>NC_140584.1:19282931-24082931 GCF_964204655.1 Triturus cristatus
ACGCAAGACCTATTGCATTGGAAATGGGAGTGTGGGTAGCCGCAAAGCACGAATGGGTGTGTGGGGGGGGGGTGAGGGGCCGAGAAGTCACGGACTGTGGGAGGAGGTGGGGGGAGCCACGGGAAGAAAATAGTGTTCAAAGTAAAGGGGCCAGTAGCCATGGAAGGATTCAAATGACAACATGGCCATCATGAGAAGGGACTAACAAGCCTAAAACCAATCGGAAGGCAGCATTTAGGACCTGAGCCAATCAAACAGATGGGTGGGAGTGGACGGAGCTTCCACGCCATTCTGAATACTGCATGCCTCGCAAAGCGAGCAACGCATACGCGCTGCGGCTATAGCTCGACCTAAAAATGGGGGAGTCCACCATGTATCGGCAATGCATGCCACACACAAGTAGAATAAAATGTGCCCCGAAGAAGAGCATAAGAAAATATGTAAAGGGAAAAGAGAGGGTGAAAGGGCCAAGAAAGGGAAAATATCCTCTAAAAGAAGCCTCAAAAATAAAGAATGAAAATCCACAACATGGAAACAAGTAAAAATTAGCAGCAAGGAGAAATTAAGGCCCTAAGTAAGCAAAAAGGAGTAAGCTAACAGAAGGTGGTTTTACCTTTCAAAAGGAAATAACCAGGAAAGCATAAAAAAGGGGCAAGGAGAGTCGGAAGTGGTGGGGCAGGTGAGCCAACATGGGTAGGGTATAAAAGAGAGGAAGGAGAATGGAAGAGGGGGGTAAATGAGGAAAAAGCCAAAGATCAACAGTGGAGGCAAGATTGGTAGGGAACCACCTATGGGTATATCTAGAGCCCAGCCATTGCGCAAGGGGAGGTAAAAGAAGGCTGAAGTTAATTCCCTTAAACCGCTCACAGTTATTGTTCTCCCTGACTAAATGTCCTAGTCTGAAAACCTTGGCATCAAGGGATATAAGATAAGTAAAATAAAAGAATAAAAATAAATCAGATATTTGTTCAGCGCAAACTAATCACCCATGAGTGCCTCAAGGTGCTGGGGGCCATTGGGGAGATTAAGTGACCTATTGTACAGAGTCACATGGTGCTGAGCAGAGCTGCCCCCAGCGCCGGGGATCAAACCATGAGCCCCACACTTTGGAGTCAGCACTCTGGCTGCTGCCCCACACCCCTCCCAAAAGTAAAAAGAAGGGAAGGAGGTTACAAAAGTTTCATTTTATTTGGAAATAGTAAAAGACACATTTGTTAAAACGGAAGAGAAGGTGTTAAGTGAAGGAATTAAATTGGTACCCAAGAATGAAATAGTAGATGAGGTTCACCCAAACAACCCCTTTCTGTAGCACCATGCAGGGTTAGGGAACAACCAAGTGAGCCTGGCCCAACAAGGGAATAGGCATAGAAGGCAGGTAAGAAACAGTAAAGAAGGAAAACTATAAGTCACAGTCCCATTATACTCGTTTGAAGATTAGGGGTATGGAAAGGGTGCAGGGAATCGATATGCGATCTTAGCCTCACCTGCCTTAAATGAGTCAGGGTGGCTGAGCGAGCTGTACTAGGAAAGAAGGCGGTCGCACAGCCTATATTATCTTGGAGTGTGTCGGGTAAAAATGCTATGTCTAGTTGTGTTTAAAGAAATTACTGAATTATATATGATAACATATTTACAAGGAACATGGCTGTACAACTAATCTCCTGTTGTGAATGGGTTTTTGCAGGTTAATGACAAAACAGAAAAAGGGGGCCTGGGATGCCCTTCAAGGGGGCAGCTCACTTGATCTCAACAAAGATTGCCCTAAAAATAACATGACTAATGTAAAAAAGTAAGTTGTCTGCAATCTGCCAAGTGGAGGTGTACAATGAGAAAAAGGGTTACGACGGCCTGATCATAATCAATGTATATAATCATGCATAGAGTGCAGAGGATTTTGGGTCAGAGATAAGAATCTCCAAGGAGGATCTGGTAAGGTTTTGCACAAATTATTGTAAGTATATGATCCTATTGTTAGGCGATTTCAATCATAAATTGGAACCAAGAAATGGAGACCCTTGGTCAAAGATACCCTATGAGCATATAATATTAGACTTGCAAGTTCCCAAGCATGTAAAACTATAATGCGCAAGGCTGCTTTTGTAAAATATCTTGTCAAATAGGAATATTCAGTATAAATGGCTGCACTAACTGTTCTAAAGTCATCCGGTGCCCTGGGCACCCTCCAACTTTTTTGCTGAAAGGTAC
Source organism: Triturus cristatus (assembly GCF_964204655.1). Lineage (NCBI taxonomy): Eukaryota > Metazoa > Chordata > Amphibia > Caudata > Salamandridae > Triturus > Triturus cristatus. Next base: position 19,285,137 of record NC_140584.1, read on the forward strand.
TGGTGGTAACTGACTCTGACTGACCCTGTACTCTGCCTAAGCAGGCCCAGGGCCAGTGCTATGCTTAAAGAGACACTTAAAATACAGTGAAAACACGTACATACACTAGGGTACACTATGGGTTAGGGTACCCCGCATGATTGGCATGACCTTTCCTATGAGGCCATAGTACATAATAGGGCAGGGGGTTGAAACCACTCCAGTGGTGCTAGTGCCCAAACCTAATCCCTAGGGGGGACCCAAGGAGTTGAGGTTCTGTGTGGACTACAGCGGATTGAATGCAGTCACACAGACAGATGCTCACACATGGTACCTAGAGCTGATGAGCTATTTGACAGGTTAGGGGGTGCTAAGTACCTGAATACTTTTGATTTTACTGCAGGTTACTGGAAGTGATTTGTCTCTCAGCTTCCTCTTTTCGCTCTAAAACAGATATCTCTTTCTACCATTCACTCCTCTTTCTACCTTTCTCTCCTTCCCACTGCTCTTTACCTGAGCCCATTTTTAATACTTCTATATTTTGCCCTACTTTGCATCTCTGTGTGTTTCCTCAACCTCTCACAGACACAAATGTGAAATAGAGAAAGAGAGGTGAAGTTTACACAAAAGGAGAGCGTTGTGAGAGGAAGAGATGGTGAGGTAGATATATCTATAAAGAAAGAGGTTGAGATAGTTGAGGTAGATGGGCTGAGTTGAAATAGAGAAGAAGGTCCAGAGAGAGACATGTTTGTGTGAGAAAGAGAGAGAGGAGCTGATGATAGAGAAAAAGGGTCAGGTACAAGGTAGTAGAGACAGTAATAGATATAATAGATAGGTGAAGTAAAGATAGAGATAAGGCTGTGTGAACAGTTAAGTAGATGAAGGAGAATACAGGGTGGTCTGATAGAAAAAGAGCAATGAGCTACAGACAGAGGTATGAGGTTGAGAGAAGGGATCTAGAATGATATATATAGATGTTAGGTACAGAGGATGATAGTGTGGCAAGGTCATTAGAGAGGAAGGGAGAGTTAAGCTACACAAATGTGAAGTAGAGAGAGCTGAGTGAGAGAGAAAGAGAATGAAGGTACTTAGAGACGTACCGATAGAGAGAGAGAGGTTAAGGGAGAGGGTTAAGGTAGAAGAGGCAAGTAAGGAAAGAGAAATAACATAGAGAGATTTTTCAATTTAATTGCCACTAACTGCCTGAGAGTACCTGGTTTAAGACTGAGCAGGCCAGGCATGCAGACTAAGGGGACAACACTTTGCACTTGTTACGCTGCATTGTGCAGCAAGGTGAAAGCAGTGTAGAGCAATATTACTTAAAAAGGTCCTGCTGCTGCTCTCTTTCCCTGCGGCGCTGGCGCACACTCAGGCTGCCTAGCACCACACAATCTTTGCATGAATTTACAGAGGTGGGTGCGTGCTGTCCAGCATAGGATATGTACTGGAAGCATAACCTTCTAGAGGAATGTGTGAATTGTTTGGAGAAATGAAAACAGTAGTTCATATGAGTGCCTGCATCAAGGAGGCTTTATATTTAAGAAAGCTCAGTCTGGTTGTATAGCTAGATCAGAGATTGCATCAAAAATCATGGGTACTTGCTCTAATCCGCTAAAGTTACACCCAACTAACAACCAGTTGATGCAAAGCAGAATGAAGCACTATTTGCACGAGACACTGATAAAAGGACACCTTTTCTGAACAAATACGTTTTGGGCTACAAAGTATATTCCCTTGCAAGAGTATGAGCTTGCTTGCATCAACTTGTGTAACTTTGCCCTGGCCCAAACCCTTAGTAAATGTGGCCCTAATTTTCAGTTAAGCATGCTCACCTGTCCAATTAGAAAAAGAAACCGATTTTGTGAGCCCCTAATTATGGCAGGAAGTGCAACTGTCTCAATCATTTTACAGAGGAGCTTTGGAAGATGGGGGTTCTGGGTAATTGCCCACTTTGCCCATGCCTTAAACCATCCCTGCATGTTATAGGCTAGTTTTATGATGCAGATGCTAATGAATGGTATAACTTCTGAAGTGGATATTGCTTCCATTTTCATCCAGATTGCAAATATTTATCATGTGCTTTAATGTGGTCTTTGACATTGCAAAGGCTTTTGATTAAATTTTTTTGTGACAAAATAATGATTTTAGGAGCTATATTGGAGGAATTCACATTCTGTCAATTTTACATATGCATCCGTGGGTTCTTCCCTCAAGAGCTGTCCCAGTTTGATCCAATAGGAGCATAGACATCCAAACAGGAACTGGAGCAAGTTGCATCTTTGTATTGTTTAATATAACTAAATGATTTAAATGATGTTTTAACTTCTTGCAAGCTATTGGTTATCTTAAGACCAATGCATTCTTTTATGTCTATGATGTTTTACTATTCGATCAGACAGCCATATTCTTACAATGTAAGTTAGATGCTCTGTGTATGTATTTAAACGTTTTTTTTTTTTAATTATTATTTAGAGCAAGAATATAATATGTTGGAAAATTATATGCAGAGGCTGTTGGAAAACGGATGTGTGCTATCTTCAACAGGAAAAATGCAGGAATATATTTACTTTGCATTCAAGGGAAAATTAAAATTGGACACAGCTATTGTCAGAAAGAAATAGAAAGTGCAGGTTGCCGGAGGTGTTTTCTATCATTTCAGCCTCAAATTTTAAAGATATTGGGGCAGATTTACAATAAACGAACGCAGATCGGTGCAGCAAGTCATTTTGCTGCGCCGTGCTGCGTTAGTTTGGAAAGCACAGCGATGCGACATATTTACAACAATATGTCGCATCTCTGTGCTTCCCCCTGCACTGGCGCACAAACTGCTGCCATGCACCGACGCAGGCACCCTTGCACCATGGTGCAAGGGTGCCTGCGTCATGGGGAAATTGTTTTTGTTCAAGAAGCGTTTCCTTCCTACACAAAAACAATCTGAAATGCCTTTTTTCAACATATATGTGTGCTGCATTAGCACACAAAGGTGTATATTCTCAAGAACGTGTGATAACCATTGCAAAAGTTACTTAACGCAATCCTCAACATCGCAGTCCATCGTGGGAAATTTACGCCGTGTTAACCAGGTATTTACAACACGGCGGTACCATGCGATAGTCGCCAGATAACGTGCCAACTGGCCGCGATAAAATCAACGCCACGCCACAAAAATGCGAAATGCAAACGTAAAAAAAGCTGCGATGAGGCCAATCGCGATACAAAAATCAGTGAAAATCAGCCACAGGCCTGCAATTCACACGCGTCAGGCAAGAACAATCACCATAAAAGTAGAAAAAAACTGACAAGCAAATGGCAAACAACAGCCAAGCACAAGGGATGGTGCCGGAGCAAGTACGGAGGAGAACCAGAACCCCACAACCCCCCCGGAGGACCTGCCTGGGACCTCGGGGTCAGGGAAGGGCAAGGAGAAGAAGAGTAGGAAGAAAAGGTTCATTTCACCGGAAAACAGAATCCTGATAACGGAGGTGGTCGAACACCATCAACTACTATTCATCACCTCCACTGTGTCATTGGCAACAAAAAATTGACGATGGCTGTCCATGTTGGACAAGGTGAATGCAGTCGGAGTGCTGAAGAGGACAATGGAAGAGGTCAAGAGGCGCTGGAATGACGTCAAGCGCAAAATAAAGCTGAAACTCGCCAACAACCTGAAGGCAGCAATGCAGACTGGAGGTGGGAGTCCTGTGCCACAGGAGGAGCTGGACAACATGGAGGAACTGGTGTCCACAGTCATCAGTGAGGAGACGGTGGCAGGAGTCGGGGGACCAGACACTGCTCAACTGGACCAGACAAAACAGCACCAGGGTGAGTAATGACCAGGGACTGGGGGGACGGGGGGAGATGGGCACAATGGCACACATGCACAATTGAGCTGAGCACATCTGCGGACAAACCATGCCCCAGACCCCATCTCCCACCAAGAGAACAGTGTACCCAACTATGCTACATGTCAGTACTGTACAAGCACAGAAGTCAAAGGCACACCGCATGAAAAGGAAAAGGGGCAGCAAAACAGAGCAGCAGGGGCCACCCTCCCCAATGCAGCACACACACATAACATGCAGAGCACATCAACACTGACAAAAAAGTGGCACAAACCCCAACACTTCCACAACAGAACACAGGACACAACTGGCGCCCACTGGGTGTAGACACTGGCCAATCACAAATGGCATTGCAGGGAAATGTGATTAGACAATGGACAAGTTCAAACACACATCTGTGATGTTATCAAAATGTCCACTGTCCCACAGCAAATAGGCAGCCCCTCCAAACACCCACGATGTACACAGTCATGCAGTCTGTATGTGAACATGTACAATCTGACAACACACATGTGAACACATAGTCAAACTAAATCTCCCCTTCACATTGCAGAGGGACAGTCAACACCTCCTGCAGAGCAGCCCGAATTCCTCTTCTCTGATGACGAAGAGGACCACCACAGCTTCGACTCCGACGCCCTCCGAGAGTTCATTGAGAGTCTCCGCACCCCACCTCCAGGAGGAGGGCAGCCCAGTTGCAACTGGGACACCCCATCCCCTGCACAGATGACACAGCAGTCAGCACCCACCACCACGGCAGCCTCCCAGGACCCCCACGAAGAACACATGGCCTTCCAACGCGGTGTGTTGGGATGCCAGGAGCAGTTGGCTGAACAGGTGCGGGCGGGCTTTGACCGCATGGCAGACAAACTAGATGCCATATGTGGGTGTCTAAGTCCCATCAGGGACCACTCACAGTCCCTAACGGACACCCACAGTCCGCTTCCATGGCTGACATCGCCAGAGTCCTTACTCTGAGACAAGAACGACTGTCTAGTCAGAGTGGCTCCAGCAAGCTTGCCCGGGAGTTGGGACTCATGCAGAGGCTCATGGAGAACATGGAGCAGGCCAATACAGAAAGAGCGGCTGCCACGGCTGCATACCAGCGAGAGGTAGCTGGGTTCCACAATTACCTCAAAACCATCCTCATGGCATTGCTGCCACAAGGCCTGGCGCCGATGCATCCTGCTGTGCTACCACTTTTTGTCACAGGAGCACTGGTTGAATAATTTGGTTGTTTTTTACAGGTACATTGATAATATTTTTTTGATTTGGAAGGGACATCAATCTGAATTGCTTTCTAGTATTTCACGTTTGAATACCATTGATGAACGGTTACAGTTTACCTACAATATTAGTTCAAACAGCATTTCATATCTGGATGTTCACATTACCTTGCAAAATAACCAATTGATTATTTCTGTATATTCTAAGCCTACTGACCGCAATAACTTTTTGCATTTTTCTAGTTTTCATCAAAAATCTCTCAAGCAACATTTACCCTATTCAACTCTTACGCATTAAACGAATCTCATCTACTGAAGAAATGTACCATGAAAACAGTCAACTATTTATTAATAAATTCAGACAGAGAGCATATCCTGAACCTATTTTACATGAAGCCATTGACCGTGCTAAAGCTAAAAGTAGAACTGAGCTTTTGCAACTCAAGACCAGATGTGAAACTACAGATTCTAGAATGGTGTTCGTGTAAAAATATTCTTCCCACAGTAACAAAATCCAAAAAATCATTTAAAAATATTGGCTATTAATACAAACAGAGCCCGACCTTAAAGGTATATTTAATTTACCCCCTATTTTCGCTTATCAAAGAACCAATAACTTACTACAATTACTCAACAAGAGCACTCCTGCGCAAGCATCGAACTACAAAGGCACAGTTCCTTGTCATAATTGTGGCAGCTGTAATAACATCATAAAGGGTACCAGCGTGTTGCACCCTTCAAAAGGTTCCCCCATTAAACTACGTGTCAATGCCACTTGTGATTCCAGCAATCTAGTTTACCTTTTGAAGTGTCCGTGCAGCTTACCGTATGTTGGAAAAACCGTACGTAAAATTAAGGTCCGCCTTACGGAACATAAGAGCAACATCCGAACTAAAAATACCAAGTCTACTGTAGCGGCACACTTTCTTGAGGCTAATCATAATATCAGCCAACTGAGATTTATGGTGTTAGAACAAATTGTTGATAAAGAAGGAAGAAACAACAATAATTTTTTATTGCAACGCAAATTATTTTGGATTAACAAACTTGATTCAGTACACCCAAAGGGGTTAAATGAACGTTTGGAATTTAGCTGCTTTTTATAATTCACTTGTCTGTACTTTGTTACTACTAGTGTTGTTTCATGGCAAGTACTTATTATATGCACGTGTTCTACACGTTTGTTAATATTTTTATTTACTTGATTTTCTTATTCATACTTTTCCTATTTTCATCTGCACGGTATTTACACTCTTTTATAGGCACTCTATGATACGTTTTTTTCTGTCTCACTGCTGTTCAATTTTATTTAGCCTCAAATGCGTATTACGCACAGTATTTCTTTCATTTCATTTGCGCATGGATTAACATCACGCGAGACTGTCCACGGTCCCGCGGACATTTTTTCTTCCGGGTTCACGAAAGCGGTTTCATTCATGCTGTACGCGCAAGGACAGTTACCGAAGCAGGTATGCTTCTTTATGAGCATTGACCAGAACACCTGCGTTTCACCTTTGTGGGGCTATACACGCATCCATTGCACACTCTAATCGTTCGATACGGCATGAAGCTCATCGATTTATCTCTGAATAACAGCTTATGACCGTAGCGTTTACACGCTTTCGGGTGTTGACTTTCTTACCTTTCATGACTTTTTAGGTTTTCCATTTCTATCCATTGAATATTTTTAGTGCATTCATTATATTTTAACGGTTACGTTAATGCACATGTTGACAGTCACTGGTTTGGTTGTATTGGAAACGCGCGATTGTTTAAGGGTTCTGATAACCTTTAACCTTTTTCCACCATGGTTCATCAATTACACCAGTAGTGTATCACACTTGCCATAGTGATATTACACATGAGGTTTTCGTTGATGTATCTTTGTGCTTGATATTTGATTATATTATCTGGTGATGCATCCATAAGCGATACAAAAATACTCCCTCACGACCTTTATATTATTACTTATAATTTCAAAATACATTTTAAACATTGGCTATTCAACCAAAAATTCAATAACATATCCAACTTATTTTTTTACTTTTTAAAATTTTGTTCTAGTATTATTCTTTTATCATTGCTCATTTACAACGTTATCAAAATTACATATTTCTATTGTTTGCAACAATCTCTAATACAAAATTATTTTCCTATACACACCCAGGTAGAGAACAAACCCACACATACCACTCATTCATACATACACATTACATCTACATCCCATAAGCAACTCTATATAGCTATCCCAGTTAACACGTTCAGTTGGTTACAGTCTCTATGACCCTAAACAGGACTGCTGCTAAAATAGTAGGATTTAGAAAGTACTTGGTCAACGCGTTTCGATGGCATAAAAAAACATGAGAGCCACCTTCATCAGGACCCGCCAAATATCACACCAATGGTTCTCAAAACCCAGGGATTTCCTAAAAAAATATGTAAAACAAACAATCAATTACTTGCCCGACTCATAAGATTAAAAGACACTGGTTGAACCAGTTTACCAACATTTTCAAACATATTCAAAAAATTTGATTAAATACACAAGTGCCACCTTATCCTATTCAACAATATAGACATTAGTGATATAGACATTAGTGATAGTGATATTTCTGTAGTTATCCAGCCCTTACTATAAGAGGGAAAGGATAAGACAAAATAATCTAGCGGGTAACAAAACAACCTATTCAACTACCGTTTCCAAATTCACATACACTGCATATATAAACTAATAGGGGATGCAACACATTCCTAAATAATTTAATTTCACCCTACCATAGTTCGCAAAGCGGTACTTACTGTATATGGGTATAATACCGGGACAAGATAATTCCCAATATTGTGTGGGACAGCACCCACAACGGTACCATATGCAGGAGTTTGCCCGTGTCCTAACAAAGTAAAATGGAAGGAGGCTATAAGTTATTGTTAGCTATTAGTGACTAAACGCTCCTCCATTAGTCCTTTCCCCAACCTCCATCTAAAAGAGATTTCTTACCAGAGGGCAAAAATCTTCTTTCTGCTCCTTTAATATATAAGGGTTGATCACTACCAATCCACTAATAGTCCGCTAATAGGCCCCAAAACCTGCATAGAAAAATTTAAATTTTGCATTAACCCTTGGTGCCAGTCCTGAAGGGATCCCTATCATAATTGTCTCAAAGAGAGACTCAAATACCTTAATTGTTTATTTCTTCCTGAATTCACAATGTAATTCTTCTCTCACAGATGCCGGTGGCCATCCTCTTTTCACAACAAGACGAGTCAAAGTCCCCTCCTTCAGTCTATTCGTCGTGCCACTACCAAGAAAGAGAACATGATTTACTAACTTACAACGTATTTATATTAAAATAGTCGGAAAAAAACTTAAGTTCTAACCCTTTGTGGGGAAGTCGAGTAAGTCTTCTGCATATAGACATTAATTCCGTAGATATAAAACATCCCACAATCTCTGCCATACTGGCAGCCTGTTATGTGGTCCGACCTTATTCATAGCCAGAGTCAAATACGATAACATAGTCAGCCCTCAGGGCGAACTCCCAGAGCGACAACCCATGACTACTATTTCCAATCACTAAAGTATCCACTTCTGCACGAGTACAGGAAGATACCCTCTATTTTATTTTATTTAAATTACCACTGATCAAACTAACCCCAGCCTCTCATCTCGTCACTCACCTTCTTTGATCGGCGTATCCGTCCTCAATTCACGTGCCTTAGTAACCTGGTCTCTCCCACAGGAGATCGCTGAAGTACACTGTACGATAAACCCACATTTATACTCGTCAAATCTTAATTAGAACGAGCGCGAAATTACCAACATACATCACCTGGTGAGTTCCCAAACACCAAGGACGGACTTAACCATCTCTATTCCCGAGGACGCCGCCTTGGTTAAGTATACCATTTCTCTCAACTTCAGGAAAGGTACCTTCGTTATACATAATTCACAACGACGATGGATTGTCGCGCTCAACCCGGTAACGCCATCTTAGGTGTGGTTTAGAAAGCTTAATCAAAAATAGCGTACTCAAACTACATGTCTTTTCTGTAATCGCAGCCATTTGCAATATTCAGAAAAAGTAAAAAAAAAAAAACAATACTTTAAATAAAAATGTCAATGTCATTTCACCACTGCTATACTCGTTATAGTCATTGAAAAAACTCATTTACTATTCTCGGTCTCATTTACTTTAAACCATTGATCATAACGTGGCCACAGATTACAGTTTATTTGGGATTAGGTCGAATTCCTGTAGGATTTTATACAGCAATGGCAAGAGGCAGCCGCCTTACTTGCCACATAGTAAGACCATAATCTCTCCATCAGAACCTATGGATAATATAAACTCATAGGTACCCAAATACGGTCTATTCTCGATCTCATTTACTTTAAACCATTGATCATAACGAGGCCACAAATTCACAGTTTGTTTGGGATTAGGTCGAATTCCTGTTGGATTTTATACAGCAATGGCAAGAGTCAGCCGCCTTACTTGCCACATAGTAAAACCATAATCTCTCCATCAAAACCTATGGGTAATATAAACTCATAGGTACCCAAATACGGTCTTTATCAATATATAACCTACATTACTTGCAAACTCCATGTGCTCAATTGATAATCAAAGAAGTATTTACAATAATTCATTTTAAACCTAAATCATTTATCCAACATGCATCTACATCTTACTCCCACTAGAACTAAGTGGGCCTACAGAACACATTTCTTGATTCACAGACCAAAGACCACAATCACGGAAACAGACAGCCATCCACTTACAACATCATAGTCTCGCACTGCCAATTCTCTGGAGAATACCACTCCCAAACAACCGGATGACAGCACAAAAAGTTGTCTAAAATGACAAAACTCTACTCCACCAGCCAATTGTCACAACAGCTATACGGCCACTACTGTCCTGCATGTGCATTGCACCAATATCATTGTAATACCTAATATTCACCATGGTTTTGTGATGTTCCTTTGGATCTCTTCATTCAAACCTTGTTTTACACTCTCCAAGGTAAAAATCCAAAAGGTTTCTCTTCTTTTTCGTATGATCTCCATAGGTGTCCTTACCTGACCTTTAACTTTTTCTAAAATACACCACTTAATATCTTTTTCAGTGTGGTGTTTAGCAAGAAAATGTTGGACAAGTGGGGCAGCGGCCTTGCTGGTGCGTATCGCAGATTTATGTTCGCTATACCTTACCCTGAACTCACGTGACTTCTCACTAATATGGGCTAAGTTACACGGGCAAGTCAGAATATAGATTACATTCTGACTTCCACAATTTGTAAGGTCTTTAAGCTTCACGTTGTATCCCTGATATACAATCGAGTCTTTAACTACAGCGGAATCGCAGGCATGACAGGATCCACACCTGTGGTTTCCCATCATGATCGGAAGACTTGCTATAGTGGTCTGACGCATAGTATCCTGTGTACTAGGTCCGGTGTGAACTAAAATATTGCGTAAGTTACGATTTCTGCGATAGGCTACCAAAGGTTGTTGTAACTGAATTTCATCATCATTGGTGTTTAAAATTTTCCAATTCTTCTGGATAATGTTTTTTACCTTAAAGTTTAAAGGAGAGTGATTGATCACACAAACTACCTGCTCCTTCGAGGCCCTCTGTGCTCCCTCCAAGAGGGCATCACGATTATAGTACTTTGCCCTTTTGTATGCATGTCGAACCAATCTCTTGGGGTATCCCCTAGCTAACAATCGTGTTCTAAGAGCATCTCCATGTGTATGAAAATCAGACATATTGGTACAATTTCTCCTCACCCGAAGGAACTCACCAAACGGTATAGGGTCCTTCTGGATACTGGGATGGTAACTCTGATATTGTAAGATGGTATTTTTTGCCGTGGGTCTTCTGAACAAACTGACCCCCAGTGTGTTATTGAACCCTGAGATCAGGATGTCCAGAAACTCAACAGAATGGGCACTACTCTTAGCTGTAAAATTCAGATTGCTATCACTTGCATTCAGCCACGCGATATACTCACTTAGGGAGTCACGGTCTCCTTTCCAAATAAAAAAAAAATTCGGCAATGAAACGCCTCCACGTTCCGACATTGTCAAAAACTGGAGCCGCCTCATTGAAAACATTCTTGATATCCCATTCTCCCATATACGTATTAGCAACACTAGGAGCACACAAAGCTCCCATGCTGGTACCTTTTACCTGCTGATGCAGGGATCCATTGAATTCAAAAAAGTTATTCATAAGAACTATTTCCAGGCATTCGAGCACGAAGCCATCAGGTCTATCTCCAGGGCATCTCCGCAACAGAGACGCTACAGCCTGTAACTCTTGACATTGAGGAATGTTGGAGTACAACGTCTCAATGTCAAGCGTTACTAAGATTTCAGTGGTGGGATTGAATTGCATACCCTCAAGCTTGCTGATAATATCTCCGGTATCCCGGATGTAAGAGGCATATGTCTGAGTTAAATGACACAGATATGACCATATAACGCTGCGGTTTTAGGACAAGATTTATTCAAGAAATTAAACTCCTGCTGGCAAATGTCACCACGCTCTAGTGCTCTAGTCGTAATTTCCTGAATAGTGCTTCCTAATTTTGATAATTCTCTCGGGTGGGATTTCTTGTAATGTTAAGGAACAGCCAACATACTCGAGATTTTATCATCCTAATCACATTTATTCATGACGACTATGCCACCACCCTTATCACAGGGTTTTATAATTACATTTTTATTAGATTTGATCTTCTGTAAGGCCATATTTTCTGTAGGTGATCAATTACTCCCTACCCAGGGCGAATGTTTAATAACCCGGGCAATCTCTTTTAGGACATTCTGTTCGAAGATGCTACTTCCGGTCCCACCATCTCTAAAGTTGGAGTGAAATGAGATGGGGGTTTACACTTCGACTGGTTCTCATCCTCATTTTCTATTGGTCGGTCCTGAAAATATTTCTTCAATCTCACCTTCCTAAAGAAAGTGAACGGATCCTCATGTAATTTGAACAGATTCGGCCGTACGCTAGGAACAAATTACAGACCCCGACTGAGAACAGAACGTTCTTCTAGATCTAAATTTACAGATGATAGATTAAAAATAGGCAGTGCATCATCTCTTTCCTGGTCCCCTTCCACAATTGTTTCTACTGCCAATACTGTTGGTTCCAGGTTTTTAAGTATGGCTGCTGATGTTGAGGGGCCATCTGTTGTGGCTCCCCTCTGTCTGGAGCCCATCTCCTGTTCCTGCCTCGGTATTGTCCCCTCAGTAAAAAAGACGTCTGGCCACAAAATGATTGTACTCCCATATATCTACCCCTATGGGGACGAGTATCATACTGTGCTTCACCCGGAACCTGAGCCATATCATTGTCAGAATCTGATGTGAATGTATCGGAAAAATTCAGAATTCTCCTACGGTAGTTGTTATTCTTACCCTGATAGCCCTGATTGCGACTGGACTCCTGATAATAAATAGGGCAAAGATACGGATAAGCCTTTTCTTGTGTGTACCACCTGATATCCTTCCTCAAACTATCAGTTTTTTTGTTGTTCAGGTACACCTCAAAATCCTTCATATCAGTGTTAATTCTTTCTAGCCTAGCCTTAGCTTCCTCTAAGGCCGTGAAGGTATTGAGTTTCTCCTCCAATTATGTAATTTCCTTACTCAATACCTCCATCATTTCCCTAGTTGTTTCTATTATCAGAATCATCCAGTCCCTGGAGCAGCTGTTAGCAATAAGCGACCACTGCTCCAGGAACTTGTGGACTTCTACAAATAGTGCCGGGACATTACGTACCCTGAGGCCAGATGGTATCACCCCTGATCGTAAATATTCAAGCATATAGTGAGCGTGTGATTCCTTACGCTTGAGTTTTTTCTCTCAAATTTAACAGGTTATTCCATTCTCCATTATCACAAGGCTGTAAAGATGATACATTGTCACCTGTTAATGCCCTTCCTATTAGTGCAGTGAAATCATTGTCTGTAAATCCAAAAGTTTTAAGGCCCTCCATAGGATAAGAGACAAGGAAGAAAAAAAGAAGACCTAATAGATAGCTCAACAGTAACCCAATCACCAGCTAAACACCCAGATACCGTGCAATACTACCAATTATTACATACAGTGTACACAAACAAGCACAATCAATATCACAACATGTACATCCTGGTCCAATCAAAAGTGTCTATAAATATTAAACACACACCCAAAAAGGGTAATATAATCCCACGGTTAAAAAACCGTGATTGCAATGCAAAATGTTTTGGGACCTCCTCTACACAATTTACTTTTCAAAGGCCAGGGAGAAGAGGGGCAATACCAGCAAACGATACAAAAATACTCCCTCACGACCTATATATTATTACTTATAATTTCAAAATACATTTTAAACATGGGCTATTCAACCAAAAATTCAATAACATAGCCAACTTATTTTTATTTTTATTTTTTATTTTGTTCTAGTATTATTCTTTTATCATTGCTCATTTACAACGTTATCAAAATTACATATTTCTATTGTTTGCTACAATCTCTAATACAAAATTATTTTCCAATACACACCCAGGTAGAGAACAAACCCACACATACCACTCATTCATACATACACATTACATCCACATACCATACGCAACTCTATATAGCTATCCCAGTTAACATTTTCAGTTGGTTACAGTCTCTATGACCCTAAACAGGGCTGCTGCTAAAATAGTAGGATTTAGAAAGGACTTGGTCAACGTGTTTCCGTGGCATAAAAAAACATGAGAGCCACCTTCATCAGGACCCGCCAAATATCACACCAATGGATCTCAAAACCCTGGGATTTCCTAAAAAAATATGTAAAACAAACAATAAATTACTAGCCCATGACTCATAACATTAAAAGACACTGATTGAACCAGTTTACCAACATTTTCAAACATATTTAAAAAATGTGATTGAATACACAAGTGCCACCTTATCCCATTCAACAATATAGACATTAGTGATATAGACATTAGTGATAGTGATATTTCCGTAGTTATCCAGCCCTTACTATAAGAGGGCAAGGATAAGACAGAATAATCTAGTGGGTAACAAAACAACCTATTCAACTACCGTTTCCAAATTCACATACACTGCATATATAAACTAATAGGGGATGCAACACATTCCTAAATAATTTAATTTCACCCTACCATAGTTCGCAAAGCGGTACTTACTGTATATAGGTATAATACTGGGACAAGATACTTCCCAATATTGTGTGGGACAGCACCCACAACTGTACCATATGCAGGAGTTTGCCCGTGTCCTAACAAAGTAAGACAGAAGGAGGCTGTAAGTTATTGTTAGCTATTAGTGACTAAACTCTCCTCCATTAGTCCTTTCCCCAACCTCCATCTAAAAGAGATTTTCTTACCAGAGGGCAAAAATCTTCTTTCTGCTCCTTCAATATATAAGGGTTGATCACTACCAATCCGCTAATAGTCCGCTAATTGGCCCCAAAACCTGCATAGAAAAATTTAAATTTTGCATTAACCCTTGGTGCCAATCCTGAAGGGATCCCTATTGTAATTGTCTCAAAGAGAGACTCAAGTACCTTAATTGTGTATTTCTTCCTGAATTCATAATGTAATTCTTCTCTCTCAGATGCCGGTGGCCATCCTCTTTTCACAACAAGACAACGAGTCAAAGCCCCGTCCTTCACTCTATTCGTCGGTGGTCGCTTATTGCTAACCGCTGCTCCAGGGACTGGATGATTCTGATAATAGAAACAACTAGGGAAATGATGGAGGTATTGAGTAAGGAAATTACATCATTGGAGGAGAAATGTAATACCTCCACAGCCTTAGAGGAAGCTGAGGCTAGGCTAGAAAGAATTAACACTGATATGAAGGATTTTGAGGTGTTCCTGAACAGCAAAAAAACTGATACGTTGAGAAAGGATATCAGGTGGCACACACCAGAAAAGGCTTATCCGTATCTTTGCCCTACTTATTATCAGGAGTCCAGTCACAATCAGCGCTATCAGGGTAAGAATAACAACTACCGTAGGAGAATTCTGAATTTTTCCAATACGTTCTCATCAGATTCTGACAATGATATGGCTCAGGATCCGGGTGAAGCACAGTATGATACTCGTCCCCATAGGGGTAGATATATGGGCGCACAATCATTTTGTGGCCAGACGTCTTTTTTACCGAGGGGACAATACCGAGGCAGGAACAGGAGATGGGCTCCAGACAGAGGGAAGCCACAACAGATGGCCCCTCAACATCAGCAGCCATACTTAAAAACCCGGAAACAACAGTATTGGCGGTAGAAACAATTGTGGGAGGGGACCAGAAAAGAGATGATGCACTGCCTATTTTTAATCTATCATCGGTAAATTTAGATCTAGAAGAACGTTCTGTTCTCAGTCGGGGTCTGTCTTTTGTTCCTAGCATACGGCCGAATCTGTTCAAATTACATGAGGATCTGTTCACTTTCTTTAGGGAGGTGAGATTGAAGAAATATTTTCAGGACCGACCAATAGAAATTGAGGATGAGAACCAGTCAAAGTGTAAACCCCCATCTCAATTCACTCCAACTTTAGAGATGGTGGGACCGGAAGTAAACATCTTCGAACAGAATGTCCTAAAAGAGATTGCCCGGGTGTGAGAAGTTGGCCTTGTATATGCTGGTCACTAGTTAAAGTGGCCACCTTGCACCAGTACAAATCGACTCTTATGGTAGATAGGTTTAAGACAACCTTTTAAAGAAAGCTTTTCTAGTGGTAGCTGTGAAGAGCAGCCTTCAGGCTAATTCTCAGAGGAGTGTAAAGCACCTTGTTTTACCCTATAATCTCTTGAATCACTAAATGAAATGACACCACACAGGTATATATATAAAATATATATGTATTTATTACTAGACACACTCTACTAATCTCTTTATGAGATTAGAAGTCAAGGACATGTGCACAAACCAACATTTCAAAACAAATTAAGCACTTATATGGCTGGGGCCCTTGGGGCGTACCAGACCATATACTAAAAAAGAGGTATAAGAAGAACGGCTTGAGAAGGGAGAAGGCCTATGGTCTTCAGAAGCACTGGGGCCTCACTAATCCACCCAAGGCAGGTAAGTAAAGGACCCACGGGAGACGCATGCAGTGTGAGAACACAGCCGCGGCTCCCAATAGACTTCAATGGAGCAAGTCGCGGTTGGAATTTTAAAGTTTTAGGATACTTCGGGAGAGTCTACAAGCAATTCACTTACAGGGGAAGTAGTTCTAGAGCCAACACACATGGGAGCACCGGAGTACTCGAGTTACCTCACCCAGGGAAGCCGGGTGCATAGGTGTCTTTTGGTGTCGGGTCGCGGCGTCGTTTTCAATAGGAGCCAAAGAAGACTTGCTGCTTGTGAAGACAGGGGAAGTGTCCGGTGGAATCCAAGGCTGGATTCTGAAGAAAGAAGACCTTAAAGCAGAGGAGACAGTGTTCAAAGTCACTAGCCAGTGACCCGGGGCCAGGAAGCTGGATGCCCACAGATGTCGGGTGATTTCAGGTGATCACGGGTGTCTTGACTCTTCAGCCACGAGGTCCAGGAGGTGTCGACAACAACCAGGAGCTGGATTTGGAGTGTCCTATGAAGTCTGCAGCTTACTGAGGTGTCGGCAACCGGATTGAAGCCAACAAGCTTTGGCACCAGCAAGTCTCGTGGAAAGTAAAGAAAGTCAGCGGTGCAGACCAGCAAGGTCTGAGGGACTCACCCAGCAAGGGTAAGTCAGGGCAGGCCTGGAGCAACCAGGGGAGCCCTTTGGTTCTGTGGAAAAGTCTTCAGGGGACCCACAAGCCAACCGGCAAGATCTCGCATAGACTCCTCGCGAGGATTCACTTCACAGGAGCCCACGGTCACTCGGGACGAGGTAGGCCTCTGATTTTCAAGGGAAATCCTGCTGGAGGCTTGGGCCACACATGGTCCAAAGCACAAGTTCGTAGAACATCGTGAAGGGGTTGCACTCGACAATAGTGCACGGTACCCGGGTATTGCTGTTCCTCGTCACTCGTGGGGTCCACTCGCCTGAGCTTCGCTGGGGACTCACAATGGCTGTCGAGAAGTCAGGAAATTTATATCAGGGCTGCAGGGACTTCGGACTCCGGCGGGAGCGGGAAAGTTTGCGACCGTTGATGCAAAGTTTTGGTGCCTGCCAAGCAGGGGAGTCACTCCTTGACTCCAAGGGAGATTCTTCAGTCTTCCAAAGGTAGTGGAACGTCAAAGGTCCAGGATTCTTCTTTCAGAGCGTCGTCCAGGGATATCCAGTTTGCAATGACAAGGGTTCCCTAACTTACACAACAAGGAAGGGAGGGACTAGCTCTATGACTACTCCTATGGGAGGGTCAGGGGAGTGGGTGGCTACACCCACTTCCCTTTGTCCAGTTTCACGCCAGAGCAGGGGCTGGTAGCCCCTGAACCAGTTTGAGCTGGCATATGCACAGAGGAGCCTACTGCTCCCCCAGTGCAGGACTTCAAAGCACTCTAGGAGTGCACCCACCCAGCCCCAATACACTAAATCCTGTCTGGAAGGTGGTTACACCTCCCTGTGACAGGATGCCTATTGTTGGGCCTTCTCCACTGCGAGTTTCGGTCAGCAGCAGGAGGGCAGCCCAGTGTCTGTGCTGGTGGCATCCATTTTGAGATGCCAGGGCTCTTCAGGATTCTACCGTATTTCCACAGTGGGTACATGTCTATCCCTCTAGAAGGGTGGGATCATACTCCCACACCAGTTACTGGTGTGGGGGTATGATTCCACAGCGTTTGACACCAAACACGACATGTTTTGATGCAGCCATCCCAAAGTTAGCATTTACCGCTAGGTTATAATGCACTTAAGAGTATATGGTTTAACCGCATCCACAAACAGCTACAGATAATAGACTCTGAGGACTGCACAGGGGCCCTGCTCAGGCAGAGGCACCCCCTCACATGTAAACCAAGAACCCTGCCCTCAGGATTGATAGGGCCTGCCTTAGGGGTGACTGATAGGTTTATAAGTGTGTGTAAGGTGAGATATAGGAACCTATACCTCAGTGAGGAGTGCTAACACTACCTCACCCAGGCTGCAGTAGCAGGCCTGTGGTGTCTGCTTCCCAGGGGTGGCATAATACATGCTTCAGCCCCTGGTAGACCTGTGAAGTACCTATGCCCTTGGTACCTAAGGTACCATATACTAGGGCAGAGGTCTTCAAACTTTTGTAGGTTGAGCCCCACCAGCTGAATTTTTTTAGATGTTGGGTCCCCCCACCACCTAACAGAAATTTTGGGAATGTGGTACACTATACAATCAACCGCCACATGCATATCATGGGCCATATCTGGCAAGTAATGTTCAACACAATAAGAGTGTTTAGTAAACTGCAGGTTTCTGATCTAAAATAAACTTTTTTATGGTTGTTACATGAAACAAACACATTTCCCTGCAAATAGTAATAGACTCTCTTAGATCAATCACATTAAAAAGAAATGAAACAAAACGGTATTTACAAGAATCTGTTTAGGAATTATTCCAGGCCATCAGGGCAAAAACAGTGCTGCCTCTATCAAGGGGCCCCATGAAAGGCTGGATTGCAGTGCATGTAAATGTGTCCTTTTGTAATTTAGGACGAAAACCTTGATGGGACACCACAGGACATACTTGTGTACAGGGGCACAACTAGACCCGAACTTAAGGTGGGGGCTAACACTCCCAGCCATGGCTGGCCCTAGCACTGGTCGCACACAGTGCAACAGTCTGTGTTGGCAGCCCCCTCCTCCATTTCCTCCTTCTCCATGAATTCCCTCACTGCCACTCACCAACAATGCACCTTATCTCTCTATTGCACGTTTCTGGCAAACATTTCATGTTTTTTTATAGCACTTCTCATTGTTTACTCACACTCAGTTCTTTGATCTGCATGGTACACATTCTTTGTAGCAGGCACATTAACCCTCTGTGCTGTGTGAGTGGCAAGAGTACCCACGTGAGTGCACGGTGACCCATGCGACAGTGTGAGAATAGGGTAAGAGGAGTGACTGCAGGGTGAGTGAGGTGACCATATGAATTTGGGTGAGGGTGTAAGTGCAGAGTGGGACGAATTAATGTATTGTTAGTGATGGCTTATTTGAGTGAAAATTCCAGATTGAGCAGTGAGGGGGACAGGTGAGTGAAGTGTTACATGAGTGCTGGTTGAGTAGGGTGCTCGTGTGACTGCAGGGTGAGGTACAGGGTGAACAGCGCCAGTGCATTGTGAGTGCAGAGTGATCACTGAAAGTGCAGGGTAAGCAGGTGAATGGTGTGAGTGCATGGTGATCAGTGTGAGTGCATTGTGATCGCTATGAGTGCAGGGTGAGCGTGAAAGCGAAGGGCGAGAAAGAGGAGCGATTTGTCTGAATTCAGGGTGCATTCCCTGACACTTGAAGTAACTCAGCATGTTATTGACTGCAGCGTAGGGTTTCAGATATAAGCTAAAACTATTGCTATTATGGCATTAACCAGGGATCAGGGTGGAGGAAAGAAATCTGCCTATCTTGTAACAAACTTGGGGGCATATCAACAAGGGCCTTATCTTTTTTGCTTTAAAAACCAAAACAGCGGAGATAAAACTATCGCCCTATTTACAAGTGGGTGCTAACATGCATTAGCGCATGTTAGCGCCCGTTTTTCCGACGCCTCGCTTTGCATCTCTAATGAGAAGCAAAGTGGGCGTCACTGGGCAGTACTAGTTGTAGAATATTGCTGATGTGCACATCGCAATATTTACAAGGAGGCCCACGCATTTTAGCAGACGTTAGTTTTTGGCGAAAACCGCAGTTTTCACCAAAAACTAACGTCTGCTAAAATGCTGACTTACCTATACTTTACATTGGGGGTGGATTATGCTGATACGACCACAGGGTCATATCAGCAAGGTTATCGCCATTTTCCATGGAACATCGCTGGAAAACCAGCGATGTTCCATGGAAAACACTGCTATCGCTGGAATAATTATCGCCATTGTGCTATGCGTTGTTAATACAGCGCTAGCATGGCAATAATTTCCAGCGATAGCCGGCGATAACAAATCTCACGCTAAGCGCGGCCAGTGATAATTATCGCTGCCGCTTGATAATATGCCCCTTCCAATTTTATAATTAGGGTTGCCAGGTCATTATTTTGATGTCCCAGGCGATACAAATCTGTGCATACTTGGAACAGGACATAAATAGAGAGCACTTTTAATTATGTTCTAGGGCTGCCTGAATGATCCATGACTGATAATAAAAGGGAACAAAGACAGAAAAGTCACATTACAAAGGAGTACATATTTCTATATTTATAAGCATATTTAATGTCAAGACAAGTAATTTGCAGGCTGTTTAAACAACACAGGGCTGACTGGCATTTTACTTTTGGCAACTTGAAGCCCTTTTAGCCCTGTGGGGCATTGTGCACCTGCCTGTGTAATTTTAAAAGAAACTTTGTCTCCTTTCTGCTTAGAGCTAACCCTCCCAAGATGGGGTTAACTTCATAGAGCTGAAAGGCTTCAGCTGCAGTGGGAGGCAGGATGTCTCTGCTGAAACTGAAAGAAAGTAACAGTCACTTTCAGCTGCAGTGGGAGGCAGGATGTCTCTGCTGAAACTGAAAGAAAGTAACAGTCACTTTCAGCTGCAGTGGGAGGCAAGGAGTCTCCTCTGCTATGAAATCTAAAGCAAAGGAACAGGACTGTCTGTTCATTTGCTTTCGGTTTTAGCAGAGACTTCCCTGCCTTCCAAGTCTGCAGCTGAAGTATTTCTGCTCTACGAAGTCGTGCCCCATCTATCTCCCCCTCCCTCCCCCCTCCAACTCTCAATACCGGAGTTCACACAAAATTTCCATTTCAAATGGTTTTTGCAATGCAGGACAGATAAAGACCAACACAGTTAAGATTTTAGGGTGGAGTGCGCGCCCCCCTGAGATGGTGTCACGCCCCCCTGGGGGGGCACGCCCCACAGATTGAAGAACTCTGTACCAGGGGCTCATAAGGCACCACAGTATCCAATCACTAGTGCATCTAATATGCATTCCAAGTTGTTTAGAGAGAACAGAGAGGCTGGGGCCCTGATTAGCAGGGACACATCTAGACTATAGACAGAAACCAGTGTAAACATCAGAAAAAAAGTGGGGGCAACATAAGTGCAAATCCTACTCTGTTACACAACCCCCCCCCCCCCCAAACGCAGGGACACTAAACTAACCTTGACCAGTTGAGTCTTCGTGGAAATACCTTGAGAGTCCATCTGCATTGGCATGTTGGGTCCCAGGTCTATGTTCCACTGTATAGTCCATCCCCTGTAGGGAAATGGACCACCTTAAAAGTTTTGGGTTTTCATCTTTCATCTGTTTAAGCCATAGGAGGGGCTTGTGGTCAGTCTGAACTATGAAGTGAGTGCCAAACAAGTATGGCCTCAGCTTCTTCAGGGCCCACACCACAGCAAAGGCCTCCCTCTCTATAGCTGACCAACGTTTCTCTCTAGGGGTCAGCCTTCTGCTTATAAAAGCTACTGACTGGTCTTGACCTTCATCATTCAGTTGAGACAGTACAGCTCCCATACCCAGCTCAGAAGCATCTGTTTGGACAATGAACTTTTTGGTGTAGTCTGGACTCTGTAAGATGGGGGCAGTGCACATGGCCTGCTTTAGGTCTTCAAATGCATTTTGACAGCTAGCTGTCCACTGAGCCTTTTTTGGCATTTTCTTTGAGGTAAGATCATTTAAGGGGGTCACTATAGATCCATATCCCTTAACAGACCTCCTATAGTACCCAGTCAGGCCCAAAAAGGCTCTCACCTGTGTGTGGCTGGTTGGAGCAACCCATTCCATAATGGTTTGGATGTTGCTCTGTGAAGGCTGAACCTGGCCTCCACCTACAAGGTGGACCAGGTACACAACCTGACTCTGCCCTATCTGGCACTTAGTGGCCTTGATAGTGAGGCCTGCTTTTTGCAGAGCCTCCAAAACATTTCCGAGGTGGACCAGGTGATCCTGCCAGGTGGAACTAAAGACAGTAATATCATCTAGATAAGCTGAGCAATAAGTTTCCATACCAGTCAGAACTTTGTTCACCAACTTCTGAAAAGTGGCAGGTGCATTTTTCAAACCAAAGGGCATCACCACAAAGTGGTAGTGCCCACCAGGGGTTGAGAATGCTGTTTTGGCCTTGGCATCCTCAGCTAACCTGATCTGCCAGTAGCCAGCTGTTAGGTCAAATGTACTCAGATACTTGGCTGAGGCCAAAATATCAATCAGTTCATCTGCCCTGGGAATTGGATAGGCATCAGTCCTGGTGACTGCATTGAGGCCTCTGTAGTCTACACAAAACCTAATTTCTTTCTTACCACCCTGGGTATGAGGTTTGGGTACTAGGACTACTGGACTAGCCCAAGGGCTATCTGAATGATCAATCACACCTAGTATCAACATTTTATGGACTTCAGTCCTGATACAGTCCCTGACATAGTCAGGTTGCCTGTACATTTTACTCTTGACAGGCAGACTGTCTCCAGTGTCCACCTCATGGGTGCACCAGGAAGTCTGACTAGGGGTCAGGCTAAACATATGTCTAAACTGTTGCAAAACTTTGCTGATGATCAGTGAGGCTGCTTGCCAAAGCAACACCATCTACTGACCCATCATCAGGGTTCTGTGAGAGCAGGTCAGGGAGAGGGTCACTCTCCTCCTCCTGTTCCTCATCAGTTGCCATGAGCAAGCCCATGTCAGCCCTATCAACATATGGTTTCAATCTGTTGACATGGAGTACCCTAAGGAGGCTCCTGGGAGTTCCAAGATCCACCAGGTAGGTGACTTCTCCCTTTTTCTCAACAATTGTATGGGGGCCACTCCCCTTGTCTTGGAGAGCTGCTGGGGCCACAGGCTCCAACACCCACACTTTCTGTCCTGGCTGGTACACAGTCAGCACAGTCTTTTGGTCATGCCAAGTTTTTTATAGTTCTTGGCTGGCCTCCAGGTTTTTAGTTGCCTTCTTCATGTATTCAGCCATCCTGGAGCAGAGACCAAGTACATAGTCCATCACATCCTGTTTGGGAGGTTTGAGAGGTAACTTCCAGCCCTCCTTCACCAAATATAATGGACCTCTTACAGGATGCCCAAACAGAAGTTCAAATGGGCTGTAACCAACCCCCTTCTGTGGAACCTCTCTGTATGCAAACAGAAGGCAGGGAAGTAAAAGGTCCCATTTTTGCCTAAGCTTTTCTGGGAGGCCTTTAATCATTCCCTTTGGGGTTTTGTTGAAAAGTTCAACTAACCCATTGCATTGTGGGTGATAGGGAGTAGTGAAATTTATAATTTACACCACACTCCTTCCCCCTTGCTTTTAGATATCCTGACATGAAGTTGGTAACTCTGTCAGATATGGTCTCCTTTGGGAAACCCACTCTGTAGAGAACTCCAAAGAGGGCTCTTGCCACCACAGGGGCTGTGGTGGTCCTCAGGGGAATTGCTTCTGGGTACCTGGTGGCATGATCTAGGACCACCAGGATAAACCTGTGCCCAGATGCTGTTGGAGGGTCAAGGGGACAAACAATGTCAATCCCTACCCTTTCAAAGGGTACCCCCACCACAGGTAGTGGTATCAGGGGGCCCTTTGTTGTGCCACCTGACTTGCCACTGGCTTGGCAAGTGACACAGGAGCGACAAAACTCCTTGGTGTTCTCTGACATATGTGGACAATGAAAATGTGGGACAAGCCTGTCCCAGGTCTTGTTTTGGCCCAAGTGTCCTGCTAAAGGGATATCATGTGCTAGGGTCAAGAGGAACCCCCTAAACTTCTGAGGTATTACCAACCTCCTGGTGTCTCCAGGGGTTGGATCTCTAGCCTCAGAATATAGGAGTACCTCATCCCAATAAACTTTATGGGACCCACTAGCACTCCCAGCAGCCTCAGGAGCAGCCTGCTGTCTGAGGGGTTCAAGAGAGGGGCAGCACTGTTGCTCTTTGCTCAGATCTTCCCTAGAAGGGCCCCCTGCCCCCAAGAACTCAACCTGATTAGGCTCAAGTCTCTCTGGGGCAGTTCCTTCTTCAGGGTATGCTTCTCCTCCCTCTAGAGGGGAATCTGTGATCTGAGACAGAGGGGAAGGCACTGCCTTATCCCTACTGCTCCTCCTCTTGGGTAGCATCTGGTCCATAGTTTCAGGATCCAGAGCTGGTTCAGCTTTATGCCTTTTGGCCTGTGACCTGGTCACAGCAAATACCTCTGCAGGTATGCCCAACATCTCAGCATGAGTCCATAACTCTACTTCAGACCAGGCTGAAGTCTCTAGATCATTGCCCAATAGACATTCGACAGGGAGGTCTGCACTGACTACTACCTTCTTGAGGCCAGTTACCCCTCCCCAGGAGAAATTCACAACTGACAGACTATGGTTGGTCCTGACATTGCTTGCATTGGTAACCTGGTACATTTCACCCAGGATGATCTGCTCAGGGTCCACAAGATCCTCTGCCACCATCGTGACACAAGCACCTGTGTCCCTGAATGCCAAAGCCTGTTTGCCATTTATTACAGGCTGCTGCTTGTATTTGCCCAGATTACTGGGGCTCACTAGGAAGGACATATCAATGTCTCCCTCACAAATCAGCAATGCCTGAGTGGGTACTCTGACTAGGCCAGAGTCCACTTCAGAACCCAGGGTCAACCCTACTACACCCTTATTCTGATTACCACCTCCACCAGTAGCTGTACTAGGGGGAACAGTTGTCTTAGGGGCAGGAGTGGTGGTGGTTGGGTCTTTGGACTTGTTACAGTCAGAAGTCCAGTGCCCTTTCTGTTTACAGAATTTGCACCAGGGCCTCTTTTGGCCTTTCCCTTTGTTGGACTGTGAATCAATCAATCAATCAATCAATCAATCAATCAATCAATCAATCAATCAAGCATTTGTATAGCGCGCTACTCACCCGGAGGGTCTCAAGGCGCTTGGGGTAGGGGGGTCCGCTACTGCTCGAACAGCCAGGTCTTGAGTTGCTTCCTGAAGGCGAGGTGGTCTTGGGTCAGGCGGAGGTGGGTGGGGCCTTGGTTGTGGAGAGCTTTGTGTGCGTGGGTGAGGAGTCAGAACGTGATTCTCTTGCTGACGGGGAGCCAGTGCAGGTTTCTCAGGTGTGCGGAGATGTGGCTGTGTCGGGGGATGTCCAGGATGAGTCGTGCTGAGGCGTTCTGAATGCGCTGGAGTCTTTTCTGGAGTTTTGCGGTGGTTCCGGCGTAGAGGGAGTTGCCATAGTCCAGTCGGCTGGTGACGAGGGCCTGGGTGACCGTCTTCCTGGTTTCGGTGGGGATCCACCGGAAGATCTTACGTAGCATGCGTAGGATGTTGAAGCATGACGAGGAGACGGCGTTGACTTGTCTGGTCATGGAGAGGGAGGAGTCCAGGATGAAGCCCAGGTTGCATGCGTGGTCTGTAGGTTTGGGTGCGCTGCCCAGGGCAGGGGGCCACCAGGAGTCGTCCCAGGCAGCGAGCGACGATCCCAGGATGAGGACTTCCGTCTTGTCTGAGTTCAGTTTCAGGCGGCTGTTCATCATCCACTCGGCTACGTCTTTCATCCCTTCGTGTAGGTTGGTTCTGGCGGTGGCGGGGTCGTTGGTGAGGGAGAGGATCAGCTGGGTGTCGTCGGCATAGGAGATGATGTTGAGGTTGTGTTGGCGTCCGATGGCCGCGAGGGGGCTCATGTAGATGTTGAACAGCGTGGGGCTGAGTGAAGATCCTTGAGGTACGCCGCAGATGACTTCGGTGGCTTCTGATCTGAACGGGGGGAGGCGGACTCTCTGTATCCTTCCGGCGAGGAAGGAGATGATCCATTCCAGTGCCTTCTCTTGGATTCCGATGTCGTTGAGGCGCTGCACTAGGGTGCGGTGGCAGACCGTGTTGAACGCCGCGGAGAGGTCCAAGAGGATGAGGGCCGCTGTTTCCCCGTTGTCGAGCAGGGTTCAGGTGTCGTCGGTGGCTGCGATGAGGGCGGTCTCGGTACTGTGGTTGGCCCGGAAGCTGGACTGCGAGTGGTCGAGTGATCCATTCGTCTCGAGGAAGGCGGCCAGCTGTCTGTTGACGGTCTTCTTGATGACTTTGGCTGGGAACGGGAGGAGCGAGATGGGGCGGTAGTTTTTGAGGTCGGTGGGGTCCGCTGATGGTTTCTTCAGTAGGGCGCTGAGTTCGGCATGCTTCCAGCTCTCTGGAAGGTGGCGGTGTGGAAGGAGGCGTTGATGATGTCCCGTAGATGGGGAGCGATGGCGGAGTCGGCCTTTTTGAAGACGTGGTGAGGGCAGGGGTCGGTTGGTGATCCGGAGTGGATGGAGTTCATCGTGCGGATGGTGTCTTCGGTGTTGATCGGGGTCCAGGCGCGGAGGGTGGTGGTGGGGGGCGCTGGTGCGGTCGTAGGGTGCGTCGGCTGTGTGCTGAAGCTGTTATGGATGTCTGCGATCTTGCTGTGGAAGAACGAGGCGAGCGAGTTGCAGAGGTCTTGCGATGGGGTGATGTCGTTGTTTCCGGCGCTGGGGTTGGAGAGCTCTTTGACGACGTTGAAATGTTCCTTGCTGTTGTGGGCGTTGTTGTCCAGTCATTCCTTGAATGTGGTTTTCTTGGTGGCGTGGATCAGCTGGTGGTGTTTTCGAGTGGCGATCTTGAGGGTGGTCATGTTGTCTGGTGTTGAGTCTCTGCGCCAGGCTTTCTCGAGGGCTCGGCAGGTCTTCTTGGAGCACTTGAGTTCGCCGGTGAACCAGGATGCTTTCTTGTTGCCGGGTCTGCTGGGAGGATTCTTCAGTGGAGCGAGGTCGTCTGCGCAGTTGCTGATCCACCTCGTGAGGTTGTTGGCGGCTTGGTTGGGGTTCGCTGAGCTGGCGGGAGGGTTCTGGCTCAGGGATGCGGCGAGCTGGTCGGCTGTGATCTTGTTCCAGCTTCTGCGGGGGCCCTGTTGCTGGTGGTGGTGGAGCGTGGTCCTTTTGAAGCTGAAGTGGACGCAGCTGTGGTCCGTCCAGTGGAGTCCGGTGGCGTGGCTGAAGGAGATGTCCTTGCTGGAGGAGAAGACGGGGTCGAGCGTGTGGCTGGCGTAGTGGGTGGGGGTGGTCACCAGTTGCTTGAGTCCGAGGTTGGAGAGGTTGTCGAGCAGGGTGGTGGTGTTGCGGTCGTTGTTGTTCTCCAGGTGGAAGTTGAGGTCCCCGAGGAGGATGTAGTCAGTGGAGGGGAGAGCGTGCGGGCTGATGAAGTCGGCGAAGTCTTCGCTGAATTGTGTGCATGGTCCCGGGGGTCTGTAGATGAGGGTGCCTCTGAGTGTAGTCTTGGGGTCGGTGTGGATTTGGAAGTGTAGGTGTTCGGCGGCTGTGAGGGTGTCGTCGGAGTTGGTCGTGATGCGGATGGTGTTCTTGTGGACGATGGCGATACCTCCTCCCATCTGGTTGGCGCGGTCCCTCCGGGTGATCTTGTATCCGTCCGGGATGGCGATGGCGATGTCGGGCGCTGAGGAGGCGTTCATCCATGTTTCCGTGAGGAAGGCGACGTCTGGAGCTGTGGTGTCAAGCAGGTTCCAGAGTTCCACGGCGTGTCTGTGGACGGAGCGGGTGTTGAGCAGGATGCACTTCAGGTGGTTGTTGCTGGTGCTCATCTTGGCGGGTGCGGTACAGGTCCGGATGCAGGTGAACTTGCAGGATTGGCAGGTGAAGGGTCCGTGGGTGCGTCCTGGGGTGGCTTGGTGGCAGCCGGGGATCCGGCCGGTGTTGAGTGCGTAGAGGGTGGCTGCGTTGTAGGTCCGGCGGGTAGGCTGGCTTCTGCGGGGGCCAGGGGGTCTGGTGCTGGGCGCGGTGCAGGCGCGGACGGGCGCAGACGGGCTTGCCGCGCACAATCGGTGCGCCCGCTGCGCGCGGACTCGGCGCATATGCGCCGACTCTGCCATAAATGGCGTAGTGGGAGGGGCGGAGCGAGGGAGGAGCAGCTGGGAGGCGGGAGCGGGGTGGCGAGTGGGGAGGGTCGAGGGAACCAGCAGGAGTGGGGGCGGGGCCACGGGGGAGCAGCGGGGACGGAAGCGCTAGGGGAACAGAAAAGAGACAATAACAACAGGGCACAATACCAACAGGGCAACACTACGGCGAATGGGGCAGGGCAGTACACGGGGCAGGCTGAACAGGACAATCAGGACAACAGCACAAAACAAATGAAACAAATCAGGGCGAAAGTACAGACCACAGTGGGGGCACAATCAGGGCAGCGATGTGAGCGGCGGCGGCAGCAGCAGGGAGCCGGCGACTTCCTGGAGGGGCGACGCGGCGGGTAGAGCGACCAGCACTGACGAGGTCAGACTGGGTCACAGCTCCCCGTCGCCCGGTCTCTCCCCTAAGTACTCCGTGGGAGGGAGGAGCAGCTGGGAGGCGGGAGCGGGGTGGCGAGTGGGGAGGGTCGAGGGAACCAGCAGGAGTGGGGGCGGGGCCTCCCCACCAGATGCAGATTTTTGGGGCCCTTGTGAAGACTTCTGGTATTTTGACTTATCCCCACCTTTCTCAGAGCCTTTAGGATCTTGCTTCTTAGTGTCACCCCCTTGGTTCTGGGGTTTCTGCCTCACCCTGGTTCTGACCCATTTGTCTGCCTTCTTTCCCAATTCTTGGGGAGAGGTCAGATCAGAGTCCACCAGGTACTGATGCAACAACTCTTTTTGGCAATTATTAAGGATCTGTTCTGTCATCATAAGATTATACAATCCCTTAAAATCAGTAACTCTACTACTAACAAGCCAACCCTCCAGAGCCTTGGTTGCACAATCTACAAAGTCAGTCGAATCCTCCTGAGTCTGTGCTTTCTGGGTATCTCTGAACTTCAACCTGTACTGTTCAGTGGTTAAGCCAAACCCATCTATTAATGCACTCTTCAGGACTTCATAATCATCAGCATCCTCTTCTCTAACAGTGAGGAGCTTGTCTCTACCTTTATCAGAAAAGGAAAGCCATAAGATTGCTGCCTACTGTTTCTGGGGGACCTATTATACTCTACAGGCCCTCTCCATAACAGTTATCCATTTGTGGATATCATCCCCACTCTGGTAGGGAGGAACAACCTTGGACAGGTTCCTATGGTCTGGAATGTAATCTCTGACTCTAGGGACACTGTTGCTGCCACCAGGGGGTTCTAACCCCTCTTTTCTAGAAGCTCTCTGGAGCTCAAAGGCTTCTCTATCTAATGCCAACTGCTTGGCCTTGAGGGCAACTCTTCCTTACTCATACTGTAGCAGTTTGTACATTCTTTCAGAGGAGGTTTCTCTTCTAGAAGATATAAGTTCCTCTGCTGGACAGATTCCCTGCCAGAGTGATATGAGTGGTCAGATTCCCTTGAAGGGGACCTATGCCTCTCTTCCACTCTGTCAGTTCTCTTAGGGATAATTCCTCTGTCCTTTTCAGATCCCTGTGGGTCTGGCCCTTCAACCACAGAGTCCAGGTCATCTTGATTTTCATCATCTGACCCAGAGACTATAGCTGACCCACCCCCTGATTCAGACCCCTTAGCTCCTAGAGCTAACTTAAGATCATATGCTGTCAGCAGATCTATCAGGTGTAGTGTGGAGGGACTCTGCCCTATCCTCAGATGCCTTGCAGCACACATGGCTTTCAAGTCAAAGAAAGTCATGTCCTTATACTGAGGCTGGGTGGACCCACTGGTTCCAACCCTTAAGGACATTCTAGTGTTGTGCAGTGTTGTACTACCTACACTAGTTTGTGGCCTACTGATCCTAGCTTGAGCTGTAGCAAGGGTGTGCTATCCCTTCCCTCACAGCTCTAAGTTCAGTAGAACTTGTTGATGCTAAGCTTGACTTTATATGTACCTTGAGTACCTTCAGGGGTTTTCAGTTAGTAATTCAAAAAGAGATTTTCTGGTAAAACAATGGCAAGCTGTAATCCCACACGCTGCCCACCAATGTGAGAAGTTGGCCTGGTATATGCTGGTCACTAGTTAAAGTGGCCACCTTGCACCAGTACAATTCGACTCTTATGGTAGATAGGTTTAAGACAACCTTTTAAAGAAAGCTATCCTAGTGGTAGCTGTGGAGAGCAGCCTTCAGGCTAATTCTCAGAGGAGTGTAAAGCAGCTTGTTTTACCCTATAATCTCTTGAATCACTAAATGAAAGGATACCACACAGGTATATAAATAAAATATATATGTATTTATTACTAGACACACTCTACTAAGTCAAGGACATAAGCACAAATCAACATTTCACAGCAAATTAAGCACTTATATGGCTGGGGCCCTGAGGGTGTGCCAGACCATATACTAAAAAAGAGGTATAAGAAGAACGACTTGAGAAGGGAGAAGGCCTATGGTCTCCAGAAGTGCTGGGGCCTCACTAATCCACCCAAGGCAGGTAAGTAAAGGACCCACAGGAGAGGAATGCAGTGTGAGAACACAGCCGTGGATCCCAATAGACTTCAATGGAGCAAGTCGCGGTTGGAATTTAAAAGTTTTAGGATACTTCGGGAGAGTCTACAAGCAAGTCACTTACAGGGTAAGTAGTTCTAGAGCCAACACACACGGGAGCACCGGAGTACTCGAGTTACCTTACCCAGGGAAGCCGGGTGCATAGGTGTCTTTTAGTGTCGGGTCGCGGCGTCGTTTTCATTGGGAGCCAAAGAAGACTTGCTGCTTGTGAAGACAGGGGAAGTGTCCGGTGGCATCCAAGGCTGGATTCTGAAGAAAGAAGACCTGAAAGCAGAGGAGACAGTGTTCAAAGTCACTAGCCAGTGACCCGGGGCCAGGAAGCTGGATGCCCACAGATGTCGGGTGATTTCAGGTGATCACGGGTGTCTAGACTCTTCAGCCACGAAGTCCAGGAGGTATCGACGATGACCAGGAGCTGGATTTGGAGTGTCCCACAAAGTCTGCAGCTTACTGAGGTGTCGGCAACTGGATTGGAGCCAACAAGCCTTGGCAATAGCAAGTCTCGTGGAATGTGAAGAAAGTCAGTGGTGCAGAACAGCAAGGTCTGAGGGTCTCACCCAGTGAGGGTAAGTCAGGGCAGGCCTGGAGCAACCAGGTGAGCCCTTTGGTTCTGTGGAAAAGTCTTCAGGGGACCCACAAGCCAACCGGCAAGAGATCACAAAGACGCCTCGTGGGGATTCGCTTCACAGGAGCCCGCGGTCACTTGGGACGAGGTAGGCCTCTGATTTTCAAGGGAAATCCTGCTGGATGCTTGGGCCACACGTGGTCCAAAGCACAAGTTCGTAGAGCGTCATGAAGTGGTTGCACTCGACAATAGTGCACGGTACCCGGGTATTGCTGTTCCTCGTCACTCGTGCAGGGACTTCGGACTCCGGCGGGAGCGGGAAAGTTTGCGACCGTTGTTGCAAAGTTTTGGTGCCTGCCAAGCAGGGGAGTCACTCCTTGACTCCAAGGGAGATTCTTCAGTCTTCCAAAAGTAGTGGAACGTCGAAGGTCCAGGATTCTTCTTTCAGAGCGTCGTCCAGGGATATCTAGTTTGCAATGGCAAGGGTTCCCTAACTTATACTAAAAGGAAGGGAGGGACTAGCTCTATGACCCACTTCCCTTTGTCCAGTTTCGCGCCAGAGCAGGGGCTGGTAGCCCCTGAACCGGTTTGAGCTGGCATATGCACAGAGGAGCCTACTGCTCCCCAGTGCAGGACTTCAAAGCACTCTAGGAGTGCACCCACCCAGCCCCAATACACTAAATCCTGTCTGGAAGGTGGTTACACCTCCCTGTGACAGGATGCCTATTGTTGGGCCTCCTCCACTGTGAGTTTCGGTCAGCAGCAGGAGGGGAGCCCAGTGTCTGTGCTGGTGGCATCCATTTTGTGATGCCAGGGCTCTTCAGGATTCTACCGCTTTCCACAGTGGGTACATGTCTATCCCTCTAGAAGGATGGGATCATATTCCCACACCAGTTACTGGTGTGGGGGTATGATTCCAAAGCGTTTGACACCAAACACAACATGTTTTGATGCAGCCATCCCAAAGTTAGAATTTACCGCTAGGTTATAATGCACTTAAGAGTATATGGTTGAATCGCATCCACAAACAGCTACAGAGAAAAGACTCTGAGGGCTAAAGAGGGGCCCTGCTCAGTCAGAGGCACCCCCTCACATGTAAACCAAGCACCCTGCCCTCAGCATTGATAGGGCCTGCCTTTGGGGTGACTGATAGGTTTATATGTGTGTGTAAGGTGAGATATAGGAACCTATACCTCAGTGAGGAGTGCTAACACTACCTCACCCAGGCTGCAGTAGCAGGCCTGTGGTGTCAGATTTAGTCAGCTTCCCAGGGGTGGCATAATACATGCTTCAGCCCCTGGTAGGCCTGTGAAGTACCTATGCCCTTGGTACCTTAGGTACCATATACTAGGGGCTCATAAGGCACCACAGTATCCAATCACTAGTGCATCTAATATGCACTCCAAGTTGTTTAGAGAGAACAGAGAGTCTGGGGCCCTGATTAGCAGCCAGCCTATAGCCATAAACCTGTGTAAACATCAGAAAAAAAGTGGGGGCAACATAAGTGCAGATCCTACTCTCCTACACCGGGTTATTAAACATCCGCCCTGGGTAGGGAGTAATTTATCACCTACAGAAAATACGGCCTTACAGAAGATCACATTTAATAAAAATGTGATTATAAAACCCTGTGATAAGGGTGGTGGCATAGTCGTCATGAATAAATGTGATTATCATGATAAAATCTTGAGTATGTTGGCTGTTCCCCAACATTACAAAAAATCCCACCGAGAAAATTATCAAAATTAAGAAGCACTATTCAGAAAATGACGACTAGAGCACTAGAGCATGGTGACATTTGCCAGCAGGAGTTTAATTTCTTGAATAAATCTTGTCCTAAAACCTCAGCGTTATATGGTCATATCTGTGTCCTTTAACTCAGACATATGCCTCTCACATCCGGGATACCGGAGATATTATCAGCAAGCTTGAGGGTATGCAATTCAATCCCACCACTGAAATATTAGTAACGCTTGACATTGAGGTGTTGTACACCAACATTCTTCAATGTCAAGCGTTACAGGCTGTAGCGTCTCTGTTGCGGAGATCCCCTGGAGATAGACCTGATGGCTTCGTGCTCGAATGCCTGGAAATAGTTCTTATGATTAACTTTTTTTAATTCAATGGATCCCTGCATCAGCAGGTAAAAGGTACCAGCATGGGAGCTTCCTGTGCTCCTAGTGTTGCTAATACGTATATGGGAGAATGGGATATCAAGAATGTTTTCAATGAGGCGGCTCTATTTTTTGACAATGTCGGTACGTGGAGATGTTTCATTTACGCATTTTTTTTATTTGGAAAGGAGACAGTGACACCCTAAGTGAGTATATCGCGTGGCTGAATGCAAGCGATAGCAATCTGAATTTTACAGCTAAGAGTAGTGCCCATTCTGTTGAGTTTCTGGACATCCTGATCTCAGGGTTCAATAACACACTGGGGGTCAGTTTGTTCAGAAAACCCACGGCAAAAAATACCATCTTACAATATCAGAGTTACCATCCCAGTATCCAGAAGGATTCTATACCGTTTGGTGAGTTCCTTCGGGTGAGGAGAAATTGTACCAATATGTCTGATTTTCATACACATGGAGATGCTCTCAGAACACGATTGTTAGCTAGGGGATACCCCAAGAGATTGGTTCGACATGCATACAAAAGGGCAAAGTACTATAATCGTGATGCCTTCTTGGAGGGAGCACAGCGGGCATCGAAGGAGCAGGTAGTTTGTGTGATCAATCACTCTCCTTTAAACTTTAAGGTAAAAAACATTATCCAGAAGAATTGGAAAATTTTAAACACCAATGATGATGAAATTCAGTTACAACAACCTTTGGTAGCCTATCGCAGAAATCGTAACTTACGCGATATTTTAGTTCACACCAGACCTAGTACACAGGATACTATGCGTCAGACCACTATAGCAAGTCTTTCGATCATGATGGAAAACTACAGATGTGGATCCTGTCATGCCTGCGATTCCGCTGTAGTTACAGACTCAATTGTATATCAGGGATACAACGTGAAGCTTAAAGACCTTACAAATTGTGGAAGTCAGAATGTAATCTATATTCTGACTTGCCCGTGTAACTTAGCCTATATTAGTGAGACGTCACGTGAGTTCAGGGTAAGGTATAGCGAAGATAAATTTGCGATACGCACCAGCAAGGCCGCTGCCCCACTTGTCCAACATTTTCTTGCTAAACATCACACTGAAAAAGATATTAAGTGGTGTATTTTAGAAAAAGTTAAAGGTCAGGTAGGTCACCTATGGAGATCATACGAAAAAGAAGGAAAACCTTTTGGATATTTACCTTGGAGAGTGTAAAACGAGGTTTGAATGAAGAGATCCAATGGAACATCACGAAACCATGGTGAATTTTAGGTATCACAATGATATTGGAGCAATGCACATGCAGGACAGTAGTGGCCATATAGCTGCTGTGACAATTGGCTTGTGGAGTAGAGTTTTGTCATTTGGACAACTTTTTGTGCTGTCATCCGGTTGTTTGGGAGTGGTATTCTCCAGAGAATTGGCAGTGCGAGACTATGATGTTGTAAGTGGATGGCTGTCCGTTTCCATGAGTATGGTCTTTGGTCTGTGAATCAAGAAATGTGTTCTGTATGCCCACTTAGTTCTAGAGGGAGTAAGATGTAGATGCATGTTGGATAAATAATATAGGTTTAAAATGAATTATTGTAAATATTTCTTTGATTATCAATTGAGCACATGGAGTTTGCAAGTTATGTAGGTTATAT
Source organism: Triturus cristatus (assembly GCF_964204655.1). Lineage (NCBI taxonomy): Eukaryota > Metazoa > Chordata > Amphibia > Caudata > Salamandridae > Triturus > Triturus cristatus. The sequence continues at coordinate 19,319,941 of NC_140584.1, forward strand.
ATTAATAATGACCGTATTTGGGTACCTATGAGTTTATATTACCCATAGGTTTTGATGGAGAGATTATGGTTTTACTATGTGGCAAGTAAGGCGGCTGCCTCTTGCCATTGCTGTATAAAATCCTACAGGAATTCAACCTAATCCCAAACAAACTGTGAATTTGTGGCCTCGTTATGATCAATGGTTTAAAGTAAATAAGACTGAGAATAGACCGTATTTGGGTACCTATGAGTTTATATTACCCATGTTCTGATGGGTAGATTATGGTCTTACTATGTGGCAAGTAAGGCGTCTGCCTCTTGCCATTGCTGTATAAAATCCTACAGGAATTCGACCTAATCCCAAACAAACTGTGAATCTGTGGCCACGTTATGATCAATGGTTTAAAGTAAATGAGACCGAGAATAGTAAATGAGGTTCTTCAATGTCTATAACGAGTATAGCAATGGTGAAATGACACTAACATTTTTATTTGAAGTATTGTTTTTTTTTAATTCCTTTTTCTGAATATTGCAAATGGCTGTGATTACAGAAAAGACATGTAGTTTGAGTATGCTATTTTTGATTGGGCTTTCTAAACCACACCTAAGATGGCGTTACCTGGTTGAGAGAGACAGTCTGTCGTCGCTGTGAATTATGTATAACGTAGGTACCTTTCCTGAAGTTGTGAGAAATGGTATACTTAACCAAGGTGGCATCCTCGGGAATAGACATGGTTGAGTCCGTCCTTGGTGTTTGGGAACTCACCAGGTGATGTATGTTGGTAATTTCGCATGCGTTCTAATTAAGATTTGACGAGTATAAATGTGGGTTTATCGTACGGCGTACTTCAGCGATCTCCTCTGGGAGAGACCAGGTTACTAAGGCACGTGAATTGAGGACGTATAAGCCGATCAAAGAAGGTGAGTGACGAGATGAGAGGCTGGGGTTAGTTTGATCGGTGGTAATTTAAATAAAATAAAATAGAGAGTATCTTCCTGTACTCGTGTAGAAGTGGATACTTTAGTGATTGGAAATAGTAGTCATGGGTTGTCGCTCTGGGGGTTCGCCCTGGGGGCTGACTATGTTATTGTATTTGACTCTGGCTACAAATAAGGTTGGACCACATAATACGCTGCCAGTATGGCAGAGATTGTGGGATGTTTTATATCTACGGGATTAATGTCTATATGCAGAAGACTTACTCGACTTCCCCACAAAGGGTTAGAACTTATGTTTTTTTCAACGATTTTAAGATAAATACGTTGTACGTTAGTAAATCATGTCCTCCTTCTTGGTAGTGGCACGACGAATAGAGTGAAGGACAGGGCTTTGACTCGTAGTCTTGTTGTGAAAAGAGGATGGCCACCGGCATCTGTGAGAGAAGAATTACATTGTGAATTCAGCAAGAAATACACAATTAAGGTACTTGAGTCTCTCTTTGAGACAATTACGATAGGGATCCCTTCAGGATTGGCACCAAGGGTTAAATGCAAAATAACAATTTTTCTATGCAGGTTTTGGGGCCTGTTAGCGGACTATTAGCGGATTGGTAGTGATCAACCCTTATATATTGAAGGAGCAGAAAGAAGATTTTTGCCCTCTGGTAAGAATATCTCTTTTAGATGGAGGTTGGGGAAAGGACTAATGGAGGAGAGTTTAGTCACTAATAGCTAACAATAACTTATAGCCTCCTTCCGTTTTACTTTGTTAGGACACGGGCAAACTCCTGCATATGGTACCCTTGTGGGTGCTGTCCCACACAATATTGGGAAGTATCTTGTCCCAGTATTATACCCATATACAGTAAGTACCGCTTTGCGAACTATGGTAGGGTGAAATTAAATTATTTAGGAATGTGTTGCATTCCCTATTAGTTTATATATGCAGTGTATGTGAATTTGGAAACGGTAGTTGAATAGGTTGTTTTGTTACCCACTAGATTATTCGGTCTTATCCTTTCCCTCTTATAGTAAGGGCTGGATAACTACGGAAATATCACTAATGTCTATATCACTAATGTCTATATTGTTGAATGGGATAAGGTGGCACTTGTGTATTTAATCACATTTTTTAAATATGTTTGAAAATGTTGGTAAACTGGTTCAATCAGTGTCTTTTAATCTTATGAGTCATGGGCTAGTAATTGATTGTTTGTTTTACATATTTTTTTAGGAAATCCCAGGGTTTTGAGAACCATTGGTGTGATATTTGGCGGATCCTGATGAAGGTGGCTCATGTTTTTTTATGCCATCGAAACGCGTTGACCAGGTACTTTCTAAATCCTACTATTTTAGCAGCAACCCTGTTTAGGGTCATAGCGACTGTAACCAACTGAACGTGTTAACTGGGATAGTTATATAGAGTTGCGTATGGGATGTGGATGTAATGTGTATGTATGAATGCGTGGTATGTGTGGGTTTGTTCTCTACCTGGGTGTGTATAGGAAAATAATTTTGTATTAGAGATTGTTGCAAACAATAGAAATATGTAATTTTGATAACGTTGTAAATGAGCAATGATAAAAGAATAATACTAGAACAAAATAAAAAAAGCAAAAAAATAAGTTGGATATGTTATTGAATTTTTGGTTGAGCCCATGTTTAAAATGTATTTTGAAATTATAAGTAATAATATATAGGTCGTGAGGGAGTATTTTTTTATTGTTTGCTATTATTGCCCCTCTTCTCCCTGGCCTTTGAAAAGTAAATTGTGTAGAAGGGGTCCCAAAACTTTTTGCAATGCATCCATAAGCTTCTGGGACATCTTATGTATTTGATTCTTCTAGGAAATTCCCCCTGACGAAGTGCTAGACCCGAAATGCATCGGGAGTCAATGTTATTCGGTATTTTGTTCACAACATGATGATAAAGTGTTTTACAATATGAGAAGTATCATATGAAGGAGAAACGTCGGAAAAGAAAAACAATTCATTACATTTTCAAACAGAAATCTATATGGCCTGTTTCAGCTTGGTTCTGCCCTCTGCATCATCACCTTCCACTGTCCCCCGATACACTCTGCGACACTCACCTTGGACCTCGCAATGGACTGTCATATTCTGTTAGATCACCAATGACACAGCTATCAGACTGCGGACTGAACTCTTCCACTTCCTTTGTATTTGTCATTCCCTGAATGACTCTGGCTGGCTCTCCACGGGCCAACATTTGAAAGTGGGGTTTGCATGGCCCTGTACTGCTCCAGATGCAACACTCCACTGAATGTGCATTAAACATTCAGAATCAAACAGATGTGTCATCTCTATGGTCTTTCAAGTGTGGTAGTATGGATGCATGTAGGGTCAGTGAATTCCTCTTACGTCCATGTGGCTCATGTAGTTGGACTTGGGTCACAGGGTGACACATTGCTGATTGTAGTCCGGGTGGTTCCGACGCAACAACAGCAACACACACATTTGTTACTTCCTTGTCCAGTCCCGTACGGAACGACGCCCAGAGCCCCGGGGTCATTGTTCAAACCCTTATGCTGGGCTGGCATACGCCAGGCCAGCCTACTACGCTTATGCTCCGGGGGGGACAACAACGCCACATGTGCCAGGACTCCCCTGTAGTGATCTGCTGCTCACAGGTCTAGTTGTCAGCATGCCAGGGCCACTCCCTCACGGCTGGTTTACACCCACACCACACCCATCCAGCACACGTGTCTCAGCACGTGACCCTGCCAATAAAACAGGACGGGCGCACGTGCAAGACACCATTTCCAACCACTCTAGGGGTGTATCCGTGTGGTGTGCATGTAGGCATGGGGGCCCATAGGCCTGCGACATCACATTCCACAGGCCCGGAGGGGACATGATGGCGTCCGCACCACGATACCCAATCATGGAGGGTCCATGACTGTGGGGGTACAGACTTGGTGGCACCGGATACACTGTGGCCGGCACTGGCACACCACCACGGGACGGTGACTTTCGGTGCACTGAGGTAGGGGTACATTAAGTGCTGAGCGGGTGTGCAGCTTGCGATGATGCCCCCTCCCGGCAGTCCGGACACCTCAAGTTTTGTGTGCCCTGCTGGACTGCAGTGTAGGCCTGAGCCCGTGGGCAGCGCAGGACAACCACCACGTGGCATCGCTTCCTGGATCACAGAGTTAGTGGCACCTATGAGGCTGAGCATGTGTGCAGCCTGCGATGATGCTGGGTGGACTGGTATGTCCTCTGCCATGGAGTAATCAAGACCCAGCACCAAATGTGAGACCTGGTGGCCTGTGGAGCGGGGCTGCATGATGTGGAGGGTGCCATGTCTGCGAGCCCCGGGGTTGTGGCTTAGAGCATGTGGTGGGCCCTCTTTTCTACACGCCGGTGGCAGAAGGTGAGCAGTGAGGCCTGCATGCGCAGGTGCGGGCATGCACCGCTGGGCGGCGGGAGGGATTGGGGTGCAGCTGCCTGGGTGTGCAGATGCGGGCATGCACCTCTGGGCGGTGGGAGGGGCTGGGGTGCAGCTGCCTGGACGCACAGAGGTGGGCATGCACCGCTGGGTGGCGGGAGGGTCTGGGGTGCAGCTGCCTTGGTGCGCAGGGTCAGACAGGCAATTATGTCACGTGCAATTGTATGTACTATGCCATTCAAGTATATGGACTCTGTTTCAGATGAAGGGTCTGTCTCAGATGTGGGACCTGGTGAACTGCACTACATACTGGCAAGTGGTTGGAGACACACCCGTGGCAGCAGGTGAGCAGTGTTGCCTGGGTGCGCAGTGTCGGCACTCTTTCTCCCTGTCCCTCACTTCTTTTCTCTATCTCTCTCTCCCCCTCTCTGTCCGTCTATCTCTCTCTCTCCTTCTCTGTCCGTCTATCTCTCTCTCCCTCTCTTTCTCTCTCTCTCCTTCGCTCTCTCTCTGTCCCCTGATGTGCGCAGGACCCACCTTCTCATCATGATTTTTCTCTTGCAGGCTGTGGCCTACGGATTGTCCCGAGGGTAGCCGCCATGTGTCTTCATTTCTGTTCTGTGTTTATTTTAATAAATTATCATTTGTTGCTTCGAAGCTGAATGTGTGATGCTCATTTTGGTGACGACACATGTCACCAGATGTGATTGTGCGACATCATGTGGGTTATTTGGTACATGATTCTGTGTAGTTGATGTGGCATGTCTTTGGCCAGGGGGAGGGGATGCTGGGAAGGGGGTGTCCTGAGGGTGGTGGCGGTGGGCTCTCCTTTCTGGTTCAGGTTGTAGTCCGACTTTGCACCAGGTCGGAGCAGATGGTAGTTTTCTGGTGCTGACACGCCTTATCGCTTGTTCTGTGATCTTATCGCAGATCTGGCTGGTCGTTGAGAATGTTGTGGAGTGGTGTTGTCGTGGCTTTTTGCACGGTAACGCCTACTCTGCATCTCATTAGCGAAAGTTGCCGGGGTTATCTGTGGCGATGTTTTTTGCGGCTGCCTTCGCCTGGTGATATCGGCTGTTAGCACCAGCTTGTGAATGGGGTGATAAATTTATTGCGAGTTTGGCTGCGGTAAAGGTCCGTTAACTCGCCGATAGCTCCTTGAGAATATGTCCCATAGAAGTTAAAAAACAGGATTGTTTCAATGATTGTTTATGTGCAGGTATGATGAGTACAGGCTAGGCCCGCAGAATACAAGGGTTCGCTCTCCTGTAAAAAAAGCTAGAAGGAAGTTGCCACGGAAACTGCAAATACAAAGACAGAGTTTATTAACCCTTAAGGGTGGTCCTACAACCTACACAACACTCTTCAGTATTGCATAGAGTAGCACAAAGAACTTGCGTACGTGGTCCCCTTTTATACACAACAGAGGGGCTCATAAGTGGGTGGATACAACATAGAGCAAAATTCATTACCATTTATGGACATTTTCGATACGGGATCAATATGTGGGCGGAGTTTACAATTTCCTGAGCCCGCGAAAACATGGTCAAACAAGGACTAACTGATAACAGATGTGGTCAAGTCTGGGCATGCGCCAGACGGACAAAGGAGCTATTTATAGACTGTTACTAGGCAGATTACAAGAGCAACTAGCGAGAAGGTAGGACTCTTCTCATGCAAAGCACGTGGAGACATGACAATACAAAATGGAGTCCAGACTTTAGTCAACATAAGACAAGAAACATGATCTTAACTAGAGAGAATTCATGTCTTCAGTGAATGCTTAATCATAACGCTGTTTTAGTTTTCAACAGACGACCCTTTCAGCATTTACTGAAGACATTCGGCTTGTTAGGATAATCATCATATATGTCAATTTTCATCATCTCTTCCACCTCCTTGTTTAAATGTTTCTGATAAGTGACATTGGCAATAGCTTTCTTATCAGGAATACAGAATGACACACATAGAGAACAGAGTAAAGGACCACACTGAACACAGATGCAACAGGAAAACAGAACTGCTACAATAATACAGAGACCAGTTAAAACTTTCCATCCCCATGTAGTAATCAATGCCCAAAACCATCCAGAAAAGGTCCAGGTGCCATTTTCTGTATGGATTTCAGCTGCGATTTTATGCAATTTATTAATAGCGTTATAGACTGATGGCGTGTGGTCAGGAATAAATACACAACTACTTCCGATAATTCTACATGCTCCACCTCTGTCTGCTAACATAACATCTAATACCATACGATTCTGTAACGCAACAATTCTAGTGATTTGCAATTCTTCCGTAAGATTCCCAAGAGCAGCAGCAGCAGCTTGATTCGTTACAGCCTCTATAACTCTTGTTAATCGTCGAACCTTCCTACTATTTAGAGCAGCTCCAACAAAGAAAAACAATCCTAAGTTAAAATCAACATACTGCTGTAAGCTAGTGTCAGTTTGGTTAACATCATCAATAGATAGAGTACGTTTATACCTATTTACAGTTACATTGTTCAATAACTTCAAGTCTTTATGATAAGATGCAGGTGCTAAGAATACAGGGTGTAATAAAAACGCTACATAACATACTCCGGACGAGCCGGCTGGTAAGCGATAATAACCCTTGTTCCCACATACGAAGTACGTATTATGGGAAGCTAAGAAAGTACTATTATTTAATCCATCTATATTCAACACAATAATACAGTCACTAACACCAACAGGAATATGACCCACACTCTGAACACACAGGTCCGCTTGAGCTTGTGCCACTTGAATCACAAATTGTTCATTCCCAACAGTGTCTCTGGTGTTCGTGAAGATATAGGGAATTGATTCATTATCTGGTCGATATTCTTCCCACTCCCATATTGTCCCATTCGCTTGTGGATCGCCTTCTTTATCTTGATGACATTCCCTATTAAGTCGAAAAAGTAGTCGTCCCACTGTAGGTTTCCGTGTGGCAAAAAGCAAAGTATACCATGCTCTACAAGAGCCATTATGAGAGAAAGGAAGAGGTATGAACGGCGTTCCTCCTTTCTTCTGATGAGCTGGCATCATACCACATATCCAACAGTTCGTAGCATTTGTAGCAACATGGGTATGATGCAACATCTGGATTAAAGTATTATTCAAATAAGACTGACGATGCTTCAGTTCTTGATACGGAAGGGTGTAAAAGTAGTGCTCCTCAGGCACTGGAGTAGTCAAAACAAGTAACTCACGGGCAGGAGTCACATCCTCAGCAAACCACGTGGTTATACCAACAATAGCTACAATGATAATAAAGCTTGTCGCACAAAAAATCTTCTTCTTCTCCATTTTATAGTAAAAGTCAATATCTTCCTGAAACTAAAAAGGTTGTCAGAACTCTTCCCCTTAGGCAGCCGTTGATTTCTTCACCAGCGGGCCAAGACGGGTGTCACTACACTAATGCAGGGCTGATCCCCCCCCTTGCCTCATTGGCTCTCCGTTTCACTAACCTAAGGGCCGTTCTGACAACGTGTCCTGATACAGAAAAAAATCACTTCCTCGGTCTGAGATGATATCTTCCTCCTCCAGGAATCGCTTGGTCCGGGAAGAGCTCCTCAGTGTCGTTCGGTTCCACAGCACGGCCTTTCTCTGCAGTCAGGATTTCTCGATGGTCGGTTAGTACAGCAGGCTCCACTAATCCAGGTGGCACTTTACGACAGTGCAAGGAGTGGATCCAGTTCTTCCGATTGGAGACTCGCACAGCTGTCCTCGTTGCGAGCAAGACTTGCTCAGGACCAACCCATCTCGGCTCCAGACTGTTCGTCCTTTCAAACACCTTAATCATGACATGGTCCCCAGGCCGGAGGTTATGTCCTTCACCTGTGGACCGATCAGGGAGCGCTTCTCAAACCTGTTGATGAATAGAAACCAAATTATCCGTTAACTGTGCCAGATAATCATTCATCATTACACAAGGTACATCATACACTGACTTCGGTTTCGGTGGACCCCAAATATTCATTGGGCGTCCGAACACGATCTCATATGGCGTGAGACCGGTCCGAGAATGCGGTATCGATCTAATTGACAATAATGCCAGTGGTAAAGCGTCTGGCCAAGTCAAAGTCGTCGAAGCTTGGATCTTAGCGATCTTAAGCTTCAAAGTACCGTTATATTTCTCAACTAATCCCGCAGACTGAAGGTGAAACACTGCATGAAACTTCTGGGTAATTCCTAGTCCTTTCAGGACATACTCTATAACGTCTGCTATAAAATAAGGTCCGTTATCACTCCACCTCAGTCTACAAACACCATATCGAGGGAAAAACTCCTTCAATAGCATCTTGGCTGTAGTCATTGCAGTATTGTCTTTCGTAGGGTATGCCTCAACCCATTTGCTGAAGGCACAAACCACTACTAGAACATACTTCAGATTGTTACAGCGCTCAAGCTGAATGTAATCCATCTGCAAAACCTCAAAGAGTGCAGTAGGTGTTGCAAATCCTCCTGCTGGAGTTTGTGTACCCTTTCCTGGGTTATACCTCAGGCAAAGCATGCAGGTCTGCACTACCCTCTTTGCCGTACTAGCGATCTCCGGATGCTCCCAAACTCGTGTGAGTAGTTTAACAATTGCGGAAGCTCCGACATGCGCTAGTCCATGTGCCATATGAACCATAGGTTGTACGAAAGCTGTGGGTAACTTCCATTTATCCATCTGCTTACTTCTCCAACACCCTTCATCATCTAATTCTCCATCATTGGACCATTGCTCCCGTTCCTTATCGGAAGCTGTCCTCTGTATCTCCAGCACTTCTCTCCTAGCATCGTGCCATCTTTCTGCCTGTGACTTCACAACATACATTGCAGTAGAGTCAGGCTGCATCGCCGTCTCTCGTGCCACCCGGTCTGCCAAAGCATTCCCTTCTCCAACTTTATCAACCACCTTTTTATGGGCACTACATTTAACTATAGCAATCTTCTTTGGATATGTCAATGCAGTCAAAAGGTTGTGAACTAACTCTCCATACATTATCTGTGCTCCATGTGACGTTAGAAACCCTCTCTCCTTCCAGAGTAGGCCAAAATCGTGCGCTACTCCGAAGGCATAGCGGCTATGTGTATAAACATTCACACACAATCCTGTACTGAGCTCACATGCTCGTGTTAATGCTATCAGTTCCGCTGCCTGAGCTGATCTCTGCGGTATGCGTGCTGTCTCCACTATTGTTTGTAATGTGGTAATTGCATACGCTGCTGAAGTCGTACCATCTGGTAGCTTCAGGCATGATCCGTCCACCCACAGTTCTCCATCTACATCTATAAAGGGCGTATCCTGGAGATCAATACGACCCTTTGTCTGTTCCTCAGTCACAAGAATACAGTCATGTGCTTTTCGTGCTTCAGACTGAGTTTCCGGAAACGGCAACAATGTGGCTGGATTTAACGTTGCACACCTCTTTAACGTAATATGAGGAGCCAAAAGCGTCAACTCATATCCCGTTAAACGAGCACTGGTCAAATGCTGCGTCTTTGTCTGATTAAGCAGGGCATCAACAGCATGGGGAACTAATACCAACAGCTTATGAGATAACACAATTCCCTCGCTTTGGCGTATTGACACAGCTGTCGCCGCAACCGAGCGAAAACAACCAGGCAATGCTCGGGCAACAGGATCAAGTACAGCCGAAAAATATGCACAAGGGCGCTCCTTGTCGCCGTGCATCTGCACTAAAACTGATAATGCACATCCATCTTTCTCATGTACATACAATGTAAAGGGCTTCGTATAATCAGGGGTACCTAACACTGGTGCTGAACAAAGGGCTTGTCGCAATTGCTGAAAGGCAATTTCACACTCACTTGACCAGGGAAGAGGAATTGGGGTATCTTTTGTGAAAAGTGCTAACAATGGCTTAGCTATGTGTGAGAACCCCAATATCCATTGCCTACAGAAAGACGCAAGACCCAAAAATGCACGCACATCCTTCTGTGTGGAAGGTACTGGCGTGTCCAAAATTGCTTGAATATGATCTGGTGTGAGTGCACGCCCCTCCTTAGACAAAAGGTGACCCAAATAAGTCACCTTTGGTCTACAGAATTGCAATTTCTTCTTCGACACTTTGTGATTGTGAGATGCCAAAAAGGAAAGCAAGGATAACGTACACTTCTCACACAGCTCAGGAGTGTCGGCCGCCAACAAGATGTCGTCGACATATTGTATAAGGGCGACACCATCAGGCAGAACAAAGGAATCCAATTGTCTTTTCAATGCTTGACTGTAAATACTAGGACTCTCAGTATAACCCTGAGGGACTCTACAAAATCTATAAGACCTATTATTCAAAGTGAAGCCGAAGAGGTATCGGCTATCAGGATGAATAGGAATCGAGAAGAAAGCATTTTTCAAATCGATAACCGAAAATGTGGTCGCCGTTGGCAGGACCAGAGTAAGTAACGTCGTGATATCAGAAACCACTGGATACTGAGGTATCACTATCTTATTCACCTCCCTTAAGTCAATAATAAAACGATAAACCCTAGTATCGGTGTCTTTCTTCAAAATGGGTAAAATAGGTCTGTTGCAGACATTGTAGGGAACTTCCTCCACTACTCCCACCTTAATCAAATCCTGCACAATCTGTATGAGTGCCTCCTCCCCCTCCTGGGAAATACGATACTGAGGGAGGCGCGGCAATACCGCACCCTCCTGGACACTAATGTGGACAGGCGGAATCACCATCTGTCCCACATCAGTATCCGAAGTGGCCCACAAAGTACGAGGGAGAGAAGCCAACACAGTATCCTCTGCAACCACACACATCCGTTCTGCCATAGGGTGATTATCGTTTAATATCACACGCACTCCAGTAGGGGAGCAGCAGATCGTAGCTCGGAAGTGCTTAAGCATATCAAGACCCATAATGTTGTCAGGCGTGTTCGGGGCAAGCAAAAACGGACAAGGTGCAGAAAGTTGTTCAACACGAAATGCAAGGGGTCGGGATAGAGGGCTTCGAGAGAGTGTACCATCAAACCCTACCGATGTAACCATTAAGCCAGATGGGGGAGCCCTCGGAACCAATTGTTTGGACAGCGCACTGCGAGTAGCTCCTGTATCAACTAGGAACCGATCAGTAGAACCCAGAACATTTGCTGAAACATAAGGACCCCTCTGATCAACTGGCACTTCAACTGATTCCAACCCCCACCCAACGCAATCCTACGCATGCTGCGAATCATGGTACCCAGAACGGTCATTCCCAGACATTTGATACTGATTTTGCCGATCAAACACATTAGGTCTATCTCGTTGCTGCACGTTAGGCTCAAAGCGAGCACGATCATTGGGGTTCCCTCTAAAATTCGAAAAGCCCCCTCTGCCTCTCGACGGTCCCTGACCACGTCCCTGACGGGGTGCACATAGTACCGGACAATCCCTGGCCCAATGACCCAACTGTTTACAATACGCACATTGATTTCTATTAACATCTGACCGAAGGGGGACCATAGAATCCTCCTCTACCTCTTTCGACACCCCGGCGAGGCGGACCATACACTTGTGCTAACATCACCTTAGTTTTCAACTCTTTCGATTTCTTCTCCTCATTCCCCTTCGCTTCTTGTTCCTGACGCTCATAATACTGAGCCATAGTCAGGAGGGATGCCGGAGACGAGGTGGACCAAGAGCTTTCACTCGCCTTTAATCGAGCTGCTATTCCCGGCAATAAATTTGCCACGTATTTATCAACAAAAAGGTGTCGACCCGTATCATCCGTAAGCGACTGACCACTGAAATCGTGAAATGTTTCCTCAAAGCGCGTAAAGAAGTCTGAAACTGATTCATCAACCTTCTGTTTACACGAAGCTAACATATTCCAATCAATCTTTTTAGGGGGAATAATTGTTTTCAACTTGGTCAAGATAGCGGCAGGGAGATCTAAAATAATCTGGGGCGGTTTTTGCGCGGGCTTTCTCTCCCTATCCTCATCCTCAATCTCAGACCACTTAGCCTTAAAAGCGGCTTGATCATCCACCTTCCGCACAGATCGCCACATATCCGGTGGTAAAATGAGCCCAAAGAACAAATCTATATCTGCTAAAGTCATAGTACAAGAATTCAAGGCCCCTTCGACCTCTTCATAAAAGGCCGCTGGATTCTTGCGGGGGTCAGGCAATGCATTCTTTAATGCCATAACATCAGTCCTATGCCAGGGAGTATAAACCCAATTATACACAAAATATCCCCTAGCATCGGCGGAAGACAGGTCTGAAGTAGTTCCAGCTCCTTTAGGAGGAACATACAAAGGTGCCGCCTCTCGCATCGGTTTAGCATGCACTAGTTCGCTCTTATCTGAATGGGAGGTAGACGATTGTTTCCCGCCGGCGTGCGAATCCGATTGCTCCTTCTCCCCTGCCTTTTGGCGCGCTCTCTCTTTAAGTTCAAACGCCGCGTTCCACAATGCAAACAGCCGTCGGACCGCATCGGGTACCTTAGAGGGAGAAAAGACACCGTTACGTAACGCTTTAGAATCCAATACTACATCATCAGGCTCAAAAACATCAGAATATTTCCGAAAGGCAGTAATCACTTCCTCAGAAAAAGTGTCAGCAAAATACAACTTCTCTCTATCCTGCCAACTTTCCAAAGAGTCCAATAATTCAGTAAGAGATAGCTTGCCCTTAAGCGCACGAAGAGAAATTTTCCGAAGCTCACCCATACGCTCAGTTGATAACATGGACCGCGTGTCTACCTTTTCCTAAACCGATCCAGAATCCTGTGACCTCGGGGCAGACGCGCCAACATAAGGGGGCGGAGAGCGATCTAATAAATGAAAATCATCTTCAAGATTAGTAAGGACAGGATAAAGTGGCTGGCGGACAGCATACTGACCCGAGACTTGCAACCGACGCTCTTTCTCTTGTCTCTCCGCCAGTTCTCTTTCCTCCCGATGCTTCGCTTCCTGTGCTCTCACATGATCATTTTTCCGTTGCTCTTTATCAATCAGCGCTTTCTCACGTTTCTCTCGCTCACGCACTTCCTTCACCCACAACCGTACACATTCAAACATGTCTTGCCGAGCACGCCGTTTACACATACACTGTTCCACATACTCAATCTTACGCATATCAAACGATCCATACAAAGGCCATCGTAACTCAGGATCCTTTTTGGTGTATTGCCTCCACACTGTGCTGTACATGATAGAGGAAAGACCATGCTTCACATACATATACCTATTAGGAGTCCCCTCTGGGGGGGGCTGGAGCAGATTCCTCAAGATTTAACCGGTTTCCAAAACAGCAGCACCACTTACGGAGTGCGCTAAAAGCAGGCATGCTCAAAAATAATGCAAAATATGCAGTATTATCAAAAATGGCACTTAAACTTTGCGCCGTTCAGATTTAAACAACTCCGAAGAAATATCTCCACATTACCTGCCTATATGTGTTGCAACGCATATATTTTCACAGTAATCAATACAAAATATGACCAGTCATCACAAATCAAACTCAAATAGCCAACCCAGGCTTCAAAAACTCGGAGCAAGTACCGTACAACGGTTCTTACCAATCAAGAGTGTCCAGATTCGGCGCCCGGCTCCGTCGGCCCGTGGCCTCGGACTACTATCCTGATGCCCATCCTCGCCGAACTTCGAGGTGCAATGTATGCGAAGGCGCGCTGACCGCGCTGCCGCTTTCCCGGAGTCTCAGCCCGCCCGGATGCCCGAGTTGTGGGTGCTTTTGTCCTCTGCACTAAACCCCTGCGCCATTATGGCCTTTGCCGGCCCCCTGGAAGCTCCGCAGTTACCGGACCAGCTAGCGCTAACCTGAGCCCCGCGGTTCCGATTTCACCTCGCACCACGGATCGTTGCCGGATGAGCCCGGGGAGAGACGGCCGGACACCTTCTGCACCCCGTGCCTGACGGGCTGGAGCTGTGGGGTGGGCCCCGGTGCGGCGGGTCTCCTGCCCCGCTCTGAGGACCGCGCTGTGGGAGGCTGCTGACCCCCTTCACCTATTGCCTAGCCGGCGGCAAAGAGAACCTGCGAGAAGAGAAGCGACGGTCGGCCTTCCTTGCTGCGGCGTAGACCTGAGGGGAATTGACTCCTTGCCACGACCCCCCCCCTGGCCTTTGCAACGTATAGCGGCAAAACATGGCGTTGAGTGCCTGCTCGCGGCTGGGGGGTGATACTCCGGTCTCGCCCACTGCCCACTTTGCCCTACCTCTTCCGGACACCAGCTCCACAGTGCCGTCCCGGATTGCTGCCGATGTGGGGGCCCGGCTTCCGCTGACATGCGGCTCCGTTCTGGCTGTCCTGCGGGACTTTCATCTACAAATGTGCGCTGGCCTGCAGGCGCTGATTGAGCGGCTTGACCCCATACTGTCGGCTGCGGGTCGTGAGCGTTTTGTTTGTCATCCACAGGGCGTGGGTCTCCCGGTGCTTTTGTCCTCTTGCGGGGACACAACGGCGGTGTATGATTGTGCTGCACTGGTGCCTTCATCCGGCGTTCCCGGCACCCGGGATCCACCGCTCTCCACCTCAACTGCGGATACTTTGTCCCCCTGGTCATGGCTGCCTGCTTCATTGTTGCCTGCCTCACCGCGTCCGCAAGAGTATCCTGCTGAGCGACACCTAACGGCTTCGAGGACCCGTCCGCGGTGGCCTACTGCTTCCTTTTTGTGGAACTCCTGTTCTTTACTGGCCAGGTTTGGATTTTATGTGGTGCAAAGAGGGACCTCAATAGATGGTCGGCGGCCATTTCGTGATCCTACTTCACCATCTTCTCACAAGCGGCCATCTTGTCTTTGTCTGCTCGGGACACGGGGCCTTCATGTAGGGGCTGGTTTAATCCCAAGCCCGCGATCGGGCCAGGGCTAGATTGACTTCTATCGCCAGGGTTCATGGACGGGCTGGCCTGGGACTGGAACTGTATGTATGTTTTGTGCGCACTCGTCGTGACTTGTCTTCCTTCGCTTAAATTGTGGTGACATGGTATCTTCGCATGCAGTTTTTTGGCGTAGTGGGCTCTCAGTTTGTGGAGGCCATAACTGGCTGATGGTTGGGGGCGCTCTGGTGTCCCGTGGGCTCCTCCCCACCTTCTTTGCTGTTTTCTTAGTCTCTTTATTCTATTCCTACTTTCTCTCTTGTCTATATTTCGGGTTCATGGGGCGACAGGCACTATGCCGGGGGGGGGGTAGGCCGTAGCCTCCGCATTGGTGTAGGGTGGGGGGGTAATACTCTGTTCTTAATTAGTTCTATGGGCCTTTTTCTTTTATGTCTCTGTGCTCTACTTGCCTCGATTCGGGGTCCGGGTGTGGGGTGGATCGAGTGGGGGCGGCTCTGGAGGGGTGCGTACTGGCTCATGTGACTATCCTGATATATCTCTGCACCGCCTCACTGCTTGAGATTTTACTTCCATTGTTGTTTTTACTGATGTTGCTGCTCTCCCGTGTGGTGAAGCTATCTTGCGGACTCGAATCTCCTTTGTTCTTATCCTTCACTGACCTTTTTTCCCTGATAAAATTATCTTAAAAACTTAAAATTAACCTTCACTTCTCCTTCCCCGGGTGTCAAAGATATCTCCAGTATGTAACTCATAACTTGTTGCTAATCTTGACCGTTGACGCACGGGGGATGTAATGTGGGCATCAGTGCTTTACTGTATCGTGGCCGGCCTGACGGTTGTAGGCCCGTATTTGTTCTTTTGAGATGCACGAATAAAGGTTTTTAAAAAAAAAAAAAAAAAAAAAAAAAGAGTGTCCAGATTCCAACTGCCAAGTTCCAAAATTCGCCCAAACGGCTGTCACACGGCAAACCGACAGAAGAGGTCTCAGTCGAGGACCGGCGCCACCCAGATGGTCAGCTCGGAAGGGAAGGAAGAAAACCTCGGGATGCCAGGACTAAAAGACGCCGCTGGCAGTGATCACATCCCCGGCCAAATTCCTCACCTTCGTTACGACCAATCCTTCGAGCATCCGAGTCGCCGATGAGCCCCACGTGACGGGCGCCAATTGATGAGTACAGGCCCCAGCTAGGCCCGCAGAATACAAGGGTTCGCTCTCCTGTAACAAAAGCTAGAAGGAAGTTGGCACGGAAACTGCAAATACAAAGACAGAGTTTATTAACCCTTAAGGGTGGTCCTACAACCTACACAACACTCTTCAGTATTGCATAGAGTAGCACAAAGAATTTGCGTACGTGGTCCCCTTTTATACACAACAGAGGGGCTCATAAGTGGGTGGATACAACATAGAGCAAAATTCATTACCATTTATGGACATTTTCGATACGGGATCAATATGTGGACGGAGTTAACAATTTCCTGAGCCCGCGAAAACATGGTCAAACAAGGACTAACTGATAACAGATGTGGTCAAGTCTGGGCATGCGCCAGACGGACAAAGGAGCTATTTATAGACTGTTACTAGGCAGATTACAAGAGCAACTAGCGAGAAGGTGGGACTCTTCTCGTGCAAAGCACGTGGAGACATGACAATACAAAATGGAGTCCAGACTTTAGTCAACATAAGACAAGAAACATGATCTTAACTAGAGAGAATTCATGTCTTCAGTGAATGCTTAATCATAACGCTGTTTTAGTTTTCAACAGGAAGGTAACCTTTCCTGAACACAAAACACCAATCGAGGTGATTTCCTCTTTCTATGTGTGCTGCAGAATGCAGCACGCATAGAAACAGGAAACAAAAACTAGCAGAAATGAATACATTTCTCCTCGTTGCGCCTCGCTACACCTCCCCTGGGGAGGCGTAGCATTCACACGCATTTCCAAATTTACAAATCCTCGTAAATCTGGAAATGTGTCTCGTTCCATTTTGTAGCGTGGGAACACTCACAGCAACACCCATGGAACGCCCCTTTCATGCAAACAATCTTGTACAGTTGTCCCTTTTCAAAACACTCCATTACCTAAGGTCTATTTTACCTCATGGAGAAAATACCACAAGATTTGTCATTTTGAAGTGCTCCACCTATATGTATTATATACTGAATATCAGGGTTATCCTGAGTCAGTTAATTAGCATAATATGGCAGAATAGAGACTAGGGGGCAGATGTAGCAAATTTTCATGCAGGGCAGTGCAGCAAGCTACCTTGAAAGGCAAAGGAAAGAAATGCGTTTTATTAACAATTATATGGTGCATATCTGTCCTTTGCTTGCGCTGGCGTCCTTTTGGCTGCCTAGTACCAATGCAGGCACCCTTGTGTGGTGGTGCAAGGGTGCCAGCATTGTGGGCAGCATTGTTTTTATGCATTAAGGCTCACCCTCCTGCAAAAAAGCAATGCTCAGAGGCATATTTCTCCCCGTTCCACCTGCCCTCGGGAGATGTAGCAATTTGACGCATTCTCAGTTTAACAGTGTTGGTAAATCTAGGATTGAGCCAAATCCATAGGTGGATGTATGAGAACACCCATGCTCCACCCATGGAATGCCTCCCTGGGCGAGAGTAACACAACACTGCGAGTTGTGCCGTGTTGCTCTATTCCAGATTTATCAAGCCATGCAAGGTGGTCTTGCTTAGCTTCTTATTTTTAATTTTTCTTATTAAATACATACATAGGATACAACACATTTGTCATTATCATTTCAACAATACATTAGATCCTTAGGGGCAGATTTACAACCCCTTTGTGCCTCCTTGCGCCGCTATTGCGTCACATTTTTTGACGCAACAGTGGCGCAAACAATTTTGCCTATTTACAACGTGACGCATCTAGGGAGACGCGTCACATTGTAAAGCCCTGCATAACATTATACCTGCGTTAGGTATAATCGATGCAGGGTGGCCTTTTCCATGCAGGAAGGCCTCGTAAAAGTGACGCAGTGAAATCTACAAGAATTCACTGCGCCATTGCGCCACTTTTAGGGTGCCACTGTGTCAAAACCTTATACTTGCTTGAAGCAGTCGTAAGGAGTGATGTAGTACAGTAACTATAGGCGCTTGGGTCACTTCTCCTCTGAGTTCTGGGTCGTTATGGTTCCTTCGACGGTCGGCGGTCGACGGGAGGCGACACGGTCCCCAGGTGTCTCTCGGCTGCCTCGGAGATCCGGCAATTGCCGAGCAGCAGCCCGGGTCTGTAAGAGAGTGAAGAACTCCCTAACGAACATTGAATTTCTTCTTTTGTTATTCTTTTTTCTTCTAAAGACCTTGGTCAATAAAGCCCTTATTACTTAAAGGAGTCGCTTCACCTGCACTACAGTTTTACCGGGACCACAAGCCCCAGAAGTCCCTGATATCGTGCCTGGAGGTGCTGCTGGTGACGCTGTTTGCGCCCAGGGGGGCCTACTTAACTCCTCGCGGCTCCCGCTTCGTGGAACGTGTGTGGGCGCCAAGGGTGGGCCCGTCTGCGCCCGTTAGAGCCCATGGGAGACCGGACTGGGCCACCCCCTTGACGCTCACAATTGGAGGACATCTGCGTAAGGTACTGTTGACCCTGCTTCCTGTCTGTTCCCGCCTTGTCTCCCCATAATATATGGCGAAACGGGCTAAGCGGAAGGATATGCAATCAGGCGGAGGGGGACTTGTGGGAACTTTAGATGCTTTCTTAACTCGAGCGGAGTCAGTGTTGACACATGAAATCCTCCTAACCGAAAAAAGATTATCACTGGATACTATAGTGAGAGGTCATCGTTGGGAGGGCTGAGTGGGGCTAAATCACCCGCTAGTATTATGCCTGATATAGAGCTCGTGCCCGCAGAAAGGAGGTGGAGTGGAGAAGGCACGGGAGAGGGGGAAGAGGGGCAAGAAGAGGCAGGCATAAGGAATATTACTGGGAGCACGTGTCAGCAAAATGTTGAAACAAGGCCCGGGAAACAAAGTACTGGTAATGGGGAAAAGATGACTACAGTTAGTATTAACCCTTCTCTGGTCGAGTCCAGCAAGGACTCAGTCCCCCTGATAACCTTGGACCCAATTCCAGCTTGTGGTCGAGAGGAAAGAGCAGCTCGTACTAGATCAAGCAAGACACAGAGGGCTCGCCTAATCAACCCCGGTGCCGCTCAAACCCCTTTAGCAACAAACGATCCAATGGCTAAATGCACAAGGGGAAGTGCTATTCATAAGCCTAAGCAGAAGACCAGAGCGAAGAAGTTACCATCTAGAGTAAATACCCTTGACAAGTCAGGGGAGGTAGACAACCTTTGCACAGAGGAACACCCCCAGCTCCCGCGAGTCTGTGAATGTGAGAATGATCAATGGTCCAGATTAGAAACACTGATGGCCAATATGTTAGAGCCTTTACTGAATAAGTTAAATATAATCGAGGAGAAACTACGATGCATTCAATCTAGAAAAGATTCACACACGGGGGGAGTCTTTCAATCCAACAGGTGAGAACAGAACTAGCTATTCCCGACATCCCCATACTCCAGGGCCTTGGATTACACAATAGATATAAAACGTACGAGGAAAGGCAGGGTGCAGGGGGACACAAGTGTACTGATTGTTCACAGGGAGGGGCCATACAGAGGGGGAATGATAAAGACATAACAGATCTCCCGATCACTCAAGTTGCAGACATAAGAGGGACGGAGTCACACCCTCCTAATTTAGAGTTAACTATAGAAAACAGGGCTACTGTAAATTACCGACAACAGAATAGACAGGGGCCTCCAGAGAACAACCAGAGGGAAGCACTCCAAGTTATTAATCTCCCCTCAGCCTGTACCCCATACACTGTGGTTCTAACAGGTGTGCCAGTTTACACACTTAAGCACGAAGAGACCACCAAGCAGCTAATTAACAAGGTGGCTCACTGGCTGAGCAAATTCGCTAGATTCCATAGGGAAGATTACCGGCATATTCTCATGGTCCGCAGGGTCTCATGGATAGGTAGGTCTCAAAAAGCTTATAGAGGGGATTGTTTAATTGTCACCCTTAGATACCCAGGGTTGGTGCACGGGATTCTATCAAACACAGCTAGGTTATTTGATTTAGGGACCAACATCAAACCCATGCCATTAGGGTTCTTTTATAGACCAGTGCTAGGATCTACCGGTGTTAATGCAAGGGATAGTAACGCACAAGGCACAAGCGGGAACCCTTGGGGAAGGACAATGGAGCTATCTAACGCTTTTACACCATTAGGGGATTTAAATGATTTAGACTGACTGACGGCCAGTAAGTGTGAGGATAGTCTCCCTGAAACCCCTATCCATGATTAGGGACTCGCGTGTAGAGCCAACAGAAGTCCCACTTAGGGTCCGTAGGGACCTGCATGAGACAGACCAGATGAGGGTGGGCCTAGTTGATCTTGGTAGCAAAGATAGTGGTCCCCCTGAATCAGAGGTGGACACTGGTCCCGGTCATATAAAGATCATTTCCTGGAACATAGCCGGGTTGGCAAGCAAGCTTGGGGTGCCCCAATGGCTTGAATTTGTAAAGGGCTTTGATATAATATGCCTACAGGAAACATGGGCAACGGAGAATAATTCTTTTATAGAAGGGTATAAATCCTTCTTTCGCCCGGCGATTAAAGCAAGAGCAGGGCGGGCAATAGGGGGCTTGTTAGTGTTCGTTGCTCTGAAGTTACGCGGCAGCTGGAATGAGCTGGTGTGTGACTCCAAGAATATAGAAGGGTTGTCCTTTAGATCGAAAGGACTTAGGGTCACCTTAATACATTTTTACAATGCCACCCAGTCAGTTGCTCAGGGCCCAAACAGTCTAGCAGAGTTAAATAGCTGGTTGGAGCATAACACAACGAATCTAAGTGCTACCTCGCAAATGGACGACTTTAACTGCCATATGTGCCCACATCTAAAGGTGGCTAAGGGTAATTGGCTAGCATGTCCCCTTACTAAAGGTCCACATGTGGAACACACGGAAATGGGAAAGGTGCTAACAAGTATTTTATATGCTTTTGGGTTAACTCACACAATGGATATGACCACTAACAGGGTTGGTCATGTTGCACTCCCTACATATAAAGGCAGAGGGTGCGACTCAGTGATTGATTACATATTTATATCCCACACATTAGACAGTAGTATAATAAAATTCACTATTGAACATAGTGCGTTTAGTGATCACAATCCCCTGACATTAGAAATTCAGTGTCATAATCCATCATGGGGCAGTCAGATGGAGAGGGACAGACTGAGACCTGTGGACCTGGGTAGGAGGCTTAGATGGGCCCAGGTAGACGCAGCTGAATTTAACGCCGTTTTATTTAAAAATGGGGCTAAAGACTTTAGTGACTGCTTAAACCTGGAGGTAAGAGGGGCAGATCTGATGAAGGCTTTTTTTAATATCACAACAAGGGTCAGTAACATGTTGAAGTGAACCACATCGAGACGCGTAACGGACAGTCTCGCGGTGGTTTGACAGTCACTGTTCGCTGGCCCTGAGGAAACTGAAGGGGGCACTCAAGCAGAACCCTAGGGACAGGGAATGGGTGCACGCATGTCGAGCATCCTATAAGCAAGCGGTAAAAAATCGCAAATGCCAGTTGCAGCGTTTAGCATGGGAGGAGCTTGTGGTTGCAGCCCAGTTGAAGGACTCCGAACGGTTCTGGAGGACAATCAACAGCCCTTGTTTCTCAGACCCGAATAAATCTGGGCTAAGTGTGAATATTCTCCCTGAACATTGGAGGCAGTATTTTCAAGGCCTGTATAACCATTCCATAGACACACAGGAGGAACCGCAACCATCAGTTTGTTTAGCCAGCAGTGGACAGGTCTCTTTTTCTTTAGCAGAAGTAAGGGCGGGAATAGATGGCCTTACTAGACATAAAGCTCCAGGACCAGACGGGATCCCGCCTGACCTCTATAAATGCTACCCAGAGGTATGGGCGCCCCTACTGACAAGGGTGCTAAATGCAGCAATAAGTTCCTCTATGCCAGGCTCATGGTCGTCTGCAATCATTGTGCCCATTTTTAAGAAAGGGGACAGGGACAATCCGCAATGTTACCGCCCAATATCTCTGATTGATGTATCAGCAAAGGTTCTGGGTCGTGTGATTTTAAATAGGCTGATGGACTGGGCTGAATCCACTAATATAATTACTGACGTTCAATATGGGTTCCGCCCCGGTAAATCCACGGTAGCGCAATGTTTGAATCTTTACCTCATCACGGCCAAATATACATTAGCGAAGGAGGGGGTCTTCTATCTAGCGTTTATGGACCTCACGGCGGCATTTGACATCGTGAACCGGAGAAAACTGTGGTCCCTGATGGTCAGTCAGGGTGCAGATATAGCTATAATTAACATCCTGCAATCCCTGCACCATAATACCTCTGCCGCGGTAAGGTACACTCAGGAGGGGGATATTACAGATAAATTTGTATGCTCCAGCGGGGTTAGACAGGGGTGCATATTGGCACCTTTCTTGTTTACGTTGTATATCAACGGGTTGGATGCCGCCCTGCGCGATATTAAGACAGACGTGCCGAGGATAGGGGAAAGAGCAGTTCCTGTTCTGCTTTATGCAGACGACGCGGTGTTACTAGCTCGTACCCCCCCATGGGTTGCAGTTGCTAATCAATGGCTTTGTGAGGTTTATGGAGAGTCTGGATATGTCCCCGAACCTCACAAAATCATATGTGATGGAAATGGGGAACAAGAAAGGGAAATCGTACAATTTTTCTATTGGGACACACATACTAGGTACAGTTCCAGCATTTTCCTATTTAGGTATAATATTCGACGGCCGATTAAACTTCAAGCATCTACTCGATAATAAAGCCCTGTCCCTGATTAAATCTACAGGTGCAATTATGAACTATGGCCAAAGACTAGGGTTTTGGACCCCGGACGTGATTTTAAAATTGTACAATTCAATCTGCTGTGCCAAGGTTTTGTACGGAAGTGAGGTCTGGGGATTTGTAAAGCTTAACAATCTAAAAACAGAGGAAAATAAATACATGAGGCGCTTGTTGAGGATACCGAGCAGCACCCCTGCCTTTATAGCGCACGAAGAACTGGGGGCCGGGTACATCTCGGATACCATAGCAGTTAAACCCCTAGCCTTCTGGTTGAAAATTTGGCTAAGTGAAGAGCTTGGACTGACAAGGATGGTGGTCCAGGATTGCCTTACGCTGGACCATGCTATGAAAATCCCTTGGTTAAAATATGTGAGGGATTGTTTTCATACCTTGGGTCGCTCAGCCCTGTTCTCCGATATAGACACTATAAGCCAGAAAGACAAGACGGACATTAAAACACTGCATTAAAAGTTTAGTCAGTCTCAACGGGAGACTACCGAATTAGGAAAGGAGTCTGTCAGAAATTATATTCTAGTGAAGTCTACCCCGACTATAGCACCTTATTTAATCCTTCTGACCAGTTCTCATGAGAGGTTTTTAATAACTCGTTTAAGATTAAATCTGATAGACCAAATCCTGGGATCTCCAGGGGGTTTTATGAGAAATGTAGAAGAGAGAGGGCCCTGTGGCTGCGACAACCTGTCTCCACAGGATACCTCACATTTTCTTTTTATCTGCTCATATTATACTTATCCAAGGAGAAGGTTTTTAAAGACTTTACTCAGGAATACTGGCATTAAGCAGATCTGTGTTGCCTTGTTATTTCTAAAAATGTCCTCAGATGTTCTTACCCTCCACTGTGTTGTACATTTTTTAAGGATTGCATTTAAATTAAGAACCTCAAGAGGGATTTATAATAATTAGAATTGAGTGGTTGTCACTTCTGATCGTTGATCATTTTTACGGTGTTTCTAGAGTTTTTAATCTAGGAGGTGGACTATAATGTTAGTGGAGATACCGATATAGGGAAGAAATTTTGATATGTTTAATTCTGTTTTAACATTGTGAATGCCTTTATGATTTATCTTAAATCGAATAAAGAACTATAATAATAATAATAACTATAGGCCTCAAAATACATTGCTGGAGTTGCGTTGTGCTTGGGACACAACTTCAGCAATGCGTGACTTTTGGGCCAACTGATGAGTCAGAATTTCTAACGCATTTGTTAATTCTTGCGCCTTTGGAGCACTGTATTGTAAATACAGCGCATCCATGGTGACGCACGGACATTTGACGCTGGCGCAAGGAAACTGACGCATCTATGCAGATGCGTCAGTTCCTTGTAAATCTGCCCCCTAATATGTCTACAAAGTGCAGAGTTGCATAAGTGGAATAGTCCAGTATAGTTTCAATAAAGTGCGAGAGTGTTAAATTTAGTAGCTGACCGTTCAATGCATTCGATCCTTGATATGTCTGGAAGATCCATATGTACTCCAAAAAAAAATATATATATACTCTCAATAAAGTGTACTTAAGCTGCTACATAGTATACAACCCATTCATCATTATCATTTTAACAATACATTAGATCCTGAATATGACTACAAAGTGCAGATGTGCATTAGTGAAACTGTCCACTTTACTTTCAATAAAGTGCAGGAATGTTACATTTAGCAGCCGTCCGTTGAATACAATAGATCCTTAAAATATTCAGAAAATGCATATTTGCTCATAAGTGCCACTGTGCTTTTTTTTAGCAGCAAACTATAAAGTGCATCTCATCAGCTTACATTCATTATCCCCGCCAGAGACCATCTTTTTAACAGTAAATTGTTTACGCATTGATCTAATATGGAGATTTCAATATTTCTACATAGTATTTTCCTTATTAGCTCATCGAGGATATCGAATACTACTAGGTGGAATCCTGCCCCGTTGGTTTTCAATCTCCTTCATAAATTGACGTGAGGTTGAGACCACCAACCCTTCTTGCATATCCCTTCTCGAACTTTTGAGTAGGACTCATTTTGTTATACCATTCCTGATAAATTGGTGCTCTATTTGTCTTCCAGTTCTGCAAAATCAAAGAACAGGCAACTAGAGAGGTTATAGTAATAAATACATCAGCGCCTTTTCTCAGTACTTGATTTTGCCTTTGTCTACAGAACCCGAAGACTGCCACACCTCCATCAGGCTCCATCCGTGTGTTGAGCCCCCTGCTTAAGGCATCAAATTACTTGTTCCCAGAACAGTGTAATCCTGGGACAGGTAAAAAACATATGCAACCAATCTCCCCCCCCCCCCCCCCCCAAAGTACTTACACCGAAAGTAGCGATCGTCCAACTCCGGATTCTTTTTTTTGGAGGGCTTTAGGACTATAATGTGCCATCCATCAAGCTAAAAAAGACATTATCTTGAAGTTGGCATCTCTTAAGGCCTTATTTCCTATTTCGGACTCAGAAAAAAAAGTACACTGGGTTGTCAATGTAATCTTTTCTACAAATCGTTTCGTCAAGTAGCACTCCCCTTGGCTCCATAGTAGCCTATACCAATTTCCTACACCCCTCATCCTTGTCCTAAATAGGACAGTCATTATTGGTGAGGAGATGGAAATCATTTGAATATTACATTTTCTTACCAAATGAACGATCTGCATGTACCCAAAATAAAACAGCTTGCAGCGGTGTCCGCATCTTGCTTGGAGATTCTGTCAAGATATATTATTCCCTCCATCCAAAAAATGTCCTAATTCTTTAAATCCATTTGTATACTATTGGACTTGGCCCTTTTTGCAGGGTCATCCCTGAAATTGTTACCTTCCTCCTGTATTTTTTCTGACCTGTTGTTGGCTGTTCTATGACTCTGGGCACTTTACCACTGCTGATCAGTGCTAAAGTACATATGCTCTCCCTACTGTAAAATGTATATGTTGGTTGGATTCCATGATTGGCTTATTTGGTTTACTGTCAGACCCCAGTAAAGTGCACCAGGAGTGCCCAGGGCTTGTAAATACAAATGCTGCTGGTGGGCTTGCAGCACTGGTTGTGCCACCCACAGAAGCGGCCTAGTAACATATGTCTAAGGTCTGCCATTGCAGAACCTGCGTGCAGTCATGCTGACTGGGCAAGTGCACCCACTTCCCCATCCCTAAACCTTCCCTTAACTTCATATTAGTCACCCCTATGGTAGGCCCAAGGGCAGGGTGCATTGTAGGCATAAGGTAGGACAAGCCCTGATGTGTGTGGCATGTCCTAATAGTGAATTACAGCCATTTTCGTTTTCACTATCGTAAGGCTACCTGTTCTCCATAGGCCAGAATGGGCTGTTAGAATTGTTACATCCTATGATCCTAACAGACCCAGGGAACATGGTAGAAAATCGAGTTTAGTATGCCTGAACTCAGAATAATAAAATACATCTTTTAGTAAAGTTTATTTTAATATTCTGTGTTTGCAAATACAACTTTTAGAAAGTTGGTATTTGCTTGCCTACCCATTTCAGCCCGCCTCTGCTATGATGTGTATCTGCCTGTCTGGTTTGTGTGAGTGACAGGGCTGGGGAAACCCAGAGGGGCAGGGCTAGGTAGCCTGGTGGTGAATAGAGAGATTGACATCCAGATGGGTGGGAGGAGTGCACCTGGACTCTGAATAGGGCTGTGCTCTGCCACCACAATGCTGGCTCCACCTCCTGTGGAGCGGCTGATGTCTCTGCCCTGCACCCTGAATAGAAAGGCAGAGTCATGTCAACAAAGTGCTCAAGAACTGGTTTGGACTGGGCAAAGGCCCCTCTACCCCAGAGGAACAAAGGAATTAGCGGTATAAGTATTGGGACCCTGCTCCCAAGAAATTAGATCCTGCTTGACAAGAAGAACCTCTGCCTGAGGAGAAGGAACTGGGAAAGCTGTAAGGAGGAGTACTGTCCCTGACCTGGGGAATTCGCCTGCAGTGGTTGCCTTGCTGCTGGAAGGAGAGGAGAAAGACTACAAATAAATGTTTTCAACTTGTTCTTAAAAGATCTCCAAGGGCTTGTGCTGAGCTTGCCCCCTGAACGAAGTCCCAGGACCAGTGGACTTCACCCCCCAGGTCCCCAGAGTTCTTTGGAAGTGCCTGCTGCTGTTGTTGGGCCTTCTGAGGGACTGCGTGTCGCAAGGAGCTGGAAGCGCGACTCAAGAAGGAGAAGCGTGCCGCCGTCGGAGCTGCTGCATCTCGTAAAGGGGTGACGCCGCTGCAGCATCGCATCGAGCGGAAGCGTCTCGCAAATGTCGGAGAAGAGTGCCACTGCCAAGGCCGCTTTCGTCGCATCGCGTAAAGGGGTGACGTCGCTGCAGCTGACTCGACGAGTCTTCTCGCAACATCGGAGAAGTGTAACGCATCTGGAAGATCTTCACGTCTTTATTTCTTTGCACCAAAAACTTCATCGCATCAGCATCGTTGCAACACTTTCGTTGCCCTGCGTGTCGCATCTAAGGTACATTGACTTAAAGTGTTGCATTTAAGAACTTAAGAGAACTAAGCAAACTTCTACCATCTAAAGTAACAGTATCGTGTATTTTTGTGGTTTAATGGTCTTGTGGTAACTCTATATAAAGAATCCTTATTTTTAATATAAAAACCTGTGTGGTGTCCATTTGTAGTGTTGTCACTTGGTTACTGTATGTGTTCACAAATGCTTAACCTATAATGCTCTGAGATAAGCCTTGTCTGCTCGCGCCA
The DNA here is from genome assembly GCF_964204655.1 of Triturus cristatus. NCBI lineage: Eukaryota > Metazoa > Chordata > Amphibia > Caudata > Salamandridae > Triturus > Triturus cristatus. Next base: position 19,347,670 of record NC_140584.1, read on the forward strand.
AGCTAATTGGAGGGTGAGCAGGGGTTATTTTAGGAGTGTAACCCCTTACCCTGACTGGAGGAAAGGTTCCCTGCTTGTCACAAGTACCTACCTGTGCCAACCAGAGAACCCGGATTCTAACATATACCAATACCTCATATTGCTATTTGGTATTTGCAGACCCAACGCCTGACAGTCATTTAGCTGCAAATACCCATACCCTGCAGATTGTCCATTTGAGGCATAAAATGCTTGAAGCCTCCAACAATACTCCTGAAGTGTTTTGCATCTTACCTTTTTTGGGAGTTTTGCAGTCTTTATAAATACCGGTAACTGTGATCCCACCTCCTGCACCATCTTCGCTATAAAAACATTATCCTGAGATAAGCATATATAATTTGAACTAATCTATCTAGAAGGGCTGCTTCATATTATGAATACATATTTGATAATACTAACCCCCCCTGGCTAACATCCAGCTGAAGCACTGGAAATTCAACTCTTGGAACCTTTTTATTCCAAATAAAACACCTAAAAAGTGTATCTAATTTCTTAAAATATGCCCTATTAATGTTGATCGGGATATTTGTGAAAAGAAAAATCAACAAAGGTAGGCTAGACATTTTTATCAGTTCTATGTGCCCTATCAACGTAAAAGAAGGAGAAATTACCATCTATCCAATAAATCCATGATCTTTCTCATCATCATTTCATATTTCAATCTATAAAGTTCTGCAAATTGATTAGTTACTTTTATCCCTAAATAAGGAACTGGTTGACTATTAACAGCCTGCTGCTGAAGATTTAAAGGTAGTATACTCAGAGAGGCATTAAATAAAAGCAACTCTGTTTTTCTTAGAATGGTCTTGTGTCCCCCAATTGCTTGAAACTGATCGAATTCTGACAGTATCTCTTTAATATTTTGTCCTTCTGGCCTGAGGTACAGTATTATATCATCTGCAAATAGTTTGACCCTGGACATTCCTGGAATCGGTGCCTCGATACCCATATTGGCCCTGATGCTAACGGTCAAAGGTTCGATAAAAATTTAAATATTACAGGAGAAAGAAGACAACCCTGGCGAGTTCCCCTGTTTATTTCAACCATTCCTGCTAAATTCGAATTTATAAGAGCTTTTGCGTGTGCGCCGTGATTTACCCGGCGAATCATATTAATAAACTGAAACGGGAAGCTTAACCTCTTAAGGCCGAAGAAAAGAGCATCCCAATTAACTAGATCAAATGCTTTTTTGGCATCTACCATCATTATTTCTGTAGGTGTAGTATTAAAAAAATCTAATGTTTGGACTAAGAAACCTGTGTTAGATGACAACATCCTATCGGCAATAAATCCTGTCTGATCCATATGAATTATCTTCTGAGTTATTGGGGTCAAACGATTAGCCCAAATTTTCATTAGAATTTTGAAATCAGCTTTTAATAAACGTATCCGTCTATATGAATTGACATCTCTAGGATTCTTGGCCTTCTTAACATAACTAAAAATTGTTAATTCTTTAAAATCCGATGGAATCTCCCCCTTTTTTTACAAAGTTAAAAAACTCAACAAAAAAAGATATCTGTTCACTAAAAAAAGTTTTCTAAAATGATATTGAGAAGCCTTGTCACTAGACTTTACGACCAGGGCAAGTTGGATTTCCTTTGCTGTAATATCTGCCTCTAATTCTTCTAACTGTATGCTTGTAAATTGTTGGAGTTTTATGAAGTGGATTTAATAAGATATAGGGGCTTATTTACATGCCCCTTGCACCACCTGTGCATCACTTTTCCCATGTTAACAAGCATTTACAATGCAATGGTCTCGGCATTGGTAAAGTTAGAGCTATTGTCATTGCTCATGACATTATTTTTGTTTGTTTTTGTTTTTAAAACATTTAAAGAAACGGCATTGTTATGAGCAATGCCAATAGCTCTAACTTTAACAATGCCGAGACCGTTGCATTGTAAATGCTTGTTTGTTTTGAGAATCTGGTCACCCTAATAATATACCACCAGATTGTGTAATTCCTAAAATAAACATACTGCATGACAGCCTAATGGGTGAACAGTTAACCTATTTTAAGAATGGCGCCAGCCTCTTTAAAAAAATATAAGCCCTTCATATAACAAATAATAAAATACGAATGTAAAAAGTCATGCTGCAATTGTCCCACACACTTTAGAGCCGAGACCTCTTCAAGCCCGCAATATTAGATAAGGACTGATGCAGGCCGGGGGCAAGGTGCAGGAATGAAAGGAGGGGGGAGGGGGGGCAGGGCGAACCTCACGGGACTGGGGCTGGATATTATGATACAGGCACTCTGCGGGGTGAAACCATGGAGATTAGGCATGTTGTATGTATGTATGCTTAGCCAAAAGGCAGCGGCGCGCATGGTGGTGCGTTGTCAGGGGTCATAGGTGCACATGGGTGGATGGCAGCAGACGGGGGTGGGAGGGGTTGGAGGATAATTACGGCTGATGATGCTCCGGGGAAAGACACTACTCACTGAGGCATGCTCGGTCCGAAGCGCACATAAACAGTTTCCTGTTGTTACAAATGTTGTCACGTAGTATACACGGATACGTTCTCAGGAAGAATAGCGCCGTAGTGCCAAGGGCGTGGCCTTGAGGAGCTTCACTGTCACTGGGTCATAGTGCCTGGGAGCTTTAAAAACAAACATTCGTCTTGTAGCTGGGAGGGTTGTTACCATTCAAATAGTGTTGACAAAGTTGCTTGTGCATGAATCTTCTACGCACAGTTGAGGCAGAGGCTTACTTGCTGAGAAGAGGCAGCGGTCGCCATTTTGAAATCGAAGCCTACCTTCACTAATGTTAGAACAAGTGCAGTTTTAACTTCATGCTACTTATTGTGTTAATACTAATGTGCATTCAATAAGCACCCAGTTTTCAGGACTGTGGTTCGGTGAAACCTTAGGACTGGAAGAGATAACAGCCATGCAAGTCAGTGCCGAGGCCGGGTGGAAGTGCAGGGGTGGAGCAGCTGATGCTGGGTGGAGGTTCAGGAAAGGAACAGCGCGGAATGGAGGTCAGAGCCGGCCAGCGGTCCACCTGTACAGCCGAATAGGAGCTCCGAGCTGGAGCGCGTAGCGCAATGAAGCCCTGGGCTGGGGCACTAGTTAGGTGAAGCAGAAGCTCTTTAGCCGAGTACCGACTCCCGATTGGAGCAGCAGAAGGCACGCGCACGTGACGTAAAAGCTGTGGGTGATTTTTACAGGGGCCATTCTGAACAGTATGAAGCGCGTATCTGCAGCTGACGTGAAGTATGTCGGGCTGTAGGCGCTATACACAGTTAGCGCATAGACTCACTATTGGTGCAGAGTGTAGGTCTTTGCGGGGCCGGCACTGGATCGGGGCCAGTGCAGGGGGCATGGTGTAGGATGGGGGCTGAGTGCAGCTAAGGGTGCAGGTGCATGGCCGGCACAGGCTCAGGTTTGATGCAGGGGGCATGGTGCAGGGTGAGTGCAGGACCGGGGCTGAAGCAGGGTGGGGGTTGACTGCATTACCGGGGGCGGTGAAATAACCGGCACTGGATAAGGACTGATGCAGGCCGGGGGCAAGGTGCAGGAATGAAGGGAGGGGGGACAGGGCGAACCTCGCGGGACTGGGGTTGGATATTATGATACAGGCACTCTGCGGGGTGAAACCATGGAGATTAGGCATGTTGTATGTATGCTTAGCTAAAAGGCAGCGGCGCGCATGGTGGTGCGTTGTCAGGGGTCATAGGTGCACATAGGTGGATGGCAGCAGACGGGGGTGGGAGGGGTTGGAGGATAATTACGGCTGATGATGCTCCGGGGAAAGACACTACTCACTGAGGCATGCTCGGTCCGAAGCGCAAATAAACAGTTTCCGGTTGTTACAAATGTTGTCACGTAGTATACACGGACACGTTCTCAGGAAGAATAGCGCCGTAGTGCCAAGGACGTGGCCTTGAGGAGCTTCACTGTCACTGGGTCATAGTGCCTGGGAGCTTTAAAAACAGAAACATTCGTCTTGTAGCTGGGAGGCTGGAAGAGATAACAGCCATGCAAGTCAGTGCCGAGGCCGGGTGGAAGTGCAGGGGTGGAGCAGCTGATGCTGGGTGGAGGTTCAGGAAAGGAACAGCGCGGAATGGAGGTCAGAGCCGGCCAGCGGTCCACCTGTACAGCCGAATAGGAGCTCCGAGCTGGAGCGCGTAGCGCAATGAAGCCCTGGGCTGGGGCACTAGTTAGGTGAAGCAGAAGCTCTTTAGCCGAGTACCGACTCCCGATTGGAGCAGCAGAAGGCACGCGCACGTGACGAAGAGGAACGAGGGCACCGGAAGACACCACCGCCTTTCTCCGAGGCAGAGCAGAAATGCCTCGGAGAAAGGCAGCGTCCTTTTCGGATTCGGGGGCGTGTTTTGCTGTTGTCTCCTCCCTGAGACTTTTCGCAAAAACCACGCCCCCCGATCCGAAAAGGACGGGGCCTAATCGGAGTGACTGACCTCTTCTCCAGTGGCTGGCCAGCATTTACGAGGCCAGCCAATGGAGAACAGGGGAGAAGAGGGGCGGGTTCAAGCCCCTCTTCTCCAAGTCATTAAATCTCGCGAGCGAGACTGCGCAAGCGCAGCCTTCGCTAGCCGAGACCTAAAAACGACGCAAATGTGGCGCAAGAGGCTTGTAAATAAGCCCCATACTCTCCTTTGAGGCTGTATATTTAGCTGCATATAAGTCATTATAATGCTGCAAAAACATTTTGGCTATCCTACCCTTTTTAGAAACCCCAGCACCTGAATCTAGTTCAGCCATTTCCATAATCATTGCCGCTTCCTGCTTAATCCTGGTTGAATGAGCAAGGAACTTACCTATCATCTGGCTTTCCTCATACACCCGGTGCTGATATATCTGTGAGCTCTGTATTTACTCTAGAATAAAAAACTCCCTTAACTCATGCTTTGCTTTGATTAATTGCCTAGCAACAGCATTTTGTGTTCCCATCCGACTAGCCCTGTGCCTTAATAGATTGTCAACTGCAGATTGCAGTTGAGCTATGCGTGTTGACCGACTTTTGGATTGTGCGGCCATAATTGCCACCATTTGTCCCCGAATTGTTGCCTTAAAGGATCCCCAAACTGAAAAAAAGATACAGTGCTCTTGTTTAACTGAACAAAATTCTCTATATGCTTTCTCATATCTGTTACCCATTGCTGATTAGAGAGAAGGGAGCGGTCCGTCGGCCACCTGGACCTCTCCCTTTTTCTAATTTCCACCTCCAGATCGATACTTACCAAAGAATGATCAGAAAAAGCATTAGCCCATATTTCAGAACACACACAGTTAAATGAATGAGAAATTAAAAAAAAATCTATATGAGAGGCAGATTTAAATCGCTGTGAATGACAAGTATATTGTGAAAACTCTGGATTAGCTCTACACCATGGATCCACCAATTGATACTCCCTTTTCAGTATAGCTATTATTTTCTTGGTATAAGGTTTAACTGCTTCTTTGTTTGTTCGAGGTATCCCTTGCCAAATCCTGTATGAAATTAAAATCCCCTCCTATGTTTATGAGGCCTTCTGCTCCCATGTCCACCTCACTAATCTGGATTGCTCTGGAGTCGTCGACTACCGGCGCATAATAGCTCACTAAGTTAATTGGGTTCCCATTTATCCGGGTTGTGACCCAGATCCATCTACCATTAGGATCCCAACAAACTTGTATTTCCTCTCAATGTAACCCTTTTCCTCACTGGCAGCCCAGCTGAAGTAAAATATGCCCCATAATAATATTTAGGGATAAAAAGTTTTGGCGTGTTGGTTTTCAGGTGGATCCCCTGAAGCATTAAAACTTGAGGAGAGAAAGAGGATAACCCCAGATTAAGCCTCAATACTTTTGTTTGTTGGATACACCATTAACATTGCAAGATAATATTCACATTTTAAAATCCATCACTTCTATAGGCATTTTTTCCATAAGATCCTACATTTTCTATACTGATTCTTCTCTGTATTCTCTTATTACCTAGTACTCTGCTTATTTTTTTCCTTCCAATGCTCCCCTATCCGTGCCCCCCTAAACACCCAACCCCCCACACCTCCACAAACCCATTTGAGAGAGGTGTAGCCCACAATACCCCTCTCAAGGTGGTATCCGTCCCTTTTAAGTGTCATGGTATTGCACCCAGTAGCCTGCCCACCCCCCATTCCCCATCCCAGTCATAAAAAAACACTATACCAATATCTATTGTACCTTCAAGCTCAGCCCCAATTCAATTCTCGCATTTCTTGACCTTCTGTCATAATTGTTTAGGTCTCTTGCGCCTAGTGTTGCAGTGCACGGTACTGCTCGCGCAGCGCGAGACGTATTGTAAGAGGGTTCTGGAAGCTGACCACAAGCTTGTGCGTGTGGTTTCGCTTTTGCAGGCAGCCATTGGGTTTCGCGTTAAAAAAAAAAAAGCACGCAATTGGGCAAAGGCCATGTCCCGCCTTTGCTCTGCCGATTCCCGTCCGTGTCTATTACGTGTAGCAGCGCATGTTCGCCTCGCTACCGCGCTCCCTCGCCCCCGCTCCTCTGTGGTGTGCGCGCACCACTAGTTTTGTGTGGTATTCTCACATCCCGAGTCTTGCGGGCGTCTGTTTCGCTTGCCGCCTATGCGTTTGTTATTGGTTATTTTCACTCAGAGTTTGAACGGCAAAATCACTTAATCTCCCCGTGCCTACCAAAGATTAAAAAAAAATAATGTATCCTCTTGTAACGTAACCGGTGCACATGTAAAGCACTCCAACACACGTTTGTTATTGGTTATTTTCACTCAGAATTTGAACGGCGAAATCACTTAATCTCCCCGTGCCTACAAAAGATTTTTTTTTTTTAATTTACGTGTCCTTTTGTAACGTAACAGGTGCACATGTAATGCGCTCCAACACCTTCGGGTCGAGTTTGCGCTATATAAATCATGAAAAAAAAAGCTTGGATGCCGAAGCAGGGAAAGAGAGCAACACAGTCACAGAACCGCCCGCCGGTCATCTCACCAAAGAAAGGTATGTCAATCAATCAATCAATCATAGGCATTTGTATAGCGCACTGCTCACCCGGAGGGTCTCAAGGCTCGGGGGGGGGGGGCGCTACTGCTCGAACAGCCAGGTCTTGAGTTGCTTCCTGAAGGCGAGATGGTCTTGCGTTGTCTGGAGGTGGATGGGGAGGGAGTTCCATGTCTTGGCTGCCAGGTAGGAGAAGGATCTTCCTCTGGCGGTGGCTCTGCGGATGCGGGGGACGGTGGCGAGAGCGAGGCTGGCGGAGCGGAGCTGGCGGGTGGGCTTGTGGAAGGTCAGGCGGCTGTTGAGGAACTTGGGGCCCAGGTCGTGGAGGGCCTTGTGTGCGTGGGTGAGGAGTCGGAACGTGATTCTTTTGTTGACGGGGAGCCAGTGCAGGTCTCTCAGGTGTCTGGAGATGTGGCTGTGTCGGGGGATGTCCAGGATGAGTCGTGCTGAGGCATTCTGGATCCGTTGGAGTTTCTTCTGGAGTTTGGCGGCAGTGCCGGCGTAGAGGGTGTTCCCGTAGTCTGGTGACGAGGGCCTGGGTGACCGTCTTCCTGGTCTCGGTGGGGATCCACCGGAAGATCTTTCGAAGCATGCGCAGGGTGTTGAAGCATGAAGACGAGACGGCGTTGACTTGTCTGGTCATCGAGAGGGAGGAGTCCAGGATGAAGCCTAGGTTGCGTGCGTGGTCCGTTGGCTTGGGGGTGGCTCCCAGGGTGGGGGGCCACCAGGATGTGTACAAATGCACTCAGTATTGAACATTTCGTTGACTTTCAAAGTCTCTGGTTGCACATATACAGATATTCTATTTGCAGTTTTTAATTTTCATTATGCACATATTGCCAGTGTTAGCAGCGCTGAAATAAAATATGTCCTCATTTAGCATGTGGAAATATACACTACTGTATAGGAACTGCACAGTCGCCAGTTCTGCTCCTCGTTTAACATATATGTGCTGGGACAGAGGTGGATTGTTTCAGGCGAGTAAAAGGGGACAGACGACTTGAATGTCTCAAAGGAAATGTGTCCTCAACCTCTGCGTTTCAAAGTCCTTATGCTGCACTTCTGGGTGGAGTCCTCAAGCTCATTTGGACCCGTGTGCACAGCTGCCAGTCCTCTTCTGCGGCTACTGTTCTTGTCGCACCTCCTGTCCTTGATTTCAGGTCAGGACAGTGGCACTAGCCATCCGTGTGCTACAGCTGCACACTACAAAAGAGACTAGGAGGCAGATCCAGGGCATGCCAGAGCCACTCCACCATCCTTACAACCACTCCACCATCCTTAGGGCCACTCCACCGTCTTAGGGCCACTCCACCATCCTTAGGGCCACTCCATCATCCTTAGGGCACTCCATCATCCTTAGACCAGCTCCACCATCCTTAGGGCCACTCCACCATCCTTAGGGCAGCTCTGTCATCCTTACAATGCCAATAGCTCAAACTCTAACAACTGCGAGACCTATTGCATTGCAAATGCTTGTTTTTCTTAGTTTGAGATCCTTTTTAACATTTCCTGGGCTTCTTCCTAACTAGAAAACATATGAAATTTTCTTTTTACCAACACTCTTAATTTTGACTGTTGGGCAATTGCTGCCTGTACACCCTGAGCCTTAAAGAGCTACAGTAACTTTACAAAGTCCTTCCTGCAACGCGCTGCTGACATATATGAAAAGATGCGGCAGCAGGGTATTTCCTCAATGGTGAACTGCTTCCTCTGATTAGCTCTTGTTAAAATCCATTCCTTAACACAATAATATGCAAAACTTATCAAGATTGTCCGTGGCAGTTTTGAATCTGACATGGTTGAGTCGGAACTCAATGTGCGTGCACAATTGTTAGATCGCCCGAGTACTCTGGCAGTTAATTTTTTCTTTATAAAGGACTGAACCCATTGGAGAACTTGCGACCCCTTGCACCCTTCCAGGACTACTACCAAGCATAGATTCGAGCGACGTGAATGGTTTTCCAATTCATCGATTTTAACTTCAAGTGATGATTTTTCTTTTCTTACTAGGGTAACCTGTTGCTGCATGGCATTCATCTTGTCCTCAAGATGCGAGATCCTTGACTCTGCCTCCTGAATTCTTGCTGGAAAACTGCCCACTGCTTCTTCAATCTTAAACAACCGCTGATGAGGAGATGCTATCTCGATAGCTTGCATAGTCTTTAATGCTCCTATTTCCTCCAGAATGAGATTCAGCATAGTTTTTATATCCTTTTATATCACGGAACTGTGGTCTCTTCCCCTTGTTGTTTTACTAGTGGAGTCTCTTGGGGATCCCCTTGTTTTACAAGGATCTGTTCTTGCTGATTCTGTGTATCTGTAATTATAGTAAGAGACTGCTCCTGAAGCTGAATTGCCATTGAGAATTTATACTGTTCAGTGGAGGATAGCTGAAAACCTTCATCCCACTGCGCTATCTATTTTGAATTTATCTAGGGAAGCTGGGTTTTTGCTATATGACTTAGTTCACTACTTAGAGGACTTCCCTGTAAGGCTTTTGAAGGTGTTTTCGCTTTTACAAAGTGTGAATAATCTTTTGGCCTGTCTGGGGTCACCTTAATAATTGTTTCCTGAGCATCCAGGTGAAGATTTTCTCCCCCCTTCCTGATTTTCTTTTCTTTCCCAATCCATAGAATTGACACTGGGATCTCCCACCCCTGATCTCTCTGCTATCTGTAATATTTCAGAATCTGGGTCCGCCTCCACTGCACCAGCCTCACCACTGTTATCTGGGGTATCCTCCTCTGAGCTTCAGAGCATTTTTGCAGAACCCTGGCATACTATTTGGCTCCGCTCTGCCCTTGCCGCAGCTACATTTTTGATTTGGGCTGTTCAGGCTTTGGTTTTATGAGCAGTGTCCCATCATGTTCGTCATTTTTAAGTGCTTCCCCGTTTTTTTCCAATTCCCTTGTTCTGTCCTTTAATTTGGGATTAGAGTTCTTAGAGGAGAGAACAGCCAGCGATTCACCCCCAGTAAGCCTTTCAATTGAGCATTCACATCTGTACTCACCAACTGGTGTGAAACCTGATGGTCTCCACTTATTGCCGCTCTGATGTCTCCCCCCACCCTTTTGCTTTATTTTGCTCAGCCAGGCCCAGGAAAAGCAGAAATCCGAGATGTCCAACTTTGGCCTTCTCCTCGCTAATATTCGCTTCCGCCTCCGTTGGAATATACCTGCTCTTGCCTTGAATTTAATGCTGCCAAAAGCGGGAGAGACTGGAATGAAGGAGACTCCGCTGCTCTGACAAACTCCGTCCCGGTATTGTGTAATATCTGGTATCCCCTCGGGATCATGTATCCCCTGCGCTTCGGCTGTCTTCGGAGCTCTGCCCTATTGGCTAGCTCGGACTGCTCTAATGTAGCCACGCCCCCTCAAGGCGAGTGGCATCTCAGGCCCGGCTCGGCAGACAGAAACAGCAGCGCTCCGAACAGAGGATGGCTCGTAAAGAATCCTTCGGCAGTTTTATTAATAAAGTATGTCAGTAGCCAAGCGTGATAAATCTAGGAAAGAGACTACAGGAGAGGCGCCTACCTAGAGCTTGTGCTCTGCACAGGGGCACTTTAGCGTGTGCACTGAGGCAGAGGATGTAGCCAGGAAAATAAAATGGATCAAAGTGAGCGATCTCAAATTTTGCTCTAAGAGCCAGTAAATATTGTTCACTCAAGGAAAATGTGCAAAAGATTGCATTTTATAAACATGAATCTAAAGTACTTTGGTAAAAAAAAATGCATTTAACTTGTATTGATTTTTTCTTTCGTTTTTTCTTTTATCCTGTCCTCCTTTCCATCCATCTTAAATGCTTTCTATTAACATTTATTTATATTTTTTGCATTCTTCTTGTATTCCTCTTTCATCTTTCTTTCTGTCTGTCCATACTTCTTTCGTTCCATCTCTCATTGTTTTTTATCTTACTGACCTTGTTTATATTAAATGTCATTTACTTTCCATCTTCCATCCTTTTTGTAATTCATTATTTTCTTGTTCCTTCTGTTTTTCTTATCATCCTTTCAACCTTCCTTCCCCCTTGATTCTATGCTTTTTCTGTATTCCTTCAATGTAATACTTCCTCTTTTTTCATTCCTTTGCCCTTACTTCTATCTCCCATTTCTTCTTTCCATTATTTCATTCTATTTTCCAGCTCTCCTTATTTCTTTTTCTCTTTCCATTTTTCTTTTTATTTGTTCCTGTCATCTTCTTCATTCGTCCTTTTTTTATTTATTTCCATCTTTCTTCTTTTGAGCCTTTTTCCATTCTGCTCCCTTTTTATTTTCTATCTTTCTCTTCTTATTTGCATTGTATTCTCCTTCCTTCATTCCATTCTCTCACTTTATTTGCTCTGACTTATGTTTTCTTTACCGTTTACATACTTTCTCTTTCTTTCTGTTACTGTTTTTTGGCTACTTTTGCAACCCTTGGCCCCTATCACACACCTGTGTCATGGTAAATATTCTTCCAGTACTACGAAACACAGATGACAGATAAAAAGGGGCCAATAAACAATGTATTCTGCCCTACTGGCAACCTCGCTTAGGCTGATATTCACTATGCCCTTACTCTGGGCGCTTCTGTAAGCGCACGTTGTTGGAATTGTTCATTGCAGGCCTCAGTCATGCATTACAGCACTCGTTTTCAGAAGTATTGCATGATTGTTCACACATGCATTGCAACACATGCATTGCAGGAATTGTTTATTGTTTGCATAAGCATTGCAGGAAATGTACACACAGCCATTACAAGAATTGTTTATGGAGGCATTGCAGGGATTGTTTATTGTTTGCATAAGCATTGCAAGAAGTGTCTCCATAGGCATTGCAGGAATCATTTACAGAGGCATTGTTGGAATGATTTATTGCTTTCATAAGCATTGCAGCAAATGTACACACAGCCATTGCAAAAATTGTTTATGGAGGCATTGCAGGAATTGCTTATTGTTTGTAGAGGCATTGCAGGAATTGCTCACACAGGCATTGAAGGAGTGATTTATTATTTGCACAAGCATTGCAAGAAATTAAGCATTGCTCATTGTTAGCATAAGTATTGCAGGAAATATTTATGTATGTATCACCCCTTCTGTGCACAAGCACTTTAAGATTCATTTACATGCATATGGCATGTCTAGTTCATATGTGACGTATCATATGGCCTTTTCACACATAGAAGGTCAGTCAAAGGGACCAGCGACTGTATGCTGAAAGAAGTAGGTGGCCCTTTACTGCTTTGATTAATGCTGTGTAGTTGGCTTCAGAGTTGAGCCTTGTAGTGCATGGTTGTCCCTCTGAGCACTTATACCTCGTCTTGTAAAGAGGAGGCGGTTTCAGGGAGGTTTTACAATTTGGTGGACTGGTGCGGATGGAAGGGTCATAGATCCGCTTGTTTAAGGGCTTCTGAGCTTGGGCAGGCAACATCAAGGCTCTTTGTGCTGGAGTCAAACCAGGAATTTTATGGCTAACTTTAGGTTGAAGTGAAGCGAGCATCATTGTCCGGCAAACCCTGAAATTTAGAGATGGTTTTACATAAGTCCTCCATGTATTTGTTGTTGCAATAGTTGAGATAGGAAATCACCACCGCAATGACCAATGCGAGTCTTCTTGGTGTTTTGTCCACCATAACGATTGTAGAGAACATATATGCCATCATGCCCCTTTACACCATAATGAAAAGAGGGTGGTATGGCCCGTGCTCAAGCAATGAGCACCACTGTGCAGCATAGTGTGCTAACTAGTAGCTGTGAATCATTGCACCAAAACCCATAAGGGAGTGGTGAATAGCCTACTTGATACTTTTACATGTTGGAGAGCATACAACCTAATCTGCTTTGAATGTATCAGTCTCTCTCTCAATTTAGAAAGGCCTTAAAAATCTTTCTTTTTAATTCGTATTTCATCAGGAACAGTACATCTTTTCAGCACCAGGAACCATTTCCAGCTGAAAGTTACTCTCGGTGAATACCTACTGCCACTGATACTGTCTACTGTACATGAAATTACGTGATCAATTATCTTTGGTAATATTATGAATGCAGCCTCTGCTTCTTTAAAGTTTAAATAAAGGAAGCAAATTGACATATACACTCTCACTTTTTAAATTATATAGCCTTTATTGTTAAGGAAGAGGCTACAGTAAAAATTCACTATTGATTCCTATTTTTCAAATCAAATCTTTAGGAAAAGGAACGATAAAGGTACTCTGGTTAATGATCTGCCTTCATATATTTCAATAGCTCACTTTTACAATGGTACTTTTTGAGAAGGATTTTAACAGCACCGGTGTTGGTAGAATCAGTGATCCAACCAGTTGCAATATAAGAGGATGGTAACAACGCATCACACTATAGCTAGCTTTTTAGCTTGGCTTCTAATGTCCACGCAAACCCTCAACAAATTTGTGAGTAAAATAACTACTGCCCCTTTGAGGATTACTTTCCCTTATTATTCCGAAGGTGGATAATGGAGTTCAGAAAGCAGAAACTATGTCAAAGAGTTTTGCAGATTGAAATGAACAAGCCATGCAGTGCAAAGAGCGGAGTCAGTAATTTATTACCAGGTACATTATGTGCCAACATGATCTCCCCTTTATTTCAAGTCTAGGACAATTGATGGAAAATCTGATACATCTTCTTGCAATGTAAATGCACTAGAATCTGAATATGATCTTTTAGAGTGTCCATTTCTGACCTGTGATCACCAATTCCTTCCTTTAAATCCAGTTTAATCTGCCTTCACAACAAGCTTGCCCCAGCCTTATGGTTGGCCCTCTTCATCTTATCTTCACATACACCTCAAATTTACATCAACTCCATCTAAATCTCACCTTCTCAGCTCAACCTTGCATCTGGATAATCTCGCACAATTCATTTTTACGTCAATTTTGGCTCAAATTCACCTAAACCTAGACTTATCTTCCTTGACATCCAGTTAGTGTTACCTCAGTGACATCTCTGCCTCAAGCTTGCCTCACATCAACCTTAACATCAACCTCATCCTCTTCCAGACCCCCAAAGCCACAACCTCACCTAAACCACAGCTCAGCCTCCAACTAATGCCCCGGTCACTTTCTGCAACCTTCCCCTTAACTTAGCCTGACTTGAACCTCACTTGAATTGTACCTTCTCCTCAACCACACCTCAACCTTAATTTCATCCATCCTCACACCATCATCTTTTTCTCACCTTTGCTTCATGCCTGCTAACGTTCATTTATTGAGGTTTCTTGTTTCAAAACTTTTCCATAATAATTTGATTTACTTTTTCATTTTGACTTGTCTAAAATGTAAAGTTCTTCTCATAGTGCATTACTCAGTACCTCACATTTATGACTTAAGAAACTATGGTTACAATGTGTTGGGGCAGTGGGAATAATTGAAAAGACAATGTTGGGGTGGAAAAGTCTTCTGCATTGTTAGACATGTACCCCAGTCTTCAGTAGCCAGCTCTACTGTTGTCTGGATCCATATTGCTGATTTGTTTGTCTTAGATAACACAGATAATGTGTGTGTGCCATGACATAGGTCTGTCTCACAGATCGCAGACTTGTTGGACCAAGAGTGGTGTCCAAAGCACTACCCTCAAAGTGGTGAAAGGCTATTGCCATCACCAAGAATTAAACAGCAAAAATGTGGTGGTGGCAGCATGCGGTGTAGTGATCAGTAGTTCTGAACAGGTCGATTTTACCCTTTGTCAGTGGAGTGAGGCCTACAATCTCACTCACCTTTTTAAACGTTCCGCTGCTTACCCATGGCATACTCACCTGGTACTCACCCATGGCATATGTCAGGTAGATGTGGAGTGCTGCACAGTGTAAGAGTAGTAACTCTGCCCTGGATGTATGTGTGCCTGGGAAAGGTACAGTACAGGAATAGAGTAATACCGTACAGTATATGTGTGGTTAGTGCATGTGGTGAGTGTAATTTTGGCTGTGGGGTATTCATCAAATGAGAGATGTAGCACTGTGCAGTGCATGTGCAAGGAAGCATGTGCTGAGTGTGTGTGTACAACACATGAAGAGTGAATTGTTGTGGCGTGTGCACATGGTGAGTATGTCTGCTGGCAGTGCGTGTGTTTGCAAATAGCACACCTTGAAACAATACAGAAAAGCTTCAGTACTGAACAATGCACACAGACTGAGTGTGTGTGCTGAATGTATGTGTAGCTGTAATGGAACAATGCATGGAGGTAACAGTGCTGGCCAATAAGTGTGCTGTGAATGTCTACTAGGTTTATGTGTGCCTGCAATGGTACCCTACATGGAAGACCTTCGGATCCATTTTGAGAAGCCCAGGCCTGCCTGGTGAAGACATGAGGAGTAAAGGACCACCCTAGACAGATTTGTGTATTTCTGCATTTCTTAGAGATGGGTGGAACACATACTGAAGAAAGGGAGGAATAGACTCCCCATGTACAATTCAAAAGGGTACTCTTTGATTCAGTGATAGATCACAAGGAAGTAGCCTCGACACATCTCTGAAGGAGATTGGTTTAATAAGGGAATCATAATGAGTGGGGCCTGGAGACAGGATTAACCTTTTGCTGCACATATGACTGTGGCTGACATCCAGGTGTGAACCCTGGTCACTCCTATGAACTGTGTTGTGGGTCTATCAACTTCAGAGTCTTTCCTGCTGTGACAGAGAGTCTTTCAAGAGGGAAGGAGAAAATGAAAAATGTACACTTCAAAAGAAGCAGAACCCCAACATAAAACTTCAAAGACTCAGACTCTAAATCACATTTGGTGTCTGGAAATGGACTAGAAGAAGGGGAGGTTCTATGCAAGCCAACTACAATGGTTGACTTATTGGATAGCGGGCAAAAACCTGCCTGAAATTGCAATGTCGCAGCAGTCGTGAGAAAATGGCAACTTACATAGGCTATTGCTGCCAGGTGGAAGGACACCTGGGGGTGCACCTCATCTACTGAAAGTGGCGTTGGCATATTGGAAAAGGGCGTTACGTTATACTAAGAGATTGACCCCGTATGCCCCTAATATTCCTGTACTGGGTTTACCACTGCAATCTAGCACTATCACTAGCAGGACAGTTAAGGCATGGAGTGAGGAGGGGGTTACTAACATAGGTGATTTTTTTGTGGATGGTACTCTTGCAATGCACAATGTATTTGTTAGAGTGCATGTCGTGCCTCACACATTCTTTTTGATGCATGCACAGATTACACGTTATATACGCAAGGTATGGGCCCCGGTGGGTCAGGAACCATTGATGCATGGCTTAACTAATTTGCAATACCTAATGGGGAATGGCAGTCATGTCACAAGATGGTTATATAGAGGTGTGTGCACAGTGGTAGAGTCCCGCTACAAATCCTTAGAGACAAATGGGACATAGATTTGGGTCATGCACTCACTGACAAAGAATGGAAGGTGATATTGGAATATCCGAGAAAAATCTCCAGGAACCCGAAATTTAAGTTCATACAGTTGATGATTGTGCATAGAGTCTATCTAACACCACATAGATTACATGTAATGTACCCTGAGGTATCAGACTGCTGCCCAAGATGCCATACTCCACAAGCAAAGTTGTTCCATATGTTATGGAGTTGCCCTAGAATAGAACATTACTGGTATGAAGTGCACAAAATATTGAACGCAATTGTACCAATACGGAAGGATGACTCGCCAGAGTACGTATATTGGGTTTGGGTCCTACAGGCAAGAAGTCTGGTGCTGTGCACAAATTCATGAACCTCGCTCTTATATTGGCAAAACTGAATATTACAAGGCGATGGAAAGCGGCAAAGCCACCTAACATTGCAGACAGGCACAAAGAAATGGTTCGATGGGGTAGGGCTGAGGGTGCTGAAATCAAACGGGAAGAACAAATGGGACTGCGTAAAAGGTTGATATCCCTAGATTGGAATGTAATGATGGAAGAGTTTACCGCCATGGAGATCCATGCGGAGTGATACTACTGGTTGCATTCCTAGATGTTATGAGATGTCTTACTGATGTAACGGGGGCTGTTGCTTTTTCATACAATTGGTACGTTTTAAGATTTACTGCTGGATTAGCAAACACATGAAGGTGGGTAGGAGTGCTTTGGATCTAAAAGTACGTGCTAATAATATTGCATAGTATTGGCATTGCAGCTGAGCTGGTGGGTGGGTTAGGGAAAGACTGTTTTTTCTAGAGTTATTTTTTGGTATTGTCGTTTATTTTATTGTCATTGAGTAGATATATTGTTGGCAATTGTATTGCAGACACTAGGTGGTCAATTATTAAGATGTCCGTGCCTTACAGGATTCCTGATAAAGCAATGCAGGGGGCACAATAGAGGTATACAACGTTTGATGTAAGCCTTGATATTAGGTTGACACTATGCTTTGTAATAACATTATTGAATTACAATGTGAAGTACTGTATGACCTTACCACCAACGTAACGTAAAAAAAAAAAAGAAGAAGATGAGGTTGAGACCACAACATTTGCTGTCTGCAAAGCAGCTGACTGGGCTGTTTGAGAAGGGGAAGCTGTGTAGGACTTCTGCCTGTGACCAGGACTAGGGACAAAGGATGGCTAGTCTATCTGCTGGGTGAGTGGACATCACCCAGGGAAAACCAAGATCACCTCCTCTGGAGCATAGAGCACCAGTGCCTGCCTGCCTGCCAAGACCCGAGTGCCCTGTGAGGAAGAGGAGAACGTTGGAGGGAGTCCAGTGAGAAGCCCTACCTCGGGAACCCTGAATGCTGGAAGAGGCTGTCTGTACCAACAATGCTAGAAGTTTGGGTTGTTTTCCGGACAGAAGATTGCAGCTGTGACTTGCTGGTCAAGCCCGCACACTAATACCTGCACCTTACTAATTCCCCCACAAACGTAAAGGACTCTGTCGGAGATGTTTTACCGTCGCTTGGCTCCAGTCAGGAGCTGGAGGATCAAATACCCCAGGAGGGAAATAGTGACTTGCCTCAACTTCGTGGAGAAGTGGCACTCAGTTGGGACAAGCTGGCACTGCTGCTTGAGGGAGATTGCCTGTGCCTGCATGGTGCTGCTGCATGTAGCGCAAGCAGCCTGGCTTCACAGAGCAGGATCATGACTTGTGAGCATCATAGAGAGAGCACTCACTGCACCACTGAATGCTTCTACACAGCCAGAGCAGGTACGACTAGAACTGGGCCTGTGGAGCTCGGCGGAAGGGGACCCGCTGCCGATGCTGCTACAGCACTATAGACATTTTTGACTAATTCCTAAAGAGTCAAAGGAGAACTCTTGAGTATGGCCTATTAGTGAGCATTCCCTAGATGTAGCCACGATTGAATGGGGAATCCCATACCATGTTAGAAGGTAGAAGGTGAGACAGGGATTGCCTGAGAACTACTAGAGCCCCAACTTCAAGGGGATTGTGTTCTTGCTCATAAATGTTATGTGTAAAGTTAGAAATAAAATACTTATGTTTCTTTTAAAAGGAAGGATTTGTCTGGACATTGATTTATTGTTAGTACTGTATGCACTTTGAGTTATGAGTTATATTCACTCACCAGTATCTATACTCCCCCCCGTCCCTCTCCCTCCTTCCCCGAGGGAGCCTTTGACTGCTCGTCCACAGCTTCCACTGAGAATCAAGTGCAGAATGGGTATTTGGCCCAGTTGCTCAGGATCCATAGTAGGTCGGGTCCTGGGACATCAGGGGTAAAAGGCCTCAACCACCACAATTGTGCCCAGTAACCCCTGCATGTCCCCTGGCCCCCTGAAAGGGGTTCTTACAGGCAACTTTAAGGGCCGAGTCATTTTATAAATTCTCTACCTCAAACGTAGCTATTTGCCCTATCCATTATCCTGTGAGCATCAAGAGTAAAGCAGCTGGTAAATGGAGGGCGATAGGATGCTGCACACAGACTATTGCAAACAAGACTAATGAATGAAGCATATTTGTGTGTTCAATCTCAGGCTGCATGGCATTATAATAGTCATTGTTTAATGTATTTGAAGCCCCATCATCATCATCCAGGCCCTCACCCCCAAGCTCGAGCTACTTACGAACATCAGTTCTGCAGTAGTGGTGAGCACAGCATCCAACCACAGTACAATACAATTATTAATCTACTGTGCACGATGCAAGGTCAAGAATAGGCTACTGGCTGGTGTCTATGGGCCTGACATCCTAGATTGGGCACACTGGCAATCTATGCCAAACCTTATCAGGCCACTCCCCAATAGTTCTGGTACAGGACTGTAAGCAGGACTGACACACTGGAACATGGATATCTAAACCAGAATCCTAATTAAATGCCTTTCATGAATGAGCTGCGTAAAACAATCACTGAATATTTGGACCTCAATCTGGTCTCTGTGCTGCGGACGACTACGGTTTGGCTTTTAAGTGTATGTTGTTGGGAAAGGCATAGCAAAGGAAGTAGAGACATTGAAATTGATGCCTTGAAATTTCTCTTAGGTGGCTGGAAAAGATTATACACGGGATCAACATTATGCCACCCTTTCCAGAATTAATGAACCATTAAGCATTTACAGAGAGTTTGAAGAGCAGGAAGGGAGATTCTTAGGAATGCAAGCTAAGGAATTTTGTATTAACAGGTGTTAGAAATGGGGTTTCTGGTTGGCTAGGGTATGCACCTCAGCCCGGCAGAACCCACCACTCTAGTCAGGGCACGGGAGTTACACACCAAAGATAACCCCTGCTCACCCCCTTGGTAGCTTGACAGAGCAGTCAGGCTTATTCTAGAGGCAATGTGTAAAGCGTTTGTTCAACACACACACCCCAGTAACACACTAGGCACACCACAAAAAGGTACTCCACACAAGGTTATATAAAAATATCCTTTGTATTATACATAAAACACATTAGACCACAATCACATAAACTCTTTTGCCATCTAGGCAGTTGTCATGACATCAAATAGATCATAAATCACTTTGCCAACCAGACAATTACCATATTATCAGTTAGTGCCCAAAGTAAATACTTATAATTGGCACACGTCACAAAGACCTTATCACTGTACATACTATGCAGATCCTGAAATGAAACTTGTTATCCTATCATTAAAAGGCCTAAAACGACATAAATCATAATATCAGGGCATGAAATGCAGGTTAGGTCATAAATCACTCATGGCCGCTGGGCATACTATGCAAGTCCTGGAAATGTAAGGGAACACAACCTACATCACAAAATCAGGGCATAAATAAGAAGCAGTTGGGAAATGACTACAAACACAGGGAGAAACACCTACATCAACCTATTGGTGCTGGTATGGCAACAATAATAAATAAGGCACAGGAATTACCAATTTCCACCCTGAACATGAAAGCCACAGCCCACCTGCACTTCTTTGGCATGTTGTATGGTAATTCCTGAATGTCTCCTGTGTTTAGCACAATGGGGGCCTCCATTGAGGTTGTACCACATCAGGTGAAAGAAAAATACCCCACAAGGTAAGTTATGTCTAGAAAGGCGGGAAGGCACCAATGTAGGTAATGGTCTTGGGGAATCTTGTCTGCCACCCCCACTCCTGCAATGAAATACCAGATGCAGCTGACCGTGAACACGTGGTGCAGCTGCTGAAGACAATGGCATATGGAGCGCAGCAGGATGGCACTACTCCCCAGGCATGTTGCTAGTACTCGTAGGAGCATTGGTGCACTCTGGGTAATAAAGGCAGACGTGGGAGCACCTATGTGGCTGGATCCCAGGATCTACGGTAACAGTGGTCCCCTCCGGGCTTTGGCAATTGATCCTCTGGTGCACGAGTGGAGCACAACAATGACCCCTCAGAGCATTCACCTGGGGGAGGACTTGCTCTATCCCTCAGGATGTTGAAGATGCCACTACTGCTGCCCGCGTAAGACCAGGACAAAGCCACCAGAGTGCCATACTTTCCTACTGCCCGAGGATTGCGGTGCCACACGGGCTACTCTGGTTGCCCTGGGGTGAGGGCAGCCGTGGGTACTGGATGTTGGTGGTCCACCTTCAGGAGGGCAAGCACCACGTTGGTCAGCCCCGCGCTGACTTAGGGACAGGAGCCCACCTCTAAACATGCGCCGACTTGGGGTTAGAAATGCAAAAACAACAGTTGATGGACAGAATGTAGAACAATGTCATACATTCTCCCCAGTACAGAGATCTGTGCCTAACATCATCATCTTTTTTGCTCACATGCCATTCCAGTTTGAACCCAGCCATACTTGGGGTTAGAGCACAAACAGCAAACCCACGATTAGCATGAATCCAGCACTCTCCCTGCGCTGGGTTGAAGCAACTTAACTGGAAGCACACTCATTCCCAGCTCAGAGCACACTGCTGCCTGAGTCACGGAGACAAGAGTTCCATGGCAGAGATGCTCAAGGTGCCACCTTCGTAGGCACCCTTGAGAGCACTGGGGGCACACGCACAGCAACAGCAGGCAGGAAGGCCAGCATAGTTAGCTTGCAGAGGGGAAGTCCCTCCAGAACAACAAGCAGACAGTCCAAATGGTGGTTCTTCCTAGCAGCACAATAGTTCCTTCTGGCGGGTGCAGTCTGTAGAGGCAGCAGCGTCTGGTTACAAGTCCCACGCAGTGTGGTCACAACCCCTGTACTTATACCCACAAAGTCTTTGTTCTGGGGGCACTTTGAACAACTTTAGAAGTGCCCAACACCCCCATTCAATCCCCAGCCCTGGCTTGAGACACACTCCAGGGGGGGCGGAGACAGCATTGTGAAAGGCAGGCACATCCCTATTCAGGTGCGAGTGAAATTCCTCCCACCACTCTAAATGCAGACAGACCTATTCAGCCCAATTAAGAGTCACCCAGGAAAGGCAGGACACACCTCAACCCCACTTGTGACTGTCTAGAGTGAATGCCCATCCCCAGCCCCTGTCACTTCAAAACCAGACAGTGAATACACAACCAGGCAGGGCTCAAAGAGTCATAAGCACACAGAAATGCCCACTTCTAAAAGTGGCATTTCTAAAATAGCAATAACAAATCTGCTTTCACCAATAAGCAGGATTTATTGCTACTATTCCAAACATACCAAATATGGCCACGCTACCCCTTTCATATCAGAAATTACCACTGAAATACATATCAGGAAATTCCCAATGCAAACTAATGAGAGTAGCAGCATCACAGCAGTGAGAAACAAAATAGGCTGGTTGTCACTACCAGGACATGCCACACAACAAAGGCACATGTCCTACCTTTTACCTACACAGCACCCTGCCCATAGGGCTACCTAGGGCCTGCCTTAGGGGTGACCTATATGTAGTAAACGGGAGTTTCAGACTTGGCAAACACTTTAAATGCCACGTCACTGTGGCAGTAAACTGCTCACGCAGGCGCTGCAGTGGCAGAGGCCTGAGACAGGTTTGAAAGGCTACATCTGTGGGTGTCGCAAGCAGTGCTGCAGGCCCACTAGTATCAATTAATTTACAGGCCTGGGGTATATAGGATACCACAGTACAAGGGACTTGCAGGCAAAGGAAATATGCCAAACAGGTGTAGACCAATCTTACCAAGCTTACAGGAGCGAGCACATGCACTTTAGTACTGATCACCAGTGGTAAAGTGCCCAGAGTCAGAAAACCAACAAAACAGGGCAGAAAAAATACAAGAGGAAGGCAAAAAGTTCTGGGATAACCCTTCAAAAAGGACCAGTTCCAACAATAAAAAATTGTGCATCACTAAGAATCTGCAGAATCTTAATCTACACTTGAAGTCACACGTGTATACTGACCTGATGCTATTGCATTTGAAATTATTTTTATATGACCTGTTAAAATGTGTTATCCTGGCTTATGACTAAACAGTCCTTAATTAGGTTTCAACATCATCTTGTCAAAAATGTATGTCACATTCACTGTTTATTTCTGCTGCACATAGTCAAGCAAGTCATGTTTGTTTATTTCTGAATGACACTGTTCTTGAAGAAGACTCTTTGGCATAGACTTAGAACGTAACATTTATCCAAGGCTCTTGCATGTGGTATTGAATTTATTACTGTTGGTTATGTACCTTGTTTGTTCTGTCACCTCCAGTTGACATTAGGTCAGGGGGTTGGGAGTATTCATTATTCATGTGGTAGGTGAGTGCTTAGTAAGGCTGTACAACGTTATTAGTCTGTATTCTGATTTGTTGAAAATGTATTTCCTTCCTCATACCACGATGCAGCATTTTCCATACTGTTCTACGGGGAGATTTACTTCATAAATGCCTGATTTTGGAGGTGAGCCAGAAGACCTTTCCTATGCTACTAGTAGTGATGTTGTCTGAGTTCTTACTGATTTGCCTGCATATCTGGAACTTGGTCATTTATGGATTTTGTAATACATCTTCATAAAACTTCTAATTCTGCCCTTTGTCTCACTCATTGAGTCAATCTTTTCTTATTTGACTGTATTTTGATATGCTGATTTGTACATTATCTTAGGACACATTGCCTCATAAAATAAAGGTTAACACAATTCTCGATCCACCCAATCAGTGGGCATGTTTTTGTATTGCAAGGTTTTAGGAGTACAGCACGTCACAAAACTCAGGCCCTTAGACTAGAGGAATGTAGAATACAAAGTTAAATGCTATCCAGTACACTTAGAAAAATTGCATGCATTCTCGCCACTGTGATTTTAGTCTAGAGACACTACTGCAGCGCAGCAGATTTGCAAACTATCTTAATGATATCACACTTGCATGATTGGAAAGGTTCATGCGTGTCTGCCTTGAGGATTTACTAGAGGTAATAAAGTTGCTGCAGAGAGGTGAGGTACCTGGGCCTGATGGGATTACAATTCCATTTTATGAAGTTTATGCCAATTTGATAAGCCCCAAACTGCGTAAGGAGTATGAAGAAGCCATTCTGGAAGGGGAACTTCCCACAATGACATGAAAAGACATGTGGTTAGCACTTCTCAAACTAGACAGATCAGAGGGCCACTGTGCATCATATAGACTACTGTAATAGCTTTACATTAACAATATGATGTTTGCACAAATCCTAGCTAGTAGACTAAAACCACCTACGTCAGGTCTGGCACTTCCAGACCAGACTGATTTTATACCCAGCCACCCAACATTGTTAAATTTAAGGACTCTCCCAGCAGTAATACATCATTTAGACCCTCAATTACCGTCAGTGTCTCTTTTTCTTGATGCTAAAAAGTATTTGACTCTCTGAAATAGCCACAGGTTTCAGGTATTAACTAAAATGGGTCTGGTTAGGCATTTTATTAAAATGATCTTGTTCCGAAGGAACCCCTTGGACAAAAGTGTTTATCAATGGGCAGTGGCACCAGACAGAGTTGCCCCCTATCACCACTCCTATTTACCATTGTTGTAGAAACCTTGGCCTTTGTGTACAGGCAGCGACATGCACATAGAGGAATTTACATAGGTGGCAGACCATTGGTTGTATACCTGTACATGGACAATGTCCTTCCGTATATACAGAACACAACCAGAAACATAAATCCAGTTATTCAGGAAACCATGTGACTCAGTATTATCTCAGGACTAAAAATCAATTGGGCAAATTGAAGTTGCCGGAGGGGCAAGTTTTATTCATTTGGCATGGACATGTCCACAAGTTTTGGGTAGGAGTGATGACTGCACTATACAAGATGAGTTAAATCCTTGTACCATTAAGGGCGCTAGACAGCCCACGGCAAGATGGCTGTACATTAGTGCAGCTCTACCAGCCGGACAGCTAAATCCAGAAGAATCCGCCATATGGGAAGAATCCAGAGGCCGTAAAATGCAGTATTGTGTGCAGTGCTAGGCGGGAGACACCGATCGAGGTTAAAAAGCTTGAAAGACTTAGGTGAAAGCAAGAAGAAATTGTCGATCGACCAGCGACATCCGAGAGCGACAGGGCAAGATGGCGGCCCAGAGCGCACGCAACTAAGCAAGGAGGGTTGCTACTGGCCTACAGTGAAGTCATTCTGGGCGCTTGAGGCAGGAAAACGTCAGAGGGACTCACCATGGAATGCGGGTGAGCAAAATAAACCGAGCAACATCATCCAGAAGGCCTGCAGCGGTGACCCAGGCACGAGCGGCTTCAGCATCAGCGGTCCCGGATGCACAGGACAGAGGCGGAGAGCGACGGCGTTCCTGACGCACATTAATATCAGGCCGTGAGCAATTAATGAGACGACAAGCTTATGGAGCCTAGCACCTGGGGGCGCTGCAGGTGAAAAACAAAAAGAAGTCAGCCGGGAGGCGAGGGTCATAGCAAAGAGCTGTGCGCTGCACCGGGAGCCCAGAGGGCCTATGCGGCCGAGTGGGGAAATGTAGCTGACCTGTGAGGGCCCACAGTTGCAAAAGGAGGCGCCTGGCGCAGCCGAATCTCCAAGGAGGCCCATTTAGACCTGCAATAGGCATGTTGGGGGAGAGGTGCACGTGTAAGCGCAGCTCCTATGGCATGAGGCCTAAACAACGGTGACAACCCCCCATCTGCCATTTTAGCACTGTACTGAGGAGCGATGTGGCTCTGCCGATGTGACCAGGAACGAGAACGCGTTCTTGAGAAAGCAGTGGGAGATATTGGATGGGCCCGAAAAGATCCCATGCCTCCCGGCCTGAGCTACAGGAAAACATAGGAACGGTGCTGGGGGTGTGCACCAACATAACTGGAGCAGGACACACGCCCGGTGAGGCCCACTGAATCAAGAGTAGGGAAACCACAGTAAGAGCCCCACATGTAGGGTGAGCCGGCTGTGAGCACATAGAGAGAAAACGAGAGATGGTTTGTCTCCCGCCAGCTGTACATTGGTAGGTAATACTAATGGAGATTAAACTGCAATAGCGACGACTTGTAAACAACGGCCACTAGATAGCCTTTGCAGTTCGTGTACATTTGTGTTGCCATAAAACCTTAGCTTTCCTGAGGCATTGTAAAGTACATGGAAGGTTGATAGATAGGGTGACCATACGTCCGAGTTTTCCCCGGACGGTCCCGTTGCCCCGACACTTTGCTCCAAATTACAGAAATGTCCCGATTTTTGTGCAGTGCCCGGGTTAAACAGAGAAATGTCCCCGTTTTTAAATAGTGTCTCCCACCGAAACACTATTTAAAAACTGGGACATTTCACTACTTACTTCTCACAGGTGCTGAGACCGGTCTCTATTGGGCTCTCCATTTTTGCCCTCAGGATGAAAAAAAAATCTTACTGCTGCAGCAATAGCACCCTTCACTGCCTTCAAAGAGGCCTGTTATAGTTCTTTCACAGTCTCATCATCCCAGAATTGAAGCATTTTCAATGTTATGTACAACAAAGCCAAATTTGTTGCTTATTTATCTATTGCAGCTAGCAACAACTGACAAAGTTAATAGTCCTGGCTTGTTGTAGGTGTAATTTGACATGTATTATTTATCTGAATACAATGACAGAAGCACCAATTTTTCGGGCAGAGACTATGGTAAGCATAGATTCTTTAGCTTATGTATTTTAAGCCCCGCCCTTAATTACATCGGCCAAACCCCTTTGAGAAACCCCCCAGTTTGGATGTATGACGTTACAACGCACACTTTTACAACGCATGCACTTACAACGCATTTTTTACAACGCATAATCCATTACAACGCATGACATTACAACGCATGACACTACAACGCATTTTTAAAAAATACCTTTACAACGCATTGCCATTACAACGCATACTACCTTTACAACGCATACCATTACAACGCATTATATTAAATTACATTTAAGGTAAGTATTAGATAGTATAGGGGTAAAAATTACTATTCTAACTCCAGGGGGTGCAACAGTAGGGTAAGTGTTGGATAGTATAGGGGTAAAAATTACTATTCTAACTCCAGGGGGTGCATCAGTAGGGTAAGTGTTGGATAGTATAGGGGTAAAAATTACTATTCTAACTCCAGGGGGTGCAACAGTAGGGTAAGTGTTGGATAGTGTAGGGGTAAAAATTACTATTCTAACTCCAGGGGGTGCAACAGTAGGGTAAGTGTTGGATAGTATAGGGGTAAAAATTACTATTCTAACTCCAGGGGGTGCATCAGTAGGGTAAGTGTTGGATAGTATAGGGGTAAAAATTACTATTCTAACTCCAGGGGGTGCATCAGTAGGGTAAGTGTTGGATAGTATAGGGGTAAAAATTACTATTCTAACTCCAGGGGGTGCATCAGTAGGGTAAGTGTTGGATAGTATAGGGGTACAAATTACTATTCTAACTCCAGGGGGTGCATCAGTAGGGTAAGTGTTGGATAGTATAGGGGTAAAAATTACTATTCTAACTCCAGGGGGTGCATCAGTAGGGTAAGTGTTGGATAGTATAGGGGTAAAAATTACTATTCTAACTCCAGGGGGTGCATCAGTAGGGTAAGTGTTGGATAGTATAGGGGTAAAAATTACTATTCTAACTCCAGGGGGTGCATCAGTAGGGTAAGTGTTGGATAGTATAGGGGTAAAAATTACTATTCTAACTCCAGGGGGTGCAACAGTAGGGTAAGTGTTGGATAGTGTAGTGTAATATTATGCGTTGTAATGGTATGCGTTGTAATGGTAGTATGCGTTGTAATGGAATGCGTTGTAAAGGTAGTTTTTAAAAATGCGTTGTAATGGTATGCGTTGTAATGTCATGCGTTGTAATGGATTATGCGTTGTAAAAAATGCGTTGTAAAGGTAGTGCGTTGTAAAAGTTGCGTTGTAAAGGTTGTTCCCCCCCAGTTTTTTTATCCCAATTAAAGCCTGGGTACTTCTGTCATGTCACGTGGTCTTTGTAGGGTGCTGTGTGGCACTTCAGCGCGCTGGCCTGTTTCGGAGTGCTATGAGGGCATAGGGTGCATGAGTGGTTGAAGAGAGTGTGAGGGGAATTGTCGGGTGTCGTGCGCGAGTGGTGATGTGGTCAAGTTACTGCAGCCTCCAAGCCTGCTCGGGTAGTATTTCTACTACATCTGAAGGCCCTGTGTGACGTAGAAGTGGTGAGACGTCTGCGGGTACAGTTGTCTAATGGGACATGGTTGGGTGAGATATACAGGTTCAGAAGCGAGCTGTGCTTGCTGTGACCTACACAAGCAAAAACAACAATTGATGGACAGAATGCAGAACAGTGTCATACATTCACCCCCAGTACAGAGATCTGGGCCTAAATTCATCGTTTGTTTTGCTCACCATGCCATTCCAGTTTGAACCCAGCCATATGCAAATCAGTCTTGACCCTGTGCCTCATGGGAACAGTCCAGCCCGAACTGCCAAGCCAGGTTCTCCCTGGACTGGAACCAAGCATTCTAGGACCGGTTTCGGGGTTTCACTCCTTTTCAGCCAGGATAGCTTGATTCCAGTGGCATGGAGAGCACGGGACTCACGTCTGAGCATACCCGTCCCACTCGGGTGACAAAAGCAAAAACAATTGATGGACAGAATGCAGAACAATGTCATACATTCACCCCAGTACAGAGATCTGGGCCTAAATCCATCGTTTTTTTTGCTCACCATGACATTCCAGTTTGAACCCAGCCATATGCAAATCAGTCTTGACCCTGTGCCTCATGGGAACAGTCCAGCCTGAACTGCCAACCCAGGTCCTCCCTGGACTGGAACCAAGCATCCTAGGACCGGTTTCGGGGTTTCACCCCTCTTCAGCCAGTATAGCTTGATTCCAGTGGCATGGAGAGCACGGGACTCACGTCTGAGCATACCCGTCCCACTCGGGGTGACAAATAAAAAAACAACAATTGATGGACAGAATGCAGAACAATGTCATACATTCACCCCAGTACAGAGATCTGGGCCTAAATCCATCGTTTTTTGGCTCACCATGTCATTCCACTGGAATCGAGCTATCCTGGCTGAAGAGGGGTGAAACCCCGAAACCGGTCCTAGGATGCTTGTTTCTGGTCCAGGGAGGACCTGGCTTGGCAGTTCGGGCTGGACTGTTCCCATGAGGCACAGGGTCAAGACTGATTTGCATATGGCCAGGTCTAAACTGGGGTGGCATGGTGAGCAAAAGAATGATGGATTTAACCCAGATCTCTTGACTGGGGGTGAATGTTTTGATTTGTTCTGCATTCCGTCCATCAATTGTGTGTCTTTTGCTTTCTTGCCCTAAGTGTGCCAGGTATGCCCAGACGTGGGTCCTGGGCTCACTGTGCCACTGGAATCGAGCTATCCTGGCTGAAGAGGGGTGAAACCCCGAAACCGGTCCTAGGATGCTTGTTTCCAGTCCAGGGAGGACCTGGCTTGGCAGTTCGGGCTGGACTGTTCCCATGAGGCACAGGGTCAAGACTGATTTGCATATGGCCAGGTCTAAACTGGGGTGGCATGGTGAGCAAAAGAATGATGGATTTAACCCAGATCTCTTGACTGGGGGTGAATGTTTTGATTTGTTCTGCATTCCATCCATCAATTGTGTGTCTTTTGCTTTCTCGCCGTAAGTACGCCAGGTATGCCCTGACGTGGGTCCTGGCCTCACTGTGCTACTGGAATCGAGCTATCCTGGCTGAAGAGTGGTGAAACCCCGAAACCGGTCCTAGGATGCTTGTTTCCGGTCCAGGGAGGACCTGGCTTGGCAGTTCGGGCTGGACTGTTCCCATGAGGCACAGGGTCAAGACTGATTTGCATATGGCCAGGTCTAAACTGGGGTGGCATGGCGAGCAAAAGAATGATGGATATAACCCAGATCTCTTGACTGGGGGTGAATGTTTTGATTTGTTCTGCATTCCGCCTATCAATTGTGTGTCTTTTGCTGTGACCTACAACATGTCTGTGCTGTAGTACCCTTCTCCGCACTACTCAGACCACCTACCTGGGAGGAAGCTGGGCGCTGGACAGTTCAAACAAGCGACCAGAAATGCTGGCTTATAATTGGACTGTAACTTCCCCTGAAGAAAGCCACTCCCCAAAATGCACTCGGGGAAAATGTTTTTGAGCACTATGATGTCATGGATTTTATCACAGCAAATAATGGATGCATACTCACTGCTTCAAGGTGTTTTTAAAGCTGCTCAACAGGAGACATTTATTTACAACAGCAGCATGCACAAAGCGGACATCACCAGTAACATACTGCATCAATTTTAGAGTTCGCCTTGTACCTGAGAAATGCCACAGTCCCCGTCCCCCCACTCTCATCTCAGAGGGAGAGACAGGCCTACCTCCTCAGCCCTTCCCGCATCATAGTACCTTTTGTCTCCCTTTCTCTTCCTTCTTCCCCTTCCCCTTCTAAACTTCTGGCATGGGGCAAGCTTTTTAGCCATTTTTGCAAGTTACTAGTTTGGAGGCCATTCTTGGCATTGTTAAGGCAAAAACCCAGCATCCTATAATGCACATGCTGTTAGCTTAAAAATCCATTGGTTTCTTTGTCACACATCTGATTTGTCGTCTGTAATTCTTCATCTGTGTCTGTGGGGGCGGCTGTCATTGTAGTCCCTTTTCTATGTCTATGACAGCTGTCAAATAGTCCTACTTTTATGTTGACTGTTACTGCAAACTGTAGTCCTACTTCTATGTCTATGAACTGTCCCGGTTTTTTGTTTTGAGAATCTGGTCACCTTACTTATAGATGTGCTGCAAAACACAGGACTTGCCCCAAACAGATCACAACTGGCGCGAATATACAAAAAACACCAACAGCTAAACATGCAACTATGGGAAAGATGGACAAGCAACAGTCACACTTGAACTTTGAATTACCCCACTCCTCAAGGCCACCAAGCGTGCACTCAGACACAGAAATGCAGGCCAGGCAACCGGAGATTCCACTGCTAGAGGCCACTTTGCTATCGATGCAGCAAAGCCTACAAGCAATTGATGGCAAGATCGACACGCTGACGCAGCGCATGGACAGTATGGCGGCAAAGCTACATAAGCAAGCGGCCCGTTTGACCACAGCGGAGTAGCGGATATTCTTAGTGGAGGACGAGTCAAATAAACCGCTGGTAAATGTGAAGGCATGGAGAAAGTGCTAGACTTAATCAAAGCTAAGAATGAAGAATTAGAGGTGCGATCCCGGCGCAATAATCTTCGTATTAGGGGGGTGCCCGAAAGTACAAATACAGGCCACCTGGAGGACTATATTGAAACCATGTTTAAAGATATTTTTGGAGCGGAACACCTCTCCTAGGTCCTGATCGTTGAAAGGCCAGACAGATCACTGGCCCTAGGCCACCAACGGGTACGCCCCTGAGGCCATCATAGCCCGGTTATTGAATTACAGAGACCGGGATGCGGTACTGAGACTGGCGAGAGACAAAAATAACATTAAATATCAAGGGAACGAAGTGGCCTTTAATCCAGAGTTCACTATAGCTGTACAAACAGCACACACAGAATTTGCAAATATAAAAAAGAAGCTCTGCATGGCAAGCATTCCATATGAAATGATGTACCCGGCATGCCTCAGAGTCATAAACAAGGGCAAACCCAGATTTTTCACAATGCCAGGCGCAGCCATGGATTTCCTGAAGCAGATGCAGCGGAACCAACCGGGATTGCCGCGCTCAGTCACCTCTGAACACTCAGAATGATAACAGGACTGATCAGCCCGTTCACAATCTCCACACCATTTGAAAAGAAAAATGGCTGGTGCGCCATGAACGACCTAACTGTGGGAACACGAACAGTCAGCTCTCACGGCTGCATAATAAGGACTGACTGGCGGTCGCATGCTGCAACATGGTCAGATTGGTAGTAAGAGGTATGGTAAATATACATGTGAAAATAGCAGTTGCAGAAAGAACTAATATTGCACACAGAACATTAATGTAATGCAATTTGAGTGATATTGTAAGGTTATTAAAAAAACTCTGAGGGGGTGCACACCAGGTTTAAAGACATGCGTATAGATAACGATCTCAAACTGCTTTAGCATATATAGAGAAGATGGCACCCTACAGCGTATGAATTGCAACGACCCAGGTGTATCACTATAGAATGGGTATGATTACCACAATATGTCATGACGACGCTTGCCCAATATAAAGTGTGTGCCCCCCGTACACCAGGCGGGAGCTTTCGACTCTAAGCTGCCCCTACAAGGGAGTACCCCTGCATCTAAGCAACTCATAGACAAGAGGGGAACATAGCGTTAGCCTGGAAATCTTGTTGTTTTTTGTTGTATTGCTAATTTGGGAATTTCTTTAGCATAATTGGGATGCTGAAGTGGGAGGGCGATGGGGGACTGGGAGAAGTTGGCCTGGTATATGCTGGTCACTAGTTATAGTGGCCACCTTGCACCAGTACAATTCAACTCTTATGGTAGATAGGCTTAAGACAACCTTTTTAAGAAAGCTATCCTAGTGGTAGCTGTGGAGAGCAGCCTTCAGGCTAAGTCTTTAGAGGAATGTAAAGCAGCTTGTTTTACCTTATAATCTCTTGAATCACTAAATGAAAGGACACCACACAGATATATATATAAAATATATATGTATTTATTTCTAACACACTCTACCAATCTCTTTATGAGATTAGAAGTCAAGGACATATGCACAAATCAATATTTCACAACAAGTTAAGCACAATTGTGGCTGGGGCCCTAGAGGCGTACCAGACCATATACTAAAAAAGAGGTTTAGGAATATCGACTTGAGAAGAGACAAGGACTAGGGCCTTCAGAAGCGCTGGGGCCTCACTACTCCACCCAAGGCAGGTAAGTAAAGGACCCACGGGAGACGCATGCAGTGTGAGAACACAGCCGCGGATCCCAATAGACTTCAATGGAGCAAGTCGCGGTTGGAATTTTAAAGTTTTAGGGTACTTCGGGAGAGTCTACAAGCAAGTCACTTACAGGGTAAGTAGTTCTAGGGCCAACACCCACAGGAGCACCGTAGTGCTGGAGTTACCTCACCCAGGGAAGCCGGGTGCCTTGGTGTCTTTTGGTGTCGGGTCGCGGCGTCGTTTTCAATGAGAGCCAAAGAAGACTTGCTGCTTGTGAAGACAGGAGAAGTGTCCGGTAGAATCCAAGGCTGGATTCAGAAGAAAGAAGACCTGAAAGCAGAGGAGATAGTGTTCAAAGTCACTTGCCAGTGACCCGGGACCAGGAAGCTGGATGCCCACAGTAGTCGGGTGATTTCAGGTGATCATGGGTGTCTTGACTCTTCAGCCACGAGGTCCAGGAGGCGTCAACGATGACCAGGAGCTGGATTCGGTATGTCCCACAAAGACTGCAGCTTACTGAGGTGTTGGCAACCGGATTGGAGCCAACAAGCCTTGGCAACAGCAAGTCTTGTGGAAAGTGAAGAAAGTCAGCGGTGCAGACCAGCAAGGTCTGAGGGACTCACCCAGCGAGGGTAAGTCAGGGCAAGCCTGGAGGAACCAGGAGAGCCCTTTGGTTCTGTAGAAAAGTCTTCTGGGGACCCACAAGCCAACCAGGAAGGGATTGCAAAGACGCCTTGGGAGGATTCACTCACCAGGAGCCCACGGTCACTCGGGATGAGGTAAGCCTCTGATCTTCGGAGGAAATCCTGCTGGAGGCTTGGACCACACGTGGTCCAAAGCACAAGTTCGTACATCATCGTGAAGGGGTTGCACTCGACAATAGTGCACGATACCCGGGTATTGCTGTTCCTTGTCACTCGTGGGGTCCACTTGCCTCAGCTTCACTGGAAACTCACGATGGCCTTGGAGAAGTCAGAAAATCCACTTTCAGGGCTGCAGGGACTTCGGACTCCGGCGGGAGCGGGAAAGTTTGCCACCATTGATGCAAAGTTTTGGTGCCTGCCAAGCAGGGGAGTCACTCCTTGACTCCAAGGGAGATTCTTCAGTCTTCCAAAGGTAGTGGAACGTCGAAGGTCCAGGATTCTTCTTCAGAGCATCGTCCAGGGATATCTAGTTTGCAATGGCAAGGGTTCCCTAACTTATACTACAAGGAAGGGAGGGACTAGCTCTATGACCCCACCTATGTGAGGGTCAGGGGAGTGGGTAGCTACACCCACTTCCCTTTGTCCAGTTTCGCCCCAGAGAAGGGGCTGGTAGCCCCTGAACCGGTTTGAGCTGGCATATCACAGAGCAGCTTACTGCTCCCCCAGTGCAGGACTTCAAAGCACTCTAGGAGTGCACCCACCCAGCCCCAATACACTAAATCCTGTCTGGAAGGTGGTTACACCTCCCTGTGACAGGATGCCTATTGTTGGGCCTCCCCCACTGCGAGTTTCGGTCAGCAGCAGGAGGGCAGCCCAGTGTCTGTGCTGGTGGCATCCGTTTTGTGATGCCAGGGCTCTTCAGGATTCTACCGTGTTTCCACAGTGGGTACATGTCTATCCCTCTAGAAGGGTGGGATCATACTCCCACATCAGTTACTGGTGTGGGGGTATGATTCCAAAGCGTTTGACACCAAACACGACATGTTTTGATGCAGCCATCCCAAAGTTAGCTTTTACCGCTAGGTTATAATGCACTTAAGAGCATATGGTTTAACCGCATCCACAAACAGCTACAGAGAATAGACTCTGAGAGCTGCAGAGGGGCCCTGCTCAGACAGAGGCACCCCCTCATATGGAAACCAGGCACCCTGCCCTCGGGATTGTGAGGGCCTGACTAATGGGTTTATATGTGTGTGTAAGGTGAGATATAGGGAACCTATATCTCAGTGAGGAGTGCTAACACTACCTCACCCAGGCTGCAGTAGCAGGCCTGTGGTGTCAGATTTAGTCTGCTTCCCAGGGGTGGCATAATACATGCTTCAGCCCCTGGTAGGCCTGTGGAGTACCTATGCCCTTGGTACCTAAGGTACCGTATACTAGGGGTTCATAAGGTACCACAGTATCCAATCACTAGTGCTTCTATTATGCATTCCAAGTTGTTTAGAGAGAACAGAGGCTGGGGCCCTGATTAGCAGGGTCCCAGCCAGACTATAGCCAGAAACCAGTGTAAACATGAGAAAAAAAGTGGGGTAACATAAGTGCATAGGACTGTTTGTTGTTCATACTTAGTGTGGTGCATCACAAATATGACTGCAGACGTGTAACGCTCATGGGGTGGTTGGAGAACCAGAGTAAGATACAAAGGCAATATTATGTACAATACCATCAAGGCCGGAAAAATTAGATTTTTGACATGGAATGTCAGAGGATTGAATAATTCCAAAAGAATTCTAGAGGTGTTTGCATATTTAGATACACACGTAGGGCGATGGTTAGGGCGGCCGCTTCGTACTCCTCATACTCAAGGGGAGTTATTATACTAATTAAAAAGGGTACTTCTTTCACACTCACCCACACTATATCCGATGATAAGGGCCGCTATACGGTTGTACAGGGTAAGCTAGCTGGCACAGAACTTACCATTATAAATACATATGGACCTAACGTCAATGACCCTGATTTTTATCGGCAGTTGGAGAGCAGTC
Source organism: Triturus cristatus (assembly GCF_964204655.1). Lineage (NCBI taxonomy): Eukaryota > Metazoa > Chordata > Amphibia > Caudata > Salamandridae > Triturus > Triturus cristatus. The sequence continues at coordinate 19,382,920 of NC_140584.1, forward strand.
TATTGCTCTGCAACGAACAATAATCCTTTAGGGAGGAGATCTGAATACTTACTTAGACCCCAATCTGGATCTCAGTGCCAAGACAGAATGGCAGGGGAAAAGGGCTGCACCTGTGATACACGAGGTCATGAACACCTACTGGCTGGTTGACATATGGAGGATGTGACACCCCACGACTCAGAAAGGCACACATGTTTCACCTGTACACCAAACATGGTCCAGCCTAGATTATTGGTTAATCTCCAGGGAGGCAGCTACATGGGGGAACACAATAATTCATTTACCAAGAACGTTATCAGATCACTCACCAGTGATGCTAGATTTGGTAGTCCCTACACACACTCCCCCCCCAGCCCTTCCAATGGCGCTTTCAGGCCTAACCATTGCTGGACTCTGTGTTCAAAGAGGGTGTCCATTAGACCATTATACAATACTTCCTGGAGAATAAGGGCTCAGTAGATACCGCAGGTGCGCTCTGGGAGGCCTTTAAAGCCACAATACGTGGAACATGCATAGGGTTACAGGCGGGGGGTGCTGAAAGCGCTGCGAAATAGGATGCACACTATGGAACAAACACTAGGTGGATTGGAGAGGGAATACAAAGAGAACCAAAACAGTGACACTCTAGCCGAAATTAGAGACCTAATCATAGAATACAATGAACCAGCTGAACAAGAAATAAAACATATGTCTAAACGCTGGGTAGGCAGATCATACGGGGAGGCCGGGTCACTCTCTAGCCTCCAAGATTAGGACACCACGCACAGAAAGCTATATCATTGAAATAGACCGCCCTGATGGCACAAGGTGCTACAGCTCTTGTGAAATACTAAACAGATTCATGTAATATTATGCTGCACTATATGGCCCATGTGAGGCAGCTGCTGAAGAAGAGATAACAGCACGCCTAGATGAGCTGGTGATTGCATGGGTGTAGGAAGGTGGAATCTGACTAATGGTTGCCCCCAACTTTTTGCCTAGGATTTGAGCGGTTTTTGACTAGTCTGGCTGGGATCCTGCTATCCAGGACCCCAGCCTATCTGCTTTCTCCCTAAAACTAATGTGAAGTACCGTAGGTACAAACCAATTGGATGCTGAGGATTCCCTGACAGTCCCTTGTAGATGGTACCCTAGGTACCCAGGGCATGGGTCCCTCAGTAGGCCTACCAGGGCTGCAGCACTTTTTGTGCCACCCTGGGACAGCCATACAAACTGACACCACCAGACCACTACTGTAGTCTGGGTAAGGTGGTGCTAGCACCCCTTACAGGGATATAGGTACCCTATATCCCACCCCATTACAACACATATACTCTCATAGGTCACCCCTATAGCAGGCCTTGCTAATCCTACAAGGCAGGGTGCTGAGGTATGTTTCGGGGGGACCCCTACCTGAGTAGGGCCCCTCTGCAACCTTTGTAAAATCATTGCTGGGTTGTTTGTAGTGTAGCCATACCATATACTCTTAACCGCATTATAAGTCTATCGCGATAACGCGATAACTTGAGAATGGCTACAGAGAACCATATCGTGTTTGGTGACAAACATGTAGGAATCATACCCCCAGTCCAGCCATGGGCATGAGGGCACGTTTCCCCCCTGCTAGAGGGGCGATATGGGAAAAGCGGCAGAATTTAGACACCAATTTAAAAGTGCACACGTAGTACAAAATGGCTACTACCCACCACCTACACGACCCTGGCTGGCTGTTGCTGGGGAAAATCCCAGCCTCGCCAGCTGGACAATAGGGCTCCTGTGGCAGGGAGGTGCTAGCATCTCCCCAGACAGGATAATGTGGATTGGAACAGGGTGGGTGCACCAAATGTCCTTTCAGAGTTGCACGTAGGCAGCTACAGCGCCCGCATTCTGCATACACCGCTTGGAACCGGTTCAGGGGCATCCTGCCCCTCGCCCAGGCGGGAAACACACAAAGGGGAGAGGGTGTAGCCACCCTTTCCCGCCTCACCACTCATTGGTGGGCACTATGGTCATTCCCCTAATCTTGGGGATAAAGGTGAATAACGTGGCCCCAGAGCCTCAGATTAATCTTGAACTTTACAGTCTTGACCTTCGACTTGCTGCTGCCCAGCTGACGGAAGAAATCTCCCTTGGGGTAAAGGAGTTACCCCCCTGCTTGGCAGGCACCTGAAACACTGCAAGTGACCCGGCTGGAACCTCGCTGCTCCTACGGACTTTGACGACTTCCAGCACCCTTGAGGTGGGTTTCCTAAGCATCTCAGAGGCCAGTGAGTGTGCTCAGCGAACCTGAGCACCGTGGACCGCGTGGGTGCCGAGATTCCCCATACCCCAGGACACCTGCCACCTCTTGCATAGCACACGACCCTGACCAGTGGGGAAGTTGTGCTTTGGCCCCTTATTGAGCCAACCACCAAGCAGCATTTGTGCCAAAGATCAGCAACCTAGCCCCCTCCGGTGGCCCGTGGCCTCCCTTTTACGCACTCCATTTTGCTGCCTTCCGCGGTCCCTTGTCTCTCAACTTGTGGGCCCGAGCGGAGAACAATCTCAACATCTAAGAGTTCCCCTGGTTGCTCCAGGCCTGCTCTACAGTCTCTCCAAAGGAGACCTCTCACAGATCTCGTGGGTCTGCACCAGTAGCTGATTTGTTCATCTTGCGTGGGTTGCGGTTGCCAAGACTTAGTGGATCCAATCCAGACACAAACACTGCAGCGACCCTCATCCAATGTGGGACAGTTGCCCTCCAGAAGCTGGCCTTCCTTGAAGTCTCCCGGAGCCCGTGGCTGCAGATCCAAGCTACACCTCTTTCCACTAGAAGCACCCAACATTGAAGGGCTCTTTCCTTTGAGCTCCCTGGTCACTGTGCCGTGATCCAGACTCTGTCCCCTCTGCTTTCAGGTTCTTCTCTGCAAGTTCTACAACTTCAATCTTCACGGCATCAGCAACGCTTTTGGCTAGCAGCAGTTTTGTACATTTTCCCATTGGAGATCAGCCCGCGACCCGACATCGAAAACGACCTATGCACCCGGCTTCCCTGGGGCAGGTAACAGTGCTACCTCGGTACTTTCGTGGTAGTGGGCTCCTCAAAAGCTTAAGTCTAAAGTTTTAACTTTGTACTCCTGCTAGAAGTGACTTTAATCTGTGTATATCAAACCGCGACATTCTCCACAGGCTTTAATAGAGATCCCGATAGCAGCTATCTCCACTGCACGTGCCTCCCGTGGGTCCCCTTCCTCCTAACCTGGGGTGGATTCTTAAGGGGCCAGCGATCCTAAATGCCTTAGGCATTATCTGTAGAATTGTCGTGGTTCTTATACCACGTTTTTGATATATGGTTTGGCCCCCCCCTGGGGCCCTGTGATTCCTGTGCTATTTATTGTGTTTATAAATGCTTGTTTGAATTGTAACTTTGCCACTAGCCTCATAAAGAGACTGTGGGATTCTGTCTAGAATAAATACATATATTTTACATATATACCTGTGTGGGCTACTCTTTCATTTGATTATTCAAGAGGTTATTATGGTAAAACAATAAGCTTAACACTCCTTCAAGACTTAGCCTGAAGGCTGCTCTCCACAGCTACCACTAGGATAGCTTTCTTTAAAGGTTGTCTTAAACCTATCATCAATAAGAGTCGAATTGGACTGGTGCAAGGTGTCCCCTATAAGTAGGAGACAGCATATGCCAGGCCAACTTCTCACAAAAAACCTGCCACGTAGGAAGCTGGCACCAGAATGTATGCCGTGAGCCACCAGCATGCACCAGGATCCGTGTACGAACAAAGGCAGTAAGGGAACTAGTCCCAGAATGTGTGCTGTGTAGCCTGAGACTCGAGCATGCACCAGTATCTGTGTACGAAAACCAGCAATGTGAGAAACGAACATCAGAATGTGTGCCACCAGTGTGCACCAGGAACCATGTATGACAAGCATTTGCAATGCAATAGGTGTCGCATTTGCCAGAGTTTAAGCTATTGTCATTGTAAATGACAATGACTTTTATTTATCTGTTTTGCTAATTAACACATAAATAAGAGGCATCGTCATTTACAAAGCCAATAGTTAAAGCTCTTGTAAATGCGAGACCTATTCAAAGAAGCGGCCGCCATTATCCCTGGCTGCTCGGAAAGTGAAAGCACGCATGACGCACTGAATGTTGCAGGAAAGCATGTTGTGCCTGCAGTAGGAGAAACTCATTAAAGAAAATGGTGCTTACAGACTAAAAAAGACATACCGTGCATCAACTGAAGTAAAAGAGCCAGTCCTCATGGGAGGTTACAAATGAAGACAAGGCGGTACAAAGGAGGGACTTACAAGCCTATTAACGAATCAGAAGCCAGCATTTACAAAGGACAATGACACAAGCCAATGGCAAATATGGGAGGAGAGTGGGCGGGGCTTCTATTCCATGCTCCAATACATCATGCCACAGAGTAGCGCATGCGCTGCCCAGTATCGACCTAAAAAATAAGTAAAAAACATTATCATTTACAACGCCAATAGCTCTAACTTTCACAAAAGTATGAGACCGATTGCGTTGCCAATGCTTGTTTAATTAGCATGGACACAAAAAGATAGGGTAGCTGGTAAAATGCCAAGTATGTTGTATGAGTCAAACTAAACATGCGTTATTCAACTTATTGTACAAGTTGTATGTTTGTCATTAACACCTTGTAACATATTCATTATATGAAAATCAAAACACTTTTTTTCCCCATTTTAATACTTTGCTTTTTCATTGTTTTTTTTTTTTACCTTTACCCTTTAATCTTTTGCTCGTTTTGATATTATTTTTCCTCTTATTTGAACCCCTGCTGTTGTTTCTATTCTCTTCCCCTCATGTTATTTTGTTAGGATTCGATATGCTTCAGCAATAGTTTCTTTGCTTTCACAATGTTTATTATATTAACTTAATTGTGATTTCCATTACGAGTCATTTTCTCTATTTATTTCGGTCTGTCTCTCTTCGTGCAAAAGTTTCAGGTGATTGATCGCCAGAGCAGAGTTTGGCATCCTATTGAATCGTGTATCCCCTAACTCAGCCCGAGCAGTGATCAGCTGCTTCTGTCTGAACCTGCCCAGGCTGAGTTTCCTTTCCGAAAAGTGCCGAGGAGCAAGGGATACACGATACCGTGGGGATACTAGATATTACACAACACCGGCGGCTCATCGACGAAGGCATCCACTTCAGAAATATATGTTTGAACCTGTCGCATGTTGAAATCCGGTAAACTAAAAAGTTGGCTTAATTAACTGAATTGTCTTGACGTGCACTTTTTAACTAGTGGGCACCAGAAAAGTGTTCATGTGGCGCGCATGCGTATGATGTAAGGCATCGCGCACTACTTTAAAAACAAGCATTTGCAATGCAATAGAATACGCATTTACGCGAGTTCTATTGCATTTCAAATGGAAGTGTAGATGGGCAAAAAGTCACAAATGGGAGTGCGAGGGAGGGTGGTGGTAGCCCAAGAAGTTATGTACTGCGAAAGTGGAGGGGGTGAGCCACGGAAATAAATTAGTAAAGTAAAGGTGCTGATAGCCTCGGAAGGAGCAAAATGACGACATAGGCATCAGGAGGAGGGACTTACAAGCCAAACACCAATCACAATGCAGCATTTATGATTAAAGCCAATCAAAAAGATGGGCGGAAAGTGGGTGGAGCTTCCCCCACTATAGTGTATACAGCATCTCTCCACGAGACGAACAAGTTACTTACCTTCGGTAACGCTTTTTCTGGTGGATACAGTATCTGCCTGTGGATTCCTCACCTTGTGAATATCCTCTGCGCCAGCAACATTCGGAAACTTTTGTAGCCGTCCACGCCGATGAGGTCGAAGACGACGTCACAGAGGAACGGCTCCGCTCGCGACTCCGCTGACGTCACCGGCACCATAAGAAGACCTCGTCGGCGTGATGACGTCAGTTCCACCCCTTTTTTCCGTGCCTTCGAGGCACACGGACGGACCGACAGCAATATATACACAGTATACACAGTACATGATATGCAAAGCAACACACACAGTGTGAAGAATAAATAGAAAGGCAAAAGAATAACACAATGCCTTTGACAGTAACAAATACATTTTGAAACACCATCAATAGAATTGTAGGTATAGAAGGATGGACAACGGGGAGGCGGGTGGGTCAGTGAGGATTCCACAGGCAGATACTGTATCCACCAGAAAAAGCGTTACCGAAGGTAAGTAACTGTTCTTCTGATGGATACATCTGCCAGTGGATTCCTCACCTTATGAATAGATTCCACAGCAGTCCCCACTCCCGGAGGAGGGTGTCCACCCTTCTATACCAGAAAGTCCTGAAGGACGGAACGAGCAAAGTGTCCGTCCCTCCTCACCTCAGTGTCCAAGCAATAATATTTTGCCAAGGTGTGGAGGGAGGCCCAAGTTGCCGCCCTACAAATGTCCTCCACAGGAACCCCCCTAGACAAAGCAGAAGTGGAAGACTTTGCCCTAGTGGAATGAGCTCTCAAACGCTCTGGAGGTTCCTTACCAGCCAGGGAGTAGCATATCTTGATGCACAAGACAATCCATCAGGAAAGGGTGCGCTTGTGCACCGCTCGACCTTTCCTGCAGCCAACAAAGCCCACGAAGAGCTGGTCATCAACTCTGAAGTCCTTTGTCCTGTCCAGGTTTAGCTCACCGCCCTCTTAGGGTCCAAGCGGTGAAGTCTCTCCTCCTCCTTGGAAGGGTGAGGGGGAGGATAGAAGGAAGGGAGGGTAATGGACTGCCCCAGATGGAAGGGAGTAACCACCTTAGGCAAAAACGCAGCCCTGGTCCTGAGTACCATTCTTTCAGCATGAATGGTCAAGAATGGGAGTTTTGAACTTAGAGCTTGAAGCTCACTTATCCTCCTTGCCGAGGTGATTGCAATGAGGAAAACCGTCTTAAAGGACAGCAGTCTCAAGGGACACTTGTGCAAGGGCTCGAAGGGAGAACCCATAAGATAAGTCAAGACAAGGTTTAAATCCCATTGAGGAACAATAAAGGGAGTAGGAGGAAACCTGATTGTGAGACCCTTAAGAAATCGAAGAACAATAGGTGATTTGAATGATGACGGCTGATCCGGCAAACAAAGGAAAGCCGACAAAGCCGATAAGTAACCCTTCACAGTGGCCACAGCAAAGCCTTGCTGAGCAAGCGAAAGGGCAAACTGTAGAATGTTAGACAGATGAGCCTTCAAAGGATCAATTGACTTCTCTCCACACCAAAGTACAAACTTGGACCACCTATAGGAATATATGGATTTGGTGGAATGACGTCTGGCAGACAAAATTATATCTACCACATCATGCGGGAGAGAAAAAGAATTCAGGTTGCCCCGTTCAATCTCCAGGCATGAAGGTGTAAGCTCTGGAGGTGGGGGTGTAGAACCTTCCCCTCCGACTGCGAGAGGAGGTCTGCCCTGAGAAGGAGACGGAGCAGAGGGCACGAGGAGAGGTGGAGAAGATCTGTATACCACACCCTTCTTGGCCAATCCGGGGCGACCAAAATGACTTGGGCCCGGTCTTGGCAAATCTTCCTCAGAACCAGAGGAATCAAGGGTATGGGAGGAAACGCGTAAAGGAGTCGTGAGCCCCAACTCAACTGAAACGCATCCCCCAACGCTCCCTGCATCAGATACCGGAGACTGCAGAATGACGGGCAGTGAGCATTCTCGTGAGTGGCGAACAGGTCCACCGAGGAGCTCCCCACATCCGAAAGACGTGACGAACTACCTCCGGATGAAGCCTCCACTCGTGGTCGGCGGAGCACTGCCGACTGAGACTGTCCGCACGTACGTTCAGCACCCCGGCCAGATGATTTGCCATCAGACAAATCTCATGGTCCTGAGCCCAGGACGATAGACGCAGGGCCTCTCTGCAGAGACAAAGAGACCCCACCCCTCCCTGTTTGTTTATATACCACATCGCAGTAGTGTTGTCCGTCAGGACTTGAACAGACTGACCGCGAAGGGAAGGGAGGAAGGCCTTGAGCGCCAAACGTATCGCCCGCAATTCAAGAAGGTTGATGTGAAGCAACCTCTCCTCTGGAGACCAAAGACCCTTGATCTCCAGATCCCCCAGATGGGCACCCCACCCTAAAGTGGATGCATCTGTTATCACCGTGGCCACCGATGGAGGAAGATGAAAGAGCTTCCCTTGAGACAGGTTGCCATCCACGCTCCACCAGGACAGATCCACTGCAGCTTCTCTGGAGATCCTCACAGACTCCCTGAGATCTCCTTTGAGCTGATACCACTGCTTGCGGAGGCACCACTAGAGCACCCAGCGTGCATGGATGACCAACAGAATGCAGGAAGCAAACAGACCGAGCAGACGAAGGACCTTCAGAACTGGAACGACCGCTCCGTTGTAAAATAAAGGAATAATTTCCTGTATGTCGAGAATCCTTTGAGGATGAGGGAATGCCCGACAAACAGTAGTATCCAGTACCGCACCTATGAACAGGTTGCGCTGAGAGGGCACCAGGTGAGATTTGGGCACGTTTATCGAAAAACCCAATTTGTACAACAGCTGAGTTGTATCCTGCAGATGACGTAGCACCTTCTCTGGCGACTCCGCCTTGATCAGCCAGTCGTCCAAATAAGGGAAAACTGAGATCCCCGACCTTCTGAGATGGGCTGCCACCACTGCAATCACCTTCGTGAAGACTCGAGGTGCCGAAGTAAGACCAAACGGGAGGACCGCAAACTGATAATGTTGCGACCCTACCGTAAACCGGAGGTACTTCCTGTGCGACTTCAGGATGGAGATGTGAAAATACGCATCCTGCAAGTCGAGCGACACCATCCAGTCCTCCTGATTCAGCGCTTGAAGAACCTGAGCAAGGGTGAGCATCTTGAACTTCTCTTGCTTTAGAAAAAGATTCAAGATTCTCAGGTCCAATATCGGACGCAATCTGCCGTCCTTTTTCGGAATCAGAAAATACCGGGAGTAGCATCCCTGACCCCTCTCCTGCTCTGGAACCACCTCTATCGCACCTTTTTGAAACAGCTTCAGGACTTCCTCCTGCAGAAGAAGACGGTGGTCCTCTGAGCAAGCCCCTTGACAAGGAGGGTAATTTGGAGGGAATTCCCGAAAGGGAAGGGCGTACCCATTTTCTACAAGATCCAGAACCCAGAGATCTGTAGTTACAGACTCCCAATCTTGTAGAAAATGGGTAAGCCGGCCCCCCACAGGACGAGCATGATCCGGAATGGCGGATCTAGGGCTGCTTTGCGGTGGTGGGAGGGGCTGAGGAGGAGGAAGAGGAGGAGGAGAGTTGACGGCCACGTGTGCGACCCCTGATTCTACCTCTGAAACCTCTAGACGAGGAACCTTGCTGCTGCTGTTGCTGCTGCTGGGTCTGTCTATAGGATCGAAAGGATGTCCTTCCGAACCCTCTGTACCTTTTAAAAGACCCCCTCGACTGAGATTGCAGGCCCAGAGATTTAGCCGTCTTCTTGCTCTCTTTGAAATGCTCCAGAGCAGCATCTGCCTTTTCACCAAATAGGCCAGATCCATCAAATGGCAGGTCCAAAAGAGTCGATTGCACATCCTGTGAAAACTCCGAAGATCTTAACCATGCACTCCTTCTGGTGGCGACAGAAGATCCCATGATCCTCGCCACCGAATCCGCCGTGTCCAGTCCACTTTGGATCACCTAGCGTGCAGCCGCCTGGGCATCAGTCAAGATCTCATTGAATCCAGCCCTATCCTCCTCAGACAGTTTCGGCGCCAGCTTCTTAGCAGAATCCATAAGCGCATGCACATATCGTCCTAGAAGACAAGTGGCGTTCGTTGACTTCAAGGCCATGCTGGCTGATGAAAATACCTTTTTTGCTGATTGGTCCAGCCTTTTAGCCTCTCTGTCCCCCGGAACCTGAGGAAAAGCACCCTTGGACTTTCCCGAACAAGCTGCCTGAATCACCAGGCTCTCAGGCGAAGGATGTGACGTTAAAAACTCAGGGTCCCCTAGGGCTGCCCTATATCTCCTAGCAACCGTCTTAGAGACCGCAGGAGCAGAAAAGGGCTTACGCCACACCTCTAACACAGGGTCAAGAATGGCCTCATTAAAAGGAAGCACTGGCTCTGAAGCTGCCGTAGGAGAATGTAATACCTCAGTTGAAATGTTCGATTTAAACTCCGTAGTTGGCAACTGGAGATCAAGCAGTTCTGCAGCCTTCCTGATAACTGCATGGTAAGGAGCAACATCCTTAGAGGGTTCATCCGACGGTGGAGTAATCTCCCACTCAGGAGACAAATCCAACCTCCTAGCTTCCTTAAGCTCCTCGAATACTTCATCTGATTCAACCAATTCTCCTTCCTCTGCTTCCTCCAGAAGGTACCTCTGCTCATCAACAACCCTCTGAGCCTTCCTTCTGGACCGAATCCGTATCATCGGCGTCGGCGGCGCCATGTTCGAATCCGACAGCGTCGAGCGTGGATCTGCAGTAGCCGCCGGCGTCGAACGAGGTTGAGCCGGAGCCGGAGCCGGTGAGGATGGAAGCGGCGTCGATGTCCTCGGAGCCGGCAGATTCCAAGACGGCGCCGCTGGAATGAACTGCATGAAAGGGGCCTGTGGATATACTTGCGGCACCCCTAAATTAAACGCCATTGGACCCATCGGACCTGCAGGTGCACCAGTGGTGTACATGGCTCTAGCAAACACCCCATACATAGCATTTAAATAATGCGAGGGGTCCTGACCTGGTCCAGGGAAAACGGGGTACTGGTCAAGCATCACCGGACTCGGGCCAACCGGCGCCGACGGTGGAATCAACGGCGTCGCAGGCTCACCCGGGACTTGAAGTTCTTCAACCGGGGCCGGAGATGGAGCCACAGATGATACCGGCGCCGGAGATGGAACCGGCGTCGGAGTCTGAGCCGGAACCGGTGAAGCCGGAGTCAAGGAAGCCACTGGCGATGAAGGACCAGGAGGTGAATCAGGTACAGGAGAAGGAGAAACAGAGTCCTTCCGGCGTCGAGTTGGAGATTTCGACTTCGGAGCCGAGCTCTTGTCTGAATGGTGTCGAGACGAGTGTCTTCTCTTCTTCTTATGCTTCTTGGCTCGAGAAGCATGCCCCGAAGTCGACTTCGACGCCGACCTCGACTTCGATCGAGACCTCGACCTCGTCCTCGACCTCCTTCTCCCTCTCTTCTCCTTCTTCATTTTTGCAATGAAGAGCTTCGCTTCCCGTTCCTTAAGAGCCTTCATGCTCATCTTGCGGCAGCTGGAACAGCCATCCACGTCGTGGTCTGATGACAAACACCACACACAGTCCTCATGTGGATCTGTGATCGACATGTGCTTGCCACACTCACGGCAAGGCTTGAATCCAGACTTCCTTGTCGACATTCTCGAGAAAGAACAGAGAAAATCTAGATAATACACAAAGTAACAACGATGCTAACAACAGCGATTCCTGAAATCCGTTGGCTTCGACGGCGCGTAAAAAAGGGAACTGACGTCATCACGCCGACGAGGTCTTCTTATGGAGCCGGTGACGTCAGCGGAGTCGCGAGCGGAGCCGTTCCTCTGTGACGTCGTCTTCGACCTCATCGGCGTGGACTGCTACAAAAGTTTCCGAATGTTGCTGGCGCAGGGGATATTCACAAGGTGAGGAATCCACTGGCAGATGTATCCATCAGAAAGCGCATGCGCTGCCTAGCCGAGATGTAAAAATGAACATAACATGTCCTGAGATGAACAAGTACAAAGTTGAACATTTCTTTCACCCAAGGCATGTCACACATAATCAAACAAGATCACTTTTTTGTTCCTTATTACATTTCACTATATTATATATGCTATATGTATTCAGTACCCTGTCAGTGGGTTAGAAAAGTGACACTTTGTGACTGATTTAGAGTTTGGCGGATGGGGTACTCTGTCACAAGCGTGGATATCCCGCACACAGTATGACTAGTGCATTATATTCTAGAGCATTTGTAATACAGCAGGCGAGATAGCTGCAACTCGTCCTCCAGACTCTAAATCCTTTATCTATTACAGAGTTTGACAAATGGCAAACACATACCTCCGCTCTCTGCTCTACATGACAGAGGATGAATGACCCAACATCTCAAGGCCTTTAGCAGTCATAACTCCAGTGGCTTCTTTGATGCTCTCCAGCAGTTAGGGCGGCCATGGGTATGGTCGAGTTGGGACCAGGCCTTGGGTGCCAATATTCAGAGGGGCGCAGCAGGGAGCTGCCTGACTGTGGCCACCTTGCACCAGTCCAATTCGACTCTTATGGTAGATAGGTTTAAGACAACCTTTTAAAGAAAGCTATCCTAGTGGTAGCTGTGGAGAGCAGCCTTCAGGCTAAGTCTTTTACCTTATATTCTCTCGAATTACCAAATGAAAGGACACCACACAGGTATATATATCAAATATATATGTATTTATTACTAGACACACTCTACTGATCTCTTTATGAGATTAGAAGCCAGATACACATTCAAATGTCAACGTTTCACAATAAATTAAGCACAAATATGGCTGGAGCCCTAGGGGCGTACCAGACCATATACTAAAGACATGGTATAAGGATGTCGACTTGCAAACTGACAAGGCCTAGGGCCTAGGGAATCGCTGGGGCTTTCCTACTGCAGTGTTAGCAGGTAAGTAACAGGCCCACGGGAGACGCGTGCAGTGTGTGAACACAGCCGCGGGTTCCCTATTGATTATAATGGTGCAAGTCGCGGTTGGATTTTTAAAGTTCTAGGGTACTTCGAGGAAGTCTACAAGCAAGCCACTTACATGGTAAGTACTTCGAGGGCCAACACACACTAGGGCACCGGAGTGCACAAGTTACCTCACCCAGGGAAGCCGGGTGCATTGGTGTCTTTTGGTGTCGGGTCGCGTCGCTGTTTTCTATGGAGTCCAAAGAAGACTTGCTGCTTGCGTCGACTGAAGAAGTGTCCAGTGGAATCCAAGGGTGGATTCAAGATCGTTTTACATGTCGTCCCCTCTAGAAGGGTGGGATCATGATCCCACATCATGGACTGATGTGGGGGTATGATTCCAAGTTGTTTGACACCTAACACGACATGTTTTGATGCAGTCATTCCAAAGTTAGCATTTTAATGCACTTAAGAGTATATGGTTTAACTGCATCCACAAACAGCCATAGAGAATAGACTCTGGAAGCTGCAGAGGGGCCCTGATCAGGCAGAGGCAGCCCCTCACAGTGTAAACCAAGCACCCTGCCCTCAGGATTGATAGGGCCTACCATAGGGGTGGCTGATAGGTTTATATGTGTGTGTATGGAGAGATATAGAAACCTATATCTCAGGGAGGAGTGCTAACACCACCTCACACAGGCTGCATTAGCAGGCCTGTGGTGTCAGATTGAGAATGCTTCCCAGGGGTGGCATAAGACATGCTTCAACCCCTGGTAGGCCTTTGAAGTACCTATGCCCTAGGTACCTAAGGTACCATATACTAGGGGTTCATAAGGTACCACAGTATCCAATCACTAGTGCATCTAATATGCACACCAAGTCGTTTAGAGAGAACAGAGAGACTGGGGCCCTGATTAGCAGGGACCCAGCCTGACTATAGCCAGAAACCAGTGTATACATCAGAAAAAAGTGGGGGCAACATAAGTGCAGATCCTACTCTCCTACACAGCCCCCCCCCCCAAACGCAGGGACATTAAACTAACCTTGACCAGTTGAGGCTTCATGTTCTAAGTGGAAATACCTTGAGAGTCCATCTGCATTGGCATGTTGGGTCCCAGGTCTATGTTCCACTGTATAGTCCATCCCCTGTAGGGAAATGGACCACCTGAGCAATTTAGGATTTCATCTTTCATCTGTTTGAGCCATAGGAGGAGCTTGTGGTCAGTCTGAACTATGAAGTGAGTGCCAAACAAGTATGGCCTCAGCTTCTTTAGGGCCCACACCACAGCAAAGGCCTCCCTCTCTATAGCTGACCAACGTTTCTCTCTAGGGGTCAGCCTTCTGCTTATGAAAGCTACTGGCTGGTCTTGACCTTCATCATTAAGTTGAGACAGTACATCTCCCACACCCAGCTCTGAAGCATCTGTTTGAACAATGAACTTCTTTTTGTAATCTGGACTCTGTAAGATGGGGGCAGTGCACATTGCCTGCTTGAGGTCATCAAATGCCTTCTGTCAGCTAGCTGTCCACTGAACCTTTTTTGGCATTTTCTTAGAGGTCAGATCCTTTAAAGGGGTCACTATAGATCCATATCCCTGAACAAACCTCCTATAGTACCCAGTCAGGCCTAAAAAGGCTCTAACCTGTGTCTGGATTGTTGGAGCTACCCATTCCATGATGGTTTGGATTTTGCTCTGCAATGGTTGAACCTGGCCTCCACCCACAACGTGGCCCAGGTACACAACCTGACTCTGCCCTATCTGGCACTTAGTGGCCTTGATAATGAGGCCTGCTTTTTGCAGGGCCTCCAAAACATTCCTGGGGTGGACCAGGTGATCCTGCCAGGTGGAAATAAAGACAGCAATATCATTAAGATAAGCTGAGCAATATGTTTCCATACCAGTCAGAACTTTATTCACCAACCTCTGAAAAGTGGCAGGTGCATTCTTCAAACCAAAGGGCATTACCACAAAGTGATAGTGCCCACCAGGGGTTGAAAATGCTGTTTTGGCCTTGGCATCATCCGCTAACTTGATTTGCCAGTAGCCAGCTGTTAGGTCAAATGTACTAAGACACTTGGCTCAGGCCAAAGTGTCTATAAGATCATCTGCCCTGGGAATTGGATAGGCATCAGTCCTGGTGACTGCATTGAGGCCTCTGTAGTCAACACAAAACCTAATTTCTTTCTTACCACCCTGGGTATGAAGTTTAGGTACAAGGACTACTGGGCTAGCCCAAGGGCTATCTGTAGGTTCAATAACATCCAGTTCCAACACTTTCTGGACTTCAGTCCTGATACAATCCCTGACATGGTCAGGTTGCCTGTAGATTTTACTCTTTACAGGCAGACTGTCTCCAGTGTCCACCTCATGGGTGCACCAGGAAGTCTGACTTGGGGTCAGGCTAAACATATGTCTAAACTGGTGCAGAACTTGTCTGCATTCAGTTTGCTGATGTTCAGTGAGGCTGCTTGCCAAAGCAACACCATCAACTGACCCATAATCAGGGTTCTGTGAGAGCAGGTCAGGGAGAGGGTCACTTTCCTCCTCCGGGTCCTCATCAGTTGCCATGGCCAAGCCCATGTCAGCCCTGTCCACATATGGCTTAAGTCTGTTGACATGGAGCACCCTAAGGGGGCTCCTGGGAGTTCCAAGATCCAGCAAGTAGGTGACCTCTCCCTTTTTCTCAACAATTGTATGGGGGCCACTCCATTTGTCCTGGAGAGCTGCTGGGGCCACAGGTTCCAATACCCACACTTTCTGACCTGGCTGATAAACAGTCAGGACAGCCTTTTGGTCATGCCAAGCTTTTTGTAATTCTTGGCTAGCATCAAGTTTTAGATGCCTTCTTCATGTACTCTGCCATCCGGGAGCGGAGATCAAGTACATAGTCCATCACATCCTGTTTGGGAGGTTCGAGAGGTAACTTCCATCCCTCCTTCACCAGACATAAGGGTCCTCTGACAGGGTACCCAAACAGAAGTTCAAAAGGGCTGTAGCCAACCCCCTTCTGTGGAACCTCCCTGTATGCAAGCAGAAGGCAGGGAAGTAAAAGGTCCCATTTTCGCCTAAGCATTTCTGGGAGGCCTTTAATCATTCCCTTGAGGGTTTTGTTGAATCTCTCAACTAACCCATTGCATTGTGGATGATAGGGAGTAGTGAATTTATAATTGACACCACACTCCTTCCACATTGCTTTTAAATATCCTGGCATAAAGTTTGTATCTCTGTCAGATATGACCTCCTTAGGGAAACCCACTCTGGAGAAAACTCCAATGAGGGCTCTTGCTACCACAGGGGCTGTGGTAGTCCTGAGGGGTATAGCTTCTGGATACCTGGTGGCATGATCCACTACCACCAGTATAAATCTGTGCCCAGATGCAGTTGGAGGGTCAAGGGGACCAACAATGTCAATCCCAACCCTTTCAAAGGGTACCCCCACTACAGGTAGTGGTATCAGGGGGGCCTTTGTTGTGCCACCTGACTTGCCACTGGCTTGGCAAGTGACACAGGAGCGGCAAAACTCCTTGCTGTCCTCAGACATGTGAGGCCAATGAAAATGAGGGACAAGCGTGTCCCAGGTCTTGTTTTGGCCCAAGTGTCCTGCCAATGGGATGTCATGTGCTAGGGTCAAGAGGAACCCCCTAAACTTCTGAGGTATTACCAACCTCCTGGTGTCTCCAGGGGTAGGATCTCTAGCCTCAGAATATAGGAGCCCCTCATCCCAATAAACTTTATGGGACCCACTAGCACTCCCAGCAGCCTCAGCAGCAGCTTGCTGTCTGAGGGGTTCAAGAGAGGGGCAGCACTGTTGCTCCTTACTCAGATCTTCCCTGAAAGGTCCCCCTGCCCACAAGAACTCAACCTGATCAGGCTCAAGTCCCTCTGGGGCAGTTACTTCTTCAGGATCTGCTTCTCCTCCCTCAGGAGGGGAATCTGAGATATGAGACAGAGGGGAAGGCACAGCCTTAACCCTACTGCTCCTCCTCTTGGGTAGCATCTGGTCCACAGTTTCAGGAACCAGAGCTGGTTCAGCCTTATGCATTTTGGTTTGTGACCTGGTCACAGCAAATACCTCTGCAGGTATGCCCAACATCTCAGCATGAGTCCATAATTCTACTTCAGACCAGGCTGAAGTCTCCAGATCATTGCCCAACAAACATTCGACAGGGAGGACTGCACTGACTACTACCTTTTTGAGGCCAGTTACCCCTCCCCAGGAGAAGTTCACAACTGCCAGACTATGGTTGGTCCTGACATTGCTTGCATTGGTCACCTGGTACATTTCACCCAGGGTGATCTGTGCAGGGTCCACTAGATCCTCTGCCACCATGAACCTGAATCTATTTAAATACAAGATGTGAATTCTTCAAAAGCAGTTCTACAAAAGGGTAGTTAATTTTCTTCCTCGTCCCCAACTATCACCGCCAAATGCAGCTGCCAGGAGTCCTCACCTTTACTTTGACTAGCATCTTCCACCGTTAGGGTATGCAGTAACGCCGTCTCACGTATAGGTTTAGGGAGCACCCGTGCACTCTCGTCCACCACACGGAGACTGACACCAAGCAAAACGGGTCACTGCGCACTACGGCTGGCTAAACAGAGGATGCACAATGATTTTCTACAGTTCCCGCCCTTCGACGTAGTTCCCACCCAGCCTTTAACAGAATCTGAATTATTCATGGACCACATCTCCCAGAGACTTTTGGCGAGGGTTACGTCACTCTCACTTTCCCGTTAGGTACCGAACAGCGCATGCTGCTCATAGAGAGGGTTGAACCGCACGCGCGCAGGCATGCGCAGACTTTATTTACGTATTTATACCCATGACACATTGACGACGTCAGGCCTGTCACCTTTGGTTCCGGACTCTTGCGCATCTTTTAACCGGCGGTTTGGGGTGAGGCTCACGGCTGCCTCCTATCATTTATCATGGCTGTGCCCATTGCCATACGTGCAGACTTCATTTACATATTTATACCCATGACACACTGACGACGTCAGGCCTGTCACCTTTGGTTCCGGACTCTTGCGCATCTTTTAACAAGCGGTTTGGGGTGAGGTTCATGGCTGCCTCCTGTCGTTCACCACGGCTGTGCCCGTTGCCATTATAAAAAAGCATGCCTCGAGGTCGAAAGAATCCTGTCATTGAGTGAGAGTCACGTGTCAGCAACAGAATTATAGGTGACAATTATCTCTTGTTCCTGTGTTAGCTATGCACAACAAGCCTTGTGTTGCAGCAAATTAGTATTCATGTCTCAGTGGTAAAATAATACCTGTTTTCCCAACCGTCAGAGTTCGCAAAGAATCACATGCTTTTAAATATAGGAAAACATCCCAGCTGGCGTATACTGAATGCTAGGATAACACTCGTACAGATAACATGCTATTTTATTTTTTCAATATAAAATGTTAGGATCCTCCAATATGTATAGGCTTTCGGGGCATAGCGTTCTTAATATTATTATTGGGGGGAGGAGTTGGCCTAACGGCTAGGATGAATCTGGGAAACCAGGTTTGAGTCTTGGCAATGACGCTGAACATCCTGTTATTCTGGGCAAATCACTTAATCTCCCCGTGCCTAACAAAACAAGCATTGGCATAGCCAATAGGTCTCGATTTTGGGACCTTATAAGAATTTAGTTATGCAGCACAATATCCTTGGTGCAACAACATCAACTGTTGCATGACTAAACACTTATAAGGTCCCAAAGGTGAGACCTATTGGCTATGCCAATGATTGTTATAAATATTTTCCCTATGTATCCATCTTTTTCTTTCCATACCAACCATCTGTAACTTTCCTACCCATGCATCACCTACCATCTTTTCATTCAACTGATCACCCAGACATCAATGCATGTACTCATACAGCTATCCATCCATTCAAGCATTCATACAAATAGCTATCATTCCACCAACCCATCCATCCTAACTGCACCTCTGCTTCTTAAATGCTCACAGTATCTGGATGGTAGCCACATAAATCCACTACACACCACATACACCAACTCTACTCTATAACACATAAATATTTACATTTACAACGCAAATAGCTCTAACTCTCGTTTTCTAACTGATCACTCCACTGCAAACAAAAACAAGCTTTTGCAATGCAATAGGTCTCGCATTTGCGAGAGTTTAAGCTATGGGCATTGTAAATGGCAATGCCTTTTATTTAATCTGTTTTGTAATTAACACATAAATAAAAAACATTTTCATTTACAATGCTATAGCTCAAACTCTTGTAAATACGAGACCTATTTCCTTGCAAAGGAGCAGCCACCATTGTCCCGGGCTGCTTGGAAAGGGAAAGCACGCATGACGCGCTGAATGTTGCAGGAAAGCCTGTTCTGCCGGCAGTAGGAGAAACTCATTTGAAAACCAGCATTAGATTGTGCTGTGCAGCATGAAGCATAAGCGTGCAACAGGTTACGTGCGTGAAAACCAGCCATGTGGGAAACCAGCATTAAAGTGTGCTGTGCAGCGTGAGACACAAGTGTGCACAAGGACCTGTGCCTTCAAAACAGCATTATGGGAAACCAGCATTAGAGTGTGCTGTGCTGAATGAGACACGAGCGTGCACCAGGGTCTATGTATGAAAACTATCATTAGTGTTTGCTGTGCAACGTGAGGCATGAGTGTGCACCAGGATCCGTGCACGAAAACCAGCTGTGTGGGAAACCAGCATTAGAGTTTGCTCTGCAGTGTGAGGCATGAGCGTGCACCAGTATCCGTGTGGGAAAACCAGCCATGTGAGACACCACCATTAGAGTTTTCTGTGCAGCATGAGACATGAGCGTTCACCAGGACCCGTGCATTAAAACCAGCCCTGTGAAAAACCAGCATTAGTGTGTGCTGTGCAACGTGAGACACGAGCGTGCACCAGGATCTGTGCGTGAAAGCCAGCCATGTGGGAAACCAGCATTAGAATGTGCTGTGATGCGTGAGACACAAGCGTGCACCAGGATCCGTGTATGAAAACCAGTATCAAAATGTGTGCAGTGCTATGTGAGACACGAGCGTGCACCAGGATAAGTGCATGAAAAATACCCCTGTGAAAAACCAGCATTAGTGTGTGCTGTGCAACGTGAGACACGAGCGTGCACCAGGATCTGTGCGTGAAAGCCAGCCATGTGGGAAACCAGCATTAGAATGTGCTGTGATGCGTGAGACACAAGCGTGCACCAGGATCCGTGTATGAAAACCAGTATCAAAATGTGTGCAGTGCTATGTGAGACACGAGCGTGCACCAGGATAAGTGCATGAAAAATACCCCTGTGGAAAACCAGCATTAGTGTGTACTGTGCAGCATGAGACATGAGCGTGTACCAGAATCTGTGCATAAAAACCAGACATGTGTAAAAGTAGCATTAGAGTGTGCTGTGCAGCATGCAACACAAGCACGCAGCAGGATTTGTGTAGGAAAACCTGCCCTGCTATATGGAAAACCAGCATTAGAGTGTGCTGTGCAGTGAATTACATGAGCGTGAACCAGAATTCCTGTACAAAAACCTGCCACGTAGGAAGCTGGCACCAGAATGTATGCCGTGAGCCACCAGCATGCACCAGGATCCGTGTACGAACAAAGGCAGGAAGGGAACTAGTCCCAGAATGTGTGCTGTGTAGCCTGAGACTCGAGCATGCACCAGTATCTGTGTACGAAAACCAGCAAAGTGAGAAACGAACATCAGAATGTGTGCCACCAGTGTGCACCAGGAACCATGTATGACAATCATTTGCAATGCAATAGGTGTCGCATTTGCCAGAGTTTAAGGTATTGTCATTGTAAATGACAATGACTTTTATTTATCTGCTTTGCTAATTAACACATAAATAAGAGGCATCGTCATTTACAATGCCAATAGTTCAAGCTCTTGTAAATGCGAGACCTATTCAAAGAAGCGGCCGCCATTATCCCTGGATGCTCGGAAAGTGAAAGCAAGCATGGCGCACTGAATGTTGCAGGAAAGCATGTTGTGCCTGCAGTAGGAGAAACTCATTAAAGAAAATGGTGCTTACAAACTAAAAAAGACATACCGTGTATCAACTGAAGTAAAAGAGCCAGTCCTCATGGGAGGTTACAAATGAAGACAAGGCGGTACAAAGGAGGGGCTTACAAGCCTATTAACGAATCAGAAGCCAGCATTTACAAAGGACAATGACACAAGCCAATGGCAAATATGGGAGGAGAGTGGGCGGGGCTTCTATTCCATACTCCAATACATCATGCCACAGAGTAGCGCATGCGCTGCCCAGTAACGACCTAAAAAATAAGTAAAAAACATTATCATTTACAACGCCAATAGCTCTAATTTTCACAAAAGTATGAGACCGATTGCGTTGCCAATGCTTGTTTAATTAGCATGGACACAAAAAAATAGGGTAGCTGGTAAAATGCCAAGTATGTTGTATGAGTCAAACTAAACATGCGTTATTCAACTTATTGTACAAGTTGTATGTTTGTCATTAACACCTTGTAATATATTCATTATATGAAAATCAAAACACTTTTTTTCGCCATTTTAATACTTTGCTTTTTCATTGTTTTTTTTTTTTTTACCTTTACCCTTTAATCTTTTGCTCGTTTTGATATTATCTTTCCCCTTATTTGAACCCCTGCTGTTGTTTCTATTCTCTTCCCCTCATTTTTTTTTAATAGGATTCGATATGCTTCAGCAATAGTTTCTTTGCTTTCACAATGTTTATTATATTAACTTAATTGTGATTTCCATTACATGTCATTTTCTCTATTTATTTCGGTCTGTCTCTCTTTGTGCAAAAGTTTCAGGTGATTGATCGCCAGAGCAGAGTTTGGCATCCTATTGAATCGTGTATCCCCTAACTCAGCCCGAGCAGTGATCAGCTGCTTCTGTCTGAACCCGCCCAGGCTGAGTTTCCTTTCCGAAAAGTGCCGAGGAGCAGGGGATACACGATACCGTGGGGATACCAGATATTACACAACACCGGCGGCTCATCGACGAAGGCATCCACTTCAGAAATATATGTTTGAACCTGTTGCGTGTTGAAATCCGGTAAACTAAAAAGTTGGCTTAATTAACTGAATTGTCTTGACGTGCACTTTTTTTTTTTTTTTTTTTTCAACAAAATAAAGCAGCATTTATTTAAACAAAACTTCAAATAAAATTAGTCAACGGGTATCCATGAAAATATTTAACGGGGAAACAAATATTTGTTTTATGCCAAGCAGTAATGAATCAAACAGGTCTTAGCATCATCGAGCTTGCCCTTCTTCTGCAGTGCAGTGAACCTTGATGACAAAGTTGGTGCAAAAGGAGTCATCTGAAATGAAGATGAAAAAAAAGCATGTCAACTGAAAAGCAGTACAAAGGAAGTCCACCACCATACTTTAGTTTATTTTGCAGCATTCTTCACAGGTTTGCATGACCATGTGCTACTAAGCTCCCTGTGGTCAATGCAGTTCTTTATCTATGGCTATTCGCAAATTTGAGTACACCTTAATTATTGGTCACCAACAACTTAAACAAGAACTTTGCTTCTTAGAAATGCTGTTTGCTGCCATGCTGAGCAAATATTAGGCACATATTTCATAATCAAGATAAATATTTACATAGGAACCTGAAGTCTCATTTAAAAATGAGTTTGCCGTAAGTGAACATTTAAGGCTGTTCTTAAGCCTCCCTAAACCAGTCACTTACATTTTTGGTGGGAAATCATGAATTTATTTATTTTTTTTTTTTTTGGGGTAAAAAAGCTTTATTGTGCAGAGAAAAAAGGTACAAGCACGGGCCTACAACCTCCTGGGCCGGCCGCTAGTATCCAGAAATGGTCAAGCAGTTCAAAAACAATGACTGGCCCACAGGGGCTCCGCCAAATTACAGGAGATCAGACTGCACATAAGGGACGTCAGGATACACCCATTTTATATAAATATCAACAAAAGTAAATAAAAAAAACAAAAAGCAAGGCGAAAAACATTGAAAGGGCGTCTAACCACAGCAGAGGAACTCCACACCCGACCACCATAGGGTGGTCAATAAAAAGGGGTCTGAGAGGGAGGGGGGGGCCACGGGAAAACCAAAACTGTACACAGATGAACAAATTAAGCAAGGAACCCTCAAGGATCAGGGGGACTAGGCAACCTCAGACGTATCCACCGGGGGGGAGAACAGATAGTCCCTCGATACACATTCCACTGACCCCAGATTCTACCCCACGCCCCTGGTTTACCGTGAGCCACATACACCGTCTTCTCCCTGAACATGCACCAGTCCATGTTCTCCTTCCATACGGACACGGTGGGAGGCCGTCGGGAACCCCAAAGCTGCGCAATATCTCTCTTTGCAATCATGTTCCCAAGGGCCACCCACCGAGTCTGGGCCGCATTATAGTCATTGGGCTCCCACACATTCAGAACACATCGGCGCACCTCCGGCAGCAGAGCGACCCCAGTGACTCGTTTCATAACATCATGCACCCGGCGCCAATATTCCGCCACCTCGCGGCACTCCCAGAGGATGTGGAGAAAGGTGGCACTGAGCCCGCAGCCACGCTTACAGAGCCCATCGTCAGAAAACCCCATCGAGACCAAACGGGGACCCGTCACATAGACACGATGGAGAATCTTAAGCTGGACAAGACGGAGACGGGCCGGGATGGCAACCTCCTTAGGGGATGACAGCGCAGACTGCCAGTCCTCGTCGTCCAACTCAACCCCATCCCCCGTCCACGCCTCCCGAAGACGCACCAAGAGATCAGCCCGATTATTTATTCGTTTTTTATAAATCAGGGAGATAGTGCTGTCGGGGACGTGTCCGTCGAGTATACGGTCCTCGAGAGGCGAAGAAACAGGGACCGTGGTCCCCTCCCCAAAGACAGAGAGTAAGGCAAGCGATTAGCGAGGACCTTGGCAAGGATTTTCGGTTCGGCATTTAGTAGGGAAATAGGCCTATATGAGGCACAGCGGTCTCGTGGCTTACCGTCCTTGGGAATCACAACTATAGTAGCCAGACGCTGGTCGTCGGGAAGGGAACCCCGCTCGAGCGACTCCAGAGACATACGCCGGAGGAAGGGCGCGATTTTATCCGGGCGTAGTTTATACAGTTCAATCGGCAGTCCGTTGGGGCCCATAGCCTTGCCCGAGCGAAGGGAACGAATCGCGGTAGCAATCTCGTCGACAGACAGTGAGGCCTCCATCTGCTCACGTTCCTCGACGGATAAGCCAGGCAAGGCAATATCCCGCAGCAAGAGACGAGAGTCATCCTCATCTCTATCAGACACCGGGGAATACACCGCCCGGAAGTGGTCAGCAAAACACTCCACAATCTCACCAGGGTCAGTCACACACTCCATCCGAAATCCGAAGCTCCGGGACCACACGATTCACTCTCTCCTTCTTATCCAACCAAGCAATCAGTTTACCCGCCTTGTCCCCGGCATCATACAACCTACCCTGCTGCTCCCTATACATGGTCTTGGCAGCGTCCATAACAAGAGACTTATATTCAAACTGCTTCAAGCTGAGGGCATGAAGCCCATCCTGAGTGACACTCGTCTCCAAAGCTGCCTCCAGCCCCGATATTTCAGTCTCCAGCTTCACCACCGCCTCATTCTTAACCTTCTTAGCCTCCACTATCTGGGATAGGGCATGCCCGCGGAGCACTGCTTTGAAGGCTTCCCACAGGGACACTGAGGACAACACCGACCCCTCATTCTCGAGAAAATACTGATCAATCGACTTAACAAGGCTATCACGAATCTTGGGGTCTCGCAAGTACCAAGGGTTAATTGGGGAGATCCGCCCAGCGGACCGCGTCCCGGTGTCGAAAAGCAACCACAGTGGGGAATGATCAGAGATACCACGGGCCAGGTGCTTAACCTCTCGAATCCGGGCAGTCTGGGCCGCGGGCATAAGAAAATAATCCAATCTGGAGAGACTCCCATGGGCCCCAGAGTGAAATGTGTACTGACACTGTGTCGGATGCATTAACCTCCAACAATCCACCAGACCGAAGGTATCCGAGAACCCGCCGAGCCACGCCTGGGCAGCAGGGAGGGCCCTGGGCGGGTGGCGATCCAGATCACCCGAAACAACAGAATTAAAATCCCCACCCATAAGCAAAAGACTGTCAGGAAGCTCAAGCAGCATACGACCCAAGTCTGAGAAAGTGGAGTTCTGGAGGCCCGGGGGAACATAAACCGAAACCAAGGAAAGGGACTGTCCC
This sequence comes from Triturus cristatus, assembly GCF_964204655.1. Taxonomy (NCBI): domain Eukaryota; kingdom Metazoa; phylum Chordata; class Amphibia; order Caudata; family Salamandridae; genus Triturus; species Triturus cristatus. The sequence continues at coordinate 19,407,732 of NC_140584.1, forward strand.
TCCCACCTCCCAGTCAGGGCCGCAAAGCTCCTCCTATCGTCTAGGACAACCCCGGTGATCTCTAGCGGAAGTGAAGATCGTAGGAGAATGCCCACCCCTCTAGAGCCAGTGGTGAAACCGGAATGGGCCACGAGTCGGTATCCCCCCCTGTTCATGGCATGACAAACATTACCAACCAGATGCGTCTCCTGTAAGAATACCACATCAGGAGTCAAACGACGCAAATATTGCAGCACAACACCACGTTTGATACGATCCCCCAATCCGTTGACGTTCCAAGACATCAATCTCAACCCGTCCCCCCCCATCCCCCCCAGAAGATCAAGGGTCCCCCAGCAAATAGCGCGACACCTGAAACTGAAACAGAGCCAATACCTCACCTTGAAAACAAAAAACACAAATCCAAACAACCCCTCCCACCCACCAACCCCCCCCCCCGCTAATTCAACTCCCCCCACCCTGCACCCCTGCGGTCCAAAAAACCACCCCAACTTGCAGTGTGCCTGTCGCCCTACAAACCCCATTCTACAAAAAGACCCCGGAGGAGGAAAGGGACCCGTCCCCGCCCGCCCCCAACACAGATCATAATTAAACAAAATGTACAAAAGAAGTAGAACCCAGCCGAACAAAACAAAATATCAAAGTCAAGGACCAAAAGTCACTCCGAAGGAGGCCCGCCACCCTCGGCACCACCAGAACGCCCAGGCCGGTCACCCCGGTCCGGCAGAGAATCCAACCAGTCACTCACAGTCGCAGGACAGTCAAAAAAGGTAGTCCGGTCTTCGTATTCCACTCGGAGCCTAGCAGGAAAAAGCATAGAGTACTTAAGACCCAGGTCCCGGAGACGGCGCTTCACCCCCTGGAAGCCCATCCGCTGTTTCTGGACAAGTTGGGTGAAGTCCGGGAAAAAGTTAACGGATGAGTTCTCATATCGGACCGGGCCATGTACCCGTGAGGCCTGCAGAATCGCATCTCGGTCTCTGTAGTGAAAAAGTTTTGCAACAATAGGCCTCGGGGGAGCTCCCGGTCGCGGCCGACCGCCTGGGACACGATGGGCCCGCTCCACGGCAAAGAACTTACTCAGGCCAGCGGGGGCAAGCTGGGTGAGGATGAGATCTTCAATCATAAGATCAACCGGGCGATTGTCGGAGGTCTCTGGAACACCTATGACGCGGATGTTATTGCGTCGAGCCCGTCCCTCGAAGTCCTCCAGCCGCCGGGCCATCAGGTCGTTGGCCGACTTGAGGTCGCCAAGAGCAGTCTGCAGGTCCGACACATCCGTACCAAGGGTGGACGTCCGCGAATCCAGCGATTGAACCCTCTCATTGGTCTTAGAGAGATCCGCCCGAATTAGCGTAACATCAATGGCCACCGTGTCGATTTTACGGGCCAAGGCCTCGTACTGCTTAGCGATGGTCTCCTTGATGCCGTTAATGGCGCCCATGATGTCCTGCAATGACAAATCCGGAGGGACGGACGGAACACCACCGGCGTCATCCGTGAGAACACTGGCCGTCCCAGGGGACCCTTTACCCTGAGTGTAGCGGTCCATGTTGTTAGTCTGGACCGGTCCCCCACGTAGGGATGTCTTGGTCTTACGCCTCTCGGGATCCCCCTTGCCACCCATGTTGAACCACGCTCACCGAAGGGGACCACCGAGCAAGCGTCGAAGGGGCACAGGCGAAGCAGACACGAGCCGTACCAGAGACCGCAATGTGGCGGTGCGAGAGGATCAAAGTCAATGGGCACACTGGTATCAAGCGGGGGCAAAGGCACCAAGCGAAGGCCGAGTGAAAACCCAGCCGCACAAAGCAACTCCACGGTCCAGCCACTCAGAGATCCAAAAGTGAAACCGAAAGTGATGGGACGGCCGCTGGCACAGCCCCGATGCCGTTGTTGTTCAACTATGCCCCGGCTCCACAGTTCACCTTCGCACCGGCACAGCCATCAGTTGGGCCTCAAAAGTTCAAACCACCATAGATCAGGTCTCCCAGGTCCGATTTGGTTTCTGAAAAGAGTTTAGGGTTCAGCCAACGTTCATCTTCCAGAATCCGTCAACCAAGTCAGGATAAAGTCAGGATAAGTTCCGAGGAGCAGCGAGGGTCCGGGGAGCCCTGTGCTCACGCGACCATCTTGGATGCGCGCTAGGCTCCTCCACTTGACGTGCACTTTTTAACTAGTGGGCACCAGAAAAGTGTTCATGTGGCGCGCATGCGTGTGATGAAAGGCATCGCGCACTACTTTAAAAACAAGAATTTGCAATGCAATAGAACTCGCATTTACGCGAGTTCTATTGCATTTCAAATGGAAGTGCAGGTGGGCAAAAAGTCACAAACGGGAGTGCGAGGGGGAGTGGTGGTAGCCCAAGAAGTTATGTACTGCGAAAGTGGAGGGGGTGAGCCACGGGAATAAATTTGTTTTTAAAGTAATGGAGCTGATAGCCTTGGAAGGAGCAAAATGACGACACAGGCATCAGGAGGAGGGACTTACAAGCCAAACACCAATCACAATGCAGCATTTATGATTAAAGCCAATCAAAAAGATGGGCGGAAAGTGGGTGGAGCTTCCCCCACTATAGTGTATACAGCATCTCTCCACGAGACAGCGCATGCGCTGCCTAGCCGAGACGTAAAAATGAACATAACATGTCCTGAGATGAACAAGTACAAAGTTGAACATTTCTTTCACCCAAGGCATGTCACACACAATCACTTTTTTGTTCCTAATTACATTTCACTATATTATATATGCTATATGTATTCAGTACCCTGTCAGTGGGTTAGAAAAGTGACACTTTGTGACTGATTTAGAGTTTGGAGGATGGGGTACTCTGTCACAAGCGTGGATATCCCGCACACAGTATGACTAGTGCATTATATTCTAGCGCATTTGTAATACAGCAGGCGAGATAGCTGCAACCCGTCCTCCAGACTCTAAATCCTTTATCTATTACAGAGTTTGACAAATGGCAAACACATACCTCCGCTCTCTGCCCTACATGACAGAGCATGAATGACCCAACATCTCAAGGCCTTTAGCAGTCATAACTCCAGTGGCTTCTTTGATGCTTTCCAGCAGTTAGGGCGGCCATGGGTATGGTCGAGTTGGGACCAGGCCTTGGGTGCCAATATTCAGAGGGGCACAGCAGGGTGCTGCCTGACTGTGAGAAGTTGGCCTGGCATATGCTGGTCACTAGTTATAGTGGCCACCTTGCTCCAGTCCAATTCGACTCTTATGGTAGATGTTGGACTTGTCAGCCCTAGGGTGGTCTCCCCTTCTATTTTTGTATCGTGCCTCATTTTTTCCACCCTCATTTTTATGTTGGACTAGGTCTCCGGGCGCCTTTTCATTGCCAATCAGTGTTAAGGTGCAGGTGCTCCCTTCTCCCAAGATGGCTGCCACAGGCCCCTGCTACTGCAGAGTGGTCTTTCATAGTAGCACCCTAGCTGCCAGAAGCTGGCTGGAATCCCACAACAATGTTGCGACTCCAGCCCGCCTTTTTGTCCCATAGGTAGAGTGGGGAAGCTCCTGGAATGTGCTGGAACCTTCTAGAAGGGAGGTGTGGTTTTTCTTTTGCCGCCTTGGCCAGAGGTCACCTGACCTAGGGCTACTTAAGAGAGGGAGGCAAACTTTTGTGGTGAGTTGGCCATTGGGGTGAAGCAGAGCTGGAAGAATCCACCAGGAGTGTAGGCGGTAGGGCCTAGCCAGGGACTTATGCCTCTGAGAGTGACAGGATCTAGGTGCTGCCTCTTAAGTGAGTGAGGGACCCTGTGAAACCCACTGATCTTGCCCAGCAGTAGGAGGACCCAGAGAACCTCTGCCCAGCCTGACTAGGAAGGACCTAGTCGCCTTCTCCATCCCTACCCCCCTGCAACAGAACCCCTTAAGGGCGCCAGATACATCTGCGCCAACAAGACCTTATCTGACATCTAAGAACTTTAACCTTACAAGCCAAGCACTGAGACTGCGTGTCCAGACTGAACTTTCAACTTACAAGCCAAAGCACTGAGACTGCGTGTCCAGACTGACCCCTGAACTCTGATGTGAAGCTGATTGGAGAACCCCCGGGGATCGACCAGGTATTAGCGCTGTGACCCGTGCGCTCCCTGCCCTGGTCTGGGACCCCCGGCAGCGGGCTCCGCTGAACACAGAACCCCCATCCTTAACTTTAGCACCCCCCGTGATGTGCAAGCCAGCGCACTCACCGCCGCGACCCTGAGGCCGGAAGAAGTACCCTGCCGTGTTGTGAGGCCCGTGGAGAAGCCCAGGGCCCCGTCGCTGCCGTCGTAGCTGTGAGGAGAAGTGCGCGAGGTCGAGAACGAGTGCCCCCATCATCGCGGGAACGGACGCCTTCCAGCGCGGAGATCGAGGTAAGCCCGAAGGCTGGGATCGCCCCCGGTGCGCTCCCTGCTGGTTGGGAGCCACACCGCACCCTGGGCCCGGGTTCCCTCTCCGTGGGAGTTCCCCCTGTCATCGCGACGGAGAGACCCCGCCGAGGGATCCCTTCCTTGTACCCCCTGTGTCTGCCCTGAAGCGCGGTGCCTACGAACTGCACCGGAGCAAGAGACTCGCTCCGCAAGTCCCGTGCGCTCCCTGCGGACAGCCCCGTTTTAGACACTGACTGCACCCGAGTTCGAGTAGCGCTCTGAGATTCATATGCCATATTGAAATGTTAGGTGCTATTGATTCCGAGTAGCGCTCTGTGATTCATATACCATATTGAAAGGTTAGGTGCTATTGAGTCCGAGTAGCGCTCTGTTATTCATACGCCATACTGAAGTGTTACGTGCTACTGAGTCCGAGTAGCGCTCTGTTATTCATATGCCATACTGAAGTGTTACCTGCTATTGATCCCGAGTAGCGCTCTGTTAGTTATAGGCCATATTGAAGTGTTAGGTGCTATTGAGTACGAGTAGCGCTCTATTATTCTTATGCCATACTGAAATGTTACGCGCTATTGATTACGAGTAGCGCTCTGTTATTCATGTTTCCTATTACAGTGCTATGTGCCAGAGATTACGAGTAGCTCTCCATGCTAAGCGCCCCGTTCTGAGGTCGTCACCGGTTAGCGCGCCTAACGCGCGGGTACAGCTACGTGAGTGGTAGTTGTGCCCCAGGCAGTACTGTTATTTCGTGAATTGCATATGTGGTATGAACAGCCTTTATAGCTCCTGACTGATGTGTGCAACGCTAGCTAATGTATTATCAGCATATGAAATGTACTGCTACCTCATGAACTGCATCTAACGTGATCTACTTAGGTAAACTTGAGTATTTACATAACTCTTACAGTGTGGCGTCACTTATTGTGTGTGTTCCTCGTCGCATGTGAGGTGCGTGTTGTATGGTTGCTTTACACACAGACCTTTGGTGGCCCGACCGCTCGTGTCACGTTACCGCCCCATAGGGCCTGGAGACCCCAGGTCTTACATTGGTGGCAGCCGTGGGATCCTTAGGACCTGTGACCATACAGCACCCTTCCGTGAGGCGAAGGGCGCCACAATTAAACGCCCAATTGTTCCAGAGCTCTAAAACCATTAATTGCTGCATTGTTATTGCCACTGTCCAGGTTGAGAGTACAAGAAGCCTGGTTAGCTGAGAACTGTTGCCTATCCCCTAGGGATTTTTCTCCTTAGTGTCTAGGTCCCCACCTGCCAGAATTGAATTCCGGTTAGCTGACCTCGAGGGGTACTCAGTGAAGCAACTAAGGGAGTTCGGGCAGGGGATGGGGGTGCCTGGGGTACGGAGGGCCAAAGGACCAGAACTCCGCACCGCCATTAGGGCATGGGTAGAGGCCCACCCAGAAGGGAAAGAGGATGAGGGACAGGAGGCGCCAGATGCACCTCAGGAGGAGAGCGCCCAGGAAGTACTAGACATCTTAAATGTAGATATGTCAGAAAATGTGCCCCCAGGGAGACGTTCTGGGGCCAGTAGTAGGACAGGGTCTAGAAGGAGCACGTCCCCAGAGGAGTACGAGGACAGGAGGGAAGAGAGGCAACTAAAATGGGAGCTAGCGAAATTAGAACATGAAAGAGAAAGGGAAAGAGAGAACAAGAAATGGGCAATGGAGGAGAAGAAGCTGGCGCACGAACTTCAGCTAAAAGAGCTGGAGCTACGCACCCTCCAATTGAACGCATCCAATAAGGACAATGGTGGCAGCATACCTAAGGAACCTCAAGAGTCAAAGTTCTACCTACCCAAAGAGGTAATTGCCAATTACACAGTGGGGGACGACATCATGAAATGGTTGGAGGCATACGAGGTAGCCTTGACGGCCCATGGGGTACCCGAGAGTAATTGGGGAGGTGGTTTATACCGGTATATACCTCCCAATGTTAGGGACACCCTGCTATATTTGGCCAAGGCGGATCAGGTGAGGTTTGCCCCCATGAAAGAGGCCTTGTTAAAAAAGTTTGGTCTCAACCCCGAGAGGTACAGGCAAAAGTTTTGTGGCAGCCATAAGCTGTCCACCCAGACATGGGTAGATTTTTTTGGTTATGCGAGGAAGGCACTAGATGGTTGGGTGCGTGGCAGCGAGGTGCAGGACTACCAAGGGTTGTACGATCTCTTTTTAAGGGAGCACCTCTTGGATAAGAGCTTTCCGGAGCTGCGCCAACATCTGGTGGACCGCAAGTTGATGGATCCCCGTGAGCTTGCGGAGGAGGCAGATATTTGGGTGAGCACCCGGGTGTCTCACAAGGGCCCCGGGGGAGATGGCTCGAAAGGCGGACAGGGTTTCCCCCAGAAGAAAGAGGGGGCAGATAAAAAGGTGGAGTTCTCGAAAGGTCCCCAAAATAAGTTTGGGAAGGGAGTAGGAACCCCACCCCTGTCCAATTCCACAAGACCCACTTACCCTGACAGGAGTCAGCAGCCTAGGATTGTGCGGTGCTACGAGTGTGGGGAGATTGGACACTACAGGGGAGATCCCAAGTGTCGCAAGCGACCACCAGCCCCAATGGGCGGGAAAAGTCCTGGGGTGAGTAGTATAGCGCTTGGGGTGGAGCTGCCCTTAGATAGGGAAGGGGAGTGGACAGGCCTGACGCTGGTTTCACTCGGGGATAGAGAGGTGGTCCCCGTAGTGTCCCTGCCCCCGAACACTGCTAAATATCAGCAGAGGGTGAGAATTAATGGGGAGGAGGTGGAAGCTCTGAGGGACACAGGGGCCAGTATGACCACTGTCGTGCGGCGGCTGGTGTCCCCAGACCAAGTAGTCCCCGAGGAGTTCCATCCGGCCGTATTGGCTGACGGCAGTATGAGTCACTATCCAGTGGCTCGTGTTCCATTTGAGTGGGGAGGAGTCAGAGGCCTACTGAGAGTTGCTGTGAGCCCTGCCTTGCCTGTGGGGTGTTTGCTAGGGAACGACCTGGAGCACACCAAGTGGAAAGACGTCGAATTTCACGCTCACACCGAGAAACTGGGATTACCAGGGTGGACTTGCGTCAGCACGCGGTCCATGGCTGCCCGGCATGGAACTCACCCTGGGTTGGAGCCTGGAATCATGGCCCAACCCAAAGTCAAACGTGGAAAGAAGAAGGTGGTAGAGGACATGCCCCATGAGATGAATGGGGAGGCCGCAGAGGTGTCCCCGGAGTCCGCGGAGGTAGATGTCGTTCCTGTGGAGGACTTGCCGACCCTTGCTGACTGGCATGTGGAAGGAGGGCCTACCCGGGAGGAATTTTGTCAGGCACAATGGGCGTGCCCCACGCTTGAAGGCATGCGGCGGCAGGCCGAAGCCCAAGTGGCCAGTTAGGAACTGGGAGGTTATCACGTGTATTGGGAGGATGGTCTCCTATACAGTGAGCCCAGGGTGCCGGTACATGGATCTTCGAGGGCCATAGTGGTCCCCCAATGTTACCGGGCCTTTCTGCTGGAGTTAGCGCACGAGATACCCTTAGCCGGACACCTGGGTCAGGACAAAACCTTTGCACGGTTGGTCCCCCATTTTTATTGGCCCAGGATGAGGATTGCATCAGACACCTTTTGCAAGACCTGCAAGTCTTGTCAGGCTAGTGGCAAGACGGGGACTAAGTTGAAGGTCCCGTTGGAACCGCTCCCCGTGGCCGGGACCCCTTTTGAGAGGGTCGGTATCGATATTGTTGGGCCATTGGACCCTCCGACCGCAGCGGGACACCGGTTCATCTTGGTTTTGGTGGACCACGCCACAAGGTACCCAGAGGCTATTCCTCTGAGGACCATCACTGCACCGGTGGTGGCGCGGGCACTGTTGGGGATTTTTGCCCGAGTGGGATTCCCCAAGGTCGTGGTGTCGGACAGGGGCACCAATTTCATGTCGGACTACATGCAGGCCATGTGGAAGGAGTGTGGGCCTACCGGTTCTCCACTCCTTACCATCCCCAGACTAACGGACTTGTAGAGCGCTTCAATAAGACATTGAAGGGGATGATCCGAAGCCTTCCAGAGGGCTTTAGGCGTAAATGGGACGTCCTCCTCCCCTGCTTGTTATTCTCCTATCGGGAGGTACCGCAGAAGGGAGTCGGGTTCAGCCCGTTTGAATTGCTCTATGGCCATCCCATTAGGGGTCCCCTCAGTTTAGTGTAAGAGGGGTGGGAGAAGACTTCACAGAAGCTTCCCCGTGACATTGTCAGCTACATGCTGGCGTTCCGCAGCCAGATGGCCAAGCTGTGGAAGGCAGCCACAGAGAACCTGGAGGCTAGCCAGACCGTGATGAAGGAGTGGTATGACCGCAACGCTCGGACGGTCGAGTTAGACGTTGGACTCCTTATGCTGACGGATGGGAGCGAAGAGGAAGAGAGTGAGGCTCTTCCTGACCTTCTAGCGGTACAAGAGAAGGATGGTTCGGTGGAAGGTGTAGTCCTCTCCCCATCCTTGACCCCAGAGCAACAGAGGGACTGTCGCCATGTCCTGGGACAGTTCGCCTCGTTGTTCTCCCTCACGCCTGGAATCACTCATTTGTGTACCCATGATGTGGACACAGGGGACAGCCCCCCGGGGAAGAACAAGTCTTACCGGCTCTCTGACCGAGTGAAGGATAGCATCCAGCGTGAGGTGGCAAAGATGCTGGAGCTGGGGGTGATAGAACCTTCCAGCAACCCGTGGGCTAGTCCAGTGGTGTTGGTGCCGAAAGCGGCCCCACCGGGTACGACATCGGAGCTTCGGTTCTGTGTGGACTACCGGGGGTTGAACTCTGTCACGAAGACAGATGCTCACCCCATCCCACGTGCAGACGAGCTGGTGGACCGGCTGGGAGCAGCCCGGTACCTCAGCACCATTGACCTGACATCCGGATATTGGCAGATTGCCATGGCCGATGGAGCACGGGAGAAGACAGCGTTCTCCACCCCCGAGGGCCACTACCAGTTAAGAGTGATGCCCTTTGGGCTTAAAAATGCTCCGGCCACATTCCAGCGGTTAGTGAATCCGGTACTATCTGGCCTGGAGTCCTTCTCAGCGGCCTACCTGGATGACATAGCTGTCTTCAGTGGCACCTGGGAGGACCATCTGCAACACCTCCAGGAGGTATTGCAGGCGCTGCAACGCGCTGGCTTAACCATTAAAGCCAGCAAGTGCCAGATTGGACAGGGATCTGTCGTGTACCTGGGACACCTGGTGGGCGGAGGTAAGGTGCAACCCCTCCAGGCCAAAATAGAGACCATCTTGGCTTGGGAGCCCCCCAAGACCCAAACAGAGGTCCGAGCTTTCCTCGGCCTCACTGGGTATTACCGCCGGTTCGTCAAGGGATATGGTACCATCGTAGCCCCCTTGACGGAATTGACCTCAAAGAAGCAACCTCGCAAGGTCATATGGACAGCTGCATGCCAAGAAGTCTTTGACACGCTGAAACATGCGATGTGTACCGCTCCAGTACTAGCAACACCAGATTTCAGCAAGGAATTTATTGTACAGACAGATGCCTCAGAGCACGGCATAGGTGCGGTGCTCTCACAACTCAATGCCGAGGGCCAAGATCAACCAGTGGCCTTCATATCCAGAAGACTCCTCCCTCGGGAACGGCGATGGAGCACCATTGAGAGAGAAGCCTTCGCGGTGGTCTGGGCCCTGAAGAAGTTGAGGCCATACCTCTTTGGAACTCACTTCCTTATTCAGACCGACCACCGGCCCCTTCGCTGGCTCATGCAGATGAGAGGCGAAAACCCCAAGTTGTTGAGGTGGTCCATTTCCCTACAGGGGATGGACTATCGGGTGGAACATCGGCCCGGAGTTGACCACGCCAATGCTGACGGTCTCTCCAGGTTTTTCCGCCTTAGTGATGAGAACTCCCTAGAGGTTGGGTAGCTCTCCCCTCTTTCGGCTGGGGGGGACGCATGTTGGACCTGTCAGCCCTAGGGTGGTCTCCCCTTCTATTTTTGTATCGTGCCTCATTTTTTCCACCCTCATTTTTATGTTGGACTAGGTCTCCGGGCGCCTTTTCATTGCCAACCAGTGTTAAGGTGCAGGTGCTCCCTTCTCCCAAGATGGCTGCCACAGGCCCCTGCTACTGCAGAGTGGTCTTTCATAGTAGCACCCTAGCTGCCAGGAGCTGGCTGGAACCGCACAACAATGTTGCGACTCCAGCCCGCCTTTTTGTCCCATAGGTAGAGTGGGGAAGCTCCTGGAATGTGCTGGAACCTTCTAGAAGGGAGGTGTGGTTTTACTTTTGCCGCCTTGGCCAGAGGTCACCTGACCTAGGGCTACTTAAGAGAGGGAGGGAAACTTTTGTAGTGAGTTGGCCATTGGGGTGAAGCAGAGCTGGAAGAATCCACCAGGAGTGTAGGGCCTAGCCAGGGACTTATGCCTCTGAGAGTGACAGGATCTAGGTGCTGCCTCTTAAGTGAGTGAGGGACCCTGTGAAACCCACTGATCTTGCCCAGCAGTAGGAGGACCCAGAGAACCTCTGCCCAGCCTGACTAGGAAAGACCTAGTCGCCTTCTCCATCCCTACCCCCCTGCAACAGAACCCCTTAAGGGCGCCAGATACATCTGCGCCAACAAGACCTTATCTGACATCTAAGAACTTTAACCTTACAAGCCAAGCACTGAGACTGCGTGTCCAGACTGAACTTTAACCTTACAAGCCAAGCACTGAGACTGCGTGTCCAGACTGAACTTTCAACTTACAAGCCAAAGCACTGAGACTGCATGTCCAGACTGACCCCTGAACTCTGATGTGAAGCTGATTGGAGAACCCCCGGGGATCGACCAGGTATTAGCGCTGTGACCCGTGCGCTCCCTGCCCTGGTCTGGGACCCCCGGCAGCGGGCTCCACTGAACACAGAACCCCCATCCTTAACTTTAGCACCCCCCGTGATGTGCAAGCCAGTGCACTCACCGCCGCGACCCTGAGGCCGGAAGAAGTACCCTGCCGTGTCGTGTGGCCCGTGGAGAAGCCCAGGGCCCCGTCGCTGCCGTCGCAGCTGTGAGGAGAAGTGCGCGAGGTCGAGAACGAGTGCCCCCATCATCGCGGGAACGGACGCCTTCCAGCGCGGAGATCGAGGTAAGCCAGAAGGCTGGGATCGCCCCCGGTGCGCCCCCTGCTGGTTGGGAGCCACACCGCACCCTGGGCCCGGGTTCCCTCTCCGTGGGAGTTCCCCCTGTCATCGTGACGCAGAGACCACGCCGAGGGATTCCTTCCTGGTACCCCCCGTGTCTGCCCTGAAGCGCGGTGCCTACGAACTGCACCGGAGCAAGAGACTCGCTCCGCAAGTCCCGTGCGCTCCCTGCGGACAGCCCCGTGTTAGACACTGACTGCACCCGAGTACGAGTAGCGCTCTGAGATTCATATGCCATATTGAAATGTTAGGTGCTATTGATTCCGAGTAGTGCTCTGTGATTCATATACCATATTGAAAGGTTAGGTGCTATTGAGTCCGAGTAGTGCTCTGTTATTCATACGCCATACTGAAGTGTTACGTGCTACTGAGTCCGAGTAGCGCTCTGTTATTCATACGCCATACTGAAGTGTTACCTGCTATTGATCCCGAGTAGCACTCTGTTAGTTATAGGCCATATTGAAGTGTTAGGTGCTATTGAGTACGAGTAGCGCTCTATTATTCTTATGCCATACTGAAATGTTACGCGCTATTGATTACGAGTAGCGCTCTGTTATTCATGTTTCCTATTACAGTGCTATGTGCCAGAGATTACAAGTAGCTCTCCATGCTAAGCGCCCCGTTCTGAGGTCGTCACCGGTTAGCGCGCCTAACGCGCAGGTACAGCTACGTGAGTGGTAGTTGTGCCCCAGGCAGTACTGTTATTTCGTGAATTGCATATGTGGTATGAACAGCCTTTATAGCTCCTGACTAATGTGTGCAACGCTAGCTAATGTATTATCAGCATATGAAATGTACTGCTACCTCATGAACTGCATCTAACGTGATCTACTTAGATAAACTTGAGTATTTACATAACTCTTACAGTGTGGCGTCACTTATTGTGTGTGTTCCTCGTCGCATGTGAGGTGCGTGTTGTATGGTTGCTTTACACACAGACCTTTGGTGGCCCGACCGCTCGTGTCACGTTACCGCCCCATAGGGCCTGGAGACCCCAGGTCTTACAGTAGATAGGTTTAAGACAACCTTTTAAAGAAAGCTATCCTAGTGGTAGCTGTGGAGAGCAGCCTTCAGGCTAAGTCTCAGCGGAATGTAAAGCAGCTTGTTTTACCTTATATTCTCTTGAATTACCAAATGGAAGGACACCACACAGGTATATATATCAAATATATATGTATTTATTACTAGACACACTCTACTAATCTCTTTATGAGATTAGAAGCCAGATACACATTCAAATGTCAACGTTTTACAATAAATTAAGCACAAATATGGCTGGAGCCCTAGGGGCGTACCAGACCATATACTAAAGAAATGGTATAAGGATGTGGACTTGCAAAATGACAAGGCCTAGGGCCTGGTGAATCGCTGGGGCTTCACTACTGCAGTGTTAGCAGGTAAGTAACAGGCCCACGGGAGACGCGTGCAGTGTGTGAACACAGCCGCGGTTTCCCTATTGATTATAATGGTGCAAGTCGCGGTTGGATTTTTAAAGTTCTAAGATACTTTGAGGAAGTCTACAAGCAAGCCACTTAAAAGGTAAGTACTTCGAGGGCCAACATACACTAGGGCACCGGAGTGCACGAGTTACCTCACCCAGGGAAGCCGGTGCATAGGTGTCTTTTGATGTCGGGTCGCGTCGCTGTTTTCTATGGAGTCCAAAGAAGACTTGCTGCTTGCGTCGACTGAAGAAGTGTCCAGTGGAATCCAAGGGTGGATTCAAGATGGAGGCAACCTGAAAATTGAAGGGACAGTGTTCAAAGTCACTTGCCAGTGACCGGTGGCCAGGAAGATGGCTGACCACGGATGTCGGATGATTCCAGGTCATCGATGGTGTTTTGACTCTTCGCTTACGAGGTCCAGGAGAGTTCATCGATGACCAGCAGCTGGAGTTGGAGTGTCCCACAATGTCTGCGGCGGATGGCGGTGTTGACAACCGGATAGGAGCCAACAAGCCTTGGCAACTGCAAGTCTTGTGTAGATTGAAGAAAGTCGATGGTGCAAACCAGCAAAGTCTGAGGGACTCACCCAGTGAGGGTGAGTGAGGGCAGGCCTGGAGCAACCAGGGGATCCCTTTTAGTTGATAAGAAAGTCTTCAGGTGACCCACAAGCCAACGGGCAAGGGATCGCAAAGGTGCCTCTTCAGGAAATGCTTCACAGGAGCCCACGGTCACTCGGGATGGGGTAGGCCTCTGATTTTCGCTGCAAAACCTGCTGGAGGCTTGGGCCACCAATCGACCAATGCACAAGTCTGTAGGACATCGTGAAGGGTTTGCACTTGACAATAGTGCACGGTCCCCAGGTATTGCTGTTCCTCATCACTCGTGGGATCCACTCGCCACAGCTTTTTCTGGGGACTCACAATGGCCGACGAGAAGTCAGAAAATCCACTTCTGGTGCAGCAGGGACTTCGAACTCCGGCAGGAGCGGGAAAGTTTGCAACCGTTGATTAAGGTTTTTGGTGCCTGCCAAGCAGGGGAGTCACTCCTTGACTTCAAGGGAGATTCTTCTGTCTTCCAAAGGTAGTGGAACGTCGAAGGGCCAGGATTCTTCTTTGTAGAGCGTCGTCCAGGGTTATCGAATTTCCAATGGCAAAGTTGCTATCTTATAGTGAAGATAGGGGAGGGCCTAGCTCTATGACCACTCCTCTAGGAGGGTCAGGGGAGGGGGTGGTTACACCCACTTCCCTTTGCCCAGTTTCGTGCCACAGCAGGGACAGGTAGCCCTTGAACCGGTTTGAGCTGGCATATGCACAGAGGAGCCTACTGCTCCCCCAGTGCAGGACTTCAAAGCACTCTAGGAGTGCACCCACCCAGCCCCAATACACTAAATCCTGTCTGGAAGGTGGTGACACCTCCCTGTGACAGGATGCCTTTTGTTGGGCTTCCTCCACTGCGAGTTTCGGTCAGCAGCAGGAGGGCAGCCCAGTGTCTGTGCTGGTGGCATCCATTTTGTGATGCCAGGGCTCTATAGGATTTCTATTGTTTTACATGTCATACCCTCTAGAAGGGTGGGATCATGCTCCCACATCATGGACTGATGTGGGGGTATGATTCCAAGTTGTTTGACACCTAACACGACATGTTTTGATGCAGTCATTCCAAAGTTAGCATTTTAATGAGTATATAGTTTAACCGCATCCACAAACAGCCATAGAGAATAGGCTCTGGTAGCTGCAGAGGGGCCCTGCTCAGGCAGAGGCACCCCCTCACATTGTAAACCAAGCACCCTGCCCTCAGGATTGATAGGGCCTGCCATAGGGGTGGCTGATAGGTTTATATGTGTGTGTATGGTGAGATATAGAAACCTATATCTCAGGTAGGAGTGCTAACACTACCTCACACAGGCTGCAGTAGCAGGCCTGTGGTGTCAGATTGGGAATGCTTCCCAGGGGTGGCATAAGACATGCTTCAGCCCCTGGTAGGCCTGTGAAGTACCTATGCCCTAGGTACCTAACGTACCATATACTAAGGGCTCATAAGGTCCCACAGTATCCAATCACTAGTGCATCTAATATGCACACCAAGTCGTTTAGAGAGAACAGAGAGACTGGGGCCCTGATTAGCAGGGACCCAGCCTGACTATAGCCAGAAACCAGTGTATACATCAGAAAAAAAGTGGGGGCAACATAAGTCCAGATCCTACTCTCCTACACTGACTGAATGTTATGCAACTGGGAAACCCCTTGGGGTAGCTGTGCGCATTACAAGTCCATCATCATCAACAGCAGCTCGTCCATCCCACTTGGTCTCAATCGGGTCCCGTTCAAGGGTTTGTAATCAGCCCTAAATGGATCTCAGCGTAATTGTTAGTACCCTATCAACCCCTGCCCTCCTATCATCTTCTTCACACCTCCTGCCGTCACACAGCAACGACCATCCACACCCACAACAAACACCACATTTTCTTTCCACCCAGGGCGGTGTCCTGATCAATCAGGGCTGGCCCTGCCAGCAGCTAATTGTTCCCATGGGATGATAGTCCCCAATTGAGGTATTTTGCAACAGGTTTCCTCTCAGCTGAAAACGCTTGTCGGCTTGCCTTGGCACTTATTTGCAGTTTAGGCAGGTGTCAACTAAATAAACTAGCACTGGCAAAGCCATTGGTGATGATGGCAAGATGGTGTGATGTTTCATTTTTTTATTGCAAAAATGCCACAAAAATAAATAGAAGAAAATAAAGAAAGCCCACCACTGTCTAAACATCACAGCAATATGCTTTTATTAAACTTTTTCAATTTAATCACCCTACATATAATTTTACTATAACAATACGGATGCTTACCAATAGGTAGGTCTACTTAGAATATGTGTATTCAAATCCTTTTAATTGTATTGCACATTGTTAGACCTGGCACCTTGGCGTGGGTCTCCCTTCCATTTTTGCTGTTGCCTCATGTGTTTTTACTGGTGTTAGATGCTCAGGGCACTGTGCCACTGCTGTCCAGTGCCACAGTGCAAGTGCTCCCTATTGTAAATTGATGTATGAATTTGTGATTCCATGATTGGTTGTTTTGGTTTACCTGTCAGACCCTAGTACAGTGCACCAGGAGTGCCCAGGGCTTGTAAATCCAAATGCTGCTGTTGGGCTTGCAGCACTGGTTGTGCCACCCACGGAAGCAACTTGTAAACATGTTTCTAAGGTCTGCCATTGCAGAGCCTGTGTGCAGTCTGGTACTGTCATGCTGACTGGGCAAGTGCACCCACTTGCCAGTCCCTAAACCTTCCCTTTTCTTCATATCAGACACCCCTATGGTAGGCCCAAGGGCAGGGTGCATTGTAAGGATAAGGTAGGACATGCCTTGGTGTGTGTGGCATGTTCTAATAGTGAATTACAGCCATTTTCGTTTTTCACTATTGCAAGGCTACCTGTTCTCCATAGGCCAGAATGGGGTGTTTGATTATTACATTTTATAATCCTAACTGACTCAGGGAACATGGTAGAAATTCGAGTTTAGTATGCCTGAACTCAGAATGATAAAATACATCTTTTAGTGAAGTTGGTTTTAACATTCTGTGTTTGAAAATACCACTTTTAGAAAGTAGGTATTTTCTTGTCTAACCATTCAAACCTGCCTCTGCTAGGCTGTGTATTCCTTGTCTGGAGTTTGAGTGACAGGTCTGGGGAATTCAAGGAGGCAGGGTGAGGTAGCCCTGTGGTGAATAGAGAGATCTGCATCTAGATGGGAGGGAGGAGTTGCACCTGGGACCTGAATAGGGCTGTGCCGTCCCTCCACAATGCTGGCTCCACACCCTGTGGTGCGTCTGATGTCTCTGCCCTGCACTCTGAAAGGAAAGAAGGAGTCAGGTAAACAAAGAGCTCCAGGACTGACCAGAACCGGTTTGAACAAGGCAAAGGCCTCTCTGCCCTCAGAGAACAAAGGATTTTGGGGTATAAGTATTGGGACCCTGATCCCAATAATTTAGATCACTTTGGGAAACAAGAAGAAGACTCTGCTGAGGAGAGGAACCAAGAAGAAGCTGAGGAGAAACTATCCCTGAAACTGGGGGATTGGACTGCAGTGGTTGCCTTACTGCCAAAGAGAGGAAAAAGGAACTGTGTGTGTACTTTTGCTCAACTTGTGAAGGATCTCCAAGGGCTTGGAAAAGAGCTTGCCTCCTGCTGAAGTCTCAGGAACAACAGACTTCAACCACCAGCTCCCCGGAGTTCTTTGGAAGTGCCTGCTGCTGTTTTGGGGCCTTCTGAGGGACTACGTGTCGCAAGGAGCTGGAAGCGTGAGTCAAGAAGGAGAAGCGTGCCGCCGTCTGAGCTGTTGTCGTCGCATCGCGTAAAGGGTGTTGCCGCTGCAGGTGTCGCATCGAGCGGAAGCGTCTCGCATCTTCGAAGAAGTGTCTCACAACGCCGAAGAAGCGTGTCACCATCGCAGCCATCATAGCTGACGCATTGCACCGCATCAAGAGAAGAGCCTTGCATCGAGGAAGAAGCGTGTCGCCGTCGCAGCCACTGCCGTCGCATCTTGGATGACGCCGCTGTAGCTGTCGCATTGCACCGCATCAAGAAAAGCGCCTCACATCCCCGGAGAAGCATGCCGCTGTCAGAACTGTTGTCGTCTCATCACGTAAAGGGTGTCGCCGCTGCACTTGTCGCATCGAGTGGAAGCGCCTCACAACGTCGGAGAAGAGTGTCGCCGCCAAAGCCGCTGTCATCGCATCACGTAAAGGGGTGTCGCCGCTGCAGCTGATGCATCGAATCGAGTCTTCTCGCAACATCGAAGAAGCATACCGCATCTGGAAGATCTTCACGCCTTTATTCCTTTGCACCAAACTTTCATCGCATCAACATCGTTGCAACAGTTTTGTTGCCCTGCGGGTCGCATCTACAGGTCCATTGACTTTAAGTGTCGCATTTAAGAACTGAAGAGACCTAAGCTAAATTCTACCATCTTAAAGTAACAGTATTATGGATTTTTGTCGTTTATGGTCTTGTGGTAAATCTATATAAATAATACTTATTTTTGATATAAAACCTGTGTGGTATCCATATGTAGTGTTGTCACTTGATTACTGTATGTGTTCACAAATGCTTTACACACTGCCTCTAAGATAAGCCTGACTGCTCGTGCCAAGCTACCAAGGGGGTGAGCAGGGGTTATTTTAGGAGTGTACCCCTTTACCCTGACTAGAGGTGAGGGTCCCTATTTGTCACAAGTGCATACCTGTGCCAAATAGAGACCCCCAAGTCTAACACACATACAGGAAAACATGATTTTAATTGGCACAAAGAAGGTGTGCTATTGGTTTGAATTACTCCAACCGGAACACATACTTCAAACACATAGAATTATTAAAATGTGCAAACAAAAATGCAATGTTAAAGTTAAGTATTGGCTCATCAGCCTCGGCACTGAAGGGCAGCTCTTTTTTTAGCAAATGTGCATGTCATTGAGCAAAATGTCCTCATTCACAGTCCAAGAGAGCTAATGGATGAAGCAGGCTGAGCCACTGCTCGATGCTGTGTGCTGTGTTGTGTAGGAAGCAGAGTTTGAGTAACAGCTAAAAAGACCCCTGTTTGAAGAGGGCTGACCTAATTCCAGTTACCGATGCAGTTATGTAGGTATTATTTATGTTTTTTATAAAATAATATTGGTGAAGCTGCTTCTAGGTCAGACCTAAACAAATGAAAATCAGTGTCAGGGTTACGTTGCAGTTCAGCAAAAAAATACAATGTTCACAAGGAACTCATTTATAAAGGCAATTCAACATATGCAAGCTAAAAATGACCTGCTCAGATTTAATCTAAATAGAAAAATGCAGTTACGACCTTACTGCTTAGGTCACAGTATGATACTTTGGTATGTTTCTACATACTAGTTATTGAAAATTTCTTTAAAATTCCTTGAAAAGCCCAACACAACTTATAATCAAGATAGGGCTTAC
Source organism: Triturus cristatus (assembly GCF_964204655.1). Taxonomy (NCBI): domain Eukaryota; kingdom Metazoa; phylum Chordata; class Amphibia; order Caudata; family Salamandridae; genus Triturus; species Triturus cristatus. The sequence continues at coordinate 19,426,656 of NC_140584.1, forward strand.
TTCAGCCGAAGTAAGTAGAATTTATTCTGCAGTCACAATCTTTACCACAGATGTATTTCCTTATACATAAAAGAATTAGACAATTTGCATTAGCTGCACATCAAAAAGTGATTTGTGAGCCCCAGTGAAGTGACCATAACCTATCTTGTTGAGTACTAAGTGAAAAACATGTGAAAAAGGCAGGGAAACAGGTTATTGTTAGTATCAAAAGGACGAGCTTGTACAAAATGGAAAATTAATCATTCAGGCTCTCTCTTCTGTTAATGTTGACGGCGTTTCGACCCTCTCTTGATACGGGGTCTCTTCAGGACAGCGTTTCTGGGGACAGTGTTGCACCAGATATATTAATTCATGGTGTTTCCTTGACTTGTAGAGGTTTGCCAGGTAAGGATAGGACAAAACCAGGAACAACAGAATAGTAGAATTGTTGGAATTATTCCAGCCACGGATAGACAGTGGTTTATCAGGGGTTAAGGGTTGAAACTCGAGATATTTCAATTATAGTGGTTCCGGGACTCATGGAACAACTGCTCCACTGAGAGGTCCGAGAAGGCGACATTCAATTCGTCCTGGAACCACTATAATTGAAATATGTCGGGTTTCAACCTTAACCCCTGAAAAAACCACTGTCTATCCGTGGCTGGAACATTGTGAATATTGTATATTTTGCTTAACTGCTAACCCAGCTCACAAGGACGTATGGGTCGCTATTGTTTCTTTAAAAATATAGGGCTACGTTGCAGCCAGCACATTGTGCATAGGAGGACTTGTTCTTCTAGAAAACAAAATGTTGTCAGGCTGATGCTCAGAGGTCATAGTTATACCTGATTTACAATTTCTCTGTCAGTGCCAATCTCTTAGTTCATGGGGCCTTAATTATTTATTTTGCCTTTTTTTTACATGTGCCACACAATCACCTTGCAACAACTTCAAGCTATGCAAAGGTTGTACACCCTGATCCATTTATGGCATTACGTGGATTTTAATATGGCTGGTGTACTTGCTTCGGCATAATCAGATTGGCATTTTCATAAAAATAAGTTACATTGATTACTCTGATTGCCATATGATAATGTTCTCGTTTCTGATAGTCAGATATCCAGCCCTTTGACAACTTTGACCTCGAACATCTGCCACAATGCCACCTATGTCACCAACCCGAAAAAGGACACAAGAGGATTGCACAGATGTGTCATTGACACCAAGAGCAGTGAGAGGGCATTCATTGACAAACTGAGCTCTCTTAAAAAGGTGACTTGCCTTACGAACCACATTTTGATTAGTAGCATACTTCATTAAGATGCATGCTGAGGCTGCCTACTGAGGGTGTAATTATTACTGCTGAGTCTTTTCCTATGGTTTGGCTGTCAGCTCTCTGTTTGAAGCTGTGTCGTGTTACTGTAATGCTGACGCATGAACGAATGATTTCTCCATGAGCTGCTCACAGTGGCGCAGCCGGCCTAGAGCAGCTCAGCGCCCTCCGTTGCCTGCCTAATGGCCTGTGCAGTTTTTTAGGTCTCGCCTGACCAAGCGCATGCGCTGGCCTGGCGAGACTTATTGAGAGGTCTCAAAAAAGTGCTACCAGGCCAGCCTGGAGCTACAGTGCATGTGCGCGGGTGCGCGCGCCGCACCGCTAGGGTGACCAACCGTCCGTAAATTTCACGGACAGTCCGTAATTTCGGCCGTCTGTCCGTTGTCCGTGAAGGATTCTTTAACGGACGCCAATTGTCCGTAATTTTAACAGGGCACCGATCGCACCACCCTAAAAGCGGCACAGCTTCCACCCACCTCCCTGCTTGACTCTGATGCAGCACCAAGGCTCAGATCCCAGCAGCACTGGAGAGGCACAGCGGGATGGCAACCCTCACACCTTCAGCCCTTGATGAGCTGTTAAGAGGTTTTGAAGGTGACTGAGAGGGAGGGGCTGCAGCTGCAGGGGCATCTATTCAGATGCAAACAGCCCTGAATGCGTCATGTCTCTGCAATTTAAAGGCGCCTCACACATTCCCTTTCTGCCCAGGGCCCCAAACATCCTAGAACCGGCCCCGATTACACCGATTACACCGAGGCAGCACGTGGTTCTCTTCACAGAGCTTAATTACTGTCACTAAATTGTAAGCAAACCTCGGTTCTTCAAACATGCAGTCTATAATGTAATAAAATAAAGAAATGGCACAATCGCACCCACACTGATTAACAAAGTATGGAGAACAATCCATTAAATCAGTTCTCTTGGAGTATCTCCTTTAAGTACTGTACATCAGTGTGGGGTGGCAAAACTAACATTTTAGAAACAGAGCCTGTCTTCTCGTTGTCTTGTCCAGGAGGGAGCCCTACCCCCACCCTGGAAGGGCCAAGATGATACCTGAATACTGCATGCCCACCCCTGTGCCCACCCTGGTGGATCCTGTTCCCCCTCTTGTGATGGCTCCTGCACCCCCCCCCCCCAGTGATGGCTCCTGTCCTCCCATGTGGTGGCTCCTGTCCCCCCCTGTCTGTGATGGCTCCTGTCCCCCCTGTGGTGGATCCGGTCTCCGCCCTGGGTGGCTTCTGCCCCAGTCCTGGAATGGCTCCTGCAGCGAGGGTGAAGTTCTTGATGGGCCTCTTCTCAAAAAGGATCAGCTCAAAATTAATATGGAAAGGTGGACGAGTGAGTAAGTGAAGGGATGGGTGGATGGCTGGATGAATTAGTGAAAGGGTGAATGGGTGAATTAAAGATTGAATAGATGGAGAATGAGAGAGGATGGATGGATGGATTGATGAGTGAGTGGAAGGATGGATGAGAAAAAAGGTAAATAGCTGGATGTATGGGTGGAAGGGTAGGTGGATGGGTAAAAGGGTGGATGGATGAGTGAAAGGATGGATGAGTGAAAGGATGGATGAGTGAAAAGGTGGATGATGAGTGAGTGGATGGATGAGTGAAATGATGGCTGGATTGATGAATTGATAAGTGCAAGGGTGAATGGATGGACGGATGAGTGAAAGGGTGGATGTAAGGATGGATGAGTGAGTGAAAGGGAGGGTAGATGGACAAAATGATGAATAGATGAGTGAAGGAGTGAAAGGACAGATGGATGAGAGAAAGGATGGATGAGTGATAGGGTCAATGGATGGATTCATGAGTGGATGAGTAGATGGATGGGTGGGTGGATGGATGGATGGAAGGAAGAAAGGATGGCTAAGTGAAAGGGTCGATGGAGAGAGAAAGGGAGGATGGATGGATGACTGAAAGGGTGGATGGGTGGGTGAGTGACTGGGTAACTGGATGAGTAAGTGAAAGGATGACTGGATGGGTAAAAGGCTGGATGGATGACTGAATGGATGGATGGGTAGAAGAGTGGATGGATGAGTGTACAGATGGATAGGGTGGATGGATGGATGAGTGAAAGGATGGATGGATGGATGGATGGATGAGTGAAATGATAGATGGAAGGATACATGATTGATAGGTTTGCAAATGGTTGAATATGTGGGCTTACTTATATACCATTGCGCGACCTACTCTGATGTGTCTGTAAAACTTATCTATTGTCCTGAAGTTTTGTCCTGAATTTTGACCTCCTGTCCTGAATTTGTGTCCTGAATTTTGACCCTTTGTCCTGAATTTTTACACTCACCGTCCTGAATTTGCACCAATGCCAGTTGGTCACCCTACGCACCGCGCTTTACCGCGATTACTTTCGGTTTCGCGGCCGCACGGCCACTTTGATGTTTGATCGTGATCGCAATCGCGATCACTTTCCCGGCTGCTTTGCATAGCCAATAGGTCTCGCTTTTGGGACCTTACAAGTATTTAGTTATGAAACTGTTGCATGGCTAAACACTTATAAGGTCCCAAAGGCGAGACCTATTGGCTATGCCAATGCTTGTTTATTTGTGTAATGATTATTCAGCGTGTAATGCTTGTTCTAGAAATTCGCCTATCACCAAGCCACAGTAGTCCTCATTTGGAGATAGGCTAATGAGCGGGAACTTGATTGATGATTGAATGAGGGAAAAAAGCCTTTTAAGTGCCGTGGGGCGCAGCTGGGGTGGTGATATGTGTGGCGCTGTTCAGCTGCAGGACAGCCTCTTCTCTTGCTCCTGCCGAGAATCTGCAGTGTGTATGAAGACGTCAGGCAGTTGGAAGCGGGTTATTTAGTATATTAATAGTAATATTATTAGAAGGCAGTGGTACTTGTTTTCTTGAATTACAAAAGGATGAAATGCGGAGTTGGATTGGACGGGGTTCAATGTCCAAAACTTTGCATGAGTCTTTTAGGAATATATTTAAAGACCTCGCTCTTATCACAGCTAGCAATGTTTCATTCTTCTTCTTATTGTTGTGTGTTACATTTCACGCTGGTGAAGACAGTATTGCCATGGTATTGTGAAGCATGTTCCCCAGCTCGATGTCTGCCTTGGACCTAATTCTTACACAACAAGGTTAGCTTCCTTTCTGCCAGTTCGCGTCTGTGAAATTGCCCCTGATAATGAGCTCTTCTATAATTAGCAATCATATCTGTACCAACTCCACCCAAATCGGTAGACAACGGTTGATAAACAAGCTGTCATCATTCACTTTGCATTTTTATGGAACTGTTCTTTTTATTGACTTTTAGTAATAAGTAGGAAACATAGTACACCAGCCTACATCCTTGGTCTGGGCAGGGTGAGAACCTCATAAACAATGGAGCAAAAACCAATGTCTGCTGGTGGCTTCATATGTTTCTTGGTGGTTTGAACTTTCTTCCATCTACCGGGTCCTCGTTTTATAGATTTGGGAGCTGCTGGTGCCTCTGCAGCAGAGGTTGTTCGCCTCTGTTGGTACAGTCTCGCCCCTGGGCCTGGCATGTCTCTGTGAATGTTTTAAGATGAATTAGAGACCCCTCCCATTTAAAGAGAAGTTTGAAAGGATTTTTACTTGGTATCTTTTCAGTTTAGAAATGTTGTGACCATTTGCAATTCGCTGCATTTCTGAAAGGTGGTAGCTGAGAGTCCTCGTTCTGATGCCAGGTTATCACCCTCCAATGTTTTCTGTCGAATATATCTGGCAGCCTCCATGATATTTTCTTTCTGCCGAGAATTGAGGTCTGATTTGAATGGGGGCTCTGAATGTGTGGATTTTGGCTGGCTTGGAGATTTCTGACCAGGGCTCCGTTTGTAGATCTCGTTGTCATGTCTAGTTTGTGTGCACCTGTTCTAGACAGCATGTGTCTAATGCTGGAGTCTTTTTTGCACTTGCTGGATGTCATTGTTGTTGAGCTCTGGCATTGTTTACCTTTTCAGGACCCTCTAATGCTTCGATCATTAGATTACACAGTTTGCATTGCTTTGGTTGACATGAGAGCCCCTGCACCTCACTCCATGGTCAGATTCCACAATCTCTCTGCTCGGGCCTCCCCGGGCTCCCAATCCCTCTACTAAATCGTGAGTTAACTAGCGCATTTTTTGGTCCTCCAACCCACTAATGTCTTCAGGCACCCACTGTATGCAAATTGTCCGGCTTAAGTCTGTTTTGAGCTGCCACAGCTAAAACGCCTGTGCCTGAGGCCCTGCTGTGTGCTGTGCGCCAGCCACTCTTCTCTTTGGGGGCTGCTTCTCTGTGCCACCAGCTAGAGTTTTCCTTCACTCACTGTCATGCTCCACTCATCGGGCTCTAATTATTTATTGACACCTTAGCCTATGTTGCCACTTCTGTGTGTCCCTCTGTGTGTCCATCGCACTATGTGAAGTGATGCACCAGTGCTTGGTTCAGTTTGAGATGAGTTAAACTCTCCTTTACAGCTTCCCTGGACAGACAACTTTGATAAATGAGTCCCTGGAGCTTTAATGACCCACAATGTTTTCTTATATTGATCTGGATATTCATCATTTTTTTGCGCTCCCAATTCGGTCACCAGAAAAGGCCTGCTCTGCTCAGCACCCGCTGGAGCCTCTCATGTCTTGTGTGCCCCTGGCTTTCTAAAGCCCTCTCATTTCATCATCTCCCTCCCCACTGGGCTCATGTCTGTGCACACCTTCTGGTGGGAGCGGCAGCTTTTTGGGCCCCCACTGTGCCGTGCTACTAACTCTTACAGTAGCAAGGCTGGCTGTTCCATAGGAAAACACTGGGATGCAGTTGCACATTTATTAATGCTACCTCCAGATAGGAATCACCTATACATTTATTAGACTCTTTGTAATATTTATTAAAAGCCCCATTCACTGGTGAAGTCAGATGTTTACTTAATATTAATAAAAACATATTCTTAGAAAGTTACCTTTCCCTGTCTAAAGCCCCTGTAGGCTAATTTAGATTAGGCTCCTAGTTGCAGACCTCGGAGCATTAACCCTGAATGGGGTGTCACAACTCCTCCCAGAGCAGAAGACAAAGATTTGGTTGTGTGGAGGTGTTTCTGTTCCTCTCGCAGGATGACCAAGAAGTTTTCCCAGTCACTGGCAAATGTCAGATAGCACCGGTTTTGTTCCCCCAATCAGCCAGGCTCCAATCACAGTGGGGCACAAGCTGCCCCTGTGAACTGATTTGAAGAGACCATGGAGGAGAGGTTTCTCATTTCCATGGCCACAGCTCTGGGGTTGGGACCCATGCTCTGCACAAGTATTTTACCATCTTGGATTTAGGTGGGGAAGAGAGCTGCACCAGGCCTGCCCCCAACGGCTAACCAACCTTAAAGAGGCCTTCTCGGCCCCAGCCTGCTGCCTGACACCGCTGAAGATTCTGGACTTCCATTTCAGAGACTAAGTCTGAAGGTAAAATTCTGACTAGGCTGTACTTGGTTTCTGTAGCAGACCTACGCTCCATCACGATTGGCCTCAAATCACACTTATATCCCAGTCTACCGTGATCAGTTGACTGTGGTTGGCGATTAACACTTTTTGGCTCTAGTTTTATTTAAACCTTTAAAAAATCATAAGTCTTGTATCCTTATTTGATTTTTGTCAATTTGGTGTCATTTTATTTATTTAAATGTACTCTACTTTCTTAAATTGTATATGGGTTTTCCTTGTGTTGTGTTTTCACTTTTTTACTGGTTTGGCATTGTATAAATACCTAACACATTGTCTCCCTATTGAGCTAGTCTGCCCGGTGCCAAAGCTACCACAGGATTTATCTATTTGTATTTTCCTAAAATGTTTGCTATAGCTCGAACATGACCCTTGCGGGTGTCAGAGCACTTTACAAATTTTCAGAGAGAAGAGACATCTAGAACCAATAGTATCATAGTCGAGAACAATACCATATATGGCAACTCTCCAGATGATCACCTCAGTGTCAAGCCCGATAGGTCAAAAACAATGACATATTAAGCGAGCAGTAGACATGAGTGCAGTCAACGTGTCGTGATTGGCATGGACAGAGTAGTTCCTAGGTTCAATGGCAGAGATTTTTTCATAAGTGGTACTTTAACTTCTTTCTTGAAAGATGCAGTTGAGCGATTGAGTCACATTTCAGGGGGCAAGGAGTTCCAAATCCTCAGAGGTTTTTTTATAGAACCTCTGAGGTTTCAAAAGTAAGGTGCAAGACCTTCTGGAGGATCTGCAGCCCCCAGAAAGTTCCACTTCCGAGCAAGGTATCTTGGGGCATTGAAGCGTAGAGATTTGTGGGTCATGCAGGCAATTTTAGTTGTGTTCTTGCTTCAGAAGGAAGCCAATTGAGGGATTTCAAATCGGTGGTAATATGGTTGTAAAGGAGCCATCTGGGTTCACGGCAAGCCGCAGAGGGTTGCACTTCCATAGTCCAATCTGGGACACATGGGCTTGCACAGCAGACTTGAAATCATTGAGGGGGAAGGTTTTTAATTTTCTTAGGATGTTCATTTGGACGTTCACTCCTTTGGTGGCATCACTGATGTGCTACTGCATGTTAAGGTTCTTGTCAGAGGTTATTACCAATGATCTCGCTGAATCATTAACTTATGGAAAGATGTTGAGGGCTGTTATTTACTTCATCCATTCTTCACTGACGGGCGAAAGTGTGGGCGGTGCAATTAGGAGGAATTCAGTTATGAGAGTGTTTGGTTTGAGATGACAGCATGTCAGCCAATTTTGGGATTTTTGTAGAGTTGAGGGACTTGATGTCTTTGGGGGAGGAGACTTTGGGTGTTGTTGGCATACATGTGATAGTGGATGTTGGATAAACTCAAACTTTCTGTTAGAAGCTCCTTGAACAAGTTAAAGAGAGTGGGTGTGAGGGAGGAACCCTGTGGGAACTCAAATGTGACTGGAGTGGTCTTAGACAGGGACGGATTAACCTTGAATATTTGAATTCTGTTTAGGAGAAATAAGGTGAATCAGTTTAGGACAGACCCTGATAACACCATCCTATGTTCCAATAAGTCTAGTAGGTTGTTGTGCCCAACCGTATTGAATGCCGAAAATAGGTGAAGGAGGATAAGAGGATTAGCAGGCATGATTCGTTCGAATCTAACATTTTTAGCGCATCATCCACTACGTGTGTAAGGGCCGTTCGGTGCTATTCCCCGGACGGAAGCCAGACTGGAATTAGTCTAAAAGACAGAATTGTTCAATGTGGTCACCCGGTTGGATGTGTACACATTTTTCAAGCAGCTTTGCCAGAGTTGGAATGTTGTAGATAGAGCGGAAGTTGTTTAGGTCAGTGTGATCCACTGTTGGTTTGTTTAGGATGGGGAAAAACTGACCAGATTTTAGGCAGTCAGGGATAGTACCTTGAAATAGGGAAGTATTTACAATCTAGGCCAAAAGTGGGAGTATAGATCAAGCTAGAAACCCACCCAAAAAACTATTTGAACTTGTGAAACTACAATCATATGGCCAACCCAGCCCATCCTCAGCTGTATCTAGTCTGCTAACAAACTGCAAGGAGTTTGCCTCTTTCTTACTTGAAAAGCTGAAAAACATGAGTAATGATTTTTCAAGTGGCATTGGAGCATCGTTCTCTATCACCTCATTCCAGCCTCTCCCCTGCCTGAATTATTGTGCCCTCACATCCACCTGGGAAAATCCCCAAAAACAAATTCTCATGGAAATCTTTTAAAACATTTGAGAAAAGCGACATTCTCAAAATTCTCCCCTGGGTTCCATTGTGCTTGGAGCGTCTGTAGCAGGAGAGTGCCATATCGAAATTTATGGTATTTACTTTTACAGATATTGGGGTTTTATAATCTAGGAGAGGCTCAAAGACTAAATCAATCTTGAAATCTAAAATCTAAAATGTTTTCTGCAAGGGATCCCTCAGAGATATGTCTGAGCTCTTCAGCCCACGTATATTCCCAAAAGGGGAAACAGTGTTTACATTGCATGCGCTACAACGCATGCAATTACAAAGTGGTCGTTACAACGACTGCATGTTACAAAGCAAGCCATTACATAGCAAGTCATTTCTACGACTTACTGTCGGGGATGAGCTAAACTAAGGAGTAGTATAATTTACTATTCCAACACCTTCCCTACTGTTGCAGACAATGGAGTTGGAATAGTAAATGCTGCCACAGTCATGCGATATCTCTTTTGCCAATCACCAGGCCCAGTCTCAGCACTTTTCTCTTTAGGAGCATGTATCCCACCTAATCCACCATTTGGAGAAAAGCATCATGGGGGTTACGACCATGGAGTGTCCCATAACAGCTAGCTTCCAGGCTGGGGCCAACTGCGAAGGACTGAAGGACTGTGCAGTCCCACTCTCTGTGGAGGAATTCACCCACTGCTTTGCTGCAGCAGAGGCAGAGAGGGCCGAAGGCCCTAGGTATGTGCCACAAGAGCTGGGGTGTCAAGTATATGCAGTGTAGGTATTTCAATTGCATGTGGTGTAATAGTGCAGTCACCACCACCTACTCTGGCTCTATCAGGTCCAATGCCCATTCAGTGTCGACCAATGCACCCAAATTGTCTTTCCAGTGTTTTTTCAAACACAGGAAGGAATTAGGTGTATGGAGCACAAGGGATTTATAAAGTATGGAAATTCAGCTCCTGGGAGGGAGGGAGCCCATTGTCGATATCGCCTCCAGAGGGATATACTCTGGCTGGTCTGTAAGCATAGTGAGGTAGGGCGAAAGTGTGTGTCTGAGTTGCAGGTAATGATATAATTGTTTACATTCTAGTCCAAATTTGTCTTGGAGGTCTGTGTATGATTTGATATCTTGTCCTTGCTCAATATGTCCCAGAGTGGTGACTGACACGGCATTTCATCCTCAGAACTCCTCCAAAGATGTAGCATCTGGCAAGAGAGTGCTTTGTCAAAGGGGGACCTGCGTGGACAGTTGGCTGCCATATATATATAGTGTAGGGGACAGTAGGTACCCAGGTGCCAGCGATCTATTCGAAAAGCCAGGTCATCTTCCGTGCTGTTATTCCAGTCAATCAGTAGAAGCATATGTGAGGCCCTATAGTAAGAAAGTAGGTCGGCCATTGCCAGTCCACCCTCATTTGTGGACTTACAGCACTTGCAGAATGCCACTGATTGAAACCCACCCTCCCCAGACGAATGAGTTAATGGCAGATTGAAAGGGTATTATGGTCACCTTAGAAATGTATAATGAGTAGTTTTGCATTGTGTATAGTAGCTTGTGGAGGACTCTTATCCTGTGCACACGCTCAATTTACAAGTCAAGTGACATAAAGTAGATGAGAATTGCATCAGTAAAGAGTAAAAGGTTCTTGTTTTTTTCTTGTTTTTCTTTAATCCAAAGCACGCCCAGCCAACACATGTTTCGTCGAATGGGTAAGACCCCACGACTTCTTCAGGGCTAGAAGCAATATGAAAACATTCATGTAAACATATGAAAACCAGTATTGGTGAAAACATTTCACCATGTGTGGAAACCCAAGCAACAAGTGATATCTGTGGTATATACTCCAGTAAACTGGATTGCAATCTAATTTAAGTATATACATAAAGAGTTCGGGCTGCCGGGTGACAACAACTTGTGTGGACCATAGTCCATGATAGTGTTGGAAAACTTGTGTAAAATACTTGTGTAAAGAGACGGGCGGTGAGGGGGTGAGTCAATCATCTTCCTGTGAGTGCCTAAAAAAGCATGCCAATAATAATCAGTGGATGGCGGTGTATACCAACCCCATTCAAATCAACCATGCAAGGACGTTAACCTCAATGAGAAATTCTGCCTGAGGGGGCAGGCCCCCACCTGTATGGCTGTTCAAATTCTATGTTCTGCATCCTGCACATGGTATAGCATAGTATAATGTTACACGCTAGCACCACCAGTATGTGTACATAAAGAAAACTAGCATGTAAAATCTTATATAGGGAAAGGTGAAGCTCACCTCTCTGCCGGTTATAATTCCGACCAGGCTGGTCACTGTATTTTCAAACCAATGTCCACAATATTAATCCTAGCGCCCGGCAAAAGGTCCCACCTTAAATCATAATGTTTAGCAGGCCACGTGTCCTATGAGTGAGAGTGGTGGTGTGGACCACCTGGAAAGGTACACTCGCATGGCCATCAGTTGGGATGTGAGATTGTCTGTTTTTGTGTGTGTCACCGTAGCCTGAATATGGACCCATTTGTAGCGGAAGTCAGTGATTGTGACTGTCCGCGCCGCCACATGTGTTCGAAAGACCTCATTATGCAAAAGTCTTATTTTTCTCTGGTTGACAATCCAGAGTAGCATCCAAATGTATCTCAGGTAGCTATGGCTATCGGTTACCCTAGGTAAATCAAGAGAACATCCATGTAGAGTGACACTAGGCCTTCACAAGTGTCTGACCCTCGGAACTCATGTAGATGGGGGCCTGCCCAGAGCACCCAGGCCAGGGGCTCAACTTCACGAGCAAATAACAGAATAATAGGGTTGACAGCGGGCATCACTGGGGTGTCCCTTGCCTCAAAGCAAAAGGCATTGGCACTGCACCTGCATTTCTGACCCGAGCACGTAGTTATGTGTATAGGAGTTGAATGTAAGCCATTAACTGGGGGCCAAAGCCCATGTTTCGAAGTACCACAAACAGATATGGCTACGAAATGCAGTCAAAAGCTTTCTCAAAGTCTACGAGCATCACCTCCAAAGAATATTGCATGACGTTGACAGTTGCCAATGCATTGTGTAAATGGCAGTTGCAATGCAGCGTTGATCTGTTTGGCATGAAGCCTCTTTGGTCCATGTTTTACTGGGAACAAAAGCGAATAGGTGTGACGCTAATGTTTAGGCTAGAATTTTGATTTCACAATTAATTAATCATACGGGCCTATATGATGAGCACAGATTGGGGGGAATTTTGTCTTGCGGAACAGCACTATCAGAGATTCCTCCAGGTTGGGGAGAGACGTCCCATTTCCAACGTCTCTGTAGATAGCATCAGCAAGGGTGGGGTGAGAATACTGGCTTGGCAGCTAAACAATTTTGCTGAGAGGCCACTGGGGCCTGGATTCATTGCCCTGGGGAGGTGAGGATGGCCTCTGCTATCTCCTAAGCTGTGACCTGGTCGTCAAGAGTTATGCGATGTTCTGCCCATATCTACAGCAGGTGGAGGTTGAAGAAATACGCTTCAGTCTCTTGCGTGAGGAGGCCTGGGGTTCTCTTTAGTACGGCATAGTACTTAGGGAAGCTCTTTGCTATCTCGTTAGGTGTCATGTCTGGGTCTTTGTTGGGTGATTGGCTCAGGCAATGCAAGAGCATCTCGGTTTTATTGTCTAATTCATAGAGGTGGTTCTGGGAGGTCTGCCATAGCTTCTTGGCTTCCTCTGTTTGAATTTACTTGAGTGCTAGGTTGGCTCTCTGAAGCTTGTAGAGTAACTCGACTGTAGCTTGCTCCACATACTTGCATTCTGCTAATCAAGCTGTCTGGTCAAGGCCTGCAAGCTTGCGGAGTCTCTCTTTCCTGGGATGGGCTAGGTTTGAGATTACTGACCCCCTGTCAGTGCCCTGAAGGCCCCTACATTGTTGACACAGGTTTCCACCCATAGCTGGTTGGACTCAACAAAGCGGATTGCCATTCTCCAGTGGTCTCCCGGAATGGTTTCTGGGTCGGCCACCAGGTGCTCAGGTGTCATGTGATGCAGTGTGCCGGTAGCTACACCTCTCTGAGAGCTGTAGGGGGGTGCATGATCAGAGAGGCCGGGAGCATGGATCAGTATATTCAAGATTGAGGGCATGTGTGCCAGGAAGTAATCCAGGCAGGATAGCTGTAGGAGAGTAGGATGTGCACTTATGTTGCCCCCACTTTTTTTCTGATGTATACACTGGTTTCTGACTATAGTCATGCTGGGTCCCTGCTAATCAGGGCCCCAGTCTCTCTGTTCTCTCTAAACGACTTGGAGTGCATATTAGTGATTGGTTACTGTGGTGCCTTATGAGCCCCTAGTATATGGTACCTTAGGTACCAAGGGCATAGGTACTTTACAGGCCTACCAGGGGCTGAAGCATGTATTATGCCACCCCTTGGAAGCAGACAAAATCTGACACCACAGGCCTGCTACTGCAGCCTGGGTGAGGTAGTGTTAGCACTCCTCACAGAGGTATAGGTTCCTATATCTCACCATACACACACATACAAACCTATCAGCCACCCCTATGGCAGGCCCTATCAATCCTGAGGGCAGGGTGCTTGGTTTACAATGTGAGGGGGTGCCTCTGCCTGAGCAGGGCCCCTCTGCAGCTGGCAGGGTCTATTCCCTGTGGCTGTTTGTGAATGCGGTTAAACCATATACTCTTAAGTGCATTATAACCTCCCGGTTAATGCTAACTTTGGAATGACTGCATCAAAACATGTCGTGTTTGGTGTCAAACAACTTGGAATCATACCCCCACACCAGTAACTGGTGTGGGAGTATGATCCCACACTTCTAGAGGGGATGACATGTACCCACTGTGGAAACACGGTAGAAATCTGAAAGAGACCTGGCATCACAAAATGGATGCCACCAGCACACACACTGGGCTGCCCTCCTGCTGCTGACCGAATCTCGCAGTGGAGGAGGCCCAACAATAGGCATCCTGTCACAGGGAGGTGTCACCACCTTCCAGACAGAATTCAGTGTATTGGAGCTGGGTGGGTGCACTCTTAGAGTGCTTTGAAGTCCTGCACTGGGGGAGCAGTAGGCTCCTCTGTGCATATGCCAGCTCAAACTGGTTCAGGGGCTACCTGCCCCTGCTCTGGCGCGAAACTGGACAAAGGGAAGTGGGTGTAACCACCCACCCTGCTGACCCTCCTAGAGGAGTGGTCATAGAGCTAGTCCCTCCCTTTCTTTTACTATAAGATAGGAACACCTTGCCATTGCAAGTTAGATAACCCTGGATGACGCTTTACAAGAAGAATCCTGGCCCTTCGACGTTCCACTACCTTTGGAAGACGGAAGAATCTCCCTTGGAGTCAAGGAGTGACTCCCCTGCTTGGCAGGCACCTGAAACTCTAATCAACGGTCGCAAACTTTCCCGCTTCCGTCGGAGTCCGAAGTCCCTGCAGCCCCGGAAGTGGATTTCCTGACTTCTCGACAGCCATTGTGAGTCCCCAGCAGAGCTGAGGCGAGTGGACTCCACAAGTGACGAGGAACCGCAATACCTGGGAACCGTGCACTATTGTCAAGTGCAACCCCTTCACGACGTTCTACGAACTTGTGCTTTGGACCATTTGTGGCCCAAGCCTCCAGCAGGTTTTGCAGCAAAAATCAGCGGCCTACCCCATCCCGAGTGACAGTGGGCTCCTGTGAAGCATTTCCTCAAGAGGCATCATCGCGATCCCTTGCCCGTTGGCTTGTGGGTCCCCCGAAGACTTTCTTATCAACTCAAAGGGCTCCCCTGGTTGCTCCAGGCCTGCCCACACTCACCCTCGCTGGGTGAGTCCCTCAGACCTTGCTGGTCTGCACCATCGACTTTCTTCTCTCCACACAAGACTTGCTGTTGCCATGGCTTGTTGGCTCCAATCTGGTTGCCGACACCGCAGTCAGCTGCAGATGTCGTGGGACACTCCGTATACAGCTGCTGGTCATCGTCGATCTTTCCTGGACCTCGTGAGTGAAGAGTCAAAACTCCTTTGATCCCCCCGCAGGATGAATCCCTGTCAGATAACTCAGACTAACTGGGGGTGTATGGGGAAGCAAGACACGAGATGTTTGGCATAGTGGAGGAGGAGGGTGTCGGGGTCCTGAGGAGACAGAATGGGACCCTTGGCGCTCGGCAGAGGCTGACACGAGCAAACTGTGATGTACTTGATAAAGCACGAGATGGTATTGCAGTATTGGTTGAAAATGGAAATGTTAATAAAAAGAGTTTAAAAAAAACAAAACTCCTTTGATCACCTGAAATCACCCGACATCCGTGGGCATCCATCTTCCTGGCCCCGAATCACTGGCAAGTGACTGTGAACACTGTCCCTTCAATTTTCAGGTCTTCTACATCTTGGATCCAGCCTTGGATTCCACCGGACACTTCGTCAGTCACCGCAAGCAGCAAGTCTTCTTTGGCTTCCATAGAAAACAGCGACGCAACCCGACACCAAGAGACATCTATGCACCCAGCTTCCCTGGGTGAGGTAACTCGTGCACCCCGGTGCCCTAGTGTGTGTTGGCCCTCGAATTACTTACCTTGTAAGTGGCTTGCTTGTAGACTTCCTCGAAGTACCCTAAAACTTTAAAAATCAAACCGCGACTTTCTCCATTGTAATCAATAGGGAACCCGCAGCTGTGTTCTCACACTGCATGCGTCTCCCGTGGGTCTGTTACTTACCTGCTTTCACTGCAGTAGTGAAGCCCCAGCGATTCTACAGGCCCTAGGCCTTGTCGTTCTGCAAGTCAACTTTCCTAAACCTCTTTTTTAGTATATGGTCTGGTACGCCCCTAGGGCCCCAGCCATATTTGTGCTCAACTTATTGAGAAACGTTGATATTTGAATGTGTTCCTGGCTTCCAATCTCATAAAGAGATTAGTAGAGTGTGTCTAGAAATAAATACATATATATTTGATATATATACCTGTGTGGTGTCCTTTCATTTGGTAATTCAAGAGATTATAAGGTAAAACAAGCTGCTTTACATTCCTCAGAGACTTAGCCTGAAGGCTGCTCTCCACAGCTACCACTAGGATAGCTTTCTTTAAAAGGTTGTCTTAAACCTATCTACCATAAGAGTCGAATTGGACTGGTGCAAGGTGGCCACTATAACTAGTGACCAGCATATGCCAGGCCAACTTCTCACAATAGCGTACTGTATACTCCAGATAAGAACATGTATCAGCCTGCCTCACAGTGATGTTGTCTCCACGAGTCGCTAAAACCCAGTGTCATAGTGAATGAAGCCAATAAATGCTCAGGTTGTATCATTGTTGTACCATTCCAAGATCGCCCAACATGTCAGTTCTGAATGTGGTGGCTGTGCCGGAAATTATATAATTAATACAATGATAGACTATTTACAATACCTTTGCAAAAAGGACACCTGCTTTTACGTTTTGCTTCCTTACTTGTTTTCTTTTTTCTTACTTGTATTCTTGTAATTTCTTTTGTATATGTTGTTGGGTGTGTGTGTATTTTATTGTGATAGTGTTGGATGGTGGCTACAAGAATATATCAGTGGATGGATGAATGGATGCAAAGATGAGTGACAAAGTGCATGAATAAGACTTATTGAGTGCCCAAACCTAGCAATAACACAAACAACACTTTCATTCATAAGCCAGATCTGGTTGAATTGCCAATGCTTGTTTGTGTCTTGGGTGTGAAAAAAGGTTGTCATACTGAGTTCAACTGGAAGCTCACACCTGGCCGACACAACAACCAAATAAGGGTACATAGGTACTTTTTGCATTTTATGTCACTCCAAAAGACGGCTTTAGGACAAACAAGAGGTTTACTTTCTAAAGCTCCATCTATATGTAATGTGTGTAGGTGTATGGAAGCTACTTATGACCACTATAAACATGATCATATACATCCATATTTCAATCTTAAAGAGAGGAATTCTTCGGATACTGGATATGTCATTCCTTGGCCTCGATGCTGGGGTTTGAATGGATATTCTACAGGGAGTTTAACGGGAAGCTCACACCTGGCTGTCAGACACAACAACCAAATAAGGGTAAGTAGGTGCATTTTACATGTTATGCCACTCCAAAAGACGGCATATAGACAAACAAGAGGTTTACTTTCTCAAGCTGCTTCTATATGTAAGGTATGTATGTGTACGCAAGCTAGTCATGAACACTATAAGAATGATCATATATAACAGGAACACTCACATGCGGGCCTCCTGATCTTTAATTACAACTCCTTGTTGAATATCAGCACTGGACTGCTAGTCACTTGATATAGCAGGAGCATTCACAAAGCTGTGAAACAAATGGGCATACTTTATTTACACCTTAACTAAAGCATGAGCATTTTACCTTAGTAGATTAGATTATATCAGTACATTGAAAGGCATTTATTAGCAGTGATAGTTTTCAAACATGATTTTAGAAACATTCATGCCACTCTAATTCTGAAAACAATGCCATTAGTGAAAAAAGAGAGGCAAGTCATTTGTCAGGTGCACCTTGTGTGCGGCCTTGGTTGTTTTATTAATTAGAACAACATTATAGTTTATTAAATAAAACACAAGAGAAGGTTTTGTACAGCGCACATCCTGAACTTGTATATTTTAAGGGGATCTCATATGTGGTAATGAAGAAATTGGAGGCAAAGTGAAATTAACCAATTGTCTAGGACCACAGAATTTCATCAAGTGGGGAAGCCAGGACTGATGGCTGGTTTTCTGCTTTCACATTTTGTAATTCAGCCACCAGATCAATCAATTAAGGGTTTGTAAAGCGCAGCTTCTCAGCCGTGAGGGCCTCAAGGCGCTGGGGGGGTGGATCAGTTTTGTGCTGGGATCATCTGAAGTGCCAGGTCTTGTTGCCCTTCCTGAACTGGAGCAGTGTAGGGCTTTGCCAGAGGTGGAGGGGGAGGTCGTTCTAGGTCTTGGCTGCGAGGTAGAAGAAGGACTTTCCACCCGTTCTGGTCTTGTAGATGCATGGAATGGTGGCCAGGGAGAGGTCGGCTGATAGGAGGTTTCTCTTGACAGATGAGTATCTCTTTCCCTCTCACGTTTTACATTAGAAGTTAATGCTTTGATTCTTGGTGCATGAGAATAGAGCATTGGTGGCAGACGGACATCACATGAAGGCTCGGTTTGTTGTCCACACCCTGCATCTGCTTAGCATCCCCCTATGCCCACCTTTCATCACTCGAATACTCGCATTGCTGGCATCGGTGTTGTCCTCGGACATTCCATAGACAATACTTTGTGGCACCTAGGGAAATGGTTGTGAGTACCGATGATATATAATCATATTTCAATCTTAAAGAGAGGAATTCTCCCTTCACATGATATGTCATGCCTTAGTCTCAATGCTGGGATTTGAATGGCTAGTCTACAGAAATCAATATTTTGAGGATGCGAAGAAGGAGTATTTGACTACACTATTTACATGTTATCTATCTATCAGTTATGCTTGGCAAGAGTGCTAATTTAAGACATGGCCACTGCCGAGATTTTGTAATGACTAATGTCTGCAGTAGTTAAAGAGCATGAGTAGGACTTATGTGGTAGTCTTAAAAACATCACAAAGGGAAACTATGAGCCATGTAGATTCCTAAGTTAAGGTGCTTTTCTAGTGGCCTTTATGGCAGCTGAATAGACCTCCAAAATTTCCAAGTTGATTAAAATCCATAACCTTCAAAGGTGCATATTGCTTAAAATTCACTAAAAAACAACCTAGTATCAATTCATAACACCATTATGTGGTACTTTAGGCAATGCTTTGTGGTTGTTTGGCACAGGAACATTTAAAGGATGTCCTGTATTTGGCTGGAAATGTGACAGCATTTGCTGAAGTCCTTAAAGTAATTATAAACAAGCATTGGCATAGCCAATAGGTCTCGCCTTTGGTACCTTATAAGTGTTTGGCCATGCAACAGTTGATGTAGTTGCACCAAGGATATTGTGCTGGATAACTAAACACTTATAAGGTCCCAAAGGTGAGACCTTTTGGCTAAGCCAATGCTTGTTTCTTTTACGGTGTAGTGCTGTCACACAATTTGAGATCACTAGATTAACATGTGTTAATAGAAACCTGTTTTATGTTGCTGCAAAAACTGAAGTTTCTTGATCAAAACTTTTAACATAAGCAGTAGGTGTTCATTATATTCACTATGGAAATGGAGAGTTATAGTAGATATGCACCAACTTTGTTGGTAAAGTCCAATACCAAGAAATGGATCAAGGCAGATCAAACATCCCAGGGTCTCCTATGAGAGTATTGTTTGATAATTTTGGGATGTAGCCAGATGACATTATAATTATATGTTTTATGCTGCAGCTTTGTCGATTATTGTTACCCACTCGTTCAGTTAATTTTTCACATTATGTCTCCATCGTCAGTTATTCCCTTAAAAAATGTAAGCAAAAGCAGCATTTCGTGACATAGTATGCTGTTTGAGCAACACACAGCCTCTGACAGGAAACTGTAACTTTGAACAGGTCAATGCTTGTTGAAATAAAAGTCAAAGGCATGTTTAAAAAGTGTTTCATAACAGGCACAACAAACCAGCTACTAACACTGTTAAAATATACATGTTTTCTTTAAACAAATTGGGTCTTAATCATAAAGGTATTTTAGAGTACGGAAAGCAGTATGCATGAAGTACTCTAAACTACACTTGAATATATTTGTGAATTGGCCCCAAAACATCTAAAATGGGACTATTCATAGAATGTTCACATACAGTTAGTACAATTAGAAAGGACAGAGCCCTATTTGAAATGTTACTAATAGAGAGTTGGACATTTTGGGGCTGATTCAGAAAGATAGCTAAGGGTAAGTAAAGGAGTACGTCTATAATCCTACCTCCTGTAAACATAATGTTTTTGTGAATTGTCAGGTTATTAAGTTTGTAGATTTATATAGAGTGGCTTATCACCCATGAGGGTATCCTGGTGCTTTCCTTGGGCACGGGCAGATTAAGTGATTTACCCAGAATGATTGGATGTTGGGCCGATGCGGAGACTTGAACGCAGGTCACCAGCTCCCGAGTTTGCAGCTCTGGCCGCTGTGCTACATCCTCCTCCAGTACAATGTGGCGCTCAATAAAGCAAATATGCGTTGTGCTAAATTAGCCCTTACTCCTTGTCATCCATTCAGTACCAGCTTTGTGAAGGCCACGACCTACCAGTGTTTCTGATTGTCACAGGTGCCATTGAATGCACACATATGACTGCAGCCCATCGCAGCACGGAGGTCACAGTCAGAACCCAAACATGGCACGCTCCATAAACTGAGGCAACACTGGTTCCTCTCACCGGCTGACAGTGAGTTGGTGCAGTGAAGACGGGCCTTCTCCAGCTGACCTGCACTGACAGTGCAGTCAGCATCCTTGCCTCCTTCACATACGCCCTCATGGGATACAAAGCTTCTCCACTGGGTGGATGCTGTTCTTTGAGTTTTCTTTTTTGACATCTACTGATATTCCATCGGGACAAATCCGGATGATTCCAGTTGCGTCTTGACCTGTTTTCTGGTGTCTAATTCTGTCCATTGGTAAAAGTGGGTAAATATTATTTCACAAGTGAAATTATACTCTGGGCATATAAGGCATGATTCTCAAATGCAACGTGTATATATCCTTCGGGAATTCTAGATATACTCCTGGAAAGCTACAGCAGTTACAGTTTTCCAGGAGTACTCACAAGCGTAAACAGTTACCCATGCATGCGCAAGTGAATTTACAAATTATAATTTTTTGCAACCTTTTTCCCGATACTTCACCAGTTTTTGGGGGTGTTCTCCCATAAGTTATACCATAAATGTGATTTCACGAGTAAAAATTGACACTTTGTGATTACCAGAGAGAATTTGCACTCATGGAAAAATATGTTGGAACTTGCATGTGCACATAGCTTTCTGAGTCGGTTCCTACATAGTCCAGTATTCAAAAATGTGTATGCTACAGCTGGATCCATCATCCAATAGATACCAAACCATTCATAACTGGTCGAGTGGAATATTCAGCAGCGTACATTGTTTAGCACCGTTTGCTTGTAGACTGAGCGAGAGAAGGCACCTTTGAGCCTCGTGCCGGTGCTGCAACAAGCATGAAACTAGGCATTTGGCGGACACGTATTATTGCAAGAAGTGGGAAAGGTGACACTAGGGAATTTGGGGGTGGTGAGAAGCGTGACCTGGGATAGATGGCATGATATTAGATTAGGGATAGTTAATAGATGCATTGCTTAATTTGAGCCGGTGGTTTACGGTGCTGGCACCAGCACTTATGACAGTCTGCCACATGGTGGTGCTGTTTGTCCAAATCAGAGACAAGCACAACAGCGATAGTTTATTAATTCAATTCACATTAAAAAATAACTCATTCCTGCTGCCCAAGCCATTTCTAATAGCTTTGAGGGCCTAGAATGATCTGAACATTCACACCTGTAGGTAGGAGTGTGATGGTTTTCAGTTGTGTTAATGCTGTCATTGGCAAGGCCGGCAGGTGCAGGCTGCAGTGGTCTTCTGACGAGGGCCCCTCTCACTTATTTATTCTTTTACAAATTAAACACTGGATACATGACATGAAGAAGCATGTCACCAGACTTGTATAGGTTTGATGACATAATGCAGGGATTTAAGCGGGCCGGGTCTTGCCGGTGCTCAGCCCAGCAGCTCTGAAACGCAGGTGCCGAAACGGGTCTCTTTCGTTTGCAGCAGTGCCACCCTTCACAGCCTTTGAGATAATTTCAAAGAGACTCGTCTAGCTTGTTGTAGGTAATCTTATTTAATGTTTTATATATCTGGATTCAAACACAGAAGCAGCAAAATGCCAGTCCGGCGGCACACTATGCTAAACACAGATTTTTAGCTTACGCGTTTTTAAGCCACGCCCTTAATTGCATCGGCCATGCACATTAAAGGTATTCAGTGGCAGGGTCGTGACACTACAGTTTGAGGACAGGGGTGGCATTACACCGGATGTCACTGGAAGCCACAAATGTAGCGCGAGATAACCTCCAATGCGCAGAGTGAGGGTACCACAGATAGCATCAGGACCCCGTGCCCTGAAAAGGCTCTGAAGCGATGGGCTCGCTGTCTTCGTGTGACCGGTCTGTGAAGCAAAAGATTCTGATTGTGCAGAATTGGCCGAACGGTGTCCAGTGGTGTTTAACAAGGGCCACCGTGGTTTTCAGTGTCATCGAGCGTCAGGCTGTGGTGTCTGGCCCATGGGCCCCACCCCTCAGTCCTTTGACATGTTTGCTCCTTGTAAAGCAGATGACCCGCCTCCCCCGGGCGCCTTGGCTTTGCACTGTTCACAAGTCCAGTGAGTAGCCCAGACAGACACATTTATCTCCGAGACAGGAGATGGAGGCAGTCGGCCTCTGCGCGCCCCTTGGAACTGGGCACTCTGTGGCTGTTTCTGCAACAAGCTGTGTCTTCATTCAGCTACTGCTGTGTACGGATACAAAGCGGCGTGTCTGTAACACTTCAGATATGAGGCGGGTTACAGAGTTAACAATGAGTTATATGCTGCTGTGGTGGGGGAGGAGGAGTGAGGGGGATGCAAAGGGGCATATAGAAGGAGTGAATGAAAGGGAAGAAGGGGAGACAGACGGGGGAACCTAGAAAAAACAGAGCAAGAGGGGAGAGATGGGGGGGAAGCGGAGCGTAAAATAGTCGTGAAGGCATAAGGAAAGAAAGGGGGCAAGGATAAACAAGCATTGGCCGCGCGACGTGGGAAGCTTGTAATAAGAGAACCGGCGTCAGATTCAGAAACACGCTAGTGATGCGCACGCGGGAGCAGGAAAAAGAGATCGCGCTTGAAGAGTGCCACAAGCAATGTAAAAAAAGACGCTAGTGATGCGGGTGCGCAGCAGCAGGAAAAAGTGAAAGTGATCACACTGGAAGGGAGGCAGATGGCGGCTGCACGCGTGCACGCAAGCTTGAGGCCAGCAAAAGCCTCTGGTAGCACTTTTAAAACCCCAATACTAAATGTCTTGCAGAGCAGCGCATGCGTTGGCTCAGGCGAGACCTAAAAACTAGCAGATAACAAGGCTCAGTATGTGGAAGCATCCCATTCTTACATGTGGGGATTTTAACTTGACTGTCCACCTGGGGATAGATTCAACTATTTTGTGTGTGCCGAGTCAGTGGCATATGAGAAAAGAGTAGGGCACCTTTGAAACAAATTCTTGTAACAGATGCTCACTATAATATATGGCGGGCTTGACTGGCTAGTGAACCTGTTTTTACCTTCCATTCCGTTCCACATTGCTCATCTTCTCATATAGACATGTTTTTCCTGAATTATAGTATCTTACCTCTATAATGATGATTGTGGGCAACTCATGGTATGATTGATCACTGTCTTCAGGCTGTCAGGCTCAATAAGCTTACAGCTGCACTGAAGACAGGTCTGGTTGCTCCAATCACAAGGGAGAAGATTGAAAAGGCTATTTCACAATTAGCAATAGCTGAAGTGGCCAGACCTCACTCTATCCCAACAGAATTTTATAAACAGTTTCAAAACATTATCAGTCCGTTTTCTTCAAAATTGTTAACTGAACAGCTTTTTTTGTGCCTACATCACCCTCATGGGGGAACCTATATAGCAGTCCTTGTTAAAAGGAATATGGGCCCATTGAATTGTGGCTCATATCACTTTATATCACTAATAAACGGTGACTCTAAAATTTACATGCAGATATGTTCCAAGCAATTGGCTATAGTCATAGGATCATTAATTGACCCATGTAGCATGGATTGGTCCCTTCGAGGGATACCACTTTTCATAAAAACCTAGCCATATCCACACTTCATTTGGAATGAGAGTTGAAAAATCCTACTGGTGTGATCCTGTTGGATGCTGAAAAAGTGTTCGGCAGGGTCTCCTGGCGATATCTGCGAACAATCCTGTCTGTGATGGGATTGGGCTTGAGATTCAAACACGGAGTCAGTCATTGTACTCCTTCCTAACAGTTAGGATCATCTGTATGGGATAATTTTCTGATGTTATACAAATCAGTCTTGGTACGAGGCATGGATGTCCCTTATCCCTGCCCTCCTTCACCCTGTATTTGGATCCATACATCCAGGTACCCAAAACCTGATTTTTCATTCCATCTTAGAGGTTGCATAATTGAGAGGTCAAGCTCTTGGCATATGGAGATTATATTGGGATGTTTTAAAAAAACATTTATTTACAATTTTTTATTGAGCTGATTGTGTAAAAAAGAAAAAGAGAAGCAGCTCAATTGCATTATCCAGCTTAGATAAATATAACAATCAATTCCTGCATACATAAGTAAAAGCAAAAGTGCGATGACAATAAAGTGCAAATAGTGCATCAGGAGATATAAAAAAACAAGACTCAGCAGCTTATGTCCAAACTAGTAATTAGTTCATATTTATAATGATAAAGTGCTAGTGCAATTGGACCATGGTGCTATCCTTGCTGGGTCGAAAGATCCATCAGAAAAGTGCTGATACAATATCAATACAATGCTAAAATTGAAAAACCCGAAATATCGATAACATAAGTATCACAACATATAATCAATAAAATCATCTGTTCCTGAATACATCAATAAAGTGCTAATGCTATAGAAATAAAATGCTAACAGTATCAGGTCAGGCAATATATCGATAGGAGCAAATTATTTATACTCTGAAAATAAAGTGCAAATAATCAAATTCCACATAGATAATATTCTACTTTCATAACACATTGAGGGTATAAATGACTATTAACATTTTAAAATGCATTATTGAAAAACCCTGACCAAATTGCTACAAATCTTCTAAGAGACCCTATCCGCTTGGCGTATGCTTCCTCCCATATATATGTCTCAACCATCTTTTTTTGCCATTGTTAAATCAACGGTATCTTATTCGACTTCCAATTTTGTAAAATTAGAGAGCTGGCCACAGCAATAGCTATTGAACAGAAATATTGTTGGTACTTAGACAAATGTTGGAACTCTATGGAACACCCAAAAAGAGCTGATTTAATAGTAGGAATAATGTGGAATGATAAAGCTAGACATTGATTAGTCCTCAAAAAAACATCGGACCAGAATTAATATAGATCGGGACAGTAGAAAAAAATATGGTTCCAGGACCCTATCTCTGGGTTTCCACATCTAAAACAAAACTCAGAAGAGCCCGGAAAAAAGTTTTTTCAGTTTTTTAGGTGAATAATAAGTTAGCCGTCTTGACAAATAGGCCATTCTTTTATAATTAGCAGCTCTGAGCGCTTAGAAACAGCCATTCCTTTTTGCTGACACTGCAGCTGGTTACTTTAAGTAGTTTAGGAAAGAAGTTATCGAGCACTTTCTGCTAGCCCAGCTTCATTATTAGTCACCACATAATTTGCTTTTAAGAAGCTTGAAATTTGATTAAAACTGCCAAAGCTGGAAACCTAGGGCCCAGCTGCTGGGACAACATCTCACTGGTAATCAACTTAGATGCACTAAAAAAGTCACCCAAATATTCAAAACACACCTCTTGCCATAATTGCAAAGACCCCCAGAGAAAGCTGCAAACCAAAGGGCTGACACTCACTAATTTTTTAATATAGATGGTATCTATGTATATTTTGTAGATTAAAAAATACTTGTATGCGACAAGAAAGGTCAGCTAATGCCTTGTATCTCGATTTTTTAGGGAGTTTCGGAAAGCGTAGAAAGACGGGTAACTGGATTTTGCTCTCCTGCACCATACTTTTCAATAACAAATTCTCGCATTTTGATGCTGCCAATGGGAGTTGAACCAATACATTCAATAAAGCAGCCTAGTAATAAAACTCAAGATTGGGGAGGGCGAGCCCCCCCAGGAGACGTATCTAATTGTAAAATTGTTAAGGAAGTTCTAGGCTGTTTCTGTGCTCATATACAATTCTGAATTAATGCATCTACTTCTGAGAGATATGATTTAGGAATTTTAATCTGAAGATAAATAAAAATACAAATAATGGCAAGATAGATATTTTAACCAACTATACACGGCCTATTAAAGTTAAAGGAAGAATAGAACATCGATCTAATAGCCTCTTAGCTTTTCCAGGGTGTTTCCATAATTTAGCCTAGAAAAATGATCATAGTGACAATTTGCATATAAACCTAAATATCTAATAGGATTTGATGAATTCTGCTGAGGGTGAAAATGCAGCTACACCAGTGGGGAATTGAACCAAAGTACCTCTGTCTTTGCTCGATTTAATCTATACCCACCAATTCATGTAAACTCTTCTACTTCCTTGAATGTATTTGTGATATTACATGGTTCTGCTGATAGATATAAAATAACAGCATCTGCAAATAATTTAATTTTTTGCATGGCTGCTATTAGAGGCATTATCTGGAGCTTATTGTGGATTTTAATTGCCAAGTGCAAATAAAGGGGGGACAGTGGGCATCCCTGTCTAGTCCCACGTCGAATCTTGACTATACCTGCCGATTCTCTGTTAATCAAGATTCTCGCCTCTGAACCTGAATAAACATCTTAATAATTTTGACCAAACTTTCAGACAAGCCAAACTTAGTAAATATAAAGAACAAAGCCTACCAGTCAACAAGGTCAAATGCTTCTTCTGCATCAGGCATTAGAATTGCTGCCTTAACCTTGTTAACTGACAGGTAATCAATGGCTTGTGTCAAAAAATATGTATTAGAGGCAATGGATCTATTCTGAATAAAACCTGACTGATCTATATGATCCACCTGTTGTGCAACCACAGTCAACCTAACTACACAGATTTTCAATTTTTTTTATAGTCTATATTTAAAAGACTTATGGGTCTTTATGAGCCAGCAGCAGTGGGATCCTTATCTTTCTTAAGAAAGCGATGCACAACCGCTTCCTTAAAGTTTTTAGATATTGGTTCACCATTTTTTTGATCAGATTGTATCATTTAGAAAGAAAAAGTAAAAGCAGAGGTTCAAAAATCTTAAAAACTTCACCAGGGATGCCGTCATTACCTGGGGCTTTCGCATTGGCTTTAGATTTTAATACATTACCGACTTAATCTTGTGAAACATTTTTATCAAGATAATCCTGTACGGTCTTAGAAATAGAAGGCATTCCTAAAGATACAAAATAGTTTGGTAATTTCCTGCGTCTCCTAATATATCATTTTGAAATGTTGTACAATTGTATCTAGGACCATTTCTCTAATCCGAGTAATTTTATTTTGATTATTCTGAGTTTTTGTTAACCAGGCCAGGCCAGATAGCGTCCTTTATGTTGACTCTCTTTGTAAAGTTTTTGTTTATAGGCCTTGCTCCCCTTGATTACCTGAAGATACAAAAATTGCCTGAGATTATCTTTAGCCTCTGCAAGATTTTGAAGGAGACCCGTCTTTTGAGATTCAGACCTAACTGTCTTGAAAATAGCTTTACATTTTTCAACCTCCTCCTTTAGGGAAAGCATCTCCTGAGAGCATTGTTTCACATCGCTGATGTGTATGCTATTACCTGCCCTCTAAAGGCTGATAAAAAAGCTTCCCACACAGAAAACATAGACGCTGTGTTCTCATTGATTTAAAAACAAATGCTTAATAAAAGACTGCATTTCAGTAATCCACTCCACATCTTCAAGAAGAGATTTATCGAAGCACCAGTGCCTAGTATTTCAAAGGTGTGTTCCGTTCATATTAATTTTAATAGAAATGACTGAATGATCAGAAAAGGCATTGGAGATAATCTCCGTCTCTTTCTAGATAACAGATTATCAATCAAAAATAAATCTATTCGAGATGTGGTCTTATATGTTAAAGAATAGCATGTATAATCTGAGTGCCCAGGATGACTTTTTCACCATGAATCTAGCAAAGCAAAATCCTTTTTCATCATATTAATCAGCTTGTTCGATCTGGGTTTTAGTTGTTTCTTAGTTGCGTTAGAAGTGTCATGGGGAATATCTTGAATGAAGTTAAAATCTCCCCCCCCCAAATTATCGAGCCCTCAGAGACTGCTAGTAGATCATAAATTTGCAGTAAAGCAGAGATGTCATCAAATATAGGACCATAATTGTTCAAGAGATCAAATACTACCTCATTGCGGTTAACTTGCACATAAATTCAGCGGCCTTGCTCAACTAACTTTTAATATTTGACAATTGCAGTTATTAGAAAATATAATAGCCACCCCACAAACTGACAAGTTAGCTGATGCAAAATAAGCTTGGTTATACCTCTTTGGAAGAATCATTTTAGGTGTATCAGATCTAAAATGAGTCTCCTGAATAAACAGCACTTGTGGGGAGAAAGAAAGCAACCAAGTTAACATTGCACTCGCTTTTCTTGAATTCAACCAGCCATTTACATTGCACAAAATTATTTTGATACTATCCATTCAAAATAGAAATGACAGCTTTCATCGCACTAAAAATACATAGCATTAGAAATTTGAAAAGAAACAACCCACCTATGTATGCAATTCAAAAACGATCCACTCATTTTTTGTCTGCTACCCCAACCCCACCCCCACCCTAGCTATCCCAAAACCAGACATGGCGAGCCTTCCCCTAGCAACATGCCACGCAAAACCCGTAACTGATGGATGCCCGGGAAATGCATCCTCATCTGTCAGAATTGGGTCCCCACCACCTTCGCCACCCCCACCCTGCTTGAGAAAAAACGAGCAGGAATAATACCCACCTATATAGAACTCTAATTCGAATTGTTTTTAAATAGTCCTGTGCTTCTGAAAGAACATTTAAGATCTTAAATTGTCCCTTACAAAGCACCTTCAATTTTGAAGACTGAACCAAGGAGGCCTGTGCTCCGATTGATCCAAATTCAAAGGCAAGCAATTGAAACACCTTTCTCTGCCTAGCTGAAGTCATAGAAAGTTCAGAAAATATCTTCAAAGAGGCATTCTGCAAAATCGTGTACTGCTGTATCGCTCTAGTGAGGACCTGTTCCTTAATCCGGAAATCAGAGAAGTTGACCAAAATAGTTAGAGGCTATTTGGCCCAAGGTGTTTGATGAAAAGGTACTTGATAAGCCTGCATGATTGTCAAATCCTTAGGAGCAGATGGTAAAACATGATCTTTAATCAACATATTGATGAGCTGAGGAACTGATTGTATATGATCCTAGGATTCACTCCCTTTCGGAATCCCCGTAAATCGCAGATTGGAGCGTTTTGCATGATTTCCCATAGATTCTAATTTTAGCTCCAATTCTGTGTTTTTTGCAAATTCAGTTGTGGTACGGGATTGCATAAGTGCCAATTTGTCCTCGATGTCAGAAATTCTTTGCTCCGCTGCCTGTAGCTGATTTGGCAGTACCAATTAGGTCTCTTCCATTTTAGTAAGCCTTAGCTTTATTAGCTCTGTATACAAAGCTTGCTGGACTTTAAGCCTACGTTCTCCACCAGAATTGTATCCAGCATTTCTTTCAAAGCTTCTGGCAGGAGCGCCTGAGCCACGCAAGGATTTTTGATCAACAATACTTTTGAGTGGATATTCAGTTCAGGAGCAACCATCCCTTGTGCGCTAAGGCTGGTGCTTGGATCATGGGAGGGAGCAAGGGAAGCTTCATCTGAAGCTCCCTGACCCCCGGAAGCAGTTGGAGGTGTATAATCCGATTTTTCTTGCACATTTTCTTGCACGTTCCGAGCAGCGACCCCCCTCAAATGTGGAATTTGCGGGCCCTAGTATTGTTGTAATTGATGGCAATACTCCCACTCTGATCTCCTCACCAGAATTTTTAGACCCAACATTTGTAAACAAAGAGAAGGTTTTAGGCTTTTGAAGAGGCTCAAGACTCTTATCTAACCCTACGTTCCTCGTTGACGAAGTAGAGGCTGGGGATGGAGTTGAATTTTCAGAGCTGTTAGAAATTGGACAGGAGGCACCAGCTTTTCCTATTGCAGCTGACCCAGGCTTGTGAAAAAATAAACCTTCTGCTGTCCCCCGTCCCTCTTTTTCGTGTGGCTGGGAAGGATTAAAGGAAAAGGCAGGAGTGCCTCCCGATGTCTCCATCTGCTTTTCGATCCAGCCAGCCACCGTACTCTGTGAGGCCTTCTTATGTTGTTTAAGAGGTATAGGGGGAACTGGTGAACCAATTTGTGTGCAAAGTTGTCGCATGACAGTAGGGCGCATATGCTACTAATACATCGACTACCAAAGTTTTTCCTTTCAGCTATTGTAGGTCAAGCATATACCTTCCACGGGTGCTGGGAAACTAACACAGCCCTATGTAAGTCACAAAGTCGTGCGTAGCGCCTACCTTGCACTTTGCCTCACCTTAGCCGCTCCTTACTTCCAGAGATGAACAGGAGCAGATTGTACCAGTTCCTCTTCCAGGCTGAATAAGAGCAGTCTTGTTATCTCTCCATAAGCTTGACGAGAGCTGGGACCAGACCTCATTAATTTCCAATACTTTAGCAACAACAGCTGACACCAAGTCTCCTCGCTTCAAAAAACCCTCCAATCCTCGGCAGCTGCGGGTGCCACACTTTCTTCCTGGCTCCATTGCCTGAATTTGGATGCATACCTTCAGGTACTCAAAAGCTGCTTATCCATTCCATTCTTGAGGATGCATAATTGAGAGGTCAAGCGCTTCGCATATGGAGATTATATTGCGACCTTAACATCATCTCTTAAGAAGACTTTTTATGCCATTGAGGATGCAGCTGCAACATTTGTGCAAGTGTTGGTATATAATCCGAACATGGATAAAACAGAAATTGTTGCTAATGTTCTTCCAAAAATGAATGACTGTCGATATGTTGCATCAGCTAGATACTTGGGTGTCTTCATTTCCTTTTGCATGAAAACTATTGTTACCCTAAATTATGAAGCACGGTAGACAGACTCCCTCTCCATATTCAGGAAATGAGATAGATTACGCCTCGGTCTCATCGGTAGCTGTAACATTATTAATATGGTTATCCTACCATGATATCTCTATCTGCTCAGGTCCATTCCCATGAACCTATGTAAGAGTTACTTCCTAAAGGTCAAATGTAATTGGAGCAATGTGTGTGTCAATTCAAATAACCTTGATGTGCTCTAAGATATCTACAAATTCCCCTCAGTGAGGGCCAGCTTGCACTTCCATCTCTCTGGCTCTATCCTCATTCATGTTAAGGCTCTCTTCTGTAGTAGGGGTAGGGCTTTTGGATCCAATTTTAAATTTTAAGGTACGAACTTATGCCAATGTACCATTTGTGATCAATTAGTTTGAGTATTCATTCGCTATTATTCTCTAACTATTTATATAATTGTATCTGTTTTATCGATGAGAAATATCTTTTCAACAAAAAATATTTTAAATAAAACATGGGACCAGCTCACTGTTAAATTATGACCAAGTATGTATGTATTGCGCAAACCAAGCAGTATATATTATGGAGGGGGTTAAGAGACAGTCTGCAAGATCATATAAATTAGTTGGGGATTACCGAAATGAATATCACACACATTACATTTCCCTTTTAGCCCACATTAGCCCAGAATCACATGATGTTGATATAAGCGCTGAGTTTGGGATTCAAACCTGGGTCCCCAGGTTCTAAAGGTGGCAGGTTGAGCCACTAGACACATCTCCATTGTGTTCCGTTTAAACTGGGGCCTTATTTGCAGTTGGGTGGCTGGGATAGTCAAACATGGCGGATGTCTCATTTGGCATATCATAAGTGCTAAAGGCCATTATGCACTTAGAATATGGTGGACTGAACTTCTGCCATGTTTGTAACGGAGTATCTTGTCACCAAACTCTACATAGGTTAGAAAATAAATAAAGCATTTAGGGTTTAATAACTGGGCGGGAGTTACCACAGAATGCTGGAAACATTAAAAACTTGATTGTATCACTTGTATTGTAAGCACACAACATTTTTGTTTTAAAAATTATAAGTGGATTTAGGAGTGTAGTGTTTTTCATGTATGATTTTTGCAAAGTGTTTCCAATTTGGAAATGATCATCTTCTTTTATTAGAGTTAAAACCGATACTGAACATGAATAACACACCACATGCACATAAAAATGCTCATTCTTTTAAGCCACTTGATGATTAAGTTTTACATAAGCACAAAATGAGAATTCTATTTAGAGGGACTTGTACGGCTTCACATTTTTACAAGTACTAGTAACATTTTAAAATAGTTCAGAACTGCCCGAGACATGAAGCAGCAAAAGTACCATTGATATGCAGAAAAACAAATATTGATTGTCAGAAAATGTCCCTTTTGTGTGGTCCTCTCCATTTTTTTTAGACTGATGCTTTGGGTTTTTTGACTCTGTTCACTGGGGCACAGCTAATCAGGCTGCAACGCATGTGCTATGACCTGTAAAAAACTATAACATTTTCTAACTCCTAATTGCCATATTTAACTTTGCTAT
Organism: Triturus cristatus; assembly: GCF_964204655.1. Taxonomy (NCBI): domain Eukaryota; kingdom Metazoa; phylum Chordata; class Amphibia; order Caudata; family Salamandridae; genus Triturus; species Triturus cristatus. The sequence goes on from NC_140584.1 coordinate 19,458,945, forward strand.
ATGACCATGGGGCATGGTGCAGAATTACATCCATTGCACGGAAAATAAAGTAGCACTTGTGGACTTCAGCACTTACTGTGTCATCCATTAGTGTGACAAGGGACGACAATAGTCTCAATCCTACCATCATAGTCTGACTGCTGTAATTTAAACCTGGAGTTTGAATTGCCAAAATAACCCCTTTGACCAGGGAAAAAACCTTCCTTTTATGCCCTTATGAAGGCCTTGTGGCCCACAAAATGGAATGCATGGTATTTAAAAGTGAGACATGTAGAAATGTAATGTTACCATGTCCCTACAGTGACAAGTCCCCAAAAGCTATTTTTACTGTGAAAGGTACCTTTGGAAAATTACCTTTCCTGCCTAAAGCTCCTGTAGGCTAATTTGGATTACCCTGAAGCAGCTGCCCCAGGGAGGAACTGCCCCTCTTCTCTTTACAATGAGAGCATGCATTCCGGTCAGAATGCATGCTCCCATTTTAAAGAATAGGAATGCAAACGAACAGTGTTCGGTCGCATCCTAATTGCTGGGTTGGAACCGCAGACAGGGGGTCGGTCGTTACCAATAATGAATCGATGTCAGACAGACCCAGGTCCATCCAACATCGAAATCAGGCCCTTAGTGTGGTTTGGTGGATAGCGTCTTCATTGGGTCTGTCACTTGAGTGTCCTGTTTTCCAAGAGTCATTGTAACCTTCATTGGCCAACAATTAGGCAGGTGAGGGGTGTTACCCCAAAACCGGTTCCAGGATGCTTGTTTCCGGTCTGGGAAAGACCTGGCGTGGCAGTTCCGGCTGGACTGTTCCCATGAGGCACAGGGTCAAGACTGATTTGCATATAGCTGGGTCTGAACTGGGCCGGCGAAGTGAGCTAAAGAACGGTGATGGATTCCACCCCGTTCTGTGACTGGGGCAAGTGTCTGAAAAGTTGCAGCGCTCCGTCCATCATCTCCTTGTGTTTGCAACAATTAGGCAGGAGCATCTTCCTGAAGATGGAATTAAAAATATTTCATGAGCTCACAGTCATTTCAAAGACGGACATGGAAAAAGTGGTGGTTGTCTTGAAATAGCTTTGCAAAACTAGATCTGAAGTGCTTTGTACTGTCATCTGTAGGAACTGCTTTTTTGTTGTGAAATCACTCATTCCTCTTTTTAAATACCTGTGAGTAGCCTATAAACTTTGGCAAATCCACTGAAACATGTTTTGTATCATATTGTGTGTGATCAGTATATTAAAATGAATAATTTATCACTCTATCTTATTGTATTGGCGCTAATGATTGCTGCGCCCCGTTGTTTGAAGTGTTGGCCATGCCTTAACTGATTGATCTGTTATTTCCCCCCAAAGTTCGGGTCTAGTATGAGCAGGGGGTCTGACATCTTTGATAGCCATGGAATAGCATTAAGAAATTGTGGCATTTTTGAAATGTGTAAATTATTTATTCAGTACCAAAACAGGAATAAAGTCAAACACAACACATGAAAAATCGAAAACCAGTGTTGTAAAATAGAGTACATTTTAGTAGACAAAATTACCCAGAATGACATGGACCTAATAAGGGAAACTGATAATATAAATTTTTAAACTTTTAAATACCATTACCACAAAAAAGAGCGTTAAGTGCCAAACGCGGTCAAATGGCCATGGTTGACCAGGACCTAGATGCAATTTGAGGCTGACCACGATAGAGCGTGGGTTGGATACAGCAACCAAATTTGGGCAAGTTAGAAGTTTTATCTTTGGAATTAGTCTCTGAAATGGAAGTCTTAAATCCTCAGCAGGGAAAGACAGCAGGCTGTGGTCGACAAGGGCTACACAAGGTTGGATAGTCATTGGATGAGGTCCAGGTGAATCCATTCAATTATGTGCGAAAGCTCCTTGAGGGAGGAATTCAAATTTTGTATTCAAGAAAAACCCTTGCCGCCTGGATACACTTGGGGCCTTCATGCAGTGAAGATTTCTACCTTCCTACTTAGGCTGCATCAAGAGCTGAAGAGGGCTTCAGAAGGCAAGATACCTTCTCTGCGAGATCCCACTGAATAAGATGTGCCGCTGCAGGATGACTTACAGCTGAAAAGACCTATATCTTCAACTCATTGGTAGTGCACGTTGGTTGGGTCAACATGGCAGGTTTGTCATGGTCCTCCAGAGGTCTTTGAGCCAAAAAGTTTCAAAGTCCCAGGATTCTTAGGTTGTTAGGAAGAGTATACTTTGACACAGCCTGTGATTCTGAAAATTCCCAAAAAATTTAGAACAATATATTAAATTGAAATAATTAAAATGATACCAAAACAACAAAAGATCCAAGAAGTAAAACTGGAGCTATACATTTTTTAAGTTTAAGGTTCAAATTAGCCCAAAAAATAGTTCATTACCAACCACAGTCATCTGGTTGCACTTGGCCAGTACCTAGGCACAAGTTAAAGCCGGCTGTGATATAGCATGGGCCAGATACAGCAACAAGACTCAACCCGGTTGAAAGTTTCACCTTCTGATTTAGGGCCTGATTTGAGCTCCGCAGATCGGTTACTTCATCAAAAACTTGAAAGATATCCTGTCCTCTGTAGTACAAGTGCTACTGCATATTATACTTTTGTAGCACGGTGGACAGTATATCTGTATGGTTGTGATGGAGTAACCCATCCACAGAACTCTAAACAAGGCTCTTAGTCTGTGAAGTGCAAGTCAAAGATCCTATGATGTGGCAGCAAAAGGCTCCTCATCATTGGACAGCTGCAGGATTAGGTTTTGATGGAGTTAACTTTGATGGGAAAGCACCAAGCGGGATAAATCTTAATTTTGTATCCAAATAAGGCCCATTGACTGGCCTTTACCTAGTGAAGATGTCTACCGCTATACTTGATCACTTTTTTGGTGCTCATATTTACTTCCACTTTGCGGGCAGTTACTTTCTCTGTGAGGTTCCGCTGAATCAGATTTGTTGCTGAAGAAAAAACTCAGAGCGGGAGCAACCTGAATCGTTTGCCCACTGGCAGCCCCCTTTATTGGATCAGCTTGGCAGATTGGTCCTGCAGCTCTGGAGGTCTTAGCAGCCAAATAGTCCTAGGTTTCAAGAAAGCTTAGTGGAGTACACTTTTACAGTAGCCAGCCAAGGGTCCTGGGCCTTGGAGACAGCCCATGAGGGTGTCCAGGAGAGATCAGTGGCAATGCCCAGGGCAGGTCCAGTTGGAACTAGTCGGATGGGCAGTTGCAGAAAATGCCTCTTATAGCTTGTTGTATCTCTTCAGCTTCAACTGGAGGTCATTCTTATGGTTCTTGGATTCTCCTTCTTTGTCCTGAGTATGAAGTACTGGGGTTTTTAGGACCCCAGCGGTGCCAGGGGTAGCACCCTATGACTTCGAGTTCTTCCTGTCTTGGACCACAGAAACACAGAGTCTTGTGGTGGCGTCAAAGATCGATTTTATTATGACTGCAGTCAGTAACAGGTATCCTAGAAGTACACACGAGTATGTTCTCAGGAGACTGCTCAAAATTACAAAACCAGTCTTCTCCTTATATACAAAATATCATGCTTCAGGCACACATTCCTCGTTTGACGATATGGTCATTCATATGTATTCATTACAAACGAAAAGGCAGAGTCATGATGACCATCCCACATTTCAGTTCAGCCAGCCCACAATTATTTACCCAGCGAGGCTCAGATCCCTCATCAGATATCAGCAGACCCCAATAAACACGGGCACCTCCTCCTCGTAAAACAGGAAGCAGAGTCAGGTGTGAAAGAGATTAGTCGGGGGCTTGTGTGGGATGAAAGGCTTTATGGTGTGTCAAACCCTGATGCTAATCACAGGTGGCCGTAGGAAGGGGAGCTCGTGAGACCGGACTGACCTCGGGCAGTGGAGCCAGTTCGCACAGGTCACAGAGAAGTCAATAGAAGGTACATGTGTTCTGAAAGCCTGTGCATGTCCTTAATGTGCAGCCTATGTGAGGGCAACCATAAGATGGCTACCGCTCTAAAATGGAACCCACGAAGTCAATGTGTAATATCGTATACAAAGTGAATTTATCGATGAAACGTTATGCAAAACACTTGTACATACCGCATTGGCCATTCGCGGTTCGCTGATACCGAAATAGGCAGGGTAGGGCCATGCCTCCTACGTGGTCCCAAAATTTAAAGTACCACAAGTATAAGAGAGAGAATGTCTAGTCTTCTATACACATCTCAGTTCACAGATACCATTTCCAGTCCTTTTCTGCGGTTCCTCAGATCCACAAAGTGTTCTGAGGAGGCTCTATGGGTGCCACATTGATGCCTAGCACCACCCTGTGGTCAGGCCTGACTCCTGGCTCCTCCCTAACCAATAGGATAAATGTTCCTAAGGGCAACCCTACTCACATTTGCAGCACTTCCTGTGAGTCCTACTCCATTCAATCCCACAGTGGCCCTCTCTGCCTAAATCCAAGATGGTGAAACCCTTCTCTCTTTGTGCAGAGACTGTGTACCCACCCAAGAGGTATGGCCTTGAAATAGTTTACCTCTCCCCTATGTTCACTCTATGGGGCAACTCATCTCCCAATGGAATTGATGCCTGCCTGACTAGAGGGGAAAAAAGGCATGTGACAGGGTAGGTCTCTGTGTAGTTAATCAAGTTCCTAACCACAGACCAGATGACCATCCTAACAGAGGAACAGAAACAGCCCTATACGCAAGGCCTCTATCTCAGCCCTGGGAGCAAGTTCACACTTTATCAAGGGGGCTGTTCAGCTACCAAGTGATGGCTGGGCTCATTCATAAGGACATTCAGAGGTTCTAGGCAGAAAAGGTAACTTTGTAAAAGTACCTTTTCCATAATATTTATTTCAAATCTGACATTACCAATTAATTGGATTTTTGATACATATTTCAAACGGTCCAGCAATGAAATTCGAAGGTGTTTCCTAGCTGGAGATAACATTATTAAATTTAATACTATGTCCCAGTGCTTTCTTAGTCAGCAGCCAACCCTGATACAGTGAAAATAGCTTTTTGGGCCTTTTCACTGCAAGGATATGTTTAACAATAAACGTTTACATGTCCTACTTTTAAATACCATGCACCCTGCCTTATGGTAAGACCTACGAAGGAGTGACATTAATATTTAAAAAGAAGGTTTAGGCCTGTCAAAAGGGGTTATTTTGTCAAAGGTGCCTGCGTTGGTGCTTGGCAGCCCATTGTGGCCGGCGCAGGGGGAAAGGACAGGAATGCATTGTATCTGATGGATATGGCACATTCCTGCCCTTTTTTGCCATAGGGCAGTGCAGCAGGACGGAATGAGGCACAACATTTTATAAATGAGGCCCGGAGTGTTCATCGGGTAATGAATGGGAAAACTCTGCTTTGGCACAGTTGGGAAGGAGGACCCATGCTGAAATATTGGGTCAGCCTGAGTGGGTGTGTGTGGCAACAAGGGCCCAAACAGCCCATCAGGAAAGTAAAGGGAGCCTGGAGTCTGGAAAAATAGACCTGGTTCTCTTAGTGAAATGGAATGGAATGAGATGTAGAAACCAGCCTCAAAGCTTCCTATGATTCAGAAGGAGTGTGAAGCAAGGGGCAGATCTGGAGCATAATTGGGAAGAGGACCCTACCCTACTAGAACTGCAAGGCTTTTCTGCATTACAAGGGGCAAGACAACCTCCTGGAAAGAGTTCTCCCAAGTGCAGAAAGAGTGCCCACCCGTTGAAGGTCTTGGGTGCCAGACAGAGACCCAAGATAAATGGGATGATATATGTCTTGGATTTCTACCCAGAACACAGCTTGGTAATAGTCTTTTTAGACCCCCTGGCACCAAAGACTTTGACAGTATGCTAATCAGAGACAAAAAGCCAGGTGGACTGGTATCCGTCCCACAGCCCACTGAATATTACTTAAGTGAGATTCATTTTAGGTAACGATCAGTCCTGTGAGATGTCACAGGGATAGGTATGGGAACCCAAACAGCCTTTCATCATGGAAAGGAACACTCAAGAACAGTGGGAACCCAGGAATCAATCTATCAATCATTGGGGCTTATATAGTGCAGCTTGTCAACCTGAGGGGGTCGTAGAGAGGTGGGGGGCGAAAAGCCAGGTCTTCAGCTGCTCCCTGGAGTCCCTCAGAGAGGGGGACGTGCGCAGGTAGCGGGGGAGGTTGTTCCAGGACTTGGTGGACGGGGAGGGTGGTGGGTTGAGTGCAGAGGGCCACTATGTGTCATCCCAAGGGGAGGGCTTGTTTCTGAAAAGGATGATCTCAGTCTTGTTTGATTTGAGTTTTAGGCAGTTGGCTTTCATCGAGGTGAAGATGTTGGTCATGGTGGTTTGGAAGTTGGTTCTTGCGGTGTCTGGGTCTTCTGAGAAGGATAGTATGAGCTAGGTGGAGTAGGAGACGATGTTGAGTCCGTGGGTGTGGGTGATGTTGACCAGAGTTGTCATATATATGTTGAATAGGGTGGGGCTGAGAGAGGAGCCATGGGGATGCTGAATATGATGTCTTTGGGTGCGGAGGCGCAGGGTGGGAGGACCGGTTTAGTGGAGGGTTTTGTAGGCATGAGTGAGAAGCTTGAAGAGGCATCTCTTCTGCACGGGGGCCAGTGGAGGGCTCTGAGGTAAGGGGTTATTCTGGCTTTTCTGGAAAGGTTAAGGAAGAGTCTTGCTACCACATTCTGGATGGTTTAGAGGCGGTTGAGGAGCTATTTGGTGGTTCCAGCGAAGAAGCCCATTGCCATAGTCAAGTCTGCTTGAGATGAGGGCCTGGGTAACTGTCCTCCTGGTTGAGGTGGGGATCCACCGGAAGATCTTGCGGAGCATGCGGAGGGTGTGAAAGCAGATAGAGGAGACGGCATTGATTTGTTGTTTCATGGTGAACTGTATGTCTAGGATTATGCTGAGGTTGCTCGCGTGATCTGATAAGGAGGGTGGTGGGCTGAGTGCAGAGGGCCACTAGATGTCATCCCAAGGGGAGAGCTTGTTTCTGAAAAGGATGATCTCTGCCTTGTCTGAGTTGAGTTTTAGGCAGTTGGCTTTCATCCAGGTGGAGATGTTGGACATGGTGGTTTGGATGTTGGTTCTTGCGGTGTCTGGGTGTTCTGAGAAGGATAGAATGAGCTGTGGGGCATAGGAGACGATGTTGAGTCCGTGTGTGAGGGTGGTGTTGACCAGAGGTGCCATGTATGTGTTGAATAGGGTGGGGCTGAGAGAGGAGCCATGGGGTGCTGCATATGATGTCTTTGGGTGCGGAGGCGAAGGGTGGGAGGTGGATACTCTGGGTTTGTCCGGAGAGGAAGGAGGTGATCCAGTTGAGATCCTTGCCCCGTATGTCTATGTGGTGGAGCCTGGTAAGGAGTGTGTGGTGGGAGACCAAGTCAAAGGCTGCCGATAGGTCGAGGAGGATGAGGGCGGCAGAGCCGTCTTGGTTGAGGAGCCATCCGATGTCGTCCCTGGCTGCGATCAGGGTGGTCTTGGTACTGTGGTTAGGTTTGAAACCTGACTCAGAGGGGCCAAGCAAGTTGTGCTCTTTGAAGAAGTTGGTAAGCTGGAGGTTGATGACCTTCTCCATGACTTTGGCTGGGAAGGGAAGGAGCGAGATGGGTCGGTAATATTTTAGTTTGTTGGGGCTGGCTGTAGGTTTCTTCAGTAGGGGTTTGACTTTGGCCGGCTTCCATGCATCGGGTAAAGTGGCAGTCATGATGGAGGTGTTAAGGAGTCCTGTGAGGGGGCTCCAATGGATTCACTTCCTAGGTTGAAGATGTGATGAGGTCAGGGATCTGAGGGGTGTCAGACGTAGATGGAGTTCAGGATAGACATTGTGTCTTCCGATGAGAGTTGCTTCCATTCAATGATACGGTGGAGGGAGGTGTCACTAGGGGTGCGGGTGGGTGAGGTTGAGGTTCAAAGTTTGCTGTAGATGTTGGTGATCTTGCAGTGAAAGGAGTCTGCCAGTGTGTCGCAGAGGGCTTGGGAAGGGTGAATGGTGTTCTCAGTGGAAGTGGGGCAGGTGAATTCTCAGACAATGATTAAGAGCTCCTTGGTTTGATTGGTGCTCACCTCAAGGTGGGCGGTGAGGGATTCTTTCATGGATTCCTTAAGTTGTTGGTGGTAGCTGTTGAGGGCTTCTCTGAAAGAGTTGTGGTTTGCGGGGTCTTGTTGCAATGCCAGAATCTTCCAGTTTCTTGCAGTGGCGTTTGAGGGTCTGAAGTTCAGGGGTGAGCCAGTTGGCTTGCTTGCTGGTTCTTCCACTAGGGTGTTCTTCAGGGGGGCAATGGTGTCGGCAATTAAGATGATCCAGTTGAAGAAATTGTATGTTGAGTCCATGGCTGGTAGTCTGGTTTCGTGTTTAGGGCGGTTGTCCAAAGGGGTTCGGTGACCTTTCCACAGTTGCAATGGGGGAGGGAGGGGTGTCTTGCAGGGTCTTCCAGAGGGCTGTAGATGGTGAAGTGAACGATGCTGTAGTCTGTCCAGGACAGCTCAATAGTGTGGGAGAACTTGACACAGTCATTGGTGGAGAAGATGGGGTCCAGGTTGTGTCCTGCGCTGTGCTTGGGTGCACTGAGCACAGTCCAGACGCGGATGGGCACAGAAGGGCTTGCCTTTCCCATGCCTATAGCCTACCAGTGACCTGGCCTCCATTAAGTAGTCTCGGGGAGAAGGGAGGGGCAGGAGAGCGGCGCAAAGAATTAGCTCAAGCCAGTTGGGTAGGGCAGTGAGTGTCTGAGCAGGACACTGAGGGAGAACAAGAAGTAAAATACAAGCAAAAACTGAAAGGGGGCACAACAAAAACTACACTACAAAATACAGAAATACACAAGATGCAGAAAATACAAAATACAATATAATACAAAATACAAACAGAAAATGTAGTGTGAGAGGAGCTACCAGGGTATGAACTATACTTATATATTTATTTTAAATCAAACCCCTATTGCAGTGCATACAATGTGCATAGTAACTATTATAAAACCAATTAGAACATTGTAGCGTTGGAAGCTCCATTGAAAACAATGGAGTGCTCCGAGCTTATAACGGCTGGTATAAGCCTGGAGCTCCAACATTCCAATGTTTCTTTGTTCACAGCTCTGGCTGTGAACAAAGACTTCAGGGAGCCTGAGGGGATGTCAATCCCCTTGTCTCCCTGAAGGCTTTGTTTTGTTACAACATTCTGCCCTCTAGTGGCAGAATGTTCTAATAGCCTTATAGCCCTTCGTAGCAGGGCTATACCGACTTTTAAAGTCCCTCTGCTTTGTTAAAGTCCCTCGCCTTCGGCTCGGGCCTTTAACGCTGCAGCGGGCCTTTAACAGCCGGTATAGCCCTCTACGGCGGGCTATAAGGCTATAGTAAAATAGTCACATTGGTATTCATCAGGAGGGTGAACAGTAAAAAATTTTGTAAAACTGTGGTTATATCATAAAGCGTATTCATATTTATATTTCCCACCCACCTTACATTCAGATAACTAAGCTAAATTTTGTACCAAACCTCTTCTGAACCATAGAGCCAATGTGCAGAAAAATAGCAGCATCTAGAAATTACTGTCTGCGTTAGCGCAAGCAAACAGAGTGAAGGTTAGATTAACTCCATTGAAAAAGACACAATCTCTCTGGTTCAGATTCACCCCATTATGAAAACTCTGATGAGTGCCTTGTTATCAAAACAAGAGACTCAACATTTTCAGATTTTGATGCTAATTTCTTTGGATTTTGATGATGTGAGATTTTGCCGTAAATCAGCCACAGGTGAAATTGGTATCATTGGTGGAGTAGTGAGTGAAGCACAAAGAATTTGTAGAGGAACTCAAATTGAATCCGGCAGCATAGATACTGCTGACATTAAAGATTAATCTGGTGCACTTTGCATGACAATACTGAAAAGATCAGAAAAGGTAGGCACTGTTGGCAGTCTGATTCCTACCAGAACTGGCAAGGGTGTTGATGACACCAGTGTTGGCATTGTTGGTGGTTGTTTTACAGAGGGCTCTCTAGATAAACTGTTTTAAAGCAAATCTTGCACCTAGTAGCAGGTCTTACTTGACAAGTTTGAAACTTGTGAAATGACAAACTCCACTTTTCACTTATACTGTTCAATAAATCTCCTCCAAAGTATAATGCCATGGCTTCACAGTATTGTTGTTCAGTCAGTTAGATATCACCTCCATTTATGTTGGAATTCATGCTGGATTTATTTGTTAGGAAAACAAATTGCACAACCTTCTGTCAGCAGTGTAGTTGAAATTCCACCAAAACAGATTTGAAAACAACTAATTGAAGAAGGGCGTAATGGATTCAAAAATAGTCTTAAAGCCAGTCAATAAACCAGATCCAATAGTTTTAAAAACACGGATTATGCGATAATGAGACAGACCAGCGAGTAAAAAAATTCGCACTATAATAATATCGAGTGAAAAATATCATGGAATGGAAATATCGAGTGCAGGAATATCGTTGTCAAGAATATCAATTTGAAGGTAAGTAATATTGATTTTAAAAATATAGAAGTCATTAATATCGTTTGGAAAAATATAGTTGTTTAAAATATTGTTTTTTAATTATTGTTATGTTTTTAAGTATATCTTTTAAATGTATATGATATTTTTTTGTTTAATTATTGTTTGTTTCTTACTATATTAGATACATTTTTAGTAGCTATGAAATTTTATTGAATCACGAATTATTTTTACTTAATTAATAATTAGCTGTAAATTAATATTACTTGATTAATTGATCATTAATTATGTTAATTTAGTAATTTTGTAAGTGTTTTTAGGTGTGGGTTGTGGGGCTATAGGGGTAAAGGGTGAGAAGTAATTTATTTTTAACGTATTAATTAGTTGTTAATATTAATGAATTAATTGTGCAATTAATTTTTTTAGGTGTGGGTTGTGGGGTTTATAGAGGTGAAGGTGGGAAGTTTAATTAATTATGAATTAATTGTTAATTATTAATTATTTATTGATAATTAATTTTGTTACTTGTTTAATTAAATGTTTTTTAGGTTTGGGTAGTGGGGTTTATACGGGTAATTGGTGGGGAGTACACTCTTGTATTTTATGTGTTAATTTCTTGTGAAATACTAATAATTATTTAATTGTAATGGATTAAATTAATTGGTTTTTAGTTTAAATTCGGGTTGGGGTTGTGGAGTTTATATGGGTAAAGTGTGGGAAGTTAATTCATTTTAATGAATTTAGATTTAGACTTTTATTAACAAGAGATTTTACAAAAAGGAAAATGTACTGTTAATAATTAAAACGTTAAAAACCTGCACCAATGACTCACAGCTCGTGAGCTGTAAAGCGACAGCAAGGCACCAACCTCTTTACAGACCATTCACACGCCTTTCATATGTGACGCATAGAAGACCATTCAGACTACCAGCCACAGGCCCAGAACATTACAACACTCACATCAACAGACAATGTAGAGACAATGTACACCCTGGCAGAGAAAGCCAGAAAATGCAAATATTACTTTACAACCAACTATTCCTCAAGTACACACACATACTGGTTGGGTTTGCCATGAGGGCGAGTGAAAGGTCAGAGTTTAAAATTTGATTAACAAGAGATTTCACAAATAGGAAATGTACTGTTAATAGTTAAACGGTTAAAAACCTGAACCAATGACTCACAGTTTGGGAGCTGATAATCCACTAGGCACCAACCTCTTTACAGGCCATTCACACAACTTTCATTCATGACACATACAAGACCATTCACACTGCCAGCCGCGGGCCCAGCATATTACAACATTCACATCAACAGGCAGAGCCATTCAAGCGCCCATCACTTTCATACGACTACATGCCTGACACAGCAACCACACTGGCTGATGGAGTGTGCGGACTGGCATTTGGCCAGCAGTGTTTGTAATGACCAGCAAGCAAGTCACTACTCACACACCGCCAGCCAAGCGCCAGCCAAGCGCCAGTCCACGCACACCACTAGCCAAGCGCCAGCCCACGAACACCGCTAGCCAAGCACCAGTCCTCACACACCACCAGCCAAGCACCAATCAGCGCACACCGCCTGCCAAGCGCCAGTCCACACACACAACCAGCCAAGTGCCAGTCCATGCACACCTCCAGCCTAGCAGCAGTCCACACACACCGCCAGCCAAGCGCCAGTCCACACACACTGCCACCACATTTTTTATGCAAAAGAGAAAACACAAACCAATTGGCAATAGATACAAAACTATAACTACAAGCACAACAGCTCTAACTAAATACATCACACTTATGCCAAACATAAAATCTGAACAAAAAAGATAAAATAATACTGGCCAGTCGATTTACTTTTATGCTCACAGTTGCCACCAAAAACTGCGTGTGGTACAATTTAATACATGAGGCACACACAGCCCAGCATTAGAAGGACAGTAGGGGCAGTACATACGACTCTTTCTGCACACCTCTTCAGACAAAGACTCTACATTTCTTGGCGGGAAGGTCTTTTTTTGGCTTTGGGAGGAAGGTGATTTGGAAAGTGGCGATCTTTCACTCTAGCCACATCCGCCAGTACTGCTTCTCTAGGAACTCCTGCCTTCTTTTACTAAAACAAGGCTACCTATTAGAGACTGCTGAAAGTGAACAAATGTCATCTTTGACCGTGGAGAGCAATCCTTAAATACAACAAAGGCATTGTAGTTAACTAAATGGAATAAATGGATAGCCAACTTCTTATACCAAACGTATGCCTTACGAACAGCAGTGTAAGGTTCCAACCTCTGATCTACTCTATCCACACCACCCATGTGCTTATTGTAGTCTAAAATGCACACAGGTTTGCGCACTTTAGCAACCTGATCCCAAACAGTCACAGGTGAAGTACTTTCATCATGGATGGTAGTCAGCATAAAGGAATCTCTCCTGTTAGAAAACTTCAGAGCTAGAACCTCATCACTACGCAAGGCACTGCACTGTCCCTTCACAAGTTTTTTACAAATCATCTCTTTTGGGTAACCTTTACGACGGTTAGAGCGGATTGTGTCACAAGCAACAATGTCCCGTTTGAACAATTCCTTTAACAATGGCACACCAATATAAAGGTTATCTACATATAAATGGTGACTTTTGTTAAAAAGGCCTCTACCCACTTCCCACACAATTTTCTCTGTAACTCCGAAAGTAGACGGCCAACCAGAGGGGTCAATACTGGAATCCCTACCAGTGCAGACGTACCCAGTAATACTCTCAGACAGCATATACATCTGTTTCCATAACGTGCCCTCTTGCTAGGAATGTACTGCCTAAATACCAATCGACTCTTGAACAGGACCAAAGACTCATCCGCAGCTATTTCTTTTTCCAGGCACATAGATCTCTGAAAATCGATCAACAAAGTGATAAAGGACTGGCCGAACCTTAAATAGATGGTTACAATCAGAGTAATCTCGGGGCAATGCAAAAGCATTATTAACACAATGCAACACCCGAAGAAGAAGCAAACACCAATTATGACTCATGTTTGCAGGAAATATAGCTGTTACCATCAAGGGATTAATAGACAAATATGAAGACAGTGTTGGCTTCCTTATCAGGCCCATCAAAATGTTAAACCCACAAACTTCTTCAGCTCATCCAGATTTGTGAGAGTCCACCGGGTAGCTCTAGAGTGGGGCCTAAGTCTGGCACTGTTGTCCCACAGATACTGTTCGGCATACAAATTAGTCTGCTCAACAATCTCAGCCAAAAATACATCATCCATAAACCACTGAAAGAAATTTATAGGCACATTTTTTCACAATTTACTCTATATCCTGCAACACCACTAAAGACAGGCAGCACTGACTGTACCATGTTTGGGTCAACCCAGAGTCCAGCACTTCCAATGGGGAGACATGCAGCCTCAGGTTGCAATCCAGATGCCTCTTGCTTCACATCAGTGTCCTCCTCTAAAATAGGCACTTTATCCGCACTGAAAGAAGCTTCATCCGCACGGAGAGTAGCTTAATCATCAGATGATTCCTCTCTGACTAACAATTCACTGCCAGAATCCTGGCCTGCCTCAGATGCAGAGTCAGTCTTATAATCCTGGTCAGAAGAAGACTCAAAAAACAACCCAACAACCTGCTGAGTTGTCATCCTGTGGCTAGCCATAATCCTTAGTTATACAAGTAACTTGACAAATAAGTCAACAGTACCCAACACTGTGGAAAAAAGAGATAAATTGTGGATTTATAAAACAAAAAGGAAAACTACAGGAATATAGCAGTTGCAAGGTAAAGTCAATCAATACAAAGCACAGAAAGACCTATACACTGTAAAACAATACCACTCACTTGCCAGAGACAGCTAGACTCAGCAGCAACTACTCTGCACAGACACAGCAAGCACCAATATCTCAATAAAAAAGAAAATTACACACAAAGCAACACAATACACATTGTGCACAAATACAAGGAACATGTCACACACATTCAAACATAAGCTAAATATGCTGCTATTATTATTACAACATGTTCAAAAAAACACTTTCATGCAGGTCATTTATTACACATTTGTAGTAAACAATTTAAATAATGTCCTTACCAAACACTTGCAACCAAACAAACTGCAGCTCTACCAGTGCCGAAAACGCAAGCACAAGTTACACCAAAGTAAAACAAAAGCTTTGAACTAAAATGAAAAGGGGGGAAAAAGTTATGATCACAAATAATGGCAAAAGACTCAGACCAGCAGACAAACTACATTTAACACACAGACTTTCCTTGATGACACTCAAGGCCTAAATCGGAGCAGAAACAACCAGAATATTCACCCCCAAAAGGGGAGCGACCCTTGCCCAAGGGGCCACTCCCCAAAACATTTTGCACCATAAACAATAAAATACCTGGTGTTCCAGCAGCTTCTTCCCCCCTTGGGGCAGATGGGCCTACAAATATACAATCTCTTGTTCCTAGTGGTTACCGCCCCCCCCCTCTGGGGAGGCAGATCGGCCTAATCAGTCCCCAGGAGGGGCGGGGGGGGGCAAGGGGGGTGGTTAAAAATGGATAGGGGTCACTCCACCAACAAAACAAAAAAAACATTGCTGGTGGTCCAGTGGATGGATTCCTGCTCCACGATCGGGGGCCTCTAGAATCCATTCAAAACAGGCTGAGGGGGGAAAGGAAATACTCTTTCCTTTCCCCCTGTGTCTGTTTGCCCTAAAATACGCCCCCCCGAGAGAAGGACTTACCTGATCTCCATCCTCTCTCTGGATATACTGGAAGCAAATGGCTTCCAGCGCATCCCCAGCAGCTATGCTGACGTCGGGGCCGTGAGTGCGCTGATGTTATCCGACTGCCGAGGGAAGGATTGGGGTGGCAGCAGAAGCACTTCCTCTGCCATCCCCAGTGGAGACATGTAGGGGGTGGCCTACGGGGGGCGCCTGCGCTTTTCCCGCGGGCCAGTGCCAGGACGTAATGGTTACGTCCTCGGCACATGAGGATGTAACCATTACGTTCTCGTCATAGAAGCGGTTAAATAGTGAATGCTAAAAAATCACTATTTAAGATACTGGACTCATACTAAATACAATTTTTCGATTTATAAATAGCAAAACAGCATTATTTGCCATTTCGGAATTGGAAAATTAACTTTTTGCATATGAGAACCCCTATACTAGGAAACATTCTGGAAATTCCCATACATTCTGCTGTATAATGCAGTGCAGGTTCAATGTGTGAAAATTTGTAGGAATTAACACATTTCTTCTTGCAAACACCTCTTTTAAGAAGGTGTAATTTTTTTTATGCATGCTTTGTTTGACTATCTTAGTGAATCTGGCTGTATGTCAAAAACTCGAATGCTGATCAACCAAAATTATGCTACAATCAACGCCACCTTGATTCAAAGTGACATGTAGTGGCGCAAGCAAGACCCAGTTGTTACTTGTGCTGAGAAATTCCACCTTTCCAGCGCAAAATATCGTTTGCACTGTAAAGTTAATATCCTTGCAAGACTTTGCTTCACTTTGCGTCACAATTGTGTGGCTGTGCATCAGTACAAACCCTTAGTAATTATGACCCTGTGATGCATAGATCTTTGGTATACAACTTTTGAATGAGTGAAATATTACACCCTGGGAGTTCCTATATCAACTCTGGAACCAACCCGTAACTATGGGTGGGAAGGTAGAGGCACCCTTTTCTTTAGATAGCCCTCACTCACTCTAATAGTGACATGCTTCATCATTGGGTCACCCCAACTGCTAAAGGTCGGGGTGGTCTCAACCATATTTCAGGGAGCACATATCAAAAATGTGTATGGGGGTGTAACTTTAAAGATAAATTTCTTGACCCACTCCTAAAGTATCCTTTATTGTTGGAGTGGGAGGGAAGAGTAAAAACACTATAGTAGGGTATTAGGATGTGATGGTCCTATGCCCCTAAGCTTGACACCAACATGTTTCAGCCCTTTCTACTGGCCTAAAAATGTCCTGGGCTTTCGTCAGAGTGGGATGCGATGAGGTCAATTCCCCCAGAGACGTAATTGCACTATAGGTACATAATTTGCATAAGGCACATTTAATGATCTTGTAGGAACAAGTCTAATAGTTGCCGCCGGTTTCTTAAGATTTTACCCAAGTAAACAGGGCATCAGTTCGCAAGGGGGTATAGGGGCGAGGCCTTGTAGTCACACATTCATCAAAGGTCCTTCCCAGCCGCCACCTACTTTGTGCTCTCCTCTCCTGCCTGCAAGCAGGGGAGAAGAGCACAAAGCAGGGGAAGAGAGCACAAGTAGTTTGAGGCTGGGAAGGACTTTGATGAATGTGTGACTACAATTCACTTTGTAGTCACACATATCTCTACTTGTCTACACACAGCTACTGTTGAAACAAAGTATTGCCATGTAGTCTAGTCACGTAGAAAAAGGATGTAAGTTTATTCTTCAAGCTATATCTTCAGTTACAGGTTACAGGAAGATGATACATTTCATGTAATCCCCCACCGGGAGCAGCCTCTTTGCTGGTCAGCCCATATACTCCAACTGAATCCACAAACACACCCAGCATTCTGATGACCTCACCACTGGCTGAGCAGCAAGGCAGAGATCAACAATGGAGAGGATGCAATATATCAGAAAGTAGATTACAACACATCTTCCCCTTTATAGAGACAATAAGAAGTCCTATAGACGCAAGTTGATAAAACACACAACAACCCGTCCAACAAATCTAGAGGTACCACCCAAAAACAATAAACAGAAATGGTTGAACAGGAACCCTGAAAAGCAGCAACACGTTCATACCACCTGCCCATAACTAGTCAGTCAGTCAGTCAAAACCACTTTAATCGATTAATTAAAATCACAAAAGTACATCACAATACTACAGATGATTAATTAGACACAAAGACAATATAATAACAGAATAATAAAAATTCATCCCAACAAATACATATATCACTAAAATCATGAGGTAAGTTGTAGATCAGATTTTTTCCGTGCCCGAGCTGCAGCAACTAAAAAGTTAGCGATATTAAAAATGATCCAAGGGTAATTTAATAGTTGCAAGTACATCAAAGCAGGTTTTACTTGATAAAAGCCTCTCCCTTGCAACAGTGGTATGTTGTACTTCTTTCTGCTTTCATCATAATATTTACAGAAAAAGATAAAGTGCACAGTGTCTTGGGGTGAGCAACCATCACAGTTACACAAAACAGCATCTACGGGTTTACTCCATCCTTGAAACCTCCCTAAAACAAAGTGAATCAAGTTAAAACGAAATCTGGTCAACAACCAACGATGATAGTGGTTCCTGACCAGCTTAAGGTAGGGCACAATCTGGGGAGAGGTTATTAATAAAAAATGAGCCCTAACCGAGGTCTTTGTAAGCTCCTCTTCCTCCCGCTCTTGCGACCTTAAGTTTAAAAACTGAACTTTAACCCAGCCAATATCCCCCTTAGTAATTGTTTCTGGGTTCTCATAAATCTCAGGACGCCCTAGCTTCTAAAACATTTTCTTGATATACAAGAGCCAAGGGATATCAGCCATTCTATCTAAACTAGTGCAATCTTTTAAGATCAATCTGTTAAGGGAAAGTTCAGGATTCAACCATGTTTTCAACCAGAATGTTAAGGGAGCCAAACTGATATGATCAGAGACAAAACCCATCCCCAGTTCTTGGTGTATTGAAAAAGTTGGAGATGATTGGGGGATAGAGAGAATTGAGCGAAAAAATGTGTTTTCTGCCAACTGGAGCCCCTCCGCTTTTTTATAGCCCCAAATAGCAGCACCGTACACTGCTATAGCTAAACATTTCGCCCTGTAGATGGCAAGAACAGCGTCACATGGTTTACCACCCAAACGTCGGGCAAAACTTAATATAGCGGAAGATGATCTGCCTACACTATTCTTTTTAGCTATAAACTGAGGGACCCACGAGCATCTATCGTCAAATATAACCCCCAAGTAAGTAAATACCTTAACTCTAGTTACCTCCACACCTTTCCAATAGAATTTTTTGACTTTATGTTTCTGGGTACCCAAGGACATCACATGCGATTTAGAGCTATTCACCACAAGGTCCAGTGAGCTCATGAAGTCCCCAAAGGAGTTCAATAATCTCTGTAATCCCAGCGGGGTACGAGCCCATAACTAACTAGGAAGGACAATAACAATAGTGTGCAATGCATATTCCCATAGGAATCTTCACAATGAGTATCTTTCAACCCGTAAACAATGGGTATCCCACCTTACCTCAGACTCAGGGCAACTCTCACAGGGTACCTTTCAACCCTTAAACAATGGGTATCTCACAACCCACCTCACCTTACTCTTTGTGCAACTACTCACAAAGTATCTTTCAACCCCTACACACACACACCCAATAACAGAGAAACTCCATACATGGTCTCTACATAGACAGAGAGCCTCCACACAAGGTATCTCTCAACCCTTACACATAGCCACACTCACAGGGCATATAACACACTTTTCCATTGACAGTGGATCTCCCCACCGAATGTCTGCCAACCCTTACACATTCCCCCTTACTGACCGGGAATATCCACACAAGGTATCCTTAAACAGAGAATAGCAGAATAATTATACAAAGCACGGAAAACATTGTCATAAAACTTAGACTGGCAAAAATAAAAGTCACCAAAGGCTGTGGCTAAAGACATTAAAGGTCCCCCCTCCAGTGAGCGATATCTCACCCTACATTCCTCTAAAATACCCAAAAACTGGAGAGATAAACTTGCATAACAATAAACTGTGTGGTAAATCTACTGCTTCTTCTGTAACAGGTAGAGTTCTGCCCTTCCCTCCAACATGCTTGGTAAACAGGTTTAGACTATTTCTTGGAGTGCACACCAGCCTCAGTCTTCGCCATGCCTGGAAACGTCCTGAATTATACATGATGTCCCTGGCGCTGCCACATAGCCGACAGAATATCTGAACACCGGGTTCTCATGTAAAAGTTGATCTTAAAGCTGTTGAACAGTTACCGGTGACCCCTCACACACACCTCGGTACCAACACACATTGTACCCTCAGGCAGCAATGTCCGTTCCAGCCTTAGATTTGGCATTACCGCCTGCGAGCAGTATCCTCAATTAGATGCCAGCCATGCATCTGCGTACATGTTGAAAAGGCTCTGGTTCAGATTATGCCGTGCACTTTCTAGCCTTTATCTTTTTTTTTCCATTAATGTCCCAAAGTCGCGCTAGGTGTGTTCATCAACAATGCTCCTACAGACAAAAGTCACAGGAGCGTGACAACACTATGTCATCATAATCATTTGCGCATGCTCCCCAACGCGCCCTAAAGGAAAACAAGGAATGTAAAACAACTCGTGCTGCTTGCAGTTCCCTCCGCTCATGACTACACAGCAATAGGCAGTTCGAAAGATGTTCCTCACAACAGCAGCACAGCCACTTAAGTTATGGGAAGCAGTTCATGTCAAAAATACAGAACCCCATATAAGACACCTCCTGAAATGCATGGAGTGCTCCAAAATAAATTTGACACACACCAGAATGAAGTAACGTGTCTAAACAAATGTGAAACATGGCAGAGTGAATATACTACTTAGTGGACAATAGGAATAATTCACACTCTGAATTGGATAAAAGGTATACCAAGATGTATAGCAACTACACTGAAATGAATATGACTGTTGCTGAAAAGAATACAACATGATCACAAGTGAATATAAACCTTAATGAAATTATGTAGAATGGTGATGAAATGAATATGACCCATATCGGAACGAATATGGCACATATTAAACTGAATTTTACACTCTTTAAAATGACTGTGACAGACATGAAATGAATGTCAGACATAGAGCAATGAATACAAGTCATGTTCAAATGAATACGACACATGTTCAAATGAATACAAGTTAAGGTGAAATAATTATGACTAGAGTCAGAATTAATATGACTAACACTGAACTGAATATGACACGTTAATATAAATATGATTCCAGTTGAAATAAATTTGGTGTGCAATTTAAATGAATATGGCCCACACTGAAATTAATATGAGAAGCTTTAAACTGAATACAACATGCATTGGAATCAATGAAACATGGCATAATAAACATACTATCTATTGGACAATATGAATAATATACTTTGAATTGGATATAAGATAAACCGAGATGTATAGCAACTACGCTGAAATGAATAGGACTGTTGGTGAAAACAATACAACAAGAACTAAAGTGAATATAAATCTTATTGAAATGAAATACACCGGTGCTGAAATGAATTTGATCCACGCTGGAACAAATATGGCACAAATTAAATTGAATTTGAAACTCTTTAAAATGACTGTGACACACATGAAGTGAATGTCAGACATACAGCAATGAATACACACCATGTTCAAATGAATATGACACAGTTCAAATGAATAAAAGATCATTTGAAATAAATATGACTAGTGTCAAAATGAATATCACTAACACTGAAATGAATATGACATATGTTAATATGAATAAGATTGCAGTTGCAATGAATTTGATGTGCATTAAAATGAATATGGCTCCCACTAACAACAACATCCATCGGAATCGATATGGCATATATCGATTGGCAATCGATATGGCATATCTTACATTGAATGTGACACTTTTTCAAATGACTGTTCAAATAATATGACCTAGGCTTGGAAGAATATGGCCTGGTTTAAGATTCACATGACACACATTAAATAGGATGCATTGAAATAAATATGACCTACTTGGAAATGGGTATGACACATTTTGAAATTATTATGACCTACATTAAAATCATTTTGACACATCTTAGAATTAGTATATCACACTCCACACAAATAATAAAGTCAAATGAAGTAAATACAATCTGGACTGACATGATTATAGCATGGACTGAAATTAATGTGTAGTTCACCTAATCGACTATGACGTCCTATGATAAATATGATATGCACATAAAATAAAAGGGACTGCTACAGTTAACCAACAACTGCCGAGATAAATAAATATTACGGAGGTGGCTAATTCAGTAGCACTGGAAGGCATATGACATTGTGGCCCAATCAAAATGCAGGACAAGTCAAACAGGAAAACCAACTTCTGAAAATGCTCAGTCCTTGAGTTTTTAGCCCTTAGTGAACAAAAGCCTCTACACTTAGTTTTTTGCTCATTTTACTTGTTTGTTTCTTAAATGAGGTATTATCAGATGATCTTGTGGACTATCTCACCTCTTTAAAATCATGCTTTTTTAGGTCTCGGCTAGCGAAGGCTGCGCTTGCGCAGTCTCGCTCGCGAGAGATAATGACTTGGAGAAGAGGGGCTTGAACCCGCCCCTCTTCTCCCCTCTTCTCCATTGGCTGGCCTCTTGAATGCTGGCCAGCCATTGGAGAAGAGGTTCGTCACTCCGAACAGGCCCCGTCCTTTTCGGATTCGGGGGCGTGTTTTTTGCAACTTTTCTAATTATCTCCTCCAGCCAATGGCAAGAGGAGAGAAAAGCAAAACCGAATTCGAAACCGCCGCTGCCTTTCTCCAAGGCATTTCTGCTTCGCCTCGGAGAAAGGCGGCGGTGTTCAGGGCGATTTCCCTCAACGATGCACAGTCTCTTCTCTCATTAATTAAATTATACTACTGAACCCGCAGATGACGATCCGAAGAAGCGTTTAGCCTCACAAAGATGTTGACAGTTTGGAAGTGCATCTGCACACTTGCCTCCCACGACACATGCAGCCGCCTCACCTGTATGTTTGTTAGCAAAAACAGCCTATTTAACCACCATCTAAAAGCCTCGAAGCGTCTGCCAAGATCAGAAGACCCACTTCCAACACGCAACCAAGAACCTCTGGACAGCAATTTTACGACGTTTCTCCGCTGTGCCAGGGAGCAGGCTGAGCGGCAGCCTTGGTAAACAGCAGACGTGCCCTCTGACGCCATCTCTGCCTCTCCTCCCTCCCTCCCTCTGCCCCGAGGAACTCAGAGGTCACATGTTCACACACGTTATTGCTCTCCCCTGCCAGACAGACGCAGGCTCATCACCAGTAGCTTGCCAACACCATGGAACGCGCAAGCAGTGTGGCGTCGTAGGCGCTGGTAATCAACAACACAGACTAATACTGTGTACTGTTATGGTGGTCCATTAAGTAAATACTTAGTTTCACTAGGCCAGTGGTTTCGAAATGTTTCGTGCCGAGTCACTCTTTAAATGTGTCTGGAACCGATTGGACTGATAATATTTTCCATATTGATTGTGAGAAAATTGTAACTATTGTGTGTGGAATAAAATCGATGTTAAAAAAACATGAGGGATATTCCCATCAAGAAAGGTGCAAAGATAATATTGAGGCTTCATTTCTTTTTTATTCTCCTCACAATAAATGCTGTGTTTAGTTATTATTCACAGTACACAATCTCAACATTTCTGAAGTGTTTTGGGTTTGCATTGTCCAAGAAAGAATGACAATGGAGATGCCCAAAGTCTCCCTACATTGCAATACCATAAAACAATTAACATTTGAAACAGGAGCTGGTGTACCAAAAAATTCCAAAAACGTTTACAAAGAGTTTGTTCCTTTGTGCCAATAAACATACATGTTGATTCATATGCTAATAAAACGCAATTGCTTTCCAGAGAAACGTACAACCTAAAGCACGATCAGTTCTCTTTTTAGGCTGAGCCTTGCACCCCCTTAAAATACCTATCCATTCAACTAGGTTTGTCTAGATAGATTCAAGACCACCGCATGGCTTTGGAGTGGCCCCATGTGACACTAGAACAGCCTTGCCTCTGAAGTAAGAAGCCAGTTACATGCTGGGATATGTTGTTTCACTTTTGCTATAGAAGTACGGACCACTGGTCCGAACATGCCAAGTGCTGTTGGATAACAAACTGGGGCACGTTAAAGGTAGCACAAATTACATTGGCGCTTAATAGGGGCTATTCCAGTACATGAAGGCAAGTGGCCCCCAGATCGCACACCTCTTCTCGTGCTGAAGACGCGGTTTTCCTGTCCAGTGAAACAGGGTTCAGGGCCTTGCGTCCAGAGTGCTACAGAAAAACTATATAATTTCTGAAAACAAGGCATGCTGATTATTGCAATTTACTACTAACGAGCTCTCAAGTGAACATCATTTCGGAGGGTTTTTCCCTCTTTGTTTGTGCCTTTCTGTCCTCTGTCCTCTGTCCTCTCGTTTTTGTGCCTTTCTGCCCTCTGCTCCTCTCGTCTTTTGTGCCCTTCTGCCCTCTGTGCCACTCGTTTTTGTGCCTTTCTGCCCTCTGTGCCACTCGTTTTCCACTTTTTTTGTGCCTTTCTGTCCTCTGTTCCACTTGTTTCCCTCGTTTTTTGTGCCTTTCTGCCCTCTGTTCCTCTCGTTTTTCTGTGCCCTTCTGCACCACTCGTTTTCTTCCCCTTTGTGTGCCCCTTTTGCCCTCTGTCCCACTCGTTTCCCCGCCGCTGTGCCCCCTGTGGACCCCTTCCAACACTACATATTCACCAAAGGATTGTGTGTGTGGGGCTCGGTGTGTGTGTGTGTGTGTGTGTGTGTGTGTGTGTGTGTGTGTGTGTGTGTGTGTGTGTGTGTGTGTGTGTGTGTGTGTGTGTGTGTGTGTGTGTGTGTGTGTGTGTGTGTGTGTGTGTGTGTGTGTGTGTGTGTGTGTGTGTGTGTGTGTGTGTGTGTGTGTGTGTGTGTGTGTGTGTGTGTGTGTGTGTGTGTGTGTGTGTGTGTGTGTGTGTGTAAATGCAATAGGTCTCGCCTTTGCGAGAGCTAAAGCTATTGGCATTGTAAATGACTATGCCATTTATTTATCTGTTTTCAAAACCAACCCATAAATAAAAGTTTGTCATTTACAATACCAATAGCTCCAACTTATGCAAAAGGCGAGACCATTGCATTGTAAATGCTTGTTGCTCTAGATAGAGCTTTGTTTTGTGTTGATATTAACTGTTTGGAGCACCTGCAGAGAAAACTGGAGAGCCATTTGGAAATTTTAATTGCCATATTAACGGCCTACAATCTTTCTGGAAGTGCGACCATCACTGTGAGCTTCTTTTTGGAAGAGTTGTGTAGGGTCACTTCTGTTTCCATTACAAACATTGAAAATAAGATCACCAGTTTGTCAACTGTTTCTGCAAGTACTTTCCATACACCTGCAGCAAATCAAGGTGTAGGAAGTCCAAGGTAAGTTACATTTTATTATTTCAGTCACACTGTTTTGCAATTGGCTTTTTACAGTCTATTTTAATTCTGTTTCTGCAGGTTTCTTGTTTCAAAAGAAAATATGGAGTACCTATAGGAGATTGTATTTTCATGGGCATCGATTGCATCATGTTTGAACATAAGTTCCTCAACTCTTTATAGACGAAGAGTTGAAATGGGTTTGTGCACATCTTCTGAAAATAGATTTACCACTATAAGTGATGCAGAGCTTGATCAACAAATCATAAACATTTTAAGTTCAACGCTTGATTCGGGAGAAAGTAATGCATTTGGAAGCTTAGAGGTAAAAGACTATGAATTCAAAGATGGAGAGTGAGAAATAGACTTCATCTTCTTGACCCTGTTGGTAGCGCAATTAGACAACGTATAGCTATTCGACGAAGGGTGTACCATGTGCAAGGTCCAAATCATTTATGGTAAAGCATTCCAATCTATCTATCTATCTATCTATCTATCTATCTATCTATCTATCTATCTATCTATCTATCTATCTATCTATCTATCTATCTATCTATCTATCTATATATCTATTGTTCTGTCTGTCTGTCTGTCTATCTATCATGTATAGTTTACTTCTCTCTCTACGAGTATCAGTGATTCACTTTAACAATGTTTGATAAGGGATTTATTTAGGCTAAAACTAGAAAATGCTATCCAAATTCTTTGCCCTTCAGCAGCAACGTTGAGCTTCAGACCATGCTCTGTTTCCAGATATTTTGCACTAAGGCCATGTACCCCTAGTCATTTCTAAAATCCTCCAAACCTATTGCACATGGCTGTGTTGAGTGTTGCTTAACAGTATTGAATCTTGTAGTATTCATGTTTTCTGTTGTGTTTGTGTAGTTTTGTTCTGTGTAGTGTTGCTGTGTTGTTATATTTGCTGTTTTGCTTTTATTTTGTGTTTTTGTGCCCACTAGAGCTTTTGTTGTTTTCTGTGGTGTTGCTGGTTTTTGCTGTGTTCTTGTGTGGTTCAATTGTTTTTATATTTTGAGACTATCCAAATGTATGGGTCTGGTCCAAGGCACCACTACTGCAAACCATTGTGAGGTTGTTCAAAGTTGAAGGCAATTTCCAGTAGGCACTCAGGCTTTGAGGACTGGCTGTACAACGGAGCCCAGATTTATTTTTGTTTCACACAATGCTGACAAACAAGACAATTTTCTGCACTGCGTTGTGCGAAAGGGAGAAAACAAAAATGCTCCGTATTTACAAAGATATGGAGCATACGCCCCTTGAGCTTCCAACCCCACATGCAACCTATGCACCCCAATTTCCTTTATGCCACAAAACACTTCATTCATTGATGGTGCAAAAGGCCATAGGTTTATTTACCTTTTGTCATATACAAACATCATAACACTTCAATCAATAATGCAATTCCTGCCTCCTTGCTTCAATTTTGACAGCACAACCCTTTTTTGACAGTGCCCTGAGCCATGCCCCCTTTGTCTAGCCCTTTTTTTGCGGCCTCTAGGCTACACCTTGCTGCCAAGTGTTGAAGGGTGGCCTTAATGCCTGACCTGGGCTGCAAATGCCATGTCCGCCCTCTGCTGTCCCATGCTGACCTGTCGCCTCCTCCCTGTGCCCCTGCCGTAAGGCATCCCAAGGACACGGGTTTGAGCAGCTCTTCCTTGGCTATTCAGCTTTGACTGCTGTCCCTCTGTGCTGTCTCCACCCTGCCTGGGCCCTACCTCTACCTGTGGCTGCGATGCCCGCATTTCAGGTGTGGGTGGGTGTGTCAACGGCAAATGCACATGTTCTTGGTGGGGGACCCCGCCGCCCTTAAGACCTGGTGCGTCCCCAGGGGGCTCCCTAAACCTCTTACTGCCCCTCCCTAAACTCATCCCTAACCCCTCCTCTTTAGTAGTAAGTATGCTGTTTTGTCCATCCACTTTCCCGTCCCTTCCAAATTTACTACTAAAAAGTATACTTACCTGTGCGGAGACTTCACTCTCAGGATGGAGATCTATGCCCGGAAAAGTTAGGAGAAGTAGAGGTGGAAACTATCCACTGAGGTTTGTGAATACCATTGTCAGTATGCTAGTAGTGCTACTGTAATACTACAAAATGCACTTAATGACTAACCCTCAGGGCAGTGGCGTAACACAGGGTCCCGCAGCCCCGTGGGGGGCCCCCTCAGCAGAGTACTCAGGCCTGAGAGCTCTGGATTAAATCCAGTGAGGGGGCCCATCCATGTACCTTGAAGGGGGGCCCCCTCAACTTTTGTAACGCCACTGCCTCCGGGTGTCTAACATAGCTGAATCTAGATAATTATTTGCAAACCCTCTGAGAGAGGATCACCTCACATAACTATCCTGTTCGATATAATTTTGCAACTAGGATTTTGAGGGTTTTTTTAAGGCATTAAAAGATATAATAATTCCCATAGAGGGGGGATTAAGTTTCATATTCTAGCACCACTCTCTGAGAAAGCCTTGGTGAGACTTCTGGTTTTC
Source organism: Triturus cristatus (assembly GCF_964204655.1). Lineage (NCBI taxonomy): Eukaryota > Metazoa > Chordata > Amphibia > Caudata > Salamandridae > Triturus > Triturus cristatus. Next base: position 19,486,013 of record NC_140584.1, read on the forward strand.
TTGAAGGCTAGAGTTTACAGTAAGAGGGAGTCTGCACTCTGTAGTATACTTGATAACCAGAGATTACCAAATTGTCGGCTAGATAGCTGGGGGGAGGTGTTGAGTATAGACTTATGGATAATGAGGGCTAATTTGTAAATACTTCTGTTTTCTATGTAAATCTGTTTGAGTGATGTGGTATGATTAGACATCAACCCATCTTCAGTGTTGACAGCTGCTTTTAATAGACCAAGGTGAATTATCAAAATTCAGAAAAAAAGGAAAGATTATAAGAAACCTTCGAGACGACAAAGGTTTGTATCACAGATCTGATGGTATTTTGTGGAATGATGGATTTAATGCCTCCTACGAGTCTGTTTTGGTGGCGAGCGTTTTGAGCTTGGCCATCAATGTGATCCTGTAAGTGCCTTTACTTCAAGGGTCAAGCAATCATTACAATTGTTTGCAGTCCTGCATGTTTAGTTTCATCTAACCATGTTTTCACTAGAGTGGTGCATATCAATGTAGAGAAGAAGAGGAGCTAAATGTTCGTAGGGGTTTACCTTTATGTGGTGGTGATAAAATGACTTAAGGAATTTTAAGGTTTCACCCACTTCAAATATTGTCTTCTCGTGAGGAAACTCTCAGACAGAGCTGCAGTTGTTCACATACAAGCAACAGGACATGTTTGAATGATTCAGAAGTGAGAAGAGGTGTTCTGTGCACTGTTCCCCAGAACCTGCGTGCGTGGGCGCGTGCGCACTGGGGTCACCCCGAGCACGCAGTATCCTCTATTTAGCGCGCACTGCACACAGCACATCCGATGAGACCGTTCACACCGCCCTTTTCAGAACGGAAGGAGAAAGGAATGCAGTAAATTTAAAGTACGGTGTCTGCTTTCAGAGGGTTCTGAAAGCAGACATCGTGTTTGAAACTCTGCATTTCTTTTATTAATAGTGCGGGCTGATTTTGGGCCTTTGAGATAGAATTCATGTTAAAAGCAGCGCCATGTGCACTGCAATTAACTGGAATACTATTTCAAAAGCCCAAAATCAGCCCGCACTATTAATAAAAGAAATGCAGAGTTTCGAACACGATGTCTGCTTTCAGAAGATTCTGAAAACTAGAGGCAGCTGGTGTAACTTTACAAGTTGTAGGGTGTAAGACAAGACCTTATATTTGTCTGACACATCGAGCTCAACACACAATATATTGATTGCAGGACAGTGGGCACTCCAGAGTTTCACTTCAAATATGGAGAGGAAAACAGGATGTAATTTTTATTGTGTGCTTTCTTCAACCGAACTCTTGCTTTGCAATGTGTATTTCAGGGTGTAGGGAGTGGCGACATAAGTTTTGACTAGTTTACAGTTCACTATCGCCTTGAAAACATGTATAATATGATGTACACTCACAAGGGATAAAAATAGGGTTACATGGATACCACTTGCATTGAGCTATCGGGTAGCCTGATAGCACATTTTTACAAAAAAAGAGTAGATGCAGAGACTATTCTGAATCTTGGGTTTGTTTACTAGGGGGTGAAATGGAGGCACGCTGTTCGCTACTCTTGCTTGTAAAGTGGTGAGGTAACAGTTAAGTGTTGTGTCCTTGACGATCGTGAATGATGTTCTCTCAGCTGACAGCTACCCATATAAGGAATTTTATTCAAAACCATTTCCTACTTTTCAAGCGAGTGCTTCAGGTTATTCCATTTTGAACTTTTGTACAAAACCAGTGCTCCAAATATTCAACAAAGTAGTATCCATATTATCAACATTGAAGAACGGAAGAAAAAGCTGGTGCAAACAAAAATCAATCCTGTGATTCTGGGCAAATCACTTACTCTCCCAGTGCCTAACAAAAATGAATGTGTTCATCTGTAACGAAACTGGTGGTGATGTAAAGGGCTCCGATACCTGATATGTTTGGGTCTAGTTTGCACTATATAAAACTCTGACCTGCTTTTTTACGCATGTTTCTGACCCAGAATGATTATTGATGATGTCAGACAGGAGCACCCTCTCTGATTGACATCAGCCTCTGGCAGCACAGGGCTTAAGCTTAAAGCGAGGGTGTTCTGCGTCACAGGAGGGTGTGGCCACAGAAACCAGGGCTGGAAGTAGGTGTGCCCTGGATAGCCTGCAACATGGCTCATGGGCACCAGTGCATGTGCCCGTCAAAAGTGCCCTGACTGCCTAACCTTCAGGCACGATGAGGGTCTTGAAACTAAAATCAGAGTGATAACGAAGTAAAAAAACAGGAGGCAGGAAGGAGTGCGGGGGACTGAGCCCCATAGCCCAAATTAATGAACCGCCCGTGCGTGAAAGCAGACGTCGTGTTTGAGACTCTGCATTTCTTTTATTAATAGTGCGCAGCTGAGGGGCTGATCGTGGGCCTTTGAGATAGTACTCATCTAAATTGCAGCACCCGTGTGCTCTGCAATTAACATAAATACTATCTCAAAGGGCCACATTCAGCCCACAGCCGTGCACTATTAATAAAAGGAATGCAGCATATCTGAAGCACGACGTGTGCTTTATAGCTGCCGAGGTTTCAGATTGGCATGTGTGAGATACATGGTTTCCCATCTAAACTGAATAAAAATAATACCTTAGTGAAGTACTAGTCCATGCAGGTCCTGCTAGATTTACAGATAATTGTTATAGAGTGAGTGTTAATCGAAATCATTCACATTGTCAGTGGTTAACTTGAAAACAGACATTGTTGCCCTTGAGAGGCTTTGGCTAGCATCTGTTTGTGAATATCAGGATTATGATGTAGTGAAGTTTTGAATATAGCACATGCCACCTCTACCATATTAGTACGTCCCCACACAAATTTATAAAAATTGTGCAAATAATTTCAAGACCTCTTCTTGTGGAACACTGTCACTTGACTTCATACTGGAACGGATATGTAGCACCCTTGAAGGAGGGTTCCAGGCACAGCTACACAAAATTCCCGACATAGGCATTTTCTTGACCAATTTGTCGAGCTTCTACATTTTTGCAGTGAGTATCTCAATAGTCACTCCAGTCAACTTCCAGGAAAGAACGCACAAACTCAGCAGTCAATATCAACGAGTCCATGGTAAAAGAGCTTACATGCCCTTCACAACTGACAACATACAAGACCACCTTTCTGGCCTTCACACTTTTCACCAAACATCTATCATGTTCAGTAGCATATTTCTCAATCTACAACTAGCCTGGCATCATAGAGGCCTTCCAGAAGGCAGTCTCATATTGCACCTTGATACATGATTAAGCCTATATGTTTGAACCTAAATGGAGAGCCAATACTAACCGCAGGAACAACACAGAGTGCCAAGAAGGTGATCTACCTGTTACTACAAAAAAATATAAAATAGCCATCACTCAGCAAAAATTGTTTTTCTGAAAACATGTCAACAATAATTCCGGGAACTTTTAGGAGCTCTAAAATACAACTCTGTGGACATAATAATCTGTCCTACTTAGACACACTGGGCCCGTTTCACAGAACTAACTTAAGACAAAATCCTAAGCTTACTACTTTTGGTATTCACAGAAGGCATTTAGTAGTAGTAAAGTTAGGTTTTTGTCTTAAGTCTGTCTTAAGTCTGTCCTAAGTCTGTCTTAAGTCTGTCTTAAGTCAAATTTAAGACACAATCCTAACTTGTCGATTGTATGACATAATTTCGAAAGACAAAAATTCGACCTACAAAAATATCGCAACAAAAATATCGTGGTCAAGAATATCGACATCCTATCTACAACATGGTAAGTACAAAAATATCGATAATTTAATATCGATGTCAAAAATATCGTAATTCAAAAATATCGGTTTTTTTTTAGTTTAAAAATATATGTAAAATAAACCAAATAATACTTATAAATCAAAGAAACATAATTAAATATATTGTATAATATGTAAAATGTATAATAAATATATATAATTAAATGAAACTTTAATGAAACATATATATATATAATATATAATATATACACTTACTTAATAATTACTTTTAATAATAATTTCTGTAACATATAAATTATTAAATATTTATTTAAATTACCAATACATCTATACACATAAAACAATAACATTAATAAATATTAAATAATTACATATAGCAAATAATAATCAATAATTTTAATTTGAATAATTTTTATTATTAATTATATGTTACAATAGCTAAAATATTACAAAACATATTTAATATCAGACACAATAACACTACTAGTCCAACTTCAACAAAAACAACAGTAAGGAAAATGTTGGATAGCGTAGGGGTAAAAATAACTATTCCAACTCCCGAGAGTGCAACAGTAGGGAAAACATTGGATAGCGTAGGGGTAAAAATTACTATTCCAACTCCAAAGAGTGCAACAGTAGGGAAAGCGTTGGATAGCGTAGGGGTAAAAATTACTATTCCAACTCCAGAGAGTGCAATAGTAGGGAAAGTGTTGGATAGCGTAATGGTAAAAATTACTATTCCCACTCCAGAGAGTGCAATAGTAGGGAAAGTGTTGGATAGCGTAAGGGTAAAAATTACTATTCCTACTCCAGACAGAGCAACAGTAGGGAAAACGTTGGATAGCGTAGGGGTACAAATAACTATTCCAACTCCAAAGAGTGCAACAGTAGGGAAAACGTTGGATAGCGTAGGGGTAAAAATTACTATTCCAACTCCAGAGAGTGCAATAGTAGGGAATGTGTTGGATAGCGTAAGGGTAAAATCTACTATTCCCACTCCAGAGAGTGCAATAGTAGGGAAAGTGTTGGATAGCGTAAGGGTAAAATTTACTATTCCCACTCCAGAGAGTGCAACAGTATAGAAAACGTTGGATAGCGTAGTGGTAAAAATAACTATTCCAACTCCAAAGAGTGCAACAGTAGGGAAAACGTTGGATAGCGTAGGGGTAAAAATTACTATTCCAACTCCAGAGAGTGCAATAGTAGGGAAAGTGTTGGATAGCGTAAGGGTAAAATGTACTATTCCCACTCCAGAGAATGCAATAGTAGGGAAAGTGTTGGATAGCGTAAGGGTAAAAATTACTATTCCAACTCCAGAGAGTGCAATAGTAGGGAAAGTGTTGGATAGCGTAAGGGTAAAATTCACTATTCCCACTCCAGACAGTGCAACAGTAGAGAAAAGGTTGGATAGCGTAGGGGTAAAAATTACTATTCCAACTCCAAAGAGTGCAACAGTAGGGAAAGCGCTGGATAGCGTAGGGGTAAAAATTACTATTCCAACTCCAGAGAGTGCAACAGTAGGGAAAGCGCTGGATAGCGTAGGGGTAAAAATTACTATTCCCACTCCAGATAGTAAAACAGTTGGGAAAGCACTAGATAGCATAGTGATTCTATGAACATTATAACCAATTCAATAATTTGTTATAAAAAAATTGCATGTTAACAATGTTTTAAAAAAATAATTATTATTAAATACCAATTATGTAAAATAAATATTTAAATAAATAAATTTAAATTACATCCCACACTATTCCCCCTTTAACACACAACACACTACACATACAAAATACACAATAGATTTAAATATCAATTTATCTCTTATTTACAATTAATAATACATTCTTTATAATTAATATAGTTATTAATTCACTAATTAATACATATTAACTACGAAATTACAAATATTCACCTATTAATTATTAATTAACAATACATTAATTAGCAATAACAACAAATAAAATACAATAATCAAATATTTATATTTACTATATTTAACTAACTAATAATTAATTAATAATAATTACAAATAAATAAAATATATCATTATTTATTTTATTTTAATTACATCCAACCCTATTCCCCTATAAACCCACAACCCACTACACATAACAATTCACATAATTAATTTTAATTATCAATTAATCACTTAATAAAATTAAATCACCAATTAATTACTAATTAACAATTAATTAATTAACTATAACAATAAATAAATATTATTAATAAACTAATTATAATTTATATAATTAACCAAATAATAAATTATTTTTACAATTAATAATTAATGAAAAATTATTTAATCTATTAATCAAATTAATTACCAATTATTAATTGATTACCAATTAATTAATCATAAATACCAATTAAACAATACATATTAATTCATTAATTATAATTACATTACTTCCCACCCTATTCCCCTATAAACCCACAACCCACTACACATAAAAATTCACATAATTAATTTAATTATCAATTAATCACTTAATAAACTTAAATCACCAATTAATTACTAATTAACAATTAATTAATTAACAATAACAATAAATAAATATTAATAATAAAGTAATTATAATGTATATAATTAACCAATTAATAAAATAATTTTACAATTAATAATTAATTAACAATTAATTAATCAATTAATTACCAATTATTAATTAATTACCAATTAATTAATCATAAATACCAATTAAACAATACATATTAATTCATTAATTATAATTAAATTACTTCCCACCCTATTCCCCTATAAACCCACAACCCGCTCTGATACTAAAACGCTAAATTAAATGTAAAATAATTATAAATCTCTAAACATTTATTTTTAAATGTATTAAAATACATTACAATAATCTTTAACATACAAATAAAATACATATTAAATGACATTACACTAAATAAATATCGATATTATTGACATCGAAATTTTTACTTACGATATTACTTACATCGATATTAAGTACTTCGATATTATTAACTTCGATATTACTTACCTTGGGATCGATATTCTGTCCATCGATATTCTTGACTTCGATATTCTGTACCTACGATATTAAAAACACGATATTATTGTAGGTCGAAATTTAAAACTCGATATTTTGGCTAAACACCAACTTTACTACTACTAAATGCCTTCTGTGAATACCAAAAGTAGAAGGACAGAGTTAGGACAGACTTAGGACAGACTTCAGACAGACTTCAGACAGACTTCACACAGACTTAAGACAGACTTAAGACAGACTTAAGACAGACTTAGGACAAAATCCTAACTTTACTACTACTAAATGCCTTCTGTGAATACCAAAAGTAGTACGTTTAGGATTTTGTCTTAAGTTAGGTGTGTGAATCGGGCCCTATAAGACCAAGTGCTCGAGTTGAGGATCTTTAGTAAAATCTTACTATGGTACCACCATTGGAGTCCTGTGCTTTTCTAAACCCAAAGTGTACTTGCTTGTGTAACCAATTCATGTCATGGCATGTGTATCTAAATTGAAAATCTGCGTTAAGAATCTTCATGTGGCGCTGCATGTGTGGAAATGCACCATCTTTTCACTTTTTTAAGCAAAACCTTGGAGTGAGGCGCTGCATGCACATGCGCGGTCTGGTTCCAGGCACACATAGCCTTGGTTGCAGTGCACAGAGCCCTTACACTGCCGCACACAGAGGAAAAAAATTAGAGGGAACATTGGTTCTGTGTAGGCACTAAAGAGTGTCAGGAGAAAAATGGACTATTAGAGTACTCCTTGGTAGTGAGGCTTAGGGCCTGATTATGAGTTTGTCAGTCCAACCGCTGTTGAACCGTGTCTGTGAATGCCAGTACACTGCTGTGCTCGAGCTCTCCCGCCTGCATTATTATGAGTTACCTGGGCGGCCAGTGGAGTGGCTGCAGTGGTGGGTAGTATATCCCCATTCATATCGATGCATATGTGTTCGTTTTGACTGCATATGTGTTGAATGCATACATATGCAAGAGATATATATGGTAAGATACCATCTACCCATTGCCGGCCTCCGAGCTATATGTGGGCAGTCCCGGCAATGGGTATATGTTATGATATGCACTTACCTATATTTTGGTATCGTTTTCCTCAGGGTGAAGATCCACCTCGAAACCTCTAAGAAAAAATAGGACAGGTGTAAGTATGCACCCCAAACCCTTCCTTTCTGCCTTCCAAACCACCATGGTGAGCTGGTAGAAGAGCAAACTTGTAATATGGTCAGCGGTCTTGCACCGCTTGACCGCCCAATGGGGGCTGCTTTTCCGTGACGCCGTGCCGGCAGTTGACCTTGTGCTGGCAGTGCTGACGGTTCAACTAAGGTTCCAGCACAGGCCACACTGTCAACTCGTAATACGGCGGATGGACCGCCGCCCTCGGACTGCCACCACCAGCCCAGCAGTGTATGGACCGCAAACTCGTAAGCAGGCCCTACGTTTTTTGACAGGAAGTTTGCTAGTTTTATTTTCAGTGATCAGTTTTTCTTAGGGTTGGGGCACAGATTCCCAACCACTGTTGAAATGTTTTCAAAAGGATAGCATGATTCACTTTATTAAGTAACTCTGACTATGATAAACTGGGAAGAATGATTAAACATCATTAGAGTAGGATTTTGACAGCATCATCTACTATTTGTACCACAGCAGTTGTTGAGTTACAGCCAGCACGGAATGTTCATAGAGGAGCTGTTTTGTGTTTCATTGCTAAAAAGCATTGATTATTTCATGATGTAGCTTTCCAAAACTTGTCTAGGAAAGGTATTTTAAAAAATGGTCAGAAATTATCTTGATTTTCTTAATCGGATCACTGTTTTCTGAGCACAAGAATGACTTAGCTGATTTTTAAATTGTCCTGGCCTCAGGGAGAAATTGACAAAAAGATTGTTATGTATGGAATGGATGATATGCTTTATTCGCTTCGCTGGTATGTAGTGGCAGAAGTATCAGGAGGGTCTTAGATTAGTAACAGTCTTTGTCAATACTGCCTGTTTTATCTTATAAAACAAAGATCATATCTGTGCGGACTCACAGACTAGTAGGAATGAGAGTATCTCAGGAGTGTCAACTATGAGAGTTCTACTTCTCTTATTTTGTACTGGAAGAAGGTAGATACTTTTTTTAAACTGTCTCTTGGATTCATTGATGGCATGTAACAACAGTTGGGGTTTTACAATATATATCCCTTAATAATAATGAAGGTGTTGGTCTCCAATATGTGATTATACTATACCTTCCATTTTGATCTTACCTTTTCCTGTTTAAAGTGGAAGTGTATAACCTTCATATTCAGTCTGTTGTGCTAAGAATTTTCCTTTTTTCATATAATTAATTGCAAATTAGTATAAAGAAGAGGGATTATTTTGTCTTTTTTTAAGTGAAACAATTTCATCTGCCATGTCAATCATGGATTCATTATAATGTGCTGTTAAACAAGTAATGTTGGGTTCATTTATGTTGTTGGCAAATTTTGTAATGATCTTCTATTCAAGTTAGAGCAGTTTGTGTACCTGCAGTTTTTTGTTCAGATCGTCTGTTTGTATAATTGACTCATGACATATGTTTTGGTATATAAAAAGGTGAAAGATAGTGGGAGGTGGAGAAAGAAGTCAACCGCAATTGGGTTTTCACTCTTGATGCAGCCTTTTTTGACTATTGGGAAGTTGATTGTCAAATTTTCACATGAGTTGGTGCTGAGCAAAAAGGAATGAGTTGTGTGTTATGTTACCAAGAATTTCGAATGCGCATGTACACCAAAAAATGTCATAACGTTGGGGAAAAAGAGGCAAGCTTATCCATAACCCTGTCTAAAGAGCCATGTTTTTAGTGAGGTCCTAAAGCTTCTATGGAAAGTTGTGACTCTAATGAGTCGGGGAAGAGAATTCCACATGTGTGGAGCAGTCACGGCAAACCTTAGGCACTCAGTCTCTTTTTGTTGTATGTGGGAACCACAAGCAGATTTTGATGAGCTGATCTAAGTTTACGTTTGGGTGTATAGTCCTGGATTCTGGAGTTCACAAAGGTAGGATATTTGCCATTAAGAGATTTAAAAATAATGCACCCAGTTTTAAATAAGGACCTTTGGGAAATGGAAGCCAGTGTCATTTTGCCATCAGAGGTTTAGTGTGGAGCCATACGAGCCTGGTTTGGAATCAGCTGCAGCTTCTGTCTCCGCCCCTTAGGAAGTCCCAGATAGAGTGAGTTTGCATAGTTGATGGGGACATGACCAAGGCGATTATAATCTGAGTAATAGCCTCGAGTGAAATATTTCCGGATTTTTAAAATTTTCTAGAGCTGAAAAAATCAACATAAAGTTACTGCACTTATCTGAGGCTTCATATATAGATTTTCATCTATCATGACCCCAAGGCTGTTGACCGCTTTTTTAGGGTAAGGAGGTTCACCCATCTTCACTGGCCAAATGGAAGGGTTCCAGCTATGCATTTTGTTTTCAGGCGTCACAATTTCAGTCTTATCTGAATTCAACTTTAACTCATGACAACTCATTCAGTCACAGATGTATAACACGGTGCTTCAGAAACATTCTGCAGATTCTGTTGTGTCATCGATGTTGAAAAGCAACTGCATATCATCGGCGTACTTGTATATGTTCACCATCTGTCCCTGTAGGGTGCGGACTAGGGGGCGGATACTGAGGTTGAAAAGATGGGGGCACAAAGAGGACCCCTATGATACTCCTCAGTTAAGTTCTACCTTTGATGAGGAAAAAGGAGTGAGATGTACTGATTTTGAACATCCAGAATGGAAGGACTTTATCCAGTTTAATGCCGACTCCTGCACACTTGCGACCCTGACATATTCGATTAGGATGTCATGCGCTCTACTGTGTCCAAGGCCGCAGATACGTCTAACAGGACCAGTGCCTGGGTCACTCCTGTGTCTGTTTCTTCTTTTATATTGGTAATAACGGAGAGAATAACTGTGTCTCTGGCGTTGACAGGGCAAATCCCTGCCTGGTGGTGATTGAGAAAAGAGAAGTCCTCTAAGAATGTCCTTAAAGGTTGGGTAATGTGTGTCTTTAGTAACTTGGCTACATAAGGGAGGAGTGAAAGGGCTGTAGTTTTTCAATATGGAGGGATCGTCCTTTTTTTTTCAAGTGGGATGACTACCGCCTCCTTGAAGGCATGGGTGACAATGCCTTGACTTAGAGATACGTTGAGCGGAGAGATCACAGGATCGGGAAAATGTGAGAACATTTCTTATAGGATCTGTGGGGGACAGGTGTCTTTTGAAGAGCCAGATTTGACCTTAGTCATCAATTTCCACTTGTCATCTTTGGTGATGGCCGGTAAAACTGAGAGTGTTATAAAATTCACATCTTTCAAGCCAGTAGTGCTAGTTAGGAGGCATGGGAGGAATACTGTCTTTCATCAACCTTCTTTTGTCAATGAAAAAGAAGCCCAAGTAGTCATACTTGAGCGATCAGGGTTAGACAGTTCGCTGACAGTATCAAGTATATCTTTAGTTTTGTTGCCAGAATGTAGGATTTTATTTGATAAATAGGCATATTTAGCCCCCCAAATTGATTTCTTGTAGGCTTTTAGTCACACCATGAAAATGTCCTTATTCTCCGGAGTAGATGTTTTCTGCCATTTTCGCTATAACTGGCATTGCTCAAGTTCAGCTTTTTTTAGTTCCTCTGTGTACAATTTTGATGGTTCATGGCAGTGAATTGGTTTTGTTTTCTGTTTCAGGGCGTATATGTTACTGGCTTCCTTGAGCCAGGAGGATATGGGTGAATCTAGTTTAATGGTAATGTTCTCTACCGTTAAAATTGGTAGGGGAGTAAGTTTGGTAAAATAAAGTGAGTCATTTAAAATGTTTCATTTGTATCTCTCTACTTGTGACTGAAGCTACCTATGAAGATGTATTTTGTTGTTCAATGGATTCTGCCCCCTCTTTTCTGTAACATCTTTGTCACCTCTGAGCCTTCCCTGTCTTCAAAATAATTTCTTCTTATTGGAGAAGTTAATTAGATAAAAAGAGAAGGTTTGATTTGATCTCACCTTTACTTATGTAATGTTAATAATCAGCAATCAGTGTTTCCAGTAATTCTTTATGGGCACTAAAACACATAATCATTGATTTTGTTATGGGGATAGTGGCCACAAGAGGAGATCCAACCCTTAGATATGCACCTAAATCCATTCAATTCATACTGAAGGTCATAGTGTTGTTTTTTTTGCTTTACACTAATGTATGAAATATTTATTCACCATTATAACGTTTGTTTTCTGCTTTATTTATCAGGCATATTGACAGTAATCCCAAGCTGATACGGTGGAGGTTTGTCTTCCATGGCTGCATCGATGGCTTCAGTAGAGCAATTATATAGGTGAAATGTTGCACCAACAATCTTGCAGGCACTGTTCTTAACCTTTACAGAGATGGAATATCCAGATTTTGACTGCCATTGAGGGTTAGAGGCGACATGGGTGTTGAAAATGTCGATGTTGCACATTACATGATATGTAGAAGAGGATTAACCAGAGGCAGTTTTATTTGTGGTCGAACTGTTCACTATCAACGTATTGAGCGATTGTGGGCTGAGTTAAACAGAGTTGTTGTTCGTTACTTCAAGGATTTGTTCTTCTGGATGGAACAAAATGGAATATTAGATATTCAAAATGAAGTCCATCTTTTTGCACTGCACTTTATTAACCTAAAAAGACTAAATAAAGCAGTTGCTGAGTTTGTGAACCAATGGAATAATCACCATTTGCCTACAGAAGGGCACTTCATTCCTTTACAGTTATGGACTGGTGGTGTGCTCTGTGCCACCTCAATGTTAGACACCTTTTGTGTAGGAGATGATTATGGTGTTGATAACTAGGGGTAAACGTTTACTGCTGAAGTAAACGATTTTGTACAGGTCCCTGAAAATGTTTTAATTTTAAGTGAAGACGACAGGGTGGCACTAGAGAATTCAATGGACCCAGACACCAATAATTCTAATCATGCAGTAGACATTTTTATAAGCACATGTAATTTTATTGCAAATCTAAATAACAATGTAGACAATGCTTAAATTCAAAGTATTTCGTTTTGCTCTCCGATATGCTCCAATGTTTTGTTTTCTTAAAAAAAATACTTTTCTTGTTTTTATGCATCATTGAGCAAGGTATATAGCAATTTCTTTACTAATGTAAAAATGACATATTTTGTACAACACTTAAAGTATTTGTGATGTCAGTGGTTGCATTCCATACTGTGGACTTACAATTACTGGAGCAAAAAATATATTGTTATTAAACATGGCCTTTGTTGGTTTCATTATTTAAAATAATAAACTGTGGGAACCCTGAGCTGGACAGCAAGTAGAACCTGTTTTAAGCTTTAAAGTGTTGGTGCTAGTTGCAATTGTGTGTTTCAATGACCATTAAACATGCAGTAATATTAAATATGTTCTGAATGCAAAATCAGTTTCAGAATATTGTTAGCAGAGGATGTAACTTAAACATATGCCTTTTATGATAAAATGAGTGATGACACATTCTACCCTTGCAGAGGTAAAGTTAAATAGAATAATAAAATTAGTGCTACATAAATCATTAAAACTACTAGGATAATGTTCAGGCACTGTAAGTTACAATAAAATACACAAACATACAAATATCATAGTGAACATTAATAGCTTAATGTATTAGCTTAAAAGGACGGGACTTGAAATAGTTATACCATGGAACATATGGGAAAAAAAGCAAATTCTTGGTGAAAGATTAGAAGCACATACAGGATATATGAGCCCATAGAGAGTTGGGATTATTTTTCTTTTCCTCATGGTTGATTTTAGAAACTGGTGTTTGGAGGCTCAGTTGCAGTGATTATGTTGGTTGGATACATATTCATACTTCCAAATTGTCATCAGTGGAGCATAGATCCAGAGCTTTACTTTCGTAAGGTTATGTTCGTATTACACTATACTTGAAATTATTTTTTGCTGATTGTTTCCTTGTTAATTGTTGTCAGAAATCCTCCTCTTAAGTGTAGGTGATACCTTGCTTTGGCCTCTCCAAAATGTGAAGACTCTTCTCGTACAATACCCATCGGCTAAGAAGACACTATTTACCATTACCTATGGAAAAACACATACCAATATTATCCCTATGCCCATTGTTACACATGTGTAATTTACATGACTGCCTATCTTCATTGGTATCATTCAGGTGATTGCTTTCATTTGCTGCCTGATACAGTGAAAGAACACATTCTACTGGGACTGAACTGGAAAAAACATTAAAAGCAGTGGTCGAGTTATCAACAACTAAGGTGACACTTTCAGAAATGTCCTCATAAAGTGTTTACATGTGCATTAGTGTACCTACAGTGTTCAAATTCTCATTTTGCTGCAAGAAAAAGTCTTCTTTAAAATGATAGGTTGGACATGAGGAATTGCTCCTCTTTACATGCTCAACTTTTTTTGGGGCTGAATATATTGCTTTTTTAGATTCTGCACAACATGGCACTGCTATCAATGCCCAGTGTATGTGTTCTCAACCCTAAAACCTTTAGACATTGACTAGTCATTTATTGGCATGCTAAGGCCATAGTGTATGATGTAGAAACTGCACCCAAGGCATGGACTGCCGCACGTATTTTACACTCCACTCAGTAGGACAAAGGACAAAAAAACATGACGTTGAGGCTACCATTGTAGCCTGACTGCTGCAGTGTAATACTTGCAGAGTAAACTGTTATAATAACCTTTTATAATAGGTAAAAACCTCCATTTGAAATATTTGGAAGTCACCCCTCTGTGTGTGTTGTAGCCAACACGCTTGGTTGGATGGTATTTAAAAGTGCCACATGTTCAAAATTAACATGACAATGTCCCTTAAGCAATAAGTCCCTAAAGGCTATTATCAGTTTGCTGTTCTATGTATAAAACCAAAGTGATTTCGAATTTTTAATAAATAGAAATAATAAATAGAAAGTTAGCATTAATCTGCCTGAGCTTTCGGAAAGCTAAATAGCATTAACCTTTGTCAACTCCCAGCCTCTACTCAAGCTTGGCTATATGTTTAAAAAAAATGTGAACTGCATCGCAGGAGCAAACAATAGGCTGACCTGAATGGGCAGATGACCCCTCAGAATTCCACAGAATATTTACAGAGGAGGCTGTGGGCATCCTGTTGACACCGTAATGTCAATCCTGCTTAACAGGTCTGTGAGCCACATCTAACACTTGCCAGGGAGAGAACAGGATGCCAAGGCAATTTTGTGAACGTAATGCCTTTTACTGAAAGACCCTGCTTGTGACCTACCAGGCATCTGTCTCTGGGTTTGTTGTGGGTACAGTGAGTGCTTCAAACTGAATTTTATTCTTAGATGTGGAACGTCACTAGGATTACCAGGGTACACTCCCCATTCACACCCCCAGCCTCAGAGCCCGAGTTTATTGTGGCCAGAGACCTTTGCCGTACTGAACTTGCTCTAATACACATTGCATTTTTGGCCAGTTTACAGTAAGGTAAAAAGGAACTACTGCAAACGTAAGTTTTTTTACTGCTTGGGAAACTTTACTCCATTGGTCATAGAGGAACTGGGAGTGTCATAGGGTGCACCCATTCCCCCCCCACAAGCTGGTGAACCAAAGAAGTCTGGACCCTCATCCAGCCTTTCTCTGAAAAATGGCAGACTTGCTATAAGTCTGAATCTGCTGAACTTGGCTTTTGTGACCTGTTAGAAGGACCTGAAGAGTGTGGACCCCCTCTTTCTTGAAACACAAGGACTGAAAGGTCTCCAAAGATCAAGAGGCTGATCGCCTGGGCAGCGCCAGGAACCAAAAAAAACCTGAAAAGAACGTTCCTGTGAAGAATGCCAGTTGACCAGTGGCAACTGGACCTGGACTGAACTTTGCTGTTTCCCTCTGACAGACACCCTGAAGGGCAGATTTATCATTATTTTATGCAGTGCGATGCAGCAAGCCACCTTGCTGCACTATGCTGCGTGAAAGAGAAAGGTCACGATTGCACCGTATTTAACACGAAACCGGGCGTTCCTGCCCTTTACTTGCACTGGCGCACTATGTGCTGCCTTGCAGACAGGAGTGTTTTTTGCAGGACACCTTCCTGCACTAAAAAAGTCCCCTGAAGCATTTTTCTCTTTCTATTTGTGCTATGCGTGCTGCAGCACACATAGAAAGCGGAACAAAAGTGGAGAAATAGAGACATTTCTCCTCCTTATGCTTCACCTGGGAGGCTTAGCATTTTTACCCATTCCCAGATCTGACAGTAATGGTATATCTGGGAATGTGCCAATATGCATGGTAGGATGTGTGGGAACACCTAGGCTACACCCATGAAATACCTCCTTTGGACAGAGTAACGCAACACAGCAATTTGCACTGTGTTTTGTTACTCTAGATTTATCAAGCCACGCTGGGCTACGCAAGGTGGCCTTGCATTGCTTCATAAATCTGACTTAGTAGTTGTGTCGCAAAGGCAATGCAACTCGTTGGTAAATCTGCCTCTTAGAGTCTAAAACGACTCCACCTTATAAGTGTCCTCCTGTGGTGTTTAAGGCACCACAAGACTTTTGGGAACTTTGCTCCAAAGTTTAAAGGGACCAATGGCAAAAAGTATTTGATTGGCAGTTCCCAGAGTCAGATTGAAATTCCTCAGAAATTCAAAAATGTTTAAACTTGGAAATTCTTTCAAACTTCCCTACTTCCCGTCCCTAGCAGGGCCAATCTACTTGGTATATCCAACTTGCTGAAGCGGCACTGATGTAAAAATGTACAACTTGGCTAAATCCCACCTCCACTCCTATCTTAGACCTCCTACTCACAACATAATTAGGCTACACAGAGCTCGGAAGCTGGGTGTTGGCCTAGCTTGTATTCATAGGAACACACTCTTGATTTCTCAAATGGAGTCCTCTTCGCCCTCCTCCTGTGAATACCTCTGTCTCACCATCTCAAGTAATAACCTGCCAGTTTGCAAACTTCACACTTTTTATCACCCCTTGGAGGACAATCTCCCCTTCATCCAGCAACTAATGGAAATCATCTCTGGCAATGTCGACTCCCAAATCTTCCTTGGTGATTTCAACCTTCACTGGTCTAACCCCAATGACCATGCGGTAACGTGCCTTAAATCATTCTTAACTGATAAAGAACTGATTCAGCACTGTGACCAACTTACTCATAACAAAAGAGAAACTCTAGACCTCATTATCTCGAAAGGACAGACCATCACTTTGGATACCATTACCCCTTGCGACTGGTCCAAAAACCACTGCATCCTCTTTTATATTAACAGAGAGGTGTCGGAGAGGAAGGGTCAACCAACGAAATCAAAGATTTGGAAAAGGGACCTCAGATCAATCGTCAGATGAACTAGCAGCAGCGCACTGTAAAGCTGCCCTCTCCTCCCAAGCTGACTTGCTTGAGGATCAGTTACTCACCGATTCCTACAACTCGACCATCTCCACCATCATGGATGACATTGCACCACCCCAACAAAAAAATGCCTCAATAAAAATATCCAAACCGTGGTAAAATGATAATCTAAACACGGAATGCCGCAACCTCAGGGCTGATGAATGATCCTGGAAATCCAAACCCTCCCTGGACCAACTAATACTCCATAGAAATATTAGGAGCTTCTACAACAAACAAATCAAGAGCGCTAAAGCTGACTACTTCAGACACCAACTTGATCAAGCTGCTAACTGCCCCAAGAAACTTTTAGTATTGGTCAAACAGCAATCAGTGGAATGTCCAAACCACTCTGACTCTGGAGGCAGTCCACCCTCATGCAACAAACTTGCTGCTTTCTTCACTGAGAAATCGAGACACATCACCACTGAACTCACCTCCAAGAAGGCTCTCCTGTCATCCTCTGGGTCCACACCACCCCTTGACCTCTTAGAAAAGTGCAAACCTATCAGCCTGAACACTAAGAACAATGCGTCATGGGGCACCTTTACCCCATTCAGTGAAAAAGACATCAACAAGATTCTTCAGACTATCAACCCATCTAACCACTTCAGTGACCCGTTACCCCCGGCCATCTTCAAAGAAATCAAGAATGCCCTCATCCACAGCTGGACAAGGATTGTAAATGATTTTCTATCACAAGGCACGATCCCAGACTGCCTAAAAGCAGATCAGGTATCACCTATACTAAAAGAAACTAACGCAGACCTCAATAACTTCCGCCCTATCTCCAACATCCCCACCCTAGCCAAACTCCTAGAAAAATCCGTACAATCCCAACTCTGTGCTCACATAGAGAACTTCCAACTCCTAGACCAGCATCAACCTGGCTTTCGAAAGAGGCACAGTAAGGAATTGTTGTAAATTAAAGCAGAATGTGATTAAGCATTTACTGAAAAACATTAATGCTTCCCCTTTAGATCGTGTTTTCTTCGTTATGTTGACAGAGGTCCGGACTCCATTTTGTATTGACATGCTGCCACGTGTTCGTCACGAGGAGAGTCCGACCTCTGTGTTAGTTGCTCCTGTATTCTGCCTAGTAACTGTTTATAAATAGCTCTCTTGTCCATCTGGCGCATGCCCAGACTTGACCACATCTGGTATAATTAGCTTTGCTTGACCATGTGTTTTCGCGGGCTCAAAGAGTGTGTTAGCTCCGCCCATGTATTGATTCAGTATCGAGAATGACCATAAACGGTAATGTTCTTCGACCTCATGTTGTATCCACCCACTATGAGCCCCTCTGTTGTGTATAAAAGGGGACTGTGTACGCAAGTTCTTTGTGCTACTCCTTACAATACTGAAGAGTGTTGTGTGGATTGTAGGACCACCCTTAAGGGTTAATAAACGTTGTTTTTGTACTTTGCAGTTTCCGTGCCAACTTCCTTATAGATTCCGTTACAGGAGAGCGAACCCTTGTGCTTTGCGGGCCTAGCTGGGGCCTGTATTCATCAATTGGCGCCCGTCACGTGGGGCTCATCGGCGACTCGGATGCTCGAAGGACTGGTCGCGACGAAGGTGAGGAGTTTGGCCGGGGACGTGATCACTGCCAGTGGCGTCTTAGCCCTGGCATCCCGAGGTTTTTCTTCCTTCCCTTCCGAGCTGACCGTCTGGGTGGCGCCGGTCATCGACTGAGACCTCTTCTGTCGGTCCTGCCGTGAGAGCCGTTTGGACGATTGTGGAGCTTGGCAGTTGGAACCTGGACTCTTGATTGGTAAGAACCGTTGTACGGTACTTGCTCCGAGTTTTGAAGCCTGGTCTGGCTATTTGAGTTTGATTGATGGTGACTAGTCATATTTTGAATTTGTCTTTGTGAAAATATATGCGTTGCAACACATATAGGCAGGTAATGTGGAGAAATTTCTCCGGAGCTGTGTAAACTTTGAACGGCGCAACGATTAAGTGCCATTTTCTTTATAATATTGCATATTTTGCATTATTCCTAGCATGCCTGCTTTTAGCGCACTCCGTAAGTGGTGCTGCTGTTTTGGAAACCGGTTGAACCTCGAGGAATCTGCTCCAGCTCCCCCAGAGGGGACTCCTAATAGGGATATGTACGTGAAGCATGGTCTTTCTTCCATAATGTACAGCACGTTATGGAGGAAATACACGAAGAAGGATCCTGAGTTGCGATGGCCTTTGTATGGATCGTTTGATATACGTAAGATTGAGTATGTGGAACAGTGTATGTGTAAGCGACGTGCTCGGCAGGATATGTTTGAGTGTGTGCGATTATGGGTGAAGGAAGTGCGTGAGCGAGAGAAGCGTGAGAAAGCGCTGTTTGATAAGGAGCAACGAAAGAATGATCATGTGCGAGCGCAGGAAACGAAGCGTCGGGAGGACAAAGAGCAAACGGACAGGCAAGAGAAAGAGCATAGGCTACAAGTTTCGGGTCAATATGTTGTTCGTCAGCCGCTTTATCCTGTCCTTAATAATTCTGATGATGATTTTTATTTGCTAGATCGCTCTCCGCCCCCTTATGTTGGCGCATCTGCTCCACGGCCGCAAGATTCTGACCCGGTTTCGGGTAAGGTAGACACACGGTCCATGCTCTCGGCCGAGCAAATGGCTGAGCTTCGGACACTTTCCTTCCGTGCGCTTAAAGGCAAGGTATCCATGGAGGACTTATTTCAAACTTGGGGGCCGTGGCAGGAGAGAGATAAAGTGTATTTTCTGGGTCATTTCGCGGAAGAAGTGATTACTGCTTTCCGAAAATATTCTCATGTTCTTGAGCCTGACGAAGTGTCTTCGGACGCTAGAGCAATACGTAACGGTGCTTTTTCTCCCTCTAAGGCTCCTGAGGCGGCTCGGCGGCTGTTCGCCTTGCGGGACGAGGTGCTGGCCCTTCGAGAGAAAGCACGCCAACAAACGGAGGCGGAGAAGCAGTCGGATTCGGTTGCGGCAGGGGGCTACCCATCTACCTCCCAGTCAGATAAGGATGATGTAGTGCATGCTAAACCAATGCGAGAGGCGGCGCCTTTGTATGTTCCTCCTAAAGGAGCGGGGACTAGCCCGGACATTAATTCTGTCGATGCTAGGGGATATTTTGTGTATAATTGGGTTTATACTCCATGGCATAGAGCCGATGTTATGGCATTGAAGAATGCATTGCCTGACCCCCGTAAGAATCCAGCGGCCTTCTATGAAGAAGTCGAGGGGGCCTTGAATTCTTGCGTTATGACTTTAGCAGATATAGACCTGTTCTTTGGCCTTATTCTACCACCGGATATGTGGCGATCTGTACGAAAGGTAGATGATATAGTTGCCTTTAAGGCCCGGTGGTCTGAGCTTGAGGATGAAGACAGGGAGAGGAAGCCCGCGCAGAAACCGCCGCAGAGTATTTTAGATCTCCCCGCTGCTATTGTGACTAAGTTAAAGACGATTATCCCCCCTAAAAAGATTGACTGGAATATGTTAGCAGCATGTAAACAGAAAGTTGACGAGTCAGTTGCAGATTTCTTCACGCGCTTTGAAGAAACGTTTCATGACTTTAGTGGCCAGTCGCTTACTGACGACACAGGCCGCCACCTTTTCGCGGACAAATATGTGGCTAATCTGCTACCGGCAGTTGCGGCCCGGTTAAAAGCGAGTGAGAGTTCTTGGTCCTCCGCGACACCGACGGCCCTTCTGACCATCGCTCAGTATTATGAGCGTCAGGAGCACGAGGCGAAGGGCCAGGAGGAGAAGAAATCGAAAGATCTCAAAACCAAGGTGATGTTAGCACAAGTATATGGCCCGCCCCGACGGGGTAATAATAATAGAGGAAGGGGCGGATCTTATGGTCCCCCTTCGGGCCGATCTGATTTGAATAGGAACCAGTGTGCGTACTGCAAGCAGTTGGGCCATTGGGCCAGGGATTGCCCAGCGTTGCGTGCTTCGCGTCAGGGGCACACTCCGGGTGGCCCGAGAGGTAGAGGGGGCTTCTCGAACTTTAGAGGGAATTCTAACGATAATGTCCGTTTCGATACTGCCGGGCAGCACCGAGATAGCTCAAATGTTTTTGATCGCCAGCACCAGTATCATGTATCGGACATCGATCAATCGGGATATCATGATTCTCAGCATGCATAGGAATGCGTTGGATGGGGGTCCGAATCAGTTGAGGTGCCGGTCGATCAGACGGGTCCTTATGTATCGGCTGAGGTTTTAGGTTCTACTGATCAGTTCCTAGTGGATACAGGAGCGACACGTAGTGCATTGTCTAGGTACTTGGTTCCGGGGGCTCCCCCATCCGGCTCAATAGTTACATCGGTAGGGTTTGACGGTACACTCTCCCGAAGCCCTCTTTCACAGCCCCTTGCATTTAAAGTTGATTGTTTTTCTGCGCCCTGTCCGTTTCTGCTTGCTCCGTATACACCGGATAACATTATGGGCCTTGATATGTTAAAGTACTTTAGGGCTACTATCCGCTGCTCCCCTGAGGGTGTGAGGGTGATCTTAAATGACAACTATCCCAGGTCTGGGCGGATGTGTACGATATCAGAGGATGCATTGTTGGCTACCCTCCCCCGAGCTTTATGGGCGACTTCGGACACAGATGTGGGACAAATGGTGATTCCTCCGGTCCACATTAGTGTCCAGGAGGGGGCGGTGCTACCACGCCTCCCGCAGTATCGTATTTCCCAGGAGGGCGAGGAAGCTCTCATACAGATTGTGCAAGATTTGATCGCAGTAGGAGTAGTGGAAGAAGTTCCCTATAATATCTGTAACAGTCCGATTCTCCCTATTCTGAAAAAGGATACAGATGCAAGGGTCTATCGGTTCATAATTGATTTGAGGGAGGTAAATAAGATCGTGATACCTCAGTACCCGGTGGTCTCTGATATCACGACGCTGCTTACCTTGGTCCCGCCTACGGCGACCATGTTCTCAGTGATTGATTTGAAAAATGCCTTCTTTTCTATTCCCATTCACCCTGATAGCCGATTTCTTTTTGGGTTCATATTAAACAATAGATCTTATCGTTTTTGTAGAATTCCCCAGGGCTACACAGAAAGCCCTAGTATTTATAGTCAGGCTTTGAAACGACAGTTGGACTCCTTTGCCTTACTCGAGGGGGTCGCCCTCATTCAATATGTCGATGACATCCTGTTGGCGGCTGACACCCTGGAGTTGTGCGAGAAAAGCACGCTAGCCTTACTTTCCTTTTTAGCATCCCACAATCACAAGGTCTCTAGGAAGAAATTGCAATTCTGTAGACCAAAGGTGACTTATTTGGGTCACCTTTTGTCTAAGGAGGGGCGTGCACTCACACCAGATCGTATTCAAGTAATTTTGGACACACCGAGGCCATCCACGCAGAAGGATGTGCGTGCATTTTTGGGCCTTGTTTCTTTTTGTAGACAGTGGGTATTGGGGTTTTCACACATAGCTAAGCCATTACTAGCTCTCTTGACAAAAGACACGCCCATCCCGATCCCCTGGTCAGATGAGTGTGACGCTGCTTTTCAGCAATTGAGACAGGCCCTTTGTTCAGCACCAGTGTTAGGGACCCCTGATTATACAAAACCCTTTTCGTTGTATGTGCATGAGAAAGATGGATGTGCATTATCAGTCTTAGTGCAGATGCACGGCGATAAGCAACGCCCTTGTGCATACTTTTCGGCTGTACTTGATCCTGTCGCCCGAGCATTGCCAGGGTGTTTTCGCTCGGTTGCGGCGACAGCTGTGTCAATACGGCAGAGTGAAGGAATTGTGTTGTCCCATAAGCTGTTGGTGTTAGTCCCCCACGCTGTTGATGCCCTGCTTAATCAAACAAAGACGCAGCATTTGACCAGTGCCCGTTTAACGGGATATGAGTTGACGCTTTTGGCTCCTCATATTACGTTAAAAAGGTGCGTGACATTAAACCCGGCCACATTGTTGCCATACCCCGAGACCCAGCCTGAGGCGCAGAAAGCGCATGATTGTATTCTTGTGACTGAGGAACAAACAAAGGGTCGTATTGATCTCCAGGATACGCCCTTTTCAGAGGTAGATGGAGAATTGTGGGTAGACGGATCATGCCTGAAGCTACCAGATGGTACGACTTCAGCAGCGTATGCAATTACCACGTTACAGACGATAGTGGAGACAGCACGCATACCGCAGAAATCAGCTCAAGCAGCGGAACTGATAGCGTTAACACGAGCATGTGAGCTCAGTACAGGATTGTGTGTGAATGTTTACACAGACAGCCGCTATGCCTTCGGAGTAGCGCACGATTTCGGCCTACTCTGGAAGGAGAGAGGGTTTTTAACGTCACATGGGGTACAGATAATGCATGGGGAGTTAGTCCACAATCTCTTAACCGCATTGACATACCCGAAGAAAATTGCCATTGTTAAGTGTAGTGCCCATAGGAAAGTAGTTGATAAAGTTGGAGAAGGGAATGCGTTAGCAGACCGGGTAGCACGGGAGACTGCGATGCAGCCCGGCGCTACTGCCATGTATGTAGTAAAGTCACAGGTGGAAAGATGGCGTGATGCGAAGGAAGAAGTGCGAGAAATACAAAGGACCGCTTCTGACAAAGAGCGGGAACAATGGGCTAGCGATGGAGAACTGGATGATGAGGGCTGTTGGAGAAATAAGCAGATGGATAGATGGAAGTTACCCACGGCTTTCGTACAACCTATGGTTCAAATGGCACATGGGCTAGCACATGTTGGAGCTTCCGCAATTGTGAAATTGCTTACCCAAGTCTGGGAGCATCCAGAGATTGCTAGCACAGCAAAGAGGGTGGTGCAGACCTGTATGATCTGTCTGAAGTATAACCCAGGGAAAGGTACTCGAACTCCAGCAGGAGGATTTGCGACGCCCACTGCACCCTTTGAGGTTCTGCAGATGGACTATATCCAGCTTGAGCGCTGTAACAATCTGAAGTATGTTCTAGTAGTGGTTTGCGCCTTCAGTAAATGGGTTGAGGCGTACCCTACGAAAGACAATACTGCAATGACTACAGCGAAGCTATTGCTGAAAGAGTTTTTCCCTCGATACGGCGTCTGTAGACTTCTGTGGAGTGATAATGGCCCTCACTTTGTAGCGGATGTTATAAAATATGTCTTGAAGGGCCTAGGCATCACCCAGAAGTTCCACGCCGTATTCCACCCCCAGTCTGCAGGACTAGTCGAGAAGTAGAATGGTACACTGAAGCTTAAGATCGCCAAAATCCAAGCTTCAACATCTTTGACTTGGCCAGACGCCCTGCCACTGGCGTTATTGTCAATTAGGTCGGTGCCACACTCTCGAACTGGCCTTACGCCATATGAAATCGTATTTGGACGCCCAATGAATATTTGGGGTCCACCAAGGCCTAAGGCGGTGTATGATGTACCTTGTGTAATGATGAGCGATTATCTGGCACAGTTAACGGATAATTTGGTTTCTATTCATCAACAGGTCCGAGAGGCGCTCCCTGATCGGTCTACCGGCGAAGGACATGGTCTCCGGCCTGGGGATCATGTCATGGTGAAGGTCTTCGACAGAACGAACAGTTTGGAGCCGAGATGGGTCGGACCTGAGCAAGTCCTCCTTGCAACAAGGACGGCAGTGCGAGTCTCGAACAGGAAGAATTGGATCCATTCCTTACACTGTCGAAAGGTACCGCCCGGATTGGTGGAGTCTGCCGTGCTGACCGATCAACGAGAAATCCTAGCAGCAGAAACAGGCCGTGCTGCAGAGCCAAACGACACTGAGGAGCTCTTTCCGGACCACGCGACTTCTGGAGGAAGGCGATATCATCTGCGACCAAGGAAGTGAGGTTTCCAGTACCGGGACATACTGTCAGAACGGCCCTTGGGTTAGTGAAACGGAGAGCCGATGAGGCAAGGGGGGGGGATCAGCCCTGCATTAGTGTAGCGACACCCGTCTTGGCCCGCTGGTGAAGAAATCAACCGCTGCCCAAGGGGAAGAGTTCTGACAGACCTTTTTAGTTTCAGGAAGATATCAGGGTATTGTTTCCTCTGACATGGAGAAGAAGAAAATTCTTTGTGCGTTGGGGTTCATGCTAACCGTAGCTATCGTTGGTATAACCACATGGTTTGTGGAGGAGGCAACTCCTGCTCGAAAGACGCTTGTGTTGACGACTCCAGTGCCTGCGGAGCACTACTTTTATACATTGCCATATCAAGAGTTGAAGCATCGACAGTCCAATTTGAATAACACTTTCATTCAGATGCTGCATCACACCCACGTTGCTACGAACGCTACGAACTGTTGGATATGTGGGATGATGCCAGCCCATCAGAAGAAAGGAGGTACGCCATTTATACCACTTCCTTTCTCTCATAATGGCTCTTGTAGAGCATGGTACACTTTGCTGTTTGCCACTCGGAAACCGACAGTGGGACGATTGCTTTTCAGACTCAATAAAGAATGTCATCAGGACAAAAATGGATATCCACAAGCAAATGGGACAATTTGGGAATGGGAAGAGTACCGACCAGACAATGAATCCATTCCCTATATCTTCACGAACACCAGAGACACTGGGGGGAAGGACAAGTTTGTGATCCAAGTGGCCCAAGCCCAAGCGGACCTGTGTGTCCAGAGTGTGGGTTTTATCCCTGTTGGTGTCAGTGATTGCATAACCGTATTGAACATTGACGGGTTAAATAATAGTACCTTCCTAGCATCCCATAATACCTACTTTGTATGTGGAAATAAAGGTTATTACCGTTTGCCGGCTGGGTGGTCTGGGGTATGCTATGTATCATTCCTATTACCTCCTGTATTCTTAGCACCCGCGTCATATCATAAGGATTTGAAACTGTTGAATAATGTGACTGTAAATAGATATAAACGTACTCTATCAATTGATGATGTGGATCAAACCGATACCAGCTTGCAACAGTATATTGATTTTAACTTAGGACTGTTTTTCTTTGTTGGAGCTGCTTTGAATAGTAGGAAGATCCGAAGATTAACAAGAGTGGTAGAAGCTGTGACTAATCAGACTGCTGCTGCTCTTGGGAATCTTACGGAAGAATTACAAATAACTAGGATTGTTGCATTACAGAATCGTATGGTATTAGATGTAATGCTAGCTGATCGAGGTGGAGCCTGTAAAATTATTGGAAGTAGCTGCTGTGTGTTCATCCCTGATCATACGCCATCCGTTTATAACGCCATTAACAAGCTGCATAAAATAGCAGCTGAAATCCACACAGAAAACGGCACTTGGTCCTTTTCTGGATGGTTTTGGGCGTTGGTTACTGCCTGGGGATGGAAGGTCTTAACTGGTCTCTGCATTATTATAGCAGTTCTGTTCCTTTTCTGTATATGTATTCAATGTGGACCATTGTGCTGTTCCGTATGCATTTCATTCTGCATTCCAGATAAGAAAGCTATTGCCGATGTTGCTCGCCAGAAGGGTCTAGCTAAAGAGGTTAAGGGAATGATGATAATTGATATATATGATGATTATTCTTGGAAGCCGGATGTCTTCAGTAAATGCTGAAAGGGTCGTCTGTTGTAAATTAAAGCAGAATGTGATTAAGCATTTACTGAAAAACATTAATGCTTCCCCTTTAGATCGTGTTTTCTTCGTTATGTTGACAGAGGTCCGGACTCCATTTTGTATTGACATGCTGCCACGTGTTCGTCACGAGGAGAGTCCGACCTCTGTGTTAGTTGCTCCTGTATTCTGCCTAGTAACTGTTTATAAATAGCTCTCTTGTCCATCTGGCGCATGCCCAGACTTGACCACATCTGTTATAATTAGCTTTGCTTGACCATGTGTTTTCGCGGGCTCAAAGAGTGTGTTAGCTCCGCCCATGTATTGATTCAGTATCGAGAATGACCATAAACGGTAATGTTCTTCGACCTCATGTTGTATCCACCCACTATGAGCCCCTCTGTTGTGTATAAAAGGGGACTGTGTACGCAAGTTCTTTGTGCTACTCCTTACAACACTGAAGAGTGTTGTGTGGATTGTAGGACCACCCTTAAGGGTTAATAAACGTTGTTTTTGTACTTTGCAGTTTCCGTGCCAACTTCCTTATAGATTCCGTTACAGGAGAGCGAACCCTTGTGCTTTGCGGGCCTAGCTGGGGCCTGTATTCATCAGAATCGGCTCTCACTCACTTTATGGATGATATTTTAAAAATGCTTGACCAAAATGATTCCTGACTCCTAATCCTCCGATACCTTTCCTCCGCATTCGAAACAGTTAATCATGACAACCTCATATCCATTCTGAAGAACAGGGTGGGTTTCACGGGTCGGGCGCTACAATGGTTCTCATCCTTCCTCCACCACAGATCACAAAGAGTCAAGGCAAACAACTCCCTCTCCCAGCCTTCTCCAGTACTCATGGGTGTCCTCCAAGGGTCAGCCCTTTATCCTATCCTCTTCAACCTTTTCTTGGAACCACTAGCTAATTCACTAAATTCCACAAACATTCTATTCCATATGTTTTCATATGTTGAAGCACACGCAAAATTTTATAATTACAGTATAATAGTAATAAACAATGACAAAATTTGTGTGGGCTTCTCTTCTTCTTTAATTAAGAATAAAGTCTTCAAATTTTCTCAATTTTCATAATGATCTTCCACTCCCCAACGCGTTTCGGCGCTATAGGGATTAACCCATACAACCTCCTCAGGGCTGGAAGTAACAGAATAACAAAATTGGAGTACACAATCAACTAATTTTGTTATGCAAGCCCAATTGTCACTCCATGTGCAGAAGAAATTGTTCGTGCTCATCAACACAAATCAGTCCGTGTTCTGTATTCCACATAACATCAAATTCCCGTGCCAAGTTTTACATACAGATTATCACCTTAATTCAAATGAATAAATAATGATCCGAAAAATGCACATAATATTTAATTCCTTTCACCCTGTATTAACATCCGTCACCAAAAGTGAGACGCATGTTCCTAAAGTTAGACCCTAAATAGTGTATTTGTACCTTGTTTCTTGTGTTCAATTGCCTAGAATAATTCAAAGTGTGGTACACTGTTAATAACTGCGAAGCACATGAGGCATAGGCTGATCCCATTAACAAGTATACATTCAACCAATTACATCACTCACGTGCCTTACCTCCTACTATGATATCCTCAGTACAACTCGCTAAAAAGTACCAAATTATCCAGAATAGAATTAATGATGCTTAACCTACAAAATAAATGCACAAACTTATTGTAATAGCCTACTCGAATTTCCACTTGTAGATTCATATACTCATTATTTCATTACTAATTCTGATATAAAACTAGTCTTACCTTAGTTAATCCTTATATATGCCCGCAGTATAAGGTTTCAACGTTGCTCAATACATTTACCGGGTCATATACAATCCCTTTGTCCCCGTGATGCAAATTCTATTCCATATGTATGCGGACGATACGCAACTTTATCTGAAAATCTCATCCCTGGATAACATCATCTCACTCACCACTACCCTAACGTCTACTCAAAATTGGTTAACTGAGAACCATCTCCTGCTCAACACCTCCAAAACTGAATTCCTTCTCATCTCTCCTCCGAACCACATCTCCAAGCCAGACCCTTGGTTGATTCACCTCACTGCTTTCATCTGCACCCCTCTCATCATAGACTCAGCCAAATCTATTGGAATCACCCTGGACAAGCACCTGAATATGATAAATCACATCAGCAATGTTTGTAAGGGAGCTAATCACTTAATGAGGACACTTAAAAATATCAAACCCTTGCTTTCACAATCTGATTTCAAGCAGGTGGTCCAAGCACTTGTCTTGCCGAGGCTAGACTACAGCAGCGCGACGCTCTGTGGCCTTCCCAAGTACACCCTGGCTCCACTAAGGTCATCACTGAATGCTGTGGCTAGACTGGTTACAGGTAGTAAACGAAATGAGCACATATCCCCAGTCCTAAAATCCCTTAAATGGTTGCCCTACGAAGCTCGAATTTAGTTAAAGATTGCCGTTCTGATGCACAAAGCCCTGCATTTCAAAACTCCCAGGTACCTAGCGCAAAAGCTTTAATTATCCTGTGGTGGTAGGGCCTCAAGAAGCGCTAACACTTTCCTCTTGAAACCACTCATCCATAGCAAAAAGAGAACTGTTACCAAGCCTTCTCCAGCACAGATATGGAACTCTCTTCCTTTGGAAGTATGCAGAATATCCTCAACGATGGCTTTCAAACTGGAAGCTAAAAGATTCAGAATGAATAAACACTTACCTTAATTGGGCTAGGTTCACCTGCTCTAAGTCATTGATCCTTCAACCATTGTACCATCATTTGATGCTGCTCTTCTTTACCACATAGTGTGACCCCCTTCATAGCCCGCTATATACCTCTTTATTGTATTACTCTCCTTAACTCATTGTCTTGTAATTATGCGAATATTCCTGTTTTTTTTATTCTTACTTGATGTAATTATTGCATTTATGTCCTTCCTTCCATCCTTTTGTAAAGCGCTCTGATATCCTACGGGATCTTGTTCGTGCTGTATAAAACTTTATAAAATAAAAAAATAAAACTCATTAATCTGATGACATCCCACTCATTTTTGAGGCAATGCCCTCCTGTGAAGGCCTCTGGTTGTCAATAGTTGGTAAATCTCTCTTGCTCTCTGTTGGGTTAATGTTTTGTGCATCAGGTCGGATGGGGACACAAAATACTACTTTATTATTCATAGTTCTGAATATTTTACTTTTGTATTTAGACCTCAGCACAGTCTCAATCAATCATAAGTACTTCCAAACCTAACATATTTTTCACAAAGCCTATATTACATATGCAGTGAGTCTGTAGCTAGCATGGCTAGGTTCATCAGACTTCACATGGTAGTCCCCATCACCACATAGGCTGGCTCTGACAGCGATTGCAAAACTGTTGAACTGAATATGGGGCACTGTAATTCTTGTATAGTCACAAGAGCATGGTTTTTACTGATGCTGGCATCTTAAACAGGGCCAGGCTTTTCTTCCACAGGTGATTAGGCCAAAAGAGGACAAAGGAAGATGTCTTTGTCTCCTGCTTCAATGACAATAGAAACAGAACTGAGACCAAATTCTTCCCACATTTTCACATATAGAAAAAGAAAAATGCCTCTTTGATGTGTTTTCTGTAGGATCCTGCACATAAACAGTACTGGCTTTAATGCAGGTATTCTTTTAGCATGAAGCAAGGGTGCCTGCATTGTTGCTAAGCAGCAACAAGTGTGCTAGCACCGGAAGAGAGTGCCATATATTTTAAACATGGCTCTTCAGAGCTCTATCCCATTCATGTAATACACCACAGAAACTTGCATTGCTGCACTGCGTTCATGTATTCTTACAAAATTTCTCCCTAGACGTGAGGCTGCTGATCTTGTGGCACAGCTGTGTCTTCCCCTTGTCAATCCTGGATTTTGGGGTGTGTTGCTGTCTACAAGGTGCACCCTACTACCTAGATCCGTGTTGGGTCCCATGACATTTTTGTTTGCAATCTACTTGCAAGGGCACACAGCCTACAGCTCAGCCTATGGCAATTTATTTAATAGGTTTTGCAGACAATTTTGAGGGGTGCCTATGGGAGTATCCTGTTCTTTAGATTCCAGCATTCAATTTAACATGTAGTATATTTATGCCAGATTCACCTGGTGTTGTAGTTTGTATCTGTATGCTTGGGCTACATCATCCATTCAGTCATTTTCCCTACAGAGCCTTGACCCCTTTTATTTGTCTATTTCCCCCACCTTCTTGCACACTTCCATGTACCATTTTTCCTTAGATCCCATTCCAACCTGGATCCATTTCCTGAATTTATGTCTTTAGCTTCCAGTGTGTACTTCATCCTGGTGTTCTCACCTCATCCCACCTCAACAGGGTATGAACTATAGTAGACTTCTCTTCCTGGCCTACTCTTAATATTGTGTAACTTCTTTCTTCCACTCCCCTGTACATACTTGGAGTATCCCATGCAGTCTGTTTTTTTCCTTTTCTTTCTTCATTCTTTGCTTGTGCCATTTTCTGCCCCATTTCCCTTCATGTTTTGTTCTTACTTTGCTGTGTTTTTGTGACTGGACTCCTAGACACATTCATGCTTCCTACCTTCCTTTTGCACAATAATGCAATTTTATTCACTTGGTCCCAATGAGATTTTACCTCCCTATCTATCTCTCCCCTGCCACACACATCTTCTTGTGCCATTGCCTACCTGGTCCCTCTAACGATTGCAGTCTGTTTCTCACAATAAGTTTCTTACATTCGGTAATGCCTTATATGGTAGAGACTCTATCTAGCTGCAGATTCCTAACCATAGAATATTCCCCAGGATTCAGACTAGATCCAGAAGTTTTCAAGCAGTTCACTTCAGATGACCTCGTCCGGCTCTGTGTTGTGATGTCTACACCGGCAACGAGTGGTGGCTAAATAAATGCCACCCTGGAGCACTGATGTTAGTTCCTTTTGCGACTTTCCATGCCAAGCACCCAGAGCCATTATGAAGACTGACAACTGAACTGAAATTCTAAGGCCCTGAGAATGGTGAGCCTTACAGTGTAATCAGTTCTGCGAGCATGGAGGATGGAATGACCAGTAAGCAATCTGCGTCTACATCGGTACTCAACCAGATAAGGCATTACCAAAGGTAAGTAACTTGTTCATCTGATAGAGACTTCTAGCTGCATATTCCTTATCTTAGAATACAAAACCCAAGCAATGTCTCCCAAGAGGTGGGTATGCGAAGCTGATTTAAACCAGGACGTCCTACAAGACTGAGTGGACCAAGTGCCCGTCATGACGGTCCTAACTGTTCAGGCAGTAGTGTTTGGTAGACATCTGCAGAGATGCCCATGTTGCTGCCTAACAGATACCCAGGACATGGACTCCTTACGCTAACGCAATGGTCGTAGCCTTGGCTCTGGTAGATGAGCAAGCAAGCCCTCAGGAGGTTGCTACTTGCCCAATACATATCAGTTATTTATGCTGAGCACTATCCATCTCGAGATGGTCCATTTCTGCACAGCATTCCCTTTCTTAGCCCCTTTGAACCCCACAGAGACTCGATTGTACACCCGGAACTCTTTTGTGTGATCAAGTTAGAAACAACAACTCTTTTTAGGTCCAGACAATGGAGTCCCTCCTCCTCCTTTGACGTGTGAGGTGGAGAAAAAAGGTTAGGCAATGTGATGGTCTGGCCTACATGGAAAGGAGTCACAACCTTCTGGAGTAAGGAGGCATGTGTCTGGAGTACGAGATTGTCCGGATAGAAGATGGTGTAGGGAGGGTTTACATAGACTGGCTGCAATTCGCTGACCATTCTGGCCGATGTAATGGGCACTAAAAAAGCAGTCTTGATGGTTAATCAATGGACAATGCAATTATGCAAAGACTCAAAGTTTGCACAAAATAAGACACCATGAAGCATGCTGAATGGCCTGGGAGGAAATGTATGTTGCAAAGCTTTGAGGAACCTAGCCACAAAAGGTGCCTTGAACAAAGAAGATTGTCTGCCAACCACAAAATGGCTGAAATGGCCTGAAAGTAACTGTGCCGAGAGCAGGGCCCGGCGGGGACAAGAATAGACCAAACAGGAGAACCTGAGAAAGGGGAGCAGTTAGAGGACTAATGTGCCTGGATAAACACCATGCAACAAATTTATCCCAGCGGGCTGGCGTATACCCACTTGGTGGAGATACGCCTGACTGCCAGAATAACATCACATACTTTGTGAGGAAGTTTGAAAACTGTCAGCTGTTAAAGCTCAATCTTCAAACCTAAAGGTGAAGGGTGTGCAGGTTCGAGTATAGAACCCTCCTGTTGCTGCAACAGAATATTCTCTCGATGAGGCAGCCTGATTGGGGGACGGATCATTCAAATCCAGAAGCAGGTTCATAGAAAGCCGAAGGCCTGTGTCTTCACTGGAGTCCGTACTCCTCCAAGTACAGCGGCGGAGGCCTCGGCTGCTACCTGCTGTGTCCTCAGCCCAAATCTTGGCACCCCATGTCAGCTCTCGGAAGAGGGAGCAGCATGTCATGGGAACTGACCTGTGTGGCAGGGCTTTCTTTTCTGATGACGCATGCATGTTACTCAGTAGAGTGTGTACCTGCTAGGCTTAGGGTCAAGAAAACGAATGTTTTGAATGGTGATAATACTTAACAGAGTGTGCAAGATGGTTATATTATTTTTCAAGCATTTAGACTTTACTTACACCAACAAAAATGACAGCAACGCAGCATATGAAACTTCCATTCAGCTGTTCAAAGAGCAATGTGTTAGAAGCAGCATTACAAGGTCATTCAACCCAGGAAAGAGAAACTTTAGAGGCATTTTTGGATACATTTGCTTACCGTTCATACATGCTTCTAATTGAGGCATTGTTTGTTCTATGATACAGATACGTCAGACTTAACAACAACTTCCACAAACATTTCCAAAGAGAATTATTGATGAGAAAGTTGTGAACAGACCTACAAATTTGGGAGGGGAAGACAAGAGGACTGATTTCTTGGGGGAAATGCTAGTGTCCAACTGCAAGCTTTAAATGTATTCAGTGGTACAATATGAGTTGGCGTAAAATAATAAGGGGCAATACTACCCACACGCCAATATAATAACTATAAAGCTGCTAATATTTTCAATATAGGCTGGGTATGGTTTAAACTAATTCATTACCAATAGTATGGAAGTGCAATAAAAAATATGTTTTTGGTTTTTCTATTGTTCTTTTTATTTGATAGTATGAGTGCTGGAATTATTATTATATATTTGCCATATTCTGATACACAAGGTTTTTATGTGCAGATTGTCCATATTGCCTATTCTATTGTTAGAAAACACCTACAGTTGTGATGTTGACTGCTTTCAGGTTCCAGGTTGAGGCTCCACACATCTACAAAGACTTCTTTCAGAGAAGAGCTTCTCTGGAAGGACTCTCTGACTCATAAAAGTCAGGATCAAGATGAGCATAACTCATGGCAGAGAAGTGTGAGATACATCTTTTTTCCTATTCTCTGAAGGTAGTGTAGGAACCAAGTTCCCCTTGGAGTTATGTGAATCTTTGTGGATGTGTCCTGCAATTTGGGGATGCACAACACAGTGCAGTGGGTCCCTGCTGACCACTTGTGGTGCAAAAGACACACAATTGATGGACGGACTGCAGAACAAATCAAAACATTCACCCCCAGTCAGGAGATCTGGGTTAAATCCATCATTCTTTTGCTCACCATGCCACCCCAGTTTAGACCTGGCCATATGCAAATCAGTCTTGACCCTGTGCCTCACGGGAACAGTCCAGCCCGAACTGCCAAACCAGGTCCTCCCTGGACTGGAAACAAGCATCCTAGGATGGTTTTCAGGGTTACATGGGTCCCGTGCTCTCCATGCCACTTGAGTCAAGCTATCGTGGCTGATGAGGGTTGAAAGCCCGAAACCGGTCCTAGGATGCTAGTTTCCAGTCCAGGGAGGACCAGGCCTGGCAGTTCGGGCTGGACTGTTCCCATTAGGCGCAGGGTAAAGACTGATTTGCATATGGCTGGGTCCAAACTGGAATGACATGGTGAGCAATAAAAAAGATGGAGTTATGCCCAGAGCTCTGTACTGGGGTGAATGTATGACATTGTTCTGCATTCTGTCCATCAATTGTTCTTTTTGCATCTGACCACTCGTGGTGAGCTGAACCAATTTCACTCGGGTGGGAACTGTCACACGGGTCTGCTTGAGACCATTCAAAATGATAATCAGCACCTGACCCTTGTTACTGGCACTAGAGAGCTTGAACACAGAAGGATGGGAACACCTGAGAGAGGAGGACTAGGACACAAGGCACAGTATCTTAGTAAAGTAATTGTAGCTATTGCCTGTTCTGTGAAGCATTAAGTTTTACATTTGTATAAAGTTATTTTTCATAAGCAAAGTAAAGCTATGGGTTAGACAATCAGTTACTGCTTTGCAGGCCAATAGATGACTTCTGAGTTTACATACCCTCACACTACCTCACTGAGAAGCCTGCAACTGCTTGCCATTGCTACAATTGAGAGTGAAGTGTTAAAGAGATTGTACATAGCCCAGTTTGCACAGCCAAAGGTTCACTGTACCCCTTTACATCAGAGATAAATTACCACAGGCCTCAGGCCCAGTAGCCCCTGCTTGCCCAGTGGCCACCGAAACAAGGTCTGACACAAGACGCACTAAAAAGATGAAACCAGGAACTCCATCAATCCGAAGAACTTCAATTTATTGACAACCAATGTAGATTTATTGGTAAAGATAGTTTAGAAAAAAACTTTATTCATCATTGCAACAACAAACATTGACAAAGTTTCAGGAAAAAGATTTTTTTAATAGCATGTTCTAATATGCCATGATAAAGAAGACAGGAGGGAAATAAATGTGCTATTCTCAAGGCACAGAGACCTGCCCTGCGACTATCAGGTGATTTTACAGAAGCCTAATGCCCTTGCATTTCGTAAGCTGCCACAAGACTCACACCTTCGGCAACAACAGCATGATCAATCCTTTGTATCCATAACTACTTTGTCGTATATGTATACATTATACCCCTAATTTCAATAAGATCATTAGGCTCATCCAAATCCTGGAGAATTCAGTATCCCAAAGTCCATGTTTGTTTTAAATTCTTCATATATTGAAAGGTGGAGGTGCAACACATTTCCACAGGTGTTTGCCTCTGGAAACAGACATTTCGACTTCGTCATCGCATGCATCCAGAAAATCTATTGATGGTTGAGGATTAAAGCCAAGTGGTGGAACTGTGTTAGCGCCAGTCACAAAACACAGAATGTCCTTTAATTTGGCTTCACATGCAAGCTCTAAAAGAAATTGTGATTACTGCAACGATTGTGATTGTTTTTTATTTCATCTGCTAAATGAATACTTCAGTAATGTGAATAATAAAACCCTATATGATTTGCTGTGCTTCATTTCACAAAAAACTCATCAAATCGAGATTATCTGTTGTTAACAACAGATAACACTTCAAGATCTGGTGTGAGAGTATGTTACCATTTCCACAATCCTGCTCGCCTAACTTTCCCTTTAATAGAAGTCTTCCCATTGTTCAACATGGAGTAAGCATAGGAATTCCATGCTGCTAGACCTGCATCTGACAATCTCTCAGAGTCTTCACACACACACACCACTGTTTATACAAACAATGCCAATAAGCCAATAACCTTATCTTAAAGGCTTGGGGCTGGAGGTAGCTGCAATCTCCACTGTGCAAAGGCTTTACTCTGTCAGAGACCCACACAGCAGACCCAATCATGCTCTATATCAATTTGTATTACTTTTCCTTGATGCAGTACATGAAGCATCATTCTAATGGGGTAGCTACTATTTTACTCCCAGGACACTACAATTAAGCTTGAACAACATTAATAATAGACATATCGTGCAAAATGAAGATTGAAATAAAGCAGGCATAGACTTTACAATTTTGGATACATTATTCTTTTGTTCTTATTATAGATTTTACTCTGTGCAAATAAATGGGGTTGGTATGTCCCTCCTTAACTCTCTTTCTCTACAGAATCTTTCGGACGTCTTTGACACCATGTTTGCCACAATAGGCTGGTTTAAATTTTAGTTTCAACAGATGTGTCTCATCAATAGTTGAGTTATAACATAATGAAACAATTTCACTTGCCTTCACAATCTTGGAGGTAATCTCTCCAGTAACCTTTTTTTTTTTTTTTTTAATCAGGAAAATAACAGTGAAACTAAATATATATACATGATTCATAATAACAATAAATTAAGATACATGCATTTTCTTAAAGCTTCACAAATAGGGATTTCCTTTATCCATTACTACTCTATCAGGGGACCCCATATTTGTAATCCCCTTTTTCTAGCTCTGCTTCCCTTACACTTATATAATGCAATTTCTAAGTTAAATATGTGAAACAGTCTAGCATACCATGCTTGATAGGTCGGGGGATCTTCGTCCTTCCATTTTGAAGCAATCATTAAGCGTAGAGTTGCTATTGCGGCGAAGCAGAAATAAATTTGAGGTGTTTCTAGTTGTAAAGTCTCGTCGTAGCCAAGTAGGATTAAAGTTGGAGTTAATGGGACCACCCGCCCCAAAACATTATGCAAAAATGTTTCGATCCCCTGTTTAACCATACCCAATTTGAAACACTGAGCGAACATATGGGCCATATCAGCCGGGCCTTGCCCACATCTTGGACATTTATCAGTCTCCCTTTTCCCCCATGCCCAGAGTTTAGCGGGTGTAAAATATAATCTAAAGACTGTTTTGAAATGCTGAGCCTTGAGGTTAGCAGATAAGAGAACCTTCTTAGACAATTCCAGGGATCTACATAGATCCACATCTTGATTTCCCAATTTGTCCGCCCACTTGCTTTCCATTTTAACTATATCATCATGACTAGCTTCCATCATCATTATATATAACTCTTTTAATTGGGGCTTTTTAGAGACTAGTGTATCTAAGATTGGGAAGCGAGTTTGGTTAGTGAAATGATTGATGGCGGATTTAATTGCCTCCCAACCTGTATATATTTAAATGGGATTTGAGGGTCAATCCCAAATCGTTCTTGGATCTCGACGAATGACATAATTCCATTTGAATTGACAATGTCTCCGACATAGTTGATTCCCGCCTGCTCCCACTTACTACCAGTTTTATCGTTCAGCGAGGCTGAAAAGAATGACGAGCGCCATAATAATAGATAGCGATGAATTTTCGGGATTTTTAACAGTTTACTAGTCTTCTGCCACACATTCCAGGCTGCCCTGAGGGGTTTGAAGCGGGTTTTCTTATAATAGCTCCCCTCTAGTTGTCTAAATAATAGCCCTGGTGCTAAATCCCCCAGAGCCAGTTCAAAAATGGAAGGTGGTATCTCGATTTCCTGAGGTACTGATATTTGCCTCGGTCTAAATAGGATGATCATCTGCTGTAGCATGATAGCCCAGTAATAATATAGGACATTTGGGACCGCCAGCCCCCCTCGATTTTGTGGTAGGGTCATTAATTTTAGCGATCTCCTGGCTTTCTTGTATCCCCAAATAAACTGGGAGAAAATCCTCTCTATTTTTTTGACATATAGATTCGGTGGTTCAATAGGTATACAACGTAACAAATATAGTATTTTGGGGAACATTGTCATTTTTATAACATTCGCCCTTCCAATAATGGATAAATGCAAGCTATCCATTCTTTTTAGATCAGCCTCTATTTTCTTAATGAGAGGATCTGCATTAATATCCCAGATTGTTCCAACATCTGTTGCAATAGAGATACCTAGATACATAGCCGCCTCCGTCCTCCTAGGGTCCTGCCAAGTAATCGCCTTGGAGCACACAATTTTGGTTTTGTCAGTATTCAGCCCATACCCTGATTGCTTCCCAAATTCACAGGCAAGAGTTTCAATCCTTGCTATTACCGCCTGGGGATCGGAGGTGATTACCGCGATGTCATCAGCATAAGCTAGGACATTAGTGTTAAACCCTCTGACCACTACCGGTTTAATTAACTGGTCATTTAATATTGTTCTGATAAACGGATCTATATATAATGCGAAGAGGATTGGAGAACATGGGCAGCCCTGCCTTGTACCTCTAGCGATCATAACCTTCTTCGACTCCTGCCCCATCAATAATATTTTCGCATTGGATTGAACATACATGGCTCTTAGGGCAGTTAAGATGCGTGGTCCAAAGCCGTTTAACCTTAGATTTTGCCAAAGATATGCCCACTCTACTTGATCGAACGCTTTTTTAGCGTCCAATAAGATTAAGGACATCTGTTGCCCTGAAATCTCTGCAATGTTAAATAGAGAGATTACCCTTTGGATGTGGTCCGTTGTGCCTCTCCCCGGGATGAAACCGTGTTGCCACGGGCTTACCAGAGAGTCAATTATCTTGGATAACCTACGCGCTAAGATTTTAAAGTAGAGCTTTTCATCCGAGTTTATCAGAGTAATCGGTCTATAGGAGGCTGGGTCTTCTATTGCCTTCCCCTTCTTTAAGAAGATAACTATATTAGTCTGTTGCCATGATTTAGGTGGAACTCCTTTTTGCTGTATTGCTAAAAACAAGTCAAGAAGAAGAGGGACGAGTTCTCTGTGCAAGATTTTATAGATCTCGATCGGTAGCCCATCCGGGCCTGCCGCCTTCCCTGAAGCCATCGACCCTAGTGCATCATTAACCTCCTCCAACGCAATATCCGCTTCTAAGTCTTGAATCCACGGCAATAGATCTGAACCTGTGTCTACACTCCCTACTACTGAATCAGTTAGCCTAGAGTTATAAAGATCTTGATAAAAATCTTGAAATATTTCAACTATCTCTTGGGGTTCAGTGGCAATTGTGCCGTCTTTTCTTTTCATCCTCATAATGTGGCTTGCAGCACCCCTTTGTCTGATCCGAAGGGCAAGGTGTTTCCCTGTCCTTTCTCCATATTCATAGTGATCTTGGCGACCTGTTTGAAACCTTTCGGCTATGATTTTATTATAGAAACCATTTATTTTAGCCTTGGTGCAAATTACTTTTAGTTCGATATCCGATTGCAGCTGAATCTGTTTGTGAACAATAGTTGCCATATGTTCTGTTTCATACCTGCTCAGTTCTTTCATGAGTGTACTTATTTCCTCTCGCTTTTTCTTCCTGTGATATCCCACAAACCTGATTGTCTCCCCCCTAAATCCTGCTTTAAAAGTGTCCCATACAGTTTCCCTTGATGTGCTGTATCTATGGACGTCGAAAAACTGTGTAGTCCAGCTTTTGATATGGTCGGTGAAAGCTTTAGTGACCAGTAGTTTTTTATCGAAGGTCCATTTTACAGGAGTTTTGATATACTCCGGAATTTCTATATCCAGTACCAGAGGATTATGATCCGAGAGGACTTTAGGTAGTTTCTTAATCAGTGCTTTCCCTAATAAGGGGGTGGACACAAAAAAGTAGTCTAGCCTTACATATTTTCTGTGTGGGCATGAATAATAAGTATACCCTGGGTCTCCTACTTTTTTAATTGGCCATATGTCTGCCAGTCCATGGCTATCTATTAATGTTTGTAGGGCATGAAAAACTTGAGGTTTCCTACCTTGATATCCACCCCTGCCCACCCCATTAACATCAATGTGGACATTAAAATCTCCGCAGATAATCAGTGGGGATGGCCAGGAAGCAAGCTCAATTTCTAAATCTACCAAGACATCTTTATCATCTAAATTAGACCCATAGATAGTACAAAGTGTGCCGAGGCTGGGGATTAGGGCGATAGCCCACCTACCCCATTGATCTGATAATGTCCGTTTTATAGGAAGAAGCCGGTTAGATACATGAATAGCAACCCCTCTGGTGTTAAAGGTCTGCAATGAGCAGATAGCTAGAGTATAGCCTGGGATATTAATAAGACCTCTCTTCTGCCAAGGCATGTGAGTCTCCTGCTGGCATATAATATCCAAACCCAGAGTGCGGAGCATTTCTGCAGTCCTACCTCTCTTTGCTCGGTCATTTAATCCCCCAATGTTTATAGTACAGAGAGTCAGCTTACCCATCCCTGCATTTTTCCCTTATTACCTACTTTCCCTCTTAGACCATACATTCGATTTACCTGAGACCCAAGCTTATTTTTAAAACAATGTTCTGTTTTCCTGAATTTTTTTTTTTTCCCCTTCCCTCCCTCACCCTCACCCCCCCTTCCCCTTCCCCCAAAAACCACCCACCCCGCCTCCCACTCTCCCCCCACCCTGTATCGTGAAACAACAGACCTGTCTAGGTCTGTGGGTGATGAATGGTGAAATTCTCGCTAGGGTGACATATATAGAAAAAAACCGATTAATGTCGTTGATCACCGTCTCCAAAACCTCCCCCCACCACTTCCTCGTTTAATTTAACCGCTTTCTATTTGTTGAGACCCCACCATATTTACCACCATATTTATAACCAAACCAAAAGAAAACAAAGACGGCCTTAAACAATCTTGTGGCTAGAGGGAGGTAGCTAGCACAATTCTGGTTAAATTCAAGATATTATTCTCTAGCTTCAGGCATATCTCCGACACCCATCTATCAGCCAGCAAACATCAGAGTTCATGTCCCTCCACTATCCAAGAATTCTTTGGCCTTAATTTCTGACGTAAAGACTCTGACATGATCCTTCCAAATGACCTTGAGACGGGCCGGATTTAATAAGAAGGCTTGTGCCCCCTTTTCCTGGAACTGGTTAATCATTGGTCGTAGACGCCATCTTCGCTCCACTGTAGTGTGACAGAAGTCTGGCCTGGTAAAGAAAGAGTACCCATCAGTTGTATATTGTGCATCTGGTCTAGCCTTCTCGAACACCTTTTGCCTCAAGAGGAAGTTTCCAAAATAGACAAGTATTGCCCGAGGCTTAGCATCGGGCGAGTCGGCTGGCGCAGATTAAATGGAACTCGGTGCGCCCTCTGGATTTCCTGGGACCAGCTCCAACCCTCTAGATCTGGGAAGGTTTCCTTCAACAACTGTACCTTAAATTCTCTTACGTCTGATCCTTCCTTTCCTTCCGGAATCCCAAGGAATCGCAGGTTGTTCCTTCTTTGGCGGTTCTCACTCTCTTCGAGCTTCCATTGAATGTCTACCAGCTGTGCCTCATGCGCTTCCATTTGCCCCTTTGAGCCTGCGAGATCCGCCTCTAATGTAGCAGTTCTAGATTCGACTTCTGTCATCCGATCGCAGATATTATTACATGTTTTCCCGATTCTTCTAACAGCTCCCTGAAGTTTCCTTGCTATATTTTGTGCTCGTTTGCTCTCCATTCTAGCTTCCTCCCGATGTGCTACAACGCACTGTAGGATTGACTCCAATGTGGGGGGTGGAGGGGAGGTTACTGTCTCCTTAGTTGGTTGGTTGTTTGGTTGTTTACCATTGCCTACCAACTGATCCCCAAGGGAATAGTCCCATCGCAGTTCATCTGTCCTGGAGCTCTCTACCCTAGGGGTTCTAGTGATTGTTTTACGAGTAGCGGAGGTATTCTGCTTACTTCTAATTCCATTACTAGAGCCGCTATCCTCCTCACTTGAATCAATGTTAGATCCAGTGTCTGACCCCAATCCTGACCACGTAGCATCTGAGAGGGAGTAGAAGTCATTTGCTTCTGAGTCAACGTCTTTCTTCCCTGGGGGCCTATGTGCCCTTACAGACCCTTTTGGCTCCTTCACCAACTCTTTTCTCCTTAGGTTTGGCTTTATATGGTGTCCAGCCCCCCCTGGATGCTCATCCGAGGTTTCCTTGGCCTCATCAGCCAACCCTTTCAGGAGGCCCCCCTTGTTGACAAAACTTCCTGAGCCCGCCTGGGTGAGTCTGTTTGCGTCCTCTTGTTGGGATAAACTGCCAACAGGGCCCCCCCCCAATTGGCTTAGGAGCAGTAGCTCTATCCATATCCAAATCTCGGAGAGCCAGCTCATCATTACGCTCCTCTGCGAGGTTTGGGGATAAGTCTGGGAGATCTGGGGAGAAAACATACCGGGTATCATGAATCTCCCCCTGTGATATCCCTCGAGTCGTCTCCGCCTCACACTCCACTGTGGCCTCTCCATCCTCGAAGCGTGCCACTTCCTCTGGCCCCACCGGTGGTTTACCGATGACTCTTCTGCTTTGAGTGCTGGCTCCTGGCTGCTCCTCTGTCCGTGTTGCACCTTGGGCTCCAGGGCCGCGAAGCAAGTCGATTACAGAAACTGCAGCCCGCGGTGGCTGGGGCTGCGAGCTGATGTCCCTCCCCTTCCCGTCTGTGGGATTCTCGGTGCGAGGCTTCTGCCTTCGTCATAGGGTCATCTCCGGTCCAGTCGCCTCTCTCCGTGAAGGATCCTCTGGAGCAGCACGCGGGGTGCCCCCCCTGCCCCTTGCGCTGGATTTAGGCGGCATCGTGATGGAAACTGGAACACCACCGTAGAGCCAGCTCCGATCCGAAGACCTGGAGAGCTCCCGCCGGAGACCTCCAAACCCCGCAATCAGGATCTCCGTAATCTCCACAAGTGCCGCAATCCACTCCTCCAAACCCGGTAGCAGCGATTGGTATTCTTTTAATGGGGGTGCTTGCATTCTGGGAGGCGGGAGGGGGGGCGAGGGGTGATCATATAGTAAGAATCATGCCACCCTTTTGCGAGAGTCACCAACGACCGCCTCACACGGTCGCCATCTTGCTTCCGCTAGTTTGTCTCTCTAGTAACCAATGATGTGTTCTTCCTGCAACCGGTGGCATTGCCTGATGAACTGAATTTAATGTTAAACATTCCATTAATGATATCAGTGGTGATTTTGTGTTCCATCCAAATGAATGCCTCTTCAAAAAGTTGTTTATGAATTTCCATAGCCTGAAGTACTCCCAGAGTTTTTAAACCCTCCTTTAACCTGCAATAAAGAATAAAGAATACCTAATCATAAATAGTCAGACTATTGGTCAAATTATAATGTAAAAGTTATTATAAAATTGATATATGTCTATGACACATCTAAAGGTCCTTCAGTGCCCTATGTTCAAGCTGTTCGTTAAAAGTTCAGTCTAAATAGAAAAACCTGAAGCTAGCTGTTGGAGACCACTGACAAAGGCAAATTCTCTTTCTCCTATGGTCTTGTGATGATTTCCTAGCAGCAAGATAGCATACGACCTGCAGCTTTTCTTAAAAAAGCGTAACCAAACCCAGCATGCACATTATTAGAGGGAAAACTGTTGATTTTCGGAGCTTTTTGGCTGCCAATTTTCGACTTCAAACTGTTGACCCGGTGGAGTGTGTGAATGGGACCTTAGAGACTGTGCTTGGACTTTTAGCAAGGCCTGGCCAACCCTGCATAATAAATTGTTATTTTATGCATTAGATGAAAAGACCACCTGGGCAAGGTGATTTGTAGCTGTTGATGTCTGTAGGCTTCACGCTCACATCAACCCTGGGAGTTCACTGGAAAGTAGGGGGCTGGAGGTGGCAGTAGATGTCAAAGAATAGATTTCGACTCTTAATTCTGGGTGAATCTGTACTCCATAAGCCATCTACTTTATGAGGAGTAAAAAGGTTTGTATTTCCAAATATTTTTTTCAACAAACTGTAAAAATATGATATAGAATGATGAGATCTAAAATATAGTCAAGGTAACCATATACAGGGAAGCGCAAATTTACTATTCTTAGATATGCATCGAATTACGTTGACAACATCTATTTATTGATATTTTTGCAGTTTGATTAAAGAAATACTCGTTAGATTGATAGAACACCTTAGAGAATTTGCTAAGCAAATGTTTGTGACAAACAAGCATTGCGATACCGATAGCAAATTCTGTTT
Organism: Triturus cristatus; assembly: GCF_964204655.1. Classification (NCBI taxonomy): domain Eukaryota; kingdom Metazoa; phylum Chordata; class Amphibia; order Caudata; family Salamandridae; genus Triturus; species Triturus cristatus. The sequence continues at coordinate 19,530,387 of NC_140584.1, forward strand.
TTGGACATTAGAGAATGGCCTCAATAAACACTTATTAGGCCAAATGCACAAATCATTGGCAGCTAAACAGTAGTCACAATTTGTGACCATTACATTTATGATTTTACTACCTATATGTTGGTTTTTAAAATTCCACTTTGGAGTGGGACTTATTTCGACCTACATCATGATTATTAAGGAGGTAAATTGAAAACTGCAACTAATTACAATATGTAGCTGTCAAACCATGTCTCTGATCACCCTTAACTAAAATAAACTTTAAAAAAATAGCAGCCCATTTTCACTAAAGGAACAGGTAAGTTAAAACAAGCATTGAAAATGTAATGGGTCTCTTCTTTGATTAAGTTAAAGCCATTTGCTTTGTTTGCTAATGGTATTGTATAGCAAAGCAAATGGCTTTAACTTAATAAAAGGCAAAACCTATTGCATTTTTAATGCTTGTTAATCAGGCAGTCACTGCTCAGCTTAGTCAGTTAAAATGTTTTCGTAAATTGTTTCCAGGGTGCGCTTCTTTTTAAACTCTAAATCTGAAATGAAAACTATATGCAGTAAGAATGTTAGCGTTCCTAATATCACAGTATTTTCAGAGTCTCTCTAACAACTGTCAGGGCCACAGAATGACGCACAAATTAATCTACCCTCAAGGGCAAGTAGGGGACCCAAGGGGCACGCACGCCTGGTGCGGAGTCCACGTGAGCTCCAATCCGCAGATATGTATACTCAAGAGTCCTTTTAAAAACGGATATGTAAAACAACCTGAAAAAGTCAAACACGGTGTGTGCGTAAGGGAGGACCCTGGAGGACTGATATATGATGGTTGTCATCAGAAAGCCTAGAAGCTGATGAACTCCTGAAGGTTCCACTTGCAATATTTAAAGGCATTTAAGTAAACATTTATGAGATTGTTTTACACTTCCACTTAAGCCTTAGTACAGACAGTCCCCTTCAACCCAAAGTGGCAACAAAAGTGCATGGTTTCCGAATACTTTGACACGTAAATAGAGCTGCCCTCCCCCTCCTCCCGGTTCTGAGGCGATTGTGTTTTCCATGCAAACCCTTGCACCCCCTCCCTGGCTCCGCAGTGTTAGTGAAATTGTTAGACATGTAACAAGAATGATCCTGCATTCATCCTGCCAGCCCCCTGATAAATTTCCCCTCCCTCGATAATAAGCCCCCGCAGCCGGTAGCCCTCTCCCCTCCCGGCTGCTCTCTGCAGTCACAGAGAGTAGAACAAAAGTAAACACTTGGGCCTGCTCCTGTGTTCAGCAACCTCCCCAATAATAACACGGACTTGAGGCTCTGTGGGGGACCCGAGGGAACGTCAATCCGGGCGCCCAGGTTTTGTTCTGTGGCCGCAGACCGAGCTGGCCTCCCCAGCGCACACCTTTTGTCGGGTCTCCCATAAAAAGCTAGTCTTCCTACCTTCCGAGCCTTTTTCAAAGCCGGCCGGCCTCCTACAATGCCACCTCGCCGGGCCTTCTCATTCACACGCCTTGGCACCGCAACAATCGCGCAGCCTGTAGCACGGCTGCCCTTCTGCACACTGCCCAGCTACGGCTTACTAAGTGACAGGAGAGCCACAAAGCATGGCTGCCGGGAGAGCTCTCGGATACAAGTGGGACCAGCATGTGGGGAAGAAAGAGCCCCTCAAAAACAATCTCCAGCAATAGGAAAGGGGAGCACACGCTCCCTGCAGCCGCATTTACTCAGTCACTCTCTGCAGAACTGGCCCGGCGTCCCTTGCGGGTATTTGCATCTGAAGTGAAACCCACTCACAGTCAAAACCCTACAAATTCTACGGCAACCAGAAATACATTTAGGGCAGTATGCTTTTGGGACACTCCACATTTTTGTACCCATGTGTGCGGAAAAAAGTATATGCGGTTGAAAGTAACAAACCGTAAAACACCGAAGTGTGCGTAGGCACAATATTCCCCTCAAGAGGCACACTGTGACCAGAACCAGACAAACAACTTCCTGCCGCCGTGCTTGGGCACTGAAGTCTACATACTCATTCACCAAAGAAGATTTATAAACCACAGTACAGCAAAGGCTCTCTCACCCTCTATGCCCATGGGGCTGTTTCTTACAGACTCGCCCACCAACTGTGAAGGACGACCCCGTTTCTGTGAGTTGTAAATGTATATGCATGATAAACAGTAGTACTGTTGCACTGTAGCTGGTCTGCAAAAGCATGCCTTTGTTCCTGTAAGTGGACACGGTATGAGTCACTGTAAACACCCTTAACACAGGAAAGTACAGGATAAAATACTCCCAGCTGCGCATGTAAGCCTGTATGACTAGCCTCAGGCATTCAAGGCTGCAGGGCCCAGTGCTTCTGAGAGGGATGAACTGTGACATGCCATCTATGCACAGGGAAGGAGGCACTTTAATCCTTCTAATACACTATGTTGTGTAACACTGGACACAAAATATTTGGGTGCAATGAAGCCAAAGGAAATCATAGATTCTCGCACACAACTGAAACACTATCTCTCGCCTCACATGCCACACGATGAGTTACGGTCTAGAGGCGAATTTACCGGCATAAGAGACCTTGATGCCGGAGTTTAATCCAGGGTTCCTCATTTCATCACACTGTGTGATCCTGAATGAATGAATGTAGCTCTGCTATGCTGCAGTTCTTCCTGTGAAAAAACGGAGCCACCAGGTGATCGAATGCACAGTGCAAAAAAAGAAGAAAAACAGAAAATATCCAATCATGGTCGGTGGCAGTGCATGATGTGTGGACAGACTATTTATGGCGCTAATTGCACTTTTAGTTACAGCGCTGAAAGTACTTTGTAATAACACTCCACAGTGTGCCATTGCAGCAACACCGTGTCGCAATCCATTTCTGTATCATTGAGTAGGAAGTCATAATAAACTTTTCCTGCTGCAAAATATTGTTTTTCAAAGATTCTCTGTCTGGATATTGTTTCCATGGTTCAGTGGCGGCTGGTGACATTTGAAAGTTGTGAGGCGTTAAGTTATGACAGTTCTGCACTGAGGCGAGCGAGCCTAAACAACCTTCGGGGGGTACGGGGGTTCTCCCCCGAGAAAATTTTGAAAAAATAGAGGATAAATGGAGCATTTTCAAGAAAATATGAGGCAGCAGGAAGGTTATTAATGCAATACACCCAGCAATGCCCCAGCCTCCTCCGTATGACCCCTATTACCCTCCCATCTCTCTCCTTTGCTTCTCTCCACCTCTCTCAAGGACCGGAAGAGCAGCAGCCCTTTAATCAGGTCCTCTGGAATTATGCAACAGGAAGTACCAAATTATGCAGCAGGGTTGACTACATTTTACAGTGTAATGCAGGGTAGTATTTCATTATTATGTCACTTTCTGCACATGTTAACACTATGTAAGTAAGAAATGTGCCGGATACATTGGCATCAAACTACGCACTTTCCCTGCTAACCGGGACGGTAAAAGGAATGAAAAAGATGCCGCGACACGCAAGTCTGACATATATCATCACTTTATTAACAATTACTTCTACTGCCGAGACCTAGTGCTGGAAAAATACACTCAGAAATGTGCCTTTTAAATGTGTTTCTGCGTTTGAATGAATCTTGCCCATAGCTATGATGGCAGTATGGAAAGGTAACACATTCTATATATTTCCTGCCCTCTGTTTACACATAAATCCTTCATGATCTTCATCTTTACCCTTCTAATCTTCTAATTTGATACTGCTGTTTCCCTTATCCTGTAACACCGAAATAAGTTTGGTGACTTATTATTCATGCCCATTTGATAATCATGACTTACAAAATCAAAGACACATTTAAACCAACAATTGGTTGCAACAAAGACTGAATACCAAGAGCGTTACCGAGTTCACATGACCTAGAATGTCTATAAAGCAATGTATAGAGCAATGGTGCAGCAGGTAAAGTGACATTGCAGCTAGATTATCTCGTCCTTTACAACCAATTGGGAGCTGGTGGGACAATTTTCACATTCTGATGGCACAAAGCAACCTTATTTTGCCCCTGCTAGCTATAGTAAAAGCTCTCGATTACTAATATGGAAACTTTACAAAAATAATATGTCATCCTCAAAGATACTGTAGACCAGATCGCTTTGCAGATTTTCTCTCGTGAAGAGAAACTACAAAATGTGCTCACTCCTTTGTAGCAATCCTGCATATTTTTCAAGACAACTCCCCATCCCGCCACCATCACTAACATGTTTGCATTGATTTGTTCAAGTCTTGAAGATACATGCAATTTATCTATGCGCTCCCATTAGAATACAGGCGGTAGACTACACTAATAGTCAATGACGTATTGTCTTGATTGAATTTCCACAGGTCCAAGAGTGTCCTCAAGTCGGTGCCTATCGAAACCACATGTATTACTGGCATGAACTAGTGGGTGGGAATGACCCCTGAGGGCTCCCTAAGCAAAAGGAGACAGGTTCCCACGGCTAACCCTACTCACTTTGAACATTTTCAAAATGGCCGAACTCTTCAGCCACACTAAACTTGGATTCTGTGGGCTGGGGTTAAGTGTGGAGTATACTAGGGTAGTTCTAGTGCCCTCCCACATCTATCACTAAAATACCGTTCTAAACAGTCTCTGCACACCAAACAAACTCAGAGACAGAATTCTGATAAAATCAAAACTGAGCTTTTGGCAATCAGACAGTGGATACACATAAAGTGTTATGCCATTCTGTTTTCCTCATTTTAAGTGCGCCCAGAATCTTATATGTAAAACTCCAGCCGACCTGTTAAGCAGGATGTGACATTCAAGCAGAATTTAACATTCTAATGTCAAAGGGGATGCCAACAGCCTCTAAACCAGTTCTGGGGGAGCTCCTCCTCCCACTGGGGTTGATGTCTGGCAACTAGAAGGACAAAAGGAGTGGCAGGCCCAGGTGCGAGATACATCTTGGTGTGACAGGGGAGGCCCCTATGAAGAACACCACTGAGGCATTAGGCAGGTAAACAGTAACTTTTCCAAACTGTCTTTCCTGTGATAGTTGGACAAAAATTAGAATTATTTTGCTAGCTGTTACCAATTTGAAATTAGCATTATAATGTATTTTAATGTATTCCAGCACTTCCCTATGGAAGCAGCTAGACTTGCTACAGTGAAAATAGCTTTTATGCTTTTTCACCGTAAGAACATGCAGAATCTTAAACTTCTACACATCCTGCTTTTAAATAGCTGGCATCCTGCCCAATGGACAAAAGGGCCAACATTAAGGGTGACTTATTAATATTTAAAAGGAAGGTTTGGGTCTGTCAAAAGGGTTTATTTTGAAAGGTTGAATTGTCAGGTTAAAACTGCACAGCCAGGCTACAGTGGTAGCCGCAGAGACATGTCTTACTCCATCACTGCAGTGGTTGACCCAGTGAGTGCCGCAGTGCACTGGTGACATTTAACTTACAGGCCTTGGTTACACTATGGGAACTATATGCTAGGGACTTATAGCTGTGTTAAATATGCCAATCTGGAGTATATGAATTTTGCCATGTTGAAAAGAGACGCACAACAAGCATGTTACCACAGGTTAGCAGGGGTAAAATGCACAGAGTTACATAACCAGCAAAAATAAGGTTCAGCAAAAAGGCCAATAAATCAGGGTGACACTGAAGAGAGGGCAAATTTCCAACAACCACTCCGGACCTCCTTTCTGCACACTTACCTCATCCAGGTAACATGCAGCTCGGATGCTGGCTCATTGGTTTCATCAATGCTCACCGCCAGTCGAGACAGGCTAGAATGCCATATAGGTAGGAGTGAGTTGGCAATCTCCCACCTGCCGTACAACAATGTTGCTGAACATCTGGCGGTTCTAGGCTATATGCAAAGGCTAAAAACACCCGTTAACCTATAGAGTATATTGCGAGGAAAAGTTTGGCACTTGTTACCTGTTTTTTTGGAGGGTTAAGATGCCAGGCCATTCACAGCCTCTCTAACAACGGCAGCTGCGACACACTAGAGCCAGAGCAAGGTGTGCGTCATTTCCGGCTGCCTTAATGGACACAGCAAAGCAGGGGCAGGGAAGAATAATTGTGACTCTGTGTGACCACAAATAACTTCTCTAGTTCTGGGCTTTTCTGGGATCTCTTGTTTTATTTCTCTGTGTTCGTCCAGTTCAACGGGAATAACTCCCAGAATGCAGTGCTTTGTTAAATGACACTGCATGATTTGAAACAGACTGTCACGGGCATGAAATCATTTAACAAGTGCTAGCACGGCACCACCACCAGAGCCCTGTGTAAACCATTAATGGAATGATTGCTAACGGAGCCTTCCATTCATGGGCGTAGGAAGTGTGGGGGACGCGGGGGATATATCCCCCCCAGATTTTGGAGTGGGGGGGACACGGGGGACAAGGGTGGGGGGGACGAGGGGACAAAGGAATTTCCCCTCTCCCTTCTGTTATCGCAGGGCCATTAGCACGCGAAAGCGCTACCTAATGGCCCTGCACTTGACCTGCCTGGAGTCAGAGGCCACCCGCCCTCTGCCTTTTGTTATGCTGCAGGAAGGCTCAGCCGTTCTGGGAAGGGCAGAGAACGGAGAAAAAATAAACGCTGTCTCTTTTCCTTCATGGCAAGGACCGTGTCCACTACTCCTGATCTGCCTCTGGCGGCTGCCCTCCTCTCTTTATTCCTCCATCTCTTTCTGTCTCTGTCTCGCTCCTGCTTACCTGCTGATTTCAAGAGGCAGCTCTTAAGGTGCTCTCTCTTGCCTCTCCTTTTCTTTATTTGTTCCCCTGTGAAATTGATCCAAAAAAGGCTGAACACTTTGGCTGTAAATGTCCTCATTTTCTGACCGTTTTCTATTGAAAAGAGAAACCTCGGAATGGAGAGAAAAAATAGTTAAATACCTAAATAAAGCAATACAGAGTGGACAGCAGACAGGCCAGACTGTTATTTACCCCCACACACATTAGCGCCACTTTACAGAGTTTGCCAGTGAAAGCGCTACTTTCTTTTTATCTTCTTTCTTTGAACAACATTGTTTTCCCAGGGTGGGGAAGTTCGCCATTCCTAAAGGGACTGCAATACCTGGCTGATGGTTAGAGTGGAAACGTTTAATATGATCGTTTTCAACTTTTTAATTATTTTAGCTTATAAAATGCGGCTCTGTGTTTGGGGATGTGGTCTTTTTTAAACCAAACTGCATACATTTTGAAAGGATATAAGCAATGGACATTGAAAGGGGTCCCTTCCTGGTCCTGTAGTCATGTCTTGAACTTTTCAGGCAAAATCACTTACTGATTTCTGAATAATGAGTTTAAAACCATTAAGGTAACCATGTTTTTTTTCTGATTACAGTTCACATGCTTTGCTTATTCTTGCATTCACTATGAGTGTTTACTTTTTCCAGGGTGTTATTCATTTTTTTCCGGCAGCATTTTACTGTTGTCTAGTGCATAATTTGAATTTAGTCGCAGCACAATTGAGTTGTGCTGAAGGCAGTGCGAGTTTCTCTCAGTGGGGCAGTATGGTGTTCAGTGTGGGAGAGAATGTGGCACTCTGGCCAGAGCTGCTGAATTTGGAACTGGAGAACCATGTTCAGACCTTCATGACCAGTTCACCATACCACACTCCTGACAGAGCTTATTCCGATGCTACACCTTAGAAGGCCCGATAGACCTTAGAAGCCCAGGTGTCTTAGCACCCGCAGGTGGACCTGTCCACCACAATCCATACTGCAGTTCACTTCCAGTCTTACGGGCAGGCATATGAAGAAGCACATCCTAGATCGACAGTGAATCTGTCACTGAGGTCACAAGACCCTTGAGGCCAGTCCACCTCACCCATTGGTACCTCCATTGGCCTTTTTCCAGCACTAGCAGTGCAACTTGCCAGGGGTTGGCAATGTAGGATTTGCATGCACACCAAACTTAGGGGGTGATGATAATGGCAGTGGGACCGCCACGTCACCCCGTCGGAGGCGGTCCCACCACCATTGGTGACTGCATCACAGCCCGCCATATTACAATGGCGGGTGGTTACCTGGCGGTCGGAAAGACCAACCACCACGCACCCGACGGGCTTCTTGATCCCGCCTGTGTGGTGGAGGGGCTCGTGGTTCCTACAATGCTGGTGGTGCCTACCATGCACCGCAGCAGGTATTACGATGTCCCTTACCCGCCAGCTTATCAATGGCGGTTCACCTGCCATGGAAATGCTGGCGAAAGGGACATTGGGGGCCCGTAGCAGGCCCCTTTACCCCTGGCCCTCAGACATGAGTCCTGGGGGGCATCTATGATGCCCCACAACATATCACTGCACCATGTGGCAGGCAGCGATATATTTAACATGTTCCTTTTTTTTTTACTTTGCGGCGGATGATGCAGCCAGCAGCACCTGCTGCAATGTAAAAGATAGGCACTGCGAACACCGTAGTGGCAGTCGCATTGTAATGCCTATCGTGGGGCCTCCACCTTGAAGGCCAGCGGTCCCATTCCCTGATTCGATGGCGGTGGTACTGAAGTCCGCCTGCCATCGTAGTCAGCCCCTAAGTTTGCATTTTATGAATATGATTAAGCGGGAAATAAATTGATGTTTGCAATTTAATTGACTTTGGTTGGCCTCTTATCTATGAGATTTCCCTGTTGAATGTGCCTTTACATTATACATTTTTGGTTGTATGAATTGATTGCATACTACACTCTCCTACAGGTATTAATTTGAGTGTCATTAGAAGTGTCTGGGACCAATTGTTTTCTTAGGAATTGTTTTCTTTACTAACCTTTGCAAAGGGCCCTAAACTTCACAGCAACACAAGTCACATTTCTTTTAGTAATTTGGGATCCGTTTGAGCTAGAAAATTGTTTTGGAGGAAATCGTTAGATTATGCAGCAGATGATGTATTATGTGGCAAATATGATACAGCCATAGTTAAGTGGAAAACATTTTTCCACTTAATTTTGCCCCAACATTGTAGTTGATCAATTTGTAAGTTCCCCAAACCCAAAAGTCGAGTTTGGGCACAATTTGCATTTTAAAAGCAGCCCTATAACACAGGGCTACTTTTAAACTGACCTCAGGCTTCAGCAGTGCACACATGCAAGCGCAGAAAGGGCTGCTGGCCTCTAAACTGCCATGCCTTATTATATTTTAGGGACTTAAAAGTAGTTCTAATCCCCCTGCCCTATTATGTACTAGGGCCTTATAGGAGAGGTCATGCCAATCATAGGGGTACCCTAACCCATAGTGCACCCTAGTGTATGTAGGTGTTTTCACTGTATTTTTAAGTGCCTCTTTCAGAATAGCACTGGCTGTTTAGGCAGAGGCCAGGGTCAGTCAGTCAGGTACCACCAGTACCAGTCAGCAAAAAGTTGGGGAGTGCCCAGGGCGGCTTTGCAACACTAGAGAAACACAAACTCAGAATGTAAAACATAACACCATGGTTGGGGGGTTCTCTTCAATAATCAGAATTGATTTCTATCCTAATGAACCCATTTTCCAACATTAGGATAGGGAAAGACTGGGGAAAAATCATAACGTTCTAATCTATACATTGAAGTTTTTATGCAGCTCTTTGATGACGGTTAATAGCTCACTGTTAAATGTTAGGATTTTAACTTATAAACTTCAAATACCAAAAGAATATCTCAGACAAAAGCAGTAACTCACTGACCTATTGAATTAAAACTTTCACTAGACAAGCCTTCAGATCTCTCTCAAAAAAAGAACATTAATCACCGAAGTTATATTCACATTTTTATTGTTGCCTGAAAATTGCTGGAGACCAGGAATGCAGCAGCAGGTACTTGTCAAACCCTAATGCACTTGCAAACACGACGCCCCCACCCTAAGTCAGCGGCCTTTGTTTGCTTTGTGCATTAAGATGCAAGATTCATATATATGTTTTTTTTAAACATTTGGTCTCATTACTATATGAATGTAAATAACAATAAAGCATACATGCAAACTGTGACTACATGCCTGCTTTTCTCAATATTTCACTTCGAAAGTATGCGATTGTATTTGTTTAACGGGCGGCGATTTGTATAGGGTCACTGGAAAGTGCACAAGGTTGTCCCTGTCCCCCCCAGAATTTTAGTGTCTCCTACGCCCCTGCTTCCATTCTCCACCAAATTATCCGTCGATACAATCACTCGTTCATTTACCCGTTCACTCTATCGCCCCTTGGCCTTTACCAGCCATTCATTCTTACACCCATCGGGCCATCTATTAATGCACTGAGTCACTCGGTACACTTGTGTGCCCATTGATCCATCTATACACGCATTCATTCATCCATCCATCCGTGCACTCAATCATCAATCCAAACATCGACTTTTTCACGCATTCATCACTCACTTGCTAATCATGTTGTCAGGGAAGGAGAAAGACTTGTTTCCCAAAGACATTCTCATGACGGCAGTGCTCGTTTTTCTATCACATTCACTGAAATCATAAATAGTGAAATGACTGGAATAACACCAATCGCCTCGAGTGCAATGAGGCTTCCGCACAGAACTTACCACTGCTGCTAGATAGGTACCAGTGGCTGAGGCTGCATTCCTAGGGGGCGAGGGAGTATGTATTCATGAGTGAAGCTCGAGGACTTCCGTGTCTGATGATGATGTCACGCCTCGGGTTGGGGACCGGGAGATGTCACAACGAGGGGTGATAAGTGAGAAGGGCTTGGAGGGAAATCATGCCTGGAGGCGGTAGACTGAGGGGGGTTCGGGGTGGTCCTTCCCTGGGGAGGTCAGGAATCAATGTATTAATGTGCCGGAATGGGCAGTGGCACAGGAAGTGCATCTGCTTGTTAATGAGTGGAATGGCTTTTTTAATCCGTTGCTGTACAACGGATTTGAAACAGTAGAAAGTGTAAAATGTAAGTATTCTATGAACAGTTCATAAAATTGAAATAGGTAATTTCTCCGCAGTGTATAACGGCTGTCGTACTCGTAACACAGGAAGGAGTGGATTACGGGACAGTACTCGAGGGGAGGAGCAGGGCTGACAGGGAGATGTTGTTGCAGTTTTTTGTAGCGCTAAATCAACCCGAAGGTATCAGGGCGCTTTACTTGAGCACCAGTTACATGACAGAGGAACACATTCATTATTAAGGCACGGGGAGATTTCCCCCAAATCACAGGACGTTTGAACCTCCTGCCAGACTGGAACCTCGTCCCCGAACTTCAAGGTCGGCCGCTCTAGCCGTTAAACCACATCCTCTCCCATCTTGGTTACGGTGATGTGGCCCAGTAAAAATCATTTAATTTGTACAACGAAGAAGCGCTGTTTGAGCATATGATGAGAATGCGGACTATGATAAAAAGTTCAATTTATTTTAAATGAAGGCTTAACAAAAAAACCTGCATTTTATATTGATTTGAAAGGCGCGTGCCTTCCCAGCGCACCAGAAGCAAAATCCGGTGAATGGAACGCTTATGATGTAACACCACTGTGATGTCTCGAGGCGCAGGGCAAATGCAGGGGGGAGGCCGTCCCCGCAGTAGAGAGGAAATGAGAGACCACTGTTGAGGAAGTGTGTCGGGTAGGAGGGGATTTTCTTTCAGGTTCATCGCAGGTTCTTTTTGTCATGAAATATTTGGATTTACTTAACGAATTCCGCAATACCAGTGCCTTGCCTGCTCCCCCGTTAATCTTAAAACACATGGTATCACCCACAAAGTTGTGATGTATGATGACACGTCGAAAAACCAACATTGTGACGTGTCCTTGGTATAAGTGGCTGGTAACCAGGCAGCTGCAGCATTGCACTCGGGAACACCTGACGGAGAGGACCGCTGCTGGCGGCTGAAGCTCGGGGCAGGGAGAGGCCGAAGCTGCAGGGTATGAACAGGCTCTGAAAAGGGAAAGGGGCGGTGAGAGGGGTGGGACGGAATAAGGAGACAAGGTGAGTGAATAAACCAAACTGAAAGCTAAACTTGAAATCAAACTGAAAACTAACTTGAAACTGACTTGATACTGACTTGAAATTCCAATACCCTTCCCTGAAAACCAAACTGAACTTGAAACCAAACTTGAAACTGACTTGAAATTCCAATACCCTTCCCTGAAAACCAAACTGAACTTGAAACCAAACTTGAAACTGACTTGAAATTCCAATTCCCTTTCCCCTTTTCATCTTCTCTTTTCCCGTCCATTTCATTTCCTTTCATTTCCATTACCTTCCTCCCCCCACACCACCACCTCTCTCTTTCTCTCCTCTCCCCTTCTCTTCCTTTCTTTTCTGCCCTTCCTTTCCCTCCTGGCCTTCCTTTCCCTCCTGCCATTCCCTGCTCTCCTGCGCTTTCCTGCCCTCCTGCTGTTACTTGCCCTCCTATCCTTCCTTTCCCTCCTGCCCTGCCTTTCCCTCCTCATCTGCCCTCCTGTCCTACCCTGGAGCCCTGACCCCTGTCTTGCCTTCCTCACTTGCCACCTGCCCTGACCTCCTGCCTTGCCCCTCTGCCCTCCCACCCATATGCCCTCCTACCCTGCCCCCTGCCCTGCTCTCTGCCCTGCCCTCCTGCCTTGCACTCTGCCCTCTTTCCCTCCCACCGTACTCCACTACCACACCCTTCTTCCCTACCTCACAGTCCTCCTGCCCAGCCCTCTTGCCTTCCTGCCCACCTGCCCTCCCATCCTGGCCTCCTGCCCTGCTCTGCCTTGCCATCCTTCCCTGCTCTGCCCCACCATGCTCTGCACTCTTATCCTTTCCTTTCCTTTCCTTTCCCTTCCCTTCCCTTGCCTTCCCTCCCCTCCCCTTCCTTATGCCTCCTCTCCTATACCCTTCCAAACTAACCCAACCCATCCGCTTCCCTGTCTCCTCCTAAACCCCTTCCCTATCTCCTCATATACCTGCTCCTGTCTCCTGTAACCCTTCCCTTCCTACTCCTATACCCCTTACATTCCCTTCCTCCTCCTATACCCCTAAACTTCCTCCTCCCATATACTTTCCCTTCCTCCTGCAATACTTTTCCATTTCTCCTCCTATACCCATTACCTCCCTCCTTCTATATACCTTCCCTTCCTCCTCCTATACCACTTCCCTTCCCTGTCTCCTCCTATACTCATTCCATTCCCTTCCCTGTCTCCTCCTATACCCATTCCTTTCCCAGTCCCTCTTATACCCCTTATCTTGCCTTCCCGTCCCTGTTTCCTCCTATACCTCTTCCCTGTCTCCTCCTATACCCTTTTCTTTCCCTTCACATCCCTGCCTCCTCCTATACCCCTTATCTTCCATTCTCTGTCTCCTCCTATACCCATGCCCTGTCTCCTCCTAAACTCCTTCCCTGTCTCCTCCTATACTCCTTCCCTTCCCTGTCTCCTCCTATACCCCTTCCCTATACACCTTCCCTTCCACATCTCCTCCTATACTCCTGCCTTCCCTGTCTCCTCCTCTACCCCTTTCCTGTCTCCTATACCACTCCCCTGTCTCCTCTTATACCCCTTCCCTGTCTCCTTCTATACCCCTTCCCTTTCCTGTCTCACACACCTTCCCTCTCCTTCCTTGTCTCCTCCTATACCCCTTCTCTCTCTTCTCTTCTCTTCTCTTCTCTTCTCTTCTCTTTCCGCCCCCTTTCCATTTAACCTTTCCTTCCCTTCCCATACCCTCCACTCCCCTTCCCCTTCCCTTTACCCTCGGCTCCCCTTCTCATCTCCCTTTCCTTTGCCCATTCACCCCTTGCCTTTTCCCCCTTTCATATTCCCCTTCCCTTCATTTGCCTTCCCCTGCCCTTTATTTCGCCTTTGCTTGTGTCCGCCTACCCCCTTCCAACCCACACTTTACCTTCTGTTCCTTCTTCCTTTCTCTTCACAGTCTCCTCCTATTACTCTTCCATTCCATGTCTCCTCCTATACGCCTTCCCTATCTCTGTCTATACCCTTTCCCTTCCCTGTCTCCTCCTATACCCCTCTCTTTCTTTCCCTTTTTAGTCATACCCCTTGCCTTTTGTCTCCTATTCTCCATCCCTTCCCTGTCCCCACTATTCCCCTGCCTTCCTTGTCTCCTCTATCCCTTCCCTTCCTTGTCTCCTCCCATACCACTTCCCTGTCTCCACCTATACCATTCCCTTTCTCCTCCTATACCCCTTCCCTTTCTCCTCCTATACCCCTTCCCTTCCATGCTTCATCCTATACCCCTTCCCATCCCTGTCTCCTATGCCTTTCCTCCCCTTACCTGTCTCCTCCTATACCCCTTCCCTTTTCCCTTCCCTTCTCCCTTCCTTTACCCTTCCTTCCATTTATCCCTCCTCCCCTCCACTCCCCTCCCCTTCCCTTCTCTTCTCCCTTCCTTCCATTTATCCCTCCTCCCCTCCACTCCCCTCCCCTTCCCTCCCCCTTTCCTTCCCCTTCCCTCCCCCTTTCCTTTCTCCTTCTCCCTTTCCCTTTCCCCTTCCCCTTTTCATTTTCCCTTCTCTTCATTTCCCTTCCTTGCCCTTAGCTGTCTCTGCCTATACCCTTCCAACCCCCACTTTTCCTCTCTTTCATTCTCCCTTTCTCTTCCCTTCCCTGTCTCCTCATATTGCCATTCCCTTCCCTGTCTACTCCTATACCCCTCTCTTTTTCCCCATACTCCTTATCTTTTTCCTCCTATACCCCATTGCTTCCCTGTCTCCTATACCCCTTCCCTGCCTCCTCCAATACACCTCCCTTCTTACCTGTCCCTTCCTTTATCCCTTTCCTTCCCAGTCTCCTCCTATACCACTTCCCTTCCATTCCTTTCCGTGTCTGCTACTATACCCCTTTCCATCCCTGCTTTTTCCTATACCCCTTCCCTGTCCCCTATACACCTTTCCTTCACTGTCTCCTATACGCCTTCCCTGTCTCCTCCTATACCCCTTCACTTCCCTGTCTCCTTCTATACCCCTTCCCTTCACTGTCTCCTCCTCCTCCTGTGCCCCTTCCTTTCCCTGTCTCCTTTATACCCCTTCCCCCTCTCCTATATCCCTTCCCTCCCCTTCTGTCTCCAACTTAATCCCTTCCCTGTCTCCTACTTTACTCCTCCCCTTCCCTTCCCTTCCCTTCTTCCTTCTCTTCCCTTCCCCTTCCATTCCCTTTCCCTCTCCCCTCCCCTCTCCTTCTGAATTTCCTTTCCTGTTCCCCCTTTCCTTTGCCCTTTTGCCATTTTGCCCTTTTCCTTTTCCACTTCTTCCTCTCCCCTTCCCTGCCTCCTCTTATACCCCTTCTCTTCCCTTCCCTGTCTCCTCCTTTTCCCATGCCCTTTCCTTCCCTTTCTCAGATACCACTTCCCTTTCATTCTGTCTCCTCCTATTCCCCTGCCTTCCCTGTTTCCTCTTCTATCCCTTCCCTGTCTCCTCCCATACCACTCCCCTGTCTCCACCTATACCCTTCCCTTTCTCCTCCTATACCCCTTCCTCCCTTCCCTTTCTCTTCCTATACCCCGTCTCTTCCCTGTTTCCTCCTATACCCTTCCCTTCCCTGTCTATACCCCTTCCCTTCCCTGTCTCCTATACCCCTTCCCTGTCTCCTCCTATACCTCTTCCACATTCTTTTTTACCTTCCCCTTCCCGTCTCACTTCCTTTGCCTTTCGTTTCCTTTATCCCATCCTCCCCTCCCCCTTTTCTTTCCTCTTCTCCCTTTGCCCTTTCCCATTTCCTTTGCCCTTTTCCTCTTTTCATTTTCCCCTTCCCTTCATTTGCCTTCCCTGCCCTTCCTTGTCTCCGCCTATTCCCTTCCAAACCCCAACTTTCCTCCTCTTTCCTTCTGCCTTTCTCTTCCCTTCCCTGTCTCCTCATATTACCCTTCCCTGTGTCCTCCTATACACTTCTTTTTCCCCAAAGCCCTTATCTTTTTCCTTCTATACCCCATCCCTTCCCTGTATCCTATACCCCTTCCCTGCCTCCTCCTATACCCCTTCCCTCTCTTACCTGTCTCTTAGACTCCTTCCCTGCCTCCTCCAATACACCTCCCCTCTCTTACCTGTCTCCTCCTGTATCCCTTCCCAGTCTCCTCCTATACCCCTTCCCTGTTTTCTCCTATACCCCTTCTCTTCCATTCATTACCCTGTCTGCTCCTATACCCCTTCCCTGTCTCCTCCTATACCCCATCCCTGTCTCCTCCTATACCCCTTCCCTGTCTCCTCCTATACCCCATCCCTGTCTCCTCCTATACCCCTTCCCTGTCTCCTCCTATACCCCTTACCTGTCTCCTATACCTCTTCCCTGTCTCCTTTATTACCCCTTCACTTCCCTGTCTCCTTCTATACCCCTTCCCTTCACTGTCTCCTCCTCCTATACCCCTTCCCTGTCTTCTTTTATACCCCTTCCCTCTTTCCCATATCCCTTCCCTCCCCTTCTGTCTCCTTTTATCCCCCTTCCCTATCTCCTACTTTACCCCTCCCCTTCTTCCCTCCCCTTCCCTTCTCCCCTTCTCCATTCTCTTCCCTTCCCCTAACATTCCCTTTCCCTTCCCCTCTCCTTCCCCATTTCCTTTCCCCTTCCCCCTTTCCTTTGCCCTTTTCCCCTTTTCCCTTCCTGCTTCTCCTTCCTCTCCCCTTCCCTGCCTCCTCATATACCACTTCTCTTCACTTCCCTGTCTCCTCCTATACCCCTGCTCTTTACTTCCCTGTGTTTTATACCCCTTCCCTTTAATTCCCTGTCTCCTCTTATACCACTTTCCTGTCTACTTTAACCCCTTTTGTCTCCTCCTATACCCCTTCTCTGTCTCCTCCTATACCCATCCCTTCCCTGTATCCTATACCCCTTCCCTGCCTCCTCCTATACCCCTTCCCTCTCTTACCTGTCTCTTAGACTCCTTCCCTGCCTCCTCCAATACACCTCCCCTCTCTTACCTGTCTCCTCCTGTATCCCTTCCCAGTCTCCTCCTATACCCCTTCCCTGTTTTCTCCTATACCCCTTCTCTTCCATTCATTACCCTGTCTGCTCCTATACCCCTTCCCTGTCTCCTCCTATACCCCATCCCTGTCTCCTCCTATACCCCTTCCCTGTCTCCTCCTATACCCCATCCCTGTCTCCTCCTATACCCCTTCCCTGTCTCCTCCTATACCCCTTACCTGTCTCCTATACCTCTTCCCTGTCTCCTTTATTACCCCTTCACTTCCCTGTCTCCTTCTATACCCCTTCTCTTCACTGTCTCCTCCTCCTATACCCCTTCCCTGTCTTCTTTTATACCCCTTCCCTCTTTCCCATATCCCTTCCCTCCCCTTCTGTCTCCTTTTATCCCCCTTCCCTATCTCCTACTTTACCCCTCCCCTTCTTCCCTCCCCTTCCCTTCTCCCCTTCTCCATTCTCTTCCCTTCCCCTAACATTCCCTTTCCCTTCCCCTCTCCTTCCCCATTTCCTTTCCCCTTCCCCCTTTCCTTTGCCCTTTTCCCCTTTTCCCTTCCTGCTTCTCCTTCCTCTCCCCTTCCCTGCCTCCTCCTATACCACTTCTCTTCACTTCCCTGTCTCCTCCTATACCCCTGCTCTTTCCTTCCCTGTGTTTTATACCCCTTCCCTTTAATTCCCTGTCTCCTCTTATACCACTTTCCTGTCTACTTTAACCCCTTTTGTCTCCTCCTATACCCCTTCTCTGTCTCCTCCTATACCCATTCCCTGTCTTATCCTATACCCCTTCCCTTCCATGTCTCCTCCTAATCCCCTGCCTTCCCTGTCTACTCCTCTATCCCTTCCCTACCTCCTCCCATACCACTCCCCTGTCTCCACCTATACCCTTCCCTTTCTCCTCCTATACCCCTCCCCTTCCCTTTCTCATCCTATACCCCTTCCCTTCCGTTTCCTCCTATACCTTTCCCTTCCATTCCCTTCCTTCCCTCCCTGTCTATACCCCTTCCCTGTCTCCTCCTGTACCCCTTTCCTTCTCTTCCAAGTCTCCTCCTATACCCCTTCCCTTCCCTGTCTCATATGCCTGTCCTCCCCTTACCTGTCTCCTCCTATACCCCTTCCCCCTTCCTTTTTCCCTTCCCTTCTCTTCTTCCTTCCTTTACCTTTCCTTCCCTTCATCCCTCCCCCACCCCACCCCTCCACTCCCCTTCCCTTCCCCCTTCCCCTCCCCCTTTCCTTTCTCATTCTGTTTGCTTTGCCCTTTCCCCTTTTCATTTTCCCTTTCCCTTTCTCTTCATTTCCCTTCCTTGCCCTTCCAAACCCACTTTCCATCTCTTTCCTTCCTTTCTCTTCCCGTCCCTGTCTCCTCATATTACCCTTCCCTTCCCTGTCTCCGTCTATATCCTTCTCTTTTTCCCATACCCCTTCTCTTTTTTTCCTATACCCCATCCCTTGCCTTTCTCCTATACCCCTTCCCTGCCTCCTCCTATACACCTCCCCCTCTTACCTGTCTCCTATGCCCTTTACCTGCCTCCTCCAATACACATCCCCTCACTTACCTGTCTAATCCTTTATCCCTTCCCAGTCTCCTCCTATACCCCTTCCCTGTTTTCTCCTATACCCCATCCCTTCCATTCCTTACCCTGTCCGCTCCTATACCCCTTCCCTGCCTCTACCTATACCCCTTCCCTGTCTCCTATACCCCTTCCCTGTCTCCTTCTATACCCCTTCACTTCCCTGTCTCCTTCTATACCCTTCCCTTCACTGTTTTCTCCTCCTATGCCCCTTCCCTGTCTCCAACTATACCTCTTCCCTGTCTTCTACTTTACCCATCCTCTTCCATTCTTCCCTCTCCTTCCCTTCTTCCCTTCCCTTTCCCCTTCCCTTCCATTCTCCGTCTGTTCCCTTTCCTCCCCCTTTTCTTTCCCTTCGCCTTTCCTTTCCCCTTTCCTTTTCCCTTTCTCCTTTCCTTTCCACTTTTCCCTTTCCCCTTCCTCTTCCATTCCCTTCCCTGTCTCCTCCTATACCCTTTCCCTGTCTCCTCCTGTACCCTTTCCCTTCCCTGCCTCTTCCTAGACCCCTTCTATTTCGTCTCCCCCATACCGCTGCTCTTTCCTTCCCTGTCTCCTCCATCCCTTCCCTTTCGTGTCTACTCCTATACCTCTTCCATGTCTCCTCCTATACCCCTGCCTTTCCTGTTACCTCCTATACCACTCCCCTGTCTCCTCCTATACCGTTTACCTTCCATGTCTCCTCCTATATCCCTTCCCTGTCTCCTCATACGCCTTCACTTCCCTTCCCTGTCTCGAAGAGAAGAGAAGAGGAAGGGAAAGGGTAAACAGGAATCAGGAAAGGGGAAAGGGAAGGGGGAAGTGGTATATGAGGAGACAGGGAAGGGAAGTGAAGGTGTATGAGGAGACAGGAAAGGGATATACCCCTTTCCCTTTCCCCTTTCACCTTTCTCTTTCTCTTCTCTCCTTTTGTTTACCTTTCCTTCTCTTCATCCCCTCCCCTTCCCCCTTTCCCCTCCCTTCCCTTCTCCCTTTCCTTTCCCCTTCCTTTTCCCTTTCCCCTTTCCTTTGCCCCCTTCTTTTTCCCTTTTCATTTTCCCCTCCCCGTCATTTCCCTGCCTTTCCTTTTTGCCTTTCCCATCTCTGCCTATACCCTTCCAATCCCCACTTTCCCTCCCTTTCCTTCTTCCCTTCTCTTTCCTCTCTCCTCCTATTACGCTTTCCCTTCCCTTCAATACCTCCTCCTATACCCTTCTCTTCCCTTCCCTGTCTCCTCCTATACCCCTCTCTCCCCTTCCCTATTTCCCCATACCCTTTTTGCTCCTAAACCCATCCGCCCCTGTCTCCTATACCCCTTCCCTGCCTCCTCCTATACCCATCCCCTGTCTACTCCTATACCCCTCACTTCCCTTCCCTTTCCCCATACCCTTTCCCTTTTTCCTTCTTAATCCTGTCCTTCCCTGTCTCCTTTACCCCTTCCCTGCCTCCTCCTATGACCCTCCCCTCCCCTGTCTTCTTCTTTATCTCTTCCCTTCCCAGTCTCCTCCTATACCCCTTACACTATACCGCTTCCCTTTCGTCTCCTCTACCCATTCCCTTCAATTCCTGTCCCCTTCCCTGTCTCCTCCTATGCCCCTTCCCTTTTCTGCCTCCTCCTATACCCCTTCCCTTCCCTGTCTCCTATATCCCTTCCCTGTTTCCTTCTATACCCCTACCCTTCCCGGTCTCCTTTTATACCCCTTATCTTCCCTGTCTCCTCCAATATCCCTTCCCACCCCTTCTGTCTCCTCCTATACCCCTTCCCTGTCTCCTACTTTACCCCTCCCCTTCATGTCTTCCCTCCCTTTCTCCCTTCCCTCTTACCTTCCATTCCACTTCCGTTCCCTTTCTCCTCCCCTTTCCTTCCCCCTTTTTTCCCTTCCCCCTTTCCTATCCCTTCCTCCTCCCCATTTCCTTTTCCCTTCCCTCTCCTTTCCTTTGCCCTTCCCCTTCCTTTTCCATTCGTTTCCCTGCCCTTCCTGTCCCTTCCCTGTCACCGCCTTTACCCTTCCAACCCCATCTTTCCATCCCTTTTCTACTTCCCTTCCCCTCCGTTCCTTTCCTTTTTCTTTCCTTTCTGTCCCTTCCCTTCCCTTCCCTTCCTTTTCCTGTCCTCTGTCCTATCCACTCCCAATCCCTCCCATCCTCTTCCCTTTCAAGTCTTTCCCCATGCCTTTCCTTTCCTTCCCTTTTCTCTCCTTTCCTTCCCTTTCCCTTCCATATGCTTCCTCCTCTCTTTCCCTCCCCTTTCAATTCCCCTTCCCTTTTTCCCCTTTTCCCTCCCCTCCCCCTTCCCTTCACTTCTCTCCCCTTCTCTTTTCTTTCCTTCCCTCCTCTTTCCATTCCTTTCCATTCTTTGTCTCCTCCTATACCCTTCAGTTCCATCTTCTTACCTGTCTCTATCTTCTGTCCTTTACCCTTCTAACTCCACCCATCCCCTTCTACTGTACTGTGCCGTTCCCTGTCTCTCTTCTCCATATATATATATATATATATATATATATATATATATATATATATATATATATATATATATATATTCACTGAAAAAACCATAGGTTTCACACATGTTATAGTTAGCTGGACATTTTACTGATAAAAAAACCAAATTCCCCCGTTATAGTTAGTGCAGGCAACTATAACTCACGCGACCGCAATCCTCTGCTGATGCTAATACTGTATTTAGACACTTATTTGCCCATGTCTTCTTCCATTAAATTTTAGCTATACATATATTACCAATATTTTTTTTTCATAAAGACACATATGTCATCAGCAGAGGATTGCGGTCGCGTGAGTTATAGTTGCCTGCACTAACTATAACGGGGGAATTTCATTGGTTTTTTATCAGTAAAATGTCCAGCTAACTATAACATGTGTGAAACCTATGGTTTTTTCAGTGAATTTGCAAGGTTTTTTAAATGCTAATTCCTAACTATAACGTGTGTGAAAACTATGTTTTTTTCAGTGAATTTGTACGGTTTTTTAAATGCTAAGTTACTTTACGCCATTCGTGGCGTGCGCGCCCTCTTAACGCAGTTCGTTCCGTGCGCGCAGGGTGCGCTTCGCGCACCCTGCGTGCACAGTGAGCACGCGGTGCGCTTCGCGCACCGCGCGCCCACTTTACGCAGTTAGTGCCGTGCACGCACGGTGGGCACGTGGTGCGCTACGCGCACCGCGTGCCCACGTTACGCTCGATGGGCCATGTACGCACGATGCGCTTCGCGCACCGTGCGCACATGGAGGACATATTATGCGCTTCGTTCAGAAAGGAATTTCTTTTATATTTTTGGGAGTATCCATTTGTAAATAAATACGTCACTCTCTTGCGACGCGCTCATGTGAGCAAGGCCACCCAGTTGGCCGAAACGCGTCTTCTCGACCCTTGCACCAAACAGATGAACTAATAAAACGTTACTGCGGCTGCAGTATCAGGTAAAGAAGAAGGTGTCCGTCTCTCTTTTCCGGTGCCGGAAAGCACCTAGAGTGGTAGTTGGATATATTATATATATATGATTATTATATATATATATATATATACAATGTTTTGATCAATCTAAAACCCTATGATTACTCTTACTACCTCAATACCCCTACCCCCTTAAATTCCTAAAATACCCTTACCACCCCAATACCCACCGTAACTTACCCTTACCACTCCAAAACCCATACCCATCCTGAACCCCTAAATTACCCTTGACACCCAAAAACCCATACCCCCTGAACTTTAAAATTATCCCTAGCACCCCGAATCCCATTGCTTCCCTGAACCCTAAAATCACCCTTAGCACCCTAAAACCCACACCCACCCTGAACCCTAAAATTACTGTTGGCACCCTAAAACCCATACCCAACCTGAACCCTACAATTACCCTTGGCAACCCAAAACCCAAAGCCACCCTGAACCTAAAAATTTCCCTTGGCACCCCAAATCCCATACCCACCCTGAAATCCCAAATTACCCCTTAGCACCTCAAAACCCACACCCAGTCTCAACCCTAAAATGACAGTTAGCACCCCAAAACCCATACCTAACCTGAACCCTAAAATTACCCTTAGCACCCCAAAACCCATACCCACCCAGAACCGTGAAATTAACCTTTGCAGCACAAAATCCATGCCCACCCTGAACTCTTAAATTACCCTTGGCTCGCCAAAACCCATCCCATACTGAACCCTAAAAGTACCCTTGGTACCCCAAAACCCATACCCACCCTGAGCCCTAAAATTACGCTTGGCAACCCCAAAACATACACCCACCCTGAACCCTAAAATTACCCTAGGTACCCCAAAACCGATATCCACCCTGAGCCCTAAAATTACCATTGACACCCTAAAACCCATACCCACCCTAAACCCTAAGGTTACCCTTGGCACCCCACAACCCATACCCACCCTGAACCACAAAATTACCCATGGAACTCCCAAAACCCATACCCAGGCTCAACCCTAAAATGACCCTTAGCACCCCAAAACCCATACCCACCCTGAACCCTAAAGTTAACCTTGGCAGCCCACAATCCATACCCACCCTGAGCCCTAAGGTTACCCTTGGCACCCCACAACCCATACCCACCCTGAAC
The DNA here is from genome assembly GCF_964204655.1 of Triturus cristatus. Classification (NCBI taxonomy): domain Eukaryota; kingdom Metazoa; phylum Chordata; class Amphibia; order Caudata; family Salamandridae; genus Triturus; species Triturus cristatus. The sequence goes on from NC_140584.1 coordinate 19,553,268, forward strand.
CACAAAATTACCCATGGAACTCCCAAAACCCATACCCAGGCTCAACCCTAAAATGACCCTTAGCACCCCAAAACCCATACCCACCCTGAACCCTAAAGTTAACCTTGGCAGCCCACAATCCATACCCACCCTGAGCCCTAAGGTTACCCTTGGCACCCCAAAAACCACTACCACCCTAAACTCCAAAATTACCTTCAGCACCCCAAAACCCATACCCACCCTGAACCCCAAAATTACCAATGGCACCCCAAAACCTATACCCAGGCTAAACCCTAAAATGACCCTTCGCACCCCAACACCCATACCCACCCTGAACCCTAAAATTAACCTTGCCAGCCCAAAATCCATACCCACTCTGAACCCTTAAATTATCCTTGGCACCCCAAAACCCATACCCATCCTGAACCCTAAATTTACCCTTGGCACCCCAAAACCCATTCCCACCCTGAGCCCTAGAATTACCCTGGGCACCCCAAAACACACACACACCCTGAACCCCAACATTTCCCTTGGCACCCCAAAACCCATACCCACCCTGAACCCTAGAATTACCCTTGGCACCCCAAAACACACACCCACTCTGAACTCCAACATTTCCTGTGGCACCCCAAAATCCATACCCACCCTGAACCCTAGAATTACCCTTGGCACCCCAAAACACACACACACCCTGAACCCCAACATTTCCCTTGGCACCCCAAAACCCATACCCACCCTGAACCCCAAAATTACCCTTGCCACCCCCAAAACCTATACCCAGGCTCACACCCTAAAATGACCCTTAGCACCCAAAACCCATACCCACACTGAACCCTAAAATTAACCTTGGCAGTCCAAAATCCATACCCACCCAGGACCCCAAAAATACCCTTGGCACCCCAAAACCCATACGCACCCTTAACCCCAAAATTACCCTTGGCACCCCAAGACCTATACCCAAGCTCATCCCTAAAATGCCCCTTAGCATCCCAAAACCCATACCCACCCTGAACCCTAAAATTAACCTTGCCAGCCCAAAATGCATACCCACCCTGAACCCTAAAATTACCATTGGCACCCCAAGACCCATACCCCCGCTGAGCCATAAAATCACCTTTGGCACCACAAAACCCATACCGACCCTGAATTTTAAAATGACCCTTGGTACCCCAAAACCCATACCCACCCTGAGCCCTAAAATTACCCTTGGCACCCCAAAACCCATAACCACCCTGAACCCTTAAATTATCCTCAAAATTACCATTGACACCCTAAAACCCATACCCACCCTAAACCCTAAGGTTACCCTTGGCACCCCACAACCCATACCCACCCTGAACCACAAAATTACCCATGGAACCCCCAAAACCCATACCCAGGCTCAACCCTAAAATGACCCTTAGCACCCCAAAACCCATACCCACCCTGAACCCTAAAGTTAACCTTGGCAGCCCACAATCCATACCCACCCTGAGCCCTAAGGTTACCCTTGGCACCCCAAAAACCACTACCACCCTAAACTCCAAAATTACCTTCAGCACCAACTCCAAAATTACCTTCAGCACCCCAAAACCCATACCCACCCTGAACCCCAAAATTAACAATGGCACCCCAAAACCTATACCCAGGCTAAACCCTAAAATGACCCTTCGCACCCCAACACCCATACCCACCCTGAACCCTAAAATTAACCTTGCCAGCCCAAAATCCATACCCACTCTGAACCCTTAAATTATCCTTGGCACCCCAAAACCCATACCCATCCTGAACCCTAAATTTACCCTTGGCACCCCAAAACCCATTCCCACCCTGAGCCATAGAATCACCCTGGGCACCCCAAAACCCACACCCACTCTGAACTCCAACATTTCCTGTGGCACCCCAAAATCCATACCCACCCTGAACCCTAGATTTACCCTTGGCACCCCAAAACACACACACACACCCTGAACCCCAACATTTCCCTTGGCACCCCAAAACCCATACCCACCCTGAACCCCAAAATTACACTTGCCACCCCCAAAACCTATACCCAGGCTCACACCCTAAAATGACCCTTAGCACCCAAAACCCATACCCACACTGAACCCTAAAATTAACCTTGGCAGTCCAAAATCCATACCCACCCAGGACCCCAAAAATACCCTTGGCACCCCAAAACCCATACGCACCCTTAACCCCAAAATTACCCTTGGCACCCCAAAACCTATACCCAAGCTCATCCCTAAAATGCCCCTTAGCATCCCAAAACCCATACTCACCCTGAACCCTAAAATTAACCTTGCCAACCCAAAATGCATATCCACCCTGAACCCTAAAATTACCATTGGCACCCCAAGACCCATACCCCCGCTGAGCCATAAAATCACCTTTGGCACCACAAAACCCATACCGACCCTGAACTTTAAAATGACCCTTGGTACCCCAAAACCCATACCCACCCTGAGCCCTAAAATTACCCTTGGCACCCCAAAACCCACAACCACCCTGAACCCTTAAATTATCCTCAACACTCCAAAACAAACACCCACCCTGAACCCCAACATTTCCCTTGGCACCCCAAAACCCATACCCACCCTGAACCCCAAATGACCCTTGCCACCCCCAAAACCGATACCCAGGCTCACACCCTAAAATTACCCTTAGCACCCAAAACCCATACCCACACTGAACCCTAAAATTAACCTTGGCAGCCCAAAATCCATACCCACCCAGAACCCCAAAAATACCCTTGGCACTCCAAAACCCATACGCACCCTTAACCCCAAAATTACCCTTGACACCCAAAAACCTATACCCAAGCTCATCCCTAAAATGCCCCTTAGCATCCCAAAACCCATACCCTTCCTGAACCCTAAAATTAACCTTGCCAGCCCAAAATGCATACCCACCCTGAACCCTGAAATTACCATTGGCACCCCAAAACCCATACCCCCGTTGAGCCATAAAATCACCTTTGGCACCACAAAACCCACACCCACCTTGAACCCTTAAATTATCCTTGGCACCCAAAACCTCACACCCATCCTGAACCCTAAAATTACCCTGGGCACCACAAAACCTATACCTACCCCGAACCCCAAAATTACCCTTGGGACCCTAAAATCCATACCATCTCAATGCTAAAATGACCCTTGGCACCCAAAAACCCATAACCACCCTCAACCTAAAATTACCTTTGGCATCCAAAAACCCATAACCCCCCTGAACGCTAAAATTACCCTTGGTACCCCAAAGCCCATACCCACCCTGAGCCCTAAAATTACCCTTGGCACCCCAAAACCACCCTGAACCCTTAAATTATCCTCAACACGCCAAAACCCACACTCACCCTAAACCCTAAACTTACCCTTGGCACCTCAAAACCCATACCCAACCTGAGCCCTAAGGTTACCCTTGGCCACCCAAAACCCACACCCACCCTGAACCCCAAAATTACCCTTGGCACCCCAAAACCCATACCCACCCTGAACCACAAAATTACCCATGGAACCCCAAAAACCCATACCCAGGCTCAACCCTAAAATGACCCTTAGCACCCTAAAACCCATACCCACCCTGAACCCTAAAGTTAACCTTGGCAGCCCACAATCCATACCCACCCTGAGCCCTAAGGTTACCCTTGGCACCCCAAAAAACACTACCACCCTAAACTCCAAAATTACCTTCGGCACCCCAAAACCCATACCTACCCTAAAGCCCAAAATTACCATTGGCACCCCAAAACCTATACCCAGGCTCAACCCTAAAATGACCCTTCACACCCCAACACCCATACCCACCCTGAACACTAAAATTAACCTTGCCAGCCCAAAATCCATACCCACTCTGAACCCTTAAATTATCCTTGGCACCACAAAACCCATACCCATCCTGAACCCTAAATTTACCCTTGGCACCCCAAAACCCATTCCCACCCTGAGCCCTAGAATTACACTGGGCACCCCAAAACCCACACCCACCCTGAACCCCAACATTTCCCGTGGCACCCCAAAATCCATACCAACCCTGAACCCTAGAATTACCCATGGCACCCCAAAACACCCACCCACCCTGAACCCCAACATTTCCCTTGGCACCCCAAAAGCCATACCCACCCTGAACCCCAAAATTACCCATGCCACCCCCAAAACCGATACCCAGGCTCACACCCTAAAATGACCCTTAGCACCCAAAACCCATACCCACACTGAACCCTGAAATTACCCTTGGCAGCCTAAAATCCATACCCCCGCTGAGCCATAAAATCACCTTTGGCACCACAAAACCCACACCCACCTTGAACCCTTAAATTATCCTTGGCACCCCAAACCCCATACCCACCCTGAACTTTAAAATGACCCTTGGTACCCCAAAACCCACAACCACCCTAAACCCTTAAATTATCCTCAACACTCCAAAACCCACACTCACCCTGAACCCTAAATTTACCTTTGGCAACACAAAACCCACACCCACCCTGAACCCTTAAATTATCCTTGGCACCCAAAAACCCACACCCATCCTGAACCCTAAAATTACCCTGGGCACCCCAAAACCCATACCTACCCTGAACCCTAGAATAACCATTGGCACCCCAAAACCCACACCCACCCGGAACCCCAAAATTACCCTTGGGACCCTAAAATCCATACCATCTCAATGCTAAAATGGCCCTTTGCACCCCAAAACCCATACCTACCCTGAACCCTATAATTACCCTTAGCACCCCAAAACACATTCCCACTCTGAACCCTAAAAATTACCCTTGTCACCCCAAAACCCATACCCTCATAACCCCCCAAAAAACCTTGGCACCCCATACCTACAATGTATCCTAAAATGACCCTTGGCACCCAAAAACCCATAACCACCCTGAACCTAAAATTACCTTTGGCATCCAAAAACCCATAACCCCTGTAGGAGAGTAGGGTCTGCTATCCTATGGTCACCCCAAATTTTTGCTTTTTGCTTCACTGGTTTTTGACATATTGAGGCTGTGGGCCTGACAATCAGACCCCCAGCCTGCTGTTCTCTCTAATAAATTAAAACTATGCACCCTAGGTGCATAACCAATTGGAAGTGGACCACCCTGTCAGCCCCTGTACCAGTGTACACTAGGTACCCAGGGCATGGGTGTACCCAAGGCCTGCCAGGGCCTGAAGCCTGTATTATGCCACCCCAGGCTTGGCCTAACAATTTGACACAACTGGCTGATCACTCAGCTGGGGTAAGTTGGTGTAATCACCTCTTACTTAGGTGTAGTATACCTATACCTAACCTTAAATGGGACACCTGGTAACCTATAAGTCACTCCTATGGCAGGCCTTAACAATCCTGAAGGCAGAGTGCTTGGTTCCATGTGAGATGGTGCTCTGGCATGAGCTGAGCCTGTCTGCAGTGGTCAGAACAACTTCCTTCTACTGTTTCCAGATATCGTCATACCATATACTCTTAAGTGCATTATGAACCTCGCGGTTAAATGCTATCTTTGGTTTGGCTTTATCAAAACATGTCGAGTAAGGTGTCATACGAATTGGAATACTAACCCCTCGCCAATTCTGGTGACGGGGTTAGCATTCCACCCTTCTAGAGGGACACGACATGTACAGTACCTGAAACCCGGGTAAAATCAGACATAGCCTCAGCTCCACAAAATGGATGCTGCCACCACAGACACAAGTCTGCCCTCCTGCTGCTGGGAGTCCTTCCAGCTTGGGAGGTGTGGACAAAGGGTTTCCTGCCAGGGGAGGTGCGTGCACCACCCCAGACAGGATTTTGTGTATTGGTCAGGTAGGGCTTGAAAGAAACCAGACATGCCTGTGGCTCACAAGGAGCCTCGGTGCATATGCCAGTTCAAACCGGTCCTGGGGCACACCAGTCCCGGGCCTGGGGCGAGCTGGACAAAGGATTGGGGGTGTAACCACCCCCCTTCCTGGTCCCACCCTTAGGGAGGGACCTAGCAGGTAGTCCGGCCCCTAGAATCCGCTTAAAGGTAGGATCTGTGTCCTAAGACTTCAGACATCCTGGAATCAACTTAACACTAAGAAGAAGACGGGAACTTCGACGCTCTGCTGCACAGAGGACTGAAGCCAATCTCCCCTGTGGTCAGGGAGTGACCACCTTGCTAACGCAAGCACCATCCAGCGAATCAACGTCTGCTTTGCCGCCGCCTCCCGCCGGAGCCCGAGCCCAAAGACTGACAAGACCTGGACCTCCAGACCTCTCACCGCCCGATCCACAGTCCCTGAAAAGAGGAGACCCGTGGAGGCACCGAGACACGTGGAGCCAGCCATCTTGAAACGACCACGACAAGCTGACAAGTGCAACAACCGAGGCTCCCTCCAAGTTGTGCTTTGGGATCTGAGAAGCCCAACACCCGAGCAGCATCTGCACCAAAGGTGAGCCCTCCAGCATCTCCACGATCTGCGTGGGGCCCTTCTGCATTTTGCCACTCGACGCGCCTAACCGGTTGCTGGCCCGCTGGCTAGTAGCCATCTTGGCGACGAACTCTACGAAATACACCGCTGGTCTGGTTGCTCCAGACTGGCCCTTGCTCCCCTCCAAAGGAGCAGTCCTTCTGACCTTGCTGGTCAGAACCATCAGCTTATTTCATCTCCTACAACAATTGCTTTTGCCAAGGTTTGTTTGCTTCGATCAAGTCGCCGACACCGCCGACAGCGAGAGCCTGCGTGGGACAGCTCGTGAACCGACTCCTGGACGTCGTCGACCTCCAGAGACCACATGGCTGCAGAGACAAGCTACACCTTTCTTCCTGTTTGCACCCGACATTGCCTGGTCCCCACCTGGTGCCACGCTGGTCACTGGCTAGTGACTGTGAACACTGTCCCCTCTGTTTACAGGTCTTCAACATCTCCGATCCACTCTTGGATCCACTGCATCTCTCCCGGACCGACCGCCTGCAGTATCTTTGTCTTCAGGCTCCACGGAACAGATAGAAGAAACCCGACGCACTTCGAGGCCTATGCACCCGCTTCCTGTGGGTGAGGTAAAGCTGGCATACCTGTGCCCAAGTGTAGTAATACATCTCTAGTGCCTGTGTTCCAAATCTTGAGTTCCTAGTCCATCCGGAAGATCCTCTTTGCAGTAACTTTGTACTTTTTACGCACCCATTGAAACCTATGGGAGCACGCGTGTGACTATTGGCTCTGCACACGCCACCCGTGGACCTCCTGGTCACTAACTGAAGTTAGCTCCTTGTAGGCCCAGCGATTCTAGAGGCCCTAGGCCTTTTCCCTTTTCTGTTCGTGGTACTTATACCACTATTTTAGTATATGGTTTGAGCGGCCACCAGGGCCTATCCATATAAAGTGCAACTTCTGTGTATTCTACTGTCATCTTGTTTGACGATTTGTGCTCCTGTGCTCATAAAGAGACTAGGGGTTACTTTGAGAAATAAATACATATATATTTTGAATATATATCTGTGTGGTGTCCTTTCATTGGTATAAAAGGGGGTTACATTTGGTAAAACAGCTGGCTTAACACGCTTCACGAGTTTAGCCTCAAAGACTGCTTAGCCTACGCTACCACTAGGGCAGCTAGTCCGAAAAGGTTGACTTACAACCACACCATAAGGGTTGCTTGGCATGGTACAAGGTGATCACTTTAACTAGTGAGCATCATATACCAGGCCAACTTCTCACATTGGTGAGCAGCGGTTGGATTTGAGCTTGCTGTGTTTTACCATTGTAATCGCTTGGTTACCAATTGAAAGATCACATAGGTACCTGTAGGTACATATAAAACAAGATTAGATATACATAAGTTCTACTGAACTTAGTTGTTGTAGAGCAAAGGGAGTAGCACACCCTGACTACAACTACTAGATAGGTTTAGTAGGTAAACCCAAGTGTAGGTAGATTGCAACACATCCACCCACACTTAAGAGCAATGGCCGGGGCAGAGGGGTCCACTGTACCCATCTCTGTTGAGAGTGACCCCCAGAGGGCACCATCCAGCTTTGCTACCCTTAACCAGAATGAGCTCAGGCATTTGGCAACTCTTAGAGGCCTTAAACAGCCCAAGAACCCTACCTCTGCTGAGCTCAGAGAACTCTTACAAAATGATGAGAATCAGAGAGAACTCAGGAAAGCTTCCCAGTTAGCCCCCTTAGGGTCAGGAATAGGAGGCCCCCCTTCTGAAGATGCTACAGAGGTACCCAGTTCCAATAGCCATCCCTTAGATGAGAATCATACTACAGGGGAGGAAAGTGGTGAGGATACAGAAAGTAGTGATGATGAAGGGAGAACTAGCCCAGTGCCAAGTGTTATACTTGGCCCAGCTAAACTAAGGCTATTGGGGATTGACAGTGGGTTTACCCCATTGGATCTCCCCAGTGGACTTAACACAGGGCTTGGGAGGCAGAGGAATCGCTCAGGTGACTCCAATGCTTCTCATGGCTCTAGAGGCTCTCAAGGTCACTCCAGGAAAAGGATGACCACCCCTCAGAGGAGGGAACATGAGGCCAGAATGCAGGAAGCCCAGCTGAGGATCAGGAAGCAGGAGCTAGAGGTAGCCCTGATGGAAGAAAAACTTAACAAGGCTAGGCAACCTAGAGAGGGTGGGTCTATACCCACTGGTGGCAGCATTGTCCCTAAGGACAAAGATAGGGTCTTTGATAATAGGAACCTGTCTAAGGTTGTGCCCCCCTACAAAAGTGGGGATGACATCCACAAATGGATAACTGCTCTTGAGAGAGCCTGCAAAGTAGAGCAGGTTCCTGAAGACCAGTGGGCAGCAATCCTCTGGCTCTCCTTTGAAGGAAGAGGCAGAGACAGACTCCTCACTGTTAGAGAAGAGGATGTCAGAAATTACAGAGTCCTGAAGAGTGTTCTGGTAGATGGGTTAGGCCTAACCACTGAACAGTACAGGTTAATGTTCAGAGACACCCAAAAGACACAGACTCAGGACTGGTCTGAATATATTGAATGTGCCACTAAGGCTTTGGAGGGTTGGTTGCTGGGAAGTAAGGTATCTGATTTTACAGGATTGTATAATTTGATGATGAGAGAACAGATTTTAAATAACTGTCAAAACCAGCAACTGCATCAACACTTGGTTGACTCTGATCTGACCTCTCCCCAAGAATTGGGAAAGAAGGCAGACAAATGGGTCAGAACCAGGGTTAAGCAAAAGAACCAGAACCAGGGCCAAGGGGGTGATCAGAAGAAAACAGACCAGAAGGGTGGAGATCAGAAATCTAAAGACCAGAAGTCTTCAACAGGGCCCCAAACTACTGCTAAGGAGGGTGGGTCCCAACAACAGTCCAAAAAGAAGAAAGAAGGTCAAAAGAAACCCTGGTGCAATCATTGCAAAAATACAACTCACTGGACTAGTGATTGCAAAAAGGGTGGAGCCCCCAACACTGTTGCCCCTAAGGCACCTGCTCCCAGTACTACTGTTAGCAGTGTTGGTCCCCAGACAAAGGGTGTAGTGGGAATCACTATGGGAACTGAAGGAGATTCTGACTTAGACAGAACCCTGACACAGGCAGTCTTGATCTGTGATGGGGACATTGATTTGTCCCTGACTGTGAGCCCCAGTAACCTGGGCAAGTACAGACAGACTCCTTTAATTAATGACAAAGTGGCTCAAGCCTACAGGGACACATGTGCCAGTGTCACTATGGTGACACCAGGCTTTGTGGACCCTGGACAGTACATACCAGGTGAGAACTACCTGGTGACCAATGCCAGCAATGCCACTACTTCACATAGTGTGGCAGTTGTTAACTTCTCATGGGGAGGGGTAACTGGCCTCAAAAGGGTTGTGGTTAGTGCAGACCTCCCAGTAGAATGTTTGTTGGGCAATGACCTAGAGAGTTCTCTATGGTCAGAAGTGGAGTACAGGACTCATGCAGAGATGTTAGGTATATCATCACATGTCCTTGCTGTGACCAGGTCACAGGCCAAAAAGTGCCTCACTGAACCTCAGGTCTTGGATCCTGGAACAATGGACCAAGCACCTACCAAGAAGAAGAACAGGAGGGTCAAGGCTGTGCCTTCCCCCCTGCCTCAGAGTGACGATCAGCCTTCCCAGGAAGCTGATCTAGAGGACCCTGAAGGAACTGTCCCTGAAGAGCTTGAACCTGATCAGGTTGAGTTTCTGGGGACAGGGGGACCTTCAAGGGCTGACTTGAGGCAGGCTCAGTTATCCTGTCCCTCTCTTGAACCCCTCAGACAGCTGGCTGCTACTGAGGCTGCTGGGAATGCTCAAGGTACCCATAAAGTGTATTGGGATGAAGGGCTCCTTTATTCAGAGGCTAGAGACCCCAAGCCTGGTGCTACCAGGAGGTTGGTTATACCTCTGCAATTTAGGGGCTTCCTTCTTACCTTGGCCCATGATATTCCTTTAGCAGGACACTTAGGCCAGAACAAGACTTGGGACAGGCTTGTCCCTCACTTTCACTGGCCTCATATGAATGAAGATACAAAGGAGTTTTGTCGCTCCTGTGTGACCTGCCAAGCCAGTGGCAAATCAGGTGGCACAACAAAGGCCCCCCTAATACCACTACCTGTGGTGGGGGTCCCCTTTGAAAGAGTGGGAATAGACATAGTGGGTCCCATGGATCCTCCCACTGCATCTGGGCACATATTTATACTGGTGGTAGTGGATCATGCCACCAGGTATCCAGAGGCAATTCCCCTTAGGACCACTACAGCTCCTGATGTGGCCAGGGCCCTGCTGGGAGTATTCTCCAGAGTGGGGTTTCCTAAGGAGGTAGTATCTGACAGAGGTACCAACTTTATGTCAGGATACTTGACAGCTATGTGGAAGGAATGTGGTGTCAACTACAAGTTCACCACCCCTTATCACCCACAATGCAATGGGCTTGTTGAGAGATTCAACAAGACCCTAAAGGGTATGATCAAAGGATTACCTGAAAAGCTCAGGCGAAGATGGGACATCCTTCTACCCTGCCTTCTGTTTGCTTACAGAGAGGTCCCACAAAAAGGAGTTGGCTACAGCCCCTTTGAATTGTTGTTTGGGCACCCTGTAAGAGGCCCACTGTGTTTGGTGAAGGAAGGATGGGAGTTACCTCTCAAAAAGCCTAAACTAGACATAGTGGACTATGTACTTGGTCTCCGCTCCAGGATGGCTGAGTATATGGAGAAGGCATCCAAAAACCTTGAGGCAAGCCAGGCCTTACAGAAAGCTTGGCATGACCAAAAGGCTGTCTTGGTTGAGTTTCAGCCAGGACAGAAGGTATGGGTGTTGGAGCCAGTGGCCCCAGCAGCACTCCAAGACAAATGGTCTGGACCCCATACAATCCTGGAAAAGAAGGGAGAGGTCACCTACTTGGTCGACCTAGGAACTCCCAGGAGTCCCCACAGGGTACTCCATGTTAACAGGCTTAAAGCATATGTTGACAGGGCAGACATGGGCTTGCTCATGGCTACAGATGAGGGACAGGAGGAAGAGAGTGACCCTCTCCCAGACCTATTGTCTCAGAACCCTGAAGATGGCTCAGTTGAAGGAGTGACCCTTGGAGGCAACCTCACTGCCCATCAGCAGACTGAATGTAGACAGGTTCTACAATCATGTTCACATATGTTTTCCTTGATACCTAGTCAAACTGACTGGTGTACCCATGTGGTGGACACTGGTGACAGTCTGCCTGTAAAGAACAAGCTTTACAGACAACCTGACCACGTCAGGGACTGTATAAAGGCTGAGGTACATAAAATGCTGGAATTAGGTGTCATTGAACCCTCAGAGAGCCCCTGGGCTAGCCCAGTGGTTCTGGTCCCCAAACCTCACACCAAAGATGGCAAGAGAGAGATGAGGTTCTGTGTGGACTACAGGGGTCTCAATGCTGTCACCAGGACAGATGCACACCCTATTCCAAGGGCAGATGAGCTCATAGACAAACTAGCTTCTGCAAAGTTTTTGAGCACATTTGACTTAACAGCTGGCTATTGGCAAATCAGATTAGCTGAGGAGTCTAAGGCCAAAACAGCATTCTCAACCCCAGGTGGGCACTACCAGTTTGTGGTGATGCCCTTTGGTCTGAAGAATGCACCTGCCACCTTCCAAAGGCTGGTGAACCAAGTCCTTACTGGGTTGGATGACTTTTGCGCAGCATATCTTGATGACATTGCTGTCTTTAGCTCCGCCTGGGAGGATCACCTGATCCACCTGAAGAAGGCTCTTGAGGCTCTGCAAAGGGCAGGCCTCACTATCAAGGCTACTAAATGCCAGATAGGGCAGAGTAAGGTTGTATATTTGGGCCACCTTGTAGGTGGAGGCCAAGTTCAACCACTGGAGAGTAAGATACAATCCATCAAGGACTGGTCCCCTCCAACCACCCAGACTCAAGTTCGAGCTTTCTTGGGCTTGACTGGGTACTACAGGAAGTTTGTTAAGAACTATGGGTCCATTGTGACTCCTCTTAATGATCTGACATCCAAGAAGATGCCCAAAAAGGTTCAGTGGACAGTAAGCTGTCAAAAGGCATTTGATGACCTGAAGGAGGCCATGTGCTCTGCACCTATCCTGAAAAGTCCTGACTACTCCAAAGAGTTTATTGTCCAAACAGATGCTTCTGAGTTGGGTGTGGGAGCTGTGCTGTCACAACTTAATGTAGATGGTCAAGACCAACCCATTGCTTTTATTAGCAGAAGGTTGACCCCCAGAGAGAAGAATTGGTCAGCTATTGAGAGGGAGGCCTTTGCTGTGGTGTGGGCCCTGAAGAAGCTGAGGCCATACTTGTTTGGCACTCACTTCAAGATTCAGACCGACCATAAGCCCCTCTTGTGGCTAAATCAGATGAAGGGTGAAAACCCCAAACTGCTTAGGTGGTCCATTTCCCTACAGGGGATGGACTTTACAGTGGAGCACCGCCCAGGTACTGACCATGGGAATGCAGATGGTCTCTCCAGGTACTTCCACTTAGGACATGAAGACGAGACTGGTCAAGGCTAGTTTAATGTCCCAGCGTTTGGGGGGGGGGGGTTGTGTAGGAGAGTAGGGTCTGCTATCCTATGGTCACCCCAAATTTTTGCTTTTTGCTTCACTGGTTTTTGACATATTGAGGCTGTGGGCCTGCCAATCAGACCCCCAGCCTGCTGTTCTCTCTAATAAATTAAAACTATGCACCCTAGGTGCATAACCAATTGGAAGTGGACCACCCTGTCAGCCCCTGTACCAGTGTACACTAGGTACCCAGGGCATGGGTGTACCCAAGGCCTGCCAGGGGCTGAAGCCTGTATTATGCCACCCCAGGCTTGGCCTAACAATTTGACACAACTGGCTGATCACTCAGCTGGGGTAAGTTGGTGTAATCACCTCTTACTTAGGTGTAGTATACCTATACCTAACCTTAAATGGGACACCTGGTAACCTATAAGTCACTCCTATGGCAGGCCTTAACAATCCTGAAGGCAGAGTGCTTGGTTCCATGTGAGATGGTGCTCTGGCATGAGCTGAGCCTGTCTGCAGTGGTCGGAACAACTTCCTTCTACTGTTTCCAGATATCGTCATACCATATACTCTTAAGTGCATTATGAACCTCGCGGTTAAATGCTATCTTTGGTTTGGCTTTATCAAAACATGTCGAGTAAGGTGTCATACGAATTGGAATACTAACCCCTCGCCAATTCTGGCGACGGGGTTAGCATTCCACCCTTCTAGAGGGACACGACATGTACAGTACCTGAAACCCGGGTAAAATCAGACATAGCCTCAGCTCCACAAAATGGATGCTGCCACCACAGACACAAGTCTGCCCTCCTGCTGCTGGGAGTCCTTCCAGCTTGGGAGGTGTGGACAAAGGGTTTCCTGCCAGGGGAGGTGCGTGCACCACCCCAGACAGGATTTTGTGTATTGGTCAGGTAGGGCTTGAAAGAAACCAGACATGCCTGTGGCTCACAAGGAGCCTCGGTGCATATGCCAGTTCAAACCGGTCCTGGGGCACACCAGTCCCGGGCCTGGGGCGAGCTGGACAAAGGATTGGGGGTGTAACCACCCCCCTTCCTGGTCCCACCCTTAGGGAGGGACCTAGCAGGTAGTCCGGCCCCTAGAATCCGCTTAAAGGTAGGAGCTGTGTCCTAAGACTTCAGACATCCTGGAATCAACTTAACACTAAGAAGAAGACGGGAACTTCGATGCTCTGCTGCACAGAGGACTGAAGCCAATCTCCCCTGTGGTCAGGGAGTGACCACCTTGCTAACGCAAGCACCATCCAGCGAATCCACGTCTGCTTTGCCGCCGCCTCCCGCCGGAGCCCGAGCCCAGAGACTGACAAGACCTGAACCTCCAGACCTCTCACCGCCCGATCCACAGTCCCTGAAAAGAGGAGACCCGTGGAGGCACCGAGACACGTGGAGCCAGCCATCTTGAAACGACCACGACAAGCTGACAAGTGCAACAACCGAGGCTCCCTCCAAGTTGTGCTTTGGGATCTGAGAAGCCCAACACCCGAGCAGCGTCTGCACCAAAGGTGAGCCCTCCAGCATCTCCACGATCTGCGTGGGGCCCTTCTGCATTTTGCCACTCGACGCGCCTAACCGGTTGCTGGCCCGCTGGCTAGTAGCCATCTTGGCGACGAACTCTACGAAATACACTGCTGGTCTGGTTGCTCCAGACTGGCCCTTGCTCCCCTCCAAAGGAGCAGTCCTTCTGACCTTGCTGGTCAGAACCATCAGCTTATTTCATCTCCTACAACAATTGCTTTTGCCAAGGTTTGTTTGCTTCGATCAAGTCGCCGACAACGCCGACAGCGAGAGCCTGCGTGGGACAGCTCGTGAACCGACTCCTGGACGTCGTCGACCTCCAGAGACCACGTGGCTGCAGAGACAAGCTACACCTTTCTTCCTGTTTGCACCCGACATTGCCTGGTCCCCACCTGGTGCCACGCTGGTCACTGGCTAGTGACTGTGAACACTGTCCCCTCTGCTTACAGGTCTTCAACATCTCCGATCCACTCTTGGATCCACTGCATCTCTCCCGGACCGACCGCCTGCAGTATCTTTGTCTTCAGGCTCCACGGAACAGATAGAAGAAACCCGACGCACTTCGAGGCCTATGCACCCGCTTCCTGTGGGTGAGGTAAAGCTGGCACACCTGTGCCCAAGTGTAGTAATACATCTCTAGTGCCTGTGTTCCAAATCTTGAGTTCCTAGTCCATCCGGAAGATCCTCTTTGCAGTAACTTTGTACTTTTTACGCACCCATTGAAACCTATGGGAGCACGCGTGTGATTATTGGCTCTGCACACGCCACCCGTGGACCTCCTGGTCACTAACTGAAGTTAGCTCCTTGTAGGCCCAGCGATTCTAGAGGCCCTAGGCCTTTTCCCTTTTCTGTTCGTGGTACTTATACCACTATTTTAGTATATGGTTTGAGCGGCCACCAGGGCCTATCCATATAAAGTGCAACTTCTGTGTATTCTACTGTAATCTTGTTTGACGATTTGTACTCCTGTGCTCATAAAGAGACTAGGGGTTACTTTGAGAAATAAATACATATATATTTTGAATATATATCTGTGTGGTGTCCTTTCATTGGTATAAAAGGGGGTTACATATGGTAAAACAGCTGGCTTAACACGCTTCACGAGTTTAGCCTCAAAGACTGCTTAGCCTACGCTACCACTAGGGCAGCTAGTCCGAAAAGGTTGACTTACAACCACACCATAAGGGTTGCTTGGCATGGTACAAGGTGATCACTTTAACTAGTGAGCATCATATACCAGGCCAACTTCTCACAACCCCCCTGAACGATAAAATTACCCTTTGCACCCCAACACCACTACCTAATATTACCCATGGCACCCCAAAACCCATATCCACCCTGAGCCCTAAAATTACTCTTGGCACCCCAAAACCCACAACCACCCTGAACCCTTAAATTATCCTCAACACTCCAAAACCCACACTCACCCGGAACCCTAAATTTACCTTTGGCACCACAAAACACACACCCACAAACCCACACCCATCCTGAAGTAAGGAAGAGAAATGAAGGGGAAAGGAAAAGGGAGAGGAGAGGAGAGGACAAGGAGTAGCAGAGAAGGAAAGGTTTGGGAGAAAGAGGAGTGTACAGATGGAGAAGAAAGGGAAGGAGAGTGAAGGGGATGGAAGAGAAGAGAAGGGAAAGGGTGGAAGGATAGATGGGGAAAGAAATTGGCAAAGAAAGCAAGTGAAAGGAAAGAAGAGATAAAGAAACTAATGGGAAGGGAAGGGGAAGGAAGTGAAGTAAGTGGGTGGGAGAGGAGAGACAGGGAATGGAGGGGAATGGGGGGATGAGAAGGAGTAGGGACGGAAAGAGTATGTAGAGGGGAAGGGAATGGGAAAAAAGAAATGTGAAGTGAAAGGGAAAGGGAAAGGAGGTATGAAAAGATGGGAAGGGTAGAGAAAAGAAGAGCTAGGTAAAAGGGAGTGAAAGGGGAGGGGAGGGTACTTCAGGGAAGGAATGGAAGTTGGGGAAGGGAACAGTAGGGGAGAGAAGAGACAGAAAGGGAAGGAAGTCAGGGAAGGGAAATGAAGCAATGGAGGGATGCAAGGGAAGGGAGGAAAGATATGGAAGGGATAGTGTAGAAAGAAAAGAAAGGGCAGGGAAGAAAAATGAGGGAAGGTGAGGAGAGCAGGAGAGAAGGGATGCAGCGGAAAGTAAACAGGAGAAGACAGGAGACATAGGTAAGGGGAGAAGAGATATAGGGATGCGAAACAGGAAAGATAGAGAAGAGAAGAGAAGAGGATAGTGTCCAGGAAGGTGACTAGAGCAGATGGGATAGGTGAGGCAATTAGGGAAGTAGATAAAAGGGAAGAGGAAAGGAAAGGAGAGGATACATACGCAATGGAAGAGAAGGAAAGGGATGGAAGGGAGAGGAGCCATAAGGAAGGCGAGATAGGCAATTGGAGGGGGAAGAGGGATGGAAAGGAATGTGAAGCGTAGGGGCGGCAAGGAAGTGGAAGATACAGAGGGGGATAGGGATTAAGAAATGGGGAAGGAGGTGAAGGGAAGGGGAGAGTTGAGACAGCGAAGGTAGGGGGTGGGAAAGAGAGCAGAAGAAGGGTAGAGAATGGGAAATCATACAAAAATTAGGGTAGTAAGGAAGGAAAGGGGAATGGTGGGGAGGCGAGGGTAGAGAAGGGAAGGTGCAAGGAAAGCAGAGAAGCAGGAAAATGACATGAGAAGGAAGGGAAAGGGAATGTTAAGTGAGAGACATTGAATGGAGGGATGGGGTGGAGATGAAAGGGAAGGGATAGAAGGGATAGAGAAGCAAAGAACGCATGGGAAAGGGAGAGGAGAGGAAGGTAAAGGCATAAAGGGGAGGGAAGGGGAGAGAAGAGATAGGGAAGGAAGGAACAGAAGGGAAGGAGGGGGAAGTGAGGGGAGAGATAAGCTAGAGAAGGGTAGGGGAAGGGTAAAGGAAATGAATGGAGGTGAGAG
Organism: Triturus cristatus; assembly: GCF_964204655.1. Taxonomy (NCBI): domain Eukaryota; kingdom Metazoa; phylum Chordata; class Amphibia; order Caudata; family Salamandridae; genus Triturus; species Triturus cristatus. The sequence continues at coordinate 19,570,643 of NC_140584.1, forward strand.
GGGAGGAGAGATGGGAAGGACTGAAGGGAAGGAGAGGCAAGAGAAGATAAGCCAAGAGATAGGGAATGGAGAGGCCGAGGACAAAGGGAAGGGTAAGGAAAGGATATGGAACAGGGGAAGGGATGGAAATTGAAGGTGAGGAGAGGCGAAGAGAGATAGACAAGAGGCCTAAAGTGGAGACGATCAATATGGAAGGAAGAAAGTGAGGGGAAGGAAAGAAGGGGAGGGAATGGTAGAGGAAGGAGAGAAAGGGAAGTAAGGGAGAGATAGGAAAGGGAATGAAATTGAAGGGGAGATGGAAATGAATGGAAGTAAGAGGGAAGGCAATGAAAGGAAGGGACAAGAGGAAGGTGAGGGGGAGTGGAGGAGAGAAGTAGAAGGAAGAGAATTGAAGGGAAATGGAACGGAAAGTGAAGCAAATGGAAGAGAAGCGAAGGAGAGGAAGAGGATGGAAGGGGAAAGGATAAAAGAGAAAGGCGAGTGGAGGGGAGAGGAAGGAAGGGAAAGAAAGGTAGGGGATGTAGAGAAGAAAGGGGAGGGACATTTGAATGGAAATGAGGAGAAGGAAAAGAGAACAGAAGGGGATAGAAGAAATTAGAAAGGAAGGGAAGGGGAGATGAGAGGAGAGTTAGGGAAGGGAAGTGAAGAGAAGGTGAGATAGTAAAGGGAAGTGATGAGAACAAGCATTTGCAATGCAATAGGTCTCGCATTTATAAGAGTTTGAGCTATTGGCATTGTAAAATTACAATGCCTTTTATTTATGTTTTGGTTTTAAAACAAATAAAAGGCATTGTCATTTACAATGTCAGTAGCATAAACTCGCATAAAAGCAGTGTGTGGAGTGCAGCAGTGTGCGACGTGCAGCAGTGTGCGGCATGCAGCAGTGTGAGGCGTGCAGCAGTGTGAGGCGTGCAGCAGTGTGCGGCGTGCAGCAGTGTGTAGCGTGCAGCAGTGTGCGGCGTGCAGCAGTGTGCTGCGTGCAGCAGCTGCGTGCAGCATGGAGCAGTGAGTAAGGCAGCAGTGTGCAGCAGTGTGTGGCATGCAGCAGTGTGCGGCGTGCAGCAGTGTGTGGCATGCAGCAGTGTGCGGCGTGCAGCAGTGTGCGGCGTGCAGCAGTGTGTGGCGTGCAGCAGTGTGAGGAGTGCAGCAGTGTGAGGCGTGCAGCAGTGTGTAATGCAGCAGTGTGTAATGCAGCAGTGTGCGCAGCAGTGTGTGGCGTGCGGTAGTGTGCGGCGTGCAGAAGTGTGCGGCGTGCAGCAGTGTGCGGCGTGCAGCAGTGTGTGGCATGCAGCAGTGTGTGGCATGCAGCAGTGTGTGGCATGCAGCGGCATGCAGCAGTGTGTGGTGTGCAGCAGCGTGCGGCGTGCAGCAGCATGCGGCGTGCAGCAGCGTGCGGCGTGCAGCAGCGTGAGGCGTGCAGCAGTGTGAGGCGTGCAGCAGTGTGCTGCGTGCAGCAGTGTGCGGCGTGCAGCAATGTGAGGCGTGCAGCAGTGTGAGGCGTGCAGCAGCGTGTAATGCAGCAGTGTGTAATGCAGCAGTGTGCGCAGCAGTGTGTGGCGTGCGGTAGTGTGCGGCGTGCAGCAGTGTGCTGCGTGCAGCAGTGTGCGGCGTGCAGCAGTGTGTGGCATGCAGCAGTGTGTGGCGTGCAGCAGTGTGTGGCGTGCAGCAGCGTGCGGCGTGCAGCAGCGTGCGGCGTGCAGCAGTGTGAGGCATGCAGCCGTGTGAGGCGTGCAGCCGTGTGAAGCGTGCAGCAGTGTTTCGTGTAGCAGTGTGAGGCGTGCAGCAGTGTGCGGCGTGCAGCAGTGTGCGGCGTGCAGCAGTGTGAGGCGTGCAGCAGTGTGAGGCATGCAGCAGTGTGTGGCGTGCAGCAGTGTGTGGTGTGCAGCAGTGTGTGGCGTGCAGCAGTGTGAGGCGTGCAGCAGTGTGAGGCGTGCAGCAGTGTTTCATGTAGCAGTGTGAGGCATGCAGCAGTGTGCGGCGTGCAGCAGTGTGCGGCGTGCAGCAGTGTGAGGCATGCAGCAGTGTGAGGCGTGCAGCAGTGTGTAATGCAGCAGTGTGTAATGCAGCAGTGTGCGCAGCAGTGTGTGGCATGCGGTAGTGTGCGGCATGCAGCAGTGTGTGGCATGCAGCAGTGTGTGGCGTGCAGCAGTGTGTGGCGTGCAGCAGCGTGCGGCGTGCAGCAGCGTGAGGCATGCAGCAGTGTGAAGCATGCAGCAGTGTTTCATGTAGCAGTGTGAGGAGTGCAGCAGTGTGCGACGTGCAGCAGTGTGCGGCGTGCAGCAGTGTGAGGCATGCAGCAGTGTGTGGCGTGCAGCAGTGTGTGGCGTGCAGCAGTGTGTGGCGTGCAGCAGTGTGTGGCGTGCAGCAGTGTGTGGCGTGCAGCAGTGTGTGGCGTGCAGCAGTGTGTGGCGTGCAGCAGTGTGAGGCGTGCAGCAGTGTGAGGAGTGCAGCAGTGTTTCATGTAGCAGTGTGCGGCGTGCAGCAGTGTGCGGCGTGCAGCAGTGTGCGGCGTGCAGCAGTGTGAGGCATGCAGCAGTGTGAGGCTTGCAGCAGTGTGAGGCGTGCAGCAGTGTGTAATGCAGCAGTGTGTAATGCAGCAGTGTGCGCAGCAGTGTGTTGCGTGCGGCATGCAGCAGTGTGTGGCGTGCAGCAGTGTGTGGCGTGCAGCAGTGTGTGGCGTGCAGCAGTGTGTGGCGTGCAGCAGCGTGCGGCGTGCAGCAGTGTGCGGCGTGCAGCATTGTGAGGCGTGCAGCAGTGTGAAGCGTGCAGCAGTGTTTCGTGTAGCAGTGTGAGGCGTGCAGCAGTGTGCGGCATGCAGCAGTGTGAGGCGTGCAGCAGTGTGAGGCGTGCAGCAGTGTTTCATGTAGCAGTGTGAGGCGTGCAGCAGTGTGCGGCATGCAGCAGTGTGCGGCGTGCAGCAGTGTGAGGCATGCAGCAGTGTGAGGCGTGCAGCAGTGTGAGGCGTGCAGCAGTGTGTAATGCAGCAGTGTGTAATGCAGCAGTGTGCGCAGCAGTGTGTGGCGTGCGGTAGTGTGCGGCATGCAGCAGTGTGTGGTGTGCAGCAGTGTGAGGCGTGCAGCAGTGTGAGGCATGCAGCAGTGTGTGGCGTGCAGCAGTGTGTGGCGTGCAGCGTGCAGCAGTGTGAGGCGTGCAGCAGTGTGAGGCGTGCAGCAGTGTGAGGGGTGCAGTAGTGTGCGGCGTGCAGCAGTGTGTAATGCAGCAGTGTGCGGTGTGCGGTAGTGTGGGGCGTGCAGCAGTGTGTGGCGTGCAGCAGTGTGGTGTGGTTTGTAAACAACAAGAAAAGCGGACATCAAAGGAAGGGTGGGAGGGAACGAGCATATGGGGTGTGAGTTATAACGAAAGTTAATTGTTGTAAGAGGGGATGCAGGAAGTGAGGCCGCTGGCGCCGGGATCGAACCACAGGCTCTGCCGTCCGGAGTCCACCACTCTGACCACTGCACCACGCCTCTCCCTCTCTTTTGAAGAGATACCTCTGTGTCGGCGATTTGTATGTGTTGATGCATAGCCACGAGTGTCTGCGCTTGTGAAAGCGTTCCTTATCTTGTGCCCAGGATAATAGCCTTCTTTGTTTGTTTACTGAGAGTTTAGAAGTGTGATGCGTTAAGTGTGTTTCCCACAGATGTTGCGAGGCCAGTTCTCCTAAAGCCTCACTTGCCTTTGCCCAGCAATTTGTTTGACTGTTAGTCTGAATCTCCTTCCAGATTAATGCTTCTAGAGTGTTCAGAAGGCCCATTCTTACCGATGGCAGGTACTAAAGAAGGGCACTGTGCTGTGCTAGTGCATGCTCGCGGAATCCAAATTGTGCCGATGACGTGTGTTGTGGGAGATGGAATAGCACCACATAGTACACCCAATTCCCTCACATGAATGTAGTCTCTTTAAGTCCAACATTTAATTTCTGAGAGGCTGCCTCATATCATAATGCTTGTGCAGTTGGGATGGGCCATCTCCCAACACAACACTGCCTTGCTTGTGTTCCACTTCAGGGTGGTCTGGAAAGGAAAAACAGAAAGAAGTTTGGGGTATAATACACTGATTCAAGTGGTAGGTTGATGTTGAGATTTCAGCTGGGTCACTCAGAAAGCTAATGTTAGCATCGAACTAAGCAATTTATCTAACTTTAGCACTGCTTTATGTTGATATTTTTCGACTCAATGTCCAGGTGGCATGACTATTTCCATGTTTAAACTGCAGCTATAGTTATGCCTCTGACAGCAAGCATTGTGAAGTCAAAAGTCAACTGTAAGGATGTATTACAGATGATCAGCTACATAGTTTTCCGTGTATTCTAACAGAATACAATGTGATAAGTAAAACTACAAGTCCCAGAGTGCAACATGCCCCTAGCTGTAAACGTCATGGCGGACTAACGTGTCAAACGCTGACATCGGCCAATTTGCAGTTATGAATTGATCTACCTGTTATCTATACATCTATCTGTAGAGCTACCCCTCTTCCTTCCGCAATTTATTGAATTTTTTCACATGAGCCCAAGTGGTGCATCTGCTTGGAATTGTGCCTTTAGGGCAGCTGTAGGCTGACACTGTGGCGGCCCCTCCCCCCTCTTAAGCCCGTTTCATAGCACGCTGCTTTCGTTTGGCAGACAGCCGAGGAGCGGTGAGTTGTAACTGGTGATTCACGAGAGCGTGGCTTATGAAATTGACGTTTTGTGTTGTGAAAGTGCTCGAGAGCAGTGTTTATGTATTCTGTAGCGTGAAGACTTGCTTTGTACTACTGGTAAACAAAACTATACATTAATAAAACTATTCGAGTGATGCTAGCAAACCCCGCATGCCTCGTTCTCACAACGGACTCGGATCTCTAAATCTTTCCATCACAGATTTAGACTACAGATTGTGACTATTATGCATTCTGTTTAGGTTGCAGTGATTAATTGCAGATTAGCCACAACCCTCGGATCTCTTTCGTGAGTTTAAGGCTTAAGTAGGACTTGATTAGTTCTGTTCGTGGCAGCTGTGAATCTGTAATACAATTGCATGATCTCTTCTGTGTAATTGGGGACTCTTGCAAACAGTATTTTACAGGTAACCAGTACATACGTAGCTTTTCTTAATTTTTCTTAATTTAATGCAAGTGTCTAATTTACTGGTCGGTGTTCAGCGTGTTTACTGCTCTATGTTAACGCTTTGGCCGGGCTATCCGTTCCTGCTACTTGCCTGCAAGTTTTAGGGCCCACAATTCAAGGGTTGGGAAGAGCACAGTGTGTGGGAAATCCTGTGAAAAAATTGCCAGTGTTGAAGATATGTTTTGTTACACCTGGCTTACTTATGAAGTGGCACAAAATACTAAGCGCTATACCGTGCGGGGAGTGTGGTTGAAAGAAAATCTGTGTGGGGAGCGTTTTCGTGTTGTGCGTGTCCAGAGAGGGCCTCTGTGTTGGATGAGGGGACAAGAGACAGTGTGCAGTTTCTGAATGTGTAGTGTGCTGGCGTCTCTGATTTCGCGATCGCTATCACATCAAAGCGGCCGGCGAAAGTGAAAGCAAACGAGTGCTTTCAGGCCTCCAAATGGTGCGCGCGCCCGGCCGACGCACATGCACTGTATTTGGAGGCCTGAAAAGCCACTGTTTGCACTTCCAAAACTCGCTTACTATAAGTCTCGCCAGAGCAGCGCTAAAGCGCTGTCTCAGGCGAGACCTAAAAAGCAAAGGGATATGGAGGAGAAGGAATGAAAGGGAAGGAAGGAGACAGGTGGGAAGGGGAAAGTCTATTAGAGATAGGGTAGAGAGGAAGGGAAGGGCATTGGATGGGAGGCGGGGACAGGAGAGGGAAGGGGAGAAGAATGAAGGGTAGAAGAGAACAGACATAGAGAAAAAAGGGAAAGGAATAGGAAGTGAAGGGAGGTAAAGGGAAAGGAAGGGAAGGAAAGGAAGGGAGAGGGAGGTGCCCCTTCCTTTTCGGAGCCTGCTCAGCCCCTGCAGCTCCGGCCTCTCGCTGCCCCTAGCTCCAACCGCCAGCAGAGGTCCTCTCCGTACGACGTCCCTGAGTGCAATGCGGCAGCTGCCTGGTTACCAGCCTCTCATACCAAGGACACGTCACAATGGAAGCTTTTCAGCGTGTCATCATACATCACTGCTGTCTGGGTGATGCCATGTGTTTCAGTTTAACAGGGGGGCAGGCAAGGCACGGGTATTATGCAATTTATTGAGAAAATAAAACTTTTTAGTTACAAAATGTTCCTGTGATGAACCTGAAAGAAGATCCCATCCTACCCGATATACTTTCCCAACAGTGTTCTCTCCGCTGCGGTGACGACCTCCCCCTGCATTTATCCTGCGCCTCGTGACATCACATTGGAGGGCCTGTTACATCATAAGCCTTCCATTCACAGGATTCTGCTTCTGGTGCCGCTGGGAAGGCACGGGCCTTTCAAGCGTATGTCAAATGTGGTTGTTTTTAGTCTTCGTTTAAAATCAATTACATTTTTAATTGTACGTCTCATTCTCACAACTGGCTTGCACGGTGCCCTTACATTGTACAAGTAAAATTATTTTCACTGGGACACATCCGCATATCTCTGTCCAGTTTCTCCCCTCGAGCATTGTCCAGTAAACCGCGTCATCCCTTTTAAGAAATGTTTGTAGTGATAAATACAAACGTAATTGTTCTCATACGGTGAATCTTATAGTGAACAGAAGGGGCAGTCTTTGGGTCTCGCCTCAGGAGACCTGTAGTTCGAGCCCTGTACAGCGCTGGCCGCTCCTCCAATCGTCCTTAGTGAGTCTGTAGATGTGGTTTCTGTCGGTCAAATTGTTAACAATTGAAAACTGTTCTGGTCTCCTGCACGAAGCACAGTGCACATCTTTGTGGAAGGGCGAATGTGTAGTCTCCGATTGAAATGTACAGGACCAGCTCTTTACAACCTGTGCCGGAAAGGGTAATGTCTCATATATACGTATGGCTGAATAAACGTGAACATTTTGCCACTTCGAACACCAGGAGATAAGACCAGGGAATGACTGACATGTCTGGAGTGCGCGTGAAAGAGGATTGATTATGGTGACCAACTGGCATGGGTGCATATTCAGGATGGTCGGTGTGAAAATTCAGGACAATGGGTCAAAATTCAGTACAAAAATTCAGGACAGAAGGTCAAAATTCATGACAAAAATTTCGGACAAAAGGTACGTTTTACAGACAAATAGGAGGTCGCGCAATAGTATATGAGTAAGTGAATTGACAACCAAAATAAGTACAAGTCAAAAAAAGTTCATATTATACTGAGACGATCGTGCACTTTACGATTTATCAGTATGCGCACAGTTTTGAGCAACTGTGCAGTTCTTTTTCTGGGAATTCATTTGATCATAATCTATTTTATATAATTCTTTTCTCTCTATTCTTTAAATTCATATTTCATTTTCTTTTCATATTTCCCTATTCCATATTCCCATGAATTTTTTTGTTCCTTTGTTCATTTGATCATCCTCTTGTCCTTCCTTTATTATTAAATCTGTCTTATATCTCATACTCAGTTTTAGGGGTGGGCGGAATTTGCGAAATTCACTTTCGCAAACTATAGCGAAAATGTTAAAAAATCTCCCCAAACACGCGGAAATATCGCGAAGACGCAGAAGTTTTTTTCCCGCCCGTTTGCGGTATTTTCTGCGTGGTCGCGGCTCACCAACTTACCCATGCGGTTGCTCACGGGCGCGGCCATCTTGTTTTCACTTGTCTTGCGGAGCATGATCGCGAGAAGAAAGACGTGATCGCGCGATGAATGACGTTACTGCGGGCGCGAACTGTCACGAGACAGCACAAATGGCTACCAACAATCCAACATCTCGTGGAGAACGCGACCGGATCGGGAAAACTTGTCGGCGAACGCGGGGATTCAGGTAAGGCGATCGAGTGCACACGAGAATGTATTTTTTTACAGCGCTAGGAAGTAAAAAATTTACGGTAAGATGCGGATTGCGTAAATTTTGACATTTTCGCGCTCTCCGCGGAATGCGAAAATGTCAAATTATCGCAATTTTCTCGAGCGGAACGGAATTTTCGCCCAGGCCTACTCAGTTTCTTCCTTCGTTTTCTCACTCCATTTGTGTCATACGTCATTTTGATTTACCATTTTAATAATTTATCTTTCTGTCCCCGCTTTTGCCATCTTCGGCATCCTTTGAGCCCGTCCCCACGGCTGCATCACGGTGATTATTCTTGTTTTGGTTATTAGGTTCCTATCCTGTCTTGTGCTGACCTGGGAGCCATGGATTAAAGTTAGGAAGGGTGATGAAACACTTTTATCTGACGCAGTCCATTTATATCATTTCCATCACCACTAGTACCTGGGTAACGTTGGGGACACGTGTGTTGTGGCTTCCTTGCACTGCTTGTAGCATGACACTGTACTGCGATGTATGACTGGGCCATGAAAAGTGCATTTTCTTACTTTTATTATTGTTAGGTCTGATTACCCAAGGCCTTTTGATTTTATAAAAATTATATTTATAATAGTCTCAATTATAGGGTCTTTCAGTCAGCCCTTCTCGCCATTGGTCTCTTGTTATGTAATTTATATAGTCTTCTGTCCACTACAGCATATAACATGAGGCAGTGGGTCAACCCACTTCAGCCATTGGCTAAGTTATCTGTGACTGACAGCATTCTGCTCTTTCACAGGGAGCACATGCACAGACAAAGTAGTTATCCTAAGTGCCAGGGACTACTTTGAGTGCTTTTTAAAACCAAAAATTATTTTTCCTTTTAGGCAATTTTTGAAATTCGTTTTGGCCTGGCACCTCTCTCAGCAATAATATTTTAGAGAAGTCATGAGAAAACAAAATAAGCATTGAAAAAGTTAAAACACTGGCAGCCAACTCCAGATCTGTTGACCTGCTCAAAGCTTGTTTATTTTGTTGTTTATTTTGTTCACAGCACACATGCGGATCATTTTATTTAAAATGTAGTGATATTCATACACACTTTTTAAGTGACAACCCCAGCTCCGGTTCTGGATGCTTGACATCAAAGACTTGTCCCAGGTGTTCAAGATGGTGGAATCCGAACAGCTGGATGACGCTTCCTTCAAAGCCCTTACGTGTAAAGTAAAGTAGGGCTCCCCCAATGATTCGATTAAACCAGATCTGATACATAAAGCTGAGATGATTCCTATCCCCATCTTTGCAAGCCTAAATAATCTTTCTTTGTCCACTGCGACGGTGCCTGCTGGGTGGAAACATGGTAAAGTCATCCAGCTTTTATAAAAGATCTATTCTCGACCCTCCCTGCCCCATAGTGACCGACCCATTTCTCTCCTTCCCTTTCTGTGGAAAGTGGAAGAGAAATATCTGAACAGTCTCCTGGTGGATTTCTTAGAAAAGCATCAGCTGCTGGACCCTTTGCAGAAAGGCTTCAGACCTGTTCTTAGCACCGAATCTGCCCTTCTTAAAGTGACAGAGGCCCTTCGACAAAATATAGATGAAAGAGAGTCCGCAGCTCTTATTCTGGTGGAGTTAAGCGCTGCCTTTTATTGGGTGTCCTATGAGGTGCTCCCTATGATCTTATGTTTTAGTCGGTGTTATTTTTGGGAGGATATGCAATGGTGTTACCGCTGATTCCTCTTTTTGATAGGTTTACATAATGTCAATCATGTTCTGTCTTCCTGTGAATGGCTTTGACATTCCGCACCTGCTTCACAATCAGCCTCCAAGGTTGGGACAAGTCCTAGCATGTGCCATCCTCTCGGAAACAGGACAAGTGCCTCTTCGGTTTCAGCCCTGGCACCAGCAGTGGCATAGAGCCTCACCTGTCTCTAGGGCTTTAAGTGGGCCGGGTTCTGCCGGTGCTTAGCACTGTCATTTCTTTAAAGCAGATGCAGAGATGGGTCCCTTCCGGGCTCTCCATTTTTACCTTCAGGGTGGGAGAAAAAGCTTAACTCTGCAATATAGTACCACCCTCATTGCTTTTGATGTAACTTCAAAGAGACTCATTTTTCAGTTTTATATAGCGCAAACGTGGAGCACAAACGAGCACCAGCTTCATTACACAAACACTTTTAGAAATGGCCCTTTTTGCAGGGTTATCCCCAAACTTTTTGCTTCTTCCTCCTTTGTTTTTCCTGACCCATGGTTGTTGGCTATAGGACTCTGGGCACTTTACCACTGCTGATCAGTGCTAAAGTGCATATTCTCTCTGTATAAATTGTTACTATGATTGGTTATCCATGATTGGCAGATTTGGTTCATCAGTAGGTCCCTAGTAAAGTGCACTGAGTGTGCCAGAGCTGGTGATTCAAATGCTACTAGTGGGCCTGCAGCACTGATTGTGCCACCTACATGAGTAGCCCTAAAGTGGTGTCTCAGGTCTGCCACCGCAGTGCCTGTGTGCAGTTGCAACTGCCATGCTGACTGGGCAAGTGCACTCACTTGCCAGTCCTTAAACCTTCCCTTTTCTGCATATCAGTCACCCCTATGGTAGGCCCAAGGGCAGGGTGCTTTGTAAGTAGAAGGTAGGACATGCCCTGGTGTGTGTGGCATGTCCTAATAGTGAATTACAGCCATTTTCGTTTTTCACTATTGCAAGGCTACATGTTCCCCATAGGCCAGAATGGGCAGTTTGATTATTACATCCTATAATCCTAACAGACCCAGGGAGCATGGTAGAAATTCGAGTTTAGTATGCCTGAACTCAGAATGCTAAAATACATATTTTAGTGAAGTTGGTTTTAACATTCTGTGTTTGAAAATACCACTTTTAGGAAGTAGGTATTCTTTTGCCTAACTATCCAAACCTGCCTCTGCTAGGTTGTGTATTCCTTGACTGGAGTTTGAGTGACAGGGGCTGGGGAATTCCAGGGGGCTGGGGAATTCCCGGAGACAGGGTGAGTCAGCACAGGGCTGAATAGAGAGATCTCCATGTAGATGGGTGGGAGGAGTTGCACCTGGGACCTGAATAGGGCTGTGCTTTCCTTCCACAATGCTGGCTCCACCTCCTGTGATACGTCTGATGGCCCTGGCCTACACTGGAAAGAAGGAGACCTGTAAACAGAGTGCTCCAGGACTGACCAGAACTGGTTCTGACAAGGCAAAGGCCTCTCTGCCTTCAGAGAACAAAGAGAATATTGGTATAAATACTGGGACCCAGACCCCAGAACTTTAGATCATCCTGGAATCAAGAAGGAACCTCTGCCAAGGAGAAAGATGGAAGACTGAAGAGGAAGGACTGTCCTGCTGTGTGTTTGTAGGCTGACCTGCAGTTGCTTTGCTGCCAAGGAGAGGGGAAGACTTTGCTGTTGCTGTGTCCCCTTGCTTGAAGAGATCTCCAAGGGCCTGAGGAGAGCTGGCCTCCTGTTAAGAAGTCCCAGGAACAAAAGGACTTCACCCCCAGCTTCCCCCCTGAACTCTGCTGAGTGAGTTCTGCCCTTCCTAGAGTGCTTGATCCAATTATGGGGCCTCTGGAAGTTGTGCCTGCTGCTTGGGGAGCTGGACAAGAAGAAAAGAAGATCTGCAATTTTCACGCATCGCTCGCTTTCGGAGCGCATCGTCGACAGTGCGAGAAAATTCCCGCCTCCGTGAAGATCGTCGCAGCGCCTGTTGCCGCTGCAAGAACCGGCGCATCGTTCGCTTGTGGAGCGCATCGCCCCGGTGTGGGAAGATTACTGTTGCTGCGAGTATCTTCGCAGAGCCTGTCATCGCTGGGTGAGATTGTCGCACCGCTTGATTGCGGACCGCATCACGTTGCTGCGAACATTGTCGCAGAGCCAACGCATCGAGTGGCCGCGAGAGGAGAAGATCCGAGGCGCATCCGACCAGAGAAACCTGCGAGCCAGAATCCACTCAAGGTATTGCCTCCCTCCCCATACAGACCGGATTCGTCACAACACGTCCGCTGCGTGCAGCGGGGCTGTCGCATCGCCTCCCAGGGTCTCAGGAGTGACGCATCACTTGTTTTTCGACGCTTCAGTTGCCGCTTGGAACTTTTGTCACATCACCAGGTACTTTGGGCTAAAATTGACGCAACTGTGGATTATTTTGACGCAAACCCTAGAACTCTTTGAAAATCATATTCTTGAACTGTGTATGTTGGATTTTTGGTCGTTTTGGTCTTGTTTAGTTTAAATACTTTTATTTTTCTAAACTGGTGTGGAGTCCATTTGTGGTGTTTTCACTGTGTTACTGTGAGTGTTGGTACAAATACTTTACACTTTGCCTTTGATAAGCCTGTCTGCTCGTGCCAAGCTACCAAGGGGGTGAGCAGGGGTTATCTAAAGAGTGTATCCCCCTTACCCTGACTAGAAGCAAGGGTCCCTATTTGGACAGTGGTACCTACCTCTGCCAACTAGAGACCCCCAGATCTAACAAACACATATTCATGTTTTGAATCAGAGGATGTTGAGCCAACCTGAGGCTCGAACCTGTTTTCTCAGCTCGAAAGTCGCTAGCTCTAGCCTTAGCCATAACCTCACACACAAGAATGGAAGAATTTTCAATATGATATACAATGAAGTCATAGTTGTTCCTTATTTAAGCAGTTTACAATCATTGACAAAGTCAATAGTTCTGGCTTGTTGTAGGTGTAATGTTACTTGTGTTATATATATGGATGAATGGAAAGAAGCAGCATAAACCAGTGTGCAGCACACTATGCTAAGTACAGATTTTTACTTAAGTGTTCTAAGTCACGTCCTTAACTACATAGACCACGCCACTATGTGAGACCTCCAGTTTTTTTATCCCTCTTAAAGCCCTTCCTGTCTACCAGTAGCACTTCATGGGCCTGTAAAGGAAAATTGAGAGAGCTCCAAACGAAGGTGGCCATCTTGGAGCCGACCCAACCCAACCTCAATGGATTATTTTCATATATTTCTAGTTTATTTCTTGCTCTGAAAACACAACAGCATTGAGAAAAAAAGAATTTATTTTACAGTATTAATATGAATGCAGTCTGTGCAGATGTGAAATAAACAAAATTCTGAATATGTGTAAAATACCATAATAGCAACGAAGAATGGAAAGAGAGGGCAGGACAGCCCAAGACTCTTCCGCCCAATTACATATACAAAAAAACCCGAGGCTATCTATGTCACACCTGCTCAACACTTTGTTAAGGGGCGGATGGGCTTCCTGTGTTTACAGGAACCGCTTTGATGGCGTTAAATACCATCTTATTGAGGGGAGGGATCTTAGGATACTAGAAATCTCTCTCAAAGGGCCCTTTATCAGAATTTATTGTGGGTTCCTTGGAAGGATATTAAAAACAAAGCAATGGGATAGGTGGGATAATTATTGCTCCGCTATCCTGTAGGTCGACATGTTTCAGCCTCTCTGGGGCTCCTCAGAGGTCCAGGGCTGTCTTCAGGACCATGATCCCCATTGATTTAGAGAACTCTCATTCATCCGTGCTTACACAAACACAATAAGGCCTAGTGAACGTAAAAGTCACAGTGGATGTTTTGTTTCTGGTGTAAAGTTCCTGTAAAATATAAGCAGGACAAGGAATACTGACATGAATAACAGCCTGTGCACGTAGAGGAGTTTTCTTAACTCAATTGCATATGAAGACCTCTGTCTTAAGAGTATAATAGCAATTAGTAGACTATAACATAAAATAACATGACAGATGTTGCCCACTGCAAACTGCAGAGCCTAACTCTGAACAGCTTCTCATGAACCCCCCTAAACGTGGGGTACACTCGGGCAGATTTTCTTAACCCAAGGACTGTTTGCTTATCACTGCCTTTTGGAGAAAAGGAATAGAGGCAGGTGTCTCATTCTTCTCTATTATGAGTTAGACTCCTCTAGATTATGGGGAATATTAACAAGGAGCTGCAATAATTATCGCAAAGCGCGCTTAGCGCTGTTTTAAATATCGCCGGCTATCGCAACATTTCATCGCCGAGATATCGCGTTATTATCAACGCTTATCTCCAAGGCGATTAACTAATACAGCGATAGTGGCGAAATGCGGGGTGTTATCGCTGGAAATCCAGCGATAACACTGCAGCAATAGGGAATTCATTGTTGATACGCCATGGTGGTCATAGCCTGACAATCCACCTCCCTTTATGCATATAGCTAAGTCTGAAATTTAGCAGACGTTAGCTTACGGCGATAACCGCTTTTAGCGCAGCTTTTTATATCGCTATGGGTGTCAGGGTCCGGCTTGTAAATACCACGATGTGCGGTTAGCGACTTTTTCACTGTTGTTCTCTGAGGGAACGCCTTCTTTGCATCTCATTAGAGATGCGATGCGAGGCATTAGTGAAACGGCGACTGACACAAGGAAACACGCGCTGATGCCTATTAGCGTGTCCTTGCTAATACTGAGGTAATTCAATTGCCGCTTTTCATCCGAAAACGGCCGTTAAAGCGGCGATGATGGCCTTGATAATATGCCCCTTAGAGTGTTGTGGGTCACATAACTCTGTCATCGGTATTCTTATCTACAAGGGATATTTGCAGTTTTTTGGACCATTGATCTCATCTGTGAAAGCAGTGGACACACACAGTAAGTGGCACTTATAATAATTAGTCATTTATTATGTACAATCTGCACACACACTCTGAGTGTAAATGATGAGAATCTTGTAGCATGCATCCCTACTAGTAATTGGTATAAACCCTCACCAACTTTACACCTATATGATCTCCAGCCTCCCACTTATGGAACAGTTTTCACGATTAGCTCCTTATCTCACTATGTTATGCCAACCCATGTATTATCCTTGAATACCTCAAAGAATGCCCGATCTCAGCTCTCGGGAATTCTCACGGAAGCAATCAATCTTCGTGTCTGCCCCTCTTTAATTCTTGGGTCTCTTTCTCCCCAGTGATTGTCTGTGGATGGAGGCGGGTTGCGTGTGCAGCTCCTTGCACCCACATTACTATGTGAACAAAGCCTCAGTTACAGACATGCCCAAAAGGCAGGCAATTGTATAAAAACAAGCTTCCTTCCACATTAGCTCTACTGAACATAGCTTCCTAAACATCAGAATGGAAGCTTTTATTTTTTATGCATTTCTGCTTCTTTTGTTATTGCCACTAATGCCAATTTATTTATAAAATAATGTGCATACTCTAAAGGATAAGTACGGTCATGTTTACCATGCAATTAGGCCTCATTTGTATGTAACATGCATCTCCCCAAAAAAGCCCTGCACTTACATCAAGCTGAGGTCATAGAAATTAAAAATAAGAATCAATGTATTTATTCATGCATTTGGCTTGGAGTCACCTCAAAGCAGGGAGGGGACAGAAGTAGGCAGAAGGATAACTCTTGAGGAGCAACAGAATGAACAGCCGAGATATAGGACTCAATTCATGTGATCACAGTAAATACAATGGAAAAGCCATGTTCATGACGAGAATGGTCATTTGTCATCAGCTGTGTGACTGAGTGTCAGGTCCAGTTGTAGGTGTCTGCCAGACATGATATGCTCTTAGGTTTCGAGTGGTGTAAAAAAAAAGACTGAGAGACAGTACTGCGCTTTTAGTCAAATGTAGGGGGGGTGGTTCAGGCCTCTGTTGGACTTGGGGGCGTCTTTGTTGGTTCCTAAGTGTCTAAAGTGCTTTTCTCAGAGAAATAATTGTGTGCATGAAGCAATTTACCCCCAAATGCTTTCGTAATCTGGCTCATTATTGGCAACCGGGCTTTGGATAGCTGAAGTCAGGCTTATGACAAGTTAGAATAGATGTAAGGCCTAGTAAAGGTATCCATGGAGCTGCCCATGCAACAATTGTGGAAAAGCCGAGTGTTTGACATGAAATCTTTCTTTTACAAGGAGCCATTTTAGCATTTTGATGGTAGACCTGATATGATCTTAGCATTTTAGGTGGAAAATGAGCTGGACTGACTGGTTCCGGACTCCTGAGAGTTTGGAAATGTCCTTTTCTGGGAGCTCTGTGTTGATGGTCTTTCAGTAGCCTAACTGGGAAATAACCATAGCTAGAATCAGGCACTTTTATGAGAAATGGGCATCACAGGAAGAATTACACAGTTTTTTCATGCATCATTCATGACTGAATGGATTTGGGATCTGAAGAGGAAGCTGATGTCACACAGCACTCCTACTCCGCATGTCAGTTTAGTCTGGGCAGATTAGTGGTGTGGGTGGACAATATCTAGCAAAATGTTCCTGAAATCTGTGCCTCCCGTCTTGTGCTGGCTTCTACATCCCAATCATTTGGGCGCAGACCTGCCCCTTATGCAGGTTCAGAGTGACACTGTAGGAGAACGAGACACTGGCATGTAAACCCTCCAACTGTTAGTGAATTCATGCAGCCTAAAATTCAAACACAAAGTTAAAGTCAGCTTTCAATACAATGTTACTTCCTTTTACTATCAGGGGCTGAGGTGAAATTTTCTCATAACTGTGTTTTGACCCAACCAGAGTGAGTTTATTGAGGCGGTGGGGATACCCTCCTCTCAATTTATTAAACCTGTACTGAAACATAGAATATCCCATCTCCAGGCTCTTCAGCAACACACATTGGGGGATATTCTCAAGAATGTGTGTTAATTATCGCAAAATTATCTTAATGCAACTTTGCACATCACAGTCTATAGCGGGAAAATAACGCACTGTTACCGTTGTATTCTCAGCCCTGCGGCACCATGCGATATTCTCATGATAACGCGACAAATGACCGCGCTAAAATCAACGCAATGCTGAAAAAATGCGAAACACGAACGCGAAAAAAGTTGCGATGTCCCAAATCATGAAACAAAAATCTGTGATAACTAGCGACAGGCCTGCAATTCCCACGTGTCGTGCGGGAAAATAAACGATAAAGGTAGAGAAAAAACATCATAAAAAAATGTACCTGCGTAGCACCATGGACGCCCCCGGACATAGTACAGAGGACAACGCAAAGCCCCAAAGACGACCAGCAAGGAACCCCGGGGTCGGGGTAGGCCAAGGGGAAGAGGAAGACGCGGTTCAGTCCGCAGGAAAACAGGATCAACGTTACGGAGGTGATAGAACCCTACCAACAACTGTTCATCACCTCTAACGTGTCATTGGCAACAAAGACGCAAATATGGCAGACCATCTTGGACCTTGTGAATGCAGTTGCAGCGTTGAGGAGGACAATGGAAGAGGTCAAGAGGTGCTGGAATGATGTGATGGGCAAAACCAAGAAGAAACCCGATGCCAACATGAAAGCAGCAACTTAGATTGGAGTTGGGGGTCCAGCAGCACACCAGGAGCTGGATGAAATGAATGAAATGAAATAAAATTTATAAAGCGTGATGGCTACCCGGAGGTCTCCCAGAGCTACAGACGGGTACAAGAGACAGAACAGTAGGGGTGACTACAGATTTAAAACAGCCACGTTTTTAAGAGTTTTCGGAATTAGAGCAAATTAGGCTCTTTCCGCAGTAAAAGTGGGGGGGCATTCCAACCAATGTCACCATTATATGAGAAGGAGCGCCCACCGCATTTGGTTCTCCTTATTCTGGGTTGAAGGGCAAGGAAAGTGGTAGTTGACCGAAGGTCTCTCCTCGGTTTATAAGGAATGATCAGAGATTGGAGACGGGACGGGCCATTCTTCCAAAAGGCTTTATGGGCCAGGCACATAGCCTTAAACGGAGTCCTTTCCCTAATCGGCAGCCAGTGCAATCTCCTTAGAGCTTGTTTAACAGGCTGCCAACGAGGAATATGAGGGAACCTGCGGGTGGCGCAGTTTTGAATAATTTGGAGCTTGTTGATGGTATGCTGTGGGGCTCCCAGGTATAAAGCATTCCCATAGTCCAAACGGGAGAGGATCAGCGCTTGAACCATGATTTTTCTGGTATGGAAAGGGAGATGGGGTAGAACCTTTCGGAGCATCCTTAGTAGACCAAAGCACGTTGCTGAAAGCTTAGTTGCCTGTTGATTGAAGGTAATAGAGCAATTCAGCCGTAAACCAAGGCTCTTAATCTGGTGTTTAGGGGCCGGGGCAGGGTCTAGGCAGTCTGGCCAGAGAGATGCCGGATTAAAGGAAGTGGAGTTGCCCAGGAGCATAAGCTCGGTCTTGTCCCCGTTACATTTGAGGCATGAGAGTTCCATCCATTTGGCCACCTCCTCTAGGCAACAGCCTAGGGTGCTAGATGACCCCTCAGGGTGGTTAAGTGCCACCACGAGCAGCGTATCATCTGCATAGGTAATGATTTCTATGCCAAATGGATGGACAATCTCTGCCAGGGGTCTCATGTAAACATTAAACAGTGTGGGGCTCAGGGCAGAGCCCTGGGGAACCCCACAACTGAGAGGCAACTGGTTGGAGACAATATTTCCCTCAAAAACCCTAAAGGAGCGATCGCTGAGAAAAGACTGCAACCATGCTACTGCAAATCCGGATACTCCTAGATTCCTGAGTCTAAGGATCAGAGTATTATGGTTAACAGTATCAAAAGCGGCACTGAGATCAAGAAGGATAATTGCCGCTGTGCCCCCTTGATCTAGAATCCTTATTGCTTCCTCTGTCACTGCAAGAAGGGCAGTCTCAGTACCAAGCTGGGGACGAAACCCAGTCTGGGAAGGGTGAAGGAGATTATTAGACTCCATAAAGGCTACAAGTATGGTATTTATGTGTCTCTCCAGAATCTTACTCACCCAGGGCAGAAGGGAAATTGGACGGTAGTTAGCCAAGTTGGCCTGATCCAGATTAGGATTTTTAAGAAGGGCCTTAACCATCGCACATTTCCAAGCCAATAGCGCTTCACCTGTAGAGACAGAGGAATTCACCAGGTCAAGAATCGCAGGACGAATAGTCTCTGCGACCAAAGAGAGAGCCTGAAGGGGGAGGGTCTATGGGAGAGCCCGATTTGATATTCGTCATAATTAGCTCCAATGAAGCAAGATCCAGCAGGGGAAACTGTGCTAGTAGGATTTGAGGTCCTACAATCAGTTCGGAAAGGGAAGTCAAGAGATTAATGGACTGAGGAGGTGAAAAAGTGAGATATATATCCTGAATTTTCTGTTGAAAAAGTCTGCCATATTATTACAGTCTGTAAGGACATCATCTAGCAGAGGAGGTTTCTGCGGCAGTTTGATTAAAGTTTTAGCAATTAAAAAAAATTATTTGGGAGAGTTCGCAGCTTGAGTGACTTTGATTTCGGATTTGTAGGATCTAATAGAATCCCTATATTGCTAGGCGCTGCATAATTCACTCTCCATCTCCTTTCAAGCCTTCTGCAGCGTTGTTTAAGTTCCCTCAATTTAGGAGTGATCCAAGGGGCATTTTTCAGTCTGTAAGTTATATGGGAGGATTTCTTAGGGAGTATTATATCCAAGGAACCTTGGATCCAAGAGTTAAAATGTTTCAAAAGCATTGGCTAAATTAATGTGAAGGTCATGGGTAGGTCTAGTGGTTTCTAGAGCCAAGTTCCATTGATCAACAGGAAGCCTTGACCAGTTCCGCTCTCGGACCGGAATTATATTGGGGGGGTATACGGGTCCGGGAATTTCCCAAGTCATAGAGATCAGGAAGTGGTCAGTCCAAGGAAGAGGGATGGGGGGTCCTACCGTGAGTTCACTACAATTGCTAAAAACTGGATCCAATAGATGACCTTTATTGTGAGTGGATTTCAACACTTTCTCCGTAAGCTGGAGTGCTAAAAGATTCTCAGTCAGTTCTTTAGCCAAATTATCAGCAGGATCATCTAGGTGTACGTTAAGGTCACCAAGCACCGTGAAAATGGCTGGTCCCAGGGCTAAGTCAGCAATTGCGGTAGGGAATGTTTCAAAGAATTGTCTAGAACTGCCAGGAGGGCGAAATACTAGGAGGACGGAAAAGGTGCTGGTAGGAGAGGCCTCTACGTAGAAAGCCAAGCTTTCACAATCTGCTACGGGGTCTGCAATAATACGACAGTTAAAAATCTTTTTAAATATAATGGCTATACCCCCGGCTCTAACGGTCTTATGATCGGACCGACTTATGGAATAGTCGGGAGGAAGGGTTTGCGCAAGGATGGGCTCAGATTCATTATGTAGCCACGTTTCTGTTAAAAAAGTACGTCGGGCTTTAAATCGTCCAACAACATCGAAAGTTCTGTGGAGTGCTTAGTGAAAGATCTGCAATTAAGGGAAACATCTTTAGAGTGGAAGGGCAGTCAGTGTTTACTAAAATGTTAGTGGGGGACGAGAATGCAAAGTCACAATAGGAACATTGCACATTACCATTCATCTCGTTCATGGAATGCCGGCATGCTTCCATGATGTCTGTCCGAAGCTCATGGAGGTGTAAGGGACTATATGATATGGCTCTGGCCGAAAAACCGACAGGGTTTGTGTCCCCTGGGCCCGGCCGGGAGGGTACGGGCGCAGACGGGCGCAGACGGGCTGGCCTTTGGCGCACAGCCGGCGCGCCTGCTGCACGCGTCCGCTGCACGTCGGGTAAAGCATCCGGTTACATAGAGGAGGAGCGCGAATGCTAGAGCGCTAACCTCCTTTGGACCGGAAGTCGCCTTTCCTCCCTCCACACAATCGGGATGACACCCGTGGTGGACCGGGGAGGGGCAGCAAGGAAGAGAATAACGGAAGACACGGCGCGAATCAGTGCAAAAATGTGCCAATAAAGTGCACACACATAAAACAAAGTTAAATTACGTTTTTAAAAGACAGCGCTAAATCAGGTTAAAATTGTTTATATTTGCTTAAAACAGGAAAGAACAGAGCTTCTGCCTTGCCTATACGCGTCCGCTGCGCGTCTGGTAAAGCATCTGGTTATATAGAGGAGGAGCGCGAATGCTAGAGCGCTAACCTCCCTTGGACAGGAAGTCGCCTTTCCTCCCTCTACACAATCGGGACGACACCCGTGGATGACATGGAGAAAATGGCAGCCACAGTCATCAGTCGGGATACCGTGCCAGGAGTTGGGGATCCAGACACTGCTCAACATGACCTGACACAACATCAACAGGGTGAGTACCGACCAGGGACTGGGGGGACGGGGGGGAGATGGGCACAATGGCACACATGCACAAGTGAGTAAAGTACACTGCACACTCACCATTACTCTGGATCATGTCCCTGATCCCCTTGGCACACTGCAGCACACATACAAACAGCAAGTAGGACCCCGTCCACTATGGGCAAAAAGGGGTCCCTCCCCAGACAGCACCAATCTCACAACCAACCCATGCACACGTGTCAAATCCAGCAAAGCTGCATGTCTGCGAGCCACACTGACAATGCAAGTGACACTGCATGACAAATAGCATGGCTGCTGTACAATTATCATGACATGGTGCACGCCAAGATGAGGGGCGTGGGTTGGTCGCCGATGAGGACGGTCGCGTGAGCCGAGAGCTCCGCACCGACCTCACTGCTTATCCTGCACGGAGAGCCGAGCCGGCTCATTTTTGACCCTGGGAGGGTTCCTCCAGCTGCGGGAGCCTGCACAGCATGGAATTGGGTGCTTTAATTCTGCCTGAGACCAAGCCGAGCAGCGAAACGAAGAGGAGGAAGACCCAGCCTGCATGTAAAGAAAATGACACCACGACTCCATGGCTCTAGTTCTAGGGAGTGCCGGAGGGGAGGCGTAGTTTGGAGCCATAGAGGGACGAGGGCTCTCCCCCGTTACAAGCGGTGAGTTACGGACGCCTGCAGCGAGATCCTGGGCTCCCCCCATGCACCTTGAGGAGAATGGGGTGGTTGCCGGCGGCATGGCCCCTGGGGGGTCGTAGGAGTGTCTGGCTGCAATGTCGCAGTGAGTTACTGGCAGAAGAGGAGCAGGGAGGATTGCGCCTTGCCCAGCGTATCGTTGGAGAAGACGGGTGGGGGTCCTGACACCGATGGCCTGCGAGCGCCAGCTGTGCTTACATCGGGGGTGAGACGGGCCTTTGTGCTGGGCCGTAGCGGGTGGACTCAACCACTATCTGTTTGTTGGGCCGCGAGAGGGAGCCCTGCCCTGCCTACGGCGAGGCCCTGTTCTACCCCAAGATCTGAGGTGGGAGCCTGTAGCGGGATCCTGCACCCCCCCTGAGTGGTGTGAGGAGGGAGCGGTGGCTGCTGACGGTGCGGCCCCGGAAGGGGATATTGGAGACACCCGGCCGCCAAAGCGAAGTGCTTTGCCGGCAGCAGAGAGATGGGGAGGACTATACAGTGCCAGGAGAGTTACCAGAGAGGACGTGTGGAGACCCTGGCTCCGGCGGCCCGCGAGCAACTCCTGCACTAGCGGTGGGGGCGAGATGGGCTCCTGCTCTTGACTGTCGCGGGCGGAGTTAGCTGCTGCCTACTTACTGGACTGCGAGTGGGGGTTTATCCCTGCCTGCTGTTGGGGCCTGCTCTACCCCGCAAACTGGAGCAAGCAGAGGAAGCTATGACGTGACACTGGGGGGGCCCTGACCTCGTGAATTCAGGGTGAAGTGGAGCTGCCCACAATTTGGCCAGCGGGCGGAGGAGTGAGCTTGCCGGTCATTCCAGTGTGGGTGGCCCGCTGCGGTAGAGCTGTTTGGAAGCTGCGAGCAGACCTCCGGAGCCAGCGGCAGGGGCTGGATGTGGCGCGGCCCCCACCTGGCGGTGCATGAGTGGACTGAAGTGAACTGTGGCACCCTGGACTGGAGGAGTGACTGGCAGGGTGCTCCGTGGTGATTGCGGGAGTGACGACGTTAGTGGGCAGAAGTGATTGCCCCCCGTGGCTTGCAGCGGCATCGGGCCCTGAATTGGGATACTCGCTTGGTGGTGGACTGTTGGATCTCCCTCCTGCGGAGGCTGGCTCTGTGGGCTGGGGAACCCCCGCTGGATTATCTCACGCGCGGGGGGGATCCTTACGAGGCCACGGTGGTCCTGCTGGGTCTGATGCACCTTTGCCTGGCGGCTAGGGGTTTCGCCTGAGAGTGGATTGTCCTGTCGGGATGCTTGCAGGAAGTGGAGACGGGTGAGGACACCAGGAGCATTGTGCACGGAGGGGGCAGACGACTCGGAGAACCCATACTTCCAACTAACGGGGGGACCCACGTCACCAGATTATAGGAGGAACTGGATGGTGAGACCAGGACTGGGGGCCAAGTCATCCATGGGGAAGCCGCAGGGCCGACGGGGGGGCTCCCCCGGAGCCGGAGGAGGAGCGGAAGCGAGATGTGGTTGAGCCGCCCCCAGAAGGGCTGATGCAACAGCAGGTGGATCAGATCCTCCGAGCAATTACGGATACAAAGGAGGCGCTCCAACAAGACATTGCTCAAGTGTCACTGGGACTGGGACTCCTCCGGGCAGATCATGTGAAGCTGACCGACCGAGTGAAGCAAGCTAAAGCTACCTTGGAGGTCTTAGAACCGGCTCAGAAGGCAATGGATGCTAAAATGGGAGAAGTTACTCACAGGCTCCAAGTGCTGGACAAGAGGGCCGAAGATGCCGAAGGGCGTAATAGACGGAACAACATCAGGGTAGTGGGCCTTCCGGAAGGAGTGGAAGGGGACAGCATGATAGACTACCTGGAACAGTGGCTGCGAACTGAGGTTGCCCCTGAGGGCCTGACACCATTTTACACCTTGGAGAGGGCACACAGGGTGCCTGCCCGCATGTTGGCACCTGGGAGACCGCCTAGACCTGTGGTGGTCCGCTTGCTTCATTATAAGGACGGGGATCTACTGCTTCATAAAGCACGCACCGCAGGCCCATACAGAGTGGACAATAATAATGTGTCACTGTTCCCGGATTATACTTTTGATGTACAGCGACATCGAGCCTCGTTTCTGGCGGTCAAGAAGGCCCTCTGAGACGAAGGCATTCAATACTCCCTGATGTTCCCGGCGCGCCTGCGAGTGACTTTGGATGGCAAAACGTTCTTCCATAATGACCCCGATGAAGCATGGAGTGGGTTGGATCCTACAGGGACGGATGGAGCAGAAGGGTCAGGAAGTTGGACAACGGAGGCACCGCGACCGTGCCACACAAGGCGTACCAGACGACGGCATCCTGGGACACAGAAATCTTCCACGACACAGACGTCAGGTCGGCGGCCCTGCAAGCTGTGGCAGAGATCTCACAGGCGAGCGGCACAACACTGCTGAGAGTGATCGACTCGGAAAAGGGATCGGCGGGGACGGATTCTGATGGGACAGACGCGGGGAGTGTCACTCTACCACATGTCACTCCAGGGACGGCAGACGAGATCGCTGATGCCTGACTTTATGCACTGTCTCAAGTGGTTAGTAAGAGGGGTTAAATGGTCCAGGCACTGTTGCTTGCCCAAGCCCAAGTTATAGAGCCACAGGAACAGTAAGTTTAGATATATAATATTAAATTATATGCAATTTGTGCTAGTGTTTTCACAACAAAATATGAATTTGTTACACAAGCATATTTTGAATGCATATTTGTATTTTGAAGGACAAATTGCTACAGAAAAAGAACGTCAACAATCACAGCAGCAGCTTATCGTTATGAGTCAGCTTTTAAAAGAATGCTGGAAGAGTTTCCAGTGACTCTGAATGGGCAACCACCAAAAAAAAAGATCGGCGTTGCGCTGGTCGGGGAACGTTCACGGTACTGCTATCGCAGTTGGAGAATCTTACAACAAGCATTGAGAAGGGAAGAAGTGCAGAGTAAGTGTTTTTGAATTTTAATTAAATCTTCTAATAAGGGTGTAGAATTATATAATGTTACATAACACTCAAGTACTACCTTTTTTATATGCAGAACACTTTACAAGACGAACGCCGACAGAACACCAAATCAACAATTTCTACATGAAAATGGAATGGAGAAAGAACCTTCCAGGTATACAAGATATCACTGAAGGTTGGATTCCTACAGCAACCAGAAAATGGGATGTAGGCGATCAAGGAATAGCATCTTTGGTGGAGTGTCAGTCTTGTAAGGGCTTCATGTCACAATTGATGCCATAAAGGGAAAGAAAGTCATCACTACTCAAGTGTTCAAGAAAGGAGAGATTATGTGTGATTACCATGGAATGGTAATAACTGCAGAGGAAGGGAATTGAATGATGCGAGAGTCACAAGAAGAAGAGATGGGATACTTATTCTTTTTTCAGGATCCCTCGGGTAGGAAATTGTGTGTAGATGCAAAAACACAGCCCTGCGTGTGTCACACAAATATGAAAACAATAGGATGGTTAATAAATCATTCAAGGAAAAAGTGCAACATTAAGCCTAATCAGGTAACACTAGTTATATTTGGGACTATTCAAAATGTAATTATTTGCACTGCATTGAGAGATATTAGTGTTGAAGAAGAGCTGTTATTTGATTATGGAGTTTCAAGGAAATCATTTAAGGGAGAAGGAGCAGAGTTAGGTTGGTTAGATACATGAGAAAATAAAGGTTAGAAAGCTCAGTTCTGATGCACTGAAGGGGTTTTTAACATTATCAAAGTTACCACGATTAAAACTGTTTATTTTAGTTACAATCTAGATCATTTTTTTGTTCTTCCCTGACAATATCAGGAACACTCAGATCTCTGGCTGAGCCCACCCAGAAGACAATTTCTGGCAGAGGCGTCCAGTGATGAAGCATGCCATGATGGAAATGTGGGTGAGGGCTCCTATATAACCCTAAAGGGCTGTCCCATGCAAATCAAACATTGTAATACATCAAAATGATTTTAAAACTCTATAGGTGCAATTGCAGTGTCCTGGATGCTATAGTAGGTGTAATTGCAATGACCTGTGTACCTGAAAAATGAATTTCTAAAAAGTTTGAGATCTCCCTGAAGCAAAAAATGACTAATTCCCAAAACATCATTAGTGCATCAAAGTGTTGAAAAACGCTCCAAGATGAATTAAACTTTAAAAAAAACAGTGTGCTACAGTGACATAATAACAACCTAAACACATTAGTGAAACAGAAGGAATAGTTTTAGAAATAAAGTTGAAAATCTTCATTTTCAATTTCAGGGGGACATTGTCCTTTTTGTGTCTGAGGTCATGGAGCTCCAAGCAGCATAAGATTTCAGGTTTTTCCCCTTGGCTGGAGGTGAAAAAATCTTCATATAGTCTTAAAGGTGCTCAACCCTCTTCAAAGTATCAGATCTAAGCTTTCTAACTAGTATAGCTAGGTCCTGTGTACTCACAAAGTGACTCTGATATCCATCAGAAGCTATGTGGAAAATAAGCAAATCCTGTAAAAAACAAGCATTGGCATAGCCAATAGGTCTCGCTTTTGGGACCGTATAAGTATTAAGTTATGCAGGACAATATCCTTAGTGCAACAACTGTTGCATGGCTAAACACTTATAAGGTCCCAAAGGCGAGACCTATTGGCTATGCCAATGCTTGTTTTTAAGAGTAGGCAGTAGTCTAGACCACTGCCTACTCTTACAAAAATGCTGTAACAAACATTCACAAAGTGGAAGAGGACCCTTGGGGACCCCTTCTCATTTGCAAATGGGTTACCACCTACTTGAAGTAGGTGGTAAAATGCGAATGTTTTGCGACCGCATTTCTGTCACAACACATTCCTACATACTGATGCGATTCCGTATTAGGAAAGGGCGCCCTAAATATGCCCCTTCCTATTA
The DNA here is from genome assembly GCF_964204655.1 of Triturus cristatus. NCBI lineage: Eukaryota > Metazoa > Chordata > Amphibia > Caudata > Salamandridae > Triturus > Triturus cristatus. The sequence goes on from NC_140584.1 coordinate 19,597,082, forward strand.
GCAAATCGCAAAACCATTTTGCGATTAGGTAACAGGTTACCGAATCGCAAAATGGGTTTTGATACATGTAAAAATACTTTTTTGAGTTCGCAAACGGGCCGCTACATGTAGGCCTTGGTGTTTAGGCAACCAATGTTTGCTTGCCGCAATTTCTGAGCGTGTATTTAAAATGCTGAAAGACAAACGTCACATCAAAGTTTGCAATATGCTGCAGCTTTAAAACGAGAGCCTGGATGAAGGTGTCCCATATGAATGGGTAGGTGCTAATAAGAGAATCTTAAACTCTTGCAACTCCTGCATAATAGTGCGTCGTATGCTAATGAATATTTGTGAATCGCTTTATTATTTAGAAATAACTTCCAAAGCATGTTCTTTCTCCTGAGCTTTTCTCTTCCTACATCTCTTTTAAAAAAATAATCTTTTAAGCCCTTCTGAATTTCCTTTTTCTTTTCCTTGCTGCCTTCATTCCCGTCTTTCTTTCTCTTTACCGTCAATTTATTTCACTTCGTTTACTTAGTCATGCCTTATTCTTTCCACTCGGGTACTTTGCATTCCTTTCACAGGCTCAATGGTTCCCTTACTGCGCTCATTTAAGATTTTATTTGCGGCATTTCTCACACCCCTCAATTAGCCTCACATCCTTATCAATAAAATGCATAATTTCTTAGATCTTATTTTATTTACGACCCTCGCCTCGGTGCGGACAGTGCTCACAGAAAGGGTAGCATACAGTAGAAAGGGAAGTCGTTTAGCATCAATTCAGAGTAGCCTGTGGCTACGCTCGAAGCCCGTGGCTACGCTCGAAGCCCAATGAGCGACCCAAGCGTGCGTGCACTTTTAGCAGCAACCAATGGGAGACAGCGAGATGTTAGCCAATCCGAGCCTGCGCTGCAAAAAAACTCCACCGTCCGATTTTATTCTATGTAATGGAGACAGGGTATATATCTTTGAAATACATTTCATTTAACGTAGGTAAAAAAAACCTAGAACATAATATAGAATTAAAAGAAGCACATTTAAATTGTATTTCATGGAACAAAAATGCAGTCTTCATAAACTACGTTTATTGTTAATAAAATTCATTATAAAAGTATTCTGTATTTTACGCTCATTAAGAGGCACAACTTGATTTAACAAGTTAACCAGTTTGGAAAGCAAACGCTGAGTCTTTTAAATTATTGTATTAGTATGTTTTCAGTAAGTACCTGGTTATTACATTAATATCTTTATATTCCAAGATGGCGACTCCTTGTATTTGTGTTTATAGCACGTCCTCTGCGGAAGAGCCATTTCAGCTCTTGAGTTCAAGCAACACAGGTCTCGAACAGCGGCGTGCTTTCTCCGTCAGCTCCGGGAATGTGCTTTTCTCTGTAGGTACTGTACAGTGAACAGTTTTAATAATGGTAAACGTGCGAAGTAAGGCTTTTTTTGTTATGCATCTAGCTGGTCAGCATGTGATTTGGAATTACTCTATGAATCGAGCTTGAGATTCTGACCGAGGAAGGGGTAATATTAACGAATCGCTGCTTGTTCGCACTGTACTCTGCTTATGGTCTGGAAAGCGGAATGGAGACAGGCTTCTTTTAATATTAAAGTATGCTGGGTCACTCCGAGGCCGCCTACTCTCAAATATAGTGTTGTTTCATGGTAGTAGACATACAAGCAACGCCCTGTTAAGAAAACGTCAGCACGGCAAACAGGCATTGGCCGCACGCGCGCCTCGTGCTTGAAGTTTAAAAAAAAAAAAACAAGCCAGGCGGAGCGTGGCGCGCGCGCGCGCTTGGGGGCGGGGGAGCGGACCCTTTGAAGTGCTCCCAAAAGGCGGATTGCATGGCGGCACGATGCGCGTGATTGTGCGCGTGCTAGCCATGCAATCCGCTTTTTGGGAGCACTTTTGAAACCCGTATTCTATAGTCTCGCTTTGCAATCGCTTACGCGATAGCAAGGCGAGACCTAAAAAAGAATTTTGTCAGCTTTTGCTAATTTTTGGTATCAACTCTCATGACAGTTTGTGGGTCCCTGAAGAGATCAGGAACCCATATTATACCTCAGGTGATGTAGCAGCAGTGCCTGGGACCTATTTCTAGCATCTGGCCACCTGTTATAGTTATTTCTAAGAAAGCAGTGGCGAGTGCTGTCAAGCAAATGAACTTAAGGAATCTCTTTCGCTTAGCAAAATCCTCAAGCTTAACAGATGCTTTTTTGGATGTAAAGTCCGTTTATAGCTTTGAGCCTGCGATTGATTTAATCCAACCAACACTAGCAAAAAAGCTTTATTTACAGTTCAGATATGGCACTTTGCCCCTTTTTAATTTTTCAGATAGGTGGAAGGGGGGACTAGTACGCCCCTGTCCAGGTTGCCTCATTGAGGATGAAACCCCAGTTCATGTTATCCTATTCTGTCCCGCTTACGCTTACATTAGGAAGATATGGATAATTCAGCTGTGCAAGAACCTGGGGACAAATCACTATTTGGCTTTTTTTAGGATACTAAAAACAGATACTGACCCACTAATTGTCTGTGCAGTAACTACGTTTCTACATTCAATGTGGATTGCACGAAGGAACATGATCAATAATGCTGTTTTGATCTAAGATTAAGTAAGATGAATTCTGAGAGACCATAATATTTTAACTTTTATGAATATCATTGTTATGTTAATTTTAAATTTCGGACTTATTTAAATTTTTAAAGGAACAAATGTCTAACAACCATGCATTTATCAGAGGTTATATGTATGAAACGGATTGTTTGTTTTGTTAACTCTGTATTTTTATGTGCTTTTATGGTAAATTCAACCGAAATAAAGCTTAAATGAAATGAAATGAGTAATATTTCTCAAACATTTAGGTGTTCAGGGGACAGATTCACTTCTTCTTCACAAGGTTATGTGGCTCAGAGTAGGGTAAGATTTCATGATTTTCCCCATGGCTAGAAGTGAAACAAATCTTCATATAGTCCAAAAGGTCCACAACCCCTCTCAAAGTATCAGATCTAAGCTTTCTAACAAGTATATTTAGGTTCTGGGTACTCACAAAGTGACTGTGCTATCCATTCTGAGCTATTTGGAAAATTAGCAAATCTTGTCAAAAAAATATATATTTTTGACAATTTTTGCTAATTTTCGGTATCAACACTCATGACAGTTAGTGGGTCCCTGTAGCCACTAGGACCCCATAATATATCTCAGGTGATGTAGCAAGAGTGGCTAGGGCTCATTTCCAGCCTCCAGGTACATGTCTGACTCCTATTTGTGACATTTCGAGGTGTTTGGTGTCAAACTAATTTTTTCCATTATAGGCCATAGAGCTCAGAGTTACATCACGTTTCTAGTTCTGGACCCAAGGACCCCATAGTTTACCTCAGATGACATACCAGGAGTGTCTAAGACCCATTTCTGGCCTCCAGGGGTGACTTTTTGAAGTTTTTGGGTTTAAGGGGGCAAAGTCACTTCTTCCACCCAGCCCAAGATGCTCAAAATCGGGTACGATATCAGGTTTTTCCCTTGGCTGGAAGCTGAATAAAAAAACTTCAGATAATACCAAAGGTAGGTAGATCACATGAAAGGATCAGACCTGACCTTTCTAAGAAGTGTATTTATATATTGTGCACTCAAACAGTGTCTCTGATATCCAGCCTGAGCTATTTGACAAATTAGCAAAACTCGCTAGAAGTGCTCACTATTAGTGAGTTTCGCTAATTTTCAGTACCAACCCTAATAACTGTTTGCAGGTCCCTGTGGCCACCAGGACCCCATAATATATCTCAGGTGATATAGCAAGAGTGGCTAGGGCTCATTTCCAGCCTCTAGGTACATGTCTGACTCCTATTTCTGACATTTTGAGGTGTTTGGTGTCAAACTCATTTTTCCATTATAGGCCATAGAGCTCAGAGTCACACCACATTCCTAGTTCAAGCTGAAATTTTTTTTTACATATTGTATCAAAGGTATATACACCACATGAAAGCATCAGACCTGACCTTTCTAACAAATGTATTTAGGTCTTGTGCACTCAAACAGTGTCTCTGATATCCAGCCTGAGCTATTTGACAAATTAGCAAAACTTGCTAGAAGTGCTCACTATTAGCGAGTTTTGCTAATTTTCAGTATCAACCCTCATGACTGTTTGTGGGTCCCTGTGGAACCAGGACTCATATTATTCCTCAGATGATAAAGCAGCAGAGTCTGAGACCCAATTGTACCATCCAGCTACCTGTTTTAGTGATATTCGTCATATTTTTAGGTGTTCAGGGAACAGAGTCACTTCTACAGAAGGCTATGGTGCTCCATGTGCTCCAAGAGGTCCAAAAATATATAATACACAATCATTTAAAAAGTATATAGGTACAATTGCAGTGTGTGGAATGCTATGTGCACTTACAGTGTCCTGTGTACCTCCAAAATGAACACTTTTGAAGTCTACCTGAAGCAAAAAATGGCAAAGTCCCCAAAATATTATTCATGCATCAAAGTGTTAAAAAATGCTCAAAAATTGATTAAAATACAAATAAATGAGTGTTACAGTGGCTTAATTGCATTATAAACACACAATGAATGAAACAGAATGAATAGTTTCAAAAATAAAGTTGAAAATTTGCATTTTTAGTTTCCGGGGGACATGGTCACTTTTGTGTCCGAGGTCGTGGAACTCTGAGCTGTATAAAAGTTTAGCTTGAGTGCCCTCCCCATGGAGGTCAAAAATTGTAATACATCAAAATGATTTAAAATCAATATAGGTGCGATTGCAGTTTCCTGAATGCTATATAGGTACATTTGCACTGTTCTGTGTACCTCCAAACTGAATTTCTAAGACTTTTTAAGTCCCCGTGAAGCAAAAAATGACTAAGTCCCAATACATCATTGGTGCATCAAAATGTTCGAAAACGCTCAAAAATGGATTAAAATGAAAACAACTGAGTGTTACAGTGTCCTACTAACACCCTAAACATGTAATGAATGAAACAGAATAAACAGTTTTAAAATAAAGTTGAAAATCTTCACTTCCGTAAGATTCCAGGTTTTTCGCCATGGCTGGAAGTGAAAAAAACTTTATTATAGTCCAAAAGGTCCACAAACCCCAAAGTATTAGATCTGAGCTTTCTAACAAGTATATTTAGGTCCTGGGTACTCACAAAGTGACTGTGATATTCATTCTGAGCTATTTGGAAAATTAGTACATTTTGTCAAAAAAACATTTTTTGACAATTTTTGCTAATTTTCAGTATCAACCCTCATGACTGTTTTCAGGTCCCTGTAGCCACCAGGACCCCGTAATATATCTCAGATGATATAACAAGAGTGGCTAGGGCTCATTTCCAGCCTCCAGGTACACATGTCTGACTCCTATTTGTGACATTTCAAGGTGTTTGGTGTCAAACTCATTTTTTCCATTATAGGCCATAGAGCTCAGAGTCACATCACATTTCTAGTTCTGGACTCAAGGACCCCATAGTATACCTCAGATGACATACCAGACGTGTCTAAGACCCATTTCTGGCCTCCAGGGATGACTTTTTGAAGTTTTGGGGTTTAAGGGGGCAAAGTCACTTCTTCCACCCAGCCCAAGGAGGTCAAAATCGGGTACGATATCAGGTTTTTCCCTTGGCTGGAAGCTGAAAAAAAACTTAAGATAATACCAAAGGTAGATAAATCAAATGAAAGCATCAGATCAGACCTTTCCAACAAGTGTATTTATGTCTTGTGCACTCAAACGGTGTCTCTAAAATCCAGTCTGAGCTATTTGATAAATTTGCAAAACTCGCTAGAAGTGCTCACAATTAGCGAGTTTTGCTAATTTTCAGTGTCGACCCTCATGACTGTTTGTGGGTCCCTGTGGCCACCAGGACCCCATAATATATCTCAGGTGATATAGCAAGAGTGGCTAGGGCTCATTTTTGGAAGTTTTTGGGTTTAAGGGGGCAAAGTCACTTCTTTCACCCAGCCCATGGTGCTCAAAATCGGGTACGATATCAGTAAACTGTTTTAGTGATATTCGTCATATTTTTAGGTGATCAGGGAACAGAGTCACTTCTTCTTCAGAAGGCTATGGTGCTGCTTCATGTGCTCCAAGAGGTCAAAAAAATATTTAATACAAAATCATTTCAAAAGTATATAGGTACAATTTCAGTGTCTGGAATGCTATATAGGTGCACTTACAGTGTCCTGTGTACCTCCAAAATTAATTTCTAACACTTTTGAAGTGTACCTGAGACAAAAAATGGCTAAGCCCCAAAACATCATTGATGCATCAAAGTGTTAAAAAATGCTCAAAAATGGATTAAAATGAAAATAATTGAGTGTTACAGTGGCCTAATTACATTATAAACACACAATGAATGAAACAAAATGAATAGGTTCAAAAATAAGTTCGGGGGGACAAGGTCACAGTTGTGTCCGAGGTCGTGGAACTCTGAGCTGGGTAAAAGTTCAGCTTAAGGGCCCTCCCCATGGAGGTCAAAAATGTTAATACATCAAAATCATTTAAAAACTATATAGGTGTAATTGCAGCTTTCTGAATGATATATAAGTGCATTTGCACTGTTCTGTGTATTTCCAAAATGAATTTGTAACACTTTTGAAGTCTCCATGAAAGCGAAAAATGACTAAGTCCAAATACATCATTGGTGCATCATAGTGTCCAAAAACGGTCAAACTTGGGTTAAAATGAAAAAAACAAAGTGCTACAGTGGCCCAATAGCATGCTAAACATATAATGAATGATATAGGATGAATAGTTTTACAAAAACATTGAAAATTGTTATTTTAAATTTCAGGATGACAAGGTCACGGATGTCATGGAACTCCGAGCGATGTAAAATTTCAGCTTTCCCCCCTTATGAAGGTCAAAATGTTATTACATCAAAATCATTTAAAAACGATATAGGTGTAATGGTAGTGTCCTGAATGCTATATAACTGCATTTGCACTGTTCTGTGTACCTCCAAAATGCATTTCTAACATTTTTGAAGTCTCCATGAAGCCTGCGTGTCGCTGGGAGCTGGAAGCGCGACGCAACGAGAAGAAGCGTGTCGCCGCCGCAGCTGTAGTCATCGCATCGCCAGAGAAGTGTGCCGCCACCGCATCTCCCAGAAGCGTGCCTTCGTCGCAGCTGTCTGCTGTTGCATCACCGGAGAAGCGCGGTGCAACCATGAGGGTCACCATCGCATCATCGGAAAAGCGTGTCGCAGGGCCGGTCGCGTCTCCAAAGTACAGAGTCGCCGCAAGGCTGCCAGGGCGTGTCGCATCGTCTCAACGTCGCAGAACGAGAACCTATGCATCACCTCCTCTCCGGTAAGGATCAAGACGCATCCCCCACTCTGCGCAAGCATTGAGGCGTGACGCATCATCTGCCCCGAAGCAAGGAACAGACGCATCTCCAACGCTGCAAGCCTTTTGTTTATTTTGTGTTATGCATCCAGGTACTTTTGTGAGAACTGTCGCATTTACCAACAACTTGAACTAAGCTAATGCTACCATCTTTAAGTCAATTTTGAGTACAGTATTGTGGATTTTTGTCGTTTGTCTGATTTTTATAAAACCTGTGTGGTGTCCATTTGTAATGTTTTCACTGTATTACTATATGTGTTCGCAAATACTTAACACACTGCCTCTGAGGTAAGCCTGTCTGCTCGTGCCAAGCTACCAAGAGGGTGAGCAGGAGTTATCTAGTAGTGTAATCCTCTTTCCCTGACTTAGAATCAAGGGTCCCAATTTGGTCAAAGGTACCTACCTCTGCCAACTAGAGACCCCCAGTTCTAACAAATAAGCATTGGCAAGGCCAACAGGTCTCGCTTTTGAGATCAATTGGCCTCTCCAATGCCTTTTGCTCATGCTGTACAGCATAACCAATAAGAGGAAAAAAGGTGGGTTGATGGGGCTGCTAGTGGCAGTGGCATTTTACGGGTGCCTGTACCGGTATGCATCATGATGTATGCATTGTAACGCAGGTACAATTTTGTTTTTTTTCTATTTACCAATCAAAGATGGATTTGAAAATAAAAAAAATATATCATAATGAAGTGGGGAGAAAGTGCTTTCATTCTGAAAGCAGAATAGCTGGCACCAATTTAATGCCTGGATCTCCAGAAAAAGAATAGAGCATGGGGGGGTCGCATGGACAACAGAGGAGTGGGTCCAGGTAGTGGGTGGGGGGGAGGAAGGGAAAAGCATACGAGCGAGAGTGCAACAAAGAGGGTGGGAGAGACACACATAAGAGAGAGAAAAAAAGTGGGTTAAAGGGAGAAGCACACGGATAAGAGCAACACAGAGTGCGGGGGAGGAGCACACTGATGTAAATGAGCAGTAAAAAGTGTAGGGGGAGACAAGCACACAAGGCAGGAGGGTGGAATAATATGCACTTCCATGAATTGCTTAAGAAGGCGACAGCGGTCAGAAGCATCATTCTGCAGGTGCAGGTACAGGCATGTGTCAAGACGTATGTGGGTGACGCCAGTAAAGCTTTGTTTTATATTTACGGATCCAAGATGGATCTAAAAAGAAAAAAAATGCATCATAATGAAGTGGCAAGAAAGTGCTTTTATTTAGAAAGCAGAACGGCTGGCCTTAATTTGATGGCTGGTCGTCAAAAACAATTTGGCCTGGGGCAGCGGAGGAGAAGGTCTGGATAGCAGGTGAAGGAGAGGAAGAGACAAGCACACAGGGAGGAAACAACAAGGAGGGCAGGGTGAGAACCAAAGTGAGGTGAATAGAGAAACACACAAGGGAGCAGCACGGAGCATAGGAGGAGAAGCATACAGATGAAAGCGAGCAACACAGAGTGCGGGGGAGGAGCACACTGATGTAAATGAGCAGTAAAAAGTGTAGGGGGAGAGAAGCACACAAGGCAGGAGGGTGGAATAATATGCACTTCCATGAATCGCTTAAGAAGGCGACAGCGGTCAGAAGCATCATTCTGCAGGTGCAGGGACAGGCATGTGTCAAGACGTATGTGGGTGACGCCAGTAAAGCTTTGTTTTATATTTACGGATCCAAGATGGATCTAAAAAGAAAAAAAATGCATCATAATGAAGTGGCAAGAAGGTGCTTTTATTTAGAAAGCAGAACGGCTGGCCTTAATTTGATGGCTGGTCGTAAAAAAAAATTGGGCCTGGGGCAGCGGAGGAGAAGGTCTGGATAGCAGGTGAAGGAGAGGAAGAGACAAGCACACAGGGAGGAAACAACAAGGAGGGCAGGGTGAGAACCAAAGTGAGGTGAATAGAGAAACACACAAGGGAGTATCACGGAGCATAGGAGGAGAAGCATACAGATGAAAGCGAGCAGCAAAGAGTGCAGGGGGAGAGAAGCACATGAGGGAGGTAGCTAGAAAACACATGCACTATCATGGAGTGGTTAAGCAAAAAGAAAAAAGTAGTTTTCTAAAAGTGAGCAGTGGAGAAATACAAGTAAAGACAATATGCTCCAAGGGAGGGCAAACAAAAGATGAACAGGGCAAACCGTTGAATAAAAAAAACAAGCAAATGAGTTTGGCAATAAAGCTATTATAGCCATTATAAGCCATTATAAGAAATCGGTAGGCCTTAAACCCACTGCACTTTCTTGGTAAGGTGACAGCAGGTTGCAGGTGTTTTGTAGGCCTGACCCTAAACACGCATTGGTAAAACCAATATGTTTTGCCTATGCGAGATGTATTGGCTTTGCCAATTTATTTTTTACATGTTGCACAGCAGCATGAGCAGCAGTGCAACATGGCTTTAAGTCATATTGTTTTTGTTCCATTAAGCCATGTTGCACTGCATGCTGCCTTGCTCTGCAACTTGTAAAAAAAAACACACAAAAAAACCAGTGCAGACAGTTGGGGGCAAGCAACAAGAGGAAGGAGAGTGGGGTAGAGAGTGGGAGGGTAAAAAAACAGAGACAGCAGGAGGAGGGTGTGGGTGGGTAACGAGACTACAGACAGCTGGAGGAGGATGGGGTAGTATAAGAGAAACAAAGTACTAACACTGGGAGGAGAGCGGGGTGGGTAAATAAACCGAAGACAGTGGAAGGAGGCCGGAGGGGTGGGTAAATGAACCACCGACAGCAGAAGAAGGGCAGGGATGAGCAAAGAAGCCACAGGCAGAGGGAGAATGGCAGGGGAGTGCATGAACAAACTACGGACAATGGGAGGATGACAGGGGCGATGGGGAACCACAACAGCGGGAGGAGGGTGGGCTAAAGAGACATGAGGTAGCTGTAACAGCAGGAGGAGGCCAGGGAGAGGGAGACTCTACAAGAGTGCATGTTAAAAAGTAAAACAAAGAGTACCTACAGATGTCTCAAGAAGCTGTGTTTGGTCAATGCTATACGGTAGGGACACACACAAAGCCCCAAGGTGAAGTCTAGGCAAGGAGGAGGCTCTGGCCAATAAGAATCAAGGAAACAAGAGTGACATGGGAGCCAACCAATGGTAAGTAATAGGCAGGATCCAAGCCCGTTTTAAGCTTTTTGAAAACATTTTACACAATATTTCACAAGCACAGTGCAAGCGCTGTGCAGGCAAAACCTAAAATGACTAGGTGGATGTGGCTGCCCAACTCTGAAAGTTTGAACAGGTAAGTTTGCCTCTGTCCCCTTTTTGGGATCCTTCCTTGTGGTAGGTGTCCAGTTTGAGTTCTTAATATTGTGCATAAGTGCATTTCTAACAAACAAATCCTCCTTTCACAGACCTGCACAACCACAATCACATTCTTCTCAAACATTGACACTGAGGGCCTAAATCAAGAAGGCAGTGGCAAGTATCTTGATATTTGGCTTATACCTATGATTTGATGAGCTTCACACTGGTTGAATTAAAAAAGTTTACCTTTAACTACCAGAATATAAGCAGATGTATGGTGTTCTCATTTCAGATGATGCAACTTTCTATCTCTCCCTATATTTGTGGGTACTTTCCACTTAGGAGATGCTATATGTGGAGGATGGTTCGGAAATGCTAAACATTTTCAAAATAGCTTTCATTTCCTTTTGTCTTAAAATGGGCAAATATGCTCCATGAAATGTCTCTCTTTCCTCCACAATCTGTATGATCATTTAGGTGGGAGGGCAAATAAGCATAGGAAATGCATGACAAGTTATGTGAATACCATCTCTTTAGGGTGGACGCAAGTTGTTTGCATTGGTTTTCATCAAACAATCGTTCGATGCTCAAGAACAACTAATTCTACATATTGTGCAATTAGAAACTCATTTTGTGACTCACCAATCAGTCTGGCATGTCGAAGAAATGACATTCGCTGTGTATGTCACATTTACTCACAGGAAATCGCTTTCAGGAAGAAACTGAAAATATACATTGAGAAAGTTGATTTCAGTACATCAAAATGAATTCTTTGCTGTGGCTTCAGCAGTGCTATATTTCCATCTGGAATATGAATCATACAGGAGTGTTAGTTCATGTGTGACTTTTGTTGTATGAAAAGGAAAAAAATATACATTCATCACATGGGTACATGCTGCTATTAGTATCTGCCATCATCAATAAGAGAGCCTTTTTACATGAGCTTACACCTCATGGTGGCTCAGCTGTGTGGTAGATGGCAATGGTCTTCGACTATGTATGGTCAGGTTGTTTTGGTATTCTACCTCTGTATAGGGAGTATGGGGATGCACACTGCAAGGTAGAAGACTGTTCTGTTTGCTAAGCACTGGCTGTGTGTATAATCACCGCGCTTATCTGAAATTAATGGACGCCACCACACGTGCTGGTGTATATCAAATGACCACGAGGTGCAGGCCACGAGTCATGTGCACAACTACAGCTTAAAAGAATTTCCTCTAAACTCTCCAAACCATGGTTTAATGATTGTCTTAATTCCGAAAGAAGACATTTATGACTTGCAGAAGAGCTGTGGAGGTCCCATCCCTCCCTTGAGCAGCTCTACCTCTTAAGGTCCCTGAGAAGCATATAGAATAAACGCATCCAATGCTCGAAGGTCACCTTTTTCAGAACACAACTAGACCAAGCAAAAAAACGTCCAAAAAAATTGTTCGAACTCATCAAGTCCCAAGCTAATAGTCATTCTAACCTCTCGTCACTGGGTCAAGGGACACTGCCGAATTGTGAAGAATTTGCCGATATCTTCACAGATAAGTCTATTAAGATTTAAACTGATTTACTCTCTGCCTGTGATCTCCTGTTGATCAGTCCACCGATTACCCTCCGTCCCCTAGGCTTGGCCATCATCACCTCTGCGCAGCCCTAACTCCTCAAAAATGATGTATCCTGGAGTCTGTTCCAAACCTTGGATGAATGCACTATACAGAAAATGTTGTTGACTTTGAAACCTTCCAATCACTACAACGACCCTCTGCCTGCGAACCTTTTCCTGGAAGTTAGATCCTCCTTATTAACATTGTGGACTATGATCGTCAATGCATCCCTTCGGCAAGGTGCTATTCCGGAGTGCCTAAAATCGGGTCAAGTTACTCCGATTCTAAAGAAACCAGCTGCTGATCCCACCGACCTTCATAACTTTCGCCCAATCTCTAACATCCCCACCTTGGCAAAGCTCCTAGGGAAATGTGTACTCGCCCAACTCTGTAACCACATCGACCAGTTCCAACTCCTGGGCCAATGCCAATCTGGTTTCCGCCCGGGCCATAGTACAGAGTCTGCGCTAACGCACATTGTCGATGATGCGCTAAGAATGTTGGACCATAATGAGTCGTGCCTATTGATCCTTCTTGACCTTTCATCAGCTTTCAATACTGTCGAAGACGATAACCTAATTGACCTCCTGGATCACAGGATGGGGCTGTCTGGGCCTGTACTAAACAGGTTCTCTTCTTTCCTTCAGAATGAATCCCAAAGCTTCAAGGTGAACCAATTCCGGTCCCATCCTGCACCAGTCACTCTGGGGGTTCCCCAAGTCTCAGTACTTTCTCCCACACTCTTTAACTTGTTCATGGAGCCTCTGACAGAAATTCTGAAAGCATCCAGGGTTAACTATCACATGTATGCGGACGATACCCAACTACACTTGAAGATCGCCCCTCCCCCGAGGACATTCAGTTCCTCAACTCAGTCCTGCTGGATACACAAAGTTGGCTGACACGTAACCACCTGAAGCTAAATGCTCTAAAAATGGAATTCCTCCTAATCTCACCCCACAAACAATCTCCGGTCTTGGAACAATGGCTGAATCAGTTTACGGCTCTTAACTGTAGACCTCACCTTGTTGACTCGGCATCCTCACTGGGTATTATATTAGACAAAAGTCTGAACATGCAGAAGCACATCAGTTCCCTCACCAAAGGAGCAAACTTCCAACTCAGCATCCTAAGGAAGCTCAAACCCTTTCTCCCTGCTCATGACCTAAAGGTTGCAGTCTAAGCAGTAGTGATCTCAAAGCTGGACTATGGTAGCACATCACTTTGCGGCTTGCCCAGAGTGAAGATGGCTCCTCTTAGGGTGGCCCTCAATTCTGCTGCTAGGCTGATTACTAGCACTCAAAAATACAATCACATTCATGTAGTTTGAGAGCCTCCAGAAGCACCAGCACCCTTTTACTCAAAACACAAAAATAAAAAATAAAAAAGACCTATAATCGAGCCTTCATAGGTATGTCTCCAAAGGATTTGGAACACCCTTCCCACTGAAGTCACGGTGAACCCTTCCACTGTCCTCTTCAAAAAACAAGTCATAGGGCTCCTGATGAAGAAATTTCTGCCTCAATTGGGCTTCCTCATCTGAGTCTGGGACATAGCTGTTGATTTGTGGCCCAGCTGCCTGGCTCACGAGAATGTTGGACATTATAAGCTGTGGATTTTTTGCTTTGTTGATTCTGTGGCATTTGATTGTACCCCTCCTGTTGCATAAACTGTAATGCGCTCTGATACCCTCAATGGTCATGTTCGCGCTATATGAACCTTTCCAAATAAATAAATAAATGTGAGTCATGTGTGACTGGTTCATTTACGTGTTCTCCCCCCACTCATTTGTGAGATGGGACGTTCTGTGTCCCAACACAACATTCCTCCTTTACCCAAATAAAACAGAACATAGGAATAACAAACCAAAAATAGAAAAACAGGCATAGCGATGATACATTTGCAAACATCATGTACAAAACTGTGTCATCACAGACACCGTCTTCATTACCTGTAAAGATAACCAGAAAAACATTATCTAGGCAATAATACATTCAAACTATAGAGGAGGACTATATTCAGATCAACATACAAAATCCTTCAGATTCTTGGATGGCACTGGTTTGGGATGTAAATCATATCGCTCCATGCCTTGCTGATTGGGACCAGGTTCATTTGTTTCCCCTTTGCCCACTCTCGGATATGCACGGCTGGTATCCCTCCGATGATTTGGTGGGGACTCCAAGGAAACAGTCGACTGGTGGTGACCATCCAGACCCCTCTGCAGTGACAAATGGGAGGGGCAACTACCATTAAGCAAACTTGTCATATCATCATCCCCCATAGAATCAGTAACAGGGGACATACCGCAAACATTTGCTGACTCAAAATACAGTTTGAAAAAAGATCATTCCTCATTATTCTCTCATCTTGCTTCTGTGCAGTGATCATACTTCCTTTCACAGCACTTACTTTACATGGCTCACTTTCAAATGGCAAAAGAAATTTGTGTCCCAGGCGTTGATTTTTGACAAGTACCAAGTCACCAACTTAAAAATGCTGCACGTGGCCCACTGCTTCTGTGATGTGCCGTAATTTCATGCATTGCGTTTCTGCAAGGCCTCTGTAGCCTTTTCTCTGATCGTCAAAATTTCCACCTCATGGGGGAGGTTATCACCTACCACCTGATTCATGCACAACATGCTAGGAGACACTCCAGTGGCAGTATGTGGAGTGAGACGGTACTCACGAAGGAAAGTATACAAAAAGCAGTCCATGTTCTGGCCATTAGCTAGTGCAATTCTCAGGGATTATTTATTTAAGATTTGCGTGAAACGTTCTATGTCACCAACAGCTTGTGGCCAGCGGGGATGATCTTCCGATGGTCAACGCCTTGTGGAAGAGGTGTGGCACAGCAGCCAGGGTGCCTGACTCAAGAACACGGGTTTCACGGTTAGACGTCCGCGCCAGGTTAGCCCAGTACCATGTGACTCTGGGCAATAGCTCGCTTAATCTTCCCGAGGGCCCCCAGTGCCGGGACACCTCTCTGTAGGTAGCTGTGCGCTTTACAAATGCTGGTATTTCATTATATATTACTATGCAAACTCCGGACTAGAAAAGTGGGGACCTTTGTCCGTCCTGAGATCTTTTAACAGTCCATGGGTTGCCATGACTTTTTCCACCTAGGGTACGATCTGGTAGGTGGTCGTTGACAATAGAATTTCGACTTCCAGGTATTCTGAAAAATCACCTATTATTATCAGTATGTGTTAGCCGTCGGGCAGACCACCAAAATCAGCACTCGCTCACTGCCAGGGAATAGGGGGAATGGTTTCACTGATAAGAGGTGCTGGCAGAACTGCTGGACCAGCAGCTTGGCACATTGAACATTGTCTCACTGTGCGTTCCACCCAGTCATATAGACCAGGGAACCAGACCTTTCACCAGAGGCTGGACTTTGTCTTCACCACTCCCTGATGTGCAGAGTGGGTTAGATTGACCACCTGTTTTTGTAGTGACGCCGGAATGACCAGCTTAGTTCCTGTTAGAAATGGGATTTCTGGTTGGCTAGGGCTTGCGCCAAAGCCAGACAGAAACCACCACTCTAGTCAGGGCTGGGGAGTTACACGCCAAAGATAACCCCTGCTCACCCCCTTGGTAGCTTGGCACGAGCAGTCAGGCTTATCTCTGAGGCGATGTGTAAAGCGTTTGCGTGCGCACCCAGTAACAACACCCAAGGCCCACCACAAAGGAAACTCCACACAAGGTATTCTATAAAAATAACCTTTGTATTACCAAAACTCATTAGATAAAAACACACACTTTACAATGTGCCAACAGGCACGAGCAGAATTTACAAGGGATTATATGTACAGGGGACAGGGCCACATGGACCGCTGTCAGGAATTAGCACTTTTTAGAACATAGGAATATAAAATTACTGTAGCACAAAATAACACATATCGCACACAACCAGTAACTACTGGTATCAGGTAAGTACCACCTACGCAACCCTAACCACCTTAGGAAAATATTGCGCAGGGAATCAGGACCCCCCTAGCACCACCTGTACTAGGGAGAAAACAACCACCTAAGTATCACAATACCTATTGGGGTAAACGCACATTACACATGATGCATCGCAACACATTCAGAGGTGTAGGGAAGGAAAACACATGATGCATAAAATACATTCAGCGGTGTAAAACAAGGCACATGACGCATCAACACACATTCAGAGGTGCAGGAAAGGAACAAGAGCGCAAAACTCACATTAGCCCCCACCTGTGGCAGTCCCTAGGCCAACTGGCCTTGTCGGGGCTAAGACGCCCTATGTCCCAATGTCAGGACCAGACTGCGCACGCAGTCAAGGCAAAGCGCAAAGTCACTGCGCACAACCTACACGTTGCAGCTGCCCACGAAGTGCTGGGCAGCTGTGGCACTGAACTTGGGCACCACTGTGCCTGTACATCAATTGTGGCATACGCTGGAGCCTCTCTGGACTCTGAAACTACTATGCCCCCTTGGAGCCTCGTGGGCTCGAGAAAAAGGATGTGCCCACAACGTTGGAGTCCCTCGGACTCGAAGACAATGCTTTTCCGCACACGGCTGCCGCTGCCCACTGTCAGGCGGGGCAGCGGGGAGGGGGAACGAGGACGGCGCTCCCCGGCCCGGACTTCGATAGGGGGGGGCGGGCACCGAGAAGCGTGCCCCGACACCCCCAACCACCCAGTGGCCGAGCCCCACTCACCGGCAGCACCACGATGGAGTCCCCCTCTGGGACTCAGGAGTTCCCGACACCACTCACCGGGGCGAAGGCTCAGGTCCCGCCCTGGAACTCGGGCACTCTTTGGACGCCGGCACCACTCCCTGGAGCGCGCTGACTTCCTCCGGGCGACGCAGGGCTCTCCTTCACCGACGGAGGCGGGGTAGGCTCCCGCCCTCAGTCCGGACTCTAGGCTGACGCTCCTCTTCCTGATCCCGTCACAGGAGCGCGGGGTAGGCTCCCGTCCGCTTCCTCTTTTAGACCACGCCCACGTCCCTCACAGATTGCCTGACTTCCTGTTTGAGAACCGGGCCGCCGCGGTGATTTCTCCGGTGATAAGAGGGGTGGGCTCCCTCGGTATGCAGTATACGGCGGGGTGGGCACCCGCCGTAGGAATACTTAAATCAGCGGGGTGGGCACCCGCCAACAGGCACACAATGCGGGGTGGGCACCCGCTTCGAATGTCGCAAAAATAGCAGGGAATCCCTACGTCGGGGTTCCCTCGCTGGTAATTGCAGCGCCGCGCTGCTGGCCCCAATTAAAGCGCTCCTAGAGCTATAAGTAAATGAAAGGCGCTTCCAGACGCTTTAGGGACACCAACAAGCGCAAAGTCCAGCAAAGTCCTTAGGAAGGTGGGCAGGGGGCAAGGCTGGGCCAGGGGCCAGCTCACTGGGCCCTCCAGGCAGGAAGGCAGTCCCAAGTGGCGGTTCCTCCTGGCCTCCAGCAGCAGCAGCCCCCCTCAGGATCCTGGAAGAGAACAGTTTCTGTGGGGACACAGCCCCATTTTTATACAGTACAAACCCTTTGTTCTGGGTTCAGGGTGAGGGGGAAAACCAGTCGCAGCTGGTTGGGGAGCACCCTTGATGTGCTCAGCCCCTCACTCTATTCACTGGCAGGGCTAGGGTCGTCAGTCGCACCACAGGGGGCGGAGCCAGCATTGTGTGGGGAAAGCCCTGCCCTATTCAGGTCCAAGGTGCACTCCTCCCCAGCCATCAGCATGCTAATCTCACACTCACCACTGGGGCAGACCCAACCAGACTCCTGGAGCCAGGCTCACCAGCCAGCTCCAGCCAATCACACGCCAGACACACTGCACACAGAAGTGCCCACTTCTAGAAGTGGCACTTCCACACTAGATACATGCACGCCGCACACATCATCGCGCAGCATTCAATCACACGAGTCCGCACATACCAAACTCGGGCCTGCACACCCCACGCATCAGGAACTACCAGGGATACATACATTCCCCATGCATTCCTATGGGAGGGCAGGCCTATCTCACCACATGCACTCAGAGTGCGCACGCACTTTACCCTGGGACACAGGGAAAGTGCGCAGAAACCAAACATCACCACACCAAGTCACCAATAAAAAGCAAAAAGTTCAGGGGTGAACCTGCCAGAAGGGCCAAGTCCAACAGTTCCTCTTAGTAAACATCCTTCTGGAGAAATAGCAAGTTCATGCAGGACGTTATGTAACAATGACAATGTAAAACGAGTATCATCTGTTTGAAATGTGTCGTACTTTGAAATTTGGGACCGCGTAGGAGGCAGGGCCCTACCCCTGTCTATCCCGGTATTAGCGAACCGCGAATGGTCAATGCGGTATGTACAAGTGCTCTGTATAACGTTTTAGCTATAAATGCACTGTGTATATGATATTAACACTGTGTATACGATATGATACAGTAACTTCGTGGGTTCCATCTTAGAACGGTGGCCATCTTATGGTTGCCCTCACATAGGCTACATATTACGAGCAAATACGGGCCTTTAGAGCACATGTGCCTTCCTCTGACTTCCCTGTGACCTGGGCAGCTTGGCTCCGCTGCCCCAGGTCAGTCCGGTCTCACGAGCTCCCCGTCCTACGGCCACCTGTGATTAGCATCAGGGCTTGACACACCATAAAGCCTTTTCATCCCACACGAGCCTCCAGCTAATCTCTTTCACACCTGACCGTTCCTGCTTTATGGCTTGTTTTCCAAACAGGAGATGCCCGTGTTTATTGGGGCCTGTTGATATCTGATGTGGGATCTGAGCCTCGCTGGGTAAATAATTGTGGGCTGGCCTAACTGGAATGTGGGATGGTCATCATGACTCTGCCTTTTCGTTTGTAATGTATACCTGTAAATGACCATACCGTAAAACAAGGAATGTGTGCCTGAAGCATGATATTTTGTATTTAAGGAGAAGCTCGTTTCTGTAATTTTAAGCAGTCTCCTGAGAACATACACACTGTTGTACTTCTAGGATACCTGTAATTGGTCTGCAGCCAATAAACTGGATCTTTGACTTCACCCAGAAGACTCTGTGTTTCTGTAGGTCTGAAACAAGAAGAACCCGAAGTCATAGGGTGTGTTCCCCTGCACCGCTGGGCTTAAAATTTCCAGTACTTCAGTTGGCGCCCAACTCGGGACGATTTCAGCGGTACCGGTCCAAGCCAGAGGTTCGTGAGGAGCTTCGTGTGGAAATTCTGGAGGAAGGCCGCCACTTCATCGACCCCTGCATGTCGACGTGGTCCGAAAGTCTTTTCTGCGAGGTTCTCCGTGTCCCGACGGCTACGAAGGACTGCTGCCCTGATTAATCGCCCTGTTTTGGACCCTTGACGATTTTGGTAGAGCGAAACAATCGAGAGAGTCTTCTGGTGACGCCATTGATCATCGATATTCAGTTAAGTATAAGTGGAGCGTCTCCCAGTTTGAATTTGGTATCCTTCGGGATCATTTTGATTTGGAGTTTGCAAACGCCAAAGCCAGAGGACTCGTGTATTCACGAGACTATCGTAATCGATAATCCTTTGAAGTTTGGAACTAGACTAGTGAGCGAAAATGCCTGGTGCTAGTGTATTTGGAAGATTGTTTTGTTTGGGTTGTGGAAGGGATTTCCAGTTAGAGGATTCATGTCCGGTTCCTCCAATTGGAACTCCAACTTATGAGCTTTATGTAAAACATGGCGTGGGCCCCATTGCATATAATGAAGTATGGATCCGATACACCAGAAAGGACGGTGTTTTAAAATGGACCTCAAAATGGTAGTTTCGATACAGATATCTTAGATAATTTGGAAGTGAAATTGTTTAAAAAGAAAGCCCGGCCGGCGATGTTTGATTCTTTCCGCCTATGGCGAAAGGAAGCCAAACAGAAGGAAATTAAGCTAGCGAAAAGGAATAAGAGAGAAAGAGGTATGTCAGTGATGCAAGCAGCTGTGCAATTTAAAGATAATGAGGAGGAACAAATGAATGAACAGTTACATAGACAGCGCAAACTAGGGATCGATAAATGTTACCCTGTTTTGTCACCCCTTGTGCAAGAAACTGAAGACCTGGTTATTTAACCTCTAAAAAAACTCATAAGATCACTCGGGAGAGTAATAACAGTACAGCGCCGAGACGCCTGCGGGCATTTGTTCGCGCTTAATAAATGCTAAAAATAAATAAATAAATAAATAAGATGAAGCAAAAGAGAAAGAAAAGGATTCCCTAATGTCCCATTTACTAAGTTCGCCACCCCCGTATGCGCAAAATGCCACAGCACCTCCACAGCTTGTAAATGTGCAGCCTCCAGTGAATATGCCGCAAGCCTTCCCACAGCCGCCAGCTCCTCCTCAGCTGGCTCCTATCCCTGCAGTGCAGCCCTCTCAAGGGCCGCCAGTTTTGTTACCTGTTGCCCCCGCGCTTCCTGCGACTTTGCCTAGCACATCAGCTGCCTCCCCTGGTGCTCCTTCTTGCACTACCCCGGTACCTGTATCTGAATCTGTTTTTCTTCCCTCTGTCTATCCCCCCGTTTTCGCCTCAACTTCTCCTTCAGCACGACAACGACTAGCTAATGTAGTCACTAGTTTAATGTCGCCTCTCTTTGGGTCATCCAGTGCGACTGCTGGTTTACAGCGTAAGCAATTGCGTAGTCAGCTGCCTGGTCCTGACGAGAAAGAGGTGTTAGATCATCTGGCGCGTAGGTGGATTGGTTTCCCTTCACTCTATGATGTGGAATCAATTGTTAACGTTTTTCACCAATGGGATGCCCCAACACAGAGGTATGTTTTTGACAAAATGTGTGAATTCCTCTGTGAGGAATTGGAAGATAATGGTTCAAACCCAAACCCCCAGGAATTGTGTCGAGTGCGATTTGACTTTGGGACAGGTACAATTGTGGGTCCCAACGTAGATAAAGCAGTTGCGACTTTACTGTCCTTCAGAAATGGCGATTGTCAGCAATCATTGTTCGAACAGGAATTCCCTGTGGGGAAAAAGGAAAAAGGAAAAAGCGCGACAATACCCTATGAGAGAAGTCCCTCCGGTATGGAAGAAAGCTGTTGCGGCTGATGCCGCTAACGGTATTGCTGCTATGCCAGCTCATTTTCAGCGTGTTTGGGTGCATGTCCCTTGGAAACGATCTGAAGTGTTAGCGCTTAAACAGACATTGCCTGACCCCCGTAAAAACCCTACAGGTTATTATAAGGAGTTATCACAAACTGCAGAATCATGTGTAATGAATCTGGCTGACATAGATATGCTGTTTGGGAATGTGGTTCCACAGCCTTTATGGGGATCCATTCGTAATGTAGATCACGCTGCAGAATTGGGTAACACATGGGCTAATATCATTGCTGCAGATGCTGGACAAGTTGGTGGTGCGAAACCTGACCCTTTAGTAGCAGAACTCCCTGGTAGAATTATTACATACATGAAAACTATAATGCCTGCGATGCGCGTAAATTGGGATAAACTGTCCGCATGCAAGCAGAAGAAGGATGAGACAGTGTCAGATTTCTTTACCAGGTTTGAAGAAACGTTTATCGACCACAGTGGTCAAGACATGAGCACTGAAGGTGGCCAACGGTTGTTTGTTGACAAATTTGTGCAGAATCTACTTCCCGAGTTGTGTAAGAAATTAAAAGACTCAGAAAGTTCTTGGGCTGTTTCCTCTTCAGCGCAAATACTGGCTACTGCACAGTATAATGAAAATAGAGATAAAGATGAGAAGGATAGAACAGATAAGAAAATGAAAGAACTGAAAACAAAGGTCCTCTTGCAGCAGGCTTATCCGTCACGTGGAGGACAGAATAATTATAGGCAAACTCAAGGTATCTATCAGCAGCCCCAACAGTTTCAGAATAATCAGCAAATGAATGGGTATTATCAACCACGCATCCCTGTAGGTCCCAACCAATGTTCATATTGCAAAGAGGAAGGTCATTTTAAATATAGTTGCCCTAAATTAATGCAGCGTAACAGTAATGCGTATGGCGCAAGAGGCAGAGGTGGTCAGCAAGCTCCTAGAGGTAGGGGGCGTGGAAATGCTCCCCAGAACGTGCGTCCTCTTCCGCCTCAAAATACCATAAATAGCTTTGATCAGCAAGCCAACGCGACTGGTAATACAGCTCAGTACTACAATAATGATTAATATGCAGAAGACGACAATGTAGAAGATAACGATTACTAGGACAGCCGTAGACAGAGAGAGGGAGTTGTTTCAGTGCCAGTGGATCAGAGCGGACCTTATGTTAAAGTAACTACAGCAAATATAACGGAGCCCTTTCTGCTGGATACTGGTGCTGCAAAGAGTTCAATCATGCATTCAAAACTCCCTGGCGCGCCTTTGTCTGGCGAAATGAATGTTTCAGTAGGTTTTTCTGGCGCCCCAGTTAGGAACCCGATTTCTAGTCCTATGTCACTTTCTGTTGGACCTTGTGAGCTAAAAGCACCCCTCATCCTAACGACAGGTTGTGGTGAAAATTTGCTAGGATTAGATCTGCTAAAAAGATTGCATGCAACACTATATTGTTCTCCCTCAGGAGTACAACTTACATTAGGTAAGAAAGTGATTTCCCCAATGTATTTGTCTAAAAATGCAATGCCACCTGAATTGTCATCCCTTCCGGATGGCCTTTGGGCTACTGGTCCCAATGATGTGGGTCTTCTGGAAATACCGCCATATGTGGTAACTTTAAAAGCCAATGTCAGATTGCCACGCATTCCCCAGTACAAGATCTCCAATGAGGGTCAGAAAGCGTTGTTAGCAATTGTCAGCGATTTGATTGAAAAGGGTGTAATTGAAGAGACAAGAGGCAACGTTTGCAATAGTCCTGTTTTACCTGTCTTAAAACGAACGGACCCTTCACAGCCACCTGTTTACAGATTTGTGATTGATCTTAGAGAAGTTAATAAGATTGTTGTGCCACAGTTTCCAGTTGTCCCTGATATAACTGCCTTGTTAACCATGATTCCAGCCTCCGCTGCATGGTTCTCAGTGATCGATTTAAAGAATGCTTTCTTTAGCATCCCAATTGCAGAGGAGAGCAGAGACATTTTTGGCTTCAGTTTAGGAGGTCGCAGCTTTCGCTTTAAACGCGCTCCCCAGGGACACTGTGAAAGTCCATCAATATACAGTCAGGCTTTAAAAGCGCAGCTTGATGCACTGGTTCTACCCAATGGCGCTATCCTTATTCAGTATGTTGACGATTTACTAATCGCCGCGGATACTGAAGAGATTTGCAAGAAAGCTACACTGTCTTTGTTGCGTCATTTGTCTGCCTTTCATCACAAAGTGTCTCTCTCAAAGCTGCAATATTGTCGACAAGAAGTGACCTACTTAGGTCATCTCTTATCGAAGGAGGGAAGGAAACTGACCCCAGAAAGAATTCGAGCCATTGCACAGTTAAGTGTGCCTAGAACACAGAGAGAAGTGCGTGCTTTCTTGGGCATTACTTCTTACTGTAGGCATTGGATTCCAAATTTTTCCTTGCTGGCAAAACCTTTGTTAGCATTAACATGCAAAGACACACCGAATCCTATTCCATGGTCTGAAGAGTGTCCGAAAAGTTTTTTGGAATTGCGCAATGCATTGTGTTCAGCTCCTGTGTTGGGTACCCCTGACTACAGCAAGCCTTTTACATTGTATGTTCACGAAAAGAACGGTTGCGCATTATCAGTGTTAACACAGCCTTTTGGCGACAGACCGCGTCCATGCGCATATTTTTCATCAACCTTGGACCCGGTAGCGAGGGCATTGCCAAGTTGTCTGAGAGCTACAGCCGCCGCAGCTATGTCTATTCGACAATCTGCTGGACTAGTAATGGATAATACATTGATTGTTATGGTTCCACATGCTGTGGACACATAGTTAAACAGGACCAAGACACAGCACTTAACTAGTGCGCGATTATCAGGATATGAGCTGACACTGTTAGCAAATCATATACACATAAAGAGATGCAACACGTTGAATCCAGCTACATTATTACCAATCCCAGCAGACCTAGATGAGATTGAGCAACATGATTGTTTGTTCAGAACAGAAGAAGAGACGAAAGGGAGAGTAGATCTTAAAGATACTCCCCTGACTGAGTGTGATGGTACCTTATGGGTGGGTGGTTTGTGTTTCAAGCTTCCAAATGGTGATACGACTGCTGCATATGCTATCACTACTTTGCACACGATTGTTGACACTGCACGTGTGCCACAAAATTCGGCTCAAGCAGCAGAATTGATTGCCCTTACAAGAGCATGTGTGTTGTCTGAAGGAACATATATACGGATAGCCAGTACGCCTTTGGCGTGGCTCATAGTTTTGGGCGATTGTGGAAAGAACGTGGGTTCCTGACTTCGCATGGAGCTAAGATTCAGAATGGCAAGTTGGTGAATGATCTTGTTGAGTCACTGACCCTACCGTTGCAAGTTGCGATTATGAAATGCAGTGCGCACAAGAAAATCACTGATGATGTTGGTCGTGGTAATGCGTTTGCTGATGAAATCGCGAAAGAAACAGCAAAAGATGTGAAGACTCGAATGTATGTTGCAGGCCCTGCCAGATGGGTTGGTGATGTTGGAATGTGTGAAAAGACGATAGAGAGTGTAAAGTCCCTTCAAGCTGAAGCCACAGAGAAAGAGTTGAGCAAGTGGAGAGAAAGTACGGGTAAATTGGATGAGAATGGTTGTTGGATTGATCTGTCAGAACATAGGCGATGGTTGTTACCTGATGCATATGTGCTTCCAGTGGTTACTATGGCACATGGAATGGCACATATCAGTATGAAAGGAATCTGTAAGTTGTTGGCTCCAGTATGGCAGAATGCTGGAATTCCCAAGTGTGCAGAGAATGTGGTCAAGAATTGTATGGTATGCTTGAAATACAACCCTGGTAGGGGAACCCCAACTCCAGCTGGTCATTTTGCGCCTCCATCATATCCATTCGAAGTTTTACAGCTAGATTTTATCCACATGGAAAGGTGCAACAACCCGAAATATGTATTGGTGGTTGTTTGCGCTTTTTCAAAATGGATAGAAGCGTATCCCCTAAAAGACAACACTGCTCTATCCACAGCCAAAGCCCTTGTGAAGGAATTTTTCCCTAGGTTTGGAATGCCAAGAATGGTGTGGAGTGATAATGGGAGTGAATTTGTGGGTCAAGTGATGAAGAATGTGTGTGAGGGATTAGGGATCAAGCAGAAGTTCCACGCTGCAAATCACCCCCAATCAGCTGGATTAGTAGAGCGCTACAATGGCGCTCTAAAACTCAAGCTGGCCAAAATCCAGGCGAGCTCCGGTCTTCAATGGCCTGACGCTCTGCCTCTAGCACTCCTGTCCACCAGAATGACCGTACACTCACGAGTGGGACTCAGCCCATATGAAACTATTTTTGGCCGCCCGGCCAATGTATGGGGTGAGCCAAGACCGACGAAATTCAGCGAAATCGAACATCCAGTACTGCTTGATTACTTGTATGAATTGACGGCTAAATTGCGTGTTTTACACCAACAGGTGCATGATACTCTCCCCCAGGCCTCTGAAGCTCCAGGACACCCTATCGACCCTGGCACATGGGTGCTCATCAAGAATTTCCAGCGCAAAAGCAACGATGAGCCCCGTTGGATTGGCTCTCATCTCGTACTTCTGTCTACAAGATCAGCTGTTCGAGTAAAGGGGAAGAAGAACTGGATCCACGGCGCCCACATCAAAAGAATCCCTTTGCCTCTACCATATGACCAGTGGGTCCAGGAGGGTATCGCTGACTCTGAAACAGACACTGTACCTCGTTTTGTGCCGTTCAGTGATGCACGCGTAAGAGGCACAGCTTCAACACAAGAAAGTGACGATATTTTGCAAGAAGCTGTGCCACCGTCAATTCGATTGGACACCACAGAGCCTGAACTCTTGTTTCAAGATCAGACAGTACCTGCCCGTTTCCGCTATAACTTAAGACCAAGGCCTATGGACAAATAAATATTCTTTTTCCTTACCTTTTTGTTTTTGATACCATAGCTCTCCCATCTGAAGGACTTTCTTGATTTTTGTTTTTCGAACCACCATCCGGGTTCAGCCGCAGGGTCGCGGTGCCAAGACTTTGGGGTACAGGCCGAAGACGTTAGGTCAACGGTTCTGGTTGGTCTAGGGCGTTCCCTGGACCGACAGGTGTACTCCTTAGCAGAAGATACTCACCCGCCGCGAGCGGCACGATTAGAAGATGGAGTTTTTCAAGATGGAGAGACTCGCTGAGGAAATGAACTTTAAAGCAAAAATGTGTAAAACAATGAAGAGCAAACGTTTTGTATTATTATGTCTGTTTATATTATGTAGTATGGTAGTGTTTACTGTAGGATTTGTATTCTTCTCCTCTCAAGAGCCCATTGCACCCACTGTACAGCCTATACCTCCTTCTACTGTCTCCTCACACTCTTTTCACCCTCTGCCTGAACACGAACAAGCCAGACGATCAGAGTTTGTAAACAATTCGTTTATTCAGCTCCTGCACCAGCACCAACTAGTTATGAATACAACCAATTGCTGGGTGTGCGGTTTAATGCCACATACCATTAATAAGGGTATTCCTTATCTAGTGCTGCCGTTTAGTTACAATGGATCGTCATGGGCATTTCAGACCATGTTTCTCTTTGCACTAGATGCCTACTCCCCGTGACAACCGCGTTCCATCAGACCTAGCACCAATAATAAGGCCTTAATGAAAGGAGTTGCCGATATGAGCAGAGATATCGACGCATACTCATCTATTCCCAAGGATGAATTGAGAGCTTATGTAGGATGGAACGCGACGGGGTATAGTATTAGTCTGGGTGAAAGACAGCGGAAAATCTCATCCCCAATTTGGGTCGTACCCCACATAGGTCGGTTCTGTTTACAAGGTAATGGTCAGAATCCAAGAGCTCAACTGGGGAGAAGTGACTGTACTGAAACGTACACTTTTCCATCGCAGTTTTCCCCTGCGTTTTTAGCTGGCAAGGGTACATATTTTGTCTGCAATGACCGAGCATATACATGGTTGCCCCCTGATTTCTCGGGCACATGTTATATTGCAAATCTGCTACCGCCGACATTTACTGCTGCCTCCGACTATCACAAGACCAGAGTTGTGAGAGGAGTGATTAGTAAGGAGGATACTGCCGGTCAGGAAGCGGGAGACTTCTTTTTGGGTTTCCTGCCGTTTTGGGGACCTATGGTCAATAGTAGGAACCTGAGACAACTGACTCGTGTGGTTGAATCCACCGTTAATGTTACAGCTGGTGCCCTTGGTAATTTAACAGCTGAGCTCCAAGCGGATCGCCTCATGACTTTGCAGAACCGCATGGTTCTAGACGTTATACTTGCAGACCGCGGTGGGGTATGTAAGGTCATCCAATCCAGTTGTTGCATTTTCATACCAGATAACGCTCCAACAGTTTATCAAGCCATCTCCAAACTGCATAAAATATCTGAATCCATACACGTGGATAAGGGAGATTGGTCACTGGTGGGGTGGTTCTGGGAACTGATATCTGCCTGGGGTTGGAAAGTTCTGATGGTTATTGGAATGATCTTAGCCATCCTTTTCCTGTTCTGTCTGTGCATACAGTGTGCTCCTGCGATATGTGGCCTCTGTGCTACATTATGTGTAAGGAAACCTGTATCGAGGGACGAGCTACAGCTACAGCAACATCTCCATGACTTCGTGAATATTGACCTAGACTCGGATTGATGTGAGTATAGTTATTGCCTATGTAAGGGCAAAAGGAGGGTCTGTCGTACTTTGAAATTTGGGACTGCGTAGGAGGCAGGGCCCTACCCCTGTCTATCCCGGTATTAGCGAACCGCGAATGGTCAATGCGGTATGTACAAGTGCTCTGTATAACGTTTTAGCTATAAATGCACTGTGTATATGATATTAACACTGTGTATACGATATGATACAGTAACTTCGTGGGTTTCATCTTAGAACGGTGGCCATCTTATGGTTGCCCTCACATAGGCTACATATTACGAGCAAATACGGGCCTTTAGAGCACATGTGCCTTCCTCTGACTTCCCTGTGACCTGGGCAGCTTGGCTCCGCTGCCCCAGGTCAGTCCGGTCTCACGAGCTCCCCGTCCTACGGCCACCTGTGATTAGCATCAGGGCTTGACACACCATAAAGCCTTTTCATCCCACACGAGCCTCCAGCTAATCTCTTTCACACCTGACCGTTCCTGCTTTATGGCTTGTTTTCCAAACAGGAGATGCCCGTGTTTATTGGGGCCTGTTGATATCTGATGTGGGATCTGAGCCTCGCTGGGTAAATAATAGTGGGCTGGCCTAACTGGAATGTGGGATGGTCATCATGACTCTGCCTTTTCGTTTGTAATGTATACCTGTAAATGACCATACCGTAAAACAAGGAATGTGTGCCTGAAGCATGATATTTTGTATTTAAGGAGAAGCTCGTTTCTGTAATTTTAAGCAGTCTCCTGAGAACATACACACTGTTGTACTTCTAGGATACCTGTAATTGGTCTGCAGCCAATAAACTGGATCTTTGACTTCACCCAGAAGACTCTGTGTTTCTGTAGGTCTGACACAGGAAGAACCCGAAGTCATAGGGTGTGTTCCCCTGCACCGCTGGGCTTAAAATTCCCAGTACTTCAAATGAGGCATTATGAATGAGGGTGTGTCAGTTTCCAGAAACAAGTGCTGACACTTCTTACTGAAAACAGTTGTCTGACTGGGTAGTGATTATAATGTCATCCAGGGAGAGTGGCAGTGGCCTTGACTGCTCTACCAATAACCGCATGTACTCTTTCACGTCTTCAGCATCCGCTTCTTCACCGACAGTGGAGGGCCTCGCATGGCTCGAGAGATAGTCAGCTGGGTTCTGAGACACTGGACAATACACTATGGTGAAGCGGCATTCTTGTAACTGAAGAATCCAATTTTCGACCCAAGGAGGTGGTTTTGACAAGGATCCTGTAAACAGAGGTATTAGCGAGTTTTGATCCGTGTGCACTATAAATGGTTCGCCGTAAAGGTAAAAGTGAAAATGGCGACACCACCAGTAGGCCGCAATAGCTTTCTTCTAGATATGAGAGTAGAGCTGTTCTGTATCTGTTAGAGCATGACTATTGTATGCTACCGGGGCCGATTCACCATCACCCTGTTTTGAAAGAGTATAGCCAGTAGGGCTGGCATCCATGGATAACTCTGATTCATGGCGAGGGTCAAAGTAAGCTAAATTGGTTTGTGCTGACAGGGCTTGTTTTATTGCTTGGAACACTTCCTCCTGGGCAAGCCCAATCCCCAGACTGCATTTGCTTTGGTCAGTTCCCAAAGAGGTGGTCATGTTTTGAATAAAACGGCTACAGTAGGTGACCATCCCCAGAAGGTTGCAGACACCTGTAATGCTGGGCCTAACTGAATATCTAGAACCTTTGTGGGCTCGGGCATGACCCCCTGTTCAGAGCACCGGCACCTGAAGAAGGCAATTTCTTGTTGTTGCGAAGCACACTTTTCACTGTGTAAGGTGAGTCCACTGTCCTGTAATCATTTGAAAATTGCCTTCAGCCTTTCATGATATCATGTGATAGTTGGGGTATACACTATAATGTCATCACTGACATTGATGACCACTTCAAGGCCAGCCAACATGCCCCTGATAGTATCCTGAAAAACTTCAGCTGCACTTGACACCCCGAAACTGAAGGGTTTGTATCTCCTTAGACACACGTATGGAGAAAGTAGTGATGGCTCTGCACTCCAGAGTCAGCAACAGCTGATAGTATCCTTCTCAGAGATCCATTTTTGAGAGCCATGTTGAACCATTCACTCCTGCCACGATATCATCTACGGTGGGCGTCAGGCGTCGTTCACACCAAATAGCCATGTTGGGTAGTCGCATGTCAACACAAATTCTGACTCCACCGGGTTGGTAGGGCTTTTGGGCGACTACAATCGGGTACACCCAGGGCTTAGGAACCTCCACTTTTTCAATGATGTCCTACTGTTGGAGTTTTGTCAGCTCATTTTCAACCTTTGGGAGCAGATGTGAGGCCACCCGGCGATGTCTCAGTGCAACCAGCTGAATTAATTCATCTATGTGGAGGTGTATGAGATGGTCTTTTAGACAACCAATGCCTTGGAACAGTGGCAATAACTCATTAAGCAAATTGTCCACACTCGCCAAATGCATTCTGAGAGCAAAAGACATCAAGTTAAGTCGCCCCACCTTGTGAAAGCTCAGAAGCATTCCCAAAACCCTTTTGGTGACATATATCTTGGCATGTATGGAACATTTGTGGTGAAAACCACCACCAGTTGGAGTGGCATTGAAGATCCATATGCAAAAGCTTGTGTGATGGTTGGGCGCAGGACAGGCTGTAATGGGAGAGTTTCCAACAAAGACTGTGCAATAATGTTTATTGAAGCCCCTGTAACACACCTTAGAGCTTGTGGTAGCCTGGGGGCGGGTCTTCTTTTCGTCTGCTCCCCCATCATTATGAAATTGACAGACTCAGTCTTAAACGTTGCATTGTAGAGCTGCTTCCATGTGTGCGGCACGCTCTTTAGATAGCTCTTTTGATTGCTCTATCGTTAGTATTGGAGCTATGGACATACCAGTGACTTGTAGAATGTTCTCCCTTAGTTTAACAGATGTTCAACCCTGTATGAACTGTGCATGAATCTCATCATCAGCATCAGGTAGCATGCAGGTGCTAGCAAGTTCTTTTAGTCACACATAAAAAGTGTCTATTGATGCCTCAGGAAACTGCCTAGCTTGGCGTAGAAGGAATTGTTTGAAGTCAGGATTAGCAAGTGGTCTTGGCAGACAACAGGAACACTCCCAGCCACGAGCAACGATGCACTGGTCACAGGCAGTCCCGGTAGGTGGCGTAATACAGGTGAGCCACTGGACCGGATCAGTTGCATGGGACAGGAATGAACAGCACCCGCTCATTGCCAATTTGCAGCGCTTATCTGGAATGAATGGACACCACCACAGGTGCTGGTGCATACCATATGACCAATAGGTGCGGACCTCTGTTCCTTATATTAACTACCCCATCACTTCATGGCCAATACCACTTGGGTTATGCGTGATAGATTCCTTTACTTTTTCTCCCCTCACGCCCTTGTGAGATGGTACGTTCCGTGTCCCAACACAACAAAGAATACGTGAATGCTAGGTGCAGTATTCTCTGTCTATGCATAGGAAGTTTCAGTTAATTCAGTTTATTTATCTTTGTAAAAGTTCAAGCTCCAGTAAGTTCCATTCATACATGTAACCCCTCACCAGGTGCTAAACTCAGTTAAGCTCGGCCCTTCTATTTATTATTGTTATTTGGTCTGCATTAATGTGACTATCTGTTACTGTAGCAGAAAACATTACCATTTTATATAAAATCGTATAAACTTGTTGAAATGTTCTTGCCTTATGCACGAGAGATCTGGTCAAGGTGGAACACAGGGGAATGACAATTCTTAAAACAGAAGTTTATGCCCTTACGAGTTCCTCAGAGTGTATTTCAGAGACTAGAGTCCTGACTTAATACAGGTCTTTAATTGCCCACAAGTATTTTGAGAGCCACAGAACTTAGCATCTACCATCGCTTTGTTAGATCTAAATGCATCTGTAAAATCAATATGTGCAATCCTCATTGACAGGCTCGAGTATACACCTGTAGAGACAACAGTACACTCATTTGCAAGCAGATTAATAATAGCATTGCAAACATGGGCAAAGGCAAATAGCTTTTATAGCGATAATGTACTCATATTAAATTTGGCTTTACTCACAAAAGTATAAGCTATGCATATACGTGTTTTCTAAGTAATAACAATAAAGTTTTTGTTGTTTATGATTATTTAAAACCTTTACAACTAGAAAAAACAGCTCAATTAATACAACAAAGATTGCCTTCATACATGGTAAAGCTATGTTATCAGTAATTTAAAACATACTGAGGTTGCCACGATAGTCAGCTAAATGAGTAATAGCTTGTTATTCCTCATTTGTAGCAGCACAAAAACTAAATAAAGTGCAAATGCCTTGAGACAGTCAATTTTACAGAGAAAGTGGACGATAGATTGTTCCTCATTACCAACAGAGCAGTAGTCTGATAAAGTCATGGTGCAATGTATTTTCTAAGTATGTAACATATCAAAAAACATGTTTACGCAAATAAGAAATTCAACTTTCAAATCTAACTCAGTGATACTCCTCTTCTTGATAATAATTGCACGCAGAGAAATCTGCATTGAATGGATATCTAGCACCCTACCTACCTGCGTGGAATTGGGAAACTCAGCGAAGTGCATTGGCAGGCTGGACTGTATGAACGTTTCAGTAAAGATAGTGAAGAAATGGGGAACCCTTTCTCTCCCTCTTGTCAAGTTAAGTTTGATAATTGGGAAGAAACTCAATATCACAAGGTCAGATAACGAGGTATTAATAGTCCAAGTATTAAAGACAGATATCAACTTAGGAGGATTTTGTGAGTTTGCTCCTGCACACCTTACATTAATTGGTGAAAGAGACATGGTCCTTAAACTTAATGGCTGTGGGTTACGTTTGTAGTTTTGGATTGTACCTCCCAACTATTGTCACATATGAGGACTTAAAACATATAAAAAAGTCTAACAAGGTGAAGGTGAGTCATCCACACAGAGCAATAACGTGGTGAGTCCTGATGGCATATCCACCCCTTTAATTCTTTTCTTTCTGATTGATGTATTGGCCACAGCCAGGGATTCCAGTGCTGTACGAAATAGCAAGGGGAGTGGTAGGGGTGGGCGGAATTTGCGTAGTCGCACTACGTTAAGCTCCGCGAAATGGTAAAAAATCTCCGCGAACACACAGAAATTAGCGGAACACCTGGAATTGCTTGTTTGCGATGCTTTTTTCCTGTTCGTGAATGCTGTTTGCATGCTTGGGGGAAATATATCGCGAACACGCATTTTGAGAACGTGAACAAGCAAAAAATTCAGCGAAGCCGCGGAACGCAGTATTTTGGGCAATTCCGCGCGAGCGGAACGGAATTTACTGCCCAGGCCTAGGGAGTGGGAGACATTCCTGGCTCGTGCCTCTGAGGATAGGAAGGCAAGTCACTTTAATTCACTTGCACAGTTGGAGAATATACAGCTATTTGACTTTACCTATGAATAGGTAGCTAAACCAACCCTCTTAATCATTAGAAACATGTATCCCCATTTTAGGCAGCCAAATGAGTTTACGGGCATAGCGGCAGTATCTCTATCTAAGCATCCTTTGAAATACACAGTGGATGTGATAACAAAGCTGAATGGTGATCTACCCATGACAATCTTCACTTGTGTATGATGAATAAGGGATGGAACAATTTTACGATGCCTGTTTGCTAGAACTTTTGTTAAAATCTTCACAATGACATTAAGTAACAGTGAAGTGGGTCTCTATCCAGCTCGGAGACGTTATAAAAGATATTTTAAAAGCACTGGGTGAGTGAAAACAGCCAATTTTGTTTTTCCCCGTTGTAGTGCATTATCTCCATAGGCTAACATGGGAAGGCTTTATTAAACTTTGATAAAGTCTAACTATTGACAGGAGTGAGCTGAAATGATACTTCAAAGTGTCTCAATAATAGTTGGAATAAATCCAACAACTTGTCATGGTCTGTCCTGCTACTCTGCTGCCCTACTGCCTGAATAAGAAGGACTGAACCCGCACCTTGGACCCAGGACGACGAGAGTGACTCCAAGGGGTAGTTGGCTGGCTGCCTGATCAGAGCCTCAGGGACAGAAAAGGCTCCAGCCATCTTGAATCCTGCAACTGGACTCCACCTGCTATGAGTCCTACCCCCTCCCCAAGTGGTGCGCCCCCAGTGCTGCACCTTTGGAACTAGGTATAGAGGTGCTCTGCAAGCCCAAACTAAGGTCTCCACCAGAACCTACGGAGCTCAACTCAAACCCAATGCAGCACCTTGCAGCCTCTCCTTAGAACCGACGCAGCACGATGAAACCTCTATGCAAGCCCTCATGGCAGCCCTGGCAGCTTATCAAAACCATTGCTGGGTGATGGATCCTTGATGCAAGCCCACAGTGCAGCGTTTTGGAACCACCATTGCGTGACACATCCTTGACCCAGATCTCACATAGTTCCTCAGCACCACTACTGAGCCGTGCAACTCACCACATCCAGGACTTAACATACATTTTTCAACAGGCCTAACTTGGTCTTTTTAGCTGGATCATGCTCCATCATGGTCAGCCTGAACTTGTGACTTAGTGCCGGTCCAGCACAACCAGATAACCACAGTTGGCGCTTTTGCTTATAAGCAATATTTTTTTCTAAATATTTTAAATTTCATATCTCCAGTTCAGTTCTACTAATTAGACTTTTGTTGATTTGGTGTCAAATAACTTATTAAAATGCATTCTATGTTTCTAAATAGGTTTGGGATTTTTCTTATATTGTGTTTTCATTTTATCACTCTTTGTGTACTGCATAAATACCTTATACATTGCCTCTAAGTTAATGCTTCTGTGTCAAGCTACCAGAGGGTTAAGCACAGATGAATTTAGTAACTTTTGTGGTTCACCCTGATGGGGATTCTGGATGTCAGTTGAGCAGGCTTTAACCTCCCTCAACAAACAACCCAATTTCTCACATTGTACATTTAGCCCATCTTGGCCTTGTCCCCTTTGAGCTAGACCACACTCACCAGCTGCATGCAGCATATGAAGGTAGAGAGTCTGCCCTCCTCATGCTGCACTTTTGTTAGTAAAGCTTTTGTTATGCCTTTACCTGCATGTTAGATGTTTAGTGTTCCCTGAGACCCTTCTTTTCATCTCCTACTTACCTACAAATCATTTTATTTAATCTCATCAAAGGTTTATATACACTGATGGTATATAGAACTTAGATCTTCTATGCTAAGGAGCTATTATCGTCATTGTTGCTTCCTTGCAGGCCCCCTATTTTTCAGTTCCTTTTTTGAGAAGTAGCTAGCAGTACTGTCTAGAGGACTAAGAATGAGGAATTACCAACGGGACCAGAGAAGCAGCTCTCAGCACTGTCTGGAGGACTTTGAATGGGGTAATTATCGAAGAGACCAGAGAAGCAGCAAGCAGCACTGTCTAGAGGACTAAGAATTAGGAATTACCACTCGGACCAGAGAAGCAGGTAGCAGCACTGTTTAGAGAACTCAGACAAAGGAATTGCTATTTGGAGCAAAGACACAGCTAGCAGAACTTCCTAGAGGACTAAGAATGAGAAATTACCGAGTAGGACCAGAGTAGCAGCTAGAAGCGCTGCCTAGAGGACTTAGAATGATGAATTACCAAATGGACCAGAAAAGTAGCTAGCAGCACTTCCTGGTGGTCTTTGAATTAGGAATTAACACTGAGACCAGAGAAGAAACTAGCAGCATTGTCTAGAGGACTCAGAATGAGGAATTACGACTTGGAACAGAGACGCAGCTGTAGCACTGCCTAGAGGACAAAGAATGGGGAATTAAAACTGGGCAAACACAAGGAGATGATGGACGGAGCACTGAAACTTTTCAGACACTCACCCCCCAGTCACAGATCTGGGTTGAATCCATCATCGTTCTTTAGCTCACTTCGCCACCTCAGTTCAAACCCAGCTATATGCAAATCAGTCTTGACCCTGTGCCTCATGGGAACAGTCCAGCCCGAACTGCCAATCCAGGTCTTCTCTAAACTTTAAACAAGCATCCTGGGACCGGTTTTGGGGTAACACCCCTCATCAGCCAGGCTAGCTTGAATCCAGTGGAAAAGTGAGAAAGGTACCCATGTCTGGGCATACCCTGCCAACTTAGGACGAGCAAAGCAAACACAAGGAGATGATGGGCAGAGCGCTGAAACTTTTCGGACACTCGCCCCAGTCACAGATCTGGGTTGAATCCATCATCGTTCTTTAGCCATAAAATGTGCTCTCTTGTAAAAGTCGCCCTTCTCCCCAGGTCTAATAAAAATGGGTGCTGTTAGAAATATTTCAACAAACCACAGAAAAGCTGTGCTTGAAGAATTGTAAATGAAATGCCCTTTTACTGACATTGTCTGCTAACAGTGGGCATATGAATTAAAAAGATTTGTTTGCTTACGAGATGTCACAGAAAGGATTCCTTATACAATGTTGCAAACAGCTGTGGTGCTTCAGCACTGGAGCGGCCCCTGGTCCCTCAATCTGTTCGCAAAGCCTGGCAATGCTGAAAGAGCAGGGAAGATAATCCGGACGAGAACAAAAAGTGGAAGACAAAGAGATGAGCCAGATGCTGCCCCTTGGTACACTCAACCGAACCCCGATCTGCTCAAGGGACAGCTGTATGTCTTTAGGGTATCCAGGGTACTGCCCATGATAACTGTTGATTAAGCAGTTATGCGATTGCGGTGAGACGCTTCTTCAGGATCTCATCGGCCCCGCAGCGCAGGACGCGATATAGGTGGGATACATTGATAGATTTGCCTGTTGTTATGTTCCATGAGGGACAAACACATCATCCAAGGTTTATGTAGTACAATTATCATGTGTAATAGAAACATTGGTGACCGAGAGCGTAGCTCAAAAACCTGCAAACCAAGGCAGCAAAGATGCATGGCAGAAAATAAGCCACTGCTTGGGGCTGTTTGGAGATACTTTCTGCGCTTTAAAGTGCCAACTAGACTGTTTCAGTAGTTCCAACCTCTTAGTCAGGTAGTGTCCTGTGGTAAGAGAGCAGTAGTCACAATCCTTTTGTATGATAAGCGAAATTGTGAGAGTAAATTCTACATCCACCAGTATGATGGAATTGGCATGTTTTAAGGTAGAATAGGGACTGAGGGCACACCTGAGGGTTTGGGCCTGAGCAATGCAGGGAACACCCACAAACTCATATATACATTTAGGTAGTTTTTGCAAGTAAATTCCCACCAAGAAAATGCATGTAAACGTATATCGTTCAAAGGCAGGAGTAAGTGCCTTTTTAGAGTGGTAAAGAGGGGGCGAATTACGATATATAGTAGGGGTTTAGAGAAAGCAGTTCCTCCACAAGTTTTTCGTGTAGATAAAATGTTATAAGTGCAAAAGAACTTTTCCTCATCTACAATTTTCCAACTGGTGACATATCTGCTTGGGTTATTTTGCGCACTAGTGCTCTCAAAATCTGTACCTGTATTAGGTTTCCTTGAGTAACCCTAGCATTGCATGTGGATCCCAAAATGTCAGAAATCTATGCTGAAAGCACTGGATCAGATTTCCAAAATAATTTGTCTCTGACAACTGTCAGAAACAGATGAAAACAAATCTATTCTAGATACCACAGAAGTGGCATCACCACTAAGAAGCAGTTGTGGTTAATGCTTCTTACGGATATTTAAGCAGTTTGGCATGAATTTAAGAGAATGTGCCTTTGAAGACCTATCCTCTAAGATGCTTTCATATCACCAGTTCAGGTGTAGGGTAAAGGTCCTTCTGACATTCACTTGATGGCACAAATGAGCAATGTTTATGAGTAAATCCACAATTCTGACTCAGAGAATCAGGATTGCCGGACTTTTACCCTTGGATGTGGCATTTGTAAAGGCAGAACTTCAGCTATCTTTACAGCTCAATGGTAATCAAGGGTTGTCATATTTCTCTGGCTCAGCGGAGGATTATCCCCCTGCTGTGCCAAGTTAAATACATTTCTCTCCAGCATCAGGAACAAAGGCCTCCCCACACAAAGGAAAGGGTGGGTGGTGCTCGCAGAGTTTCACTCCGTGGAATTCCGCAGAGTTAAATGAAAAACTCTGCGAGATTCCATGGAGGTTCGTGAATGGGCTGAAATCAGCACATTGAGCTGCTCGCACTAATTCTTTGTGCCGGTAGCTTGCTCAGCACTGGAAAAGCAGTGCAAACAGCACCACATGGTGCAACAGAGGGCTCAACACCTCTACCTGGTTTTGCTGCCACTTGAGTAGATTTTCTACTCTAGTGACAGCTTTCTCACCGTGAATGGTCGCGACTACCCACATTAGAAATATCTCACCGGAT
The DNA here is from genome assembly GCF_964204655.1 of Triturus cristatus. Classification (NCBI taxonomy): domain Eukaryota; kingdom Metazoa; phylum Chordata; class Amphibia; order Caudata; family Salamandridae; genus Triturus; species Triturus cristatus. Next base: position 19,635,183 of record NC_140584.1, read on the forward strand.
GCCCTCCTAATGCCCAAAAATCACGCTAGATGATGCCAATTTTCGCTCGTGCTCAGCAACTTACTGTTGGTGAGCCACGCACGAGAAAAAACTGTCATGCGGCTGTTAGCAGAATTTGTCGGGAACTCCGTGTTACAAATCTAATGCGGAGTGGCCAAAACTCAGGCAACCCTGCAGTACCGGTGGACCGTCCCTCTCCCTATGTCTGTGGTGAACAGGCAGCCACCACTGGAGGTTGCACCCTGACCACAGGAGCAGGCAGGAAAGAAGAGACTTCTGACACATGAGACTGCTGACACATGGGGCTGCACGCAGGAGTGTGGACCATGTGGGAAGTTGGCTGGGGCAGCCAGGGGTGGGCTCCCAGGGCCGCTCCCAACAAAGTACAGCAGCTGGGGTGCCCTTAAGGGACAGGCTAAAAAGAAAAGGCCGTGCGGCAAGTAAACAAAGAAAATGAAAAGCAGCTGGCTTGCCTCTGCACAGAGGGGAGTATTTATGCTCCTGGAGGAGCCCCCAATTATGCCAAGTGGGCCTGCAACGACCAAGCCATTTCTGTTGCTTGTGGAGGCCCCAAGATGACAGGGCCACCACCAAGAAAATAAAGAAGGGAGCTGAGCTCCACCCAAGGAGTCCCATAGGAGTTTCCCTAAAACAACTGCCCCGAAGATTGTAGGGTCTCCAGAAGAGTTTTTCAAGTACTTTCCCGACTGGAGCTACATAGCTGGGAGTGCAGTGCCCTCTAGGGGTTAAGTCTATGCCAGCAGTTATTGTGGCCTGAAGGTGTCTAAAGGAAGGTACATGTTGTACAATGCCCTCTAGTGGCCAAGTCTATGGTTACATGTTGTTTGAGCAAAATGTGATGCTCTGCAGGGGCAGTTTTTATAATTGCATGTTCATTTCTAATGCTTTGTTGGTATAATAATGTTGGCAGTGATTAATGATCTAAGTGCATATGCTTTATTAATATTAATAAGTGCCATTACACATGATTATTATTGATGATTGCATTGATACACAAAATTAAGCCTTTAACATGTGGTTTGTTGCTCTGAAACTTTTGACCAAGTCAATAGACTTACCTTATGTGTTTATGACCCTTTAGGGGGTCAGTGGTAATAATGCAATGCCATCAAAGGTATTTCCTTAATTACTGCTTAGTATTTAGTTTTGTGTGTGTGTGTATGTGTGTGTGTGTGTGTGTGTGTGTGTGTGTGTGTGTGTGTGTGTGTGCGTGTGCGTGTGTGTAACCAATGATCCCCATGGGATGATCCAACCCCATTGTTATACCTGGCACCATTGGCGTGGGTCTCCCGTCCATTTTTTTGCTGTTGCCTTCTGTGTTTTTGCTATGTTTCTGCTGGCCTAGATGCTTTGGGCACTTTGCCACAGCTGTTCAGTGCCAAAGTGCAAGTGCTCCCTATTGTAAATTGTTGCAATTAATTAGTGCTCCATGATTGGCTTATTTGATTTACTTGTCAGGCCCAAGTACAGTGTACCATTAGTGCCCAGGGCCTGTGAATCAAATGCTGCTGGTTAGCTTGCAGCACTGATTGTCCCACCCACAGAAGCAGCCTGTAAACTATGGCTCAGGCCTGCCATTGCAGAGCCTGTGTGCAGTCTGGGACTTCCATGTCGTCTTGGCAAGTGCACCCACTTGCCAGTCCCTAAAGGTTCCCTTTTCTACATGTTAGTCACCCAGAAGGTAGGCCCAAGGTACCCCTATGGGCAGGGTGCATTGGATGTGAAAGGTAGGTTATGCCCTGATGTGTGTGGCATGTCCTGATAGTGAATTACAGCCAATTTCATTTTCACTATTGCAAGGCTATCTGTTCCCATAGGCCACTATGGGCAGTTTGATTATAACATCTTATAATCCTAACAGACCCTAGGAACAAGATAAGAAAATAAAGTTTAGTATGCCTGAACTCAGAATGTTAAAATACATCTTTTAGTGTGGGCAATATTTACATTCTGTGTTTGAAAATACCACTTTTAGAAAGTTTTCTTGCCTAACCATCCAGTATGCCTCTGCTAGGTTTGTGTATTCCATGTCTGGTTTGTGAGTGACAGAGGGCTGGAGAGGGCTTTGGCTCCAGCAGTCTGATGAGTCAGGGCTGGGCTGAATAGGACCTGGGTCAGTGCTTAATTTGTGCCGGTGCTTTCCGGTGCTTAGCACCGGCACTTATTTACCAGGGCCGGGTCTACACTGCCGCTGCCAACTCACATCAACAGCGCGACTGCACTCACTGCACGTGCAGTCAAATTTCAAAGTAAATATAATTCACTGACTCACTGCTGTGATTTTCAAACACTGTTTCAGTCTTCCGAGTCGCCTGGTGAAGAAGAGTGTTGCTGTGCTGACAGCGTCGATAATAAATTCTCCATATCCATGGGAATTTGCTCTGGGTTGCTGATTGGACTGTATATGATCATGTGGGGGTAGGGGCTGCGCCGCGGCAGCCTGCGTAAGCTTTTTTTCAAATAATATTCCACGCCCCGGCACATGAGTCACCATCAGTTCAGCACAACGTTGAGGCGGGGCTGTTATTTGAAGCAGCAGCAGGCCTCCTAATAAAGACAGTGCCACCAGTAAAGTAAACCAGTAAGTAAAAAAATAAACGAACGCTGCTTTTTCTTGAGTGTGGTGACGGAAACAGACTTGGTATGAACGGAGTTCGAGGAGGCCCGAGCAAACATGCCACTGGCGCCCGGCCGGGCACCGTGTGGAGGAGCACTAGTCAGGTCAGAAGGCTGGAAGGGCAGGGCCTTGTCCTTAACCCCTTTCTGTGTAATAATGTAAGACTTACTTGACTCAAATGGAATGAAATGCTGTTTTGAAATAAAATGCTGTTTTTCCGTGCATTTAATCTCTTTCGGAATCGGGATTTTTCTATCCTATATCATGAAGCCTCGTGGCTCAGGTTGTTTGTGCATGCAGTGGGTGGTTTCTGTTGTGCGAACTTGTGCCAGACCTCTATCTCTCTCTAAGCCACTCTGCCTTCATCACATTATGTAAATGTTCTATAGCGCTTTTCGCACAGCTCTTCCATTACCTGTCTGCTGCCCGTGTCACTGTTTATTTACCCTTATGAATTTCGCTGTTGTTTGCTCTTGGAAGGTGATATCCCAATCAATCGGATTCCCCTCAGTCAATTAGTGCAAAGATTGTCACAGAACTCAAGAAGCTTTCCCTATGTCCTCAAACAAGTAAACCCAGGCAGAACAAGAGCGAGAAACACAAATAAGTGAGCCTGTGAGATTTTAGAAACAACCTGTGGAAAGGACGGTAGTCATTTGGAGGGATAAAATAAAGCAGCATAGCGCCAAAAGAAATTAAAGTAAATTGATGTGCAATTAAGAAAGCATTGTATACGTGCGAGTTGAGAGGCACATCTCAACTTTGTTAACTTGGGTCAAAACGAACTAACTATGCAACTCGACAATTTTTTATGATTTGGGTATCAACTTATGCACTGCTTATGGTATCCTGTGAGCTTAGCATTTTGTTTACAGCAATAGAGTAAGGTAGATTATTGTTGACTAGGAATATACAACTGTCTGTTAACAAGGTGGGCGTTATATTATGATCTCTGTGGAAAGGGCTTCCGGCATGGTAATTCCAAGAAACATTCAAAGTAATTCAGGAATTACCGTAACCTGAATAATTTTCTCCTGGCTAATTTTGGGGGGGTCAAACCAGCCGAAATTTACAGATCAAAATCTGCAGGAATGTTACATGCAGGATTCAGTGAAGAAATATGATTTTGTGACTAACTCCTGATTTTCAAGAGGAAAACTTAGGGCCATATCATCAAGAACGACAATAACATTATCGCCGCTATAGCGGCAGGAAACTGCAGTTAAAGCGGCGATAAGGGGCTTGATAATATGCCCTAGAGAATTCCAATAGAAGCCCAGGTTTGATGTCCTTCACACCAGAACCTGGGCTTCTATTGGAATTCTCTAGGGCATATTATCAAGCCCATTATCGCCGCTTTAACTGCAGTTTCCTGCCGCTAAAGCGGCGATAATGTTATCGAGGTTCTTGATAATATGGCTCTTAGAGTTTAAAACATTTACCGCACCTCATTATTACTACCCCTTGAAATCCGTAATTTATCATGTGCTGTGCATTCCTTATTATTTCCCCTCACCACTCAATCAGGGCCAAAGAATCATCCTCTGACTGTTTTACTCATGTTGTTCCCATGTCTCTGACTATAATTATGTTGACATCATGCGCTTCAGCTAAATGAGCTACCGAGAATCATACTAGCAAGTACATTTGTATAACAAACTTAAAATGTGTCTGCCAAAATAAAGATTATGGGGATGGTCACATTTAATCTGACTTTCATAAATGGACTTCAGCCCTCCCTCAGCATTATGTTAAGACAAAGGCATGCCATTTAGTTGTAATGTGAACCTAAAAAACAATTTCTCCATTAATTATTGGTCGTTTTATTTGCATGAGTCCTGAAATTTCTTGTGATTTGGGGTGTTGGGTCTGGTGGAGTTAGTCCAGGGCCTGCTTCCTACCCTAAAGTGGCGTGAAGGCCTCAGTAAAGAAGGTCTGTGGGATATTGTCCTCCCCTAAAGTGTTTGTGTGCGGTTTAAAAAAACTCAAATTTCCCCTTCGATCACAAAATTTAGAAATTGGGATGGGGCTCCAGAATCCTAGCAGAAGTTGAGGCAGGTTTTGTAAGATATGTGTAACACAAAAAACGCCAGGTTGGGTGCCCATATATTTCCAAGAAACACCACATTTGTTTGTGCTCCTCTTTCTGAATTTGTTTAGTCTCCACATTAGTGGAGAGCTACCTATTTCATTTTGAAGCATTGGGGCACAATTTTTGATTCTTAACATTCCCCTTCAAGATGTGAGTCATAAAATCGGTTGTCCTACAAAATTTGAACTATGCAAATAATTGTTTTATATTATATAAAAATATCTATCAGCTGATCTAGTTGGTGCAGAATGTGGCAAACAGACAGTTGATGTTTCGCAAATAAAGTATGCTTATTTCAAGGCATTACATAATTTAGATGTTGATTGCAAAAGTCCTTATAGGGTTAAAATGTGTATGCCTAATTCACTATATCCACTACAGTCATGTTTCACCATTTCCGACAGACAAGTTTTGTCATTGTGCCCATCAAAATCCTTGAGGTGTATAAAAACATTCCAGTGAGTTATACCCAAAAACTGCAAGAAATGTATGGTGGCTGTCTTTGTCTCTGGTCAACCCTGAATGTGGAGTCTAAAAAGATGGGCAAGTGAAATCGCCTCAGATGTGTGGGTTGGCTTGGGCAAGAGGTGCTTTCTTGGAGGATGTGCTTTTTGACCATTAGGACTCTGTGTAGTGTGACATCTCTGAAATGAGGGACAATATGTGCACATCTGACTTTCAGCAGTGCCAGTTGAGGATGTGGGTGGAGCCAATATAGGAAGTGGGTGGAGCCAGGGGAGTGGGAGTGGCCTCGGACAAACATTTGAGCACCTGGACTTCATATTTTACAAATTAAGCACTGACCTGGGTTAAATAGAGAGTAGGGGGAGGAGATTTCCTTTCACATGCCTGAGCCTACATAGAATAGAGAGTAGGGGGAGGAGCTTTCTTTTCAGCTACCTGTTCCAGGTGTGCTTTCAACATGCTGTCTCCACCTCCTGCCAGACAGAACTGGTAGGTACAGACACTTTCTGCCTTCAAAGAACAAAGGATTTAGTAGTATAAATCTTGGGGCCCAGAATTTTAGATCACTTCTGGGAATCAAGACGAACCTTTGCCAAGGAGAGAAACCAAGGAAGCTGAAGGAGGAGACTGCCCCTGCGCTGGTGACTGTTTGGGGTTGGCCTGCAGTGGTTACTTATTACCAAGGAAAGGAGAAGAGGAACTTTGTGTGTACTTTATCATCTTGAGGAAGATCTCCAAGGGCTTGAAGCTGCGCTTGCCTCCTGTTCTGAAGTCTCAGGGGTACAGAGAATTCACCGCCAGCTCCCCCTGAAATTCCTGGCTGGGAATTCTATCAGCAGAGAGGTGCCTGCTGTTGCTTTGGGCCCTCTAGAGACTGAGTGTCGCTGGGAACTGGAAGCGCGATGCAACGAGGAAGAAACGTGTCTCCACTGCAGCTGTTGCCGTCGCATCGCCGAAGAAGCGTGTCGCATCACCAGAGAAGCATGCCGCCGCTGCAGAGGTTGCTGTCGCATCACCGGAGAAGCGCGTCATAGGGCCTGTCGCCACTCAAGAAACCATCAATTTCGCCTCACGGCCGTCGGGCATGCACGCTACGTATCCAAGTTGTCGCATCGCACCAAAGTTGCCATTTTGTCGCATCGCACCCGGAACACAGTAAGAAACCAACGCATCACCTCCTCTCCGGTAAGGAACCGACGCATCACCTTCCCTCTGCTGCAGTAAGGAACCGACGCATCACCTTCCCTGCAACCCTTTTTTTATATTGCGTTACACATCCAAGGTACGTTGAGAGTACAGTGTCGCATTTACCATCTACATTGAACTAAGCTATTTCTACCATCTGAAAGTCATATTTTTGATTACTGTGTTGTGGATGTTTGTCGTTTGGTCTTGTATTAAGTTTAGATAAAGATTACTTATTTTTCTAAACTGGTGTGGTGTCCATTTGTAGTGTTTTCACTGTATTACTGTATGTGTTCACAAATGTTTTACACACTGCCTCTGAGATCAGCCTGTCTGCTCGTGCCAAGCTACCAAGGGGGTGAGCAGGGGTTATTTTAGGAGTGTATTCTCCTTTCCCTGACTAGAAGCAAGTGCCCCTACTTGGTCAAAGGTACCTTCCTCTGCCAACTAGAGACCCCCATTTCTAACACCCATTAACTGGCGAGTTAGAATGTAGGACTCCGTCTTGGTCACAAACTGGACACCCCTACCGGAGATGTTAGCAGCTGCTTGGCAAAGCATCAGCATGCAGGGACCTCTCCATGTCAGCAGAAGTGTCTCCTCTAGCTAACCCCCGGAAATGCTTATTTAGTTATAATAAAAAGCATCCTTGCGATGTTATATACCAATTAGCATTGTTAGGGGTTTGCAGATAGCCCTGTCGCCCCGTGGATGAAGATAGAACGACATTAAACAGCGTGTACAAGGACCTTGTACTCGGTGTTAGAGGCATCATGAAAATGCTGTGTGAAGTGAAATATTGAAGCAAAGCAGTTTCAGAGAAACGAATCCTAAATTGTCAGGCATGCAAATATGTCCAAAAGGTTATCGTAAAATGTTATTGTGCAGAAATATGGTAATGTAAGAAAATGTGCAGCATTGCTACATGGGCCTAAGTTAGGCACATAACAACGAGTCTTTACTGGGGCCATCACCCACACTTTCTGGCCAGGCTGAAATTCAACTAGAGTTGTAATTTGGTGATACTAGCTTCCAGATTTTCATGGGTGAGTTTCTGGAAGCAGGATGCCTGGTTCCAGAAGGCTAGCATGTAAGTGAATACATCCTGAGGTGGCTTTGTAGGAGCTTGCTCCCAGCCCTCCTTTACCAAACTGAAAGGTCCACTCACAGGGTGCCCATACAGAATCTCAAAAGGGCTGAAGCCCCCTTCTGCGGTACCTCCCTGTAGGTGAACAGAAGGCATGGTAAGAGGACGTCCCACTTACACCTCATGGGTTCTTAAAAGACCCATACTTATTCCCTGCAGAGTATGGTTCAACCTTTCAACCAACCCCTTGCATTGAGGTGTTAAGGGGAGGTGAACTTGTAGGCAACACCACACGCCTTCCACATGGCCTTCATGAACAAGGACATGAAGTTGCTATCCTGGTCAGATACCACGTCCTTGGGGAAACCCACATGGGTAAAGATCCTAATCAGTGCCATGGCCACGGTGGGTGCAGTTACCGTCCTCAGTGGAATAGCTTACAGGTGGCATGGCCCACCAAGACCAGGTTAAACCTGTTGCCCATGGCAGTCTTGGGATCCAAAGGCCCCATAATTTAAATGCCCACCTGCTTGAATAGGGTGCTCATGACAGGAAACAGAGAGGACTAGACCGACAGGTTTGCCCCAGCCTACTGCCAGCGACCCACAAGAGTGGAGCATTATTTCTGCACAGAATTCTTCCCCGGTGGGTCTTCCTTCCCGCTTCCAATGGGTCAGCTCAGGCAGGACCCTAAATGAGCCACATCTTCCCCTATAGGTTATAAGGCTTCACCCTCAGGCTACGACTCCTCCCAGACTGTGGGAATCTCAGGAGTGGGTTTCCCATGCCCCTTGCCCTTCCTCTTCCTGGCAGGCACCTGAGCCACTGTTTCAGGCTCTAGGTCCTTCTGATCACCCTCTCTGGCTGCCATAGACCGTGTGGTCAGGCACGCCCACTTCAGCAGTTTCAACATCTCCTAGTGCGACCTGAGATCCATGTTCTTCCAGGCAGAGTGCTCCAGCAGACAATCAGCAGGAATGAATGGACTCACACCTACTCTCAAGGAACCAGAGACCCCCCCACTCAAAGGGAACCTGAGCCACCAAACATTGGTACTCACTGTTGTCTACAGCAACAACTTGGTGGACGACAGTCTTGACTACCTGCTCTTTGGACACCAGATGACAGTGGACAGTTGTAATACTGGTTCTTGTGTCTCTCAGAGCCTCCACCAACCTACCACTGGTGTTCACCCACTTCCTTTAGTTCTTAGTGTTTTAAAGGCATAACGTTTCTCTGGACCACCTCACCCTCACCCAGTAAGACTAGGGTTACCTCAGTTGGCTCCCCGCCACTAACTGGGACCAACTCCTCCCCAAGCACTACACTGGAGATCCCCCTGTGACTGCCACTGGTGGGGGCCTGTGGCCGTTTGAGACACTTGCAACTCCCTCTAAAGTGTCCTACCTGGCTACAGTCAAAGCACTTTAGGGGGTCCCTTCCCTCCAGGCTTTCCTGGCAGAAACCAATTTCTTTTTCTCAACAGGGGTTTGGGAATCCTTACCCTGGGAATTATTTTGGGGCTCTTTAGAGAACTCCTTGCTTTTATCTTTGTCCCCACTCCTTCTTCTGTTGGGGACCCTGCCCTGGATGAGTTTTTCACATACAAGATACCTTCTTGGCAATTCTGGGCATCCCGCCCGGGAGTTGATACTTCTTGTATAATATACCTACCTGTTTTTATCCCAAATGTATCTGGAATTTGAGACTTCTTGTTTTTCTTGTATAATGAATCTACCTGTTTTTATCCCAATGGTATCCTCCCCTCCCAAGTCTTTTGTATACCACCCATCAATCCTGTAAAGCGCTCTGATACCCTCACGGGTCTGGTTTGCGCTCTATAAAACTTTAAAATAAATAATTAATAAATAAACAACCTTTTGTGGACCCTGGTACTCACCCAGCTGTCCGCCTCCAGAGCAAGCGTCCTGGGATCAGTATCCTTCATGACAGGGTAGATAAGCTCACTTGTAGGCCCTAGTGCCAACAATGTATCCCTCCCCTCCACTGTAAAGTAGTTTCACAGACCTGCCCACCCAATCTCTCTGAGGGATCCGGTGAATGATGAGAGCGGACTCATAACCCTGAAACCACCTATGTATGTCATCCTCCTTGGCATACTCCTTCCCTAGGTTCTAAGGTATGTGCACTTTAAAATCAGACTGCAATTTTGAATTGCTGTCACTATGTGTGCTGCACTTGGCCTTCATGTCCAACTCCTTCAAACTCAGCTCTTGAGCTAGCATCATCTTTCGCTCCTCTATGGCCAACTTATCCCTTTCTGGCTCTCTGATGAGTTTGGCTAGTTCCCTCTCATCCATCTTGAGCATTTCCAGCTCCATCTGATGCTTCCTAGCCTCCCGCCTGCCCACCAGCTCCTCTGGGACAGACCTCTTGGAGAAACACTGCTGCTTGCTCTGGAAGGTGCCTTCCTCCTAGGCAGATCCTGATTCACAAAATCCCCATGCAGGCTCTGCTCTTCTATATTCACATTAGCATTCTCATCCTCTGTGTGCTCAGCAGCCTTCTTTGCTGACATCCATGCCTTCAGCATCTTTTGCAGCTCTCCCTTTTTAGTAAGGCCTGGCCTCTGATAAGACATTTGAGCTCCTTGCTAAATTTTTTTGGCTGAGGTACCATATAGGCCTCTGACCTCTCAAACTCAAAACACAAATACGCAGCTTCAACTGCTGGAACATCAGCTGAGACATGATTGTGGATCAACCTTAAGAGTTGCAAAAAGAGAAAAATCAAACCACTATGTTGAGGTGTAATGGTCTGTGATATGGAATTAGTGCACACCAATCACTGTATTCAATGTACAAATACAAGTCCTATCTTCACTACTGATTACCAATGTTAGAAATGGTGTCTCTAGTTGGCAGTGGTGTGTACCCTGTCCAAATAGGGACCCTCACTCTAGTCAGGGTAAGGGAGTCACACGGCTAAGATAACCCCAGCTCTCCCGCTTGGTAGCTTGGCATGAGCGGTCAGGCTGATCTCGGAGGCAATGTGTAAAGTATTTGTACACACAGTAACACAGTGAAAACACCACAAAAGGACTCCACATCAGTTTAGAAAAATAGCCAATATTTATTTGAATAAAACAAGACCAAAACAACAAAAATCCAACATACACAAATCATGATATCACGTTCGCAAATATCACTTAAAGGTATAGCTCTTAGAAATTCAATAGCTATAACTGGGGCTATCTCGACGTTGTGACCTGTACTAATACAACAGTTCAGTGCCAACCCCAAGGGAGTGTGGGCCATCTGCAGAGTCACATGAAACCCAGTTACAGTACCTTGGAAGATGATGAAAAACAAAGATGTTGTACAGCATTGGGCAGGTGAGGAGTCGTTGGTGCCGGTATGGCATCAGTTCCTTACTGCCACAGGGGAGGTGAGGCGTTGGTTCCTTACTGCTAGGCAGGGGAGGTGATGAGTCAGTTCCTTACTATTACAGGGGTCATGATGCGGCATTGGCAGCGATGCATCGGTTCATTACGCTGGTACGGGGTCGATGATGTCGGGAGGTCACATAAGTCGGTTATCGACTGTGTGGTGTCATGGTTGAAGCACTGGCGCTAGCTGGGCTGGAACTGCGGTGCAAGTCGGGCGGTGCGTTGAGCTGTTTACGTGCGGTGCCCTTGGCTCCGGTGCAGTCAGTGGCATCAATGATGGAGTCGGAGTCGATAAGTTGCTGTCGTCGACAAAACCAAGGATGCGTTGCAAGTTGGGGCTGTGCATCGTGCTCTTCTCATGCAGTGCCCTCGGCTTCAGTGCAGATAGTGGCATTGCTGAAAACGTTGGGTTGCTTTTCCTAGGTTGTAACACCAACCACATGCATCCAAGGGTCCAGGAACTGGATTTGGCACCACTTGGTTAAACAGGACTCCCAGCAGAGAAGTCCAGGTGCTGTTAGCAAGAGGCAGGTGAAGTCTTAGAAGTAGCAGCAGCAGGCCAGCACAGCAAAGCACCAAGCAGAGTGGCAATATCTCCCGACAGCAATCCATCTCTTATTCCTGGCAGAATGTCATCAACCTAGAAGTGTTCTGAGTATATGGGGTTTGAAGTCCAGTACTTATGCCCATTTTAGCCTTTGAAGTAGGCAAACTTCAAAGGAAATCCTTTGTAGTGCACAAGACCCTGCCTTAGCTCCAGACACACTACGGGGGTGGAGACAGCTTTGTGTGAGGACAGGCACAGCCCTTTTCAGGTGTCAGTGTCAACTCCTCTCACCACTCTAACTCAGGAAGGCCAATAAGCCTGGTGATGCGCCATCAGGATATACAAGTCACACCTCAGCTCCCTTTGTATGACTGTCTAGATTGAATGCACAGACAGCCCAACTGTCATTCTAATCCAGACGTGTTTTCAGTCACAGATCTGGGCCTGGGCCTTGCCATTCCAGTTTAGACCCAGCCATATGCAAATCAGTCTTGACCCAATTGGAATAGTCCAGCCAGAACTGCCAGACCAGGTCCTCACTGGACCCGAAACAAGCATCCTAGGACCGGTTTCGGGGTATCACCCCACTTCAGCCAGTATAGGTTGAATCTCGTGGTGTAGCGAGCACAAGTACCCACATCTGGGCATAACCTTCCCACTTAGGGCGACAACTGCAAAAACAACAGATGATAGATGGAATGCTGAATCAATCGAACATTCTTTAATAGTCATAGCAATCTCCTTGTGTTCTTTTCCTAAAATTTGCATTTTCAGACTAGCAATTTCAAAAGCAACTTTACCAAAAGATGTATTTTAAAAGTGTGTGTCCAGAGACCCAACTCCAAATCTCTATCTATTCCCAATTGAAAGATACACTTGTGAGATGTTACAAGGAAACTCCAATGCTAACCTATGGGAGAGACAGGCCTTGCTGTAGTGAAAAACGAAATTAGTAGTATTTCACTACCAGGCTATGGAACACAAAGCAGTACATGTCCTACCTTTTAAATACATTGCACCCTGCCCATGGGGCTACCTTGGGCCTTCCTTAGGGGTCGTTATATGTAATAAGAGGGCAGGTTTGGACTTGCCAGGTTGACATGACAGTTTAAAACTGCTCATACAGACACTGCAGTGGCAGGTCTGAAACATGTTTGAAGGGCTACTCATGTAAGTGGCACAATTAAAGCTGCAGGCTGAGTAGTAGCATTTGATTTACATGCCCTGGAGACACCTGGTCCACTTTACTGTGGACTTACTAGTAAATCAAATAAGCCAATCATGGATAAACCAATCACCAATACAATTTAGACAGGGGCACAAGCACTTTAGCACTGGTTAGCAGTGGTAAAGAGCCCAGAATCCTAAACCAGCAAAAACTAAATGGAGCACACAATCAAAACAGGAGGTCAGAAGCAAAAAGACAGGGGAAACCATGCCAAAGATACCAGGTCTAACAGGATTTATATTTGTTTGATCTTCAGTTATGTTTGTGAATGTGTTGCTGCTATCATGTTCGGTCGATTCAACAATTTGAGGTCGGATTAAGCCCAACCACAACCTGAGTTTGGGATGCAGTTTGCGCTCTGGCAATGAATGTGTAAACACAAGTCGAGCAACACCTCTAATCCATCTGGCTGTACTCCTAAAAAGTGTTCTCAATACTGCAATGTGCCTTTTATTACAGGATTGTTACAAAAGGGGGTGGTGATGGACGGAGCATCAGAACCAATCAAACACTCACACCCAGTCAACAGATCTGGGTTTGATCCATCACCGTTCCTTAGCCCACTCTGCCACCCCAGTTCAGACATGGCCATATGCAAATCAGTCTGACCCTGTGCCTCATGGGAACAGTCCAGCCCGAACTGCCAAGCCATGCCTTCCCTGGACCGGAAACAAGCTTCCTAGGACCGGTTTCTGGCATTTCAGCCGTCTTCAGCCAGGCTTGCTTGAATCCAGTGGCAAAGTGAGCAAGGGACTCACGTCTGAGCATACCCTGCCAACTTATGGCGAACAAAGCGGTACAAAAGGGGGTGGTGATGGACGGAGCATCAGAACCAATCAAACACTCACACCCAGTCAACAGATCTGGGTTTGATCCATCACCGTTCTTTAGCCCACTCTGCCACCCCAGTTCAGACATCGCCACATGCAAATCAGTCTGACCCTGTGCCTCATGGGAACAGTCCAGCCCAAACTGCCAAGCCATGCCTTCCCTGGACCGGAAACAAGCTTCCTAGGACCGGTTTCTGGCATTTCAGCCGTTTTCAGCCAGGCTTGCTTGAATCCAGTGGCAAAGTGAGCAAGGGACTCACGTCTGAGCATACCCTGCCAACTTATGGCGCACAAAGCGGTACAAAAGGGGGTGGTGATGGACGGAGCATCAGAACCAATCAAACACTCACACCCAGTCAACAGATCTGGGTTTGATCCATCACCGTTCTTTAGCCTACTCTGCCACCCCAGTTCAGACATGGCCACATGCAAATCAGTCTGACCCTGTGCCTCATGGGAACAGTCCAGCCCGAACTGCTAAGCCATGCCTTCCCTGGACCGGAAACAAGCTTCCTAGGACCGGTTTCTGGCAGAGTGGGCTAAAGAACGGTGATGGGTCAAACCCAGATCTGTTGACTGGGTGTGAGTGTTTGATTGGTTCTGATGCTCCATCCATCACCAACACCTTTTGTACCGCTTTGTTCGCCATAAGTTGGCAGGGTATGCTCAGACGTGAGTCCCTTGCTCACTTTGCCACTGGATTCAAGCAAGCCTGGCTGAAGACGGCTGAAATGCCAGAAACCGGTCCTAGGAAGCTTGTTTCCGGTCCTGGGAAGACATGGCTTGGCAGTTCGGGCTGGACTGTTCAACAGGGTCAGACTGATTTGCATATGGCCAAGTCTGAACTGGGGTGGCAGAGTGGGCTAAAGAACGGTGATGGATTAAACCCAGATCAGTTGACTGGGGGTGAGTGCTTGCAATGTTCAATACTCCGTCTATCATTTCCTTTGGTTTTTGCTTTGTTCGCCATAAGTTGGCAGGGTATGCTGAGACGTGAGTCCCTTGCTCACTTTGCCACTGGATTCAAGCAAGCCTGGCTGAAGACGGCTGAAATGCCAGAAACCGGTCCTAGGAAGCTTGTTTCCGGTCCTGGGAAGACATGGCTTGGCAGTTCGGGCTGGACTGTTCCCATGAGGCACAGGGTCAGACTGATTTGCATATGGCCATGTCTGAACTGGGGTGGCAGAGTGGGCTAAAGAACGGTGATGGATTAAACCCAGATCAGTTGACTGGGGGTGAGTGCTTGCAATGTTCAACACTCCGTCTATCATTTCCTTTGGTTTTTGTTTTATTACAGGATTAGCATAACAATATTGCATAAGGGAGACCAATTGCAAACTTCACAAAGTAAACTGCACTCACAAACAAATGCCAAGGCACACTGTGAATAAAGGACAGAGAGATCCGCCTAGTTGGCTGGGCTCACGCTACATAACCAGCTACCCCTGCTGTTATTCATTGACTTTGCCTTTCTCCCATACAGCGCTCCACTGCCTTGTGGCTAGATTTGCGCTTTATAAATACAACATACATATATATATTTTTGCTAAAATAGTCACGGATTGAGAGATTTAATAATGATTCTTTGTGGCAACTTGACTACCTATCTGCTAAGCTTCATCTGCTGCCTCCTCTGTTTCTTTTTCTGGAAAAAGTTATTTTGTCGAGGACGCTTCTGGCCCAGTTCCCTTTCCCATTTTAGGCAACCTGCATCAGTTAAAGACCAGTTCCATGGTCGAATCCCTGAAGGCAGTGAGTTTTAAGATTTTTTCCCGTGGCATTTTAGGCAACCACATAACTCATGTTTCAGATACTCTGGATAAATCTCCTTTTTTCTTTGGTTCATGAAAATGCTTCCTTTGCTGGCATAATTTTAATATTTTTGGACTTAAAGGTTACATAGTGTGCCTTCAAAACATTTATTTTTATGTGGTACATTATGCTAGACAAACATAAGTTACATAATGCATCCTAAACGTATGCCTGCTGCAGCACTCCTATCGTGTGCCTGTATTTTGCGTTATGGCTGTTAAAAAGTAAGGCCCAGATTTACTAACACTTTGCGCGCGGTTTGCATCACAAGAGTTAAGGACATTGGTGAAAGTGCTGAATTGGGATTTACTTTCCAGTGCTAAACTTATTTGGGCTGCAAAGTAGCATGAAGATTCCCAGACTCAGTGCTTGTCTAGTGACTCATGCTACAACTAAGCTGTTTTAATTAATAATGATAGCAGCTAAGATGGATACCACACTATATGGCGCTATATATTTTGGATCTTTCTCTGCAGGGCACTTATTTATAGTGAGAAAAAATCCCACATTCTATGAAGTCCCCCTCATCAGTTTGTTTTCCATGCTGATACCCCCCTGTAATATTGAGACCGAGTATCACTGACATTGAGTATTGGTAATAAAAGGTGCAGTATTACAGGCACATTTTACAAGGCCTCTCCTAATAAGAGCTGAATGCAGTTTGGGGAGGGATGGACTCAGGGAGGGGTTAAAGTCATTGGTAGCTTGTAATTTGAGCAGGGGGAGGCAGGGGGCCACACTCAAGGCACTCACTCACAAATACACATACATTCATACAAAGACACATGCATGTCGCAACGGTGATCTCGAGAGGTGGGAGGTAAGCCTCAGTGTTTCCTGACGATTGGGACTGCCGCCTCTTCTCATTGGCTGACCTTGCGACGGGTCAGCCAATGAGAGGAGGCAGCCGTCCCTTACTGGTCACAGAATAGGGCGGGGTCATAGAGATTGCTTTCCTCACCCACTCGCTGATTGGCACTCGGTCCTGGGTACTTCAGGCCTTAAACAGAAGTGCCCAGGTACATGGCTGTTAGTGACACTCCCCCTGATCCTGAGGGAGTGCCATCAAGAACTTTTCTGGGCTGAGAAGGTCTCGCCCACTGGACTGTGAGATCATCAGCCCAGTAAAGTTCATCTCAGGTGTGGGAAGTTGGCCTGGTATATGCTGTCCACTAGTAAAAGGGGGCACCTTGCACCAGTTCAAACAACCCCTTATTGATGATGGGTTAAAGACAACCTTATTTGAAAACTATCCTAGTGGTAGCTATGGAGAGCAGCAATCAGGCTAAGTCTTGAAGGAATGTAAAGTAGCTTGTTTTACCAGTCTATTATCTCTTGAATGACCATATGAAAGGAGAACCACACTAGGTATATATATAAAATATATGTATTTATTACTAAACACACCCTGCTAGTCTCTTTATGAGGCTAGAGGTCGAAGCACATATGCTACACTTAAAATATCACAGTAAATTAGCACAATATACAATAGGCCCTAGGGGCGAAACAAACCATATATTAAGAAAGTGGTATAAGAACACCGACTTGATTAGACACAAGGCTTAGAGCCTGTAGAATCACTGGGACCCCACGGAACCACCCAAGGTAGTGACCCAGGGGACCCACGGGGGATGTGTGCAGTGTGAGAACACAGCCGCGAGCTCCGTTAGCTTCTATGGGGAAAGTCGCGGTTGGAATTTTAAAGTTTAAGGACACTTAGAGGTGGACTAGGTACAAACCCTTTTGGATTTAGATGCTTTTAGGGCCAACACCCACTGGAGCACCGGAGTACTCATGTTACCTAACCCAGGGAAGCCGGGTGCATAGGTGTCAAATGGTGTCGGGTCGCGTCGTCGTTTTCAATGACGAGATGCTGCAAAGTGCTGCTGCTGGGAGGAGGAGAAGTGTCCGAAGAGATTCAAGCCTGGATCGAAGATGTGAAGAACCTAAAAGCGGAGGGGACAGAGTCGGGGTCACTTTCCAGTGACCAGGGGCACGATAGACGAATGCCCACCGATGTCGGGTGCTTCAGGTGCGAAGAGGGGAAGCTTGACTCTTCAGCCACGAGGACCAGGAGGCGTAGACAACAACCAGGAGCTGGATTCAAGCTGTCCCACGAAGGATGTCGAGTGCTGAAGCAACGGTGCCCGGATTGGACACAACAAGCCTTGGCAACAGTAACCCACCCAGGAAGAGGAAAGATGCTTCGGTGCGGACCAGCAAGGCTCTGGGGACTCTCCAAGCAATGGAGAGTCAGGGCACGTCTGGAGCAACCAGGGAAACCCAATTAAAGTTAGAGTTGCCTTCACAGGGACCCACCAGTCAACGGACCAGGAATCACGAAGGGACCTCGAGAGAAAACACAAAGGGCCAGCTCACAGAACACTCGTGGAGTGTAGGCGGACAATCTTCAGTGCAAATGCTGCTCGGGGTCAGGGCTACAAGTAACCTAAAGCTCAAATGCAGATGTCACCTCAAAAGCTGATGCTTCTACAAATTGTCGCGGTGTCCAGGGGTTCGGGTTGCACAGTCTCCATGAGGGATACAGGCCTCAGAGTTGCTGAGCCCGCAGATCAACCTCAGAGACCACGGGAACCCACCTCCTGTGTTGCAAAATTCCCCAGGAGCTTTCGGAGATGCAAACTGGACTGTTGCGTCTTTGGTGCTTGCCAAGCAGAGGAATAACTCCTTTACTCCAAGGGAGATTCTTGAGTCATCTAGCGTCCTGTAGATCGTCGAAGTTCCAGGATTCAGTTTCAGAGTTTCGTCCAAGGATATCTAAAGTTCTGTAGTCAGAGGTTCCTTCTTTATACCCAAGGAAGGGGTTGGACCAACTCAGGGGACCCACCTATAGGAGGGTTTGGAAAGAGGGGTGGCTACACCCATTTCCTTTGTCCAGTTTTGCGCCAGAGCAGGGGCTGGTTGGTAGCCCCTGCAACCGGTTTAAACTGGACTATGTACAGGGACACCAAATGTGCCCCCCAGTGCAGACTTCAAAGCACTCTTGGAGTGCACCCACCCAGCCCCATCCACTAAAGCCTGTCTGGGAGGTGGTAACACCTCCCTGTGACAGGAAACCTATTTTCCAGGCCAGACTTGTGTCTGTGGCTGGCAGCATCCATTTTGTGATGCCAAGGCTCTGTTAGCTGGTACCAGGTACACCGGTGCTGTCATATCTTTCCCTCTAGAAGGGTGGGATCATACTCCCACACCAGTTACCGGTGTGGGGGTATGATTCCAAGGTGTTTGACACCAAACATGACATGTTTCCGTGCAGCCCTCCCAAAGTTAGCATTTACCGCGAGGCTATAATGCACTTAAGAGTATATGGTCAGGCTGCATGACAGATAACCCCGGAGAATAGATTCCGAAGCCTGCAGAGGGGCTCTGCTCATGCATGGGCCCCCTCTCACATAAAACCAAGCACCCTGCCTTCAGGATTGATAAGGCCTGCCATAGGGGTGACTGATAGGTTTATTATGTGCAGTGATAGGGTGAGATATAGTGAACCTATATCTCAGTAAGGGGTGCATGCACCACCTTACTCAGGCTGCAGTAGCAGACCTGTGGTGTCATTTTGGAAGGCTTCCCAGGGGTGGCATAATACATGCTGTAGCCCCTGGTAGGCCTCTGGGGTACCTATGCCCTGGGTACATAGTATACAATATACTAGGGACTTATAAGGGTACCCCAGAATCCAATCTGGAGTGTACCTAAGGTACATTGAATCAATTTAGAGAGAAAGCAGCTAGGCTGGGGTCCTGGATAGCAGGGCCCCAGACAGACTAAAGTCAAAAAACAGTGAAACATCAGCAAAAAGTGGGGGTAACCATAAGAAGCAGATCCTACTCCCCTACATCAGGCAGCCGAGAGCCTGCACATTTAGCGTAAGTACAGCACCTGACTGTCTGACCTGAACAAGAAGAGTGTCTGTCAGGCTGACCTTTGCTTAGCCTGATAGACATTCTTCCTGTTTGGAAAAAAGTGGAGGGGCTGGCCCCCTCTGCCTTTAAAGAACGGGTTTCTGCTGGTCAAATGGAAGAAAACAGCCAAAGTTACAGTTTGAGGCTCATCAGAACCTCCATCTTTTTAGACGTTTCACTTCCTGACACCTAATTCTGACTTCTCAAAAATGCCCTAGAGCACTGCACTTTGCGGATTCTAAAAAACATGTCTTCTTGCCCTGATTTCCCTCATTAGGCTTCTCTTTTGTTGAACTCTGCAGCGGAGCAAGAAGTACGGTCCGGTGTACACCCTGCACTTGGGCCTCCGTCGAGTGGTGATACTCTGGGGGTATGACGCAGTGAAGGAAGCCCTTGTGGACCAGGGAGATGACTTCAGCGGGAGGGGGGCTATGCCTACCTTTCAGTCTGTGATCGAAAACTATGGTGAGTACACTTTGTATATGATTGTGCTTTAAAGAAATATCAATCTGTACGGTCATCTCAATTTAATCGTAGTTTGTTTACACTCGTACAATCAGGTAAGAGTTCATATATTGAATGCAACTGTGTGCGATAAGTGCCTGCAAAAACGGATTTCTTGTCCACAACAAAGGATTTGTTTACATTGATCTGCTAGTTTGGCATTGTAGAGAGGGATCTTAATGTTCAGGGGTGGGTAAATGTTTGCAAACACTTACAAAAGCAGTGGTGATCATTGCAGTAATTATTTCATTATTATTATTTAAATTAATATTATTATTACTAGTACTACTACTAATGATAAAAATATAATTATAAAATAGTTCTACAATAGTCAAGTCTTTTGGACTGGGCCAAGCTAGTTGTAGCTCTGAGAAATTGGAAAAACATACAGACTGCAAAAAACGTTACCGCCATACATATTAAAGATTTTCTGTGGGGTATTAAAAGAGGGTGGCTGCTTTCCCCCCACATTAGAAGGCAGCCATTGCCGTCAGATGGAGCCCAGCATTCTGCTCAAATGACAGGTGAAGCCTGCTAGTGCCGCACACGCCTCTCATAGTGCATGCGCACAATGGGCAAAGCTCACTGCTTGGACAGTAAACTATTTAGTGCCTCTTACGTAAAAAGTTCAGATAGAATATATAGATTTACTGTCCTACATCTACACTTACAGACCTTGACTATGTTAGTAGTGTGTGTGTTGTGGAGCTAGTTATTCTGCTGTGTTGATCCTAAACAAGCTTATGCAATGCAATAGGTCTTGCATTTGTGAGAGTTTGAGCTACTGACATTGTAAATGACAATGCCTTTCATTTATGTTCTTTGAAAACCTGCAAGCGGTATTTAAACACGCACTTTGTACTTATTGTCCGTGCATAAGAGAAGCAAGGCTGGTAGTAAAAGAGGTGCAGTTACTGCCAGTCTTGCTTCACGTAAGCTACGACTATAAGTAAAAAGTGCATGTTTACGCACCACTTGCAGATTACCAAAACACATAAATAAAAGGCATTGTCTTTTACAATGCCAATAGCTCAAACTCTCGTAAATGCAAGATCTATTGCATTGCAAATGCTTGTTGAGGTCTGAGACAGAGGCGGCAGCAGCCATAGGAAGGCAGGTACCGTGACACCAGGCCATATGTTTCAAAAGCAGGAGGTAGGAGAACGCAGCTGCAACCAAAACTGACCTTGGTCTTTGAATGCACAGGAAATGTGGCAAGATAAGAGGAAGATGTACAGCCCTGTTTACAATAGAGCTCTGTAAACCACAAGCGTTATTCTTGAGTGCTCCAGTTTAAAGAAAGAAATAGTGCTCACAAGCTCTGTGTGACAACACATGTAACAGGGGCAGTCCTTCAAAATGGGTGGAGCTTTTAAAGCCCATATCCTCAATACAGCATGTCTCGCAGAGACAGCGCAAGCGCTGCCTAGGCGAGACCTGAAAATGGATATTCTGACAGCTGACCTGTTGACTGCATGGCATTTTTCTGCCAGAAACAGCTCATCAGTTCTGAATTAGCCACTAATCAGCGAATTTCAAAATGGGGATGCCCTAAACCCGCAGTATGGGCAAGTAGGGTGAGGCTCTTTCTAAAAGGATCAGGTAACTGAATGAGTTCCAATACTGGGGAAGCAATCCAAACTGAATAAATAGTCCAAGACACTGAACTCAGTCACATTTTTCCAAGTATCAATTATCAGAAAAAAAAACCTCCTAGGCAGGGACACTGCAATTAGGCGGCGCCGGAGAACTAGTCCAAGAGCCAAGTCTTTAGCTTCTTTTGGAATTCCAGCAGCGACGTGGAGGTCCTGATGTGAAGAAGGAGGTCGTTTCACATCGAGGTGGTAGAATGATCATCCTCTGGCTTTGCTTCTACATGTGAGGGGTACTGGGGTGAAAGAGAGAGAGAGGCTGAACGAAGGTGTCTGCTGGGTTGATCGAAGTGGAGGTGATGGTTAAGGCAGGTGGGTCCAATATTTTGCACAGCCTTGAATGTGTTTGTGAGGAGTTTAATGGTGCACCTAGAGTACTGGGGGATCCACTTGAAGATCTAGTGTAGCATGCACAGGCTAAAGAAGCAGGAGGATGTGACAGGTTTGACTTTTGAGGCCAATTGTACATTTGCTGTCGAAGATGAGCCAGAGATTTCAGGCACGCTTAGTCGGGGTGGGCAGGTGGCTGAACTCTGAGGGCCACTAGGAGGAGTCCCAGGGGGAGTTCTTGGTTCCGAAGATCAGCATTTCCGTCCCGTCAGTGTTGAGGTTCAGACAGTTTTCCTTCATCCAGTCTGCTATGCTGGTCATGTAGTTGTGGAACTCATTTACTGGTGTTGTTGGGATCTCCTGAAAGGAAGAGGTGTGTGTAGTTGGTGTAAGAGATGATGTTGAGTCTGTGGTATCCAACGATGTTGGCCAGCGGTGTCAAGTAAGTTTTTTTTTTAGGGTGGGGCTTAGAGAAAAGCCTTTTGGAACTTCGCAGATGATTTTTTGTGTTCGGAGGTGAAGGTTGGGAGGCTTACTCGTTGGGTTCTTCCTGTGAGGAAGGAGGTGATCCACAGGAGTGCTGCTCCCTGAATTCAGCTATGATGGAGTCTGGCAACAAGTGTATGGTGTGAGATGGTGTTGAACACCACAAAGAGGTCAAGGAGGATGAGAGTAGCTGCCTCACCATAGTCAAGTATTGCACGTATGTTGCCCGTGACTGAAAAAAGGGCTGTTTTGGTGCTGTGGTTGCTGTGGAATCCATTTTGTAAGCAGTCAAGGAGTTGTTGATGTTCCAGGTGTTTGTCGAATTGCTGATTGATTGATTTCTCCATGACTTGGAAAAGGTAGTAGTGAGATGGATTTTTGACTTCGCTGGGGTTGGCCGATGGTTTCTTTAGGAGGGTGCTGACTTCTTTGTGTTACCAAGTTTCTGGGAAGGTGGCAGTTGCTATTGAGGCATTGATAATAGTCATTAGTTTGAGGCTGACTTTGGGCTCACCTAGGTTGAAGATGTGGCGGTCGTTATAAAGAAGGGTATACCCAAAATCACTGGGACCTGGGTGTAGAACAGTATAGAACATGGTGGTCCCAGTACTATTACTTCAAAATAGTGTAATGTTATATCAAAGAAAAAGAATACAATGGAATGGTTAAATAGTGCTAAAGTGTTATTTAATCACACTAAGCATCTGACGTAAAAAAAATTTTTTAAAGAAACAATTTATAGAAAACATTAAAATGTACAGTTCGTGTGCCCAACTGGGTGGGGAGTGGGGGAGGAAAAGTGACTTGAGTGAGGTAGTGAAGCAAGTGACATATAATATTCAAATGTATCACAATCAAATTGTCGGGTATGTTATTCAATGCCACACATTCATAGTATAGTCCATATCAGAAAGAAATCAATTATTTACATAGCCATGTACAGTACAAAATCACAGTGCGACCTGCACTGTTGATGATACTGGCATTGATGTGTCGACGTTTCGACCCCTGAAACCATGTAGGTTCGTTCTAATCCTTACTGACGGGGTCTTCCTCAGGACAAAAGTGAAAGTGAAGTGCAGAGGGGCACCTAGGGATAAAATGAGGTGTTCGTCAGGTCCAACACTTTAATTAAGGACGAGAACAAAAAAGCACGGGTAAGTCACTATAGTTACCGTATCTGATAGGGGAAAACCTAGTAGGTACAACGTTTCGTCAAGGGATGGTGGGGCTTCAAAAGACTCCGAACGTGGTGGCAGAGAGTGATCAACGCCTGAAGAGATAAGGTGTCTGTCAAAAAATGGCCTTAAATGAATCAAACGTTACTGCGTTGGAGAGGCCATGATAGAACAAACGAAAACTTACTCAGTGCGAGGGAAAGAAATCCGAATTAATACTACATATGCAGTGTAAATGCTGCTAGACAAACCGTGGTCAAGTCATCGGTCCCAAAGTGAAAGAAATCACCAGTAACTTCCAATAAATGGGTTCAATTAGTCTAAAGGGAACGGGGGGAAAGGGACAATCAGTGGCAGGGCTCAGGTTAATCAATTAGATACAATGGTGTGGTACGGTGCATGGTGAAGCTGACAATTTACACGGTAACAACGTCTGTTGAAAAAGAACCAACTCATTCTCTGAGCATCCAAATTCAATGATGTGGTACAGTGCCTGGAGAAGCTGACAAATTATACGGAACATACGCCTATTTCAAACCAACTCATTCTCAGAGGAAAATCGTTTACATATTCAAAATACTGAAAACGGGTGGCCGCATCGAGCGGTGGCTACCTGTTTAAAAAGAACCAACTCATTCTCTGAGCATCCGAATTTAATGGTGTGGTACAGTGCATGATGAAGCTGACCAATTACACGGAACACGCGCCTAATTAAAACCAACTCATTCTCTAAAAAAACGTTTACATGTGCAAAATACTGAAAGGGTGGCCGCATCGAGTGGTGACTCTGCTTCGAGTGAAACGGCATGCAGGATTATTCACTCCACTTTGCCTCAGGTTACGGTGCAAGCAGCAGCTCAGTGGCGCGTCAGATGGCGTCGCCGGTGAGACCAGGTTCGAGGTGTGAGATGAAGGCGGTGCTCGTCACGGTGCTGGCAGTTCACGGTGCAAGCAGCGGCGTCGTTGTTGCTGGAGCACTGTCGTCGGCTGACGAACTGGAGTCGATGGCACCGGCGGCGGTAGGCCAAGGCTGCGGTGCGGGATGACGGTGGTGTGTCGTGTAACTTTATGAGTGGTGCCCTTGAATCATGGTGCAAGCAGCGGAGTCGATTCTGGCGTGGAGCGGTGTCGTCGGGGATACCAAGGCGTCGTCGTGAAGTGAGGCGGTGCGGAGTGCGGTGCCCACAGGTCACGGTGCGAGCAGCGGCTCCGTGGCGACATCAGCAGGTCTCGTCGGTGAGACCAGGGTCGCAGTGACCCAGTGCAGCGTTGCGGCGGTTCCCTCTGCGGTGCCTTAAGGACACGGAGTCAGCAGCGGTGTCATAGATGGCGTTGAGCTTGAAGTCTTTGCTGTTCCTGAGACTTCTTGAACAGGGGGCAAGCCCTACCTCAAGTCCTGGAGAAAGTCACCTCTTATAACATAACATACCACGTGTATTTGTAAAGTGCACTTATCACCCGTGGGTCTCAAGGCGCTGAAAAACAGATGTTTATTGTTACCCAACTCAATGGTACTCATTTTATCGACCTCAGATGGATTCAAGGCTGAGTGGACCTGCTGCGATTTGAAACTGTGACCATGAGGTCGAACACAGGCCCCTGCAGTAGATGCATTAGTCCACTAAGCCACCAGACCTAGCTGGGTCTCCCTTGACCCACGCCACCAGGGGCTCCAACGCAATAGCAAAATGTTGGAAGGCGTTCCCCGGGGAGGCTGCGGAATGTGTTCCTGACCACCCTGAGGCCCACCTTTCCCAGAGTTAGGCCGAGCAAGAGCAGGGGGGCCCTTCCTGGAAGGGTCTCGCACCTAGGATCGCACACGCTACGCTTCTCTCTTCTGCGGATAGAGGGACACCACACAGTAAATCGTTGCGAGATAATAAGCTTTTTATCGGTGGTTATCAGGGATCTTTATGATCCGGCAGGCAGGTGCAGGATTAATGCCACAAGCGGCAGCGATCTTATGGTGGAGGGAAAAGGGGTAGCGGGACAGTCTTTCAATCAGTGTCACTACGAGGTATCCGGCGCCCAGCTCTCAATCCTCGAGCTGAGGGGATGTTGCTTCTCTCGGCGATCTCTGCCGATTCTCTTGGAGGAGCGGGCCGCGAGTCACTCAGCAGGCACCGGAGGGTCTTAATTCAGGAAGCCGCGACGGCGTCAGCAGGGCTCAGATGGTTCAGAGTTCGGGGAGCCGCGACAGCGTCAGCAGGGCTCAGATGGTTCAGAGTTCGGGGAGTCGCGACAGCGTCAGCAGGGCTCAGATGGTTCAGAGTTCGGGGAGCCGCAACCGCGTCAGCAGGGCTCAGATGGTTCAGAGTTCGGGGAGCCGCGACAGCGTCAGCAGGGCTCAGAGGGTTCAGAGTTCGGGTAGCGTTCTTCTGTTCGGGGAGCGATCGAGCCGCGACCAAGTCCGCAGGCTCTCGTCAGTCCAGGTCTTCTCTGCCTCCCGTCCCTTCAGCACCCCTTGTTATACTCCCCCTCCTCTTTGAAGTCCGGAGTCCTCGCGGAGAGGGGTCTGGTGCCTGGGGGGCGGTGTGTCGGGGTTTCCTGTCGCTCGGCCCCTTGATCTGTTCAGGTGGGTCTGGGAGGGACTCCAGACACTCAGCAGGCGAGGCGCCCGCTCACCGGGGGCCTGGTGGTCGATCGAAACCTCCCTCGGGGGAGAGACCAGAGGTGTGACAGGGTCGGCGCCTCTCGGTCTGGTTTGGGGGGGAGGGTTTCGTTCTCCCTCGGCCGGGCATGCTTGTTGGGGATCTGGTCGGCCCTCGAGATGCTGGTCCACGGAAGCCGGGAGGCCGTGCCCACGAGGTTCGGCGTGGTTATAGTGTCACTTGCTGGTCGGGAGGGCCCACGCCACGAGGCCGGTCTCACACGTGCCCCCCCAGCTGAATGGCGGGGAGAACTACCCATCCACTTGGGAGTTCTCCTCGCTGAAGCGGAAGAATCGGGACAGGCCGTCCGCGTTGGCGTGGTCAGTCCCGGGGCGATGTTCCACAGTGAAATCCATCCCCTGGAGAGAGATGGACCATCGTAGCAGCTTGGGGTTTTCCCCTCGCATCTGCATCAACCACCGCAGGGGTCGATGATCTGTTTGAACTCGGAAGTGTGTTCCGAACAGGTAGGGCCGTAGCTTTTTAAGGGCCCAGACTACTGCGAACGTCTCTCGTTCAATTGTGCTCCACCGCTGTTCCCGGGGCAGTAACCTTCGGCTGATGAAGGCTATGGGCTGATCTATGGCTTTGTCGTCGTACTGTGAGAGGACTGCCTCGATGCCGTGTTCCGAGGCGTCCGTCTGGACCACAAACTCCTGGGCGTAGTCGGGTGCTTTGAGCACTGGAGCCGCGCACATGGCGGCCTTTAGGGTGTCGAACGCCTTCTGGCAGGAGGGAGTCCAGTGTATTTTCTTGGGGTGTTTTTTGGAGGTTAGTTCTGTGAGAGGGGCCGCGATGCTGCCATAGTTTTTAATAAACCTTCGGTAGTAGCCGGTGAGGCCCAGGAAGGCCCGGACTTCCGTTTGGGTTGCAGGGGGTTCCCAGGACAAGATGGCGTCGATCTTTGGCTGGAGGGGGGCGACCTGTCCACTCCCCACCTGGTGCCCCAGATAGGTTACGGAGCCGTGCACAATTTGACATTTGCTAGCTTTGACGGTGAGGCCGGCTCGGCGCAGAGCCAGCAGGACTTGACGGAGGTGCTGGAGATGCTCGGTCCATTGGGAGCTGAAGACCGCTATGTCGTCGAGGTATGCTGCGCTGAACCCCTCTAGTCCGGACAGGACCCTGTTCACCAGCCGCTGGAAGGTGGCCGGGGCATTTTTCATTCCGAACGGCATCACCCTAAAGCGGTAGTGCCCATCCGGGGTGGAGAAGGCGGAGCGCTCCTTGGCTCCCTCGGTGAGGGCAATCTGCCAGTACCCACTGGTCAGGTCGAAGGTGCTGAGGTAGCGGGCGGCCCCAAGGCGGTCAATGAGTTCGTCGGCACGGGGGATAGGGTGAGCGTCTGCTCGGGTGACCGCATTGAGGCCTCGGTAGTCTACGCAAAACCTCAGCTCGGGGGCAACCCCCGGGGTAGTCGCTTTCGGAACCAGGACTACTGGGCTGGCCCAGGGGCTGTCGGAGGGTTCAATCACCCCGAGGTCTAACATCTTTCCCACCTCGGTCTGGATGCAGGTCCGGACCTGATCAGGGACCCGGTAGGCCCGATGTCTCACTGGCGGGCTGTCTCCGGTGTCCACGTCGTGGACACACCAGCTGGTGACCCCGGGGGTCAGGGAGAAGAGGTCCGCGAACTGCCCTAGTAGCTGGCAGCAGTCGTCGGTCTGTTGGGCTGTGAGGGCGGTCGACAGTCTCACTCCCTCCACGGATCCATCGGTCTCCTTCGCCCCCAGGGGGTCTGGAAGGGGCTCGGTGTCTTCTTCGGCCCCATCGTCGGTGGCCAGGAGTAGACTTAATTCGGTCCGTACAAAGTGGGGCTTGAGGCGGTTCACGTGGAGAACCCGGAGGGGGTTCCGCGGGGACTGCACATCGATGAGATATGTGACTTGGCTCTTCCGCTCGACCACCTTGAAGGGCCCAGTCCATTTATCTTGGAGAGCGCAGGGTCTCACCGGGGCCATGACCCAGACTTGTTGGCCCGGCTGAAACTCGACCAGCGTAGCATTCTGGTCATACCAGCGCTTCATTTCTTCTTGACTGGCCTCGAGGTTTGCTTCTGCGAGTTCCCTGAATTTTCGGGTCTGGTTGCGGAGCGCCAAGATGTATCGGAACACGTCCGGAGGGGTCCCCTGGGGGGTTGTTTCCCACCCCTCCTTGACCAGGCTCAGGGGTCCTCGGACGGGGTGTCCATATAATAGTTCGAATGGGCTGAACCCCAGGGATTTTTGGGGAACCTCCCGGTAGGCGAACAGGAGACATGGGAGGAGGACGTCCCACCTCCGGCGTAGGGGTTCCTCGAGGCCCATGATCATTCCTTTCAACCTTTTGTTAAAGCGCTCGACTAGTCCGTTTCCTTGGGGATGGTACGGGGTGGTGAATTTGTACGATACTCCGCACTGCTGCCAGAGGGATTTCATATAACGGGAGATAAAGTTCGTACGCCGGTCACTCACGACTTCGCGGGGGAACCCCATGCGGGAGAAGATCCCCATCAAGGCCCGGCCCACCACGGGGGCCGTCACGGTGCGGAGAGGGATGGCCTCGGGTAACGGGTGGCATGATCCACTAGGACGAGGATGAACCAGTGGCCCTGGGCGGTCTTGGGGTCCAGCGGTCTCACAATGTCGATTCCTACCCGCTCAAAAGGGGTACTGACGACGGGGAAGGGCTGTAGCAGAGCCTTGCGCTTGCCCCCACTCTTTCCGCTGGCCTGGCACGTGGGGCAGGATTTGCAGTGGGCCTCCACATTTGCTCGCATCTTGGGCCAATAGAAGTGGGTGACGAGCCGTTGGTAGGTCTTATCTTGGCCTAAGTGTCCGGCCAGGGGTACATCATGGGCCAGGCCCAGGAGGAGACTTCGGAAGCGTAGGGGTACCACTAGTACCCGGGCCGATCCCAACTCGGCCGACTTCTGTTCGCTGTACAGGAGGCCGTCCTCCCAGTATACCCAGTGGGTGCCAGTCTGGTCGCCTGCTGCTTGGGCCTCGGCCTGTTGTCGGGGTCTGATGAGGGACGGGCAGGTGGATTGTTCTTGGCAGAATTCTTCACGGGAGGGGCCCCCTTCGCAGGGCCACTGGGCCAGTTCTGGCAGGTCCTCGAGGTGAGTCAGGGTTTCGGGGTCGGAAGGCACTGACCCTTCGTCAGGAGCAGTCGGCTCGTCCAGAAGGGGGTCGTTGGCCTCTGGTGGTGTATTCTGGATCTCGGGGGTGGTGGCGGTGTCTAGCGGCATGGGCTCTTCCCCCTCGGGGGGAGGTGCCCGGAGAGTCATTGAGCGCGTGGTGGCGCATACCCACTCGGGGAGGCCCATCATCTCGAGGTGGGCTCTTCGTTCCACTTGTCCCCACGGGGAGTTCTCAAGGTCATTGCCCAGGAGGCAGTCCACGGGCTGGGAGGTTCGGACCGCCACCTTTAACTTGCCGGTGACTCCCCCCCATTCGAAGGGGACTAGGGCCATCCGACAGAGGCTCTCGGAATTGTCTGAGGAGATGACGGGGCAAAAGGCGCCAGGCAGGATCTGATCCTCGGAGATCAGGTGACAATGAACCGCCGTGACACTCTCCCCCGTATCCCGGAGGCCCTCGATGCGGTGACCGTCACCTGCTGTCGGTACTTCTTCGTGTTGGCGGGCAGGGACGTTCCGGGGACCATCTCTCGATCCCCTAGGGAGACCAAGGCCATAGCGGCTGGTTCCCATTCTTCGGAGTCTTCTATCTCTTCTCCCAGGGCTACGGAGGCCATCTGTCGAGTCGGCGGGGTTGTTGTGGTGGACCGCTGGTACAGGGGACACTGGGGGTCGCTGGCATAGTGTCCGGTCTGTTGGCAGCGGAAGCAGGTGATCCTCACTCGGGGCCCCGGCCTCCCTGGTGGCCCGGTGCTGGCCGGAGGTGGAGCGGGAAAGGGCGGAGATTGTCCTCTGGGAGGGCTGAGCGGGGATTCCCCCGGGAGCTCCCTTTGCCGGCCTTGATTCCCTCCGCCCCTCTGGCGGGGGGGTCCCTGACTGTGGCGACCGTAGTCCCCCACGGGACCCCGGGAGGCCCGGGTGTTCACCCATCGGTCAGCCTCGACGGCCAGTTTTCGAGGGTCTGTGAGTTTGCTGTCCAGGAGGTGCTGGCGCAGCTCTACGAAGCAATTCGCGGACAAGTGTTCCCATGCGATTAGGTCGAACAGCTCCTCGAAGGTGGAGACCTTGCTGCCCTTGATCCATCCGTCCAAGGCCCGGCTGTAGAAGTTCACGTACTCCACCCAGGTGGTACAGGGTATCTTTTTGCAGTCTCTAAACCGTTGCCGGTACATTTCAGGGGTGAGCCCATATCTGGCTACTAGAGCCTCTTTCATGTGACTGTAGGAGTTCATCACGGTGGAGGGCAGGTCCAGCAGGGTATCTCTCCCCTCGCTCAGGAACCGGCCCCACAGCCCAGCCCCCCAGTCCTTCTGCGGGACTCGGTGGGAGGTCATGGCGACTTCGTAGGCCTTGAACCATTGCTGAATATCGTCGTTCTTATAGTATTCTTTCACCACATCTTTGGGGATGTGGACCTTTGGTTCCACGGTGGAGGAGATGGGTTGGGTTTCCGAGGGTCGGGCCTCCGCCTTCTTAGCCTTGAGCTCGATTTCTTTTAGGCTACGTTCGTGCTCTAGTTGGAGTTTTTTCTCGTCGTGTTCTCTCCGTCGTTTCTTTTCCTCTAGTTCTCCTTGTAGGCGTAACTGTTCCACCGCCAGTTTTTTCTCAGCCAGCTTTAGCTCTCCTTCGATTTTTAATTTCGCTAGTTCTAGTTCGTGGTTGCGATCTCTTTCTCGGTCCGCTAGTTCCTCTGGGGATAGGCCCCTCTCGGGGGCGCCGTTCCTCCCCGGGTTGCTTCGTGGTTCGTTGGAGGGTTCTCCTTCTGTTTGTGTCCGGGGAGTTTCTGCCTCGACCCAGGTTTTTAATGCCCCCTGGAAGTCCTCTTTCGTGCTTAGTCCGGTGGTAGCGATTCCAAAGTCTTTGCAAAATTGTTTCAGTTCTCGGTGTGTATAAGATTCTAACTGGTCTTTTTGGAATGCCGTGCTTGGGTTGGTGCCTGCGGCACCTAGGGAAGTTTCTCCTTCCATCCTTCTTGGTAGTGCGTAAGCCGTCTACTGCACGATCTCTAGGTGTTGGCTCGGATCCCGTCGCCTGCCACCAAATGTTGGAAGGCGTTCCCCGGGGAGGCTGCGGAATGTGTTCCTGACCACCCTGAGGCCCACCTTTCCCAGAGTTAGGCCGAGCAAGAGCAGGGGGGCCCTTCCTGGAAGGGTCTCGCACCTAGGATCGCACACGCTACGCTTCTCTCTTCTGCGGATAGAGGGACACCACACAGTAAATCGTTGCGAGATAATAAGCTTTTTATCGGTGGTTATCAGGGATCTTTATGATCCGGCAGGCAGGTGCAGGATTAATGCCACAAGCGGCAGCGATCTTATGGTGGAGGGAAAAGGGGTAGCGGGACAGTCTTTCAATCAGTGTCTCTACGAGGTATCCGGCGCCCAGCTCTCAATCCTCGAGCTGAGGGGATGTTGCTTCTCTCGGCGATCTCTGCCGATTCTCTTGGAGGAGCGGGCCGCGAGTCACTCAGCAGGCACCGGAGGGTCTTAATTCAGGGAGCCGCGACGGCGTCAGCAGGGCTCAGATGGTTCAGAGTTCGGGGAGCCGCGACAGCGTCAGCAGGGCTCAGATGGTTCAGAGTTCGGGGAGCCGCGACAGCGTCAGCAGGGCTCAGATGGTTCAGAGTTCGGGGAGCCGCGACCGCGTCAGCAGGGCTCAGATGGTTCAGAGTTCGGGTAGCCGCGACAGCGTCAGCAGGGCTCAGATGGTTCAGAGTTCGGGGAGCCGCGACAGCGTCAGCAGGGCTCAGAGGGTTCAGAGTTCGGGTAGCGTTCTTCTGTTCGGGGAGCGATCGAGCCGCGACCAAGTCCGCAGGCTCTCGTCAGTCCAGGTCTTCTCTGCCTCCCGTCCCTTCAGCACCCCTTGTTATACTCCCCCTCCTCTTTGAAGTCCGGAGTCCTCGCGGAGAGGGGTCTGGTGCCTGGGGGGCGGTGTGTCGGGGTTTCCTGTCGCTCGGCCCCTTGATCTGTTCAGGTGGGTCTGGGAGGGACTCCAGACACTCAGCAGGCGAGGCGCCCGCTCACCGGGGGCCTGGTGGTCGATCGAAACCTCCCTCGGGGGAGAGACCAGAGGTGTGACAGGGTCGGCGCCTCTCGGTCTGGTTTGGGGGGGGAGGGTTTCGTTCTCCCTCGGCCGGGCATGCTTGTTGGGGATCTGGTCGGCCCTCGAGATGCTGGTCCACGGAAGCCGGGAGGCCGTGCCCACGAGGTTCGGCGTGGTTATAGTGTCACTTGCTGGTCGGGAGGGCCCACGCCACGAGGCCGGTCTCACACAAAATGTATGGGGAAAGCAGGCATCCCTGTCTGATACCCTTATACAAAGCCACTGGCCTGGACACCACCCCGTTTACACGTACTCTGGTCAGCAGGTTTGTGTATAGGAGCTGGACCCAGGCATGAAACCTCGGACCAAAGCTGAATCGTTACAGTACTGTGAACAGGTATGGCCACTCAATGCTATTGAACGCCATGCGAGCTTCCAACGACAGGAGCACTGCATCTTCATCCGGCCATACAGGCGTCGTAAATTAAGCCTGGTACTTCTATGGGGCGCAAAGCCCGATTGATTGGGGTGAATTATAGATGTTATCACTCCGTTGAGTCTAGTCGCTATTACCTTGGCCAGCACCTTCGCCTCCATATCCAATAATGAGATTGGCCTATAGGAAGTTCACTCTACCGGGGGCTTGCCCTGTTTTGGGATGGCTACGACTGTGTCTAGTCGCTGGTCCATCGGTAGGCTGCCCTGCTCCAGTGCCTCCTGAAACATACTAAGCATGTGTAGAGCTACCAACAACGCCACTCCATTGTACAATTCAGCTGGTAGGCCATTGGGCCCAGCCACCTTACCCAACTGTAAGTCTCTAGTCGCAATATTTATTTCCTACACAGTAACATCCTTGTCCATCTCCTCCTGATCCTCCAATGACAAGACGAGCATCTTGGAAGAGTTTAGTACAGTCCACCGCTGACCTATTCGACGTGGACGTATACAGTTGTTCATAGTGGTTAGCAAGCGATGCAGCTAGCTTTTCAACTGTCTTCTAAAATTCACCGTGCAGAGCACGGATCTCTAACACCCTGGTCCTTTCGCTGTCCTGTTTTTCTAGCCCGGCCATTAATTTGTTAGCCTGATCTCCAACTTCATAGATTCTTCTCTGGGTTGATCTGGCCTCTGCCCTGGCTTTCTCTTCTGCAATATCATACATTTTCTGTTGTTTGATGACTAACCTGTATGTTTGGTATCCCAGATGGTCTAGCTGTGGTTTCTAACCAAATGATTTCCCTCTCCAATGTTTCATTATGAAGCCTCTGTTCTTTCTTTTTCCCCCTGCCAGGGCCTAAGCATATCCTCTTATCACCTTTTGTATGCCTCCCACAGCCCACACGCCAAGTCTACTGTGCCCGCATTTTCTCAGAAGTATTGTTCCGTTCGTTCTGTTAACTTGTCCCTGCCGTGTTTGCCCTTGAGGAGACATAGGTCTAATCGGCGTGGCAGTTTGTATGATCTAGTGGGCCCTTGCAGCCGTACCTTGACAGGTAAGTGGTCAGATATACCTCGTGCTCTCTGAATCCCCTCCTGAAAGCAGCCCGCGCCTGTAATGTGCATCAGTAGGTAGTCCAATCAAGAGTACCCCTCGTGAGGTGCTGAATAGAAGGTATATTGTTAGCCGTAGGGTTGTGCTCGCACCAAAGATCAACCCGCCCAAGAGCCTGTGCAAATGTCTTCTGGGAGTCCACCCCTGTTTCCCTCCCAAAGCTCCACACTCTGTCCCACGCCCGGTCTATTATGCCATTCATGTCCCCACCCAACACCAGGACACTGAACGGGAGCTCCAGTAGTAGTGTGCTAAGCTTAAGCATGGTATTGGCATTCATTCTGGGGGGCACGTATACTGACCATAAATTTAGACCTCAGCCCTCCCATACCCCCGTAAGCGCGACATATCTGTCAATCCTATCGTGTCGCACCCTGTCAAGTATAAGGGGAAGGGCTGTCTTGACTAATATCCCTACTACTCGTGATGCTGTCGTGAACCCTGTGTGTGCCAATAATTTGTATCCAAACCTGTCTAGAGCTTTACAGATATTGCCTTTCAAGTGTGTCTCCTGTAACAGAACTATATCCGGTGCATGTCTGCGGAGGTATTGCAGCACCATTGTACGTTTAATTTTATTGCCAAGACCATTTACGTTCCAGGTCATAATTCTCAAATCGTCATCCCTGTGACTGCGTGGGGGGCAGGACAAGAGAGGGCGCGCCACTAGCTGAAGGAGTCATGTGGATTGTCTCAGTGGAAATTTGATCAGTGTTTGTCTGCCCCAGTAGCAATGAAATGAGTCACTACGACCCCTCTGCCGCCAAATCATCTTGTTTCCTAGTGTGTGCCAATCAATATCTCCTACAGAACAATAAAACTGCACCAACTTGAAAGTGGCTATTTAACCCCTGAACATACAACTTCTCCCTCTCTGTTACCCTGCACAGTGGACACAAAACTTCCCATCCCCCAATTTGCAGATTGCCTGGCACCCCATAACAAAACTACCAAAACTCGGGTGGGCGTCAGCCGCATGAAGGACCGCCAGCCACTCCTCCATGCAAAGGATCAATGTGTCAACAACATTACCATGAAACAAAGCAATCGCTCAATCGGCATGGAGGTTAGCTTTTTAGAAACAGAAACTTTAGTTGTGTAGCCAGTCCCAGTCCGTGGATCCACTCTGTCGGGCAATACCTTCATCCCTACCCCACATGCCTGCATGGATCACCCGCTGTCTCAGCTATGTCTAATGGCACTCCAGGTTGCATCCTCATTCTCTTCGGGATGTAGGAGAATCAGTATAGTGAGCAAGTCCCTCTCCATTGTCCGCTGTCGTGCCCGTCTCAGCTGCCACCAGCGTATTGCTGCCTTTATGCGTGTGTCGTGATCGTCCCGCCGTCCTCCAGCCATCCAACCATTCCCACACCTCCTCCACTATCCTGAGTGTTGCGGGAAAAAGCACGAAGTATTTGATGTCTTTTGCCAAAAGGGCCTTCTTCACCGCAAGGAAAGATCGCCGTTTCTGCTGCTCCTTTAGGGTGGTAGCAGTAATTTCATATTTGAGTGGAGTATTCTGAGCAGCTGGTGGAATCACATCCTGGTCACGTTAATTAAATATCCTTGCTATGATTGTTCCCGGGATTCTGTGAGCCTGCAACACAGGGAAGTACTTCGATAGTCCCCGGGCTGAAGCATGTTCATTATGATATGTTCCATGAATAAATCTACGGCCAGCCCCTCTGCTCTTTCTGGGACACCAATGATTTGAGCGTTATTGCATAGGGAGCGGCCCTCCTGGTCTTCCAGCTTGGCCTCTAGCACCTTGGTTCTAATGGTCAGTTCCTGAACCAGTTTCTCTAGTGTCTTCATGTCCACTTCCAGGCCATGACCCCTTCGACTTCTTTCACCCGTGCTCCCATATTCCACAGAACAGTCCGCAGCAGGGAGAACTTCATTGTTACTAGGTCTATCCAACCGGCCATGTCAGACCGAGCCCCCCAGGATAACCTACAGCATGGGCTCAAAGGCAATAGGGGAGGACAAAGCCCCGGGTCCAGTCCCTTCTCCATCATCCTGCATGCTGAGGCTGGCCCTTAGGCAGGGCGTATTTGTCTAACTTTGTCTGCTGAGTGCCACTTGGGGCTCTTTCATCCGTCATTGCGAAATTGCAAATAGCGGAGTCGCATATTTGATGCATCTTGATGACATTACTACCAGGAAGTGAGCAGACCAAGCCCCATTCAGTGCACAGTCACAGTGAGAGGAGGGAGCTGACTGCAGGAGCTGAACAGGAGTGAGAGTAACTTTTGGAACAACACCTGGCCATTTCACAAAATGGATACAGCAGCAGGAGAGAACAGCCAAAGTGCCAGGAAGAGGAAAAATAAGTTTTCTGACAAGGAAATTGACAATCTAATCAAGTGCGTGGTACACAGCCATAACGCAGCTAAACACCTCTGGAGCGCCAAACACATCCGAAGGTAAGATGCATGCATGTGGCCAAATGTGATTAAATTGATAGGTATTACATCAGCTCAGTACAGCACACATGCCCATAATGAAAATCCTGTACACATTTTACTTAGAATTCAAAGAGCATTATGGGAGATGTAGGCAGGTACCATGGCAAACACACAAATAGGAATAAACCGACACAAAATTAGTGTAATAGCAAAACATTTATTGACAGTGAAAACATAAGTTCTGTGACATGACATCACAAAGAGAAATTAATGCTGTTTTGCACTGTTTAACTCACAGATGCAGAACGTGAAGATGCAGAGGGCAGTGACTTCATTGACACCCCGGAAAATAGTGCATTAGAAGCGACGGATACACCTGTGGTGCCACAAAATCAGTCACGTTCCGCTACCAGACGCAGGGCAACTGTCCCACCACTGGTGACGATGGAATCTGAGGAAGAGGCACATGTAACACCAGTGCCCAGCCAGCCGCAAGAGACATTCATGCCCACGCCAACTCCTCAAACACAGCTCCGCAGCAGCACTCCCCGAGGCCGGCGGCGTATAGCAAGGTCCCTAATCACCCAGCTGGAGAACCGACCTAATGATGCCTGGGGTGATCTTGAGGGACAGATGCTCTGGGTGCAGCGTCTGCAGGCGAAAAACACACGTTTAGTGCAGGCACAAATAGGAGAGATGGCAGACAATATAGCAGTACTGACGGATTGCGTTAAAGAACTGACCAGGGTGATGCAGGAGGGACATGTGTCACAGGCAAGACACCATCGCCAACTGATGCAGCGCATGAACCAGTATGCAATATCCAATAATAGGGTGGCCACATCCACTGCACTGCTGGTACGCAGGTCTGTGACCATGCAAACTGAGATGTCCTATTGGAGTGGGGATGTGGCAAAGGCACTGGGCCAGGTGACCAATGCAGTGGAAATGATGCAAGCTGCCACAATGGAGTCAAATACTGTCACGCTGGAAGAGGGTAGTGAGGAGGCCTCAAGCATGAGCAGTCTGTCTATGCCTGCTACCACTGCAGGAAGGCGCAAGACACGCAGCAGTACCCTCTCCGCTGCCAACTTGGGGGATGAAGAGGCAGCATCTGAAAGGTATCTGGGTGTGCGTGGGAGGAAGCGATAGACTGCCATGTACACTGACATCCAGATATGGTGAGGTAACCATTGACGGACACAACACTTTTGACTGACTTCCAAGTCATGATTTGATTTAAAGACATTTATGTACATAACTGCTAATCCTGTGCTACTGGGCACATTAGCTGTGTGCTTCAACACTCAAGTAATTTATTTTTAAGATAAACATACTTTGCAAGCAATATCCTTGTTTTGTCTCATCGTTACCCACCTTAGAAATAATTCTGGGTTATTTCCATGCGTCTCCTGCGGCCTTCTGCTGCGCTTGCACCGTGTGCTGCATAGCGGTGTGGTCCTTTGTAGGAGAGTAGGATCTGCACTTATGTTGCCCCCACTTTTTTTCTGATGTTAACACTGGTTTCTGGCTATAGTCTGCCTGGGTCCCTGCTAATCAGGGCCTCAGTCTCTCTGTTCTCTCTAAACAACTTGGAGTGCATATTAGTTGTACTAGTGATTGGATACTGTGGTGCCTTATGAGCCCCTAGTATATGGTACCTTAGGTACCAAGGGCATAGGTACTTTACAGGTCTACCAGGGGCTGAAGCATGTATTATGCCACCCCTGGGAAGCAGACTAAATCTGACACCTCAGGCCTGCTACTGCAGCCTGGGTGAGGTAGTGTTAGCACTCCTCACGGAGGTATAGGTTCCTATCATATCAGTCACCCCTAAAGCAGGCCCTATCAATCCTGAGGGCAGGGTGCTTGGTTTACAATGTGAGGGGGTGCCTCTGCCTGAGCAGGGCCCCTCTGCAGCTGGCAGGGTCTATTCCCTGTGGCTGTTTGTGGATGCGGTTAAACCATATACTCTTAAGTGCATTATAACCTCCCGGTAAATGCTAACTTTGGAATGACTGCATCAAAACATGTTGTATTTGGTGTCAAACAACTTCTAGAGGGGACGACATATACCCACTGTGGAAACACAGTAGAAATCTGAAAGAGCCCTGGCATCACAAAATGGATGCCACCAGCACAGACACTGGGCTGCCCTCCTGCTGCTGACTGAAACTCGCAGTGGAGGAGGCCCAACAATAGGCATCCTGTCACAGGGAGGTGTCACCACCTTCCAGACAGGATTTAGTGTATTGGAGCTGAGTTCTTTGAAGTCCTGCACTGGGGGAGCAGTAGGCTCCTCTGTGCATATGCCAGCTCAAACCGGTTCAGGGGCTACCAGCCCCTGCTCTGGCGTGAAACTGGCCAAAGAGGTGGGTGTAACCACCCACCCCCCTGACTCTCCTAGAGGAGTGGTCATAGAGCTAGTCCCTCCCTTTCTTTTACTATAAGATAGGTACACCATTGCAAGTTAGATAGCCCTGGATGACGCTTTAGAAGAAGAATCCTGGCCCTTCGACGTTCCACTACCTTTGGAAGACGGAAGAATCTCCCTTGGAGTCAAGGAGTGACTCCCCTGCTTGGCAGGCACCAAGAACTTGAATCAACGGTCGCAAACTTTCCCACTCTCGCCGGAGTCCGAAGTCCCTGCAGCCCCGGAAGTGGATTTCCTGACTTCTCGACAGCCATTGTGAGTCCCCAGCAGAGCTGAGGCGAGTGGACCCCTCGAGTGATGAGGAACTGCAATACCCGGGTACCATGCACTATTGTCAAGTGCAACCCCTTCACGATGTTCTACGAACTTGTGCTTTGGACCACGTGTGGCCCAAGCCTCCAGCAGGATTTGCCTTGAAAATCAGAGGCCTAACTCTTCCTGAGTGACCGCGGGCTCCTGAGAAGCAAATCCTCATGAGTCGTCTTCGCGATCCCTTGCCGGCTGGCTTGTGTGTCCCCTGAAGACTTCATCAAACCAAAGGGCTCCCCTGGTTGCTTGCTGGGTACGTCCCTCAGACCTTGCTGGTCTGCACCGCTGACTTTTCTTGAATTCCACAAGACTTGCTGTTGCCAAGGCTTGTTGGCTCCAATCCGGTTGCCGACAACTCAGTAATCTGCAGACTTCGTGGACACTCTGAATCCAGCTCCTGGTCATCGTCGACGCCTCCTGGTCCTCGAGTCAAAATACCCTTGATCACCTGAAATCACCCGACTTTCGTGGGCATCCATCTTCCTGGCCCCGGGTCACTGGCAAGTGACGGTGAACACTGTCCCTTCTGCTTTCAGGTCATCTTCATCTTGAATCCAGCCTTGGATTCCACCGGACACTTCTCCAGTCTTCGCAAGCAGCAAATCTTCTTTGGCTTCCATAGAAAACAGCGTCGCAACCCGACACCAAAAGACACCTATGCACCCAGCTTCCCTGGGTGAGGTAACTCGTGCACTCCGGTGCCCTAGTGTGTGTTGGCCCTCGAATTACTTACCTTGTAAGTGGCTTGCTTGTAGACTTCCTCGAAGTACCCTAAAACTTTAAAAATCCAACCGCGACTTGCTCCATTGTAATCAATAGGGAACTCACGGCTGTGTTCTCACACTGCACGCGTCTCCCGTGGGTCCTTTACTTACCTGCCTTGGGTGGATTAGTGAAGCCCCAGTGATTCTACAGGCCCTAGGCCTTGTCCCCTTGCAAGTCGACTTTCCTAAACCTCTTTTTTAGTATATGGTCTGGTACGCCCCTAGGGCCCCAGCCATATTTGTGCTTAACTTCTTGTGAAACGTTGATATTTGAATGTGTTCCTGACTTCTAATCTCATGAAGAGATTAGTAGAGTGTGTCTAGAAATAAATACATATATATTTGATATATATACCTGTGTGGTGTCCTTTCATTTGGTAATTCAAGAGATTATAAGGTAAAACAAGCTGCTTTACATTCAACTGAGTCTTAGCCTGAAGGCTGCTCTCCACAGCTACCACTAGGATAGCTTTCTTTAAAAGGTTGTCTTAAACCTATCTATCATAAGAGTCGAATTGGACTGGTGCAAGGTGGCCACTATAACTAGTGACCAGCATAGGACCTGCACATGTGTGGGTATGGCATTGGTCCTACGTGTCTGTCGCTGCAGAATGGGATCCAATTCATTGATTAAATCATGGATCATTGCTGCATTGAGCCTATACTTGTCGTATATCTCATCTACTGTCTGTGCTAGCAAAGTAATGCGGACTCTGAAGATGCACTGCTGGATTCTCCTCCTCCTTCTATGTTGCGCATTTAGTAAATAGACTACTAAAAGCACCTGCACATTCATGCTCTAATGATATGCCAAGATAGTTTGATGGGCTGTGTTTGAAGGCCCTTAGAACTTTAAAAAGGGCCCTTAAAAAAATTACCCAGAGACAGGGAATGGATCGTGTCCTGCCGCAAAGGGTATAAGCAAGCACTTAGGACACTGACGCGCTGATGGAGCGGGTAGTACAAAATTTTGTATACCTCCCCTATTCTTCATGAAAATACTAATTGAATAATCTATTAATTATAATATTATTAAATTAGTTTGCATGTATATTAAACCAACAATACTAATAACCAAATTACACGTGGGATTGCATATTGCATGGCTAAATAACCTTTATGACTAAAATCCGTATGCATACTAACAGTAGTATATAATACTGCATGATATATGTTGCTTTTGTAATGTGCTGTAATGTTGCCCAAGAGGAGGACCAAAAGGGTGAATATAATTGCTTTAAATGTCGCTATACGCTAGATAAATACAAGCACATAGAGGGATTAGTAAGAGATTAACATTAGATTTATTATTTCTATGCATTAATCACTCTTTTGTGTTTGTTTCGCTTAAGTTGGCGTTTAGGCCTAAAACTCAAAATGGCCGCTGACGCTACACGACGAAGTGGCCACTGTCCCATGAGGTGTGGAGTGAAGTGCGCAGAAGCGACAAAGTCTTCCAGACCCCGTCGTGAACTGTGATCACCATGTACCCAAGCAAGGCCACTGTGGAAAGACGGCCAAGACTGAAAACAATTGATTTTAGAGTAAAACTGGAACAGACTGACTTTTACATGCACTTGATTACCTCAACCCTGTACTAAGGTCCCAAACCCTAGCATCGGACGATCTCGACCAGCCAATCAGGACTGCGCTAAATTATAAAATGTATCTTATTCGTTTCGATTTTATTATAAAAGTGCACAGTAGAATAGAGAGGGTAGACCGTTATTTTTCCCGTTTCCCAACATCGACTACTATTTTATCAACGACGATTGCTGCATTTTCCTGAATCCTGGAAGGTCCGGATTCTGCCCGATTACTCGATGACTGCGAATTTTCCTTAGATCTACGGGCAATGATAGATGCTTGCACGTCTCTGGTCCTGGCCGGTCTTTGAGACTGTAGCGTGCTGAGCAAATAACTTTGGTTAGCTTTTGGACAGCTTACTGCAATATGAGCCAATGAATTAGAGGACTCTGAATAGCCAGATTAGGTAAATATGATGTTCTGCGCTATATTTGAAATTTGATATAAACTTTCCAAATGCGAACATAACTCTTCAAGAAATTTAGATAAACAGATATTGATTAACAAGAACTGAGTTTGTGGTTTATTGAGAAAGGTAAGATCTAAATATTGAATGTGTTTTAGCTGGTTCTAAATCACGATCAACCAATCCAACTAAATGATCCATTGATCATTGTGGGAGGAGTGCCTTGATGTTTAGGATTGAGATCTGTAGGTGGAAGGGGTATTGATGTACATTGTTGTAAAATAACTTTTCTTTCCCTATAGGTTATAAGGTGTTCCCCTCACATGTTGAGCGCTTGAACCGCTCATCCCTACCTTTGCGTGCAGACCGGAGAATGGTTAGTGTGAGTGTTGGTTTTATGGGCCCCACCAATGACTGCATGTGTGGATGAGTTAGTGTGCCGTCGGGTCTGACGCAGGGAGAATACTGGTACGGGTTTGCTTTCCCGTTACCAGGGTTTTTGCGCTCCATCAGTTTTTCTGGTAGCAGAGTTATGGTTTTTATTGTTTTGGTTTGGTGATTATTGCTTGTAAATTGCTTATTGATTAGTATTGGTTTATGTATTAACACTATGTTGAGTCGCGTCGGGTTCTATGTTGTTTGACGGCTTCTGGGATGTAGGAAGTCGGAAGTTTGTAACGGTTCCGTAGTAGAGCAGAGGAAGCGCTGCTCTCGGGAAAGATGGAATTGTTGTTGCCCTGTAGGAACACGGGGAAAACGTGTGACGATTGGAGTTACACGACGCATTGTCTGGGTTCGATTCGGTAACATCGTCGTGTGTTGCCATTAGGGACATTTTCTGTATGAGAGGAATGTATGAATGTATTTCACAGCGAAGGTCACCTGTGAAATTTTGGTCTTAGGTACCAGGAGTCCAAAAGGCACTCTGATTACGCTTATCACTGGAAAGGTAATAGGTGTTCCCTAAGCTTGCTAGAAGGATAAAGTAGAGGAAAGTGCTACTTTATTAACGAATGCAATTATTCTGTAGTAGGACAGACTGTTCGCTGTTCTCGGGAAAGACAGAATTCTGTGTGAATGAACTACATTTTCCGTGTGACATGTGCGTAAATGAAAAGGCATTCAGGTTAATTGTGAAACTCTGGTTTTATTTCTCAGGAGCATTACGTCTCCAACTAGGTGTCTTAATTCTGGAGAAACGGTTAGCTGATGCTTGCTAGAAGGGTGAAGTAGAGGGATGTGCTACTTTATCGTCGGAAGTAACGATTCCGTAGTAGGTCAGTGGTAAGCGCTGCTCTTGGGAAAGACGGAATTCTTGTAAGAAAGGTCATTAACTAATCTTTGGTTAGCGAAACAGATAATGGTGGCGTTTTTATG
The DNA here is from genome assembly GCF_964204655.1 of Triturus cristatus. Taxonomy (NCBI): domain Eukaryota; kingdom Metazoa; phylum Chordata; class Amphibia; order Caudata; family Salamandridae; genus Triturus; species Triturus cristatus. Next base: position 19,678,203 of record NC_140584.1, read on the forward strand.
TCGTTACTAACAGATTTTGAGTGAAAAGAAACGTAAGAAAAGTTTACCGATAAAAATTTTTGTAAAGGAGGGGTCAGCAGGAGCTGCGACAGCGAGAAAAGCTGACGTCATAAAGACTGCACTGGGATTGGCTAATCAGTAAGCAACATACACGTTCCTGATTGGTGCGTTAGTGTACGCCGCGCTAGGAGTGGAGAATTGCAGAGTGACGTAGACGCTCCTCATTGGTGCGTTAGTGTGAGTCACGCTGGGATTGGAGAATTACAGAAGTGACATAGATGCTCCGGATTGGTGCATTAGTGTGAGTCGCGCTACGATTGGTTAAAACAACAGAATAGTCGTAGGGAAAAGCTAGCGATACACAGAAGACAAAATTATGTATTACGATCAACCAGAAAAAGAGAAAAAAGTCCTGGTTTAAAAAGGACAAACCGATTAAGACTAGAAAGGGACAGTTGCTTCCTCCACCAAAATCACCTGCATCCTTTAAGGTTGCGAAATATGGATATCATACTTGTATTTGGTTGGACAATTGGGCAAAATATACAAAAGATGATGGAGTTTTGGCATTTCCAGAGCATGGTTCATTTAATTTAGCGGTTTTGAGAAATTTGAGAGAGAGAATGATGAATCTGGAACCGAGACCTAGACCAACACAGTTTGAAGCATTGACGGAATGGGAAGATGAGATGCATGACAGAGAAAGACAGAGGAGTGGCGGAAGGTACAGGTACATGTTTGGTAGATCACATGGACAAGAAAATCATGATGACAGAATGAGGAGATGGCGAAGTGCAAATATGACTGATGGTTTGTTTCCTGTGAGACATGTTGAAGACGTTAGTGGTAGAAAATGTACGGAGAAGAGACATAATATAGAATCAGGAGGGTATGGAGTGAATGAATCGGAGGATGATGTTCTTGACGACATGTTTTATAAAAATCCACCCCGTATCAACCAGATTCTGACATGTTGACACCAAGTTCCCCAATGAGAGAGACTTTGCTTAGCATTAAGACTGAACCAGTACCCCAAGAGTTAGGGAGAAATAATTCTTTCAGAGAAGTAGAGAGAAAACGGGATAGTAAGGTAAGTAGTAAAAATTCAGCAGAATTAGCAAAAACCACTTTAGAGTTAACAAGAAAGATTAGGGAATTGACTAAAAACTTAGAAGCTGTGACTGTTCCCGTAACCATAGGTCCAGTAATGCCTATTTTTGATAAACAAAAGGATAATGAACATTGTTTAACGGTCCCTTATAACAGTAATAAACAGACAGAAAAGCCAAGGATGAATTCAGAAGAGAAACCATGGAGACAAACAATAAGTACATTAAAACAGAGTACGCCTAAAAATTTGACAGCAAATCCAGGTTTAGTTGAGAGATGGATAATGACTACAGATTCCATATCAGAAACCCCAAGAGACTCAGAAAGAGGTAATGAGGAGAAACCAGTAGGTCCTACTTCAGAAGAATTAAGTGAACGGTTAAGGAACTTACAGAGAATCTCAATCTATAGATTTGGCCAAACTAAGGATGGTTTTGGAAGAATTAATAGTAGGGACTATCCCCACAGAAAAATTTAAAACCTATCAGGATGAAGAATTACTCTTTTTGTGCAAAAGTATAACTTGGAGAGCAAAAAGTCTACATGAGAGACTAGAGGAAATAGCAAATGAAATGGGTATAGACATTGAAAAGGTAAAAGCTTTGCAAAAACCATATCGAGTAGACTTTACCGAGAAAGATACTGAAAATTTGAACACCACAGGACGAATAATTCAGATTAAAGACATAATCATTTTGTTAAGAAAATGGGGAGATGTGGATAAATGGAGGAGTAGGTGGTTTAGAAAACGAGATGATGCATCAGAGAAAATGTTTGCTACTTTCCCCGTGAGAGAAAAGAAAAAGATAGTGACAGAATGCCCTATGAGGGAAATTCCAGGAGGAGGATATGTACATGTTCCTTGGACTAGGCAAGATATTTTGTCATTTACAAATGATTTCCCTCGACTACGCGAAAAGCCAGTCGAGTGGTATAGACAAGTGGACAGATTTGTAAAATTGTCGAAAGTTTTGTGGATCGATTTGAATAGCCTATTTGACATAATGGTGCCAGCAGATTTATGGACAGAGTGCAAAATTGTAATAGACTGCCCTACAAAAGAATACCCTAGAGATCCAAAGACAGGTGGCCCTGATCTGGAGGTGATGAGAAAATATGAACAAATAATCACAATTTTGAAAAACAAAGTACCTCCCAAAGAGACTGATTGGGTAAAAATTGACCGAACTCATCAAGAAACTAAGGAGTCAGTGCATGCATACTACGAAAGGTTAATCCTTGCCTTTAAGCAGTTTAGTGGTGACGAGAATTTGAGTGAGAAAGATTTAAGTCATTTTGTGTATAGATTTGTATATGGCCTACGTCCAGAAATTAGTGAAATGATTAAGCAGCATACTGTGGATTGGCAAAACAAGAAAATAGATGAAGTACTAAGACATGCAAAATATTTTAGTGATGAAATTGAAGCTAAACAGCGTAAATTAAAAGAAAAAGCAATGTGGGCACAAATAAAGGTTGCAGAAAGACAGGAAGCACAATTGATTGAACAAGCAAATAATGCAGGACCAAAACCTAGATTTAATACTGGAAAAGGAAAGGCACAATTCAATATTGAAGAAGCCAAAAAAAAATGGCCATGTCATAATTGCGGAAGAATAGGGCACTGGAAATCCGAGTGTAAATTTCCCCCGAATACTAATGGTGATAATGCATCATTGAATCCACAGGTGCAGAAAGAGGTCAGTGGTCAACCGCAGCGACAGCAGCAGGTTGTTACCCAACAGAATCAGGTGCCAAAACCGCCTTTTCCACAGAGCGTAAATTCACAGAAATACAGTAATGAGACAGGATTCTACAACGAAGAACAGGTAACTATGCTGCCGCGAGCTAGCGCTGTTTCGCAGTATTGGCTATAATGCGATGAGAGTGAGTCAGAAGAGGTTATTGACGGTGCCGAAGGGAGGAAGAAGAGTGCGTACTTGGCGCAACTCTAGAAGTAGACCAGACAGGCCCTTTTGTGGACGGAAATGTAAATGACGAAAATATTACTTTCCTGGTAGATACTGGTGCTACTCGATCAACTGTTAGGTCAGCTGAAGTTAAAAATCTTCCTCTCTCGGATGAAACAATCCAAGTGGTTGGAGTATCCAACAGACAAAGCAAAACGTATCTCAGAGAACCAGTAAAAGTTAATATAGGGAAATTTTACGAAATGCACCGCTTTGTTGTGTGCGATTTAAGTCCTGTAAACCTATTAGGAAGAGACCTGTTGTGCAAAATGAATTGCACCATATTTTGCACCCCTGATGGTATAGCATTTGAGACCCCTGATGAAGATGTACTGTATAAAATGACTATGGCTAATATGGAAACTGAGATTACTGAAGCCTATGCTGTATTCAACCCTGATGAATTACCAAAAGAATTGCAACAGACAGTAAAAGCAGAGGTTTGGGATTTTACAGGAGAAGATGTAGGATTGATGAGAAATGTGGATCCCGTAAAAGTAACAGTGAAGGAATGAATAAGTTACCCAAATGTTCCTCAATATAAATTGACACCCGAGATAATTGAAGGAGTTACCCCAATAATTGAGAAAATGATTAAACAAGGAATTTTGAGAGAAATAATGAGTAGTCCATGTAATTCACCAATTATGGGACTGAAAAAGTTCAGGATAGTGCAGGATTTGAGAAAGCTAAACACAATTGTTGTGTCGTGTGTCCTATTGTACCAAATCCATCTGTGATTTTGTATCAGATTCCTAATGATGCAGAATGGTACACAGTAATTGACTTATGTCACGCTTTCTTTTCCATTCCGTTGCACCATGATAGCCAGCAAATGTTTGCGTTTTGGGGAACGTATTTTGGCTTGGTGCCGAATCCCACAGGGGTATACGGAAAGCCCCTAGATATTTAATCAGATATTGAAAAGGTCTTTGGAAGATTTAGAAATGCTCGAGAATTCAGTGCTAGTTCAATATATCGACAACCTGCTTGTGGCGTCGAAAACTCGAGAAGCATGTGTAATGGACACCATAGCATTGTTAAATCATTTGGCAGATGGAGGACTTAAGGTATCCTCATCGAAATTGCAATTTTGTCAGAAAGAAGTTCAATATTTAGGTCATAGAATTGAAAAAGGACTAAGGAAAATAACTACAGACCGGATCAAGATAATAAAAGGAATGAGAGCCCCAATGACGCAAAGAGAAGTAAGAATGTTTCTTGGAATGGTTGGATATTGTCGTCAGTGGATAAGTAACTTTTCCCTGATCGCAAAACCTTTGGTACGCCTGACGAAAAGTGATGTGAGAGACCCCATTGACTTAATTAGGGAAGAATTAGCAGCTTTTAAGAAATTGAGAGACAGTTTGTGTGAAGCGCCAGCATTAGGAATGCCTGACTATGAAAAGGAGTTCGAGCTGTACTGCAGTCAGAGGAATGGATGTGCACTCTCTGTATTAATACAGAAACATGGAAAATTGAGAAGACCAATTGCATATTTTTCAGCAATGTTAGACCCTGTAGCATTGGCAGGTTGTTTGAAAGCAGTAGCTGCTACTTGTAAGAGTCTGGAACAGAGTGAGGGAATTGTGATGGGATATCCTGTGCAAGTGTTTGTAACTCATGATGTGGTAATCCTTTTAACAAGGAGTCGAGGAGGAGCTTAGCGCGCATCCAAGATGGTCGCGTGAGCACAGGGCTCCCCGGACCCTCGCCACTCCTCGCAATTCATCCTGATGATATCCTGATTTCTCGGACGGACCCTCGAAGGTGAACCTCGACTGAGTCCATAACTCTTTCCAGAATTTGAATCGGACTTGGACGACCAGAATTACAGTACTTTGAACTTTTGAGGCCCACCTGGAGGCCGTGCCGGGGACTTGGTGATTTGTGGAGCCGGGACGTAGTTGAACAACAACGGCAGTGGGACCTCATCTGTGGCCGTACCCCCACTTTCCGGATCCTGACATGGTCTGATTGAGAGACCGTTTCGCTCGGCCGGGGACCAATCCAGCCTCCATTCAGTGTCATCGTTGCCTCCTTATTATAGCCTCTTGGGTCAAGTCGTGACTTTCTTCGGATCGTACGAGCCAGCTTCTTGACCTGTTGGTGCCCGACCTGCCGGCAGCCATTTTCACCAGGTCTCGCGGGCCCCTCCGGGGTGCATCTTCCAACATGACGGGCAGGGGTGAACCCGAGAAGCAGAAGACCAAGACGCCTCTTCGTGGGGGACCGTTCCAGACAAATGTTATGGACCGTTACACTCAAGCCAAAGGATCCCCCGGGCTCTCCAGCAGTACCCCGGAGGACGCCAGAGACGACCCTTCTGCTCCTGTTGACTTGTCCCTGCAGGACATTATGGGCGCCATCACCGGCATGAAGGAGACCATTGGCCAGCAGTATGAGGCTCTGGCTCGTAAAATTGACACGGTCACCACTGATGTCACTCTAATCAGGGCCGACCTGTCTAAGACTAACGAGAAGGTGAAGTCATTGGATTTGAAGACTTCCAGCCTCACGGCCGATGTGTCGGAACTTCAAACAGACCTTGGCAATCTGAAATCGGCCAACGACTTGATGTCCCATCGGCTGGAGGATTTTGAGAACAGGGCAAGACGCAACAACATTTGCGTCATAGGTGTTTCAGAGAATCCCGAGACTCGTTCGGTTGACCTCCTGGTCGAAGATCTAATCCTCACCCATCTTGCCCCTTCTGGACTGAGCAAGTTTTTCGCGGTGGAGCGTGCACATCGTGTTCCGGGCGGTAAGCCCAAGCCTGGCGCTCCTCCGAGGCCTATCATCGCAAAACTTTTTCATTTCAGAGACCGTGATGCGATTTTGCAAGCTTCGAGAGTGCACGGCCCGGTGAAATTTGAATACTCCTCTGTCAGTCAGTCAAAAGTCTTTATTCGGTTTAAGTGCAAACCATAAAAGCATACTACAATAAAAGACACTTAAAAAGATGCTATTTCATTTTAAATAATCCCTACAGCTAAAAACACATTAACACAAGTTAATAAAAACAAAGCAGCAAATCCATTTAAAAAACATTAAAAGAGGATACAGTTCATTTCCTCAAAAATCTAATTACAACAGATAAAAAATTCGCAATGTTAAAAGTTTCCCAAACATCATTTAACATCTGAAGGTAAAGGAGAGCAGGTATCACCTGCACAAAGCCTTTGTTTTTTAATATAGGGAGTAAAAATCGTTTCCTAATATCAATAAAGTGCTCACAGAAGAAAAGAAATGTGTCATATCCTGTAATGAAAAGTTATCACAGGAACAAGGGCCAAGATCCTCAACCCTTTTCCAACCTTTCCTTTCTCCGTGCAATAGATGTAATTGATTTAATCTGAATCTAGTCAATAGGAAACGGTGATTTACATTTGTGACATATCCTAGGTATGGTTCCATGGACGGTGTTGTTTTGCATAGCTGGTGAGCCCTAACGGTGCCCTTTACCAGCTCATTCCCTTCCCTATCCATGGTAGATATATGCATAAATGTTTCTTTGCACCATTTTATATCTCCCTTTACTAGGGCTTCTGGGGGCTGATATAATTCAGGTCTACCTAGCTTTATTGCCAGGTTCTGAATATATTTCACCCAAGGTATGCGTAACCCATAATCTAGTAATGTACAATCTTTCATAATTGTACGATTGAGCTGTAGGTCCGGGTTTAGCCAAATGTTAATCCATTTCAATAATGGGGCCAGGGCAATGCTATCTTCTACAAAACCGATTCCAAGCTCCTGGTGGACATTATAATTGGCAGTTGAGATCAGAACTGAAAGGAGGTTTTTTAGGAACCTATCCTCGATAATCTGAATACTTTTAACATTTTTAATGCCCCATGCCACGGCTCCATACATTGCCAAAGAGAAACACTGTGCTCTATAAACTTGAATAAGGGCCTTCATTGGTCTGGCACCTAGCTTTCTAGCAAAGCCTAGGACAGCCACAGTCGCTCTAGATAAAACAATCTTTTTTGCTGTTATTTGGCTTACCCAAGAACCTTGGTCATCAAAAAGAACACCCAAGTAAGGGAATGATGATACCCTGGATAATTGGTGGCCCCCACATTTAAAAGTTTTAATCTTTGAAGATTTCGGACCGATAGCCATAACATGCGATTTTGTAAAATTGACAGTTAAATCCAAGGCCTTCATGAAGCCCGAAAATGAATCTAGCAGTAACTGAAGGCCCACTCCCGTTCTTGCGAGTAAGGCGGCATCATCGGCGTATAAGAGTGCGGGAATTAAGCATTTCCCTGCACAAGGGATGTCATTACATGAGGTGATTAAAGCATTATCTAATTCATTTATGTAAAGAGTAAAAAGCAGAGGTGCCAAAATGCACCCCTGTCTAACTCCATTAGATATGGGTATGTCTTTTGTACAATTACCCAGTTGGTCATACCGTACTGTGGCCGATAAATCCCTATGTAGATCAGCTAAGAAGTAGACGATGTTTTTGTCTACTCCATGGGATAGGAGCAAGGACCACAGTTTTGACCTATTTACACGGTCAAAGGCCGATGACAGGTCCATAAAGGCTACCAATAAAGTTCCCTTCTTGGCCACCGTGTATTTGCCTATTAATAGTTGTAGATTTAGACATTGATCTATGGTGCCCATCCCTTTTCTGAATCCGTACTGGACCTTAGAGAGTGTTCCTGTTTCCTCTAACCAACCAGTGAGTTGGGCAAGGACCACCCTCCCCAGTACTTTCACAGAAGAATCTATTAAGGATATTGGATGATAACAACTCGGATCACCTCTGTCGCCTTTTTTATATATAGGTATGATGACAGATTTCGCTCAGGTCGGAGGCAGACCCAGTTGACAAGCATTAGTGAAAACGTTGAATAAAATTTTAGACCAGGTTTTTATATCTGATTTAAAAAGGCCTGCCGGGACTCCATCAGGTCCCGGCGCCTTATTACTTGTCATTTGCATAATGGCATGTGTGACCTCTAATTCTGTAAAAGACAGGGTGTAATTCTCCAAGTTTAGTGTGGGCGTCACCCTAGGGCCATCTCCATCATAGACCTGTTTGAAATGACTAAACCATTTTTCTTCCTGAATACCGCAGTCAAGCTCGTTATTACTTTTACTATTAAAAAAAGGCTTGTTTACCACGGACCAGAATTTGGCACTATTTTTGATAACATCTATGGATAAAAGTTCATTCCAAGCCTCTTCCCTAATTTCATTTTTACGCTTATTCTGGGCCTTTTTATAGGCTTTCCTAAGTGCAGCGATTTCTGCTTTGTCAGGTGGGACAGCTTTCAAAGCTCTCAATAACTTCCGTTGGGCTAATGAGCAACTGTGATCAAACCATTTCTCCCCGTTCATGGGTTTGGCCTTACCAACTTTTCTGAGATCACTATTTACCTGTGAACAGATTTTACCATAAGCTGTCAGGACCACTTCACCAATAATTCCATCTTGCAAGCACATATACATTTCATCCCCAACCTTTCCCAACAAATTTTCATTGAAGTCCTTTGGTACCACTCGGCACCATTTCAGGCGACGTGTTTGGTCAGTTGGCCTTATGTCCAGAGTTCCAACGGTAGGATTGTCAGATTCTCTTTTCCTTAGATCGTCAGACAGGGTCATCTGGACGGAATTGTGGTCACCGTAAATAGACCAGTTGACCTTGTACCGACTTACATTATCTGCTAGGGTTGTGCTTACAAAAATGTAATCAATGGTGGAGCCCAAACCACTTCCTTTATAGGTTGGAATATCATTTAAATGGTTAGCGGGATGAACCAAGGCATTTCCAGCGAGGAGCTCATCTAGGTACATACCCTGCGAAGTATGTTCAAAATGTATGTTTCCTTGGTTTAAAGGACCTAAACTGTCCCATACAAAACAGTTGCTCGAACAACGATGAACATTAAAATCACCAAGCACTATAACCGAATAGGGATTCTTATTATTATCATCATACATTTGCAAAAAATCATATAGACTGACTAAGTGTTCATTTGGCGTACTCTTAGTAAACGAATTATAAAAATTAACAATAAGCCATTTCCCGTTGGAATTGGTTTGAATTTCCACTGCAAGGCAATAAGGCGAGCCTGACTCCACTTTACTATAAAGACCCTCAAGTGTCAATGAAATGAGGGTTAGAAGTCCACCTTTTGCCCTCCCCCTACAGGAGACCACCGCAGGTGACCAAAAAGCAGAATACCCATCCAGCAAAAAGGTGCTTTCCGTGTCCCAGGTTTCTTGTAGCCCAATAATTTCACAGCCTAATAAACAATCCCTCCATAAGGGATCATGCGCTTTACTATTAAGGCCGGCTATGTTCCAGCTAAGGACCCTTGTACCTACAAGCTGGAATGGGACATCAGCTATGCTATCCACATTGTCATCATTAACATTCCTCACTATAGTCTTAACATTTGGGGGACCCTCCACCCCCATGCTTGACTGAATTCCACTTATCCCCTGATCCTCCTCCAATGTCAGTGTGGAAGCTTCCCTAATGGATATAGGAGGAACCCAATCATGATGAAGTCAATCATTTGAGTCTAAATCACTCAAAGCTTGAAAACGATTAGATGTAACAACACCGTGAAAAAACTGTCCTTCAGGGCTAAATGCTCTGCCCTTCAAAAGGTCGCTAATGGGTAGATTTGTGTGTTGCCTATAAAAGTATCCCAGTGGTCGGAGGGTAATACCCTGATCGGTGTGAGGAAGCAAGGTAGCTTTTAATAGGGCATTATTAACTAGAGAAGGATTACTAAAGTTTCTTATAACGCAATCCCCCTTTATGTTCTTACGAGAATGCCCTATCCAAGAAACTCTTCTGGTTGTTAGTATCTGATGTGATAATTGCACAGGAAACCCACACTGTTTGTTTAACCACGGAACGGATTTATTCTTAAGAGATTCGTGGGATTCTAGTTTATTTTTCTGGTCACCGTCCATCAAGGGTGGGACATTTGTCAACACTGCCACCAAAGGGGCACACTCAGGGGGTAAGTCCGGTTGTGCTCCTCCTGTGTGCGTAAGCCTGGATTCCTTCTTAATCTTTGGGCAACTATCTAAAGATATGGTTTTATTCACTTCTATCATAGATACGACATGTGAGGGTTCAACACAAATTGAGGTATCCTTAATGGATTTATGTGGCTCAACAGTTCCGCGTGGACCCCCAGCTGCACTGCTGGCTTTCACAGGTGGATTACTGCGAGGGCCTACGAGATTTCGTAGACTTTCAATCTCTGCTGATAGTTCACCAATTTTAGTTACTAAAGGTTCAACTATCTTTAGAATTTTAGCCTCCAAAATGCCTACCAGACAATCTAGTTGATCAGAATCAATCTTTGTTGTTAGATTATTGGACGAGACTTCCCTCAGAGAGTCCCCTGTTAGGGACACGGAACCAGTTTTTTTATAGCTACTTCGTGCACCTCCCCGTTTGGATTGGGCGTGTTTGCGGGGTCTCAGGACTCTCTGTATTATCGGGTCCGGGGATTCCTCTAATGGACCCTCATTTATATTTTTTGGAGCATCCCCATTAACTTCAGGCAATTCTTTTTCAAGGGAAATAGGAACTGGATCCCCCAAGGTTACCAGATCATGGTTATCATTGCAACAATTCACACCGTGAAATGGCGGGGATAACGTACTGGGTGTGCTAATCAATAGAGGGGAGATAGTAGTCAGGGTGGAGCCCTGACCTAGTGATTTGCGTCTTTCACTATTTATTTTAGTAACTACTTTTACTAAATAGTTATCAAGTGTTGTAGCAGTGGAGGATTTGTTTCCCAACGTGGATTTCGACATGTTCATGGGATTCTTAAAAGTTAAATTAAACAATAGCAGGCTATAATATCGTCTGCACAAAAGTAAGAGTTAGCCAAGAAGAATCAATTAACAACATCAAGCACTTTCTTATCCAGCACAAAAAACGCCACAGTTCATGGGACTATACAGTTCACCAAGTCCAGCTGATCTCAGATGAGTACCTGAAAGTTTGATAACGTGGCCCGCCCTTTGCCCGGGCTTAGCGTCCCGCGACGCGGAGGGAGCCTCTCGATTCTAAGCGCCTCCGGGCGCGCTGGTAGGCGGGAGCAGGAAGTGCCGCTAAGGACTCTGGGGGCTGTAGTCCCCCCCCCCCCACAGCGGCCAGCAAAGGTGATGGCGGCGGGGGAGACCACAGCGTCACCGACCCAGGTAGGATGCCAAGGAGTTGAGCAGAGCGTCAGGGCGTCTGGTGAGTACCACAGGTTCTGCAAAATGCCCCAGCTCCACCGAGGGAGCCTCTCGATTTTAAGCGCCTCCGGGCGCGCTGGTAGGCGGGAGCAGGAAGTGCCGCTAAGGACTCTGGGGGCTGTAGTCCCCCCCCACAGCGGCCAGCAAAGGTGATGGCGGCGGGGGAGACCACAGCGTCACCGACCCAGGTAGGATGCCAAGGAGTTGAGCAGAGCGTCAGGGCGTCTGGTGAGTACCACAGGTTCTGCAAAATGCCCCAGCTCCACCGAGGGAGCCTCTCGATTTTAAGCGCCTCCGGGCGCGCTGGTAGGCGGGAGCAGGAAGTGCTGCTAAGGACTCTGGGGGCTGTAGTCCCCCCCCACAGCGGCCAGCAAAGGTGATGGCGGCGGGGGAGACCACAGCGTCACCGACCCAGGTAGGATGCCAAGGAGTTGAGCAGAGCGTCAGGGCGTCTGGTGAGTACCACAGGTTCTGCAAAATGCCCGCGCTCCACCGAGGGAGCCTCTCGATTTTAAGCGCCTCCGGGCGCGCTGGTAGGCGGGAGCAGGAAGTGCCGCTAAGGACTCTGGGGGCTGTACTCCTCTGTCAATTTTTTCCCGGACTTCACTCAACTTGTCCAGAGACAGAGGATGGGCTTTCAGGGGGTTAAGCGACGTCTCCGGGACCTGGGATTGAGGTATGCTATGCTTTTCCCTACCAGGCTTCGAGTGGAATACGAGGAACGGACCTTCTTTTTCGAGCGACCGGACAGTGTGAGCGACTGGTTGGATTCCCTACCTGGTCGGGGCGATCGCACGGGCCACCCTGGCGGTGCCGAGGGTGGTGAGCCTACACAGAAGTGACCCTTTTTGTCCCTAACCTTGACAATCGGACATTGCTCAGTTGGGTTCTACTTCTTTTGTATATTTTGCCTTATAGTAGTTCGGGTCCGGGTGGCGGGTGGAGACGGGCCTCTCTCCTCCTCCGGGGTCTTTTTGTAGAATGGGATTGTTAGGGCGACAGGCACACTGCATTTTGGGGTTGCTTTTTAGTCTGCAGGGGTGCAGGGAGGGGGGAGTTGTAACGGGTTTTGGTTGGGGGGTGGGGTGTTTGTGTTCGTGTTTTCTTTTCTCAAGGTGGCATATTGGTTCTTTCTCTGTTTCTGGTGTCCTGCTCTCTGTGGGGGGACTCATGCAACTCTTGTGGGGATGGGGGGTAGTGGGTTGAGGTTGGTATCTTGGAACGTCAATGGATTGGGGGATCGTATTAAACGGGGTGTTGTACTGCAATATTTGCGTCGTTTGACTCCGGATGTTGTACTCCTGCAGGAGACGCATTTGGTTGGCAACGTGTGTCATGCTATGAATAGGTGGGGGTACCGATTGGTGGCACACTCTGGGTTCACCACTGGTTCCAGAGGGGTTGGTATTCTGGTCCGGTCTTCCCTCCCACTAGAGATTGATAATGTCATCCTTGACGACAGAGGGCGTTATGCCGCCCTAACCGGAAGGTGGGAGGGTAAGACTCTCTCCTTAGTCACGATATATGTTCCCCCAGGCCTCCAGACCTCCACTTTCTCTGATGTTGGTTGGATGTTGCTGGAACTCCCCGATAGTCTTCTCCTCGTGGGTGGGGACTTCAACTCCGTGCTATCCGGCGAACTGGATCGCCACCCCCCCAGGGCCCTTCCCGTTTCCCAATCATGGCTTGGTGGGTTTTTGGACACCTTTGGTTTGGTGGATTGCTGGAGGTTAATGCATCCAACGCAATGTCAATACACCTTCCACTCCGGGGCTCATGGGAGAATCTCCAGGCTTGATTACTTCCTCATGCCCGCGGCCCAGTCCCCCCACGTTGGGGAGGTGAGACACCTGGCCCGGGGCATTTCAGATCACTCCCCTGTGTGGCTTCTTTTCGACACTGGGACGCAAGCCGCGGGACGGATCGCCCCTATTAACCCCTGGCATCTGCGCAACCCCAAGACTCGCAACAGCCTCATTAAGTCGCTCGACCGCTACTTCCTGGAGAACGAGGGGTCTGTTTTGTCCTCAGTGTCCCTTTGGGAAGCCTTCAAAACTGTTATTCGTGGACAGGCCCTATCATTAATAGTCGAGACCAAGAAAGCTAGGAATGGGGAGGTCGTGAAGCTGGAGGCCGAAATACTGGAGTTGGAGGCTGATCTAGACTTAGGTGTTACCCAGGATAGGCTCCACGCCCTTAGCTTGAAACAGTTTGAATATAAATCCCTGGTTACGGATGCTGCCAAGACAATGTACAGGGAACAGCAAGGTAGACTGTATGATGTCGGGGATAAGGCGGGTAAATTGATTGCATGGCTTGATAAGAAGGAGAGAGCGAACCATGTGGTCCCCGTGCTTCAGAATTCTGATGGTGTGCATGTGACTGACCCTGGCGAGATTGTGGAGTGTTTCGCTGACTATTTTCGTGTGGTCTACTCCCCGGTGTCTGATAGAGATGAGGATGACTCTCGTTTCTTGTTGAGGGACATTGCGCTGCCCTGCCTGTCCGAGGAGGATCGAGGGCGCATGGAGGCATCGTTGTCGGCCGACGAGATTGCTGCCGCGATTCGTTCCCTTCGTTCTGGCAAAGCTATGGGCCCCAATGGATTGCCTATTGAATTGTACAAGTTGCGCCCGGATAAAGTCGCACCGTTTCTCCGTGATGTTTCTGGAGTCGCGTGAGCTTGGTTCCCTCCCTTGTGATCAGCGTCTGGCCACTATAGTTGGGATTCCTAAGGAGGGCAAGCCTCGTGATCGTTGTGCCTCTTACAGGCCTATTTCCCTATTGAATGCTGAACCGAAGATTCTTGCCAAGGTCCTTGCTAATCGCTTACTCGCTGTCATCTGTGACCTGATCCATCCGGATCAGTCGGGTTTCATTCCGCACCGGAACACTGCTCTTAACTTGCGGCGCTTACATGGCGTTTTCGCCAGGGCGGAGTTTCTCTCCGAGCCGGCCATCTTGGCTTCCTTGGACGCCACGATGGCCTTTGATACGATAGAATGGCCATATCTTTGGGCCACTCTGGCGAAGTTCGGGTTTCGGTGCGGGATTTATTAGTTGGGTGAGACTTCTATATACGGATCCGCTGGCTCAGGTTGTTGTCAATGGTAGGGTGTCCCAGCCCTTCGCTCTCGGGAGGGGTACTAGGCAGGGGTGTCCGTTGTCCCCCTTGCTCTTTGCTCTTGCTTTAGAACCGCTTGCAGCCTGGCTCCGATGGGAGCCATCGATAAAGGGCATTCAGTGGGCCCCTGACTTTGAGGATCGGGTTTCATTGTACGCCGACGATATTCTTTTATACCTCACCTCCCCGCGTGAATCCCTTAACGTCCTATTCGATGTCCTCACTTCTTTCGGTAAAAACTCCGGTTTGATCCTTAATTGTGTGTGTATGTTATCTCTGGTGGCCTTCCCCCCTTACCGAATAGGTTTCCCATTCACATTTCGAAATCCGGTTTCAAGTACTTGGGGGTCTACGTATCATTGGACCCGGCGGTCCGCACGAGCATAATCTCCTTCCTCCGCTCCGGCGATTGAAGTTGGACGTGGCTCGGTGGCGTAGATTGCTGTTGTCGCCACTCGGTCGAGCGGCCCTTTTTAAAATGATGTCCCTGCCCTGATTTCTCTACGCACTCCAGAACTCCTTTGATATTATTCCAGCGGCCTACTTCCGGGAGGTGGAGGGTTTACAGAGGAGACTTGTTTGGGACGGTCGCGCACGCATCGCTCTTGCAAAACTGACTCTCCCCTGGTATGACGGGGGCATCGCGCTCCCGGACATCAGGAGGTATTATTGGGCCTCCCAGTTGTGCGCCATCAACCATGCTACGTATGCTCCCGGTCCAAATCCGGCTTTCGTGATGGACAAATATCAGTTGCCTGGTGGCAACTTCAACAGGGCGCTCTACTCTCGGACGGCGGGGAGGAACCTAACGGGACCCCTTAAGATTGCAGTACGTGGGAGGAGGAGCCTAGCGCGCATCCAAGATGGTCGCGTGAGCACAGGGCTCCCCGGACCCTCGCTGCTCCTCGGAATTTATCCTGACTTTATTCTGACGTGGTTGATGGAATCTGGAAGACGAATGTTGGCTGAACACTAAACTCCTTTCGGAAACCAAATCGGACCTGGCAATCCTGAGTTATGGTGGTTTGAACTTTTGAGGCCCAACCGATGGCTGTGCCCGGTGTGAAGGTGATCTGTGGAGCCGGGGCGTAGTTGAACAACAACGGCAGCGGGGCTGTGCCAGTGGCCGTCCCATCACTTTCGGTTTCACTTTTGTATCTCTGAGGGGCTGGACAGTGGAATTGCATGGTGCGACTGGGCTTTCACTTTGCCTTCGCTTGATGCCTGTGTCTTTGCCTGCTACCAGTGTGCCCATCGACGGTAGTCCCTTCGCTCCGCCACATTGTGGCCTCTGGTGCGGCCCGCGTCTGCTTGGCCTGTGCCCCCTCGACGCTTCCTCGGTGGTCCCCTTCGGCGAACGTGGTTCTCATGGGAGGCAGGGGAGACCCCGAGAGGCGTAAGACCAAGACATCCCTACGTGGGGGACCGGTCCAGACGAACAACATGGACCGCTACACCCAGGGTAAAGGATCCCCCGGGACGGCCAGTGTCCCCCCGGATGATGCCAGTGGTGGCCCGTCCGTTTCTCCGGATCTGTCCCTACAGGACATCATGGGCGCCATTAATGGCATCAGGGAGACCATCGCTACGCAGTACGAGGCCTTGGCCCGTAAAATCGACACGGTGGCCATTGATGTTACGCTAATCCGGGCGGATCTCTCTAAGACCAACGAGAGGGTTCAATCGCTGGATGTGTGGACGACCTCCCTTGGTACGGACGTGTCGGACCTGCAGACTACTCTCGGCGTTCTCAAGTCGGCCAACGATCTGATGGCCCGGCGGCTGGAGGACTTCGAGGGACGGGCTCGACGCAATAACATCCGCGTCATCGGCGTTCCGGAGACCTCCGACAGCCGCCCGGTTGATCTCGTGGTCGAGGAGCTCATCCTCGAACAGCTTGCCCCCGCTGGCCTGAGTAAGTTCTTCGCCGTGGAGCGGGCCCATCGAGTTCCAGGTGGTCGGCCGCGACCGGGGGCCCCCCCGAGGCCTATTGTTGCGAAACTTTTTCATTACAGAGACCGAGATGCGATTCTGCAGGCCTCACGGGTCCATGGCCCGGTCCGATATGAGAACTCGTCCATTAACTTTTTCCCGGACTTCACCCAACTTGTCCAGAAACAGCGGATGGGCTTCCAGGGGGTGAAGCGTCGTCTCCGGGACCTCGGTCTCAAGTACTCTATGCTTTTTCCTGCTAGGCTCCGAGTGGAATATGAAGATCGGACTACCTTTTTTGACTCCTGCGACTGTGAGTGACTGGCTGGATTCGCTGCCGGACCGGGGTGACCGGACTGGGCCCTCTGCCGGTACCGAGGGTGGCGGGTCTCCTTCGGAGTGACCATTGGTCCTTGACTTTGCCATTTTGTATTGTTCGGCTGGGTTCTACTTCTTTTGTGCATTTTGTTTCATTATGATCCGTGTGGGGGGCGGGCGGGGACGGGTCCCTTTCCTCCTCCGGGGTCTTTTCGTAGAATGGGGTTTGTAGGGCGACAGGCACACTGCAAGTTGGGGTGGTTTTTTGGACCGCAGGGGTGCAGGGTGGGGGGTGTTGGATTCGGGGGGGGGGTTGGCGGGTGGGTGGGGTTGTTTGGATTTGTGTTTTTTGTTTTCAAGGCGAGGTAATGGCTATGGTTCAGTTTCGGGTGTTGCGCTATTCGCTAGGGGACCTTTGATCTACTGGAGGGCATGGGGGGGGGACGGGTTGAGATTGATGTCTTGGAACGTCAACGGATTGGGGGACCGTATCAAACGGGGTGTTGTGCTGCAATATTTGCGTCGTCTGACTCCTGATGTGGTGTTCTTACAGGAGACGCATCTGGTTGGTAATGTTTGTCATGCCATGAACAGGGGGGGATACCGACTCGTGGCCCATTCTGGTTTCACCACTGGTTCTAGAGGGGTAGGCATTCTCCTGCGATCTTCACTTCCGTTAGAGATCACCAGGGTAGTCCCAGACGATAGAGGGCGCTATGTGGCTCTGGCTGGGAGGTGGGAGGGGCAGTCCCTTTCCTTGATCTCGGTCTATGTTCCCCCGGGCCTTCAGAACTCCACCTTCTCAGACTTGGGTCGTATGCTGCTTGGGCTTCCTGACAGTCTTTTGCTTATGGGTGGGGACTTTAATTCGGTTGTCTCGGGTGACCTGGATCGCCACCCGCCCAGGGCCCTCCCTGCTGCCCAGGCGTGGCTCGGCGGACTCCTGGAGACCTTCGGTCTGGTGGATTGTTGGAGGTTAATGCATCCGACACAGTGTCAGTACACATTTCACTCTGGGGCCCATGGGAGTCTCTCCAGATTGGATTATTTTCTTATGCCCGCGGCCCAGGCTGCCCGGATTCAAGAGGTTAAACACCTGGCCCGGGGTATCTCTGATCATTCCCCACTGTGGTTGCTTTTTGACACTGGGACGCGGTCCGCTGGGCGGATCGCTCCTATTAACCCTTGGTACCTGCGAGACCCCAAGATCCGTGATAGCCTGATTAAGTCGATTGATCAATATTTTCTTGAGAATGAGGGGTCGGTGTTGTCCTCAGTGTCCCTGTGGGAAGCTTTTAAAGCAGTGCTCCGCGGGCATGCCCTGTCCCAGATAGTGGAGGCTAAGAGGGTTAAGAGAGAGGCGGTGGTGACGCTGGAGACTGAAATATCGGGGCTGGAGGCAGCCTTGGAGGCGGGTGTCACTCCGGATGGGCTGCATGCCCTCAGCCTGAAGCAGTTTGAATATAAGTCTCTTGTTACTGACGCTGCCAAGACCATGTATAGGGAGCAGCAGGGTAGGTTGTATGATGCCGGAGACAAGGCGGGTAAGCTGATTGCCTGGTTGGACAAGAAGGAGAGAGTGAATCGTGTGGTCCCGGAGCTTCGGGCTTCGGATGGAGTGTGTGTGACTGAACCTGGTGAGATTGTGGAGTGTTTTGCTGACCACCTCCGGGCTGTGTACTCCCCGGTGTCTGATAGAGATGAGGACGACTCTCGTCTTCTGCTGCGGGATATTGCCCTGCCCGGCTTATCCGTCGAGGACCGCGAGCTGATGGATGCCCCTTTGTCTGTCGACGAGATTGCTGCTGCGATTCGCTCCCTTCGCTCGGGCAAGGCTATGGGCCCCAACGGCCTGCCGATTGAACTGTATAAATTACGCCCGGATAAAATCGCGCCTTTCCTCCGTCATATGTTTCAGGAGTCGCTCGAGAGGGGTTCCCTTCCCGACGACCAGCGTCTGGCTACTATAGTGGTGATTCCCAAGGATGGTAAGCCACGTGACCGCTGTGCCTCATATAGGCCTATTTCCCTACTAAATGCCGAACCCAAAATCCTTGCTAAGGTCCTCGCTAATCGCTTGCTGAGCGTTATATGTGACTTGATACATCCGGATCAATGCGGCTTCATCCCTCATCGTAATACCGCTCTCAACTTACGGCGTCTGCACGGCGTCCTCGCTAGGGCGGAGTACTTCTCTGAACCGGCCGTGTTGGTTTCCTTAGACGCCACGATGGCCTTTGACACCATTGAGTGGCCATTCCTTTGGGCCGTATTGGCGAAGTTTGGCTTTGGGGAGGGATTTCTTAGCTGGGTGAAGCTTCTTTATGCTGGACCAATGGCCCAGGTTGTTGTCAATGGGCGGGTTTCTCGGCCTTTCGCTCTCGGGAGGGGAACTAGGCAGGGGTGCCCGTTGTCCCCGCTGCTCTTTGCTCTCGCCTTGGAACCGCTCGCTGCCTGGCTCCGCTGGGAGCCCTCGATTAGGGGGCTCCGGTGGGCCCCGGGCTTCGAGGATCGGGTCTCATTGTACGCGGATTATATTCTCTTGTATCTCACCTCGCCGCGGAAGTCGCTCAATGTTCTCTTTGATGTCCTTACTTCCTTCGGGAAAAATTCGGGTCTGATAATTAATTGGTCCAAATCTTGTGTGTATCCTATCTCTGGTAGCCTTCCTCTCTTGCCGCCTCGGCTTCCGCTCCAAATATCTCAGTCCGGCTTCAAATACCTGGGGGTGTACGTTTCGTTGGATCCGGCGGTCCGCTATGAGCAGAATCTCCTGTCTCCACTCCGGCGTTTGAGGGCGGATACGGCTCGGTGGTGTAAGTTGCCCTTGTCTCCACTTGGTCGCGCGGCGCTGTTTAAAATGATGTCCCTTCCCAGATTTCTTTATGCACTCCAGAACTCCTTCGATGTCATTCCGGCGGCCTACTTTAGGGAAGTGGTGAGTTTACAGAGGAGACTGGTTTGGGACGGGCGAGCGCGTATCGCTTTGGCAAAGCTGACTCTCCCCTGGTATGACGGGGGCATCGCGCTTCCTGATATTAGACGGTACTATTGGGCCTCCCAGCTGTCTGCCATTAACCATGCTACCTACGCTCCTGGTTTGAACCCGGCATATGAGATGGATAAATTCCTGCTTCCCGGCGGTAACTATAACAGAGCGCTTTACTCTCGATCCGCTGGTAGGACCCTTACGGGCCCTACTAGGATTGCGGTACGTGTCTGGAAGGCGGCGAACGTAGCGATGGGCTGGAGTGAGAGTTTAACGTGTGCCACTCCTTTATTCGCCTCAGAAAGCTTGGGAAGCCTCTGGACAACGAAAGGCTTCGAGCACTGGGACACGATCGGCATCAGCAGAGTGGGGGACCTATGGGTTAAAGGTGCGGTTAAATCCTTCACGGCGCTCCAGAGCGAGCACGAGCTTAGTGAAAGAGAGTTCTTCCGTTATGCACAGGTTCGGCACGCCCTGCTCTCGGTCTTTGGGGAGGGGACCACGGTCCCTGCTTCTTCGCCTCTCGAGGACCGCATACTCGATGGTCACGTCCCCGACAGTACTATCTCCTTGATTTACAAAAAACTGATAAATAATCGGGCTGACCTCTTGGTGCGTCTTCGGGAGGCATGGACGGGAGATGGGGTGGAGTTGGACGACGAGGACTGGCAGACTGCACTGTCATCCCCTAAGGAGGTGGCCATCCCGGCCCGTCTCCGTCTGGTCCAGCTTAAGATTCTCCATCGTGTTTATGTGACGGGCCCCCGCTTGGTTTCGATGGGGTTCTCTGACGACGGACTCTGTAAGCGTGGCTGCGGGCTCAGTGCCACCTTTCTCCACATTCTATGGGAATGCCGCGAGGTGGCGGCATATTGGCGCCAGGTGCATGATGTTATGAGACGAGTCACCGGGGTCGCTCTGCTGCCGGAGGTGCGTCGCTGTGTTCTGAATGTATGGGAGCCCAATGACTATAATGCGGCTCAGGCTCGGTGGGCGGCCTTGGGGAACATGATCGCAAAGCGAGATATAGCGCAGCTTTGGGGTTCCCAACGGCCTCCCACCGTGTCCGTATGGAAGGAGAACATGGACTGGTGCATGTTCAGGGAGAAAACTGTGTATGTGGCTCGTGGTAAACCGGGGGCATGGGGTAGAATTTGGGGGCAGTGGAACGTGTATCGCGGGTCTATCTGTGCTCCCCCCCTGGTGGATACGTCTGGGGTTGCTTTGTCCCCCTGATCCTTGAGGGTTCCTTGCTTATCTCGTACTTCGGAGTACAGATTTGGTTCTCCCGTGGCCCCCCCCCCTCCCTCTCAGGCCTCCTTTTACTGACCGCCCTCGGGTGGTTGGGTGTGGACTCCCCCGGCTGTGGTTCGACGCCCATTTCAAGTCGTTTCGCCTTGCTTTTTGTTTTTCTTTATTTTTGTTGTTATTTATATTAAAAGTGTGTATCCTGACTTCCCTTATGTGCAGTCTGATCTACTGTAATATAACGGAGCCCCTGTGGGCCAGTCATTGTTTTTTGATCTGTTTGACCGCCTTAACTACTAGCGGCCGGCCCTGGCGGTTGTAGGCCCGTGCTTGTAACCTTTTCTCTGCACAATAAAACTTTTTTCCAAAAAAAAAAAAAAAAAAAGATTGCAGTACGTGTGTGGAAGGATGCCAATGTGGCTGTGGGATGGAATGATCGCCTGACACGAGCGACCCCCTTGTTTGCATCGGACAGATTGGGATGCCTCTGGACAACGAAAGGTTTTGAGAACTGGGATACGATTGGCATTAGCAGAGTGGGTGATCTTTGGGTGAAAGGTGCGGTCAAATCCTTTGCGGTGCTTCGGAGTGAATATGAGTTGAGTGAGAGGGAGTTCTTCAGATATGCACAGGTTCACCATGCTTTGCTGTCGGTCTTCGAGGCCGGTTCCACAGTCCCTGCATCTTCACCACTCGAAGACCGTATACTTTATGGTCATCTGCCCGATAGTACGATTTCCTTGATTTATAAGAAATTAATCAACAATCGGGCGGACCTCCTGGTGCGTCTTAGGGAGGCCTGGACCGGAGACGGGTTGGAGTTGGATGACGAAGACTGGCAGTCCGCACTGTCCTCCCCGAAAGAGGTGGCCATCCTTGCCCGTCTCCGTCTCGTCCAGCTCAAAATTCTTCACCGTGTTTATGTGACGGGTCCTCATTTGGTTGTGATGGGTTTTTCTTCGGATGGGTTGTGTAAGCGTGGCTGTGGAATGAGCGCCACCTTCCTTCATATACTTTGGGAGTGCCGCGAGGTTGCGGCATATTGGCACCGTGTGCATGCTGTAATGGAGTGTGTCACTGGGGTCGCTCTGTTGCCTGAGGCTCGTCGATGTTTGTTGAATGTATGGGAGCCGAATGCCTACAACGTCGCCCAGGCCCGGTGGGCGGCACTTGGGAACATGATCGCAAAGAGGGATATTGCGCAGCCTTGGGGTTCCCGACGGCCTCCCACGGTGTCAGTGTGGAAGGAGAACATGGACTGGTGCATGTTCAGTGGGAAGACGGTGTATCTGGTTCGGGGTAAGCCTGGGGCGTGGGGTAGAATTTGGGGTCAGTGGAACACCTACCGAGGTAACATCTGTACGCCCCCTTTTGTAGATACTCCGGACATTTCTCTGTCCCCCTGATCCTGTGGTTCCTGGAATACTGTACCCTTTTGTCTAATTGTTCTGACTTCCCCGCTGCCTCCCCCCCCCCCCTGGTCATCGCTGTTGTCCTCCTGATTCTTTACCTGGTATGGTGGGACCCCCCCATCGGCGCTCGACACCGTCTAGACTGTTCCTCGCCTTGAGTTTTGTTTTTTTGTTTCTTTGTTTGTTCTTTTCCTTTAAAATTTAAAATATTTGTATCCTGCCTAGCTTCTGAGTTGCAGGTAATGTCTCCTGTAACCCTGCTGAGCCTCTGGGGATCAGTCGCTGCTTTGTGACGTCCAGTAATTGACATGCATATATTAGCGGCCGGCCCTGGTGGTTGTAGGCCCATATTTGTAATGATGCTAATTTGCACAATAAAGTTTTTCACAAAAAAACACACACAAAAAAAACAAGGAGTCACACTCAATTCATGACACATAGTCGGCTGACTAAGTATGAGAAAGTCATTTTAGGTGCAACGAATGTGAGCCTTGTGAGATGTCTGAATGTGAATCCTTCAACGCTATTGCCTGATGCTGAAAATGTTGAAGTCAGGGACGAAGTGGATCATGATTGTTTGGATGTATTGGATTTCGGTACCAAACCATGTCCGGATATAAAAGATGTACCTTTGTCTGAGAGTGACTTTGTGATGTTTGTAGATGTATCATGTTTGAGAACAGATGAAGGAAATCTGAGTGCAGCATATGCAGTATGCACAGTTGCAGCAATAATGGAAGCATCTTACCTGAAGGGAGTAAAATCAGCCCAGGTTGCTGAACTTGTAGCCTTAACCAGAGCATGCAAGATCGGAAAGAATGTGAGAGTGACTGTGATGACTGATAGTCAGTATGGTTTTGGTGTTGTGCATGATTTCGGCCAGATATGGCTGCAGAGAGGATTTCTGACTTCAAGTGGAACTCCGATAAAGAATGCTGAAGTGGTTGGGAAGTTGCTTGAGGCAATACAGCTGCCTAAGCAATTGGCCGTTGTGAAGTAAGCTGCTCATGTGCAAACCGCCGATTCTATCGCAGTTGGAAACAGATATGTCAACGATATGGCCCAATATTGTGTTCGAAACCAGAACTCGATCAACAGGGCTAAAGAAAGAGAGATGAATTCTTACCCCCTACTGTTTACTAACATTATGGGTACTTGGGAAGAAGTGAGGCAATTGCAGGAAGAAGCAGGAGATGAGACAGTGGGTAAAAGCAGGATGTGCACCAAGAGAAACAGATCATGTGTGGGTTTTTTAGAGATGGAAGACCAGTCATGCCTGATAGCATGGTGTCTGCCATGGCACGGATGTATCATGGACAGGGACACATAGGGAGGGACACGATGATTTGGTCCTTCAAGCAAACGTGGTACAATGCTAAATTTAGACTTGTAGCTGAGAGTCTTTGTCAAAGATGCCTCATATGTCAGCAGTTCAATCCTGGAAGGAAAACAGTGGTAAGTCTAGGAACGATAGGTCGAGAACGAGGGCCTTTCACCAGAATGCAGATTGATTTCATTGAAATGCCTCCCTGTAACAGGTTGAGGTATGTCCTAGTGATGGTCTGTTTGTTTTCTAGATGGGTAGAAGCATATCCCACAAGAAGAAGTGATGGAATTACAGTAGCAAAACTGCTTTTGAGGGAATTCATTTCTAGATTCGGGTTCCCAGTTACAAATGAATCAGATAGAGGAAAGCATTTCCATAATGAGATCATGAAGTTGATTTGTGAAGCATTGAATGTACAACAGAAACTACATTGTGCCTATCGCCCAGAGGCTTCTGGTGTGGTGGAACAAATGAATGGCACCATTAAAAAACGATTGGGAAAAATGTGTTTAGCCACAGGTTTGAAATGGCCTGATGTCTTGCCTCTGGTACTCATGACTATTAGGTCAATTCCAGATAGGAACACAGGTTTGAGCCCTCATGAAATTATCATGGGAAGAGCAATGCGCCATGTATTCATACCAGCCAACAAGCTGTTGCCTATATCTGATGACTTGGTGTTGGATTACTGTAAGGGGCTGGCTGACGCAGTTCATTCTGTGTTTCATCAGGTTGGAGCGGATGCCACCACCCTTGAAAAGAAGCAAGCTCATGATCTGAGCCCAGGAGACTGGGTGAGAATTAAAGTACACAGAAGAAGGAACTGTCTGGTCCCACGTTGGGGAAAACCACAGCAAGTGATTTTGACTACAAAAACAGCTGTGAAGTGTGCTGGGATCAAGAACTGGATTTATGCTAGTCACACACTGAGAATCCCAAATCCAGTGGATAACAAAGAAGGAGAATATATTGAGGAGCAGAAACTAGTTCTGAATTGGATGCTGAAAAAAACAAGAACAGGAGAAAATCCTGAAAGGGGTGAGTCGGAACCAAATGTGATCGTTGCTCCAGAAAATATTCCCTTGAGAAGAAAATTACAGATTTCAGATACAAGCTCAGACTCAGAGACTGAACGAGCACAGGTACATTGGAGAAAAGAGAAAAGCAGTGAAGAGACAATCAAAGAAATTTTTGATAAGGAAGTTCCTGATGGAAAGCTGAGAGAAATTCCACCTGAAATAACAAAAGTAGATGAACAGGTGCCAAATACAGAAAGAGAGGGAAAGATTCTTGCGGAAGACCCCCGAGGAGTTGTAGGGATTCGAAACATCCAGTTAGAGGAAGGGACAATTAGTCAGCAGGAAGATTGTGTGCAAGAACCACGAGGAGGGACAGAAGTGGGGAAAATAAAAGAAGTGGAGGAAAGAACAGCTGAAAGCAAAAAGTAAGTTGAAACAGAATCAGAGGAAAGTGATGAAGAAATACCAGAAGGTCGAGTCTTGAGAAAAAGAGCATGGAGAGTTGAAAAGATTGATAAAGGAAATAAATCGAAAAGACCAGCAAGAGATGAAATCTGGCCAAACAAGATACAGAGATTAAGATATCGACTGACACGAGTGAATTCACCAAGAGCAGAGCACGTGAATGAAGTATCAAGTCAAGAAAAATGAGAAAATAACTACAGCAGAGGAAAACAAAAGAACGAGAAAGCCCAACCAGAAGTATAAGTTGCCAGAATGGTCGTATGTGGCCCTGCCTGAAATAAAAGAAGAGGCGGATAGCCAAGAAAATCCAGAGGTGACTGTACCAGAAGTGGTTGAGGAAGACAAAGAATCGGAAATCCTGAGAGCTATCTTGTCCGATATTGGAGAAGAAACGGATGTTCAGGAAGTTCTGTATCAAGATTACGAGAGAAAAGTAAAAGACGATCAAATGCCAAACTGAATAAGACAAAAATGCTGCTAATGGAAAGAAAATAGAATACTGGAAAAGACATAACCGATAGAACTAAGTAGGTGCTTAGAACCTTGGGTTAGACAAAACTAGTTGTGAAGTAGAAGAGGCTAAGTCAAAAGACACTGATCATTTTGCGAAAATGGCAAACACAGAAAGTAGAAAAGCTAAATGTGTATTTCTAAAACGATGGTTTAAAATGTGTTGTTGTTGTACAGGATTACTAATGCTTTTATGGAGTGTGTTAGCTTTGATGATTTCATTTAAGGTTACAATAGACACAATAGAAGGAAATAAAACTATTATAGAAAAGGTTCAGAAAGTATATCCGACAAAAATAGATAGAAATTATCTACATAAAGACAGGTCTATAAATGATTTCTCTAACAAAGTGTTTTCAAAACTTTTATACGAGTATGTAAAGACAATGGATGTGAGGGATTGCTACGTTTGTATGCAGCTACCTGCATCTATATCGGAGGGAGTGACCTACCATCACCTCCCAGTAACATATGGAATAACATGTAGTGTAATAGCTAGTCTGTTTTACCAAATAGGGAAATTAGAATATTATTTTTCAGATGTAGATACCATATTTTCACAAGTACCTGCAATTAACAAGTTGAATAAAGCAAAGCCTGCAAAGGTGTTAGGTGAATTTTTCTTAGAAACTAAGGAACTAACATTAGAATACATATTTAGGAATAATTTGACTTGTAGTTTAAAGAAAGAAGACAAGACGTTTTTGGATATGGTTGAAGAAAGGAGATTGAAAATGCAAAAGAAAGCATCTGAGAGAAAGGATGAAAAGACAGTCTGGGATGTTGAAATGGAAAAACACTTGAAGGGAGAAGCTAGTCCAACTATGGCTTTAGATTGGCCCCAGAAAGGGAAGTTGTGTATTAGAAGGAATCAAACTGCATCCGATAATTACTTTGTAGGTAACAGTGAGTGCCATGATACATACCGAATCATGGGTGGATGGGGATTTAAAGGAGGAAATTATCCAGTTTTTTCTGGGTTATATTTTATCTGCGGGAACAAGGCATATTATCGGTTGCCAGACCATTCGTATGGCACATGTTATGTAGGTCTGGTTTTCCCAAAGATATTCCACATGGGAAGCGGAGAAGATGTTGTACATAAGTTAGGTAGTCATCTAGCACGTAGAAAGAGAGAATCTTGGTCAGAAATTGTAGGAGACATTTTTGGATCATTGATACCAGCAGTGGGAATATCTCTGAATGCACACAAAATTAAAAAACTATCAACAGTAGTGGATCGCTTGTCAGCAACACCGCTGGAGGATTTTTATTGGTAAATACTGAAATGGTTGCCATGCGTGCTATGGTAATGCAAAATCGACTTGCCCTTGATATATTACTGGCAAAAGAGGGTGGAGTCTTTGGAATGCTGAAAGTTCAACATTGTTGTACTTACATTCCTGACGAGAGTAAAGATCTGAAAATCTACATAAAAAACATAACTGAATTGCATGAGGAAATTACACCACTGGAGGTTGAAAGTGTGTGGGAAAAAATTGGGAAGAAACTTTCTTCTATAAAAGATTTCCTGTTAAACTTAGGTAGTACCTTCATAGGTAGGATCTTATTTCCATTAACTTATGTGATTTTTATAGTATTCATTTTAAGACTAGGATGTTTATGTCATAAAAGGAAGAAAATACAGAAAAATTAAAAAGGGAACATTTTAAAAGAAAACAGAATAAGAGACAAGAGAGGGAATTTGAAGAAATAGAATTAGAAGAAATGAAAGAAAGTACGTATAAAACAGCAAGAAGAGAAGAAATTGGGGAAACAGAGAAGTAAACTAATTAAAAGAATTCATTTCACTTTTTTGACAAATTGATACAAAATTTTAATGGTGTGGTGATAAAATGTCCAAAGGGGGGATTGATGGAGCGGGCAGTACAACATTTTGTATACCTCCCCCATTCTGCATGAAAATACTAATTGAATAATCTATTAATTATAATATTGTTAAATGAGTTTGCATGTATATTAAACAATACTAACAACCAAATTACATGTGGGATTGCATATTGCATGGCTAAATAACCTTTATGACTAAAATCCCTATGCATACTAACAGTAGTATATGTAGTAAATAGAATACTGCATGATATATGTTGCTTTTGTAATGTCTTGTAATGTTGCCCGTGAGGAGGACCAAAAGGGTGAATATAATTGTTTAAATGTCGCTATACGCTAGATAAATACAAGCACATAGAGGGATTAGTAAGAGGTTAACATTAGATTTATTATTTCTATGCATATGCTTTTTTGTTTGTTTCACTTAAGTTGGCGTTTGGGCCTAAAACTCAAAATGGCCGCTGACGCTACACGAAGAAGTGGCCACTGTCCCATGAGGTGTGGAGTGAAGTGCGCAGAAGCGATAAAGTCTTCCAGACCCCGTCGTGAACTGTGATCACCATGTACCCAAGCAAGGACACTGTGGGAAGATGGCCAAGACTGAAAACAATTGGTTTTAGAGTAAAACCGGAACAGACTGACTTTTACATGCACTTGATTACCTCACCCCTCGAACTGTACTAAGGTCCCAAACCCTAGCATCGGACAATCTCGACCAGACAATCAGGACTGCACTAAATTATAAAATGCATCTTATTCGTTTTGATTTTTATTATAAAAGTGCACAGTAGAATAGAAAGGGTAGACCGTTATTTTTCCCGTTTCCCAACATTGACTACTATTACTCGATGACTGCGAATTTTCCTTAGATCTGCGGGCAATGATAGATGCTTGCACGTCTCTGGTCCTGGCCAATCTTTGAGACTGTAGCGTGCTGAACAAAGAACTTTGAACTTTGGTTAGCTTTTGGACAACTAACTGCAATATGAGCCAATGATTCAGAGGACTCCGAATAGCCAGATTAGGTAAATATGATGTTCTGCGCTATATTTGAAATTTGATATAAACTTTCCAAATGCGAACATAACTCTTCAAGAAATTTAGATAAACAGATATTAACAAGAAATGAGTTTGTGGTTTATTGAGAAAGGTAAGATCTAAATCTTGAATGTGTTTTAGCTGGTTCTAAATCACCATCAACCAATCCAACTAAATGATCCATTGATCATTGTGGGAGGAGTGCCTTGATGTTTAGGATTGAGATCTGTAGGTGGAAGGGGTATTGATGTACATTGTTGTAAAATAACGTTTCTTTCCCTATAGGTTATAAGGTGTTCCCCTCACATGTCGAGCGCTTGAACCGCTCATCCCTCCCGTTGCGTGCAGACCGGAGAATGGTTAGTGTGAGTGTTGGTGTTATGGGCCCCACCAATGACTGCATGTGTGAATGAGTTAGTGTGACGTCGGGTCTGACGCAGGGAGAATACCGGTACGGGTTTGCTTTCCCGTTACGAGGGTTTTTGCGCTCCATCAGCGCCAACTCCAATTGAAGGATTGGGAGGATTTAGAAGAGGCTGCTGAGCTAAAGGACTCTACTTATTTCTGGAAGGTCATTAATAGCCCATGTTTTAAAGATTCTAACACTCCATGCCTGGCCCATAACATTTTACCCGAGCAATGGCAGGCTCATTTTGAGGGGCTGTATAATCAGCCCTCAAGAGTGGATGAGCCACAGACATTATCCCTCGACCAGAGAAGGGACACCATCTCTTGCACTTTAGAAGAGGTAAGACTTGGAATAGACAGTCTTGCGCGGAATAAAGCCCCGGGACCAGACGGAATTCCACCTGATCTATTTAGAAGCAACCGAGAAGTATGGGCGCCGATTGTGGTAAGGGTACTAAATGCTGCAGTTGCAACTGAAATGCCTCCCTCATGGTCCACAGCCACCATTGTCCCAATATTCAGGAAAGGGGATAGGGACAGTCCACATTGCTATCGCCCAATATCCCTTATTGATGTGACCGCAAAAGCTTTAGGCCGAGCGGAAATGAATAGGTTGGCAGAATGGGCTGAGATGCAAGGCATAGTAACGGATGTGCAGTATGGGTCCCGTGCGGGTAAATCTACGGTTGATCAATGTTTAAATCTTTACCTTGTAACTGCAAAGTATACAATAGTCAAGGCTGGGGAACTGTACTTAGCCTTTATGGACCTTACTGCGGCCTTTGACCGCATTAATCGCAGTAAACTTTGGAACATCATGGGATCACTGGAGGTGGATCCGGCCCTAATTGATATCTTAATGGCATTACATTTAAACACTTCTGCTGCAGTAAGATACACGCAAGAGGAGAAGACAACAGAATATTTTAAGTGTCTGTGTGGGGTCAGACAGGGATGTATTCAAGCACCTTCTTTATTTACAATATACATTAATGGCCTGGATTCTGAGTTAACCGCACTTCAAGCAGATACCCCAAAAGTAGGCCCAAGATCAGTCCCTGTTTTACTTTATGCGGACTATGCTGTCTTCCTTGCCACTAAAAGTGGTAGACCACCTATTGAACCTATGTATCAATTAGGATAGGTGGTAGTTTTTTTTAACGCTTTTTAGTAATTATCGAGTACTGTTTTTACTGTATTATTCTATCCTGAGAGTTCCCTTTTACCATTATGATCAGGCCAGGCCGCGCAGCCGATCTCAGCGCTGCAGCGGTAAAACCACTACAAAATTCTTGCCGCCATTCCTGACGTTCGCGGAGGCCACGCCCCTTTCCCAGAGGCCACGCCCACCGCCGAACCAGTACTTAAGACGCTGAATACAAGCGCCTGTGTTACTTATGATAGATCTCCTGAGGCGGAAGCCTGGAGCGCGACCTGAATAATTTTGAACAATTTGAGAGTCACTTGTGTGTTTTTAAATCACTTACCCCTCTCCCCCTCCTGGCACCACATCAGGGCACCAGCTTGCTCCTGGCCAGGCCGCGCAGCCGATCTCAGTGCTGCCGCGGTAAAACCACTACAAAATCTTGCCGCCTTTTCACGCCCTTTCAGTGGCCACACCCCCTTACTGCCGGATATTTCCCTATAAAAAAATGTGCATCTTCCGGACGCGCAGCGGACGCGACGATTGCGCGCCTAAGGGAAGCCCGTCTGCGCCAAGGTAGCGCCATGGGCCAGTTATGCTGCCTGTCTTGGCCCTTCACATCTTGATCAGCCTCCTTCTGGGCCCCCCTACTCTAGAGAGGCGCTCATCCAAATAGGTAAGCACCATGCGGATAAAGGAATATTCTCCCTGTTACATACGGCACACCCACGAGCCGACTTCCTGAGTGACGATCTTTTAAAATGTGGGCTTCTGCATGTTAGGTCCCTTCCTAAACACAGTACAGAGATCCAACTCTTGATTGATACTCACGAACTAGACATTCTTTTCATGACGGAAACTTGGAATCGTCCTGACTGTTTGGTTGACCCTGGATTTGCGTGTCCTCCTGGGTTCAAATTTCTTCATTCCCCTAGGCCTACTGGAAGAGGCGGGGGGGGGGTGGGAGCTATTTTTAGAGCGTCCTGCAGCATTAAGGTCCTCACTTTAGACCCTACTCTGGGCACTGAGCTTTTAGGGCTATCAATTCAGACCCACTCCGGGACTACTGTCACTGGGATAGTATGCTACCGCCCGCCAGGGTCGTTCAGCCTTCAGCAGAAACAAGCATTATTAACTACCCTGACTAATATCGCCTTCTCTCACCATAAGCTACTTATCCTTGGCGACTTTAATCTCTGGCGCAACGGTACCCTTGACTCGGGTCTCGGGAACCTACTTCAAGCCTGTGAAAGTTTTGGTCTTTCTCAACTGGCCATTAAACCCACCCACAAAGCTGGTCATCTCCTAGATTTGGTCTTCGCGGCACCTGACCTGGTGGCGATGGGGGAAACCTTACCTATGGATTGGACAGACCACTCACTCATAAAATTCTTTATTCACACGAATGGTGGTCCTCACAAGGCTCCTGTGTTGACTAGGGAAGTTAAGTACAGAGATTGGAGGGCCCTCACACGTCTGCACCCTATCGGTGAGGTGTTCCATTTGGAACAGCTCTTCAATGAGAATAAGAATATTGACGAAAATTACGCCTCTCTCTGTACTAGAATCACAACGGTCCTCGATGCCCATGCCCCTCTAAAAACACGCAGCTGTAAGGGTAAAGACTCCGCCCCCTGGTTTAATGATGACCTAAAGAACCTAAAACAGGGATGCAAACAAGCTGAGAGAAGGTGGAGACGCGACTATAATGACACCTTTAAAGAGGTGTGGAAAACTAAGGTGCTTGCCTACAAGAATCTGATAAAAAAATCTAAAGCAGAATACTATTCCTCTCTGATCTGCAACACCACCAACAATTCCAGGAGTATTTTTAATATACTAAATAGCGTCACCAATCCGGAGTGTTCCAAGAATGCGATCGTCCCGTCCCAAGACCTTTGTGACAACCTTGCTGTATTTTTCAAGGAAAAAATTGAACTCATCCTTAAAGACCTGGACACTCCTCTGGATCTCGTCCCTTCCTCCGACCTGAGACCTTGTCTCCGGTGGACCGATTGGCTGGCCCTGCCACAGCTATGAAGGAAACGTTACTCAAGTTCCCACCACTTACTTATGAGGCCTTCACTAAGTTAGCTAGAGGAATCGCCTCCGGGTCTCCCATGGATCCGGTGCCTCCCAAAATCTAGAAGGAATTTGAGGATGAACTATTCCCCACACTCCACCAAATTTGTAACCAATCCCTGGTGACTGGCACCGTCCCAGCTCATTGGAAACGGGCGTTAGTCTCTCCTTTGTTAAAAAAACCCTCCCTAGACCCTGATTGTTCAAAAAACTATAGGCCCATCTTCCTGCTGCCTTTTCTGGCCAAAGTAGTTGAACGTCTAGTTAGCAAGACTCTCTACGACCATCTGCAACGTCATCTATTACTAGATGGGGACCAATTTGGTTTTCGGCCTGCCCATGGTACCGAAACAGCCCTCATCACCGCTATGGATGAGCTTCAAAGGCGTGCAGACAGAAGACAGGCAGCGTTCCTGATCCTGCTCGATATGTCTGCCGCCTTTGACACGGTGAATCACAAGATCCTACTGAGGCGGCTGTTCGAGGCGGGAGTGAGAGACACTGCGCTACAATGGTTTCATTCATTTTTGCAGGATATGCAGCAGGCAGTATCCTTGCCACCTTTCCAGTCAGCCTTTTCCCTGGTAACGCATGGGGTCCCTCAGGGCTCAGCAATCAGCCCAATACTCTTTAATGTATACCTCAGACCTTTGATTTTACTCATCAAAAGCTTCAACGTCAGGATTATCAACTACGCCGACGACACGCAGATGATCCTCTCCTTGGAAGGAGAGGACTCAACCTCTGTGTAGGTCCTACACAATTGTCTGCGTGACACGTCCCGGTGGCTAAAGGACAACTCCCTTCAGTTCAACGCAGGGAAGACGGAGGTGCTCTTCAGTGCCGGAACTAGGATTCCCCGACCGTTTCCAAACAACTTTTGGCCCCCGGAATCAGGGTCCAATGTACGGCCAGTCGAATCAGTTCGTAACCTAGGGGTCATGTTGGATCATAGGCACAGCATGGAGACGCATGTTCAAAAAACGTCTGCCTGTTGTTTTGCCATCCTCCGTTCCCTAAGGAAAGTTCTGCCCCTCTTACCTACCCATGCCCGCGCCCAAGTGGTTAGATGTACCATCCTTAGCAGGTTGGACTATTGTAATGCCCTCCTGCTTGGGTCCCCTGAGTTCCTGCTGGACAGGCTCCAGAGGGTCCAATCAGCAGCTGCTAAGCTGGCTCTGGGGCTTCCGAGAAGATCTCATGGACCGTCCGCCCTGGCAAAACTGCACTGGCTTCCTATAAGACAGAGGATTCAATTTAAGGCCCTTTGTATAGTCTTTAGGGCTCTCCATGGCACTGGCCCAGCCCCCTTACAATCCAAATTTGCCTGGTACACTCCAACCAGACAGCTTCGATCCTCTGACGCCGAACTGGTAGTCGTACCCAGATTCAGGAAAGTCAGAGCCGGAGGTAGGTCCTTCGAGGTGGCAGCTGCCAGACTATGGAACACTCTTCCTATCGAGATTAGGCACCTCAACGAACTCCTCACGTTCAGAAGAAGGATTAAAACTTGGTTATTCCCCTGTTAGTCTGCCTGTAAGCTCTCACTCCCTGTGTTTTTTCACTTCCGTCTCCTCTGATCTTTCAGTGCCAGGATGCCTGCAATGGTGACAGCCGCTCTTTACAAATTCTCAAAATAAATAAATAATAATAATAAATAATGATCACTGTTTTCAGATTAATGTGTTGATGGAATTGTATCTTTTATGGTCATATTTTCCGATATGCCGAATAAAGATTATTATTATTATTATTACTTTAGGAAGCACATTAAGACATTTGAAACGATGATAATCCCAAAACAGGACACCGTCCCACTCTGGTAGTGAGGGACCCGAAGGCTAACCTAGCATTTTTAGAGTACACCAGACTGAATGTTGTTTATAAAAGATTCCTAAACGCACCTACGAAGAGAGGAGGGATGTTAAAAACCACGAAAGAGAAACAAATTGCAACTAGTCGCAGAAAGCTCATTAAAATGTAACTGCAAGTAAGTTGCATCAGCTAAAAAGTTTGCTACACTGATTGTACTGTATGTGTGCAGTGTGGATTTGTGGTTGGAAGTATGTATTTTCTTCGATCCTGAGTAGGAAGTGATTCCATGTAGAGCGTGTTAATCATTGACATGCAGTTGTTTTGTAATGGATGCTGAAGTGTGAGACGTTTGTATTTTGGCAGCTAATATTAGATCTCCAGGTTCCTTTCTTGTGTTTGGTAACTTTACAGTTATATTTTCAAACCACTTTCAAATGACTTTGGCACAAATGCGGTCCAACCTAAGATCTTATGGATCAGGGGCGGTGACAGGTGTCTAGAATGAGCGAGGACGTAGGGGAGTGCCTATACAGGCTGTGCTATAGTCCACTTATATCATTGCCAATATGAGACATCCAGTAAGGAGACTTGTTAAAATGCACCTGTTAGGATTACCCTTTTAGTCATTATAGGATGTCGGTGCTCAGAGTACATGACTACTCAGTGGCCTGCAATGAGTGACAGATCTATGACAGTTGAGATTTATTTTATGTTTTGAGTAATTTAATTTCCTTCACCTAAGATTTTACCGAGGGACCTATCCTGCAGGCCTGCTAAAGTCCCCTCTTAACCAGCCCTTGGTCTGTTTGGTTATAATGGAGCAGACTCCTTCCACAAAGTTTCTCTCTCTCTCCATAAGCTACTCCAGACACAAAATCACCTTCAATTGTTTCCAGGAGATGAAAAGTTCGATTCAAACACATTTAAAATATTACCCTTCAATCAATTGCTTCATCTATTTTACATTACGTTTAGCCAGTTTTGATGTCATGTCTGTGGTAACATTGCCTTTACCCAGCACCACCAAGAATGGCTGTATCATGCTTCGTATCAGAGTTTCGATCCTGGGTTTTTCTGTTGTAAGTCACAATCATCAGGAGTGGTTAATTAATTATTAGTTCAATGGAAGGAACTCCCAAAATACCTGGAGATGACAAATAAAGTCGCTTCCAGGGCACAACAACTGATTTTAACTAACAGCATACACGTGGCCATCTCCATTCCACCCAGTATCCCCAATGCAGCGTAATGCTGGGGTTGCCAGACAATAAGGCTTAATGCAGCATGGACTAGGTAACAAGCCCGGCCCTCTTCCTTAACTTACTATCTCGTTAAGTCACATCAGAAGGTTCTTTTTAGGTCTCGCCTGAGCCAGTGCGCATGCGCTACTCTGCGAGGCTTCTAGTTAGGACTTTTAACTCTGAGCACACGCTCGTGCGTTTGCTTTTTTTTTTTTTTGCTCACACGCTACTGGCCTTCACGTGCATCTTTCTAAGAAAGACAGAACGCAATTGGCCAAAGGCGGGTGCATGTCCCGCCTTCTTTCTCCCCAGGCCTACAGAACTCTGGAGCGAGCAGCGGCGCGGCCGGGTGCCAGCTGCATACCTTACATTCCTTGCAGTGCGCGCGCACCATGCTTGTTTTTTATTGTATTTTAAGGGCACGGGAGGATTAAGTGAGTTATGCGGAATCACAGGATGTTGAGCCGACACCCAGACTCGAACCCTGTTCTCCAGTTCTTGCCGCAATGCTACGTTCTCTCCGTGACTCGCGTTCTACTTTAAAAGTAACGGGTCTACGCGATCGTCCGAAGTGCGCGCTGCAGCTGGATGAGTGTAGGACTTGGCCCTTTTTGGCAAGTTCATCCCTAAACTTTTTGCCTTATTTCTGACATGGTGTTGGTGGTTTTAGGCCTCTTGGCACTTTAGCACTATGGTCCAGTGTAAAGTGCGTGCGCTCTCTGTGTACATTTGGTAAGGTTGGCCTGCCCTCCCATAGGAATGCATTGGGGATTCCCTGATCAGTGTGCACAGATTTATTATGACTGTTTGAGAAATGCCACTTTCAGAAGTTGGCATATTTGGGTGCTAGGTATCTGCCTGCCTGATGTGAATTGCATGTCTGGCTTTTGAGTGACAGCGGCTGGGAGGTGTGTGTGGCTCCAGTAGGGCCAGAGTGAGTCAGCGCTAGGCTGAATGGGACATTTGCAGTGGGAGTAATCCCCTGACTCTGAATAGGACTATGCCCAGCCTGTACAATGCTGGCTCCACCCCCTGTGGTGTCACTGATCACCTAGCCCCCACCTGACAAAGGGGAAGAGGAGCTTGGAAAACAAAGTGCTCCAAAATCCCCACTGAACCAGTTGCATCTGGTTCCCCCAAACCCTACACTACAAAGGACTGCTTAGTATAAAGGTAGGTAGGGGCTGTGACCCTATGAATTTGTTCAGTTCTGTGCTTGTTCCTGACTGGGGGTGTGTGCTGCTGCTGGGGCCCAGGAGGAACCGCTATGGGGGCTTACCTCCCTGCTGGAGGGCCCTGTGTGCTGGCCTCCCTGGGCCCCGCTATGCCCCCTGGACCTAGAAGGACATTTTGCTTGGACTTGTTCTTTTCCAAGCAGGACTCTTGCTCTTGGCGCCCTGCAATTGCTGTGTTTTCCCCAGGGAAGAGCGTGGGCTGCGCAGCGCTGAGCTGCCGCCTTGTTAGAGGGAATCCCGGCGTGAGGGATTCCGCCGTGATGCTGCTGGAAGCAGGAGCCCACCCCGCATTGTGCCTGCCTAGCAGGAGTCTACCCCGCTTTATGATTATTTAAAATCGCGGATGCCCACCCTGCATTATGTTGCCTTTGTGGGTGCCCACCCCGCTGATGTGCTTGGTTGGATGCGGGTGCCCACCCCGTGTTGCCCTGCCGAAAGAAGAATTCACCACCGCAGCCCGAGCGACCCGGAAGTCAGGCGCCTCCATCTGACTATGGGCGGGGCCTCGTCGGCCAGCGGAGCAGGGAGAGGAAGTCCCGCCCTCCAGAGAAGCCGCCTGCGGGCTCCCCTGCCAAGTCCTGTGTCCCCGGAGAGGGACCGGGTGAAGGGGGAGCCTCGCGGGCTCCTCAGGAGAGTGGGACAGGGAGAAGAGAGCCGACAAAGCCTCCCCAGCGAGGGAGGAGACCGGAGGAGTCCTGCCCGCGGCCCCGGTGAATAAGGGTTTCACCAGTGTTGAGGTGCCTTTCAAGGCACAGAGTCGGTTCTAGTGTTTGGGCGGTCCTGCGAGACAGCGGGCCTCTCCAACGATGGGCACAAGAGTTTCAGGGCCCCAGTGGAGGTGCCCGTGCCTTCCTCCTGATGGGATTTCTACAGTTGCCCCGCTCGATAGTGGGCAACTGCAATGATTGGGGCATATTTGTTTTTAGAGGGACCATGCCCCTTCCAATTTTGGCCATTTTCTACAGCTGCCCCGCTTGCTGGAGGGCAGCTGCACTGATGGGGCAATTGGATTTAGAGAGGCCCAGTGGGGCTGAAGAGGCACAGATGTGCCAGGGCCCCTTTACCTTGTTTATCCACAGCTGCACTGCACCAGCGCGGGCAGCTGCAACGTTTTTGCATATTTATCGAAAGGGCACTGTGAGTGTCCAGGACCACGTACTTTCACAGCTGCACGGCAATTAGCGGCAGCTGCAACGTTTAGGCCATCAGTTCTTTGGGGGCATTTTTAGTGAGGTAGGAGTGAGCTGCACTCCTCTGCCCCAGCGCAATTGCGAATGTTGCTGCATTGGGAGCCGCCCTGACATTATGGACATAGGGCATTCTGAGCCCTCTGAGAAGGCCAGTTGGACTGTTGGGTTGATAGGATGCCCGGCCCTAATGTGATTCATGTGGTGCGCAGGAAATGTGATTCATGTACTATGATTTATGCACCCTGATTTATGCCTCCTCTGTTTTTGATATGTTTTGCTGGTTTAGATGCTTTGGGCTCTGTGCCACTGCCATTCAGTGCCACAGTGCAAGTGCTCCCTATGTTAAATTGATGTATTTATTAGTGACTCCATGATTGGGTTATTTGATTTACTTGTCAGACCATAGTACAGTGCACCATGTGTGCCCAGGGCTTGTAAATCAAATACTGCTGGTGGGCTTGCAGCACTGGTTGTGCCACCCACAGAAGCAGCTTGTAAAGCGTGTCTCAGGTCTGCCACTGCAGAGCCTGTGTGCAGTCTGGTACTGCCATGCTGACTGACCAAGTGCACCCACTTGCCAGTCCCTAAACCTTCGCTTATCTTCATATCAGACACCCCTATGGTAGGCCCAAGGGCAGAGTGCATTGTAAGTATAAGGTAGGACATGCCCTGGTGCGTGTGGCATGTCCTTATAGTGAATTACAGCCATTTTCGTTTTTCACTATTGCAAGGCTACCTGTTCTCCATAGGCCAGAATGGGCAGTTTAATTATTACATTAATCCTAACTGACTCAGGGAACATGGTAGAAATTCGAATTTAGTATGCCTGAACTCAGAATGATAAAATACATCTTTTAGTGAAGTTGGTTTTTAACATTCTGTGTTTGAAAACACCACTTTTAGAAAGTAGGTATTTTCTTGCTTAACTGTCCAAGCCTGCCTCAGCTAGGTTGTGTATTGTGTGTCTGGTTCTGTAAATGACAGGGGCTGGGGATTCCAGGGAGAGTGTGAGTCAGCACAGTGCTGAATAGGAAGATCTGCATGTAGATGGGTCGACGGAGTTGCACCTGGGACCTGAATAGGGCTGTGCCTTTCCTCCACAATGCTGGCTCCACCTCCTGTAGTGTGTCTGATGTATCTGCCCTACACTCTGAAATGAAAGAAGGAGTCAGGTAAAAAAAAGTGCTCCAGGACTGACCAGAACTGGTTTGGACTAGGCAAAGGCCTCTCTGCCTCCAGAGAACAAAGAGAAAAGCAGAATAAATATGGGGACCCAAACCTCAAGACTTTAGATCACTTCTGGAACAACAAGAAGAAACCTCTGCCAAGGAGAAGAACCAAAGGAAGCTGTAGGAGTTGGACTGCCCCCATGCCAGTGTGCTGTGTTGTTGTGTTGGCAGTGATGTCTTCACTGCCAAGGAGAGGAGAAGGAACTTTTACAGAACTTTCATCATCTTGCAGAATATTTCTCCAAGGGCTTGAACTTGTGCTTGCCTCCTGCTGAAGTCTCAGGGACAACAGACTTTACCACCAGCTCCCCTCTGAATTTCCTTGCTGGGAATTCTATCTGCAGAAGACTGCGTGTTGCTGGGAGCTGGCAGCGCGACGCACCGAGAAGAAGCGTGTCGCCGCCACAGCTGTAGTCATCGCATCGTCGGAGAAGCGTGCCGCCGCCGCATCTCCCAGACGCGTGCCTTCATCGCAGCTGTCGCATTAATGGAGAAGGGCGTCGCAACTGTGAGGGTCGCTGTCTCATCATCTGAGAAGCGTGTCGCAGGGCCTGTCGCGGCTCCAAAGTACAGAGTTGCCGTAAGGCTGCCAGGGCGTGTCACATCGTCTCAACGTCGTCGCATCAAGGGTGCCATCTTATCGCATCGCACCGGATTGTCACATCGCATCGAGGCGTCATCTTGCCGCATCGCAACCGGGCTGCAGCATGAGAATCTACGCATCACCGCCTCTCCGGTAAGGATCAAGACACATCCCCTACTCTGCACAAGCATTGAGGCGCGACGCATCGTCTCCCCCGAAGCAGGGTACCGACGCATCTCCAACGCTGCGAACCTTTTGTTTATTTTGCGTTACACATCCAGGTACTTTTGTGAGAACTATTTCGCATTTACCAACAACTTGAACTAAGCTAATTCTAAGATATTGAAACCAATTTAAAGTACTGTATTGTGGATTTTTGTCATTTGTGGTCTTGTTTTAAGTCTATATAAAGAATACTTATTTTTATAAAATCTGTGTGGTGTCCATCTGTAGTGTTTTCACTGTATTACTGTATGTGTTCACAAATGCTTAACACACTGCCTCTGAGATAAGCCTGTCTGCTTGTGCCAAGCTACCAAGGGGGTGAGCAGGGGTTATCCAGTAGTGAAATCCCCTTTCCCTGACGTAGAAGCAAGGGTCCCTATTTGGTCAAAGGTACCTACCTCTGCCAACTGGAGACCCCCAGTTCTAACAGAGGTTATTTGCTCCTGTGATTTATGTTATGAGGTTACTTTCTACTGTGATTTATGCCCTAAGCGTGGTTTATGATTATAAGGTTTTGCATACTACAATTTATGTTGCAGGATAATGCAGAGTACAGTATTTTGCCAGTAATTACTGGTTGTGTTCTACGTTATTATTGGTTCTACAATTTTCACTTTGTGATGGTTCTGACAGTCGTTCAATCGGTTCTGTCATGTGTATATAATCCCCTGTAAATATTGCCTAGTACCAGGTGGGACAGTGTATAATGTATGAGAACTATTCTATGTGTTTATGATAATACAAAGGCTATTTTTGATATAACCTTGTGTGGAGTTCCTTTTGTGGTGTGCCTAGTATGTTGTTGCTGGGTGTGTGTTGCGCCAACGCTTTACACATTGACTCCGGGATAGGCCTGACTGCTCGTGCCAAGCTACCAAGGGGGTGAACAGGGGTTATCTTTGGCGTGTAACTCCCTTGCCCTAACTGGAGTGGTGGTTTCTGCCTGGCTTTGGGGCAAGCCTTAGCCAACCAGAAATCCCATTTCTAACAATGAGTAATTGACTCACTTATTTTTATTTTGGGCCGTGACATGAGGTGTTTGTACTACACACCCCCACTCCGCCTTCGGCCACTTCTGCATTGCTTTATATCATTTTCCGATTGTAATTGAAAGTACTAGTCGAGGGCGGCACAGATTATGTCCAATCAACCCCATGTGTGACAGGGGATTGTGAAAAACGGTTACCCTCCCTTGAACAAGGGGCCTCTGGCGCACTAAATGGAGAACAGCGACACACCCGTGGGTAGTGTAGAGAGGCTGACACTTAATGAATGCACATTGGTGTTAGATTGCAATTTCAGTCTCGCTATAAACACAGTATTCACAGGCTCTTGATTTTGATTACAGTGTGTTCAGACGTCCGCCGTCAAGTGCACTGACGGTGCGTGCGGTGACTGGATCCTGGTGCGGGCTTCCTTTTTCATAAGCGGCGCGTGCCCCCGGGTTCTGTTCAGTGCGTCTCTTGTCTGTGCGACTGAAATGTTAGATGCCTGGCAGAGGATTAAAGCCTTCCATGTTTACACTGCCGTTATAACCTATTCACTTTGCTAGCGAAGGTTACCTAATTACTAGTAACCCGTAAAGCTTAAATGTTGAGAGCTATTAGTGGCGTGGTTAGATCAGCATCTTGCCGAAATGACGGAAGGGTTTCCGAATCTTGATAGATTTTTTTTTTAATTAGGGTTTTATTTTGTGTTGCGATTGCAAAATTTTAAGAATATTTTACCTGGATTTTGACCGCGGGGTGTGCAGGGAAAATGTCCACATACCACCTACATGCGAATGCAACTCTGCAAAGTGCATAATCTAGTTTGTGTGAGCCTGCACGCAGCACCGTCCCCCGTTCCATTTGCTGGAGTCCTGTCACAGAATAAGAGCACAGTACGAAATGACTGCCACACACTCACACACACTTCCTGTGCACAGCCCCATACACTAATGCACAGCCCACAGAGTGCAGAACCTGTAGGCGGCAGTGTGTGGCCACCAGTCACAGGCAGACAGACCTGTGCTTGCGAGGTGCAGCTAGGCAGTGTGATGCAAGCCTGGGCGGACACTGCGCTGCGAGGGCCCAGCAGTATCCGAGCCAGCGCTACACACAACACCCACTTCAAGGACATATGAATCTATGGTTCCTATTATTTGGCTTTTGTGTAGTGCACTGGCGCCTTTACAAAGGTGTCACAGCACTTTTGGTAGTTCGGCCATTGCTTCGAGCCTAAGCAATGGGGCGCTGGGGCCGTGGTGGGGCAGGGGAGTCCAGAATCCGAAGGTCAATTTCGCAAAGTTCAGGATGGGTGCAGGTACCTGATTAACAAACCACCGTGGGCGGACCATTTCCCACTGGGTGATAAACATTTGACAGTCTTCAAATATTTTCTGTAAATTCGAGCTCCCTATTCTGCTTAATGCCTTTAAGAGGGGCGTGGTGAGGGGGCGGGGGTGTGTGTTCTGCTCAAAGTTGCCACCAAGGT
Organism: Triturus cristatus; assembly: GCF_964204655.1. Taxonomy (NCBI): domain Eukaryota; kingdom Metazoa; phylum Chordata; class Amphibia; order Caudata; family Salamandridae; genus Triturus; species Triturus cristatus. The sequence continues at coordinate 19,720,387 of NC_140584.1, forward strand.
CTCCTCAGCTCCTCAGATGTAAAGACCTGTTGGGCTGCGATCGCCCCCCCCCCCAAGCCACCCCCTTCCCGTCGCTGTCAGTTCCACACGTGGTCTCTTCACCCATGTGCCCAGAGCGGATAATCACCCTTTGGGCGACAGTGCGCTTTACAAGTGCTTAATACAATACAAGTAACCGGGGCCCACAGCTCTGCCGTGGGCCAGATCAGACCCCCTCTGCTGATGGGTGCTAGGGTTGCATCTGTAGTAATGGTGCCCTGCTCAGGGTCGCCTTCCAATCTTTCACCGGTCCCTCCCATTGAGCTAAGGTGGTCTCGCCGAACACAGTCCTTAAGCCCAGTACGGTGCCTCCTGCGAGTCTTCACGCAGTGGTCTCATGTGGGTCCAGATCCGTGCGCCCCTAACTGCCCACAGCCTTTCTCCACCCAGGCGTGCCACACTCTCCCCATTTCAGCCTCGCAGTCTCCTCTCAGGCTGGCACGGCTCTGCATTTCGGCTCCACTGTCTCCTCGCGCTGGCTCTGCCTGGCCCTCTCCTTATGGCACTACCCGGCCCTGTTCTTATTTCAGTCCCTGGGTCTCCTCACGCAGGCCCAGCTCCTTATTTCAGTCCCGCTGTTTCCCCAAGCTGGCCATCTACTACTAGGCCATCTCTTTATGGCACTGCCCGGTCCTGTTCTTATTCCAGTCCCGCTGCCTGCTCTTCACTTTCACAAGTGGCCTTCCATTTATGTGTCGCACCCCCCATTAACTCTGACATACTACTACATTTCTGATCACTAATCTCCACACATACTGCCCTGTCCTCGGTTCACTCCAGCACTACCACCCTTTCTTCGTTTTTTTTTCTTCACATTCTCCTCTATTTACAACCATCCTCTTATCTCCTCTTCACCCACACACTGACCAGCTGTTCTTACACCATCCCCGTCTTCACCTCAGGGCTGACTTCCTATTCTCTGTTCTCACCCCTGCCTCCTCTTCACCCTGGAACTGACTTCCTAAACACTTATAATGTCCCAAAGGCGAGACCTATTGGCTATGCCAATGCTTGTTTTTAATTTGTTTTCTCCCTTTGTCCCCGTATTGCTGTCTTTCTGTTACTCTTTCTTTCTCAATTTTCCTCCTATTTTTTCTCTCATGCTTGGGGTCAAAGTCAGATATTGAAGAAAAAGTCTCAAAAAACGAGAGCAGCTGACCACCACCTTTAACTATAAATACAAATTAAGCGTTGGCGGATCCTTCCTACCCTGTATCAAAGAAAGACTGGCATGTACTACATGGCTCCTCATGGAGCTGCATGAATAAGAGACTGTCAAAGGAGTAGGACACACAGTTGAAGTCCCTTCTGAAGCTATGGAGGTTTGTTTCAGCGGGTTGGTGGTCTACTTTTCAACAAAATATACATTTAAAGAAACTACACTAAGGCCTTTAATGGTGCACTGACCAAGCCACCCAAGTGTTTACAGAGAGATAAGCAACGGGCAAGGCAAACACAAGATGGCTGCTGTGGGTATTTGTGGTGCACAAGCTTAAGAATTTGTTGGTCCAGCTGTGAACATTTGATAGGGTGTACACATGCACATTTGAAGACGGGTTATTGAGCAAACGGTATAATCTGTAGTAGATTTTGAGTGGGAAACAGCCTATACAACGCAGTAATTAGCAAGCAGTGCCTTTACCACGCAAACATTTACTAAGCACATGCCTTTACCATGAAAGGTAAAGTATTTAAGGTAAGCATAAATGTTTGTGTGAGTGTGTATATAGGGACGGGTAGGGGATGGAGTGGTAAAGGTATTTTAGGGTTTAGGCATGGATAGGGGTATAGGGTGGTACCAGTGTTTAAGGGTTTAGGAGTGGGTAAGGGTGGTAATGGTATTTTAGGGTTATGCATGGGAAAGGGTAAAGGGTGGTACGGGTGATTTTATGGTTTAGGGGTGGGTCAGGGTACTGGGAGGAAGGGTGTTTTTATTTTTTTGGGGGTGGGTAAGGGATTGTGTAGCAAGGGTATTTTTATTGTTCAGGGTTGAAGAAGAGTATTGGATGGTAAGAGTGATTAAGAAGAGGGGGGGCTTGGGGTCCCCCACATCAAAATATATATATATATATATATGTGTAACACACTAATTACACTTACCTGCGTGGTAAAGCATATGTGTGGTAAAAGGCATATGTGAGGTAAAGGCATGCACTGTAATTGGCGGCATTGTAATGTCATAAAACCGTTTGAGTGCAAACACACTCAATGGAGAAAGCTCAAACCCATTTTCAAGGGTGTTAAGGACACTACGATCAATGCCAAGGAGCTTTGTAATATGTTTACCCTTTCTCCCAAGTTTGGAATGCATCATTAGCCTTCCTCATTCCTACACACAAAGAAAGCCTAACGTCTACAGGCCTCCCAAGGTTCTGGTCCTGTCAGCATTAAGGGTTAGGCTGCAAGTGTTATCTAGTCATGTCAGGCGCGCAACGCCCATTGGGCTCATAGGGCTACAGCCAACCCCCCCCATAACATTTTATTATGGCTCAACCGATCGCAATTACGGCACATTGCTGGCAGCGGTTACACAACATTTGTTACAGAACTGGTCCCCAATGCCGGGTCTCCTGTTGTTTTTGTGGTTGAAGCAGATCTGGCATTCGGCTTTGAGGTACTTTATTCCTTGGTTACGTTTCCCCAGTAGACGCGCATGATAATTCCTTTCATGCTTACACGGTTACTGTGGTTCCGGCAGCATATCGTCCTTATGTGGTGGTTGAAGTTCCTCTTACAGCCTGGGAAGCACCAGATCTGGTATAGTGGCATCCTTCCCCAGACTCTCTTATTCGTTCGAATGGGCCCCTTATGTTTTGATGGGGCCACATGGCCTGTATTGGCCGTTTTTACTCTGCATCCCAATTATCTTGGCGCTAATTTAGCAGAAGTTCATTTACTGTTTGGGCAGGTATGTCTTCTATATAGATGTCTGGTTCACTTTATTTCACAAGCCTTTTTATGGCTGCGCCTCCTGTGAAGGCGCATTGTGGGGCCCTTGTGATTAGCCCTGTTCTTATTAATTTGGTAATGGGCAAACGTCCTCAGGCTCGTGAAAACATTCCATTTTGGATTGCTCAGAAGATTGAACAGCTTGATCCTGTCTTCCCTCACACTGGGCTTGTAGAGAAACACCGGATCCTTGAAGTGGTCTGATTCCTCTGTGGTACTGTAAATTTCGGAACCATGTTGGTAGCATGGTCCTACCATGCCGAGTTTGGTATCAGCGAACCGCAAATGACTAATGCTGTATGTATGAGTGTTTTCGTCATGTTTCCCCGATGAATTCACCGCGTATATGTATACTACATATAAAACCCTCGGGTTCCATTTTAGAATGGTAACCATTTTGTGGTTGCCCTCACATAGGCTGCGCATTAAGGCCATTTAGGCCTAATGGACACGCAATCCTCCAGTGACTTCTTTGTGACCTGTGAAAACTGACTCCGCTGCCCGAGGTCAGTCCTGTCCGGCCGGTTCCTTTTACTGCGGCCAAATGAGATTAGCATCAGGGCCCGACACATCATAAAGTCGTGCATCCCACACGAACCCGGACTAATCTCTTTCACACCTGACTCTGTTTCCTACTTTATGGCTTGTTTCACGAGAAGGAGGTGCCCGTTTTATTGGGGTCTGCTGATATCTGATGAGGGTTCTGAGCCTCGCTGGGTAAATAATCATGGGCTGACCGAGCTGAAATGTGGGATTATAATCATGACTTTGCTCTTTCTTTGAAGCGAAAATATGTGAATGAGCACTTGTAAAATAGGGGCGGTGTTGCCCAGAGCGTAATATTCTGTATATAAGAAAATACTGTTTTTTGGCTCAGGAGCAGTCTCCTGAGAACATACACCGTGCTGTACTTCTCGGATACCTGTGTTTGGTCTGCAGCCAATAAATACGATCTTTGACTTCACCTAGAAGACTCTGTGTTTCTGTGGTCTGAAACAGGAAGAACTCGAAGTCTTCGGGTGTGTCCCCTGGCACCGCTGGGTTGGTTCTGAAAAACCCAGTACTTCAGTTGGCGCCCAACTTTGGGCGATTTCAGCGGTACCGGTCCAAGCCAGAGGTTCGTGAGGAGCTTCGTGTGAAAATTCTGGAGGAAGGCCGCCACTTCATCGACCCCTGCATGTCGACGTGGTCCGAAAGTCTTTACTGCGAGGTTCTCCGCGTCCCGACGGCTACGAAGGACTGTTGCCCTGACTATCGCCCTGTTTTGGACCCTTGATGATTTGGTAGAGCGAAACGATTTAACGAGTCTTCTGGTGACGTCATCGATACCTCAGTTAAGTATAAGTGGAGCGTCTCCCAGTCCTTAGTTTGGTTCTTAGTTTGGTATCCCTTTGGGATCGCTTTGATTTGGAACTTGCAAGTGCCAAAGCCGAAGGACTCGTGTATTCACGAGACTATCGTATTCGATAATCCTTTGACGTTTGAAACTAGACTAGTGAGCGAAGATGCCTGGTTCTAGTATATTTGGAAATTTGTTTTGTCTGGGTTATAATAAGGACTCCCGATTAGAGGATTCGTGTCCGGTTCCTCCAATTGGAACTCCAACTTATGAGCTTTATGTAAAACATGGCGTGGGCCCCATTACGTACAATGAAGTATGGATCCGATACACCAGGAAAGATGGTGATTTAAAATGGCCCCAATATGGTAGTTTCGACACAGAGATCCTGGATAATCTAGAGGTTAAATTATTTAAAAAGAAAGCCCGGCCGGCGATGTTTGATTCTTTCCGCCTATGGCGAAAGGAAGCCAAACAGAAAGAAATCAAATTAGCGAAGAAAAATAAAAGAGAGAAAGGTATGTCGATAATGCAAGCAGCCTTACAGTTTAAAGATAATGAAGAAATGAAGAAGAACAAATGAATGAGCAGCTGCGCAGGCAACATAAACTAGTGATTGATAAATGCTACCCAGTTTTGCCGCCCCTTCAGCGAGATGCGTCACAAGAAAAGGAGAAAGATCCCCTAATGTCACATTTGCTGAGTTCGCCACCCCCGTATGCGCAGAGTGCTACAGCACCTCCGCAACCCTTAAATGTACAGCCGCTAGTTAATTTGCCGCAAGCCTTCCCGCAGCCGCCAGCTCCTCCTCAGCCGGCTCCTATCCCTACGGCGCAGCCCTCTCAAGGGCCGCCGGTTTCGCTACCTGTCTCTTCTGCGCTCCCTGCGACTCTACCTAGTACATCGGCTGCCTCTCTCGGCGCTCTTCCTGATACGATCCCTGTACCTGTCTCCGCACCCGTTTTTCTTCCCTCTGTCTTTCCCCCTGTTCTTGCCTCAACTTCACCTTCTACACGACAACGAATAGCTAGTGCGGTCACTAGTTTTATATCGTCTCTCTTCGGGTCATCTAGTACGACCCCTGGTTCACAACGTACGCAGTTGCGTAGTCAGCTGCCAGGTTCTGAAGAGAAAGAAGTATTAGACCGCATGGCATATAAATGGATTGTTTATCCTTCAAGATATGATGTGGAATCTGTTGTAAATGTTTTTCATCAATGGGAAGCACCAAAACAGAGATACGTTTTTGAGAAAATGTGTGAATTCCTCTGTGAGGAATTGGAAGATCATGGTTTAGATTCAAGCCCGCAGGAGTTGTGCCGTGTACGATTTGAATTCGAAAAAGGCACGATTGTGGGCCCCGATGGTGATAGAGCAGTTACGACATTGTTGTCCTTCAGGAATGAGGATTGTCATCAGTCGTTGTTCGAACAGGAGTTCCATGTAGGGAAAAAGGGAAAAGCGCGCCAATATCCGATGCGTGAGGTTCCTCCAGTTTGGAGACCTGGTGATTTAAATGCTAACCCACCTGTTCAGCCACATTTTCAGCGTGTTTGGGTACACGTGCCATGGAAGCGAGCTGAAGTAATAGCGCTTAAGCAGACATTGCCTGACCCCCGTAAAAACCCTGCAGGATATTATAAGGAGTTATCAAAGACCGCAGAATACTGTGTCATGAATTTAGTAGGCCTGGGCGGTAAATTCCGTTCCGCTCGCGGAATTTGCGTAATTTCGCGTTCCGCGGAGAACGCAAAATTGCTAAAAAGTCTGCTTTCCGCGATTTCGCGAACTTTTTGCTTGTTCGCGATCTCAAAATGCGTGTTCGCGAGATATTTATCCCCGAGCACGCAAACAGCAATTGTGAACAGGAAAAAAGCATCGCGAACAAGCAATTCCGCGTGTTCGCGGAATTTCTGCGTGTTCGCGGAGATTTTTTAACGTTTCGCGGAGATTTGCGTAACGCAATTCCGCAAATTCCGCCCACCCCTAGAATTTAGCTGACATTGATATGTTGTTCGGGAATGTTGTTCCGCAGCCTTTGTGGGGATTGATTCGTAATGCGGATCATGCTGCAGAACTAGGTGACACATGGGCTAATATCATTGCTGCAGACACCAGACAAGTTGGTGGTGCCAAGCCTGAGCCCGCGGTAGCAGAACTCCCTGGTAGAATAATTAACTATATGAAAACTTTAATGCCCGCGATGCGTGTGAATTGGGATAAATTATCAGCATGCAAGCAGAAGAAAGATGAGTCAGTGTCCGATTTCTTCACCAGGTTTGAAGAAACATTTATCGACCATAGTGGACAAGACATGAGTACGGAAGTGGTCAACGATTATTTGTTGATAAATTCGTGCATAATTTACTTCCCGAGTTGTGCAAGAAATTAAAAGATTCAGAGAGTTCTTGGGCTGTTTCCTCTTCAGCACAAATACTGGCTACTGCACAGTATTACGAAAATAGGGATAAAGATGAGAAAGATAAAGCAGACAAGAAAACAAAAGAATTGAAAACAAAGGTTCTGTTACAACAGGCCTACCCACCACGCGGTAGTCAGAGTAACTATCAGCAACCTCAGCAGTTTCAAAGAAACATGCAAAGGTTCGAAAATTCCCAACCGCGTGTTCCTGTAGGTCCCAATCAATGTTCGTATTGTAAAGAAGAGGGTAATTTTGAGTATAGTTGTCCTATATTGTTGCAGCGTACGAATAATGCTTATGGCACAAGAGGTAGAGGTGGTCAGCAAGCTCCTAGAGGTAGAGGGCGTGGAAATGTTCCCCAGAACGCGCGTCCTCTTCCGCCTCAAAATACGATGAATAGTTTTGATCAGCAAGCCAATGCAACTGGTAGGACGACTCAGTACTATAATAACGACTATTATGCAGAAGATGAAAATGCGGAAGGTAATGATTACTAGGACAGCCATAGACCGAGAGAGGGAGTTGTTTCAGTGCCAGTGGACCAGAGTGGACCGTATGTCAAGGTGACTACAGCCGGTGTATCAGAGCCTTTTCTATTGGATACTGGTGCTGCAAAGAGTTCTATTATGCACTCAAAACTCCCTGGCGCGCCTTTGTCTGGCGAAATGAATGTTTCAGTAGGTTTTTCTGGCGCCCCGGTTAGGAACCCGATCTCTAGTCCTATGCCCCTTTCTGTTGGACCTTGTGAGCTGAAAGCACCCCTTATCCTAACGACAGGTTGTGGTGAAAACCTGTTAGGATTGGATTTGTTAAAGAGATTACATGCGACATTATATTGTTCTCCCTCAGGAGTACGACTTACACTGGGTAGGGAAGTGATTTCTCCAATGTATTTGTCGAAGAATAAACTGCCAGCTGAATTGTCGTCTCTTCCAGATGTCCTTTGGGCTACTGGTCCTAATGATGTGGGCCTCTTGGAAATACCGCCATATGTGGTCACTTTGAAAGCCAATGTTAAATTGCCACGCATTCCCCAGTATAAGATCTCTAATGAAGGTGAGAAAGCGTTGTTAGCGATTATCTATGATTTGATTGAAAAGGATGTAATTGAAGAGACAAGAGGCAACGTTTGCAATAGTCTGGTTTTGCCTGTTTTAAAACGTACTGACCCTTCTCAGCCACCTGTTTACAGATTTGTGATCGATCTTAGAGAGGTCAATAAGATAGTTGTGCCACAGTTTCCAGTTGTCCCTGATATAACTGCCTTGTTAACTACGATTCCAGCTTCCGCTGCTTGGTTCTCAGTGATCGATTTAAAGAATGCTTTCTTTAGCATCCCGATTGCAGAGGAGAGCAGGGATATTTTTGGTTTTAGTCTAGGAGGTCGAAGCTTCCGTTTTAAACGCGCTCCACAGGGCTACTGTGAAAGTCCATCAATATACAGTCAGGCTTTAAAAACACAGCTTGATGCAATTGTTTTACCTAGTGGTGCTACCCTTATTCAGTATGTTGATGATTTACTAATCGCCGCGGATACTGAGGAGATTTGTAAAGAAGCTACATTGTCATTGTTGCGTCATTTGTCTACCTTTCATCACAAAGTGTCTCTCTCAAAACTGCAATATTGTCGACAAGAAGTGACCTACTTAGGTCATCTCTTATCGAAAGAGGGAAGGAAACTGACCCCAGAAAGAATTCAGGCCATTGCACAATTGAGCATGCCAAGAACACAGAGAGAAGTGCGTGCTTTCTTGGGTATTACTTCATACTGTAGGCAGTGGATCCCGAATTTCTCTTTGCTGGCAAAACCTTTGATAGCCTTAACATGTAAAGATACACCGAATCCCGTCCCGTGGTCTGAAGAGTGTCAGAAGAGTTTTTCAGAATTGCGTAATGCATTATGTTCAGCTCCTGTGTTGGGTACCCCCGATTACAGAAAACCCTTTACATTGTATGTTTATGAGAAGGAAGGATGCGCATTGTCAGTGTTAACACAGTCTTTTGGAGACAAACAGCGTCCATGTGCGTATTTTTCGTCGACTTTGGATCCGGTAGCTAAGGCATTGCCGAGTTGCTTGAGAGCCACAGCGGCAGCAGCTGTGTCTATTTGACAGTCTGCTGGGTTAGTAATGAATAACACGTTGATTGTAATGGTTCCGCATGCAGTGGACACGTTGTTAAACAGGACCAAGACACAGCACTAACTAGTGCTCGATTGTCAGGTTATGAGTTAACACTGTTAGCGAGTCATGTGCACATAAAGAGGTGCAACACGTTGAATCCAGCTACTTTATTGCCGATTTCAGCAGACACAGATGAGATTGAACAACATGATTGTCTGTTCAGAACAGAAGAAGAAACAAAAGGGAGAGTGGATCTTAAAGATACTCCCCTGGTTGAGAGTGATGGTACCCTATGGGTGGATGGTTCGTGCTTCAAGCTTCCGAATGGTGATACGACTGCTGCGTATGCTATCACGACTTTGCGCACGACTGTTGAAACTGCACGTATACCACATAATTCGGCTCAAGCAGCAGAATTAATTGCCCTTACAAGAGCGTGTGTGTTGTCGAAAGGAATGAAAGTGAACATATATACTGACAGTCAGTATGCCTTTGGCGTGGCCCATAGTTTTGGGCGCTTGTGGAAAGAACGTGGGTTCCTGACTTCGCATGGAACTAAGATACAGAATGGTCAGTTGGTGAATGATCTCCTTGAGTCATTGACCTTGCCATTACAAGTTGCGATTGTGAAATGCAGTGCCCACAAGAAAGTTACCGATGATGTTGGTCGTGGTAATGCTTTTGCTGACGAAGTTGCGAAAGAAACAGCAAAAGATATTACAACTCGAATGTATGTTGCAGGCCCTGCAAGATGGGTTGGTGATGTTGGAATGTGTGAAGACACGATAGAGAGTGTGAAGTCCCTTCAAGCTGAAGCCACAGAGAAAGAATTGAGTATGTGGAAAGAAAGTAAGGGTAAATTGGATGAAAATGGTTGTTGGGTTGATTTGTCAGAACACCGGCGATGGTTGTTACCTGATGCATATGTGCTTCCAGTAGTTACGATGGCACATGGAATGGCGCATATCAGTGCGAAAGGGATTTGTAAGTTGTTAGCCCCAGTATGGCAGAATGCTGGAATTCCCAAGTGTGCAGAGAATGTGGTCAAAAATTGCATGGTAAGTTTGAAATACAATCCTGGTAGGGGAACCCCAACTCCAGCTGGTCATTTTGCGCCTCCAACGTATCCGTTTGAGGTTTTGCAGCTAGATTTCATCCACATGGAAAGGTGCAACAATTTGAAATATGTGCTTGTTGTTGTCTGCGCTTTTTCAAGGTGGATAGAAGCATATCCCCTAAAAGACAATACTGCCTTATCCACAGCTAAAGCCCTTGTCAAAGAATTTTTCCCTAGGTTTGGAATGCCAAGAATGATATGGAGTGATAATGGGAGTGAATTTGTAGGACAAGTGATGAAGGATGTATGTGAGGGACTAGGTATAAAACAGAAATTCCACGCTGCCAATCACCCCCAATCAGCTGGACTAGTAGAGTGCTACAATGGCACTTTGAAACTTAAGTTGGCTAAGATTCAGGCGAGTTCTGGTCTTAAATGGCCTGACGCTCTGCCCTTAGCACTCCTATCAACAAGAATGACTGTGCACTCACGAGTGGGACTTAGTCCGTACGAGATTGTGTTTGGCCGTCCGGCCAATATATGGGGTGTGCCAAGACCGACAAAATTCAGTGAGATCGAACATCCAGTACTGCTTGATTATTTGTATGAATTGATGGCTAAATTGCGTGTTTTACACCAACAGGTGCATGATACTCTGCCTCAGTTCTCTGAAGCTCCGGGACACCCCATCAATCCTGGATCATGGGTGCTGGTCAAAAATTTTCAGCGGACGAAAAATGATGAGCCCCGCTGGACCGGCCCCCATCTCGTCCTACTCTCGACGAGATCAGCTGTTCGAGTGAAGGGGAAAAAGAACTGGATACACGCCGTTCACTGCAAGAGGGTCCCTTTGCCTTTGCCTTACGACCAGTGGGTCCAGGAAGGGACCGCTGACTCAGAGACTGAGACTGTTTCTCGTTTTCTGCCGTTTAGCGATGCACGAGTAAAAGGAACGCTTTCTGAGAAGGAAAGCGATGACATCTTGCAAGAAGCTGTGCCACCGTCAATTCGATTGGACACTACCGAGCCTGAACTCTTGTTTCAAGACCAAACAGTACCTACAAGAAGTCGTTACAATTTGAGGCCGAGAACTATGGACAAATAAAAAATCTTTTTCTTTGATATTTTTTTTTGAATAGTGCAGCTCTCTCTTCCATCTGAGAAACTTTCTTATTTTTGCTTTTTCGAACCGCCATCCGGGTTCAGCTGTAGGGTCGCGGTGCCAAGACTTTGGGGTACAAGCCGGAGACGTTGGGTCAACGGTCTGGTTGGTCTAGGGCGTTCCCTGGATTGACAGGTGTACTCCTTAGCAGAAGACACTCATCCACCGCGAACAGCACGATTAGAGGATGGAGTTTCTCGAGATGAAGAGACCTGCTGAGGAAATCAATTTTAAGAGCAGAATATGTAAAGTAATGAATAAAAAACGTTTTGTAATATTATGTCTGTTTGTACTATTTAGCATGATGTTTTCTGTAGGTTATGTATTATTGTCTTTTCAGGTGCCGTTTGCACCCACTATACAGCCCATACCTCCTCCTACTGTTCCCTCACACTCTTTCCACCCTCTGCCTGAACACGAACAAGCTAGACGTTCTGAGTTCGTAAACAATTCGTTTATTCAACTCCTGCATCAGCACCAACTAGTTATGAACACAACAAATTGCTGGGTGTATGGTTTGATGCCGCATACCATTGATAAGGGTATCACGTATCTAGTGCTGCCGTTTAGCCATAATGGGTCATCATGGGCATTCCAGACCATGTTTCTTTTTGCACTTGAGACCTATTCCCCACGACCACCGCGTTCCAATAGACCTAGCACGAACAATAAAGCCTTGATGAGAGGAATTGCTGATATGAGTAGAGATATCGATGCATATTCATCTATTCCCAAGGATGAGTTGCGAGCTTATGTGGGTTGGAACGCGACGGGGTATAGCATTAGTCTAGGCGAGAAACAGCGTAAAAGTTCATCTCCGATTTGGGTCGTACCCCACATAGGTCGGTTCTGTTTACAAGGCAATGGTCAGAATCCAAGAGCTCAATTAGGGAAGAGTGACTGTGCTGAAACGTACATTTTTCCATCACAGTTTTCCCCTGCGTTTTTGGCTGCCAAGGGTACATACTTTGTTTGTAATGACCGAGCATATACATGGTTGCCCCTTGATTTCTTGGGCACGTGTTATGTTGCAAATTTGCTACCGCCGACATTTACTGCCGCCTCTGATTATCACAAGACCAGAGTTGTGAGAGGCGTTGTTAGTAAGGAGGATACTGCCGGTCAGGAAGCTGGAGACTTCTTGGGTTTCCTGCCGTTTTGGGGACCAATGGTCAATAGTAGGAACCTGAGACAACTGACTCGTGTAGTTGAATCCACTGTTAATGTAACGGCTGGTGCCCTTGGTAACTTAACAGCTGAGCTCCAAGCGGATCGCCTCATGACGTTGCAGAACCGTATGGTTCTAGATGTCATACTTGCAGACCGTGGTGGAGTATGTAAGGTTATCCAATCAAGCTGCTGTATTTTCATACCAGATAACGCTCCGACAGTCTATCAGGCCATTTCCAAACTGCATAAGATTTCCGAATCCATTCATGTGGATAAAGGAGACTGGTCGATGATGGGGTGGTTCTGGGGACTGATATCAGCTTGGGGATGGAAGATTCTAATAGTCATTGGGACGATCTTAGCCATTCTTTTCCTGTTCTGTCTATGTATACAGTGTGCTCCTGTAATGTGTAGCCTCTGTGTTACATCATGTGTAAGGAAACCTGTATCAAGGGACGAGCTAAGCAATAGGATGATGCTACAGCAACATCTTCATGACTTTATGAATATAGACCTGGACTCAGATTAGTATGAGTATAGTTATTGCCTATGTAAGGGCAAAAGGAGGGTCTGTGGTACTGTAAATTTCGGAACCATGTTGGTAGCATGGTCCTACCATGCCGAGTTTGGTATCAGCGAACTGCAAATGACTAATGCGGTATGTATGAGTGTTTTCGTCATGTTTCCCCCAATGAATTCACCGCGTATATGTATACTACATATAAAACTCTCGGGTTCCATTTTAGAATGGTAACCATTTTGTGGTTGCCCTCACATAGGCTGCGCATTAAGGCCATTTAGGCCTAATGGACACGCAATCCTCCCGTGACTTCTTTGTGACCTGTGAATACTGACTCCGCTGCCCGAGGTCAGTCCTGTCCAGCCGGTTCCTTTTACTGCGGCCAAATGGGATTAGCATCAGGGCCCGACACATCATAAAGTCGTGCATCCCACACGAACCCTGACTAATCTCTTTCACACCTGACTCTGTTTCCTACTTTATGGCTTGTTTCACGAGAAGGAGGTGCCCGTTTTATTGGGGTCTGCTGATATCTGATGAGGGTTCTGAGCCTCGCTGGGTAAATAATCATGGGATGACCGAGCTGAAATGTGGGATTATCATCATGACTTTGCTCTTTCTTTGAAGCGAAAATATGTGAATGAGCACTTGTAAAATAGGGGCGGTGTTGCCCAGAGCGTAATATTCTGTATATAAGAAAAGACTGTTTTTTGGTTCAGGAGCAGTCTCCTGAGAACATACACCGTGCTGTACTTCTCGGATACCTGTGTTTGGTCTGCAGCCAATAAATACGATCTTTGACTTCACCTAGAAGACTCTGTGTTTCTGTGGTCTGAAACAGGAAGAACTCGAAGTCTTCGGTTGTGTCCCCTGGGGGGGGGGGGGACGGTGTTTGCCTCAGTGTATACAATTTGTTTTGGCACCCCCTCCATGAGCGTTCTTCAGAGCGTTCTAAAACAAGCGCAGAATGAACACAGGGCAGGTCCTGCCCTGGATTTGGGGAGGACATTGGTGTGTATTTTTCGAGTTGTCTCCGAAATGACCCTTTATAATATTAAGGGTGAAGCAGTTTGCTTATAAGTTCACCAACGCCTTTCGGCGGTGGCTGACACTGATCGGGAGCATGAGTTACTGATTATTATTGCCAGTGTTTATATATCATTGGGTCGCAATAATTTGGGAGTCCGAACTTCTACCCAGTCCCAGGGTAAGCCACCTCCTGAAAAGGAGGGGCGTCTAGTCTTTCCTAAAAAGACATGGGACAAGAATAACCAGCAAAAAAGGCCTAGGTATCATGATCTTTCACCACCACCTGACGCTTCTGAACTCCTGAGATGTTTCAGGTTCCTGATCCTCATTCTCCTCGTTCTTTTCAGGAATCGATGTATCAACAAATTGGCGGAGGAGATGGACAGGATCGCAGCCAAGGCAAGTCCAGGCAACTTAAGTGGGATCCGCAGCGCCAGTTTGAGGTGAAAGTCAAACGGCAGGAACCACCTCCGTATCGAGCCCCTTTTCAGAAGAAAAAAGTTGCCGCTTTGGCAGCGAAATAAGCCACATGCGGTGAGAACCCTTCTCCTGGACAGAAATTGGGCAGTGACACTCCTCGATAGCGCGGTGGAAGTTACCGTAGTGCAGCAGACACTCTGCCTGTTTCTGGAGGCATAAGCAACTGACACATTTGTAACTTTCGAAACCGCGGACACCTGCATAGCTCCTCCTGATAAGACTTTTATCATGAAGTCCTTCAAATTGAGGGTGATATTAAGCGCACCATAAATGCTATTTTTTGGGCCGACTTGACGTCTTCTTATGACATTTTACTAGCGGAGGTAGATTGGCCTCCTACAATTGTTCTTGCTTGTCCTCGTGGTGAGGAGGTGATTGTTCCCTCTTTGTCACAATATGTCCCAGAAGAGATTAAACATGCTTATGCTTTGGAGTGGGATCTTGCCTTAGTTTCTGCCTTATACCACAACCAGGCTGGTTGGGATAAGGATTCACTTTCCATGTTGTGCTTGTCCGCCAACTCCTCAGCCTCAATATCCAAATAAACGTGATGCAAAGGCATCCGTTAAAGAAATGCTCACTCGATTGGAATACCAGAATGTAACTGAACCCTGTGTTTCTGCGATGAATACTCCTCTTTTTCCGATTTTAAAACCTGATGTTTCACATCGCATTGTTTTGGATTACAGACATTAGCCATACCCTTACCTTGGCTGTCCAAAACACACATGCTACAGCACTAATTAATAATATTGATCGTAAAAAGTTTAAAACTACTTTGAATATTTTGAATGGATTTTTCAGTCACAATTTGGCTCCAGAGAGCCGTGAATTACCTGCATTCAGCGTTCTCGGCTCTTTGGGGCGCTATGCGAGATTGCCTATGGGGTATAAGAATAGTCCCAGGTTTTTGTGGCACGTATACTGTCACTTTTAAATGAAATTGATCCTGATGCTTTTTCATAAGTCGATGGCATCTACCTAAGAGATAATTAATTAAATCCTCACCTTGCACGAGTGGATCGATCATCACTTGCTTCACAGCCTTAGGCTACAAATTTAACTTTGCAAAATCACATCTAGCCTTTTAGGCCGTTCATTTTCTTGGCTATGGCCTAACCAATAATGGTAGGGGTTTAGCACCCAACTTTCTTGAGACATGTGCTCAATTGCAACCTCCGTCTACCCGTGAACAATTACAGTCTCTGCTTTTTAAATTTTGGCAGAATTTACATTCCTGTCTATGCTCAGCATATCAAGCCATTGATACACTCTTCCTTTTCTGCTTCCTATTAGCTTCCAGGACACACGGCAGACTTGCTTTCAATACAGTATTTACAAACTAGATTAAATACAACCAATTTGGCTATCAAGATTTTACCCAGTTCAATCAGTTTCACTTATGTGACTTTTACATTCTCGTAGGATACAATAGGCTACTTCCTTGACGTCAGCTGATGTCAATTTTGTTTTTGACCCATCGTTACAAACTCAAGAGTTTCTTCAGAATGAACATGTTCATGCTCTCCCTTCGTCTGTTCTTCCTCTTGAGCAACACAAATGTATCATTAACACTAATGGTTCGGTTTAATCGGCCATTGGTTCTAAATAGGCTTATTCTGCAGCTTGCGCTATTGTGGTAGATGCAGTAGGGGATGGAGTTTTTCAATCTACTTTAGTCGACACACAGTCCTTGGAGACAGCACGGCCCAGTTGGCTGAGTTACGAGCTTTACTTTTAGCTCTTGAATTCGAAGTTACCCACCCTTGTTATGATCGACTCCTTTTATTGTGCACCATCTTTTAATGACAGCTTGCTTTTCTGGAAACAAAATCATTTTCGGGATTCTAAAGGTAGCACAATCAAGCATAAAACACTTTGGGTCCAAGTGGCTGCTCCTAAAGTCCGTTTGCCACTTACAAATGTTGTACATACATTAGAACATCAATGTGCGGGAGCGCACGATGTTGGTAATTCACTGGCTGATGAAGCAGCCAAATCTGCAGTAGCCACAGTTAAAGTAGCAGCAGTTACTAGGTCCAGGAATAAAATTGACATTTTGGCGGCTATCGCCACCTCCAGGGAGGGTGCTCCTTTTCCGCAGGGTTTCCCTTCCCGTTATACTTATCAAATGACTTCTAAAAAAGTACCATTTGTAATGATTCTGACAGTTGGTGATCGCTTGATTCCTATTGAAGACCGCAGACTATCGGTCATTGAGGAGGCCCATGAAGGCTTGGCTTATGATCATGCAGGAGGGTCGGCTACAATTTCTCTTTTACAGCAATGCTATTGGTGGCGCAGCTTATACCAGCAGACATCTTTTCATTTCTATTCATCCGTTTGGGTGTATTTAGCTTGATCATTGCGGTCCATTAACATCCGATAATGCTTTCAAATATATTTTGGTTGCACTGGATTCATGCACTAGGTTCCTCTGGGTTTGGCCACAGTGCTCTGCTGACGCTCGTACTGTTATAAAAGATTTGCAGGTCTTTGTCGGGACTTATGCCCGTGGCACGTTTCATTCTGACTAAGGCTTATCGTGATTTGATGAAGTGTATGGGGGTGCAGGTGCATTTCTTGTCTCCATATAGGCCTGAGGGTAATTCTGTTGTGGAGCAGATTAACCGTGATTTAAAGCAGTCTTTAACAGCAAGGGTATTAAGTACGGGCCGTGGATGGTTAGCTCCTAATAATCTCCCAAGAATATCTCTGGGTAAGCAGACCCGGAACGAAATGCTCTTTGGCATTAAGATGTTTCTGCTAGACCTTGAAGGTCTAGACGTTATGACGGCTGCCGCAACTTTTGACGTAGATAACCACTGTGCTGTCTTACAGGATCTACAAAAGAGTAATGACGCTCTGGCAAAAACACATTTGCCCTTGACATCGCCAGCGGATGCAGCAGTTTTGATTCCAGGTTCTGGCTGGCTCCCCAGAAGTTGGAGATCTGGTTCATGAAAAAGTGCATGAAAGAATTTGGTCGGGACGTGGCTTGAGCGCCGACCGCAATGGCAGCTAGTTAGCGAGGCTCCAATCCACGAGGCCAAAAGCCAGCCAGAAATTCATCCATGTAAAACCCCTAGAAACGTGACGGAGGGACAGTACACCCTCCGCTACAAGGCGATCGTAATTCGGAGCACCGGCACAGTTGCTAACGACGTCAACGCCCCGGGCGCCCGAAAGTCCGAGAAGCCTCAGGCTCGATTTTGGGGGAAGGCCGTGAGGGACGTGCGAGAGAGGCGGGTACGATCTGAGGGGCAATGCGCCTCCACCGATAACTGTGTGCGGCAAGGTGAGTGAGCCACTGAGGGCACCCAGTGGAGAACCGGCGCCCCTCCTTGGCTGTGAGAACGAAGGGAGCGCATAAGGGACCGCCTAACTGGGCATTAACCTGGGCAAACTGGAGTGGCCCTGAGTGCCTCACTGGGCGAACGTGAAGCGTTGGCTACTGTTTTCCTCGCAATAATTGATGTTTTGTGCCCTGGCGGGCTGCCCCGGTCGATACAGCAGCAGAGTGGCGGGCCGAGTGCGGCCAGGGGGTGACTGCCATAGCTGGAGTGATCTTCTACTGTGAGGAGGGGATATTATTGACTCAGTGGACCAGGTGCCTACCCCTGTGTTACTGGAAGGTGGTTTTCCAAGAGAGGGGTAAAAATCGAGGCGAGGTAGGAGGGTGGAACTTCCTCCTCCCCTAAAAAAGACAAACTACCTCGGTAGAGCGCAGCCAGACAGGGGGCACCACTCAATAGCGGCCTTGGGAGTGCCGGGTTCCTAGTCCCTGGGCGGCTCCTCCAGGAGTTTACCAGGAGAATGGTGAAGGAGTGTAGCCAATGGGCAGCTACAGTGGGGGCGTCCCCTTGATTGTACGCTCATCTCATCAAGGGGCAGAAAGCAGGGAGAAGTCACGGTTGCAGATAACGGGAAAACGGACCCACCGACAGACCGAGCCACAGGAGAGCCCACGCTTAAAGATGTCATGGCAGCAATTGCAGGAATCCGTACCTCACTGGAGCTACGAATGGCCACTATGACAATGGAAATGACATTGATGAGGGCCGACATGCAGAAGACAAGTGAAAAAGTAAAGTCCATGGAGGTGGTGACCACCGAGCTCAGTGGTGGAGCCCACCAGATGCGGAACGAGATCAAGGAATTACAGGCAGCTCAGAAATGAACAGAACAGCAACTGGACGATTATGAGGGTAGATCGTGCCGCAATAATGTAAGGATAATTGGGTTTCCCTAGCAGGCGGAGGGGCCGACGGTGGATTTATTTGTGGAGGATTTAATACTCAAGCACCTCAAACCAAAAACCCTGTCGAACTATTTCATTGTTGAAAGGGCACATAGGGTGCCAGGAGGTCGGCCAAAACCAGGTGCTCCCCACGTCCAATTCTGGCAAAGCTCCTGAATTTCAGAGACAGTGATATCATATTACAAACGGCCAGATCAAGCCCACCTCTAAAAATCGATAACTGTGAACTGTCCTTCTTCCCGGACTTTACAATTGAGGTCCAGAAGCAAAGAAGGACCTTCCTGAATGTCAAAAAGCAACTGAGGGACAAAGGAATTCAATACTCCATGCTATTCCCTGCTAAATTGTGAATAAAGGTGGCTGGGAAAGCCTGGTTCTTTGATACCCCAGAGAAAACACAGGAGTGGTTGGAGGCCGGCCAAAGAACAGGATACGAAATGAGGACGATTCGCCCTCCGCACAAGACTCTACCTCTAAGCAGGCGTGATCGTCCAAGGAAAGGCTGGGACTACTTTAGTGGACGCCTGGCGGAGTTGGACGGTGCTCATGGGCCCTGATCACCAGAATGAGAACACAACCACATGCTGAGTGACTCAGAGTGAACTTCATAAAGGTTTTTGCACGCAACTTAGGGTTCATATAGTAGCTGGCGGACGGCCGTGGGGGAAGAGTAGCCACCCCGCTTTAAAAGTTAGTTTAGTAGTATAGGGCGACAGGCACTCTGCACTGTTGGGGTATGGGCAGTTTCTAGGCCCAGAGTGCGGGGAGGCAGGGTAGGGGGGTGTTGGGAACTTAGTGTTAAGTTAGTTCAATTAAAATACAAGCAAGTACAGCTCAAGGCAGGTTTTGAAAGTAAAGTGGCTCGTATGACAGAAAACGAATACCGTTGAAATCTCTTGATCGGTGATAGCGTCAACTGTATGTATTGGGGCATGGGATGGGGTGGGGAGAGGTGATGCTGAACCTCATGAGTGAGCAGAAGTTTAAACTTTTATCCTGGAATGTCGATGGTCTGGGGCATAAATTAAAGAGAGGAATTGTTTTGTTTTGCAGTATCTTAAAAGACATGCCCCAGATGTGGTACTGCTTCAGGAGACTCACCTAGTAGGAAATAAGTGCAAAGCATTGGACAGATGGGGCTATCGCCTGGTCGCTCATTCAGGATTTACCTCAGGGTTGGTATTATGGTGCGTGGGTCCTTCCCGATGGCCATAGAACAAACATGGATGGATGACATGGGTAGATATGTAGCAGAGTCGGGCGGTGGGAGGGAACAACACTGACCCTCATATCTGTCTATGTCCCGCCGGGGCTGCAGGCAATTGCATTTTGAGACTTGGGTAGTAAATTGTTGGAGTTCCCGGTAGGAAAGCTGGTATTAGGGGGAGACTTTAAGTCGGTGGTGTGTGGGAGGTGGGATCGCTGCTCCCCAAGGGATCTGGGGCCTGCACAACAGACACTGTCCACCTTTCTGGATGCTATAGGATTGGTAGACACATGGTGAGTCCGTCACCCGGTAGATACCCAATTCACATTCTACTCCGGGGCGCACAATTGTCTCTCCCGGATCGACTATATCCATATGCCGGCAGATCAGGTGGGTGAGGTCACAAAGATTAGACACATGGCGCGGGGCATATCTGACCACTCTCCAATATGGGTACAGATAGGTAGAAACCAGAATCAGAAAGACAGAATGGCACCCATTAGTCCGTGGCACCTGCGTCACCCCAAAATACGGCTGAAAATCACCCTATCGATCGAGTGCTATTTTCAGGAAAATTAGGGGTCTGTGAAGTCAGTGAGCATGCTCTGGGAGGCATTCAAAACAGTGGTCCAAGGTCAGGCAATCTCACAGATAGTAGGGGCTAAAAAGGAAAAAGATGCAGAGTTAACACAACTAGGAGGAAATCTTAGTGCTTGAGGGAGAGCTTCTGGGAGACAGTAGGCCGAGCGTGGTACACAAATAATCTCAAGAAGGAAGAATACAAAAGTGTGGCAACAGACAGAGCTAAAGTAATGCTGAGTAAAGAGCTAGGTAGGGTGAATGAGTCAGGGGATAAGGCAGGCAAGCTGCTGGCGTGGCTGGACCGACATGAGCGTGCTAGTCTCCTGGTAACGGAAATAAAGACTGTTGAGGGAGCAATACTTACTGACCCGCAATTGATCGTAGACGAATTTGCCAAATATTATTCTAGGATATATAAATCCCATTCTGCCTGCTCGATAGAAGAGCAGCAAGCTCTGTTAACTGATATCCGGCTGCCGACGCTACGAGGCATACAGAACATTTCTTGACAGTGAACTCCCGTCTGATGTAATAGCGCGGGCCATTAGGGACCTACAGTCCGGAAAGGCCATGGGTCCAAATGGTCTCCCAATAGAGCTGTACAAGCTAAAGCTCGATAGAATAGCTCCGTACCTCAGGGCTATGTATAAGGAAAGTAGAGAAGCCGGGCGGCTCCCTCTGAACCAGCGGATTGCCTCAGTGGTCATCATACACAAGGAAGGTAGGCCTAGGGAGCAGTGTTCATCGTACAGACCCATCTCATTATTGAATGCAGAGGCTAAGATCCTGGCCAAATTGTTGGCCACAAGGTTGGGTGGAGTGATCTCCGATCTGGTCCATCCGGACCAGTCTGGATTCATGCCTCTTAGAAATACCCCCCTCAATCTACATAAACTCCATGGGGTGTTAGGGAGAGTGGCAACACTTAGCGAGAGGATGCGGTGGTGATGTCATTAGACGCGGCAATGGCGTTTGACACAATTGGGTGGCCCGATCTCTTCACAGTGTTGGAAAAAATGGGTTTCGGCTTGGGATTTATTAGATGGGTGATGCTGCTGTATTCGGAACCACTAGCGCAAGTGGTAGTGAACAACAGGAGGTCAGCGACTTTCGCTCTTGGATGGGGAATGAGACAGGGATGCCCCCTGTCCCCCTGCTTTTTGCCCTGGCACTGGAGCCCCTGGCGAGCTGGATCCGAAGGGAACCGGTCATAAGGGTTTGCAATGGGATGGGAAGATCGTATCTCCCTGTATGCAGACAACGTTCTCTTATATCTGGCATCCCCGCGGGCCTCGAGCAACAGTGTAATGGATATCTTTACTACCTTTGGTAGATACTCCGAATATGCCATTGATTGTACAAAATCGGTGATATATGTGCATAGGGGAGGGTTCCCACGTTTGCCCAGGGGATGTAGAATAACAGAGGCTGTAGACGGCTTTAAGTATCTTGGTATCTCTATCACTGCAGATCCCCGGTTGTATAATGAACACACCCTCTTGCTGCCTCTGCGTAGACTCCGAAGTGATGTGGAGCACTGGAGGTCCCTCCTGCTGTCCCTGCTTGGCAGGGCAGCCATATTTAAGATAATGTCCTTGCCCCGCTTCCCGTACATCTTGCAAAACTCCCCTGCCCCTGTCCCCGACACCTATTTTGCGGATATAAAGAGAGAGCAGAGAGCTCTCCTATGGTCAGGGGGAACGCCGCGAATGGCCCTTACCAAATTGGTGAGGAGTTGGTACAATAGTGGAATTGGACTTCCAGACATCAAGAGACACTACTGGGCGGCGCAATTGGCAGCAATCAACCAAGGTATATATCGTTCGCATGCAGAACCTGGGTATCGAATGGATAGATGGCTTTTGCCGGGGGGCTCATACACCAGAGCGTTGTACTCCAGACCTACCGGGTTGAATCTTACAGGACCCACGGCACATTTGATCAGGGTCTGGCACTCAGCACACAAAAGTCTAGGTTGGGATAACAAACTAACGAGGGCCACCCCTCTGTGGGACTCTCATCTGTTGGGCACCCTTGGGAACTCTAAGGGCTTCGACAAGTGGGACCTTATTGGAATATCCAAAGTGGGCGATATATGGAAGGGGGAAAAGTGGTAGAATTTCCTACACTACAACGTGAATATGAGCTGGCAGGATCAGAAATATTTGGGTATTACCAGGTGAGGCATGCCCTCAGTGCATGTATCCCGCCAGGCGAAACCCTCACGGAGGAAACTCCACTTGAGGACAGGCTCCTGAATGGCTATCTGCCCAATAAATCAATATCACTCACCTATCGTAAACTTATCAACCATGTAGCGGATCCCTTTATACAGCTCAGAGAGAAGTGGGCGGCTGACTTGCTAGAAATGGACGAGGACTGGACTGAGGCGCGTGCCTCTCCAAGGGAAGTTGCAATTTCATTCAGACTCAAACTTGTACAATAGAAAATTTTGCATAGAGTATATAATTGTAGGGTGACCCTGGCCTGTGGGAAAGAGGGCATGTTCCTACATATTCTGTGGGAATGTGACCGCATTCGTAAATATTGGACGAGTGTGTTGAGATGTATGACGGAGGTTAAGGGTCAAGAACTGGGCTTTGATGCCAAGACTTGTTTGCTTAACATATGGGGGCCAACCGACTTAAACAGCAAAGAAAGACTATGGGTGACCTTGGGGTACATGGTAGCATAGCGCAACATCGCCAGAATGTGGGGGGCATGTGAGGTCCCTGACTTACCATCATGGAAACGAGACATGGATTGGTGTATGTTCAGAGAAAAAACAATGTATGTTGCTAGAGGGTGTCCACGGAAATGGTCCGGGGTGTGGTCTAAATGGAACACGCATCGTGGAGACATCTGCACCCCCCCTTCTCTCCCTGCTCCCCTCACTCCCGATGATCAATAGCTAACGGAGTAAGATAACCTGCATCTAATAGAAATGAACAATTACTTTGCTTTCTAACCTGGTACTATGTACAGTTATGTAAATATTGACGGATCCAATATCATGTACTTCTGCAATCACACTGTTATTCTTTAATAAAGAGAGTTAAAAAAAAAAAATAAAGTATTCGGTCCCTCGTATCACGCTCCTGTTCCAGTGCTTGTTCTTCAGGGCACCCAAACTGATTTTACCACCCCAACCTAGATACAAGAGAATCACTTTGTCTTAATTGAACATGTCAAGTTACACCACATGGCAAATTCTCAATAGTATGCCAAGGAGTATCCCATGATGGTATATTTATTTACAGCCTGTGAGCCTCATCCGATTCTCCTCGGCTGCCGGAGGGGGATGTCGAGTCTTCAGTTGACCAGTTATCAGTTTTGCCTTTCTCACATAATACAATGGAAATTGTTTATTCTGATCCACCTGCTGAGAACCTTGTGGACGTGCAAGCCTTTGTTCTGGGCTTCAGCTGAGTTCTTTTCGTTACTATATTGATCTAGGAAGCCCTTTCTATTGTTGCCTGTATTTTTGCTCCATGTCGGACCGGGCAGGGACTACTAATTCCAGGTCCCAGAGCGGCATGCCACACCGGATTAAATCTCGCGCCTGGAGGAGCTTTAACATCAGCTGAGGGCTCCCGCAGCGCTGGAAGCCCTTTCTATTGTTGCCTGTATCTTTGCTCCACGCCACACCGGACAGAATCTCGCATCTGGAGGCGCTTTAAAATCAGCTGAGGGCTGCAGCAGCGCGGGACGCGCCCAGGCCAAGGGCAGGCCTGTCAGAGCCCGGAGGAGGCAGGGCCAGGCTCTCCCTCTTGGCGCTGTCATCTGGGGAACTGATCATTCTAGACCCATCATGGGCATTAGACTTTTCAACTCTGCCATTCTCCAGACTTTCTAGACCTGATTGGTGCAAAGTTATGCCTTTGTATCAAGGCATAACTTTTTGTTAAGTCTTCCACATACGGACCTTTAAAAAACTGTTCTCTGCACACCTTTACATAGCTCCTGAGTAACAAGGGTCCAAGCCAAGACTGAGTCCTTATACCCTGGCCAATTATCCACTTCTTTTCTACAAGGCTCAGGGTGGGTAACCACAAGACTGCCATGGTTCGCGCCGCGCCAACCACCAGTACCATGGACAGTTTTTTAAAAAGAGCTGCGGGGTTCCTTGAAAAAGAAATTGAACTTGTGTCCCGTAGGTTATCTTTCATAGTGGGAACCAGGGCTCCGAGGAAAGATCTGACCTATCAGCCTGTTTGGCATCTTGGATACACTGCAGAATCACGACAATCCAATTGAGGGGCCTACATCAGGGAGTAGTCTTTCTATTCAAACAATAGTATCCTGAGTAGCTGTTCAGGGGCGCAGCCTTGTGGATCTGGGGCTAAGCGTAAATACACCTCTACGGGGGCAAAGGCGAAACGATCCAAAGTGGACACACCCTCGCTAATCACCCAAAGCGCAGTTCCTGTGACGAAAGAAGATCTGGCGGTCATGTTAGAGGCTGGTCTGAGTTCTCTTTTTGATCGTCTGGACCTCAAGCTGGAACCAATAAAACAAAGGTTGTCTTCTATTGAGCGGGACCTTTCAACTCTGTCTCAAACCTTCACTACATCTCACCTCATCTCCCGCCCGAGAAGTAGAGGTGGTATTGGGTGGGCTGGTACCCGTAACTTCCGCTTCTAATAACATGCACCTTGCCCAAACCCCTCATCTCGCAAGCACCATCTTCCCACCTGGCCCACCCATTAGTATTGGTCAACCTTTAACGCCCACAAGGGGGTTGCAGGAGAGGCCATCTCGCCAGTTGTTATCCAGACCAGAGACTATTGCTCGCAGAGACGCAGCCACACATGCTAGGGGAGCAGACGGGTTGCCCCAACTACTTCCGTTGTTCACCAGGCCAGAATACTCCAGGTTCCAACTTTCATCCATTTACCCCCGGAGGCAACACTGTATGTTGTGGTGTCAGGCAATGTTCCAGCTCTGAAGCCAGACACTTTTGAGGATTTTTTTCAAATAAAGAACAAGGTCCTCCACTGGCTCAATACCAACACCGCTTTGGGCTATAGATTGGAAAGGGACATTCTTATGGTCAGGAGGGTAGCTTGGATTGGGGGTTTGAAAAAGAACTGTGACGGGGATTGTATCATCATTAACTTTAACAGCCCACACCTGGCAGAAATGATCCTTCATGCCGCCACATATGGTGATAAAACTGTCCTTGCTCCTCATTAAGAGCACCACCTTTGGGTTACTTTTATCCACCCCTATCTACGATGGCGCACCCTAGGAAACCCTTGCCTCCGTCTCCACCAGGTTGGCCTCTACAACCACCACCGGTTCCCTTATTTGATTCATTTAAGCCTCTGGGTCATTTAGACCAATGTGATTGACTTGATGGTCAGTGTCCGAGGAAAGTCACTTTGCTCCTGCAAACGGTTGCAACGGATCAGGTGGCTAAGGTGAACCGTCGTAATTATATTACGGGTAATAATCGTTTTAACAATATTTCCTGTAATATAGCTGGTTTGGCAAGCAAGTTTTTGGATCCAGGGTGGTTAACTTTTATAAAAAAATACGACATTATCTGCCTCCAAGAGACCTGGACTGTTGACAATATCTACTTTTTGGAGGGATTTTTAACATCCCTGCAACTCTATCAAGGGCGGGACAGCCAAGAGGGGGTCTTGCCATTTATGTATCTCTTGGTCTATGAGGAGATATTGTGGTACTAGACCCAGATAACCCGTGTCTCCAGGCGTTATCCTTTGTTTCAGGGTCTCATAGCATAACGCTTTTGAACTTCTATAATGCCACATCTTCCCTCCCCCAGGTGTGTAATGTCATGCCTTTTATTTGTTCGGGCCCTTTACCCCCGAAGACTCTCTAGCTGCACTGTCCTGTGTAGCTGCAGGACGGGCTCCTGGGTTGGATGGTATTCCTTCTGATCTCTTTCTAGCGAACAAAGACCCATGGAGCAAGTATATCGCTCTTATAGCGAATGCCGTGGCTGAAGGCGCTCCAGTACCTAAATCTTGGGGGGGCGCCGTCATAATTCCAATCTATAAAAAGGGCGATAAAAGCCTCCCGGGGAACTACAGACCCATCAGCCTAATTGACACAATTCAAAAAGTCATTGGGAGGATGGTTCTGAATGAGGTACTCATTTGGATTGAATCGAATGGGATTCTTTCTAGTCTTCAGGCGGGTTTCCGCAAATCCATTAGCACCATTGACCAGGTGTTTCGCTTTAAGCAACTGTTATGGAAAGTTGTCGAACTGGGCAAAGGCTGTCTCTATGTCACCTTTGTGGACTTAAGAGCTGCCTTTGACCTCGTCCCCCGTGAACAGCTCTGGAGGGTTCTAGAAAAGCTAGGTTTATCTCTGGAACTCCTGACCTTAATAAGAAGATTGCACGAGTCCAACTTTGCAAAAATTCAATGGGGTGGCCTGGGGGAATCAACCACCGAGTTCCCAGTAGAGCGGGGTGTCCGCCAAGGATGTGCAATGGCCCCAACACTATTCTCTTTGTATATTAATGGAATAGTGGACTATATGCTCCAGGCCAACACTGATGCTCCAAAACTGGCAGGTGTAACCACACCAATATTAATGTTTGCCGACGACACTCTTATAGTGTCAAAAACTCCGAGCGGCATGCAGAAGGCATTGGCAATATTCGAAAACTTTTGTAAAGATCATGGACTGGAGGTCAACGTGGCAAAGACAAAGCTTATGACCTTTAACCCACACACTAGCTATAGAGCTGGTAAGCTTATGATGAATGGCCAAACTCTCGAGGAGGTAACTAACTTTACATACTTAGGCATTCACATGTCCCACAATAATCGGTGGAATAGGCATCTGGAAATGTCAACATTGAAACTTACCCAAATATCGGGAACGCTGGTTAAAGAGTTCAAAAAATCCCTTACCAAACCTCTTAAACCAGTGTTACAAGTCTATGAGGCAAAGGCCCTAAACTCAGTTCTGTATGGAGCTGAGTTGTGGGGCTTTGATACATTAACACCCCTCACGGTAGTTGAAAATAAATGTTTCCGCTCCATTACAGGCTTGCCACAAAGTACGCCAATGGTCCCACTGCGTTATGACCTAGGCAGGAAGCCCATCAAAGATTTGGCCAATCTCCGCCCAGTTTTATACTGGAGGAGATTATGGACTACTCCGGAGCTCCGATCTTACGTAGTGGGTATCATGGACGTAATTCAGGTTGATAAGTTTCACAAAATTAAGTGGCTAAGGAACCTCCGAGAATCATTAAAAGCTTTGGGACTGGAAAACCTATGGAATGATCCAGCGGCCGCTGACTTTCCTACAAAAAAGCTTTTGAAAAAACTTTATTGGGACAAGGTAAATTACAGGGTGTGGGCAGCCTCTACTTCCCCTTCTATGACTAGCCGCTTCCTAGAGGCAAAGGCTACACCCCTTCTGGAACCCTATTGGGATTTGATAACATCACCAAAGGATAGGAAACTCTACTTTCAACTTAGAGCAGGCTCCCTCCCACTAAGGGCTTTAACTTCTGGGTGGTTTGGTGGAAGTACATGTATCTGTCCTGCTTGTGGAGTCAATAGAGAAACCACTGGCCATTTCCTGTTTGTGTGCCCTGTATATGCCGCCCCTAGACGTCACTGGCTCTCCCCTTTATGCAAATTGTTGGGTACTAGGAGCTCTGTTGTAGCTATTCGAATTTTATGCACGGGCACCTTACCAGTCCATTCATTAGGCCTAGCTAAATATTTGGGGTGGGCATGGTCACTTAGATTAAAAACCCTTCATTCTATAGAGAATGTATTTGGGCAGGCTTAAAGCTTTTAAATGTACTGCTGTTATTTTTGCCTTAATTACCCTTTTTAATTCATGTGTATTGCTGATCATTTGTCTGCTGTATGTTTAATATTTTCTTATCAAAAATGTTTTTATCTATTTATTGGAATGTATTTATTGAATTAGTGATTGTGATTTTTATATTCGTGATTTGTTGTGTCTTGTATGAATTATTTTTAATTCGAATAAAGACTTATGATGATGTAATGTCACCCGCCTATGTTCATTTGTAACGAATGGCAAAGTTCTGTCCAGCAAACCTGGTAATATAGTCCTGGTAGGGGACTTTAACACACAGTTATGTGGTGCCCTAAGGCAGGGAGGTTCAGAGGCTAGTGAGGAATCCTCCTGTCCTCTTGTGGACGGTGTGCATTTCACACATTGCAGGCAGGGTGAGAAATTAAATGCTTTGGTTTGCGACCTAGATTTCCAATTAACTTTAGGGAAATTGCCCCCATCCAGCCGATATCTCATTTCAACCTTCAGGAGTCCTCGTTTATTGATTTTATTTTAACCTCTAACCCCCTTTATTACTTGATTTCCGAGTTTGCTATATTAGCTAGTAGCTATAGCAATCATAACCCTTTATGTATCAAAGGTATGTGGCCTTCCTTTGATCTTAAAAGACAGACCATCGGGGGGAGGAGGGGGGTCTTACAGGCAACAGATGAAGGAAGACGTCTTAGATGGGTCAGATTATTCCAGATGCTTTGTGTAGGTCTTTATCGGAGATGTGCTGAGTAGAATTTCAGAATGTGAAGTTAGAGTCGGATGAGTCTATCATCCGTTCCTTCGAAACAATTTCCGGATCTGTAGTTGACCTACTGACCGTCCCATCCCAGGGACATCAGAGGGAGCCTAGATGGTTCAACTCTGACTGCTCGCATGCAGCTAGGAAGCTGAAACTAGCCCTTCAAGCCTCCCCTAGGAACGCTGTGCTAGTTAAAATCCGAAGACCGCAATATAAACTAGTGCTTAGGAACCGTAGGACTGCCCTGAAGGAGGAAGCTTGGAGCAACATGGACATCATTTTGTGCATAGAACTAACCAACAGCATCCCCTTTTTAATTATACTCAATGGGAACATTGCCCTACTCCATCTCAGGGTAGTTACAATAGGCAAAAGCAAAAATACACTTACTTTACCGGTTATAACCTTTCTGCCCGGCATACAATTCGTTCCCATTTCTTCAAAAAAATATATGCTTACCCAAACTAAGTTAATCTATTTCTCTTCTTTTATTGAAAATGTGGCGCTAAAGGGAAATTATTATTATTAGAGAGATAACATTGATTTAAAATCAGTATGGGGCACTAAGCCTTGGCAAGCGCAAGGCACTGAGTCCATGCCCCGTGCATGTCTAATACCGAGCCAAATTATCTTTCTTCATGACACAGTCCAACAAACTACTTGTCTGATATTGGCTAAAATTAAAGATTTGAATACTCCCAATATTCCATCACTAGCCCTTTATGATAAATGGCAGTTTTATACAAATTATACTGAAGATCAACTTAATTGCATGGTAAGAAACAGCACGTTTAATTCCTCTACAATGAATCCAGCTGGGTAGGCTTTGTGGCCGGTGGACATGAATGTTTGTCATCTGAGTTTCATGAATAGTACTTCAGGGTTTCACTACATAGACCTAATCCCGCTACCGTCAGACCCCCCATTCCACTATTGTCACCACTTATTCTCTTGGAAAATTATGTCAACAGTGGTTAGAGCATTCCATGCTGTCTTCTGTAAAACAACATCTTTCTCTTTTGTCTGGATAAATAAATCTTGCTGATTTCCTCTTGGGTCCAAAACCTCCCTCATGCTAAGCATTTTGTTTATGCTGCGTATAATGAATTTTGGAAATTGTCACAACTAGAGGCTGCTGTACGTCTACGACAAATAGATCAGGACAATCTGGACAAGGTCCTTGCCGTTGTCACTAACAGTATTAACACATTGTCATCTTGTATTAACACTTTAGACACTATTGTATCTTCTGTCATTGTACAAAATTAAGTGTCTACGTTGTATCATTGTCAACATCAACGTAGATTAGTTATGCAATTTGGGTAGACACTAAAAACACTTAAAAATGGGCGACTTCCCTGCGATTATCTGAATGCAAGTGCATAGTTCTTATCTTTCAATTTAACAAGTAAAAACAATTGATGGGCATGAAAGACGCTACATAGACTATGTTGCATGTAGAAAAACTCGAACAACTACCGCTTACTGTAGCCGAAATTAATTCTGCAGTCTTGTTAATACATGGGGTCATTTTGTTGCCCATCTCTATGTTTCAGTTTACCTCGTGCATGAAATACTTTCCCGTAGGTAGATATGAGCTCCTTAGGAGCAGTTACATTCTTGAGTTATGGTCTTTACCATTTACATATCGCTGTCAACGAGCTGAAAGGGAAGTTTTTCTTACAGGGAAAGAGTGTGATTCCAAGGCAGTCCATTCCCTTGTATGTCAACAATTGAAACTGAACGGTGCTTGTAATGTTTCCGCCCCTAATTTGGCCCGTTTTCTGAAAGGAACTCCTGTTCGCGCTATTATTCCCAATCTCACATTGCATTCCAATGGCAGTTATCTCGTCCTTAATAATCAGGACTGCTGCTGTCTGTGGGATGGGATCCCATTGTTGCAACAAGGTCCCGTTTCCCCCTCCTCGTGACAGTGTAGATAGTTTGTTGTGTCCTTCCATTCCAACCCTGAAAACAGATTTAAATAAGTTAAGCAGACTCAAAGCAATATTGTTTCAACAAGAAGTAGCTCGTGAGACCTTCGAATTGCAGGTGGCAAGAACGTCCAGTGAAATGCAATCCTTGTTAAACACAAATCTCCCCCTTCATTTCGGGGAATTGATATATCAAATATTTAATGCGTCTGATATGAGAGTCCAAGCACACTTTTTTTTTTTAACTTGTGGGCTCTTCTTCCAGATGATTTTTGGAGTAATTCCTGCCTTTATACATTCTAAATTTTCCAGCGTGTTCCCACTGCTGCTACTTTGATTTGTGGCATTGTTGTCCTCTTTCTTCTATTCCGCAATAGCTGCTCGACTGTGGTTCTGCCCAGACAGGAACAGCTGCAGCTGTACTGTGAGCAGATACGTCAGCTTTTTGGATTGATGCCACAAGAAGCTCTGGATGTCGATATCGGTCTGACCTTCTGCTAAGCCTATTTCACCTGTGTGCAACCTGTGTTTTACTGCATCTGGTGCCCCTTCCAGTGGGCCCTGGATATCTGCCTGGCTACACTGTCACACGCTCCCCTGGATTATGATCTGTTAATGGGTCCGTTGATGTTCCATAACCAGGTCTGTTCCTTGGGTATGCGGCTTGTGTATAATCCATCATTGGGGTCAGTGCCCGATGTGGCTTCCTACGCAGGTGCACACCAACTCTTGGATCTAAGTTTTATTTAAGTCAACACCAGTTCTACTTGGATGGTCTTGGCAACCACTGGATATGAGGAACACGTCTGTTCATTTGACTTGCTCAATTGAATGGCTGCGCTTTTCACTCTGGAAGGTTCTGATGCCTTACTGGAGTTGATGGCGTTCCACTTGGCTATATATATATTGGGTCATGACAACTTGCTGTAATTGGATATATTTTTGTGTACAATTGATTCCCCTTCACGCTCATTCGCCCGTTTTCTGTCTTGGGCGCTGACCTAACGCTTTGGATCTGCTTACAGTGATTTCTGTAGCCATTATTTGCTACTGTCGTGACCAAGGGGAAGAGTGTCACAAGGTCCATGGGGCCATTGTCGTTTTTTAGGTCGAGCATTCGAAACATCTTGTATATTCTTTAGTATATACTTATATATTAGTATATAATTATATGTGTATGTAGTTTGTAGGCTATGGAGATCAGCCCTAGGACTTGTCTGCTTCCGCTTAAGGACTTTTTTTCTGTTCAACTGCCTCTATTTAACTGGCTTAATAGAAAAGGACCAGTAGAGGTCACTAAAATACCAGAATTGCTTTCTACTGAGGGACTTTTTTTATTTTTATGGCAACTGCCTCTATTTAACTTTCTTGTTAGAAAACGACCAGCAGAGGTCAGTAAAATAACAGAATCACTTTAGCATTCTCTAGATTCCAGTCCATAGACATAGAAATTGTCTTCCACAAGCACCCGTAACAATAATTTTTTTAAAAAATATTGTATTTTCAGTGATATGACCACCAAAGGCTCTAATTTTATATTAAAAACAGAGCTTCAGACTGTACCACTTCCCGCTGAAAGGCAATATTTCTCTCCATGTGTTCCCATACCTGGCGTGTCACGCAGTTTGGTGCTTACTTTCCCTCCATGTGCTGCATAGCTAAATACATATATGGTCCCAAAGGCGAGACTGATTGCATTGCAAATGCTTGTCCTGTGTTAGCATGAGCCCGTGGCAGACTGTCTTTTGCTTAACGCACATTACTACATGAATGTATTTTGCTTTGTGCCATGCTGCAACTTTCACACAGAACATGCTGTTTTTGCGTTCTGTTTTTCCTGGGATTTAGTCTGTTCTGGTCAGGCCCTAGCACAAAGCAGCTGTTGTTTGGGAACATGTACTTTGGTCATATAGGTACACACGGGTGTGTAACATACACTTGGAAAGGGATCTTCCTAGAGAAGGGAGTGTGACAGCTCCTGTGATGTAGATCTTTCATCTATAAACTGAGGTGCAGGGTCTGCTGCAAACACCCAGAGATGATCTTATATATAATCATTTTGCTTCTGTAAAAGGGGAGGGAGGTTAGGCTACACTGTCACATACAATGACAGCACCTTTTTATCATTTACGGACTACTTACTATGCTAACCGTATTTGTGTTAGGCATTTTTCTATTTGTGGCACGTATACTGCATACTAGGGCACGATAGTTAAAATAAACATTTTAAACTTTCCTCGTGGCTCTGTCAGATCTTATTGTGGACTGGTACGAGGGTGTGAGTGAAAGGGTGTGACCTGCAACCGCAATGCATGAGAGGGTTGGGAGTGTTGTCTTCTGGGGTGTCAAATCACTTGGTCCACTGTGAGTAGGAGGGCAAGTAAGACATTATAGCTAGTTGGTTCCTGCGCTCAAGGATACTCAAGTGGTAAGATGACACAGTCCCTGCCTACTAAGGTTCCATGATCCCAAGCATAGATCTGTTACTCTGCAGAGTCCCTGCAACAATCCCACACAGAATTGTGAGAAAAGTTTGATGTCTTAGCTAAATTTGAGATTTGCAGGGTGTTCTGGTTAGAAAAAGTTGTGGACCCACGCAAATAACACATCCATGGACTTACCAGGGTGACTAGTTTTCAGAAATGTCTGGGTTTGGTAGGTTTCCCAAGACGGCCGCCAAGCCAGGGACCAGAAACGCAGGCTACTGCCCCATCAGGACCCGGGGGAAGTAAAAAGACTGACATTTGCCAAATTTTCATGGGGGGAGAAAATGGCATTGTAAAAGGGGCTGCTTTCCCCTCCCTGGTGTCTAGTGGGTGGATCCCTGCTTGGGGATCGCCCTCCTGTGGCGATCCGCAAGCAGGGAACCACTAGAGAAGGGTACCATTGGAAAGGGGAGATTATCCCCTTTCTAATGATACCTCTCCCATTTGTCTATGCGCTTGGAGGGTTGCGATAGCCCCAGGAGTACGTAGGCAGTGAAAGTGAAATGAGCCGATCGTCTCATTTCCCTTCCATTTTCAGTGTAATGAGGTCGGCACATCATGTGCGCTGATCGTCACTACACTGAAAAACAAAATGCCTCAGCAGCTGGGGAAATTCATCCCCAGCTTCCGGGAGTGAAAAAAAAAAGAAATCTCTCTGCTGTTTACAGAAGAGGGCTTTCTGACTGCTGTGCCGAGGACGTAATGGTCATGTCCTAGGCACAGCAGCAGGGCAGCTGATTACATCCTCGGCACGCAAGGGGTTAAAAGTGCAGGACCATCAAGGAGGCATCAAATTGCACCTATGAGGAGATAATATGGCCCAAATAGGATGTGGCGGTGCAGTCAATTTACTCCACGGTGTTAAAAATATGTAAATGGGATGGGTTTTGCAGCTGTTCTGTGAGAATCAGACACTCACATTTTTCCTTCAATTAATCAGTCATAGTTAATAGAAGCCTGGAGCCCCCCAAGGGGGGCTTGTGGGGGGGGGCAGGCGACCGCAGGGAGTCCCCCCCGGGCGGTTTGGGAGGGGGCGTGTGGGGGGGGCGTGGCTGGCCCACGCCGGCCATTTTTTGAATTTGGGCTTCTTTTTTGTAGCCCAAGTATAAAGGCTTTGGGCGCCTGCTCCCGGCCACCATTTTAGGTTTGGTGACCTGGTGGCTGGGAGCTAGGCTAGTGGTGTTTTTTGTCGCGTAGTCTTTTAGCTACAATTTGGTTTAATTTAGCGGCTTGCGATGGCGGAAGGTGATTACCGCGTGATTACTCCGGCTCCTGAGCGAGGCGGGCCGGATGGACCTTGTCGTCGGAGAAGTTGCGGGGCCGTCGCGTCCCATGCGACAGGTCTCGGCAGGCGTAGCGTCGGCGGTGGCCGCCTGCACTTCGCCGAAACGACCGAAACATATGGCGGTGAGTGAGCGGGGCCGCCAGCGCTTTAAGAAGGCGGCCCCAGCTAACGTTCTGCAGCGAAGGGTTCAGGTACCGGGGGGCGAGGCGGGAGGTGTGTGTGGGGAGGGCCGGGAGGTCTGGCGCGCTGGGGAGCTCGCGTCGAGTGTGCCGGCTACTGCGGTGCGTTCCTATTCCTCCCCCGCGGTGAGAGGCAAGCGTGGGGGAGGGTGCATTTACAAGAGGCGTTCCTCCTCCATGCCGGAGGCTCCGGCGCTTTCAAAGAAGGAGGCGTTAATGTACGGGGAGCTGGTGGGCGGGTCAGGAGGGCACGTATATGGCGCGTGCAGCATTTTCTCCTCGCGCGTGTGTGTTCAGTGAGGCAGGTGACAGGGCGTTTTGCAGGGCAATTGAGAGAGGAGCAGGATTTTGGGGCGATAGGCATGTCAGATGAGGCTGGGGAGCAGGGGGTTGTAGGGGTTGCAGGATGTGAGAGCCCTTTATTGTTTTCTTCCCCATTATCTGTAAGGGGAGGGCCGGGGTCTGTAGGAGCGAGTTCTTTGGGAGAAGGAGAGTGGGCTCAGGTGGGGGGGTGGGGTTCTCAGCAGGAATTACTTCCTTTCAGAGATTATGGGGTTTCTAGGGCTTCGGTTTCTTTGCGTGGGGGGGGTTCGCGTTCTATGGGTTTTGAGGAAGGTCAGAGTAGGGCAGGGGCGGGTGGGGGTAGTAGTGGAGATGAGGTTTTGGTTTTTGGGGATCTGGAGCCAGCTGGGGGGGGATTTAGCTTGGGAAGGTTTGGATATTTTTCCCTCTTGGTCTGAGGGGGTTCGGGGGATTGGGGGGGAAGTTGCGTCGGGCTCGTATCAAGTGCAGGGGCGCGGCGTGGGTTTGGATCCAGGGGTGCGGGCAGGTGTGGGTGTTAGCGGCCCGGATCGCGTGGGAGTAGGCAGCTCGCGGGTTGGCGGGGTTGCGCAGGACATGGGATCTGCGTCTGCGGTGGTGCAGGCGATGCTAGATTGGAGTGGAGACGAGGAAGGTGTGGCTTCGTCGTTTTCGGGCGGTATGGTGCATGCAGGTTTTTCCGGGAGTAGGCAGACTAGGGAGGTTTTTGCGAGTGGTCATAGGGCAGG
The DNA here is from genome assembly GCF_964204655.1 of Triturus cristatus. Classification (NCBI taxonomy): domain Eukaryota; kingdom Metazoa; phylum Chordata; class Amphibia; order Caudata; family Salamandridae; genus Triturus; species Triturus cristatus. Next base: position 19,756,220 of record NC_140584.1, read on the forward strand.
TGGCTCGGTTAGCTTGCAGGGACCCAGCACACCAGTCCAACATTTTTCTTTTCAGGACAAGAAGCGTAGCAGCGCAGCAGACTCGGTAGGGCGAGGTGCGGCCCATTATCGCCGAGGAGAAGGGAGGGTGAGGCCTTGCGCGGCACATTCCGTACCGGAGGGGGATCCCGTCTCGGCCAGCACACGAAGGTCAGGCGCAACCTCTCTGGCCCCAACGTCACGACGGTCAAGGTGGACGGAGTTTTCAGAGAAGATGGATTGTTACGTGAATCAACGAAGGGGGGAGGACCGGCGAGTACAGTCGGCTCCCCCGCATGGTGGTCTGGTAAGTCCCGTGTGGTGGATTTTGCTGAGGAGATTTCGCAGGTGGAGGAGCCAATTCTGCTCGATTATGAGGACAGCCCTGAAGAAGGGGAAATACGGGAATATGAGGAGGGGGGACACTCTCATGTTTCTCGTAGTTTTTTGCAGGTTTCAGGTGTGGCACCCATTAAGCAGTCTGTGGTGGTGAAATCCAAGAGAGAGCACGGCCCGTCGGTGAGGGCTCATCCTCCAAGGGATTCTTCTGAGAGGTCGGAGAGGCGGTCGGAGTCGGTCCGCACACCCTCTTTAGAGCCAGGTGAGAGCGTTACAACACAGGCCAAACCTATTATGGTGTCTGTGGGCTCCGGGGAGGACGGGGGAGGGGGTGTGTCGGATGGTAGATTGTACAAAGGAAAGTATGTAAGAGATAGAGGGGTTGGCACGGGAACGGAGGGAGTGGTGCCAGGGGCCAAGGTGGAGAGTGGGACTAATACAGAGGCAGGGGTTACTAAGGAGACACCACAGAGTAAAGAGTTGAAAATTAAAAAGCTTCCTTATATGGGGGTGACTAAGCCTTTAGGTGCCCACTTAATGTTGGCAACTAAGGAGCGTATATCGAAGGGTGAATACGTGGAGATTTTGAAACTATTGCACAGGATGGTGAGGTCTAATGAGGGTTCTAAAGAGGAGGAGTACGAATTAGCTAAGCGCCCTAAGGTGCCGCTGACAATTGAGAATTGGACGGCGGCATTTTTAACTTATGCCAGTGTGTACTGTGAGAAGTTCCCTGAGCGCTGCGTGGCCATATTCAAGTATATGGATGTCATAAGGAAGGCACAAATTACAGGTAGTGGTTTCGCTTGGGTACAGTATGACGAGGAGTTCAGGGCTCGTATGGCGTGGGATTCAGAGGCAAAATGGGGTGAGCTAAATAATGATTTGTGGCAACATACCATGGGTGCAGCGCCAGGGGGTAAGACTATTTTTACAGCTAGTGGTTTGCCTCTAGTTTATCAGCCCTTTCAGGGAAAGCCCACCCGGGTTGGGTTGGGAGGCTCAGCCGCGTCACAATCTGGAGTTGGGGCATGTTGGGATTTCAACAAAGGGTTATGTACACAGGATTTTTGCAAATACCGACATGAGTGCTCTAAGTGTGGGAAGCGGCACCCTCTCGTCAACTGCTGGGGCGTCAGACCGTCAGGCGGACAGCAAGGGCAGCAGGCAGGTGCATGGATGTCTGGCAACGCGCAGCAGTCGCAGGGTGGACGGGGGAAGGGGAGCACAGGGTTCTGGGCCAAAGGGCTCCTACGCCAATTAAATTGGCACAGCTTGAGGAAGCATTGAGGGGTTACGGGAATGTGGAGGCGAGACAGACACTTTTGGATGGTTTTAAGTGGGGTTTTCATTTGGGGTACCACGGGCCCCGGCTGAGAAGGTGGGAGATAATTTGAAATCCGCATCAGAGTACAAATTGGTGGTGCATGAGAAATTGAGCAAAGAAGTGCGTGAGGGGAGGATGGCAGGCCCTTTTGGCGAGTGGCCAGTTCACAATTTGATCATTTCCCCTATTGGTGTGGTGCCTAAAAAAGAGGAAGGGCAGTTTCGGCTGATTCAACATTTGTCATGGCCAGAGGGGTCGTCAGTCAATGACTTTATCGATGAGGATGCTGCATCGGTGTCATATTCCTCAGTTGACGTCGCCATGTCACTTGTGGTGACCGCGGGCGCAGCTGGAGGCATGGCAAAGAGTGATATCAAGTCGGATTTTAGGCTGCTCCCGGTTCATCCGGACGATTGGCCTTTGCTGGGGATACACTTTGAAGGTAAATGGTATGTGGACAAGGCGCTACCAATGGGCTGCTCTGTGTCATGTGCTCTGTTTGAACTCTTCAGCACTTTTCTCCAGTGGTGTTTCACGAAACGCACAGGTCACAGCTTGGTCACACACTACTTGGATGATTTCTTTTTTGTGGGTTCCCCGGGCTCCTCGGAGTGTCAGCATGCTCTGGACACTTTCCACGAGCTTATGGAGGAGCTGGGGGTGCCGCTAGCACCGGAAAAGACTATGGGGCCTGATACTGTTATCTCCTTTCTGGGAATTGAGCTTTACTCAGTTGCAATGCAGGCTCGTCTGCCGGAGGATAAAAAATGCAAAATGTTGGCTTTGCTGGACATGATGTTGTCTAGGCGGAAAGTGATGGTGAAAGACATCCAAGTTTTGATAGGTCATTTGAATTTTGCCTGCAGGGTCGTGAGGGCAGGACGGACTTTCTGCAGGCGCGTGGGCCGGGCCTTGGCGGGTCAGCATTTACCTCACCATCATGTGCGTTTGTCGGCAGGTGTAAAGGAGGACCTGCGTATGTGGTCTTTTTTCTTGCACTCCTTTAACGGAGTACCACTGGCTAAGGATGAGGATGTGCGGTGGGATGTGCAAATGTTTTCGGATGCAGCAGGCAGTGATGGTTTTGGTATTTACTGGCAGGGCCGATGGTGTGCAGAGAAATGGCCGCAGGATTGGAGGAATGGAGGGCGGAGCATCACCTTTTTGGAGCTTTTTCCGCTCCTGGTGGCATTGACCATTTGGGGCAAGGAGCTGGAGCATAAGAGAGTGCTTTTCCGTGTGGACAACATGGCTGTGGTGCAGATAGTCAACAGGCAGTCAGCAAGGGATGAGCAGATTTTGAAATTGATGAGAGTGTTTGTGCTGGGCTGTTTGCGCTACGACATTTCATTCAGGGCTTTGCACGTGCCGGGTGTGGACAATGACAATGCCGATGCCTTGTCTCGTTCACAGTGGGGGAGATTCCATGGGCTGGCCAAGGAGGCGGACAGGACACCGACCCCGATGCCGAAGCATCTCTGGTCTGTCGGCAACGTAGGGTATTTCAACTGGTGGTAGGTTCTTTGTCTGTTTCCACTCGTGCGGCGTATGCTTTGGCGTGGAAGGAATTTTTGTCATCAGGAGCTTGTAGGAGGGAGGAGTCGTGGCGCAGTTCAGAGGATGTAGTTCATTTTATCTTGGACCTCATTGAGAAAGGTTTGTTTAGAGTCACTATCGCTGGGAAGTTGGCGGGGATTTCCTTTATGGGTAAGCTTTTTTGGGGTTATTCCCCTTCTGCTGGGGAAATAGGAAAGAGGATGCTTGAGGGCTGGGCTAGGGAGCGGGGTGGGGCCGTTATGTCTCGTTTACCTATTTCTTGGCAGACTTTAGCACGTTTGTTGGAAGTTTTGCCTGCGGTTTGCAGGGATGATTTTGAGGCTTTGTTGTTTGCTACCCTTATGGTGTTCATGTTTTTTGGGGCTTTTCGGGGTTCTGAGCTCCTCGGGACCAAAGTGAAGCGGGGCATTTGTTGGCAGGAGGAGTTCTTTACGGACACAGGTGTGAACATTTTGCTGTCCAGTTCAAAAACGGATCAGAGGGGTGTTGGAAAGGGGGTGTGGTTAGAGGCAGGAACCCCCAGCTGTACTTGTCCGCTGCGTTTGGCGAAGCAATGGAAGATCCTATCAGGAGGAGATGGGGAAGATTTAGTTTTTAAGCAAATGAATGGTGCACGCGTCACAGACTACCAGCTGCGTATGGTTTTGCGCAAAGGGTTACAGCGGATTGGTTTGGATGGGGCTCTGTTTGGGACTCACTCTTTTAGGATGGGGCAGCGACTGAAGCGCATAACCGGGGTTGGTCTCAGGGTGACATCATGCGTTTAGGGCGTTGGTCATCGGACTGTTTTCATAAATATGTAAGAGTGAATGCAGCTGAGGCGCATGCGTCAACCTCTTTTTTGTGAGTCTCATTCTTGTTTTTCTTTTCAGGTTCGGTGGCTGGGCCCCACGCAAAGGAATTGACGGTGTGGATTGTGGGGCATTCTTTCGTCAAGTGGGCACATGTACAAGCGTGCTAAAGTTATTTTGGGGGAAGTTTGGGGTTCAATGACCGTCTTTTTCGGATTATCTGGAAAGGAAAAGGGGGAATGCTTTGGAGGGAGCTTATTCCATGTTTAAATAATGCCATGGTGAGGTGACAATGCCCTGATATTCTTTTGATACATTTGGAAGAGAATGATCTTTGCGGCGTTAAAGGGGTGGTCTTATTGCGTGCAATGAAAAGGGATTTGGCCTTGCTGAAGGAGCGTTGGTCGGGTTGCCATGTGCTGTGGACAGAATTGGTCCCGCGGAGGGTGTGGAGAGGGGCTTTGAACCCCAGAGCTATTGACAGGGCACGGAAGAAGGTGAATGCGGAGATTTCCAGATTTTGCCGCGTTTTGGGTTTCGGGAGAGTGACTCACAAGGATATTCGTTTTGAGGCGGTAGAGTTTTTTCGGGGTGATGGGGTGCATTTGTCAAGATTGGGCATGGACCTCTATTTGCTGGAAATTAGGGAGGTTTTGTCCCGTTGTTTGAACGTGCAGAATCATGCTCAAGGAGTATAAAGTTCTTTCCTTGGGGGGCAGAAAGAGGGGCGGGTAGTGGTTACACCACCCCTTTCTTTCTGGGTGGCGGGGGTTATTGTGAATTTTGGACAGTTTTACCGGAGGTTGGTTGAGTTATTTGTTGAGTTGGGTTATCGACAGGGAAAGGATAGGTTGGTAAGTTTAGTTCGGTTCCACAGTTTGGGTGGTCGATAGCTGTAAAGGGGCTGGCAGAGGTGTTTGGTTAACGGAAGGTTTGTATTTAGAGATTGTTGGTGGGGTTATACAGGAATGTAATGTTTGATATTGTTGTAATGTTCTAATGTACGTGCGGGGGCGGGTTCGAAGGAATTTAGGGGAGGGGGCAGGGGCGGGGTTAGGTATGTACTATTTAGTGAGGTTTAGTTTTGGAAGGCGTTTGGCCAAGGTTGGTAAAATTGTAATGTGCACCTGTTCCAATAAAGCGGCCTTTTACACACAAAGTTTTTGTCAGTGGCCTGCTTTCCCCCCCCACCCCTCCATCCCAAGGAGGGCTTGGGGGGGGGTAGGCGACCGCAGGGAGTCCCCCCCCCCCTGGGTGGTTTGGGAGGGGGCGTGTGGGGGGGGGGGGCGTGGCTGGCCCGCGCCGGCCATTTTTTAAATTTGGGCTTCTTTTTTGTAGCCCAAATGTAGCCCAAGTATAAAGGCTTTGGGCGCCTGCTCCCGGCCACCATTTTAGGTTTGGTGACCTGGTGGCTGGGAGCTAGGCTAGTGGTGTTTTTTGTCCCCACCCCTTCCCTCCCACAAAAACCACTTTTTGCATTGGGCCCCCCCCCCCGTTTCTTTAATTTTTGTAGTTTTTATTACTTTCCTTTTTCCCCCCCTTTTTTGGAGTTTTTTCGGGTGGTTTTTCTTGGGACAGGTGCGCAGGGGGTTCTACGCTTGTATTTCGTCGCTTGGAGCAGGTGCTGTGCGGGGGTTATTGTGAATTTTGGACAGTTTTACCGGAGGTTGGTTGAGTTATTTGTTGAGTTGGGTTATCGACAGGGAAAGGATAGGTTGGTAAGTTTAGTTCGGTTCCACAGTTTGGGTGGTCGATAGCTGTAAAGGGGCTGGCAGGGGAGTTTGGTTAACGGAAGGTTTGTATTTAGAGATTGTTGGTGGGGTTATACAGGAATGTAATGTTTGATATTGTTGTAATGTTGTAATGTGGGGGCGGGTTCGAAGGAATTTAGGGGAGGGGGCGGGGTTAGGTATGTTCTATTTAGTGAGGTTTAGTTTTGGAAGGCGTTTGGCCAAGGTTGGTAAAATTGTAATGTGCACCTGTTCCAATAAAGCGGCCATTTACACACAAAGTTTTTGTCAGTGGCCTGCTTTCCCCCCCACCCCTCCCTCCCAATGCTCTGTTAAAACGGATGCAAGTGGCTGGCAAAGAGTGGTGTCGTCTTTGGGACTGAGAAGTTCAAGTTGGCCCTCTACACGGCTGTAGGATATTAAAAAGCATGTCTGCCACTGGATGGAACCGACAGCCCTCTTGTGGCACACTGGGATTTGCTGCGACTGCACCTAGTCTTGGAGACAGCGATGCGACTGCTCAACAATAATCCAGTGCTCACGGTCTTCTGGCATGCAAGGCATTGTCCTGCGAGTGTCTGCCTGTGGCTTTTCAATCAGAGGGATAAGTAGCTCTACTCTGGTTCTGGGAGCACCTTGATTAGCCCGCTTCTAAACATTACGTTTAGTTATGAAATGGTCTTTTACGTTTGAGTGAGAGTGAGTTTGAGGAAACTTGCACTGTTTCTCAGTTCAACTACCTCATAGCTAATTCAGACAAAATACGTTTTAATAACACACTTCCACGACTATACACTGCTTCTCCACCCGCTCTCTCAATTCCGTCATTGTGACTGCATTTCCAAGCTAAAAACTGAATCAAACGTTATTCCCATTTCATCGCGCTCTTTATTGGTACCATGTCAAATGCAATAAATATAAAGTAAAAAAAAGTAATATCAAAAACATCCCTCCCCTCCTACACTACCAAACCCCTAGTCCAATCCACAAACCGCCCGAAAAACACAATACCCCACACCGCAAATGACGTCATTGTTTCATGTACTGAAAAAAACAGTGCCTTGAACTGAAATATGTCGTCTTTGCTCCTTTGAGTTTGGTGGTAGAGGACGGTGGTCGGAAAGTGCACTTTTACTATATTCATGAATAAAATACATTTCACAAACATATGGGTTGGAAATAAACAGAACGATGCATCTGTGAAAACAAGGATGGGAAGTGGTCTCTGATGGACAAGTATTAACTGTAGCATCAATAAACACTGGGTCTTCTGAGTGTTAGGGCGGGGGTGGGGAGGGTCCACTGACGTGCCCTTCACATGGGGAACAAGAAGAGCTCCGGCATTAAGAAAGCGGGTGCCCTGCTGTACCTGAAAAGCTCTCACCCCTTGCCCCCCACACAATTCACAGGCTTTTTGTTAATTGGATGGGGCTGCTTCGATTTTACTGTGTGTAACTGGCTGCTGGGGAAGGAGATGACGCCTCGTCCTGAGCTCGCAGTGTAAGCCCTGCCCACAGTGGCCGAGTGCTGCTCAAACCTGCTCGTCGTTCATTCCAACATCGCCTCTACGTGTGCCACACAGTGTACACGTAACATACACTCCCTTCTGACATGTTATGGCTAGTACTGAACCATGAATATATTCAGAACCATTTCCCCCAATGAAATATTGTTGAAAAGACATGTGCCCAAAGTCTAATGTTTGGCGAGTTAAGTATGTTCCCATGAATGCCCAACTACATTCTCTATTTGCAGTAGACTTTTGCGAAGATGCACAGTAGAGTGATGAACACATGTTGCCTTTAGCAAGATGCATTTGGGGTCATTCAGCCTAATCCGTTTTTGATGAACAAGGCGACAGTTGAAGGCAGTTGTGAAGGCACATATGCAAAATCTGGAAAATAATATTGTAGATGTCAGAGTAATATTCAATTAGAATTCTCGATGCCGCTTTCTTTGTGATCTTGGTTTCCTTCTATGGAAGCATGCGAACATACGGTCTCAAAATACCCGCTATCCACTTTAGTCCCAGATTGGAGCACATTTTCAGGCACCAAAGTAGCATCACAGCTCAATGTGCTTTCTTGAGTTGCAGGACAGCTAGGGCTGGGTCGGTACCTCACTGAGTGGCAGGCAGTCACTGGAATACGCAAGAACACTCCAATAAGGATTAAACAGTATCAGCGCCAGCCACGTAGTAACCTTCCCACACCTTAATGTCACAAAACGGCGAGGAATGCAAAAAAAACAACACAAGGTTGCTTTTAGGGATGAACAGCTACCACACAAGCTCCCACTTCTCAAATGCATAATACATCTGTGAATCCTTCACTTCTCAAGAAGAAACACTATGACGACTATTTATCTCCTATCAATAATTGTTTTGCTGCTGTAAACACGGACAACCTGCCTGCAGGCTAATCTTTCCCTTCAGATGATGCCTAGCAGCGGTGAGATATTACACTTAACGGGTAACCACGAATTCTACAGCTGACCACAGAGTGAGGGAACACAAGAAGCAGATAAGGTATAACTGTATCCTTCATGCTAGAGAATTAGGAGTTCAGTTACTCGCTGGGGGAAATGTTGACCTGAAAACTGCTGCTCACTTCTCCGTCCCAGGTTGCCTGTAAGAGTACCTCTTGCTTTACAGAAAGAATGGTCAACTTGATCCCCGCCTTTGGTAAGACTATGATCTCTGCATGCACAAATGATTTGTAATGCAATTAGCAGGAGGACTTTAGGATCTAAAAGCATCCATAACCGATGAATTTTGTGACACTACTCCATCTATCTTTACTTACAAAAGTAAAATGCCATGTCCCCCTACTTTTACTTTACAGAATAGCGCCACCAGTTTAGAATTTCTGACTGCGTGTAGGAATGGTGCTATCTGGAATTTCTGAATTACCGTTCCCCTCCTGTGCACTTTTGTTTATTTCATCTTGTTGTGTTTGGGTCACCTTCACAAAAACATTCAAACCTCTTTACAGTTACATACATAAAAGGAAATAAACTATACATTGACTCCATAAAAACTGTTCCAGTTTGACATGTCTTTTTGTTAAAAATGTTTTTTTTTTTAGTCTTTGAGTCTCTTGAAAAAATAAAACAGGCCACTGTCCAGCAGAGGCTGCATCAATCTGTCTCTGACCCCATGACCTCACTCTGCATGGATTTCCGTTTCGGCCCTCTGCAGCGCCAGCTCAGCTGCCAAGAAGCCGCCCTGGCCGAGGGCAGTGGCGTAGGTCCGGCCATGCCCGTGAGAAAAGCCTGGACCACTGCGTTGGGGAGGAGGCACAGCATGGTAATTCTCTAAATTGTCGTACTGGGATACTGTGGTCATGGTGCTTTGGCGCTTGCCTTGGAGGGTTTGGTAGTGGTAAAATGACCCAGAGTCCCTCTCAGGGGGATCTGGTGGATGTGCCCGAAGGCTATGACTTCTCTCTGGTTTTGGAGGAGGTACACGTGGATCTTCTTCTCGATAGCAGTCCCTTGAAGTGCGCTTGCCTGTGCTAGGTGTCATTCTTGATCGTGACCAATCCACATCTGGTCTTTCCTCCAACAGCCTAACCTCCTTGTGGCTTTGCCTCAATGTATCCTGGTTGGACGTGCTGTATTTCCCACTGAGATGATGGTACATAGTTGAATCTGGGGGATCCTGCAAACACTGTGTTGCTGGTGCCAGTGTATAAGATGGACCATTTTTCATCTCTGGCGTTTGCCGATGGCTTAGTTCCTGGTGGGCATATGACCTGTGTTCATGTGGACTGCAGACTGCGTCATGTGATTTTCGACTCCATGTTCCGCTCTGTTTTTGGGGAAGCAAAGGTTTCTCTGATTGCCCATTGCCATAATTTCCGTGGTAGTGCACTCGATCAGCACTTGTATCTGGAAGAGAGGAGTAGTAATACTCATCTCCATCAGGTGTAGCAGCTTTGGGAGGATAGCGATTGTCTTTGCCTTCCACTACTGTCAGAAGACCCATCTTGCCTGGGTCTGACCTGCTGCGGTGATGAACAATGTCCAGTCCGCTCAGCTCATCCAGTGGACCTGGGGCTACGTTGTCATACTGGGACATCACAGGGCCCTTTACTTTCTGGCGAGCACGACTCTCTCTTCGAATTGATTGCATTCGATATTTCTCCATGTCCTCTAAGTCCCATGACATGAACATGTGTTTGCGCTCAGGGGCAGGGGGCATATCACGGCTGATGAAGCTGTGCTCTTTGCCCGTCAGCTGTCCCATTATGCTTCCACGAGGATATGGCAGAAGACCCATGGTACGATAGGGGTTCTTCGTTGGAAGTCTGGAAGTATATGAGGCAAAGTCTCGATTGTGATAAGGGTTCATCTGCCTGAGCCTCACAGTGCTATATGGGTCCAGGTCATAGAAAGTGCCATCAGAGGAGTAGTAAGTGGAGGAGGCTGAACTGGAGTAAGGACTGTACCTGTAGTGCACACGTCCGTTCTCAAAGTATGGCTGAAGCTGTGTCACATGGTAGTCTGAATGAGACATGTAAGGCTGCTGTGGCTTGAATTGATAAGTTGACCTTGGACAATATGCATGCTCATCATCTGGTGGTACCTCTGTCCGAGAAATTGGCACTGAGCGGATAGGAGGTGGTGGTGGTGGAGGAGGAGCATGTAATGACTGCACTCTTCGAATAGTTGGGTATGGTGGGTCCTCCTCAGTGTATTCGGTACTTCGCAGTGCAGGGTTGACAGATGACATGTAGTCTGCTCGGCCACGAGGTTTGAAACTAGCAATTCCAGTGCTTTTTCCTTGGCTCAGATAAGTATTATACCGGTTGGCATTAGTGGCTGAGGTTTCAGATCGTGAGCCATATATCTGGTAAGGGTCAAATTTGCTACTGTGATAAGTATAATGTATTGGGATGCTCTCCGTTCTATACTGGTGTGAGGATGTTGGCTTGGAGTGCACAAAACTCTCTGGTAGACTAGGATCTGGCATACTCTCAGATCTGCAATGAGTAAGGTAGGAAGGCTGATGGTAGGAATGTTTTGGTGCTGGTGGTGGCAAAGCATCTTCCACAGATGATGGTAGCATGGAAGAAGACAAGAAGGAATGGTAATTGGATGCATTGATTGCTTCGGCATGCCCAGCATGGACAGCAGCAGCGATTCGACTTTCCATTGACCTTACAGGTGGCACTGGAGGGGTAAAGGCATACGTGGTGGAGTGTGATGGGAAGGATTCAGAACGCATGCACAGAGGTGGAGCACGGAAACTCTCTCTGGGCTTTTCAGCAGTAGTTTGAGGAGCGGCATGGGTTGAGCTGGAGGATTGGATGATTGTGTTGGAATCTGCGATGCAAGCTGGTACATGATTCGAAGGCCCATATTTATGTGTTTCTTCCTCTGTGACCTTAGCTGCCATCACGTCTTGCACCCGAGGAGTCACCATTTCATGAACCTGAAAAGGAAGTGAAAACAAGTTAGTGATGCTATTTGTTCTCTCTTGGCAGACAGCTCATTGTCATGACCATAAATGCCATATTCATCTACAGACAAGTACAAATGACTCCAGCTATTTGTAAGGCTGAAAATGGTTTCCTTCAATACTTTAATTTTTTTTAAAGCATTACTCGCATAAAAATAGCTGCACTCCCATTCATTTGTGTTCCCATTTCATGTCAGCAGATACTGAAAGAACAGTCAACCACATGCTGAGGATTGAAAGTGGGAAAATGTTGATAATCGGAAAAATCAAAAGCACTTCTAAAGTGAACTGACCTTAAAGGCGATGTTTCCATTCTCTTAGTTCTAAACATATACCATTTCCAAACTACGATAATCAAGGAAGAAATCTCTCCTAGGTTGAAACATTATATACCCAAGCTTAGCTTCGAGTGTATGATTTTAAACCCAGATCTACAGAGCAATAATTACAAAAGAAGGTGGAGGTTCCACAATAGCCATACCTTAGACCTTTGTAATAGCCCTACAGGATAAAAATAAATATTCACCTAGCACTACATGAGGTGGGCATTTAGCTATCGAGGTAACTTCTTCAAATGCAAAAACAAATACATGATTATAAACTTTCATGTCACTTATTCTATCAAGGTAGAGATGAAAAGCTAACCTGACACCAAGGAGGACAACTTCAGCTTTGCTGGTGTCTCTACCTTGGACAAAGACCAGAGTATAATTTAGTGAGAAACTGGGTTGAATGGTGAGGCAATTTAGGGTGTTTCTGTGTAAGGTTATGCGAGAAACCAGCAGTGGACTAGAATGCCCCTTTGGCGCTTTTTGCTCTTCTTCACACAACCTTAATTTTCCAGAGGATATTCAAAAAGTGGAAGACAAATGAACAAAAGTGTTCTTTCATGGCAGACGATGCCATAATAGGGATAATTGCTTTGACAATGGACCAGCTAGCAGATTCTAAATACCCTCTGGGGTTCCAATGTTAATTTTCCTAACATAAGTATTCTGGCCTCTCCACATGCTGTGTACTCAAGATAGATACTGTCAGAGAGTGAGAGGGAAGGAAATAGGACAAAGTCAGATGAGTGTTCTTCGGTGCCTGTAACGAAAGTATTAAAAAAATAAAAAAAATAAAGACAAACTGGAGACGAAGGCTTGAATTTCATTAATATTACCAACCAGAGTCATTGAATGTGTTTCAAATGTGCAGTAGTTCTTGAGCCTGTCACCAGTACAAGCAACTGAATATATGAAGTATTGATATTTTATTCAGGGGTCAGTCCTACAAGGTTTTAAGAACAACAAATATAAAAGTAACTATGAGTCTTTAATCTCTCTTTGAATCTTCCGAAACATTTAGTTCTAGTTTGAGAACTCTATGTGGTCGGAGACACAGGGCCTCAATACTGCAGCACAAAAAACACATGGCTATGTGCATCAAAATACTAGGGGAAACAAAACAAGTATTTGCAATGCAACAGGTCTCGCATGAGGCTGAGTTAGTTATTGGATTTGTTATTTAATGTTGATAATTGGTGTTGTTTTGAGTTAGTGTATGTATTGTATATGTAAGTTGGGAGCTCTGGGCACTCGAGGTGCACTTCACAAAAAGCTCCATTGGAAAACAGACTAAATTTGAACAGTCTCAGCAGAGGGGCAAGTGACTGAATGGGCACAAAGCGCAGCTACCAGGGCCCTAATATTATTGCGCTCAGGGGCCTTATATGTCATCACGTGCTGGGGCATCATATCAAGACGGTGTTAAACACTGCCTACTTCCCCGTAATCACATTTTTAAAAAACAGATTTGTGCCTATTTTGCAATATACTGTGCAAAACTGTTCCGTTTAAGTCAAATTAAGGCCGTTGAGATCTCCAGAAGCAGGCCTGCTCCTCATAGGAAAGATACTGCCTTTTGTAATATGGTTGTTACATTTTAGAAATGTTAATGTTTCCCTTTTAATTATCGTCGGTGGTCTGCGTGATAATCTTAGAACTCTCACTTTAACATAACGGTTACGCAAAGAGTTGGGAGCTCTGGGGACTCGAGGTGCACTTCACAAAAAGCTCCATTAGAAAACAGACTAAATTTGAACAGTCTCAGCAGAGAGAGAGGCAAGTGACTGAATGGGCACAAAGCGCAGCTACCAGGGCCCTAATGTTATCGCGTTCAGGGGCCTTATATGTCATCACGTGTTGGGGCATCATATTAAGCCGGTGTTAAACACTGCCTACTTCCCCGTAATCACATTTTAAACAGTTTTGTACCTATTTTGTAATACACTGTGCAACATAATTTTGGCGACGACTTGCCAGCTCAAGAACGAGGTCTCAGCGTGAGCTTCATGGACCTGTGGAAGGGGTCTGAAAACCCAACTCGAGGAGGAAAGCAGTAAGCAACTGAAGTTACCCACATGAGAACTGTGAAAGTCTGTCTGCGGCGGTATGGTGAGTCAAGTCAAGCGAAGACAAACAGTAAATTAAAGGAAGTTTCGTAAGGGCAGCGTGGCTGAATGCGGGAGGAACCCAAGCATAATATGCAGCATGGAGAAAGTGTCAGCGCGATAAGGTGAGGCAGTGCTGCTGTGGACATAGACGGAAGAGCGCATATTGTAGACTATCTTCACAGGGGGAGAAAGTGAAGGCAAAGTCTGAAGCAGCTGCCACTGTGAGGTGCAGATCAAAGTGAAGGTAGAAGCATGAAGAGAGGCAAGTGCATGCTGCCACACAGAGCGTGAACTAAAACAAGATACGGTATTCTGCTTGTGAGTACTCTTGTTTTACGAGTGGGCGCTCTCTAGCTAAGAGACCGGAGCAACTGTCTCTGTGGCACATATGGAATTGAATGGTAATTTCAGCCGCGCCGCGTGCGTAGCAGAGAAGGTAAAGGCAAAAAAGAAGCTATTGTCACAGCGCGGCGCAGACTGAAACCGCAGCCGCTCTCCAAACGTGGCAGAGGAAGTGAGGAGAAGAGGCGCAGATCAAAGTGATGTTTAACTACAGCTGCGCAGCGCAGTTGACTACAGACAGCCTCTTTTCATAGTTTTGGCAAATCTAAAAAAAAACACGCATTTAAAAGGTATAACACTACCTTTCCAGAGAACACGAGGGGTTCATTCCAGCTATCCTGCTTCCGCGATCACACACAGGTGCGCATGTCAAGCTGTGCGTCAATGAGCGCAAATTGGTGTACATGAAGAACAGCCATCGATTTGTCACTTAAAAGGAAAGTACTTTAGGCGTCAAATTCAAAGTTAGTGAAGTAGTGTACAAAGACGAACAAGAAGTGTATACACAGGGCCTGTGCCCCAACCGGCCAGCCCGACCGGCATCTGTTTACAATTAACTCGAGCACGAGCCACGCGCGTGCTAATTGGAAACAGATGGCGCTGTGTGGCAGGCTGCGAGTAACCGTAGGCCGTGGGCAGCAACAATTCCAGGCAAAGATGGGACATGCCCCGCCTTTGCCTAATTGCGTGCTGTCTTTCTTAGAAAGACGCACGCAAAGGCCAATAGGCTGTCAGCAAAAAAAAAAGAAACACACACACAAGCATGTGGTCAGACTCGGAAGTCCTAACTAAAGCCTCGCTGAGCAGCGCATGCGCGCTGGCTCAGGCGAGACCTAAAAAAGGGGGAGGGGGGGATAGAAGTAGAGAGGATAGCTCCACTCAACTTCCAATCATATAAAAAAATTAATTAAAGTGGAGTGGGTAATTCTACTACACAAAAAGCTACTACAAAAAAGCTAAGGGGAGTGGGTTGCCTCAAAGAAACCTAATCAAACGGTTTTTTTTTTTTAAACCATTTTTTAAATGTAATTTTAGGTTGTAATAAACACATATGTAACATATCTGAATACGAGAATTCGTACTGGTCGCCCGATGTATTAAGGACCGAACTGTGACTGTAGTACATTGTTCAGTATGAAATAATACTACTGTTGGCCCTACCCCATTTTAGCATTGCTGCACACCAATGGAAATTTAATCCAACTTGGAATCCCTTAAGGTTTTCTTTTAAGAGACACTCACCCACTGTGGTACTTCGGCGGCATGCTCAGAAAACTAGTGTGGCTGAGTGGGCTCTACCTCCTCATGGTGGGAATACTTCTAAACAGGATTACTAGCGGGATATGTGAAATCTGCAATAAAAGTACCCCCAATGTCAGCCCTAACCTGTCTTTATAATTTCACCGGGAATCGTGGTAAGGTTAAAAAAGAAAGATGTAGTTGGGGTAACAATGAGCCCTGACATCAACTGCGAAAGTGTGGACTATATGTTTCAGTCACCTGGGCCCAGACCGGGTCTTGTGGCTTTCCTCAGGACCAAACTGTGACAGATCCCTGTGTTAATGTTTATGCGGACATTATTCTGTTTTATGTGATCAAAAAGTTATTGCTCCTAAAATGTGAGAGTAAGTGCGTGCAGTGAACCTCATAATTCATGCAAGTCACTGATGTACACCATTCCTAGGTCTACTGGCCCGGTACCTGTATGATGAAGAAAGCACAAATAACACAGCATGATGTTAACTTTTTCTTAGTCATAGTTCTCTGAAAATTGTTCTGGAGCCCAAAGTTCAATGTGTCACTATTGACATGCTCTGGAACATTACATATATGCATCTGTGTTGGCTGAGTTATACAAAAAGACATTCTCAAAATGCATATATCTATGCATATGTGTTGGCTGTCGTACACACAAAAACATATACAACATGCATGATATATTTTCATGATTGGCTGACGTACACACAATGACAATAACGACATGCATGAAAATATTACCTTGGTAGCCCTTTGGGCTATTCCAGACCATATCATTAGATGTGAACATTCCTCGGGCCAGATTGAAAGCTGACAAAATAAAATTAATGGATTGATGCATTCAGATACATATTATAAGGGCTTAATCGAGCCCCAGAGGGCAACTTAGAGGTGGGCAGACCCTGAAGTCACACACTGCCGGTAAAGATTGGAAAGACTTATCAAAATTCCTCAAGGTAAAACACTCCTCGCTATATAGAGAGAAAGAAAGTCCAGCCCCCAGCATGCGTGTCCCACTTACTTCATCAAGGATTCCTGCCAGGACTGAGTACCTACAGTGACCTGCGCGCCCTGCATCTTGTAAGAGATGTGTCTATGTGGAGTTTAAGAAATGCTGCCCATGCAGTGTTTCCTACCTCCACTCTATTGTGAGCATACTGGAGGTCACGTGTCAAGTGGGCGGAGCCGAAGCAAATATTTTGTGTGTGTTACTAGAAACTGGACCAACCGTAACATATGGGTGGAGCGGCTCTTAGACAACAGCAGAAGATCTAATAACAAAAATAAAGATAAAGAAATATGATATTCTGACTGAAAAAAACAGCAGCAAAAAAAAAAAAAAACTCAATTTGAAGTTGCAATTATGGTTCTATAGCTACTGAGAGGGAAATGCACTTAGTGGGGATGAATAGACTTCTCAATATTTCTTAGGAAGGTACCCAATACTTTTCCAGAATGCTATGAACTCAACAAAAAAAAAAATCAAAAATCATTTATTTTTTATTCTTTTATCATCTCCTGTGTCCTCAGCATCAGGACCACTCCATTGATGTCTATGGCGGTCGTGTTGTAAAGTGTGGAACGGGACTAGAAAACACACATTGTTGGCCAGGTAACTGTCCACATCTACTCCAACAGCTCCATAGAACTTCTCCCTGTCAGATTTGGTCATCCAAGCCGGGCCAGAGTAGTCAAACTAACTATAACAAACTTTTCAAAAGTTTTCAAACTTTACGGTTGCCAATGTTTGTTCGCACTTGGATCAAAAATGAGGATTTCTTTAAAAATCTGTATTTACGGAACCCTCCAGTGGATTCTACTCATCTTACACTCTAAAAGTTCATAAAAATATATTCTATTTTTTAAGAATTGGTGTTGTATTTCTTTCATGTTGAATGGCTCTCTTATTTCGTTGTTAGGTATTGTTAAATACTTTATACTGGTTCTTTTGTTCAAGCCTTGCTGCTTGAAGACATAGCTATCCTGAGTTGAGCTTAAGGTTTTGCATACTAGCACGACAGGATGCAAGTCAGCTACAGCACAGTTTTTAGGAGTTTATTCCACGGTAAGGCCATAGAGCCATACCACATAGTACACACAAATCCTCATAGTATCCAAGGTAATGTTTTGCGGTAGAGTAGTGTACAGACTTTTAGTATTGACAGTATATCACATAGAATGCCTCGAAGGACCCTTGTGTCCTTCAAATAGGTAGGAGTCTGTTGCTGAATGGGGACGAAAAAGAAGTCAGCAAATTGGGTTTGTGGCTCGGGAATAGAGACTATGCCTGACACTGTTGGGTGACCTGGTGGAGGTGTACGATTCTTATGTACCTTAGGCAAGATATAAGAAGCATTTGCAATGCAATCGGTCTCACATTTGTAAAAGTTAGAGCTATTGGTATTGTAAATGATATTATTTTATTATGTCTATTTAATTTTCCATGTTAGGTAACAAACTAATACAGTAGAAGTGCAAACATATGATGTTATTTTTTTTCCTTAGGTAGTTTTTTATTGCAAAAAGTAAATGAAGTAAAATGCTGCATCTGGAATGATACAAAAAAACGTGTTTAATATTTAAAGTTGTAAAAAAGGATTAATAGAAACGAAAGTGGGAGAAGGTTGAGGACTGAGGGAAACAAGCTTCATAATGGATCAGCATTTTTGGAGTGATCACAATCGAGAGTGTGACATACACACAACCCAAATATACATATAATAAAAAATAGGAAAAATGTAAAAGTATCCAACATGGGCTGGTGATTTTCTAGGCCACGCGCCTAAAGTATACTGGATTTTTAACCAAAAGTCAAGGAGATTATACACAGAGTCCCCTTTTAAAATAAATTTACAACAAAATCGGCATCGCTCCATGAGAAAAGTCTGCCATGGAATCATGCTAGAAGCATAAGTGTAAAGAAGTGCAGGAGGGTAAAGAATGGACTTGTTGTACAAACCTGGTTGTACTTTGCTGCTGTAGAGAGTGAAACACATCTGTGAAGCTGTGCTCCAGGGATCTGACAGTTGTGTACACGCCAAGGAGCAGAATTCACAGGGAGGTCACCAGTCAAAAAACAACAATAATAATACCAACAGGGGCATCTGATTTGAACATGCACATAAAGAAAGCAATGTCACCTATAATCGAAAGACAGTGATTGTGTGCAAACAATTTATTAAACTTTAGTTTATAAAAACTGAGGGCAGCACTCATGAAACAAACGCACTCCTGAGGAAAAATTAGTGAAGGCGGCAAATAAATGAAAAGTTCGCCAAAGCCAAACATGTTCAACAAAAAGCAGCCATAAATGTGGGCTGAAAATAAAGCATCCGTTGTGTAGACCAAATCGGAATGTTTAGGTCTCGCTGAGACAGTGCATGCGCTGCTCTGCGAGACATTTAGTGTGTTGCAAAGTGCTGCCACAGGCTTTTGGTGGCCTCTCTGTTATGCTCCACACTTTGCCTTTATTGCCACCAAGCACACGATTCAGCCTGCCACAAATGTATAAGTTGCACTGAATTTAGACTTTCTACTTGAATGCTAAGAATGGAAGGGATAATAGTATATGAGTTGCACTTTCTGCCTTAGTGCTATAAAAAAGCAATACACTATGCGCTCGGTGGTTTAACATCTGTGGCTTAAAGATTAATTAGATCATTTAGCGATCTGAAAACGTATTTTTGTTCGCATTCTTTGTTTTATTCTTTGAATAGGGTTAAAAATAATCCGACCTTGAGGAGCATGTGCTGTCACTTTTGATCATAGGTTGCCTTGCGGGTGTGTGTTTTCTATGTTGTTGTGTTGTATAAAATGGAACCGTATTGTGGGCTTAGAGTCATATGGCCCACGCGTTTGATACCTCCTGCCATAGTGTCTATGCAAAGCCAAGTGCCTCATTGTATATATGTCATTTGCTATCGTCACTTTAGCGGCCGGCCGGAAGGTTGTAGGCCCATACCTGTATATATTTGAGATTGCAATAAACGGTTTCAAAAAAAAAAACAAAAAAAAAAAATAATCCGACCAGCATGCAAAATGGGCTAAGCTGGTCTAGTGACGTAGCAAGGTTGCTATCGGCCCTGGTGCAAGGAAAATGCTCCCCTCTGCTGTTTGAGTAGCATAGCACATTCAGAATTGTGACGCAGAGAGCCTAAAACCCACTGGGCACCCCCGCAACTGCATCTGTTGCTCAATTGATAGCCACGCCCCTGTACCTCAATCGGAGTCCCAAACCAGTCTCACTCTGTTTTACAGAATAATGCATTGAAGAAACAACCTATCGAGGGTACAGAATTATCCGATTGGATTAGAGCTGGTTGACAGATGTGGTTTGTTCTGCCAGCTGCTCAGTGCAAAGTCGGCTGCCACAATAGGTCTTTTCTGATGCATACTCTGGTGATAAGCGTTAACAAACTTGGATTTATTCAATGGGAAAGAACGCCTGCGTTGACGGCTTCAGGGGAGCAGAAGGAGGGCGCTGTCTGGAGTGTGGTGCTGGATGTCTTTTATTACAAATTATCAGGACAGGAACAAAAGCCTTCTCTAGCGTGTTAGCTCTATAAAAGGTTCAATGTGCAGAGACAAAACAAGCAATATATCATTTGACACACCAGACTCTAAATTTGTGCGCTCGTCGTAAAAAAGAACAAGCATTGGCATAGCCAATAGGTCTCGCCTTTGGGACCTTATAAGTGTTTAGCCATGCATCGGATGATGTTGTTGCACCAAGGATATTGTGCTGCATAACTAAATACTTATAAGGTCCCAAAGAGACTTATTGGCTATGCCAATAATTGTTTTATTTATGTAGTGAAAACGAAGCACCACTTTAAAAGTATTGGTTATTTTCTGTTTATGACATCATATGGAAAAGACAGTATGAGAAACCGACAATGTGTTTGAATCCTGGTCCTTATCTTAACAGGGCTGATTCCTTCCTGGAGCATCCATAAAACATCTTGCATATAGAGTGAACACTTTGCAATAAATTGTAGATAAGTGCAACAAAAAGCTGCAATAAAAATAATCTGATGTTTTATGTTTTTTTCCTTTAATAGGAAACGAGATACAAAGTTACGATCGCGTAATCACTGCAAGCGCTGAACAAGCATCCAAGTAAAACATTTTTAACTCAAAATATCATGTACGCTTACTACACACCGCCTTTTCATTTGTAAATGGATCACCTGCCATATGCCCCTAGTAATATTTCGTTGTAGTAGTTGGTCAGTGAATAAGTTATTTTACCAGACAAAATCGGAATGCTTTTCTTTATGTTTGGAAGACCAAGCACATTACAAAACACAATGTATACGCAGTCACAGTGGCTGCCCTGACGAAAAAAACACACAACATGCAAGAATAGTTCGTGCAGGCTGCAATAAATAAACAAAATAGGGAAGAGCAGTAACATGCTCCTATATAAACGAGATAGAGAAAACCCCCTGCGAACGGTGAGAGCACAGAACACCTGTTTCGCAAACCGCCAAAGACTGAAAAATAGAGGAATCCAATATGGTGTGGCTGCAGAGAGCAGGGTCCCTGCATGGCTGTGGCTGTTGCTGGTGAGAGTGCAGGCTCGCTGCTGGGTAGTTTTGCAGAGCTGCTCCTCGTGCCTGTGTCACTCCTGGGGTTTCTGAGAATTGCTGCCGCAGCTTCTCCTGCTGCCGCCGGGAGAAAGATGGCCCATAAAAATCTGGTACATTCAGCCCTCTGTAGTTTGAAACGTGCGAGCGGTGAGGTGCTGCAGCTGCCTCCTCGCACACACAAAGAGGAAAGGAAGGCAGAGGTGGGGCAGTGCGAGCCAGATCTGACACAGGAGCTAGGCTGCTGCTGGAAAGCCAAGCAACGAGGTCTGACAGGCGCCACGGATATGAAGAAATGACATCTGCTTTAGGGAACGTAAAGAAATACAAAAAAAAAAAAAAAAAAAAAAATTCCCCCATTGCTTTACTTTTGAAGCAATTTCGGCAACCACGTTTTACCTTAAAATGTTTAAAGCTAAAGAGCGGATGGTAGCATTAGAACAAAAGTAAACAAAATTTAAAAAAAATAAAGCATGCAGCTACGTTTGGCCATCACATGTAAACAAAAGGAAAGCCTGGTGCCATTATTAGTGATGAGGCTGCCCACATAGTTAAACAAGAAAATAATTAAACCATTGTGGGAGAGCGTGACCTGCTTGCAAAAGCAGGGAGGAGAAAGCCCTTCAAGAAAATAGTGCTTGGAGGATGTAATTAAAACGTACCGTGTAACAACACAAGTAAAGGGGCCAGTCCTCATGGGACGTTACAAATGTAGACAAGGAGGTACTAAGGAGGGACTAACAAGCCTATTCAGAAGCAACATTTACAAAAGGACAATAACACAAGCCAATCAAAAATATGGGTGGAGCTTCAAGTCCATACCTCAATACAACATGTCTCGAAGCGATAGCGCAAGCACTGCCTAGCTGACATGTTCTTTCATAAGGAAATCTGTTTCCTGCTTTGAGATCCAATTGCCAACCTGTGCCCCTTCCACCAGTTTTTCTATAGTATTCTTGAGGCGCGACATTGGGTCTTCTGTAATCTTTCTCTAATGTCACTGGTCCGCTATTAATCTTTTGCACTCGGACTCATAATCCTCGTTCATAGGAAAGACAATGCCCCCTCCTTTATCAGCAGGTTTTATGATGATACTGTCATTATTCGCCAGTTCTTTTATAGCCAGTCTATCATTACATGTAATATTCTGGAACAACTTAATTTTCATAGTCTAAATTGATTCAATCTCCTTAAACATTGTCTGTTCAACGGCTAATATTTCGACAGGGACAGCTGTAAAGGGTGCACAGAATGTTGAACTCACTTGAAGATCTGGATCACCGATTGAATCTGGTTCCTGCTTATTCTTGACAAAAACCCAAAGCTTTATATTCCTGCAGAATTCAACATTTTCAAAAATGTAGCCTAAATCGGTCACAAGTAAGGACAAAACCCAAGCCTTTATTTAGGAAGTTCCTTCCCCATCAGGTTCAAAACTAAGGAGCATTTGAACTCGTGTTTGGGTCTTGGTCTGACTCGTTTTTTCTTCCTCTGGGTTAGATCTTGCCTCTCCCTCAAAAAAAAGGCAGTCTAAACAATGGAGGGAACCTCTGTGGTTGGTTTTGGAAAAATGGACGATCCCATGTATCAAAGTGGGGTAATGGACGATGAAAAAATTGAGGTTGTCTAAAGTCTGGTTGCTGACATGGTTGGTACAAATTCTATCCTCTCAGTCTGCCCTTTCTTCTTCCCATCGAGTACTCATTACTGCTCCATCCCAATGAGTCAAAAGAGCGTCCATCCAAGGAATCAGGGTCACTTTCGTTTTTTTCCTGGAACTTGGGTCCAGTCTGGGTCATCCTGGAGACCAAGGAGAATCCTGACATACAGAGATAATTCTCTTGGAAAATAAACAGCAATGGAGTTATCTTCTCGAGACGCATCAGCTTGGATTGAAAGATAACATCCCGTCGTTGGCCCGGAAAAAATAAGGAAAAAAAAAAATGATTCTTGTATATTCTTTGCTGAGGTACATTACATTCTGGAACAGTATGGTATAACCTTCCCAAGAAATATCGAGATGTATACTCATCTCAACTAAGTGCATTTCCCTCTCAATAGCAATAGAACCATAGTAAAGGTTCAAATTGAATGTTTTTAAATATATACAAAAAGGTATATTTTTTTTTGCAGCTGCAATTCCAGCAACAATGTCCTATTTCTTTATTTCTGTTATAAGATGTTCCGCTCTACTCTGAGCAATGGTTTTTTAAGGCCCTCCACATACATTGTGGTTGTTCCACGTCTAGCAACACACAGAAGCATTTGCTTCGGCCACGCCCGCTCGAAGCATGACGTCCAGCAAGCACATGATGGGGTGGAGTCAGGAACAGTACAAAGGCTCGGCTTTTCATAACCTCCACAGATGCGAATCCTACAAGAAGCAGAACGCGGAGTTCACTGCAGGTACGCAGGCCAGATAGGATCCCTTGGTGAAGTTAGTGGGACATGTGGGCAGGACATTTTTCCCCTCTATAATGAGGAGTATTTTACCTTGAGGAATTTTGAGAACAGTCTTACTCTTCTTCACCCACAGTGTGACTACACGGTCTGCCCACCTCTAAGCTGCCCTATGGGGCTTTATTAAGCCCTTATAGAAGGTATCTGAATGCATCAATCAATTAATTTTATTTGCTAGCTTTCAATCTGGCACGAGGAATGCTCACATCTAACAACACACTCTAGAATAGCCCAAGAGGCTACCAATGAAATATTTTCAGGCAAGTAGTCATTCTCACAAGGTGTACATCAGCCAATCACGAACATCTCATGCAGGTTGTATATGTTTTTGTGTGCATGTCAGTCAACACATTTGCACAGATAGATGCATGTAGAGTCATGTGTGTACGCCAGCCAACACAGATGCATATATGTATTGTTCCAGAGCATGCCACGATAGCCACAAGTGACAAATTACACGATTTTGAACAAACAGGAATCTACTTTTGAACAATTTCCAGAGAGGTACGGCTAAGAAAAAGTTTACATTATGCTACGTTATTTGTGCTTCCTTCATCATACAGGTCACGGGCCAATAGACCCAGGAATGGTGTAAGTCAGTGACTTGCATGAATTACGAGGGACACTGTGCACACTTACATTTTATGAGCAATAACGTTTGGATCATATAACACACATAACACAGGATAGTGTTCTCTTATACATTGATACACAAGGATCTGTCACAGTTCGGTCCTAAGGAAAGCCATGAAACCCAGTCTCGGCCCACGTGGCTGAAACATGTAGACCACACTTTTACAGTTGAAGTCAGGTATCTTTGATACCCCCCCAAGTATATCTATTTCTTTTTTAACCTTACCCCGGTTCCCAGTTACATAATGAAACCAGGTTAGGGACATTAAGGTAATTGTATTACACATTTAATAGATCCCACTAGTAATCCAATTCAGAAGTGCTCCCACAGGTAGGAGGTTGAGCCCACTCGGCCATATTAGTTGTCTGAGTGCCGATCCAATGATGAAGCACGACACCAAAGTACCACGATGGGTGAGGGTCTCTTAAAAACCCTTAAGGAATTCAAAGTTGAATTAGGTTTCTTTGAGGGAATCCACTCGCCTTAGACTTTTTGTAGCAGTTTTTTGTGTAGTAGAATTACCAACTCCCCTTTGATTCATTTTATGAGGAACAAATAGTCCTGAGTGTAATGTATATGACCAAGGAGGCCTTGGAAAAAGTGCCAGAAGTTGAGAGCAACAGAACATGGCCACCACTGCATAATCCTTCCGACCACCCTTTCCCTCTAGGTGCTACTGAGAAGATGTTTGAAGCAGGTGGAGTGAGACAAAGAGAGACCTCTATTACAGAGGCCTTACTACCTTAAATGTTTCGGTCAACAACTATTGTTCACCCCTAGCCTTTTGCACTAACTTGATCTTAAGAATCTTGTTTCATGGTTATGGGCATAACATGGGCAACCACCTGGGAAGAAATGGAGTAAGTCTTTCGATAGGACCCTAACATTCAGTTTGCCAAGTGGTCTCCCCACTCCATGTCGGATACGTCTTTTGTAATGATTAAAGAGGTATTTGGTTGTCCCAAAGGTCTGCCCACAGTCTTGTTCTTTGTGTTTAACCATTGCATTTTGTTTGTAACCTCATTCCATTTCATGGTTGCTTATGATCATTGCTATTGTAGTTACTCCTAAAGGGATCTCAAGTGTAGCCTGAAATGGAGTATATGGGATATGCAACATGCCATCATGATCATTAGTTCCCCCACTGTCCTTGTTGTCAGTAGTAGTCCCTTCTCCTAGAAACAAACTTGCTCTGTCAATGCCAGGATCTTCTTTTTAACTGGGAATGCTTTTGACTCCCTGGGGTTTAATATCGCTCCTAGAAATGTCTTCTTTCTGACTGAGACTGGGGATGATTTTTCCAAGTTCGGGGAGAACCCCAATCTGTGTAGGTCTCCATGACTGTATTTATGTTTTCCTGGGACAGTCTGAATGACTTCGCCTTTCCCAACCAATTGTTTAGGTAAAGGTATACATGTATTCCGTGCCTCATCAAGTGTGCTGCAACTGAAGCAAGCCACTTTGTGAAAAAACAGACTTTATCCTGAAGGGGAGCACTCTGAACTGGTAATTTACCTTGCCCAAGATAAACCTCAGAAACTTCTTGACTCTGGTGTTCATAAGCATCCTTGAGGTTTCTAAACATCTAGGATGGGTTCTGGGAAGAATGTATGTATTGCTTCTCAACCCTGGGTGTAACGGATTTTGCTAAGGCTGGCTCCCTAAAGGCTTCTTGCTCCTTGCCCAGAAAGTTGTGGAGTATTGAAAACATGGGGTTTCCTTCGAGTTTGCAGTAGGGTCTCCAGCAGACACCAGATTCAGTCTATTCCTCCTTTTCCTGGGAGTCTGGAATTGTAGGAGGCTCCAGGACGGTCTCTTCCGCCTCCTCACAGCCCTTTTCCCTCTTAAGGTTTAAAGGGACTCAAAATCCTTGATGGATGATCTCGCTTTTTCTTCTTTTGAGAGCTTCCTTCTCGGCCTTGAGTCAATGTTTCTTTCTTTTCAACCTTGAGAATGTTTTGCTCAGCATTGAGGCCGTCCTATTCAGAGGCAAGGCTTCCATCGCTCGAGGTTCCTTGTCCCTATCACGCTCTATATCCCCTTTAAGGGTTGAGGCTAATTCCTAGGATTTACAGCCAATGGGATCCTCTGGCTTTGACCCGTGGTAGCTTTCGAGGGTTTTGACTTGGTCTCATTGTGCCCCTGTGGTGTTATCTGGCGCTTCTACAATGTTTCTGTCCTTCACTGTCCTCTGAAATGAAATAGTGTACTTAATATAGCGCGCAGCTGCTCAGACTAGAGTGTCCTGGCGCGAGACAGCGGAAGGAAGCGTAAGAAAGAGGACCAGTTAGTGATTAAAAATGCCAGGTTTTTCGGCTCTTCTTGAAGGACTGTAGGTCTGTGGTTAGTCTCAGAGGTTCCGGGAGGCTGTTCCATAACTTGCGCCAAGAAAGTCGAAAGAACTGCCTCCTGTGCGGGAACGGCATATTTTTGGCACAATGGCCAACTTGGCATTAGCAGATCTTAGGGGTCTGGATGTAATGTAGCGATTTACACGCTTATTCAGGTAGCCAGCATCTATGCCGTAGAAAGCTTTAAAGAAGAATATTAATGCTTTGAAGTCAATCCTTTCCCTTATGCGTAGCCTGTGTAGAGACGTTAAAATAGGGGTCATACTTGATCTGGGTTTGGACCTCAAGATGTCTCTGGCCGCCTAGTTTTGTACCACTTGTAGGCGCTGGATAAGAGATTTGGGAAGACCAAGGTACAAACTGTTGACAATCAAGTTTTGACGTCACCAGAGCCTGCACCACGATCTTTCTGCTGTCGAGCAGTAGCAGCGGCAAGACTTCTTTTAACATGCGAACTATACTAAAGCAAGCACCAGTAATATTTTGGATCTGAGAGCTCACGGAGAGCGTGTTGTCAATGACAATTCCTATGTTTTTGACTTACTCCTTTGCTGTGGGCGGGGGCGGCAAATCTTTAGGCCACCAAGAGCTCCAGTCAAGCATTTCCGGTTTTGCAAAGGAAACTACTTCAGTTTTGTCAGGGTTACATTTCAGCTGATTTATCTTAAGCCAATTAAAAACCTTTGCGAGGCAAGACCTAATCATTGCCCCATCAAAGTCGATTCCTTTTTCGCATGTAAAAATCAGCTGAGTGTCGTCTATGTAGGAGACAATTTTGGTGCCCTCTTCCTCCACCAGAAGTGCAAGGGGAGATAGGTATATGTTAAAAAGGGTTGGACTGAGAATGGAGCCCTGAGGGACACCCACGTTCATAGCCAGAACAGGGGATGAGAAAGAGGGGAGCCAGATGTCCTGAGATCTGTTTTCCAGGAAGGAGGACATCCATGTAAGGGCGGTCTCCGTATCCAAGAGCCTCTCATGAGGGACCATATCGAAGGCCGCTGACAGATCGAGAAGTATCAGGACAGCCTTGCCTCCTTGGTCCCGCTTACCCTTGATGAATTCAGTCACCTCCAGCAGAGCGGACTCTGCACTGTAGTTGGCTCTAAAGCCGGATTGGGACTCATGAAGAAGCTTCCAATCTTCAATATGTTTTTGGAGGGCCTTGATTACTTGTTTCTCTAATACTTTAGAGAGGGCCGGAAGAAGGGAGATTGGCCTGTAGTTGGCGGTCTCCATCTGTTTGGTGTTAGCCTTTTTTATAGGTGTAAAAATCTTTGCTTGCTTTCCATAGTATCGGAATATTACAGGAGGAGAGGGAAGCATTAAAAAGCTGGTTTACCGTGGGGTTTATGGTGGAAGCTAACAAGTTAAGGATATCAGCTGGGCATGGGTCGGTAGGAGAGCCAGACTTTATGTTTTGGAGAAGAGCGAGTGATTTTCCAGCTGAAGCTCAGGAATAGCAAGTAAAGGAGGAGGTTCCATAAAGTCAAATTTACTATTTGCCCTGTGATAGAAGGTCAGTTCTTCCTCTGAGATGCTAGCGAAAGCTTGTTGGATCACGGAAATCTTATTATGGAAGAATTGAGCTATCTGCTTCAACCATTCTTCCGTGCACGGCCCTTCCTTCATGCCGGCTTTCGGGGAGGTAAAGGATTCAACTATGCTGAAAATGAGCTTACTTTAATTTTGGGCATTTCCAATCTTGATCTGGAAGAAATATTTCTTGGCCGCCTTCGCGAGAATGTAGTGAGCTTTTAACGTATCTTTATACACCTTCCTGTCCTCGGGTAGGTAGAATTTTAGCCATTTTCGTTCCATTTTTCACAGTTCTTTTTGCTGGATCTGAGGAAGTCGTTAAACCATAGAGCAGGTGGGGCCGACCTCTTTGAGGAGTGGGAAACTACCGGTGCCGCTACATCAATGTTGTCACGGAGCCAAGCATCTACTAAGAGGGAGTCAATGTCGGGGTTGCTGGTCAGCTCTGGAGAAGAACGACCAAAGGCGTCAGCTAATATAGGGATGGATATTTTATGGAACGCCCTGTGATTAGGGTCTCTGCCTTGAGTTAGCCTGAGGGGCTGTTGCAGAGTTGGGTAGATGAATTGTAATAGGAGGAGGTCTGACCAGGTAATAGGTAGAGAAAGGCTAGCCAATATGTTGAAGTTGTGAAAGATTTGGGCAAGAGTATGGCCCTTCTCATGGTTGGCCGAAAAAAATTGATGAAGACATATTGCAGGCCTGCAGCATCTACAGTAAGGAGGCTGTTAAAGGGTATTTTTCTTTATCCATATGTATATTGAAATCTCCCAGAATAAGGCAGTTGTTATCTTTTAGGGCCAGTTAAGTGGAAGCAATATTGAGCGTAGTGATAAAATCTCTGATTGCGCTGGGTGGTCTGTGTTAGACTTGGCATCTTTTGGCATGTTTCCCCCGAGTTTTTGCTTTCTGACTTCCCGGTTCGGACTTGGTTTTTGCTGGCTTAGCATTTCTGTGCACTTTTCGCACTGCTGATCAGTGGTAATGTGAAAGTGCTCCTGTGGTAAATTTTGTCATGGATTGGTGTTTCCATGTTTGGATATTTGATTTACTTGTTATTCCGTAGTAAAGTGCACTGAGTGTGCCAGGGCCGGTAACTCAAATGCTACCAGTGGGCGTGCAGCACAGATTGTGCCACCCATGCGAGTAGCCCTAAAAAGGTAACTCAGACCTGCCATTGTAGAGTCTGCGCGCAGTTTGGAACTGCCATGTCAACTTGGCCAGTGCACACACTTGCCAGTCCATAACCTTCCCCTTTGCTTACATGTCAGACACCCCTCAGGTAGGTCCAAGGTACCCCTGTGGGCAGGGTGCAATGTATGTGAAAGGTAGGACTGGTCTGTGTGGCATGTCCTAATAGTGAATTATACAGCCAATTTCGTTTTTCACTATTGCAAGGCTACCAGTTCCCCATAGGATAGAATGGGAGGTTTGTTTATAACATCTTATATACATAACTGGCCCAGGGAATTCGGTAAGAAAATAGAATTTAGTGTGCCTGAACTCAGAATCTAAAGATGCATCTTGTAGTGAAGGTGATTTTTACATTCTGGGTTTGAAAATACCACTTTTAGAAAATAGGTATTTTCTTGCTCAGTCATCCCGTGTGCCTCTGCTGGAATGTGGATTGCCTGTCTGGGTTTTGGATGACAGAAGGTTGGGGGGGCCGGAGGGGCTCCAGATGGTCTTTGTAGGTTAGGAAAGGGCTGAATTGACCTGGGCTGCGATGGGGAAAGGGGCAGCTTTGGGTAAGGGTCTTTGGGTATGGGGCAGATCCTCACCTACGCTGACATGAAGGGCGCCCTCCTCACCAGGTATGGACTCACTCCTGAGAAGTACAGGGATCAGTTTAGGTCCAGTAAAAAGTCTGATACCAATACTTGGCTGGAATGTGTAGATTTGTTCTGCAGGTCATTGGATGGCTGGGTGAGGGGCAGTAATGTGACAGATTATCAGGGACTTTACAATTTGATTGCATGGGAGCACTTGTCTAGTCTATGTTTTGCAGATCTGTGCCAGCAGCTAGTTGATAGTAAGCTGACTGACCCCAGGAAGCTTGCTATGGAGGCGGACCACTGGGTGAGTACCAGGGTCCACAAGAAAAGCGTTTGGGGGAGACTCAGCCAAAGGTGGGCTGGGTCCCCAGCAGAAAAGTGGGGGGGGGGGGGGGACAAGGGTAAAACACTGGAGTTCTCTAAAGGGCCCCAAACTAACACCCAGGGTAAAGGTTCCCATCTCCCTGAAGATAAGAAACAAGGGGTCTCGTCAGGAAGGCCTGCTGAGACCGGCCCGCAAGTGTTTTGCATGTGACCAGGTGGGTAACATGAAGGGGGACCCCAGGTGTACCAAGGGGGCACAGTCACCCACCGGTGGGCAGTCCAAGGTTTTGGCTAGTGTAGCGCTTGGGGAGGAAGAGTACCCACAGGAGGGTGGGGACCCAGCAGAAATTACCCTCATCTCACTAGCGAACAGTGAGATGGAAACCCAGTGCCCCATAACACCAAGAAATACAGCACCTGGGTGACCATCAATGGGAAAAGGGTGGAGGCTCTCAGAGATACTGGAGCAAGTGTGACCTCAATCCGGTGTCACCCGGTCTCTGAGGAGCAGGTAGTCCCAGGGGCATTCCACCAAGTAATTGCTGTAGACAATTCAGAGCGCCAGTGTCTGGTGGTGCAGGTTCATTTCGAGTGGGGGGGGGGGGGGGTCTCAGGTCCCCTGAGGGTGGTTGTGAGCCCTTCCATGCCTGTAGATTGTCTGCTAGGTAACGACCTGGAGCAGTCCTTATGGAAGGATGTTGAGCTCAGGTCTCACTTGGAGGTGCTTGGGCTAACAGAGTGGGCATGCTTGTCCACCCGGTCAATGGCGGCCAGAAAGGGTGATCAAGAGGACTTGGATCCTGAGACAGTGGCCCAAGTCCCTGCCAAGAGGACGGGTAAGGGGCACGGGAAACCGGCCCCTGAAGTTCCCACGGACTGGGAGGAGGCGGACCTTGAGGGAGACACCCCGGTGCCTACAGGGGAGCAGGTAGCCGAACCGGGGGACAGCTCTGAGCTGACCCAATGGCAGCAAGAAGGGGGTCCCACCAGGGAGGAATTCTGCAAGGAGCAGAAAGAGTGCCCTTCCCTCGAGGGTCTGCGGCGGCAGGCAGCAGACCAGGCGGCTGGTGATCAGTCCGGATCAAATTGGATCTACTGGGAGAATGACCTCCTGTATAGTGAGCCTAAGGTCGCAGAGCCTGGGTCAGCCTGTGTGCTGGTGGTACCCCAGCATTTCAGGACCTTCCTACTGGGTCTGGCTCACGACGTGCCTTTGGCAGGACATTTGGCGCAAGACAAGACCTTTAACAGGCTTGTCACCCACTTCTTCTGGCCCCAAATACAAAGGCCGTCAGATGGATATTGCAGGTCTTGCAAAACTTGCAAAACTTGCCAGGCGAGTGGTAAGAGTTGGAGGAAGGACAAAGCTCCTCTCCAACCTTTTCCAGTTGTTAGGACACCCTTTGAAAGGGTAGAGATGGACATTTTGGGGCCACTGGATCCCAAGACAGCCATTGGCAACAGGTACATCCTGGTCTTGGTGGACCATGCCACCCGGTACCCAGAGGCAATCCCTCTCAGGACAACAACGGTGCCAGTGGTGGGCCAGGCGTTAATGGGGATCTTTTCCCGAGTGGGATTCCTCAGAGAGGTGGTTTCTGACAGGGGAACCAATTTCATATCCAAGTATATGACATCCCTGTGGAAGGAGTGCGGTGTAACCTACAAGTTCACAACCCCTTACCACCCACAAGCTAACGGTCTGGTAGAGAGATTCAACCAGACCTTGAAGGGCATGATTGAGGGTCTAACAGAACCCATTTTTTTTTTTTCTTTTGTTGAAACATTTTTTATTATTTTCCAAATCAACAATTACTGCTCATTACACAACGAATCCCCGTGTCCCAATGGAGTACCGTCCCTCCTAACCCCAACTCGTTCCCACCCCTCCCCGCCCCCATGTCAGTGTGCCCCTGTCCCCTACCTCACCCCCGATGTGCCCCCCCTTCCAATGGAATCATGTACGGACGCTCAATCTCTCTCTGTGCAAGCAGATCTTCCTTCTTGTCCAGGCCTCTGGTATGTGTCCAGGGACATCCTTCATTCCCATCCCATCTCATTCCCCAGTCCCTCTCGCCTCTTGCCTATTCGACGTGCTCCCTCCTTCCCCGCCTCAGATATCAGCCCCTGGAGTTCCACTACCAACGCTTCCCATGCCCTGGCCGTCGCTAGCGCTTTCTCATCGTCTCTTCTAAGAGCCAACTGCACCCGGAGCGTACCCTCCGCCCCCGCCCATCTCACTAACGCTGCCCTCCACCGCAAAAAGCTAGGCCCCCCCGGGATTTCCAGTGCCAAGGGTCTAACAGAACCCATGAGGCGGAAGTGGGACGTCCTCTTGCCGTGCCTTCTCTTTGCATACAGGGAGGTATCACAGCAGTATCTTGGAGTCAGTCCCTTTGAGGTTCTATATGGTCACCTTGTGAGAGGACATCTGAGTTTGGTAAAGGAAGGCAGGGAGGCAGCTCCCAGGAAAACTCTCCAGGATGTGTTTAGTTACATGCTGGCCTTCAGAAACAAAACTGCCCGCTTCAGGAAACTCGCTCAGGCGAACCTAGAAGCAAGCCAGGAAAAAATGAATAAGTGGTATGACCAGAATGCCACTCTGGTCGAATTTCATCCTGGACAAAAAGTGTGGGTCATGGCCCCAGTGGAACCTTGTGCGTTACAATACAAGTGGACTGGGCTATTTGAGGTGGCGGAGCGCAAGAGTGATATTGCTGGAGTGGGTTTTCTTTAAAAATTGTATACCCTCTCCATTTTGTATGTTTAGATTAATATGAATAATTAATTAATAGTAATTGTACTAATTGTTTGCTGTGTGAATTGACCAACATTACTAATATAAGAAATACACGTGGGAATTGCATTGGCATGGCCTAATTAATACGTAAACTAATTTTCGTATGCATATTAATAATAGACAATCAGAAATTGCATGATTATATGTTGCTTTCGTGATGTATTTGTGATGTGTGCTTTATTAATGTGAATATAACCTGCATTAAGTGTTGCTTCTGCTAGATAAATACACAGATAAATACACACACATATGGGTATTAGTAAGGGGATAACATTTTATTAGTCATTTCCATGTATTAATTACATTTTTGTGTTTCTTTGCTTAGGTTGACCATTTGGTGGCCACAAAATGGCCGACATCCCTATCAGACAAAATTGACTTCATTTGTGAACATCTCTGGGTGAAGTGCGCATGTGCCGCCATCAGCTGCAGTGGCCTTTGAACGACCCTAACTCAACTGTGCCACCCAAGGACACACCGGGCTATCAGCCAGCTGCTCTGAAAGAAACAATGAAAAGATACTATTCCGTGGAGAAAATTGGAACTATATCTAAAGACACATTATACGTATGGGAAAGAAGTCGAACAATTTTAAATGGACCAATAAGAATAGTTCAAAATATCATTTGTTACACTTTGGAATGTAATTTTACTATGGTATAATAGGGAGGATGGAAAGCGAGACCCTCCAGAAAATGTTCTATTTCCTGACGTTATGCTGACGGAGAGGACGGTGACACTGCAGGACAGCTGTTTCCTAAGACTCTGACAGTATGAACAGATGACCAAGATTTTGACTTAGAGGGCGACTTTTAGCCAGAATAGGTAACTATGATGATCTATTTGCTTGATTAAACCAGAGACTTGAATTTCAATTATTTAGATAAAATTTAAGATTAATTACAAGAACTGTGTTGGGTCGTTATTATTTGAGAAAATGTATTTATGTAAATAATGTTATAGATTTTGTTATCACTCCAACCTGCAGCTAGTTGATCCATGGCCTATTCATGGGAGGAGTACTAAAGGTGAAGTTTAGATCTTTATAAATCGGGATATATGAGTACTCTCTTCCATTACAGCGAGTGGAACAATCACCTCCTTGAAACAGGTTATTAGAAGGATGTATGTTGGTGTTATGGGCCCCACCAGCGAATGTAGTGATTGTGTGTGACCTATGATCTGTGACGAAGGGAGTGATTTTGCATTCCGCGCTGCATCAATGTCACCTAACTGGTGGACTTGCGGGCTCCAAGGAACCCTTTGAGGGTCCTTCACGTGAACCACCTCAAGCCCCACTTTGAGAGTTCCGAAGTGAGCATGCTCTTGGCGACAGATGATGGGGTGGAAGAGGAAAGTGAACCTCTCCCTGACCTCCTATCTGTCAAGGAGGGCGATGGGCCAGTGGAAGGTGTGATCCTCTCCCCTACCCTGACCGCCGAGCAGCAGAGCGACTGTCACCAAGTGTTAAGACAGTTTGCCCCGCTGTTCTCTCTGACCCCAGGTGTTACTCACTGGTGTCCTCATGACGTGGACACCAGTGACAGCCTGCCTGTGAAGCACAAGATTTACAGGCTGACTGACTGGGTCAAGGCCAGCATCAAAAAGGAGGTCTCTAACATGTTGGCGTTAGGGGTGATCGAGCCTTCCAACAGTCCTTGGGCCAACCCAGTGGTCTTGGTGCCAAAGGCTTCTGCAACCGGTGCCACTCCAGAACGGCGATTTTGTGTGGACTACCGTGGGCTCAATGCCGTCACCAGGACTGACGCTCACCCCATCCCCAGAGCTGATGAGCTCATTGATCGGTTGGGAGCTGCCCAGTTCCTCAGCACATTCGATTGAACGTCTGGGTGCTGGCAGATTGCCTTAACCAATGGGGACAAGGAGAGGTCAGCATTCTCAACCCCAGAAGGACATTACCAGTTCCATGTGATGCCCTTTGGGTTGAAGAATGCCCCTGCCACGTTTCAGAGGTTGGTCAACCAGGTGTCGGCCGGGCTGGAGGATTTCAGTGCCGCCTACCTTGATGACATCACAGTGTTCAGTTCCAGCTGGGAAGAGCACTTGCAGCACTTCGGTGAAGTGTTGAAGGCGCTGCAGAGGGCAGGCCTCACGATCAAGGCCAGTAAGTGCCAGATTGGGTAGGGTTCGGCGGTGTACTTGGGACACTAGGTAAGAAGCGGCCAAGTGGCGCCCCTACAACCCAAGATCGACACCATTCTGGCTTGGGAGCCCCCAAGACCCAGACAGAGGTGAGGGCCTTCTTAGGACTCACCAGGTACTACAGGAGGTTTGTTAAGGGGTGTGGCACCATTGTTTCCCCCTTAACCGAGCTGACTTCCAGGAAGCAGCCCAAGAAGGTGATCTGTACTTAGTCCTGCCAGAAGGCTTTTGATGCCCTGAAGGCCGCCATGTGCATGGCACCCGTGCTCAAGGCACCCGACTTCTCAAAGGAATATGTCGTGCAGACTGACGCTTCAGAGCATGGAGTGGGAGCGGTACTCTCACAACTGAACGAAGAGGGCCTAGACCAGCCGGTAGTCTTCCTTAGCCGAAGACTACTCCCCAGGGAACAGAGGTGGAGTGCCATAGAAAGAGAAGCATTCGCTGTGGTCTGGGCACTGAAGAAGCTGAGACCATACCTGTTTGAGACTCACTTCCGGGTTCAGACAGATCACAGGCCCCTCAGATGGTTGATGCAAATGAGGGGTGAGAATCCAAAACTGCTGAGGTGGTCCATCTACCTACAGGGAAAGGACTTTACAGTGGAACACCGTCCTGGCACAGAACACGCCAATGTAGATGGCCTGTCCAGGTTCTTCCGCCTTAGTGAAGAGAACTCCCAGGAGGTTGGGTAGATCTCCCTACTTTCAGCTGGCGGGGACATTTGTTAGACTTGGCATCTTTTAGCGTGTTTCCCCTGAGTTTTTGCTTTCTGACTTTCCGGTTCCGACTCGGTTTTTGCTGGCTTAGCGTTTCTGCGCACTTTTCGCACTGCCGATCAATGGTAAAATGCAAGTGCTCCTGTGGTAAACTGTGTTATGGATTAGTGTTTCCATGATTGGATATTAGATTTACTTGTTAGTGTGAGTGTGCCAGGGCCGGTAACTCAAATGCTACCAGTGGGCCTGCAGCACTGATTGTGCCACCCACGTGAGTAGCCCTGAAAAGGTAACTCAGACTTGCCATTGCAGAGTCTGTGCGCAGTTTGGAACTGCCATGTCGACTTGGCCAGTGCACACACTTGCCAGTCCCTAACTTTCTCCTTTGTTTACATGTCAGACACCCCTCAGGTAGGCCCAAGGTACCCCTGTGGGCAGGGTGCAATGTATGTGAAAGGTAGGACATGCCCTGGTCTGTGTGGCATGTCCTAATAGTGAATTACAGATACATTTCGTTTTTCACTATTGCAAGGCTACCAGTTCCCCATAGGATAGAATGGGAGGTTTGTTTATAACAACTTATAAATATAACTGGCCCAGGGAATTCGCTAAGAAAATAGAATTTAGTATGCCTGAACTCAGAATCTAAAGATGCATCTTGTAGTGAAGGTGATTTTCACATTCTGGGTTTGAAAATACCACTTTCTTGCTCAGTCATCCCATGTGCCTCTGCTGGAATTTGGATTGCCTGTCTTGGTTTTGGATGACAGAAGGCTGGGGGGCCGGAGGGGCTCCAGATGGTCTAGGTAGGTCAGGAAAGGGCTGAATAGACCTGGGCTGCGATGGGGGAAGGGGGAGGAGATTTCCTTGCACCTCAAAGGGCCTGATCTGCCTCGGACAAGGCTGTCTCCACCTTCTGCCAGGAATTCACACCAGAGAAGGCAGAACTGGTTCTGGCCGGGCACAGACACCCTTTGCCTGAAAGATCAAAGGATTTGTAGATACAAATACTGGGTCCCAGACCCCTGAACTTTAGAACTCACCTGGATCAAGAAGACTGCCAAGAAGGAGAGCCGTAGAAGCTGCGAAAAGGAACGACTGCTTTGCTGGGTGCTTTGCTGGGCTGACCTGCAGTGGCTGCTTCTGTCTTGGGCAGTGAAAGGCCTAGACTGGACTTTCTGCAACCTAATTTGTGAGTCTCTCCAAGGGCTTGAGGTAAAGCATGCCCCCTGTTCACGAAGTCTCAGGAACAGCAACGACTTCAAGTTCTTCGACCCGCAGCACTGGGGACTGTGTATTTTGTGCTGCAACCTGAAGAACACCAACTACACGACGTCTACGACGCCACTGCCGACTCCTTGTCCTGAGGGCACCGCCGCACGGCGACCCTGGTCTCACCGACGACGCCTGTTGACGCCGCCACCGAGCTGCTGCTCGCACCACGACCTGTGGGCACCGCACTCCGCACCGCCTTGCTTCACAAGGACGCCTTGGCCTTCCTGACGCTGCCACTTCCCGCCGAAATCGACGCCGCTGCTTGCACTGTGGTTCAAGGGCACCGCTCGTGAGTCACACGACGCACCGCCCTCGTCCTGCACCGCAGCCTTGGCCTACTGATGGCGGCACCATCGACTCCAGTTCGTCAGCAGATGACACCGCTTCAGCAACGACGACACCGCTGCTTGCACCGTGACCGGCGAGCACTACCCTCATCTCGCACCGCGACCCTGGTCCCTCCGATGACGCCATCTGATGCCGCCACCGAACAGCTGCTGGCACCGCTACCTGGGGACACCGCACTTCGCACTGCAGCACCCGACGCCTGCCGGCGCCAGCGCTCCTGATTCCATCAGAGAGGAGCTCGACCTGCAAAGCGAGTGACTTCAAGGGCCTCAACGTCCTGCATTTCTCACAGGTACTGTTTGCGGGTCTTCCCGACACTGTAGCTGGCCCGCGACCAGCTGGAACTGTTGGATTTGTTGTTCACGGCGCCGTGGTAGCCCGGACGGAGCTATCCACGCAAGAAACTCTTTTTAATCAGCGTATTTTTGAACTGTGAATTTTAGTAGAGTATTGTGGATTTTTATATTTTTTGGTCCTGTTTTAATCATATAAAAATATTGGATATTTTTCTAAACTGGTGTGGTGTCCTTTTGTGGTGCGTACACTGTATTACTGTTGGTTCCGTGCAAATGCTTTACACACTGCCTCTAAGATAAGCCTGACTGCTCGTACCAAGCTACCAAGGGGGTGAGCAGGGGTTATTTTAGGAGCGTAACTCCCTTATCCTGACTAGGAAGAAGGGTCCCTATTTGGACAAAGGCGCAAGCCCGTGCCAACTAGAGACCCCCATTTCTAACAGTCTGTAAATCAGAAAAACAGCAATGCTTTGATGGGGAGATATGGTCAAAGGGAAGCCTAAGGACTCACCCTCAATGTTTTCGAACGAGATGGGAGAGCAGTCCAGTTTTTGGTTGTAAATTATCGCAATGCCGCCCTCCTTTCCACTGGGTCGGTCCCGCCTAAGGATTTTCTAATCCGTAATAATGGCTGTGGCGATAGTAGGGTGTGAGGCTTTGGACAGCCAGGTATCAGTGAGGAATAAACGGTCAGGCTGTTCGTCTAGAAGTAGATCATGAACGTGTAGTTCATGCTTTTGCATAGAGCGACCGTTTAAAATAGTGGCCTTTAAGGACTCTGTTTTCGTAATATTCTGATATTTATTGTTGAGGGAAAGGACTCTGGCTGCGAGTTCTCTGGGCTGGAGGAGAGACCAGTTGCACTCTTTGCATTGAAAGCAGTCCTCAGATCTAGGATCCGCCGCTTTGCACTGACCTAGAGGTAGCCGCCTAAGGCTGAACAGTTTATCCCTATAGTAATGCAGTGGAAGAGTCTTGT
This sequence comes from Triturus cristatus, assembly GCF_964204655.1. Lineage (NCBI taxonomy): Eukaryota > Metazoa > Chordata > Amphibia > Caudata > Salamandridae > Triturus > Triturus cristatus. The sequence goes on from NC_140584.1 coordinate 19,794,733, forward strand.
GTGTGGGAAACTGGGCGGCATTGCCGGCGCCGGATATCTCCGGGACGCTGACTGGCTTGCCTTTGCCGCACCAGCAGCACGCCCACTGCGCGCGTCCGTTTTCATCAGGAATAAATAGGCAAATGCCTTTGATGCAAACTGGACCACTAACACAGCAGGGGAAGCGGAAGTTAGTGGGCGGAAGTGAGGAGCCCAAAAATTAGAGCCAGCCCTCCGAACAATCTGCATATCAGTCGCGACGGACCAAGACTGCGGTTGCGGGGACCGGAGCAGCAGAATAATGAGGCAGGTAAAGTCAGGGATAGTTAAAGTGCAAGTGCGCGTAAGTTAGTTCAGGAGTATAAAACCAGAAACATATTTAGCATATAGTAAAAAAAACAGTATGACATATCGATAAAAAGCTGGATAGAGCGAGGTAAATCCTACCACTGTCAACCCCCTTTTCCCTCTTGGCTTCATCAACTACTTCCTTGGTGTCGGAACTCTCTCTTTGTGTCACCTCCATTTTCTGGGGGTTCTCTTTGTAGCTCTGCAGCCCAAGGTGATGTGACTGAATGGCCCAGTTTTTTCACGGTGATCCTCCGAGAAAAAATGTTGGCTTCAGTTGCTTTCGGTGAAAAAACTGTGAAGATGGCGAGCAAGCAGAGGGGCTTCTAGGGCATGTGTCTGACATCATGTAAGAAGGAATATGGCATTATATGGTTGACATCGATACCCACAGTAGAAAAAATAGACTGCAAAGAAACTATTCCGGATCCAACCACTAGATGGTGGAATAATGCACAACATGTGAATCCAGAAAAGTGTCACGCTGTAAAACCTGCACTGCTTTTATTTCACACATTGCAACGTAAGTGTACTTCAGCTGAAATTTACTACATACCAGGTAGGTCCCACAGATCAATTTCCTATTGATCCTCCATCAAACAGCAGAGGCATGGGGCAGAACCCTGGGAGTTCAAGGCCCAGGAACCTGCCATTCTTGAATTTGACAGTTAAAACAGAACCCATCCTCAATTCAATAAACTGTTCAGGCATAGACTAGCTAATTTATAGTACAGAGAACAAGGGCAATCCAATATGCCTGGCAGGATAATCCATGAGCGCCTGCAATTTATGCATAAATTGCTGTCTCTAATTAACTTTTTAGAATTCAGTTTTGACATCTCTAGGCATGTGTAATGAAGAAATGATGGAGCTACTCAACTGTGATATTCTTACAGTGGTGTTCAGATATCACAATGTCAGCTGCCTGAGCCTAGAGCCACAGTGAAAAGAGCATAATTACAGCTGCACTTTAAACAAGGAAAAGGGGGAACTTAGTTTTCCATCTTATGATACCCCTTTTCAAAAGAGAAAGTGATCAGCAGAAGGAAAAATGTATAGTAACATGTTCATTATGTGTATTTGGAAGAAAGATAGAATCTTGCATGTTTCTACAGAATTTAAGTTACCTACATTAAATGGATGATAATTAAAAAAAATACTAAAGGATTTTGGATGTGTTTACTTTGCAGTACAGATTCTGCTTTTAATCTTGTTTGCAATAAACATGAAAGAGCAAGATGCAAAGGATTTAAATGGTTTGCAAAAAAGACAATGTTGTGGCCATGTATTATTAACAATACAATATGCTCTCCTCTATATTAAAAGAATATTTCAAGTCACCTAGGAGTTCTTAGACCTTTTGAGCGAACTCCATCTTTTGCCTTGCTTCACATATTCCACTCTTACGTTCTCCATTTTCTACTGTCATTAGCGTTTGTGACTATGTCCTGACGATGACCAAAGTTGATAATATAACAATTAGACTCGGTCCTTTCTTTAATTCCAAGAATCTGTGCAGTGTATCAACATTTGTGAATTCAGAACTGGTAACCTGACCTAAGTTATTTGGTTTATACATAAACATAATTGCTTATCATTGTTGTTTATCAGTGTGTAATCATTGCATGCACTGACCACTAAATTTGTTGCTGTCTGAAACATACCATGTGTCATTCGGAATAGTCATTTCTATACTGCCTGCCTTTGCTTTCAAGCATGTATTGCAATTGCAACCAAATTGCCACAAATGTTACTAAATGTGGACTAGTGGAACTACTGGCAACAAAGAACAGGCCAATCAGTGAAAGGTAGAGTAGAGGTGACTATACTGCAGCAAACAATCATCAAGAACAAAGAATTAGTCCACCATAACCACACACTTTCAATCAACTATAACAGAACTGAGGTATTCAGTGAAAACAGTGGCACAGCTTCCAACCCAGGTCATAAACAATCTACAAACATAATTAAACAGCAAATATGTGTTGAATTTGGTATGCAAATATCAATGAAAGGCACTATGAGGTCACACCTGACCTTCACTTCAAACTAAACTGCTTACACAGTACTGTGCCTAGCCTTTCCCCCTTCATCATGATGAACATGGGACAGAAAAGATGCAAGAGTATCGGCCACATCAGGCATGTGAATACACCAAGTATGCAAGGTTTTGATGTACAAATAAAAATGTTCTTAACAAATGAAACAATAAAAAAAAATATGGGTTGTGTGCATTGCATCCTTACAAGGACAGTTGGAACGGAGTACCTATTCTGAGACGCAACCCTTTTTAAACCTTTTCTTGTAGTAAAATAGCAACAGCAGAGGCAGCACAAAACCGTAACAGCTCACACTACATTTTATTTCAAGAGAATGTCCTTGGTATTATGACAGTCCAGTGAATCTTCAAGTTCACCTTATGAATTACTACCCAACGTTAGCTAATCGAAGGATGGAAAATTGTGCTTCACATGATATAACTGTGGCATTGATTAAACTAACATCAGTAGTACTATCCACAAAACATATTGTTGGTTTACCTGGTTTGATGAACTTGCTTCCATGCAGATTTTTGTAGGAACCTGTCCAACAATGGGCTGGAGTTCCACTGGCCTCTGCGGAGGGGCTACTGCTGTCTCGCTATTAGTAAGCGTTAGTTGAGACGTTGAGATAGAAACTAGAGCAGCTCCACTTGGGGTGATTGCAAAAGAGGGCCCTTGATTGGTAGTCTCATACATTGGTTCGGATATGGGAGTCATGTAGTTGGAGTCAGTGGCAGTACTTATTTCTGCTGGATACTCTTCTTGTGTGTTCTCCTCAACTATAGTACTAGGAACAGCCACCAATGTACTTGGATTTGCAGAGTGTGAACTGATTGGCCTCAAATGGAACTGGGATGAAGCCTGCTGTGCAGACTCTGCCAGTGCCAATGCCAGCATGCGGGCTGCACTCTTGGGAGGAGGCGGGGGTGGAATAAATGAAGCAGTATTTACCGTTACAGAATCCTGATGAGAATCATGAGCAATGACTCCTGTGAATAAGCATAAAGAGTGGTAATTAGAAGGGTCTCCAAAAATATTTTCAGCGTTCACATTCATTTCTACTGTAAAGAAATCCTTTAAAGGCACAATTCTCAGAGCAATTTGTATTTATAAATCTATATTACAAGTGTATAATGCCTTTTGTAAACATTAAACTACTTTTGCAAGTCACAAAAAGTAAATTTAGTCACTCAAAGGCTTTTAGGTGTGTAAAACGGTGGCAAGAAGTTCATGTTCCATAGCTTAAAGCTCTGAAAGTGTGGGCAGCTGCAAATGAAACTGTTTCTGTGGACTGCAAAACTTATTTCTGACCCATTCCAACCCTGGTGTAAGTTACAATTTAAACTGGGTTCTACTGTGGAAAAGGGAAAAGGACAACTCAAAATTTGGAGAGGATGTGGGGCGGAAGTTTACCCATAGGGAAAATATTTCTGTTGTGTAATTAATAAAAACTAAATGGAATAAAGTGCAACTATTGGTAGACCGGTCTAGATGAGGTAGCATGGTGTGCACAATAATGATGTGCTGGGACGAGCCCCAGAGTAATTACCAGTAGATGAGAATAATTTAAGCATTCCATTCATCAATTGTTTGTATACGTCTGTGTTGAACTTTGCCATCTCAGCAGAGTCATCCATAAACTCTTTGCCTTCACCCTTTATGTTTTCTGAACCCATTTTTGTTGGCCTTTGGAGTCTGTGCACTTACCACTGCTGACCAGGGCTAATGTGCTTGTATTCTCTCCTTTAAACATGGTTGAATTGGCTTAGACCCGAATGGCATATTTAGGTTACCTGTAAGTCCTGAGTAAAGTTACCTGTATCCAGGGTCGGTAAATTAAATGTGACCCACTTAATTAGACCTTCAAACATATCCCAGGCCAACCATTGAAGCGTGTGTGTGCAGGTTTAAACTGCAATTTCATTCTGCAAAATAAACCTTTTGCCAAGCCCAACCCTTTCTTTTTAATACATAGAAGTCACCCCTAGGATAGGCCCTTTACAGCCCATAGGGTAGAATGGAGTGTGTTTAAAAAGGTGGACATGGTTTTTTGACTTTACATGTTCTGGCAGTGAAAAACTCTTACATTTATTTTTCACTATTGCAAGGACTGCCTCTCCAATAGGATAACCCTGGGTTACCAAATTTCATTTAGCAAGTAAGATTCTGATGATGGACGGAGTTGGCATGTTCTTGCCCCAAACATTTGGTGCCTGTATCCTGGGCCACATGACTTGTAGCCGGGTGCTGGTCCTTGAATATTGCTCCCATACAGTGAAACAAAGAGGGAATATGTGTTGGCAGGACTGGCCATCCCTAACTCGATAGGGGGAGGAGCTGTCACCTACTACACTTGCACATCACAAAGATACTGCCTCAGCACACTCAGTATTTTGTGTCCCATGACAAACTCGGGCCAAGGCAGGGAGACAGGAAATTCCAGACACCTCTATAGTGTGAGGGCTCTTGAACCTTCTGTTACTTCAAAGTGGGCACAAGGTATAAACAAGGGAGACCAAAAGGCTTTACTGCTGATAGAGCCGAAATTACATTTATATTTTAAAGAGCAAAACTGGGCATAACACTTTTTGAGAGAGAAAAAATAAACGTACATCAAATACACGTTACAGAAAAGATGGTGAAAATAAGGAATTTAGTTACTGCATCGTAAAAGCATGCAGAAAGAGTCGTTTAGATGATATGATTTGTATAAGTAACATAGGTTGTTTTACTAACGTAAAGTTATTTTATTTTCATGTGCTAGAAAATGTGTACATGGTGAAATTCTCACGTTATTGTATTTACCTCTAATTTTTTTTAAATTTCATTTGCAAAGAAGAATAACTAATTAGATTTATGAAAAGATATGATTAATCTGGATTTTGATAGTGAATTTGATAAATGTAACTTTTGTATGTGATAACGTGTGCACCCAAAAGGACAAAAGAAAAGTAGATGCTACATCTTTCAGAGAATGTTCTTCATACATGTGCTAATATTTGCTTGAAATGAAAATTTTAATTTACATTTTAACGTGTGCTTAAATTTAGTAGTACCCCATTTCTACTCGAATTATTTTTGATTATACTAAATTCTCCTAAGTGCATCAGAAGTTACACTAGAATCTCGACTTCATGTTTTCCTCCAAATATATGGTTATACTTCTATATATCCTGTGTTATATTAGACTAATCTAAAATAGGCCAAACTGTAGTCATGAAGTTTTCTGCCTCGCTAAGCATACAGAACATGAGAGGATTCACCCATGCAACAATTTGTATGTAACCGAATTCTACTTTCCCTGAGTTCTCATGTATTGTATAAAGATTTTGCTACAATTATGTTACAGTTTGCAGGACATCTGCCTGGGAAGCTATTCTTTCGAACTCTTCTATGTGCTCTAGCTAAAGGGGCATGCAAGATGACTTAAGGACTGCATAATAGTTTCGCCTATTTCCTCTGCATTTTGTGTCTTCTTTATGTCACCTGATCCACATTCTAGACAAACTGACCAATAGACTGAGTGGTCTGATCAGATGAGGTGACATCCGGAAATGCTAATAATATAATATTGCCTGATGTTACGGATTGTGAGAGTTTGTTTGTTCGTTACTTTTGCACATTGATGCATCGAGACAGTTGTGAGCTTATGCAGCTGATGGTGGTGACAGGCGGCTGCTGTTCTGCATGCATGCTAACTACAAAGTGATCGAAGAGATTTGCAGAACCTTCTGATGCGGTCTCATCGGGCTTCCTTTACAAATTGGAGCATAGGCTATATGTGTTTAGTGGTCCTTTAATTCTGGGACTACTAGACTGACAAATGTATGTCCTTTCCTGAACCTATGAGCTTTGGGTACTGATTTGGTCTTTATTAATGTCATATTTCTATTGAAACACTTATTCGTCTAATTAATTGATAAACTAAACTATATTAACTAAATTGACTCAGCATGATTTGTCTAACTCAAGGTGAATGACATTCTCAATTTAAAGTTTACTAATGACTAAAGGTGATCAGATTAGAGAGATTTCAGGACATCGAATACTAATGCTATTTTTTTGTATTCCTTTATCTGAACTCTTGGTGTGTATGATTTTGGCTCACCAACGTTTCTTTAGGCGATTGGGTGACTGTTGGAACCTTTTATATCCAACCTCTCTTGGCACACAACAAGGTTTATCGGAGGACCAACATAGTGGAAATAATGAAATGTTACAGATCATCTAAGTCCACTGTGTTTTGGGACCCAGTAAACGCTACAGCAGTGCACTGCTAGACCTGTGGAAGATTCAGAAGGAGGACTGCCATGTTGCTCCGATGCAAGAAGGGCTGCCCTGCTATTCTGCTGCCCTACTGTTTGAATGAGATGGACTGGACCTGTATCTTGAATCCAACACCACCAGAGTGACTCCAAGGGCTAGTTGGCTGACATCCTGATCAGAGCCTCAGGGACAGAAAAGGCTCCAACCAACTTCAACCCTGCAGCTGAACTCAGCCTGCTGTGAGTCCTAATCCCCTCAAGTGGTGCCACTCCAGTCCTGAACCCTAGGAAGTGAGGCTAAAGGTGCTCTGCCAACCCAGATGCGGTCTCATCAGAACCGGCGCAGCCTCAACAGCTCATCGGAACTGTTGTAACACAACGCATCCTCGACATGGACCTCACAGATTTTAATCAAAACTGACACAACCTCAACAGAAGCCTGCATCACTGCCCTCAGATCTCATCGGAACTCCAGCTGCGTGAACCATGTGCGTCACATTTTCAACGCAAGCCCGTATCACAGCCCTCGCAGTCCATCGGAAATACCAATGCGCGACGCATTCCCTAGGTGGAAGATGCCCGGTTCTCAGGCCTGCAGCTGTTCAATGCTCTGCAACCAGGATTTAAGGTACAATTCTCATTGGGACTAACCTGGTCCCTGTACCCAGGCCACGCTCCTCTGCAGTTGTCCTGAGCTTGTGAGTTTGTCTGAGTCAGTGCGGCCAATAACCACAGTTGATGCGGTCTGCTTTTAAGTACTATTTTTGGGAGGGCCAAGGGAGGTTTGATTGTTTTTGTAAAATTGGGGATGTCAGGCACATGGAGGGATCTGCTGTGGGATTCAGCAGTGACGCAGGGCATTATAATGACCACTCGTGTCATGTGTCTGATTATCCTAAATTTTTATAACGCACAATCTAATTGTGAAGGAGGCAATTCGCTCTCTGAGCTTAACACGAGGCTGAGCTCAATACTGGACACGAATGCAGGTCGAACCAAACTAATCTAGTTGGGAGACTTTAATTGTCATCTGTGCCCAAATTTGATGATCACCAGGGGAGAATGGTCGACATGCCCGGTGCGTAAGGGCCTACATATGGAACACTCGCAGGTAGGTCTAGAACTTACTACTGTTATAAGTTCTTTGGGCTTAGTAAACATAATGGAAACGCTCTCCGTCACTGGAGATAGTCTAATCCCCCCAACTTTTAAAGGGAGGGGTTGTAATTCTTTTATTGATTTTGTTTTTGCCACCTCTTTATTGGCAAGCAGAATCCTAAACTTTCACATTATTTCTAGCCCATTCAGTGATCACAACCCTCTTGTCTTTTTGCTCCCTACTATCATCCGCGCCACATCATTGACTAGTCACCTCAAGGCCTCCTCCCTTTCAACCACGGGTCAAGGGCGGCGAGTAAGATGGGCACAAGTAGATATGGAATCATTTACTTCCTCTCTTTTTAAAGATGGACAGGAGCACATTATGAATTGCTTAGATCCCACTGTGGGGGTGCCAGAAACAATTACTTCCTTTGAGGCTCTTGCAAATTTGATTAGCACTCTTCTTACTGTCCCTGCGAGGAAATCTAACCCGCTGCAAAATAGATGGTTTGATGCCTCATGCTCACTTGCTCTAAGGAACCTTAAAATGGTTATGAAAGAATTTCCGCGTGTAAAGGCAAAAGTGGCTGAATGTCGGAAACAGTATAATAGGGTGTTAAAGGAGCGCAAGAGTCAAATTCAGCGTGCGGCCTGGGAAGACCTAACAGAGGCTGCAGAATTACACAATACTACACGCTTCTGGCAGGTGATAAATAGTCCCTGCTCTGCAGATCCAAATAAGCCAGACATCTCAACAGTAATTTTACCGGATAATTGGCAGGTGTACTTTAAAGGGCTTTATAACCACCCCACAGATCAAGTGGCCTTTTTGGCCCCAGTAGTTTCTACGGATTCCACACAGTCACTATTTTTCTCTATGGAGGAAGTTAGTGTAGGTATTGCAGCCCTAAGCCGTAACAAGGCCCCGGGTCCCGACGGTATTCTGCCAGATCTTTATCTTAGCAACCTTGAAGGGGGATAGGTACAGTCCCCACTGTTATCGTCCTATTTCGCTAATAGACGCCACCATGAAGGTTTTGGGTGGGGTGATTTTAAGCAGATTGGAGGACTGGGCAGAACTCAAGGGGGTGATTACCGACACCCAGTATGGGTTTCGGAAGGGAAAGTCCACAGTGAATCAATGTCTCAACTTATATTTAATTAGTGCCAAATATACCATAGCCAAAAAGGGATCATTATTCCTGGCCTTTATGGACCTCTCAGCTGCGTTCAATCGTGTGAATCGCAGCAAATTGTGGGCACTGCTTGGCGATATTGGGACTGACCCACCACTAACAGGCATACTGCATACTCTTCACTCCGACACATCAGCCGTAGTTAGGTACTCGCCCGTGGGGCATCTAACCAAAAGTTTTGAATGCTCAAGTGGGGTGCGCCAGGGTTGTACTCTTGCACCTTTTTTATTTGTGTTATATATAAATGGGTTGGACTCCACTCTCAGCAGTATTGCGACAGATGTCCCTAAGATAGGCTCACGTAAAGTTCCAGTCCTATTATACGCAGATGATGCTGTTCTTCTGGCCCGCACTCCCTCTGCACTGCACATTTTAATAGATGGTTTTACAACTTTTATGACAAATCTGAACATGTCTACTAATCTCACTAAATCATATGTGATGACGGTAGGGGAGAAATCACGAAGACAACAGAACTTTACAATTGGCACACATGTACTAGGAAACGTACCCATGTTCACTTATTTAGGCATAACCTTTGATGTAAAGCTGAATTTTAAAAATCTAATAGACGAAAAATGTCTTAATATGTCCAGGATTACAGGGTCCATCAAGGGATATGCCACTCGGCTGGGGTACTGGACGCCCGGTCTAATTTTAAAATTGTATAATTCTATCTGTTGTTCAGCGGTTCTATATGGTAGCGAAGTTTGGGGCTTCATAGAAACATCTAAACTTCAAACTGTGGAAAATAAATATTTGAAAAGCTTGTTGAGAGTTCCGCCTAGCTCACCCACTTTTAGCATACACGAGGAGTTGGGGGTTAGCTATCTCTCTGACTTGGTGGCCGTTAGACCTCTTCTTTGCTGGCTTAAAATTTGGCTCAATAAAGATTGTGGCCTAACAAAATCTGTTTTATTGGACTGCTTGAACCTGGATCATAGCAGCAGAATCTCGTGGCTGCGATACGTCAAAACCACCTTCATGAAGTTGGGACGTGAGGAACTGTACAGTGCACCCGAGATAATTAAGCCCAGCGACAAGGGAAGTATAAAGATCTTGCATTCTAATTTTCTGGTTACCACTCATGAAAAGGCGGAACTCTTAAAGCGGACTGTGAGAGAACACGCCATGGTCAAAACAACTACTGGTATAGAACCCTATCTGTCTTTTGTACTTAACTCACATGAAAGATTTTTAATAACTCGTTTTAGATTTGGTTTTATCCACTTTTTATTAGCAGTGCCAGAGGGTTTTATTGATAAACTTAGTGATAAAGGGCTCTGCGGCTGCGATCACAGATCTCCACAGGACACCCTTCACTTTATATTTTTATGCTCTTTTTATGCTGGGCCAAGGAGACAGTATCTGAAAGATCTGCTCAAGAAACTTAAGTTTAAACATGTAAGGGTGGCATTACTGTTTTTAAAAATGTCTACTGATCACTTTACATTATTTTATGTTTTAAACTTTTTGAAGGCAGCTATGAGATTACGTAAAACCAGAGGAGTTGTTTATTAATCCATTGTAATGAACTTGAAGATTGTGTATTGTATTGACTGGTTGTGAGGTTTTTCTTTTAAATGTATTGCTTTTATGATTTAATTTTAAATCGAAATAAAGCTTTATTGATTGAAGTACTATTTTTACCTAAACCTTTAAAACTGAATATCTCCGGCTCTACTGCTTGGATTTTTTGTAGTTTTGGTCTCAGAATAATCTATTAAGTTGTAGTCTAGTTTTAGGTCGCAGCCTACCAGACTGCATAGCTGTCTGGTTTGCTAAAGACATCTTGGTGATAATCAGAAAGCTGACCTAGGAATGCATTCTGCCTCTTGCTTACCATTATCTGTGTGGTTTATAACTCACATTTTCTGGCTTTATTCGTTTTAGGCTGTACAGCTTGAGTGCATCCCTCCTGTTGCCCAAACCTTGGTTACTGCATTCTTCCATAAACTCTCTTGCTGTAAACAGGCCTTTTAATCTTAAGACAGAAGTCGGACTTCAAGCTGTGTCTTCCGAGGGAGCCTGGAGTTTACTTTTCTTTTCCTGACTTCACAGTGAGAGTGTTTATAGGAAAGAAAAATTTTAATTACTCTCCCCACGTAGCCCGCTCTTGCTCCTCCTATGCTTCAGTTTAGGAGGCTGTAACATAACCCTTATATAGCATATTCTGTAACATGACAGATTTTTATTTTAGGTAGAAAGGTAAGTGAGTTATTGCTTTTAACGCAGAGAACCTTTGGTACTTGCAGTTAACACATTGTAATCCTTTTGATAAAGTACAGTGAGATAGGAAGGACATTTGGCTCCTACACATTGTAACCCTCTCTGTTTTAAGCAACAAACATATTGTACATTGATTTATATACTTACATGGTTTATTGTCAATGTATAATATATATGTTATGTAAAGCGCTCTTACAGCCTGCACTGTGGTGAGTAGCGCTATAAAAGAAATAAAATAGTGGTATTTACATTCTTATTTGTGCAAATACTGGGACAGACCAACACATCGACATTCTTATAGTGCATGCATTTCTCTTATATACAGGGACGGAACAAAGTAAAACAATCCCTCTCTTAAGCACCTATAAAGTGATAAAAAGCTCTGAGTCTTTCTTTCCACTCCATCCCATTTGCATAGAAGTGTGAGCCTCTACACTGCACCGCACCAAAATCAAATTGTAACAAAAGGAGGCCTCATAGCCCTTTAACTTCGGTCTTTATCTTTGCCCAGCTGGAAGTGAAATATATTAAAATGCCCCCTACCCGCCTGCATGTTACTGCTTAGAATAAATGCAGGCAACAGTACAGGCACTACTAAATATGTCCCAGTGTCTGAAAATTATATCAGGACAAGTTCAGGAAAGGCAAAGTCGTTCTTCACAACCAACAACAGATCACTGCTCTTTTAAGCACCTCAACTTCCTCTCTATCCTTTAAACAGGCACTTTCAGGAGTTTACATTAGTTTCAAGCAGCAAGTGCAGTGACACCAGGACAATAAGAACTCATGGAAATGTAACCTACGCTAATGCTTCAGTTTACATTTTAAACAGATTTCCTTACTACCACACACTGCCTACATCAGAATATACATTTTGACACTAGCTTCACGTTAAAATACAAAGAATGCTCTTTCATGGCTATTGTTTACTAACACCACAACTTATCACCCTGCTTCAGGGCACACACACCAACAACACACCTCTCTCTTTATTGGTCATTCTGAACTACACTAACCAGACTGGACATTACATTTGTGCAGCAGGTACAGTGGCACCATGCCCAACACAAACGCAATGAACATAAACCACAACTTCATTTCACCCACCTACATATTACTCTGTCTCTAGACTCACCTCCCCCTCCCCCACTCCCCCATGCTTTTACAAAGACCTAACTTCTATTTAGGAAGCAAGCCTACTGGCTCTAGGATGGTAATTTCACTACTTTTTGCTTTTATGCACAAATGCACACGTTGTAACATTTACCTTCCTGCAAATTGTAAAGAGACCAACACCACAATCTTACAGCTACTTTGAGAATCTCTCCTTCACCCAGCCACAGGCCTAAGCACTCCCAGGCTCCTCACCCGCAGCCTTTCCCACTTCAAAGCTTCACAATCTGCCTTTAGGCTCTTTCAACGCTTTGCCCGACGCTGTGTCTACTTACACCTCGGCACATGCTCTAACAACAATTACACTGCATCCTTCATGTCCTTCCTGCATGGAATATATGCGCTTTCAGGCCTTGTCTTTCACTTACTAAATCACATATGCAACAAAAAAATGCCTCTCCTTTTAGGTCTCACCTAGGCAGCGCATGCGCAGTCTCTTCGAGATATGCTGTACCTACAATGTGGGCTTCTAGCACCTCCCATCTTTTTGATTGGTTCCAGTTAGTGCCCTCTGAAAATGCTAGCTTCTGCTTGGTGAATTGCTCAATAAGTCCCTCCTTTTGGTGTTTTAGAACCTCCCATGGAGACTGCCCGTTACATGTTGTCTTACTCTTTTTGTTATTTATGTTACTTTGTGTGCACTATATTTTTTGTTTGCCTCTGCTTGTGTTTTTGGAAAGTAGTTATTTTTGGATTTAGGACTAAAACGCACTTATGTGGTGGCATTTGTACTTTACGCATGCCATTGTTTTTTGGGGGCCGATGTGAGTTTACCTAGTTGTCTTTGCTTCCTCCCTCGGGCTCTGTTGGCCGCTCATTGGAGGAGGGGGCAGGGTAGAGCAGGGGCCGCGCTGCGGGCTTGTTAAGATTGGTGTTTATCTCCGTGGTTTGGTGAGATCCCATGCCCTTAACCTTCTATGGCTTGGAGCCCTAAACTCTCCGTTATTTTTTTTGCTTTAAAAAAACACAGGCACCAGCCTCTCTGAGGGCTTTACCTACTGGAGCAGGGAAATAACCTCCTGCTCTGTTGCTGCCTCTTAGGTTTTGCGGGGGCACTCATTGGAGGAAGGGGCGGGGCAGAGCCGGGGCAGTTCTGCAGGCTTGTTTTTCACCTAGCACCGTTCGTTTTTTTTGGCTATGGTGGGTCACTGTAACAGACCTATTGCTGGCTCATTTCTGTCTATATAAGGCTCTCTAAGGTTATATAAGACTCACAGTATTTTGCTGCCTGATTGTTTGCGGGGAGACTCCCATAACCAGAGTCCTTTGCTCCCAGGAGGGAGGAGCCATCACTGCCCTTGCGCTTAATAGCGCCACCGAGCACCGCAGCGCTGGACGCACTGTATTTTGCTGCCTGATTGTTTGCGGGGGGACTCCCAGAACCAGAGTCCTTTGCTCCCAGGAGGGAGGAGCCATCCCTGCCCTAGCGCTCAAAAGCGCCACCGAGCACCGCAGCGCGGGACGCGCTGTATTTTGCTGCCTGATTGTTTGCGGGGGGACTCCCAGAACCAGAGTCCTTTGCTCCCAGGAGGGAGGAGCCATCACTGCCCTTGCGCTTAATAGCGCCACCGAGCACCGCAGCGCTGGACGCACTGTATTTTGCTGCCTGATTGTTTGTGGGGGGGACTCCCAGAACCAGAGTCCTTTGCTCCCAGGGGGGAGGAGCCATCCCTGCCCTAGCTCTCAAAAGCGCCACTGAGCACCGCAGCGCGGGACGCGCTGTATTTTGCTGCCTGATTGTTTGCGGGGGGACTCCCAGAACCAGAGTCCTTTGCTCCCAGGAGGGAGGAGCCATCACTGCCCTTGCGCTTAAAAGCGCCACCGAGCACCGCAGCGCGGGACGCGCTGTATTTTGCTGCCTGATTGTTTGCGGGGGGCTCCCAGGAGGGAGGAGCCATCACTGCCCTAGCGCTCAAAAGCGCCACCGAGCACCGCAGCGCGGGACGTGCTGTATTTTGCTGCCTGATTGTTTGCGGAGGGATTCCCAGAACCAGAGTCCTTTGCTCCCAGGAGGGAGGAGCCATCACTGCCCTTGCACTTAAAAGCGCCACCGAGCACCGCAGCGTGGGACGCGCTGTATTTTGCTGCCTGATTGTTTGCGGGGGGACTCCCAGAACCAGAGTCCTTTGCTCCCAGGAGAGAGGAGCCATCACTGCCCTTGCGCTTAAAAGCGCCACCGAGCACCGCAGCGCGGGGACGCGCTGTATTTTGCTGCCTGATTGTTTGCGGGGGGACTCCCAGAACCAGAGTCCTTTGCTCCCAGGAGGGAGGAGCCATCACTGCCCTTGCACTCAAAAGCGCCACCGAGCACCACAGCGCGGGACGCGCTGTATTTTGCTGTCTTTTTGTTTGGGGGGGGACTCCCAGAACCAGAGTCCTTTGCTCCCAGAGGGAGGAGCCATCACTGCCCTTGCGCATAAAAGCACCACCGAGCACCGCAGCGCGGGACGCGCTGTATTTTGCTGCCTGATTGTTTGCAGGGGGACTCCCAGAACCAGAGTCCTTTGCTCCCAGGAGGGAGGAGCCATCACTGCCCTTACACTCAAAAGCGCCACCGAGCACCACAGCGCGGGCGTGGTGTATTTTGCTGCCTGATTGTTTGCGGGGGGGACTCCCAGAACCAGAGTCCTTTGCTCCCAGGAGGGAGGAGCCATCACTGCCCTTGCGCTTAAAAGCGCCACCGAGCACCACAGCGTGGGACGCGCGCGGGCCAAGGGCGGGCCCGTCCTTGCCCGTCTGTGACCGGATGAGGCCGGGCTGGGCCACCCCCTATTTCATGATCTAAAGGTACTGTTGTTGTGCTACTCTTTCTTTCCTAAGAGACTTAATTGATACTGACTCTTCCAGACTGAAAAAGCCCAGTTGCTTTAAATAAGATCCATATCATGGGGAAAAGGAAGAGCATTGGAGGGAGGGGATGAGGGTTTAAGTGTGTTGACCAAGGTAAAAAAAACAAGGAAGACAAGGAAGCTAGCTACACATGCGGGGAACAATTGTGTTATGAATCGTATTGATGACTTACTTGAGGAATGTGGAGACCTACTTATAGCTAACCCCGTCCCAAGAAAGACAGTAGAAAAAGGGTGTAAAAATCCAGTCACAGTATCGAAGGTTGGCAAAAAACAAGGCCCAGTGGCCCCCGAAATGTTTGTAGCTAGGAATAAGAGTGACTATCCTATTAAAGACCAAGAGCGAAACCTGTGGTATTTACAACGTATACGCCAGTAGCACAGGGGGTAGGAAATCCGAGACAATAGCTGCCTTAGAAGACCTTATCGAAAGATAATCCACACAATCGCATATAATTGTTGCTGGTGATTTTAATGTGACATTCGAACCCTTGTTAAGTTGCGACTGGAACCTTACAATGGAAGAAGATGCCCAATGGGGTATCCCAAAATTGGAACTTGCGCCAATTAAAAGATGGTCCGAGGTGGCTATCCAGATCAACTCAATTTGTTCAAACAAAGGCCTCAGGGCAGCCAATGGTAGGACTGCACAGGACAGGTTGGGGGTAAGTACCTATAAGAGTAGTTTGGGCCAAAGTAGAATAGATTATATTCTAGTGAGTCTAAGATTATGGGATTACCTAGAGGATATGTTGGTTATTGATTGGTTGGAGAGCGATCATAACCCTCTATGTATGTTTTTATCCTGCTGGGTATTGACCGTACCTGAAAGTGTGTATAACGAATCGTCCCCCCCTAAATATAGTTCCTACAAACTTGAAGTGGGTGCAAATGGTAGGTAACCAGGCGAAAGTAGACCTTATTCTTAGTAAGTTAGCACACGCAACCCATGAGATGAGTACCATCCTTAGTAGCAGCTCAGACCTTGAGTCTTTTACCAAGGTCCACGAAACGCTTTTTCAACAACTAAAAAACCTCTTCATTAGACCAGCTAAGCCAAGTAAGGAATTGCTCAATAATTCGCCATGCTGGTATAAAAAAGAATGTAGGCAAGCTCGTTTTGCTTTGGGGCAGGCTATAAGAGTAGGAACTAGTAGTGCTGTCCGCAGCGCAAGGATTGACTACAAAAATGTAATGTATAAAGCAAAACGCGCATGGGATGAACAGAGGTGGCAAGAGCTCAAAAAGGTTAGTGCCCTTAAAAACTCAAAGTGTTTTTGGAGTATAATTAAGTGGGGATGTGGTGGGAAACCAGAAAAACCCCACAATTGGGTTGCACAGGATGACTGGGTGGTTTATTTTAAGCCCCAATATGCAAAAAGCCCGGCAGTAAGTATAAGGGATCAACCTACCTACTCACCCTTCTTAGATGAGGCATTTAATATAGGGGACGTAAACTTGGCACTGGAATCTGTGGTTGCTGGTAGGGCGTCGGGCATTGACGGTGTCCCAGCAGACACTTTTTTGCATGATAAAAAGTCCTGGGGTAGGTATATACTGTTATTAGCGAATGCAGTGGCGAAAGGAGCGCCCATCCCGGCCTCATGGAACGTTGCGGAAATTATACCAGTTTATAAAAAGGGGGATAAGACACTCCCTGGTAATTACCGCCCGATTAGTCTGATAGATTCTATGCAAAAGATTTTAGGTAGAATGATTTTAAATAAAATCCAGGTCTGGGAGCGAGAGCAGAACATCCTATCACACCTCCAGGCAGGATTTAGGGCTTGCACCAGCACTATTGACCAAGTATTACATTTTTCAATGTTGCACTGGAAGGTAGTGCAACTGGAAAAGGGTAGTTTATATGCTGCCTTAAAAAACCAATGAAATTCCCCCGTTATAGTTAGTGCAGGCAACTATAACTCACGCGACCGCAATCCTCTGCTGATGACGTCAGATATTACATCACTGATGACGTGTGTCTTTCTGAAAAATAAATATTTGTAATATATGTATAGCTAAAGGTTAATGGAAGAAGACATGGGTAAATAAGTGTCTAAATACAGTGATGTAATATCTGACGTCATCAGCAGAGGATTGCGGTCGCGTGAGTTATAGTTGCCTGCACTAACTATAACGGGGGAATTTCATTGGTTTTTTACGAGTGAAATGTCCAGCTAACTAGAACATGTGTGAAACCTATGGTTTTTTAAGTGAATTTGCAAGGTTTTTTAAATGCTAATTCCCAACTATAACGTGTGTGAAACCTATGTTTTTTTCAGTGAATTTGTACGGTTTTTTAAATGCTAAGTTATGTATTTATTTATTTTTTTTAAGGTTTTTCACCGTGCGCGTACCGTACGCGCACGTTAAGCAGTTCGCGGAATTTTTCCGTTTCTACTGTACGCGCACGCTATGCGTACTCCGCGATTTTTCGCAAAAAAATTAAAGGAAACTTTGGCCCTTGGGGGTTCCTCTTGGACCCCCTGACTAAGGCTAGGGGGTCAGGAACTGTCCACCCTAAAGGTCCTATGGAAAAATGCATGGGGAAAAAGCGTTTTGGGACCCCCCCTTTTTCTCAGCCCCCGCTTGACGAATCCCCCCCGAGACTTTCAGGGAAGGAGCGGAGCGGAGCGCCCCACCTATTTTGAAAATTTTGCGAGTATTCGTCAATCGGCGCCAAAGTTATTCCAAATAGAATGTTGCGGATTTCCTATGGAAACACGATCCTAACTATAACTATCTACTGGCGACCGCCAGTAGATAATATATATATGTGTATGTATGTATGTATATATATATTCACTGAAAAAAACATAGTTTTCAGGGGCGTTATAGTTAGCTGTACTTTTCACTCGTACAAAACCATAGAAATTCCCCCGTTATAGTTAGTTCAGCTAACTATAAGTCGCGCGCCTGCAATGCACTGCTGATGACGTCACATATTACATCACTCATGACATGGTCAGTGACATCACTCATGACATCACTGATGACATCTCAAATGACATCACTGATGACATCACTGATGTCATCATCCAGTGAATATGTGTTTTTCTGAAAATTACATATGTTTTATATATGTATATCTCAAGGTCGATGGAAGAATAAATGGGTATATAAGTGTCTAAATGGATGATTTGTTTTTGAAAAATTGATTGTATAACTGACTGATTAAGTGTATCTTAGTGAATACATGACTTAGTGAGTAATGTTTAAATATGTAAATATCTGTATCAGTCTCTCACTTTGTGTATAAGTGGCTGCATGGGTTGATGAGTAGCTACATGAGTGTCTATATAGGTTATTAGTTGGTTTTTGAGTATCAGTATAAGTGTCTGATGTCTGATGGTTCGGTGGGGGGTATTACGTAGTGCATAGGTGCATGAATGAGTGACTCACCGTTTGTATGTGTTGAAGACAGCATGTGTGCAGGACTGTATGGGTGGATGAGTGTGTGCATGGGTGTTTTAGTGAGTGAATGACTGTCTCAATAGTGTCTCTATGAGTAACTACATATGTTTTAAACTAGTATATGTGACTATTGGTGTATATAAGTGAGTATATGTGAGAGTGAGAGATTGAAAGAGTTCCTGTATGAATAAGTATGTGTTTCTATAAGTGATTGTTTAAAAGACTAAGTATATGTAAGTTTCTGTAGAAGTAAGTGTGGTGGTGTGTGTATAACTGTATATGCAGGTAAACGGATGTTTGATTCTTTATTAGCATGAGTGACTATGTGTGTGAGTAACTTTATGGATGAGTGGCGTTGTGTAACAGGATGTATAGGTGTATGAGTACATATGATGAGTGAGTACATGTATGAGTGACTGTATAGGACTGTTGGTGAATGAGTGGATGTGGATGTGGATCTTACAATTACTGAGTAGGTTGTTGTAACTGGTATTGGCATGTCCATTGTTTTGAAAATTTTAATTTCTATGTTTGAATGTGTGTATCAAAGGTTATATTAGGGGGAGAGGAGGTCTGCCACTCTATCACAAGGATGATGTCATCAGTGATGTCATGAGTGATGTCACTGACCATGTCATGAGTGATGTAATATGTGACGTCATCAGCAGTGCATTGCGGGCGCGCGAGTTATAGTTAGCTGAACTAACTATAACGGGGGAATTTCTATAGTGAAAAGTCCAGCTAACTATAACGCCCCTGAAACCTATGGTTTTTTCAGTGAATTTCTAAGGTTTTTTAAATCCTAATTCCTAGCTATAACGTGCCTGAAACCTATGGTTTTTTCAGTGAATTTCAAAGGTTTTTTAAATGCTAATTTCTAGCTATGCCTACAGAGATAGGACATGTGAAGAAAGAAGGAAAAACGCACAGAAAGAAAAAAAAGAAATGCAGAAAGAAGCAACAGAAGTCCTCAAAGATGAAGAAAAGTGCAGGAAGAAGTATAACGTGCAGAAAGAACAAACAGAAGAGCAGAAACAAGCCTTGTTGCAAAATCATCCTGTACCCTCAACTTTTTCAGACGGATACTGGTGGTAACTGAGTCTGACTAACCAGTCCTAGAGCCAGTGCTATGTTAAAAGACACTCAGAATACAGTGAAAAAACCTACATACACTAGGGCACACTATGCGTTGGGGTCCCCCTGTGATTAACATGACCTCCTCTGTAAGCCCCTAGTATATAATAGGGCAGGGGATTAAAACTACCTCTTAAAACGCACCACAGGGCGTGTTTGAACACATCACCTCATGCCCCGTCCCCTCCCTTCCCCACTGTGTAAACACGCCCTGTAGCCGTTTTAAGTTGGGAGATTAAGTCCCCTTGAATCCTGAGGGTCCCTAGGGTCCAACTAGACCACTAGGTACCTCCAGTAAGCGCCACAGACCTACGTTGCAGAGAGGTGTAAAAAGTGGCACAGCCTGCACCACCTCTCTGCAACGCAGAGCAGTGGTGCTTACTGGAAGCACCTGAGGATTGAAAGGGAATTATTTCCCCAACTTAAAAACGCGCCACAGGGCGTGTTTGCACACGTCACCTCAGGCCCCGTCCCCTCCCTTCACCACTGTGTAAACACGCCCTGTGGCCGTTCTGAGTTGAGAGATTAAGTCCCCTTGAATCCTAAGGGTCCCTAGGGTCAAACTAGCCCACTAGGTACCTCCAGTAAGCGCCACAGAGCTGCGTTGCATGGAGGTGTAAAAAGGGGCGTGGCCTCAGAACACCTGTCTGCAACGCAGCTCCCTGGCGCATACTGGAGATACCTGTTGGGCTAGTTGGCCCTCAGGAACCCTCAGTATTGAAGGGGAATTAATTCCTCAACTTACAACTGGCCAGGGGGCGCGTTTGCAGAGTGCTGCAAGGAGGGGGCGTGGCTTCCGGCGCGATGCCGGTCTTTTTTTTTTTTTTTTTTTTTTAGAAGGAGGGCTGCGTGGCCCCCTTTCTTTTTCTAATTTATTAGCCCTGGGAACCCCATCCCCCAGGGCATGCACCCTAATTTTTTTTGTTGAAAAAAATTAATTTGGCCCTCCCAAGGCCTTAATCGGCCCCGGGGACCCCAACCCCCGGGTCATGGCCTATTTTTTTTTTTTATTCTTTAGGAGGGGGGCTGTGTTGCCCCCCCTCCTCAGGCCACTTATGGCCCCGGGGACCCCATCCCCGTGGCCGGCCTTTGATTTTTATTATTTTAAAAAAATATATATTTATAGAAACACCTAGGACATGCTGGACAAACCGTATGTACCTATCACCATGACGATTTGCGTGATATTCATTAAAAGGCGACTATGCATACAATGAATCCACGTAGAATGTATTCACACCGCTGGTGAAGCTCTGACATGTCTGACACCCTACCGTGCCTAATCCCGGCGCCCCCGCTGGTGGGTACTCTCCAAGTAAACACCCTTGTCGTTTATTTATACTAACATGGGTAGCTATTGACGGGCACATTTAATACACATGCACACCAAGCCATTCAAAGGGGATTCAACAAAAATTCGACCAAACTATGCAAGAAACCCCCTCACGGTTAATAAAACACACATCCACCGCCGGATGTGTAATACTTTTTATTTTACTCTCTGGAAAGGAGACAAACCTCACTTGAGAGTCACAGCGTGCTCCTGGCTGAGCCCAATGCTGTGTTACACCCACCAGTGCCCGCCGAGTGCCACACACCTCTGTGTTGTATTCCACCAGCTAGTGCGTATGCTATGACACTCTCTAGCCCATGTGCACTGTAACACCACCCCGTGAATATGTCATGCCACACTTGCCTTTGCACGGGTTATATTGCCCCATCGAACGTGCCTTCCTCGATGCCTATGTTAAAAGCACAGCGATATGCCATACATATTATAATCTGGGATCCATATCTTTGTCACAGTGCATATGCAATGTTACACTACCCAACACATATTTTATATTACAACTTTAGAGACTACTTAGGTTACACAACACTGCCCTGTGCATATTACACTCCAAGGCGCATATCACATAGCAAGCGCTAGTGCCTGTGCTATCTCGCGCTCTCCAATGAATCTGTCATTGAGCACAATGTATTGCATATTATATTTCATGGCCCGGTTCATCTTATATCACACTTTTTGGTGCATAGTTTATACCATATACTATATCTAGTTTTCATTTGCAATCGTGCTCTCAGGACCATGTTCTATATAACACTGCGTCCACCTACCCTTTTCACGGGCATTACATTTTGCGATGGGGGGTGGAGGGTCAGGGGATGTTTCTGCCAAGTGAGCCCTTAGTCACAGTCCCAAATGTCCTCTTCTTCCTGATTAAAAGTGAGATTCTGCTGCATACTTGGTCATATTTTAAGTAGTTCGCACAGACACACATTTTAAAAACAATAAAGTTCCCAATAGCCACCTTCTATGAACAGTTAGCTTGCTGCCCCATCCACCTCCTCCCTATCCTCTGTTGTCTGAATCCATGGACTAGCCTCCTCCCTCCTGCCATGCATGGTCTGATGTGCTGCCACTGCCCTCCATTTAGCATGTACCAGTCCACTCCTCCTGCCTTCCATTGCCCAATTATATGGCCCATCATTGACCTCCTGCTTAGCCTCTGTGCTTAGCTTGCTGCCCCTATTCTCCTTCCCCCTGCCCTCCGATGTCTTTGTGCATGCCCCTGCTCCATCCTTTTTGCCCACCATGTTCCATGGACCTGACACTCCTATCTACTCTGAGTGTTCTGTTGAGCTCCCCTCCCACCTGCCTAGCATTGTCAGATGACTGTAAACTGTCCCTGCCACCTCCACCCTGCCTGTCCACATGCCATGCCCCTATCCCCTTCCTCCTGTCCTCCATTGCACATTTTACTGCCACACCCTTCTGCCCTCCCTGGTCTGTTGTGCTGCAACTGCTCCTCCTGCCTGCCCCGCGCGGTCTGTTGTGAGGCCCCTTCCACTGAACTCTCTTGTCTGTGCCCAGGTCCTGACCCTCCTTTCTATCCTCCATGGTCCTTTGTGCATGCCCCTGCACCCTCCTTCTTGCCCATCATAGCCATTGTGCTGCCACTTACCCTCCCGCTTGCCATGCATGGTCTTCTGTGCTGCCATGGCCCCTCCCACCTTCCCTGTGTGGTCAGCTAGCTGCTCCTGAACCCCCTCCCACCTTCCCTCCATGGTCTGTGTGTATGCCATCATAGTCTCACTGTTGCTCTCCATGGTGTGTCTTGTTTCTAGTGCCCATCCTGCCTGACCTCCATGGTCATCTTGCTGCTCCTGCCCTGCCCCCTTGCCCCCAGCCCTCTGTTTCCATGTGCAGACCCCTATTCCCTCCCTCCTGGCTTGTCGGTTCCATTGTAATGCCCCTGATCCGTCCCTCCTGCCCTTTATGGTCTGTTATGCTGCAGCTTTCTCTCCTGTCTGTCCATTATGGTGAGCTAGCTACCATTGCCTCTTTCCCCTCTGTTCTCTGTTGTCCATGTGCATGGTCCTGTCCCCTTGTGGCCTTTTTCCCCTTGACCGTTCGTTACCCCCTTCCCTCTTCCTATCCTTAAGTCACTCCCGGCAGTCACTGGGTTACTGTTGCACTTTTCTTTTTATTTCTTTGGTACAATAAAGTTTGCAGAGCGTCAAAATAAAGTGTAACAACACAGGTGTGGGGTCCTCCAGGTCCGCCTTCTCGTCTCCCTTGCTTGCTTCCCGGCTCTGTTCGGGGAATAGGTGAGCGTGGACCCAAAAGAAAAGAAACAGAACAACTGGTTTTAAATTCTACCAGGCTGCAACAACGCAAAAAAGGGGAGGGTAAGTGTACCGTCACCGGTCCCTAGTGAATGTGCCTAACGTGGGGGAAAAACAGTTGGTGACTTCAGTGACGTCCCTTAAAACGAGCCCACAGCCCCTGAACAAGCCCCGGCTGGATAACAGGTACTCGCCTCGAGCCCCGACCCTCCAGGGCCGAGGTGTTGGGAGACCAAGCCTCCGTTCCGTCAGGGAGTGCAGTGGTCCCGGGCGCAGTGCTCCTGGAGCTGTGTTCCTTCGCTGGGTCTCCGACGGTGGTTCCTGGATCGGCTCCTCCGACTTCCGGCTCCTCCGCTCGTCCCGCCGTTCTCCAGAGGGTTGTGCTCGCTCGGTCGTCCTGCTCGGCTTCTTCCGCGTCTTTTCCTCTCTCCGAATCTCCCACCACACCATTCATCGGATGTCCGTCACTTTTATCGGGATTGCTCACACCGCCCTGATTAGACGCTAGAGCGCCGCCCTCACTTCCTGGTCGCTCTTCGGCGGCGGCCATGTTGGAATGGTCGGAGCCGTTTTCGACGGAGACATCACCACATTGCCCTCCCGTAAGGGGTGGACGTTCGGGCCACTCCAACACTGGGAACCTGGAGAGGTAGTCCACATTATTTTGCAGTTTTCAGGGAATGTGAATGGCCTCGAAGGTGAAGGGCTGCAATGCAAGGAACCAGCGTAAAATTTTAGGATTAGAGTCTTTATGTAAAGAGAGCCAGGTAAGTGGGGCATGATCGGTAAGGAGAAGGAAGGAACGTCCCAAAAGATAATATTGCAGTGCCTCTATGGCCCATTTGAGGGCTAGGCATTCCTTCTCTATTGTTGAGTATCGGGTTTCCCTGGGAAATAGTTTTCTACTGAGGTAGAGGACGGGATGCAGGTCTCCTAGGACGTCTGGCTGTGAGAGTACAGCCCCTAGTCCTCTACCTGAGGCGTCTGTTTGGAGAACGAAGGTTTTCGTGAAGTCAGGGCAGGCAAGGACTGTGGATGTGCATAAAATGGTCTTGAGAGTCTGGAAGCTATCTTCTTGGGGAGACAGCCAAGGAAGGTGTTTTCCTGTGTGGGTTTTGGTGAGCAGATCGGTGAGGGGGCTGGCTATTTCTGAGAATCGGGGAATAAATCTTCTATAGTACCCCACTAATCCAAGGAAGGAACGCACGTCTTTCTTACAAGAGGGTCTGGGTATTTTAGTGATGGCTTCTATTTTGCTAACTTGAGGTTTTATTTGGCCCTTACTGATGGTATACCCTAAATATTCTATACAGTCGGTTCCAAATGTGGTTTTTTTGGGATTGAGAGTAAGACCGGCTTGTTGTAAGGACAGCAGGACTGCTTCCAAATGTTTTAGGTGTGTAGTCCAGTCCGGGCTGTAGACGACGATGTCGTCTAAATAAGCGGCTGAAAATTGATGGTGTGGGGCTAGTAATGTGTCCATTAGTCGCTGAAAAGTAGCGGGGGCCCCATGTAGGCCGAAGGGTAGAACCTTAAACTGATATAGACCAGTCGGGGTCGAGAAGGCTGTTTTTTCTTTGGCAGAAGAGGTGAGGGGTATCTGCCAGTAGCCTTTGGTCAGGTCTATTGTCGTCATGACTCTAGCGTTGCCTAGGCGTTCGAGGAGTTCGTCCACCCTGGGCATAGGGTAGGCATCAAATTTAGACACGGAGTTTACCTGACGGAAGTCTATGCAAAACCTGATGCTCCCATCAGGTTTTGGGACAAGAACAACAGGGGAAGACCAGGCACTATGGGATGGTTCTATTATATCAGCTTCCAGCATCGCCCTTATCTCTTGATCTACTGCTGTTCTTCTTGCTTCCGGAATGCGATATGGTTTTAATTTGATGGGTCGGGTGGTGGTTGTGATGATGTCGTGTTCTACCAGTGAGGTCCTCCCAGGATCTCCTGACAGCACCGTGGCAAACTTGGCGCACAGATCTACCATCTGTTGTTTTTGGGTGGGATTAAGTTGTGGTCCTACTTGAATCGGGGTCTCCTCTCTCCCTCTTTGGGGAAGATGGGTTACGTCAATGGGTTTATGTATCGTTATGTGACCTATCGATGCCTCTCTCTGTGATACCTCGGGAAGGGGACCTTCCCAGGCTTTGAGCAGATTGACGTGGTATATCTGTCCTTCGTTCTTTTTATGTGGGACGTCTATCCGATACGTAACAGGAGTTACCTTCCCTAACACTTTGTATGGTCCCTGCCAGGTGGCTAACAACTTTTTTTCTGAACTAGGCAGAAGTATGAGTACTTGATCCCCTTTCTTGAACTCCCTAAGTTTGGCTCGACGGTCATATAACTGTTTTTGTCTAGTTTGTGCCTTTTCCATGTTTACATGTACCTCCTCCCACAATGAAGACAACGTGTCTTTCAGAGCAGCTGAATACTGTAGTAGTGGTCTACCCTCATCTTCTTCGTCTGTCCACCGTTCTAAAGCCATATCAAGGAGCGTCCGGGGCTGTCGCCCGAACACGAGTTCAAAGGGTGAAAACCCTGTTGATGATTGCTCGTGTGTCCTGATGGCAAACAACACCAGGGGAAGTTGTCTGTCCCAATCCCTGCCTGTTCGGTCTACACATTTTTTTAAGATGGTTTTAATCGTGCGATTGTAGCGTTCGACCAGCCCATCTGTTTGTGGGTGGTAGACGGAGGTGCGTAGTTGCTTCACCTTGAGAATGTTACACACTTGCTTCATTAGTTTGGACATGAAGGGGGTGCCCTGGTCTGTCAATAGCTCCTCTGGGAACCCTACTCGAGAAAAAAATGAGACCATGGCGTGTGCGACTACTGAGGTGGTTGTTGAGGAAAGGGGTATGGCCTCGGGGTACCTGGTAGCATAGTCTACCAACACAAGGATGTACTGGTGGCCCCTGGCGGAAGGAATTAAAGGACCCGCTAAGTCCATTCCTACCCTTTTGAAAGGCACATCTATGATAGGGAGGGGTTGAAGGGGTGCTTTGGATACGGCGGGAGTGTTCACCAACTGACACCGGGGACATTGGGCTCAATAATTGGCTACTTCTTGATACACCCCTGGCCAATAGAATCTAGACAGCAAATACTTCAAGGTGTGCTCTTTCCCGTAATGGCCTCCCCCAGTCTGACTATGGGCTAAGGACAGTGTCTGTTCCCTATATGCTTTAGGAACTAACAACTGTTCCTTCTTTTTCTCTCCCTCGATCGTGACTCTATATAATAGTCCCTTTTTCACCAGGAAGAAGGGGCCTACCTGGTCTGGTTGGTCTTCTTGCACCTGGTTCCAGGCATGGAGCAGCGTGGTGTCATCCCTTTGGGCAGCCCGGAAACTTGGTCCTGCCTCTTGTGAAGAGTCTGGGGAGGAAAAGATTTTCGTAGATGAGTGTGGTTCTGCGTGTAGATACATGGCTTTTTCTCTTCTTCTCTCCTTACGGCTTTTTGTTGTTTTGGGGAATGTTTCGTCTATCTCATCGGTAGAAAAAGGGGCACTGTCTAGCCAAAGGGTAGGGGGGGGCGGTGTGGTGTAGGCCTGTAGATAGTCATGAAACCTAGGAAGGTCAGTTCCCAACAAGACCGTCTCAGGGAGTTGAGGCACCACTCCTACCTTCCGTAGTTGAGACTCTCCCTCTATATCCAACAATACTTCGGCCAAGGGGTATAGTTTTCTATCCCCATGGACGCATGTGACTTGTATTTGTTCGTCCTCTATCAATTGGGAATCCCGTACCAAGGACCTGTCTACTACTGTATGATGACACCCCGTATCCAAAAAGGCGATCACCGGCTTCCCATTCACATGGATCTGCTTCCTGTACCGTTCAGGGGTCTTTCCGGTCATCAACACCCTCCCTCGGGAATACCCCACTTCCATAGGTTCATGCGGGGGAATACGCAGGGGGCAGTTGCGGGCTATGTGTCCCCATTCTGCGCAGTGATAACATTGTGGTCCGGTCGTGGGTGTGTGTGAGAGGGGTGGTCGTGGTCCGGTCGTGGGTGTGTGTGAGAGGGGTGGTCGCGGTGTGGGCCGTGGGATGGGGTTTGGTTTGTATTCGACTGGGAGGAGGTTAGGTCTTGGCGTTGGCCTTGGGAATCCTGTCGGGGTTTTGTGAGCCGAGGTTTTAAACTCCGGAGAGCGATGAAATGCACAGGCTAAATCTACGGCCAAGGTCACCGTCAGGTTAGGGTGTTGTTTGATCCAGGCTCTGGTGCTGAAGGGTAGGGCCTCTAAATACTGTTCAAGATACACTTTTTCGGACAGTTCGTCCACCGTGGAGAGGGTAGGTTGTAACCAGCGGTTGCCTAAATCCCTTATCCGATAATATAAAGCCCGGGGATTATCGCCGGCTGTCCATCTCTCCTTTCTAAAGCGTGACCTATAATATTCTTGATCACACCCTAAACGTTCCAATATGGCCCTTTTTATATCCGTATAGCTCGTAACGCCTGCCGGATTGGCGGCTTGATACGCCGCTTGGAGCTCGCCTGATAGAAGGGGCGCGATGTATTGACCCCATCTTTCTGGGGGCCAGGTGGCAGTGGAGGCTACCCTTTCAAAGTTAACAAAAAAATAATCCGGGTCATCCCCTGGCTGAAATTTCTGAAGGACCGACCCTGGTACATTCGGGTGGACACGGGCACTTGATATGGCATCGGTCAAGCGCATGACCGCAGTGTCCTGGACGGCTTGGTTGGATGTAATGAGAGCCGCCTGATCCCGTAAGGCCGTTTGCAAGACCTCCCTTTCTTGTTGAGCCTGCTTGGTTTGTTCCTCGACAACCAGCTGTAGATGACGCTGTCCTTCTGCTAGTTGGGTGATAATAGCTTCCATGGCAGGGGAAAAGGGTTCTGTCTTTTCCAGACGAAGATCCCACTTCTGACACCACTGTGGCCTTTTTCCCCTTGACCGTTCGTTACCCCCTTCCCTCTTCCTATCCTTAAGTCACTCCCGGCAGTCACTGGGTTACTGTTGCACTTTTCTTTTTATTTCTTTGGTACAATAAAGTTTGCAGAGCGTCAAAATAAAGTGTAACAACACAGGTGTGGGGTCCTCCAGGTCCGCCTTCTCGTCTCCCTTGCTTGCTTCCCGGCTCCGTTCGGGGAATAGGTGAGCGTGGACCCAAAAGAAAAGAAACAGAACAACTGGTTTTAAATTCTACCAGGCTGCAACAACGCAAAAAAGGGGAGGACAAGTGTACCGTCACCGGTCCCTAGTGAATGTGCCTAACGTGGGGGAAAAACAGTTGGTGACTTCAGTGACGTCCCTTAAAACGAGCCCACAGCCCCTGAACAAGCCCCGGCTGGATAACAGGTACTCGCCTCGAGCCCCGACCCTCCAGGGCCGAGGTGTTGGGAGACCAAGCCTCCGTTCCGTCAGGGAGTGCAGTGGTCCCGGGCGCAGTGCTCCTGGAGCTGTGTTCCTTCGCTGGGTCTCCGACGGTGGTTCCTGGATCGGCTCCTCCGACTTCCGGCTCCTCCGCTCGTCCCGCCGTTCTCCAGAGGGTTGTGCTCGCTCGGTCGTCCTGCTCGGCTTCTTCCGCGTCTTTTCCTCTCTCCGAATCTCCCACCACACCATTCATCGGATGTCCGTCACTTTTATCGGGATTGCTCACACCGCCCTGATTAGACGCTAGCCCTCACTTCCTGGTCGCTCTTCGGCGGCGGCCATGTTGGAATGGTCGGAGCCGTTTTCGACGGAGACATCACCACACCCCTCCTTATTGCTTTCTATGGATTGTTGTGCTGCACTCCCGTCCCGCATGCCCTGTGTGGTGTATTGTGCTGCTGCAAACCCTGATGCCTGCCCTGTAGGGTCAGTTTGGTGCACCTCTCAATGTCCCTCCTGTCCTCTGTTATCCGAGTCCATGTCCCTACCCCAATTCCTCCTGCCTACCATGATTCAATGTACCATACTTGTGAACATTTTGAACTTGGTAAGAGGGAGATTTTGAAATAAAACTGGGGTATTGATTTTCCCCTTTGAGTTACATTGAAAAAGAGAAGATTGTAGACAGGAAACAGATCAAGTAAAGCCCATTTGAGCTTAAAAACATTGGATGTTTCCTGGCTGAAACGGGTCTGTTGGCATGTATGGTTGTATGACCGCTGCCTCTTCCTTCTGCCCACAATGGTCTATTATATTGCCACAGCCTCTCTTGCCAGTCCTGTATTGTTGGTTTGTTGCCCCTGCCCCCCTTTCCACTGCCCTCCATAGTCTGTTGTGCTGCCACTGCCCTTCCTGCATGCCTAGTGTGGTCAAATTGTTGCCTCTGCACTCTCCTACCTGCCTTCAATTTTCAGAGTCCGTGCCCCTGGCCTTTGCCTCTCAACAGTATCCCAATGAACAACTAGATTGCTAACATTCTATATTTATTACAAATGTGTGGAACGCCTGACGTCATCTTGATGTAATCAAAACTGTAATGCCTAGAGCATTTCCTTTAGAAATTACATATATGAGAGGGTCTTATTTGCATCAAAATTATGGTTAGTGCTCTAAAAAACTAAAATGAGGACATATTTTCTGAGTTTTCAAATAGCGATAAAGAACTTTTAAATTATTTGTAATCTTAGTTTTTTTATCCAGTTGACCACTTGATTAAATGTTGCATCCAAGGGGAGAGGGTGTGGTGTTACTTCCAGAGCTGCAGACTTTGCAACTGGGGAACCAGGTTGGAGTTTCTGCTTCAGCTCAACATTCTGTGATTCTGGTCAAATCACTTAATCTCCCCATGTCTACAACCAAAATGAATTTGATCTTGTGTGATGTAACCGATGCTCATGTAAAGCACTCCAATACCTGACAAGTCTGCACTATATAAAACTGCAAATACACAAAAAATAAGTGTTTTGCACACTTCTGTCATTGGGCTACATTTGGGCTACATCTGGGTGATATTTGGGCTACATTTGGGCTACATTTGGGCTCTTTTGTCTCTGGTGGCCATTTTAGGAGATTTATTTGGTATGAAGTTTCCTAATTTCCTCATTTACTGCAGTCTCCTCAGTAGGAAATGCTTTCAGTTTTTTACTTTGATTCCATCAAGAAGGTATTCAGATATGTCACACATTTGCCATAAATTCTGAATGTTAGCACTCTAGTTGCTCATTAGATCACTGTAGTAAAGCTACTGCTCACCACGGAAGTCTGCTGCTAGTATTAGAAGTGCATGTTTCAGTCTGAATATCAGAATTTTTTAATGAAATAGAAGAGGATTTGAGAAGTCACTCAAAATGTGCCCTAATTTTTCTTTCTTCAGCACTAATCATAATTTCTATGGCAAAATGAACCCCCTCATTGTGTTCCTTTTTAAATTAAATGTTTTAAGTGTTACCAGTTTATTCCAATCAAGATGGCTTCAGGTGTGCCATACTTTTGTCATAAGTAAGACAGTAAGCGCTCTAGTTGTTCTTAAGAACACTCTGGGACATTCTGTCATTGGGCTATACTTGGGCTACATCTGGGTGATATTTGGGCTACATTTGGGCTCTTTTGTCTCTGGTGGCCATCTTGGGAGATTTATTTGTTATGAAGTTTCCTAATTTCCTCATTTACTACAGTCTCCTCAGTAGAAAATACTTTCAGTTTTTTACTTTGATTCCATCAAGAAGACATTCAGATGTGTCACACATTTTCCATAAATTCTGAATGTTAGCACTCTAGTTGTTCATTAGATCACTGTAGTAAAGCTACTGCTCACCAGGCAAGTCTGCTGCTGGTATTCAAATTGCATGTTTCAGTCTGCATGTCAGACTTTTTTATGAAATAAAAGAGGATTTCAGAAGTCAAAATGTGCCCTAGTTTTTCTTTCTGCAGCACTAATCATAATTTATATGGCAAAATGAACCCCCTCATTTTGTTCCTTTGTAAATTAAATGTTTTAAGTGTTACCACTTTATTCCAATCAAGATGGCTTCAGGTGTGCCATACTTTTGTCATAAGTAAGACTGTTAGCGCTCTAGTTGTTCTTTAGAGCACTCTGGGAAGCTGCAGTAGAACACAAAGGAATCAACTGACAGTCTCTGCCCTTGTTGGATGTACATGTTTTAGTGAGAATGTCAGACTTCATTCTTACATGACTGAGAAAGATAATGTGAATTTACAGAAAATATGCTCTCAGTTTAGCTTATAGATCGCCTTCAAAACCTCTGTGGGAAAAGCATGAGAAAATAGTTTTCTCTCAAACATGGTTCATGATATCACAGCAGAAGGCTTTTTCACATGGTAAAATCACCTTAGAACACACCACAATTCCTAGAATGAGTATGGTACCATCAACAAATGATTTATAATGTAACTAAAGTCTTAAAACCTTCTATTAACTGCAATGCTTTTTAATGAGGTGCTATCATGTATATTGGTCCTAAGATGGCTGCCAACACTTCTTGGATAAAGTACTGACAGCCAATTAGATCTCACGATGAGATGTGTCGTTAGGCTCCACCCAGATATAAGTGATTTTACTTTTGATTTTCTCAGGAACTACTGAACAGATTGACACCATATATGCAAAAGGCACATCCCTGAGCTGAGGACTACCTCTCTGCCAAATTTCAAGTAATTCTGTTCAGCCGTCCTGGCTGTACCTTGTACTAAAGGTACCTATGGAAAATTGCATGGGAAAAATGCGTTTTGGGACCCCCCTTTTTTCTCAGCCCCCGCTTGACGAATCCCCCCGAGACTTTTAGGGTAGGAGCGGAGCGCCCCACCTATTTTGAAAATTTCGCGAGGATTCATCAACCGGCGCCAAAGTTATTCCAAATAGAATGCTGCGGATTTCCTATGGAAACACGGTCCTAACTAAAACTATCTACTGGCGACCGCCAGTTGATAATATATATATATATATATATTACCTACTGGCGGTCGCCAGTAGGTAGTTATAGTTAGGACCCCTTTTCCATAGGAAATCCGCAACATTCTATTTTGAATAACTTTGGCGCCGGTCGACGAATCCTCGCGAATTTTTCAAAATAGGTGGGGCGCTATGCTCCGCTCCTACCCTGAAAGTCTCGGGGGGATTCGTCAAGCGGGGGCTGAGATAAAAGGGGGGTCCCAAAACGCGTTTTTCCCATGCATTTTTCCATAGGACCTTTAGACAGGGCTACAGCCCGAACGGCTGAACAGATTTACTTGAAATTTGGCAGAGAGGTAGTCCTCAGGTCAAGGAAGTGCCTTTTGTAGGTTTGGTGTAAATCTGTTCGGTAGATTCTGAGAAAATAGCCTTTAAATCAATATATATATCTGAGCCAGCTTACGGTGCGCTTACGGTACGCTTACCGTACGCGTACGGTGGCGTGCGCGAGCGCGATTCTGATTGGCTCTTAGATCTTAGTAAACATTCGAATCGGCCGAAACCAGGAAGCGGCGTCCGCCATTTTGTCTCTCGCACTGAGAGTGATTTTTAAAATATAAAGCCCAAAAACATGTAAAGGGGCTGTTTTGACAACTCCCACACACATAGCCATGTTGAGGGAGTCCCCAAAGATCCCCCAAGAGCAAAAACGGAATTTTTATTTTTTCGGTAATTTCGCCGATTACGCTTACCGTACGCGTACGGTAAATAAATGAAAATAAAAAAAACACTATCCACACTCACCCCACCCCACCCCCTGTGCTTTTGGTGGCCGAAGGCCACCAAAGGTACAGGGCTTTTTAAAGGTGTTAAAAACTAAATATTGTAAACAAAAATAATAAAAGAAAAAATTATCCACACTCTCTCCACCCCGTGTGCAAATGGTGCCCGAAGTGCACCATTTGTGCATGGCTTATAAAAATTACGAAAAATTAAAATATTACCGTGCACGGAACGAGCTGCGTTAAGTGGGCGCGCACGCCACGAATGGCGTAAAGTAACTTAGCATTTAAAAAACCGTACAAATTCACTGAAAAAACCATAGGTTTCACACATGTTATAGTTAGCGGAAATTTTACTGATAAAAAACCAGTGAAATTGCCCAGTTATAGTTAGTGCTGGCAACTATAACTCACGCGACCGCAATCTTCTGCTGATGACATATGTGTCTTTATGAAAAAAAAATATTTGTAATATATGTATAGCTAAAAATGTATGGAAGAAGACATGGGCAAATAAGTGTCTAAATACAGTATTAGCATCAGCAGAGGATTGCGGTCGCGTGAGTTATAGTTGCCAGCACTAACTATAACGGGGCAATTTCACTGGTTTTTTATCAGTAAAATTTCCGCTAACTATAACATGTGTGAAACCTATGGTTTTTTCAGTGAATATATATATAAATATGTGTATGTATGTATGTATGTATGTATGTATATATATATATATATATATATATATATATTCACTTAAAAAACCATAGGTTTCACACATGTTATAGTTAGGTGGATATTTCACTCGTAAAAAGCCAATGAAATTCCCCCGTTATAGTTAGTTCAGATAACTATAACTCGCACGCGCAATACTGCTCATGACGTCACATATTACATCACTCATGACATGGTCAGTGGCATCACTCATGACATCACTGATGACATCATCCTTGTGATAGAGTGGCGGTCGCGCGAATTATAGTTATCTGAATTAACTATAACGGGGGAATTTCATTGATTTTTTACGAGTGAAATATCCACCTAACTATAATCAACAATGAAAACCCGACACAATTGGCTAATGGCAGAGAAATTAAACCTCCTAAGTGAAAGTTATTAAATTAAAGCCTAGTGGCTGAATTCCTCTGCAAATTTAAGCATGTCATACATCATTATTAAACTACTTTTAAACTTTATTTCGCATTTCAAAGATAAAATGCTTAAAAGTACATTCGACAAAATTCATTTCGTACATATGAGATATTTAAAATTATTGCAACACAACCCCAAGCAGCAGGTAAATCCGTTAAAATTATAAAAAAAATATTTAAAACAAGAGCCATATTTAAAATGGGTCATATAAAACGTGATGTATCACAGTTCCATTTAAGAGCGTAGCGGTAATACCGTTTCCAATAAAAATCACACACATATTTGATATTTTATGTTTTATGTTCAGCGCGTATTCTAAACATAGACAGTCCTTTTAAAGCAACCATCGCACTCATCCCCTTCTTCGGTTGTTACAGTATTTGTGACACCTCGCGTTTTTAGAGCTGCCAATAAATAGGAGGCAATTGTATAACATACAAATGGGGTTTCTGGGTGTTGAATAACCAATAATGCTTCCTTAAAATAACGCAAGTTAAATTTTCGCATCAATGGTGCAATAAACTTCTTTCTGTGACATAAAAAAACAAAAGAATAATATGTGCAGTGTAGTTTGTTTCGACTTTCCATCACAGGGGCAGAGGGAGAGATGGCGTAATAAATATACATTTAGAGGATAACCCAGGATAAGCGTTATATAGTTCAGGCAAAATCTTGTCAGAATAAAACGATGTTGGGTATTCTCTACAAAAGAGAGGTATGACGAAGAGCCATATTGTGCTTCCGGAAAGGCTTGGTATGTCAGTACTGTACTTTTCCCTATATGACTCTCCCATCTGTCCCTTTTACATTTCTCCATGATAATTTCTTTCAACTTACTTTTGGGAAAGCATTTGCGCAATATTGGAGTAACATACAAATCCACCAGACCCAGTGAGATGAAGGATTCTCTAACATATGATACCCATGGAATTTTGAGAGCATAATCTAACATCATCATGTCTTTTAAAATCATTTGGTTTAACGGTACCGTTTTACGTTTCCAAATTGATAACCATAATAAAAGCGGAGCCAATGAAAGGGAAATCTAATTCTTTGTGTGATATCAAAGTTGAGCATGCTTCAGCGACAAACAGTAATCTTTTCACAAATTTGTCTTCCATCTTTTGTAATACCCCCCACATCTTCTGTCCCCCAGATTGCTGCCCCATATGTACCAATCGATTTAGCATTTAGCTTACTTTAGTGATTTCTTGAATAGGTTTGGCTCTCAATTTTTAGAAAATCTAAAAAATACTGCTATACTCGTGCTTAGATGATTTGTTCTATTTTGAATCATCTCTTTCCATCCTAATTTAGAGTAAATAAAGGACACCAAGATAGCTAAAATGATTTACCCTTTCAATCTTATTACCATCTAAATAAAGACTGGGCAGCTTCTTTGGGGTTCCATCTACGGTCATTATAAAAGGTTTCTTTTTATTAACCTTCAGGTCTAAATTGGCCATAAAGTCTGTATATTGTTCTATGATTATATGAAGGGTTAATGGGGTACGAGCCAATAAAACAGCGTCATCCGCATATAATAAGATTAGAAGGGTAGTTTCCTGTGTCTTTGGGACATCTTTGATCTTTCCCATCAGGGCCTCATTCATTTTGTTCATATAAGGAGCAAATAAGGGATTATTTTACTCGTGGCAGGGGATTGTCAGAGTTGTGTAATCCCTCTGAGATTTTGTCTACACTTTTTGGTATTAGGGGACGAGGAACTATAGGCAAAATATATCAAAAATTTATTGAGAAGGTGAGCGATGATGGCATACAGATTGCGGCGAAACTAAGTCGGATTTTTTGCTGTGATATAACTAAGGAGGAAATACAGGAATCCCTTCAAACTATAGATTTAGCCGTAACATCCGTCAATTTAAAATTACAGCAACATAGAATTCTTTTTATGCTTTATAATACTCCTGAGCGAATGTCTAAAAGGGCTAAAAATGTAAATATCACTAAATCACACTGTCCGAAATGTCATGAATATGCAGAAGATTTATACCAGATGTTTTTTACATGCCCAATATTGAAGGATTTTTCAAGTCAAGTCAAAGTGGCTTTATTTCGATATAAAAATATCTTTAAAAGTATTACAGAAATAAAAACACAACAGAGTTAATTAAAATCTATAAAAACATGAACAATAAGTGGCTAAAAAAGGTCAAGTCACAAAGACCATAATTAAACAATTAGTAAAAGCCATTTTGTCCTAATAAGCCACGCCCAGCTTAAGTATTTGGCTAAGCCACAAACATACAGCGGCCGAGTATC
Organism: Triturus cristatus; assembly: GCF_964204655.1. Lineage (NCBI taxonomy): Eukaryota > Metazoa > Chordata > Amphibia > Caudata > Salamandridae > Triturus > Triturus cristatus. Next base: position 19,831,123 of record NC_140584.1, read on the forward strand.
AGAACTCAAAATTCGCAGGGCCACGCTGCATTGTCGAGTACCCAACTCCCTGCACAGTGGCTTTAGCCACCTGGAGCGGGGCGCTTTGTAGGCAGGGCATACAAACAGAAAATGGGGGATTGATTCTATCTTCAGTGGGCAAAAAGGACAATAAGGTATAGTTTGGGCCGGAGGTTTCCACCGGGCGGTCCATGATCTCACCGGCAACACACCAATTCTGAACTTAAAAAAAACAGAGCTCTATCCCTGGGAATTGTAATGAGGTCCAAGTAAAGTTCCCGAACTGCCACATCCTTTACAAGCAAAAAATCCCTGGAGGCATGGCACAGGCTAAGATTGGTATTTCTTTTACTTGTTACCCAAGACCAGTATAAGTTCTTCAAGACTGATTTGAGAGGGGCAGACCAAGAATGTCAAGCGCCCTCAAGACCAAGATCAGTCAGCAAGCTTTTCACGTCCCTTAACCACCTTATTTTTGCCCATCCAGACAAGCCTAAAATCTCCTTTAGCCCCTCGGCATAACTGGCCAGTTCCGGGACCCTCCATAGGCGAGCCCACAGCAAAAGAGGACGCAGCCTAGCCTGGTCCTGGATTGGACGACACCCCATGTCCAACAAAAGGGGGAGAGTGGGAGTACTCTTAGGAATGGACATCAAGTCCCTCAGAAAGTTATTCTCTAAGCACACCAACTGGCTCATATTCTGAGCGCCCCATTGCTCTGCTCCATAGAGTGCCGCACCGGGGCGATAGCTTTCATAGAGGATGCCTTCTGCTCCTTCAGAAGAGCCCCCACCACCCTTTTGTGGCTTAAGGTCATTTTGTGGAGGTGACTGTCCCACTTCATGGTATCAAGGAGGCGTATGCCCAGGTAATCAAATTCCTTGACCCTTTCCAAAGGAGCCAAGTTAAGCACTGGGGGCCGTCCAAGTTTTTTGGGAGGGTTCAAAACAAGGAACTTGGTTTTGTCAGTATTGATCTTTAAACCTGTTAACTCGCAGAATTGATCAAAACCATCCAAGAGACTCTGTAAGCCAACCGGGGTCTTGGAAATTAGCAGGGTATCATCGGCAAAAAGTAGGGTTGGGATCTTCCTCCCTGCCAAGGATGGTGTATCAGCTGGGATTTTAAGGAGATGATCCACGACTCCATTTATATAAAGTGAAAAGAGGGTGTGAGCGAGAACGCACCCCTGACGCACACCTCTGCTAACTTTAATGCGAGCAGTCCTTTGTCCCTGGGTTCCCCACCTCACCTGCGCAAAGTTGTTCTCATGGAGTTTTATTATTAGACACAGTAGGTACGAGGGCATGCCCAGTTTTGCCAAGACCCGCCACAGGCGCTCCCGGGGTACTAGGTCAAAGGCAGTCCGCAGGTCAATAAATGCCAAATACAGACTGCCTTTGCCTATCACTACCACCTTCCAGTAAATCATCAACAGTCGAAATGACTTTTCGATGGTCCCGGTACCAGCCCTGAAGCCTGCTTGGAAGTCAGACAGTATTTTATTCTCTTCTGCCCATTGGAGAACCCTACTCAGAATTACTTTCCCTGCCACTTTTTGGGACGAGTCTATCAAGCTTATGGGGCGATAGTTAGATGGGTCATCTCGAGACCCTTTCTTAAAGATCGGGACGACCTCTGCACCCATCCACGACTCTGGGAGTGGAGCTCCTTGCCTAGATGCATTAAGCAAGGAAGCAATAAGAGCCCCCCACTCTCCCGGATTAAGGCGGAACAGGTCCCCAGGCAAACCATCCGGCCCTGCAGCTTTCAACGGGACAAGGGATTTGATAGAGTGTTCAACCTCCCTAGCTGTAAAACAGGGCATCCACCCCTGGATCGTGACAACCAGAAATGGGTGGGAAAAAAGGGTCTAATTCATCCTCCATGTTTACAGTGTAGAGGGAAGAAAAGTGCTCATACCAGGACTCCTCAGGAATGTTACAAGTGATGAGCGAGTCTATGGGCCTGTGTTTAGCTCTAATTAGGTTCCAAAAACCCCTAGGATTTTTCTCTGCACTTGTGGATTTCAGGTCACTCCAGAACTTGTCCTCCCAGTCTCTCTTAGCGACCTGTTGAGCTGACCTGTACTTCTTCCGCGCAGCCGCCACCAACCCTCTATCCCCTTTCTTCACTGCCATAATTAATTCTCGCTTTGCTTTCCGACAGGGGGCGGAGTACCAGCCAGGATTCCCCTTTGGGCGCGGCACCCTCCGATCGCCATCCGCTCGCATGGGGATGGCAAAAAGATCCCCTATTGATCTTGTGGTACTACTAAATAGGGAGGAAACCTCAACAGCATTCAGTGTAGCGGCTGATAGCCTTGGTATGATGTTTGATATGATTACCCTTATGCCCGTGACCTTCTCCTCATCGAGGACAAACTTGTCCCATTTTAACCGCCTCCCGCAATTCGAAGGGCAGACTTCTCCAGTCAACCTTATGACAGGAGGGGTTACACGGCTGATGTTCTTGCACCATAAGGGGGTTAGGCTCAAGGAAAGCGGGTTGTGGGCGCTATCCGTAGATGCAACAACCTCCATGAAGGATTTTTGGTCTAATATTACTCTTACTCTTGCAACCTGGGTTAGCTATGATAATCCAGTTTCAGGGAAAGAGTTGCTGTTGGGAATTTTTTCAGAGCCTGGTGGTCTTACAAAATCTTTCGCTTCTATTATTGCAGCTTGTGCCCTTTAATGTATTGCTCGTTTTTGGATTCATAATGTGTCTCCTAGCATGCATGAATTTTGGTCTTTGCTGAGGTAGATTTTCAAACTGGAGACCGCATTAGCTAAAGCTCGAGGCCCTCGGTCTCTGTTAAAACTTCAAAGGGTATGGTCCTGTCTTCAATGGGATTGAGGATTGAATGTACTTTTTCTTTTATAGCTAACTGCTTCTTTTTCTTTATAACGTTGTTGTCTTCGTTTTGTTTTTTTCTTGTTCTTTTCTTCAATGCGCCTCTGTGCTCTGCAAATGATTACTGATTTGTTATTACTGGAAAAATATTATGTATTATTCTTTTTTGTGGCAATAAAATCAAAAAATCCCCCCCAAAAATAAAACAAATAAAGAGGTTGCTAGTAGAAGTGACAAGCTATGTTCTGGGGAAGAAGGGCAAAGTCCTCACAGTAAAACTAATTAGCTAAAATGTGTCTGTTCACCAAATCTAAGGTTCCAAGGCTAAAAGCTCCAGTAAGGTCCAAAATAGTTTTAAATAGGTCTCAGCTAAGCATGAACTAAAAAAAAAATCAATTGTTTGAATCTTCAGTAAAAGGTAAGCATTCACCTATTTTATCATAACAAAGATAGGCCAATGCACCCCCAAAATAATTAAGGTTACAATCATAAGCCTGGTTACAATCATTAACCTCAACACATGGATCAGTGTGACAAACTACTTTTTTCTTTCTGTACATACCACCCTCTATGTGCAAACAAGGGATCACCAGACCCATTCCCATATTAGACAGGAATAAAACTTTACCCAATCACTCTGAAAAGTAAGCGAACTATGACAAACTGTTTGTCATACACAGCCCAAATGTTTAAATAACCACACAATGAACAGAAGTTACTTAAAATGCATTTTACGGGGGCGTGGCCAAGATGGCGGGGTGAGCGGACGCTTCCTCCCGCAGCTCCTCCGGCCCGACTCAGCTCGAGCCCTTTTCTTACGCTTTTCTCGCCCCGCTGATGCTCAGCGTGTGAGAGGAGTGCGGCGGAGCACCTGGCGCGCACGTTGATGTCGCTTTGGCCCTGATCGCCTCGGGGAAAGTACCCCAAAAGTCCGATCAAAGTTCGAGGAGCGACGGAGAGCCTGGGAGGCGGAGCGAATCGGAGTGCTGTCCGGGCGCCTCGGCTGGGCCTGGTGCTGAAAGCTGACGATCTGGAGGAAGTCTGACCCGTCGCTCGACGGAGGATAAAGGAGCTTTGCGGGCTGGGACCCGGCGGCGCGGAGGACTTTGGACGTGTGCTTTGGCGCTCAGACTTGTGTCGGCGACACCCCGCACTGTGTGGGCCCCGGTCCCTTGGCCGAAGTACGGCGGACTCACCATCTGGGCCCTTGTGTGTGACAGAGTGAAACCGGCTGTGGAACTTCTCAGATTGCTGTGTTTCTAGGGGGCCCCGGTGGTGTCGCCGGGCCTGGCCGTTCTGCCCTGCCCCGCCCTGCCGCCATTTTGTCCCCGAGGGATCGGTGTTGTTGGCCTCCACCGGAGCCCTTGCTGGCGGATGTATGTGCTCGCCACCGCTGCCGGGCTAACTCTCTGAGGGACGTGCTGATGAGGAGCCCCCTACTATAGCTTTCAATTGCTGTCTCGGATGGGCGCCCGCGGCTGGCGGTGCCCGGACTGAACCGCCATCTTGTCGCCTGTGACGCAGCGACTCTGCTTGCAGGGGGATCCCCGCGTCGAGCGCTTGCCAGCGGCTGGGCATTCCTGAGGCGGCTGGACCTGTGCCCACTCATCGACTGCAGCGTTTGCGATGACTGGAAGAGGCGGTTCGAGGAAGGGGGACCGCACCCTGCCGGACATGCTTGCAGGGCCCAGCAACTGCGGGACAGAACTCAGCCCTCGCCGGGGTCTTCCCGGGCCTCGGCGGATGTGACTGGGGGGGAGCCACCGGTCACGAGGTCCTTTATGGAAGAACTGTTTAGCTCCCTCAAAGAGGACTTCCAGATGCTGAAGCGGGAAGTGGCCAGCGAGGTCCGGGAAGTGCGTAGGGAAGTGGAGGGCCTTGGCGAGCGAGTTGAGACGGTGGAGACGGCGGGCCAATGCCGGGACGAGGAGATAGTCCATCTTCAACAGGACGTTCTCCGCCTCCGGGAGCAGTGTGTTGAGCTCCAGGCCCACTCGGAGGACCTTGAGAACAGGTCACGGAGGAACAACATCCGAGTGCGTGGTGTGCCGTCCTCGGACGAAGGGACCGACTTGGTGGGCTATCTGCAAGACCTGTTCCGGGAGATCCTGGGGGAAGCTGCGGACTTCCCTATTCGCATTGATAGGGCACACAGGGTTGGCCGGCAGCGCCAGTCATCGGCACCCCCATCGGACATTTTGGCTTTCCTGCCCGACTTCCCGCTGAAGGAACGCATCATGACTGAGGCCCGCAGGAAACAGCCCCTGACTTTCCGGGAGCGGCCTGTAGCGCTTTATCAGGACCTATCCGCCATCACGCTGCAGAAACGCAGGTCCTTCAGGATTGCCACTGACTTTCTGCGCGAACACGAGACGCCGTACTCTTGGGGACATCCCTTCCACCTGATCTTCTGGTGGAATGGGGTGCTGCATCAGCTACGCTCCTTGCAGGACATTTGTGGGGTCCTGGGGCTTACGGCGGCGGAGGAGGAAGGAGCTACACCGTCGTGGAGGCGCTCAGAGAGACGGAGCCGGCGGAGGTCGACGAGGAGACACTCGGCGGCCAGCGCAGGGCGTCCTGATTCCCCTACTATCAGGGCGAACATGGCCGACGCTTTGAGGGCGGCGGCCAGGGACTCGGCCGGCTCCACCGGCGTGGCCATGACGGCCTAACACTCACTCCGAGGGGAGATGCTCTCAGCTTCTTTAATGCTGGGTATGGGGCGGGGGGGTCGGGAGGGAGCGGATGGAGGTGAGTGGCTGAACGTCCACTTTGCTTTTTTCTACGGACTTGCCCGTTTTGGGGCTTGACTGGGACAATGGGGTGTTTAAGTTTGCATTTGGCTAGTTGCCATGGTTGTGTTTTGGGTGGGTGTAGGGGTTGTTCTGGGGTTGGGGGAAGTCCCGTCCGATGTCGTCCGTGCCCACGCTTGGTCTGTTTTGGTTTGTCCCGCGCAACTGCCCCGCGCACCCCACCCGCTGATCCCTTGCCCATTGCACAGTGTTCCTGATCCCCGGGAGGAATGTCGGCCCTAAAGGTAGTGACCCTTAATGTTAAGGGTCTGAATAACCCTGTGAAGCGCAGAGCGATCTTATCTTTGCTGGAGGGGACGCAGGCGGACATTTGCCTCTTGCAGGAGACCCACTTATTGTCCCGGGATTGCCATAGGCTGCGCTCTGCCAGGTTCCCCACCCAGTTCTTCTCCTCGGCAGCGAACAAGACTGCGGGGGTAGCCATTCTTCTAGCGAGCTCCTTTAGGGGGGAGGTTTTGTATAAGTATGCTGAACAGAAGGGGAGGCTTCTTGCGTATCGCATGCGCTTAGGAGGCATAGCGTTCACGGTCGGCTCCGTTTATAGCCCAAATGACCACCAAGAGCGTTTCTTGGACTCCGTGTTGGTGGACGTCACTGCTTCTCCCGACCGCCATGTCATCTTGGGGGGAGACCTTAATATTGTCTTCGATTCTGTGATGGACAGGTCGGCGCAGCGCTCCCCGCAGACGGGGGAACTGTCCCAGGCTGTGAAGGCCCGGATTGCGGAAATGGACTTACACGACCTTTGGCGCTCCATGCACCCCACTGATAGGGACTACTCTTACTTTTCACACGCACACCGAACCTACTCACGGCTGGACTATCTTCTGGTGAGTGGAGCGATGCGCGCCGCCGCCACAGCGGCGGACATTGGGGTCCTGACCCTGTCTGACCATGCACCAGTCGCCGGCGTTTTCAAGTGGCCGGCGGCCTCTCCCTCTAGGGGGGTGTGGCGCCTTCGAGATACCCTTTTACACAAAAAGTCTGTAGTGAAACGCATTGGGGAGGTCATACAGGATTATTTAACTCACAATAGCAACACCGCCACTTCACAAGCGACACAGTGGGCGGCATTGAAGGCAGTCCTCCGGGGGGAATTTATTTCCATCTCCTCAGCCGAAAATAGGGAGCGGCAACGGAAAAGGGACGAGCTGACCGTTCAGGTCCGGGAGCTTGAGCAGGTCCACCGCCGCACGGGGGCTCCAAGGGTGTGGAGGCAGTTGAAGGCTGCGAGGAAACTCCTGTCGGCACTGGATCTTGATAGGGCGGAGTATGCCGCCTTGCGCTTGAAGCATGCCTTCTACACTGGGGGGGACAAATGTGGTAAGCTCCTGGCACACCGACTCCGGGTCACGCAGCAGCGTAGCGTCGTGAAGGAACTGGTGGGTACGGACGGGGTGGTCGTTTCTGGGGACGCAGAGGTAGCGGAATCCTTCCGCAGCTTCTACGAGGCGCTGTATGCTGAGGAGCCCTCCTCGCCGCGGGACGCCGAAGATTATTTGGAGTCAGTGGCCCTTCCGGTGCTGGATCCTGCTCAGGCGGACCATCTGGAGCGGGATATCCATGTTGAGGAAGGGATTTCCGCTATAGCGCGGCTGAAGCATGGTAAGGCCCCGGGCCCAGACGGGTACAGGTCTCTGTTTTATAAGACTTTTTGCACGGCTGTGGCCCCTGTCCTTGCTCGGCTATTTAATTCCTTCTCCGAACCGGGAGCCATCCTACCGGATCTCCTGAGTGCGACGGTCTCGGTAATCCCGAAACCTGGGAAAGACCGGGCCTTCTGCGGTTCGTATCGACCCATTTCGCTTTTAAATGTCGACCTCAAGTTGTATACGGGGATTCTAGCGTCCAGGCTGGGCCCGCACCTCCCCGGACTGGTGGAGGCGGACCAGGCTGGCTTTGTACCCGGCAGACAGACGGTTGACAATACCAAGCGGGTGACGCATGTTCTGGAGAGGGCCTCGCGGATCCCGGGGGAGCGGATGCTGCTGTCAGTTGATGCGGAGAAGGCCTTCGACAGAGTTCATTGGCCGTATCTCGAGCTGGTTCTCAGGAAACTGGGAATCGGTGATAAGTTCCGCACCATGGTATTCAACTGTTATAAGCATCATTCAGCGTCGGTGCGGGTCAATGGGTGTAGCTCCGGTGGATTTGCTATCGAACGCGGCACGAGGCAGGGCTGCCCCCTCTCGCCGCTTCTGTTTGCCCTCTACATGGAGCCGTTTGCTCAGAGGATTCGCAACAACCCGGATGCTATTGGGGTCCAGATGGGCCAGTATGTCCACACGGTTAGCCTCTATGCGGACGATGTCCTGTTGACCTTGGACGATCCTAGGAGGTCGCTACCTGCTTGCATCCAGGAACTGGACACCTTTGCACGTGTGGCCGGCTTCAAAATGAATATGAGCAAGTCGGTGGCGTTAGATGTGTCCCTGGCTGCGGATACCAGGAGGGACCTTCAGCGACTCTTCCCCATGCAGTGGTCCTCGTCCACGGTGCCATACCTGGGGATTCTGCTGGCGCCCACATTACCGGAGATGGTTGCGGCCAATTATACCTCCCTCAGCAGGAAGATCAAGGAGGAGCTTGGCCGCTGGAGCAAGGGCCTACTGTCCTGGCTGGGGCGAATCGCGGCGGTTAAGATGACGGTGTTGCCCCAGATACTGTATCTTTTTCGGGCCCTACCTCTCCAGCCCCCGGTGGGCTGGATACGACAAACGCAGGCTGACATCTCCCGCTTTGTCTGGCAGGGCTGCAAGTCGCGGATGAAGAGGGTCCTCTCCACGCTTGCTCCGGAGGCAGGGGGTCTCGGTATCCCGGACCTCCGTAAGTACTTTCAGGCGGCGCAGCTGCGATATCTGGTGGAGTGGAGCAGGTGGGAGTCCGACAAACACTGGCTTTTTCAAGACCAGGCAGTGGCGGGCCGCACCTTACAAGAGGTTCCATTCTTGCGCCGCGCGCATCGCCCCCCTAACCTTTACGCCTCTTTTGTTACGCGGGTCCCCCTGAGGGTGTGGGATGCAGTCTGCGAGGTTCGGGGCCTTACCACCTTCCCTTCGCCGTTCACACCCATAGTGGGTAACCCGGACTTCTCCCCAGGGATGGAGCCGGGAGCTTTTTCCCATTGGGTGCATGCGGGCTGCAGGGTGCTCTTCCAGATCTATGGACCGGAGGGCGTGATTCCTTTTCAGCAACTTCGGCGGGAATTCGGCCTGACGGAGCTGGACAGATTGCGCTACATGCAGGTTCGGCATTGGGCCCTCCAGCCCCAGGTGCGTGACACCGCTGCTCGTCAAATTACACCGTATGAGAGGTGGTTGGTTACCCGGACCTCCGATGCTAAGCTAATTACCGATTTGTACAAGTACCTACAACCCCCGCCGTTTCACTATTATAACCCAGGGAGGGAGCGCTGGCACAGAGAATTGGGTAGGACACTTAGCCACAAGGAATGGGACAAAATTGCGTATCGGGCGCGGCACTCTGCATATCATACGGGCCTTACGGAGACCTTTACTAAGGTGTCCACTTATTGGTACTACACCCCGGAGAGACTGTATGAAATGCATAGACACACTGACAAGGGGTGCTGGCGGGGCTGCGGGCAGGAGGGTACCCTCTCACACATTCTTTGGGATTGCCCCGTGCTGACCGCTTACTGGAGGGAAGTTTTGGACGAGGTGGATAAGCACTTTGAGATAGAGCTGCCGCGCTTTCCGGCGTATGTCTTGCTGGGCCTCCCCAATGACCTAATGTACCCACTGAAGTCCCGCAGGGGTAGGCAGATCGCGATTGCGCTGGGGTCTGCGGTCCAGAACATCCTTATCCACTGGCGCACCACCACTGTTCCCTCCATTACGGGTTGGTTGCATAGGCTCTGGCATGTGCTGGGAATGGAGAAGTTGTCGCTTACGGTGGTGGGGGAGATAGACCAATTTGAAGAGCTGTGGCAACCCTTCCTAGCGCTGCTGTCCACCGAATTCCGGGAGCTCACCAGCCCGAGGTATCTTAGGCTTCTTAGGCTGACGCCACCGGTGATCCCGGTGGACTAGACTAAATGTGAGACGGGATCCTTGGGGGGGGGGGGGGGGGGTGCGGGCTTTTTGGGGCGGATAAACCTAGTGCAGAGCCATTGGACGGGGGAGTTGGGGTATTGTTTCTTTCCTTTTTCCTTTACTGGGGGGATGGGGGATGGGGGGGTTGGATTGTGCCTTGTTGAGTTGCTAATGGCTTTCATTGCTCAGATTTGGGGTGTTGGATATGCACGCAGGGGTTCAACAGATTGCATTTTTTGCCTTTCATTTACTGTGCTTTTTCTCTGGACCATCGAACTACCCTTCGCCAACGCTCCTGAGTTGCACCTTTTTCTTTTACTGTATTGTATGTAACCCTAACCTCCTATCCCCCTCCCCCATGTTTTGTTTTGTCTCAATAAAAATGCTTTAAACTAAAATGCATTTTACACAATGTATTATCAGCATATGCCCACCATACACAAAGCGCTGCCTTCATCATATCAAATAATGTGGATCTTTTGTGCATCACGGAATCTAGACTCACAACATTTCTAAGAACATTATAGTCTCCCTCATTCCTGATGGCTACAACATCTCATAAAAGATCGATTAGATCAGATTGGAGGTTGCCTCACTATCATTATTAAACACTCAATATCCTAAAAAATCATACCATGACTTGTTTTCCTATTTTTTTAATGCTCGAAACGAGCAATATCAATCAATCCAGCTAGAATCTTATTCATGCACCTAATCTACAGTCCAAAGAAATGAATGCATGGACTACAACCAAACACTTCCCCAAACAACATCTCTTTGGAGGATTTTAAAATGGACGAGGAAAACAAGAAATCAAACCTTTACCAAGAAATGCTTGACACAGCATAACATTTCAATTTATCACTACTTCTATCTGGTCCACCTCACATCAAAGGACGAATCCTGATATAATTCTGTCCTCCTTTGGGGGTTTAATCTACTCCAAGCCTGAAGAAATAGACTAGTTTGTCACTTCCCTATACATTTCTTTCTACCATTCAAGCCTACTCATAAACCCACCACACGATTGACTAGCAAAATTCCACTAAGACAATACAGAAAAATAACTAAGGGATTGCTTGATTCCTTCCTGATCCCTCAGCTTGAAACACTGAATGTGCTCCATGACCATAATGTTCCAACTAAAAACCACTCCAGGATCATAGAAAACTTTGTAGACATCCCTGCCCGGTGAGATGGGCGCAACAAAGAAACTTACCTTACATACCATAAGGTGAACAACCCTAGAAACAATAAGAAAGTCTCTAAGAAGTTCTACTCAGAAGAGAAATCACCTAGAATAAAATTCAAACTAAAAGCCGCAAGGTAAACCTATAAAACAGCAGGCCAGGTCGCAAAGGCCTCCTACATTCGAACTGAAATAGATCAATTTCTGAACCCAACAATGACTTTGTTCAAACTGATTTCCAAAAACATCCCCCAAAACGAATCCCATTCCTCAAACACAATCTGATATTAAATGCAATGCATTTGCAAAGTACTTTCCCCCAAAAATCAACTGAATTAAAATAAACAGCTTTCGCTCAAGCACCCTCCATGAATTGAACTACTCTCTGAAGACAGATACCTCCTGGAACTTATTTAAATTTCTCCAACTAGAAGACAGTACAAAAGTAATCAAGCAAATGTTTACACAACATCTAACTTCAAAGACAGTCTTCCAGCAAACAATATAAAAGTCTTTCACATTCTTGCCCCATACTGGCTACTACTCATCGACTCTTCCTTACAAGTTTATTCCACAACACTTCAAAGACAGGCAAATCACACTAATTCTTTAAAAACAATTTAAAAAATGCAAATACTGACGCAGATGTTCTGAAAATTTACAAACCAATGAGCAATTTTCCATGGCTCGGCAATGCTACTGAAAAACGTGCTGACTCACAACTCATCAAATTCATAGAAACCAATCGTCTCCTAGCACCCTGCCAATTAGGATTCAATAAGAGTCACAGCATTGAAAAAGCCACTATAAAAGCTCTTAGATCGCCTTCTGAAAATGAAGGACAATGACAGTTTTTCCCTTTTGATTCTTGAGCTGTTGACCGCATTCGACAAAGTGAACTTCCAACTACTACTAAAGACTTGAATTCAGAAAGAACATAAAGGCTACAGTTCTAAAATGGTAAAGCCTTTCCTCAATTAGCATTCAAAATTAGTCAAAGTAGGTGACAACATTTCAAGAGTGGAAACAATTACATGTGGCATTACCCAAGGATCAATTTTTCACCTGTTCTTTTTAACCTGTATGTCGAACTGCTGAGCCGATTGTTGGAAAAGTCCAACATGGAACTACAATGATATGCAGACAATACCCAAATCTATCTAAAAATCTAACCTCACAAAGATCGCCATGTACTCAAAGATAGTCTGGATGCAGTCTTTAACTGGGCATCTGTGAGCTCCTTGAAACTGAATCCCCCAGAAACTAAGTTCCTGCTCCTTTCAGGCGAATTAACCAACCAAATCGATCCCATGCTTACCCCCCTGAACTATGGATGCCCACTCTCACCAGCTTCTGTGGTCACGTCCTTAGGATTCCTAATAGACAGCAAGCTCTCTCTCGAACCTCATGTGCTTAAACTAGCCCAAAACAGCAAACTTTCACCTAAGACAACTAGAAAGAATAAAACATCTTCTCTCCAATGTACAAATGAGAAGTACGGCTGAAGTCTTAGTGGTCTGCAGAATTGATGGAGGCAACCCCATACTCTCAGGGCTACCAGCCAATGCTTTCCGCCTACTAAAAGTGACTATCCACTCCACAGCTCACCTAGTCTCAGACTAAAGAAAGTTTGACCACATCTCACCCATACTGACAGACCTACACTGGCTTCCGTTAGAAGCCCGGATAAAATTCAAAACTCGATGCATTACCTTTACATCACTTCATACTGCATACAAGCTACATCTCGTATTGCTTGAAAACTTTGGGTGGTATCAGAAAGTGCTGAAGCAAACCCTGCCTCCCACTCAAAACATCCTTAGCTCAAAGAAAATCTATCTTATGTGCCGGTCCCAAGTTTTGGAACTTCTTACTCTACCAGTTAAGTCTGGTGCCTGACATCCTTACCTTCAGGAAGCAACTTAATACTTTCCCATTTAAAAACCACTTATCATCCAATACTTGACAGCACTAGCCCTTTTCCTGTTATTTCCTTCCCCTTCACTTAGTTGATACATCAATCTTCCTCTTAATGTTTTCTTCACAGTGCTAGTATTGGCTCCCTTCCCCAACACCTCTACCCTCCTCTTCTTGTTTTTTTATTAAATTAAATGTATATTTACTTGTATACATATTGTATCTTGTAATATGGAATTGGTGTTACAATGTGAAGCACTGTAAAGCAACTTGGTGAAGCAGCGCTATAGAAGAACATGGTAAATAAGATAAACAGCTAATTTTGTTTTGTATACAGTGGTTGGATCCTGCTCTTGTTTTTCACTTCTAAGACTATCCTACTGTGAGTAAGTACAATGTAAAACAAGGAATCCAATCACCTGCCACCATCACCAGACATTCATAAATTTTTATTTTATATAATACTACTCTGAATTATACTCTGGCAATAGGAAATTAAAAAAGATGGAAGAGTTGTGCTTGCCATTCCTCATTTCTGTGAAAGCATGATGACTAAATTATAAACAAGGTGGCAACCTTCACAACTGCCGAGAATTTGAACCCAAATGTTAAAAGGGTTTCGCAGGATTGTTGGTCCCTGCAATTTGTCAGGATAGGTCTGTGATCATGTATTGATGGATTACCTATTAGGAAGCAAGTACCATAAATGATGTTATGCAGCAGCTCACTGATTACATTTGTTCTTTTGAATCGATGGATTGCTTACCCTGAAATTACTTTTTGCACAGGCAGATCTCACCCCATGAAGGATTGGCGGGATGTTTCCCGGTGCTGCTTCTATATGCCCGAGGTGTGATTCCGCCAACACTGACTTTCCTCGCATGTTGTGTTTCTGCGCGCTGATTCGTCCCTTTTGAAACAAGTGTCACAGGTGATATCTGCGGTGATAGGTAGTTTGTTCCTGCTGGACCCGTTTAGGTACTTGCTTAATACAGGACACATAACCAAAAACAACAATGGCATACTGCGATTTAAAAATGTGGTTCTTATTTTAGCTAAACGCTGTATCACTATGGCATGGTAGTCAGCCGCAGTGCCCCGTCAAACCTCTGGGGAACAGTTATGCTCCGCTGGGCAAACATCAAGCTATTGGTGCACAAAAGATTGCATACGAGAGGGAATGGACTGGATCTGTTAGAATGCTGGGTCACTTACCTGGAAAAACTTGAGACACGGACGAACAACCTTCCCCCTGATCACCTACTTTATAACTTGGGACATAATAGACAAGGGGGTCCCTTTCATTTCACTGTTATTAATTACCAGGCCCCTCCCTCTGGTTGGTTTGCTAGATGGCTAGAAATCTGGACCCATTTCCAAGTTGTTTTTTTATGGTATGCAGGGGATTGAATCGATATTTGCTGAGAGGTATAGCTGCGAGTAAGCCGTATATTCGCCAAGACTACTACAATTTTAGGATTGTGTCCTATGCGCACACACACAGGTAGGGGTGGGATGTTGTTTCCCTTGTTATAACTGAGTGTTTTGATTCAAGTATCAATATGTGAACACTTGCAACATCGGTTACAATGTTCAAAGCAACGACATATGACAGTATAACCATACCCGTGACCCATTAATTAAAAGTGTTTGTTCTTTGACAAGCCGGACATTTTGACCCAGCTGAATGTGGGGTTCAACTGGGTGGTGGGACAATTCACAATGTACTTGGTTCTGGTGGCTGATTGGTCACATACGTCATTGCTGTTTAAGACTTCCTTCCACTCCCACAATGAGTGGTTAATGTATGCTATTCATGTTATTAATGTTGAATGCTTCCACATAAAGAAAATGCAATAAATATATTTACAAATAAACTGTAGCTTTGGGAACAGGTTAACAGGGTGAGGTATTTCTTCTTACTTACAAGAAGGATGGCAAACCTCTTAGAAAAGTGAACATTAGCTTTATTGCCATGGCATTGCAGTATGGCCCTTCAGACCAGATTGGGTGGGAGAAAAGTAAGAGGGAGACACTTACCAGATGGACTTTGCTCAAACTGTGCAATTCTGTTCTGAAGATCTTGTTCTGGTGCCTCTACTCCCTGTACCTCTGTGCTGCTGCCAATATTTAGGTTCATATTCCCATTTGAAGATTCTTCATTCGTACCCATATCACCAGACATTTGAAACACTAAAATCGGCTGTTGGGGTGGAGACATGTTGGCTGGATTAACAGAGGAGAATCCTTTATTCCACTTTGGAGGTGAAATGTTGCCTGCAGTGCTTGGAAGACTTCCTATCATTTCAGACACTCGGTAGGGGAGAGAGATGGTGATGGGCTCAGATATATTAATTGGAGGAGATTTGGTGGACTTTCTTCCTATCTTTGGTGAAAAGGCATGGGCCACTTTCTCTGCAAAGGAAGTTGGCTTTGAAGGCTTCTCCTCAGATAGGCTCACTTCAAGGGGAAAGAAGGGACTGGTTAGCTTATCTTGGAAAGGAGAGACCGGTTCAGAGCTTGTGGCACTGCCGGGGGTCTGGGACTGGCCCCCGGATATCAAGTCTTTTTGGCAGTTCATCTGTTTGTCCCGGCTGCTGCTACCCGCAGAATCCAGCTGGGAAGTACTGCTGTCAACTGCTTCAGACTCCGCGTGGGGTGGGCTGCACTGAAATGACATTGGGTCAAAGTCCAAGTTGGCAACTCCAATCTCTGGTGGGCTTAGATCAACCTCTTCTGCCGATCTTGGGGAAATTAGAGCGGGGACATGGATCAACCCCTCATCACTCTCATTGTCCTGGGGAAGATTATCATAGGAATTGTAGCGGTTCATATTTTCCAAGAGATCACCATTATAACTCGTCGAGAGGGCATCACTACTAGACCGTGGGCGCCTTGGACGGAAAAGCTTTGACTCTCCTAAAAAGAAATACACGTACAAGAGGTTGAATGCTTATAAATATAACATGTTTTAGGAACAGGCAAATCATAGCTACATCCTCTGCAGAGTATTATTATGAGCATGACTAATACTGTATTATATCCTAATACTAAACTATTTTTTACCACATGCGGAAACTATTTTACACACAGCAATTAGCAATTAACATGTTTAAAAGCTTCATTCAAAATGATAAACAATCCAAATAATGAAGATAAAAAGATTTCCGCATATGCATCAACTGAATAAGAGAGCAAGTAAGAGGGTGGAGAGTAGGTATGAGTGACTACTGCTGTCAATGAAGGGTGTGGCACAACCAGCAAAGCATGACCAACTACCAAATGTGTAGTCTGACGTGAGACAGATGTCAGCCTCAATTATTTCTGGCTCAGTACAAGGTTACAAAAGATGATACTGGTGACACATTGAGCTAGACAAGTGAATTAAAAGAAATACCTATTACATGATGGAGTCTCTTAATATTTACATATGTATGTATGTATGTGGTACTTGAATAGCACTAGCCAAGCCGTAAGGCAGTGAACGCTGTAAAGAGTCAAAGCAAAAGTGGACCGTTAATGTGACTTGATTCAGTGTTCTTTAAAGAGGTGCGTCTTTAGTGCTTTCATAACATGGAATATATTTTCTGCACTTCATTGCCTTTCTCTCTTTTTATTGGGACATCCTTAGGAGCACAAGAGAAGCTGGAACGTGACTCCTAATTGATAAACTGTTAGAATAGAGTGTTTGTATCCTAAGTCTCTCACAAACTTTATTGCCCATCTCTGCAGAAACTGCATCTGTCATCCAAGGTGTGATTAGGCAAATGCAGGCAGGTTAAAAAGCAGGATCCCATAGATGAGCCAGGAATGTGTGCACTTGCTGGTAACCTAAGGGACCAGATGGACTGATGCAAACTATGTTGTCCACAGTATAGACGCTGCCTTGACCTTGGTGGAAATCTTTCCAATATATTTTGAATGGATAGTACATGGATGTTCCCTTACATAGAACAATCCTCAACAACAAGATTTCCCTAGCTGTTTTGCCAACAGAGTAACAACAAAAGTGACTACTGAAGTATCACATACCGATAATTCAGATTGAGTGGAAGTCGAGGACTATCTTTATATTTAAATAATGTAGCATCTAACTTTTAGGATTCTATCTACATCTTGGAAAACGGGCAAAATAGATTTTAAAATTGAAAAAAAATAACGCAGGTTTCGATTAAAGTGCAGAATTAATGTGGAAGGTACGATAAAAATAATGGACTTGGAATGCATAAAACTGTAAACTGTTCTTTTTACTCATACTAGGCCTCAAAATGACTAAAGCGATGCTGCTTAAAAAGCAGCCTTGAATAGAAAATGCCCAATGCACATAAAAAGTTTGATTCTTTACCGCTTCAAGTACCTGTTTTCTTAATAATTAATCACGAGGACTACACAAACCCATTTACCTGGAAATACTTCTAAGACTCGGTTGGGAGGAGGGAGAAATAATGTTTCAAACGAAATAGACAGCATTGTTGATAAATTCAGTAGAATTGTACAAGATGCTCTGTCACCTATTATATCTAAATTAGCCGCAATTGAAGAGCATCTTGCCCGACTGTTGATGGGAAAGGGCACCAACGAGGTACCCGACAAATTGATTGATAACATTATCTGTCCAAGAAACCGAGATTTAAAACTAGATGATGTCACCCCTAGCGCCCCGATGAATCGCTTGACTCCTTTAAGTACAATATCCACTCTAAACGGCCGGGCTTCCAGTGCAGAGTCTCCCCGTAAAAATATTGGTAATAAACCAAGGGTCTCAACATCACAGGACCCCATCCTGGTTGGAACACCCATAGGAAGAACCAAAGGTTTGGTCAGGGGGTCACAAATCAATCAAGACCACTCATGACAGATCGGGGTAGATCATCACGAGGAAATGTGCATATAAATGGCACAGTACACACTTCACAGAGTGAGCGGGGTGCAAACGATGTACTAAATTTACCCCCGGAATGTACACTGCATACTTTGATCTTGAAGGGGGATCCCCGTTTGGTCATTGGCCAGCAAGAAAGTTGTCAAAGTCTTGTGAACAACTCGGCTCATTAGTGTTCTAAGAGAATTTCGCCAAAGATAACCTGGTCTAAATTATGGCTAGGCATGTGAGCTGGCTGGGTCATACGTCCAAACGCGGTGAAGGGGATTGTGTTGTACTTAATTTTAGTAATGCATGGTGTGACCATTTTGCCCTTACGCAATTTAGAGATTTACCTGGTGATCTGATAAAGGTTCATCCATTGGGTTTCTTCTATCCTCCACATCATGATTGTATTGTGAGAAACCAGTCTGCGTGGCTCGGTTCTAGTACACATCTTACCTTACACAGCTTCCTCCATTTAGTCATCCAAACCGCTTTGATGTCCTCTCTGGGCTGTCTGAAATAGACGGACTAACTGGCTGTCATAGACAACCAGTTGCTATGATGGGAACAGGCTTGTACCACAATGTTCAAGGGAGAGGATCCTTCATAGATGAAGCCAGTAATACGGGTTCGGTGAATTTCCTAGAATTCTCCACTCCCATTTTAAATATTATTAGGGAGACCCAAGACAAACCTGAAAATTATTCACTGTCTCCTAATTTAATCCCAAGTGATACCATGGGTAGGGAGGACCCAGTTCTGCCTCTCATTGTAGCTGAACAAGCCATAAATAATTACATTGCGGGACTGGCAAATCAGGGTCATGTCAAGTCTCTACTTAAACTTATCTCATGGAACATTGCAGGAATTCGCCCCAAGCTGACTGATGAGGCATGGCTAAATTATAACAGAGGTTTTGACATTATTTGTCTTCAGAAGACATGGTACAAGGAAGACATTATGCTGAGTGGTTATTGTTCTTACACGGTCCACGCTACACCCTCGATAGCAGGGAGGGTGAAAGGAGGGTTGGTACTGCTAATTTCAGTTAAATATGAGACCATAAAAATTACTGTTATTGGTACATCTCCTTGGTTTCAATTAATCCTGATCTCCAACATGTTACAGGGCAAGCTATTAGTGGTAAACTGGTGGTATAATATTTTTAATCCAAATAGCTGCCAGGTTATTTAGGCTCTGCAGGCGGAAATCAATAACATCTTTGAGAAATGGCAACCATTATGCATCCTTTGGGTGGGCGATTTTATTTGTTCTTCCTGCCCCCATCGCTCTAATGAAGTCTGTGGCATGCTAAATGTACGAGTTACTTACCTTCGGTAACAATGTATCTGGTAGAGACGTTGTCTAGCCGCAGATTCCTTAACTTAGAATATCCCCACACATCAGACTGGATCCGGACAATTCTTTGCAGCAGCACCTCTGCGCGTTTTATTCACACCCCACAGGGTGAGGCTCTAAACTCTATTATTATGGAGAATGATTTGGGCCTCATTAATTATTTAGCAAATAATCCTGTAACACAGTGCCCTACTTATGTTGGAGGAGGTAGGGAAACTTTCATTGGTTTTATGTTTATCTCACTGAAGTTTTTTCTCTCATCAGAGACTTTGAGGTGGAGCCAAATAGTGCTAGTGATCATAACCCCCGCATAGCGTCCCTCAGTTTAACAGCTCATAAGGGAAATGTAGACTACTGCCCGATTCATTTTAATCCCAATAAAGGGGTAAGACTCAATTGGAACAAAGTAAACCCCTCTGAATTTGAGGCTAAAACTGTCACAAATAATTATGATTCGATTATGAGGTGTATGGCTCATGACTTGCCCCCAACTGAGATCATTCATGAGTTCGAGTTGATTTGTTCAGACGTAGCTAAAAATCTAACCAAATCGATTAAGGTGGTTTAACACAGAATGCTCACAAGCACAAACAACTTTAAAATTGGCTCTCCATGCTAACCATTGTGATAGGGCTAAAATTAAGAACGCTAGGAAGGCTTATACAAATATACTTAAGCAGAGGAAAGAGGAGTTGAGGTGTTTAGCCTGGAACAACTTGGTGAGAGCAAGTTCTCTTAAGGACTCTAAAAGCTTTTGGGATATCATAAATCGCCCTTTATTTGCCCGAAGAGGCAAGGAAGACAGATTCACTAATCCTGGGGGATGTCTGGGAAACACACTTTATGAATATTTTTAATCCTAATAGCCGCCAGCCTGAGGTAATTTGCGGGGATTTGCCTTTAGGCTTAACATTGGCTTCACACTTAAGTGCATCAATTTCAGTAGCTGAGGTTGAGGAAGCCATAGCAAAAGGAATCAAAATGAAAGCTCCAGGCCCGGATGGAGTGCCATTAGATCTTTTTAAAAGTAACCCTCATTTATGGGCTCCATTATTTACCAATATCTTTAAAGCAGTGGTCACTGGCCCTATCCCAGCAACCTGGAGGGAGGATGGCGTGGTCCCTGTGTTCACAAAAGGTAACAGCAGTGACCCAGCCTGCTATAGGCCAATCTCCCTTATCGATGCCACAGCGAAGCTGTTGGGGAGGTTAGTCCTCGCCCGACTCAAAACCTGGGAGAGCGATACAGGGGTTATGGCAAGAACGCAGTACAATTTTAGAAGAGGAATGAGCACCATCGAACAATGCCTCAACTTGTCACTGATTATGGGCAAGTACATGAGGGCTAGGAAGGGTTCTAGCCACCTGGCCTTCATGGACTTGTGCAGCGCTTTTGACACTGTAAATTGTGAGAAGTTGTGGGCACTCATGGGGAAAATGGGAGTTGAGGAGGCTTTGATCTCTCTTCTTTGTAGGCTCCATGCATCCACCTCTCTTATTATAAGATATGGTCCACAGGGAGGAAAAACCTGGCCTATAGCAGCCACAGAAGGTGTTCGCCAGGGATGTATTTTGACCCCTTTTCTTTTTTTAATTTACACTAATGGGCTAGAGGCCTTTTTAACAGATAAAGAAATTAACTGTCCACGCATCGCGGGCACACTGGTCCCGCTAATCTCATACGCGGACAACACCCTGTTAATGGCCCGGACAGCTAACGGTCTTCAAAACCTACTTAATGCGTTTACAGATTTTATGTGGCTACCTGATTTCAAAGTTAATTTGATCAAATCTTATATTATGGTGTGTGGCCCTAAAATGACCAAAACTAGGGAATTTGCTGTAGGAGACAAGTGAATTGACAAACTGAATATTTTAATTATCTAGGGAATATTTTTAATAACAAGATGAATAGGGAATCGCTCATCACTGCAAGAGTGCAACAAATGAGCAGAGTTGTTGAAGGGATTTTTCGCTTTGCTTGTAAGCTGGGCCACAAACCAGTGACTGAGCTGGTTACACTTTATAAAGCCAAATGTGTGCCTGTCGCAACATATGGAGCAGGTGTTTGGGGATACCATAACAGCCACCAGCTACAGATTATGGAAAATACATTTATAAAAAGGTTACTGATGGCTCCAAATAGTGCCCCACAATCTTCTGTCTAGACTTGTTATCTAGATTGCAGGTTGTCCAGAATACGGCAGGCCGCCTTGCCCTCAATAAACCAGCGCGAACCCCCTCCCTACCTCTCCTGCGGCAATTACATTGGCTTCCTATTAGGAAACAAGCTATCTTTAAGCTGCTATATATGGTCTTTAAGTCTCTCCAGGGGACTGGCCCTACCTATCCGACTAAGAAGATTGAACGCTATCAACCCGTACGACAACTGAGATCCAGCAACCGCAATTTGCTCTGTACACGGAGAATAAGGAAAACCAAAATGGGTGGCCGTGCGTTTTCTCATTTGGCCCCTAGCCACTGGAACAAGCTCCCTGAACAAATACGTACCTGCTCCAATCTATCTCAATTTAAAAAAATGCTCAAGACCTGGCTATTCTAAAGATTTCACAGTATATAAGGTTTCTCTTCTCAGGCGCCGAGAGATCCCCTTGGGGATGATTCGTTGGGCCATAAAAATGAGTCTAAAGTAAAGTAAAGTAAATGAGCTGGGGCTTGACTTTGTAGAGGATCGTATAGACATTGCCCACCTGCTATTATGGGCCAAAATCTAGTTGACTCAAAAGTTAATGTTTTCCAGAGAGGTCATCAAAGATGGTATCAATCTTGATGGAGCACAAACTATCCCTTGGCTCCGTTTTGTAAGGGATGGCCTCTAGAAGTTAGGTCTTTTTTGATTGTCCAGCTGGTATCCATGAAAATGCAAAACATATCCTAAAAGAGGCACATTCTGCAGGGGCGAACATATGCTGCTCCCAGCCCGAGGCAACAGGCCTCCCTTGCTTTGCCCCTGTCCAACAGCAATTTTACCTAACCTTCCCCATAAATGTACAGACACAATTTTATCTAAGAAAATTTTGTTTACCTACCCTGCATTTTTTAGTGGCTTTCCCAAAACAATCGGGGTGGATAGATAAACTGGAGCCTTGCCCCTGTGATAATCTGACAGCCCAAAGCACCTTGCACTTTATGCTATTTTGCCCCCTCTATAAAGAGCCAAGATAAATGTTTTTTGTTCCAATGTTAAAAGAAATTAGGCAATGTTCCTATATTGAAGGTTTTAAACATTTACACTCTTTGGCTACTTATGATATATATCCACTATGGTTCCCAACTACATTAAAGTTGCAATGGCTAATAAGAAACGGTATTAGTCATTGTAGTTGAACCTGAATAGTGTAATTATCTTATTCCAAATACAAGTACTGTTGTATTTTTATGGAGGGAGTTGTCTATTGTTATGGCACTAAGTGCTTGTAATATAGAACACATTTTTATCAAAGATTGATTTTAAGGATTGCATTGCTTTTTCTTTTACCTCTTCATTAATTAAATTGTATGAATTACCCCTTGTGTTGCTATGTAAAGTGACCACTGGAATTTTAAACTGTAATGTTGATTTTATAAACATTTATGGTTTTCTTTTGAAACCGAATAAAGTTCTTTTGAATTTGAATGTAATAATTAGTAAGTTAAAAAGTTTGAGTATTCTTGCTGGATGTTTCTACTTACAAAGACCACTGTTACACATACTTTAATTTGTGGTCATTTAATAGGGCAATGAAGAGTTCATTCACTGAAATGCAGAGTTTAACACGTGAATTTGACTTTCTAACCCCTTGTTTTTCTCCCCTTAATGATAATACTGCAGAAATGTTTTTTTGTCTTTGATACTTAGATTTCGACTATTACATAGTTTTCTGGTTAGAAAACTGATAATGGAAAGTTAAAAACGTTGTACATATGTGTGAAAGCAAGCCTGAATGAAGCGGACTCCATGTGAGAACATAGTTGATATCATTTAGTTGCAAACGTAACATTACCGTCTTAGGACTATTGTATACATGTGAGAAGAAGAGGAGTGATCCTGTGCCCAGAAGAAAAAGGCAACAGGATGTAACAAAGATTAGGTTGTGAATGATTAGGGACAAATTTCTCTCCATCCCTAATCTAACAGTCCGTTGATGATTACTGAATAGCTTTGTCCTAACTGGATACAAATAGCAAGTCCCTGTCACATCCAACCTCAAGAGCCTTCAATTTAAGCTGAATGTATGAGGAATAGAATGCAAAGCAAGCCTGATGAATAGCCAAATTGATCCCTTGTCAACAGAAGACAATATACACGAACAATGCAAAAGTCCTACTCTCCACCTTGATGATAACTGCCATAAAAAACATACATATTAAAAACTAGAATACAGAAAAGAAAATGAATGAGTCGATCAAGGAATACCATAAAGTTGGTTAAGAAAGCAAAGTATTGGCCGTTTGGTGAATACGGTCGACCATAAATGAAACTTCATAAAATTCTTCTGTCAAGTGAAAACTTAAGATTCCACTCGGATGCACCTTAATAGCATACAGATGCATGTCAAATAACATGACTACCAAATAAATCTTTTTATCAAAACGTGTCAAAACACAGAATAAAAAAATTCTTCTGTATTTAAAAGGATGTTTTTAAGGTACTGTCGAATCTACAGGTCGAGAAAGGGCAGCCCAAGGAAAACAGCCATTCCAACTGACAAGAGTTCCCTTCACACTATGACCTGTAAGGTGTTCTAGAAACCAGAGGTTCAGATCTATAAACCAGAATCAGTAAACCCAAGCACCAGGGATATCCAGATTACAGTGACTTTTTATTACCTCTTTATTCCAAACACTATGAATCCGATGCATTGAAAAACATGCACAGTCATTAGAGTCTGTAGACAGCCCTACAGCCACTGTAGGATAACAAGAGGTGTCACTTATGCTTTTAATGGTAGCAGAGTTAGTTAGGCCCTAAAACGCGTTAGCCTTTGACACCATTGACCACACCACCCTGTGAAAAACCTGGCTGAAGCAGGTTTTAGTGGTATTGTTCTAGAATGGCTGAAATCACACCTTGTGAACAAAGTCCAGAACTTCATGTAACTATTTTCTGTTCAATCCAGAGTAACTAGGTATGATTCCCAACGGTGTTTATTCTATCTCTATACATATTCAACCTATACATAAGGCTTCACTTCATTCTGCAGAAGCCAAATTTTAACATGAGTACAAAAACCACACAGCTCATCTTTGAGCTTGTGAACTACTCACATTTGAACTGAGGAACTACAATCAAACTGGCTTATTAATAGCATGCCCTTATCAGGGGATGGAAGTCAAAACATTTTTTAAAGGTAAAGCCTACCAAAACCGAGCTCCAACTCACTCCAACAAATAGTTGGCGCAGGGAGAGGGTGGATTACCCTGAAATCATGGGTCTATCACTGCCTTCAGCAAAGGTAGTCTGTAATTTGGACATCTGAATGGATGGGGACCTATGTTTGGAGAAGGAGGTTCTAGAGATCTCCAACACTTTTTTCTGCAACTCATGGTGCAAAGGGGGAACAGCCATTACACTGCGGCTGTTACCCAGCAAGCCATTACAACGCAAGCGTTACAACACATGCGTTGTAACAACACATCTCCATCACAACCCAATTTTTTACAATGCCTAGGCCTTTACAACGGATTTCTTTGTAAAGGCATGAATGGTGAAGGGATATGCTTTCCAAATGTAAGTATTAGGTAAGTATGGGTTTTGTAGTGGTTTGGGTAACTTTAGGGTTTGGGGTGGGTATAGGTTTTGGGGTGGCATGGGTAATTTTAGGGTTTAGGGTGGGTATGGGTTTTGGGGTGGCAAGGGTATTTTAGGGTGGCATGGGTAATTTTTGGGTTTAGGGTGGACAATTTTAGGGTGGGTATGGGTTTTGGGGTGGAATGGGTAATTTTAGGGTTTAGGGTGGCTATGGGTTTGGGGGTGGCAAGTGTAATTTTAGAGTTAAGGTTGGATATGGGTTTTGGGGTGGCAAGGGTAATTTTAGTGTTTAGGGTGGGTATGGGATTTGGAGTGGCACAGGTGATTTTAGGGTTTAGAGTGGGTAGAGGTTTTGGGGTGCATGGGCCATTTTAGGGCTTAGGGTAGGTAGGGGTTTTGGGGTGGCAACGGTAATTTTAGGGTGGGTATGGGTTTTGGGGTAGCAAGGGTAATTTTAGGGTGGGTAGGGGTAGTTGGATTTATATATGGTTTTATGTATTTCAACAGACATAATTGTCTGTGGAATATATAAAAAGATATATAAAAGTAAGTACATTATTTTTGTTTTACATGTATTCTCGTGCATTACCATGCATGCCATTACTAAGGAATTATACGTATTTTACAGGGAAATATAAAGCTATAATATAATAAACAGCATCTGCATTTACCTGTAAAATATTTAAATTGTCAATCACAAATTTAACCACACATATGCTTTTACAAAACATGCTTTTTACAACAGAATTAGTTATAAATACATGCATTGTAAAGGTATATGCATGATTAAAGTTTACGTTGTAATGGCAACGTGTTATAACAACACTTGAGTTGTTACAACTGTGTTGTAAAGGCATGCAATGTAATGGCATGGGTTGTGGAGACATACAACCTGTGCAAAGGGAAATCCTTCTTTTTACTGACTCACAGTTTCATCAGCCAGTTGTAAATGCACTGGTCCAATCTTGGTTGGATCAAGGGAATCCTATTTTATTGTCAGCGCAAGCTAACTGTTTACACAACTCACAGCAGAACAAAAATATCACAACCAGGCTGTTTTTGGGCTTGACAAATAAAGATCTGACTCTCAGCGAATGAGATCATAACACTGGCTTACCAAGCATCTTCAAATTAATAACTGTTGTAATGCAATTTGTTGGCCAACAAGTTGACATTGTGTACACAAAGTAGAACATTGCAAACAGCTCATCAGACCACTCTGTACTTGCTCAAAACTAAACGGATTTCTATGGGGACATGGACTTCTCAGTGGCAGCAGGAGTGACCGTCCTCTAGCTTTTGACGCAGAGATCCAGTTGCCAAGATTCAGGAAGGGCTTTGAAACTCAGTTTTAACAATAATTGTGTCTCTGCTCTCTTATACAGTTTTAATGTATTTCTAAGGCGTTTGTTCCTCATATACAGTGCCATAATGCTTTGCAAATGTTTGCTTATTAAATTTCCTTTACATAGCAAGTTGAGATTCTCCTATGTACAGCTGCACAGAGATGCAATCTCTTCTAAGAGTTGGATGGATGTCTATCCTGAAAGGACACATTTATTTCCATCCAACATCTGAACATACTGGACAACCTTGAGGCTGCTTAAACCTTCCTTTAATGGGCTGACTTTAAGGAACATAGGGGTAGGGGGTCACTGTTCATCTGAGACTTTAGCTGAGCAATGACGGGATCCACATCTGGAGGGAAATAGAGGCAATGCATCAAAGGATATAGATACACAAATATAACAATAACCGTATATAATGAGTGGAGCTCATGAAATGCCTGACAACACTCCAAACTTGATTTTGGGTGAACACAAGACACGGACATTGGATACAAATCATTATAATCTGCAGCTTTATTTAGACATTTAGATTTACTTCACACCATGGCTGATGCAGTCTCGAATACCCTCACATGGGAAGAAACAGGGCAAGAAAAAGTCAATCTCCTTTTGTTTCTAGCAACTATCATTCTGGAGCAGTGCTGTTTTTCATTTGACCAGGAAGGATGGAATCCATGCTGGATTTCACAAGGTATGTTGCATAAAATGAAAAATAGAATCGCAAGCCTGAAAATCTTGCATGGATCCAGCCTACCTGGCCATATGTTGGATACCACTCCTCTGAAACAAGGATGAATACACTACAACATGGCCCCGCCTCTCCTATGTACTTCCCTGCTATGTTCATTCTTGTGCTTAACAGTGATATGCTATGGCATTAAACTTTTACTAGGATACACATGGGTATGATGCACTGGCAAGAATACTTGGCTGAAGGCAGATAGTTGGTCGAAGAGCGAATGTGAAATCCTGGGCCACAAAAACCTTCTTGTATTATTAATGTGAAAAAACATTGGTTCAACTTTGTTCTACAGTGCTTCCTCCTGCAACTTAATTATGTAACTAATTTTAGACTGCTACACAACAATTAGTTTGTAGACAAGATTGGAATATTTGACATAAATGGGCCAGATATTAAAGCTGTTAAAAGAAAGGTATATTTTAAAAAAACACAAATCACATCACTGACTAACAATGTGAATAGTCAGTTACAGGAAGTTGTTCTGGATATATTCAACTCCCTACCCACGCATATTGTTCTCCAAAAAGCTAATGCTGTGTCATTAACCTTACGCATTCCACTGTGATTCTAAGCAGAAATTGCCAAGCACTGTGTCAAAAAGAATAAAGTCTCGTGTACACGTTTTAACTCTAGAAAACCAGCAATTTCTGGTTCTTTTAAAGGTGTACTTGATTTGCTAGAAAATGGTGATGTCACATTTAGCATAATGACGTTATCATTTTGACAGTGCTTCTAGCCAATATGGCTGGCAAAAAACATAGATGTCTTGAAAACACAATGTCTTGTGTCACCTCTTTAAATACTGCAATTAGATGTCACCACATTGCACCAGAATGGCACACGTAACTGCTCTCTAAATCCAAAGACAGTAGCTTGAGTCTACCTCTGAAGGACAATGAGAAAAGTATCCTGGGCTTTCGGAATGATGGTCAAACACTTGAATATGCATAAGAGACCCACAATCTGAAATAACCCAGGTCAAAAGGAACAATGCCTTATTATGAACATGTAACATCACCTGTTTAAATGTACTGTATCCAAGCAGGAAAGCCACTATAGAGAGTTCACATTTGTTACTTAGGGCCATATTACGAGTGTGGATGGTTTTCAATGGAACCGTCACTGAGGTGGTCTCAGGAAGATCGTCAAGCCCTTGGCGAGTCTGCACGTCTGATTATGACTTTAATCCAGGACGGGTGGCCGATGCGGCGGTGGTCTCACGGCGGCGGGTGTGTTAGGCTCGAAGCATACCGCCATAGTGAAAGGGCCTGCAGCACATTCCTGCACGGAGTGGCATGCACCATGTCGTGCATGCAATACTGTGCAGGAACGAGGGTACAATTCCAGGAGGGCCACAATATGTGGCCCCCCACGTGTACACCCAGGACAAGATTCAGCTGGGGGACCTATTAATCCCCCTTACTTGCAGGTTCGTCACCTTTTTCAGGCGGGATCCCCAGCATGAAAAAGGCGGTGGATATGAAAGGTCGTAATATGCTCAGCTGTGCCGGCTTCAGCACCGCAAGCATATTCAAGCCTTTTGCAGACTGCCGGTGCAGCGGGTTCCTGGATCCCAGCAGAGGTGGCAGTCTTGTAGTGGTCCCACTGCCACACTCATAATACGGCAGATGGGTGGTGGGGGTCGGCTGGACCGCCAACACGAGTACAGCTGTCTCAGGACTGCTGTACTCGTAATAGGGCCCCTAATGTTCTGGTAAGAAATTTCTCTAGTCACTAAAGGATGTGCTATATGAATTCAAATTTAAGTATATTTCTGCTATCAAGTAGGAATAAGACGAAAAGTAGCCACTCTTCCACTTACCTTCCATTGCATGCACAGAGCTGAGGGATTCCTCACTTTTAGCTGAACGCATTGTTCCTGAATCTCCTCTTCCACCTGAGAAAAGACACCAATATGTTTATGATGACATAGGTGGAAACTAAGGCAAAAATGATATATGAAATACACCCCCCACAATTCGAAGAGTATGTGGCTTACATCCATAACCTATTTTTAATGCAATTCGACAAGTTACAGTTGGAATGGCCTTCTAATTCCTAGTGGCAAACAACTTGCTTGGGTGCTTAAAGGTTTCTAGTAGAAATGACAAGTGTAGAATAGGAAAGAACAAGCCTTTAATAATGGCTGAAACAATACTTTTCTGAAGGGTGGTGAATAGAAAAACAGCGGAGGGACCGTCATAGATTATTTCCAAACCCTTCTAAAGAGTAAAAAGTGATTGGCAAACAATTCGGCAGGAGATGAGTAATAAGCGTTCTTCAACCGCTTGAAACTCTGAAGCTATCAAAGTGGCTCTTATGTCCCAAAACACTCTAAATTACAGCAACAGAAATAATAAACTGTATTCAGTTTGGCCACTCATCTTTGCATCAATGTATACTGACTGAAATACCTAAATTATTTTGCTTCCTGGAAACTCTGCCTGGAAAGCCTGCAACCATATGACTTACACAGCCTTTCAAGTTATTTCACATCAGTCTTTCAAATTGTCTACACTTTATATAGACATGTGTGGTGATATACTGAGAAATAACTCCAAAATGTTCTACAACTCACAAAATGAAAAAGGGTGCCCAATACTATCTTGAAACATATGTACAGCAGAAGCTGCAGAACGAATCACTGTTGAGACAGTTGCTTTTGCTTTTGAGTTGGATGAGGGAGCAAACAGATAGGACAGAATGTGTGTACTAGTAATCAGTTGTGACAATCACCCTGAGAATGGCAACTTAAAAGACATTTTACTGACATTCTCGGGAAATCATATTTGCGAAAACAAATTTCTTTACTTTACAATTATTCCTTCATTTTTCTCAGCGTCGCAAAATAGGCGCCCTTGAGTTTGGTAGTAGCTGGATACTCATCTTCTCCATACACTAGAGTCAGAGCCTCAACCATACTTAGTCGGTGGAAATCAGAGCTGAAAGGAACCTATTTTCCAGGGCTGCTTTCAGTCCACAAACCAGAGCTGCTGTTTAGGCTGGGGCATAGGCAAATCCTTTTTAAAGTTCACTAGGGAAAAATTAAATCCTCATTTCTAAGCACTGAA
The DNA here is from genome assembly GCF_964204655.1 of Triturus cristatus. Classification (NCBI taxonomy): domain Eukaryota; kingdom Metazoa; phylum Chordata; class Amphibia; order Caudata; family Salamandridae; genus Triturus; species Triturus cristatus. The sequence goes on from NC_140584.1 coordinate 19,861,093, forward strand.
TACATATGTATGTAGGGCATTTATATATGAGGACATAGTTTCAAGCAACTGAGAGCTGTATTTTAGTAGGGGTTCGAAGATAACTTAAGATGAAAATCAAGTATAATTTTCTTTAGATTTTACAAATACATGTATTTGTAATTTGAAGCACAGGGTGCTTTATTCAGAATAGGACGATTTTTGGTTGAGTACCAAAACAGCTTTTGAACCCAAAACTCCGAGAATCTTCATAAGCATCTTATCCATTGCACTATATCTCTTACAACATTCAGGTGTCCTGAAACTAGCTTACATTGATCACCTCTGCAGAGAACACACTTATATGGTACTTGTGTAGGGGGTGTGGGAGAGGAAATGTCCATGTACCAATAAAAAAGGGAGTGATATTGGAGTCTAATAGTCATTCTTGGTAGCAATTTAAGGGGAGAAACAAGGCCCAGAAAGTCCTTTACCAAAACGTTTGCTTCTACTTAAGAACACCCACCATATTTACAAAAGTGGTTTGATTCAGCAGTGGTATGGTTTTTCCGTTATGCAATCTATGGGTGTCCCTGCTACTCTCACTTCAGCATCTATTAATAGCCCTGTGCATGTTAATGTCTTTGCTTGAACGGATGCCCACCTGCCAAAACCATAGCCTTCATTTCTGTGGGCTCACTTGGATTGCGTTGCAGCTTTCTCTTGGAGACGGAGGTGGTAGACGAGGACTTTCCCAGGTTAAAGAAGGACCGCCAGCTGCCGACAGGAGACTTCTTCATCTTGTTTGGTGGCCTTTTCCTATAGGAGACGAAAGAATGCATGTATTACAAAATCTCAATTGACTTTGGAGTAGCCAAGTACTGTCCGATTGCTTTGGTGGTACAACATGTGGAAACCTATTTGGCAACTGAATGCTACAAACTGCCTTACAAATGAAAGAATTTCAAACTTGCCGATTTCCCCCGAAGGACTGCTGTGTTTTAATTGAATATCTCAGGAAAAACATTACAAAAATATAGAACCTGACATTCCCTTTATCTGCCATACTGACATACATATATGTCATGTAAAGTGTGTTCCTAGGATACCCTTGTGGCATGAATATATATTTCAACTGCTCCGCCATGCCCAGAGACAATTTAAATTCGTTTTTAGGTCTCGCCTGGCGTCGGAGCGTGCATGCGCTCCTCGCCTGCGAGAGCTATAGTCAACAAGGCCCTTTCAAGAAGGGGACTCTAAGCCCCACCCCTCCTTTTCATTGGGTAGCGTCAGCGTTTATGTTAAACGCTGGCTTCCCATTGAAAAGGTAGGTTTTCGGTTGCCATCCTTTCGCCTTTTTGGACGGCCCCGAAGGACTCGGTCGCCTGCATTGCGGCAGTCGTGACGAAGTTTCTTATCAGAAGCTTCGTCACGCTGCCTTGCACTCGCCAGTCCGGCTCTCTCATTGGGCGCTCTGAGAACGCTCTTCCTATGTTAACAGGCTTGTTTTGGTAGGAATCCCGCATATTTGGGCATCTTTCCAACGTGTGGATTGCTTTAACTGCTTGGCTTCCCCCACGCGCTCATTATGCTTAGTCTGGCCAGGTTCTGGGCATCGTGGAGAGGCGGAGGACCTGCGTGTCGGTGATATGTCATGACAGGCGGTAGCAGTGACTGGATCTGCGGTATGTGAGACATTATTGTGTGGTGTTCCCTTATTCCACCAGCTCCCGGGAGGGCCCCGGTGTGTGCCACAGCCTGTGGAGAAAGAGCACAGCTTCGGGAATCATGTGTCCCGAAACTCACAACCGAAGCAACACCCGGATTGCCTCAATTCAATGGTTATTTTTCTAAATAACACAAAATCCCCTTAATATTAATACTTAATATTGAAACCTCTGTCCTCGGTCTTTCTCTACTGCTGTAGATGCAGAATGTATTGTGCAGTGTTGTAATTGCATTTATGTAGCGCCTACTACCCCTGAAGCGCTTCATAGACGGCAGAGCACTCGTCTGGTGGTTGCGTCATCTTTGCGTGGGTTCCCTGTTCACATTTCATGGGGGGAGCGTCTTCCTCGCTGGCACAAAGCGCTGAGAGATGGCAATGCCTGGAGAGGGCTATGTTTAATCCTCTGCAGCCAGCTGCACACAAAATCGGGGGTGGGGGGGGGTGGGGTATGTGCCTAAAATCTCATTGCGTTCTGTCTAATCCGTCAGGGCAGAGGGCACACTGCACGAAGCCCCCTGGGGGGCTGCTACAGCGCCTCGTCCTCCCCACTGCAACCGCCTGGCGCTGGATGCAAGCGTAGTGTGCGTCACGGCGAAGTGTTTTGTGTGGCAGTGTTGCTCACCAATGTCTGCGACACTGGCGTATCTCCAGCACTGTTGCATGTATGTATGTTTAGTGTTTGTGTGCAGCATCGCTGAGTGTCAATATGTGGTCTGTTCGTGTGACAACACTGTGTGCCACTGGTAGCCACTGACTTTTCTTTCGTGTGTCACACCGTTTGAGAAGTGTGTTTGTGCGTGTGGCAGCACTGTGTGCCACTGGTAGCCTCTGACGTTTGTTTCAAGTGCCACACTGTGTGCAAAGTGTGTGTGACAACACTGTGTGCCACTCTTTTTATGGGGGGAGCGGCTTGCTCGCTGGCACAAAGCACCGAGAGATGGCAGTGCCTGGAGAGGGCCCTGTTTAATCCTCTGCAGCCAGCTGCACACAAATTCAGGGGTGGGGGGGTGCTGTGTCTAAAAGCTAATTGCGTTCTGTCTAATCCGTCAGGGCAGAGGGCACACTGCAGGAGGCCCCCTAGGGGGCTGCTAGAGCGCCTCGTCCTCCCACTGCACCCGCCTGGCACTGGATGCAAGCGTAGAGTGCGTCACGGCAAAGCGTTTTGTGTGGCACAGTGGTTTAGCGCTGTGTGGTTCACCAATGTCTGCGACACTGGCGTATCTAAAGCACTGTTGTATGTATGTATGTTTAGTGTTTGTGTGCAGCATCGCTGAGTGTCAATGTGTGGTCTGTTCGTGTAACAACACTGTGTGCCACTGGTAGCCTATGACGTTTGTTTTGTGTGTCACACTGTTTGAGAAGTGTGTGTGTGCGTGTGACAGCACGGTGTGCCACTGGTAGCCTCTGACGTTTGTTTCGAGTGCCACACTGTGTGCGAAGTGTGTGTGTGACAACACTGTGTGCCACTGGTAGCCTCTGACATTTGTTTCAAGTGACACACTGTGTGCGAAGTGTGTGTGCGTGTGACAACACTGTGTGCCACTGGTAGCCTCTGACGTTTGTTTCGAGTGCCTCACTGTGTGCGAAGTGTGTGCCAACACTGTGTGGAACTGGTAGCCTCTGGCGTTTGATTTGAGTGCCACACTGTGTGCGAAATGTGTGTGTGACAACACTGTGTGCTATTTCTAGCTACTGATGTTTATTGCGTGTCGACGAGGCTTTGCGGACAGTAGTGTCCAAGACAAGAAAGACACAATGGGGGGTTCTTTCTTTTCTGCTGTTGCCCCCAGGGGCTGGGGCTCCTTGCATTGGTCGCCCAGATCCATCGAGGGACCGGAGTCTGAGAAGTCAGCTGAAGACTTGGCTTTAATAAAGTGATCTACTCGCCCCCTTGGTAGCCCCGTGCGTCGCTACCGCCTGGACACTCCACCAAGCAGTATGCACGCTATACATATCTTTTGATTTGATTTGTGGTGTGTGTGACAACACAACACTGTGTGCCTTTGGTATCTACTGATGTTTGTTGAGTGCTTTATAGCTGTGTGCCAGCTGTGTGTGTGTCAGCACTGTGTGCCACTGATGTTTGTTGTGTGAGAAGTGTGTGTGTGTGTGTGTGTGTGAAAGCTCGAGAGAGGGCGGGAGAGAGAGGGACAGCACTGTGTGCCTTCAATGACAACTGTTGTTTGTTGAGTGCATCCCCGCTGTGTGTGTTTGTGGGACAACACTGTGTGCCATTTGCAGTCACTTCTGGTTGTTGAGTGCGTCGTCGATCTGTGTGTGTGAGACAACATTGCGTGCCATTTGTAGTCATTAATGTGTTTCGTGCATCACAACGTGTGCAATGTGTGTGTGTGAGACAACACTGTGTGCCTATGGTTAGCGCTATATGCTCACACCAAGGCGCTGTCATTGCTGTCTTGTCACTCTGTGGAATGAAACCGCTGTCTACTCTCACAGTGTTTATACCCATGCCAGTTTGTGTGAATCACTTCGGATAAACACGCAGTGGAATGAAACGGTTTCATTAATTTCACACGCTGTTATTTACTCTCGGCTGCATTCCAGTCCATCACATTTATGCTCATGTTTCCACTTCAAACAATGACAACTGACATCCAAATGAGTCTTGGCCCCACCCTGATGCGACTGTCAGAGGTCAAGCAGTAAGGCCAGATCCTCTCTGAATGAAAACATCTGAAGTACCCATCATGCTTCAGCCTGGTTTGACCTTGTCACAGAGGTGCTGAGTGACTCCTGTTACACTGGCCAATCACTGCGATTTATTGCAATTCAGGGCTGGTCACTGCTGTCTGTCCGCAGTTATCACTTCTGTCAGACCAAATATGTCACAGCCACCTGCAGACAGAGTCTGTCGCTGCTGTGCTGTCTGTCCACAAGTGTCTCTTCTGTCTGGCCAGAGGTGTCATGGCCATCTGCAAACAGAGACTGTCACTGCTGTCTGTTTTCAGGTGTCACTTCTATCATTCCACAGATGTCACAGCCATCCAGAGATAGAGGCAGTCACTGGTGTCTGTCCTCAGTTGACAAAGCCATCTGCAGATAGAGGCACTCACTGGTGTCTGTCCTTAGGTGTCACAGCCATCTGCAGATAGAGGCAGTCACTACTGTCTGTCCTCGGGTGTCACAGCCATCTGCAGATAGAGGCACTCACTGGTGTCTGTCCTTAGGTGTCACAGCCATCTGCAGATAGAGGCAGTCACTACTGTCTGTCCTCGGGTGTCACAGCCATCTGCAGATAGAGGCAGTCACTGCTGTCTGTCCTCAGGTGTCACAGCCATCTGCAGATAGAGGCAGTCACTGCTGTCTGTCCTCAGGTGTCACAGCCATCTGCAGATAGAGGCAGTCACTGCTGTCTGTCTTCAGGTGTCACAGCCTTCTGCAGACAGAGGGTGTCACTGCTGTCTGTCCTCAGGTGTGACGGCCGTCTGCAAACAGAAACTGTCACAGCTGTCTCTTCTCAGGTGTCACTTCTGTCATTCCACAGATGTCTCAGCCATCCAGAGATAGAGGCAGTCACTGCTCTATGTCTTCGGATGTCATAGCACATTCCACAGTGACACTCAGCCACGAGGGTGCCCCGTCTTTCAGCCCAGGGGCGGGGTGTGCTAGCCAGACACAGAGTGAAGGCACTCAGCCGTGGACAAGGAGCAGCGACAGCGTCGCCTCCTTCATATGGGATGAGTTAAACAGGGCGTAACACAACTCTGTTCACTCCCACACTGCTCTCAAGATCCCACCACTGCTGTTTTGCACTTTTTAAAAAAAAATTCAGTACTTCATGCATTTACTAAAAGTACTACAAGTGGAAGAAAATGCAGCAAATGGATACAAAATTGCAATTGCATTTGACCTATTGGTATTTTAAATGACAATGCCTTTCATCATTGCAAGTTTTTTAAAGACATAAATTAAAGGCATTGTCATTTACAATGCCAATAGCTCAAAATCTCGCAAATGCGAGACATATTGCATTGCAAATGCTTGTTTACTTTTCAATAGGGACAAACTCTTCCTGGTGCTGCATGTACAGGCAAGGGGTTTGCAGTTACCCAATACCTTCAGGGCACTACCGAATGAAGATGCAGTGCTCTTTGACAAGCCTCCCTACTAATGCATGTCACCTCATGAGTGACATAATACACATACTGGTTGGGTCTGGGACCTGGGTCCCCAGCCCATCCAGGGTCCATTGAAGGTTGAGCTGGTGGCCGTATCTACAGCAACAGGTATTACAGTTCCCAAGCCTCCAAAACCATAATCAGGAGCTCAACCCAATTTTTCCTCTATGTGGAAGGATAGGAGAATAGAAGGGTGAGGAGCAGTCCAGCTTCTTACATGCCCTACCATAACGCAGTAATCCCACCAAAACAAGACAGCGAAAACAAAAGTGAACCAGGAGGTGGGGTTTAGAAGGCCACAGAATTGGTTGGCTGTGGATTTCTGATTAGTCTAAGAGAAAATCCAATAAGCACCAATCTCTCTCTGTGGATCACATTTTTATATACATATATTAATTACACAGTGGCAGTCGCCACTGTGTAGTTATAGTTGGGTCAGAGTTGCATGACAAGAGTGTTTTTGTATCGCAAAAACACGTGGGTGCTGTTTGATGAATTTTGACGAAACTTTCCAAGTACAAAGTTTAACCACCCCAACTCTTTCCTGGAACTGTTTCGTGTTAACCTATCAAGAAAAAGAGGGTTCCTAAACGTTGATTTCCATATGAAATGTTGGGAAGCAATACACAAAAATAAGCTGAGTTAAATTACAAAACCTTTGGTAAAAATGCATAACTTAACACAGAAAGTGTGCTTTTTGTGATTTAGTTTGAATTCATTCAGCTGTTTTTGAGAAATCTCTGTTTAATGAGGTGCTCAGGGTGATCATGAAAGAGTTACAAAAGGAAAATATAAGCATCTGTTGGTGGAATGTAGTGCTGTAGATTCACATGCTCTGCATACTCTTGCTTTCTTTCGCTACGCTCTGAAGAGTGCAACTTGTTTTTCTTCAAAGACGTCTTTCACGTCACGAGGTAAGGTGACTCGTCACATTACTATAAATCTTGGCAAAATACATGGGCATCAGCTGATTGTTACTACTGCGCCTATGGTGAAGATTAAATGGAGCAGAACTAAACAGAAGAAAATGACCATGCAAAGGGTAAAAAAGTCAACTCCAATGCTTCCAGGGAGGAAGGGTGGGTGCATGTGAATCTAAGGCACTATATGCCACTAACAGATGCTTACAGGGCAAGAAAAATATTTCCATTCGTGCCATGTGTAGCTGCAAATACACATGCTCTACATAGACTTTAAAGCTGTTCTCCTGTAAGTGGTGGCCAGTCAGAAGTTGTTGCAGAGGACTGGAAAAGTGCATGTAGAACCGCCTGGCAACTGTTAGCTTGTTGTAGCGAGCTAGCACATCCACACAGCAATGTCTGGAGAACGTGCGTGCGGTGGACCAAGTAGCTTGCTTACATAGGTCAGCTATAGGGATGCTACCTAGGAAAGCTAGAGATGCCCCATTTTTGCAGGTAGGATAGGGTGTGGGTGGGACAGACAATCACCTCTCTCCTTTACCTTAACAAGTATGAATGCATTTGACCAACCACTAGGCTATGCTCGCATTGGAGAGGGCATGGCCTTTGCATGGTTTTTAGAAAGCAACAAAAAGCTTTTGTTTTTTGAGGAAGGCGTTTCTTCCATCAATGTAACACATAAGGGACCGCTAAACATTTAATGTGTGAAGTGTCCTCACTGCTACAGAATGCGGGTGTGGGAAGAACATCGGGAGTTTGATCGTTTGATTAAGATAGAAGGAAGATACTACCGTAGGGATACATTTTTAATTTGTTCTATGGATGAACTTCTTGTTGTGCACCTGAAATAAAAGGTTCCTCTAAGGAGTGTTCTAAAGCTCACTGACTTGTCTGAGAGTGGTTATGGCCACTACGAAGGCTACCTTCCAAGACAGAAACTGCAGAGGGCACTAATGGAGGGGTTCGAAAGGTGTGCCCATGAGTCGTGTGAGATGGGGCAGAGGGTACTCTGGGTGGAAAGATCTGTTAAAGTCCTTCCATGAAGAATCTTGATGAAAGTTCCCCTAAACAGTGAAGTGTGTTCCCTACTGTGAGGGTAGATAGTAACTGCAGCTAAGATGCGTAGGCAAGGCCTGCCATTTGTAAATGGAGCAAGTAGCAGACTATGTCCTGGACTGTCGGCTTGAGCGGGTCAATGTGACTAGGGCAGTTGTTTCTAACCAGTCGATCGCAAGCTACCAGTAGATCCCAGACATCTTCAGAGTAGATTGCAGCCTTGAGTTCATTTTTAAATAGGCACAGGGTCACATTTTTATTTTAAAGTTACGGGAAGGCTTTGCTTACTTTACATTATCATCATAAGGCTGCAGATAGTCCTTTTTTTTAAATTAACTTTGTTTTATTGATTTTGGCAGGTAAGCAAAATACAATACGAAATGCAAGTACTCCCCAGGTGGCGCCAACAGAGTAGAGTCTGGAACTAGCCCGTCACCGGTGAGACAAACCCGAGATACCAAAAAGAAACAAATATACCAAAGTTCTATGGGCTAGCAAGTGTCCATTGGAGCGAAGAAGGCCAGGGCTCTCGCCACCTGGTCGCGTATTAATTTCGTCAATACTCAAGAAAGAACAAAAACAAACCCCCAACGTGAACCCCACCCCCCCCCAAACCGGTGTGCCTGAAGCGCTCCCGTAAGTCTTTCATCGCGGGAGTCGCCAAACGGTGAGGTCCTAGGAGCATCACGTGAAGACGAAGGGTCGGTGAGGCGCAGGAAGCGTAGATATCTCGGGCAGGTGATTTCATTATATTCTGTCGATAAAAGTGACAGAATCAGCTGCCAAACCGTGGCAAAGGATGTCATGGACTGCGTGAGCATGGCATGAATGCGTGCCATACCTATCGTGTACCAAAGCTTGTGCAGCCAGCAAGAGTGGAAGGGCCGAGTCCGAGACCCCCAAAGCGATATGATGTGCTGGACAGCCCCCATGGCCAATCCAATCTGTCTCCCCCTGAGGGATTTCAACGGAAATGTGATTGCGTTGGGCAACCCCAACAGCGTGTAGGCAGGGAAGCGGGGAATGGCAGTGGCAAAATGTTTGTCAATGTCGTCCAGTACTGCTGTCCGTCACCTCCTTGCAGTCCCACAAGAGATGTGTCAGTGTGCCCTCCGCATCACACCCTCGCCAGCAAGTGGGGCTACGGTCGGGGTTGCCCCTGTTGAGGCGTACCGGTGTCAAATACCAATAAGTCACATCTTTCACCGCTGTTTCCCTCCCGGCGGTGTTCCTGGCAGTATGGTTAGCCCTGTAGTAGACGGTGAGCCATTCCCGATACATCAGCTCTACCCAACTCACCCTCCCACCTCCACTGGCCTGCCGAGCGGCGCGAGTCGGCTGGTGGACAAAGCATTTTATATAGGTCCGTGATCATCTTACGGTCCGTTTCTTTGGTGAAAGCGGTCAGCCGACGGCCCACCATCGGGCGGATCCCGGGCTGTGTCAGCCAATGTCGGAGTTGAAAATGTTGACATTTTTGCGGCGCCACAATGCCGTGGTAATGGATGACATCCGACAGCTGGATGAACCCGTCAAGATCGAACAGGTGACCCGCCGATCAGCAGTCCGCCACCCGCCACTGCCGGAACGCGTGACTCTCGAGCCCCGGAGGAAACTCCGGATTATCAAACAGAGGTGTAAGGGGTGAGGGAAACGTAGTAAGCCCCCGGCTGACCGCTACCGCATCCCAAACCCACAAAAGCGTGCTCGTGAGGGGGGACTGCTGAAGGCGAGCCGGCTGATCAGGGGGCTTTAAAAAGGGGATTTTCCAGAGGGGTGATTACGCCAATGCCCTATCTTGAAAAAGCCACCGCTTCTCGGAATCTGGCCTATACCATTCTACCAAATACCGCATTGCGCCGCATGAAAATACTACAGCAGATTGGGGATCCCCAAACCGCCCTCGCCAGGAGGGCTGAAGGTGAGGTCCCGTCGCATCCGAGGCCGCTTCCCAGCCCATATAAAGTGGTGTACAGCGTCTTGTAGACGTCGTATGGTACCTCGAGGAGGGGACACCAGAATGGTTTGAAAGATATATAGGATCTTAGGAAGGACAGACATCTTCACCGCCGCGACACACCCAAGGAGTGAAAGGGGCCGCATCTGTCATCTACGCAAGTCGCTCTGTATTTGGGAGGTGAGTGTCTCATAATATATTGCGACCGTCCGTTCGGTAGATGTGGTTTGGACTATCCCCAGGTATGGGATGGATGTTCGGAGCTGCAAACCCCCCACGGCCAAAGATGTGTCGTGGGTGTCATGAGCATTGCGGCCCAGCAGAAGAAGCATAGATTTCCCCAGGTTTATTTTGAAGCCGGACACCCTTCCAAAGGCGTCCAACTCCCCCAAAAAGGCCGGTACCGATTGTTTGGGTTTGTCCAGCACCGCCAAGATGTCATCGGCATAGAGACTAATTGGATGAGGTAACCCCCCAAAAGAGATACCGGCAATATCCGGGTGGTCTCTAATTTTTTGCGCCAGGGGCTCTATATACAGCGCGAAGAGGAGAGGCGAGAGCGGGCAGCCCTGCCTCGTACCTCTCTGGATGTCGAAGGGCCGTGAGCTTATGCCGTTGACCCGAATCCGGGCCCTGGGAGTATCATAACAGCTGGCAACCCAGGCCCTGAAGCGGTCGCCAAAGAGCGCTAGCGTTTTATCGAGAAATCCCCAGGCCACACGGTCAACCGCTTTCTCAGCGTCGATTTATAGGAGCATAGCGTCTGACCCTGCATACTGAGCTTTATCTATTAAATGCAGGAGGCGTTTGGTATTGTCACTGCATTGTCTATTGGGGATAAAGCCCGACTGATCTGGCTCAATGAGACCCGGGAGCCGCGGCCTAAGTCTGGCAGCTAGAACCCCTGTAAAGATTTTAAGGGCCAGGTTGAGGAGAGAGATGGGCCTATAAGAGGAACATTGGGTGCTGTCCTTGCCCGGCTTAGGTAACACAACGATATCGGCCTCAACCATGTCAGACGGTATCGAACCGGGGCCCCAAAACGAATTAAAGAGTCTGGTAAGAAGCGGAGCCAGCAGGGAGCAGAAGGCTTTGTAAAAGCCAGCTGGGAAACCGTCCGGACCCGGCGACTTCAAGGGTTTGAGACGAGATATCGCTCCAATCACCTCCTCAATTCTGATCGGGGCGTCCAGTGAGGCGGCATTGTCTGCAGAGAGAGCCGTTATGGCTGCTCCACTTAAGTAAGCCTCTCCAGCCACGTCGAGCGCCACATCCGCGGTATACAAGGGACGCATAGAACTCCCTAAAAGCCTCTGCGATTTGGGTGTCGCTGCTAAGAGTTTCCACCTGTGCATCGCGAATAGTTGTGATTTTAGACGTTGGACCCTGGCGCGAAGCGCACTAGCCAGAAGACACCCCGTCTTGTCACCTCCCACGTAATAAGTATAACGGAGCCTCAATGCAGCGTATTTGGCCCGGTCAATATCTAAGCCAGCCAATTGCGCTCTGGCAGCTTTCAGTCGTCGCCAAATTCTGGGAGCCCCGGTGCGACTGTGTACCCTTTCGAGCTCGACCACCGCAGCAATGAGGGAGTCCCTCTTTTCTTTGCGCTCTTTGGCTTCCGCAGCGGAAATGGCTATCAGTTCCCCCCTCACCACCGCCTTCAGCGCCCCCCAGAGTGCCGTCAAGGATGTGCCAGGTTGATCATTGCGGGTAAGGTAGTCAGTGATGCTTGTGTGTAATTGTTGGGTGACCCCTTTCCGTTGCAGGAGAGCCTCCCGCAATCTCCATCTCCCCCCCCCCCCACCCTAGTCCGGGGAACCCTCACAGTCAAGGTTATGGCTGCGTGATCTGATAAGGCAGCCGGAATAATATCTACGTCCTCCACAATCGTGTTAAGCTCCGAGGAGCCTATAAAGTGGTCCAGACGGGCGTAAGTCCGGTGCGCGTTATAGTAGAAGGTGTAGTGTGTCGCTGCGGGGTGCCTATCTCGCCATATGTCCACTAACCCTCTGTGCGCCATCCACTCCTTACCCTCAAGTGAAAGCGCCCCCGAAAAACCAAAGCGGTGGCCTGAGCGGTCCGCCTCCCGGTCCATAACCAAATTAAGGTCCCCTCCCACTAGTATGTAACGGGCCTGGGAATTGAGAATTTCGGAGACAGCGCCCTTGAGAAAGGATTCTTGACCTGAGTTGGGGACGTATAAAGAGCCAATAATCAGGGATACACCACCCACCTGAATGACATGTGCCAACAGCCGACCTTTGATTTCGCCGATTTTAGGTCCCACCTGTCCAGAAAAGTGTTTCGCAAAGAGTATCGCTACCCCCGCCTTCTTGTCATTGGTAGAGGAGTAGAATTGCTGAGGGAACGCCCGGGACCGCATGCGATACCAATCCCTGGGAATAAGGTCTGTTTCTTGCAAGAGACCCTGAATTCTCCAAGTACGATAATACCGCTCTTCGTTTGATAGGATTATTGAGCCCCTTGACATTTAGGGTAACAATCGACAATGTGGCCTCCTTCATTTAGCGCTCCAACCCGGGGAAAGCGATAACCCCATAGACAATCCAGGCGCAACTGCGCTCAAACCCCGTTCCCCCATGGCACACCGGTTTCCACCCCCCACTGCTCCCCTCCCGTGCCCCCATCCCAACCCCCACTAATCCCCGCCCCCCCAAGCCCAACCAACCCCCAAACCCCCCCAAAACCCCCTCTACCCTCCTCCCTAACTGCAGCCCCTGCATTGTCCAATGCCCTTCAGTCGAGACCCTGGGCATTTGGTACCAAAAGATCCAGGAGTCCGTGTAGCCCATCCACCTAGGCCCCTTGCCGCCGCCCCCCCCCCTGCAGGCTATGCTACGCTGCCATGAAGTCCCCATACCAACTTAGAGAGCCTCTGGTGGGGAAGTGCCCCTTGATACCGCAGCCAGTGCCGCTGCCCTCTCTTGCGTCATTGTCTCCGGGTCAGGCTTCGTGTCCAGGATAGGCGAGCGTCGGCGGCAGACCCTACGCCACTCTGACCCCGACTGCCGCCGCGCGTGCTCAGGAGGCGACTCCGATTCGCTGTGGGTGAGGCCCAGCAGGTCACATGTCTCCCGAAGGGAGCAAAATTGGACTAACTTGCCATTCCATTTAAAGATTAGTCGGAAGTGGTGGCCCCACGAGTAGGACACACCCTTGTCCTTGAGGAAGGCAGTCACCTCCATGAAGGCTTTGCGTTTTTTGTAAGGTGATGGATGCGAGGTCTTGGAAGAGAGCTATAGTATGCCTTTGAAAGCGGAGCGGTTGCTTCAATCTGGTCTCTCGCAAAATACGCTCCTTCAATGGGAAATCCTGTAAGAAGGCTAAAATGTCGGGCGGGGGAGCCGGCGCTCTCTGCCCCAGACCCACTTGATGAGCACAGTCAATGCGAATGTCAAACTCAGGGCCGACCCCCAAAACCTCTCGGAAGAGGCCCCTTAGGTAGCCCGCGACTTCTGTCCCTTCCTCTTGCAGTGGTACCCCCCGGACGCGGATGTTATTGCGTCAGGAACGGTTTTCAAGGTCCTCCGCATGGGATTGTAAGTCGACCTGGTGATCCTTCAGGCGGATGATCTCCTGCTGCAGCTGCTCAATCTCCTCAGACCTGGATTGGTCACTATTCTCAATGGCCGCCACTCGATCCCCCAGATCGTCAACCTCTCGGCGGATTTCCCGCACCTCCCCAGCCACCTCTTGCTTTAGGGTCAAGAAGTCCCCCCTCAGAGTGTCAAAGAGGGATTCCAGAAATGCTCGGGTCACTGGACCATCTCGATCCTCCGAGTCCAGTGGCGGCTGGGTGGCCGGGGGAGTGTGACACCCTCTGTCTCCTGTTGTGGAGCACCTAGCCAGCATCTCCTTAAGCGAACGTTCCCCCTTCTTTTTGGTGCTAGCCATCTGTGGGCCATGAGCTCCGCCCATACAGGGACCCACTCCCAGTCTGGCTTCGCAGCCGCGGCGCTCCTCTCCGTAACAGTGGTGGTGGGGGGGGGGGGGGGGGAGGATGGCCGGTAGCAGGCAGCAGTGTATGGAAAAGGCCCCCTGACGTTCACCAGCAGCACAAGAGGGGCGTCCAAGAGTTCCTCGCTCAACAGGAAAGCCTGGCGGTGGGGGTGCGCTCAAGGGTGTGCAACCAGTTCAACCAGCAGGCCCCTGCCCCACGGGTCCGCCGTGGACTGCCCCAAAGTCCCAGGCCCCTACCACTCCACCCTGGTGTGGCGCGCTGCAATGCGGCAGGGGCCCTCCCCGACTCACCGCCACCTGATGCCGCCCCAGGGGCCCGCTCTGACTCCCTGCAGTGTCCGCTGACGATGTGACCACCAAAACAGAAGGCCTCTGCCCGCAGGCGCCAAAGTCCTTGTGGGGCCGAAGGCCCAAAAGCTGTGTCACCAAAAGGGAAGGCCGCCCCCGCTGACGTCCGTCGCTGATCGGGTGCTGGTCGGCGCCCCACCCTGAGGCCCGTGCTCTCCTCCTGGCGGCTGACTCACCAGCCGGGGGGGGTTGATCCACCCCCGCGCGCGGCGCAGGGCCTAGACACCAAGCCCTGGGAGTCCCGCCGATGTCGCCTTGTAGGACCCCCGGAGGGCGCCGGGACGCCCTAGGCAGCCGATCCGCGGCCCGGACAGCTAAGGCCTCTCCATCCAGCCCTGAGGCCTCCTCCGGCACCCAGCACGAGTAGCACCAGCTGGGGCACGGCTCCGCCCATGCCGCCGCCCCAGGGCATAGACACCAAGGCCGCCAGAGCTTGCCAAGCCCCTTACGCTGGCTTCTCTGCGACTGCTAGCCTCCAGACCGGCCCCACAGTACAGCACCGCCTCTCCCACAAGCTGCGACGCCGATTGCGCCGTTCGGTTGGGGGCTGTGCGGACGGGAGAGCGAGGGTGGGGAACCTGCGACGGGGAGCCTCCGGAGTCCGCGTCCTCCTAGGTCGCCATTTTGGCCACACCCCGATAGTCCTTTTTAACTCAATATTCGAGTGAGAACACAATTTGCTATCTGAATGCTTTTAAACGGGAGAAAATTAAGATTGAAAAGTTACCTTAATAATTAACTCTTCATTTTAATTTCCTCCCGTTTCAAAGTGTCGCATTTAGAAGAAGCAGGCCTTTGGCTCCCAGTTACCAGTAGATACGCCCATATTTATAACTGAAAAATAGTAATTTTATTTTAAATGCAAGAAACTTAACCTGAAGAAAACTTCTTCTATGAAACATTAAGTCTTAGGGCCAGATTTCCGACCATTTATTGCGGTCTCAAAGGGGCATTTGGCCCGTTTGCAACCGCAAGAAATGAATGCACAATGCACTAACCCTATTTTGCAAGTCGCTAATCTATTAGCGACTCGCAAAATAGGGTTAGCGACTCGCTATTAGGAAGGGGAGTGCCGAGGGCGTCCCTTCATAATAGCGAGTGCAAATGCCATGTACGAGTGTTTTGCGACCGCATTTGCGGCCTCAAAAAAAATTGCAGTTTAATACCTACTTCAAGTAGGTGGCAAACCATTCACAAATGGGAAGGAGTCCCCAGGGGACCCCCTTCCCCTTTGTGAATGGGTGCGCAAATATTTTTCAAAAGCAGGCAGTGGCCCCAGGGACCATTGCCTGCCCTTAAAAAATCAAACTGAAAAGTTTTTTTTCTTTTTTTAAATGCAGCCCATTTTCCTTTAAGGAAAACGGGCTGCATTTAAAAAAAGAAAACTGCTTTATTGACAAAGCAGTCCCAGACATGGCGGTGGTCTGCTGACCCCAGCACGCCACCATCCCTAGAAGTGCTAGCCATTCCTAATGGTGTCGCAAATTGGGACAGCCTCACTAATATTCATGAGGCATGCAATTTGCAACCCCATTGGGAATCGCAAACAGTTTCTGAGACACTGTTGTACATTGAATTTTGCGACTCGCAATTTGTTGCATTTTGTGTGCCGCAAAATGTAATGGTCGTACATCTGGCCCCAAGTGTCTCTTTTCACTTTCAATTAAGCCAATTACATCAAAATGTTTTATGAAGCATGGTTCTTCACTTAAAATTCCTCCCATTTAAACCGATTTTTTCTTTTATAAATATGACACCATGTCTACAAGCCACTGGGAGCAAGGTGTCTAGTCTTGCTGAACATGACACTTGGAATGGGGTAAAAATTAAATGATGAGTTTTATGGAATCCATATGACAAAGTAAACTTGATGTTGAAATTTTCTTGACACAGTGCCATATTTATGTGCACCATACAGCTATTATTTTAGGTGGGAGAAATTTTAAGAGCAGAAAAATGTTCTATAGTCTGAACATTTTTGTAGAACATTTTCATGGACTTTAAATTTCTCCCATTTAAAAAAATGGTTTTATGTTTTTGTTATACATGTAGCACTGTCACATATGGCGATATGTCCTGTGCCACAAACAACTACATATGACTCAGTCTCTCAGTCACATGTACACATATATCTCATGCATACGCACACATGTTCATACATCCCCAAAGATCACACTCTCACTGACACATATAGTAGCCCTGTCATAGTGCCCCTAGTCAAAGTATTTTATTCAAACCATAGTATCTGGCTCTATGGACAATAGACTTAATGTCGAGACGTGGGGGCATATGGTAACAATGCGTGAGTTCCTTAAACTTCAGTAGGTCTTGAAGATTTTCACTGATCAAAAGTAGCTCTCACTACAGAAAAGGTGGGAGACCCATGCTCTAGGGAGATAGTAGTGGACACATCTTTTCCATAGCAGGCCCGCTCTGAATTTATGGGCCTCCTTGTGATTGGTCATGCACTCAAGAGGCAGACTGAGGTAGAATAACTCTAGGACTTCAGGAGAAAAATCAGGAGATTGAGCTACCTTGGATTTGGGTGCCTGACTGTGCCATGGTTCTGGCTTAGAAGGTCTGCCCCGTTGGGCAGCTTCTTGTGAGGTGCTAAGGAGAGGTCGAAAAGGGTGGTGAACAAAAATTGCCTGGCTCCCCTAGGAGCCACCAGGATGAGAGTGTGGGATGTTTGCCAAAGCCTCCGAATCACGAATGGAAGGAGTGAGAGAGGCAGAAAAGCGTATGTAGATGTCCCTGACCAGTTCATACGTAGTGTATTGTTCATGGATTGAGGGTGTGGGAACTGGAGACGAAGTTTGGGCATTGGGCGTTTTCAGCGGTGGCAAAGAGGTCTATGTTGGGAAACCCCCAACAACAGAAGTAAGAGTAGGATTTGTAGGTGGAGTTCCCAGTCATTGACTTGTTGCTGCATCCTTCAGAAGGTCTGCAAAGTCATTGTCCACTTCCAGCAAATACTCGCCAGTAGATGGACTTTGTGGTGGGGGGAGTACCGTCAAATACTTTGAGCCAACGATGACAACTGTGGTGAGTAAGTGTTGCCCTGTTTCAGTAATACATTGCTGTCATGCTGTCTGTGCAGATGAGGACCACCTTGTGATGAATGTGACAGGAGAAGGCTTTGAGAGCTAAGTGGATGGCCAGTAGCTCTATGTGGTTGATGTGGAGGCCCAGTTGGTGTGGTGCCCATTTGTACTAAATAGTCAAGTCCTGTAAATGTGCACCCCACCTGGTTAGGGAAGTGTCCGTAGTGATAGTCACTCGTGGAACTGGGTCAAGAAAAGGCCAGCCCTGCAACAGATTGTTGTTGTTCCACCACTGCAGAGAGTGATGGGTGCTGGCCCAAATCAACACTAGGTCTTCCCAATGACCCCCTACTTGTGACCGTTGTGAAGCTAGGCACTCCTGCAGCAGAAGTATTTGTAATAAGGCATGGGGAACAATGAAAATGCAGGAGGTCATCATGCCTAGGAGGTGCATGACCCTTCTGACCGTTATTTGGTGAAATTTAATCATTTATGAAACGCGACATATGCCTGAAGGCATCTTGGCGCTAGCGTCTATGCTAAAGAAAAGAAAAACACTTGTTATAGAGAGTATTGGTGTCTACATAGAGAGTGGGAATAGCCAGGTTTCGAGCTGCTCCCTAAAAATCAGCAAGTTTGATTGGCTTTTAAGTGTCAGGGAAGCGTAT
This sequence comes from Triturus cristatus, assembly GCF_964204655.1. NCBI lineage: Eukaryota > Metazoa > Chordata > Amphibia > Caudata > Salamandridae > Triturus > Triturus cristatus. Next base: position 19,878,896 of record NC_140584.1, read on the forward strand.
TCCAGAGTTTGCAGGTGGAATGTACAAAACCGATCTGGCTGAAAAAGGGGCAGTAACGTCTGGAAAGCTTGGACGCGTGCTTGGCTGGGATAGGCTTTTACAGTGACTGACTTGAGGACTGCCCCCAAGAAGGGATGAACCTGAAGGGCCTGAAGGTGGGACTTTACTGTGTTGATGATGGTGAACCCTAGATTGTGCATTAGGTCTATGGTTGCCAGAGTATGAGACAAACACTGTTGTTTATTTGCGCTCTTAATCAGCCAATCGTCAAAGTAAGGAAAACGTGGACACAGGTCCTACTGAAATGGGCAGCTACCACGACAAGGCAATTTCTGACCAACCTGGGGGCCATAGTGACCCGAAGGGTAGCACTTAGAACTGAAAATACTAGCCACTTAACACAAACTGGAGGTAACGGCGATGTGTAGGGTGGATCGGCATGTGAAATTAGGCGTCTTTCAGGTCAAGTGTTGTTATAAAGTTGCCTTGTTGTTAAGGCCGCACTGGCTGCACCAGGCATTGGGTGTTTCCCCTGGAGGCTGGAAGAGTGTGGGGAAGGTTTTGTTACTGGGGGCTGGTTTTGTAGCAGTTTTAAAAGCACCTGCTGCAGAGTTCCTTCTATATCCAGCAGTTTTCAGGCAACAATAAAAGTTTCAAGATTACTCTGGTGATTAATGTACCTGCTTAAGGCAGATGGGAGTTTTGTCTAGTGGAAGTTTTGACATCTAAGAAAGCTCAGAAAGTTACAATGCCTGCTGCAAAGAATGCGTATTAGGCAGATCACAGACAGTATTTTATGTGTATAGCTCTGTGGGTTTCTGCTCTAGTCAAGAGATCCTTTTGTTACTATGCAGTTCATAAATTACAATCGTAATCTAGCACAGTAAGCTCTGAACTGCCATCAATGAGCTGCACACAAACTGCATTGTGCATGTAGTAATGTTTTTTCCCAGTCTGTTATTATCCTAATGTTGCTAAAAAGGGTTTGTTTCGGTAGGAATGAATTCTTATTAGCAAAGCCAAACCTAACCACTGTGTTACATCCTGAATCCTGTGTTTGTGCTTCTCCAGACCGAGCACTCAAAAAAACAAATGGCTATCAGTATGGATGACATGTGAAACCTATACCTTGTAGTCCCCTTTGTCTTATGTAACATTTTCTACACACTGGATTATACTTGTATGATTCATTGTCTACAGCTGCAGCACCATTCAGGTAAGAGCGGAGGGCGGGGGGGGGTCATCAGTGGGGCCGGGTGGGGGTGATTTTGATGGACGATGTTGGTGGACAATTCATTTATTTTTCCCTCATCATCATCCGTCACTGTTTGGCCGAGGCGGCACGCTTAGCTGCTCTGCCTTTTCCTCACCTAGGGAATTACTGCCCCTGTAGCCTTCCCTTGAAAATCCCAGTGAAACGGTTTGCTGCAGCCTCTGAAAGAAGGTAGTGGCTTCAGGGAGATGGTCTTGGAATCCCCTCTCGGCTGGGACTTCCAAAAGAACCTTAGGCAAGATGAAGTCTGGAAAGCCCCCACAGCCATGCCCTTTTTTAGGTCTAGTCTGAGTCAGCGCACATGCGCTGCTCTGCGAGACTTGCTGTAGTGTAGTATGGAAGAGAAGATCCGCCCATATTTTTCATTGGCTTGTGTCTTTGTCCTTCGTAAATGCTGGCTTCTGATTCAGTAATTGGCTAGTTAGTCCTTCCTTAGTACGGCCTTGTCTTCATTTGTAACCTCGCATGGCTACTGGCCCTTTTACTTCGGTTGTTAGATGGTACATCTTTTTAAGTCTGTAAGCATTACTTTCTTTAATGTGTTTTTTCTACTGCAGGCAAAATTCAGCGTGCGATACGCGCTTTCATTTTACAAGCAGCCCTTCACTTGTTTAATATAAGTACGGGCACCGCTTAATTTAATATGCACGGGTGTCGCACATGATGTTGTTGCACTGTGCCCATTTAATCATTATTTCTTTTTATTAGATCCCCCTTAGGGACTGGGTGTAAAACGGTACGGGTTGGTAGCCTGAAATGACACTATAAACAGCGCGCGATGCGCGCTTTCATTTTACAAGCAGCCCGTCACATGTTTAATAAATTAATGGTCACGGCGCCTGCTTAATTTAATACGCATGGGTGCAGCGCGACACAGCAATGAGAGAGGCTGACTGCTTGCTGCAGAGACGAGCCAGCGCTGGAGCAGAAGAGAAGCAAACTGGGTCTGCCTATGGAAAGATGGCCGCTCAAAATACTTCTAAAGAAACTAAACCAGGAGCGCTGACATCAGCTCCTGTGTCTCGTACGCTGACATGTAAAGCAGACTACGAAAGGAAGTGCTCTCCCAATCAGGGCTGGGCAGCCAGTAAACTACAAGCAGGCAGTTTGCAGTTTTATTTACTGACAGGCGTTAGTGTAAAACTGAAAATAAAAACAACAATGAATGAAGGAAGTGCTAGAATCTTCTGGGGCAGTAAAGGAATGTTTTGATTAAAATAAAAAGTAAACAGACCCGGTCCTGCTCTTCTCGTGACCCTGCTGCCGGACGTTTTCAGCCAGGACAGCGCGCAATATGGGCAGAAAGCATTACTGTGGAGAGACATTTAAAAACAAGCTGAAGCAGTGCATGTCGTGTCTGCAGCAAAAGAAACTCAAAGAAAGAGAGGATGTGACGTAACGGCCAGAGCTGCCGACTTTGGAACTAGGGAAACAGGTTCAAGTCTCGGTGTTGGCACAACATCGTGTGATTCTGGGCAAATCACTTAGGGGTCGATTAGGATGTAGGGCGGATCGCCACCGCCTGCATATTAGTATGGCGGGGGGTACCTTCTTGTGGTCTGGGCTACTGTCAGTTTACCTGCAAGGTATGTCAGACTGCTGGCTCTGGTGGGTGGTAGGGCCGGGGAACTGCCCAGTACATGCACGGCATCACACACTGCTTCCTCTGATGAGCTGGAAGTGTCAGCAAAGTGTGAGAAATTAACAAGGCATGTTGGACCAGTGCCTACGAGGAGCTTGGAGGAAAGGGGCAGGTTCAGTCAGATATTATGGTCTCTTTAGGGCTCGGGACGAATCAGCGACATGACAGCCTCTGATTTAGAGATATTGCTATGATAAATTGCAATCCATATCATTTTCCAGAAGAGCCAGTATGCGAGGAGTCCATCGGCCATGAAAAATGATAATAGTTAATGATTCAGTGGTAGTCATTTTATCGTCAATGTAGGTAAGAAATGCTGATTCGGCCCTGCTGGAATTTACACCTGTAATAGCATAGCAAGGTTGCAATAGCTCTTATGCACAGGAGGAAAATGGACCTTCTTCTGACAGTTTGGTAGTAAAAGCCATCTATGTTTGGAGTTCAGTGCTTCGCTCATGCCCCTGAGCCCCGGTGCCGCAGCGCCTGCAGCACTACCGATAGCTACACTACTGTATACCTTTTATGGCAGTTTACACATGTTTCTCAAAAGAAGGTAGTGACCCCAGGGACCTATTCAAGCTGTGTAAAGACCTGCTGTAACAAACAAGCATTTGCAATGCAATAAGTCTCGAAATAACGCAAGTCTGAGCTATTGGCATTGTAAATGACAAAGCCTTTTATTTATGTTTTGATTTTTAAAACATAAATAATAAGCCTTGTCATTTACAATGCCAATATCTTAAACTTTTGTAACTGCGAGACAGATTGCACAGCTGTCAGCGTCGAAAGTGTTGTTGATGCCAGGAGCTGGGTCTTAGGAGGCTGCTTCAGTGCCAATCGCTGACTCAGAGTCTGATCTGATGGCTTGTGTTGGTACTGACTATGGGCCACAGGCAGTAGTACGACCAGGAGCCTGGTGTTGAGCTACTGGGCGGGACGCCCAATCCACACGAAGACAGTGCTCAGCATGAGTGAGACGTCAAGGAGTTAGTGGAGGATGGGACCTGGTGCTCACAGTCGACGTCTCCAGTGATTAGAACTTTAAATATTGTGCCTCTTCTGCTTCAGAGTCCGAATGGGAGCTCAGCTCAGTGCAGAACTGAAGGGGCTGCTCACCTGAGGGTCCCGACTGTGTTCCCTCCTCGACTTCTTCGTCCTCAAAGAGGGCAGGGGTGTCATCACCTTGCCGGTACATGGGTCCTTGAGCGAGTCATTAATCGTGTCGGTACTGCAACTTCTTTTTTTTAGCAGAAGGCGACACAGGCTGTGCAGGAGGCCTCATTGTGCTCCAGGGAAAGACAAAGATTGCAAACCTAATGGAGGTCTGTCCAGGAATACTTTGTGTTAGACTGAAGAAAGCACTGAAAAGGAGACCTTTACATCACACAGGCAACATTTTATAGGTAAACGATGAAGGAGAAGACCTCACAAGCCCAACGGAGGTTTGCGATGACACTGATGGGAATGGAAAGCCCAAATGTGTGCAAGACTAACACTGCAATGTGTCAACCTGAAAATCAGTAGATACGTGCCCAAACAGCAGAGAAAAATCCAACAATGAAGTTGATGCACATTGCCAGTAACAGGAGGCTTTATCTTACTCCGAGACACAAAAACTTCTTTGAAGAAAATAAGTTGCACATGTCTGGGCTACACATGACACGAACAAGGGTATATCTGTACTGCTGATTTCCAAATATGCTCTGAATTGTCACTTTAAAGGGAACAATTCAATCCTGTTTAACTGACCACAATATGTTACGGTAGCCATTACAGAACTCAAGGACATTGTCCTTGAGTTCCGAAAATAAATTAAAAAAATATATAAGGAGGCAGGGTGAACCTGCCCACCACTCACACACACACAAATACACCAGTTGCGGGTGGCAGGGAACCGAGTAGTGGGGAAGGGGGAGAGGGGTGACAGAAAAAAAAAACGAGAACTATAAGAAAAAAACACTTATCTCTTTTCGACCGCCATCTCTCCTCAGTCGCTCCTTCTTTTCCTGGTGAGACCCAGAAAGAGGAAGCACACAGGCTCCCATAAGCCAATCGTTGTGATTGCTCTAGGAACCGTAGTTCAACGCTCAGGCGGGGGACACGGAGCCTGTGCATGTTCCCCACCAGGCTGTCTATTACAGCCTGGTGGGGAATATGCAAAGTGCGCATGACTGTTTGGCCAGCCCAAGACAGCTGACCAAACTGCCAAGCGCACTTAGAGAGTGCCACCACTCCTCCCTTTGTGACACCAGCCCACGCCCTGCCCTAAACCAGCCCCGCAGCTACGAAAATAATATGATAATAAATACATTAATATTTTATTTTTTTCAATGCTCTGAGAGCAGTAGGGCGACGCTCCTCCGCCTTAGCGGATGAGCCGCCCCTGACATACACAACATGCACAAAATGTTGTGGCAGCCATTTAAAAAAAAATCTCCATTGCAATGCCATGCAGAAAAAGCATGTTTCTGAAAGTCTCCAAAAAAAAGCACAATGTAAAGGGTGACACCAGATTTCAAACACAATATAAATAATTTGTTGGTGGGGACCACACACATTCTAGGAAATGGACACTTTTGTAAGGCGATCTTATCCTGCGTAAAATGCCGATCGTCTGCTGGAATCTAATTAACTATGTTTGAGAGAAAACTGTTTTCTCTCATGATTTTCTCACACAGATTATAGAAGGTGCTCCAGAAGCTAAAATGAGAGCTTATTTTCTGTAAAAGAACACTGTTTTCTTCAGCCTGTAAGGCTAGAGTCTAAGTTCTGAATAAAGCATACTTCCAACAGCAGAAGCAGCCTTTCAGTTGTTTTCACAGTGTTCTACTGTAGCTTCTCATAGAGTTCTAATGAACAACTAGAGCACTACCATGCTGTATTTATGACACAAAAGTGGCACACCTGAAGCTATCATGAAGAATTTCCTTTAGAAATTTATAAAATGAGGAGGGTCATTGTCATTAAAATTATGGTTAGTGCTCTATAAAGCAAAAACAACGACACTTTTTCTGAGTTCTCAAATAACTTTCTTATCCATGTCAGTAAAACATTTTGACATGCAGACTGAAACGTGTTCTTTCAAAACCATCAGCAACCTGTCAGTTAACTGCGTGGGGATCAACTGCAGCCTCCCTCTGCATTTTAACGTACAACTAGAGAGCTAACATTCTGTATTTATGACAAAACTGTCGCACACCTGAAGCAATCTTGAAGTATTTCCTTTAGCAATGAACAAAATGAGCCTGGGTCGTTTTGTCTTAGAAATTATGGTTAGAGCTTTAGAAAGCTAAAATGAGGAAACATTTTGCCTGAGTATTTAAATATGCAAAAATAACAATTGATGGACAGAATGCAGAACAATGTCATACATTCACCCCAGTACAGAGATCTGGGCCTAAATCCATCGTTTTTTTGCTCACCATGCCATTCCAGTTTGAACCCAGCCATATGCAAATCAGTCTTGACCCTGTGCCCCATGGGAACAGTCCAGCCCGAACTGCCAAGCCAGGTCCTCCCTGGACTGGAAACAAGCATCCTAGGACCGGTTTCGGGCTTTCAGCCCTCATCAGCCAGGATAGCCTGATTCCAGTGGCATGGAGAGCAAGGGACTCACGTCTGAGCATACCCTTCCCACTCGGGGTGACAAATGCAAAAATAACAATTGATGGACAGAATGCAGAACAATGTCATACATTCACCCCAGTACAGAGATCTGGGCCTAAATCCATCGTTTTTTTGCTCACCATGCCATTCCAGTTTGAACCCAGCCATATGCAAATCAGTCTTGACCCTGTGTCCCATGGGAACAGTCCAGCCCGAACTGCCAAGCCAGGTCCTCCCTGGACTGGAAACAAGCATCCTAGGACCGGTTTCGGGCTTTCAGCCCTCATCAGCCAGGATAGCCTGATTCCAGTGGCATGGAGAGCAAGGGACTCACGTCTGAGCATACCCTTCCCACTCGGGGTGACAAATGCAAAAATAACAATTGATGGACAGAATGCAGAACAATGTCATACATTCACCCCAGTACAGAGATCTGGGCCTAAATCCATCGTTTTTTTGCTCACCATGCCATTCCAGTTTGTTTGTTGTAACGCTTTTCGCCCTAAGTGGGATGGGTATTCCCAGACGTGGGGACCCGTGCTCACTACGCCACTGGAGTCAAGCTATCCTGGCTGAGGACGGCTGATAGCCAGAAACCGGTCCTAGGATGCTTGATTCCGGTCCAGGGAAGACATGGCTTGGCAGTTCGGGCTGGACTGTTCCCATGAGGCACAGGGTCAAGACTGATTTGCATATGGCCATGTCTAAACTGGGGTGGTGTAGTGGGCAAACGAACGATGGATTTAACCCAGATCTCTTGACTGGGGGAGAATGTATGCATTGTCAGCATTCCGTCCAACATTTGTTTGTTGTAACGCTTTTCGCCCTAAGTGGGATGGGTATTCCCAGACGTGGGACCCGTGCTCACTACGCCACTGGAGTCAAGCTATCCTGGCTGAGGACGGCTGATAGCCAGAAACCGGTCCTAGGATGCTTGATTCCGGTCCAGGGAAGACATGGCTTGGCAGTTCGGGCTGGACTGTTCCCATGAGGCACAGGGTCAAGACTGATTTGCATATGGCCATGTCTAAACTGGGGTGGTGTAGTGGGCAAAAGAACGATGGATTTAACCCAGATCTCTTGACTGGGGGAGAATGTATGCATTGTCAGCATTCCGTCCATCATTTGTTTGTTGTAACGCTTTTCGCCCTAAGTGGGATGGGTATTCCCAGACGTGGGACCCGTGCTCACTACGCCACTGGAGTCAAGCTATCCTGGCTGAGGACGGCTGATAGCCAGAAACCGGTCCTAGGATGCTTGATTCCGGTCCAGGGAAGACATGGCTTGGCAGTTCGGGCTGGACTGTTCCCATGAGGCACAGGGTCAAGACTGATTTGCATATGGCCATGTCTAAACTGGGGTGGTGTAGTGGGCAAAAGAACGATGGATTTAACCCAGATCTCTTGACTGGGGGAGAATGTATGCATTGTCAGCATTCCGTCCATCATTTGTTTGTTGTAACGCTTTTCGCCCTAAGTGGGATGGGTATTCCCAGACGTGGGACCCGTGCTCACTACGCCACTGGAGTCAAGCTATCCTGGCTGAGGACGGCTGATAGCCAGAAACCGGTCCTAGGATGCTTGATTCCGGTCCAGGGAAGACATGGCTTGGCAGTTCGGGCTGGACTGTTCCCATGAGGCACAGGGTCAAGACTGATTTGCATATGGCCATGTCTAAACTGGGGTGGTGTAGTGGGCAAAAGAACGATGGATTTAACCCAGATCTCTTGACTGGGGGAGAATGTATGCATTGTCAGCATTCCGTCCATCATTTGTTTGTTGTAACGCTTTTCGCCCTAAGTGGGATGGGTATTCCCAGACGTGGGACCCGTGCTCACTACGCCACTGGAGTCAAGCTATCCTGGCTGAGGACGGCTGATAGCCAGAAACCGGTCCTAGGATGCTTGATTCCGGTCCAGGGAAGACATGGCTTGGCAGTTCGGGCTGGACTGTTCCCATGAGGCACAGGGTCAAGACTGATTTGCATATGGCCATGTCTAAACTGGGGTGGTGTAGTGGGCAAAAGAACGATGGATTTAACCCCGATCTCTTGACTGGGGGAGAATGTATGCATTGTCAGCATTCCGTCCATCATTTGTTTGTTGTAACGCTTTTCGCCCTAAGTGGGATGGGTATTCCCAGACGTGGGACCCGTGCTCACTACGCCACTGGAGTCAAGCTATCCTGGCTGAGGACGGCTGAAAGCCAGAAACCGGTCCTAGGATGCTTGATTCCGGTCCAGGGAAGACATGGCTTGGCAGTTCGGGCTGGACTGTTCCCATGAGGCACAGGGTCAAGACTGATTTGCATATGGCCATGTCTAAACTGGGGTGGTGTAGTGGGCAAAAGAACGATGGATTTAACCCAGATCTCTTGACTGGGGGAGAATGTATGCATTGTCAGCATTCCGTCCATCATTTGTTTGTTGTAACGCTGAGTATTTAAATATGTCCTTCGACCATTTCAGTACAACATTCTGACAAGCAGGCTTTAACATGTACCTTCAACACTAGCAGGAGGCTGCCAGCTAACTCCCTACTGATCTGCCACGCTTTACCACAGAATTCTAATGAGCAACTAGAGTGCTAAGGTTTTGAATTTATGACAAAAGTGTGATGCACCTGAACATTATTTTGTTATGTTATGTTATGTTATAAAGGGTTTTATAACGCGCTCAATTACTTAAGAGTGTCCTGGCGCGAGCAGTTATCAGAAAACCTAAGAGGGAGGGATGCAAAGGTCAGCTAATTAAAAAGAAACGTTTTAAGTCGTTTCTTGAAGGGTCCAGACTCCTGAATACTCCGAATTTCTCGAGGACGAGAATTCCAAGCCAGAGCAGTTTTGACAGAGATGGACTGACCTCCCAGTCGGGAGCGGGGAATGGTCATCCAGTGTTGGGTGGCTGATCGTAATGCTCTGTTAGGGACATAAAAGCTGAACCGCTTCCTGATGTATAGAGGGCCCATACCATGCAGAGCTCTGTGAGCCACCGTAAGAACTTTAAATTGCACTCTTTGGGCCACTGGAAGCCAGTGCAAGTCACGCAGATGCTGTCTCACGCTAGATCTTCTAGAGATGGTAAATAGAAGTTTGGCTGTGGCGTTTTGAATCGTTTGTAGTTTGCTTAGCAAATAGCCAGGGATGCCACAATAGAGGGCGTTGGCATAGTCCAAGCGGGAGAGAATAAGTGTTTCCTTGGCATGGCTAGGAAGAAGGGGAAAGAACCTTCTAAGAGATTTAAGCGTGCCAAAGCAGACACCAGTGAGTTTCTTGACTTGCACCACAAAGCGAAGGTCGTCGCCGAACCATATTCCTAGGTTCTTAGCAGGCGCACACACTGACTTAGGGCGAGGGAAGTCATGCGGCCACATATTTTCATGGAAGGCAGGTGGAAAAGTGCCATATAGCAGCACCTCCGACTTATCCTCATTGCCCTTCAGTTGGGCACGTGCCAGCCACTGAAACACAGAGGAAAGGCAGTTCTGCACCCGAGAAGTCGTCAGGTCGCCATCTTTCCAAGTAAATAGGAGCTGGATGTCATCGGCGTAGGCAATTATTTTTGCCCCCAGCTCCTCTGCCAGGTAAATAAGGGGTGTCAGATAGATGTTAAAGAGTAATGGGCTCAAGGTGGATCCTTGAGGAACTCCCGTAGACACTTTCCTAGCAGTTGAGGAAAACAGAGGTGACCAGACCTGCTGGGAGCGATCTTCCAAAAAAGATTTCAGCCAATCCAGGACAGAGCCTGCGATGCCGATGTTAGCCAGGCGAGTGAGTAGAAGATGGTGGGGTACCGTATCAAAGGCAGCCAAGAGATCCAGTAAAACCAGAGCCGCCCTGCCGCCCGCGTCCTGGCACTCCCTGATTGATTCTGCCATTTCCACTAGAGCCGTCTCAGTGCTATAACATTTCATAAATCCGGATTGAGCCGGATGTAGGGCACTGGAGTTTTCAACAAAAGCATCCAGCTGACGGAAGACAACTTTTTCGCAGACCTTGGACAGGGCTGGAAGAAGAGAGATGGGACGATAGTTAGCCGCTTGTAGCGGATCCAATGAGGGCTTCTTTAGGAGCGGCAATAATTTAGCCTGCTTCCATTGCAGAGGAACCCGCGCCGTATACAGAGACAGATTAATAATTGATGTTACTTCCGGGTAGACGACCTCAGCTACTCCTGCCAGTACTCTGACAGGACATGGGTCAGAAGGTGAGCCTGACTTAAGAGTATTAAGAATAGCCAGTATATCTGACCCAGTAGCAGGAGAAAAACCGGAGCATGTGGGCGACAATGAAAGCGGGGGGGTTTAAGGCAGATGGTGGGAGACATCAAATCCCTGAAGGCTCTTCATCTCGCTGTCTTGGATAGCTTGTATTTTCCCAATAAAGAAGGAGAAAAGCTTCTCACATCATTGAAGTGAAGTGGGGGAGGCCGCTTGTTCGGCACAGGGTGTCAGAAAGCTTCTAACAATGGAGAAGATCTCTCTGCATAGAAACTACTTTTAGCCAATTTGATGGCCGCGTAGTAATTGTTTTGAGCTTTACGCAAGGCAGATTTCGCTGATGGCGAATACTCCAGGAGCCACAGGTGTTCCAGTTTCTTACAGCCCAATTTGAGCTCTCTTAATGCACCAGAATACCAAGGGCGAGAAGGAGAGAGGCGCGACTGCTTTTTACAGCTAGAGTGGGAGACAGAGCTGACATTTTGATAAAAGCAAAGCTATAAAACTGAAATCATTTCCTACAGTGGACATGGCAGTAAAGAAGGCATGAGGGGCTTCTTTTATCATAGAAATGATGGTTAGTTCTCTACCGCATCCATTTCAGTAAAACATGCGGACATGATGAGTCAAACATATACTCCCAACACCAGCAGGCGTCGGTCTGTTAACTCCCTACTAATCAACTGCAGCAACACCACAGTTCTAATGAACAACTACAGCGCTAATATTCTGTATTCAAGACAAAAGTATGGCACTCCTGAATGCCATTTTCATAACTAACTACATGTAGGTGGACAACCAAAATGATAAGAGATTTTTCCTTTCAACTCACTTAAGAAATGCTCCTAGCACTCCATAACCTCCTATACCCAACCTAACTCTTCAGCCCTCTGATTAATAGTAAGTGCTGCCCTTGTGAGATTCTACTTACACTTGTCTATTGCCACATTGTTTTTAATTACAATGAAATGTACATGCCACTCCTTTTAACTTTTTCAGTATAGATTATTTGTCAGTGTTATTTAGCAGACTAAAGCGTATCACTCTTTTAACGAAAAAGAGTGTCTCCTGGAACAGTTGAATCAGTAGTCCTTAGACATCATGCCAAACAAGATTGTGCGCGCTGCAAGAGAATACATGTTAGAGCATGGCTGCTCCCATCAGAAGATTGTTGCTCTCTATCAAGACTAGAATGCCCCAAGGCAAGTAGCCATATAACCAGGTATCTGGGCAATTTTTTTTAAACTAGTCTGTCTGAGCATGGGTACAGGTGGCCATTTTGGAATGATTCACAACCCAAGTAGGGTGCACTCTATGCTCACAGACAAACAAAAATCTGCCGCCTGCTTTTTTGCCTTGCCCAGTTGTATAAAAGTGTCCTACTATGATCACCAGACCCGCAGACAAAAATGCCTTATGCGGCAATAAGCAATTGAGATAGATGGACACAACGGATTGGTATTGAATTTAGAAAGTATTTAAAACTGTTAAGCTACAAGTAGATATTGAATCTGATTATCAAAGTATCAATGAATTGAGAGGCATTGTAATAACACATTGTATATACTGCTGCAGAGGAATTGAGCCACCCTGCCAATTTCCCTTTGACTGGGTCTTTTTGACAAGTCGTCAAAGGGAGCTTTGGCACAAACACATGCTTCACTGTCATTTGAAATCTCCACTATTTGCAGTCGGAAGTGAGGGTTCAGCATGTGTTTCGCTGGCAATGTTATCCTGTAAATGTGTTGCTGGTACCTCTCAGAAGGGAAGTCGATGACGGTGTGAAACTTCCCCTGAAGAGCAGATGGTCCTTCCCCCACTTCGATGTACTTGCTGTCTGCTGCTACTGGAGAGTTGATCTGAGCCTGGGTCCTCGCTTGAGCCTCTTCCAAGGTTAGCAGTTTGGTGGAAGGAGAAGACACCAGTAGAGACTTGGGTCGTGTCATTGAGGTGTGACCTGAAAATGAAAATCTCTGATGTGTCACTACATATTTCACAGAGAGCTGTTACCATGCCCATAATGCCTCCACAAATAACCACAAGAGGGCAACAGATTGTGACATATGGCCATTAAAAAACCTTCTTCAGAGAGAGCAGCAATTGCTTAAAAAAAAAAAAAAATCAAAATATCAATTATTGTGGGGATCTGAAAAACCATACACCAAAGCTGCAGTAAGGGAATATCCACCAACTACATATAAAACGTTATTGTAGCACTGTCCAATAAGTACGCTGCATTCAAGTATTATTTGACCACCAGTGCCAGACATTCAGGCAGGAGCCAAAGGCAAGCATGAAAGTGAAGGCACTACAACAGAATTCTCAAGAGTTACACCATGCAATTAGCACATGTAATATGGTGGACTGTCCTGGTCTGCATTTTAAGCATAAGTACCACTTATAGGCAAACGTTAGTTTAATGTGTTCTACCATGACAAGAGCAATTCGCATTGTATGACAGTGCCAAACGTAGTGTTGAATACATGCGTGGAGAAAGATTAAGCATGGGGGAGGCTAAACTCAAACAGCTAATATAAGGAGTAAGGAGAAACAGAACAGAAACAGCCACTGTTATATGCTGTAGGAGAAATATATTAAATATAAGTCAACATACATCACAGGACTCTATCATTTGTCATGGTCTCCTTTGATGGCGTACACTTCTTCCCTGCCCTGTACTTTCTCCCCGCATCCTATACATAACCCTGCAAGCTCTATGGAATTCCCTTCCTTTACATATTCGCGCCCTAAATAGCTTGACTTTTTTTAGACGCGCCATTAAAACACATTTGTTTTCCTCTGCTATTTGATTTCCCCTTTTCTTAGCCTTGACCTGTTGTGTTGTGTACCTGATCAGGCGCCAGGACGCCCCTTCGCTGGGGCAGCTGTGCGCCTAATAAAAGTTATTAACATAACATAACATAACATAACATTCTCTTGAACCGGATTACTGCTAAGTCGCTTTGCCCTTACACTGCTCCCTCGCCACCCGAGTGAACAGAGGCTATTTTAATGGATTCTTCGACCCTGAAACATTTCCCTTTACATGGTCTGCAGCAGCTACTAAAAGATCTGGCACTCACAGCCATAATTGCAGATGTAACTGATCACAAATTAAAACTTCTGGTTAGCCGACCAGATCTAAAAGTTACAATTAGGCTTCGAATATTGACCTTTATCATAAGCCAGCCTTGAGCCCCATCCACTGTTAATCTATTGCGTGACACACTTCTTCGTGATCTCTCTCCTCTCATTCCTCACTCCGAGCCTCTGATTTTCATGACTTTTACACTTTTCTCAATTTCTCCCGTTTTTGACTCAGACCCTGTTTTCTTTTTCAACTAGCCAATCATATGGTGGCTACCTTTGACCTTGCTCCTGATTCCAAGGTCTATCATCTTCTCCCCTTTCTATACTCTCTCTTTAACATCTCTCATGCATACAGCTCCCTTCTACCTTTTCTTCAAACATTCGGTCATTTTGGTTCTAATCAAAAAACTCTATTGATCCTTCAGGACTCTCCAATTGCCAATGTAGTAAGCTTCTCCCATTTTTTTTACATTTCTGGAATGCACTGATCATTATTAGCTTTCTCTTTTTCTGGACTTCCATTGCCTGATTCTTCCTCTGTAATCAGGTTTTCAGCCGGCTTATTCAACAAAGACACCTTGTTTCTTGCCATTTCAAAACACCTCCACCCCACTCACCATACCAATCTTTCTGCTTTTCATATTTTCCTAGTCTTGGCCCCTGCATTTGATATAGCGGACCTCTTCATTCTGCTGTCCGCCCTGTTTTTCTTAGGCATCGCTGGCACAGCTTTGTCTTGGTTCTATTTCCATCTTTCTGATCTTACCTACACTGTATCAGGCCTCTTACCTTTTTTTGTGATGTTCTACACCAATGATTCACAGCAATTCATCACTTTCTCCTCTTTCGCTTCATCTACTCATGAAAGTTTCCCTCCAAGTATTGTTTGCCTTTGCATGCATTCCACCAAAATCTACTTCTACCCTACTGATTCCTATCATTTCTCCTTGCTGCCTTCATCTATCTTTATCCCCAATCCCCTCTCTCTTCTTCACCCATAATCTTAACGGCACACTTGATTTCACTCTCACGTTTCCTTTCAATATCACCTACCGTTTACTGGTCTTGCCATTAGGAGTGCTACAATGGTCATAAGATGAAATCTTTTCTGCCCTTTAAGGTCAACACAATTCACATATTTATTGTCATTTTCTGCCATTTTGGTTACTCTTTTTCACTACTGTTTGCCCTTCCTGCCTATTCCCTCGCACCTCTAAACTCAGTCCTTACCTCTGCTCTTTGACTTCTCTTCCAACTGTGTCTCAGTCCTCGTCCCTTACATCTTCTCTGGCTTCCATTCACATTTCTGCTTCAGTTTCACTTCCTTTGTACTCCACTTAAATGTGTCCAAGATCTAGCCCCTCACTGTTTTTCCTCTGCGGTTTAGCGATGTATTCCATCTCGTCCTTTACACTTCGCCCCTCAATTCAGGCTGGTCGCACCTCTCCTCCATGTACCCTGTCTAGATTCAAATAATTTACCTTCTTATTCTAAGGCTTCACAATTTGTTGCCTTTGGTTGTACTCGCCTCCCTTTCATTAAAATCTTTTCATGATTCCCCTGCAGTTTTTAGTTCTGCTAAGAATTGGTTAATAACTTTGTCATTTCCACTAATTCGTTTTCAACACTTTTGTGTAAATGTTGCTCTGTACAGTGTTTAGGTGTAGGTGCTTTATAAATGTAATAAAAGCAAATAAAATGCATTTACCTTTCATGTTAACCTATATTTGTGGTTTAGTGTTATGATGAAGGTACGGATGCAAAAAAAATAGTGTTGCAATATAATTTATGGGATGCAGTAAAGGTCTACCGATTAAACTAAGTTTGCTATTTTTGCCAGAAGTTAGATCCATCAAAGCCTTAACTTCTTTCGGAGAAGCCAAGTGGAAACGTTGCTTCGGGGTTTCACTATTAACTAGCTAATCTATTATTTGGATTATGCAAACCTTGCATCTCCTCACTCACCTTATGTCCAGGAAAAGCAGTCTCACGGATAACAATGAGTGAAATGAAATAAACAATTTCTGTGTGTCATGTATAAGCTACAAACACCTGTGAGTTAGTGAGCTTTCAGAAAGGAGGTCTGAAACCTCTGGGGGGTGCAGTTGCGATCACTGTGGTCACATAGGTATATCAAAAGTATGTAAAGTGTTCGTGCAATGCCTCAAGATGGATGGAAGATTTGGGAATGCCTTATAACTTTTTTAGAATGTCAGAGCCAACAGCAAAGTTCACATTAGCCGGCTGGGCAGAAAGGGCCTCTTGAAACGGTTACAGAATTTCACTAGGTTAGCCGGTCTGCTTCAATTAATATGTGCATTCGCAAAAACATGCAAAGGAATCAATGTTAAGAGGCCCACATATGCCTTCGGGTATATTATACAGTATCAATTTGGCATAGTGGTGGATAATGAACTCACTGAGCACCAGCTGTACCTTTGTCTGAAGGCTACTCCACAGACTTCATCCAGATTAGGAAAATACTGGTTGGTCACAGAGGTCATAACCATGTGTTGCATAACAGAACACAGCAAACAGCGTAATGGCGGCAAAAGGCGATGGCTACGGCGATTCCCGCTTATGCGTAGCCGCAGGTGATCGTTCACCCCTCCCCTTGAAATGGAGTTCACACTGACCTGAGCGTGGGGTGGACGAAGGAGACGGTGGTGGTGACTGGCGTCGTTTCCTTATCCCCATTGAAGATTGCGGCTGCGGTTGATTTGACTGACCCTATTGTGATGGGGTGCTGGTCCTGGGCCATGTCTTCGGCGTGTGGGGAGAGTTGCTGACTGCCTCTCGCATGGGATACAGACACACAAGTGTGGCTCTGGAAGGTGACATTTACTGGAAGAGTAAGTGCAATTTCTGAATCATTTTCTGCCACATCCAGTCTTCATCAGAAGGGTGAAGGGAGGTGAATTTGGACTGAAATGCAGAGAGTTGTTGACTGCCGAACTTTCGCCTTGTTTGTGCTTTTGTGGAGGCTTTGTGGCTGCTGTCGTCGCTGGCTGGGTCCTGAAGTCTGCAGTCTGGGAGATGGACAGCTTTGAGAAAGAGGAGAGCTGAGGAGTGCACAGGTCAGCTGCTTTTTCAGGAATACCCTTAAGCCTGCATTGACTGGATAAGATCGTTTAGCTGTGAAGGTGAGCCTACTAAGCTCTGTATTTTCAGGGAGAGCAGGAAAGGCACTGCTAATAGGGAAGGGCTGCCACCTGGTTGACTGTGCTGGAGGTGCCGGGGTCTGTTTTTTTTCTGATGTTTGCTTGTTTAGAAAAAGGACCAGGCTCAGAAAAGCCAAACATTTTTTTCCCTGGCAACACAAGTGCGGACCCAACTGGGTAAGGCATTTTGAACATAAGGCTCGACTTGGGAGGCTGCTAGAAGTACAATAGCCGAGAGAGATTCCCAGATACGGTGGAAAAATAAAGATGGGAAAACATTTAACACAATTGCATCTAACGGCAAAAGTGGACTCTGCAGCAGGACTTTAAGCCAAAACACGATTGGCCTCTATCAGCCGCAGCTAAAGCCAATTATTATTTAAAGCGAGCGGGCATAAATTCAAGATTTGAAAACTTGGAAGAAGATCTGCCAGAACTCCAGCAGGATTTGAGAATGAAAGATCTAGGTGCAGAGAAGGGAAGGGGGGAGGCCCGGAAGAGCAAAGAAGATCCGAGACAGAACAGGCCCTGAATGCAACTCCCTAGTGGGAAGGAGCAAAAAATGTTAAAGACTTCTCATTATTTTTGAAAGGAAAAGCATCGCAGTCTACACCGGGAAAAGCACCAGTATAGCCACAAGAACTCCTGGGTGGGTTCACAGAGGATGCATTAGACAGCCCTATCCAAAATGAGCAATTACCCTCTTGCCATCCAACAACTCCAGAAGAAGAGGCGTTAATGGCTTCCCTTTTCAAGGTAAAGAGTACCCTGATGGATTTTCCGCCCCAGACGCAGGCCCAACTCCAGGTAGCATCACAAGATTTAAGTTTGCCACAACAAGCAATGCAGAGTTAGAGTCAGTCACAGTTCCAGCCTCAGTCGCCAGATAAAGGAGGATGGGAAGTTCCAGGACCGCAAGTCGACAACCGGAAGAAAGATGAGAAAGCTCAATATAATCCACAGGAACAAGCTCCAGAAAAAGATAGCACTCATCAAATGGATATAAAGATTATGGTGAATCTCATTTTAGAAGGAATAAGAGAAATGAAGATTTCTCAAGTGCACTAAATAACCACCCTTCACCAGCGCCTAGGAAAAATTGAGGAAGCAGTGGCCGGGCTCCCAGTTAGAATACAAGAAGCGGAGTCTAGGATTGCACATCTGGAAGATCAAATGACTAGGATGCATCAGAGAGTGAGCGAAGCAAAAAAGGTAAAGGTTGCCCTGGATAACAAGCTCGAGGAACTCGAAAATCATTCCCGGCGAGCAAATCTACGTATAGTTCGGGTGCCAGAGGGGAGTGACGGGTCCCAACCACTTCAATGGGTCGAGACTTTCATTAAGAAAAATGTTTTGCCTGAATTTACTGGAGACCATACCATAACTAGGGCTCTTCGAGTCCCCGCTCACCCATTACCAAATTCAAAGATTGCACGTACAATTTTTATTAACTTCGCAGATTATTGTATCAAAGAAAAGATTCTAACTAAGGCAATCCAACAGAGGCAATTTGCAATTAATGAACTCTCTAGCTTCTGGATTTTTATGGACAAGTCGGTAGCAGCTGCATGCAGGCGCAAAGAGTTTGTCAAAATGCTCTATCTTTTTAAGGCTCAGGGCGCGCAGGACTCAACAGCTCAGCAATCGAAGCTATGCGTACTAATAAAAGGGAAGTTTCACATGTTCACTAACATAGAGGAAGCACAGGACCTGCTGAGCGAAATCTCCACTGGAAAATAAAATAGAATAGAAGGTCAGACTGCTATGCTGGTGGGTCACGCAGGGTGCAGTACCAAGGCACCCCACAGAGCACTAGTGGAGGTTGAGATGTGGTTTGCGGGTTCTGCTACATCTCTTGGGAAGGGGAGGACGGGTTCAAGGGAGGGCGATGGAGGGTGCATCGTATTAAAAAAAAGCAGAAGCACAGTGGTGAGGCGAAAGGAAAACAGGGTCTTGACTTAAATATGTTTTTAGAGATGGGCAATAAATGTCTAAATATTTCGGTTAATGTCAATGGAATTTTGAACAAACAAAAATTGGAGGGTTAAGAAGATGGTTGGCCTCATTTGCACCACAGGTTCTTTTTTTCCAGGAAACGCATTTGAAATCAAATTCACCTAAACGTTTTGTCCCGAGAGCTTTTTCAAAAGTGTTCTTTGCCTCTCCAGGGTTGGCAGAGAGGGGTAGCTATATATTTCTGTCGGCGTCTGGACTGGGAGTTTCTTCAAGAGGGATCCTCACTTATGATGGTTATGGGTCATGGTCAAGTTGAATAGGGAAACGTTAAATTTTGTTAACTATTATGGCCCAACTATGGATGATCCTTCATCCGTGATAAAGATGAATGAATTACTTAGAGGATATTCAGGGCAAATTATTTTTGGAGGGGATTTTAATTATATTCAAGATCTGATAAAGGATACCGCCAACAAAAATAAGAAACAATTAAAACCTAAGACTAGGGAGGAGCCAAGATGGCGACCGGAGTAGACGCTTGAGCGCCCGGCTCCGTCGGCCCTTGGCCTCGGACTATCATCCTGATCCCTATCCTCGCCGATTTTCGAGGTGCAACGTGTGCGACGACGCGCTGACCGCGCCGCCGCTTTCCCGGAGTCTTAGTCCGCCCGGATGCCGGAGTTCTTGGTGCCTTTGTTCTCCACACCGGACCCCTTCTCTATTGTGGCCTCGGCCGGCCCCCTGGAAGCTCCGCAGTCACCGGACCCGCTGGCGCAAACCTGAGCCCCGCGATCCCGATCCTGCCTCACACTACGGACGGTCGCCAGAGGGGCCGGGGGAGAGACGCCCGGACACCTCCTGCACCCTGCACCTGACGGGCTGGAGCTGTAGGGTAAGCCCCGGTGTGGCGGGTCGCCTGCCCCGCTCTGTTGACCGTGCTGTGGAAGGCTGCAGACCCCCTTCTTCCATTGCCTAGTCGGCTGCAAAGAGAGCCCGAGGGAGGGGAAGCGACTGTTGGCTTTCACCTGTTGCGGCGCAGACCTGAGGGGAATTGCCTCCTTGTTACGACCCCCCCCTGGCCACGGTACCGTTCAGCGGTACAAACATGGCGTTGATTGCCTGCTCGCTGCTGGGGGGTTATGCTCCGGTCTCGCCCGCTGCGCCCTCCCTCCACCAGACTCCAGCTCCCCAGTGCCGTCCCGGATTGCTGCCGATGTGGGGGCGCAGCTTCCGCTAACATGCGGCACCGTTCTGGCTGCCCTGCGGGACTTTCGTCTGCAATTGTGTGTTGGCTTGCAAACGCTGAGTGCGCGGTTCGACTCCATACTGTCGGCTGCGGGTCGTGAGCGCCCCGTTTGTGATCAACAAGACGTGGGTCTGCCAGTGCTTTTGTCCTCCTGCGGGGACGCAACGACTGTGTATAACTGTGCTACACTGGTGTCTGCATCTGGCTTTCCCGGCACCCAGGATCAATCGCTCTCCTGCTCAATTGCGGACACTTTGTTTCCCAGTTCATTGCTGCCTGCTTTGTTGTTGCCCGCTTCACCGCGTTCGCAAGAGTATCCAGCGGGGCGACACCTGACGTCCTCGAGGAACCGTTCACGGTGGCCTACGGCTTCTTTTATATGGAACTCCTGTACTTTACAGGCCAGGTCTGGATTTTATATGGTGTGCAAGGGGACCTTAATAGATGATCTGCGGCCATTTTGTGACTCTACTTCTCCATCTTCTTCCAAGCGGCCATATTGTCTTTGTCAGCACGGGCAGCGGGGCCTTCATGAGGGGGCTGGTCTAATCTTAAGCCCGCGATCGGGCCAGGGCTAGATTGATTTATATCACCATGGTTTCACGGACGGGCTGGACTGGGACTGGAACTGTTTGCATATGTTGTGCGCGCTCATCGCGACCTGTCTGCCTTCATTTAAACTGTTATGACATGTTATCGACACGCTACTGCCTTTGGGTGTAGTGGGGTTTCAGTGTGTGGAGGCGTGGCTGGCCGGTGGTTTCGGGCGCTCCGAGGCTACGTGGGCTCCTCCCCGCTTTCTTTCTTCTTTGTTTTCTTATTTTCTTTACTCTATTCCTACTTCTCTCTTGTCTATATTTCGGGTTCATTGGGCGACAGGCACTATGCTGGGGGGGGGGGGTAGGCCGTAGCCTCCGCATTGGTGTAGGGTGGGGGGGTAATTCACTGTTTCTCTTTAGTTCTATGGGCCTCTTTCTTTCATGTCTCTGCGCTATACTTGTTTCGATTCGGGGTCCGGATGTGGGGTGAATGAGTGGGGGCGGCTTAGCAGGGGTGCGTATTTACTCATGTGATTATCCTGTTATCTAACTGCATCGCCTCACTGTCTGAGATTTTCTATGGCCGTTTTAATGATGCTGCTGCTCTCCTGTATGGTGAAGCCATTTTGCGGACTCGAATCTCCTTGGTTCTATCCTCTACTGACTTTTTCCTCGATAAAATTATTTTGAAAACCTTAAAATTAACCTTCATTTCTCCTTCCCCTGGTGTCAAGGTTCTCTCCAGTGTATAACTCCAGAATCGTCGCTAATCTTGACTATTGATGCACAGGGGATGTAATGTTTGTCTCAGTGCTTAACTGTATTGTGGCCGGCCTGATGGTTGTAGGCCCGTATTTGTTCTTTTATTATGCACAAATAAAGGTTTTTCAAAAAAAAAAAAAAAAAAAAAAAACCTAAGACTAAACATTTTTTAGATATGATAATGCAAAACTATCAGTTAATCGATCCGTAGCGAAAAGTCCATCAGGAAATACTTTCATATACTTGCTATTCCCGTCCATTTCGAACGGCTTCTCGTATTGATTTCTTCCTAATCTCTCGTTCCCTGAAACATACTAGGTCAGAAATAGTGGCCAACTCTTTCTCAGACCATTCCTGGGTTAAGTTAGACTTAGAAATCGAAGGGGAGAGGAGGACAAGATCCAGGTGGCAGATGGATCGTCTCCTCTCAAATCAACAATGGGTTGCAGATACAAGGGACTGAATACAGGAATTTTTTAGGGTCAATGAGGGAACTGCAGGTGTTTTTTTCAGTATGGGGGGGGCTTTAAGGCTTCAGTCCGGGGGCAAATGATTGCTTTTATGGGCAATCAATCTAGCAAAAGAAGGAATCATATAGCCAAACTCCAACGGGCAGTTGATATTGCCCTAATGCACAAGAATGTCTCCTTTCAGGGTGAGGGGCTAGCTGTAAGTTTTCTTGAAAAAGCAAAAAAAGAATTAAGAGACTTTTTTTGCTGGAAGAGATCAACAGCTCCAGGATATTCTTACAGCGAACATATGAAGAAAGCCAAACGGTTGGCAAATTATTAGCCTGGTCAACTAAGGCTAAACAGGAAGCGGCTTTAGTTACAGAGCTGATCGATCCCAGGACTAGAGCTACGGTGACCGATAAGGAGAGGATTGCTCACGTTTTTGTGGAGCATTATGACCAGCTTTATGCTATTAAGTACGAGGTCAGCCAAGAGGCAATACAGCACTATTTTGAGGGAGTAAATCTCCCGCTCCTGTCAAATACCCAGGTCGAGAAACTTCAACAGAATATTTCAGGAGTAGAAAATCATGGCAGTCCTGGATACTATGGCGGGAGCAAAAGCCTGTGGGAATGATGGGATACCAACTGAATTCTAGAAGGTTTTTGCTAAGGTATTAACACCCTTTTTGACCAAGCTTTTTAATTATGTAAAGGCAGGTGGTTATATTCCTACCACTTTCAAAGAATCCATTATTGTGAGCTTTGTGAAAAAAGGGAAAAATCCCAAGGACATTCCTGCCTATAGGCCGATTAGTCTACTTAACACAGACTATAACATTTAATGAAAATCTGGGCACAGCATTTTATCCAATTAGCACAAAAAGTGATACATAGAGATCAGACAAGGTTTATTGCAGGGAGGTTAATGTCGGTCAATACAGGGTTTTTAGTTCAGGCTCTCGACTTTTTTAGTAATCATCGAACCCCTGCGCTTGTCATGATGGTAGAGGGAGAAAAAGCGTTTGATCTGGTTAATTGGGATGCGCTTTTTTATGGTCTGGCTAGGTATGGGGTTCCCCCCCAGGTCATCAAAATGCTGTGGAATATTTATCAGGGGGCAAAGGCTCAGGTTTTTATTAATACTAACCTAGCAGGGACAATAAATGTGAAACCGGGGACTAGACAAGGGTGTCCGTTATCACCTGTCTTGTTTACCGGTATTATTAAACCTTTGGCCACTAAAATTCGCAATAATTTGATAATTAGAACTCCAATTCTGCAAATTTAAAGTTGTTTGCGGATGACATAATTCTTCATCTTAAACCTGAGAACCAGAACATAGAGCAAGTACTAGCAGAATTTGCTCAGTTTGAACGGATTGGGGGGTACAAAATTAATCAAAATAAGACAGAGATCTTAAAAATGACTACGGAGAGTGATTTTCTTCCTGAAACCATTAGACAACAAGCCTGTAGTGCCGGTCCAATTCATTATCTCGGGATTTATGTCTCCAATCAATCTAAGGATTTATATAAATTATATTATGAAGCCATGCGGAATAAGGAAAAAAAATTGCTAGATGACTGGTCTTTATTACCCCTCACTTTCATTGGCAGTGTGGCCCAAATGTAAATTCTCCCCTTGTAGGTTTTTCTCTTTACAAATATACCTATAAAGATTAACAACATTTATTTTAAAGAACTAGAAACAATCTTCGGAAAGTTTATCTGAAGGAAGAAGGTACCCAGGGTTAAACTCTCAGTGCTTCAATTGGATATTAACCAGGGGGGGGTTGCACCCCCTTAAATTAGGACATATCATGAAGCTGCTATTTTAGACTTGACAATTCGTTTAATCGACTTGAAAGGATCAGTAGATAATTTTTGGGGGATAAAATGGTGCAATTAATTAGCTCACATATCCCGGTATTTTAAAACCAGCAAAACACCCTAAAAAAACTAGGTATAAGACTCTTCAGGAATACTCTTATAGTTTACAGATTTTTTATAAGAAAGCAGGTGTTACAGGGTTCCACTATATAAAATTAGGTGAATGCAAAGGTTTGGGTCTTCAAATTAGGACTTGCCATCTGAATAGTTGGTATAATTGTGGTCTTAAAGAGTTGGGACATTTTACAATAGGAAATAGAGTGATTACTTGGCAAGATGTGTTAAAAAGAAGTGGCGATAGGTGCAAGCCTCATTTTTTTGAATATGTATAGATTGTCTATTTTTTAAATAGATTCAATCTTCCTTCAAGTATCAGTCCCACTAAATTTGTGACCGCCTTACTAGGGTTAAAGTTAAGAGGGGTGGGAAATTGGTACCGTCTCTTATGCTCCCAGCAAGATTCAATGTTGGTAAATACATTTTTGGAAAAAGTCACTCAGGAGACACAATGTACGCTTTCAGATCGGGATTGGCAGGCCATTTCGCAGTTAGGCAGCAAAGCCTTAAGAGCTTCTAATTTTAAAAGAATGGTCTTTTTGTATCGAAGGATGGCTTATTATACACCCAAAGCACTCCATAAAATCTATCCAAAGTGGAGAATAGATGTTTCCGTTGCCACGCAGAAGGGAGGGGTGATTGGCTGCATATTTTTTTTATGAGCCCAAGACTAGTTCAATTTTGGTAAAGGATCTTCTTAGCTGTCGAGAAGAGGCTAGTTCCCGAAGTCGACGTAGCCCTCTTTGGAATTAGACAAACGAGGACCTTAACAACAACAAGAAGTGAGGAGACATTTATAGCAATC
Organism: Triturus cristatus; assembly: GCF_964204655.1. Lineage (NCBI taxonomy): Eukaryota > Metazoa > Chordata > Amphibia > Caudata > Salamandridae > Triturus > Triturus cristatus. The sequence continues at coordinate 19,903,592 of NC_140584.1, forward strand.
ACTTCCCTAGTAGCACGCTCCCTGATATTACAGAATTGGAGATTTTCTAAAATACCTACCTATGTAGAGTGGCGAAATAAGATGAAACGCATAAGGAAATTCGAAGAAGCTTATGCAAACAGAGTAGGTGCAATTGAAAGGTTCACTGCCATATGGAAACATATGGCGAAAATAGAAAATACGGTGGAAGAGGAATCCTATACTTAACCACAAAGTCTTGCTAAAAATGCAAGGGGGTTAAAACACAATAAAAACTTTTAAAAGGGGGAGAAAAAATGCATTTTAATATTCTACTTTAGGATGAGTAGTTAAGGTTGATGAAGGAAATCTGCACTGAATGTACCCAAGCACTTTAGCATTGCACTTTAGTACTAAATTGTGGTATGAATTTTTTTTTAATTTGCATTTAATCTGGTCTTTGCTGGGAATATGCCATTATGCACTTTATAGTATCTATTTTATTCAACTGTTTTCGAATATTGATCAAATTGTGTCTTAAAATGCCCTGTTTTTATCGATTGTTGTCTTTCTTCTTATGCTTCTGCTTAGAAAAAATAAAAAAAAGAACACAGCAAACAAGAACATCGGGGTGATTCCCATTTCATGTTCTGTATGCCGAGCCTCTTAAGAACTTACTGTGAGTAAAAAGAGCTAAGCCACTTAAAAGCGCCTGAACCTCTATCTCTGGATGAAATATGGTGAAAAGATGACCGTTTCCAAAAACAACCAATGTCGTCACCTTCTATTTCTATCATCATCAAAAAAGGTAACGCTGCTTTACATTAAATAGCAGTGGTCCAGCATTCATTCACATGAGAACGCACATTTGTTGACGAAAAATCTGGGATTTACAGTTCCGCAGAAAATGTGGACTTTCAGAATCTTCACTAACAATTTTAAATATCTGCTGCATAGTTCGCTAAATCACCGAACAATGCAAAACACAGCAAAACAATCACGCTATGAAATATAAATGGACTACGGAAAATTCACAGCAGTATTGTGCAATATTTAAGGTGCTCTTGGTTCTGGTTCTGCTTAATATCTCTCAACAAAGTCCATTCCCTGAACTTATGCAGTGTAATGTGATAAGCCTGGGTGACAACCCGTGCAAGGACAAAAAACCAGGGGCGATGACTTGGTGATGGCAATGAACAGTATGGACGCCACATGTCAGCAGAACAAACAAAAAAAATTGGGGTTGGGGGTGTGGCTGCTCATTCCAAAGTGTGACCCACAGCACGGGTGTGACCAAGTGGACCAGGAAGCGCAGGAATCTCAGCAGGGAATTTAGAAAGCTGGCTGTGAAAAGCTTAAGTCGGTAGTGGCAAGTATAGATGTAGGTCTGCCAGGAGAAAGTAGGGTAGTGAGAGGAACTTGAATGGCCAGAGGGTGGTTAAGAGAGGAGGGGGAAGGACACCATTGCATTCACAGTAATCCCATTGGTATCGATAATCCCACCGGTGGGTTGAGGAGCTGAGTAGCGGAGAAAGATGGGAAAGAAGAGTTGCTTTAGCCTGCGTCTGGAAATACTGCTCAGCTTGGCTGGCGGCTATGGAAGCACATGACTTGGGAGAATAGGCCCCATTAGGACCGTTGGCATGCCGCACAATACAGTGAGCACTGGATAAAATACCAGTTTCACTGTGGAGTGATGGGTAAGAAAAATTGTCAGTCACATTGGAATGGCATATTTTTCAAGAAGACTGATAAAATGAAAGAAAAACGCCTGGCAGAAGACCCTTGATCTCCTTTCTCTATGAAACAGACATCAGAGGAGGCATTGTCTGAAGTTGAGTTCACAAGTGGTGAAAAGGCCTTGATAAAAAAAAAATCAACGCTGACCCTAATGAACAAGTTACTTACCTTCGGGACCGATGCATCCGTAAGAGACATACGTTAGTTATAGATTTTTTACCATAGAATTACCCCAAGGCGTCAGACTGGATCCGGAGAATTTTTCTCTTAGCAGTGCCCCTGTGTGTCTGTAGGTGGCGTCGGTCGACTCAGAGTCCGTATTTCGCATCGTGGTCGCCGGTATGATGTTGCAATATCTATTTAGACGCTGTGCCTGCGCGCTGTCAGTTCTGACACGACTTTCCACGCCAGAAGCGCAGAGCCATGCAAGACATTGACCACTGGTGCACATAACTAGAGCCCTAGAAAGGAGTCCCTATCCCTAGAAGTCAGTTTGCAGAACGGGGAGGATGGGTGGGGTGGTAATGAATATATAACTAACATATGTCTCCTACAGATACATCGTTATCAAAGGTAAGTATCTTCTTCATCTGAAAGAGACTGTTAGTTCTAGATTCCTTACCTTACAATAGATACCCCAGCAATGCCAACCCCGGAAGTGGGTCTGCAAACTAAGTTCAGACCAGAAAATCCTGGAGAACAGAACAGCCAAAATAGCCGTCTCTTCGGACTTTCCTGTCTAGGCAATAACGTTTAGTAAATGTGTGAAGTGATGCCCATGTGGCCGCCTTACAGATGTCAATGAGAGTAACTCCACGTCCCAAGGCAGTAGAAGCTGCCGTAGCCCTGGTGGAGTCAGCACGCAGATTTTAATGTATAGGACAACCCATCGAGAGATGGTGCGTTTTTGTACAGCTCAACCTTTCCCGGCGCCCAAACAAAGAGTTGATCGTCCACCCGGAAATCTTTTGTGCGGTCAAGATAGAAAGAAAGCACCTGGGTCCAGACGGTGGAGTCTCTCCTCCTCCTTGGAAGGGTGCAGAGGTGGGAAAGATGGGCAAAGTGATGGTCTGCCCTGTGTGGAAAGAGGTAACCACTTTGGAAAGAAAAGAGGGCCTTGTGCGAAGGACTACTTTGTCCAGATGAACAGCAAGAAAAGGAGGTTTTTGAAGACAGAGCTTGAAGCTCAATCACTCTGCGAGCAGAGGTGATGGCGACAAGGAAGGCAGTCTTCTTTTACAATAGGGGACTTGAAAAGAGAAGGCTGATCAAGAAGGCAAGGCAGATATGTTCTGTTAGGAAATTTGTAAAGCGCATGGCTGTCCCGGCAAAGGGACAACCCAGCACTAATTGCCAGATGGGAAAGTGCGAAAGGAGCTACTGATTATTGAAAAAGCCAGGTCTTCACTCCCCTTCTAAAGGATAGAAGGTTAGGATGGCCGAAAGGTAGCCTTTAAGAGTGCCCAGGGCAGGGCTCTGCTGAGCTATAGACAGAGTAAACAAGAGTACCTTGGGGGGGCAGAAAGGGGATCCACAGCCTTTGCTGTGCAACATGCCACAAACTTGTTCCATCTACAGGCGTATACAGACTTGGCTGAGGGACGCCTGGCTGGCAAGATGACATTACAGACTTCGGGCGGAAGGTTAAAAGCTGTCAACTGCTGCTGCTCAATCTCCACGCAAGGAGGTGGAGACTGGACAGGTTCGGGTTGAGGACCGTCCCCTGGTGCAGCGACAGAAGATCCTCCCAAAGAGGCACTCCGATCGGAGGATCGCTGGCCCTGCTCAAGAGCTCTGGGTATCAGACTCTTTGTGCCCAGTCCAGAGTCACAAGAATGGCTTGGGCCCGGTCACGCTTGATCTTCTTCAGCACTCGGGCCAGAATTGGAACTAGCGGAAAGGTGTATAGGAGGCATGAGCTTCACTCGATACAAAAAACGTCGCGTGCCTTGGAAATTCCAACGAGCTGAGCTGCTGACATTGTGCGTTCTCTTCGGTGGCGAACAGATCTAACCAAGGCTCTCCCCACTGCTGAAAGAGACCTTGCACCACCTCTGAGTGAAGAAGCCATCCATGATCCATCATTCTCCGACAGCTGAGCTCATCCGTCCTGCCATATAGAGAACATGGCAGGTGTTGAACCACCAGAGACATGCCCTGATGTTCCAGCCATGTCCAAAGGTGAAGAGCCTCTTGACATAGGGTCCACGACCCCACCCCACCCAGTTTGTTGCAGAACCACTTGGCGGTGGTGTTGTCTGTGAACAGCTGCACTACTCTTCTTTCGATAGAGGGAAGGAATGCCTTCAGTGCCAGACGAATCGTCCAGAGCTCCAAAATGTTGATGTGGAGGCCGGACTCTGCCGGAGACCAGAGCCCACTGATCTCCGCCTCTCCCAGGTGGCCACCCCATCCCAGGAGTGACGCATCGGTCACCACTGTGAACTCTGGTTGGGGAAGGGAGAGGGATCTACAGCTGACCCAATCTTGGTTCGTTAACCACCACTGCAATTGACGTGCAGTCCTCTCCGAGATCTGGACAACGTCGGAGAGATTGCCATGATGCTGCTCCCACTGGAACTTCAGGTCCCACTGCAGAGCCTACATATGCCACCAGGAATGATCCACAAGCAGGATGCAGGAGGCCATGAGTCCCAGCAGCCTCAGGGTCATTCTCACCGGCAGAGGCTGAAACATTGTTATCATAGCCTGAATATCCTGGACTCGCTGTTGGGGAGGATAAGCCCGAAACTGCGCCATAACCAGAACCGCTCCAATGAAACTGAGCTTCTGAGAGGGAGTCGGGTATGACTTCAGCATGTTGAAAGTGAACCCCAGCGAGTGCAGGAGGTGATGGTGAATCCTGCCGCCCACTGGCCTTTGGTGGCACTGAAAGGTCGGACTAGGAGGGTTTGGTGGCTGCTGCAGGGAGGTTATGGATGGAATGGGCCACCCGCTGGCCCCCAGACCCATGTTGCTGGGTCCCATGTCCGTGGCCATGCACAGGCTGGGCGGTTTGCGTGAAACGGTGGCTAGATGGGGACGAACGTGGTGGGGCACCCCTTCCGTAGCCAAGAAAGGCGAGAAAGGCAGACTGCGTTGAGCGAGAGGTCGCTGCGAGGCCCAAGGATATGATCGTAGCCCTAGAATCCTTGAAGCGCTCGAGCGTCGAGTCTGCCTTATCCCCAAAAAGGCAACGGCCATCAAATGGCATGTCCAGTAAGGTGGATTGGACATCCCCAGAAAAACAAGACGTCCTCAACCAGGTGTAGCGCCTCAGGGCTACTGACGTGGAAACTGTTCTGCCTAGTGAGTCGACGGTATCCAGCCTACATCTGATGGTGAATTTGGCTGCATCTCTACCCTCTGCCACTGCGTGGGTGAGAATGGCCCGGGCCGCCTCCGGGCACTGTGGCAGCACTAGCGTAACTGTATTCCACACTATATGGGTATAACGGCTCAAGAGGCATGCAGTTTTCACCGACCGCAGCGCTAAGCTGGCAGAAGAAAACATCTTCTTCCCAAGATGGTCCAGCTTCTTGAATTCCCTATCTGGGGGAGCAGTAGGGAATGCGCCCTTAGAGGATGAAGCTTGGACCACAAAGCTTTTGGGGGTCAGGTGTTGGGAGAGGAAAAGTGGGTCGCCCGGGGGTGGTGTCGGGCAATCATCCTGTCCACAGGAGCCCCTGTGCTGGGCTTAGACCAGGTGCCCAGAAGGACGTCTGTTGGGGCTTCATTGAAAGGCAGAAGGGGCTCAGAAGAGGCTGGTTGAAGAACCTCTGTCAGGAGGTTAGTCCTGACTGCCACTGTAGGAAGCTACAGGCTCAGGGCCTCAGCTGCCTTACGCAACACCACTGCATATGACGCTCCCTCATCCATAGCCACGGTAGGGGGTGAAAGCATGCCAAGGTCTGGGGAGGTATCCAGACCACTGGCGTCACATAGGTTCTCACGCCAGTCCGGCTCCTCAAGTTGGTCAGCTAGAGGGTCCACAGACCCCTCCCAGTCCTGCTCACACTTCTCTCGTTGCCATGTAAGCCTGAAGGGAACACCAGGGATGAACTGAGGCACAAACGGGCCTTCCGGGGCTGGCTCTGACATCGAGCGACGTCGGTCCAGCGCCACGTTCAAGTCGGGGGTGAGGCTGGGATTGGCGTCGGCCAGGGGCACAGCCGGGGGATCGCCATTGTCATTGGTGCCACGGAAGGTGCTGTGAGGTCGAACCACGTCGATCTGGATCCAGGCCTGGATCCTCGGGCCCTCTTGTGCCGGAGCCAGAGAGGCCGGCATCGAAGTCCCAGGGGCCCAAGCTGAGGCTGCGGGGCCCGAAGGTACGCCGGCGGAGTCGGGCTGCCCAAAAATGCTGCGACGCGCTTCCTAGAAAGCTCGAAGCCGGGCAAGGGATGCTCCAGCACCAGGAAAGGAAGGGAAGCTTGAAACCATATCTGGAGCAAGCTATGAAGACGGAGCTGGAGTGAGGCGAAACTATGGGTCCCGCGTCGCATCAGCCGACCGATGGGGAGAAGGCGAAGAGTGGCACTGCGTCTTCACCTTCTTATTGTGCTTCGACTTACCTGGGGATCTCGATGACTTGGATGAAGAATGATGGTGGTGGCTCAGTGACTGGTCCTGAGACCTTCCTCTCGACCAATCGCAGCCAGCATGACTCTTGGGTGCAGGGGGGTTGGAGAGGGTGTCGCGCTGGGAGGGTGGGGGGTTAATAAAAAAAGGAATATGCTACTTACCAGTATGCATCTGTTCTTGGCATGTAGAGCTGCAGATCTATACACTGTGCATAGCTCGCCATCTGGTGTTGGGCCCGTATGTTTGCAGTTTGTTTTTCCTCTTGGAAAGTCTTTGGAAGTCACGAGGTTGGTGACTCCTCCTTTGGTTCGTATTGCGCATGGGCTTCGGCTCCATCCTCAGATTGTTTTTCGCCAGCAGGGAAAGATGGAGCGTAGTGATAATAGTAAAGAAACCCATGTGTGTTGTATCTAAATAAGACAGACTGGAACGGATACAGGTAGCCGGGGAGGCGGGTGGGCGTGTATAGATCTGCAGCTCTACATGCCAAGAACAGATGCATACTGGTAAGTAGCATGTTCCGTTCGAGGCATATGAGCTGCAGATTATACACTGTGCATAGACTATATAGCAGTACCCAACCCTAGCGGCGACCACCGGCATCTATTGCAGTTGTTTGGAACAGTGTTTTTAGTACAGCCTGGCCCACACTAGCTTGTTGCTTGGTTTGCACATCTACACAGTAATGTTTTGTGAAAGTGTGCGGTGTTGACCATGTGGCTGCTTTGCAGATGTCATCGAATGGATGTATATGCTAGGTTACACCTTTGGAGATGGAGCAAGTAACATATAATGTGCTGTATGGACACATTTAGAGGATCAATTGTGTTGTTGTGGCAGTAAACAACAAATCTTTTCCACTTTGCAGCATAGCATGCCCTAGTAGTAGGGCGTCTAGCTTCCCTGATAATATTCATGCAATCAGGGGGAAGTTTAAGGTATCCGAATTCTAGGACCTCAGGAGCCAGATCGCAAGGTTGAGCTGAGCTGGGTCCGGGTGCCTGATCTCTCCATGGTTCTGGGTTAGGAGGCATGGTGAGAGGTGTAGCTTTTGGTGTGGCACCACTGAGAGTTCCAGCAGTGTGGTGTACCACGGTTGTCTGGCCCATGTTGGAGCTACTAGGATCAGTGTTAGGGAATGCTGTTGTAGCTTTCGCACCACTAATGGAATTAGTGGGAGAGGTGGAAAGGCGTATGAAAATTTGTTTGACCAGTTCATATATATCGCATTGCCTTTGGACAATGGGTGTGGATACCTGGCGGCGAAGCTTGGGCATTTTTTGTTTTCGTGGGTGGCGAATAGATCTATGTGTGGATGCCCCCACTTCTGAAAGAACGGATGAAGAACCTGTGGGTGAAGTTCCCATTCGTGAATCTGTTGCGTTTGTCTGCTGAGCAGATCTGCCACGGTTTTTTGGACTCCTGGGACATGTTGGGCTAGGAGAAAGATTTTCTGTGGAATTGCCCATCTCCATATGCTCTGTGCTAATTGAGAGAGCTGTGGAGAGTGTGTGCCCCCCTGTTTTTGAATGTAGTACATGGCAGTCATGTTGTCTGTGCGAATGAGGACTGCCTTGCCTGTAATCTGCGTCTGGAAGGATTTTAGGGCCAGGAAGATTGCTAGTAACTCCAAATGGTTGATGTGGAGTAACTTTTGGTGCGGAGTCCACGTGCCCTGTACTGTGAGATGTAACAGGTGAGCTCCCCAGCCGGAGAGCGATGCGTCTGTTGTTAGTATTATTTGTGGAACCGGGTCCAGGAATGGTCGACCTCTGGAAAGGTTTGTGGTGTTCCACCACTGCAGAGAGCGATGGGTGCGACCGTCTACCAACACCAGATCTGTCAGTTGCCCCTGGGCCTGGTTCCACTGGCGTGCCAAACACTCTTTCAGTGGACGCATCTGGAGTCTTGCATGAGGCACTATGAAGATGCAAGAGGCCATCATCCCTATCAGTTGCATAAACACTCCTGCTGGGAGAGAGTGTTGAATTATGAATTTGTGACGTAGAGCCTGTATGTTTGCAATCCTGACAGGATTGGGATAGGCTATGGCTTTTGAGGTGTCTATGGTAGCACCGAGGTATTGTTTTATGTGTGATGGTATTAGGTGGGACTTTTGGTGGTTCACCGTGAAACCTAGCCGGTGAAGTAGTTGGATCGTAGCGGCGGTATGTTGCACACATTGTTTGTAGGACGTGGCTTTTATTAGCCAGTCGTCCAGATACAGGAAGACGTGAATGTGCTGTCTTCTGAGGTGTGCAGCCACTACCGCTAGGCACTTGGTGAATACCCTTGGTGCTGTTGTTACCCCGAACGGGAGCACCTTGAACTGGTAGTGTTGCCCGTCCACCACAAATCTGAAGTACTTTCTGTGAGACTGGTTGTCAAGAATTCCTGTCATGCGAGGGGAAGAAAACGGTAACCAGCGAAAACGGACTACATCTCCCAGGATGCTTAGCGGTTGAGAGGTTAGGTAAACAGGAGAGCTGTTACATAACTCAAGGAAAACACGCCCTTATGTAAACAGGAGAGCTGTTACATAACTCAAGGAAAACACGCCCTTATGTAAACAGGAGAGCTGTTACATAACTCAAGGAAAACACGCCCTTATGTAAACAGGAGAGCTGTTACATAACTCAAGGAAAACACGCCCTTATGTAAACAGGAGAGCTGTTACATAACTCAAGGAAAACCCGCCCTATAAAGGGAGGAACCGGGAGGTACAAGGCTGTCGGATATTGTGTTTACACCGACGTACCTGCTTCGTGAAGAGCAGTGTTCCAGAGTGGTGCTCCAGTAAGGCAAGAACAGAGGTAGGTCGAGTCGTTACTCCCTGGGCCGTGTCTTGCCCCATCGTCACCTGTGAAGGACCCGGAAGCTCTACCGGTCAACCATTGAGCTTCGCTTTTTGACTCGGCTGAGTCAAAGCGCAGTGGAGCTTTTGCTGGTTGGAGTCGTAACTCCCAGCCAGACCAGAGATACAGGGACTGCCAGCTGTAACGCACACCAGGAGGTGTTTGCCGCGTTACAGACTCGGAAGTCCACAGGATCGATCGAGCGGCTGCTCTCGGTTCAGTCTTCTTGCTTTTTGATTGGGGTATCGGTGACGCATCACCAGGAGGTGACTCCGCGTCCCGGTGCAGTCTGAGGAAGAGGTTGAGCGGCTGCTCCCTTCAGGTAGAGACCCCGGCTGGGTGTTTCCCTGACTCCTCGATTCTCCCCAACACTCTTCGTGCCCCTCACAGCCTACCGATTGGCATTGTCGGCCATTTCATTTCTGCCCTCTGTTGGCATACGCCGGGATCGGCGTATATGCAGAGGACGGTTAGGACCATCCGTGCGGTGGGCTGGTAACGTACTTAGCCTGGAGGATTCCAGTGACTATAACTTTTGTTTGTTCTTTGTATTATTTTTGCCTTCATTAAAATAACTAACCCTTCACAAGTGGTTGCGTCCTCATTATCGTGTCTGTTAAACGATCCCGAGACGTTCAGGGCGTTACACTGGTGTACTGGGATGTGAAAGTATGCGGCTTTCAAATCCAGAGCGGGGAGAAAATCGCTCTGGGAGAGGAGCGGAAGAACCTGTTGAAGGGTTACCATGTGCAAATGGTCTGAATGTATGTAAGTAAGTGTTTAGAGGTCTGAGATCTAGGATAGGTCGTAGAGTCTCGTCTCTCTTTGGGATCAGAAAGTACAGGGAGTAGACCCCTAAATTTTGTTGATTTATGGGGACCGGCTCTATGGCTTCTTTTTGCAGGAGGGAGATCACCTCCTGTTTTAGTAATGTAGTATGTTCTTGAGACATAGGGCGTTGCCTGGGTGGAATGTTGGGGGGGGGGGGGGGGGGGGGTAGATGTTAGTTCTAGGCAATACCCTGAACGAACAATTTGTGTCAACCATCTGTCTGAGGGGATTGTCTCCCAGACGTGAAGGAAATGTTGTATTCTGCCCCCGACCGGAGTGGAATAGTCTGGAGGGAGCGGGGGAAAGTCATTGGGCAGGAGGTGTGGCAGAGCGGGCGGTATTTGTCTTGCCTCTGCCCTTATTATTATTGCCTCTGTATCTGCCTCTTTGATAACCCTTTGTGAAGGTAGATTGAGGAGGGGATTTGTAGGACGTGGATGCACTATCCGAGGAGTAGCCTCTGCCCGTGCCCCGAAAGGAAGAGCGGCGAAAGGAGCGCCTGGGAGTATGTGACTGCCGGGCTCCCATGGATTTCGCCGTGTCAGTATCTTTCTTCATCTTTTCGAGGGCTTCATCAACTTTGGGGCCAAATAGATGATCTTGGTCGAATGGGTGGTTTAATATAGAGGCTTGTACCTCAGATTTAAAGCCTGAAACTCTGAGCCAGGCATGGCGACGGAGAAGGACGCTGGTGTTTATGGCCCTGGAGGCTGTATCTGCTGCATCTAGGGCACCGCGAATAGAGGTATTAGTTATTGTTTTTCCCTCTTGAATCAATTCATTAGCCCTAGTCTTGTACTTTTCAGGGAGATGGTGCATGATGGTCTCTAGCTCATCATAATGCGCCCTGTCGTATCGGGCCAACAGCGCTTGCGTATTGGCGATACGCCATATATTGGCGGCTTGTGACGCAGTGCGCTTCCCTGACGCGTCTAGGAGCTTGGACTCTTTGTCAGGTGGTGGTGCTTCGCCTGACGCCTGAGAATTTGAGCGCTTCCTAGCTGTGGATACCACTAGGGAATCCAATGGTGCAGGGCCTTTAATGTATGAAGGGTCTGTGGGGGCGGCTTTGTATTTTTTCTCTATACGGGGGTTTAGGACCCTGGCCCTGACTGAGTCTTTAAAAACCTCAGGTGCATGTTTAATTACTCCCTTTAACATAGGTAGAATGGCAGTAGACCCTTGTGCATCGTCGAAAGTGTCTAGGAGAAAATCTTCCTCCACTGGGTCAGTATGTAACTCCACCCCGTGGTAGTGTGCCGCCCTTTGTAAAAAGTGGTGAAAACCTAAGGAATCCTCAGGTGGGGATGGCCTAGATGGGTAAAGGTCATCCTGTGGGACATCTGGGATGTCCAGATTGTTATAGTCGTCCCATGGGTCTGGAGATCCAGTAGGGGTGGGATCTTGTGGCACATCTGCTGGATCATAAGAAGGGTCTCCTAAATCATCTGGGACAGGAGACAAGGTTGGGGAACGATGAGGTGGAGGTGGTGGAGGTGGGGAGGGTGGAGGAGGTGGGGAAGGCACTCTGAAAGGAGAGGTAGCAATGTCTTTCCTTTTTGGAGGTGGGGGTGGAGCTGGTTTGTCCAAGTGTCTCTTTTTTAAAGACAATGTCAAGTGTCCAGTTTTAGGATCCTTGGTGAGTGTCTTTTGCAGAGGATCCGGCGTGAAAATTTCTTGCGCCACTGGTTGTTCGGTCGGCGCCGAAGTTTTCGGTGCCGACGGCTTTTTAGGCTTGTCTAAGCCGTGCTTCTTTGGGACCTCCGATTTTTTGGTCGGTGCCGAGGAAGGCTTCGGCACGGGAGTGTCGGTGCCGAGGGCCTTGTGATGTTTGGTCGGCGCCGGAAGGGCAGGTTTCGACACCGAAGGCTTTGGTGCCGGGTTCGGTGTGGAGGTGGAGGCCGATTTTTTCTTCGGTGCCGAAGGGTGTTTTTCGGTAGCGGTGGTCGGCTGGCTCGAGCCCGAGCTGCCGGAAGGCTTAATAGGCTTCTTTACCGGGCCCGAAGGTGGGGTGTGAGAAGCAGTGTCCTTGGTCTTGCCTAGGCCCGGAGGCGAAGGTGTGACCGAAGCCTTTTTGGGTATCGGCGTGGGAGGGGGTATTGTACTCACGACCCGCTGCGTCGGGGTGATGTCCTCCACATCTGAGTCGTCGGCCTCGGAAGCGCTGACGAGGTCGTCGTCCTCCTGTTCGATGTTCTGCTGTCCCGGAGCTTCAACGTCGTCCCCGAAGATGTCGACTGGAGCGGAGGTCGAGGAGTGCGCCATGTTGCGTCTAGCCCGTCGATCTCGAATAGTCTTTTTAGAGCGAAAAGACTTGCAGGCGGGACAGTCTCGGGCCTCGTGTTCTGGGGAGAGGCAGAGGTTGCACACCTCATGAAGATCGGTGTGGGGAAACTTGGACCCACATCGAGGGCACTTCTTGAAGGGAGTTCTTTCCATCAGCCGAGACCGGAGCCGGAATAGGCCCGAAGACCGCCGTCGACGACCGGAATCAAAGAAGTGCCGAAGAGAAGGTGATTAGATGATTTATTGTCTGAAGAAACTCGATGAGCGAGGATTTTTGCGTCAATCGTCGAACTGGAAAGTTCGGAACCGGAGCGCGAAGTATTACATCCGAGCCCGATGGCGGAAAAAAACAATCTGAGGATGGAGCCGAAGCCCATGCGCAATACGAACCAAAGGAGGAGTCACCAACCTCGTGACTTCCAAAGACTTTCCAAGAGGAAAAACAAACTGCAAACATCCGGGCCCAACACCAGATGGCGAGCTATGCACAGTGTATAATCTGCAGCTCATATGCCTCGAACATATATATCTTTAAACGTACCTTCGCCTCTGGTTCCGCGTCGTGTCTCTTCTCTCTGCGCCTAACAGGAAGCAGGCAGCCTCCCTCTCCTCCCCTAAGTCAATCCCAACGCTGTAATGGCAGCGTTGTGATTGGCTGGGACGCCGACCCCACAGGCGTCTATGGGGAGGTGTGCATGACTGAGTGTGTATGACTGGTTTGGTCGGCCCTGGGGATGACCAAACAGTCAGCGCCCACAACAGTGGGCAAGCCACTCCTCCCCTGCCTGGGGCAGGAACACCCACACTGCCCACCCGCCCGCCCCCAACCAAACTCTGCCTTCTGGTTTCTCGCACTGCGAGAAGCAGAAACATAAAATGGTATTTAAAATACCATTTTATGTTTCTGCTTCTCGCACTGCGAGAAAGCAGTGGAACGATGCACCTCCACCACGTGGAGGAGCCGCCCCTGCTCTCGACCGGGACTTCGAGTGACACTGTGTCGACTGCCAGACCTCCAACAACTTCCGGGACCGCTCCACCAAAAATGCCGGATTCATGGCTGGCGTGGAAAAAGAAAGAATTTATGTCAGCGCGCAGGGACGGCGTCTTAGTAAACATCACGACGTCATCCCGGTGATTACGACGGTCGCAGAGCCCGCCGACTCCACCTACCGATGTGCAAGGGTACTGCTAACAGAAAAATTCTCTGGATCCAGTCTGACGCCTGGGGGTAATTCTAATGTAAGGAATCTATAACTAATAGTCTCTTTCAGATGTAAAGTTAGGAGAAATTGCTAAATAGGATAAGGCAGTTGAGGTAAAATTGGAGAGATTGTCTGGGAAGGTGGATGGTATGGAGCAGCTTCCAGGGTGACCAGAGGTGAGGCTTTGGGCGTTTAAAACACCACAACGAGAAAGCAGACTCTTCCCTTGAAACAGTGGGAAAATTCAAACACAAAAATAGACACCAAACTAAAGATACTAGACATCCTGTGTAGATGGGCTCAAATGAAGATCCTGGTATCCCCTAAGGCAAACAGTGAGAGGAATTTGACACCACGTTATGCATTCTGGACTCAAATGAGGCAAGTTCGGGGACCCATGTTATGGCAAAGCGAGCAGAGGTGGCAGTGTTATGAGGGTTTTCAGGACAATGGACTCTCATACACTGAACTGCTGTCTCAGAGTTAATCATGGGATAACATTGAAGATGGTGGGCTGCAGTGTGCATATTCAATGTGCTGTGTTTTTTTCTACTTTATCGCATGATAACATAAGTGATAGGATTCCCTTCCATATAAACATAAAGGTTTTGACTGCTATTCAACATATAGCTGTGGAACAGAATATGAACTGCTGGTACGTGCACTTTACCTGGTCCATCACGTATTACAGAGCTGAGCTTGGGACTAAAAAGAACATCCACGTGGTTCAGAATGAATTCCACCACCACAGACTGGATCCGCACCTCCATGAAGGCGGCTGTGCCACTGAAGCAGGCAGACTCGATCTGCTTTGACCTAAGGGATGAAACACACAGCAAAACAGAACTTATATTAAGACTGCAAGTCACACCACATGTCGGAATACAAAAGGCACATGAGCTAGTCTGGGAGCAAGAAAGGCATCCTATATTATTGTGCCGCCCAGAGGAAAGCATTAAAACAAGAATAAGAAGTCCTGCTTCTCAACTACAATGTTATTCAGTGACTGAGAGCCATAGATACGGAGGGCAAGTCATGGACAAGAGGCCTTCACATGTACCTCAGCAAAGTTTAAGAACCGCAGATATTATTAAGGGAACAGCATGTTTGCTAGTCCCAGAAGAAACTCATCATTTTAATAAAAAGAGATGGGAAGAAAAGTTTAAAATATGATTCGATCCAAACATGATGGACTTCTCCTGATGATTATGAGATAGCTAAAATGATGTAGACAGCCTTGTCTCTCCAGGATAATGAAGTATCAAATCGGACAGAGGTTGGCTGCAGGGTCATTTTTCGATTTCTGAAGCTGAAAAGTGAACACTGACGGAACAATAGTTGGAGACTGACATCAGAAAAACAATTCCTTTCAAAGAAACCCTAATGACAGAAAGCATTCTTGGCACTGCTATCACAAACTCAAAGCCTCCCCATCATGAGGAAGTTCTTTGCAAATCAAAGGAGCAAGCCTGTGTCTAGAGTTGAATTATTTTATTAGAGAATTGACTTCCATTAATGTTTTAATACTCTCTCCATATTAATTCTCTTATCCACCAATGTGCTGCGCTGACCATTGCCAAAAAATTAACTGACTAGCAAGAAGGTTACCTGAGAAGATTGGGTGCCCAGACAATGGCAAGGTTCTTGGTGTGCATGTTGGTGATCGAGCAATACGTCGCCAGATGATACAAGTGTCTCATGAGGAACTCCAACGTCCTGGGTAAAAAGAGACAGGCAAAGAGCTCTGAGCAGAAAAATGATAATTCATGATGCGATGATCCTTCTCAAAGAACACTTCGTCAAGCATGTCATTAATTTAAAGTATAGTATAGGATAGCACAGGAGACAAGAAAAAGACCTTTGCTGTGAGGTCCTCTCAAATTTGTTGGATTGTGTACACCAGCTGACTTTGTTAAATAAAAATCTGCAAGGCAGCCAATTTGGGGGTAAGTCACTGTTGTAGATAGTTATATATAATTTAAAACTGAGCCAATTTAATTTTCTCCACTATCTACCTATGGTAAGAAACAGATTTACACTAATGGTTTCTATTCCAGGATTAGTTATTCAATTCAAAGTTTAAATACTTTCCACTGCATAACAGTTCAGCGTCAGGAACACAGAGAAGCTGAGGTTTGGGGTGCACAGCTGTCAACTGATTTCATCCTACATGCTGAGCATAATGCCCTCAACACCAGCTTGTCTTATTTTGCCCCTGTGCTACTGTACCCCTACAATCTATGGAATGGTAGATGGCAATAAATCCAAAACAAGGTTGTTTTCTGCTAAGGATGTTAAGTGACATGAAAATAGGGCACAATTCAAACTGTCTATGGTTTTACTTGGATCATAGAGGTGGAAAACAACTATTTTAAAAAAAAATACACAAGTACAAGTTTAGGTTGAGTATGTTCTCCTCAACTGAAGTGATTCAATCGACAGCTGTGGTGGGGTACAGGAGTCATTGGGAATACATATAAGATGGCCCCTTCCATCCTACTGCCATCCTAAACACCCAAGATAAAAACAATACTTGGAATCCTGCCAATTTCCCATATCTCCCACATGGCTTGCTTCTCCCTTCCTTCCCCAAAAATTTGGAAGTAAACGAATCGAGTGACTTCACTTGCCACTTCCCTAAGGCATTCCCATATCCTTTTCATAAATTAAAAGCAAAACTGCCATCCAATAATCCTAATCATCTCCCTCTAAATGTCCTTTCCTTACCCAGCTTCTGCTTCACATGGCCTCTCAGAGACCAGGAAGAGGCAGTGCTCGGCAGCTTGCTCCATATGAGATGCGACAGAGCACAACAGAAATCAGCTGTCTCACGTGGGACTAATCTGGTATATGGGAGTGAGGGGGAACATCAGGTGGTGTACCACAAGAATCCCTGACTTCTACCTCTTTTTTTTTTAGCGTGCCCGAGCCGATTTTTAATCCCAATCCAACCCTGTCAATGGGCATCTAAAAATGTTCATCAACATCTAGAACTCATCCACAGTCTGGTCATACCCGAACCACTATATAGGATCAATCAATCAATCACTCAGGGAACTGTAAGCGTGCTACTCACCCGTGAGGGTCTCAAGGCGCTGAGGGGGTATAGGGGGGTGGGGGGGGAACGCAGCTCCGTTCAGCCGAAGAGCGAGGTCTTGAGAGCCTTCCTGAAAGTGTTTAGGGAGGGGGCGCATCTGATGTCTGTCGGCAGCTCATTCCAGGTCTTGGCTGCGATGTGAGAGAATGATTTTCCGCCTGCTCTGGCTCTGTGGATGCGCGGGGTTTCAGCTAGTGAGAAGTTGGCAGATTGGAGGTTTCTTTTGGGTAAGTGGAAGTTTGGGTCCGGTGTTGTGTAGGCATTTGTAGGCGTGAGTGAGGATCTTGAAGGTGATCCTCTTCTGCACGGGGAGCCAGTGGAGTCTCCGCAGGTGTTGGCTGATGCGTTTGTGCTGGGGGATGCCAAGGACGAGTCTGGCCGTGGTGCTCTGTATCGTCTGGAGTTTGCAGAGTAGGGATTTGTTGATGCCGGTGTAGAGAGCGTTTCTATAGTCCAGTCTGCTGGTGATGAGTGCGTGGGTGACTGTCTTTCTCGACTCCGGGGAGATCCTTTAGAAGGTCTTTTGAAGGAGGGTGTTGAAGCAGCAGGAGGTGACGGCGTTGACCTGTCAGTTCATGGTGAGTGATGAATCGCGTAAGATGCTGAGGTTTTTGGCGTCGTCTGAGTGGGGTGGGTGGGCTTCTGAGGGCGGTGGGACACCAGGTGTTGTCCCATGCTGAAAGGGTGGTTCCAATAATGGGGACTGCTGTCTTTTCTGCATTGAGCTTTAGGCAGCTGTTGGTTATCCAGACTGCGACGTCTTGCATTCCTCTCCGGAAGTTGAGTTTTGTGGTGGTGGGGTCACTGGTGAGGATGAGCTGGGTGTCGTCTGCATAGGATACGATGTTGAGGCCGTGTCCTCGGACGATGGCTGCGAGGGGGGCTATGTAGATGTTGAAGAGGGTCGGGATCAGTGATGACCCCTATGGGACTCCGCAGGTGATTTTAGTGGGGGTGGAGAGGAAGGGTGGTAGCCTGATCCTTTGGCTTCTTCCGGTGAGGAACGATCGGAACCAGCCCAGGGCAGGCCCTTGTATGCTGGAGTTGTGTAGTCTGTCGACTAGTGTACGGTGAGAGACGATGTCGAAGGCTGCAGACAGGTCGAGGAGGATGAGGGCTGCGGAGTGGCCTTGGTCCAGGAGGGTGCGGATGTATTCTGTGGAGGGGAGTAGGGCAGTCTCTGGGCTGTGGTTGGTTCGGAATCCGGATTGGGACGGGTCGAGGACGGCGTTCTCGCCGATGAATCGTGTCACTTCCCTGTTGACTGCTTTCTCTGTCACTTTGGCTGCGAAGGGGAGAAACTATGAACTCAAGTATTGTCATCCGGTTGGAACCAGCATGGTTCCTCAAGCATCCACCACTGCCCTCCTGACTGACTTTGAAACTCTGACGTACAATAGTGTCCAATTTGTTTTGTTTTTCCTTGTTGATGTATGTTGTCTCATTAGGTATTCGGGAAGGATCTAGTGTTGAAATAAATGACATGCGATGGCAGAGGCCACCGGAGTGCAATAAAACTTCAGCAACAGTACTTGCTCTTCTAAGTCTCATCTCCTACTGTGACTACATAAACAAGCATTGGCATAGCCAATAGGTCACAACTTTGGGACCTTACAAGTGTTTAGCCATGGAACATGACAAGCATTGTGCAAGCATATATATCAACCAATTTGAGATTTACTATCCCATGCAGGTTGCTTCATTTACAGTATATTGATAAAACTACAATCAGTCACCACAGATTTCTTATGAAAAACACATCAAGTTCTACATTGCAGTATCAAATTCGTTTTTTTAAAATAACTACTATTGTGCCCTCACTGTCGCCAAGGACATTCGATTCGGAAAAAAGCAGAGTGGATTAAACACTCTTAAGCATTGCCGGTGCTCTGCGTGTCAGAAGGTCTATTGCTGACAGACTGACTCAGCATTTGATCCTTTCGAGGTTGATAAACAGTAGCATCAACACTGTTAATAGCAAAACTGCTTGCCTTCAGAAATGTGGAGCAGCATAATGCCCTAATTATTTTGCTAGATCAATAATTATGGTATTAGTGGTTAGGAAGCGGATGGTAGGGTGAACGCAAGTTATGCAACGTGCTTCAACGTAAAGAGGCAGATAGGCGGATGAGGAAAATCTATGTAACAAATAGAGGTGTTGAAAACCAGTGAGGCCCCACTAACAGGCTCTACGATCCACCCCCATTCCAGGAAATCAGGTCTCACTTAGAAATGTATCAGTTAGTGTTATATCCAGCTGAAGCTACACTAGAACAAGCCATCTATTGTGCAGTAATAAAATAAGTCCTGGAATGGGTGGAAGAGCTGCTTATCACTTAAGGAGATAGTTTATCTCAGTTTTATATAAGCAAAGGAGCCGACATCTTAAAGGAAGCTTCCCTTTGTTACATTTTCCAGCTGCCTACTTCCTCGTGCTTAATTATTCGCTTACCACGCAGACTAACAACAACTCTACAACATTTTGGGGTAAAGTTGGTTGCAGTTTAATTAATAGCAAATCATGAAAACAATCATTTAACAAATTCGTTTTTCCTTTTGGGCTGTCTGGTATACAACGTAGCAATGCCTGCACACGCCTTTCAGTAAACTAAGTTTGGATATTAATCTACCGGGAATATAAAGGGTTCCGGTCTCCCGTTAGGCAGAGAAACTATGAAGTGCCAGACCATCTGTGTACCAACATAAATTCCCCCCGATCGTACGCTGTTTAAAGAAACCTGAACTTTGGAGGCTCATTGTCGGTGGTCCAGACCGCAGACGCCATAATGCGAGGGGGAAGGCATGGGCGACACTGCACCTGTGACCGTTCAAAAAAGAAAATCACTTTATAAAACAAATTAAATTATAACACTGAAAATAACAAAAAGGGATTGGTGGGTGAGAGGGGAGGAGCAGCACGTGGAGATTAAGTGAACTTTGAGCAGCGCCGGGTCTTGAAGCTGGACGCACTCACCGAAGACAAACCGCACTTTGGAGGTTTATAGGTGGTGGTCCAGGCCTCAGATGCCATATTCTGAGGTGGACAGCATGGGCTACTGTTGAACAAAAATCTCTTTATTAAAACGAATTAAATGGCAACACTGAAAATAACAAACAGCGACTGGCAAGGGCGGGTGGGGCAGGACGGGCCATTAAATGAACTTTGAGCAGCACCGTGTACCGAAGTGGAACACACTCACTGAAGACAGTACGCACTTTGGACGTTCATGGGAGGTGGTCCAGACCTCAGACGCCATAATGCAAGCGGGAAGGCAGGGGCTACACGTCCTCTGTAACCGTTCAAACAACAAAAAAAGCACTTCACAAACCCAATTAAATGGTAGCTGTGAAAACATCAAATAGCCACGGCTAAGAGGGGGACGGGCGGCACGGCATGGGGTCATTAAGTGAACTTTGAGCAGCACCGTGTACCGAAGCTGAATGCACTTAAGACACGAGTAGCTGGAAGCGGTTACGGGCACCAAAGGAGCAGGAAACAAAACAATGGTAATGCAAAATCAGCCCTTAGAGCTAAACAATCAGGAACAGGCCCCCTCGGACCAAGTCTGACATTTGATCTCGGTCTCCTCTAAAAAGATGTTTGCGAACACATAAAGTAAAAAAAACACAACGCTTAACACGAGCAGAGGCAGGCCAACAAAAATAAAAGAGTGATCCAAAAGTATTGTAAATTACATGAAGAGTAAGAGCACATGTAACAGGGGTAGACCTCATGGGAGGATACACAAGTAGAAAAAGGGGGACTACTAATCATATAAACCAAAGAAAAGCTGGCATTTATGAAGGACAGTAAAAGGAGCCAATCAAAAAGATGGGCTGTGCTTAAAGTCCATATTGTTGAAAATACATTTCTTGAAGAGACAGCACATGCACAGCCTAGGCGAGCCCTAAAAAGGACTCAGTCGGGCCATGTTTTGTATAATAACCAGGAATGCACTATATTCATTTATCCCCTTTTTAAGAATAAAATGAGCTTCCCTTAAGCACAGTGACAACAAAGGTGCAAAGATTTCTCTAACAGAGAATAGGTACATCACTTGCAATAGCAGTGCAAGTCTCCCTAACATATACAATGATAGATGTAGCTCTCATTACTGCAGCAGCTGCTGGAGCACTAGCTGGTACAAAGAGGTGTGAATGGCCCACTGTACTCAAATTATATCCGTAATTGAACACCCAACAGCGGCTGTTTTCCAATTTCATAACACTTTCTAAAATATTATTTGGGAGAGCCTCCTGAATCACTAATAAAAGCAGGGCTTGATAGCAACACAGCTCTGAGGAGCACCAGTGGGTAGTGTTAGGTGGGGGGGAGGTGGGGGGAGAAGGTGGTGGCATCTCAAGAAATAATTTGAGCATCTGCACTGGTTTTCTTTTTTTTTGAAGCACCTGTTGTCATGCATCTTCGCCAGAGGTCAAAGTCGCTGGATCAGAAGGGCATGATGTGCACATCTTTTTTAATTTATGAAAAACAGTAACCCTACTTTTTGTGAAAATACAACCATCCCAGGACAGTTAATTCAGATAGTTTAAATGCTCCAGCTGAAATGTCAGCTAGGGAGTTTCCTGTGCTGTGAAAGTGACGGTGGACAGACAGCTAAACAAGCAACAAGTCTTCTTGCCAGGAGGCTTGCTCCCCTGAAAGAAATGTAAATGTGAACGGCTAATCTGCAATTGTAAAGGATGCTTAAAAGCCAGTATTGACTTTATTGGATGGAATCACTTAAAGCTTCTTGATCACGCAGACTTATTCTTTTTGAGTGGTAGTGCAAGGAGTGACCAGCCAAGCTGTGAAGTGTGTGCTTTTAAGGACCATTTATAGAAAATATTGTACTAAGTACAGCCTGGATATTAATAAAATCTATATTTTGGAATCCCCTTTTTATAAAAAAACGTTTCACACATTTTGTAGCAGCCTATCTTATACTGTGTGTAATGAAAGATTAACATAATGACTAACTTTTCAACAAGGCTTTCTGTCGCAGGCTGGACCTCCTAGCACCCACTGCACCAACCAAGAATCAGGCCCCGATTTATCCATCAAAAGATTGTATTGCCCTTGCGTCATGTAGTGATGCAATCCTCAAGTCAGATATACCATGCCAGGTTAAGCCACTTTGCATGGCCCTGCGTAGCTTGGTAAATGTGGAGAAACTTGTTTGACTCTGAGACAAGAAAGTGTTACGTGGGTGGACAGTGGGTGTTCCCAAAATTCCACACATGCTTTTTACAGCATTCCCAGATTTACCATGAGTAGTAAACCTGGGAATGTGTCAAAATTGTACGCATTCCCGATAGAGGTGCAACGAGGACAAAATGCCTCTAAGGAAGGGACACCTTCCTGCACAAAAACAATCCTGCCTGCGACGCAGCACATAGTATTTCAATGCAGTGAGAGACCAAGAATGCACCATATGTTAGTCAATGTGGTGCCTTTCGGCCCTCTCCATTTAACGCAGAGCAGCAAGTTGTCTTGGCCCTTAATTTTGTGATATATGGTTACACACATAGACCTCTGCAGTCCATTAACTAATGGAGGCTTCAAAATGTACTATAGTTAATTTCCTACTGATTAACGTACCTGCATTTATTTTTCATTTAAGCTGTGTGTTATTGTATTGAATATGCTACTTACCAGTATGCATCTGTTCTTGGCATGTAGGGCTGCTGACATTCATATCTGTGCATAGATCGCCGCCTAGTGTTGGGTCCGGATGTTTGCACGTTGTTGTCCTGGAAGAGTCTTCGAAGTATCCTTGGATAGGTGACTCCTCCCCTGGACTACAGTGCGCATGGGCATCCTCTCCATCCTCAGATTGTTTTTCGCCATTGTGGCAGTGATGGAGTGGATACAGTAAGTGATGACCATGCTTTACAGTAATTCTGAGAGCTGCAGCTGCGACAGGCGCCGGGGAGGAGGGAGGGCGATATGAATGTCAGCAGCCCTACATGCCAAGAACAGATGCATACTGGTAAGTAGCATATTCAGTTCGAGGCATGTGGGCTGCTGAATTCATATCTGTGCATAGAATGTATAGCAGTGCCCTCTATTAGCGGCGGCTACCCGTGCCAGCTGCAGCGGTCTGAAAAAGAGTTTTGAGAACAGCCTGTCCTACAGCTGCCTGCTGTTTTGACTGCACATCTACACAATAGTGTTTGGTAAATGTGTGTGTAGTGGACCATGTGGCTGCTCTGCATATATCATGCAGGGGAATATTTCCTAGAAAAGCCATGGAAGCCCCTAACTTACGTGTTGAGTGGGCTCGTGGTGGAATAGTTAATGTGCGTTTTGCCTTTTGATAACAGATTTAAATACACTTAACTATCCATCTGGCTATCCCTGCTTTGGAGATGGCGTTACCTTTGTGGTGCGGGGCAAAGGCAACGAACAGTTGTTTTGTCTTCCTGAAGGGTTTAGTCCTGTCGATGTAGTACATGAGGGCCCTCCGTACATCTAGTGTATGGAGTGCCCTTTCTGCGACAGTTTGTGGGTTTTGGAAGAAAACGGGCAGTTCAATAGTCTGATTCATGTGGAACTGCGATATTACTTTGGGCATGAATTTGGGGTTGGTACGTAGTATGACCCTGTTG
This sequence comes from Triturus cristatus, assembly GCF_964204655.1. Lineage (NCBI taxonomy): Eukaryota > Metazoa > Chordata > Amphibia > Caudata > Salamandridae > Triturus > Triturus cristatus. The sequence continues at coordinate 19,926,760 of NC_140584.1, forward strand.
GCGTGAACCTGTATAAATGGCTCTTGAACGGTTAGTGCCTGGAGTTCACTAACTCTTCTTAAGGAAGTGATCGCTACCAGGAAAGCTACTTTCCAGGTGAGGAATTGAATCTCGCATGAGTGTAGAGGTTCAAAGGGTGGACCCATTAGGCGTGTGAGGACCAGGTTGAGGTTCCACATTGGAGCCGGTGGGTGACTAGGTGGAATGACTCGTTTGAGTCCTTCCAAGAATGCTTTGATGGCAGGCACTCTGAATAGTGAGAGGTGCTGCCTGGTTTGCAGATAGGCTGATATTGCGGTCAAATGGACACGTATAGAGGTGTACGCCAGATTGCATCGGTATAGGTGTAATAGGTAACAAATGATGTTTTGGATGGATGCGTCCAGCGGGTTAATGTCATTATTACTGCAATAAATGACGAACCTTTTCCATTTGGCTGCATAGCAAGCTCTTGTAGTGGGTCTCCTGGCCTCCTTGATGATGTCCATACAGTCAGGTGGCAGGTTGAGATAGCCGAACTCTAGGACTTCAGGAGCCAGATTGCCAGGTTCAGCTGTTGCGGATCTGGGTGCTGAATCTCTCCATGGTTCTGCGTCAAATGAGCGGGTTTGATCCGCAGCCTTTGATGCGGCACCACGGAAAGTTCGAGGAAGGTGGTGTACCATGGCTGGCGTGCCCACGTAGGAGCAACTAGGACGAGTGTCAGGGAGTGTTGTCTGAGTTTGCGAGCCACCAGCGGTATCAACGGCGCTGGGGGAAAAGCGTACGCAAATTTGCCGGACCAGTTCATCCATATCGCATTGCCCTGCGACTGCGGATGTGGGAACCTGGCGGCAAAGCTTTGGCATTTTGCGTTTTCGCTTGGGGCGAACAGGTCTATCTCTGGATGACCCCACTGCTGGAAGTACGGCTGGAGTACTGATGGGTGTAACTCCCACTCGTGCATCTGGTGGCTGTGTCTGCTGAGCAGATCCGCCATCTGGTTGTCCTTGCCGGGGAGGTGTTCCGCCATGAGGAACATGTTCCTTTGAATGGCCCACTTCCACATGCTCTGAGCCAGATGAGACAACTGTGGAGAGTGTGTTCCTCCCTGCTTCTGTATGTAGTACATTGCGGTCATGTTGTCCGTCCGGATCAACACGACCTTGTTGCACAGATGTACTTTGAATGCCTTCATGGCCAGGAAGATTGCCATCAGTTCCAGAAGGTTGATGTGCATCTTCTTCTGTTGTGTCGTCCATAGTCCCTGCACTGTGTAGTGGAGTACATGAGCTCCCCATCCCTGGAGAGACGCGTCCGCTGTCAGTACTATTTGTGGAACAGGCTCTTGGAACGGTCGGCCCTTGCAAAGGTTTTGTGGGTTCCACCAATGCAGAGAGTTGTATGCCCGACCGCTCACCAACACTAGGTCTTTCAACTGTTCTTGAGCCTGATTCCACTGACGTGCTAGGCACTCCTGAAGCGGGCGCATATGTAATCTCGCGTGTGGGACTATGAAGATGCAGGAGGCCATCATGCCTATCAACTGCATGAACACTCGCGCTGGAAGTGAGTGTTTGGGTTTGAACTTGGAGATCAGCAGTTGCATGCTGTTGATCCTCACTAAATTTGGCTGAGCTGTGGCCGCCAGAGTGTCTATAGTCGCACCTAGGTACTGTTGTACGTGTGAGGGCTGGAGATGGGACTTTGGGTAATTTAGTGAGAATCCCAGACTGTGAAGAAGGTGAATGGTGCGGGACATGTGGCTGGCACATTGCTGGGCTGACTTCGCTTGAAAGAGCCAGTCGTCCAGGTAGGGGTAGACGTGTATGTGCTGCCTCCGTAGATGTGCTGCCACAGTAGCTAGGCACTTCGTGAAAACCCTGGGCGCTGTTGTCACGCCGAAGGGAAGGACTTTGAATTGGTAGTGCTGCCCCTGAACAGTGAACCTGAGGTATTTTTTGTGTGAGGGGTGAATGGGTATGTCAGTCAGTCAATACTTTATTTCGGCTAACAATAGCCATAAAAGTCAACACATATAACACAATACATAAATCCATGGTAGAAATACACAATACATAAGTCCATGATGAACAGAATACATACAATTTATGATGGTGAATATTTGTCCATGATTAAGCAATACCAGATAAAATATAAATAACACATTAAATTAGCTAAAAGCCAGAAATCTTACAATAAAAGATATTAAGATGAGGTAGACTTGAGGATAATCTGATATCTAAAGTAATCCAAGGTTCCTCTTCCTATGATTACAATTTTTGACCACGGCATTTCCTAATAAGGTATACATTGAATAAATATCTACTTATACCATATACCATTACTTGGGAGGAATTAAATTTTAATATGCGCTCAGCTACTTTATATGACTCAATCCCCATATTCCTACAGAGGGGTTTGATCCACGAGGACCTTGTTTCTTGTAGGCCGGGCAAAAAAAAAGAATGTGGGGAATATCTTCCCTAGCCCCAAGGGGACACATAGTACACAAATCCAGTCCATTTTCTCCAGCCCACCTACATGTGTAGGAGTTTAATAATAAAACCCCATACCTAAATTGCAGATAAAGAGATTTTGCTAAGGGGGGAGCGATCTCATCCATAAATTCCTCAAAGTTAGGTGAATCTTTTGCGTTTAAAAAATTCTGGGTTAAAGTACCAATGCGAGAACCCAGAGTTAGTTCACTGTTAACGTGGGACCAAAAGGTTACCTTGAGGAGTTTTTTGGAGAACTGAGTCAAATTATGGGGCTCCTCCCAAAAGGAAAAAAGCCCCAATCTCTTAAACGATGTACAAATATATTTCAGCCATGGGGTTTTCTGAAACACATCCAATTTAATTAATTCGATCAACCCATCCTTATAGTCTATCAGCTCAGGGGTTGACCATATCCTGACCCAGTACAATAACGGTCTTAATGAAGCCAAGTGTTCTGTTCTTTTGAGATTGATGTCTAAAAACAGGGGCACAACTGGGGTACGAGTCGGTATTTTAAGTAGACTACGCACAAATGTATTTTCTATCACGCCGAATTTGGAGGAATTACTATATCCCCATATCTCGGCACCATAAAGAGCTGCTGATTGAGCCTTGGCTTTAAAGACCTCCAGTGCTGGTGTAATGGCTTTAGAACTACTTGCTCCGTGCACCTTTAGGATGGGGAAAGAGTTCTGTTTAAGAGATAGTGAGCTTTTATTTAGCTGGCCTTGCCAGGACAGTTTGTTATCTAATATCAAGCCCAAATAATTGAAACTTTCTACCTTATCCAATGTGCGGTTCTCTAAGAGCAAGTTTTCCTTAAACGTTTTGGTTGGGTTTATGGCCATGTACTTTGTTTTCATTGGGTTAATTTCCAGCCCCTTTTCCACGCAATAATTATAAAAAGTATTAACCAAATTTTGCAAGCCTCTCGGGGTCTGAGAAATAAGGATAGTATCGTCGGCAAAAAGTAAGGAAGTAATTGGTTCACCGACTAATTTTGGGGAGTCATGAGCACAATTCCTCAGGTATGTTGGAATATCATTAACGTACAGTGAGAACAATGTGGGTGCTAATACGCATCCTTGACGCACCCCTCTATCTACGGGGATCGCTTTAGATAGTTCTCCTGCTTTTCCCCATCTAATTTTTGCATAGTTCCCTGTATGGAGTTTGATGAGTTCATTAAGTAACTCACCAGGGATGTCTAACTTCTTTAGTGTAGACCACAGCAACTTCCGGGGGACAAGATCAAAAGCAGCCCTTAAATCTATAAATGCAACATAAAGACTACCCTGCCTGATCTTTATGTATTTCCAACAAATACACATAAATCTGAACACCTGGTCGACAGTACTTACTTTAGATCTGAAGCCAGCTTGGTATTTTGACAATAGTTTCGTCTCCTCAATCCAAATTAAAATCCTATTTAAAATATGTCTGGCAAAAATCTTTTGTAAAACATCAATTAAACTAATGGGGCGGTAATTGCTAGGATCATGGCGATCACCTTTTTTAAAAATTGTTATAATTTCTGCCCCTTTCCGTGATTCTGGAATAGGTAAACCGGCCACAATTGAGTTACTTAAAAAGTTAATATACGGCCCCCACACATTGACATCGTGTTTCAACAAGTCACCAGGAATTTTGTCAGGGCCAGGGGCCTTACCAGTCTTTATAGCTGATAATGCCTCGACTGTCTCTTCTAAGGTAAAATGTAATGGTACAGTACTACTGGCTGGAATAACGTCTACATTCACTAGGGACAAATCATCCTTACTAATCGTGTAAAGTTTAGAAAAGTGATCACACCAGGTCAGTTCATCCAGAAAAATATCCTTGGGTGATCTACCCTTTTTGTTTCCCTTAGCAATTAGATTCCAGAACGTGCTTTGATCATGTAGTTTAGCTGCACTCAGTAAGTCATCCCAAAAATTAGCGTCCCATGCATTTTTAGCTTGACTCAGGGTTTTTTTATAGATCAGTCTAGCATTTTTTATGTCACATTGGCTCCCATTTTTTACTGCGTGAATCAGTTGTGATTTAGCAACCCTACAATCATGGTTATACCATTGTTTTCCTGGTTCGACCTGATCCATAATTTTATTCCCTCATCCCTGGAGAGACGCGTCCGCTGTCAGTACTATTTGTGGAACAGGCTCTTGGAACGGTCGGCCCTTGCAAAGGTTTTGTGGGTTCCACCAATGCAGAGAGTTGTATGCCCGACCGCTCACCAACACTAGGTCTTTCAACTGTCCTTGAGCCTGATTCCACTGACGTGCTAGGCACTCCTGAAGCGGGCGCATATGTAATCTCGCGTGTGGGACTATGAAGATGCAGGAGGCCATCATGCCTATCAACTGCATGAACACTCGCGCTGGAAGTGAGTGTTTGGGTTTGAACTTGGAGATCAGCAGTTGCATGCTGTTGATCCTCACTAAATTTGGCTGAGCTGTGGCCGCCAGAGTGTCTATAGTCGCACCTAGGTACTGTTGTACGTGTGCGGGCTGGAGATGGGACTTTGGGTAATTTAGTGAGAATCCCAGACTGTGAAGAAGGTGAATGGTGCGGGACATGTGGCTGGCACATTGCTGGGCTGACTTCGCTTGAAAGAGCCAGTCGTCCAGGTAGGGGTAGACGTGTATGTGCTGCCTCCGTAGATGTGCTGCCACAGTAGCTAGGCACTTCGTGAAAACCCTGGGCGCTGTTGTCACGCCGAAGGGAAGGACTTTGAATTGGTAGTGCTGCCCCTGAACAGTGAACCTGAGGTATTTTTTGTGTGAGGGGTGAATGGGTATGTGGAAATACGCATCCTTGAGGTCCAGCGTGGCTAGGAAGTCTCCCTGCTTGAGAAGCGGAAGGACTTGCTGGAGAGTGAGCATGTGAAAGTGCTCTGAAAGAATGTACCGGTTCAGGGGTCTCAGGTCTAATATAGGTCTGAGTGACCCGTCCTTTTTTGGTATTAAGAAGTAGAGGGAGTACACTCCCGTACCCTGCTCGTGGACGGGTACGACCTCTATAGCGCCTTTTAGAAGCATACTTTGCACCTCCTGCTGTAAGAGCGTTAAGTGCTCTGAGGACATAGGGCGGTTTCTTGGTGGTATTGTGGGTGGAGTGGAGGTTAACTCCAGACAGTAACCGTATTTGACAATATCTTTGACCCACCTGTCCGTGGTGATGGAGTTCCACGTGGACAGGAACCTTTGTAGCCTTCCCCCGACAGGTGTTATGTGGTCGGGAGGAAGGGAGAGGGCGTCACTGCTTGTTCTTGGGGGAGGACCTGGTGTTGCCGTAGCCGCGTCCTCTGCCCTTTGTACTGGAGCCACGATATCCACCTCGGGTGTTTTTATCGTAGGTGGTCTGTGTATTGCCTTTGTTATACGTTTGTTGTGACCCCTGTCCTCTACCTGCTCCCTTGTTTCCGGGGCGACGAAAGGAGCCGCTCCGAAAGGACTGAGTTTGGAGAGCGCCCATGGACTTTGCAGTGTCCGTGTCCTTTTTTATCTTCTCAAGGGTGGTGTCAACCTCCGGCCCGAATAAATAGTCGGGGTTGACAGGCTGGTTGAGTATATTATTTTGTACCTCAGGCTTGAATCCAGAGATTCGCAACCAGGCATGTCGTCGCAGCATGACGCTTGTGTTTATGGCCCTGGCAGCTGTGTCAGCGGCATCTAGTGCACACTTGATGGAAGCATTCGTGAGTAGCTGTCCCTCTCTGATGAGAATTTCTGCGCCTTCTTTGAACTGGTCAGGGAGATGTTGGAGTAGTTGCTCCAATGTGTCGTAGTGCGCTCTATCGTAGCGAGCAAGGAGCGCTTGAGTGTTGGCTATGCGCCATATGTTGGCAGCTTGGGCGGCAACTCGCTTGCCAGAGGTCTCTAACACCTTGGACTCTTTGTCCGGGGGAGGAGCGTCACCTGTCGTTTGCGAGTGTGCCCTCTTGCGAGCATTCGCTACGACAATGGAGTCTAGTGGTAATTGGCCTCTGATGTAAGTAGGATCCCCAGGTGCTGATCTGTATTTCTTATCAATCCTGGGGTTTATCACTCGTGCCCTGGTGGGTTCCTTGAAAATGTCCTTGGCTGGTTTGAGGACTCCTTTTAACATGGGCAGAGTCTTTACATGCCTTTCTGAGGATGCAAAAGTGTCCATAAGAAAGTCATCTTCGATGGTGTCAGAGTGAAGCTGCACCCCATGGTTATTCGCAGCACGTTCAATAAGAGCGTTGAACGCTGCAGTATCCTCTGTGGGAGATGTTTTTGCCCCATAGAGTTGTGGGTCCTGTGCATCGAGAGGTGCACCTGGGTCTACAGGGTCGCCCCAAGTGTGATCAGGGTCCTGCTGGTCATCAGGGTCTATGTCTCCATGGTAGGGGACTTGGTCATCCATGTAGTCCTCTAACGCATCCGTGTCGGAGTGTGTGGGAGAGAATAATTGTGGATTCTGGTAGGATGAGTGGAAAGGTTCATAAAGGACAGGTTCTGATTCTACAGGCAGCTTCCTTTTTAGTGGGATCCTGAAAGGGTCCAACGGTGGTTCCGAAGTTATCCTCCGCTCGTGGAGAATCATCCTGCCAGTGTTGGCGTCGATGACATGTGACGGAGACGTCTCAGCAGGTGTAATCGTGGTCTGGGTGACCCGTGTCCTGAGTTGGAATATTTTCGGGATTGTGGACGGAGGCAAGTCAAAGGTAATGTTGGCTGGCACCGAAGAGGCTGCCGGAGCTTCGATCGGTCCGGAACCCGACGGGTCCTGGAGGGCAGTCTTGGTTTTGCTGCTTTGTGCCGCAACGGGTCGCACTTGGAGCGCCTTTGAGGCTTTTGCACCGACCAGGTTCGTAGAGGCGGCCGTGGACTTTTTCGGCGCCGGTGGTTCATCGAGTCGAGGTGCGGAAATGACCGTCGACGTCTTCGATGCGTGAGGCTTTGGTGTTGTCGAGGGAGCGATGCGAGACGCAGCAGGCAGTGCGGCCCTCGGTGTCGATGGCGTCGGCGCCGGGAGCCGAGCAGGTTTGTTGGCGCCGAAGGCCTTTTTCCGTATGTCGACTCCGACGTCGCCCGCTTCAAGTTCGGCACTGAAGTCTCTCTTGGTGCGGTCGGTGCCCACGCGTTTCGCTGGCGTCGAAGGCGTGGAAGGCCTCGATCCGACCAGCGCCACTTTCGGTTTCGTTTGAACCGGTGCAGCTTTCGGTTTCGGTTTTGTAGAAGGGAAACCAGCCGGTTTAGGCAGTAATGGCTGCTGCTAAATGTCCGAGGCCGAGCCCGAGGGCGGGGCCGAAGAACTGCGGGATGGGTCTCGGGTAAGGCCCGAAGGCGATCCCTCGACCGGAGCCATAGACTGTGGCACTGGGCTTTCTTCGGTCTGAACAGGCAGGCCTTGTTCGTCATTGGAGCTACTCTCTTCGGCCCCTAAGGCCTCCTCGTCGTCTCCTACCTCGGTGTCGTCTTCACCTCTGTGGAAGAGTGATTCGTCGACTTCGTCCGATCCGGAGTCGTGTTCGGAAACGGGACTGGAGGGTAGGACTTCCAATTCTTCGACATCTTCGGCCTCGTTGAAGATGTCTGCTGGGGCCGGTGCCGCGTGCTGCGCTTCGAGTCTCGCCGCTCGTCGATTCCGTAGAGTCTTTTTGGAACGGAACCGGGCACAGGCCATGCATGTCGATTCGTCGTGGTCCGGCGAAAGGCATTTGTTGCACACCGGATGGACGTCGATGTGGGGGTACTTCGCATTGCATACCGGACACCTCTTGAATGGCGTCCTCGATTCCATCGTCGAAGTAGTCGATGGACAGGTAAATGCGAAAAAAGTCGGTCCTGAAAGTTAGTAAACTAACAAGGTGGTATCGAAAACCGATCGATAAACAGTACCGACGCGAACTAAAGGCCTTTTGGCCTCGACAAAGTTTTTTCCTAACTTGAGCTAAGATAGCACATCCGAACCCAATGGCGGAAAAAAACAATCTGAGGATGGAGAGGATGCCCATGCGCACTGTAGTCCAGGGGAGGAGTCACCTATCCAAGGATACTTCGAAGACTCTTCCAGGACAACAACGTGCAAACATCCGGACCCAACACTAGGCGGCGATCTATGCACAGATATGAATTCAGCAGCCCACATGCCTCGAACATGTAGTTACCGTAAGATGAAAGACCAAATATTAGTGCAAAATATTTCGTTTTTTTAGCCACCCCTTTGACCCCTCCCCACTCTCATTGACACCGCCCCAGCTGCAGCATCACTGTTCAAATACTTTCTTTTTCGAGGCACTTCGACTCCTGAACCATAAAGACATTTCTTCACTTGTCAGCATATGCGAAATAAATGGGAACTTTGGGTACGCCAGCAGTTTTAACTAATAACCATGTGTCTTAGCACTTTTAACACAGCCTCACCTGAGCCACTAAACACTTGACAGCACAGGTGTCTTGGGTGTTACAAATTAGATGCATGCTGGGAGGCAGGGGTTCTGGAGCATTAGGGGAGGATCATGAGGGGAAGCAGCCAATATAAAACTTCCCAAAATTGGAAATTTAAATTGCATGTATATGGAGCTTAATACCCCTGACGAGATGTTGAAATTTGTGAAAATCCAAGTTTGTATTTCTCCGCTGTGGCATCACATAAGCGAACAAGCATTTGCAATGCATAGGTGTCGCATTTGCGAGAGTTTGAGCTACTGGCATTGTACATGGCAATGGCTTTTTTAGGTTTTGAAAACCTGCAGGCGGTGCATGAATATGCACGTTGTACTTATAGTTGTTGCTTACGTGAAGCAAGGCTGGTAGTAACTGCACCTCTTTAACTGACAGCCTTCTCGAAAGCAAGGACTATAAAATAAATAAATAAATATGTTAGTGCTATAAGTACAAAGTGCATGTTTACGCACCGCTTGCAGGTTTTCAAAACACATAAATAAAAGGCATTGTTATTTACGATGTCAATAGTTCAAACTCTTGCATATGCGAGACGTATTGCATTGCAAATGCTTGTTATTAGGGAGGATGGACTGCAAGAATAACGGAACAGCACTGAGGAGACAATCAGCCGCTACTAAAAGGAATCACCTGCTGAGAACAAGGAGGCGGCTGAAATATACAAAGTGCTTCGATATTTGATCACATCAATGGAGAGCTGATGAAGTGCCAGGATTTTGCACAGGCAGACAGCCTTCAAACACGAGAGAGATGTGCCTAGCGAAGGGTCCACTGCAGTGCACGCATTTGTATCTTGGTCTCCGATGGCAGTGCAGTGTAGACTGATTATGTGCTTGCTCATTGCATAATGTAAACAAGCATTTACAATGCAATGGTCTCGGCATTGGTAAAGTTAGAGCTATTGGCATTGCTCATGACATTATTTTTGTTTATGTTTTTGTTTTTAAAACATTTAAAGAAACGGCATTGTCATGAGCAATGCCAATAGCTCTAACTTTAACAATGCCGAGACCGTTGCATTGTAAATGCTTGTTTTATTAACAATCAATAAAATGTGGTTAAAAAAACGATTCATGTTTTTTGTAAGGATGCATTTGTTTCGACCATGTTTGGTGGTCGCTTTCATGTTGTAAAGTTTAGCCAATGCGATAAGAGCCGAGGCCACATAATGAGCCACGTTCACCCCTTGGTATCCACTGTGGAAGAAACCACTGGGATGACAGGCCACTGAGATGCAATAGGCCACAAACAGTACGTATAAGCCTTCCACCAGGCTCTTTGCTGCCATGAAAAACGCTAAGACCAAAAACAGGAGAGCAAAAACCGCAAATAATGGGACAGGGAACAGGGGCTCAGCTGGCTGCCAGACTTGATTCAGGAGAGAATAACCCTCTGCAAACTTCAGGATGGAGGTGAAACCGAATAGGGTAGCAGTCAGGGAGTCGAAGGAACGGTATGACAAGATGCAAACCCCAACCTGAAAGAATCCAGCCATCCAGAGCCAGGGCACCTGCCCCACACAGAAACTGGTGGTTAGGCCAAGGATCTTGCAGCCAAAGACGCTAGCCGAGGCGCAGTTCACGATCAGTCCGATCACCACCACGTCATTTCTGCTGGAGTCTATGAGGAGGGAAGCCATCTTAGCTTTAGCGTTCGGCAATTCCGCACCAGGGAGGGCGATTCTCTTCCGGCTTAAGAAATGAAGAGACCTTGCTCCCACCAGGTACAGGCTGACAATGGTGACAATTAGGTAGTTACAAGCATACATGCCAACATTTCAGAAGAGCTAAGTGGGAGATTTAACAAAAAAAAAAAAATTCGGGAGAGTGGGGCCTTCAATCGGGTTTCTGTCATGTATGGACTTTGGAAGTGTGCTCCTGCAGGATCGGACATTTGAAAGCAAATTCACGTGTTTTTTTATCACCTTTCAGAAGCATGGAGCGCAATGGCAGGCAGAGAAAGAGGGGATGCAAGAGTTGTGCACTGGCCTGGCAGGTTGCCGTCAGTGCATACACCCCCCTCCCCCTCCCCCGTCAGCCTCCGGGCACACACACAGCCACCCCCCCCCAGTACTTCACAGGTGTTTAAAAGACCATTCGGTTGTTAATGGGGGTTTGTTGGTTTTTCACCCCTTCTAGAGCCCCTGCATCGCCATTCTGACTATTGCTGGAAGAATTAGCACGTTACACAATACACAAGCCCTGTCAGCTGAAACCCCGAGGAATCGGGTTTTTGCTTCCAGGAATCGGGAGGCGGGAGACTAGCTTTCAAATCGGTAGTCTCCCGCCTGAATCGGGAGTGTTGGCATGTATGTTACAAGCGACGGCGGAGGAGCCGAAGGTGCTGTCACAGTACATGGCAATCCCATGCATGCTGGCATAGGAAATGGCAATCGCCATCAAAGCAATCGGAACATCGTCATAAAGCACTCCGACGACTCCAATGATAAAAAAGCCCAAAGTGAAGGTGGCGAACCCAGGCACCATGGCATTGCGTAGATCGTCAGCTCCTTTTAGGACCCCCTAGCCAACCAAGACTTGGATCAGTCCGACACCCCACCACAGCGCGGAGACCGAGAGGCTGAAGGAGGCTCTGATTACAGTCTAAAAATGTCGGTGCCATTTAAATGGGAAGACAAACTCTGGCACATCAGCGCCACTGAAGCCCCTCCAGCTGCATAGGTTCTCTGTATGGCATGACCAGCCCACTAACTTTTTTCACAGATAATCAGTGCAAAACCATGCTCCAATCCTACGGTATTGTACACACTACGAGTCCTAGACAATTTCCCAAAAACATATGCAGCTATTGGATTGGTTGTCACGTGACCCGGAAGTGCTGACATGCCATTTCTTAAAGTAATCCGTAATGTACATGGGGAGTTAATTCACGAGTGAATGCAGTTTTCAAAGTTTTATTGGCTGCTGTTTGTTTCGCTGGCAAGCTTGAGAAGCGTCTTCTGAGCCTCCCGTCCTGATTGAATTCACCGGTGCCAGTCAGTGCCAAACAGGACAGCAAAAGCACACCACCGGAGAAAGGCAGCGTCCTTTTCGGATCGGGGGGCGTGTTTTGCTGTTGTCTCCTCCCTGAGACTTTTCGCAAAAAACACGCCCCCCGATCCGAAAAGGACGGGGCATGATTGGAGTGACGGGACCTCTTCTCCAATGGCTGGCCAGCATTTACGAGGCCAGCCAATGGAGAACAGGGCAGAAGAGGGGCGGGTTCAAGCCCCTCTTCTCCCAAGTCATCAAATCTCCGGACTTCCGGTCTGCCGACCGGATGGTCCCGAGACCTAAAAAGGCAACTACCATGAGGGGGTGGGGGCATCGATGCATTAGGAAAGAAGGGTGTGCAAGAGTAAGAAAGGTAAACCCAGGTGTGTAGACTAGTGAGATAGTGTGAACGTGAACCAGAAAGAAGAGGCCAGGTGTGTATCGCAGAAAAAAGGGAAGGGTGACCTACAAAAGCTTGGCAGAAACGCACATAAGAAGGAAAAGGAGCAACAAAATATCCTAAAGGGGTTGGAGTGGGCGGGGCTTCTCTTATATACTCTCCTACAGCAAGTCTAAGTCTCGCAGAGCAGTGCATGCGAAACAACCAACTTTTTTTTTTTAAAGCGGTGTCTGTTTAGAGATATTTACTCCCCAAATAATGCCCCCCTAATTTTCCAATCGAATCCCAAGGTTATGTTTTCGACACAGTACAATGGTGCTAGTGCGAATGTGCGGTCAACTTTCTGCAACAAAACTACCCCACAAAGATCGATAACAGTTGCACAAAACTCATCAGGCCAGCTGGATGCAGTGCAGCCCTGCTCAGAGCCCTCTTCCGGACCAGAGAACTGCTGCCTGTAGCCAACAAGTCAACCCTCTGGCTTCTTCCAGCGCACCCCAAGCTGAGCACCTCCAGCCCCATGAAGCGGCGCTACACATGTTAGGGAGACCGCAGCGAGCAGGTAGAGCCTAGATGAAAACGAGGTCTCCGGCTGGAGACGAGCAAAGAGACAAACCAGCAATCCAACTTTCTCAACATGTAAGGGTGGCGAGTGAGGCTCTGGTGGCGTGTGTGGCTCTCGCCTCACTCCCTCCCTCCCTCTCTTCTCTCCTCAGGATCTGGGAGGGGGATTCTAAGAGCGCGTCAGTCCCCGTCGCCAGCTTCCTCCGGCTCAGGTTTTTCAGCTGCAGGTGCTCCCCCAAACCTACACTTTCCACACTCACAGCCCTCAGGATCCCTAAACATAGGTTGGGGTGCGCACCTTTTACTCCCAGACCCACTTCCACCAGAGTTCTCTGAATGGGAGGCACCTCTGGGCATGTGAGAAGTAGGAGGCGTCCAGAAACCTGGTGGAAATGAGCGGGCAGGTCTGTACACCCCATGATGCACCGCTGCCCCCTTAATCAGAGTGAGAGCTGTGCAATGTCACGGAATACGTTTCTCTTCTGACGAGCCGAGCTTGATTCTGGCCAGGGGACTTCTAGAGGACAAATCGCTTTCTCCAAGACTCCTTTGTTCTAATCATGTGCACTGAAACATATTGGTGCTACGGTATTGGATACTTCCGATTGGAACATGTTTCACGGTATGCAGTAGCAGGTCACATTTTTATTTTTTTCTGAATTTACAGAACTCTTTTCCCAAAGCTTCAGAAAAGGGGAATATTTTGGCGTATGCCGAGAGATTGGTAGGTTCTGTCAACATGCTATGTGGGGAAAAAGTCGAATGAAAAATTGATAGTGCTCTATTGCATTGGCATTTGAAAGGGGCTACCGTTTTGGTGATCGCAGTGCACAACAAATAAAAGAAACGCGCGTCCGCCTTTGAGCCGTGCCTCGCTGGTTAAATTAATAAAGCAGCAGTAGCGCAAGTGAAATAGTTTTATTAAAGTAAATTAAGCAGGCGGCATGATAATGCATGGTGCCGTTGTATGAAACTGACTGGTATTATGCTTGTCCTGTCCTTTGTTCCAAGCTAGTGACGTTGCTGGTGGGTCCGCCCTCAGACTGGGCACTGAGAGGGCCGGGTTTGATACTTTCCATAAAAACAATAATGATCACATGGGAGCCATGCTACATGATCATACGCGGCTGCCATGCATATTAAATTAAATGGGTGCCGTGATCATGTATGGCTCCGGTGAATATTAAATTAAGTGGGTGTCATGATTAAGAGTGGCGCCCGTGCATAAAAATATTTATAATGCCATTGTCCCGGCTGCTTGAAGGTGAAAGCGTGCATGGCGCGCTAAATGTGAGCAAAGCATGTTGTCGTGCCTGAAGTAGGAGAAACTCAATAAAGAAAATAGTGCTTACAAGTCTAAATAGCACATACATTGCAACAACTGAAGTAAAGAGGCCAGTAGCCATGGGAGGTTACAAATGAAGACAAGGCTAGGGAGGGGCTAGCAAGCCAATTACTAAATCAGAAGCCAGCCTTTAAGAAGGGCAAAGACACAAGCCAATAAAAAACGTGGGCGGGGCTTCTCTTCCATACTCTACTACAGCATGTCTCGCACAGCAGCACATGCGCGCTGACTTAGGCTCGACCTGAAAAAGGTTAAAACATGTTTTCTGTTACCACCAAAGGCGTTTCATGGGCGTAATTATAAAGCCGAGCAGCTCTTCTAAACCCACTGCGCACCTGGACAGGAACGGGATCGTCCAGGTGCTTCATTTATTTACACACGGCAGCGCCCTTCCCCACCTGCTTGAGTGCCGGTCCATCGTGTAAAAGGAACATTTGGTATTTCAAAAGCTGTTTCCGTTTTTCAACAGAGCCATGACCTTTGATCCTCGTAACATGGCAAGCGAGCTTGCAAGCACAGCCGTGCCTCTGCAGCCGTAACATTCCACTGCTGCTGGACCAGACAGCCCGCGCCCGGCTGCAGCTGCAGGCGCCTGTCAGCTGGTTTCTGCGTCATATCCATGTGCGAGCCTCCCCCTTCTGCACATTTTTCAACAGTGAATGCATCGCCCGCCTACGAGTTCTACTCCTTTAGGTGCTCTAGTAAGATGGGGGTGTGCTGTACGCCCCCAGCGAGCCCTTCCCACGCCACGCTCAAATCCCCAACATCCGGCAGATGGGGTGAGGAAGTCTATGCATTTCCTCGTCACAATCCCGCCTGGAGTTCGCATTATTTGCAGACGTATTTGTTTTTTCCATTCATCTCCGCACAGGGTAGTTCGTGATCACAATCAATTTTTTACTCGTTACTTTGTGGGAAAAACATGGACAACTTTACTTTTTTAGGAGGCAAGATTTGTGGTGATCTGTATATCACGAGGTCAAGCAAGACAGAGAGAGTCAGGCGTCCATCCTTGTGAGGTAGGCGAACTGAGAACCATTCATTGGTCATTAGCGATGGTCTACCGTCTGAGGGGGGCTGTGGTAATGGTGAATGAAGTGAACAAGGTGAAGGTTCTAAATTAATACAGATAAAAAGGTGACTTTTTTGTCAAAATTCTAAAACACATTAAGTTGCTGAAGGGTCACATAGGAGTCGGTCATTTCCCGATCGTGTCCCTTCGAACTCGCCCACTTCGTCCACTGAGTCGATGTCTTTAGTAAATAATGCGGGTGAATTTGAGCACCGAAGAAGGCAGACGATTCCAGTAGGTGAGCGGGGAAAGAATACAAAAAACGTAGATGACCTTCGCCAAGTGCGGGTAAACTGACAAGTATGTATAGGGCAAGGAAAGGCAAATTATGCAGATTTATGCGGCACATACGGTGACAGAATTATTTTGCTAATCACGGATTAATGATAGCTGTATACTGAAGTATAAAATGCATAGGATAAGCTGTTATAAGATGCGGGGGAAGAAACGCCAATAAGGCCACATATCAAGCCACAAATACGTTTAAACTCTATCGGGAAATGACCAACTCCTATGTAACCCATCAGCACTTTGAAGAACGTATTATGTTTTTGAAAAAAAAAAAAAAGCAATTGAGTTCAGAAGCCGGTATTGCCTTTTATTAATGGACCCACTTGACACTTCCTGATGACACAAATGTCTTATTTTGGAACGGTATTGGAAAGGAGCTGTGAAGTGCTGCTTTTTAAAGGGGCACAACACAGGCCCCGGGGGCGCAGGGGCCCGAGTTACGCCTCTGAATTATTTTCCACTGCTCCAACCAGGTTTAAATTCCCTGCCTCTCTGGTTACAGGCACAGACCTCTGCCGGGCATTAAATAACAGAAGTTTCATAGTGTGCGTGAGTGCATGCCTCACTGATTAACTTAACTCGCATTTATTTTACATTCAAGTTGCGTGTTATTTTTATAGGTGCATACCTGACTGAGGCGAAAGACCGAAAAAAGTTGCCGAATATATATATTTTTTTAGCCACGCCTTTGACCTCGCCCCGGCCCTATAGTGAACAGCATCACAGTTCCCTTGCTTTTTTCAATGCACTTCGACCGCTGCGTTGACTTGTGCACATTATTTCGCAATTCTGACATAATTTGACCCTCCGTTTCCACATAACTCGAGAGGCTCTGTTTAAGCAGAAATCACATGGCACCAAAGTAAAGCATGTAAGCTGTACAAATGCACTACACCCCCATCGTGGAAATAATGGAAACTGTAAAGTTTGGTTTAGAGAGCAAGCTCTCCAAATTGGAAAAAGATCCTTCCCTTTCACGCACGTGCCCAGCCTACACCCAAAGGACCTTTACATCTGTGTCGAGAATTATAGAACAAACAAACAATTAATAGGACACTCATTAACCATAGATTATAATCTGAGAACTCTTATATGAACAACATGTGGACTTTATTCAACATGTATTATTGTGACATTTCAAAACACATTATTCACCTTTGATTGGAGTGTGCCAGACTTTCAAATTTAGACAGTACAAAACATGCGGAAATACCATGACGAACTAATAAAAGTATGTACGCGTCAACTACAGATATGAACATTTAACATCTACATAACGTTATAACAAATATTCCAAACACGAAAAGACACCAGTATAAGCTTGATATGTGAGATGAAACAACATATAACAAGCATTTGCAATGCAATAGGTCTCACATTTACGCGAGTTCGAGCTATTGACATTGCAAATGGCAATGCCTTTTATTTATGTTTTAGTTTTTAAAACATAAATAAAAGGCATGTCATTTACAATGCCAATAGCTTAAACTCGCGTAAATGCAAGACCTATTGCATTGCAAATGCTTGTTTAAGTTGCAAAGAGGAAACTGCTGGAGTCTTTGTTCTTGGCTGGTGGAGCAAACGCTGTAAGGGGCAATAAACCAGGTTGGACCAACCTCCAGTTCAGATGCAGAGCCACCCATGTGCAATGGAGAAGAAAACAACAGCAGGCGGCAGCTATGGTAAATTGAAGTGGGCCCCTGCATAAACAACGTACGTATTGCATCTGCCCTTCCATTCCGAAAATGCACAGCACCACATTGATCTACTTCCTGGACTGTTCCCTCTGGCGTGCAAGGGAACAGCCCTGCTCTGCAACACTACGAAGTACAACTCCCCGACATATAGAGACCCATTGGCTATAAATAATAGATTACACTCAAAACATGGCATAGAAACCAGGGTATGTGCCCGATATTTTATAGCATGGGAGAGAGAGAGTAGCTAAGAAATTGTACCCCTCGTGTACGGGCGAAATTACTTGCAAACGGGCTCTGCACGAAGGTAAAAAAAACAAGCATTAAAAATGCAATAGATCTCGCCTTTTATTAAGTTAAAGCCATTTGCTTTCCTATACAATACCATTAGCAAAGCAAATGGCTTTAACTTAAATGTGAGACGTATTGTATTTTCAATGCTTGTTAATATATACAGTAGTATTCTACATAAGACAGCTACTCCAGTGAATGAAAAATAGCTTTTGGGTGCTAGTCACTGTAAGAACACTAATGGCGTTTAGCTTCCAGACCCTGGGTACACTTTCTAACACATACTAGGATGTATAGGCAAGTAAATATACCAATTAGGAATATGCCAGTTTGAACCTGCTCAAAGGGGAAGCAGGGGCACTCACTACTGGGGAGCAGAGCTAATGTACACAGAGGTCCAACACCAGCAACAAAATATAAGGTCCAGCAAAAAGGTGCAAATACAGGGTGACCACACAGAAAGGCAGATTTCCTACAAATATAAAATGATGGGAAGTAGCCTCAACAGCTAATAGGAGAAAGGCCAACTAGCTTAAACGTATGATTCTCACAAGAAATAAGTCAGGCATACTGCCTTTGTCTTACCTTTTCAAAATAAAGACCTCAAATATGTGGCAATTTTTCTGCATGAAACAATCAGGCCTATTGTCTTTATCATTGGCTTGACTCCAGGAAAAACACAGACCTACTATATGAAGCCTTAGCTTTCCCACAAAACCACTATCCAACATACAGCCACAAAACTATAAACAAGTAAAAATGACAGTTGGGAAAAAATCCTGAAAGAGCCCAACAAAGATTATCACACTGAAAATACTCTACCCCTAACTGATTGGGTGAAGGACCTGGACTGGTGGCAGAGGGAGTGATATATCTTAGTAGAGGATGCACCCAAAAATGGGAGAAAATATGGAACCCATGGCTAACATAGAGGGCTGTCCCAGGAAGGAGGACACCTTGACAATGAATGCTAAATCCACTAGTTGAGAGAGATAAATGTTAATGTATGCAGGCATTTTAGCAAAATTTTTACCTTTTACAGTTTTCCTTTGCAGTGCCAAATTTATGCAGATTTTTTTTCTGTGTAATGTAATATTTTGCGACAAAATGTCACGAAAGTCATGGTGTACACGGAAACGAGAGAACCCATAAAACATTAGTAATATTTAAAAAGTGTACTTCTCGGCATTGCTTTGTAGTAAACCAGGATTCGAGCAGCGCAGGGGCGCATTTTATGGCAAGAGACTGTTGAAGTTTTCGGTTGCACATTCCCGCATGAACACACTCCAAGTAAAAAAAAAAGCGTACGTAACAGGAGCTCAATAACAAACAGTTGGCAAAGTTTCCATTCCCTGTCGGGAGCAGTTGCTGGTACTCTCCATTGTCGGGCGACTTGGCTTGTAATTATTAGCTTGCTTGTTTAAATAAGAGACAATAAGTCACTAATTAATCTTTCTGCACGCTAATAATTTTTATCTCGGTAAAATAACGAATTTGCGAACATGGGTCACGTTTGAGTAACATGTTTAGATGAAATAGTTACACGGTCATATTTGGTGAGGGCAAGAAGAGTAACTCAAGTCGGTAAACAATTGCAAAATTTGATTTAAGTCGCAGCTCTTTCTTCCAAATCTGAGACGGACATCCACAGTGAGGAAAACGTGCATATACTTACAGCTGTAAAAACGGAAATGTCAACGTTTTGGACAAAAAACACGAACACATAAAATGCGGACTAAAGGGACACGATGTACTCTGACGTCAGTCTTTATGAAAAGCTTCAAGTCTGGTAGAAAATAAGTCAAAGAACTCAAACGGACCCCCTCGAATTCCACCCAAGGTAAGAGGAAATTACCAGTCTCAGGCACAGTAAGAACGGGATCCTGCATTCTCACTCCCCGCGATAAACGCTTTAAACATTAAATAAAGTCCTCCTAACACTATCTCCACCCATCTGGTCTGGACTACCTGTCTGCAGTGTAATTTAATCCAAGACCCTGCGCCTTGGCAGAGAACGTCCAGTAAACAAGGTTAGAGTCACCGCGTGCATCTCCCTGCTAGCTCTGTGCCCAGCGCCCTTGTCGCCTCCCTCCCCCTCCACCCGCCCAACCACGCCCAATCTCACCCACAGTAACATGCGCTGTTTGCTGAGGGGGAAATTACATCACCCAGCAGGGCAAGTTCCAAATATCTGCCGATTAATAACGAGAAGAAGCTGCTGCCTATGTCCATTAACAACTTGAGCCCGAGCACGGAGCTGTAAACATTATTCTGGTCACTGCTTCCAGCCCTGGAAGTTGGCATCCTCCCAGCCGTTGGTGAGGTAAACTCTAGCCCAGAAATTCCTACCGCCCGCTATGTAGATGACATTCTGAGCTCGGGTCCATGTTAGAGCACAGCTGCGTAGACAACACACAAATAAAGCACCCCTAATTTCTCGATCTTTCAAGACAATGCCCTGGGCCTGGGGCGCCAAGAAGGACTGGAAAAAGTAACAAGTGCAGCCGAGGCGGGCCGCAATGTGAAAATGACAAAGAGCGTGATGTCCCTGAAGCGGGTACCGTGCTCCGAAACAAAGCAATACAAAAAGTAAATGAATGGAGCGCGGTGTCCCTGAAGCGGGCACCGTGGTCCGAAACAAAGCAATAAAAAAAAAGTACATAAATGGAGCGCGGTGTTCCTGAAGCGAGCACCGCGCTCCGAATCAAAGTAAGAAAGTGCGGCAAGCAAATAATAAACCTACTGTGTCACGCTGCGGGTAAAAGATCCAATCCCGCTGGGCATGGCTAAAAGGAGACAGGGTGGCAACAAGTAGCGATTGGCATGCCTTAGGCTTAATCATTGCACTGCCTTTCGCATAATTCGTGACGCCAAAAGACGCGCACAAATGTGAATTGAAGGCAGAGCTGGGACGAGGCTTCTTGGAATCGTATCGATTCCAAGAAGCCTCGTAAGACGAGAGCAGCGCATGCGCTGTTTACGTCACGAGACCTAAAAAGTGATTATAGTATAAAGTTTAGAGTTGTTCTAAAAAGATACTTTGAAACGTTTTTCTTGATGGCTGGTTTACAGTGCACTTTTTATTAATTCAGTTTTTGAAATTTTGTAGTGCTTGCAGCGGCCCCTCTTTCGTTTGGTTTCCATTAAATACAAAATATCTCGACTGATGTCACTGTCATTTCTTGTCTCTGTAGATGATCGAATTTTCGACTTTTACTTCTGCCATTGT
This sequence comes from Triturus cristatus, assembly GCF_964204655.1. NCBI lineage: Eukaryota > Metazoa > Chordata > Amphibia > Caudata > Salamandridae > Triturus > Triturus cristatus. The sequence goes on from NC_140584.1 coordinate 19,947,556, forward strand.
TTATTCGAGGGGAGAGAGACAGAAAAGACAGGCAGGGAGAGAGATTTGGGAAAGAGTGTGTGATTAGAAAAAAAGAGAGGGGGTGTAGAAAAGAGAGAAAGGAAGCTGAGAAAGATTAACGAAGTGTGAAAGAGAAAAGGGGAGAGAGAAAATGTGACGGAGATAGAGTTGGAGTCCATGTAGAGAGGGGAAGCGTGTGCAAGCAGGAAACAGTATGAGAGAGGCAGGGAATTAGCGATGAAGAGACAGCGGGCCATGCTCTGGCAGAGATATATAGAGGCACAAACAGGCATGTGTAAACTTTTGTGCAGCACAGTTCTGAGAGGGAAACGCTCCCCAACTCCCGCGTTGTATCCTGCTGCACAGCCCCTGTGGGTTAGAGTTGTGTTTATGTGCATGTGTTTAATCCCTTCACACCTATTTTTGTTAAATTCCTCGCCAGTGTCCCGTGTGCTCGCCCCGCCCGGTGGTCCTGTTTTGTATGTCCAATCTGTGTGTGTCCGAGCCCTTTCTCACACTCCACATATTCCCGGTCTTACCCTGGAGTCATGCGAGTGTCCGATCCATCTGAAACGTTATATGTGTGTCCAGTTCATTTAGATCAGCCTCTTGGGAATTGCAGCCCCCTGCCCCCACGTTCACCGAACCCACACACACGCCATGGCCCGGTTACATATACATGACACGAGGCATCAACTTACACATGTAATATACAGAGTGTTACACCAAGCACGCCATGTGCTCACCCTTACACCAAGGGCGCCAACTCGCTGCTACCCACAGAATGTTGCTTTCAAGTCCTCGGATCTCTGTGCCTTCGAAAACATTTTGAAGCCAAAGTAAAGAACTACAACTCCCATACTGCACTGAGGTGGTCATTTAAATTACCGGAATGAAAGCGCGATGCTGACCCAGGGGGTCTGGCTAAACAACCTACACCAGAGCTTGGACTTTTACCAAGCATTGGAAGTTTGGGGCGGGGTCAGTGTGTGGAAACTGAGGAGGGTTGCACTGTAAACAGTGCAGAGTCAATGGACTGCGGAAACCCCCCTCCCCCATACAGGTCTGTAATGAGCATGTAACACGTGCCAGTCGCATGGTGTACCATGCATGTAGCGACAGGCACGTGTGTTGAGCGTGTCCTCGCGCTCTCTTGAGATCTATGGCGGAATAAACATACTTTGAATCCTTCCTGCAATCCCCCTCTTCACTGCAACGCCTCGCAAGATGGTGGCACCATGCTGTTCAGGGCCACTTAACATTTCAATGAACACATTTACCAATCTCCAGCCAAAATCACACGAACGAACCACCAACAATCCCTCCCCAATGCACAACCAACAGCCTCATTACTACCACTCCCACCTTCAAATATGCCACCACCAGATGTGCGCGCCCACCAGCACTGACATAAAACACCCCAACTTACACTCTAGATGCCTTTTGAACCCCACCACACATACTCCACCAGCAAAACAACTCATCAAATCAGTTGAGCCTCCCCGAAAACAGTATGTGTTTGCGCACTCTGCTCCACCCCAACCCCCTTAACAGGAGAGCCTCCTAGGCACTGTTTCCCGCGGGCTGCACTCGCCCGATGCTTCGCTTGCAGTACGGCCGATGCCGGCTGAGCTGGTCCCAGCACGGGACTCCGGTGCGAGACGGGCGTTGGCCAGGGCATAGGCTCATACTTCTGCACAGGGTTGTGGCTCGCTGCCTCCTCTGCCGTTCCTGCTCTCAACGCCTCTGGCACATCGGCGAGCCTCCGAGACGGCCACGGGCATACGTAACTCACAACATGGCGGAGAAGAGGCCGCATGAACAGGGAAGAAGGACTACGCCGGGGGACAGCCCAGTGCACTGGGAAAGAGGATCAGCAACAGCACGAACGGTTTAGAGGAAGGACTAATGCAGTAGCACAGAAAAGACAAGGGATGACTATTTCCGACACAAAGCCAAAAATCACAACGCCTGCGCGGCTCAGGCTGGCATTAACTGACTCGGCCTAGCCTGCGACCCGCTGCGGGGGGAGCACTAAACGACGCCTCAGGGGTCCAACGCGGGAGCTGGTCGGGACTCTGCAACATCCATGGAGGTGAGTCCGGCGTAGTGCGGGTGTGGGGGCGGGGGGGGGGAGGGGTTGGGAGGTGGGGGCTGCGAAAAAACATGGACAACGGACCTTACCTTTAGGGAGGGCCATCTGTTTCTCTGTTTCTAATTAGAAACAGATGGCCCTCCCTAAAGAAAAGAAACTGCTTCACGACAGAAGGATAGCAGGTGGGCTGGAAAAAAAAAGCGAAAAGGAGGCACCCCAGAGAGCTTATTTCCAATGGCAGCCCACCGTTTACCATAAACGGTGACGCAAGCCAATGGAAATAAGGGGTGGGACTTAAAGCCCTTATCTCAAAGTCCTCCTTGACAATAAATCTCGCCGAGCGATCTGCACATGTGCGCACCAACGCTAGGCGAGACCTAAAAAGGACGTTTTTCATGAGCTATGTATTGAAAACCATTTTATGTGGTCTCGTCTGAGGTTTTCCTATGGTTGCCAAAATATAAAGTGTCGGTGATTTACGTCATCATGAGTCACATTAACACGTCCATAAGAATCACGGTGCCTAGACACTCCTCAGGGATGTATGTGGGACAACAGTCCATCGTTATGTTCCTCGGGGCCCCTGCGCGTCGGAAGGTGGCGTTGTGAGGCTCCGCGCCCGTCGCTGGCATCGTAAGCGCCAAGATGATGTCACAGAGACTACTTAGGTGCCACCCATACGCGCTGACGTCAGTTCTGTACATGACTTTCCGCGCCAGAAACGCAGAGCCATGCAAGACACTGACTACTGGTGCCATGAAATCAGGGCCCTGAAAGGGATGAGCTTAACCCTAGAAATCAGTTTGCAGAACGAGGAGGATGGGTGGGGCAGTAAGGAATCTATCACTAACTAATGTCTCTTACAGATATATCGTTACACAACTAGTAACTTTTGCATCTGAAAGAGACACGTTAGTGATAGATTCCTTACCTTAGAATAGATAACCCAGCAATTTCAGGAAGCAATTAACAATTGGGGACTTAAAAAGAGAAGGCTGATCTGGAAGCCGTAGAAAGGCGGAAATGGCAGAGAGATAACCTTTGATAGGGCCCAAAGCAGAGCCCTGCTGGGCCAAAGAGAGAAGTAAAAGAAGGACCTCGGGAAGAGGGGCAGCAAGGGGATCCACAGCCTTTGCTGTGCACCATGCCATACATTTTTTCCCCACCTGCAGACGTATACCGTCTCAGTGGAAGGAAGTCTGGCTGCCAGAATAATGTCACAGACCTCAGAAGGAAGGTCGAAAGCTGTCAACTGATGCCACTCAACCTCCACACATGGAGGTGGAGGCTGGACAGGTTCGGGTGGAGGACCGTCCTCTGTTGCTGCGACAGAAGATCCTCCCAAAGAAGCAGTCGGGGAAGCGATCGACATGCTGAGTCGCACGGGATACCAGTATCTTCGTGCCCAATCCGGAGCCACAAGGATAACTTGCGCCCGGTTGCGCTGAATCTTCTTCGGCACTTTGGGCGGAAGTGGTACAGGCGGAAAGGCGTACAACAGATTGCAGCTCCACTCGTGATGTAAAGCGTCGCCGAGCGAGTGCCGCCTTGGAAATTCCAACACACAGAATTGATGACATTGCGCGTTGTCTTCGGTGGCAAAGAGATCTAACCAAGGCTCTCCCCACTGCAGAGTGAAGAGGCTATTTGTGAACCATTATGCACCGGCGGCTGAGTTCGTCCGCTCTGGCGTTCAGAGAAACTGCCAGGTGTTGTATCACCAAGGGAATGCCTTGAAGTTCCAGCCATGTCTAGAGGCGGAGAGCCTCCGGATATAGGGTCCACAACCCCACCCCGCCCAGTTTGTTGCAATACCACATGGTGGTGGTGTTGTCTGTGAACACCTGCACTACACTTCCCCAGACAGAGGGAAGGGCCATTGACCCAATCGCAATGCGTGAGCCACCATTGCAATTGTCGTGCAGTGCCCTCCGAGATCTGGATGTAATCTGCCAGGTTGCCCCGATGCTGTGCCCACTGGAACTTCAGGTCCCACTGCAGAGCCCGCATATGCCACCTGGCATGGTGCACAAGCAGGATACAGGAGGCCATTAGGCCCAGAGGCCGGAGGGTCATCCTGACGGAAACCTGGGATAGGGGCCGAAAGATTGGAATCCTAGCCTGAATATCCGAGACTCGCTGCGCAGGAAGATAAACCCAAAATTGCGTCGAATCTAGAACCGCTCCGATGAAGGGGTGCGTCTGAGAGAAACTCAGGAGCGACTTCGGCAGGACGATGGAGAACCCCAGCAAATGCAGGTGGTCAGCCGTAGCCTGGAGGTGGGAGACGACTGCCTGAGGCGAACCCGCCTTCAACAACCAGTCATCGAGATAGGGGAAGACCGGAACCCCTGAGCTGTGCAGATGAGCTGCGACCACCGCTATCCCTATTGTGAACACCCGAGGGGCACTGGTAAGGCCAAAGGGGAGCACGGCAAACTGAAAGTGCTCTAGGCCTACCGTGAACCGCAGGTAACGCCGGTGGGACGGCCGGACGGGGATATGGAAATATGCGTCCTGCAAGTGCAACGCTACGATCCAGTCTCCAGGGTCGCGGGCAGCCAAGACCTGAGCCAGAGTCAACATCTTGAACTGCTCCCTCCGGAGGAAGCAAGTGATGTTTTTGTGGTCAAAGATGGGACGCAGGCCCCCTGTTTCCTTCTTGGACCAGAAAGTAGTGGGAATAACAACCCTTGCTCACTGTGCCACTGGATTCAAGCTAGCCTGGCTGAAGAAGGGCGACATACCCTGAAACCGGTCCCAGGATGCTTGTTTCCAGTCCAGGGAGGACCTGGCTTGGCAGTTCGGTCTGGACTGTTACCGTGGGGCACAGGGTCAAGACTGATTTGCATATGGTTGGATCCAAACTGGGGTAGCGTAGTGGGCAAAAGAACGATAGATTTAACCCGGATCTTTTGACTGGGGGAGAATGTTTGCATTGTCAGCATTCCGTCCATCATTTGTTTGCTGTAACACTTTTCACCCTAAGTGGGATGGGTATGCCCAGACGTGGGTCCCTTGCTCACTGTGCCACTGGATTCAAGCTAGCCTGGCTGAAGAAGGGTGACATACCCTGAAACCGGTCCCAGGATACTTGTTTACGGTCCAGGGAGGACCTGGCCTGGCAGTTCGGTCTGGACGGTTCTCATGGGGCACATGGTCAAGACTGATTTGCATATGGCTGGATCCAAACTGGGGTGGCGTAGTGGGTAAAAGAACAATGGATTTAACCCGGATCATTTGACTGGGGGAGAATGTTTGCATTGTCAACATTCCATCCATCATTTGTTTGCTGTATCATCTTTCCCGTCAGCAACAGCTTGGGAAATCATTGTCCGAGCCCCCTCCGGACACTGAGGCAGCACCTGCACAACCGTGTCCCACACAGCATGGGAATAGCAGCCCAAGAGGCATGCGGTGTTCACCAACCGCAGCCCTAAGCTGGCAGATTAAAACAGTTTCTTGACGAACTGTCCCAGCTTTTTGGATTCCTATCCGGCAGAGAATGCGACTTGGCGAAGTGGAGGCCTGGAGGACCAGGATATCCAGGGTTGGGTGGGAGGACAAAAAAGCAGGGTCACCCGGGGCAGGCGATGGCGTCAGGCCACATACTTATCCACGGGAACCCCCGTGACCGGTCTAGACCAGGTGCCCATCAAGACGTCAGGTAATGCCCCATTGAACGAAAGCAGGGGCTCCGAAGAGCGTGGCGGCGGCTGAAGTGCTTCAGTGAGGGTCACTGTAGGCAGGTCAAGGGCCTCAGCTGCTCTATGGAGCACCAAAGTGTATGTGGCACCCTCCTCCATAGCCACAGCAGGAGAAAGAAAACCAGGGTCAGAGGAGAGATCAAGGCCACCGGCATCCTCTAGCTCTTCCGTCCATTCCTGTACTGACCCGCACTGCCGTGCGAGAGGGTCCTCAGACCCCTCCCAGTCGTCCCGTTCTTCCACTGCCTGTGGAACAGGCTGCGGTGGTGAGGGGGGGAACAGGGGAATACAAATGGCCGAACTCCGGCTCCGTGTCCCAATTAGGGTCCCAACCAGGAGCAAAATTGTCCGGGAACCTGGGCAAGGGCGGAGGTGGAACGAACAGAACCCACTGTGGCGCCGGGACCGGAGCCGCGGGCGGTACCGGAGCCGCCGGCGGAGGTACCTGTGGTGCCGGAGCCGTCGGAAGAGGTCCCTGCGGTGCCTGGTCTGGAGCTGTCGGCGGAGGTCCCTTCGGTGCCGGGGCCGAAGCCGCTGGCGGAGGTCCCTGCTGCGCCAAGGCCAGAGCCGCTGGCAGCGGAACCGGCGGCAAGGGAGGGCCCACAACGGGGACCACGGGCCCAAAGGCGCGCCGGCGGGAGCCCGACGCAAGGGAGGGCCCTTCACTGGGACCGCGGGGCCCGAAGGAGTGCCGGCAGGAGCCCGAGGCCTAAAGAGGCGGTCCATGGCTGCAAGATAATCTTGCACCTGGGCAAGAGTCGCAGACGGACCCGGATAAGGTGGGTAGGCCACGGGACTCACAGGCTCCAAAGGAGCCGCGGGGGTGGTACCCCCGGCCTCCTCGTCCATGTCCGGAGACCAACGAGGGGACGTTGGAGAGCGGAAACGCTTCTTCGACTTCTACTTATGACGTCTCGAACCCGAATCTGAGTGGGAAGACGTCAATCCCGGGGAGCGATGATGATGGCTCTGCGAGCGATTTCTCGAGCGACTCCTGGACCTCGATCGGCGCGGAGACGACTGCCGGCCTCCAGTAGCTTATGGGACCTCCCCCGCAAGGGCTTCGGAGCCATGGCCAGACAGTTGGAACATGACCGGGAGTCATGGTTGCGCTCCAGACAGTAGAGACAGACGCCATGGGGGGGAAGGCCCCGCAGGATTCAAATCCAGGCATCCCTACGTGGCACCAGGAGTCAAAGACTCAAAAATGGAAGACCAAAAGTCTCAAAAGTTTAGTCAAAAAGTGACTAGGGTACGTGCTCTAACGGGATCTGCCCTTGCTGGCGCGGAAAAAGAAAGAACTGAGGTCAGTGCACATGGGTGGTGCCTAAGTAGTCTCCGTGACGTCATCTCGGCGCTTACGACGCCAGCGACGGACGCGGAGCTGCACGACGTCACCTTCCGACCCGCAGGGGTGCTGCTGACGAAAACGTTCCGAATCCAGTCTGACGCCTGGTGATATTCTAAGGTAAGGAATCTATCACTAACGTGTCTCTTTCAGATACAGCCAACCTCCTGGATGTTGCTGTCGACCAGTGCCTCCTTAGCTGCACTGCTAACAAGTGTCCGGTGACCCTCCTCTGCGTTCCTTACAGGCAGTGCATGCAGTGGTCGAAGTGGGTAAAAAAAAGTAGGGGAACTATGGGCGGAGAATCAGAGGGCGGGAATAACCTGAGGATTGGATCAGTGGGCGGACTCAGAGGTGAGGCCAGAATGCACCAAACATCTTAAAACTTTACTATTTATTTGGCATTTCACTACTCAGTTACATCTTTTTATGTTATTTAGTTCAACCAATGGACAGACATGATTATTTAAGGTTCAATATTAGTTATTGACATTAAAATACATTCACAAAGTGGGATATGTTTACAATCACAGAATGTCCCAAATACACTTAAAAGTGTAATCACAAGCCATTTGTCCTTGAGCCATGCAGTTTCTGTCATCAGCACTTCTCCTCCCTTTTTCCACAAGAGCAGTTCAAACATGAATGGCAAAATATCCTAGTTTGTAAATGTTTTCTATATAATTATGGCTCTACTATATTTGCCACATAATACATCTGCTGCATAATCTGAGAATTGTAACTAATAAACTGTTTGTGGCTGAAGCAGATCAAAAGTTACTAGAAAATATGACCTGTGTTGCTGCAAAGTGGACGGCCCTTTGCAAAGGTTGACTAATCACCTTTCTCACTGCTGCATTTGTATGTTACACTGGTACTAATAAAATCTTTCCAGAGACTGTTAGGAAGTGTAAAAATGTCAAAATAATAAAGTATCAGAAAATATACTGCATTACGCTGCAGCCTTTTATTTGCTGCATAATTTAGTCATTTAGTCAACACTGCGGCATAATTCTGTCCTCCTATGCTGGATAACTCCAGTGGCCACAAAGCAGGCTGCACATGTTAAAAGTCCTTGTGTATGAAGCAGAGCAACTGTGAAGTTTGCTAACTTAGTTTGGTCTGCGTGCAAATCCTGCATTGCCAATCCCTGGTAAGTTGCACTACTGCTGAAACAAAGCCAATGGAGGTACCAACGGGTGAGGCGGACTGCCCTCAAGGGCAGGGCTGGCTTTAGCGCCGGTGACGCTCTGTGTAACAATGTTTGTTGGTGCCCCACAATAACCAACTCTGCCACGGATTTCCTCACTACCACCCTTTAACAGCGCCCCTCCATAACCACACTCTCTCTCATATGCATTTAATTTGATTTACAGCAAAACTCATACCACTGTATAGGAAATGTTACATAAGACTAAAGACTACAAGGTGTAGGAGTCACAGAACAACCATACTAGTAGGCAGTATAGTTTAATAGTGATTGGTCTGCAGAAACACAAACGTAATACCATGGTTGGCGGTTCTCTTTAATAATCAGAATTGATTTCTATCCAAAAATCCAAAAGAACACTTTTTGAAACATTAGGATGATCAAAGACTGGGGGGGAAAAATCATACCGCTCCAATTTATACTTGAAGTTTGCATGCATCTTAGATGACAGTTAATAGCTCACTGTTCTGCGTTAGGAATTTAACTTATAAACTGTAAGTAACAAAAGGAGCTCTCTGACAAATGCAGTAACCCACTGGCCTCTTTACAATATGCGCACTTTGAAATCTGCATGGTACATGTTCTTTGCAGTAGGCACATTAACCCTCTGCGCTACCTTTCCATGAGTCAAAACTTCCACTAGACAAAACTCTGATCTCTCTAGGAAGAACATTAATCGCCGGAGTTATGAAATTTTTACTTTTGCCTAAAATTGCGGGAGGCCAGGAAAGAGGCAGCAAACTCTTTTAAAGCCATAATTTACTTGCAAACATGACGCCCCCACCCAAAGTCAGCGCCCTGTACGGTCACACCAGTCGTACCGCTCTAGTGCTGGCCCTTCTCAGGTTTCCTGTGACCTCAGTGACAGAGTCAATGTTGCCCTAGGGTGTGGCGCGTCATAGGCCTGCCCAGAAGACTGGAGGTGAACTTCAGCATGCATTGTGTTGGACAAGCCTTCAAGGTTAACCCACACTTGCCACCGCTAGGGTCCACCTGCAAGTGCTAAGACACCTGGGCTTCTAAGGTCTTGCAGGGCCTTCTAAGGTCTAGCATGGGAATGTGCTCCCTCAGGAGAGTGGTCTGGGAGACTGGTCATGAAGGCTGAACCTGGTTCCCCAGTTCCAAATTCAGCAGCTCTGGCTATAGTGTCACATCCTCTCCCCCACGGAACACCATTTGCAATTCAAATTACGCACTAGACAAGACATGTGCCCAAACCAGACGTGTACTCTGCACTTCTCCATGCAGGCTGCATTGCAGCCTACATGGGGAACATGCAATCCCCTACAGCCCCTGGCTGGGCGGTGTCCCTACCAATCACAAAGCTCCACTGGAGCGTTGTGATTGGCTTAGGGGAGAAAAGGGAGGCTACCTGCTTCCTGTTCCTGCCGTAGGCAAGAAAGCAGAAGCAGACCGAGCAGTGAAGACATGGCAGAAAGGTAGGTTTTTAAAAAGAAATTATTATTGAAACCCCCTCCCCGCGCGCCCCACCCTCCCCGCGCGCCCCCCCTCCCCGCACGAACCCCCCACCACACCCCCGCACGTCCTCACCTCCACCTGTGAGCCATGCAGGCCACGATTGTCACTATTCAGAAATCAATGAGTATTTTTGCCTGAAAAGTTAAGGACATGACGACAGGGCAAGGAAGGGACCAGTTTTAATGTCCAATGCTTGTATTCTTACAAAACGTAAGCACTATGGTTTAAAAAGACCACATCCCTGAACACAGAGCCAAGGTACAGATTTTGTTTTCCAATCCACTCAACCAGGTACTGCAGTACCTCCAGGATTGGTGCACTTCCCCAGCGGGGGAAAACAATGTTGTTCAAAGAAAGACAAGAAAACAAAAGCAGCGTTTCACTGGAAAACTCGGTAAAGTGGTGCTAATGTGTTTGGGTGTGAATGAAATCAATCTGTCCACTTTGCTCCCACTCTGTCTTGCTTTATTTCGTTATTTATTTATTTTTCATATTTTGAACCTTTCATTCCCAAGGCTGCACTTTGGAATGCAAAAATGTCAGAAAAAGATGACATTTCCAGCAAAAGTGTTTTTTGGGGGGATCCATTTCACATGGGAACAAATAAACGAAAGGATGAAAGAGAGGGTGAGAACCGTTTCTTGAAGTCACATTTTCAATAAGTGAGGAGGAGCTGCTAGACAGAAACAGAGGGGGAAAAAAGAAGAAAGAGGGGAGGGGGGGCTGAAGCAGCAGAGCAGAAGTGGACACTGTCCTTGTGTTCTCTAGGCAAGAACTAAGAGTCCTGCCCACCCACCGTCCCCAAACGCCGAGCCTTCTCGCAGGCCTTGGCTATTTCTGTACTCCTGTCACTCTTGTTAAAATTAAAAAGTAGGGGAACGAAATCTATTGAATTAAAGAAGTAAGGCCGGCCGATCCCCCCCACTCCGACCACTGAGTGCACGAACATGCCTGAACATGAACATTCATGAACATGCTGAGGTACAGGGGTGTTATGGACTGACTGATGCCTCTTTTTTTTCTCGCTACGCGGCAACTCCCTGTCACTGTTTCATATGGACACGTGCCCGTTCTTAGCCCATCTACCGATTAGTGGAGGGCAAACTGGAGGGACAGCAGACTTTGCTACAGTGCGGTGGTGTACCTACCCCATCCTTATCTTCCTTAACTGGGCCCACCTGAGTTTTAAGAACCTAAATTATGGAATACATCACCTCTATCAAACAAAGAACCGGTACACTTCCTTTCTTGGGTGCAACATTATCAGAAACTAGAAAGTATCCCTCTAAACTAATTTTACCAATGAGTTGGCTATCTTCTGTCAAAAAGTAGTACGTTTGGCGAAATAAAGCTCAGGGATATGTTCTTTTGAAGGCCAATGCACTCATGTGATAGGTAGGTGGAGAAAAGCCATGCCATAAGAGATTGCTTAAAAGGCAAGTGGTTCTAGATATTCCTGATGTAGAGAGGGAGTGTGTTGCAGAGAAAAGGTGCCAGGACACGAAAAGAGCGTCCTCCAGCTCTTACCCTCCAGATTTGGGGAATAATGACCAGGTTATGGTCGGCAGAGCACAGAGTCCGGTATGGTGAATGGAGGTTAGACAGGATGGTCCTACACCACGCCGGTTTAGGGAGTGTTCTCTCAAATCTTTTGGAGCCATGGCCTGGCAGTTAGAGCACGACTTTGAATCACGGTCGGGCTTCAGGCACCAGAGACAAACCAAGTGATGGTCCGTCACCGACATAGCACGGTGACAGGCACCACATGATTTGAATCCAGGCTTCTTGGACAGGATAGGAAAACCTAAACGCCAAAAGAAAGTTGACAAAGCATCGAATAAAGCCTGTCAAAAAATGACAGAGGGTAGCTCTCTTCACAGATCTGCACTGGCTGGCGTGGAAAGAAAAGAACTTATGTCAGTGAACCGAGTTGGTGCCGATATGGGAAACGCATTTTTTATTGGTCTGTTGATGTTTGTTTGTTAGCATTATTTTTTGTGAGTGTTCGTACAGCCTTGAGGAAGTCTAAGAGACAAAACACGTGTAGGCTGTTTGTTCAGACCAGACATGAAATAACTTTTTTGTTCTTCTATCAATATTTGATTGTTCAATCAATTTACTGCACATGCATTGAGAAATTTAACAGTTATTTGTATTTCTCTTTGTTGGGTTGCACATAGTAGATTGGTTTGTTATCCTATGCTGTCTGTCGAATGTACTGAAAAATATTCTGTTGTATTTTAAATAGTGTACTTTTTATGTATGATGAATTATGTTTCTTTGCAGGATATATTGTAATAAATATGGATACTACAGTAATTTATTGTGAGATTGAATCTATTTCTTTATTTTACGGAGTTTTACATAGCGCAAACTTGACCCGAAGGTATTGGGTATCAGAAAGCTTTACATAGCACCAGTTGCGTTACATGAGGACACATTCATTTGTGTTAGGCACGGGGAGATTAAGTGATTTGCCCAGAATCAGAGGATGTTCAGCGTCATTGCTGAGACAAGAACTCAGATTCGAGGTCGACCGCCCTAGCCGTTAGGCCAACTCCTCCCCCCAAATGGTGAGCTCTAAAATATTATTTAGTATTTAGTTTTTTCTCTTTTAATAGATTTAAACAGGAAATATCAAGTTAAAGCAGTGAGACAGAGGCACTGGGTGGGATATTTTTTCCCATGCAGGTATATCTTATTCTGATAGTGACAATTTTGTTGCAAATGAGCATGGAAATGAGCGTGCAGATGTACAAGTTATAACATGCTTCGAGTTTCAGCATGCTTCCGATTCACGAGGGAGTTTAACATTGTATAAAGGAAACAAAAATAGTTTGTTAGAGTTCCTGATGATTTGAACTAGGAGAACGATCACACCATGGCTCCTAACAAATGGAAATGCACAAAAGTGATGAAGAGGATACATTGAAGATTGAATTTGAAACACTTTGAGGTATAATTACTCTGTGGAAAGAATCGTAAAAGGGCTGGCTACCTTCATTTCTTGGGAGAACTGCTGCTATTGGTGCTGCTCTTGCCGGCTGGCTGACTGTTTCCCTTGCATTTCTGGACGTGACATGCTGTTGGTCCAAACCTTGACTCCCCTGAGCTGAACTATCCTGATGATCACTTTTCACATCATTGGCTGATGGTGTTGAACAGGTTATACCTTTCTGACTGAAGGCTTGCCTATTTACTGACTTTTGAAAGCGGTGCATTAGTTCATTGATCTAGGTTCGTATGAAATCTTGAATTGCATTCAGATCTATCGGAGGACCTCAAGTTCTCGAAGTGGTTGTTGAGTTTCTTATGGGCCCAAAAGGAATATGCTGCTTACCAGTATGCATCTGTTCTTGGCATGTAGAGCTGCAGATCTACACACTTTTGCATAGATCGCCATCTGGTATTGGGCCCGCATGTTTGCAGTTTGTTTTTCCTCTTGGAAAGTCTTTGGAAGTCACAAGGTCGGTGACTCCTCCTTTGGATCGCATTGCGCATGGGCTTCGGCTCCATCCTCAGATTGTTTTTCGCCAGCAGGGAAAGATGGAGCGTAGTAGTAACAGTGAAGAAACCCATGTGTGTTTTATCTAAATAAGATAGACTGGAACAGATACAGGTAGCCAGGGAGGCGGGTGGGCGTGTGTAGATCTGCAGCTCTACATGCCAAGAACAGATGCATACTGGTAAGTAGCATATTCCGTTCAAGGCATATGAGCTGCAGATTACACACTTTTGCATAGACTATATAGCAGTTTCCAACCCTAGCGGCGACCACCGGTATCTGTTGCAGTGGTTTGAAATAGTGTTTTTAGTACAGCCTGGCCCACACTAGCTTGTTACTTGGTTTGCATATCTACACAATAGTGTTTAGTGAAAGTGTGCAGTGTTGACCATGTAGCTGCTTTGCAGATATCATCTAATGGGATGTTCCCTAGAAAAGCCATAGAAGCCCCTATCTTCCGTGAAGAATGGGCTTTAGGGGGAACGGATAGCGGTAGTTTTGCTTTGTGGTAGCAAATCTGGATGTATTTTACAATCCACCTAGCTATCCCTGATTTTGAGATGGGGTTGCCCTTGTGTGGTGGAGAGAAAGAGACAAACAGTTGTTTGGTCTTTCTGAAAGGTTGTGTTCTTTGGATATAGTAAAGTAAGGCTCGTTTGACATCTAGCGTGTGTAGAGCCCTTTCTGCAACAGTCTGAGGTTGCCAGAAAAATACTGGTAATTCTACAGATTGGTTTAGGTGAAAAAGGTAAATGACTTTAGGTAGGAATTTGGGGTTGGTACGGAGAACAACCTTGTTCTCGTGCATTTGAAGAAAAGGTTCTTGTATGGTAAGTGCTTGTATCTCACTGACCCTTCTAAGGGAAGTGATGGCTACAAGGAAAGCTGTTTTCCATGTGAGAAATTGCAGTGCGCATTTATGCAAAGGTTCGAAGGGAGGCCCCATTAGCCTTGTGAGAACGATATTTAAGTTCCACACAGGTGAGGGTGGTACTCTGGGGGGAATTATTCTTTTTAGGCCTTCCATGAAGGCTTTAATGGCAGGTACTCTGAAAAGTGATAGGTGCTGCATGTTTTGTAGGTAAGCTGCAATTGCTGCGAGGTGTAGCCGAATGGAGGTATATGCTAGATTACACCTTTGTAGGTGGAGTAAGTAGCATATGATGAGTTGTATAGACACGTCTAGAGGATTGATTGTGTTGTTATGGCAATAAACAACAAATCTTTTCCACTTGGCAGCGAAGCAGGCTCTAGTGGTAGGTAGTCTAGCTTCTCTGATGACGTTCATACAGTCAGGGGGAAGGTTTAGGTATCCGAATTCTAGGATTTCAGGAGCCAGATCGCAAGGTTGAGCTGAGCTGGGTCCGGGTGCCTGATCTCTCCATGGTTCTGGGTTAGGAGGCATGGTGAGAGGTGTAGATTTTGGTGTGGTACTACCGAGAGTTCCAGCAGCGTGGTGTACCACGGTTGTCTAGCCCATGTTGGAGCTACTAGGATCAGCGTGAGGGAATGCTGTTGTAGCTTCCGCACCACTAATGGAATGAGTGGGAGAGGTGGAAAAGCGTACGCAAATTTGCCTGACCAGTTCATCCATATCGCATTTCCTTTGGACAATGGGTGTGGGTATCTGGTGGCGAAGCTTGGGCATTTTTTATTTTCGTGGGTGGTGAATAGGTCTATCTGTGGATGCCCCCACGTTTGAAAGAACGGGTGAAGAACCTGCGGGTGAAGTTCCCACTCGTGGATCTGTTGCGTCTGTCTGCTGAGCAGATCTGCCATGGTGTTTTGGACTCCTGGGACATGTTGGGCTAGGAGAAAGATTTTGTGTGAAATTGCCCATCTCCATATGCTCTGTGCTAATTGAGAGAGCTGTGGAGTGTGTGTGCCGCCTTGTTTTTGAATGTAATACATGGCCGTCATGTTGTCTGTGCGAATGAGGACTGCCTTGCCTGCAATCTGTGGCTGAAAAGATTTTAGGGCTAGAAAGATTGCTAGTAACTCCAGATGGTTGATATTGAGTAACTTTTGTTGCGGCGTCCATGTGCCCTGCACTGTGAGGTGTAATAGATGAGCTCCCCAGCCGGAGAGCGATGCGTCTGTTGTTAGTATTATTTGTGGAACCGGGTCCAGGAACGGTCGACGTTTGGAAAGGTTTGTGGTGTTCCACCATTGCAGAGAGCGATGGGTACGACCGTCTACCAACACCAGATCTGTCAGTTGCCCCTGGGCCTGGTTCCATTGGCGCGCTAAGCACTCTTGGAGAGGACGCATCTGGAGTCTTGCGTGAGGCACTATGAAAATGCAAGAGGCCATCATCCCTATCGGTTGCATAAACACTCTTGCTGGAAGGGAGTGTTGAAGTATGAATCTTTGTCGCAAAGCCTGAATGCTTGCAATTCTGGCCGGATTGGGGTAGGCTATTGCTTTTGAGGTGTCTATGGTGGCACCGAGGTATTGTTTAATGTGGGATGGTGTTAGCTGGGACTTTTGTTGGTTCACCGTGAAGCCTAGTTGGTGAAGTAGTTGGATTGTAGTGGTGGTGTGGTGTACACATTAGTTGTACGAAGTGGCTTTTATCAGCCAGTCGTCCAAGTATGGGAAGACGTGAATGTGCTGTCTTCTGAGGTGTGCCGCCACTACCGCTAGGCACTTGGTGAATACCCGTGGTGCTGTTGTGACTCCGAATGGGAACACCTTGAACTGGTAGTGTTGCCCGTCCACTACAAATCTGAGGTACTTTCTGTGAGCATGGTGTACTGGAATGTGGAAGTATGCGTCTTTCAAGTCCAGTGTGGTGAGGAAGTCGTTCTGGGAGAGGAGCGGAAGCACCTGCTGAAGCGTTACCATGTGAAAATGGTCTGAGTGTATGTATGTGTTTAGGGGCCGGAGATCTAGAATAGGTCGTAGAGTCTCGTCCCTTTTTGGTATTAGAAAATATAGGGAGTAGACCCCTAAATTTTGCTGATTGACGGGAACTTGTTCTATTGCATGTTTTTGTAGGAGGGAGATTACCTCCTGCTTTAGTAATGTGGAATGTTCTCGTGACATTGGGCGTTGCCTGGGTGGAATGTTTGGGGGGGTAGATGTTAATTCCAGGCAGTATCCTGATCTAATAATTTGAGTCACCCATTTGTCTGAGGTGATGGTCTCCCAGACATGAAGGAAATTTTGAAGTCTGCCCCGACCGGAGTGGGATGGTCTGGAGGGAGCGGGGGGAAGTCATTGGGTAGGCGGTGTGGCAGAGCGGGCGGTATTTGTTTTGCCTCTGCCTTTATTATTGTTGCCCCTATAGCCGCCTCTTTGATAGCCCCTTGTGAAGGTGGACTGAGTAGGGGATTTGTAGGAAGTGGACGCGTTATCTGAGGAGTAGCCTCTAGATGTACTCCGAAAGGAAGAGCGGCGAAAAGAGCGCCTAGGATGGTGTGACTGTAGGGCTCCCATGGACTTTGCCGTATCAGTGTCCTTCTTCATTTTTTCGAGGGCCTCATCCACCTTCGGGCCGAATAGGTGTTCCTTGTCAAAGGGATGATTAAGGATGGAGGCTTGTACCTCTGGTTTAAATCCTGATATTCTTAGCCAAGCATGGCGACGGAGAAGGACGCTAGTATTAATGGCCCTGGAGGCTGTGTCTGCTGCATCTAAGGCACAGCGTATAGAGGTGTTAGTGATTGTCTTACCCGCTTGAATTAATTCATTGGCCCTAGTTTTATATTTTTCAGGGAGGTGGTGCATTATGCTTTCCAATTCATCATAATGTGCCCTATTGTATCTGGTCAATAGCGCTTGGGTGTTGGCGATATGCCATATATTGGCTGCCTGTGACGCAGTGCGCTTTCCTGATGCGTCCAGTATCTTTGACTCTTTGTCAGGTGGTGGTGCTTCGCCTGACGCCTGGGAATTTGTTCTTTTTCGTGCAGTAGAAACCACTAGGGAATCTAGTGGCGCTGGCCCTTTGATATACGCGGGATCTGTGGGGGCAGCTTTGTATTTCTTTTCTATGCGTGGGTTAATGACCCTGGCCCTGACTAGGTCTTTAAAAACCTCTGGCGCATGCTTTACCACCCCCTTAAGCATAGGTAGTATGGAGGTAGACCTATGTGTGGTATAAAATGTGTCGAGGAGGAAATCCTCCTCCACTGGGTCAGTGTGCAACTTTACCCCGTGATAGTGTGCCGCCCTTTGAAGTAGATGGTGGAAACCTAATGAGTCTTCCGGTGGAGATGGCCTGGAAGGGTAAAGGTCATCTTGTGGGACGTCGGGAATATCTGGGTTATTGTAGTCGTCCCATGGGTCTGGGGATCCTGTAGGGGTGGGGTCTTGGGGCACATCCCATGTATCGTGATATGGGTCCCCCTGATTATCATCGTCTGGAGACGGGGTCGGAGAGCTATGAGGTGGGGGTTGGAGAAGGCGGAGGGGGCGGAGATGGAGAGGGTGGAGGAGGTGGGGAAGGTATTCTGAAAGGGGAGGTAGCAGAGTCCTTCCTCTTTGGAGGTGGAGGCGGAGCCGGTTTGTCCAAATGTCTCTTTTTGGAAGAGAGTGCCAAATGTCCAGTTTTTGGATCCCTGGTGAGAGTTTTTTGTAAGGGATCCGGTGTAAATAGTTCCTGTGACAGTGTTTGGTCCGTCGGCGCCGAAGTCTTTGGGGCCGATGACTTTTTAGGCTTGTCCGTGCCAGTTTGCTTAGCACTGGGCTTGGGAACCTCCGATTTCTTGGTCGGCGCCGAGGTGGGCTTCGGCTTGGAAGTGTCGGTGGCGAGGGCCTTATGGGGTTTGGTCGGTACCGAAGATGGCGTTGGTACGGAAGCGCTGGGTTTCGACCCCGAGGGCTTCGGTGCGGAGCTCGGTGTCGAGGTAGAGGCCGGTTTCTTTTTCGGTGCCGAAGTGTGTTTCTCGGCACCGCTGGCAGGCTGGCTCAAGCCCGAGCCGCCGGAAGGCTTATTTGGCTTCTTCACCGGGCCCGAAGGTGGGGTGTGTGAAGCAGTGTCTCTGGTCTTGCCTAGGCCTGGAGGCGAAGGCGTGACCGAAGCCTTTTTGGGTGTTGGCGCGGGTGTGTGGGGGGGTATAGTACTCACGACCCTCTGCGCTGGAGTGATGTCCTCCACATCTGAGTCGTCGGCCTCGGAAGCACTGACGAGGTCCTCTTCGGGGCGCTGCTGTCCCGGATCTTCGATGTCGTCTCCGAAGATATCGACTGGAACGGAGGTCGAGGAGTGTGCCATGTTTCGTCTGGCTCTTCGGTCCCGAATAGTCTTTTTCGATCTGAAAGACTTACAGGCCGGACAGTCTCGAGCCTCGTGTTCAGGGGAGAGGCAGAGGTTGCATACCTCATGAAGATCGGTGTGGGGGAATTTGGACCCACATCGAGGGCACTTCTTGAATGGAGTTCTTTCCATCAGCCGGGACCGGAGCTTGGGTAGGCCCGAAGGCCGCCGTCGACGACTGGAACCGAAGATTTGTCGATGAGAAGGTGCGTTGATTGAGGAGATTGTGATCGAAACAATACCGCGATGTGAGGTGAGGATTCCGCTTCGATCGTCGAACTGGAAAATGTTCGGAACCGGAGCGTGAAGATTACATCCGAGCCCGATGGCGGAAAAAAACAATCTTAGGATGGAGCCGAAGCCCATGCGCAATGCGATCCAAAGGAGGAGTCACCGACCTCGTGACTTCCAAAGACTTTCCAAGAGGAAAAACAAACTGCAAACATCCGGGCCCAACACCAGATGGCGATCTATGCAAAAGTGTGTAATCTGCAGCTCATATGCCTCGAACACTTTGTTTATTTGTATTATAATTTAGTTTATGATTCATTAGGTGACATTGTGAATGTATAACATTTTACACCTCTTCCGCTGGATCATAAGCACCAGGAGAGACAAAGTCACCCATAGGACCCCCAAAGAGAGAAAGGAGAACACTGGCCTAATTTCGAGATTTTTTACCTACAGCCAAAGGGACAGTGAGAATATTAGCTAAGGTTTCAGCTCCCAAAGCAATTGGACATGGTTCAGTTTGCATCTCTGGGACAGAACATAAGGGCCCAAGACATGTACCAGGGCCTTGTATCTGAGCACCAGCAGGGGTTCAAACATCTGGCAGCCTACACTCAAATCTGGTGGGGATGTTGGGCTAACTTGAATTACAAAGGGCAGAGGGTAAGACCCTCTCCTTGGTGTGCACAGATCTCTCTGCGCCGACGTCATTACAGTGAAAGTGAAACTGAAATGAGCCAAGAGGCTCATTTCAGGTTTCACTCTCTATGTGCTCAGGGGGCTATCTCAGCCCCCTGAGCACGTACAAAGACGGGTGAGGTATCGTTGGAAAGGGGAGAATCTCCCCTTTCCAATGCTACCCCTCCCCAGTGGATCCCTGCTTGGGGATCGCCACAGGAGGGCGATCCCCAAGCAGGGATCCACCCACTAGACACCAGGAATGGGGGAGCGGCCCCTTGGGCAAGGGCCTTTGCTCCCCCCATGTAAGTTTGGCAAAATTTAGTCTTTTTGCTCCCCCTGGGGAGCAGATGGGGGCATTAGCTCCCAATCTGCCCCCCCGGGGGGGGGCAAAAAGCCCACTAGACCCGAGGGAAGTGTTTTAGCAATGAAAATAGGGGTGGGGGCTGCCCAAAACGGGCAGGCCCATGCCCCCACCCCCCCAATTACTACAGTCATTCTGCCCCCCCCCGGGGGCAGATGGGGCATTGGCCCCTAATCTGCCTCTTCAGGGGGTGCAGAAAGTCCACTAACAACCAGGGATTCATTTCTACCTTTTTTTTAGGGTGGGGGCTGCCCGCAAGGGGCACGCCAATGCCCCCACCCACCCGCCACCATTACAGCCTTTCTGCCCCCCCTGGGGGGCAGATGGGGCATTGGCCCCCAATCTGCCCCCCCGGGGGGGCAGAAAGCCCACTAGACCCCAGGGAAGCTTTTTAGCAATACAAATAGGGGTGGGGGCTGCCCTAAACGGGCAGGCCCATGCCCCCACCCCACCCCCCCAATTACTACAGTCTTTCTGCCCCCCCCCCCCCCGAGGGGCAGATGGGGCATTGGCCCCTAATCTGCCCCTTCGGGGGGGCAGAAAGCCCACTAACAACCGGGAATTCGTTTCTACTTTTTTTTTAGGGTGGGAGCTGCCCGCAAGGGGCACGCCAATGCCCCCACCCACCCGCCACCATTACAGCCTTTCTGCCCCCCCTGGGGGGCAGATGGGGCATTGGCCCCCAAAAGCCCACTAGACACCAGGGAATTAAAAAAAAATTGAAAAATAGAGGTGGGGGCTGCCCAAAACGGGCAGGCCCATGCCCCCACCCCACCACCCAATTACTACAGTCTTTCTGCCCCCCCGGGGGGCAGATAGGGCATTGGCCCCTAATCTGCCCCTTCGGGGGGCACAAAGCCCACTAAATACCAGGGATTACTTTCTAGTTTTATTTTTTTAGGGTGGGGGCTGCCCGAAACGGGCACGCCAATGCCCCCAACCTCCCTCCCCACAAAAATGACAGTCTTTCTGCCCCCCAGGAGGCAGATGGGAGCTGTAGCCCCCAATTTGGCCCCCCTGGGGGGCACAGAAAGGCCACTAGAAACCATGGATGTTTTTGTTTTATTAGTGTTGGTGGTAGGGCTCCCCAAAATGGGCATGACAATCCCCCCACCCCACCCCCAGAGAAACTCCAGTCTTTCCGCCCCCCTGGGAGGGTAGTTGGCGGCAGCAGCCCCTGATCTGCCCCCTGGGGGGCAGAAAGCCCACTAGGCGCCAGCGAGTACGCAGGCTTTTTTTATGCGTGGCGGTGGGGGCTGCCCAAAATGGTCATACCAATGCCCCCACCCCCACAAAAATTAGCCATAGTCTTTCTGCCCCTTTAGGGGCATATCGAGATGAAACCCCCTTCCCCGATTCCCCCCCAGGGCGGCAGAAAGCCCACTGGGCGCCGCCTTTTTTTTAGCAATGTGCATACCTGTGGATTTTGGGCCCTAGCGCAGTTGGCACGTAGGCAAACCTAGCAAACCTGTACATATTTTAAAACTAGACACCGAGGGGAATCCAGGATGGGGAGACTTGACTGGCTCTCACCAGGTTCTGTTACCCAGAATCCATTGCAAACCTAAAAATGTGTCCAAAATAACAAATTTTCCTCACATTTCTGTGATGGAAAGTTCTGGAATCTGCGCGAGTCCACAAAATTCTACCCACCCCGCGTTCCCCAAAGTCTTCCGAGAAAGATGGTACCTCACTTGCGTGGGTAGGCCTAGTGTCCGCGACAGGCAAGGGCCCAAAACGTAGTGAGGCGACATGAAAATTGCCTATCTCCAAACGACCTGGTTTTGCAAGGGGGGTCACTTGGGTTTTTGGCCCGGTGCTCGGCGGCCACCTAGGGAAACCTACCAAACCCACACATTTCTGAAAACTAGACACCCGGGGGATTCCAGGGAGGTATGGCTTGCGTGGATCCCCCAACGTTTCCTTACCCAGAATGCCCTGCAAACCTGAAAATGTATAGCTTTCCAGGATCCATTATTGCTTTTGTACTCATTTCTGCCATTAACTGGAAATAGGCTATGTCCCAGAAAAATGCCAAAACTGTGTAAAAAATGTTGGGTTTCTGACAAAAGTCTGGTATCCCCGAAAAGCTGGGAAAATGGTGATTTCAACCCCACAAACCCTTTTTTGATAACATTTGCAGGAAAAAACCCAGATGCTTTCATTTGCAGCCCGTTTTTCCCATTTTTCCGAAAAAACCCAAAATGTTGCTGTATTTTGGCTCATTTCTGTAACCCCTCTAGGAGAATCCACAAACCCCGAGTACCTTTAGAATCCCCATGATGTTGGAAGAAAAGGACGCAAATTTGGCGTGGATACCTTATGTGGTCAAAAAGTTACAGGGGCCTCAGCGCGCATTATCCCAAATAGCCAAAAAAGGGCGTGGCACAGGAGGGGAAAAGGCCTGGCAGCGAAAGGGTTATTGGCAGTCTTGCAGGCCTTACCCAGGAATCTGTTTAGTTCATTGTGAAACTTTGTTATTCGGTCTGGGCATTCTTTGGCCTTCTGAGAAGCATTTCGGCTGTTCAGAGCTTGTGGCAGTATCACAGACATTATACAATGAGCAGAGGGCATTAGCTAGAAGACACATGCCACAGTCAGCAGGTGAGGGGCAGGTAATCAAATATTCACTTGGCTTGACTTATGCCTTACCTCTAAGGGATAAGCCATGCCCTTAGCTCGGCTCTGATCTGGCTTACTCTATTAATTTCCTGGCTTGAACACCTCTGGTTCTGTCACGGTGGAAAAATAGGTATTATGGCAGGTAGTTTCAATTTGTAATACCTGTTGTCTAGATAACTGGCATTGTGACCTGTTATTATTCCAAATACAGAAATGCTTTGCAAACAGATTTGAATAATTGCAATAATGTGCGTGGTCACAAATTTCCAGGACTAATAGTGGAATTCTCTGTCATTGCCTAAATAGTCAGAAATTGTCTCCAAATATACGATCATGTTTCACTTTTCAAGCAGACAACCACACTAGAAACTATCTTTTACCTTTATGACACTTGTAATTTAGACTCACAAATATATAGCAAAGTTTACCTGAATTCCAAAGTAAACTCTAATATAAATGACACAGACGGCCAGAGCTGATGATCATGGGGGAAAGAGAAAAAAGGTTTCCACGGAGGACAAAGCACATTGCAGTTTTAACAGTAGCAAATAAGGAATACAATCATACAACAAACATTGGTGACTGGGCCTGAGTGACATGCACATCTATTAGAAGTTATGGGCTGTATTAAAGAGCACAGTGTCAATATGTAAACAATATTCAGACGGTGCTGTTGTGATAAGTTCCTAGTCACCTTAGGTGCTAATTAGCACACCACACGATGTGAGTTTGCACTGTACAAAGGAAAATCACGCACTCAAGCACCCAAAAGTTCAATCATTGGAACACTGTGTTTCTACTGCTGAAGTAAGCCTAGACTAGTGGACTTATCAAGGGCAAACCCACATACTTTTGCCTGACTATAAAGGAATAGACAGGGGTTGGAGACTACCCAGTAATACTGTTCATGACTGGGATATTTTGGAAAAGGTTTACCACACACTCTAAGAAACTACTTAATGTAACGGAAGCTGTGAGGAGACTTCAATACTCACAGTTACTCTATGCTGTATAGCCTTGAAAATGTCCAGGAGGATGAAACACGTGTCGGCTGCAGTGTTTCGGATCTTTCTGTCTGTAATCCTGACTTTGAAGTAAAGGAAGAATTAAACTTCAGTTGACTGGATCTATTTTCTATCAACGGCCTATCACTTGAAACAAGTTTTACTTCCAATGATTGAACTTTTGTGTGCTTGAGTGCAAGATATTCCTTTGGACAAATAAGGAATGCCACCAGTGCAATTCCACTTGAAAATAAGCCCTTCTTTACTGTCATGACACAAACAGAAAGTGACCTCCATCTACTGGATGCTTATTTGATAATATGGTTAATATCCAACAGAAGAGAGAGGAGGAAGGACCCACCTGTAATGAGGCGGGGGAAGCTGCTGGATGACATCATGGATCCTCACCAACCGCTCCTCATCTGTAGCTACTGAGACCGCATCCTGTCAACAATGAAATAATCAGGGTTTACAATGTTGTTCGATCATTACAACAAGGAATAAAGAATGCAGTGCACGCCACCCACGAAATGAAATGGAAACTACCGGGAAATTAAAGCAATGTTTAGTTCCCCAAGTACGAGTTTTGCTTTGGGAAGACCTACATTGATCCCATAACATTCTCTTTCATTGGCACAAAAAGGCAAGGAGTCGTGGGGAGGGGCACTTAAACGCCTAAGACATTTGTTTTCTTTCCAAGAGTCAGTTGGCAGGTTGGCATATACCCAAACCAGATTCCTCTACAAATGAGTAAGCGGTTAACCATGCTGTAAATGGCTGTGATTGAACTTAGGGATGTGGAAAGCGTCTTGGCTGCTCTAAAAAAGTAGGTGTTTTGGCATACGTTGCACAAGGAGGTGGATAGGTCAGCCCACTGTATCCTTATAATGGGGGTGTTTGCATAAAATCACTAGCCCATGATAAAAGTATTTCAAGAACTTTTTAACAACAAGTTTATATGAGCTACATCAAGGAACAATTCACGTTGTAAATAACGTAATCATTACACAAAAATGCAAAAAGAATTAAAAAAAATATAACGTCTTGGCTGAATTTAAGCTGTGCACAAATTATGGCTCAGTTTCATTGGCAAATCTGCTTCTCTGTCATTCGATTTCAAACAGAACAAGAGCTGCCTTTTCCTCTAAAATCAACATCAGGGATGTCATATTTGATCCATGTTGGCCAGCTATCCACCGTCAAGCTACATGTCTTCGATTTAGATTCACTGTATGAAATTTATTGTCATGTGGACATTCTAAAAATCAGGCACGGAGCTAGCCCTCGTGGACCAACACTGAATACCCGAACCTACATAATACTGAGTGCGCATCTGCCTTCCTTGATGATTTCAGCGCAGAATCATAAAGGCAAAAACAGAAGCTGAAGGGGGGACATTTTTCCTGGGAAACGTACTTCTTAAATATTGAGCTTCCAAAAGTAAAAACTCAATATGAGTTCCTCATAAATGGGCAGTGCCGTTTTAAATGTGATGTTATCAGCCATATTCTCATTCACAGCTGCAGTTGCTCTGATTGAATGCCATCAGCGTGAGATGTTGGATCTCAGCTTCCTTGCAATGTAGCAAAAATTAGGAAAATATCATTCACTTTCATATTGTAGTAAGAGAAGACATTGCATTTTGTTTAAAAATCATATTGTCGAAGACCAAAAAGAAAAAAATATGAAACTTCTACAAACACATGTAGTGAGGGATGATAAACGGGAAAGGTGGGAGGATTTTCAGCGCTTTGGGCAAAATAAAGTGATGTCAGCTGGAAAGCTTCCCGGACGCTGAGGAAAAGCCTTATGTTCAGTGATTTCTCACTAGCATAAAATGCCTTATTTCACATTGTGGAAGTCTGGCCCCGACAGGGCAACTTAGAGGCATTGTATTATAAAGAGTAACATGTTGGAAACAATTTACAACTCTTGTACATTTAGCCCGAATTTAGGCCTCACACTGGGACACAGCAATTACATACCCAGTTCTTTGTGTGTTTCTGGATGGAACTCTTCCGAATCCTCCAATGTCTACAAGCACTTCCTGTCCTCATGAGTGTATGTCAACAGGCCCCGCCCTGGAACAAAAACATCTGCCACGTGCAGATGTACTTACCGAGAACTTCTCATACAGCTGGTAGGTCAGCAGGGGATTGGGCAGTTCTCGGAAGTACAGCTTACAGAGAGAGCCAACGCAGTGAATATCCTGGATGTAAACATCTTTTGTTAGGTCAGGAATCTGCTCCGAATCAAACTCGTGGCTGGGGAGAAAGTAACGTCACACATTATTGAAGGAAGTGCTAGGGCAGCGTAGCCAAAGTTCTGATTAGCAAAGAAGAAAACAGGCAGTTCGCAGGCAAAGTTATTTGCAATCTCGAAGCTTTTAATGGAATGGCCTACGGCGACCTGACAATACATAGGTGAAAAACAAGGTGAATCCGTGTTCATCACTTGCACACTTTTGTATAAAAAACTGCCAAACATAGTTTCCCAGGAGCACGTAAACAGGGTTAAACCAGTGTCATAACAGCTGAACATATCGAGAGCAGCACGTGAATGTCGCTTGTGTATGATTATGACATGTGGAGAGACATTTTGTTGCGGTAGGAACCATATATCATGGAAGCAAATTACTGAATGTTTCTAAAACTTTAACTCAACATGGCCCTAGCGTATCAGGACTCGAACCTTCCTCTAGCTCCCATCATTAACAATCCAGCCTGCCTCTTTCTGAAGCCTTAAAATAGCCTATGCATCATACACATACTGCTATTCTGGCTCAAAACCCAGTCGCCCTGCAAGTACCAAGTAATCACTGTGGTCCGACATTAATGTTTTTGCTATTTCAACCAAGAATGCCAATGGCCCAAAAAAAACACAGGAATAAGAATGCAAAAATTACTGGAAGACGTGTATGCATATGTTTACATCTCTACAACTATCCTCTCTGTGTAAGTGCAAAGCAACGGTCCCATCTTGACATGGAGCGATTCTCTACACTATGATTTGTGGCTGTGAACGGTCACCTCGCATTTCGTCTACGGGTGTGGTTCGCCCATGATTTTGTTGCACAGCCTCCTAAACTGTTAGCACCCGTCATAGTTGCTGTACACCTTGTAGATTGGGTGCCCCTTGCTCTCTCTTCCAATGACACTTTTACTCTCTCTTACCATAGGACTCTAATTCCCCTACGCCCTTTACATTGTTAGTCAATTTGTACAGTGCTGTATTGCCATTAGATTGTCCTTGTGCTGATGGCAACGTTAAGAAACCGCAATGCTCTGGTTGTGAGACTTGTCACAGAACGGAGACCGCTTTCTAATAGCTGGAGTTGCAGCTTCAGTAGTGTGCTTGTGGTTCATATTTGTGCTTCAGTGGTTAAGTGTGGTGTGGTTTGCTACCACCATTCTCTACCAGAAAATAATTTCTGATAGATATATAGACATGCCACACTGGGACATTATGACAATGTCTGGCAGAGTAAATATAACATCAATTAGTGGCTTAGAGGCATTAAACTGTAGGGGGGCAACGGCTATAATGTTCATCTTCTGATCAACTGCACGTGCACATATGTATAGGAAAAATACTGACTAAGAGACCAAAAGCTCTTTGGAGGATTTCAATCAGGGTATTACACGTAGGTCGGTGTACTGCTTGATTTTCCTGGCCTTCTGGTGTTATAGAGCGATCAATATGACTTCAGTCTCTTTCCATCCAAGTCTAAGGACTAGAGTAGTGAATAGGGCCTATCTATTAGACACTTTGACATAATCCTGTGCTCCTACCCATAGATCAGGGCCTACATACATAGCCTAGGGGATAGATTCGTTAGCATCGAGGATAACTTGCCCTATAGTGAGGGTATTTCATGGAGTCGTGCTGAATTCAGGCCTGGTAGGCCTCAGACAGGAGAGACTCCATCTTTCCTTCTGCTCCAGCAGCTTGGGACACTTCTAGAGGGAGGGTGATGTTTTAGTTATGAGGTGTTATTCGCTCGGAGAGAACCGGTTCAGGCCGGCCCTTATCGAAGGAATGTATTTTTCTCCCCTGCCGAAGACACTACATCAGGCCGGCCGGCTGGGAACGTGTCCTTGGCACGGGGAGGTACAGGAATTTGGTGGGCGGCAGGTTTCGAGCTGGAAATTTCCATGAGAGAATGCACCTCTATATTAGTGAAAGTCTGAGTTAGATATGGGCACTTGCTTCTAGACCATAGGCGGCATCTGGCCGTTAGCAGAAAAAGCTACTACTTATTCCAGGGAAGACAGATGACGAACTTGAATCTAAAGAGGAGAAAGTAGCCGATGAGGAAGAGGTTCCAGTGACTCGGAGAGGGAGAAGGGAGTAGATCCGCGACTGCGGAGGTGTGACTTCCAGGCGAAGCCGAGGCACAGAGGGAGAAGGGAACCTAGATGACCATTGAGCACAGACTACATACAATCCAGGTGATGTCGACCCCTTTTTCTTTGAAGTGTATAACTTAACCTTTCACTTTCCTTGCAGGTTATATATATATATGATGTATTCTGCGAATGTGCATGTGGCATTTAAATAAAGTATTTAGCTTGTCGTGAGTTAGCATGTGTTGTGTATTTTTGTATAGGAGGATAGCCTATTCTTTTAGTCAGAGTTAACTCAACATGAACAGAGGTTAATCCTGGTCAGGTAAGTGGTAACTGGATGAGGGGGAAAACGAGCCCCTCGAACTAGAGAACAGGTTGTGCTCAACTAATAGTCTTTGTGTGATCTGATATATGGTAATCCCGATTCCCCTGTCATGTACTACGGTAACAATAGGATGAGCTCGTGCTAAGGCTGCCGTCTGGTAGGAGATTCTGGGTCTGCCTGAGGCCGCGAGACTATGGGTGTTGCTGCCGTCTGGTAGGAGATTCTGGGTCTGCCTGAGGCCGCGAGACTATGTGTGTTGCTGCCGTCTGGTAGGAGATTCTGGGTCTGCCTGAGGCCGCGAGACTATGGGTGTTGCTGCCGTCTGGTAGGAGATTCTGGGTCTGCCTGAGGCCGCGAGACTATGTGTGTTGCTGCCGTCTGGTAGGAGATTCTGGGTCTGCCTGAGGCCGCGAGACTATGTGTGTTGCTGCCATCTGGTAGGAGATTCTGGGTCTGCCTGAGGCCGCGAGACTATGTGTGTTGCTGCCGTCTGGTAGGAGATTCTGGGTCTGCCTGAGGCCGCGAGACTATGGGTGTTGCTGCCGTCTGGTAGGAGATTCTGGGTCTGCCTGAGGCCGCGAGACTATGTGTGTTGCTGCCGTCTGGTAGGAGATTCTGGGTCTGCCTGAAGCCGCGAGACTATGTGTGTTGCTGCCGTCTGGTAGGAGATTCTGGGTCTGCCTGAGGCCGCGAGACTATGGGTGTTGCTGCCGTCTGGTAGGAGATTCTGGGTCTGCCTGAGGCCGCGAGACTATGTGTGTTGCTGCCGTCTGGTAGGAGATTCTGGGTCTGCCTGAGGCCGCGAGACTGTGATTGCTGAGATTGCGAGGCTGTGAGGTCTTGATATATATATATATATATATAATAGGAATTCCCTGTCCTTAGGTGGTACATATATATGTGGTTATTTAGGTGTAAAAAGGCCCGAGGGAGGGGGTAACGTTCTGGTTTTGGGTCAGAAGGGATATGTGGAGCGGGTTCCACCCGATCTGAAAACCCAAGCAGAACAGTCGGTGAAGGGCAGATCCTTGCCAGATTTTCAGAATATCCACATCAGATTTTTTTTTACATTTAAGGAATATAAATGGAGATTATTTGCATAGTGAATGGTTATTCTGAAAATCGGCCTTGCTAAAAATGAATAAGTAATTAAATCTAAATGATCCGAGGAAAACCTTTTAAAGAGATGACTGTCTAGAAAACCAAACCAAAGAGCCAAATGGCTACAGATTAACCATTAGCCACTGGGAGTAAGCGATGTCCTGATCAATAAATGAGGTGCAAGATAATACTCTTCATGTGTGGAGGCAAACGTTTTATAGCCAAGGGTATATTCTTTATTGATTCACTAAGCAAGCCTCCTTCGTATACATATGTTTAGACCTGATGTACGAGTTACTTACCTTCGGTAACAATGTATCTGGTAGCGACGTTGTCTAGCCGCAGATTCCTTAATTTAGAATATCCCCAGGCGTCAGACAGGATCCGGAATCTTTTTTGCAGCAGTACCTCTGCGCGCCACGGGACGGCATCACACGATCACGCCCTGATGTCGTACACGTACGTGACATCAGCGAGGTCATACAAGTCCCTCCTGGTGCGCTGATGTCAGTTTTCTTCCGAGAAACTTTTCCGCGACACAACGCGGAGCCACCAACAAAAAAACGGTTAAAGTATGGGAACAGTGTGCGAGGGATGAAAATCCGTGAATAAATAAGGAGGATGGTGCAAGACACCATCGTAAAAGCCAGAATTAGACACTGCCTACATACAAGTGAAAAAGCTATGAGAAAGAACCTTGCAAGCTAAGGAAGACGCTTCCCAAGTGCAACAAGGGAAGAATATCTCAACAGACAGAAGTAGACTGTTATTACCATGCAGAACAACAGACAGAAATAGACTGTCAGTACCATGTAGAACTGTGTCGTGTAGCAAGAACGGAGCACAGACAGAACAACAGTTCACCGCAGGAAGGTATGAAAAGACTGGCACTGCCCCTATCGAATATGCTACTTACCAGTATGCATCTGTTGTTGGCATGTAGGGCTGCTGACATTCATATCTGTGCATAGATCGCCGCCTAGTGTTGGGTCCGGATGATTGCACATTGTTGTCCTGGAAGAGTCTTCGAAGTATCACGAGATAGGTGGCTCCTCCCCTGGACTACAGTGCGCATGGGCATCCCCTCCATCCTTAGTTTGTTTTTCGCCATTG
The DNA here is from genome assembly GCF_964204655.1 of Triturus cristatus. Lineage (NCBI taxonomy): Eukaryota > Metazoa > Chordata > Amphibia > Caudata > Salamandridae > Triturus > Triturus cristatus. The sequence goes on from NC_140584.1 coordinate 19,977,950, forward strand.
TGGCATAGATGGAGTGTAATACAGTGAATGATGACCATGCTAACTAGTAATTACTGAATGCTACAGCTGCTACAGGTGCCTGGGAGGAGGGTGGGCGATATGAATGTCAGCAGCCCTACATGCCAAGAACAGATGCATACTGGTAAGTAGCATATTCGGTTCGAGGCATGTGGGCTGCTGAATTCATATCTGTGCATAGATTATATAGCACTCCCTCCATTTAGCGGCGGCTTCCCGTGCCAGCTGCAGCAGTCTGAAAAAGAGTTTTGAGAACAGCCTGTCCTACAGCTGCCTGCTGTGTTGAGTGTACATCTACACAGTAGTGCTTGGTAAATGTATGTATAGTGGACCATGTGGCTGCTTTACATATCTCCTCTAAAGGAATATTTCCCAGGAAAGCCATGGAGGCCCCTAACTTCCGTGTGGAGTGGGCCCTCGGAGGAATTGTTAGTGTGCGCTTAGCTTTTCATAGCAAATCTGTATACACTTAACGATCCACCTAGCTATTCCTGCTTTGGAAATGGGGTTGCCTTTGTACTGTGGAGAAAAGGCAACAAACAGTTGTTTTGTTTTCCTGCAATTTTGTGTTCTGTCAATATAGTACAGGAGAGCTCTTTTGATATCAAGTGTGTGGAGCATTCTCTCTGCTACATTCTCAGGATTAGGATAAAACACCGGTAGTTCTATGGATTGGTTCATATGGAACTGCGAAATTACCTTGGGCATGAAAGTAGGGTTGGTGCGTAGTACGACCCTGTTGGCATGAACCTGTATAAATGGCTCTTGAATGGTTAGTGCCTGAAGTTCACTAACTCGTCTTAGGGAAGTAATGGCAACCAGGAAAGCTACTTTCCATGTTAGAAATTGAATCTCACAAGAGTGTAGAGGTTCAAAAGGTTGTCCCATCAGTCTGGTGAGGACCACATTTAGGTTCCAGACTGGTGAAGGAGGGGGTCTTGGAGGAATCACACGTTTGAGTCCCTCCAAGAAAGCTCTGATGGCAGGCACTTTGAACAGTGAGAGGTGCTGCCTGTTCTGAAGGTAAGCTGCCAGTGCGGTTAAATGTATGCGGATGGAATTGTATGCTAGATTTCATCGGTATAAGTGTAATAGATAACAGATAATGTTTTGCGTTGGTGCATCCAGCGGATTGATCTCATTATTTTTACAATAAATGACAAATCTTTTCCACTTAGCCGCGTAGCAGGCTCTGGTAGTGGGTCTCCGTGCCTCCTTGATGATATTCATACATTCTGGAGGCATGTTTAGGTAGCCAAATTCTAAGATCTCAGGAGCCAGATTCAGCTGTTGCGGATCTGGGTGCTGAATCTCGCCATGGCTCTGCGTTAAAAGCGTGGGTGTTAGCCGTAGTCGTTGATGCGGTACCACGGAGAGTTCCAGAAACGTGGTGTACCATGGTTGGCATGCCCACGTTGGAGCAACCAGGATGAGCGTCATTGAGTGTTGCCTCAGTTTGCGTGCCACCAGCGGTATTAATGGTGCCGGGGGAAAAGCGTACGCAAATCTGCCTGACCAGTTCATCCATATTGCATTGCCCTGCGACTGTGGATGTGGGAACCTGGCGGCAAAGTTTTGGCATTTTGCGTTTTCCCTTGTGGTGAATAGGACTATCTCTGGATCACCCCACCGTTGGAAGTACGGTTGGAGTACTGATGGATGTATCTCCCACGTGTATTTGGTGGCTGTGTCTGCTGAGCAGATCCGCCATCTGGTTGTCCTTGCCCGGGAGGTGCTCCGCCATGAGGAAGATGTTCCTCTGAATGGCCCACTTCCACATGCTCTGAGCCAGATGAGACAACTGTGGGGAGTGTGTCCCTCCCTGCTTTTGTATGTAGTACATGGCGGTCATGTTGTCCATCCGGATCAACACGACTTTGTTGCACAAGTGTACTTTGAATGCCTTCATTGCAAGGAAGATTGCCATGAGTTCCAGAAGGTTGATGTACATCCTCCTTTGCTGTGTCGTCCATAGTCCCTGCACTGTGTAATTGAGTACATGAGCTCCCCATCCCTGGAGAGACGCGTCCGCCGTCAGTATGATTTGTGGGACAGGCTCTCGGAACGGTCGGCCCTTGCAAAGGTTTTGTGGATTCCACCAATGCAGAGAGTTGTATGCCCGACCGCTCACCAACACTAGGTCCTTCAATTGTCCGTGAGCCTGATTCCACTGACGTGCCAAACACTTCTGAAGCGGGCGCATATGTAACCTCGCGTGCGGGACTATGAAGATGCAGGAGGCCATCATGCCTATCAACTGCATAAACACTTGTGCCGGTAGTGAGTGTTGAGGTTTGAACTTTGTTATGAGCAACTGCATGCTGTTGATCCTTACTGAATTGGGCTGTGCCTTGGCTGCCAGAGTGTCTATGGACGCGCCTAGGTACTGCTGTACGTGGGCGGGTTGAAGGTGGGACTTTGGATAATTCAGGGAGAAGCCAAGGCTGTGAAGAAGGTGAATGGTGTGGGTTACGTGGTTGGCACACTGCTGGGCCGACCTTCCCTGGATAAGCCAGTCGTCCAGATAAGGATAGACATGTATGTGCTGTCTCCTTAAGTGCGCCGCCACTGTTGCCAGGCACTTGGTGAACACTCTGGGTGCCGTTGTTACTCCGAAAGGGAGGACTTTGAACTGGTAATGTTGGTTGAGAACAGTGAACCTGAGAGATTTTCTGTGTGATGGGTGTATGGGTATATGGAAATACGCATCTTTGAGATCTAGTGTCGCGAGAAAGTCTCCCTGTTTGAGCAACGGCAGCACCTGTTGCAAGGTGAGCATGTGAAAATGCTCTGACAGAATGTAACGGTTTAGAGGTCTTAAATCCAGTATGGGTCTGAGAGACCCGTCCTTTTTGGGGATCAGAAAATACAGTGAGTACACTCCTGATCCCTGTTCTTCTGCTGGCACGAGTTCTATGGCTCCTTTTTGGAGCATACTGAGAACTTCCTGGTGGAATAAGTGCAAGTGCTCTGCGGACATAGGACGGTGTCTTGGTGGTATGTTTGGTGGAGTGGAAGTGAGCTCCAGACAATAACCGTACTGGACAATGTCTCGCACCCACCTGTCTGTAGTGATGGACTTCCAGACCGGCAGGAACTCCTGGAGTCTCCCCCCGACAGGTGTTACGTGGTTGGGGGGCAGTGACAAGGCGTCACTGTTTGTTGGTGGCGGAGGACCTGGAGCTGTTGTTTCCTCGGCCTCTGCCCTTGACGTTGTTTCCACAGTATCCACCTCTGTTATTCTTATTATAGGTGGTCTGTGTACCTTGTTTAGTGTAATGCGACTGTTGGGAGTTCTGGCCTCTAGAGTTTCCTCTGTTGGTAGAGCGACGAAAGGATCCACTCCTAAACTGCTGTGATTGCAGAGCCCCCATAGACTTTGCAGTCTCTGTATCTTTTTTGATCTTTTCTAGGGTGGTGTCAACTTCGGAGCCAAAAAGGGAGTCAGGGTTGACAGGTTGATTGAGTATCGTTGTTTGTATCTCTGGTTTGAATCCCGAGATTCTCAACCAAGCATGCCTTCTTAACATGACGCTGGTGTTAATAGCCCTAGCTGCAGTGTACGCTACGTCAAGCGCGCACTTAATGGAAGCGTTGCTTATGAGCTTCCCTTCTGTAATAAGCGACTCTGCTCCTTCCTTAAACTGATCTGGGAGGTGCTGTAGCAGTGTCTCTAGGGTATCATAATGCGCCCTGTCGTAACGAGCCAGAAGTGCCTGAGTGTTGGCAATTCTCCAGATGTTAGCTGCCTGTGCAGCAACTCTTTTCCCTGAAGTTTCCAAGACCTTAGACTCCTTGTCAGGGGGAGGAGCATCACCCGTTGTCTGTGAATTGGCTCTCTTCCGAGCATTGGACACCACCAACGAGTCCAAAGGCAACTGGCCTCTTATGTAGGTAGGGTCCACAGGAGCTGGCCTATATTTTTTGTCAATCCTAGGGTTTAGTACTCTCGCCCTTGTGGTCTCCTTAAAAATGTCATTAGCCGGTTTTAGGACCCCCTTCAGCATGGGCAGTATCTTAACAGATCTTTCTGAGGTCGAGAAGGTATCCATCAGAAAATCATCCTCAATAGGATCAGTGTGGAGCTGTACATCATGATTTTTAGCTGCTCTCTCAATCAGGGCATTGAAGGCAGCAGTATCCTCAGTAGGAGATGATTTTACCACATATACCTGTGTGTCTGGAGCAGTATGTGGGTCCCCTGTACCAATATCGTCCACCCAAGGTTGGTTTTTATCTTCAGGGTCAGTGTCCACAGGATAAGTGTCCTCAACATCACCGGCATCCCTTGCATCCACATTAAATTGTGTGGGTGAGAATGACTGAGGCTCCTGGTCATAATAGTGAACATGTTCTACTAGAACTGGTGACGTGGTCCTTTTCTTCTTCAATGGAATTTTGTATGGCTCCATTGATTTCTCTGGCAGTATTTTTCTTTTATATATTGACAGTCTACCAGTCTCCGCATCGATTAACTGCCTTGGCTCCTCATCTTCCTGAGGTACTTCGACAGCTCTCTGTCCCATTGGCATTCCTGTTGGTGCTTCGACAGGTTTCTTCGGGTCGACCCCTTTTTGCGGCTCGAGACCCTTCTTTGCTTCGAACATCTTTGGTCGTACCGCCGGTGGTAGTCCGAATTTTATGTGCGTCGATGCGATGTGAACTGCGCTGACCGTCTTCGGCTGCGGGGGTGCTTTTGCGCCGAGCATGGAAGCCGTGTCGTGGATGCGGAGTAACGACTCCGACACCTTCTTTAGGAAGGGAGACGTTGTTGAGTCGACACGTTCCGTCGATACCCTTTTGGACGTGGCATCTAACCCCGAACCAGACGCCGTGTTCTCGACACGAGGACCGGGATGGGTCGGCCGTCGCGAGGCACTCTGTATTTTTGTGTCGACGATCCTCGGCGCCGATTTTTCAGGTCGGCAACCTTGACATTGGTTGTTGGCGCCGCCTTCGGCTCGACGTCCCCATGAAGTCTCCGTGCGTCGACGGCCTTCTTTTGTTTGTTCGGCTCCGAGGGCTTTGAGGCCTTGTTGCCGATGAGAGACTCTTTCACTTTCGGTTTCGAGGTAGGTGCCTGTGCCTTCAGTTTCGATTTCGTTTGATCGAATGATGGCGCTTTCGATACCGATGGCTCTTTAGGGTAGTTCGTAGCCGGGCCTTTATGCGGGGCTGAAGAACGAGAGGAATGATCTTGGGTAAGGCCTTGTGGCGATCCCGCGACCTGAGCCTTATCGGGTGCCTCGTCGGGCCCTGTACCGACATGTGGGCCTAGCTCATCTTCTGAGCCATCTTCCTCGGCCCCAAGGGCCTCCTCGTCGTCTCCTACCTCTCCGACGACACCATCTTCCTGTTCGTCTACTATCCGCTCGTCATCATAGTCGGATTCTCGCTCCGAATCCGGATCCGAGAGCTCCCCCCGAACTTCAAGGTCCACAACCTCCTCATCTTCTGTCCCGAAGATGTTGTCCGGGTTCGGCGTCGCTTTCTGCGCCTCGAGCCGAGCTGCTCGACGAATGTGAAGGGTCTTCTTCGATCGAAACCTGGAACACGCCATAAAGGTGGCTTCGTCGTGGTTTGGAGAGAGGCACTTGTTGCACACCGGGTGCACGTCGAAGCGAGCATACTTAGCGTTGCAAAGAGGGCAACGCTTAAAGGGGCTATTCGATGTCTTTGGTTCCATCGTTGATGATCTACTCGAGAACGCCCTCGACAAATATACTTTGCGCCGAACGAAAACAATACCGACGAATGTAAAGGCCTAAATACTCAAAGAGCTAAGATTAGGACATCCGAACCCAATGGCGGAAAAAAACAATCTAAGGATGGAGGGGATGCCCATGCGCACTGTAGTCCAGGGGAGGAGCCACCTATCTCGTGATACTTCGAAGACTCTTCCAGGACAACAATGTGCAATCATCCGGACCCAACACTAGGCGGCGATCTATGCACAGATATGAATTCAGCAGCCCACATGCCTCAAACAGTAATGGATGTCCGAAACAGAGGTCAACAGATCCCCAAAGAAGACTACTGTAGAGGAGACCAGAACCCTGAGCCAATAGAGAAGGTGGGAGGGAGGGAAGGCAGCAGGAGAAGATTAAGAAAATGAAGATGAATCTCCTGGTGAAGGTTAATCAAAAGGCATCATTTTACAGGTAAAGAACCCTTGAGAGGGAGTCAGCTGTATTATGGTAACAGAAACCCCTGAGAGGGAGTTAGCTGTATTATGGCAAATCTCAAAGGGACGCAACAATGTGAGCACCCATGGGAGAAAAACCAATGCCAACTGTAAAAGGGGCCAGCGAAGAACCCCACTTGGCAAGGTCCTCGCAGAACGGGGAGGCTGGGTGGGCGTTAAGGAATCTGCGACTAGACAACGTCTCTACCAGATACATCGTTACCGAAGGTAAGTAGCTCGTACATCTGATAGAGACATCTAGCCGCAGATTCCTTAACTTAGAATAGATACCACAGCCAAACCCCAAAGGGGAGGTGGGTCTGCGACAAAACAACAGAAAGCGCCAAGTATTTGAGCCGGCAACAGAGTGACGGACAATGGGGAAGGCTGTGGCGGAACAGCCAGACGGCAACCCAAATAACTCGGAAGAGCAAAAGATAACGGTATGCAAGACATCCCAAAAATGCCATAATGGTGCTACACCATACCTGTATAAGCATGAGAGGTAGAAACGGCATCAGTCATATACCAGAACAAAAGAAAGAGAGAGGAAAAAGCACCACTCTCAGCGTAAAGGCGCACTAAGTGAACACTGACCAAAGGTTGAGAAGAAACATGAAGAGATGCAACCGGAGCCTACAAGGCTAGCGAACGGAAGGAAGGCCGGAGAGGCTACAGCCAAGAACCAAAGGTAAAGAGATAGAAATTAGCAATGTTTTTAGAATTGCAGGCAGACAAAAGGAACACGCCAAGTGCACACCCAGTCCCAAAAGGGGGAACAGGGGCGAACAGTAACAACCTTTAGCACGTTGATGCAGTCCACCACAGAAAAATGCGCAGAGCAAACAGCTACAGAGACCATAAGGTGGCGTAGCTAAAATAAGCATAAGGCTGCTCGACCAGGCAGCAGTAAGACCAAGGTGAGAACCAACACACGAAATACAGATATGCAGGGTGGAGATCTAGGATGACTGACATTAGAAGAGCCGCCCGCATGCCCAGCTGATACAATCTAACACAGCCGAAGGAAGGTGCAGCAGAGGCACCAAAGTACTAAGGCGTAGAAACGGAGGAATAATCGCAGAATTTCAGACCACACCCTCCGACTGGAAGGAAAGTAACCCTTGTCCAGAAGAGAGAATCGTTCAGTAACTGAACACGAAGAAGGGAGCAGTGTAAAACCGGGGAACCACCCAAGTAAGCAGAACGCAAAAAGGGCCTTATTGGTAATGCTGCATGCATCACTGGAAAGGTCCCTGAAACATGGAGACTTCGGGAGAGGTGAAGAGTTAGGAAGAAGAGTACCCATGGAACTTGTATATATACCCAATTACAGATTTATATAGAGAAAAAACGGGTAAACTAGGCACAAATATGCAACATGGTTGTAGAGGAACACACCTGGTGCCGTAATGGCAGATGGAAACTGCCTTTAAAGCGTGATGAACACCCCGAAAACCTCCGAAGCTGGAGAATGAAGCAAATAAGCAAGATGACCAATGATGTATAGAAGATGAAGCCAAGGCACAACATTGAGCACCGTACAACCGCAGATAAGAGCACCAGAGGACGCCTAGAGGCCAAAGGAACTCTTAGGCTCAGATGACATAAATAGTGCTATATAATAGCAAACAAGTACTCCACACGGAGTATGTACACCCCAACAACAGGGAACACGTTTATTAGGGCAAGCAACAGTCAGAGGAACAATCTGTGGAACACTGCCACAGTAGGCTAACTGCTAGTTCAAAACGCATAATGCATCCAAAGGATGGGAAATGAAAGGGTAAGCACCTCCGACCATGCGAAAGGAAGACCTGAGGCTTACTATCAGCCTAAAACCTATAATGCATCAAAAAGGATGCCAAACGAAAAGGTACCACCCCAGAACAAACACCTGAGGAACACAGGCCTAAGGGGGAGGGGTGGGGGGGGGGGGGGGGGGAAGCCCGCAAGGAGGCACTGAACAGCATAGGCGACGTGTGCATCACACAACAAAACCCCATCAAAAGTTAAATCAACAAGACTCTCCCAGATATTTTCTGGGAAGACGCTATCCCCTAACCAAGCATGGCGCCGCAAGGCGACTGAACCAGCCATAGCCCGGCCTAAGGAATCAGCAGTATCCAAGGCGGAGCGGATCGTAAACTCAGCAAGGTCACAGCCATCCTAGAGAAGATGAAGTAGGTCAACACTAGCACCTTCAGCGCTGGTGGAGAGCAAAGACTCTGCAGAGTCCCACAGGGCAGAGGTAGCCCGAGCCAGGACACACTGTATTTAGTGACCGTAGTGCAGCACTAGTGGAGGCAAAGATGTTCCGACGCCATGACTCAAGCCATTTGGACTCCCGGGAGGGAGGAAGCAATAGCCGTGGCAAGGAAGGGAAGGCAGTTTGCAAAACAAACCCCTGCACGTCGGGATGCACAAATAAGCAGACAGGACCATGTGGAGCAAGACCGAACGAGCCACCGGGTCACCGGAAGCTGGCCGAACCAAGGTACCCAAAAGGGCATCATATAGAGAAGCTTCAAACGGCAGAAGCGGCTCCACATTCCCTGACCCACGGTGAAGGACATCAAGTAAAGGGTCCACAGACAAGGGCGCCGAAGGGGGTTGCATGTTCAAAATCCGAGTAGCCAAAGAGACCACTCTGAGAAAAGCCGCACCAGCCTCGGTAGCCCTCCGAGGGGATAGTAGCTCATCAGTAGGTGACGTCTGTAAGCTAACCCTCCCAAGACAGTGAGGGTGCGACCAACGCCCAACTGAGGGGAGCACAATTGACAAATGGGGGTCCTGATGAGGCTCTTGAGGAGGCGAGGAGCCTGCTGGGTGCGGGTGGTCTTGAGGAGGTGGGGAACCTGCCGGATCCACATACTCTAAGGGAGGCACAGGCACGAAAACATCCGGCGTCGCCGGGCGTGAGGGCGACGCCAAACTCTCTCCGGATGCCTCCGGAGAAGAGTCAACAACCCGGTGCCAAAACCACTTTAGTAGGCGCTGATCGAGCTTTGTCCGGAGCCGACTCGACTCCATCGACATCGAGTCGGCTCCGAATCCACGATAAGCTCCCGAAGGAAGAAGCGGAGGCAGAGCCAGGGAGGCGACAAGCCCATCTTCCGAAGAAGGAGAAGGCACCAGAGCCGGGGAGGCAAGCCTCCGGTGCCGCCTCAGCCTCAACCGCAACAGGATCCGACTCTGGAGAAAGAAGCGGAGGCAGAGCCGGGGAGGCGAGTCTACGGCGCCGGAACGGCGCCGACCCCAGCTCTGGACAGGCGGCTGCCTGCCCAGAAGGCCGAGGCGTGCACAAAGCAAGGCTTTGAGTACGAGCAACCACCTGCGGCGCCACAGGGAGCCCAAAGGGACTATGCGGCGCGGCAGGGGTGCAACCCTGACGATACCACATCTCTTTATCACAAGAGAGAGTGAGAGAAGCAGCTCAGTTGCAATCTCCCAGGTACTATAATATCACAAAAGGCACCTGCTGTTTTCTGTTCTCCAAAAGGATGTACAGATTTTCAAACTCGGTTGGAAAGACTCCAGTGATGAAGCATGTCACTATTAGTGAGTGAGGCGTCTTCTCCAATATCTTTGGATATTCCAACACCCAGAGTGGTTATGTATTAGGACAAACCATCTTTTCGGGATCCCCCGGTGAAAAACTGAGTTTGAAAATCTGTACATCCTTTTGGAGAACAGAAAACAGCAGTTGCCTTTTGTGATATGATGCCACATCTCCAACATCCCTGGAGGGCAAAGGCTCATCTGACGCTAGGGGCGAACCCACTGGCGAGTCCGTCAGGGACCCCACAGGTAGCGGAGGCCCCTAGGACGCCCCAGGGAAGGGAAAGGACCCGAGGGAGGCCTGCAAAGCCGTGGCATAAGCCTCCATTTGGACCCGAGTCGCCCCCCGCACCTGGATAGGGCGGATAGAGGGGCGCACGTCCGGAATGTTCCGGGAACTAGTGCCCCTGACAACAGATGAAAGTGAGGTCATGCGCCGCAACTTACCAAGAAGTGGTGAATGACGGCCCTGGGCCCCAGAGGGCGATCGACGGCAGAACTGCGTTGAAGAGGCCGTGGGATGAGAGGACTCTGACCAGGACGGCCGTGCCGAAAGAGGCTTCATTCCGCGCTCCCGCCGGGACCTCGGCTTGAGGTGTTGGCAGGCTTCGCAGTCCGTGGAGTTGTGGTGCTCGCCCAGACACCACATACAATTAAGATGCGGGTCCGTCGCGGACATTTGCCGCGAACAGGAAGTACAGGATTTAAGGCCCGAGGGCATCGCACACTATTCCAGACACGAAGCGTTGAAAAAGGGCCTGAAAACAGGCCAGAGGAACCGCTCATTCCAGATCCGCATTGCACGCGGAAAAGAAGGAAACTGACGTCAGTGCGCCGGGAGGGACTTATATGACCTCGCTGACGTCACGTACGTGGACGACGTCAGGGCGGGGTCGTGTGGTGTCGTCCCCTGGCGTGCAGAGGTGCTGCTGCAAAAAAAACTCCGGATCCAGTCAGATGCCTGGGGGTATTCTAAGTTAAGGAATCTGCGGCTAGATGTCTCTATCAGATTAGAGGCAACCCGAAATGCGTTTAAAGTTGCTGCATCTTAGTTCATTACTGTGGTGGATTTTAATACTCCTTTACTCCTTGCACACATCCTTTGGTAGGCAGTTTAAACTGCACTGTGCCATCACAGATTAAAATCTACCTTGGATTCCACACATTGAAAAAGTCACAAATTGATTTATCCACACAAGTCATGCTACCTCAAGTTTTAATTAAAAAAAAAAAAATCGAGCTCCCGTGCAATCGATATTACTCTACAGGGGGGTAGCTTCACAAGAATCAGATATTTGAGGCTATAATTTGTGCAAATCTTGGGACCTGTCTGGAATGAAGTTCATGAAGTCTTTTATCGTCATCCCTCCTAGTTAATCATTCATCAGTGTAAACGCTGAATTAGACATTCGAGTTATTTGCGAACAAGCCTTCAATGTGACTTAGACTATGTTCAAGTTGCAAAAGTGGAATCTATAATGACAAAAGACCAGCATATTTAGACCCGAAAATGTCATGAAAATTCCAAGGCTTAAGTATAACATTCTCCAAAATGATGCACAAGTTTTTATTTTACACAGTTTACTATAGCAGTACAATAAAACATTTGAACCTAACTGCTTGATACAGTAAAATGTGTAAAATTAGGAATCGTTAATTTTTTTAACATTTTCTGATCTCTTGGTTACCTGTCAGAAACAGAAATGTTTGTACTCATGACCACTTGAAGAAACCTGTCACACGAATAAATAAAGTAATATCACACTATCAACCAAAGAGCAAAAGGTCTCCCCAATACTGTGGAAAACACAAAGGGGAAGGGTGGGTTGCTGGCAAATAATCTCACCCACCAGCAGGTCCTTGGGCCGCATTCTAGTCCATGGCTCCGAGCAATGGGCAGTGACTGTGATTATGTGCAAGCATTCCACACATTTTCCTTGTGTTTTCGACAGTACGATGTCCTAAATGCAACGGGTTTGCATAGATGTGGATCGTGTGCTCACTGTGATACAGGAGTGACTCTAGCTATACCTCACTGGCGAGGCCAAAGCAGATAGGGGTTGCCTGCGTTCCCGTTCAGAGTGTACCTGGCTAAGCAGATCCGGCTGGACTGTTCCGACTGGAGCAGCACCAAGGCTGATTGGAAAATAGGTGGTCTCTGTTGAGAATGACATAGTCAGGCCCTCCAGGATTTTGAGATAAAAAAAGAAGAAAAACATGAAATTGGTAGTTTTGCAAAAAGTCAGTGCTTTTTACAAAAGTGACCATGAAATTGAAAGGATGTAATTGCTGGGTCAAATAAAAAGAGGGTCAGCACGAAGGCGAGTCTTTTGTTTATTTGCCACTCGCGGGGCTGGGGCCACATGTTAAAAAAAAAAAGAATCAAGCTCCTCGCTCAAGTTAAATGCGGCAGGCATGCAGGGGTTAAAATGGTAAATAAATAATGGGCTCCACTTTAATGGCATGTGGCAGGCCTATGGGAGCCACAAGTTAAAAAAAAAAATCAAATTGGGCCTATGGCTTGAGTGGAATGCGTTGGGCTTGTGGGAAACACAAATTCAAACAATAACAGGCCCCCCTCTCAAGAGGCAAAGGGCAGGCTCAAGAGGAACTAAAATAAAAAGACTGGGCGTGCTGCAGGCCCGAGCGCGCTAAGTATGTTTTAAGAAAATGGGTCTGCCACTATAGGAGCATGCGGCGTGCTCACGGGGGCCTAAAGTTTAAAAAAATAAAACTCTGGCTTGCACTGGGTGCATGCTGTATTCCCGCGGTGACAGGGGTGGCACAAAAACAAAATCAGACTCACTTTACAGGGGCTTATATGGGGGGGGGGAAGGAGGGGTTGGACAAACACTGTTTTAGAAATAGGGCCTGCAACCAGAGGTCAGAGTGCCCGAATATTTACAATGTCAGGCCTGCAGTCATCCTCCACCAATACCAGCCCCCAGCCCCTATCACAAATATGAAAAAGGGAGTCCACTGCCCATGGGGTAAGAGGTGGGCTCCCATTACTGCCTCCAAAGCATCAGCTGACATACCTTTGGGTGGTAGTGGGGTGGAATGACCACTGGATCAGTATCTCTCTCCACCCCACCACCAACCAAATTAAGGTTAGACCAATTGAGGACACCTAGTCACCTCTCTCCTACTCAAAGCACCAGTGCCCCACCCAAAAGTAACTAGGGCTGCCACCCATGCCCCATACAAGTGGTGGGCCCCAGACATGCCTACCCCATGCATTCCTGCTAAATCACCCACATTTGGTGGATGGCACCTTCTTTTTACTTCCATTCACCAGCCTGAAAAACAAAATGCCCCATAGGCTCAAATAGGGTCACTTGCTTTTTAAACCTTTATCACTCTCCGGAATGTACAATAAGTGGAAGAATTGTAGTAAAATAAAATGTCACAAAAACGCTAAAAAATGTTCTTTACTGTGCTGCAAAATTTTCTAACTTATGCTGCAACATCCTGGATAGGTCTTCAAAGTAGATGAAAAGCGATAAAGTGGAATGCAAAATGAACAATTGCAAGCAGTTCGTCTATCGCCTCTGTGTGATCCTCCCTAATATTGTGCCACTAGGGAGGCATTTTCATTGTCAGAATCCTGCCCGGGTGCACCCGAAAAAAATGGATAAACTTTCTCCCATGTTCCAGAATTTAGTGTGGCAAACAGTTATAACATTTCAAAGATAGTGAGTGAAATGTGTGGACAGAAGCTTTGCATTGGGGTGCCTTTGCCGCAGGGTTCTGTTACGGGCCGAGAAGGACCTGTTTCAAATCAGGGCGGCGCAATACCACAAAAAAGTGGGAGACTCTTTGTACCGAGATAGGAAAGGGGAATTTAATGTGGGAGGCTACACTATGCTCATCAGCTAAAATGTCGATTGAATCACTAATGCATTTTCTGTTGTTTTGTTTATCTAGTCGCAGTGCACGATAGTTGCTGCTACTTGCAATCTTGAAATAATTAAATGTGCCACAATTAGGGCAGCTATGCTGGCACTACAAATGCCAGGAAATGTACAAAAAAACGGTATTGCAGCCTCAATTCTCATTGGAAACCTAGGCTGGTTAGGTCAAAATTTGCCAACTTTGTAAATTAGTAGACATGTTACAGCTAGTATACATGACTGTTTAAGTTGTAAAAAGAGGGCTGAATAATAAGCGCCCCCAAATCAATGATTTTAGATGTAATATTAGAAAGACTGCAATTCTAGTTTTGATGAGATTTTTAGGTCTCGCCTAGGCAGTGCTTGCGCTTTCTCTACGAACCATGCTGTGTTCAGGATATGGGTATAAAGCTTCGCCCATCTTTTTAATTGGCTCCTGCCCTTTGCAAATGGTGGCTTTTTATTTGTCAATGGGCTTAGTAGTCCCTCCTTAGTACCGCCTTGTCGCTTCTTGTAACCTCCCATGAGGACACCCCCTTGACGTGTTGTTACTCCCTAGGTTTTAATTACAGCCTCACTGCACTATTTTCTTAAATGGCTTCAGGCAGGACACACACTTGGTCCTAAGCTAGGCTGGCAGTGGTTACTTCACTTACTAGAACATCTCACATTTTATATGAGACCATCTATAAATTTCGCTTCATCAGCTCCTAACAGAGTACAACCTAATCCGAAATGAAAGTAATAATTCTTTTGTCACATTTCCAAGCTACTAATTGTATGAACGGACATAGCTATTTGACTGTACTAGTAGTACTATCTTGCATGCAATACATTATGCGTAGGGTGGATTTACCATATCTTCTGCAGAGTACAGTACCATATGTGACCAAAGGAGGTCGCTTTTTTGCCACATGTGGTACTGAATCCTGCAACATGGCTATGTAAAAAACATGATGCCAATTATTCCAACTTTGTAGACATGCAGTGCTGGTGCCTTGCTCACTAGGGACCTCTAGGAGCAGCTTGCGATACTGCACCGAGACATGCAGTGCAGGTGCCTTGCTCATTACGGGACCTCTAGGAGCAGCTTGCGGTACTGCACCTAGACATGCAGTGCTGGTGCCTTGCTCACTAGGGACCTCTAGGAGCAGCTTGCAATACTGCACCGAGACATACAATGCTGGTTCCTGGCTCACTACACAAGCATTTTCAATGCACTAGGTCTTGCATTACCGAAAGTATGAGCTACTGGAGTTGCATTATTATTTGCAACGCCAATACCTCAAACTATTAGGAATTCGAGACCGATTTATTGCAAATGCTTGTTTTATGTGCTTTTGATTGTTTCTATTTTTGTGCAATGACTATATAACATTTTTGGATGTAAAATCCAATAAATCATTGTTTGAATATAAAGGCAATAACAAAAATAAACGAAGTAATATATGATTTCATGCATATCTCTTAAGAAATATACGTGAAATCAAGAGAGGCTTGCTGAGGAAGTTCCTCACTCAATTAAACGTTAAAGTAAAAGCCTCCAGCTCAACAGCAGAGAAGAACAGAGCAGGAGCAACTCTCCGTTCTGCCTAGAATCAAAGAGAAAAAGGCGCAGGGGGAGACATAATGAGCAGCCCTCAGCTGCAGACACCATTCTTAGTCACTGTATTTTGCTTTAAGATAGTCCCCAAACAGGAACTAAAGTACTTGGTGTAAGATGGGAGGACCAAGAAGACTTTATGGCAAAGTCTACTCTGCACCATATGCCCTTTCAATGGATCTGACAAGGGGGAAAAGGCTTGGCATTTGTTCTCACAACAGCCAACACAAAACATTAGGGTGCGCCCATGTGTTTACCGTCACATACAATTAACCGTCACATACAATTATTTGGATCACATTACATTATAAATGCCTCCCTTTCCTTCTAATGGAAATGGGGGCAAGTCATAAGCCCCATGCACTCCCTAACCCCCAGGGTATCATGTGGTTGTTCACCTCTCTTTATGTCCATATGGCTCCTTAATCAAATGTTTTCTGCATCTGGGGAGGGGTTCAGGGACTACATTACTAACTTTTCTGGTCCCCGACAGATCTCAAATCTCTTACAGGATCTAGGGAATCTTACCGCAACTTTTGGATGTTGGATGCAATCCCAGAGAGGCGGTACATGCCATCCACGATGCCGTGCTTCTCAATGAATTCGGTGCAGCTCTTGAGCACCTGCGGAACTGGAGTGACAAACAAGTGCAATGGAAGGATGGAATGGTGGATGGAGAAGAAAAGCAGAGAAATAAAGGCAGTCAAGAAATACAGAGAGAGGAAGAAAGCGGCAGAAAATGAAATGGAAGAGAAGGAGTAATAGAGGAGAAAGGGAAGAAATAGAGGGGGGAGAATGAAAAAAGAGGTTAGCTTACAAATTAAACATAACTCTTGCGCTCTTTGTAGTTAATAGGTTTAGTGTTATCAAGTAATTGAGACCATGATAATTTATGTGCGGTCCCAATGAAAATGTACTGTGGTGCTGGAAGCACTAGAAAACAAAGTCTGCCCATTGCTTAAGACAGGAACATACATACACATGCCATCAGAATCTGTAATTTGTTTCAAATATGTGCTGGATGGATCACTTTAAAGCAATCACAGTTAACAGGGGTAAGCCTTTGTGTTGGACTGGTCTGGAGATTCCCCATTACGTGCCAGGATAATCATGCCATGCTGTTTCAGGACCTGAGGAGTCTTGGTACATTGGTAACTATGAGCAATAAACGGACCTCCCTAGCTTATGGACAGTTTGTGTTTGCATCATCCTGTATGGATTTTGTAACTTCCCTTTATACAGGGATCAGACAGCAAGCTCTAGAAATGCAAAATAGGGGTGTATATCTTCTTCACACGTTCAAAATAACTGCCTATCTTACACCTTCGCCCAGACACTTGCACTAGCTTCTGGTGAAACAGCATACTCAGGTCAAGCCTACCTTCCTGGCTCACACAGCTAGTCGGGTCGACGGTTCTTCCTATCTGAGGGATAGTATTAGAAGATACTACCCTACTACCCAAGGGGACCAGTTATAATCTATGGGTCAATTGAAGTAAATTTTGCTTAGATTTCCAAAAGCCAGCTGTGTGGAGGCAACATAGGCTTTCCAAGTAGCATCACATTCAAATGCTCAGCCACCCGTTATCAGCTGGTGGTGAGTATATGGCTACTTTGAAGTGCCATGGGGGAGTTGCCAGGGTGGTTGAAGTGATTTGTGTTGTGCCCTGTGCTCCAAACCACCTCAGGGCTTCAAAAAGCATTGCACACAACCTTGTGTTAACAAAATAGTTTGCTATATGTTAGCATTCCGTGCCACTGATGAAGTTGTACAGGACCTGCTACTTCATCACACTTTTCTCATGTAGACTTGGGGTAAAGTAACCTCATTCAGCGATAGTGTGAGCTTTGTCAACGTATATATGGCACCAATATCAGTGTCTTCTGACCACATAGGTTATATCTACTCTGTAAATATGTGTCTGATGTGGCTGCCTGGAAGAGGCTTCAACATCTAATCAATAATCCTCATGTATGCATAAAGAGGATTCTTTGGGAACATACTATACCATCCAGTCAGAGTTTCAGAGGAACTGGTAAAGAGTCATCACATAATACATAACATGGCTGTCCAATGTGATCGTGAACTGCACATTTTGAAAGAACAGAAATCAAAATATGATTTGTTCTGGTGTCCGCAGGATAACAAGTCCTTTCAGTCCAAAAAATCGGTCACCAGAAGAACCAGTTCAGGACACTTGAGTTCTTAAGAGCTGGAAAGCTCCCGGTCAAACACATATGATATAACTTTAGAGACAAAAGGTTGCACTGTATAGCCTAACATCATGTATTCACACTGATTATTGAATACTTGACTTTTAATGCATGACCCTGTTCTGAATGTTTGGCATACTGCGTTTAATGTGTTTTCAGCTTCTTATTTTGACTTGTAGAGAACTTAACAGACAACTGAAAACATAAACAAGTTAATATTTCAAAGTCTATACAATAGTGAACCAACAGAGCTGGCTGAACAGATAATTGAAGAGTTACATAAATAAGCATGTAATAGTATATTGTAATACCGGTGTTATTATAGTAAAATACAATGTATCTGTTTACCATGTACAGGCAGTGTGTATACATTGAGAACAGGTGCCCTCTACCTCAACGATTATTATCCTTAGCAGATTAATAAAGTGGATATAAATAAAGAAGCAAAATGTAAACTGTAAATAATGAAGGATTTTGAAATTGGAGCCAAAAACTCAGTTGGTATTCTTAGCTTGACTTGTGGAGCAGCACAAGTACAGCAAACAGAATAGACCTTGGACAACGGGTGACCTCATTGACGCCCCAAAAATAAAAAGTGATATGCTAGGAAAAATAAAACAACTGATTTAGAAAACCTTCTCATTACAATTTCGATTTCTTTATATTGTGAATGAATACTTAATCATTTGTGTATTTGTTTGATGTATACTGGTTTTGTTATTTATTTGTGTTATTTTGAGGTTCAAAGCATAGAAATTGTTAATGCCGAAGCCCCAGGCTTCCATTAATGATTCTGAAGGAGTCCCCATAACCGAGTACGGATTCCGTTTTAGTCCACTGCAGTGAAAAGGTTAAGAACTTCTGGTCTACAAAAGGTAAACAAGGTTTTAACATGCTATGGACAAGACTCTAGGCTAAGGAAGGATATGTTCTCCACTATGCAAGTCTTTTCGGGATCCAGTGTCATTATATCAAGCCAAAGTGAAAGTTTTGCTTTTAAAAAAAAATAATTTGCCTTTTTTTATATTGATAAAATTTGTTTACCTTCTTCAGGTTAATAATCACTTATTATGTTTTTAGAAATGACGAACTGGTGAATTATTAATATTTTTAAAGCGTGCTGTTATCCCGAGAGTGGGGTGCCCTGGAGCTGGCTAATTATCAGATTAACGGTAGACCCACCCTACTACAACTGTTGAAACAAACAAGTTTTTATAGACTTTTTGAATGCAGAATATTCTGACAACTGCCTCAGCACAAGCGGCAGGGAGCCTCAGATCCTGGCTGTATGAACGTCTCCCCTGCGTCAGAATTTGAGGACTTGGAGCAGACCATCTCCAGAGGAACGTAGGACATGTGCAGGACAGTAAAGTCGGATTTTCTTAGAAAGGTAGAAACGGCCCAGTCCTTGAATCGCTTTGAACGCTGGACAGAGAGCCTTAAAAACACATCTCTGCCGAATAGAAGTCAATGAAGCGAAGGTATAAGAGACTTCACAGAAGTCCTTTGGGAGAGGGTCAAGAGCTGCATTCTTAACCACCAGGAGCATGTGCAGAAGAAAAGAGGGCAGGCACAGGTAAAAAGCATTGACATAATGCAGCAGAGATAAAATTAGAGCCTGGACTGCAGTTGTTCAAGCAGAACACGATTTTCCATATGGCTTGAAGCAATACAAATGAAAAATCGGTATCAAATATCACTCCAAGTTTCTAGTGCAGGAAGCAGTAGATGGTCATTTGCCAAATACCTCCAGACACCGATTCGAATCCCACATGGCCAAGTGGGCTTCAAAGAGCAAGGTTTCTGTTTTTCCCGCAAGAAGCTCCATCAAGTTTTGATTCATCCACCACAAGATGGCTACCTTGCAGGCATATAAACGATCCAGCTTTCCTCCAGATTGTTGGAGATGGAAAAAACACAATCCAAGTGTCATCTGTATATGCCACGCAGGTAAAGCCAAATGATCTAACCAATGCATCTAGTGAAAGCAAGTATATTAAACAGGGCAGGGCTAAGGGACGATCCCTAAAGACCCCCGCAAGGAAAGCTGAAATCCTGCTACGAAAACAGGGAAAGGAAAACGCAGTTAGATCTTTCATCCAAAAAAAGAGTTGATCCAGTTCAGGGCCAGACCCACTACTTTGATGTCCCTTAACCTTTCTAAAAGTACTGGATGAGCAACAGTATCAAATGCTGTGGAGAGGCCAGTAGGACCAGGGTCACAGGCTTGTCCTGGTGCAGGAAATAACGAGCCTCCTCCGCCACAGAACGGCGAGCAGTCTCCATATTGTGAACCGGACTGAACCCGGACTGGACTTTGTCAAGTAACTGTTTTTTGTTGCAGATGGAAGGTGAGCTGACCATTAACATGACTTTCTATGATTTTGGTTAAATCAGGAAGCAAGGAGCTAAGCCTGTAATTCTGCAGAATGGTGTATCCATAGATTGTTTTAGACACAAGTACTATAAAAACATGTTTCTAATCAGGTAGGAGGGAAGCAATGGCCAAAGATTTGATACATATTTCTAATAGTTTGGGTGCCATGAAAATAATACAAATACACTGATATACACCTGTGCCAGTTATTTTTAGGTTTCGCCTGGCGTTGCAGCGCGCATGCGCTGCTCACCACGCAATATATATTGTGGATGAGGACTTTCAGAAGGGGTCTTGAAGCCCTGCCCCTCATTTCCATTGGCTGGCATCACCGTTTATGCTAAACGGTGGCCTGCCATTGGAAATGAGCTTTTTTGGTTGCCGCCCTTTCGCCTTTTGGGAGGGCCCCTCCGGACTGGATGGCTTGGTTTACCGCTGTCATGAAGCATTTTCTTATCTTCACGAGGCGTGTTATATAAACAAACCGTGATACAGTTCGGATGGACCGTCCCAAAAGGAGGCTGGCACAACGCGCTTTCACTTTATAATTCCATTGCATGGCGACAGCTTGTTGTAGTTTGTTCGTGGATATGTATGGTTTTTTAGGGAGGTTTTTCAGCATTCCTAACAAAAAAAGCGTATCATGAGTAACATTTACTGCGCACTCCTCTGAAAGGTGCCTTTTCCAATATTTACATGTAATTCCTGATGCAGTGGGTGCGTCGCAATGAATGGTTATAATGCAATGTGAGAAAAACTGGAGAAAATTGTTGAGTCAGACAGTGTAACATGTGACTTGGGTGAAGGCTAGGTTTCCTTTAGAACAGCACCAAATAAAAGATTAGCAAATGCTGTAGAAAGAATACAACTGAAATGACAACACTCCATTTCCAGTACATTATGTTAGCAGCTTACCCAACCGCAAATCCAGCAGTTCTACAACGCTCGCCACTGCCCATATTTACCACATCATGCTTTGGCATAGATATGGCGTTTCATGGTGTTCATTAGGATAAAAATAAAAATGAAGCTCTCTTTCATCAGAAAGATGACACTGCATGTTTGGCTCACTCGGGTTGCAATCGTCGTTCTTTGATGAACTACAGAGGGTTCATTTTGCGAGAACTGGCTAAGTATAAATCAATAAAGAGGGGAAATGGCAAGTGCCTTGCGTTTCTCAGAATCTTACTATCTGCAGGAAGCTGCGTTGTTTTCAAGAGGTCCTTTTAGAAACAGTTCCACGCGGTAAGAATTTGCACTTTAGCAGCATCCTTTTATCAGTAGGCCTGCTGGGTGCCGGCCGCGCTCTCCGTCACCTCCTCACGCTCCGACACCTCCTCGCGCACGGAGCGCCTTTTGTATATGTAACCCATTTGTTTGAAGCCATGGCTTCCCTAATCAGCCTTCCACATATTGGAAGCGCGCTGCGGGAGTTATTGACCACGTCCATGTTCTTTCCAATGCTGTCAGTGCCCTTTGTACCTTTTCGCAAATTGGCAGCCATACTACTCACTAGCTCGATAAAATGTTTCTTTCCATCGGCTTACCAATATTATTTCTCGATAGAAACCTTAAGCTGCCGATTCAACGTGGTCGGCTAGCATCTCAAACGTGGGCTGCTGGTTTGTCAAACTACATCCTAGTCTTTTCCCAGCTACTCGATACTAAAAAAAAATGTATTGATAATCCTATTCGATAAGTGAGACATCACGTGCATCTGTATGAGTAATGCAGCCTTGCCTTTCAATTTGTTTTTCTTTTATTCAGTCGTACGGGTGCCGTCGCTATTTCATGGTGTCAACTCTGCTCTAAAGAGTTGTGTTGGAAAACCAGAAGTGCTATTTGGGAGCCTTTCTCTCCCCAAACTCTTGTGAGACCTTGAAAAAATATAATCTTGGCTGCGTGTTCCTTTATTCCTGGTTAACACTAGAGGTGTGGTTTCCGAAGAAGTTTTGTGATGTGAGAGTGGGATGCACTGGTTACTTGCCAGTTACAAGCATTTGCAGTGTGTGAGAAGTTGGCCTGGCATATGCTGGTCACTAGTTATAGTCGCCACCTTGCACCAGTCCAAATCGACTCTTATGGTAGATAGGTTTAAGACAACCTTTTAAAGAAAGCTATCCTAGTGGTAGCTGTGGAAAGCAGCCTTCAGACTAAGGCTCTGAGGAATGTAAAGCAGCTTGTTTTACCTTATAATCTCTTGAATTACCAAATGAAAGGACACCACACAGGTATATATATCAAATATATATGTATTTATTTCTAGACACACTCTACTAATCTCTTTATGAGATTCGAAGCCAGGAACACATTTAAATATCAACGTTTCACAATAAGTTAAGCACAAATATGGCTGGAGCCCTAGGGGCGTACCAGACCATATACTAAAAAAATGGGTTAAGAATGTCGACTTGCAAAATGACAAGGCCTAGGGCCTGGGGAATCGCTGGGGCTTCACTAATGCAGTGTTAGCAGGTAAGTAACAGGCCCACGGGAGACGCGTGCAGTGTGTGAACACAGTCGCGGGTTCCCTATTGATTACAATGGAGCAAGTCGCGGTTTGATTTTTAAAGTTTAAGGGCACTTCGAGGAAGTCTACAAGCAAGCCACTTACAAGGTAAGTAATTCGAGGGCCAACACGTACTAGGGCACCGGAGTGCACGAGTTACCTCACCCAGAGAAGCCGGGTGCATAGGTGTCTTTTGGTGTCGGGTCGCGTCGCTGTCTTCTATGGAGACCAAAGAAGACTTGCTGCTTGCGTCGACTGAAGAAGTGTCCGGTGGAATCCAAGGATGGATTGAAGATGGAGATGGCCTGAAAATTGAAGGGACAGTGTTCAAAGTCACTTGCCAGTGACCGGTGGCCAGGAAGATGGCTGACCACGGATGTCGGGTGATTTCAGGTCGTCGATGGTGTTTTGACTCTTCGCTCACGAGGTCCAGGAGAGATCGACGATGACCAGCAGCCGGATTTGGAGTGTCCCACGACGTCTGCAGCTGACTGCGGAGTGGGCAACCAGATTGGAGCCAACAAGCCTTGGCTTGGCAACTGCAAGTCTCGTGGAAAGTGAAGATTGTCAGCGTTGCAGACCAGCAAGGTCTGAGGGACTCACCCAGCGAGGGTGAGTGAGGGCAGGCCAGGAGCAACCAGGAGAGTCGATAAGAAAGTCTTCGGGAGACCCACAAGCCAACGGGCAAGTGATCGCGAAGACGCCTCTTGAGGAAATGCTTTGCAGGAGCCCACGGTCACTCGGGACGGGGTAGGCCTCTGATTTTCGCTGCAAAACCTGCTGGAGGTTTGGGTCCCAAATGGTCCAATGCACAAGTTCGTAGAACGTCGTCAACGGGTTGCACTCGACAATAGTGCACGGTACCCGGGTATTGCTGTTCCTCGTCACTCGTGGGGTCCACTCGCCACAGCTTTGCTGGGGACTCACAATGGCCGTCGAGAAGTCAGGAAATCCACTGCGACCATTGATTAGAGTTTCTGGTGCCTGCCAAGCAGGGGAGTCACTCCTTGACTCCAAGGGAGATTCTTCTGTCTTCCAAAGGTAGTGGAACGTCGAAGGGCCAGGATTCTTCTTTGTAGAGCGTCGTCCAGGGTTATCTACTTTGCAATGGCAAGGTTGGCTATCTTATACTGAAGATAGGGGAGGGACTAGCTCTATGACCACTCCTCTGGGAGGGTCAGGGTAGGGGGTGGTTACACCCACTTCCCTTTGTCCAGTTTCGTGCCAGAGCAGGGACAGGTAGCCCCTGAACCGGTTTGAGCTGGCATATGCACAGAGGAGCCTACTGCTCCCCCAGTGCAGGACTTCAAAGCACTCTAGAAGTGCACCCACCCAGCTCCAATACACTAAATCCTGTCTGGAAGGTAGTGACACCTCCCTGTGACAGGATGCCTATTGTTGGGCTTTCTCCACTGCGAGTTTCAGTCAGCAGCAGGAGGGCAGCCCAGTGTCTGTGCTGGTGGCATCCATTTTGTGATGCCAGGGCTCTTTCAGATTTCTGTCATTTTACATGTCGTCCCCTCTAGAAGGGTGGGATCCTGCACCCACATCATGGACTGATGTGGGGGTATGATTCCAAGTTGTTTGACACCAAACACGACATGTTTTGATGCAGTCATTCCAAAGTTAGCATTTTAATGCACTTAAGAGTATATGGTTTAACCGCATCCACAAACAGCCATAGAGAATAGACTCTGGTAGCTGCAGAGGGGCACTGCTCACGCAGAGGCACCCCCTCACATAGTAAACCACG
This sequence comes from Triturus cristatus, assembly GCF_964204655.1. NCBI lineage: Eukaryota > Metazoa > Chordata > Amphibia > Caudata > Salamandridae > Triturus > Triturus cristatus. The sequence goes on from NC_140584.1 coordinate 20,002,062, forward strand.
CACCCTGCCCTCAGGATTGATAGGGCCTGCCATAGGGGTGGCTGATAGGTTTATATGTGTGTGTATGGTGAGATATAGAAACCTATACCTCTGTGAGGAGTGCCTACACCACCTCACCCAGGCTGCAGTAGCAGGCCTGTGGTGTCAGATTGAGTCTGCTTCCCAGGGGTGGCATAATACATGCTTCAGCCCCTGGTAGGCTTGTGAAGTGCCATATACTTGGGGCTCATAAGGTACCACAGTATCCAATCACTAGTGCATCTAGTATGCACACCAAGTCGTTTAGAGAGAACAGAGAGACTGGGGCCCTGATTAGCAGGGACCCAGCCAGACTATAGCCAGAAACCAGTGTATACATCAGAAAAAAAGTGGGGGCAACATAAGTGCACATTCTACTCTCCTACACAGTGCAATAGGTCTCACATTTACGCGAGTTTGAGCTATTGGCATTGTAATGACATTGCTTTTTATTTTTGTTTTGCTTTTTGAAACATAAATAAAAGGCATTGTCATTTACAATGCCAATAGCTTAAGCTCGCGTAAATGCGAGACCTATTGCATTGCAAATGCTTGTTTTGTTTGTTTGTAGTTAAATGCGGACGAATGTCACAGTTTTCAGAAATAACAGTGTATGGTTTATTTCGAAGTTGTAGCAGGCTGTTTACTTTGAGACAGCCTCAAAAGGCAAGGATGCCTAAAAACCAATAAAGGAGAAAGGTTGGTCTAAATACACACTACTTTCTTCTTTACTCTGTTTAGCACTGATGTAGTGCATAGTTGTTTATAAAACCATCTAGTTGACAGTTCTAATCTCTTCAAATATCTGCTATTTCTCAGTGGGACTGAGACTCCAACTTGCTGGGAGCATGAGGCTAGTTCTCATCTTGGAAAGTTGGCTCTAAGGCCTGTCTTTTTTTGCAGTCACCTGTTTTATTTTTTCCCTCTCTGGCACTGGTCCCTAGATTATATATGTCCACATTTGTAAGATCCTACAGTCTCGTTCACCCAGGAATGTGTTGCACTGTATTGTAGCTGAATATGTATGTTTTGGTTGATTCCCTGATTCACAGCTTATGTGCATTTGAGGTTGGGGAGCTCTACACAGACTGAGTGCTTTGGACAGGCGAGAATATTGTCTGGCATGCGACGTATGTGGAATTTAGTGTTTCAATGTCATCTGTGAAGACCAGCATTGTGTTCTAATCAGGTTTCATTGCTGCCTCTTAGCATAACTTGAATTGAAAAGAGTAGATAAAATGCTTAAGCTTTAGGTGCTACTTCATGAACGTATAGGAAGATTGTGACTATAGTGTGACCTCGGCGGTGTGTATTGGAGGTCTGGAGTCCATGTAAGGACTTGATGATGGCAAAAAGGGGATGATAAACCAGACATGGTGCAAGCTCAAGCCATACACCCAGCAGCATGAGGGAGCAACCCATAGCAGTGGGCATTGTATTGAAACATTTATATAACACTTACCACCCCTATATGGGGTGCTGAAGTGTCTGCGTACATGGGTAGCACGCGACTGCACAGGGTATATGGCTGGAAGTGTGTTGTCTTGTTTTGATCCTATTTGGGAAACAGTTACATGTCATGCGTGATGGCCACCGAGGTGCGGTTATCATGTCATGGGTTGCAGCGCTTAACAGTGTCATGGAAGAAGTGTGAGAGAGAGAGGCACGTGTTTATGATTTTCAGTAAGCTCACAACTTTGATCAGTTCTGCAGGTCCCTTTATAGTAAATGTTCTATTCATAGACCACTTGGCTGGTTACAGCACTGGGTTGTATATTTTGCGATATTTTATTTAACGTTTATGGCCCTAAGAAGGCATAGGTTTGAGGGAGAAATGTTAAAGAGATCAACTGGGTTTCACATATCATTGCATACCGAATGCCATTGTGAGATGTTAAAAAGCAGTAACAGAATATAGTTTAAAGTCCTTAATTTGCCTGGGGCACATAGAATATTTCTTCAGGTATTCCATGCTTGTTCAGTTGGTCACTGATGGTTTAATTGCTGTGGGTTGGTATAGTAATGGGTGAAGGACATGACCCAAAGCAGTTTTATCTTATGAGACAGTAAGAGTGCCGAGCAGTATAAGGGAATTATGTAGCTTGCTTGAAATACAATCAACTGCCCAACCACTGAGTGCCTGGCTTAGCAGTTTGGCTGGATTGCTCCTACTGATTTGCTTGTGTCTTGGTCTAATCTGAGGCGGAAGAGTTGGTAACAAAATGATGGGTTGTAAAGCTACCATGAGTAATTGCCACTGGTTAGACTATTTACAAGCATTCCTCCCATCACTTTTTGTGGCATTTGATTTAACAAATTAAAGTCTATCCTACTGGCTTTGCCACTGCTGGGAAAAGTAGCAAAATATATTTCTTTCTGTGTAGGATGCACATAGAAGAAAAAGAACTGAATGTGACATACAGCATGGTTTACTTTATTTTTCAGATTTAGAGTAATCTCTTGTGCACTCTGATAGAAGCACTTCCAAGAAGGCAGAATGATATATCGCCAGCTGATAGCATTGAATAAGAGAGTAATACTCCTCTGAGTGGATCCATGGCAAAGTGCACTCTTGCATATGTTAAAGAGTTGGGACGTAATATGTCATCCAGACACCTTTGCTGTCAAAGCATAGAAAGAAGAGAAGTTTGTCCTATAAAACAGGCCAATTATTATGAAAAATTTAGAATAGTCAAGCAGTAATATTTTGTGTATGTTGCCATTCACGGACATACTACTTTGGGGGGTCACTGCAATATGTAGGAAGCTGTAAAAAGAAATCTGGTGAAATGTATTTCTTTATTTATTTATGGCATTTATTAAAGTGCTCTATCACCGAACAGGCATCCTGGCGCTGAACCAACAGTGTAAACCATCAGACTAATGTTCCGGGAGACGCAAGTGACCAATTACAAGCTAGGAAAGAGACAAGTTTTTAATTTCTTCCTGAAAGGGAGGAGGTCCTCCATTTGTCTCAGCTCCAGAGGGAGCCTGTTCCACAGTCGTGCGGCTGCGGTTCAAAAAGCCCTACCACCTAATTTTATTTTTTTATACCTAGGCACCTTTACCAACCTTGCAGTAGAGGAACGAAGGTTCCGCACTCGAATATACCACTCAAATTTCCTTCTCAGCAGAGCCGGCCCAAGTCCATTCAGGACTTTAAAAACTATACACAAAGATTTGAACTGGACTCTCTGGCATATCGGGAGCCAGTGCAGCTCAGCCAAAGCCAAAGAGGTAGAAGATCGTCTTGATTTCCCCAATGCGAGTTTCGCAGCTATTGCCTGAATCCTCTGAAGCCTATCCAGTAAATATCTCGGGGACTCAAGCAATAAAGCGTTACAGTAGTCCAATATGCTTACGATAGAGCATGGCACAATCAGTGCTCGTGCATGCACTGGCAGTAGCGGGAGAATTTTACGCAGGGCTCTAATAATGGCAAAACAACTCCCCACCATTTTATTTACCTGCGATTCGAGAGTCAGCTTACTGTTGAAAATAACACCCAGATTGCGTAACTTCTCGACTGGCAACACTGGACTAGCTGATGCTAATGGCCAGAAGTTCAGGGGAAGCCCCATGGGGTTCTTCCCCACTGGACAGTAGAGAATCTCAGTCTTCTCAGAGTTAAACTGAAACGAATTCTCCGTCAGCCATTGAGCGGTATCTTGAAGACACTCATGAAACACTTTCAGCGTTGTAGCCTGTTCTCCCTCTAAGGAGAGAATCAGTTGAGTATCATCCGCATAATTTATAATGTTAATATTGTGTGACCTTATGACACTAATTAGAGGTTTCATATCAATATTGAAGAGAATAGGGCTAAGCGCAGAGCCCTGCGGAACACCATGCAAAATGTCAGTAACATCGACACTGCCTGTTTCCGATTAAAAAGAAATGATTGAAACCAGCTCAAAGCCGTACCTGCTATTTCCACCTCTTTAAGTCTCTTCAGAAGAGTGGCATGATTGACCGTGTCGAATGCGGCAGACAGGTCAAGCAGGATTAAAACCACCACCTGACCTCTGTCTGCACGCATGCGGAGCTCGTCCATCACCGTCACTAAGGCCGACTACGTACCATGGACTGGACGGAACCCAAACTGTACATCCTCTAAGATTCCATTGAATTCCAGGTACTTAGAGAGCGTACCACTGACCACACGTTCTACCATCTTAGCAGAATAGGGTAACAGGGAGGTCGGCCTGTAATTTTTAGGACATCCTGGGTCCAAAGATGTCTTTTTTAACAGCGGGGTTTCCAAAGCCTGTTTCCACCCTGTTGGTACTATTACACTAAGAAGAGATTGTTTACAAATACGGTGGAGAATAGGGAATAATTCCACTCCCAACTCCTTCCACACCTTATGTGGTAAAGGGTCCAAAGGTGACCCCGAAGAAATACTCAAGGCCATTTTACAGAATTCCTCCTCCGATGGTATCTCAAAATCAGTTAACTTGGGCCGCAACTCTATCTCTTCACTTCTACCTTATTAACATCATTTTTGATTTCCCTCATTCTGCCCCTTATGATCTATGCCCTCAACCTTCTCCTGTATCATAGCCCCTCCAAGGCCATCAATGATAATTTTAATTTTTTCATTGAAAAACCTTGCCAGGTCATCACACAAATTCTGAGTAGGGAGCGTCTGATTCTTAGCACACTCAGGACTAATCAAATTATTAAAAAGATTAAAAATGCATCTGGTGCCATTCGGCGCATTTAAAATAGTCCTGGAGAAATACTCGGATTTTGCAATGATTATTTCTTTCTTATAAATGGTAATTAGAGATTTCCAGGCGATTTTATCTTTCCCTTCATACACCCTTCTCCATCTCCTTTCTGCCTGTTTACACTTGAGTTTAAGATTTTTTAATATAGCATTAAACCAGGGTGCCGAAGGTCTGCCCACTTTCTTATGGTTTTTTAACGGGGCGATCTGATCCAAAGTTGAAACAATCTCAGTGCACAAGGATCCATAATTGTCCTCCACCTGCCTATTAGTCTTAAAACTGTCTTCAAGGGCAAACACGGGAAGGGTGTCACGTTTTTTTAAAAGGGATTTCCAATTCCTACTAACATAATTCTTCGATTCTCTGATATTCGGACCATGAGATTTTAGGTCGGATACCTGAAACTTAATCAGGAAATGGCCAGACCATTCCACAGGTGCAATGTCCAAGACTCCCAACCAAATTTTATCTCCAAAAATCAGATCAAGCATGTGACCTCCTTTATGTGTTGGTTCATCAACTAGCTAATATAAGTTAAAACCTTCACATGATTGGAGAAAGTTGGTAAGGCTGGAATCTAGGGTTCCATTGTACCACAGATTAAAATCACCTAACACCAGTAGTCTGGCGTGCGTAGCCGCCATATTACTAATGGTTTCAATCACAGACTGAAGTTGTTGCGCACTTATAGCCCCTGGAGGTCTATAGCATACAATCCCAGTCAATACATAACCATTGAGGTCTTTTATCCCAAATCCCAACATTTCAAACCCCTTTGTCGCATCAATAACTTTTTCGGTCAGATTCCAGGTGTCTTTAAAGATTACCCCTACTCCTCCACCCCTCCCGCTTGTTCTAGGTTTATGAACAACTTTATTACCAGGCGGACAAACCAGTCCTGGCTCTAAGTCGCAATCGGGAAGTGTCCAGGTTTCTGTCATGAATAACATATCCAATTCATGGAATTCCAATAACAATTGGATCTCCGCCCAATGCTTAGGCAGTGATCTAACATTTAGTAGACCACATATAGGGCGATCCTGTTTAAAAAAAAATCCGATAGGGGATATGCAGATTCCTCTATGTTCCACTTTCCCCACTCTGACCCGGACTCACCTATCCTCCGCAGTTCAGCACCTGAATAACTTAGATGGAGATTGAACGTGCCGTTTCCCTGGGACTGCCCCAACCGGGCAGCATGGCTGGCGCTGTGTGGAAATGTATGGAAAGTTTTTTCGGTGCACTTAACACTGTTTTTGCATTAAGAGAAAAGTACTGCATTCCATGCCTATTAGAACTGCAACACAAACAAAAAGCTGATGCTAATTTTATACCAGTAAATGCAGGAAAAAAGACGTGAACAATGCTTGCAGATTTATCTCTAAATTTGTGATAATGAGGCTGTAGTAACCGTATTAATGAGTGGTGGTATAACAGAAACACATCTGATATTCTTTAAAAGACAGAGCTTATCTCTTCCAAATTGCAATGCAGCAAAGCTCTACTGTACATAGAGAGCAGAATAAAGTCCTTAAAGTACTTTCCCTAACGCCGGTAAGCTTCTTTTCCATGTTGCTTGACACCCTTCAGGATTATATAACAATGTCCCTTTTTTCACTTGGTAACTCCTCTCAAGAGTTCCCGATACCGGGGCCACTGATAACGTGGTGAGAAATACCAGGAAATACATTGGATCCTGAGGATCACATATGAGGACTTACTGGGGGAGTTAGTAATTTGTTTGATTCACAATTTTCCCTAGTATTTTACCCCTAGACTCCTCCCAGCTTTCAGTAGGCAGAGGGTGAAGGGGAGGTAAGGAATATGTGAAGGTTAGCATTAAGGGGAGGGTAGTTAAGGGGTAGTAAGGGGTTTTCAGGATTCAGAGAAGAGTAGCACTAAGTGGTAGCAGGGGTTTCTAAGGGCTCAGGAAAAAGTAGTGTTAAGGAGCAGCAGGGAAAAGTAATGTTAAGGAGCAGAAAAAGGTTTTAGGGTCAGAAGTAGTAAGGATTGTTTAGGGTTCAAGAAAGGTAGCATCATGGTTCAAGGATGGGTAGCATTATGAGTTGATGAGAGGTTTATAGGGTTCAGGGGAAATGGTAAATGGCTAGAAAGGAATTTTTAGGGTTCAATTATGAGTATCATTAAGGGGTAGTAAGGTTGTTTAGGGTTCAGCAAAGGGTAGTGTTAAGGGGTAGCAAAGAATTTGAGGGTTCATGGAATGGATGTGTTAAGGTCACAGAGGGGATTTTAGGGTTCAAGAAGGATAGTTTAAATTTACAGTAAATTAAATATTAAAAATAATTTAATTTTATATATATCAACATAATAGGTTTGAAGTAAATTAAAAATAATAATAATAATGGGGGGGGGGGATCGAATTATTAATTCAATTAACTTTTGTCAGCCGAGGAGCTTTAAAAAAGTCTCTCCATACCCTAAATCTTAAACTTGTAAGAAAAAGCATCATCTGAAGCTGATGATGGAAAAGGAAGGGGGTAGGTGCACAAACTGCAATACAGCAACACATTCCTTCTTCCTGCTCTCCTCTCATCTATGCTGCTGGCAGAGAAGAACACTGAATAATTATCTAGGAGAAAAAGTTTTGCAATGGTGTGTGTTTGACATAAAGGTCAAGGTCTGTTATAGTACAATATTTAGACATAATAAAGAACTCTGGCTCACTCAACTCGATAAAGGATTACAGCTCTGGAAAGAAAGTACTTTTCGGTGGAAGCACACACCTTCCCAATCAAAACATATGTGACAGCGACTATCGCACAGCTTTGTTCATTGTATGCTTCAGCAGCATTATTGCTCTATCTATTATGCTCCCAATCACAGTGAGTGGTTAGGTGCAGTTGGCGAAAAGCCAAATAAGCTAGCATAGAACAAGCACCCTGGACAGTTTAAGACACCATTCAGACCTTGACTTCTGATGTATTGTCTGGGTCATTGACTCTCCACCACGTCATGTCTTTTGAAACTAAGGAAATATTTTCAATTACTAAGTTGATCATTTAGAGGTTTCAAAATTTGTTTCAGTATTAGAATGACTAGAGAGGTTGTACGAATTACAAAGTTTCAGTATGATTACTGACTATATACATTGGTTTCATTTATTTTCAATGCATCTTAAGTAGACAGCATGAAATTCTGCCCATTTTGGACCTATTGTTCTGAGATTACACTTTAAAATCTATTAAAATGGGCGGGTGGTCGAGCTCTTGAAGATGGCGGACACGTGATTCGGAAGCTTCCCACCTGGACCCTCTCATATGCATAATCCCCCCCATATCCATGACCCCCACTAGCTGTGAAGGTCACAGATGAGTGCCTGTTGCCCCCTTATACCCATCGGGCCCACAGCACACTTTTCTGACTGTTGCATCAGCACGCTGAGCCGAAGCCTGCAGCAAGAGGCGTACTCATCCAGTGGACCTCTGAGTGGCCATCCAGATACAGGGGGCCCTGGCCAGGTGAGGAGGGGACGGGGGCTGTGTTGACCCTCCCCATACGCATTTGAGCTCCATAACGACGGCACCAGCCTCACCTGATCGCAGAGGACCCACGACCCACCTGGCGTGGAGACAGCCAAAGTCGCATGGCTGAATTAACCCAGGCCATAAGACTAGCGATCCCTGCCGCTTGGACCCCCCTCACCTTTCACAGACCTTAAGGAGCCTCCACCCCACCGTTTTATTTACCTGCGATTCGAGAGTCAGCTTACTGTTGAAAATAGTGGGGGTTGTGTGTGGTGGGGTCCATTGGGATCCTCACTCTGTTTGCGCCCTCTGGAGCTCCCTGCTGATATCGCCAGACCCAACCGACCTAGAGGGAACCACGACTCGCCTAGCAAGAGGACGACTCACCAGCCCAGACTCCTAAGCCCGGGCAGAAGGGGGGGACCTACGACCCCCACTGTATTGGCGTTGAGGCCTTCTCGCTTCCCTCAGACCCCAAAGAGCCCCCATCTAAATCAAACTGTTCCAAAAAATACCAAAGGTACAACCTGCCCACCCCCCAAATCATGATGCCACCACATTACTCCACTGCTGCCTGTTATCCCGCTTAACTCGGGGACTACCTCGCTGTGCTGTTGTTCGGGGGTCCGCCCACACCTTCACTATACACTGAATCTCCCTAGTACTCAGAATCCTGGAGGGTGCTAACCATTCCCAGGCCTTCTTTTTCTCACTACCCACACAGCCAGGAACCGAGATTCAGGCTTGCACATAGGCACCCCCAGACGCCGGTGACATGGCAGGAGGACGTGGCAAAAAGTACTATTTCATTAAATTTTTCCTCCAAAATCCACCTCAGTATGAATCCCGCGATGACACCCCACCACCACCAACAACGAACAGCCAGACTTCCACCCAAGATGACGGAGCTTAGCCCATCACCAGGGACTGCACCTCCAACTAGTCCAGGAGATTAAAAACAACATCAAGGAGGTGAAGACGGACCTGTCTAGCACAACTTACATGCCCACCAACGAGAATTTAATGATTTCAGCGAGAGTGTAGCCCAGACAGAACAAACACTGAAAAAGCAATCAGAAGAATGTGAAGCACTACAGCAATGAATCCTCCAACTAGAAGACCATCAAATTAGCCTTGTGGAGGAATGCAATGACTTGGAAAGTCGATCCAGACGCAACAATATTAGAATTTTAGTGGTCCTGGCCAATGTATGGGGACGGTTTTCCCTCAATACCTATTCCACCTTTTCAATGCCATACTGGAACGCAGCACTGGTGAACTGATTCTCACAGGGTAGTAACTCTCTGCTCTGCCAGGAACAGTCTTCCTGACGTCCTTTCCCACATTCACTGCTTCACATAGAAAGAAGAGAATATGTCCAAAGCAGCTCCGCATGGGGCTCCATCTCCTTTACCGGCACTCAACTTCTCTCTTTTCAGGATCTCTCCACCACAACTCTGGCAAAGGGACGTACCTTTAAACCAATAACAGACTTTTTGATCTTCAGGAATACTAAATAACGATGGACTCACCCCTTCCGCATAGTTTTAACCTAGGAGGGTGTACACATTTCCCTGCTTTCCTCCAGGAAGCTAAACAAATCCTGAACCGATTTACAACCGGGGGCGACCCCTCTGTGACTCAGACAATGCCCGCAGCAAATATTCCAGTTGGCTGACAGTACCAGGACATGGGGGTGTTTCCAAGCACCACAGAGATCGAACATGGCAAAGCTCAACTCCTAAACTATCTTCGTGAGGCAACCAAGGTCGACCCACAACCCCTGAACGGACCATCCACTGAGGAAGACGATGCTCCCCTCATGGTGAAGCGTTCTGTATCTCAATACTACAATTTGCAACAAACAGTTTCCACCTGGCTTGCCTAGGGCGGGGACTGAGCCACCTCATGTCGACTTCATGGCTGAAAAACTCCGTGGCCTTATGTTGACACTTGGTGGGGAGGACACCTGCATGTAAGTAACCACCCGATGGCACTTCCCCATTACTCACACTTACCTATAGTTGGTTATTAATGTTTGGTTTCTTGAAAATTCATTTTTCTCATTTTCAGGGGGGGTCGGAGAGGGGGCCACACCAGACACCATCACTTAGCTACACGTACAATCGTCACCAATTGGAGTCAGGCGAACATTTGCTCTCTCTCTTCCACAACTCCCACACCATGACCCCTTACCCTTACCTCCTTGAAAGTCGCAACCTAGAACGTTAGAGGACTCAACAACCCCTCTAAACGCTTGAGCATTTTTGGAGAACTCGAAGCCCTTCAAGCCCAGATCTGCTTTGTCCAAGAAACCCATCTCTCAAGCACAGATACACGCAGATTGCAATCCCGGACATTTGTCATACAAGATCATGATTCCTCATGCACCCAAACAGCGGGCTCTGCAGTCACCCCTGCTCACTCTACCCCTTTCATTGTAAGTAACCACAAATCTGGGAGGGAGGAGAGGGTGTGCCGATGGATAGCAGTCAATGGCCTTTGGGAAGGCAACCCAGTATGCTTGGCATAAATTTACACACCCAACACCTGCCAATAACGACTTCTACGCAACAAGCTCCAGGTGATTGTAGCTTTTGTTGAAGTCCCCTTATAATTGGAGGTAACTTCAATATCGTTCTTAACTCTTCATCGGAGAAATCACACCACCATCCAGAGGGACCCCAGAACTCTCTGCAGAGGGGCCAGCTTGACTCGCAGACCTAGGCCTCCAAGATGCATGGCACATGGCATGCTTGCAATCCTCTTATGGTGGACTATTCCTACTATTCAGCAACACAACGCGCCTATGCCCCCATCGACCTCTTCATAGAGAAGCGTTTAGAAGACACAATACTAGAGGCAGAACCACACCATTAAACCGTCTTGGACCTCTACCAATGCGGCAAACCCGACCCCGTGGAATGCTGAGAGGCGTTTTTGAACTCCAGCATGACTCATTATACAAGGCCACAGGCCTCAACTCCCCTATTTTAGTGGCCAAAGCCCTAACTGCCATCAACTAACTCAAAACTTCCAAAGCTCCAGGACCGGACAAATTCATCCCACTCTTTTAAAAGCGATTCGCCACACAGCTCCTCCCTGTCCCTACCTCTCTTTTCAATGCCTTGCCTACAGAACAGGGAGGATCCACATGCATGAAGGAAGCATCTATCACACTGATTCCCAAACCTGGCAAAGATCCGATGCTCTCCTCCTCCTACCATCCAATATCCCTGCAAAACATAAATGTAAAACTCTTGCAAAAGTCCTGGCCAACCGCATCGACAAACTGACGCCCAACCTAATAATGAGACCAAGGAGGCTTTATGTTTAACTGAACTATGAGCAATAAAACTAAACTTACCCTACACCTCACTGACATTGCCAGGAAGAAAGGGAAAGCAGCGCTTCTTGCATCTCTTGCTGCTGAGAAGGCACTTGACTAAGTTGACTGGGGAATGCTCTTCGAGGTACTCCGATGCATCGGCCTAGGCTACAGGATGAGGGGGTGGAACTCAGCACTCTACTGCAACACTATTTAAAAACTCATAATTAAAGGCTACACTTCAACCTATGTCCAGATCCGAAGGGGTACCCATCAAGGATGCCCCATTTCCCCTCTTCTGTTTGATCTCTTTTTGGACCTCGTCCTCTAGCACACTATAAATATCCCACAAATCCAAGGCATTTCAGTTTGCAGAGACTCCTTCAAGGTTTCGGCTTTTGCCAATTTCATCTTGCCCTCTCTTACAGAAACGCAGCTCTCACTCCAAGCTCTGATCCCCCTCGTAGAGGTGTTTCAGGTGATTGCAGGCCTGCGGATCAATATGAAGAAATCCGAGGGCCTGATTCACATTTACCACCTGTTTCTAGCTGCCAAACATATAATCCTTTCTCTTTGGGGGAAATCTACTACCCCTTCCTTCGAACTCTGACTGCACAAGCTGTGGCAACTGTTAATCTAGGAAAAGATCGCTTGCTTTCCCCGCTGTTGTTTGCACTAGCCATGAGCCATTAGCAGCCTGGGACCGAATAGATGCCCAGGTGTGGGGCTTTGAATGGACTGCGGGTCTGTCAGACAGAATCGCCCTATATGCGAACGATATTCTATTTTTTCCTTACTGATCCCAAGGTATCAGGACTACGTAATTTACAACTCATGCGGGTCTTTGACGACGTGTCTACATGAACACGTCAAAATCAGTAGTGTTTCAGGTGGGTGGTCGTGCAATGGCAGAGTATATGTTTCCCCAGATATGGCATTCTCGTGGTCCTGGCGCTGGCAGTGAGGTGAGTGAGGGATCAGGTACAGACCTGGTTGTGCTTGCCATGGATGGTTAGGTTGGAGCTTTTTAAGATGGTCTCCCTGCCCTTACTTCAGAAGGGCCTTTTTGCTACGCCCCCAGTCGTGGTTCCAACAGATGAATAACGTTCTTGGTGAGGTTTTGGGGGTTAGGGGTGTTGTGGGTTTATTTATGCTTTGGTAGTTATGTATAATTATGTTCTACTTCTCATCACTGTTGTCAGGCTATGTCTATACATTCTATGTGGTCATGGCATGGCAACAGAATGCTGTGGAGTTTAGAATATGATGTGGGCAGTGGGACTGCAACTGCTGTTTGGACTGGTGGTCTTTTACCTATGCTCTGTATTAAACTTCTTCATTCCTGAAGTGATCTCTGGACTCCTTATTTGGGATTGGTGAAAATCTCTACACTGGCGACGAGTTGACCTGCTTGGGGACAGGACTTGATGACCACCAGCCTCCCCGTATACGAACCCATTGGATTACTTGATTGAATACTGGTAAATAATTCACTGGCCCTGCTGTGGTGAATGACAAGTGATTATTTCAACGTTGCGAGCCGACGACTTCAACGTGTTTCCAGAGCGAAGATATTCATGCTCCAATTGCGGGGATAACAATTATCAACCGTAACGCAAGCTGAGGCAGTGGATTGTGCGACTTGGAATTGAATTGGATTATTAGGCAGTCCGCCGACATTTTCGAGATGTGGCTCTGTTGCGCTGAGAGTGGCTTGTAAGATATGTCAAGTTTAATTTTGGCATTTCTAATTACATCGCATTTTAATTTGGAGCCAGCGGTTGCAGTTTAAAAAAAAAAATCACTCTAAAGATTCTTACCGGGCTCGAGCACTGAGGGATGACGTGCTAGCTTCTTCCCGGCATCTTCGGAATGACAATTGCGTGCTGTGAGCCACCCGGTGACGTTCCAGGATTATCACGCAACGTGCCGCCAATTTGGATTTTACAAAGCACTTCAATTTTCACTCATGAAGCGGCGTTTTCGTCATGGGAATCGGAATTGTGTATCAGTGATACACACACTCTTGCCTGATGAAAATTGTTCACTCACGAAGCGGCGTTTTGTACATGGACATCGGAATTGTGTATCAGTGATACACACACTCGTGCCTGGTGAAAATTGGATCACAGTTTCAAGTACATTTGTAGGCTTGGGGCCATTATTTCTTGGCGGACATTTGATTAAGCCTTATTTTTTTTTCTTTTGGGGTATGTTTTTGAAGGGTTTAGCTGAATTTTGGTTCGGCTTCCTGTTAGTGATATAGTTTGGCACAGTTATATTTCCTTTGATTGTTGGTGTTTACCTTGGGATATCATTTTGTAGATATACCGTTACTATTCACATTGCCTGAAAATAATGGCTTCCACGGGGATGTCTCAACCGCCCCAATTTCTAACTGATGTGGGTGATCCTGCTTTGCCTTGGAAAAGGTGGAAACCATTGTTTGATTCTTACCTCTTAGCAATTGGGGGAGAGAAATTTTCAGCTGTGCGAAAACAAGCCACGCTCTTACATAACTTGGGAGTAGAGGGCAGGCATGTCTATGACAGTTTAGACGAGATTCCATTAGGGCGTGGAGAGGGTGAACCTGAGAATGTATACGACATGACTGTTTTGATGCTCTAAAACCATTTTGGTTCCAAAATTAATGTTGTGTTAGAGCGACATAAATTCTTCTCCAGGATCCAAGGCAAACAAGAGAAGATTACCAGTTATGTAGCTACATTAAAAACATTGGCTCGCACCTGCGAATTTGAGCAGTTAACGGATTCCCTTATAAGGGATCAAATTGTTAGATGTACTAATGATCCGAGAGTTCAACAAAAATTGTTAGCCAAGAATCCTGATCTCAGAGACACGATGTCTATTGTCGAGGGCATGGAAAATACTAATATGTGGGTACGGGAGATGAAAGTTGAAAAGGGTTCTGACACTAGTAGTGATGATAAGGCTATTCATGAGATAAAAAGGAGTGAAGTTAGAAGGGATGACTCGAAGAATATGTTGAAAACAAGTCTTAGTGAGAATGATAAGAATGAGAAGAGGGTTCCTGGTCCAGAACAACCTCATCCTAGATTTAAGCCTTCTGATTCCGAACATTCAAATTTCAGACAAAGTAAGAGTGGTTTCAAGTGTTTCAGATGTGGGAGTGAAAATCACTCATCTAACAGTCCGAACTGTTTTGCAAGGTCTGTTGTGTGCAATAAGTGTGGAAAGAGAGGGCACTATGCACGGGTGTGCCGTAATGGGAGGATTCATCCTGTACAACTAGTTGAGCAAGAAAAACATTTCATTTGTAGTATTAAGCATGATGGTACGGTTGATGGTGATGAACTAGTGATGCCTGAGTGTGAAGTGTTGATTGGTGGGCAGCAGTTTACTGTTCTTGCGGATTCGGGTTCACCTTACACAATGGTTGGAGATGCTAATTGGGATGCGGTTTATGGTTTGGACAAGACTGAATTGTTACCCCCGGACATTAATCCAGTAGGATATGGGGGGGGTTAGGATTGATGTTTTAGGATTTGTCATAAAAAGGACTCAGTTCAAGGATAGGGAGACAATGGGTAAGGTGTACGTGGCTAGCAGGGGAGATAATCTTATTGGGTGGAGGCACCAGAGGGACATGGGGATCAAGTTGGATCCCAATTCACCGCAAAAGGTTCTGCTTATGTCTCCCAGTTTGTCGTCGGATGTATGTTCACAGTTTCCGAAAGTTTTTTGTGAACAGTTAGGATTGTTGAAAGATTTTCAACATAAAATTATTCTAAAGGACAATGCTCAGCCTTTTGTTAGTAAGGTCAGGAAAGTTCCACACATGCTTATGGAACCTCTGGATGCAGAACTTAAGAAATTACTCGGGGCTGGTGTGATTGAAGAAATCGAGTGCTCTGAATGGTTGGCTCCCATAGTTTTGGCACCCAAGGATGGTGGGAAGGCGATTCGCATGTGTGTGGATTTGCGTGGGCTGAATAAGCATATTTGGATTGACAGACAGCCTCTACCAAATATTACTCAAACTCTTACATTAGTCAAAGATGCCAGGTGTTTCAGTGTGATGGACTTATCCTCTGCGTATCATCAGATTTTGCTACATCCTGATTCCAGACATTTGACGTCGTTTGTAACGCCTTTGGAAGCTTTTAGATTTATTCGTATGCCCTTTGGATTGGCCTCTGCGGCGGCTTGCTTTCAAAGGGTTATGAATAAAGTTTTGGTTGGGTTGCCTAAGGTATTGATCTTTCAAGATGACATTATGGTATATGGGAAGGATACTCAAGATCATGATGAGGTGTTATGGAGAGTGCTTCAGCGATTGGAGGAAGTTGGTCTGGTGATTAAGAAGGAGAAATGCAAGTTTCGTGTCTCATCAGTGGATTATTTGGGGCACACTATTTCTGCGGATGGAATTAGTCCTAAACTAGATATTGTGGAAAGTATCGTGAAAGCTCCTACACCAGCTAGTAAGGACCCGGTACGTTCGTTCTTGGGGTTAGCTGAATTTTGTTCGAAGTTTATTCCTAACTTTGCTGGTGTTTCTTCTCCTCCTAGAGTTTTGCTTAAAAAGGGTATGTCATTCACGTGGTCAGATGAATGTTCATCAGCTTTCAGTTCTATTAAGGAGGTCATTAGTCAAATGCCCACTTTGGGACATTTTGACACAAAAAGAAAAACGATTTTGTCCACTGATGCAAGTATGTTTGGTTTGGGGGCAGTGTTGTCTCAAGTGGTGGATGGAGAATCCAGGATTGTTGCGTTTGCCTCGAGATCACTCAGAGGGGCAGAAGAACGTTATTCAGTGATTGAGAGGGAGGCGTTGGCGGTTTACTGGGCTGTCCGTCACTTTAAATTTTATCTTTGGGGTTTGCCTGTTGTAGTGAGGACTGATCATCGTCCTTTGTGTCAGATTTTCTCATGTAGAGATATCGATAATGTCTCTCCCAGAATCAAGCGTTGGATTGAAGGACTGACAGAATTCAATTTTGTTGTTGAATATGTTCCTGGGTCAATGAATGTAGTTGCAGATTGCCTTTCGAGATTACCTTTGGATCAAACGGGTGTGGAGGTAGATAATTCTCTGGTTGGATGGGTACATGAATCAGCGGTGGAGTTGGACGAGTGGTCACTGGCCTCTCGAAATGATAATGAATTGGACATGTGTAAGAAATTCATTGTTGAAGGGTGGCCGGTGGAAAAGGATTTACCTGAGTGCATGAGGGGTTTTCTCAATGTAAAAGATGATTTGTGTGTCTTCGAGGAGAAGGTGCTGAGGGGAAATCGTGTAATTCCTCCATGTAAACTTAGGGAGAAAGTTATAAATTTAGCCCATGAAGGTCATCTTGGGAGGAACTTGACCAAGGCTAGGGTACGAGAATGGTATTGGTGGCCATATATGGATAGACAGGTAGAAGAGGTTGTGAAAGATTGTTGGGAATGTGCTAATAATGATAAAAGTAAAAAAAACTCGTACTGCACCACTTTCACCTGTTGAAGTTCCCATTGAGCCATGGACCAAGTTAGGTTTGGATATTGCGGGTCCATTCAAGTTATTTGGCTATGATCAGCGCTATGTGCTTTTGCTTGTGGATTATACGTCCAAATTGATTGTTACGAAGTGTGTACCTGTGGTGAATTCCAGAACTGTTGTGGAGTTTCTTTCAGATGAGTTTTCAAGGGAAGGAATTCCCAAACAGCTCATAACGGACAATGGAGTTCAGTTTGTCTCCCAAGAGATGAAAGGGTTTTTGAAAGAATTGTCCATTACACATCTTAGAACAGCTTTGTATTCTCCACAAGCAAATGGATTAGCGGAGAGAATGAATAGGATTGTGAAATCTTGTGCCCAGAGAGCTTTACAAACAAGATCTTCGCTAAAAAAATGCTTAGAGAAACGTGGTGGGCTCACCGCAACACTCCTAATTGTGTGACTTCAGTCTCGCCTTTCTCTATTTTGAGAGGGAGGAAGCCACATGACAAATTGAGCCCAGCCTGGTTGAACTTAGATGTGGATGTACGAATGGATGATCAAGCTGTTTTGAGACGAAATTTATATCAAAACAGATACAAAAAAAAATTTGACTCACGGCATTCCTCTTTTCTCAAGGCTTGGAAAGTGGGTGATGAAGTATTGATCAAAAGGCCGGGTCTCCTGAGGAAAGGTCAATCACGTTTTACTGGTCCATTCACCATTGTGGAGATCAGGAAGAATGTGGTTGTTTTAGATTCTGGTGAAGTGTGGAGCATGTCACGGCTGGTTGAGTGGATACCCGGTTCTAATTCTGAAATTCAAAGCAGTGTTCCTATTGTTCCAGAACGGGATGGGCAACGGAGGTTGAGATTTAGACCATCTTGGCACAAGGATTATGAAATGTCAAGCTAGGCATGTCTTGGAACATGATGGCCAGTGCGGGTTGAGTTTAGGCCGGCTGGCACAGGGAGTGTGTAATGCTTTGTTAGGTATGTTTTTTTTAATTGTTATTTCATATTTATTGTACATGGGTGCTCTCCTTGTGGGGTTCCCATTTGTTTGGGAGGGAGATGTGTTGTGGGTTTATTTATGCTTTGGTAGTTATGTATAATTATGTTCTACTTCTCATCACTGTTGTCAGGCTATGTCTTACATTCTATGTGGTCATGGCATGGCAACAGAATGCTGTGGAGTTTAGAATAAGATGTGGGCAGTGGGACTGCAACTGCTGTTTGGACTGGTGGTCTTTTACCTATGCTCTGTATTGAATATGCTACTTACCAGTATGCATCTGTTCTTGGCATGTAGGGCTGCTGACATTCATATCTGTGCATAGATCGCCGCCTAGTGTTGGGTCCGGATGTTTGCACGTTGTTGTCCTGGAAGAGTCTTCGAAGTATCCTGGGATAGGTGACTCCTCCCCTGGACTACAGTGCGCATGGGCATCCTCTCCATCCTCAGATTGTTTTTCGCCATTGTGGCAGTGATGGAGTAGATACAGAAAGTGATGACCATGCTATACAGTAATTCTGAGAGCTGCAGCTGCTACAGGCGCCGGGGAGGAGGGAGGGCGATATGAATGTCAGCTGCCCTACATGCCAAGAACAGATGCATACTGGTAAGTAGCATATTTAGTTCGAGGCATGTGGGCTGCTGAATTCATATCTGTGCATAGAATACATAGCAGTACCTCCTATTAGCGGCGGCTACCAGTGCCAGCTGCAGCGGTCTGAAAAAGAGTTTTGAGAACAGCCTGTCCTACAGCTGCCTACTGTTTTGATTGCACATCTACACAATAGTGTTTGGTAAACGTGTGTGTAGTGGACCAGGTGGCTGCTCTACATATATCATGCAAAGGAATGTTTCCCAGGAAAGCCATGGAGGCCCCTAACTTACGTGTTGAGTGGGCTCGTGGGGGAATCGTTAATGTGCGTTTAGCCTTTTGGTAGCAAATTTGAATACATTTAACGATCCATCTGGCTATACCTGCTTTGGAGATAGCGTTGCCTTTGTGGTGTGGGGCAAAGGCAACGAAAAGTTGTTTAGTCTTCCTAAAGACCTTAGGCCTGTCGATATAGTACATGAGGGCTCTCTTTACATCTAGTGTATGGAGTGCTCTTTCTGCGACAGTTTGTGGGTTTTGAAAGAAAACAGGCAGTTCAATAGTTTGATTCATGTGGAACTGCGATATCACCTTGGGCATGAATTTGGGGTTGGTACGTAGTACGACCCTGTTGGCGTGAACCTGTATAAATGGCTCTTGAACGGTTAGTGCCTGGAGTTCACTAACCCTCCTCAAAGAGGTGATTGCTACAAGGAAAGCTACTTTCCAGGTGAGGAATTGAATCTCGCATGAGTGTAGAGGTTCAAAGGGTGGACCCATCAGGCGTGTGAGGACCAAGTTGAGGTTCCACATTGGAGCTGGTGGGTGGCTTGGAGGAATTACTCGTTTGAGTCCTTCCAAGAATGCTTTGATGGCCGGCACTCTGAATAAAGAGAGGTGCTGCCTGTTCTGGAGATAGGCTGATATTGCGGTCAAATGGACACGTATTGAGGTGTATGCCAGATTGCATCGGTATAGGTGTAAGAGGTAACAAATTATGTTTTGGATGGATGCGTCTAGCGGGTTAATGTCATTATTATTGCAATAAATGACGAATCTTTTCCATTTGGCTGCATAGCAAGCTCTGGTAGTGGGTCTCCTGGCCTCCTTAATGATGTCCATACAGTCAGGTGGCAGGTTTAGGTAGCCAAACTCTAGGACTTCAGGAGCCAGATTGCCAGGTTCAGCTGTTGCGGATCTGGGTGCTGAATCTCTCCATGGTTCTGCGTTAAATGTGCGGGTTTGATCCGCAGCCTTTGATGCGGCACCACGGAAAGTTCGAGAAAGGTGGTGTACCATGGCTGGCGTGCCCACGTTGGAGCAACCAGGACGAGTGTCAGTGAGTGTTGTCTGAGTTTGCGTGCCACCAGCGGTATCAGTGGTGCTGGGGGAAAAGCGTACGCAAATCTGCCGGACCAGTTCATCCATATCGCATTGCCCTGCGATTGCGGATGTGGGAACCTGGCGGCAAAGCTTTGGCATTTTGCGTTTTTGCTTGTGGCGAATAGGTGTATGTCTGGATGACCCCACTGCTGGAAATACGGTTGGAGTACTGATGGGTGTAACTCCCACTCGTGCATCTGGTGGCTGTGTCTGCTGAGCAGATCCGCCATCTGGTTGTCCTTGCCGGGGAGGTGTTCCGCCATGAGGAACATGTTCCTTTGAATGGCCCACTTCCACATGCATTGAGCCAGATGAGACAACTGTGGAGAGTGTGTTCCTCCCTGCTTCTGTATGTAGTACATGGCGGTCATGTTGTCCGTCCGGATCAACACGACTTTGTTGCACAAGTGTACTTTGAATGCTTTCATAGCCAGGAAGATTGCCATCAGTTCTAGAAGGTTGATGTGCATCTTCTTTTGTTGTGTTGTCCATAGTCCCTGCACTGTGTAATTGAGTACATGAGCTCCCCATCCCTGGAGAGACGCGTCCGCTGTCAGTATTATTTGTGGAACAGGCTCTTGGAACGGTCGGCCCTTGCAAAGGTTTTGTGGATTCCACCAATGCAGAGAGTTGTATGCCCGACCGCTCACTAACACTAGGTCTTTTAGTTGCCTTTGAGCCTGATTCCATTGACGTGCTAAGCACTCCTGAAGCGGGCGCATATGTAGTCTCGCGTGTGGGACTATGAAAATGCAGGAGGCCATCATGCCTATCAACTGCATGAACACTCGCGCGGGAAGGGAGTGTTGGGGTTTGAACTTGGAAATCAGCATTAGCATGCTGTTGATTCTCACTAAATTCGGCTGAGCTGTGGCCGCCAGAGTGTCTATGGTCGCACCTAGGTACTGTTGTACGTGTGCGGGTTGGAGATGGGATTTTGGGTAATTTAGTGAGAACCCCAGACTGTGAAGAAGGTGAATGGTGCGGGACATGTGGCTGGCAGATTGCTGGGCTGACTTTGCTTGAACAAGCCAGTCGTCCAGGTAGGGGTAGACATGAATGTGTTGCCTTCGTAAATGTGCAGCCACTGTAGCTAGGCATTTTGTGAAAACTCTGGGCGCTGTTGTCACGCCGAAGGGAAGAACCTTGAATTGGTAGTGCTGCCCTTGAATAGTGAACCTGAGATATTTCCTGTGTGATGGGTGAATGGGTATGTGGAAATACGCATCTTTTTTTTTTTTTTTTTTTTTGAAACCGTTTATTACAAAATTCAAAAAATATACACAGATGGGCCTACAACCTTCAGGCCGGCCGCTAGCAAACAGAAGGAGCATATGGTACAAACAATAGCTCACATGCTGCGGCAAAGGGAAATGCACAGGAGTTAGCAGCGTTGATAGCCACACCATCCGGAACCCATATAACGGTTTCTTTTTGATATAAATAACAACAAAAAACAAATCCACAAGGCAACCCACAATCGGAAACAGCGACATGTGCTCCCCTAGAAGGGGGACCCTACCAATCCATAGGAGTATCAAGGGGGGGAAAAGGTCAGGACAGGGACTAGGTGGACTCAGTGCCCGGTACCGGGGCGATAAACCGGCTAAGGGGACGGGGCCGGAGACGGATCGGGCAATAACGGCGGGGTACAGATTCCCCCGCGGTAGGCGTTCCAGGGGCCCCATACTTTCACCCATGTCCCAGGCTTACCTCTCGCAACATACACCACCTTTTCCCGAAACATGCACCAGTCCATGTTGTCCTTCCAGGCCGAGACGGTCGGCGACCTCTGGGAACCCCACAATTGGGCAATGTCGCGTTTGGCCACCATGTATCCCAGAGTCACCCACCACGTCTGCGGCGCCGAGCAGTCGGTTGGCTCCCACACATTCAGAAGGCATCTCCTCGCTTCAGGCGGCAGCAACACACGCGTAACCACCCGCAGGACCTCATGCACACCACGCCAGAATCGCTCCACCTCCGGGCAGTCCCACAAAATATGAAGAAAGGTCCCCAAGGAACCACACCCACGCTTACACAGCCCGTCCACAGCATAACCCATACGCAATAGCCTTGGCCCCGTGACGTAGACCCTATGGAGTATCTTGAGCTGGACGAAGCGAAGGCGGGCCGGTATGGCCACCTCTTTCGGGGAGGCCACCGCAGAGACCCAGTCCTCGTCGTCCAGCTCCAAGCCAACGGCGACCCATGCCTCACGAAGGCTAGTTAGCAATCCCGCGCGGTCATTAATAAGTTTTTTATAGATTAGTGAAATCGTGCTTTCCGGTACATGTCCATCCAGCACTCTGTCTTCCAGAGGGGAATACTCCGGGATGGAGGCAACATCCGGGAAGACGGAGCCTAGCGCATGACGGATCTGCATATACCGAAAGTACTCCCTGTCCTGCAACTGGAATTCCGTCTGCAGCATCTCGAACGTTTTGAATCCCCCCCTAGTCCAAAGATCACCCACCCTGCTGATGCCTATCATGTCCCACCTCTCGAAGCCCTTCGAAGTCCACAGGGTGCCCAACTGCTCAGCTGCGTATAGTGGCGACGCCCGAGTCAAACGACCTTTCCACCCCATCGCTACATTAGCCGCGTGCCACACTTGTACCATGACACGTGTGGGCCCCGTCAGACGTGCGTCGAGCGAGCTGGAGTAAAGCGCACGGTTATAATCACCACCCGGCAGTAACATCTTATCCATTTCAAAGGCAGGGTTTAGAGCGGGCCCGTACATGCCGTGATTAATCGCAGCCAGCTGGGAGGCCCAATAATACCGCTTGATATCCGGGAGGGCAATCCCCCCGTCATACCACGGGAGCGTCAGCTTCGCCAGAGCGATACGCGGCCTCCCCTCCCAGAACAGGCGGCGCTGCAAACTCTCTACTTCGCGGAAGTAGCGCGCCGGGACGACGTCCATTGTGTTCTGCAGAGCGTACAGGAAACGCGGCAGCGGGCCAGAGTACAATAATTTAACCCAACTGATAAACCCAGGGCCAAACCCAAATTTCGCGAGCGTCGCCCAAATATATGGCCATTCCAGTGTGTCAAACGCCATAGTGGCGTCCAAGGACGCCAAGATGGCCGGCTCCCGTATGTACGGGACACGTGCGAGCACCCCATGCAAACGCCGCAGGTTAAGCGCTGTGTTGCGATGGGGGATGAAGCCGGACTGATCTTGGTGAATCAAGTCACACACTACGCCGACCAGCCGATTGGCCAACACTTTGGCAAGAATTTTGGGCTCCGCATTCAATAGCGAAATGGGCCGATAGGATGTGACTCGGTCCCGCGGCCTCCCCTCCTTGTGGATAACCACAATTGTAGCCAGACGCTGGTCTAGCGGGAGGGAACCCATTGAGTGGGCCGCAAGGAACATAGCACGGAGATGTGGTGCCAGCGTATCCGGTCGCAATTTATACAACTCGATGGGAAGACCATTAGGACCCATGGCCTTGCCGGAAGCGACCGAGCGTATGGCGAGGGCAATTTCGTCAGAAGTTGGAGCGGCGTCCAACGACACTCTGTCCTCCTCCGAAAGGGAAGGCAGCGCGATATCTCTGAGCAGGGCATGGGAATCCTCTTCAGAGCGGGAGGACACCGGGGAATACACCCCACGGAAATAGTCTGCAAAGCAAGAAACAATTTCTTCCGGTTCAGTGACACACACACCATTCTGTTTCTCAATCAAAGGGACAACGAAATACGCATCTTTGAGGTCTAGCGTGGCTAGGAAGTCTCCCTGTTTGAGCAGTGGTAGGACTTGTTGCAGGGTGAGCATGTGGAAATGCTCCGAGAGAATGTAGCGGTTGAGGGGTCTCAGGTCTAGTATAGGTCTGAGCGACCCGTCCTTTTTCGGTATTAAAAAGTACAGGGAGTACACCCCCGTACCTTGCTCGTGGACGGGTACGACCTCTATTGCGCCTTTTTGTAGCATACTTAGCACTTCCTGCTGTAATAGCGTTAAGTGCTCTGAGGACATAGGACGGTGTTTTGGCGGTATTGTGGGTGGAGTGGAGGTTAATTCTAGGCAGTAACCGTGTTTGATAATATCTTTGACCCACCTGTCCGTGGTGATGGAGTTCCACGTGGACAGGAACCTTTGTAGCCTTCCCCCGACAGGTGTTATGTGGTCGGGAGGAAGGGAGAGGGCGTCACTGTTTGTTCTTGGGGGAGGACCTGGTATTGCCATATCCGCGTCCTCTGCCCTTTGTGCTTGAGCCACGATATCCACCCCGGGTGTTTTTATCGTAGGAACTTTGTGTGTTTCCTTTGTTGTAGGTTTGCTGTGACCCCTGTCCTCTACCTGCTCCTCTATTTCCGGGGCGACGAAAGGAGCTGCTACGAAAGGTCTGTGTTTGGAGAGCCCCCATGGACTTTGCAGTGTCCGTGTCCTTTTTTATTTTTTCTAGGGTGGTGTCAACCTCTGGCCCGAATAAGTAGTCGGGGTTGACCGGCTGGTTGAGGATGTTATTTTGTACCTTAGGTTTGAATCCGGAGATTCGTAACCAGGCGTGTCGTCGTAACATGATGCTAGTGTTTATGGCTCTGGCAGCTGTGTCTGCGGCATCCGGTGCACACTTAATGGATGCGTTCGTGAGGAGTTGTCCCTCCCTGATGAGGATCTCTGCTCCCTCTTTGCATTGGTCAGGGAGATGTTGGAGTAATGTTTCTAATGTGTCATAATGTGCGCGATCGTAGCGAGCTAGGAGCGCCTGAGTATTGGCAATACGCCATATGTTAGCTGCTTGGGCCGCAACCCGTTTGCCGGAGGTCTCTAGCACCTTGGACTCTTTGTCCGGGGGAGGAGCATCCCCTGTTGTCTGCGAGTGCGCCCATTTGCGAGCGTTCGCGACTACTATGGAATCCAGAGGCAACTGGCCTCTAATGTAGGTAGGATCCCCAGGCGCCGACCTGTATTTTTTGTCGATCCTGGGGTTTATTACTCTTGCCCTGGTGGGTTCTTTGAAAATGTCCTTTGCTGGTTTGAGGACACCTTTCAACATGGGTAGAGTTTTGATATTCCTCTCTGAGGATGCGAAAGTATCCATGAGAAAATCGTCCTCGATGGTGTCAGAGTGGAGTTGCACACCATGATTGGCCGCAGCGCGTTCAATGAGGGTGTTGAATGCGGCAGTGTCCTCTGTGGGAGACGTTTTTGCGCCATATAGCTGCGTGTCCTGTGTATCCAAAGGTGCACCCGGGTCTACAGGGTCATCCCAAGCCTGGTCAGGGTCCTGTTGGCCTTGAGGGTCCATCTCTCCAGGGTAGGGGACGTGGTCACCCATGTAGTCCTCCAAAACGTCGGTTTCGGAGTGTGTTGGAGAGAAGGACAGTGGATGTTGGTAAGAGGTATGGAGAGGTTCGTAAAGAACTGGTTCCGAATCCACTGGCAGCTTTTTCTTTAGTGGGATCCGGTAGGAGTCCAAAGCTGGCTCGGAAGTTATTCTCCTCTTGTGGAGCATCATTCTGCCGGTGTCGGCATCGATGATGTGTGATGGTGACGTCTCAGTAGGAGAGCGTTCGGCAGGTGTGATCCTGGTGTGGGTGACACGTGTTCTGATTTCGAATAGTTTTGGGGCCGTGGATGGTGGCAGGCCAAAAGTGATGTTGGCCGGTGCCGGAGAAGCTTTTTGAGCTTTTTTCGGCTCGGAGCCTGACGTGTCCTGGAGGGCTGCTTTGTCCTTGATGCGTTGCAAGGACGCTGCAACTTGCCGCACCTGGAGCGCCGACGGTTCTTTGGCGCCGACCGGGTCTGTAGAGGCGGGCGTGGACTTTTTTGGCGCCACTGGGTCATCGAGTCGAGGAGAGGTAGTGGCTGTCGACGGCGTCGATGATTGTGCCTTCGGTGCTGCTTTCGAAGCGGTGTGAGACGCAGCAGCCATTTTGACCTTTGTGGCCGGAGCCGATTGTTTCGGTGCCGGGAGCCGAGGCGGTTTAGCGGTACCGATGGTCTTTTTCCGTGTGTCGGCGCCGACGTCGGCTGCTGCAAGCTCGGCACCGAAGTCCCGTTTGGTGCGGTCGGTGCCGACGGGTTTGGCTGGCGTCGAAGGTGTGGTGGGCTTCGATCCGACCAGTGTAACTTTCAGTTTAGGTTTCTGATGAACCAATACGGCTTTCGGTTTCGATGAAGGGAAACCAGTCGTTTTGGGTGGTAATGGCTGCCGCTGAATGTCCGAGGCCGGGCCAGAGGGCGGGGCCGAAGAACTGCGGGATAAGTCTTGGGTAAGGCCCGAAGGCGATCCCTCGACCGGAGCCATAGACTGATGCATCGGGATATCCTCAGTCCGTACGGGTAGGCCTTGCTCGTCACCGGAGCTACTCTCTTCGGCCCCTAAGGCCTCATTGTAGTCTCCTACCTCGGTGTCGGCGTCGTCTCTGTGAAAGAGCTGTTCTTCGACGTCTTCCGATCCGGAGTCGTGTTCGGAAGCGGGGCTGGAGGGTAGGTTCTCCACTTCTTCGACCTCTTCGTCCTCGGCGCTGAAGATGTTGGTCGGGGCCGGTGCCGCGTGCTGCGCTTCAAGTCTCGCTGCTCGTCGATTCCGGAGAGTCTTTTTGGATCGGAATCGGGCACAGGCCATACATGTGGACTCGTCGTGGTCCGGTGAAAGGCATTTGTTGCACACCGGGTGGACGTCGACATGGGGATATTTCGCATTGCATACAGGACACCGCTTGAATGGTGTCCTCGATTCCATCATCGATGTCGACTCGATGGTCGGGTAAGATGCGAAAAAGTTGTTTTTGAAGTTAGTAAACTAACAAATAACTATCGATACCGATCGGGAACAGTACCGACGCGAACTAAAGGCCTTTTGGCCTGTAAAAAGTTTTTCCTAACTTGAGTCAAGATAAGCACATCCGAACCCAATGGCGGAAAAAAACAATCTGAGGATGGAGAGGATGCCCATGCGCACTGTAGTCCAGGGGAGGAGTCACCTATCCCAGGATACTTCGAAGACTCTTCCAGGACAACAACGTGCAAACATCCGGACCCAACACTAGGCGGCGATCTATGCACAGATATGAATTCAGCAGCCCACATGCCTCGAACTAAACTTCTTCATTCCTGAAGTGATCTCTGGACTCCTTATTTGGGATTGGTGAAAATCTCTACAAGGGGGTTGGGTGAAGGTTGTTGTGTCTCTCTCAAAACATGTTTTTAGTCGATGTATTGCGGGGGGGCATTGCTACAGCTGATGTGCTTTCTTACTATTCTGCTTCTCATCTTCTAATCATCAATGAGTGGTGGTACGGTCAGCAGAGTGATCCATCCTATGCTGTAGAGAGAGGGATGATGGAGGACATTTCCATTTTTGACTACCTATAAAAGGGAAGGAGTTGTGAGTCCCTCCTGCCTGCGACACAAACAGCATTTGCAGTTTGGAGGGATTCCCTGAGGCGGATGGGATGGTGGGGGAGGCAGACCGGGGAGATACCCTTACTTATGGCGGTGTACCGTGCTACGCCAGGTCACGCAACTTGAGGGCTTTCAGAAATGGGACAATATCGGTATTTCCAGTCTTGGGAATGTGTGGTATAGTGCTGAAGTCGTTTCAGAAGCTGAAGTTTGAATAACATCTACACCGCTGTCAATTTTATTGCTACCTGTAGCTCTGCCATGCCCTTACTCCATATATCTGGGACATTTTCGCTCTACCAGATTTTAGTCCCTTGGAGAGTAAGCTCCTCATGGGGGATCTTGGAGATCATAAAGTAATGAACATCTATCAGCCCTTAGTCACAAACAGTACAACCACACTACCTGCTCTTAGAGTGGCTTGGGAGGCTGGTTTGGACACACTTGATGACTGAACTGAGGCCCTGGGTGCACCATGGGGTGTCGCGATCTTGGCCCGTCTCCAGCTGATCCAGTTAAAATACCTCCACAGGGCTTATAAAGCTGATGAGGGTACGTTTCTTGCATACTGTACGGAGTTGTGTGGCACTTGACAGATTTTGGCGAGGGTAACATCGTGCCTGGAGCTGGTTCTTTCTTGTGGCATTCCAATGGATCCAAAAGTGATTCTCCTCCATAGTACTGACGGGATAGGGGGGGAACAGATACAATCACTCTAGTTTTTAGGCCTTACCCTAGCTAAAAGGGATATTGCTAAGTCGTGGATGGCTGAGGCTCCCCTATCCCTTGGAGTATGGAAATCGGGAATGGATCACTGTTGGGGCTCTAAATTGCTGTATATCGGGCATGGGGTTGTCCCCAGAAGCACCTCAAAATCTGGCAGCGGTGGGCTGATTATAGGGGTATCTTCCTGGCCCAATACGTTCTGCTGACTCTCTTCTTGAGGATGAAATTCGAGGGTATGGTGGTGAGGGACAGGGGATTACTGTGCCAAGCTAATGTTTACACTTTACTGTGTCATGTCTGATGATTTGTGGTCTTGGGCAAGGTGAGGAGGGATTCACCGTGATTTTTATATTGTTGATTTCCTTATGTTTGATATATACATTTCAACATCCTGTATGTACACTGTGGCCTATGCGGGTGACATTAATTAGTGAAGCTCAATAAAATCTGATTTGGAAAAGAGTGCTTGTGACTTGGTGGACAAGCCACAGCTCTTTCATAAACTATGGAATCCAGTGCTTACCTACTTGAACTCTGACCTTTTGGAGTCAGACATGCCGACAGAAACTCCATGCACTGGGCCTACTCGACCCCGTGCAAATCCCCTGCTTTGCCTCAATTCACCCTGCCGTTTTTTAACTGTAAACCATAGTGATTTACTATACGATTGTTCTGGTGTGGGGCTGGGAGGGTTCTTTGTTGGGCTGTTTACCTTTGCAGGTATTGTCATATGCAAAAATTTGAATAAACACAATTAAAACATAAAATGTATCAAAATAATACTCTCTCTACTACTTAAGAGGATGAGTCTAAACAATCTGGAAAGTCAATGACTCTTGAGTACAGGTTTATACCAAGTTGCAGATGGGCCTGTACACTCCTCATTACCAGTCCTTTTCTGTTGCTGGGTTAGGACCGTGTATTTGGCATCTTGGCTTGATGTTACATTGTTTACCCACAAATCAATGTTTTGATTAGAAGAAAAGGCTTAGGAGTCTTGCGGTGACTTCACCTTTTTGGTACAAGTAGGTTTCAGAACATGCTGATAAAAAGTTCTACAGTGAATAAAACATGCTACACCAGTCATGCTGGCAGTTATAGACCACCGAATCCGGAGACTGTATAATGGCCTCAGTACAATGTTGCACCCATTCAAAGAAAGACTGCCTTTACTCTGCCTGAAGAATAGCAACACCATTTTTAGAATTGGCTCTGAGTGGTGCTTAAGTTGCATAGAAGATCACCTTCACATGAAGTATGAAATAATAGGGTTCATGACAGGTTGTTGATGAGGTTACTTGGAAGAACTAAGGTTCAGATACTGCTCCATTAGTATACAATTTCCATATTTTATTGGTGATTTATCTTAAGAATTCACATCTGCTTGTAGTTTAAATGAGGATGTGATTTTTTTTATCTGTAATTCATAGGATACAACATTTCATTGCTTGGCTTCCTGAATTGAATGGTGTCAACATTCCTTTTCACAAAGCCAGGTTTCTGAACAAGATGGTCATTTTTGACACATTGCTTGTTATATGTCTGTCATTGCAGTAAAAACATGTGTACCATGTTTTCACTACTATAAGTTCTCACACTAGAATTCACATTTGACACCAGCTTTGTGTTTGCAATCTAAAACAATACAGTGTCAAGGGCTGGACATGGTGAAGCTCTATGCAGTTTCCTTCTGGATTGCCAGAGAAAAGGGGACTCTTCCCAATAACACCCTACAGTATATAACACGTGAAAGATGTCAAGTGTCTCCTTAAGAGGGTCTCAGTTAGGGAAAAAAAGGCAAACGTAGAAAACCTTTGTGGTAATCTAATAATACTTGATTGAAGACGGAGATATATGTTGCCATAGATAAGTCAGGTACCATACTCCCCGTGACTTCAGGAAGAGAGAAGGAGTCAAAGAATCCACAAGAAGAGTCCAAATGGAACCCAGCTGAAAGAAAATTTAGGGACAAAAACAGAGAACAGCTGGGTGATGTATGCAACAAAAAATAGGAAACAAATGTGTCACAACACAGGAAACACTCATACTTCAACTTAGATTTGGAACCTCTAATAGTTCTCTGGGCAATTTGCCACCTTGGTAAGAGTTGATCATTACCTTGACCACGCCTCTTCCACAGAACCATGGTGTCAGCTAAAAACGTGAAACCAATTTTAACATTCTTTGCCTGCTGCTGGACTACGTGACGCCCTGCAGCACATTCCAAAAAACTGATCATTGAACACCCCTCCAGGTGGCCAAGAACCCAGATGCATCAGTGTAGTCCAGGTTGAGAGGAATTCCAGCCATGTGCTGGGGTGGCATCCAGCAAAATGCACATAGGTTTCCTCTGAAAGTAGACAACTCCCAGCAAGACTTCAGAGCAGATATAACAATATGTCCCCCTTCTGAAGGCAGGATTATTTAGAAAGAAACAGCAAATGAGCATGGGAACATGAGAAGAACTGTCTAAAGGTTGCTCACTAGATAAATGGGGTTTTCAGTGAATCAAGACATGAAGACTACTTCTAAAAATCTTAAAGTCACACATTTCTTGAACTTCATATTCTGGTTGTCCTTGTACCATTATTTGTGAATTTCAGATGAAAGCTGCTTATAAGGATCTGTGGCATATGGCTTTAACTGAGACGAATGAAAGGCATCATTAATCTTCCTAGTTCACAGCAACGTCACCAGAAGGCCAAAGCAGTAAAAACAAATGGGCAAAGAATTGTGGTTGAAATTTGACTGAAAGTACGAACGTTAAGAAAGTGAGAGGACAGCCAAACCTTAACCCCAGGACCAAAAAAAGTAAACATGATCTTGACGATCAACATTGTTATATCCTCCTTATGTAATCGTATGTATTCCAGTTTACCTTTTTCCTAGCTGCTCAGCCAGTGTGTGTGTTGACAGTGGAATGTTGGTGTGACTGTGATGCGTGATGCGTGATGCTTGGAATGTTTGGGTGCCTCTGTGGATGAGTGGTAACAGTTGGAAGATGGGCTGAGCAGCAGGCAGGGTGCTCCTGGTGGGGCTGGTGTATGAGGATTACCAGGCTGATGGACTGATGTACATAGTTACCTTCCTGCAACATGAAGTCAATAAAGAAATACTTAAAAATACAACACGGCTACGTCAGGTAAAATAAAACATATTTCAGCTATGACCTGGACCAAGACTCACTGATTTAAGAACCTGTCCATGGTATGGACATGAAGAACCGAAAGTAACAAAGAGTAAAGAGTCAAGAATGCAGCTCCAGGCTAGCCAGCCCCACCAGTGTCCTTGTGAGCGAACAGCCCCAGCCTGGACATGCTTCTTGGGTCTTTTTGAATTGTTCTATGCTGGTGAAAGCTTACTAATGTTAAATGTCAACTACAAGATACAGCTTTCCACTATGGAGCATCTGTGTGTAAAGAAACAAGTGGTTGCACAGAAGCAGATTATGGATACATTTTACATTGCCTTGTGGAAAGTTAGTGTGGTATCTGCTTCCAGCTTGCTGCTCAGCCAGTGTATGGTGTAGAATGTTAGTATGAGTGTATGATGTCATAGAGTGTTGTATGCGTGCATGAATGTCAGTTGAGAGTAGGGCTGAGCAGCAAGCAGGCTGCTCCTGTTGGGGTTTCTTACAGGTTCCTTTACTTGGTTTCTTTACCTTGTTCACTTCTTCATCACAATGTTTCTTACATACATTAGTGGTTTACATTACTTTACGTTACATTTCCTTACAGTGCCTTTCTTTAGGGCATATGTTATGTATGTAATTGTGTTGTAATAGCTTATGTTTGTTAATTCTGGTATCTTATCTACATATTCATGTTCTTGGGATCTATGACACTCTGTATTTTCATCTTACATGGTACCTGTACGTTGATTTTACATTGTTTCAGTTTACTATTTTACTATTCTCATGTGTATTTTCTAATTGCAAATGAGTTTTCCTTACACATCTCTTATTCATTTGAGAGGTTTTTCTTGTCTTTGACTTGCACTGTCTGTTTTCTTTTGCTGTTTCTTCTTGCCATCTTCATTCTGGTATGGCCAACTAGTATGTTAGGTGGTGATTTGGAGTGTCAATTCCTTTTTGTTATGTGTGTTTCATTTCTATTGCTACGGTATTGTTGTCCTTCCGTATTTTGTTAGTTCCCCTTAGCATGTTGACATTTCCTACTTTTCCTCTTCTTTTGCTCTTCCTACACATGATTTCTTTGTCGTTCTATTAAAGGGGGAAGATGGGTGTGTGTTATTTGGATATTCCTTTTATTCCTTGTCAATTCCTTTTTGTTATGTGTGTTTCATTTCTATTGCTACGGTATTGTTGTCCTTCCGTATTTTGTTAGTTCTCCTTAGCATGTTGACATTTCCTACTTTTCCTCTTCTTTTGCTCTTCCTACACATGATTTCTTTGTCGTTCTATTAAAGGGGGAAGATGGGTGTGTGTTATTTGGATATTCCTTTTATTCCTTGTCGAGGTTTGCATTTCCCCTTTTCTTCCTTATTTTAGTTTTTATCTGCTCATCGTTAGTCTGCACATTAATTCTATTGTTTTATTGCAGAATCCTCTATTTTAATAATTGCAATATGTTCTTATTTAGTTACTTATGTTTATTGACATTCAGACTGCTTGCTTCTTCCCTGTAATGTCGCTATTATGCTTATTCTTGCATTTTTAATTTTGTGTTTTTATTAAAGGGGGGAGAAGTGTGGTATCTGCTTCCAGCTTGCTGCTCAGCCAGTGTATGGTGTAGAATGTTAGTATGAGTGTATGATGTCATAGTGTGTTGTATGCGTGCATGAATGTCAGTTGAGAGTAGGGCTGAGCAGCAAGCAGGCTGCTCCTGTTGGGGTTTCTTACAGGTTCCTTTACTTGGTTTCTTTACCTTGTTCACTTCTTCATTCATCTGTACCTTACTTCATTTATTGTTACCTAATAAACTACATGAAGATACCATCTTGAATACGGACCATTCATCCGCTACAACAGTTAGACTCTCAGAGTGAGGACGTCAATAAGGCCACACAGGAGCAATGTGGTTGTGTAAGCATTGATTATTTCATTTCTTTACAGACTGCAGCATTTGTACAATGACCGTCAGGCTCGACAGTATGTGACATTTTATTTTCTTGAAACCCATGGAGAACGGAAGGGCTGTGGCTACGGAGTGTCCGAGGTGAGACATATTTGGTCCGTTGCTGTATTTTAAATTTGAGGCCGGTCTTGAGTGTGAGCCGTGTGGGACGTGTGCTGTATTTAAAAGGTGCTACAAGTCTGTTACAGTGCGCACAATCTTACCTGCACCTTGTAGCCGCACGATCCATCTCGAGGAACTTCTATGACAGTGTGCACCAATGACGTATTCAACCTCTGCCGCGCGACGCTTGCTTGCAGTAACGCGCCTTGAGCCATCCGGCGCTGCATCACCTGCGTGCCGCCATTTTGGGATTGGAGGCACCACGCAAGCACCAGAGCTACCATGTGTCCTGTAGTGTCCAGCCTGTTTGGACCCTTAACTGCCAACCACGTGTTTTACCAATAAGTTTAATGGAAATTTGAAGGAGACCGGGGACATCGCTGTATCCACGTGGACTGCGGCTCTGTATCTTAAGAAGGATTTGGTAAAGCACCAGGAAAATAAAAGGTACTCTTTTCTTTGTGGATCGTGTGCATGTCTACAACAGAATGCATGCGAACAGTCGAGGGGCAGCCACAAATCTTCTCCTGGAGACGCATGGTGCCGGTAACACAAGCGGCAAAGGGAAAGAGTTTGCATTATTTAGAGTTTATATAGGAAATATTTTCATCAATAGCTTGTGTTATAGTGATGCCAAGGTACCCCTTGGTTCTTACACCAATGTTTATGATGAAACTGCAAATCGACAAATATGCAACATTCATATATGCTACACTTTGTATGTGAGTAGTTTTCTCTATTTGAGTCGGTCACAATTTTCACATATTTGTTGCTTCTGCTATGTTGATATTCTACAGTACTTATTATAGAACTTTGCTGCATCGCTTTGTACATATCCCTTACATTTGGGATCACGTAATGGGTTTTGGTTGCCCATTTATTTTAGAAGCATAGGTTCCCATACGCAAGGGAGGTTCTAGTCTTATAGTGGATGGTGGTCACACATCTTTTGGTTTCATAATTACTCTCCTTTCATGAGGGAGGTTTTGAGCTCTAGGTGGGTGGTTTCTCATTTTCTTTTTCGTACTATTATTTACATATGGGTTCTGTCAAATGTGTGTAAGTCGCCATGCGCTACAAGTCATGTCTGTTCGGTGTGTAAGTCGCCATGCGCTACACGTCATGTCTTGTCGGTGTGTAAGTCGCCATTCGCTACACGTCTTGTCAGAGTGCGTCGCCATCCACTACATGTTTTGTCTGTTCGGTGTGTAAATCGCCTTGAGCTACACGTGTTGTCTGTTTGGCATGTAAGTCACCTCGCGCTACACGTCCTGTACATACGGTGTGTAAGTCACCAGGTGCTACACGTATTCATTAGTTTCTCACCCTCACACAGGGTAGGTCTGCTTGGTTATGTCCCATTTTCATTTGGTTTCACCCTTACGTCAGGGGTAGGTTATGGGTGTTAGCCCTATTTACACATTTTACTTTGAATCCCCACACGGGGTGTGTTCACAATGGGTTTCTTAGTCCCATACTCTACAGTGTATTTTATGTTCCTGAATTTAGGAATCTTGTTTACACATTTTGTTCCCTTGTTGGTGGGATCGTTGTCTAGGGGTGTGTTCATCCCTTTACTACGTTACGTATTTCTAAATTGTTTTGTTGGGGAGGATGGGTTTATTTTTGCTGGTCAATATATTTACCTTTCCTTTCCAGTTATTTATTGTTATAGACTCTCTTGTGAAGTTGTATTTTAATTTGCTTCCCTGATTTCTGAACTTCTCTCTGCATTTGTACATTCTTGAGTATAGTTTTCCCCAAGTTCGACTGTTCTTTATATTTTTCATTTAAAAGAAGGGGCATAGCTTATATCCTGCTTTTGTAATCATATGTATTCCAGTTTACGTTTCTCCTAGCTGCTCAGCCAGTGTGTGTGTTGACGGTGGAATGTTGGTGTGACTGAGATGCTTGGAATGTTTGGGTGTCTCTGTGGATGAGTGGTGACAATTAGAAGATGGGCTGAGCGGCAGGCAGGCTGCTCCTGGTGGGGCTGGTGTATGAGGATTACCAGGCTGATGGACTGATGTACATAGTTACCTTCCTGCAACATGAAGTCAATAAATACTTACTTTTTCAGAAACAAATTGTCTCCGTTTCTGTAACAGACTCACATAATTAGTAACCACAAGAACAAAAATAATCAATCCAAAGTAAATACAAAGCAACTCTTGGATATAAATAACCCATGTATACAATAAAAAGTGAGAGCTTAGTAGAACTATCTGTTGACTTGTGGTAAAAGTTTTCAATTGGTAAAATAGAGACCCAATTATATTAACTTGAGTTCACAGCGCAGATCCTGTTCCAAATTTTGATTTGTTTGGCCACTTGACTGAGGATGATACTCAAGACAAAAGGCTGGCACGATTCATAAGGCCTTTAATAGAGCCTTACATAAATGAGAAAGGTATGCAGCACTTCTATCAGAAATAACGGTATAAGGTAGTCCACATAATCATCAAAAAGAGCTATTATTCACTGCGGTGGTCAATTTGGACAAACGAGACATTTTTGAAAAGGTATCCACAGTAAATATTATTGCTCGACATCATTCAGAAGGTGGGAGATCAGTTTTAAAGTCTGAAGAGATCATATGTCACAGCTCAGTAGCTGCTGATAGCGGCTGCAAATATCAAAAAGGTTTAGAATATACTGAAACGTGTTGGGCAAAAAATGGAAAAGTGTATTCTGGTACATTGCAGAAGGGAAAAAGTATCTTAATATATTTGCATATATGGGTCTATGTCACCTGCATATTATGTGCCTATGTGAGTAAACACTATAGAAACCCAAAATAAGAGGCTTTTTTCAATGATCTTTGAAAGGCTGAAAGGCTCTGAAATGACAGAAAGGGTGTGGAGCATTGGAAAAACAGTAAATAAATACACTGATGGATCAGGAAGGAAAGACATTCTGTGGTATGTAATTATTCTAAGAGCAAACCACTTGATTAGCCATAGACTAGTGTAGAGGAGTCTAGGCCATTCTTAAAAGAAAGTAAGAGGGTAGTGAAGGGCGTACATGTAACTTGAGGAGGGTAGAGGATAAAAATGTTCTTATGGGCGTGGCCAACAGCATGCAACACTGCGACTGGTGGCTTCGGTTCGCATGCTGGGGGCGCCCGCGGTGGCAGAAGAGGATCCGTGGAGCTTGCGGAGGCCTGGAGGAACAGGAACCCGGGGCAAATGGTGCGGCCCAGCCTGAAGGCCATGGACATTGTGGACGTGGCTCGCGAGCAGAGCTGGGAGACGCTGCCTGGAGGCCTCAGGTTCCACACAAAGTGGCAGTGAGTGGCGCACTTCGTTCGGCGCGCACCGCCTGGGGGCAATAGGAGACAGTGGCACTGTACGCTGCCCTGATCCCTCTGCACATGGAGGCCTGAGGCTTTCCCCCTCCCTGACTTTCACCTGGGGGCTGATGGAGTGACGGGGAGCCGAAGGAGGCGGTGATTTACACTGGCAGATGAGGGAGCCATCGGGCCCCCACAACAGCTCGTGCAGGATGTGGAATCCGGCAGAGGAGAGCCCCTGTTGGTAGGCGTGTGGTCTCCGGGGTCCCCTGCCTCTGCCTTGGCTGTACTGTAAGGGCTTGGGCTTTCTTGTGGCACCTTGGAATTAGCCCTAGACTTCGGCATCTGGCCTGCTGGGCTCCCTGGGCAGACGGTGAGGGGACCACGGCTGTGCCATTTTCCAGTACTTTGGTCTCATGTGGGAGTGAAGCTTGCCCCTCTGGTCCCCGGGATATACTGTGCGGGACTGGGAGACGCCGGTGGTCAGTCCTGCAGAGGCTCTATCACCTTAGGAGTGTTGCTTTTCTCCCTCCTTCCTTGAACTGCCTGCTGTACTGGAGGTTGATGGTGACCTGGCTGATACCTGCTGCGCCGGTGAGGTCCGGACATCTGTGTGCTGCGGGGCGGGGCTCCCACCTCTCTGCCTCTACTTCTGAAAATCCCTCACTTGAGGGGCCGGCGCTGGTCTACTGTTCAGTCATGATGGCAAAAGATAAGGACCCCACAACGTAATCAATACAATGGCGGAATCTCTCGGCCTGATTTTTGGGCATATTATTGGGCAGCTCACCTAGTTGTCATGAACGAATGGCAGCACGTAGAGAGATCACCCCACATATGTACTTGAACGCACACAGTTTACCAAACGCCCATACACACACTACATATATAGAGGGGGGGGGGGGGTGAGAGGGGAGGCACTGCACAGTTCCTGACAGCAACACAGATTGTAGTAACAGCATGTAAACAGGCTGAGCGACAAATGAAATGGGATGGCTGTGTCACAAGGGAAACCCCACTCTGGGTGGGGAACCGGCTTCAGGAAATCACAAAATTGTGTGATTTCAGACAGTGGGACTTACTAGGCATTTTGCAACTTAAGGACACTCTTCACCATAAAGAGTGTACCCAACACTACAAATACCTACAGCTGGCTCATGCGTGGCGAGCGCAACACATAGACACCACTGCCATTCCAGATTATGCACCTTTGGAGGGGCGACTCCTGATGGGGGAGCTAGTGGAGTAGGCTACTTCCTGGACATATAGAATGATAATAAATAACAAACCAGACAATTTGCAGAAGCTACGGGCGAAATGGGAGTCAGAGTTGGGGGAGATGGAGGACTTCGATTGGGAAATGGCGTTGATGCATCCTCGAGAGGTGGCCATTAAGTCCAGGCTCCGACTGATCCAATTCAAGTATCTGCACAGAGCATACTATGACAGAGCGCGACTGCACTGTATAGGGTGGGCGGAAACACCTGACTGCCTGCGCTGTAGGGTGTCCGCAGGTACATTCTTTCACACAGTGTGGAATTGTTCTAAGATTCAAGTGTATTAGGCTACCTACTTCAATTAGGATTAGTGGTGGCGAAACGTGACTTGGCTAAGGCATGGGGGCAGTGGCAAACCCATCTTTGATTGAATGGGAAAAAAGCATTGATATGTATATGTTGGGGGAAAAGATGACTTGTAAAGCACGGGGTTGCCCCAAAAAGTTTTGGAAAATATGGAAACCATGGCTTACACACTATGGACTCTCGCTCATGATTCACAATGATCTCCTGTGTTGGGTGTGCGGGTTGTGAGACAGGAAGGGTCCCACAATGATGTCCAAGGATATGATAGTTATTTGATTGTCCACCGCTGTTGTTCGTGTACAACGCTGACGTCACATTGAATATGCTACTACGTTTTGCTGCTGAACAATGCTTTTGTAATGTAATTAAGAAAATGTCAATAAACATATATTAAAAAAAAAACTTTCTTATATCATATGTAATACAACAATTTTCTCTCCGGCTTTACCGCTTTTATTTTTCCACTAACTCAATGTCAGTGAACACAAGCACGCCTGTGTATACAGATGCTGACATGCATGCAAATTCACCAGAATCCTAATGTGGTATAGCGAATGAGTAAAATACTCACATACAGCAGCTAAACTCTGGAATCACCCAAAGCAACCTCCTTCCCTGCCGGTTCACCATGGGAATCTTTTAGGAGGAAATGAAGTAGCCACTAGGTTGCCTGTCTGGAGCTCAACGTTTGGCAGTCATACAATACAACTGGGTCAGCGCCAGCGATTTTTCTAATTTGCTGAAGTGAAATTTGTTCTAAGGATACCATTAAAAAACTCTGTTTATGTTTGTTTATATCATTCGCTCAGCTATTTTGAATAGAAAGAGTAGGGTTTCTGGCTCTACTGCATTACTATCCGGAAG
The DNA here is from genome assembly GCF_964204655.1 of Triturus cristatus. Lineage (NCBI taxonomy): Eukaryota > Metazoa > Chordata > Amphibia > Caudata > Salamandridae > Triturus > Triturus cristatus. Next base: position 20,041,114 of record NC_140584.1, read on the forward strand.
CACCCTCCAGCAATGTTTTCACAACAACACAGTAAAGGTGTGTCTTCTTTTCGCTGATGTAGCTAAACATAGCTATGCAGCTATTGAGTAAAAAATTCCACACATACTCTCCAGATTAAGTACGCAATAGATATTGTAGACTGGGAAAGTCTATGTTGTAAAGAGCAACAAAAAACAAAAATGAAATTGTATTTTCTCGCCGCTGTGGATACGTGGAGGATCAACGGCAATGAGGAAAAATAAACGCAGACACCCCCCCCACCCCCGCCATGGCTCAGTGGATATTTTTTTTATTATTGGGAGGGGGTGCGGCAGCCCCCCTCCCCAAACCTTTTTCAGTCACCGAGGGACCACATCCCCCAAGGCCACATACCTTTAAAAGGAGAAGGGGCGTGCAGACCGCCCCCGCCCCTCCTCCCCACGAGCCTTTTTCAGGCACCATGCACTCAATCCCCAGTGCTGCTTTTAATAAAAGGGGAAGGGCTCATTCTCTGACCCCGGCAAAAGCCGTATAGTGGACCCCATCGCCAGGGGCCAATACTGGCAATTAGGGTAAGGGGCACATGTCTCCTTCCATAGCCTCACTGAGTCCCTGCCATGCACAGTGTTGTCATGAATGATGTCCTTACAGACGTTGCAGTAAAGTTATCAATGATGCCATTGAACATGTCATGAGTGATGTAATATGTGAGGTAATTATTAGTGCATGGCGAGGGAGTGTAATAGTTTTTATATTTATTGGGCATGAGTTATAAAGTTACCTAAGATAACTATAGGCGGCGAATTTCATTGTTTTTTTGTTGTTTAAAACTGTACGTTGTAACTGACATTTTTACCTAACTATAACCATCCCTTTAACGTTTGCTTTGTCCAGTGTATTTCTAAGATTTTATGTATTATAAATCCTAACTATAATGTGACTTTATCCCTTGTTTTTCCAGTGAATTTCTGTGCTTTCTGTTAACCAAGTACAAAGTCGATTGTAGGGTGCAGCTTGAGGTCGAGCGCAGGGCTTGGCTTGTGGCCAGGCTAGGCGACCAACCCCTTGTGACACACCACACACCACAACCCGCTGCCCATGGCCCTTGGCCGTGCATGGCATAGGGTTGGCCGCAAGGCCTGGCCTGCGGTCAGGCCCTGCACTTAACCCCAACAGGCTAAGTGATGTTACAAAATAAAGGGTATAAGGCAGACTTACTGACTTTGTAAAAGGGTCACAACACCAACATATATAAAGTGGGCCTACTGGCTTTATCAAAGGGCCTGCATATCAACATATATATAATCTCTGCCAAAAATCACCAATAAATATAACTAAATATATACTTCAATATTTCATACAATGCACTATTTAATTAAAGTTATTGTCTAAAAAAATGTTTTAAACAGTTATTAAAAAAAATCAAAATGTCTTTGAATCTCTCTGTTACCGTTTTTCAGCCCACAAAAGACAGTTATAAAAACAACCACAAAAGGGCCTGCACCTCAGCTGAAGAGCACAACTTTTATTAAAAACTGGGATGCCCCGGTGCCCACCGAGGTCACCCACAGCATTCTTTATGTTGGGAGACGTGGGGCGAGGCCCAGTGCCCCTGCTGGACCCTCCTACAGGGGGCCAACTGTTTTTTAACTTTTTGGCGGGTGCCCCAGTGCCCACTCAGGGCACCCACAATCCTAGGTTTGCTGGGGCCTGTGGGAGGAGCAGGGTATGCCCACACTCTCCTGAGCAGAAAACTACAGTGTCCCAGTGGATGGGGTCGCAAGGACCTGCAAAATATTGGGCCTCAGGGGATGGGATGCCTGGGGCCTCGCAGAGAGGAGGTTCTTTTGCAAGTTTCTACACATCCTGAGCTACTGCACATTTTGCGATTAATATCTAACTGTATTTTAAATGTTTTTAATTTTCCTTCACATATTCTTTTTTAGTCTTCATCTTTGTAAACATGCTCTCTCTCTTTCATGTTAAAGGGCTACACACCAAGAATTTAAGTGACTTGTGGGAAAGGGGATGGTGTGAACATGTATTATAAGGGATAAAGTATCCTGTGTCATACATGATTAGGATATTGCAAGTCACCTTGGAGTTCCATAACCTTATAAAAAAATTTGCCCGTCTGCCTCATTCCTCTATATGGTCATGGAACTCCCTTGGTGACTTCCAACATCCTTATAATGTATAGCTGGGGATATTTTATCCCATATAATATTGTAATCGGGCTCTGTGAACCCCAACAATTTAATCCATTCTCCTTCCACAACTATTAATTTTTTACTAATTTTGTAAAATGTAGTATGTTACCTTGCAGGTCTGCAATGACCATTTGCACCCGTTGACGTCATTTAGGGGTCGCAGCTGTGAACCTTAGTCTGGTCCTAGATACCTCTGGCACTCCCCTTGCAACCTCTGGCTTCAGAGGAAGCAGAGGTGCTGCACATTATTACATGCAGAAGGTAAACAGGGCTTGCAGGCCTATTCTGCTTCAGTGCTAGAAAGAACTGGCCCCTGATGCGGGGCTTGCCTTTAAGCAAATGCCCTCCTCTGCCTTTGCTATGAATGCGCATTGCAGTTTGCAGATTGTCATCTGCTCAGAAGGGGTGAGTAAACTGACAGGGACAGAGGGTGGTGGCGGAGGAGGGGAGTCTGCTCTGAAGAATAAGTTACTTAAATTTGGTAACACCTTATACGGTAGAGACTAGATCTAGCTGCAGCTTTCTTACCTTAGAATTATCCCCAGGTGCCAGACTGGATCCGGAAAATGTTCTACTGAGGTACTCAGTGAGTCGGTAGGGGGTGTCGAGCAACTCTAACAACATCGTCTACCAGATGGGACGTCATCAGAATCCATATAGACCCTTCCCTGATGAGCTGACGTTGGTTTCTTCCGCGACTACTTTCCGTGCTAAAAGGCAGCGCCACATATTGAAACTGCCATGGAAACAGTGTTTCCAAAAAGAATCCTCTTTTTGAAAGGTCCTTATCTTAAGCATTATTAGCTTTTGGTGTGTCTTATATTTTTTTTACACCAATGAAAAGTACAAAGGTGCGTAGAAGGGATTTGGAAGAAAAGGAAAAACAGTTTGCAGAGCGGGGAGGATGGGTGGGTCGGTAAAGAATCTGAGGCTACATCTAGTCTCTACCAGATAAGGCGTCACTGAAGGTAAGTAACAATCATCTGATAGAGACGTCTAGCAGCAGATTCCTTACCTTAGAATAGATACTGAAGCAATGCCATCCCGGAGCAGGGTTCGCAAACGGATTCCAAGAAATATCCCCAACTTGGCTATCCGGTATGCATGATAAAAAGAGAGAGGCAGATTGCCAGGAATGGAGGGGTGGAAGAAAACATCCCACCAGAAAACTCAGGGAGAACCTCCTACATAACCAAATCCACAGGCGTGCAAAGACATGGAAGAAAATGCATGGCAGAAAAATAAGATGAAAGGGAAGAACACTCCATATAAACATAGCACTACAATGGGTGAGAACCGCAACTGCATTCACAAAAAATGGAGGAAATTTCCAGGAAAAGATTCCGAAGGAATCACAAATTTCTGTACAATCCAAATCAGAGTGGACAGACAAGGAACCCATGTCCGAGAAGAACGGATAAGGAACATTCCGCACATACCCCCAAAAAGGGCAGAAGGCACACCTGAAGAGCAGCCAGGCCACAAACAAAACATTGGGTTGGCCTTGGAGGTGTCATGAAAATGGCTCAAAGAAAAAGAAAAGCAACCACAGGTATGTGAAAGGCAGAAGCAGATAAAAAATTCAGGGCATGCAGTGGCACAGAAGAGGTAGGGCAGCGGAGTCAGCAGTCAAGCCTAGATAAGGACAAGAGATGGCCACAAGGAAACTAAGAGAGAACAAGTAGTGGCATAGCCAATAGGTCTCGCTTTTGGGAACTTATAAGTATTTAGTTATGCAGCACAATATCCTTGGGTGCAACAACATCAACTGTTGCATAGCTAAACACTTATAAGGTTCCAAAGGTGAGATCTATTGGCTATGCCAATGCTTGTTGTTCAAGTTGGCAGGTCTGGTACCAGCGAGTTGATCGAGATAACAAGTAAAACGCAGTTGCTGATCTGCACCCTGCTTACCGGGTCTTTTAAGTCTCAGGAGAAGGAGGTCAAGCAGGAGTCAAACGGGAGGGGAAAAGTACCATTTATCAGACCGCTGGCATTTTATAGGATGAAAGTAGTGAGATTATCAGCATTTCAAGGTATTTTCGAAAATGGCGTTGAAAACTGGGTCTGAAAATGGTATTTGGTATTGTTTTTTCATTTTAGTATTATGTTTGATTTGTTGGTGAAAAAGGAGTTACAGTGTTTACTTTGCATACAGAAAATGGTGCAGTTCAAACTACGGGTATGCCGGACCTTGATTGTAGGAAAAATAATTGGCAAGACTTTCAGAACATGAAGCCATATTTGATTGATTTATTTCTTTGTCTATTTGGTCCGTTGAAAAAAATACTTTTCATTGTGAAAATGGCATTGTGTTATTTTGTATTGGCTTATTTATTAAATCCTCTGTGAAGTAGTTTTCACAGGGCATTCAGCCCTTTAGACCCTCTGTCTGGAAGGATGTCTGGCACTGGGCCCATGTTGGGGGAGGCTGTAACAGCCTGAACCACAAAACTGTGCAAGGTAGGCTGACGGGAAAGGCAGAGCATGTTTCCAGGGGCAGGATGGTGCCTACGAACTATAGACTGGTCCACTGAAGCCCTTGAAATGGATTTAGCTCAAGTGCCCAACAGAACATCAAAGAGGGCCTCACTCAAGGGAAGCGCAGGCTCAGTGCTCAGTAATTGGCTCAGCTTAAGCACCCCAAGTAGGGGATCAATGGCCACTTCCACAGACGGAAGCTGCAAAGCCAGATATACGTCAACTCTCTGCAAAAGCTGAGAAAAAGCCGAGCTAGCCTCCAAAGCGAGATGAGGAGGCGAAAACAGGCACAAGGATGTGAGAAGAGTCAAGGCCGCTATCGTCACCAAGGCAGAAACCCAATGAAACTCCGTAGAAGGCTCAGTCATGTGATATCACCAAAATACCGGTGTTTCAAGGATAAAATAGCATGGAGCTTCTACGAAAGCAGAGGAAGGGAGTTTCCTCTCCAGGTCTGTCAAAACTGTAACAACTAGGAAGGCTATCAGAGGGCATGCGACTGCTCATGCAATCCAGCCGAATGAGTGAAGAGCCACCCAGATTACAGACTTCAGAGTGCCTCTGTACAGCCCAATCAGAGACTGATGCCCAAGAGAATCACCGACTGTGAAAGCAATCGTACTCCAACATGCACAGTCCCTACCCAGTATTTTCACAGCTGGACTCAGTGAGAGTGAGATCACTATTTTAGACTAGAACGGAGAGGGAAATAAAGGGGAGCATCAGAGGAGGAAGGCCCAGACCTAGCATCCTTGTGAGGCTTAGGAGAATATATTGAACAAAAAAACAAAAAATGCATGCCCTGAATATGGCTACACACCTGTTCCAAGACCTGAGAGAGTGACTGCACTAGTATCTTTCTTGAGTTCTTAAAGCTCTACAACTAATTTTAGCCACACCTGACACTAGGACTGGTGTTATTATTGTATTTAACTGAATCCCATTCTACTGAGCCAATGGGAAACATATGAGAGAAAAATAAAAATACAAGAAGTGCTTTAGAGGACAAATATGCTTTACAAGCAGAAATGCATTACTGTAGAGCAGTGACAGGGCCGCATGCAGCCCTCCTGACCTTTACGTGCACCCCACCCCCCTTGCTCCTGTTTTCTCCATTCAGCAATAACATTGAGAAAAAAGGTAAATAAACAGGCAAGCCTTTTATTTAAAGGTTAATTAAAGTTAAAGAAAGGAAGTAACTAGGATATTCTGCACCGCTTAACTTTAGAAACACCTTCATTTTTACGTCTCGGCTAGCGAATGCTGCGCTTGCGCAGTCTCGCTCGCGAGATTTAATGTTTTTCAGAAGTGGGGCTTGAACCCGCCCCTCTCCTCCATTGGCTGGCCTCTTTAATGCTGGTCAGCCACTGGAGAAGAGCTTTGTCTCTACAAACAAGCCCCGTCTTTTTCGGATTCGGGGGCGTGTTTTTTCGCTTCTTTCTCTTTTTTGAAACCCATCCCTTATCCACTGGTGGGCGTGTTTGTATTTATTTATTTTTTCATGGACGTTCTCAGGTTTATTTTCGTGTCTGTTGCTGGGATGTGCAGAGCGCTTTCCGAAGCTCTAAGGTAAGCGATCTTTGTTTATTTTCATTTGTTGTTTGCTTGTATTCTAATTCCCCCGTCTTGTTTTCTGTTTTTTTACAGGGCTTCCCCGGACCGTGTCGTCCCCGTGCAGCGACGTGCATGGAGTGCTTTGCTCGGTATGTATTATGCTGTTAGCGTTTTTTAGGTAAGCCGTCTTGTCTATGTTTCTCATCTAACGCTTTTTTTCAGTTTTTTTACAGGGCTTTCCTTGACCGTGCCGTCCCCGTGCAGCGTCGTGCATGGAGTGCTTTGCCCGGTATGTATGATGCTGTTTGCAGGTCTTAGGTAAGCCATCTTGTCTATGTTTCTCATCTAACGCTTTTTTTCTGTTTTTTTACAGGGCTTCCCCGGTCCGTGCCGTCCCCGTGCAGCATCGTGCATGGAGTGCTTTGCCCGGTATGTATGATGCTGTTTGCGGGTGTTAGGTAAGCCATCTTGTCTATGTTTCTCATCTAACTCTTTCTGTGTGTCTGTGTGCTTCTGTATATCTGTGTAGCTCTCTGTGTGTGGATGTATGTGTATGTGGCTCTGTGTATGTGTGTCTTTGTGAGTGTGGCTTTGTGTGTGTGTGCATCTGTGTGAGTGTCTCAATGTGTGTGCAGGAGGCTCTATATGTGTTGGTCTTTATGTGACTCTATGTGGGTGACTTTTTGTGTAGGTGCCTCTATGCATAACTGCCTCTGACTCTGTGTGGGTAAATCTTTTTATATGTAGGTGGCTCAGTATGGGTGGCTCTATTTGTGTGCGTTGCTCTATGCAAAAAGCTCTGTGTAGGTGGCTCTGTATGACTGGCTTTGTATGTTTGCCTCTGTGTCTGTGTGCAAATGCAGTAGGTCTCACATTTCAGACAGATTAAGCTACTAACTTGCAAATAACAATGCTGTTTCTTTCAATCTTTTGAAGGCAAAAATAAAAGCAATGTCATGAGCAATACCAATACCTATAACTTTGACAATGCCGAGACCGTTGCATTGTAAATGCTTGTTAAAGACATCTTACACCAAAAGTGTAAAAATATGATAAGGTCTCTTCAAAATTCAGAAAGTGTATTTCAATAACAGAACTTTTTCACCTTAGTACATCACATTATATCAAATGCCTTGAAAAGTATTTTTTTTCAAAAGCAATAGATTTCCAAACATGAATTTACAAACATTCATTCTCCTCCCCCCCCCCCCCCCCCCCCCCCCACACCACCCTGACAACAATGTCAAAAAGTGAACCAAGATGCAAGTCAGTTGTTAAGTGAACTCTTTAGGTTGGGTTCCTCTGAAAAATATTATAGTTTATTAAATCAAACACAGGAGAAGGTTTTGTGCAACGCACATCCTGAAGTCATGTATTTCAACATCCTTTTATAAGTGATAATGAAGAAAAAGGAGAGAAACTGAAAAATAACAGTTGTCTACGATCACACAATTTGGTTAGGTGGGGAAGCCGGGATTAATCCCAGGTTTTCTAGTTTCACATTGTGCAGTTCAGCCACTAGATGTATAAACTTCACTGTACCTGCACTGCCCCTCCGCCCCTCCCCCCCGCCCCTGAACCCCATGCTCCGGACCGCCACACTGCTGGCATCAATGCGATCCTCTGCGACATCACAGACAAAAAGTTTTGGACCCTTGGAAAATGTTTGTGAGTGCCCATGCTGGAGATAGGTCTGTTTTTTTTTTTTTACACAAGCGAGGTACATCATAGAAAAATGTGCTATACAGTAGGGTGTGAAATACAGGAGAGAGGTACATTGCAGGAGACATGCTTTACAGGAAAACAGGTGCAGGCTCTTTCAAAAATATGAGCTTAACAGGGAGAAGTATATTACGAGAAATGTGATTGTTGTAACTCACTTGGTTCAGGCATTTTTCCTCACCCTTGCTTTCTGCCTTCCCTTGGAACGTTCTTACTGCTGTTGTGTACCCACATTCCACAGCTGCCTCCAGCTGACTGGAACCTGTTGGTGGTGTACAACTGAATAAAGATTTCTCTGCACTTACCTGGCGTTATGTCTTTTTAACACTGGCGATGAGTTGCTGCGCGGGGGCAGCCACACCACCATCCCCAGCTGTACCTACGACGCTACAGCAGTACTCCAGGACAGTGGTAACTTCAAGAGGATCTTCTTATTTCGTCATCTGCTTTAAGGTACTGTCCTTTAACTTAAAAAATGTCTTCATTCTTCAAGTTGTGGGAACAACTTTGACCCGGTCATCGCCTCCACAAACTCTGAGAGTCACTCTCTTTGAGCTCCTAAGTAGCCTCTGTTGGTTTCTCTCCCGGAGTCTCAGAGTTGAACTTTCCGCAACCTAGCTCCCCTCAGCAAGCATGCCTATCCACCCAGCTGCGAAAATCTACAGCTGACAGGAGATGTTGTGAGCTTCGTTCTCCGAGCTCCGTTTTGTGCTTGTGACTGGGTGACGCTGCACTGTGGGGTGGGTGTGAGGCAGTGAGAGTTGCTGCTCCGGGTTCGAGCTTCCCTCCGCCTCTGTTTCCTCAGTATCGGCACGATTGTGACGTCCCACGACTTCTCCTTCCCGTTTCCTCTCAGAGACGATTCCAGCGTCTCTCACAAACTTCTTCCTGAGGCGTGGCTGCATCTGGAGACAGCCTTCTGAGGTGTTCCTTCTTCTACTGGGCGGCTTGCAATTCTGTCTGCCTGTCACCGTACGCTGACAGGCACAGCTGTTCCTCTATTTTTTTTTATCAGCGAGGGAGCCTGTTGTGTTTTCTCTTTCAATTGGGCGGATAGCATTTCTGCCTGCCTTTCATCGTACGTTGACGGGCACAGCTGTTCAAATATTTTCACAGTGTGGCAGCCTGACTCCGCTGTGAGTTAAATATTTCCATGGTATTTCTGCTACGCTTTAAGGCGATTGTTCTCCATGCTGCCTGTCTTCTCGCTGATAGGCACAGATATTTCTGGTATAATCTAAGCGTGGGAGCCTGGCTCCACTGTTTCTTCTCAACGTTTTTTTTTTTTAACCTTTACATTTTCTTGATAATCTGCCTGTTTCTGCATGCTGATGGGCACAGCTTTCCTGTACCTGTTGCATGTTCGCTGATAAGCACAACATTATCACTTGTCTTTTGTTTTTTCGCTGACGGGCACAGCTGTTCAAATATTTTCACAGTAGTTTGCTGTGGGGGTATTTGCCTGTCACTAATTAATTTCTTTTCCCAGAATGCAGTACTGTCTGTCAAAGTTTTTCAATTTTGCTGACAGGCACAGTAATCTTGACAGTCACCTCATTCATTTCCATACTTCTCCTCCTTCACCTGTTCCTGGGTTACCTACTCAGCTATTCCCTTCTGCACCATGGCTCCTCTAAACATATCCATACCACCTCCTTTCTTAAATGAAGTTGGGGAACCAAACATTCCTTGGAAAGAATAGAAGGAGATTTACGAGTCGTATCTAATAGCCATTGTGGGGGACATATTTTCTCATTTCAGGAAACAGCATATACTGCTACACAATTTGGGAATTGAAGGCCGTAAACCATTTAATAATTTAAAAGACTCTGAACAAGAGGTTGATGAAGGGTATGGAGATTTGAATGTTTATCTAGCAACTATAAACAAGTTGGAAAAACATTTTGGTCAAGCCATAAACGTTGTGTTAGAAAGACACACATTCTTCTCCAGAGTGCAAGGCAAAAATGAGAAGATTAGACCATACATTGCTGTACTCAAAGGTTTGTCCAATACTCGTGAGTTTGAGGGTTTAACAGATTTTCCCATCAGGGACCAATTAGTTAAATGCACTAACAACCATAAAATACAAGAGAAACTTCTGGCAGGAAACCCTGATCTTAAACAAGCCATTGACATTGCATTAGGAATCAAGCACACTGCAGAGTGCCTAAAAGAAAAAAGAGTAAACACAGATTCCTGCAATGAAGTCAATGCCATCTCTAAACAAGAGAGTAAGGAGAACCTCAAGCTAGATAAGGATCACAAACAAAAGAACTACAGGGGCGCAAGTTTTGAAACTAAATGCTACAGGTGTGGCAACCCAGCACATCTGGCAAATAACCCTTCCTGTCCTGCCAAGAATGTAACGTCACAAATGTGGACAGAAGGGACATTTGGCCAGAGTGTGCCGTAATATATACGCGATAAAACGGTATCCATGATTGAACAAACTATACCTGCAGAGACCCAACTCGTTTTCCAACTAGAAAACAAAGATGATAATGTCAAATTTCCAGAGTGTTGCATCACTTTAGACAACAAACAGGTCAAAGTCTATGTAGACTCATGTTCACCGTACACCCTCCTGGAGGGCAAAGTTTTTGATGTAATGTTCCCCAACAGACTCAGTACTCTTCAAGCCGCTGATATCAAACCATTAGGATATAATGGGGATCCCATTCCCCTAGTAGGCATGACCACCATATTGTTTGAATATACGCGTAGGAGCACTGTGGGTAAAGTGTATATCACTGAAAAGGAATCCAATCTTTTAGGTTGGAAACACCAAAAAGAGTTGGGCATGAAACTAGACCCAAATAGTCCAGACCAAGTACTGTTGGTTGATCGCTCGGTATGTGGGCAAGATATCTGCGAAGAATTCCCTGAAGTTTTTACTAACAAATTAGGTCTCCTAAGAGATTTTCAACACCACATAAAACTAAAAGACAAGGCTAAAGTCATTGCTCTTAAAGTCAGGCCATTTCCCCATTTAATGCAAGCTCCTCTTCAAAAGGAGTTAGATCATCTATTGGAGTTGGGTGTCATAGAATCCATAAAGAGCTCTCAGTTGTTAGCTCCCATTATCATCACGTCCAAATCAGCTAGCAAGGATGTCAGACTTTGCATTGACTTCAGAGACCTAAACAAGAACATCTGGGTAGAAAGACACCCACTACAGAGGATACATGAGATCTTAACTCTCATCAAGGATGCCAGTTTCTTTAGTGTCCTTGCCTTATCCTCGGCATTTCACCAGGTGGAACTGCATCCTGAATGTCATCACCTCACCTCATTCATCACTCCCCTTGGAGCATTCCAGTATCTCTATGCCCTTTGGATTGGCCTCAGCTGCTGCTGCATTCCAAAGAATCATGCAGCATGTTCTCGAAGACGTTCATGGCATTTTGTGCTTCCAAAATGACATTCCCATACATGGGAAAGACATAAAAGAGCATGATGACATGTTGAGACACACCCTGCACAGATTGGGTAAAACTGTCCTAACTCTGAAGAAAGAAAAGTGTCTAATTGGTGTAAACACTGTGGAATATCTAGGCCATACCATTTTCCAAGATGGCATCAAGCCCAAAATGAATTTAGTCGATGCCATTCTTAATGCTCTTGCTCCTACCAATGCAGAAGAACTGAAGTCCTTTTTAGGCTTATCAGAATACTACTCTAAATTCATAGAAAACTATGCCAGCCGAGTAGAACCTTTATGCAATTTACTCAGAACAAAAAAAACATTTGTATGGGATGAGGACTGCCAAACTGCATTCATGGAAATTAAGTCATGTATCACCAATGTGCCTTTCTTAGGCAGATTCGACCCTACGAAAACTACCTATTTGTCCACCGATGCCAGAAATAAAGGGTTGGGAGCCAGGCTCACCCAGAGAGTAGGGACATAGACCTAGTTGTTGCTTTTGCCTCAAGGACATTAAAAGGAGCTGAACAACACTACTCTATTAGAAAAAGAGGCTCTGGTGTTTTTCTGGGCCATCAATAATTAAAAAAAAAAAAAAAAGTGGGGTATACCTTTCACTGTCAAGACCAACCACAAACCACTCACCTATGTGTTCACGACCAAAGGTTCTACCAGGACCACACCTAGGATAGCAAAATGAATTTTGGTGTTAGAAGGCTTCAATTTTAAAGTAGAATATATGCCTGGTAAACACAACGTGGTAGCTGATTTCCTGTCTCGTGCTCTTCTTAATGCAAGTACAGACACACAAGAGGAGGAAGATGGATACTTGAATTTGGAAGTAGCAGTTTTGGACAAGAGGATTTGGGTGGACTGCAATGTGCTTGATGAAACAGTAGCTCCTTTAAAATAATACATTAGAGGTGGGTGGCCTGAAAACAAGAGTGCCTTACCTGAAGCTCTCAAGAAATATTGGGAAGTAAGACTTGAATTATGTATAATTAACGATGCTATCTATCGTGGAGAAAAGGTAGTACCTCCCATGAGAGTCAAAAGCAAAATTGTGAATCTTGCACACTTGGGACACTTAGGCCATAGGCTAACTAAAAGCAAGGTACGGGAGGAGTACTGGTGGCCAGGGATGGATGCCATGGTAGAAGAACTAGTCAAAAACTGTGTTGAGTGTGCCAAAAGTGATAAAACGCTGTCTGTAAGGAAACCCCTTTTGTCTCCTGTTCAAGTCCCTACTCCACCATGGTCAAAACTTGCTTTAGACATTATTGTCCATTAAACCTCAAACATCTGAATGAACGATTCATGTTAGTACTCATAGACTACCACACTAGGTGGGTGATTACGAAATGTGTAAACCAAATTGACACAGAGTCTCTCATTCAATTCCTAAAAGATACTTTTTATGAAGAAGGCATACCAGTTACCATAGTAACAGACAATGGGGTCCAATTTACATCCGATCGCATGAAGGATTCCCTTTCAGACTTATGCATTTCTCCCCAGAAAACAGCATTGTATTGCCCCACAGCAAATGTGTTAGTAGAACGTATGAACAGTTATTAAAGAATGTCTTCACAGAGCAGAAATCACTAATGTAGCAGCAAAATCAGCCTTGCAAGAAATGATATGGGCGTACAGAACCGCACCAAATACTGTCACAGGGTTTCTCCATTTATTTCTTTAAAGGGGAGGAAGCCTAAAACCAACAACACTGCTGGATGGTTACGTAAATACAGCCCATGTGCTGTAGACAGATCAGAAATTGCCAGAAAAATTGAAATACAACAAAATAAATACAAAGCAAGATATGACTACACTAAGAATGTCAAAATACATTTGCATAATCTAGGTGAATGGGTATGCATCGACCTTCCCAAAGCTAAAAGAAAGAGCCATTCCCGATTTTCTGAGCCTCTCAAGAGTAGGACAAAATGTAGTGCAGTTGAAGAATGGACAAACTTGGGGGATGGACAATGTGGTAAAATGCAAGTCTCCCCAAATTGTTCAGGAGTAAGCCGGTCTTATGGCAAAACGTTCCATTTCTCCTCGCAGGTCATCTAGGAACACTGGTTGTCCAGTTTAGCACAAAGACTTTGCGGTTGGTTGAATTCTCCAAATCATGTTTAGCATATTTTTGCTCTCTGTTGTTTTAGCTCTTTCTGTAATGTTCTTCTTTCCTTGTATTTTTTTTCTCTTCTACTTTCTCTCTCACTCTTTTTTCTTCTTTTTCCCTCATGCTTTGGGAGGTGTGTTGTAACTCACTTGGTTCAGCCCTTTTCCCTCACTCCTGCTTTCTGCCTTCCCTTGGAACGTTCCTACTACTGTTGTGTACCAACATTCCACAGCTGCCTCCAGCTGACTGGAAGCTGCTGGTGGTGTACGACGGAATAAAGATTTCTCTGCACTTACCTGGTGTTACGTCTATTTAACAGTGATTTACTTGGCAGAGGTGCTTTGCATGAGATAGATGCTTTGTAGGTGAGGGGTAATTTAGATAACAGGTAGTTTACAGGATAGCAGTATTTTGCACAACATATGTATGATACAACAGATGTCCATCACAGGAGAGGGGTGCTCTCCAAGTGTTTTTTTCTGGAGAAGATTGCTTTATAAAACAGAGGTGCTTTACCAAAGAGTTTTTTGTTTTTTTTATAATAGGTGTGCATTAACAAGAGCAGCTGTTTACTGGGAAGGTGGTTAACAGAATGTGTGCTTTACAGCTGGTGTACTTTACAGGAGTGAGAGGCCATATAGGAGTGTGGGGCATTAAAGGACAGGAAGCTTTACTAGAAAGGGTGCTTTAGACAAGCGAGGTGCTTTATTAGACAAGTGAAGTGCTTTTGTGAGAGGGGTGCTTTACATAACAGGGGTGCTTCAAGTAGAGGGAGGAGCTTTAGAGAAGAGGGGCACTTAAGATAAGATGGATTCTTTACAGGAAATAGGTGGTTTAAATGAAAAGGGTGCTTTATATGCTCAACAGGAGAGAAGTTCTTTACATAAGAAGGGTGCTTGGGGGACTTCACTTATTTAAGTGCCGTAGTGTTTACAATGCAGTCGAGGACGAGGGCACCTTTGGTGGGCGAGGCCTCTGTTCTCTACCCTAATGGCACACTATTACCCAGGGTTCCGCCACATCATGTGAAAGTGGACTGTAGATGCCTAGCTATTTCTGGAATTTTTAGTGGTTGGGGGGATGATTACCTCAGAGGTGTGGGTTGGTGGGATATCTGGTTTCCCGGATGTGACCGGAGCTAGTGGTTATTCAGGATTCAGCTCGACTGATGTGAGGAGGGATGCCTAGTTTTGCTACGATATTGCTTTTGTATTTTCATTTCTGTACTCTAATAAATTTCTGTTTTGTGAATCACCCTGGACAATAGGCACCACAAGCACTGTTTTTTTGCTTAAAATTAGTTTATTGGGATTTTTGCATATAATGTTACACATTAACACATAATAACATTATAGTACATTGACATGTGACTGCAGATAGAAGAAAAATGACTGTGAAGAATAGCATATACATCATTACTACATATCGAGCATTATAAACGGCACCACAAGCACTGTTTAGTTGGGAGTCTGCTGTAGAAGACCGGGACGAGGCAGTCCCTTTGGATTGTAGAATTGCTATTATGTTCTACGTCTGTGATATTTCTTTTTCCCCAGTTCTAGTCTGCTGTAGGTATTTACTGTGTGTGATCGTCTACAGTATCTTATGTGTCCTCCATAAAAAACAATAAAGAATATTTACAGAAGCGGGGTTCCCTGTTGTTCCTGTCTTTTTTGAGAGAGGCAGACACTGATGACAATTGCTGCACACGCTGTATCTTTTTACACAAAGAAAGCTGTTACTTGTGCCTTCTGAGTTCATTTTTATTTTGTGAAAGGAATATGCTCAGATGCTGCTTGTACAATGCCTTCTTGTGTCTGGAAATCCTGCAATGCTGGTTTGCATTTGTGTGCTAGACACCTGCAAGGCTTCTCCTAAATCTCCTCTGTATGGTGAAACCTTGCGCTTTGACAGCCAGTACTGTACCTCAGGGGTGGCTTCTCCACGTGGGCGGAGGAGTGTCGCCCTACTGCTTTCTCGCAGTGCGAGAAGCAGAAACATAAAATGGTATTATGAATACCATGGTTTGGTTGGGGGCGGGCAGGTGTGAGTTCCTGCTCCAGGCAGGGGAGGAGTAGCTTGCCCACTGTTGTGGGAGCTGACTGTTTGGTCGGCCCTAGGGCCAACCAAACCAGTCATGCACACTCTGCATTTTCTCTATATAGGCTGCATGTAGCCTACTTAGAGAAAATGGCCTCCCCATGGACGCCTTTGGGGTCGGCGTCCCAGCCAATCACAACGCTGCCATTGCAGCGCTGTAATTGGCTTAGGGGAGGAGATGGAGGCTGCCTGCTTCCTGTAAGGCGCGGAGAGAGGAGACGCAACGTGGGACCGGAGGCGCAGGTAAGTTCAAAATGTTTTTTTAATTAACTCCCCACCCTGTGCATGAACCCTCCCCCCCTCCCTCACCACCACCACCCCATCCGCGAATCATGCCGGCCGTGACTGCTGTACCTGCACTATGTCTAAGAGGAAAACTTACATTGCAGATGTACTTGGGTGACATGCATTTTGTCTGAGGCACTACTGCACACCAGCCTGTGGTGTGCCTATTTTGTGTATATATTGTGCAGTACATGTTGTGAAGTTTGTACTGCTATTGGGTATGTCATACTTATTCTCTAAGTGGGAAAGCTCCTGTGTTGTTGACATCACCTGCTTATTATGCTGCAAGTGACCAAATATGTTAATTGCCGCCTTCAACAGTTATATCTGCTCAAAGGTTTAGAATCATAAATAATGTGGAAGAGGGACTGAACCTTCAGGGTTGAGGCTGTAGGCACTGAATGTCAGCAGAGGACTCACCAAGATGGCAGTGAACAACGCATGATGAAATGAGAGAAATGTGGAACGATGAGGCAAACTGAAGAAAGAAGAGGATAGAACAACGACCAAAAGAAAATAGGGAACATATGAAGTGGAGAGGAAAAGGCGGAGGTGAAAAGAAAAAATTAGAGAAAGTGGAAGAAAAAGAATACTATAATGAGAGAATGAAAGGCAGGAGAAGAACTAGGAGAAAGGCAAAGAAACAGAAAAGCATAAGATGAAACAACAAGCATTGGCGTAGCCAATAGGTTTCACCTTTTGTATCTTTCAAGTGTCTAGCCATACAGCACATTATCCTGGGTGCTGTGCCACCATGGATTGAAGAGTTATACAATTACTTAACACTGGGTCATAAAGTCTGATTCAGGAATACATGCTTGCCTCAGGCAACACTTCTGGACACATTCCAAGGCTTTTTAATGCACAGACAGAAAGACAAGTGCCTTGATGCGAGTCATCAGCACTGTGTGCAACTGCATTACTAGGGTATTTAACAGCCTATGAGGGCGAGTCTTATTGGACATCTTAGGTTGCATATAAAACCAGCCCCAAGCCTTGAAGGGCAAGCTAATGCACGCTGGGAAATGTAGTGTGTTTGCTTCCACTGAGCCAATGAGAGACCATCAACAATCCCGCTGGTGTTTATTTTGCATTTTAAAATGTTTTCCTTAATTAAACACAGTGTGCTGCATGTGTACGGAAAGGAAGTTGCAAGTTCCCACTGGGAAATGAGTGTGTCTACTCCTGTCACACCCCTGTGGACCATGAGAACTGGAGGACCGGTTAATAACAGGTTATCTATCTATCTATCTATCTATCTATCTATCTATCTATCTATCTATCTATCTATCTATCTATCTATATCTATCTATATCTATCTATATCTATCTATATCTATAGATAGATAGATAGATAGATAGATAGATAGATAGATAGATAGATAGATAGATAGATAGATAGATAGATAGATGTACACACTAAGATCTCACATACCATGTGAATCAAGTTCTTACAACAGTATATTATTTTTACACAGGTTTGATATTGGAGAACAAAATGTGTGCTATGGTTTACAGCTGCAGCCTTCTCTACATCCTGGAGGCTCAGAGAGTGTGGCACAGACAGGAGGGTGCAGCCAGGGTAGCGTGCATGGCTTCACATTAGAAACCGATGTCAGGAGTAGGGCAGTAGTATATTGGCACAAGAGTAACAAGCATTGTAAATGCAATAGGTCTCGCCTTTGATTACGTTAAAGCCATTTGCTCTGCTAATGGTATTGTATAGCAAAGCAAATGGCGTTAACTTAATGAAAGGCGAGACCTATTGCATTTCTAATGCGTGTTACTACTTGCAGCAATCTGACACAGAAGGACGGCGTGTCACTGCTGATATCACTAGGCAGAGAGAGCTTTAGAGCTCATATCTCCTTGAGAATGGTTACATCCATAATGAATCACAAATGGCCCTCCTCCACACTAGAGCAAGCACATGTGACCTGCCTACCCCCTGTGGCACTAGAACTGCCACAACCAAGCACATCACCCACAGTTCTCCATGGCGCTAGAACTGCCACATACAGAACACATCACGCCTTTCACTCCGTGACAATAGGAGCATCACATCTAGAATACATCACACCTTTCTCTCCGTGCCACTAACTCTACCATTATGGAAAACACATCATACCTGTCCCTTCCTGACACTAGAACCAGCACATCCACAACACATCACAGCGGGCTGTCTGTGGCACTGACAGCCCCCCAACATCTCCTGCCCCCGGTTACCTGCACACCCTCTTTGAACAGTTCTCTGCACAGCGAGGCGTGGGTCTCTGGCTTGTGTGAGGTGCAGGCGGGTGTTGAAAGCTATGAAAGATGGTTTAGGGAGCAGAGCAGCCCTTGTTTCACCTTTGTAGTGTCATCAGTATAGTAGTTATTTGCTGGGACTGGCTGAAGAGAGCTTAAGCTGTCAGTCAAAGCTGCAGCAGTAGAGAGGTTAGAAGAAATGGACACAAAGTGCCCACAGACCGAGATGTAATGCTTAAATCTGGTGCATTAGTCAGTGCTTACTTTGAGCCAGTATTTGCAAGTGGGAACAATCAGCACTTACTTTTGGGGACTGGCTTTTAATTTTGCTGAACAGATTTTTGTCCATAGCTAGAGAAACCTACAACCTACAACAAGCAAGTACTATTGACTTTGTCAGTGGTTGATAGTTGCATAAGATAAATAAGCAACAACTATGGCTTCCTTGTATGTAATACAGAAAATACCTCAGTTCTGAAATGATAACTGTGAAAGAACTATAATGTGTCTCTTTGACGTTACATCAAAGGCAGTGAAGGGTGGCACTGCTGCAGAGTGAAGATCTTTTTGCCCCCCGAGGGTGAGGGCAAAAATGGAGATCCGGACAGAGACCTGTCTCAGCACCTGCTTTTTAGAACTGCCGGTGCTGAGCACCGGCAGAACCTGGACCACTTAAAGATCTGACTGTATTGTACAACTGAACTTCCTCATAACTCGATTTGTGCCCTGTAACCAAACTTCCTTCCATCCTGACCTGTGTCCCACATCCGAATTCCCTCACACCCCGGCCTGTCCTTTACAACCAAACCTCCTCACAACATGATGCCTAGCCTAGAGATGTACATTGGCACAGCCTGATCTGTGCCCTATTTTATGTCTACATGTTTCTTTCAGTAAATTCCAGTTCAACCGCATCCAGATTCAGTTCTTAAGCGGCATCTAAGAAAGCTTGAAATAATGAATCTTTGTCGTGACATTTTGTTTTCCTATCCCAACAAATTCATGTTCGCACCACAGCTGCTGTTCTCCAAGCAGCAATCCATCCCAAGGACACTCAGACTTGAGAAGAAGCTCAAACAGGTGTCCTATCTAGAGTGGTAAAGTACCTTTCTGTGAGACACTTACACTGCGGATGTAAAATGCACACTACTTTTCTTAAGAGTTGTGTTTTTAATGGCGCGAGGTGCTTCCATAAGCCCTCTAGCATACTTGCACTGAAACCAGTAAATTGAAGACAGTGTTGCATAAGAAGGGTGTGCCGCTTAAACGAGGCGCCCTTTTTATTACAAAAAGAGCGCCCACGTAGACTGGGTTTCTGCTCTCATATGTTTTCCAACATCTGTTTCACTCAGGGAGGAAGAAAGGGCAGTGGTGATAGGGTGCCGATCACGTGCTTCCATACGAGACAGAATGAGTGAAGTGTGCAGATAATACTGCGAGTCGGTTGTGCCTCTGCTGGAGGGTGTAGCTTTCTTCGGAGGGTGGAACTGCAGAATTCATGTAGTATTTACGAGATGCGTTAATGCAGGAGAACGTCAGGTGTACTCTTAAGGTGCAGGAGCGGGGATCGTTTGGGTGTTCCGAGACCCCCTTCTGCAGGTGGGAAGGAGACACTCTCATATTTCGTAGTCGGTTGGGGAGAAAAAACACAGAAATACTACGAATGCACGTTTCAGTTACACCGAGTCAGGCATGTTGGACTTTCCACTACGATATACATTGGAATGTCTGCTTGTTTGGGTTCCGGTTCAGACTCCAGGGCTTGTGGTGAATCAATGACGTGAAACCATGATCCTCGGAGCGCCAACTTTTCAATAACTATATAGGAAGTGGGCCCTGTGTCAGTGACACCTTTGGCTCACTCTGGCCAACTGTGAGCTGCGGAGGCTTCTGTCATCAGCCACACGCAGATATTTGTATTGTGTGTTTGTATCAAATCAAAGAAACAGCCTCACGCTTGCAGACGGAGGGCTCACCGCGCCCTCTGGTAGCAAGACAGGAAGGCTGCAGCAACCAAGCATGGACGGGAGACCACAATCTACTCACTGTGGGTGTCCTGTAGGAAGGACATAAAGGAGCTGAGGAGGGATGCAGTACATTTTCCCATTTTGGATATATATATTTTTTTTACAAATAAAACCTCATGCCTTGACTGGGCGCCGATCGCCAGGTTGTTTGCGTGTAATGCCCTCCATAGAGATCGGAAAGAGTGGCCACAGGGCTCGGTAGCTCTGGACTTTACCTAAATGCTGAAAAACCACTTCTAAATGCCAGGTATTAATGCCCGGGGGCAGCAGGTGCCAGGGCTGATTAACTCACCAGAGACACTGAAGAGGCATAAGTGAGTGATGTGTGAGATGAGAGAAACAGCTTCATCGATGTGCAGGAGGGGACTGGATGCTTTACTGGCGGTGAAAAAAAAGTCCCCCGAGTGTCACGCCGCCAGAAAAGCATCCAGTCCCCGCGTGCACATCTTCTGTCCCACCGCGTGCACGCTTGGAATCCGTATTGATTCCAAAAGGCCCTTGCCATAGCGAGAGTAGCGCACACACGCTGCTAACGCCAGGTGAGACCTAAAAAGGGACTTGCACAGAAGAGACGGGTGTCAGAGAGGGCGGACAGTGCCCAGCCGGGACAATGGGATCAGAGTTCAGGCGATATACAGAAGCACAGTGGCACAAAACGAATGGCTGGGACTACTGACTGTGGTAAAGAGGCAGGCTGGATGTGGGGCACCATGTATTTGGATCTGGATGAAACGGTATGATGGAATTACTGAAGGAAATTGTCAGGAGAAGGCCAGTGCATGGTAGAAAAGAGGATACAAAGATGAGGGTAGAGAAGGGCATGGTGACAAAGGGGACAGGTGACATACGATAGATAGGTAGCACACCGGGAAAATGAGACTGGGCAGTGTTGCGAAAACACAAAGGGAACACTAGGCAGAAAGAAAGGGCAGTGCAAGGTGCATAGAGGAAACAGTGATTAAATAATGTTTAGTGGACAGTGTTGGTACATAAAGAAGCGAGAGTGTGCAGGGCCATGCTGGCAAAGAGTGTATACGAGGGATAGCAGGTGGGCAGTGCCATGGTGGCACAGAGAAATGGGGACCAGAGTGGGTGGACAGGAGCATGGTGGCAGAGGCAATAGGGAGAAGCATGTTTCACAGGACAGGAGTCAGGGTCAGACATCTGCACGGGCCACAGATTAGAATGGACTGACAGGTGTATAGCTTCACCAAAGGAAGCAGGCCTGGGCAGAAAGAAGGACATAGAGGAATGATCGGAATATGGACATAATGACAAAGACAAAGGACATAGTTATTTGCCCGCTTCTCCCCCTCATAAAAGAGCTGTACATGGCAAAGACTTGCTATGTGCTTAGCGCAAGTTGGCGCCGTATCAAGACATCAGCCCCGTTTCATACTACCCAACATGTAAAGCAGAGCACAAATAAATATGTCATGCCAACAGTTATTCATAACCCCCCCAAAAAAATGAAAAACACATGCAGAATGAAATCCACCAATTATTTGGAACTTGCTTACATTCAGAGCTAATATGGAACAGGCAGGGTAGGCTGAAATAAGGTACCGGAGGGTAGAGAGGGTGGACAGGCTCACACTGACATGGGAAGAAGGTGTGTAGGGATGACAGAGACAATCGTGGTGACTGTGGCATCAAAAGTGGAAAGGGAAGACAGCAGCAAAGGGACAAAAGTAAAAGGGGCAGAGATAGTGGGCAGTATCATGTTAACATGGGCACTGGTGGCACACAGCCATCAGGAGCAGGGAGACTTTGATACCAGAGTATATGACAATAGTGCTTGGGGCAGGTAGAGTGCAGTGCATGGGGGGGGTAGAGAAGATGGACAGGTCTGTGTTAACAGTGGTACTGGTGGCAGGGGACAGATGGGTGTATGGAGACATTGGTACCCGAGATACAGAGAGGGCAAAGAAGTGCAAGGTTGCACTTAAGTAGAGGCAGATAGGGCAGGCACGGGCAAGGGCACAGATGCAAAAACAAAGAACACACACTTCAGCTTATTGACTTTGGCACTGGTGGCACACGGTCGACAGACACATGAGACATTGATACTAGGGGGGCAGAGGTGACAGACAGGAGTTTGTGACACTGGTACCGAGTGCAGTGTACGGCAATAGAGGGTAGAGAGGATGGACATCAGCATATTGGCAAGAATGATGCAAATGGGAGAGAGTATTGACGAGGAGAAGAGATTGCTGGCACAGAGGAAGTGTACAAGGGCAGACAGGAATATGGTGATGCTGAGATAACGGAGTCATTCAGGGTAAAGGGGGCTGACGGAGGTAGTGGGGGGCTGTAGGGAACACCATTGCAGGGAGTTAAAAGATTTGGGGAACTGGAGGAGAGGGGAAAACTACACACTGTAATAAGCAGGCGGGGAGGGGACATGGTAGCAGAGATGAGGTTGTAACCAATGGCTGAAAAACAGAGGAGACAGGTAAACTTCACCAAAATAGAGGAGATTGGAATAACAACTTCTAACACTGAGGGTAGGTGTGGGGGGGGACATCGGACCTCGAGTCGTCCACTCAGCTAAGCTTCTCAGTGTCATGTTGGGTGAACAGCTGCCATTGGAGTAGAGCATTACCTATGCTCCCTGCCCACGCAGACAGTGAACCCACACAATGGCGTACTCATAAGAGGGCACTGGAGCAACCAATGTCAAGGCTGCTATTGGTTCTGGCATCGCTTATGCAGAGAATTCCACGGTACATAAAAAGCCCATTTGGCGGCACAATGCTGCAAGGTAGTGGAACGGGTTTCCTTAAAACTGTAGGAAATGCGAGAAAGAGTTAACAAAACAAATTGAAGACATGGCAGATCAATTAGCCACTGGGTGATTTGCAAAAGTGTTATTTATGGCACTATATTAGTCTATAGGCTGTGGGGGCACAAAGAAATAGAGGTAAGACAAGGGTGTATAGGCATAGTGGGAACACAATGCACATAAGGTGGACAATGGCATTGTGGAAAAAGGGACAGACAGTGAAAAGATGGGAGGGCTTGGTAGGGACACGGGGATGGATAAGCAGTTAAAGAGGAGACGGCAAGGCAGAAATGGGCATGGAGTCACAGAGGAAGAGAGAACTAAGGGCTGCAGGAATAACGAGACTGAGCGACTTCAAAAGGATGGACAAACCTGTGTCAGACAGCGGAGCAGGGAGGCACTGAGAAAGCAAATCTGGAATGGACGGGGCGGGGCCTAGAGTAACTGACAACAAAACTCGCCAGACACTGGGTGACGGTATGAAGAAATAGGATGGCAAACATTTCAGATGGCACAAGAAAGGAGAAGAGTCAAATATTCGAATAGGCCAGTTTAGTTCTAGATTATTTTACAAAATATTGTAAAATAAATGACTATGAATGTGACTGTCAGGTTAGTTAAAGGACACACAGAGTCCTGGAAACTGAAAGAAAGTCAAAATGCAGGGGTCAGCAAAGAAAATAGTACTGACGGGATGAGAACCAAGTGATTCCATGCCATGTGTGCCACCTCCAGCCGGTGCAGTCCAGAAGACAAATCATACCAAGGAAAGCATACTTTACAGGCCGGGTAATTCAAGTCCATAAGACTAATGAAAAACATGATACTGCAATACAGGTGATGTTGGCTAGAAAGAAAAACAGCAATGACAGAATATGAGAACATGCCATTGCACTTGTGGGCAATGTAGTAGAAATAGTGAAGAAACATTGCATTGAATGTTAAACACAAGTAGGCGATTATGTTGACAGGAATGGGCTGTTAAACTCTGGAAAAATGACGAAGGGAAAAACACTTAGAACAAGCATTTGCAATGCAATAGGTTTCGCAGTTACGTGAGTTTAAGCTATTGACATTGCAAATAAAAATGCAGTTTATTTTTGTTTTCTTTTTAAAAACCTAAATAAAAGGCATTGTTATTTACAATGCCAATAGCTTAAACTCGCGTAACTGCGAGACCTATTGCATTGCAAATGCTTGTCATTTTAAGTGGTCAGAACTCGATCTGTGTTTTTTTCAAAAAGATTAAGCATATGAATATGGGGCATGATAGGGTCCCATTACCCTATCCATTTTTAATTACTAGCGGGTCTGAGACCTGGACAGACGTGGCCCACTTACAGCCCGTGCCTTAATTAATAGTGGCGGTCAATGGTTTGGAGTAGAGTATGTGTACTTAGAATCTTTTGTCCAAAAAAAAAAGAGCAAAATGATGGTTGTGCTACATTGGTGTCGCTGGCAAAATCTGTGTGCTATATATAAGTAAGACATGCCAGCACAATCCATTGTAGGGACGTCACCATGCAGACATGAATGTTTCAACACTGAGTTGTCCCATTAAAAAATAGCCCAAAAGCAGGTAATGATACTTTGTATACGAGCAACAAAATGCATGTTTTACAGAGTTCCAGAAATATTTATAAGCCGTTGAGCCTTCGCAGTGCAGAATTGTAAAGTGTGCGCGCATCAAAAATGGCGCTGCCAGTGTTGGCTGCATTTGTACTTCCGCCTCCGTAATCGTTCCGACAGCAGACCCCTTCCGCTGCCCTTCTTTTATGGATGTCTGACATACACAGGGTTCCCACACCTCTGCGGCTGGCGTCTGTAGCCTGGCTGCTCTTCGCCACCCACCCTCCCTCGATTTAACACGCTTGCTGACAAATCCCTGCCCTGTATTAACCTCCTTTTTTTGTGCCGCGTTCATGGAAAACTCTGATGGCTGTTGCTTGTTGGCACCGCTAACCCCGCTGACAGCCAATCAGATTTTAATCAAGCAGAAAATGTCTGAGGCTCAGAAAAAACGCCATGACACACTGAGCTTGGAAGCGGGGCAGCTGGACAGACAGACCGGCCAGAAGCCATTTCAGAGTGTGGGGTGAGCCGGCTAGGCCCCTACGCCTCCGTTCCCCTCTCCGCCTCCATTCATGAGCTGACCCACAAAGGAACTGTGTAAGCCCCGAAACCAAGCCTAATCCATGTGACAGGGGAAGGCGGGGCCATCCTCGGGGGGTGTTTCAGCAGTGAACAGCGCCCTGGGAAAATGCTATGGAGGCTCCTGCTGTCCCTTCTCCTGTGCCCTGCCTAGTCTCGTTTACTGTCATTAGCGGGGCAATTTAATGGCAATTACTCTGCCAAAGCCGTTCAGAGGTGGATAATGTGCGGCGCAGAATGCTCATTTGGAGCTGCAACAATCTTTTTTTGCATCATTTGTTGCAGGGTTGCATCTATACCACGCTTCTAGCAATGCGGGACACCAATCTGGAGAACTAATTGTAAAACAAAATAAGGGCGTGTCTACCTTGTATAGTTGCAGCGCGCAGTGGAACCAAAAGTTGAATCAAGCGTGCAGTGGGATCGTGTGAGGCAGAGAGGAGACGCCATGCGCGTGCACATCGCCTGTCCGTGCGCGCACATGGTTTGTCTCCCTTCGCGCACCAAACCGACAACAATAGTCTCGCCAAGGCGAAACAGCGCATGCGCTGCGTTCGCTAGGCGAGACCTAAAGACAAACATCTGCAATGCAATGGGTCTCGCCTTTGGGACCTTATATGTATTTACCTATGCTGGATATTATTGCACATTACTGCGTATTCTCTGTCGTGTGCAGCGACCGCTGATAAGAGGTCTTAGCCCTCTAGGGGTGTTCACAATGCCGCATCTCACACAGGGGGTTCACTGTCGGTCTGTTCCTTCGGGAAACTTCTAGATAACTCAAGCAAGACTCGCAGATTGTAGACTGGCTACAGAGTGAACTGCAGAATTTAGGCTGATTGCAGTAGGGACATGGCCGCCTCTTTGCTTTACAGAGCCTTTATGCTGCCACGTTGCAACAATAGCTTCAGGTTTTAAGCCCCCCCTGCAACAGTAGCTGAATTATTATACTGCATACAGGCGTTACGTGAAGCAAGAACTGCAGCATCTACCCTAAGTGCTGCGTGACCTGCTGCCGCCAACTGTTCTAGACTGGTTCCAGGACACGCGCTGGAGCGGCTGTTACAGGACACTCATATTCGAGTCCAGCTAGAGCAGATCTTTGGTGTTTCGCATTCACTACAGACGCTGTATTTCCCGAAGCTGAGCATGCAGGCACGAGACTGCTGCAGAATGCTCCTGGACACCCCAATACCTGGAGGTTCTCTGCTGCCTTCAGGTTTGCGACTAACTGCAGGTGTGGATGCAGACTCTGTAATAACTTTTCAGCAGGGGGCGCAAGTTCTGGACTAAAGGTAGCTAGGTCTGCCCCTGACTGTTAAAGACCTTTGCAGTTAGGATTCTCCGCAGTTCACACCATCTGAAAGGGGCTACCAGCTTTGCAAAAATGTAATTTCTCCCTCACATACCATCCCACTCCACTTACCGCCCACATCACCTTTCAGAGTGGCCACTCCCTCCCATCGGTTGGGGTATGCGGGCACTCAAAGTTGCTAGGATGAATTATCTTCACAAATGCTTAAATCTGCTGCAAAGTCTTGTGGGATGCCATGTGCACTATATAGCGTTCTTGGTTTGTGTTTTACCGCTACCTGTGCAAAAAGTGTGTTACCCTTCCTTCCCAGTGTACACAGTGCGCTGCAATAGAAAAGGCAATATATTAATTGCACCACGCAATGTGTGGATGACGTCTTCATCTAGTAAAGTCCTGTCCTGTCCTCCAAGCAGTTCCATGAGGTAGGTACACTGTGGTTTTCCTCTACACCCATGCTTGTAATAGGTTGCAAATAATGTGATGCAGCTCCAGATTCCTTGGTACTAGACCAGTGTGGAATGGGTACTGCCCTGCCCCCTGCAGCGTGTTGCAGTTGCTCGGCACACCCTTTCCCAGTTGCAGGTCGCTCAGCTCACAGACTCTGCATGACCCATGCACAGAAGCTCTATGCACTTCACACCCTGTGCACTTGGCCTGCCAGACCACCGGGTTTTATGTGATTTTATGTACTTCTTGTCTGGAGGCTTAGACTTTCTTCCTATATTTTTGCACACTGTAGTCAGATGGCAGCCAGTCCAAATGGCGATGAAGTGCTAAGAGCACATCTTGGCCACACACAATGTAGGTGCCCGGGGAGCCCGTGTTTAAGTATCTTTGCCTTCACGTCTTTCCTATTGTTCCCCGATGGAGAACGCTCATTTTATAGAATTATTTCTACAACATTTCACGGCAGCAATTATTCTGTCCCTAGGCGTCCTAAATGGGACGGTTTAAGGTGAATGAGGCTCACGAAGAGAATATAATTTGCCCAGGATCACACAAGCTGCCACTTAGGGAATCCAGGAACATAGCGCAGTTCTTCAGAATTCGAAGGTGGCGAAACACGTACTAGGACACATTTCCATGCCACATGCACATTAACTTTCATCCTGAAAAAATATAAAACACAGATGGCTTTAAGAGTGCATGGTGCGGGCCGTTCCCTTCACTTGACACCTTAAGGGGAGAAAGAGTGCCGTAGTTGGCTTTCCCTTCGCAGACCTGATGCATTCCCCTGTCTTCGGAATACTTATCACATCTCTGTGTCAGATGGCTAAGCCTCTATGTATTTTCACGGCAATTTTACAGCTATCATACTGCAATATAAAACATAAATTTGCGGGTTTAGATAACTGCCCATGGACGCTGTTTCCTTTTCACCACTGCTCGTGTCTTTGCGCAAGGGAGGTGCTCTGAAAATCTGCTGCAGCACTGAGCTATGAGTATTATTCTGCCATGTCGTGGTCGCAGGTGGCCTGTATTCTTCTTAACTAAAATGCACATCAAGGACTCTTACACGTGTGCAAGCACACACGATAAAACTACACTCCTCCTAACACGCATTTTTGAGTCTGACAGTGCCTTTATATTTTTTTGCAGTTTTCTATAGCGCAAACTTGGCCCAAGGTATCACAGCGTGCTTGTTATTCTCACTAATTTCATGGGTAGAATTGTTTGCGGAGTAGAGTAAAGGCAAAAGTAATTAAGTTTCAAAGAAGTGGCCGCGATTGTCCCGGCTGCTTTAAAAGAGAAAGCGGGCATGGCGTGCTGAATGAAGCAGAGCACGTCGTGCCTGCAGTAAGAGAGGCTCAATAAAGAAAATAGTGCAGTGCTTACAAGACTAAATAACACTACCATGCAACAACCAAAGTAAAAGGGCCAGTAGCCATGGGACATTACAAAGGCAGACAAGGCGGTACTAAGAAGGGACTAACAAGCCTCTTTACGAATCAGACGGCAGCATTTAGGAAGGACGCTGACACAAGCCAATGACACATATGGGCGGAGAGTGGGCAGAGCTTCTCAGCCCCCTCCGCACACCTTCAATCCCAGCACTGCTTTCGTCACAGCAGAGATAGCAGTGCAGTGCAGAGCCTGTGGTTCCACCTCAACAAAAACACGAAAGTAGTGAATCACGCAGTACAAAAATCCATCCGTGGGGAGGTGGAAACACTGCAATTTGCAAATACACCTAGACACTAGACATCAAGGACTACATAAGAAACAGTAGCCATAGACGAACTCACGGTTGAAAAGTCTACTTTAAGTAATCACTGTTACTTCGGGGGCTGAGCAGCAGCTAATATACTAAAATTGGAAATTGAGACTTAATTAAATGGCGAGAGGCCACGAGTGCGCAGCAGTTGAAAAGAAAACTAGCAACATGTTTGCAAGGGAGGCTGGGAGCACAAACTAGTGTTTGCCCTAGGAAAGGCGTGGGGATACTGTGGCAAGGCAGGCTCACAAAGGATTAATAGGAGCTTCAACTATATGAAGAGAAGTACAGTAATTAAACAGTAGCTGTAGTAAAAAAATATATATATATAATTTGTGGGAGGTCTTACACCCAAGGTGAATAAAATCAAAGGGTTTTTCTCCTGCAAATCAGATTTTGCCGTTTATGTCCTTCGCTGTCCATATAACCTGCGTTATGTGGGCAGTACAATACTCCCGGTGCATAAACGAATATTACAGCATCTAAGAGCCATTAAGAATGGGGACAAATCATACCCCGTGGCTAGACACTTTGATCAAATCCACCACAGAAGTACAAAAGGCTTTGAGTATTACGTCATTGATGCAGTCCCAGTGAGCGAGAGAGGGGGAGATGGAGTTAAAAAATTGAGAAGGTTAGAGTCTAATTACATTATTAGGCTCAACACCAAGATCCCCGAAGGTTTGAACATGGAAGAAGACTTTCATACACATTTATAAAATGACTGTGTTTCACTCCCTATGCCTGAAAAAGAATGAAATGTAGAATGGTTTTAATTGTATCTCTTTAAAGTTATGTTGTATGATTTATTCACGTGCACTGTTTACAGTTTTGTTTTTTACAACAGAGAGTATATTAGTTGGACTTGGTAAGGGGGCTGAGAATCTTGCTAAAAGCCCACTTGGGCAGAATTGTGGGAGTTTTTTGTGCTATGGTGTTATCAACGAAAATAAAGGGTATTGTATTTTAGCCCACTGGGGCAATACTTGTGTTTTGTTTCACCTTTGCCGATACTCCTATAACGAGCTCTGCATAATGCAAATTGTATTAGACTTCAATTTTTTTACACTTCAAAGTATTAATCATTGCGTAAAGCAGATTGATTGTGATTATAAAATAAATTTTGTAATTTAGATGAGCCGCCAGGAAGTCCGTAATCCACTATGAACTACAAGTCTGTTGTCACTTTTTATTGTTCAGTAGTTCAACATGAATTACGTCCACACGCAAAGTTTAAAAATGGCGGCAAAACTTTATGGAGACCGTTAGTGAACAAGCTTGCAGGACAAGCGAAACGCGTCTAACGTTGTAGCTGACTGGCAAATAAAGGATATTTGCGCATTTGACACGGCGTCGACTCTCCTGCTTTGTAGGAATTCTCGCAATATTATCGGACCGAGCTTGGGAGGTCCGTCCGTCGACGCGCCCTTTGTTCTGGAGGTGGTGGGCATACCGAAGCGAATGGAGGTTAAATATATATATATATATATATATATACACACACACACACACACACACACACACACACACACACACACACACACACACACACACAGAATCAGTCCCTTGGTAGCTTCCAACCGCCGCTCCTGCTGAGGCTTGCAGATATTCCAGAAGTAGTTCAGAAAGAGGAGGTTCTACTGAAGGAGCCAGTGAGAGTCACACTTCTGCTGTACCTGCTTGGGTTCCTCCATCTCCGTTGAAATGCTGAAGCTAGCCCCACGAGCAGCAACTCAAACCACTTCCGGGTCACAAGGTAACCGTTATGGACGTTGAAAAAGGAGCATTGAAAAACAGTGAAGCAGAAGAAAGGCGGAAGACTGCCTCAGTTTCCACAACAACACTAAATAAAGTGACCATCTTAGACGTGCTATCTCGTTACAGGACACACATTTACAATCATAATCTGCAGTGTGAATGGAAAAGATTTTTGACTTTCCAAATGCAGGGAAAGTGTACTGGTGAGCAAAGGCTGTTATTAACTGTCGTACATAAGCATTATATTTTATCTCTGACCGGGAAACAGCTTTAGCGGTCTCAAAATCCTCAAATAAAAAGGGAACACCCTTCCCATGCACTCACAGGGCGCTTGGGGAAACCAAAGGGATGAAGATGCTAAGAGTGGGTGGGTAACTCAGTGAGTAAAATGGAGATGATGACTGTTTCAGAAAAAGGATGTGGCATAACATCCAAAGCTGCTGAGTTTGGAACTGGGGAACCAGGTTCAAGCCTCTGCATTGGCTCTCCCAACGCTCTTATTAAAAAACAAAAGGCAGAGACTTGCCAATCTGAAAAATGTACGTAAAACAATGGCAAAAGCCAAAAAATGATGCCATTTGTCAGTGCCTTTCTGCAATTTCAAATGGGACAACAGGCAGATGCGCAGTGCCCAGCGAGAATGCTCTTAATGGGAAAAATAAAATAGCGCAGGAAATTAACAGATAAAGGCTATGCTGTAACAATACCTGTAGTTAATCCCTGCTCCATCAGAGGAAACAAATGAGCAGAAGGTGATACAAAGAAGAATGATTACCCACTAGCAAGCAAGGCTTTTTGAAGGACAGTCCAAGTAATCAATGAAAAGCCGCTAGGCGGACTGTAAGCCCACATAGTGAATACAGCATGTCTCAAAGAGACAGCGCATGCGCTGCCTATGCTCGACATGAAAAGGTGGTGTAAAAGCAAGTTAGAAAGTCGAGGAGGGAAAGAATCTAATAAGATCTTTTTGTACTGATATATATTAGTGCATGACGCAAATCAATATTGAGTTGCTCTGCATGTTTTGGTACTGTGATTCCAAGGTGCACTGCTAATCAAATTGTAATGAGCACTCTGAGAAATCTAATGAAATCTAATTACTTTAACAGGGGTATACTGTGGCCATGACAGAGGTGTGAGAAATCATCAGGTGTCAGTATTTAGAGACCGAGGGACAATGCAATAAGATTTCACTTGGACATGACAGGTTCTAATCAGGCACTTATGCTTCTATTTGGGCATATGATCACTTTCTAGAATTTCACTTCTGGACCTGGTGCTGTCATTAATATACTCCTAGTATACCTCCGCAGCTTTGTTTATAATGTCTGAGGAGTAACTAAACAACTCTTTTGTCAGATTAAGTTACTTTTTTGTTAATATTTAAATGATCTTGCATTGTTGTAGATTTTTGTAAGGGATGTCACGTCTGTGATACCATCAGGGACAAATGTCTTGTGATATAATCACCTGATAGGATGTGTGATGTCAGATCCTGTGATTTCATTAGGGTCAAAGGGCATGTGATGTCACTTCCACTACTCGTGGCAATTTGCTGAACTGGCGTCCATGCTTGCACCAGTCTTATCAGGCACAATGCACCGAGGGATGGCATGTTTTTTAGGTTTTTCTAGAGAAAGCATGCGCTGTCTCTTCGAGGCCTTTAGTTTTTCAACAGTAGGTCATAGCTTACCATTGATTAGCTTCACAGTCCCTCTCATTGTCTTTCTTCTTATTGGTGAGCTGCAGTAGGCTTCCTTCCTTTTCATATGTTTTGTCCTTCCGCTGGAGCATGGGTGCATTACTTGTGTCATTCCACTGCTCAATTTTTGGGGGTGCTACTTTTTTTCCATGTGTTTAAGCAGTCTGCCAGAGGCCATCTTTTTCAGTTGGCTGCCTCGTGTACTTCCCCCCCCCCCCCTCTCCGTAATCCTCCCTTTCGTCCTGTTGCCATTGCTTCCTTTTATAATGCATATTCTAAAATTAAGACATTCTTAGAGATCAGTGTTGAGTCTATTATTTCCCAGTGTTCCCAATGTTGATTTAGAAGTGTCAAATCCATGCCAGATTTTCAGAATACATGCATGGGATACATTTACATACAGTGGCTCTAAATGTGAATTGCTTCCAGAGGTATTGCATATATTGAAATAATTTGACTAGGTTATTGGACCAAAGCAGGACTCCCCTGCTCTAGAGGCACGTTCACAAAAACCTTTGTCGTATAAAAACAGAATTTTGAGCACTTACAACCCAATAAATGTCTCAGTTTAGCTAGCAGGCACTGCCTTCATAATATTTGCTATAATTTCAATAAAAGATATGCAAGCAAAACTTTAGTGCGAAACACTCGAGGCAAACATGTAGGGATACAGTGGCGTAACAAAAGTCCCCGGGGTGCAGGGGGTCCCGAGCTCCAGGGGGCTACTCCAGCACTGTGCACGGACCCCTGGCATGAGAGCTCTGGACTGGGTCCGAAGCGTGTGTGTGTGTGGAGGGGCTCCATATACTCTGCAAGGACAACCCCTCATGTTTCGCTATGCCACTGCAGGGATACATAGCCTCCTACGCGTTGGAAAGTGAAGAGCACGGGCAAATTATGCACAGCTATGAATGTAAGCAAGAATGGGATGACGAAAAACATGGAGATTGCTCAGCCCCCGAGTGACAGAAGGAGAGAGTCCAACCAAAACATACATGGAGAGCAACTAATCACGCAGCCTGGTTCAGGATCCTGTAAAAGGCTGACAGCCTCCGACACCCCATGAGCGAAACACTTAAACGAGACTCCCTTATGACTAGCACATAATACCTACACTTTGCTTCTCTGTGATGTAACAAACCCCAATGAAGAGCCAGGGGAATAAATAAACAAAATCTGGTTTCACAAGAAACGCAAACAAGTGATTGTTGCTCTGCAGAAGCCACATTAAGGAGAGAATGCATTGGGATCTACTGGAGACACTCTGGCTAACTGGTTTAAACAAGCATTGGCATAGCCAATAGGTCTCGCTTTTGGGACCTTATAAGTATTTAGCCATGCAACACTTGATGTTGTTTAGTTAAGGATATTGTTCTGGATAACTAAACACTTATAATGTCCCAAAGGCGAGGCCTATCAGCTATGCATTGGGGGGGCCTTATAAGTGTTTAGGTTGAGATATTGACTTTGCCAATATTTCTAAGCTGTGCAGTAGAGAAGTGTGGCTGCTGTGCAGCATGCTGAGAAGTTGTAATTAAAAAGTGTAAGAAGCACTGAGTGATGCTGTGGTGTGGCTGAATGATGCTGTGTTGGTGTTGAGTGATGCTGTGCTGGCCCTGAGTGATGCTGTGGTGGCCCTGAGTGATGCTGTGGTGGTCCCGAGTGATGCTGTGGTGGTGCTGACTGATGCTGTGGTAATGCTGATTGATCATGTAATCCCAATGCTCCCAAATATGTATTTTCTGCAACACTTGTCATCTTCCTGAAGCCTTCAGGAGTGTGTAAATGTGTGCCTGATATCTTCTGAGGGAGAGGAGTTGTGAAGCAGCTTCTGTGACCATCTTTGGCGCAAAATGCACCCAGATGGCAGCTTTTAGGCTGTAGATACTTTAGGCGGCGCGATGTACGTTCACCAGATTTTTCAACCTTAGTTTTGCATTTTTATATAGCACGAATGAAGGTCTCTGCCCTGAATCAACTGTTCTTTCCTCTCGGAGTGACAGGCAAAAAAGAGTGATTGACAGAATGGTAAAAGCTTGGGAATTGGGTTTGAGTATCGGCGGAGGCTCTACATCCTGTGATTCTGAGCAAATTTCTGTAAGGCGCTTTGAAACATTTGTTTCAATTATATAAAAATACAAGGATTGAAAGGAGAAGTGCTTGTAGGTTTGTGAGGTGGGAGGAGAAAAAAAATAGACTCTGTAGTGTTTAAATAAAGCATGTTTCGATGTGAGGGCGACCTGGCTGTGCCTTATTGGGAGGGGGAAGGGGGGTGGGGGGGGGGAGAGTGAAAATGAAAACACTCTGCGGAATGCTGAAAGCAACAAGATTACATGCGCTGGCTCAGGCGAGACCTAAAAAGGAAGGGAGAGAAAGAAAAAAAAGAAAACGAGGGTGAGAGTTGTTGAGTAGGTGGGTAGAATGGAATAGCGCTTGAGAGAAACTATCAAATCTAAAAATCACAATAACTGGTCACCAGCTCCCGGAATTCGAGCTGCTTGGCACATTAGGAGATCGATAAAAAACAGTGCTTTGCAACATGTTCAGCCTCTGTTCAAATACAAGTTTATGGCCATGCTTTGCTTTTACGTTAATTGTGTTTTCGCTTTACATATTTCTGCCAGCTTTTATGGAAAGAAGTTATTAACATTCCAGTACAGCACTGTGCTTACATATTTCTGAAAATGCGCTAATGGTGCTTCACCAAGCTGTTCACTGTTGATTGGAGCTGTAAACAGAGGGTGGGGCCAGGGAGGGACGGGGATGGAGCCGGCAAGCATGCGCTGGCTTAGGCGCATGCGCTGGCTTAGGCGAGACCTAAAAAGCATCTAATTGTCATTTAGTGGCTAATCAGGGGGGTGGGTTGGTGTAGCTGGTGAGCCATCTAGAAGAACTACTGGCCTCCGGTCAAGCCCCCCTCGCACCGCAACAGCTTCAGCCTGCAACAACCGTCACTTGTCTCAGTCTGCAAAAAGCGATGTTGTTCCTGGTTCCATTTCACTGTAAAGATCCGGGGCGGCAGGACAGCAATGAAAGCCATCCATATCTATGTGACTTTCTTAAGAGAAGGAAACACGCAAGCGAAGAAAGAAAGGGAGACAACGAGGAGGAAATAAGGTGGACGCATTAACCTGAATCTAATATTCAGGTTAATAGCATCCTTGGTGAAAGAACTGGAGATCGACAACAAAGCATCACATTTTCACCCAGAAAAAAGCGTTACTTGGGCTTTCTTCTCTTGATGGTGTAGACAAGAGGACCTGAGGCAAAAAGGA
The DNA here is from genome assembly GCF_964204655.1 of Triturus cristatus. Lineage (NCBI taxonomy): Eukaryota > Metazoa > Chordata > Amphibia > Caudata > Salamandridae > Triturus > Triturus cristatus. The sequence goes on from NC_140584.1 coordinate 20,076,478, forward strand.
AGGGAGGGAAAGAAAGAAAACTAGGGTGAGAGATGTTAAGAGTAGGGTGGTAGAATGGAATAGCGAGAGGAAGGAAGAAAGGAAGATGGAGGAAAGTGGTATGGAAGGAAGAAGAATGCAATAAAGAAATCAAAGAAGGAAGGAAGAAAAGGAGTAAACAGGAAACTAATGCAGCGAATAAAGAGCAAAACCGAGGCAAACAAGCTTAAATCAAAGCAAGCAAGACGCGCAGCCGCGAGACGCGCTCTGTGGTGGAGGAGGGGGAGGAGCATTGAAGCACGCGCTTGGGAGAGCAAGTGAGAGGAAAGCCAGATGGCGCCTGATCGAGCGATGTGAGGAATGCGCGTTACTGTGCGCGTAACCGCACGCTCTAGGCCACACAAAAAGCTGTGGTCGGCTTTTTAAAGCCCACTCACTAAATGTCTCGCCAGAGCAGCGCATGCGCTGGCTTAGGCGAGACCTAAAAAGCATCTAATTGTCATTTAGTGGCTAATCAGGGGGGTGGGTTGGTGTAGCTGGTGAGCCATCTAGAAGAACTACTGGCCTCGGGTCAAGCCCCCCTCGCACAGCAACAGCTTCAGCCTGCAACAACCGTCACTTGTCTCAGTCTGCAAAAAGCGATGTTGTTCCTGGTTCCATTTCACTTTTTATTTACTCTTGAACTCCCTAAGATATTTGATTTTTCCAAAATATATTTCTGTAGTTTTAATTCAAAATATAACTCGTGTACAGTGTGTACCTAAGAAGAATCACCTCTATGGTCGTGCGAGTTCAGTTTGTGGGTGGGTGTTTATAATGGGAAACAAATGACAGCTGGGTATTCAAGCTCAAAGCAGTGTGAACTTCTCCCATTGTCTGTATGTAGTTTATAAAGGGGTTTCGAATAAATGCTCACCCGATTCTTGGCCTCTCTGAAGAGCACTTACAGCAATGGCCAGGTATGATAATTATAAATGTGATTTTATTCGAAAGTGTGTGAAGGAGGTACACAGCTGCCCAAAAACTGACTTGGGAAAAGGTAGTGCTTACAAGGTGAGTAGGTGCATTGTGTATGGGGAGGGAAGGGAAAGCAAATGCAAGGAATTATGTGCAGGATAGAGTCAAAAGAGGGTGCTTGAGAGGAAAGAGATGATGTGTGAGATATGCAATATAATGTTTAATTCATAGGAGAGGGAGAGAGGGGGGAAGAGAGAGAGAGAGAGAGAGAGAGAGAGAGAGAGAGAGAGAGAGAGAGACAGAGACCGAGACAGAGAGAATTTTCACTGAAAAAAACATAGGTTTTAGGGAAAGTTATAGTTAGTTGGACATTTCACTCGTACAAAACCATAGAAATGCCCCGTTATAGTTAGTTCAGCTAACTATAACTCGCCTCGCGCACCCGCAATGCACTGCTGATGACGTCACATATTACATCACTCATGACATGGTCAGTGACATCACTGATGACATCTCAAATGACATCATTGATGACATCATCCATGTGATAAATTGATGCATCTTCTCACACCCTAATATAACCTTTCATACACCCACTCTAAAATACAGACTGCCATTCTCAAAACCATAGACACTCCAACACCAATAACTACATACCCACTCACTGATTCTTAGGTTTACACACACATCCACTCACTCATGTGCAGAAAGAACCAACAGAGGAGCAGAAAGAAGTCTTGTTGCAAAATCATCCTGTGCCCACAACTTTTTCAGACGGGTACTGGTGGTAACTGACTGACTAACCAGGCCTAGAGCCAGTGCTATGCTAAAAGACACTTAGAATACAGTGAAAACACCTACATACACTAGGGACCACTATGCGTTGGGGTACCCCTGCGATTAGCATGACCTCCTCTGTAAGACCCTAGTAGATAATAGGGCAGGGGGATTAAAGCTACCTCTTAAAACGCACCACGGGGCGCGTTTGCACACTGGTGAAGGGAGGGGGGGGCCTGAGGTGACGTGTGCAAACACGCCCTGTGGCCGTTTTAAGTTGGGGGATAAAGTCCCCTTGAATCCTGAGGGTCCCTGGGGTCCAACTAGCCCACTAGGTACCTCCAGTAAGCGCCACAGAGCTGCGTTGCACAGAGGTGTAAAAAGGGGTGTGGCCTGGACTACCTTTCTGCAACACAGGCCTGTGACGCTTACTGGAGGTACCTGGTGGCCTAGTTGGCCCCCAGGGGCCCTCAGTATTAAAGGGGACTTAATTCCCCAACTTAAAACTCGCCCCAGGGCGTGTTTGTACACGTCACCTCTGGCCCCGCCCCCTCTCTTTACCACTGTGCAAAGGCGCCCTGTGGCACGTTTTAAGTTGGGGGATTAAGTCCCCTTGAATCCTGTGAATCCCTGAGTTCAACTAGCTCACCATGTACCTCCAGTAAGCAACACAGAGCTGCGGCCCCCCTCACAACCAATGCACAGCCCCGGGGGGGGGTGGTGGTGCCCGGGGCTCGCGGTTCCGTAACGGACCCCCCAAATTAGAATATTGGTCCCCGGGGTGTGAGGGGAGGCTCAAGCCCCCCCCCCCCCGGAGTATTTTTTCTTTAAGCCCCGGGGGGTGGTGGTCCCCGGGGTAGCGGGGGGCCGTGTGCCCCCGCTAATTAAATAATGAAAGCCTCGGGGGGATGGCGGTCCCCAGGGGGGCCCTGCGCCTCCCGCAAATATTTTTGAAATGCCCCGGGGGGTGGCGGTCCCCGGGGCAGTGTGGTGGGGATTGGGACACCCCACACGGTTTTTTACATGCCCCCGGGACTTGGCCCACCACATTTCAACCCTCCCTCTGACCGAACAGGTGCCTCTTACCTGTTGAGCCATTTTTACAGCTAAGGCAGTCAACCTTGAAGCTGGGGAACCAGGTTCGAGTATCGGTCTGAACACTCAACATCCTGTGATTCTTGGCAAATGCTTACTCTCCCTGTGCCTAACAAAAAATAAAGGGGTCCATCTGTAACGCAACTGGTTCTCATGTAAAGCACTTTGATACCTTTGGGTCTAGTTTGCGCTACATAAGACGCAAAAATAAAAATCAACTAAAGCAGGCCTTAATTGTTGTCCAGTATTCCCTGTTGTTGTCCAGTATTCCCTGTAAAGTCAAGCTCATCTCGTGTGAGGGTTCTAAAGTGGTGTGTGGCACGGAGTCTTCTCTCAACCAGAAAGAAACCTCCACGCCTTTCACAACAAAGTGTTACATCAGTCACCACAGTACAGCTCAGCATTCTCCCCCCTTTGCAGAGCAGTGTCACAAAAGATTGAAGAGGGCAGGCGTGTCCTTGTACAGCACACCATTCTATAACTGGTCTCGCTATTCTGCAAAACGGTAGGAAGTGGGGATTGAAATTTTTAAAAAAAAGCTCTAGTACAAAAAAGAAACCCAGTGACAGCTGATTGTCAATTTTATAGAACTTATAGCCTTTTTAAATGTTTTGCTACTACACATAATTACACTGTACTCAATATCACATAAATACATCCTGAATAAATCCACTCCATGCCACATAGCAACAATACATATAAATACACTCTACACCATGCCACATAATTCCCCTCACCATAATTTCACTCAAAGTCACACAATTCAACACCGCACATTTCCATTCCACACCACATGAAGATTTACTAAAACTTTCTGCCAGTGCAAAGAGACATAAAACATCATAACTTTTTGAAATGGGATTTACTTTCCGGGCAAAACTTTCTTTGGATGGGAAAGTAGCCCTAAAGTAAAGCAAGGTAGCAATTCCATTGCTACTCTTTGCTTTGCGTAAAGGGGGCATCATATGGGTGATACGTGGATTTCCCATGCTACCACCCCACGGTTTTGACAGAGAGCCCTATCTACTAACTATGGCAGACAGGGCTTTGCATCAAAGCAGTTTGCACTTTGTGGCTGGCGTTAAAATGTAGAAATGTTTTTGTTTCTCTAAACTTTTTCTAGATTGCATGTGTGTTGCACTATACAGCAGAAGTATGCCTCGCCATAGTTTTTTGGAGCGGGAAAGATACCCTTCCATTACAGAACCTATGCTGAGCATCAAGCGCACACCTTAGCACTATGGTGCAAAGATGTGTGTGGTGTTGAGCAGTGCGTTTGTGCTCCAGGAACGGAGCAGGATAGCCATATCCTTATAGATGTGGCACTGGCATGCTCTCTCCCTTGCATGCAGCACAGTGCAGCAAATTTGGTTGCTGAGCTGCAGTGCAAGTAAATCTGCCCTAAATATTTTGCTCTAGCCACTAAATGGATCTCATTCCCACACATCCCGGAAATATCATGTTATCTTGCTGCACCTCAGTTCTCTTTATCTGTCTGATTGGTTGGAGATGGAAATAGCTTGTTCACCTTTGTGAAGAATTACATGTATTACAGCGTCATTGCTCTTCACTTGGTAAAGAAAACCATATTAGTATTTAAAAGCCTTCTGTTCAACACACATGTACAATAAAATACTCAGAAAGGCATCAGAGCACTTTACAGAGTTAGCACATCAGCAATTACACAAGTTACATATGGAGTAAATAAAAATACATAGTTATAGTAGAAATGCCTAGTCACATTTGCTGATGCTTGGGGACCTGAGTGAACTGTGGCTCTTATGGATCCCCTCGTGTGCCTCTAGTGGATGTTGTCGCATGGCATGTCAAGTGCTCCGATGCCTTCGGGTCTAGCTACGGCTATAATACATGCCTACTATACTTGCAATCTTTGTTGTGAACATTTACTGTTGTAAAGCACTCTTATACCTTCGGGTCTAGCTAGCGCTATAAGAAATTCAGAAATAAATTTTAAAAATTCCACTACATGCCACATACATCAAATCCAAACCACAGATTTCCACTTCATGCTACAAAATTCAACATGCCACATAATTCCACTCCACTACATGCCATTCCACAATGCGCACTACCACTCCACATAATTACACTCCATGACACAACACCACATAATTACTATCCACATATTTCCACTGCACACCATGACAAAAAAATTCCACTACACAACTCCACTCAACACCATACAATTCCAATCCAACCCACATAATTCCACTCCACACCACATACATCCACTCCACTGCATAACACATAGCTGAAAGACATTATCATTGGCAAAGTCAATAGCTCTTGGATTGCGGAGACCGAATGGCTTTGCCATTGCTTGGTATTAATAGGGGAGGGGGCGCAAAGCCTGCGCCCCAAGCCTCTATCAGGCCTGGAAACCCCATCCTCAGGGGACAGTGTATTTTATGTGGGGAGGTGGGTGTAGGGCTCTCCTCCCCGAGCTGTAAATCGGCACAGAGGATCCCATAGGTCTGCAGAGCCCTGGGGAACCCATCCCCCGGGACACTGCTGTTCCTGCCAACTAGAGTACTGCTAATAACCTCACACATTACACAACTCATGACAAATTCTTTCCAGTGTCTTATGACCATGATAACGTTTTACATGTACTTATTAAAGATGCTTCTCCTGGTGCTAGGTTATAAGACATTTATTTATTTAACATTTATATGGCGCAACGAATCATCCCCAGGGGGATCTCTTGGCGCTTGGCAGCACACTAGCAGGACCCTCGCCCTCACCGACCCCCTAAAACAACCAGGTTTTTAGGCTTTTCTTAAAGTGTCCCAGAGAGGTGCAGCGACGTATCTATTCCGGCAACCTGTTCCAGTGAAAGAGGGCCAAATGGGAGAAATCACACCCTCCCATTCTTGATTTATTGATCTTACACGGAACTAACAGGTTTTGATTGCTAGACCTCAACTGGCGACCCGGGACATAAGCCGTTACCTTCCTCCTTAGGTATACTGGTCCCAGGCCTCGCCTAGCCTTGAACACCAATGTAAGAAGTTTAAAGACTGCTCTCTTTCTGACTGGTAACCAATGTAAGACTTGCAGCAGGGGTCAAGACGGACAGCGTCTAGGCTTGTTCAAAGCCATCCTTGCAGCACAATTTTGCAGTACCTGGAGCTTGGAAAAGAGCTCTTCCCTGGCTCCTACCAGTAGTGCGTTGCCATAATCCAGCGTGCTCACAATAAGCGCCTGAATGAGGGTCTTTCTTGCATCCAGAGGGATCCAAGGAATTACTTTCCTTAGCATCCTCAATATCCCAAAACAGGTGCTCGAAAGTGCCGTTACATGATCTTCAGATGATAATTTATTATGTTCATATAAACTTTCTTGCTATTGATTAATTTCTGCAGGGCTTAGATTTCTAAGGGCAATCCTTGGTGAAGGAAGTACCAGAGTTAATGGTGTGTTTGTGGGTAAGCTTCAAGTTGGTCTCATTGGTGCTTGAATAGAATGCGGAATGTAGGGCAGTGGAATGAGCATGTACAGGCAGGTGAGGGTCCATTATCACATGAACTGTGACTTTAGCAGAAAAAAAAATGTACAACTCAAAACCGTATCAACAGAATAGACGATTCATACAAAAGAACAGAAAGACCAGCTTGAATGACTTTTTCCATCATTCTCAACCAAGCACTCTGCGTATGGTAAATACAGTTCAATCCAGTCACTAGCAAGGGTAGCGGAGGGGTGGGGGGCAATTACTACATTGGCGCTCTGTGGCTGATCCTAAGGCTATAGAGTCACCCAAACCACCACTCCACCGCTGTCTGCTCAACGAGGGAAAGGAAGGTGAACCATTTAAATAATGGGTGTTCATCTACTGCCCAGTTGCCGTATGCACTGCATGTCTTCTATTGTGGTGTTACTGGTGTTTCACTAGGCCGGTAACAGTGAATTTGCATCACTGGGCATGTTCAGACTCCAAACAGAAGATCTGAGGAGTCTGACAATAGCAGCCGGTTAATCTACCTCTGACTGCAGACTGTCCCTAGCTCGAGGCATCCATTTGTAATAACCTACAGGATGCATGGTCATCCACTAGAACCAGGGGATGCAAATACTTTGCAGGGGACTTTTCGCAATCACAAGACTTGGTCTTTGGAGAACCAAGGCTCAATAGAGTAGCAATCACGAGGACCACCAAGAGTAACTGTCTTTCTATATCCTGGTGGAACAGGCAAGTCGCAAAGAAAGGTGTTCGGGTGGCTCTGATGCCTCCATTCTTAAAAAGAGAATTGACTACCGGTGATGGACTGCCAAGCTTGACACATAAATGTACCCCTGGAAAGAAACCTTTTGGAAACCACAACTTAAGTGATAAAGCAATCTCACGTGTAGCTGTGGATGCTTCCACCCAGAAACATTACTTGCAGTAGTTACCAGGTTGTTAGATAAATAAAGACTTGATCAAATGGGTCTATTGTAAACAAACACACACGCACAAGTAAAAATCAAAATTAATTCGATCACAATTCTTCCAGACATGGACGCGGTCACTCGTACATTAAGGTCCGTTGGGGACGTGTTGCCATCCTTCCCCCAGATGCGTGCTTATCCCCCTGAGGGGCACATTTAAACCTCGCCTTTTAAACACAACTAGACTCTACCGCCCCCTTCTGGACGCCATGGCATTACCATTTGTCTTCTTTCCCTTTTTCCTACATCTTCTCTTTACTCCTGTGCATGGCACATAGGGGTCATGGAGCGGGGAAGGAGCATCCATAGATAGTGCAGCACAGGGGCAGTGCTGGGGGTGCTGCATAAGCTGCTTGTAGAGACCCACTCAACCGTTTCCCTCGCCACCTTAGAATGCGCTCACATCAGTCCTGCCTCGCATTTTTGGGTTGTTAGGCTGTGAATCATTGGTTAGGGTGGTATTTTTTAAAACGGTAACACGTTTCCATGTTATAGAAGGATTTATGTTTTTTTCTACTTCTTGGCGTTATATTAACCAGCAATTACATGTCGCAATTGACGACTGAGCCGAAGCTACTGGCTTAACTTGTTCGTTTAAATCCCATAGGCAATTTAAAAGGGTGCAGTGAAGCCAGCTTAGGCTGGGGTATGAGGGATGTGCCACATCTTGTTACTTTGTTTAAAGGGCACAGGATGGATAAGACGAAATGTTTTTACTACTGCAGATGATGACAGCCTTTTCCTCAGCTGTCTGATCCTGAGAAGCCTGCTACAAAATTTCTACTGTGCAGACAAAGTGACGTTGAAGGATCAGTCTTCTATGTATTCATATACGTGTTTCTATATAGCGTGTACTTTACCCAGAGGTGTCAAAGTGCTTTACAATAAAGCAAAGTAAATTACAAAAGGGAATTAGACGTAACATGGTAGTAGGTAACACTACTTATATCTACAGCAGTTATTCGTGATAAGAGTTACAAATTAACAAGTTACATATTCACTCAAGATTACATATTAAGAAAAGGTCGAGCGATTAGGGTTGCACAAATACATATTACAAAATTGAGACAGAGGGTCGTAGTAGCACTTGTGAGGGTCATGTAACAATCAGGGTCATGACAGAGGATGAGGGGGCGTGTGCCTGGTGGGGAGCTTGGCGAGGAGAATTATTGATAGAAGTTTCTTTGGAAGAGAAGAGTTTTAAGGTCTGTTTTGAAAATCCGGAAAGAGGAGGTGGTACGAAGGTTTGGAGGTAGCGAGTTCCAAATTCTAGTCGCATTACCTGAGAAGGATTGTGCCATAAGTATTTCCCGTTTGAAAGTTGGAGGTTTGAGCAGTCGATTTTCAGCATTGCATGAAGGTCTTGTAGCCAGGTAGTGAGGGGTGGAAGTGTGTATGGCTTTATGGGTGTTGCAAACAGTCGTATATATTGGCCTAGCTTCAATGGGAAGCCAGTGAAGAGATATTAGTATGGGTGTAACATAGTCGTTTCTTTGGGCCCCGTAGCGTAATCCACCGCTACATGGAGGATGGATTTTAGAGGAGATAGCTGGGTTTTGGGGAGGCCTGTAAGGAGAGAATTACAGTAGTCCAGTCTGGAGAGCACCAAAGATCAAACCAGTTTTCAGGTCTTGCTCAGGAATTAAAGGCTGAATCCCCCAGAGAAGGCGCAGTTGGAAGCATGTGTTCTTGGTAATGGTGTTGATTTGGAAATGGAGGCTGAGTCTTTTTTTTCCAAGATGACAATTGGGGATTTGGCACTGTCAACGATGGTAGGTTGCTGTTAAGAATTTTCAGATTATCTATCCTGTACAGGAGGTGGAGAGTTTGAGGTTGAGATAAGAAGGGGAAGGACTGCTTTAGAGTGTTTCAGTAGCCCCAAGGTAAGCCTTTCCTCCAAATGAAGAGTGGACCTGGACGGCTTAGCCGGACCATAAGAGAACTGCGGCTCACGTGCCCAGAAGGGTGCCTGGAACACAAGGGCTGGTTCGAGACATTAGTCGGAGTGGTTTGCACAGACCAATAAGGAAGAGGGGGCATGTCCCCCTGCAAGTCCAAAAGTGGAGGTCAGCCAGGGCAACAGTTATCTGCTGCCTGCAAATGTCACCACCACTGGAGATGCCGTGCTAGGAGAACGATGCTTCCCCCCCCAAAGGATGGTAGCGACAGGGCAGAGGATTTGAATGGAGTCAGCGTGCCATGGACAAAGGCTGGTCGCCAGGGGAGCACCCTACCAAAGAAAAGTGGACAGGGAGTGGTGACAGAGCCCAGGAGCAGGTGGTGGCCTCCAACTGCTGGGCCGGAGGTACGGATGTCCTGGATGGATGGCAACAACAGTAGTACCTCAACGAATGAAGAATCGCACGTGGAGTACACCTGTCCCGGGATACCAGCACCTGCAGCTTGGACGGCGCTGTCAGGAATGGTGGCAAACAGAGAGTCCCACTGAACTAGAAATCGCGGGAGGAGAGCACCAGTTCCGACAAATTGGCACCTGCAGCCAGGACGGCGGTGCCACAGAGCAGGCAGCGGGTGCTGCGAGTGCAATAAGGACATAATGGCAAGCAGGATAAGCCTACCGGTAGCACCTAAAGCCAGCACTGTGCTCATGGGGGGCAGCCCCCAAGGGGCAGGATACATTGATCTAGGGCGGCCAGCGTTAGTAAGGTGGGCAGGCCTTCTCTGGGCTGTCAAAGCGGAGGTGCCACGGAGCCATTGGTGCCTTCTCAAGTTCGTGTGACACAACTGTACTTTGGACACTATAGCATGCAGTGGCAGAGGCTGCGGGTAGTCTCGTCGGATCTGCAAGGTAAGCACAGGTCTGTAGGTTAAAAATCTGGTTCTCACGTAATGGATCGGGTGGTGGGGGGAACATTAGACCCCTTGTTCACTTACATCGGCTCGGAGCGTGGCTCTATCCAGGCAGCGGTAAGATCGATAAAGCATAAGGAACTAGCTGAATCTCCAAGTTCACGGCCCTGTGTGGACTTCAGTGCTTTCTTTAGGCTAAACGTTTTGTTCCCTGCTTAGGCTACGTCAACGCGACCGGTAGTAGTTACCTCAGCTTTGCTTTCGGGGTATTTAGTAGTAAGGATACTTCCAGCAAGCCTCCTTAACCTGAGGGCGGGGGGGCTTGCTCTGCTTTTGGTACTATCGTATGCCTTAAGATGAGGGCTGGAAACCTCAGGAAGGATGAATGAAGGTGAATTGTGTTGTTCGATTCTTGTCTCGAGACTAGTCTAGTGTTCTAGCTCTAGACGGGTCAAGTCAGAAATCGAAAATTAGAATATGGAGTTTGAACAACGGACAGTTAATGTTAGCTATAATGGTTGTCGGTGGAGTTTCTGTATACTCCTGTGCAGGGCTGAAATAAAGGATTACTCACATTAATCCTCTCAGTGAAGAGTTTTCCTTCACAAAAGATGTGGGAACAAGTCATGTTCAGCCCCGGAAGAGAACCTATGTGAGAATTGCAGAGGCAGATGGCTGCCGATGTTACAGGAGCGTGGTGTTGGGAGCTGTGCTTCTGACTGAGGTTGGCCCAGAGGTGTTGAGAGTGCACCTCTGATTGAAGGCACCATGAGGTTGGGAAGGGAGTTGCATCGCGAGTCATAGCCAAGAAACTTGGGCCCGTATTACTGGTGTCTCAAGACCAGGAAGTGCGAGCCTGGTGCGCCTTCACAAGCCCTTTTGCGCTAATCAGTCTTTGTGGACCTGTCTTCCCTACTGTCGGAGCTACGTCTTTTTCCTGCGCATACCAGCACGCTTCAGGAGTAGGTATAACATGGCCACGTCACGTGTCCCGGGACAGCAGCCATTTTGAGGAGTCCTTGGAGCTTCAGTGCTGCATTGCGGACATTGTTATGCTGACAGGCACAGCTGTTGCTTTGTTGAGAGCCAGTTTGCAGGATCCGATGAGAGCCTGCAAAATGGTGACAGGCAAAGCAACCAATTACACTGACAGGCACAGCAACACATTTTTGTTCTCAAAACAGAAATAGCGAGTCTAAAGGAAGCCTGTTAGTGGCAATTGGTGTACTGCAGCAACAAGCTGCTAGGCACAGCCAAAACAGTTAGTGATTGTGTAGGATAATTGCATAGAATTGTAGCTTGGGAATTGTGGAAGCATTAAAAGTTTTATTTTAAAGGTACAGGATGTGTGCTTCACAGACCTTCACATTAACACCCTCATAACCATATTTGGATGCACTAGGAGCACCACCATTAAAATGAATGGAATGAAAATAATACTTTAAAAATTACATTGATACCATAGAGGATAAGGATTTAACTGTAGAAAAGAAGAAAATTCTGCTGCATTCGCTTGGCCCACAAGGATTAAAGGTGTATAATAGGATGAAAAAGAAGCCGGGATTACCAGATGAAGGATACATATTCACAAATGCGCTAGCTGACTAGATAGCTACTACTCACCAGTGGTATGTATTGCCATAGACAGATTCAAGTCCTTTCACAGGAAACAGGCAAAATCAGAATCGGTGGAGGACTATGCCTCAGTGTTAAAGCAATTAGCAGTTAATTGCAGATTTGGTTCTTTGCATGATGAACTCGTAAGGGACCAAATAATAATGCATGTAAATAATGAGCATGTTCAGGAACAGTTGTGAGTGCATGGGGATTCTACTCTAAGTGAGGTAATTACGTTAGTTAAGAAGGTAGAAGTATCCAGCAGATGTGTGAGGGTAGCATTGGACAATTCTACATCAAAGGGGTCGACTGAGTTCGTGACGAAAGTAAAACAGGGCAAAAATAAAGAGTTGCAGGCAAAGGAAAATATCTGGTCCAGCAAAGGCAGTAATACTAAAGAAAAGGCAGGCTAGGGTCGGTCTAAACATTTCTATTCCATCAAGAAATGTTTTAGATGTGGTAGTGTTGAACATCTGGCGTATAGCAAACCGTGTCCGGCAGTTAATCAGAAGTGTTCCAATTGCGAAATTCGGGGACACTTTGCTAAGGTATGCAGAAGAAAATTTAAGGATGGGAAGGTGAGAGTTGTAGAAGATAGAGGTAGTTCTGAACTTGAGCACACGTCTGAAGATGGTACAGTGAGTACCAAAGGAATTGTGTTTTGTATATAGATGGGGAAAGGAAGACGTCCTCGGATGTTGTGAGTAACCCCATTAAGACCTGTACAAACAAACCGGTTTGCAAGATCAAATTGGATAGGGTTTAAATTGATTTGAGATCACCTTACACCACAGTCGATAAGGAGCTATGGAAAAGCAAATCTGAAAAAAGTATTTGTTCACATCTTCTTAAAGTGGATATTAAACAAGATAGTTTCAATGGTAAACCCATGCCCATGATCAGTTACAGAGTAGTGAGTTTTGAATTAAAAAACAGGAAGGTTATGAGTAAATTATGCGTGGATGAGGAAGGTCCATCGGTTTTGGGGAGGATTGATCAGAGGGCCTTAGAAATCAAATTAGATCCCAACAGTCCATAGCGGGTATTAGTAATGGGCAACGGATAAGGTGGATGATAACATGAGAACGAAGTTTCCAGAGGTGTATACAGGGGAGGTGAGATCATCGAAGGGGTTTTCTCACATGATTATTCTTAACAATAATGGCAAACCAACAATACACAAAATGAGGAACTTGCCTCGTAGTGTAAGGTACAGACAGAGGTGGAAAGATTAGTAGTGGCTGGAATAATAGAGAAAGTAGAGACATCTGAATGGATTGCGCCCCTCAGGGTGTTATCGGTTCGTAAAAATGCTGTTTGGCCCAGCTTCGGCTGGTGCGGTATTCCAGAAGCCTATGTATGAACTGTTTAAAGGAGACAAGGGAGTACTATTCTTCCAAGATGATATTCTGATAATTGGAGAAGATGAAGCCCAACACGATAGTCACTTGAAGAAGGTACTCACTACATTACAAAGGGATGGGCTGTCTGCAGAGTTTGAAAAGTGCAAGTTGAAGGTGTAATCATAGAGTTATCTGGGGCATGAGGTGAGCAAGGATGGCATAAAACCTAAGAAGGATCTTTTGAAGGCCATTCAGGAAGCTCCTGAGCCATCAAACAAGGAAGAGCAGAGGTCCTTCCTTGGGTAATAACATTTTAGGCAACATTTGTGAATTGTTTTTCAGAGAGAACGTATAGGATGAGACAACTTTTGAAAAATAGAGTGAAATTTGAATGGTCAGAGAAGTTACAGTGTGAATTTGACTCTATAAAGGAAGAGTGATGTAACGCAAACCCTTTGCATGGATTTGACCCTAATATGACTTGTACCATTACTACAGATGCAAGCTCCAAAGGTATTGGGGCTGTGTAGTACCAAAAAGATGAGGAGGGCAAAGAAGCCTTTGTTTCTTGTGCACTTTCTCCTGCTGAAGAATGGTATTCAGTAGTGAAAAGGGAGGCTTCGGTGGTGGTGTGGGGCTTAGAGCATTGCTGGGGTGTGATCATAAGCCTCTTACAAAATTGTTGACAACATAGGGGTTGTTGAATGCCACACTCAGGATTGCCAGATTGTCTATAAGGGTGATGGAATACAACTACAAAGTACAATTTGTACCAGGTATAAGGAATAAGGTGGCAGATTGTCTCAGTAGGCTTCCTTTGCTGAAGGGAGTGATGATGGTGGGGAAGAAATGAGAGTGGCTTGGATGGGTGAGGAAGACAAAGATGGGGGCTTGCCAGGCTGAAGGGACTCCGTCCCGTAATACAACTGAGACGCCTAACACGGCACTAGGGCATCGGAGGGCTCACCCCAGCGACGCTGAAGACACCAGAGGGGTTCAAGAACAGACTGGCTGCGTCCTTCGGGCCGGCAGGCCCAAAGGCTGTCACTACAACTGGGAGACCTGGGGCCCGCACCCACAGCCCCACTCTTGACTGCCTGACTCACTAGGATCTGTAGAGCCATGAACGCGCTACGAAACGGCTTGCGCAGCACCTGAGGCAACTCTAAAGGTGGAGTAGTAAGGGTCAGGGGTTGTCTCCTGGAAGCATGAAGGTGCAGCGCCTCTCTGGGGGAAGGCTTGTAATCTGCATCTTGGAGTCCCGCCGGACTGGAGAAACTGTGCACCACAACATAACCAAGGATGTGTATCCATAAAGCGTTGCGGAACAGACCCCCAGGAGGCGCGACAGAAAGCCGATTTCCCCCCTCTGGGCGGAAGCTTGGCCATGGGACAGCAGCCTCACCTCAGAGGGGACTGCCGCACGCTAATGCAGCAGAAGAAAAGGGAGAATCACCCCACGGCATAGAGAGCATTGCTGCGTTTCTCCGGATAGGACCTGTGGAGCTTGGAGGGTGTGGGTGCCCAGCACCGGCACGACCAGCAGAGAGGAGCTGATCAGCAGAGCCGCGAAGCTGCAGAGGGAGAAATTGGAAGACTTAAGCACTGCAAGGCCAAACTCTAAACGGGGGCCCAGGAGACATGGAGGCTGGTTTGGGTGCCCCGCGACTTAGTCACCTTCTGCGAGTGAAACCGAAGCTCGCCACCAGATGGCTCGCTTGACTGAGTGCGATCTTGGAGGTACCTTGTCAACCCACATCTGTTTCATTGACATTGGCTGATTTCAACCACCTCCAATAAGTTTAACTAAGAAAATAAGTTGACAAAAGGAGGCTTGGGGCGGAGTTCCTTCTAATGACCTAGACACCATTCCCCCTTTTTCCCTTAAAAGTAAGGTGTACCGGCACATCAGGTCCCTATTTGTAAGACAATAAGTGCCAGTTTGTATGAAGAGTGAAGGTGTGTGAGATGCTTATGGGTGCTTTATAGAAAGGGGGTTAGAGTGCGTAGACCCAAACCTTTGATCAAAACTATGTAAGATAATGATCTGAGGTTTAAAATAATCTTGATTTTATATAAACTGGGGCAAAGTTGTGAATTGCAGTTTTAGGTGTTCACAAATGTGACAGTAGTAAATGTGTGTTATTTAAGTTAATCTACTGTTTAAGCTAGAGAATTGAGATAATTTGGGAATGTTACATAGTGGTACTTCTGTATACTTATATATGTGTTTTATCACACAGGTATTTTTATCCGTTTCTGGCAACGTATATGCTTTATGAGAGTCACAATACTGGTCTTGAGAAAGATGGTCTAATCGAAATTTTCCATCGAAAAGCGTCGACGCCCTTCACACAATCTGTATCACAACTGTAACAACAGATAACTATTAGGGCACATATCATCTAGTTCCAGTTTTTAATGTGCGAACACGGATGTGTATCTTTCCATGACAAATTGTACTGTCTTTTGTGTGTACTCTCTTGTGTGTTATTTTGATGTCTGCCCATGTATATGAACTGCCCAGAGGTAGTGTCTGTGTTGCCTTAGGTGTTGAGAAATATTGTGTGTGAATTTTTTCATGCAATGGAAAAATATTCTTTTATAACTATTGTATTTCCAAAGCTCATTGATTTGTTTTAAAATTAATTGTTTACAGTGTGTAAAGATATTTTCATGTATTTGTTTTTAATTAGAAGAATACATTGATATATTTTTGACAAACAACTTTCTTTCTAGTTTTGACCTTGGGTTTATTACTGAATCCCCTTTGTATCTATGGTTTGTGAGGAATATAAGATGATTGTGTGATCTCCAAGTGACTGGAACTATTAGAATCAACCAAAGGAAGCTTCTCTCTTTTAATTGGTACCTTGTCAACACACAGGCCCGCCAATACAACATGCAAGCGGCTTCCTGGAGAGAAGTTGCCAAACCCCACACTGCGTCCTGTGGTAAACATTACCACCCCATTATAGAAGCACTAACAGAGGCCAGTGAAGGAGCAAGAAGGCACAATAATGGATGGTGCCTTGGGAGGAGGTGGAACCTCCCTGCACAGCAGCTACATAGATCAAACTCTCTCCACACGGTCCACAGATAAGGGACTTGCAGGGCCACTGCCATAGGGAATAAAACCATTAATCTAAAACATTTTGCAGAGGCACATTATACTCAAGGGCACTTGCCCCCTGCCCTAGTGAAGCTACCTGTCCAACTGCAAGAGGCCCCGTCTCATACCATGGGGCACTCAGAGTTTTCTGCTCTGTCTTCCCGGCCAAACTACATACTGAGAGCACCACTGACTATGGGATATGCCATGCTCCAAGGAAGGGAAAGACACCACTGCAAATCTGAAATACAATCCTGTCACCTCCCTGTGGAACAAAGCTGTTCCTTTGGCTACCGTGTCCATGGCCGCCACACCAGAAGGATCGGCCGAACATCTCACTCAAGCCTTTATGTCTAACTTTCTACACGAGATCAAAACAGAAATTGGCTCTCTTAAGACTGAATTTAAATCATGCATTAAGGAACTCAAAAAGGACATAACAGAAATCGGGGAGAGTGGATGATCTCGAAAAAACAGTGGACACCCGCAGCGAGGACCAGGAACATCTCTGGCAACAATTAGCTATCCTTAAGGAACAACACATCGAATTCCAAATAAAGCAGGAGGATTTGGAGAATAGAAGTAGGCGCAATAACCTCTGACTTAGAGGCATACCTAAAGGGGCAGTGACATTATGACATTCATAGCAGTGCGCCTTCACGAGATGAGATAAGGAAGCCTCCACACCAGCACTTGATAGGGCACATCGAGTGGCTGCACCACCCCGGATGCTCTGAACTAGTTCCCGATATATTAACCAGAGTTCATTTCTTCACAGAGAAAGAGGCAATACTAAAGGCGGCACGGAATAAAACTGAATTGACCTACAAGGGCTTTCCCATCCAGCTTTTCCAAGACATCGCACCAACTACACTCTGGCGTCGCAGAGACTTTTACCTAGTCACTGACAAGCTTCGTGAACTGGGCATCCAATAACAATGGGGCCATCCCTTTGCTTTAATCTTCACATGGGAGACTAAACGCCGGGTATTACGCTCCCTCCAGAAGGCGAAACAATAGCTACAGCTCCAAGTATCTTCCAGAGCAGCCAGCAGAAACGATCTGCCCTTTCACCCTGGCCGAAGCTTGGCAGCAGAGCCAGAGGATCCTGCGTGGCAAAGTGCTTGTTCCACGAGACTCGCTTCCCCCGACACTATTCCTAAGAGAGTGACATCTCTGGAATGGACTGTGCCATTGCGTCTTGTCCATTCTTGGACTGCAAGAGAAACTGTTGGCCCATTGGCCCTCAATTGTCTTTGAAATTTTTATTTTTTTCTGGGTTTTTTTCTCTCATTACTTTTACCCTGCTGGAGGGAGGGAGGCTTATTACACTGAGACTGTGCTGGCTGCCCAGTCCTGGCTACTGGGGCACGAGACCGCTCCAAGGTATTATCTGTTAGGAGTTGGGGTGCCATTTTTTATCATCATTCCTAACGGGTGGCTTCCCGGGGTTGGGCATGGGGCCAGGTGTCCATTACCTACAACCCAACGATACAAAGCAGATGGATACACTAGATCTTCACGATGACCACTGTTTCCTGCTTGAAAATCCTCTCACTTAATGTGAAGGGCCTTAACGCCCCTAACTAACGCTGTCAGATTTGGCGCTACCTGTTATAACAGGACCCGGACATTATCTTTTTACAGGAGACACACCTCCTGAGGGAAGATACCCTCCGCATGACCCATCCTAAATACCCACTCCAATGCTGGGCATCCGCGCCTACAAAAAAGACTGGGGTGGCAATTCTCTGTAGGGCAGAAATCACTCAAAGTGCAGCGCGAGCGGTGAAAAGTAGAGAGGGTAAAATACATAAACTTGTTGTACACGTTGGGGCACAAACGCTTACTCTTTTTAACATTCATGCACCTAACCAACCGCAGGATCTCTTCATCAGGGACCTTTTAAAAGACCAGATATTGCAAAATGAAAACCAGCTTGTATTAGGGAGAGACCTGAACTTAGCATGGGATGCAGCGCTAAATTGGAGTACCAATCCCTTCCAGGGGACTGGGCCCATCTCTGCCTCCTTGAAAAGAGCGTTTAGTGACCTGGGGCTGATAGATGCCTGGTGCTATCATTTCCCTGATACACAAGACTACTCATATTATTCGCACGTACACCGCTCTTCCTCTCGCATAGACTATCTGTTCATCTCTCATTCCCTAGTGCGAGATGTACTTTTGGCATCCATGTCTGATATTTCAATCTCGGACCACGCACACCTAGAGCTGCTGTTGCAAAACCATGCACATTCTTCATGACGTACATCCTGCTGGCACCCCCCCACACATATTATGCGCGATCTGGTAGATGTAATGGAAATCAGAGAGGCAATCCCAACATATTTTGTATCTAATGATCTCCTAGAAACTCCATTCCCAGTCGTATGGGACGCTTTTAAAGCTACCATCAGGGTTCTAATAACATCCATAGCAATAAAGCGCAATCGGGAAGCTCGTCTGGTTGAGGACAAGTTGACTGAGGACATAAAAATACTGGAGAAGCAAGATCATGAGATGCCCTCAGCCATTAATAAACAACGCTTGGCCATGCTCTGGGGCCAGCTATGGGCACACAGCACGAACAAAGCGGAGAGTGCATTAATGGAACTAAAGCAGAAGTATTATGATGGGGGGGATAAAGTGGGAACAACCCTAGCGCGCTGACTACGGAGGAGAACAGCTAAGGCACACATTGTGAAAATCAAGATGACAGATGACAAGTGGACACAACTGAGAAAGCTAAGCTAGCAGCTTTCCATGACTACTGCACTACTCTTTATGCACAGAAGAATCCCCACCCGAACCAGATACAGGCAGCGTTGCCTGACTGCAGATGGACTTCAATAGATGGGCAGCATGCACAGCTCCTCGAGGAGCCACTCACACTAGATGAACTTACACGAGCATTGAAAGACTTGACACTAGGCAAAACCCTGGGCCCAGATGGCCTATTGGTCTACTTTTACCGCACCTTCCTCCCACAAACACAAGACCACTAGCTGAGCCTCTTCAATTCATTCCCAGATACCACTGGTCTGTCAGCCTTCATGGCTATGGCTGAAATAGCACTCCTTCCTAAATCGGGCAAAGACCCCAAGTTATGTTCTTCATATCGTCCCACTGCATTTCTCAACACGGATTTAAAGATATACGCCAAAATCCTAGCTAAACGTCTGGAGCCACATATGCCGGGGCTCATAGAGCCAGACCAGACCAGTTGGCTTTATCTGGCACCGCTAGGGAGCCGACAATGTGCGACGGATAGTGTACCTAGTAGAAAAGGCACACCATTGGTACATCTCTGCCTGTCTGTTGTCATTTGAAGCGGAAAAGCCATTTTACCGAGTAGACTGGGAATTCTTAAGGGCCGTAGTTCAGAAAATAGTGCTCTGGCCTACGATTACCTCTAGGATAATGGCATCATACACCTCCCTTCAAACCCAGGTTAGGGTAAATGGTCAACTCACAAGCCCCATACACATACATAGAGGCACTAGGCAAGGTTGCCCACTGCCCCCCTGCTTTTTGCGCTCGTAGTGGAGCCCCTCACCATAGCAATACGTCAGTCAAATGTCATCAGTGACATCACTCTTGGAGGAGTGCAGCACAAAATACCTCTATTCGCGGTTGATCTCCTACTCACTTTATCAAAACCGCACACCTCACTGCCAGCCCTTCACACTCTATTACAAACATTTGAAGTAGCATCGGGCCTTAAAATTAACCATACTAAATCTTGGGCCCTAAACCTTACGATTCCTACATCGGAGATCCCGGCAATCCAATCGCTGGTCCCATATCAATCGGCTAAACACTCAATCAGATACCTCGGACTCAACTTAACCTCTATGGTACGCACATGGGCGCTGGCAAATTGGCAGAAATATAAAAAAGAAACCATAGAAGATTTGAGAACATGGAAGTCCTTGCCAATATCGTGGTTTGGACGTCAACGCAATTAAGATGTTGGTGTTGCCGAAAATATTATACTTATTCTAAACACTACCCACTACAATACCACAAGGCCAAATTATGCACCTACAATGTGAACTCACCACCTTTATATGGGGAGGGAAAAGACCATGCTTCTCCAATAAATTACTCATGCTACCACGTGATAGGGGAGGGTTGGCATGTCCCAATCTATTGGAGTACTATTGGGTATCACACTTACGCTACATCTCAGAAGGGGTGGTGCGAGCAAGCAAGAAAAACCTGGTTCCACATGGACAGCAGTGGCATGCAGACTCTTGTGGGACCTTCATGGCTTCCAAGAGGGGTCCGACCGCGTAGCGCAGATATAGCCATACCCACAAAAACGGTATTGGAAATTTGGGATAGAATTGCTACATCCAAAGGCCTCGCCTCTTTCCCATCTCCTAATACTCCTTTAGCACGTAACCCGAACTTCCCACCAGCAATGCAGCCCCACTCCTTCCTAGCATGGGCGGAAGGGGAATGCGGGACAATTCGGGACCTCTTTGAAGGTGATTCCTTCAAGACTATTGAGCAGTGTAAACGGGAATTCCACCTCTCGGAGGAAGCGCGATTGCAATATCTTCAACTCAAGAGACTGGCTGCAGACACCATCCGCTACCCAGGGGGCAACTCGACTCTTTACCCCATTTGAGTCACTAGTTTGCTCGTATGACAGATCTAAAGGAATGATTTCCCGCACATACCAAGTACTCCAACACTCATCCCAGATTTCACCCCATACATATCAGTTGCACTGGCAATCAACAAGCACAGATGAGATCAATACTAAGAAATTTATTTTATTTATTTCTTGAGTTTTATATAGCGCTGGCTAGACCCAGAGGTATCAGAGCGCTTTACATGAGGAGAGTTACATAGGTCCCACGTAACATATTTTTACAGAAGGTACATCAATTACAAGTTACATCTGAAAGGTACCTCAATTACAGGTTACATCCGTTGGTTCATGGCGTGTAGAAGGGTAGGGGGCCAATGTCAAAGGGAGACGGGGAGGGAGATTAAGTGGAGAATAGGCACAAGGAAAAACAAAGCAGGCAGGGGGAGAGAGATTCAGGGAGAAAGGAAAGGAAAAGGGGAGGCAAGCCAAGAATGAAACGGGGGAAGAGGTGGGGGAGGGGGTAGGAGGCATGGCGAGGAGATGAGGAGGTAACTGTGTCCGATGTCCATCTGGGTGGGAGACGGCTCCCTGTGGTAAAGGGGTCATTCCTAGACTTCCATTTTGTGCGATTCCCTTGTCGCGGTGGACTCTCTCAGCGGGGTCGCTGAGACTCCAGGGCATAAATGCTGGATCCCTCACCAACAACGGGACAGGAGTGATTTGGTCACGGGTACACTTAGAAGAATGAAGGAGGGAAGAGGAGGGGGTAGAAAACCCAGCATGAACACAGTGTCCGACTTCCGGCAGGTAGGAGACAGTTTCCAGAGTTAAGGAGATCAATCCCAGTCCTCTACTATGTGAGACTCCCTTGTCACTGTGGACTCTCTCAGAAAGGTCTCTGAGACTCCAGGGCAAAAATGCTGGATCCATCCCCAACAAGGGGAGTAGGAGTGCTTTGGACAAGGGCATACTTAAGGGGCGGTTTTAGGGAGTTAAGCTGGTAGGGTTACATAGGTTACAAGTTACCAATTGTTACAGAAGGCGCGTCAATTACGGGTTGCATCCGTTGGTTCATGGCGTGTAGAGGGTAAGGGGATAATGTGAAAAAGGGCGACAGGGAGGGAGATTGAGCGGAGAATAGGCACAGGATAAACAACGCATGGAGTGGGAAAGAGATTCAGGGAAAGGAATAGGGAAGGCAAGCAAAGAATGACGGAGGAAAGAGGTGGGGGAGGGGGTAGGAGACATGGCGAGGTGACGAGGAAGTCCAGGCTGGGCCCGGAGGTATCAGAGCGCTTTACATGAGGATTAAGACAAGTTACAGCGTTACATCAGGTACAGTTACATTACAGTTAAATTTGTTGCTAGAGCACTCAGTAAACATAGATCGATGGAGGGAGGAAAAGGAACATAAAGGGTAGATGAGGAAAAAAACAATGTTTGATATCCAGCAGGGTAGGTGCCAACCAAGGGGGGTGACCCAGAGTCTAGCTCCTCTATAGCTACATGTGATAGCTCCACCGGGCATCAACCAAACATAGGCTAGGGGTGCTTGCCCCCCCCTGAGCGCCCCGCCTTGCCCCCTTGCAGATGCCCATGCTTAGTGTCAGTCAGTCACTGCCTTAGTTTGCTGCTCAGCTTTTTATTCACTCTCAGGTGTGCATTGATGGGAGATTTATATATTTATAGTGTTCAGGCGTGTGGTGCTTGCATCAGGAATTGCCTTTTGTTAAAGGTGTAAGTTGTACTTCCAGGTTTCGGCAGCAGTCGTCTGTCTCTGACCTTTGTTGTTTTCATGACACCGCTGGTTTCTCCAGTGGCTGCTGTTTGTTCGCGATGGGTCTGGCTCTTGGCTCTAGTGAAAGGCGCCCTTCGGCTGCTTTGTTGTGCTAAGAAGTGTGCGTTTCTTCATTTTACACCAGGCTCCCCGCGGAGCATCTGCCTTTTGCTCTGGTGTTGTTTTTGTCCTCAGGCTGCTCCCCGCCCCTTCTCACCTCTCTGAGAGCCAGTGCTTCCTTTGACCCTCTACCTGCCGCCCATCCCCTCCCCCGCCTCTTCTCCCGGTTCACACCTTGGTGCTTTCACACTTAACGTCACCTCCAGCTCGCATTTTCAGAGAGGGCCCCGGGTTCCCTATCACCGACATGAGGAGGAGGAAGAGAGAGGGGGGACAGAGGAAGACTTGGTGGGGTCAGGGACACAGATACGGTGGGGGATGAGAGAGAGAGAGAAGCAGTGGGGAAAGAGACCGAGAAATAGGGAGGAAGGAAGATGAGAGAGCAAGTGGAGGGGGGGGGCTGGGTGAGGGAGAGCAGCTTCAGAGAAGTGAGACCTGTGTCCTAACTCTGCCAATGAAGACAGCGGGTCCAAAGGAGAAAGAACCAGGCCAGACAGAGTAGGTCCAGGCAATGTGCACGGAGGCAGGCTCGGTGAGTCCGGAAGAGGGACAGGGCAGGCAGAACAGCTCCAGAGAAGGGCGAGCAGAACTGGACCAGCAGATCCTCCTGAGCAGGGAGACGGTGCGATACACAATCAGAATGTAGTATTCAGCTTTTGGGGTGCCAGGGGGTAACTTTAGGGTTCAGGGTGGGGGGGGTGGGATTTAGGATGCCAGGGAGTAATTTTAAGGTTCAGGGTGGGTTAGGGATTGGGGTGCCAGGGGGATAATTTTAGGATTCAGGGTGGGTATGGATTTTGGGGTACCAGGGGGGTAATTTTAGGGTTCAGGGTGGGTATGGGTTTTGGGGGGAAATTTTTAGAGTTCAGGGCGGGTATGGGTTTTGGGGTGCCAGGGGGACAATTTTAGGGGTCAGGGCGGGTATGGGTTATGGGTGCCAGGGGGGTAATTTTAGGGTTCCGGATGGGTATGGGTTTTGGGGTGCCAGGGAGACAATTTTAGGGGTCAGGGCGGGTATGGGTGCCAGGGGGTAATTTTAGGGTTCAGGGCGGGTATGAGTTTTGGGGGGGCAGGGGTAATTTTAGGGTTCAGGGTGGGTATGGATTTTGGGGTGCTAGGGTGTAATTTTAGGAACCAGGGCGGGTATGGATTTTGGGGTGCCACAAAAGAAAGAGATGGCTGTGGCACAACAACCCTATGGTGTATGAGATCATATGTGGCCTGCTTCCTGCCCTCCATGGCTCCTCCTGCGCCCCAATGTTTCTTATGCCCCACCTGGCAGACATCATGTCGGAGAATGGTGATGACGTTAACATTTTGCACCCCCCTGGAAAAATTTCTGCGGACGCCCATGGTTATAGGGGAAGGGAAATCCTTTAAAGAGAGTCATTTTCTCTCTGGATTTCCCTTTTCTTTTTGAAAGTCAGGAGCAGCAACATTGTCGTGGTGTCACCAGGGCTTTAGGCGGACGTTTTTTCAATATTATATACAAGCCCTAGTTGCTGCTTATTTATCTTATGCAACTAGCAACCATTGACAAAGTCAATAGTCCTGCCTTGTAGGTATGATGTGACTTGTTGTATCATATATCTGGATGCAATGACAGGAACAGCAAAATACAAGTCGGGCGGCACACTGTGCTAAACACAGATTTTTAGATCACGTGATTTTAAGCCACGCCCTTAATTGCATTGACCACGCCCATTTGAGACCCCTCCCCCTCCAGTCATCCCACTTAAAGCCCTGAATACGGGTTTTGAACAGGGGACAGTTTATGCCAGCTGCATTGGTTGTCGGTGGCGTGTCTGTATATTCCTGTGCGGGGCTGAAATACATGATTACTCACATTAATCCTCTCGGTGAAGTGTCTTCCTTCACAACAGGGCCATAGCTGGTAGGGTTGTATGTCAGCTTTATTCACTGGCACAACCGGGCCGCAATCTGCGCTCGAGAAGCCACTTTGTAAGAGCGAGGACCAGCAGAGCCCTCATTCAAACACTCTGTGCCTCCGCCTCATCTCCCGGGCTCAGGAATGTGGCATTCCAAGCATTCTGGACTTGAACCGACAGGTCAGGGAGTCCTGGGATGAGGGTGCCATGCAGACGGATTCTTTGCCTCACTGCTCCCCTCTAGTCTTGTGCAGACAATAATCAAACCTGCTACAAGACAGGAAGCCTCCGGGGACGAGAAACACGTCAGTGAGCATGAAAGCAGTCGGTGTGAAGGAAGGTCTGTGTTAAAAAATAGGGGTGCAATGGATAATTGCTACGGTCAAGGTCTAAACCCCAAGTTCTTTTAATATCTTATAGGAAGTAACCAGCTTCGAAATAATGGTGGCGCGTAGTTTGTGGCAAAAATGAAGGCAATAAACATCTAAAAATATAAGGAAAAATATACATTAGGATATTACTAAACGATGCGTCCACAGACTCAGAGCTATGCCTTCTGGTGGATAGCCTTTTTAAGCTCACCTGTACATATTTTTGCACCGTAGATGCACTGAAACCGCCTGGCTGATTGTTGATCGTGCGGTTTCCCTTCGTATGCCAGAGTAACGCCTTCAATGTGGCTTTAATGGGACTGCGTGAATCTATTCAATGTGGAAGAAACTTCATGTGTACCTGCGCATTTGTACTGCACTTGGGCATGTATAGTAAAAAGACCATAGTTAAGCCGGAAGTAATGATGAACTTCAAATGCACAGAAAAAGCCCCATAAAACAGTCATAGCTCAGACCTCAGACTCTTCTTAAGTTGAACCACATAACCTTGTGAATGATCGCCAATGGGGTGTACGCCCACGAATGATGCAAGTGTGTTTGGCTCTGGAAAGCTCTGAATTCACTAGCAATTAGAAATATTTTTTTAGCTTATTATAATTTGGCCCAGTTACTAGATGGCTCTAAAAAAGACACATGACCTCATCTTACGGGAGCGCAGACCCTGTAAAAGTCATAGCCACCTTGTATGTTAGGGAACAAAAACTCAACACCAGAGTTTAGAATCTGTCAAGCATCCTGATCCTTATTTATTTATTTTTAACGTTTATAGAGCAGACAAATATCATCTATGGTGTTCTGGTGTTAGGAATGAGGCAGCTACCAAGCACTAGAGAAAATGAAAAACATGAAGGAAAAGATAGGTTTTAGGTGATTGTTTGAAAGACAAATAATTAGAACATACAGAGGAAGAAAGGTTCTCTCAAGTCGGGTCTTCACAGGGTGCATTAACACACGTCCATTTTACTAGGTATTCCTTGCATAGTTTCTCCCCCTGCAGAATCAGGCACTCTTCTATCTTCCTTGAGCAGGCAGGCTTCTAAGCACCAGACAGACACACATCTGTTTTCATCAAGTTAGACAGACTTTACCTCTAGGAGACAGACTGTCAGCACATGTGAGAAAGTGTCTCTTTTGCATGGTTAGCCCCCACTTTTTGCCCAGTTTTGATGTGGTTTCAAATGTAGTGCACAGGTTTCCTGCCAACCAGGTCCCCTGTGCCAGTGCTCCTTCCCTAAAACAAACCTCCAATTGGTACTTTGCCTCCTGTAAGTCCCTAATGAATGGTACCCTAGGGCCTCAAAAGCTGGAGAGGGTCCCTTTGGACACCCCCGCACTGGGACCATGCCACTGCTCTTGCAGCCGGCATGCCCCTGTGAGGTAGAAAACGACAACGTTGATATGGCACCTAGCCTGGGTACCATGCCAGCTAGCACTGCCTGACAGTATAGGTAAGTCACTCCTCTAGCAGGCCTCACAGCCCTAAGACAGGGTGCACTATACTCCAGGTGAGTGCATATCTACATGAGCAGATGTGCCCCAACAGTATTGGGAACCTTTTCCCAATATTGTAAGTGCCAGTGAAGCCATAGACAGTACATGGGCTAGGAACTAGACAACTCGAGTTCCCTAGCACCATGATGGCTTTACCGAATAAAGGAGTGTTTGGTACCAAACTACTCCTCACAATAAATCCACACTGATGCCAGTGTGAGATTTATTGGACCATGTACCCAGAGGACACCTTAGAGGTGCCCCCTGAATTCCTACCAACCCTGGTGTGTGGTCTCTGACCGGCTGTAGGCAGCCAGCTGCCACCAGACATGTTTCTGGACCCCTGGGTCGCGAGCCCCTGCTCTCTGGGACCAGAAACAATGCACATCATGAGTAAAGGTGCCATGCATCCTCCCCAGGATGGGCCAGTGCTCGAAGAGGGAAGCTTAAAAGGCCTGCCGCCTTTGTAATGCGACCCCCAGCCTCTGCTGCTAGCAGCAGATGGCAGCCCCTGGTTTACACCCCATCTTTGGGCGGGAAAACCGGTGGAAAAATTGGAAAAGTTAGGAGGTTTGCTCACCTCTGCCAACCCCGCCCCTAAGGTGGGGGGAAGCGAGGCGAAGCACAACCTCAGTCCCCGCCATCTTGTAGATGGGGGGGGGGGGAGGAGCTCCATTCAGGGCTAGGACTATGCCATAATAGAGAATGTAGCCATCCCAGGTCAGGTGCCCATTGGCCCTACCTGCTACTACCCTAAAATGCCTCCTAAATTTAGCATTTAGGGGGCTCCTCCAGACCTGACCCTCAGATCTGCGATGACTTAAGAAGCAAGATGACCCTGCAGAAAACACTGAAGACGACGACTGCCTTGGCTCCAGCCCTACTGGCCTGTCTCCAGCTTCTGCGAACCAGCGGCCTGTCTTGCAGTCAGCGACCTATGAAACCCTGGGAGGACTACTGCCTTTGATAAAGCCTTCAATCTTCTACTGACAGCAGACCTGTCCACGACGAAACAAACTCCAACGCTAGTCGGTGAACTCCAAGAACCGCAGCAGTTGAGGACCGACACTGGTGTCAACGTGACTCACTGCTACCAAAGATCTCCCAAAGGCCACAGTGGTAGCGGAGCAGCACTTGTGTCGACATGGCTCTATCCTGCCCAAAGAAAGCACTTCACGACCTCGAGGGATCCTTTCGGCCTCACGACCCGAGTTACCCACAGCTAGAGCCGGTACCCTCCTGCTAGTGGCCCTGCCGGTCGCCTCCTGCACCGCTTGCCCAACCGCGATCTCTCCAACACGATCCGACCCTTTCGGTCTCACGACCCGAGTTACCCACAGCTCCGTGCCCGAGAGCCTGTACCCTCCTGCTAGTGGCCCTGCCGGTCGCCTTATGCACCGCTTGCCCAACCGCAATCTCTCTATGACGATCCGACGACGGCGGACCTTCATGTGATCTACAGCCACCAGTGACAGTAACTGTGCTGGCTACCCTAAAATCTATCCCACTTATTGCCCCCGCCGACCGCGATGGTAAAAATTATTGCTAGTATCGACCACCTCGGCAAAGATACTGAAATCTGCACCTTACTAATGCCCCAGTCCCCCACGACCGACCCTGAACTCAGTGTGAGTCTGACCATCCGAAGACTGGAACTGTAAGTTGTATACTCGCTTGATAAATCCCTCAATGGATTTCCTCCACAGGATAATCTTGAACTGATCGAATGTTGCACTGTCGACTTTTGACCGTGAAAAGTACCTTTAATTGAAACATACTTACCTTAGCAAAAAGGTCTTGGTCTTAAAATAAAAAAAAAACTAAGTTTGAAATTATAAAATTGGTCTGGTTCTCCTTATAGAGTTGTGTGTCCGTTATTGATCAAGTGTGTCCAATAAATGTCTTAGACTTCTCTGTGTTAAGCCTAAGGTTGCTCTCCCACCCTGCCACTAATAGAGCACTTTGGGTTTTACATTGAGCCCTGGACCATTTGGGGGAACCCCTGGACTCTGTGCACTGTATTACCACCTAGAAATAATATCACATACAGAGCCAGCTTCCTACAGCAGACATCATACCTGGATCACAGCACCTCCTCAAGTACTCTGCAGAGAACTTCCTTCCTTAGCTAAGAACTTGACTAAGAACTTGGAACTGAACAAAGTGGAGTTGCTTTGATCCCACTTGTATACTCATTTTCCATACAGTGGCTCTTGATCCACTGACTAAGTTTTATCCAATGCCATTTTCTACTTGTAGTGCAGACACAGCCTATGTGCAAGGTGGTGGCTATAACAGTAGGCAGGCATGGTGGCTCCTGGCAGGAGAATCCAAAACAAGGAAAGTGAGATCGCTGCACCTGCCTGTGATCGACCTTCATGAAAAGTAATCAGGGAGACAAAAGGGAAGGCCCTGCATAGAAAATTCAACAGTATCTACTGACTAACCCCTCTGTCCTACCATCCATCAATGCCACAGCACAATATATCTAACCAGCAATTGCTTCCTAAAAGGTCCTCATAGAAGTGATGAAGGATGGAGATAGGGCCACCCTTACAAATTAAACCTCAGTCTCCAACCTCTAGTCACAGGACTACAGGCAATACACCTTCCTCTTATGAGGAAGCTACATCCACCCTCCGTGAGCGATGCTAAAAGAAGGAGCTACCAAAATGGACCCACTAGTCACAGCAACCATGCTCACACTACACACAGTCTTGCTTAACACGTGACATACATCCACTATGCACGCACACACTCAAAAGACAGATGGCATGTGAGTCCAAGGGTTGGTGTATCATATCCCAGCAGATATTTACTTGAATTAGCAGAGAGGCTGCATTACTCTGAGGCTCTACCAAAATATTAAGCCTCAGAAATCGTGAAACTGTCACACTGCTGTAAATCAACAACTCAAGACTCGGACAGTAATCCCATGTTGCTAAAGGACACGCTTAGTGCACCCTCCTAGATCTCAGAACCAATTCTGGAACTGGGGTTTATCAGAGACCGGCCTATGCCTCAGTGCACACACTAGATTAGTGTGCTTGCTTGGACAAATTAAAATCAAGAAACCAGTTTCACATGCAGTAGGGCACTCAGCGCAAGGGTACACACCCAAATATCATGCAGGGGACACTGTCGTCCTAACACACATCCAAATCGGAAGTCCTCCAGTTTGACCTAGCTATATCATTCCATTAAGACACAAAATAAAGGGGTAAGAGGTACCTTTCCTAAACCAGCCTCCTAACTGAATAACCTTAAACGCAGAAAAAGGAATAGGAGGAAAGAAAAACGCATACAGAAGAGTGTGATGCAAACAAACTGCAAAATTTGTTAAAAGTGCCCTTACCCACTAGTAGTGGCATGGTTCATCAATGGGCTTGCTAACATCATCCCCGAGTAGACCAACGCTTGGGATGGAGCAGAAAGGAGGGGAAGATAATACAAACCAAAAAGTCTAAGGGATCTTCATGTGCAGATACTAAAAATAACTGATTAAAATTGGCTGGGGAATATCCCCAACAACCTTCATTCTTGGATTTGCTGGCCAGGATTACAAATACTCTACAGAATGGTGATGATAGAGAAAGTTATTATTCCTGCATCGCTCATACCTGCAAAATTGTCAAAAGGTTTCACCTGCAATATTTTGACCATAAGGGTCACTTGTCCTGCATCAGTTTTTCTTTCCTCCTATTCCTTTTTGTATATCAGCTAATTGACATGACCATCTCATTTTTAAAAATCAGGTTGTCAAACTAGTCAGTTACTCTGACTTTAACATTTCTTTAATTGGGTAAGATAACATCATCACAAAGTCAGCCTGTTACAACTCAGGGCTTCTAAATGATATCCTACACCACTACTGCTGCCCCTTATAATTGTGCTGGCTTTCATTGTATTTCTGTTGCAACTGGGCTGCAATAGCACCTATGTTAGTCTCACAGCAACCATGCCGAGAGACTTACAGCAGGTACAATGCAAAAACACTCGCCTTATCTTTGACTGATGTGTTCAAACCACCTCATCCTAGCAATGTGGCACGTGCTGATGGAATACAAGACACATTGGCTCTCAACCCCGTCTTCAACTTGTGCCCAAGTACCATAAAAGTGTATTGCTTATCTGGCAGACATTGATGGCCAAATACCCAATTCCTGTTTTCTATCAATTAGCAAAAACTATTCGTGCATGAAAACCTTCCTTTCTCTCAGTATCTTTCTTCAACTTTTAGTTACAAAGCAGATCATTTTTTGTTCAGAAGTGTCTGGACATTCTCGTTTTCTTCTCTGTCCAAGGTGTCCACCTTGACCTCGCTCGCATCTACACTTTTACACACACAATTTTGCACAACATGGCTCTGAAGTGGCTTTTAGGCTGTGTGTTTCCGAGCATGTGCTGCTCTGGTTGGAGATGCTTGTGGACTAGGGATTTTGTTCAAGACAGATATAGCTTTTTATCTCCTGAGTCGGACACCAATTTCATACTTTTATTAGAAGTAGGATCACAACAGCGGAATTAGCATCCTCCTGTAAAGTTCAATAAAAAAACAATAAAAACTTCTAACAAAGTTAGACTAGCAGGAAACAATTGTTTCCACGTTTGTGAGGAAGCACCATTCTGCCAAACTCGAAATCAGGTCCCAAGTTGCCAACATTGAAAAACACCTAAACCTTTAGAGTGGACACATGAACTCTCCTTAAATCAGACATTTATTTATTTATAAAGTGTATTTGTATAAAATACAACAGGGGCGCAGTTCGCTGGTGCAGTACTCGGAGACACATTTTTTTACTTCTGCAATACCCTTGTTTCAAAATTGCTGTTTCGCGAACAGCTAATAGGCTCATAATTTCAATCAACTAAATTACAAATTTCCAGGTCGACCAAAGCTATTAAAAAGCCATTTACCCTTAGTCTGGAATCCTCTGAGTGGGAGTCTAATTTCATAATATATTTTGCCACGGAAACAAAAATACTGAACCAAAGGGCAATACAGAGCATTGGACTGGAACCCTGGTACTCCTAAAATCAAGAATTATGAATTTGGGGCACTGGTGAATGTCACATATGGCAGGTGGCAAGACAAGCTAAGAAACACAATAAACCTACACTTTGTCCCAGAAGACACCCCACCTTTTTAGGTCTCGCCTGGCGTTAGCAGCGTGTATGCGCTGCCCTCGCCATGCGAGGGCTTTTTGTAATCAATACGCTTTTGGAAGCTTTTGGAAGGGGGCTTGAAGCCTCACCCATCTTTTTTTTTGGGTTGCGTCATCTTCCATGCGAAACGCTGGCTTCTAATTGTAAAGGAGGCTTCTTAGTCTCTCCCTGTTACCACCTTGTTCACTTTTAGCCCCGCCCACCGGGACTGGATCTTTTACTTGCGGTGTTATAAACTGTCTCCTTCATGTAGGTAAGCACTATGTTTTTGGCGCGCACACTGATTTATAGTTATCTCAGCGGTGCCTCTCCACGGGGTCAGCAGACTCCCTGCCGTTTGTGCTACCTGTTATATTTTGTTATTAGGATGCATGCGGCATACAGCTTTGATGATAGCTATTATTACGATGCATACGGCATGGAGCTTTGCGCACGCGGCATTGAGATGCTTGTTTTCCTTGAGGAAGAAGGTTTCTGAGGTGGCACTAAAGCGCACAAAGCGGCTCTGACTTCGCTGAGGGCAGGTCCAGCACAGTGTTTCGTATAATGCGAGGGTGGCATTTGCCTGCAGTTTCCTCTTGCCCACACTGAAGCCTTTCTGATGCTTCAGGCGGCGTCAAGTCTTCCTAATGAAACAATTAGAGTTGTGCTGCTGCAGAGCGCGGGAAGGCTGCTGCCGCTGGTGTGAGCTCCTAAAATGTCTCTTAACGCTTTGTTTTGTTTTTCTCCAGAGCAACTGCACGGCAACCTTGTGTGTGGGGTGAGGGCTGATATTTTTTTGTTAACCTTTTCACTGCAAAAAGTAACCAAGAGGCTTGGGGTGTGCAATGGGCCTACTGGCTTATTAGCCGGGGCGAACCGGCCATCTAACGATGACTTGATGCCCACTAGACATGTGGGCCCGAGGGGTCCGACTGTGAGGGGACTGTGCAGTTGAAGCCTGTCAGATCCTCCCACTCCCCGCCAACACCCGGGAGAGGCCCGCTTGCACCTATTAGGCCGCTAATCGCATCCTGCCAGCGCGGGGCTGACAGCGAATAGCCTGTACCCGCTGTTCATGAAAACTGACATGGTCAGGGTATCAGATGGTTCTAGCTTCACGTCTTGGTCCACTATGAGGCGCCATAACGCCAGCAGAGGTGACACCGTCGCTTCTTCGCTGCGGACTTGCTACCTGCTCTTCCCAGCTCCAGGCACCTGACCAGTTTGCGGACTCCTGTCTCGCAAGTCATGCAGACTTGCTGCCTGCTCTGCCCAGCTCCAGCCAGGCAGCTGGCCAGCTCGCGGACTCCTGCCTCACACATCAATCTAAGAGCTACTGGACACATCTCCCGCCAGGCAGCATTGTCAAAAGACACGAGAACAGCAGAAAGAATGGCAGGAAAACGGAATGAAAATGCTTGTCTTAGGGGGTGGGGCATGCTGAATATAGGGTCTGGGCGAGCGTAAGTATGTGCTCGATGACTACATCATTTTATGTTATCTCCTTTGCCAATGGTGTACATTTAAGTATTTGTTTCTAAACAGAAACTATTAGCATGAACAAACTATGCAGAGTGCTTAGCTAGCCAGCAAACTATCTATATATGTACCTTCGCTGATAACGTTTTGAAGGGAAAATACACAATATAGACATTTAAATCATAGCATTGCCAGCCTCGTTTGAGACTCACTGTAACACGCATAGTCTGAGTATGGGTACCGCCATTTCCTAAGAATCCTGGGTCGGTGTCAGGCTCCAGGTAGCACGTGGGTCTTCCAAACATGATACAACTACGGACAGCTGTGACTGTCTGGTGAACATGGACAATGGCAAACTCAGCATGCAACACAGTATACTCAAAGTGGACCAAAGCTAAAAATACCTGTTCATTAAGTGTCCGCACCTTTTTACTTAGCATTCTTTTCGTGTAGGCTGTGCGTTTGCTATTGTGTGATGTTTACGTAATGAAATGTTGGATTAGTTTGTGCAACCTATTATATTTTGTTATTAGGATGCATGCGGCATACAGCTTTGATGATCGCTATTATTACGCTTTGGATCGAGTTTGCGCTATATAAAACTGAGACAACAACAAAAGTGGTGGTGCACGCGCAGCAGAAGTGAAAATGACGGAAAGGAAGGGAGTCAGGAGCGGAAATGAGATCACGCGCACGCCTCAAGCGATGAGGGAGGAGGCTCAGGAGTGTCCAGGAGTGACTTGAGGGTGAGTCCCGAGAGCTTTACTATTAGTATGAGGAAGTGAAGCGCACCCACCCGCAGGCTGGAACTGATGCGAAGTAAAGCCAAGCGCGGAGCGGAAATGAGAATGCGCGCGCGCGCCTCAAATTAAAAAATGAAGCGCAAACTCGCGAAATGCACTGAAAAACACAACTCACCCATGCAGCACGTAAATCCCACTGCCCACAGGACCTGCGCCGTGCTCATGGTAGTGTAGTGCAGGGAAATCGATAGAAGCAATGAGAGAGGAGGCTCAGGAGTGTTCAGGAGTGACTTGAGGATGAGCTCTGTGGTGGGGGAGGGGCAGTGCGAGGCGCTTGGGAGAGCGCTGTAAGGCTTTATGAGCCATGACGGCCAGACTGAGGAAAGACAGATGGCGGCTGCGCGCGTGCGCGCTCTCGTGATCGCAAGCTTGAGGCCAGGAAAAGCCTCTGGTAGCACTTTAAAAATCCACTAACTAAATGTCTCGCAGAGTAGCACATGCGCTGGCTCAGGCGAGACCTAAAAAAGGAGATGATGGAACAGGCAAAAGCAGAGTAAATATGAATGAAAATTGTTCGCACCGACAACATCAAGCTGATGCCCTGGAAGACTGGGCATCGATAATCAGAGAACTGATGAGACACTTAGAGGGAGGTATTGAAGGCATATGACCCCATACATGAATAAAAGCTGGATTTACAGTGAGTATGTATCATGAAGGTACATGCTTTACAATAGGTCATGATGAAAGTCACACTGTGACTTTGGTTATGGGAAATGTAAAATGGATAAAAAAAACAAATAATAAAACTAGAACTCGTGCTCTAAAGTAACTAACTATAACTCGCACCCCGCCATGCACAGTCTTGTGATCAATGATGTCATTTTAGACGTTGCAGTGATGTTATCAGTGATGTCATATGTCATGAGTGATGTAATAAGTGGGGTAATTACTACCAGTGCATGGTGAGGGCGCAAGTTATAGTTCCTTGAGATAACTATAACTGGTGAATATCAATGTTTTTTTTTGTTTAAAATGTTATGTTGTCACTGAAACATTCACCTAACAGTAACATTACTTTAAACTTTGCTTCTTCAGTGAATTTCTACGTTTTATTTTAAGTAACGTAAGATATAATTACAATTTCTAACTGTGTCACTATTATTTTTTCATGGAATTCCTAGGTTTTCCTTTAACATAAAGTAAAATTGCATTACTAAGTGTAAAGTCAAGCTTGCGCCAATGCGCAGAGTGCTGTTTGTCTCGCAGGTCCCAGCAGTACTCATGCAGACTTACTGACTTTGTCAAAGTGTCAAACACCAAAAATATAAAGAGGGGGCTTATTGGCTTTTTCAAGGGGTGAGCATATCAATATATATAAAGCTGTTCTTTCATCTTTCTCCAAAAATTACCAATATTTGCAATAAAATATATATTTCAGTAATTCACAGAACGCAATGATTAACAACAGTGATTACTATAAAATGTTTAATTCAGTTTTAATTTTAAAAAATCAACACGTCAGTCTTTCTTTTAACCATGTTTTCAAGATTGAATTTTGTGGCAGGAAAAATGTGAATAGAAAGATTCACAGATAAATAAAATCAACATATCTCTCAGTCATTTAAAAAAAAAAAAACATGTATTGAGATTTCTTGGGATACAAGTCAATAGTACATCCAGTAGCAGGATGTAAAGCATGGTTGGCACAACATTTTCAAGAACAAAAGAACAGTAATTCCCCAACAAGCCCCTTCACCCCCCTGCTTTTGTGGTCTCTGAGTTTTTCTTTATAAAAAAATTAGCCCACAATATGCTATCTAAAACACAACCACAAGAGGTCCTTGCACTCCCTCCAAGGAGCATGGCGCTGCAGCTAAGAGAGCTTTAAAAAAAAAAAAGTACATTCTCCAGAAGCCATGGATTAAATGACCCCGGAGACTTACTGCTTTTAAAAATATATATTGTGGGGTGCTGCTTTACTCCAGCAGCACCCCACATCATTAAACAAAAATGGTTGGTGGTGCTGCTGTCTCTTGTAGCTGCACCGCAAGGATGAAGATATTGTATATTAAAATGCCAAGTGTATTATGGGAACCTTTTTCCTAGGATCAGTGATTATTAAATGAGCAGCTTATGTTGCTTATTTGTTATTTATTTAAGTTCTTACTAAATTTGTTTTGGGTGCCCTGGGGCCCACCTGGGAGACTCAGATTTGTGTACCTTTGTTAAGGGGGAGAAAGGAGCACAGTCTCCCCCCCCCTCCCCTCTGCAAGCCTTTGCAAGTCCCGGAACTCCACCCCCGGGTCCTCTTCTTTTATTGAGTGGAGGAGGGCGTGTGGCCAACCCCTGAGCCATTACAGGCCTCGTGGACCTCACTGCCAAGAGCTTCTACAAACCTAGGAACCGCCATCCCATATTGCTTTGTTTTTTAAGGGGAGAGGGGCACAAGTACCCCCTCCTCGAGCATTATAGCCCCGGAGACCCCATCTCTCAGGGCCATTATTTTTTAAAGGTGAGGGGGGAATGCAGTCCCCCATCCCGAGCCAACAGTGGCCATAGGTACCCCATTACGGGGCCTTGGGTGCCCCAGTGCCCACCTGGGTCACCCACAAAACACAATATTGGGGACGTCACGGGCAGTCCCAGGTGCCCATATGTACCCATCCTGGATGCATGGGGATCTGGCATACAACCCACACAGCGAGACTAGGTGTTTTTTTACCGTTTCCGCTGGACGAGAGCAGAGTATCCGTCCCGCAAAAGCCACCCAGCTAATTTTCTAAGCTCCCGCTGGGTGAAAATGGACAACTGTTCCCTGCCTACGCTCTCCCTGGCATGAAACAGTGTCTTGCCGGTGGGCTCCTTGGGGCACATATTAAAAACTGACCCCAGGGGATGGTGTCCCCAGGGGCTTTACAGGCTCTGTTAGGAGTGTTATGCCCTCTGTTGGACATGGCCCTTTTTGCAGGGTTATTCCAGAACGTTTTGCCTCCCTCCTGTAATTTTTCTGACCTTTTGTTGGTAGCTTTATGACTCTGGACACTTTACCACTGCTGATCAGTGCTAAAGTGCATATGGTCCCTTTTGTAAATTGTGTTACCATGATTGGCTTTTTGCTTTACTTCTCAGACCCTAGTACAGTGCACTGTGTGTGCCTAGGGCCTGTAAATCAAATGCTGCTGGTGGGCTTGCAGCACTGATTGTGCCACCCACAGAAGCAGCTTGTAAAATGTGGCTCAGGCCTGCCATTGCAGAGCCTGTGTGCAGTGTGGGACTGCCATGTCGACTTGGCAAGTGCACACACTTGCCAGTGCCAAAACCTTCCCTTTTCTACATATTAGTCCCCCTAAGGTAGGCCCAAGGTACCCCTGTGGGCAGGGTGCATTGTATGTGAAAGGTAGGACAGGCCCTAATGTGTGTGGCATGTCCTGATAGTGAAATACTGCCAATTTCGTTTTTCACTATTGCAAGGCTATCTGGTCCCATAGGCCAGAATGGGGAGTTTGATTATAACACCTTATAAACATAACTGACCCTGGGAAAAAGATGATAAAATAAAGTTTAGTATGCCTGAACTCAGAATGTTAAAGTGCATCTTTTAGTGAGGGTGATTTTTACATTCTGTGTTTGAAAATACCACTTTTAGAAAGTGGGTATTTTCTTGCCTAACGTTCCAGTGTGCCCCTGCTAAATTTGAGTATTGCAAGTCTGGCTTTTGGATGACAGGGGCTGGAGGAGGACAGTGTCTCCAGACATGTGATGAGTCAGGGCGGGGCTGAATAGGCCTGATCTGCATTTAGAGTGGTGGGAGGAGTAGCACCTTTACCTGAATAGGGCTGTGCCTGGCTTCCACAAAGACAAAGGAGGTTGTTGTGCACTTGCAAAGTGCCACACAGAACTGGCTTTGACTAGGTACAGAGACTCTCTGCCTTCAGGGAACAAAGGATTTTGGTGTACATAAAGAGGGGCCCAGACACCAGACTTTTAGATCACTTCTGGGAAATCAAGACAAGCCCTTTGCCAAGAAGAAGAGCCGGATAAGCTGAGGAGGAATACTGCCCCTGTGATGTTTGCTGTCTGGGGTTGGACTGTAGTGGCTGCTTGCTGCCAAGGAAAGGAGAAAAGGACTTTGCTGTTTGCTTTGTCATCTCAAGGAAGATCTCCAAGAGCTTGAAATTGAGCTTGCCTCCTGTTCTGAAGTCTCAGGGCCACAAAGACTTCACCACCAGCTCCCCTGAATTTCCTTGCTGGGAAATCCAACCTGCAAAGATGTGCCTTCTGCTGTTTGGGACCTCTAGAGACTGTTTGTTGCTGGGAGCTGGGAAATCGACGCAAAACCAAAGAAGCGTGTCGCATCCGCACTGGTTTTCCGACGCATCGCAGAAGAAACCGCCGCAGTGCCTGCCGTGGCTCGAGAAATCACCGCCGTCGAACCGATCCCGATGCAAGCCTGCTGTGCGGCTGCACAAAGACTCGCATCTTACCGGATCGACGCATCGCATCGAGGCGCCAAGACTGTGGCGTTGTTGGGGTCTGCAGTAAGAAACAGACGTATCAACACCCCACGCAGTAAGGAATCGACGCATCACCTCCCCTGCGCTGCAGTAAGGAACAGACGCATTACCTCCCCTGCGTGTATAGAACCGACGCATCATCTTCCCTGCGGCCATTTTGTTTGCTTTGCATGATGCATCTAAGGTACTTTTGAGAAAAGTGTCGCCTTTACGACTTGCATTGAACTGAACTATTTCTACGATTTGAAAGCTTTATTTTTAATACGTATTGTGGATTTTTGTCGTTTGGTCTTGTTTTGAGTTTAGATAAAGATTACATATTTTTCTAAGCTGGTGTGGTGTCCATTTGTAGTGCTTTCACTGTGTTACTGTGTGTGTTCAGAAATGCTTCACACACTGCCTCTGAGATAAGCCTGTCTGCTCGTGCCAAGCTACCAAGGGGGTGAGCAGGGGTTATTTTAGAAGTGTATCCCCGTTACCCTGACTAGAAGCAAGGGTCCCTATTTGGACAATGGTACCTAGCTCTGCCAACTAGAGACCCCCATTTCTAACACCCTCCCTTCCCCTTAAGGAATATGTTACATAGCCTGAAGGCATCTATTCTTACTGTGTTGTGCCGGAGATTCATATGCTTATCACACTCCTGCCATTTAGTGATGGGCTCGGACATTTGGAACTTATTTTCTCCGAAGAAATCTTTTGAGTCACAAGGTACGTTGACTCCTCCTATAGTCTGCATTGTGCATGGTCATCGGCTCCTTTGTTAGATTGCTTTTCGGCTCATCGGGTGAGCTTAAAATAGAAGCAGTAAAGTAACAGTAAGGATGAACACGCAAGTAAAGTTTTGATAAGGCTGTGTGTTCTATAGAGGTGTGTATGTCAGCTGTTAGCATCCGGGGAGGAGCCTGGATGCACATGAATCTACAGCACTACACGCTACGAATAGATGGTTACATGGTACGTAACACATCCATTCATAGCATCTGTGGCAGTATGTGCATATGGTTAGCACTGAATATAAAGCAGTGCTACCCAAAAGCGGTGGCTAGCCAATACTTGATGTAGATGTTTGAAAAAGTATTCTTAATACAGTTTACCCACTCTAGCTTGTTGGTTAGTTAACACATTGACTTAGTAGTGTTTTGTGAAGGTGGGTCAGTTATTCCATGCAGCTGCTTTACAGATATCTGCTAGTGGAATGTTTCTTAGGAAAGCCAAGGAGGCTCCTTTTTAAGTGTGGAGTGAGTTCTTGTAGTTGCGGGTAGCAATCGCTTAGCTTTGTGGTAGCAAGTTAGTTTAAATCTTACTCTAGCTTGCGATTCCTGCTTTAGAGATAGGTGAACCCTTTTGTGGGTTTGAAAAAGCAACGAAAAGTTGCTGTGTTTTGCGAAAGGGTTTTGTTATCCCAATGTAGTACATTAGTGCTCTTTTAACATTGAGACTTTCTGCTACCAGGTCTAGTTTAGGAAATAGCACTGATAGCTCTATGGTTTACACGAAAAGCAGAAACTACTTAAGGGAGAAATCTGGTGTTTGTTCTTAGTACTTATTTATCTGAAAATTTGAAAGAAAGGTTCGCCCAGAGTGAGCGCTTCGAGTGCACTTATTCATCTAAGAGATGCTATAGCCACCAAGAATGCTACCTTCCATGTGAGGAACTGTAGAGAACAAGAACGCAGTGGTTCATAAGGTGGACCCATTAGCGTGGTAAGGCACTAGCAGGATGGAGGGATGAATGACTCTTTCTAATCCTTCCATAAAAGATCTAATTACTAGGATTTTAAACATAGACATGTGTTGTCTATTTTGCATGTATGCAGCGAGTGCTGCTAAATGCAGTCTGAAAGAGGTATACGCAAGGCCTGCTTGTTGTGAGTGGGGCAGGAAATAATGTCTTTTACTGTGAAAGAAAATGGCTCGATGTGTTTACCCATGCAGTAACAGACAAACTTTTTG
The DNA here is from genome assembly GCF_964204655.1 of Triturus cristatus. Taxonomy (NCBI): domain Eukaryota; kingdom Metazoa; phylum Chordata; class Amphibia; order Caudata; family Salamandridae; genus Triturus; species Triturus cristatus. The sequence goes on from NC_140584.1 coordinate 20,116,736, forward strand.
CTTTTGGCTGCGTAACATGCTCCTGTGGTAGGCTTCCAAGCTTGTTTTAGAATGGCCATGCATTTTTGTGGCAGATCAAGATATCCAAATTCTAAGACTTCAGGGGCCAGATCACTACATTCAGTTGTTTGGGGTTGAGGTGTGTGACTCTTCCCTGGTCCTTAGTTAGAAGCTGTAGCTAAAATGGCAGCTTCTCGTGTGACACAATCAAAAGTTAAGTAGGGTTGTAAACCATGCTGTCAAGCCCATGTTGGGGATATTGGGATTAGAATGAGGGATGTTTGTGTGGGCTTTTGAACCACATAAGGAATGAGCAGGGCAGGAGGAAAAGCGTAAGTAAATATCCCTGACCAGCTGGTTGGGCATTGCCTTTGGACTTTGAGTGAGACATCTGGAGGCGAAGCTTTGGCATTTTGCGTTCTGCTGTGTGGAGAAGAGATCTATCTATGGGGTTCCTCACCACCGGAAATTTCAAGAGAGAGTTGATCCTTCCTGGAACGTTTATCGTGGCACTTGGGGCAGACGATGAAGGGAGGTTTTTCCATCACTTTGTGTGGATGGAGTAGAAAACAATAGCGTCAAAGTTGGAAGGTAAAGTCGGACCGGGCCAGAGTCCAGAGGGCAGAATGAAAAATGTGGAGAAAACCATTTCGAGTGTTATCTACCAAAGGGTTATGAACCGGGGTGCTAAGAAGGCCCTGTGGAAGGTGTCGGAGCTTCGGTCCCAGAGCTCTGAGATGCCTTTTTTTGTATTTCAGTTAGCACAACGTGCCATCTGAAATAGCACTTGCTTTTTTCTTGTATTTCAGTCAGCATGACGTGCTGACTCAAATACAAGGAAAAAGGCAAATCACAAACTATTGTGAGAACTAAGTTTGGAATGGGAGTGGTATCTCCGTGACATTAAACTGAAACCAAATGACTTTGCCACACATGGAGTTATAGCCTTCAAAGGCGTTAAAGAGGCATTTTGGAACAGTAAATGAAACAGGGAAGGATCGGGAATTAAATAGCAAGCAATAACAAAGCATTATGGACATTGTGGTCCCGATAATTGTGAAAAAGATGTCAAATAAAGACAGTGCTGAAATTAAGAATACAAAGTTGTCTAACTGTGAAGGATTCACACGCGCAATAACTGGTGAAAATAGTCACTGTCTTTATGCAAGAGATCTGATATGAATTTCGTAACTGATTGATTTACTGCTACTTTAACTATAGCAACACATGAGCATCCTGGTCCTTCTTCACTGTTTGGAGCGAAGTTTTAAAAAAGATCAGACAAGTCTGCCATTAACATGTGCATATGATTAAGGCTCGCAGGAGGCAAAACGTGTGATACCATTAGTCTTGCCTGGAATAAAGAACTTTACTTGAAGCACGTCTGGAGGGCCTGTTTGTACAGCACTGATCAGTGCGTGTCTTTTCGTTTGGGGGGGGGGTGTGTGTGTGTGTGTGTGTATATATTACCTACTGGCGGTCGCCAGTAGGTAGTTATAGTTAGGACCCTCTTTCCATAGGAAAACCGTAACATTCTATTTGGAATAACTTTGGCGCCGGTCGACGAATCCTCACGAAATTTTCAAAACTAATGGGGCGCTACGCTCCGCTCCTACCCTGAAAGTCTCGGGGGGATTCGTCAAGCGGGGGCTGAGATAAAAGGGGGGGTCCCAAAACGCGTTTTTCCCATGCATTTTTCCATAGGACCTTTAGTCCGAGCTACAGCCCGAACGGCTGAACTGAATTACTTGAAATTTGGCAGAGAGGTAGTCCTCAGGTCAAGGAAGTGCCTTTTGTAGGTTTGGTGTAAATCTGTTCAGTAGATTCTGAGAAAATAGCCTTTAAATCAATATATATATCTGAGCCAGCGTACGGTGCGCTTACGGTGCGCTTACCGTACGCGTACGGTGGCGTGCGCGAGCGCGATTCTGATTGGCCCTTAGATCTTAGTAAACATTCGAATCGGTCGAAACCAGGAAGCGGCGGCCGCCATTTTCTCTCTCGCACTCTGACAGGGGGTTGAAAAACAAAGTGCAAATCATGTAAAGGGGCTGTTTACACAGCTCCCAAGCACCTAGCCATGTCGAGGGAGTCCCCAACGATCCCCCAAGTGAAAAAAAGGCAATTTTAATTTTTTCGAAAATTTCGCCGATTACGCTTACCGTACGTGTACGGTAAGAAATAATAAAAATAAAAAAAAATATCCACATTCTCCCCACCCCGTGTTCAAAAGGTGCCCGAAGGGCACCTTTTGTGCATGGCTCATCAGAGATAAACAAAACATATATTTTACCTGTCACAACGATGCTCATCATATGACCTCCATGTGCGCACGGTGCGCGAAGCGCATCGTGCGTCCATGGCCCATCTAGCGTAACGTGGGCACCGCGTGCTCACTGTGCGCGCACGGAACGAACTGCGTTAAGTGGGCGCGCACGCCACAAATGGCGTAAAGTAACTTAGCATTTAAAAAACCGTACAAATTCACTGAAAAAACCATAGGTTTCACACACGTTGTAGTTAGGAATTAGCATTTAAAAAACCTTGCAAATTCACTGAAAAAACCATAGGTTTCACACATGTTATAGTTAGCTGTACATTTCACTCGTAAAAAACCAATGAAATTCCCCCGTTATAGTTAGTGCAGGCAACTATAACTCACGCGACCGCAATCCTCTGCTGATGCTAATACTGTATTTAGACACTTATTTGCCCATGTCTTCTTCCATTAAATTTTAGCTATACATATATTACAAATATTTTTTTTTCATAAAGACACATATGTCATCAGCAGAAGATTGCGGTCGCGTGAGTTATAGTTGCCTGCACTAACTATAACGGGGGAATTTCATTGTTTTTTTACGAGTGAAATGTGCAGCTAACTATAACATGTGTCACGCCTAACCTTATCTGGGAGAAGGCTTTGGTGGTATATATTCATTCTCTCTCTCATTCTCTCTCTCTCTCTCTCTCATTCTCTCTCTCTCATTCTCTCTCTCTCATTCTCTCTCTCTCATTCTCTCTCTCTCATTCTCTCTCTCTCATTCTCTCTCTCTCATTCTCTCTCTCTCATTCTCTCTCTCTCTCTCTCTCTCTCTCTCTCTCTCTGAGTAAATTTACCTTAACTATAATTATCTACATGTGAAAGACATGAATGGTAAAGGCATGTGTAGTAAAGTTATGTGCTCTATTGTCGTACAAACCTTTCTTTTTTACATTTTAGTTGCAGTGCAAGGAAATGAAGGTGGGTCGCAGAATGAGCCAGTTTACCAAATCCTGCAGTTTCTGAGCAAAAAGAGGGGCCGAGTCCATAGAAGGTTTAATATTCAATGTTGATCAATTAGGGGAAAAGTATACTCTACTGAATCACTAACTGTTGTTGCGAATTGAGAGTTGGCGACCAATTGTTGTTGGGTAGTGAGAGTTGGAGATGTGTGCTATCAAGGGGCCAGTCAGAGAATAGCTCAAGCATCCAGATTCTGGATAAAGTGCTCTGGAAGTCTCAGGGAGATGCTGCTGGGACAACCTACAAATAACTTGATCAGCATGGGAACTAATTGGACATTAATTGAAACATTTCTCACCCGAGTAGTTTGGAAAAAATAAATATGGTTTATGACCGATGCAACATAGTGAGTCAAATAGAAGCCAGCTTCAAAAAGTAGTGTGATGTGCTTTAAGTAAGTGCTTTTCTCAGCTTGTGAACCCTGATATCCAATGGACAAGCATGAAGCGTATTCCCTTTATGATTATAGCAGACTTTCAGGACATTCACATGAGGTAAAACATACATAACCCCCTGCAGCACTACTCCACAGGTAGCTACAAACAATACTTACATTTATTGCATTTTTTGCTATCTGTTAATATCACAATATTTTGAAAGATAAGGCATTTGTTAAGGAATTGATGTTCCAGTTGCTGTATCTTTTGCTAACCCTTCTAGAGAACTATGTCAGTGGCAAGCAGTGTTCAGTGTTTCTCACCGTCATAGCCAGAGTTGAGGAGGTGCTCCCCGAGGTCGCATCCAAACACCCGCTCCTTCAGGATCCCCCGCTGCTTCAGTTTCTGTTTTGTGGGGCGGGACTTCATGAATGTGCGAAGGAAGGTGATGAGTTTCCCGTGTTTTTTCGACACTGCAGGGCAATAGGACCAGGAGGAGAAAGAGGAAAAGTGAAATTGTGACACAGCTACCTCTTGATTGCATGAATAAACTTATTTAGTCAATGGTTGATAATAATCTGAAACTACAGGACAGAATATTTTAAATAGTTTTAATGTAATAACGGTCTACAAATGTACACTCTGTAAAACGATTCAAGCCTGTTGACAACTTTCGTAACAATAAAAACAGGTGTACACAGAAATGACACAGATAAATGTCCACATGAACAAGAACACCCAAAGGACATAACCAAGAACAGGGAGGCCTGTAGTTCTAACACATTGACTCCTTCATAAAGCTGATGCATTTCCAAAAGCATGAGTGTCTCTATCTGCACTTAACCATTCATTCATTAAATGAGCATGCCCATACAGACACAGCTCTTCTGCACCATGTACAACAAGCTATGCAAGGACTCTTAGATGGGTATTGAATTTGCTCTCCGGCCAGTCACTGTGAGGAGCAAGTGAATGGCGAATCATGTGAATTTTTATCCTACCACCAACAGCAAACACTAGTGCAGAAATTACTTGAAGAAAACCAAACATGTCCAACCAAAGGGTTCACGCTATACAAGTGATACTGCCGAGTACTTGAATATCCCAAAACCTATCATTATCATATAAAAGCACCAGCAATACAACACAATGTGGTAGGTTTCTGGAAAAACTTCAAGGGAGGCCGCTTCTTAATGCGTGCAACAGTATTAAAGTAACACAACACAAATCATGGGTGAAAAGCACACTAGAAACATAGAAAACACCTTTGTGTTGCACAACTCGGATTCCAGTGGTTGTGGTAAGGCCACATTAGATCTTGCCTCAGAAAATGATTAAGCAACAGTTTGTTTATCATCATCATTTGCATTCTCTGACAAAAGCACTTTCCACCCACGTACTTGCGTTGATAACTTTCTTTGTCACCCCTACTAGTCTTTCTCCTCCAATGACCTTAGCGTGCTCCATCTCACACAGGTGAATAGATGACACAAGAATATTGTTTATCACCATTCAGTGACTAGAGGAAATAAAGCCCAATGGAAATAAACAATAAAAAATAAAAACAACCAACTTCCTAAAGTCTTTCTTTAAATTTTTACTGGAGTTCCGAACCAATTCTGACACTCTTCATTATGCACCCCTTAAAAGTATGCTGAATTATTATACATTTAACTTAGTTCAGTTTTAGTTTAGAAAATCTAGCAACTTCTTCAAAACAAAAATGAAGTACAATATGCTCTTTTATTATATTTCCTGGCATGGGGTAGTGGGGACGTCATGGAGTGGGTGGAAAAAGGTAGCATATAAAAGATCCCTAGCTCCTCCTATTATAAATATAACAAGTGATGGATTTCATACGTATTAAGTTGTCACACTCTTCTTTAACACATTTGTTACGCAAACTCAAGGTATTACTGCAAAAGGCACAACTCGATGATATATCACTTTTGTTATATCTACTTAGACATTCAAAGCCATCTCAGCTATTCAGCAACAGTATGTAATGATACATAATTTAAATAAGAAACACCAACAAATTGTCTTCCATACTCTTGCAAATTAAAGTATGCAGAAATCTTGATCCTGTAAGCCTCAAAGCGTCACTCACCTCATGGACTTTAAAAGGACGAAAGGCTGAGTTGGCGTGCATAGAATCTCAACCAGTCCCATTCTCGTACAGTATTGGGCAGTGGGTGCATTAGTCCACTAAGATATCTCACCGCCACAATACATTTTGGGAGAAACATTCCTGGGTGCGGTCCCACAGGGAATATCTCTGATTAAACTACTAAGATAAACAAGTACTGATAAAAGTGTTTAAACAAGCATTGGCATTGCCAATAGGTCTTGGCTTTGCGGCCTTATAAATGTTTAACCATGCTGCCCTAAGTCCTGGCTTACTCTTTAAATTCAGGAGTAAGCTTGTAATACATCAGCGTCAGACCCAGCGGCAGCTTTGGTAATTCTGCCTTAAGTGTTTAAATATATTCGTGCATGCACGTGTGTGTTTGCTTGCAGCTCGATGATAGCAGTTCTTAGCTCATTGTGCCACATTACTATTGTAAATTATGAACTGCACAGTAACAAAAGGATCTCTGTGACAACTGCAATAACCCACAGAGATATGCACATAAAATACACTTTTGTGATTTGTGTGATGCTCGTTACTTATTTGCAGCAGTCATATTAGCCCTTCTGCGTTACCTTAGATGAGTCAAAACTGCCACTAGACAAAACTCCAGCTCATACCAGCAGGAAGATTAATCACCAGAAATATTTTGACAATTTCATTGTTGCAGAAAACTGCTGTACATACAGAAGGAACTCTGCAGCGGGTACTTTTAAAACTATACCGTATTCCAAAATGGTAAACATTGCTACCACTAATCCTTTTCAACGCATGTAATTACAACGCGGTTGTTACCACGACTGCGTTGTAACAACGCATACCATTACCCCGCAAGTCGCAACAACAACTTGTGGAGGGGGTAGAAGGAGTTGGATTTAAAATCCAACACCTTCCCTACTGTTGCACATACTGGAAGTGGAATAGTAAATTATACTATTCCAAAATCCAGCCCCCCCCCCCCCCGAGCAAGTCGTTGCTACGACTAATGGGGTAATGGTATGCGTTGTTATAACGTGGTCATTGTAAGGACCGCGTTGAAATTGCATGCGGAGAAAAGGCATGCGATGTAAGGAGGCATATTCTGCCTACCCTTCCTGCTTCCCAAGAAAACGATAATGCCCAGTACAGCCCTGGGCGTAAACTTGGGAATTTCGTCTAAGAAGCGTCATGAGAAATGTCAGAAATAACGCTACCTTACATCTAGGTAAACAACATTTTAGCCATGCCTTCAATTATCTATGAATGTCCGTCTTAGTTATTGTATTAAAGGTAACACTGAAATATATTAAAATTATCGTTTTGTGACACTCCTATACAAAATGATGAAACACTACAGTACAATTATATTTCCAAGAAAAAAAGTTTAAGGAGAACGATTGAAGTTGTTTGTTAGTTATACTAAGTCTTGCATTTGTGTTGTTAGAGAAGACCACCTGAAAAGGGGGGAGGGGATACCCTGTGAACACCATGGTGGTTAAAAGATTAATGACAGCAATTTAAATTGAATACAAACATTGTAACACTTGGGAATAGGTAAACGGGAGATTGAGAAAAAAAATCAGGAGGTTTTAATTTCCCTTCTAAATAACACTTGGGAGTAGGGGATCTTTTGAAATGTTTGTTGATGAGATAAAATTCGTAATTTACCCACTTAGGTCGTACTGCTGGTAGGCATGCTCACCAACTGGTTTTTATGTAGCACACCCTGCCGCAGTTCTGCGGACCTAACTCCACCTAAAGAAAGGTGTTATGATACCGTTTTTTTCCAGCATTGGAAGGATGAAATGCGAGGTTGGTCGAAACGGAATCTTAAGCTAATGGTTACAAAGACGGCTGAATAACCTATGCATCAATCGACAAGGCTGTTTTATCTGGTACTTTAAAAAAAAATGTGTTTATATCTTGAAGCCCAAATAGCTTTAAAAAAGATAGTGTCACATTCACTTGGGTCCTTTTCCTGAAACACATAAGAAGTCGGAATAAAAGCGAGACTGATGTACAAGTCAGCCGTCTGCTCAAGATCACAAGGAGCGCTCTGTGCAATTTGTACCGTACCTGCATGAGGGTCTCAGGGTCCAGCTTAAAACCCAGGGTCGAAAGGTTGCTGAGGATGGGGAAATTAGTTTCATAAACTGCAGATTGACAACGTACAGCAGCAGAGCCAAAAAAAGCGGACCCGGGAACAGGAGCGCCATCCTGACGTACCCTCTTGTGTATATTGGAATATTCACAAACAAGCATGGCCTGAGATGACAAACTGTACATATTTAAATGTTTTATGTCCCAAAAACACATACATTAAAAGTATGCTAACATGGATGAGGGGGCGCAGCATCTCCTGTTATGTGGACACATTGCGGGGAAATGTAAAAATGAAGTTATGGCCAGAAACCAACAAAGAGTCAAAAAACAAGCGCTCTTGTTACGGCCCCAAAAAAAGTTACAAAAAAGTGGGCCGCAAGTAAGAGACCTGGCCTGAAACTAAATGACCCTTGTAATAGGGCCAGTCGCCAAAGGAGGGACAAATGGCACCAATGCGCCTCACGAAACAAAGACGGTTCGAAAGGCACAGGAAGGAACTTATGAGAGGCAGTGGGAGTGGCCAAACACCACAGGTGAAATACAGCATGCCTTGCAGCGCATGTGCACTGACTCTAGACTTAACCTAAAAAACGTGAGTGTCTAATAGTCATTTAAAAAACAGAAACACAACTACCTTAGGGTAATAATTCAAATCTGCCCTGAAACTCTGGTCTGTGAAGTTGCGAAAAAAATAATTTCTATCTGTTTTCACCAAAAAGAAAGTACCAACTGGAAATCCCTGACACACTCAGAAACGGTAAGCAGTTTCATATTACAATCCCAACTTGACCTACGGTGTTCTATGACATGGTAAGTCGCATTATTCGACACAATCTGCATCACCGTGTCTGACAGCTACTAAGAAATTATCTTTGTAATTTAATCAATGGTGGTGGTTGTAGCTGCCACCCAGTATCACCACAACTCGAGCTGAGTGTGCAAGAAGAAGGTGGATTTCCCCCACGAGAACTCTCGCGTGAACATGGGACAGCAGGAGATCAATGCAGGTGTGGTGGAGTATTGCGTTTTCCTATTTTACGACTGACCAATAACTTTATATTGGTGACTGATATATGACAGTTCAATTTTAGTTACACAACAACATGCATATTTAGAGAGGGGGGGGGCATCTGGAGATTAACACAGCTTAAAATATAAAAACTCAGGGGAATGTAGATTAAAGTATACATTTGCTCACCTTGGTCCACTTTAGACACTGCAATGGGTGATAGGGATTATCACGGACTCTTAATTGAACATGTTCAGACAAGGCACTGAGGAGAATGGCTAGGCTAAGAGCTCACCAATGACACTGGGTCCTGTGGGCCACTACAGTTCAGGGTCGAATAAAATTGAGAACTTATTCCAGCTGCTCACAGATCGCACTCTGTCATCCCCAAGTCTACCTTAATTTCAAACGGACCCTAGACACTCTTGATTCAATGCAGCGCGAGATCAAAGGAGAAAGGAAGGACACAAAAACGGGAAATGCACCACCTATGTCATTGCATAAATGAGGGTAGGATTTGGCTCTTCTGACATTTGAGTTTGTGACATTCAGGCTCAAATCACAGCCATTTAACTTGCAGAGGAGCTGTGGGCCCAGCTCCTATCAATCAATCAATCAGGGGCATTGAGGGTCTCAAGGCACTGGGGGGTGGGGTGGGGGGGGGTTAGCAGTTCCGTTTCAGTTGAAGAGCCAGCTCTTCAGAGCCTTCCTGAAGGTGTCCATGGAGGGGGCACGTCTGCTGTCAGTGGGGGGCTCGTTTCAGGTCTTGGCCGCGATGTAGGAGAAGGATCTTCCCCCTGCTCTGGCTCTGCAGATGCGCGGGGTTTCGGCAAGGAGGAGGTTGGTGGAGCGGAGGTTTCTTTTGCGTACGTGGAGGGTGATTCTGTTGTTGAGGTATTGGTGTCCGGTGTTGTGTAGGCATTTGTAGGCGTAGGTGAATAACTCTTTTCTCAACGGGGAGCCAATGGAGCTTGCGTAGGTGTTGGCTGATGTTTTCGTGTCGGGTATTCCAGAGGACGAGTCTGGCAGAGGGGTTTTGTATTGTCTGGCGCTTGCGGAGTAGAGACTTGTTGATGCCGGTGAGGAGGGCTTTTCTGTAGTCCAACCTGCAGGTAATGAATGCGTGGGTGACTGTTTTCCTTGCCTCAGGGGGGGATCCATTTGAAGGTCTTGCGGAGGATGTGGAGGGTGTTGAGGCAGCTGGAGGTGACAGCGTTAACCAGTTGGTTCATGGAGAGGGAGGAGTCTAGTATGATGCCGAGGTTCTTGGCGTGGTCCGTGGGGTTCGGGGGGCTGCCGAGGGCGGCGGGCCACCAGGTGTCATTCCATGCCGAAGGGGTGGTGACGAGGACTTCTGTCTTCTCCGAGTTGAGTTTTAGGCAGCTGTTGCTGATCCAGGCTGCGACGTCCTGCATTCCTTCCTAGAAGTTGAGTCTGGTGGAGGTGGGGTCCTTGGTGGGGGAGAGGATGAGCTGGATGTTGTCGGCATAGGAGACTATGCTGAGGCTGTGCTGTTGGATGATGGCAGCAAGGGGAGCCATGTAGATGTTGAAGTGGGTTGGGCTGAGTGATGATCCCTGTGGAACTCCGCAGTTAATTTCTGTGGGTTCGGAGAGGAAGGGTGGCAGTCTGATCCTTTGGCTCCTGCGGGTGAGGAACGATCTGATCCAGTGGAGGGCGGTGCCTTGTACGCCGGCATCGTGTAGTCTGACTGCGAGTGTGCGGTGGCAGACATAGTCGGAAGCTGTTGACAGGTCGAGTAGAATCAGGGTTGTGGTTTGGCCTTGGTCAAGGAGGGTGCGGATGTCATCCGCAGCGGCGAGTAGGGCGGTCTCGGTGCTTTGGTTGCTTCGGAATCCGGATTGTGAAGGGTCGAGGATGTCGTTGTCTTCGATGATCCTTGTCAATTCTGCGTTGACAGTCTTCTCTGTGACTTTCGCCGCAAAAAGGAGGAGCGAGATGGGCTGGTAGTTCTTGAGGTACATCTGGTCTGCTGAGGGCTTCTTAAGCAGGGGCCTGACTTCTGCGCATTTCCAGTCGTTGGGGAAGGAACCGGTCTCGAAGGTGATGTTGATGGTGCATTGTAATAAGGGTGCAATGGTGGTGGCAGCTCTGGGCAGGGGTCAGTGGGGTCCCCCGAGTGGATGCCTTTTTATGATCACGGCGGTCTCCTCGGCTGTGATCGGTGTCCAGGCGGAGATGTTGGTCTGGCTGGCATTGCCGCAGGGCGGCACTGCGGGGGGAGGCATGTGGTCGTTGACGTTGTCGTAGAGGTTCTTTATTTTCAGATGGTAGTAGGATCAGAGTTTGTCGCAGTGGTCCTGCGAGGGGGTGAAGTCTGTGGCTTCGCTGCGGGAGTCGGTGAATTCCTGGATGACGCGAAAAAGTTCCTTGGAGTTGCTGGAGTTGGCGAGGATTCTGTTGTGGATGAAGGTCCTTTTGGTGGTTCGGATGTGTTTATGGTATTCCGTCATAGCGTCCCTGTAGCTGGTGAAGTTTTCAGGTGTCTTGCTGTTTCTTCAGTTCTTCCCCAGACATCTGCAGATGCGCTTGGTTTCTTGGAGCTCAGTGGTGAACCAGGTGGCTTTCCTGGGGCATTGCTTGTCGGGGTTGCGTAGCGGGGCGATCTTGTCTGCGCAGCTGGTGATCCAAGTTTGGAATTTCCTGGCCGCGAGGTTGGCTGTGGCAGAGGGGGTGTTGCTGTTGAGGGTGGAGTTGAGTTGTTTCTCGGTGACTCTGCTCCAGTTCCTGTGAGGGGGGCGTGGAGGAGCTTTGGGTGGCTTGGGTTAGTTGACATGGAAGTATACGCAGTGGTGGTCGGTCCAAGGGGACTGCGTGGTGTGGCTGAAGTAAATGTTGCTACCTCTAGCCTAGATGGGGTCGAGAGTGTGTCCTGCCTTGTGGGTCGGTGTGGTGACGAGTTGTTTCAGTCTGATGTTGGCGAGGTTGTCACGGAGGGTGGCGGAGTTGGTGTTGCTGAGGTTGTCAAGGTGGATGGTCAGGTCTCCGATGAGTATGCAGCCCATGGCGGCAATGGTGTGGGGGTGTGATGAGGTCGGTGATAGTGTCAGCGAAGAGTGCTCGGGCTGGGGAGGTCTGTAGGCGAGGGTGTCGTGGAGTGTGGAGTTAGGGCTGATCTGGACCTGGAAGTGCAATGGTCAGCAGCGGGGAAGTTTTCCCTGGAGGTGGTGAGGCGGAGGGAGTTCTTGTGCAAGATGGCGATGCCTCCTCCGAAGTGGTTGGGGCGGTCCTTCCTCTGGATCTTGTACCTATCCGGGATGGCGATGTCAGGGGCCGAGGAGGCGTTGGTCCAGGTTTCTGTGAAGAAGGCGATGCCGGGTGAAAGGGAGTCCAGGAGGTTCCAGATTTCCATGGCGTGGCGGTGCATGGAGCATAGAATGCATCTTAGGGCGTCGGCTGTGTTGGCGGTGGTGAAGGTCTGGCGTTAGTGGCAGCAGAAGAACTGGCCGTGGGTCGTGTTTGGCATGGCCTGCTGGCAGGTGTTGTATCCTGTGTGGCTGTGTTTGAGAAGGGTGGCTGTGTTGTAGCGTTGGATGGTTCGAGATCTGGGGTCCTTGGCGCTGGTCTGGTCGCGGACAGGCGCAGACGGGCTTGCCTTTGGCACGGCAGTGGCGTGACCACGTAGCGGCCACCATTAAGTCGAGAGGGAGGAGGGACGAGCAGCTGGGAGGTGGGAGTGGGAACCGTCAGGGGGGAGAAGCCGCAGGGCAGCAGCGGCGGGAAGGGGGACGCAGGGGAAACAACAGTGCGGGCACAAGAAGCCAAAAAAGCAAGGCACAAAAAGCAAACAAGCTAAAGCAATGCAAGAGAAACAATCACATAGAAGCACACAATGCTAGAAATATAACAACCTACCAAGGAAATGGGATTAAGGCAGAGTCAAGTACAGGCAGAAGGATGGTTCAGTTCTTACTGTCTGTGTCACCTGTCGAAGCTCACTGACATCCTACCATCAGCCCTATCTCGCCTTACTTATCTCCTATACTTCTGCCCTTAAACAAATCCCAGGTTGCTCCCTGTTGTTTTTTGACTTAACAGTTTCATGGAATTGCAAAAGGTTGAAACCTGCAACATTTGAAGCACACCAGTTTGATTCAACGACTGAACATCATGTGCAGGAACCGAAGTACACCTCTTTTGTAAAACAATTACTCAACAACATACGCAGGTACTTGTAGAACAATATATGATGGTCAACATGTAAGTGCAAACAGCACATTAACTGTTCGCATCAATTCCCTAGTGCTGCCACATACGCAAGACTTTGTAATTTCTAGTAGGAAGTGTTTGAGATGTGGAACCTGTGTTTTGGTGGAAAATGACTGCCTATGTCCAGTCAGAGGCAATGGCACACTGACAGCATCTGTGTACTGTTTGTGTGCTAGAGTCAGTCTGAAAAGCGGATGAACTGGCTACACTGCAGGATGAGGGCCAGCTAATATTGTGTAGTTTCCACTAATCAGCAGGAACTGCGAGTTTGTGGACAACAACTTTTGGGATTGTGGCAGACTGATTCCGTGCACCACTGCAAGATATGTTGTCACTTAGACCAGCTAGCTCACAGTGCCACCATAAGCCCCCCTAAACCTAGACATGGAGCAAATAGTTTTGGCAACCAATGAGCATGGCAACCCTGTTCCCTCAGGAACCATGGTGACAGAACTAGAACTTTTCACTCATAATATTCGTGCTCTTGTTTGCTTAGAGAAATGAACAAAGAATACCCAAAGGGACATTTTCAATGTTTCTTTAACAGAAGTGAGTCTTGTATAGAAAATATGTGCTACAATTATCAATAGACAGAAGCGGATGAAAGTTATAATAAGCGTCAGGACAGTAAACAGAACAAAAAGTTCCACCACAGTGCTGAAACGTATATATGTAGGCATATAAAATAATATAACAATCTAGCGTACTCCTACTATTTCTGTTCTCACAAAATCGCGAGCACCCTGGACATCACGTCTGGCACTTTACTTTACACACATAATCTAGAGATCAAGAGGGTATAATTCCCCCTCTTTAGCCACAACTCTACAGTGTTCTTTTTTTATTATAGCATAGGAACCCAGCCAATAAAACTATTCTGTGGGACTCCGATAGCTATTTTTAATTCACTCTCACTTCTTCCCATATCTACTCTTTACACAAATGCCCCACCTACTACTTTTTAAACTTCACTTCCACATAAAGAGAAGACCTCCAGAAAAGAGCTCCCTCACAGGTGCCTTTGGGCATTGCAGTGCCAGCCCAATGAGGAGCTGCCCGACGATGAAGCATGACACCCCCTGGGGTGTGTGAGAGCCCTTGCTCCTAATTGGAGCTACTCCACCGCTACCATCTCTTCCCCTTGTAGGTACCTGGTACACCTCCTTGCTCCTCCCTTCTCCCCTTAGGAACTGCATACTCTTGCTTTTGCTGTTACAAGGGGCCCATATGCTGAACCTGTCAATTCCCAATCCCTCCTTCTGCGATGAATAAGAATGTAGGACCCCATCTTGGTTACAATCTGGAAACCCCTCATGGAGAGGTCAGTCAGCTGCTGGGTGAAAGCTTCAGCATGTAGGGATCACTCAAAGTCAGCAGAAGTGCCTCCTCTGATTATACCCGGAAACAGATGTTTATATATAGAAATAGTCATCCTTGCCTTGCCCGAGATTTTGATCAGGCTGCCATTGTTTGTATTATACAGATAGCTGCACCGCCATATGGACGTAATAACAAACACATTTGCACAACGTACGTGTAGTAAAAAATACTTTATTTAGACAATCAAGTCCATTAAAGTGCCAAACGAGTAAAAACAGCAGCACATTGCATACATATTAAAAAGATTGGGAAAAATTGAAGACAACTGCATTGAAATTAAAGTAAGTTTGTGTACAATAAAAGACAAATAAAAACTTGAAGCTTGCTGAACTTAAAATGTGTCAAACTGATGCCAAGTACGCAAGCATAAAGGGATTAAGCTTGGGCCAAACAGCGTGTGTCAATGCCAAAGCTTTTATCAGACGCTTAGATTTGTGATCTTTGGCATTTATCGCTGTGCAGCAGTTTGCGATTTAAACTTCCTCAGGTAGGAATTAAAAACATACCATATTAATCAGTGCAACTTCATGATAAGACAATAAAGTTGGCTTTCAGCAGTTGATTACCAAGCTTCTTAAAGTGAGAAATAAACATATCATAATAAGCAGTGAAACGTCATGATATGGCAGTGAAATTTGCTCTTCGTAGTTGTTTTCTAAAATTCAGAAAAGGGTAGGATACAAAGCACTGAGGGCATTAAGATGTTAAATATTCACTTTGGATCGACTAAAGATCAAGCCAGCAAAAAGCTATGAGTTCCAGTGAGGGTAGGATAGATAATCTTTGTCAAGGGTCGGCACAGTCTGATGGTGATCACAATTGAACCCACGTGTAAACTCCCTTCATCTAGCAGCCTGCCCTTCTATTCCCACTGCGGGTTGGATTTTACAGGCAACAACTGTACAAAGACAGAGGTTATGCTCAAATGGCTAAACAGTAGAGCGGCATTCCCAAAGCCACCAAGGCTTAAAGCACATTCGCAATTGACCTACTCAAGGAGTATAAAGGTAAAAGTCTTTATAATGATGATGCCCTCTGGGTGGTGATTTGAGTAAGCAAGGTCGGTGCTTCCAGGAAACCAACCCAAAGTTAATCACACTTAACAGAGACAAAGGATAACAGAAAAGAGCAAATCTTGCAGTCAAGGATGCAAAAAGTGGGAAAATCAATAGATTTTATAATACTGCCCTCACACACCCGAGAGTGTCATGCTTCATCATTGGGCCGCATCATACACCAAGGTGCAGACCAACACCTTTGGTGGAGCGCAATTTTTTAGAGTGAATGATGAAAAAATGGTGGTGAGGGTAAAGTATAAAAGACAGAATAGTTAGAATAAACGCAAATTTGTGCTATTCAAAAAGAAAGACAACAGATAGTCTCTCAAAGTCAAGGGACCAAGGAAAGCAGAAAGAAATTTAAAACTGTCTAGGGGTTGACTTTTGTACTTTATTCATGTCAACCTCTGGCAGGGTTAAAATGAAAAGGATGGGGTCTCTAGGGCAGGTAACGACCCTATAATCCCCCTGCTAAAACCAACATGTTTCTGCCAGCTATTCGTGTGCCCAGCCGGGTCACTCTGGCATTCGTCAGGGTGTTGGTCCCTATGTTGTACCCCTTGTCGAGTACTTATTACCTTGGATGTTCGGGACAATATACCCGTCTCGCTCTTTTTTAGGAAATTCCAAGAGGAGGAACATATCTATAGGAGGAAGAGGAAAACAATGGATAGTCATTCCCTCCAAACTTCTTATTCTAAAAATGAAACATCATTCTATGTCCCACGCATCCATCATATGCGAACCATGTTATCACACTACAGCCCATTAACCAGCACACCCAGTGATCAGCTGTGGAAAACACTCGCACACAGACCCCCCCACACAACTGTTTTGTGGGTATACCGAGTCATCTTTTTGTTTATGTGTCCTGCTCGTGATCAGAACCACACTCACACGATATTGCTAAAACCATGCTCTGTATAATACAAAAAATTGTGTAATCCCCCATTTTCTCGATCTCTCTCACCCCTTCTATGTGTCCATCTCTACATAAAACGTAGACATACTCACAAGGGTTTACGAAAATTTTTCTAAACCCGGGGCTGCGGGGGCGGGTGCTCTTGTAGTCACACTCTGCATAAAACAAACTTAGTCAGTGTCTCCAAGCAAAAGACTCATTTATATACCACATAGACTCTTATTTCAAAATCGCTTCTTTTGAAAAGGAGAGATCAAATGCGTAATTCAGGTGCCTGCCACATCCTACTGTGTTCCGGGCGGTGGTAGAAAGACTGTAAAACCAACTACCCAGTACTCATAGTATTTGCGGTTTTCTCAACCCCACCCAGACTCTCCTTTCGAGCGGTCAAAGCCCTTAACTGAATGCAAATAGAGCGTTACTTATACTCGCGCATCAAGGAATCAATAAACGCTTACTACTCCAAAGAGGCTCCCGTTCCTTTTTCCCTCCGTCAGTCCTCTGCCGATATGTTACGCTCCTCTCGTGTCCTTTTTAAACACAGGGGAACCTTAAGCTTATAAACTATGGATTCAGAGACTGAGATTTTATTTTCTTCTAAATTCCTTTCCACGCAGTCAGTACAGGTTCCAGCTGTATGGTATCACAAAATAAGACCGGATATAATGTAATGAATATAAGATCTGTACTGACTGCGTGGAAAGGAATTTAGAAGAAAATAAAATCTCAGTCTCTGAATCCACTGCTATCTCACATATGATGAGGAGCGTAACATATCGGCAGAGGACTGACGGAGGGAAAAAGGAACGGGAGCCTCTTTGGAGTAGTAAGCGTTTATTGATTCCTTGATGCGCGAGTATAAGTAACGCTCTATTTGCATTCAGTTAAGGGCTTTGACCGCTCGAAAGGAGAGTCTGGGTGGGGTTGAGAAAACCGCAAATACTATGAGTACTGGGAAGTTGGTTTTACAGTCTTTCTACCACCGCCCGGAACACAGTAGGATGTGGCAGGCACCTGAATTACGCATTTGATCTCTCCTTTTCAAAAGAAGCGATTTTGAAATAAGAGTCTCTGTGGTATATAAATGAGTCTTTTGCTTGGAGACACTGACTAAGTTTGTTTTATGCAGAGTGTGACTACAAGAGCACCCGCCCCCGCAGCCCCGGGTTTAGAAAATTTTTCGTAAACCCTTGTGAGTATGTCTACGTTTTATGTAGAGATGGACACATAGAAGGGGTGAGAGAGATCGAGAAAATGGGGGATTACACAATTTTTTGTATTATACAGAGCATGGTTTTAGCAATATCGTGTGAGTGTGGTTCTGATCACGAGCAGGACACATAAACAAAAAGATGACTCGGTATACCCACAAAACAGTTGTGTGGGGGGGTCTGTGTGCGAGTGTTTTCCACAGCTGATCACTGGGTGTGCTGGTTAATGGGCTGTAGTGTGATAACATGGTTCGCATATGATGGATGCGTGGGACATAGAATGATGTTTCATTTTTAGAATAAGAAGTTTGGAGGGAATGACTATCCATTGTTTTCCTCTTCCTCCTATAGATATGTTCCTCCTCTTGGAATTTCCTAAAAAAGAGCGAGACGGGTATATTGTCCCGAACATCCAAGGTAATAAGTACTCGACAAGGGGTACAACATAGGGACCAACACCCTGACGAATGCCAGAGTGACCCGGCTGGGCACACGAATAGCTGGCAGAAACATGTTGGTTTTAGCAGGGGGATTATAGGGTCGTTACCTGCCCTAGAGACCCCATCCTTTTCATTTTAACCCTGCCAGAGGTTGACATGAATAAAGTACAAAAGTCAACCCCTAGACAGTTTTAAATTTCTTTCTGCTTTCCTTGGTCCCTTGACTTTGAGAGACTATCTGTTGTCTTTCTTTTTGAATAGCACAAATTTGCGTTTATTCTAACTATTCTGTCTTTTATACTTTACCCTCACCACCATTTTTTCATCATTCACTCTAAAAAATTGCGCTCCACCAAAGGTGTTGGTCTGCACCTTGGTGTATGATGCGGCCCAATGATGAAGCATGACACTCTCGGGTGTGTGAGGGCAGTATTATAAAATCTATTGATTTTCCCACTTTTTGCATCCTTGACTGCAAGATTTGCTCTTTTCTGTTATCCTTTGTCTCTGTTAAGTCTGATTGAGGGAGTCAGAGACAGTGTTGTCCCTCGTCTCTTATATTTTGTGGGTTAATAACCAACCCAAAGTGTCACGAATGCAAATATGTGTCAAAAGTCGATATGGAAAGTGAAGGCAACTTTAGGAAAGATCTGTGTACATGTAAAAATTGCAACGTTTCCTACTAGGCCTAACTGGGACACATGACACTAAGGTGTTTGCAACACTGGTCGTCAAAAGCCAGAGGAATGGTAGATTTTTGTAACATCCACCTGAGATAAACATTCTACACATTGAATAGTAATCGCTTTGGTAGGTAGTGGCTATCCTGAAAATGTGGCAAGGCCACTGGACACCCCTGGTTTATTGCACAAATACTTGTGGGTGGTCTTTGAGGGCTAGACCAAATCACGTCATTTGTCAGTTTAACCATGATTGTAGGAATGGCGCACACCCCCTCCCCACTATATAAAAACATATGTTGTGATAAATGAATTGTAAAATCTTAAATGTCTAACTTTACTAGGCCTAAGAGATCTTTAGCACAAAATACATTCAGACCTCAAACACAATGACAATCCTATTGGCCTAGTCAATTTTCAGGTGATATTTTAAATAAATAAATCTAAACTATACTCTGGGTATGTAAATGTAGACGGATCCCTAGCCTCGCCTGTAATTACTGATAACGTGATTGGTGGCATCAGGTGAGCTACAGACTACCAATACAATGCAGAATCACTATCCTCTGGAATACTTTTAAGGTCCTTGCACACAAGTTCCTTGTCAACTAGTCTGACATTATGTCTCTTACAAAAATGTTGCATCACACAAAATCTCTGTGTAAACAACAGACCAGCAATCCTGAGCGAGTACATTATATTGTTTGTGTACAAGGTTCATGCACCGGATGTGAGAGTCTGGAATCCATGACTCAGGCAACCAATTCATCTGCTCGTGTAACCACACACATTACTTTTAGCCTCGGGGATTTACTGTTCTCATAGAACGGCAAAAGTGTCCTCATGGCTCTCAGATAGTTCTTCAAGCTCGGAAGTGAAAATGTGCTTTTATAGGCCCTTGTTTTTTATCAGTTTCCTCCTCTCTTTTCATGGGTTAAGTCGGAATAAACTGTGCTTTTTCATCTTTTGGAGTATTGTGGATTTGAGAGTGATGGAGGAAGGATTCGTATAAAAAGAAACTTGCTCGTATGCATTCCTCTCGAATATCTTATAACATTGTAACCAACCTGTTCGTAAATGCTAATTTTGCACCACATTTTACATATTGTATCTAGGGGAAGCTTTTCTATGTGCTTCACTAATGAATAACTCGAGTGTCCTACAATGGCCGCCAAAAACGCGGGAACTTTTCTGCGCATTCGTCTACTACATCTACGTAGTATGACGTCTTCTGTCGCTTGGGTGGAAAATCTTTGCATCTGCGCAACAGCTTTTAATATGGCTGCTTGAAACTATCGCACTAACACACATGCTGTGCTGAAACTAACCTATGCAAGTCTTACTAAGCTATTAATGCAAAATAAATAATAAGTAAATGGGGTTAGAGTAGAAGTAAGTGGTACACAGTGAAATCATTTAATTTTGTATTCTAACATGTTCTTTTCTGACTTTATTAATAGCTCGCATTTGGGCCTTGGAGGGTGACCGATGTCCCTATCCTTTGCGACAACTACGCATGCGCGCAACCTCCTTGTTCTGAAACTAATGAAGTCATTGGGTGACTGCCAATCCATGTGCCCAGCAAGGACATGGGAAGATCAACTCCTGACCCTACCAGAAGAAGAATTTGAAACATTGTATTACAGATTTATTGATCTACATATGAAATGCTTGTGGGAATAAAGTTTGTGGGTATTAAAATTAAGGGGCAGGGAGCTAGAGAATAGAACTAAAAAAAATTATTGCACTTAGTATGGTGTGATGTCCTTACCCCACTGCTTGGCCCAATCAAATTGTGGGTGTACATGGAATTGAAACATTTGGGGGTGGATCATACATTT
Source organism: Triturus cristatus (assembly GCF_964204655.1). Taxonomy (NCBI): domain Eukaryota; kingdom Metazoa; phylum Chordata; class Amphibia; order Caudata; family Salamandridae; genus Triturus; species Triturus cristatus. The sequence goes on from NC_140584.1 coordinate 20,137,383, forward strand.
GAATTGGTATAACAGAGGTAAGTTCTAGATAGTTACACACTTGATGCTGAGATGCCGATGCTATGCTGAGACGCTGCCCGATTTTGCTGCAATCTGACTGAAGAATCCAACACTAGGGAAATTCGCGGAACAACCGAGGAGGCACATCTAGGAAGGGGCCCGGACGAGCCAGAGCATGAGAGAGTAGTCCCAGAGAGGGGTGTAACACTGGCGTTACACTAGAAGAGGTCACCTTCCCCGTCCTGAACCGGTTCTGAATCCTTGACACTCTGATGTCGGGGTCCTCACACCATCCTAGGTAAATATAATTCTGTGGGTTTGTGCTTCGTATGTGCTCTCTGTACTTGCACTCCTCAGGTACTGTCATCATATGAGATTAATTAATGTGAATTGAATTATAAACTAATTGAACTACTATTCCTGATGGAGAATCTTGATGTGTCTATGTGTATTCTGATTTGACTCACAAATTTATTAACTCAGATAAACTTTTAAAACTCCTTCTGAGTCTGTGGTTCTTTGAATAAAGATAAATGTATTATATTATTTCCTCCCTATTCTAATTTACTATTGGATCTATCCAATGTGCACTTACTCAGGAGACAGGAATGGTAAGAATACTGGTGTAAAGATTTCTTAGGGTAAAACAAAATTAATGGCCAGTGTATATTTGCTAGCTCATTGAGTATATGAATGTATATGGGCCCAAATGAGAGTTGTGTGTATGAATGTGTAGAGCTGGTAAACTCTGCTGCATCAAGAGTACAATCATTGCAGATTGTCGAAGCACCACATACTTAACATCTAACTGTGTCTTGGACTCAGTTCACTCCCCTTCCAGAGGACAGTTTGAATTCTACATAAGGGTCGGGATTCAGAATTTTCTGCACTTCATAGTCAGCACTGAAGGTCGTTTCCAGGGCTCATCAATACTGCAGTTCGAGTGGTATCCAAGGCTCTTGGTTGATTTCCTTGTCTTCTAACCATATTGTAAAGAGCGAATGGGATACTTTGTATCATAAAACACACTATGGCAAGCCACTTTCATTCACAACAACTATATAAAGAAATGTAGTACAACAATTACAGGAATATACAAATATGGGTAAGGTAAAAAAAATGTAAACAAAATAAAAGTTTTTAAAGAACACAAGAAAGGGACTTGGTGAAATTCTCATCGTCAAACATTTGGATAAGTATTCCAAAAGACTGTAGTATGGGCAGAGAAGGGACATCCGCATTTGGATTCTCTCCTGAAGCATATACATGTCTATGATCTCAAAAGTCTCAGTCAGGTATTTGCGATTTTTAAACCACTTTAAATATTCGATTCAGTGAAGTATTTGCAACAGAAAAGCTATGCCTGAGAAATGGGCATTAACGCCCTTTAGGGGTCTGGTATTCATGATACTAACGAAAAACACATCAGGCCGAGTAGGATGCTGTATGCTGATCTTTTCTGTGGTTTATGGAGGACCAGATCCATAGCAGAGAAAGAAACGATACACAGCTGGCAAAGACCATTCAAAGGCAAGACTTTGGTATAAAGACACACCTCCGATCACAACTAATCGAAATTATATTGCTAGCAAAACGGTATCTGCAAGTTCTTTAGCGCACTTTTTTCTAAATGAAGGTTCTGAAGATTTTTACCATTACTAGCTCATTTTTGGCTCGTTCTAAGCTATCACTGAGTTACAACTAGGTCTTCTTAAGTATTTGATCCTACTACAGTTGAAAATCATTTAAAACAGTATGGGGGCACGCAAATGCTTTCCACGGTTCCTTTGCTGCATCGTCTTCACTGACAGCCGGTCTCGTCATAGGTCCTTTCTATGTCTGGCTTGACAGCTGCGCTATCTGCAAGATGTACTGCAAGACCCGCACTTGAAATATACGGAGGGGGCTTTGGCTCCACCCACATGAGTATTGTGTCTCACCTCATGCTATAAGCGTATCATTGTACCTTACAGGAAGTGCTCCCTTTGGAATGCATGAGTGGGTTTTTTACGCCTCAATAGTTCACTAAATCATCATGCTGAGTGTCACATTCAATTCTTTACACTTACATGCATCATAGTCAGAGTTCTTTATTGGCACTTTACTCCCCAGTGTCAGCAACGACAAGCTCGAACGCTTTAGTGTAATTAACAGCATTTGTACATGCAATGCAGGCACACAGCATTTGTGAACACCTTTATTTACACGTGTTGGCACATAACAGCCAATCCTATCGGCTTCAACCATGCTTGTGTAAACTATACATTGAACGTAAGGACAGTCTATGGTCACAATTAATCTTTCTGGGTACGTATAGTACGTTTTTCACTCAGGCTCTTCTGCATATCATCCAATTCTAGAGCCGATGAATGAGTGGAAGGCCATTTTTTGTGCTTTTTCCCACTGTCTGGACAAATGTGCCCTTCTGGAGACACCCAATTTCAGCACATATTAAGTCCAGCACACAGTTAAGTAGGTATTTTACTTTCTCTCTTTGCTCTACTTGAATATATTTTGCAGTCTCAACCAGCTGTCTGGCGCAAAGAGGATTTTGGGTGGTGCTCGTTATGTGATTTTCACTATTACTTTTTTCCTCACATGAAATGTTCAATGACACGGAGCACCGCCTTCAGCCCCTAATACTGACAAAGAGGTAAGCTTCTGGATACCTATAGACACAAGTTGCCTTACATTCATGCACCCTGAGAGCAATCTAATGTGATGACATATTTTCTTTGTTAAAGCTGCAGTATCCCAATATGGCACAGACCTCAAGCAGCAGAAGCATACATGGTAGAAAGGGAGGGGTGAAAGGGCTGAGAAATTACAGTGAACAGAGACGCTATACAGCCATCTATAGCCTATTAAGCAAAGCCAAAAATAAAAAGCGCATTCACATGTTTTACTGAAATAGACCAATACTACCAATACCAAAATACGGAGTAAATTCAGTAGACAGACCATTTAATAGACAGATGAAGGGTGCTAGAACATCCACATGTCAAACAAACTCACCAATAACCACATTAACTACAGAGGCCCTGGGGGCGTTCTCCATGATAAAGGGGTAATGTAAAATCTACTATGGGTGGTTTAGGGAATCTTTAGGGCGAAATAACAGAGCAGTATTTTAAATACTCCTGCCACGGGGCAAAGCTTTGAGTCAGCTAATATAATAAAATTATTATCCTGTAACATAACAGGGCTAAGAACAAAGCTAAGCGACCCCGAATGGGGTTCTTTTATAGACCTACACCATATTGAGCGACTCCAGGAGACATGGGCGACAGAACCACCATTTAATGTTAGGGTTCATCTCTTTCTCCTTAAACGCTAAACCTTCAGCAGTGGGTAGGACTTTCAGCGGACTATTGATATGGATAAAGATGGAGCTGTTTTGTGAAATCAAAAGAATCCCAATTGACAGCAGAGATCTCCTGGGATTGGTTATCACTACAGCTCACTTGGCTGATGTTAGGCATATTGCCATATTTAACATTTGCATACACTCACTCCCGAATCAATCTCAGTCAGCTACGGTCAACAAACTTCCTAATCCAAATGATCAACTGCCTTTTGACTGGGCTAACATAATTGCAGGAGGCTGCAACACTCCAGTGCAGATAGGGGACTCCGCCGTGGCAAGAGCAGATGATGAATCCGGGGAGGTGCCCCTCGCTATTGGGGTTACAGACCATAGGCAATCTAAGGTTGCGTAACAGATTGCAGATCCAATAGTCACACATGGGCTGAGGCCAATGAATGGCAACACTCCAGCTGACTCCCCCCCCCCCCCCCCTCACTCAACCTTTAAAAGAGCCACATGCAGAAGCCATATAGATTACATCTTCTTGGATATCAAACTTTGGCCCTACATGATTGACATATTACATTCAACTATACTAATTCAACACTAAACCTTTTTGGGTTCCGGAGTAGCGTTCTACTCGCCGAAAAAGCGCTTAGACGCCTCGTCAGGGGTAGTAAGCGCTATTTAAATGCAATTACAATACAATACATGGAGGTCAAATGTAGAATGGACAGGGACCATGTTACTTGAACATTAGATACGGTGAAAAACCACAAGAAACAGGAAGCGTTTGGCAAAACAGGAACAGTTTGTTTAGAGAGCAGGCACATGGTCTGAGGACTTTCTCAATTTACAGTCTGTCTGTGGCCCTATTTATGCAGTTCATTGTAGGTAATAAAAGGTTTTCGGTGGTCCATATATGGTGAGGAATAGAAGTTGCTGCCTTTGGAGTCATAAATTAATTGTCTAATGGAAAATACAGGTAGGCCTCAACCTTGCATGGACACAATGTGCCCAGTGGGTAACGTGTTCAGATGTCCGTCATGGGGAGCGTATGATCCATGCGTGTGCTGTGTCCTAATTGGCTATATGTTCCTAACTCATATGGCATCCGATTTTATTGTGTTTTAGTAGTGCGTGTATCCCCTCTGGCCATGTGTGCTTTATTGGGGCAAAGTTCCCTAGACTATTGTAATGTTGCTGCTCCTATCTGTGGGATTTATCAAAGACTTCTTGTTTGTGCGTTTGTCTGCCACTACGTGCCACCCCACCTGTGACTTATCAATGAGTGAACTTGGGCCTACGTCTCAGAGCTTGCCTGGCTACGTATTTGTGAGTCAGGTTGATGTTGTTAATAAAGACGTGATTTCGTTCTCATAAATGAATGTATCACTTTTCATATTAGCATCGACTTTTTACATATTAACAACCACGATGCACTCTGTGGCCAATTGCAAGCTAGTTCATTAACGAACGCAGGTTTACTATGTGACTTGTCTCCCTAACACCCCATGGTCGTTACAACCAACAATAGAAGAAAAATTGAAAGGGAATCAATCGAAGGAACTACCACAACTCTATCCCAAATTTATCTTCGATTTTGGAGATATTAGCCCATATGAGTGGGCCCACAAAAGGTTGATGACTTTGTAAGCATCCATTACGAATTGATGGATTAGTTGAAAATTAATTTTATGCAGAAGAGAAAAACACTTTGCGAGGTCACCCCAGATGGTTTAAGGGTGAGTATAGATCCACTAAGGCAGCAGCACTTGATGCTGTCAAAAAAGGTGAGCATGGGACATTATGACAAGGAGATGGTACAAGCCAACACTGGTTAAATGCAAAAGTAGCTGTGAGATAGCCCAATGGGATGATCTCACAGAATCTTTTGCTGAAAGGAATATGAAGGCATTCTGGAAACGTATAGCTAATGAAAACTGTACCATTGATAACCACTTAGAAGCAGTGGTACAACCAGATATATGGTTGATCACTTTTCCGCATTATACAGTAAGTGGTCTAGAGATTCCATGGCCCTTAGTGATGTTTCTATAGCATCACTTGCTTCACCCAATGACGAGGAAGGGGACAACACCCCTGTGGAATTCGAGATGCCAGAAACAGAACAGGCCATTCACCAAATGAGCAGGGAATAAGCCCCCAGGCCTGATCGTATCCCTGGAGATCTGTTTCTTTCTCAACTAGAAAATGAGCCCCTTACTTAAACACTCTGAGTAATGTTATTGTGAGAGGGGAGGACATTCCGTCATCCTGCCGTGGTGCTATCATCATCCGCATCTGCAAGAAAGGCAGGTGTGATGCCCCTTCTAACTACAGGCCGATCAGCCACATTGATAATAGTCAAAAGACTTTCTGAAGGTAGATGCTGTCCAGAGTCCTCTTGTAGATGACAGACAATCATGTCCTCTCGGACAGTCAGGTGGGATTTATGGCAGGGTCAGCACAGTGGACCAGGTCTTCTGCTTCACGTTAATGTGTTGGAAATACAAGCGGGACCATATCTGTAGCCTTCCTTGATTTGACGGTCACTTTTAACCTGGTCCCCTTGGACAGTTTGTGAAGGGTCTTGGCGGATTATGCCATTCCTTTAGATCGCCTGAGAATCCTGAGGGTTTTGCAGCTTGAAACATAAGCACAAGTCAGTTAGAACACGGGGGTGATCTTGGACAATGGAAACCTGTAAACCGTCGAGTAAGGCATTAATGGCGTGATTGATTGGCTGGGTGATTATAGGCATGACGCACCTAAATCAGCAAACAAAAGCACTCAGATTCTGATGTTTTCATATGATGCATTGCTCCTTTCCAGAAACCCCAATAGAACCTCAGTCACTCCTGGATAGTTGTGTTTCCTTCTGCAAGATGCAGGGCTAGAGATACATTCTACTGAATACTTATTTATGGCATTGAAGCCTCACCACTCTTTTAGAGGTAGCATGGTGATGGAGGTGGTCCCACTGGAGCAAGTGAGCCATTTTGACTTTTTAGATTAGCTGACAATTTGTCTTGGGCCCCCCAAATAGCAAAGAGTAGAGCTGTATTACATCAAAGGAGATTGGCAGTGGTAAGGGGGTATAGGACTGCTCACAGTGGTGTGGTAACAATAGCCCTGGAAAGTTATAGGGCTACTGAAATGGCCTTGGCCATATATGGAGCAGAGATCTGGAGTTGTGCCGACCTCTCCCCCTTACTTCAAACTAAAAACAAGTTTATTCAATCACTGCTTCGCTTGCCTTCAAGCACTCCTTTATCACCCTTCCGAATCGATTTGGCAATGAACAAGGTGGATTCGTCGGCTCTCCTGAAATCCCTCTTATATTGGGTAAGTCTCTGGACCACACCGGGGTTGGCAACCTATAGACAGACCCTCCAGCATTTCGCGATTTACGAAAAAATCACGAAATCAGCTGATTAGCGCGATGGCCGCGATATTTGCTATTTTGGCCGCTAAAAAAAGGTCTCCCATGAGAGGAAAAACATATGGCTTCTTATTGGTTGCACGCGCACACGTCACTACGTGCCGTCGTGCAGCCGTAACATAGCTTGGTGTAGGCTTCTCTGTATTTAGACTGTATTCTCTGCCTCAAGGCACTCCGTAAAACTGCTGACTCGTTGTCTCCAGCCGGCTCTACATGCTTTGTTAGCTTGCTGGTAAGGATTATCCCTATGCTTCTTACGAGCCGTTATTCATACCTTCAGGCGTGTTTGCGATGCATGACAAAGGTCCCAGTTGCTTCGATTGCTCACTTATTCCATCAGTTAGATCCTCAAGATTTAAAGACATTTTGTCGATCCCCGTTTTGCACACAGAGTTGGCAATCCTTAGAGCTTTTGCTGCCAAGCCGAATTTTCCATTGATAAGTGCTATAAGATATCTTTCTCGTTCCGTGTTAGATTTCAATAGACTTTCTTTTTACGATGCGCATGCACGTATCACTTCTGCGTAACGGTCCTGTATCCATTTCCTTCCTTTCTTGGGACAGGTTCTTGTTTTAGTCCTGCGATTCTTGCATATGGTAATGCTACCTTCCTTTTGAAGACTGTCTCAAAACCTGCATTAATTTATCCTGAGTAATGATAGAGGAACGGACCCCGTCTAGCATCTGAATTCTATGCTATGCGCTATATAAATGTAATTTCATTCATTCATTCATTCTATGCTAGTTATATCATGAATTTGGGCCCAGCAACCCCTGCTTCTAGAGTCATTTCCATCCATGAACACTTTTTGTAAAGAATAATTCTCATACATTACTCACCTTCCACCAGAGTGATACCTCCGCTGGAATTCGTTAACCTCGTCCCCACAGGATGGTTGAATGAATTAATGCTTCTCAGTGGTATCTGCTGTGATCTGTAAGTAACGTGTTTCCATCCACCTGGGTTTGGTAAAGTGGAGTACCCTGAGTTTGGGTAAGAGTAAATCCTGTTATTTACAGTGCTTAGAAACAGCAATTGGTGCCATAAATAGCGCGATTTGGAAAGAATAGATGAGAATATGTATGCCGTTCTTTCTGTGGTTGGGGTCATGATAGCTCTGCTCTTACTGTCTGACCCCCGGCTGCTGTTCTGGCTGTACGCTCCTTTGTCAAACTTATTTTCAGATCTCGTGTTTTGATTCCCATTCGAGAGATGCCAACGCATCTCTACTAATTTTGACATAAAAGCGCCTTTATAAAGCACTAAACAAAAGTGACATTGTGAGGTGTGGCACAGAGGGCACTGGTGGCAGGGTGCTGGCAGATGAGGGGCAGGCGGGTGGGACGCCGGCTATCACACCTCCTCTACATTACATTAAAGACACTCCACAGCCAGATGTGAGCATCTGAACAGACAGAACGGTATGTCTTGCAATTAGAGAAAGTGGAATGTGATTGCCACGTCCTCTTTTGCTATTGAGGAACTGTAGTTTTGCGGCCCAATCATTTTGGATTTTGTACAATATAGAGACTGCCCATGTGTTTTAAACTTAGTTATTTTTTAAACCGTTTTTATATTAGCTGAGTGAATTTTAATTGATTGTGTATGGTATTTCATCTTCTGTCAAGCTGTCTGTTTCTATATGCCAAAAATAAAATTAATTATTTTTGCACAGGGCCTGCACATTCTGAACAGGGCCTGCTGTGTCTCAGTCAGCCTGGACAAACTAGTACCAGATTCCTCCAAACCAGATATGGCTCACATGCCCCTGGGCGTGTGTGCCCTCATGCAAGCAGCAGCCCAAAAAGGTCTAATTGTGCAGAAGAATTTAAGGTCTGGCTGCTTCACTGGTCTGCTACCAAATTTAATGTGCATTCGGCTGATTTCCAGCTCCCCAAACCACCAAGGTGAATATTGTGTGCCAGCATTATGTGCCACCCTAAGCTTGTCTCCCGCCTATGCTATTCATTTCCATTAAGCACATGGGGGGAAGGAAGCTAAAACATTCCATGGAGAAATAGGGCTTCCGCTCACGAGGTTAGATTTAGAGTTGTGCTTCCGTAGAGTTGCAGGCACTTTAAACATGCCTATTTCAAAGTGGAATACTCCGTTACAATAGTTTCCATTGATTTAAGGCTGAAAAAGAATGATTAAAAGTACAATAAAGTGCCGTAATAATGCCGCTAAATTTCCATTTTTGTGCCGCTAAATTTCCAAATCTATGCCGCAATAATCTGGGGGGTCTGTATAGAGATGCGCTATCAGAATTAATTTCTTCAGATAAAATCTAAGTACCCCATTACTCAAAAAGATCAAACAGTTATGCTTAGCCATTAAAATGAAGGATGCATGGCTCTCTCCAAATGAAATGAGTAAAGTTACTGCTTCCAAGATAAAGGAACTTTTCTGGGAAACTTCACTGGTCAGCTCTTGGAACAATGCACAAGGAGTGGGGTATTTGGGAAGAATTCCTTCAAATCAAATGCTCACCTATGTTCGGCCCTTACCTGGAATATGATCAAACCCTGGCAGGCTAAGTGTTAATATATTAAATTCAGGATTGGTAGCATGTCACTAAGCTCATTAACGGGCAGATGGGATAAAAGCACGTTCCCAGTTTTCAACTGCCCCTTTAATTTGATGACTCCAGAGTCGGCAGAGCATCTTCTTTTTTTTCTGCCCAGGCTATGCCCAACCGCGAAGAAGGTGGATTAAACCAGCGTGCAAAAACATGGGTACAGTAAACTACTGTGAGGCCTATAGGCTGCTCAGATGCGATATGTACGAACAGACTGTATTTGCCACTTCTAGGTTCCTTCTCTGGGCTTGGAGACTTAGAGCAAACAAGATAACTTTAGAGGGTTGAATGCCCGGTAAGGACTGGCCGTTTCCCTCTAACTAAAGCACCACTTGTCACGCTCCTTTAAGCACTTTACAGACCTTGTTGCTATTATTACTGTTATTCCAAAGAGGAATTTATCTAATGATATTCTTAAACTGTAAATGTTTTTATACCGATGAAAATGTTGTGTACATAATTTGATGAGGTTAACAAATTAGTGTTGATTGGGACAAATGGTAGGGGCGTTGGTTTGTGTTGATGTATCAGCTGAGCTAAAGAACAAAGAGTGATAGACTAAGTCATCGGAGGCTGATTCTTTTTGGTTTCTTTTGGAATAACATAGCTCGCTGATCCACACATATTCAAATCGGGCTTTCGTAATTTATGTGACTGCACCTTAGCCTTAGTCTGCAGTAATTGACTTCCCTTTGTATGATTTTAGCAATTGCAATCATTGAAAGATTATAGCAATTGCAATCATTGAAAGCCATGTGTACAGGTTTTTAATATGCTGTGACATTATGCGAACTTTCAGAACTGGAATTGTTTACTTCTCCCATCTTATCATGGTTAATTTTGGAGTGAAGAATATGCATAGATTCTATCATAGGACATGGCGGACCGAGACAGGTTTTCTTTTGCTTTTAGATTCAGCGCTACATAATGTTAGAGAATTATTGTATAGAATTTCTTCTGAAAATGTCCACTATAGTTAATATGCTGTGTATTGTTAATGATCATGAAATAGATTGTATGTCTGATTTATCATTTATGGCCGCAAATAAATAAATATATATATATAAAATCTTCACTTTAGAGTGTCCAATCCTTCACTCATGCTGACTGACACCTTCAAAAGTTACATCTGAAGCAACATACTATAGAAAGACGCTCTGCTACTCATGTCGTCTAATCTAGAGAGGGGCATTAATGTGAAAAAAACATTTTTCCATGCAAATTAAGCAGCTACAAGGCATAGAATATGGCATGAATACCCATTTTCAAAATAAAAATGTATTTATATCTGCTTGGATATGGCTTTATCAGGAATAATAAATATTTGCTTCCCATGTCAGCTTCCTACTCCCAACTTCTGAGTGGAGTGAGTAAAATACTCCCACTTCAAATCCTGACCTGGAGTACTGAGAACCTAGTCAAATATTACACTATCAGCCAACTGCTACAACCCCGGCAGCATCACACTGACCTACAGTACCGATTATTGAGTAAATTCAAGTAAGAACAGTCAGGAGAGATTAAGCTTCTTTTGCTGAAGGAAATGTAACACAATACCTACGAGAGCAGTCGCTGGACCACATTTCAGCTATAAGGAATGAGCGTAAAATCTTTACATTTTTCTGTGGTTTCTGGATTTACACGTTGCTTATTTTTTCTGGATAAAAAGGAGCACATTATACTTATTGCATTTCAAAAGTGAAAGATCAACACTCAAGGGTTTTTGCAGAGTGGACCTGTGTTGTCGTTTTTGGAGTGTGACCCAAGTATCTTAGCAGGGAAATATAATCATCTTGTGCCCGGTTTAGGATGTAACTAGTGTTCATAGTATTATAAAAACAATTACATTTGGGTGAAGAGCAGAAATACCGTTTTTGCCATAGTGGATTTGATGGTGCAACATCATTGGCTTAACAATCGCTTAAAAGATTTCCGGCCGTGTCATAACTTTATTAAATTAGGCACACATTTGATCAAGTTCTTCATGCGTACGGGTGTCTGACAAATCAATCCGCTGGTGCAATGGAATCTGCTCATCTGGAGACAACCAACAGAAGTAGATTCTGCCGTCCACTCAAAAATTCAGGTACCAGCCAGTTCCAGCATGACCAGAAAGGAAATAAATCCTCTGAATTCAATTTGCTGAACTCACCAGAGGGCTGGTGTTGACGAATATCTTGATATTGGGAAATACAATTTCAACGCAATACGGTTAATGTACTTGATTTTCATCCTAGTAGATTCCGTCAAAATAACAGCAAAATTAAAACGCAGTCTCCAATATTTTACATTACTTGGGGGTGGTATTGGCAGCAGATGTCTGAAAGGTAAGAACAGGCCCCTGAAAGGAGGTGATCTTTAATACACTCTGAGTGAGGTGAGGAAGGGAAAGTCTCAGCAAGTGTTCAATTGCGATTAGGGAATCCTGTTATTCATCACATATGGGGCTCGAATAGGTTACATTTTGGCAACGAATTGGCGCCACAGTGTATGGCTCGGGAAAGATGAGTATACCAAAGAGTCAAATGTAGGCTCATGAACTTCAATAAGGGTGAATGATGAACTCAGAACGTGTATGGCTTGATCTTGAGGTTTGATTAAAGTGTAATTAACTGAAATGTCACTAAACAAGTTAGGCAGACAAATAGGAATTGTCAGAGGGTAATATACTAATTTACTTTCTAAATCTTCAATATGTAAAAAGGTCCCCCTACTTTTTATGTTACTCTAAAACAGAAAAGGCACTTTTCATTTCAGGGTCTGAAGATATATTATATAAGTTCCTTACCTTCAGTAATACTCTATACAATAGATCCTAAATCTACCCACAGATTCCTCACCATGTGAATCTCCATAGGGCCGAGAAAGGATCTGGAAACGTTTCCAATAGCTCCTTCATGCCGGCAGGTAGATTGGTCGGTATCCTTCATGATTCGATCCTGCCTCCAGGAATGATGACACTGAGCTGCATACATGCCCCACACTCCTGCATACTGAAATTGTCTCCTATCTTTTACCATGCACTCAGATGGTGGAGCATGTCTGACAGGATTGAGTCTGTAATGGGAGTGTGCAAAAACTAACTTGGGGCCTTATTACATTTGAAATTCTACTATACAGAATGGTGAGGCAGGCAGTTGGCGATCAATTTGCACCTAGGCAAAGCATCCACCTGAAATAGCATGGCTAAAGATAAAATAATTATTGTTTTGATGGATACTTCTAACAACAGAGTTATCACCTTGTCTACCAGAGAAGGCAAAACAACCCACGCTGCTTAATTGCAAATCAAAACAGTAGGGCTTGGTGAGAGAATGGACAAATGACCAGGTAGCTGCCTGGCAAATGTCTCAAACAGCTAATAGCCTGAGCTAAGACTGGGGTGGCAGATTTCACCTAGGTTGAATGAGCCCTAAGGCCCTTTGGAGGATCCTTTTTGCTCAAGTCATAACACAACTTGGTGCAGAAAACAATTCATTACCGTAAGGTTAATTTCTAGGCCTCCTATTCTTTGAATTTTTGCAACCAATGAAGAGTTACTAGTCGAAACAGTAATTCTTGTAGACACTAATTGTAGGTTGCAATCGGTGCAGCCTCTCCTCCCCTTTTCATGGGGGTGGTAGAAAAAATAATATGCAAGGAGCATGATGGACTCCCACATGGAAAGATGTCACCACTTTCAGAACAAGCATTGGCATAGCCAATAGGTCTCGCCTTTGGGACCTTATAAGTATTTAATTATGCAGCACAATAACCTTGGTGCAAAATCAACTGTTGCATGGCTAAACACTTATAATGTCCTGCTGTATTTCTCTCCCTGCAGGCCTCCCTAATACCCACTTATCTCCTTTAAAATCTGTCCTCCACTTGGCAGCACGTTTCGTCTACATGGCCAAAAGAAATAACCATATCACACCTATGTTGATAACTCTTTGCTGGATTCCTATTGAAGATAGAAACATATGCAAGACTACTTGTATCACCCATAAATCCATTCACACTTCATCACCCTCTCTATCTAGCAAGCAAACTAAAGATAACTGGTGGCTCTAGACCTTCACGAAATACTAAAAATCTGTTGCTCGAACCTTCAAACAGGAAAGGCTTATGGTGCAATCTTTCTCAAGTAATGAGACTAGAATTTTGGAATCACTACCTCCAAATCTTCGCACAACCTCCTTTTTCCGGATCGATCTTCAAAAAGGACCTTAAAACTCTCCTCTTCCAAAGACATTTTTCTCAATAATCTCTCCTTGCCAAGCTCCCCACCAGATATGCCCTCACATTTAATGGAGTGACCCAGACTGATACACGACACTGCCACGTTATAATGACCTTTCGGCTTCAACTCTGTAAATATGGTTTTGTGTAACCTTAATCGCATTAAATCTTCTAAATATGCAATTTGTAATGAATAGGTCATTTGTAAATCCGTAACTCTCACCATGAGTAACCATAGTAGCTATAGATACCGTCGCCTTCTACCCTGTTATACTCAATTTCTCATGTAACGTTCTTGACTCTTTTGTAAAGCGCTCTGACACTAATGGGTAATATCCGCGCTAAATAAAAAAATGCATAAATAAATGAATCAGGGAATGGTGCCGAGATTTTGATAAGATGAAGACAACCTTCTCAGGGGCACAGGTTAGCACCGGACAACATTTTTTTCAGGATATAGCACCAGGTACGATGAGCTTTTTTGGGGAGTAGGCAACAAGCTGCACTGACAAGCAGCACTTTTTGGGAGGGGTACAAGGAGTGGCACGAGTGATGCACCGTGTAGGTTCGAGCTGGGGACTGCACGGGGCAAACGGAGGTAAACCTAACCTTTGAGGATACTGACCTGCACAATTTCATGAGATGCACTGGCGAGAAGCAGGCTACTTTTGGAGGCGATAATAAACAGCGTAGGCTGACTACAGCCCTGTACGGCAGGAATGGCGCTTATGTGCAGGGGATGCGCTTAGCCAGAGATGGGGACCTGGCAGTCCTGTCAAAGTCTGGCTTACAGTGCAAACTGAATATTATTGTAACAGGTTACGGGGAACCTTGCAGTCTCTTCACGCGGTTCCCAATTGGCGCTGTGACTCACTAGGACTGGCAGTCAAAAAAGGGCTTGTTCGGATTAGGGGCTCCAGCCATTTTGTGTACAAACCACTCGGCCAAAATCATAAGGCATGTCGGGAAAGGACGCTTCACCAATGGCAAAGGCAGTGTGGCGCATGCGCACTTCCAACAGACCACTGTAGCAAGTACATTTCAGAGAGGAACGAAAACAAGCATGAAAGTGAAAGCTCATTGAGGCACGAAAGGCTTAATGAGCCTTGACAGAAACCCACATGGCAGCTGCGTGCGTGAACGCAAGCGCTAGGCCTCCAAAAGCCTGTGGCAGCACTTTGAAAACCCACACACTAAATTTCTCGCAGGGCAGCACATGCGCTGGCTCAGCAAGACCTAAAAAGGAAGCACAAAAGGATGCACAGTTCCCAATTGCTAGCTTGTCAAGTGAAAGGGCACTTTACAAAGGCTGAACTGGCAAGGCCTGCAGCTCACTAGCGTGACACCCAAAAGTGATATCAATGAGTAACAAAGTTTTCATAGTTAAGACCCCTTCGCGTTCTAGTGTTCCTGGACTAGTGCGTCAGATTCCTGTCGTTGCGCCTACGTTTTTTAGTTCCTCGGACCTCTGAGGCTCCTTGGCTTCCTTTTGTCTGTACAGATGGCGGACCCTGGTTACGGTAGTAATTGTCTTTGGCCCGTAATTACAAAGTTTTCCTCCCTTTCTAGATCCTGGCTGTGGCAGTGAATTATCCGATCCTGGCAGCGGCCGTGAGTAATTTATGGACCCTGGCTTTGACGGTGATTTCCTCAAGCAGTCAGAACGACCACAGATACACCCGGTTGCGGCAGTGAGTTTTTGAAGCCCTTATTTCAAATTTTTGCGATGCGGCAGATTTTGGGACAACCACTAATCTTCTCCCAAGACTAGAATTCATAAAAAGTCACAGAACAAATTAGTTCTTATTTTCTTTGTTTTAGGAAAAAACGGGCACATATACTTAATTACAAGTATACCAGGAAGGTATGCTTAACTCTAGAATTGTCCTCTCTGTGAGGATTCGCTTCCTTTTGATTTTTCCATGTCTTCCCCTGCTGTTAAGGGGATAGTTTTACTTATTCTTTGAAACAAGATGTCGAGTTAGTTCTAACCAAGTGAAGTGAATACTGAAGATATTTCTGAGGAATATCCTTAAGATTGCTTTAGGTGGGTTATGCTTCACATTGCTGATTCATTTCATTGGAATTTTGTTGTATTTCTAGTCTCTAAATATCATTATATTGACTCTTATCTACGGACATTCTTGACACAATGACCCACAGCTTAAGCAGTAACTAAGCGGGAGAAGGGAAACATACAACGTAGTTCACTGATATATTCTTGTCTATTTATATACACTACTTCCCTACACTGTCCCCTAAATATTTCCGTTTTCTTCATTTTCATTCCAGAAAATCTCCAAACCATTGTGTCCTGTACCTGCATTGAACATTGGTCAGCATTCCTCCTATGTTTCCTTCCATTCTTCTCCCAGATTACCACTGCCACTTAGACTTTGTTGGGTACAGTGAGTGACTGGTGGGTGTAGGGATCTAGCATCTTCTATATCGCTCCTGCAGAACAATAAGTACCCTGACAATAGCCCCCTTGACAAGATACACCAGCACATATCTGGAAAGGAGACCGGTGTGATCGGCCAACATCTGGTTGTAAACGGGGGAAATTGAGGAGGGGTGTCCGGTAAGGGAAGACTTGGACAATCTGGAGGACACATAAGTTTGAAGTGATCGAGTACCCATAGGGAGCAATGTTGTATTCTGTTCCCTACCAGCCCTGATGACCATTCGAGGGTAAACTAAAGAAGTTTGGAAGCATTGCCTGGTGACAAGAAGAAGAACTGATGCTACTTCTTTTCTCCTTGGCGTGTGGCACTACCTCCAGTGCCATAAAAGTCTTCATTTGTGTTTGGATTGGTTGCAATAGCTGCCTCGGGTAAAAGGCAAGGTTCCTGGAGAACCTTAAAATGTCCATTACTGCTGGTGTAATCATCAGACTGGGGAGCGCAATCCCAAAGTGCAAGCTGCAGCGCTGCTGTTTTTGAAATTATGCACAGCTGCACCTGTCTTTTCTCTAAAGATGTGGCCCATACAAAGGGCATATCCATTAATGATGCCTGCATGTCTCCAGAAAAACCAATGGAGTGCATCTAGGCATGTCTGGTACTGCCTGGGTAGGTTGAAAACTCCTAAAAATTAGCCTTCTTCAACCTGCAGTATTGGGGTTGAGACAGAGAAAATGGAGAGGAGTCTTCCTCCACAATTAGTTGTGCCTTGCTTATTGTATAGTGTCACACAGAGAAAACTCTAGCCAAAGATAGATCCAGATCTGTAGCTGGAGATAGTCCTGATAGAGGAACAAGTGCTGATGCATTTTTTGGTAAATGCAAGGTCCAGTGGGCTGACTTCATCTGGGATATGTTACCACTGAAAAAGAACCTTCTGGGAGATGTTCAACTTGTTGTACCACCAGGTCCATCGGGCCAGAAAAAGTGCCAGAGGGAGCCAGAATGAATGAGAAGATCTGAAGCAAGGCTTCAACTTGCTGTGACTTAGACGATGGCTGGGCAACTTGAGGTGTTTTGGCTTCAGATTCTGTAATGGGTCTGAAGGTGAACTGGTGCCAGAGTTCTGGAATGCTTATTATGAGACCTCTCCAAGGAGCATCTGGACGTTAAATAGCCTTGTTTACTTACTCTATGCTTCTTTTTTGATTTGTCCTGGGACTTTGCCTTCAACTTATCAATGAGAGCATTTTCATCTCAATCAGGATCGACCCAGTTTTTAGGCAATGTAAAGTTGGGCTTCCTACTTCATGATTTGGTCAAGTAAAAATACCAGTAAAATCACTAAACTCAGTAGCCTTGGAGCTTCGGGTTCATGTCAAAGGGCTTGGAAAAAGAGAAACTGAAATCAGTGTGCAGGGGTGGCGTCTTTATGCAGTTCAGTTTGATCATGTCCAGAGGTGGGACGAAGTGTGAAGTAGGCTAACGGTGCCACTTGCTGGTATGCAGGAGCACTTGAGATTACAGGTACAATTCGATGCTTGGAGAGATTCACAAGGCAAGAAATCCGTGGTGAGCAGTATCCATCAGTAAAACAATAATGATGTCTAAGAAGATGACTCAGCCCTTTCACCTCAGAATCAGGATGACTTAGACTTGTAACATCAAGGTGACTCAATCCTTAACCATCCAATGCCATCACCACTCACAGGAAATGGAAGGCACAAGTGGACATTCTAAGAATAATCATTCCTGTATCCAGAGGAGAAAGCTAAAAATAAGACAAGTGTCTACAAAGAAACTGAATTAAGATTAACCATGCAAAAACCCAAAGAACCCCAACCTTACAAAGTGAATAAAATAATATTTCAAGATCAGAAAAAAATTATTAAAGTCACAAATGGAAGCATAAGTGAGAGACACGTATACAAAAATAAGCATCAAGAACCAAAACAACAAAACTGAAAAAAAATCAAGTACCAGAATTCCAAAGCAAACCAAAACCTGCCTCTGTACAATACAGGCCAAAAACCCAGGACTCGAAGAAAGACAATAAGTTAAAACACTTAAGCAGTAAAAAGTATACAAGCTGAAAATTGAAGCCCAGGTGAATTGAAAATACACAAAAACCTGTATTGTGAGGATGGCAAAAAAATACATCATAGAAAGTAAGGATAATTAAACTCTGGTACCTCAATGCATGAAAACATGCTAACCATAGAGAAATTAGAGAAATTAACACTCAAAACCAAGAAAAGAAATGTTGAAGCCCCAGGATGCAAGCACATTAATAATTAAACACAGTTCAGAACCGAAGCTCCAAAAGTCAAGAAAACTGGCCTGGAACTCATGAAACTTAAAAACCTGGGAACCATGAATGCAAGAAGGTCGAATACTATGTCCGATAAAGAAAGACATCAAGAAACCTTAGTCACAGAAAGCAGAAACGTTAAAATCTAGTCATTTAATTTCAATTATTGAATTCATGGTCAATCTCTGATCCTTTAAGGGCAGCTTTTCTCCATGCAATCACCCATGGTTTCTACGAGTAATATGGGATTACACAGCCGAAAGCAATCTTCTAATAGTGTGCATCATGTACATTAGTTCACTAGCAGAGAACGCCTGCAGTTCCTGTCACAGTTTTTAAAGCTAATGCTGCCGGTTTGAATGGTCTTCTGCTTGTTCGGTTATGATAGCGATCTAATACTAGACATTTCTTCAGGATTCGTAGTAAATACCCTACAAAATTACCCAGTTCTGTGGGCTGTTGCAACTGACATCAACCCCACCTGCCAGCTTGTCTTGCCTCTCCCCTTCTGGCTATTTTGCATGTAGACTTGATTGAGAATTTTCAGTTCACTGCTGCACCACACCCTAGCGCTATCCATGACTCAGGCACAACTGTAAATCGAGATGTACTAAAAAGAAGTAAAACGTATGCTTCCTGGCATTTAAAAAAAAAAAAGGCTATGGGGCCATAATGCAAACTATCAGTGGAAGATTGTTCTAGAACGTGGCAGTGAGATATTGAAAAGACCATCCACCAGTCTTGGCCTTCCTGGTAACATGGAACAAACATAAGGCCAGCGAGTGAAAACCCCAAGGCGCAATGAGAAGTATAGTGATTGTTCGAGAAGATTTATTAATTAAAATAAATGTTCATTTAAGTTAGCATAACTAGGCCTCGAGTTAACATGACTGGGACTCAGATTGCATGTATTAACTTTCACTTTTGAAATTACAAAAAGAGGTGTTGTTTAATTCTTCACGTTTTAAAAGGCCTACTGGCGTTCTTTTCCATTAACAGAAAATAATTGAAATAGATCTATTTCGTGGTGCTGTGATGAAACGAAGCTTCAGAGGAAGCTGTGTCCTAACTGTACTCACTATTGCAACAAATAAAGGACTTTTCCTGCGGATGATTCTGAAGGGTCCACTGTATTGAATACATTCAAAGCTGTAGTGTCAACACTAGTGTTTAGGTTAGGGTTAGTATTATTAGGTATTCTAGTGTTTCTCGAATTGTTGCAATTAATGCGGGGAGAGGATGTAGCCTACCAGTTAGGGCAGTCGATCTCACATCTGGGGAACCAGGTTCAAGTCTAGGCAATGACGCTTAACATCCTGTAATTCTGGGCAAATCACTTAATCTCCCCATGCCTAACAAAAATGATTGTGTCCCTGTGGAAGGCAACTGGTGCCCATGTAAAGCGCCCGGATACCCGATACCTTCGGGTCAAATTTACGCTATATTAAACTACGAGGGGGAAAAAAAATAAAAATTTACTGGTTGTTATTGATGTCGGTTGACCTCGAAAAGGCATTTGACACAGTGCGATGGGACTATCTCTTTGAAGTCATGGTGAAGATGGGCCTGGGACATAACTGGGTCAAATGGGTTAGGCTACTGTATGCTACCCTGACAGCCCAGATTCAAACCAGACAGTATGTTTTCCCCACAATGCGCAGTTTGCAGAGGTATGAGGCAAGGATGTCCGCTATCTCCGTTATTGTTGGCCTTGGCTCTCGAGCCCCTAGCAGAGTTGTTTAGAAGATAATGCAGGGGCTTAAGCATAACAGTCGAAGGGCATGAACACATAATCTCCCTCTATGCGGACATCCTTATATACCTAGGAGACGAAGCTCAGGGCATTACACGTGCCTTGGCATGTTTGGGGAGATTTGAGGAGGCGTCAGGCCTGCGTGTCAATAAATAAAAGACACATGACTTCCCCATCCTTCTTGGAGGGGCACAACCACCAAGCTTACTCCCAGATTTGATGTAGTCACCCATATCCTTTTAGTAGCTGAGGATACAGATCTTCCATCAGTTGGAGGACCTTCAGAAAGCTAATATGGGGAAGGCCCTTTGCTCCCTGAAGGCCTGTGTTGCCTTTAGGTGGTCCCTCAAGCTACCTGTAATGGCTAGGATAGCGCTCCCTAAATTGGTTATGCTCCAAAGGCTACATTATAATTTTGAGAACCTACCGGTGGGAGTACCATTCATATTGTTTAAACACCTAGACGCCCTGGAGCGGGACCTGATCTGGGCCGGCAGCCGTAATAAGAGCATCTCTGGCCACACTCCTGGGTCCCCTGGAGCAGGAGTTCCGGCCTTCGAATTATATTTTCTGGCCTTTCAACTCCAGTGAATTACGAGATGGCTTGGTGGGGTGGTAGGGGGGCTGGGAGTGATTTGGCTCACGACACGAGCAGAGACCCTACTAGCTGGGCTACTTGACCCACAGATGACTTTCCAAAGCCCAGGGGTGCGACTCTCTGCAGCGCTGAAATGTGCCTCAGAGACAACAGGAACACAGTTATATGAACATGCACTGCTTTTGGTTAGCCTCCCCCCATGGTGAGCCTACTTCATATTTTATTACCGGAGAGATGATGACTTGGACAGATGCAAGACTTCTCACAGTGGGCGACTGATACTACCAGAGAATCTTGTTACCACTGGATGATCTGACAGAACGATACGGCTTGCTGCCGGGACAATTCCTCACATGCGAAGTGCTGATACGGATATTCTGAGACTTGTGGGCGAGGGACCGGTAAGAGCCTGAAACACACGAGGATCTGCAGCTACTGATCACACTGATATTAGCTAGACATCTGGTAACTTGCCTATACAAACTCCTTGTGACAATGGTACGTAACACCCTGCTGGCCCTACGGGGCAGGTGGGAGAAGATCCTGGAAAGGGAGCTGATGGACACGGAATGGAGGTGAATCCTGGCCTTCACACAAAAGATCTCTAGGACCACAAAATTAAAATATATACAATCAACTATATACATATGACGTATATGACCCCGCACAAGCTCAAGGTTGTGTATGGGGGTGGACCTGGCCCATGCCCCAGATGTGGTTACCTAGACGTTGACATTATACACATGGTACGGCACTGTCCTGCTTTGAAGCCTTACTGGGAAGACATAATTGAAGCCCTAAGAAGACCCTTGGCGATCTCCTCCCTTCAGCCTTGCAGCATGTATTTTGGGATTGTTCCCGAGACCGGCCTCGTGCAAGGTTAGCACAAGGTTCATGGACCTGGCACTGGTGCTGGCTAAGAGACGAATAGCCATGACTTTGGTTATCAGCCAGAGGTCCCGGCATACAGACCTGGTGGGAGGATGTCACCAGATGGGCGAAAGCTAGAGAGGATGCTAGAGGGGTATGGACTCGCCCCATTTCAGACTTATGGATAGAGCTATTGATAACTTGGGAACACCCGGAGATTGGTCAGGGGGAGGAGTCAACAGGCAACAACGATCAGTTGGGGGCGAGCAGCCCGGCACATGAAGAGGACGGATTGGGGAGGAGGGGAGATTTTGGATTTATCGGGGAATCTCACCCTCTTGAGTAGGGGCCCCACCCACATGGTCTAGGCAGTGAGCGGAGAGGCTACATAACTTCTGTGTACCACATACCATGCGGTGAAGATTAGCCAAATGGTAGTGATCATCCTCGAAGATGTTGGAGGCCTTCCCCACCCCTGGAGTCCTGTCCGTGGGCACATGCCCATGGATGCTGAATAAGTGACGAGTTAATACTAGCTGATAGTTTCCTATCTACGCAGCCCTTCTGTTTGTCTGTTTATTTACGTTCTCTTACATCGTTTAGAGCTGGTTATTGGCATGGTTTCTTATCGTAAAATTGTCATTCTAGACTTCTCAACGCAAAAACTCGTAGCACAGTTGTGATGCCAGCATGTCCCCCCTTCGTAAAAGCAAGGAAACGCTCTCCCATGGTTCTTGTGGTGGTTTAAAGTTTACATCAATTCGCCCAGTTTTTGACCATATTGACGAATGTAAATGCAGAGGCCAAAAGATCTATGCTTTCTATTGCTCTTTGATTTATAAACTACTGAGGTGACATGCAATATTATAAAATGGCAAAATATATATATATCTTTTTTTTAAAAATCTACTGGTTGTTGCCACAATTACTTTTAATCACACCATGCTATGAGTGTGAATTTGACTGTTTGAAAACCTATAAAATATGCCTTATTTGGGTTGTGTCCCAGAGCTTTTTGTATATTTTCCAAAGCCAGTCTTCACGTCAATCCTCTTACTGATCTTATACTTGGAGTTTTGAGAGACATTTTGCTCACCTTAACGAAGGCAGACTAAATGACAGTCTGACATTTGACCCTACATTTAGACGTTTCTCTTGACATGATATAAAGTGAAGTGGATTTAAACTGACAACCTTACCTGCGTTCTGTAATGATTCTTAAATTCAATACATCTTCATGGTTTTGATTTTGAATATTGTCCTGCGTGGCTTTACTTTATTTGCTTAGGTTCATGGTCCTTTGAGACTCAATCAACCCTGTCATGCATATTGGTTCTTTGCATTTTAATTGTGCAAAACGGCAACACGAAGAAATGTATCCTTAAGATAGCAAGGACCATGATCAGAAACTCCACCAGAACAGAAACAGAGGGATTTGAAAATGCAACTTTTGTCAACAGGAAACCACAGCATTTTGCCAAAGTGCCTGGATGTAGAGTAATATTTCTTGAGGCCTAGACGTATGCAAGCAGTAGTATACTGTAAGACTTGTAATCTATGAAGTTGTTAATGAGCCAAACTGAGAAAGATCGAATTACAATAGGATTGAAAAATAGATAAACAAATGAGTTCTGCTTAGGGGTGACATAAAAATGGAATAGAATGGAGATTAAGACAGAAACATGTGGAACGCTTTTAAACTTAGATTGGAAGGGGGGGGGGGGGTAGTGACAGCCTGTGATCCGTTCAATGAAAATAGAGTCGAACCAGTCAGGAGCACAGCCT
This sequence comes from Triturus cristatus, assembly GCF_964204655.1. Taxonomy (NCBI): domain Eukaryota; kingdom Metazoa; phylum Chordata; class Amphibia; order Caudata; family Salamandridae; genus Triturus; species Triturus cristatus. Next base: position 20,160,654 of record NC_140584.1, read on the forward strand.
ACTATCCCTGAAATCATAAGTCGATGGAGCAAAATGGGGCGGGATACTGTGTCAAAAGCAGCAGACAGGTCCAGTAATACAAGGATAGCTGAAAGTCCAGTGTCAAGGTCTTCTTTTGAATTATCTTGATTATGTCCTATAAAAGAACACACGTTGGTATAGTGGCTGACAGGATGACAGACCTTCATTAGGTCTCTCCTACTAGACAGTGCATGCGCTGTCTGGTGCAAAACATTTTGTTAGCTTTCACTGGGCTCATAATCTGTCCATTGCTTATCGCTGGTTGTCTTTGTTACTCGTTTGATTGGTTATTATTTGCTAGATCGTGTGGGCTTTCCTTCCTCTACCTGCGTCTGTCCTTCCCAGAAGAATGTAAGGATTACTTGTGTCCTTCCACTAGTCACTTTTGAAGTGCTACTATTTTCTTTTTGTTTAAGCACTCCATGGATGTGCTGTTTTCCAGTTTTTCACCTCTTGTAGTAATCTTCCCACCTTTGACACGTTTTATGTTCCTCCCTGCTGCCCTTGTGCTTCTCCCTCACTCACCTGAGTTGCTTTCTCTCATGGCTGTCAGCCAGTTCCGAGTTGCTCTTTTACCCATTTGTTCCCCCCACCAACACCCTCCGTGTTTCTCCCCGCAACCCACCTCCCTGTTTTTATTCCGCCCCACACTCATGCCTCCATGTTGCTTCTGCCTCCATGCAAGACCTGTGTTGCTTCTGCTCCCCCCATTGCTGCTGCCCTGCAAAGGATAGCTTTCACAGGTTTCTTTTCCTTTTTATTACCAATCCAACATGGATGCATACTGCACAAGCCTACAAAGTGATGCGGCTAGCTGTGTCGAAGTAAAAAAAAAAAATGTAAACTGTAGCCATGCTGCATAGCATCAAAGATGCTGTGCAGCATGTCTAAAGCCTCAGTGTCAAAGCCAATAAGTGAGCTAAGGTGAGTTATATTGGCTTAGCAAATTTTTGTTTTTCATTTGCAATTAAGGGCTTGATTTAGAGTTTGGCAGATGGGATACTCTGTCACAAGCATATCCCTTCCACTGTATTACAAGTGCATTATATTCAGTTGTACTTGTAATACGGGGTATATCTGTCACATATGATTGAGCATCCCAACCGCCGTATAAAAGTGTAACTTTTTCTTAGTCTGAGATTGAATTTACTAATCTATGCTTAAAAGTTTATAAGCTTCCATCTAAGTGCTCAAGTAAATACCACTGCTAACAGTTAAGTGAATTATTAAATGTCTTCATCACAGGAACAGATACTCTCTCAAAAATAAATTGAAAAGGAGCGTATTTTGTATACATCTATTTTCAGCCGTAATTTAAGCCATCAAAAAGTTCAGGAAAATATTCAATATGATCCAATTCAATATAATTCAATTCTCAAGAGTCTTGCCATTGTATTTCAGAATCCAACTTTTATTCATTTTTCCAAACAACACTTTTCAATCAGCCCAGCCAATGCGTTTCATCGAATAGGACTTCATCAGGGTTTAGAATTCCAAAAGTCGGTCATTTATTACATTTGACAGGTGGTCCCTCCACGGGGTGGAGGAGTAATACACTCAGCCCCCCCCCCCCCCCCCGGCAGAACAGCAGGCCATCCGTCAACATATAAATCCGGTTCTTACTCCTTGCCATGCTAGTGCAAGACATAATTGATTCCAATTGACCAAACCGAAAGCTGACATCAGGCCAATAAACTTTAAGTACAATGGTATTCATCTGAGTTGCACATATTTCATGTAGACTAGATATAGGCGCATGACCTGGTCAGCTGTAATGATACACTTCCAAAAACACGCATGATTGTTTCCACAAATAGTTTCTGAATTAGCCCAATCTTGTAGGCAATTAAGGAGGATTTAGTGAAATATTTTACCCGTATGGTCCAATAATGGGTCGATAATTTAAAGGGTTAGTTCAAGGACCTTTCTTGAATGTTGCAACAATTTTTGCAGTGCTAAATATTGAAGGCATAGTACCAGTCACCAAAACAGTTTTAAAAAACTTTAGTGAGAACTAGGATCCTTATTTTTAGTTCCACATCAAAAAAAATTAATTGGGGCAAGGTCAGAGCCAGGGGCTTTATTTCATTTTTGGTTTGCAGGAGCAAGCTGCACCCTTCTGATAGCAGAATTTAAATTGCTATTCTCATTGGGCAGTTGCTAGGTCAGGTTTAAACTTTCTGTGGGATTGGTCTGAATTACACAGGAATTATAAAGTTGCTTTAAATGCCTGGCTCACTTTTGTGCTCCCACTCGTGAATACGGGCAAGATATAAGCATTCAAAATGTTATGGTTATTCTTGACTGCAGCATGTTTTAGGATTTCCCAAATACTTAGTTTCAACCCAAGCTTTTCTACAATAATCAAGTCTTTGTAATCCTGTCTTTGCCTCACAAAAGTTGCCTCTCTTCAGAGGTCTTACGGCGCCACACTAAGACTCATGATAACTTCCTTGTCCTTCCCAACATTCTTTATCAAACCATTTATCGTACTGACTGCCTCCTCCAACAGAGTTGGAGGGTTTGGACATTGACAGGAAAAGGCATGCTTTACTGATAATTTGTTCATATAGGGTTTATCATTCTTCCTTTCTTACCTCTACCCCACCAGCTACTAATAGTTCTTCAAAGTTATGTATTGACTCACAAACTTTTGTTCAAAGAATTGATTGGTATCTATTCTCTACTTAACTGCTCTTCTGCTATCTAGAACATTTGCTGAAAGGCAACTTCTGACAGTTGTTTCACTATTTATTTTATTTTATTTTTTTAAATCTTTTTATTAAACAATACCAATGGTCTGTCAGTTCATACATTAGATCCGTAATTATAGGTGCATCACATTTACGCGGAAACAGAGGTCATTCCAATAATAATACAGTGTAAAAGAATCAGGACAGCTGTAGTACAAATTAAGGAGTCTGTGGTTCGTCAGTGGGGGGAACATATGGAGGTTCACAAATATTACTACGGTAAACGTTCCATTTTGTCCAAAGCGCTATCCATTTCCTTGGACAACCACGTGACACAAACAGTTTTTTCCCGTACCATGCACCAGTCCATGTTGAGTTCAGTTGGTTCACTATTAATATCTAATTTTAAATAAGAAAGAGAAATGATAACTGGGTTTTGCTAGGCGGGGTATAATCGTATATCAAGGATTGACGCTCGAGCTTCTATAGTAATCATAATGTAACTTATAAGGCTTGACCTTTTCCTCCCTCTGTAAGTCATATTTGCTGGAATATCAGACCCGGTACAACAAATGAGAAAGTTTAGGAGATATGAAAACATAATGGATGCTAAACAAATCCCCAGTGCACTATTAACTTTACTGTAGCTCATATAAGCTTCTTGCACTCCCCCATTTAGAATCTTCTTCTGATATTACACCCCCTGCATAGCTTTACCTAAAGAGTTGTTACAATCACCACAAATTACTATTACAAGGTGTTTCAGGTCTTTCCAGCCTCATATAACTGTTAGTTTCAACTCTCCAAGGGCAGTTAGAATGAGTTAACATCTAACTTCCCTGCCCTCAGAGGGAATATACAGATTCAATATGTCAAGAACTTCTCAAGAGAGGGTTTCTTAATTTAATCTAGTATGGGTCATATTAGTGGACATGCTTGGTATTGTTAGAAATTGAACAGTCACTTGCAATTTAACAGAAACCCAAGCGGTTAATCAATCAGATGGGAGGCAAAGGTTCAGTTAAGTTACTAAGGCATAATGTGTGATATATCCATCCATACTGAATTCTCATGTCTCTTGCAAACAGCAGGTGTCATTTTTGCGTGCACGCTATGTCCTCTCCGTTAGAGCTTTATACGAATGATGTTTCAGCTGACTATGGCCAAAGGCTTTAGCTCACTTCCTACAATACTACTTCCTACTTGTATACTTCTACCATAATATAATGTAGGCACATGTATGTTGTACTCTGTGCTAAATATTCTTGTCTCTATTGCATGAAGACATAGTTCTGGGTGAACTACCGAAGACTGCAGGTAGCAAATACCATGGGTTCACTCCTGGATATGTATTATATTTGTAGTTGTGACCGACTTCCTTTGCATCTGAGCTCACTTTTTCTGATAGTATGTGGTAACCAATAGGTTGGGAAAAGAAACAATCCGTATGTTGGGTAGTTGCAAGAAAATCTTCAGACACATCCCAGTCTTTCCTAGTGACTGTTTGATAGTGGAATACATCTATTTCCATTCTACACAAATTGTCAGCATTGTCAATAATGGATCTTAACACATTAAAATGTGTAAATTCTTGATGAGTGGTAAAAGAGCCATGCTTGTCATCATTACAAATCAAGGGACCTATTCAGAGGTAGAAAAGTAAGTACATCCCTATATAACTCAATAAAGAACTGCAGGTGTGCTTCATATCTAGATAGACTCACTGGCCAGTCCAGGGGTTGTAGTCCCAGGCCTTCTCAGAAGATCTTGGGATCATATTTTTTACGCCACCTAAAAAGAGTATGCACAGAGACTTCATGCTGAAGATTCTGGAAGTGGAAGAGAAGGAAAACAAGAATGCATTGATTTCTGGATACTACGATATTGATCATTTACTGGTGTGTAATGTAACTCAGTAACCTAAGATGTCTTGTCTTTGTCTTTATGCTTGGCCTGGAATATGACCCAGAGAGTTACCCTTTTAGAAACTAATCTTTGTTTCTTCCTCTTGTTCTTAGTAGTAGCTGGCCCGATTAAGACAGCTTTCTTTATGTAGGTGTACTAGTCTGGTGCATCAACGGGCAGTTTGGGATAGCTAGCATTAAGGTTCACTCTCTAGAAGATACAGTTGGAGAACCTGGCAAGATGCTAACATCTATTCTTTCTAAAACATCTTCTTAATGAGTAGACTGGATATTTGATTCTCGACTCTTTTCATATCTTTGTTTTATTGCAACCTTTGCTATAAGGCTTTAATTTCTTCCTACATGGTGTGATTCCAGATACCATTGTTGCTATTGCCAGTATTCCACCAAAACATCTCTGTATTGGCGATGCAAGATCTTTTATTGCCTCGCCAATCACATCTTTCTCAATTTGTGCATGAACTACTGGCATTTTAGTAAAGTCTGTGGGAGTCTATATGGCATTTGTTTGGGATGTGGCATCATTTTGAGAAATGTTGCCTTGAGATGAACCCTTTCCGGATTCTTAACCATGATCTGTAATACTTCTGTCATAATCAAGGGTACATGGTATCAACCAATCAGACATGATTCTAGAAGAGGGAGTATCGAAGACAAAATCCACTGCAGTGCTTGCATAAATTCTAACATGTGTTTGGTATATGATGGATGTATAAATGATATGTCATACAACAATGGGGTAGCTGATAAATTACAGCAAGACGAATATCCCTTTAAGTCCCGCTCTGTCTCCATCCTAGGGCACAGATATGCTTGTGTGACTGGGGTCTCTGGAACGGTATAGCCAATAGTAAAGGCAGAAGAAGTCAGAGAGCTTGGAGGTACAGCTTCAAAGTACATTTAATCTTGTCTTTCTGTGATATATTCACACATGTGAGTGGTTCACAGATGTCACTCGCTGCGCCTCTTTCATTGGTTCTCTCTCTCTCATCAGCTGAAGCCAGTGAGTATGGCGCTTTGTCATTACTTGATGCATCCTCACTGTACTGACTATCAAAGCGCAGCCCCCCCCCCCCCCCCCCCCCGCCCCAACAATTGTTCCTTGCTTGCAATGATTACAATGGGGGGGGAGGGGGTCTCAGGCTGACTGTCCAAAAAGTATTGGGGAATTGGTAAGGTTGCATCTTGTGCCTGGGGATGGTTGAGTGAACCCTGTTAGTTGGCTCTATAAAGGGTCCCCCTGTCCCTTTTGGAAATGTGGCCATTAGTTTATTAAATACCCTTTGGGAAAGTATTGGTAAAATAGCATGGGTAAGTGCCTTGCGCACTGTCATTACAATAAGTAAAGCCACTTATACTTGTGTATTATCAAGACGGGGTAAGCGTGGTTATCTTGATAATTATTTATCAATAGTGCCACATATACAGTTGGTACACCAGCACAAGTTGCAAGCTGCACTGGTTGGCACTCCACACTAGCCAGGAACAGCAGAATCCCACTCTAGATTTAGAAGTTACCAATATCAAACAACTGCTGCCAGCACAAGTTTAGTATGAGTAAGTTTGTCTACCGTGTTTGGGATGAGCCAGCCATTTCGCACTACTGCATCAGTTGCTAATGCATACAAACATTTGACACCTTGGATACCCTAAAACAAGAAGGGTTCACACCCCTGGGCTGCCATTCTGCAAACAAGAATCAGGACAAAAAAACTGCTTACCGCTCAACTGAATAACTACTGAGAGGCTGCACACCAAGGTGGAAGTTTAACAAGCATTGGCATAGCCAATAGGTCTCGCCTTTGGGACCTTATAAGTGTTTCGCCATGCAACAGTTGCATAACTAAATACTTATAAGGTCCCAAAAGCGAGACCTATTGGCTATGCAAAGCGGCCGCGAAAGTGATCGCGATCAAACATCAAAGCGGCCGTGCGGCCGCTAAAGTGAAAGTAATCGCGGTAATGCGCGGCGCGCGCGCCCGCGCGCGCCCGCGCACTTGCACTGTAGCTTCAGGCAGGCCTGGTAGCACTTTTTGGAGCCCTCTCAATAAATCTCACCAGATTAGCGCATGCGCTGGGTCAGGCGAGACCTAAAAACTGCCTGATGAACTGAATCACTGCTTATTTCTGCTTAATATGCCTAACACACGGGCTTGCCATTGCTTTTTTGGCATTTATTTTTATCCTCTCTTCGTTTATTAAATAAAATAGTATCCTTTCAAAAGGCCTCACATTCTCAGTCAACTACTGGGGCAAACAAAACTCTGGCCAAAAGTCCGATCTTTTATTATTTTATCAATGTAGTTCTTTCTGGCATGGGATCCCCCTATTAAGTCAGAGCAACATAACAATTCATGACAATGTAGAGAGTGAGACATTCTCAGATTAGATCAGAATATAAAATCAGAATACATTGACGACACTAATCAAGGACATTACAACCGAGAAATTCTTTAGGTGTTGGGCTGCACGGCCATTACATGTGAAGATGGCTTAAAGAGAAAGAGATTGGGGTTCATGCTACTGGGAGAGTGCGTCACAGGCGGCACCTAGTGGATGGTGCCTAACCACGAAAGATCCTATTTTGCCAATAAATTATGATCAGCTTAATGCTATGCTTACGCAATCCCAATAGGGAGTTCCAATCAAGGTGTTACTAGAGGGAAGGTACATTTTAGCCTATTAGAAAAAATCCGGGCTATAATGTGTACTTTCCAGGGCAAAACTATTTTCTTAGAAGCCCAGCTTTCTGCCTTCAGGTGAAACTGAGAAAATAATGCTGAGGGAATACCCCATGACAGATGTGATTGTTATGTTGGTGAATTATTGCGCGCACACTACAATCAGATGCAGGCCACAGCAACAGACCCTGCAAGCAGAACCTGAGGTGTGAAAAATATTGGCAGGGAACACTGACATGAATCAAAGCCAGGCATTGCGAGTCATGTAGTGTACTGCACTTAGCATTTACATTACAAATTGAAATGTCTCTTAGAGTGGCCAGTTAAACTGCTTAACAATTTGCGAGCAGGTGCCACTCCTCTTGTGCTCGCTCAGTGCACTAACAAAAACCTTTCTAGGTCAGCACTCTCCACCCTTGACTTCTTGGTGGATAGCCAGAATATTTGTTTATCCTTTATTGATACTATGGAGTGCTGTAACCAAAATCTAAGCAAAGCCAGCTAGAAACTGGGGAGAGGCTGGAACAGACAGAAAAAAACATGCCAGTTGCAAAAGAAAGAATCTCAGAAATGTAAAGAGAGAAGTGTTTGTGACAATGGACTCGTGTTGCAAACTAAGACATTTTATATGTTGTGCACTCCTCTTTTATGCTACACCAGTTTGGCAGATGTGGAATAACCGCTCTCATGTGTCCTTTATCCCGACTTTTCTTTAACATCACTGGAAAATATACCGTGGGACAAAAAGTTGTAAAGGGACCTGAAAACAATATGTCCCTAAAGGATACCCCACGAGAAGGCAAAGTGAAGAGGAATTTACACACATGAAACGGATAGTTGTTCCTCTTGCTGCTGAAGAATGATGACCCATGAGCTTAAAAAGGGCTCCTCAGCCCACAAACTACTGCGAGGCGAGGTAGAGCCTACATATTCCACAAACCAGTGGTCTTTTGTTCCTGCTAGAGAATTTTAGGTGGAGCAAACCGTAATGACTAAATAATTAATACGGAACCACTACAAACTGTAAACATTGACCCGTTTGGGCACAGGGCAGGAAACATGTCGACCTTTCTATTTCCCTGGGAAGCATCATAATCCCTTTAGGGTTCACCTATTTTAATTAGGCTGGTATACCACCAGAATAAAATTGTTCCTTGATTGGCAATACCATACCTATTTTAACCCACCACACCACTACTCACTACACTTGTTGCACCTACCCCCACGCACCCATACGGCTGTCTCTAAAAAGATCTCCGAAAAAGAGCCCCTTCGCGGGAGCCCGTCGGGCATTGCAGCGCCGGCCCGACGAGGAGCACAGCCCTCGAGCCATACAATCGGCCTCAATGATGATATACCATGGGCAACACTGAACAATACATGATCCGCTCCACGGACGCTCTTTATACCAGATGGTTACAACATTGGTGTTGTGTGCCCTTGGACCGCTCACTGGTGGTGCTCTTCATTCTATCAGATGACACCTTACATGTTGCAATGACAGACACTGACATTTTTACCCTTAACTTATATGGCCGTATCAACTGATCCGCATTTACTTTTATGCACCTGCACCCTGAGTAATTCTCTTTGTCCTTCAATAATCAGGACTGAATTTTATTTTACTCAATTGCATTCTAACACATCGCGGGTTACACTAAACCGCGTCTTTCCTAATTATCTCAATAGACGCTCGCCCGAATTCTTCAAATAATCAAATACATCGCGATTTACACTACATCGCACTTTATTATTCGAATAGATACTCGCCCGTGAACACCCCCACTCATTCTTTTGGGAACATCACTATTTGACACTCCTATTACCGCGTTGTCCTCTCTTAATAAAGTTTCATGGGTTTGACATTCATCCTCAAGATGGCCGACCCTGTTGACGGTCTAGTCTTTCTTTTTGCTTGTGGGTACTTCCTATATTTTGAACACACCGTCGTTGCCTCCCCACGGAAGCCAGAGCCTCAGTAGGAGCACGCTTACACGCACGCCCAACCTTCGTGAGTACAGACCATGACATGCCGGTTGCGGATATGCCGCCTCCGGTATTTGCGGGGATATTAATGCTTTCTTGTACTTTGTTTAGGGCGAGCTAATTCCGGCTTTATTGGCGAACCCGTACAGCAATATCTGTATCTCAGGGGGTGAGTTTTCCCCTTGTGGAGTCCCTCACACTCATAGCCGTTGGCACTTGGAGTATTACGCACTTAATGGTTTCATTGCTCTATTACGACATGAGAAGCCACCCACGACCCTAGATCTGGGGGCGGCGGCTTTGTATGCACTATGCTCGTAACTTCCACCAATTACGCTGTAACGTCACTTGCATTACACGTTACATTGCTAATGAAGTAGCCCATAGACCTGGGGGCGGCAGCTTTCAATGCACTCTGCTCGCGACCTGCACTTCCACTGATCGCGTTTTAATGTCACTCGTTACGATGCTAATGAAGTAGCCCACAGCACTTGGCACCAATGGTGTTGTAGTTTGTAGTTCTCATCTCCAGCACTATGAACTCCACCTGAGTAGTTTTCTAGATGGATAGCCATGGTAGCACGAATTTCACTATTGGACGGTTGCCCACCTTAGCCACCCAGCAAGCATCTATGATGAGCCCTGATTTTGTTCCTTGTATTGTGTTCTGTTTCCGTCTCTCTTTTTCTTTTAGGTCTCGCAACAGTGGGTCCACTCCCCTTTGGGACCCTATGGACTCTCTTTGGTGATGTACTAATTTTACTGTCACCCACTATGTAGTAGAGATTATTTTGAGCACTCTCTCACCTGGTCCTGAAGAATTGCCACCGACCCGTTTGGGCACAGGGCAAGAAACATGTCGACCTTTCTATTTCCCTGGGAAGCATCATAATCCCTTTAGGGTTCACCTATTTTAATTAGGCTGGTGTACCACCAGAATAAAATTGTTGCTTGATTGGCAATACCATACCTATTTTAACCCACCACACCACTACTCACTACACTTGTTGCACCTACCCCCACGCACCCATACGGCTGTCTCTAAAAAGATCTCCGAAAAAGAGCCCCTTCGCGGGAGCCCGTCGGGCATTGCAGCGCCGGCCCGACGAGGAGCACAGCCCTATGATGAAGCATGACACCTTGCTAGGTGTGTGAGGGCATTCTATAGAGACTAATCGCTCTCCCCCCCTCTCTTCCCGAGGAACTGCTCACCTGGTTTTTGACATAGTTACATGCCAAATAATTACATTCTATGCAATGCAACAAATACACCCCACATACCACTCAGTACCACATAATTAGAAGCCACATAATTATACTCTACTCAGTGCAACATAAATACACTCCAAATAATACCACTCAGTGCCACATATTTACACTCTACTCAATGCATCATAAATACACTCCACATAATACCACTCAGTACCACATAATTACACGTCATATAATTACTCTCCATTCAATGCAACATAAATACACTCCACATAATACCACTGTGCCACATAATTACACGCCACATTATTCTACTCAATGCAACATGAATACACTCCACAAAATACCACTCAGTGCCACATAGTTACACACCACATAATTACACTCTACTGAATGAAACATGAATACACTCCACATACCACTCAGCACCACATAATTACATGCCACATAACTACACTCTACTCAATGCAACATAAATACACTCCACATAATACCACCCAGTGCCACATAATTACACGCCACATAATTACACTACTCAATGCAACATAAATACACTCAACATAATACCACTCAGTACCACATAATTACATTCTATTCAATGCAAATACACTCCACATAATACCACTGTGCCACATATGTACAATAAAACTATAAGACATTTTTTATGTTAAAATCTTTTTTTAATCAGGTTGTTCAGTTGTATATAATGTTGTCTTGGTTTGTATAAAAGGTAACAAAAATGCTTAACACTTTTTATTATAACTTTTCATCATGATGCACAGCAGCCACAATGCTCTACAACATAGCCAAAAGTTCTGGCTAAATACATAATGTCCCAAAGGCAAGACCTATTGGCTATGGCAATGTTTGTTTAAAGTGGCACTAAACACTAGCCCTGAATTCCAGTGAGCGAACCACCGAACTGGGGGAGGGAGGGTTCTCCCCTGACAAAAGTGTGATCAAAATGAGCCAAACAGTGTATTCTAAATAACTATTTATGCATCCATTTGCTAAATAGCCATAGGCACTGAAAGGCCACACACATATATTTCAACTTCAACATATGACAATGAAGACCGAAGCTCAAAGAGTTACCTCATTTTTTTTGCAAAAGGTGTTATGGGTGCCCCTCAAGTGTCTTCATCGTGTCATAGATACTACTTTGCTGTGTGTGATCCCATATGCCATGGTCTTCCTCTTATGACATGAATTACCTACAATATACCAGGGGCAGAATCTTGTAATTGATGCTGTCCAAACACTTTGGATGACCCCTGTCAAAAATTGCTTGCAGAATGTAAGGGACGGCATTTTGTTGGAGTTACAACCCCATGTTCCCCCCCACATCATGTGACATGGCATGTCCTCCCACAAGCTAATATTTATCTCCAAAAGACCAGCGCAAGACTTTTGCCATAGATGACCCGTATTCCACAAATTGTCTGCAATATTCAGGCACTGACATACTGCAGCCAATTCTTGGCCAGGGCATGCTTTTGGACATAAGTACCACCTTGTCCCCCGTCCCCGTCATGCAGAGAAATGTTTCCAATAAGCCAGCACCAACATCTTGCAACGGGTACCTATGTAGGCCAAGAATTGCTCCAGCATCTCAGGCGTTAACAAAACTCTCACAAGCAGTACGCAAAAAAATCTTACATGGTTTAATTCTGTCTAACTTACTATCTCACACAGTATATTGCACAATATCTCACACACTATCACTCACTCTTGCTTATTGTCACCCTCAAAATCTCGATATGTAGCTCATTGGCTCACACACTGTCTCACTCGCACACTAGATCACACGCAAGCTCACACACTGGCTCATTTATAAACATACTCTTACCTCCATGCCCGCACACGTTTATGGTGAGAGCAAAGTTCTTACACTTGGCTGCTTGCTACAGCTCCTTAGGTGCTAGTGCATCCAGTAATAAAGCGGAAGCGGACAGAGGGTCCATGCTGATTGCTGATGCACTGCACAGGCTTCCGTTTTCACCTCTTGCTGCTTCACCCTACCCTTCCCTAGGCTTGACAAGTTGGGGAGGCGTGTCGTGACTGGATGATTAGCATCAAACCTGGCAACCTCATTACTTGGGCACACAAGACTCCTGAAAGTCCAGGTCAAACTCAAGCTGCTTACTTTAGAGAAGCACAATGGAGAAAGGGGACTGCCAATAACCGTTCCACCGTCTAGTCTCAACCTCTGCACGCCTGTGCATCTCCGCGAGCCCCTACTATTCCTTCCAGTCAAAAGCACACGCTCTCGGGCCCTGTCTTCAAGACAGTGGGGGAGAAGCTCAGACCTACCCATGTCATAGTGGGGGAGCAGCTCAGACCTACCCATGTCATAAGGAAGTGTGCTTGCAGCACGCCGCAGGGGAGAAGTCTCTCCAAGAACTATCTATTTACTTTATTTCATTTTGCAGCATCTGGAAACTTTACCTAAAGTGACCCTGCTGTAAAGTCAGAACAAGCCATGCAGTTATATTCATGTTTTAGAATCAATCTATAAACATTAGAAAGAATTAGGCATGTCGAACTATGGTGATTTAAAACCGATTATTATCGTAAGGAACGAAAGAAGCAAACAAAGTTTTACAGCAACTTTGAAGCCAGCCCATACCAAGTGTCCATTCACTATGACCAAGCGCGCTAGAAATATGACCAATTTATGCAGCAGGTCTGACTATATTGACGGATAGAAGAAAGTGAAATTATGCAGCAATTAAATACAAATTGCAAGATGTGATATTAAAGGCAAATTATGGAGCACACAGGGTTGGATATCTATTGTAATAAACACCTATGCAAAAGAGATACAAACATCATAGAAAACAAAGCTGTTTAAGAAGGAAAATGCAGATATTTGGTAGAGCCTATTCACCAGGAATGAAAGTGTCTTGCATAGGCGTACATGAAAGCCCATTTATACCGTTTTAGCAAATACAAATATATTTGAACACTATAGAAACATTAACATTCATTAAAGTAGGACAGTCATATTAAGTCGTCCATCAGTATTTGTTAGCCATGCGCAGTCCTGACCACACTGTCGAGTCTATCACCACATAGTTGTGCTTCTGTTGTGATTCACTGGCGTCTGGAGAGCTCTCAGGCGGCAGTGCACTTTATAAAATCTCCTTAACAGAACAAACTTCTTTGCATACTAGCAGCACCCCAGGATCTGAATTTCAAGAGAAACCTACATCGCATCGTGTAAAGGACTGCTCTTATATACAAGGTGACAGATGAAACAAAAACTAAATCAGGGAAAACAATTTGAGGGTAGGAGTTAATGTTACATCTGTGCTGAAATTAACCATTTAGATGCGTGGACAACGTTTCAAGTGTCATTAAATAGTGACGATAATGTTCAAATTAGAGTACACACGTAGCTGCATGGCAGCACTGTGGCAGCACATAAGCACACAAATACAGAAAAACAACCTCAATGATCAACACAATAAAGAAGACAAACTCTTACCTCCTTCAACCTAGGCCTCTCCTTGTATAGGATGATTCTCGCTTTATATAAAGAACCCAGAGCTAGATTAAACATCAATGGTGCATTATTGAACCCCTTTATCCTCCAACAAGGTACCAGGCAAGGATGCCCTCTTTCTCCCCTACTATTCTTACTAACGCTAGAACCTCTGCTAACTTTAATTCCCTTCAGCTCTCCCCCATATCATTTTCACTATTAACAAATACTCTAATATATCAAGATACTGTCTCAAAAACGACAAAACAGAAATTCTACCACTTGATGTGCATTGTAACAGCTCTCTTATCAACGATTACGGTCTCAAATGGGCCCCCGACAAGATAAAATATTTGGGAATCTGGTTAACTCAAAATCTTAAAGGCTCCATTGACCTCAATGAAAAATGTATACTAGACAATATAAAAGACAACCTAGATAAGTGTCGAAAATAGAATCCATCAAAATGATGATTACTCCCCGTATCAACTTTTTAATCAGTATGTCCCCCATTTACCTCTCACACCCCTTTTTAGAGAAAAAAGATGCGATGCTCACTGAGTTCTTATGGTATGCCAAAAAAAGCTAGAATTGCACTGAAGAAACTAAGACAACCCAAAACAAGCATTGGCATAGCCAATAGGTCTCGCCTTTGGGACCTTATAAGTGTTTAGCCATGCAACAGTTGCATAACTAAATACTTATAAGGTCCCAAAAGCGAGACCTATTGGCTATGCGGCCGCGAAAGTGATCGCGATCGATCAAACATCAAAGCGGCCGCGAAAGTGATAGTAATCGCGGTCAAGCGCGGCACGCGCATCCGCGCACATGCACTGTAGCTCTAGGCTGGCCTGGTAGCACTTTTTGGAGCCCTCTCAATAAGTCTCGCCAGACCAGCGCATACGCTGGGTCAGGCGAGACCTAAAAAACTGGGTTGCCTATACCTACCAGACTATAGGAGATACAAACATGCTTTTCTAGTGAAACAGGGAAGCCACTGTCTCCTACCTATATCAACTCCTCCCCCTCTTGGCTCAACATAGAAAAAGAACTCGCTAAACCACTCTCCCTTGCATCCCTTGTAACTATTTAAAAAAACGTCCCATTATGTAAACATCCTTATAAGCACAGTTCAGGCCTTGCGCAAAGTCGACAACAGGCTTCCTAATAAAATGCGACACTCACACGTAGCTTCTCTATGGTTTAATAAAAACCTGAAACTAGAATTCAAAACTTTGTTTATAGAGGAATGGGCACAGAAAGGCATACTCTTGGTTATAGAAAGGCTCGGCACTCCTGCCAAGCCCATTCTCTTCTCAGAAATCAAAAATAACTTCGACTTAAGTGATCCAGATTTTTTCCTCTTCCTAGAGATTAATACAGTCATGACCAGAGACAAACCACCATCTCCTGACTTACGTAATACAATACACTCATATGCCAAAGGCGTACATCTAGCATCCAAACTATACTCACTCCTCTCCCCTACAAATTCTGCTTTAGCCAAATCTATCCAAAATAAATAGGAATCCTTACTCATAGACTCTAACGATACCCAGGAGGAGACACAAGACTGTCCGTCCATATGAGAGAACATAACCTTTAACATAATTACACCATCACTTGCACAATGTAGATACTGAATCGCATATATGGCAAACTGGACCCCTGCAAGGCAATGCAAACTCGGACTTTGACCCTCTGACAACTACTGGAGCTGTGAGAAAGCAGCAGGTGATTTGAGACACGTTCGCTAATAATTTCTGGGTGGGCAGCAGCAATACCATCTCACAAATCATACATATTAATTTGACTCCTAACTTAACTTCCATCACGCTAGGAAGCCGCCCCCAGACACAAAATATACGCTGAACAAAGAAGGCCTCCTTTTATGGGACATTCTAGTCTCAAAGCCATCCTCTCAGAGTGGAAGAAATCATTCAAACTTTCCTCCCACACTTGGTGGGGATGGGTTAAATTCAACAGAGGTTCTAACAACTACCTAAACTCATATTTAACCCCTTCAGTGCCCATGACGAGCTGGACTCGTCATGGGCTGCGGTGGCGCTGTGCCCATGACGAGTCCAGCTCGTCATGAACTCCGCCCGCTAATGCAAGGCGCGGCACTGGGCGGGGAAAGGGGCGGGCATGCAAGGGGTTAAGAACTCATCAATGAATAGTGGTAACATCTGGCACAAACTGGACAACTTTATTTTATACACATCTCTCGATTGAAATAACTAAACTAATTATACTAGTAGTAGTTGCCTCTCCTGTCTACCCCCATTACCTCAACCTAACTCTCCCCCTCAGCACCCACAACCCACTCTACCTCCTACCCAACTCCACTCTGCAACACCCCCATTCTAGCTGCAGCATAACTCTCCTCCTTTTCTCTCTCTCTCTCTAACTTTCTCGCTCTCTCTCTCCTCCATTTAATCTATTTCTCTCTGGCTCACCACTCATCACACCACCAAGTAGGGTACATATCTCCTTCACTAATCAACTTCACTCTCTTCCATACAAACAACAGATAGTTTTATTTATTATCCCACATCAAATATAATATTGCACAGACCCTCCAAAGCTATATGGCGCTCATCCTTTATGTATTATACTGTTGTATTCATCTAACCTGCTGGCACCCCACACCATGGGCTACCTTTTCTATATGTTTTTCATCTGAAATTCCTAATAAAAACGTCTTTGAAATAAATGAAAAAAAAGACACATAGGAAAACAAAATGCGACGTCATCGCTTGTTAATTCAATGTTCCTGGACGTTTGCTTCCGAGAGATCAACCCCAAATGGGAAAATACGCTATTACGTCATCACTGTAGTAGTGCACGTTCTACATTCTGGTATGTTTTTCTAGGAAATGGAACACAGTATAAATAGTCTATGCCCATATTGACGCACGACGAGTAACAAATGTTCCGGGTTATAGTTTGAATTGGTCCGTTATAAACAATTTATTACATGGAACATGTTTCTCAACTATACATAAGATAAGTATGTTAAACATGAGCTTTAATAAACAGATACATTCAAAAAAGATAAAAGAAAACAAAAAGACACCTTATCATACAACGCCACTGTACAAAATAATACATAACTGAGATTCAGTTATGGTTGCATTGCTGAATTAACTTTTTTGGGATGGTCTGTAGGTCAATGAGGAGTTGCTATGTGGCCACTATATTCTGCAAATCTGTCTGTCACCATACAGTACTTATTTCATGTAAATTAGACTTCATCATTTCTATAGTGCATTGATTTGGTGTAACGGGGACGTTATAATGTTAATCTGTTACCCTAACTTACTCTTTTCAGTACTCTTGAGCATGTATCTGACTTTAAAACAGCTGACCCATTGTTACTGTAGAAGCATAACCTCATACCCCAATATTTAGGACACCACAAAATTCAGATCACCCAAAATTTACTTCACACAGTTCTGCTCCAGCTTAATCGTGCGTGAAAAGGCCCTCTCCCAACAATAATTTAGCAGACTAGCAAACTAAATTAATTGGAACCACTTCATAATTGAGTTCTAGATCAGTGAAAAGTTAAAGGATTTTATTTCAAAATTCTCAAAATTAAGCGGTAGATAGTAAATGCCCTGAAGGGTCAAATGCAGAGTTACACAGGAGAAGGCAAAATCAAAAATAATTTTAAATTCCAGGTGAGCATCAAAAATCAGAAAAGAAATGGGCAGCATCCTTAATAAAAAAGAAAAGTCTTCTCTGATGTCTCAGTCAGAATTACAAGGAAATCAGACAGCATCTCTAGTGATAAGGGAAATTCTTCTCTAACAACCCCAAAACCATCAGAAGGTCCCCCAAAAAGACTTCATATCTATTGTGTCTTTCCAAAAGTCAAAACCCTGTACAGACAGCTGGGAAACAAAAGAATATCTGCTTGGTGTTTATTAGCATATTTTTCTTTGTAGATGTAGGTGTAAACCTGTAAAAAATTGATGCTGGGTCTGTTGTGTCAAAACCAGAAAAATAAGCAAACTTCTGTACAAATGTGCTGGGCAGTGTTCTCTTTGGGTGAAATTATAAATGGCACTTGTGATACTGGCCTTTTTTACAAAAAGTGGTGACCATAATGTTAATAACAGAATATATCACCGTAATTAGATTTACCATCATACAGAAGAAAATACAGTTGATTGCTCTAAATCCTCCAGCAAATTATGCACTGTGTCAATGTCCCAATCCTCAGAAATAGTACTAGCGGTGATGATATCATTCAAAGACATTTTAAACAAATACAGAATTTGGAAACGTGCAGTAGGACCATACACATCAAACGATACCCTGTCCAACACTATTCCTTCGGGAATTGGAACCGCTGCAATGTTCACCAGGGACAGGTCCCTTTGTTCACGGTGCGATGATGCATGTGGTTTCATTACCAAGTTCTTAAGTTGTACAGCAGAGCATTCTGGGAGATAATGTCCTTTTAGAAGTAGGAAACAGTCACCAAACCAATCCAGAGGACCAGGAATAGTAATCCAATAGTAATCCAAATCTGTAACTAGGGAGTAACAAGGGATGTCTTTTTCAGACAAAAATAGATAGAACGAACTTGTAGTCTGAATGGAGGAGGAGGCAGCGGCGGTGGCAGCAGCGGTATCTCAGGTTCAGTTGAATCCGATGAGAAGTCGTCATAGTCCACGAAGTAGCCAGATGCCACTCAAGTCTATTTTTGGCCGCTCTGCAGGTTTATACAGATCTTATTGTTGTCGCATTGTCAAATTGAAATTTGCATTTCTGTACCAGTTGATTGTACAGTGGCTATTGCTGCAACACGGAGAAGCAATACTTCGTTATTGTTTACGGTTTCTCGTTGTAGAGAGGAATCTTCTTTAGGTATCAAAGCTTCCATCTGAACTTCCTTTGTGGTAGCGAGGGGAGAGCGGTGGCTACCCAGGAGCCTACATGGCTTAGTGTTGAGAATCGTCCTTATAATGTGGTTTGATCAGATCAATGGAGACAAACCTTTTGTGGTGGAAGAAGAACAGTTCTTGTAACTTTGACAGCCAGGACAGGTAAAGGCACTCTGTATGACGCCCCAAACTCTTTTTTGTCCACAATCTTCTCCCTGACCAGATCCCCAATCTTCAGGACCCAGCCGGGTCTTGCCAAGACAACCTTCACTTTACCAGTGGTGGTGCGTTTAACTTGGATGTTGCTTTGTTCGTCTCGGAATTCATTTAGTTCCTGTAAAACAGCCATACGTTCACTTATATCAAACAGTGTGTCTGCCACCACTATGCCAACATTATCGAGGTCTGGGACCCACATTCTCACCCCAAACCGGATTTCATATGGCATCCAACCACCCAGGGATGTTCTTCGCATATTGTTAAGTGCACTCTGGACCCCATATACGTGATGGCCCCAACTGCGACCTGAGCCTAGTACCCTTGCTGCTGAAGACTGCTTTAAGTCACAGTTTTTCCTCTCAACTACCGAATTTCCCTCAGGATGATAGGGGGAGGAGTATGGCAAGGTCATACCCAAACTTCCCATGGCCTCTTCGTAAGCCCAGGAGCTAAATACCAGACCTCAGTCGTAATGTAGTGTAGTGCGTATGTCCCGATGAAGACTCGCAGGTCTTTGATAACAGTTTGGGCATCAGCCGACCACTAGAGCCATACCCACAGAAAGCTGAAGCATGAATCCACTGCCATCAAGATGTACTCGTCAGATTGTAAAGGGCTGCAGTGATCTAAATAGACACAAGCAAGAGGCTTGTTTGAAATCAATAGAGGTGTCTGTGGTAGACGTGTTACGGTTGAGCCCTTAATCTGCTGGCAGATGTCACATTTGAATACAAAGTCCTTGGTCTGTTTAGCAAGATCAGGCCACCAATAGAGCTGCTTCAATAATGAAACTGTAGCAGTAATCCCTGCATGTGCTGAACCCAGACCCTCATGTGTAGCTAATATAAACCCCAGTCTGTGATCAGTGTTAGGTATGAATCTATTCCCCACTCCCGGAATGTTAGCATATAGTATGTTCTGTGCATCTAACTTGTAGAAGTACTTAAGATGAAAGCCTTTCAGCAGGTGTGTCATTGCGTGCGGCATTGTCAGCCACTATAATGTCTCTGTGTATTCTTGTACTAGAACAAGTGATTGCAGCAACTGCAGCAGTAAGAAACATTGCCTTAGCAGCTTCATCAGCCATGGAATTCCGTTCAACGTGAATGCCAACACGTTGGTGACTTAATGTGTGTATTAGATGATCCTGTGGCAAGCAATCTGTCAGCTTTGCCACTTGTTCCAAAATTATTTTGTGTTTGATTGTGCAACCCTTAGAATCTCAAAATCCACTTTGACCCCAGTAGAGAAGTTCTTCATTAAATGACTGGACACAATAATAGGAATCACACACCATAAGTGTGGGGAATCCATGAACCAAATTCTCCAGTGCCACTATCAGGGCTTTGAATTCTGCCAGCTGCGCTGTTCAGTCCCCAAGGGACAGCGTATACGTTTTTTCCAGGATGGAACTTTCTGTCATGCATGCACCCTTTTACTATTGTGCATGCGGCGAAATATTGGTGCTTTGTCCCAACAGCAGGCTGAGCAGACCCATCAGTGTAAATGATGTATTCATATTGATCGAGAGGTATTATTTAATTCGACAGATGATATTCTTGTTTAGACTACAAAAATGCTAGTGTTTGTAATGTAGAGTCAAATCTGTGGTCTACATCTGTAGCAGTGAGAGAGTTAGCCCACTGTATCCATCGTGAATGTAAAGCATTGGCATTTGGAACGCTTGCTTTGGTGATGGCTTCTAAGGTCGCCACCAGGGTACAACAATTATGCGTTTACCCAGTTCTAGTGCTCTCTCTCTCTCTCTCTATAGCAGTCTGTACCACTATTAGAAGATTTTCATAAGGTGCAAAAATCATGTCAGTATTTGTGTATAAATGTGATTTGTTTGCTGTTACTACTATATCACCTTGATTGAACATGATATAGGTGTACCGCGATGGTCTAGCGACTACGCGGATCACCAGATTTGTGGAGTTTACACGTGTGTGTAAATGTTTTGAAGCTATCATATCAGCTTGTACGGAATGCAAAATGTTAGTGTATTCCTATGTCCAATGTGTGCTTGAAAAGTCTGTCTGGTCTTTTCAAGTCGTAAAATGGTTTTACACATTCAGCGTAATTCAAAATGTATGTTCTGCCAGAATTAAAAAATCCTAAAATGGATTGTAGTCTCTTTATAGTCGTTGAAGGTTGGAGCAACACATATTGTTCTAAAAAACGGGTCGCTAGGCTTTTGCCCTCACTTGACACCTATATCCTAACAATAGGATATTGAGATGGGAAATTTTAGACTTTTTAAAATTGAGTTTGTAGCCCATGTGAGCAAACCTCAGTACTATGTGGTCTACTCTGTACAAGTGTTCCATTAATTTGTCGTCCGTTAGATATCTAGATCATCAACGTAGGACAATGCCTCCAAATCAAAATTCTGTTACTCTGGCTGAAAACAGCCAGGGGCTATTCTTTTTCCCCTGGGGCAATCAACAGAATTGCCTCTGTGTAGCTAGCGCTGAAAATGCTGTCAAATATCTGCTTCCGGCAGTTATATTTTGGCAGAAAGATCCATTTGGGTTATCCAGTATTGTTTTATATTTTTTAAGCACAATGTTATTCATTAATGCACTACTGTGTATATTTTGTACTGCAAATGTGCGAGTAGAGGTATTCAGATTTCTGAAATCTAATACTAGATGGTATGAATTGTCTTGTTTCATCATGGGAAACAAGGGATTATTCATTAATGAGGTGCAATTTTCTAGTACACCTTGGTGTTCAAGTTGTTCTAGGATTTCCCTAACTTGTTTTTTAGCTTCATGTTTAATTAGATATTGCCTTTGGGGTTTGGGAGTTGATTTCAACGGGATCTCATGATGATGCGACTCATCATACTACCCCACATGATTGCGGTATAGTGCAGGACCTAACGGTAACGCCCACTCCTTGGCCTAAGAATGTTTCACTGATTCTGGAATGACGTTAGAAAAGACAGGTAAAATTACCATTTCCCCCATTTGGGCACTCCATTAAGAAATCAGGTGGCCAATCTTTTTCAGCAAAAAGTATATCATAGCCATATGTCAGGTTCTCCATAAAGAGAGCCTTGATATTCCTGGGTATGCCCCCCTCCAACTAGAGTGCAATTTCGAATAAAAGATGGGGAACACATACCCTCATATCCGGTGTTTCCACCGTGATATGTTCTCCCAGCACTTCTGCCGCCTGATAATCCATCAGGTTCCGGCAAGATATTGTGACTTCGGCCATGCTGTCCAGCATTTTCACTGCCCATTCCCCATTCAGAAGCAGAGTTTTCAGTATTGTGGACATGCCTGATTTTAATTCCGGCTACCTTTTTCTTTTTGAATTAAGGTTTAGGAATTTATTAATGATGTAGTCAGACAAGCCTTGTGATTCTTTCTTCGGTTTCACATGCTCTTTTGATCTGCACTCTGACCGTCCACCTCTCTCCAAACATATATCGTATGACTCTTGAAAGGAACAAGAGGAATGTGCATCAGTATCCCAATACATGTCAGGCTTTCTAATGTTATCACGAATACTGATATTGTATCTTTTTTCAGTGGCCTCCTGCTGAGGAGACCCACCCCTTGAGCGTGTTTTGTCTATTTTTTTCTTATCCTATTTTTTCTTTGTCGAAGAATCAGGTGCTTGCTTAGAGTTCTCCTTTCCAGAATTACTCTTAAGTTGTGGTTTCCCAGGTCTGGCTCCCAAATCATCTCTACCTAGTGTAGCATAGCTTACTTATAAAAAATAATTAATTTTCGCTCTTGCTGTGCGGGAGTGAGTTCCCTCAGGCGTTTGTGTATAGCCAATGCAGCTGCCTCCCCTTTTAGGTTGCTCAACATAATGGTGGATACTGTTGCGAAATTGCCCATTAGTTTAATAACAATAAGAATAATAATAAAGAGGTTTATAAAGCGCCTGGTTACACTAACTAGTGTGTCCCCGCGCTGGGACCCATTGGAACAGACAAATACGTGGTAAGGAGTCCGTGAGAAAAAGAAGGCTGATAAAGACTAATCTGGCTGGAAAAGCCAGGTCTTCAATTTTTTTCGGAACTTGGTTTTGGATTGTTCCAGCAGTAGTTCCAAGGGGAGAGTGTTCCATTGTTTCGCTGCAAGGTAGCGGAAGGATCGTCCCCCCATTCTTTGTTCTTTTTATAACAGGAACTTGAACACGGCCCGCGCCCAAGGATCGCAAGGCCCTGGAGGGCGAATAGGGGGACAGAAGGTTGTGGAGATAGATCGAGCCCTTCCTTTGAAGGATTCGGTGACTAATGCAGAGGGCCTTAAAAGAGACTCTTTCTTTAACTGGGAGCCAGTGTAGAGTAGATCGCGCATTTTTAGACGAGGCTCTCCTAGAAAGCAACAGGACAAAGCGGGCAGCCGCATTCTGAATATATTGTAGCCTCTACATGCTTTTACTGCTGGCGCCCAAATAAAGGGCATTCCCATAGTCCAAACGAGAGGTGACAAGTGCATGGACTAAGGTTTTTCCAGCAGATACTGGGAGCACGTCAAGAACTTTCCGGAGGCCTTTCATTATACCGAAGCACTTTCCGGCAACCGTCCTGGAATGGTGGTCAAAGGAGAGCTTAGAGTCTAACCACATTCCCAAGTTCTTCACCTGCTCCTTAGGGGCAGGGATAGGGCCCAAGGTCTGTGGCCACCATTTAGGAGACCATAGTTTGGTATCCTTACCCACAATCAGTACCTCGGTTTTATCCCCGTTCAATTTAAGGCAGTTGTTCGCCATCCAGCCGGCAAGTTCTTGGAGGCAGATTGAAAAGTTGGAGGCATCCTCATCACAAGATTGGGACAGAGATACCACAAGCTGTGTGTCATCTGCGTATGACACGACACTGACGCCGTATTTTTCATTACGGGCAGGTGCTGGCCCGTACTCATTCTGGAGCTGCTTCAATGCCTCAGTTAAAACAGCCAGAGAAGGGATACCATGTGTCCTGGTATAAACGGCAGCGAAGACTGCAGTCTTCGCCCGGGGGAGTGACCCACCTCAGAAAGCAATAGTCAGTCTTCTATGTTTTTTCTGCGGGCCCGTAGGGGGAAAAACTGCTTCAAGCTGGCTTGTTTTTTTTTGTTCTCCAGAACAAAAATTGCTCCTGACTGGTGGGAATCTTTCCCATAACTGCAATCAGTGTTTTGGGGCTGATACCAGTAATATCCAATTATGGTTGTGCTGCTTGAGCAGTCCTCAGGGTTTACTGTTATTGTTCACATTATTAACTGTGTGAGATTTCTATACATTTTTACTAAACCTCATAAGGTATATGCATTTCTGCTGCAGTTAGATTAGCTTGCCCAGGTTCTGAGGGATACTCGCCGTGATGCCGCCTCTGGGAGTCGGGGTCCCTCAGGGCTCTATTTTGAGCCCGACCCTCTTTAACATCATTATGACCCCATTGGCGGCGTTGGTGGAGTCGCATGGTGCCCAGATCGTATCCTATGCGGACGACACCCAGCTCCTCTTCTCTTGTAAGAGAGGAGGCGACTTTGATGGGGAGAGTATTCGGGATTGCCTTGGGGCTGTTTTTCACTGGTTCCATCTAAACAGCCTTAAGTGCAATTCCGACAAGTCCGAAGTACTTTTCTTTGGGTGCGACACAGAACCAGATTGGCAGACCTGGTGGCCACGGGATTTGTTCCCTCCGTCCTGCTCCTCTCAGGTTGCTAAGAATCTGGGGGTGAAGATGGATAACAGGCTTACCTTGAAATCCCAGATCCAGGGGGTGTCGGGCATTTGCTTTGGCATCCTCAGGATGCTGCGGAGGTTTCTTCCTCTGTTATCCGTGGAACACAGGACGCTGACTGTCCAGGCTCTGATTGGGTCCAGGTTGGATTACTCCAACGTTCTCTACCTGGGCCTCCCAGAGTACTTGTTGCAGCGGCTTCAAGTGGTACAGAATGCCGCTGCAAGGGCAATCTTTGGCCTTAGCAGGCGCTCCAGGGCCTCGGGCTTGCTGGTAACTTTACACTGGCTTCCTATCCGCAAGAGGATCGCCTTTAAGGCGTTGACCTTGGCCTACAAAGCTCTTCACAAGGAGGGAGCCAAGTACCTCCAAAAGAGACTGGTCTTTTACCATCCAACCAGGTCTCTGAGGTCGGAAGCCCTGCACCTTGCTGTTGTCCCCCGGGTAAAGAAAGCGCGCCTCGGAGGCCGCTCTTTTGGACTGCTGGCTTCTCAGCTGTGGAACTCTTTACCACTGGCCCTGCGGGGAGCCACCAGCCTACTAGCTTTTAGGAAAGGCCTTAAAACTTGGCTGTTCACTCAGTAGCCGGTTCTCCGTGAATCTCTGGCCCATTCTTCTGTTAGTTTTATCTGGTGTTATGTTTTTTATGTTGCAGTATTGTCTCTTTCTCCATTAAAGCGCCGGGACACTCTTTTTGAGTAGCCGTGCGCTATAGAAATAAATGGATAACATAACATAACATAACATACTGGGTCACCCCATTATTTGTACAACTGCAGTTAGATTAGCAGCAACAGAATGTGGTGTGTATGCAGCTAAGACCGGCCATGTCCCTTCTTCTTTACCAAGCGGGCAGAGTCTCACATTTTCTTTTCTGTGTGGGACGGCGCCTTTAAACCAATTAATGTGTTCTTGGTAAGAAAGAGGAATCTCTATGTCTTCATATGGCGTGTATCCCCCTGGTGTTTCATCATCAATGTAGGTATGAAACAATTGTGTTCGAACATTTGCAGCTGGGAATTTAACTCAGGAATACAACACCTCTGTCCTAAATGCTTCGTGTGCCTCAACCAGGAAGGTAAAATCTCCACCCATAGCCTGGAGACCGAAATTTAATAATTTTAGAGTAACCGCATGTCTGCAGTTCTCCGCAATGTTTAGTGCATGGTCTACTTCGTCCTCAGACAAAATATAATAAATGAATTATCAAGAGGGTTAACACAATGTGGAAAATGTTACCCTTCAAGCTAGAACAACCTTTCAGGGAAACTAATCCAACATTGTCGCATGCGTGATTATGTGCAAAAGGTTATCGTAAAATGTTATTGAGCAGAAAGAGGGTAATGTAAGAAAATGTGCAGAGTAGCTACATGGGCCTAACTCCAGCAAAAATGTGGGCCAACTAATTCATATAAATAAAACACACTTGTATATACCGTATTAAACTAGTTTCAACTGCATTCATAATCATTTAGTATTTGTGTATTGGATCTCACACAAAAAAATCATTATTCACCATTATTATTTCCCACAAAAATATAAACCCAGAATAAACGCTACTACACTGCATTACCTCAAAGTAAAACTGATTTATGTTTAATGTAATATACACTTGAAAGCACCTCTGTAGTTATGATTAAGTCAGCATTACACAGGAAATGCTGTTTATGCTTTCACCAATAACTCTAGACTCTTAGTGGATAGGAAGCAAAACTGGCAATTGCTTGAATGACCTAACTCTATTTAGTTGTTGATGCAAATATGGAGGAGATCAGTAAAGGTGCTCAAAAATTATTTGAAAACAATTGGGCCTGTCCAATTTAACGTTTGGTCTGTGTTACAGGGTAAATGAATAGCCAGATTTCACAAAACTTGGAAAGAACAGATACATTTTCCCCAAACAGCTTTTTTGTTTTGTGTCAATCAGCCCAGTATGTTAAAGATATCAGCAATTCAAAAAGTCGAAATCCAGTTCTGAGACTCATTTTTAACAAACCTAATTAGCTGGTATCATTTTCAGTATACATGTAGATGGTGTTTTGTGTAAATCTGCCAAGTATGTTCAAAAATCCATGTGCAAAAGGGTTAATTTTAGGTAAAGCTATCTTTCGAATCAGCGGATCACTTTTAAGGCCCATTTTTAACAAACCTGATTAGCTGGCATCATTTGCAGTATATATATAGGTGGCATTTGTGTAGCGCAAACCATACCCAAAAGGCAAAAAAAACAAATGATGTACAGAATGCTGACCAAATCAAACGTTCACCCCCAGTCACAGATCTGGGTTCAATCCATCGTTTTCTGCTCACCATGCCATCCCAGTTTAGACCCAGCTATATTTAAATCAGTCTTGACCCTGCTCCCCATGGGAACAGTCCAGCCCGAACTGCCAGGCCAGGTCCTCCCTGGTCCGGCAACAAGCATCATGGGACCAGTTTCAGGGCATCACCCCTCATCAGCAAGGCTAGCCTGAATCCAGTGGCACAGTGAGCATGGGACCCACGTCTGGGCATACCCTTCCCACTAGGGGCAACAATCGCAAAATGAACAAATTATGGAAGGAATGCTGAACAAAGCAAACATTCATCCCCAGTCATTGATCTGGGTTTAATCCATCATTTTTTTGCTCACAACGCCACCCCAGTTTGGACCCAGCGATATGCAAATCAGTCTTTACCCTGCTTCCCATGGGAACAGTCCAGCCCGAACTGCCAAGCCAGGTCCTCCCTGGACCAGAACCAAACATCCTGTGACCAGATTTGGGGTATAACTCATCAGCCAGGCTAGCTTGAATCCAGTGAGCACGGGACCCATGCCTGGGCATACTCTTCCCACTTAGGGCGACAAAAGCAAAAAGAACAAATGATAGACTGAATGCTTGATTTGTTCCGCATTCCGGCCATCATTTGTGTGTCTTTTGCTTTCTCGCTCCAAATGTGCAGTGGTTTATAGAATCAATGGCAAGGATACAGTCAACAAATGCATGGTAATTTAGCTGGGTTCTGAGTGCAGAAGTGGACCATCAAGATGAGGTGCATCTTTAGCTCGTTGCTAAATTGGGAAAGGGTTGATGCGGTTCTGATGGACAAAGGCATGCTGTTTCAAATCCTGAGGGCATATAAGATCTGTTATCTTGTTTTTTTACTTCTTGTTTACACTTCTTGATCTCCAGTCTGATGGTGTTGCGGCTGTGGTATGCTGAGATCCACCCGACATTGTGAGCTTGTCAGCCAGTTAAGAGAGAATGCTGGTTGCAGTGGCTTTGCAAATGATGCAGCCGTTTAAAAAAAAAAAAAAAGTGTGGACTGTTAAAGGGAAGCCTGAGGAGTTCAGTGAGGATGGAGGTGATACCATAATTTTTCAGACAATGCCTCATACGTGCTGCGGATTATAGGACACAGTTAAGGGGTCAATGTGGCATATGGGAGGCCATGTAGCATAGTGCTAACACCATCAAGATACAAGAGCATGAGGGCTTGAACAGAAGTTCTGAAAGCACTTTCTGGAAAGGACTGTTTCACTCTCTTTGGAAGAGAGCTGGTAGCCGGCTGCCTTTGTTGTCTTGATGGTTTGGTCCTTGGGTTTGCGGTGTATGCCCATGATGAATCCAAGCAATTTGGCACTGGGTGAAAGTTGGGGCTTGAAGTCGTCAATATTCATGTCAGGTCTGTCAATCTCCACTCTTACTTTGCGGACAAGTCATGCAGCCTTGTTTGATCAGTCAGATTACCGTGCATACCGCCATGAAAACTCTTTGCCTGGGGCTCTGTGCAAAACTCCAGACACATATAAACTATAACGGAGTATTAAAACATTTCTCACAGGTAGGAAATTTCCACAATCACTGAAAAAGTTGAGCGTTTTAGATGCTGATGTTGAATTATTATAGTTGTATCCGTCATAGACATTCAACAGTCATGTATTATTATTTTTTTAATATTGTACGACAAAAGTCAAAAAATAGCTTCTCTGCACTTACAAACAAAATATGTTTTACAAATGCATACAAGAGCCAAATAACATTTTGCATGATAAATGGTGACGATATTTGCATTGATCTCGGTGTAGTCCCTGGAACATAGCTGATGAGGCTGGTGGGTGTGTCTGCCTGGTTCACAGCTTAGCTCCGACAGCTTCCCTTGGAAACAGGTGGGAATGGAAAAGCCCTGCCACAGGCCATACACATATAGCCGATAATCTTCTAAATCGCAAACTCATTTCGGGTAAAAAATGAACACAGCATCTTGAGAATTAGTATTCGGACACGTTAATGGCGATGCCTCTATCTTGGGGAGGCAATCGTCTCATTTAAGGGTAAAGTTAAAACCCAGTTCCATATCTTAAGGACAGTATTATTTATAAGAGCAGCAATAATACATTTTCAGATTATTGTTGGAGGCACAATTTCTGCCACAAAGTAAAGGAGCAAATAGCAGATGTTTATCCAATTACTTGCAGCTTATTACATCAACCCTTGAAGATGCAAGCTTACACTGACAGCGCTTGAGAACTCTATACTACCAGAAGGCATTCAACAGGTGGGTTATTCAGACCTTACAACTCACAAAGTGCCATAGTATGTCACACGATATCCGCTCCCTTCACATGGTCCCCAGGAAAGAGCTGCAAGGGTAGGCAAGCAGGAAACCAACCCCCTGCACAGAGTTGGTTTCCAGCTCGTCTTTGGAAGCTTTGAGCAACCAATGTCCTTTAGAGGTTTTAAAAACACCGTATGATGTCAGTGACAGCCTAAGAAGGCGTTTATTTGTTTTAGGGTGGGGGAGTGGGTGGGCGAAGGGGAACAATAGTGCCTCTTAGGCAGCTCTCAGCACAAAGCCCCGCCTGCTCCAAGGCCTTGCTCCCTCTAACACAGTGAATTGTTGCTGCTAACATGATAACTGGATTGAACAGACAACTGTTCCCCGATAAGTGGCGCTCAGTCCCTCACAGGGGAGGGGTGGTATGGAGCTCCCTGTCCATGTCATAGAATATCTGCTGTGAGCGATCACCTCCCTCCTCCGTGTTCTCTGTCTGTCATCACAAACTATTTTATCAGCGAATACCTCAAACATCCCACAGAAAATTTCTGATAAACACTAGGACCTACTGCTGTGAAGGAATAATGTAAACATCTAGCTTTGCCAAAACCTGTCCCTTTAGCAAGGCATTAATGTATTTTGGTAATACATTGTATTACAGGAAAGGGGCCCTGATAACTTGAGCTGCTGAATTTGTAACCTAGGGATCTAGGATTGAATCCCAGACCTGGTGGTTGGTTTAACATTGTGTGATTTCAGGCAAACCACTTGATCGTCCTGTTTCTGAAGAAAAATGGGAAATGTAACATACTTGTGTAATTCTATCTTACATAGGCTTGATTGTCCTCCATCACCTCGCTTAATGTACAGCACTCCGCTGTAATGTTTTTTCTATATAAATACCAAATACTTACATACAATGTTCAAAAGAGAAGCACAGCAATGTGAGGCTTTTGGAAAAAGTGGAAAACACGACTGGGGAATCCGTGGCCTCTGCTTGAGGGCTGTGACATAACCATAGTGGAATGTTTTCATTTTCTCACACAAATGCGACCTGCTCCTTAGACCCTGCCCCATTATTCACTGGACAGCTGGTCACTTCCCATAATGAAGTGTGCTGTACTTGCAGTTAATAACCAAGCCGATCTACTTTCAGAAACACTCAGCCCTGCGTGTGCTGGGTCAGTGGCATGCAAGCATTGCAGCTCTTGGCCTTGAAAGGTTCTATCCAACTACAGCCAAATAAGAAGTAAAAACAACAGAACACAAGGAAGGAGGGAATCAAAGAGGAGGACCTGATAGAGTGGAGTTTTAACAAATTCAAGTAAATTATAGGTAAAGACTACTGCATGACTTCGAAGTAGAAAGATCCACTGTTTTACCAGTGAGAGCCCTGGATGAAAATACTCAGAAGCCTCTTCTTGTCCCGCATCGGAAATTAGACCCAGTTGGAAACTGGCAGTGTTAAGAATACAGCCAGCTCTGTGTGAACTAAACCAGTTAAAAAAGTGTCGAGTAAATAGCATTGATTGTATACCATGTAATAGTTGTGTGTCAGAATACAGTGTACTGAAAAATGGCACTATTTAAATATTGTGCTCCAAGCATATTTACAAAGATATCAATCAATTGGCTGTATATTTCCTTAAGCTCAATGGGGAAGTGCTTTTGTAAACAATGTTTAGGGCACATTATTTATGTCAACAATAACCTGACATTGATGCACTGGTACCACAACCCCGTAGCTACTAGAAAACTCTGGAAAGCATGGTCCAGGCTTGGACATAATATACAGATGGCTGACTAGGTAAAATGATGAAACCGTTGTAACATTATGTTGTAGGAAATGTAAAAAAACAAACATGCTGTAGAAAATATGAAACATGAAAATATCCCGCAACATCAAGCCCAAGCAGAAACCACACAGCTGTTAGTGATTAAAAACCAGTTTAGGCCCAACTCCCAAACTGTCAGGAGCAAGGTGAAAAGTTCACTCAATAACGTAGTGGGAATAGTTAACTTAAAAGGGTTTTCAGGTAAAGGCCAACTCATGTTTAACAGATCCCCCGGCACACTCCGTGCCTTCCTGATTAGACAATGGATTAATAATCAAGTTAACCCAGAGCACACAGGTGCTTGATAAAATAATGGATGCAGGGAAGAAACTAAGTTCTGAGCACAGGAAGGTCTCAGGCACACAATCCTGCTGGCACACACTTCACGTAAATCGCATCTACCATGAAACACACACACATTCATAGGCCAAATAATGCTCTGTCATTAGTCATTGTCAGAACTCTAATGTAGAATGTGTAATGGTTTAGTTCAGGAATTTGTGGATATGAGGTCACATGTCTGAGTGTTTTTCCATCCTAAATGTGTAACTTGCAAGTCAACTATTATTTACTGTGTGTAATAAAGTATTTTATTGATTAGTATAAAAAGGCCTGTGTGAGAACAGGCAGGAGAGAAAAACCAAAGAGACAGCCTGAGCAGGGCTGAGGTGTAGTCCGGTTTGTATGCTGAAGGTTTTTCTCTCTGTTACAACAGTTGGTAAATGCGGTCTCTGTATTGCCAAAAATATTCTGTGTTTATTCCACTATTGGACGTTTTCTCACTCCGCAACAGTTGGCGAGCCAGCCAGGAGATCCCTTTTTGACCCCACCTGACTGATGCCGCCTACCCCACGCTGCAGAAACCAGTGCACACTTTTTTGATGAGATAAGTAGAAACAGTGTTCAGCTAAACTTCTGCCTGTGCATGGGGTATGGTGAATCCGGGGACTGCCGTCTTTTTAACCCCTTGTATGCCCATGACAAGCTGGACTCGTCATGGAGCACAGTCACGCTGTGCCCATGACGAGTCCAGCTCGTCATGAGGCATACCCTAGGGAATCCCTCTGGTGCGGGCACCATAGGGATTCCCTTTCTGCACAAATAGCCTCGGGAGGGAGCTGGGGAAGAGCTTCCCCAGCACCCGAGGCCCCCCCCCTCTTTTACTGCAATGACGATTGGCGCGCACATCGCGCCGACGTCATTACAGTGAAAGTGAAACTGAAATGAGCCAAGAGGCTCATTTCAGGTTTCACTTTGTACGTGCTCAGGGGGCTATCTCAGCCCCCTGAGCACGTACAAAGACGGGAGAGGTATCGTTGGAAAGGGGAGAATCTCCCCTTTCCAATGGTACCCCTCCCCAGTGGATCCCTGCTTGGGGATCGCCACAGGAGGGCGATCCCCAAGCAGGGATCCACCCACTAGACACCAGGGAGGGGGGAGCGGCCCCTTGGGCAAGGGCCTTTGCTCCCCCCTGTGTATTTTTTGGCATTTTAGTCTTTTTGCTCCCCCTGGGGGGCAGATGGGGGCATTAGCAGTAAAAAGCCCACTAGACACCAGGGAAATAGCGTAAAAAAATAAATATGGGTGGGGGCTGCCCAAAACGGGCAGGCCCATGCCCCCCCCCAATTACTACAGTCTTTCTGCCCCCCCCGGGGGGCAGATGGGGCACTGGCCCCTAATCTGCCCCTCCGGGGGAAGAAAGCCCACTAAACACCAGGGATTAGTTTTTAGTTTTATTTTTAGGGTGGGGGCTGCCCGCAACGGGCAAGCCAATGCCCCCACCCACCACCATTACAGCCTTACTGCCCCCCCTGGGGGGGCAGATGGGGCATCGGCCCCCAATCTGCCCCCCGGGGGGGCAAAAGGCCCACTAGACACCAGGGAATTGTAAAAAAAAAAAAACAATAGGGGTGGGGGCTGCCCAAAACGGACAGGCCCATGCCCCCACCCCCCAATTACTACAGTCTTTCTGCCCCCCCCCCGGGGGGCACATGGGGCATCGGCCCCTAATCTGCCCCTTCGGGGGGGCAGAAAGCCCACTAAACACCAGGGATTCGTTTTTAGTTTTATTTTTAGGGTGGGGGCTGCACAAATTTCCTACCACCCAGCATTCCCCCGGGTCTCCCGATAAAAACGGTGCCTCACTCGTGTGGGAGGCCCAAGTACCCGCGACAGGCAAGGGTCCAAACCGTAGTGCGCCTCAACAGGCAAGGGTCCTAAACGTAGTGCGCCTCACTACGTTTTGGGCCCTTGCCTGTCGCGGGTACTTGGGCCTCCCACACGAGTGAGGCACCGTTTTTATCGGGAGACCCGGGGGAACGCTAGGTGGTAGGAAATTTGTGTCAGCCCGGTGATGCCACAACTTTCCCACACAAAAATTTGTGAAAAGGGTGATTTTTTCAGCTAAATTTGAGGTTTGCAGGGCATTCTGGGTAAGGAAACGTTGGGGGATCCACGCAAGCCATACCTCCCTGGAATCCCCCGGGTGTCTAGTTTTCAGAAATGTGTGGGTTTGGTAGGTTCCCCTAGGTGGCCGCCGAGCACCGGGCCAAAAACCCAGGTGACCCCCCTTGCGAAACCAGGTCGTTTTGAGGTAGGCAATTTTCATGTCGCCTCAATACGTTTTGGGGCCTTGCCAGTCGCAGGTACTTGGGCTTCCCACACGAGTGATGCACCGTTTTTATCGGGAGACCCGGGGGAACGCTGGGTGGTAGGAAATTTGTGTCAGCCCGGTGATGCCTCAACTTTCCCACACAAAAATGTGTGAAAAATGTGATTTATTCAGCTAAAATTGAGGTTTGCAGGGGATTCTGGGTAAGGAAACGTTGGGGGATCCACGCAAGCCATGCCTCCCTGGAAGCACACGGGTGTCTAGTTTTCAAAAATGTATAGGTTTGCTAGGTTTTCCAAGGTGCCCGCAGAGCTAGGGTTCAAAAACTAGAGCTAGACATTTTGCCAAAAAAGGGTCATTTTTCACTGCGAAATTGAGGTGTGACCACGTTGCGTTTTGCGCCGTTTCCTGTCGCGGGCACTATGCCTACCCACACAAGTGAGGTACCATTTTTATCGGGAGACTTAGGGTAATTCAGTTTTGTAAAGGAACTGTTATTATCTATTGACTTTCAACTAATTTTCAATTTATCCTATATTTAACTGTTAGTTTCTATAAAAAAACCTTGATGGATCTACACAAATGACCCCTTGCTGAATTCAGAATTTTGTCTTCTTCTCGAAAATGTATAGCTTTCCAGGATCCATTATTGCTTTTGTACCCATTTCTGCCATTAACTGGAAGGAGGTCAAAAGCACATAAATAGCAAAATTAGGCTATGTCCCAGAAAAATGCCAAAACTGTGTAAAAAATGTTGGGTTTCTGACAAAAGTCTGGTATCCCCGAAAAGCTGGGAAAATGGTGATTTCAACCCCACAAACCCTTTTTTGATAACATTTGCAGGGAAAAACCCAGATGCTTTCATTTGCAGCCCATTTTTCCAATTTTTCCGAAAAATAACAAAATATTGCTGTATTTTGGCTCATTTCTGTGACCCCTCTGGGAGAATCCACAAACCCCCATGAAGGACGCAAATTCGGCGTGGATACCTTATGTGGTCAAAAAGTTACAGGGGTCTAAGCGCGCACTACCCCAAATAGCCAAAAAAGGGCGTGGCACAGGAGGGGAAAAGGCCTGGCAGCGAAGGGGTTAAAGGTGAAGACAGAGCGGATCACTATCTTTGTTTATGTAGTAACGCGTTTTGCTTGGCAATACTAAACACAGATGTAAATATGTTGTAAAAATATGGTACAAGGTCATAAGAGATGTAAGAGTACGACATGCAGGTTTTTTGGATTGGGTACATGTGCTGCACAATAAGTAAGGTGCATCCATGACTAGTTAACCTGTGATTCCCAACGACGAGTTGTAAGTGGTCAGTCTGGGCGATTTGAATTTGGAAGGTGCCAATATGTGTTCCATTTGATACCAAGCGACAGCTGAAAAGCCAGTGCTGCTAAACTTTACCTCCAGTTAAAATCTGAACACTCAAATTACCAGTCCTGGACCTAATGTCCAGAAAGTCACTCCATGGTCTCTAAGCACATGGGTTGAAAGGATTCTCCTCTAGGGCATAGAGGGAAGTGGCCAGGGATTGCCAGTTGTATTTACCCAAAAATAGAGTACAGATATGATTATAGCCCTAGATTAGAAGTTTTAAATATTTTTTGTGCAGATGAGGGTGAGTGTGTGCGCGTTTGAATGAAATATGGCCACAGTGTGCTGTAATATCATATAATGTGCAAATTGTTGTTTTAAATATACATTGCATAAACAAAAAGTTTATATTGTAATGTGCCCAGTGTAATCGGTGAAACAAAATTTAAAGGTTTAATGCGTATTGCAAAACGATAAGTTAGAAAAATAGACACATTTTCCTGCTTTAGGATTTGTAGAAATCCGTTTAAAACTAAGTAATGTTTGATGCAGACAGGAAAGAGGTTAAAGTAAAATATTAAATACGCCTTATAACGGAGACTCCCTTAGAGCATATGCAGGTTTTCCCAAGTAATAAGAAGAAATTACAAAATTTTAGCCCTGAGTAGTTTAAGGTCATCCGAAAGCATACGTATCCTTGGTCAAAAGAAGGAACGTTAAACAATAGGATAATTGAGAATGTTGTCACATACCTCGGAAGTAAATATGCAGGAGCCAAATTAGACAAAAGGGAAGCCACTGTAGGATTATGGAGAATATTTTGTGAAAATTTAGAGACTCTTCACAAAATACCCCTAGCACTCCGGCTGCTCCCCTACCCCCATATGACCCTATGAGCCCTGCACCACGATGACTAGCCTCTACCCATTAGTGAAGCTGCATAAAGCTGCAGTGGGGTTCGAGAACCCCGAAATTGGAACCCCTCCAAACTACCTGACAGCCACCCCACGACTACCAAAGTTAAAAAAGCAAAGTACTCCTAGGCAGCAAACGAGGGTAGGGGACCCTAAATTTTCAGGGTAACTAGAAGCGCAGTTCGTACTGCATCTAGAAGGATAAGAGCGAAGAACAGAGTTCAGAAGATAGTGATAACCAGACACATACATCATCAGCAACGTCGCGGTTGCTTCGGAATAGGGATACTACAGAAAGGGTAACTTTTTTGAGAACGAGTGTCCACCCCATAGCAAAGGGAGGTACGGAATGCAGGGTGGAGTGACTATGTGCATAGGATGGAAGGTATGGCACAACGACCGGTATCTCAAGGAACAGAACAGGACCCTGAAAGAACTGAAGGCAGCACTCCCCCTCCCCGGGCGTTAGAACAGGAGCGTCATAGTCTCACCTGAGTGTGCAGGATTAGCTATCACACAGTGAGAGTGGAAGAGACACAAGCACAGTGAGAAGAGATATGTTTGGCAGTGACCTTCCAGGGCAAGCTCAGAGTAATTTTCTGAGAATAGCAGACAGGATAGAATCCACAAACCAGTGTGTGGAGAGCATGGGTGAACGGCTTTAAACCTCAGAAGTAAGTTACCCCACCCATGATATCCAAGACAGGCCACTCATTGACTTAGACCACACAACGGGCACATGTAGACTCCCTTGCATCAGTCGGTTTAGAGAGAAAGATGTGTTCACTAGAATTCGGAAGCCTCGAGCAACAGAGCTAGAGCGATTACAATTTCAAAGCATCCATAGCCAGCCAGAGCCCAGAATGGATCCAGGGAGTTTAGAGGACGAGTGACACTCTACAACAGACCAGAGCAGCCAATGAGTGCCCAATTAAATTCGCGCAGCACGGCTCTCACTCTCAGTGAGCTTGTCGCTGAGGGAGAAAATAGTTGGGACAGTGTTGTACTATTTGTAGATAATGCAGCAGATTGGACTGAGCGGTTAGCTCCATAAATAAGTCCATGGCCACAATAAGAGTCCTTTGACCCACGTGGCATGTCGAATGCGGAAGATTGCATTCTGTATGGTGAGGGTGATCAAGAGTGGGACTAACACTACATGAGGAGATCTCAGCGTATTTGATAGAAATACACCAGGCAGCACCATCCCCAGCATGCCACCATCCATTTGCATCACATACCCCTGACACGTAAGGGACCTGGCCACCACATTATATTCCTTGGTCAAAGATGGACAAGGAAACCCTCAGGAAGCACTTGCAACTGCTTACAGAGGGAGCAAGGAAATGGATTAGGGCATTCGGAAAAAAAAACAGGTATCGTCCTAGCAGTAGGAGATGTAAGAAGCCTGCTTAGTTCCCTCATAGGGGATGAAACAGACACAGTATTTCAAAAGGCTGTTAGAAATACGACCCTCACTGAGACCAGATGTGATGGGTCTTCATTTAATCTGGTCAGATCTGTAGTATAGGATCAGCTAAGAAACAAGCATTGGCATAGCCAATAGGTCTTGCCTTTGGGACCTTATAAGTGTTTACCCATGCAACAGTTGATGTTGTTGTACCAAGGATATTGTACTGCATAGCTAAATACTTATAAGGTCCCAAAGGCGAGACCTATTGGCTATGCCAATGCTGGTTTTTAATGCACTTGGACCACTGCTGGAGGTCATGACATTTCATGGATGGGTTGAGATAGGGGGGATGCAGGATGTTGGTTGACATCTAGGAGGCCGGAAGCAAAGCCTAGATGTCAGTCCTAAAGTGTTAGGTAGTGTGTGCTTTCTGAATAGGAGCAGTTGAGATTCTTAGCCTGCCTCCCGCACAGCTTGGTGAGGCGAGTAGATATTCCATGGATAATAGGAGGGATTTTAACTGTGTTAGATACAGATTTAGGCTGCTCACACCTACCTCTCCCGAACACTCAAGCAGCCAGAAACGCTAAAGCACTGGCAATTATATTTTATCCCATTGGAAGCCTTTTAGACACTTGGCGTAACGTAAATGAGACTCATCGAGAATACTCTGGTTACTTACAACCACATACATTGCAGGCTAGACTAGGCATGGTAGTTTAGTCGGTGGGGCTCCGACCATCAATACACCATGCAACGTATAGGAGTAAAACCCTCTTAGACCATAACCTGTTGGAGATCGGACTAAAATGAGGAAGAATGCCGACGCACATACCGACCTGAAACCTACAGCGCTTCTGCCTAGAAGACCCAGTGATTTAAGGAGGAGTTATGAGTAGTAATCCATAATTATGTCCTAGAGAACGAGAACACTGCCTCCTCCCGAGTAGAAGTTCTTTAAAGTTACACTACTAGGGGCATGCATAAGAACCATGATAGTTGTGCGGGGGGCGCTAGAGGATAGACTTAAACAGCTGGGACGTGAATTCAAGGGCTTAAAGAATGTGGAAATCTCTGACCCCTCGTCAGCAGAGGAACACACTAGAAAACTAACGGAACATGCAGAGACACACAGGACCATTCACTACAAATGGACCGCATGAATAATGTAGAACTTTCGCACACCGAAAGCTTTAGAGCA
The DNA here is from genome assembly GCF_964204655.1 of Triturus cristatus. Lineage (NCBI taxonomy): Eukaryota > Metazoa > Chordata > Amphibia > Caudata > Salamandridae > Triturus > Triturus cristatus. The sequence continues at coordinate 20,199,302 of NC_140584.1, forward strand.
GGATGTCTACTCAGGGCACAAGTCCTTAAAAAAAATGAAGTATGGGGACTAACCTAGTTAGGTAGTATGCAAGTGACATCAACGCGTGACATCACGGCGCATGACATTACATGTGGCATCACAGGAATTGACATCATAGGAAGTGGCATCACAAGCCACAACTTTAATATTTACGTGTGATGTACAGCGCTCTGATACTGTTTTGGGATGAATAGCGCTATAAAAGACAAGAAGTGCGAGCAAGACGGAGAGGCGGAGCGAGGCGCGTGCACAAACGGAAGGCCGGGACAGGAGGGGTGGCAGCGGCATACATGGGGCGGACTATTCACCAACGAAAGAGACGAGAGTGAGCGTGTAATGTTTACCCCCAACACTGCACGCATGAACAAGAAGCGCGAGCAAGACGGAGAGGCGGAGCGAGGCGCGCGCGCCTGGTAAAGCAGTCTGCTCTTTTTCGAAGCACACACTCGTGCTTGTGGCGCACCCCTGCGCGCTCCCGCAAGAGGGATGCCGCCACAAGCACGAGTATGTGCTTCGAAAAAGAGGAGAACAACGGCTAAAGGTCCTCCTATGCTGCGCATGCGCACTACGTAGCATGCGCTGCGTAGGCGAGACCTAAAAAGTACCCCGATAAGCCAGACACCAGATCCCTCATGACAGACTATGAAGCCAAATCAGGATCCCACACAATACATCAATAAGATGAAAGAAAAGTGGACCCCTGAAGTAAGTCAGAGCTGGGGAGAGACAGGAGGTAATGCTGTACTCTTTTATAGTTTAGACACAAAAAGGTTACCTCCTGGCGTGGAGGACAGCTTAAATAACATAGTTGCACTGGAAGCCAAGCCCTGGACTTAAATTCAAGCACACATAATCCATTTTTGCAAACAGGAAGTAGCAGAGAAAGCAGCAGCCAAGTTGATGCAGCAGAAATTAGCAAAGAAAGGAGTAATGGAAGGTGCTGTAGTGTCAGGAGCCACTCGGATGACTGCAACATCTGTGGGGATGGTCTTGGACCGCCCAACAGCGGTACCCACAGCAGCAGAATGATGTAAGGACACAGGGAATTAGTAGAGGAGGACAAGGAGTAATAGGAAGATGTAGGATGGGTTCTCCAACAAGTGATCAGGCATGTTATTACTGTCAGAGGTTTGGACATCTTATTAAAGACTGCAAAACAAAAGGATGAGATTAACAAAATGGAGGACTAGAAAGTTATAATCAACCAGGAAATACCACAAAACAACCACAACCAAGTCCACAATTCATATGTGTGCCCTAAACACCCTCACAAAATACACAGCCGCCATATGAAGCCTGTAATAAGTATGTCTATGTCTCGGAAAAACAGCAGAGGGTTCCAGTTTGGCAACACCACAAAGAAACATAACAAACAGGAGAGGGCTATCATTTTTAGTAACAATCCTCGCCCGGCTACTGACAGAGGAAGTATTTTCAAAAATTTGGGGCTGGATTGGAGCTTCCGAATAGCCTTCTCCACATTTCCCTAAAGCAGATCTGCACAATCATGTTAGACCTGCACTCCCAGGTAGGGTAGACAATGACGCTCCCATTGCAAACGCTTTCAGTCCCTTTGGTGGTGCCTAGCATGCCAGCGTGGGAACAGACAAGATTTCTGCCAATTAACCCACAGGCGAGAAAGACAGCCAAATTGCTCCAAAAGATCTTGAGCTCCTGCTAGAGCCCCCTCTGCGTCGTGCAAGAAACTCCAGAGGTCATCAACGTATAATGCTATATGGTGAATCTGGGCTCCCACCTTTATGCCCTGATAATCATTGCCAGCCCTGGTCAAACAAGCCAATGGCTCCATCGCCATGGCAAACAGCAGAGGGTAGCCCTGCCTACTATCTCTTTCCACACCATAGCTCTCTGAGATCACATGACCCGTTCTAACTCTGGCAAAGGGGTCTGGATACAACAATCTGGCCCAGGCTACAAACCCTCATCCTAGCCTAAAATGCATCATCACACTATATTGAAAGGCCCATTTCAGGCTATCAAATGCATTCTCGATATATACCGCGAATATCACTGCTTTCCTGCTATTTATAATTTCGCCTCTAACAATGTGAGGAGTCTGCAAATGTTAAGGGCTGTGTTGCGGCCCAGGATAAATCCTGATTGGTCTCAGTGTATGAGGGTAGGGATGTGGTGACGAAGTCAGGTGGCTGGGATGCCTACTCAGAATCTTATATTCGACGTTCAGCATCGATAGTGGCCGGTAGGCCTTCTTACCTTGGGCTGGCTTCCTCGGTTTCAACAGGGGTAGGATCAGGGCCGCCCATAAGAAAGGGCTTCTCTGGCTGCTTTATAGAGGTCAATTAATTTTGGGGCAAGATCTTCTACATCAGTGGAGTAGAACTCAACCGGTAGCCCATCCATGCCAGCTGCTTTGTTCCGGGCCATGGACTTTATGGCTGCGTAGACCTCTGGAGCATGAGGTCTCCCCCAGTTCTGTCGCCTCCTCAGATGTAATGGTAGGTAAAGTCACAGGCCCTATAAAGGCCTCAATGTATTGAGCCGAACCAGCAGTAGCACTGTGATAGAGTGTAGAATAATAATGAAGCAACTTTCTCCTTAGCATCTAAGTGATTGGAGTGTACCTCTCATTTGATGGTCTGCATAGCCTTCTCGGGCGATAAGACTTCTGTCAGCAAAACCCTTCAGACTCCTACTGACTCAGAAATACATTTACCCCTAATCTCAGTCTTGAATGCATCCCACTTCACCTGGGGAGTCGATGCAGAACCAGTGCTCTTGGCAAAGTAATGCTTAATAGCATTCCCAACTACATTGTGAAAGACCGGATCTTCAAGTGCCACTGGCTGTATCCTCTACGATGGGATGCAAGGCCGAACTCTCACCCAAACCAGCCCCATTAACAAGGGACAATGATCAGAAATGGTTCGGGGGAGGTATTCAGTGGATCGGACTAATACGTGCACATCTGGTGTACATAAGAGGACATCTAGCTGCACATGGATGTCATGTAGACCGGAAAAGAGAGAATAGTCCCACTCACCTGGGTGGTGCAAACGCCGGGAATCTACTAAAACCTATACCTCCTGCCAGGCAGAGAATACACGGGCCATCACAATTGTCGGGGAATCCCGCAGAGGGGGATGAGAGTGATCAAACATGGGGTCTGCTACGCAGTTATCTCCCCCTATGTTCAAAGGCATACTGTGGAATATGGCAGTCGAAGTTTGTCCAAAACAGAACGTGCTTAATCACAACCTGAGAAAGAAAGTTTGCCCGTGGTCTTGGAAATGTTCACATGCCATGTATTCCTGTATGGAAAGCCTTTTACGCTGGTAACGGATCATCAAGCTTTACTGACTATCTTTGGCAATCCAAAAGCCACGATGATTCCTTACATTGAATGGTGGGGATTATGATTACAAGAGTACATTTATACCATTGTGCATCATCCAGGGAAGAATCAAAACCCTGCTGATTACTTTTCCAGAGTGCCTATACAAGGTCAAGGTGCTCCATCCAAGACAGCTGAAGCCTACATTAATTTCACTACATAATCGAATATGCCACCGCATGTATCGTTAGCCCAACTCATCACTGCCACAAGCCATAATAGTGACATGCTGAACTTGAAAGATATAATTACATGTCAGTCATGAAACCGTCACACTCTACCTCTCAACAGTGACTGTGAATACTAAAAGTACAAAATGTTAAAGATGAACTGTCTATAACTCGGGATGGAATAATACTGAGAAAGTCAAGAATCCTAAATCCGGAAAGTTTGAGACAGAAAGTAATTGAAGCGGTTCACGAAAGACACTGCGGTATTGTAGCCACTGTGATCGAATTTGGTTTCCGTATTTAGGTGAGAGGATTGAAAAGGAACTCAAGACCGGTCATCTATGCAACTGCCTTTCTTCCAACATTACTCAACATACTGTTACCATGTCAGAACTCCCTAAGCACGCATGGGAGAGAATAGCCATCAATTTCTTAGGTCCGCCTGATAATGGATATCATCTGATGGTAATTGTGGATGAGTACTCACGTTTTCCATTAAAAGAGGATCTCTCATCCACAACTCATGAGCAAGTAATTGAGAGACTAGACAGCATCTTTGCAACATGGGGCGTTCCAGCCATTTTTGATTCTGAATATGGCACACCGTTTAACAGTTGAGAATTCAAGGATTTCCTGGAGCATCTGAACGTAAAGCGTCAGAAGAGTACACCTTTGTGAACGCAGGCCAACGAACGTTGAGCGTTTTAGAAGTACACTAAAGAAATCAGTACAGCGTGCAACTCTTAAGAGGCGTAGTTTAAAAATTGTATTGACTTCAATCCTAAGAGCCTATTGTTCAACACCTCACTCGACCACAGGTCGACTTTAATGTTAGGGAGAGCAATGACAACTTAGGCACCTCAATGGATCAAAAAAAGAGAAGGAAATGAGAATACAACGCCGACAAAAGGCGTGGTTAATATGAGAAAAATGAAAGCATACGCCAACAAGAGGCGCCATGCGACGAACATTGAGTTTAAGGCAGGTGAGATAGTGATCAGATGTATGATCCGACACCGCAAACGGTTACAACGCGTGTTTTTACCACGCCGTTTCTACATCGCAATTACTATTACATCGCGTGATTTTTTAACACATGCCATTTCAACTCTAATGTGTTTGCCCCTATGGAAGAAAGCATTACTACGTATACAAAGACATCGCATTACCATTACAACGCGTATTTTTCTCTCTTTTGCCTCTATACGAGGCTGCAGGGAAACCAGGGGATTTTGTGTGGGCAGCCGCCCCCCCCCCCCCGGCCGTCCCACACCCCGAGATTTTGTTTCCCCCGCGCATATGTGACAATTAGTATGTGTGCTCTGGAGAGAGGCCAAATAGATTGTTGTCTGGAGACAATGATAGCGCTGCCCACATTGTTTTGATTTTGTGTGTGTGCTTTGCAGGTTGTTAAACGCTCCGTGATCGCCACGCCTGCAAGTTGTTTTTTTGTTTTATTGTATAGGAAGCGTGTGTGCCCACAAGGACACTGGAATAGCTCCTTGAAAGACACATGAACGCACAGATGGATTTCATGGGGTGTCATTGGAGCAGACTGCCAGAGTCCCCCGACGCAGAAAAATTTGCCAGCTTCAAAAACTTGTTTAGGGTTTAGTTGGTGAGATCATTGTGCTCTCAGCTCAAGGGGCACAAACGCACGGCTGCATTATGCTTTGGGTTGGTTTGTCGAAATGTATAGCTCACGTGTAGGGGTTGATGGCCTTTTGGCGCTTTCTACAATGTTCTCTTTACTTTCATTCTCCCACTTTCTCACACTCATTGTCTGTCTGTGGCTCTTTTCCGGTTTCCCCTCTCTCTGTTACACACACTCACGCATACCATCTCTCTCCTAGACGAACGTAAACACACAAACCACACACACACCTACACACATTTAATAACAATTACTTTCATTGTTGGTCACGCAAAAATTACCCTCTCTTCAACACACACACCCTATCACTCAGGGCCGCCTTTTGTCTCTTTCACACCTGCAGGGAAACACAGACGCATGCACACCCCTATCCAGCAAATCATCTCTGCTTTAAAGCAACCCGAAACAAATGACAGTTATTACTCATTACGCAATACCCACAAACATAAAAAAACGAATCGTGCTGTAATAGGCTGTAAAAAGTAATGTCCATTAGAGTCTGTATTTATCACTGCAAACGTGGCACTACTTACCCAGTAATGTCCCATATTAGCGTTGTAATAGCTTGCGATGTGCAAAACCCTGCGATGTAAGAGCATGCGTTGTCGAGCCATACTATGTAAACGTTTCCGCAAAGTAAAATTTGCGTTGTAATGCCACCGCGATGTGAGCCCATCGTTCTAATGGGTGTTCGCCTAGTGATCGCCCAACAAATGCAAAGGAGGAAATCTGACGGTCCATATGATGCTGAATCTTTCTACGTTGTGTCCACCACATATCGTGACTGCCCAGCATCCTGGAAAGTCTGTTACCAAAGACTCTTCCCACTTTCAGCATTTGAGTCATTGGTCTTCTGCTCGAGATGAGATGGTGAAGGAAAGACTGAAACTAAAAAACTCAGTGACTGCTGTCACTTCTTCACAGTCTTCAAAAATTTCTGACAGTGAAGATTACTATTACCGGTTTCCAGATCAGGTTGATTGATTGAAGAGATGTGTGTGTATGTGTGTGTGCATGCATGTATTTATATATATATATATATACACACACCCACACACATATATATATATATTATATATACACACACATATACTGATTTGTAAAACATTTACATTTTTTATTTAATAGAGGGGAAGATGTTGTGTATTGCAATATTTTATGATGGAACCCTTCTGGCTCCTAACAGACACCGTAGAACTGTGACATAGGTGTCGGAGTGCAATGCCATGAAAGCTTGTTTTAGAATGTTGAGTTCGCAGTTACACACAACAGAATAAAGACGTGCAATGTGTGGCATAATCATTGGTAGGCACCCAGGCTGGGAAAGAGGATACAGTGATTATCGTGCCCAGAGAAAATATTTGATTAGTGCAGATATGTACCTCCAGATGTGCCTCGGTATTTTCTGAGGACGCACCCCAACTAACTGTTTTCTTTAATAGTTTTATTTTGCAAGGCCGATATTCTCTTTTCCATTCTTTGGACATTTTGTCTATCTCTTTTGTTCATCATCATATACATGTTTACTTTATGCATCTTATTCCTTTGTACTTGATAACATTATTTAGAAACTGAACAGCTTACACTATATTGTTCGGTGCCATTAATCAACCCCTTCGCCGCGGCGCGAATTCCGCCACGGCGCTGGGGGTTTTTTTGGTGAGCGCGGCGCCGCTGTGCTCATGACGGAACCACGCCGTCATGAGTGAGCTGTGCTCATGACGGAGTGGTTCCGTCACGGCGCCGCCCACTTACGTTACACGCCCGCACAGGCGGGGAAAAGGCGCCGCGTGGGCGGAGCGGCTGGCAACGGCCGCAGCATGACGGAACCACTCCGTCATGAGCACAGCGCGACCGTGGCTCATGACGGAGTGGTTCCGTCATGAGCAGGGAAGGGGTTAAGTAACTAACCTTCTCTTGTATTCTTACGTTTCAAAAGCAGGTCCTGTCTATATTTCCGTCTTTCAGCAGTCTACTTTCACTTTTATTTGGGCTCTTAGGACATTCTTATTTTTTGTGCTTACACGCTTGCTTCGTGTGCATCAGTGGCAAGCAGAAAAGATCTGTGAAATGTTGCTATCCACAGATTTAATTTTAAAAAACAATCCCCCGGTCCTATTCCACATCAATATGAAATACAGGCATATACACAAAACAAAAAAAAACAACCAAAATAAACCACAAACACTACTAGTGTTATGAAGTTTATTTATTTTATTTATTTTACTGATTTGTAGAGCGCATGGCTGCCCGTGAGCGTCCCAGCGCTAAGTGACAAGAACCTGCTGAGGGCGAACCTCATGGAAATAGCCATGTTTTGAGTGCTCTGCGGAATGAGAGAAGGTTGGGTTGAGCTCTGAGGTTTGGGGGAAGAGTGTTCCATAGTTTGGACGCGTTGTATGAGAACAGTCGACCGCCAGAGCGAGCTTTCCTAATTCTAGGTACAGAGGCTAGATTGCAGTTGGAGGATCGAAGCGTTCTTGTGGTGGTGTGAGGTGAGATGAGGTTTTGTAGTATAGAGGGGGCCTTACCGTGCAGAATTTTGTAGGTAGTGCAGAGAGCCTTAAATTGTATTCTTTCCTGGATGGGAAGCCAGTGTAAGACACTCAAGGAGGGTTTGGCTGAGCAGCGACGATGGGTTCCTGTGAGAATGCGGGCTGCGGCGTTTTGTACTGTCTGAAGTTTTGACAGTATTTTTTTGGGGGCACCCAGATACAGGGCATTCCCGTAGTCCAGGCGGGACAGCACAAGGCCGCGAACAAGGAGTTTGCGGGACTGTGCCGGGAGTAGGGGTAGGATTTTCCTAGCTGACTTTAGGAGGCCGTGGCATGTTCCAGCCGTTTTCCTTGCCTGGGCTGAGAAGTTGAGGCCTTCGTCTAGCCAAATACCCAGGCTCTTAATTTCTTGTTTAGGAACAGGGGGAGGACCCATGGTTGGAGGCCATAAGGATGTGGAGTGATAGAGGGATTTATTGCCTAGAATCATTATCTCTGTTTTATCGTTATTTAGTTTGAGGTGGGAAGTGTTCATCCACTTTGTTATTTCGATAAGACAGGTTTGGAGGTTGGGGAGGGAATGGTCTTGCTGGCTTAAGGATACCACCAGTTGAGTGTCGTCGGCGTAGGTCAGAAGCTTAATTCCAAAAGGAGCGACGACTTTCTCAAGGGGGAACATATACACATTAAAAAGGGTCGGGCTCAAAGATGAGCCCTGAGGGACCCCGCAGCTGATGGCCGTGGATCTGGACGTAAAGGTGCCATCGGCCACCTGGAAGGATCTTTTCTCGAGGAAGGATTCTAGCCAGGCCAAGGCCGTTCCTGCAATACCAAGGTTACTGAGCCTTTGGATCAGCATTGAGTGGTTAACGGTGTCGAAGGCAGCGCTGAGGTCCAGGAGGATCACTGCCACTGATCCTCCTGAATCCATGATTTTCCTTGCCTCTTCGACTACCGCCAATATTGCAGTTTCTGTGCTCTGGCCTGGCCTGAATCCCGTTTGAGAGGGTTCCAGTAGTCCATTAGTTTCGAGATGATGGGATAGGCTGTGGTTGACGTGCTTCTCGGCTATTTTACTAATGCCTGGGAGCAGGGAGATCGGTCTGTAGTTACCTAGTTCCAGCGGGTCAAGATGAGGTTTTTTGAGCAGTGCTTTCACCATTGCTCTTTTCCAGCTAGGAGGGACGATGCCAAGGGTGAGTGAGCTGTTGATTAATTTGGTCAGATAGGGTAGAATAGTGGGTCCGACTAGTTTCAGGATGTTAAGTGGAGCAGAGTCAGTGGGGCTACCACTTTTGATGGAATTGAGTATGAGAAGAGTGGTGCCAGTTGTCAGAGGAGTGAGGGCTGACAGCTGAACAGTTGTTGCTATTTGTGGATGAGAGGGCTGATCGGCGTCGGGGGGGGGGGGGGCTGAGTAAGCGTCCAAAGTAGTAGGGGGAAGGGATTTGATGATGTTGATGATTTTCAAATTAAAGAATTCTGCAAGTTCGTTGCAGCGAGTGGCTGAGGGTTCTACCAGGGGAGGGGGCTCCGGCACTTTGAGGAGTTTCTTGGCTATTTGAAACGTTTCTCGTGATGAGTTGGTAGATGATCTTATTTTCTCCTCGAAGTAGTTGACTTGAGCGGCTTTAAGTGCTTTTTTGTAGATAAGGAGGGTTATTTTGTATTCGTTTTTTTTTGTGGGATCATAGTTTTTCCTCCAGTCTCTTTCTGATCTTTTGCAAGCTTTTTTTAAAAGCCGCATTTCACCCGTGAACCAGGGGGAGGTGGCTTTGCTCCGTGGGTTACTGGAGATTTTTTTCGGGAGAGTTTCGCTTATCCAAGCTGAGAATTCTGCGTCAGCGCGAATGGGGTTAGTATCAAGTTCAGGGGGGAGCTCTCTAGGTGATGTTTCCAGATTTCTACATCTAATTTGGACCAGGAACGGGAAGGCTTGCTAGGTGGGGCAGTAGGACGCGGAGTGCGAGTTAGCTGCCAGTTAATTGGGACTAGGAGATGGTCAGTCCAGGGTACCGGGATGGGATCGAGGACAGTGAGATCGATGATGTTGGTAAATACCGGATCCAACAAATGTCCCCTTGTATGGGTGGGAAGATGGCCTAGTAACTTTAGTTGTAGAGTTTCGAGATCTGCTATCAGGTTGGCGGTTGGTTTGGCTTCCTTTTTATCAAAATGGATGTTCAGATCACCCAGGATCAAGCAGGTGGGGTAAGTCGCAGCCAGTGTGTATGAATGCTCCATAAGGGATTCGCAGAATTGACCTAGGGGTCCTGGAGGGCGGTAGATGAGAAAGCCTGATATAGATTGACAAGGGGAGACCTGGATAGAAAACACAACGTTTTCACAGTCTAGGAGGGGACTGCCTTGAAAACGGCATGAGAAAAGGTCTTTGTGAATTATGGCAATACCCCCACCTTTCCCTTAGGACGGTCCATATGGTGGATAAGGAAGCCTGGAGGTAAGGAGTTTACAATGTCAGGATCAGAGTCCGGTCCTAACCATGTTTCTGTTAAGAAGAGAACTTCAAGGCCGTAGTTTTCCAGTAGTTGGTAGATTTCTATGGAGTGCTTGGGAAGGGATCTACAGTTGATTAGGGCCATGCGTATTGGGATGGGGGAAGAGTTTTTAGGTACAGTGAGGGTGAATCTGTACGGGCAATGGGAGCATCGGTTAAGGGGGTGATCCCCGGATACGCTATGTAGGCATGAGTCTTGTACCTTTTTATTAGGGTGAAGTAGAGCGTCCCTTGCGTAGCTGCGCGTCTGGTCGGTGGTCATAGTTGTAAGGTCTGCCTCTGCGCTCTGCCTAGCGCGGACGAGCGCAGATGAGCTTGCCTTAAGCGCGCCATCGTCACGCCCGCTGCGCTCGTCCGCTGCGCTTCCTGCACAGACACATAATTTATAGATGGTGTTATGTGCGTTGGAGGGATGGGCGTGGCCAACAGGGGTGGGCGTGTCCAGTGGCTCCTCGAGGCCGGTAATGGCGGCGGGAGAACAATTTCTGCCCCTAACAGCGTTCAAATCGGCTGTTCGGGAATGCAAGGTGAGTGCTGTGGGGTCGGTGGAGGATGCTTAAAAACAGAGTATTACACAAGATGTAAAATTTTTTTAACGTTTCTGTGAGCAGCGCGACTCCCGGCTTTTCGCCTCAGGAGGTTCGAAGTACAACGAGGCGCTAGTGTTCAGCGCGCACTGTTATACCTGGCGAGGGTGGGCGTGGCCAACAGGGGTGGGCGTGTCCCGTGGCTCCTCGAGGCCGGTAATGGCGGCGGGAGAACAATTTCTGCCCCTAACAGCGTTCAAATCGGCTGTTCGAGAATGCAAGGTGAGTGCTGGGGGGTCGGTGGAGGATGCTTAAAAACAGAGTATTACACAAGATTTAAAGAATTTTAAAAGTTTCTGTGAGCAGCGCGACTCCCGGCTTTTCGCCTCAGGAGGTTCGAAGTACAAGTGTAGATACTTTGCTTCCAGGAAACAAAATACACAATGTTCCTTTCTTAAGTCTCCCCTTTTCCACTGGACACGTTATTAAAAAGAGCTCAAATTCACAAGCTTTGGTAAGGAGCAGAGAGAGAAGTTTGGTGGCATGTCGAGGTCGCTAATGGACAAATTGTCACCGTTGCAAGATTTGCAAAATGCTGAATGTGAAACTGTATTGTAAATAGAGAACAAACGAGCTGGAAGGCGAAAAGCATTAGATGAAAGTGATACCAAATTCAGAAACAAACACCAAGCATCAGAGTTAGGGATGCTCCGACTAGGATAGTAAAGGAAAGCCTGGGATAACAGCTACCGATAAGAAAGGTAACAAGTTTGTGTTATTATATTTTGTGAAAATGTGCAAACATTCTACTAAAAATAATAATCTTATTTCTCGTAAAGTTACTCTCCACTAAGAAAACAAACGGCACTGCCAGCGACCTGAGCAAACCTTAGGTCTGCTATGCTGCACGGCAAGTGTTCTCATTTGATGGCAGGGAAGATAAACAGGTTATCCATCATGTTTGATGTATGACATCTGACTGGGAGATGCATGCTCTTACTGCAAGCCAGAAGGGCCATCAGAGTACAGAAGCGCGCACCAGTCATGAACGATCTGTCAATTTGTCAAGCGCGTTCCTACACAATCTCAACTGCATGACAATGTGTCAATATTTTTAGGTATTTTGTACTTTAAGCGGGTGCCGCGCTCACTATTAAAGTAAAAAAAAAAAAACACAGAGTGTTGTCCCTGAAGCGAGCACCGTGCTCAGTGATAAAGTTTTTAAAAAAATTAACAAACAGAGCACGTTGTCTGTTAAGCAGGCGCCACGCTCACTATTAAATAAAAAAAAAAAAAAAAGGCCGAGAACGGTGTCTCTGAAACAGGCGCCGCGCTCAACAAGATGGTATAATTAAAAAGAAAATTTGAAACTGAGAGCGGTGTCCCTATGGCAGGTGGCGCGCTCAGCAGTGCTGCAAATACAAAAAAGCAGCCACCATTGTCCCCATCAGTGTCAATATGCTCACCCACTAGATAAAGCAGACTGTGTAACAAGACAAGTAAACGGTCCAGTCGTTATGGGAGGTAACATATGCTGACAAGGCGGTACCAAGGAGGGACTAACGCCTAATAATGACTCCGAAGCCAGCCTTTATGAAGGACAATTACACAAGCCAGTAAAAAATATGCGCAGGGAGTGGGCAGGGCTTCCAGTGCATACTTTACTACAGCATGCCTTGCAGAGCATGCACGCTGCTGCTAGGCTCAACCTAAAAGGATGTAAATACTTTAATATCTTTGGAAGTATACTGCTCAAATAATGTTTAAAATATACATTTTTTGCATTTCCCATCAAATGTAAAGAATTTATTATTTCCACTAGTCTGCAAATCTATATGCGAAGTTGCTCTTCGTAATAATCGTTTGCTGCACCCACTTCAATGTGTGGAGGCTGGGGCCCTTACTGCTGCTTCCGACTCCTAAAAAACGTAAGTAGAAAGACGGCCAGTCTTTTGCACAGTGTGTCTTCAGGCTTTTATTGCATCAGTAGTTGGATGTTTGTGTCTATCAACTACAGTTTATTAACATTCTGCAACCAAGAGTTTTCAATAAAAATATGATTTAATATTGTTCAAAGTTTCGTACTATCAGAGTCGAAAGTCATGTGAATTCACTTCCTGTAATGCCACCAGGTGTCATAGCCATATGATGTCATAACCTGTAATGTTATCAGGTGTTCTAGGCATTTATTGTGACTTCAAATACCACTACCCACTAGAAGAATTAACATTACCCGAGTGACAATGCTTTGCTTCCTCATTTGCAACCCTTACCTTCTGACAGTCTATAAGTGGAAAAAAACAAAGGTCACATGGACATTATGGTTAGGCTCAGTTACAAAACCATAGAAATTCAGCAGTTATAGTTGCCTGAGCTATCACTAACGCAACCGCAGTGCACTGCTTATGACCTCAAATATTACATCACTCATGACATGTTCAGTGACATCACTGATGACCTCTCAAATAACATCACTAATGACATCCGCAGAACCACTCACACACCCATTCAAACTACCATACAACCTCTCATACACACACTCACCCACACAACCACTCACATACCCATTCACAGACCCGTACAAGTATTCACACAACCACTCACTCATCCATAGAGCCACTCACGCACACACTCATTCACACATTCAGCCACTCACACAATTCATTAGGTCTATAAGTGGGCGCATAACTCTCTGAGAGGGAATATGAATGGGCACACAAGTCTTTGAGTGAGTTTGTGAGTGGGTCTATAAGTCCAACTGGTTATGTGAGGGGGTCTGCGAGTGTCTGAGTGGGTATGTAACGGGTGTTTGAGTGTCTGATTGGGTATGTGAATGGGTACATGAGTCCGCATCTGGATCTATGAGTGGGTGCATAACTGTCTGAATGGGTCTGTCAATCAGTGGAGTGTGTGAGTGGAAGCAAAAGTGTCTCAGTGGGTCTGTGAGTGGGTGCATGAGTCTCTGAGTGGGTCTGTTAGTGGTTGTATAAGTTTCTAACTATGTATGTGAATAGGCGCATGAGTCCCTGAGTGCATCTATAAGTGGGTGCATGAGCTTCTCAATGCTTATGTGAGTACACATGTGCCTCTGCATGAATCGGTGAGTAGGTGTATTAGGGTCTTAGTGGGTGTGTGAGCGGATATGCGAGTAGGAACATGAGTCTGTGACTGTGACCAGTGAGGGTATGTATATAGAGACCTTTTGTTTTATATTTGCACCAATATTCGCGATGTCTTTGCGATAGTCGTGGTGTCGCCGCAAAGTCTGCACGAATATTGCCTGCAATGAAAAAAATCAATTTTAGACCCATAACTTGCCTCACTAACACTTTTTCTCAAACATGGGGTTAGAGTATCTCCACCCTGACCCCTTATGTTAGCTTTCACAGAAATGTTCTGCCCCGGAAACCACCGTTAAGCAATAAAAAGGTGGCTGCAACTTTCTGGTCAGGTTGAGCTCAGCCAATCACAGCATTCCTATTGGCGTGCGCATTTGCGATTTACCGAGAAGATTTTCACGGGCAGAGATATCACTATAATGTTAGGCTTACATTTTTCAAAAACTACTGAATGGAATTGCCACAGTTTACAAAAAGCACAATCTGTGTAACAACATCTACCTTTCTGTCAAATTTACTGTCATTCCGTAAAGCAGTTTGGGCTGTAGGTTCAACAAGGCATTCCTATGGGAATTAACATTACAAAAGCACCCTTATTTTGCACTCTTATTTCTAGGACCGCACTTCATAGATCAACCCCAAACTTTCCATGACACACAACCTATTGTGACACTTTTGTTTGGAAAATTTCAACAAAAAAAAAAAAATATATATATATATATATATATATATATATTACCTACTGGCGGTCGCCAGTAGGTAGTTATAGTTAGGACCACGTTTCCATAGGAAAACCTCAACATTCTATTTTGAATAACTTTGGCGCCGGTCGACGAATCCTCGCGAATTTCTCAAAATAGGTGGGGCGCTACGCTCCGCTCCTACCCTGAAAGTCTCGGGGGGATCCGGCAAGCGGGGGCTGAGATAAAAGGGGGGTCCCAAAACGCGTTTTTCCCATGCATTTTTCCATAGGACCTTTAGAACGAGCTACAGCCCGAACGGCTGAACAGAATTACTCAAAATTTGGCAGAGAGGTAGTCCCTAGGTCAAGGAAGTGCCTTTTGTAGGTTTGGTGTAAATCTGTTCAGTAGATTCTGAGAAAATAGCCTTTAAATCAATATATATATCTGAGCCCGCTTACGGTACGCTTACCGTACGCTTACGGTAAGCGTACGGTGGCGTGCGCGAGCGCGATTCTGATTGGCTCTTAGATCTTAGTAAACATTCGAATCGGCCGAAACCAGGAAGCGGCGGCCGCCATTTTGTGTATTTCACTCTGAAAAAAAAGAGTGAAAACAAGGAAAGGGGGCAATGAGGAGAGTTACAGACCCCCTAACATTTGTAAGGGGGTCAAAGAAGGACAGAAAAGTACAAAAAAAACATTTATTGATTTTAAAAAAAATCACGGGGTACGCGTACGGTAAGCTTACGGTAAGCGTACGGTAGAAAATTTTTTTTAAAAAAAATGAAAATCAGATTTAAGTGTTTAGATATTAGGGGGCTCTAAAAAGAGCCGTTGTGTTTATGAAATGATTTTTTAGTGGTACCTACAAGTAAGTACCGATGCAGAGTCTAAGGTTCAAGAGGAAGACTCTGTTCCCTTCATCATTGAAGTGCACACCATCTCCTCTATAAATGTCTTGCATGTCATAACGCAAGTTGTTGTGGTAAATGGCACCCATACCATAGTCACGGAGGAAAGCAGAAACAGATTTGTTGACGTGCTTTCTTGCTTTGTCATCGCACCGCGTGCCCACCGTGCGTGCACGGCACTAACTGCGTAAAGTGGGCGCGCGGTGCGCGAAGCGCACCGCGTGCTCACTGTGCGCGCACGGTGCGCGAAGCGCACCGTGCGCGCACGGAACGAACTGCGTTAAGTGGGCGCGCACGCCACGAATGGCGTAAAGTAACTTAGCATTTAAAAAACCGTACAAATTCACTGAAAAAACCATAGGTTTCACACACGTTATAGTTAGGAATTAGCATTTAAAAAACCTTGCAAATTCACTGAAAAAACCATAGGTTTCACACATGTTATAGTTAGCGGAAATTTTACTGATAAAAAACCAATGAAATTCCCCCGTTATAGTTAGTGCAGGCAACTATAACTCACGCGACCGCAATCTTCTGCTGATGACATATGTGTCTTTATGAAAAAAATATATTTGTAATATATGTATAGCTAAAAATGTATGGAAGAAGACATGGGCAAATAAGTGTCTAAATACAGTATTAGCATCAGCAGAGGATTGCGGTCGCGTGAGTTATAGTTGCCTGCACTAACTATAACGGGGGAATTTCATTGGTTTTTTATCAGTAAAATTTCCGCTAACTATAACATGTGTGAAACCTATGGTTTTTTCAGTGAATATATATATATATATATATATATATATATATATATATATATATATATATTCCAATACGTGTGCTCTGCACTTGAAGGTGCACTCGGTGAACTGCAATCTGTTCGTTAGGGCACTGACAGCACTTCAACCTCGAGTGTTTGCCTGACGCGTTTCGGATGATTCCTTCCTCATAGGCTCACTCCAATGATTTGCTATCAGCTGACACTCATTTAAATGCTCCAATGAGCTTCTTCACCTTTTCCCAACGCCTGCTGGGACTTGTAGTGTCAGCCGCCGCCTCTTGCTCAAATGAGATAGGTAAGTGTATAGTCCTTCAGCACAGTTGCGCCGTGATGTGCCGCTGATGCCCATATTGAATTCAGTCCCCCACAACTGGCGACGACATGATTTGCGCGCCGTGGCCCCCTTTGGCAATCCTGGGGTGGTGCTGCCTTCCTACGCCTGAGCTGGCGCGACAATATTCCAATACGTGTGCTCTGCACTTGAAGGTGCACTCGGTGAACTGCAATCTGTTCGTTAGGGCACTGACAGCACTTCAACCTCGAGTGTTTGCCTGACGCGTTTCGGATGATTCCTTCCTCATAGGCTCACTCCAATGATTTGCTATCAGCTGACACTCATTTAAATGCTCCAATGAGCTTCTTCACCTTTTCCCATCGCCTGCTGGGACTTGTAGTGTCAGCCGCCGCCTCTTGCTCAAATGAGATAGGTAAGTGTATAGTCCTTCAGCACAGTTGCGCCGTGATGTGCCGCTGATGCCCATATTGAATTCAGTCCCCCACAACTGGCGACGACATGATTTGCGCGCCGTGGCCCCCTTTGGCAATCCTGGGGTGGCGCTGCCTTCCTACGCCTGAGCTGGCGCGACAATATTCCAATACGTGTGCTCTGCACTTGAAGGTGCACTCGGTGAACTGCAATCTGTTCGTTAGGGCACTGACAGCACTTCAACCTCGAGTGTTTGCCTGACGCGTTTCGGATGATTCCTTTCTCATAGGCTCACTCCAATGATTTGCTATCAGCTGACACTCATTTAAATGCTCCAATGAGCTTCTTCACCTTTTCCCAACGCCTGCTGGGACTTGTAGTGTCAGCCGCCGCCTCTTGCTCAAATGAGATAGGTAAGTGTATAGTCCTTCAGCACAGTTGCGCCGTGATGTGCCGCTGATGCCCATATTGAATTCAGTCCCCCACAACTGGCGACGACATGATTTGCGCGCCGTGGCCCCCTTTGGCAATCCTGGGGTGGTGCTGCCTTCCTACGCCTGAGCTGGCGCGACAATATTCCAATACGTGTGCTCTGCACTTGAAGGTGCACTCGGTGAACTGCAATCTGTTCGTTAGGGCACTGACAGCACTTCAACCTCGAGTGTTTGCCTGACGCGTTTCGGATGATTCCTTCCTCATAGGCTCACTCCAATGATTTGCTATCAGCTGACACTCATTTAAATGCTCCAATGAGCTTCTTCACCTTTTCCCAACGCCTGCTGGGACTTGTAGTGTCAGCCGCCGCCTCTTGCTCAAATGAGATAGGTAAGTGTATACTCCTTCAGCACAGTTGCGCCGTGATGTGCCGCTGATGCCCATATTGAATTCAGTCCCCCACAACTGGCGACGACATGATTTGCGCGCCGTGGCCCCCTTTGGCAATCCTGGGGTGGTGCTGCCTTCCTACGCCTGAGCTGGCGCGACAATATTCCAATACGTGTGCTCTGCACTTGAAGGTGCACTCGGTGAACTGCAATCTGTTCGTTAGGGCACTGACAGCACTTCAACCTCGAGTGTTTGCCTGGCGCGTTTCGGATGATTCCTTCCTCATAGGCTCACTCCAATGATTTGCTATCAGCTGACACTCATTTAAATGCTCCAATGAGCTTCTTCACCTTTTCCCAACGCCTGCTGGGACTTGTAGTGTCAGCCGCCGCCTCTTGCTCAAATGAGATAGGTAAGTGTATAGTCCTTCAGCACAGTTGCGCCGTGATGTGCCGCTGATGCCCATATTGAATTCAGATTGCAGTTCACCGAGTGCACCTTCAAGTGCAGAGCACACGTATTGGAATATTGTCGCGCCAGCTCAGGCGTAGGAAGGCAGCACCACCCCAGGATTGCCAAAGGGGGCCACGGCGCGCAAATCATGTCGTCGCCAGTTGTGGGGGACTGAATTCAATATGGGCATCAGCGGCACATCACGGCGCAACTGTGCTGAAGGACTATACACTTACCTATCTCATTTGAGCAAGAGGCGGCGGCTGACACTACATGTCCCAGCAGGCGTTGGGAAAAGGTGAAGAAGCTCATTGGAGCATTTAAATGAGTGTCAGCTGATAGCAAATCATTGGAGTGAGCCTATGAGGAAGGAATCATCCGAAACGCGTCAGGCAAACACTCGAGGTTGAAGTGCTGTCAGTGCCCTAACGAACAGATTGCAGTTCACCGAGTGCACCTTCAAGTGCAGAGCACACGTATAGGAATATATATATATATATATATATATATATATATATATATATATATATATATATATATATATATATATATATATATATATATATATATATATATATATATATATATATATATATATATATATATATATATATATATATATATATATATATATATATATATATATATATATATATATATATATATATATATATATATATATATATATATATATATATATATATATATATATATATATATATATATATATATATATATATATATATATATATAACCTATTGGCGGTTGCCAGTAGGTAATTCTAGTTAGGACCTAGTTACCATAGGAAAATCGCAAAATTCTATTCCTAATACCTTTGGCGCCTATGAATCTTCGTGAAATTTTCAAAACTTATGGCCCACTCCGGTCCGCTCCTACCCTGAAAGTTTCGGGGTGATTCAGCAAGCGGGGGACGAGAAAAAAGGGGGGTGCCAAAACATGTTTTGTCCATGCAATTTTCCATAGGAAACTTTAGGCACGGCTACAGTCCGAACTGCTGAACGGAATTACACCAAATTTGGCAAAAAGGTAGCCCTTGGTTCAGAAAGAGCCCTTTTTGTTAAATGGTGCAAATCCGTTCAGTAGTTGCTAAGAAAATTAAAAATTAAAAAATATCAATATCTATAGGCACAGAGGACCGCGCACCCTCCCGATCACGAGCTTCATGCTAATTGGCGGTCAGCACTCCAAACCAGGAAGAGTTGGCAGCCAAAGAGACAAACAAACACGCAAAACACGAAAAGGGGGCAGGGTAGAAACACCCTGACCCCCTAGGCCTGCTTAGGGGGTCCCCAAGGGCCCCCCCCCCCAAAAAATATTTTTTTTTTTTAAATCGCGGGATGCGTGCTGGAACCGCGGATCCGGCCGCAAAAATTTAAAAAAACTAAGTGCGGGCTCCCACGCTTCGTTTAAATAAAGCCCCCGGGTGGGCCAGGTCCCGGGGGCAGAAAAAAAAGTGTGTGTGGGGGCCCAATCCCCCCCCACACTGCCCCGGGGATGGCCACCCCCGGGGTTTTGCACAATGATTTGCGGGGGGCACACGGCCCCCCTGCAGCCCCGGGGACCGCCACCCCCCAGGACTTTGATTTTTACGTGGGGGGGCATCCAAGCCCCCCCAAGCCCCGGGGACCGCCACCCCCTGGGGCTTCAACAGTAAATGGGTGGGGGGGCTCAAAGGCCCCCTCACCCATGTCCATGGGTGACCATGTCATGAGTGATGTAATATGTGACGTCATCAGCAGTGCATTCCGGGTGTGCGAGTTATAGTTAGCTGAACTAACTATAACGGGGGAATTTCTATGGTTTTGTACGAGTGAAATTTCCAACTATCTATAACGCCCCTGAAACCTATGTTTTTTCAGTGAATTTCTAAGGTTTTATAAATGCTAATTTCTAACTATGACTTGCCTGAAACCTATGTTTTTTTCAGTGAGTATGTATATATTGATACTTGATTCATATATTCAAGACACTGGTGACTTTTTACTAAAACTTCAAAAAATCAAATGGAAGAGTGGATACTGGATGCTTGCACTTGATGTGTCGTCCCTATATACTAGCATAGTACACAAGGATGGCTTGGCAGCGGTGGATTATTATCTATCAAAAAGGGATGAACAATTTACTGATCATACCAACATGCTTCTAGAAATGTTAAAAATATGTCTCAACAACAACATATTCATGTTTAACAATTTGATATATCGGCAGCTCCAAGGAGTAGCTATGGGGGCCAGCTTCTCTCCAAGCTATGCATGTTTGCACATGGGGGCTTGGGAGGAGCTGGTCCTTAAAACAGAGCATAAAGACATAATAGACTCTAATGTTATAGCATGGTATCGTTATATAGATGACCTGTTTGTGGTATGGAGCGGTACCAGAGAAGCGGCAGTTGATTTCGTGGGTTCCATCAATACGAATGATTACAATCTCAATTTTACAGTTAGTTTGAGTCAGACCAATGTCACATTTTTGGACACTGAAGTATTTATCCTGAATGGGGCTATTGAAACCAAACTGTATAGAAAGGAAACAGCAGGCAATACTATTCTGCACGCTGCCAGTGCACACCCCCAGCACTTTATCACTAGTATACCTTATGGTGAGATGCTTTGGATTCGCAGGGTCTGTAGTAATCAAATAGAATTGGAGGCGGCCCAAGCATCGAGTAAGATCAGATTCCTCCAACGTGGCTACTCCATTAAAACCATTGAGGGGGCCATCAGTAGGTCTCAAACTAAATCCAGACAGGAGTTACTCGACAAGTATGACACTACGATGAGCATTCAGTCAACTAGTCAATCCAATTCTGAACCTCAAAATGACTTCAGGATTATTACGGGGTACAGTAAACAACACTCTGATCTTTATCATATATTTAATCGGAATTGGCCCATTCTTTTAAGTGACCCCATATTAGGCTCAACTTTACCTCGTAGAGCGACTATAACATTCAGTCGGGCGTCTTCTTTGAAAGACCATATAGTCGACACTAACCCTGAAATAATGGAAAAAACTAGTTGGCTCCAATCAAATGGGGGTTTTTTCAGATGCAAAACGTGCAAAGCTTGCACACATGGGGTTAACACTAAATATTTCAAAGATGGTTTTAGTGACAGAAAATATAACATTGAGAAGGTTTTAACATGTAAAACTGAATACGCTATATATGTGCTCCAATGTACGTGTGCACTCAGGTATGTAGGTAGCACCAAACTGGAGGTACATAAACGCATCCTTCAGCACCTGAGGGCTATCACGAACCAAGACAACACCTACCCAGTGGCGCGACATTTCAAAGATGTACACCGTAGTAATAACAAGGACTTAACTTTTTTTGTTATTGACTCGGTGCCACCTAGCAGACGTGGGGGGAATAGAGAAGCAAAGTTAAGACAGTTGGAAACTAAATACATACTCCAGCTAGACTCTAAATCCCCGGTTGGTCTCAATGTCACAGAGGATTTGCACACCATTTTACATTAAAACCATTCTCTTTATATATTTGTATATGCTATGGAGGGTAATCAACAGCATCAATGCATATCAAGTCTGGTTACATGATTGGTATCTAACCAACCCATTAGTGGTTCTTATCAAGAGGTTTTTATATCAATGTGGGATACTATTTTAACCTTTGTGTATTCTATTTATTGTTTTAGTGTAATAAATAGTCACCAATCATGAAGACTTCTAAGCCAGCGTTAAGAATGTTTAAGTAGACTGTACACCGTACTGTTATTATATACTTATGAGGTTCCAATGGGCGATTGCATTGAATTATGTATTGAAACATACTCTACCCCCTTCTAAACTATTGTAGCCCCAACAAATGATCCTCATGAAGCACCCCTATCATTTGGGGTTTTACTATCATCTTAATTGGGTAAACATCGATATGGACATACCAATCTCCAATATCCCTGGATAATAGTTTATTTCACCATATACCGCACCATTAGACATTTATCCAAGATTATTAGAGTACAGAATGAGAGAGTTGATTATAGGTCGGAAAATAAGGTATCTGCAGCTGGGATCAGCAGCAGTTGTTCTTCCCTATTTGCACTGTCATTGCACTTTGTTTGAACTGCGTCGTTACTGTTTACAAATGTATATTTTTTTATATATTTTACAGGTTTTTTATATAACAGTTTTTAATGCTTAATGATTGAGTGTTAAATTATTGGATACAATGTTAATTTATTGGCATTTATTTGCACTCAGCACACTTCCTCATACTCGTGCACAATTGCAGGGATCTGCAATCAGATGGGTTTGTAGGACCATGATACATGGAGTTTTTTTGGAGTGTTCTTAGGGATTTGTCCCGCTATTTGATTATGCAAACTCTAATATGATATGAATTCCTGTTGGTATTTTACCAATTAATGTGTGCTTTTACGTATGACAAGACTATAACATATACAATGCAAATATTTGTTTAGTATATACTTGTACATTAAGCATATGTCTTGAATTTGACTACATTACATGAGTCTGCTTTCTCTTTCCATGTTTAAACCACATCACGTGCCGAGTATCGTTCTTCCTATTTAAGGAAGTGATGTGTATTTACTTGTTGTCATGTGATCAAGGCACAGGGAGAGCCAAAACGTTATGACGACATCGTTGCAGTTGAGCAATTAAAACCTTTTGCACTAAGAAGTCGGTCCGTGTTTGTGTTGCCTGATCAGAGGCTACGAGGAGGCAGCCCTGCCAGGGGTACAATTGAATTGAGATATATATATATATATAAATAAGACTCCCGCAACCTCCTTACGGTGACGAAAGAGAGACGGACCCAAAGGTATCAAGCAAGATGTTTAATCGACCTTGTCACAAAACAATGACGCGTTTCGGGCTACAGACGCCCTTGTTCACATGCGGAGCACAGTCCACCATGATAGTTTTAAATGTTGCTTAGTGCACACCCCCCCTCTCAGGGTTCCGTATCACATGACATTAAGCATGGAAGACAGATTTTACACTGCAACTCTAATAAACTTCCCATACATGATCAAGAAGTTCCATAGGATTGTACTCTTATTGTTTTTACACAATGAATTCAGTTATAAATACAAAATCACAATATTGTGCAAAATGCAAAAGATTTTAAATAACTGTATAAAATTCATTTAAAATATCACCTATCATGACAAACTAAAAAATACACAGCCCCCAGTGATGGCAAGTGCCTCTTACACTAGAGACGGCTATTCTTAATGGTCCATAATACCAGAATCCTGTCAAAATTAATATTATGGCCTAAATAGTACAGTTTGTCATAAATTAATGAACATGTAAACAATGCATTTTCAATGATATACTACACAGGATAAATCGTTGATGTTATTTGTATTATGTGCTGATCTCCTATGTTAAAGAGGAGTCTTATATATTAATTCCATATACTATTGTATTATCAATGATCCCAACTTACTGTTTTTTAAAGAAATAAAGTGTGTAAGTGCCTAGCAAAAAAAAAAAAAAAAGTGGAGTGCAAAATGGTGCTACAGTGCAAATTTATAAAGTGCTTAGTATAGTGTGTGCAAATTTAGATATATTAATAACAGTAAAAACAACGTCCCAGTAGATACTGTTAGTCATATAAATATTTTTGCTAAAAAATCTCATACTAAATTTATCACTCTAAAAACAGCTATTCTAGCAGATATGGCCACTTCCTATCAAATTCTAGGATCATTTTTGTCTCCAGCTGCCTTAATTTACGCTCCCTATTGCTACAACGTCGAGATTTAGGGATAGCATCAATAACAAAATATGTGAGGCAATTTACGTCATTACTGTGTGCTCTTTTAAAATGCCTCGCTACTGGATATGCAGGATCACTATGCAAGATGGCTCGTATGTGTTGTAAGATTCTGACATGCACCTGTAGCTTGGTACTACCAATGTAGTTAAGACCACAGGTGCATGTCAGAACATATACTGCGTAATCGGTTCTGGAATTAAAGCTACCTTTGATAGCTATTTCTTTCCCAGTGAAGGGAGTCACATAATGGGGCTTGTTAATTCCGAACTTGCAAGCTCTGCAAGATGAACATTTTCTGAAGCCCTGAGCTGGCCTCAGCCAAGAAGGTGTCTTTCTTATCTCAGGGCAGCTTTTATCTAGTAGAGCCTCTAGATAGGGATCCTAAATGTCTTGTTCTACAATTTGTGATAAGCTGACATTCTGACCTCTTAACAGAACCAATGTCATCACAGCTACAATGTGGAGTGATAGGTAATTAAAAAATGATGATCCAATGTGGAGGCATTCTCAGTTAGTTACGATCAGGGTGGAGTCAGAGGGCCTAAGGTGACACCACAGCCAGTCTGAATTATGTATTGAGGGCACATACCAGGGATCTTCCTCATTGGGCTCTTGGATGAGTGAAAAAACTTAGTCAGCCTAGCAGGAGGAGTTTATGATAATCTTTTTGTCTCTCTTTTGGGGTAGCGAATTATATTGGTAAGTGGAACGGGAAGATTTGTTAGAGATCTTCCCAGCTGACTATAATTGACTGGGTATGAAAGAATCTCTCTATTCAGAGGCATGACATGGATACTATGTGTTGTTTTGAGCTGAGGGGGAAGTAGCTCTATGTACTAAAAAGGTTGTCCCCATCCTTTTTTGTAGGTGATCCCCTTTCCACTTCCCATTCTGGTAACACATCAAGGCAGCCGATGCTACCTATGGGAGCCCCTGACCCTTTGTTCTTTATGCTGGCCGAGGTCCGAGGCAAAAACCCCTGTTCTGTGTATTCCCTGACTTTTTTATAAGTGGAAGCCTCTAACAACTTCGAAAAAGTGCCAAAAAGAAAATGTGGACAGCTTCAAAAGGAGGCCAGATGTGATGTTGCAGACTCAGCTCTAGATTCCTCTTGTAGGAGTCCAGCACCAGCAGTGCCACAAGACTCTAGTTCCCGGTTCCCTATGCCACCATCAGGACCAGCACAAGTATGTAATCCATGAGAAGGGTAGCAGGAACGGGAAAAGGCTCTCATGGATCCCATTGTGATGACAAATAATTCGGTGTCACTCAGAAGGTGTCATAAGTATGAATAAAGTTATCAAAGTCCTTTCAATGGAATATGATGTTATGTTGACCAAACAACCAATACCGAGACAAAGCAAGAATCATGACAAACAAAGAAGGACAGTCACAGAAGCGGACAGCCACTGCGGTTTCAAATATTCCTAGTGAGTTTCAAATCTGACATTTACTCTGTCCTGCAACTCTTTCCTCTGAGGCATCTGTAGAATTCAGCTATTTTACATTGCAAGTTAAATGTGTTTATAATGCAAATTCTTTGGTCATAATCATAGTAACTGTTTTAAAAAAATCATAGTAGCATTGCATCATAAGTGATCCCTCAACTCAACCCATCTCAAGAAAAACAGCTAATTGTTCATCCCTAATCCCGGCCAAACTGTCTCTAGAGCGATCCGCCCTTGGCCTTTATGTGTGCAAGTATACGATCTTCGGTACTTTAGAGGGCACTGAAGTGCTCACGCAGTAACATGCGATGCTACTGAAAACACCTTACACAGCCCTAAGCATAATAACATAAAAAGTAGTACCATCTATCTTCATCAGACAGCACGACAGACTGCCAATGGCTGGACTAAGAACTCTTGTACAACGAGCATGGACTCCAGAGAGCCATGGGAGGGACAAATTCAATTAATATGAGGGATAAGCAAGGCACACAAAATACCTCATTCCAATCCCTTGCAGAACTTCAGGGAAAAAAAGCAGCAAACTGGTTCTGGATGAGGAACTTCGCTGGAAGTATTAGAAGATTGACAGATGTGCTCAGAGAAAGATACGTAGGGGGAAGTCCCATTCTTTGCTTCAGGAATCACCGAGGCATTTCAGACAGACCCTGCACAGTATTTATATGACACAAATGCCTCCAATGTGGATGGTCCTACTGATTTAGCTAACATAGGACTGTTTTCTGAAACCTACACATTTTTCATTGAAAGTAGAGCAAAAAACACTGGCTGACAGATAAATGAGAAAGTCTTGAATGATATAACGCAGGAGAATCCACCACAGGGTCAAAGAGGACCAAATGTTTTGAGCGCATTTAGAATGTCCATATTAAAAAATCATATACAGTGAATTTAAATCAAAGTCCTTTACATATTCAGCAGATATCCTGAACATTTGGCATGTACACACCTCTGCAGAACCCACAGGTATAGATGTAAGAAAATGAAGAAGGTATATTGGCTGATGATGCGTTTTATGTCTAGCTGTGAGACATTTAGTTACCTTATGGTGGGCATGAAACCAATCCACTGTTTATCATTGGTTGGCCACAATGGAACTCTCATTTGATTGGCTTGTGTGGACTTTACTTTCCTGTCGTGAGCCTGTCCCTCCCCTGGAGCATGGACGCATTATTGTGTCCTTACACTGCTTGTTTTTTTGGCGCTACTTTGTTCTTTTTAGCTATGCTCCCTATGAGAGTGAGTGCGTTTTCCAGCTTTCCCCCTCAAGCATGTCTCTGCACTCCTGTCTCTGTGTTGCTCTGTATCTTTAAGTGTTTTTCAGCCCCCCATTTCCGTGTTCCTCTATCTCGCCATGTGGTTCTGCGCTCACACCCTATCTGTCTCCATGTTGCTCTGCTCTCCACCTCCAGTTACTGTGTTGCGCAGCTATCATGCAGAACGTAAGGGATCTGTTACTTAAATATTACAAATAATAGCCTTTTCTAAAAAGCACTTAATAATGCTATTTTTGCATTTTTACATGCGGTTGATCATGAGGTTAAACCAGGCAGATCCAACTCAGCCTTTCACCTTTCCAAAGCCTGTAAACTGATTGCTATTAAAAATGGTTAATAGTAACATATGATATTTTGAGACAGTACAAACAGCAGAAAATCGTACGAAGGGATATATAAAATGCTAATTTATTAGTTATTATTGCAGGAGAAGCCGCAGTCTCACCCTCACTCTGCTGTGAACCTACTATTAAATCATGTTTAATCAGTTTATTTTGTTTCGTTTTTTTAGCAACCCTGCAAACCTTGCTAAATATATTATATTAATTCAGTTGTAGTAGCTGCCTTACTGATTGGGCTTTCATATAAAACATTCAGACATTTTTTAATGATTTAAAATTCACAAAATGGCAAATGACGTGCTTTTAAACATGGTGAAGATCAAGTTACATACCTTCAGTAGTGCCTTATCTAGTAGAGACTCAATCTATTCATAGATTCCTCACTTAGAATTATCCTCAGACGTCAGACTAAATCCAGAATTTTTTTGTGAGCAGTAGCCCTGTGCGCTGGTAGATTTGGGTCATCCACATCGGAAGTGATGAGTGCGGTGTCTATATAGGTGCCACCCCACAAAGCTGATATCAGTTTATTTTTTAGACTTTCCACGCCAGAAGCACAGAGCCATATAGAACACTGTCCAGTGGTGTGGAAACCTAGGGCGCTGAGAGGGAAACCACCCAGTCCCTAGAAATCCGTTTGCAGAGCAGGGAGGATGGGTGGGTCAGTAAGGAATCTGCTGCTAAATAGAGTCTATACCAGATAAGACATTACCGAAGGTAAGTAACTTGTTCATTTAATAGAGGCTACTAGCCGCAGATTCCTTACCTTAGAATAGATGCCCAAGCAACACATCCCCGGAGGTGGGTCTGCAAAACCGTTTCACACTAAAAAATCCTGCAGGACAGAACAGGCAATGTGCCCACCCCGACAGAACTGAATGTCCAGGCAGTAGTGCTTGATGAAGGTGTACAGAGAGCCCACGTTGCTGCCTTGCAGATGTGCAGGACCGCAACTCCACGTGCTAATGTAGTGGTGGCAGCCTTACCTCTGGCGGAATGAGCACTAAAACCCTCAGGGGGTTGCTTCTTGGCTAATGCGCAGCAGATTTTAATGCAGAGCACAAATTCCTTAGGAGGCTCCCCTGGGTACCTCCATATTTGCGATACATGAGGAGCTGTACATTGGTTATATTTCAGACCTGCTTCAACTTAGAACCTTATTGAGCTGGCTTTATATCTGGCTTAAGACTGAGCCCATTCTAAATGGGTTAATTATTCAGGATTGTCTTTCTCTTGATAATCATAAAATAATCCCCTGGTTGAACCACATAAAACCTGCATTCTATATCTCGGGTCGCCCCAGTCTGTTACTCACCCAGAAGGTGTTACCAAAAATGATTATCAATGGGTAAACATTATTTTTTAATGCAGCTATCTGTTAATCGTGAGGCAACAATGTTGCACACCCTCAGTGCAGGCTTATTTCCTGACAGTTAGTTAGCTCCACTGAACCATATTTAACATGGGTGAATATGTTTATCATCGACACCTCTTATCCAGATTTATGATGAATGTGTTTCTGCCCTTGGTTAGTTTTCCTAAAGTATGGGTGGTAGATGGTCGTCTAGGGCAGTGTGGGTGTGATGGCTTTTCAAAGCAGACTTTGCTGCATGTTGTCTTGCTTTGTAGTCATTATTCCTTACCCAAGAAAAAGTATTTGACTCTGATCCTGAAGGAGGCTAAATTTTTCAAAGTGTGGCCGGCCATGTTGTTTCTGGCTATGTTGGGAGATGTTCGCACATGTGTTTGCATGGTTAATTTTTTAGGTCTCGGCAGGCGAAAGCAGCGCGCATGCACTGCTCTTGTCATACGAGAGCTTCTTGGAATCAATACAGATTCCAAAGCTCTCGGAGGCGGCGTTGAAGCCCCGCTCATCTTTTTGATTGGTTTGCGTCATCTTGCATGCAAAACGCTGGCTTCTCATTGTAAAGGAGGCTTCTTAGTCCCTCCTTGTTGCCGCCTTGTCTCCTTTTGGCCACGCCAACCGAGACTTGATCTTTTACCGGTGGCGTGACACTCTCTTCTTTATTACTCCCTACACACTTTTTTTTTCTCTGTCAGCTTTGGCAAAGTCAGACGCGTGTTTACTTTTGCATCGCGCTTTCACTTAAAGTGAAAGCGCGATGCAAAAGTAAACACGTGGTCTTGCGCTCCCCGGCATATGGGTCCGGGCCGTCAAAGGGCCCACAACTTGCTTTTCTCTCTTTTTAGCCATTTGCAGGGGACGGCGAACGTGATCAGCGATCAGCTGTCGAATTGACCAGCGTTTCCCTGATGAGCGCCATTTGGGATCAGCGCCCAGTTTCGGGAGTGGAGGAGGCAATCCAACTATGAGCTTTGCCGGGTAGCGAGAGGAGGAAGCTACGGAGGAAAGAGAAGAGTTGCGGCACGAGTGTCCGGGTGAGAGGTCCTCCTGTATACGTGCTACCCTCGAGGAATGAGATCTGGCAAGGTAGAGTGTAGCATCTGGGGCAAAGTGCCTCGGGCCGGGCAGCCAGCGCGACATGCTCCCTCCCTCGCCTGTGACCATGGGATGCTGTGGGGGTGTTCGTCCCTCGACCCGTGGTCGGCTTTCGGAGAGGGGCTGCGTACGGGGGACATAGCTGTGTTTTGTGTTAGTGGCGCTAAGATAGGGTAGAAGCGCAACAAGGCCTCGTTAGCAAGAAAATGGTCTTTCAGAGCAGTCTGCATGTAACTTCTTGTGGACGTTGATTAGTGGGTGAAAGATGTCTAGTTCTCCCATGCTTGATAATGCTCGTCGAGTAATTCTGTTGGGACCGGTATTGTGGCGTATCTATGTTAGGGGTTTGTTGGCACGCGGCAATATGAGTCCTGTGAGCTCACTAGTGTTGCCCGGGTTGGAGTTGGATGTCACACCGCGCAACGATCGATGGTAATTTGGTTCTGGTCTCGTGCGCACTGGAAGCGGCCCTGCAGGTAGAACATGGCCTCGGCTAGAGTGTATTGTGCGCACAGCTTTGAGAAAGACGGGCTTTTATCTCCTCAGCCTGTGCAAGCAGGTCAGGTAGCACTGGAGAGCTGGCGCTGATCCGAGGCCTGTGTTCACGTAAGTGTACATCAGATGCTGCGCCACCACCACCAGCACCTGTTGTAAAGGAAGCTGTCTGCCAACAGCCAGCCTTCCTGGCAGTAAACAGCGGCGGCCTCCAATGTGGGACCGAGTGCTGTTGTATGTTTCTTAATCTCGTTCACAAGTTGTTGCAAGGCACATTTGAGTGCCGCCCATAGGTAGAGCACGCTGTTAAATTGAAGTTACAAAATACCTGTAAATAAGAGACGTATGGGATGGCCAATCCATGGAGAAAAGCCTTACAAGGCCTCTTAGCCTCACTTCTCTCCTCCTGATGCCTAGGGCAATGAAACAGAGGGGTGACTGGCCATTTCCACCCATGGTGGCCCCATGTTCTCAGCTACCACCCAAGCAGGTGAGCAACACTAGGATGCTGTCCCCTCTATGTGCCTTTCGGCCAAAGTGGCCAGCTGCATAGTCTCTGCATTATGCAGTGGCCGATCCATGCCAGCAGTTGTTAGCCTGGTGCAGTGAAGTCAGTGGGATAGTATCTGTTAATGAGAATCACGTTAACAAGCATCGAAGCAGCAGACATTTCACGATGCTCTGAGCTAGAGGTGGGCAGGCTAGGAAGCCGAGCCAAGGGTCTGTCTTGGTTCTAAGAGCCAGAGTACGAGCAAAGCCATAAAATATATTTTTTGCAATAGGTTCAGCAAACCGCAGTATTTCTTTAATACAAGAAAGCGTGTCACTTAAGCATATTTAATTATATCACTTCATTGAGTGGCATTCATTAGAAAAGGATACTTTCTAACATGAACTCTGAAACATCCATGCACTGCCCACCCCGGTAAAGATGCTGAGTGAACTGAGACAGGTTGGGTTATCATGTGCCAGCTCCAATGGCTCGTTTCACGTTTTGCTGTGTTCGAATATCAACTTCTTTGTTGCGCTTTATACAACACTTGTGCCAGTGTCCGTGTACGTTGAGGAATAGATGGACTGGCGCCTGAACCATCGTGACCCTATAGTGCCTAAAAACCCCCTCGGGTGACAAGCCGCGCTATAAATCCGCTTTATTGGTCAGTTGAGCATCCCCTGCGGCTGTAAAGGGGATGAAATATTACCATCACAGATCGTTTTTGTTTGTATTTTGTATCTTTGTGTTATTCCTCAAAAAGCACCAAGACCAAGAACAGAAATCTGATAATATTTGTAAGTATATCCATCTTTGTAAGGCGATTGTGCTTTAGGTGCATAGTTACCTAGGCGGGTAGTTTTGTTTGCAAACTGTTCTCTGGGTGGTCCGTTTTGTATGTGGAGTCCATGCTGCCTCATAGTCTGTACAGTTGCTTGGATGAAGCCACGATACTCCGACTCTATCTGCTCACTTTATTAAGATAGCCTATATTTGTTTTTAAATGTAGCATGCTTGCATATTTATTTATTGTAAAGCATCACTGTGTTAATGAAGTACAAATGGCTGAGTTATATTACATTTGTAAAAATTTGTATTCCCGCTACGAGTCAGTGGTATGTACTTGCGGATCGATTGGTGAGTGCTGGAGTTCATATAGCCTATTTTCAGCCCCAGATGCAGGACTTTAAGTGTGCCGTGTCCTGCTGGTGCTGAGCACGGCCAGTTCTAAAAAGCAGGCACTGAAACGGTTCCCTATCGGGCTCTCCCTTTTTGCCCTCACCATCAGGGTGAAAAAAAACCTTAACTCTGCAGCAGTACCCCCCTTCACTGTCTTTAAAGCAGCTTCACAGTCTCATCATGTCAGAACGAAGCAATTGTTGTTGCTTATTTACCTTATGTAACTAACAACCATTGACAAAGCCAATAGTCCTGGCTTTTTGTAGGTGTAATCTTACTTGTTTTCTATAGGTGGATGCAAAGAAAGAACCTGCAAAATACAAGTTGGGTGACACACTATGCTAAACACAGATGTTTTAGCTTATGTGTTTTTAAGCCACGCCTTTAATTACATTGGCCACGCCCCTTTGAGACCCCCCCCCCCCCCAGTTTTTTTTATCCAACTTAAAGCACTGCCTGGATGCTCCCAGTAACTCAATGTAGTTTACATGTTGAAAGCTTGACATGAGCAATAGTGCGGTGTGTATAAGATTACCTCCTAGATTATTTCGGGAATGTTCCAAATCGGGATCTTCACTACAATACCATTGTGAGTATACGCCCAGTGTGCCCAGATCCTGACTAAGGCAATGAATCTAATCTATGTACTTCCTACAGCTCTTGAATATGTTGACTCCATTCTCCGGCGAATAATGTGTAATTTGGCTTAAATGCTGCATCCGCAGATGACATTCCCCAATAAACTTCTTCAGTATGTCTGAACACAATGCAAACATCCCTTCAACTCTCCTTTCTTTTTTTGTACCTTGCTCAAAATTCATTATTTTGGGCAGCTTTTACTAACGTGTAAAGCAGTACATTTGATCTACTCTGCAGGATTCCGTTTTTCCTATGTATGAGGATGTGTGGGGTGAAATAAGGAACGCATCACTTCTGCTGTACGTGGCTCAGTTTATTCCGTTTTAAGGTCCCATAACTGTGTTACTGAACTTTGTACTAGAGCAGAACGATATTTGCACCATTTTTACATCAAAACAGTGCATTTTAAAACAAAACCAGATACGATATTACAAGACACCGGAACGTACTGTAATGTAATACAATACAATTTCACATCTTTTGCTCTGTCTTCAGCTGACAGGGGTAACTTGCGTACTTTGCCATTAAATTTAAAACAAGCATTGAAAATGCAATAGGTAAAGATGGAACGTTGACAGGTGCGGTTGGAGAACCTTACTCTGCTGAGACAGAACATCCTCCAGAAGAGGCAGCCTGGTCTGAGGACCGATGGACATGCTCAATAGCTTGGGATACCAAACTCTCTGAGCCCAGTCCAGGACCACAAGGATGACTTGGGCCCAGTCTTTCCTGATCTTCTTGAGAACGCTGGGCAGGATTGGTATGAGCGAAAAGGAGTACAAAAGGCCTGAGCTCCACTCGAGATGAAAAAAGTCTCAGAGCAAGAGCTGCCTTGGAAACTCCAGTGTGCAGAAGTGCCGACATTGCGCATTCTTAGCGGTGGCTAACCGATCAAATCATGACTCCCTCTGATGCTTTAAGAGACCTTGCACCATCTCCAGACGGGGATGTCATCCCTGATCCCCTAGACTTCGATTGCTGAGTTCATCCGCCCTTGCGTTCAGAGAACCTACCAGGTGTCGAACCGCCAGGGATATGCTCTGGCGTTCCAGCCAAGTCCAGAGGAGCAGGGCCTCTCGACAAAGGGTCTACTACCCCACCCAGCCCTGTTTGTTGCAGTACCACATGGTGGTGTTGTCAATGAACAGCTGGACTAGTCTTCCCTTGATACGAGGGGAGGAAGGCTTTAAATGCCAGTCGGATCGCCAGGAGCTCCAGTAGGTT
Source organism: Triturus cristatus (assembly GCF_964204655.1). Classification (NCBI taxonomy): domain Eukaryota; kingdom Metazoa; phylum Chordata; class Amphibia; order Caudata; family Salamandridae; genus Triturus; species Triturus cristatus. Next base: position 20,232,906 of record NC_140584.1, read on the forward strand.
GATGTGGAGTTCGGATTCCACCGGAGACCAGAAACCTCTGATCTCCACCTCTCCCAAATAACCACCCCATCCCAGGAATGACACATGAAGTGGAGGTCCCTGGGTCGGTGCGATGGTGGCGGTAAATTGTCCTGTTCACAGGAGCCCCTGTGAAGGGCTTGGACTGGGTCCCAAGCAGGATGCCTGGAAGGGCTTCATCAAATGGGAGAAGCTGTTCTGAGGGGGTAACTCCTGGTTTAAGCACCTCTGTCAAGACATTAGACTTGTCTGCCACTGAGGGCAGGCTAAGGTCCCAGACCTCGGCCGCCCTTCTCACCACCATAGCAAAACAGACTCCCTCCTCCATAGCCATGGTAGGAGGAAAGACAATGCCAGTATCTAGGGAGGTGTCCAGTCTACTGGTGTTCGCCAATTCCTCATAATAGTCCATTTTGGGGTCTAGGGGCTGGTATTCTTCAAGGTCCAGCAGCCTCTCCCAATCTTCCCCAAGCCCTAACCCATAGATATAGAGCTCAGGCTCTGTTCTGGAGGGTATGGCTCCAGTAGGCTCAAAAGACGCTCCTCCAGCTCTGTGTCAGAATCGGAGATGAGAATGGGGACAGCGCCTGTGGCACTGGGAGTGTCGACATCGGGAGATAGGACGACCAGTGCCAGTCCAGATCCATCCGTGGATCCAAGGTGTCTGGGGGACGGACCTGCTTGTGGGGCCAGAATGTGCCCTTCCTGACCCCGGGGGCCCGAAGGTTTGCCAGTGGGGACAGGCTACCCAAATATGAGGTGCATGGCCTCAAATATCACAGAGTTGGGTGGGGATCGCTTCAGCTCCTGGAAACTCAGGGAGTTGCGGAGCCCTCACAGGCGCAGGCTCAACTGTGAACCCAGGCCTTGAAGGACAATGCTACCTCGTATCGTCAGATGACTTCGATGGATGGGGTGAAGTCCAGGAACTGACTTCTTGCTCATTTTTCTCTTGAGACTTACACAAACGCGGACGACTTGGACTGTGATAAAGGTCGATGGCTCTGCGACTGATCCTGGGACCTTCCTCTTGACTAGAATCAAGATTGTCACGGCGTCACACGTCGAGTGCCAAGGAGCTTGAGGGACTGCTCCCTCAAGGTCTCGGGGAGCAAGGCACGGCAATAGATGCAGGCCTTCGCATCATGGTCATGCTCATAGCACCAAAGGCAAACAAGATGAGGTCCGTCACTGGCAACTGTGGGAGACAGGCTTGAAGACACCTGTCCTAGTGGACATCCCTGCCACACTGTGAGAAAGATCTCAAAAACCTTCCACAAAAGGTCATAAAATGGTCAGTCAAAGTGACAGGGGGTGGTTCTATCTGGATCTGCGCTGACTGGCACGTGAAAGAAAATAACGGACGTCAGCACACTGGGATGAGGCCTATATAGGCACCTTGTGCGTCACTTTAGGTGCAGACGATGCCACGCAGAGCCAAACAACATCACCTACCGGTAAAACGAAGGCTCTATTGGCCCGATGTGTTAAAAAGTCTGTACACATCAGGCCGAATAGAGCCTTTGTTTTCCCTCAAGGTTCCCACCATAAGTGGTGGCGAACCACTGACAAGAGTGAGTATCTGTTTTATACCCGAGGTCTACACTAGAGACCATTTTCCAGACCATCTATTCCTGGGGGCTCCAAGGACAGGGCTTTTTGTACGTTTGATCCACATACAAGAGGAGGTTTGGATGCTGACTTCGTTTTGAAAGAAATACGAGCCTTGAAAAAGCCGTCAATACAATGAAACACGTATCAGCTGTGCTTATCATCCATTGGCCTGCGTGTCAACAAACTTTGGTTGTCAGTGTTGCTCATCCACTGACCTACGTACTACCAAGTGTTGGATTTATATGTTTGAAAAATTCTAATTGGATCTGTAACATTGACAGATCAAAATTACTATGTCTGTGTAGTGCTCTGGATTGCTTAGTTATCAACTGTGACCTGCAGGTTATCCGTTTCTATTCCAGCAAGGTCATGTCAGATCTGTTCTTTCACTATATTGTATATTGCTAATTTGAGTACTAGTGATACCTGCTATTTCCCCCAAAAACTGTAGCACCATGCACTTTACAAAAACATGCCTTTTTTAATGATTTTCTACCTTGTAATACTCCAATGAGAACCATTAACAGCAGAAGATTGGGTGGGGCAGATTATGAAACACACCAGGTACACTGGCTTGGCTGAGCCAGATCCAACTCTCAGGTCTCAACGTACATGTTAATTCTAGCATCAGTAGAGAACATAAGTGGTCACCAGCATCGTTCACACCATGCCACCCATTAGACTGCTTGTTAGCTTTTGCCGTTTGCAAACTAATTACCCACTAACGTGAGGCCTCCCAAAAAGTGCTACTAAGGCACTGCAAGACTTGGCCCCAGACTCACTGACACTAGCAGCAAATCATGTGCAGGGACCTCTGCTAAGCCATATGTCACTGCATCAAGGAAGTAAGACAAGCTTGCACCAGCCTGTTCACACAGATCGAAGGTACCCACCCGCTAGCGAGAATGGAAGGATGCAATCTACTCAGCATAAAATGGCAACACTGCAATACATGGGACAATTGAGAGGTCGTAGGTGGCTGAGGAGTAGACCTGCTGTTGCTTTACTTCTATATAGCAAGGAGAATGATATATTAATGAAGGAGTAGCTAGAAAATAAAAATAAACCCTACAATGAACCAACGGCACCAAGTATGCGAAGCAAATGAGCTCCAACCTCCTGAGAAGAGCTACCTCGTCTCTTTCATTCATCCTTTCACCATTTGATCCACCCGATGATATCCACCATTTCAAATTAACATTCTGTCATTCCTTCATTCAATCTTTCACCATTCCGTCCATTCAGCCACGCATTCATGATCTATGCATGCATCCATACAACCATCCATCTGTCCTTACATCCGTCTTTTGAGTTACCCATCCATCAGTTATTTCATTCACCAATCCCTCCTCTCAGATTTCCTTTTACTTTGCCATCCTTTCACCTGTACATTCACCTATCCATTCACTCATTCTTTAACAGAATCGCCTCTCCATACTTCCCGCTTATCACCCTTTGTTGTGTCCTGTAAAGGTAGACACCAGGAGCCAGGATGTATATTTAAGTCTTCTTTATTCAGTTTCAGTCCAAGTTACATCAGTCTTGACTCCAGCCAGCCTAGTGTGGCACCAGCTCCTACACCAGCCCCACCATGCGCAGCCTGCCTAGCTGCTCAGCCCATCTCCAACTGTCATCCACTCAGGCACCCAGGCATTCCACTCATCACTTTCACACCAACATTCCGTCACCATCTGTCACTCTGGCTGAGCAGCTAGGAGGACCTAGGCTGATTACATATAAATTTAATACTTAGGATATAACACCCTTCCTATCTTTTTTCCACCCTTTCTTCCACCTTTCCTTCTTTCAAACTTAAATCCTTCTTTCTCTTTTCTAACACCCCATCTTCGATTCATCTTTGTAGCGTTAATTATGAGCTTTTGTCTGCAGCACTGCAGACAGAAGAGGTCCATAAAGAAAACCACCTCTGCTGAAGCTGCTAAAGTAGGGATTCACAACACTCCTATCAATGTCAGAAAAGGTGCTCAAATAACTGGAGACTTTGATATGAATAAACAAATCATACAGAACAATAGCACCATAAAAACATTCAGGAAACTTACAAAGAGGTTCTGAGATACAGCCACCATCAGAGAAACCAAGAAGAAGGTCCTAGCAGAGCACATTCACAACAGCTCCAACAGCTGTAAAGAAATCCTCACAATCGTCAAAGATTTCGCCTCATCAGCCTCCACCATGAACAGCATCACCCGCTTGCAAAAACAATGCGACAACCTCTCGGAATTCTTCAGCAACTAAATCAAAACCATCTACAACAACTTCGACCCTCAACAGAACCACTGCACCCTCACCTCCAGCCTACCCACAAATTACCACAGAAACTCCCTGACTGCCTGGGAAAACAATCACCACCATAGAAACTGCCACAATCACGAAGACCGTCCGCTCCAGAGCACCGATGTACCTCTGCCCCATCACATCTACAACATGGGTACCTTCCCAATCAGGGAAGACCTCACCCGCATCCTGAACGACTGTCACTACCACAACATTCCTGGATGCTTAGAAACACATGATGGACAAAGTCCTTCTGCAGATTTTCATAAGCCTACGGCATATCCTGAGGAAGCATTTGTTGCCAGTCTACGTGAATCTGCCCCAGTTGTGAATTTATTTGCACTGCTAAGGAAACCTTTGTCAGACCCCACTCAACTAGGAAATTTCTGCCAGATCTCCCTTATGCCCTATCCAGCCACAGTCATGGAGAAAGCCATCAACAAGCAAATTGCTCACTATTTTAACACACACCAACTCCTAGACACCACACAATCAAGTTTCCATCTCAACCACAGCACCAAGACAGAACTCATCACAGCAACAGATAACAGCAGATTGATCCTCGAGCGTGGAGAAACAGTCGCTCTCATACTACTCGATCACTCAGCAGCCTTGGACACGATCTCCCACTCCACCCTCATCAGAAGACTACTTCAAACAGGCATCCAAGGAGCCACCGCCAACAGGATCTCCTCCTTTCTCACAGGTAAAACAGAGTCAGTCTGCCAACTTACACGTCGACAGCCAAAACCTCATCAGTGGAGTACCAAATGATCCTGCCTCAGTCCAACCTTATTTAACATGACCAGAGGGGCCGACCACATCAGATCATACAGCATCAACATACTTTCCTCTGTGTACAACACCCAAAGGATTTTCGCTCTTTTGGACAAGTGGCTACCACAGGAACGTGTACAGAGGCCCTGATTAACCACAAACTTGACTACAGCAACGCATTCTATGTAGGAATCACCAAGAAGCCTCTGAACAGACTGAATGGATGCTTAACCTACCTTGTTGCACATACATCACCTCAGAGAGATTTACTGGCTCCTCATACACAGACATTCTTGGTTCAAACTTCTCATACACACATACAAAGCTCTACACAACATTGACCCAGCCTTTCTCAACAGTCACGTACACTTCCACCTACTGCCCAGGCACCTCTGCTCAGCTGGACTCTCACTAGTACGTGTACCACGCATTCACAAAACCAAAGTAAGTGACTGTGCTTTCTCTTATATCTGCCCAAAGTATGGAACAACCTCTCAATTCATATTGGAGCCGCCTCTTCGTTTTTTTCAGTACCGCAAGAAGTTGAAGACCTGGCTCTTCAATGAAATCCACCACGGAGACAGCCGCCTACCCACCTGCAAATTCCTGGATACTCTCACCGGTGATTAGCATGCTCAACAAATAAAAATAACATTTCATAAAATAACCGTTTCCTGCATATATAAGACAGTATGATTGAAGGGAAATGAGTTCACAGCTCATCATGTGGGGCAATAGAGAGCAGATCGATGTTGATCACTCTAAAACAGAATTAATACAATGGAATCATAAGTTCTACACCTATATTAAGAGACACTCTGAAAGCAAATTGAAAAAAACGAGTCCTCCACGCTATGTTTACAGCACTACACACCAGCAGAACCAGTTTTAAAGTATTACCCAATTCCAGCTAATTTAACTGGGGCACGAGCAGTGACTCGCCCAAGATAACACGTTGTGACAAATAGGCGGATTAGCCACCAAACAACACCCCGTCCAATGTGCAAAACATCTCAAATTATCTGTGTGACCAAACACATCACATTGTGGAGACAAGAGTTAATGAGTGCAGCCTATCTTCAACAGAGATGGACGAGTAAACAAAATCAAATTTCGCTCGCAATATACCCGTACTGAAAACATTTTGTTGTAATATAGCTCCAGCAGCAAAGTAATTCCAGACTAACGTTTAGAGCAGTGGTACGTGTTAAAAGCCTGGACAGTTGGGGAGAGTGGTGCGGGAACGATTGCACTTTTATTTGATTTTCATTCCCTGTGCTAACGATTTGCTGGACAAAAAGCTGGGGAACAACAACTTCACAGCACCGGAAAGTATTCAGTCTTTGTATCTCTAGACAAACCGCTGGATCCTTGTACATGTTGTACAGCGGACAACAGGCAATGCAACAGAAGTCCTCGTCAATGCAACCGACAAGCTAGTGTTTGTTTCTGAAAAACACAAAAAGGTTTGGGAAAGCACGCCCAACCTTAGGTTCAAAGTAAGTGGCTCAGAAATTCAGCAAATTCCAGATGTATGGGAAACTCGCCCGGGCAGTTGTCAAGATTTCTCACAACTGAGATAAACCCGGGAATTAATTATCTGCCATGTACAGTGCCTATCCGTGCTGAATCTTTCATGGCCTCCCATACCAGAGCCCTATTTGCACAGCTGGCACTCAATCCAGCAAAAGAAAAAGTCGTAATGGCGTGGCCTCCATTTAAGAAAGCTGAGACTGCCGCCTATAAATTGCCAGTTTGTTAAGAAATGTTCTTACCTGCCTCCGGCAGAGGAGCAACAGACCAGGAGAACAGGCACCGTTCTCGGCACCGTGTAGCCTGCTGAATCCGGGGTATAACATAGGCTGTGTCAGTGCTGCCAACAGCTACTTCGCTATAGGGTTGGAAGATGCTAACCCTCCTCGGACAGCACGGCACAGACTTTGCTCGGCTCCTACAGCTGTAGTTTCCGAGTACCTCTGTCTCTCAGTTGTTTTTCTTGCCTCCGGTGAGAAAACCGGGTGAATCGCTATCCGCACCTTTGACGCTTCCTTGTCTTCCTTTCCTAGACGAAAGGTCCTCCCTGGGATTCCTTTTGCGAAACCAGCTCTGCTAGCCAGCCCCGCCCTCAGGTGGCTGCTTTCCGTGCAGCTGTTCGCAGCCTCGGCTGCTTACTACGACAAGTTGTCGCCCTTCAATTTTCCTCGAGCTATGGTTCACATTCAGAACACCGCCACCCAGCGTCCAAGGTGCCGCATTACAACACCAGCAAACCAACAGAGCTACCGCCGTGGCATCTTAGTCGGTTAGGCGCTTGCTCCTCGGATTTAAGAAGACAGATTCCCTTTTCTTCAGGGCCAGCTCGAGCTTCCTTCTTTCTGAGCACGACAGAGCAGGGTAAAAATAATACTTGGCATTTGTAGCACTGCAAAACGACATAAAGTAGACCATATATTATACACAAAAACAATTAAGCTACTTTAAACGAAAGCCGGTCCTTTTAGAAATACGAGTGGCCAGCTGTTTTGTACAGTAAACAGCGGATATTGCTATGAACCAATGCAACTTGATTCAGAAGAACAAAAGGCCAATCGCCGACTTAGCATAGATTGCACTATCTGTGAGCTTGGGTGCAGTAGCCGGTAAAAAGATTTCTCCTGTTCAGCTTCCTCCGAAGAACCTCGGATGCTGGAAGCAGAGCCATTCCATCAACACCTATAACCAGTGGAAGCAAGTGACCGACTATTAGAGCGCGATGGTGCACTTTATTTGTAGGGGTGCATTATAATCATTAGTAGTTTGCACCTACATTTATTCTTTTGTCATATTAACTTGTGACAGTAGAATGTGTACAGTAATAATATGAAATGTGATGGGCTGGGTATATTTTTCAGATAGACATGAACAATTTATCATTGCAGTATATGTGCGTTTAGCTGAAAACATTAACGGTAACATTGTACTAGATGCTTGCACTTATTCACACATTTGATGTGTCCATGTAATGTGTTGATTTAGAAACGTTCAGTAAAAGAGTTCATTGAGATGTGAACTCGTCAGGCCTATGTGCTATTCTCTTATGTTGGCCGATTTCTGTAGGCCTGAATTACATTCTCCCTGAAGATCTCATGTTATAGAGTTAATAGCTGAGTTTCATGTGCATGTTGGATTAGTTCCTTTATCACGTTTCTGTTGCAGGTGAAGATGCCTGTCTTAATAAGTTAGAATACCGCTTTTGTTTTAGGAGTTAGACTCAGGGGAGAAAATAATACATTTACACAAGAAGTGCTGATAACGTGAGACAGAGTTCTTTCTCACTGGAGAAGGCCTGGGAAACAAGGTAATCGAGCCGGGAGTATCAACACTAAATGGAAAATCACCTAGGAGGGGTGCCAGCTAAATGAAGTGATCTGAAGACTAGCAGTTGGCGTGTTCTGTGATTTTGGTGTTGGAATTAGGGACAGTGCCCCGGGGGTTGAGCCCGGAGAAGAGACTGAAGAAGAGAGAAGGAGCCTCTTAGTTCTGTAAAGGAGGCTCTTAGAACGAGTTCTGTAGCCTTGGCCTACTTGCAGGGACGTAACCCAGGCCACCGCATCCCCCACAGTGCGGGGGGCCCCCCAAGCTCCAGGGGGCCCCCACAGCACTGCACTTCGGCCAGGGAGCTCCTGATAGAGTCCAGAGGGGGCCCCTCCACGTACCTTGCAGGGGGGGCCCCCTCAATTATCGTTACGCTACTGGCTACTTGACCCATACAACGTGAGTGTACTTCTTAGGAAGTCTTTACGTGCTGACACCTTTTCCTAAGTTGCCTGGGAAATGCTAAGTAGGGATGTCACGTTAGTGGTAGTGTAGGGACAGACTAATGCTTATTACTTATGAATGTCCAATGAAGACTGATCTAGACGTGGGGGCACTTATCGCCTGCGTTCTCGTTCTGGAATTCGTCATTCTTTATATGCTCCGGAAGTTCAACTTCGCTCCTAGGTTTGTTTTTGTATTAGTTCCAATGTATTTCTACAACCTCGTCTTGAGGTGATGGTATGTCCAGTTATTTTTGGCTTTGTAACAAATCTGCTAAACTACAACCTAGAGTCTGTGATTCTTCGGAGTCATATTCAGTGGGTTTAGCGTTGCACTGCGCAGAAGTGCTCGCGCAGCGAGAGTCCTTTTGTCTGGGGTTCAGAAATGGACCCTGGAATCGTACACGCTTGTGCGTGTTTTTTGTTTTGTCTTCTATTATTGGGCTTTTAGTGGCTGTATTTTTTAGATAGAGCACGCAATAGGCCAAAGGCAGGCACATCGCTCCGCCCATGGCCTATTGGTGTCTGTTACGCGCACTAAAGCCTATCTAGTTTCAATTATCGTGCCCAGACACGGGCGCGATAATTGAAAGCATATGACTGTCTGTAGAGCGCGCGCACGCACCATTGGCGGCTCTCTCTGCTTCCAAAAGCGATTGCTTTCGGTTTTGCGATCGCTTTACTTGTGGCTTTACTTTCAGTTTTGCAATCACTGTACTTGTGGCTTTGCAGCTGCAATACAGTTTGATGCTTAATTGGGAGGAATGCGTGGCTAATCTTTAAGCTGTTACAAGGTAAAATAAATGAAGGCGGTTACAAGACAAAGTACATGAAAATGCGCGGCAAATATTTACTTTGTTACAAGGTAAAATAAATGAAGGTGGTTACAAGGTAAAAAAAAAATGAAAATGCACTGCAAATATTTACGCGGTTACAAGGTAAACAATGTGTGCCTAATAATTGCACTATACTTCTCTTTTTCTAATGTCGCGTCAGGCTTACTGAAATAATTGACTGTATCTGCTTAGCTACAAAACAAGGACTCGTTGGGGCTAAGTCATACTTTCTGACTGGACTGAAAATGTGTGATTTTGGATAGAGTTCTTTCTCTTTCCGTTACCCGATTCCCTTAAGTTGTGTGTGGTTGTGGTTGTGTGTGTGTGTGTGTGTGTGGTTGTGTGTGTGTGTGCTTGTGGTTGTGTGTGTGGTTGTGTGTGTGTGTGTGTGGGGGGTTGTGTGTGTGGTTGTGTGTGTTTGTGTGGTTGTGTGAGTGGTTGTATGTGTGGTGTGTGCGTGGCTGTGTGGGTGTGGTTGTGTTTGTGTGGTTGGGTGTGATTGTGGTTGTGTCATTGGGTGTGATTGTGGTTGTGTGGTTGCAGTTGTGTGTGGTTGTGTATGTGTGGTTGTGCGTGCTGTTGTGTGTGTGGTTGTGTGTGTGGTTGTGTGTGTGTGGTTGTGTGTGTGTGTGGTTGTGTGTGGTTGTGGTGGTTATGTGTGTGGTTATGGTGGTTGTGTGTGTGGGTGTGTGTGTTGTGTTTGTGGTTGTGTGTGTGGGTGTGGTTGTGTGTGTGGTTGCGGTTGTGTGGTTGGGTATGGTTGTGTGATTACACATCACATAATTACACTGTATTCATTACAACATAAATACACAACACATACCACTCAGTACTACATAATTGCACATCACATAATTACTCTCTACTTAATGCAAGATAAATACACTCCACACAATACCACTCTGTGCCACATAACACAACACATAATTACACTGTACTAAATGCAACATAAATACACACCTTTCAATCAAATTCGTGCTATATAAATAGGTCTCACATTAGTGAATCTTTGAGCTGCTATTGGTGTTGCATTATTATTAGCAATGCCAACAGCTCAAACTTTAATAATGCAAGACCTATTGCATTGCAAATGCTGGTTTCCAAAGTTACTGACCTACCTCAAAATTAAAATGAACCTTCCTCATCAACATATTCTAGCTGTCTCATTCTTTGCCTTCAGTCTAAGTACACTCACAGGGGTACACCCAGAAGACACTCGCATGATGGATAATGGTGGTTTGTGGGGAGTGTATACCTTTTTAAAAATTAATGTGGCTCTTGGCGGGAACACTTTTCCTGAGAAAGAGGACCACAGGAAAGCGTGATGTTTGATTTTATCCTAATCCATCGGCACATTTAGACATAAGGTTTAATTTTCCATTTGCCCTCCATTCTCCTCATACAGCCCTTACTCACATGATAACCATTCCGAAGCCCATACCCTTTAAGACTCCTATTATCAGAACTTTTCACTTATCCTCTGTACTGGACAACCTGCCTCAGCCCCCTCTCCAGTTCATATTTATCAAATCCAAAGTTATTACTCATTTGGACGACCATGTGAGATAAATCCTCTCTACCCACAAAAATGTTCTTCCTTGATGAAGTGATTTGCCAAGGTCCACTTAAGGTGTAAAAATCTACAAACAAACACAATGCCGACGGCAACTTAAAGATATGCCTATTAACTGGTGCCTATGGCTGAGAAAAGGGTCTTCCTTGGCTCTCAAAAACTGTAGAGACAACAAAAAAGATGTAGAAAGCAAGCAACATTTTTTTCTCTATGTTAAACAAACTTTAACAAATTTAATGCAGGAACTTTAATGATGCCAATTTAACAGGTCATGAGTGGCAACTTTTCAATTTTTTTTACTGACAAAACTGTTGAAATACTGCACTCACAGCATATAATTTTTAAGCAACTAATGAACAAGTTACTTACCTTTGGTAACGGTATATCTGTAAGAATCATTAGTTAGTTATAGATTCCTTACCTTAGAACTACCCCCAGGCATCAGACTGGATCCGGAAAGTTTTTCATCAGCAGTACCTCTGCACTTCGGAAGGTGGCGTTGGTCGGCTCCGTGTTCATCGTTGGCGTCGTGTCGCCGGGATGACGTCGCGGCAGCTACTTAGATGCAGCCCTCGCGTGCTGACGTCAGTTCTGTACACGACTTACCAGGCCAGAAACGCAGAGCCATGCAAGACACTGACCACTGGTGCACAAAACTAGGGCCCTGAAAGGATAACCTGAACCCTAGAAATCAGTTCACAGAACGGGGAGGAAGGGTGGGGCGGTAAGGAATCTATAACTAACTAATGTTTCTTACAGATATATCGTTACCAAAGGTAAGTAACTTGTTCATCTGAAAGAAACACGTTAGTTATAGATTCCTTACCTTAGAATAGATACCACAGCAATACCAACCCCGAAGGTGGGTCTGCGAACCAAGTTCACACCAGAAAGTCCTGGAGAATAGAACGGCCAAAGAAGTCGTCTCTTCGGACTTGACTGTCGAGGCAGTAGTGCTTGATGAACGTGTGCAGCAATGCCCACATAGCCGCCTGACAGATTTCATTCAGAGGAACGCCTCGTCCCAGAGCAGTAGTGGCTGCCGTCGCCCTGGTGGAATGGGCGCGCAGCCCCACTGGAGGCTACTTCTTTGCAAGATAATAGCATGTTTTGATACACAAGACGATCCATCGGGACATAGTCCGCTTGTGTATGACCCGACCTTTCTTGGCGCCCATGTACCAAACAAAGAGCTGGTCATCCACCCGGAACTGTTTGGTGCGATCCAGATAAAAGGAAAGTGCCTGTTTTGGGTCCAGAAAGTGGAGCCTCTCTTCCTCTTGCAAAGGATGCGGAGACGGAAAGAAGGTGGGCAAAGTGATAGTCTGCACGATGTGAAAGGCAGATGCAACCTTGGGCAAGAAGGATAGACAAGTCCTGAGGACAGCTTTTCCGGATGCACAGACAGAAAAGGAGGCTTCGAATAAAGTGCCTGGAGCTCACTCACCCGTCTGGCAGAGGTGATGGCCATCAGAAATGCAGTGTTAAGAGTTAAAAGCATCAAAGGACAGTTGTGAAGCGTCTCAAAGGGAGCACACATTAAATAAGTTAAAACCAGGTTCAAGTCCCACTGAGGCATAACAAAGGGAATAGGAGGAAAGAGATGGTTATGCCTTTCAAGAAACGATTTACAACCAGGGACTTGACAAGGGAAGGCTGATCTGGAAGCCGAAGGATGGCAGAGGTGACTGAGAGATAGCCCTCGATAGTGCCCAGAGCAGAGCCCTGCTGGGCCAAAGAAAGAAGGATCAAGTGAACCTCAGAAAGAGGGGCAGAAAGGGAATCCACAGCCTTTGCTGTGCACCATGCCACAAATTTGTTCCACCGGAAGGCGTATACCGTCTTAGTGGAGGGACGCCTGGCTGCGAGAATTATATCACAGACTTGAGGAGGCAGGTCGAAAGACGTCAACTGCCGCCCCTCAATCTCCACGCAAGGAGGTGAAGGCTGGACAGGTTCGGGTGGAGGACCGTCCCCTGTTGCTGCAACAGAAGAGCCTCTTGAAGAGGCAGACAGGTCAGAGGATCGATGGCCATGTTGAGCAGCTCGGGATACCAGACTCTTCGTGCCCAATCCGGAGCCACAAGAATGACTCGGGCTCGGTAGTGCCTGATCTTCTTCGGCACTCTGGGCAGAAGTGGTATAGACGGAAAGGCGTACAACCGACCGCAACTTCACTCGCGATGAAATGTGTCGCCTAGCGAGTGCTGCCTTGGAAATTCCAACACGCAGAATTGCTGACATTGCGCGTTCTCTTCGGTGGTGAATAGATCTAACCAAGGCTCTCCCCACTGTCGAAAGAGACCTGGCACCACCTCCGAGTGAAGACGCCATTTGTGATCCATCATGCACCTGCGGCTGAGTTCGTCCACCCTGGCGTTCAGTGAACCTGCCAGGTGTTGAACCACCAGGGAAATGCACTGATGTTCCAGCCATGTCCAGAGGCGGAAGGCCTCTTGACATAGGGTCCACGACCCCACCCTGCCCTGTTTGTGCAACTACCACATGGCGGTGGTGTTGTCCGTGAACACCTGCACTACTCTTTCCCAGACAGAGGGAAGGAATGCCTTGAGTACAAGACCGATCGCCCAGAGCTCCAGAAGGTTGACATAGAGCCCGGACTACGCCGGGGACCAGAGGCCTCTGATCTCCACTGCCCCCATGTGGCCGCCCCATCCCAGAAGGGATGCATCCGTCACCACTGTGTGTTCTGATTGGGAAAGGGAGAGGGATCTGCCGTTGACCCAATCCTGGTTCGTGAGCCACCACTGCAGTTGTCGAGCAGTGCCCTCCGAGATCTGAACGCAGTCAGGCAGATTCCCCTGATGCTGCGCCCACTGGAACTTCAGGTCCCACTGCAGAGCCCGCATATGCCGCCTGGCATGATCTACCAGCAGGATGCAGGAGGCCATGAGGCCCAGCAGCCTCAGGGTCAGTCTGACCGGAACCTGGGATAAGGGCTAAAAGATCGGAATCATAGCCCGAATATCCCAGACTCGCTGTTCGGGAGGATAGACCTGAAACCGTGTCGTGTCCAGAATCACTCCGATGAAGAGGAGCTTCTGAGGTGGACTCAGGTGTGACTTCGGCACACTGATAGAGAACCCCAGCGAATGCAGGAGGTCAGCCGTCGTCTGGAGGTGGGAGATGACCGCCTGGGGCGAGCCCGCCTTCAACAATCAGTCGTTGAGATAGGGGAAGACTGAAACCTCTGATCTGCACAGATGAGCTGCGACCACCGCCATCACTTTTGTGAACACCCGAGGGGCGCTGGTAAGGCCAAAGGGGAGCACGGTGAACTGAAAATGCTTGTGGCCTACTGTGAACCTCAGGTAAAGCCGGTGGGACAGCAGGAAGGGATTGTGAATATAGGCGTCCTACAAGTCCAACGCTACCATCCAATCTTGCGGGTCGATGGCAGACAAGACCTGAGCAACCGTCAACATCTTTAACTTCTGATGTTCCTGAGATCCAAGATATGACACAAGCCCTTGTCGTTCTTGGGAGCCAGAAAGTAGTGGGAATAACAAGCACAACCTACTTCTGGGACAGGAACGCGCTCGATGGCTCCCTTGGCCAATAGAGACGTAACATCCTGCTGGAGAAGGGTCAGGTGATCCCCGACATGCAGTGGTATTGTGGTGGAATGGCTGGAGGGCTAGCCTCGAAGGGGAGGGAGTAACCCTTTCGGACTATCTGCAAAACCCACCTGTCCGACGTGATGGTGCGCCAGTGGGGGAGGTGATGGCGAATTCTGCCGCCCACTGGCGTTTGATGGGCCTGAAATGTCGGACTAGGAAGGTTTGGAGGCTGCTGCAGAGGGGTGGGATTAGTGGACTGGCCCGCCCGCTGGCCCCCAGAACCACAACGGTACCCAGCCTCGCGAAGGTTGGGTAACTTCCTGTGGCCCTGGGCAAGACGTAGCGGAGCACCCCTTCCGTAGCCACGAAAGGGGCGAAAAGCAGACTGCGCGGGCGGCTGTGGAGGTCCAAGGACTTGGCCGTGGCTCGTGAGTCCTTGAAACGCTCTAAAGTGTTGTCCGCTTTGTCGTCGAAAAGGCGACGGCCATCAAAGGGCATGTCCATGAGTGTATTCTGGACATTACCGGAAAAGCCTGTGGATCTTATCCAGGCATAGCGTCTAAGAGCTACCGACCTAGAAATCGTTCTGCCCAGAGAGTCGGCAGTATCCAGTTAGACATACGGTGTTTAACGACTGCACTCCTAAGCTGGTGGAAGAGAAAATCTTCTTTCCAAGATGATTCAGCTCCTTGGATTCCCTTTCCGGCGGGCGGTAGGGAAAGCGCTTTTGGAAGTAGAGGCTTGGATTACCAAGCTCTCAAGGGTGGGGTGTCGGAAAAGGAAAGTGGGGTTGCCCAGGACCTGGCTGTGGCATCGGGCAATCATCCTATCCACGGGAGACCTGTGTTGGGCCTGGACCAAGTGCCCAAAAGGATGTCAGTAAGGGACTCGTTAAACGGAAGCAGAGGCTCCGAAGAGCTTGCCGCCGGCTGAAGCACCTCCGTCAAGAGGTTAGTCCTGACTGCCACGGTAGGGAGTTCGAGGTTGAGAGCCTCGGCTGCCCTACGCAACACCACTGCCTACAAAGCTCCCTCCTCCGTAGCCACGGTAGGAGGAGACAACATGCAAAGGTCAGGGGAGGTGTCCAGACCACTGGAATTCCCCAGTTCCTCTCTCCAGGCCTGTTCAGATTCTACCTGATCAGCTAAAGGGTCTCCTGACCCCTCCCAGTCCTCCTCCTCATCCTCTGCGTGCCAATGTGGCTGAATGGGGACCCCAGGAGTGAACAGGGGTACAAAAACCCCTCTCAGTGCCGGATCCGGCGTCGGGCAACGCCGGTCCGGCTCCAAATCGGGATGGAGGCCGTGGCCGACCGGCGTTGAATGCGGTAAAGTTGCCGGAGGAAGCGGCGCCCGTGGAGGTATTATGGATCAGCTGGCGCCAATCTGGATCAAGGCCTGGATCCAAGGGGGGCATGTGGTGCCGGGGCCAGACCCATCGGCGGAGAAGGCCTAGGCCCCCCCAACCGGCTCCACGGGGCCCAAAGGGGCGCCAGCGGGTCCGGGCCGCCCAAAGATGGCATGCATCGCCTCGTAGAATGTACGAAGCTGGGCGGGAATTGCTCCAGGTCCCGGAAAGGGAGGTAAACACGGAGTCAACTCTTTGGGCTCCGCACGTGGAGCCGCGGGAGGGGCACCACCCTCATCCCTCGTCGGATCAGCCGACCGACGAGAAGAAGTCGAAGAGTGACGATGCTTCTTCGACTTCTTCTTATGCTTCGACTTACCCGACCTTGAGTGCGAAGACTTCGATGACTTGGACGAATGGTGGTGGATCCGCGACCGGTCCCTCGACCTCCCTTAATCCGGGACCTCGAACGGCACGGAGCCAACTGCTGGCGCTCAAGCAGGTTTCGGGGCCGCTCCCGCAAAGCCTTCAGCGTCATCGACCGGCAGTCGGAGTATGACTTGGGGTCGTGGTCGCGCTCCACGCAAAAGAGGCACACGTGGTGACATAAGTCACTGACATCAGTCGGTTACAGGAACCGCAGGCCTTGAAACCGGGCATCCCTCGTGAACCAGGAGTCGAAGACTCAAACAAGAAGTCGACAGAAGTCGAGGAAAAAAGTCAGTCAAAAAGTGACTGGAAGTACCGCTCTTCCTGGATCTGCCCTGGCTGGCGCGGAAAAAGAAAGAACTTACGTCAGTGCGCGAGGACGGCGTCCAAGTAGCTGCCGCAACGTCATCCCGGCGACACGACGCCACCGATGACCACGGAGCCGACCAACCCCACATTCCGACGTGCAGAGGTACTGCTGACGAAAAACTTTCCGGATCCAGTCTGACTACTGGGGGTAATTCTAAGGTAAGGAATCTATACCCAACGTGTTCTTTCAGATTCACAAAACAGGTGTCAACCCTCACATGCCAATTTCAGAGAGTGCAGGCAACTTATACTTTAGGTTCTCCTTCAGGGAAGTATCCACAGTTAATAACTCCAATCTACTGACATTTACTATGAAAAAGGCCCAACTATTTTGCTTGTAGCAATATGCCAAGGAGAACAGTCTCTCACTTCGCTACGCTCCTGACGAGGAACTCTCAACAATACATTGATTTCTCAGGATGCCCTCTCCCTCTTGGAATTCTATTCCTTTTCACCCAACTCAATAGCTTATTCAGCCTTATGCACTCTTTTTAACTTCAAATGTCACACTCAAACCCTTCCTTCAGTGACTACAGTGAATGGTAGCCAAACCTTCTTAAACAGTGATATACCAGTCACTGTCATTTGGTAATGAGAGATATCTGTGTGAACCACTGATTCACAGATGAAATGAATACTGACAAATACAACTTAATGTGTATTTTCTTTCTGGATGAAAGCAATTTTGCATCCAACATGTTTTCAGGCATTTACCACAAAAGATCCCACGATGCTGTACAAGTCCTATTTTTACTTCTGTGACAGCAAAATAGAACATGGATCCTCTTTTCTCAGTATGGTCCTGGAAGACATTTACACTAGATTCCATAAGTTGAGAAGGCCATGTGACATACTTGTAATGTGACATACCAGGTACTTGCTGATCTAAAATCCTATCTTTGGCATGTCTTTTGCCCCGGCTGTCATCTTTCAGGATGAAAGATTTTCAATTTCTTTATTGGTGCTTTTGGGGGTTAGTTTATGAAAGGTCTCTTTAATCACATTTTCTTCTTGTTGACACAATGCCAGCTGCAAAAAGAACAATTGATGGACGGAATGCTGAAACAATGTCAAACATTCACCCCCAGTAGAGAGATCTCTACTGGGGATGAAGTGCGCCAGCTACGCCCAAACGTGGGGTCCCGGGCTCACAGTGCCACTGAATTAAAACTAGCCTGGCTGATAAGGAGTGATACCCAGAAACTGGTCCCAGGGTGCTGGTTTCTGGTCCAGGGAGGACCTGCTTTGGCAGTTCGGGCTGGAATGTTCCCATGAGGAGCAGGGTCAAGACTGATTTGCTTATGCCTGGGTCTAAATTGGGGTGGGTTGGTTAGCAAAAGTACAATGGATTTAACCCAGATCTCTTGACTGGGGGTGAATGTTTTGATTTGTTTTATATTCCACCCATCAATGGCAGCTACAACACACAACAAATGTAATATAGTGGTATGTTGCAGGAGTGTATGTGCCCCAATGGTTTATGGAGGATTGACCTAAACATGGAACACAATAAAGAGCAAGGGCCTTGTCTAAAAAAATTGGCCATATAGTTTTTTTTCTCATTTTAGGGTAAAGGATGAGTAAAGTTTTTTAGATTCCAACACTCGGTAATGAAATCAATTCTTAATGATAGAAAAGATTCATCACAGCCACGTCTGCATATAAACTGGCTCCAAGATTGCAACTCCCATGACTGCTCACTCACTAGCGGCTGAAATATTCATAAATGGAATGCCTGGGTACACAGCACGAGTTCAGAGACTCCATTGTCCTTTATCCACAGATTTAAGGATATGGACATTAAGAGTGTTAAATCCATGCAGTGACCCACAACTGACATCAGCTTCTTGCCCATCTACAAAGACATCAGCTCTATTGTTTGTAAAGGATTGTTCATCCCTGACCTCTTGACAAGGAGCCTGCCTTTAGGTGGGTTACTCATCATCTGTTAACATCCTTGGCATCCTTTTGGGGACTTATTTCACAGTGGGGGAGCAATAGCTCGGCAGACGTGCCCAGGCATTCTAGGCTGTCCCAATAGGAATCAGCTTAGTGCAAATGCCGATTAGTTTTAAAAGCTGAATGGGATACGTGAGTCGACTGCAATGTAAGCAACACTGATGCGCCAACTCATTAACGAGCTACAGACACAATATTCTTTTTTTAAAACTCATTTTGTTGCTTGTTTGCTGAGAGCAAGCCTGTTACAATGGCTACATATAATATCAAATCTGTGTGATACAATTGCAGCACAACCAATCAAAAAATAAAACAAAGAAATAAGAATAAACTGTACATTTGCTCATTGTACACACCATCTCCAGGTGTAGAATCCAAGTGTCCAAACCCTATTCTCCACCCATCAGTCTCGATCCCAGTACCCTACTTAGCAAGTGCTTCAAAAAGTATATCAGTGGTACCCAATCATGGATACAACCAAGCCCCTAAATACTCATGAAGGAGAGCTCATCCGCCAAACACTCACAACTCAACCCAAACCTGATGCAGCGTCTTTCTCCCACCATCCTCTGACCACCGCCCCTGTGTGACAGTATGTTCCGTACCCTGGGACTGCAAGCCCTGCTCATCACCCCCACCCGTTCCCATTTCAATGCCCTCCATCAATGTGGTCCAGATTTCGAAGTAATCCTGCAGTTGATCATCCCATAGATTGATTTTATGTGCGCCTCCTCCGCCAGCACACTCTCAATAACATCTTTAAACCATTATGTAATGAAAGGGGCCCTCGTGCTCAACCACTCTATGGCCACCCTTCTCTGAGCCAGTACTAAAGCTAAGTGTAGGAACTTCCAGCTCATCTTACCCCCCTAGATTGGTTAACAATACCAATCAGACACACCTGAGGCAACCCCTGAACCTCCAGTGCCGTCACAGTTTGCAGCTGTGTGATCACTGTTGTCCAATAGGCATGCGCCCTGGGGCATGCCCAAGCCATATGCATATCACTATACATCTGACTAAGTTTAACTGGTGGTAAATATGCGTGATTCACATAATTGAAGTGAGCAATCTTTATTCTAGCATTACATGAAACCTGTTTCACCTATTGGCAGGTCGCGCTCCATTCCTCAGCAAGTCTGGGGTATTGCCAACTCCTCCCTCACGGCCGATTTGCCACAGGCTCAGTCTTGACCCTATCCAACTTTAGCATCACCATATGTCTCGCCGCCCAAACTGTCAAGAATCAAGCGTAGGGTTTCCGTCTGGTGGGACGTATTCGGGAAGTCCGTCCAGACTTCCTGCGCACTGTTCGCTTTTTTAGCATATTGCAAGAACTGTCCTCCTCCAAATGCAAATACCTACTGCACCTCCACGAAAGTACGGAATTTCTCATCCGGGTAGAGATCACCCAGTGTCTCACACCCTTTTCCCTCCATCACACCACTGACATATACACACTAATACGGCTAAAGGGCAGTAGCGTCCAAATAACAAAATCGCTAGCAAATGGCGGCCGCTTCAAAACCCTGGTTACCATTCACTCCCATACCTTCACACCTGTCAGATCAGACAGGGCACATCGTGTGGCGTAGGTAAGCAATGCATAAGCCGTGAAAGACAGGATATTCTTAACACAATAAATATGGCCCTTCATGCAAGCAATAATTCTTATTTAAGGAAGATCAGTTTTATATTGGCATAAAGGGATTTCCACAAATACATTTATCCAAAAAAGGGAGGGGTAGAGAGAATATATTTAATGCAGTCCAGCACACTGTCTACGCAAACTTAAATTATTCAATAAAGCATACTGTGCTGTTCCACTGGGTTACCAAAAGTTACTGTGAACTTCAGTTGTAATTCAAACGTCCTGGGGATCCTCCCCTTAGGGTGTAAAATCCCTCACCCACTTAGGTGGCATGCTTCATTATCAGTCTTGCTCCTCGCTAGGTGGGCCTACAATACCCAGCCTGCTCCCAAAACTGGGCCTCTTTGGCAGACATTTTTTCTCTCTCTTGACTGGCTCCACATTTGCCTGAGCTCCGGTTGAAGTCCTGGTGATTTGAAGGTTGTGCACAGGTAGATTGGGTTTGGAAAAGTGGATTAAAATTGACTAGGGGTACCCCTTTAATGTTCTTTATTCCTGGCTGGTCACTGTGTTAAGGTTAAAAACAAGATTAGTCACACTTTCCCAGAGTCCTTCAGGGACTCTGGAGGCAGGGTAGGATACTCACTGGGCAACCTCTTAATCCAATTATGTGAGGAGCCATCTCCTAAGGGACCTCTACCATAGGACCAAGTTGGTCAACGGGTAACCATATACTAGAGAAAAGTTTTTTTTGCTTCTTATTCAATTTGCATATATTTTGAACATTAGGACCTTTCTATAGTCCCGATGAAATGCCAAGACCTTATTGGCACCTTGAAGCATGAAACATGTTCAACCTACAGGACACACACAATAGCTCATCAATATGTGACTTGGTTCAGTCTTGTTTTTAACCTTGAAATGGTGACCAGCCAGGAATAAAGGAAATTGAGGGGGTACCCGAAGTCAATTTTAATCCACTTTTCCACACCCAGTCTCCCTGCACACAATCTTCACATCACTGGGTCATCAATATGAACTCGGGCAAATACTGGGTCAGTCAATAATGGAAAAGATCTCCACCGAAGAGGCCAATTTTCGGCTATGACATTGTCAGATTAAGACCGCTTCTTTATTGGGCCTGCCTGTTGCGAACTGCTGAACTCGCCAAATATGCCGCCGCATTTAAAGAAGTAATTAGCTTAGACTGCAACCACAGGGTCAGCTGGCTTAACAATGTTGAGAAATTAGTATTTGCCCTAGGTCTTAGAGACTCTTGGGAGGGCCAGAACCCACCCGATAAGGACGAACTTAAAAAGGCTTGGGTGGATACACAGGAACTCAGTAACCCTAGTGCAGGCAGGATGGCAGATGATTTTTACCAGTTCAAACAGCACATATTTTTAGAGCCATATTTAGATCTTATTCGGATCCCAAGAGACATGGCACTCTATATATAGTTTAGGGTTGGTTCCCTCTTAGCTCAGGTGAAAGCTTTTAAATACTTAGTGCAACATCTCGGGGGCTGCAGCTTACACTGTAAAATCAAACTAGGAGAAAAGCTGTAAATTTGATATGTATTGTACATGTGATAGACGTACAATGGAAAGAAATATGCATTTACTTCTTTTTTGTCCTATCACTGAATTGGGGAACAAACTTTAATTCTTCCCTTAAGAAAAAAAGTTCTATGTGAAATGTCGAATTGCATTTTATGTTTTAAAAGTGGCAACAAATGTAAGAGTAATCTTCGTACTGGAAAGCTACACGGAGCTCCACCTGGAGCCCCTAATGATCACGAGTAGTGTAACCATGAAAGATGTTGTCTTGTTTTTTGGTATATATTTTAAGTGGCCTTGAAAAAAGTGGTTCACTTGTCGAACACAAGTTTGGAATAACTGAAAAATGCATCACTAGGTGCCTGAGGAGTTCTTAATGCATAACGAACAAGTTTCTTACCTTCAGTAATTATGTATTTGGTAGAGACATAGTCTAGCTGCAGATTCCTTAACTTGTGAATTCTCCCCAGGCGTCAGACTGGAACCGAATATTTTTTTCTCACCAATATCTCTGTGCGTCGGGAGGCGGCTCTGTACGACGTCGACTCCAGATACAAGTCCCAGTGGAGCCGTGTAAGTCCCCGCCGATGCACTGACGTCAGCTTCTTCTGTGAAACTTTCTGCATGGGACACGGAGACACATAGAAAGTGGCTGTGGAAACAGCGTGCTAAAAGGAGGAAAAATCTTTAGAATAACAAACGAAAAAGTGAAAAGATGGCTATGATAATACTAGAGAAGACCCATGAGGAATAGGCCAAAAAGTCAAAGACGGACAAACCATGTAGGACAGTGTGTAGGGGGCGCATGGCATAATACACAAGAAAAACACCTCCTACTTCCTTAACCCTGTACCAGGAGGAAAGGGTGGAACTCCTCTGACCATATACCGAGAGGAAAGGGTGGAAGAGAACTCCATATAAGGTCAAAGAGACCAGATCAGTGGATCTGGCGAACCACGCCTCAACAGAAGCAGATTAAGGAAAAAAAGGGGAGACCACTCCCATGCCACCAGTCATAGAATCAGGAAGTGAACTAAGAACATCAAGAGCAGATCTAAAGGTCATTCACAGAGCGGGGAGGATCGGCGGGGAGTTAAGGAATCTGCGGCTAGACTATGTCTCAACCAGATACATAGTTACCGAAGGTAAGTAACTTGTTTATCTGATAGAGACATCTAGCCGCAGATTCCTTAATTTGTGAATTAGATACCATAGTCATAATCTCTAGGAGGAGGGTCTGCGTACCAATCCCCCAATAGGTCCAGGAGGACCGGCTGACCGAGATTAAGATCGGCCACACCTCAGTGGGAAAGGATAAGGAAGAGAGAGAGAGATCTCTTCTAAAGGTGGTAACGACCACAACAAAAACGCAAGCAAAGAATATGCACTAAGAGTAAGGAGCATGTTTCCTCGAGCATAGTGGCACCAAAGTACAGACCCAACAGTAACCCAACTACAAGTAAGATAGGCATGGATCCAATTAAACGAAAGGCTAATTGGCCACACTGGAACGTGGGTACCTGGCCACTAGAAGGGGCAGAGGAGTCTGCAATATGTATAATAGACGACTGAGCCACCAGACCAACTAACCAGAGGATGGCATCTATCTAGGTGAAAGAACTTGGCCACTAGAGGAGCCAAGACAACCGCTAAGTGGAAAGAAGAAACTAAGATACGGAGAAAAAGTGCAAATGGAATCAGTCCAAGCACAACAAAATGAATTAAGTTTCCACCGGCAGGTGGGAAAGAGAAATATTCATAGCACAGGACACTGACTCTGAGCTACAGCGCCTGGCCCAAAGAAAAGGGTCAGGCAATCCCGACAAAGGAAAACAGAGTTTAGGAAAAAAAAGGGGGACAAAATCGTACACAAAATCACCTTACTGACAGTCAGGTTGCTGTATGTGAACCCAAAGTAAACTAACAATGGGTACGAAAGAACACATGATGCTTCTGCCCTGATAAGAGAAATGTAAGAAGGGCCACCAGACACACACCCGCTTAACCCAAGCAGCGTAAGGCCCTAGAAAAACGAGGGAGACATCAAACGAAGAAGAAGTTCTAACGCGGAGAACACATCCTTCTGTGTCTTTCTCTCCCTTTTCTACCTTTCCCCCGCTGTTTTTTTTTTTTAGACCGAAATAGTGGACACCGCGTGGATGAAAGACCCACATGACAAAACATATCGAAAGGCATATATGGACATATGAAAAACTGGACACTGTCGTAGCAATACACCTATGCAGGTAATGCATGCCGCAGTCCGAAAATATATGTCAACGCTCAAGGCACACCAACAACGCCCCGAGTACCAACCATAAAAGGGGAAAAAGGGAAGGGGGGCAAAAAAAAAAACACCAAGAACATAGTGGGGTGAGAGTACAAGACAACATCGCCTGCTAGAAGAATCTCAAGAGGCACATACTTCTCAAGGGGAAAACATAAAAGAGTACGCTTGTCCAAAAGCGCGTAACAATAATTAGACCTAGACAACAAGACGGTATGAATGAGTATCCCCGAATCACCCAACGGAATATCAAGAAGAAAAACTTTGACAAGACAAATGAGGGAACAATCCCCATCGGACAGGCAACAATGGAATATAATATACATATAGAACAAAGTTTCATACAAGAACCGCTACACAGCCGTGAAGCAAGGAGACCACATAGACCACAGCAGAGAGGCAAGAACAGGTCATGCAATGACCATAAGGGAAGGATAACAAGTCATGCAATGGCCGTGGGGTGGGTCACAAACAAAACAGGAAAAACAATGTCATTCTAAAATCAAATGCCAACCAGACCGACCCTGCTGAGCGTCCGCAGCATTGAGGATAGTCAATACCTGGGTTATGCTGTATATTCCCCAACATTAGAGGAATTTAAGCCCCTGGCTTGGGGAGGCCTGTACCACCAAAGGCACAAGGCGGAACTCTCAAATCACATGCTTAGGGACAACAAGTCTCCATGAAACTCGCCAATCCTACATCCAGCAAGGAGAGGTGGCATAGCGCAACACTGGCATACTTGACCAAGACCACAAGGTGGAAACAGTCAAAAAAGAAAAGGATCTACCGGAGGTAGTATATAAAAAACCTCCACAAGAAAACATGACGTCATTGTAACAATCGAAGGATAGAAGGAGAAAACTCCAGGTGAGCGTTAAGCAAAAACTGTGTACCATTTTTATTTATTTTTTATTTTACAGAGTTTTATATAGCGCAAACTTGACCCGAATCGGGTATCAGAGTGCTTTACACAGCAGCAGTTGCATTACATGAGAACACATTCATTTTTGTTAGGCACGGGGAGATTAAGTGATTTGCCCAGAATCACAGGATGTTGAGCGTCATTGCCGAGACTCAAAACCAGTTCCCCAGATTCGAGGTAGACCGCCCTAGCCGTTAGGCCAACTCCACTCCACATTGATATACTATAGAAACCCCTAGGGGGGATAAGAGCTGCCAAAAATACTGAACCAGGAAACAACATTTCCAATTCAATAAGTGGACAGGATAACAAGTCCTGAGCCACAGCCCAGGAACAGAAGAAAGGGCAATCAGCCTGAGTGGCCAATATCACACATCTCACAATATGCTAAAGGGAATCGGGTGATAAGGGATTCACATAACATTTGCATTCAAAGAACCCCGCCGGCCAGAAAACCCTCTGCAGGTTCTCAAGGCAGGAATCTAGCCAGCAACACCAGAGACCAGGGTGAAGATACTGATCTGGCGATCAAGACCACAAAACGCACATACCGCGTTGTATAAACAAGGGGGAAAAAATGGGAGGCGGGCAAGCTAAGGGTGTGGCCCTCCTCAACTAGCCCAAAAAAAGTAAAGCCACATTTGCTTGGGCTCCAAGAAGATGAACCCCATTAAATGGCATGTCAAGCAGGGCTGTCTGGACAGCTTCTGAAAATCCAGACACCCGAAGCCTGGCGTGCCGGTAAAATGCCACAGCCGATGCCATGGCTCGACCAATGGAATCGGTGGATTCCATTCCACATCTCATGAGAAGCTTAACCGCCTGGCGACCACAGAAAATCAACTGGGTCAATTTGTTCTTGTTAGCCTCGGGGAACAAAGGTAAAAGCTGTGCCAAGGAGTCCAACAAGGCATGGAGAAAGTGTACTAGGACGCAAATCGTGTTGGTGGAGCGTAATGCTGCACTAGAGGAGGAAATAACGCGTTTCCCGCAAGAATCCTGCATCCTGGACTCTTCCTCAAGGGGGGGAATGGGGAAGGTTCTGCATCTCAGGGTACACAAATATGGCCTGGACCATTTTGCTGTGGTGGATTGTCTGTCAGATAAGGCAAGCGGGGTCCCCTGGGGCAGGGCGGTATTTGAGGGCAATAGCACGGTCCACTGGTACACTTGACTCAGGGTTTGCCCATGTCCCCAATAAAATATCAGACAGTGCCTCACAAAAGGGGAGTGCTGGTTCAAGCCACAAGTAGCTGGGATGAAGACCTCAATAAAAGAGTCCGTAGCCTTATCCACTGTGGGTAGAGTGAGATGTAAGACATCAGCTACTCTTTTCAAAACTTCAGCCAAAGAAGAACTAGCTTCCAAGGTGAAGAAAGGAGGCGATAAAAGAGGGGATGAATCTAGCCTGCTGGCTTCACCCTGCTCAGCAATCCAGCTGTCCAACATAGTAGGAGCCACAAACATAGGCTGCTCCAAAGGGGCTATCACCTCACATCTGGTCCTGTGAAACCTCGACAGAAACCATTGGTGCGGAAAACAGCTCCATAACCGGCGACGGACACCTGGGAAGAGATTAAAACGTTGGTCGAAGTCGGTGCAGATGCAAAGAGCCGAGGCAAAGCTGACCCCACGAAGCGCACAGCCGTGTCGTGCACTGAATCCGGCTCGGAGTCTTCCGACACCGTGAAAATAGGCACCGGCGGGGCAACCAACGTTGTGTCAGAGTCGACCGTGGTCACTAGTGGAGGTCCCGAAAGATCGTGCACCAACGGCTTTGTGTCAGAGACTGGAACTACCACCGAGGGCGAACCCATCGGGGCTGACATAGTTACTGCACCTATGACCTCCTTGGGAACTGCAGGCAGAGGGAGATGAAGGCCCAAAGACAAGCTAGAGAGCCTTGTAGTACTCATGCATCTGGTTCCAGGTCGCCATGGCTCCAGGAAAAGGTGAGAGATGCAGGAGTGACATTGGAGCGAAAGTAAAAGAGTCCCTACGATCCACCCCGCAGGTCAAAGGAGCCACGAGGCCCAGGACTTCGATCTCTTTCAAAAACGCTTACCATGAGGTAGCCGGAGACTGGGACCGCTGCAGTTGATCACTGGGAGAAGAGCGGCTCTCATAGGAATGACTTCTGGATCGGGAGGAGAACAGACACCATGAGGAGCTGGAGGTCTGCGACAACCGCACCGTCAGAAGTTTCATGCACCCCTCCCGCAAAGCCTTCGAGTTTAACCGCTGTGTCACACTCCTCAGCGTCGCAGTGCTTGCCCAATCACCACATGCAGACAGAATGTGGGCCGTATCCGACATCTGGGGAGCACATGACTTAAATCCAGACTTAAATCCAGACAGCATAGGAATTTAGCACACTGTTTGAGACGAGAAAAGTTAATCACAGGAGGCCGAAAACGGCTAGAGATATGCTACTTCGGATCCGTGTGCAGCGCGGAAAAAGAAGAAACTGACGTCAGTGTGCCGGAGGGGACCTTATATGGCTCCGCTGACATCATATCCGGAGTCGACGTTGTACTCAGTCATGCGGTGTGGCTCAGTGGCGCGCAGAGGTACTGCTGAGAAAGGTTTTCTGGGTCCAGTCTGACACCTGGGGAGAATTCACAAGTTAAGGAATCTGCGGCTAGATGTGTCTATCAGATATGTATTTTAGGTAATAGGCCCATTTATTTCTGGCTGACTAATGGAATGTGAAACGTTTATTATGCAATAGTTGTATGCAATATTGTGACATAAGCTTATTTTGATTAGCTAAAACTGTAAAAGTCTGCAGAAAAATAGGGACAATTTTGTTCAGCTTTAATTCACAACAGAAATTCTAACATTGAATATGAAAACAGGTATTGATATACCAAAAGCATAAGTTAAACGCCTAAATATGTCAATGATGTTGATAGATCTGAACTGTCAATGTTCTAAGTGCTGCCAAGAATCGCATGCCTGATGACAGAGAACAGACTAGGACCCATAGAGGATTCCTTTCCAGATACAGCATTTGAAAACTTTGACAGATCAGAATCTGGGTATTCACCGGAAAAAAAAAAAATAGGGACCCAAACCTATAATCAACTTCTTCCGGGCTGGGATCCAACCAGTGCAAATAAAGGGATCTTGTAAAAAATCGAGAAAAAAAGGGAAAGGATGATGCTGCTCCTCATTACCTGAAGACATTTACATGGTTGGATAGCAGGATGCCCTTGCTTTTCAAATCCGGATGACGGCTAAACGCACAAATCACCCAGAGAGTTTCAAGACTTTTCTAAATAACTGTTCAAAAATATATAAAGCACAAATTCTCTCTAAACTAATTATATCTGCCAACACTTTGTTGACGAAACTGTCCCAACATTATTTATATTTGTCTCTTCTGCTATTGACACTATTCCAAACTCATTCATTCAAAGATACTCACGTGCCAAAAACATGGTATTGCTGAACATTTTTGGAGACCACCATATATATCAATAACACTGGTAGCATATTAATGATATGATGAAGAATACATGTCTTGAGGGTAACGGAAACCACTCATGTTATATTATCAGAGCAGAAACCTTTGAGGCTGCTGATTTTGCATATATCCCAATACTAGTAATGAAGAAAGCAAGACTTTTCCCCTCAAACATAGTACTCTGACTCCATTCCGGAAGCCAGCCTCGTCTTGCTGACTCAGAGTGATGACTTCACAATTATATATGATGCTTCAATCTTCAGCATCATTGGCGTGTTCTCTCCAAAATTCCAGCTTTCTTTAGCTCAAAATCAAAAAACGACCATTTGAGTGGATCCTGTAATA
Source organism: Triturus cristatus (assembly GCF_964204655.1). Taxonomy (NCBI): domain Eukaryota; kingdom Metazoa; phylum Chordata; class Amphibia; order Caudata; family Salamandridae; genus Triturus; species Triturus cristatus. The sequence continues at coordinate 20,261,680 of NC_140584.1, forward strand.
AACTCCCTGAACGTATCCTAAAAGCCTAGAATCCTAGCCAAACTGCTGACCTTCAGAGCCCCTTTTAAACATAGCTTTGGGATGTAACAAAAGATAGCGTGACTCTAGGTAAAATTCCTTCATTTCCAAGTGGTCTAAAGAGTAAACATGAGTGATGTAAATATGCAAGAACCATCTCTACATTGTGAAGTCTAGTACAATGCCAACTACTTGTGGCCACGCCCAGCCCCATCGGATCCCAGTCACTGCAATCCAGACGCTGGTGGTCTATTCAAATGTTCTCTGTTAAGTGCTTTACTGCTCTTTGAAGCAAAGTGAATAATAAATCAAACTGATATAATAAAAACGAAATAAAATAATGCATTTAGCATGTCATTAGCTGTCCCGCACTGAGTCCGAATTATCAAATCTTGTCCAATAGTTGTCAACACCACTAGTACCGAACACAAATTAATTTTGGTTAAAAAAAACTTCCCATCCGGAAACTGCTGAAGTATCTCCGGTGTTGCAAAACGCTACTGTACCGTGAACAAGACCGTGACTAGAATCATGCAGGAGCAGCAAACATTTGTCACCAACCCTCAAACACCCGGCCCCAGATCTAGCCCCCAGAGCAGCGAGAAAGTGTAAAAGATGCGGTCTTCGTTTTACTAAGTGGGGTAAAAGCATGTATATGATATTATGCGCATGATAATATATGAATAAACTTAGAGCATGCGTAGTGTCAACATCAAGCGTTCTGTCGTTAAAAAGTCAGTATATCTAATTAGGGAAAAACCATGCAGACCTATATTTTATCAATATTGAGCACAGTAATCGCAAACGCCTCCAAATGTGTACAAGTAATCAGCGAAGATTTAAATCATCAAGAAAGGGTTGGAGGAAGAGACAAGTCCTAAGAGGGCGCTTTGGTGAAACAAAGTGCATCCGCTAGACTCATTATGAAGAAAACAACTGAAGTGCACAAGGAAACCGATAGTACAACGAAGACCCCGCGGAACAATATAGTCACTCAAGTAGGTTATCATTTGGAAACTCCGACCAGCTCCAGTGGTTCTTCAACAGAGGAGGAGACCGCGTCTCTCAGCAAGGACTCATGATCTAGCACTGCTTGCTCCTCTACTTGGGATATGAGTAACTAGGAGCCCATTGGAATGGAAAATCCAAATGTTCTGCCAATAACCCCCCTTCTTCTGGTTTAAACTCTGATTCAGCAATGAAGAGGATTAGAAGCAATTGTGGTTCATGCTCGAATTCTACTAGCAAAATCACTCACTCAGACCACTTCTGTTGCCCACGTAATTATGGGGCTTCTCGAAATGAATAGGTCTCACTTAAGTCCCCCTTCCTGGAAAATTTACTGCAGGACTTATCACTGCACAACTGCCCCCCTTCAGTAAAAACGTATCTGAATAACGAACCAGGGCTTTTATCTCCCTAATAGCATTTGAAAAATTCAGGACTGCAAACACATTTTCAGTCATAATGCTCCACAGCCATGGTTGCAGCTTGATACCCGTGGAGGTGAGGATCATCTCTCCAAAAGCAAATTATCCCAAAAACCTTCATGGAAGCGCTCTCACAAATATTCACACAGCAAGAACGGTCCAGTCCAATTTACCAATATGACATAGTGATTTAAAAAGGACCTATGCAAATACTAAAAAAGATTATAAGCCCACAATAATATTTTTAGAAACACTGTTCTGTTAATTAAGATTAGTATATAATAGCAATGTGAACGATGCGAGAGTATTCCAGCACAAATCAGATTTGCTTAATTTCCCATATAATTTAAAAAGGAACCAAAAACACAGCTCTCCAAGGAACATCTAGTCCATCATTGTTATCAAATTTCACAACTCTTTTGTCCCTTGGACTGAACATGAAGAACCAACTGGCTCCCAAACTTTACATGTATTTGATCTGCATTTTCTAGCCACTTGGTTTATTGCTTTATATTGGTTTCATCTTATATGTGTACATTTGAATATATTTATCCGTTAAAGGATGATTGACAGTAGCGACAGTAAGGCATTTGACCAATCAACAGAAGGTTTTATAGTAGACCATGCTTTATTTCCAACTTTCATCTTTAAGTATTAACATTAAAACCGCACAATACTCGTTAGTACATTTCGATATTCCCAAAACACAGGATATCATTTATCCTAAAACCTAAAAAAAAACAAGCATTGGCAAAGCCAATAGGCCTCGCCTAAGCAAGAGTTATTGGCTTAGACAATGAGTTTTAACCATGTTGTACACCAGCGTGGCTGCTGTTCAGTATGCCTAAAAGTTAGTGGCGTAGAGGAGAGTGGTGTGGAGTGTCGTAGTGTGGAATGGCAGAGAGGGGTCAAGTTTTTTTGTAGAGTGGCGTGGCATAGAGTTTTGTATTGGAGTGGCATAGAGTGGAGTTGAGTGTTGTAGAGTGCAGTGGTGTAGAGTGGCATAAAGTTCAGATGTGTATAGTGCAGTGGTGCAGATTAGAGTACAGTGGAGTACAGTTTTGCAGAGTAGAGCGGCGTAGAGTGCAGTGGTGCAAAGTGGATTATAGCAGCGTGGAGTGGTACAGAGTGCAGTGGCGTAGAGTGGAATGCTGCAGAGTGCTGTGATGTAGAGTGCCGTAGGACAGAGTAGAGTGGTGTAGAGTTCAGTGGTGGACAGTGCAGTGTTGCAGAGTAGAGTGTCAGAGTACAGTGGCACAGAGTACAGTGGCACAGAGTGCAGTGGCATAGAGTGCAGTGGCATAGAGTGCAGTGGCGTAGAGAGAAGCGGTGCAGATTACAGTGCAGTGGCAGAGAGTGGTGTAGAGTACAGTGGGGTAGAGTAGATTGTTTCAGAGTAGAGTAAAGTGGTGTAGAGTGGAGTGGTGCAGGGTAGAGTGCAGTGGCATAGAGTGGAGTGGCAGAGTAATGGAGTAAAGTGGTGAAGAGTGCAGTGGCAAAATGTGTGTGGTGGTGCAGAGTGGATTAAAGTGGTGTACAGTGGATTGGCACAGTGTGGTGGTTGGATTAAAGTGGTGTACAGTGGATTGGCACAGTGTGGTGGTACAGAGTAGTTTGAATTGGCGTACAGTAAATTGGCATAGAGTGCAGTGAGTGGTGTAGATGAGCGGCTTAAAGGCGAGTTGTGCAGAGTGGAGTTGAGTGGCCTAGGCTGGAGTGGCATAGAGTGCATTGGCATATAGTAGTGTATAGTAGAAAGAAGTGGAGTAGAGTGCAGTGGTGTTGTGTACAGGAGTGGCGTGGACTGGTGCAACGAAGAGTGGCGTAGAGTGGAGTATGCATAGTGTGATAGAACCTTGCCATTCCAAATAACTATTGAATTGAAATAACCATTATATTTGCACAGACATACAGCTACTAAGAAACTATACAGCGCACAAACGAAAATGTGTGGAAATGGCATTTCCTAGTGTATTGATTTGTTTTGGTGATATTTATTTGTTTCCAAAACTCTTCAGAATTAGCTAAACATTTGCTTCATATGTGCTTTGCTAATTCTGATATATTCAGAAATACTTGAACAGTTCATATAAATGTTGTTGTGTTTTCTAACCATAGTATCCAGCAAGATTGTCACATACATCCTCTGACTTTGAAGTCAGAGAATGAAAAATAAACATCAAGCTTCCTCATAAGACGGCTTAACATTTTACCTCTGTCTTCGAATGCACAGCAAATGTGACAAGATAAGAACAAGATTCACAGGCCTGTTTACAGAAAGGCACACTTGTGGAAGAATACAAGGAGAGGTAGTGGGAAAAGGCTTTGCTCCTTGAGAGGGATGGACTGAACCTGGACAGTCTAAAATAAATAAAGCGAGAAAACGGAAAGACAGAAAATGTGAGTTCCAAACCACAACGCCAATGGTAAGCAACGGGCCTAATACATTCTCAGGGAAGCTTTCTGTATGTCCAGAAGATGTCTTTAGAACATCAGACAGCTGTGCTGTCTGGTAGACTTCAACCTAAAAAAGCATCCATCCACAATACAAACATTCCCTGTTAGTAAATGTTAACCTCAATTCTAATTCAATATACAAAACTATCAGAGGTGTTAAATACAATTAAATAGTTATAGAATATTTTTTCCTTCAGTACAGGCATTTTGTAGACCAAGCTTATGTTTTAATGTCCTACGTATGCCAGACATTTCATCAGCTATAGATGCATAGAAGGCCATTGCAAGCAGTGGCAGTACTGAAGCTCAGCCATTGCAAAGCCATTTCTCAGAAAATAGAGTCCACTGAGCTCTCTTATATTTCGTGAGCTGAAGCTCTTCCATCTATGTAACGTCAATACCAAAATATAATATAATGGGGGCACCTTTAAAGGCAGACTGTAGCACACAGGGTATCTCATAAGCCTGGCATGGAAATTTTAGAAATTCACAAAAAATGTCTTGATTTAACCTTTCTGGTCCAGAATTGAAAATGACACCACAGATCTATGACATTTTACTCAGTTTGTCATATAAATACCATTTCATAGAAAGATTTTCTTGAAACCCATTTCAATTATTAAGTCAGATTCTGCGATACCTTGCTTTGAAATTAATATTGCAATTAAAGTCATTTAGCTGAAAACATTTAATTGAAAATTGGAGTTGATTCTTAATAATGAATCCTATTTGTTTTGGATTTTTTAATATGTTTCTAAAATCTTTTTTTATATTTGGAAACCCATCAGAACCCTAGCTCAAATGTCTGAGCCTAGCATGAGTCCACAGGCCACTCCAGCGCGTATTACACACAAACCGTCCCCTTAACTCCAACATTGACAGTACATGTAACTTAAATTTAACCTCACCTAAATATTGTTTTTTTACCCTTACCCAAACCTGAATCCCTTAGCCATTATCCTGACTCTTGCATAATCCCACCTTTGACTGTAGTCTCTACTTTAATCAACACCCAGATCCTTATGTACCATTAACCATCTTTAGCCCTAATCTTAACACTTATCTGTACTAACGCTAACCCTAGCACAGAAGCAATATACTTGAGTTTTATGTTGATTCTGACCCTAATTGATGCCTGACCTTGATATATGCCCTTTCCCCAGCAAACAACATTACCCTAACAATAACCTTTTATTGTAGCAAAGTCTATGACTGAGCTTAATAATTCTTTAAACAATATACCTCAAATTAACAATGTTTAAACCTAATCATGACATTTTATTTTACCGTATTATCCTAATTTCAATTAAATGCATGTCTCCAATTAGTACTTCTTTGAAATTGTATTTTAATTAATTGGTTTATTAGTGAAATGATGACAATGAAATTGTTTCCTTAGGAATTTACTATGATGAAACGATGAAATGATGAATATATTACAGACATGGTATCAATTTCTTCCAACCAAACCCTTCATCCTCACTGCTTGTGGTTAGTGTATTACTATCCTCCTACATAATTAACTAGAGTTTTAGCGTCTGTCCATATAACAATTCTTAAACCTGTTTAAGGAGCAGCACTACGAGCATTTTGTTTTTTTAACAAAAAGTGTAATTTTTAATTTTGCTCCATTCAGTTTTCAAAGTTGTTGTCCTTGATTCCACTGCCAGGCACAATTATTACAGCAGCTCTATGTTAAAAAGTCATGGCAATGCTGCAAGCAATCCAATCACAAATGTTGGACTTCTATTTTGGCAGGGTGCCCTAAAATTTGAAATGTCACCTAAGGTGACAAAGTTAAGTAAGTGTGACTTGATATTTGTATTTTTTGGGATGGCAGAACCAATTGGGTTTTCAATATGAGCCCCTCCACAGGAAAGAACTCAACTATGAAATGAAAAGTGAATGTTTATACTTTGATTTATGATCATGCTACTAAGAACACATTGTCAGTAGTGCTGTTGCCTTAAAAAGTTATTCTGCTTTTTCAAGACCCAAATTCTCTTCAGCCGCATCACAGGATGGTCATGTGTTTAAGATTAGGCTTTGAGCAGAAACGATCAAAGCAAATTTAATTAAACTGACTTCGGTATTGTGGAAAGAGCACACAGTAGAAGTTTGTTGCGACTGAGCATGGAAAAAAAGAGTTTACTAGCGGGCATTAAGAAATAAATTATATTCTTTTTAGCTTATACAAAGACATCTTGTTCATGCAAAGGTGAGCTTTGCTGGGGATTTAAAGGAAAATTAGAAGGCTGAAGAGACTTTGCACTCTTGCTCTGTAAAACAGACTAAAGCCTGGTTAAAGACAGATGTGAGGAGGAAGCTCTCCTCTAAAACGTTCTTCTACCTGAACTCGGCTGGGAGAGGTTGCGGTAGTCTGCAGTGCATGCAGAGCTCGGCTTCACATTACTCATCTCCAAATCTGTCCATTATTAGGAAGGAGAAAACAAGGCAGGAGAAGGTGCACACGTTTAATAAAAGACTATTAACAAATAATGACAGAAAAGAAGGGCATCATACAATGAAGAACATTTTTGTACAACGTACACCGGAGAAGAAAGCTAGCTAGGACACAAACCTCTAAATATACTACTTCACAATAACAGTAACCTTGATTATAGGTATCTAGTTATGCTAGCAATGCTGCACTATAATTTTCAACTCTGATGTTGGCTGGGTAACACCACCACCTAGGCAGCAGTGTAGAGCTGCCAACTACAGCCACGCCAGAGGGCATCACCATTGTGAATATTACTTTTAGCCGACATAACATGATCCTTTTCTATTGGGCACCCTCCCTTTGTAGAGAAATTAGCTCTCTGATGAATCCCTTTAGCCACCTGTAGAATCAGTCTAACTACCTCATTCAGTAATTAGTGCAGAAAACTAGTGAACTTGTCTACTACTATATTGTTGTTCAGCTCCCTAAGTATATATCCTCTCAGCAACAGTTTCCAAACATGACTCTTCTCTGAAATGCATCAAGCATTACAGTTAGACATTTACACGCACCAAATATTTACAGAATACACCAGACTAATCTGAGTTACTGTATGCTCGTAAAACAGCAACCTAGGCAAGAAAATGATCAAGACTTGAAGGATGACCCACACTAACACAGCCTTTTCTCCAAAATGTAGAAAAGGCATTGTGCCATTACGATCTTCTACTTCAAAATGGTCAGTATAAAATCCTAAATTCTGTACAAATGTAAAAGTACAGAGGCTGCTAGGATATGGTTTTGCATCACAATATATTCAAGTCGGCAAAGGGAAGGCATGAAATAAGCTATGCCACAAAATGTACTTGGAATTGATATGGTAGGTTGAAATAATATGGATTGTCATAACAAATGTTACGATATAATTGTTGAATTTACAAGTTATTTATTTTCATGCAAAGTGTTGTGTTTGGATTTTTATTTATTCCTATTTGTGATGGCTTAATTGTACAATTCGACTTTTTGTGGTTGATTACACTTGTGTATTTGTGTTTTAAAGGAAATCTCTTTGAAATATACATTGTTTAAACGTGATGAGAGATGTTAGCAGAAAATTGGCCAGTGGATGTACGCGAACGCCGAGCTAATAATTAGCCCTTGTACAGTGTACACTCTGCCCTTGGTCAGACGGCTTTGATGTCATCTTTGAGTCTCCCAGGATTCTAGCCTTTCTTCAAGATGCTGCCATTATGCTAAGGACATATTTGATGGCAGGTGTCTTCTGACACTCCCCTTCTCTGATGGAAGGTCATCGGGTTCCCCTCCACTCCTACATACACCCACTAACAGTTCACCAGAAGTTGATTAGAAATGCTTTACAAAAACCGGCAATAAATAAAATAAAGTAAAGTAGCATGGCATCACAGCACCTTTTGAGAGTCCGTGTATTTACACAAATTTGTAAAATAGACTGTGATTTGGTTTTGTGCACATCAATTACTTGTTTTTTCTAAATCAATGTTTACATTCAAATATTTAAGAGATAGGATGCAGCTCATTCCCTTCCCTACTTCTAAGCTCATGGAGCATACAGCAGCCAATTTCTGAGCGGGCCTTCTTTTCTATGTCTAGATGCTATGTTTCTGAAGGCAAAAGGGTGTTCTAAAGGATTGAACAAGTGGCATAGGTAGTCAGCACGACGAGATTTTTTTAAGAGAAAAAAAAGTTATATGTACTAAGTAAGGATGATGACAACTACTGTGAGATAACAGGGGATTAGGAGCTACCCAAAGGATAACACATAAGCAACAATAGCAGCAAAATGCAAATGCTGTGAAAACGGCAGTACTGCAAACTTAAAGCAATACTTCAAATGCGGTGCACCCTGGCAGCAAACTTTACACAATAGCCATTTGAATGAAAACCAGCAATAGCACCGAATGAACCATGAGACAGGGAAGTGCTAGAAGAGCAAATATACATCACAGGGCAAATGCTCTGTAGTACTATAAAAGGGGTGATACAAGTTATGGTGATCCATTGAATCCTTTTGGTAATCTCAGTAGGGTCTTTTAGGCCACACAGGGTTGTGAACATGCTTTTCTGTGCAAGATAATTAGCAGATACCAATGGCTCGAGGATACATACACAGGGGGTTATTTAGGGTTTAATGGATGTGGTTTTTCTATTAAAATCAAAAACTCTTGATTAGCACCACAAAAATTAAGAACAGCAGCTGGCCCTAGTGAGGTACTAATGAAGTCATGATGAGTGGTCGCTACTCACCACCAGTGCTTGAGTGAGTGAAGCTGGGGGCTGTCGGACGGTGTACACGGATGAAAACATCCCCAAAGAACACCCTCTATCAAAAACCAACAGGTCTGCTGCCTGCACCACCAGATGAGAAGACCTAGAACACTGCAGTGACTGAAGCCGCTTTTGCTAACTTGCGTTAAGTTTGTGAAGACTATGATTTCTAGTACTGTAAGATGTTTGTTAACTGCCTGCCCCGAAGAATCACCTACACACAGGAGACGTTCACGTGTCAAATTAAAGAATGAGGTAGAAATTACTTGAAAAGGTTTGCTGAAATCGAGGAGAGTTTCACCTGGTAGGATGGTGGCTTAGCACAGCAAGAGTACAGCATGATTCCATTGAACGTGATGCATGAAGGCAGAGTAATCAAGTCAGTTGTTTTCATTTACTGGTAAAGCCAAAGTTTAAAAAAGATGAAGGTGGTCTGTTGATCACCTACCTCTGCACGGGAGCGTGTACAAAAACACCAATGGGGCCCACGGCGCGGGACATGCGCAGGTACGTGCCCAGGCAAAGCTATGGCCAAGGGCGGGCTCATCCACGCCCGTTAGAGTCCGGAGAAGCCTGGGCTGGGCCCCCCTTCTAAGCCTTGCTGTACCAGTTGCTGAAACGGAACGAAAACTCCAGGAGGGCTAAAGTATTACAGTGCCAGCAGTCTCCAATATCAATAAGCGCAAAGTTACAGCACAAGCGACTGTAGGGGAGATTGTCAATACTTTGGATTGTTTCCTAGTGGAGCTGTGAACGTGCTATCCAAAGAAATTGAGATCACGGAGCGCCATCTCTCCTTAGAGGAAGGGAGGCGATCTGGTCATATGTTGCAACCCCCCTTTACTCTAACTCCTACAGCCATTAGATCTTGAGGGTGATGATTCTCGTGCTATCGTTCACCACTCTGTGACTGCACCTGTATCCCTTAATATACTGTCCCACTCGGCTCCCTCTGCATCCCCCCGGGTCAAATGACTCTGTTATTGAACCTGCTGTAAAAAGGAAAAGACCCAGGGGAAACAGATCCTGACGCCAAGATTACCGAGAGCACAAAGAACGAAAAAAACAGCTACTAGTTCCGGCCCTGGATCTGCAGGCTCATCAGACTTATGGGTGGCTCTGCGGTGGGCACCAAATAGGTTATTTTTAGCTAAAGTCAGTTAGACCCATTAACAGTAGATTGGGAAGGATTGAGGAGAAACTAGAGCTCCTCATTGAAAAGGATGTAATCAATCACAGCTCCCTGAGGGTGGACCAACCTTTACCATCTAAATTAACAGCAGGGGCGTTGACAAATCTGGTGGGGAGGGGGGGTCAGGAGGAAATACCTAAGAGAATTCATCCCACTCTCCCAAACCTTCCAATATCACAAAATACTTTATACCGTATTCCTAGCCCCTCTCAGATATTACCCACTCAGCCCACTTTGATGGAGGAGCACGCGCATAGCAGTATTAAGGGCATCAACAACACCCAAATAGAACGTGGATTGAGACCACAGGACCGCCATAATCCAACAGGCCTAACTGAAAGACCAGTAGGGGGGATAGTTTATAGTCTGGAAAAAGCCCCGCCCCCCCCCTCCACCGCCACCCCCCCCCCCGAAGCAGGTCTGAAGGAGCTCCACACTCTAGATCTCCCTCCGGCAGCCCTTCCATATGTTCTAGTTGATGGTCCCCAGTTGAATAGGGGTCGGGGTCAGAGAGAATTGACTGACCAACTAATGGCTAAAGTCCTTTATTGGTTTGGCTCCCAAGCCGAAGGGTTTGGCCTATGGAGAACTAGACTAGATACACACATTATTATGGCTAGGAGAGTAAACTGGGTGGGGCCTTTCCCTAATGTAACAAGCAGGGACTGTGCGGTTGTGAATTTTAATAACCAGCTCGTGGTAAGAAACTTATTGGCGGTTTGCAACAGTTCCTGTCCACTTCTAACTAAAAAATTACTGTCTCCCATTTAGCATATTTTTACAGACCCCCCCCCCCCGACCCATACTGTGTCAGTATCAAGAAGCTAACAATCAGAGAATGTCAAAACAACCCTTAGGACCCTTATCATGTGCAGCACAGGACAGTTTAACCCATTATAGATCTGAGAGAATGTATGAGTTGTCAAATAGATTTTCGCCTTTGGCTGATTTAGATACCTGTAATTGACTACCTAATGATGGTACATTAGTAAATGTCAACAGCCCTAGGGAGTTCCTTAACATTCTGGAGGTACTGACTTGTACGACCCAGATTGAACCAGTAGTAAGAGGTTATACTGGCAATGTAGCAGGTGATTCCAAACAATTTAGCGTTATAGATACATTTGTCTCTGTGGAAAGAATGGGATCCAGGAAGCACGTGCTGCAAATAGCCACATGGAATGTGGCGGGCATTGCTAATAAGCAGGCTTTACCAGAGTGGGCTTTAATGTGGCAGGGTAGAGACATTATCTGCCTCCAGGAAACATGGGCAACAGATCCCATTTCAATTAATGGCTATAGTTACTTTCAAACCAACGCCGTCCCATCCCCGGCTGGCAGAGCAAAAGGAGGTTTGCTCACCCTAATCTCAATCACTTTAAATGTTAAGATCATAAGGTTCGAACATCCATCCCCTCATTTTTTATCTCTTAGCCTTTAGCTCTTAGCTTTAAGAGCAGAATGCCTGCAAGTATGCTTAATGATAAATTATTACAACAATAACTTCGGGGGTAGCATGGTGTCAACTGTAGACTCCTTTGAGAAAGAGCTCACAAAATTCATAAGGGTATTGCCAGCTAAGGACATTAATATTCTCTGGGTAGGGGTTTTTAACGCTCAAGTATTCCTCCATCTATCCGAATTGGTTTGCGGTGTAGAAGATACACAGGGGATCCAATGGTGCACTTTATGCACAATGAACATGGAAACAGTCTAAATAGATTGCTGACCACCTGGAATCTAGAAATATTTAATAAAAGAGAACCAGCTGGAGGTGGTTTAGATAAAACGTTCCTCCGTGGCAATCGCGGGTCGACAATCAACTTTATAATTGCCTTTGCCCATTCTTGTGTCAACATTGCTCACACCCTTACACAATTTTCTAATTTTGTAACCATGCCTTACTGCTGTTAGAAGTTATTGATGAAGGTGCTTTCTCAAAGCAATCAGAAAAGGCCCCTAAACCACTTTTAGCTAGACAAAATGGGTACCAGTTAAAATGGGATAGAATAGACAAGAAAGACATTATACAGTAGGTTGTAGCTAATAAATTAGACATGATTATGAAATGTTTAGATCCAAATTTAGAAACCGACACTTTGATTCTTAATTTCTTAGATTTACTTAAGGAAGTCAAATTATCCCTAACCCGACCTAACGCAAGTGCGAAAAGTCGGGTATTTGGTTGGTTTGATGAGGCCTGCTCCCAGGCCCTACAATATCTTCATAAGGCTCTTAAGGCATCTCCCAGAGACCAGCTCCTTATTAAGGACTTGCGTCTGAAATATAAGAAAACTAGGAAGAACAGGGAAATGGAGATGAAACATAAGGCATGGGAAGATCTAGCTAAAGCAGCCTCCTCTAATAATTGTAGGGACTTTTGGAGCGTTGTGAACGCTCCCCATTTTAAAAATAGTTTCGATAAACATTTGGATAACCATGTAGATGAGGATGCTTGGGTGTTTTACTTTGAAGGTATTTTTGGGAGTAGCAATACTGTGAGTGATAATCCTTTTGACACCATGGTATTCCCAAGTGAGCCTCTGACCTTTAGCTTAGAGGAGGTGAAAAAGGCGCTGATCAACTGCAGCAGAGCCAAAGCGCCAGGCCTGCATGGGGTTCCCATTGACTGCTTTCTGGAACATCAAGAGTTGTGGGCACTTTGTTGAACATTATATTTAATGAAAATGCTAAGAAGGGACCACCTCCTTCATTGAAAACAAGCATTATAGTTCTTATACATAAGAAAGGTGATAAAGCCAATCCCCGGAACTATCGCCTGATTTCCCTTCTGGACTGTACTGGAAAACTGTTAGGCTATGTTTTATTGAACAGGCTGGAAGAGTGGGCGAGGGAAAAAGCCATTCTGATGCCAACCCAGTATGGTTTCCAGAAAGGACGAGGTATAATAGATCAATGCCTAAATCTCACTATGACCATTGCAATGTATACTATAGCAAAGGGAGGTTGTACTTACATGGCCTGTATGGATTTATCAGCAGCCTTTGACTGTGTTAACCACGTGAAGCTATGGCATATAACGGTGGAGATGGGCATTGACCCCCAATTGATTAACATAATCCTGGAAATTTACTCACAGGCAAACACTCTGTATGGTAGCAAGGGAGAATGCACAAGATCTTTCCAGATTATGAGAGGAGTCAGGCAATGCTGTGTACTTGCCCCATTCCTGTTCGTGTGATATACAAATGGGGTGGAAGCCACATTAACAGGATCCATGGCAGACATCCAAATTTTCCCCCCAGCCTCACTACCGATCCTGGCTTATGCGGACGACACAGTCCTAATAGCCAGGACGGGAGTTGGGCTCCAATGCTTAATAAATGCCTATGTAGGGTACATGTCTTCATTAGACTTAAAGGTTAATGAGTCCAAATCTTTTGTTATGGTGTCAGGCACTTTACCTTCGAACAGGCTATCATCTTTTTACATAGGGACAAGAAACTAGACATAGTGGAGACGTTCTCATATTTGGGAGTTTCACTTGACAACAAATAATCCTGGGTGCACATGGTAAAGTGCAGGGCCATAAAAATGGAAAGAACTCTGGTTGCAATCACTAGTTTCTGTACATAACTGGGATCTAAACCTATAGGGACGATAAGGAAGATCTATAATGCAAAAGATATTTCAGTAGCAACATACAGGGCTGGGTTATGGAGAATGGTTCCAATAGACCTCATTCAAAAGATAGAGGACTTTTTTTTTTTTAAAAGGTTTGCCTCTCTTACCACCTTGTTTTCTAATTATGTTTGCCATGTAGAATTGGGGTTGCCTTACATAACCGATATAGTAAGACTTGCACCGATTATGTTGTGGCATTCAGTTTGGAGAAGCAACACTGTGGATGTCAACCAGGCTATTCTACGAAATTGTCTGTCATTGGACAATGTACATAATATTCCCTGGCTAGAGTATTTTAAGACCAGGTTATACTCCCTAGGTGTCCCGGAACTATATACAAACACAGGTTCTTGCTCCAAATTCCCTAAAAAGAAAATTAAGTCCCTATTTTTGGCCAAGGCTGATTATACAAGGAAGGAGAGACACCAAGTTAAAACAGTAGCAAAATCCTATCACCAGATTCCTTGTATAAACGAAGGGGAACACTCTTATCTGGAGGAAGTAAATAATCCACAACATAGGTATATTCTCTTAAGGTTTCGCACTGACTTTATCTCCCTGATGTTGGCCTTCCCAGTAAATAGTGATTTGGATCAATGTCCCTGTGATAACTTGTCAACGCAATCTGACCTTCATTTTTTTTCTGAAAATACAACAGGGACCAGAAACTTAGATATATTGTACCTCTCCTAAGACGGTACAATTTTATCCAATGTCGAATTGCTCTACTTTTTATGAAGAAACTTTGTGATCTCTATGTTTGTTTTTGTGTAGCATCTTTTTTGTGGGCCTCCCTGCGCAAAATACGCCATTTATAAAGGAGAAATGTGTTAGATTTAAATAATTGCTTCCCTTGAGCTCCCAGTATTAATTGGAAGGTTAATAATGTTTCTTAGATCTGAGATTTTAACATTACAGATAAAATTATTGCTATTTTTTAATTGTACAATTTTAAATGAGCTATTTCTTTTAATTGTCTTTTTATGTTCTATATTAATGAAATGGAAGAAGGTTGGGTAAGACCTGCTGTATGATTAAATACAGTACCTAGAGGCACTTGAAGTCTATCTTGGCAGAGTCCTTTTACCATCAGTATGTATCAATTTTATAAAAGGATGTTTAAATGGTTTCTTTTTAAATTTGTACACTTTTATGATCTATGTTATTTAACTAGATCAAATAAAGTGTTATTGATGATGATGACTGTAGTCTTAAAAGGTGATTTGATCAGTAAATATTTGCATACTGGGATGCTTGGCTTTTTGCCGTGTGCCATCACAGCTTACATTGCCGAGTCCAAGAAAAGCACCGTGGACTGAAAGTAATTGGCAGTTTCAAATCATCAATAAGAAAAAATATCCTTCAAATACAGTACAATTAAACTGAATTATAGTGTAAAACGTTTGTTGTGTGTCTTTTTACAGAGAATTGGCATGGAAGTACAAGTAGAAGCTTTTCTCTTTTCAGTCTTAAACAAACAATAGTAGAGAAACTTCATTTAAAAAACACCTCTAAAACACTCTAGCTAATAAACTTCGCCCAATCTCAGGCAAAAGGCAAGGAAAGCATAAGCAGAAAGAAGTTACTTGATAAAGTAAAAACACGTGCTATGACTGTACAAAGCTTGACATTACATTGTCTTCCTCAAAATAAATAATGGGCATTATGAGGGCGGCCATTCAAGTGATAAATGCGAGTCAAACTTCATGGATTACATGGAGACTGGCCAATAAACCGGGAATATTTATCTGGGGTTGGCATTCATTGATAGAGCCTAATAACATCAAAATTGCCTTTGACATCTGCGTTTGACAAAGACAAGAAAGCCTTCAGAAATTCTAAAATGCTTAATTTTTAACAAATTACATAAGGGAGAGAAAAGTGAATTTCCAGATAAAAAATGCCTTGTTTTCTCCAGATCTCTGACTTGTGGGTGGTCAGGGGAATCAAGAGTTTGAGGGAGAGAGAGGCTTTAGCCTGGGATTTTCAGTACAGTAGCTAACGCTCTCCAAGCCAAAAAGAGTATGATCCAGGTAGCTCACATTTTAGATCTTACCCCGGCTACCAGTGGCATGTCCAGTCAGGAAGCATTTGACTAGGACCAATCATGTATGGAAAACGTGTTGAAGGCATAGTAGGGATGCACCAGAGGATGCAGGAGTCTGCCAATTTTATTTTGCTTCTCGAGGAATATAGAGTGGCCTCTCAGTGTTTCTGTCTTTCTTTGAGATCCCATCACTGAAGGGAGGAGAACATGTTCATTTCTTTATGTTAAGACTGTCTTAGGACATATTCATTGTTGTTGAATACTAGTACTCAGACCCATTTGAGATATGTGTTTTTATCATTTTCATTATTTGTCACAATAGACAAGTGCTATATTGTGCGTTGATAAATGCATATTTGTAATAATATATTCAGATATATTTCTGAGAAGGGTATCCCAATCTTTTATCCAATTTGTTTCCTTCAATAATTTGATTAGAAAGGAATAAGTCTTGGAAGCAGGTGAGCTCCTCTATTGTTAACTGTACTGCCAGTCTCTTCTTCACTCTTCCGCAGACGTTTATCTTAATCATGGAAGGTTACACATTATGATGCTGGGTGGACGGTTTTGGAAATAATGTTATTTTCCTTCATCTGCCCTGCACTCGCTGGTCTATTTAAAGTCACTCCTGCAAGGCTCAATGAATGTCTCTCTATTGAATCTACTGTTGGGACATATTCCTTCATAAAACTCTATATTTTGTGTTCATTGTCTAACCCATCTTCCCAAGAGCTTTTTTTTCTGCCCTTGTCTTTTCAGGTTAAAAGACACCTTCAGGCTTGGAATCACCTGCCCACCAGGGTGGGACATTTTGAGTGACATGCAGGTGTTTTGGATTATGAACATTAATCACTAGGAAATATGCTTGGCATCACCCACTGGAACTGCAGTGCTACTGGTTAATGGCACCAAGCTGGGAAGACTGTCACCCAGAGAGGTAAATCAAGGCCTGAGCAAATTCTTACTCCAAGAAGCCTCATAAAAGCCCCAGTAAACATAGGCTAGCCAGAAATAAGTTCAACATGACATTAGCTTCTACGAGAAAGAGAAAGTGAAAGCTCTTCACCTAATGGATGTACACAATATTAATTTCCATTTAAGGTACTATTTGGGGGCCTCCATCCAGAAGCTTGCCACACTGAACATCTTTGAAAATGCTCAAGACATTTTACTCTACTCTTATGATGGTTCACCCATTTCTTCATTCGCGCATTACTCAAGTCTAGCTGCAGCGTCACAGTTATGTTTTATCATGTTTTTTAAGGTACATTTTTGCGAAGTATATTCTATTTTTGAAGCTATCTTGTCAGGACAATCCTCCTGTTATTCTCATATTCTGATGCCCTATTACTTCTGATGAAAAGTTTTGCTTTTTTTGTTTTTTTGTGTTGCAGATTTATATAGTGCGAACTAGACCCGAAGGTATGGAACGGTTTACATGAGCACCGGTTATGTTACACAAGGACACAGTCATGTGGCAATCACAGAAGTTCAGCTTCTCACCATAAAAATGAAGAAATTCTGAGTCACTTCAAAAATCACGCAGAACTTGTCTGTCAAATTGGTATTTTAACAGAACTTCTGTGATGTGTCCCCAACTTTAAAAAGTAATAAGGACTTAGAATCCAAAAATATTTAATAGATGAAGAGTGAGAGAAGGCCAGATGGGCTCCTCAAGAAATAGAAATAAAGCAAGTTTTATACTAGTGCGGCTTAAGATACTGCATCACAGTTACTGTACTATACTCAAAACAATGAGAGAAACATATTCTAAAGAGTGCCTCACAGGATGTAATAGGTGAGAACATTCATCCACACCTGGTGGGAGTGTTACTAAGTTCTGGAGAAGAATAGGCAGGAAATTTAAAGAGATCACAGAAGAACTGTTATGTTTGTGCTATTAAGAATATGGGGAAAACACACAAAAAACAAATATAAAAAAAGTTGTGTAACGCAAGAATTTGGTGGTAATGGATTACTGGCTCAAAAAGTTAAGGACTGTATTGCAGACATGGACAGGTGCAGTGTGGCAGAGAAGGAATATGTTACTTATCCTGTAAGCATCTGTTCGTAGCATGTAGTGTCGTAGATTTATATGCTTAGCATACTCCTGCCATCTAGTGTTAGACTCGAACATTTACCAGTTGTTTTTCTTCGAAAAACTTCTTTGAGTCACGAGGTACAGTGACTCCTCCTATACTCTGCATTGCACATGTTCATTGGCTTCTTTGTTAGATTGCTTTTTAGCTCATCGGGTGAGCGTTGGAATAGGTGCAGTGCAGTGACAGAGATGATGAGCATGCAAAGTAAGGTAGAAAAGTACATACTTAAACCAAAAGCTGCCAGGGAGGCAGATGGGTGCATGTGAATCTACAGCACTACATGCTACAAATAGATGCTTACAGGCTAAGTAACATATTCCATTCATAGCATGTGTTGGCCGTAGATACATATGCTTAGCAATTAATGTAAAGCAGTGCTCCTCCTAAGCGGTGGTTAGCTATTGGTTGAGGTACGTTTGAAAATGTGTTTGTAATACAGCTTGACCCACTCTAGCTTGTTGATTAGCTAAGCCATCAACACAATAGTGTTTTGTGAATGTATGTGGGATATTCCATGTAGTTACCTTCCAAATATCCTCTATTAGGATGTTCCCTAAAAAGGCCATTGAGGCACCTTTTTTGCGTGTGGAGTGAGCTCTTGGAGTTACAGTTAGTACTTGCTTCGCTTTAAGATACCAAGTTTGATTACACCACACTATCCATCTAGCTATTCCTGCTTTGTATAAGTGAGATCCTTGCTGTGGTTTTGTGAATGCAACAAAGAGTTGTTGTGTTTTGCAAAAAGGTTTAGGTCTTTCTATGTAGAATATTAGATGTTAAAAGAGTATTAATGTGTGCAGAGCTCTTTCTGCTACTAAATCTGGTTTAGGGAAGAAAAGTTGTTTGGTTTGTATGAAAAGCTGATACTACCTTTGGCAAAAACTTGGGGTTAGTACAAAGTACTAATTTAGTTGGAAATATTTGAAAGAAAGGCTCCTCTAATGTAAGTGCCTCCAACACACTTATTCTTCTAAGAGAAGTAATAGCCACTAAAAATGCCACTTTCCAAGAAAAAACCGTCTACAAGGCGAGAGGGTGCCGAGCTAAGCATGAACGTGTTTGGGGCAAATGGTTGGGACCGGTGGTTTGATTGTCCGGGATACGGGTGGAGCGATACTTCATGTGAACAGAATAGAGAGATCACTTGTAACAATGTTGCAATACCTGATCTGTCAAGCATGGTGCTGTACCCATGTTGTTGTTATTCTAAAAATGCCAATAAAGTTGGTTATCAAAAAAACATGCCACTTTCCATGTAAGGAACTGTGGGTTACATAAATGAAGTGGCTCAAGAGATGGGCTCTTTAGTCTTTTCTATTTTGCTGCATAGCAAGCTGGTGTTGTTGGTCTAAGCGCTTGTTTGAGAATATCCATAGATTTTTGTGGAAGATTAAGATGTCCAAACTAAAATCTCAGGAGCAAAAGTCACTACATTGAGTTTAGTGGGAGTTGGGTGCATTACTTTAAACTGATTCTGAGTTAGTAGATGTGGCCAGAGAGGCAATTTCTCACCTGGCACTATTGATAGTTGCAATAGGGTTGTATACCATACCTTTCGCAAATTAGTGGGAGGGGGGGAAGAGCGTGAGCAAATGTCCCTGACCAATCGATCCATTGCCTTTGGGCTGGAAGTGTGGAAACCTGGAGGCGAAGTTTTGACATTTTGTGTTGTGTTTTGTGGCAAATAGGACTATCTCGGGGGTTTCCAACCGTTGGAAGTATGAGTATAGTAAAGTTTTGTTAATTTTCCACTTGTGTACCTACTAATGTGTTCTGCGGAGCATATCTGCAAAGTCGTTGTCCACCCCTGGTAGGTATTCTGCTAGGAGGTGGATTTTGTAATCTGGGGCCCAATGCCAGATGTGCTCTGCTAGGAGAGAGAACTACGATGAGTGTGTGTCCCCTGTTTTTGAACATAATGCACTACAGTCATGTTGTATGTGTGCACTAGGACTACCTTGGTGTGAAGATGATTGTGAAAGGCTTTGAGAGCTTGTTAAATCGCTATAAGCTCCAGTTGATTGATGTGGAAGCAATGTTGTAATGTTGACCATAGATTGTGTAAGGTGAGGTCCTGCATATGTGCCCCCTGACCCTGAAGGGATGCATCTGTGGTCACTGTGACTTGCAGAATTGGGGCCAACAGCTTAAACTCTCACAAATGTGAGACCTATTGCATTGCAAATATCTTTTTTTTGCTGTCAAAGCCCCCATGATGCACTTTCACGTGCATGAAGGCCGCGCCCCTTACTTCAAAAAAGCCGAGTCTAACAAAAGGTGTGCAGCCACTATTAAAGTAAAACGGTGGCTTGGGTGCTCTTACAAAAAAAAAATCTGTTTGTCAAACAAATGCTTTTTTTTTGTAAAAGCACCCATGCTGCAGTTTCACTTAAATAGTGGCCGCGCACCTTTACTTGGACACAGCTATTCTAAAGAAAGGAGCGCTGCCTTCATGGACATGAAAGTGCAGCACGGGGGCTTTGACAACAAAACAAATATATGAAATGCAATAAGTCTTGCATTTGCGAGAGTTTAAGCTATTGGCATTTCCAATGCCAATAGCTCAAACTCTTCTAAATGTGAGACCTATGGTATTGCAAAGAAGCAGCCTCCATAGTATCGGCTGCTTGGAAAGTGAAGGCGCGCATGGCACGCTAAATGTAAGGAAAGCACATCGTGCCTGCAGTAGGGCAAAAGAGGTTTCAAACGAAGACAAGGCGGTACTAAGGAGGGACTAACAAGCGATTAAGGAATCAGAAGCCAGCATTTACGAAGGACAACGACAAATATGGGCGGAGAGTGGGCGGAGCTTCAAATCCCTAATTCAATACAGTATGCCTCGCAGAGCAGCGCATGCCCTGCTCAGGCTCGACCTAAAGACACGAGCAGAAATTGGAAAATTACCCATGGCTGAAAAAGGGATGCCTGTAAAATCTAGAGAGTCAGGTATCAGTATGGACAATATTGGAAAATGCAGTTAACTAACACTCCAAAATGTTTTGTACACTCTAATGGTGCAAAGCAAAAGTAAGAGACCCTTTTTAGCAGGTGAGGATGTTGGCTGCTTCCAGTCTGTGTACATGTACGAGATTGCCCAAAGAACAACAAACCTGGAAAAATCCTTCGGCTCATTTTTGCTTTGCGACCTCCACACAAAGAACACTTGAAAGAACAGTTTAAAGTATTTCAGACTTATCTAAAATTACCAGGCAATAACAGAATAATTGTCTATGGACTCTGCAGCATATCCTTAGATCAGAATCAAAGACATAAAAAGAAGAATATGAAAAAGAACCTACAAGGGGGAAAGTAACTCCAGGAGGCCGGACGTGTTCCTTGGACAGGGGAGACTTGCAATGGCAAGGACAAGAAAGCAAAAAGAAAGCAAAAAGAAAACAAAGATTAAATAAGCAGCAATGCAATATCAACATCATTTAAAAACAACAGCCTGTAAAATGTGTAACATGGGATTTCATTGCCAAATCTTCCCAGAAGAACCTGAACAATCATGCAAATTTCGAGGTAATTTGATGAACTCCCAAATGTTCTTATAGTTTGACCTAGATGTAATTCAACATCTTAAATATGTGTTCTCAAGTTTTCAGACAGGCAAAACCTAATTCAAAACGAATTAAGCTGAATCACCTCAAATTCAATTCACGTTCCGAATAACTCAGTTTGAGGCAATTCAAACCCTAAAGGGCATGGGCATGATTCACGAGTACTGATTACTCTCTTGATTTTCACCAAGAGATTCAAAGGTTCCTGAAAAGCTGAAAAAAGAAACGATTTGGTCCAAGATGAGTGAAAAATAAAAATTCTCAAGAGTCCGACAGACAAATACGCGCACTGGAAAGCCAGCCATACATGTTCAAATCTTCCCTGCACTAATGCCCAGCAAATTGGCTTTGCCGCACAACAATTTGAAAGTTTGCCCTTTCAGGACTTTCATTGTGCTTTCAAATATGTTTGCCACAGTGAGTTTCTGCTGTTGGAATGCTTTCCCTCATTTTAAACCTTCCGATGGCTTTTTTTTTTGGACCATAGATTCCCAAAAATGCCTTTGATCTATAGTGATGTTATCTGTATCTCATTATTTGAAACAAAACCCCCAGATTTTGAAAAAAAAATATATTTGTTTAGCAAAGATATCTTCATATGATGCTTCATGTAGTACCTGATAAGTCATTGTACGTATCTTTCCATATGTAGGAAGCGATTAATTTTACTTCTGAATAGATGCCTACACAGCATCAAATACATTCTTCCCAGACTCACTCTACCAGGAGCCAAATTATTCAAGGAGTTCGCCATGCCCACACCCAGCGCATATACAAGTGCCCTCTCGCTGGAACTGGTGTCGCACTCTGAAACTGGACTAGTTTTAGTCCGAGAGGGCGGATCAAACCAGGCTTTTCTGAGAGTCACTATCTAAGTAAATCATAAATGAGTGCCATTAGAATGTATTGTACTGAGATGTATTGCATGTGGGAATTCTGGAATGTACCAGACACCCGTGGTGTCCCTGGACTATGCACATACTCACAAGGCTTCGGAGTCCTGTTTTTAGAGGATGTAACCTACTGATCTGTAGACTTTCATTATCAAACTACTCCCAATACCATATAAAAATACAGAACCTTGAAACGTGTAGTCTATGGAAAAGTTCAAAGGAAAATTCGAAACACACCACATCCTCCCCGCATTTGTTCTAGCTACAATATCAGTGCATTCAGTAGGGGTGTCCAATTTTGAGGCTGTAAGATCTCAATGCTTATTACAAGTTACATTTTGTACAAATTATTTTTTTTCTACTTGCACACGTTTTAATGTCATTCAGGGTTTCATAATTTAAGCCTCCCGCAACCTCATTACGAGCTGCCTGGAGGCCTGTTCCCACGGGGTGGAGCTCCAGCACCCAAATGTCAGTCTGCGTTGCAATCAATCAATCAATCAGGGTACTTGTAAAGCGCGCTACTTACCCGTGAGGGTCTCAAGGCGCTGAGGGGGGGGGGGGGTGCCGCTACTGCTCGAAGAGCTAGGTCTTGAGGAGTCTTCTGAAGGCGAGTAGGTCTTGGGTCTGTCGTAGTTGGGTTGGGAGGGTGTTCCAGGTCTTGGCGATTGCAGGCTGCTGCTGGGCCCATCTCCCACCCACCAGCATACTGCAGCAAGGGCAGAGAGTGCCCCGTTTCCTCAAACCACGGGCAAGAGAAACGGCTCCCACAAATTGCTCAAAGGAGGTGATAAACATGTGCGGATTCGTACATGTTATTTTCACAAGTGAGAAAAGCACTCGGGGGTGGGAGGTTGGAGGTGGGGCGATATTCCGGTGTTCATGTTTTAATTCCATTCCGCAGAAATAACTCACCCAGCACATAGGTGCTGGGACACCAGGCGTATCTGGAGATTCGGCCTTCTAGTGCCCCCGCAGCTTCACCTGGGGAACTCGTAAGGAGGCCAAAGAATATGAATTGCTTCCATTGCTTGCAGGTCAATCATCTTGTTTTGGAGTACTCCTGCAGCTAGGTCCTCTAGGATAAACTTTGTTTTGTAAACACGCCCTGATGCCGCATCCTTGAGAAGGCACTAGGGTACATTCACAATAATGGAGAGAAACACGTTTGGTACAGATGAAAAACAGTCAGAAAGAATGGTGAAAAAACGCAAGAATAAATGCACTATCAACACACAAATGAACAAGTAACAAATATAAATGGGATGAAGGAAGACAGCGAAGTAAAATTGTACAAAACATTTGCAACGAATAGTAAGCAATAAAACGTAATCAAAAGAACATATAAACACACGAGAGAGCTAGTGACATTTTCGAAGGGATTTTGCTTAAGGGCAGAGTAGGATACCAGGTACTTGATGCCTACTTTACCTCTCTGAAGCACAAGTTGGTTTGAAAAATCATTTGAGGCGAGATTACTCCAGAGAGGTGATGCACATTTCAAATGAAAAATAAAAAGATAACATAGAGATGACTCCATCTTAATTGCCTGACATCATTGCAAACTAAAGTGTTGGCCTCTAACGTGCAAGGGAGCATGCGGGCAAACAGCTATTTGCTGTGCTGAGTATGGATGGCCTGGTGTCGGGACAGCACAAGGGAAGTTGGTTTGTGGGGTGCTGGTGAATTTAGAAGCTGGACCAGCTGTGATATCTCAGGGTTAGCGTGGGGCAGAATCATAATACTCAACAAAAATGACAACCACAGACGACTACAACCAGGTTGAAGATACAACACCTCCCAATATGACAGACGCCAAAGTAATTTCCGGGTCATTAGAAGTCACTAATTAAACATTTCACTAACTATACTAAAGTGCCAGACAACTTCCTGTTCTGAAGGCTTTTTGTTTACATTCAAGCTTACACTAGGCTCCTGGTCACCTTTGCTATTATACTCATGCTACGTTTGTGCTGCCGCATTTTGATTCTTCCAATGCTGTTGTCTATTCCTATGTCTGTGTGCCTCTAGCTACTCTCTGCCTCTGAACAGGTTCCTGGCCCACAGGGACATCTATAGAGCCTATAGTCCCACCACAGGCCAGTGGGTGGTGAGAATAACGTCCAGGGCTATGCATGCTCTTCTAACAGCCATAAGAGTCTGAGTACTCCTGTATTTCATTACAGGTACCAGACCCTGCCAGTTGCTGGGGTTAGTTATCTCTATTTCTCCTCCTCGCTATCCCTGTTTCCAAGGGCCTGACTTGGTTCGGGAGGCAAAACTGAGCACCAGGGATCAGCACTTCTGTGAAGACATCGGGACTTCCAGCTTCAAGTGCATTCATTGTCTGGGACACTTGAGAAAACCAGTGAGGCTGGTACCAGCAGCCTCTGAAATTTTAATCTATATAAAACAAAATATAGTGCATTGGTCTGCATCGAAATCAACCTGTTCGACTGGGTAGTCTTAACATGCGCATACACACTCAAACACACGCAGACACTGTTCATGCTTTACCCCAAAGTTAAAATAGTCAAACAACAAAAGCCAGTTAATGTCTGGTCCATGTAAGGTTTTGATTCAGTGACAGCCCTGGATATGGCCGTCGGCCACCCCTCTTCTGAAGGCCGCCTCTACACCAGCAGGGTGTAAGGAAACTTCAGCTCTCTTCCCTCCCATTTAACCAGTTACCAGCCCTCAGGCCGGACGAGGAGTCGTTTTTTAGGTCTTGTCTAGCGTTGCAGCGCGCATGTGTTGCTCGCTCGGCGAGACATATTGTTAATGAGGAGATTTCAGAAGAGGATTTGAAGCCCCACCCCTCTTTTTTATTGGCCGGCGTCACCGTTTATGCTAAACGGTGGCCTGCCATTGGAAATGAGTTTTTTTTTGTTGCCGCCCTTTCCCTTTTTCGTCCGGCCCGTTCGGACAGGATCATCTGCTTTGAGGCTGTCGCAAAGCAATTTCTTATCTATAGGGGGCGTGTAGTGGCGGGATCATGTTTCTGCGTTGTTTGACTTGCATCGAGTTTCAGGCAGAGTTCACAAAGCTCAGCTCTATCAGCGCGCGCCCGGTTTTGCTTTCGTTGTCTTACCTCCCTGCACTCTCCCTCCCACCCCCGTCTCCCCCTCCCCCGCTCTCTCCTCCCTGTAATGATATTGCGCCGCTCACAGTCGGAGCTCTTCACGGGAGAAGGATGGAGTTACTTTAAGGCCTTAGTTGCAGCGCATCAGGGAGGTACTTTTTTAAAATAATCATTACCATTTCAAGGAGCCCCATCACAAGGGGATAAAGCTAACGGTCTGAAAATGGAACGTTTCCTCCGGGTATAGAGCCTGGCGGTTTTGTAGAGACAACGGTGGCTTCCATTCTAGCTGGGTTGCCGCCCCATCACCAGGGGAATGGACGGCGGGTTTCCGGCGGGTCTAGGGCTAACCGCATAAGCTCTTTACCCGAGGGCGAAGCCCGCTCTTCACGAGGATTGATGGCCGCGCCAACCACATGCGGAACTCCCGATTCCAGATACGGGCTGGACCTAGGGTGAGTGGAAAGGGCCAAAGTGCATTTCAGAGTCCGTGGGGAGGTGGTTGCGTTGGGGTGGGGGGTGAAGGCGTGGTCACTGAGGACGGGGAGACAACTATGTTGTCTTAGCTGAGACTGCTTGGTTAGAAGTTGGCACTCCCTGCTGCTCTCTTCATTTCTGTCATCACTGCCCTTCTCTGCTCTGCCTCTAGGATCGCAATCTGCCCTCTTTTCTTCTCTCACCCTCTTTGGTTGGTTTTCTCCTTTCTTGCCATCTCTTTATTCCCTTTTCTCTCTCCACTCCTTTTTCCTCTTTGTTGCCCCCCCACCCGCAGTCTTTCTTTTCTCTCATCTTTCTCTTGCCTGCCCCTCATCCCCTTGCTCTCTTCACCATGCTCTTCTTTGCCTCCTTCTAATTTATTCATCTCTTTCCTACCTCTCTCTGTGCCACACAGGCCTGTGCCTCCTAGAAAGGGCCCTGCTTGACACACGGTTCTTCCGGTTGCAAGTTGCAACACACAAAACCTTCCCCTTTCAGTGGCAAAGACTTTGGTTTTGTTCCTGAAGTACAAGTTACTTACCTTCGATAATGATGTATCTGGTAGAGACGATTCTAGCCGCAGATTCTTTAACGTAGAATTATCCCCAGGCGTGAGACTGGACCCGGAAATTTTTCTTTGCCCCAGCATCTCTGCGTGACGTCAGCGAGGTCACATAAGCCCCACCCTGGCGCGCTGACATCAGTTTTCTTCAGATAACTTTTCCGCGCCAAAATGCGGAGCCATCACAAACAAAACTGTGGAGATTACGGAAACAGTGTGCAAAGAATTTGTGAAATAGAAAAGAGAGAAATGAAAGGCGAGAAGCAGCACCAGTTGGAAAAGTGCAAAACACTAAGGTACAAAAAGCCATTGCGGTGAAAGCCATATCAGCTATAGAGCAGAGCACCTCTCTGAGGAACACCCTCGCCAGCCAGGGGCGACACCCTCCCAGGAGGCAGAAAGCATGTGAAAAAACACCATAGCAGAAGAGAGAGACTGCAAGCACAATCCACAACAGTAAAAGGCAACAAGCCCTGAACAGAAGAATAACAGCAATCCACCCCTACACAACACCATCAAGGAGGGCCATATCCCCTGAAAGGAGCGAAAAGGCCGAGGTACAGGCAAAACAACCCCTAACTTAGTGGACTGCAAGGGAATCAGAAACCCTACGCAAGCAAAAGGGAGAACAGTAAAAGGAGGTCCCTACACCGGAGAAAAAACCAGGGTGGAGGGATGCAGAAGCACACATCAACCAACAGACCATGTATCATAAAGGAAGGGGTGGAACAATCAAGCAGAACGAAGCATCCTGCCTGGGAGGAAGCGAAGCGGACACCCACAGAAAACAAGCCACCCGGAGGGAGACGAGTGCAGAAAACCAACTGAAGGTCCTCGCAGAACGGGGAGGAAGGGCGAGCCGTGAAGGAATCTGCGGCTAGAATCGTCTCTACCAGATACATCGTTACCGAAGGTAAGTAACTTGTACATCTGATAGAGATTACTAGCCGCACATTCCTTAACGTAGAATAGATACCCTAGCCACACCCAGAGGGGAGGAGGGCCTGCGAGAGAACCTCCCCAGTAGGAGGAAACACAGGGCCCCAGCAGGGGACGCGTCATGGGGACAAGAAGGGCGGCCCAGCCCCTACCAAGCAGAAGTAAGCAAGAACAAGGCGAAGGAAAGACTAGGAGACCCCAAGCCCATTCAAGGCACAACGGCCACAAACCCTCATAGGGACAGACAGCCGCAGAGGAGCACCCAGGAGGAAAGAACGACCCCAACTCCAGGGAGAAGAGGTAGAACCAGAGGCAGAGCCTGCCGTAGGAAAAAACACACAGCGACAGAGGACAGCTGCACAGGCATCAGCCACAAGGAAGCAGGCAAGGCAAAAACGGCTCCACAGCCAAGAAACGCAGGCATAGGAAGAAGGCACAGGTGCGCAAAGCCCCAGCAGAACAAGAGGCAGGGGCAAAAGGTAACACACCAAGGGCCACGGCGGTGGACCAGAACAAGGAGGCGCGCACAGCCGGCAGAGAAATGGAACCAGCCATAAGAGAAAAGGGGAAGACACGGAGGACGGACCAAGCCGTCAACCAGAACACAGGAAAGCCAGGAGAAACCCAGCCCCCCTGGAACACCAGACAGAGGACCAGGCTGTACCAGCAGCCAACAGCACAAAAGGGGTCAACCGAAGGACCCGAAGGCACGCCAACCTACCAGAACAGACAGACGGTCCAACCAAACAACACCGCCCATAAAGCAGCAGAGGACCGACAAGCCAAGTTTATGGGGGAGGAGGACGGAGCCCCGCAAGGAGCTGCTGAATGGCAGCATCCACATGGGTGTTAAATAAAAGCACCCCTATCAAAGGGCAGGTCAACAAGACGCTCCCTCACATTCTCAGGAAAAACGCTATCCCTCAGCCAAGCATGGCGACGGAGAGCCACTAAACTTGCCATTGTGCGGCCAAGAGCATCAGAAACATCCAGGACCGAACAAAGAATGAACGCGGCCAGCTCCCGGCCATCCAGCACATGGCGGCACAGGTCGGCGGAGACATCGTCCGGAAGAAAAAGCAGTCTGCAGAAGAGGGCCCTGGGTAGAAGGGTGGAAAGAAAGGCCGACTGGGTCGTGCGGAGCAGGACGGTGGAGAAGCGACTGGGGGACCGGATCCCCTGTGGCAGGACGCCCCCAGAAGAGAATTATGGAGCGAAGCCTCGAAGGGAAGAAGCAGCTCCTGTCCACCAGAGCCCTGATGGAGAACCTCCAGCAAATGATCCTTAGGGAACGGAGTTGCAGGAAAGCCCATGTGCAAAATGCCAGCAGCCATGGAAATGATCCGGGCAAAGGCCGCACACGCCTCCGTAGGGCGTCGAGGGGGGGGGAGCAATTCCTCCGTGGGCGACGGCTGTAAACTAAGCCTGCCATCCCCGAATCCAGCTGGAGGAAGAAATGGCCAGCCCCGGAATGGTGGAGGATTGACAGACGAGTGGGGTACCTGAGGCGCCTCTAGTGTAAGCTGAGGCCGCGGGGACGGCAAAGAGCCCTCCCTGGAAGATGCCGGGGAAAAAGCCACGAAACGGCGTCCCATCTTCAAGGAAGAAGAAACAAAAAGTTGACGAACCTCCGGGGACGGGTCGCCAACCCCATGCCACAGAGTCCGCCACAGGCGTCGGCGTGACGTCGAGCAGCGCCGGAGGGAACGCTGAGACGACCTCCTCCCCTACTTGTGCCCCAGGAGAATGGGACGGGCCAGCTTCAGTGCGGCGAAAGAACAGCGCGAAAAGGAACTGACTCGACCTCCGACGAAGCAGCTGCCTGCGTGGAGAACAGAGAAGGACCTGGGGACGCGCCCCGGCCCCTAGCCAGCACCCGTGGGGCTGCCAGGGCTGTCAGCGCCTGAGCGGCGTCTGCTCGGCTTCAGGTAAGGCCGCCGCCTGTCCAGAAGACCGAGAGGAACCTGACGACGAGCCCCGAGTCTCTGCGACCTCCTGCGACACCACAGGGACCCCCTCGGGGGTTTGCGGCGAGGCAGAGGTGCCGTGGGACGAAGAGGGGAACCCCGCAGGGCCGCCCCCGACAACACCACACCCCCAACACCTGAAGCCGAACCCGTCGGCGCCGAAGCCAGAGCCGCCGGCGATGCCGCAGAAGGCCCCGCACATGGCAAGGGATCCCCGGGTGTCCCAGGAGGAGGAGGGGCCAAGGAAGCCTGCAGAGCCGCAGCATAGTCCTCCATTTGGGCCCTGGTCGCCCCGGCGCCGGGAAACGGCGGTTAGGGTGGCGACGATTGAGGCTGCATGTCCCGCATAGAACCCGCGCCCTCGCAGAGCGGGGACCAGGCCTCGGGGACAAACTGAATGACTTACCGACGGGCGAGCAACACCCTAGGGGTCTCGGTGACAGGCGATGCCAGAAGCGAAAGCGGCGATTCGTGGACCCTTCCGCGGGTGACGGACGCGGAGATGACACCGACCTGGACAACCGGGCCAAAAGGAGCTTCATCCGGCGCTCCCGCCGGGACTTAGGCTTTAGATGCTGGCAAGCGTCGCAGTCCGTGGAATCATGGTGCTCGCCCAAACACCACATGCAAATCGGATGAGGGTCCGTCAAGACTTGCACGCCTTAAAGCCCGAAGGCATTCGCACACTGTCCCACCATGCAAAGAAGAACTGAAAACAGGCAGGGACACGATCCGGATCTGCGTTCTACGCAGAAAAGAAGGAAACTGATGTCAGCGACCTCGCTGACGTCAGGCCCGCGGACGTCGTCAGGGCGGAGTCGCGTGGTACCGTCCCCCCCCCCCACCCTCCCCCCGGGGGCAGAGATGCTGAGGCAAAGAAAGTTTTCTGGGTCCAGTCCCACGCCTGGGGATGATTCTACGTTAAGGAATCTGCGGCCAGTAGTCTCTATCAGATGCAGAGGTCTTGGGGCAGGAGAAAGGGAGTGTTGGTGGGGGGGCGATGGTGATTGTGTGTGTGTGTCTCCAATCTGTATGATTTCGCTTTTATTTTTTTCAAGCGCTTTGAGCCAGCGGGTGGGGAGATGCCTGCATCCTAAAAACAGGCCCTGAAATGATAGCTCTCTGTTCTGTGGCCGCGGCCTCCTGCTTTGCATGAAAACACCCTGTGGGTTTTAATGAGTGTCTGGGCTCGCAGGCAGCAGCAGCCCTCGCTGGTAGCCCGTGGAGACCCCATTGTGCACATACATCTTGTAAGGGGGGTCTGTCTCTTCTCTGTGGAGCTGCCATAAACCAGGACGTGTGTCAGCGACGCCTCATCTACTTGTATAGCGCCTTGTCATCGTCACATTATGTGTTCAATAACATTAAAAACTCATTGAATGTTGCGATGGGGCTTTCAGCAAATCTCTCGTTTCAGGACAGTGCTTTCAGAGTGGGAGGTACTGCACATGCAGTATGTTGTCACCCAGCAGTTTTGGCGTGTACTCACGGTTTTGGCCATGACAGCCGAGCCAACCTTTACTGTAGAATTTATATAGTGTTTGATGTAAAGCTGACCAGGGGGGCGAAGCGCTTAAATTCCCACCATAGTGCAGTGAACAGGTACCTATGTCGAAGCATGTTCCCTGCTCTCTGTGCCATGGTGCGCCCAGCCGGGCACAAAGTATAAAATAATGTGAAGACCATGCACGCGCTAGGAGGCGTGCGGGTGTGTGTACGTGTAATTCTCAGAGGCCCGCAGCGGTCTTAACTGACGTGGTTCATGCTCAGTAAGTTAAATAAAATTAAGTCTTCGCCTAGTGAGGCGCAGCACCTCTGCACTGTAGAGCCAGATGTTGATTTGTTAGTTTTGTTTCACGCACCGTGTAGCGTAGAGCCGTCTGTTTTTGCCCCTGTTGTGGTAAGAACTCTTGTATTCGTCACAGAGGAGCCCCTTTGTGCTGCCCTTATGGAGTGCAAGCTCTCAACAGGCTTTTTGCGTATGTGAGGCTCTCACAGATGTCTGGTGCAGGCACTCACACATGCCCCAAGCAGACAGAGCTGGGCATTGTACTGCTCTGCGCCAACTGAGCTGCACATGTCCATAGACCATCTAAAAAATGCCAGGCCAAGTGTTAGCACGGAGCATACTATATGTGACCACTCAGTCTAGCTCGCAAGCTGCGCTGCCTCCTTCAGTTGGGCAGGCCGCTTTCCTGTCCCCAAAAATATGCACAACAATGGAGAAAAGGCAGGGTCGAGACGATGTCTGCTTGCAGGTGAAGTTGCTGTCCGTTCAGTATTCTGAGGTGCTTTCATCTGCGCCAGTCGGGGTGTTTGCTCTTTGACCTGATGTATCTAGGTGTATATAGATGGTGAGGTTCATTGCATTTTTTAAGCTATTAGTATTGTACCTTGTATTTATGTTTTAAAACCCAAATCATAAATAGAAGGCATTGTCATTTACAATGCCAATAGCTCAAAATCGTGTGAATGCGTGACCTATTGCATTGCAAATGCTTGTCTTTTCATGATCTGTGAGGGAGCCGCAGCTTCCCACAGGGCACCTACAAATCTGACAGCCAGAACTGGAATGTAGCACCCTGGTGAAAGGCAAGTCCCTGGCTCCCCTAAATCAAATAATTACGACGGTAGTCTGACCAGGACGCCTTTCTACGGACAAACAAATGCCTTTTAACTGATGTGGTCCATTTTCAGTTACTAACAAGCCTTGGAAAATCTAAGATTTCTCGCTCTCAACATAGAGAAACTGCGCAGAGAGAGTAGTTGCTTCACTGGTCTTCAGGGCACAAGTCCTACAAAAAGAAGTGGGGGGACGCTGTCACCGGAAGTGACGTCACAACAGGAATCCCATGAAAAGAAGTGGGGGGGACGCTGTCACCGGAAGTGACGTCACAACAGGAATCTCATGAGCATATCTTTGGTAATTTACGGGAAACTTCCCTCCCACCCGGGCTCTCTGCTCACACAATGCTGTCCAGCTTTTGGGCAGGGGGGACGGCGTCCACCCGGAAAAACCTGGTAAAATAAGTGGGGGGACGCCGTCCACCCGCGTGGTACCCCGACTCGAGCCCTGCTGGTCTTTACCCATAACTAAGGGGGCGGCCGCTGGATGCGCGTCAGT
The DNA here is from genome assembly GCF_964204655.1 of Triturus cristatus. Classification (NCBI taxonomy): domain Eukaryota; kingdom Metazoa; phylum Chordata; class Amphibia; order Caudata; family Salamandridae; genus Triturus; species Triturus cristatus. The sequence continues at coordinate 20,293,925 of NC_140584.1, forward strand.
GTTGTGTGGGTATTGCTTGGCTCACAAAACAGAGCAGCCCCCACAGTCCAGCGCTAGCCTCTCCACTTCACATTCTGAATCATTCTGACGAGGCAAGCAGCCATGAAGAAGTTTTGAAAACTGCTCTCCAGACTCAGATCAATAAAAATCTATCGCTACGAAGCAGCATTCAAGTGATGCGTTAGCCGACAGTAACTAAAATAGTAACAATCCATAGGTGGGAACAAAGCCATACGTTAAATTGGCTAACTAAATCGTTTATGTGGAAATAATTTCATTTAGGCATGTGCCAAATTGTGCACTTTTGTTTCGAAGCTTTAATAACAAACAGGCCGATGAAGTTATAGTTGATTTTAAAAGTCTGCAATGAATACTATTTAATGTGGAATGCACACATCCCTGTGAGAACCACCTACATGTGAAACACAAGGCAAATTAATTTGTGAGCAGGATTCAAAGTAAATATCTGAGTGGTAATAGGTCACTTGTCGAGTTTCTGGACTGCTTAGAAAATAAGCATTGGCAAAGTCAATAGATCTGGGTTTATTGTGCTAATGCTTACAGCACAGTAGTGCAAGACACATGGGCGTGAAACCGGTCCCAGGATGCTTGTTTTTGCTCCACGGAAGATCCAGCTTGGCAGTTTGGGCTGGACTGTTCCCACGAGGAGCAGGGTCAAGACTGATTGGCATAGGGCTGGGTCCAAACTGGGGTGGCGCAGTGAGCAAAACAACAATGGCTTTACCCCAGATCTCGTGACTGGGGGTGAATGTTTGATTCATTCAGCATTCCGTCTATCATTTGTTGCCACAACACATGGGCGGGAGCAGCAGGAGTGGACAGAGAGGGCTATTCTCCTAAAGTTGTCTATTATACAGATTAATGCAGGCACTTGTGTGGAGGCAGAAGCAAACAACCAAAAAGCCAAAACCTTTAAATGAGAGATGACAGAAGAACGGTGAAAGCGATGCAATGGGGAGAAGGTGGTTGGGAGGAGAAGGTGCAGTGCTTAATTTAAGCCGGAGCTTTCCGGTGCTGAGCACCGGCACTTACTTGGTTTCCGGTGATTGGAACCGGCACCTAATTGTCAACACCCCACTTAAGGCAGTCTGCCACAAGGTGGCACTGCTCATGTCATTTAGAGATGAGCAGTATACCAGTTGTTTAGGAAACCAATATACATATAAAAATTACTAATACCTGCCTCCCCAGCCATTCCTTTAGCTTTGGGGACCTGGAATAATCTGAACTGTCACATTTACATGCGAGAGAGATGGTTAGTAGTTGTTTTGGCAGCGATAACAAGGGCGATGGGTGGTGCAAGCTGCAGTGGCCTCCTGGTCAGAGCCCCGACACTTAATATTTTACAAATTAAGCACTGGAGCAGTGTAACGACTCAAGTCAGACAATAAAAAAGATACTCTGCTCCAGGGATGCGACAAAAACAAGAACAGGAGAAGCAAAGCCATGAAATAAAAAGCAATCATGTGAGTGCATTATTTACATGCAGCACTTAGGACCCACCCTAGAGACAACTGTCTGGTGTAAATGTTGCGAGTCCGACATAAAGAAAGTCGGTGTGCTATAATAAGGAGCCTTAAGGAGGAGCCGTGGGAAAATCTGCAGCTCGCTGCAGTAAATAAAATAATTGCCTGGACTTTTGGAGAACGATAAATGCTCCCTTCCTTAAAGATGAAGGCGTTCCGACCTTGAATTCACATGTGGAAGAGGAATCATGAGTGGCAAATTTTATGAAAATATTTGGAGCAGAGGGTGAGGGTGAGGTATGGTCTCCCCAAAAAGTGTTAGGCAGGCAGAACCGAAAAGCAGCTTGGATTTTAACCTGGCAGCGCTAAGGCACTGGATGGCCTAATGTAATACAGCAAAGGTGCCTGGATGGGTTCTCATAGATTTCTTTTTTAGAACACTTAGATCTCTGGGCTCCACTACTGACCAATTTATTTAAAGTCATAGGTAAGACGGGACCTTCAGACTCATGGAAAAAAACAATAATACCCAATTACCAAAAAGGGGATAAGGCTCTGCCTCAAACGTATAGACCAATTTAGGCTCTACCCCAAAATTATAGACCTATTTCTTTGATAGATGGCACTGCCAAACTGATGGGGTGCCTTTTATTGAACAGAACAGAGGATTGGGCAAGCAAGAGGAATGTGCTGATAGCACACAGTAAGGTTTCAACCAGGGAAGGGACCATAGACCAATGGTAATCGATAAATATACGCCGGCCAAGAATGGCCAAACATATATGACCTTTATGGATCTCTCGGACTCCTTCAATCGTGTCACCCATTCGAAGTTATGGACAGTTATATACAGTCTTTATACGTCAGATGTAATCACAGGTCTCAGCTTGAGTTTGGTATGAAAGGGATGGGGTACACTCCCTGAGAGTCAAAGGGGACTTAGGCAAGGTTGCCTCCTGGTGCTTTTTTGTTTTTAATTTATACTTAAGGGGTGAAGGCTGCTCTCTCTGGATCTACTAAAGATGTGCCTCATTTTATCTCAGTCCCCATGCCAATTCTTCCTTATGCCGGTGACGCGGTGCTAATAGCAAGAACTGGGCAGACGTTTTCAGAAACATATAGAGGCTTACACAAAATGTATGAAAGTTTGGCTCTTCGTGCATATGTAGCGAAATCTTTTGTATTGGCTGTAGGGGTCTGTCCTAGGAAACTCCCAGTTTTCCATATCGATACACACAGGTTGGAGGTGGGGGACACATTCTCTTATCCAGGGATTCTGTGCGAATGCAAACATACGTGGAAGAATATGATAAATAACAAAGCCTTTTTACTACAAAAAAATATTAGAGCTCTCTTTAGTTTTATCAAGAAACTTGGATATAAAAAAAAAAGGTGTACGCGGTGAAAGCTATCTCAATTGCTACTTATGGGGCAGGGGTCTGGGGGAGGGTGGATATAGATTCCTTGCAGTGCTTAGAGGATGGCTTTTACAAAAGGCTAGCCTTCCCATGCAGCTTCTCTAATTTCAATTGCCACATTGAACTAAATGCCCCTTACCAATCAAACATAGTGCGTTTAGCACCTATCTCATTGTGCATTGGATATGGAGGAGGGGGACCATTAACCTAAATCAATTCATCCTGAGAGATTGTTTAAAACTGGATTTTGCACACAAGATTAAGTGCCAGCAATATATAAAGTGCACACTCAGGTCGCTAGGTTACAGGAACGTTTTGAGAGCCCACAGAGTTGCGCACTATACCTAAGGTGAGAATAAAGGAAGCTTTCTTATTACAGACAGGCAGAGAGCGAAGGAAGGTTAACTGCAGTAAGGCTACCGTGAAGTTGTATCAATTGTCCCCTCACATCACACAGGACGTACACTCCTACTTAGCCATAGTGTCTAACCTCCAACACCATTTTATTTTAGTGAGGTTCCGCTTAAAACTATACTCTGCTGATGCTGGGCTATCCCTGTAATGTTCACTCTGCTGGAGATCCGACGTTATGTCCCTGTGATGGGTTGTCTTCCCAAACGGATTTACGTATAATTACCTATATATTTTTGGGTGGTTTTTATAACTTCTGCGCAATACAATTTTACGCAATGTTGGACAGCCTTATATTTTATTCAAACACTTGCTGATCCCTTGTTAGTTACTCTCTGGGGTCGTAGGAGATCCCTTGTAGACAGTGAAGCAAGCTAAGAGCGGCACTCAATGATTTTTAGTGAATCTTTATTATGAAATGTTTTATTTGTGGCATGCTTTAATAGTAATGTTATTATTCTTTTATATCATGTAATTTTAATCTGTGGTCTTAAATACTTTTTAAGCATTTATGTATTTTTCTTGTACTTTATATGCTATGGAAGTATTGCTAATAAAGAACTTTGACTGACTTGAGTGCATTGAAGAAGCCAATCAATGGCACGCAATGAATAAAGTACACAAAAGACTTACGCCTACCTTAAAAAACAAATGCCACATACAGTTGGAGACCAAAGGCATGACAACATGGGTTGGAAGCTAGCTGCATCATTGGTATGTCACAGACACTAAGTTATAGCACCGCTTTCAACATTAACCTCTTGAATTCCTTGCACCTCGGTGCTTAAGCAGAGAGCATTCAGCATGTGATGTCACAAGGGAGCACATGATGTTTGCAGCGGATGGAATGCAAAGTTTAGAGATGTCTGGCTCATAATTCACAAACCAGAGGGAGTATGCGGGTGATCAGCCAAACGAGAGATAAAATCAAGAAAAGAACGGAATGTATGACGCAGTCACAGAGGATGTGCACGTGTGCGCTTCCTCGCGCGCATTGACACGCGCAAGATGGAGAAAGACAAGGACTCGGAGAATGCAAGGGATACACAGTGAAGGGCGAATAGGTTTAAGGATGAAACGTAAGACCTTTTAGAAACCATAAGTGACTCCTGCAATTTGCACATTTCAGACTAACGCCACAACTGAAAACGGAGAGGGACACACGCACACAGCTGCAAGCTGGAACAAGCCAATCCTACAGAGCGAAACCAAACCAAGGCAGCGAATGGGGGATGGAAAAAAACACACCATGCACGCATTTCTCTGTTTTGGGAGCCTCTGTCATTAAAGGGGCCATATTACGTTCAGCACTTTCCATCTGCCATTTATTACAATGTATTCGTGGTCCAAACCCACATGCACTAGAAACACCACAAACGTTCTTGTGCTTGGAAATTTTTAAAACAGCAAACTCCCTCGGCTTCAGAAGCAGAATGTTCCACAGGGCGGGCCTGTCAAACATCCAAGTAAGGGAAACACAACTAGCAGCGGTTTGCGGTAGTGACAACTAAGAGCCCGGTGGGGGAATTCCCACCCTTGAGGGAGGTTGTTGAAAGTGTCTCGGAGGTGGCAACAGGCGACACACTAGACCACCACGAGTTTTGAATAGAAACCATTTTACCATAACAGTAAATGTTCCTATGTCTTTGAGACGACGTTGAATGGGAAAAAGGGAAAACTCCAGTCCTGTGGCGTAGTGGCACCGGGTAATGCAGCCGTGCGGGGCCCACTGAACCCTGATTAGTGCTTTATTTTATCATGCAAACAGCAGCTAGGGAGCCCATTTCCTCCCTTGCACTAGAGCCTGACACACTGGCGAAGCTGCCTCTCTATAAGGGCACTTCCCCTTCAATGGCCTCAATTCTAAGCTGGACAGCGATACCACCATTCTCCATTCGGGGTTCACCGGGGACACACCCTGTGTCTCCCCTTTTGTTTCCAAGCACAGAGTGCTACTGCTAGAAGCAGGAATCAAGAAAAACAGTCCATCCCTGGTCCTGAATGTTATTAGCTTTTCTGGTCGTACAATCTTTGGGCGGCCACCTATATTGGTCAGGAATGGTAATTCTGTGCCTGTGTTCCCCAAGAGTGCATTCAAAGCTGCCTGCTCACACAGTGCCAGATGTGTCATAAAGGAAAGTCCCCCCTCACAGGGTCGCCTAGTAAACAGTCGATATCACACAATGAGTACTCCATGCGCTGGAAACCCCTGCAGAGGGCAGGTTTCCAGCTTATTGTCCAGATGCACAATATACGTCCACTGGAGACTGAAGGGCAGTCCCAAAAGGACCGTATCCAAGGTAAAGAATGATTTCATGGTAAATAACATTCACTCAAATTATTCGACTACATAAACGGATTAAATGATCTTTTGCAATAAAAGGAACACCATGTTTTTAATACATAAATCCATCAAGTCTATGAATCCTGTTTTAAAAGAACATGCAGTTTTTATATTGAAAAGATGACGTTCTGAACCCACCAACTTCATCAGATTCTGACAATAAAATGTCCTTGCAAACAGCTCTAGGCCTCAATCTCTTTGCTAAATTTGTTCAGCTTCATAGTATTTTGGTGTGAAAAGGTTCTTTGATGAATTTGGGCAACGGCTCTAGGTGGTGGGTGACAAACACACGCACAAGTGAGTCTTATAACACAGAACCAAGACTGTCAATCTGATAATGTACAAAGCACACCACATAGGCGTGGAGATTCACAAAGCATGGTACAAGAGGGCCTGAAGTGTGAACTTTGTGGGTGCCATGTGAGGAGTCTGGAAGGCTACATGCTAGGCAAATACCAGATAATCTGTTGGGATTGTCGTTCAATTGTCAAGGAGTGCCTGTCGCTCATTATGAAACAAGTAACATGTCATGTCTGCAGCACAGAGGGGGGTCTGACAACAGGGCCGGACTGGGAACCAAATCCGGCCCAAGCAAAATGCTCAGCCGGCCCCCCTGAGGGGGGTTGGCCGAGCTTCTTCCTAGGGCAGGTTTCGGCTGATTTTGGTACAGGGGGCCAATATTGCCAGCCCCGGTAACAAAAACCGCTCCCCAGGGGCCCAAAAACGGCACCCACCCTGGCGGTCCACTGGGGAAATGCCCAGGGCCCACTACAGCCAGTCCGGCCCTGTCTGACATGGCCCGAGTACTATAAACAACACTACAAACCCCAACAATGAAAACATAGGACAATAGCATACCATCATGTATGAAAGTATGGTTCGCAAACTGTTCAGCTGGTAACTGTCAGTCAGTGAAGCGGCATTCACGGTTTTTGGGTTGCCTAAACCATCTGATTAGATATACAGGTACACAGTGATAAGAGTGAGCCAGCAGCATCACAGTTAACACGGTTCCCTAAACTTTGCAGTGAGAGCTCCCTTTGTCTGCTAAGTTTTATTGTAGACGAGCTGCACCATGGCGTAACAATGAGCTTCTGCGAACGTCACTGAACACTCAAAGTCCTGAACACTACTAAAGCATTAGTAATGACCAGCATGAATTGCATCTCCCTTATTACAAATAAACGCCTTACATTATTTTAAGCATAACATGCAGGAGCTCTGTACTTACTCAAACCAGCACAGCAGAGCATGTAATTGCACATCATGTTCATATACTTAAAAGCATTCCACATCAATTATGCGCAAAATACAACTTATCGAAAATGCTGCCGCAAGGCTCCTTTCCACCTTCACCCATGAGGAAGCATGACCCCTGTCCTGGAATCACTCCATTGGATACCTATAGCAAGAAGGGCTATGTTTAAGGCACTCTGCATTGTCCACAGAGCCTCCCAAGGAAAAGGGAAACAAATGCTAAAAGTTAAGATCAACAAATACAAACCAAACAGAGCGCTGCACTCCAGACATGCACCACTTACCATCATACCACCTTAACATAAGAAATATGTAGGAAGCACTGCTTTCTCAGTGCAAGTTCCCAAGCTCTGGAACTCACTATTAGCCAGCATTATTAGAAAACACCAAGGATCATATACACTTCAGAAGACAGGATAAAACTTGGCTATTTCCTATATAAAACTGCAGCACCTGCATCCAGGCACCAGGGCCTAGAAAACAGTCACACCCTCAAGCACAATCCTCAGATTTCAACCCACAAATTGCAACCAACTCAACCAGCAAACTGCTTTGAATATTAAGGTAAGTAAACAAGTGTTGACGTATTGGTCGCCATGACATTATAAGTTATGTACTTCCATATATAACTGCTATTGCCCACAATATTTCAAAAACCATAATACTCAACGGTCAGCAACATAATACATATCTTCTATGAGGGTTGCCCATCAGAAGAAATGTCGAGACAAAAAAAAACAACAATCATCACCAAATGAACAGGCATGGAATAACTGAAGAGATCTGTCACATGCTACTGGACAGTTTTGGAGGACTTTAATATACATCATTCACTGCACGTTCCAAATATCAATACAATCTGACTGCATCCTTACATTTCACATACACTCCGAAATGGCATGATGACGAAAATGCCCATCCCTAGAGATCTCTCCACTTCTCTCTCCCTCCATCCATGCCAACTCAGGATCACAACCATAAACAAAATGTCAGATTGGCAGGGATGTGGAATTCCTATGACGCCCGGGACATATTGTTTGGGGTCGAAGGCAACACGTTTTTAAGTGCATTTTGTCCTTGAGATAAGTAGGCCCAACCCCCTACAGTGCAAACCCTTTGGCTGCCACTTTACAGTACCACATTATGGATCAGAGAAAAGCATTGCCTGCAGTTAAGGTAATATTTGTGTCCAAATGTTAATGATGTTCAAACTCGTATTTATGGTTCATTAATGCAAAGGCCTTATTAATAGGGTGAGTGCTCTAAGTAAATGTTGTAATCTCAGACTGCACTACTGCTAGTGGTTAGAGTATAAAAATGTGTACACAAGTTTTCAATGTTTAGCAATATGAGGCTAAGTATGCTGCTCCCAGAATGCTCTCGGATTAGATGCAAATATTTGCAGAAGCTTGAAAGTAAGATTGATGATTCTCTGCTTTCAAAATAAAATGTTCACAAAAAAATGGAAAGAAAATTCGCTAAACTGCTGAAAAATGTTGGTACAATTTCTTTGCAGCATCATTTAGTATAATGTGTTGATGTATATAGTATTTCCCCAAAATCATAATAGAAAATCAGTGTAACCGGTTTTATGGGAAACAAAAATAAACAAGCATTGGTAAAGCCGGTAGGTCTGAAATTGTTTGTCAGCCTTTTGGTTTTGTCAACTTGTTTTGGCATGGTTTTTGTAAAGCCTTATTGGTGTGGGAGCTGCCAGGCCCTCGCCATTATAAGAAAAATTGGCAAAAGCAAAAATTGTTTTGGTCTCAAAAGTAAACATTGCACAGTTCCTGGCACTGAACAAAACAACTGTGTGTCATGCTCCTTGTGAAAGAACAGAATGCGGTCACTCACAGTGAAGCTAGCCGACAGAGAGAGAGAGAGAGAGAGACAACATTTTCATAAACACAAAAGGTCATAGTTAACGCCACACCAAATTAGGGGCCCAATTATTAAATAAAGTGCACCCATGTTCTTGGATCAAGTGCAGGTATAAGACTTTCATGAATTCACAAGACGTTACAGAAGCAGGCCAAAAAATAGTACTCCGAGAAAATATTTGTGAACTGCATTTTAGCATGAGAAAATATGCAGGTGTAGATTTGCTCATGCGGAAAACCCGAGTGTTTTCAAGTTTACTTTCCCTCCAACCACTTTCTTCCCAACCCTGAAAGAAGTTTTATGTCTACCATTGTCAGGAGTGAATATCCAACCTTTCTCAGTATGGGAAAAGATTAGAGAAGAGTTGGTGATAACCCTTAAAACATGCAAGTTAGTAGGTTTGCACAGACTCAAAAGGGCATTCCAACCCTGCAACTGTTGCTTACCATTACCTTCAGCCCAGTATGAAGATCTGCGGAAACGTGGCAACATAAGGGAATTGCCAGTATTCAAACCCTACTATGGAAGGAGACCTGACATATTCAGAGAGGCTATTTCAGAGCTCTTACATAATAAGATTGCTGTCATAGTTTGTTGCTGCATTACATGGCACAAAAGGGACAAAGTAGCGCTTGATCTTACGTTGCTACATGCAGACCATCGGAAGCTTGCGGACTGCACTGCTGCCGCTGAGGGGGAAATCGCAGAGGCTTTGCCTCGAGCGTCCACAGCTGAGAAGAATATCCGAGACCTATTAAATCTAGTGGAATTCCTAGAAGATAGGGCGGAGGACGCAGAAGGAAGGGCCCGCCGCAATAAGGTGCACGTCGTGGGCCTGCCGGAGGGAGTGGAAGGGAGAAACGCAGTCAGTTACGCAGAAGACTGGATCCGATCGCTGCTGCCAGGAGAGGCCCTGACTCCACATTTCGTTGTTGAAAGAGCACACAGGGTACCTGCCAAGCACCCGCCCCCAGGCTCGAATCCGAGGCCATTTCTAATCCGCTTATTAAACTAGAGACAGGGATGTTGTCCTCTGGGAAACTCGGAAGCTGCAGGAAATCGAAGTAGACAATCACAGAGTAATGATCTTCCCGGACTACACTTTCCAAGTCCAGAAGCAGAGACATTCCTATTTGGCGGTGAAGAGGCGCTTGCGACAACGAGATTTTAAGTATTCTCTGCTGTTCCCTGCGAAACTGAGGGTTATTGCGAAGGGTAAGACACATTTCTTCACCACCCCGGAAAATGCAGAGGAATGGTTGGACTCTTACAACGACAGGAAACACTGCCCAAAATCACCTTACGATATCGCCGAAGAAGACGAAGGAAGTCGCAGACTTCAACCCCACAGGCATCTGGCTTAACACCAGAATTGATGCAGAGTGGACAACTTGAGGCAGTACAAGCATTGGTGAATATCAGTGGATCGCGGGAGGGAGAATCCAATTCAGACTCTGAACATCAGGAGCTGCACAGTGACGAGGACCTTTCGGATCATCTTCCTGTCTCCCAAGGCTCCAGTGTGTTGCCACATGTCACCCCGCAGACTTCTGACAATATTGCCTAAACGTGTGTATGTCGGCTACTTGCCTTTTCTCTCCCTTGAAGTATGAACATTACGCGATTTCCCCGGCCACGCAAGTATACCGGGCTCTCTTTGTTAACTTTGAATTGTATTGTTTATGTTTGACATTCATGTAGCTGTCGCTCCTATGGGGCAGGTTCCTGGTGTGTTAACACACCCAATTTGGTAACCACCCCCCCCCCCCAAAGAAGAGAGAAAATTATTATTATTTTCTTTTCTCTTTCATGTATGGAAATTTCATGAATATTGCACTGGAGGCGGCTCTGCCCTATAAGTATCAGGCCAGGGATAGGTCTAGCCGCACAGGGTGGTTGTCTCCTGCTCTTCACTTAGTCCTTAGATTGCTGCGCGTAATAGTCTCTCCCCAGACGTTGGTTGTATGCCATTGTATTTTAGGTTTGTTGCAAAATTGCTCTTATGGTATTTTTAATTATCTGTTGTTCAATTGTTTTTTATGCCATCACTTTTCGACAAAGGTATGACTGTTGCACCATTGGATCGTGCAGGGAAAGGCACGCCAGAGCTACCTCTACACATCTCCTGTTAGTCATTCTAATCATTCAGCAGGATGTCTCCATTTCCACCCCTGACACTTACCATTTATGGGGCCCATTAAGATAGGCACATGGAATGTGCGTGGCATTCATAGCCCAGAACGTCGCTATCTTATATACTCGTATTTAAAACGTCATCACATACAAATAGCGCTCCTTCAGGAGACACATTATACTAAGGTAGAATCCACAAGTCTCCACAGGCGGTGGAGGGGAAAATTATATACGACAAGATACTCTGCGTATGCACGGGGATCTTAGTGTGGGTAAGGCCAGGTACTCCATTGCAAGTGATTGACACGATAATAGATGGGGTGGGCAGATACGTCATAGTTAAAGGGGTACTTGATGGGAAGCCGGTGGTAATAGCCTCACTATATGCACCCAACAGTGAACAAGCAGTCTTCTTAGATCAAATATCACAAAAATTATCAACATGGCACGACACCCCTATGATTCTTGGCGGAGATTACAACTGTGTATTAGATGTCTCTTTAGACCGATCCTTCCCTCCTCTACCTGGCACTACCACAGACACAGCTGTGAAGGCGCTGGCACACGCAGTGGCGCTTCTCTGATGTATGGAGACACAAAAACCCACTAGATAGGGTGTATTCCTATTACTCTGGGGCCCATAAACTTCATGTACGCCTGGACCGTTTCATGGTGTCGACGACCTCTTGCCATGTGTTCCCGACTCCATTTACATGGGACATACGCACTCTGATCACAACCCACACAACATAGAGTTACAATGGGAGGTGGAGTCGCTGCTGATTCCGATATGGCGCCTCCAGCCGGATGTTCTCCTGGATGCACCCTTCCGAGACTTACTGGCCACCACTGTGGCGCAATATTTCGAAGAAAATATGGGCACTGCCACATCGCCTTTGGTGGAGTGGGACGCCCTTAAGGTGGTTGTCAGGGGGCACTGTTTGGGGGCACAGAAGGGTATACGGGTGCAACTAGAAAAAGAGCTCACCGTTTTAGAGCGGAGATTGGCCACTAGCGAACGGGCGATCGCAGACGGTGTTCAGGGGCAGCTAGACCGCCTCAAGGACGAACATGCACAATTATTGGAGCGGCTACGCTGTATTAACTATGCGGCTCACTCGGCGAGAGCACACAATATGGGCGATAAGGCAGGCAAGCTACTAACGTGGCTCATCCGTCAAAATGAGGCATCAGCGCCCATAGTATCGGTGAAAATGGTGAATGGGGAGACTGCATACATGCAGTGAGACATTCATGATACGTTCGTAACGCATTACCAAGATTTATATAAATCACGTGTGCAGACCATGCCCCTGGCATTGCAGGCGAACTTGGCAGGCCTAGATTTACCGTGGCTCACACGCGCCCAAAGTGAAGAACTAAATACCCCTCTTCTCCCTGAGGAGATTCGTGAAAGTATCTTTTCACTGTCCAATGGGAAGACGCCACGGCCAGATGGCTTACCAACCAAATTTTATAAGGCATATACACATATCCTAGTGCCGCAGTTGTTAAAAGTGTACGAGACCACCCTCGATGAATCTACTCTCACTGCCACACAGAATGAGGCCATGCTGGTCTCCCTCCTTAAGCCTGACAAAAATCCCAACCTTCTAGGCTCCTACCATCCGCTGGCGCTTCTCAATACAGACTATAAAATATTTGCATTGCTCCTGGCCAGGCGTCTTTCACCCCTAGTGAAATCATTGGTACATCCAGATCAGAACGGGTTTGTTCCCACACACTGCACTTCTCTTAACATAAGCAGGTTGTTTAGAGTGCAACAGTATGCAGAACAGAGGTGACCTAGTTTTAGATTTGGAGAAAGCCTTTGATTCCTTGGAATGGCCCTATTTGGCATCTGTGCTAGGGAAATACGAACTAGGAGAGCACTATCTAAATATGGTTCGTCTATTGTATCAGTGACCCACTGTTCGAGTCTGTACTGGTAGGTTAGTTTCAGATTGCATTTGAGTGAGACAGGGGACACGCCAGGGATGTACGTTGTCTCCGCTACTGTTCTTCTTAGCTATGGAACCTTTGGCTATGTTGCTGCGGGAAGATGGAGAGGAGTGGGGGTTACGGCTAGGAGATGGGCTACATACTGTCTTCTTGTACGCTGACGATCTGCTGTTATATCTCCGAGATGTCACAGCAATACTGACGTCCATAGCGGATATTCTCGCGACTTTTGAGGAGAAATCAGAGCTCTAGGTTAACTGGGGCAAATCAGGGATTTACTCGTTTAACGCTGACACCGTTGAGGAGAATGTGTCTCTAAATCGCGCACCACTCACGTGGTATCCCACAACATTCATATATCTTGGCATCTTTATATATTGATCGCCTGATGACTTATTGGAGGGCAATCTAGTGAGAGCAATATCGGCTATACGGGTTCAAATGCAATTTTGGAAAATGCTTCCGCTGAATGTAATGAGCCGCGTCACCTTGCTTAAAATGATCGTGCTCCCCAAACTGTTGTATTATTTCTCAAACCTCCCGCTCTATATTCCACCTAAGACTTTCAGAGACCTGGAACAGATGTTCCTGGAGCGAATATGGAACAAGGGGAGACCGCGAGTTGCTCTGTGGAAAATGTATGCTCCCATTAGTCAGGGTGGACTAGCTGCCCCTAATATGGAACTGTATTATTTAGCGGCCCAGCTCCAATGGGCGACAAAATGTTTGGATGGCAGGTGCCTGGAAGACACTGCAACTACGCACCCGCCCTGGACTCATTCTCAAATTTCTCATCTATTTCATCCCATCGCCAAACTTCCGCGACCACCACAGTTACATTTAGGCTTAGCTCATAGGTGCTATAAAAGAAACCTATACCTCACTCGCACGACACTCCCATACGCCCTGATTTTGCCATTGATGGTAACGCCGAGGGGTGCACTAGGCACATCAGACGCAGCCCTAACAGCCTGGCATGCGGCAGAGTTAGATACTTTAAGCGATTTGTATAGAGACGGCGCATTGTTATCGTTTGAAACGCTAGTTGAAGATGCTGAATTACCAGCAGGTCAATTTCTTTTACATACTTCAAATTCTAAAGACTTTTACAGCCGCCTGGGGGAATCTGGCAACTAAGCCACCTACACACCTCTTGATACAATACATGCATGTAATGGGAGCGGGATCACAAGTGGTACACTGGCTGGTGGGTGCACTAATTACACATACGCTGATGCCGATGCAACGTCTCCGAGTAAGATGGGAGACGGATAGAGGCCGGCCCTAGACCCATAAGGAAAGGGATGTTATACTGGCGGGCGCTAAACATATACAAAGGAACTCTAGGTTTAAGCTCATACAAACTTATATCATACAGAGGGCATACCTCTCGCCTGACATGATAAACAGATATTTCCATATCGCCACCTCTATATGCCCACCCTGCAAGCACCCCGATGCTGACCAGCTTCATATGCTGTGGGCTTGTGCGTCCTTTCAACATTATTGGCAAGAGGTGGTCACAATCATAGCTTAATGCACAGACACGTTGTTGCCATTGTCATGGGAAGTATGCACTCTAGGGCTTTATGCCAGATCCCCAAAAAATAAGGTTACCTCAAGGTTCCATGATCTAGGTCTCATTACGGCAAAGCGCTTAGTAACCAAAAAATGGAAAAATGCAAACCCTCCAGAGACACTCAGTTGGAGACGCTCACTTATAATCTGGGTACAAGCGGAGAGTACGGCGTTGCATAGAGAGGAAATAGCGGGGCTCCACAAATTTCCCATTGCGCAGAGTTGGGACGCCCTGCTCACCGCCTTACGGACAGGCCATGCAAAGGAAGCAAACAATACCCAAACCGCCGACCCGAGCCAGGTACATTGATCCCTTACTGCTTAGTTAGGGGGCGCAGGAGCGCCTCAACACGCACAGTAGAATACACCACTACACCCCTAGATCATTATAGGTCACCACCTACACCCCCTCTGTTTTTAGATCTAGAGGATCTCTTTGCTGGCTGACAACTACATCACAATATGAGCACTGCCTCATTTCTTGGTCGGGTATGCTGTTCAAATGATACTGCACGGATGATGCAACTTCGTACCTTTTGATTTTGTTTGAATTTTATAGATGGCATATTATTCCCCCCTTTTTTTTTTTAGATTAAAAGTTTCAGTTTGGTTGGAGTGTTTTTAAATATATGTCCTATTGGTACACTTCAGGGTTTATTTTTACGTCCTCTCACCATGTAATTCATAAATTTCTCTTTCGCAGTGCATGATTGTTCAGGTTTGATTGATAAGCTTTTTCACTTTTTCAATTTGCAAGATGTATTATAACAAGGCCCTGTCATAACAGTCCAGCCCGGAATTATCACAAATAAGATGCTGACGTAGATGACTGTAACATGCAATACTTGAAGTAGCAAAAAGGTGAGCAAGGGCACGAAGTGACTCCAGGACACACGCTCGCAAAATGCACAAATCTGGGATTGGGAATGGCACACTTATGTCACCCTTTATGTTGTTGCAATGGGAAAATATTATTTTATATATGTGTTTTATATTTTTGTCTTGCATATTTGAGCATTCTGTATAAAGCCGTGATGATAGTCATGTCAAAAACAGAAAATACCAATAAAGATATGTTTTTTTAAAAATTACATGGCACAAAAGGAACAAGTAGATTTTGCTACAGGATAAGTAGATTTATGAAGCAACCTGCCTCATGGTCAAGTAAATATTTTATTAAACTCCATTCCCCTGGATTGGTCAACCCAGTGCAGCAACTAGCTAAGCAGATTATATCACATGAAATACGGTCAAGGGATCTGCAGAGCTGTTCAAAGCGAACAGCATATTGAAAACCATGAGCGTCTCTCTCTTACACTTAATCATCCAACATACTACCACATGCAGTGTCCCATAACATGATAGTTGCATCTCGGTGGTCATCACGCACGTTATGGAAACACTTCCCACACAGGATCAAAATAAAAACAACATCAATCCAATCACATGCTGCAGTATAATACTAAATTAGGCTCTGGAATCAGAGACCGATTTTTTTGTTTCAGTTTTATATAGCACAAACTCAACTCGAAGGTACTGGAGCGCTTTACAGGTGCATCAGTTAAATGACACAAGGTCTCATTTTTCTTTGTAATGCATGGGGATATTAAATGATGTGCCCAGAATCATCGCAGGAAGTTGAGAACTAGTCAAGATTCAAACCTGGTTCCTCAGTTCCAAAGTCGGCAGCTCCGACGGTGGTGCCACATCCTCTCCCAAATGGTGTGGCAACTGTTCACTTTTCAAAGGACTTCTGCTGACCAAGCTAAATGTTTCTTCTCTAACAATCGCAACCAGAAACTAGGGTATATATTTTATAAATACAGCATACACTGTGCCAGTGTCAGTAACAAACTGCTAGACAACTACCTTCATTCCTCATTTAAACCATCCACTGGGGTTATGTTCTGTTCTTCTCGCTGCCATCACTTTTCACAATAATTTCTAAGAACCTCCACCTTGTTTGGGGCATAGCCATAATCCATTTCGGTTGTCAGTGCACCATTACACTGCACATCATGTCAGGTGAGGCTTGACTGCAGTCTACATTGGGGAAAATATTTGTATTAATCTGACAACTCGCTTTAATAACATGATAAAAATACTGAGTAGAGATAACATATTACTGTAGTCATTTCCTGACGGGTTTCAGACATACCACGAAAGGATTACCTGACTTTCTTAGCAGTCTTCACTTCCAATTGCATTCTGTTTCTCACCATATAAGCAATACTTCCTTCGGCAGCTCTCTTTAGTCACCCAGCATCTGCCATATCTCTGTCAAAACACTTACCACTTATCATCCCCATCTGCATAGGTATGCACTAGCAGATCTTCATCCACCTCACTACTTACTCCTCTCCTCTCCCAGCATTAAGTTTTTTTCACAGAAATGTTTTCTATTAAAATCAACCCATGGGCATATGTTGATAATTAAAGATCCTCGCCATGTTCGTCTTTTACACCCCTTTATAAATGAAACTTTGTTCTCTTTTACACAACCTCATCTGACATACTCCTCCCAAGTGGCTCCACCATTATTCACAAAGGCAGACTTCCCAAATGCAGTGGTGTTCTAAAATACTATTAGAATTGCCATCTAGCTGACTCCCTGAGTCTGCTAGTAGGGTTGGTGGCCGGGAGGGGTTGTGTAATATTTTTTATTAGATTGTCCCCCACAAAAACTTGATAATTAACAATATATACAATTAATATATTGAATTAAAACATGAACAACCTTAAACATAAAGATACTAAATGTTAATCTCACAAATCATTTACTACTTGCATTACATGATAAAGCCACGGCAAAGGCAATTATCCTTGATCCCAATTCTAGCAAATGTTCAAATGCTCTCTGCACAGATCTTATCCCAACTTTGTTGATGACTAGTTTTAGGTAAATCTTCCGTGCAATTTAAGCGGATGGGCAGAGAACCAATAAATGAGCCACAACGGCATTGGGGATTGCTTATCAAAACAAATTAAAACCTTAACAACCTACACTGCCATCTAGGGTTCAGGCCATAAGACAGACAATCAGCTACTCCAAAGTTTTTATAGAATTATAAAAGATGAGTGTATTGTTTAGAAGCTATAATTTTGGATTAATCTATCATATAGGATGTAACAATGGACAAATGTTCTAATTGATTCTTGTTAAACTGGGATCCCCTCAATTATTTTCTTGCGATCAAAGTTCACATCATAAATTTGTGAGCTCTATTAGTATTCCTAAAACGCTACCTACTAAATATTTAGAATGTCATATTATTTATGTCACTTCAATGTGCATCTCAACAACCTATTACCTCACACTGGTATGCACATATTTCTAGTGGATCTAAATGTACACTCGAAAAACTCTAATGATCCAAAGTTGAAATCATTTTTTTTAATGCCAAATATTGTTCTTGAAAATCAGTGAATTCTTCATGACGTTTCGCAATTGCCTTCTTTTACATTTCGCACAGGACATACCTGGCTTTGACAGTACACACGGAAATAATCTAATTGAGCGTCACCCTTATGCATTGGGACTGGTCAGACGATGTTGCCATTCCTTTCAGGACAATGCCAATAACACGAAGAGGATGAACAAAACAATGTATACAAACATCCTATTTTAAGTTATGTTAGATTAGTTGACTGAAATATCTCTGACCAGTAAAGTAGATTCCATCTTGGATTTTTCTAGGGCAAAATGCAAAAATGAAATCTGTAAAGTTTAATTATATCAGCCTGCTTGTACTCAAATGAAATACCTCAAGCAAACATTTTATCAAAGTGTCCT
This sequence comes from Triturus cristatus, assembly GCF_964204655.1. NCBI lineage: Eukaryota > Metazoa > Chordata > Amphibia > Caudata > Salamandridae > Triturus > Triturus cristatus. The sequence goes on from NC_140584.1 coordinate 20,312,189, forward strand.
AGATACATCCATGCATCTCTGATCACATAATCAAAATCCCTATAAATGAAAATACATTCTGAAAGCCTCACCAAATCCAGTGACATTGAGGCCATGGTCTTCACAAAACGTCACGCTTGATAACTAGCTGCTCCCATTGATGCCATTCCCAAAATGAGAACTTTATCCGTACTTTGTTTCCTAGAAAAGCTTATTAAAAGAGGGGTTGCTCTTGAGCTAGTTTGCCACATTGCCAGCCACCACCAACCTTTTTTTAAGAAGGAATGAGGCAGAACTGCAGTGCTGACGGTCTCTTACCAGGTATTGGAAAATGACAAAACTTGACTGGTGGGCTCGAACATCAACAGGCAAATAACACTCGCCCATTGACTGAAAGTTGCCTTCACAGATGAAAGCATCTTGAAATCTTAACTAGATGAAGCAGTGCACTGGGAGGCTTCTAATTTAAGAATGACTCAAACAAAATAGAATTCATGCTTTTTTAGGTCTCGCCTAGAGCGCAGCGCGCACGCGCTGCCCTAGGAGAGGGCCTCTTGGCATCGCTACAGCTTTTCTCGGCTTTTCATGAAGCTCGTGCGTGTGGTGCTCACAAGCTATTAGGCTTTGTGTGCATCTTTATAAAAAGACAGCACGCAATTGGACAAAGGTGGGTGCATGTCCCACCTTTGTATCCGCTCACGGCCTACGGCTTGCGAGCAGCAGCGCCATTCGATTTCAATTATCGCGCACGCGTTAATTGTAAACAGATGGCCGTCGCGCTTTCACTTGCCGCTGCGCGGCCACGCTTGTCTCTCTCTGTGACCCCACGACCTATTACCATCGCTCGCTCGACATTCTCGTGTCTATTTCTCATCCCCATCTCTTCCTTCCTCACTCATGACCGCTCTCTTTCTAGCCTCGCATTATGTATACCTCTATTGGTTTCAGTACCACTTGTTCCTCACTCGCCCTCCTCCTCTGCTGCTCACATCTCTCTCTTACCCTTGACCCCTCACCCCCGTCGCCCTCCCCCTGTCCTTTCACAGCAGCTCCCTCCTCACTTGCCATCTCTCCCTTTTATGTTCTTTGAAGCCCAAAGTCGCTGTATGCCTTTACTATACATTCTACTTCCACCCTATCCCTCTGTATGGTGCTTCTAGGTTTACACTTCGATGCCCTCCCTTCTTAATTTTATTGGTGCCCTCCCTTAAAGTCTACCCCTCTCTCTCTCTCTCTGGCCCCTCTCACAGCCAGTCTCACCCCTCTCCACCTTTATACATATGGGTTTCTCTTTTATCCTCGCTGACAGTGCTCGCTTCCCAGCACATTTCTCCCCCCAACGGCAGTCTCCACTCTCTCCCATCCTCCTCCAAGGCCCCTCGCTGTCCCCACCCGCTCCCTCTGGTTAGTTTCTTCCTATGGTCTTCTCTCTGCTCCTTTCTCTCAGTCCCATTCTCCTCCTGCCTTCTTGCCCCTCCTTCTGGGGCCCTGCTTGCCTGTACTCACTCCTTGGAGTGGTACAGTGCATGGCGTGGCCCTGTTTGCTTGTGCTGGCTGCCTGGAGCGGTGCAGTGCACGGCGGGGCTCTGTTTGCCTGTACAGGCTGCTGTCACTGTGCATTTTGCCTGCGTTAGGTGTGGCTGCAGAATTTGGCATGCCTCGTTAAAAGAATGTCTTGGAGTGCGAGGAGCCAGTAGGTCAGCTAAGCAAAAGCTCAGATCTGGGGTAAGACGAGGAAATGAAAATCCAGCTCTGGGGCAGACCAGATGCAATGTGATACCAGTCACCTGAGCATATCCTATGATTTGGCCAAAAAAGCTAAAGTCGACCACTTTATGGAAGGACGCACTCCTGTGATATTAATCGGTTCCCTTTCCAGAACCTTCCCACGAAACTGAAGTCTTTGACACAGCTTTTTATACAGAGCAAGTTAGCTCCTCTTGCGACTATTAGTAGACAGGAACAGCAACGTGTATGTGCGTTTTTAAGCAGAGGTGTGCAAGCCATGCCGTGCTAAACAAAAGAAAGGCACGCCGCTATACGTAAGATAAAGCATGGCATGCTGCGCTGGAAGTGCTATGTGTCAAAGTAAAGCGTGTCAAAGTAAAGCGTGTCAAAGTAAAGCGCGGCATGACACACTGGAAGTGCTCTGTGTCAAAGTAAAGTAAAGCGTGGCAACCACACTGGAAGTGCTCCATGTCGAAGGAAAAACAAAACTTTTAATGACAGGACATATAATAACACAAGTGAAAGAGGACAAATCCTGGGGGCGATCCATGGTAGTCAACAATTGAGAAAAAAGGTGGGACAAGCTGGAACTGTTAGCCAATTAGAACCAATGTATTTTAAAGGGCACTGACAAAAGCCAATCAGAACCTGGAGGAAAGCTGAAAGCCCATGTACAGAATACAGCATATTGAGAGACAGAGCATGTGCTGCCTAGGCTCTACCGACAAAGGCCTGTTCACTTCTACTGATCACTACACAGTATGCTACTATCACTGAGCTTGTGCCGCTTAACTCCTGACAAAGGCAACAGTCTTGCACCACTATGAAGTTATAGCTTTGGTCGCCCCTCCTGGTCCTATAAGAGCGCAATCCATGAGAAAAGCCAATGTCATGGTGCAAACGCATGATCCATATTTGCCCATGAGAACAAAAATCAGCACCAGAGATCCAGGCATCACTGCTGGTGGTGGGCCCTGCGGTTAGGGCTACACGTCATCACCATGCAAGGGACTTTTCCGTTCCAGCAGGTTCACTAATAGAAATTTCAGTTACAGGATGCACATTCACCCCAAGGATACAATGGAATCAAATATTCATAGAATTTAAACCATGTTCTTGAAGATCATTAAAGTTCTCTCACTGACGATCCAGTTTCAAGTATCACATGGAACAATGACCAAATGTTACTGCCTAGTGTTCACTGTCACCACACTGATTACTGTAAGCCTACCGTATCAGGTTAAGCAACGGACGCCGCCAATTGGGAATATCAGCAGTTTGGATGTCAGTCCGATGCCACACAATAATACCCTCAGATGGGTTTCATCTCATATTTAAAAATCATGCCTCTTGTCTCAAACAAAGAGGTGCAATAGGCACAGGTATCTCTTAAGTTCCCACTCGCCATCATCCAAACACTTCTGCATAATACACTTATCCATGCCTCAATGTTTGGATTGTATTGGCTAGGCTTGGTGTCATTTGTCTTCTAAATGCGTTTCCGCCTTACCTGACATCTACATAGTTATACAGAAGTTTCACACCGGTGCACTATGGGGGATCGCCATATATTATCACTGCTATACGAGGCTACTTGCGACAACACAAATTAGCATATTAAGAAGGGAAGTCATTTCAAAACTTGGCTGAATACAATTCAGTCTGGTTTTCTTCTGAGGCGAAGACAATAATCATCCCCTATAGATAGGTTAACTTCATACACTGTGCTTCACAAAATCTCTACCACGCCTATCAAAAGGCCACAAACGTTTCCCAGCATCAGCAGCTACCTTGGTCAGACAATGTATGTGTTACTAATGCACAGTTTCAGCCCTTATGGCAAGGCACAGCTCAGTAGTAATTATCACTCACTTTTCAAAAGCATCTGTCGCTACAAAGTCTCCTTAAGTGTAATATGTTATAGCATTGGAGCAACAGATTGAAGCCCATGTTCGCTAAACATGTTATCCAAGAGGAAAGGCCAATGCCCTTGAGAATAAGTCTCACCTTTTGACCCATAGACTTTAACAATGCTTTTTGTTGATGCCGTGCACAATCATCAAAGAAATCAAAAAAGAAAAAAAGAGAGAGAAAAAGGGAAAAGTTTGATGACATAGCCACCTGGAGGCTGAAATACTCTATAAGTTCATGCATGCATGATGACGTTTGCATGCCCATGTATCACCAGGCATACAATTGTCAATGCTCGCTTTCACTGCATAGGTTTTGGAGCACCGGATATCGTGATATATTATACAGTGTTTTGAATTACACGTGCGCTATGACTTTATCCAATTGGTTTGGATGATAGTATTTAGCCAAGGAGGTTTAGGCTTATATACCGTTCCCACTGCCCACGCCCCTCCTAGGGGATCATTGTTATTTTTTGCACAGTGGTCCGGCCGCAAATGGCTGGGCCTTCCAAAATAAAGAAGAAAAACGAGGAAAAAGCAGACAGACAAACATGTACCTCTCATGAATTGGACAGAAAAATAAGCTGGTAAAGAAGCATTGGAATGTTTCTCGACTACAATCTATAAATCCTGATGCCTAGATGTGCAAGTAGCGTGCAAATATTTTTCACCAAGTACATATAGGAAAGAGTCATTATAGAACTAGAAGTATTTATTACAAGAAGCAGCATTACTGTGCATCGAGTGCTGAAACCAGCACCAACGCAACAAAGATCACTTCAGATTACATGTATTCATTGGGGAGTGAAGAGAATCTAGACGAGAGTTGAGCAAAAGAAAGGAATTGATGCATGGAGCGATGAACATAAGAGAGGATGTAGGAACACGTGGAGAATGACAACTGTGAACTAGATGCTGAATGAAAGTCACACTGGACGGCAGACAAGGCAGATTCTTTCACGTAAAATAAACAGGCCATTCTTTGCGAGACATACCAGGTTTTGGCACAGAGTTGGTCACCGACTGAGGAACCTTGTCGTTGATTAGCTCGACACATTCACTTGGAAAGAAGCCTACCTGCAACACAAAGGAAAGAGGAGAGGGGCTGAAGGCCAGGCCACACTGAATACGCACACCTGCTAACTACAAACGCCATTTCTTGTACGTAGTGTTTCTATTCCTTATTTCTGCACCTTCGAGATAGAGGGCGTACATTATCCTGATCAGGGTGAGCCATGTTCACTGTCCAACCTTTGTCACCACAAGGTGGCGTTCATTGACCGAGAGAACGTCGGTCAAGATGAGAGGAGTGTCATTTTTTTTGTGCTGATCGCGGTTTCAGTCACCACTGCCTTTAAAGTCCTTCCGGCCGATGGGAGAGTGGGGACACTTTTTTATGCATTCTGAAATGTTTCATCTGATGTAACAGTTCTCAGGTTAATATTTTTAATTAGTATCGATCAGAAGCTATTTACAAGAAGCCTCCACGAAAGTACAGCTAAAACGTTAACAATGGTCAGTCTCAACAATGGTTAGTATAATTATTGCAAATGCACGAATTATATCCTCGCCAAACCATGGTGCTTAAAATGATTTCAATAAAACAGACATAATTATAAACATGTTGCAAACAAAAGTACACTGCAGGCAGATTGCAGATTTATTTTTACCAATTTAGAGACCAGAAATGAAAGATGTTATGTGCTTCTTTAACAAAGACCCATAACAAGAAAAAATGGGACCAATTCTGGATTCTCCATATACCCCAACCTTCTCTTCCCAGATTCCTACCTGAAATCCATGTTTTCCCCTCCACCAGGAAGTGAGCTCCTTCGGAGGCATGTCAATGACCGACACTATGTCACCCACCTGCAAAATATAAATGCCACATTAGAGTTGTACAACTAAAGAAAGATGTATTCACCCGTCCAACACAATAGGCTGCATTGTAGACAATATAAAATTAAGACGTGTCCTAATTACAATAGCTTTTTTTATATTTCAGTCAGTCATAAAAACCTTATTTAGATCGTATACAGATCTTAATAAAAAGTACATAGCACCGCATACAAAATATACAGTAAAAGGCATAGGTATCATAAAATACAATAAAAATATAGGAGTATTTCATAAAATGCATTTAGCGCGCTTTTTCCAAAGAGCATAGCAGAATTTAGCCAGGGAAAAACAATTAACCTGCTTGTATCGGTAGATAACATTCTTGGCACCTCCAAGTAATGGCTGGGACCAACCAGTCTGTACAGAGGAATAATCCACTTGGCCCTCAGATTTTGATAGTGAGGACAAAAGAAGAGCAAGTGGACTAAAGATTCTGCACCTGATTTGCAGGATGGGTAGAGATTATCCAGAGAAACATTACGGCTCCATGTACTGCAAAACAGTTTGGTTGGCAGAGTCTTATAACGAAATTGTACAAATAGTTTGCGAGCCAGATGAGGCACAATTTCATCAATTGTTTCTTCATAACTTGCAGTTGGCTTACAATCTAAAAAAAACCCTGGGCAAGGAACCCACCAGATTAGAGGATTCCTTATCCATGACTTTTTCCCAGTAGATCGATTTGACCCTAGCCTTTGATATTAACAATATACTTTCGGGATTTAACCAATAAGACTCCAGACCTAAACGCCGGAGTAGGCATCTCAAAGAATTGAACCAGGGGATCGAATTTATCTGGGAATAGTGCAAAAGGCCAGTCAATGCTGCTCTGTATGAAACTAACTCATCAACAAACCACAGGCGATGCCAGAACATAAAGTACTTTGTAATCAAACTTGTGAGTCAGTTTTGTCTTGGCAAAATCCAAGTATAAAGGAGTCAAAGGGGTCCTAAGGGGTAAGTTTAAAAGAGATATTAAAAAGCTATTTTCTACAGCAATAAGACAGTTGGAATTTCCCCTACCCCATAGTTCTTTCTGCCCCATATAGAGGCCCCCCCAGAGTTTTGATGTTGTAATTTTAGAAATGTGGGCAGTCTGCTGGATTAACATTAGCATTGCTTTGTCAATGTGGGGAGCCCAATTTAGGATAGGTGTGAGGCGAATACCCAGGTAATCAAAAGCAGATACTTGCTCCAAGTGGGTGGTTCCTACAAACAGACTTTTATTATTAGGTTTTGCGTTTCGCTTGGTAAAAAACCTATATTTGGTTTTGGCCTCATTTAAAACCAAACCCCGCTCTTTGCAAAATCTTAGAAAATCGATGGGCAATAATTGGAGGCCTTGGGGGGATTTGGAAGTTACTAAAGTAGGGGCTGCATTTGAAGAATGCGATCTGATTAGGATGTCTAGAAGGCAGTGAGGTAAGCACATTTCTTTCAGAACTCTCCAGAGGGTGGCTCAGGAATAGGCCGAATGCAGATCATAGGTCAACAAAGGCCACATATAATTTCCCACCTTTGATGGTTACTTCCTTCCAATATCAACAGAGAAAGCGGAAAGCCTGGTCCACCGTGCTAATATTTGCAGGGAACCCAGCTTGATAGTCGCTAAACATACCGGACTCTATGATCCAATCCTGGATTTTTGCTAGGATCTGCTTGCAAAAGACCTTCTGGAGAGAGTCAATGAGGTATGGGCCTATAGCTAGCAGGGTCCGCTCGATTGCCCTTCTTGTAAATTGACACTATTTGAGATAGTTTCCAAAATGGTGGCATCTCCATGCCCTGTGTAATGGCATTCATTAGCATGTTATTGTACAAGCCCCAGCACCTGTTGGGTCTTTCTTGCACAGATCATTTGGAAAAGTATACAGGCCGGGAGCTCTAGTAGGGACACATGAGTGAATTGCGACTAGTGTTTCTTCCAGATAGAAGACTAGAGCATCATCTGCTCCTGATGAGCCCATCTCCCCTTTCTATAGAGTCTTCTAACTCTACGTTGTCCACTGAGTAGAGACGTTCGAAGTGAGACACCCATTTGTCAGGCTGAACAGTGAACTCCAATGTAGTCCTATTGCCATTCAGCCATTGGGCCGCCTTTTTCCAAAAGGTCTTGGCATCTCTGTTAGTGCCTTGTGCAGTGAGGACCATAGGGAGTCTTCCCAGTTTCTCTTAGCTAGCTCAATAGCTTGTCTATATCTAGCTCTACAGGCAACTACCTCAGGGGGCATATTAGATGTAACAGCCTGTACCAGGTCCCCCTTAGTTTTCCTACATTCCTGATTATACCACATTGCATGTGGATCACTATTCAGCTATTGCTTTTTTAAATCCAAATTATGGTCTGAACACTGTTTGCTCGGCAGATCTCTAATCTCATTGTACAGAAGTTTGTGGCGAGTGCCCAGTTCCCTCGAGACTACATTGTTGGTTTTTTGGGCCAGGTCTTCCACCACCAAAGAATCTTGCCTTTAGCTGTTTCCAGGGCGCTTGGATTGGCCTCTACCCAGTTCCATCCAATTGTCCTCTGGGTGTTGGAGATAGATAGGGAACCCAGATCAGGCCTGATCTTGACACCAAGTTCTTGATCGCCCTGAATTTTAAGGGTAAGAGTAAGGGCATTATGGTCGCTGTATGTTCTTTTACCTACCAACATATCATGGACAGTTGGGCAAAGTTCATTAGCCACCAGGCAATAATCGATTCTACTGGCGTGGCCAGGTCTATTAAAGGTAGGTTCGCCCATTAAGTCAGATTTCGTCCTTCCATTAGTGGCTCTCAGATCATGCTGGAGGGTGAGGGCCAGCACCTGGCCACCTCTCTTCGTCCATCTCACGGGGAAGATCGAGCTGAGGGAATTGCCACTTACAATCCAACTCCTCAGTCAGATCTAACGGGGCAAAGCAGAATGGCTCAAAAGTACAGTTAAAATCACCGGCGACTATAGCTGGTATGTTAACAAGGAGTTCAATTAATGCAGGATCTAGGCACGAATAGCACTAGTTTCCTCCGAGCCATGAGCGACTCTATTGTATGCATTAAAGATCCTGGATTTCCAGCCACAGTGGAGAGACAAATCTACAACTAAAATGTCTTGGGAATCTACATGGACCTGCTTAACTCTAAAGCCCAGCACATTTTTTACCCAGATTGCTAGACCTACTGAGGCCCCCACGTTCTTTTCTAGTGGCACTTAAGTGATATGAGGAAAACCTGTTCCTGTGGGGGGTATGTAAGATCCAGGTTTCTTAGAATAGGATCACATCCTGAAGATCCATGAAGAAACACCAGTCAGTATCTACTAACAATTTGACAATCCCAGCCACATTCCATACCAGGACCTTCAAGAATCTATGAGGAGTATTGTTGTTGCCTCCAGCAGTACCAGGGATACTCGGACCTCCCCCTGCCTCACTCACAGGTAGTTTGACCGTCCCTTCCCTCCTTAGGTCGGCATTCCGAGGCCCGCATATTGCCTCTGAAGATGTAGCCTGCCTTGGAAACGGGCATACTCCTGGCTGATATGAGAGCTCGTTTTGCCCAGCAACCCCCACTGTGTCGGTTATTTGTAACAATCCACTTAACTGGGGTAGTCATCCCTGCCCTGCAGCATGGCCTGAATTTGTTGGGAGCCCCCTTTGCAATGTATCCATGGCGGGGAAAGTAGCCATCCCTTTTGGTGGTCTATATCTGATGGCAATTGAGGTATATCACTTAGTACAACAATTTTTATTTTGAAGTGTTGCAATTATTAGACATTTCTTATGACCCATCAAAATGGAACTCAATGAACAGACCTTAGAATAATTAAAGGGTGAGTCAACCTAGCCTGCCTTTAAACCTGGGACTTCTAATTCAGTATAAGATTCAAAACCTTACCTCCGTGACCCACCTTACCAGGCCAAAAACACATGTATTTTTCCTCAAGACAGCTAAGACAGGACTAAAATGAAATTCAAAGATGACATTACACAAACACAACATACCAATATTGGTCTCTCAGAGTAATAAAAGTGCAGCGAATATAATACATTAAAGTGCCCCTGCAGAGTATAGTCAAACTGTTCTGAACTTAGTGACTGGTAACTGACTATTCTGAAAACCACTGTTTAAATTCTACTTACTTGGAACCAAAAATGGTTTAAAAACCAAAACAAAACAAAAATAAAGTGTGAACACAAAGAGTGAGAGAGGAGAACCTCAAAAATGAAAGCTGACCAAGAGTAGTAGGATTAGGGCAAAATATAGGGTTAAGATGAGAAATGGGTTAAAATGAGGATTAGGTATTTGTAGGCATTCCTATTTTTAGTTTCCATTGGTTTCAAATTCTGATGGGGGTGTCAGAGTTTTTCAATGTTTTTAAAAATTGTAAGTGGTTATCATTGTCTACTCTTTTTTGCTCCATAAAAATCAAGGAAACTGTTGTTTATTTGGCTATAAGGAAGTTTACTTTTATTTCCTTGAAACTCTCATTCATTCCTATTGTCAATTCTCACTGTATGGCCTTTTCATTGAATCTGCCTTTCAAAGTAACATTTCATCATTTCCCTCACCTCCGTGGAAGTCTTGCTTCCCATCCCTCAAACACACTAATCTAGCATTTCAGTTCCACCCCATGTCTGTGAATGGATGGGGATCCACCACTGTAACATTTCATTGTATCAGACAAAAGGTTAATGTGGTATTACTGTCTGATCTGTGGTAAATAATATGCATGCCCTTAACTATATTGTCTTAGGTGGCAGCAAACTTTGCTGCTGTATGAAGAAGCAGTTGAGAGAGTAAGGAACTTCATGGCCTGGTGGAAGCCTCATAGGACTTGAGCCAACCATGTTATCGGTACCACTTGGGGAGATGGGTTCTAATATGATTTAATGGCAAGGCATGGACGCCTAGAGATGGAAAATCTGTGTTAGCAAGACCTATTTATTTGCCTTTTGTGTGTTATCACTCCACTCCCAAGATACATTGATGTAAATGGAAATGTTTCCATACTTTTTATTATTGTGAATTTTGTGATTAAAAATTACAATTGCAGTAAATGTGATCATATACAATGATAATAATTATAATAGTAACTACGATTATATCAAGTACACCAAGTACATTTTATAAATGTTTTCATTCATTTCTTTTTCCAGAGCTCGTGGTTAATGACCGTGCATCATCATGAAGAAGACTGAAACAAGCACAGCCCAGTGTAGAAATTCATTTATGGTCAAATGTCAAACATGGAGCCCGCAGGACTACTCATCATGGAAAAGTTTGTTAGAGGCAGCTCAAGTAAGGAATTACATTCCACTGTCCGACATTGTGAGAAACGTGGAAGCAACATGGTTTTCCATGTATTTTATCACAAGTGCAGGAGCCTGTTTATTATGAAGAGAGATTTACAGACTATTAAGCGAAAAGCTGAAGCAAGTGTCAATGATGATGCTGGAACAAGCGAGTGCACAAGTAAACTCTTAAACAGAAGAAAATCATTGAAGTCAAACATGTATGCTGAAGAATGTATAATTTGTTGAAAGATAAAATGCTTCAAGGGAACATCAACGTGTGAGAAATTAATTGAAGGCCACAGAGGTCAGAGTTGACAAAAGGCTTCAGGAGTGTGCAACCATTAATTGTGATTCAAAGATTTTAGCAGTTTGTAGTGGGGACATGGTGGCTGCAGAAACTCATTATCATGCATCTTGTTATAGGAACTATACAAGGCTTAAAGCAAAGGAGGAAGATCATACATCTAGCATTCAAACCGATGAGCACTACAAAAATATGAGCGATAAAGCATGTGATGAACTTTTTCAATACATTTGAATTATGATTATTCCTAACAAAGTGGTAATACAGTTGATGACTAACTGAAAGTCTTGAAACCCTGATGACACGCATGGGAATACAGAGACTAGACGAAACAACCAAGAAGCATTTTTGAAGAAAATTGGACTCTAAGCTTGGTGACAGCCTTCATATATTTCCAGAAAAACACGGAAAAGTATTGGCCCAACCTGATAGTGTCACACTACAGGACATTGTAAGTTAAAACCAGAGTTTGAAAAGAGATTTATCAGTTTTAAAGGTTAAGGCAGCAGACATGAACTAGATCATTGATCAAACATCATCGCACACAAGAACAATGATTAAAACAAACTTGACATAACACCATGGCCAAATCATCCATCAGACATTGATAAAGATTTATTTACAGTGCCTGATTACCTTAAACAGTTTGTATTAGGACTTCTGACTGGCGATCCAGAAAACACAAAGCCATCCAAAAGGGTTGTCTTACTTATGCAATCATTCAGTCAGGACATTACACATGCAGTGACAAATGGCCAGCAGAAACCCCTCCCAAGCAATTGTTGCTCCTATATGCTGTAAAAACGGTGATAGGCAATGTTGAAATCATTTGCACTCTAAACAGACTTGGTCATGGGATTTCATACTCACAATTGGAAAAACATGATACCGCATTATGTCTTCAGAAATTTGCTGCTCACTTAAATGAGCAAATTGTTCTTCCAGCTGACATTTTGGCTCATGTCTTCACTAACTTATCATGGGATAACATTGATAGGCTGGAAGAACAAGTTACTTACCTTCGGTAACGATGTATCTGTAAGAAACATTAGTTAGTTAGATTCCTCACCTTAGAATATCCCCAGGCGTCAGACTGGATCCGGAAGATTTTTCGTCAGCAATACCCCTTGCGCGTCGCTAGGCGTCGTCTGCGGCTCCGCGTCCGTCGTCGGCGTCGTGCGCCGGGATGACGTCGTCGGAGTACTTAGACGCCGCCCTCGCGCGCTGACGTCAGTTCTTGTACATAGCTGTCCGCGCCAGGAACGCAGAGCCATGCAAAGACCGACACTGGTGCCAAAATTAAAATCTAGGGGCCTGAAAAGGATAACCTTAACCCTAGATGTCAGTTCGCAGAACGGGGAGGATGGGTGGGTCGGTGAGGAATCTAACTAACTAATGTTTCTTACAGATACATCGTTACCGAAGGTAAGTAACTTGTTCATCTGAAAGAAACACGTTAGTTAGATTCCTCACCTTAGAATAGATACCCAAGCAATACCATCCCCGGTGGTGGGTCTGCGAACCAAGATCACACCAGAAAGTCCTGGAGGACAGAACGGCCAAAGAAGCCATCCCTCCGGACTTGGCTGTCAAGGCAATAATGCCTGGCAAACGTGTGTAGCGAAGCCCACATCGCCACCTGACAGATGTCCTGCAAAGGGACACCCCGTCCCAAAGCAGTAGTAGCCGCGGTGGCCCGAGTGGAATGGGCGCGCAGCCCAACAGGAGGGTCCTTTTTTGCCAAGGAATAACAAATTTTGATGCACAAAACGACCCACCGAGAGATGGTCCGTTTGTGCACCGCTTTCCCCTTCTTAGCACCCACGTATCCAACGAAAAGTTGGTCGTCCACCCGGAACTGCTTTGTGCGGTCCAAATAAAAGGAGAGCGCACGTTTTGGGTCCAGACGGTGGAGCCTCTCTTCCTCTTTGGAAGGATGCGGAGGCGGAAAGAAGGTGGGCAAGGTGACAGACTGCCCAAGATGAAATGGAGTCACCACTTTCGGAAGAAAGGAGGGACGAGGCCGAAGGACAACCTTGTCCGGATGAACAGACAGAAAAGGAGGCTTTGAAGATAAAGCCTGGAGCTCACTCACCCGTCTAGCCGAGGTGATGGCTACCAGAAAAGCAGTCTTAAGAGTCAGAAGACGAAGAGGACAATTGTGAAGAGGCTCGAAGGGAGCGCACATTAGGAATGTCAAGACAAGATTCAAGTCCCACTGAGGCATTACAAAAGGGACAGGAGGGAACGTGTGACTAATGCCTTTTAGAAAGCGTGTAACTACAGGGGACTTGAAAAGAGAAGGCTGATCAGGAAGCCGTAAGAAGGCAGAGATGGCAGCAAGATAACCTTTCAGGGTGCCCAGGGCAGAGCCCTGCCGGGCCAAAGAAAGAAGAAAGAGTAGAACCTCAGAAAGAGGGGCGGAAAGGGGATCCACAGCCTTTGCTGTGCACCATGCCACAAATTTGTTCCACCGCCAGGCGTATACCGTCTTTGTGGAGGGACGCCTGGCTGCCAGAATGATATCACAGACTTCAGGAGGCAAGTCAAATGGCATCAACTGCCGCCGCTCAATCTCCACGCATGGAGGTGGAGGCTGGACAGGTTCGGGTGGAGGACCGTCCCCTGCTGCTGCGACAGAAGATCCTCCCGAAGGGGCAGACGTATCGGAGGATCGGTCAACATACTGAGTAGCTCGGGATACCAGTACCTTTGTGCCCAATCCGGAGCCACCAAGATGACTTGGGCCCGGTCGTGCCTGATCTTCTTCAGCACTCTGGGCAGAAGTGGTATAGGCGGAAAGGCGTACAACAGACCGCAACTCCACTCGTGACGAAAAGCGTCGCCGAGCGAGTGCCGCCTTGGAAATTCCAACGCGCAGAACTGCTGGCATTGCGCGTTCTCTTCGGTGGCGAATAGATCTTACCAAGGCTCTCCCCACTGCTGAAAGAGACCGTGCGCCACTTCGGAGTTCAGACGCCATTCGTGATCCATCATGCACCGGCGGCTGAGTTTGTCTGCTCTGGCGTTCAGAGAGCCCGCCAGATGTTGAACCACTAGGGTGACGCCCTGGTGTTCCAGCCACGTCCAGTGGCGAATTGGGAATTGGGAATTTTCTGGAAGAAGGTCATGACCTTGAGAAAAGAAAAGGGCACGAAAGGAGTTCGGATGGTTATTAATTATATTCTTAAGGATGAGGTTGAGGCTAACAGATTTTAGTCTGAACTGTGAAAGATGCTTCCACCCATTCCACAAAAAGTCAAGTGAAAATTTTCTTAGCTCTTGCAGAGATTATGAAAAGCATTCTTTACGCATTTTGATCAAAACAGGTCACTCACATGTTTTGCTGACATACAATTAGAGATCTGTGTGGGAAATGAGGATGCATGGCTCTCTGAACATTAAAAAAAAATACTGTGAATAAAGCTCATTTGAAGCTTGTAATATGCATGATCACAGTGATGTGATGCCTAATGCCAAACATAGTGGATTGAGTGTAACACTGCTACAAGTGAGGGTAATCATGAAAAATGGTGGCCTTCCTGTCAAATAAGGGGTTCTGAGGCTAGCTACACATTGATCTAATACCAGGCGATTACGTGCTGGGATGGGGTTCACTATTTTAGACTATACTTGTGACCATATCATGTGCATCATCCACACCCCAGATCGGTCTAGCCTTCAAGGGGGCAGCCTGGGCTACAAGATAGCAAGATCACAGTATTAAAAATAAAACTACTGACAGAAGATGGACTATGTTTCCGGTTTGAGTCATGTAATAACAGACAGAATTTTTCTCGTTGGTGAGTCAGTAATGAGTAGAAGACTCCGGAAGGTCAGAGCGACTGTTTAGAGTCTACAGATGGGTGGTGAACTGTGTGGGTAAGGCATTGAAAGGTTGGGTGGTGAACTGTGTGGGTAAGGCATTGAAAGGTGCCTTTGCTGAAAATGATTCATAACAAGGATTGTTGAGCAATGTGGTATTATGCAACGTGGTAAAGATTATCAGAGAAGAGTGGGAAAATAGGAGAAATGTGAGTAAAGAACTTGGCACTTACATATGACCTGATAGCGGCATGTTGACAAATATGCGTTTATTGCTAACTCAATTCCAGTTGAGAGGCAGAAGCATGAGAGTGTAATTGATATGAGGGTCATTAAGCTCTGTATCAGAGAGAAATGTGGGTGGCTAGTTCCTGACAGATCCATTAAGTACTTTTTTTGTGTGATAATCAACTGCTCCATGTCTGGGTAAATCAGCAGAGGTACCTGAAAGTCCATGTGAAAAGGAGTTTCAGGTGCCTGTACTCAGTGCTTAATTTGTAAAATATTAAGTGCCAGGGCTCTGACCAGGAGGCCACTGAGGCTTGCACCACACATCGCCCTTGTCATCGCTGCCAAAACAACTACTGACCATCTCTCTTGCATGTAAATGCGACAGTTCAGATTTTTCCAGGTCCCTAAAGCTAAAGGATTGGCTGGGGAGGCGGGTATTAGTACTATTTTAATGTATATTGTATTCCTAAACAACCGTTGTTCTGCTTATCTCTTAATTAGATGAGCAGTGCCACCATGTGGTAGACTGTCAACACCATACTTAGAACAGTTAGGTGCCGGTGCCGAGCACTGCCTGTACTGGATTCAGTCCTTTTGAATTTTTGGGTGGAAGTGTAAAGTATATTTTGATAAGGAATGGCTATAATTTCCAGTAGCACAAGTAACATCTTATTCAAAACATCAGCTCCAAGACTGTAAATGATATTTGAGATGTGTTTAATCATAAAAGATTACTTGACAAGTTGGTCATGGACAATGGGACTTCAGTGATGGGTAAAATAGAGTATATTGTAGTGTGTTGGAGTGACAGATATAAACACACCCTTGTGTCACTCCAGAAACAATGATTTAGTGGGGCACTCTGACAGAGTAATGAAACATTATTGGTAGATGGAACTGACAGTTAACAGTTTGAGTTGGAAAGAGCATGTTCCATGTGAGTACTTGTGTTTTACTGCTTTTCTTAATATGGAGCACTCCAAGTAAAACCTGAATAGAGGTTTAGAAAGCTCTAGGGTCATCAAGATGCATCATAGGATTAAAGATGATGAAATGAAAGATGTGAACATGGGTGCCGGCGGATATAGTATGTGTGCATTGGTCTGGGAAGGCTGTGAATAGACTTTACAAACCCATGCGAATGGAGGAAGCGAGGGGCACAGTTGTGGTGTTCGATGACGCAAAAGACTCCAATAAGGTCAAGTTGCCAATTGTATTTAAGGAGGTGTACTAGAGGGAATGGGGTTCCTAGAAAGATGAAGATGAAGCTAAGGAGAAAGTATGCAGGAAAGGAACACATACTTACCTATACATCTGCAGGATTGTGTAACATGGAACTTTGGAAATAGTTACTGTTTGTCTTGTTGTTTGTTCTGTGCTTTGGATGAGATGAGGGCTGTGTTGGATCTTGAGTTGAAGCCTGTAAATTGAGTCGATAATTCCAGACTGGAATGTTATGTAGATTAAAGTTCAAGTGCAGAAAGTGGTGGAAAGAATTCTGTGGCAAGTGCTGCATACCAAGCCCGCACTCTTTACGTGTCTGATGTTTTTAGGCCACTGGTACCCCAGATAAGGTATACATCTTGCTCTGATCTGTTTATCATCGGAATGTTTGGGATTCAAGAGTTTAGACAGTACTCACACAAACCTCTGTGAAATGTAACTGAACAGTTATTAAAAACACAGTGCACACATTCTATTAACATAGAATTTATGCACCAGGCCTATGCATCCCTCAGTCATTGTTGCAATGGGACCAGACACTTCTACTTAGGTTATGTTGAGTGTTAGGTGCCCAGTGCTTTCCAATATCATCTAGGTTTCAGCAGCACAGATAATACAACCAAATGTTTTTTGTGTCAAACTAATGCTTGTGCAACTAAGGCAAAAAAGATGATGTCCTAATGAAGTTACTCATCGTTCGGCTGATATTCAAACATTATTAAAGCAAGTTTTTCTTCCTGGCCTTTGCTGATTCTCCTGTAGAGGCCTTAGGGCTCTGGGAACTCTCCCACTATAAATGTAGTGTGAAAGTGTGAACACTCTTCCTACCCATTCTTGGGAATGGTGCTTACCTGATGTTTTTAAACATGTGTCCAACCGGCCAATGCAGGCCTGTGTGTGTGTGTGTGAAATTGCACTTATGCTCAGGTTGGCTTTGCTAAATCCCTAGCCCATCCTGAGGGGACCTTTCACCACCACTAGTTCACCCCAAGGGTAAGTCCTGAGGGGTCAAGCAAGTAGTAGGTGAAAGGCAGGGCAGTTACAAATGTGTGTACCCTGCACAGGTAGTGAAGAAGATCCATGTGTGTTTTCACTACCTGTTAGGTTTGCTCTTCCCGTAAGCCATCATGGGAGAATGGTGAAAATGACTTCTGGCTGCAATAGTGGATTGTAGTAGAGCAGTCTCATAATGTTTCCTATCATTGGATTCACAATGACAAACCCTTTCCTGTTGTAAAGGTGGATATGTCATTATTAGCTGAGAAATGCCACTTCTATTAAGTGGGCATTTTTCTGCTCTAAAACCCCTTGTGCACCTTTAAGTTGGACTCCATCCCATACTGGAAGATGGGGGAGCACATCTATGCATTCCCCAGCACCCACAATAAACATTGGGCATGCAACTGGAACAACAGACCTCTGCCATTGGAGGGCCTACCTGGATAGATTGGAGGGAGAGGTTTTGATACTTGGCCTCTGGAGCCGGATCATGGCCCACCAAAGATTAAGATCTGAATTCCACAGCCTCATGGCAGATAGGACTGACATTTAGGGGAGACATCCGTGGTTCAGAGGGTAACCCTCTGAACCATCCCCAGTTTAAAGGCACACTACAGT
Source organism: Triturus cristatus (assembly GCF_964204655.1). NCBI lineage: Eukaryota > Metazoa > Chordata > Amphibia > Caudata > Salamandridae > Triturus > Triturus cristatus. The sequence goes on from NC_140584.1 coordinate 20,330,188, forward strand.
ACAACTATTGGTGCCATACTTCAGCAGGACAGAGATACACTTGTGGGGACGTGGGACCAGAGAACCTGGAATGACAAGGTGCGTTTGCCAGAGGAATCTGTTGTGCACAAGGAGGATTACTGCCACGGAAAGGGACTGTGTGCCCTTCCTGAATAGTGGCTGGCCTGAACTGACTACCTGCTGCTGTGTGGCGCCCTGAACCGTTCTCTCAAAGGGCTTGTTGACTTGCTCCCTGTTCTTTTGTGGAGGTCTCGGGGACATCAAAATCCTCCCGCAGGGGACCCACACCCTCTACCTCTTAAGTGCACACATCGTCTGCTAGATCCCAACTTGTAGCGCTGTGCAAGCTTGGAACTAAAAACTGTGCTGAGCCCCAAAAGCATTGTCCGCATTTAAGGAGTGGGGCCCCCTGCATTGTGGGTACCTCAACAAGCATAAGCGTCTTGCAGGTGGTGAGATAATTTATGGGTTGCGGGACCCAGCATGGCCCGCATCATCGATCATGCTGCATCTCTCTAATGCGACACGCTGACTGCTTGGTAATTGCGTGGAGTATCTGATTCACAGGGTGTGACCCTTGGATGTGAAAGCATACCGTAGTGGTGCCTCATTCTACCTCTTGGGGCACTGCTGAACTTGCGCCTATGTGTGTGACCAGACCAGTGGGTGTGCCTTATTTTCATGGAGATATGGAATTTGTAACTCTTTGTTATGAAACTGGTATTGTCTGGTGCGTCCAGTATCAACGTGCACTGGACGTTGTGCCTCATTTTCAGGGAGGTGAGGAATTTGTAACTCTTCGTTGTGTGTGACTGGAACCATCTGGTGTGACTAGGAACATCGTGCACCAGATGTTGTGCCTTATTTCCAGGGAGGTACTAAGCTTGCAACTGTTCACTATGTGAGACAGGAATTGTCTGGTGTCACACATTGTGTTGTATCACTTCGCACCAGACATTGTGCCCGGGCTGCCTGGGTGCTACTCTGATCAACGTGTCACGGACAGGGTGCCTCTTTCTTCGAAGAGCCCCCCCTGCTACATTCCCCATTGATCGATTGTTCCTTTTGAGCCATCAGTGCGGCGGACCAACTGCCCTCTCCTCACCCGGGCCCGACAACATTGTGCTGCCAGGTATTATTGCCCTGATCTGGCCTGGGTATTGAGAGTGACGGACAGGGTCGAATGGATGCTTCTGAGATGATCAGAAGAGGTTTAAGAGACTGCAGAACCCCTCCTTCCCCTGTGCTTACCAGAACTGAGCTGGTGCCGGAAGGCCCCTTGAAGAACCCTTTTGAGTGATCGACTATTGCCCTAAGCTCCACATCTGTGGTTGAACTTCCCAAGTGGTGGCTAAAACCCCAAATGACGACTGCTTTCTAATTAGTCCTGCTACCTACCCCCACCTTCTTCCCTGGCTAAGTGTATCCGGGGGAGGGATGGTCATTTCCAATTCGTGGGCATAGGGTAGTTGGGGTGAGTTGGAGGATGGAAGGGGGCATGGGCTACAGGGTCTGCGGTGCTCTATCAAGTGACCTGCTGGATATCAGTTGCACAGCATTACGGTGCTGTGCATGTGTGTGTGCAAGTGCGTTCCATATGGACCAGTCTGATATCTGTTGAACCGCATATCAGTGCTGAGTGAGTGTGTATGTGTGGAAGTGACAGTCTGCTGACCACCTGTGACGAATGACACTGGCCAGCGGTGTTGCTTTAAACACTGATTTCTTGCCAGAAGACTACCAAGTTTGACATTGGTTTAAACCGTGCGGCCTACGCCTGTGGTGCTGCTTAAAATTCTTTGTGTGTACATATTTCTGATATTCTTATCACATAAAACTGTGTGGTATATGGGGCATGGCCAAGATGGCGGCAAGCTTTTGTGAGGCTCACAACCCTGACATCCATTCATCTCCATCCTGGCGGATACCCCTGCCGATCCTCAGGCACGGAGGATGCCTCAGCCGCCCTTCCTGCCGCCCTTGAGGTGGTAGCGAGGTGGCTGGCCCCAAGCTGCGGATTCTGACGGACGAGTGCCAGAGATCAAAATGGCGACCGCCATTGAGATGCCACGGCCCCACGGTCTGTGGGACACTGACCGGCGCGTTCCACAGACAACCAGCCTTTTAGGCTGGACCTTCTAGACATCAAGGAATCAGGGAGGCACTAGTGAGCCCCAAACCTGTGGGAGCACCCACGCGGCCCAGGCAGTGGTCTAGATCCTGGAGCAAGAGCAGTGGCCACGGCGGTGCAAAGCTACTCCAGCAGTAGACTGCGAAGGTGGCGATTGAGCCCCCCAGAGCAGGTAGGGTAGATTCTGTGCAGTGGGAGCTGCTAGGGACATTGTCCCCTTTGCTCTGCCAGCCGGGGCGGAGGTAGAGGCCCTGTCCCCGCACATGTTGGGACCCGCCTGCAGACGCTGGTTTGGCGGGTCTGCTGAGGAACTTTTAAGGGTCCTCCCATTCAAATCCTGGCGGCCCAGGATCTTTTGCCACTAGTAACTGAGCAGAGTCCTCAATGCTTGGTCCGTTGCAGGCTGCGGGCTACCCTAGGAGCCCTGTGGGAGTGCATGTTTGACGCTGTGGCCTGGAGACCGGCTGACACGTGGACTTGCTAAGTAAGTTGTGTGGGACATTGGTAGCATCAATCTCTGGTGGTGACTCTGCCTCCGGGGTTTGGCCCTACTGACCACCATTCTGTCCTGCTCTATCGACGATAAAGCGTGCTCTGCGGATACCCTGCGCCCGATCATCACTGTGCACTGCACAGCCCTTCAGACTGACACTTCTATCTTTCAATAACCTGGGTACATTCTACTCCTTGGAGAAGCAGCCTGTTGCTGGACTCCTACCTCATTACAGGCCCGGGATCACTGAGAGTACCCATGGGATGCTGCTCCAGCTGTGCCAGGACTTGCAGAGGCTCTCATCTTATGGATTTTAAACCGGGCCCGCTGACTGCGCGTGCCACTGTCAGGCTAGCGTGTTGGTGAGCTCCACTCCACTCCTATTGGGGTTGGACTTGCTTCCTCTCTCCCTGCCTGGCTGCTGTGGTGGGACTGTTTCTGGGAATGGGGGGGAGGGGACCCCCTGCAGGCGGGCTGCTTGTGCTGCCACATGGCAAGCGTGCCTGTCCTAACGTGCCAGTCTATTGCTCACCGGAGACCAATTGATGATGGGGTGCGGTAAGCCTCCGCCAACCACAACGGCCCAAACTAAAATGGGCCAGTACACTGTTCCCCCGTCTGACAATAGAGAGACCGCAGAGGCCTCTCTGCTCTCAGCCGCCCTCCAGTCTGCGGCAGACTTAAGCACGATCCTCAAGGCAATACAGGATTTGGGGGATTCAGTGGAGAACAAGGTTGATGGCCTCCGGATAGACTTCTCACTGTTGCGACAGGGTTTACGCAAAGTAGCTGATAGAGTGACTGAAGGTAAGACACAGCTTTCCACGACTGAACATGAAGTCACCACACTCAAACATGAAGAGTCCAAGTTAATGGCATCAGTTGTGACCCTAGACGCTAGGCGGAAGATGAAGAAAAACATTAATTGCGTAATAATCTGAGCCTAGTTGGACTTCCCGAGACCTTAGAGAGGTCAACTGCAGCCGAAAGCCTGGTTTCGGTCCTGGGTCACAGCAAACAAGATCTCTAATATGTTTGCCATTGAGAGAGCACATCGGTCCCTCTACCAAAAGCTTCTGGCTGGAGCTCCACCTCGACTGGTGAAAATATGAATGCTTGAATTCTGTGAAAGCGATGCAATCTTACGCGACTCGCAGAACCAGACGGATCTCCGACAACTGAACTCCAGGGTAAATATTTTCCCCAATTACACCAAGGTGGTGCAACTGTGGTGACAATTCTTGGAGGAGGTGAAACAGAAGCTCCATGTCCTCAGCCCCCATTACATGCTTCTGTTCCCAGCGCGCCTAAAGGGCAACTTTCAGTCCTCCACCTACTACTTTGATATCCCTGAACAGGGCTGGGAATGGACCACAGAGAGCTGAGCGCTGTGACTCGCCAAACCAGATAGATCACCGGGACACGGAGACCACAACCCCTCGTCGCTCCTGACATGGAAGTCCAGAAAGAGGCCCTCGAGATCTCAGAGGTCGAGAACTTGTCCACAGGAAATGGGAACATCACCGAGCCTGCCCCCGGAGGTGGGTTCTAACAGCGGTGGAACCAGACCAGACCCTTACGGATACCCCGCAGCTATTTTGCTCCTTGGATGACGTTCCGGCCTCATTGGCATGACTTGTACAAAGTGTCCAAAGAGAGGGTAATTGGTCCTAGGGAAGCATGCCTGATTGAGGCCACTTGAGGTGGTGATGCAAAACGTGGACTGGACCATGTCAGTGTGTGGGGGGGGGGGGGGACTAATGTGTGCTCCACTGCTTTATAGGAAGAAGTATGGGGTGAGGGGATTTGGTGTGATGAACTTAGGTTGGTCCTGTTGGGATTGTTCTTTTGTTCTAACTTTGTTACTTTTCAGGTTTTCATTCAGCATGCCCACCAATGCCTTAATGTAGGTTTTTATGGCTGTGCTTGGGGTTTCCATCAGGGATGATTCAGGCCCCTACAGAGTCCCCGTATGTCCTATCGCCATCACACCGCACAATCACATGATCACGATACTCTATTGGAAATATATAAATCAAGAGATCAGCTGCTCTGTGCTATGTCAAACAATACAGGCCAGATATAGTACTGTTTAAGGAAACCCATTTATCAGGCACCCACTGCCCCTTTCTTGGTCGTTTGGGCTATGATAGGGTCTTTTTTCAGGCTTTGCTAGAGGCTCCAGGGAAGTGGCCCTCCTACTGCACAAATGTCTTCAGTTGACAGTAACCAATATCCATGAGGATCCAAAAGGGAGGTATGTGGGGGGGTTAAGGGCCGTATGGCGGGTAGACAATACAACTTCCTCTAGTGGTACATCGCTCCCAAAGCTACCGCAGCCCACCCTCCAAGCGCTCCGAACCTTATTGGTGGCTTTTCCCCTGGGGACCACCCTAGTGGGAAGAGATTTTTATGCTGTCCTGGACCCGGAACGGAACACCTTGTCTGCCCTCCGCTCTGGCCGGCGGACTCACGCTGCATGTCTATTGGCCTAGGCTGACTCCATGGGCCTATGTGATGCGTAGCGTTCATGACACTCGTCACTGCAGCCATACACACACCGATCCACAGCTCACAACACAGAGACTCGGATTGATTTGCTGTGTGTACCAGCAACATATTTCCTCTCGCTGTGTTCCATCTGAATACTACCTTGTGATATATCTGACCATGTCCCCCTACTAGCTTAATTTGGTGCCCACCTTAAGACTTTACATCCCATCTGGAGATTTAGTGCATGGCATCTGAAGGATTCTGAATGCCCCTCCTTTGTATAGGAAGAGATGCAGGCCTTCTTTCAGGTTCATGAAGGCTCTGTATCATCGACACTGTGGGCATCGAGCAAGCCCTCCATGAAGGTACTGCTCAAGGGCTATGTGAGGCAGCAAGAGTCTCTGCAACAAGAGGGGGGTGACAGACCTTGAAACTCACATCCTTAATTTGGATTGCCACTCCCAACAATCTGACACAGAGGAGACACCGCGTCTCCTGGTGCTGGCACCGGCTGAGGTGCAAAAACCAAAGGAAATGATGGACGGAGTGTTGAACAATGCAAGCACTCACCCCCAGTCAACTGATCTGGGTTTAATCCATCACCGTTCTTTAGCCCACTCTGCCACCCCAGTTCAGACATGGCCATATGCAAATCAGTCTGACCCTGTGCCTCATAGAACAGTCCAGCCCGAACTGCCAAGCCAGGTCTTCCCTGGACCGGAAACAAGCTTCCTAGGACCGGTTTCTGGGAATTCTGAGGTGCAGCAGGTTACCCTTGAGGAGCCAAAGCAGTGCTGGAGGGCCTCGACCCAGAGAGTTTACGAATCTGGAGAAAAATCAAGTACATTTTTGTACTCACTGGCAACTCGCAATATCTCCACCAGAGTGGTGCCTGCCATTAGAGACTCGGATAGCGTTCCTCAGGAAGAGCTGTCGGCAATCGCCCAGGTCTTTGCGGCATATTACCAAGATACAGATTGCTATTCTCTGTGATATTCCGCTTCCCTTTATTCCATCTTCCTTGGCCCATGAATTAGACGAGGCTCTGACTGACGAAGAGGTCGACCAAGCAATATCTGGACTCCAATCGGGGAAGACCTCAGGCTCAGACGGCTACCCCATTGAATACTATAAGAAGTTCAGTACTATTTTAACACACCACTTGCTGAACTTCTATGCTGAGGCAATACAATGGGGATCTCCCCCCCTGACCTAGACTGTGCCACCATTGTTGTTATCCTCCAGGAGGTCTTGCCTCTGAACTGCTTCTCCTCCTACTGTCTGATCTCACTTATTAATGTGGACATTAAGATCTTTGCTAAAGTTCTGGTGAGGCGGCTGACCCGTGCTCTACCACATTACATTCACCCGGATCAATGCTGGTTCATGCCCGGGCAGAAGCACACTTCACTGCATTCATCGAGTGCAGATGGCTCTTTCCCAGGCAGAGGACCTGGATGGAGCCTTGGTAAGGCCTTTGACACGGTCTCCTGGGACTTATAGGAGGCAGACCTACTGCGGGCAGGTTTGGGAATGCCGTTTCGCAGAATGGTCCATCACCTCTAGCACAACCCCGCAGCTCAAGTCGGGGTGAATGGCGTTTTGTCCGCCCCCTTCCAAATCCGTTGGGGCAGGTGCCAGGGCTAGAGGTGGGGGAGTGGGCTTGAAGGCCGTGTGGTGTTATACGCAGATGACATTATACTTTTTCTTGGGGACCCTCCCGCCTTCAGCTCCAGAAGCATGGCGTTTCCTCATAGCTACAGTGAGGCATCTGGCTTTCGCATTAATGTAAGTAAATCAGTATTGGTGGAGGTAAAGGTTGCAGCTGAGGGACATGGCTGGTGTCCAGTTGTCAACCTATGGTGGAACTCGTTTAAATATTTAGGGATATTACCGGACCTGGACTCTTGATTTCCAGCACTTGGCCTCGGCCCTTGATAGGGAACTGCACCACTGGAACAGCCTGACTCTTAACCTCATGGGGCGGCATCGCACTTTAAGATGATGGGTCTCCCCCGCTATTAGCAAATTTCCCGTATTTCATACCCCAAAATCAGCACCTTTATTTGGGCGGGTATGCACCACAGAGTGGCATTCAACTCAGCACGGAAATCACCTTCGATGGGGGTCTAGGGGTGTTGGACATCTATGTTTACTACCAGGTATCACAATTGGCACCCATCAATGATTGGTTCACTGGAAGCTGGGATGACCCTGCCTACTACTTGGAACTCCACTTGATGGGTTTTGAGGGGCTCCTTGGCCAGCTCTATGGAAGCCGACTGCCCCTAAAGGTGCCCTCATGTACACGAGTGGCGGTGTATTGCCGAAAAGTAGCCTTGCGCTGTATTTGGACTGCCATCATGAAAGGGTGGGCTGTGGTGGGTTTGTCTTGTGTACTGTTGTGATTCTGAATGCTCAGCTTTTACTGCTTGTAATGCTGGATGGTGCCGCTATATAAACAAAATAAAGTTGGTTTTTAAAAAAAACAAATCAGTGTGGTACTGAATTATAAGAATTGCCAGGGTGGGGTTGGGGTGAACAACATGTTGCACCGCATAAGGGTGCTGGTGGTTAGTAGAATAGGATCTTTCCCAAGTGTGCATACTAATTATGTCATTTTAACCCGGTTGGGCATAGTACTGCTAGTAATAATTCCAAGGGTGGTTTATGCCCCGGAATACACGATGTTCATGTAGTGTTGATTGTGTATATTGAATACAAACGCAATTTACATACATCTCGTGGGAAGTCCCTTTTTTGAAGCTCTGTGTATTTATTGTGAATTGTGTTCTAATGCTTTACACATGGCCTCTGTGATAAGCCTGACTGCTCAGTGCCCAGCAACCCAAGGGTGAGCGCACGTGATACAGGGAGTCTAATCACCCACCCCTGATGAGAGTGCTAGGTTCTGCCTGGCTAGGGCATTGCCTCGGCCAACCAGAAAGTGAAAGTTCCAGCAAAGGTTGAACAGAAGCTTTATTGTTCTACTTACTAATCAAATTAAAAGGAGTGCTAGAAGTTTGGGAATTTTACTATGAGAAATACTGCACTACAAAAAGAGAAAAGATTTGAGGGTTTTATGGTTACAAGAAAAATACGTGTGTGAGAGTGTTTTCATTTTCACTTTACTTGAATGTTTTCAGAAGACAGTCTTATAAGCGAAGGTGTCTTAAAAATTAAAATAACACTGGTGCTCCCTCGTGCACAAGAAAATATACTCTACATTGTGCCTGTACAGATGAGAGGAGCTACAGTACAAATTTGCTAAAAAGGGGTATTCGTGCCCTACTGCCTAACACAAACACAATTGAGTCTGACCAATGTCAGGAGATGCTTTTGAAAGTTATTTTGTGTGTGTGTGTGTGTGTGCCTGTGTGTGTGTGTGTGTATTAAGGCACTCTTTACAGTCAGAACCAAGGGGGTTAAGAATTGTAAAATCCTATATATTTAGAAATAGACTTACATCCGCAAACCCACAGACAAGAGAGAAACACGAGCTCAACATTAGCTGGGACAGAGTCCTGGCAGTGGTGAGACTTGAGCTACTGCCCTGCTTGGGAAATGCTCTCTTCCCTGCTCCCAGGCTTCTGCTAAACATCTAGAAAGAGTTGTGTCACTAGCATACAGTGGCTCACCCACCAGCAAGGCTATCTGACACTCCACCTTGTAGCGCACACGCTCATCTCGAAACTCCTAGTAAGTAACACACAACTGTTTCAAATGGCGATCTACCATTGGTGAAAGATTTGAAAGATTGACTGTTACCTCAAAAGACAGCTCATCTGCGGCTTGGGCATTGTACCGCTTGATCACATGCGCAGCAGCAATGGCAGGGACATTGATGGAGGACTCCTCGTGGACCAGTAGGTGATTTCCCTTGTTATCAATCTGCAAGAGAGAACACATAACTGTGCGGCATCTGGAGGAACTGCATGTCAATGAGCTCTCACTAACGCTTGCAGGTGGGATCATAAGATGGCATATAATGATGTCACAGATGGCCACTGGCGGCGGGCGGGGCCCACGAACCACGAAAACAAGACACTTTTAAATTACAATAAACCACGCCTAGAAATGCGCATCTGGAAATGCACGGAAAGGTGGACTACTGTTGTTGCAATATCTAAAAAAAGTATGATAACCTCATCTGAACAAGAAGCACAGAGGCTGGAAATATGAATACATCACCCGGTGTTTCCGCATTCGCCCCTGGGTGGTGAACCTCACTAACTGAGCTACAGAGTGTTTTAAATCTAAAAAATATGACGCTCATACATCTTCTGCAGAAGACCTGACATTGAAATAGAATAACAGAAACCAGAGCAGGGTTGGAAACGTGTAGTTTGGACAGTACTATGCAGCACATGCAGCTGTTTTGTAACATTACAGTTTTCATGCATCAACACATTAGACTGCACAACACAAACCTACTCTTTGAAGATTAGGAAAATAGAGTGATTGCTCGGATTCACACACAGAAAACAAAAGCCTGATTAGAACATAGGCCACCAAAATAGTGAGAAGACCCATATCCCGGGTAGAGAGGGCAAAAGTCTGAGACATTTCTCAACATAAGAAGTAATATCTGCAATATTGCAATGTTACAATTTTCCAAGAATTTAGGTACTGCAATAAATATAGGGGAAGTGCATGTCACTAAATATTGTTCAATTTTAATAAATGGGTAGAAGGCAGGTATAGCCCGTGTTCCAATGAATTAAGAAACAGAATGGGCGACAAAACTGCTTGCTAGAAGGATCTTGCTGGCTGTCTTTAACTGAGTTATACCCCTTCCTTTACGTTCTTTATTGAACATCTAGTGACACATTCACTAAACCCCAACGCACCCTGCCAGGCTAATGCGCCACTGCAGATTTTGACAGGTATAAGAATTCAGAGGCCGTGATGGAGCAGGGTTTTTACTTTAAACCCAATTACCTGTTTCATTTTCGTATGTCATTATTAAAAGTACTACTGATTAATTTGTAATTACTAAAAGATTTGTCAAGTCTTGTCTAACCAACCTTATTAACAGAAGAATTACACGTGGGAATGCTATTGCATGGCTAAAATAATAAGTGAACTAAGTTGGTGAGCAAATTGACAGAATAAATGTTGCTTATGTGATGTTATTGTGTTTTGCGCTTATAATTAATATGCATTAATGACTTTTGATGTCGCAAATGGCTAGATAAATACATACACATAAGGGTATTAGCAGGGGAATAACACTGTATAATCATTTCCATGCAGTAATTATGTTTTTGTGTTTTCCTTGCTTAAGTTGACCATTGTGGCCTGCTATAAAATGGCTACCACCCGCAGCCTGCATTCGAGTAGATGGAAAATTTGAAAGGAGGCTTTGCAGTGACTGCGACCTTGTCCTCCCATTGAACTGAAAAGCCATGAATATGACGACAAATCTGGGAGAAATGCCAGATGCCCCTGAACATGAAGAATTGTTACAAATCCAAAATCCAACCTGATGAACTTATAATGGTCCCATGGATGAGATACATTTTATCCTAAAGAGACATCCGTAGAAGTAACGAATTAGTTATGGACTTCTAATTTCTATTCATAATTTGAGACTATCAATACGTGAGAAAATTCATCGTTGTATCCCAATGTACCAAGACGACATAATTTCCGCCATTCGACTGTTTTGAAAGATATGTTTGTAACATTTGGAATGTAAATTTGGTATAAATATTAGTAGACTAGAGAGGTTTAGTGCCACTTCTTCCCGAACCAATGATCAGAGGTCCCGATGCTGACGGAAAGGACGGTGACTCTACATGACGGCTAGAAAACTTTAACTATTTGCTGAGGACCGGTTCTGACTTAGAAAACGACTTTTAGCCAGAATAGGTAAATATGGGAAACATGATTTTGCATTTAAATTGGCTTTTCTTACAATTTTAGATAAACAATATTCTGTTTGAATTACTGTGTCGGGTGGTTATTTCATTGTCATGTTTATTGAATATTTAGAGTGATAAGTTGTTTCACCAAATCTATAGCAACTAGTTGATGCCATTGACCTCAGAGTACATGCAGATTCGTTAGGTACAGAAAAGGTGTTTCCCCTTATACATGGCACGGATAGAGTGGTAGGGTGAATGTTGGTGTTATGGGCCCCACCAGCGTGTGATGTGTGTGTGCGCGTGTGACTGCGAAATCACTCCGTCCGCGGAAGTAGAGGGGATTCGGAAGCTCCGATCTGCACCAGTTTCTTGGTAGCAGAATGATGGTTAACTATTGTCTTGATCTGGTGAATTTGCGTGTATATAAGCTTATTGATTATTGATTGATATCGATATTTGTACTAACACTGTATGTTGAAGTCGTATTGAGTTTTATGTAGTGTGTACGGCTTCTGGGACGTAGGAAGTCGGTGACAGTTCCGTAGTAGGGCAGAGGGAAGCGCTGCTCTCGGAAGAGGCGGGATTGTTGGCCCTGTATGAAGACAGGGGAAAACGTGTGACAATTGAAGTTGCGCGTCGCATTGTCTGGGTTCGATGAGGTAGCATCGCCGTGTGTTGCCATTAGAAACGTATTTTCTGTGTGAGAAAAGTGTATATGATAGCGAAGGTTATCTGTGAAGTTCTGGTCTTAGGTATCAGGGGTCCTTATAGCATTCCGATAACGCTTATCACTAGAAAGGTAATAGGTATTCTCTGGGCTCGTTAGAAGGATAGAGCAGAGGTAAGCGCTGCTTTGTTAACGTGCGATATAATTCTGTAGTAGGACAGACTGTTCGCTGTTCTCGGGAAAGACAGAATTCTGTGTGAATGTACTACATTTTCTGGGGTGAAAGTGTGTGAATGAGAAGGCATTCTGGTTAATTGTGAAACTCTTAGGAGCATTCCGGAGAAAACAGTTAATTGGTGCTTGTTAGAAGGGTAGAGTAGAGGGATGTGCTACTTTATCAACGGAAGTAACGATTCCGTAGTAGGGCAGAGGTAAGCGCTGCTCTCGGGAAAGGCAGAATACTCGTGGGAAAGGTCTTTTGCTGTTCTGTGGCTAGCGAAGCAGACAATGGAGATGTTTGTATGTTGTAACTAACAGACTCGTAGAAGTTGAAACAAAGTCTACCAAGTAGTTTTGTAAAGGATGGGTAGACGAGAGAGACAGGAGACAGGAGCAGAAGCTGCTGCAGCGACTGCTGACGTCAGGAAGACCGCGCTGTGATTGGACAGTGGGTTAGAACGGTGAAAGCACGGTGATTGGTGTGCTAGTGTACGCCGCGCAAGGATTGGGAGACATACAGGGTGACGTAGACGCTCCAGGATTGGTGCGTTGGTGTGAGTCGTGCTGAGATTCGTGGACTGAGTCAGTGACGTAGACGCTCCAGGATTGGTGCGTTAGTGTGAGTCGCGCTGCAATTGGACAGGAGATTGTACAGTTGTAGAAAAGACAAGAGGGTTGCGGAAAATAAGAAAATGTATTACCACGCTGAGGAAAAGAAAAAGAAATCCTTGTTTAGTAAGGTTAAGAACTGGTTTGACAAGGATAAGGATATTGTGACTAGGCAAGGACAGTTACTTCCTCCGATAAGAACACCCGCATCCTTCATGGTTGCGAAATATGGGTATCATACCTGTATTTGGTTAGACAACTGAGTAAAGTATACCAAAGAGGATGGAGTTTTAGCTTTCCCAGAACATGGCTCATTTAATCTGGCCATACTGAGAAACCTACGGGAGAGGATGATGAGTCTAGAGCACAGATTTCCAAACTTTTCATGTTGGTGACACACTTTTTCGACATGCATTATTTTGCGACACGGTAACGCAGTGTAGCGAGCGAGCTGGAACCAACTAAAAGGGGTTCAGGGGGTCCTTCCCCTGAGAAAAATTTGAAAAAAAAGAGGGCAAATGGTGCATTTTCAAACAAATTTGAGAAAGCAATTTTTAAACGGTTGTTTCCCAAATCTATCAAACAGAATAGTTCTTTGTTTCAGGATTGGAAGTGCAAACGCACATTTTCCAAGTCTGTGAAGGGCCATATATAATTTTACATTTCAGTGTTGAAGGTTAAAATGACACATGTTCAACTTCCAGTATTGCCTGGTAAAATGGTCCATTTTCAAATTTGAATAATTGTTCTAGGGTTGAGTACAAATAAAATATGTGCGCAAAGGTACATACATTGCATAAACCTTGCCAGAGAGCAAAGGTGTATTACTGCTTCTGCTCTTCCGGCTGTTGGGCTAGTGCTAGTTCTTATTACTGTTATGGTCTGTTTGGGATGTAACAAATCCATTTGTCTAAAAATGTAAAGAAATTAATGATTTCAGGTTGGGTATAGGAAGAGAAGAAGTTAGATTTTCCGTGTTGAAATAAGTTGCTTTATTAGTGTTAAACGTTGACAGTTAACATTATTACCTCAAATATTTCATCTGTAACGCAACTGGTGCTGCTCTAAATCTGTATGATACCTTTGGGTCGAGTTTGCGCTATATAAAACTACAACAACAAAAAAGGTTCTTTTATGTTTAGTTTAAAGTGAGATGGTCTTGGTCAGGGGTGATTTTCCGATTTTGTGTGGATTCGTGTATTTCTGGGATCATGGCTTCCTTTGTTCAGACCCAGATTCTTCGTCCTCCGCCCAAGGTGAGGGCCATGTTCCTACTGTTGCTAACAGGAAGTAGGAGTGTTGGACTTCCGTTCACGCTGGGTGAATTGTGAAGGACCTAGGAAAACTCCTGCCAGTGTTGGGAGTCTTCCTTCCCATCTTAGGCTCCAGCTCAGCAGCCCATCCCGTTTTAATTGGAGACAGCCTCGTTAAGCCCATCTGTTCCCTTCAGCCCCGTTGTCCCTGGGATGCCAAGAGACCCGCTCTAATTAGAAAACAAATTGTGCTGCTTGTGCGGCCGGGGCAGGGGGTGAGTTGCAGCCAGGTGCTCAAAAGGCAAGCACAGACGCGTTGTGATGGCACAAGCTCTCTGAAGGCAGCGGCACTCTCAATGGCGGACCCGGCTTGAGTATGCACTCGAGGACGGAATAAACGGAGGCTGGACTGGAGCACAGCGCCAGGATCTCTCACTGTTGCAGTTCAATGTTGGTAAGTAAGTGTTAGTGAAAGTCTAACTGCAGTCAGTCAACTTTACTGGGCAGAGAGTAGTTTAAACGACAGAGCGCCAGCCACAGGGCAAGCAAGCACTATTAGTGCCGGTCAGGGGTCAACTTTTAACCGTATACTTTTTATCGAAAGAAGCTGCGTCCTTTGGAAATAATGTCTTCACACCCGTGCCTGTCTCTCGCTTAAGTTTCTTCTCTCACAGCTTTTCTGTTTTCCCATTTCTTTACCCCCCCCCACCCCCCATGCCTGCCTCTGTCCCACTTGTTTTCCCGTCTTCTCCTGTCCCGGCCAAAATGAAAACGATTCTCACTCCCTTTTGTCTCCGAGACTCGCCCCCCCAAATCACGCCCTAACCTTCAGCTCTCCATCCGAATCGTACCCCACCATACCATTGCATATAATAATGCTCATCGCGTGACTTGTAGATTTACAAATATTGCCGAAGCTAATCGGATTATTTCACAATGCCGCTCTTGCTGGTCACTTGTTGATGCACCTTGCATTTTCTAAATGTTCAGAGTAAAATTAAATAAATTAAGTGGTGACATTGATGGTTGCGGGAGCACCCGGGCTGCCTCTCCTGTCAAAACTGCGCCGTACTGAGTGCATGGAACGGGGAGCAGAGGCGGCTCTGTGAACTGATAGTGCATTTGACGCGCACGTCAAAGGGAACGCTCTTCCTCCTCCGCGTACCGCACTGCATCACTGACATGCAGTCCTGTTCAAAAAGCTAATTTTACCGCATCTGGTCGACGTCGCGCGACACACCAGCACATGGCAGGCGACACAGTACCGTGTCGCGACACATAGTTTGGAAAGCTCTGGTCTAGAGCCTCGGCCTAGGCCAACGCAGTTTGAGGCATTGACTGAATGGGAAGATGAAATGCATGAGCGAGAAAAGCAGAGGAGTGGGGGAAATTACAGGTATATGTTCGGGCGAAAGTATGATCGCGAAACTCATCATGACCGGATGAGAAGATGGCGAGATGCCAGTATGACTGAGGGATTATATCCTGTAAGAACTGCAGAGGAGACAGAAGGGAAAAAGTGTACAGAAAAAGAACATAATGTAGAAACAAGGACGTATGGGGCGAATGAGTCTGATGATGATGTCTTAGATGACATGTTCTACAAAAGACCACCCCCGTATAGACGAGAACCAGAGGTAGGAACATCAGTTACCCCAATGAGAGACACCCTGCGGATTATAAAGACAGAAGTCATGACCCCTGAGTTGAAAAGCAGTAATTCTCTTGTAGAGAGAGAGAGAGAGAGAGAGAGAGAGAGAGAGAGAGAGAGAGAGAGAGAGAGAGAGAGAGAGAGAGAGAGAGAGAGAGAAGGGAGAATGAAATTGAGGATGAAAAGACCAGAGAACTAGCAAGAACCACATTTGAATTGATAGAGAAAATCAGAGAACTGACCAAAAATCTTGAAGCAGTTACGGTGCCTGTAACAATAGGTCCGGTTATGCCTGTGTTCGAAAAGAAGAGGATTGGTGAAGGTGGTTTGACAGTTCCATATGTAGGCAACAGATTGATTGTTCCTCCAGAGCAGACAGAAATGAGAACGGGAGAAAATCAGTGGAGATCAGGAGAAAATCAGTGGAGACATACCATATGTGGAGGAGAGTTGAATGTGCAGACTAACTCAGGTTTGAATTCCGGTTGTGTGGAAGGGAACAGAATGATTGGAGGATCGATTTTAGAACCACAAAGAGTGACAGAACCAGTGGGTGCAGAAAAATCCAAGGGGATAACTGCTGAAGATTTGAATGATTGGCTGAAAGCTTTGCAGAGGAAAGAAAAGGAATCCCAGGGAATTGATGTAGCTAGACTACGTATGGAAATGGAGGAGCTGATTGTAGGAACAATCCCTACAGAAACGCTGAAAAATTATCAGGAGGGGGAAATACTATTTCTGTGTAAAAGTATCACATGGAGAGCAAAGAACATACATGACAGGTTGAAAGGAAGAGCCAGTGAAATGGGAATCGACATGGACAAGGTAAAAGCTTTACAAAAGCCTTACCGAGTGGATTTTACAGATAAGGACATTGAGAATCTGAATAATGCAGGCCGGACAGGGCAGATTAAGGAGATGATTGCTTTGCTGAGAAAATGGGGAGATGTGGAGAGATGGAAAGATAGATGGTATAGAAAACGAGAGGATGCAGCAGACAGAACTTACTCAACATTCCCTATGAAAGAAAAGGAGAAAGCAGTGACAGCTTATCCCATGAGGGAGATTCCAGGAGGAGGGTACGTACATGTCCCATGGACCAGACAAGCTATTTTGTCATTTACAAATGATTTCCCTCGACTAAGAGAGAAGCCCGTCGAGTGGTATAGACAGGTTGACAGATTTGTGAAGTTGTCAAAAGTGCTGTGGATCGACCTGAATAGTCTGTTTGATATAATTGTACCAGCAGACTTGTGGGCAGAATCTAAGATAGTCATAGACTGGCCCACTAAAGAATACCCGAGAGATCCAAAGACAGGAGCTCCAGACCCGGAGGTCATGAAAAAATATGAGCAGGTTATGGCTTTCCTGAAAAATAAGGTACCCCCCAAGGAAACAGACTGGGTTAAAATAGATCGAACACATCAAGAAGTGAAGGAATCAGTCCATGCTTACTATGAAAGACTAATACTGGCTTTCAAACCGTTCAGTGGAGATGAACATCTGGGTGACAAGGATGTGAGCCATTTTGTATATAGATTTGTGTATGGCTTGCGACCTGAAATCAGTGAAATGATAAGGCAGCATACCGTAGACTGGCAGAGCAAAAAGATTGATGAGATCCTGAGACATGCAAAATACTTCAGTGATGAGATTGAGGCAAAGCAAAGGAAACTGAAGGAAAAGGCAATGTGGGCACAGGTGAAAGTTGCAGAAAGACAGGAAGCTCAGTTGGTTGAACAAGCAAATAACCCAGGAAATAAACCCAGATTTGGCCCAGGAAAAGGGAAAGGCAATATTGAGGAAGCAAAGAAAAAGTTTCCCTGCCACAACTGTGGAAAATTAGGGCACTGGAAATCCGAGTGTAAGAATCCACCATCTACTAATGATGACAATCCATCATTGAATTCACAGGTGCAGAGTGAGGGGTGTGGTCAGCATCAGCAACAGCAGAAGGCTGTTAAGCAGCAGAATCAGGTGCCAAAACCACCCTTGCCACAAAGAAGAGGATCCCAGAAGTACAGCCAGGATTCGGGGTTCTACGATGAAGAACAGGTAAACAAGCCAAAACGCGCAAGCGCTGTGTCACAATATTGGCTAAGAAATGAGGGAAGTGATTCTGAGGGAGACTTCTGACGGTGCCGAAGAGAGGAGGAAGAGTGCGTACTTGGCGCAACTCTAGAAATAGACCAGGCAGGACCTTTTGTAGATGGAAAAATCAATGGTGAAAGTGTTACTTTTCTAGTTGACACAGGAGCTACGAGATCAACTGTCAGGTCAGCTGATATAAAGAATCTTCCTCACTCGGATGAAGCAATCCAAGTAGTTGGTGTGTCCAACACACAGATCAAAACTCATCTTACTGAACCAGTAAGGGTTAGAATAGGGAAATTCTCAGACATGCATCGATTCGTGGTGTGTGACACTAGTCCTGTGAACTTGCTAGGCAGGGATCTGCTGTGCAAGATGAATTGCACTATTTTCTGTACCCCAGATGGAATAACCTTTGAGACACCAGATGAGGATGCCCTATACAGAATGACCCTGGATAACAGGGAAAGTGAGGCTATGGGAACATATGCTGTGTTTAGTCCGGATGCATTACCCCCAGAATTAAAACAGACAGTAAAAGCAGCAGTTTGGGATTTTACTGGAGAAGATGTGGGCCTGATGAGAAATGTAGATCCAGTAAAAAATGGAGTGGTTTACCCAAACATCCCACAATACAGACTGACACCTGAAATAATTGAAGGAATAACACCCATAATTGAGAAAATGATCCAGCAAGGGGTGTTAAGTGAAATATTGAGCAGCCCATGTAATTCACCAATAATGGGACTGAAGAAACCCAATGGAAAGTTCAGAATAGTACAGGATTTGAGAAAAATTAACAAGATTGTTGTGCCATGCTGTCCCATTGTGCCAAATCCATCAGTGATTTTGTATCAGATTCCCCATGATGCAGAATGGTACACAGTAATTGATTTGTGCCATGCTTTCTTTTCAATCCCGTTGCATCACGACAGCCAGCCGATTTTTGCATTTAGATTTGGAGAGAGAATTTTGGCATGGTGCCGAATTCCACAGGGGTATAAAGAGAGCCCTTCGATTTTTAATCAATTGCTGAAGAAATCTCTGGAGAGTTTAACAATGCCTGAAAATTCGGTTTTGGTCCAATACATTGATGACCTGCTTGTGGCATCAAAAACACGTGAAGCCTGTGAAGTAGACACCATTGCTTTACTGAATCACTTGGCAGATGGAGGATTAAAAGTCTCTCCAGCCAAATTGCAATTCTGCAAAAGAGAAGTCCAGTATCTGGGACATAATATTGAGAAAGGCCTGAGGAAAGTGACTATTGACAGGATTAAAATCATCAGAGGGATGAGAGCCCCAATGACACAAGGAGAAGTAAGAATGTTCCTGGGAATGGTTGGTTATTGTCGTCAGTGGATAAGTAACTTTTCCTTGATTGCCAAGCCACTGATTAAATTGACAAAAAGTGAGGTGAAAGACCCATTGGAATTAAACCCAGAAGAAATGGCAGCATTTAAAGAGTTAAAGAACAGGCTATGTGAAGCTCCTGCCCTAGGAATGCCAGATTACGAAAAAGAATTTGAGCTGTACTGTAGTGAGAGAAATGGATGTGCACTTTCAGTGTTAATCCAGAAACATGGACGTCTGAGGAGGCCAATTGCATACTTCTCATCAACACTTGACCCAGTAGCTGTGGGTTTACCAGGTTGCCTGAAAGCAGTAGCTGCTACATGCAGAAGTCTGGAACAAAGTGAGGGAATTATAATGGGATATCCTGTACGGGTATTCGTACCTCATGATGTGGCAATCCTTTTAACAAGGAGCCGGACACAGTTCATGTCTCATAGTCGGCTGACTAAATATGAGAAAGTCATTCTTGGTGCAACAAATGTGAGCCTTGAGAGATGTGTGAATGTGAATCCAGCAACACTGTTGCCTGATGCTGAAAGGGTGGGAGTGAGAGATGAAGTTGATCATGATTGCCTGGATGTGCTTGATTACTGTACAAAACCAAGACCAGACATAAGAGATCTGCCACTACCTGAGAGTGATCATGTGTTTGTGGATGGATCTTGTTTGAGAACGGATGAAGGAACACTGAGTGCCGCATATGCTGTGTGTACAGTTTCAGGAGTTGTGGAAGCATCACCTTTGAAAGGAGTTAAATCCGCTCAGGTGGCAGAATTGGTGGCACTAACAAAGGCTTGCAAGATTGGAAGAAATGTGAGAGTGACTGTAATGACTAAATATGGCTTCGGAGTTGTCCATGATTTTGGCCAGTTATGGCTACAAAGAGGTTTCCTGACCTCAAGTGGAACTCCTATAAAGAATGCTGAAGTGGTTGGAAAATTGCTTGAGGCGATACAGCTGCCTAAAGAACTAGCAGTTGTAAAATGTGCTGCTCATGGTCAAGGTGATGATTTCGTCACCCTTGGGAACAAATTTGCCAATGACATAGCACAGTATTGTGCAAGGAATATTCATTCCATTAACCGGAGTAAAGAAAGAGAAATGTCTTCTTGTTCCTTGATGTTTACTAATGTGGTGGGAACATGGGAGGAAGTGAAGCAGTTGCAGGATGAGGCAGGAGATGAGGAAATGAAAGATTGGGTGAAAGCAGGTTGTGCACCAAGGGAAAAAGACCACGTGTGGGTCTATAGGGATGGAAGACCAGTCATGCCCAATAGCATGTTGTCAACAATGGCACGGATGTATCATGGCCAGGGACACCTGGGAAGGGATGCTATGATAAGGGACTTTAAGCAGACCTGGTACAATGCAGAATTCAGGCTGATAGCAGAGAGTCTCTGTCAGAGATGCCTGATATGTCAGCAATTCAATCCTGGAAAGAGAACAGTGGTGAGCCTAGGTACAATAGGCAGGGAGGGAGGACCCTTCACAAGAATGCAGATAGATTTCATCGAAATGCCCCTAGTCAACAGATTGAGATATGTCCTGGTGGTAGTCTGTTTGTTCTCCAGGTGGGTGGAGGCATTTCCAACAAGAAGAAATGATGGGATAACAGTGGCCAAGCTACTGTTAAGAGAATTCATCCCAAGGTATTGGTTCCCAGTGACCATTGAATCAGACAGAGGAGGACACTTTTATAATGAAATCATGGGTTTGATCTGTGAAGCATTAAGTGTACAGCAGAAGCTACATTGTGCTTACCGACCAGAGGCTTCTGGTGTGGTTGAACAAATGAATGGTACCATCAAAAACAGAATTGGCAAAATGTGCCTGGCCACAGGAATGAAATGGCCTGATGTCTTGCCTCTAGTCCTGATGACAATTAGGTCTACTCCAGACAGAACAACAGGTTTGAGTCCACATGAAATTCTCATGGGACGTGCTATGAGACATGCGTTTGTGCCAGTCAACAAGCTGATGACTATAACTGATGACATGATTTTGGATTACTGTAAAGGCCTGGCTGACGCAGTTCATTCTGTGTTTCACCAGGTTGGAGAAGACGCCACCACACTTGAAAAGAAACCAGCCCATGATCTAAGCCCAGGGGACTGGGTAAGAATAAAAGTCCACAGAAGAAGGAATTGCCTGGTTCCAAGGTGGGGAAGGCCAAGACAAGTCATTCTGACCACAACGACTGCTGTGAAGTGTGCTGGAGTGAAAAATTGGATACATGCAAGTCACACTCTGAGAGTTCCAAACCCAAGTGACGGCACTGGAAAAGAATACTTTGAAGAATCAGATTCCAGTGATGATGCAGACAGTGAGGCAGTAAAAAGGAAAAAGAATCCTGAAAGGGGGGAAAGTGAGTCATGAGAAACTTTCGTCCCACCAGAAGAAATTCTGAAAAGAACATTGCAAACTTCAGAGACGAGTCCAGATTCTGAAGAAGTGCCTGAAGTTCCAACTAACAGTGACGAACACAAAAAGAAAGAAAGAAAAGAAAAGAATATTCCAACAGAGGTGACACCTGAATTAAATGAGAAAATTGGACAAGTTCCACCTGAGATAATTCTTGAAGAAGAAGGGACAGAAAAAGAAAGAGGGACAGATTGCGGAAAAACCCCGAGGAGGTGTAGGGAACATCGACAACAAGCTAGGTGAAGGGACAAGTAGACAGCAAGAAGATTGCGTGTCGGAGACCCGAGGAGGGACAGAAGTAGGGAAATCTCAATTGGTGGAAAAAGAGACTGTTGGAGAAAAGGAAGTTGTTGAAGAAGGAAAGATTGTTGATGAACAAGAGGCAACTGAGACAGAATCTGATGAAAGTGAAAATGAGATACATGGAGGACGAGATCTGAGAAAGAGAACTTGGATTGGAGAGAGAAACAATAAAGAGGGAAAACAAAAGAGAAATGCTAAAAGAGATCTTTGGCCCAACAAGATAAAGAGACTGAGATATCGACTGACACGAGTTAACTCTTCGAAAGCTGAACAGATGAATGAAGTGTCAAGTCAAAACCAAACGAAAGAAGAGGAAACAAAGATATCTGAAGGAACTTAAAGAATTAGAAAACCAAACCAGAAGTATAAGTCACCAGAATGGACGTATGTGGCACTGCCTGAACAAGGAGAAGAGGCAGACAGTCAAGGAAGTCCAGAGGAGGCTTTACTGAAAGTGGTTGAAGAAGAAGAAGCAGTTGGAATCCTGAGAGTTATCTTGTCCGACATTGGAGAAGAGACGGATGTTCAGGACCTAATACAGTTTGATGATGATGAGGAAAGAGTGAAAAGTGATGACAATCCAAATTGAGTATATCCAAAGAAGTCACTTGAAGAAGAAAGCGAAGAAGTAAAATTAAGAACTAATAGATTGTAATAATCTGGTGGGTACTTGCTGCCCTAAAAAGTTTGGTAGTGGAGTAGAAGAGGCTAAGTCAAAAGACACGGTCAAATTAATAAGATGGCTAACACTGAGAATAATCAAAGTAGATGTACCTTCATGAAAAGATGGTGCAAGATGTGCTGCTGCTGTACAGGATTATTAATGCTACTGTGGAGCGTGCTTGCTCTACTGGTCTCTTTTAGAGTAACAATAGACACTTTAGAAGGACATACTGAGAACATGACTAACATAGGGAAGAGTTCACAGAAGATAGTTCCAACTAGAACTAGCAATGTATATATACATAAGGATAGGTCTATTAATGATTTTTCTAGCAATGTGTTTTCAAAATTATTGTACGAATATGTAAGAACAATGGATGTAAGGGATTGCTACGTCTGTACGCAATTACCTGCCTCTGTTTCAGAAGGGGTGACTTATCATCACCTTCCGGCTACATATGGAATTTCATGTAGTGTGTTGATTAGTATATTTTATCAATTAGGGAAATTAGATTATAACATGTCTAAAGTAGATAATATTCTTGGGCAACTGCCTATGAATAAAGAACTAAATCCTGCTAAAGAAGCTAACACTTTAGGTGAGATTTTTATAGAAACTAAGGAATTAACATTAGAATATTTTTTTAGAAACAATTTAACCTGCAGTTTGAAAGAAGAAGAGAAAACTTTTCTAGACATGGTTGAGAGAAGAAGGTTGAATATGCACAAGAAAGCAGAAGGGCATAAAATGAGTGAAACAGTGTGGGATATTGAGAAAGAAAAAGAGTTGAAAAATGGAGCCAGTCCAACTATGGCTACAGACGCACCACAGAAAGGCAAACTATGCATTACCAGGAAGAGATCCCAGTATGATTATTATTTCATAGGGACTAGTGAGTGCCACGATACATACTTTATTGCAACCGGATGGGGATTTAGAGGAGGAGAAGATCCAGTTTTTCCGGGAGTGTATTATATTTGTGGGAACAAGGCTTATTACCGTTTGCCTGACCATTGGTTTGGCACATGTTATGTTGGCCTGGTCTTTCCAAAGATTTTTCACATGGATAGAGTAGAAAATGCTGAACATACTAATCCATTAACACGCTATAGAAGAGAAACTTGGACAGAAATTGTAGGAGATATTTTTGGAGCTTTAATACCAGCAGTGGGAATTTCATTGAATGCATATGGCATTCGGAAGCTGTCAACAGTGGTGGATAGCTTGTCAACAAGCACCGCTGGAGGCTTTCTTTTGATAAATACTGAAATGGTTGCTTTACGCGCTATGGCGATGCAAAATCGACTTGCCCTTGACATTCTATTGGCAAAAGAGGGTGGAGTCTGTGGAATGCTGAAAGTTCAACATTGTTGCACTTACATTCCTGACGAAAGCAAAGATCTAAAGGTCTATATCAAAAATATTACTGATTTGCATGAAGAATTAGTACCACTGGAAGCTGAAAGTATCTGGACTAAAATGGCTAATAAGATGATTGCGATTAAGAATTTTGTAGCAAAAATAGGTAGTACCATTTTTGGTAAGATATTATTTCCATTAACGTGTGTAATTGTTGCATTATTAATTCTTATATAAGGGTGTATGTGTTGTAGATACAGAAGAAATAAAAAGAAAATAATACGAGAAAATGTTAAAAAGAGACAAAAGAAACCAGAAAGAGATCCACAAGAAATAGAATTAGAAGAATTGAGGGAAAGCATGTATATAGAAACTAAAAGAGAAGATGATATGGAAACAAGGGTTTAAAAATGATCAAGAAGACATTTTGAATTTCTTCAAAAGGGGAAATTAAATTGATTTTTGGGTTTTGATTTTTGTGGTGATAAGATATCACCAAAGGGGGGATTGATGGAGCAGGGTTTTTACTTTAAACCCAATTACCTGTTTCATTTTCGTATGTCATTATTAAAAGTACTACTGATTAATTTGTAATTACTAAAAGATTTGTCAAGTCTTGTCTAACCAACCTTATTAACAGAAGAATTACACGTGGGAATGCTATTGCATGGCTAAAATAATAAGTGAACTAAGTTGGTGAGCAAATTGACAGAATAAATGTTGCTTATGTGATGTTATTGTGTTTTGCGCTTATAATTAATATGCATTAATGACTTTTGATGTCGCAAATGGCTAGATAAATACATACACATAAGGGTATTAGCAGGGGAATAACACTGTATAATCATTTCCATGCAGTAATTATGTTTTTGTGTTTTCCTTGCTTAAGTTGACCATTGTGGCCTGCTATAAAATGGCTACCACCCGCAGCCTGCATTCGAGTAGATGGAAAATTTGAAAGGAGGCTTTGCAGTGACTGCGACCTTGTCCTCCCATTGAACTGAAAAGCCATGAACATGACGACAAATCTGGGAGAAATGCCAGATGCCCCTGAACGTGATGAACTGTTACAAATCCAAAATCCGACCTGATGAACTTATAATGGTCCCATGGATGAGATACATTTTATCCTAAAGAGACATCCGTAGAAGTAACGAATTAGTTATGGACTT
This sequence comes from Triturus cristatus, assembly GCF_964204655.1. Taxonomy (NCBI): domain Eukaryota; kingdom Metazoa; phylum Chordata; class Amphibia; order Caudata; family Salamandridae; genus Triturus; species Triturus cristatus. Next base: position 20,354,940 of record NC_140584.1, read on the forward strand.
CTAATTTCTATTCATAATTTGAGACTTTTCTATTCATAATTTGAGACTATCAATACGTGAGAAAATTCATCGTTGTATCCCAATGTACTAAGACGACATAATTTCCGCCATTCGACTGTTTTGAAAGATATGTTTGTAACATTTGGAATGTAAATTTGGTATAAATATTAGTAGACTAGAGAGGTTTAGTGCCACTTCTTCCCGAACCAATGATCAGAGGTCCCGATGCTGACGGAGAGGACGGTGACTCTACATGACGGCTAGAAAACTAACTATTTGCTGAGGACCGGTTCTGACTTAGAAAATGACTTTTAGCCAGAATAGGTAAATATGGGAAACATGATTTTGCATTTAAATTGGCTTTTCTTACAATTTTTGATAAACAATATTCTGTTTGAATTACTGTGTCGGGTGGTTATTTCATGGTCATGTTTATTGAATATTTAGAGTGTTAAGTTGTTTCACCAAATCTATAGCAATTAGTTGATGCCATTGACCTCAGAGTACATGCAGATTGGTTAGGTACAGAAAAGGTGTTTCCCCTTATACATGGCACGGTTAGAGTGGTAGGGTGAATGTTGGTGTTATGGGCCCCACCAGCGTGTGATGTGTGTGTGCGCGTGTGACTGCGAAATCACTCCGTCCGCGGAAGTAGAGGGGATTCGGAAGCTCCGATCTGCACCAGCCGCACAGATCACGGTGCTAACAATAAGGAGCATCACATTTCAAAATAATATTTTTATAAGAAAGAGTGGATGAAAAACGCACCACCTTTTAACTTAAAACTAAAAATGTTATGGAAATTCACACTATTTCAACATAGATAAAGCACACCTGCCTCAGCTTTGCCATCTGTTGATAAAAAAAGACTTTGAGCCCAGCAATGCCTGTATCGGAGTGCCTCTGGGTCCGCTTAGAACAAGTGGGTCACATGCAGGGGTAAGCTACAGTGACAGACAACATGCAGGGGTAAGCAATAGTGACAGACAACATACAGCGGTAAGCTATAGTGTCTGACAACATGCAGGGGTGAGCTACAGTGACAGACAGCATGCAGGGGTAAGCTATAGTGCCAGGCAACCTGCAGGGGTGAGCTACAGTGACAGAAAACAGGCAGGGGTAAGCTATAGTGACGGACAAGCAGAGGTAAGCTACAGTGTCAGACAACCTGTAGGGGTAAGCTACAGTGGCAGACCACTTGCAGGGGTAAGCTACAGAGACAGACAACAGGCAGGGGTAAGCAATAGTGACAGACAACAATGCAAGTTGAGCTATAGTGTCAGATAACATGCAGGGGTAAGCTACAGTGACAGATAACATGCAGGGGTGAGCTACAGTGACAGACAACTAGTGACAGACAACATGTAGGGGTAAGCTATAGTGAGACAACCTGCAGGGGTAAGCTATAGTGACAGACAACATGCAGGTATAAGCTATAGTGGCAGACAACATGCAGAGGTAAGCTATAGTGAAAGACAACATGCAGGGGTAAGCTATAGTGACAGAACCTGCAGGGGTAAGCTATAGTGACAGAGAACATGCAGGGGTAAGCTATAATGACAGTCAACCTACAGGGGTAAGCTATAGTGAGACAACATGCAGGGCTAACCTATAGTGACAGACAGCATGCAGGGGTAAGCTATAATGACAGACAACCGGCAGGGGTAAGCTATAGTGACAGCCAACATGCAGGGGTAAGCTACAGTGTCAGACAACCTGCAAGGGTAAGCTATAGTGACAGACAATATGCAGGGGTGAGCTATAGTGACAGACGACATGCAGGGGTAAGCTACAGTGACAGACAACCTGCAGGGGTAAGCTATAGTGACAGACAACAAGCAGAAGTGAGCTATAGTGACAGACAACATGCAGGGGTAAGCTTTAGTGACAGACAACATGCAGGGGTAAGCTATAGTGACAGACACTACAGATGTGCAGGATGCCCCTACAGCTTGCCAGGACGCAGTCATCATGCCGTGCACTGTGTGGGAGCAGATGACATTTCCAAGGGTGCAATACAACTTACTTCCATCCACGTTAGGGCAGGCCCACAGTTGATTTTGTTGCCTGCGATGGCCGAAAGCCGGGACAGGTAAGCCATCAGCATCTGGGTGACCACCTTAAAGAAACAGAAAACACACTTATTACGCACCACATAACTAGTCTTTTGCCAATGAGTGATGGTAGTCAAACAAAAAAATGATTTGAGGCCAACAAAACCGCAGACCGCTTAAACTGGCCCCACTACTCCACAAAGCTGAATTATTTAATTTTTTTGTGTAAAGAATTCGTTGGAGGGGCAACTACAGAATATTTTATGTTCAGCTGGGACTCTATAATGCGAGACTGAGGCAAACTCTGTGACATGCAAGAGTATATTGGTGAAATGAAAGATTACTGAACTCTGATTCTCCAGCAAGACTATCCTTTTAAGATTCACATGCTGCCAGAAATAGTTCATTCCAATAGGAGGTATACTTTTAAAACGTACTTTAATTGTATGTATGTTTATGTTGTGCAGTTGTTCTGAAAACTCGGCATGGGTCCCACACTCCCCACCTCGGTTTCAAATCTTTGCTTTAAATCAAGGTAGGCAAAAACTACATTTCCGCACATGATTCTTAAAAGGGGCCACTAAGGTGTCGGTTCTTCTAAAAGTCTAATGACTGCGGGGCCTCTCTCTGCTTTCATCCTCTGTACTTCATCAGTTGCAAGGGTGCCAGACCGCATTTCCATAAAAGAGCAAATCCACCATTTTCTGCGAGAACACCTTGGCATCAGCCTCATAATCCCAAAATAGTCCACAGGTCCATCTGGTGGCCAGGGACACCCATTCGTTAGACATATGCAACTGACGAACATGCACCCTGTGCCTCAGTTTTCTCTTTCCCTGCTGCTTAGCACCCTTGAGTAGTGTTGATTAAAAAATAATCTAGTATGTATTCAAGCGTTGGTATATTCCATTAAAATGCCATGATATTCTGAGAAGTTGACACTGTAATTATGGTCATTCATTTAAAGATGCATTTTCAACAGTGTCAGAATTTACAAGTGTTAAATTACTCACTGTTCACCTTGTGGCAGATTCATTTGTCTATTGGGTGGATAAACATTAGCTACAGTGTGCAGTACTGAGCACTGGTGGTTACCTGCGAGCCTCCATTTTATATAGGCAACGTGCCAGCCATTGAGCAAGTTAGTTCAGAATGAGAAGAATCGAACTCAACTTCTACTGGAAACACCATTTGAATGCAAGCTACTGACAGGAGCACGTGTGAGGAGAGGCTGAGTACCTTTCTGTGCAAGGATTCAGAAATGTCTTTTTTGCTTTTTTATCAAATCTTTTTTTTTTAGAGAAAAATAATAGAGGAGAGAGATGCCACTGCTGTTTTGCCCCTCTTTTGATACTTTTGAGAGGCGATTAACCTTTTTTTCCCTTGGATCCTAGCTGTTGGCTGCCTATAACCACTCAACCCCCATTTCAGGAACATGGGACCAAGACTAAATACTTCAAACGTTTTGCTCAGAAATTACCTGTCAGACCAGGAGTGCAAATTTTTTTTCATGGGGTATGTTGTTGATAATATGGAATTGTTTTGCGTTATCCCTAAAGTTGCTCCTGATGATAAAACTTGATTGGCCAAGATTAAGTCGGGTTGTGAATACATTTTTTACATCCACATTCAAAAGTGAAATAGGATGGTAAGATGGTGAGATACTGCAAGGGATCTTTCCTAAGCTTGGGGATGACTATGGGTATTCATTCTGACATGGAAGGGGGCAGTATCTTCCACTCCAAAATGAAGTTAAAGAGAGGAGTCAACATCGTGGCAAAGATACCATTGAAGGACTTGTACAGCTGGGGTGTTGAGCTGTGCTGTCCTGGGACTTTACCATGTTTGACTATGAACAGCGATGAGCCTATGCCCTCTATTCTAATAGATGTTTCTAAGGAGTATGCTGCTTCTTTGGTAATTTTTGTAGCTTTGTGTGTTCTAGGTAGGACTCAACTGCAGATGGAAATATATTCTCCACTTGGTAAAGTTTGGAGTAATATGTTCCGAAGGCTGCTGCTATTGCAAGGTCATCCTGACTTCAGCTCCCCCTCACAGCCCACTACTGCCTTCATCCTGCCACTCACGATCCCTGCACTAGTTTCTATGCCTTGTTCGCTCTGTTGCAAAAAAAATAAAATAAATGCTGCTCAAGTCTGAGCAGGGAATATTCTTCCTGGTTTACATCTGATGCTCTAAGCTGTTCTCTTATGTCAGTGAGTTTATTCCCGAGCCTGTCAAGTTATGGGCAGTTCCATTCCCCCAACTAGATTTCTAGTTCTTCCCTCACCGCTCCCCTCTCTTTATAGAATCTGCCAGCAGCTGATATTAATGTCGTTCTAACCACTGATTCTAAAGCATCATAGGGATTATTCTCAGCCACTGCAAAGATCTGGACCTTATAACTACTGATGTAGTCCTGGATTTACATCTGGCGCTACCTGCAGTAATCCATTCCTGAGTCTCCAGCATCTGTGTTGCACGTTCTAGCACTGGTATCCAAAGAAATAAAAATGGAGGCACGATCTGACAAAGCTATATGACCTATATACACCTCGCATATTCTGGGTATCGGTGAGTCTATTATCAGAACATTATCAATACTTGCGTATGTGTAGTGCAGCCAAAAAGAAGACAGTGTCCTGCTGATCTTGTTGCTGCATACACCACCCAGTTCAGTTCAATAAAACTTTATTCAGCCACGTTCTGGTCATAGAAGTACATTACACAGAAAAAGACCCATACATATTTATTTAGAACTACAATAGAGATGCAATTAGAACACAGATAAAATTCATCAGAATAATAAAAGGAAAACAAATTCCAAATCAAGCCAATAAAACCCGAGTCAGTACTATGGACAATTCATATTTTTCCTTCTATGTATTGCCCCAGATATAAAGCTCGCTACCCCATAACAAATCAGTGGGGATGGTAGCATTTGCAGATAAATCAGGGCTGGTCTTACTTGTGCAAAAGAGCAATTTCTTAAAAGAGGTAAAATAGATTTTGATCGCAGATCACTATGAAAAATACAAAAAAAAACAAAGTGCAGCAAGTCTTGATCAGAAAAGTTATCGTATGCACAAGGCTGTAAGGTTCCTAACTTTGAGAAACCTTTAGGTACAGTAAGGGACCAATGAATACAATTAAATCTAAATCTAGATAAAATAAAACGATTATGCAAATTGATAATAAAAGACCAAAAAGGTTGATCTAAAACCCCAGGACTTATAATCATAAAATGTCAACATGTAGGTTTCTTAAGTTCAGTGGATTCCCTTTCCAGATATCTCCTGGTTAAGAATTGAGTTTTTATAGCCTTCATGTCCTCAGGGTACAACTTTCTTGGTTGATCAAATAACTCCGCACACCCTAGGGCTGAAAGTTGCAGAGAAACATAACTTAACCAGGGAATATCTGCAGCTCTATCTAGCTTCATGCAGTCTTCTAAGATAATTTGATTTTAGGTTTGGTTCAGGTCTGGACCATATTTTTACCCACCATATCAAGGGGACAGCCGCAATATTATCTGTGATGTAGCCCTGCCTTAATTCCTCGTGCACTATAAAGGCTAGTATACTTGAGGGAGCGGCTAAAAGTTTACGGAGATGTATATTCTCAATCCCTTATATTTTAGTACATTCCTTGTAACCCCATACCACACTTCCGTACACTGTCATTGAAACACATTTCTCATTATAAATCTTCAGTAGCGGTAGAAGGGGTTTGCTCCCTAATCTTCTGGCAAAATCCAATGTGGATCCTGTGGCTCTTGCTAAAATATTTCTTTTAAGTGCACGCGGTGCCACCCACGTGCCATTTTCGTCAAATAGCACATCCAAATATGGGTAAGTTACTACATTGGACAGTACTCTACCTTTACATATGAGGGTTTTTTCCCCCCTTTCGCTTACCAGTTGACATTATATGTGATTTAGTAAAATTGACCGAAAGGTCAAGAGCTACCATAAAATCAATAAAAGCATTTACTAAACGTTTCAAAGCGATCGGAGTCCTGGCAAGTAATACTGCATCATCTGCATGTAAAAGGACTGGGATTGGTTTAGAACCTACTCTCGGGATGTCTAAGCTTGCATCAGATAATACTGCCCCTAACTTATTTATATAAAGAGTAAATAAAACCAGAGCAAGAATGCAACCCTGCCTAACTCCTCTTTTTACTTTCCAAGATTTTGTTAAGGAGCCATTTTCATTATATCTGGCAGAGCCAGTTAAGTTAAGATGGAACCAGTGTAAAAAGCATTCTAAATTTGTATCCATCCCTATTTCTAAAAGCAATTTCCATAATTTAGATCTATTCACCCTATCAAATGCGGACGTTAAGTCCATGAAGGCCAGGAACATGCAGCCTTTCTTAGCTAGGCTGTATTTGTTAGTTATCATAAGCAAATTCATACATTGTTCCACCGTACCGCTACATTTTCGACACCCGAATGGCAAATCAGATAACACATTATTTTCTTCCAACCAGATACTTAGCTGATCTAGAATTACCTTGCCCATTATTTTTGCTGCAGAATCTAATAAAGAGATTGGGCGGTAACAGGCTGGATCATCCCTGGCACCCTTTTTATAAATTGGCAAGCTCACCGCCGTTCACCATGAATGAGGTGAACCTACCATTGTAGCAGCATTAAACACCACAGTTAAAATTTTTGCCCAAGTACCAGAGTCTGATTTATAAAGGTCCACAGGTATCCCATACAGACCTGGGGCATTCCGTGCTGACATATCCTCAATCACTTTCTGTACCTCACTTATCCCAAACCCTAACGTAAGTGGAGCCCAGAAGGAGTCCGTTTGTTCTTTAGCCACCTCTGCGTAGATCTGCTCAAAGTGACTAATCCACCATTCAGCAGGAATTACGCACTCTGTTGTAGTCATATTATTGTTCTTAAAAAAGGGACTATTGACTACCTTCCAGAATTTAGCACTATCGACATGGGCACTAGCCGGGGTCAGGTACTCCTATGCCTGTTCCCTAAGAGCTTCCTTCCTTAGTTTTAAAGCGTTATCATATGTTTTCCTTTGAGTTCTTATCAATTCGGGGTCCCTAGGTATACTTTTTATTGCAGCCATTAGGGCTTTGTGATTTTTTGAACAATCAGCCGTCACTGTTGCCATTGCTGTGAGCCGCAGGCCCTCACCCCGAAGGTCTCCCGCATCATCTGCGCCAAGCCGAGCCGAACCAAGCACAGCCTGCAGAGCTTAGCCCACCGTCTACTGCCCGCCGCCGCCCCGCCGAGCCCCGCACCTGCAGACGCATCACCTGCGGGAAACGGGCAGCAGGGTGGGGCGTCAAATGCGCTTAGCCGAGCACATCCTGCTGAGTTCAGTCCACTGCCCACCGAGCCTTGGTGTATCTGCGTCGCAGCACCCGTAGCACCTGTGGATAGCGTGCAGCGGGAGAAGCGACCAAGCAGCTAAGCAGGAAAAGATCCAGCGAGGCTGGGGGGAGGGGGCAAGGAGAGCTCAGCCTCTCCGCTTCTCAGCCTCCCAGGACCGGAATTGGACCCCGCCTGGGACAGGTGCAATCAGCCTCAATTCTCCTTAATTTCCCACACCAGCGCTAGTGCAGGCCCGGTGTTGGCAAATATAAAACTAAAATAAAAGAGCAATCATAATTACAACACCACAACACTACAACAACAGACGGAGGGCTGGTGCAACTCGAGATTCCAAGCACGAGTTTCCCGGCAATAAACCTGCATCAGACCTTCAGAAAAAGAGGCCCGGAACAACACGAGCAGCGTAAGGCAACTGGCAACAGGCAAGTGAACAGGAGGCAATAGGGAGTACCTTTGAGCGCGAGAGCGGTCGCCCTTAGCGGCAGCTGCAGAGTGTAGTGCCCGGGCGTGCACGCGGAGGCGGCCAAACTAGGTTGGGTGCGGTTTGCGACACCCCAGCATGCCCTGCTCGTTCGCTCCTTCCTCCGTCCTGCCCTGCCCTGTGCCCTGCTGCGCTAACCCAGCCCCAACCATTCCACGCCACGCTGCAGTCGCAGCTACAGCTACCACTGCCTCGCCCTTCATTGACATATTGAATAAAACACGTTAAGTCCTAGTCAAGTCTCAGTGTTCTTTTATAAAGCACCCCCCAGTACGTACACTTCAACCAAGGATTGCGGATCCCCGCCGGGTGCCACCCAGAAGTCCAACCTCTAGGTTGGCGAGCAGCAACAGGGAATGTGGTAAGGAAGAACAAGAGGAGGGGAGAAAAAAGAAAAGAAGCCTGAAACAGTGCCCAAAAGAGTAAAGGAGGGCCATCCGCCCACCGATACGGACTGCATCAGTAACTCTCCTGGAGCGAATCTCCCAGACCATGGTGTATCAAGCAAAGAACACAAAAGATCATGGCTAGAGCTAATCGAAGCACCGTCAGCAACAGCAAGTGTTACCGCCATTAAAAAAGGTACAGACTGTGCTCCACATGCCAACATCAAGGGCAGCAAGGAAGCTACCCTTTTAGCCCCAATAAGGCACAACCCATGCCCAAACAGTAGCAAACGGGCACTGATCACGGATGTTTTAAAAGTAGCCATTACGACCACTGAGGAAAACCGGGGCCACACCATCCAAAAGCCTTTTAAAAACAATAACTCAAGCTATAACACCACACACTCCCAAAGTGAAGTAGACATGTTACCTATCGGCGATAGCAATACCAGATTTAATACCCGTGAAAACTGTGAAAACAAAAGCAAAGCCCCATCAGTCACAGGAGTAGAAGCTCTCAAACCTACAACTTATAACAACGAAAGTTATTCACCCTTATGAAACCCGTCAAGGCTCTAAATCCCAAGTCACTGAAGCACTAATTCATTGTCACTCGCCCCCTCTAGTCTCCCAATTCCAGCTGGAACTACAAACCTCACCTGCAACCAACGGACACAACAGAGATAATGATAATGATAAGGATAGCGAAGAAAACTCAACACAACAGAAGAACACAAACTTATTGAGCCCTTTTTGTGTTCAGGGGTTTAACAAACTATACATCAACAACCAAGACAAGCTTGATTCATCATTTCTCATCTTGGAAAAGGATCACCAACTTGGTCAGGGACTTTGTCAGTCCGATCCACAAGCCCTGAACCATAACACCATCTTGGAAACTAAGATGTCACCCTCACAAAATCATAATCAATTTAGCACTACTCAGGGTTCCTTGAGCAACTCATCATTGGGGTTTCCATCCCATCAGAAAATCTGTTCGCTCGCCCTCAGCAGAACCCTGCACCTCCCCAACATCTTTGGTCTGGCAACACCTGTTAAACACCATGGGCACTATTGGAAAAGCAATGTCATGTGGTGTAGTCAGAACTCTGGAAGCTGGATTCTCTGTGAGCAGGGATGACAATGTCTTGTCAGTGCGTCAGGCCGGTACACAGGCTCCTCTAAGTCGAGGTCTCCTCCTTGCTTGCGAGCAGTATCAAGTCTTACAGCCGAGCCGTGGCTTGCCATGATAAGGGAAGGTATATTTATACCTGGAAGGTGCTTAGGAATGTTTGCATTGACGTAAAGTAGGGCAGAGGAAGACATCATGAACGAACCCTTAGGCTATAGCGGTTCATGCATAGTAATTGAGTTCTTGGAGAAATCAATAATCCTGGGCTAGGGAAACTCCAACAGCTTAAGGTTCTGTTTTCTAAGAACTCATTTTGACGTTGGGGTGGACGGATGTAGGTGACCATGCCTGTATTTGGATAGCATGGCTAATTAATAAATAAGGACTATGCCTACATAAGGGTAATGCAAATTGTGCCTATATAAGGACATTTATCAGGAAAACCTATATACGGACACCTAAAGCAGAATACAACACCCACTCCATTTTCGAATGAACGGTTGTACTAAATGCTAAACAATAAAATGCTAAACATTAAAATTGAGTACAACACGTTGCTAAAAACATTTGTAAAAGCATACTAAAATAAGTCTTTGTTATAAAAAAACTTTAGCTAGACATGAAATGCAAAGGTGCTGTACATAAAAAGCTGTTGTTCATTCTAAGCATGTTTACAAATGATGCCGAATAAATGAATCATGAATATACACCTAAGATGAAAAACGGTTCAATTATATATGAACATTTTAAAACGCCATTTTATGTCATGGTACATAAATGGAATTGTGGTGAATAAAGGTGACAATGTGTCCCTGGTAGTGTTCAAAGAAGTCTGTTCTCTATGAATAGTTCTACTGTAAGCAGATTGAATTGAATTGCCATGTATATTCAAATTTAGAAAAAAAGTCAATTCTAGGAAGCGTTCCAAGTGTTTTTTATTGTTTTGAAAATATGGAGGCCAAATTCATAGCATCCCTGGTACACTATGAGCCGAATCAAAGTCAGTGCAAGGGTCTGGTGAAAACATGAAATCCTCTACTCCTGTAGACAAAAGATTGTCTACTGATGTCGGTGATAGTTGGAATACCTCGTTTAGAAGATTAACTGCACATAGATGTGAAGCATCGCCAGTAGCAATGTTCGATTTCAATGCTACCTGTGTGCCTGTTGATCCATCTAGTACCTCAGCAGTAGTATATTGCTTCTGTGAGATCTCAACGAATGCTCTCATCAGGATTGGTAGCCTCTGGGGACAACAGAGAGCATGGGCCGTTATCGGGTCCAGCAGAGTATCGATATTCGTTGGCATGACTGATGGGAGTGTTAGACAGGCTGCTCTGAATGACAGAAACCATGTTGTATTTAATTCTCGTCGACGAGGTAAGCTCAAAAGTTGTACTATGCGCTCACAACACTTCCGTTCCAGGAGAGCTTTCTCCAAGTTTCTGGGAGTGAACCCGGTGGATTGGCATGCCATAGCGTAGTAGTAGGAATAAAAATAGGATTCCTGCAACAAGTGCTAGAATTAGTGGCAAACCACCAAACACCGAGTGCACAAAGTTTGGAATGATTACGAGAACTGCCTGAAAAGGTGCTAACAGTCCTGAACATATGCTCTTAAATACATGTACAATGCTGCTCCTATCAGACATATTGAAGCTACGTCCCATCATTTCTACGAAATGTATAGAGCAGTTTGTACTTATTAAAGCCTGTATCTCAGTCGAAGTCCTTGCAATTTGTAGATCATAGGTTTCTTTGGGCACGGTCAAAGGCACGGTTTGTTGTAAAAGCATGGCTTTCATTCTGCTTAAAGTATCAAATCGTATAGAAGAAACATTCAATGAAGGCCATAAAGGCGACTCCCTGACTGTGTCTATTTGGGGGAACAATACTTGCATACAGCAAGTGACCCTAGCAATAATCGTTACCAGCTATGGGATTCCTGGCAGCATGCCACAGCAACTCTGATCATTCAACATGAGATAACTCCCATTCGAAAGTTGGCCAAACTTTGGATTAATCACAGCAGCTGGAGTACCCTGCAGGTGGCAGGACAGGTTTTCCACAGAACCGTTACAAGCCCCGTGTAAACTAATATCCCGACAAATGAGTGACCCGCTCAGTGCATTTTCACAGTGTGTACCGCTAATAAACACTTCACGACCCCCACTCCAACATCTGTGCATGTAAGGTAAATCCCAGGATGTCTTAAGGCATTCTTTACCCAACCTTTCATAATTTGCCTGCTTGCATTTGTTTGAGGCAATACTGAAAATGGAAAGTTGTAACAGGCAGAGTTATTTTGCCATGAATGATCCATTCTGTAGCTGGTTTTTCTGCTACCGTAAATGGCAATTTTTCCAGTTTTTCAATGCTCAGCACTGCATACTTTGCTCCCCTTTGTGCCAGTTCGATCTGTTTATCAGTGAGAGTGTAATCTGTAAACAGAGATGAAGTGTTGATGAAACACCAAGGCACATAGCCTGCACGCAAGTCCAGCCTAATAACATAATAGAACGTAATTGAGATTGGCCTTTTTGCAGCATGGATAAATCTTGTTCCAGTATGTGAATAGCAGAGGATACAATGTTGACCAGTGAATACATCCTGGATGACAGAGTCGTTAAACCATTGTCGACCACAGCGAGAGATTTCTCTAAATTAACACAATCAATTTCTCGTATTTTTTCTGTGGCTTCTGCTTGTGTAACCTTCCTTATTTCATTATAAGCAGCATAAATGCCGGCATATCTGAAACATTTTTGACGCGGGTTTCTTGGTCCTAGCAAGAAATCCCTAAGGTCTGCGCCTTCCTTAAGTAAAGGTAAGCGTTGTTTCACATCCTCGAGTGTAGATTTTTGTAACCATTCGAGGCACAATTTTCCTACAGTGTATGTTGTTACTACCCCTAGATGCTGTCTTTGAACATAACGTGGGTCTGGCCTATTGATAGTAAAACCCTGTATTCTATTCAGGAATCTTTCTTGACAGTTGTTTGTGTCTGTGGGCCAGAGTAACCATGTTTTCCATTCAGGATCTGTTGTGTTGTAGTATGGCGTCTACTGTGACCGCTTCCTGTGAAGTACTATTACTTGCAGGTGTTGGCACAGAAGGTGTGTTCATGTCCTTGATCTTGGCTAATCCAAGGCAAGATGTTTGTTGCACAGAGTCATTCAAAAACATCATTTGCTGTGGGATGATACAGGCTCTTAAACAAAGCTTCCATCCCCTGCACTTACCAATCTTTAGAACCCCAGAAAGATTTTGTGTCAATTGTGTCTTTCCAAAAGTCAAACCCTTGTCTTGACAGTTTGGCAATAAAGGCTGCAGAATAAATCTGTTTAATTTTTGTTAACATACTTTTCTGTCCTGTTTTATTTACATTTCTATAGAAACATATTTCTGGATCAGATGTATTGTATCCTGAAAAATATGGAAACTTATCTGCAAATGTTTTTGAACTACCCTTGGTGGTGTAGTACAATGTTTCCATTGGTTAAACAAACACATTTCTAGGTGTTGCAGATCTATGAAAGAAATAATGACCATAGTGGTTATAACAATAATGCTGTTTGTAGTCTGATGAACCCTCTAAGTTTTCATTTTTAGAAAATGCAGCAGACCTTTCTAGATCAGACATCATGTTATTAACAGTCTCAATGTCCCAATCATTAGAATAGGTACTAGAGGTAATAAAGTCACTTAATGAAATTTTAAATAATTGTGGAATCTTCAAAAGTTCCGACGGGCCGAATATATCATAATCGGTTTTGTCCCAAACTATACCATCTTGTATAGGAACGGCTGTGATCTTCACTGCTGACAAGTCTCTTGCTTCACGATGGGAGGATTTGTGTGGCTTTAAAAGTAAGTTCACATGTTTACTTTCAGTGTCCAAATGAATACATCTGCCATTCACGAGCACGCTAATAGTCATTACTAAAGCTAGCCAAAGCAGAAATTAAAATAATCCAGAAATAATCCATGGTGAAACCAGATATTTCTCTTTCAGAAAATGAAAAAAGTCTTGTACTTGTTCTTTGGAAGCTTTTTGGGCTGGCGTCGTTTCGGGCTCACTTGGATCCTCAGAAAACATATCAAAGTTAATGAAGTAGCCAGAAGCAGTTCGGTCAATTGCATCAGGATTCGTTGAAATCACTGGAACCAGTTGATCACGTGTTACATTGGTGTAGACAGGTGTGTCTGGACGAACTGTTATTTGCGTTTCAAGAGGGATGATTTCCATAGCATGGTTGCATAGTCCTTCATCTGTTACTGCTGAATTCTCGATGGTGAGGAGCCTTTCAGTCTGAACCTCTTGGATAGTAGCGAGAGGAGTACATTTGCTCCTAGGTCGGAGTCCACGAGGCCTACTGTTTAGTATTGGCCCCATAGTGTGGTTTGATGAGGTCGATTGACACAAATCTTTTCTCCTTTCTTCCAGCAAGGGGCACAGAAGTACTGTTCTTGTTCCGTGGATAGCTAGGACAGGTAGTGGTTGTAAGAAGGCCCAAATTCCTTCTTGCCCGCAATCTTCTCTCTGACTTGATCCCCAAGCTTTGGGATCCAAACAGGCCTTGCTGGGACGGCTGTTTTTTCCCCAGTGGTGGTTGGCATCAGGAACACGTTGCTTTGTTTCGATCTTAGTTCATTTAGATCCTGTAAAACAGCCAATCGATCTTTGGTATCAAAGGGTTTATTTTCCACCACTGTGCCTTTACATTCAAGATCAGGAACCCACATTCTTGTCCCAAATAGGACCTCATATGGAGTGACCCGCCCCCTAGAGAACTTCTTGGCAAATTGTTTAATGAGCGTTGGACCCCCCACCCATCACCCGAACCTAATACTCTAGCTGTTATAGACTGCTTTATGTCCCGGTTTTTCCTTTCCACAACAGAATTTCCCTCAGGATGAAACAGAAAGGGAGTACAGCAATGCTACACCCAAACTGGCCATAGCTTCTTTGTAAGCCCGAGAGCTAAACGCAGGGCCCTGGTCAGAATGTAGTGCACCAATTGCGTATGTGCCAATAAAGACTCGCAAATCTTTTATAACAGTTCGAGCGTCAGCCGAGCACTGAGGCCACATCTATAAGAACCATGAGCACGAATCCACTGCGACCATAATATATTTATAGTTACCATCCCTCTGCAAGGGACTGCAGTGATCCAGGTAAACACAAGCTAATGGGTTATCTGAAATTAACAGGGGCGTCAGCGCAGGACGTTTCACTGTGGAGACTTTCATCTGTTGGCATATTTCACATTCCAAAACATAGTTTTTGGTCTGTTTCCTAATGCCAGGCCACCAATATCTTTGTTTTAGTAAAGATACAGTAGCAGAAACACCCGCATGTGCAGAGGCTATCCCTTCATGCGCTGCTAGGATCAGTCCTAATCTACGTTCCGTGTTTGGAATTACCCTATACCCCACTCCAGGGATTCGAGCAAAGGGAACGTTGTTCGTATCAATTACATAAGAGTACTTGAGTGGAAATTTTTTCGGTAATGCTGCACCACTGCCTTTGCTTGAAGCATTGACAGTCAACAATATCTCACTGTCTATTTTCGTTTTTGAGCGAGTGATCGCAGCTACGGAAGCCAATTGCACAGCCCCTTTCGTGGCTCCATCAGCCAATTAATTCCCTGCAACATGAACGCCATCATGTTGATGACTCAGTGTGTGTATCACGTGAGTATTTTGTAGTCCGTTTCACAACTGAACTACTTGTTCCCAAAGCGTTTTATGCTTTATTGTGCCACCTTTTGCATCTTTGAATCCATTTTGAAGTCAATTCTGTAAATATTAATTATATGACTGAACACAGTAAAAAGAATCGGACACTATAAGTGTGGGGAATTCGCGATCCGTATTTTCGAGTGCCAGTTTGAATGCTTGTAGCTCAGCTCGCTGAGCTGTACAATCTCCTAGAGATGGAGTTTTAGTGACCATAGGTCTGAAGATACCATCTTGCATGCGACCTTTAACGATTGCGCATGCTGCACTGTAAGCTTGCTTACTTCCTGTAGTGGGTTGTGCTGTTTCGTCAGTATCAATTATAAATTCGTACTGATCAAGAGGAAGAATCTCAGTGGGCAGAGGAGATTCATGTTCATATTGTAGGAATGCTTATGTTTTTAAATCAGGATCAAAAACATATTCAACATCTGCTGCAGCAAGAGAATTAACCCACTGTATCCATCTTGGAGGTAAAGCTTTTGCATTTGGAATGCTCGCTTTTGTAAGGCTGGTACTGGAGTCACGACAATAATACGTTTCCCCTGAGCTAGAGCTCTTTCTTTTGCTACAGTGGTTTGAACTGCTGTCAGAATTTTTTCTGTTCAAGTGAAGCGCATTTCTGCTTATGTATACAAATAATAATAATAATAATACAGAATTTTATAAAGCGCGAACAGTTACCTCTCAAGGAGGTGTCCCGGCGCTGAACGCAAGCAGAAAAAACAGCTACCGAAGTGCAAAACAGTAAATTAACGAGGTTGGGAGAAGAGCCAGGTTTTCAGCATTGATTTAAAGCACGATTCAGAGGGGGCCTGCTGGAGCTCCGGGGGGAGTGAGTTCCAAAGACTTGCTACATTGGCAGAAAACGTTCTGCCGCCCAGCCGGGCCCTTCTTATTCGCGGGACTGCAAGCTGGGTCCGGAGGTTGGAGCGAAGAGAACGGGCCTGCGTATATCTTGGTAGTCGGACCCTCAAGTAAGTGGGACATGAGCCAAACAAGGATCTAAAAGCTAGCGTGAGAGCCTTGAATTTAATCCTGTGTGCCACAGGTAGCCAGCGAAGTGATCGAAGATGCGGAGAGATAGAATGCTTAAATGGAATATGCATTAACAGTCTCGCAGCCGCATTCTGGACCACTTGCAAGCGTTGAATTAAGTATTTGGGCAATCCCAAGAACAGGCCATTCGCGTAATCCAATCTAGATGTGACTGTCGCATGGATTACCATTTTCCTGCAATGTGTCGGCAAAAGTCGCAGGATTTTGCGAAGATTCCTGAGTTTACCCAAGCAACAGCCCATCAGCTGTTGGGTGTGGGAAACAAAGGATAGATTGTTGTCCCAACGCACTCCCAGATTTTTTGCCGAAGTGCTGGGAGAAGGGGGGGAGCCCATTGCTGCCGGCCACCAAAGCTCAGAGGGGGGCGGGGCGCCTTTGCCAAAATGCAGCATTTCTGTTTTGTCCACATTAAGTTTCAATTTATTAGTGTTCATCCAGCGCGCCACATCCTGGAGGCAGCCTTTAAAATTTGACAAGGCAGCCTCAGACCCCTCTGCATATGGATACACAAGCTGAGTATCATCAGCATAAGATACTACCTTGACCTCCCAATTGGCGATCAGAGTGAAGAGTGGCGCCATATAGATATTAAATAGAAGTGGACTAAGCGCCGAGCCCTGTGATTTGTATGCAATGGGTACTTTTTCACCCTCATTAAATGTTAAATAGGTGAATCCGCATTGACCCGAAATTATTCGGATCACTAAATTGCGTGTATTTACGCGTGTTTGTAAGTGATTTGTTGCTAACATGTTAGCTTGAAGTGAACGCAATATTTCTTTGTGTTCTTGTGTCCAATCTCTGATTGAAAAATCAGGTTTGATTAATTTGTAGAGAGGTTTAATCCTTTCTGCATAATTTAGAATATATGTTCTTCCAAAATTTAGGAAACCTAGAATCAACTGTAAATTTTTCAGCGCTTTTGGAGGTTGGAGCAGCACACACATTTCTAAAACGTTAGCTGCCAGGCTTTTGCCTTCCCTTGAAAGCTCATATTCTATGAAAAGGACATTGAGATGGGCAATTCTAGATTTTGTAATGTTGAATTTATAGCTCTCAGAGGCAAAGCCCAGTATAATGGTACTCACCCAGTTCAAGTGCCTATCTAGGTCATCGTCTGTCAGATATACATCATCAACATATGACAATGCCTGATCTTCATAAATTTGTAGTAACTCGGTTACTCTTGCTGAGAATAACCCTGGGCTGTTCTTAAACCCTTGAGGGAGTCGACAAAAGTGACACTGAGTTCCCATTATTGAGACAGCTGTTAAGTACCTGCTTTCAGGTGCTATGTTTTGACAAAAGAAACCATTTGAAATATCTAATGTGGTTATATATTTTTTATGCACAATGTTATTCATTAATGCTGTACTATGTGTATTTTGCACTGCAAATGATTTAGAAAAAGTGTTCAAGTATCTGTAATCCAAAACTAGACGATACGTATTGTCTGGTTTTCATACAGGAAACAAAGGATTGTTCATTGAGGAGGTGCATGTTTCAATCACTCCTTGGTATCCAAGTTGATCTAAGATCTCCCTGACCTGTTTTTAGCTTCTTGCTTTATTGGGTACTACCTTTGTGCAGTAGGTTGATTTTTTAACTGTATTTTGTGGTGAGTCCTCATCCTATCTGTCAAGAATTCCTGTCATGCGAGGGGAGGAAAACGGTAACCAGCGAAAACGGACTACATCTCCCAGGATGCTTAGCGGTTGAGAGGTTATGTAAACAGGAGAGCTGTTACATAACTCAAGGAAAACACGCCCTTATGTAAACAGGAGAGCTGTTACATAACTCAAGGAAAACACGCCCTTATGTAAACAGGAGAGCTGTTACATAACTCAAGGAAACACGCCCTTATGTAAACAGGAGAGCTGTTACATAACTCAAGGAAAACACGCCCTTATGTAAACAGGAGAGCTGTTACATAACTCAAGGAAAACACGCCCTATAAA
Organism: Triturus cristatus; assembly: GCF_964204655.1. Lineage (NCBI taxonomy): Eukaryota > Metazoa > Chordata > Amphibia > Caudata > Salamandridae > Triturus > Triturus cristatus. The sequence goes on from NC_140584.1 coordinate 20,373,124, forward strand.
GGGAGGAACCGGGAGGTACAACGCTGTCGGATATTGTGTTTACACCGACGTACCTGCTTAGTGAAGAGCAGTGTTCCGGAGTGGTGCTCCAGTAAGGCAAGAACGGAGGTAGGTCGAGTCGTTACTCCCTGGGCCGTGTCTTGCCCCATCGTCACCTGTGAAGGACCCGGAAGCTCTACCGGATAACCATTGAGCTTCGCTTTTTGACTCGGCTGAGTCAAAGCGCAGTGGCGCTTTTGCTGGTTGGAGTCGTAACTCCCAGCCCGACCAGAGATACAGGGACTGCCAGCTGTAACGCACACCAGGAGGTGTTTGCCGCGTTACAGACTCGGAAGTCCACAGGATCGATCGAGCGGCTGCTCTCGGTTCAGTCTTCTTTGCTTGTGATTGGGGTATCGGTGACGCATCACCAGGAGGTGACTCCGCGTCCCGGTGCAGTCTGAGGAAGAGGTTGAGCGGCTGCTCCCTTCAGGTAGAGACCCCGGCTGGGTGTTTCCCTGACTCCTCGATTCTCCCCAACACTCTTCGTGCCCCTCACAGCCTACCGATTGGCATTGTCGGCCATTTCATTTCTGCCCTCTGTTGGCATACGCCGGGATCGGCGTATATGCAGAGGACGGTTAGGACCATCCGTGCTGTGGGCTGGTAACGTACTTAGTCTGGAGGATTCCAGTGACTATAACCTTTGTTTATTCCTTGTATTATTTTTGCCTTCATTAAAATAACTAAACCTTCACAAGTGGTTGCGTTCTCATTATCGTGTCTGTTAAACGATCCTGAGACGTTCAGGGCGTTACACTATCCTACATGATTTTTGTATAATGCTGGGGCCTGGGCAACTGCCCATTTCCTGGCATAAGTGTATTTTAAGTGAATTGGAATATGGTTGGAGAAGGTTGTCATAATGATGTCCTCGCCATGTGGACACTCCCTGACAAATTCTGGTGGCCAGTCCTGTTCTGCTAGAAGTATATCATAACCCCTTGAAAGTTTCTCCCAAAAGAGTACTTTCACTATTCTTGGTATGTCTCCCTCCATCCGGAGTGTTATTTCATATAACCTTTGTGGAGTACTAACCCTGGTGTCTACAGTCTCTACTGTTATGTACTCATTCAAGTCCACTATCTCCAGAAGTTCCTTCAGGTTCTGGCGAGCGATTGCTACTTCTGCTGCACTGTCCAGCATTGTCTGAGCCCATTCTCCGTTCTTGAGTTGTGTTCTCAGTATTCTCGGCATGTCTGATCTTCAGACCTGCTACCTTTTTCTTGGTGAATTGGGGTTTTGATTTGTTTTTTTGAACGTGTTGATCGTCTCTGGACTTCACGCGTCGTTCTTTGTGATCTGACCATTCTCTTCTTTCGGATGTCTGTGACAATATCTTGAAGGTACGAGAAAAAAATCTTTTTCAAATAAAGAAGTTACTTTCCTACCTACACTGGCCTGTTGGACTTTGTGAGCTGCGCACCCCCACTTGTTACAATTGTGTTTTGATCTGGAGCACAGCGACGCCACTCAACGGCTGGAGTAGGAGTTGGTTGCACAGCGCCTCCACATATAGGAACTGGTACGAAGTGCGGCATAGGAGGTCCGCCGTTGCTGTCTTTTTGGTCTTTACTTAACCTTACCCACTCCAAACGTCTTTGGAGTATGTGAGTAGGGGTCTCTGAGAAAAGCACGACTGAGTTACTTCAGTATCTAGCGTTAAATTACTGCCTTACCAAACATTGGGCGCCATGTAGTGTAGTTCCTATTTCCCTAATAGGCTCTGCGCATTGGAATAATATACACTATAGTTTTGGCATAGGACTGAGGTCAGTATGCCCCTATCGAGTGTATATTAAACTTAATTACTTTGTGGGCCAGCTAACTCAGAAGCCACTAGAAACTCCTTGTGAAACAAGAAGGGAGTAGTTTCTGGCAACCGCATAAACATGACAACTTTGTTTCCCTTTAGAATTGGAACACTCTCAGAATCGTGGAAACAATAGATAACAATTTCACTCAGCTAATAGTGCATGCTTAGTTTCTAAAGAGTTTACACAGAAAGAGTAGACGGGTGTTTCAATAAAAGGATTTATTGAACAGTCTTATTTCTCGTGTAAGAGATATGTGCTGTTACAATCATAAGACAGTATGCAAGATATATTATGTACAGCATAAGCAGTTGAAAGAAATAATACTGCGCTAGCATTATCTTTTAGCTAGGACACATATATTCATATACACAAAAAACATAGGCTAAAAATGCGAGTACTCATACGATGCGTTCTCTAACTAGTTCTACCCCAGTGTACCTAAGTGTAGGACAAGGTAGGAAGTAGGTGCTGTATTCTATAGTATGGTATGCTATAGTTTGTATGCCAAGAGTCCCTCTAGGTTATGTCAGCTCCATACCTTAAGAATGAGAGAGATTGGAATCTCTATCCGGTTCTCGAACTCTAACACCCCGCAAAGGGAGTCAGAACTCTGGAAGCTGGATTCTCTGTGAGCAGGGATGACAATGTCTTGTCAGTGCGTCAGGCCGGTACACAGGCTCCTCTAAGTCGAGGTCTCCTCCTTGCTTGCCGTCGTGGCGAGCAGTATCAAGTCTTACAGCCGAGCCGTGGCTTGCCATGATAAGGGAAGGTATATTTATACCTGGAAGGTGCTTAGGAATGTTTGCATTGACGTAAAGTAGGGCAGAGGAAGACATCATGAACGAACCCTTAGGCTATAGCGGTTCATGCATAGTAATTGAGTTCTTGGAGCAATCAATAATCCTGTGCTAGGGAAACTCCCAACAGCTTAAGGGTCTGTTTTCTAAGAACTCGTTGTGATGTTGGGGTGGACGGATGTAGGTGACCATGCCTGTATCTGGATAGCATGGCTAATACCTAAATAAGTACTGGGATCCTATGCCTATATAAGGGCAATGCGAATTGTGCCTATATAAGGACATGTATCAGTAAAACCTATATACGGACACCTAAAGTGGAATACAACAGTCATACCACGCAGACAAGTTATACACGCAAGTCGATCTACTAAACATCCTAGCAATCCATGTTCAGGCGTCGAACAAAAGTTGCACAACTTCAACTAAATGATTATGAAGGTACAGGGAGATCGGGAAACATCATACCAAATCTGCCACTGTACTCAAATAATAGACAAATTAGCATCAGTACCAACTTTACTAACTCAAACACGGAGGTCAACCAGGGATAACCAACTCAAGCCCGCCACACCAGCTGAGGAAGCAAATTAAGCATCCAGTGAAGTAGATAAGGCATGCCCCAGCCCATCTAGGGGTAAAATAACAAGTGAAACTGGGGCAAACCCAGCTCAGGCACATGCAAGTTCATCCTCCCCAAACCTACCTACTGAATCCGGGAATTCAGGAGATCCGGACGCACCACTCACCGGCCAAAACACGACATCTCCTGCAAGGCAACACAAAGTACTAAAGCCACTAACAAAACGGGAAAGAAAATGCCAGAGAAAGGCCAGAAAAAATAAACAAACTAGACAGGCAACTAACTCAATTACCGCTATGACCGAGCAGGATAGGATCCAAAACGAAGATAACACAACTCAAAATGCGGACAATACAACGCAAAACACCTTGGAAACTCAAGCACCAATGAGCCGCAACTTTCACCAACCAACTTGGACACCATCTCAAGTAGCCTGAACCAAAACAAAAGGGAGCAATCTCCACCAGCAAAGGTTTATAGCCTTTTTAAACCGTCCGCAAGAAAAAGGAAAAACAGCTCAAAATCTCAGGTCACACAAACCGTGACACCGATACCAACATCAGGGCGCACCACTGAAGTAACCAGTACCACTCGCCCACCAGAGACCATGTTGGCCACGACAAATGGCCACGAGGAAAGATGTAAGCCAGAATCAACTTACCGTCACAGCTCGAGATACAATGAAGTTTCTCACGTAGGGAAGTATGAACCGAAGTCACAAAACAACCTACAAGTTCTCTTGAATCCACAAACGATCGACTCGGAGCACATATCAGGGGATAAAGTCACTGAAAAGTGCTTAAGTCACGCAACGCAGCACAATCCCACCAAAAATAACAACAGACTGGAGTTCATTCCCCACTACATCTCAAGGGGACCCCAAGACATTCTCAACAGAAGTGTGTTACTCAAACTATTCAACGCCCTTCTCTCCCTGAGACACATCAACTCAAGCATCCTAGAAAGCATATAGTTCAAACAAAACCCATACCCCGGGGGTCAAGAAATCACCACAGTTAAATTTTTTTACTACTCCTTCATAGGGCAGATCTAGCAGCAGAAGGATCCATTGGCAAAATGGGGTATTGACTTAAAAAAGGTCACTCCTTCCCCCTATCCAAGCCCGCTGCAACCGCCAAACCACTCAGAGTGCCTATTAAAGGGAGGCCAACGGCCCGGAGCACCTTAGTTCACCAAAGGGCATAGATTATACAGCAAGGAAAATCACCATTACCATTGCTCATCCAGAGGCAATCAAGCCTCCAGGTTCTCGACAGTCGAACACAGACGGTACTACCCTTGCAGCATCATGAAGACTCCCACCAACAGCCCCCAAATTATACCGGGGTAGTAACATCTGCACCTGGAATGTGCAAGGCCTCAGCATGAAATTAGAAGAACCAGATTTCATAGAATTCATCATCAAGTATTTAATCCAGCTAAGCGATCAACAATACATGGGAGAGCAAAAGGTGGCCTTTCTACTTTAATTTCTACAGACGTTCCATGGCAAGCCTCAGCAATAGACCTTGAATCTTCCTGGATGCTATGTACTAAATTCGAGTATCCGTCCACCAATAGCTTGCTAATACTGAATATCTACATTCATCTAGCCTCCAATCAAACAAGGTAAAGAATTGAGAAATTAACATCTACATTAGTCACACTCAAACTCGCTTACCCAGATGCCAATATCATACTATCGGGTGATTTTAACATGAATCTACTTCACGACATCAAAGAAAGTACAGCAGGCAATTTATCAGCCCCAACCCGAAGCGACACACATGGCAAGAGATGCTCGGTCCGTCTAGAGGAACTCTCAATGTGCTAGCTTAACGGACGAGGCCAGACTGATCGCCCCGCAGCTTTCATAAGGGTAACTCAAAAAACAAGATCTACTATAGAGTACACATTTGCGGATAAGGAACTTATTTCCCACATCTCGAACTTTCAAATAATTGACAGGGCGGAAAGCGATCACCTACCGCAAACCTTCACGCTGCATACAAACACAGCAACTCCAGTTAAAAATAACACGATGTCCCAATCAACCCAAAGCTACAACCTTAAACGGCTAATCTGGAAATGTGAACGCATCGACGATATAATATGCACATGTATCAGTCCCTCAAAGAGCGTCAAATTAGAATCATCGTGCCCAAGGGCCTGGGAGTCTTTTATTTACGAACTACATAACAAATTCCCGAACCTGACTAATGGCCGCAAAATCGAAAGACAAACAGGGGCAGCTTGGTTTACCAACAACCTGAGGAAACAAAAGCAACGTTTGAATAAATATCTAAGACAATTAAGAAATAGGAGCCCAGAAACCTCCCAGGAAATTCTGTCATTAATATCTAGAACAAGAAAAGACTTAAACTGGACATCATGGGGCTAAGAAAATGTACTACGAACACACCTGGGCGAAAACTCCTCCATGCCAGCAAACAAAGAGATTCAAAACTCTTCTGGGAAACCATCAACCAGTTAATAAATGGTGGGCACCAACACCACAACACAGATATAATGGAGGATACCTGGAGAGCCCACATCGAACTTTTACACAATGAAACTCCATACCCAGGCACTCCAACCCAAGGAACAGGGAAGGGGGATTCCAGTGCAGGCCCAGTCAATGACACCAAGTCTAGATACATCTGATTTCTCCCCGCAGATATCACAAGAGCAAGTCCTTAAAACTATCAACAAGTTAAGAATGGAGGGAGCACCACGGCCTAGTGGCTTGCCAAACGCCCTGTTTCGCCACGATCCACCATTCTGGTCTGGTCTCCTGACCCCTCTTTTCACCCATGCCCTGGTGGCCGGTACACTTCCCGACTCTTGGCGAGGTAGAATCCTAAATCCAATCTACAAGTTGGGTGCACGCTCAGACCCAACCAACTATAGGCTAACAGCATCAATCGATGTGGAGTCAAAAATGTACACTTCGGACCTGTTGATAGACCTAGAGGACTGGGTTCGCCGGACAAAACGTATTCCCACTACGCAAACTGGATTCAGGGCAGGGATGGGCACCCTCACAAATATCTCTGCAGTCACGCTCTTAGCCAACAAAGCCATATCATATTCCAACTCCAAGTCTTCAATACGCGGATGATATTGTCCTATTAGCACAAACCCCAGTAGGTCTGCAGCGAGTAATCTCCAAACTAGGAGCTTATGTCACCTCAGTTGAACTCACAATCAACCATAAAAAACGAAGGTGATGTGCTTCTCCAAACACCATTCAACAAGTAAAAAAAGTTAATTCTTCTGGAAATTAGACGAGAAACCGTTGATCAGGGTGGCTTCCAACTTAGGCTTCCAACTGGATTGCCACCTCAACTTTAAACTACATTTGGACCAAGGCCGTACGAAAGCCAAACAGTTGCTCTTTACATTTAAACGCCTGCAGCAAAAGCTTACAGGTTGCTCAACAGGGCATTTGCTCAAAGTAATCACAGTTACATGTCTACCCTCCATCTCATACCGCTCAGAAATATTGAATACCAAAGATGTTACAGCACTAAACACAGCACAATCCATCCTTTTCAAGCGCTTGTTTTCAATTCCCCGACATCTCGCAAGCCCAAATCCGATTGGAATATGGATTAAAAAACCAGCAACCAGCCAGACAAGGCGCACTAGTCAAATACTACTGGAGAATGAGAGCAGCCGACGAGAACACTTTAGCACACCGCTGTTGGGTGGAGATTGAAACCCAAACTAGGCTAAAAAACTCCATTACCACAGTGCTAAAACATTTGCTCCTGGCACTACAGTTAGAGGAGGCATGGCTAACCATCACAACGTTTTCTGGATTCAAAACAGCCGTGAACAACGCGATCAAACGAATATCCTTATCAATCGATAAAACAGCTATTTTAAAAAAACGCATGTTTAGGCAGTGAAACAATCGTACCAGACTCTAAAACCCCAACACTTCTCATATCATAAAAAGCACTACTTGACGTTGCTGAAGCTGGGGGCATACCCCACGAAGGACCTGACCCCCAAATGGAAACACACATTGTCAACTAAAGAATGTCGGCTATGTGGACAGGGGGACGAGTCATTATTGCACCTCCTATGTATCTGCCCCGCACTATTAGAAATCAGGAAAACTGTCTTGCGGGAGGCACTAAGAAAAGCACAAATAAGGACATGCAGAGCGGCAGTTATAAAATGCCTCGGAGGGACGTCTATTCAGCTGTCCTGCAGAGTCATAAACTTTTGGAAAACGGCGGCAAAAGACCTGGACAAAAATAGCAAATGAACACAAGCAGCTTGAAAATATTTGTCTACAGCCATTTAATTGCACTGATTACATAATCGTTTTAATGTATTAGTTGCTAATTGCCCAGGACGACTTATCATGTTACAAACCTTTGGAAAAATGAGGCAAAAGAACTTTTAAAATCCTTAATTATTTATTGCCCGTCGACACGATTTAGTTCATTTTCCTTTTGTCTTTTCATTCTCTCACAACTCTTGTTTCTTTTTAGATTCCAGTTTTAAAATGTTGATTCACGGTCTTATGAATCATGGTGGTACGCCTACCCTTTTATGATTTTAATGAAATCAAATAAAAGTATTTTTTATCGATTGATCAATCAGCATTGAACCATTTAGCCTTTTTGGGCCCGCTAAGTTCCTTTTACCAGTTAACATTTTTACAATCCGCTTTGTCAATTTGTCATATGCCTCTAAGACTTCCTTAGGTTCATTATGTGAGTTGAGGCACTGCTCGATATCTTCTTTGCTCTCAATATATAACTCGGCTAAAAAGAGCTCAGGGACAATTTTCCCCCATTTTATTTTCTGGTCCTGATCCATAGGCTGAAAATCCCCATTTGCAAGGGTACTGTTAACTCAGCACCCCGAAAAGCTATTAGACCCTTAGATTCTGCAATGATCGGGTTGTGGTCACTAAAGCCAGTCCAGGCCCATCTTACTTCCCTTATATTTTGGAGTAGGAGGATAGATATCATGATATAGTCTATAGTTGAGCAGCTCCTTCTCCCAAAAAAAGAAGGCATTAACTCTGCAACATCCGTATACTCTAAACAATGTAAATTATTACTAGCAAATAGACTTTCTAGCCGGGCACCTTGAGTGGAATGTTCAAAATGGGCCATGGGGGTGAGTTATCAAATGTCCCCCTCTCTAGATAGAAATTTAAGATGCAACGGTGTATATTAAAATCCCCCATTATGATCATTTCATAGGGGTAGCCTCTGTCCTGTACAAGGTCCTCTATGAAATTTTCGAGAGTAATTAAATGATCACTATTGTTTTCCCTACAAAAAGAATTATAAAAATTTACAATCACCAAAGTTGTACTACTTGGGAAAGTTAACTCTACTGCTAACAGGTGTGGAGAAGAACTGGGCAACCCTTAATAGTACATGACAGCTTGAGCGATATTAAAGTGAGCAGTCCGCCCTTTGCGCGCGCTGCGGCTGAGGGAGATGCAGATTTAAAAAATTTAGCATAACCATTTATAACAAACGAATCTGATGTATCCCAAGTTTCTTGCAGTGCATTAATATGACCCGCTTTTATTATCTTTTTTCGCCTTCAACCCCGCAATATTCCATGAAATGAGGGTGCACACAGGAGGATCTGACACTTTGAGTTCAAGATCTAGTGGTGTCAGGCTGGTCTTTTGAACTGTTGAGAGCGGGCCAATACTAATCACAGAGTCAATAATGGCTGGCTGTCAATCAATACTATTGAGAACCCTCTAATGGGGCAAATCTATTGGCAAGAGGAATGGTTGAATTCATAATAGTGCTCACTTGTTGTATTTGTGACAACATCCCTTGAGGCAGACTATATCTGGTGCCCCTAATACTAGAATGTAGCAGCCCACCTGGGTAAAAAAAGGAAAGAGGAAGAACCTGGATTCCCATATACGAATCTGCTCTCTTCTGGCCTTGTATCATGGCTCTTGCGTGTAAGGGGTGAGTGATATTTAACACAATGCAAACCCCACGCCTGTCTTTCCTTACAAGCCATAAGGAAAGACAGGCGTGGGGTTTGCACCCAACCCACTCTTCTGGTCATGATAACACGGGGGCAAAAGATCGACCATTTATTAGAAATTTGTCCAGCCAGTGCGTCACCTTATGTATTAAATCTACAGTTGACTCTTTGGAAATTTCCTGCAAGAGAGGAACACCTACTAGAACTGTCACTAAAGGGGCTGATTCGGGGGGGCAAGTGTAAAATATCAGTTCTCTGTTCTGACTGGCTAATTGAGTTAAGGGGTTTCGGGCCAATGGGCTCAGTCCCGTGGGGCACCCGAATTTCTTTTGGCGCAGCCCCGAGTGATTAGTTCAGGGCGTCATCTTGGGTTACGGTTTCAGCCCTACCATTTTTAGGGTGGCCCATTCTTCCCTGCGGGCCTAGCCTATCAGGGGTTTGTGTGCTAGGCCTGATAGCGGACTGCTGAGTCGTTTGATGTGCTGTATGCATGCTTTTACTAGTCGATATTCCCATACTATGTAAGTGTCCTTTAGCATTAAAGCCTTCGGACGCTGAGGAACCACACAGCCCTACTAGTTTGGTTCCCAAGCTGTCCATTGTGTGTTTAACAAAACGCTCATTTGACTGACACAGTAATAATTCAAGCTTGTCCAACCGTGCAATAATAGGACATAAATGTGACTTTAGAATTTCCTCTGTTTTCAATTAAAGACTATCTATAATTTGACTCAGGTCCCCGTTAGCTTGATTATGGACAGCTGGTTCCGCATGTCTTTTTGACTGCTGCGCCGTTCTCTTACTCCCGCCTCCGTCACTTTTCTTCTTTACTGGGGGTTCCAGCATTGGTGCACCTTCACCTAGGTTGCCCTCGACCTCATTCAGTGGGTCGGTTACAGCCAACAAAGAAGGCATGGATTCGCTTTGCCCTGTATGAACTGGGGTATTAGATAGTGTCGGGCTCTGGGGCAGATTAATCAGTTCCAGAGAAAGTCTCCTTTCGGTCAGGGCTATATCATTTGAAAAACATTTGCTGCCCTGGCCAAAAATGAGTCAAGGGTTATCGCCACTGCCCCCCCACTAGGCCAGGCATAGACTGCTTTCTCTTGCCCATGTCTTTTCAAACAGTCAGCAAACAGTTGTTCAATATAAATATACTACAAGCAATAAATACTAGGTACTCGATTGGGGTCAAAGTTCCTGACTGACTCTAAGAGACCCTCTATAGATTTTATAGGATAATATATTTCTAGAGTGAACGATTACTATTCCCCAAACGTAGCACTTACACTTAGTTACCAGCACAGATTCTACAAGGGCGGTGGTGGAACAATACGCCCATGATCAAACAAATGCAGACTGCCAGTGGAACAAATAGACGAGTGCCAATCTCCCTATCATCAAAGACACACAGAGTACAGTAGTTCTGGCTTGGTCACTCCTAATATCTGTCAAGTTAGATGGCCCGCTTTGCAGGAAAGTAAGTAACTTATTTACGTACTTAAGTCTCTAGTCCTTTGATGCCGGTGGTGTTCAACAAACGCAATACTGGAAAAATGGAAGATGGGTGGCCCAGCCCTGCCTCTTCCTGCTGATAACGGGCAAGGACGGGCCAGCCCTTGGACTGGGCTTTGCCCGGGCGCTGTCCACGCGCTTCCCGCGCTGCAGGAACCCGCAACGGCTTTTCTAGCGCCTCCTGGTGCTACTGGTGACGCGCAGGGGCCGCAAACCAGGCTGGTTTCTGCAGTCCTGGCCCTGATGACAAATGGATGGAGCTGGAGGCAAACAAACGGGCTTCCCGCGCTGCAGGAGCCTGCACCTGTTTTTCTAGCGCCTCCTGGCGCTACTGGTGACACGTAGGGGCCGCAAAGCAGGCTGGTTCCTGCGGTCCTGGCCCTAAAGACGGACGGATGGAGGTTTACAGAGGATATATTACTCCTACAACTTTTAACATTCAACTCTGCATTGGAAAGAGCATAGTTGTGTTTAATGTTTTTTCTGAGGGGCTTTACTGTAAACGTCTGCATTGTTTGTCTGTGCGCTGAGTTCCTGGTGACATTAATCATTCGAGCATGGACGTTTGCTGCCGAATCAAGCAAAAGTTGTCCCTCTCGATTATATTCTTCCTTCTCAGTAGAATAACCCAAAGACACCAAAAAGAACAATTGGAGTTTAACAGAAAAAATTAAAAGAAAAACATTTCATCCAAGGGGTTTATTAGTCTTCTGCTGACCAAGGTATCCATCCATCCATCCATCCATCCATCCATCCTCTAGCAAGACTTCTCTTTAAGTGAGTCCCATCTAGAGTCACAATCCTCACTTGTCCCGTCCCATCCCCTTGGACTCCAGGAGTCAGCCTTCCCCTGCTGCATGAAATGTTAAAGCATCATGTGCCCTTCAGTCACCACACACCTACAGGGCATCTGATGGGCCTGTCAGCATTTCTGCCCCTTGGACACCTCTTCCTTGGAGCCTGGTGGTGATGTATTTTTTTTCTCGAACTGTCCTCCACTGTACATTTTGTGTGTGTCACAACTTCACCACTATCTTCCATCTCTCTCTGTGGTCCCAGGACACACCTCTTGGGTGTCCGAGTTGGCCCCCACTCTACTTTCATCAAGGTTTAGTAGGACCTTTACTTCCACTGGAGAGAGGATAAAATAAAGTTGGTCATACAAGCTAAAGGTCATATAGAAAGCGTACTCCATCTGTATGTTACGTCTTTTGACACAAGGAAATCATTGAACTGGTAAAAATACTGTATTCTTCGTAGAGTCACAAAGGAGAAGTCTTGGAAGAACTTACGCCTGTGTCCTTGATGTATAATCTTGTTTTTTTCTTGCTTGCTTTCTTTTTCTTCATTTGAAAACAATGGATATCAGGCTGTACTCTAGTCAAAGAAAAGAAGGGGATAAAGGTCCTCTTTGATCTGTCTAGCTCAATGGGGGGTCAGATCCATCGGATCCCATTACCACTGGGAATGGTTTTTGCACATAGCCCTCAATGTCCTTTCCTTCAGCTCCACTTAGATATATGCGGATGCTCATGTTATTTCACCAGGAGCTATTTTCTAAATCTTACTCTTGCTGTGCATGTAATATTTCGTTTCGGCTGTGCCATGAGTCTTCTTCCCCTCTGTTGCCCCCAAACTCCACCAGGAAGAACACCATCAACCCTTAGTTGGCAACATTTTTCTCTAATATCGTGTAGTTCCTCCTTCATTTCAGACTTCAAGGCAGCAAAGCTCTCCTGGAGGTCCCTCAATAGGTTTTCCATGATCTGATTTGTGATGGAGCATCTGTGTTTCTGTTATTAGGTGTGAGTGGTACACCCATGGGGAAATATATATTTATACGCTTACTTTTATAGCTTCAGTCCTGTTTTTGTGAAGGGTGTTTCACTCCCTTGTTCTCTTTGCTGCCTCCATGTTATAGTTTGAAGATGAGGGTCTGTGTTTCTGTCAACATTGCGACTGTCCGGGTGGGTGGCGGGCATACCCTTGCCTGTGTATCCCTATTGCTTGGATTACCTCTCCCGAGACAGGGTCTCCGCGAGTGGTCAGCATCACCCAATAATGGCTGGTTCAACCACATCTGGGAATCTCTGCAGTAGTGTTTCCCCAAAGAGAAACTTGACAGAGACTTTTACACTGCCATGATGCAATCTGAAACTGGAAAACTTCAGATTGTGTTATAAGTACAGATGGATTACCAGATTTTGAGTGATGTATGTCTACCCTTTGAGCCACACAGTCACAGCATCGTAGAATTCAGGGCACACTGGGGCCTTGTGGTTAGAGCCTCTAGTTTAAGAAAGAGTAGATGTCTTGACCCTTCGGTACTCCGCCAGTCTCCTGGGAAGAATGCCTTTTCATCCTCACTGCGCTCAGTTTCCCCGACTTTGTAGTTTTTTTTCCCTTGAACCCAGACAATGGGTCCCAACCTTAAATGTCAAACCTAGGGGTCCATGACGGCGCCCAGGGTCTCCAACCATGCTATGGTAGAGGGGTGATCATGTATTATAATGTCGGTGTATGCTCTGTCTTTTGTACTTTGGAGCACTATTATCGCCCAAGGCCACCAGTGGTCCTTCAGGCAGCTATGCTTCTAGGGCCAGCTTCCACTTGCACTGCCAGCTTAGGTGTCGGCTCTCTCGACGGCAGAGCCTGTGGAACACAGGAATCATTCTGGAAGAGGGGGTAGATGCACCAGGAGCTCCAGCTTCCCTCTTGGTGAATCAGTGGGGTTCACCCTATCCCTCATGCCATCCTCACCAGGCCTCATTGACCCTCCTCCAGTTCTCATCTTCTTCAAAGTCATGTGACTCAGACAGGAAGGCCCAATGTCTTCTGTGGTTTCTTGTGACCCCCATGCCTGAGCCACAGCTAAAGAGAGCACAAATATTATATTTGGCCAATTATTATCAGAGCTCATCATGCACCATGGCATGGACTCAATCAACCATACTGTTGCCACAGAGTAAGGGCCACATCCTGATAGGAGCACCATAGAGCCCATTGTACTGTGTTCACCACTTACTGCTGTCTTTGTCTCCATCTGCCATCATGCAGCCGTGTTAGCACTGGCTCACGGGGCTCATCACATTTCTTCCACCAGCTACAGCACACAAGAGGTCTCCCAATACACTGCTGTTTGTCCTGATTCTGCATGGTTTTATCTCTTGGATCCTGCTTGATATGGACGGGGTCTGGGCTGAAATGTCTCGGAGGTGGGACAGACGGAAGAGAAAACATGTCTTACCCTCAAGACTGCATGGCCGCGCAGGCTGTGAGGAGATTTTGTAGAACGGTGCCTGAGCTGGAGTGTGACTAGCCAACAGGTTACCAAAGAATTGATAAAAGATTTAATGGGAGGTACCTCTGATGGGTACTAAGGTGAGAGATTTACTTTCAGTCTTATTTGTAATATGGGCCCTGCTCTGCTAAGAAACTGATGTCTGCGAAGAAATTGACGTGCTAAAAGAACTCTGTAAATGTACTAGAAGGTTGTTGTTACTGAACCCTAGCACCGGGTGAAGATACAGTTTATGGTATTCCATCCTCATTACAATTGATAACTTTGCTGAGGTAGAAAATATAACACAACCATTTGCAATCAGAGCGGCCTGGTTTAAGGAAACTCCTGGTCTGAAATGCTCGTGATGAGATCAATTCGGCTACCGAAATCTCAGTTTACCATATGCTTGCCAGATTAAGTGAAACTGGGCAAAAATGCAAGAACGACATGATCATTGTAAGTGAGTGTTAGTTTTATGCATTCATGACTTACCAGTTCAAACCATGCAGTATACTGTTTACATTTAGGCACATATGCAGGATAGTAATGAAGAATGAAGGCTGGATTACATCTTATTTAATCTTACTTCAAAATTGCTTAATTCAGCACTGATGTGCAATGTACACACAGCTGTATCCTCCATCTAACATTTTTTTCAATGGAAGCTCACACACCAGAAATACTACCTGATGCCAGGCTAGCCATACTACATCTACAATGTAAAACCAATAACCTAAAAAATAAAAACACCACCAAATTGTAGCTGATGTTAAGTTTCTGCAAATATTTCTATCCTTTTGAAGATATTTCGTGGTAATTGTTGTTTCTTAAAGTTCCCGCATTCTTAAGGGCACTCATGGAACTAGTGAAATCTGATTTGTTCTTATAAAGCACCATGGAACTTCCAAGTGAATGAGCACTTGAAAGCCAGAATTAAATATAAATATAGACCAATAAACGGATCCTACTGAAGTAAGAATGTGCTTTTTAACCAACAGGATGGAACAAGCTGTTGTCTGACTCAGCCTGTGTGGAAAATGACGCAGCTGATGGATTAAAAAGAACAAATCATAGCTCTTTATGATTTCCAGTGTTAGATCTGCCAGGCTTAGGGTGGTCTTCTCCCCAACTTTTTGTCTTCCTCCATTTATTTTCTGACTTTGTTTTGCTGGCCTTAGGACTCTCTGAGCACTTTACCACTGCTAACCAGTGCTAAAGTGCATGTGCTCTCCCCTCTGAACATGGTAACATTGGCTCAAACCTAGTTGGTATATTTAATGTACTTATAAGTCCCTAGTACAGTGCACTACATGTGCCCAGGGCCTGTAAATTGAATGCTACTAGTGGGCCTGCAACACTGATTCTGCCATTCACCTCCACCCACCGGCACTTCACCTGTCAAAGCACATACAAAAGCTCACAAACCAGCCCCACCCGAACACACCACCTGAACAAAAACACCAGCTGGCATACGCATTTCTCAACAGACGCTCACTATGCAAGCATTCCACTGAATTATGGGACTTCATTGCCACCCTTGCACCCAACATAGTCTTCTTCACCAAGACCTGGCTCAACGAAACTTCCGCCCCAGATATTGCCACGGCGATAATAAGTCACTAGTGTTATGAGCTCCAAGGTACCCCAATATAGGCTTCGGTGTCTGCACGAACTTTTCCCTGCATTCGTCCCACCTTACTCTACATACCAGTTCTGGCGTTGACCTTTTACCTTAGTTATGTGATGAATAAATGTTATGTGGTTTTCTTCGAAAACTAGCCTCATTTATTATGCAAGAGGATTCTTAGTATCATATCTTAATCCCCTGCCTAGGACATGCAAATGCTATCATCATCCTTGAATGACAGACCCACAGTACCATTTCACAGCTAGGTGGAACCCCTGAGGATACTTTTCAGGTATAAAAGAACCACATCTTCACTGGGCAACCAGAGGAGAAGCTTTCACGCCGACACTAGACGCTGAGGTTCCGGCCTGCAGAAGCTCCAGTATGCAGTGGTTTGACATCCCTTGTGGGGTGTCCGACTTGAGACCAAGACTGGGTCCTCCATTCTCTCCCATTAGGTAATGGGTTTGGCTCTTTTCTAGGGAATTCTTGACTTTACACCCACATACAAGCTAGGTACATTTAGATAGAGTTGCTTTGTAGGAGTACACTCAATTACTGCCATGTATCGATATAACTGCATATATTTACTGTTTTAGCACCATGACAGAATTCTACCTTTTATTTACTCTGCCAGTGCTTGTAATCTTGTATATCTGTTTCTGTCTAATGATTATCGCAGCAAACATGTTTTACACTAGAATGAAGCTGATTCAACAAATGCTTATTGAAAAAGTCTCCATTATTTATTCTGTGTATCTCTCTGAGACTAAGTGAACACGTTTGACTGAGCGAAAAGTACTTTCCCTTTTCCACGATCCCTGAAGGATCAAGGGTTGTCACGTTTAATAGTTGCCAGAGACTATCCGCTCCTTGGTAAAGTTAGGGGTTTATGGCGGCACTGTGAGCTAGCTGGTCTAAAGACTAACATATCCTTTGGGGATGTTTGGAATCAGTCTGGACACCAATCCCTTAGTTTATGTGATCTAAACGCGCAGATCCTATGTATTATTAGGAACTACATGACACTAGGACTGCACCAACAAGCCGGGAGGAGTGTCTTACCACTATTGCACTTGGAATCTCTGGTTACTTAATGCTTATAATGCCTGAGATATGAAATGTGACACTCGAGGTTCCAATGAAACTCCTAGGTTGTACTGCTTGTATACCACTGCCTAAAAATTCTATAAAGTTTATTGAAGGAAAACAAACAAGCCGGGAGGAGGTACAGCCAATATCCACAGACACCATACAGTGCATAACCACTGACATCACCACCCAATTGAACTTAGCTCCGCTAGGACGACAAGACAACCATCAGAGGCACCCTCGCATACCGATATCCTGGCCTGTGCTCCAGCTTCTGCAACACCATCGCAGACTTCATTGCACCCCTAGGCTCAGACTCCAGACTCATCTTTCTCGAGGGCCTAAATGTTCACATCGACAAACCCAATGACATCAACACCGCACACCTCGGAATGACCGAGATGTACATGAACCTAAACACACTGCAGGTCAGATTCTGGACCCTATTTTCACCTCCAGCAACCACGTAAAATACAGCCACGTCACAGAATTCCCATGGACCGACTGCTCCATCGTCCACTTCAGCATCTCCAGCCCCCGCACCATCACCTTCAAGATGATCAGCTTCACCCGGAGGTGGAACAAAATCACAGAGAACAACTGGACGGACACCCTCGACATCTCCGACCCCACCACTTCAACCAACCTTGCACAGGGAGTAAAGAACTTTAATACCTGGATTACCAACTGTGCAGACAGCATCGTCCCCATGAAGAGGAACATCCATAGAAAATGCTACATAAAGACCTGCTGGTACACCCAAGAACTAAGAACAGTGAAACAAGACAGCAAACAGCTGGAGAGGAGATGGCATGGCAGCAAGAACTGCTCCGACAGGGCAGCCATCAAGACCTCCCTCAACCTCTACAACTGCATGCTGAGGGCAACAAAGAAGACAGCCCTAGTCACAAGCATTGAAGCAAGCGCCTACAACACCAAGGAACTTTTCAACATCGTTCTAGAATTCTCCAACCTGGCTGCCAGCGTAAACAACATCACACCTTCCAAGAAGCTTTGTGACTGTCTCTCCGACCCCTTCCACAACAAGATCGCAACCATATACAGAAACTTCAAACCCATACCTATGGACTTCCTCGACAGATACGCCACCACTCCAACTGACACAAACCACAGACTGACCACCTCGAACCTCCTCTCCACCCAGGACACCGCCTCCACTATTAAATCCATCCACTTGGGAGCTCCCACAGACCAATGCCTGCATCACATCTTCAACCTTGAAATCGTTAAGACTAGCCAGGAACTCACTACCCTGCACAACACCTTTATCACCACCGCAACATTTCCCGACACCTGGAGACACGTCAAAGTCAGAAGCCCTACTCAAAAAACCCTATGCTGACCCCAGCGAACTCAAAACTACTGACCAATCTCCCTGCTCCTATTTCCAGTGAAGGTACTGAAAACGATCATCAACAAGCAACTCATGACAGACCTGGAGCAGAACCAGCTACTCAACTCCTCCCAATCTGGGTTCCGCAGAAATCACAGCACCAAAACCGTCCTGTTCGTAACAACAGACGACATTCAAACCCTCCTCGACTGAGGAGAAACAGTAGCTCTGATCCTCCTCGACCTCTCAGCAGCCATCAACACAGTATCCCACCACACACTGATTGAAAGACTCCACATCACCATCCGAGGGGTGTGCCCAGATGGATCACCTCCTTTCTCACCGGAAGAACCCAGAGGATCTATATCCAACCTTTCACCTCCGACCCCACGGAGGTCATCTGCGAAGTCCCCTTGGGCCCATCCCTTAGCTTCATGCCCTTTAACGCATATATGACCCCGTCGGCCAACATCGTCAGAACCAACCGTCTCAACATAATTTCCTATGCAGAGGACATTCAAATCATCTTCTCACTCATCGACGACCCCACCACCACCAGAACCAACTCCCACAGATCCATGAGAAGCATCGCTGACTGAATGAAGAACAACTGCATGTAGCTGAACACAGAGAAGACGGAAGCACTGATCTTCGGCAGCAGCAGCAACACATGGAACGACTCCTGGTGGCCATCAGACCTAGGAACCACAACCACTCCCTCAGCTCATAACAGAAACCTTGAAATTATCAATGATAACAAGCTCACCATGAAATGACAGATTGTCCTCTACCTGCTTCCTCACTCTACACCTTCTACATAAGATCTTCAAGTGGTTACCCCTAAACAGGCCCTCATCACCAGCCTACTGGACTACGGTATCTCTGTCTACGTAGGAATTGCTACAAACCTCTTATAGACACTTCAGACAATACAGGACACAGCAGTCAGACTCATCCTTTAATTTCCCTGGGAGACCCACAAAACACCCCACCTCACGCAACTCCACTAGCTCCCCGTACAGAAGATATGCCAATTCAAGCTGCTGGCCCACACATACAAGGCCCTACCCAACCAAAGACCCGCCTACATGGACCACCGCCTGAACTTCCATCAACCATCGCAAGCACTATCCTCCACCCCCTCTCACTTGGTCATACTCCCTGGAGCTACCAAAGCAGAAGTGGAGGACACTCCTTCTCCCATATCACAGCAAAGACCTAAAACAGCCTCCCCAGGCAACTCCAGACCATCACCTCACTTCCGGAATTCCGCATGGCCCTTAAGACCTGGTTGTTTGAATAAGTCTCCAAGCGTCCGGAAACCCTATTGGGTGTTTAGCCGCACTCTATAAATCCTGATTGATTGATTGACCTACGTAGCCCTTTAAATATATCTCAGGTGCGCCATTGCAGAGCAAGTGTGAGCAGTTTTAAACTCCCATTTCAAACTGGCAAAATAAACCTTTTGCCAGGCCCAAGTCTTCCTTTTTAATACAAATAAGTAAGGTAAGTAGGGTAAGCCATAGACAGCCCAGAGGGCAGGGTGCAATATATTGAAAAAGCAGGATTTGTACTTAAGTTTACGTGTCCTGGAAGTGGAAAACTCTCAAAGTCCTTTTTCATTACTGCAAGGATAACACTGGGATTACCTTATAACATTTTCTAGGTTTAATTTCCAAATGGGAAGATATAACCAATTCAAGTTTGTCTGTCTGTCTCTAGAATACTTAATTAAAATCCTAACTTATGGAGACTTCGGATTTTAAATTACAATTCTGAAAATGCTACTTTTAGAAAGTTAACCATTAAATGTAATGGGGCAACCCTGTGTCCCTCATAACCTTGGTTATAGTTGACTAGGACTACAATGTGTTCTGTTGGTTTATTCAATTGCTAAGTCTAGATGACAATACATCAAAGACAATCAATAAAATAGAATTACTCTATTTTGAAGTAGAAGTATAAGTCAAAACACACCAAACACAAGACATACTTAATATGAATTATATTTACATATCATTTTAATGTATCATGTAATATACGGCTGTTACATAATTAAATCACAGGACAAATAACATGAATCTAAGGACTGATAAGACTTAAATTGTGACAATATTCAATACATATTTACAAGAAATTACAAATAAAAAACATCAAGACATAAATAATACATAGAAATGTGTCCTATTTCAACATATGTGGTTCAACTTCCACCCTTTTTAAACCTTGGCATTGACTTAGAAGGTGAAGTGACTAAGGACGTGGATTTGTTTAAGCGTCGACGTTTCGACCCAGTATGTGTGTGTTAATGCATGAACATCAACAACATGCTATTCATGACTGGATAGATGGAAGTGGTTTTCCAACATTCAACTTGCTTTCCACGTAATAACAGATTCCACTTCATCAATATATCAAACTCTTAACTGCATTTTTAACGTCTCATAGATGCTTTCAACTTGTTTGCATACCATTTGGGCTATTGTCAGCAGCCACTGCATTCAATGTACTAACTTTTGACAGACCATAAAGTGGTAATTCTCTTTCAGGGCGATATTGTTGCTATCGGGAGAAACAGACAAGAATGCGATCTGAGACTCAGATAAGTATTTAAAGTGGCACATAACAAGGGTCTTACTGTTGAATTTAAGAAGTGTACATTTGTCTTGAAGTCAGTTATCTATTTAGCACATGAAATAAGTGAGAAAGATGTATTACCAAATAGAACTAATCAAAGCTATCAGAACAATCCCTTACCCTACTTCGAAGGTCGATGTTAGTTTTTTCTTGTACTGTCGGGGATTTACGTTAAATTTTTACAGGATTTCGCAACTAAAACATCTGAGATTAGATAGTTATGACATCTGCACAGCTTTTCCCTTTAGGGCTTTGATCCTTGTATTCAGGGGCATCTTAAGGATTTTGGGGCCCTGTTCGGAACAGCTTTAAACTTATGATCCAATTTCAACTCTTTCATGCCCTCTTTAGCCAGGTCACTGACAGTACACAAGCACACTCCTCCAAATTCTAAATGTGTTTACATCTAATATTCAGGTATAGTGACCTGTGTTTTCAATATTGTAACACGGCAGGGGATCTCTCATACTATTGGAAATAATCACTGTGATATCTTCCCATTTCTCATTTGTGAGGTCCTGTTTTGATCTAAAAGAAACTTTTTTTATGGATGTTGTATGAAACAAACACAACATTTCTCTGCAAAATGTCTGCAATTGACTCTCACATATTTCCCACATGAAACATAAATTAAAAGAAAACGGTATTTAAAATAACCTGTTTAAGAATATCAGTGCAAGACTCTGAAGAACAGATCTTGCTCTAGCAGGAGGCCCCATGAAAGGCTGAGGACCTGGGCCAAAGCCCACTATGCCCATGTCTTAAAACGTCTCTACTCGTATTAGAACTATCTTTACTACAGATGTTAGTAGGAAAGGTTTAGGTGTAGTATATTCTTAAATAGCAAGGAAAGGCCAAGAATGAACTATCTGCTTTGCACCTTACTCTCCCACTAAGGGAAACATCCCACTGAAAGAAAGGTGAAAGGGTGTGTGGGAGGTATGGGTAAATTCAGACTGCATGTCTGGGAGTTAGAATTTCCTATCCACAAAGACCACAAACCTCTCACTAAAATACTAACAACTGCAGGAATGTAGAAAGCTACTCCAAGTTTAGTGAGAATGCAATTGAGGTTGCTAGATTACAATTATAAAGTACAATACTTACCAGAAGCCAAAAATAAGGTGGAAGATTTTCTAAGCAGTGTTCTCATAATTATTAAAGAACAAACTCTCGATATACAGGAAGGTTTTACTGTAGCAGTAGTGGGTAACAATACTGTGGAGGCTAGATCCAAAGAACAATGCAGAGAAGGGTATGATTCAGACCAAGTGTTGTATTTAGTTTAGAAACATATAACTAGTAATTGGCCTGAAGTGTGAAGAACTTTTGGGAGTTTAAAGATGAATTATCTTGGGAAGCTGATGGGATCTTAAATGAGAGGGAACAGAGTTATATCACCCCAAAACAATTGCAAGAGAATATTTTAGAAGTTAATCATGAAGGTCACATCGGAATAATTAAGAACAAAAAGAGAGTTAAGTCACAATATTAGTGGCCTGGAATAGATAAAGAGACTGAATAAACTGTGGGAAATTGCATGGAATACTGCAACACTAACAAGACACTAATCACTTTTAGACCTCCCCTGTGTCCTTTAAAATGCCCAGATGGGCCACGGGGAACTATAGATATTTTGGGCCCCATTTTAGATCAGAAAGTAGTAGAACAATATGGTACAGTCTTGTTAGAGTTGTATTCTAAGTGGTCAGAATTCATGCCAATGATATTGTTAGACTTTTGGATGAAACATTTCAACGTGACGGTATGCCAAAATCACTTCTCAGTGACAACAGACCTCAATTTGTGTCAGGGCTACTTCAAAGTTTTGTGTCCAGGAATAATAATATGTGAAGGCACACATCTCTTTACCACTCAGCTGGCAATAGTGATGTTGAATATTTTTAAGAGGGTCTTGATGTGGAGTATCCAAATTGCAATTCAAAGCAGTAAACAATGGGAACTTGAATTCAAAAAAGTTGTTGTGTGCATACAACATCACACCCAGTGGGCAGGGTTCAGTCCCTTTAAAGTCCTAAAAGGAGAGAACATTTTACCAAGGACAACCTTGTGTGATTGAAGAGTAAAACAAAAAGTACTATGCCAGTTGAAACGATTAAGACGATAAATACAGCTTAGGTGCATTATAAAGAATATTATGATCGGAAGCACGGAGTACAAGGTGTAAAGTTGGTAGTCAGAGACAGGCTCTGGGTGAATAAATAAGGGAGGAAGAGGAAAGGTAGCAGTAAATTTACTCGTCCTTCCTAAGTGTTGAGGTTATTCACTAATTCGGCTAGGCTGAGCGTCGGTAAGGTTTGGCACTTTGGAAAGATTGCTCAATGCAACAGAATGTTAGATTTCACCAATACAGTGATCAACAATTATAAAACCAAGGGGTAGTTGATGGATGTAGGTAATACTGATGGTCTGAGTCAAAACTCCAGGGAGTATTTAGAGCCATTTGGTAGTGGACCTACTTCAAGGACTGCTACTACCCTTAGAGCTGAAATAGCTAACATGAAGAAAGTCAAGAAATGTGCAACCAAAAGGAAGAGAAAACTGGTGCATGTACCCAGGATATTTTAAACTTTTATCACAGATTGATGTGTTTTCCAACAAGAGTTTCATTTACTTATTGCTTTATACTAAAAAGTATAAGAAATTATACTTACCATGGCCAATACTTGCTTCGCTTATGTTATATATTAGAAGGTTATTCTTGAATGTTTCCTCATTACGGTTATAAGTTTTCCTTATTACTGCCATTATTTTAGTTAAAGAGAGGAAATTAGTTATATTCGAAGATGAAGTTATTGCATTACATAGATGACAGTTTGAAGTGACAATAAATTTGAAAGCAGCTTTGTGCAGTTGGGGTAATTGCTCTGTGTGTGAATAAAAATTCAAGCAGAAAAGGGAGTCTGGCCTTATCACAGGGCTACCTCAATTATAAGTTGATAGACTTGTAAAGGTGTTTTGTTGTGCAGGAAGGGGTTAGTAGTGCTGTAGATTTGTGGTCATGTTGATTTTAATAGATGGATGGTGGATCAGACACACTGAAGTGAATCAATGAAGACTGGTGGATCTGTAGTAACTCTTAAACAATTGAAGTTGATACTTTAAAGCTCCGGCAGCTGTGTGTTGGGTAACAGTTTAGTGGAAGTGATTGATTGCAGCTGCATGTATAATGGAAGTATTTTGAGAGTTCAAGACGCTTGCAGAATGACTTGAAGGGGAAATCTGTGGAGAACCTGCAAAGCTGAGGAAGCACTGAGAAAGGCTGTCATATGAAGGGATAATTTGAAGGGTGTAGTTGCGGTTAACAGTATGTGTTGTTGCTGTCATACAGGGAGTTGAAGAAATGTTTCAGTGGGTAGCCTAGTGTTATTGTGCCTGGTGCAGAAATGAAGCTGAATCCTCAAAGAAAAATATTTAAATATCAGTAGTTCCAACCTAAACTTTTATCTGGACAAAGTTGATGATACAAGGATTAGCAATTTGGATCACATTAAAATATGCTAGGTAAGGCACTTTGACACACTGTTCTATCTACTGTATGCTGCAGTAACAACTTTGATGAAAAACCTTCAGACTGTACCTCTGGACTGTCCTTCACGGAGTCGGAACGGGGAAGCTCTGAGAGCTGTGAGAAGCGCCGGTCATAAATACACAGGTGGAGGTGTTTGTCGAGTACTCGGAAATCTTCATAACTCCGCTTGACAATCCAGCTCCTGCCCTGTATCAGGAAAGAGAAAGCAATAACAGTTTCATCAAAATTTAATGCGCACCAAAAGTATTCTGACACTGATAAACGATGCATGGTTAGTGAACTATGTTGAATGTCTGAGTAACCACATTTAAATACAAAGAACAAGAACATCTGGGGACCAAGAAAATAATGCTGGATTCACAAAGTCCCATCACAAGAGGAACGCCATTTTACACGTAACTCTTCTTATCCCCTCCAGATACTGCCAGCCCTACTTATTATAGTTATTTATATAGTTATTCTCTTGGGAGGGGAGGTGTTAGAGTGCTGCTCAGATAACAGCAAAAATATCAAGTAACATAATTCAAAATAAAAATACGAGAGAATTGAAAAGGAGACATTGGTTTAGTGGAATAAGATTACTTTGTAAAAAAAAAAAAAAAAAGTAAGAAACACCTTTGGAGGAAAAACAAGGGTTATGTAACAAGCTGGTTCCTGAATAGCATTTTTTTGTTTTTTTAATGGAACTGGACAAGGTTTTCCTAAGGATCGCAGGTCTTTAGAGAGCATTCCACAGACAGTGAGCAGTCACTGAGATGGATATGGCTGAAGCAGAGTTAAAGTTGAAACTTTTAAATTATAGGTGAAGTACTTTTAGTTCTGAGCTTTTTTTATAACACCAAATATATTTCTGGTCGCTTGGAGGTAAGCAGATTGATGAATCTGAGGATACTGACCAGTTCGGGGCATTGGTGAAACAGTAGGGAAGGGGGGACCTTGCTTACCTTGAGAAACACTAAGACTGTGATGAAGACAGAGTGGGGCTTACCCTGTGCTGAGCGCTCGAGGTAGCAGAAGGGCTTGTAGTCTCCCTCAGTCAACGGGCAAAGTGTGCGGGGTCTATGGTGAATAATGTGCCCATACTTTTGTAATTTCCCAAAAACAGCTTTGCTTCCCAAGGTGCTTGTTGCCTGAAAGAAATGTAAATGTGTGCAATTTGTTTTTCAACCTTAATTGATGGAGTCATTTGAGGTTTCATGGGTGCAAGGATGTATTCTTTTTGAGAAGTAATGCAAAGGCATTACAAACTATGTTCTAGAGTGGGTTCTCTTACTTTTCACTTACAAAAGTGTTTGCACTGGGTACAGTCAGCTTGCTTATTGCTAAATATATATTTTTTAAAGCACTGGTCTTATCTTAAAAAATATTTTTATAGCATCCCATGTTTTACTTAGTGTAATGGTATTTTAAAATAATGACTTGCATATTAACAGTGCTTTCTGTTACATGTTAGGGCCTCGTAGCACTATATATACACATTCACTATCAATTCAATATCACTATTCCCCACTGCACCCACCAGGATTTAGGGTCTCATGTACAAAGGGTTTTAGTGTTCGCAAACACACTGATTCAGTGAATCCCCCCCCCTTTTTTTTTTAAATACACTTATCCCACTTAACAATTCAAAAAAGTTTACCAGTATTGCTAAACGGGCTTAGAAAACCATTAGGAATCGCTAATTAGCATCCCTTCCAAATACCAATTCCTTATGCTATGTATTAATGTGTTCTGATCGAAATCCTATTGCAGAGCATTAATATATTATCTCAAAGGAGGTGGTCAGCCATTCACAAACGGGAAAGGCCCTTAGCCTTTTCTAATGTTGAGTAAATCATTTTCTAGGATTTGGCACTGGTCAGTGGTCACAGAGCCACTGCCTACTCCTAAAAAAGGTTTGTATAACTTTTAATTTCGTTTTTCTAAACATATCAGGTTCTCCTTTAAGGAAAATGAGCTGCATTTAAAAATAATTGCTTTATTAAAATATGGTGGCCTGCTGACCCCAGTAGGCCAACATCGCTGTGATTGTGGCTAATCATACTGAGCTGCAATTTGTAATCTACCTCATGAAAACTGATGAGGTAGGTCGAACTGTGATTCACTACAATTCTAAATTTTAATTTTAGTACATAGTTTGGTTCGTAAAATACCAATGCATTTAGTAGAAACCAATTTATTGCTATGTATGGGGCATCTCTATGGGTATTTGCAACAACATGTGAATTTGGGATTTCACAGATCAGCTGATTAGGGATCAGTTAGTCACTATATGCTTTAATAAAATGAATTCAGGAATGTCTGTTGACCTATCTCTTGAAGATATTTTATTTATGAGTTTTTTATAGCAAAAACATGATCCGAAGGTATCAGAGCGCTTTACAGGGTAAGCACAAGAACAATAACAAGAGGTACCTAGAGATTAGATAAAAACTATATAGTAACAGTAAAAGGAGTAAACAGTATATAGTGGGATATGTAAAAAGAATTAGCTAGAAGTATCCGAGTTACATAATGCATAATGCGTTAGTAAAAATACACAGCAAACTTATAAAAAAGAAGAATCCAATAGACAGTAGGACATGGGAACGCATCAGTTCTGAGGTAGTTGAGATAGGGAGATAGATGTAAGAAAGGGGAGAGTAGATGTATAGATATTCACTGATGTAGAGAAAAAACATGGCATCTTAGTGCTTATGTTCATGACAACTTAGTGCTGAATAGAGGAAGCGCAATAGCATGAGATACATAGAGAGTAGATAAAAATATATAGGAACAGGAAAAACGAGTAAACAAAATACAGTGGGAAATATAAACAGAATATCAGCAGGTACCGGAGTTACATATAGTGTAAATAAAATACACAGCAACAGTAAATCAAAGAATACGATAGACAGTGTACACAGGTTCTGAGGTAGTTGTGGTAGGGGGGGAGCACTGATGGAGAGAGTAGACGGAAAGCTTTCCCCAAGGTAGTGCTGCATAGATTAGCGGACAGAAGGAGGTCAGGGTCTAGACAGGGAACATGGGCACGGCCAAGTCCTCAGCGAGAGAGAAATTTGTAGGGTAGACACTTCTTTCCTGAAGAGGGACGTGAATGGGTTGCATCTGATCTAAGAAGGGAGAGAGGTTCAAATATTTGGGGCCATTCCAGAGAAGGATTTGTTGCAGGTTTTATTTTACTTGAATTTTTGTGGCTTGAGAAGTAAGGAGCTCGTACTTCTAGAGGATCTGTTTCCACCAAAAAGGTTCAGTTCTGGGATAGGTAGGAATGGGTATTACGGTGCAGTGCTTTATGAGTGATGGAACTGTATCCTGGGCTCGAATGGTAGCCAATTCAAAGCTCGAAGGTCAGGGGTGCTGTAATCACTTTTTTTTAGATCCTGTGATGAGCCTAGCTGCTGCATTAAGTGTAGCCTGCAAAGGAGTAAGTGAGGTTTTCGGGAGGCCCACAAATGTAGCGCTACTGTAGTCCAGTTTTGAAAGCACAAGCGCATGAGTTGCAGTTGTGAGGTCAGTTGCGAGAAGGGAAGATTTTAGTTTCCTAAGGATATTCAGCTGATGGTTAGCTCCTCTAGTGATGGTGCTTTTGTGTTTTTGCATACAGAGGTCTTTGTCTAAAGTGATACCTAGGGATTTGGCAGATTCAACGATATGTGGGGTGCAGTTCACAAGGCGGAGAGAAGGGGAAGGCAGCCATTGATGGTAGAGGTGGTAGTGGGAGGTGTGATTAGTAAGAATTCCATTTTAAGGGCGTTGTGTTTGAGGCGATTTAGAGTCAGCCATGGTTGTGTTAATGTTAGGGTGTTATTGTGGGTGTGGTTGTTGATGTTGTCTAGGGAGATTATTCTCCACTAGAGTTGCGTATCGTCAGCATACATATGTTTGGAGATGTGGGAGCATTTGAGGATATCGGTTAGGGGCTCCATGCAGAGGTTGAACAATGTCGGGGAGAGGATTGAGCCTTGGGAATCCCCAGCGATAGAGGAGCCTGCTCGGATAGAGCGCGATTAATTAGGACACGCTGCGACCTGTTGTATAGAAAGGAGGAGAACCATCTTAGCACCGTGCCAGAGAGGTCCATCCTGTGTTCTAGAAGGTAGAGTAGGGTAGCATGGTTGATGGTGTCAAAGGGTTCTGACAGATCCAGTAGGATCAAGAGGCAAGGTTTATTCAGATCAAGCTACTGAAGGGCGTCGTCGACAATCTGGACCATGGCAGTTTCGGTGCGGTGACATTATCGGAAGCCAAACTGGCAAAGGTCTAGGAGTTGGAACTGTTCAATATGATTATGGAGCTTTAAGTTCACACATTTTTCTAGGATGTTGGAGATTGGGTGGTAGTTTTTGGGGTCAGAGTTTTTTGTTTTTAGGACAATGGTAACCTGACCAAGTTTAAAGCAGTCAGATAGGTAGCCTTGAGTGAGAGAGGCATTGATTACATTAGCAAACACAAGGAGATGATGGACGGGGCCCTGAAACATTTCAGACACTCACCCCCAGTCACAGATCTGGGTATTATCCATCATCGTTCTTTAGGGCACTTCGGACAGGTTTCGGGGTAACACCCCTCATCAGCCAGGCTAGCCTGAATCCAGTGGCAAAGTGAGCAAGGGACCCACATCTGGGCATACCCTGCCAACTTAGGGCAAACAAGGAGATGATGGACGGAGCGCTGAAACTTTTCAGACACTCACCCCCAGTCAGAGATCTTGGTTGAATTCATCATCGTTCTTTAAGCCACTTTGCCCCCCAATTCAAACCCAGCCATATGCAAATCAGTCTTGCCCCTGTTCCTCATAGGAACAGTCCAGCTTGAACTGCCAAGCCTGGACCTGAAAAAAGCATCCTGCGACTAGTTTCTGGGTAACACCCCTCATCAGCCAGGCTAGCTTGAATCCAGTGGTAAAGTGCCACTGGATCGTTTGCATTGATTATCTCAGTCCACAGTGTGAGTAGGAGGTGAATGAATTAATTTAGGAGTTTGGAGGGGATCAATAAAGTGGTTAGAATATTTCAAGGTGGTCAAAAGATTTAAAGTGCATATCTCATTGAGGGTTATGAAGCTGAACATGGGGGTGTCATTTTTGGGGGAGATGAGGTGGTTATATGAGCAAGCTACATGGTCCATTGTATAGGGGTGAAGCAGGGGATTGGGTGGAAGAAGATTGAGAGTGGTCTGTATGTTGTTAGTGATTAACAATGTTTTCTCAGTAAAAAAGGAGGCAAAGGTTTCACAGTTAAGGGGTGCTTCGTAGTTTGTGGAAGTAGGATCGCTTTTGCAGGTAGATTGGTTTCTGATAATGTCGCACTGTTTCTTAGGTCTATTAGTAGCAATGTCAAATTGATTTTGAAAGAGAGCTGCTTTGGAATCCCTAATGAGCCTATTTTATGCGCTGTGTCTTTGACGTAGGATTTTGAGGTTGGCCAAGGAGGGTGTGCGTCTCCATGCTCCTTCGGCAGGTGTAAGGAGTAGCTGTTCTTCGTTGAGATCACTTTTGAATCAGAAGTTGGAACATTTGGACGGGATTCTTTTTAGTAGGGGCTATGATGTCCATGATTTTTTACATGGATTTGAAATGGTGAACAGTGAGGTCTTGGGCATTGGTCATGGAGGAAGGCAGGAGCAAGGTTTCATAACTAAAATTAGATATAGAAATCGAGTTAATGTTGCAGGTGTTGCGGATACAGTATTTGGCTTTCTTTGGTTGGCCTTTGGAGGTTATTGCTTTTATATTTTGGAAGAACATTACACAGTGGTGGTCAGTCCAATCGCACAGGAGAATAGAGTCAACTTGTAAGGTCGTTGGCAATGATTAGGTCCAGGGTGGCTCCTTTCTTATGGGCTTGGATTAGGTGGAGGTCCTGAAGGAAGGCTTTGAAACAGTTCACAACCAGGTACTTGGTATTGTTCCAATGGATGCTTAAGGCACCAAGGAAGATCTGGTTGGTATGATCGTCAATGTTGAAGGAGGGGTGAGAGATGATGGTCTCGATTTTGTTGGCTGGTCGGGTGAGATCTCCAGGGGAAGGGTTATATGAGTCAAGTAGGTCGAGTAGATCATCGTTTGATAGTCCTGTAGAAGGGCTGAGTGCTCGCAATGTGGGCAGGGATACATACGAAAATAATATAATCAAAGTAGGGAAAAAGAAGAGGCTGTGATCCCATCGGCTTCCAGCTAGTCATATATAATCAAAGGGGATGGATCACTTGTTACTGGCACCAGGGTTCAGGTGGCTGTGTCCGATATAGGTAAAAAACCCTCAATCACGTAGAATTATGTGTGGGCGGTATATCTTGGTTCTCCGCCTTTAGATACGTGATAGCATCATCATTGGGTTAGTTCCATGCATCCTCCAACCTGGAGGGAACCACTGAATTTTCAGTAGTGATCAGGGAAAAAAATGATAAAGTAAAAAAGTGAGAAGTGCTCAAGTGGAGTGAGTAGTTAAAATAGAATATTCCTCATGCTTCCTATAAAAAAGCCTTTATTCTGATAGGAGCCGGGGAAACATTAAAAAGTTCAAGTTGCAGCTAGGACGTGTTATGAGTCCTCTGCGGTATTAAAAATAGTGAACGGTCGACATGTTTCAGCTCTTGTAATGCCCATGGGGGGTCAGGGAGCTTTCTTCAGGACCACAGGTGAAAGGTGTGAATTGAAGACTTTTCAATTTCATGTAGAAGTTCCAATGCCAATTTCTGATGGACTTCGTCAGGGGTAGTACCTATATACAGATAAAATCAGTGAAGATAGGGGCAAAAGGGAAAGTGGATATGAGCGCAATAATAATACCGCAGAGGACTCATAACACGTCCTAGCTGCAACTTGAACTTTTTAATGTTTCCCCGGCTCCTATCAGAATAAAGGCTTTTTTATAGGAAGCATGAGGAATATTCTATTTTAACTACTCACTCCACTTGAGCACTTCTCACTTTTTTACTTTATCATTTTT
Source organism: Triturus cristatus (assembly GCF_964204655.1). NCBI lineage: Eukaryota > Metazoa > Chordata > Amphibia > Caudata > Salamandridae > Triturus > Triturus cristatus. Next base: position 20,404,365 of record NC_140584.1, read on the forward strand.
TTCCCTGATCACTACTGAAAATTCAGTGGTTCCCTCCAGGTTGGAGGATGCATGGAACTAACCCAATGATGATGCTATCACGTATCTAAAGGCGGAGAACCAAGATATACCGCCCACACATAATTCTACGTGATTGAGGGTTTTTTACCTATATCGGACACAGCCACCTGAACCCTGGTGCCAGTAACAAGTGATCCATCCCCTTTGATTATATATGACTAGCTGGAAGCCGATGGGATCACAGCCTCTTCTTTTTCCCTACTTTGATTATATTATATTTAGCAGCACACAGCTGTGGGAATCTTCCCTTTATTCCTGTTTTTACAAGGAATAATCAGATCTCGGTAACAATTACCTTGACCTTATCTCGCCCTTCCCATCCAAAAATGGCAGAGAACTTAGGCTTAAGTTATTCTTTGGATGAAATCAATGCCATCCTTGCTGCCCCCTCATCCTTCCTACAGGATGGAGATCTAACGCAAACCCTAGCACAAAATAATGATTGGGAAACACTATCCGAAGACAAGAAGGAACAGGTAAAAACTGCGATCCATGGTGTCATCATGACGGAGTATTTGCGTGCCAACGCTGCACCCAGAGGCCTCTGGGTCCATAATGCTCCTAGAATTTTTCTGCAAGATTTAGCCTTCAGAAAAGATTGGTCAGCGATCTCATGGAAGTGCACCAGAGACTACCTCGTCCTCATAATTAAAACCGCGACAAGACTAACCGAAGCCCTCACGATTAAAATCCAACTAAGTGAGACGAAACTGAAAAACATGGTGCATATCACCGTTTACAAAAAGAAATTAGAGGAGATCAATCGCGACATGAACGAGACGAAGGAATATCTGACGCAAAACAAAATCCAAAAATTAAGTAAGGATTTGAAACGCTTTTCCACTGAGAAAATGCATCCATACTCTAAAGATGATTATGAGGCACCTACCTATCAATCTGACAACGAATCCAGTGCCAACTCCTCCAACAATTCAGATTATAGTGGAGAAGATACTACACAACAACGTAACTACAGAGGCTCCAATAGACGCCAACAGAGACGCAGACCAAACATATGGCGCAATCCAGCTATAGGTCAACTCCCACCTCCTCTTTTCCACCCCTTTGTTCAAAATTACCAAGGATGGATGAATCCTTACCAAGCAGCACCGCCTCCATTAGGTCCCTATATGGGACCCTTCCCTCAACAACAACCGTCTTTTTTAGGGAGAGGCCGATCCAACCAGAGAGGAAGGAGGAGAGGCGTGACCTGGTTAGACCAAGAAAGGCAAATACTAACCAGGAGCATGTCCAACCAGAACAAAGACAAACCGAGCACAAGCACGACACATTAATCTTTAACATCTCTGATACTCTTCTTACAGCAGAACAAGAATCTGTACTTAACAAAGGTCTAGGCTTCGTACCCACTCCACCACTGGACATCTTCAAACTACAAAGTGAAGTTGCCCATTTTTGCAGAGCATTGAAATTGAAAGCATTCTTCCAAGATAGAGAGGATAATACCAACAGAGGAGACACCTCTCTGAGATCCAAGTCGACCTTCTGTCCAGCGCCCCATCAAGTTCCTATTGAGATCCAAGCGTTTGAACAAGCAGTCATGAAGGAAATCAACCAACTTGGTGAGACAGTGAAAAAACCTTTTATGAACACCACAAACAAAGAGAAAAAAGCCCTGGATGAACTAAAAACACACCCAAACATCATCATCAAACCCGCCGACAAAGGCGGAGGCATTGTTATTCTCAATAAAGAAGGCTACTACACAATGTCAAGAGTTACTATCTGATGATAAATTTTACAAAATAATATCAGAAGATCCTACACCTAGATTACAACGAACTATCAACCTTATGGTTGAAGAAGCTGAGATAAATAGTTGGATATCAAAGAACGAAGCCTCGTTTTTACGTACCACCCTCCCACGAACACCATACTTCTACTCTCTTCCGAAAGTGCACAAAGCAAGAAGACCCCCACCTGGTCGTCCCATAGTATCTGGGATTGGTTCAGTCTTGGAACCTCTCTCCCAGTTTGCAGACCAATTCTTAAAACCTATGGTCCAACGTACACCCACCTATCTCAAAGATACACGTGATCTTCTCAATTTCCTAAGAGACAAGAGTTTCTCTAGTGAAACAATGCTGCTAGTAGGACTCGATATAGAAAGCCTCTATACGAGCCTACCACAACAAGCAACCCTTAACACTCTGGAAGATTTACTGTTCCAACAAGATTGGCTATACCATACGCCTAGACACTTTGTCTTAGAATGCTGCAGATTGGCCTTGACTGAAAACTTCTTCGAGTACGAAGGTACTCTCTACCAACAATGCCACGGTACTTCCATGGGGAGTACCTTCGCTCCAAGCGTGGCAGGCCTCTATGTCAGCAATTTTGAGAACACCTTCATATTAAATGACACTAACCCCTTCCTTCCAAAAATCCAGTTTTGGAAAAGGTATATAGATGATGTCATTATGCTCTGGGAGGGTACTAAAACTGACTTACAAGAATTCCACGACTGGATGAATACTCAAGACCCCTGCCTGAAGTTTACCTATGAGGCAGATAAGGACCACTTGGACTTCCTAGATCTAACCATTTACGTTGAAAATGACACCATCAAGACGAAGACCTTTTTTAAAACAACGGCCAAGAACAGCTTGCTTTCTTTCAATAGTTTTCACCCGCGTCCACTACGAGAAAACCTGCCTTACAGCCAATTCCTTCGACTTAAAAGGAACTGTAGTGAACTCAGTGAGTACAAGCTGCAAGCACAAGACCTTGAGAACAAACTCAAGAAAAGAAACTACCCTGCAACAATAATCAGAAAATGCCAGAAGAGGGCTCGAAACCAGCCAAGAGAAAGCCTCCTGGAATTAACACCGCAAGCCACAACTACTGAGAAATTGACCTGTGTCACCACCTACAGTACTGTAACAAACTCAGTTAAAAAAATCATCAACAAAAATTGGCGCATCGTCACATCTGGCAACCTGACCTGGCCCAAACCCATGTTTGCTAATAGACGAACCAGGAACTACAAAGACATCCTGGTACATACACGTCCACCAGCTGTCAAATCAAATCCAAGTCCAAATACTCTGTGGTCCCTACCCCCAGTCACTGGCCACTTCCCATGCGGCAATTGTTCTGTCCGTCCTTTGACAGATATTACCAAAACTATCATTTTATCACCTAATTTGACCTGGACGATGAAACAGCATACCAATTGTAACACGACACACGTCATTTACATGATAACTTGCCCGTGTGCTCTGAGGTACATTGGAATGACTTGTCGCAAGATCAAACAGAGAATATGTGAGCACCGAAGCAATGTTAAATGCGGACGAGGAACCACCAAACTGAGTACACACTACATTGAACATCCACACACTGTCAATGAACTGAGATGGGTAATTCTTGAAACACTTGTATCCAAAACACCCAATGCAGAGAAACTACTCTTCCAAAAAGAACAAAGATGGGTTCATCGCCTCAAAACTAACATTAAGGGATTAAATGACGATATTCCTTGGCTAAGTATGTCATTATAAAAAGACTATACGTCCCACATTTATTACGCTGACGTTTTTTCCTTTTTTCCTTCCTTTTTCAACTGTATTTATGAAAAACGGGCTTTTCCTCCAATCAGGGGAAACTCAGTCCTCCTGCTTTCTAAATACTACAATAGACAACAAATTAAACGGCTGCTTTAACATCTAGATCAACTACGGCATGTTCTGTCCATTTACCTCACTGGATAAAGTTTTTTCAGACACTGACACGGCCCGCAGTAGTCCCCCTTTCTACTTCCACAGATTTGCTATTTAAGACACACCCCTGGCTTCCACGTACACACAGGAAACCAGAGTCAGCACAAGTCGTAGCTGACATATGCGGTACGGAGCCCTATACTTCAACGCAATGAAGACACGTAACGTTATTCTGTTATTTCTCCTCCCGTAATGCTCGTTATTTCTTATCTTCATTTGCACAGTAATATCGCTGCCTGTATCTACGTACGGAGCCCGTACTGTGAAAACATCAGGTATTTTCTTTTTCGGTAGTCTAACTTATCGCTTAAATTAGAAATGATTCCTCATTAAGCATGCTTAAATGTTGCAACTGTCGCCACTTAGCTACACGTGTGAGAATCAATAGCCGTAACCTTAGACAAACACGGACAGTATCGCCCCGGTTTTAATGCATTTAGAGTCTCTTTGCTGACAAGCACGTAATTACTAACATCAAATACCATGTAGTCTGTACCACCCCCGCTTCATGAATAAATACTTGTATGTCTTACTATATCGTTATTTTCATAGGGCATTGTGTTTTTAAGGCTCTCCTAGTAAGAGCGATGGTTCGAAACTTCACTTGCAGATAAAAATGTATACCAAGTATATAAAGATTTGCCAATTATAGTTGCTTATGTATACCTTTGCAGCTCCCATGGCCCTTTTTTCCCCTTGGTATTACTAAGGACGCTCATATCCACTTTCCCTTTTGCCCCTATCTTCACTGATTTTATCTGTATATAGGTACTACCCCTGACGAAGTCCATCAGAAATTGGCATTGGAACTTCTACATGAAATTGAAAAGTCTTCAATTCACACCTTTCACCTGTGGTCCTGAAGAAAGCTCCCTGACCCCCCATGGGCATTACAAGAGCTGAAACATGTCGACCGTTCACTATTTTTAATACCGCAGAGGACTCATAACACGTCCTAGCTGCAACTTGAACTTTTTAATGTTTCCCCGGCTCCTATCAGAATAAAGGCTTTTTTATAGGAAGCATGAGGAATATTCTATTTTAACTACTCACTCCACTTGAGCACTTCTCACTTTTTTACTTTATCATTTTTTTCCCTGATCACTACTGAAAATTCAGTGGTTCCCTCCAGGTTGGAGGATGCATGGAACTAACCCAATGATGATGCTATCACGTATCTAAAGGCGGAGAACCAAGATATACCGCCCACACATAATTCTACGTGATTGAGGGTTTTTTACCTATATCGGACACAGCCACCTGAACCCTGGTGCCAGTAACAAGTGATCCATCCCCTTTGATTATATACAGGGATACATACGGTCAGAGTAGTGGATGGAGATAGTGGGGGAGGTGTTAGATAGGTGGTGAGTTAAGTGGGGGGCACTTGTGTTCGAGATTGGATGTGATACAAAATAATTTGAGAATGTCTGCTCGGATCATATGCATATCAGAAATAATAGTGTTGAGCATAAGGTCATAGGACAGGTTAGTGGGAGGTTCCAGGTTGGGGGAAGAGTAGGACTGAGGGGGAGACTCCGAGCGATTAGGGCTGCTGGAGTTGGTGAGGTTCACCACTGGAGCATTGGTGATCGTTGGACGAAAGGCAGAGCTGGGTGGGAGGAACCTAGTAAATGGGAGTATGGATGCGGGGGCTCTGAGGGATTGAGGAGAAGTGATGTCAGACTGGTGTAGATGGGGAGGAGTTGGAATTGTCAGTGGTGATGCCTTGCTGGTGTAGATAAAGGGGGAGTTAAGAGTTGTCAGTAGTGGGGGGGGGTGAGATGGGCAACAGTAATGTCTGTGGACAGATGGGAGACCACCTGGGGGGAGTGGGGGAGATGGTGGACTAGTAGAGTAGTAGGGGAGAGGGGGTTATCTAAGGGGGAGAGTCGGAGGGGGAAGGCGAGGGGAAAGATAGGGGGAGTGGCATTGTCAAGTTTGTGTTTGGGGTAGGAGAAGAGGTTGCTGAAGAGTTCCAGGTTATGATCTGAAGATTGAATGAGTACAGTGCCGTTATTATAAATGGATATTATGGTGTTGCCGTGGTACAATGTGGAGTGCGCGATAGTAAGTTTAGGGCCATGAGGGATTTTCTTGGTTGTGGTGGTGTTGACTGAGGAAGAAAGAACATTCCTCCATTCGACACAGCGGTTGGTTTAAAGATGAGATCGTTGAGTAAGGTGCCCTTGTTGTGGCAGAAGTATGGGTCAGTGAAAAGGGCTTCTTTCCTAAGGTTGAGGATTTTATGTTTGTGATTTCTCTTAGCGTTTTTGGATAGGTTTTGAGAGGTAGTTTATAACAAATGAGTCACTTCCTGTGGGGGCTAGCAAGGCATTCAGCAAGACGGCATCAGTTAGGTCTATGCCGAGGGTGGGGAGAGGACAGAGTGCCCTATGGTAGAATGACAGGGACACGTATTGTGATCATTGCATGCATGAATCAGGGTAGGGATAGGAATGGGCAGAGGGTAATTCTCATGATAAGGACAGCTGCACAAGCTTGGAGGTAATGAGGGAGAGGAAGTAAAACAGGTCATGCACCAACAGACACTAAAGTCATGTACCACCATACCATGAATTCATAATGGGGTAAAATTACACACTATCAGAATAGAGAGGAAAAGGATACATTACAGTGTAAATGGGGCATAGCAGCATACTGTTCGAGCGAGAAAAACAAATGACACATAGAGGGTTAGATTAAATTCAACAGGTGATAATCAGGAATGGTCTGTGGACATTGATATCCCAAAGCTGCAAGACAAAATCCTCCAGTCAGGCACTGCTAGCAGGGACATCTGCCACGACAAGGGGGAAACAGCATTGAGAGGGGGAATAAAGTAGGTCATGCATCACCATACAATGTGGTCACAGTGGGGTAAGACGATACTATTGGAGTTAGCCAACAGCATCCATGATTCCAAAGAATATCTGAAAGAAATTAATACAGCATTGTTAGAACTGGGGGTCTCTAGTTGGCAGAGGTAGGTACCTTTGACCAAATAGGGAACCTTGCTTCTAAGTCAGGGAAAGGGGATTACACTACTGGATAACCCCTGCTCGCCCCCTTGGTAGCCTGGCACGAGCAGACAGGCTTATCTCAGAGGCAGTGTGTTAAGCATTTGTGAACACATACAGTAATACAGTGAAAACACTACAGATGGACACCACACAGGTTTTTATAAAAATAAGTATTCTTTATATAGACTTAACACAAGACCACAAACAACAAATATCCACAATACTGTACTCAAAATTGACTTAAAGATGGTAGAATTAACTTAGTTCAAGATGATGGTAAATGCGACACAGTTCTCACGAAAGTACCTGGTTGCGTAACGCAAAATAAACAAAAGGCTTGCAGCGTTGGAGATGAGTCGGTTCCTTGCTTCAGGGGAGCCGATGCGTTGCACCTCAATGCTTGCGCAGAGTAGGGGATGCGTCTTGATCCTTACCGGAGAGGAGGTGATGCATAGATTCTCGTGCTGCAGCCCGTTTGCGATGCGGTAAGATGGCGCTTCGATGCGATGCGACAATCCGGTGCGATGCGATAAGATGGCGCCCTTGATGCGACGATGTTAAGACGATGCGACTCTGTACTTTGGAGCCACGATAGGCTCTGCGACACGCTTCTCCGATGATGCGATGGCGACCCTCTCGGTTGCAACGCGCTTCTCCGGTGATGCAACAGCAGACAGCTGCGACGAAGGCACGCTTCTGGGAGATGCGGCGGCGACACGCTTCTTCTCGTTGCGTCACGCTTCCAGCTCCCAGCGACACGCAGGCTTCTGCAGATAGAATTCCCAGCAAGGAAATTCAGAGAGGAGCTGGTGGTGAAGTCTGTTGTCCCTGAGACTTCAGCAGGAGGCAAGCACAAGTTCAAGCCCTTGGAGTAATATTCTGCAAGATGATGAAAGTTCTGTAAAAGTTCCTTCTCCTCTCCTTGGCAATGAAGACACCACTGCAGGCCAACCCAACAACACAGCACAGTGGCAGGGGGCAGTCCAACTCCTACAGCTTCCTTTGGTTCTTCTCCTTGGCAGAGATTTCTTCTTGTTGTTCCAGAAGTGATCTAAATTCTTGGGGTCTGGGTCACCATATTTATACTACTTTTCTCTTAGTTCTCTGAAGGCAGAGAGGCCTTTGCCTAGTCCAAACACATTCTGGTCAGTCCTGGAGCACTTTGTTGACAAGACTCCTTCTTTCCTTTCACAGTGCAGACCAGGGACATCAGACGCACCACAGGAGGTGGCGCCAGCATTGTGGAGGGAAGGCACAGCCCTATTCAGGTCCCAGGTGCAACTCCTCCCACCCATCTACATGCAGATCTTCCTATTCAGTCCTGTGCTGACTTACCCTCTCTCCTGGAATCCCCAGCCCCTGTCACTCACAGAACCAGACACACAATACACAACCTAGCAGAGGAAGGCTTGGGCAGTTAAGCAAGAAAATACCTACTGTCTAAAAGTGGTATTTTCAAACACAGAATGTTAAAACCAACTTCACTAAAAGATGCATTTTATCATTCTGAGTTCAGGCACACTAAACTCGAATTTCTACCTAGTTCCCCGAGTCAGTTCGGATTATAAGATGTAATAATCAAACTGCCCATTCTTGCCTATGGGGAACAGATAGCCTTGCAATAGTGAAATACGAAAATGGCTGTAATTCACTATTAGGACATGCCACACACACATGGGCATGTCCTACCTTGTACTTACAATGTACCCTGCCCTTGGGCCTAGGATAGGGGTGTCTGATATGAAGGAATGGAAATGGCAAGTGGGTGCACTTGCTCAGTCAGCATGGCAGTACTAGACTGCACATAGGCTCTGCAGAGGCAGGCCTGAGACACACTTTACAAGCGGCTTCTGTGGGTGGCACAACCAGTGCTGCAATCCCACCAGCAGCATTTGATTTACAAGCCCTGGGCACACATGGTGCACTGTACTAGGGTCTGACAAAAATCAAATAACCCATCATGGAGTCACTAATCAATACATCAACTTAACATAGGGAGCACTTGCACTGTGCAGTGAATAGCAGTGGCACAGTGCCCAAAGCATCTAAACCAGCAAGACATATCAACAAGCATTGGCATAGCCAATAGGTCTCGCTTTTGGGATCTTTAAGTTTTTAGCTAGAGATACTAGCTGTGGTAATGTGGTAACGTTATGTTGTAGAGCAGTGTGGCTGCTGTCTAGCACGCTGAAAAGTTATAATAAACAATTATTCTAAGCATTTTTGTTTCCGACTAACGTATAACGGTTGGACAGTTTATAGCTGTGCTTGTTGTGACTTTGTCCCAAAAATTGTTTTGTTTTGTTGAAGATTTGTGTTGTTGCTACGTAGTATGGCTAAATGTTTTTGGTGTAAAGGGATGTTGAGTGAAGGTTTGTAAATTAGAGTAGAGCGTAGTGCTATTGGTGTTGTAAATGTTTTTTACTTTTGGGTTTTAGAGTGGAGTAGATGTATGCAGTGTGTAGTGGAATTGTGTAGTATGTGGTGCAGTAGAAATATGTGGATAGAAATGATGTGGTATATAGTGTATAGGAATTATGTGGAATGGGACTGTGTTTTAGAGAGAGTATTTATGTGGTATTATGGTATTTTGTGATGTGGAGTGTTATGTAGTGGAGTTTAATGATGTGGTGTGCTGTTTCAGTTTGTGGTGTGATGTAGAACTATGTGGTGTGGATTGTATGCATGTGGTGTGTTACAGAAACAGTAACTCACCAAGATGGCCCATGCTAATAAGTTATTTTCCTGAGAAAAAAAGTCTCACACATGTGTGGGAGCACACGGGTGATTTATTTGGCATTTAAGCTTTAGACGGAGTACTGCGCCTCAGATCTCCCATGACTGGAAACCACCCCCTCCACTTGATGCAAAAAAATGCAGCTATGCACAGATGGTGCTATTTACACACTGGTGTATCTATTTTTGTTCTAATTTGGTGCAGACACGCATACACATAGATACATGCAAAACAATATAGCCACAGATACACATAAACACACTTTAAAATAGCATGTATAGAAATACGTTGTGATGAGCTAGGAGACAATGTATTACGCAGAGATTAATTTTCTGTTCTAGACACGATTTAGTTAGTGTCACTCAATGTGTCATTTAGAAGGAATAGAAACGTCTCACCTAATCACTATACAAACATGGAAATGTCACACCTAAGAAAGCTCAAAACGTGGCAGCTATGGCCCATAATTTCAAATGCTTTGGGGAACACAACTGAAAAACTGAACGTGTCTGCTGCACACCTATATAGAGAAATCAAGTCAAATCGCCAAACTGTTTTAGCACAGAAACAATGCTGTTCTCGTCCGCCCCTTGCTCTACCTTGTAACATTGTGCTGTGCCGTCAATCATGAGGAATTAACATCACCTTGCCTCATGTTCACAGAAATGGAAGAAATAGGAAACCAACATGACATCGAGCTGCACGTTCCCTAATAGTCAAAAGTACGCATCCATCCGCTCTCTATTAGGTGCAAATCATCATCCTCGCTATGTTTTAAGTTATTGAAATACTCGAAAGTTAGGTTTGTAAAAATTCAACTAAATAAAAGCAAATTCTACGCGTCGGTAATGCTATATTCTGCATATTATTAGTTCTTCAATTTACTTCTACTTCAGGAACAGATAAGGTTATAAACGCGGATTGTGGTCTGTTTACATTTGGAAGATGACCCCGCGCCATTGCCATACGCTTATGGTGGGCATCATTATATTCATGAAAACCCTTTTTTTAACCAAAAGTGGCACCATGTTGTTAACCACTGCTGTGCCGGTTAGCTGGCTGTGCTTTCACTGCCAGAGCTCTCACAAAGTTTCCTATGCCAGGGCATACTTGAATAGCTCATCCAGGCCAGGTATTTTCCTTGCATCATGGGACTTGAAGTACCCATGTCATAAGGATTACAAACCACTGACTGCAACGTTAAATACCTGAGCTGGATAAAATACGCCCCTAACCAAGACTGTTTACAGGGCTGCTGAAGCATCCCTTGGATTAGGAAGCCAGGACACCACGCACTAAAGATGGTGTAGGTACTGTAGAAACACATAAGAACCCACGCGCCATTGTTTCTGGCTCCACTGGTATCTTTCTCCAAGAGGCGGTGAACCCGCCTGAAAGCCTGTGAGTGGCGGTTTAACCAGCTTCAGCAGTGAAAACCAAAACAAACATTTGATATTACAAATGCATAAGTAAACAACATTCCGAAGCTATTGGAAATACCATGCAGAATGTTTTCAATTAAATGTTTTCCTCCCCTCTGCCTATAAGCCTGTTTTAGTTAGTAAGCGCCGTACGCACAATACTAACAACATAGCCTCTCTGTGTGCAAACACACATATATAGATTCCACATAATTAACAAATATAACATAATTTGATGTAGAGTTGAAGGCAATATTTAAACAAGCAATTGCGCCAGAGGAGTGAGGGTGGACGGGAAAGCAAATACAACGGTAAAGCGGCAGTGACGAAGGGAAGTAACATATAATAAGTATGGATAACTGCCAAAAGACCGATTAAGCTTTGCAATTCACAGCTGCTCTGTAGCTGAACACAAAACATCCCAGAGTGCTGAGATGGTATTTCATAATCTGGCTCCTATCCTCACATCTATGGACTATAACAAGCCCACAATAAGCCACCCCCAAAATGACGTTATTATGATACAGATGTGGCTTAACATACAGAGCTGCCGACTTAGTGACTGGGGAACCAGGTTCGAGTCTCGGCACTTCTGTGCCTACAAAAAAAAAAATGCCGATTGTGAAAATAAAATTGAAGAATGGCAGACTTAGCGGCAATGGTTGAACTCCCTTTAAATAGTAAACTAGGTCAGTGCAAAGCGAATGCCGATCGTAACGCTAAAATTAAACCATGGCAGACTTGAAATGGGGACGGAAGCCGGAAATGGTTGAAATCCCTAAACCCCGTAAATACTAAACAAGATAAGCGCGAAGAGCATTGTTGTTGGGATTGTGGAAATATGAATTTTCATGATCCATTATGTCCCCTATCTTAGACCCCAACGGCTCCATGTATAAGCTACAAGTACATGTATGTTCCCTCCTGCTCCAGTTTTGAAGACGCAAATGTATGTGCGTCCACCGTCGACATGTCCTCCTTCAGATCCGCTATGAATGAGTCGGATATTCCATTCCTAAGTATGAAAGGCCACCGACTTTATATGGCTCAGTTACTCTATTTTGCAGTTCAGGCGAGTAGGCCCTGAATGCTGCCATCAAGCCTTTTCCTGCTTCCTACCTCTGACAGCTCCAGTCTGAGCTCACATCTGCATCCATGAACTTTGTCCTACTCCCTGCGCGGCTAACGGTGCCTGACTTCGGCCTGTCTGCCTGCCAAAAACTGTATTTCACCTTCAAAGATTATCTGCTCCGCTCCTCATCCAATGCATTCCTGTCTAGTAGTTTAGGTAAACATTCTTCCAGCTACCGAGCAAAGAGCCCGGCCTTGCTGTCCTTGTGCAAGTAATTCATAGCCCTGTTACTATGGAAGATTTCTGCCCTCGCATTTCATGTAGACACCTAGACGCTTGTACACGCACTCACAGTCAGTATAGAATAAGATTCCGCCCGAGAAACCTTTCCTATTGGATAACATAGTTCTTTAAACATAGGATGTTAGATATGATTTGGGATTAGGTTGACTTGACCCCCCAGACTTCTGTCTCCACATGTAGAGCTAAAAGTCAAGTCCCCTTCACCCCCTAGTTGCACGTCAATCACACGTCATGCGGCTGCGCGCGCATCCTTGCCAAATATTTCTGCTGACATTGCAAGATTCTCTTATGGATCCACCCATTGCTGACATCATGTGTAACGACGTCTTTTAGTTACACCCAGTTACGCCTATTTTTAAGTTACGCATGCATATTATTATCTGTTTTATCAGCTGTTACGCCTCCTGCATCTGTTTCACTGTAATGCCTTTTCTATAAAAATGATTATCTGTCAATAATGTATTGCCTATCCTTCCTGAACCTTCGTGGTGATGGAATATGATTGCCATGGGTCGACCCATCCTATTTCCTTTGTAAGGAATAAAGCCTTTCAGACCCTCTAATACCACGGATTCTGCCTCTCATTTTACTGAGTTATTCTTATTATATTTCCCGTATCAAAAATAGTACAGGTAATTAATTTATTTACCACATAAATTGGCGCCCGTACAGGGACACTTTCTCATCTCACGCGCCGGAGGTGCGTTGCAGGCCCGGTCTCCTGCCACAGCTGAACGGACAAAAACGCGTACCTGCAGGATTTCCTGTATCTCCCTCCGGCCAAGCGGGGGCGACTGAGGCTGCGATCAACCCAGACGAGGCGGTGAGAAGTGCGAAGTATCCCGACCAGAGCCTAGCTGAGAGAGCAAGATCCGAGGTATACAGAGGCCCGCCAGGTTCCGAAGTTCCGCGTCGAGTCCAGTCCGGTCCAGTCTAGCCCAGTTCAGTTCCGAGGCCTTCCGTTCCGAGCTACCCGGTGAGTACCATTGCCGGGGAGGCGTTCTGACGTGCACATAGGTTGTGCCGGTCAAGACGGGTTTGGGTACACAAATCCGGTCTGCACTGTTTCAGCAGTGTATCTGTACTGTTTAGCAGTATATCAAGTATGTCTCGTATATAATTCAGTATTATCTAGTATCAAGTATTATGCCGGTAACTAGTTTTCTTCTAATCATTATTGTTCGTCAAATGTTAAATGTTAAATGATAAATGTATTAATATGTTTTGAAGATTGTGGTATGAATGACTGTTCATTATTGTGTTTATCGTATTAAGTGTGTTCAAGATTAAGTAACTGGATCCGAAATGCCGCTCTTCTCGAAATTAAGACAGATCAAAACTAGAAAAGGGGTACTCGAAGAAGCTGTTCCCATTCCTCCTAGGGACACTCCAGGGAACTTCATGTATCATAAACATGGCCTAGATGCCGTATTATTTCTTGATTTATGGGTGGACTACACCAAGGAATTACCAGAAGGTCAGAAGTGGCCCGCAGCTGGGACCTGGGATGCGGATTGCATCATGAGAGTAGAAGAAGAATTATGGAAAAAGAAAGCTAGACAATCACAGAAAGATGCCATTGAATTATGGCGTAAAGAATCCTATAGACGTACAGAAAAAGCACTCAGACTAGAAGAGAAAAGTAAGGAGAATTCAAATAAAGCCCAAGAAAATCTCTTAATTGAGGAAGGTACCCGAGTAAAATCAGAACAAGTAGATAGACAAAGAAACGCCCTTATGAATGGTATGTATCCTCTACTAGCCGAAGGGTTACCTAAGGCTACCCAAGAAATACCGAAAGACTTGTCACCCCCATTGTTTCCGATAAAAGTACATCCCAAAGGGCATCCCAAAACCGCAGAAGATGTTTTCCTTTCTTCTTATTTAGATGAAGCAGCCCCCGAGTATGTTAACACTGCACCACATAGACCGCTTGCCGATGATACACAACGCCAAGATCCTCCGTCTGTACCTCCACAACAACAAACTCCGACACACGTCCCGACAAGCACACCTGTTTCCACCGCTTTCCCCGCATCCACGGTTTCTGTCTTACATCCAACAAATCCTTTCACGCCCAGCACCTCAGATGGTGCTACAGGAGGTACGACAGACATTTTTTCTACGCCACCCAGAGGAAATAAACTTTCGCTTAGAGAATTAGCACACCAACGTACGCCCAAACTAGCAAATCCCGACATGCTTAAGGAACTTCTAGTAGACTGTGGATATGATCCTGTGCCCGGTAAACGGGACGAAATGCTGCTGTCATCACTACGTATCCGACGAGCTGCAATATATTTAGCGAAGCTACCAGGAATGACTACACATTTAGAAAATATATATCACTTTGTCCAGTCAGGACGAGGTCCTGAAAGTATTAGCAGAGCCATGGAGTACCAGAAAGCAGAGGTACAAGGGCAACTGTTACGTTTCCTTATAAACTGTGTAATCAGAAATCAAGACCGACCGGGGGTAAACCCGGAGGAAATGCAAAAACTTGTCACTTGGGGACAGAATATATCAGAAGGAAGACATGATAGACAGTTATGTATAGTAGCTATGTACCGAAAGATCCGCAAAGAAATAGAACGAATACACGAAGACAGATTAGAGGTAGACGAGGTAGAGCTAAACAGAGAGGAGGGGGAAGAATCAAGAATGCCAACAGGACACGTAGAAACGATTGCTTACGTAGGTAGAGGAAGACCTCATAATAATACTAGAGGCGTTAATGACCCGATACGTCCGATATGTCCAGAAAGTAACAGAAATTTCCAAACACCTATAATAAATATAAGGTCTCCTGAACACGTGTTCCAAGCCGCTGATAAATTACTCCGAGAACGAAGGGGATATCATATACTTGATTCTATGGATGAACAAGAATTAGCCAGGTCAGCAGTACTATGGGCTGACAGTCCCGGAAAATACAGTGATGATGCACTAGCACACACGTTTTTGAACCTTACCCCAGACGAACAGCGTTTAGCTGGCATATACATGATCCAACACCTCCTTATATTATATAAAAGCCAACACTCAGATCCTGGTCCCTTACCTGATATATTGACTGAATTACTCACGAATAAATGGAGAGGTTCAGGTACTGATTTAATCAAAGAAATACTAGAATTCAGAAACCAGTATATTCTTTTTGTATGCCCAGAACATGTCTCACTACCCATCAAGGAAAGAACGACGTATTACATGGATAGACAGAATCCCTTACGCGAAGTACACCCAATAAAGGGTGAAGACAATGAGTTTAAACGTGTATTTGTATACGCACCCATATCTAAAATAGAATTATTAGAAATGAAGAAGGTGGTACCCAGTCATGACAAAGACCCAGCGGGATTCCACCGTGAAATTAAAGACATGTTACTCATGGGAGAATATACCTACCCCGACATTATGAAAATACTAAAAGTATTAATGCCTGCTGGCATTTACGAAAAACTCAAAGAAAAGGATTGGGAGGTGGGAGACCAAAAAATAGATTGGACAGCATTAGAAACAGAAGAGAAGGCCCGAGCCCCAGGTTCAGGGCTTGGGGACAAGACTAAAGTGTTACCAGGTTTGCTAGTACAGGTACTGCCACGTTTATTAACTACGAAAAAGGAAGACTGGGGTGCAATCTCAGCCTGTAAACAAAAGCAAGATGAAGACACTAGTGATTTCTATGCCCGATTCGAAAAATGTTTTGGTATAAATAGTGGAATAAAAGCAAGTAGCGAATCGTATCCACATCTGTTTGTGACAAAATTAGTTGAAAATTCCCTGCCCCAAGTTAAGAATAGAGTATTGAAATTCGAGAGTACCTGGCAAGGTAACACCCCGTCACAAATGTTACAGATGTTACAATATCACCACAATAGAATTAGAGAGGAACAAGAACATGAACAAAGACGAATGAAAGACACGAAAATGAAAATGCTAGTCTCCCAGACAGTTCCAACTGACGGTCATAAAAAGGGTATGACACAGTCCAGTGATTCAGCAGGTCCTGTGAAAGGGACATGCAACTATTGTAAACAGCCAGGTCATTATATACACGATTGTCCAGTCTTAAAGCACAATATCGCCACAGGTGCAACAAAGGAAAGACCACGTCCACCTAGACAGGATCAGAACCAAACGCAACTCCCTCAGCATGCACAATCTAGGCCAACACCGCAACAGGCAGCTCCACAACCGACCGTAGCTGCATCACAGCAACAGCCTATTGCTGCCACACAAGCAGCAACGCAACAGATGTACCAGTATGCACAGTATGACTATCCTGATTACCAACGATACTCATGAAACAGCCTAGAGAGGGAAGTTGACTTACCCCTTATTGAGGTCCCTGTAGATCAAGAAGGACCTTATGTACATAGTGAACTATTAGGCCAAGATAGAAAATTTTTACTTGATACAGGGGCAAGCCGAACAACAATAAAACGTAGTGAAGTTCCAGGGGCACCCCTCTCAGGCTCACAGAATATTTCCCTTGGTTTTTCAGGGAAACCTATCATTAACGAAGTATCACAGCCTCTTCCACTTACGATTGGTCCCTTGACACGAACTACAGATTTATTGCTTACTAAATCATGTCCAGAAAACTTGTTAGGTATAAAAACACTGAAAGCTCTAGGAGCTATAATATGTTGTTCTCCGGAAGGAGTAAGATTATTTTTACGTGATTTCAAAGGACACTATGTGTCCCGAGACATGGATCACCGACTGCAGAATTTACCTACACATTTATGGGCGCAAGGCCCCACTGATGTTGGTTGCATGAACATTACACCATATCGAGTTACACTTAAAACAGGAGTAGTATTACCACGAATGCGACAATACAAGTTACCCCCAGATGCTGTAGTGGCTTTACTGCAAATCATTGACGAGCTTATTGCCCAAGGAGTGGTTGTGGAAACCGACTCCAATGTATGTAATTCCCCGATAATTCCGATTCTTAAACGAACTGATGCAAAAGCTCCGCCAGTATATCGATTAGTTATTGATCTGCGCGAATTAAATAAATGCATTGTACCACAATACCCCGTGGTCCCAGATATCTCTTCATTACTGACAGCCATTGACTCCAAAGCAACGTTCTTTACTGTAATTGATCTTAAGAATGCCTTTTTCAGCGTCCCGATAGATCCGGAAAGCCAATACTTGTTCGGATTCAGTTTAAATGGACGAAGTTTTAAATTCACACGCGCACCTCAAGGATTCACAGAAAGCCCCAGCATCTATAGCCAAGCACTGAAACGAGAACTTGACAGTATACACATGCCAATAAACACTGCACTGCTTCAGTATGTCGATGATCTGCTGATCACCGCTCGAAGCGAACTTGAATGTGAAACAGCGTCACTGACGGTTTTACAATTTCTGGCCGAAAAGGGGCACAAGGTGTCCCCTTCTAAGCTGCAATTCTGTGTCCAGCAAGTTGTTTACCTTGGTCACTCGCTGTCCAAGGAGGGAAGGCAGCTTACACCTGATCGCATCCAGTTAATTGCTAACATGCCAATACCCAAGACACAAAAGGAGGTGCGGGCTTTTATAGGCCTCACTTCATACTGTAGGCAGTGGATCCCTCAATATGCATTTCTAGCAAAACCACTCATTCAGTTGACAGCACAGGAGGCAGCCACATCGACTGTCCTCCCTTGGACTCAGGAGCATACACAAGCCTTTGAAAGCTTAAAGAAAGCTTTATGTCAAGCACCAGTTTTAGCAACACCATGTTACAGTAAACAGTTTACACTCTTTGTTACAGAACGCGAAGGTACTGCCTTGTCAGTACTCACACAGGAACAAGCAGGATCACACAAACCATGTGCTTATTTTTCTAGCACATTAGATCCCGTAGCTCAAGCTCTTCCTGCGTGCCTAAAATCAGTGGCAGCAACAGCTTTAGCAATCAGACAAAGCGATTCTATAGTATTAGGACATCAATTGACAGTACAAGTACCACATGCAGTAGAGGTTCTCTTGAACCGAACGCAAACACAACACTTGACTATAGCAAGACTTACCGGTTATGAATTAACATTGTTTCAGCCACATATAGAGATCAGACGTTGTAATACATTGAACCCTGCCACACTTTTGCCAGTAAATGGAACAGACCCACTAGCACATGATTGTATTGAAGTTATTACTATCACGACGAAACCTAGACAAGACTTGACAGACGTCCCATTGTCAGATCCAGACCTGACGTTGTATGTAGATGGTTCATGCATGAGAACAAGTGCAGGAGAGTTAGTGGCCGCGTATGCAGTCACAACAGAAACTGAAGTTATTGAAACAAATTGTATTAGCACTTTGTCAGCTCAAGCAGCAGAGCTCATCGCTCTGACACAAGCCTGTATTCAAGCCACAAATAAGAAAGTTAATATATACACGGATTCACGTTATGCATTCGGAGTCGTTCATGACTTCGGCGTGCTGTGGCGAGAGAGAGGTTATTTAACTTCTCACGGGGCCCACATCCAGCACGGACCACTCATTCATGCCCTATTAGATGCAATACATCTACCAACTGCAATATCGATTATGAAATGCAAAGCCCATACGAAAGTTACCGATATTATTTCTCAAGGTAATGATTTAGCTGACAGAACAGCCAAACAGACTGCTCAGAATCAGACTCATACAACTGACGTGACAAAGACAATAGATCCGACATCAACACATTGTATGACAGTTAAGGATCCCGCTCTTGATGTAATTGACATACAGACACATGCTACACCAGATGAAATAAAGAAATGGACTGAATTAGGAGGGATCCAAACGGATCAAGGATGGATGACGAAGGAAAAATCTGTATGGTTCCTTCCTGATTCCATGGTTCAAGTTGTCATTAATACAATACATAGTCCAGCGCACCTAGGAGAAAAAGCTATGCTAGATAGTATTCAACACATTTGGTTCAACAAACATTTACGAGCAGCAGCTAAACAAAAAGTCCGTACCTGTATGATATGTTGTCAGTTTAATCCAGGTAAAAGCATCCCCGTAGAGCAGGGTGGATTTCAGCCTCCTGATCACCCTTTTGAAGTCCTCCAGATGGATTATATCCAGATGGAACGTTGTCGAGGATTCAAATATGTTCTCGTAGTTGTATGCGCTCTTTCCCGTTGGACAGAGGCGTATCCCGTCTCAGATTACACTGCCCCGACTACTGCCAAACAGTTAGTTCGAGAATTCTTCCCACGATACGGTTTACCACGTGTTGTCTATTCTGATAACGGCCAGCCGTTCTCATCCGAATTAATGAAACACGTTTCACTTTTGTTAGGATATCAATGGAAGTTTCACTGTGTCCGACACCCCGAGGCAGCAGGTCTCGTGGAACGCCATAACCAAACTCTGAAAATTAGATTGTCAAAAATATGTAGAGAGAAAGGTGTTGATTGGGTAGTAGCCTTACCAGTTGCACTCTTTTACATGAGAATGGTAGCACATTCTCGAACAGGGCTATCCCCTTATGAGGTGATCTTTGGCAGACCACCAAATATGTGGGGGACGCCTATACCCCGTAAAATAACTGATGTTGACTGTAATATGCTGACAGATTACCTGGCTTCCTTGATGTCTGCACTACAATCTTGTCGTTCACAGGTAGCTGCAGCCTTTCCCGATAACACCGAGGTAAAACCCCATGACGTAGTCCCCGGGGACCTGGTGCTAGTGAGGAATTTTGACCGGAAGACTCAGCTGGATCCTAGGTGGAAATCGCCGCAACTTGTACTGCTCACCACGAGGACAGCCGTGAAGATCGAAGGTCGCAAAGGCTGGCTACATTCAAGTCATATCAAGAAATTTCATGGACTACCGTCTGATGTAAACGTCACACCTTGCGTGTTTTCACCGATTGACTCAAAACTCCCTTTGGTTGAAAAGACTGAAACAGAACTCTATAAATTAAAATTACGGTCTAGAAAGTCAGACAATTTGATTGTTTAAGTCCTCTCCAAGGTGAAGCGGTTGAATTTGTCCCTGACATGTATCCCCTAGACCTGAATAGAGAAAGAAATCGGAAAATACAGTTGAAAAAGTATGCGTATTGTAAATCACTGCGTAGTCATTGTACAGTAACGTTATTAATTTTGTTTTTTCTAAGTTTTCTGATCATCATTGTCAGCATACTATTGCACATGTATTACCCTATTTTCAAGCATAATTACAATGTTACTGCTGAACATTCTTTTAGCGAATTACCACCGCATGAATTGTCCTATAGATTTGCGCTGCGTAATAACACTTTCAT
The DNA here is from genome assembly GCF_964204655.1 of Triturus cristatus. Lineage (NCBI taxonomy): Eukaryota > Metazoa > Chordata > Amphibia > Caudata > Salamandridae > Triturus > Triturus cristatus. The sequence goes on from NC_140584.1 coordinate 20,425,002, forward strand.
TAGTATGTTACATCATTCTCATCAGACCAGCAATGCTACCAATTGTTGGATATGTGGCCGACTCCCCCCCTATCAGAAATACAAGGGAGTTTTGCCTCTCTTTCCATATCCGTTCACACGCAATGGCTCCTGTGGAGCATGGTTCAGTTTAATCAATTCCTTAGATTCAAATTCAGTAGTTCATCAAGACAATTGGGTATGGGGAAACCTGAACCTAGTTTTGCTCAAAGTCTGCTACCCCAACAAGGAGGGACTTCCCAAAAGAACAGGAACTGATCTAGAAAATGAAGTATATGGATTAGGTAATTTTACACTTAATCTCATGATCCTGAACGTCGAATCCGACGCTACACCAATCTTGCCCGCCATGTCAGTATTCCCAGTAAAAGGGGAATTATGTGTAAGAAAGAATGGTTCCATACACATGGGCCATAGTAAATGCACCACTGTGATAAAATTCAGTGATCAAGGCAAATCTACATTTAGAGCTTCTCGTCATTCCTATTTTATATGTGGCCAGACCGCATATACACGCTTACCTCTAGATTGGGATGGTACCTGTTACATAGCATTTCTTCTGCCACCTGTTTTCCTAGCCCCACCTGATTATCATAGGAACATCCATTTAGTACACACTAGACAGCAGAGAGATCTCCCAATTGTCGATTACACTGAGACGGCATGGGAAAAATATACAGATTTCAATAAAGGTCTCTTTCCCTATATAGGTACAGTCACCAATAGTAAGCTGATACGTAGATTAACTAGGACCCTTGAAGCCGTAGTAAATGAAACTATTTCCGCCTTAGGCAACTTAACAGAGGAGCAGTCTGCGATGCGGATTGTTGTTCTTCAAAATCGTCTTGTCCTTGACGTCATCCTGGCCGATAGGGGCGGAGCTTGTAGGGTCATCGGATCAAGTTGCTGCATATTCATCCCAGAAAATTCGCCATCTGTATATAAAGCTATAACTCGCCTTCATAAGATAGTAAGCCAGATACACCAGAATCCAGGCACCTGGACTTGGTCCGGTTGGTTTTGGGGCGTGTTGTCAACCTGGGGATGGAGAATACTATCCTTCCTAGGTATTGGCTTTCTCATACTATTCAGTTGTTGCTTATGTCTACAATGTGGGCCGGCGATTTGTGGTCTGTGTGCCACATCGTGTATTCCACATCAAAGTTTTCGCTCAAGATCCCGGATAAAGAAAGAAGAACAAATGATACTATATGAACAAATTGATGGATTGATGAAGATCGATATCTCCTGAGGTCAGTAGGGGACAAGGAGGGAATGTGGAAATATGAATTTTCATGATCCATTATGTCCCCTATCTTAGACCCCAACGGCTCCATGTATAAGCTACAAGTACATGTATGTTCCCTCCTGCTCCAGTTTTGAAGACGCAAATGTATGTGCGTCCACCGTCGACATGTCCTCCTTCAGATCCGCTATGAATGAGTCGGATATTCCATTCCTAAGTATGAAAGGCCACCGACTTTATATGGCTCAGTTACTCTATTTTGCAGTTCAGGCGAGTAGGCCCTGAATGCTGCCATCAAGCCTTTTCCTGCTTCCTACCTCTGACAGCTCCAGTCTGAGCTCACATCTGCATCCATGAACTTTGTCCTACTCCCTGCGCGGCTAACGGTGCCTGACTTCGGCCTGTCTGCCTGCCAAAAACTGTATTTCACCTTCAAAGATTATCTGCTCCGCTCCTCATCCAATGCATTCCTGTCTAGTAGTTTAGGTAAACATTCTTCCAGATACCGAGCAAAGAGCCCGGCCTTGCTGTCCTTGTGCAAGTAATTCATAGCCCTGTTACTATGGAAGATTTCTGCCCTCGCATTTCATGTAGACACCTAGACGCTTGTACACGCACTCACAGTCAGTATAGAATAAGATTCCGCCCGAGAAACCTTTCCTATTGGATAACATAGTTCTTTAAACATAGGATGTTAGATATGATTTGGGATTAGGTTGACTTGACCCCCCAGACTTTTGTCTCCACATGTAGAGCTAAAAGTCAAGTCCCCTTCACCCCCTAGTTGCACGTCAATCACACGTCATGCGGCTGCGCGCGCATCCTTGCCAAATATTTCTGCTGACATTGCAAGATTCTCTTATGGATCCACCCATTGCTGACATCATGTGTAACGACGTCTTTTAGTTACACCCAGTTACGCCTATTTTTAAGTTACGCATGCATATTATTATCTGTTTTATCAGCTGTTACGCCTCCTGCATCTGTTTCACTGTAATGCCTTTTCTATAAAAATGATTATCTGTCAATAATGTATTGCCTATCCTTCCTGAACCTTCGTGGTGATGGAATATGATTGCCATGGGTCGACCCATCCTATTTCCTTTGTAAGGAATAAAGCCTTTCAGACCCTCTAATACCACGGATTCTGCCTCTCATTTTACTGAGTTATTCTTATTATATTTCCCGTATCAAAAATAGTACAGGTAATTAATTTATTTACCACAGGATCAAGCAGCGGCAAGCACAAAAAGCGCGCGCCGAAAGTTTTAAACAAGCGCTGGCCGCGCGCGAGCGGCCGGAGACGCAATATGTGGTGGGGGAGAAGCGGGAGTTGTGTGTGCGTGTGCGTCATCGTGATCGCTCTGAAAGCGAAAGTGATCGCGATCGCGATGACGCACGAGTTTTCAAAGTGCTGCTGGCGGTCGGCTGCGCGCGTGCACGATCGCGTGAACGCAAGCGTTAGGCCAGCCAGCAGCACTTTGAAATTCCCACATACAAAATGTCTCTTCGAGCCAGCGCATGCGCTGGGCTCAGCGAGACCTAAAAACAGAGGAGGCAATCAGAAAAAATGGAAGGGAGACTCACGCCAATGGTACCAGGTCTAACAAGCATTATCAGATACTCTTGTTGTTGTTAAAATTAACATGCCTGGTTCAGCTACTGCTTCATCGAACACTGGTTCACAACAGAAAACAAAAGTCTCTAATGATTCCATGTGCTTTAGGTGTGCCTCTAAAGCGCATCTTGGATCTTTTAAACAGTGCCCAGCGCTAGGCAAAGAATGTAATAACTGTAGGGTTATGAATCACTTTGCCAGAGTATGTAAAGGTATTAAAAAAAAAAACATATTAAAGTCAAAGTCAATTGTGTGATGAAGAAGAATCAGACCATCTAGGTAATGAAATGAGTAATATGGTATTGTGCGTAAAGGTACACGAAAAAGATGTACCTTTCTGTTAAAAATATGTGGTGAATGGAATTAGAACTTTTTGCTGAATGATTAAGGCTCCAAAATTACTATTATCTTTAAACAATGTTGGAAAATTGTCTTATGCAAGAACTTTTGCCCCCTGAAATTAGTCCAGGAGGGTACAATGGAGTCAATATTGATTTGGAAGGGTATTTTTGATTGTCTATACCTTTTAAGGATAGTATAGTTGTGGGCAAGGTTTACGAGAGGTTGCAAGGCCCAGCATCTGAGGGTGTTTGAGTCTTCAGTTGAGACCTGCCCAGCATCTGAGGGTGTTTGAGTCTTCAGTTGAGACCTGGATGTTATCCTCAAGTCCTAAGCGTAAATTAAGTTAATGAATCTTTCATAAGCATGAATAACATTTTACAGCACTACAAAGATATCTTTACAGAGCAATTGGGTACGAAAAGCAATTTTGGGCACCATATCAAATTATAAGCAGGGACGCTGTCTGTCAAACATACGTTACGTCGTGTTCAGTTAAGCATTAGAAAAGAACTGACTGAACTGTTGAAAAATCTTTGTCAAGAAGGTGTTATCAAACTTACAAAGTGCTTGTTATGGTTGTCACCTATTGTTATTGCTCGCAAGAAAAACACTTAGCAACATATGTGCATAGATTTAAGGATGTTAAATAAAGCAATATGGGTTGATGGACATCCTCTTCTCAAGATCGATGAGTTGACTATCATTATCTGGAGTGTCTATATTTTCTAAATTGGATACATGCTCTGTGTATCATCAGCTTCTACTCAGTCAGGAATCCAAGCATTTAACTGCTTTTGTCACTCGAGACGGAGTTAACCAGTTCTGTAGAGTACCATTTGGTTTGGCATTGGCAGCTGCCACTTTTCAGAGAATGATTGGGGATGATGTACTGGTTGGTATTCATGGTGTTTCTATTTGTCACGATGATGCGTTGTTTCATGGTATGAATGTGAACATAATAATAGACTGAATAAGGTACTAAAAGCCATGGCAGCATGAGTTCTGAAATTGAAAAAAGGAAAAGAATGTGTTTGGAGTTAAGGAGGTATGACATGTGGTGTCCTGCAAGCAAATTTCACCTAGACCTGGTTTACTCAAAGCCATCTTGGATGAAGCCAATCCTTAAGATAGTGATGAACCTTGCGAAGTTATGGACATGTGTGAATTCCACGCCAACTTCTTTCAGAATTTTGCTACGGATGCAGAACCTTTGTTATGGTTGTTGAAAAAGAGTGCTAAATTTGTATGGGGTATGGAGCAGCAAGTAGCTTTTGATGTCATAAAGAAGAAACTTAGAGATGCTCCCTAACTGAATACCTTTTCACAGGTGATGAGTATTACGGTAGATTCCAGTAGTGGTGGGATTGGTGCGTTATTAACAACATAGTGCACAGGCAAAGAGAAGACCATCGCATTCGCTTCATGTACCTTGATACCGCAAGACAGAATGTACTCTATCATAGAGAGTGAAATATTGGCCTGCACTTGGGCTGTAGAAAAGTTTAAATGCTATGCCTGGGGTACATATTTTGTTATCATAACGGATCATAGACAGTTGATTCCAATTTTGAGTGGTTCCAATCTTATTACCAGTAGAGCTACTACTTGATTGGTAAGACTCAGCTTGAAACCTTTGGACCATGATTTTGAGATTGTGCATATCTTGGGAGGGAAGAACAAAAAGGCGGATTGCGTTTCATGTCTACCGATTCCTTTGGAATTTGACATGATCAACCAAGTTGAAGAAGAAGAAGAGGATGTGGAATGTTTGGTGGCTAGTATTTGTTGGTCGGATGTAGGATGTATGTCTGAACAGGAGTGGATAGATGACTTAAAGGAAGATAGTGTTGTGAAGGAAGTGAAAATGTATGTGACTTGTGGTTGGCCGAGGGAAAAGAGTTTATCTTTGGCATTACAGAGTTTTTGGAAAATTCAGGATGAATTGTCAGTGAAGGGAGAATTTTTTTTACTGATAAACTCATTCCACCTTGCAACGTTAGAAACAAGTGACTTGCTCTCAGTGATGAAGGGCATTTAGGCATGACCTCTAATAAGAAAAGGTTAAGAGTTCTGCATTGGTGGGCAAGTACTGACAGAGAAGTTGAAGATTGGGTGTCCAAGTGTATTTATTGATTGTCAGCACAATGACAAAGGGCTAAATACAAGGGCCATTTTATTATCTTTCAGCTCAACACCAATATGCTATTGTTTTAGCAGACTATGTATCCTAATGGTTAGAAGTCAGATTTGTAAAAGAAACACACATGAGAAGTGCCCTTACTTTTTTTACTGATATTTTTTCTAGAGAGGGTTTTCATGCTGAATTGATGTCAGACTATGGGGTGCAGTTTACCTCAAATGAAGTATTCCACTTGATGTTTAGACATGGGTTATTGATGTTTTGGAAGATGGCTCTGCCTCCATGTTAAAGCTACATACCCAGGGCTGTGTTCGTCTCGCCTTTGATCACCCACTCATGTTGTCCAGGATTGATGTGGCACTAAGAACCTCAGCCACAGCCAGAAACTGGTCTGCCCTTGTCTTGAAAAAATAGATGGCTCAACATAAGCATGGGAGTTCTTCCTTTTGTAGGCATAATTAGCCACGGAATTGATTAGATATCATGTTTTCTGCCTGCCATATTAATATTATATGTTTAGTAATTGAATTAACTCATGTTGAAACTGGATCTCTCATTTTATACGGTTAGACCTGTCAGCCTTAGGGTGGTCTTCCCCCAAATCCCCAAGCCCTGCCTGCTGAGGAGGAAGATTGGACCTGCATGCTTCATCCCAAGCTGAACTGACTCAAAGGGTCAGCTGACTGACCTCTTGTTCTAAGCTACAGGGATATAAAAGGCTCCAGAGGCCTCCCTGCATCTGCCCACTGACCTGCTGCCCTGACCTGCAACTGCATAAGCCCTACTGGTCTCAGCAAGAGTGATCCCCAAGAAGGGCCCCAGGTCCTGGACCCTTGGGTGGGGATCAGAGTGCACACCTCTGACTCAAAAATGGGAAATCATGGTGGTTTCTTGTCTGAATGAGGTATGTGGGGGTGACAAGAGAGCCTCTGCTAAATGGTGTTTACTCAGTATATGTGCGGACACGGACCTCACCCGCATGGACCAAATATTCAGGACTGTGGGGTTGATGGTAGCGAAACTCAACATTGCACGTAAATGGAAAGCCATCCAGGGGCTCCACGTGGTTGTTTGGAAAAAGGGCATGGATTGGTGCATGCTGGCAGAGAAGGCTGCCCCAGGAAATGGGTTAAGATTTGTGGGAAACTGAACAACTTTAGAGGTGGATTGTGCACTATGCATTTCTCTTGTGATTAGAATGTACTTGGCTTGAGACCACCACATACATCTTTTTTTTTTTAAATGATATATTTAAAAAAATAAAACATGAGAAGTCAAAGTTTTGGCCTTGTTGCTGCCACGAATGGGCTAGCTCACACCAAGAGTTTGCCGCCTCTTCGCAATAGAGAGACGGCCAGCGTTGAGCGACATTACAAGATCTGCACTTCGCGCTACAGCAGCAACAGTCTGTTGTTTCCGCCGACACGAACCTCCAGCAATGACCGTCTACGACACCTGAAAGAATCTTCGTGCTACAGCAACGACCATCCTGGTCTTTGCGCTTCAGCAACAATCATCTGCGACTCTCCCTGCTCTTCGTGACGTCCATCCCCGGAACTGAGCTATTTGTGCTAGATTTAGAAGGTAACTTTTTCAGCAGGACTAACCTAGCCCCAGTGTATATCCACCCCCCCTCCATTGCAGTCGGCCTGAACTTGTAACTTCGACCCGATCTAGCAAGAACAGAAAACCGCATGTGGCATTTTCAGCTTTTTGGTGTCATACTGATCTTAAATTTTGAAATTGCATAACTCCGATTCTACTGATTGTATTGTTGTCAATTTGATATAAAATAATTTATGTATTACTATATTTTTCTAAGTTGGTGTGGGATTTTTCTTGTGTTGTGTTTTCACTTTATTACTGTTTAAGTGCTGCACAAATACTTTATACATTGCCTCCAAGTTAAGCCTGACTGCTTTTGTGCCAAGCTACCAGAGGGTTAAGCATAGGTTGAGTGGCTTTTGTGGTTCACCCTGACATGGATTGTGGCTGGCACATCCCCTCAACCAACAAACCCATTTCTCACACATACGTATGCAGATGCAACTCAGGCAATTCTAAACTCCACATTCCACCAATCATGCAGTCAAACTTTGATACAAAGAGGAATAATCAATAAGTTGTCAAGTCTCAATGTGGCCAAAGGTGAGTGGCTACTGTTAGTCGTGGTGACAAAACTTGCTAAAGTAAATAATTGTTGTTAACGGGCACAGACACCATAATGGCCTTGGAATAATGTTAAATTTCTCAAACACTCATTATGAATGGCTAATCTGCGGGGGTTGGGAAAAATCCAGCCATTTACAACTTGGACCCCGAGAGTTCCCTAAGAAATGAGCAGTTATCATATAAACCTGCAATTCATGGACCGATTCTCTTGCTAATTCCTTCTTTTGCCCGAGAAAACAGCAGCCAAAATGTCAGAGTTAAAGTAAACAGAGTAAAAGTAAACAGATCTGCGGTTTTTCCATGGATCTCATATTTCTGATGGGAGGTGACTACTGTCATTAGCCCCATCAGGATTAAATTGGCCGCTCGTAACAAGGGCCTTGTTGTAATTTCTTTTATTCATCTTTGACTATGGAAAGTCATAAGAATGCCTCTTTAAATTAATATATATCACAAAACCTTGCAGCCCCTTTGCATCCTTGGAACAGCAGAACAGAACAATTTATTGAGTCGTACGTAATTGGCTTGATAAATGATTATTGTAACTAGTTATTACTATGTATTACAGTAGAAATGTAAGCAGGCAATATATATTTATTTTTTTAAAGGGAGGGTACATGGAGCCATGACAATGAGACAGTGGAGTGGCCAATCCCGTAAGAAGAGTATCCTTAAGTGTCAAGAGAATAACGTGGTCAGGACGTCAGTAAATGGGTGTGAAGAAGTAGAGCTCCTATTGCCACCCTGGTAAGCCACTGCACACACCTAATTTAGCAAATGATGTTATGCAATTTTTCGAAAATATTGAACAAAACGGCTCCTTTATTTTTGTTTTCTTAACTTATATCCTTTGCTATACCGGTCTAGTTATTTTGCTGTGAAGTCTGGTAATACCAAATGATCAGATTCACCAGCAAAAAATTGGGACTACAAAAACAACCAAAATGCTAGTGATTCCTCGAGGTGTTGGTGTAGCCGCTTTGCCACATCCTCACAGGAGAAAAAGTACTGTTCAGACATTGTCTGGGGACAGGAATTTTACTGCTAAATTCCTGAGATTTTGTGGTCTATGCACACATGCGTATGGCACGGATTTGACTGAGCTAGTTTTGCCTGTTTACATCATGATAATCAAAGGGGCCTGCTGTCCTCCTGAAGGGAGTCACTATACCACCTGTGGATGCTACCTGTACATTGGTGTTTAGAACCGGTACACATTATTTGGGTGACTCCCGTAGTATGAAGTAGCCTCCTCCAACCTCTGCACTGAAGTGCGGCCTGTTACTCTGTTACAGCAGAAAAAAGAGCAGTATCAGAAAAACAAGAACTATGAACAGTCAGGAATACAGTAAGAAGCATTTACAATGCAACGGGTCTCGCAATTACATTATTTTGAGCTATTGACATTGTAAATGGCAATGCCTTTAAAAACATTAAAAGGCGTTATTTACAATACCAAAAGCAACACCTATTGCATTGCATAGCGCGGTGTCTGCATGTATGTACCCCAAAACAAAGCCTGCCCTAAGAACGTGGCCACCCCAAGAGTCTGCAATATAGCATACCACACAGTGCCTGTCATACCGCAGTACAGCTGCCCTCCTTACCAGCCACGCCCCCTGGGCTGCTTTACCCCTCCATGGCCTGTTCTACACCAGGATCGGTGCAGGTTTTTCCTTCTTTTCACAATAAACTCCATGATTCTGAATAAGTGTTGGGCATGCCATGTGTGTGCGGGAGGATTAATTGGGTACCACTGTTAGGGAGCAGCATTGAGCGCGAGGGGCAGGGGATCCTGCTGAGTCAAGCTGAGGTACCCGGGGATTGGGAAACCCACAAGGGGGGGGGGGATCTCCGGTCTAGCGCTCACACGGAGCCAGTCTGCGCTTAAATCTAGCCTCGAGCTAATTCAGAAGCATGGGAGCCGCGCTCGAAACTAAAGCGCACTGAGAACAGGTGCCAACTCAGAGCCAAACTCCACTTCGGAGCAGCGTTGCTCAAATGCAGACTGCACCCAGGAGGCTGTGTGCACTCATAAAGGCAGTGCTTTAAATGGGCCGGTACTTACCGGTACTGAGTACCGGCACTTCTTATTTTTACCAAGTTGAGTACCGGCACTTCTCCAGTGCCAAGGAGAGTACCGGTACTCAGGGTCGAATTGACAAGGTTGACACTGGGCCGGTGCCGAGGGCCAGCTGTGGTCCTGTTTTTTTAGCAGCATGTTTGCCGTTTGTCTGTGTCATTCAGCTGTGGCAAGCGGCACGATGGGGCCTGAAAGGCGGCCTGCTGCTGCGATCCTTGACCCTACCTGGAAGGTCGCTCCCCCTTCGCACAGCACCGCCTGTGTGTCTGCCCCAGCTGCCGCTGCTGAGGAAGTTCGAGGCCCTCCACCACCCGCAGGCTACCACCTGCGCCTCATCCCTGGTGGCCAGTGGTAGGCCGTAGGTAGGTTTGTTCTCACTGTATTGCCTGTACTGCCTTTTCCGTCATTGTTGTGTCTGTAACTGCTGTTCTCTGTCCTCCGCCGCTGCCTGTTCTTGCTCTGTGCCCATTTTTTCCCTCTGTTCCCCTCGCTGTCCCTCTGTCCGGTTTTCCCTCTGTTCCCCTCGCTGCCCCCGTGTTTCTCTGCCCGTTTTGCTTTCTGTTCCCTCGCTGCCCCAGTAACCCTGTGCCCGTTTTGCCTTCTGTTCCATTCACTGCCCCCGTATGTCTGTGACCTTCCGCCTTCTGTTCCATTCGCTGCCCCCGTATTTCTGTAACCTTTTTTGCCTTCTGTAACACTCGTTGCCCCTCTAATTTTGTGCCCTTTTGCCTTCTGTGCCCTTCATCGTCCCGCAACGCTCCTGCCGCTGCGACCCCTATGGCCCCGCCCCCTGACTGCCCATTCGCTGTCCCACCTCCCAGCTGCTCCTCCCTCCCACCTCCCCATATATGCCGGCCGCGCCGAAGTAGCACCTAAGGCAAGCCCGTCTGCGCCCGTCCGCGCCTGGACCGCACCAGAACCCCTGGTCCCCGCACCCGCCACAAGGAACGCCGCCACTACGATGCCAGCACTCTGCACGCTCTCAACTCCGGACGGACCCACACCTGCTTCAAGGCGCCCCGAAACGCACACACGGTCCCTTCAGCTGCCGGAACTGCAGCTACACCAGCCTCAGAGCCGGCGAACCACCCGCCAAAAAAGACCTCAACCACCTCCGATGCATACTACTGAACACCTGCTCCGCACGCAAACACGCAGTCGAGCTCTGGGACCTGCTCGAAACAACATCCCCGAACGTCGCCTTCCAGACAGAGACGTGGATGAACGACTCCTCCGCACCCGACATCGCCATAGCCATCCCAGACGGCTACAAGATCACCCGCAAGGACCGCACCAACGGAGTCGGAGGAGGAATCGCCATCGTCCACAAGAACAGCATCAGGGTCTCGACTAGCACCAACGACACTCTCAGCACCGCCGAACACATGCATTTCCAGATCCACACAGACCCTACCTCCACCCTCAGAGGCACCCTCGTCTACCGCCCCCGCTCCCAGTTCAGCGACTCCATCGCCAACTTCATCAGCACGCACGCCCTGACCTCCACCGACTACATCCTCCTCGGAGACCTGAACTTGCACCTTGAGAACAACAACGACAGCAACACCACAACCACAATCGATAACCTCGCCAACCTCGGACTGAGGCAACTCGTCACTACGCCCACCCACGGCGCCGGACACACGCTCGACCCAGTCTTCTCCTCAAGCCCGCACGTCTCCTTCAACCAGACCACCGAATTCCTCTGGACCGACCACCACTGCATCCACTTCACCTTCCAGAAACCCACCACACACCACCGCACCCAACAGATCCCCCGCCGCTGCTGGAGCAAAATCACCGAAGATCAACTAAATGCTAACCTCGCTCTCAGCCCACCCACCATACCCTCCAACACCGACGACGCTGCCCACAGCCTCAGACGCTGGATCGAGGACTGCACCAACACCCTTGCCCTGCTGAAGCTAGAGAAGAAACGGCACAGTGAACAGAACCCGGACAGCCACGCAGCACACAAGGACGCCATCCGCAACCATCACCACCTCATCAAGGCTGCCAAGAGGACCTCCTTCAAAGACCGCCTCGACAACAACGCAGACGACAGCAAGGAGCTGTTCAACATCGTGAAGGAACTCTCCAACCCCAGCTCCAACACCAACCACATCCCGCCGTCGCAAGCCCTGTGCGACTCCCTCAACACTTTCTTCCACCGCAAGATAGCTGACATCCACAACAGCTTCAACACCCAGACAGCCCCAACAGACAGCAACACAACAGACTCTCCACACATCATCGACCACGACCCTCTGCTAGCCTGGGCTAGCGTGAGCATCGATGACACCATCAAGATCATGAGCACAATCCACTCCGGCTCTCCGTCAGACTCATTCATGCACCACGTCTTAAACAAAGCAAGCAGCTCCATCACACCCCACCTGCGCAACGTCATCAACCTCTCCCTCGAGACCGCGACCTTCCCAGAGAGCTGGAAACACGCCGAGATCAACGCCCTACTCAAAAAACCCAAGGCAGACCCAAGAGGCCTCAAGAACTTCCGGCCCATCTCTCCGCTCCCGGCCAAGGTCATCAAGAAGATCGTCATCAGACAGCTAACCCGATACCTCGAAGAAAACAGAATACTGGACCCTTCCCAGTCAGGGTTCCGCAGCAACCACAGCACCGAGACCGCCCTCATCGACGACATCAGGACCCTGCTGGACAACGGTGAGACCGCAGCACTCATCCTCCTAGACCTCTCCGCCGCCTTCGACACCGTCTGCCACCGCACACTACGCGCACGCCTCCACGCCGCAGGGATCAGAGACAAGGCTCTGGAATGGACCACATCCTTTCTCTCAGGCAAAACCCAGAGTGTCCGCCTCCCCCTTTCTGATCCGAAGCCTCCGAGATCATCTGCGGCGTATCCCAGGGATCCTCCCTCAGCCCGGCACTGTTCAACATCTACATGACCCCGCTTGCACACGTCGCCCGACAGCACGACTTCAACATAATCTCCTACGCCGACGGCACTCAACTGATCCTCTCCCTCACCAAGGACCCCATCACCGCCAAAGCCAACCTCCACGAAAGAATGAAGGCCGTCGCCGACTGGATGAAGATCAGCCGCCTGAAGCTAAACTCGGACAAGACGGCGGTACTCATCCTCAGCTCCAACCCTTCAGCCTGGGACGACTCCTGGTGGCCGACGGCACTGGGGACAGCCCCGACACCCACAGACCATGCACGCAACCTAGGAATCATCCTTGACTCAACACTCTCAATTACCAAGCAAGTCAACGCCGTCTCCTCCTCCTGCTTCAACACCCTCCGCATGCTCCGCAAGATCTACAAATGGATCCCAACAGATACAAGAATGACAGTCACCCAGGCCCTCGTCAGCAGCAGACTCGACTACGGAAACGCCCGCTACGCGGGAGCCCCGACCAAGCTCATCAAACGAATACAACGCATTCAAAACGCCTCGGCACAACTGATCCTCGACGTACCACGCCACAGCTACATCACCCCCCCCAACTGAGAAACCTGCACTGGCATCCACGCACACAAGGCACTCCACAAGACCGGCCCTGCCTACCTCAACAGACGTCTCTCCTTCTACATCCCCAACCGCTCTCCGCCGACCTCTCACTAGCCACAGTCCCGCGCATCCGAAGAACTACCACCGGCTGGAGATCCTTCTCCCACCTCGCTGCCAAAACATGGATCACCCTCCCACTGAGCCTATGACAGACCCAAGACCTGCTGACCTTCAGGAGAACACTCAAGACTTTGCTGTTCGATCAGTAGCGCCCCCCCAGTGCCTTGAGACCCTCGCGAGTATGTAGTGCGCTTTACAAATAACTGATTAATTGATTGCGGGCCTCTGCTCCCTCCCCACCCATATGAAAGCTCTCATTATCCTCAACAGCCCCCTGCCGAGCCTCCATGCTGGGACGTTTTGTAAGATAGTGTATGGGACATTTTCTACCTGGGGCACACTGATGTCTGCAGACTGTATGAGTTGGGGGGCAGGTGGGTGGGCCTGCTCAGGAGTGGCCACATAAAAACCCAAGTAACATGGGTCATTTTCACCCCTTGGCCTCTCACTGGTGTCTGACTGTCTTTCCCCTGACTCACTTTCCCCTGCAATTCAACCCCCAACCCGACTGCCTGATGTGACATTGAGTCCATGATGGGTGGGGATGAGGTGGTGGGGATTACCTAGGCGGACTCCCTCGTGCCCAGGTGAGGTGAGAGGCGGAATACTGACCTTCCCATCAGAGGCCAGTATTTTTCTCCCCCTGACCTCTACCCTGCTGGACATTGCACATGTTCACGACCCAACAGTGCTCACTGTCTGCCACTGAAAGCTTACCGTCCGTGGGGCCTTCTGCTGAGGGGAGAGGACGGCTAATGGGGTGAGAGAAGGGACAGAGATAGAAGAAGCAGAGAAGAGTTTAAAGCGGAAAAGGATAGACAGAAGGGGTAAGCGCAGATAGAGATGGGGAAGCGATTGAGCTATGGAAAGAGTAAGAGAGGCACGGAGAAATAGAGAGTGATGGTAGAGAATGATAGGATACAATTGGGGTAAAGAGAGTGGGACGGAGTTGGATGCAAATGGGAGAGAAGTGAGGGGAGGGTTCGAGAAGTTAGAGATGTGAAGACTAATATAAAGTGTTTGTCTGCTTCTTTGTGTGTGTGAGAGAAATAAAATCAGAGCAGAAGAGAATCAGGACACTCAGGAGGTATTTGAAAAGAAATGTGTGGAATTCTTGTTTTGTGTGTATGTGTGTGCACTCTTGAATATAAAAGGATTGCGCCAAATGCAAGTAAGTAGGAACAGTATGCCATTAAGAAGCTCAAAATATTGTGAAACAGGGAAATATTAACATGTGGTGTATGTCATTCATTTAGTGTAACAAATTAGCACATTTTGTTTATTTTCATACATTTCTCACATGTTTTGGTATGTCCTGCAACTGGTGTAAATGCCCTTCTCTGCACATATGAAAAGTTTGAAACAACTATCAAGGACAAAATGAATACTCAACAGAAATGTTTTTGTATCATCATGTCTCACCCTGCCTCAGCCCCGCCCACTGCCACGCCCCTAGCATAACGGAGCCCACTCAAGACTGCCCCCCTGGGAATAGGATCACACGGGCAATTGGCCTGCAGCCGGCAGCGATCGCACCGCCTCTCTATTTGTTCTTCGCTACTCGGCACATTCAGATGCAATTCCCCAGCACTTAAAAACGTTCCACGAAGTCGCTCTGATCAATTCTGAAGGAGGAGAGGAGAGGTAAGGGGCGTTGATTAAAGTGGGAGACAATAGGAAAAGTGAGTGTACGGGCAAGGTCTAGAAAGGAGGAACTGTTGCCCAGGGCTGAGAAAGGAGAGCTGGTTTACGAAGAGTGGGACAGAGGAGGGGCAAGATCAAAAAAGATAAAGGAGGCGGCCGAGAGGAAGGGAGGCACGGAAAGAGGCGACTGGGAGATGGGGACGGAAACGTGGAGTGATGGCAAAAAGGGGAGAGGCAGGAAGAGGGAGAACAAAGATGGAGAGAAAGAATACCTCTTAAGTAATAGGAAGAGGAGGAGAGAGAAAGGGAAGTGGCAAGGAAAAATTGGGAGGGTAAAAAAGCTTTAGAAGGGGTTGAACTGGAAACAAACCAGACAGATGGGAGACCATGGATTCAAGAGATGAAAAGGATTGAGACAGACGAGGTGAGGACAGGTGGGTAACGGCCCGTGAAAGAGGACGGTGAGGCAGCGTGGTGATTTCGGCACTCTGGCTACCCACCTCTTCCGTTTGTCATGTTCTTCACCTGTCACTCCAGTGTCTCTCTCCCGCATCCGCCATGGCCCCTGCCTCCTCTCCGTGTGCCACGTTTTGTTGTCCGCGTGTTCATATTAATAAACTAACCCATATGTATTTGCCTGCATTCGTTTGTCCCCTGTATTTATTCTAAGAGTTTTTCTTAGGGGGAGGGGCTTAAAGTCCCCTTCTCAAATCTACTTTCTCCATTTAGGTCTCGCCGACCAAGCAGCGCACGCGCTGCAATGCTAGGCGAGACCTCAAAAACAGCATTGCCCCATGCAATTGTGAGTTCCTTTGGAAACACGTGCAGTCCCAGCTACACAACTAACAGGTTATGGAATGTAACGGCAGAAAGGTTTTTACACACCTAATAGGAGACAGTGGAGGATGAAATAATGGAAATAATGGAGAAAAAAACATGTCCACTGCACATGTAGAGCAAACAGAAAAGGAACACTGCTCAGAGTTGCCCAAAAGGCGATTGCAGTGTCCACTACGCTTTAGACTAAAGACGAATGCAGGAAATAATCGAATGAACTGCCGTGAAGGATCAAGATCCAATCTTGAAACTTGAAGCATAGACCTGTAAGCCGAATGACTTTCTTATCACTACATCTGCATTCATGGGACCAAGAGCAGGCGGAATTCCTTGGCAATTCTATAATATATTGCATGGACACAGGATGATAGTGAATTAAACCTCTAATGCAAAGCCCATACGTGACAAAAAGACTACCCTACAAACCCCATGACACACAATGATCGTGATAGGGCTATATAATGTAATACTTTGATTTGTTGAAGCAATGATTATACCATGCGGACTGCAATCTTTGTACATTCCAATGCAGCAAAACTGCAAATAAACCCTTGATTTTCAAGCTGAGCCAGATCTTTTAAATCTCTACTAGGGATCCACCTAATTCCCTACCGATTTTGCTGCACATTCGAGATTTAGTTTATACCTGAATTTGCCTATTATTTTGCATTGTTCCTATTACTGAGAGTGCTCATGACAATGACTTTATACATTTAAATGAGACTATTGCTGCATCTGTATTTGACCTTTTCTGTATTGCAGTTTTTAATTTGTGTAATAGACCTTCATGTTTTTTCAGAATTCCTCTCTATAACTCACTTTCTGAGTCAGTCTTTTCCTTATTGAGTGTATTTTGAAATGTTGTTTTGAACCTTGTCTCTGGGACAAATTAACTCATGATTTAAGGTGAGCACCGTTCCCTATATAGCCAACATGTGGGCATGCCGTTGAGATTTAGAGTTTCTAGGGATACAGGACACCCATACTTTCTTTGTTCTTCTTTGTTTCCATTGGACTGGGAGCACAGTTTTGGAGAGTTTTGTGTGAAGGACGCAGAGAATTCCACAAGGTAATGAATCTTTAAAAGGCTATGTACCAAAACCCAACCACCCCTGTACAATATTGTTTTCAGTTGGCCAACTGTTTACTAAGTGGAGATCCGGTGCGCAACTACTGCATCACAGTCATCACATCAGGATACAATTAATTTGCATCCGACACATCACAGGCAAGCACATCGAGAGTCCTTTTGAGATCGAAGCCTACCAGACAGTGCAGCTGTCTGGTTTGCTTACAATATCTTAGGTACATTCGGAAAGCTTCCCTGGGAATGAATTCCACCCATTGCTTACCATTGGCTTTGTGGTTTCTAACATATTTGCTTGTTTTCTATTGGTTGGCTATATTAGTTTTAGGCTGCCCAGCTTAGGTGTGTCCCCCTCTTGCCCAAACCCTATTAACTGTATTCTTCAACCAGTACTGCATTTCAGTAAACAGTCCTTTAAATCTTGTTCGTTTCTTGTCACATTGAAGCAGATTTTTTGTGTAATTCTGAAGTTTTGTGGAAACAATTATTTATATAAGAATAAAACAAATCAATACAATAGGAGATGGCATTTCCAAACGTTTGTGTTCTGTGTACATTTACCAGTAAAACTGTATGTCAGTGCAAATGTAATGGTCATATCAACTGAAGATGTGTTGTCTGTAATGGCAGCGTGCTACCACACCATGCATACACTTTGCCCCAATCTACTCTGCACCACTCCATGACACTGTACTCTACTCTGCGTCATTCCACTCTATAATGCATTATACACTGCACCAGTCCACACCACACCACTGCACTCTACGCCACTTCACTCGATGCCTCTTTACTCTACACAACTCTACTCTATGCCAGTGCACACTACCCCACTCTAATCTACTCTACACCACTGCACTCTACGACATTCAACTCTATGCCACTGCATTCTACGCCCCTTCATTCTACTCTGAAGCAATCTATTCTACCCTACTCTATTACACTCAGCACCATTTCAGTCCATGCCACTGCAATCTACACTGCAGGATTCCATTCTATCCACTGCATTCTATGCCACTGCACTCCACACCACTTCACTCAAGACTAATACAATCTACGCCATTGCACTCCACGCTAATCAACTTCGTACCACTGCTCTGCACACCACTAAACTCTACTCTGCAACACTCTAATTGACGTCACTGCACTCTGCATCACTCTACTCTATACCATTGCACTCTAGGTCACATTACTCTGCACCACCCAACACCACCGCACTCTATGCCGCTCTACACCACTGCTCTCTGTAACACTGCACTCTCTGCCACTAAACTGTACGCCACTCTACTCTGCTTCACTGCACTCTATTCTGCACCACTCTACGCTACTATACTCTACTACAATCCAATCTACTGTGCACCACTGCATTCTATGCCACTTCATTCTACGCTTCTCTACTCTACATTACTTCACTCTAGGCCAGTGCACTCTACCCCACACTACTGCAGTCTTTGCTCCAGCACCACTCTACTCTATGCCACTGTACTCTATGACACCCTACTCTGCAAGACTGCATTCCCCACCACAGAACTCATAGCCACTCTATTGCCACTGCACTCTACTCTGCACCACTCCACTCTACTGCACTTTACATCAATGCACTCTACGCCACTACACTCTACTCTGCATCATACCACTCTACACCACTTTATTCTATGCTGCACCACCGCACTCTACATCACTCTAATCTACACCACGGCACTCTACCCTGCACCACTCCACACCTCTTCACTCTATTCTGAAACAATCTACTCCATGTCACTGCACTCTATGCCAGTCCACTCTATGCCACTGCACTCTTCTCCACTGCAATCTGCTCTGCATTGCTCAACTTTGTGTCATTGTACTCTACGCCAATGGACTCTACACCACTATACTTTACACCACTTCACTCTTTCATTTGAGCCATGGCGGTGTCCAGATCTGGGAAGTGGGATAGGGCACTTCACACCAGTAAACTCCACTCTATTCTGCGACAATCTATGCTACAATCTATGCCACTCCACGCTGACACTATATCACTCCACTCTACGACACTCCACCACAGTCTACTCCGCTCTGTCATTCCACTCTCTTATACTACCCCCACTCTACAACAATCTACCCCGCTGTACGTCACTCTTCCCTACAACATTCTGCTCCACTCTACGCGACACCCTCTACGCCCCTCAACACTGCTCTACACCAGTTCATGACACTCTATGCCACTCCACTTTACAATAGTCTACTCCACTCTGACACTCTACTCCACTCTATTACTCCCTCCATGACACTCTACACCACTCAACTTCACTCCACTCCACTTTACTATGCACCCCTCCATAACACTCCACTTTACGACACTCCACTATTCCTTACCCCACTAACTTTCAACCATGCTGAATAGCAGTCACGCTGGTGTACAACATGGCTAAAACATATTGGCAAACGCAATATCTCTAGCATAAGCAGGAACTATTGGCTGTGTCAATCCTTTTTTAACCTCTACAAACAGGAGTCAATATATCACTATTTCCTATGAGGACTGGAATGGGAAACGCATGCTTTTTTAC
Source organism: Triturus cristatus (assembly GCF_964204655.1). NCBI lineage: Eukaryota > Metazoa > Chordata > Amphibia > Caudata > Salamandridae > Triturus > Triturus cristatus. The sequence goes on from NC_140584.1 coordinate 20,444,357, forward strand.
TCACTTGCTCCAACCCTTCCATCGCATGAAAATTGCCATTACAAGCCTTAGCTAGTTTTGATAATGACTTTGTGATGTAATATTACTCCCCATGGTAAATTAAATGTGTGCTTGTTTCCAATTCTGTGATCTATTGTGCAATGTGTTTTGGCAGATTTTCTGACCCAACTTGGCACTAATGATGGTGGTCTAGTGGTGTTTGTCAAGTTGATTTTTTATTGATTTCCTGAACCTCTAAATTGATGAAATTGAGTTTCCTGGCACATTTAGCATTAGTCACAACCTAATGCCCCCAATCTCGTATTAGCATTTTTATATTAATAAAAGCAATTCACCATGGGGAGATTCTGACACAAAAAAAAGGATTAAAGAAGATTAACTGTTGTTGTATTGTGCTTGTACTGTTCAAGAATGTAATAAGATGCTTTGTAAAGGTGGCACTGAACTGTAACTGAGGACAGAGTTGTAGATGGTTGCTGTAATTCTGTGAATAAATACATTTTAAAGCACTGTTACCAACTAATGGTGTTGGTTCGCTGTAGAGCACAAAAGTGTGATACAGTGCACTACAGAGTACTACACTCTACCATAAAGCGCACATTAAGTTCTATCACATCCAGGCATTTTATGCTGGTAAAAATCATGGACTGAGGGTGCATTCTATCACCTCGGGATACTTCTCAGTCTATGTCCAGGTACCCCAAGCCTGTTTAAGAGTCACTTGCCTATGCAAAACAAAGTACAGTAATACCACGGTATGCAGTAGCATAACAAATTAATAACTTTGGGCCCAAAAAACTTTTTCTACATTCTCAAGTCATATCACGTCAATTATAACGGCTTATGATTATGCTGTGTCTGATCACTCATTGCAACAGAATACGAGTTATCCTAGTACATGAACAGTGACCTTTTTCTACAAAAGTCAACAAATAAATCTAATTAGCCTGCACTGGCCTATTTTTTTTTCTTTCTTCACAGTTCTTTATTACGTTTTATAGGTAATGTGCAGATACATTCAGGCACAAAATGGCGTAGGTAGGTAAATTTGTTTATTGGTTAATAAAAAACAAAAACATTGATTAAAACATACAAAACAGATCATAGAAATATAAATAATCTGAAACAAAGTTGCCAATCATGTAAAACACTCTTTCTCGTTTAGACAGCAGTTACTGATACAAGGTTTGCTAGACCTACAAAAAGCAAGTCTAGCATAAAATGCAAAAGTGCCTAAACTATCAAAAACTGGGAAGGCCTAAGCAATGGGCAAATTTGTGTAGAAAGAACTGATATTAAACCAGGGTAACATTTGGATAGCGGTCTTTGATACAGAGTTGATAGGGTTACAATAATCAAATCCAACATAAAGAGCAAAAGTGCCAAATATTGATATCTAAAACCAGAAAAGCCTAAGCAAAATGTGAATTTACGACGGTGGTGCTAATGTTTAGCCAGGGTAACAGGCAGACTATTGTCAAAACTTGTACACAACCTGACAGGAAAGGAAACACCAATAGCGATAGTCCATGGCAGCCCACCATGATCATAAATACCTACAAGGGTTCTTGTCAAATGCGTTCTTCTTACCCCACCTGTATCCATGTATCTGCCTTGTACTCAACCTGACGGGATAGGGGACAGCAATAGTAAAAGCCCAGAGCACCCCACCATGATCATAAATACCTACAAGGGTTCTTGTCAAGTGTGTATATCTTACCCCACCTGTATCCTTGTATCTGGCTTGGGAGGGGTTTGAAAAATGTTCAGGGACTGTGCCAGTCTGATGTTCAGCATTGTGTTACTTGGATCTAGTGACTCCATCTGAGCTGACCTGCAAGAACTGATCTCTAGGTTGTTAAATTATTTTCTCAGCAAACCCCTTTATGAATGGCCAGGGCGGAGCAGATACACATAACTTGCAGCAAAGCTTCATCTGCCCGATGACATAGGCGGCATTTCTTGTCTTCTCTTTGGCCAGCTTCCTCCACTTTGGAAGGAAATCTAATGGAATATCACGGAGTTTTAGTGCCAGTAAACTCTGTTTTATCTTCCGGTGGTAGGTGGCTTTCAGGAAGGGTGACCCACTTGGAGCAGCACATGATTTCAAGACCAGCCACCCGGGTGACTGCTTGGACACTCTTTGTCATTCGTCCAGCTTTGCAGTTTAATAGATTTATTTACTGCTCTTTTAACCCCTTCAGCGCGACGCGGATTACCGTGCTGTGCTGAAGGTTCCATTGAGCAGGCGGGGCCATGACGGAGTGGTTCCGTCATGCGCACTGCGCGACCGACGCGCATGACGGAACCACTCCGTCATAAGCAGCGATGAGGTTAATGATCAGGTATATTGATATGCCATAGAGCACCCAGCTCGAGAATCGCAAAGTTGTTTTCTAGATATTTTCTGTATTCGCCATTCCCCCGCTGCAGGTTCATTTTGGACTAGATTAGATTGGCCAATGTGCCCTCGGTGGCTGACCAGAGTTTATGGCAGCACTTGATGTATGCCACTGGTCTGGTGAGTAACTGTTTTGTAAATAAAAACTCCAGCCTGACTCGGGTGGGCGATGTCTCTCTAGGTAGCCTGAAAATTTGCTTGTAAGCTCTTATCAAGATTTTATCAAGCAGGCTGGCCTCAAAAGACCATCATTATTTCTGATCCATACGCAAGAGTTTTTAGCAGTTTGGCTTTCATTACTGTTACCAGTTATGACCTCGAATGGATCTTGCCAGTGTTGTGAAGGCATGATTGAGTGCTTGCGCCTTTCATTAATTGGCCTCTCTTTGAGGTGTAAACGCAGCTCTTGCATCTATTTTGACTCCTAGGTAGACGTAGGCCAGTGCTTCATCAATTATGTTTCCGTTACTAAGGTTCCATTTGTGCTTATTTAGAATACGGAGATTAAATGAGATCACTTTTGTTTTTTTACAGTTTGCTTCCAGCTCGTTATCTTCTGCATAGGAATGGATTCAGATTAATGACCTCGGTAGGCCTATTCTGGTATTACTAAAAAGTAAGAAATCGTAACCATATAAGAGGTTTGACAGTTGCTGGCCACCCAGGCTTGGAGCGTGGGATATCTGCTCATCCAGTTCTACAGAGAGGTCTGCAGTATATAAGTTAAATAGGAGAGGTGCTGGGGGGCATGGCTTGGCAAGCCATCATGGTGGACGTGTGCTGAGTAAACTCCGTCCAGCCTTAAATTAATCCAGCATCATCCTGCTTCTCCAGTCGACTTCTGTGCCCCAAAGCTACCCTGCGGACTGGGGAAACTGGTGTCACTTATCTGGGCCGAATTTTGCTCCATGGAGTGGCCTGTGGCAGCTGTGTGGCGTTGCTGAAGTGGCGAGGCCTGCTGGAGGTGCCGCCTTGCGGCCCTGCGTGAGACCGGGACGTCGAGTGGGACGCTGCCTGGGTCCTTTGGTGGAGGGCGACGCTGCTGCAGCAGAGCTGGTGTGCTGCGTGAGTGGGGCGAATCGAATCCTGATGTGTGCCCCCACGGGGTTTGGCTGCCCCTCCGTGACTGCGATCAACAGCAGGAGGATTTGCGCTGATCGGCAGCTGTGTCGGGCCGCGGAGGTGAGGTGCAGAGTGTGTGCACGGCGGGGACGGCAGGCTGCCGGTCTCTGGTGCTGCTGGTGTCAGTGGCCCCCTGGTCCCGGCAGGCGAGTGTGTTTCCCCTCTCGCCCGGCGCCCTCTTCGTATTGGTGGCTGGACGGAGCGCGCACACACTTTTGGGCCCTTTAAGAGCGGGGCCTACCATCTGCTGGAGCCTTCTCTGCCCATCGGGCGCTTCTGTCTTCCTCCTCCCCCCTCTCTGCACGCATAGAAACGGGGGTCCGGCTGTACTATCGGGCCGCGGGGGGAGTCAACTAAGAAAACCGTGAGGTGGGTGCGTGTGGCCCGTGGGGGACAGGCGTGTTTGCCAACATATCCCGCTGCTGATCAAAGGCCGGACGCTGCGCTCCCTCCCTCCCTCCCTACCCCCGCTCCACGAGGCGCTCGCATCGGCGGTCGGTGGGGCCGCGTGAGTGTCTCTCGCTGAGGGCGGGCCACCCATCCCTATCTTTAGCGCAAACAGAGAGAACTGTACTGGTCAGCAGCGGTATAGGGCAGTGGGGGTGAGGCATCGGGAGTAAGGACAGTGGAGTCGGTGGCCCCAGCGAGTGCCGGCGGGTGCGTGCCTTCCCCTTTGCTCAGCAGTACTCTCGCATCGGCAGCCAGTTGGGGCGCACGAGCACCCTCAGTGCCCCTTGACGATCGGGGCCTAACACTGGGCAGCGCCTCATCTCCTATCCGGGTGCCCCGGACCTCCTTCCCCCCTCTCCCAGCGTGGAGCAAATTGGGGAGTTCGGCGGATGTGTCGGACCGCGGGAGGTGCTGCCTGGGGGTGCAGTGAGGCAGTCACACGGGGCCCGTGGCTGTAGAGTGTGCCCCCCACCAACTTCTGCTGCCCTGCGCGGGGCCCACTCTGCACTCTATCTTCCCACTACACGGAGCGACTCCATCGGCAGTCTATCGGGCTGTGCGGACGTCTTTGTGGGTTCCTAGTGGTGGACCTGGACGGCTGTGCTCCCTGGGGTGCCTATAGATCCTTGGTGCTTGGTGGAGGGCCCTCAGCTCCCCCTTTTGAATAGTGGTGCGTTCTTCTGGTGCTGGTGACTGGTGGGACCGCATACCCCCCCCCCCCCCCATCGCTGTTGCCCCGGTCCAGGCTGGACCTCCCATACCCGAACGGTGATATGCTGATCGCAGACAAGACATTCTCCGGGGCGGGGGGTGGTGTGCTGTCCACCATGACGAGAGATGAGCGGAGGGGGGGATGTCATCCATGCAGATCACTATCGACAAATACACAGGCCCAGGGGCCTCTGCCGCGGCACCTGGGGGGACACAAGGTGCTGTGCCTGAAATGCCACCCTCATGGCTGCCATTACCCAGTCCAGGAATGTTCTAGACGCTAAGATCGGGGCAGTTGGCTCTGATGTCATGCTGCTGCGGCAGGACCTGCGGAATGCGGTCGCACGCATCACAGAAACAGAGACAAGGATTTCGGGTGTGGAGGATGTCGTTGCCACCTTGCAGCAGCGGGTGACTATGCTGGAGACCACCCAATGAGGCCTTGCATCGCGAGTGGAGGACGCCGAAGGGAGGGCTCGGCGCAATAATTTACGCTTTGTTGGATTCCCGGAGGGATCTGAAAATGGGGACATGGAGCGGTTCCTCACTGAGTGGCTGGAGGGCTGGCTTCCCCCGGGGGCATTGTCTAAATGTTTTGTGGTGGAGCGCGCCCATAGGGCCTTAATGCAGAAACCCCCGCCGGGACCTTGCCCGAGGCCCGTCATTGGCAAGCTGCTTAATTATCACGACCAAGACGCTATCCTGAAGCAGGCTAGGGCCAAAGAACCTCTACTATTTGACAACGCCCGCCTCCTGATTTTTCCAGACTATACAAAACAGGTCCAGCAGCGAAGACAGTCTTTTATGGCAGCCAAGGCCCGCCTTCAAGAGCTCAAACTCCCGTATGCATTGCTTTATCCAGCTCGGCTGCGTGTGGTATATCGGTCCTGCACCCACTTCTTCGATTCACCAGAGGAGGTGTTCCTATGGACCGATTACGTCCCCACTCGCCACCAGGGAGGGAGTCCGACTCTTCCTCGAGCGGGGCGGCCCGGAATCAGCCCAAATCAAGGGGGAAGGGTAGCAGGCGCTCTAGGTCCCGGCGGCGCTCCCAATCATGTGGTGCCTCCTCTCGGGCTGGATCGGCCTCGCAACAGTATGCGCCAGCGGACTAGCTGTGGGCAGGGAATATGGTTCCAAGGTCCCGAATCTACTGCATCGACCGGAGAAGAACAGATGAAGGCCGGTCTCTCTGTGGGACCTTAACGAGGTGAGAAAGGGCCAGTTGACAATGGTCTGTGAGTTTGGGATCCATTGGCGGGTGAGGGGTGGGACCTCCTGTTGGGGTCAACCTGTTCTGCCTGCCGTGACAGGTACTTCACTGGTATTGAGGTATAGAGGGGGGGGGGGGGGGGACTGTTGGGTTGTGTTTGGGGTTTTTGGTTTCTTGATTGCACTGTCTTACATTATTCCGGAGTCAACTTGCGCGTTTTGCATAATGTCTACTGTGTCATTGAAATATCTGGAACCCCTTAATGGCAGCTATACTGGGTAGTCCACAGGATCTCGCTGGGTCCCTTCGGATGCTTAGCTGGAATGGCAGAGGAGCGCTTGATCAGATTAATCGTGGGGCTATTCTTAAACAGGCGAAGCGGGCCCGCGCAGATATTCTGATGCTGCAGGAGACGCACCTAATGAAGACAAAGGCGCTGTGTTTTCAACGGTTTGGCTATATACGTGTCTTCCATTCAGGGTTTGTCTGGGGATCCTGGGGAGTCGTTATCCTGATCCATCGCCAGGTTTCCTACACACATGTTAAGACATGGGCGAACACCCAGGGTAGATACTTGTTCGTACAAGGCACAGTGGGTGGAGACACAGTGGTGCTGGGGAGCGTGTATGCCCCCCCGCCTTTGTTCGGGGGGTTGGGGGAGAAACTTATGACCCTGTGGGCAGATATACCAGATGGCCTGGCAGTCGTGGGTGGGGACTGGAACGATGTGATGGATGCGGCCACAGATCGGTGGAGGCCGGGGGGCTCACTAGAGGCCTGGCACCCTACTAAACTTTTCTCCCTAGTGACCGGATTTGACTGGGTGGACCCTTGGCGCAGGCTACATAGCACAACGCAAAGATACACCTATTTCTCGGTGGTGCCCAACTCATATTTTCGCCTTGACTATTTATTTGTCCCCCGGGCGACTGATAGCAGGGTGGTGGCGGCTGATATCCTTCCACAGGGGCTTTCGGATCATTCGTCAGTGGCCATCACTGTCCGGGCAGGAAGGGCTCATGGTCCCTTCCGGTGGCGCCTTTCGTCCTGGAACCTCCAGCAGGAGGACTATAGGGAACGGATGGAGGAAGCCATTGATCAATATTGGGCATTCAATGTCGGCTCGGTGCAGGGGGCGGCACGTCTATGGGAGGCAATGAAGCCCACAATTCGTGGGGTGGACATTTCCTTCTGTGCTGTGGCCCGCAGAACGCGAAGGGAGACGCTCGTACGAGCGGAAGCTGAAATCATTGGGCTGGAGGTGCGCAGCAGAAAAGAGGGGGGGGGGGCGACTGGCTCACCACCAACTGCTGCTAGCGCAACAGGACTATTTGCATCTTCTCTTAGATGAGGCCTGCCAGGCATAGCTCGAGACCCGTAGCAGGATCTACAAGTGGGGGGGATAAATCTAGTTAGTTTCTGCATAGGCTGTCCAAGGGGTACTTCGCCCCCAGGCTCTCCCTGGTATTGTGGGGCCGGATGGGACGCCTATTCCCGATTCCTCAGCTATTGCTGAGACCTTTGCTATTTTTGCTATGTACTATGCAGACCTCTAGGGCCTCTTTTCCGCTCATATCTCACCCTGCTCTATACAGATCTAACTGGTTCTGTGTGCGTGGCAGGCTTCATCTCCTCTACGTTCTCTATTGGGCGGGGCACCAGACAGGGGTGTCAGCTGTTCTCCTACTTTTTCACGTTAGCGATGGAGCCCCATGCTGCCTGGGTGCGGATCGATGCTCAAGTGACCGGTCTTGAATGGGCACACGGGTTGTCGGATCGTATCGCCCTGTACGCCGATGATGTGCTGTTCTTCCTCACTAATTTGGATAGGAATGGACCGCGGCTGCTACGCATCATGCATATCTATGGGGAAACCTCTGGCCTATACATGAATCCCCGGAAGTCCACCCTCTGGATCTTGGGCGGTTTTGGTGAGCTTGGCTCATGGGCATCTTCGGTGCAATTGGTGTATGAGGGGATGAAGGACCTGGGAGTGTTACTATCAGATTCCCCTACCGTATCCTGGGATAGGAATTTGGTGCCCGTATGGGACCGGGTACAGGAGGACATTAAAACCTGGTCTCACATGCCCCAGTCTATTTATGGCCGGTCGGCTATTTTCAAGATGGTTTCGCTCCCACGCCTGCTGTACCCACTGCAAAACCATCCATATCCGATACCCCCGAGGTGGTTCCATCCGGTTAACGCGGCCCTGGGTGAGTTTCTCTGGGACAGTGGAGTGGCACGGGTGGCCCTGCGGACTTGCTTCCAGTCTACATACTGTGGGTGGTTGGCGGCCTCCGATATCTTGTCATACTATATGGCCTCGCACTTGCTTGTCCTTAACGAATGGTGGTATGGGGATAGAGCGGATCCGGCGTACACTGTCGAATGACGGTGTATGGGGGAACGCACTTTGCATACAATTCTTTACTCTGCACAGCTGAGACGCTCCATGCCGTCTGCCACGCAGACTGTTTTCCAGATCTGGAGTCAGGCGCTATGGAGGATGAGTTGGTGGAACAGATTAACTCGGGAGACCCCTCTATGGCACAATGGACACCTACCGCACTTGGCGGCTCTGGCTGGGTTCCATGACTGGGACAACATTGGGATCTCTACCCTGGGTGACGTTATGCGGGGACCTGTCTTGAAATCTTTTCAGGATATACAAAAAGACTTCCAGATGCCGAAATCCCAATTCTTTAAATATTTGCAGTTCCGACATGCCATCTCCCCTAGCTTGGAGAGGCTGGAGACACTGGCAGAGTTCAGTCCGAGAGAGGCCAAGGTTTTTTATGGGAGACCTCCACGATCACAAGATCTCTAAAATATATCAGTCCCTGGTCACACAAAGCTCCCCTTCGCCGCAGCATCTGAGGGAGGCATGGGAGGGTGATGTAGGTCCGTTGGAGGAGGAAGATTGGACAGAGGCCTTGGCCTCTCCGCGGGGGGGGGGGGCGGTCATTGCAGTGAGCCTACAGCTTATCCCGTTCAAATATCTTAATCGGGTATATTACTGCAGGGTTAGGTTGTGGAGGGCAGGCTTGGTGGCTTCCCCTGTGTGTCTCCGATGTAAACATGAGGAGGGTACCCTGCTCCGTACTGTCTGGCACTGCTCTGGCGCGATTCTGGAGGGGAGTGATTGCCTGCCTCTCTGAAGTGTTGGGGTGGGACCTTGCCTGTTCACCGAAGCTGGTTCTCCTGCATGTCATGGAGGGGATTGGGGGCAAAATATACAAGCTCCATCTTATGCTTCTGGGATTTACCCTGACTAAAAGGGATACTGCTAGTGCCTGGAAAGCGGCGGTGACACCCTCTGTCTCTGCCTGGAAAAATGGTCTGGACTTCTGTATGGGTCTGGAGGCCCAATCTTTGTGGCCAGGGGGTGTCCCCGAAAACACTTTAAAATTTGGAAGTGCTGGGCAGACTATCGTGGCCTGGAGCTTGAGCCGTGTCAGGCCTCAACATTGAGCCGAGTCAGGGACGCTCTGCGCGGCGCCGGGGAGCCGAGGGGTATGAAACTACAATACCCATCGGCCCCAGCGCACGCGCGAGCGCACTTCCGGAGGCAGTACAAAAGCCTCGTACACGGAAGGCCGGGGGCTTGACAATCAAGTTCCGCCTGGCGTTTGGCGAGGTACGAACCTCGCGGTTTCCTATCGCCAGGGTTTCCGTGCTTCCCTAGCACGGACTTGACCCGACCCCGTGGATTCCGACCCCGAGACCCTGAGCGCACGAGAACGCTCCACCCGCACCACGCTTCATCCCTGACGTCTCTGAAGCGCGCTGCACTTGAGGACACCGCCGTGACCAGAGACCCGACTGGAGTCTCTCCCCACCTCGGAAGCGTCCTGTCTTCCCCAAAACCATTATCCTTCCTTCGCTTGGAGCCGTTGAAAGGCTCGGAGAGCGCCCGGACCCGCTACATCAGTCAACCCCTTCCGCGGGTTGTTACTCTGCTTGGAGCCGTTGAAAGGCTCGGAGAGCACCCGGACCCCGCTACAGCAATCAACCCCTTCCGCGGGTTGCTACTCCGCTTGGAGCCGTTTGAAAGGCTCGGAGAGCGGCCCTACCCCCCTTCCTTTGGTAACGACGACCGGAACATTCGCCTCTCGCCTATACCTGCTGAGCCGTGAGTACCTAGTGCTGTGTGAGACTGAATTGACGACACAGACCTCCGTCTGTGTGTGTATGTGTGCTGCTGTACTGGTGGTTCTCCCTGCAGTCTGTGTGCCGGTGACTCAACCTGTCCTTCTCTCCCTACAGGAGTGGGTACCCAGAGAGCCAGTCCCGTGTAGTCGCCGCTGCCTTTCCCCCTGTTATCCTTCCCGTCTCCCCCGGGGTGGTGTTGCTTATCGAGGATTACTACGAGTCCTCATCGGCAGCACCGTTCTTGGGGAGGGTGGACTCTAGCGTCGTGGATCGCTCCTGCTGTATCCGGCTTGTAAGGTTAGTGAGCATCCGGGGTGCCCGCTGACAAGCCGCCACTGGTGGATCGCCACCAAGACCCGGTATGATCCCCTTTTGCTGATGTACAGCAGGAAAATTGATCCGCAGGTGATGACATATTACGACTGTATAAATGAGATTCTTGTTCAGATGGTTTGCTCTGGAATGGACGAAAGTGCGACGGGGGTGGGTTGGGGGAGTTGCAGTTTTAGGGTTAATGCTTCATCTGTATTGCTTTTCATACTCTCCTGAATACACAAGAAAGTGGTCAAATTAAATTGATGTACATTGATGCTGCAGAAGTTTCTGGGACACAGAGCTCTGCATTATATGTGATACTTTGACTAATAAAATTTGTTCTAAAAAAAAAAACAAATAGGAGAGGTGCTAGAGTGAGTACCATCTCTGATCTTTATCTTGACCCACGTATCCGAGTACAGAGCCTGATTGCTCCCATGATATTAGGTGGGATTTCCCATTGTTGATGTTTAGCTCATAGCCTGTTACATGGGACAGAGTCAAACGATGCCTTGAGGTCGACAAAGCACATATAGAGAGGTGTACCTGTGGCATTTGCTCTATTAAGAGTTAGACCCACTGCCATAAGATTCGTTGTAGTGCCTTGATTCCTGGTAAATCCAGTTTGGTTGAATGGGAAATATTCCATGCCCATGTCTCCAAATCATGAAGTAGCAATTTGAAGAAAATATGTAAGATCCATGTCCAGAACCGCAATTAAACAATAATTGCTTGGTGAGGATACCACGCCTCCTTTAAAGATTATTAAGCCTTTCCAGCTTTTGGGAATAACTCCTTTTGCCACAACGTAGTTGAACATTGCTGCCAGAAAGGTTGCCCATCTCGAGGTAGAGTATCTAAAGAGTGCGTGTGGTAACCCATTAGGGTTGGGGTCCCAGTCAGCCCACATTTCAAAATAATCTTTATTAACTCAACTGGCGTATATGCTAGATGTGCCAACAACCCGGTTGCCTTGTTGTTGTTATGGGATCCGTCTGATTTGGTTGCATCCTGGGCGCTTCCTATAAAATGTGATTTCAGATACTCGATCCAGTCACACTTGCTTATATTTGTGTTATGGACAGCTCTTGGACCATTTTCAATGTTATTTATAAGCTTCCAGAAATGTTTTCGAATAGTTTGTTTTTTTAGCATGCAGCAGCTGGACCCACAGTGTTTCCTGCTTGGACTTTTTAAAAGCCCAGATCTTCCTTTTTAGTTGTCTTCTCTCCTTAAATAGACGTTTTAGTAGATTCTTATACTTGGGGGCACGTTGTAGCTGCCTGATAAGCCTGCCTACAATAGATCTTTAAAAGTGGATGGGTCGTGACCTAACTATATTTGTATGGTACCCGAGGTGGGCTCCCTTAGTCCCTCTACTGATTCTTCCATCTTTATGAGCATTAATCAATTGTGTAGCAAATGTTTCCCATACTAATATCTGGTTAGAGGTCTCTGTGGCCATGTCCTCAAGGCTGACCACTGCTTCTTCTGCCAAAATCTTGACTGAGCTTGAGCTGTACCATAGGTGTTTCAGGTTTTTGGTGTCAGTCTCTCCTTGTAATACTTTTACCACTTCATGTTTATGTAGGAATGTGCCTATGTGGAAACGTGTAATATTTTACGTTAGCATAAGCAACAGCCATTTTTGCTGTGGTGTTCATTTCGTTTGCTTCGTAATTCTTTCGTCCTCTGCTGTTCGCCTTTTCACCCTGCTTGTGTCATCAACTTTAGTTGACATCATTCTACATGGCTAAGCAATGTACATGCTGGGGGGTTTGTAGCTGCCGGTGCACCTGGTCCTAGAGGCTATCTATTGACCGTTTACTGCTGCCATAAACATTCCTGCTCCCCCCTCCTTATTTGCTGACTAAGTGGTCACCCATCTGCCCTTGTTTCCCGATAGCTATTTCTGTGTCCAAACTTGTTCTTTCCATTTCTGTGCATATGCTTGCATTGCAACAAAACTGTATATAAGGACGATGGTTTGTGAATCCAGTGTACCTCCTCCTACAACACTTGAGAGTGTTGTGTGAACGTGGTCCGGCTCATGAGTGATTAATAAACTTGTTGTTTTACTTCAACTCCAGTGCCAATCTCTATTTGTTAGTCTTTCGACCCGTGGACGAGAGGCTGACCCTGCACCAGTATGCTCACTTTCGGGTACATTTCCACAGTTGGCGCCCAGCACGTAGGGCCCCATCGGAGAGGCGGCCGTCCAAAGGAGTGGTCTTGACCGAGGATCGAAATATTACTGAGGATGCGCACTGCATGAGAAGATCCTTGTCTTTGCAGGCCGACGTGACTTTTCCGGTTTTCCCGATTTGACCCTCTGGGTGGTGGCCGGTCTTGAATGGGGCTTTCGTTGGCATATTCTGCAGTGACCATTAGGTCGACCAGAGATCGGCAGGTGGGAGTTGGATACTTCTGTTTGGTAAGGTCGCTGAAGCGGCACTCTTGATTTGCTTGGTTTGGTTTTGGTATTCATTCTTTTTAAAGACTGAAGGCAGGTAATGTGGAGATTTTTCTCCTTTTGGAATATTTGTTTGGAGTAGTAATATTTTACATATTCTTGTGAAAACATGCCTGTTTTCAGCACACTTCGTAAGTAGTGTTGCTGCTCTTGTGGTACCAAGAATGCTTTAGAGCAAAGTCAGCCGGCTCCTCCAGAAGGGACGCCAAATAGAGAGATGATTATCATATATGGTATTTGTCCCATACTTTATGGTTCTTTGTGGAACAAATACACAAAGACAGAGTGCGATTTATAATAGCCAGTAAATGGGTCATTCGATCCTAAAAAGGTTCAGTATGACGAACAGTGTTTATTTAAAAGAAAGAGTAGACAGGATATGTTTGATTGTGTGCGCATGTGGGATAAAGAAGTGCGAGAGAGAGCGAAGAGAACGGAAGCTATAGCAGAGAAAGTGCAGCGGAAGACGATATATCAGAAAGGTATGGAATTAAAAGACAAAGAAATGAAGGAAAGAATAGAAAAGGAAGATAGAGTACGTCGAATAGCGGTAAACGGCCAGTATCCTATTTGGCGCCCTATCTATCCACTACTTAAAACGCCTCAGGATGATTGCATCGTATTAGAACGACCCCCACCCCGTATAAATTCCCTGCTCCAAGTGCCCCTGAGGATGAGGCTTCTGACGAGGAGCTTTCTTCTTCAGAGGATAAAGATAAAGACAAGCAAGTTGAGCGACAGACTCGCTCTACTTTAACTAGAGCAGAAAAAGATACATTAAAAACTGCTGATAAAGAGGAAGCTCGTCGGAATACCACTGCATCGATCCTCTTAGCTATGGTTCAACAGTGGAGAGGTGTAGACCAATTTTATTTTGTTGAAAAATTCTCTTGGGAGGTAATATATGGTTGGCAGCATATTTCAAATGAAACAGAGCCAGATGATAGAAGTACTGATTATAAACAGTTAGTAGATGGGACTTTTCTTTTTTCGAACCTACCTGATATGATTAGACAAGAGGTTGAATTACGAAATGAAACATTGCATCTACGAAAGGAGCAAGAATTAGCTAGAAAAAAGAAAGTTGTAGAAACAGTCAATCTCAGACAGAGAAAGCAGATGCTTTGGTGGATACGAACAAACCCAGTAGTAGTGAAGTTGCTATGAAACCAATGCATGAAGCTGCACCCCTGTATGTTCCTCCGAAGGGTGCGGGAACAAATGATGATAGAACTTTGGCTGATGCAAAGGGATATTTTATATATAATTGGGTTTACACTCCTTGGAGTAGAGCAGATGTAATGGCTCTTAAGGCTGCTTTGCCCGACCCCCGGAAAAATCCCGCCGCCTTCTATGAGGAGGTGGAAGGAGCCATGAGCTCCTGCACTATGACCTTGTTAGATATTGATATGTTCTTCGGGCTTATTTTGCCCCCTGATATGTGGAGAACAATATGTAAAATAGATGCAATGTGGCATTTGGTGATACCTGCGCAGAAACCTCAGAAGGAGATATTAGATCTTCCTAAAGCTATTGTGACTAAGTTGAAGACTCTCATACCCACTAAGAAAATAGATTGGGCTATGTTAGCGTTCTATAAACAGAAAAAGGATGAGTCAGTTTCTGATTTCATTTCAAGATTTGAGGAGACATTCCATGATTTTAGCGGCCAGTCATTGGCCGATGATACGGGTAAGCATTTGTTTGTTGACAAATTTGTTGCTAATATGTTACCGGAAATAGCTAGTCGCCTTAAGACCAGTGAGAGTTCTTGGACCACGTCTTCCCCAGTTTCCCTTTTGACCATGGCCCAATATTATGAGCGACAGGAGTAGGAAGCGAAAGGCAGGGAGGATAAGAAGATTAAAGACAAAAGTTATGATGGCTCAAGTATATGGTCAATCATATAGGGGAGGTGGAAGAGGCAGCCATGCAATGTATACACCCGGAGCGCTCCCTCTTCCTCGAGCAAATTGGGCATTGGCGTTCTGAGTGCCCTCTTTTGCGAGGTCAGCAGTACCAGCGAGGAAGGGGAAGTATGAGAGGACGCCCAGGGAATTCAGGAAACAGGGGAGGAGCAGGAGCTCGTCCCAGGTTTGAGGCAGTTGAACAAGGACCAAATTACTCTAATACTTTTGATAGGTGAAATCAATACCAAATGTCTGATTATTCTGCTGTAGCATTTGCAGATTCCGATTACACATAGGGATGCCTAGGATGGGGTAAGTGACCGGTTGAGGTGCCAGTAGATCAAATGGGTCCTTATGTTGACGCAAATGTCTTGGGATCTACTAATCGGTTTCTGGTTGACACAGGAGCTACCCGTAGTGCTCTGTCTAAAAGATTGGTTCCTAGGGCTCCCCTGTCCGGCATAATGATAACATCGATAGGATTCGATGGAACACCTACACCTAGCCCGCTATCACAGCCACTTGAATTCAGATTTGACAAATTCACTGCAGCATGTCCATTTTTGCTTTCCCCTAACACGCCGGACAACACTGTGGGTATCGATATGCTTAAATATTTTCGTGCTACAATACGTTGCTCTCCGGAAGGTGGGCGTGTTATTTTGAATGACAACCATCCAATAGTTGAGAGATCCTGTCTTATCAATGAGGATGCTGCTTTGGCGTCCCTACCTTGTGGGCTAGATCAGATACTGATGTGGGTCAAATGGTTATTCCACCAGTGCATATCTAAGTAAGGGAAGGTGTTTCATTGCCTCGACTGCCCCAATACAAAATATCCCGAGAAGGTGAAGAAGCATTAGCAAACATTGTGCAGGATTTGATCGATCGAAGTGGGGGTAGTGGAAGAAGTCCCCTATAATACTTGCAATAGCCCTATCCTTCCTATTTTGAAAAAATACACTGACACTAAAATCTACAGATTATTGATTTGCGGGAGGTTAATAAACTTGTAGTGCCCAACTATCCGGTAGTTTCTGATATCACAACCCTTCTCACTATAGTCCCTCCCACTGCCACTACATTTTCAGTGATCGACTTGAAAAACGCATTTTTCTCAATACCCATTCACCCTGAAAGCCGTTATCTGTTTGGATTCACATTGAAAAATAGATCCTTCCGGTTCTGCAGAGCTCCACAGGGCTATGCAGAGTCATAGCATTTACAGTCAGGCATTGAAAAGACAACTTGATTCCTTTCCTGTACCAAACGGGGTGGCCCTTATCCAGTACGTCGACAACATCTTGTTAGCTGCAGATACCCCTGAGCAGTGTGAAGAAGGAACACTGCTATTGTTATCATTTCTTTCCTCCCATAATCACAAAGTCTCGCGAAAGAAATTTCAATATTGTAGACAGCAGATTACCTATTTAGGTCACCTCCTGTCTAAGGAGGGACGTGCGCTCACACCAGATCACATTCAGACCATTTTAGATACTCCTGTGCCCCGTACTCAAGAGGATGTCCGTGCATTGATTGGCCTTACTTCTTTTTGTAGGCAGTGGATCCCCAGTTTTTCGCACATTATTAAACCTTTGTTGGTACTTTTGACTAAAGACACTCCGGTGCCCCTCCCCTGAATGTCAGAGTGCCTTCCAACAGCTACGCCAAGCTCTTTGCTCTGCACCAGTATTAGGAACTCCAGACTACACTAAGACTTTCACACGCTACGTACACGAGAGGGAAGGTTGTGCCCTCTCGGTTTTAACGCAGATACACGGTGATAAACAACGCGCTTGTGCATATTTCTCCGTACTGAAAAACAATGTTCACAAGGAACTCATTTGGAATTCATTTCCTATCTCAAACAACATCAATAGTCGTCTTTGAATTAATCTTTCACCAAGTTAACATAAAGTTAACAAATCATACAGTAAGCCTACACACAGAAATTATTTTACAAAGCCTCAGCCGAGGTCTTTTATTGGACTAGAAAAATGTCAAAACACATATAAAAACATATCATATGTACAATATTCCTCTCTTATTCTATTATATTTACAGTGCAAAGTGACCCCAGTGAAACCATAACCATACAGACACCAATAAACAAAAAACTTTGTAAAAATACCAAAAAAAGGTTATTGGAGAAATTTAAACAAGGACAGTTTTGTAAATGTTATAATAATACAGTCAGAGCTGTCTCTTATTGTGTTTGTCGACGACGTTTCGACCCACTTCTAGATACCGGGTCTCATCAGGACTGTTAATATGGGGACTAGTGAAGGAAAAAAGAGAAGGAAGTGTATGACTATAATGGGACTGAATAAAAATTGTTTTCAATTAAGCACTATGAGTGTTTTATGTATAGTTGTAGGCTTACCTAGTTTATGGCATACACATGTCCATGTTGGATCCGGTATGTAAATTAAATAAGAGTATCCGCACCTATAGATAATGAATATATATTTATTATAGGTCAGTGTTCACAAAGAAATTTAGACAATTTCTTATCAGTCCACCACAAAGTGCGATAGTTAAATATACTCACTTAACCACTAGAGCAACTATTTATAGCTTCCACTGATATGGATGAATTGGTCGGAGTTGGACAGAATTCCTATTGTATGAGGAATAGGGATAGTTAATTAAGGTTAAATGATCTTTCACATTAGCACCATGGTGTCACTTATCCAGGTAAAACTACTTACTTAGGATTCTATGTTATGGGTATCCCTTATTTTCGTGAAGCCCCATCATTTTGAGGTAAAGCGACCTGTTCTTATGGCGCTTTAGCTGTAATGTGTTAAAAGCAAAATCATTATGATGTTCTATACATCATTTTTACAACCTTTTGCCTCTGCCACTAGATTGCAAATACTCACATTACTGCTGAGTTGTAATGTCGAAGCAAAAGGGGGTTCTGTGATGATAATAGCTGATAAATTGCACCTTCTACACGCTGTTAGTTCGTGTCTTGCCTGCAACGGACTGAATCACGCTGGCTCCTAGACTCGCAGAGCGCGCAACCGCTCTATTTTTATGTCCAATTCAATAAAGGAATTGATGGCGGCCATCTTGTAATGGCTAAAATAGCGCGAAGTCTCTTCGCGATATGGTTCCAATAACCCATCCTTACAGTCCAATAGACAATCGATGTTATGCCTCAGTGTTTAATAGTCCATGACAATCACTATCACTACATGTGTTAAATCGAAAAAGAAGCTCCATCTCATTATTCGGAGTTAGATTACGAGGTAGTAGCCATCTTAGACTGGGATTATCTCCTAGCCAGCTTGTCACTTTCATGTCCATGACAATCACTATCACTGCATGTGTTAAATCGAAAAAGAAGCTCCATCTCGTTATTCGGAGTTAGGTTACGAGGGAGTAGCCATCTTAGACTGGGATTATCTCCTGGCCAGCTTGTCACTTTCATGTCCGCTTCGGCAAGGAAAATGGTTGCAGCCATCTTGTAATGGATAAAGTAGTCCAGAGACTCTTCACGATATGGTTTCAAAACCCCATCCTCACAATCTAATAGGCAATCAATGCTTTGCCTCAATGCCTAATAACCCATAAAAATTCTTATCACTGCATTTGATAAGGAGGGAGCTCTATTTAGTCATTCTGAGTAAAGTTACGATGGGGTGGCCATCTTAGAATGGGATTATCTACTAGCCAGCTTGTCGTCTCTAAGCTTATTATATGTCTCAGATCTGGCCCAGATTCACATTGGCATTCATGTGGGTGTATTGGGAACAACTTGAAATGTTGTCTCAATATGACATATTCAATACTAGTTGTCTACCTCTTAGTCAGTCGTTCTAAATAGGGATAAATCTGTCCAAAAACATTTACAAAACTGTCCTTGTTTAAATTTCTCCAATAACCTTTTTTTGGTATTTTTACAAAGTTTTTTGTTTATTGGTGTCTGTATGGTTATGGTTTCACTGGGGTCACTTTGCACTGTAAATATAATAGAATAAGAGAGGAATATTGTACATATGATATGTTTTTATATGTGTTTTGACATTTTTCTAGTCCAATAAAAGACCTCGGCTGAGGCTTTGTAAAATAATTTCTGTGTGTAGGCTTACTGTATGATTTGTTAACTTTATGTTAACTTGGTGAAAGATTAATTCAAAGACGACTATTGATGTTGTTTGAGATAGGAAATGAATTCCAAATGAGTTCCTTGTGAACATTGTTTTTCAGTACGTTGTACTTACCCGGTTCGCAGGGACATAAGGGTTGCTCTTGTGATTTTGAAAAATGTGCATATTTCTCAGCTGTCCTTGACCCAGTCGCTCGCGCGCTGCCTGGATGTTTGCGAGCGGTGGCAACGGCTGTATCTATACGTCAGAGTGAGGAAATAGTTTTGTCACATAAATTGCTTGTGTTAGTACCCCATTCATTTGATGCTTTGCTAAATCAAACGAAAACACAGCATTTGACTAGTGCTCGCTTGACAGGATATGAATTGACACTTTTGGCTCCTCATATCACATTAAAAAGATGTTTGACACTAAATCCTGCTACACTACTACCATTCCCATCTACTCAGCCTCAATCACAACAGTCACATGACTGTAGATTTCTCACTGAAGAGCAAACAAAGGGTTGTGTTGACCTACAAGATACTCCCCACTCCGTTATTGATGGGCAGTTATGGGTTGATGGGTAATGTTTGAAATTATCCAATGGCACTACATCTGCTGCTTATGCTATTACAACACTTCAGACAGTAGTGGAGACAGCCCGCATCCCGCTGAAGTCGGCCCAAGCGGCCGAACTGATTGCTCTGACAAGAGCATGTGAGCTTAGTACAGACTTACTTGTTAACATCTTCACCGATAGCCGGTACGCCTTTGGTGTAGCACACAACTTTGGCCGCTTATGGAAAGAAAGGGGTTTCCTTACCTCACATAGAACACAGATAGTGCATGGAGAATTAGTGCATAATCTTCTTACTGCCCTAACCTATCCCACGAAGGTGGCAATTGTTAACTGTAGTGCACATAAGAAAGTGACTGATAAAATAGGAGCAGGTAATGCTTTTGCGGATCACACAGCCCGTGAGACCGCAATACAGCGAAGCACCACATCTATGTATGTGGTTAAATCACAAGCTGAACGTTGGCATGATGCCAGGCAGGAAGTGCTGGACATGCAACATTCTGCCTCTGCTGACGAACTAGACCAAAGGTCTAAGGAGGGAACACTGGATGATGAGGGCTGCTGGAGGAATAAAGATATGACCAAATGGAGGTTACCAACAACATACTTATACCCCTTGATTCACATGGCACATGGGCTGGCACATGTTGGTGCATCCTCAATGGCAAAACAACTCATGCAAGTTTGGGATCATTCTGATATTGCCGGCACTGCTAAAAAGATAGTCCAGTCTTGTCTGGTCTGTCTCCAGTATAATCCTGGAAAGGGAACGTGAACTCCAACAGGAGGGTTTGCGACACCATCTGCACCTTTTGAGGTCCTACAAATGGACTACATTCAGTTTGAATGCTGTAATAATCTGAAATATGTCCTAGTAGTGGTTTGTGCCTTCAGTAAATTGGGGGAGGCGTATGCTACGAAGGATAATACAGCTCTTACGACAGCGAAAGTTCTCTTAAACGACTTCTTTCCCCACTTTGGCGTTTATCGGGTCCTATAGAGTGACAATAGACCTCATTTTATTGGGCAAGTTGTAGAATATGTCATGAAAGAGTTGGGGATTAAGCAGAAATTTCATGCTGCTTTTCACCCACAGTCAGCAAGCCTGGTGGAGCGTTACAACTCCACCCTGAAACTGAAATTGGCTAAAATACAAGCTTCCACGTCTTTGAAATGGCCCCTAGCTTTGCTTTCTATCAGATCGATACCACATACACGATCTGGCCTTACGCCACATGAGATCGTCTTTGGGTGGCCCATGAATATTTGGGGGGTCCCTAAGCCTCGCCCTATACATGATGTTCCCCACATGTTGATGAGTGACTATTTTTCCCAGATAACTAACAGCTTGTCTTCCATTTATCAGCAGGTGCAGGAAGCACTTCCAGACAGGTCGCAGGGTGATGGTCATGATCTGCGGCCTGGAGATTTTGTCCTCACAAAATCGTTTCAACTGACAAGTTGTCTTGTACCTCGCTGGCGTGGCCCAGAGCAGGCCCTCCTTGCTACCAGAATTGTAGTTCGAGTAACCAACAGGAAGAACTGGGTCCACGCCAGCCACTGCCAATAGATTACGCATACCTTCGTGAGCCCTGCTGTGCTGACAGATCATCGCGACATTCTGGTCACCGAGAGAGGACGAGCTGCGTCACCTGAAGGACATGAAGAAGTCTTCCCGGACCATACGATCCCCGGCGCATCTAGATACCTACTTCGATCCAGGAAGAAAGACACTTCATCACAGAAAGAGACTGTTTGAGCCACTGACCTGGGTGGTTAAAGACTGACTACAAAGGGGGGGCCTTTTAGTGACTACTCGTCTCAACGTTAGTGAAGAAACCAACGCCTGCCCAGGTCCTTAGGGCATCATTTATTTTGTTGTTTGTCGACGAGATGAACATGCCTGAGGAGAAGAAATCCAATGTTGCAAAGATCTGTAGCGGCTGCACAATGTTTATTACTGGACTACAGTATTGAATATTACTGGAACGAACAATAGCAGTTTTCTATCCTCACATAATACTTATTTCATTTGTGGTAGTAAAGGTTACTACCATCTACCAATTGGATGGTCTGGAATATGCTATGTGTCCTTCTTGCTTCCCCCTGTGTTCTTAGCACCTGCATCTTATCATAAAGACCAAAAATTGTTTAATGATATTTCTTTGAACCGATTTAAAAGAACTATAAATAATGATGAAGTGGATCAAACTGACACGGCATTACAGCAATATGTTGACTTTAATTTGGGACTCTTTTTCTTTGTTTGTGCGGCCTTGAATAGTAGAAAAATAACACGCTTGACCCGAGTGGTAGAGGCAGTGACTAAAAAAACAGCAATGGCTCTTGGAAATATTACAGAAGAACTCCAAATCACGAGGATTGTGACTTTGCAAAATAGAATGGTTTTAGATGTAATATTAGCTGATTGTGGTGGAGCATATCGCATTATTGTGAATAGCTGTAGTGTGTTCATCCCTGACCACGCCCCTTCTGTTTATAATGCCATTTCCAAACTGCATAAAATAGCCACTGAGGTACATCAAGCTCCAGAAACATGGACTTGGACTGGATGGTTCTGGAATTTATTTCTGTATGGGGTCTGAAAGTATTGTCGGCCCTATTCATAATTATTGCAATTATCTGCTCTTGTTGTTTATCCATACAATGTGGACCAATGCTCTGTTCCCTCTGTATTTCCCCTTGTACTACGTGTGTACCATCTAAAACGAATGTCTGAAATGCAAATGCCCGTTTAGCAATGGAACGAGAAATTTGTAAAATGATGTTAATTGATATTCACGATGTCTATCATACCCCTTAGAAGAGACAAGAAAATGTCTTAGCTTATGCTAAAAGGGTCGTCTGTGGAAACGTGTAATATTTTACGTTAGCATAAGCAACAGCCATTTTTGCTGCGGTGTGCATTTCGTTTGCTTTGTAATTCTTTCGTCCTCTGCTGTTCGCCTTTTCACCCTGCTTGTGTCATCAACTTTAGTTGACCTCTTTCAACATTGCTAAGCAATGTACCTGGTGGGGGGTTTTAGCTGCCGGCGCACCTGGTCCTAGAGGCCATCTATTGACCGTTTACTGCTGTCAAACATTCCTGCTCCCCCCCCCTCCTAATTTGCTGACTAAGTGGTCATCCATCTGCCCTTGTTTCCCGATAGCTATTTCTGTGTCTAAACTTGTTCTTTCCATTTCTGTCCATATGCTTGCATTGCAACAAAATTGTATATAAGGACGATGGTTTGTGAATCCAGGGTACCTCCTCCTACAATACTTGAGAGTGTTTTGTGGACGTGGACCCGCTCATGAGTGATTAATAAACTTGGTTTTTTACTTCAACTCCAGTGCCGATCTCTTTTTGTTAGTCTTTGGACCCGTGGACGAGCGGGTGACCAGTGTGCTCACTTTTGGGTACATTTCCACACCTACAGTGATTGCCTGTGGGTGGTGGTCGCTCTCCTGGCGGTTCATATCTTGTCACAGATACAGGTTTTTGACAAAATAATAATTCTATCAATGCCTTTATATATTTTCACAAAAAGAATCCCCTAGAGCACGGTTACTGATAGTACGGCCCGCGGGCCACCAGCGGCCCGGCAAGCCTTCCTTGGCGGCCCGCGGACCTTGCAGACATCCTACCTGTTTTAAAAAAAAATATTTAAATAGTGTTCGCAAACACTGCCGGGTGCAGCAGCCCGGACTCTGAGACTCTGCTTTGCGGGGGCCGGGGGATTCCAGTGATTGACAAAGTGGAGATGCAGGGGTCTAAGAGGTGAAATACAACAAAGCTTTCTTAACATGTAAATGGTCTTTTAAAGACCTGTGAAGTACTTGGGTGCGGCTGTGTGCGCGCGCTGGGAAGCTGTCTCAGCCCGGGCTGAGGGCTGACACACACACACGGGGTGAGATGACAGAGGGTGATGGAGGGAGGGAGAGGGAGGGAGACAGAGGTTGACAGAGAGAGGGAGACAGAGAGGCGCAGTCTGGGGGAGACAGAGGGAAGGAGGGAGAGGGAGGGAGGCAGAGGGAGAGAGAGGAAGGGAGAGGAAGGGAGACAGAGAGAGGGAGGGAGACAGAGGGAGGGAGACAGAGGGAGGGAGACAGAGGGAGGGAGGCGGAGGGATGGAGACGGAGGGTGACGGAGGGAGGGAGAGGGTGGGAGACAGAGGGCGAGAGACAGGGAGAAAGACAGGGAGAGACAGAGAGAGAGAGACAGAGGGAGGGAGACAGATGGAGGGAGGGAGACAGAGGGAGGGAGGGAGACAGAGGGAGGGAGGGAGACAGAGGGAGGGAGGGAGACAGAGGGAGACGGAGAGAGAGAGAGACAGAGGGAGGGAGAAGGAGGGAGGGAGACAGGGAGGGAGACGGATGGTGACAGAGGGAGGGAGACAGGGAGGGAGACAGGGAGGGAGACAGGGAGGGAGACAGGGAGGGAGAGAGGGAGGGAGAGAGACAGGGAGAGATAGAGAGAAAGACAGAGGGAGGGCGACAGAGAGAAACGGAGGGAGGGAGACTGAGGGAGGGAGACTGAGGGAGGGAGACGGAGGGAGTGAGACGGAGGGAGGGAGACGGAGGGAGAGAGACAGAGGGAGAGAGACAGAGGGAGAGAGACAGAGGGAGAGAGACAGAGGGAGAGAGACAGAGGGAGAGAGACAGAGGGAGAGAGACAGAGGGAGAGAGGGAGAGGGAGAGAGACAGAGGGAGAGAGACAGAGGGAGAGAGACAGAGGGAGAGAGACGGAGGGAGAGAGACGGAGGGAGGGAGACAGAGGGAGGGAGACAGAGGGAGGGAGACAGAGGGAGGGAGACAGAGGGAGGGAGACAGAGGGAGGGAGACAGAGGGAGGGAGACAGAGGGAGGGAGACAGAGGGAGGGAGACAGAGGGAGGGAGACAGAGGGAGGGAGACAGAGGGAGGGAGACAGAGGGAGGGAGACAGAAGGAGGGAGACAGAAGGAGGGAGACAGAGAGAAACGGAGGGAGAGAGAAAGAGGGAGAGGGAGGGAGACAGGGAGACAGAGAGAGATGGAGGGAGGGAGACAGAGGGAGGGAGGGAGACAGAGGGAGGGAGACAGAGGGAGGGAGACAAAGGGAGAGAGACAGAGGGAGAGGGAGGTAGATGGAGTCAGAGAGACAGAAGGAGAGGGAGGTAGACAGGGAGGGAGACAGAGGGTGACAGAGGGTGACAGAGGGAGAGGGAGGGAGACAGAGGGAGGGAGAGAGACAGGGAGAGATAGAGGGAGGGAGACAGAGGGAGGGAGGGAGGAAGGGAGGGAGATGGAGGGAGGGCAACGTAGGGAGGGCGACAGAGGGAGGGTGACAGGGAGAGAGGCAGGGAGAGAGACAGGGAGAGAGAGAGAGGGAGGGAGACAGAGGGCTAGGGAGAGAGAGGGAGGGGGTAGAGGGAGGGGGACAGGGAGATGGAGGAAGAGGGAGGGAGAGAGAAAGAGGGAGACAGGGAGGGAGACCGGGAGGAAGACGGAGGGTGACAGGGAGGGAGACAGAGGGAGGGAGACAGAGGGAGAGAGACAGAGGGAGAGAGACAGAGGGAGAGAGACAGAGGGAGAGAGACAGAGGGAGAGAGACAGAGGGAGAGAGAGAGAGGGAGAGAGACAGGGAGAGAGACAGGGAGAGATAGAGGGAGGGAGATAGAGGGAGAGATGGAGGAAGACAGAGAGAGACGGAGGGAGGGAGACAGAGGTAGACAAAGGGGGAGGGAGGG
This sequence comes from Triturus cristatus, assembly GCF_964204655.1. NCBI lineage: Eukaryota > Metazoa > Chordata > Amphibia > Caudata > Salamandridae > Triturus > Triturus cristatus. The sequence continues at coordinate 20,469,515 of NC_140584.1, forward strand.
AGACAGGGATGGAGACAGAGGGAGAGAGACAGAGGGGGAGGGAGACAGAGGGAGGGAGAGAGGGAGGGAGAGAGACAGGGAGAGATAGAGGGAGGGAGACAGAGAGAGAGACGGAGGGAGGGAGACAGAGGGAGGGAGACAGAGGGAGGAAGGGAGGGAGATGGAGGGAGAGGGAGGGCGACGGCGGGAGGGCAACGTAGGGAGGGCGATGGAGGGAAGGTGACAGGGAGAGAGACAGGGAGAGAGAGAGGGAGAGGGAGAGAGAGGGAGGGACACGGAGGGCTAGGGAGGGAGAAGGAGGGGGAGAGAGGGAGAGGGAGGGGGAGAAAGGGAGAGGGAGGGAGTGAGGTGGGAGGGAGGGGTAGGTGAAGAGGGAAGGGAGGGGGAGAGGGAGAGAGATGTGTGTATGCCGGGTCTGGTGGCTCAGTGGACGAAGGCCTCTGCTGCAGGGATCTGTGTTCAACCTCATGGTCACAATTTTTTTTTGCTTTAGCCCTGCCCCTCCCCCTCTGACCCCGCCCCCACCGGTGCGGCCCTCGGCTACAAACCACACTGTAAATTTGGCCCCCGAGAGAACGTTTGTGAGTACCCATGCCCTAGAGCTTGCCTTTTTTCTGTTACCGTCCGTCAAACAAACGGAAAGTTGCATTAGCTGTTTGTTTGTTGTTGGCTAATTCTAGGGAACTCGTTTTGTGAAAATATATAAAGGCATTGATAGATTATTTTGTCAAAAAATTGTATATATGACAAGATATGAATTTTTAACTAGGTTACGCATACAGTCATTATGAGATCTTTCTTGAGTAGATAGGGCACACGTGTGGAATATTTATTCTGCCCTGAAGAAGTCTCGATGTTTTGGGATGAAACACATTGGCTGTGGTTGTTGCCTTGCCCTACTTATGAAACAAGAAAATAAGTAACAAGTATTTTAAAATGAGACCAACTAACTTGTGTTGTCTTGTAAGATACAATCACTGCGTCTATTTTTCTCTTGCTCGAGATGAACTCAGTAGCATTGAGTTGGATATATTGTTTTTTGATTGTGACTCAATTGACATTGAACATTTATGTTTACGGTGTGCTTCTTCCACCAATAACCTGTAAGTTCCTAGATGTGTTCAATAAGGCGTACCAGTGTCCAGGGCTCGCCCACTCGTTAAGTAGGCACAGTGGGGAGTGGCCATGCAACATGCTTGTAAGAACCACTGCAGCATTTCATACTAACAAGAAATGATTAAGCAGAAAAAAGAAAAAAAGAACTTTCAATAACTTTCCAGTTGAGCATAACTAGTAATCTGCTATTATGTGGAGTCGGGTCATTTGCGCCCTGGGGTGGGGTGGGGGGTTGCCTTATCTGTTGGTGTCTCACTGTCTGAGTTGGGGGTAGTAGGGGGGGATGTGGCTGTGTGAATCCTGTGTCGGGTCCCCAGGGTGTTCAGAGAGAAGTAGAACTGTGTGTGACACTTGGGTGGGATGAGGGGGTGTGCGGGGCAATGGCTATATGTGCATTCAACGTGATGCCAGCTGTCAGAGGGGGGAGCTCCGAAGTTTCTCTCCAGCTGCACTATTGTACTTTTGTCTATGTATGTCTGGCCTCTGGGTGGTCTCTCGTCTTTCTTCACCATTAGTTTGTCTCACTGACCTAAATTGTTAAGTCCAACGTTGACATATTTACTCCACTTACCTTAGTTCAGATCAACAGTTGCCCATGAAATACATTTTACATTAGTATCTCAGAGGCGAGCTGGGCACCCTGCATATCAATTAACTAGCCTAGCGTTGATTGCAAAAGTTACTAGAAGTTGTAATATTGCAACAATAATCCTTCATGGACACACATCACTGTCAGCCTCATAAACCTCTTTTTCACAGCACCCACATTCTATGCTGCTGAATTAACAACTCCATACCCACTAGTCGGAACGAGAAAACCTGTTGTGCAGCAACACATGGAATCCATGTTCCTTGTTCATCCTGAAAAGTCTCAACAACTGTGCCCTTATCTATTTATCTTGTAAGACAAAGCATATAAAGTACAAAGCGAAGAAAGTTGAGATTCCCTTGAGAGATATTTTTCAAAGGCTTGAAACATTAACCAAGCTGTGAAAACAACTACTTAGTACAGCTGAATGAAGAGCTTTCAGTTTAGAGTGGTTCCTCTTGTTTATATGAATGAACGTAAGCACAGAGACTGCTGGGGCAGGAGCATGTAGAGAGCAATCTGTGTCACTGTCTGGACCAGCTGGAGCGCCCATCTGGACAGTTTCTGCTAAGAAAAACGCCTACACACTTCCTCACATCCGGAGGAAGTATGTTCTGTTTGCGATCAACTGACGGTGGCCACACACCTACTCCATCGGCATCACAACTTTATGCATTCTGCTGCTGCTCTGAGGCCACCCCATTTACAGAAGACAGACAGAGAGACATTAAGTGAACCAATGAAAGAAGGACAGGAGGTGTGTGTGTGTGTATGAGTGCAAATTTGGGCAGGTGACTGCCCGTATCTGTCATACGATTGCATGTCTGCGACTGTGCACATGCCGCGGCGTGTGTGTGTTATCATATTGTGCCCCACTGTGTACTTGTGACAATGTGCGTCTAAACCTATTGGTGCACATTTGGGATTGTGCATTTCTCTGGGATAACGTGCATCAGGATATATGCAAGTGTCTGACCGTGACTGCGTGTATATGTGAGAGTGTCTGTTTGTGTATGTGTAAGTGTCTGTGTGTGAGTGTATGAAACCAGTGTTCACACATGTCATGTGGTCTGTAGCGCTGTGTCACTGTCACTGAAAATATATTTTGGTTTGCAAGTGATAGGGTGTCACCATTAACTAGACTAAGAGGCTGTCTTCAGCCAGTTAGTAAGTTAATATGTGCCTCGTCACTCAACTCTAACAAAAAGGAGAAAGCTCTGGATCCAAGACATGATGACTGCTGCCACCAGCGCATGTTTATAACAGCAGCTGGAAATCTAGAATTTCTCATTAACAGTGTTGGATTGTTTTTTTTTCCAGTGTTTATATTTTGTGCATTAATACTGGCAATTAATGTCACTTTCTACCTTTGATTTTCCATATATATTTTGAATAAAATAAAGCGATTGTAGTTCAAACAAATGTTATATGATATGTAGAAGTGCATTTATTTGTGTGATATACTTATGCAATATTTTCAGTTAAAACGCCACCTTGGACAAGATGAGTGCCATCTCTGTCATTTGTTCCTGCTTCTGCCCACTGTGTGAAACTTCTCCCCACTGACTCTCCAGTGCACAGCCAACCTGATGTATATTGGTTTATCCCACTGTAATGATTACATTACGATTCGTGGACTTTTCTCCTGTTTCCTATGATTTGAAACATTCCCAAGGTCTCTTCCGCTATCTTCTGTTCATTAACTCACTGTAAATTCCATTGTTTAAATGTTTCTTGTTATTAGAACATCCCCAGATAACGTCAACATGGAGAGTGCTGAATGCATTTTTTTTAAATGGGTGGTGCTTATGTACTAAGATAGTGACGTGCATGTTGCTCTAAACTCTTATTTGCCAAAGGGATTATGTTTTCGCTCAGGCCATAATGATTTTGGCAGTTTTACTAATATGTTATGTGAGAGTTATGTATAAGAACCCCCGGATTTGGGGATGAACCAGAAAATGTCCCTGTTCTCCTGGGGATGCTGTCTGAATTCTTTTTGATTGTCCTGCTTATGTGGGATTTAGAATAATTCTGATTTTGCATCTGGGAGCCTTTATGGCATTATTTCTGTGCCGTTAACTTTCAAATTTTATAATAAAGTCCTTTAACTTTTTACTGATCTGGAGCTCAATTATTGAGTGGACCCCTTGTTATTTGAACTGCTGAACACTGTTAATCGAGGTTTAAAGGGTGGCCTAAAGTGTAATTCAAACTGTGAGACAGCCAGATGAGCTCAACTTTCAGGGTGTTCACTTTTTGGGGTATGGTTTTGTCCCCACAATAGTTAATTCAAATTTGAAACACAAGTAAGGAAAATGCTACTTACCCAGTATGCATCTGTTCTTGGCATGTAGAGCTGTAGATTCACATACTTTGCATAGCCCGCCATCTAGGGTTGGGTCCGGATGTTTGCACTTTATTTTTCTTCGAATAAGTCTTTTCCAGTCACGAGGTGGGTGACTCCTTCTTTCGGTGAGAGCGCGCATGGGCATCGACTCCATTGAAAGATTGTTTTCCCGCAGAGGGTGATAATGGAGTTAGTGAGAGTAGTAGAAAGAGATGTCATGTATATATGTGTCTAAGTAAGATGTCACTGCAACAGGCATAGGTACCCAGGGAGGCAGGTGGGTGCATGTGAATCTACAGCTCTACACGCCAAGAACAGATGCATACTGGGTAAGTTGCATTTTCCGTTCGAGGCATGTGAGCTGTAGATCACATGCTTTGCATAGACTATACAGCAGTAATCTCCAAAAGCCTTGGCTAACCTGTAGCTGTTGCAGTAGCTTTAAATAGTGTATGTAAAACTGCTTGGCCCACACTAGCTTGCTGTCTTGCTAACACATCTACACAATAGTGTTTTGTGAATGTGTGAGGTGTAGAACAGCAGCTTTTCAGAGGTCATCTGTGGGTATATTTCCTAAGAATGCCATAGAAGCCCCTAGTTTGCGTGTGAAGTGCGCTCTAGGGGGAATTGTCAATGTTCGTTTAGCTTTTGCATAGCATGTTTCAATGCACTTGAATATCCAGCGTACAATATCTGATTTTGATATGGGATTGCCTTTATGTGGTGGAGCAAAAGCCACAAATAGTTGTTTTGTTTTACAGAAAAGTTTTGTCCTTTCTATGTAGTAGAGTAATGGTCTTTTCACATCATCTAAGGTGTGTAAAGCCCATTCTGCCACAGAATCTGGTTGAGGGGAAGAACACAGGCAGCACAACAGATTGGTTGATATGAAAGACAGCAATGGCTTTGGGTAGAAATTTTGGGTTGGTCCGAAGAACCACTTTGTTTTGGTGTACTTGTAAAAATGGTTCTTCTATGGCTAGTGCCTGAAGCTCACCTACTCTCCTCAGTGATGTGATAGCTATGAGGAAAGCTATTTTCCAAGTGAGAAATTGCCGCTCACATCTGTGCAATGGCTCACAAGGGGGACACCTGAGTCTGGTGAGGACAATGTTGAGATTCCACACTGGAGCAGGTGGAAGTCTTGGGGAAATGACTCTTAAGTCCCTCCATAAATGCTTTAATGACAGGCACTGTGAAGAGAGACATAACTGGTCTATTCTGGAGGTATGCAGCTATTGCAACAAGATGTTAGCATATGGATGTGTATGCTAAATTTGAACACTGCAGATGTAATAAATAGCATATTATGTTTTGAACTGAAGCAACAAGCGCCAAACTCTAAGACTTCAGAAGCCATATCGCAAGGTTGAGATGACTGGGATCTGGATGCCTTATCTCTCCACGGCTCTGCGTGAGGAGATTGGGTGTCAAAAATAGTTTTTGGTGAGGAACTACGGAGAGCTCCAACAGGGTTGACGGGCCCATGTTGGAGCAACTAGGATTAGTGTCAGGGGTGCCTGTCTGAGTTTCCGAACCACTAATGGGATTAGTGGGAAAGGTGGAAAATATCCCTGACCAATTGATCCATTGTGCATTGCCTCTAGAAAATGGATGTGGATACCTGGATGCGAAGCTTGGGCATTTTGCGTTTAGGTTTGTGGCGAACAAATCTATGTCTGGAAACACCCACATCTAAAAGAATGGGAGGAGAACTTGAGAATGGAGTTCCCATTTGTAGATCTGTTGTCTTTGACGACTGAGCAGATCTGCAATCTGATTGTTTACTCCTGGAAGGTGTTCTGTGAAGAGATACATTATGTGACGTATGGCCCATCTCCAGATGGTCTGTGCTAGTTGTGACAGCTGGAGAGAGTGTATCCCCCCCCCCCCCGTTTTTGTATATAGTACATTGCTGTCATGTTGTCTGTACGGATCAGGACATCCTTGCCTACTAGATGAACTTGAAAAGCTTTGAGCGCAAGAAAAAACGCTAGCAGCTCTAGATGATTTATTTGAAGATGAATTTTGCAGCAGGCTCCACATGCCCTGAATTGTATGCGTCTGGAGATGAGCTCTCCAACCAGTGAGCGATGCGTCTGCTGTTAGCACTGTCTGTGGAACCGGGTTGTTGAAGGGCCACCCTTTTGAAAGATTTTGTGGATTCCACCTCTGCAGAGAGCGATGGGTGCGGCCGTCCACCAACACTAGATCTGATAACCTGAAATCCTCAACCAAGCATGCTCGTGTAGCAGTATGCTGGTGTTTATTGCGCACGCTGCTGTATTCGCTGCGTCTAGGGAGCACCTGATGGAGGTATTGGTTATTAGTTTGCATTCCTGAATAATATCATTAGCCTTAGATTTATGTTCATCTAACTCATCATAATAGGGGAGAGGATGTAGCCTTACAGCCAGAGTGGTCAACCTAGAAGCTGGGGAACCGAGTTCGTGTCTCGGCAATGAGGCTCAACATCCTGTGATTCTGTTCAAATCACTTAATCGCCCAGTGCCTAACAAAAAAATGAATGCGTCCTTGTGTAACGAAACTGGTGCTATGTAAAGCAATCTGATAGTGATATCTTCGGGTCTAGTTCACGCTATATAAAATTTTTTAAAAAAAATAATTAGCCCTATCATATCTGGCTAGCAGAGCCTGAGCATTGGGAATGCGCCAATGATTAGCCGCTTGTGACGCTACCCTTTTGCCAGAGCATCAATTATGACTCCTTATCAGGAGGAGGGGCATCTCCTGTGGTCGGTGAGTTAGCTCTCTAGCGAGCACTAGAAACCACAAGAGTCTATGGGCAGCTGACCTTTGATGTAGGCAGGGTCAGTAGGAGCAGGTTTCTATTTTTTCTCAACCCTAGGCGTGATGATTCTTCCCCTTACAGGATCTTTAAAAACCCATCTGCGTTTTTAAGCATCCCCTTAAGCATTGGCAGTGTACGAGTAGTTCTTTGGGAGGAAGTTAGGCTCTCACATAAGAAATCCTCCTCTAAAGCCTCCTTATGTAGTTCCACCTCATGGTAATAGGCAGCCCTGTTAAGTAGCTCAATGTATCCTATATTGTCGTTGGGTGGTGAAGGTATAAACGGATACAAGTCATTATCCATGTTTGGGTCAGTGTCATAGTCCTCCCATGGGTCAGTATTTTGTGGCCTATCCTGATCCCCATCCCCTTCATCTTGTGGGTCAGGTGATAGTGGTGGTGGTGAATTTGTGGGTGTGATGAGTAAGCTGGGATCAGTGGGCAAAGGAGGTGGAATATAAGCTGGTGAAGGGTTACTACCCACATTTTTTCTCTTCAAAGAAATGTGGTACTCCTCTTTTTGGTCCATCTTCCTTTTTTCAGGCAATTTGGCATGGATATGTCCAGTGTCTGGGTTAATAACCAGCTCTTTCGGATCCGAGGGTGGAACGTCGGACCGAGGCTCCTTTGGTAGAGTCTTTTGTCTTTGCTTGCCGTTTGACGTCAAAGGTTTCGGCTCCGAAACCTTCGGCTCCGGAGATTTCGTCTTAGATAAAGGTGGGATGTGGACCACGACATGCTTTGATTTAGAGGCCAAGGATTTCGGTTCAGCGCCGGCATGGGGCTGACTATCTCGAGCCAGAGGGCTTCTCTTTATGTTTCGGCGCCGGGCCCAGGGGCGGGGCTCTCAAAACTTTTTCTCTGTGCCGATTTTGGCCTGCAGGCAGACGAAGGACCGGAGCATTTTTGCTCTTGTGTTGTTGGGGCAAGGGTGCTTCTGTACTGACGGCACGTTGACCTGGTGTAACTTGCTCCTCTTCTTCCATGTCGGAGTCGGCCTCGGACACGGAGACGTGTTCTGCTTCCTTGGCTTGTTGTTCTTCTCGATCGCAATCTCGCCAAAGATGTCTGGTACGAAGCCACCTTGATTTTGCATCCTGTGACATTGAGCCCGACGGTCACGAAGTGTCTTCTTCGATCGAAACGATCGGCACGTGTCGCAGTCTTTCTCATTGTGTTCTGGGGATAGACAGAGGTTGCACACTTCGTGCAGGTTGGTGCGCAGAAACTTGGAGCGACACCAGGGAAAGAGTTTGAATGGAGTTTGTTCCATCGACTGCTAGCGAGCCCGTCGTGGGTAGGCCCAACGGCCCTCCACGAGTTTTCCGATCAAAGGTTTTTGAGTTGAAACGATACGCGGACAATAGGAAACACGATCGAGAAACAATACTGTTGAGGGTAGTGGATTGCGCGTCAAAGGAAACGCGAGAAACGGTTCAGAATCGGAGCACCGCAATTTACATCCGACTCCGATGGCAGAAAGAAACAATCTAACAATGGAGTCGATGCCCAATGCGCACTATCACCGAAAGGAAGAGTCACCTACCTCATGACTGGAAAAGGCTTCTTGGAAGAAAAACAAAGTGCAAACATCCGACCCAACCCGAGATGGCAGACTATGCAAAGCATGGGATCTACAACTCACATGCCTCGAACATATGAATACAAGCTCTTCTACCTTAAGAGTCTACAAAGAATGCACTTTTTATTGGCTCATGTTTCAGAAGGTAAAAAAACAATCTATGCAGAACATTCAAAATGACAGGGTAGAAAAGTCAAAAGTTCAAATCAAAAAGTGAGGAACTAGTAGTTCAAAACGCTGAGTAGTCTATGTAATTGTCAAACAGTTTGAAAATCTAAAGATGTAAATAAGTTGAAAAAAAGTTTAAAATAAGTTTTAATAGAATTTATGTTTTTAAATATAAATAAATATTTCAATTTCTCTAGTGATTCATTTTCTTTCTAAAGACCAATGCTGTAAGGTACCCTAACTGCTAACGCAGAGCAAATAACTTTGCCTACCCTACTCCTACCCATATCATAATCCTCACCTTCCACTATACCTTAGTGTTTTCTTAACCTTATTTCCAGGTCTAACCCAACCATTAACACACAACCTTACCCTAAAGCTTACAGTGGCCATTTCCACAAATCCAGACCTTTCCTTAACCCCTGAACTCCACTAAACCCGGAACCTTTACCTAATTGAATCTACTCATGCTCAAGTGCTTTCAACATTTGTGTTTTTTGGCCAGAATGCCTTTGCCAAATGCTTTGCTTTCAGACTATTACACCTTTCTAAACATTTTGCTTTTAGACTACTGCTTTTTTCTCACAGTAAATGTTTACATTTTGGTCTTTATATCTATTTGAGTTTGACTTCTGGCCTACAACCAAAGTATATCAACAAAATGTAGTGGTTGTTCCTGTAAAGAAAAAAGGGATGGTAAAAAGTTGGGAGTATACTACCTTGAGGGGGTCTTCCTTACTAGGAAGTGTTGCCCTCACACAACCACATAGATATCATGCTTCATTATTGGGATTTTGCTGGTTGTGGGGCCAGTGGTGCAATGCCCCACGGGCCGCGCAAGACGGCTCTTAACAGAGATCTGTTTATTTCAGCCGTGATGAAGCGTGTGGGTGTGTGGAGATAGTGGAAAATTATGGTGAACAGTGAAAGGGGTCAAAAATTACCTAGAGGGTACCCAAGGATATGTTTATTCACGGGTCCCTTTGGTAGGGTTAAAGACAATGAACTGTAGATGGTAAGTGTGAAGTTACGGACAGTGACTTTCTGATATGTGATATATAAAAAACTTCAGGTCGACATGTTTCATGCCTTGTTGGTCCAGGAGGGATACATGGCATTTCTTCAGGACCAAGAACAAATAGATACACTACCCTTACTCAGGGAGGGTTGTGTTTTTATTGAGAAATGGGTTATATGTACCAATCTATAGTGGTGAAGTACGATGTCAAAAGTACCTAAGTATTGCTCACCCTATCATGTTTCCATATTCCAACCTAGAGGATAGAAGAAGAAAAAGTGAAAAACAGAGCGGTTTATTCTCAAAACAGAGTTATGTGGTTGAAAGTAGTTTGAAAGGCCCAAAGGCAACATTTACCAGGCAGTCACATTGCGCAGTGTCATGCTGAATGCGGTGGGACTACCCCTCTCGTCTTCCTGGAAGTCAGCTACTTAGAGGGAGGGACGTTCCAAACACAGCACGATACTGCACAATGCAACTGCCTGCTAAATGTTGCCTTTGAGCCTCTCAAGGTCCTTTCAACTGCATAACTCTGTTTTGCAGTCACACAAGTATGTAGGAGGGCAAGGAATAACCATTGAGACGCCCTTTAGGAGAAGGAGCCTGATGACTTAATCACCTGTGTGATCACCTTCACACCGCTGTCCAGTCGGATCCAAAAGATCATTAGGAAACATTGGTCTATCTTCAAAATAGGCACCCTGAATATCCCAAGTCCCTGGTTTGCATTCAAATGAAAACAGAACCTGAGAGACCTTTTCGTCCACACACGACCATAGGTCACCCCCAAGACTAGAAAACCTACTCTATGGGGACTACCACCAGTGAAGGGTCATTATCCATGTGGAATGTGTACTGTATGTAACTTCACAAGAGCAAGTAAAGAAATCAATCTAAGAGAAAGCCGATCATGGATATAAAAAGGACATACCAACTGTTAACACCAACAAGCATTGGCATAGCCAATAGGTCTCGCCTTTGGGACCTTATAAGTATTTAGCCATGCAACAGTTGCATAACTAAATACTTATAAGGTCCCAAAAGCGAGACCTATTGGCTATGCCAAGCGTCCGTGGCCGCGAAAGTGAAAGTGATCACGATCAAACATCAAAGCGGCCGTGGGGCCGCGAAAGTGAAAGTAATCGCGGTAAAGCGCGACGCGCGCTCCCGCGCACATGCACTGTAGCTCTAGGCTGGCCTGGTAGCACTTTTTGGATCCCTCTCAATAAGTCTCGCCAGACCAGCGCATGCGCTGGGTCAGGCGAGACCTAAAAATTGCATATACCTCATCACCTGCCCATGCAAGTTACAGTATTTCAGGATGACCCCAAGATCAATAAAAACTAGAATCACTGAACACCGCAGCAATGTCTGATGCAAACGAGCCACTAATAAAATGTCAACATATTTTGTAACCAGTAACCACACAACTGAAGACAATAGATGGACCATTCTGGAGGCCAACGATCACGGGGAGCAGGGGTCGCTATTTATAAGAGAACAACGCTGGATTTTCCGCCTTAAGACCCATATACAGGGACTGGCCAATGAGATTCTCTGGCATGAATGTAACAGATGACCCAAGAGTGGACAGCATGATTACTACCGGATACCCCAATATACGAAGAGCTCATGATTTTATGGCTTTGACCTCGCCAATCCAAGTAACATACAACAAGACAGATGATCTGCAAATTCTGTCATACTCTACTGACTAACATTCTCTGACCTTGTCTGTGCCATTAATGACAGTGTACACAAATGACACATCAAAAAAAAAAGTACATTTATCACATGACACTAATGATAGATGGTTACCACTGACATCTTCTGTGATATAGGGATACCCGCCAAGTATTTAAGGATGTGTTATATGACAGGAGGCTTGGATCAACACCATCGACTCGACCTATGATCCAGGCACATGTCCAACAATACTTATCCAAGATGGCCACTGCTAACATGTCTTGAGATCATTTACATATTTTTTTTACCTCACGTGGTGATAACTGAACGTTAAGTTTCAGGAAAGAGATAATGCACATTATTTCTTCCTATGATATCATTTTTATTTGAAGAGGATAGGATTGCATTCAATATGTTTGAAACATCCATGCCCAGTTATTGCTAGCACCAAAATGGCCACCCCAGTACACATCTTCCTGCGGCAGATACTGTATAAAAAGCTTAATAAATGGCACAAGGCATACCACGCCACACTGCAAATCCTCCTTCTTTAAGTAAATATGATCATATATCATACGATCTACATGTGTTATACCCATTCTCTGCCAGTACCAATATGGCCGCCAAAACACACATTCATGTTCCAGAGGGCACGCATGCATTGTCTGACCGATGCCACGCAACCAGCTTCTGGGTCCCGGTTCAGAGCCGATGCATCGCCCCTGCGGGGATGGACCATTTAAAATACCCACCCGCCCTCCATGTAGCTGACTTTCAGGAAGGCAAGGAGAGGGGTAGGCCCACCGCATTCCTCAGCGTACGAGACAGTGAGTATAATCCACATGCCAGGGATTTGACAGGTACGTTGATACACTTGTCGTACCATTCCCCTTCTCACAAATACAAACTGAGTGCAATTATTTGTATTTTTCTGTTGAAAAAAACGCAGTATCTATGCAGTCCTCTGCCTTGACTTAAGGCACACGCTGTCCTGCTGGTTGGGGTAAGAGATATCCCTACCCTTATCAGGGCTGTACCATCGCAAGTGTCTGAAATCGCAAAAGATTGTCATATATGTGTATGCCTCTATGTATGTTCAAAAATGGTTTTTACACACGGTGATGTCACTGATAAATACTGGCATTTGTGGCGCTCACCTGAAGTGGTGCAGAGTGTGACGGTCCAAACACAGCATGACACTGCACAATGCGACTGCCTGCTAAATGCTGCCTTTGGGTCTCTCAAGTCTTTTTGACTGCATAACTCTGTTTGCAGAATAAACCGCTCTGTTTTTCCCTTTTCTCTTCTTCTACCCACTAAGTTGGAATATGGGAACATGATAGGGTGAGCAATACATAGTTACTTTTGACCTTGTGCTTAACCACTATAGATTGGTATATGTAACCCAATTCTCACAATACACAATCCGCCCTGAGTAAGGGTAGGGTATCTATTTGTTCTAGGTCCTGAAGAAACACCACTGATCTCACCTGGACCAACAAGGTGTGAAACATGTCGGCCTGAATGTTATTGTATATCACAGTCACTCTCCATAACTTTGCACCGATCATCTACACTTAATTGTTTTTAACCCTACTAATGGAACTCTTCAATAAACATATCCCTGGGTACTCTCTAGGTACTTTTAGACCACTTTCCACCATCTCCACACACTAGCATGCATCATAATGGCTGGAATAAAAAGATTTCTGTTAAAGAGCCTTCTCACGTAGCCCGTGGTGCAATGCAGTGCCGACCTCACGAGGAGCAAAAGCCAGATGATGAAGCATGACATCCATATGGGCGTGTGAGGGCAACACTTCCTAGTAAGGAAGAACCCCTCAAAGTAGTATACTCCAACTTTTCACCATCCCTTTCTCTTTACATTACAGGAACAGCCACCCGATTTTGTTGATATATATCCTTACTAAGATGCATGGGTGCTGGGCCTCAATACTGCTCCTTGACCCCTTTTCTTATGTGATTAATGAACTAAAACCAAAGTAACCATGGCCTTCATCACATTTAGGCAAGACCACTGGATTTGTAGCCTAAAAAGCCAGCTTCACTCATACCCTGGCCACGACTTTAAAAATTCACCCATCAGATCAATAGTGGGCCGACAGCTGACTAGAGTAAACTTTCCTGCTGCTCATGAGCCACAGGGGCAATATATCCCTCTCAAATCGTTCTAAGCTCAAAGCCATTGCAGATCAGTGAATAGGCCAACCCAAGGGAATGTTTAAGAGGCCCAAACTACATTTTGCTGTGGGGCTCATTCTTTTGAATTACCACACTGATGTATCGACTTATTTTGACCTTCATTAGACTTTGATAGCTAGTAGCATTCATTTCACATCATTGAGCACAAAGCTTTATTGAACGTGCCCCTTCCTCGTTTGTCTGCAGCATTTTACTGTTCTCCTGCTTGCTGCTCGATATCCTTTGCTGAGAATATGCTGGAGGCCTACTGGTGCTAAAAGGTCCAGATGAGTCAAAGTGCATTTTCTGTGAGCACAACCATTATATGGAACTGTCCACCAACCAATGTCTGAAGTACCAAAAATCACCAGAGATCAATGTATTAATTAATAGCTTGACTTGCCCGCCAAAACTAGTATTCACTTTCTCGCAGTTCATGCTCTGTAGAATACTTGGACTGCCAATACAACAGGCCACTTAGTGGTACATGAACATTTCCTTATAACCATAACACGGGACGCATAGTCACATTGATTGTGCTGTCAAAATGTTAGTTCATCTTGTCTCCAATGTTAGTTCATCTTGTCTCCATTAGATTGACATCAACTCCAAACTCATTTTTCCGTTATGGAGCCTGCTAAAGTTTTATAGCGAACCTTTGATTTAAAACGTCACATAGTTTGCCGAACACACCCGCTTAAGTGAAGTAAATGATTTGCCTAGAGACAAGCTTGCGTTTACTACGTTTAACCAACTGTGCAGATAGGAGACACTGCACACTGAAACCATAAGCCATGCATAGGTACCAGCGAGGGGCTTGTGTTGAATGCAAAGTAGATTCGACGGAGGAGCTGCCATACCGAAGACGTCCTGGTAAGCGCAGCACAAGAAACATTATTTTACATTCTGAGATGTTAATATGGGTAACTGGGAAGACCTGTAGTAAATGCTCTTGGACCAGCAGGGAAGCTGCCTCTAAGTCTTTAATGCTACCCAGCCAATCTGGAAATTGCAATCTTTTTGTGCTTTTGCAAGATATCTTTATTGATTATTTTTTTTAGAGCACCTAAAGTGCAACACCGAATCAGGATATAACCATGTTGCCTACCTCAAACAAGTCGTAGGCATCAAACAGTGGCACCGCTGCTTCAGCACTGGGAAGGAACAACAAGGTATGTAGAACATATAACTTCTGCCTACAGCAGATAGTACACTATCCCAAGGGGTGCAAAGGTATCCTGCACAGATGAGAAACCAGGGCCTCTTTCCCTTGGTGAACAATATCACTCAAACAAACCCGCGTGCCTCCCATGTCCCCAATACCCCCTAACCCCCACCGCCTTGTAGGGATGAATCAAAGAACTTATGCTAAAATCATAGACATTACTGCACCTAAAATCCGTAATAGCTGTTTCTCGGTATATGTACAAGCATGTCTCAGCCGCTCCTCAACAGGCCTTCACTCTGCAGATCAATATCTGATCGATTGGTTAACCCAAAGCAGCTTGGTGCACAAGACAGTTCAACAGTACAAAAAATATTAAACAAATACGGCCATGTTTATCCCAGCATACAGTACAAGTATTCTCAGCAAAACTGCATTTCCAGACGGAAGAATCAGGTTTCACGAATGCATATGTCAAGCTTTTCCAGGCTCCCTCCATGGAAGTGGATACCGGGTGGCTTGGTGTAGCAGTTTAAATACTTTTGCATGCTGGTCTGTAGAGACTTTGCAGCTGTCATGAATCAGCTTCAGTATCAAAGCCGGATGGCACTGAGGGGGACCGATTGTTTCAGAACCACATGTACCTGTGGGTGGTGAGAGGAACTCAAGAAAGCCAAGGAAAATGCTCTCCGTGCCAGGGAAATTTCAAAGCAGGTCTGCATGTGCCAATGAACAAAACACATGTTTGGTAGAAGCACGTTGTTAATGTAGGCTACCGGACAGGGACTGGACTTGGTTGAAAATCTTCACGAAAAAGACAATTGGAAGCTTAGATCGTGGACGAAACAATCCAGGCCAATTTGAATCCAGATATCATGCTCCGTCCACGTCTGCACAGAAAGCAATGCATTTCAATATAGGATTTACTCCCATGTCCAACAAAGCATCTGGCTGCAGCTGAATTACTCGGATTTACAAATTATTAGCCCTTAGTCCTGTAACATTAACCATTCTGGAGTTACCAATGGCTAACAGCCTGAGAATGCTTTTCAATGGAGGGCTCCTTCCTCCAGAGGGTCCTCAGGGCTGTGATTAACTGGAAGATCCTGTGATCATTATGGGACCGCTTGCACCCCGTTAATATGACCAGTTCTGACATCCCACCCTTAGACAAACTAAACCTCGCCCTTCCCCAAACTGAGTAGCCCTGTCTGAGAAGAACTGACACCTCAGCCATGCCAAAGCCGTGCAATATTTAGGAAAGTATTGTCATCCACCTTTTTGAAGAGCACTACATTATGTCATAGTAACTGTCCACTTCCTGTCTCGGAAAACAGCTACCCTCCTTTCAAAGGATGACAGTATATTTACATTTGACCCTTAGCAGCCCCTCCTCTCCACTGCCCCTCCTCTCCACTGCCTTTAAGGTAAGCACTATACAAATTCCACATATACACATGTAATTGACTTGAATTGTCAAACATGTCAATGTGAACAAGCTCACTCAACTGGATCACATACTATAGACTTGCATGGTGGTTTTCGCTTTGAATTTGCAACTTCTGGTATGCAAACGCTGTTTAGTTTTGAACAATATAGGAACTTTAGCACGTAAAGGCGTAATGCTTTCATTCGATTTCTGGCTGTAGGTTTTTCTACTAAAATGCTGGGTACTTCAGGTCTGACCTGCACATCTGTAATTTTACTGTTCCATTTCTTTTAATGCAAGACCATATATGGACTCGAAATGTATCGGAGATCTTACCACACACCTCATTGAAGACACCTTGACTACTTGACCTGTCTAACCCAAGAGCCAGGTCTCACAGCAACGTCTTATCACTTGTAAGTAATAGCAATGCAGCTGGAAGTTTTTGAATTGATGTCAATATCTATATTTGGAAGAAACTCTGTGACGTTTCTTACTTTTAGTCTGTTCTTTGGATACTCCAACGAAATGATATTTCTCGAGCAATAAGCTCCTCTTACAGAACAAGTGCAACTTCAAATAAGTATGTTTACCAGTGGGTGGAGCTAAAGTCAGTGGGGAGGGGGATGGATACCATAATTTACTGCTGTGATCCACATTCCAGACACCACTCAAAAGAAACACTCTATTAGTACAGATATTCATAAGCCCTGCTGGGCACCAAGTTTACAAGGTACCACAATAATTATGTTTGACGAGGACGTTTATAGAGGTCCAGAGACAGTGGCATATATTTAGCACAGCGGGTATTGCATAATGGTCAATATTAATAAAGTTGCAGGAAAACAGTGTACATCGTACACACTCTCACAATGCAGTCCCTGTGTAACTACCTAACAAAACAACTTTACATCAGCACCGCTGCCAGCAGCAGCTGTTCTGTTTATGGATTTTTGAAGATCCCATTTGTTTTCTGATCAGCACCACCAGAAGCACAAGGGCTTTTTCGAACCATCTTATTCACCCTCACCAGCAGCACTTCAGAAACTGCAGTCCACCAGGGTCGCAGAAAGTCTGCAGCTTTCCAGAAAACTGCAGGGGACTGTAATTACTTCCTGCCGCTGGAAGAAAATACTGTGAATCTCTAGACACTTTAGGATGTAATAGGACTCTAATGAGAAAGCGCAGTTGTCGCTCAAGAGATTTGATTCCGCCTGCCCCAGTTTGATAACTAGACCAACTCACTTTTTGCTTTATATTAAGTTTAACTCTACACTTTCTAGTAGCATTATTGAAACATTAAGTCATAATCTATTTATTATTAATTTCAAACAAACGTTTATTATTTTTTGTATTTTGGAATTTTGTAAAGTGCTGCTTTCCACCCACCTATGGTTTTCTTCAAAGCAGGCAAGAAAGATGAAATTAGATTACAAGCCTGATGGTAAAAAACCAAATAGGCCATCAAGTAAGGGTGTGTCTTTCTTGGAAAAACAACAACAAAAGCGACCCAATAAGACAAAGCGTTAAAGAACGTATTCCTAAAAGGCGAGGGTGTTGAAGGAATGCTGGTCATAGGTGTCTGATGAGCCAGGGCTTCAAGGACCAGCTGAGGAGGGAGGACTTACAAAGGAGTGGATTATATCGATGGCAGGGAAAAACAGGTGGCTCTTTAAGGATTTTCGTATTTTGACAAACTTATTTATCAGTCTCAATGTAATGGTAGGTAACTCCTCAATTAGGAGGCACAAATATAAGAAAGTATCATCAACAACCGTTCTCATTGGATTTATATATGTATATTTAGTCAAACAAAGGCACAATCGCACAAATAAAACTGTAGTAGAATGTAGATATGGAAAGACTTACAAAGAAGCCCAATAAAAACCAATCATGCCAGACCAAGAAATATTCTTATTATTATTCAGTATATATTGTCGTACATACATGTGCAATGTACAGACACAAAAACAATAATGCAATGGTATAGGTATAATAAACGACAAAACAAAAAAACGTTTCAAAATTATAACAAACAACGTGTGCATATATGTATATCAGTCAGACCCTTTTGCCACTCAAAGGGTCGAGTTATAAGGTCCGTTTGACACTGTCGATGATGTTTTGACCCTCTATACGATATGGGGTCTCATCAGGGCCATATAAAGTTAGGGACACCTGAGAAAACATAAGATGTCTTAATAAGAGGGGATGGAAAAAGACCCAGAGTTCAAATTATGGGATGGTAGTAGAAGTGAAAGAAACCAAAAATGGTGCACCCGACCACATGTGCTCATGCTCAACAAAATAAAAGTACTTACACCTTACACAGGGAACCCAGTTTGAGAACTGCGTTTATAGAGAGACAAGCAGAGAAAGGAAGAATGGGTAAATAATTGTATATAGTCGACTAGCAACAGGATGTATTATAGCCTAACAATTAATAGCAAGGTGGCACGTAGATGGTGTCCACCAAAAGTGCATTCCGCTAACGTACCCCATGTAGAGGGAAAGCGTATAATAAGAAGGATCTGCATGCTCAAACAATACAAGCCTCCACGGTCCGTTAATGGAATGTTAAATTTTTCATAATTGAACAGAATTAATAAGGTAGGATTCAGGATTCAGCCTCACCGCATGACACAGAATCTGACCGCGAGGTGCGCGACGTCATACCTTAAAGATCGGTATGGTAAGTGAAAAGGGGGCTTGGGACGCAGGAGCGTCCATCTACGATGGCCAGGAGGGGGCAAAGTCAGCCTGTTGCTATGAGGAAATGACCTGGGAGTGACCGCCGCAAGGAAAAAGACACAAAGGCTCTAAATGCCCTTCTGGGCAACAGTGAAGACCATCCAGAATAGCTTGGAACATGTAGACAATAGAGCAATTAAAAAAGTGCAAGCAAGTTAAGACAGAATGCGTTCAATTGCCACAATCAATTATGCTGTAAAGTATGAGTCGGCTCATTGCTGTGGTGAAATGACACTCTCAACTCCCCAAGCGTGTCATTTCACCACGACAATGGTACCTTACAATCTATGGTTCTGATGAAACCCCATATCATATAGAGGGTTGAAACGTAGTCAACAGTATCAAACGAACCTTATAACTCAAACCTTTTGGTGACAAAAGGGTCAGACTGATATACATAAATATATATACATACACCCACACACACATTTGTTTTCTTTTTCAGGTTGCTTGTTATAACTTTGGAAACCTTTTTTAATTTGTCCTTTTTGTATACCTATACCATTGCACTATTGTTTTTGTGTGTCTAGAGTTCCGTCTCACAGGGGGCACTATATATATATAGCACATGAATACAGGTATGTATGGATGACAATATATACTGAATAATATCAAAATAAAATTCTTGATTTGCCAATATTTGTTCTATTGGACTTCTATGTAAGGCTTTCTCCATCTACATCCTACTACAGTTGTATTTGTGCGATTGTGCCTTTGTTTCACCAAGTATACATACATAGGATAGGATAGGATAATATTTATAAAGCGCACTTATACCCGAGGGTGTCAAGGCGATGAACGAAGGGGGGAGGAGGGAGAAGTGCCAATATCCAGCTAACATGATTCCAATGAGAACCTTTGCTATTGATAACACTATTTAAGGCCCTGGGTCCTACTGAGTTGCCTTGGTGTTTTGATAGACAGATACAAAAAGATTAACCCCTAAATCTTTTGTATTTAGTCTGACAGGTAGTCAACAGCCATCTTTTGTGGGAACTGAGGCTTCTGGTTGATAGGTAAGGGACTAGACATTTTGTGAATTAGACTGGTGCTTAGCTTGGCAGCTACCTGTATAGCAGGTAGAGAGACTCAAAGGTCACACCTTTTTACTGGATGACAGTGAAGGGATTACAGTGCAAGTGTGATGTGGCTGTGTGTTTTCTAACAGCAAAAACCAGGCTAAGTAGATAGTTTTCATCTCTGTGGAATTTTGATTGCGAAGCATTAGGGAGTCCCTTTAGGAATAATTACTGTAACATAGGATGGACATAACCATGGCGAGGATTAGGGAGATTTTTTTTAGACCACTGGAGCAACGACAGAACCACTCACTAAAGACATTAATGGTGTAATACAGATTTGGAGACCATATTTAATTCGAGGGTAAGGAATATGCTACTTACCAGTATGCATCTGTTCTTGGCATGTAGAGCTGCAGATCTATACACTGTGCATAGATCGCCATCTGGTGTTGGACCCGGATGTTTGCAGTTTGTTTTTCTTCTTGGACAGTGTTTGGAAGTCACGAGTTCGGTGACTCCTCCTTCGGTCCGTACTGCGCATGGGCTTCGGCTCCATCCTCCGATTGTTTTTCGCCAGCAGGGAAAGATGGAGCGTAGTAATAACAGTAAAGAAACCCATGTGTGTTGTATCTAAATAAGATAGAATGGAACGGATACAGGTAGCCGGGGAGGCGGGTGGGCGTGTATAGAACTGCAGCTCTACATGCCAAGAACAGATGCATACTGGTAAGTAGCATATTCCGGTCGAGGCATATGAGCTGCAGATTATACACTGTGCATAGATTATATAGCAGTACCCAACCCTAGCGGCGACCACCGGTATCCGTTGCAGTGGTTTGAAACAGTGTCTTTAATACAGCCTGGCCCACACTAGCTTGTTGTTTGGCATGCACATCTACAAAGTAATGTTTTGTGAAGGTGTGCGGTGTTGACCATGTGGCTGCTTTGCAGATGTCATCTAAGGGTATGTTCCCTAGAAACGCCATAGAAGCCCCTATCTTTCTTGTAGAGTGGGCTTTAGGTGGAACAGATAATGTTCTTTTTGCTTTGTGATAGCAAATTTGAATGCACTTTACAATCCACCTAGCTATCCCTGATTTTGAGATGGGGTTGCCTTTATGTGGTGGAGAGAACGAGACAAACAGCTGTTTAGTCTTTCTAAAAGATTGCGTTCTTTGTATATAGTAAAAGTAAAGCCCTTTTAACATCAAGTGTATGTAGAGCCCTTTCTGCAACAGATTGAGGTTGCGAGAAAAAAACCGGTAATTCCACCGAATGATTGAGATGGAAGGGGGAAATGACCTTGGGCAGAAATTTGGGATTTGTGCGAAGTATCACCTTATTGTGATGTATCTGTAGAAAAGGTTCTTGTGTAGTGAACGCTTGTATTTCACTAACCCTTCTAAGGGACGTGATAGCTACGAGAAAAGCTGTTTTCCAAGTAAGGAATTATAGCTCACATTTATGCATTGGTTCGAAAGGCGGTCCCATCAGCCTTGTAAGAACTACGTTTAGATTCCACACGGGTGAGGGTGGTGCTCTGGGTGGAATTACTCTTTTAAGGCCTTCCATGAAAGCTTTAATAGCAGGCACTCTGAAAAGTGATAAATGCTGTCTGTTTTGCAGGTAAGCAGCAATTGCTGCTAGGTGTAAACGGATGGATGTGTATGCCAGGTTACACCTTTGTAGATGGAGCAGGTAACATATGATGTGCTGTATGGATACATCTAAAGAGTTGATTGTATTGTTACGGCAGTAAACAATAAATCTTTTCCACTTTGCGGCATAGCATGCTCGAGTGGTAGGACGTCTGGCTTCCCTGATAATGTTCATGCAATCAGGGGGAAGGTTAAGGTATCCAAATTCTAAGATTTCAGGAGCCAGATCGCAAGGTTGAGCTGAGCTGGGTCCGGGTGCCTGATTACTCCATGGTTCTGGGTTAGGAGGCATGGGGACAGGTGTAGTTTTTGGTGTGGTACCACTGAGAGCTGTAATAGTGTGGTGTACCACGGCTGCCTGGCCCATGTTGGAGCTACCAGAATGAGTGTGAGGGAGTGCTGTTGTAGCTTCCTTACCACTAATGGAATTAGCGGGAGAGGTGGAAAGGCGTATGCAAATTTACCTGACCAGTTCATCCATATCGCATTGCCTTTGGACAATGGGTGTGGGTATCTGGCGGCGAAGTGAGGTGTCTATAGTGGCACCGAGGTATTGCTTTGTGTGAGACGGTATCAGCTGGGACTTTTGGTAGTTCACCGTGAAACCTAGCTGGTGAAGTAGTTGGATGGTAGTGTTTGTATGTTGCACACATTGGTTGTAGGACGTGGCTTTTATTAGCCAGTCGTCCAAGTAAGGGAAGACGTGAATGTGTTGTCTTCTGAGGTGTGCCGCCACTACTGCTAGGCATTTGGTGAACACTCTTGGTGCGGTTGTGACCCCGAAGGGGAGAACCTTGAACTGATAATGTTGGCCGTCCACTACAAATCTGAGGTACTTTCTGTGAGAAGGGTGTATTGGAATATGAAAGTATGCGTCTTTCAAGTCCAGTGTGGTGAGAAAATCGTTCTGGCAGAGGAGTGGGAGAACTTGTTGGAGAGTTACCATGTGAAAATGGTCTGAATGTATGTATGCATTTAGAGGCCGGAGGTCTAGAATGGGTCGTAGAGTCTCGTCTCTTTTTGGTATCAGAAAGTACAGAGAGTAGACCCCTAAATTTTGTTGATTGATGGGGACCTGCTCTATAGCCTGTTTTTGCAGGAGGGAGATTACCTCTTGTTTCAGCAATGTGGTATGTTCTTGCGACATTGTACGGTGCCTGGGTGGAATATTTGGGGGGGTGGATGTTAATTCGAGACAGTACCCTGACCGAATAATTTGGGTCACCCATTTGTCTGATGTTATGGTCTAATAAGAAACGGTTGGGCACCAGAGGGTCGGAGGGAGCAAGTTTAGAGACCGCACAGGATTGATTCCCCCATAGAAGTACATATAACACAACAGGAATCCTGGGGTCTAAAGGTAAAGGGAAATAGGTGGTATGTGGGGTGAGGAGAGAAAGCCTAATGTACGTAGTGGAAATGGAGGAAGCTCCAATACCAAGGTCATGTAATCACCGAGGGTAGAACCCCATCACATGGGATTTTCATCCCAAAGAAAATCTCAAAATCTCCCAGGGCAGGCAGCGCCCTTATGTGAGATGTGAGTCCTTTGTGCTATGATTGATATGCACCAAACAATGGAATAAATCAAAAATGAGCCTAAAGTGAGTGGGGATTGCAGTGCTAGTAGTAGTGAAAAAAGTAGGTGTATTAAAACTAGTGACGGGACGGCCAGAGGACTTCTGTTAGACAATGCCGTCCCGATGTTAGATTAAAAAGAAGTGGGGGCAACACTAATCTAGTCTGATCAATGAAGCAACGTGAAAGAATGTGGTCGACATGTTTCAGCCATAACGCCTGACTAGGCTAGGCTTTCATCAGGACCTAGAAGCTACTGCAGGGAAAAAAAAAAAAAAAAACGTGACAAAGGATATGGTATGCACCCTCAACTTGATTGTAGAGTGCAAGTCTCTTCAGCGAAACATACAGCACCTAGATAACAGATAAAGAGGAGACAGTGTGGAAATAGAACCAATATGCTCAGTCGTGATAAATAGGAAAAATGTATAAATATAGACTTGAAGCATGGTCCAACTCACCCGATCAAACTGGGTGGTAAGAGGACCTCCACCTGGCAACCGCTCAGGAAGGAACACCGCTCTGGAATGGAAATGTAAGGACTGGTGAAGGGACTTACAAAAATTGAGCAAGTGTCAAAGAGGTGGGAAAAACAGCTGAAAACTAGGGAGAACTGCCCGGGGCAGAGTCTGCACACAAAATGAGCTCGGTGAGATCATTGTGACAATTAAAACAAGGCTGCAAAAGGGCAGATAGTCAGAGTGATCACGGATAATGCAGATCCGTACAGAGGCAGACCAAGATTGAGGCGAGGAAATACCATGCTAAAAGATAAGCGCCTTTGAATGAACGCAAACACCGACAGCGTAGGAGCCTACCTGTCCGTCGGGGAACCAGGCTGGAATGAGCCTGCAGCCGGAGGTCCCGTGTGATTGGACGGAGGCGGAAGAAATGAAAAAACTGCCGGTGGAAGGGGCCAATGGCGTGGCAGGTGTAGTACACATGCTGGAGTGGGAGCCAATACAAAACGCTGTCACACGCAACTGGCTGTTGATGGAAATGACAGGGCAGGAATGACGCTGTCAAAATATCGCTGACTCGATACACCTGGGGAGTCAGGGAGATGACGCGGTGCGCTTGAGGAATGCGGAAGCCGCCGTCAGATTTAGAATGACGGCTCTCAAGGCACGTGTTGCTCTGAAAGGTGCGAGTCATCTTGGGGAATACGGGCGGAAGTAAAGAACACCAAAAAAATGCTTGTGTGTAATGTCCCAGGGAGGCCACGGGCTGTGGGGCAGACGGTTATGGAACAAAAATCACGGCCAAAGGTGTAAACGCCAGTGGATGCGGGGGGAAGAAAGCAAGGATATGATGTGGGCTAGATCACGAGTGTCCCACTCAGAAGTATGAAACAAGGTCAAAAGGACAGGCTAAGTGCGTTTATAACGATAGCCAAGGGATATCGTCATTAAGTCCCCGAACATGTGTTTGTAGTTTATACACCCACCTCTGCTCTCGTTTAAAAAGGAAAGCGGAGCTGTCTGTAAGGTGTGGTGGTATGTGGGGTTTGTCAATGACGGTCCAATGTAAGTCATCAGGGGCATGTTTAACCTCCAAAAAGTGGTTAGTAAGTTTGGTGGAGGTGCGGCCACACCGTATCGTGCTCTTGTGTTCCAGAATACGGGTTTTAATACGGCGGGTGGTCATGCCGATGTATCTCAACTCGCAAGGGCAGGTGATCAAATAGATCAGATGGGAGCTGTTGCAGTTCGTATGGCTCCTCAAAATCCAGGGTCGGCCAGTGCCAATGTCAATCTCCTTGGTCACAGAGGTAAGGCTGCATGCAGCACAAGAACCGCAAGGGTAATGGCCCACAACTGGAGGGAGACCCCACAAGGTAGGTTGGGTGCATCTCTGATTAATGCGTGGGCGGGTATGTACCAATTGGTCCCTGATATTGCTGCTGCGTTTAAACGCAAAAAGGGGTTGGGGTAGCCCAACCTCACCTATATTAAGAATCTTCCAATTGGAAAGAATGATTTTCTTGAGTTTATTGGAAAATTGGCAATAGGTGTGGACACACGTGAGTCTGTTTTCGGATGCTTTAGGAGTCTTGGGTTCTAACAGAGCCTCTCGGTTGTTGTTAGCAGCTCGTTTAGAAGCCCTCCGAATGAGATGTTTAGGGTAGTCTCTAGCCTGCAATTGCTTAGAGAGATTGTTGGCGTGTTCCTTGTATTTGTCGCTAGAGGAACAATTCCGTTTAAGGCGCAGGAATTGGCCGAAGGGCAGATTGTCACGCAGAGCTCGTGGGTGAAAGCTGTCATACTTTAAAAGAGCGTTCACCGCCATGGGCTTTCTGTATAGCTCAGTGCCCAAATGCCCTTCCGATGGGGTGATGAGGATGTCGAGAAAGGGTAAGTGAGTCTTGGAGTACTCGCAAGTGAATTTCAAAAAGGGGTCACAGTTGTTGAGCCAGTCTTTGAAGGCCAAGAGGGAGGACAGGGATCCCTGCCACAGCACAAACACATCATCTATGTACCTCTTCCAAATCGTGATGTGATCCCTATATGGGTTGGTAGTATTGAGGACATGTTGTTCTTCAAAAACATGAACGTACAGGTTCGCCAGGCTGGGAGCAAAAATGCTCCCCATTGATGTACCTGATACTTGCAAGAATAGCTGGTCCTCGAATTGGAAGAAGTTCTCTTTCATTGCAAGTCTGGCACATGACATGATGAAAGAGACTGGAGTAATGGAGTCAGGAGGATCTGCAAGCAGGAGAGATTCAATGACAGATAAAGTTTCATCCTGCGGGATACAAGTGTACAGCGACTCCACATCAAATGATACAAGAAAGTCAGTAGTGCAATCAAAGGACAAATCCGTAAGGAGGATGAGAATATCCTTGGTGTCCTTGAGGTAGGTAGGCATCTTCGACACTAAGGGACGAAGGAAATGGTCAGTAAAAGCCGACAGGGGTTCCAGTAAGGACCCCAGCCCTGAGATGATAGGGCGGCCAGGGGGAGGGTGCACCTTCTTGTGTACCTTGGGTAAAATGTAGAAGTACGGTATAGTGGCAGTGGAATTAACCAGGTATTGTGCTTCATTAGAAGTGATCCAGCCGTTGGCACTGGCTTCATTGACTAAGATCCGGATCGTCTGAAGTAGACGGGTGGTGGGATCTTCGGCAAGGGGTTGATAGAAATTGGTGTTACCCAACTGTCTTAAACATTCAGAACGGTAGGCAGTGGTGTCCATCAAGACAGTGGCGCCACCCTTGTCTGCTGGTTTGATAATTATGGTATCATCAGAAGTGAGGGAGTTTAATGCCAGGCGTTCTGACTTGGTGAGGTTCTGATATTGGCGGTTAGTGGAGCCGCTGAAGGAAGATACTTGAGAGGTCACTGCTTTCTCGAAGGTGAGAACCTGTGGAGGAATTTGGCTTGGCAAAGGATTAAAAGAGGATTTAATTCGTAAGCCCGTGTTCAAGTCATGATCGCTCGGCGAGCTGAGGGATTCTGCTCTGAAGAAGAAATTCAAACGAATTTTCCTAAAGAATTGGGCAAGTTCCTGGTGGATGGAGAACATGTCTCCTTTGAAGGACGGAACAAAGCCAAGACCTTTATTAAGAAGAGAGTTCTCTCTCTCTGACGAGAACTCTCTTCTTAATAAAGGTGGCATTAAACTCCCTCACTTCTGATGATACCATAATTATCAAACCAGCAGACAAGGGTGGCGCCACTGTCTTGATGGACACCACTGCCTACCGTTCTGAATGTTTAAGACAGTTGGGTAACACCAATTTCTATCAACCCCTTGCCGAAGATCCCACCACCCGTCTACTTCAGACGATCCGGATCTTAGTCAATGAAGCCAGTGCCAACGGCTGGATCACTTCTAATGAAGCACAATACCTGGTTAATTCCACTGCCACTATACCGTACTTCTACATTTTACCCAAGGTACACAAGAAGGTGCACCCTCCCCCTGGCCGCCCTATCATCTCAGGGCTGGGGTCCTTACTGGAACCCCTGTCGGCTTTTACTGACCATTTCCTTCGTCCCTTAGTGTCGAAGATGCCTACCTACCTCAAGGACACCAAGGATATTCTCATCCTCCTTACGGATTTGTCCTTTGATTGCACTACTGACTTTCTTGTATCATTTGATGTGGAGTCGCTGTACACTTGTATCCCGCAGGATGAAACTTTATCTGTCATTGAATCTCTCCTGCTTGCAGATCCTCCTGACTCCATTACTCCAGTCTCTTTCATCATGTCATGTGCCAGACTTGCAATGAAAGAGAACTTCTTCCAATTCGAGGACCAGCTATTCTTGCAAGTATCAGGTACATCAATGGGGAGCATTTTTGCTCCCAGCCTGGCGAACCTGTACGTTCATGTTTTTGAAGAACAACATGTCCTCAATACTACCAACCCATATAGGGATCACATCACGATTTGGAAGAGGTACATAGATGATGTGTTTGTGCTGTGGCAGGGATCCCTGTCCTCCCTCTTGGCCTTCAAAGACTGGCTCAACAACTGTGACCCCTTTTTGAAATTCACTTGCGAGTACTCCAAGACTCACTTACCCTTTCTCGACATCCTCATCACCCCATCGGAAGGGCATTTGGGCACTGAGCTATACAGAAAGCCCATGGCGGTGAACGCTCTTTTAAAGTATGACAGCTTTCACCCACGAGCTCTGCGTGACAATCTGCCCTTCGGCCAATTCCTGCGCCTTAAACGGAATTGTTCCTCTAGCGACAAATACAAGGAACACGCCAACAATCTCTCTAAGCAATTGCAGGCTAGAGACTACCCTAAACATCTCATTCGGAGGGCTTCTAAACGAGCTGCTAACAACAACCGAGAGGCTCTGTTAGAACCCAAGACTCCTAAAGCATCCGAAAACAGACTCACGTGTGTCCACACCTATTGCCAATTTTCCAATAAACTCAAGAAAATCATTCTTTCCAATTGGAAGATTCTTAATATAGGTGAGGTTGGGCTACCCCAACCCCTTTTTGCGTTTAAACGCAGCAGCAATATCAGGGACCAATTGGTACATACCCGCCCACGCATTAATCAGAGATGCACCCAACCTACCTTGTGGGGTCTCCCTCCAGTTGTGGGCCATTACCCTTGCGGTTCTTGTGCTGCATGCAGCCTTACCTCTGTGACCAAGGAGATTGACATTGGCACTGGCCGACCCTGGATTTTGAGGAGCCATACGAACTGCAACAGCTCCCATCTGATCTATTTGATCACCTGCCCTTGCGAGTTGAGATACATCGGCATGACCACCCGCCGTATTAAAACCCGTATTCTGGAACACAAGAGCACGATACGGTGTGGCCGCACCTCCACCAAACTTACTAACCACTTTTTGGAGGTTAAACATGCCCCTGATGACTTACATTGGACCGTCATTGACAAACCCCACATACCACCACACCTTACAGACAGCTCCGCTTTCCTTTTTAAACGAGAGCAGAGGTGGGTGTATAAACTACAAACACATGTTCGGGGACTTAATGACGATATCCCTTGGCTATCGTTATAAACGCACTTAGCCTGTCCTTTTGACCTTGTTTCATACTTCTGAGTGGGACACTCGTGATCTAGCCCACATCATATCCTTGCTTTCTTCCCCCCGCATCCACTGGCGTTTACACCTTTGGCCGTGATTTTTGTTCCATAACCGTCTGCCCCACAGCCCGTGGCCTCCCTGGGACATTACACACAAGCATTTTTTTGGTGTTCTTTACTTCCGCCCGTATTCCCCAAGATGACTCGCACCTTTCAGAGCAACACGTGCCTTGAGAGCCGTCATTCTAAATCTGACGGCGGCTTCCGCATTCCTCAAGCGCACCGCGTCATCTCCCTGACTCCCCAGGTGTATCGAGTCAGCGATATTTTGACAGCGTCATTCCTGCCCTGTCATTTCCATCAACAGCCAGTTGCGTGTGACAGCGTTTTGTATTGGCTCCCACTCCAGCATGTGTACTACACCTGCCACGCCATTGGCCCCTTCCACCGGCAGTTTTTTCATTTCTTCCGCCTCCGTCCAATCACACGGGACCTCCGGCTGCAGGCTCATTCCAGCCTGCTTCCCCGACGGACAGGTAGGCTCCTACGCTGTCGGTGTTTGCGTTCATTCAAAGGCGCTTATCTTTTAGCATGGTATTTCCTCGCCTCAATCTTGGTCTGCCTCTGTACGGATCTGCATTATCCGTGATCACTCTGACTATCTGCCCTTTTGCAGCCTTGTTTTAATTGTCACAATGATCTCACCGAGCTCATTTTGTGTGCAGACTCTGCCCCGGGCAGTTCTCCCTAGTTTTCAGCTGTTTTTCCCACCTCTTTGACACTTGCTCAATTTTTGTAAGTCCCTTCACCAGTCCTTACATTTCCATTCCAGAGCGGTGTTCCTTCCTGAGCGGTTGCCAGGTGGAGGTCCTCTTACCACCCAGTTTGATCGGGTGAGTTGGACCATGCTTCAAGTCTATATTTATACATTTTTCCTATTTATCACGACTGAGCATATTGGTTCTATTTCCACACTGTCTCCTCTTTATCTGTTATCTAGGTGCTGTATGTTTCGCTGAAGAGACTTGCACTCTACAATCAAGTTGAGGGTGCATACCATATCCTTTGTCACGTTTTTTTTTTTTTTTTTTTTTTTCCCTGCAGTAGCTTCTAGGTCCTGATGAAAGCCTAGCCTAGTCAGGCGTTATGGCTGAAACATGTCGACCACATTCTTTCACGTTGCTTCATTGATCAGACTAGATTAGTGTTGCCCCCACTTCTTTTTAATCTAACATCGGGACGGCATTGTCTAACAGAAGTCCTCTGGCCGTCCCGTCACTAGTTTTAATACACCTACTTTTTTCACTACTACTAGCACTGCAATCCCCACTCACTTTAGGCTCATTTTTGATTTATTCCATTGTTTGGTGCATATCAATCATAGCACAAAGGACTCACATCTCACATAAGGGCGCTGCCTGCCCTGGGAGATTTTGAGATTTTCTTTGGGATGAAAATCCCATGTGATGGGGTTCTACCCTCGGTGATTACATGACCTTGGTATTGGAGCTTCCTCCATTTCCACTACGTACATTAGGCTTTCTCTCCTCACCCCACATACCACCTATTTCCCTTTACCTTTAGACCCCAGGATTCCTGTTGTGTTATATGATGTTATGGTCTCCCAGGTTTGAAAGAAGTTTTGTAGTCTTCCCCCGACTGGAGTGAAATGGTCTGGGGGGAGCGGGGGAAAGTCATTGTGTGGGCGGTGTGGCAGAACGGGCGGTGTTGGTTTTGCCCCTGCCTTTATTATTGTTTCCTCTATATCCACCTCTTTGATAGCCCTTTGTGAAGGTAGTCTGAGGAGGGGACTTGTAGGATGTGGAGGCGTTATCGGCAGAGTAGCCCCTGCCAGTGCCTCGTAAGGAGGAGCGGCGAAAAGAGTGTCTAGGAGGGTGGGACTGTAATGCTCCCATAGACTTTGCCGTATCTGTATCTTTTTTCATTTTTTCCAGGGCTTCGTCTACTTTCGGGCCAAATAAGTGTTGTTGGTCAAAAGGGTGGTTTAGTATAGATGCTTGTACCTCTGGCTTAAAGCCTGAGATTCTGAGCCAGGCGTGGCGGCGAAGCAGAACACTGGTGTTTATAGCCCTGGAAGCTGTGTCCGCTGCATCAGGTGCACATTTAATAGAGGTGTTGGTAATGGTCTTTCCCTCTTGTATTAGTTCATGAGCCCTATTTTTATATTTTTCTGGGAGATGTTGCATGATAGTCTCCAGCTCATCATAGTGCGCTCTGTCGTACCTTGCCAACAGCGCTTGCGTGTTGGCGATACGCCACATATTGGCAGCTTGCGAGGCAGTGCATTTGCCTGACGCGTCTAGGAGCTTGGACTCCTTATCGGGTGGTGGAGCCTCACACGATGACTGAGAATTGGACCGCTTCCTAGCTGTGGATACCACTAATGAGTCTAAGGGTGCAGGTCCTTTAATATAGGCAGGATCTGTGGGGGCGGCCTTATATTTTTTCTCTATTCTGGGGTTTAAGACCCTAGCCCTGACTGGGTCTTTGAAAACCTCTGCTGCATGTTTGGTCACCCCTTTAAGCATGGGTGTATGGCAGTAGATTTATCTGCGATGTCAAAGGTGTCAAGTAGGAAGTCTTCCTCAACTCCTCTCTTCCTCAAGCTCTGGTTCTCCTCGATTTGTCCGCTGCGTTTGACACGGTTGACCATTCCATTCTTCTCGACCGTGTCAGCGCAGCGGGCATTCGAGGATCCGCATTCTCTTGGCTTGCGTCCTTTCTTTTTGGTCGCTCCCAAGCGGTTCATCTCTCTGGATTCTCTACTCCCGCTCGTCCAATTTCCTGTGGAGTTCCCCAAGGCTCCTCTCTTTCTCCTCTTCTTTTTAATCTTTATATCTATCCTCTTATTACTTCTCTTCTCGATCTGGGGGTCTCAGTGTATAACTACGCAGATGACCTCCAGCTCGTTTTTGATCTTTCCTCTTCTTCTATGTCTTTGTCTAAGTTCCGTTCTACTTTGGTTTTCATTTCTGAGTGGATGAGCGCAAATCATCTTAAGCTTAACCCGGACAAGACCGAGTTGGTCTTGACGGGTGGTTCATCCAGTCCGTGGTCCTCTGCTTTAGGTCCCTCTCCCACACCTGTTTCTTTTGTTAGGACCTTAGGCATTAAGGTTAGTCAGGATCTTTCAATGCACGCCCAAGTTAGTTCTGTTGTTTCATCCTGTTTTCTTTCTCTTCGGCTTATCCGAAAAATATCTCGTTTTTTTTCTTTTGAAGCTCTTAAAATCATTATCTCGGCTCTGATTACCTCCCGTCTTGATTACGGGAACAGCCTGTATGTGGGCATACCAGCCTATGAAACACGTCGCCTACAAGCAATTCAGAATCAGGCTGCCCGTCTTATTCTTCATTTCCCTCGCACTCATCACATCTCCCCTGTACTTAAGTCCCTTCACTGGCTCCCTGTTCTTCAGCGATCCCTTTTTAAGCTGGGCTGCTTGGTTTTCCTGGCTCTTGCTCGCTCCGCTCCGGTCTTTATCTGCTCTCTCATTTCTTCTTATATTCCTGCCCGCTCTCTTCGCTCTTCCTCCTTGGCCCTCCTCAATGTTCCCCGGTTTCGCAAGTCCAGAACGGGAGGCACCCGATTCTCTGTTCTGGCCCCCCGCTTTTGGAACAGTCTTCCTATGTCTCTGCGTGCTATCCCGATCTACTCTCATTTCCGCAAAGCCCTGAAAACCCTCTTGTTTTCTCAGGCTTACTCTTGTTAATCTCTCTGGGCTATTTCTGTGATTGCTGGCCGGAGTTTTCAGCGCCAGGAAGCCGCGTGGCCACAGTGCGCTTTATTAAATACTTTTTTCATTGATTGATTCATTCATTCATTCAACTGAATCACTGTGTAACTCCACCCCATGATAATGCGCCGCCCGTTGTAACAAGTGGTGGAACCCCAAGGAGTCCTCTGGTGGAGATGGCCTGGATGGATAAAGATCATCCTGAGGCACATCTGGGACGTCTGGATTATGATAATCCTCCCATGGGTCTGGTGTTCCCGGTGGGGTCTTGTGGGGCATCTGTTGGATCATAGTATGGATCCCCTTGGTCATCAGGGTCTGGAGACGGGGTTGGAGAGCGATGAGGCAAGGGTGGAGAAGGTGGAGGGGGCGGAGATGGGGGTGGTGGAGGCGGCGGGGAGGGTACTCTGAAAGGGGATGTGGCAGAGTCCTTCCGTTTTGGCGGTGGAGGAGGAGCTGGCTTGTCTAAATGTCTTTTCTTTGAAGACAAAGTCATATGTCCAGTCTTTGGATCCTTTGTTAAAGCCTTTTGTCGAGGATCTGGCGTGAATAGTTCCTCCGGCACCGATTGATCTGTTGGCGCCGATGTTCTCGGGGCCGACGGCTTCTTTGGTTTATCTGTGCCATGCTTTTTCGGGGCCTCCGATTTTTTGTTCGGTGCCGAGGCAGGTTGCGGCACGGGAGTTTCGGCGCCGAGGGATTTATGTTTGGTCGGCACCGAGAGGCCAGGTTTCGACACCGATGGCTTCGGAACGGAGCTTGGTGTGGTTTTCTTCGGTGCCGAAGGGTGTTTTTCGGCACCGCTAGTAGGCTGGCTCGAGCCCGAGCCGCCGGGATACTTTTGATGCCTCTTCACCGGGCCCGAAAGTGGGGTGATGGAAGCAGTATGTTTGGTTTTGCCTAGGCCCGGAGGCGAAGGCGTAACCGGAGTCTCTTTCGGTGTGGGCGCGGGAGGGGGTAGAGTACTTACGACCCTCTGCGCCGGTGTGATCTCCTCCACGTCGGAGTCATCGGCCTCGGAAGCGCTGACGAGGTCGTCTTCCTGTTCGGTGTGCTGCTGACCCGAAGCTCCGATGTCTTCTCCGAAGATGTCAGGTGGAGCCGAGGTCGATGAGTGCGCCATGGTGCGTCTAGCTCTTCGATCCCGAATAGTCTTTTTCGATCGAAAAGACTTGCAGGCAGGGCAGTCTCGGGCCTCGTGTTCGGGAGAGAGGCAGAGGTTGCACACCTGATGTAAATCGGTGTGGGGAAATTTAGACCCACATTTAGGGCACTTCTTAAAGGGAGTCCTTTCCATCGGCCGAGACCGGAGTCTAGATAGGCCCGAAGGCCGCCGCCGATGCCTGGAATCGAAGAAGTGCCGAAGAGAGAGATAAAGAAGATGATTTTGTCTGAAGAATCTCGATGGACGAGGATTTTTCGTCGAAGGTCGAACTGGAAAGGTTCGAAGCCGGAGCACGAAGTATTACATCCGAGCCCGATGGCGGAAAAAAACAATCTGAGGATGGAGCTGAAGCCCATGCGCAGTACGGACCGAAGGAGGAGTCACCGAACTCGTGACTTCCAAACACTGTCCAGGAAGAAAAACAAACTACAAACATCCGGGCCCAACACCAGATGGCGATCTATGCACAGTGTATAATCTGCAGCTCATATGCCTCGAACATATAGATTACTATAAAGGAATGCTCTCAAATATCAAGGTTTGTCCACATGGATTGGAAGAGATTGAAGTTCCATAGGGCAAGATCAGGGAAGGGAAATTGGGTGAACAGGGCCCAGGAGAAAGATTTCAGTTTTATCATAGGTTAGGCCGAGACAGTTATTTTGTATTCAAAGGTAAGTGCATGGAAAGTGGTGAGAAAAAATGTGGAGTCTGCCAGATTTATCATTTAGCTCTGGGTGAAACTGTGTCATCCGCATGTATTCTGTAACCTATCTTGTAGGCATTTAAGACGGCAGTCAGCGCAGCCATGTAAACATTGGCTAGCTTTTGCGACAAGGATCAACCGTGGAGGAAGATAGCTATTATTATATCTGATAGGGCTTTTAATAAGTAGGCATACCCCTACACTGTGCCGCGAAGGAATGCTTATCTTTAATGTCTATGAAGAGATTTGCTTAATAGTACCAATGATACTGCCCTTCATGGCAGGGCAAGATACTTCATGTTTTATCTCCATGAACCTCATACACTTTCCGAAGTGTGAAAGGAGATTGCACCGCTTAGTCAGAGGGATTTGTCGCTCTACATGTCCAACATCAAACAGTGGGAGTTCATTAACTATCTCCCTACCCCTTTTTTGGTCATGCTGACTACTAAAGTCCGAAGACTATCTCAGAGGAGGGTCACCGTCAATCTGCGGATCCTTAAAGGGCAATGTCTTGAACCTGACTGCCTGGGGCTATTGTGTCCTGCAAGGGGTATTTTCGGAATGGCTGTGGAAGCTGGGCATTTCTAAAGCAGGACTTTAATCATGCTTTGAGGAATCATCTCTATACTTTACAGGTTAAAATGTGCAAGCTTCCCTGACATGAGTATACAAGATAATGAAATTGCCTACTGTGATGCTGGGAACCCCTTGCTGAAGTGAAGAATGTCTACCATCTATCCTGCTGCCAATAATTGGTCACATGAATCTTGAATAGATCAGCCACATCCTATAAGATCTGCAATGGTTATCCCTGGAAGCACATGCCAGAATATCATGCCGACAAGCCTGTGATGTCAAGTGGTCAAAAAGCAATGTGAAGTCTCAACTTTGCAGATTCTGAAGTTGTGTCAATGATGAGATGAATTAGCGCCATTTTTCATTATACACCAATTATGGCCTTCCTCTCCAAAAGAGATTGTCAGCATCCCGCCTGCAATGCCTTAAAAATAAAATTAGCATGCTGTGGATTTCTGCCACCCTGACCACCACTGTCGTCTGACAACACTCATCTTTGGGAAAATCAGTAAACACCGATTACTAAACAACCATCATATCCATTCTAGAACTGTGGCTAATTCGAAAACCCCTGTTAACACACTGTGGGTATTTGAATTCTGGGCATTGCTAATGTTGTTGTGCAAAGTGATGAGCTGTGAATCTGTGGCCATGGTTGTACTGGACAATATCCGAAATAAGAAAATTAGAAGGATCTCTGTCACCCAACCCCCGAGGGGTACCTACAGACCGGTCATTCTAAAACGACCTAGAGTACATTTTTAGTAACCACACAAAATGTCTAGAGGTCCTGCTGCTCACCTGAGGTCACTAATAGATCCTTGGGCTATACACATCTTTACATAGCGTCA
The DNA here is from genome assembly GCF_964204655.1 of Triturus cristatus. NCBI lineage: Eukaryota > Metazoa > Chordata > Amphibia > Caudata > Salamandridae > Triturus > Triturus cristatus. Next base: position 20,505,231 of record NC_140584.1, read on the forward strand.
CGAAGTTGCAGGTCAGTGCACAGTTTTAAGAAGAACAGATTCGTTGGATTATAAAACCTGGATTCTTGGAAAATAGTAATGCCGCGATCCCTTCACAGAAAGGGTAAGCGCCGGGATACGTACTTCGTGTAAACAGTTTCCGTCTGCCTCCCAGGACACACACATTTACAAACAGCATTTGCATTGGACACCTCCCTCTCGAGTCCCATCCCTTGGGGAAAATCAGGGTGAACCATTCGTCTGCTAACATCAAAGGAGCATTCACCCTTCTTCAAAATCCATATTTTTACGGGCAAATCTCACATGGCTCATAAAAAATACACATTTCATGTCAGACAAGCGGCAGAATACACCTCGGAGCCGCACTGGCCCTGTTTCTGAATCATGCACAAGACCCAGTCTCTGACTGGAGGTGCATTGCTCCCCATGCAAGGCAGCCTCGACCGCCCCCATGAAGCACTTCCTTCCGGGTAGATGAGCTCATTACACCCAGCACAGGCTGCTAGGCCCCCGAACATCGTCTTATGGCAGCGGTGAGGGACGGACACTACACATACACCACAGGGAAAAGCCCACAGCTCGATAACACTCCCATGCAGCGCACTCACCTGGCACGAGATCTGGATGAGGTACACCAGCTCCTTGGACTCGCAGCCGTTCCGGGTCACTTCGCACTGTTCCTCCAGGAGCGACAGCTGCAGCCGAGGGAGGGAGAGAGAAAGGAGAGATCAGGTCAGTAGGCAGAGATTAAACCCGGCATGTAATAATGCAGGGAGCGTTCAGCAACTTCAACGCCACCAGGACACCACAGCGCGCTCTGATAAATCACGTTTCTGCAAATCCAATCTAAATTGTCCTTGCGAGCGTTATCGACATCGTAAATAACGGTGCGCAGTCGAGGTCGCCTCAGCAGGATGAAAGAAGCGCACAATACTCCGCAGCGTACATACACTGCCCTCTAATTGGTCTCAAGACAGGACTGGCCATGGGATTAGATAGTCTATTGTTTCTAAGCTATCCCTTCGCTCCCGTGACGAAGTGAGGCATAACCTACTGAAGAAAAATCACGAGGGACACGAGGCGAATTATTTCTAATGAAAACGGTTTCATTTTGTATTTCGCTTAGGGTCATGAACAACCAATGGGATACAATGCAAACCCATACCTAACCCTAATCATGCATTAGCGCAAGCCTACCCTTGCCGCAACCTCATCTCCCAAACTTACTCCTCTTTCTGCACAAGCATCTACCTCCATTTCTACATACACCTCAATCACTTGCTACAGACTTACACCTACTTATAGTGTCTACTTCTACACCTACGCCCATATCTACACAGACACTTTCTACCACATGCAATGCTATTCACTGCCCCCCCTTTTTTTTATTCACTTGGCAGTTTTAGAAAATATTGCAATTTACAAACGAAAATGTTATTTATTTCTTTGTTAAAGTACCCACTTCTGGCTCAAAAATGTATTTTTTCAAATATGAAATTGTATTTCTTACGTTGTATTCTAATTTTCCAAAATGTCCTCATAGCAATAGCAACCAATTATCCTGCCATCATCCTCACTGATCTTCAAGACGTACCAATCGTCTTAACAATGTGTATGCATTCACTGGTTATTTTACACGACAGATGTTTCATCTAATGCCTCCATGAGGCATTTCTAAATGTGGAAGCCCTAGCACCTGGTGAGGACCCCTAGAAAAAAGGGGAAGATTAAGGAGACAGGACAAAAACAAGGGCAGTTGGTCCAGATGTATGTATGTATTTGTTTGGTATTATGTGGCACTGCTGACATACATGACTCCCTGCACAATATCCTACAGCTGGTGGTGCAGCTAAAGGAGAACTGCAGTACCTTGGCATACAATCAAGGGATCAGGACATGTGCATTGCTAATGTGCAGAATCGACTTCACACATATGTGCACACTGGCCAAGGTCATTGCTCAAAACGTATTGGCATTTGAAGCAGTCTTTATGAGGGTACGATGGAGGGGTGCCAATAATTGCTTGGATCAATGTTGTTAGACTCGAGTGCCTGGACGGATGTTAATTTATAGATGTTTGCAGTTGCAAAGAACCCCTGCTTGAGATTTACAGCACAGTGTTGGGAACAACGAGACAATCAAAGACAGTGCGCAAACAAAAGAGGAAGGTAGCAAAGGAGAAGAGAGACACCAGGTAAATCATAGAAAATGAGGGGGGAAATGGGTGACAGTGTGAGTGAGCTTGCAGAAAAGCCAGGGGTTTAATTTTATGTTGCCTTGTGATAGGTATGTAATCAGCCGATTTCTGGTAGAAATGCAAAACCCGTGCAGAATCCACTAGTGGAATTCCCTCTACCATATCATTCCGATAGGAACTGTCCTCCGAAATTAGCATTTCTTGCCGAAATCAGAATATTTTCCATTAACTGCATGTTGTTAACAATGTACTGTTTGCTGATAATTTTCTAATTCTCTCTGCCTACATTTGCCAGGTCGCCAATAAACCCACATCTGTGTGCTGAAAAGCACACAGAATTTTTACCTGCTATTCTCTTTCTATATAGCACATCTGAACTCGGGAATGTGGTTAAGAACTATCATCCCATGTACACCAAATTATAACTAAAGTGGAGACAGTAACTCTAAGAAAGAGCAATCAGAGTGGTAAAGGCCACAAGCACCACGTACAAAACCGAACTAACTTCAAGGTTTAAGGAATCTTTCGAAAATATTTATGGTACAAATGGCTGCTGTGCATGTCATCCTACCTACAACTGAAAAACCTAAACACTTATATTGGCACAACTAACAATGACATTTGAGCTGCAACTGCTTATCAAGACAACAACCGCTGCTGCAAACATGAGGTAAAAAAGAACACCGTGTTAGAAAACACGCAAATGAATGGATCTTTTCAATCTCATCATGATCTGGGAGATTGCTTCTAATGCATCCTTGCCTGTTAGATTGGTTTTGACTACACTCAAGTATTTCAATCTTCCTCAAAACCATTCTTTGATGTACTTTTCCCGTTTAGATTCATCAATGTAGACCATAACTGATTAAAGCCTCAATTTCTTGAAGAATTAATTCTTGCAATGTAAGGAACGAGAGGGACGTTCCACGAATTAGCAAATCTAACTAAAAACAAAAAATTATTTAATATACCAAAGAATTATTTTGAGAATTATTTTGAGAATTTCGTGGTGTGGAAATTAACATGAATCTAATGATCAGTCAAAGGTATCTTTCAAATATGTCGAGGAAACAATCTCCCAGACCGGTTGTATGAAGTTACAACGCATTCCGTTGCAACACATGCCTTTACCACGCATGCGTTACAACGCGAATGCCTTCTCCACGCATATCCTTTACCACAAAAATGCCTTTAGCACGCACACTTTTACAACGATTTTCGTAGTTAAACTATGCATGTTTATGGCATTTTCTTGTTAAAGGATATCTCCCATCACTATTTATTAAACCTAAAAATTAACCCTTTTAATTTAACTCCTGCGCAACACCACCCCCTCATTCCCCCTTACCTCTCCACATCCTCTCCACTCCAAGCACTTCCGAGGTGACGTTTCACATCGTTAAGAGGAAACGGAAGTGTCTTTCCGTTTACTCTAACGACGCCTATTGCCTCTACATTTTTTTAAAATTCAGATTCATAAATCGACAGAATCAGGTGCGTTTTTGGGGGTGGGGGGGGGGGGGGGGGAGGGGAAGAACCCCAAGCCCCCTTTTTCAAACGCACATTGTTTTTTTTGGGGGGGGGGGGGGGGTGGAGACCCCCCTCAACCCCCCCCCTTTAAAAAAATCTTAAGCACACATGCCTTTACTACGTATCTCGTAGTAAAGGTATGCGTGGTAAAGGCTATTCGTTGTAACCACGCATGCATTGTAATACATGCGTGGTTATGGTTACGCATGGAAACGGCTGCATTGTAGTGCCCGTTTCCCTCTCAGACCAAGACGGATTGAATCTGAATAATTGAAGCAAGTTTGGAAAAAAAGTTAGGATAGGCCCTCAGAGGTTGGCTAATTAATCAATATGGAGGTACTTTAGTTTTATTTGACTGATATGTTTGTGTACGTGTGACCTTATTTTGATATAATTTTGTAGAAAAGGTGACCCAAATATTTAGAAGTCAGTCTGCATTTTATTTTATGTACAACGTCATACCTTACCAGCTGAAATGCAACTTATTTTCTGTTTCCCTCAGTCTACCTGAAACACCTAGGGTTGTTCTGTTTTCTAAAGAAGTTGCATCCATCACATTTTTCCTATTTCTGCATGGACTAATTGTATATGCTTGTGCGTTACCTCGTAAGTCTTGTAGCAAAATGGGTTCTGCCCATTTAGGACACCCAGATTTAGTTGCGCCTGTGATTCAACTGCATTTGCACCTCTGTATGCGTCCCCCCATAAGCCTGTGATTCCTGTGCATTTGATCCCCCACCCAAAGATCAGTGCATCCATAGAGCTCCTTGTATCTGCACCTGTTGTTTATTAGGGACTTGGTGCATTTTTCTTTTGAGTCTTTGCAAGCTTCCTCCAGTATCCCGCAAACCAACAGAATGCCTTGCTGTTGCTAGGACCTGGTGTGGTTTTGCATCATGCATGTTCGAACAAGGACGGTACAGTCGTTTCCTGTTGTTGGTACCAATGTTCACTTTGCACCTGCCCTTCCTATGAAGTCAAAGCTAGTGTACTACACAAGTTTTTCTCCAAGGTTTGAGGACCTTCCAGAAGGCCATGTGTCCCACTTGACACATGTGACCTAGCTATTTCCTTTGAACCCTCGAGAGGGTATATAAGCCCCCACCCAATCCAGAGTCTTTTAGTCCTCACTCCCTGCGGAATAAGCCTCACCTTTCCCACTCACCTGAAAATCCAGCCGGAACCAAGAAGCGCTCTAGGCTCCTTCAAGTCTAAAGTGAACCGCTGATTCCGTGGCTCCAGTTCCCTCAATGTCTCTTCTGCACAGCTACTCCGGACCCCCTGCAACTACCTGGGTCAAGGCTCTGAGAACTTCCTTGAATATTAGTCAAGTGGAAGAACTAGGCTAAGTACTTGATATGAGGTTAGTGTGCACTAATCCTCCTATAGCAGTTAGCAAGACCGAGCAACAGCGTCGCAAAAGACTATAGACTTTTCCTCCAAGCTCTTTCTGTGATTTCCTCCAGCCCCATCTTGTGTATTCCTACTTCGGACCGCTCGTTCATACTTGGCACTTACATTGATTGCTCAGAGACTAAAGACTTAATTCTGTGTTTCTCTGAATGAAAAATATTTCCAAGAGAAAACATTTATAAGTATTTGGCATATGTATGAACCTCGTACATAAACCTATGCACTGAGTTTACCTTAGGAGTGCAGTTAACTCCAACCTCTGTTCAGAGTTTACGTTGGGAGTGCCATTAGCTCCAACCTATGTTCCGAGCGTTGTCCTTAGGAGTGCCTCCCTCCAATCTCTGATTTTGGTTATTCTGCTCTTATACCTGGTTGCAGCGAAAACTTGTAAGTGTTTTAACTGATGTCAATGCATAGTCCTTGCATATTGAGGCCTGTTAGTGTACTGATGGTAATTGCCTCCTCTCGTTATTTCCAGTAAATTATGTCATTGAAAAAAACAGAGGTTCTAGTCTAGTGTGTATCTACTTCGCAGACACAGAAGGTCTCTGGAGGGACACTATCCTGTTCACAGTATCGCCCACCTACCAAGCCGACCTAGTACTGCAACTCTCTCTTTTATTATTTTATCCCAATCCCCTTTCTCCCCCGGTGACAGAGTGTGCTCTATGGTTTTTGTTCCTTGAAATATGCTGTTTTCGGGAAGGATAGGAAGTCCAACATCAGCTCCGGTATAGCCTCTGCGGTTGGAACCAGGTGAGTGCATGACACTGGGCTGGTTACGCATGAAGATGTGGGCACACACGTGTCAGACAACTATTGTGTCCGTTTGGCCCCCTGCTGGACCAAATTAATTACTCTACTCCCCCCAGTAGACGGAACAAATGCTTTCACACACAACAGGAGCAATTATCAGTGATTGACTCAGTTCCTGATGGAGGGGGAGGAGTGGAAAACCTGCAACAGTTAATTAGCGGTCACACAGCACCTGGGTTGGTACAGCCCAGGCCCACTGAACTGAAGAGCAAGCACAGACGTTTGGAGCCAACACAGATGGGGCTCCCCTTGACGTTTTGGTGGTAAGACAGCGGTTCCCAAACTTTTTCAATCAGCGGCACCCTTGACCTATTGGCCGTGGCTCCCCACTATGTTACTGTTTTGGGGGGAAGGGGGTTGGGGGTGGCCAGGCCCAGGAGCACTTCCATTTTCCTCCCTGAAAATAATTGGGATTAAGTTGATGAAGGTATTATAATCATATCCGCAAGGTGTTTCCTATTAGTAAGGCGGCCCCTCTACTAAAACATTCCTACTTACACTTCTTTACTCATGCCTTTTTTAAAGAACCCGCTCACAGTTTTTTATCCCACTTACAGTACTAGATAGCACCCCTATGCATGCAGGCCCCATTGCCAAAGTGTTTCTGCGTTTGAAAAACATATGTATGCACCTCCATTTCTACCCATGTCATACGTGCCAACATACCTGTATCAGCCGGGTGACTCACAATTGTTTAAACCAAATACAGCTTTATTTTAGCTTTCTCTTCCCAAAAAGCGACTACGATTCAATGCAAGCTAAATAAAATCCTCAGATTTTTTTTTTTTAAAGATCCCTCTTTCTTGCTTCCAAATGTTGCCATTATGTTTTATAAACAAATTTTTTTAAATTATTTCTGCATAGAAGGCAAAATCAAGGATAACGTACAATAGTTCGCTGAACTTGGCATCAGTAAATGCAAACAGGAAAGCATTGATAAGAAAATGCAAAAACCCACCCCTACTCCTCAACCCCCGCCCCCGCCCTCTGCGCCCCCACCCTTCAAAACAGGCCCCCCAGCCATTTCCCCCATACTTTGCGGAATTGTTTTGGGCAGCCCCGGGCAGCGTACAGTGACCGCTCCTGAGCGGCGCACCAATCCACCCCTCTACTCCAGGTAGCCCCACTGGGCGGGTCCAGCTGTGACCACACGGCCGCTATATCCCTCTTGGCTACCATTAGGGCAGTAGTGAGAAAGTACTTTTCGTTACGGGACCCATCCAACCCGTCCGTGGTGCCCAGCAGAGCCATTCTAGGATCATGGGGGACCTCCCATCCCAGAACTTCAGTGAGTTCGGCTTCAATCATTGCCCAGTAACTCTCCAGGTGGGAGCAAGTCCACACCATAAGGAAGAAATCCGCCGGATCCACCCCACAGCGAGCACAGGAGGCGTCCACGCGGAGGCCTGCCCGATGTAGGCGGGCCGGAGTCAGATAAGCGGCGTGGAGGTAGTAGAGTTGGATGAGCCGCAACCTGGCGGAAGTGGTAAGCGATCGAGGCGCCATAAGGGCGTCCCTCCAGTCCGCGTCATCTAGGGGCCCCACCCAAGCCTCCCATCGCTGTTTTAGGCCACTCCAATCTACCGGGGTTTTGTTAATCAGGGATTTGTATATGCAGGATATTCCCCCCTTCCCCAGACACCCTAATATCACCTGAGCCTCGGGCGGGCTATGCGCAGGCAATCTGGAGTCCAGAGGGACATGGGCTTGGACCGCATGACGCAGCTGAAGATATCTATAAAATTGGGAAGGCTGTAACGAGAAGCGGGTCTGAAGCTCCTGGAAGGAACACATGTGGCTCCCCCGCCATATATCGCACAGGCTGGAAATTCCTAGAAGATCCCACTGCCGAAATCCTTCAAGGCCCACCACTTCCCGCAGCCACGTTCCGTGCCAAAGTGGTGTGAGCTGTGTTATCTTTCCCGACCAGCGGGTGTGCCGCAAAGCTGCGCACCACGCCAGGAAAGGGGCCCGCACGACATCGGGGAGCGACAGGGGGACCGTTGCCCCATAGAAATTTGGTCGTCATCTGATCCAGTTCCCGGAACCACGGGCGCGGAAAGGTGCACGGAGTATTTTGTAAATGTACAGAAACTTGGGGAGGATCATCATCTTATAGAGGGCGACCCTCCCCAGCGGATTCAGTGGGAGTGACTGCCACCTGAGCATATCTGATCTGGTCTTGTTGACTACGGGAGCCACGTTGAGAGCCCAACAGAGTTCCGGAAGGAGGGTGACCCAGATCCCCAGGTATTTAAATGAGTCTCCGGAGGGGAATATCAGATTGCCAGTCAAAACATTCCCTCGACGGGTGTAAGGGGACCAGTACGGATTTTTTGGGGTTCAGATGAAGACCCGACGCTTGGCCAAAGCGGTGGAGAATCTGGCGGACCCTGGGTCCCGAAGTCGATGGATCAGAGAGATATAGGAGGACGTCGTCCGCGTATAGGGCAATCTTGTCAGGGGCCACGCCCGGCCAGTCCCACCCGCGGAGAGTGGGATCCGCCCGAATCAGCACAGCCAGTGGCTCCATGGCCAGAGCGAATAGGAGGGGCGAGAGCGGACATCCCTGGCGCGTCCCTCGACCTACAGGAAATGGGCTGGACAGAGCCCCATTGACTAATACACGGGCCCGCGGGATCGCGTACAGGACCGCGACCATGGCACGGAACCGGGGACCGAAGCCCATGCGCTCTAGGACATCACCCAGGTACGCCCACCCCACTGAGTCAAAGGCCTTTTCAAAGTCGACCAGCAGAAGGGTCAGATAGGGGGAAAGGCGCCCTCGGTGTGCCAGGGCGAGATGCAGGCGCCGCAGGCAGTGTCTGGTCCCCGCCATTATGTTTTATATGGTGAATTACTTCCCTATGCTCATGGAGAGAGCAGGCCTGCCTGAAAATGAGTACACTAGAAGAAATGTGTACGGGAAGTACCTAAGGTTCAAGTAGACATGTCAATACTTAATAACACTTAGTGTGTTTGAAAAACAGGACAACTTTACTCTCCTGATAACGTGCATTGGTGTAAAATGCATTTGGAAAAAAACTAAACTATCGATGCATCTAAAAAAATAAATCGGGCATCTTCCACTTACTTCGGGAGTGTTGAAACATGGGGACCCAGTGAAATATGGAGGTCACCCCTCCCCCCCCACCCGACTTGCCATGAATCAAGCACATTTCCAGCTTTAGGCATGTCACTTATCTGAAGTTTAACTGAAGCCAACAAACCCATCAACATTAACTGCATTAAAGTGCTTGGTGCAAGGCTCCCCTGGCTAGTTTTGACGACGCACCAGGGAGCCACGTCACACAGACTGGGAACCACTGGTGGTAAGGTATCTGGCAGTAAAGTCGCCTAGGGGTGAAGCGGAGTGTCTGGCAGTGATGTCAGCTAGCAGTATAGCCGAGGCCCTCAGATTAGTTCTGTACTGATAAAACTTGATGGCACTATTTTGGATTGTCCCAGAATCTGTGCAAGAGAATTGGGACGGGTGGAGGGATGATGTGGAATCCTATGAGTGGCCAGTGGAGTATGGCATCTAGAACTTTCCATACAGACTTATAAACCCCAGGACAAGGGAGAGACAGAGAGCAAGACGCTAGATTTGTAAGGTGACAATACTAAAATATCATGGGCAGCTGGACTGCTGAACCCCAGGTTTAGAAAGGTCTCTCCAGGGCCAGTGGTGCTGGCCCTTTTATGCCCCAGTTCACAGTTGCCACACATCTCTTACCTGAACAGGAGGAGGAAGACTAGGACTCCCCTGCCCCCCCAAATGCCCTGCAAGACAGACAGGAGGCTTTGAGGTCTGTGGAGAGCAAAGCAGAGGAGAAGGCTGGCACAGGGAGACAGCGAAACCAGCACCCCCGCAAGGTGAACCTCTTTTTGTAGGTCAGGCGGCTTGGTGAAAATGCTCCTGGTGGGTAGAGCTCACCACCAGGAGTAAAATGAGCCCAGTATTGTTGAAATTAGATGATCGGGGCCAAGGTTCTGTAGCTTTTAAGGCTCTGACCTTTGATTTATGCCTTATTGAAAAACTAGACTCTGGTGCTCCACTGCGATGCCTTTATATTATCCCCGGGATGGACCACTGCCCGGGTGCCCGCGCATCTTTCTTTGATAGAATATTAGGGGGAGCATGTGTCCATGTGGCCCCATCTAACGGTTCAGAACAGACCACGGGGCCCACCATCTCTCCAGGTGCTGGTGCATTTATGGCAGGGCCCTGGACCCCATTGCTGTGTCCCAGAACAAGGAAAGACAGAGGCTATAGTCACCATCTGGATACCAGTATAAGAATATGTGTACCTCTTGGCTATAGATCAGAAATTACTATCCTTTCAATCATCAAACAATCTCATATATCCACTCCATTTTCCCCTCAATACTGAATCTATAAGAAGCACTTGTCATAAAACAAAATTGGTAAAATATATCTGTATTTTAATAATCAATGTAAATTCATCAAAAAAATCATTTATATAACATAATAAATCATACACAAATACTCATACACAATTAAAATGATAAAATCGCAAAACGTTTTTTTGCATTTTAAAAAAAAACAAAAAAGTTTTTTGCATGCTATGAGTAGGGGTGGGCGGAATTTGCGAAATTAACTTTCGCAAATTATCGCAAAAATGTTTAAAATTATCGCAAACAAGCGGAAATATCGCGAAGATGCAGAAGTTTTTTTCCGGCATGTTCGCGAGATTTTCTGCATGGTTGCGGGTCGCCAACTTACCCAAGTGGTTGCTTGCGGGCGCGGCCATCTTGTTTTGAGTTGTCTCACGGTGCATGATCGCGAGAAGAAAGACGTGATCGCGCGACGCATGACGTCACTGCGGGCGCGAACTGTCGCGAGACAGCGCAAATGGCTAAAAACAATACAACATCTCATGGAGAACGCGACCGGATCAAGAAAACTTGTCGGCGAACGCAGGGATTCAGGTAAGGCGATCGCGCGCGCGCGAGAATGTATTATTTTACAGCGCGAGCAAGAAACAAATTATCGGCAAGCTGCGGAAACCGGAATTTTTGACATTTTCGCGCTCTCCGCGGAACGCAAAAATGTCAAATTATCGCAATTTCCGCGAACGGAACGAAATTTTCGCCCAGGCCTAGCTATAAGGAGAACAATAATAGACAAGCAATGTGTCATAAATATGTCAATTTGGATTAACCAAAGGCAGTGTCAGACATAAGTCACTGATCCCTGTCTCTCCCTAACTGCACCAAATTTAACACATTAAAGAATCAGGCGTCGACGCGTTTCGGTGGTGAAAACTCCACATAGGACCACCTTCCTCAGGACCAAAAATATTTTCTCCTTGTCTGTATATGTGTTCAACTACGATGTCGAATTCACCGGTACAGCCGTACTTCGGCAAGAATGTCTCCTACATGGGAGTGCTTCTAAAATCCTTGACGGATGGTTCAGAACTTGCATAGATTGCTTTATACTTGTCAAAGGACGCATAGAAAAAGTAGACTTCAATCCGAATTCATATTAGTGGCCGAACAAATCTCCGTCGCTCTTCTATCTGGAACCGTATTCATTCCATGTGGGTATAAATCTATATATACCGTTTTCTTATTATTGTATAGGGGCGAGCATATATTTTGTCGTCTCCCTTTATACGTCGCTTGTCGGGGTAGCGTGTTCGTTCCTCCGTTTATCATTTATTTCTCCCAAGTGGGAAGTGGGAAATGTTGTTCTCTAGCTTGTAAGTACAGGGACACCCCAGTCGTTGGTCCAATGGCTGAATTCTATGTGGCCTAGTGTGGTAAAAGAAAGACTTAGACACATGCTATGTTGATTTGTAATGCATTATTAAAAAAAATATTAATTAACAATAATGATTGTGTTTAAACATGGTTACTGATTCCTAAGATTTAAATGGAGTGGTGAATTTAAAAATGTGGTTATTTTGTTCTTGTAATACGATGACACTTTGACAAAGCCATTAGGATTGCCTTATATTTTAATATGGTAACCCCTTAATGAAGCCAAATGGCCTGCTTTATTTAAAATGACACCCTAGTGTACTGTGAAGTTATATCTGGTGTAGGTGAGTGGTTTGTTAATTATGATATTCATGGCCCATTAGGGGTCAATTGTGATTTCAGAATGTCACCAAAGATATTTCCATCTGCCTTGTTTATACATTAGTATATTATTGTGTAGTTTTTAGTAGTGTGTGTGTGCAAGAAATGTACTTTTCCTTTTTCAAAGGAAAAAACACTAACTGGACACTCATTTATTGAGTGTTGTTATTGCATGATAGTGAATGGAGATCACTAGCCCACTGCACATCCCCTAAGTCGGCCCTGGACCGCTAACCTTTTAGAATCAAGAGCTACATGAGATGCTTGTTTCTCACTGAGGAGACCGTTTTGGACCTATTGTGCAGGCCTCGCATCCTGCACAACTAATAACCCAATTTCTTAAAACTCTCTACTCTAGTTGCATTGTGATTGTATGTGAGCATCACGGTTGTCACGCATCTCTTACATGTAGAGCACAGCACAAAATACAAGGGTAATATCCAGATGCATTATAAACAGTAGCTACATAGAAATAAACCTGAATTTCGGGATTAATGTGAAAGAACTAAAATATCTTCTGACAGCAATATAAGCACATTTTATTTGCATTTACTCACATTTCTTATAACTAGCCTCCTGTGATTGTCACCTATCACAGAATCTGACATCGGATCTGTTCTTATTGAAATATTAGAATGACCACTTCCTTGTTATGATCTTTACCTCTTGATGGTGGGACTTTGCTGTGGAGACAGGCAACGAGTTGCCAATTATGAAATATAAAATTCATTTTCCCTGGGGTTCCAAAGAAATGTTAATTTCCCACGTTCATATTTCATTCCCCACCCCCCCCCCCCAAATAGCTCATAAAAGAGCCTCAGTCGGGCGTGCCTCATGTCTTTGTTTTCTCTCTCCATTTTGGAGATGCATAACAGCACTATTTAGGGTCAATGTAGGTGGTTTTCATTCACAATTTATAAATTATTTTTACATGTTTTTCCTTAGGCTGATTTATACTGCCCAGTCAGCATTTTTTTGCCACCAGCATGCCTGGGCAATTACTCCAGCAGAGAATGCCAGAGGAGGAATTACATGTACACTGGAAATTATGTTAATGCTGCTTTTCAGAATATATTTCCCGGGCTCCTCAAAATTCGACAGTTTAATTTACACTTCAAGTATCTCATACAGTACACAGTTAATTCATTCTCAATCAAACACAGATTTCAGATATAAAAGAAACCCATTCATACATAAATGAATGGATACACAATATAATTAATTCAAGTAAAATGCAAAAATAAAACAATTTAACGTAAAAAAAAATACATTCTCATACAAACAAATACATTCATTTATAAGAAAATGAACAGAGGGCCACCTTAAAACTACACACTAACACATGTTGAGGCTGGCATACAAGTAAGTTAGCCGTGTTGTCTACCGAAAACATACGTTGGTTTCTGAGTCAAATATTTTGATTTTCAAGAAGCATTATTTCTGCTGCAATTTGTCGACCAATTAACAGAGCATGGTTACTGCTTTTTGAGGGACAGCGCGATGCAGCATACACTGGTCCTCGAGTGATTCTGCTGTGTTTTGGCTGCGTGATTTCAGGCCACTTCAATAGTTGAAGGTGTTTTTTTTACGGACCGTTCTGAAGCGGTGGATGAAGGATGTGGATCCAAAACTGACTTGAAATATTTTCCAGTGCAGAAGTGCAAAGAATAATACAGTGATGTCATTGCAAATGAGTGCAGTAGAGGTTGGGTTACTAGTAGCGACGAGGCAGTAGTGCTAGTCAGTGAACTAGTGCTGGAAACTTGAGCAGATGGATACACTCTACCTGATGTCTCAATGGGAATGTTGAGCTGAATATGGAAAGAATACATTCATCGGCTGGCAGCGTTGATGATTATTCCAAGTGGGTGAAAGGCACAGTTGGCCAGACCAAAGAAGAGGCTGCTACAACAGCACCATTTGCTGGGGGTGCAGTTGTAATGACCAAAGCCTTGACAGAGTGGAAGTTAAAGATAATTGCAGATTACAAGATGCTTACTGTGGATAAAGTGATGTTCAATGTAATGAGTTATGAATTAATGAATGAAAGCAACTTATACCACGCCTAGCTACTCCAAGGAGTGTTCTGGCGCCAGGCACAGTTCAGAGGTGAAAGCAGATCTGAATGTTTAATCCTGGACAAAAAGCCAAGTTTTCAGCCTCCTTTTAACATTGTTACATTGCTTACGGCATGGAGCTGAACAGGGAGCTTATTCCAAGCTATTGGTCCTAGATGAGCAAGGGACCTGCCTCCCGCTCTAGCATGCTGAAATCTGGGCGTCTCCGCTAAGAAATTATTCCCCGACCTCTGGTTTCTAGATGAAACATGGAATCTAAATCTAGTTCTGAAGTAGATTGCACCAGTCTGATACAGGGACCCCTGAACTAACACAAGAGCCCTAAACAAGATCCTTTTCCTGATAGGAAGGCAGTGAAGGGCACGTAGATGAGGGGAGATGTGTGTTCTATCTGGCAGATTCAAAAGAAAGCAAGCGGCCGCATTTTGGCCCATCTAAAGCCTCTCCAAAAGATACTTTGGCAGACCAAAGTAGAGGGTATTGCCATAGTCCAACCTTGAGGTTATTAAGGCCTCGATAGCCGTCTCTTTTCTGTGAGGTACAAGTAGTGAAGGAACATTTTCATAGACCGCAGAACAACAAAGCAAGTGCCCATCACAGGCTTAATCTGTGACCTAAAAGACAGGATATCATCAAATTTGCCTCCTAAGTTCTTGACTAAGCCTCCCCGAGAACCTGGAAAGGGGGGGGGGGGGCAATTTCTGGGCCAGAAAATCTGCCAGGTGTCTGGAGAAGTATTGCCCAAAGAAAAAAAATAATCTCTCTTCTTTCAGCGTTGCACTTAAATTGAGATAAGGCCAACCAGTAAAAGACTGCCAACTGGCAGGTTTTAATCAGCCGCTCGAGACATTTCTCCTTTCCCGCACGAGAGCAGCAGCTGACTATCATCAGCATAGGCTATAACATTAGCTACTAGGGCTTCTGCTATCCGAGCAAGAGGGGTGAGATATATATTAAACAAGGTTGGGCTTAGAGCAGAGCCCTGGAGAACTCCTACTGACAGTTCCTGTGGTTCCGAGGCGAAGGGGGGAATCCAAACCTGTTGACTTCTGCTTTCCAAAAAGGAGGCAAGCCAATCTGGAGCTGGACCTACTAAAAGTAAGTCCTTAGCACACGTCAATTTTTATACACATTTACATTCCATCAATAAAGTTATAAGCAAAAAGGCACATCAAAAATCCACAGCTGGCAGCAGATATTTCTTGATATTTCTTCACTCTATCCACATTATCATTATTTATATTCAGTAAGTGTTCAACGTGACTGGTCCAGATTTTACACCATACAGAGCCCGAAGCCAACACATGTTTCGTCGCTATTACTTGTATGTATATGCGACTTTTTCAAGGCTAGATTACAAAAAGATATGGACCATAATCAACATCTGTCATGAAAACAATATCATAAGTAATTTGGATATCATTTGATCCCACCACCGTGATTTTTATTTTTACTTGTTCAGCAGTGGTCTTCAATGTCTCAAGATTCACCAACCAGAGGGATGCATAGATAAGATCATACAGTGAAACACATTTTCAAAATGTAAAAGGGGCAAAACGTTAACGAAAACCCCAAGTGAACATTGATCATGCTTGAAATAGAACACCAAATAATGTGTTATGTGTATAAGTGCAGATAATGTGGGACTAATCACCAAACATGATATCCATAACATGAGAGGTAACAAAAAAACACATAGCGAGAGTCACCCTGTGTGAACTAAAGACAAAGCCAAGAGAATATCCCATAGAGCCAAAAATCAAACTGACCTGAAGAATTAAAACGTCCCAAAGCTGTAAATTAATAAGAGAAACCTAATGTATACCACATATATAATCCCACAGTCAAATAATCTATGCAGCATTACAGCAAAAAACGCAGGGAACACTTATTACCTTCCTAAAATAGAGTCCAATTCACATAGGTAAACAATGCGAGGTGGCAGCGTAGCAAATTAAGATAAAGCCCGAAGGTAGAGACCTTGTACGGATCAATAACCTGTATTCATAGCTGTAAGAATGACATAAAAAGGTATTTCTAGTAACCCAGAAGTCATACGATATATGCAATAAAAACTAGTCAACCAAATTGGAAATGCCGCTAAGTAGCCATGTAGTACCTGAAAAGACTTGGTAAATATACACCATATGGTAAAATACATATAGCGGTACCCTTGGTGACAGAGTCAACATTTCGGTATGAGAAAGGACTTCACGAATGTAAACTATATAGCAATGTAAATATAGCGGTACCCTTGGCAACAGAGTCAACCTCTTAATATGAGAAAAATAATGTATCCAAACACATCACAGCGTATAGTGACGTAAGGTGCAATACATTTGGCACATCTTTCTCTCCATATGATTAATACAAGGTGACCAATAATTTGGCTTTGGAAAGTATCAACGCAAGACGCGTAGTACCAAAATACCTCTCCATGCTAATTAGCGCTTGTAGTCCGAGAAAAACTAATTTCGGGACAGACTCGAAAACATTGAAAACATATACCTAAATATAAAGCAGATTGTCATAATCAAAGGACATAGGACATAGTAAAGAAGATTTGCTGGGCTTGGGTCTACTCACCCGTAAGCTGTCTATAGTGAAGCTAGCGTATGCCACAAATCAGCCGGTGTTCTCGAGTACGAGAGAGCACTCGGCTGTTAGAGCCGCCATTTAAAGTAACACGCAAACCGGAAAAAGCACAACAGTCGAAAGAGGCTGATAGTGTGAATGCCTCAGAGCACAGCAGGCGTCATATTGGAATAGCTACACGTTCAGGTCGCGTAAGAGAGAACCAAGTTAATAACTATGCCTATGTTTCATTAACGAGCAAATATCATGAAATTGATTAAAATCGAGCCATTGTGAATAAAATGCCCTAAGCATACAAAAATATTAGACAACGTAATCCAATATTAACGCAAATGTATAATGATGTCAGTAATAATTCTTGACACCCATTTACACCTATCCAAATGGACATATTAGCAACGTCGATATAAAAAGTAAATATTATAAAAATCCAAAGGCATCATGTGACCAATGGAGTTAGTCGCGAAAGGTAGTGTAGATTAGCCTACTCAAATCAGAATGTTCTCTAATCAGAAAAAAAATATATGCAGCCAACATCAATAAATGCGGCTATCTAAAAGCCCCATCTGGTGCCCTTCAAATCAAAAAGTAATATTACATATGGAGTGTAAAGCAAGGTCTCTCATCTCAAAGATACATGCGATAGTAGGTTTCTAGTGTCCCACCCACATATAAGTAAAATATACATGTCGGTATCATATTGTTATAAGAGGTTATAGTCTTCCAACATCATATATCTCAGTGTGTACATACTACGTAGTCAAAAATCCGTGGTACATCCAGGTCACATCAATATACATCAGCATTATGAGGTGTAACAGAATTAGAACAAGATGAGTATGGGTATATACCCTTGGGTATTAGGTCTGAGAGTATAAGTTTGTTACCAACAGGAGATCCCCCCTAATTGTTACCTCTCACCCAAAAAGTAATGTAGCTCCTGATCAATATTCAATCTCAGGTCATACTCCTCAATCTCAAAATCCAAGTCGCCTCATTCCTCCTTAGAGTCAGTTCTTGATTTCCCCCACGTGGATGTCTGTGTGTAAGGTCAATCCCATAAAATGTAAAATCCTTAGATCTACCCTGTGATTCACACTGGCTAATGTGGGCTGCAATAGGGTATCTATGATCCTCATTTTTAACTGCCCTCATATGTTCTCCAATTCTTTCTCTTGGAGTACGTATAGTACTTCCCACATATTTCTTATGGCATCTACACTCAATAACGTAAGTGACAAATTTAGAGGAGCAGTTGATGTTGTATTTAATGTAGTATCGTTTGTTGTCAGGTCCCACAAAGTAAGTCACCCCATGTTCTGCCCATTTACATACTGCACAATTACCACATTTGTGAAAGCCTACAGATCTAATAGTAAGCCAGTTTGTTTGTTTCTTGGGGCTACGGTGGCTAGGACATAAAAGGTTTCTTAAGCAAGTGTCTCTCCTATATGTGATTTCTGGTCTGGTCTTAATATGTTCCTTGAGAGTCGTATCCTCTCGCAACAAATGCCAATGTTTATTAAGGCTTTTGATCAGGACTTTCGATAGTGTGTTGTAGTTTGTAGTAAGTTTTATTTTGTTCTTTGACAAATCTTTGTTTTGGTTGGTATAGGATAATAAAGTGTCTGGTCTCTTAATTTTCCTAATCCTGGATCTGGCTGAATCTAGTACCCGATAATCATAGCCCCTTCTTTTGAATCTCTTGATCATGTTGTCAACACATGATTCAAATTCTTGATCCTCGCTACAATTGCGTCTAGCTCTCATAAGCTCACCATATGGTATTGCCTTAATTTGGTGAGAGGGGTGGGCACTGGTAGCATGTAATGTAGAATTACACGCCGTGACTTTCCGAAATAATCGGCTATGTATCTTTCCGTCTTTGGTGTACAGTTCCGTATCCATAAAGGAAATTCTGTCCCGACTCTTTTCATAAGTGAATTTGATATTCCAAACATTACTGTTGAGGTGTTGTACAAAATCATCTAGTTTGTCATTGTCCCCTGTCCAAATCATTAAACAGTCGTCAATATAACGTCCCCAGTAGAGGATGTCATTGTTCCATTTGTTGCCTATTGAGCTCCAGATCCACACCTCCTCAAGCCAACCCATGAAGAGGTTTGCATACGAAGGTGAGAATCTGGAGCCCATGGCCACACCTTGTCTCTGTCTATACCAGCAGTCTTTAAAAATAAAGACATTATTGTCTAGTATCAGTTCAATCATGTTAATGATCATTTCAGTATGGACCTACTATGTCGATGGACTCCAGGCATGCCAGGAGTCTATAGAGTGGGGGACCTTATCAAAGGCTACTGATAGGTCTAACATGATCAGTTAGGGCAATATTTTGCTGGTAAAGTGGATCCTGAAGTTGTGGGAAAAAGGACAAGGGAGAAGGAAGTGGTGAGAAAATGCGGTGGGTCCAGTAAAAGAGGCAGAAGGCAATTTAGGTTTTTACATGATTTAACCTAAGAGAACATGTGGTCATATAGCTTCAGATGGCCACAGGGAACTTGGATATGCAAGAGTAGATGGAACCCTCGAATGAAAAAGTGAGAAATGTTTGAGTGATGTCTGCAAAGAGGTGGTGAGAGAAACAAAAAGAGAGAAGCCTTTCCCTCCAACGAAAGCTGTGTAGAGCACGAAAAAGAAAGAACCAATGATACAGTCTTTGGATATGCCACATCATATTGTTGTCTGGTAGGCAAATAGATGAAAGAGAACCAGTGCCTTATGTTAAAGGAGCTGTCAACATACATGCCTTTACTATGTAAAGGCATGAGTGGAAAAAGCCCTATTCGTTGTAGACAAATGTGTGGTAACGGTTATGCGTGCATCGGAATGCGTTGTTCCGAGAGACAGACAGACAGACACACACACAAACACACACATCCACTGAGTGGATATATATATATATCCATTCAGTCTCATTCATACATTGAAATAAAATGTGTTTACAGATGTAGATTAAAACAAGCATGAAATGTATAAAGCAGTGCTCAATCCACTCACGAGATCATAGAAAACCAATTGCTTACAAACAGAATGAAAATCCCCCTAAATGAATAAGTCACACAAACCCACACACAAACTGTTACCACTAACTACACAACATGAGACAGGTGAAACATTCATTTTATTGTTTGCAACAGCACATGTCAGAATACGAAAAAGAATCACAGACTAATTAATGCGGAAACAAAAAGATCAGATAACACACAAAGATCCATTTAATTGCAGGCTAAATAATAGTGCCTTTGCATTGACAGAGAATGAAATTCACACCAAATTGTAAAGTCCCAGACATTAATTTCTATACAAAAATATAAGTCACACGCAAACATGGATTCAATTATATCTGTAAGAGGAGTGCTATGCTTTCCATGGATTATATTATTTTAATTTAACTTTAAGAAATTCCTCCCTGGTGTGGTTTTCTCAGTGAGACATGCTGATGTCATGGTGAGAAAGCCGCTGAAACTTTCCAGGGCACCTCCTCTTACAAATTCATTAGGAAGGAACGTCCGTAAGGGGGAAAGTTGGCCATTGAAAAAGGCAACAAACTTGCTAACCCTCGTGAGAGGAAACCTACACTAGAAAGGGGAAGCTGTAGCTTCTGATTTGTGCGTGATATGAATTTTTACGTATGTTTTCCGGTGTGTGCGTGCGCATCCATATTAGTGATCAACAGATTGCAAGCATTGCATAACAAGCAATTTTCAAAACATCAGAGGTAGGCATGGAGCTCACCTCAGCGGTATTATAGATGTGAGGAGCAGCAATGTTAATTTATCACGAGGCGCCGGACTGCTAGTCACTGACTGGGATACCAGAGTGTGTATGGATGGAAAAGAGGTGGTTAAAATAACCATGCTGTTTTAATCAATACATATATGGGGTTGCCTGCTTTCTGGTGAAATCTTGCTGGTCGTCTTATGAAGTTACCACATCGGGCCAGCTTTAGCTTTGGTGGCGATAATATTTATTGGTGTCAGCTATCACAAGCTTTTGTTTTCCTTAGCACTGACAAACATGGAGCATATTTTAAAAAGGCTTTGCGTACAGACAACATCCTACTTTTTTTTTTAATAATAATCCACACAGAAAGATTTATATTTCAAATGCTCATATTCAAGTTAAGCTGCACACATTGAAAGGAGCCCTTAGGAGCGAGGGAAGGGAAAGAAAATCCTGGACATAGGGATAAACAAGCATTGGCACAGCCAATAGGTCTCGCCTTTGGGACCTTATAAGTGTTTAGGGGGGAGGCATTACAGACAACGGGAGGGGGAGGCATCACGGACAACGGGAGGTGGGTGGGGGAGTGAAAGGCACAGACAATGGGAGGGAGGGCTGGGGGAGTGAAAGGCACAGACAACGGGAGGAAGGGCTGGGGGGAGGTACAAACGAAACCCCGTGCAGGTTAGCACATAAAGTTCCACTAGGGGGAGCTGAGAGAGTTGGTTTCCTACAGGCTGCGCCAGATGTGCAGGTCGTTAGTGAATTTCACAGATAGTCCATTTTCGCACTGTAATCATCTTGCCCCATTATCACCCCTCCCCCCTTTAATTACGACAGAACGCCCCCACCTGTGTTTGCTTCTGAAATGGCACGGCAAAGAAAACCAAACAGAGGCCATTGTACTGTGAATGGATTTGTGAAGAGGCAGGCGCTTCAGTGCAGATTACCTGACATCCAATGGGACGACTTTGCTGAGCACAATGTACGTGATGACCTGCTAAAAGCCAAGCAAACTGAGCGTTTGTAGGAAAAAACAAAAAAAACGCCTTCCGTGCTGAGGTCCGATTAAGACCCAAGATCCCGATTCTGTTTGATCTTGCTCATCAAAGGGAGTCCCTTAAACAAGACTCATTTGCACCATACTCGGGGATGTGCTGAGAAAACAAATGGCGGGCACCAAAGCTGAGGGAGACGAGCAGCACCTGCTCAGGTTATGCGCGTACATAAGATGCTGTCTGAGCCAGACACACATCACAAAAGGGAGCCAAAGGGGCATCGTTTGACATATATACTCAAAATACATCCTCCAGTACAAATTTCTACGTGATAACAAATGGCCAAAGATGAGCTCATTGGGCAATTTTGCACAAATTACATCGATCATGCTATCTGCTGGCCTTTGTCGTGCGCACTTCCGTGTAAGCGCACAGTAGACCTAAGCTGAGTTGCGGTTTTTATTTCGCATTATTAAACGTCTACAAACTTTCAACAGTATTCCTTGCTTCTCTCTTCTCTAGACTACATAAAACGCGTCGCTGTTTATTTTCTCTGCCAGCTGGTGAGCGCGTCCAGCCGTCTGACCACCGATGCAGCATAAGACGGGTAGGTGATGGCAGCCACCGTCGCTCGGCTCCAGGAGCCACACATCACTGACAGGAGGGCCGCGCCTGCCAAAACCACTTACGACCGCATCAAGTAATGGAAACCGCCTCAGGAAGGCCCCGGCCACCCACAGGAAGGGGGCGCAGAACAACACCACACACACCCGACCGAAGAAATTGCAACACTTCATCCGGCAGGGAAACGAACCAGGCCAGAGCGAAAAGACGGCGGCAACCAGGAATGACGACACTGCAGCAAACCCACAGGAAATGTAATAACAAGGGCAGGAGAGAGGGAAGAGGAAAGCTTACAGGGGCAGCAGAGCTCAAAAAGACCATGGCACACACAAATGACAACATCGTAGCAAATGGAACAGAAAAGTTTACAAGCACAGGACAGAGCAAACAAGCACTAGAAAACTACCCGCGAGTGCAGTGCACGCGAGCGCTACAAGGGAAAACCAGCACGACCAGTGCTGACAACCATCTGTTTCCAATTGCGATAATTTGAAACAGATGACGCTACTGCTCGCTCCTGAGCACCCTAGGCCTCAGCAGACAGAAGGCAGGACATGCACCCGCCTTGGGTCAATTGCGTGCTGTCTTTCTAAGAAAGATGCATGCAAAGGCCAATAGCGGGTGGAAAAAAAAAGCACACGCACGAGCGTGTGTTTAGAGTTAAAAAGCCCTTACTTAAAGTCTCGCAGAGCAGCGAATGCGCACTGGCTTAGGCGAGACCGAAAAACACTTGCACTCGCAGTGGGTGCTCTACATCCATCGTATGCACCTGGGCCCTGTTGAATGCGTGCCGGTGGCTGGCATGACAATTCCAAGGAGGTCACATCTGCCCTTCTGAGGTCGATGACCTGCTGTACCTTGTACAGAAAGTGAAAGCTGTGAAGAAAGCTCTGGTGCAGGGGCAGGCTGCGACAGCAGGTACACAGCACAGACACTGTGTCCGGTTGGTATGTTTTTAACTGCCTACTTACAGATGCTTGTACAAGGGCTGCACAGTCCTCCACTGGAAGGTATGCCAGTTTCAACCCTGGTGGGCAGCACTACATAGTGAATCAATCTTTTTGAAGAAGCTCGCTATGAGCATCTGGCACCTGCCAGCTGCTCGCACTGAGTGGGCGACTTTACGCGACTGTGTTTTACAAAAAAATATGTTTTTTGATTGGTAGTACATAGTGATTAATGCAGCATAAAGTTATGCTTACCAAACCCTGAGCAAGTGGGCAACTTGTGTTTCCTCATGCTCGGATAACTATACATATGCGAACAGTGAGAGTTCATAAAAAGGCATTCATGCTGTTCAGTCCATCGTCGGAGAATGGGCTTTGGAGGGCAGACAACTCTGGGACGTGTGCCTCCTAGGGTTTTTGGCAGATGGGACAGCCGAAGCTAGTGGCACTCGTTATAACTAGCTATTTCTTAGAACCGGCCACCATTTTGGGTAGAGTGACAGTAGCCGGTGCTTAGTTAGGAAAAATGTTATTTGTTTAAAAAACAAACATGTTGGCGGATGAGCATGTGAGAGTGGCCATGCACTTGCTGGCGGAGGCGGGAAGCATGGACCTTGTAACCCAGCACGCTTGTGTGGCAGCACACGGACGAGACATGCGGCAGAGGGAGTCGCAGCAGCTGTCCTCGTGTGCTCCGTCAAACCTCGGGATAAGCTGAGCACTGGGGCCACTTTCAGGTCAAGCAGAGCAGCCCCGGCTCAGTGCTGCCATGCGTGGTGAGAGACACCTTGAGTAGGCCAGTGCCTGATTTGATAGGACCACGGGGGAATGGGGCCTGTCATCGTCAGGCAGCAGCCAGCCCAAAACATGAGCCTGTAGAGGAGGCTGTATGAGAGGCGGCCTCCTCCTATGACATTTACGATCAGGGAGAATGGCTTGGGGTGTGGGGGAGGAGGGCAAAGTTCAGGCACGTGTGGAAAAAGCAAGGCGGCACAATGCGAGGGGGTGGGCCATACGGTCCAAGGCTCAAAGCAAAGGAGATAGGGAAGAAAGGTGGCATTGGGGAGGACAGAGGAGGATTGGTTTGGTAGGGACAGGCAGTGCTTCATTTGTTTAAAAAAAAAAAAAAAAAGTAAGTGCTAGGGCTCTTGTCAGGCAGCCACTACAGCTTGCACCACACACTGCCCCTACCATGCTGGCAAAGATCGTAACACCACAACTACTAGCCATCAGACTCTGACAAGTGTGATAATTGGGACTATTCCAGGCCCCCAAAGCTATAAGAATGGCTTGGGCGGCAGGGAGTAGTCATTTTTAATGTATAGTGAATTCAACATTAGCTGCTGTCATGGTCATCTCAAAGCCAGACAACTCCACCAAGTGTCTGTGTTGAAAATTAAGTGTTTGCGCTGAGCACCTGAAACAACAGGTTCAAATTAAGCACTGAGGACGGGAGGTGGGGGACCACATACAGAGCTCCAGTCGGCTATGGGAGGGTTCGGTGAGACAAAGGGGGACTTGGAGAGGGGGGGAGGCGGGGGCCACGGTTACCGATGGGGGGAGGGAGAGAGAGAAAGGCAAGTGTTTGGAAGGGAGAGCAGAGGCCAAATCTAGGGTTGAGGAACAGTTGCCTCAGTGCTGTTGGCCGCAGGAGGTTGGCAGAGAGGGCCCCATGGGATATGTGGTCCCAAATGGTCAGAGGACGGTGGAGACAGGTGAGTGAATGGATCCCAACCAGGAACTGGGCTGAGAATGAAGGGCGGTTTGAGGAGGAATATGGGGGCTGGGTGGTAAGCCCCGCCACGGCTAAGGTGGTGGCCATGTTTGAATGAAGTGGAGCTGGGGGGGGGCATTCAGCAGGACCAATTTCGGTGACATAGTGTTGAGCGGGGCGACGAGGAGGTGGTAGCATCACAAGGTCAGGGGAGTAGGGGGTGTTGGTTCTGGGTACCTCAACAGGTAGGCAGGGGCATTAACCGCAGCACCCTGGACCTACCCTTTATTTTACAGGCTTGTTGTAACAGCAGGCATGGAGACTCATGAGAGCTTTATATGGCTCCAAGGCCCAGAGAGGAAGAGATGGCAGGGTCTAGCGCAGCCAGTCGGATGCCGACAGGTGGACGGCTAGAGTGACCATCTCTCAGACTCAATGCAATTGGAAGAAAAGACCAGGTTATGGACAGGCGTGTGGGAGGGTGTTGATCCTCATCATCAGTTGGAATTTGATGAGAGGAGTCTTGAAGAAGGTGAATTGGTGGAGTATGAGCCCTTCAGAGCAGAGGAATGCCGATGGTGGCAACGCTGTGCATGAATGGGGGGGTACTAATGGTAAGGATAGTGTGTTACAGGAGTGTCGTGCAGACCTGGAGCCCCGGCACAAGGCGATGGTGGATGTGGAGCCCTTGCAGCTGGTTAGGCATCTGGTTTCGGTGCAGAGGCCAATCATAACTCCAGGTAAGAACGCTAGTGGGGCGACAAAAAGAAGAGGTCCATTGGCGTGGAGGCAGGGGTGGACTGGGACAGTGGGGATGTCTGAATGAGGAAAGGTTTGTACATATCATGCAGGGCTGCTGGCAGAGGCACATCTCTCAGCAGCTGCGGCAGCAACCGTCATGTGCGAGTCCAAAAATGGAGTGGAGCTAGTGGGGGTGACACCGGTGGGGCATCGGATCAAGGGGTCCAGGCCACACACCGGTTACACCGAAGGAGGGGGCATAGGGAGCGGAGCGTGGGAGAATAAGGAAGCACAAAATGGGGTGGCCAAGCAAAGTAAAGAACTTAAGATTAGGAAGCTCCCTTATATGGGGGTAACGAAAACCCTGGGTGCCCACTTAATGTTGGCTACTAAGAGAAAAAATTGGAAGTAGGAGTATGTGGAGATGTTGAAGTTGCTCCACAAGGAACTGCGGGTGAAAGAGGGTTTCAAGCAGCCCAAGGTGCCGGCAACCATAGAGAATTGGACAGCAGTATCCTTAATTTTCGTGAACATATACTGCAAAAAGTACTCAGAGTGCGGGGTCAGGCATGGGCACAATGCGATGAGAAGTGTTGTGTACATTTAGCATGGGGCCGGAGGCAAAGTGGAAAAAGATTGAGTGTGACCTGTGGTACCATATAATGGGCCTGGAAAAGTTTGGGGAAACAATCTTTACCACAAGTGACCATCCACTGATATACCAGTCCTTTCAGCAGAGTCTAACCAGAGGAGGGGTGGGGGCGGTGGCAAAGATGCAGGGGGGTGCAATAAGGACATGCTGGGACTTTAACAGGGTTTATGCACGAGAGGGTACTGTAAGTTCCCGCATGAGTGCTCCAAATGTGTAGGGAGATAAGCACTGGTGCAGTGCTACGGACCAGAAAACAGAAGTGAAGGGCAACACAATAAATACCAGGGGCTGCCAGCTGGCCACAGGGCAATCAGGTAGCATGTAGCCAAGGAGGGCATGGGTACATGGTCATGGGATCATATGCCAATGAAAGTATAGCGCTTAGATTAGTGGTTTGTCAAAAATCCCAAGAGAGAAGACGCAGAGTTGTTGAGTGTAGGTTTTCGAGAGGGTTTGAGGTTGGGTACTGAGGGTCCAAGGTCACATCGGTGGACGGAGAATTTGAAGTCAGCGCAGCCCCACAAACAAGTGGAGCAGGCAAAGCTCATACAGGAGGAGCAAGTGGACAGGAAGAAGAGCTCCTTCAGTGTATGGCCAATGCATGAATTGATAGTTTCACCCACTGATGTGGTGCCAAAGAAGGACAAGGGTCAATTTCAGGTTAATTCAGCACTTGTCAAGGTCGAAAAGGGCATTTGGTCAATGATTACATAATGGAGGAGGTTTCATCTGTATCTTACTCCCCAGTGGATGTGGCAATGACATTGGTGTAACAGGTCGGTCACGGGGCCCTGTTGGCTAATTGCAATATAAAATCAGCTTTTAGTCTGTTGTTGGTGCGCCCAGAGGATTTCCAGTTGTTAGGAATACAGTTTGACGGGTACTGGTACATGGGCAAAGCCCTCCTCAAGGGGTATTCCATATCCTGTGCACTTTTCGAACGTTTCCGTTTTTTTACAGTGGGTTTTCACATGGCAGACGGGGTGGGCCACAATGATACACTACCTAGGAGATTTTTCTTTTGTGCGTCAACCAGGTTCTGTGGACTGTCAACAACAGTTGGCAAGTTTACAAGAGCTCATGGGTGACATCGGGGTGCCGCTGGCACAGAAAAAGACAGTGGGGTCCAACACGGTGCTTTCATTTCTGGGCATTGAGATAGATTCAGTATCCATGGAGGCGCACCTCCCGCGGAATAAAAAAAGTTGATATGCAGCTATTGCTAGACATCATGCTAGAAAAGCAAATGGTATCTGTCAGGGAGGTGCAGGTACTGCTCGGCTATCTCAACTTTGCGTGCAAGGCAGTGAGGGTAAGGACGACTTTTTGCAAGTGGCTAGGTTTGTCACTAGTGGGGCTATCACTACCATATCAGATTGTTGGCAGGCACCAAATAGGATTTACGTATGTGGCGCAGGTTTATGGATTATTTAAATGACATCCCGATGGTGGCCCAATGGGACTATGACTGGTGTGTATAGATATTCTCTAATGCTGCAGGAGGTTTGTGTTTATCGGTTTGTACTGGCAGGGCAGGTGGTGTGCAGAGGAGTGGCCGGTGCAATGGCAATTTTCCCCCGGTAGTGGCTATGAGGTTCTAGGGTAAGGAACTGGAGCGCAAGAAGGTATTGTTTCGAAAGGAAAATATGGCTGTGGTGCACGTGGTCAATAGACAGTCTGCATGGGATGAGCAGGTGTTCAAAATGTTGAGAGTTTTTGTGATAGGCTGCTTGAGACTTGATGTGGTTTTCAGGACTAGACATCTTCCGGAGTGGACAATGACATTGTGGATGCTCGGTCTTGTTCCTAGTGAGAGAGATTCCATGGGATGGCCACGGACGCAGACAATGTCAAGACACCGATGCCAGCAGAAATGTGGAGCACAGGAGATAACGGATGCTTCAGTTGGTGGTAGGGTCTCTGGCAGAATTCACCAGGAAGTCATATGCACAAGCTTGGCAGGAGTAGAAAACATGAAGATGGTAGTAATGTATAGCTGATCGCACCTCAGAAAGCAGTATATAGTCAGATTGGGTAGTCCAAATGTTTTTCTAAATTTCCTATTTTACAAATGACAAAAAAGCAATTTGTTATGGTGCCACACGGGATGAAAAAATGCACCCTACTACCTTAGGTACACAAATACACAGATCCTGTAGACAGTCACTATGTAAAACAATATAACATACAAGTATCCCAACACTCCAAAGTTATGCCCTATTCTGACCTGTATACAACCATTATAAGCAAACTGTATTTCATTGTGTCAATATATCACTGGCAACAAACAACGATGGGTTTATACAAAAAATATTCCTTTTAATATGAACAACACATTGTGTAAAACATCACAGTTTTTCAAATAAGACCATAAAGACCCATTGTCTCTAAGAAAGCATGAAATTGAAGAGACTGTTTATAAAGGGTGTCTGTAGCTTTACGGTCTTGATACAAAAGACCGTACAGCTACAGACACCCTTTATAAACAGTCTCTTCAATGTCATGCTTGTTTAGAGACAATGGATCTTTATGGTCTTATTTGAAAAACTGTGATGTTTTACACAATTTGTTGTTCATATTAAAAGGAATATTTTTTGTATAAACCCATCTTTGTTTGTTGCCAGTGATATATTGACACAATGAAATACAGTTTGCTTATAATGGTTGTATACAGGTCAGAATAGGGCATTACTTTGGAGTGCTGGGATATTTGTATGTTATAAAGCTTGGCAGGAGTACCTAGCCAGCGGGGCTAGTTGGCGGTCAGAGATTTGAAACAGGGAAAAGGACGTGGTGCTGTACATGCCAGCGTTAATTGATAAGGGGTTATCTAGTATCATGATTGCAGGGAAGCTGGCGGGGATTGCTTTTGTGGGTAAGCTTCTTTGGGGCAATGCTCCATCGGTTGGGGAACTAGGGAGGAGGATGCTATAGGGGTGGGGCAAGAGAACAAGGTTGCCAATCCTGAGTGTAGAAGCCATTGTCAAGGCAACTTTTTGGCAGAGTGATGGGAGTCCTGCAGGCCATATGCAGCGGCAGGGAAGAAACAATTTTGTTTTTCACACTAATGTTGTGGATATTTTTGGGGGGTTTTCAGGATGTCTGTACTGTTGGGGCAAAAGGGGGGTACAGGGTTACTCTGGGAGGATGTTGAGGGTACAGATGACAGCTTAGAACTGTACATTCTCCATTCTAAGACTGATCAGAGGGCCAGGAGAACGATAGTGGTGTTGCAGCCATTCCCAGTTCTGGGTCTATGCCCAGTAAGGTGAGCCATGAAACTTAGGGTGATTAGCAGGGCATCGCAAGGGGTGGTTTTTTGGCACATCAATGGCATGGGGTGATGCCTCTTTAACTCTTATGGGTTCTGAGGAAAGCATTGACAGCATTGGTGGAACCGCTAGGAGGTTATGGGACCCATTCCTTCAGGATCGGTGTAGTCACAGAAGCGGCACATCAGAGATGGGGTAGGGACAGGATGATGCAATTGGGACGGTGGTCATCAGATTGCTATCGTTAATATGTGAGGTCGGGACAGGGGGAATGTTAACAGGGGGATGTTAATAGAGTCACGTTTTTCTTTTGTATCTCATATATACTGTTCTTTTCAAGTGCAGTGGCTGGTCTGGAGTCGGTCGAGCTATCGATTTTGGATAGTAGGGAATAATTTTGTTAAATGGGTGGAGCGGTATGAGGTCCAGAAGAGGCAAAGCACAAAACTCGATCGTCATCCATTTAAAGTTACATGGCATAGAAAAGGTGTTATGCGGGGGCATGAACTCTGTCAATGTTTGAATATGTTGATGAGAAGGCACAAATGTCCAGATATTTTGGTGTTCCACTTGGGGGAAAATGGCATGGTGGTGAGTAAGGGTCTGAATTTGTTGAAGGAGATGAAGGGGGATCTCTCAGAGATTATGAGACTGTGGGCTGGCAGTTCTGTTCTATGGATAGAGTTCATCCCAAGGAGGCAATGGAGGGGGGCGAACAAGCCTGCAGCCATTGATAAGACCAAGCACAAGATTAATAGAGATATGCACATTTTCTGTATGGACAAGGATTTTGACCGGATGGAGCACCCAGAATTGAAATATGACATGCAGATATTTTTTTTTTGAGGTGACAGGGTTCACTTGTCTCGCTATGCTATGGGATGGAGTGCTGCAAAACACACAAGATGAAAGATGATGGACGGAATGTTGCACATTGGCAAAACATTCACCCCAAGTCACAGATCTGGGTTTAATCCATTGTTATTTTGCTCACCACGCCACCCTAGTTCAGACATGGCCATACGCAAATCAGTCTTGACCCTGTGCCTCATGGGAACAGTCCAGCCCGAACTGCCAAGGCATGTCTTCTCTGGACCGGAATCAAGCATCCTAGGACCGGTTTCGGGGTTTCACTCCTCTTCAGCCAGGATAGCTTGACTCCAGTGGCGCAGTGAGCACGGGACCCACGTCTGGGCATACCCTTCCCACATAGGGTGAACAGCAAAACACACAAGATGATGGACGGAATGTTGCGCATTGGTAAAACATTCACCCCCAGTCACAGATCTGGGTTAAATTCATCGTTATTTTGCTCACCATGCCACCCCAGTTCAGACATGGCCATATGCAAATCAGTCTTGACCCTGTGCCTCATGGGAACAGTCCAGCCCGAACTGCCAAGCCATGTCTTCCCTGGACCGGAATCAAGCATCCTAGGACCAGTTTCGGGGTTTCACCCCTCTTCAGCCAGGATAGCTTGACTCCAGTGGCGTAGTGAGCACGGGACCCATATCTGGGCATATCCTTCCCACATAGGGTGAACAGCAAAACACACAAGATGATGCATGGAATGTTGCACATTGGCAAAACATTCGCCCCCAGTCACAGATCTGGGTTAAATCCATTGAAACCGGTCCTAGGATGCTTGTTTCCAGTCCAGGGAGACCCTGGCTTGGCAGTTCGGGCTGAACTGTTCCCATGAGGCACAGGGTCAAGACTGATTTGCATATGGCTGGGTTCAAACTGAAACGGCATGGTGAGCAAAAAAACTATGGATTTAGGCCCAGATCTCTGTACTGGGGTGAACGTATGACATCGGTCTGCATTCTGTCCATCAACTGTTGTTTTTGCATGAGATGGAGTGCTACCTGATGCAAGTGAAAGAGGTGCCAGAGAAGACACTCAATGTGTGGCGTGGAACAGCGAGGCCCGGGGTACGGGTCAGAAAATTGGTGCCTTTCTGAGTGACGGTTTGCAGTTCTAGTTTCCATGCTGCTAGATTCAGTTTATTGTTGTGAACATAGGTGAATCAGGGTAATGGGAGTTGGCAATAACGTTACATCTGGAGGAAATAGGAAATTAAAAGTTTAGGTTTAGGATACTTAGATAGTTAAATGTTAATAGATGTAGGTTAAAGTGTTAAAGGAGTAAAGGTCAACAGTTTAATACCAGGATAGGATTTACAAAGTTGTAAGATAAAAGATGTAAGGTAGGGGGATTATTAGGGAAGCGGAGTAATGATGTGGGCAATTTGTTGTATACTAAGGTTTAGTTTTGTAAGGCAAAGGCCTAGGGTGAAATTTGGGATGTGCACCTGTTTTCAATAAAGCAATATTTTTCATACACTAAGACAGCAAGTATGTGGTCTGTGCTGATCCCCTTTATGCCAAATTAAAGGCTGATAACAGTGCATATTTGAGTCAGTGACCAAATATCCCATTGTTGCTTGCTTCTGAGGTGCATAGCTGTAAAATTTTCAGTTAGCTCAAGTGTGAGATTGAAACGTTTCGGTGCTATTTTGTGACATTTAAATACCATATGAGTGACATTTTGAGTGACACCTCATTACGAGTTGAACACAATAGTTATGTCCATATAAAAAGATATTTAAAAAAATACCCTTTTTGGTCGAGCCTGCAGCTAGTGTGCATGTGCCATCACTTGGTGGCGATCAGCTGTATGTAAAGTTTAAAATAAAACTTTATAAAATGGGTCTTTAAGGCTGCCCATTAATTACCATTCATTAGCATCCTTATCACTCTTCTTTGCTGCCTTTTTGGCAGCGCGTGAGATGCTGTCACTTATTGCTTCGCTTCCTTATTTATGTGTGAAGCATGAACCAAGTACATATTGATTTACCTTAAATAGTGTCCGTCCGCTGTTGTTGAAGCACTCTTTCTTCCTTTTTTTGCCTGATTAAAAAATAAAAACTCAACCCGACCGGAAGGTACTGCACCACTTTACATGGGCACCACTTACACTATGTGACGGCCCTAAATCAGATTGACTCGAACAAGGCACTGGGCAGAAAGAACATTTGGTATTTGTTGTGGGGGGCATTGCGATGGATGTGACGGCAGAAGGTGTGAGGAAGATGGGAGGAGTGCAGGAGTTTGATGGGTTGCTAACAATTACGCTGAGGCACATTTAGGGATGAATACAAAGTCTTTAACAGATCCGATTGAGACAAAGTGGGATGGACCAGCTGTTGTTTGCATAACGTTAAGTCAGCAGCTCCCTGCTGCGCCCCTCAGAAAATTGGTGCCCCAGGCCTGCGCCCAGCTTGCCCTTGGCCAACGCCAGCCCTACTTACACTACACATATTCACATTCATTTTTTTTCTTCAAGGCAGGGTGTTTTGTTAAAACGTGAGTAATTAATATTCCCTTCACAAAAATTATAGCTAACCCTTTTAGTAGTGGGAGAGAACGCCTACTATGCTATATAATAAAGACATATATCACACTAAGGGGTACAAATGATGGAGTAAAATAAAGCATCAGACATCACTGACTCCAATGAATGTATCTCACAAAAAGTGATGAAATGCTAATGTCCTAAAAGAAAGATATGTGTGTATGAGGAAGGGAGGCAAGGAAAATATTTCTTTTAAAGACGAGAACCCTCACTCACCCGAGGGTGACATGCTTCATCATTGGGTCCCCTCTTGCACACTGTAACCGCAAGGTATACAGTGTGGGCTACAACTCTCAAAAAGGGACAAGAGAGGAGCGTGAGGTGTTTTAATGGGGGTATCCAAGGTGACAGGGGGAGTGAGGGGCAGAGTGTGAAATTAAACAGTGTGTAGGTAAATAAAACTAGCTACAGGGTAACAAAGTCAAATTTAATAATAGTTCCCATCAGCTAGAGTTAAAATGAGGTGATCTAGGATTAACAAAATATCCTAGTTATTGGTGGTCGACATGTTTCTGCCAGATGACTTAATTGTTCGCGGCATTCATCAGGACCTCTCAATATATCACTCTGCTCGTGTAATCAAAATAAATGAATTACAGACCATACTCGTTGGTAGGTTGTAAATGGCAAAAGGACCAGCTGCAGTCCGGTACAGTGTCTCTGAAAAAAGATTGTGGGTCAATTCAGTATCATTTATACCAACTTTAAAGGTCAACCTCCACATATCAAAATAAACACCACACACGTGATATGTGTTGCACACGTGATAAAAACACACATCATTCTGGTGAGTGAGTATATTCTAGGAACTCACCTAGGGGTAATGTTAATTTACCTCTACCTTGCGACGAATGATGCTAAAGAGCACAGATTACTAGAAAGATAAAAGAATGGTTCAGTATGATTCTCACATGTTGCACAACAATAACATATAGACTAATAGATTAGTGTTGCTGTCATTCGATATAGTTATGACAAGCACAATCTATAATTTACACAGTCAGCAGTATTTCAAATAAAAACTGAATTGCTCTCATGTCCCAAAGAAAAAGGGGGGGAAGGGGGAGGGTGGTGGGGTGTAACTCGCAGTCACTTCATCGCCATGTGTCGCATGTTGGTGTATGAGACGGACTGTATGCCAAATTAATTGAAGTCGTCCGTGTGTAGTATAACACCCATAAACCCAATATTCCAAAATAAACGAGTGGGTCCAGAGCGTCACACGCACGCTACCAGCCCTTAAAGTCATGGAGTTGGGATAGATAATGCAGGTT
This sequence comes from Triturus cristatus, assembly GCF_964204655.1. Classification (NCBI taxonomy): domain Eukaryota; kingdom Metazoa; phylum Chordata; class Amphibia; order Caudata; family Salamandridae; genus Triturus; species Triturus cristatus. The sequence goes on from NC_140584.1 coordinate 20,539,354, forward strand.
AAGTCAGTGAGAAGACTGCACTAACCCGATCGAAAAACACTCGATATCATCAACACCCAAACCATCACCGGCTACCCACACTCACTCCCTTCATTACCTTCCGTTAATCCGTCTCAGCCTTATTAGAGCACCAACCCGCTGGGGAGAAACTGCGCGTCTCGCAGTGGTTTTAACAGCTCCCGTGTACCTTCGTGAATGTGTATACCCGGAAGTGAAGCAAATAGCTTCCGGGTAACGCAGAATCATGGGAAATGTAGTTTAATGCGGGGAGAAGGCGCTAGACACGATCGGGATACAGCATTGTACGCCGTATTGAAGCTATAGTAGTTGCCACCACCAGTTTTGACATTCAAAAGATGCTATGTGTCCAAGTACAGCATCCCGAATGACAAACCAAAATCAGGAAAGCGGAGTCATGACATGACAAAATGTAAGGAAGCACGGGAGATACGGCAATGGTCATGTGCGAACACGCTGCAGGGGATCAGGGGGCAACAGTCGGGAGACAAGACACCCCGCATTCTCACAGAATCTCAAGACATATACACAGATACTCAGGGCGACTAGTGTGCCCACCATGTGATATGTAATTAAGTCAGTAATAAAGGGGCTCTACACCAGAAGGCTATATCACCACAGCCCAACACATCCAGATAAGGTGGCTACATAGATGGAAGCACTCCATATATATAGTTTCCATACGTGGAGCCAGATGCCACATCCAAAACACTTGTAATTAAATACATAATGCACATATTAGGCTGTCTATCCCATAGGAAATCAGACCAGCATTCCAATGTAAGTGTGTGGTGTTATGCGGCATCTAAAAATGGGAGAAAGTGATACGGGAGACCTGGAAAAATTAAACAGAGCACCAGGGAATATCTTCATTCAGACCTCTCAGGTGGCTTTTAAGACGGAACACCCACCGTTGTTCACGGCGGAATAGAACATGTTCCAAAGGTCCCATATTCACATCATAATGAGGTTTGTCAATGATGACCCATTGAAGGTCGTTTTCTGAGTGGCCCTTCTCAAGGTAATGCCTTGTCATGCGTGTATTCGATTTTTTGCATCGGATGGTACTACGATGCTCAGTGATTCTTTGTCGTACTTTGCGACAAGTCATTCCAATGTAAATCAATGTGCAAGGGCACTTGATCATATATATAACCCCCCTGGTGTTGCAGTTTGTGTGGTTATTCAATTTCCATGGTCTCCCCGGTAGAATATCCAGCTCCGTTATGTGACTGGTGAAGGGACAGCAAGAACAGGATCCGCATGGAAAATGACCAACCACAGGATTAGTGTTCCATAGTGTTGACTGGCTGTTGTGATGTACAACAGTTCTTGGTCGTGTGTGTACCATGAGGTCCTGCAAGTTACTGCTTCGTTTCAATGCAAACAGGGGTGAGTCCAGTGTCAGCTTGCCTGTATTAAGTATGTGCCAATTCTTGTTGATGGCCCTTTTTACATTTGTGGTTAAGTTGCTGAAAGTTGTCACACATACCAATCTGTCTGATTTTGGTTTGGTGTATGTTTCCAGGAGTGCCCCCCTGTCATTGTTGCGGGCTCTTTTTGCCGCTCTTTTTACCAATTGTATTGGATAATGTCTGGCAGCTAGTTCATCCGTCAGCTTTTTGGCATGTTTATAATACTGCACCAATTCTGAACAATTTCTCCTGAGTCTAAGAAATTGACCGACTGGAAGGTTGGTAAGTAATGCCCTTGGGTGGAAGCTATGAAAGCTCAATAAGGAGTTACGGGCCATCGGTTTCTGATATAGCTCAGTATGGATCCTCCCTTCTTTAGGGTATAGTCGGAGGTCCAAAAAGGGGATGGAGAAGTTATTATTCTCACCAGTAAACCTCAAGTTAGTATCCCGTGTATTGAGCCATATAGAGAAGTCTTCAAGAGACTCCTGGTCACCTTCCCAGATGACCAGGATATCGTCTATATAGCGTTTCCACAGTTTCAGTTTATCATGGAAAGGATTATGTAGAGGATAGATGTGTTGAGTCTCAAAATTATGCATGTACAGGTTGGCCATACTAGGTGCACAGGTACTCCCCATGGAAGTACCAGTTGTTTGCCAATACAGTTGTCCTTCAAAACTGAAAAAGTTTTCCTTGAGTGCCAGTGTCGCACATTGCATAACAAAGTCATTGGGTGTTTGGTCATCACGTGGATTACTTTCTAATAGATCCCGTATTGTCTCTAAAGTGGCATCCTGCGGTATGTTCGTATACAACGCTTCCACATCGTATGTGGCCATCAGTTGACAATTGGGATCAAAGGAGAGGGATTCAAGATGTTGCAAGACGTGTTTAGTATCCTGTAGATACGATGGCATTAAGGATACAAAAGGTCGAAGAAAATGGTCCACGAATTTCGATAAAGGTTCTAGAAGGGACCCAATTCCAGATACTATCGGCCTCCCAGGAGGAGGTCGCTGATTCTTGTGGATTTTTGGGAGAGACCTCTACCCTTCCTCTACCAAAGACTTAATTTTCAGCTGTAATCGTCTAGTTGGATCTAATGCAATTCGAGTATAAAAAGTGGTGTTCTCTAGCTGTCTATGGCATTCTTGTCTATAGACCTCTGTATCCATAATTACCGTCGCTCCCCCCTTATCAGCTGGCTTGATCGTGATTAAGGGATCATTACCCAAATTGGAGACACATTGTCTCTCTGAATTTGACAGATTGCAAAAACCTTGTTTGGTGTGGCTAAGGCCCAATTCAAGTCTTTGGTAGAGGAAGGGAAAGAGGCTGGCTGGATCACGAAAAATGAGGCTGATTTCCTGATCCAAAAAAATCCCAAAATACCAGCCTTTTATGCTCTCCCAAAAATCCACAAGAATCAGCGACCTCCTCCTGGGAGGCCGATAGTATCTGGAATTGGGTCCCTTCTAGAACCTTTATCGAAATTCGTGGACCATTTTCTTCGACCTTTTGTATCCTTAATGCCATCGTATCTACAGGATACTAAACACGTCTTGCAACATCTTGAATCCCTCTCCTTTGATCCCAATTGTCAACTGATGGCCACATACGATGTGGAAGCGTTGTATACGAACATACCGCAGGATGCCACTTTAGAGACAATACGGGATCTATTAGAAAGTAATCCACGTGATGACCAAACACCCAATGACTTTGTTATGCAATGTGCGACACTGGCACTCAAGGAAAACTTTTTCAGTTTTGAAGGACAACTGTATTGGCAAACAACTGGTACTTCCATGGGGAGTACCTGTGCACCTAGTATGGCCAACCTGTACATGCATAATTTTGAGACTCAACAGATCTATCCTCTACATAATCCTTTCCATGATAAACTGAAACTGTGGAAACGCTATATAGACGATATCCTGGTCATCTGGGAAGGTGACCAGGAGTCTCTTGAAGACTTCTCTATATGGCTCAATACACGGGATACTAACTTGAGGTTTACTGGTGAGAATAATAACTTCTCCATCCCCTTTTTGGACCTCCGACTATACCCTAAAGAAGGGAGGATCCATACTGAGCTATATCAGAAACCGATGGCCCGTAACTCCTTATTGAGCTTTCATAGCTTCCACCCAAGGGCATTACTTACCAACCTTCCAGTCGGTCAATTTCTTAGACTCAGGAGAAATTGTTCAGAATTGGTGCAGTATTATAAACATGCCAAAAAGCTGACGGATGAACTAGCTGCCAGACATTATCCAATACAATTGGTAAAAAGAGCGGCAAAAAGAACCCGCAACAATGACAGGGGGGCACTCCTGGAAACATACACCAAACCAAAATCAGACAGATTGGTATGTGTGACAACTTTCAGCAACTTAACCACAAATGTAAAAAGGGCCATCAACAAGAATTGGCACATACTTAATACAGGCAAGCTGACACTGGACTCACCCCTGTTTGCATTGAAACGAAGCAGTAACTTGCAGGACCTCATGGTACACACACGACCAAGAACTGTTGTACATCACAACAGCCAGTCAACACTATGGAACACTAATCCTGTGGTTGGTCATTTTCCATGCGGATCCTGTTCTTGCTGTCCCTTCACCAGTCACATAACGGAGCTGGATATTCTACCGGGGAGACCATGGAAATTGAATAACCACACAAACTGCAACACCAGGGGGGTTATATATATGATCAAGTGCCCTTGCACATTGATTTACATTGGAATGACTTGTCGCAAAGTACGACAAAGAATCACTGAGCATCGTAGTACCATCCGATGCAAAAAATCGAATACACGCATGACAAGGCATTACCTTGAGAAGGGCCACTCAGAAAACGACCTTCAATGGGTCATCATTGACAAACCTCATTATGATGTGAATATGGGACCTTTGGAACATGTTCTATTCCGCCGTGAACAACGGTGGGTGTTCCGTCTTAAAAGCCACCTGAGAGGTCTGAATGAAGATATTCCCTGGTGCTCTGTTTAATTTTTCCAGGTCTCCCGTATCACTTTCTCCCATTTTTAGATGCCGCATAACACCACACACTTACATTGGAATGCTGGTCTGATTTCCTATGGGATAGACAGCCTAATATGTGCATTATGTATTTAATTACAAGTGTTTTGGATGTGGCATCTGGCTCCACGTATGGAAACTATATATATGGAGTGCTTCCATCTATGTAGCCACCTTATCTGGATGTGTTGGGCTGTGGTGATATAGCCTTCTGGTGTAGAGCCCCTTTATTACTGACTTAATTACATATCACATGGTGGGCACACTAGTCGCCCTGAGTATCTGTGTATATGTCTTGAGATTCTGTGAGAATGCGGGGTGTCTTGTCTCCCGACTGTTGCCCCCTGATCCCCTGCAGCGTGTTCGCACATGACCATTGCCGTATCTCCCGTGCTTCCTTACATTTTGTCATGTCATGACTCCGCTTTCCTGATTTTGGTTTGTCATTCGGGATGCTGTACTTGGACACATAGCATCTTTTGAATGTCAAAACTGGTGGTGGCAACTACTATAGCTTCAATACGGCGTACAATGCTGTATCCCGATCGTGTCTAGCGCCTTCTCCCCGCATTAAACTACATTTCCCATGATTCTGCGTTACCCGGAAGCTATTTGCTTCACTTCCGGGTATACACATTCACGAAGGTACACGGGAGCTGTTAAAACCACTGCGAGACGCGCAGTTTCTCCCCAGCGGGTTGGTGCTCTAATAAGGCTGAGACGGATTAACGGAAGGTAATGAAGGGAGTGAGTGTGGGTAGCCGGTGATGGTTTGGGTGTTGATGATATCGAGTGTTTTTCGATCGGGTTAGTGCAGTCTTCTCACTGACTTAACCTGCATTATCTATCCCAACTCCATGACTTTAAGGGCTGGTAGCGTGCGTGTGACGCTCTGGACCCACTCGTTTATTTTGGAATATTGGGTTTATGGGTGTTATACTACACACGGACGACTTCAATTAATTTGGCATACAGTCCGTCTCATACACCAACATGCGACACATGGCGATGAAGTGACTGCGAGTCACACCCCACCACCCTCCCCCCTTCCCCCCCTTTTTCTTTGGGACATGAGAGCAATTCAGTTTTTATTTGAAATACTGCTGACTGTGTAAATTATAGATTGTGCTTGTCATAACTATATCGAATGACAGCAACACTAATCTATTAGTCTATATGTTATTGTTGTGCAACATGTGAGAATCATACTGAACCATTCTTTTATCTTTCTAGTAATCTGTGCTCTTTAGCATCATTCGTCGCAAGGTAGAGGTAAATTAACATTACCCCTAGGTGAGTTCCTAGAATATACTCACTCACCAGAATGATGTGTGTTTTTATCACGTGTGCAACACATATCACGTGTGTGGTGTTTATTTTGATATGTGGAGGTTGACCTTTAAAGTTGGTATAAATGATACTGAATTGACCAACAATCTTTTTTCAGAGACACTGTACCGGACTGCAGCTGGTCCTTTTGCCATTTACAACCTACCAACGAGTATGGTCTGTAATTCATTTATTTTGATTACACGAGCAGAGTGATATATTGAGAGGTCCTGATGAATGCCACGAACAATTAAGTCATCTGGCAGAAACATGTCGACCACCAATAACTAGGATATTTTGTTAATCCTAGATCACCTCATTTTAACTCTAGCTGATGGGAACTATTATTAAATTTGACTTTGTTACCCTGTAGCTAGTTTTATTTACCTACACACTGTTTAATTTCACACTCTGCCCCTCACTCCCCCTGTCACCTTGGATACCCCCATTAAAACACCTCACGCTCCTCTCTTGTCCCTTTTTGAGAGTTGTAGCCCACACTGTATACCTTGCGGTTACAGTGTGCAAGAGGGGACCCAATGATGAAGCATGTCACCCTCGGGTGAGTGAGGGTTCTCGTCTTTAAAAGAAATATTTTCCTTGCCTCCCTTCCTCATACACACATATCTTTCTTTTAGGACATTAGCATTTCATCACTTTTTGTGAGATACATATAATAAAGACATACATAATAAAAAGTTCCATTTAAGGCGACTTGCTAACAAAGTGCCAAAAACTGTTGGAATCTTTACTTTGAAAAACATATTTATTGCTCAAGACATGTCCAGTTCCACTTTATGTACAAGTTTGTGATACAATCGAGTGTTACTGCCTCAACTGACTTCCAAAGCAAAGATACCCAAGGCTGGTCGTTTCATTTGGAATATAGTAATGATTAAGAGAATCGGCCATTTGACAGTAGCCACAACATTTACCACCATCAGATGGGGATTGTGCATGTGACAGGAGTTAAGCCTTCTTTCCATGCCTGTGTACCTGTCCGAGGGGAGATGGAAGGGGCGGGGTCCAGCGTTTCTCATCTTCCCAGCTAAGAGCCAGAGCTTTTAGTAACAGGAAAACAAAGGCAGAAAGTGGCTCGATAGGAAGAAGAGCAGGACCAAAGGCATCAGCACTACACTAGGTCTTTGCGTCCAGATGTGCTGATGAGGGTATGTATTCATTATACTAATGATCATTTGTGTGTTTAATACCGTGCTAAATAGTTAAATTAATCTTATAGACATCCGCAACTATTAATATACATACATTTAAAATATATAGCTATATACCCTTGTTCACACAGATCCATATTTAGCGCTATGACGACATTCATATAAACGTACAGCAATGTTTCTGCCTAAATATATATGGGTTCTCGTTTGTCCATACTAATTTTCAACTTAAATAAATTGATCAGTGCAGCAGTTGAGCTGCACTGTAAAAGACAAGACGAAACTAAAGCGAGGTAAGCTTTTATATCCCCAGTCCCCCTCTAAAAACTCACGTTGTCGTCTTATTACGGGATGAATGTGTATTTACAACTTGCATTCTTGATTTCTCTCAAAAGCACTTTTATCCTCAAAAGACTTGCCACCTTGCTAAGAAAATAAATACCGACCACTTGTTCATGTTTTCACAAAAAAGCCAGGAGCTCTTATGAGAACACCATTTTGTGCACAGTCCGCCATATTCCTTTTTTAGGTCTCGCCTGACCCAGCGCTGGCGAGACTTTAAGTAAGGGCTTAAAAAAATGCTACCGCCGGCCACAGCTTGCAGTGCATGTGCGCAGGCCGGCGCTTGAGCAGAGGTGCCATATGGCGATTACTGCTGCGCGCGCACCACTCGCGCACATGCACTGCAAGCTGTGGCCAGTGGTAGCATTTTTCCCCCGCGATCACTTTCACTTTGGCCCCGCGGTTCACGTTGGTGGCACACAGCAGTCATTTCTCTAAGCGGGCGCTTGCTTTTTTTTTACTGTTTATTACTTCTATGTAGTAATGGCGGCACCCGTGCTTTAGCTTAAAAATCTTAGGCTAAAGTCGGGTGCTGAGATTGCTTCAAAAGTAAAGAAATAGAAAATTCTTTACTTTTGAAGCAATCTCGGCACCCGACTTTAGCTTAAGATGTTTAAGCAGAAACAAGCATTGGCATAGCCAATAGGTCTCGCTTTTGGGACCTTATAAGTATTTAGTTATGCAACTGTTGCATGGCTAAACACTTATAAGGTCCCAAAGGCGAGACCAATTGGCTATGCCAATGCTTGCAGTAATATGATCCAAACTTCAAAAGTCCCAATCACACATCAAATGCCACAAATTTTTTCGTTAGCATTAATTGCCTCTTAAGGGCTACTAAAGAATCATTTGCTTCATGGTCTCACTGGGTCAAAAATAGGCCTGAGCATCAAAACAAAAGTGGCCCAATTAGCGAAGGAATAGCTAAATAAACAAGCATTTGCAATGCAATAGGTCTCGCATTCACACGATTTTGAGCTATTGGTATTATAAATGGCAATGCCTTTTATTTACATGTTGGTTTTTTAAAACCTAAAAGGCATTGTCATTTACAATGCCAATAGGTTAAACTGTTGCAAATGCAACGTAAAGAATGCCCCCTTCATTTCCTTCTTCTGTGAATCTTGTATCGTAATGGTACTACTGGGCGTGAAGCCCATTGCCAATCGGGGGATACGCCAGGTAGCCCCCAAGCCAGTGGTGTAAAATAAAACGATGCCTCCCTCTGCAAAAATGTGATGAGCCCTCGAGTCTCCCATACCTTACGGACATTCCTTGGGCTTAATGGGGGCTCCCTTTAAGGGTTGAGGGGCCCCTGCCTTACGCTTCGCCAGTGGGTAGAGAAAAAATGAATGGTTTAACCAGAGAGAGAGGAGTACTCTGGTGGCTCACCGCTAGAGATCAGAGTAGTAATTAGTCTCTAGGATGAGTAAGATGCCCTCCAGCCTCCACTTGAAAACAGGGGTGTATAGTTTGCGGGGGGGGGATGCACTTTAACGCGGGTAAAAGTGTCCGAAGTCACACCATCTACCCGCTAAAGAGCGGCTCGTAGTGGCCGGCTGGCCCGGCTGATTAGGGGAGCTGTTGGTACCGAGCCCGGCGGGGCATATCCCAGCTGTGCCCCGCCGGGCTGTAGGCAGCTCTGTTATTAAGCAGCTGGAGGCCTGAGGACCGCTGCTGTTCTGTCTGTAATGTGCCGAGCCTCCCGGCAGGCGGGGGGGCGGGGGGTTTCACAAGTGCAACCGCCCCCACCCTCGGAGGATAATTGGCAGAACTAGAGCGCATTAAGGCAGATATAGGAGGGAGCCCTGCGCTGGCACCTTTTGTGTGTATGAGCTAAAGGCGGGGTGTTGTTTGTGTCAAATGTCTCTCAAACTACAGAACGCAGAGAATACTATGTCCAAATCTGAAATCAGGCGTGCTCAAGTGTGTCTGTCTAAGTGTGCGTCCTTCATAGTAATAATTTAAGTGTCACTGCATCATAGACTGTGTGTCACTTTAAGCATGTAACAGTGTGAGGGTATGCACTACTGCGCTTGTGAGTCACGCCGTTTGCGAGTGGGTTTGTACCTGACAGTTACTTGCTGTTGTGTGTGATCCACTCTGTGTCTGTGCCACTGTATGCGTGTGCATTTAACCTTGAGTGCGCGTGTATGTGGAGCGCGATGTACTGTGTGTGTGTGTGTGCGCGCGCGTGTGTGTGTGTACAGCGAGTTACTGTATGTGGCCTACTGTGCGTGTGAGCCACTGTGTTTGTGTGCGTGTCCCACTCTGTGCTGTGTATCTATCTATATGTGTGTTAGTGTGCGTACCACTGTATGTGTGCGTGGGTGCTGGAGTGTATAGACTCACACACGCGCGAATCCTCAGTCTGTGTGCAGTGTACGTCACACGTCATCTACGATCCTGTTCTGCTTTATTTTATTTTGATTGCAGTATAAATACAGGTGTTACAGAAGCTGTACAAAGTTAATGTATTGCGACTGCTGAGCAGAGTATAAATATTTGATGTGCGTGTCTGATGCAGACAAGTGCATTTTATCTTCTGTTCTGTCTCTTCGGTGATCCAGCAGTTCAGAGACCGCTGTTGTCTGTACACAGAAGAGAACCCGGACTAGAGAGCCCGGCTGCCTCCGCGGCCGGGAAACTCTTCACATGGCACAGGGTGCTGGGCGCTATAAACAAAGCAGCAGAGCGAGGCACTGTCCACAAAACATGAACAGTGCACTCTGGCACCGCGGGGCACCGTGTGCACGCGGCACCGGGGGTTCTGTGAATAATTACAGTACATATGCCAACGTACATGCGTATTGGCACTGTGCAAAGCACCACACGTCTTGCATGGGTATAGGCCAGGGGCTCTGCGCATAATCATGCATGGCACTGGGGCACCCTTAGGTGGAAGGGGCATGTGCCCCGCACCGGCACACCACACCCAGCAGGACGCGGGGCAAAGTGCACAATCATGGCACTGGTGTCAGGGAAGTGTACCTTTGGCAAGGACAGGACCCTGCAAGGGGCATTGTGCAGGGGGCAGGGGTGCGGGGCACTGCGCACAATTAAGCTTCTGGTGACATGTCAATGTATAGAATGCCGACACCCTGGGGCAAGGTGCATCCAGCAGTGGCACTTTACGAGGTAATGTGCGCCTAGTACGGGCAGGGGACTGTAACCAACGTAGCAGTACCAGAGTACAGTACACAAGACGCGGGCGCTGAGCAAAGTGCCCAGTAATGGTACTGAGGCTGTGCCGCGGCACGCACACAATCATGTGCCTGGTCATGTAAACATGCAAAGGGCACTGTATGCATGGTACGGGCCGGGCACTAAACACATGGCACAGGATGTACAATGATGGCGGGAACACCGGGACACTCTCCTCGTGACAGGAGCGATTTAACGGGAAGTGCAAAGTACACTGAGGGGGGTCAGAGGATACTACACAGCAGAGCAGCGCTGGGGCACAGTACAAAAGACACGGGGCCTGTGCCCGGTCTTGGCACTGTGGCTGGGCATAAACACAATCATGGGGTGGTGTTGGGTAATGTACACACGTCAGGGGTACTGTACACAAGACACGGCGCTAGGGCACTGTGCCCGGTAATGGCACTGTGGCTGGGCATGTACACAATCATTGGAGTGGTGCCGGATAATGTGCGCATAACAAGGGCCCTGTACACAAGACACACGTGTCAGGGCAACGTACCGAGTCTTGGCATTGGGGCCAGCCATTTACACAATCATGGGGTGGTGCCGGTGTAATGTATGCACTCCAGGGGCACGGTACCCATGCCAATGGCAGTCGTAGTGTAAAGGTAAATGTACACGTGGTAGAGGGCAAGGGTTGTAACACGCGCAGAGCGCCCTGCACAATCCATATGTCGGGGGTGGAGGGGCACCAGGCTTAGGAAAGGGTACAGAGGCAATGTATGCACTAAAAGCACTACACGTACTGCAGCCGTGCAGGACCTGTCATAAATACACAGAACAGGCAAGCAGGAACTGTAAACACGGTGCACACACCCGGCAATGCGCGCGTTGCAGCTTTGGAAGCCTTTCACACCAAACACAACGCTGATGGGAGCCGTTTCTGGCGCCTAGTGAACACTCGTAGTTTACGTCTGGTGTCAACAACGCAACAGATTCACTGCAATATTTTACCCTGTATAAATGATGCAATGTAGATGAAAGCTAATATTACCACTATCAATTTTGCAGTAGTGCTATTTATAGTGACACACCCATTATAATTATTATTTCATTTTTTGTCTAAAAGTAATGGAAGAGGTGACCCCCGTGCCCACAGGTTTTTGGTGTCCTTGGTCCTGCGCGCAGCTTTGCGCTTTAATGTACTCTTCTGGGTCGCCGGGGCTTCACCCTGCCTCAGGACCTCCGTTTCCGGCGGGTTTGGAAGTTGGAAGTTGCGCTTTCTGCCCGTGGCAGCGGCGGAAAGTGAAAGTTCGTAGCTTCACACAAAACAGTTAAACTGGCTCTGACGCTGGAAACCCCAAACAATTAAAAACAAGCATCGATCTCTTGTTTTGATGGGGCCATGTGTTGTTAATTAGAAACACATGGCCCCATAAAGATAAAGTGCTTTGCGACAGCAGCAAAGCAGGCGACCCAGTGTGTTCTCGGAGGCAAAATGGTGTTAACCAAAAACCCTAATTTCCAATGACAGGCCACCGCTTAGCATAAACGTGATGCCAGCCAATGAAAATGAGGGGCGGGACTTAAAGCCCTTTTCTGAAACTCCTTGTTCACAATAAATCTCGCAGAGGCGAGCAGCGCTTTGCGCTGCAATGCCACGCGAGACCTAAAAAGTGGCCCAGGTTTGAAAATCAGACCAGTTTTGAGCTTGTAAAGACACACTGTGAGGGTATTTTGCAAGGTATCGGAGACTGCCTGCATTTGTGCTTGCTCTAGACAATATTTGTGGTGGCGGGGTAAACCGACAGTAAAAACCAGCCCACATGGGCATAACCAGGCCCACAAACAGCTAAAAAACAAGCATTTTCAATGCAAGCAGTCTTGCTTTCTTGAGCGTTTAAGCGATTGGCATTGTAAATGACAATGCCTTTTATTTGTGTGTTTTAAACCAAACACATATATAAAAGGCATTGTTATTTTTAGTGCCAATACATCAAGCTCTCGCAATTGCGAGAGCACTTTAATGTTGGCCACGCCCGTTTATTTAGACGCTGCTCACGGTATTCGGGTTACAATGAGCAGCGTCTAAACAAAGGGGCACAGACAATATTAAAGTGAACGCGCATATGGTGCGCTTTCGGACAATGTAAAAATACATTAATTAAGAAACGTTGCGCGCGGCCTCTGAAGTGAAAGTGGCCCATGCTATTAATAGATAAAATAAATAAGAGCAGCCGCTAATATTAAAGCGGCCGCCTGTAAAATATTTAAATAAATAAGCGCGGCCAGTAAACTGAAAGCGGACCACGCCGTAAATTGAATAAGTGCGGCCGCTAGTTAAAGCGGACCGTGTAGTAATTTAAATAAATGCAGTAGTAGGTGTGCTGCTATGTAGTGTGTGGAATAGGGAAAGAGCATCAAGGAAAATAGTGCTCACCAACTTATAAAGCAGAGCATGTAACAACACCAGTAAAATGTCCAGTCCTTATGGGCGGTAACTAAAGGCGACAAGGTGGGACTAACAAGCCTCATAATGAATCGGAAGCCAGCTTTCACGAAGGACAATGGCACAAGCCGATAAAAAATATGGGCGGAGATTGGGCGGGGCTTCTAGTGCGTGCCCTAATACAGCATGCCTCGCAGAGCATGCGCACTTCTGCTAGACTCGACCTAACCAGCACACACACGCATCTGCCAGACCAGCCCACCGGACACTACCTTATTGCCATATAGGCCCGACCCGGATTTGATTCACTTGTCAGTAATGTATGAGAAAATTAATAGCTGTGCAAGAAGTCTATATTTTATTTTAGGCATTTAGAGTGTGCCTTCTAACTTTAGTTAGGATGCATTAGTAGTTAAGAGATCTTTTTTAGAGATCTGAAATTGTCAAGGGCTATGGTGAACCGCAACTTCTGTCAAGAATTCCTGTCATACAAGGGAAACACGCCCTTATGTAAACAGGAGAGCTGTTACATAACTCAAGGAAAACACGCCCTTATGTAAACAGGAGAGCTGTTACATAACTCAAGGGAAACACGCCCTTATGTAAACAGGAGAGCTGTTACATAACTCAAGGGAAACACGCCCTTATGTAAACAGGAGAGCTGTTACATAACTCAAGGAAACACGCCCTTATGTAAACAGGAGAGCTGTTACATAACTCAAGGAAAACACGCCCTATAAAGGGAGGAACCGGGAGGTACAACGCTGTCGGATATTGTGTTCACACCGACGTACCTGCTTCGTGAAGAGCAGTGTTCCGGAGTGGTGCTCCAGTAAGGCAAGAACGGAGGTAGGTCGAGTCGTTACTCCCTGGGCCGTGTCTTGCCCCATCGTCACCTGTGAAGGACCCGGAAGCTCTACCGGTCAACCAATGAGCTTCGCTTTTTGACTCGGCTGAGTCCAAGCGCAGTGGCGCTTTTGCTGGTTGGAGTCGTAACTCCCAGCCCGACCAGAGACACAGGGACTGCCAGCTGTAACGCACACCAGGAGGTGTTTGCCGCGTTACAGACTCGGAAGTCCACAGGATCGATCGAGCGGCTGCTCTCGGTTCAGTCTTCTTGCTTGTGATTGGGGTATCGGTGACGCATCACCAGGAGGTGGCTCCGCGTCCCGGTGCAGTCTGAGGAAGAGGTTGAGCGGCTGCTCCCTTCAGGTAGAGACCCCGGCTGGGTGTTTCCCTGACTCCTCGATTCTCCCCAACACTCTTCGTGCCCCTCACAGCCTACCGATTGGCATTGTCGGCCATTTCATTTCTGCCCTCTGTTGGCATACGCCGGGACCGGCGTATATGCAGAGGACGGTTAGGACCATCCGTGCTGTGGGCTGGTAACGTACTTAGCCTGGAGGATTCCAGTGACTATAACTTGTTTATTCTTTGTATTATATTTGCCTTCATTAAAACAACTAACCCTTCACTAGTGGTTGCGTCCTCATTGTCGTGTCTGTTAAACGATCCTGAGACGTTCAGGGCGTTACAACTTCAGTCTCAGTCTCCTATTTTAAGGAATGCCCTAAAAACTTACCATAAAAATAAAAAAAATCCATAAATATCATTTATCACTTACTTTACTGACAAGTGAAGCAAAGCCTTAAATATATTGGTGAAGTAACTGACTCTTAACTTGCACTGCAGTAGCAATTGGTTACTACAAAACGCTTGTGACCACTAAGTGTTACTGTATAGGGATTCTCTTTATATGAGTATATAATGTACTCTAAATAATATTTTCAAACAACCTCTTTGATACCTTATATATCATGCCATCTAAAGTTTGGATCATATACTGCATAAAGTGTGTTGCTAAGCAACAAATTGACATATAGGAGAGACACTTTTTTTTAACCAAATTTCAGCAAACCTTTTTCTCCAATTCTGTTCCTGTTTGCTTTAATACTAATTTAGGAATAGTTCAGTAAGTGCTACAACACTTTTGAAGTGATTTTTGTATGCATTTGTTATAAGGTTGTATTTTAAATATCACAATATACTGGATTTTGCCACATGTTTTTATTATCCTCGATGTAAAAATACTGGCTGTGCCTGTAAAATACTGACCAGGTGGAAACCCTACCTTCAGGTCATTCTAGAGGCAAATAGTTCCCTGGCCCTGGGTGGAAAAACTTCTTGTAATGTTGTCACTTTAACCCTGTTTTATAGTAATACAATAGGCTGTGCTTTATTTTGAGGATTCCTAAAACTTAGATACCGTTAGCTTTCCTTACAATGTAGAATGTGAATGGCCCATGCAGGTGGCTTTCTTTTAAGTTATTATGTACCTTGAGCCATGTCTGTGGCACCCGAAGTTTCCGAATTACTGGGTGAACAACACAGGTCATCCAATAAAAGTTGCGCTTCCCGATGTCAAAAGTAACTTAATTAATTTCCACAAGTATCTGCAAGTTCTCATGAGCGCCTTTTTAGTGACCAAGGTAAAAATACTGATCTGACAAATAGAAGTATAATTATTTTCAAAAACTTTCACATTCGAGTCTGAGAGTGAAAGGAAATGTAAATTACAAAAGCACAGGAGTTCTTACGCTGTGTAGCTGCTAAGATTCAAAACGTGAGGTAAGCAAGAGCAACCCCAACATGTTTTCACATTAGAATATCCAACACTACTGGACATGGCATAATATCTTGATGGGATCCTTTTGTTGATGAGGAAATGGATTTTCATTGGTGATCCCAACAAGATCTCTAGTCACAGACTGTCTCAACTAGCTACCTCATAGTTGTTTAATTGGTAAAGGGTGAGTAATGCTGAATTGCACGTTCCCTAACACTGATTCTAATTTAAAATCATATTCATCCATTTTCACTTAATAGTAATGAATACATAGAATCCACGTGGGGCTTATGAATTATTACACAAGTTATCATTCTTTTTTTAAGGCAGGAAAGATTAAGTGAATTGCCCAGAATCACAGCATCTTGAGGCAATGCTGAGGCTCGAACCTGGTTCCTCAGTTCCGAAGTCCACATCTTTGGCCATAGCACCACATCCTTCTTCTCCCTCCCACCCACCCACTTCTCCATTCAGGTTAGGCGTAATGTTTTGTTTTAACCAAGTTGCACAGCAGCAAAGCTGCTGTACGACCATGTCAGAGCTCTTCTATTTTGTTTACTTTTAGGCATGTTACACAGCGGATGCGCTACTGTGCAACATGGCTAAAAAAAACAATGACAAAGCCAATAGATCTCGCAAAGTAGAGACCTATTGGCTTTGCCAATGTTTGCAATGGACAGCACTTAACTAGAAGCTAACTTAACAGCTTTCACGTGGCTGAAAGACCCAACGCAAGGTCACAAATCTATCCATTTTGTAACACAACACTGGTCACTTCAGCAGCCATGGAAGCAAATGTTCTTGTGGCTAAGTACCCCCGCCCAGGACCAGCAGTGAGTGATAGCCCAGGCCCAGAAGAAGTAACCACTGTCACCAGCTGTCAGTAAATGACTGCTGCAGCTGGCACACTCATACACTTTGTATAGTCAGATTGACTCAGTAAGTGCGACTTCACCAGGACATTAATTCTGAACACTGCTTTCAGGAGGAGCTGGTCCTAAACCAGTGCTACAAATAAATTGTGGCACATATTTAAATGTAACTGAGTTAAGCCTGTGACAGAACAGATGAGAACTAGAGCTGCTGAGAAGTGTCACCCATTTAGGAAGCAACAGAGAAGCAGACGCTTTGCGATAATCTAATCAGTGCCTGAACCCGAACGACCCAGGGTCAATAACTATGGTTATGGCTCAAAGCTGGAATGCCTTAAGACTAGTGGCATTCGTATGTATGCTAGCAACTTTAAATATTTAAATATCAATTTTGGAAACGTCCTATCTGAAAAAATAGTGCTAAGAGCAGTTTCAGGGTTGTGGTTTCAGGAAGATTAGGAACAGATGCCAGTCAGTGCAACACGGCTCAAATAGTCATCTCCAGAAAGGGGGAAGCCAGAAATGATCTTTCCAAATCCTTTCTTTGTTGTTTAAAAGAGCCAGATGTTTTAAGAGGACCTGATTGTGCCTATTATTAAAGTATATTTCACTTCTACTTTAGTGATGTAGAAATATCCAAGCATACCTCTGTCTGAAACAGTAAGAAATTGGGCAATTAGTTGAGGGGTGGAAGCATACACCTCAAGTAATAATTACAATAAATGTCCTAGTGAACCCTTAAAGTTATTAAATTAACCTGAGGTCAACTACCCTGCTAACTATGGCACAGAGCAGACAGGCTTAATTTTGAGACAATATGTAAAGCATTTGTGCAGTACTAAAACAGTTCTAAAGTCGAGATGCAAAACAATTAAAGGCCCAAAATGAATTAGAAAAATAGAATAAAATATAATAAAGACAATGATAGCAAAGTGCCAGAAACCCAATAAGGGAAACCGGAGATAAACATCTTTTAATTTTTAAGTAGAAATTGCATCAAGAAGTGCAAAGTGGAAATGATAGTCAATGGTCATGGTAAAACAGGACCTAGGCGCAATTTGACGCTGACTGTATTGGAATGTGGGTCGGATACACTAACTAGCTTCGTCCTGAGAATAAAGTTTACCTTATGACTTTAGTCCTTTAAGCCCCAATTCACCACAGGAGTACACTTCTAAAGCTCCCTAGGACCTCAACTGAGACACTTAAAGACACTCAGAGTGGCAGGCAGAATCCAACAGGAGAGTCCAGTCCAGGGCCAGATGCCCTGGTCAGCAGGTCAGTTGTAGGAAAAGGCCTCTTGCAGCTTATGTCCCTGTAGCTTTAACAGAACAGTCTTAGGAACCTTGGAGTCAACTTCTTTGTCCTGGTTCAAAAGAGAACAAATCCAATCCTCCAGGACTTTTTTCAGGTTGCAGTCCTCTTCTAATCTTCCTCAGGTCCAGGAATATTCTGAAGTGGGTGCCTGAAGGTGCCACATTTATACCTGGCAAAAGCGAATGACCCATGAGCACGCCCCTACCACCGTGGTAAAGTTTTCCAGAGCTAGCCCTACCCACTTTGGACATTTTCAAGATGACCAAAGTCTTCGACCACACTAAAGTTGGGCTCTGAGGACTAGGCTGTGTGTGCCATTCTGGAGCCCTCCCACATATAGAAATAAAATCCAGTTTTAGGCAGTCCCTATACACCCTACAAACTAAGACAGATGTCTGGTAAAATCAAAGCTGAACTTTCAGCAAGCAGACAGCAGATACACACAAAGAGTTTTTGGAATTCTGTTTCCCTCTTTTGAATTATGCCCCAAATGTTCTATGTAAACCCAACAGACCTGTCAAATAAGCTGTAACACCATAATGTCAGAGTCCCACGTGAATGGGGCCTGACTAGCTGGCAGGACAAAAGAAGGTCCCTGCCTAAATGTCAGGTAACATTTGCCTGTGAAAGGAGAGATCTCTTTGAAGTGGGCTCCACGTGTCATAAGAAAAACCTAAGCAGGATGGGACATTCAAGCAGGAGTTGACGCTCTTATGTCAAAGGATGCTCACAGCCCCACCTTGGTGGTCACTCTAAATAAGTTTGGGGGCAGCTCGCCATCCCACTAGAGTTGGTGCCTGGCTGATTTGGACAAAAGGGGAGGCAGGCCCAGGTGTCAACTACATCTGCCTGTGACCCTTTGAAGTGCACCACGGGTCTGGGCACAGCCCCTAGGTCATTCTGTCAAATGGCAGACAACTCCTCCCCACACCCAAGGCCAATTGTCTGTGCTCTAGGAGCAGTTAACACCTCACTACAGGGGAACCATACAGCTGCCAGGTGACATCTGAATACTTACAGAAAGGCATCTAGTGGCTCAAGGCAGGCAAACCTTAACTTGATAACTTTTCTAAAGTACCATTTTTGTAATAGACAAAATTAGACTTTACCTTTAAACTGGATTGTTATAACTATTAAAAAGAGTCCTACAAATATTTCTCTAGCTGTTTCCAAGGCGGAGATAAAGGAATATGCTACTTACCAGTATGCATCTGTTCTTGGCATGTAGAGCTGCAGATCTATACACTGTGCATAGATCGCCATCTGGTGTTGGGCCCGGATGTTTGCAGTTTGTTTTTCTTCTTGGACAGTCTTTGGAAGTCACAAGTTTGGTGACTCCTCCTTCGGTCCGTACTGCGCATGGGCTTCGGCTCCATCCTCAGATTGTTTTTCGCCAGCAGGGAAAAGATGGAGCGTAGTGATAATAGTAAAGAAACCCATGTGTGTTGTATCTAAATAAGATAGACTGGAACGGATACAGGTAGCCGGGGAGGCAGGTGGGCGTGTGTAGATCTGCAGCTCTACATGCCAAGAACAGATGCATACTGGTAAGTAGCATATTCCGTTCGAGGCATATGAGCTGCAGATTATACACTGTGCATAGATTATATAGCAGTACCCAACCCTAGCGGCGACCACCGGTATCCGTTGCAGTGGTTTGAAACAGTGTCTTTAGTACAGCCTGGCCCACACTAGCTTGTTGTTTGGTGTGCACATCTACACAGTAATGTACTGTGAAGGTGTGCGGTGTTGACCATGTGGCTGCTTTGCAGATGTCATCTAAGGGTATGTTCCCTAGAAACGCGCTAGAAGCCCCTATCTTTCTTGTAGAGTGGGCTTTAGGTGGAACAGATAATGTTCTTTTTGCTTTGTGATAGCAAATTTGTATGCATTTTACAATCCACCTAGCTATCCCTGATTTTGAGATGTGGTGGAGAGAATGAGACAAACAGCTGTTTAGTCTTTCTAAAAGATTGCGTTCTTTGTATATAGTAAAGTAAAGCTCTTTTAACATCAAGTGTATGTAGAGCCCTTTCTGCAACAGATTGAGGTTGCGAGAAAAAACCGGTAATTCCACCGATTGATTGAGGTGGAAGGGGGAAATGACCTTGGGCAGAAATTTTGGATTTGTGCGAAGGATCACCTTATTGTGATGTATTTGTAGAAAAGGTTCTTGTGTAGTGAACGCTTGTATTTCACTAACCCTTCTAAGGGAAGTGATAGCTATGAGGAATGCTGTTTTCCAAGTAAGGAACTGTAGCTCACATTTATGCATTGGTTCGAAAGGCGGTCCCATCAGCCTTGTATGAACTATATTTAGATTCCACACAGGTGAGGGTGGTGCTCTGGGTGGAATTACCCTTTTAAGGCCTTCCATGAAAGCTTTAATAGCAGGCACTCTGAACAGTGATAAATGCTGTCTGTTTTGCAGGTAAGCAGCAATTGCTGATAGGTGTAAACGGATGGATGTGTATGCCAGGTTACACCTCTGTAGATGGAGCAGGTAACATATGATGTGCTGTATGGATACATCTAAAGGGTTGATTGTATTGTTACGCCAGTAAATAACAAATCTTTTCCACTTTGCGGCATAGCATGCTCGAGTGGTAGGACGTCTGGCTTCCATGATAATGTTCATGCAATCAGGGGGAAGGTTAAGGTATCCAAATTCTAGGATTTCAGGAGCCAGATCGCAAGGTTGAGCTGAGCTGGGTCCGGGTGCCTGATCTCTCCATGGTTCTGAGTTAGGAGGCATGGAGACAGGTGTAATTTTTGGTGTGGTACCACTGAGAGCTGTAGTAGTGTGGTGTACCACGGCTGCCTGGCCCATGTTGGAGCTACTAGAATGAGTGTGAGGGAGTGCTGTTGTAGCTTCCTTACCACTAATGGAATTAGCGGGAGAGGTGGAAAGGCGTATGCAAATTTGCCTGACCAGTTCATCCATATCGCATTGCCTTTGAACAATGGGTGTGGGTATCTGGCGGCGAAGCTTGGGCATTTTTTGTTTTCGTGGGTGGCGAAGAGGTCTATCTGAGGATGCCCCCACTTGTGAAAGAATGGGTGAAGAACTTGTGGATGCAGTTCCCATTCGTGCATTTGCTGCGTTTGTCTGCTGAGCAGATCTGCCATGGTGTTTTGTATCCCTGGGACATGTTGTGCTAGGAGAAAGACTTTTTGCGGGATTGCCCATCTCCATATGCTCTGTGCTAATCGAGAGAGCTGTGGAGAGTGTGTCCCACCCTGTTTTTGAATGTAGTACATTGCAGTCATATTGTCTGTGCGAATGAGGACTGCTTTGGCTGAGATTTGTTTCTGAAATGATTTTAGGGTTAGAAAGATCGCCAATAACTCCAGATGGTTTATGTGGAGTAGCTTTTGTTGTGGCGTCCATATACCTTGCACTGTGAGGTGTAATAGATGCGCTCCCCAGCCGGAGAGCGATGCGTCCGTTGTTAGAATTACCTGAGGAACCGGGTCCAGGAACGGTTGCCCTTTGGAAAGATTTGTGGTGTTCCACCACTGCAGAGAGCGATGGGTGCGACCGTCCACCAACACCAGATCCGTCAGTTGCCCCTGGGCCTGGTTCCACTGGCATGCTAGGCACTCTTGGAGTGGACGCATGTGGAGTCTTGCAAGAGGCACTATGAAAATGCAAGATGCCATCATCCCTATTAGCTTCATAAACACTCTTGCTGGGAGAGAGTGCTGAGGAATGAATCTTTGACGCAAGGCTTGTATGCTTGCGATTCTGGCTGGATTGGGATAGGCTATAGCTTTTGAAGTGTCTATAGTGGCACCGAGGTATTGCTTTGTGTGAGACGGTATCAGCTGGGACTTTTGGTGGTTCACCGTGAAACCTAGCTGGTGAAGCATTTGGATGGTAGTGTTTGTATGTTGCACACATTGGTTGTATGACGTGGCTTTTATTAGCCAGTCGTCTAAGTAAGGGAAGACGTGAATGTGTTGTCTTCTGAGGTGTGCCGCCACTACTGCTAGGCATTTGGTGAACACCCTTGGTGCGGTTGTGACCCCGAAGGGAAGAACCTTGAACTGATAATGTTGGCCGTCCACTACAAATCTGAGGTACTTTCTGTGAGAAGGGTGTATTGGAATATGAAAGTATGCGTCTTTCAAGTCCAGTGTGGTGAGAAGATCGTTCTGGCAGAGGAGTGGGAGAACTTGTTGGAGAGTTACCATGTGAAAATGGTCTGAGTGTATGTATGTATTTAGAGGCCAGAGGTCTAGAATGGGTCGTAGAGTCTCGTCTCTTTTTGGTATCAGAAAGTACAGGGAGTAGACCCCTAAATGTTGTTGATTGATGGGGACCTGCTCTATAGCCTGTTTTTGCAGGAGGGATATTACCTCTTGTTTGAGCAATGTGGTATGTTCTTGCGACATTGTACGGTGCCTGGGTGGAATATTTAGAGGGGTGGATGTTAATTCGAGACAGTACCCTGACCGAATAATTTGTGTCACCCATTTGTCTGATGTTATGGTCTCCCAGATTTGAAAGAAGTTTTGTAGTCTGCCCCCGAGTGGAATGGTCTGGGGGGGAGCAGGGGAAAGTCATTGTGTGGGTGGTGTGGCAGAACGGGCATTGCTGGTTTTGCCCCTGCCCTTATTATTGTTTCCTCTATATCCACCTCTTTGATAGCCCTTTGTGAAGGTAGTCTGAGGAGGGGACTTGTAGGATGTGGAGGCGTTATCGGCAGAGTAGCCCCTGCCAGTGCCTTGAAAGGAGGAGCGGCGAAAGGAGCGTCTATGAGTGTGGGATTGTAGTGCTCCCATAGACTTCGCCGTATCTGTATCTTTTTTCATTTTTTCCAGGGCTTCGTCTACCTTTGGCCCAAATAAGTGTTGCTGGTCAAAGGGGTGGTTTAGTATAGATGCCTGTACCTCTGGTTTAACCCCTTCAGTGCCCATGACGAGCTGGACTCGTCATGGGCTGCGGTGGCGCTGTGCCCATGACGAGTCCAGCTCGTCATGAACTCCGCCCGCTAATGCAAAGCGCGGCACTGGGCGGGGAAAGGGGCGGGCATGCAAGGGGTTAAAACCTGAGATTCTGAGCCAGGCGTGACGGCGAAGCAGAACACTGGTGTTTATAGCCCTGGAAGCTGTGTCTGCTGCGTCAAGAGCACATTTAATAGAGGTGTTGGTAATGGTCTTTCCCTCTTGTATTAGTTCATGAGCCCTATTTTTATATTTTTCTGGGAGATATTGCATGATAGTCTCCAGCTCATCATAGTGCGCTCTGTCGTACCTTGCCAACAGCGCTTGCGTGTTGGCTATACACCACATATTGGCAGCTTGCGAGGCAGTGCGTTTGCCTGACGCGTCTAGGAGCTTGGACTCCTTATCGGGTGGTGGAGCTTCACCAGATGACTGAGAATTGGACCGCTTTCTAGCTGTGGATACCACTAATGAGTCTAAGGGTGCAGGTCCTTTAATATAGGCAGGATCTGTGGGGGCGGCCTTATATTTTTTCTCTATTCTGGGGTTTAAGACCCTAGCCCTGACTGGGTCTTTGAAAACCTCTGCCGCATGTTTGGTCACCCCTTTAAGCATGGGTAGTATGGCAGTAGATTTATCTGCGATGTCAAAGGTATCAAGTAGGAAGTCTTCCTCAACTGGATCCGTGTGTAACTCCACCCCATGATAATGTGCCGCCCGTTGTAACAAGTGGTGGAACCCCAAGGAGTCCTCTGGTGGGGATGGCCTGGATGGATAAAGATCATCCTGAGGTACATCTGGGACATCTGGATTATGATAATCCTCCCATGGGTCTGGTGTTCCCGGAGGGGTGGGGTCTTGTGGGGCATCTGTTGGATCATAGTATGGGTCCCCTTGGTCATCAGGGTCTGGAGACGGGGTTGGAGAGCGATGAGGCAAGGGTGGAGAAGGTGGAGGGGGCGGAGGTGGAGAAGGTGGAGGAGGTGGGGAAGGTACTCTGAAAGGGGATGTGGCAGTGTCCTTCCGTTTTGGCGGTGGAGGAGGAGCTGGTTTGTCCAAATGTCTTTTCTTTGAAGACAAAGTCAATTGTCCAGTCTTTGGATCCTTTGTTAAAGTCTTTTGTAGAGGATCTGGTGTGAATAGTTCCTCCGGCACCGATTGATCTGTTGGCGCCGATGTTTTCGGGGCCGACGGCTTCTTTGGTTTATCTGTGCCATGCTTTTTCGGGACCTCCGATTTTTTGTTCGGTGCCGAGGCGGGTTTCGGCACGGGAGTTTCGGTGCTGAGGGATTTATGTTTGGTCGGCACCGAGAGGCCAGGTTTCGACACCGATGGCTTCGGAACGGAGCTTGGTGTGGTTTTCTTCGGTGCCGAAGGGTGTTTTTCGGCACCGCTAGTAGGCTGGCTCGAGCCCGAGTCGCCGGAAGACTTATGATGCTTCTTCACCGGGCCCGAAGGTGGGGTAATGGAAGCGGTAGGTTTGGATTTGCCTAGGCCCGGAGGCGAAGGTGTAACCGGAGTATTTTTCGGTGTGGGCGCGGGAGTGGGAGGGGGTAGAGTACTCACGACCCTCTGCGCCGGTGTGATCTCCTCCACGTCGGAGTCGTCGGCCTCGGAAGTGCTGACGAGGTCGTCTTCCTGTTCGGTGTGCTGCTGTCCCGAGGCTTCGATGTCTTCTCCGAAGATGTCGGGTGGAGCCGAGGTCGAGGAGTGCGCCATGGTGCGTCTAGCTCTTCGATCCCGAATAGCCTTTTTTGATCGAAAAGACTTGCAGGCGGGACAGTCTCGGGCCTCGTGTTCGGGAGAGAGGCAGAGGTTGCCCACCTGATGTAAATCGGTGTGGGGAAATTTAGACCCACATTTCGGGCACTTCTTAAAGGGAGTCCTTTCCATCGGCCGAGACCGGAGTCGAGATAGGCCCGAAGGCCGCCGCCGATGCCAGGAATCAAAGAAGTGCCGAAGAGAGAGATAAAGAAGATGATTTTCTGAAGAATCTCGATGACGAGGATTTTTCGTCAAAGGTCGAACTGGAAAGGTTCGAAGCCCGATGGCGGAAAAAAACAATCTGAGGATGGAGCCGAAGCCCATGCGCAGTACGGACCGAAGGAGGAGTCACCAAACTCGTGACTTCCAAAGACTGTCCAAGAAGAAAAACAAACTGCAAACATCCGGGCCCAACACCAGATGGCGATCTATGCACAGTGTATAATCTGCAGCTCATATGCCTCGAACATTTATTTTAATTAATATTGTATCACAATGCTTTCCAGCAGGACAACCAACACTACTACATTGAAAATAGTCTTAAGGGTATAGACATGTTTAACTTTAAATTTTTACAAGTCCTACTTCCAAATACAATGCACCCTGTCTTATGGAGCATTCCACCAGCACACCTAAACCAACTCTAATTACTACACACAGACTCATGGGTAAAAGTAAAATTGGGGACAGGGACACATCTATCAATTTGCATCACTACCACCATAGGGCTGAAAAAAGGGTGCGTCCTTGCACCTATGCTATTCAACCTCTTTATGGCAGACCTACCCGCAAGGCTGGACAAATGCAACTCGCACGCACCAAATAGCAGGTGGCATAGCATGCTAGGGTGCTTTTGTGATGGGCAACAAGGTCTGGTGCTTATAGGAGGCTTACAGAGTTGACTCACCCACTCCTGATGCCATCTTGTTGCTTTGCCGATGTGATATAAGCACCTGCACAGTTCATACCTTGCTGAATGTCCTTTAGAGTTGTATTTATGCTGGTTGTATAAGGTGATCGATGATCAAAGAGCAAACAGTAAAGTATTAATGAGACCAGAAACTGTAGGAAGAACAGTTTTCACTATGGGTGACAAACGGAAAGCAACATGGGTATGTCTCAGAATACAAAATCATATAGCTATGAACATAGTTTCAAGTATTCTGTCCACTGACTACATGTTGTATATGTTACCCTTCTGTGACCACTGAAGGACATCACCAGTTATTCAAACACACAAAAGCGGCCAGGGGAGATTTTAAGAGCAGCGGGTATTCTCTCTCAGAACAAAAGTCGAAACAACTAAATGCCAGGGTCTATATAAAGAACTAAAGAAATGGTATAAAAACGAAGATGTAAAGGAATATTTCTTTATTGGGTAGAGAACCCTCACTCATCTATGTTAGCATGCTTCATCACAGGGTTCCTCCACACACCACAACAAAAAGTTGTGGTGTGGACTACAACTTCTAGAGAAATAATGAGGAGCTCTTCTGATGTTTTAATGCAACCCTTCAAGAAAAGGATGCCTATTTACTTAGTTTAAAAAGAATGAATTGTTTTACATCATATGTTGCTAGTAAGCATTAAAAGTAACTAAAGATATATATATCACTTGCATGTCAGGTCAATATAACTAAGAAAATAGCCTTTCGTTCACTCACAAATTAAAAGGCACAGCCGTTCACACACAAGCCACATTCATTCTTTAACGCATACGGAGTCAGTCACGCGTGAACAGGATTATTCAAGTTAGCAATGAATACATCACGTGCGACGAAAAGGGGCTTTTATTTCCCAAACAATCCTAATACTCGTGGACGGTTTAAGTAACGCACAGATAGATCTTTCAAAAACTGCGCTCAACTGCTGAGATTAGATAAGGCCAGATAACAAATGCGGCTACATGGCCAACCCAGATTGAACACGCTTGGGCCGCGAAAGTCGGAAGTAAACAAGTTCACTTTCAATAAGTGTGGCTGGCAGGCGCCCACGCGTGAAGACTCGTGCCACAGCCGCGTCATTCACACCCAGTCGGCAAGAAACGGCATCTGCGCTCTCAGACAGAACAGATCTTGTGCGCTGCTATTTTCGTGATCAGAAACGCCTGTCCACACAGGGCTGACAAAGACGGATGTCTCAGATCTATGGTAGTAGTCAAAACCTTTGGACCAGGAACATCTCCATCCTAAAATGTAAAATTTTGTTTTAGATATAAGCAGCAGCATTTGGGAAAGGGCCCACTCCAACTTCTGCCTCGGAGCACATGTACGGGCAAACGGAGCAATCCTTCATTGTCTGGAGTCTTTAATTAGGTATCAGCTATGGAATATAATTTTTAGGAATGGCTTGTTAACGCAGCTTGCAATGCACGCAGGGTATTTTCCATCTGAAAAGTGCACTCAATCATCACATTGTTTTTACACAGAGTTTTATATAGCGCGTTTTGACCCGAAGATGTATCAGAGCGCTTTACACGAGCATCAGTTGCGTTACATGAGGAGGGCGCAGAGAGATTAAGTGATTTGCCCAGAATCACAGGATGTTGCGCGCCCTTGCCGAGGCTCGAACCTGTTTCCTTAGATTTTAGGTCGACCGCCCTTGCTGTTAGGCCAACTCTTCTCCCCAAATATTAATGTTGTTACTTCCTGTGCACATTCTTCATAGCAAGACAATACCTTTTTGTTATTTTCTCCAGCATTAGCAACTCCAATATGTCCGTCTTTAATGTGCTAGGCAGTTTTTATGCCTACACTCGCAAACAACATTTATGCATGTCTGTGTGGCACGTGTTAGCATATTAAAACCAGACCAATTTGCTTTGCAAATGCTGGTTTGTTCTGCTACTGCAGAGCAGTCCTCCTAACAGTGCCCAGAGAGTGAGTAAGGGTATGATCCACCAATCCTTGCAGCCTGTATACTCCCAACGAGCATGCACTGACCCTGTCTCTATCTTTACCCCTGTAGGATTCAGTTAATAATTTAAGTAAAATAAATAAATAAAATACAAAAATAAGTGTAGGGGCCCAACATCATTCTTTAAAGTCCAGGACGGAACACTAGGGTTTCCAAAAAGCTAGGCTACCTAGTTTTGATTCCATCTCTTCTTGCTGCTGCTGGTAATTCTCGCTATTGCCCCTTTTGCGTTCACAGGTCAGATTCTTGTGGATTACCTCAAATGGAGAGGGAAATATCCCTCCTGAAGGAACCTTGAATAAAAAAAAGATTTACGTCATTTGTGTGCTCCCCTCTGGATCAAGGTCCCCTAGGTCTGGACCCAGCTCGTTTATGGATAAGGGCAGGCCCTGCCAGGCAGTACCTGCATTTTACAGACATGCTAACATTCACATACTGATTCTGTAGCTGCAATTCTGATTTCCTTTCCATGAGTCTCCTTCACCCGCCTCCCAAAAAAATTCATCCCAGGTCCAAAATGGTCTTCAAAACGGTCCAAGCGAGATGGTGTGTTGTGAGACAGTCACAAAGTGGAAAAATGTAAGCCACAGCACCGTCCCGTTAATACTGTAAGCAGGGCAGTGTTCTTAATGTTTTACTGATCAGTCTTCATACTACCCAGGCATATAAATCTGTCCAGCAACGTTCTCATATTCCATTCTGTGGGAGTTTTTTAAATTGAATGTGCAGTGGTATGTGATCTGATGTGAAGCTACATTTTAAACTGTATATCTAAACAATAATACCTGCTCTGGAGGAATTAGTCAAGCCGTCCGCCCCCACGTCATCTTTCAGTTGTCTGAATGCTTTAGGCAGCAGGCAGTGCACCCAAACACACTCTATTAATGCAACAGGCACAGTATTAAGTGCAAGGGATATAACCCCAAGCAGAAAGGAACGATAGCCAGCAATAGTAGATAACACAAACATATAGACGATTGAAGGGAGAGGCAATTGTGAGAAGTTGGCCTGGTATATGCTGTCCACTAATTAAAGTGGGCACCTTGAACCAATCCAAACGACCCTTATGATGATTAGGTTAAAGATAACCTTCATGAAAGCTATCCTAGTGGTAGCTATGGAGAGCAGCCTTCAGGCTAAGTCTTGAAGGAATGTAAAGCAGCATGTTTTACCAGATCAGAACCTCCTGAATAATCAAATGAAAGGAGAACCACACAAGTGTTATATAAAATATATGTATTTATTACTAAACACTCTCTACTAACCTCTTAATGAGATTAGAGCACAAGGCACACAATACTTAATCAACAGAACGAAGGTAAATAGAACAATACACAGCGGGCTCCAGGGGGAGAACGAACCATATACTAAAAAATTATACAACAATGACGACTTCACTAGACACAGTGCCTAGAGCACGTAGAATCGCTGGGACCCTAAGGAACCACCCAAAGGAGTGACACAGGGAGCCCACGAAGAACGGGTGCAGTGTAGGAACACAAGCGCGAGCTCCGCACAACTCTATGGGAAAGTCGCGGTTGGAAAATTACAGTTTAAGGACACTTCGGAGAGGACTTAAAGCAAACCCTTTTGAACATAGAAGGTTCTAAGGCCAGCACCCTTGTGAGTACCGAGGTACCCGTGTTACCTATTCCAGGGGAGCCGGGTACGTAGGGGTCAAGTGGTGTCGGAAACCCTCGTCGTTTTCAATGGCGTGATGTGAAGAAGTGCTGCTGATGGAAAGATGAAAAGTGTCCAGTGGAATCCAAGCCTGAATTCGAGGTGAGAAGAACCTGAAAGCAGAGGGGACAGAGTCTGCGTCACTTCAGGGTGACCATGGGCTCGGTAGATGAATGCCCACCGATGTCGGGTGCTTCAGGTGTGAAGATAGGATGCTTGAATCTGGAGCCACGGGGACCAGGAGACGTTGACGATGACCAAAGTCCGGAGGTGAACTGTCCCATGAAAAATGTTGAGTGCTGAGAGTTCCGTGTCCAGATTGAACACCAACACGCCTTGGCAAATGCAACCCACTCGGGCAGAGGAAACAAGTTACGGTGAGGACCAGCAAGGTCCAGGAGACTCTCCAAGCTATGGAAAATCAGGGCACGTCTGGAGCAACCAGGGAAGTCCACGGGAAATCAAAGTTACCCTTGCAGGGACCCACAGGCCAACGGACCAGGGATTGCGGAGGGACCTCAAGCTGAATCACGAAGTACCAGCCCATGGAGCACTCGTGGAGTGGAGGCCGGAAAATCTTCGGGGGAAATACTGCTCGGGTCAGGACTACACGTATCCCAATGCACAGCCTCAGGGATCACGAAAAGCATATGCAGCTGCAAAAGTAGACGGTGCACAGGGGTTCGGGTTGCACGGTCCCCACGAGGGATCCTGGTCTCAGGATTGCTGAGAGAGCAGATCGACCTCAGAGACGCTCGGGAACCCACCTCCTGTGTTGCAGAATTCTTCAGAGTCCTCAGGAGCTCGGGAGATGCAAACTGGTCAGATGTGTTAAGGTGCCTGCTGCTGCAGGGGAGTAACTCCTTTACTCCAAGGGAGATTCTTCTGTCGTCCAGCGAAGTGTAGACCGTCAAAGTACTTGGTTTCTTTCACCGCTGGGTCACATATACACATGAGAAACACTGGTCAGACACACAGAGGCTATACATTTTTATTCGGGGCAAAGTTGGGGATGATACTCTGACATTGGGTAGCGTCTATGCTCCCCCGCCATTGCAATGGAATTTAGTGGAGCGGATTATGAACATCTGGGCGGACATGCCAGAGACGCTCTCAGTTGTGGGCAGGGACTGGAATGGCGTCATGGAAAGGGGTCGGGATAGATGGAGGAGTGGGGGCGTAGTAGAGAATGGTCCTCCCACGAAATTACACTCCCTAGTGATGGGACGTGATCGGGTAGATGGCTGGAGGTACATACATGGACCTCGTCGAGAATACACCTCTCTCTCCACAATACATGATTCATTCTAGAGACTAGACTACCTTTTCGTCCCCAGGGTGATAGTGCACAGGGTGGCGTCGGCTGATATTCTGCCCAGGGGCTTGTCAGATCATTCACCGGTGGCCCTTACGCTTCAGATAGGTCAAGAGCGGCAACCGCTTAGATGGCGCATGTCTGTCTGGCATTTGCAGAAAGAGGACTACAGGGAGCATCTGACCGACGCTATCGATCACTATCTGACAGTTAATGTGGGGTCCGTTTCCTCTGCTGCGATACTGTGGGAGGAACTAAAACCCACGCTGAGAGGGGTAGATATTTCCTGGTGTGTGGCGGCGGATAGGGAGCGCAAGAAGGAACTGTTGCGTGTAGAGGCAGAAGTGGAGGCGCTGGAACGTTCGAGCCGGGAAGCGGAGGGCGGCTCAGTCAGACGGCAATTAATATTGGCACAGCAAAACTATGCAGCCCTGCTAATGGACGAAGCCCGCCAAGCTTGGCTGGCGACGCATAGCAGGGTGTATCAATGGGGGGACAGATCCAGCAAGATGCTGCATCGACTATGCCAGGGTGCCTTTCATTCCCAGGCCCTACCGAGAGTCCTAGGCCCGGTCGGGGCACCGCTTATCGAGCCCCCAGCTATCGCTGAAAGCTTTGATATATACTATGAGGACCTCTACACACCAAAAGAATGCCTTACAGCTGCCATCATAGCTAAATTCATAGATGACTTACCGCCTAAGGCCGTTTCAGATGAGGTGCGGGACCGACTAGACCGGCCGCTGACGGATGAGGAGCTGGGCATTGCACTGGGGGAACTGAATCCCGGGAAGGCTCCAGGACCGAACGTATTTCCCAGTGAGTTAAAAAAAGATATTTTATACAGCTGGCCCCACACTTTAGACCGGTGGTGGAGGAGGCGCGGGAGCGCGGCTCGCTGCCCCCGGACTGGAGGCACGCGGAGGTGGTGGTGTTCCTCAAACATGGCAGGCCTCCAGAGCAGCACACGTCGTACCGTTCCATCTCCCTCCAGAACGTGGAGGCGACGGTCTTGGCCAACCGGCTTCTACCACACATTTCCACTCGGTGCACTCCGACCAGGCTGCGTTCATGCCCCAGAGGGCGACCTGACTTAATATCAGGCGCGCACATGTGGCATTGGCGGCCAGCGGGCAGTTGGGGGAATCGGCGACGCTCTTGTTGGCTGACATGGACAGGGCTTTCTATTTCCTGAGCTGGGTGCATCTCTTCGCCTTGCTGCGGAGACTCAACTTCGGTCCGAGGTTCCTCTCCTACCTAATGCTACTATACACAGACCTGACAGTGTCGGTGCGGGTGGCGGGAGCACTCTCCAGGCCCTTCTCTATTCAGCGGGAAACACGGCAGGGCTGCCCCCTTTCCCCGTATCTATTTGCGCTCGCCATGGAGCCGCTGGCGGCCTGGGTGCGCATTGATGCTCAGATTCGGGGATTTGAGTGGGCGCCGGTCCTATCAGATAGAATAGTACTATACGCGGACGACGTCCTTTTCTTTCTCACGGATGTAGACAAGACGGGGCCGCGGCTGATGCGTATCCTACAGATCTTTGGGGAAACCTCGGGATTTTATATGAACCCACGTAAATCTACGCTATGGGCCTTGGGGGGTCGAATGAGAGTGGGAGCATGGGCAACTTCGGTTCAACTGGCGGTGGGGGGGTTGAAATATCTGGGTGTCTTCCTGTCCGATGTGCCGGTAAGTGTCTTGGGAACGCAACTTGGCCCCGGTGTGGGAACGTACCCGGGAAGATCTTAAGGCATGGTCCAGCATGCCCCTATCCCTATATGGTAGGTCGGCGATTTTTAAGATGGTGGCGCTTCCCCGGCTCCTCTACCAATTGCAGAACCATCCATACCAGATCCCACCCCGATGGTTTAAGCAAATGAATGCAGCGCTGGGTCAGTTTCTGTGGGAGGGGGGGAAAGGTGAGGGTGGCCTTGCACACATGCTTCCTGTCTACCTACTGTGGGGGTCTTGCATTCTCAGATGTCCTCTCGTACTATCAAGCTTCACACTTACTAGTCCTTAATGAGTGGTGGTATGGTGACAGGGGAGACCCAGCATATGCAGTTGAGCGGCAGCTTATGGAACGCCATTCCTTACATACGATACTATACTCAGCACCGCTCCGGAGGTCGTTGCCATCAGTCACGCGGGTGGTGTTTCTGATCTGGAGAAAGGCTCTGAGCCGGATGGGGTGGTGGAACACTTTGACCCGTGAGACCCCCCCCACCCCTTTGGGACAATGGGCGTTTACCTCAACTGGCAGCACTGCACGGCTTCCGTGGATGGGATGCAATAGGCATCTCAGTTCTGGGGATGTTATGAGGGACTTGACACTTAAATCCTTCCAGGAACTACAGGAGGAGTATGCGATGCCGTGCTCACAGTTTTACCGCTACCTACAATTTAGGCACGCCCTATCCCCTAGCTTGGAGGGCCTGGAGTCCCTACCCGAATTTAGTCCCATAGAGACGAAGGTCTTCATGGGGGACCTCCCGGATCACAAGATCTCCCGAATAGATCAGTCACTGGTCATTCACTGCTCTCCCAACCTACAGAGGCTTAGGAGTGCTTGGGAGGAAGACGTGGGTGCATTGGAGGAGGAGGACTGGGCTGAGGCCCTAGCGGCCCGGCGGGGGGCGGCGATAGCAATGCGCCTAAGGCTAGTGCAGTTCAAGTACTTACACAGGGTGTATTTCACCAGAGTGCGTCTGTGGAGGGCGGTAATGATCGCCTCTCCGAGTGCCTTGGTTGTCATTGGGAGGACGGTACACTTATACACACGGTCTGGAGCTGCCTATCATTAAATAGCTTTTGGCGAGGGATATACTCCTGCCTCTCTGAGGTATTGGGATGGGAGCTCCCCCGCATGCCGCAATTGGCCCTTCTACATATTATGGAGGGAGTGGGGGGTAATATTTATAAACGCTACCTCTTACAACTGGGCCTCACATTAGCAAAAAGGGATATTGCCAGGGCCTGGAAGGCACTTAGGGCCCCATCGGTGGCTGCATGGAAAAATGGGCAAGATTTTTGTATGGGGTTAGAACAACCCGTTTTCCTTGCCAGGGGGTGTCTGCGCAAACACTAAGATATGGAAGCGGT
This sequence comes from Triturus cristatus, assembly GCF_964204655.1. Classification (NCBI taxonomy): domain Eukaryota; kingdom Metazoa; phylum Chordata; class Amphibia; order Caudata; family Salamandridae; genus Triturus; species Triturus cristatus. Next base: position 20,572,827 of record NC_140584.1, read on the forward strand.
GGGCAGACTAACAGGGTCTATTATTGGAACCGCCACAGGAAGTAGAGGCACGCTTGCCGGACTAATTCACATGCACTTTCTTGGACGGTGGTGGCGGGGGTGGGACGGCTCGGAGGGACCAGTATCCCCGGTTGTGATGTTATGTGATGGACAGGTTTATGTGGCATCGGCGCAATCTGGGGGGCGGGGGAGGTTGGGGGGGGATTTGTTATACTGTGGTTCGCTAATACCTGCAAGAGTTAAAGTCATTATCAATGTATGTTTGATGTGTGCAGATGTCTCTGGAGTGCAGAGCCTTGCAATATACGTGAAACTAGATAAATACAATTTTTTTTTTTTTTTTAAGTACTTGGTTTCTGCTTGCAGAGTTCAGTCCAGGTAAAATCTAAAGTCCTATAGTCAGGTTTCCTACTTTATACCCAAGGAAGGGGTTGGACAAACTCTGTGGACCCACCTAGGGGAGGGTCAGGACAGAGGGGTGGCTACACCCATGTCTCTTGTCCAGTTTTGCGCCAGAGTAGGATCAAATGGCTCCTGCAACCAGTTTGAGCTGGACTATGCACAGGGACACCAGATGTTCCCCCAATGCAGACTTTCTGGCACTCTGAGAATGCACCCACCCAGCCCCAATACATTAAAGCCTGTCTGGGAGGTGGTCACACCTCCCTGTGACAGGAAACCTATTGTCAGGCCTTCCTCTGCTCGAGCTTGGCTCAGCAGCAGGAAGGCAGACCCGTGTCTGTGGCTGGCAGCATCCATTTTGTGATGCCCAGGTCGAGAAAGCTGGTACCGGGTGTACCGGTGTTTCACCGAAGTCCCTCTAGAAGTGTGGAATCGTACATCCTCCGCCAGTTAATGGCAGGGAGGTATGATTCCAAGGTGTTTGACACCAAACGCAACATGTTTCTAAGCAGCAGTTTTAAAGTTAGCATTTACCACGAGGTTATAATGCACTTAAATATATATGGTTGGCTGCATCACAGACAACCCCGGAAAATAGGTTCCAAAAGGCTGCAGAGGGGCTGTGCTCATGCAGGGGCATCCTCTCGCAAAAAAAACAGCACCCTACCTTCAGGATTGATAAGGTCTGCCATAGGGGTGACTGATAGGTTTATATGTGCAGGGATTTAGAATAGATATAGGTAACCTATATCTACCTAAGGGGTGCTTGCACCACCTTACACAGGCTGCAGTAGCAGACCTGTGGTATCATTTTGAATGGCCTCTCAGGGGTGGCACAATACATGCTTCAGCCCCTGGGAGGCCTCTGGGGTACCTATGCCCTGGGTACATGGTGTACCATATACTAGGGACTGATAAGGGTACCCCAGTATCCAATCTGGAGTGTACCTAAAGTACATGCATTGCAATTTAAGGGAGAAAGCAGATAGACTGGGGTCCTGGATAGCAGGATCCCAGTCAGACTAGTCAAAAACCAGTAATACACCAGGAAAAAAGTGGGGGTAACTACGCAGTTAGATTCTACCTTCCTACAGCAATTACAACTTAATATTGCTATTAACAATGCCAAGATCTAGTATGTTTTTCAAATGCAGTATTACATTTTCATGCGCGGAGTAAACACTTGCTTCTTCCCTGTAATAGGATGTCTCTGACTCCTTCCCTAGTGTAATGTTGCCTTGGAATCTCCACACAGAATAATAACTTCACCGATCTGCGAGAGGAAATCTTTCCATTCGGTTTCACCCACTTAGGCCTTCAGATCTAATTTGACTCAAACATGAGGCTCTGAAGAAGTGCCCCGACTGCACTCAGACACTGCCGGGGCCTGCTATGGCCCCAAAAGGAAGTACTGACACACTGACATCACCTCAACCTGACTCGGGGATTCCAAGAGGTACAAGCACTTGAACCCCAACATGACAGAAGTAAAATGCCTCACTGACGGCCCGCATCACCGTCAAAAGCTGCTGTGCCATGAATAAAGAAAGCACCAGCAGCCTTTGTAGTCGGAAAAAAATCACCATCTACGTGGCTCAATAGTAAATAAATACTGCATCATTGTCAGGCTACTAATCAAGAGATGTTAGAAAAAAGCAAAAAACAAACAAACACTAGAATGCATGCCGTTTCAAGATACGCACCCAGGATCTGGATTCTGGAACAGCATGCAACTTCAACCTCACTCCTCCTTTCAACCAGCTAGAAAGAAGCAAGAAACACATCTTTTCAAGGACGGTCTCTCTTAACTTCCTTGTACTGGGATGAATGAGCAAAGACCTGCTCAGGAAGTATGCAATATACAACAGAATTGCCCCTGAATCCATTAGCAAAGTTTGTTTCTTCCCAACAGGTGTTGAGCTATACAAGCCGCTTTCCAGAAACACATCCATACACGGTGCAGAAATCTAAGTCCTCATACATGTTCAAGATTGGACTGGCCAAAAGGGATGCAGGGAAAACCCCCGGTGGGATGGGGTCAGCGGATTGCGTTCAGGTCTTAGTGCAGTGGGATCCTCGGCCCTTCCTAACCTGAAAGCAGACAGGAAAAAGCAGTACACTCTTTTGATAAAGGCGCATACATGATATGCAACTGTAACAAAATAGTGGTCCTTAGTGCTAAGCCAGGCCCCAAAGAGTTAAAATATTGCATTGGTTTACATACCGAACTGCCTGTAAAATTAATGGCTTCAGAGACATTATATTTAGAAATAGTGCTACAAGATCAATGTCATAGTCACTGCATATACCACCCAGAGGGGGTGAGATTTGCTTGGCAATTTATGGAACTGGCATTAATACAATCTCAAGGTCTGCATTTACCTTGAATTCTGTACTGTTTGTACAGAAAATAGCATACACTGGCGATAACTGTGATTGGAACTATCCGGGGTACGTTAATTTAATGATGATGACTTAAAATCTATGCAGAACTTGGAGGGTTAGCTGGGCCAGACACATAGATCGGAGAGGGCTCCTTCTTAATTCTGCCACCATCATTTGGCATTGAGACTCATTGGACCACAGGTGCTGAATCTTGACCACCTCTGGATGTAGGCAGCGCAACATCCCTGCCTGAGCAGGATGCATGAGGAGAGTGCCAGCCAGAGGGCCCCATGGAATGGAGAGCGGCCTGCTCAGTGTGGTGTCGGAGAGTGCTGGGCACCTTTGCGGGCCGAGAGAGCTGTGAAGCTCTTGTGCGGTTCAAGGGGGGATTGTGAGCCAAAGATGCTTAAGGGTGTGCTAGGCGAAATAACATCGGTCTTATTGGGCTGGGGTGCTCGGATGGACAGAATATGGAATTGTTCTTGGACAAGTGGATTTTTGTGACGCTCGCAGGAAGGATCCCTACATTCTTCTCAACTGAAAGGGCTTGTCGGGTTCCAGGGCACACCCGCCCAGGGCCGCGACGAGACCGATGGTGGCCAGACCGCTTAATTATAAGGACAGAGATCTACTTTCTAGAACCAAAGGCCCCAGGCTCAACAATGCTACCCACAGCAATGTCTACCCTGTTTACACAACCGACGTTCCAAGGCAACATAATTATTTTACAGGCATAAAAAAACTATGCACCATTAGCCTTGTATAAGCCCTAATGTACCCTGCGAAACTCAGAGTAACCGGGAACAGTGAGACATTCTGTTGACAGCCTCCAGAGGGGCCTTGTCTTGGCTACAACTGAAGGCAGTGCTGCTTCCTCTGTCTAGGAACCAACCTATAGCGAGATGAGAGCAACAACGACCCAGGAGTTGAAGGGCAGGAGGTCACAAGGATGCCCCAAAGAAAAGGCGTTCATTGAGAGGGTGCAGGGGGTGGTCAAAGCCAAGTTACAGAGCAAGAACCCCTTCAACGTATTGGCAATTGAGCATAACCTGGAATCTGGGTCAGTCAAGCGTAGCTCGAGTGACTCGGATATGAGATGGCGCATGGACCAGCTTTAATGCCAGGGATGGCAGACGCTATTACTTAACTGTGTCTTGCAAGTACTTGCTATATTACATCTCTAATAGTTCTGGGTAGTGTAGTTATGAAAGTGCTAGATTCTTGACACATAGGGGTCCGACAGACACTAGGTGCCCTTTTGGGGGGTGGCGGAGGGGGCACAATGCAGAGCGCTCCAGTACTAATGCAATATCCCCATTACCCATCTTGTAAATGGTTATTCAAAGTGTATACGTTTTGTTAAGTTTGCGTTTTTGTGTATACTAAGGCTAAGACCATGTTGAATTCTATTCTTTACTGGGAGATGGGGTTGTTGATATTGTTTTTATACAGGGGCAAATAACTCAGTAGTCACAACAGATATGAAGGTGGTATGCATTGGTTGTTGTGTGCAGACCAGGTAGGTGCAGTGGGCTACAGCAACAGCAATATGGCCCTGCTAGCAAATAATAGTAGAACCACGGGAAACAGATATAATATGTTGACATGGACTATACAGGCCATGGTTACTCCTCTCAAATGAAACAAAATATACAACTATCTTAGGCACACCTTTATTAACAGGAGACATGCCTCATTATGGCTGAATTTCCCAGCATTCCCTGGGGGGCACTGAGGGGTGGAGCATGGGTATGCTGATGTTTATATTTCCCTGGGGTTTCCTTTGTACAACGTAAAGCCTGCACTGCCACTGAGGATATATAGTGATAAAAAAGACACTAGATGGAGCTTCACTGGTCCTGACAGCACTTTACACCCCTATTCTGAATTCAAGCACACCATCATACTGACATTAGTACAAGATTTATGACCGCCATGTCTCTGGGGGGAGGAGGGAGCAGGAACTTTAATTGCAAACCCAACACTCACTTAGATCAGTTACCCTACTACCACTCACAGCGAGCATTAGGATCACACAAAAGTGTTGGCAATAGATGTCTATCAGACAGTTATACAATGGCTGAAGGGTAACGCACCTGGATGATGGGGGTATTCCTTTTTTTCCTGGGTTCACCGGCTACACACTAGACTGGACATAATTCACTATAATGGTGCCCTCTTGCCAAAGGTTAAAAAAAGGAAACAATGGCTCCTGCGGTATAATAACCAACTATATGATATACAAAGCACAATGGCAATATATAGGGTTTAAAGCAGAGTCAGAAAGAAAAATTGGCTATACACATCGGAAGGTTGGTACACAATGATATTCTTTATATTTATAATGAGCAACATATAAACAGTATCTTAATACACATTCAAGTCAAAATACGGATTTTAACAAACAGTCATACATGGTGTCCCAGTGAGAAAAGTGGTTGAACCTAAACTAAAAAGTGACATAAGGTGCAACATAAGTGAGAGGTTCCAATTGTTTAATATAAAGGCGATCATGCGGAATAATGCAATACAGTTCTCAACACTTATTCATCGTAAGTGTTAGACAATGATTCGCCTTTGTTTATTGTCGACGGCGTTTCGACCCTATTTAGGATAGAGGGTCTCTTCAGGACCTTATAATATTGGGACACCTGAACGATGGTAATGCTGCCTAATATGTGAAGGTGGTGACACCATGTTGGAAGTGAAAGAAAACAACTCACAGAGTACCCAGCCGGGAGCCCTTGTGAGGGTAGAATCAGGCAGTTAAACAGCAGAATCACTGTGGGTCGTTGTAGTAAGCTTGCGCCACGTTTAATGGTGGTTTAAAAAAAAAATGACTATATCTAGTATTGGATTTTAAATATTTTTTAAAGATTTATTTCCTTGGGTAAGGTATTTTCTCTTGGCAGTCAGCGACTTATATACTCAGGTGAGGGAGCGTGGTTTACACACAAAGCAAGATGGCCGCAGATTATTGAGATACGTCCCACCACACAGCTCTTCTGCGTTTAAACTGCCACTTTCTGCTCTTTTAAAAAAAAAATTAGACCTCTACAAATGCTGCTTACCATCTTTGCAAAATTTTGAGCCAACAACTGGCTTGCAGGAGCTTCTCCTTAGTCCCGGTGCTGCAGCCGTGAGTTTCAGTCAGACGTGAGCGGCCTCCATTTCATTAGCGTGCAGCTCGCAATGCTGTCTTTCTGACACCTCGTACCACTCTCTCCTCAGCACAACCCTAAACATGCTTTTGTATGTCATATTAGGTACTGCAGCAACTACGCGTAACCAAATCTTTTATGAGGGTTGCTTCATTATTTATTTTTATCTGCACCTGGGCGTAATTCATTTCAATTGAATGGTCACCATTTTGTCTGCATGCTGCTCAATCTTCATAATTTTTATCTTCATCTTGTTCGCCTGACCCAGCGCCTGACCCTTATTGAGTGGGCTCCAAAAAGTGCTACCAGGCCAGCCTAGAGCTACAGTGCATGTGCGTGGGCGCACGCGCCATGCTGTACAGCGATTACTTTCACGGCCGCTTTGATGTTTGATCGTGATCGCGTTCGCGATCACTTTCGCGGCCGCCCGCCGCTTTGCATAGCCAATAGGTCTTGCTTTTGGGACCTTATAAGTATTTAGTTATGCAACTGTTGTATGGCTAAACACTTACAAGGTCCCAAAGGCGAGACCTATTGGCTATGCCAATGCTTGTTTGGCATGCCTACTGTATTCTAACATCTTCTGTGGCAACCTTCCCATAATATATGAATAATGGAGTGACTTTCTTCTGCTACATTTATCGTCTTTAACCTATTTTTTACAATTACTTCTTTTATTTGGCTCTGGCCTATATTTCTGCGCTGGATTACACAATAGTAGGTATCTCCTTTGGTCATTGGGCTACGCTGGTGAATTGAACTATCTGCTATTATCAAATATTTGCTTCTTAAAAGTTCCCGTTCTTCGTTTCATATTACTAACATAGCTGTACACCCTGTTGTCATAGTGAACGGGTACGATTAAATCGGTTCAGAAGATTCTTCATCGCTCTATGCACTAAGTTAAAATGGCCAGTAATCTTCTTGCTGCTTCTAAACCCTCTTCTGTTAGTGCAGAACCTAAAAGGGCTAAAAATGATCCTCCATCTCCCATTATGTCTTCTCATAATCCTATTTTGGACACCAAACTTCACGAGGTGAAGGGTCTGAAACCTTTTATGAGTGCTATGAACAACAAACATCAACTAATAGAAGTTCGGTGGATCGCTATGGAAGGTAGAATGTTAGGCATGGAACAACAACGTACAAGTGATTTACAAGATGCCACTACTAATATTTCTTTGATGTAACAGGAAATCCATAACCAAGCTTCACACCGAAGATCTTGAAAACAGAAACAGCTGTAAGAGTTTATATGGACTACCAGAAAATCTTGAAGATCCAGATCATCTCACCTTCATGAAAAAAATCTTGCCTGAACTTTTGGATCTTCCAAATACTCCACCTTTGACCCTTCAATGAGCACATTGTTTAGGTCGATCTCAACCCCATTCCAACAGGGCAAGGGATATCATAATGCTATTTTTGGAATTGACTGACTTGATGGATTTTTTGAAGGTAGCTAAAGAAAAACGCTGTCTTGTATGGTCCGGGCAGAATATTTTTATCTCTCAAGACCTTTCCAATGCCACAAACGCCAGACGAAAAAAATTCCTTGCTCTTCGACCTCAAATAAGACAGTTGAACATTGACTGTGGGATTTTACATCCCTGCCGATGTAAAATCACCTATGAGGGCATCATACAATCCTTTGATGATACTGGTAAACTAAAATTGTTCCTTCAATCTATCTTATCTCCCTCTCTGGATACGTCTGTCCAGCACTCTTAAAAACTTTCTTATGAACTTGTGTTTCTCCTCTCCTCTTTTTCTTTATGTGCGAGTCTTTATAGCTGTCTTTTAGAATTCTTATTTTTATCTCTCTGCTGTTTCTCTTGCTCTAGGTGCTGCCATGTCTCATGCCCATTTTCCATACTCTTCGCTTCAGATCTGGATCTTTCCGTGAGCGGTCTCTTTACTTTACTGTCCATTCCCTTTCTTTTTTTCTATCCCCTTACTCTCTCTCTCTCTTGTTCTTTTTCTAGGAGTGCTTTTTTGTTTTTTATTGTTATCATGTTTGTCTTGCTTTTATGTTTAATGGATTTTAATATATGGTGTCTTTTTGTTTTCCTTCATGTTTTTTGCAGCTTCTCATCCATGTTCCTGTTCCCCTACTCCTAATTCCCAATATGTTTAACGTTATCTCGTGAAACGTTTCGTGGTTTGGGACATCCCATTAAAAGACAAAAGGTCAAAGTTAAATTCACATGTTACTATTTTGCTGGAAATTCACTGCAATGACGTTGATTCGCTAAAGGTTAAAAGGCATTGGGTTGGTCAGATTGTTTATTATCCAGCTATTAACCGTAAAGGTGGTGTAGCCGTTCAGTTTCATAAAATGTTGCATGCACAGATTATTTCACTTCAATGTGATACTGATGGAGGATGGGTACTGGCTACTGTTAATATTCAGAAGAAACAGATCTCTTTATTTAATATCAAGAGTCCTGTGAAACCTGATCCTGATTTTTGGAATAATATTAAAATAAAATTGGCCTTAATTGACAATCCTATTATTATTGTTGCAGGAGATTTTAATCAGTCGTTAGATCCCTTTACTGCTAGGAAATCCAAGTGTAAATTTAACCCTGATAGAGCTTATAAGGCATTTCAATCGGCCCTTGCCAGTTGTCCATTTTTCGATGTTAGGACAACTTGTAATCCTGATACTTGTGAATTTACATTTTTCTCTAATGTATATCATACCATGCCTAGAATTGATTATATATTAGTTATTAGAACATTGGAAGGTTTGGAAGCTCCATTGAAAACAATGGAGTGCTCCGGGCTTATAATGGCTGGTATAACCCCGGAGCTCCAACATTCCAATTCTTCTTTGTTCACTGCTCTAGCTGTGAACAAAGGCTTCGGGGAGCCTCAGGGGATTTCAATCCCCTTGAGTTCCCTGAAGCCTTTGTTTAATTTGTTAGAACATTCTGACCTCTAGTGGCAGAATGTTCTAATAGCCTTATAACCCTTCATAGCAGGGCTATACCGGCTATTAAAGGCTATACTATGTGTTTAATTCCCTTCATTCAATCCTCAGAAATTGCCTTCGTTTTTATTTCAGATCATGCTCCTATTCCATCTTATTTTTATTTATCCTTCACTAATTCTAAAACTGACTGTTGGAAATTAAATAATTTTCTTTTGTCGGATAATAATTTTATTAGAGAAGTCAATACTTTTATTAATGAGGTTTTTTTTAAATGGAACAGTCTTATTGACGCCTCCATTCCTACAAACAAGGATGCTTTTAAGGCTGCCTTTTAGACCTTTACTATAGCTTATTCAGCTAAATCGAAAAATATAGCAAATTCACAATATTGAATATGCTACTTACCAGTATGCATCTGTTCTTGGCATGTAGGGCTGCTGACATTCATATCTGTGCATAGATCGCCGCCTAGTGTTGGGTCCGGATGTTTGCACGTTGTTGTCCTGGAAGAGTCTTCGAAGTATCCTTGGATAGGTGACTCCTCCCCTGGACTACAGTGCGCATGGGCATCCTCTCCATCCTCAGATTGTTTTTCGCCATTGTGGCAGTGATGGAGTAGATACAGAAAGTGATGACCATGCTTGCAGTAATTCTGAGAGCTGCAGCTGCGACAGGCGCCGGGGAGGAGGGAGGGCGATATGAATGTCAGCAGCCCTACATGCCAAGAACAGATGCATACTGGTAAGTAGCATATTCAGTTCAAGGCATGTGGGCTGCTGAATTCATATCTGTGCATAGAATACATAGCAGTGCCCTCTATTAGCGGCGGCTACCCGTGCCAGCTGCAGCGGTCTGAAAAAGTGTTTTGAGAACAGCCTGTCCTACAGCTGCCTGCTGTTTTGATTGCACATCTACGCAATAGTGTTTTGTAAATGTGTGTGTAGTGGACCATGTGGCTGCTCTGCATATATCATGCAGGGGAATATTTCCTAGGAAGGCCATGGAAGCCCCCAACTTACGTGTTGAGTGGGCTCGTGGTGGAATAGTTAATGTGCGTTTTGCCTTTTGATAACAGATTTGAATACACTTAACTATCCATCTGGCTATCCCTGCTTTGGAGATGGCGTTACCTTTGTGGTGTGGGGCAAAGGCAACGAACAGTTGTTTTGTCTTCCTGAATGGTTTAGTCCTGTCGATGTAGTACATGAGGGCCCTCCGTACATCTAGTGTATGTAGTGCCCTTTCTGCAACAGTTTGTGGGTTTTGGAAGAAAACGGGCAGTTCAATAGTCTGGTTCATGTGGAACTGCGATATTACCTTGGGCATGAACTTGGGGTTGGTACGTAGTACGACCCTGTTGGCGTGAACCTGAATAAATGGCTCTTGAACGGTTAGTGCCTGGAGTTCACTAACTCTTCTGAGGGAAGTGATCGCTACTAGGAAGGCCACTTTCCAGGTAAGGAATTGAATCTCGCATGAGTGTAGAGGTTCAAAGGGTGGACCCATCAGGCGTGTGAGGACCAAGTTGAGGTTCCACATTGGAGCCGGTGGGTGACTAGGTGGAATGACTCGTTTGAGCCCTTCCAAGAATGCTTTGATGGCAGGCACTCTGAATAGAGAGAGGTGCTGCCTGGTTTGCAGATAGGCTGATATTGCGGTCAAATGGACACGTATAGAGGTGTACGCCAGATTGCATCGATATAGGTGTAAGAGATAACAGATGATGTTTTGGATGGATGCGTCCAGCGGGTTGATGTCATTATTACCGCAATAAATGACGAACCGTTTCCATTTGGCTGCATAGCAAGCTCTGGTAGTGGGTCTCCTGGCCTCCTTGATGATGTCCATACAGTCAGGTGGCAGGTTGAGATAGCCAAACTCTAGGACTTCAGGAGCCAGATCGCCAGATTCAGCTGTTGCGGATCTGGGTGCTGAACCTCTCCATGGTTCTGCGTCAAATGCGCGGGTTTGATCCGTAGCCTTTGATGCGGCACCACGGAAAGTTCGAGGAAGGTGGTGTACCACGGCTGGCGTGCCCACGTGGGAGCAACTAGGACGAGTGTCAGGGAGTGTTGTCGGAGTTTGCGGGCCACTAGCGGTATCAATGGCGCTGGGGGAAAAGCGTACGCAAATCTGCCGGACCAGTTCATCCATATCGCATTGCCCTGCGACTGCGGATGTGGGAATCTGGCGGCGAAGCTTGGGCATTTTGCGTTTTCGCTTGTCACGAATAGGTCTATCTCCGGATGACCCCACTGCTGAAAGTACGGTTGGAGTACTGATGGGTGTAACTCCCACTCGTGCATTTGGTGGCTGTGTCTGCTGAGCAGATCCGCCATCTGGTTGTCCTTGCCAGGGAGGTGTTCCGCCATGAGGAACATGTTCCTTTGAATGGCCCACTTCCACATGCTCTGAGCCAGATGAGACAACTGTGGAGAGTGTGTGCCTCCCTGTTTCTGTATGTAGTACATTGCGGTCATGTTGTCCGTCCGGATCAACACGACCTCGTTGCATAGATGTACTTTGAATGCCTTCATGGCTAGGAAGATTGCCATCAATTCCAGAAGGTTGATGTGCAACTTCTTTTGTTGTGTTGTCCATAGTCCTTGCACTGTGTAGTGGAGTACATGAGCTCCCCATCCCTGGAGAGACGCGTCCGCTGTCAGTACTATTTGTGGGACAGGCTCTTGGAACGGTCGGCCCTTGCAAAGGTTTTGTGGATTCCACCAATGCAGAGAGTTGTATGCCCGACCGCTCACCAACACTAGGTCCTTTAACTGTCCTTGAGCCTGATTCCACTGACGTGCTAGGCACTCCTGAAGTGGGCGCATATGTAATCTCGCGTGCGGGACTATGAAGATGCAGGAGGCCATCATGCCTATCAACTGCATAAACACTCGCGCTGGAAGTGAGTGATTGGGTTTGAATTTGGAGATCAGCAGTTGTATGCTGTTGATCCTCACTAAATTTGGCAGAGCTGTGGCCGCCAGAGTGTCTATAGTCGCACCTAGGTACTGTTGTACGTGTGCGGGCTGGAGATGGGACTTTGGATAATTCAGTGAGAATCCCAGACTGTGAAGAAGGTGAATGGTGCGGGACATGTGGCTTGCACATTGCTGGGCTGACTTCGCTTGAACGAGCCAGTCGTCTAGGTAGGGGTAGACGTGTATATGCTGCCTCCGTAGATGTGCTGCCACCGTAGCTAGGCACTTCGTGAAAACCCTGGGCGCTGTTGTCACGCCGAAGGGAAGGACTTTGAACTGATAGTGCTGCCCCTGAACAGTGAACCTGAGGTATTTTTTGTGTGAGGGGTGGATGGGTATGTGAAAGTACGCATCCTTGAGGTCCAGTGTGGCTAGGAAGTCTCCCTGCTTGAGAAGCGGAAGGACTTGCTGTAGAGTGAGCATATGAAAGTGCTCTGAAAGAATGTACTGGTTCAGGGGTCTCAGGTCCAATATAGGTCTGAGCGACCCGTCCTTTTTTGGAATTAAGAAGTAGAGGGAGTACACTCCCGCACCCTGCTCGTGGATGGGTACGACCTCTATAGCGCCTTTTAGAAGCATACTTTGCACTTCTTGCTGTAAGAGCGTTAAGTGCTCTGAGGACATAGGACGGGTTCTTGGTGGTATTGTGGGTGGAGTGGAGGTTAACTCCAGACAGTAACCGTATTTTATAATATCTTTGACCCACCTGTCCGTGGTGATGGAATTCCACGTGGACAGGAACCTTTGTAGCCTTCCCCCGACAGGTGTTATGTGGTCGGGAGGAAGGGAGAGGGCGTCACTGCTTGTTCTTGGGGGAGGACCTGGTGTTGCCGTAGCCGCGTCCTCTGCCCTTTGTGCTGGAGCCACGATATCCACCTCGGGTGTTTTTATCATAGGTGGTCTGTGTATTGCCTTTGTTATATGTTTGTTGTGACCCCTGTCCTCTACCTGCTCCCTTGTTTCCGGTGCGACGAAAGGAGCCGCTCCGAAAGGACTGAGTTTGTAGTGCGCCCATGGACTTTGCAGTGTCCGTATCCTTTTTTATCTTTTCGAGGGTGGTGTCAACCTCTGGCCCGAATAAATAGTCGGGGTTGACGGGCTGGTTCAGTATATTGTTTTGTACCTCAGGCTTGAATCCTGAGATCCGTAGCCAGGCATGTCGTCGCAACATGACGCTTGTGTTTATGGCTCTGGCAGCCGTGTCTGCAGCATCTAGTGCGCATTTGATGGAAGCGTTCGTTAGTAGCTGTCCTTCTCTGATGAGCATTTCTGCGCCTTCCTTGAACTGGTCAGGGAGATGTTGGAATATTTGCTCAAGAGTGTCATAGTGCGCTCTATCATAGCGAGCAAGGAGCGCCTGAGTGTTGGCTATGCGCCATATGTTGGCAGCTTGGGCGGCAACTCGCTTGCCAGAGGTTTCTAACACCTTGGACTCTTTGTCCGGGGGAGGAGCGTCACCTGTTGTTTGCGAGTGTGCCCTCTTGCGTGCATTCGCTACGACGATGGAGTCGAGTGGCAATTGTCCTCTGATGTAAGTAGGATCCCCAGGTGCTGATCTGTATTTCTTATCAATCCTGGGGTTTATCACTCGTGCCCTGGTGGGTTCTTTGAAAATGTCCTTGGCTGGTTTGAGGACCCCCTTCAACATTGGCAGAGTCTTTACATGTCTTTCTGAGGATGCAAAGGTGTCCATTAGAAAGTCATCTTCGATGGTATCAGAGTGAAGCTGCACCCCATGGTTATTGGCAGCACGTTCGATAAGAGCATTGAACGCCGCAGTATCCTCCGTAGGAGATGTCTTTGCCCCATAGAGTTGAGGATCCTGTGCATCGAGAGGTGCACTGGGGTCTGCAGGGTCGCCCCAAGTTTGATCAGGGTCCTGCTGGTCATCAGGGTCCGTGTCTACATGGTAGGGGACTTGGTCAGCCATGTAGTCCTCCAATGCGTCTGTATCGGAGCGTGTGGGGGAGAACCGGTGTGGATCCTGGCAGGATGAATGGAAGGGTTCATAAAGGAGAGGTTCCGATTCTGCAGGCAACTTCCTTTTTAGTGGGATCCTGAAAGGGTCCAATGGCGGCTCCGAAGTTATCCTTCGGTCCTGGAGAATCATCCTGCCAGTGCCGGCGTCGATGACACGTGCCGGAGACGTCTCAGCAGGTGTGACCGTAGGTTGGGTGACCCGTGTCCTGAGTTGGAACATTTTTGGGATTGTTGACGGAGGCAAGCCGAAGGTAATGTTGGTCGGCCCCGAAGAGGCTGCGGGAGCTCCGACCGAACCGGAGCCCGACGTGTCCTGGAGGACAGGTGTGGTTTTGCTGCCTTGCGTCGCACCAGGTCGTACTTGGGGCGCCTTCGAGGCTTTGGCATCGGCCAGGCTCGTAGAGGCGGCCGTAGATTTTTTCGGCGCCGGCGGGTCATCGAGTCGGGGTGAAGAGATCACCGTCGAAGTCTTCGATATCTGAGGCTTAGGTGTCAACGAGGGAGCGATGTGAGACACAGCAGGCGTCACGGCCCTTGGTGTCGTCGGTGCCGGTAGCCGAGCAGGTTTGTCGGTGCCGATGGCTTTTTTCCGTTTGTCGACTCCAACGTCGCCCGCTTCAAGTTCGGCACCGAAGTCCCTCTTGGTGCGGTCGGTGCCGACGCGGTGCGCTGGCGTCGAAGGCCTCGATCCGACCAGCGCTACTTTCAGTTTCGGTTTCGGTGGAACCTGAGCAGCTTTCGGTTTCGGTTTTGTGGTAGGGAAACCAGCCTGTTTATGTAGTAATGGCTGCCGCTGAACGTCCGAGGCCGGGCCCGAGGGCGGGGCTGAAGAACTGCGGGATGGGTCTCGGGTAAGGCCCGAAGGCGATCCCTCGACCGGAGCCATAGGCTGTGGCACTGGTGTTTGAACGGTTTGAACAGGTAGGCCTTGTTCATCGTTGGAGCTACTTTCTTCGGCCCCGAAGGCCTCCTCGTCGTCTCCTACCTCGGTGTCGTCTTCACCTCTGTGGAAGAGTGACTCGTCTTCCTCGTCCGATCCGGGTTCGTGTTCGGAAACGGGACTGGAGGGCAAGACTTCCAATTCCTCGACGTCTTCGGCCTCGCCGAAGATGTCTGATGGGGCCGGTGCCGCGTGCTGCGCCTCGAGTCTCGCCGCTCGTCGATTCCGCAGAGTCTTCTTCGAGCGGAACCGGGCACAGGCCATGCATGTTGATTCGTCGTGGTCCGGCGAAAGGCATTTGTTGCACACCGGATGGACGTCGATGTGTGGGTACTTCGCATTGCATACCGGACACCTTTTGAATGGCGTCCTGGATTCCATCGTCGAAGTAGTCGATGGACAGGTAAATGCGAAAGCAGTCGGTGCTGAAAGTTAGTAAACTAACAAATTCTATCGAAACCCGATCGATAAACAGTACCGACGCGAACTAAAGGCCTTTTGGCCTCGAAAAAATGTTTTCCTAACTTGAGCTAAGATAGCACATCCGAACCCAATGGCGGAAAAAAACAATCTGAGGATGGAGAGGATGCCCATGCGCACTGTAGTCCAGGGGAGGAGTCACCTATCCAAGGATACTTCGAAGACTCTTCCAGGACAACAACGTGCAAACATCCGGACCCAACACTAGGCGGCGATCTATGCACAGATATGAATTCAGCAGCCCACATGCCTCGAACACTTCGTTATTACAGCAAATTAAACCACTGGAACTACCTATCCCACCTCTAAATCTTCCTCTGTTTTACATGACTTGGTTAAAGTGAAGTCTACCTACCCTTAAAAAACTCACCACCACTGATGCTTGCAATATTCTGTTTAAAGTCAAATCTAGTTATTATGGAGGTCAAAATAAAGCGGGCAAAATGCTCGCTAATTATTTAAAATTCAAATCTCAACATAAAAATATTAGACTCATTCGTAGTAAACTCTCAGTCAACACTGCTTCCTTGGATGCTGACAGCTCTAAAACTTTCCAAGATTACTACGAATCACTATATTAGGAAGATACCAATCCTTCAGAGCAAGATATTTAAACTTTTTGTAATGGTCTTCTGTATCCTCCTTCCATTCATGATGAATCTAAATCATTGGAAGCTGACATAACTCTTCAGGAGATTTTAAGTGGTATTAAATTACTAAACAAACCCAGGGCCCAAATGGATTTTCTATTGAATTATTTTCAGATTTTTCTTCAATTTTTGCGCCAAAACTACTTGAACTTTTCAATTCCTTTCTTTTAGATTCTAAAGCCACTGGATCCATTTTGGAAGCACTAATAGTTATCATCCCTAAGACCGACAAAGATCAGGCCTTCTGTAAAAATTATCGTCCCATTTCATTAACTATGATTGTAAAATATTTGCAAAACTTTTAGCATCCTACATTGACAATGTTGTCCACTTACTTGTTAAATCTGATCAATCTGGTTTTATTAAGGGTAGGCTAACTGTGGACAATGCCAGAATGATCTCCAATATTCTTCATTTTGGCATATCACTCTCCCCTGGTGGCCTTATCTTTTGAAGCTGAAAAGGCATTTGACTGCATTAATTGGCAATATACATGGGCTTTGGTTCTAATGTTATTTCTTTTATTAAATAACTATACTCTGCCTCGTGCAAGTGTGTGTGTTAATGGATGCTTTCCCCTGTATTTTAATCCACACAGAGGTACCGGACAAAGTTGCCCCCTTTTCCCTTTGCTCTTTGTTTAGAACCCTTTCTTGAACGCATTCGTAGTAGTACACTTATTTCTAGTTTTAAACAACACTCCCCTGAAACCAAGTTATCGGCTTATGCTGACGATATTTGAATATACATGCCTTTCCTCTTTAAATCCTTTTTTACAAGAGATCAACTTATATTCTTATATCTCTGATTATAAAATAAAATTCCCTAAAACTGAAGTTCTACCTTTAAATCCCACGTTATCAACATATTTACATGCCTAGGTGTTTGGTTTTCCCCTACTATCTCCAGCATTATTAGCCAAAATGTTAGTCTTTAAAACTTAAAATTCATAAATTACTCTCATGATATCCCCTTCATATATCATGGTGGGGTAGATTAGATACCATTAAGATGATGATTATACCACGTCCTTTTTATATTGTCTATGTTGCCTTTTAAAACACCCATTTATTATTTCTCTCAGATTAATTCTATTTGTATTAAATTCCTCTGGAACAATAAACACTCATGTATTGCATGTCTAAACTTCAAAGTACAAAGAATGAAGGAGATGTTCACTTTCCCGATTTTAAGTTATATATTAATTTGCTTTTTTAATTTGAAAATTGTATGCTTTAGCTGAGGATTTTCTGCAGTCTCCAATGCCACGATGGATTGTATTTGAACGCTCTTTATTGAAAATGTTTTCATTTACTGATGTAGTTTATATGTCTAATTGTACTTTTATCTCCAAAAACCCAAATCTATCATATTCCCAACATTTGATGCATCCAATATTCCCTGTGAGTTTTCATTTTTACCAAAGTTTTTCATCCTCCTCTATTTGGTACAATATCAATTTTCGCCGTAAATCATTTTATTTCAAACATTGGAGTGAGAAGGGTATTAGGTTTGTTCATCAACTTATAAAATATATCCTTGTCATATCTTTACCCCAACTACAAACACAATATACTCTACCAAGTTTTTTTTTTTTTTACAGGAATACAACCATCATCTGCTCTTCATTCATTAACCAATACTTTTCCTCCTGATATTGTACAGGGCTCGGCAAATCCACTCGCCCGCTCGCATTTGCGAGGGAGAATTGATGAGGACGAGCTATTTTTAGGTCCTACTCGCCCTTTCTGGCGAGTAGGAAGACAAACTAACTTTTGTCCTCTGTCTATAAAAACGAAGCAAAAGTGACAAGATAACAAGATTTAAAGGCATTTTTATTGCTCACAAAGGGAATGAGCAATAAAGATGCCTTTAAATCTTGTTATCTTGTCACTTTTGCTCCGTTTTCAGAAACGGAGGTCAAGTAGGTTGCAGTGAGGTCGAGGGGATTTTCCAAGGGACTAGACCTGCAGGACTAGTACCCTTTTTCGGATTTTTCGAGCCCTGTTGTACCAATCTCATCAATGACACCATTACATAGTATTGTTCCTAATTCTATTCCCAAAGCTACTTATTCATATAAATGTTTACTATCCCCTACTACTGTACGATTGAAAAACTATACTGAATTATTATGGGAAACTGATCATTCCAACTTTATCTTTGGGGCAAGACTTGACTTAAAATATTCAGAAGGCTGCACATATCACACAATCTTTATTTTTTGTTTATAATAGAGCTGTTATTACCCCTAAATGTATATCTAAATTTATTCTGACGTCTTCTCCATTATTCTGGTCTTATTCCACATCTACAGGTACTTTAACTAATTTACTTTATTCTTGCCCTTGTGTGTTTAGTTTCTGGAAAGTCAAATGGTCTAAATGTTTAAGTATTTTTCAGTGAAATATTCATTTTTTTAATTCAAAATGTTTTCTTTGGATCTATGGCACCTGCCTTTGAACATCTTTCACCTAAACCTATGTGATTTATCTTTTTATTGAATTTTCTTTTAAAGTTATACTATCCTGTTGGAAGGATACTTCCAAGTTATCTATATAAACATGGTGGAATTTTATTTGTGATTAGCATAGACTAGCCAATGCGTCTTCGTTTTCAGTTCACAAAAAGATTAAATCAGATTTATATTGTTTACCCATTACTAAATATTTATCCTCTCACTCTCCTGTAACTTACTTCTTATTTTTTTCTTCGTCTCCCTTAATCTTCTTATATACTTCCCTCCCCTTTCATCTTCTTTCTCTTTTTATTTGCTTTCCTCCTCTTTTCCTCTTCTACTTTCTCTTCCTTCCCGCAGTTTTTTTTATATAAAAAATACTATTCTTAGTTTATACCTATATACTTATGTTACTGGTTTTAATATCCTTACTGATTGCATTAGTTGATATGCTTTGGTGTCAATATTGCATATATATGTATTATGTATTATTATTATTTTTTTTTTAATCCTGCAATCAGAATTATAAAAATACAAATAAAATACTCAGGTGAGAGAAAAATGGACATTGTTATCCAAGTTTGAAATGGAGTACTGGGGTTCAGGATGACATCAGTATTAGTTTTGAAACTGTGATATTTCTAGATCTGCAGGAGCTACAAATGCCTACAGATGTTTCAAGACATTTCAGTGTCAGGGTGCCGCAATCCACAGAACACTATCCAATGATGCATGGTCACCATCATCATTTTTAACCATATATAGTGCTTAAAACCTGGGGAAGTCAATCATTTTGTACATGTTGGTACAAGTTTGTCAAATGGTCAAAGAGATAATCCTTGTGTCTGGCTCAGGCTAGAAAGAGGTAGATTCGCTCCAATTAAGATAGTAAAAATCTTTAACGAATATTTATTAAACTCATGGTCCTGGTGTTCCTACAGGTCCTCAACATTTTTGCAAAAACAGATGTCTTCCATCAAGGTTGTATTAGCTTCAGGGATCTTCGTTTCCTCAAGACTACTTCCGAATACACGCCAGTCTACTGCACCTTGTTTTGTGTACTCCTTGGTAGTAGCTGCCTACTCTCCGCAACAAGCAGTCTTGTTTCCTCTTTTTCAAGGTTGGTCACAGGGCATCTTCAATAACCTTTAGTGTGTTGCCAACACTGGAAAAAAGAGCAATATTCAGGGTCCTTCTTTTGATTAAACATCCCGCTATGCTGAACGGAAGTCCAGATGAATACAACTTACTGGTTCAAGGGGGCATTATATGAAACTGGGAGCACCGATGGAAAGTCAGAGCCAATTAAGAGAATGTCCTTCCAAGCTTTCTTCCAGGGCTTTTACAAATGATAAGTAAGATAGATACCAACTGGATACGGAAACTGTGGATTCTCAATTAAATTCTGGAATCTTTAATCACCAGACAGTCATTGTCAGAGCCCAAAGAAGAATAGCTATAGATTACCTCATGAGGTGAATTGGGCTTCAAACAAATCAAACAACTAATCAGTGGTAGCAAGCTTAATGCCAAGTAGATCTGCAGGGACAGCCGCTAAACAACAGGACTAGTTTTGGTCAGTAATTTTTGATCAGGTCGAGCTGTGGGGAGAATGCACCTTGCAGTGAGAGCTCAGACAAGGGTGGAACTACATTAGGGTCTAAAACATTCAGCTTTGGCGGGGAGGGCGGAAAAAGCAGAGAAGTCACAAATGTCTTACTGTATGCAGGAAATTACCATCTTGTGCTGCACTTAACATTCTCATAGAGTACATCATTTGTAACGCTGCCAGACTCCATGTGCACCACGTGCAATCCCAAAAAACATATACACACGCATTCCTATAGAAGTAGAAAAGGTTATTATCCATGGAAAGCAGTTGACTATTTCAATAAAGGTGCAGGAGAAAATGTCTGTGCATCTTACTTGAATCTGTCCCTGGGTGTGATATGGTTGAGTGTGGAATGGTAATATTGAACGCTGCACCCTGGCTCAAGCATTGTGCGCTTCGAAGTTGGCAACAGGAAACACAGAAGGGGGCTTACTGGTGATCTGTAAAGAGTGATGGAATGTCAAAGTTTGTGGCAGGGTGCAGGTGGGCCAAGGCAACAGTGACACCTTGGGCATGAGGCTCACAACAGGAGCGGGCTGAACTGCTGCCGAACAGTGCAAATCTACAGTTGGACTTTGATCTAGTTCAATTATTTTAAGTTAGTATACACTTTGTTCTACCTTATTTACCCCTCTCACTCTTTGTTCACCCTACCGCTTGTCACTTTGCCTAACGTCTAGTTCTTTCTTCTTACAAGTGTGGCTGCTATGCATGGTAAGATTACACTGCCTGGGGATGAATCCAGGACAGTTTTTTTTTATATATCTATGGATAGGTAAATTCCTTTATGTGAAGTAGTACTTCTGTGGTACTACAACACATACTTATAAATCAGATGGTTAAGTGGCCCCATAATCTTTAAGCTAACCTTAAATTTAAGTTTCAATTTTGTTTTGTTGACTTCCTTTTTAATGTTTATACATAAAGGTACTCTAGGGTGAAAAGTTATGAGAACCATTCCTCACATGCAACTCAATGATCTATGTACTTAAGGGGATATGGATT
This sequence comes from Triturus cristatus, assembly GCF_964204655.1. NCBI lineage: Eukaryota > Metazoa > Chordata > Amphibia > Caudata > Salamandridae > Triturus > Triturus cristatus. Next base: position 20,593,822 of record NC_140584.1, read on the forward strand.
GGTTTCCCTGATGAGAACAAAGTAGCATTGGTTCCTTTATAAACGCAACTCTGACCCCTAATGCAACGGTGGGTGGCATTCTTCATCATTAGGCCCGCCCTTCATGCATCAAAGCATTTGACATAAGTGGGCTTCCTCTCAAAGCAGAGGGAATTTTAATGGTGCAGAAGGTACACTTGTCAAAAAAAAAGAACAATGTCTAGGACCCCTTAAGTTCAAACCCTACTGACCCTACACCCACCCCAATTCCATTTGCTAAGGAAGGTGTGACTGGCTATGAAAGAGAATGTCTCAATTTGAGGAGGCATGGTTTCAACAGACTGAAGGCACTTCAATGGGAATCACCTTAAGCCTCAGTTTGGCAAAATCTGCATATGCAATGTTTCAAAACTACACACATTCACAACCCTGAAAATCCTTTCAGCCTTAGAAAAGAGATTGACATTTTTTAGACCTCATCACCATTCCTCACAAAGGGAAGCATGTTTCAGAGGTGCAATCAGAACCTATACACAGCAACACCCTTCTCGTTTTCAATACACCTTGAGGGGGTATTTACCTTTTGACCAGTTTCTGAGAATGAGAAGGGACTGTACTTCAATTTCTCAATATATGAACTGGCCTAGAAATGATTGAATTAGGAATATCCCCCCAAAAACGTACCACGTGCTGGGTAAGAAGCAAGCAATCACAAAAGGGGAACTGTGCTGTAGACCTCACAGAAAGAGCGATCCAATAAAATGAGAAACAGCACTGCTTTGCTTCTACTGTGGAGTAACATGCTTCTAAACATGTTATGAAATTTTTAACAGACATTGGCATATTCTTAATTTTGCCAATCACACTCTTCAACACGATTTACTTTAAGAAAGTGGTCGAGGTATTCGAAAAATCCTGGTACATACCAGACCAAGAAAAGAGGACAGAAAACAACAACACATATTATGGAATCTCTCACCCGTAGTGGGTCATCACCCCTTTAATGACTAACGTCTGCTGCTTCACTGACTGCAGAGAGTAAACTGATCTGTGTTTAACTACAACTTTAAGATAGTTTGCCCTCGTGGATTAGACAACATTAGTATGCCAAAAGAAGAATAAAAAGATCAAAAAATAGCGTAGCACTATAAGGTGTGGCCCTAAACCACAAAGGTGAATTGCCATTTCCAGGGCTATAAGTGGGTCAGGTCCTGCGGGGTCTCAGACCAGGCAGTAATTAAAAACCTACTTAGAAAAGGTTCCCTATCTGGCTCTTTATTAATTTCCGTAACTTCACTAGCAAAAAGACTGATTATTTCGTGAAAAAAAAAAAAATTAAACTTAGGGTATTTCACGCCAGGGATGAAGTCTCTGTTTACATTTCAAGCTTTACATTATCTTGCATTCCATTGACTATTTGCTTTTTAGGTCGAGCCTAGCGAAGCGCGCATGCGCTGCTCTGCGAGACTTTATGTAAGGGTTTCAAAAATCTGACCACACGCTCGTGCGTGTGCTTTTGTTTTTGTCACAGGCTATTGGCCTTTGCGTGCATCTTTCTAACAAAGACAGCACGCAATCGGGCAAAGGCGGGTGCATGTCCCGCCTTTGCTCCACCCATGGCCTAATGCTTGTGGTTACCCGCACGGGCGCCATCTGTTTTGAATTATCGTGCCCTGCGCGATAATTCAAAACAGATGGCTCGCTGTGTTGCGTGCCCGCTCACCACTCGCATGCTTGTTCTTTGCGGCGTTTCCTCGTTACTCGTGGGCAGAGCGCTGCCTCCAGAGCCAGTTTAGTTTTTTGTCCGACTCAACTCAGGCCAAACCCTTGCCTCTGATCTTCTCACTGTTTCACCGTCTCACACAAATTAATGTGCCTAAGCTTTGCGCATGGTACTTAGAGTGTTGCAGCTTCGGAGGTCTCAGCTTACCACATGACGTTGAGCAAGTTCGTGAAAAACGTTACAACTAAGGTTCTTTAATGTACAGTGCTAAAAGATGCCCGCAAACCAGAGCTGTGGTGTTACATAGCGAGTCATAACTAAAGACTGCGGTGGCCACTCTGCAAAAAGCGTCACGATCGTAAAGATAACACGTGGCACCATTTCCATTGAGGCTGTATTGTATTCAAATGTAAGGAAAATACCAGTCAACCTCCTTACATCAAATATAAATAAAATAATATCCATGTCCAGCAGTCACCATATTTATATTTTAAGTAAACCGCGTGGTCTGCTAGAGAACCTAAAGCCACTGAAATTTCTGCTCCGACCTATGCAACCCACTGTTCCAATTAATAACAATGCACCTCAAACGGTCAACTTTGGGACAGTCCTGCAAAAGGTGGGACACGGATGGCCTATGCGTGTAAAGGTAGTCTTCGAAAAATACAGGACTTTTGACACACTTCCTCCTACCTCAAACAATCCCGCGCCTCTTCCCAGGGATAACTAGTTGGTTCTCTCCTCCTACCCTGGACCTCTTCCGACGAGACACCAGTTCAGCAGTTTCATTTTCCAGCAGCTCTGTGCAGACACCAGCCATCCTCACTTCAGCAAGCACGTACTGTGGCTCTTCACCAATCTCCAGAGGTCAGGCCCCAGGCAAACACACAACACACTCTCTTTCCCTATGCACACTGGATGCTTTCTGAACTGGACTTCTGATCTCGCGCCTTGATGTTTCCAACAATGTCCATCCCACGCAGGGAATACACCAGAGGCAGCATCCATCTGTGTCAGCCCCCAGCACTTCAGAGCAGGACCTGGATGTACCACGCCAGGTGGGCGGCAGGCTCCACATAATTCAGCAAATCTAATAAAACATTTTTACAAAGCTGCCTGCAAGTTCCTCTTGGCTCTGTAACTGTGGGCATTACAGCTTAGATCATGGATCCTTTTATACGATTCTAAATCCTAAGAGAAGGGTGGCCTACAAATCAAAAATGTTACCCTGCAGTCTTGCTTTTTGCAAACAAGCCTATTTTGGTAACGTGTTATTCCAATACACCTTTGTGTGCCAGGCGGTTTTATTTCTAAAGTGCAGACGGTTCAAAATGTGTTCTCCCTGCACGTCAAAGAATGCACGCCATCCCGCTGCGCTCATTGCATGCAATCTACGAAAGATTCTTCTCAGGAGAAAATTCTCAATACCTATATTTTTAGAGCAATCTGTGCACCCATTCTTTAAGAAAAACTCATGCCTCTACAGGATTAATTCAGTGGGTAAAGTCACAGGATACAGGTTTATTCATTCATATTACTCTTTCAAAGAATGTACACCTCAACGCGATTCAGTTTGTCGTTACACAATACAAGTTCATTCATTCATCATTTCACTCTTCCATAGTGCGCATGCCTGTAGGTGAGTCGGTTTGCAGAGTCACACAATACATCCTTAATTCAGGGTGATGCCGTTTGCAAAGTTAAGTAATACATGTTTATTCATTAACTATTCCAATCATTTGCCGCCCGCTCTTGTACATAGGTTCCGCAAATTGCCTTTTTATCAGGTCAGCGTTGGATTTGACAGCCAGCATGAGGAAAGATGGCAAGAAAATATACTGCATGGCTAAACACTTGTAAGGTCACAAAGGCGAGACCTATTGGCTATGCCAATGCAGATGTTGTGCTTCCACCTTTAACATGCAACATTTGACTCTTGTATGGTGCATACTTTGAACACGGTTGCTTTCAGATGCTTGAGTGAGTTCAGGTTATGGCTGGGTATTTATGAGGGTGCATGAATGAGAAAGCAGTGTAAGTTTCTCACAGTGCCCGTCAGTGGGTCATAAAATGTGCAGATAACCTGCATTTTAATTTATTCCTTGGCCTCTGCAGACGCACAGTGTGACAGCTGCATATGTGCCAATGGTAATGGTAGAAAATTGTGAGATATGGAGATGGAGGATTTCAGAAAGATGCGGGTAGAAAAAGTACAACTATGTGTGTAACAGAGTGAGAGTCCACAGACGAAAGTGGTGTGGAGAGGAGAACTGGAGTGTCTGAGACACCCAAAAGGCCACTATACCTTCCACAGACCTTAGTAATGTTTAATTCAGTCTCATTTCTTCTTATTTTCAGAACTGAAACATTTTTATTTCTAACTATTTACAACGAAATAATTGTTGTTCATTTAGTTGATACAACTAACAAGCACTGGCAAAGCCAATACGCCGGACTTATTTAGGAGTATAAGTTGGTCCTTCTGTGACATAAAAGAAAAGATATTGGAAGCAATAAAAGAAAACTCACACGATATTGATCAGTTCACATGCTGTGTGAAGCACAAGATTTTAATTTACAACTGATGCCATGCCTTTAAATACAGAGACAACGCCTCTTGGAAAGGATTCCAAATAATGCTTCTACAGCTAACACGCGCATGTAACAACATCTTCGCACTCTACACTAGCATCCTATGACAGAGAGTGTCAGGTTCAAGACCTTAGTCATCGCCCACAGTGCTCTGTACGCCACAGGGCCTGGCTATCTTCTGAAACAGTTCTCCTTCTACACCTCCGTAAGACACCTGCGCTCTTCCTCCCAATCTTTGGCCCAAGTCCCGCGTTTCCGGCTGCAAAGGATGGGCGGTAGCTCTCTGACCCCTAAGGCTGCCCTTTCCTGGAATGTGCTGCCCCTAGCTCTCTGTTGCACTCAGGACATCATTGTGTTCAAGAAAAAACTGAAAACGCACCTATTCATCTAATTCTGCTCCCCTCTCTCTCGCTAGGCTCATGCCGGGACACTCTTGTAGTATCTGCGAGCGTTAGAAATGTAACTAACATAACATACTCTGGGATAGTACTACTCCTCTCCTTGTAATATTTTAGCATTCTTTTTTTTTTTTTATCTTTTTATTATATTGCTTAGAACCAAGACACACGTCATAGAAACATCTTATACATATGGTACATTTCCGCATTTGACATTCCGTTAACACTGGCTCATAATCAAACCTCCTAACGTAGTTATTGTCGACCCCCCTGTGTTCGATCCCCCTTCTCAATTTCATTGTCATCATCATCAGTGCCCTCTTCCTCCATTACCCCTTGCGGTGCACATATGTATCCCCTGAATTTATTCCAGTTCCCCCAAACCCTATTCCACTTTTGCGGACAGCCACGACAGACATACACTGTTTTCTCGGCCACCATAGCTGAGTCCATATCTTTACACCATGCTTTGAGTGTTGGTGAGTCTGCTGAGCCCCATTTTTGTGCAATATTAAGTTTTGCAAACATTATCCCCAATGTGGCCCAAGTCTGTGCGGGTAAGATCATTCGGCTCCCAAATATTTAATAAACATCTCTTGGGCTCCGGTATTAGTGATACTTCCTCCGCCTGCGATATTGTTCTCATCACCTTAACCCAGTACTCCCTGACCTTTGGGCATTGCCACAGGGTATGGTAAAATGTGTCCTCCTCCCCACAGCGTCTTAGGCAATACGGGTTTAAAGCTGTACCCATTTTGTGTAGAGTGAGCCTCGTGTAGTAGGTACGGTGCAGTATTTTAAGCTGCACCAACCTGAGTTTTGAAGATATTCCCACCTCCCTCGGTGAAGCCAGTGCCTCCTGCCAATCAGTGTTATCAAGATCTCCCACATCCCGGGACCATTTTTCCCGAAGTCTCTTGGTAGGATCAGGTAGGTTGTTAATTAGTTTTCGGTATGTGAGAGAGGTAGCCCGTTTGTGCATATAATCTGTCAACAACCTATCCTCCAGTGGGGTGGCCTCCGGGACCTCCGGTGTCAAGGCCGCTTGAAGCGTGTTTTTCACCTGCATATATCTAAAGACTTCAGAGGGTGTCAACTCGTACTGCTGTTGAAGACGCTCGAATGGGATTACTTTTCCTTTGTGCCACATGTCCCCCACTGTGGACATACCAATTGCGTCCCACCGTGTGAACCCCTTACAGTTCCGGAGGCTCTCCTGCCTTCGCGCATCCCAGAGCGGAGTGAGTTGTGTTATGACCCCCTGCCAGCCCAGTTTGGTGTGCGCTGTGTGCCATATTATAACTGTGTGTCTTGTGGGCCCTATTAATGAGGAGGTCTACTTTTTGTTATAAAGGGCTGACAGCATACCTTCTGTTCCCAGTCCCGATCTGTCCGCTTTAAAGGCAGGGTCCGCCTGAGGGGCATGTATCCACTGATTAATGACTTTCAATTGAGCAGCCCAATAATATAACTGTATGTTTGGGAGTGCTATCCCTCCATCATACCAGCCCTTTACCAACTTGTCCTGCGCAATGCGTGATGGTTTGTTCCCCTACAGTAGAGTGGCGACCTGTGCTGCTATCGTTTTAAAGTAGCTGGGTGGCACTGGAAATGGCGTATTTTCCAGTGCGTATAGGAAGCGAGGGAGTGCCATCATATTAAAAAGCGAAGCCTTACCCAGCAGCGTCAGTGGTAGTGTTCCCCAATGCACCGCATCCCTTTTCAGACGCTCCAGGGGGGGCGCAGGGTTAGCATTCTTTTCAATGATAATTATTTTGCCACACGTGAGTCAATCGGTGACAGTTACTAATTATCCCCCCAGTAAGTGGCTACAGCACATCGCCCCCCCCCCTTCCCCCCAGGAAGATCCATGTAGCCCTGAGCCCTGAAATAGTGCGATTGAAGTAGGTGATATAATTGATAGACACCTTCATGTCATGATGTACACTAATTTTTATTTTTAACACAACAAACCTTGTTATGCGATGCATGAATGTTTGTAATACAGTTTTTCTGCCTGATTTCAGTTATGACCAAGCATCTGAGAAAAAACTTTTTTTCACTAGTGGTGGAAAAGAGAGGCTGACTGGCATGGTATGCTTCGTGTGGTTGGATGATAGTGTCTATTTGCCACACATGTGTTAACTTGGTGTGAAGAACTATGTTCCAGCATGATGAGCATACTTGTATGGCACCGGAGCGCTGGCTTTACTAAATTTCTTCAACACTATGCGCTACCGTAATTGTCTGTATAATGCTTTTTTATTATACTCACTCTAGAAATTACAAAAAGGTTGGTGAAAATCGTAAGATCGTACGTTACGAACCACTTAACACCGTTTGTGCATACCTTAGCGCACATGACCACTGACTAGGGGCTCCCTAGGAATCTAGACCTGAAGAAAGCCACCATAACTCAAAAAGCACGCATACTTGGCTGAAACATGTCGACCTAACACTAGGATGTGAGAGACAATTATTATCTCACTTCACGTCCACCATCACCCTTTTAATTCTACCCAATGGATTCACAATAAAAATTTCCTAAGGGACGGATCACCTTGAGGCAGCTTTAATTCACCTACAAATTCATGATTTCACACACAAACAACAGCTCCATTGTAATCAGGTGCCGCAACACACCCAAGATGAATGAGGCATCTTGGGTGGGAACCCAATGCTGAAGCATGCCAGCAATTAGGTTGGTGGGTGAGGGTTCTATTAAAAAAACCTAACGGTATTTCTGGATACATGAGTGGAAGGCATTTGTACCGTTACTTTTGACTGGTAGTGTTCAATTAAACAGCAGGTTCTGATTATCAAAAAGGAGAACAGTGCTGAGCTTGTTTTCATTTGAATAAATGGCTGCAACACAGTATTAAGATTGTGTGTGAATCCCGTGCACTGATTGAATGGCCATGACAAGCTAGTATCATTCTGAACGAGAACCGCTGTACTGGATGAAAGAGCTATTAACATTCTTAAAGAACATCACTGTACCGAATGAGTGTAACATGATAGTTCCATTCAGCATGAAAAACAATGTACTGCCTGATTGACCCACAACATGTTACTAACATTCTGAATGAATTCTACTGTACTGTATAATAGCGTCTCTGACGCTATTATATATTAGAGGGAATCTATCTGTACTGAATGAATGACAGCGACAGGCTATCATCATTATGAGAGAATCCCACTACACCGAGCTAATGACTGCAACATTCAGTTGTTTTATTTAAGTGGATGATTGCGACTTCCAACCATTACGGTTCGCTAATCTTACCTACTGCATGAATGACGGCAACACGCTATTATTAGAGTGATTCCACTGTACTGAATGAATGGCTGTGGCTACCACCCTACTAAATGAAGAGGTATAACATATAGGGATTGTTCGTAGTTTCACCTAGAGGTACATGAGGAAGAAGGATGCATATGGAACAGCTACATAATCACCTGTGCTCTATGTTGTTATGCAGGAGATGTAAGTGATCAAAGTGCCAATGGGCTCATTGACGCTCACTGAAGTGATACAGGGAACTGGTTGGGCAACCGATGAAGGCGCGTGCTTCGCATTCTGCACACTGGCGATGGATCGACATTAGAGAACTAGAAAAGCTCAAGCGCATTTGTTGCCATGCAAAGCAATATTGGATCGACTCTGACAGATGTAAACCTGGTATGTTCATTATCCCAAGCAGAGAAGCCGAGGGGATCTCACTGCCTGGGCATGTGTTCCCTGGGCTGACTTGTTTAAGGGAGAGCTGTGCCTCCGAGGGTGGTGAGAGCATTCAGCGATGAAGCACTGTCCTGGAGCATAAATGCCCTGGCATGCTTTTTATTCCGCTCAGGGATCCGGCCATGTTCTTTTTCAATGGTGTATAGCCCGAAGGATCGTCTATAAATGTCTTGGGGCGCGCTCTGGAGCATCTTGTGGGACACTGGCCGATGGATATGGATACGTCAGTGAGTGCCATGCCCTAATGCTGTCGAACAGTGACGTATGGAGGGCGCCGGCACCCCCATGTGCTTTTGAATCCGACCCGCTCCTGTTGTGAGAGCAGTTCAAGGTGACAAAGTCCACATTCAGCCACTCAACCCCAAACAAAACCCTCTCACATTTTTCGCAGCCCCGCTTCTACAAATGCTCGACTGCGCTGAACGGCTGAAAGAAATTCCTTTAATTCCCCAAGGTGGGCAGAAAAAACCAATACATCTGCATAGCTGTACTAAGAGTTAACCCTTTGCCTGTTACGCAAGGTTTCTTTTACACACAGTTTTGAAACATAAGGGGCTTTTATGCGGAAAGGAGGAAAGTATAAGGCACGTCCTTAATCTATCTACGCCCATTTCAAAACGTTCTAAATGCAATTTGGACCGAAATATTGGATTGCAATCTTTAAAATGGTCCATTTAATACAGGTTATCTTCCCTTTTTCAGTTACGGTGTTCTGGTCCAACTTCCTGCATCAGACCAGCCCCGGGCGAGAGGCAGCCTTCGGCGAGCGAGAACAATGGTGCCGCTTAAACACTGGAGCTTCCACTTACCCGCAGGTTTCCTTCAGCCGGGTCCTCCGATGAATGATATTTTTCCCAGAGGCTAATAGCGAGTTCCCTTCAGTTTTGTGAGGAGCCGCGCATACAGATCAGAAGTTCCGTTTAAAAATGAATCCCCGGACGTCAGCCACCTCGTCAGTCTCGTCAGTGCTCACGACGGCTGCCATTGCTGATGTTAATCTGCCCCGGCGGAGCAGTCAGCCTCCCAGCCTCGCCAGTGCCCGGTGTGTCCCTCCATGCTGGCCATTTCACGCTCGATTTGCACGGTGGAGAAATCATCCTCGCGCTCTCGCTCGCTCTCCCCCTCTCTAAACCCCACAGGAGGAGCTTAGCAGGAGCGAAGAGAAACAGAGCTGGAGTGCATGGAAGGCAGGCAGGGATGCCAATCAGAGAGGCCGGTGCAGCAGCGGGTGAACTGTACCGTACAGGCAGCCTCTCACTGCAAAAGAGAGTCTTTAACAACGGAGCTCATTTTTAGGTGTATCTGGCAGTTCGGGTCGGACTATTTCTATTGGAGCAGGGTTAAGGCAGGGTCCAAAATGAGGTGACAAAGAACGATGGGCTGGAGTGCTACCCTGATCGGCTGCCAGTGGTTAGGCTCACTGCAAGATTGACTTCTATCACCTTTTGGGAGTTTGATGTTTAGGTGTATGTCATATGCTAGGTGGTGTTTAGTGCACAAGCAGAAACATACATACGTACAGACATCCATATGCACCCTGAGAAAATACTGATGCATGTGCATACCTGTTTAAGACCACAATCTTACTACACACACAAGAGCACATGGAGATAGAGGAGGCTGCTGCTTAGTTGCATGAATGGATTGCTGGCTCAGTGGCTGTAGAAAAGGTTAAATAGATGGATGGCTGAATGGCTGTGAGTGCATACAATGGTTGACGAGTAGATGGAATGGTGTAATTGCATTGATGGATGCAGGTGTGGGGTGTATGAATAAATGTGCTTGGGTGTGATTTGATGAATGAGTGCTTGGGTGTGGGAGATTGATATGTGCTTAGTTAAAGGTGAATGAATGCTAGACGCATAGGTTATGTACGGGTGTTAAGGGGTGCATGAATGTCTGGATGGAAGAGTATGTGGGCGACTGTGAATAGGATGGATGGCAATATGACGGTTGGTGAAAAGATGATCGCATATATGAGGACAGATGGATGCAAGGATTAAGTAAGTGAATTAATATTGCATTAATTTGCTGGGGAATAACAAATATTTTAAGAATCCAACATGTCATTTTACACTGCAAATCACACACATGCTTACCACCTGACTCTCTTTGCACTCTCTGGATCTCATTTCACACCTTATTGCCTAAGGACTGACTGCTTGGACTGTCAGCCTGAGCACCTGTGCCATTTCTAATCTAGTGACTTTAAAAAAAAAAGAGTGTAATTACACAGTATACCAACGAGTCGCCTCTACACGTTTAGGGAGGACGAGCACTGTGGATACATTTTTTCAGCTATATCTTTACCCTTTGTAAAATTAAATACATTGGCACGACGACTTTTGGGCAAATGGGCCAATCCAATTAACAACAGAAATTGTTGCCCACTTTTTCCTGGTGAGGGCCCAATAATCCAGCAAATCTACCCAAACCCCAAAAGAAGGGGCGTCAAGCAAAACAAGGTAGAAACACACTGATATCCTATGAGCAAGATGGAACAAGCACTCAGAAGCCAAACAACCCACAGATTCAAGAAATACCTCAAAACACAACAGTTCTTAAGAACGCCTTAGATCAGGCAAGATGATTAGAGAAAAGCCCCTTTATATCCACGAATCAAGGAGCCCACCGAGCAAGCACACTATAGACAAACAGAAACAAAATTTTAAGCCTTAGAGCTTAACACAATACATCATCCAAAATGATCCCCGCCCAAAAAACGCTGATGCAATGTAATCCAAGCAACAACCAAGTATTGGGTCACAAAACCTACTATGCACAAGAGAACGTGCATGAGTTTATAACGTACAGATTTCGATGTGCACTCCTGGGAATTTCTGTGAACTCCCTTATACCAAAAGTACACAGCACACTGTCAAAGGTGAACAGTATGAGCAACGATGGCTACAGGGAGAAAACAACCCCAATTTAGACAGGGTGCTGCAAGGGCAACCTAAATAGGATGAACATTCACATTTCCTTGAACTATGCATTAGCCCAATTTAAAAGCAATCTTTTTGGAAGTTGCAAATCTAGGAATTGTAGTTTTCCAGCGTTTGAAGGACACATAAAACCCACCACACCAGGTAATTTTTAAGAGCAGCCTCTATTTCTTCTTTGAGAAAAAGAATCAGGAAACCCAAAGCTTGGCTCTACTGTTGTCATACGCAAGTCTAGCCATGGACTCCCCTTAATTCTGGACAGAAAGGTAATGAAGGATAAGGCCTGCGTGGGACTGAAAATTAAAAAACCTGTCCAGAGCAGATGGGCGACGTTTTAAGACATACTGCATAAGAATAAAATTAGGTGTTTTTGGCACATAGAGAAAGGAAGTTCTGCAGACGATCACACAATGCAGAAGAAACTCGTCTTTATTACATTTTTAAGTAAATAACACAAGCTGCACCATTACCTGACATACTAATATAAGCTGTGGTTATGTGTTAAAATCAATACCAACAGTTAATAGCAATACAAACAGCACAGTAAGTAGTTCTCAATTCCGCCTGAGTGGTAGCCAGTGTCTTGTACAGCAGGGTCTAAATAACTTGAAGAAATGCACGACTGGTGAAACAAACAAGTCTTAAGTATACATAACAAACACAACAAGCTTTTGCAATGCAATCAGTCTTGCCTTTGGGACCTTATATGTATTTAGCCATGCAGGACATTAGCATGGGTGCTGAAACATCTACTGTTCTTTAACATGGAGGGAAAGTAAGCACCAAACTGCGTGACACGCCAGGTATGGGAACACATGGAGAGAAATATTGCCTTCCAGCGGGAAATGGTATAGTCCAAAGCTCTGTTTTTAATTTAAAATCAGGACCTTCGGTCGTCATATCACTGAAAATACAAGATTTGAAAAATATATTATTGTCTACGGGTGCTCGTGGAAGACAATTTCTAGGAACTGGAATCTAGAGAATGCTAAAGTGATTTTGGTATTCTACTGACCTCTGCTGGTCGTTTTCTACCAAGAAAATTAAATAGAGGCAGTTGCCATAAAAATTAAAAAAATAAAGTCCCTCAGCAGAAAGCAAATCTGATATTTTACTGACCCCTGCCAGTCATTTTCTATAAAGACAGTTAAATACAGGCAGTTGAACAGAAAAACAGTCCCTCCGTGGAAGCAGACGAGTCCTAGGGTTGATCTCCAGAGCCCACAAAGTACATACACATATAAGTATATAATAAGTATATACTAAAGTATATACAAGAGGTCTCGATAGCTCGACCTAAAAAGCAAAAAAGCTTGTTCCTGGCTGAATAAATGGGATTGGGTGAGCGTAGGCCAGGAAGATTAAGATAATTAAAAGATTACTGTTTAGAGAGGGGCATATTGGGGTGGGGGCTAGCGTTACGGAGTGTGCAACGAGATTGCGCAGGACACTTTTTTTGGGGGGGGGGTCCCATAGGTAAACGTTGTGGAATGAGGAGGAGCATGCCACAATGCCGCAACTGAATCCAGTCAAGGTAGCAGTGTATCATCTCTAGGGTCTTCTCCCAGAGCATTACAGAGAGCATCCTAATAGCCTGCACTTGGTTATTTCCAGAGGCCTCATTATCCCTTTCTGCGAAGGCCACAGCGCAGATGACAAGATCTGCACCTTAACAATGGCATGAGGAAGAAAAAACCCTGCACACAGGCACCGCCAAAGCATTTACCAGCACAACGCCCAGAAGAGCAGACCCTGTATACACATGATGACAATGGGCAAGTACAAGGTCACACTGCATACAACTCTGTGCCTTCTCTGCTGAGATAATGGTGGCAGCACTAGATAAAACAGAACGTATCATTTTGAGGCTTTCGAATGTTTCAGACTGTCATGGGTGTAAATGTGCGTCTGTGAATGTCATTGTTAACAAATGCTACACCTCTACCTACTAAATGTTGTGAGTCAACACACATTAATTTGTATCCTTGTTTAGCTATCCTGATAATGATTGATAGGAAACGTGTTAAACCAGGATTCAGTGATGTATGGAATGTTTAGATCATGGGCGGAAATAAGCTGGTCACCTCAATAAAGCAATCAGCAACTTTAAGGTGACCAGTTAACTTGTTCAAAAGGTCAGCAAGTGTGTGTCACCATGTTTTTTTTGGTAATTTTTGTTCTGCTTGAGTTGGACACAACATTTTGTCTAGAAATCTGCAAAATGCACAACTGAAGATGGATCAAATAGCAATCAAAACACATCCATAATTATGGAGAAAATGCAGTGGCCGCAGAAATACATTATTTTAATTACCCTGGTTAAAGAGGAACTCCAGAGAGATGAATAACTGACCGCAATCAGCTGAGTGTTGGTGTACATGGGAGATTCTGTAAATAAGGTTGGTACATAAATCGTCAGAGCAAGTCACCGGAAATAGTTGAGATTCCAGATTTCTAGGTTGATTTCATAGTGATGAAGTGTTCCAAGGCACAGGAACAAGAAGACAAGTTGGTCAATTACGTTGAAGATTGAAGTACCAAGAGAGGGACAGGAGGAAGCAGTATGCGGATGATAGGAAAGTAAGGGTATCAGTGGGGCAGGAGTAGGCACAGTAGTAGAGAAGATGACACGAAACAGACCTTGATGGTCGTTCATCTACTACCAATCACTTGCAGCAGGCTTGTTCTACGGAGGGCTTGGGGAGTGAATCCAATTTCAAGCCATCACTGTTTTAATGACGCCAACTTAAAAAACAAGTGCAAATCCATCTTAATGTCTCAGGAGAAAAAACAGGACTTAGATCAAATATTATTTTTCCAGCAGAAGGTTGGTGGAGCTATCTACACTTGAACAGAAGGTTGTGGACAATTTATGAGATATTTGAACCAAATGAAATTAAAGTGCCCGCTGTAGACAACTAGTGTCTGTCTAATGATTCGGTGCAAATTAGTAGCCAATCAGCTATTATACCTAGTTCTACTGTACACCATTTTATGATTACCACAGCGGAAATTTACGAGGCTCCATTAAATCTGCATCATCCTAGCTCCACATTACTGAATTCTTTTTCTACATTCTGCGAGCGAAATATTAGTCCTTATCTCCCAGATTTTTATTGTCTGAAGGTCCATCTGGGCATCCTCTTCCCAGGTGGGCATGAAATGGATAGATACTATTATTCTTCTTTTAATCTTGACTTAGAAGATATGGCTTTGATGGGCACTGTGCCTCTCCCTCTAAACCTCTGCTTACTATGTCTTTGAACTCCACCAATACTACTCCTATTACTAAGGCAGAGACTCCGGTTACAAGTAGCAGGAGGCTGGGCTAGAGGCTACCCCACCATCCTTGCCAGTGCTTTCACTTATGAAAACTATGTGTGGAACGCTGCACTTAATTATAGACGCCTTAACTATCCAGTCAGAAAAAAAATGGATTCCCAAAGGCTGGGTTTAATGGAAATGTCTACCCATTTGGGGGCTATGGATGGGCTTTATGGAGGAAGTGATTACTGATTTATATGGGATGCAACCCACAAAAAGGGGTCATTTGAACTGTAAAGTGTTCAGCAATAAAATCAATTCAATTCAATTCAATGTAAGCTTTATTCGATTATTAAAAACAATCATAAAAGCACAAGACAACAGATATAAAACTTACTAAACAGATTAGACCAAAATAAAACAATTTGAGGGATTCACAGAACAGAATTTTAGAAAAATAATCAGCCGTCTGAACATAAAAGTTAAAAAACCATACTTTTTCTAGCAGCAATAGATTTTAAAATAAACGTGGCAGTAAAAAAACATATATCTATCTCATTTAAAGTAAACAACAAATTCAAAGCGGATTTCAAAGTACGAGAACCGTATTTTTTAAAATGTGGTTTCAGATAGATAATGCGCAAATGCATGTATAAATCACATGTAAGGAGAAAATGTACAACACTCTGTTTAGTGACTCCATCACATGGACAAGGAGCAGTGGGATATTTTTTTATAGATGGAAAAGCCACCAAATGGTGGACGATACCTAATCTCAATCGGGTCAATACGAACCGATGCGAGACTCTGGTAACCTTGGAAAGGTATAATTGGAACCCTACAGTATGCTCCTGTGAATAATAAAAAGCCACAGTTGCCAGCTGCATGTTCTTACAATGGCGGCGTTGAACTTTTTCCCTCAGAAAAATTTGTTTAAATTCTGACTTAGAAAAATCAGACGCATAATTCGGATTTTCCAAAATATTCACCTTGAAAAAATCCTTAAAAGTAGATACCACATATTTTAACCAGGGGATTTGTAGGCAATTGTCCAGACAGAGACAATCCTTAATGATGCTTCTGTTGAACCCAGCCTCTTGCTTCATCCAAATCGATCTCCATAACATTTGGAATTTCAGCTCTATCAGATCAGTTAGATAATTCAACCCCACCTCGTTATGAATTAATACAGTGGGGGCGGATGAAGGCAGACATAATAACTTTTTTAGAAAAGCGTTTTCCTCCACCTGAAGCTCTCCATGAGGGCAATAGCCCCAAACCCCTGCACCATAAAGCACTACCGAAACACATTTGTTTCTATAAATGTGTAACATATCAGATATGCGGCGATCCCCCAATTTGATTGCAAATTTAAAAACGCCATAAGTACATTTGGCCATTTTGGCCTTAACATTTAAAATCTCATCATACCACAGGCCGTTACTCGAAAACAAGGTAGCAAAACTTATTGACTAGAAGGATTTTATGGTTCTCAATATGGAAGGATCTCAAATTCCTTATTTTACGTCCGCACGGTAAAATAAAAGTCTTAGAATAATTGAGTTTTAGTTTCCTTTCCTTTATAAAATCAGAAAATCTATTCATTAATTTTTGTAGGCCAATGGGAGTTCTTGAGAGGAGTACCGTGTCATCAGCATAAAGCAGCACAGGTACCTCCTGTCCCTCAATTTGCGGAGCATCACATTTAACTGTAAAGTGTTCAGCAATAAAATCTAAGCGTGGAGAGGTTCCGTCTGTGACTGAGTCCATCTTGGCGGGGAATAGGACACGTTTTGGAGAATAGGCTCAGGCCAGGGCTGTAAGCACTAAGACTGACTGTCAGTCAAAGTGTATGAAGATTTGATCCCTAATAGGAGTGTGCATTCAACTAATTGTTTCACTCAACTAACCAATCTGAATCTGATTACCAGGACAGCTTCATTTACCAATTAAGGTAATGAATAACAAGCACCCTTGTAAAACGTGAGTAAAATCCGGGCAAATAAGGAGGAAACACAGTACATTAAGAAGAAAAAAAAAAGATCCACCAGATCTTTCTACTAACACAGCTTTACACACACATACGCACTGCTAGCCTAGCGAGAAAAAATGTGAGCCTACAAAGTAATATGAACAGCAAGCTGCATACACCTATTCAATGTATCCCACTCAAGGATGGACCAGTGGTGAATGGCATGGAAAAAAGTGGAATGTGTAAGCTTCAAGGGCCCAACCATAATACAATGAATATTGAGGTACCCATCACGCAATTAGCAAAAGTAAAGGCCTCAGTAAAATCAGAATGCCATTTGGAAGAAACTAGGTCATCAGAGCAAGATATTGCACAGAAGATACTGCAGACAAGTCAGCGGTCTTCAAACAGTGGAACACACCCTCCTGGGGGTCCGCGGCTGTATTCCCAAGGGGGGCGCAAATGTCTGAGTATTTTCTTGTAAATAAAGATGGCCTTTGTTTGTTTATTTAGCTCTTTTCGAGGCTGTCTTCATTTACAAGCAGCAATTAAAGTGCATACAAAAAAGTATGAAAACTCTGAAACTGACCACCATGGTGGCAGGTTGAAAGGCTTGACCGAGAATAACTATTTTGTTGTGTTTTTCAACTTCAGGTAACTGCAGATGAAGGCATGCACGCCCTTAAATGAAAAATAAATGCAACTTAAACTAATTGGTGGGAAAAGCACTTTTTTACATTATGAAATCTCATATAGTTAATGCAATCACTACAGATGTCTGTGTGAGGCCAGAGAGTCACAGTATTAAATCCTGATTGGCGCAGTGGGGAACAGGGAGGGGCTTGTGTACTTGTAGTGTTATGAGATCCAAGCCTGTAACAGAAAGCAGCATGACTATGTAAGTCCATATTTAAAAAATGTATTACACACAGCATAAGACAGGCGGTCACAAACTGATTTTAGTGTTTAAAATAAAAAAAATTTCTCTCAAAGTATATAATTTAGTTGTGGCTGATCAGACTGCACCTAGTTCAAGCAGTTTTACAAGTGTCCATTAAAAGAGCACTTTCCTGAACTCAGCACCCGTATGTCATCTTTCAAAAAGAATACATCTTTATCTTGGTGAGAGGGTCCATTTCTTCTCTAGCTCTCTGTCCCTCATTCGCCTTAACAGCACACGAGGCCCCCATTCCCTCTCCTTTTACCCAGATTGACCTTGTTCACATTAACCACTCAGGAATAGCAGTTTTTTAACATATGTATGGGAATTGTTTTTGTGAAATTAAAAAAACCATAGGGACATTGGTCTACATAAAAATAAAAATGAGTTGACAGGTGGCAGCGAGGCAAGCAAGGCGGCATTCAGAAGCAGAGCCCTGATGGTGTGGACTGGAGGCATTAGAGTAATGGCCCAGGAAAAAGAGGAAAAGGGTCAGATCCATAGGTAGCATCAAAGAAAAGGCCCATAGGAGGGGGTGCTATCAGGGGGTAAATTATGTGTGTCTACAAACAGATTAAGGCATCTTTCTAAGAGAGTTAACCTGAAGAAGGTGGCAAGATAACAGCAGCTTGTTTTATTTTGTTTTAAGAAAGAACCATCACTTCCTTTAGTGAGGCAGGTACTAGGGTAATGGGTGTGAGAGGGTGCCTGTCCCATAGTTATTGCTGTCTTACTAGCAAACATTGAAGTGTTTGCCCGTTTTCCTTGCTAATATTAGAGCAAGTCACCCTTATTGTGCAAGGATCAGGGTCCAAGCAACAGGGGGTTGGGGTAACTATCCCTACTGGCATTAGAGCCCAGTGCACCCTTCGTGTGCCAGGTTTCCTCTTTGCCTCCCCAAACTTCCCCCCTTCTATTTTTTATTTTTCAATTTTGTTTTCCTGAACCCTGCCTCCCAACTTCCTCTTCATATCACAGATGGGAGACTCATTCTAAGCAAAGTTAACAATGCATGATATCTCTCTTGATGTGATCCACTTTATCTGGAATATCTCATACATTCATTAACTGGAGACCATCTTTTTTATTTTAGGATTTTCTAATACGGTGCTTAAAATGATATCTATCACTACAGTGATTTGGCAGTTTGCAACCGTCTGTAATAACGTAATAACATTTTTAAAACAATAGACATCAATCAGGTATCAATGCCTAGAATTTTTGAGCTTCTTCTTAACCATTCAAGCCTTTCTTTCTTTAAAAAAAATAAGTTACCTTTCTTATGATTGACCCGTCTCTATATAACACTATTTAAAGCAAAGGTACGACCTTAGGTAATAATCTATTTGCCATCCTAAAACAATACCTTAGGCCCTGTAATATAAAGGCTTGCTCGCCCCTCCTTGCATCTCATTTGTGATGTCACTCCCACCAGTCCTTTGCGTATGATATTGAATTACACATCGCTAGACTTGTCACATGTATCATTTACCATAAACATCCATTGTCCTTTACTTTAAATGTGTATTCACTATGCACTAGCTCAGGTATCACATTAGATTTATTGCTTTTCTCATGCTTGCTGTGACAGAAGTGCAATCACTATCACAGTAAGAGTATATAATTCCACCTGTGACATATTACATTTAATAGTCATTTACAATGTGTCTTTGTTTTCAGTCTTGAAAAAGCCCTCAGTCTCCGTGCCTGAAATGGCTAGAAACACAGGTTGGATGAGCTTGGACCGGCCCTGTTGATCAATGGAGGGCAATGCATTAACAACAAGATTTAGATTTTATTTGAACCAGTCAAAATTGTATAGGATATTACCTGTGTTACCTGTATACTTACACTTAACCAATGCACTCATACGATAGTCTGGATAAATTATCAAGCTGTTTGTACCCACTTTGCATTTAGATCTATTAGGGGCCCCTTCTTAAACGCATATGATTATGATGTTGGAGCAAGAAACAGTAGTAGAAGAAACTGCTTGGGGAATACCAAAATCGGTTATGAAAGCCTTAAGAAACAGCAGTCTAAAGAAACCACGTCTGGCATCTTGCAGTCTACGGAGTTTAAATGGGTGCAATTTTGGATACTCCCGTAACAAAACCCATAGGAAAAGGAACCGGAGTAGCCTTATCGACTAATGTAGGGAATATTCTAATTTTCCAAATTAAACACATTTAACTGAAAAGTGCTAATTTCAATGCCAAATAACACAAGCACAGTAACGCAACATTTTGTAGTAGCTAATCATATTTAGGTGTTGTAAGCAAACACTCGTATTAACCTATTTTAATGAAAAAGTTCGCATAATTACTGATGCCATTTTAAATATCTATTTTACATGTTAGGGCTAACAAGCCTGTTTTCGCATTTAAACTGTTGTTTGCAAAATATGTATTTCTCTTTCTCCCTACTGCAGAGGGCGTAATATTCCAAAAGCCTTCTGTTAACTATTGAATAGGCATTTGTTATGTATTAAACAAATAATAATGAAGTTCTCACTGGGAGGAGAGGAGATGACAGGAAACGCAACTCGTGGAAAGAACTGTCTGAACCACAAGATCTGTTCAAAGTAAGAAACCATGGACATGGTTGTAAAGTCCATTGTGAAGACGTGAGAAACTGGGGAGTTTACCTACTCCCAGAGGTTGCTGGAGACTGATTGTTGCAAGGGAAAGGCAATCGAAAAATTGAAACACACAAAAGGTGAAGGAAGGCTGCTTGCAATAAGTCTAACCACTGACAACCCAACATCTGTTGACAGGTGCCCCAGATGCCATAACTCGGAGGCCACATTTACACATATGGTATGGACTTGCATAAGTATACACAGTTACTGGAGCACAATAGCAGCCATACTCATGGAAGCAGTAGGGACTCAGGTAACACTGCAACCCACTCACTTCCTGCTCGGTGCTACTAAGCGCTCTGGATCGCGTAAAGCTCTGAATAAATTTCTGGACCTCGCCAAACGCAAAATAGCCATGACGTGGAAAGCCCAAGCGGGCCCCAATGTACATTTATGGCTGTGGGATATAAGGAGGGCACTGGTATCGGAGCATACGAATCAGCTAGCACAGGCCTTGCGGGCGCTGGCACCACCGCGAAGGCCTGTTACCCAATGGAGGTAATACCTGTCGCTGGTTGAAAGTAAGTTAGCCGAAACAGGCCCCCCCTTTATAGGCGGGATCCCTGCCCCTTCCTTCCCCTCGCCTTTGCCCCCCATCTCTCCCTTCACAACATGTTACGTCATTCTCCTTTCCTCCTCCGTCTATACCCTCTCCGGCCGCCCCCCCTACTCTTCTCTGTGTCCTGCTTCCCCCCTCGTTGCTCTCCCTATTGATGCACCCACGATGGGTGATGCATTGCGCACGGTTATCCACATCTGTGACACCCACTGACACGTTTTATTGGCTGGTATACTGTGTCCTGTGCCCATAAGTAAAGTTCGACTCAGTTTTGTTTCATTCTAAATTGTTTAACATTGATGCCTGCCTGTGACTACAAGACGGACAAGCATAGAGTTTACATGAGAGACCATTTGTTGAACAGTAATTTGGTATACAAGTGTGTAGGTGAATGTACTCTAATATGTACATGTGTATAATTACAGACTATACGATAGTCCGTCCTTAACGGTGGTGGGAGTTCTCCAGACATCCCACCCAAGCCATTCAAGTTACTGTTCTTGTATTATCAATGTAAATTGTTGTAATACGAAAGCTAACAATATTCTGTTGCGGAAAATCAATAAAAATTATTCTAAAAAAAAAAAAAGTCTAACCACTTACAATAGCTCGGGGTAGCCGTCCAACCCATCATTCTATTGCTCAGCGTGCCACTTCAGTTTGGACCCAGTTATATACAAATCAGTCTTGACCCTGCTCCTTATGGGAACAGTCTAGCCTAAACTGCCAAGCCAAGTCCTCCCGGAACATGAAGACAAGCAACCCAGGACCGGTTTCACCCTGGTTATGGGCTCCGCTGCTGTGTGCTCAACTCACCCTTGGCCTACATCAGGTAGAAGTGAACTGCTGAGTAGCGCAGGAGTAGGTGGGTGGGTGGTAAAGGAAGAGACTCCCTTTACAAAATACAGCTCTTTGAGTCAGCGATAGATCACAAGGAAGGGGCCTGAACACATCTCAGGAAGAGAGATAGGGATGATAAGTTAATCATAAAGAGTAGGGCTGGGATTAAACTTTTGATGCATATATCACTGTGGCTGACATCCAGGTGTGAACTCTGGAAACTCTCATGAGTGGTGTTGTTGGATATTACGCTTTGGAGTATTGCCTGCGGTGACAGACATTTTTTGTGAGGAAAGAAGAAAGTGAGAAGTATCCACTTCAAAAAGAAGCAGAAACACTAGATAAAAGTACAAATACTCAGACAGTAAATTCCATTTGATGTCCGGAAAAGGACTATAAAAAGGGGAAGTTGAGTCCCCAAAAATGTGTCATCTGCCAAGCAGTTAGACGTGCTGAGTGAGGAGGGGAAGCTCTGCAAGACCTCTGCCTGTGACCATTACTGGGGGCCAAGGCTCAGTGCCTGGTGAATAGACATCACACAGGGAAACCAAGACCACCTGCATGGAAACCTGGGACACCAGCTCCTGTCTGCTTGCCAAGATCAGTGTGCTCTGTAAGGAAGAGAAGAGCATTGTAGGGAGCGAGATACAGTGGGAAGCCCTACTCTGAGGACTCCCTGTGCGAGGTGTGAGGATTTGGCTGTACACCGACCGGTTTGTAGCATGTGTGCAAGACTGTTTTCACTGAACCTCATGCCAGAAGAGGTCTGCAGCAGACTGAGCCAACCATTGAGCACTGTGAAGAGGGTGTCATTGAGGTGATCTCATATGCCAGAGGGGTCACCACTGAAGTAGTGTGACTAATGTTCTAGGACTCATGAATACCTGATTCAGGACCCCTTATGCCAGGAGCCGACATGGTATTGGAGTCTACACTGCGACCAGAAGGGGCTTCCGGGATCAATTAATCAATAAGACTTTGACCCATCACCCAGGACTGGAATGAGGCTGCGACCAGCATTCTAGCCACACCGAGAGATTGGCCCTGACTGACCACTGAGGACCAGGAGAATGCCAAAAAGGACTAGGCCTCCTCATGGAAATCCAATCGGGAGCCGTAGGATTGTATTCCCCCCTCTGTATTAACTTGACTTACCGCATCTCTGCAAAGCGGGAAGCTTCTCTGATCACTGAGGAGAGTTGGCTGCGCCACTTTGGGGAATGAGCCTGCGCATGCTGATGCTGCCACGTTTACCGTGAGCAGCCTGACTCAAACTGGGCCTGTGGGCCACGGGGAATTTGATGTTGAAGAGGCAGCGGCACAATAAACATTTTTTACTAAAATCCTCAAGAGTCAAAAGGAACTCTTGAGTATGGCTTAATAGTGTGCATTCCCTGGATGTGGCCACCAGTAACAGGGGAACAAACCCAAAGATGTTACACGAAAGAGGGTGGGACGGGGACTTGCCTGACAACTACTAGAGTCCCGACCTCAAGGGGGGATTGTGTTGTTGCTTTTGAATATCACATTTCTTTGCATGTGTAAAGTTAGAAATAAAATACTACTTTTTTTTAATTTGGCTGGACATTGATTTATTGTTTGTACTGTTTCCACTTTGACTTGTGTGTCGTGCTCACTGACCTGTATCAACATTCCCTCTGAGGGAGCCTTGATTGCTCGACCACAGCTACCACTGAGAGTCAAGTCCAGAAGGGGTACTTGGCCCAGTTGAACAGGATCAATAGTAGGTCAGGCCTTGGGACATCAGAAGTAAAAGGCCTCAACCACCACGGGAGCGCCAAGTAACCAGTGCGTGCCTCATGGCCCTCTGAAGGGGTGCTGACACCAATTTGATTCTGCCCCTGCAAGACTCGCAGATTTAAAGTAACAAATTATGGTCACCCAATTACACTACAAATTCAAATCAAGTCTAAGCATCACACTCTGCAGTAGTCACGCAACCTTAAAATAATACATATGCACCCTTTGTTAACTTGTCCTTTAACAAACAGAAAGAGAAAGAGGCTTCATCTGAATGTAATGCATTCCTGAATGCCAGAAACCTGACATCCTCCAGAGCCATTGGAAAAGAAAAAATGCAGCTTCTTAACACAGCTGCTGCACATCTCCAAACCACAGAGTAGCAATTGTGCCTGACACAGAAAATTAAAAAGCTGCCCGTGGAGCCAGTCCCACAAGAGTCATGCTGGGAGGAGGAGCAATAGGTTTATCCATGTTCAACCATGCGGGACGGGGCGGGTGGGAAGGAAGCAACAGGGACGGGGCGGGTGGGACGTGGAAGGAAGCAACAGGGACGGGGCGGGTGGGACGTGGAAGGAAGCAACAGGGACGGGGCGGGTGGGAGGGGAAAGGAAGCAACAGGAAAGGGGCGGGTTGGAGGGGGAAGGAAACAACAGGAAAGGGGCAGGTGGGAGGGGGAAGGAAGCAACAGGAAAGGGGCGGGTGGGAGGGGGAAGGAAGCAACAGGAAAGAGGTGGGTGGGGGAAGGAAGCAACAGGAAAGGGGCGAGGGGGAAGGAAGCAACAGGAAAGGGGCAGGTGGGAGGGGGAAGGAAGCAACAGGAAAGGGGCGGGTGGGAGGGGGAAGGAAGCAACAGGAAAGAGGTGGGTGGGGGAAGGAAGCAACAGGAAAGGGGCGGGTGGGAGGGGGAAGGAAGCAACAGGAAAGGGGCGGGTGGGAGGGGGAAGGAAGCAACAGGAAAGGGGCGGGTGGGAGGGGGAAGGAAGCAACAGGAAAGGGGCGGGTGGGAGGGGGAAGGAAGCAACAGGGACGGGGTGGTGGGAGGGGGAAGGAAGCAACAGGGACGGGGTGGTGGGAGGGGGAAGGAAGCAACAGGGACGGGGCGGGTGGGAGGGGGAAAGAAGCAACAGGGACGGGGCGGGTGGGAGGGGGAAAGAAGGGACGGGGCGGGCGGGAGGGGGAAAGAAGGGACGGGGCGGGCGGGAGGGGGAAAGAAGCAACAGGGACGGGGCGGGTGCGAGGGGGAAAGAAGCAACAGGGACGGGGCGGGTGGGAGGGGGAAAGAAGCAACAGGAAAGGGGCGGGTGGGAGGGGGAAAGAAGCAACAGTAAAGGGGCGGGTGGGAGGGGGAAAGAAGCAACAGTAAAGGGGCGGGTGGGAGGGGGAAAGAAGCAACAGGAAAGGGGCGGGTGGGAGGGGGAAAGAAGCAACAGGAAAGGGGCGGGTGGGCGGGGGAAAGAAGCAACAGGAAAGGGGCGGGTGGGCGGGGGAAAAAAGCAACAGGAAAGGGGCGGGTGGGCGGGGGAAAGAAGCAACAGGAAAGGGGCGGGTGGGCGGGGGAAAGAAGCAACAGGAAAGGGGCGGGTGGGCGGGGGAAAGAAGCAACAGGAAAGGGGCGGGGGAAAGAAGCAACAGGAAAGGGGCGGGGGAAAGAAGCAACAGGAAAGGGGCGGGTGGGCGGGGGAAAGAAGCAACAGGAAAGGGGCGGGTGGGCGGGGGAAAGAAGCAACAGGAAAGGGGCGGGTGGGCGGGGGAAAGAAGCAACAGGAAAGGGGCGGGTGGGCGGGGGAAAGAAGCAACAGGAAAGGGGCGGGTGGGCGGGGGAAAGAAGCAACAGGAAAGGGGCGGGTGGGCGGGGGAAAGAAGCAACAGGAAAGGGGCGGGTGGGAGAGGAAAGAAGCAACAGGAAAGGTGCGGGTGGGAGGGGGAAGGAAGCAACAGGAAAGGGGCGGGTGGGAGGGGGAAGGAAGCAACAGGAAAGGGGCGGGTGGGGGGAAGGAAGCAACAGGAAAGGGGCAGGTGGGAGGGGGAAGGAAGTAACAGGGACGGGGTGGTGGGTGGGGGAAGGAAGCAACAGGGACGGGGCGGGTGGGAGGGGGAAAGAAGCTACAGGGATGGGGCGGGTGGGAGGGGGAAGGAAGCAACAGGGACGGGGCGGGTGGGAGGGGGAAGGAAGCAACAGGGACGGGGCGGGTGGGAGGGGGAAGGAAGCAACAGGAAAGGGGCGGGTGGGGGGAAGGAAGCAACAGGAAAGGGGCAGGTGGGAGGGGGAAGGAAGCAACAGGGATGGGGCAGGTGGGAGGGAGAAGGAAGCAACAGGGACGGGGCAGGTGGAGGGGGAAGGAAGCGACAGGGACGGGGCGGGTGGGAGGGGGAAGGAAGCGACAGGGACAGGTTGGGTGGGAGGGGGAAGGAAGCAACAGGGACAGGGAGGGTGGGAGGGCGGAGGAAGCGACAGGGATGGGGCGGGTGGGAGGGGGGAGGAAGTGACAGGGATGGGGCGGGTGGGAGGGGGGAGGAAGCGACAGTGGGAGGAAGCGACAGGGGTGGGGGGAGGGGGAAGAAGCAAAGGGGATGGGGCGGGAGGGTGGGGGAAGAAGCAAAGGGGATGGGGCGGGAGGGTGGGAGAAGAAGCAAAGGGGATGGGGCGGGAGGGTGGGGGAAGAAGCAAAGGGGATGGGGCAAGAGGGTGGGGGAAGAAGCAAAGGGGATGGGGCAAGAGGGTGCGGGAAGAAGCAAAGGGGATGGGGCAAGAGGGTGGGGGAAGAAGCAAAGGGGATGGGGCGAGAGGGTGGGGGAAGAAGCAGTGGGGGAGAAGCAAAGAGGACGGGGCGGGAGGGTAGGGAGAAGCAAAGAGGACGGGCGGGAGGGTAGGGAGAAGCAAAGAGGACGGGCGGGAGGGTGGGGAGAAGCAAAGAGGACGGGCGGGAGGGTGGGGAGAAGCAAAGAGGACGGGGCAGGAGGGTGGGGAGAAGCAAAGAGGGCGGGAGGGTGGGGAGAAGCAAAGAGGGCGGGGGGGTGGGGAGAAGCAAAGAGGACAGGGCGGGAGGGTGGGGAGAAGCAAAGAGGACAGGGCGGGAGGGTGGGGAGAAGCAAAGAGGACAGGGCGGGAGGGTGGGGAGAAGCAAAGAGGACAGGGCGGGAGGGTGGGGAGAAGCAAAGAGGACAGGGCGGGAGGGTGGGGAGAAGCAAAGAGGACAGGGCGGGAGGGTGGGGAGAAGCAAAGAGGACAGGGCGGGAGGGTGGGGAGAAGCAAAGAGGACAGGGCGGGAGGGTGGGGAGAAGCAAAGAGGACAGGGCGGGGGAGTGGGGGAAGAAGCAAAGAGGACGGGGTGGGAGGGTGGGGAAGAAGCAAAGAGGACGGGGTGGGAGGGTGCGGGAAGAAGCAAAGAGGACGGGGTGGGAGGGTGGGGGAAGAAGCAAAGAGGACGGGGTGGGAGGGTGGGGGAAGAAGCAAAGAGGACGGGGTGGGAGGGTGGGGGAAGAAGCAAAGAGGACGGGGTGGGAGGGTGGGGGAAGAAGCAAAGAGGACGGGGTGGGAGGGTGGGGGAAGAAGCAAAGAGGACGGGGTGGGAGGGTGGGGGAAGAAGCAAAGGGGACGGGGCAGGGGGGTGGGGGAAGAAGCAAAGGGGGCGGGGGGTGGGGGAAGAAGCAAAGAGGACGGGGCGGGAGGGTGGGGGAAGAAGCAAAGAGGACGGGGCGGGAGGGTGGGGGAAGAAGCAAAGAGGACGGGGCGGGAGGGTGGGGGAAGAAGCAAAGAGGACGGGGCGGGAGGGTGGGGGAAGAAGCAAAGAGGACGGGGCGGGAGGGTGGGGGAAGAAGCAAAGAGGACGGGGCGGGAGGGTGGGGGAAGAAGCAAAGAGGACGAGGCGGGAGGGTGGGGGAAGAAGCAAAGGGGACGGGAGGGTGGGGGAAGAAGCAAAGGGGGGCGGGAGGGTGGGGGAAGAAGCAAAGGGGACGGGGCGGGAGGGTGGGGGAAGAAGCAAAGGGGACGGGGCGGGAGGGTGGGGGAAGAAGCAAAGAGGACGGGGCGGGAGAGAAGCAAAGGGGATGGGGGTAGAAGCAAAGGGGATGGGGTGGGAGGGTGGGGGTAGAAGCAAAGGGGATGGGGTGGGAGGGTGGGGGTAGAAGCAAAGGGGATGGGGTGGGAGGGTGGGGGTAGAAGCAAAGGGGATGGGGTGGGAGGGTGGGGGTAGAAGCAAAGGGGATGGGGTGGGAGGGTGGGGGTAGAAGCAAAGGGGATGGGGTGGGAGGGTGGGGGTAGAAGCAAAGGGGATGAGGTGGGAGGGTGGGGGTAGAAGCAAAGGGGATGGGGTGGGAGGGTGGGGGTAGAAGCAAAGGGGATGGGGTGGGAGGGTGGGGGTAGAAGCAAAGGGGATGGGGTGGGAGGGTGGGGGTAGAAGCAAAGAGGATGGGGTGGGAGGGTGGGGGAAGAAGCAAAGGGGATGGTGTGGGAGGGTGGGGGAAGAAGCAATGGGGATGAGTGGGAGGGTGGGGGACGAAGCAAAGGGGATGGAGTGGGAGGGTGGGGGAAGAAGCAATGGGGATGGAGTGGGAGGGTGGGGGAAGAAGCAAAGGGGATGGGGTGGGAGGGTGGGGGAAGAAGCAAAGGGGATGGGGTGGGAGGGTGGGGGAAGAAGCAAAGGGGATGGGGTGGGAGGGTGGGGGAAGAAGCAAAGGGGATGGGGTGGGAGGAGGGTGGGGAGAAGAAGCAAAGGGGATGCAGCAGGAGGGTGGGGAGAAGAAGCAAAGGGGATGGGGCAGAATGGTGGGGAAGAAGCAAAGGGGATGGGGCGGGAGGGTGGGGGAAGAAGCAAAGAGGACGGGGCGGGAGAGAAGCAAAGGGGATGGGGGGTAGAAGCAAAGGGGATGGGTGGGAGGGGGGTAGAAGCAAAGGGGATGGGGTGGGAGGGTGGGGGTAGAAGCAAAGGGGATGGGGTGGGGGTAGAAGCAAAGGGGATGGGGTGGGAGGGTGGGGGTAGAAGCAAAGGGGATGGGGTGGGAGGGTGGGGGTAGAAGCAAAGGGGATGGGGTGGGAGGGTGGGGGTAGAAGCAAAGGGGATGGGGTGGGAGGGTGGGGGTAGAAGCAAAGGGGATGGGGTGGGAGGGTGGGGGAAGAAGCAACGGGGATGGGGTGGGGGAAGAAGCAAAGAGGACGGGGTGGGAGGGTGGGGGAAGAAGCAAAGAGGACGGGGTGGGAGGGTGGGGGAAGAAGCAAAGAGGACGGGGTGGGAGGGTGGGGGAAGAAGCAATGGGGACGGGGTGGGAGGGTGGGGGAAGAAGCAAAGAGGACGGGGTGGGAGGGTGGGGGAAGAAGCAAAGAGGACGGGGTGGGAGGGTGGGGGAAGAAGCAAAGAGGACGGGGTGGGAGGGTGGGGGAAGAAGCAAAAGGGACGGGGCAGGGGGGAGGGGGAAGAAGCAAAGGGGACGGGGCGGGGGGTGGGGGAAGAAGCAAAGAGGACGGGGCGGGAGGGTGGGGGAAGAAGCAAAGAGGACGGGGCGGGAGGGTGGGGGAAGAAGCAAAGAGGACGGGGCGGG
The DNA here is from genome assembly GCF_964204655.1 of Triturus cristatus. Lineage (NCBI taxonomy): Eukaryota > Metazoa > Chordata > Amphibia > Caudata > Salamandridae > Triturus > Triturus cristatus. The sequence continues at coordinate 20,622,716 of NC_140584.1, forward strand.
AGGGTGGGGGAAGAAGCAAAGAGGACGGGCGGGAGGGTGGGGGAAGAAGCAAAGAGGACGGGCGGGAGGGTGGGGGAAGAAGCAAAGAGGACGGGCGGGAGGGTGGGGGAAGAAGCAAAGAGGACGGGGCGGGAGGGTGGGGAAAGAAGCAAAGAGGACGGGGCGGGAGGGTGGGGAAAGAAGCAAAGAGGACGGGGCGGGAGGGTGGGGGAAGAAGCAAAGGGGACGGGGCGGGAGGGTGGGGGAAGAAGCAAAGGGGACGGGGCTGGAGGGTGGGGGAAGAAGCAAAGGGGACGGGCGGGAGAGAAGCAAAGGGGATGGGGAGAGAAGCAAAGGGGACGGGGCGGGAGGGTGGGGAGAGAAGCAAAGGGGACGGGGCGGGAGGGTGGGGAGAGAAGCAAAGGGGATGCGGTGCGGGAGGGTGGGGGGAGAAGCAAAGGGGACGGGGCGGGAGGGTGGGGGTAGAAGCAAAGGGGATGCGGTGGGAGGGTGGGGGTAGAAGCAAAGGGGATGGGGTGGGAGGGTGGGGGAAGAAGCAAAGGGGATGGGGTGGGGAGAAGAAGCAAAGGGGATGCAGCAGGAGGGTGGGGAGAAGAAGCAAAGGGGATGGGGCGGAATGGTGGGGGCAGAAGCAAAGGGGATGGGGCGGAATGGTGGGGGGAAGAAGCAAAGGGGATAGGGTGGGGGGAAGAAGCAAAGGGGATGGGGCGGGAGGGTGGGGGGAAGAAGCAAAGGGGATAGGGTGGGGGGAAGAAGCAAAGGGGATGGGGCGGGAGGGTGGGGGGAAGAAGCAAAGGGGATGGGGCAGGAGGGTGGGGGAAGAAGCAAAGAGGACGGGGCGGGAGGGTGGGGGAAGAAGCAAAGAGGACGGGGTGGGAGGGTGGGGGAAGAAGCAAAGAGGACGGGGTGGGAGGGTGGGGGAAGAAGCAAAGAGGACGGGGTGGGAGGGTGGGGGAAGAAGCAAAGAGGACGGGGTGGGAGAGAAGCAAAGGGGATGGGGGGTAGAAGCAAAGAGGACGGGGTGGGAGAGAAGCAAAGGGGATGGGGGGTAGAAGCAAAGGGGATGGGGTGGGAGGGTGGGGGTAGAAGCAAAGGGGATGGGGTGGGAGGGTGGGGGTAGAAGCAAAGGGGATGGGGTGGGAGGGTGGGGGTAGAAGCAAAGGGGATGGGGTGGGAGGGTGGGGGTAGAAGCAAAGGGGATGGGGTGGGAGGGTGGGGGTAGAAGCAAAGGGGATGGGGTGGGAGGGTGGGGGTAGAAGCAAAGGGGATGGGGTGGGAGGGTGGGGGAAGAAGCAAAGGGGATGGGGTGGGAGGGTGGGGGAAGAAGCAAAGGGGATGGGGTGGGAGGGTGGGGGAAGAAGCAAAGGGGATGGGGTGGGAGGGTGGGGGAAGAAGCAATGGGGATGGAGTGGGAGGGTGGGGGAAGAAGCAAAGGGGATGGGGTGGGAGGGTGGGGGAAGAAGCAAAAGGGATGGGGTAGGAGGGTGGGGGAACAAGCAAAGGGGATGGGGTGGGAGGGTGGGGGAAGAAGCAAAGGGGATGGGGTGGGAGGGTGGGGGAAGAAGCAAAGGGGATGGGGTGGGAGGAGGGTGGGGAGAAGAAGCAAAGGGGATGCAGCAGGAGGGTGGGGAGAAGAAGCAAAGGGGATGGGGCGGAATGGTGGGGGAAGAAGCAAAGGGGATGGGGCGGGAGGGTGGGGGAAGAAGCAAAGAGGACGGGCGGGAGAGAAGCAAAGGGGATGGAGTGGGAGGGTGGGGGAAGAAGCAAAGGGGATGGAGTGGGAGGGTGGGGGAAGAAGCAAAGGGGATGGGGTGGGAGGGTGGGGGAAGAAGCAAAGGGGATGGGGTGGGAGGGTGGGGGAAGAAGCAAAGGGGATGGGGTGGGAGGGTGGGGGAAGAAGCAAAGGGGATGGGGTGGGAGGGTGGGGGAAGAAGCAAAGGGGATGGGGTGGGAGGGTGGGGGAAGAAGCAAAGGGGATGGGGTGGGAGGAGGGTGGGGAGAAGAAGCAAAGGGGATGGGGCGGAATGGTGGGGGAAGAAGCAAAGGGGATGGGGCGGGAGGGTGGGGGGAAGAAGCAAAGGGGATGGGGCGGGAGGGTGGGGGGAAGAAGCACAGGGGATGGGGCGGGAGGGTGGGGGGAAGAAGCAAAGGGGATGGGGCGGGAGGGTGGGGGGAAGAAGCAAAGGGGATGGGGCGGGAGGGTGGGGGGAAGAAGCAAAGGGGATGGGGCGGGAGGGTGGGGGGAAGAAGCAAAGGGGATGGGGCGGGAGGGTGGGGAGAAGAAGCAAAGGGGATGGGGCGGGAGGGTGGGGAGAAGAAGCAACGGGGATAGGGTGGAAGGGTGGGGAGAAGAAGCAACGGGGATGGGGCGGGAGGGTAGGGAGAAGGATCAAAGGGGATGGGGCGGGAGGGTGGGGGAAGAAGCAATGGAGCCGGAAGGGGTAAGAAGCAATGGGGTGGGTGGGAAAGGGTAAGAAGCAACGGGGTGGGTGGGAAGGGGTAAGAAGCAATGGGGCGGGTGGGAGGGGGTAAGAAGCAACAGCGACGAGGTGGGTGGGAGGGGGTAAGAAGCAACAGGGACGGGCGGTGGGAGGGGTTGAGAAGCAACAATAGAGATCTGTTTTTTCAAGATTGAAATTACACCCCAGGATTTCTGGAAAGGTGCCTTAGTATATCGTCCTCAAGGGCTGCTTAAGGATTTTTCTGTAAGATTAATGGAAAGTATTGCTCCCCACGTCATCTCTTCCAAACAATTTCCTTTATTAGGGGACTTCAACATTCATAGTGAAAGCAGTGAGAACATGGACGCAGCCCATTTCCTGGCACACTTGGCCTGTCTAGGTTTGGAAAAGGTTAATACAGGACCCACCCACTCTTCAGGTCACACTCTAGATCTTATTCTTACTAATACATCTCAGATACACTCTGATCCCCCCAGTTCTGGTGATTAGGTCTGACCACTTTTTAATTAACTTTCAGACTAACAATACCCAACTGACTGGAACCCCTATTCCTCCTTACGCTGGGAACTATAAGAGACAATGGCACAAGATAACAGAAGACACTTTCTCAATGGAGTTCATTCCTTCCACTTTTGAGAAACCCGGAGATATTAATACAAAGCTTAATGAATTCCATCAAGCTATATTAGCAGCTATGGGTATTCTGGCCCCACTTAAGAAGCAACCATCTAACTCCCAAAGAAAACATGCAGCCTGGTTTACTCCAGAACTTCGTAGGGAGAAATCTAATTGGAATAAATTGGAAAAGAATTGGTGAAAAAGTCAATTGTGGCCAGGGAAAGAAACGTATAAAATGGCTGTAATCTCCTACCATAAAAACATTAAGAGAGCTCGGAAAAGATATATCTCTTAACAACTAAGCCAAGTGGGAAATTCTACCAAGGAACTTTATAAAATTCTTAAATCTTTAACATCCCCGATTGCCTGCAATAAATCAATCCCATCTCTCAAGTCTTATGTGACAATATTTCCAATTTCTTTGAAGAAAAAAATTATAAAATATACGCCAGACACCTCTACTCCACGCTGTTCAGCTCACAGAATGAATGACACTGTCTTAGCAAGTTTTCCATCCTTGCAGGTTTCCATGGTGGAGGAGATGCTAAAAACAGCCAAGTCAGGTTTCCCCATCGACATTATGCCACCTAGAGTGATTGCCTATCAGCTAAATATCTTGCTCCTTCAGTATGCGCTTTATTAAACCTATCCTTGAGAGAGGGGAAATTGCCCCTTGTATGGAAAGCAGCTCAAGTGCTTCCGATTTGTAAAAAGGCCAATGTACCCTCAACAGAGCTATCAAACTATCGTCCCATTTCACTTCTTCTGTTCTTGAGCAAACATCCGGAAGGAAACATTGATACGAAGCTTATGGAACATATAGAATCCCAAGCATATCTTGACACCGCACAGTCTGGCTTTTGACCAAAACACTATACTGAATCCACCCTCATAGGTGTCACATACTTAATTAAATTCTCCTTAGAAAATAACAAGGCAGTATTGTTAGTGCTGCTGGACTTGTCCGCAGCCTTAGATACTGTAGCCCACCATAAGCTACTTCAAAGACTCATTGAAATTGGTATTGAGGGGCCCGCCCTTAAATGGCTTTCAAGCTTTCTAGAGCTGCGCACACAGACCATTATTCTGAGGCCTTTTCATTATTGTGCTAAATCCTTTACGAAGGGGGTACCACAGGGCTTATGTCTCAGTCCCACACTGTTTAATGTGTACGTGGCCTCCCTTGCTAAAATTATCAGAGATCATGGATTTGTTCCCTTTTCATATGCGGATGATACACAACTCCTTCTTTCGTTTTTTAACAGATCAGTCGCAACAAAACATATTCTTGCTGAAGGTATGTATACTATTTCCGGTTGGATGACTAATAATTTTCTCCAGCTTAATGCTTAAAAAACTGAAATACTACTGTTCGGCAAAGCACAAACACTGTTGTCTCCTGACTGGTGGCCAACAGAGTTCCGCCTGGCCCCTACCCCTACTGCAAAGGCAAAAAACTTGGGTGTGTTTCTGGACCACTCCCTATCTATGAGAGATAAGATAGTAACTACCTCAGGCACCTGCTTCTATATGTTGAAGCTCTTACAGAGAGTGTCCCACCTCCTCCCTTTATCAATATGTAAGACTCTGGTAGTCAGTTGCCTCAACTACTGTAATGCCCTTTTGGTAGCAGCAAATGACACTATGCTGAACAGGTTGCAAGTGGTTCAGAACACGGCAACGCGTCTGGCCCTTAATATGCCTCCTAGAACTGCATCTCTCCCATAGTTGAGACCCCTTCACTGGCTCCCCATTCGTAAAAGAATTAAGTTTAAAATATGCTGCTTGATCCACAATCAATGATAGGGGTCCTAAATAGCTTTCGGAAAAAACACTCATTCACTACCTGCCTAGCAGATCTCTACATTCTGGAGAGAAGGCTCTGCTTATTGTCCCCCAGTATAACAAACTCCAGTCTGGTGGCAAAATCTTTTCCTATCTTGCCCCTCGATACTGCAAGTGTATGAATTTTCTTAAATTCAGGAAACGCCTGAAAACTGAACTTTTTAACAACTGATTGCCTGTTCCAGCTTTCTAATCTCCGCTTATAGTGCGGAGATACCCCTTCGGGGTTAGTCCCATCGCTCAATAAATCCTTCATTCATTCAAGCTAACAAGGGGGTGAGCAGAGGTTATCTTAGCTCTGTGATTTCCTTATCCTGACCAGAGTGAGGGTCCCTACTTGGACAGGGTGCAAGCCACTGTCAACTAGAGACCCCATTTCTAACCGTGTACTAATCAAAAGTTTTAATAAACAAATTCCTGGAAACGGTAGTGGGTTATTCACCTACCCATTACTGAATATTATGACACTATAGGGGTGGTCAACACTGCCAACAGCATAGTACCTTTTGAAACCTTTACAAATTTGAATAGCATCCGATTTATCCGTTGTCCTGCATTCTAAGGTACCTGAAACATTATGCTTTAAGCATGCTCACACTGTTTTTCTTGACTCTTTTCCTGACTACATTAAGGTGCTGCTGCGTTTGTGGTGACATTCATAGCTGGCAAGAGTCCACATGGTAAATTTATCAATTTAAGTCAGTTTTGACCTTTAAACAGATATCACATTGTATTTTTAGACTTGAAAGTATGCAGTTAACATTATAACAATGGGCCTAAAAATCCCAGCTATAAAGTGCTGTTGGGTAAGAAGTCAGGATTAGATGAAGTTATCATAGTTAACAACAGGACACCGTGCAGCTATGGTATGTGGAAAGTCTTCTGTTATGTTTTCTGCACTATGCATGCACTTTGCATGGTGGCAGCAATCTTTCACAGGTAGCTACACCTTATACTGAATGTTTAACGTCTGGGGTGTTTGACCGTTGACTTGTTATCAATACTGACTTGTGAGCAAAGGGGGCTGATGTATAAATCCATTCTGGGATTTTGGGAAAATGCTTGCCAATATTCTTATGGGCCAGCCAGTTTGCGAATCAGTAAAATAATTAAACAATGCCAAAATATCAAATATGATTTTAATATTCCAAGATTGTATAACGCATACAGGATCATTTGATCAGACCTAAAACACGCTGTTAATCCCTGGACTTCAAGCGCACAAAACTAGAGAAAATAAAGGGCAGGAACAGGGAGCAGGCAGCCAGGCTCTCTCCGGGCCCACACCTAAACCAATGTGGGGACGCTGCCCAGCCAGGGGCATACGGGTAGACCATGTTCTCCATGCAGGCTGCATGGAGAACCACCTACCCGGGGCTTTACTTACATTGAATAGAGGGGGGCATGACGCCCGCAGTCCTGGAGACCACCACCTCCCTAGTTAAAAAAACATAGAAATTCACTTAAAAACAAAAAGGTACAGGGGCGTTATAGTTAGGAAAGGGAATGAAAAAAACCTTAGTCCATACAGTCACTTACTCACACATACAGATACACACACACACCCACTCACTCACCCATAAAGATACACCCACCCACTCATTCACCCATACAGTCACTCATATACCCACTCACCTATACTGCCTTTCACATACCGAGCTAGTCACCCTTATACCACTGACACCACTACTCACCCAAATACACAGTCATACACATACACACTCACCCACACAGCTTCTCATATGCACTCACTAACCCATACAGCCACTGACTGACCCACTCACTCATCCACACAGGCAGTCACACATCCCCTCACCCACCAACTCAGACAACCATACAGGTACTCAGATAACCAATCACTCACCCATACAGTCTGTCATGTACCCACTCACACACCGATAAAGCCACTTAGACGCCAACTGACAGGGTGATACAGACATTCACACAACCAGTCACTCACCCATACATTAAATGACACCCCTAATCACTCCCTTGTATAGTCAGTCACTCACCTACTGAATCACCCATACAGGCAATCATAAATCATACAACCACTATATATATTTTACACTCAAACTTTTTTAAAACACTCACAGTCACTGGATGAAATCATTCGAGATGTCATAAGTGGAGTCATCGGTGATGTCATTGACCATGTCATGAGCGATTTAATATGTGAGGTTATAAGCATTGCATTGCGGGGGTGCGAGTTATAGTTGGCTCAGCTAACTATTACTGCTGAATTTCACTGGTTTTGTATGAGTGAAATCTGAGTCTAACTATAACGTCCCTGTAAGCTTTGGTATTTTCAGTGATTTTTTAAGGTTTTTTTTTAAACTCCATTTCCTAACTATAACAGTTCAGTAAACTTTGTTTTTTTTTTTCCACTGACCTTCTAAGGTTTTTGAAATTCTATTTCCTAACTATAACGTCCCAGTAACCCTTGTTTTTTAAAGTGAATATATATATAATTATTATTAATTACCCAGTGGGATTCGTCACTGGGTAGTTCTAGCTAGGACCACGTTTCCATAGGCAATAGATTTTTGTTTTGCCAATAACTCTGCCGCAGTTTGATGAATCTTCACAAAACGTTCCCAAAAAAAGGTCACATCAACCTCAGCATCTTCCTGGAAAGTTTCGGGTGATATGTCAACTGAGCGCCAAGAAAAAATGAGAAAATTTAAAGGTGATCCCGCAACAACAGCTGAATGGCAATACACCAAAATTGTCAGAAAGCTAGCTCTTGTTCCAGAAAACGTGCTTTTTGTGATTTGGCGTAAATCCGTTCAATAATTTTTAAGGGTCAAAATGTATATTTCATGCCGCGGACCCACTGCGGTATTGCATGGGCTCAAACAAGTGTTGTGATTGGCTGGCCATAACCTGATGGAAAAGGTGCAGCTGCCAACTTAGAAATCGTGGAATCGGTCCCCAAGTCCTGTAGAATGAAAGAAAAACAAATATAAGGGGTTAGAGGTACCCTGACCGTCCAAAGCCGTTAGGGGGGGGGCTTAATGTTTTTTATTTGGGGGGGGGGGGGGTTTGTGGATCCATTGTAAGTCCCAGTCAACACCCTGGAGAATTGTAGCGGATCCGTGGCACAACTGAATTCAAAATAAGGGGGCTATGCCCTATGCCCAACCCCATACATGGCAAAGGACAGTGTGGAGCAGGGGGTTGGCTGCCTAACCCCACACAATGCACAACCGTGGGCATCTAACTTTATGTAAAAAAGAATATTTTTTTAAACTCGAAATTCACTAAAACAAACCAAAGATTAAAATAAGGTTATAGTTCGGAATTCAGTAAAACCAAAAAGTAAAAGGGACGTTATAGATAGATGAAAATGTCAGATAAAACTTAAACTTTTAAACCAACAAAACCACTGAAATTCACCAGTTATACTGATAGCAGCAGTGCCTACAAGCCACTGCACGTAAAAGCCAAGAGATAAAACCCAAAGATTACTGGCAGGAGACTTGAAAGAGTCACACGACTATCAACTGCTCTGGACAATGGAGCGAAGGACATCTCTTCTTTATGTAGGTTATCAAGAAGGTATTAGGGTAAAAGAGACACACTGCTCCTTCCTTGTAACAGGTAACGAGAGAGAGAGAGTGTGTGTGTAGATATATATAGGCAAACACATGAAGATACAAGTAGATGATGGACGAGCGCTGGAACTTTTCTGACACTCACCCCCAGTCACAGATCCGGGTTAAATCCAATCAGCCTTGACCCTGTGCCTCATGGGAACAGTCCAGCCCAAACTGCCAAACCAGGTCTTCCCTGGACCAGAAACAAGCATCCTGGGACCGGTTTCGTGGTAACACCCCTCATCAGACAGGCTAGCTTGAATCCAGAGGCAAAGTGAGCAAGGGACCCACGTCTGGGCATACCCTGTCAACTTAGCGCAGATAAAGCAAACACAAGGATGCTTGTTTCCGGTCCAGGGAAGACCTGGCTTGGCAGTTCGGGCTGGACTGTTCCCATGAGGCACAGGGTCAAGACTGCTTTGCATATGGCTGGTCTGAACTGGGGTGGTGAAGTGAGCTAAAGAATGATGATGGATTCAACCCAGATCGGTGACTCTGTGTGAGTGTTTGAAAACTTTCAGCTCTCCGTCCATCCTCTCCTTGTATTTGCATCTCTCCTAGTTGCTGGGTCGAGCGAGGCCCAACGCATTAAAGAAGCCTAAATCCTGCCGTCCTCGTGTGGGTGCTCTTTCACTTTGGGAGCAGGGGTTGTGTATGTATGTATGTGTGTTTATATATATACCATAAGGCCATACGAGTGGTCACGCCCACTGGGGCAGTTTCAAAGAATATAAATGAAGTTTCATTTTTCCCTCTTGTTTTCCGCACGTTAACCGCCAATGATTAAGGAGAGAGAATCCAAAACGAGTCTGGCGGTAGGATGAAAAGAAGATTGTTTCCTGCCAAACTAGTCTGCAGCCTTCAAATAAATTATGTGAAAATCATCTATCTGTTGTGGCTCTTCCACTGTGGCAACTTTGTGTTTGGATTGTAGTGCCCTGCCAAGCCGCTGAAGAGCCCCGCCGCATTTAAGCAGACCTGAGGAGACGCCATTTGGTGCCACCTACTAACTGGAGTTAGTTCACTTTTGGAGGCAGAAAATTGCAATTTGTTTGTTACAGGACTGAGCTTCACCCCACTGTGGTTTATTCAATGTTTATTGCACATTCCAAGATGGACTCACTTGAGCAAAACGGTAATGCAACTATGAATACCATAAGGGCATATGAGTGGTCACGCCCACTGGGGCCGTTTCAAAGAATATTAATGAAGTTGCATTTTTCCCTCTTGTTTTCCGCACGTTAACCGCCAATGATTAAGGAGAGAGAATCCGAAACGAGTCTGGCGGTAGGATGAAAAGAAGATTGTTTCCTGCCAAACTAGTCTGCAGCCTTCAAATAAATTATGCGAAAATCATCTATCTGTAGTGGCTCTTCCACTGTGGCAACTTTGTGTTTGGATTTAGATATAGATATATATTCACTGAAAAAAACATAGGTTTTAGGGAAAGTTATAGTTAGTTGGACATTTCACTCGTACAAAACCAGAGAAATTCCCCCGTTATAGATAGTTCAGCTAACTATAACTCGCGCCCCCGCAATGCACTGCTGATGACGTCACATATTACATCACTCATGACATGGTCAGTGACCTCACTGATGACATATCAAATGACATCATCCAGTGACTGTGTCTTTCTGTAAAGTTTAAATATGTTTAATATATATAGGGAAAGGCGTATTGAAGAATGAGTGGGTGTATAAGTGTCTGAATGGATGATTTAGTAGGTGCATGACTGACTCTATAAGTGAGTGATTAAACGTATCTTACTGAATGCATGGGTTAGTGACTAAACTGTGTGAATGTCTGTATCCGTCTGTCTGTTGGTGTGTAAGCGGCTGCACGGGTTTGTGAATAACTACATGAGTGTCTTTATGAGTTATTGATTGGTTGTCTGAGTATCTGTATGGGTGCTGGAGTGTTTGTGTGGGTGGGGTGTGTGTGACTGTGTATAGATGTGTGAGTGGGTGATTCACTGGGTGCATGGTTTCAAGAGTGCATCTGTGATGGACTGTTTGGGTGGGTGAGTGTGTGTATGGGTGTGTTAGTGAGTGAATGTATATCTCAGTGGTACATGTGTGAGTAACTACATATGTGAAAGGCAGTATATATGTGTGTTAGAGTATATAAATGGCTTTAAGTGAGAGTGTGTGATTATGAGAGTAGCGGTATGGATAAGTGTGTGCTTGTGATTGTATAAGAGCGTAAGAATGTGCGAGTATTTGTATGAGTAAGTGAGTTGGTGTGTGTATAACTGTATAGGCGAGTAAATGGGAGTGTGATTAATTATTTGCATGACTGACTAGGTGTGTGAGTACCTCTATGGATGAGTGGCGGTGTGTGAGTTTCTATATAGGTGTAAGAGTGTATATGATAGTCCTGTACTGAGTGACCGTAAGTATGAGTGACTGTACGGGTGAGTGAGTGGATGTGTGTGTAGAACTAAGAATCAGTGAGTGGGTATGTAGCTATTGGTGTTGGAGTGTCTATGGTTTTGAGAATGGCAGTCTGTAATTTAGAGTGGGTGTTTCAAAAGTTATATTAGGGTGTGAGAAGATGCATGAAATTATCACATGGATGATGTCATCAGTGATGTCATCAGTGAGGTCATTTGAGATGTCATCAGTGATGCCATCAGTGATGTCATCAGTGATGTAATATGTGACGTCATCAGCAGTGCATTGCGGGGGCGCGAGTTATAGTTAGCTGAACTAACTATAACGGGGGAATTTCTCTGGTTTTGTATGAGTGAAATGTCCAACTAACTAACTTTCCCTAAAACCTATGGTTTTTCCAGTAAGTTTCTAAGGTTTTTTAAATGCTAATTTCGAACTATAACTTTCCCTAAAACCCATGTTTTTTTCAGTGAATTTCTAAGGTTTTTTAAATGCTAATTTCTAACTATAACGTGCCTGAAACCTATGGTTTTTTCAGTGCATTTCAAAGGTTTTTTAAATGCTAGTTTCGAACTATGCCTAGAGGTAGGACATGTGATGAAAGAAGAAACAATGCAAAGAAAGAAAAAAAAGGAAATGCACAAAGAAGCAACAGAAGTCCACAAAGACTAAGAAAAGTGCAGGAAGAAGAAGAGATGTGCAGAAAGAACCAACAGAGGAGCATAAAGTCCTCCTAAGCCCACAACTTTTTCAGACGGGTACTGGTGGTAACTGACTCTGACTAACCATGCCTAGAGCCAGTGCTATGCTATAAGACACTTAGAATACAGTGAAACCACCTACATACACTAGGGAACACTATGCATTGGGGTACCCTGTGATTAGCATGACCTCCTCTGTAAGTCCCTAGTACATAATAGGGAAGGGGGATTTAAACTACCTTTTAAAACGTGCCACGTGGCGCGTTTGCACACTGGTGAAGGGAGGGGGGGCCTGAGGTTACATGTGTGCAAACACGCCCTGTGGCCATTGTAAGTTGTGGGATAAAGTCCCCTTAAATCCTCAGAGTCCCTGGGGTCCAACTAGCCCACCAGGTACCTCCAGTAAGCGCCACAGAGCTGCGTTGCAGAGAGGTGTAAAAAGGGGCATGGCCTGGACCACCTATCTGCAACGCAGCGCAGAGGCGCTTACTGGAAGCACCTGGTGGTCTAGTTGGCCCTCAGGATTGAAGGGGAATTAATTCCCCAACTTAAAACACACCACAGGGTGTGTTTGCACACGTCACCTCAGGCCCCGCCCCCTCCCTTAACCACTGTGCAAACGCACCCCGTGGTGCGTTTTGAGTTGGGGGATAAAGTCCCCTTGAATCTTGAGAGTCCCTGGAGTCCAACTATCCCACAAAGTACCTCTAGTAAGCGCCACAAAGCTGCGTTGCAGAAAGGTGTAAAAAGGGGCGTGGCCTCTGAACACCTCACTGCAACGCAGCTTCCTGGCGCATACTGGAGGTACCTGGTGGGCTAGTTGGCCCCCAGGGACCCTCAGTATTCAAGGGGAATTAATTCCCCAACTTACAACACGCCAGGTGGCGCATTTGCACAGTGTTGAAAGAAGGGGGCAGGGCCTGAGGTGACATGTGTGCAAACACGCCCTGTGGCGCGTTTTAAGTTGGGGAATTAATTCCTCTTCAATCCTGAGGGTCCCGGGGGGTCAACTAGCCCACCAGGTACCTCCAGTATGCGCCACAGAGCTGTTTTGCAGAGAGGTCTAAAAAGGGACGTGGCCTCTGAACACCTCTCTGCAACGCAGCTCCCTGGCGCATACTGGAGGTTTCTGGTGGGCTAGTTGGCCCCCAGTATTTAATGGGAATTAGTTCTCCATCTTACAACGCGCCCCCTGGCGCGTTTGCAGAGTGCTGCAGGGTGGGGGCAGGACCTCTGGCACGATGCCGGTCTTTTAATTTTTTTAGGAAGGGAGGCTGTGTGGCCCCCCATCCTTTCCTTTTTTATTGGCCCTGGGGACCCCATCCCCAAGGACCTGACCCCTATTTTGTTTTATTAATTGGAAGGTGGCCCCCCTCCCGAGGCCATATTCGGTTCCGGGGACCCCATCCCCCGGGGCATGGCCAGTTTTTTTTTGTTGTTTAAATTATTGGAGGGGGGCTGCGTGGCCCCCCTCCTCAGGTCATTTATGGTCCCGGGGACCCCATCCCCGGGCCGGCCTTTCCGTTTTTTTTTTAATTACATTTTTTATAATGGGGTGGGGGGCCGCATAGCCCCCCTCCCGGGCCACTAATGGCCCCAGGGACCCCATCCCCCGGGGCCTAGCCTTTTGTTGGGGACTGTAGGGGGTCCCCAATTCCCCCGCGGTCCCGCCGGCTCCCCGCCTCCTGCGGGAGCTGGCATTGCTTTTCCACACGGGGAGCTGCTAAGATGCAGCTCCACGTGTGGAAAAGCAATGTGGTTTGGATTTTGAAAGCGAGATTCAAAACCCAAACCAGAGTTTGCAATGAGAGGGCGGGAGCCGTGCGGCTCCCGCCCTATCATTGCAAACAGCAGTGTCCCGGGGGTGGGCACCCCGGGACACTGCAGGAGCCGGTCCTGGGGGGTGGCGGTCCTCAGGGCCATCACTGGCTCCAGGACGGGGGTCGCGTGCCCCTCCACTCCCAACATTACCAAAGCCCCGGGAGGTGGTGGGTGGTGGGACCCCCCAATTTGCATACTTAGTGCCAAGGGGAGGTGGTGGCCCCGGGGCGTGTGGGGGGCTCGAGCCCCCCCCCCCCCACAGGTTATTTTTTTTTTTTTTTTAAAGACCCAGGTGGTGGCGGTCCCCGGGGCTGCGGGGGGGGGGGGGCGTGAGCCCGCGCAAATATTTTAGAAAAGCCGCAGGGGTGGCGGTCCCTGGGGCTTGAGGGGGGCTGTGTGCCCCCCCCCACAATGGTTGACACAATGGTACAAAATATTAGGTAACCTTTTAGGGAATGAATCTTGGACCTTTTTCTCTCACCCAATAGAGTTTAGATGGCTTCATGGTGTAGCAAGTGTGGGGGATGAGGGGCATTTATCCTCTCAGATTTGGCAGTGGGGGACAAAGGAGGCAAGGGTGGGGGGATGAGGGGGCAAAAAGTAAGCCCCAGGACCTCCACAGCCCTAAAAACCACCCTTAACTAATTACCCCAATTTCTTACAATACTTTTATTAAAAATTGAACAGTCGGGAAACTTTACAGTTCTTTGCCTAAAATGCCAATGGATCACATCCAGTGGCCGAGTTATGCTGTCCGCTAACCCAAGGGAATTGCCAGCTGGAGGACTTATCAAGAGTTCTTTAATAGCAGTTTCCTAAAACTTTCATTGGTTGCAGTTAAGGGAATAAAGGCAGAAGGAGACGGCAGCAAGAAAGAATGGTTTCTGATAAGTTCATTTGTATTGTGAGGTTTAGGAATGTCACTAAGAACATTTTGTTTATCCTTCCTTTTTCCCCCTCCAACCCTTGTTTGCTTGGTGCATGACGATGAGGTTCAAGTTCTTTCACTTATTTCTAACTCTAGTTACTCTGGAGAATTAAAAAAAAATACTGCATACTTGAAAACTGTGATGACATGCCGACCATTATCATTATTTCCCATTCTCATTTGAGAACTATGTGACTTTATACGTTTATCGGAGCCTGCGCCTCAGAGACTACAGTGACTTTGTACAGCCTCAATAGGGAGTCTCCAAGGCTGTCCCTAATGCCCTCCTGCGACGAGGCAAAAATAAAAGCATCATGCACCTCCTGACCTTTCTTTGCACTAATAGGAACCACGGCCGGCAGACCAGAGGGGCAAATGATCAATGAAACAGCAAATGGCATTTATTCTTTCAATAAAGATCGAGAGCATTCCCTCCGGTTCCATTAGTTTAAAGACGTGCCTATCAGGTCGATCCAGTCCATCCCCCAGCGGCGGCGCATATTTATCGCACAACATTCTCCAATCAGTGGTGCGTTTTAAACATCAGCAGCCCTTCATCAGCCTTGCTGAATCAGGTCAGTAAAGGGCTGAATTGAAAGAATAGCTGCCAGGAGGTGAGACCCCTAGCACAGCATCTTTCACCTACCTCTTGCACGAGTCCGTATAAGGGCTTGTTTTTACTGCTATAGACAAAGCGAAATTTAGCTGAACCCGCTTCATTAAATGTAGCTAAATTTGATGCTTTAGACAGCAATACTGCCTGAGTTAGGTATGACATGGAAGGGGTTTGGCTTCCACGCTGTGCAAGACGGCGGCAGACCAATGACGCTCTGATGCGACACAAAGCTTATAACTCGTTAAAACTACTTTCAGCATGTTTTTTGGCCTGCTCCTGACTTCCACAGTGAGGCTGTGTGGTCGTTGTGCTTCCTCAAGCTTCCTTTATTTCCCAGTGCCATGGCGGTGAGTTCTGCTAATTTGAGGGTGGCCGCCATTTTGTTAGCATGCTGTTCGATTCCACGTCCCACTGACAGAAATGCCACTAATTTAAACTGCAATCACATTCCTGCTCATGCCCTTGGGCCGCACTGGATGTTTACAAACTGACTCAGTTACAACCAACTTCACGCCTGAGCACTTCAACGGAGCTTTCTGGTAAATTGCGAGTGGCAGCCATTTGGTCAGCGTGCCACTCACATTCCACTCTTTGCTCAAATTAAGGTTTTTTTTCTTCATGAAGTGGCCTACAAGAAAAAACTAAATCCCTGAGGTCGTCCTTATACTAACTCTTCTAAACCTAGAGGAATCATTATACTCTTTCTTGAATTCACAGACTTTCTACATGTCTTGAAAGCTGCTAAGGAAAAATGTCGTCTTGTCTGGTCTGGACACATTAAATATATATCTCTCTCAAGATATCTCCAATGTTAACCAATGCAAGACAAAAGGAGTTCCTTGCACTACAACCTCAAATGAGACAGCTGAATGACGGCTACGTCATCCTTCATCCTTGCTTATGCAAAATCACTTATGAAGGCACTTCGAGATCTCGATGATCCTGTTGAACTAAAAATGTTTCTTCACACTATCACACCTCATGCTATGGACACTAATGCTCAGAAATCCTAAGGACTTTGAGTTACACCAGTTTAGTTTTACATTTTCCAAATTATATAGTTTCAACTACATAATTTGTAATTTCTCCTCTCTGCTTGGTATGGTGTTGACACACACATGCTCATTTTCAATGCACTACTCAGATCTAGATTCCTATTTTTGATCTGTCTCTTCTACTTTACTACATTCCGTTTCTCGCCTTTCTATCTTCTTCTTTTTACTCCTATTCTATGAGTGTTTGTATATCATATAATATTTTTGTGTTGCTTCAGTCATGCATTTTGTTATTTTTAATATATGGTGTCATTTTGACTCCTTTTCCGTTTTGCAGCTTGTCATCTATATACTTCATCTGTTCTCCCTGTGTTCCTAATATGTTTAATGTTGTCTTGTGGAATGTCCGTGGACTTGGGCTTCCGGTTATTAGACAAAGGGTACTTTCTCATTTGTCTAAACTTAACTCCCAAATGGCTTTTTTACAGGAGACTTACTCACTGTAATGATATCGAATTGCTTAAACTAAAACGACAATGGGTTGGTCAGGTGTGTTTTTTCTACAACTACCGATCGCAGCGGTGGCGTTGCTATCCTCGGTCATAAAACATTAAAATTACAGATCTTATCCACTGAATGTGGTACTAATGGACGATGTGTGTTGGTTAATGCCATTATTTATAACAAACATTTTCCTTGTTTAATATCTATAGTCCAGTCAAACCTGGTCATGTCTTTTGGCACACTATTACAGTAAAACTTGCTAATATTGGCAACGTCAACATTATTATAGCAGGAGATATTAATTAATGGTTAGACCCCTTTATGGATAGGAAATCTAGGTGCAAATTTAATCCCGATAAATTCCATAAGGCATTCCAATCAGCTATCACCTCTCAACCATTATTCAATGTTTGAAAAACATGCAACCCTGATAAATGTGAGTTTTCTTTTTTTCAAATGCACATCATACAATGTCTAGAATTGTGTATATTTTAGTTACAAAATCCTCCCTCCCTCTCTACAATCATCAGAAATAGGCTCCATTGTTATCTCTGACCACGCACCAGTATGTCCTCTTTAGACTTATCCTTCACTGACTCCAAAATTGGTCGATGGAGATTTAATAACCTCCTAGTCTCTGATAACAATGTCACTGCAGTATTTATTCTGGAGTTTTTTTCAAATTAATCACCCTGATACATCCTTTCCTAACAATTGGGATGTTTTTAAAGCTTCTTTTCGGGGTTTCACTATAGCATATTCTGCAAAAAGGAAGAAAAAATTGAATTCTCAACATCTCACTTTATTTCAAGAAACTAAAACACTTGAACATACTTACTTCTCTTCCAAATCTTTTTTGATCTTACACAAATTAATCACAGGTAAATCCATTCTCAACAAACTTCATTCCATTGATGCATGTAACATCTTACGTAACGTCAAATCTAAATTCCAAGGCAATCAGAATAAGGCAGGCAAAATACTAGCTAACTATTTAAAAATTAAAAGCGAACGAAAAAAAATAGTACCCATTAGTGATGAATCTAATATTACCACTGTGATTTCTGATTCGGATATCTCCAACACCTTCCAATCCTATCACAAATTATTATATGCAGAAGATACCAGCCCGTCAGCAACAAATATGTATTCAATGGTCTCCCTAAACCTCCTTCCCTATGCAACACTGTTAAAGAATTAGATGCTGATATTACCCTCCAAAAACTTTTTAAACACCATCAAATCCCTAAAGAAAGCTAAGGTACCAGGGCCTTGCAGAATTTTCTAATGAATTAATTTCTTCCCTTTCTTAACTCCTTTCTTTTGAATTTGGAGGCTACTGGTTCTTTTTTCGATGTTTTGATTGCTATTATCCTCAAGCTAGATCAAAATC
Organism: Triturus cristatus; assembly: GCF_964204655.1. Lineage (NCBI taxonomy): Eukaryota > Metazoa > Chordata > Amphibia > Caudata > Salamandridae > Triturus > Triturus cristatus. The sequence continues at coordinate 20,640,594 of NC_140584.1, forward strand.
TCACCCTCTGTAAAAATTATCGACCTATTTTATTAATCAATTATGATTGCAAAACCTTTACTAAAATTCTAGCAACTTGCCTAGAAGCTGTAGCTCCCCCTCTTGCTAAACAAGATCAATCTTGTTTTATTAAGGGTAGACTTGCCACAGATTAGGTCAGGATGTTTTCCAACATTCTTACATTGGCTAAGAAGGGTAATACCACTCTTGCAGCCCTACCTCTCAATCAATCAGGTATTTGCAGAGCGCGCTACTTACCCGTGAGGGTCTCAAGGCGCTTGGGGGGGGAGGGGGTGCTGCTACTTTTCGAAGAGCCAGGTTTTGAGGAGCCTTCTGAAGGTTAGCAGGTCCTGGGTCTATCGCAGATGGGTGGGGAGGGTGTTCCAGGTTTTGGCGGCGAGGAAGGAAAAGGATCTTCCGCCGGAGGTTGTGCGTTGGATGCGCGGGACGGCGGCAAGGGCGAGGCTGGAGGAGCGGAGCTGGTGGGCGGGGGTGTAGAAGTTGAGTCTGCTGTTCAGGTAGGCTGGTCCGCTGTTGTGGAGTGCTTTGTGTGCGTGGGTGAGGAGCTTGAAGGTGATCTTCTTGTTGACAGGGAGCCAGTGCTGGTCTCTTAGGTGGGGGGTGATGTGGTTGAGGCGGGGGACATTGAGGATCAGTCGGGCGGAGGCGTTTTGGATGCGTTGTAGTCATCGCAGGTGTTTGGCTCGGGTTCCAGCGTAGAGTGCGTTGCCGTAGTCCAGCTTGCTGCTGTCGAGGGCCTGGGTCACTGTTCTTGTTTCGGTCGGGATCCATTTGTAGATCCTGCGGAGCATGCGGAGGGTGTTGTAGCAGGAGGAGGAGATGGCGTTGACCTGCTTCGACATGGAGAGGGCGGAGTCGAGGATGAATCCTAGGTTGCGTGCGTGGTCTGTGGGTGTTGGAGCTGCTCCCAGTGTGGTCGGCCACCAGGAGTCGTCCCATGCAGAGGGGGTGGGACCTAGGATGAGGACCTCCGTCTTGTCCGAGTTCAGTTTCAGACGGCTGCTCCTCATCCACTTGGCGACGGCCTTCATTCCCTCGTGGAGGTTGGTTTTGGTGGTCCTTGGTGAGGGAGAGGATGAGCTGGGTGTCGTCGGCGTCGGAGATGATGTTCAGGTCATGCTGGCGAGCCACTTGTGCAAGGGGGGCCATGTAGACGTTGAACAGGGTCCGGCTGAGGGATGGACCTGGGGGTACGCCGCAGATGATGTCGGTGGCTTCGGATCGGAAGGGCGGGAGGCGAACTCTCTGGGTTCTGCTGGAGAGGAAGGACGTGGTCCAGTCCAGGGCCTTCTTCAGGATTCTGGCTTCTTGGAGGCGTGTTCTTAGTGTGCGGTGGCAGACCGTGTCGAAGGCGGCTGACAGGTCCAGGAGGATGAGGGCTGAAGTTTCGCCGTTGTCAAGCTGGAGCCTGATGTCGTCTGTGGCGGCGATGAGGTCAGTCACGGTGCTGTGGTTGCGTCTGAATCTGGACTGGGATGGGTCTAGGATATTGTTGTCCTCGAGGTGGCGGGACAGTTGCATGTTGGCGATTTTCTCGATGACCTTCGCCGGGAAGGGGAGCAGGGAGATGGGCCGGAAGTTCTTGAGGTCTTTGGGGTCCACCTTGGGATTCTTGAGGAGGGCGTTGATTTCGGCGTCCTTCCAGCTTTCCGGGAATGTCCCTGTGTCGAAGGAGATGTTGATGATCTTCCGCAGGTGGGGTGCGATGGTTGCGTCATCTTTGTTGAAAATGTGGTGCGGGCAGGGATCTGATGGGGATCCTGAGTGGATGGAGTTCATGACCTTGCGAGTCTCTTCGTAGTTGACGTGGGACCAGGAGGCCAGGTGGTTGGTGCAGGTGGTGTTTGAGGTGGGGTCTGCTGCGGTCGGGGCGGGAGAGGAGTTGAAGCTGTCATGGATGTCGGCGATCTTGCAATAGAAGAAGGTGGCCAGTGAGTCGCACAGATCTTGCGAGGGCGGGGTGTCGTTGGTGTTGGCGCTGGGGTTGGAGAGTTCCTTCACTATATTGAAAAGTTCTTTGCTGTCGTGTGCGTTGTTGTCCAGTCGGGCTTTGAAGGACGATCTCTTGGCTATTCTGATGAGGTGGTTATGTCTGTGGATGGCGTCCTTGAGGGCTGACTGGCTGTCTGGTGCGTGGTCGTGGAGCCATTTCTTCTCCAGCTTCCGGCATGTTCGTTTGGAGATCTGGAGTTCTTCGGTGAACCAGGCGGCTTTCTTGCTGGGTTGTTGGTGGAGGGCTTCTTAATCGGGGCTAGGGTGTTGGCGCAGTCGTTGATCCACTGTCTGAAGTTTCGGGCGGCGGCGTTTGTGTCGGTGGGAGGGTTCTGGGCGAGGGTGGAAGTCAGCTGGTCTTCGGTGACTTTGCTCCAGCAACGGCGAGGCAGCTGTTGGGTGCGTTGTTGGTTTCTTGAAGGTGAAGTGGATGCATCTGAGGTCCGTCCAGTGGAGTTCGGTGGTGTGGTTGAAGGCGACGTGGGAGCTTGTGGAGAAGACTGGGTCGAGCGTGTGGCAGGTGGCGTGGGTGGGTTCGGTGACGAGTTTTCGAAGGCCGAGGTTGGCGATCAGGGTGGCGGAGTTGGCGTCATCGTTGTTCTCGAGGTGGAAGTTCAAGTCCCCGAGGAGGATGTAGTCCGTGGAGGCGAGTGCGTGGGTGCTGGCGAGGTCGGCGATGGAGTCGCTGAAGAGGGCCCGGGGTCCAGGGGGTCTGTACATGAGTGTTCCTCTGAGGGTGGTGTTGGGGTCGGTGTGGATCCGGAAGTGCAGGTGTTCTGCGGAGTTGAGGGAGTCGTCTGCGAGGGTGTGGACCTGGAGGTTGGATTTGTGGACGATGGCTATTCCTCCTCCCATTCCGTTGGTGCGGTCTCTGCGGGAGATCTTGTAGCCGTCCGAGATGGCTATGGCGATGTCAGGTGCCGAGGAGTCGTTCCACCAGGTCTCGGTCAGGGAGGCAACGTCTGGGGCGGAGGTGTTGAGCAGGTCCCAGAGCTCGACGGCGTGTTTGCGTGCGGAGCGGGTGTTAAGGAGTATGCAGCGGAGGTGGTTGGGTTCGGTCCTTGGAGGTTTGGTGGTTCCGTCGCATGTGAAGTTGCAGGTGTGGTAGAAGAAGGGTCCGTGGGTTCGTTTCGGGGCGGCCTGGAAGCAGCGGTGGTCTTGGCCGGTGTTGAGAGCGTGGAGGGTGTTGGCGTCGTAACGTAGTCTTGCGTCGTGGCGGGAGGGGGTCCAGGCGCTGGGCGCGGTCCAGGCACGGTCGGGCGCAGACGGGCTTGCCTTTGGCACGCCGGCGCAGCGGCCGCAATTTAAGGCGAGGAAGGAGGGAGGAGCAGCTGGGAGGCGGGAGCGGGCGGCGAGGACGCCTGGGTCAGCGGCGGTGAAACGGGATATAGAAGGCAAAAAGGGGGGTGTGGGGGGGGCTCGACTGGGCAACGCAAAGACGGTAAAAACAAGAACAAGGCACAAAATCACAGGAGATAGGAAAGATACAAAACAAGTAGGCGGTCACCAGAACTCAGCGGCGGTTCGAGGCACACGGAGATCGAACCCACGTACGAGGCGGCAGCAGCAGGGCAGCGGGATGAGCACGGACAGGTGGAGCTGTTCAGCAGTGGGGGGCGACCTGGCCTGCAAGCAGGGTCAGGGTCACTCCCACTGTCAGGTAGCGGCCACCATTTAAGGGAGAGAGGGAGGGAGGAGCAGCTGGGAGGCGGGAGCGGGGCGGCGAGGGGGCCTGGCCGCCTGGGTCAGCGGCGGTGAAACGGGATACAGAAGCCAAAAAGGGGGGGGGGGGGGGGCGGGCTCGACTGGGCAACGCAAAGACGGTAAAAACAAGTACAAGGCACAAAATCACAGGAGATAGGAAAGATACAAAACAAGTAGGCTGTCACCAGAACTCAGCGGCGGTTCGATGAACACGGGGATCGAACCCACTTACGAGGCGGCAGCAGCAGGGCAGCGAGGTGAGCACGGACAGGTGGAGCTGTTCGGCTCTAGATGCTGATAAAGCGTTTGACTGTATTACTGGCAATTTATGTTCACTACTCCTCAATGGTTTGGCTTTGGTCCAAAATGTATTGAATTAAAAAATTATTATACTCGGACTCTCATGCTAGTGTTTTTGTCGATAATCATTTCTCCCCTTATTTTACTTTGCATAGAGATACCAGACAATGTTGCCCCTTTCACCCTTTACTTTTCTTTCTTTGTCTAGAACCACACCTTGAATATATTTGTTGTAATACCTTTAAATCTGGATTAAAACACAGCTCCATATAAACTAAACTATCTGCCTATGCAGATGATGTTCCCATCTATATGTCCAATCCCTTGGAATCTTTCATACAGGAGATCAATCGATATTCCAGTATATCGGGATAGAAACCTAATTTTTCCAAAACTGAACTCTTACCATTTAACTCCTTTTGTGATCAATATTTGTTTGCCAACACTAGTTTTACAAGGTGTCCTTCCAACATTAAAAACCTTGATATTTGGCTCTCTCCTATTATATCCAACACACTTAGTCATAATTTTAACACTTTAAAAACAAAATTACAAATGTTACTCTTATCTTGGTCTACCCAACATTTATCATGGTGGGGTGTTCTTTATACAATTTCTATGTTACCCGTCAAGATTCCTAAGTATCATTTTACACAAATTAATTCCTTTTGTACAAAGTTCGTATGGAACAATAAACACCAACATATTGCCCTATCTTAACTAAAACACCCAAAAAATGAAGAGGGAGTTTGATTCCCTGAATTTTAAGTTTGTGACTCCGCCTTTTTGATTCGACAATTTCATGTGCTGATTAATGATTTTCAAAAATCACCCTTTCCACGATGGATAACATTTGAGAGGTCCTTTCTGAATGATTTCTCTTTCAGAAAAGTTGGATATATGTCAAATTGTAATTTTATATCCAAACATCCTATTTTAAAATACTCCCAACATTTGTTATATACATTATTCTTAGCTGCACTTGATTTTCATCGTTTTCTTTCCTCCTTATTTTGGTACAATACATTTCTCAAATTTGAACCCAAATCCTTTTATTTTAAACACTGGAAGGAGAAGGGTACTACCTTTGTTCACCAATTGGTAAATGATGACTCCGTCATATCTTTTCCTCAGCTAAAAATGCAATATCGACTACCTAATTCGTTTTTACAGGAATATGTACTAATAGCCTCAGCTCAACATTCCTTTTTACTCACTCATAAGTGTCCTCTTCCCCCAGTCCATCTCTTGCCTTTGATACCATTTACCATGACTCTATTCCCAAAGCTACTTGCATAGACAAAAACGTAATTTCACCTCCTTCTACGCGACCAAAAAAACTCACTTGAAATACTATAGGAAGATGATCTTTCCATATCTTTCTCTGTACAATTTTGGGGGGAAATTTGGTGCAAAATATCCAATACCTCTAAAGCAGCGTGTATTACACAATCTCAATATTTTGTTTACAATAGAGCTTTTATTACCCCCAGAATGCATTTCTGCCCCGCCTTTACTGAGATTTTACACCAAATGTTGGAGGACGCTATTTTACAAATGCACGGAGCACTTCCGACATCTTGTCGCTCCAGGGCATTTCTACTCTGTTTATGCGCATTTTCCAACGTTTTTGACCTTTTTAAAAACATTTTTAACTTGGTACTTGGGCTTCTACCTACTTAGGCTTGGTCCCCCTCTGATTCCTGCCTCGGTCCGGCATGGCTTTAGAGGCGATTGAGTGGAGGGCGGCTGAGTCGTCAGGGGCACTCACTTTCGGGGCAGTGCTCACTTCCAGTACAGAGCGGTCTTGCCGCCTAAGGCAAGTCCGTCTGTGTGCGTCCGACCGGGGCCAGGGGCCAGAAACGCTGGTCCACTGGAACCAGGAGTTGGATTGTACTCAGCCTCGTTTTTCCATAGTTTAAAACCTTCCCCTAATAAACTCTGTCAAATTTTTGAACCTGGCGCCCGACCATTTAACTGTGCTTTTTGTACCTTCACCGGCACCTGCACAACCTCTCTCAGGGTGGGTTTGCCAGTTACCTCCTGAAACGAGCCTCAGGTGAAGGAGGCTGGGCACTCTTCCTATCCTTTTTACCTGGCGGAGCCCCCTTTGGCCAACATTTTCACTGTTTTAGTCTAATTTGTGGCTCTCTCCCTAAGCATCAGTGGCATTCATTCAATTTTCTCTGTGATGTAAACCCTGATGCAGTATTCCTTACGGAAACTTGGCTGCATGAGAGCTCACTGCCGGATATCATTACTGCGCTTTTCCTTCTTGGGGCTAAATAGACCCCATTGAACCAGAGGAGGCATTGCTATTATTTTCAAAAATAAATTCAAATGTAAAATGGAGGAGCTTCAAATTCCGAACTGTGAGGCCTTGCTTTTTACTCTTTCCCTAATGGCGAAATGTTCTTTCTTTCGGATGCTCTCATTTACCAACCCCCAGGGTCGATAAATGAGAGCAAATGGTATTCCGCCCTGCCGGATCTGTTGGCCCCTTACATTCTGCGGGCTGCTAATTTCCCCTTGCTTGGTGATATTAATCTTCATTTGGAAGATGTCAATAACAACCGAGCATCAGCCTTTATTGATGACTTAGGCATGCTCAATATTCTCCTGAACTCAGCACTCACTCACGTTGCAGGGCGCCTTTTGGACCTTGTTTTCTCCAACTTAAAAACATTGACTATTGCCCCACCGTTCCAACTATGTTGGTCTGACCATTCTGCGGTGCCTTTTAGTAATAGGGTCCCCAAAGTCTCTATGGTACGCCGATGTGGAGGCCTAAGGTCAGGAATTGGTCGAAACGTAATATTCCTGAACTTAATCAACTGCTTCTCAATACCCAACCTAATATCACTTCCAATTCTGAGAGTGACCAGAATTCTGTTCACCTTTGGCTTAGGGAGGCTGTGGATACCATTTTGCCATTGACCCCCAAGCAGTCACATAGTTGACACCCCCGGCTCCCTCGTTCACAGATTCCCTTAAATTGGTTAAAAAAAACAATGTAAAACACAAAAAAAGACAGTGGAGGAAAAGCTATGCAGATGAGGCCAAATTGGAATATGTGGCTGCACTGAAAAGTTAGTATGCCCTTTGCAAACAGGCCAGTGCCACGTACTTCACGGAGAAGATTGTTAGATATCAACATTGTCAGAAGACTATTTTTAAGGTGGTTAAAGATCTCTCGGCGGATAATAACATCTTACCCACGTCTTCTCTTTCACAAGACCAGTGCGATGGTTTAGTATGTTTCTTTCTAGACAAAGTGGACAAGAATTACCGCCAATTAGCTGCGGAGGCTGCTCAAGCTCACAGCAGTTCGCATTTGACTACCTCAACGGCCAGCAAGGTCGAAGATTCCCAATTAATGAAGAAGCCGGAGGAGTCCCTCACTATTAGGGCTTGGTCTTTGCTGGATCGTACATCTTTAAAGAATATTCTGCAATCCATTAAATCGGGCTCTTCGCTTAACCCCCTTCCCCCTCTAAATTTAAATTACTTAATGATTAGGTTCTGTCTGTCATTTTGAAACTCCTTCATTCTTCTGTGTGCACAGGGATTGTTCCTCAGAACTGGAAGCACTGGTTCTCCCCTTCTTAAAAAAAAGCGGAATTTCTTCTGCTAGTCTAATTTCCACCCCACTCGCTCCTTCCGGTGTTCTCCAAAATTTTGGAAGAGCATGTCAACTTTCAACTCTCCACCGTCACTGAGACTCATTGTCTCCATCTTTCTCAGGTGGGCTTTAGGGCAGCTCACAGCACGGAGTCCGCTCTACTTTGGGTGACTGAATGTCTCAGACAACAGCTGGATTCGGGCGGCACGGAGACGCTCATTTTGCGCGATTTGAGCGCGGCATTCGACACGGTGTCTCACTCCATTCTGATCAACAGACTCAAGGCCTCAGGCATTTGAGGCCTGGCTCTGAACTGAGTGAGTTCTGTTTTAAGGAATTGCACCTTCCAGGTTTTAAGGTCCGACAATAGATCTAAGACGCTAGGTCTGTCCTCCTGAGTCCCTCAGGGATCCATTCTAAGCCCCCTTCTCTTTAACAACGACATCTGCCCTTTAGCTGATGTCACTGAGAAATGTGGGCTCACTCTGTTTTCCTATGCTGATGATACTCAGATCATCTTCTCAATATCCGATGTTTGCGACAGGACCCATCATTGCGTCAAGCAGGCTTGAGGAATAGTTCCGTCTGGATGAACAATAATGCTCTAAAACACAATGGTGAAAAAACAGAGATTCTGGTCCTGGGCAACAATCCTGGTCTCTGGGGACCTAAACACTGGCCGGACTCTCTGGGGCCCATACCCTCTCCTGCTATGAAGGTGAAGAATCTTGTCCTTATTATAGACAACAAACTCTCTCTAAAGCCTCAAGTAGTTAAGGTCACTGCTGTTTGTTTCTTCAGTCCCCAAATGGCTGAATAAGATCCTCTGGCTTATACCTCTAGAGGCACAGAGAACGGTCAGTCAGGCCATGGTTACGTCCAGATTGGACTATGGCAACGTGCTTTACCTTGGGGCTGACAAGATGTTGATTAGACTCCTTCAGACCATTCAGAATGCTGCTGCCCGGCTAATCTTTCAACTAGCGAGGCACGACCCGGCCTCGCCTTTGCTACAGGAACTGCACTGGCTACATTTTTAAAAATGCATCGAATTTAAGGCACTTTGCTATATGTACAAGGCCAAAGACAGCCTGGCACCTGCATACATTCTAGGACTAATAATTCCATATAAACCTACTCGCCTGCTGAGGTCTTCCTCACATGCTCTGTTCGCCACCCTGAGGTTCCGCCTAACTCACATCAAAGGTTGTTCATTTTCCTGTCCCGGCCCTAAGCTGTGGAATTCTCTCCCTGCTTCCCTTAGAAACTGAAATCCCTTCATGTAGTTTCATAAGAAGCTGAAAACTTGGCTTTTCTAGCTATTGGCTGAGGTCCTCACAGTCGGCAACTATCCTGCGCCAGGAAACCGCACTGGGCAGGTGTACGCATTACAAATCCATCATCAAATCAAATCATGAATCGGGAATAGTCCCCGACACTCACCCCCAGTCACAAATCTGGGCTGAATCCATCATTGTTCTCTAGCTTGAATCCAGTGGCAAAGTGAGCAAGGGAGCCACTACTGGGCATACCCTGCCAACTTGGGGCAAACAAAGCAAACACAAGGAGATGATGGGCAGAGCGCTGAAACTTTTCAGACACTCACCCCCATCACAGATCTGGGTTGAATCCATCCTCGTTTTTTAGCTGGGATCTAAAATTCTGCTCTGCATTCCATCCATCATCTGTGTGTCCTATTTTAGATTCCAGCATTAATTGTGAGCTTTATTTTAGATCCCATCATTAATCGTGGCCTGTATGTGCAAGTTTGATAGTTGGGCCACCAGAGCAAGACCTTTTATGTGGCGAGTTGATAATGTATTGTCATTTGATATCTGCGAACATTTCAGCACGTTTGAGTTTAGAACCCCAAATTATTTGTGGACTGTATGTGTATGAAGTAGTGTTAAATGTTGGATGTTGGCCCGCCAAGGTGAACATTTTGCCATACTGACTTTTTTCATATGTTTAGTTTGATGTTCGCAGAGTATGTCTGATAGGTGAATCCACTATAACTTGTGGTCTAAATGTTTATGTGGAAGATGTGACAGTTGGGTTTGACTTTGTATAATTTTCATTGTTATGGTCACAGCCATTGAAGTTTGTGAACATATGACATCAGTTTCTGAATGTGCAAACACTGATAAAGGATTATAAGTTCTAAAACATTTTTAGACAGCCGCCATATTGGATACTTATTTTTTCCTTAAGTACTCAAAATTTGCAGCATGAAAATTACACAGACCAAGCAAAGGTCCTGAATGAATTCGTATCTGCAACATTTGTTGAACTATCGCTTAGTGGCTTATGAATTTTTCAAGCAAATTTCACCAAATTATTTGAAAAAGCCACAAGATCAGTGAACTTTCCATACACCTTTTGACAAATCTACATCAAGTTTAGCATACTTACATTTCGAAATTTAAACATGGTTTCCCACAAGTTAGGTGATATGTGGGGCTAGAATAAACCTATTAAATATCTTCTGCTGTATTAAATAAATCATCAGGCGTCCAGAAAATGAAAAGTGCTATGGTAGATCATCTCACATGCACCCCTTTTTGGAAAGCGGCATAAGAAAATTCAGAAACATAAACATTAAACTCTGAATGGATGAAGCTGTTTATGATCAAACTTAACAACTTCAACTTCATCCATCTCCTATTATGGCTTGAAATTTCTTGTGCTCTTTCTTTTCATATACACCAGGCTATCCACAACGTCTACCAAATGTCTATGGCCAATAATCTTCATAATTTCATAAACCAGGTATATAACATAACATGTGTATTTGTAAAGCGCACGTTCACCCAGAGGTCTCTTGGCACTGAATAACAGATGTTTATTGTTACCCAACTCAATGGTACTCATTTTATCGACCTTAGATGGATGAAAGGCTGAGTGGACCTGCCGGGATTTGAACCTGTGACCATGAGGTCGAACATAGGCCCCTGCAATGGACACATTAGTCCACTGAGCCACCAGACCCACCATAGTCTACTTAATTCGAGTAGAAAAGAATGGTGGTAAACACAAGCCATCTGAATGACTCCTTCATGGTTAGAGTTACATCCTGTTGAATAAATTCAGAGCCATAAAATCATTGTGTGGAATTTCTGAAGCTGTTTATAGAGATATTTGTCATATTTGAAAATGTGCAGAGGCATACACTAGATCAAATGTTGATTAGAGCAGCATTGTGTGCCAGTCCGCAAGCTTCGAAAGCCAAACATCAGACTCTTGGGACCCGATTACGATGGCGGTTGGACGAGCGTCTGACCGCCATCGCAGCAGGATTGAAGAGTTCTCCTTTTCCTTTCACCTCTTGTATACATCGGCCTCAAGCTGTTTCTCCTTTTTGGAGGTCGTCAACGCAATACCATCCTCCTCAGCTTGCTTCCACTATTGCTAAATTTCCTGGTACCTCTTCATCAATGTCTCGTTTTTTCTGTAGTGCTTCAATCCTCATATCAACTTCTGCATCTTTCTTCTCTTTGGACTTCAGGCCAACTGCAGAAGATATTTTTTCTTCTAAATTGGAGTTCTTGCCTCCTGACTCAGTGGTAGATTATTTTTATAATGCTTCCAATTATTCCAGGAAGACAGCACACACATGTGACTACTACTTTCAGTTGCTTGCCCTTAAGTTTTCAGGTCTTTTTGTATAAGACCTTGTGCTCCTGTTACAGTCTCCTCAAATTAAGTAAATGACAGCTGATAAAATGTCAAAACCTCTTGTATAGGAACTCTGTGAGAAAACAATGGTGAAACCGTTCGAACCGTCTGTGGATGAAGGGAAGCGAGAAGGAGGGACCTATAAAGGTACCAAAGAAAGCAAGGATGCATAGGAATGAGGGTAGTGTGGCAACAGGAAAGAGTGACAGGCATGGGCAAAGCCAGCAGAGGAAAGAGCCAGGAAAAAAATAAACTCCTATCAAGAGCTAAAAGGCAAATTTTAATGTAACATGCAAAATGACCAAGGATCAGCAAGCCAATAGGTTGCGCCTTTGAGACCTATTGGCTTTTTCAATGGTTTTTAGCCACACTGCACATCACACGCAATAATGTGCAGCATGGCTAAATGTTTTTTTTTCCAAGTCTTTGACACAGCGACCCATGTCATTTTGTAGGCGTGTGCACCATGCATGCGCAAACCTTCAAAATGACGCAGACACTTCTTTTTGCTTTTTATTTACAGATAAGTTAGATTGGTAATTAAAATGAAAATAAAACGTGCAAAAGCTTTGATTTTAAGCTGTCAAGTGGGGTAGTGGAGGTGGGGAAACGATGAAACGGGGGGGGGAGGGGCAGTGGGGGCTAACAGTAAGGCAAAATGGGGGCACTTGGAGGGGTAATGACCGAAGCAACACGAGTGTGATGAGAAAGCAATGGCAGAGGGCTCAAGGGTACAAGAAGGAGACAGGGGGAGGGCAAGAGCGAAAGCAACACAGGGATTGGGAAAAAGCAACACAAAGGGTGCAGGTGATGGGAAGCAATGGGAGAAGCACACACGCAAGCCCAAAAAGGAGGAATGTGGGGAGAAGCAGTCAGGCAACAGAGTGCAATACAGAGTAAAGGGAAAGAGAGTTATACAAAGGAGATGACTCAAAAACTCACGAACTCTGATTGATTGTTTCACACACACAAAAGGTTTTGTTTGAAAAGTAAACCGAGGAAGCAGTGATGCCAGTCAATCCAAGAAACTGTAGAGAGGCAATGCTCCATGGGGGGGACGAACACAAGAATGACATACAGGGACACTTATAGGAAGCAGGCAAATGAGAGTGAAAAGAAAAAACAACAAAGGGTAAGCAATGGGAAGGCTCCAAGCCCCACTTTGTTCTTGGTACCCCACAATAAGCCTCGCAACAGACTGGGCATGCATGCTCTAGTAGGTTCAACCTAAAACAAACTCCTTGATGCCAGCTGTAGAAGGATACAGGTCATCAAACAAAAATACTGTGTGACCAAAATATGTTTGAGTGGGACAAACACAATAATAGAGGTGAAAGATATCAAATCAAAAGAAGTTACCCAAGATCGAAAACAAAGCCATCGAATCATGAGCAAAGGACAGAACCAAAGTCCACTCTATCTATATGGAAATGTATTGAAAACAATATGTCTTGACAAGAGACAGCAAAAACTGTCCGTAGCTAAAATAACAGTGCAGCAACACAGAAACTCACAAGCCCGCAAGCAGTTTAGAAACAAACATCCACAGGCAAACACAGCACATTAAAAGCAGTTCAGTAAAGAAAAGTTTGATGGGCCCTGTTAGAAATGGGGGTCTCTAGTTGGCAGAGGTAGGTATCTTTGTCCATATACGGACCCTTGCTTCTAGTCAGGGTTAGGGGGATACACTTCCAAAATAACCCCTGCTCACCGCTTTGGCACGAGCAGACAGGCCTATCTCAGGGGCAGTGTGTAAAGCATTTGTGAACACATACAGTAACACAGTGGAAACACTACAAATGGACAACACACCAGTTTAGAAAAATAAGTAATCTTTATCTAAATCAAAACAAGACAAAACGACAAAAATCCACAATACAGTATTAAAAATAAGGCATTCAAATGGTAGAAATATTTCAGTACAATGCAAGTTGTAAATGTGACTTTTCTCACAAAGTACCTGGGATGCGTCACGCAAAACAAAGAAAAATGGCCGCAGGGAAGGTGAAGCGTCGGTTCCTTACACGCAGGAAAGGTGATGCGTCGGTTCCTTGCTTTGGGGGGAGGTGATAAGTCGGTTCCTTATTGCAGCGCAGGGGAGGTGGTGCGTCGGTTCCTTACCGGAGAGGAGTTGATGCGTCGTTTTCTTACTGCGTGGAGAGTTGATGTGTCTGTTTCTTACTACATCCCCCAACGATGAGACAGTCTTGCCTCGAAGCGTCGATCCTGTACGATGCGTGGCTTCGTGCAGCTGCACAGCAGGCTTGCATCGGGATCGGTGCGTTGATCTCGGTTTTCGGAGATCTTTGCACCCAATGCGTTGTGTGGCGTGTTCTCGAGCCGCGGATGGAGCTGCGATGGTTTCTTCGGCGATTCGTTGGAAACAGGTGCGGATGCGACACGCTTCTTCGATGTTGCGCTGATTTTCCAGCTCCCAGCGACAAACAGTATCTAGAGGTCCTAAACAGCAGAAGGTACCTCTTTGCAGGTTGGAATTCCCAGCAAGGAAAATCAGCGGAGCTGGTGGTGAAGTCTTTGTGGCCCTGAGACTTCAGAATAGGAGGCAAGCTCAGTTTCAAGCCGTTGGAAATCGTTTCTTCAAGCAGGTGACAAAGCAAACAGCAAAGTCCTTTTTCTCCTTTCCTTGGCAGTAAGCAGCCACTGCAGGCCAACCCCAGACAGAAAACAGCACAGAGGCTGTATTCCTCCTCAGCTTATCAGACTCTTCTCCTTGGCAAAGGTTCCTCTTGATTTCCCAGTAGTGATCTAGACGTCTGGGGTCAGGGCTCCTCTTTTTCTACACACAAATCCTTTGTTCTCTGAAGGCAGAGTGTGTCTCTACCCAGCCAAAACCAGTTCTGTGGGGCACCTTGCAAGTGCACAACAACCTCCATTGTCAGTGTGAGCCCTGGCTTCAGACACACCACAGGGGGGGGGCGGAGCAGACATTGTGGAAGGCAGGCACAGCCCTATTCAGGTGCAGGTGCTACTCCTCCCACCATTCCAAATGCAGACCAGGCCTATTCAACCCAGCCTTGACTCATCAGACTTCTGGAGCTGCTGCCCTTCTCCAGCCCCTGTTATCCAATAGCCAGACATGCAATACACAAACATAGCAGAGGCACACTGGATGGTTAGGGAAGAAAATACCTACTTTCTAAAAGTGTTATTTTCAAACACAGAATGTACAAATCACTCTCACTAAAAGACTCACTTTAACATTCTGAGTTCAGGTATACTAAACATTACTATTCCATCTTGTTCCCAGGGTCGGTTATGTTTATAAGATGTTATAAACAAACTCCCCATTCTGTCCTATGGGAACAGATAGCCTTGCAATAGTGAACAACAAAATTGGCTGTAATTCACTATCAGGACATACCACACACATCAGGGCATGTCCTACCTTTCACATACACTGCACCCTGTCCACAGGGGTACCTTGGGCCTACCTTAGGGGTGACTGGCATGTAAGAAAAGGGAAGGTTAGGACCAGGCAAGTGGGTACACCTACCAAGTCAACATGGCAGTCCCAGACTGCACATGGGCTCTGCAATGGCAGGCCTGAGTTACAATTTAAAAGCTGCTTCTCTGGGTGGCACATTCAGTGCTGCAAGCCCATCAGCAGCATATGATTTACTGGCCCTGGGCACACATAATGCACTGTACTAGGGTCTGACAAATAAATCAAATAGCCAATCATGGAAACACTAATCCATAACGCAATTTACAAAAGAGAGCATATGCACTTTAGCACTGATCAGCAGTGGTTAAGTGCCCAGAGTAATAAGACCACCAACTACAGGTCAGAATAAATACAGGAGGAAGGCAAAAAGTTCTGGGATGACCCTGCAAAAAGGGCCAAGTCTAACAGGCCCTATCCAGAATTTTACTGCTCAAGTTATAGTATAGTGGGAGGTGGCGGTAAGAAAACACATGCTACTTGCAGATGGACAATCCACTTTTGGTAATGAGTAAAAACACCCCCATCTTTATTGGGAAGTCATAAGTTGCAAGAGGCGTGCAGCAAAAAAGCTGTATCTGCAGTAATAAACCACATATCCCAGAAACGGGAAGGAAACAACTCTAATCAAGTAGTGTAATAAATAAACAAACAAAACAATAAGTCCAGCAACCAGTTACACACTAAATAAGTAGCATGGAAAAACTTAGGAGCTTCAAAGTCTCCTAGCTAACAATTTCTGCTTACGCTTACAGTTTTTACTTTAATGAAAGCCTTCCTTCCTTCCTGGTAATAACCAATTCAATCAATGCCTAGCTTCACTGCGAAAGTTATGTTTGTGCCAACTAACACAATTTCCGAGCTACCTGCCAAATGCCCAGCATGTCTGGATAAATAACAAGAATCCAACCACACTAAACGCCCCCTCATTATTCACTGCCTAGCATTTCTTGCTCACTTGCTAGACGATGTTCTGCACTGCAGCATAGTTTTGAAGCTAACTAGTGTTATCTGCACAGAAACTGCTCAGCAAGTTGAGCCCAGCGAAGTTAATGTCCAGCACACAGCAGTAGCAACACTGATCTAATTCCAAAAACAACTGCAGAACAGCAGTAATGTAAGAAAATCAAGCCTTGCACTGCTCACAACTCCTACCCAAACTCTCATCAAGAACGCTCAAGCATTAATCAGACAGCCACCAGCCCTTGCTGTATCCATAATTAACAAGCCAGTTCCACTCCGACTCCCCTCATTCAAGGAGATCCCAGGAGTCAGCATTTCAAATTCAGACGCCAGGACAGGGAGCAGACCAATAAGGGGCTCCCATCGGCCTTCACAATGGGAGGATAGCTCCTGAAAGTGAACATTTCCATGTTTAATATAACTGACCGTGCACAGCAAGGGCGTGACCCGGTGTATTAATTTTTTTGTAGTGGATGGCAGCAACGGTTACCGCTTGACAGCTAACCCAAACCAGTTAACCGTCGATTATAGCTATATTCTTGGATTGGAAAAATAACGGAGATTAGAGGTTTTTGGCAAATAATATGTAGGAACTGGTGTTTCTACATCGGATTCCCGTATGTTTTCCGATGGAGGCGCCCAGAAGCCAAACATTCTGTGTGAAACATCACAACTCATAACTAAGATGGGCCTGGGACCACCTGTTTACAGATCCATCGAAATTTAGGGGGCACACTTAATCTAGTCTTGCTTTCTAATTGCACTGATTTAACCAATCTAACTACAGAATTTGATAACATAGTGAGGCTTTAGGGGCTCATTATGATGGCGGAAGGACCGCCACCGCCGGGCTGGCTTGCAGTCCTTCCACCATCATACAGAAAATTCACACCGCCAAATTAGGATGGCGGTGGGTATCACAATGGTTCCGTGGCAGATGGAAAGTCCATCTGCTATGGTTCCGCAAGATGGTCCTTCTCCGGCCGCCTTGCGGGGTCCGGAACCAGGGCAACATTGCGGCGGTGCCATGCAGGCACTGCCGTAGGGATTACGGTATCCCTTTCCACCTGTCTTTTTGCGGCAGATATCCTGCTGCAAAAAGACAGGCGGAGACTGGCTTTGGGAGCCCGTTACGGGCCCCCACTGTGTGAGGGGGTACAGTTCCATGCACCAAGTGGCAGGCACTGCGTGGTGTCTGCCACGTGGTGCAGGGGAATGCGGTGCATGCACTTTTATCATTGCGGACGGTGCTGCAGCCAGCAGCACCGCCGCAATGATAAAGGCCCAGGATGCATCCTAATAGCAGTGGTGGGACCGCCGCATGTCTGGCGGGCGGTCCCAAACACCGCTATGCTGGCGGGCATCATAATGATCCCCTTAGTTTTTGTAGGACATTGTTTCCTCAAGTCATAAAACAAATGTTTAAAAAAAGTAGGCGGGCCTGTAGGTCAAAGATCAGGTGATGTTATTTTTTTGCCACATATCCAGGGGCATGTGGAGCTATTTCCGTAGCATACAATTTTGATGAAATTATAGCACTGCAGCACAAGACTGGAGCCAGCTTCTGTTTACCATGCGCTTAAGGTCCAAAAAGGATTTGTGCCACAGAATGGCCCACTGCTACTTTTGAGCACTACACCCTATCAATGTGAAAAATGAGCACTACATTCACATTCTGTGTAATCAATTGTTACACCACTAGTGTGGTTATTGCGGAAGAAGTGGATTCCAAGGCACAATACGCAAGATTAGTAGTGAGTCAAATGGTAGGACAATGCAATTGGAATCAATGGGTTATTTTCTCAAAAAGATAGCCCTAAACAAAACAAACTCGTGCCCTAAAGTAATTATAACTGCGGCTGCCGCCATACACAGTCTTGTCATGAAAGATATGATTTCCGATGTAGTGATGTCATCAATGTCATAGAACATGTCATAAGTGATGTAATATGGGAGATAATTTACAGTATATGACGAAGACGCAAGTTATAGTTACCTTTTGCACCCCTTATAGCAACTAGAGAAACTGGTGAATTTCAGGTTTTTTTTGGTTTAAAACATTACGTTGTCATTGAAATTTTCACCTAACTTTAACATCACTTTAACCTTTGTTTTTTTCAGTGAATTTCTAGTTTTTTTTATACCATAAATAATATTGTATAACCATACGTAAACCCAACACCCTGCTGAGGTTGGCTGCCTGTTGGGGACTGGCCGCAGGCCAGGCCCTATGGCCAACCCCTCGCAATCAAGCAACCCACGCCCACAGCCGTGCACAGTGTGGGGTTGGCCGCAGGGCCTGCCCTGCATCCAACCCCTAGCAGACAGCCAATTCCCTTAGGGGCCCCCGCAGGAATAGGGGGATTCGCATGCACCCCCACTTCCCTAAGTCAAAATTGGTCCAGGGACCCAATTCCCCATTTTCTTTTTTAAAAATGGGAGGGGGTGTGCACAGCCCCCTTTTCCCGACCCTTTAGTGGCCTTGGGGACCCCATTCACGGGGCCTTCTATTTTAATATAGGGGAGGGTCCCCGGGCGCATTTTGGCTCAGGGAGGCGAGCTGCGACCCCCCCCCCCCTCTTAAAAGTATGGGGTCCCCTGGGCCACAATAAATTCGGGGATGGGGACCACCCGGTTCCCACCCCCTTAATATATTTTTGGCACCGGGGGATGGGGTCCCCGGGGGCTCCTAAGGCTCTGGAGCCCGTGGGCCCTACTCATTTTTAATGTATTTAATTTAAACGCCAAATGATTTTAATTTAGTTAAAGTTTAGAAAGAGCAGAAAAAAAAACTAGGCTTCGTTTTTGTGTTCTTAAACTACAGCTTTAATTATGCTCTTTGACCTGTTTTTCCCCTCACTGCTGCCAACAGGCAATGTGCTGTCAGAATTTAATGGTAATTTTATTACACTTGAACTGCTAAGTCATTTCTTAGTTAAAGGCGACTACGGATGTTACAAGTCCCCTATCAAAAAGAAAATAAGGACGGGCTTTCATACCGATAAGGAAATAAATATTATATATATATTCTAATTTTTTTTTTTACATATCCTAGACCATAAAACACCAATACAATTTTTACATGAACATATTGAAGGAATGTATTCCATAGAATATTATTAATTGCGTGTGAGGTATCTTTCAATTGAAATACAGGATTTAAACAACCTCATTGTGTAAGCTGCGTTTTTAATTTAAATAAATTAAATGGACGTGAATTTTGTTCAAAAGTGTCAACAAACACATTCTTGAGCATAAAAAAAATGGATGAACTGAAGAGATCCTGCAATAATGAGGTGCTACATAATATGGTCTGCAAAACCATTCCTCCCAAGGAAGTTCCGAGTTTTTAGACAAATTGTTGGACCACATTCGACCCCCTAAAAGTTGTAATAGCATCATTAAACTCCAAAGTAAAGTAGATTACTTTTCTTATTTGAGTGACTGTAAGATTTACGAAGTGTTGAATAACAGGACAGCTGAAGCAACTACAAACATGGCACAGATTGGTTTCTGAGGATAGATATAGTGTAGTAACCTGTATTATATGTATCTTGTTACTTTCTCCCTAGCTCCCCAGCCAGTGTGAATGTAATGCATGGAATGTTGGTGTGATGGACATGAATGGTATGTTTGGGTGCCTGTGTGGTGTGACAGTTGGAGTATGGGCTGCAGCAGCAGGCAGACTGCTCCTGGTGAGACTGCATGACAAGAACTATTTTTAACCAACTAATATATCTACGTAAAGTACATCACTGCTACCTGGAGTCAACTACCACATATAGCGAAAGTTGTACAAAGTAGACACATCTGGAGCAAAACAAACAAGCATTTGCAATGCAATAGGTCTCGCATTTACACGAGTTTGAGCTATTGGCATTGTAAATAACAATGGCGTTTATTTATGTTTTAAAAATCAAAAAAGAAATAAAAGGCATTGTTATTTACAATGCCAATAGCTCAAACTCGGGTAAATGTGGGACCTATTGCATTGCAAATGCTTGTTTTTTAGTAAGCCTTTATTGCCCTAGTTATTACACTGCAGAAACACACAGCATCTTAGGGGCAATTCAAGTAACGCGTCGGGCTTGTGGGGCATCAAATAACTATGTCTCAGTAAAGGCGCAAAGATCCTGGTAGTTTTAAAAGGCTTCTATGGATCGGATGGCGCTGCCCTCTGCAGCCGCAAACAAGCATCTGCTTCCGCGACTGCACAACAAGGATAGCTAGGCACTAGTGCAGCAGAAGTCCAGTGCCTAGCTGTGTCTCATGCGGGGAGCAGCCGAGACTCAGGGTCGTGACAAGACCACCGACCTCGCCACAGGCACTTGAAATGACTGGGCAAAGCCCAAAATCTAAGAAAGAGGGAAATTCTGATTTAAATAATATTAAAAACACCCTATTTACCCTACTTCTCTTATTACAATACACTGTACAGCGCCCGAAACCCTTGATAGGTGAGTTTGCGCTATAAAAATGAAATAAGAATATAAATACCATGGTCCTGCTGGGTGGCAGTTAAAGCTGAAGTGACGCGCCAGTAGCATTCCCAATAAGTGAATCCTGTCTGGTTGGCTCTTGTTGCCTCAGTAGTGATCTTCAAAGTGTTAACTCACCTCCTCCCCACCCACCCCTGTTTACCCCACCTGAATGCTCCCCTTTCCCAGGAAGCAGTATTTTGCATTTCAACGACTCTTCGTGGGTAGTGGGCGTTATATCAATGCCATTGAAATACCATACAACGCCGCACCCCGTTTATCATGCAGCACCGCCAGGTAGAGCGAGGGGAGATGTGAAGTTTGGTCAGTACCATGCCCCCTCGGGCTGGTAGGCTGCATTATTGAACCGCGCAAGTGACACTGTGGTGGCATCCACGACACACCTGCCAGTAACGGAAGGGGATTTTAAACCAAGATGATGTGCCCCTCTCAGCTCAAAAGACGCAGGTGATAAGAGGGGCAAAGGTCCTTGAAGTGACGTGATGTGTAATACATGCGAGGCCAGAGATAGTTATTTACATGTGCTTATGGCCAGAGTAGGGAACCATAAGCAGAGCTGGCAAGACAGCTCAACCCAGCTTCTGCCTTGGTCTCCTCACACTAACTCTCTCTTTCCATCCATCCATCCCTTCTCTCTCTCTCCCTCTTCTTCTCTCGTCTCCCTCTCTGATCCATTCTCTCTCTATATCTCCTTTTCTCTTCTCCATCTCTGATTCATTCTGTCGCTCTCCTTCTCTCTTCTTCCTCTCTGGTCCATTCTCTCTTCTCTCTCTCTGATCCATTCTCCCTCTCCTTCTCTCTTCTCCCTCTCTGACCCATTCTCTCTCTCTACCTCCAGATCCTTTCTCCCTCTCTGATTCACGACTGAAGAAAAATAAACGTGTTCACATAATTAGTGCACAGCTCCGCTTGAAAAAAAAGCAGCTGTCAAAGCAACGGGTGAATGCTTTATGCATGTGACTCATTACCATTCTGGCGTTATATAGAATAATGAAACCTTACAAAATATATCTTAAGGTGTTTTCAAAAGTCACCTCTGGGTTCTGTGACTAGATCGGGCATCACCCATCTGACGCTAACAAACAGCACCGCAAGGATGCGTGAACGATCATGTAATTGAAGTTTAGGAATACCCTTGCTTTGTTTTCAATTTGCATTTTTTTGTTATATAGTGCAAACTCCACCCGAAGTTATTGGAGTGCTTTACACGAGCACCAGTTACATTACACAAGGACACATCTATTTTTGTTAGGGGGAGATCAAGTGAATTGCCCAGAATCGCAGGATGTTGCACCGACGCCGAGACTCGAAACGTACGCGGCATTGCGATATCCTCTCCCTCATTCGCCTTGTTATATATATATGTATATATTCACTTAAAAAACCATAGGTTTCACACATGTTATAGTTAGCTGGACATTTCACTCGTAAAAAACCATTGAAATTCCCCCGTTATAGTTAGTTCAGATAACTATAACTTGCGCGCCCGCAATCCACTGCTCATGACGTCACATATTACATCACTCATGACATGGTCAGTGGCATCACTCATGACATCACTGATGACATCATTTAAAAAATATATGGAGTCAATCTGTTCAGTAGTTCCTGAGAAAATTGCAGTTAAAAGCACATACATATCTATAGCCGCGCACCGTGCGAGCACCCTAACATGCGCGAGCGTAATTCTGATTGGTGGTTACATGTTAGTCAACGTTCGAATCGGTCGAAATCAGGAAGCGTCGTCCGCCATTTTGTTTGTTTTCAGTGCGAGAGTGAAAAAGGAAGGTGGCGAACGTGAAAAGGGGGCAGGGTAGAGAGTTCCTGACCCCCTAGCCTTTGTCAGGGGGTCCCTGAAGGACCCCGAAGGCAGAAAAAAACATTTTAATTTTTTTTTTTTTTAAATCGCGTGGGTGCGCGCACCGTGAAAAAACCTAAAAAAATAAATAAATTTTTAATACGTAGTTTATTGTAAAATAAATATATAACAAAAATAATAATACTGTATTTAGACACTTATTTGCCCATGTCTTCTTCCATAAATTTTTAGCTATACATATATTACAAATATTTTTTTTTCATAAAGACACATATGTCATCAGCAGAAGATTGCGGTCGCGTGAGTTATAGTTTCCTGCACTAACTATAACGGGGGAATTTCATTGGTTTTTTATCAGTAAAATTTCCGCTAACTATAACATGTGTGAAACCTATGGTTTTTTCAGTGAATTTGCAAGGTTTTTTAAATACTAATTCCTAACTATAACGTGTGTGAAACCTATGGTTTTTTCAGTGAATTTGTACGGTTTTTTAAATGCTAAGTTACTTTACGCCATTCGTGGCGTGCGCGCCCACTTAACGCAGTTCGTTGCGTGCAAAATAGCCCTGATTCCTATCAGGGCTATTTTGAAAATAAAAGTGGGATTTCCTTTCTAAACTGCTGGTGTTCCTCATTCTATGTGTATGCTGCCCAGAGGAAGGGAGACATACCGAAACGCGTAGGCGGCGCGTATGTGGGGAAATGTTTTGAAGGAGCAGCCCTGCTTGTGGCCAGACCTCCAGCGAGTGCAACCATTCGGAGCGGCAATCCTTTTGTTTGTATTTCTGTGACCAAGCCCAGGTCACGGTTTGCACCACCACGAGACCCATGTGGTTCTGTAGCTACGGACTTCCTAAGCATTGCAGAGCTGGAGGGGTCGTTTGTATTTCAGGGAAGCTCCTTGAACTTTGTTTGTCCCACGAACTATTTTCACGATGGGGACGCTGGCGCCCACATGGGTATGTAAATTTCAAAGGACTTCAAATCCCACTATGCTTTGCTTCATTACTCACCTGATTCCTATCAGGGCTATTTTAAAAATAAAAGTGGGATTTCCTTTCTAAACTGCTGGTGTTCCTCATTCTATGTGTATGCTGCCCAGAGGAAGGGAGACATCCCGAAACGCGTAGGCGGCGCGTATGTGGGGAAATGTTTTGAAGGAGCAGCCCTGCTTGTGGCCAGACCTCCAGCGAGTGCAACCATTCAGAGCGGCAATCCTTTTGTTTGTATTTCTGTGACCAAGCCCAGGTCACGGTTTGCACCACCACGAGACCCATGTGGTTCTGTAGCTACGGACTTCCTAAGCATTGCAGAGCTGGAGGGGTCGTTTGTATTTCAGGGAAGCTCCTTGAACTTTGTTTGTCCCACGAACTATTTTCACGATGGGGACGCTGGCGCCCACATGGGAATGTAAATTTCAAAGGACTTCAAATCCCACTATGCTTTGCTTCATTACTCACCTGATTCCTATCAGGGCTATTTTGAAAATAAAAGTGGGATTTCCTTTCTAAACTGCTGGTGTTCCTCATTCTATGTGTATGCTGCCCAGAGGAAGGGAGACATCCCGAAACGCGTAGGCGGCGCGTATGTGTGGAAATGTTTTGAAGGAGCAGCCCTGCTTGTGGCCAGACCTCCAGCGAGTGCAACCATTCGGAGCGGCAATCCTTTTGTTTATATATATATTCACTGAAAAAACCATAGGTTTCACACATGTTATAGTTAGCGGAAATTTTACTGATAAAAAACCAGTGAAATTCCCCCGTTATAGTTAGTGCAGGCAACTATAACTCACGCGACCGCAATCCTCTGCTGATGCTAATACTGTATTTAGACACTTATTTGCCCATGTCTTCTTCCATACATTTTTAGCTATACATATATTACAAATATTTTTTTTTCATAAAGACACATATGTCATCAGCAGAAGATTGCGGTCGCGTGAGTTATAGTTGCCTGCACTAACTAGAACGGGGGAATTTCACTGGTTTTTTATCAGTAAAATTTCCGCTAACTATAACATGTGTGAAACCTATGGTTTTTTCAGTGAATTTGCAAGGTTTTTTAAATGCTAATTCCTAACTATAACGTGTGTGAAACCTATGGTTTTTTCAGTGAATTTGTACGGTTTTTTAAATGCTAAGTTACTTTACGCAATTCGTGGCGTGCGCGCCCACTTAACGCAGTTCGTTCCGTGCGCGCACAGTAAGCACGCGGTGCGCTTTACGCAGTTAGTGCCGTGCACGCACGGTGGGCACGCGGTGCGCTACGCGCACCGCGTGCCCACGTTACGCTAGATGGGCCATGTACGCACGATGCGCTTCGCGCACCGTGCGCACATGGAGGACATATGATGCACTTCGTTTTGAAAGGTAATATTTTAATTTTTCGTAATTTTTATAAGCCATGCTCAAATGGTGCCCTTCGGGCACCATTGGCACACGGGGTGGAGAGAGTGTGGATAATTTTTTCTTTTATTATTTTTTTTAAAAATATTATAGTTTATCTCACCTGTAATAAGCCATGCACAATTGGTGGCCTTCGGCCACCGATTGCACACGGGGTGGGGAGAATGTGGATAGTTTTTTTTTTTATATAATTTTTTACCGTACGCGTACGGTAAGCGTAATCGGCGAAATTAGCGAAAAAATAAAAATTCCATTTTTGGCCTTGGGGGATCTTTGGGGACTCCCTAAACATGGCTATGTGTGTGGGAGCTGTCTAAACAGCCCCTTTACATGTTTTGGGGCTTTATTTTAAAACCTAACTCTCAGTGCGAGAGAGAAAATGGCGGCCGCCGCTTCCTGGTTTCGGCCGATTCGAATGTTTACTAAGATCTAAGAGCCAATCAGAATCGCGCTCGCGCACGCCACCGTACGCGTACGGTAAGCGTACCGTAAGCGCACCGTAAGCTGGCTCAGATATATATATTGATTTAAAGGCTATTTTCTCAGAATCTACTGAACAGATTTACACCAAACCTACAAAAGGCACTTCCTTGACCTGAGGACTACCTCTCTGCCAAATTTCTAGTAATTCTGTTCAGCCGTTCGGGCTGTAGCCCTGTCTAAAGGTCCTATGGAAAAATGCATGGGAAAAACGCGTTTTGGGACCCCCCTTTTATCTCAGCCCCCGCTTGACGAATCCCCCCGAGACTTTCAGGGTAGGAGCGGAGCGTAGCGCCCCACCTATTTTGAAAAATTCGCGAGGATTCGTCGACCGGCGCCAAAGTTATTCAAAATAGAATGTTGCGGATTTCCTATGGAAACGTGGTCCTAACTATAACTACCTACTGGCGACCGCCAGTAGGTAATATATGTATATATATATATTCCAAATGTTATGTGACGAGATGAGATGCCCATCCTGTCGGGTCGGGGCCTGTGGGGAACGCCACTCCCTTAATATCCAAACGCATCCATCACCTTGCAGTGACACGAAACTGGCCCACCAGTCAGTGCTCAGTTTGAAGTTCTTTAATTTGGCACAGCCGTAGCATATCGCGTTTCAACTTTAAGCGAGTCTTAATCATATGCTCATGAGGGGGTGGTTACTCATTCGTTTTTTAAATGTTCTTACAACAACAGTGTAGAAGGACAACAGGTAAGGTCTAATACCTACGATATTGCAAGCAAAAGTCCTGTTTAACATTGTTTTTCTCATACTTAAGATGAAAACAGTGTTGATTTCAAATAGTTTGATGCTCTGTTTAGTCAGTTCATGTTTTTATACTTGCATCCTCGTTTATGAGTCACTGTAATTAGTTCATCAAGTTCACAGGACCACATTGCCCATAATGCCTGGTTGTGCAAAATGTAAAACATGTCCTTTCAAAGTCATTAATTGTTTGTTTATGTGACCTTTGGTGCACTCAATAATTTAATGCTTTTTTCATGCCTTTACAGGATTCAATTCCATTTGTGGCAAAAAGTAAAAAATCATGTCATTTACCAAGGTCACTGTTCCTCTCAAATGGCTGCATTTACTCACAGTTCTTTGCTGCTGTTGCCATCTGCAATTGCTGAACACTGTGTGCAAGGCAAAGTTGCCTTAGCAAACCCTGGCTGTATCCGAAAGCTTTCCCTGATGCCAGGCAGGCTACGCAGCCTTTCCTTGAAACACTCTGCCTGTCAGTAGAATGCAGCCGGATTAAGACTCGCTTAGAGTTGAAACGTGTTATGCTACTGCTGTGCCAAATGAAAGAACTTCAAACTGAGCACTGACTGGTGGGCCTATTTCGTGCTAGTTATAGTTAGGACCTATTTTCCATAGGAAATCCGCAATCCGTTACGGACCCCCAAGCCCCGGGGACCACCACCCCGGGGTTTTAACTTAAGTGGGGGGGACGCGCGGCCCCCCCCTGGAGCCAATGATGGCCCTGGGGACCGCCACCCCCCAGGGCCGGCTCCTGCAGTGTCCCGGGGTACCCACCTCCGGGACACTGCTGTTTGCTATGGCAGGGTGGGAGCCTCGCCGCTCCCACCCTGCCATAGCAAACTGCTTTGGTATTTGGAAGAGAGAGCAGGACACCTGCTCTCTCTTCCAAATACCAAAGACGATTGCACACGGGGAGAAGCATGTTAGCTGCTCCCCATGTGGAAAAGCAATGCCGGCTCCCGCAGGACGCGGGGAGCCGGCGGGGCCGTGGGAGGATTGGGGACCCCCCACGGCCCCCAACGGAGGTGAGGCCCCGGGGGATGGGGTCCCCGGGGCCATAAGTGGCCCGGGAGGGGGGCCACGCAGCCCCCCTCCCCAATTTTTTTTTTTAATGGCCTGGGGGATGGGGTCCCCGGGGCCATAGGTGGCACAGGAGGGGGGCTTTGCAGCCCCCCTCCATTAAAAAAATTATTTTTTTTAAAAAGGGCCATGCCCCGGGGGATGGGGTCCCCGGGGAAATTATGGCCTGGGGAGGGGGGCCACGCGACGCCCTTCCCTTTAAAAAATAAATTAAAAAAATCTAAATTGGGGGCAGGCCCTGGGGGATGGGGTCCCCAGGGCCAAAAAAAAAGAAAAAGAAGGGGGGCTACACAGCCCCCCTTCTAAAAAACAGAGGGGGGGGGGGGAAAGGATCAGGCCGGAGGCCACGCCCCATCCTTACATCACTCTGCAAACGCGCCCCCTTCAATTCTGGGGGTCCCTGGGGGCCAACTAGCCCACCAGGAACCTCCAGTATGCGCCAGGGGGCTGCGTTGCAGAGAGGTGTAATGAGGCCACGCCCCTTTTTACACATCTCTGCAACGCAGCTCCCTGGCGCTTACTAGAGGTACCTGGTGGGCTAGTTGGCCGCCAGGGGACCTCAGGATTCAAGGGGACTTAATCTCCCAACTTAAAACGTGCCACGGGGCTCGTTTGCACAGTGGTGAAGGTAGGGGGTGGGGCCTGAGGTGATACTGTGCAAACACGCCCTGTGGCGCGTTTTAAGTTGGGGAATTCATTCCTCTTCAATCCAGAGGTCCCCTAGGGGACAAATAGCCCACCAGGTACCTCCACTAAGCGCCACGGAGCTGCGTTGCAGAGTGTTGTAAAAAGGGGTGTGGCCTCTGAAGACCTCTCTGCAAGGCAGCTCCCTGGCGCATACTGGAGGTACCTGGTGGGCTAGTTGGCCGCCAGGGGACCTCAGGATTCAAGGGGACTTAATCCCTCAACTTAAAACACCCCACGGGGCGCGTTTGCACAGTGGTGAAGGTAGGGGGCGGGGCCTGAGGTGAGATCTGTGCAAACACGCACTGTGGCGCTTTTTAAGTTGGGGAATTAATTCCTCTTCAATCCTGAGGGTCCCTGGGGACCAACTAGCCCACCAGGTACCTCCAGTAAGCGCCACGGAGCTGTGTTGCAGAGTGTTGTAAAAAGGGGTGTGGCCTCTGAATACCTCTCTGCAATGCAGCTCCCTGGCGCATACTGGAGATACCTGGTGGGCTAGTTGGCCCCCAGGGGACATCAGGATTGAAGAGGAATTAATTCCCCAACTTAAAACGCGCCACAGGGCGTGTTTGCACATGTCACCTCAGGCCCCTCCCCCTTCCTTCACCATTGTACAAATATTCCTCTAAAATCAGCCGTACTACGAATTCTGATTTACTCACCTGTTATCAGGAGAGAACCCAGGGCTGCATCTTTTAGCCCAGCACTGACCCTGAAAAGTAATTCTAAGCGTACTTACCAGTAACTTGTATTTCCTTCCATAGGAATCCATTGTGTGGTTTTCACCAGAAAATTTTCAGTGTCCATTTTTGAAACGTACAAATATTCCTCTAAAATCAGCCGAACTACGAATTCCGATTTACTCACCGGTTATCAGGCGAGAACCCAGGGCTGCATCATTTAGCCCAGCACTGACCCTGAAAAGTAATTCTAAGCGTACTTACCAGTAACTTGTATTTCCTTCCATAGGAATCCATTGTGTGGTTTTCACCAGAAGAGTTTCTAAGTGTCTATTTTCACAAACTAAAAATATTCCTAAAAAATCATCTGTATGACTTAAACACATTCTTTCAACTGTTTACAGGAGGTTGGCCAGTGCTGGATCCAGGATCCACCACTGAGTAAGAAAAAGTAACGATAACACTACTTACCTGCTAAGTGAATTTTCTGCCATAGGATAACATTGGTGATTCTATGGGAAAAAGTTTCTAAGTGTCAACTTTTAAAATACAATAATTTTCCTTAAAAATCACTACTGTAACCAAAGCGCTTTTACTCAACTGTTTACGGGAGATGTCCAAGGACTGAATCTAGGATCCAGTCTTGTGATAAAAAGTAATCCATAAAGTAACTAATTGCATTTAACTAGAAATTCACATTGAGCTCAATGTTGCTTTGTGTTTGAAATTGTGTTGCCCATTGCAACAACTGTAACGACTGTACTTAAAAGTCTGTTGCCTATTTGCCAAGTATTTAAACTAAAGTAATTCATTCTGAGAAAGTATATTTTGTATTGTAATGTATAATGTAGTTATAACGCAATTAAAAAAAATATATCTAAAAATAAATAGTTTAAAAAATGTAGTAAATCAGTATCAAAAAAATCAGTATAACAATTAATACATTCAAAATAGTCATTAGAAAACCTTTGAAATTCACTGAAAAAACCATAGGTTTCAGGCCTGATATAGTTAGGAATTGGCATTTAAAAAACCTTAGAAATTCACTGAAAAAACCATAGGTTTCAGGGGCGTTATAGTTAGCTGGACAATTCCCTCATACAAAACCCTAGAAATTCCCCTGTTATAGTTAGTTCAGCTAAGTATAACTTGCGCCCCCGCAATGCACTGCTGATGACGTCACATATTACATCACTCATGACATGGTCAGTGACATCACTGATGACATCTGAAATTACATCAATGATGACATCACTTATGACGTCATCCATGTTGAAAATTAGTGCATCTTCTCACACCCTTTGATATACTCAATCAAAATTTCAGACGTCCATTCTCAAAACCATAGATACTCCAATACCAATAACTACATACCCACTCATTGACTCTTAGATCTACACACACATCCACTCACTCACCTGTACAGTCACTCATACTTACAGTCACTCAGTACAGGACTATCATATGTATTTATACACCTACATAGACACTCACACACCACCACTCATCCATAGAGGTACTCTCACACCTAGTCAGTCATGCAAATAATTAATCACACTCCCATTTACTCACCTATGCAGTTATACACACACAAGTTCACTTACTCATAAAAATAGTACCACATTGTTATGCTCATATACAATCACTGATACAAGCACACACTCATCCATACAGCCACTCTCACAATCACACACTCTCACATATACCCACTTATCTCTTACACACATATATACTACCTTTCACATATGTAGTTACTCACACATGTACCACCGAGATATACATTCAATCACTAACACACCCATACATACATTCACTCAACCATACAGTCCATCACAGATGCACTCTTAAAACCATGCACCCATAGAATCACCCACTCACACATGTATGCAGAGTCACACACACCCCACCAACACAAACACTCAGGCACCCAAACAGATACTCAGACAACCAATAAATAACCCATAGAGACACTCGTATAGCTATTCACAAAACCATGCAGCCGCTTATACACCAACAGACAGACAGATATAAACATTCACACAGTTAATCACTAGTCTGCAGTAAGATACGTTTAATGACTCACTTATACAGTCAGTCACGCACCTACTAATTCATCCATTCACACACTTACACACCCACTCATTCTTCCATAGGTTTTTCCCTATATATATATATTAAACATATTTAAAATTTACCGAAACACACACTCACTGGATGACGTCATCAGTGATGTCATCAGTGAAGTCATTTCAGATGTCATCAGTGATGTCATCAGTGATGTCACTGACCATGTCATGAGTGATGTAATATGTGACGTCATCAGCAGTGCATTGCGGGGGCGCGAGTTATAGTTAGCTGAACTAACTATAACAGGGGAATTTCTAGGGTTTTGTAGGAGGGAAATGTCCAGCTAACTATTACGCCCCTGAAACCTATGGGTTTTTCAGTGAATTTCTAAGGTTTTTTTAAATGCTAATTCCTAACTATAACGTGCCTGAAACCTGTTTTTTTTTTCTGTGAATTTCAAAGGTTTTTTAAATGATAATTCCTATCTATAACTTATCTCTAACCTATGATTTTTAATGAATTTCATAGGATTTCTAAATCTTTATTTTTCAGTGTATCAATTTCTTTATTTATGTTTTTATACTGTTTTTCAACAATATAAAAAGTTTTTGTAACATTTTTATTTTTTTTTCTAAATATTAAGTTTTTAATGGATTTTAAAAAAAATTGTAATTTTTTTAACTCTATTTTTTATTCATTTTTAAAATATTTTTTAGACTATATTTTTAATTCTTTGTTATTATTACTTTTTTTCAATTATTGCTTGGAGTCGCGCACCCAACGCGCTAGGAACCGCGTACCCGACGCAAGAGAAATCGTGCACCCAACGCGTTAGGATGCCCCTATCACTAATTTTTATTATCCCCAGGGATCCCATCCCCGGGGCTTATAAAAAATGTTGGGGACCGTAGGGGGAGCCCCAATGCCTCCATGGTCCCAGCCGGCTCCCCGCGTCCTTCGGGAGCCGGCATTGCTTTTCCACATGGGGAGCTGCTGACATGCAGCTCCCCGTGTGGAAAAGCAATATGGTTTGGATTTTGAAAGAGAGCAGGTTTCCCTGCTCTCTCTTTCAAAATCCAAACGAAGTTTGCCCTTGGGCCCCCTAATAATTTTTTACGCATTTTGCTCCTGCGTATTTGGCACCCCGGGGGCAAATTATTGAGGAAGCGTGAAAGGCGGCACTTCTTTTTTTTTTTTTTACGGCCGGATCCGCGCACATTTTGCCGTTTAAAAAAAAACACAAAAAAAGGGTCCCTGGGAGTCCTTCTGGGACCCCCTAAGCAACTCTAGAGGGTCAGAGTATTTCTACCCTGGCCCCTTTATATCTTTCACACACTTATTTCCCTTACTTCTTCAGCCTCGCTTCTACCGAGGCACAAAATGTCTGCCAACAGTTCCTGGTTTCGAATGTTGACAGACACTTGACAGCCAATTAGCGTTCAGCTTGTGATCGGGAGGGTGCGCGGATCCTCCGAGGCCATAGATATTTATGTACTTTTAACTCTAATTTTCTCAGGAACTACTGAACGGATTTACACCATTTAAGCAGAAGGCACGAGTCTGAACTGAGCACTACCTTTTTGCCAAATTTTGTGTAATTCCGTTCAGCAGTTCGGGCTGTAGCTGCGTCAAAAAGTCCTATGGGAAATTGCATGGGGAAAATGCGTTTTGGGACCCCCCTTTTTTCTCGGCCCCCGCTTGACAAATCACCCCGAAACTTTCAGGATAGGAGCGGACCGGAGCTGGCCAAACGTTTGGAAAGTTTCGCGAAGATTCGTCAACCGGCACCAGACTTATTGGGAATAGAATGTTGCGGATTTCCTATGGAAAATAGGTCCTAACTATAACTACCTACTGGCGACCGCCAGTAGGTAATACATATATATACATATATATACATATATATATATTTGAAAGCAGTGCAACATTTTACAGGAATCTTCTGAATAGGTGGTACCATAAGGGGATGTTATCCAAAGAAGAATATGGTTTTTTGGAGTGTAGATACCCTAAAATTCCAACATTTTACCACTTACCAAAGTTACATAAAGACCCTATAAACCCCCCCGGACGCCCAATTGTTTCCTCTCTGGGAAGTCTAACTGAGCATATGTCCCAATATGTGGATTTCTTTTTGTCTGAACCAGTCACCAAACTCACCTCCTACATCAAGGATACCAAGGACTTTTTAAAACGAGTAGAAAACATACACTGGGAGAATGACTATGTAATGATGACTCTAGACATATCTAGTCTATACACGAGTATCAATCATGATCAAGGGATGCATGCGATTCAACACTTCTTGAATGATCGGCCAATCAATTTGGCAGAACATAATGAAATGATAACTGAGTTTGTGACATTTTGCCTGCACAATAACATTTTTTTATTTCAGGATGTCTTGTTTAAACAGATACGCGGTACCGCGATGGGGACCTGCTTCGCCCCCAGCTACGCGAACCTGTTCGTGGGCTGGTGGGAGGAGCAGGTGGCCTGGGCGGAGACCAATGCGTGTTGGACTCATAGAGTCATTTGTTGGACAAGATACATTGATGATTTGTTCATTGTTTTTAATGGAACTGAACAAATGGCAAACGATTACGTTGAAGTACTTAACAACAATGACCTTAACCTTAGGTTCACAGGGGATATCAGTAACAAATGTGTGAACTACTTGGACTTAGAGGTGTTCCCTGTGGAAGGTAGACTGTGCACTCGCCTGCATAGAAAGCCGACCGCAGGGAATTCCGTATTGCATGCCCGGAGTTGCCATTTTGAGAAGACCATAAGTAGCATACCCTATGGTGAACTTCTTAGAATTAAGCGGAATTGCTCCCTAGACAGTGACTATCAAGTAGCAGCGAGAGAAAGCATGAATAGGTTCAAGCTAAGAGGTTACCATCAGGACATCCTCAATAAAGCTATCAGGAAAGCAGAAACAAAGTCTAGACTTGATTTGATTGAAAGCGAGGATCACATTACTAGACCAGCAAGTAAGATTGACAATAAATTCAGGATAATCATAGATTATTCTGAGGATGCTCAGGTCATCAGAAATATACTGAGAAAGAATTGGTACATCCTAAAAACGGATTCAGTTTTAGGAAAAGATATACCAAAGGCACCACCATTAACATTCAGAAGAGCTAGAACGTTACGTGATGACCTAGTACAAAGCCACTGTAATAAAGAGAGGATAACACCACCCTTTGGGAAAATAACTGGTTTTTATCCGTGCTTAAAATGCAGGGCTTGTAGAAATAGCAAGAAAACAACACACTATAAAGTCCCAGGTCTTAAGTCTCCCAGAAAAATCAATAAACTGATGAATTGCAATACCAGTTTTACAGTTTACTGCCTGGTTTGCCCCTGTGGTTTATATTACATAGGGAGCACCATTCACCCAACTAAGGTACGCATTTTGGAACATATGAGGGCGATTCAGAATAAGGATGTGTCATATCCGGTGGCGAGACACTTTGAATCCCTCCACCAGAGCAATAGGGATCTACTGAGTTTTTTCTGCCTGGATCATGTTCCACTAAATGTTAGAGGGGGTGACAGACAGTTACAACTAAGGAAACTCGAATCCAGGTATATCATTGACGTACAGACCAAAATGCCACTTGGTCTGAACAGTGGGGAGGAGTTGGCTGTCCACCTGTAGTTCAAAAGTATCTATATATTGATTCTGATTATGCTGTATATAATTTTAATTGTTTTTTTCAACATATGACTGAACAAAAACCCATCCAGGGTGTGATTTTTTTGAAAGGCCCATTCAGGGCAGAATTATATTGCAAAAGAGAACTGTTTTTGCATGTTCAGTAATGGCCGCCAATGTGGACTGAAAACCCATCCAGGGTGTGATCTTTTGAAAGGCCCATTTAGGGCTGAATTGTATTGCAACAGAGAACTGTATTTGCATGTTCAGTAATGGCCGCCAATGTGGACTGAAGTAAGTCCTATGTTGTTGTCTATGAAAAGGGAGTATTTATATCCACTGAAAAGTTGTTGCCTCTAGCAATTGACGAAGGCGATAGCTGAAACGCGTTTTGCTGTGAGCTGTTCCAATAAAGAATAATTGGATAACTGTTCCCGTGAGTGCTGGTGCTTTTGTACCCGGAGCGTTGACTGAGTGCGGTGTCCGTCGCCGCAGAGAAAGCACCCGACCGCGAGTGAAGGGGCGTGACGGAAAAGTGAGCCGGACATATATATATATATATATATATATCATATGGACCAAGTTGTAACGGTAAACGGGTTTCTGTTGCTATCATGCCTATGTGGATAAGAACAAAAACAATTATTTTTATTCTTACTATTTTTATTACTAATATTATTACTACTGCTACCAACACAACAGTCTGAGTATATTTAAATGAATTTGACTTGCGGCACGGGACATCGATGTTGGGGCCCTCAATATAATCTCAAAATGTATTTAATAACAAACACTATTTCCGTGCTCTGGAAATGTATTTGAAATACACGTACATTGACACTTAGAAAAACAGGGACACAAAGGCGAGCTACATAGAAGGGCAATGAGCGTCACCTTCACAAATACACGGTGCGTGGGGCACGTCGGCGATGATACGAGGACTTCAAGCATTATTACTCCAAGCATTATCAGTTAATACCACGAGTGAGCACACGCGAGAGTGTCCTGTTCCGGAAAGACATCAACCTCTCGGCAGCCGCGGACAGTATTTCAAGGATCGTGACACAGCGTGGAGTTTTGTGAGGGTTTAACACAACATGCAGTTAATACCACGAGTGAGTGCTCGCATGAGTGTCCTGTTCCGGACAGACATCAACTTCTCGGCAGCCGCGGACAGTATTTCAAGGATCGTGACACAGCGTGGAGTTTTATGAGGGTTTAACACAACATGCTGAGAGCACACACCCCGGAGGCAATGCTTAGTGTTGGGGTCTTGCTGCGCTGCATCACATACATCGACTCAAGCATGCAGCTCCGCGATGAAGCGATAGAGAAACGTAAACAAAACTAGTGTACACAAACACACTGCCTCCCTGCTGCAGCTGCGGAATAAAAAAGTGCTTACCCACTAATTAAAAGACAGTGTGTACCGCTGCAAGTAAAAGATCCAGTTTGGGTGGGCGGGGCCAAAACTGGACAGGGCGGCAACCTGGAGGGACTAAAAAAGCCTCACTTACAATGTGAAGCCAGCGTTTAGCATGGAGGATGACGCAAGCCAATAGAAAGAAGGGGCGGAGCCTACACTCCACTTCTCAAGGTAAATCGATGACAATGGGACCCGGGGGGACCGCGGCGCGAGCCGGGTGTCCCCCTGGGAAGGTTCGCGCGATGGTACAGACCACGCAGCGAATCACGAGTTAGGTAGGGGGCGGGGCTTAGGTTTTTCACCCGGGAGAGGCGGTTAGGCGGGAAACGAGCGCTGAGGCAGAGAGACGGTCGTTTTTTGTGACCCTCCCTCCCACCCTCTTTTTTCTGTAAAAAAAAAAATATATATATATTAATATTAAAACATAAAAATAAATAAAAAAATACATAAATAAATAAATAAAAAAATAATAATAAAACAAACAAAAAAAATATATATATATATATATTAATGAATTTTTTTATCTTAAGTCACGTTTAGGACAGGTGACATTTTGTTTCATTTCATGTGTGTTTCTTTCATGCGGTTTTTTGAGGGTTTGGATAGTCTGGAGCGGGCTTATCCTTCCCTCTGGGGCAGGGGGAGGGTGGAAGAAAAGCTGGACAGGTAAACCAAAATGGTCAAAAAGGAAATGATGCCATTGGGGCAGTACATGGGGTAATTTATGGTAAATTTTGGTTGGGGTATTTTTGGAATTGTTTGTGGCAAAAATGTTTGGGAAGCAATTTGATAATATTTATATTGTCTCAATAAGTGGTTCTTAGTTACCTGTCCTAATAAAGTGACCTTTTTTGCTAAGTCAAAATTTGGTGTGGTCTGTCTTATTGCGCGAGAAGCCTCGCTGTACAAGGTCTGCGAGATCTAAAAACATTATGTTAAACAATGGACTTGGTGGCGGTGCAAAAAGGCCAAAGTGATGCTAAGCCGTGCCTGGAATGACGAACAAAATCAGCACCTGGAACAAAGTAAGAGGTGCGGAAAGAGCACACTTGGCAAGGCAGAATTCTTAGCACTCAAGAGTTTATACAAAAAAGCGGACATGGATGCAAAGATGATCATAAAAGTAATACTTTCGCTCTGCGAACACCACTTTCTATCATCAGTGAAAGAACATATCATCTGCAGCAGTGCACGTTCATAATCATACATGTACTTTAAAACAAAGAACGGGGTGCACTCCGTTACAGCAATGCTTTGAGGACTACCGACGGCGAGTTCGTTTACTGCTACAAATTCTAGTGCAATTTCTTAGCAATAGTGAGCAAACGCTGCCCTCCGGTGGTCAAATGCAATTGCAGAATTGCACCGATCAGTAAGAAAACTCAATTTGTATTTCAAAATATTGACTTGGACTTGCGCGTTTTCTTTTAATATTTCTTTATATTGCCTATAGTTGCTATACTTTATGGTTACTATTATGTAACAAATTTATTGGTATTCAGTTTACAAACCTTGCCTAAGGAGAGGCATAGAAACTAGGAGCCCCTGTGCTGTTGTGATATCTGGACCGACATTAAGCTTCGGTATCATGCACCTAGTCCTCTACATCGTCAAAAGGTAACACGAGACAGCAACAACAATGCTTTGTCTTGTGTCGTATTTTAAAATACAAAGAGCCTCAACATGTTTTTTAGCCCCTAAAACTCGGCATTCTGGGAGCATCCATTTTCAGCTCCCCTTCACGATACAGGGCAGAAAACAGTGAATGCTCCACAGTTTCTTTCTGGCACCACGGAAGGGGTATGTCCACCTATCCCGTTCCTGCTGCCGAACTAAAGGTAAAGGAAAGCAGGGGAAGGGCATAATAACGAAACTGGAGTTAGAGTTTCCTGGATGTCGCGGGTTCAATCTTGTCAAGACACTGCTCCGCCTAAGACTTTGCCGCTGACCGCGGCACCCGCAGGGGGCCAAATAGAGCGGTCGGCGCTCTAGTGTCGTCTGGGCACCACAGCCCCTCCCTGCCCCCCCTTGGGGGCAGGGACTCTGGTGAGTCCCCCCTCTTCCTCCCTGGGCGTGACGCGATGGGCGTCACTTCTGGGGGCATCATGGCCTGAGGGGAGGCTATATAGCCCTCTCCCACCATGAGGTCGACCTCTTTGCCACGCTCGCCGCATTTGCGCCGGACACGCCATCTAGTGGGTTATTAACCTTGTCGCCATTCTTCTCGCCATCTGGTCGTTCCCTTGGTCGGGTCCGGAAACTCTTGGCGCGGTGAGTCCTTAGCAACCCCCCTCCTTTTAATGGTGAGTGTGACCAACACCCGGTCATCGCCACGGTTGGGTGCCTGCATGGAGGGAGAGGGGGCAACGCTCCCTGTATGGATCCCCCCCCCCGCGGGGGCATGTATCTCGGCTAGAGAGGCGTTTAAGGCAGATTTGGTTAGCACGGAGGCCGCGCGGCCTGTGGTGCCCTGCGCCTGCCGTCCAGCCCATGTTGGGTAGCACTGGGTGTCGGCAGGCTCGGCGGCGCCTTCGTTTTGGATCCGGTATCTGGGGTGTCAGCTGTTCCCCAGTATGCAGGCTGTGTGTTTTCATTTGTATAAGGGTTGATGGCTGTTCGATCCCTGGGGTAGAGGCTACGCACCGTGCTTGCTGTCACATGTTCAGGTGCTTTGAACGGCCCTGGATATACTTTGGTGCTGTTCCGCTATACAGACAGCTGCCGCACGCGAGGTAGCGGGCTGCTTCCGTGTTCCTAGGTGCTACATTGTAATTGGCTGACTCCAAACGGTTATATAGAGCAGACGCCCGTATCGGGGTTCTTGGCGCGATACAGTCGATGGTGTTAGGACACGCGGACCGGGGGATGTCTTAATGTATAACATCCCTCCTCCCCCACACCCCAACTCATTCAAACCGCGCCTGGCTTTGTGGTGGGATGTCAATAGTTGAACCCCGATTGTAGTATAGAGTGCAGTCGCAATTGTGTTGTTAATAATGACCACGGTTAGGCCATCACTGTGGTGCGCACGTTGTATACCTTACAGTCGTCGCGTCGTCGAATTAGGCGGTGAGTGCGGGCCTGGAGAGGCCGGGGGGCCTTTGTCGGGGCCGGCCAGCCCCCCCCCCCCCCCTTGTGTTGTTGTACGGGGGTTGAGGATGCCTGGATTCACGGGTCAGATTGTATGCCAGAGCTGCAAGTACTCGGGCTTGTGGGAGGCCTGTGTGGTCTGAAGTGAATTAGTTGGGCTCGGCTGTGCCCATGAAATCCTGGGGGCCTTCCTTTCAACCTCATGCGGACCGAAAGGCACTGGGCTGCGGGAGGCCTGACCGGAGAATTGGTACTCTCACAGTAGCTCGCCTGGTATTTGATGGGTCGTCTCCGTCGTCTTCAGTCCACTTCAGTAAGAAAGATGTGAATGACTTTGACACTGGCTCGTTTTTAAATAACCAGAGGTTTTACATGGGCTTTGGTAAATCATAAGTAAGACAACCTCTTTTAGACTGCAATAGATCACCCTAAAGGGTGGCACAGAATTATTGGCCTGGGGAGATTTATGGGTGTTCCAGTGCGGAATGTGGAAATCCATGGGCCCCCGGGGTCGTTGGAATACTTGAGCACACACCCCTATGGAGTGTGACAAATGCCTTCTAGTACAGAGAATTGAAGTGACTAATGTGTCCCGTCGCGGAGAAGAGATCTTTCAATTCATGCTTGTCTACATAAGATTTCATGTTAAATATTCATGCAGTAAATGTTGGTGTGTTCTAGTGTTAAATATAGCTAGTCAGCAAGGATCGGGCGTTGCCCCCCCCCCCCCCCCCCGCCCCAAACGTCCCAATACAGAGATTTGGGTCCAATAGATCTGTGGATGGAGCACCTGCTGCAGTGTCCTCTCCAAAACATTTGTGAGGTGCTCCCTAGGTGCTCGGGAGCTGGGGGACATGTGCCCGCCCCCCCCTTCGCAGTTACAGGGGGAGCCTGGTGCCGCGCGACAGAACGTTTAGGGGTAAGGGGCCCACCACCCACGTGGCCGCACGCGGGGGTCGCTACAGCGTGCGAACACATTGCGACACAGGTAAGGTTCACGGATAGCATGTAGGACCAGCTCCTCGCCGGGTGAGGAGAATGTTTAGAATTCGTGGTAAAGAGAGTTTACAAAGGAGCTCTTACACCACCAATCGTTTATGTAGATTCCTGGTGCAGTGAGGTGTTTAGGCCACTGGATGGCACTGTCCCTCGGTTTTGCGATTGTTCTCTCCTCGTCTGAGTCTTGGCATTACCACTCAATCGGTTTTCCTCCTGCATTTTATCAAGAGGCGTACCTTGGGCCTAGAATCAACTGGTAGTGATAGGAAGAAGGGTATGGATAGTTAACCTGGTTTGGCAGATTTTATGTATACAGTTAAGGTGATAGCACAGCAACACTGGTTCATTAGAATACAAGAGTCACCAGTGGATGTACCTTGGTGCAGTGGCAGTATCACGGCCGCTGAGGTCTCCCTAGACGGGGGGCTGTGTCCTTAAGCTGCTCTCCCGGACATCCCACGAATCTCTAGGAGTTTTTGGTAGAAGATTGTGCCCGGATATTCCCTTTGCTGGTAGGGTAACCGAGGGCCGCCGGCAGCGTAGCTGGGGCCTGCTGTTTTTGGCCGGGTGGGGCAAAATGGGACCCTGGTGATATTGGCTGGCGCAGCACTTGGTCATCAGTCTGTACCCTCGTACTGGGGAGCATCCAGGGAAGGGGGAACATTAGGGCTTAGTCACCCTAGAATGATATGCACAAACTGGCACACGGTGCGTCAGTGTTGGTGTCGCACAGAACTGTGGGGTGTCTCATGGGGCACACTCACTGCCTGTCATAATGGTGTGGGATAATTATTGTTTTACTCTAGGAAACTGGTCTTATACCCAGGTTCTGTCTGCCTTTGCCACCGGTTACCAGCACAATGGTGGGAAAGTATAATTTTACACTGACTCGGAAAGTGACAATGAAAAGAGGCCCTGCAAAATGAGGAGTCTGCATTGGGCAATTGGCTACGAGGGCCTTTATGAGGAACACCTCCTGGCACCATTTAGAAACAGGTACCATGTACACTGGGTGGGCATTCCTCTGCAACCAAGGGTAGGTTTCAGGTCGCTTCAGTTTAGACATATTCACCCGCGCGTTAGCCAGGGCAGCAGGCGGCTTGTGGTAGTTGACATATAACAAGTTTGCGGCAGTGCATAAATGTTTGGTAAACACTGTGTTAGAGCCAAATGGCAACAGGGTTTAGAGACCAGGGGGCATTCCCCATATTCAGGAAAGGGCAGTTATTTGCACATAACTTTCCCTCTGGTACCACAGACTTGGCTGCCCCCCTGGGTTATCCTTCTGCGGGCCAGAACCGGACAATAGAAGGGGGCATCCTTTGGGACTTGGGTCCCTAGCACATTGATAGTCAAGCGCTGGGGTAGATGTAACATGAAAGGCATGGTCACTACTTGGGTTGTCCCCAAGTTCTGGGGTTTAACTGGGTTGGAGTTTTAAGTCTTCAGTCCTTAGGTAGCATCCAGCAACCCTTCCATCCAAGTAAGGGCAGTGAGGCATAGATAAGTATCAGCGAGGGGGTAACATACACTGGCCATTCAGCGACCCCGTGCCCCGGGGGCATGCGCACTTCACAAATACACAGAGCTGCAACCAGAAGGGTGCCAAGTGTCTAAATAAAGTAAAGAGGTTTAAGATATGTGTGTCTCTGATGTACAGCTAAGCCAGTCCCAATTAGATGCAATAAGAGGCACAGGGTCCAACTGATTTGCATTTGGCCATGTCTGAAATGGGGGGGCGGAGAGAGCTAAAGTATGATGATGGATTAAACCCAGTTGACTGGGGGTGAGTGCTTGCCATGTCAACACTCCGTCCAACATCCCCTTTGGCATCGCTTTGTTCGCCCTAAGTAGGCAGGGTATGCCCAGACGTGGGTCCCTTGCTCACTTTGCCACTGGTTTCAAGATAGCCGGCTGATGAGGGCTAGGAACCCGAAACCGGCAGAGGAGGCTTGTTTCTGGTCCAGGGAAGACAGGGCTTGGCAGTTCGAACTGGACTGCTCCCGTGTAGCACAGTGTCAGACTGATTTGCGCATGAACATGTCTGAACCGGGGTGGTGGAGTGAGCTAAAGAAGGATGATGGTTTAAACCCAGATCAGTTGACTGGGGGTGAGTGTTTGATGTGCTCAAGCGCTCCGCCCAACCTCCCTTTTGGTATCGCTCAGTCCCATTTAGAGGTACGCCCGGGTGAAAGTGGTGTGCTCTTTCTGGTCCCATGACCTAGGCGGTGCGTGGCATCTCCCACATAAAATGTTATGCACCATACTACAGACAGTACGCCCTGTATCGAATCACACAGATTCTCTAAGTGGGTATGCCTAGGGGGCTTCATCAGAGGGAGCTGAGCGGGCGAAATTCCCATGAAGAATAAGGGATGCAGGGCAAGTGCTGGAGGGGATAGTATGGACATTCCTGTGCGCCTTGATTTAGAAAGTAAAGGGACTGGGACAAGGTTAAGTATATCCTTCTCGCCCTAATAGCCTAAATATGCATGCGGGGGTGTGAGTGGTCTCCTGACAAGTGAGCTGCTGTCCCAGAGATGGGAGACACATGTATTCAGATGCACACGGTGCTAGAAGGGTGGCAGTTAGTGTGATCAGAAATAGGTGGGGCATTGTGAGCCAGGGTGCCTGAAACGTTGTGGGGTGAATACTTCACAGGCCACAAGGGCCTTCTTGTTTCATCAGACTCTAGCTGATCCAAGCTAACGTCACGGGCGTACTGCTTAAATCAGACAGATTCTCTAGCTTGTAGCCTAGGGGGTTCCACCACAGTAGGAACTGAACGGGCAAAATTCCCATAAGGAATAAGGGATACATGGAGAGGGCAGGAGAGCCCCTTGCCCATTGTGACACACTTCTAGCCATGAACACTCCTGTGCATCACGATTCAGCAAGCATAGGGACTGTTCAAACGTTAAGTATACTCCTCCTCGCCAGAATAGCCCAAGTAGGCAGGCAGGTGGGGGAGTGGTCACCCAGCAAGTGGGCTGCTGTCCCATGGATGGGGCACGCAGGTGTTCAGGCACACACAGTGCTAGAAGGAGGGCAGCTAGGTGAGATTAGCAAATAAATGGGGCAATGTGAGCCTTGGTGTCTGCATTCCTCCCGCTCAGTGTTTGGCTCGGGGCGAGGCATGTATGTAGTGGAACTTTCCCGCATGGGGGTGAATAGTTCTTTGCACAACTTCTCAGGCCAAAAGGGCATCATGTTTCATCAGACACTAGCTGACCCAGGCCAACGTCAAGGGCTCTTGGGATATAGATGGGGTCTTCTATAACCAGTAGGGATGGTTCTCTTTCATCTAGATTTGCAGGAGGTTCTAGACAGGAGAGGTTGCGGGTAAGACTATAGCTGTTTTGGTGGGAGGCTCTGGCGGCAACGGCGGCCGCCTCCAGAGCTGTGGCTGAGTTACAGGTCGATCTGGAAGCAAATGGGTACAGAAGGGTACCTCTGCGCGGCACCATGGTGGGTGCCAGAGCCAAAATCCTAGGAGCCTCATGGGAGGTTCCTGGAAAACCGTGTTGGCGCCCTGCCCTGGAAGGGGCGTGAGTAAGAAGTTACCAACGGTCATGTGATCCTGTAAGAGAATCACTGGTAGGGCAGCAGAGGCGGGGTTCGCTCCAGTGCTGCCCGGCTCATCAGGCGGGCAGGCGGCCCAGTTGGTTGCCTGCCCTTGGATCGCCCGTAAGATAACCCATCATTACATAACGGTGTGTGTAAGAAACCTGCGGCATTTGTACCCAATCTAACAAACTGTGTTGTGTGTTTATTATTGGGAAATGTATATATGGTGGGAGGGGCGGACAGTGGATGCCAATGACGATACTAAGCCTTCACCAAAAGTAAACCGTCAGTAAAGCGGGGCCGAATGAGGGTTACGACTGCATTAGGTTAATTGGGTACTGGCCATCATTGGCTTTGATGGTATTCTTACTAATAAGCCCAACTGTCATCGGGCCTTCCCAAAAATACTGTTACCCGACTTTGTCAAAGTGTCTCTGATGTATCTAATCCATGGGAGTTTGTCAGAACCTGGCAGACCCCAAATTCCTTCCAAAACCTGTCGGTATGAAATAAGTACGGGAGTAGCCCAGAGTCTCCTCCAAGAGGAATGGTCTCAACACTATCCCTTCTGAGATCGGCTGAATGCCCATATCTAACCCGAGTGGAAGCAATGGGGTGCTGACAGGAAGGCCTGTCAACTGGCGTAGTAGTCGATTTTCCACTAGATAAGGGCTGCTGCATCCTTGTGGCCCCAGAGCTTCAATCCGTAAAGGGCAGTCCGCTCTTGTTTATACATTTGCAGTGCTGAGGAAATTGGATGGAATATGGAGCTTCTCTGTACTTTTAACAACCCCCAAGTATGTTGCTCGAGTTTAAGTCTGCACCTATCAATATGGCGACACCAGTGTAGCAGCTCAGTAAGAATCAATCCTAGGTACTCAAAAGTGTGCAAACGCTTCAGAGAGAAGCCTTTAAGCCGTGGATTGAGTATGGTGGTGCGACACGGATTGAGTACCATGAATTTCGTCTTTGTGACGATTTCCAGTCCCCTCTTGGTTCAAAACTGTCTAGAATCTTCTGCAACCGCATGGGTGATTTAGATGTTAATAAAGTGTCATTAACGAAAATGAGGGCAGGAACCCTGATGTCTGCAAGATTTGGAGAATCTCCCTCACACCTGTTCAGATGGACATAAATTGTAAAAAGGGTAGGTGCTAAAACGCAACCTTGCCTAACGTGACAGGGAAGCAGTCTGTCAGCTCACCTAGTTGGCCAAAGCTCACCTCTGCATAATTGTGCTTGTGAAGTCTTATAATGTTGAGCAGTTGGTTTTTAGAGACAACCATATCGTCCATCACCTGCCAGAGCGTAGGCCGTGGAACCAGGTCAAATGCAGAACGAAGATCTACAAACACTACATCCAACCTCCTGCCTCTCATAACCATCGTCTTCCAGAAAAGCCTTTGGAGTCAAAAGACCTGATCCAGCAAGCTGGAGCTGTTCCTAAAACCAGCCTGTTGGGGGGTTGAGCACTTCCTCTGCATCTGGCCATTCTTGTAACCTTCCTAGGAGGATTCTGCTGAATAGCTTCTGGGAAAAGGCTTATGTGCCTATAATTAGATGGACATGATGGGCATCTTCTTTTATACAGGAGCCAACTTTGCAGAGGACAAAAGGCTATTGAAAACTTTCAGTAGGGTGACCAGATTTTGAAAACCAAAAACCAGGACATTTTGCAAAAATAGAAACACACACTGTCAATGCCAATAGGGTAAGATTTCAAGGAATGTTGTATGGTAATGTGAAGCATTGCAATTAAATAGCATGGATATGTATGTTTTTTTAAAGCAAAGAACTGCAGCATTGTATTGATGTA
This sequence comes from Triturus cristatus, assembly GCF_964204655.1. NCBI lineage: Eukaryota > Metazoa > Chordata > Amphibia > Caudata > Salamandridae > Triturus > Triturus cristatus. The sequence continues at coordinate 20,685,382 of NC_140584.1, forward strand.
GGTTAAAACGTCAGGTGACTGTTACACTGTCAAGCCAGAACTAAAAATCCATGTAGGTTAATGACTGCCCTCCTTCCATCTGTGCTGCTGCCAGAGAAAACACCATAAATAATCTACTATCTAAGACACTTTAATACCATTAAAATGTAATGTGTGTGCCCCTGCAAGATCAACATCAGGTATTTAGCTAATTAAAAAGATCATGGCTACATAAAGGTCACGCACTTCTTTGTAGAAGCACACAACTTCTGCCTAATCAAAAGAAGTACTCCTGACTCCCAACATGTGGGCAGAGCCAAAGCCCCTCTCCTGGAGGTTTTCACATACTTGTCTGGTGACAGCTGCGCTGTCAAGCCGGACCATAAAAAGGTCTCCAATTTTACATCAACAGAGGGGCACAGAATGATAGCACTCATCATCACAAAAACACAGACATGGAGGTACTAAGGGAATTAATAAAATGCAAATTTTAACTCAGTATAATACCTGTTAATTAAATTACATTCTCACAACAGCTGCTACCTGGTCCTGCTTTGGAACACTTAAAAACGTGCCTTTGCTGGAAATTAGGGAATCCTGCTGGATTCCAGTTCCAGCAACTATTTCTAGGCCAGGTCTGGGATCCGGCTGACCTAGGAAAAAATGCTGAATTTTCCCTGGACACAAGGACACAATTCAGCATTGCATAAGTATCTGCTTTCTGTTCGTTCAGAGTAGCAACCTGTCAGTGGCAAGGCAGCTTTCTCCTTTTCACCAAAACAAGGGCTTGATTTAAAGGTCCCTCGGCCATTCCTTTTTTGAAGTATTATCCTGGCTGGGGTCCATCTCTAGCCTAACACCTCAACATTAATACAATGTAAGAAAACAACAGCACACAGCTTATCACTTCATAAGTACTTTACAGAAACTATCACTTGGAGGCTGTTTTTTCACGTTGTTCAACTCCCCTTTGTAAGAGAAGCTCATTTACTGCAAGAATGTCAGATGTATCTGAATTTATGAATAATCACACAAATGATGATTTAAATGGCACGTACTATTTTTGTATTCTTTTATAGCACAACTTATCCCAGTGTAGGTTGTCAGAGTGCTTTACATCATACACAGACTCAATAAAGTATGCATGAGAGTAAATCAATGAACAATAAATGCTACATAAGACATTGATGGCTATAAGAAATAGGAATTACATGTCATCCATATTTGTAGACTTTAAATGTTAAGACTGAATGGTCGCAAAAAACCCCACAACGTTTGGATATAAACCCTAACAGTAATTGGGGTTGTCTATACTAACAAGACTGAATTACTTCCCAAAGGAACCCTTCTTTGTCAACACAGAATAACATATTGGGGGAAAAAAACAATAAGGATCTAAACCCATGACTTACAGTTTGCAAGCAGCTCCTTAATGCCGGTAAATAGATTAGTGTGCTATACTAGAAAGATTGCAACTTATGAACTGCAAGTAAAAAAATGTTCTCAGCATTAAAAGAAGTAACCGGCTTACCATACCTATCTACATAGGTTACAACTCTGATATGCATGTTACACAATTTGTTTTGCAGAAGGCAAATTAACCCTCTATGCTACTTTAGGAGTCAAAACTGTGAAAGGACAACACACACATCTCTCCCAGATGTGCATTAGCCACAAGAGTTCTATTACTGCTATTGTAATCCTCTCAAAATTGCTATATACACAAAGATCTCTCTCTGTAGCAGATTTTGTTTTTTAATACATGTATAGGTTGACTGTCAGATTCTACTTTTGAAACCCCACCCCTCGTGACTCCCACCCCCTATCCTCTGCTGCATATTGACCACCAATTTATGGGTTCCTGGAGTAATTTTTTCCAATTTCATTACTGTTCCCAGTGTTTCAAGTCGACCCTCTTTGCTACATCTACCAGGACAGCTAGTGAAAAACTGGGACAGTTCCCACAAATCCAGGCTATTATACGATTAAGAAAGGCACTGCAGCAGTCTAGCTTTGAAGAAGCCACTCTCAAGGCAACTGATGACATATTACAACATTACATGAACAATGATTTAAGTTGGCATTCATTGCTTAATCGTCAAGAATGGTTGATAAACAAAGAGAGGCTGCATACTTTTTTTTCTTTGAAAACAATTTGCAGCACATCAAACACGTGCACCCACTGAACATCTCATGTGTATAAGATCTTGCAAGGGTTAAAATATTTTTGTTAAGTCCTAGCTTGTGCTACCTTGTCTGCCTGTCACATCACATGTCCATCAGAGCATCAGAAAAGTGTGACCTGCACGAAGATGAATGGCACATTCCCCACAGTGCATATGATGATATGAAGAGAACGCAATGGGGGGGGGCGTGGCCAAGCCAGCCAAGATGGCGGACTCCTCTTCCTAAGGCTCCTGCTCGGCGGCCCGTAAAACATTTATCCCTACCTGCCCCGGGCACTCATCGGCCCAGCAACGAAGCGCACTGAATCAGACCGCAGCAGCGACACACCCGACGGTCTCCGGAGCTCCGAGATCGGAGCCGGGACGGCGCTGAAAGCTCCGTGTGTGGCCGCGAACAAGCTGCACACAAGATGGCGGACGGAGCGGACCGCGGCGGTGAAGAGAGGAGGGAGCCGCAGTGTTCCAGACGATATATGTGACCTGGCTGGGGGTCGCGACCGCCCGTGGAGGTGCATTGCGGCGCTGAAGTAGGAGCGGGACCCGGAGGATCCGAGAGCGGGGTGACGAGAGAATGCTGCTCTCCCTGCCCCTCCCCCCTGCGGCAGTGGATAGAAGGGACTGCCATCGACCCTGCCTACCCGTGCGTCCATCGACCCTGAAGAAAAACGCACCGGGTACAATAACAGCGGCGACCCGCAGGACCAGCTCCGACTCTACGCGGTCAAGGCTGGAACGACGCTAGAGGCTCCCTGTGTGCCCTCGGACGGGGTACACACAAGATGGCGGACAGAGCGGAGCGACACGGCGACAAGAGGGGTGAACCGTGACGTCTCGGCCGAGGTGTGTAGCCGGACAGGAGACCGCGACCACCCGGGAGGGTGCACAGCACAGCCGAGGCAGGAGCGGGACCCGGAGGGTCGATCTGGGAGCCCCAGCGGCTCCGGGAGAGAGAGGCGGCGCTGATCCCCATGCCCTTCCCCCCAGTGGCGGTGACCGGAGGATACCAGGCGGGACTCGAGCCAGGACGAGGACGACTGGACGGGACTACCCACTTAGCTGGTGAGCCCCGTGCGGGGCGCGGGCACCAGAGAGACTCCAAGCGCCCCCCCCCCCCCCAGCGCCATATATAAGGGAGGGAGCTGGAGCAGCGCTGGACGGGGGTGCGAGGGGTGGTCCGGCACAGAGAACTCGCGACGAGGGACCCCAACCACGACCCTATCGGGAAACCTCGGACTGGGACACCGACGAGGGAGAGAGGGGCGCCCCGACCGTGTGCCGGCGCTGGACTGGTCCTGTCGAGCGGGCCGCGCGACCTCCTCGGGACTGGCAGATCGGGAGGTGCGTGCAGCATATGGCCCTGAATTCAAGAGGCCCAACGGACTCGACAGGCCTGGTTGTAACACCTGGAGACAGAGGAGGACGGCACGCACATCTCCGCCCTAGACGCGGGATCAGCGGGTGCTGCAGGATCGCGGCGCCCCATACGCCAACCCCGTGACCGAGTTGGGGATAGGAGGACCACGGGTGGTGCACTTCCCGACGAGACGGTGAGACGTGACCCGATGGGGATGGCCGCCTGAAGTGCCACAACGGCGAGAAGAGCGGACCTATCGGACGAACCAGCGTGTGGGCATCGGTGAGTGGACGTGCTCACAGACGCGAAAGGACCCCTCCCCCTCCCACGATGGGCCGTCAAAAAACGGCGGGGATGCCGCCGGCCTCTCATCAGACTAGGACAACCGAGTCGACACCGGCGAGACCCCCCCACGCCGCGGAGTCAGTCACAGATGACTCCATGTCAAGAAAACTGGACCAGGTCCTGGTAGCCATAGAACAATCACGAGTGGCACTAGAAGGGAAATTCAGCGAGCTGTCATCGGACCTGGGCCTTCTTCGCGACGACCACAGAAAATTGGCGGACAAAGTGACGCACAATACGCACGCTCTCCAAACACTGGAACCGCAGGTGCAAAAGCACGACACCACGCTCCAGGACCTACTCGCTAGGGTAAAGGTATTGGAGACTAAGACAGATGATTTGGAAGGGCGATCCAGGCGAAGCAACATACGCATCATGAACCTGCCGGAAGGCATTGAAGGGCCCAATCCGGTCAAATACATCGCGGACTGGATAGCCACGTTCACACCCGCAGACGCACTCACCGCGTTTTTCTCCGTGGAAAGGGCTCACAGAGTACCGGCTCGCAGACCACCACCGGGTATGCCCCCTCGCCCCTTCTTGCTTAAACTCCTCCATTATCAGGACAGAGACGCTATCCTACGGGCAGCCAGACAGCGGGGACGGCTACAGCTGGAAGACAAACAAGTTATGCTGTTCCCGGACTACTCCCGTGCAGTCCAGCAGCAACGGGCCACCTTCCTGGCAGTGAAGCGTACCCTGCGCTCGCAGAACATCCAATATGCGCTCCTTTTCCCGGCCCGCCTTAAGATCATCTATGGGGGTGAGACACACTTCTTCACGGACCCGGGCGCCGCGGCGGTCTGGGCGGAGCAGCACACACGACAACTTGGAGATAGCCCCGGCCCTCGCCTGCCCACGAAACCCGGACGCCCGGGCCGCCGGACCCGTGGGACGTCCTCCACACCGCTTAACCGACAAACAGGAACTACCACCGCCAGCTCTCCAGACCTCGCTCAGATAATCGCGGAGCGACGGAGGGCGCTCCAGGCGGTGGCCACCCTGAGTCCCCAGGATAGGGGCTCGGACTCGGAGCGAGGCCCTCACATTTTTAGCTCAGATGACGAAAAGAGCGCAACGCCAGGATCACGAGAGGGCTCGATGACACCCCCTGTGGTGACCCCCCAGACCGCGGACACGCTCATCTGACAAGGGACCCACGGATCGGGTCGGCGACAAAACAAGCACGACCAGCCCGGCAGACTACGAGGAACAGTATAGCCACGAGGCCCGACACTGGGCAGAACATGTATAGACTTCAATAATTTACGGATGACCGCCGGAGCAGGAATCGGCAGCCACTAGATTCACCACCCCCGCGCTTACGAACTAAAGCTACGCCAAGGCAACCAGTTTGGGCGCATCGCTCCGCACGATGTGCCCCCAGCATTGGGACTGTTTCCCACCCTTGTTACGGTTCATTTCCTTATCCCCTATGTTCCTTCCCGGTCATTCCAGCGCGGGCAAGATAACCTTCGCAGACGAGACAATACACAGATGGATGGTGGGTGGGGGACGTGCGACCGGGGGAGACGGCCGAAGGGCCCACACTATTACAAGGACGTATTCACATGACCTCCCACAACATATCCCACAACTCTCCCAACACGGACATAAAATTCCTGACACTTAATGTTCGGGGGATGCATACAGCCCGCAAGCGTTATTCCGTCTATGCATACATCAAGCGACAAAAGGCCCAGATAGCACTCTTACAAGAAACACATCTGACGGCAGGGGAGGTGGACCGACTACAGAGAAAATGGCGAGGCATCATTTGTGCCACGACCTACTCAGCGTTCGCTAGGGGTGCGCTCGTCTGGATCAGACCGGGGGTACCCTTTAAAGAGCAAAACAGACTTGTGGACGGGACTGTTAGAGGGCCGACAACTACTGATAGGGAGTATATATGCCCCTAACACAGAGCAGGAGAGTTTCTGGGGCAAGCTCACCCACACATTGGCCCCCCACACATCGGTCCCATGGCTCCTGGGAGGGGATTTCAATTGCACCCTGGATCCACACCTCGACCGGTCACACCCGCCACAGGCCCACTCGCCAGCATACAAACAAGCCACGGACCTACGCAACTGGGCAGACAGATGGGGACTGACCGACATTTGGAGAGCACGCCATCCCACCACGAAGCTGTACTCCTTTCACTCGATCCCACACGATCTGAGGGTCCGATTAGACAGATTCCTATGTTCCGCGTCGCTCCTATCCTCGGTACAAGAGTCGGACTACCTAGGCAGAGTAGTGTCGGATCACGACGCACACACGGCGGTCCTCAGATGGACACCCCCTCACCCCCCAATCCCAACATGGAGGATGCCCCGAGAATGCCTGACAGACCCGGTATTCCGCCAAAGCCTAGAGGAATTTATGCAAGGCCACTTTAGACAAAACGATAACACGGCGACCGCACGATCGTTTGAATGGGATGCGTTTAAAGTAAGCGCCAGAGGCCACTGCATTCAACAAGTAGTGGGGGTCAGAAGAATGCTAGATAGGACACTGCAGGGGGCGGAGACCCGGCTCGCGGAACTCTCAAGGCGAGTAGACCAAGGAGCCGCCACTGAGGCGCAACTATCACCGGCCAAATCCTCCCATGCCTCGGCGATGCGAGATCTGCGCAAATATAACTTTCGAGCATATGCAGCTCGGACACACAAGGAGGGGAATAGGGCGGGATCCCTGCTGGCTTGGCTAGCCAAGCAAGACACAGTGTCGCGCCCAATCACTGAAATCCGGGCCCCGGACGGGCAACTCAAAAGTACACAGACGGATATCCTACACGTCTTCCGCACGTACTACGCGACCCTGTACCGCTCCCCACGGGTCGAGCCCTCGGGAGACCTTACCGGATTCCTGGATGGCTTGACTCTACCCCGGATCCCCCCCGAGATCGGAAAAGACCTCGACAAGAAACTCAAACCGGTCGATGTGAAACAAGCGATTAAAGCTCTGGCACGCGGGAAGGCACCAGGCATGGATGGATTCCCGGTCGAGTACTACCACACGTTCGCGATGCTCTTAGCGCCGCGGCTGGTCTCCATATACGAAGAGGCGGTGACCCGCCAAATGCTCCCGGACTCGATGCGGACGTCGATGTTAGTGACCTTCTTGAAGCCATATAGAGACCCCGAGCTCCCAGCGTCCTATCGGCCGATAACACTTTTGAACGCGGACTGCAAGATCCTCGGGAAAATCTTAGCGGATCGTTATAGCCAAATTCTTCCCGCACTGATCCACTCGGACCAGTGTGGATTCGTTCCCCGGCGAAATACCTCACATAATCTGCGTCGCCTCTTCCACATTCAGGATCAGACAAAAGAACGATATCCCCGGGCGGCATGTCTGGTCCTGGACCTGGAGAAGGCGTTCGATACCCTGCTATGGCCGTACCTCTTCGAGGTTCTGCGGCTCGTGGGTGTGGGGCCCACGCTACTGGCCTACACCCGTCTGCTGTACAACGGCCTCACCTCCAGAGTGCGACTCGGCAAACTCATATCGGCGCCGTTTCCGGTGACCCGCGGAACCAGGCAGGGATGCCCCCTCTCTCCTCTCCTTTTCGCCCTAGCAATGGAGCCTCTGGCAATACGACTACGACGGGAGGGGGACGCATGGGGGATACCCATAGCGGACGTTACCCACTGTGTGTCACTATATGCGGACGACCTCCTGATATATGTCCGTGATATCTCGGCAGACCTCACGCCCATTTGGGCAACGTTGCGAGAATACGGGGAACTCTCGGGACTCCGGGTCAACTGGGAGAAATCGTCCATCTTCCCTTTGGGCGCCCGCACGGAACCCCTAGAGATCACGTTGGGCGATCGGGCGCTGCGATGGGACGGGACGGCCCCCAGATACTTGGGGGTACGCCTATATCACTCCCCCAGTGACCTCTTTGAGGGGAACCACCGAAGAGCGCTGACGGGGCTGCGTTCGGCGGTAGGGTTCTGGAAGACATTGCCGTTAGCCCCCATAGGGCGCGTCGCTCTGGCAAAAATGATCATGGTCCCAAGGATGCTCTACTACTTCGCGAATCTCCCCATCATACCGCCACGTTCCTTCTTCCGGGAGCTAGACGCGTTGCTGACAACCCTGATTTGGGGGGGGCAGTCGCCACCGAGTGGCGCTGCGTACACTGTACCTCCCCACGACCGCTGGCGGCCTGGGAGCGCCATCCTTTGAATCGTATTTTCTCGCGGCGCAGCTCCAGTGGCTGTCACACTGGACGGCGGAGCGACATGTGGGGGAGACGATCACAGAGGGCGGCAAACTTCCTCTACCGATGATCCGCCGACTGCTCATGCCGGGCTCCAAACCGGCACGTACACACCCGCTCCAGGTTGCTATAGCCCGCAGATGCATGATGCGGATACACCGCATGTCGAGGGGCCAGCCAATATATTCCCCTCTGCTCCCCCTTGTGGGCTTCCCCCGACGGAGCGGATACTACACCGCGGAGACCCTCCGGCTGTGGACGGATCACGGGGTCACTGAGATGGAGGCACTGTTCCAAGAGGGACAACTGCGGACGTACGCACAGCTGGTGGAGTGGCATGACCTCCCTCAGGGGCAGTTTTTGACACACAGACAGCTGCTGGAGAGTGGCGGCCAATTCTGGCATACACGCGATGGGGAACCACCGACACACCCGGTGCTGCACACAGTGCTGCGGATGGGGGCGGGCAACCACCTCATCACCTGGCTATATAAAGCGATTCGGGAGCTCACAGAAGTCTCCCTAGACAAACTCCGAGAAGCGTGGGAAAACGACGCCGGCAGAGTATTCAACGACGCGGAATGGCGTAAAGCCCTGGAATCTCCTAAAAAGGTGTCCAGGAATGCGCGTTTTAAAAATATCCAATTTAATATCCTACACCGGGCATACCTCACCCCGGACAGGCTCCACCGGTTTTACCCCGATACGCGATTCGAATGTCCCCGATGCCACCAAGTGGACGCCGATTTCAAACATATGTTCTGGGCCTGCCCGTCCATACAATGTTTCTGGGGGGGGGGGGGGGGGGGGAGTACACCAAGTCCTTCAAGAGACGACCGACCTCCCGCCCGCCACCACATGGGAGGAATGCGCGTTGGGGATGACCCCGAGGAGAAAATCCGCGAAGGTATCCGGGAAGTTCATTTCCTTGGCCCTTCTACTCGCGAAGAGGAACATTGCGATGTACTGGAGGGCCCCGGAAGGGCCCTCCAGCCAGGCATGGGTGGGCGCGGTGCTCAAGTGGGGTGCAGCAGAGGAGGAGCTACTGCGAGAGGAGGAGGCGAACGGTGCCCGCAAACACCCGATATCTATGGAGTGGGCTCAGCTTCTCATCCTTTTTAAGCAAACAGGAGCAACGGGGGAAACCCTAGACCTAACACATTCCGCCCCCCACGTCCCAGTGGCCCCCCCCGGCGGCCCCGATACGACAAGAGACACAGGCGACCCATAAGGCAGACAACATGCCTAGACGCGAGGGCATGTATGAACCCGACCCCCCCGCCTAATGTCAAGTAGCGGACCCGCCTCCCCCCCACCCAGGGATACCCGGGACCCGCCACACACACCTACCACCGGTCCATACCCAATCTACCACGAGATTCTCTCGTCTGCCGACCCCGCACTCCCTCTTCCCCCCATGCTTTCCCCATCCCCTCCCTCCCTCCCCTACCCAGTTACGAGACCCCTCCCCTACCCAAGGGCCCTGTTCAAGCCGCCCCGTAGGCAGTAAGAGCCCCAGTTAGCGGTTTCAACACCGTTGTTTGTAGTTACATGACATGACAGGGAATCCAGGAAGGAGGGGACCGCAGCTCGGACCTCGATAGGAAGGGGCAACCGTCCCCCGACCGAGGCCGAAAATGTAGGCACGACTAGGTCGGCATGCATGGGGGCCAGACGGAGCCGACCACTGGGAAGACGAGTCTCTCAAGACACCACGGGAGATATGAGCCACTGACGGACTACAGCACATACACACGCTAACTTCCCTATAGATCCCTAATGTTATGCTGTGCCGTAGTACAAGAACTTATGATAATACTGATGATTATTACTTGTAATGCATTCCATGAAAAAACCCTAATAAAAACATGTCAATTAAAAAAAATGAAGAGAACGCAATACCACTTAAAGACATGATGAGGAAGGAAGCAGATATCACGGTAAACTATTAAAACTGGCCTCTTGACCAAAAAAAAAAACTGGCCTTAATTTAAATAGCGCATTAACACCGCCAGTTTGTTTTGGAGAGCGGTTACCTAGCCTGGGAAGAGCACACCGCATCGATGATGTGTGTCATGTTCCTTGGGACAATCTGCCACGGTAATAATGACACGGAGACACCATTACTGTGTGTATAAGTGACCACAAGCATGTGTGCCTGGCTCCTTTTATTAGCAGGGTCACCTGACTAGTGAAACCTGGGTTGGATGGGGGTGGGGTGGGAGTAAACACAGCCCTTGGAAGGGACTGCTACTTGATGTATACAGCAGGACACTACACATGCGAAGAGGGGTTGGTTCATGCGGGCTTGATAAAGAGAGCTGGCGATGAGCATAAGGAGCAGAGACGTGCACTAATCCTCTCACAGGAGTCCTGATGCAGCGCTTGGTCAGGAGAATGACTAGGAAGAAGTGTTAAGAGGAGCAAAGCAAGGCGTCCAAGTGGGGAGCTGGCACTGTTTGAGTGCAAGTGTGCGTTGAGGGGTGTACGTCAAGGTGTCATGCCTTAGAACCAGGGATCCACTCTGTTTGAGTCAGTGAGCGAGATGTGGGAACTACGATATCAACTGTGCCAACACGCTAACCATAAGGCACACGATCACACCATGTTGTACTTACACCAGAACACCAAGCTCACTTGCAATGACCTGAAATGTCAAACGGTTCTCATTCTAAAAGTATGGCCTATTTGGGGGCCGAGTGGAGGCATTGTGGTGTTCCAACCTAAGAATACCTATGGTATCAGAATGTCATTTGCATTCTACTCCATGGTGATTCCACACAAGCGGTTGGGAGTTAAGTGAATGTTACTGCCAGCTTTGGATGTCTAAGCTGTCTTCTCCGAATATATCTACCTTTCTTCATTGAACCTGCGTTAGAAGTTACTTCAGGCACTAATACTCAATTTATTTCTAAGTCACAACAATTTTACCAAGCTGTTTGAAGAACTGCAATCTACTGCTAACCGAACGGTGACATTACATGTTTCCGATGAATGAACATATATTAAAAGCCATATTCCATTTTGATGAGCATTGCAAAAGATGACTCTCCATTAAAGCTCCACACTACCGAACCCTGTTTCGCCCCATAGCCAAGTCGGGGATCTCAAGCCAAAGTAAAGCCACAGTAGCAACGTGTAATATTTTTGAAATTACACAGGCGCTTGAGTTTTCGTTAAAAACAGAAGAGACATGATTTCACTACTAATGTGGAGGTTCTCAGTAGAGCTTTGAAATTGCTACATGTTGGTGTTTTCTGTGTTGTAACGGAACGCGGGCTCTTGCTCCGGTTGGTTGAATTAGATTATGCTCCATATACATCATTCAATAGACAACAATCCGTTCATCAGAAGGTTCTCATCGCTAAGTAGAAAACCAGAGCCACTATTTGGGGAACACCACTTTAAGCAATAGATGCAGAGAGCAACCGATAGAAAACTTGCCAAAAGTTATGTTCTTGACCTAGTGCTTTGAATACATTAGACTTGATCACAAAATCTATCTGCCACATGCAAAGATATCATATCTGCAGAGTCTAGCTCAGGCTTCTCCATCGAGCAGCTCGTGAGCGACTAGTAGCTCTACAGCTACTTCTAGGTAGCTCTCCTGTGTGCAGCCCAGCCTACTAAGCTAGAAGCTTTAGCTAGGTTGAATTGATATTTGTTTACCAAAATTGAAAAGCGTTTATTCGGGATGAAAACGTCTGTATTTTCAGAACTCATAAGCTGATGTTTGGCGAAATGGTTAATTCCAAAATATCTTTAAAGCTGATAATTGAGTAATAAATCATGTAGCGTTTGGAAGACCTATAACCAATATTAATACCCTGGTTCAGGGGGGAATGCAGCTATGACTTATATGTATTACCCACATAGAGTCATTCAAAATCAACATAGCCTGTTTTTTTACATTATTGCTGACAAATCTACACTAAGGTGATCACTGCTGCTAATCTTGCATATGGTGGCCACTGATGTAATCTGGTCTGATGTGGTCACTATTAAGACAATAATAATATAAGCAGCTCAGGATAGTTTTCATTGACCAAAAGAAGCTCTTATTGCAGAAAATGTTGGAGATCCCTGATTTAGCTATTAGTGTACAGTGTCATTCTGTGTCTAAACCACTTAAGGTTGTGGTCTGAGGCTACCAAGCAAAGAGGGTAGCAGTTGAAAGAAAAGATTCTGATTGTCCCCGTGGAATAACCCATTAATAAACAACATTGGCAATGTCATCAGCTAATGTACACAGCAGTTTCACAGTTTGTATTCAAGCCGATTGCGACCCCATCCAACTCTGCAAAACAAAATATGTATTTGACAGAAGATGCACCACAGGAAGGTGGGGGTGCGGAGGGCAACTGGACTCACACTTCCAGCCGCAGCATTCAGCCGGCAACACTTCCTAGTCAAGACCCAAATCCAGAGGGTGGGACAGGTTCCCGACCTACCCCATGGCACCCATGTGCAAAGAATGGTACAAAGGACTGATTTGGTGCAAGGCCGATTTTGAGGATTTACACTGCAAGCAGCACTCTGGAATCTAGATTACGGTTCACAGAGTTAGCATAAATCAGTGTGAACCTGAGCTTTCTTCAAAAGCTGGTCAACGACCAAGAGCGCAGCCAGTCTAAAAAATTTACCAGTATCACATGGCAAGCGTGGCGACAGCCTATGTCTGAGAAGCAGAGTAAAATGAAATAGAGCCAACACAAAAACGGTCCCCTCAGTTAATGGGGCCAAGGATGCCAAAGGATGAGGCAAGAACAGAATTGGGATATTTAAAGCTGGGCTCCAGACAAAATGGTCTCTATAAAGTCGAACAACTCTACGGCTAGCACAAAGTACACTTGTGGATTTTTTCCAAAAAGGCTAATCGGTCTAGTCTGCAAAGCCTTTTGCGGACGTCTCTACTGCCCTCTGCAGTCCCCCAATAGAAAATGCATTAAAGATGACTGGGTCTAGCTTTCATTTCTACTGATCAGGAGAACAGATCTCACACTCCCTAAAGACGTCTTCTTGAAATGCTGCAATCCTTCATCAACATAACAGACTAACCCATTGTATACAAACAGGAGTCACTTTAGACAAACACTAGATGTACTAAATGCGGTGTAATTTTTAAAGGCAGCTATCTATACAAATATTTTTTTTTGCACAGTAAAAACTAAGAATAAAGGTCCTTTATATGCAGTTCATTTTTATTAGTTGTGACAAGATTCCATCTCCATACCATGTAACTAACCAAACCATATGGCTTTCCACATGTTCACTCAGGAAGACACCCGCTGTGGCGTCGATTAACAAAAGCAAATGTCTGAAATATTGTTACAAATCCCCAACTTTCCTTGAGAGAGTACGCATAAATTGGACTTACCTGGATGCTTCCAAAATCCACATTTTCATAATGGAAGTGGGCGCATTCAGCCATCTTTGGGAAGTGTCCCTTTGTAAACGATAACCTAAAGCAGTGACGGAGAGACCAAGAATATGTGAGCACAAGTCCAGTGAGAGCAGTGAGTAGGGACAACATTTGTACAAAGACCAATAAAAAGAGGAGAACATGAACACATACATACAGGGCAACATGGAAGCAGAGCACATGCACAGTTAAAAAAATTAAGAATATATACACTGTTGTCGATAAAAAGGGGGAGAATGAAAACAAATAATCAAATAAAAAGAGAATACAAAATTCTCAGTCCCTCAACAGGGGATAGCTAAAATAAAAGCATTCATGTCTATCAATGTATACCAACACATGAATCTGCAGTACTTAAGGGGCAACATATACTTTAGCTTCTTTCTTGTTCGTGACAAAGAAGCTTAAAATCTGTCAAGAGAGTAAATTTACCCCCACAAACCACAGAGTCCTGTTCCATCTCTCACAGCAACAGAAAACTGGAGGCTCAACATCATGCAAGCAAGACCCCACCTGTAGATGACACCCCAAAAATCCTCCCACTCACGACAACCCTAGCACCACCAGAACCAACTTCCACAGATTACTGACAAGTGTCGCCGACTGGATGAAGAACAACTGCCTACAGCTGAACACAGACAAGATGGAAGCTCTGATCTTCGCCAACAGCAACAACACACAGAACGACTCCTGGTGGCCATCAGACCTAGGACCGGCACCCACTCCCACTGACCATGCCAGAAACCTCAATCATCAGTGACAAAAAACTCACCATGAAATCACAGATCAATGTTGTCTCCTCCGCCTGCTTCCTCACACCGCGCATGCTACGCAAGATCTTCAAGTGGCTAACCCAACACACGAGATGCACTGTGACACAGGCCCTCATCAGCAGCTGACTGGAATATGGCAACGCTTTGTATGCAGGAATCGCCACACTCTTCCTACAGAGACTTCTGACTATACAGAACGCCACAGCCAGACTCATCCTTGACCTTGCCCGACAAACCCACATCACACCCCACTTCAGCCAACTCCACTGGCTCCCCGCACAGAAGAGATTCCAATTCAAGCTGCTGAACCGTGCACACAAGCCTCTACATAACCAAGGAGCCGCCTAAATTAACCAATGCCTGTACTTCCACCAACCGTTGAGAAGACTTCTCTACGTCTCCCTCTCACTCACTCATATTCCCCCGGTCTACCAAAACAGAATTGGAGGACACCCCCTTCTCCCACATCGCAGCAAAGACTTGGAACAGCCTCCCCAAGCAACTTTGGACCATCACCTCACTTCTGGAATTCCGAATGGCCTTCAAGACATGGCTGTTCGAGTAAGCCTGCTGGACCTGCAAGCGCCTGAATACCAGATTGGGTGATTAGCCACGCTTCAAAAATCCTGACTGATGATTGTAATCATAATGCAGAACAACACTATACTGGGAAGCAATTGCATGAAGCAAAGCAGTACATGTCGAATTTTATATTTGCACTTCACAGAATTGCTATTCCACAAAAAATATCTAAAACATAATACAAAGCAGAACTTAAAAAAAGGACTCCATGACCATAGGCACAGCTCATCACAGAAGACAAACCCAAACCACCTCAGGAAGACCGATGACATCCATCAAACTTGTTCATAGTCACTGGACATAAGATTGTTGCCGATGTAAATGGCAAGGGTATTACATAAAAGTGAAGACAGGATACCAGCCTGCTCTATGAATTTTTATTTACTGAAATAAGGGTACGGGGGGGGGGGTTGACAAACAGGATCTCAAAAAAAGGCTGGTCAGAGAATAGGGAAATCACATCTCCGTGTTTCAACAACCAAGTACCTACGCATTAGAGAACTTCTGCCCAATACAGCAATATTAAAACCTCCGCATATTAACCTTCCTTGACCCATTGAAACGATTTACAAATCTTGAACCCATATGTGTATCTGGCAAACACATCCCTCTCCCACATACTCAGATGCGCTCCTTTTTCGTAGTTTCCAAACCTACCCACCAAACCCTAAAAACAGGCTGCTTATGAGCCCCATACACCAACTTTCAGCTAGCTCGCCTAAGGATCTTCCAAATGTACAGTGCAGCATGTCAATAAATCACTGCCGTAAAACTGAATAGTTGACATTTGATGCTCATCCTCCCAGACCCAGTCTCTGATCTTGCTAGTACACAGAACCAGCAGCAATTAAAATCTAACTTAGAACTGGGCTCTATAATCCTATCTTTAACTTTCCTGGCAAGACACAGTACGATTTCACACCCCAGACTGAAAAAACCCTCTATGTAATCCATGTCATTAATGCAGTCCATATAAATATCACAAGTTTCACTTCATCTTGCATTGTCCAAGAGTATTTGGTTTTTCTAGATGGAGTTTTTCTTTTTTTTTTCTTCATACTACATAGGACTCTTGTACAGTGCATACATTGAACGCATTCACATCTGGGCGAGGGGGTGGAAGGGTGAGAACTATTGAGATCTCTGGAGTTGAGGGTAATGGCAGTGCAAGTTTCTCATAGTGCCTGTCTAGATTGTCTCATAGTGTTGTTAGCTTGTCTGAAACCAGCATGCATGTATCATCTTTTAAATGAACGGTAATAACCTATGGAACAAAGAGGGTCAAAAAATCCTTTAGCACAATGAGGAGCATTTTGCAGCGGTACAACGAGGCATCCATGTGTTATGATACAAAGTCGAGCTATTATACAATGTGAATCGATGCAGCAAGAGGTTTTCATATGTCAGTTATGGAAGTGACAAAAAAGGTTAAGTGATCCCTTAAAATGCACTTCAAGTCTGGAGACGTCTCAAAAACTGGATTTAGTAGTCAAGCTTCCTCTTTTTGTAGTTCACATCTCTTTGGTCATAGCTGGCTGATATATATTAATGTATTAGTGAGTCATAGGCTGTTTAATGTGATTTATCGTATTTAAGTCCCTGTAGTTCTGAGATTCACGTATTTGAACCTATGGGCTTAGCCAATGTCTTTTTATCCATGTTGTACAGCATTGAGGCTACTGTGCAGCATAGATTAAAAAACAAAAGCTCAATGACATGGACAGGGTGTCTTTTTGTAGGCATGGCATACGTTCAAGATGCTTGTGTGTGCCAACACAATTACACTGGTGAGGTTTTTTGTTGTTGTTTTATTTACTGGTTCAAGATGCTTTAATAATTAAACAAATAATTAAACTGATGAGTATTGAAGCAACACAGCGCGAGGATAGATGGCGCAACATGGCATACGGGAGATTAAGTAACATGAGGGACAAAACACATGGGCAAAGAGAGAAACAAATGGGTGAAAGAGAACATCATGGAGCGCAAGGGGAGCACACAGGCAAGAGAGAGCAACAAGAATGCAGGCGGGAAGAGGGAAGCACAAGGGCAAGAGAGCAATAGGGTGGGAAGTGTACAAAGGAGACAGCTGGAAAATACATGCACTCTCGGGAGAGCGTAAACTAAAAGAAAAAGTAGTTTCATTAAAGTGAGCAGTGGACCCACAGAAGCTACCAAATCAGAGACCTTTTAAAGAGGCTATTCTCAGTGGGAGTGGAAAACAAGGCTGACAAGCTAGGACAGAAAAGCCATTGAGAAAGAAGCAGACAAAAGAGAGTGGCAGTAAAGTCAACCAATGGTAAGCAATGGGTGGGCTGCAAGTAATCCATGTCATTAATAAAGCTGTCCCTGTAAATATCACAAGTTTCACTTCATCTTGCATTGCCTAAGAGTATTTGTTTTTTCTAGATGGTGTTTTTCTTTATTTTTGTCATGCTACATAGGACTCTTGTACAGTGCATACATTGATCTCGTTCACATCTGGGTGTCTGGGCGAGTTCAGGGGGTGGAAGGGTGAGAACAACTGAGATCTCTGGAGTTGAGGGTAATGGCAGTGCAAGTTTCTTATAGTGGCTGTCTAGATTGTCTCATAGTGTTGTTAGCTTGTCTGGAAGCAGCATGCATGTATCATCTATTAAATGAACGGTAATAACCTATGGAACAAAGAGGGTCAAAAAATCCTTTAGCAGAATGAGGAGCATTTTGCAGCGGTACAACGGGGCATCCATGTGTTATGGTACAAAGTCAAGCTATCATACAATGTGAATCGATGCAGCAAGAGGTTTTCGTATGTAAGTGACAAAAAAAGGTGAAGTGATCCCTTAATATGCACTTCAAGTCTCCCCATGACAGCCATGTCAGTCATTTGTATCCTTCCATGGCTACTGGCCCCTTTACTCGAAACACTATTTTCTTCCCTGTGTCCCCCCCACCCCCCGCCCCCTTCCCAGTCCGTGACTTCTCGCCCCCCACTCCCATTCATGCCTTCTTGGATGTCCGTACTCTCATTTACAGTGCGAATTCACCAAGCAAATCCCAGACAAACAAGCATTTGCAATGCAATACGACTCGCATTTACGCGAGACCTATTGCATTGCAAATGGGAGTGCTCAAACCTCTGTTCGAGGTTCGCAGGTGCCAGAAACCCTAGTCCTTACATAAAGGTAGTTCCTCTAGAAAATTCGTGGATTTACGAGTTTACCCCTAAATCATGTTAGAAATTGCGGTCGGCAAGGAGAGACCCCCTGTAGTCACACTTACTCCAAGGGTGGTGCTCCTCCTGTTAGCTGCTCGCCTGCTCCTGCCGTGTAGGTACACCACTACACAGATATACTGGGACCGACAGAGCCCTGAAGAAGGCTGGCGTGACCCCAATCGAAGGGCTCAGACACATGGCCGAAACATGTTGACTACCTGGCAGTAAGGAGGGGTATAACAAGCACATTACATCTCCCAATCACCACCGTCCTTCACTTTTTCATCCTGGCCGGAGGGTTCAGGAATAAAGTAGAGGCTTAGAGACACCTCCAAGCTAGTTTTAACTCACACCACAATGCACTTTCACTTCGGGCATTCCCAGTCACTATTGAAATCATTGTTTTCTCTCTTTTGTGTTGCGCCAAGTTCAGGTTGGAAGAATCAGTAATAAACAAATTGTTAATTAGGTTACAACCAATGTTCCAGTTAAAATAGGTCAAATGGTGAATAACCACCAGTTTATTTTGTGATTCAAGTCTGTCTACTTGTTGGGAAGGGAATTACTTTGCAAAATGAATTGTGTGATTTGCTGCACACCAGATGGAGTTGTAACTGAACCACAACATTAGGATTCTATGCTCAAAATAAATTCACAAGAGTCAAGAGTGAAGTTATTCCTAGTTTTACCCACAAAAGACCTGAATCTGGATTTAAGGTATACAGGCAAATAGGAGGTATGGGGTTTTACTGTGAAAGAGATTGGATTGATTAAAAGAGCAGTCAGAATAAAAGTCAATCCAGATGTAACATTTTCTAGAACTAGACAATATAGACTTACAAAAGAGGCAGGAGAGAGAATGAAACCAGTTATTGAAAAAATGATTGAGCAAGGAATTCCTCTGGAGGTCTCATGCTGGGAATGAAAAAGACAAATGGCAAGTGGAGAATCGTACAAGATCTTTGAAAGATTGACAAGATTGTTGTTACATGTTGTCGAATGTGAAGTGTCATGCGAGTTTGTAATGACAGAACCATTGTGGCTCCTGATGGATACGGTAGAACTGAGACAAAAGCATTAGAGCATAGAGAAGGGAATGCAGGTTTCGAATGTTAATTAAAGACGTATTATACTAAGCTCCATGTGTGGCGTGGTCAATGGCGAGTACCTGGGCGAGGGAGGACGCTACAACTGGCAACAAGATAGGGGATAAGTAACCCAAAGATCAACAGTGTTCTCCCACAGAGTTTGCCATGGTCCAGCGAACTGCTCGTGCGTGCCACATGTGCCTCCGTTGAAGTGCGGGATTGACATTTGACATATGCAGAGTCAAAACACAGCCCCAGTTACATTTAAAGCATTTGAAGTTAATGAAAGCTTCACTGAGGATGCTACACATCTGTGGCCAAGAACCTGCTAGGAAGGCTGCACAAAGAGGTACTGTGCTACTACGTAACTCAAAGCCATACATTCATATGCAGTGATAACACTATAGGTGGATGCAACAAGGTTTTAAAAGAGCAGCAAAGTGCAAGATAACACTGTGATCAGAAGGGCTGTGAGGCAAAGATCAACCAGGTGTCAGACAGCACAAAGACACCTGACGCAAAGTGATACAAGAAACAGTCTCTTGCTTACCAGTACTAAGAGAGTCATCATGCCACAGTTCTGGAGGGAGTGACCCCAGAGAAAGCACCCAGGGTTGTGCTTGCAGAGCCGTCCATACCCGAAGAAGCGCCCCACCAGTAAGGCTCAGAACAATTCCAAAGGTCTCCAAGGAACAGAAAGCAGAGAGTGGCGATTGAAATCGTGAAAGTTTGATTTTCCAATGGAGACCAAGAAAGGGGTCACGTTTCCTGAAAGACTCAAAGATGATTCAGAGGCCAGCATGTCACAAGGACTCAGAGATGGTTTGCGTAGGCAAGATCATCACCAAGCAGCATCAGAGAGAACTCTACTCTCCAAGTCATTAACTTCCACCAATGGTTACAATGCCAGCGCCTTCATGAAACCAATGCCAGCGCCTTCATGAAACCACACTCGGCATTCAATGCCGCCAACATGTTGAAAAATGGCGACACATTGTCTGCCTAGATAGAGACATTTTATCATTTTATCGATGCAACTGTGGAAGCAGATGACAAGAAGATTATCAAGTACCTTAAGAATCTTGCTTGTGAAGGTGTAAAAGAAGCCCTAAATAAAATGTCGTGTGCTGATAAAATTACTTACAGTCAAATCAAAGCAGCCTGAATTTGAAGTTCAATCCAATGCCAAATGTAGATGACAAAAGGTACATCTTCAGTCAAGAATGACAGAAAGCCAGTGAGACCATCGACAAATTTGTTGAGACTCGATACGCTCATCAAACACTGTAGGTTCAATTAATGTAATGATGAGGAAGCTATACGCCTCATAGTGATTGTGGGATGTTTGTCAGATTCATTTAGATGAAGATTGCTGAGAGAAACCTCAAGTCTGAAGCGAGTTCTCATCGCTGCCAGAGCTGAAGTGCGTGCTGACCGACAGGCTGCTAACATGGAGGCCGGAGGTGCCCAGAGGGAGTCAGGCATGAATGTGAGAAATAATCCAAAGGACAAGGCAGAGAGACCCAGAGTGAATTCTCCACAGAAAAAGAAGTTATGTTTAAGGTTTGAATTTAGGTTTCCACACAAATTTAAATGTCCCTCCACTTGATAGATCTGCAAAGGCTGTGGTAAGGAGAACCATTTTGTGATGGTGTGGAAGTCGAAGGAGAGAGTGAGTGTGTCACGGTGCGAATACAAAATAGTCACCCGAACATTCCAGAAGCGACGCTCAACGCACGCCCATGAGCCCAAGCCACTACATCAGCTGAGGCAAATCGACACCAAACGAAGTCGATCAACATCTAAATATTCGTAAAACAGTTCTTCCATATCAATATCAAGTGAAAGTGAAGATAGTTGTGCTATATCAATGTTTCCCTAAGAGAAGCATGCGCATGTTGGATTGGCCACCTGTGAGGAAAAACATGGGTCCAAGAGAATTCAACATGACAAAGCACCAAAGTCATTTAAACATTGTTCAAAGTTCACAATAAAGTCAATGGCTGTTCAATATCTTCCATTATCAACAGTGGTGGGTTATTAAACATTATGCCTCAGGAGCAATATAATGAACTGTCTCCATTGCCTCGACTTACGCTATTGAAAACTAAATTGTATACGTGGGCTGCATCAACGCACATAATGAGTCATGGTTCATTTGTAGCAATGATGAAGCATAAGAAAACAAAAGTACGAGCACCCACTCATGTACTTCAAGGTATGGAGTCAAGCGCCTGTTTACTCAGCTTTAGGACAGCTGCTGATATGGGACTGATATGCATGAACTAGAACGTGAATGTTCATCACGAAATAGTAACTCAATTCCCTTCATTGTTTCATGGGCTGGAAAATTCAAGACTATGAAAGTTTAAATATACATTAATCAGAAAGTCTGTCCTCTTGCTCAAAGACACAGACAAATTGCCTTTTGCTTGCAGGAAGCTTTTGAAAAAGAACTTGAATCCTTACTTAAACACAGTATCATTGAGCCTGCTACTGGTCCAGCTCCAGGGAATTATCCCATATTGGTAGTACCCAAAAGAACAGTGAAGGAGCTGTACGCATTTGCGTGGATATGCGTCACGCGAACAAGGCACTTGAAAGAGAAGGACATCCAGGTCCGCATACTGCCAACATAATATCACAAATGAATAGTGCAAAGGTATTCTCTCGCCTGGATCTGACTAAAGGATATCATCAGTTGGAACTCGAGGAGAATTCAGGGTACATTGAAACCTTTTCTACACATGTTGATCTGTTCCGTTACAAGAGGCTAAGTTTTGGTGTGTCATCAGCTGCAAAGCTATTCCAAGATGTCGTTCGAAGCATCATATAGCCTGTCATAATGCTTTCAATTACAATGATGACATATTGGCTTTCAGAGCTACACAGAAGGAGCATGATAAATCTCTTGCCCCTGTATGACAGCTGATCGCTGATGTTGGTTTAACTTTGAATGCTGATAACTAGGAGTTTTATAAGACAAACTTAAAATTCTTAGGCCATATCTTTTCTGATGGGGGCACGACATCTGATATGGCCAAAGTGCAGGCGCTGTCAACTGCAAGGCCTCCCACAAGAATTTTCCAAGTTAAATTAATTCTTGAAATACATTGTTACACATCAGTCTTGGTACCAGCAACTTCAAACTCTTACCAGTGACAGTGAATATCAGAGGTTTAAGAATGTCAAAGAGGAACTTTCTGTTACTCAGGAAGCTATTATTCTAAGAGGTTCGAGAATTGTCATTCCAAAGAGTCTGCAACAACAGATAACTGAATGCGCCCATGAAAGACATCGTGGAATTGTTGCCACCAAATGAGCTCTCCAAGACCAAGTATGGTTTCCACATCTCGATGGGAGAGTTGAAAGGGAATTAAAGGCCTGTCATCTATAAACTGCCTGTTATCAAAAACCACAAAACATCTGTTAAACACATCAGTTGCCAATGCATTTATGGGAAAGGGTCACAGTAGACTTCTTTGGTCCTACTGACAAAGGACATCACCTGATGGTGATTGTTGACGAATAGTCCCGTTTTCCATTTATTGAAAATCTCTCATCTGTCACTCAAACGTGTCATTGGGCGATTAGACAGCAACTTTGCAACCTGGGGTGTTCCTTTGATCTTAAAATCTGACAACGGCCCAAATTTCAACAGTTCAGAATTCATATTTTTTCTTAATCATCCTAATGTGAAGCATCAGAAGAGCACCTCTCTTTGGCCACAGGCCAACGGCCTTATTGAACGGTTCATAAGTACTCTAAAGAAAGCCATCCAGTGTGTTGTACTAGAAAAGCTCAACCTTTAAGGTGTCTTAAATTCCACTCTCCAAGCTTATCGCTCGACTCCTCACTCGACTACAGGGGAAAACCCTGCAACCTAGATGTTAGGTAGAGCCATGACGACCAAGTTATCTCAATGGACCAACAGAAGAGCAAATACAAAGGAAGAAAGACGCTTGAAAGACTTGGATCGTAAGAGGAAAATGAAGGCTTATGCAGACAAGCATAGACATGCAAAAGAAGTCACGTTCACTAGTGGAGATTGAGTGTTTCTTCGTCAGCATAGAAAACAAAAGTCTGATGCTCCTTTCGATGCTGAATCATTTCATATTTTGACCAGCAAAGGACAAATGTTTACTGACCAACGTCCTGGGAAGTCGATTACGTGACACTCCTCGCATTTTCGACATGTGGCTTGTCACGCACTGATGTTATTGTAGAGACTGGGTCTGTAAGGACAATTGAAAAACCCCTGACTGCTGCTGTTTCTCCATCACCAATGGCAGTCATGGACATTTCTAATGCCTGTCTCCAGTTGTCCGAAGACACAGTCGGAACGTGTGATCCAAGCCCCACGAAGATTCACTGAAGAGCTCTAATTGTATATATTTGTAAAAATTTGAATTTTTTTATTTAACAGAGGGGAGGATGTAGTGCTGTGTGAGTTTGTAATGAAGGAACCACTGTGGCTCCTGATGGACTCCGTAGAACTGTGACATAAGCATTAGAACATAGTGAAGTGAATGCAGGTATAGAATGTTGAGTTTGCGAATACATGCAGAAGAATAAAGACGTATTATACTAAGCTAGAGAGTGGCACCAAATCGAGCAGTGATTTTGTTTAAGAATCCATCAGAAGCAGAAAGGGTATACAGTCATCGTCATATGTCTAGCGTTCCTCTCAATTCCTTTGCATTAGGAATGGAAAATGTCTCAACGGATAGTTTCAATTCTATTATGGATATCAAGGAGAGGATTGGGTAATTCTTTCTTCTTTATTTTTAACAGCACCCATGTTAAGCAGCAACAACAATCAACATTGCACTTAATTTCCCATGATCCCAGGGAAACCATGAAGTTCTAAAGAAAGCAAGTCCATACAATCAGGAGCCTCCAGCCTCTGTAACTGGTGTTGCCTCTGTAACTGGTGTTGTCCCTCGTGGAACCAATGTTGACACGTAGTGATGTCCAAGATTCCGTACTATATGATGATGAATGCACTGATGCATTTAATAAGTTGAAAGAGTGTTTATGTCATGTGTCTGCACTCTGGATGCCCTATTACAGTTTAACTTGTTTTTATTTTCTGTCCTGAGAGAAATGGGTGTGCACTTTCAATTCTTACACAGAAACATCAAGGATTAATGCGCCAAGTGGCATATATTTCTGCTGTGTTAGGCCAAGTAGTTGTAAATCTTCCAGGTCGTTTGAAATCGGTAACAGCTGTTTGCAATGGCATTGAACAAAGTAAAGGGATTGTTATGGGTCATACTTTAATTGTATATGTCCACATTCGGTGGAGATTCATTTTACCAGGACGAGACACAATGCTTATAACGAACAGCAGCCTGACTCGTTATGAGTTGATCATGCTTGCAGCAGAGAATATCAATATTATGAGATGGAATGTTTAGACCCAGCAACACTGCTTTCTATTTCAAACAAGACTTGTGAAGCCAGGGTAAAAAGATGAGTGACGAGCCAGATCATAACTGAGTTAAGTACAAAACCAAGCCCAGACATTAAAGAAACACCTTCGGAAATGGCTGATTAATTGTAGATGGTTCTTCGTTGGGAGACCACTAAAGAGCATTGAGAACTGTCTTTGCAGTAGGTTTCATTTCTGAGACTATAGAAACATAATTTCCACCAAACATAACTTCAGCACAAGTGGTAGAATTGGCTCCAATAACCAGAGCTTGCTGCTTCTCAGAGAATTTGGTTGTGATGATTTATACAGAGAGCTAGTATCATTTTGGGGTGGTCCATGACTATGGTCACAAAGGGTTTTTATGACTTCTCAGGAGCCCCTATAAAAATGTGCTTACACACTGGATTTATGGAACGCAAGTGGGCCAGTGGCAAAATATTGTCCATTACAAGGTGAGAAAGATATTCAAAAGGGTTGAAAATGGAGCGATGGTTACTAATTCAGTATAAAATGCAGAGAACGTAAACTGTATGTTTATGGATTCAATGCACAATTCTTTGAGGGAATTGAGATATTTACAGGAGGATGCCCAAGAAGATGAGTAAAGAAAAATGGGAGAGACCAGGCTACAAAAAAATATTATCAGGATTTGTATGCGTATTGTGAGAATACATTTATCTTACCTAAGTCAATGTTATACTCCATGTAAAAATATATTTGCACAGCAGGTCACATGAAGGTAGGAATAGTCTGTTTGGAATATTCAAGAAGTACTGGGAAAATACAGATTTTCGAAATGTTGCAGTTGTTTGAATAAACAAGGCAAGAGAACAGTTACACTTATGAACCATATTGGCAAATCGGAAGATCCACCATTTACAAGACTCCAATCGAATTTTACTGAGATCCCAAATTGTAACAGTTTGAAGTACATCTTGGCAATAATCTGCTTGTTTTCTAAATGGGTGGAGGCATATCCCACCAGGAGATAAGATAGCCTTACAGGTGCTAAATTGCTATTGAGGGAGTAAATACCTAGATTTGGCCTTCTTACTTCTATTGAGATTGAGATTGATGATGGAACTCATTTTAAGAATGAGATTGTGCAAATAATCTGCACAGCGTTTGCGATAAACCAAACATTTCATTGAAGTTATTGACAACAATCTTTAGGAATTGTGGAGAGAGCCAATAGCACACTCTAGAACAACTTGGCCAAAGTCTGTGCTTCAACTGGTTTAAAGTGGGCTGTCTGCCCTTCTCTTGTTTTAAATGTGTGTAAGGATTCTTGCAGGTTTTTTACCCACTTTTTGCCCTCATTTGGAGTACTAGTTGCTGATATTTCGACTCTGAGAGTGTACTGAGGCCTGCTTATCGGACTGTAGTGCCAGTGATCTAACCCCTTAAAAAGTATATGTTGAATTAATTAACCCTAATTGGCAAGAACTGACTTACTTATAAGTCCCTGGTGTGTGGCACCCAGGATACCTAGGGCATGTAAGGCAGAGTGTCGACTCAGGGGGGCTGCAGCACTGGTTGTGCTAACCTGCATATGACAAAGTACAAACTAGCTCCAAGCCTGCCACTGCAGACTGGAAGGGTAGTTGTCATACTGCCAGTCCAACTTTGCCATTTAAACTAAAGGCAAAGCCACCACTTCTCTTTCTTTTGGGAAGCAAAAGAGGCCACACGGAGGGTGGCATTTCAATAATGTAAAGCTTGAATCAACACCCTACTATAAATATTTGGGAATCTTCCTCAACACTAGATGTTCATTCCTCAAGCAGAAAGAAGTACTAAGGGCCAAAGCTTTGTCACTGGAGGCCGCCGTTGTGAAATTGTCTCAACATCTACTTGGCTCAAGCGTAACCCCTATGCTGAAGGTGGTGAAGGCGAAGATAACCAAGTCCCTGTTGGTGGGCACGAGATCATGAAGGGTACAGCAAGTATTTTACTAAATAATCTAACTAGCAACATTTTTAAACACACATTCGGCCTGCCAAGATCAGCTTCGCCAGCCCAAGTTCGACTCGAACTAGTCCTACTAGACCACCATGGAGCAGAGGCTGGTGCGTTCATAAAGCTGTGCAACAGATTGCAGCAAGCCCGGGAGGGCTCTCTGGAGGCTAGACTTTGGCAGGAAGTATTGAAAAGCCACACCAGCCACAAATATCGGCATCACCTGGATTACAGCCTACAACTACTCGGAGTCAAAAAATTGTGGGGAACAAATCTCTCACAGCCGGCGCTAAAGGAAGTCATCAAGAAGAGCGTTCGGCTACGGTCTTTTCATTCAGACAGGGCAACACTGTCAAGAAGGAAACATGCTTGGGCAGTGATTTCTTATTTTAAACCAGGCGCTGAGTCACCCTATTCATCAAGCACGTTTGCACTTTATAGGAAACAACAGTTTATTGCTCTGAGGATGGGCAAATGGCATTTTTTAAAGAATCTCCCTGAACGGCGCCGACCCAGCATTAGTATTAAATGTAGGATGTGCGGCTATCATTCCAAAGCAATGGAGCACATCGTTTGTGTATGTCCCGCAATGCTTACAGCTAGACGGTCTCTATTGTGGGAAGAATGAAACAGGCTAGGAGTACGATCATGCCGCCAAGCCATAATAGCCGCCTTAAACCCAGATAACACAAACCTGAATATTGGGCTCATCAAATTTGTAAAGGTAGCGTCAAAAATGTTGGGAGATACTAGTACCGCAAATCTCCCTAGTCCCAGCAGTGCCGCAAACTGTTCATAGGCTCATCCACAAAATCCCTGACTGCTAATAACTGCTGATTAGAGCCTGGCTTTTTAGCTGAACTAACTGTTTTCAGGGCTCAAGAGAGTTTAAAGAAAAAAAACTGTTCAGCAGTTTTTTAATTAGTTGTTTTTTATACAAACAAATTGAATGTGTTTTAAATTGTAATGGTTTTAAGTAATCAAACAATAAAGTCTTATTATTAGACACCACTTCTCTTAACAATATATGTACGTCTCCTAAGTAAGACCTATAGAGCTCTAAGGCAGGGAGCTATATATTATTGAGAAGATGTATTTTATATGTCTTAACAGTAACACTTCTAAATTGTCATTTTGCTTTGGAAAGGCCAGTAACCCCACTGGCTAACCCAGGGTTACCGGACCCTTTCTGGATGGGACTACCTAGCTGGGTACTACTGTAAGGTACCAAATTAATTGTGGCATTAAACCCAACCAAATGCCCGGTCGTATTTAATGTCAGTATTAATAGCTATGCAACTCTGGGACCCAGCTGGTCCAGTGGCTTCACGCAGGCACTGGCCCACAGACTGCTTTCTGCCAGCCTGATGAGTTGTGTGAACGACTCCCAGACTTACAAACAGTAGCAGTCCACTGCAGGGAGAGGTGTCACCTCCCTCCTACAGGTAGCCACTCAGGATGAGAACCCAAAAGGGGAACTTCAAAGGAGAACCCGCCTTCATTGGGCAAATGGCGATAACACTACTGAGGGGCTGTCCTTTGTTCAGGTAGACAGGCTGGACAAGGACAGAGATGGGAAACCGGTGTGTAGTCCTTAGGTAGCCACACTTCTAGGGTGGGCTACCAAGCTCTTCCTAGTGGAGGATGGGTGCAGACATCTTGGAAGTGGGCAGAACAGCACTCTGGGATTTTTAGGTGCCACACATTGCCGGAAAGCCATCACCAAGAGGGAGGGGACCTGGTAGCCCATCGGCTAGTGATGGCATTGTCCCTCAGAGCACTTTCCCGGGATAAATATGGCACCCCGTGCACCCTGAACCTCAGATCACGTCAGAACTGGAATGAGGACCGAGAAAGGACTATCCTGCTGGGCCCTGGACCATACAAAGAGAGGTTGCACAGTCTGTTAGATTGCATCTGATGCACCTTAGGCTAGTGAAGTTAGGCCTGAGCCTGTGACTCCTGGAAAAGTCATCCCCCAGCCCTAGCCAGAAGCAGTGGCTCCAGGGGTCAGTTGACTGGCTCAATAGAGCAGCACCACGGAGATTAAAGCTTAAGAAGCCCAAACTGGCAAGCTGCTAGCCACCACAGAAGATTTGCTGCTAACTGCCGTTGGGCGCCCCAAGAGACCGATCCTCAACCTCTCCTGACGTGGAGAGTCAGGCAACTGTTCAGAACAAGGGTGTCACCCCTGAAATGACAGAAGAAGGGGGACAAACACAGTAATCTCTCAAGCAGCCTGTCCACATTCAGGGGAGAGATCATGATGTGGTTCTTGACACTGACAGCTATCAGTAGCCTCTGTTGGGTGCTTGCCTTAATGGCTGCACTGTCCTTGGCACGGGAAGCAGACCCTGGCACAAGAAGTAAAGTAGGCCACCTGACCCTGGTGGGGTTACTCAAGTGTTGGGTGAACTCTTTGGGTCAGCTAGCGCAGGTAGGGTTAGAGGAAGTAGGCGCCCCACAACCCAAGACACCTAACTCATAGCTGCATAGCAAAAAACTGACACCGTGCCTTTAAGGCACACCTGACCCCCACCTTCCCATCATGCCTCAGGGGTGGCAGTTAGGTCAGTTGTTCTTTGCGGAGACTGAAAAGTCATGGCACAAAGAAAAATAATAATCTCTGAAAACTAACACACCTTTGCCCGGGGAGGCGGGAGGGTTGCTTATGACTTTGATGAGGATACCCCTGGAAGAGAACTAGGATTACAGGTAAGTAACTAATCCTTCTCTTCCAGGGGATCCTCATCAATAGTCATAAGCATTAGAATAGAATAGCGAGCCTCACCTCATCCCCCTGCGGGCAAAGGAAAGAAAAACAGAGAAGGAACAGTATGCTCAGATAGCTCAGCTACCCAAACAGGTTCCTCAAGGAGGCTTGGCCTACTTGGGCATCCGCCCTGGAATCGGATTCGAGGCAGTAGTGCCTGGTAAAGGTGTGGACCGATTTCCAAGTGGCCGCCTTGCAGATCTCTGCCATTGGAACGTCATGCAAGAAAGCTACTGTGGCCGCTTTCCCCCTAGTAGAATGAGCCTTAGGGGCCAAAGGTAAGGGCCTTTTCGCCAGCTGGTAGGCTAGGGTAATGCAGGAAACAATCCATCTGGAAATGGATCGTTTAGCCGCTGGGAAGCCTGTTCTCATGGCGCCATAGTTGACAAACAGCTGATCCGTCTTCCTAATGCTTCTGGTACTGGCCAGATAGAATTTGAGTACCCTCTTGAGGTCTAAGGAATGGAGCGACCGCTCAGCCGGGGTCGCTGGATTCGGGAAGAAGGATGGCAGAGAAATGGACTGATTAATATGAAAATCAGACACTACCTTAGGGAGAAAGGATGGATGTGCCCTTAAGACCACTTTGTGCTGGTGAAAAACTGTGTACGGTTCTTTAGTACACAGAGCCTGGATTTCGCTTACTCTGCGTGCCGATGTAATGGCTACCAGAAAAGCGACCTTCCATGACAGATGCTGTAAAGAAGATTTGTGGATCGGCTCAAAAGGTGGGCCCATCAACTTGGATAACACTAAGTTCAACTCCCACGGAGGCGAAGGGTTTCGAACAGGGGGGTAAACTTTTTTCAACCCCTGCAAGAAGTCCTTGACCACCTGCATCTGGAAAAAAGAAGGTTGACTTGGAGACCTCCTGTCAGCTGTAATGGCAGACAAATGGACCCTGATGGATGCATACTTCAAGCCTGATCTAGCTAAGTGAAGGAGGTACAGAAGGATGACGTCCTCCTGCCCCTTTGTAGGATCATGGTGATTCTCCCTACACCAAAAGAAGAACCTCTTCCACTTAAACGCATAAGACGCTCTTGTGGAGGGTCGCTTCGCTTCCTTGAGAATATGCATGCAGTCAGGCGGTAGACCTAAATGTCCGTATTGCAGGACCTCAGGAGCCATGCTGTTAAGTTCAGTGAGGGAAGGTTGGGATGCAGAACCCTCCCGCCCATCTTGGACAGCAAGTCCGGCCTGCAAGGCAGCCGCCTGTGAGGTCGAACTGAGAGATGAAGAAGGTCCGGGTACCACCACTGGCGCGGCCAGTCCGGAGCTATGAGGATCATCTTCATGTCGGATCTGAGCAGCTTGGACACCACCTTCGGAATCAGAGGCAGGGGCGGAAAGGCGTAGGCAAATGTCCCTGACCAGTCCATCAAAAGAGCATTCCCCCTGGTCCCTGGACGGTGGAATCTGGACGCGAAGGCGTGGCATTTTGAATTTTCGTCGTCTGCAAACAGAGCTCCACTTTTTTCTGAGTTTGTCAGAAAATTTTGTCTGTTGCCAGGATCCTTCCAGAAGGATGGTAAAGACACAGTTTCAACTAAGGTCCAGTTTAAGTTGAGTCCTGTCATAGTTGAGGTTGGTCAGCTTCCCAGAGGGATTCATCCAGACAGAAGGATGTGAGGCAGAGTAGGCCATACAATAGGTCAGCCAATTTCCCTACATCCTTCCTCACTGTACAGTCGGGAAAGCTCACCAACAGTGGGGTTGCGTACTTAGGGATGTGTTAGCTGGGGGAGATTAAGGGTGTGTGAAAAGAAACCAACTTTTTGCAGGCCCCCTCCCACACTTTTTGCACCCATTTGGACTACCAGCTACTAGTTTTTCAACTCTGAGTGTACTGAGGCCTGTTAATCAGACCTCAATGCCAGTGATCTAACCCCTTATAAAGTGTAAGTTGAATTGACTATTCCAGATTGGTAAGGACTGACTTACTAATAAGTCTCTAGTATATGGTACCCAGGGTACCTAGGGCATGTAAGGCAGAGTGTCCACCCATGGTTGCAGTACTGATTGTGCCATCCTGGATGTGACAAAGTACAAAATGGCTCCCAGCCTGCCACTACAGACTGACTGAAAGGGCAGTTGTCACACTGCCAGTTCAACTTTGCCATTTAAACCAATGGCAAAGCCACCACTTTCCTTTACAATATATGTAAGTCTTTCCTAAGGAAAGCCTATAGAGCTTTAAGGCAGGGAGCTATATATCATTAAGTAGGACATGTATTTTATATATGTCTTAACAGCAGCACTTCTAAATTGTCGTTTTGCTGTGGAGATGCAAGTATCTCCGTCGGCTAACAATGGTTACCGGCTGACATCTCAGCCTGGGTAACTTCTGGATGGGACTATCTAGCTGGGTACTGTAAGGTAACAAATTATTTGTGACATTAAACCCAACTTGATGCCCAGGTCAAATTTTATGTCACTATTAGAAGTAAAGTAACTTTTAGAAAGTTTCCACTCTGTGACCCAGCTGGTTGAGTGGCCTCCCACAGGCACTGGCCCACAGACATATTTCTGGCCATCTGGTGAGTAGTGTGCAGGCTTAGAAACAATAATAGCCCACTGTAGGCAGAGGTGTCACCTCCCCTGTATAGGACGCCACTCAGGGTGCTAGCCCAAAATTAGAGCTTCAAGTAGACAGGTTGAAGACAGGGTCAGAGAGGAAAAACCAGTGCCCAAACCCGTTTTCCCATGGGTGTGTACCCTCAGGTAGCCACACCTCTACGGTGGGCTACCAAGCTCATCACAGCCAAGGGTGCAGGCAACCTTGGGAGTGGGCGAACAGTGCACTCTGTAATTTTTAGTTGCCACATATTTCTGGAAAATCGGCACCAAGAGGGAGGGGACCTGGTAGCCCATTGGCTAATGACCGCGTTGACCCTCAGGGCACATTGACAGGATAAACATGGCACCCCAGACACACTGAACCTCAGAACTGGAACGAGGACCGAAAAAGGCTTGCTCCATCTGCTGGACTGCACCTTGGGCTAGTAAAGTTAGGACTGTGCCTGTGGCTCCTGGCTTGGGGAAATGTAGTCACCCAGCCCCAGACCAAAGCAGAAACTCCAAGGGTCAGTTGGCTGGCCCCTGGAACAGCACAAGGGACAGTTAAGCTAAAGAAGCCCAAACCGGCAAATTGCTAGCCATCGCAGAAGATTTGCAGCTAGCTGGAGATTGATCCTCAATGGGCAAAAGTTGCACCCAAGTCAGCCAGACCTGTGAGTGTCATCAGCGTCCAGATTGGTCATATAAAAGGGACACTAGCCTTCACTAAAGGATTTAGCTGTGACCACTGTGTAGGGAGACTGGCAGCAAAACCGCAGCTTGCCTTCTACAGTCTCAAATAGGACTTTGTGGGACTTCGAACTCCGTGGCCAAAGTCACACCCACACAACCCATGGACCGAAGAATCACCACAAAGGCACTCCGCTGATCCACACAGCAACCGGAGCATCCATTTTCATTTTGTACCCTCAGCATCAGGACCGCTCAATTAACTGCTTCCTGATGAATTGAGACGCTTAAATCGTCGCGGTAACGGATCAGATATTAACCTATTCCCCTTGCTGCCAACATATCCAGGACGAGTGAAGATCACTTGTACACCTATACATACAGGACTGAATTGATAAAAGTCCCCTCCAACCCTGCCTTAACCAGTGGTACACCATACAAATTGTGGAATACAAAACTATCATTAGTCCCCAGATACTGTCCTGAAGAGACCCCTTATACATTGCGGGTCGAAACGCCGTCGACACAAACTAAGAGAGAGCAAGATAGACTCATGCTATTGTTGAATGCCTCTCATTGTTTTTAAGACATTCCTTGAATTCCTTTTCACTTAATTTTCACCTTGAAGGCTATGATCACTGCACTGGGTTCACTTTTTCACTTCTATAAATGTGCTATTAGTATTTGAAAAAATCTGTGACCTTAATTGTTTTCTATAAATAAATTGTTAATTGTAAAATAAACTATTTTTACTTCGGCTGAAGTAAATTACTGTCCAGGTTACTGTTTCGAGTTTAATTTAAATCATTATGTTATTTTCTGATTAATTCGGTTTTGAGTATATAAATTTGTACTCCTCATTGCAAATACGCTATTTCAAATAAGTTCCTTGTGGACATTGTTATTGCTTAGTGCAATTAACGTCTATGGCAGTTGTGTTGCAAAGGTTGGAATTGGAATTAAAAAGTGAATAAACTTTAAAAATCTGTATCTCTTGAACACTCCGGTGGACTTTGCTTATCAAGGACTCAAAAATTCATAAAAATAGGATATATTTTCAGAAATGGGTGTTGCGTTTCTTTTGTGTTGAGTGGCTTTCTTATTTTGTTGTTTGATACTCTTAAATTCTTTACACTAATTTCCTTTGTGCAAGCCTTGCGACTCGAAGCCATAGCTAACTAGTGGTGAGATTAAGGTTGTTGAAACGAGCCTGACTGGACCTAAGACAGTTTTTGCGAGTGAATTCAACGGTAAGGCTAAGCCATACTGTTAAATATACCCAAATCTTCACAATGTGCATGAGAAGTACTCTTGATAAGGGGGCGTGGACTAACCAGCGAGCGTAATGGCCGCTGGGAGCTGAAGCTCCATGAGAACCCTGCAAATCACTGATAAAATGCGTATTTCAACCGCGTGATTGTCCGAAGAAAGCTGCAGACCAAAGTACAGAATGGGCACTGCGACCTGTGATCCCAGTCCTGTGCCACAAACAAGCATTGGAAGCTGCCGAACGTTTAGCGCGACCTGCGGCAGTCAAAATGGCGTCCGAGCCCCGATGAGCTACGAGCTGGGGAAATCACGCCTTGCCAGCAAAGGGCAAACCGAAGTCTAATGAACGACCCTTGCGGTGACGACTGAGGCCCACAGCTGCAATCCTCTACCCCTGACCGGGAACTTTATGAAACCCAGCCGCTGCAAGAACACCACTCACACTGCAGACCAGGAGGCTGAGAGGGAGGAGTGACATACACCCTGTAAATGAAAGTATGAAACACGGCCCACCTTCAGGCGCGACCCCCTTAACGCTTGTAATCAGCGAGGTGAGCCTACAGACCTGCAGCGCAACCAGCTGCCGCCTGCCATCCTGCACGCACGAGAGCCACACGGAGGGCATACGGAACTGAGGAGTGGGGGAGACAGAGGCGACCATACACCTGCCGGGATAAGACTGAGACACCGGTCATGGAATTTTGGGTGGATGTGGAGATCCCACACTACAATGTGAGTTGCCAGTGGGAACCCTCCCTTCTCTGCTGATCTGTGTGTAGGGAGCCCATCTCTCCAGCAGTAGCCACTGCGGTACAGGCCTGAACGCTTGACGGCACGCCCGTGTAGGACGACCTGACTGCAGCCATATACGACGGGTGGACATCGCGTTGCAGTGCTTGCCTAACAAGAACGTGGATTGCACGCCCACGACAATAACCAAGGCCCGAGCTGAGGGGGTGGCACGTGCCTCAAGGGGATGACACGCAGAGATCCCAAACAACAGAAATTGCCATTTGATGCACTTAAAACTCAAGAACTTGCGCAAACCAGCACCATGGCAGAGGGGACATTCACTGGAACACTAGGGTGGAAAAGCAGTCCTCCAGACGCAAGTGCGCTGATGCTAGAGTTGAGATCTGGCTTTAAAGCTTTGGGCAGCCAATTCGACGCCTTGGATAAACGACTCGATGGACTGGGTGAGCGTACAGATCGACATGAAGCTCGGCTAGACACAGCAGAGGGACGAGTCTCAGATCTCGAGGATGGCGCAGCCCAAACAGCCAAAAGAATGGAGCGACTGGAGAGGGTCATGAAAACGATTGCCACAAAAAATTAAGATTTAAAAGCGAGAAGCCGAAGAAACAATGTGCGCATAGTGGGGGTGCCAGAATCCACTAATACGGGAAGACTGGATCAGTTCATTGAGCGGCTACTGGCAGATCTATTTGGAACTGAACATTTCACATCTAAGTTTGTTGTGGAGTGTGCGCATAGAACACTAGGACCATGCCCAAACCCTAGATGCCCGCCCAAACCCATCCATGCAAGGCTACTAAACTTTAGAGATCGAGACACCATGTTAGGACTAGCCCGTGAAGCTGGGGGTCTATCATGGCAAGGATCATCCATATACCCAGACTTCACCATGCTTGTACATGATGCTAGGTGCAAATTCACAGGAGTGAAAGCGACACTACAAAACCTTGGATTGAGGTATGGAATTCTTGTATCCAGCGCGACTAAAGGCTGATGTGAATGACAAATCAAGGGTGTTTAATAACCACACGGACGTCCAGAACTTTTGCAGACAATACTCTGGAGGAAAGGCAGCGAATCGAGGGGCAATCCCGGGCAGAGCGTCACCGGGCAACCACTCGGGCGCAAGCGTGGACCTCTTCACACCTAGCTGAGGCTCGGGCCCACAATGCTGGAAGCCTTGCCTTTGGGACGCTTGATACCTGGCCCGTTCTCACTGTATGCTGATTTAGAGTTGGTAATTAGTAAGTAACCTCTGGATGCGGCTAAGTAGAGCCTGATTTGAGGAATATAATAATGGACGCCCCCGTGATATCACAATGGTAATTGAATGGAGTTATATGCCACGTTGGCACAGCGAAAATGTAAAGCTGAATGATGGGTTTATGGGGAATGAATCTGGTAGAAAGCTACTAGGTTGGGGAGGGGGATGGGCAAAAGAGGGTTTAGACTGTTAGTAGTTATTGTTCAGGTTTGTTGGCCTACAATTACACTTACTGCAATAGGCATGCAGATGCACCATCACTTAACAAAGGAAATAAAATGGCACACCGGGTAGACATCCGTCCCTGTACAGTTATAACCATGTTGTCGTGGAATGTACGGGGACTAAGTAACCAGAGAAAGTGCAGGCAGGTTCTCCAATACATACAGCAAAATAAGGTTGACATTGTCTATCTACAGGAGAGGCACTTAACATCTGCTCACCCATCCAGATTTGCCACTGCTTGCGGGCCACACAGATATTTCTTGAATTATAGCTCATACTCCCAGGGAGTATCCATTCTGATAAATAAAGCGTTACCATTCGAGCACGTGTCCACAGTTGCTGATGTTGAAGGCCGGTTTTTGTTGGTATTGGGATGCCTAGTAGGGCAGAAAGTCCGTTTCGTTAGCATATACTCTTTGAACATGATCCTGCCTTCTACCAGCGATTAAAGTCGCAGATAGACTTAGTGGGCACCGACCATATATTTCTGGGAGGAGACCTCAATATCCTGCTAGACCCCATGCTTGACAGCACCGCTGCAGCCCTTCAACAAGCCCCAATCACACACGATACTGTGTGTCAAACTCGTGCATTGACAAATGCCTTGCAGCAGAGGAATCCACAAGGTACAGATTACACCCATTATGCACAGCAATACAACACCTGGACGAGGCAGGATTACTGGCTGATATTAAGTCCAACTATGACATGGTTCCAAACTATTAAACACCTACCCCGCACCTTATCTGGCCACTCTCCAGTGCTTATAACAATACAAGTCCCTGGAGAAGGAGGATTTGAAAGGCAATGGCGAATCCCTTCCACAGCACTGCGAGAGATTGTCTTTAGGACTGAACTGCGCACAGCAATTGTAGAATACTTCGACCGCAATAAAGGATCAGTCACGACACAGGCCACATTGTAGGAGGCTTTTAAGGCTTACCTTAGGGGAGTCTGCATCTCCACGCAAACCGGAGTCCTAAGGGACTTATGGCGAACTCTCGCGAGACTAGAGGGTGGCCTTGTAGAACTAGATGGGAAAGTATAGGGGGGGGGGGACTATGCACCAAAATACGTGAACCGGGGAACAGAGCTGCTGGATCATTCTTTTTCCTGAAAAAGGGCGAGTGCTGCATTTTTTTATTTGAGACAATGTAAATTTTGATTAATAAGTGTCACTCATGCCATGCTGAATTTGCAGTTTTTGCTTATCACTGATTCATAAAATAAGTATAAAGGGAGGTGAGCCAGATACCTATCTTATTCCTACTAAGACTGCCCATTCTATTTAGGCCGTGAACCGATAAGCACTGTGGTAAATATTCCTTTAACAGTAAAACCAATCACCCCTTCTATTATACTTGAAAGAAAAATGAATATGTTCCAGACTCTCTGCGTACTTTCATACAGCAAATCTACAATGTTTTTACACCACTCAAAAACTCTATTCAACTGGCTTTTAAAACACACTACTAAGCAGATACTCTCCAGCAACTCCACACCCAATCCTGGATCACACCCAATGGCCACATACTGAAAACTAAGATGAGGGTCACTCCTGTACATAATGCTTCAAAAAACCTAGACATATATAGACTTGGCTCAAACACTCTCTTATTCTTGTTAACGCCAAATCCCGGTTCTTCCAAAACATTTCATCACTATGCTCTCCAGCATAGTTCACATATTAACAGTAACTTAAATCTCCCCACCACGTTCACCCCTTACTCACTCCACACTCTCAGTCATAGACTTTGTATCTTATTTTTCTTCCAAGATGTCCATGAACACAGACATCCTCCCTACCTAGCTCGTTAAGCCTTCTCAAACAACTCCACCCTAAATACTCCCACTTGACATTGGCTTTTCTACTTTGTAATACTTGTTTCCACTTCCCCCAGGATACTCATGCCCGTTTTCATTTTGGCAAAAAATATTATGCACATCATCTGAAACATTAAGTTGTAAAACTATTGAATCCATAGTTTTTTTGTCCAAAATCCTTCCCTGTCTAACCTCAATATTCAATCACTCCTTCTAAACCGGTATCTACACACCGTTTCTAACCAGCGGCTGCACTACATCTACTGAATTCAAGCCTGTTGCTGGTCATTCCTCTCCTTCTGTCATCCAGCATCCAGATGTTGTAACCTCTTGTTTTCAACTGACACTACATATCGCTCCATAACGTTCTCAGCCCCTTCCAATCTGTCTTCCATGGCCTTAATTAAACAGTACTTGCACTCTCCTGTGTCACAACTTTATTATCTCTATTCACCACAACAACCAATCTTCTATTCTAATTGTTCTTGATCCATCTGCAGCTTTTGACACTTCAGATCACTGCATATTATTTTCCTTTATCCAAACTATTGGCATTAGCAGCACAGCTTTTCATTGGCTTTTTCTCATATACATCTGATCGCTCTTACTGAAAGAGCGCAAATCCAAGTATTTCCCATCACACACCCTTCCCGTTGGAGTCCCTCAACGGTCTGTTATAGAGCCTCTTATTATCTTTCTGGGCATCACTTCACCTCCGGACAACATCTCCTCCCTTGGTTTCTCCTACCATCTCTAAACTAATGGCATGGAAATTCCCCTTCCTTTGCCCCACTGCCTTTTCCTAACACTATCCATATACCTCTAATTGTCAATGTTCTTTCTAACTGGATGGCTATCAGCTCCCTCTTGTGGCACACCTCCAAACTAGAGGTCCTCTACTTTAACTCATACACTCCTCTCATTGCCTCATTTTCCTCTATCCACTTCCTTTTCGATGACTGAGCGTTCTCTTCGTCAACTAGAAATCAATGTGTACTCTTCAACTTCTTGATGTGTGTGGAAGAGTTGAAAACTACCATCACCACAACAGCACGATTCCACATAAGCAACATAAAAGAAATTGCCAATGTCTCCCATTCCACACAGCTAAGGCAACAAGGAATGATCTAGTACTTAAACTATATTATTGCAAGAGCCTGTTCATGGGCCTTCTAGATATTCCTTTCCCCACTGAAAAAGGTGCTTAATTCACCATCTGAAGCTTATTGAGATTGTCAGACACAACCCTACCACTACCTTCCATCACAAAGCTGGATGTCACTCAGCTAAAAAAAAAAAAAAAAAAAAAAAAAAAAAAAGAGATCCTCTAGAATACGCATTTCACTGACCTTGCACTCTGCCAACCTGGACTGCCTTGCCTGGCATTCACATTCAGAACTGTACATCTCTTGGTCTCCATCACTGGAACATACTAACTTTGGAAATCAGAGCTTACCTCTCACTCAATGAGTTTAAAGACAGCTGGCAGTGCCGATTCGTGATTTTATTGGGGCAAATCAACTAAGGCAGGCATGATATCAGTAGTGTAACTAAATCACGAAACTTACCTGTACGTTGGTTTATATGTGTCATGGCTAGGCGGAGATAGGTACATGGGGCACACACACATGACACTGTATGATGAATGAGTAACAGAACTACAGCTCCCATAACTCCCTGGGAAGGCTGGCTGTCGCACCTGAATGCTGGTACATAAGCCCCGCCTAGGTTTTGTTCGGGGCTTGTCACTCGAGTATTTTTCCGTGTCGGAGAACCTGCGAGAAGCAGCAGCTGCCGTCAAGCGGCTGCCCTAAGGACCTTGAAGCTTTTGCACATAAATGCACATTAATGCTCTTGCTAGGAACATAATATGGGTTAGTACAATGATGGGTGGTAAACAGTAAAAAAGTACATTTTCGTGAAATTAATAATGTCTGTTTCTGTTCATTGTAGTGAAAGTTGATGTCGGTCTACATTTCTGCATGTCTGTAAAAATAGTTTAATAAGCCAAAAATCGAGCTCTGAGAGAGAAGTGGCGGAGGTTAACCTTCAAGAGGCATTTGTTTGTCTGTCAAGTAACGGAAAGACGGGCCTGAGAAAGAGAGGAAATGTCCAACTTCTTCCGTCGAAAGCGGCAGTGCTGAATAATAAAAATGTAGAAATTTGTAACATGTTGCCTTCTCGAGGAAATGTGTGGATAGTGTAATGAGAAAGTGTACTAGACAAAGAA
Organism: Triturus cristatus; assembly: GCF_964204655.1. Classification (NCBI taxonomy): domain Eukaryota; kingdom Metazoa; phylum Chordata; class Amphibia; order Caudata; family Salamandridae; genus Triturus; species Triturus cristatus. The sequence continues at coordinate 20,725,527 of NC_140584.1, forward strand.
CACTAGGAAAACATGATCATGACTATGGTGGTGTGATAGAACAGCCCCCGAATCAGCCAATGAGAGACTGAGTTTTCGTAAATGTTTCAACTACTGGGTTGGACATGTAGGTTTTAGGTAATAACTGGGGTGCCGTAGGGAATGTTGTTACGGTAGCTGTGGCGCGGTTGGGAAGAAGCTTAGAGGGAGATCGTCGCTGTGCGTCGGTTTGCTGAGGCCTACCGGTTTCCTGTTCCTGTCCTGTTAATCTTTGTTCCCTGAAACTATCTCAGGGGATCCCTACTATCTCCGTGGCCAGGGTGTAGTATTTCTCTATTTCCTTAGCTTAGTATTAGCTAAATGATCTGTACTTTGCATAATCATTTGCAAATGTATTTTGTCTCTGAAACTTTTGTCTCTTCACCTATCCACTCCTTCATGTGCATTTATTCATGTTGATATAAGTCTGAAACTGTTTGCATTGATAAATGTTCTCTCCTTTGTGATTAATGCGTTGTGTGCCTTGTGATTCTGTTCATGGTGAGCTCTTATTTACTTCATATTCGGTTATAAACATATTAACTTTACATCAAGTTTATGGATAGATAGATAGATAGATAGATAGATAGATAGACAGACAGACAGACAGACAGACAGACAGACAGACAGACAGACAGACAGACAGATAATTATTATTACCATCAACTTCTCAACTTTAGGTCCATCGACCAGAGGAAAGAAGTTTATATGCAGGCTCAGTTAGGTATTTGGAGTGTTTAATACGAGTCTGTATAATGAACAACTGATTTGAGTGTTCATTAGTCTTGAAACTCATCCCAGCGTCATTTCAGGGGATAGTGTTTTGGGTAAATATGTATGGGCCTGTGTATTGTCATCGATTATCGATCCCTGACTGGCACTGGATCAAAGGAGAGGGGAGATGGGAGGGTATGAAGCGCCCTTACCCACCCACAAAAACACACAGAAAGAGATGTCAACTTACTTCTTCACATTTTTTACTTTCATGCTTGCGGTGCTGCCACATGACCGAAGTGGGAGGTCTCCTGGTATTGGTAACTCTGGGAAATCAGCTCCTCTGGCCTACAAAAAGAGTTTGAAAGACAATTAGACACATAGGGTCAATAACTACTCCGCCCCTCTGCAGCTCATTTGCTTTTGCAGAAACACTGTATCACGGCGAGTCATTAAACAAATTAACATTTTAGTAACATTAACAATTAGTGAGCGGTAATAATATAACTTTCTTCACAATGCAGACTGTTTCTTATCAGTTTCACTTTATATTGGCACCACTTTATGCAGGGAAAAAAATCAGGTGCAGGTTTACCACTAATAATTGCCAAAAAGCAGAGGAACTGGAGGGAAACTGATAAATTTCACTGTGCAAAAGGAGGTTGTAGCTTTAATGGGTAGAGTCGGCAGGGGAACGGGGCGGTAAGCCCATAGCTTTTGTGAGGCATGAGGTGCGGGGCTTTGTGCGGAGAAATGACCCCCTCACTAATCGCGCTCCCAAAAAAACAAAAGCTGTTGAGGCTGTTGCGAATTTCCTGGGGACTTTGCAAAATACCCCGCAAACATCCACAGTATCCAGCTTCCATATATGAACTAGAAAGAAATCCATATGGCATATTCCTCAATATGATATCGGCCCGTCACATGGAAACCGATATCGTGTCACACGATGTAGGACCATGTGTGTTGACAGGTCTGTGGGGTCTCCTGGCTGAAGCGCAAACTCTGGAACCCTAATCATGGCTTGGACCACAGACCAATGGTGAGCTTTAGCTAATTCACTAAAACCATCAGTTTGATCAAATCGAGTGATATCAACTCAGACTAAACACACAAGAGGGGCTCAGTCTGAAGGTAGGATTGTGGTATGGCCGGAGAAGAAAGAGGGAGGATGTGGGAGTATCCACAAACATGAAACAAGAATTTTCTTTCAAAGGATCACAGGCAAAAAAAAGGGAACAAGACTGGAAAAATAGATTTCATTAAATCTTTCCGATTCATATTTTCATTGTGTTGTCTCTGAAGTATGTATTTACCATGAGCTGGTAGACTGCAGGGAAAGAAGCAAATGTTACTTCAAACACTACCATTACGGCCTAGATTAAAATAAAAAGTTCTCTGTTTAATCCATAAAAGGTAGAAGAACTGTGCCATGAAAAAGATTAAAAGATATATGCCTATTATGACAAAGTATAGAACCATAATAGAAAACATCTAAATTTAGAAAAAAAACAAATTGATAAAAAATAGTAAAATTACTTTTCTGGAAATATTTTTTTCTAAAATGCATCCGCAATGGGTTAATATTAAAATGACAGACGCAAGTCATACAAATTCCGTTTTCAGATACTTAAGCCATACGTATACAAAAGAAAGCACTATATGGGTATAAAAAATAACCATACAACATTTCATATAAACAGAGCTGTACACATTCAGTCAAATGTCATACAGCCATTAACAGATTGTTTGGGCCTTTCATACCCAAGCAAATGGGAACTATCCTGTTTATGAAATATGACCACAGGCCTCTAATAGATAAAATATGTTGTCTTGTGACATTAGCGACTGAGGAATTAAATGGCCAGGGCTTTAATCAGGAGTCCACCACTTGACTATATTGTGTGATCCTGTGCAAATCACACTACCTCCGCACGCACAAGCTCTCTAGCCTGCCATCATTTAGAGCACGCTGCTCCAATGAGTACGTTGTGAGCTACTGGTAGTTCTCCAATTACCTGAAATATTTCTCCTGTGTGCATCCCAGTCTAATAAACTCAAACCTTTTGCTTGATTGTATTAATGTAAGTGTGCCAAAATTGTCTATTTCAAGACGAAAATGTATGTATTTTCAGAATTCATAAGTTGTTTGAAGAAAAACAGCTGAATTTCTAAAATGTATTTAAAGCAGATTATTAAGTAATACATCAGGTAGGGAGACTTATTTCTAATATTATTACTTTTGTGTCAAAGCACTGCGCTGTGGCCGGCATATATTTCCGATGTAAGTGAATTCCAGACAAAGGCTTTTTTACCTTACTGCTGGCAACCCTGCCTGATACACTGAGGTGATCAAGGCTGCTAATCCTGGCTATAGTGGTCACTGATGTACTCTTGTCTGGTGTGGTCATTACTACAACACCAATAATAACAGTACCTTGTGATGGTTTTTATTGAACACAGGAAACTTTTTTTACATAAAAGATTGAAGACCCCCGATTTAGAGTATCGAGATATTAAATAAATGACAATATTAAACATGGTTTAAAAATCTTAATGAACAAAGAAACAAATTATACGAAATGTCCTGTTTGTGAAGAGTCAGAAGCTAAACGTAATTATGCTATCCAGATGTGCTAACAAATGCAACAACTGCCAGTCTCTGTATAAAAGTACCAGATTTTTTAAAGTGCGCCGTGAATTTCACTTGAATTTCTTCTTCCTTTCTCCGCACTAAGGGCCTCATTACTATGCTGGTCGGAAAGCATTCCGACCGACTCCTTGTCGGAATCGTTTCCGACTGTCTCGGATTCGGAGAGTCCGACCGACCACGATGTTTCCGAACACCGTTTGGTCGGACTCTCACTGACTTCAATGTTCCGACCGACAACATAGGCGCCCATTGAAGAAATGGGTGGTTGCGGAAAACCTTGAACCCTGTGGCGGGCACCCCATGGTGCCTGCCACACTGTGCATGGTTGTAAAGAGGGGTCCCAAAGGTACCCCCAGAGGCCACAACTGGAGGCCTCCAGGTGAAGGTGCCCCCAAAATCGATCTCAGACAGTTGTTCCGTGTCGGACAAACCGAGTCCGAAAGGCTGTTTGAATCCGACGTCGTAATACGCTGGTCGGAAACACGATCCATAGACCTGTACGATTCGGCTTCATCCGACTCGGTTTCTCCGAATGCGAATCAGAATCGAGTCGGAAAGATGGAAAGGTTAAGTTGCATCGTAATTGGTAGGAAAAGTTTCAGAGTCTATCGGAAACATGGGTTCCGACACGGATTCGGACACACCGAATGCCGTTCGGAGCCTTTCCGACCGACATCGTAATGAGGCCCTAAATTCTTGGAGTGGTAGTTTTCTCTCCCCTCCAGCTGTATTTAATAGTCCTCGTAGATTTGATGGTATGCTTGTCTCTTTCCATGCATGGGATTGTGAGGACCAGATGTGTTTCGTTCTCGTTCCAGAATGGCTTATCAGTAGAGATAGTCAGCCGAACATCAGCATACTTTGTTTTTTTATCAAAAAGAGAACATGAGAGGAGGAGGAGCCTAGCGCGCAACCAAGATGGCCGCGTAGGTGCGAGGCTCCCGAGGACCTCCGTGACCTCCTACATAAATCCTGAAAATATCCTGTTCTAGATGAGGGGACAGTGTTGGTGAGCCCGAGCTGAGGTGTCACCCGTTTTCCGCTTCCAAATTGGACCTCGGACACCGGCGGGAGCACCGATTGAGGTTTGCGGCCTTCTCCACGCCGGCCCCCCGGATTGGAGTTGCGGGGCGATTCGGAGACAAAGTGATCAACAGCGGCGGGCAGGGCTGGGCGACTCGCGTACCCCGCACTTTCACTTTCGCTTTTGCACCCTCCTTGCTGTGTAGGCGAGGTTGGGCTGCGGGGCGGTGTGCGGTGGTGTGGCCTCGTTGGGGTGCCCTGCTGGCCCGCCGGCTGTGATCCGTCCTGCGGACCTGTGGTTGCCCCCCCCCCGGAGCCCGTGAACTGGTTTGTCGGCCTTTTCCGAGGTGATTGGCACGATTTGGGGACTGAAACCATGTCCACAAAGCAAGATGGCGACCGGGCAAAGGTGAAATCGACCCGCCGTGGCGCAGCCCATCAGTCCAACAGCATGGACCGCTACACCCTCCAGAAGGGATCTCCCGAGGTGCCGCGTGGGTCCCCGGAGGGCCCGACTGATGCTCCTGCGCTGCCCGCGGATCTGACCCTGCGAGATGTCATGGGCGCTATCGCCGAGATGAAGGCCTCGGTGGACCAGCGCTTTGACACACTGGCGCAAAAGATTGACTCGGTCCACGTGGATGTTGGCCTGGTGAGGGCTGATTTATCCAAGACCAATGACCGGGTCGATTCTTTGGCCCACACCACCTCGGGCCTTACAGCGGACGTGGCGGCCCTCCAAAAGGAGGTACGCCGGCTTGGCCAGGCGAGCGCCCTGATGGATCGTCGACTGGAGGATTCCGAGGGTCGGGCCCGGAGGAACAATGTCCGCATTGTCGGGGTGCCGGAGGGACGTGAGGAGGCGGCGGCGGACCTGTTTGTGGAGGACCTGATTCTCACCCATCTCCAGGCCCGGGGGCTGAGTAAATTCTTTGCGGTGGAACGTGCCCACAGGGTTCCCGGAGGAAGACCTAAGGCCGGAGCCCCTCCGAGGCCTCTCATTGCCCGGATTTTCAACTTTCGGGACAGAGACGCTATCCTTCAGACTTCTAGGCAACAAGGACCGGTCAGACTTGACAATATGGACGTAAACTTCTATCCTGATTTCACCCCAGCGGTCTAGAAGCAGAGGCTGAGCTTTCTCGGAGTCAAACGTCGTCTACGGGACTTGAACCTCAAGTATGCGATGCTTTTTCCAGCTAAGTTGCGGGTGGAAGTGGATGGCCGCACGCACTTTTTTGATCGTCCCGAGGCGGCCGGGGACTGGTTGGACTCCTTGCCCGGGGATCGGGGCCGGGGGGGTGGGGGGGGCGCGGTTGGAGGGGAGGGCTCGCCGGATCAGGACTGAGGGACTAATAGTAGGCCTCGCTCTGGACAACATTGTCGTCATTTTTGACTGTTCGTTAAGTCTCCCTCCTGTGGAGGTGGTACGGGGTCTCTTGGGGGCTCTCCCTCCTCCTCTGGGGGACTAGTTAGTTTAATCATTCATGGGGCGACAGGCACACTGCACTTTGGGGGGGCTGTTTGGGCTCATGCAGGGGTGCAGGGAGGGGGGAGTTCTGTTGGGATGGGTGGGTTGGGGTGGGGTGTTGTTCGTTTTTACCGCAAGGCAAACCCTTTATTGTATTGGTGTTTTTAAGGTGCTCTCGGGGGGACGAATGATGGCTTCTGTATGTGATGGGGGGTAGGGACCTGACTTTATTGTCCTGGAACGTCAACGGACTGGGGGATAGGATTAAGCGAGGTGTGGTCCTGCAGTATTTGAAACGACTTTCGCCGGATGTGGTCTTTCTGCAGGAGACACACCTTATTGGTAATTCCTATTGTGCCATGAATCGGCGTGGCTATCGCTTGGTGGCCCACTCGGGCTTCACGTCGGGCTCGCGAGGGGTGGGCATCATGGTGAAGAACTCGCTCCCGTTGGAAATAGACGAGGTGTGCCATGATGAGAGGGGACGCTACACTGTCTTAGTGGGGAGAATGGAGGGTAAAGTAGTTGTCTTTGTATCAGTGTACGTCCCACCGGGGTTACAGTCTACGACTTTTGCAGACCTAGGGCGCCTCCTCCTTGACCTTCCGGGGGGGCTTCTGGTGGTTGGGGGGGACTTCAATGCGGTGGTTTCTGGGACCGTGGATCGTCACCCCCCTAGGGACCTCCCCCGGGCGCAGGCGTGGCTGTCCGGCTTCTTAGATACACTGGGATTGGTGGACTGCTGGCGCTTAAAACATCCCACGCAGCTGCAGTACACTTTCCACTCGGGTGCCCATGGTAGCCTCTCACGGCTTGATTATGTCCTTGTCCCTGCGGCCTATGTTGGGAGGGTAGGAGAGGTGCGCCATTTGGCGCGGGGTATTTCAGATCACTCCCCGCTCCTGTTGCACGTTGATGTCTTCCCGAGGGGGAAGGGCAGGGTAGCTCCAATCAATGCCTGGTACCTGCGCGACCCCACTATTCGCGCTGATTTGATTAAATCCTTGCAGCGGTATTTCGATGAGAATGTGGGGTCCGTCCCTTCGGCTATCTCCCTGTGGGAAGCCTTCAAAACAGTTCTTAGAGGGGAGGCCCTCTCCTTTATTTCCCATGCCCGGAGGCGCGAGCAGGAGGAGGTGACCCGGGTGGAGGCCGAAATCGCTGAATTGGAGGGTGATCTAGAGGGTGGGGTGACAGATGCTGCACTACATGTCCTACAACTTAAGCAGGCGGCCTACAGGGCCCTCGTCACGGAGGCGGCCAGGGGCCTCTATAGAGAGCAACAGGGGCGACTGTATGATGTGGGTGATAAGGCTGGTAAACTGCTTGCATGGTTGGATAAAAAGGAGAGAGCGAGTCGTGTGGTCCCGCTGATTGAGAGGATGGATGGTGTGCGTGTCACCGAGCCAGAAGATATTGTCTCTTGTTTCGCAGATTATTTCCGCGAGGTGTATTCCCCGGTTTCTCCCTGCTCGGAGGAGGATTCCCATGCCCTGCTTAGGGATATCGCGCTGCCTTCCCTTTCGGTGGAAGACAGGGTGTCGTTAGATGCCGCTCCTACCTCCGACGAAATTGCCCTCGCCATACGCTCGGTCGCATCCGGCAAGGCCATGGGCCCGAACGGTATCCCTGTCGAGTTGTATAAGCTGCGACCGGATGTACTGGCACCCCACCTCCGTGCGATGTTCCTGGCGGCCCACTCGCTGGGCTCCCTCCCGCCGGACCAACGTCTGGCTACAATCGTGGTGATCCACAAGGAAGGGAGACCTCGAGACCGGGTTACGTCCTACCGGCCTATCTCGCTCTTGAATGCGGAGCCCAAAATCCTCGCCAAGGTGCTAGCCAACCGGCTGGTCGGCGTGGTGGGCGATTTGGTCCACCAAGACCAGTCCGGCTTTATTCCCCATCGCAATACGGCCCTTAATCTGCGGCGCTTGCACGGGGTGCTCGCGCGTGTCCCGTTTGTGCGGGAGCCGGCCATATTGGCGTCCTTAGACGCCACCATGGCGTTTGACACGCTCGAGTGGCCATACATCTGGGCTATGCTGGCGAAGTTTGGATTTGGCCCGGGGTTCATCAGCTGGGTCAAATTGTTGTATTCGGGCCCATTGGCGCAGGTGGTGGTGAATGGAAGAGTATCGGTCCCATTCGAGCTGGGACGGGGCACGCGACAGGGCTGTCCCTTGTCGCCGCTCCTGTTCGCGCTGGCCTTGGAACCCCTGGCGGAGTGGCTGCGGTGGCACCCTTCCATCCGTGGTCTCCGTTGGACCCCCGAGTATGAGGACCGCGTGTCCCTATACGCTGACGATATCCTTTTGTACCTAGCCTCCCCGCGTAAATCACTGATTGTCCTGGTTGATGTTTTGCGCTCCTTCGGCCGCAACTCAGGCCTTGTCATCAACTGGGCTAAATCATGTGTGTATGTGCTTTCCGGGGAGGCTCCCGTCCTCCCGCGGGGCTGTCCGATCCAGATTGCCTCACAGGGGTTTCGGTACCTGGGGGTTTACATTACTCTGGACCCGGAGGCCCGCTACGAGCGGAATTTGCTTCCCCCCCTCCAGCGCTTGAAGGAGGACGTCGCGCGCTGGCGGCGCCTGCCGCTTTCGCCGCTCGGCCGGGCGGCATTGTTTAAGATGATGTCGTTGCCACGCTTCCTGTACGCTCTCCAGAATACTATGGATTTAGTCCCGGCGCGCTACTTCCGTGAGGTGGAGAGTCTACAGCGCCGCCTGTTCTGGGACGGGAGGCCGCGTATTGCCCTGGCGAAGTTGACGCTCCCATGGAACGACGGGGGGATTGCCTCCCGGATATTAAACGGTATTACTGGGCCTCCCAGCTAGCTGCAATTAATCATGGCCTTTACGGGCCCGCCTTAAACCCGGCATTTGAAATGGACAAGATGCTCCTGCCTGGTGGCGACTATAATCGAGCGCTCTACTCTGGCGCGCCCGGACCCCGCCTGACGGGACCTACGCGTGTCATGGTACGCGTATGGCACGCGGCTAACGCAGCTATGGGGTGGAAGGACCGTTTGACCCGGGCATCATCGTTGTACGCGTCTGAGAGATTGGGCTCCCTGTGGACCTCGAAGGGCTTCGAGACGTTGGACACGATCGGCATCAGTAAAGTGGGGGACCTCTGGACGAGGGGGGGATTTAAAACATTCGAGACGCTGCAGACGGAGTTTCAGCTGCAGGGCAGTGAATACTTTCGGTACTTGCAGGTCCGTCACGCGCTGGGCTCAGTCTTCCCAGACGTCGCCTCCATCCCGGAGTCTTCCCCCCTGGAGGATAGAGTGCTGGATGGCCACGTTCCGGACAGCACGATCTCCCTTATTTACAAAAAATTGATTAATGACCGCTCGGGCTTGCTGACTGGCCTCCGCGAGGCTTGGGTTGCCGACGGGCTGGAGTTGGACGACGAAGACTGGATTTCCGCGGTGGCCTCTCCGAAGGAGGTGGCCATACCGGCTCGCCTTCGCTTCGTCCAGCTTAAGATACTTCATCGGGTTTACATGACGGGGCCAAGGCTTCTGCGTATGGGCTATGCTGAGGATGGGTTGTGTAAGCGTGGGTGTGGTGCTTTGGCGACTTTTTTGCATATTTTGTGGGAATGCCCGAAGGTGGAGCGATTCTGGCGTGGTGTGCATGAGGTCCTGCGAGTGGGTACGCATGTCGCGCTGCTACCTGAAGCGAGGAGATGCCTGCTGAATGTGTGGGAACCAACTGACTACTCGGTTCCGCAGACGCGATGGGTGACTCTGGGATATATGATAGCTAAGCGTGACATTGCTCAACTGTGGGGATCCCAGAGGCCCCCGGCGGTGTCGGCCTGGAAAGAACACATGGATTGGTGCATGTTCCGAGAAAAGGTGGTGTATGTGGCGAGGGGTAAGCCTGGGGCATGCGTGAAAGTATGGGGCCCCTGGAACGCCTACCGCGGGGGTATCTGCGCGCCACCACTGCTGCCTGCGGCCTCACCAGCCCCGTCCCCTTAGTTGACTCCTTTCCCTAGCCCCGAGCACGGAGTTCCCCCAGTCCTCGATCTGTTCCCCTTCCCCTCTTTAGACTCCTGTGGATGGCTGGGGTCCCCTATTCGGGGAGCACGTGCTGTTACTTTCGATTGCGGGTTGCCTTGCGGGTGTGGTTTTTGTGTTGTTTGTATAAAATGAAACCGTATTGTGGGGTCAGAGTGATGTGGCCCACGACGCTGATACCTCCTGATTTTGCTTCTCTGCAACGCCAAGTGTTTTTGTACGTATGTCAGATGCTCCTGTCATTCTAGCGGCCGGCCGGAAGGTTGTAGGCCCATACTTGTATATTCTTGAGATTGCAATAAACGGTTTCAAAAAAAAAAAAAAAAAAAAGAGAACATGATAGGAGTAAATTATAAATAAATGCCAAACAGAAAAAGACATTGCACTGAAAGTATGCATACCTACTGAGGCATGACTCGTGATAGCACCTTCCCAGTTCACATTTTGGACAATGTCAAGTCTCATGTACAGTTAATTATTTTTCTTTTAAAAAGATATTCTGGTGGAATTTAGTGGTGATACAATATGGCCTGAATGGTCCGGATATATAGACAATATCAAATGTAGCTTAAATCAAGGCAATACCAATATTATAAAACTCAAAACCCCTGGCAGAGACCAAGTACTATGTACAGATAATTCTTTGACCCACAAGAGTCAGTTTATGTCTTAATCTGAGGGCTCTATCTTTTAATAAGTGTAAACCCAATATGGAATAAGCAACAGTCCATGGTTATGTTATTAGCATCCTATTTAAATGAATGAGCTTGTACTCAACTAGTCTGACAACATTCATCCTTCTATGCTATATGCTTTGTCCCAGGCTCCCATCTGGGTACTTCATTTTGCTGATGTCAGAGTTGTGCCTTTCCGTGAGCATGTGCATGTTTGCCAATTGAGCAGCTTTATTCTGGTTTTGATGCTATTCGTGTATCTACAATGACATGCGTGTGCTGCTAAGTGAGTGCGTGCGTGCGTGCGTGTGTGTGTGTGTGTGTGTTTTGACTGTTGGTGCTTGGTTTTTGGTCTACAAAAGGCACTACTTCCAGCATTCCAGCATTCTCCCGATGCTTTGTGGCAAACGTTTGCCAACGATGAATATACTCTTTTGACAAACGAAACTCATTTAGAAGTATTTTTTTTTAAATATGACGACGTTCTTACATGTTGTAAACAAAAGGTGCAGCATGAAATATCATGCTTTATGTGAAACTGGCGTTATAAAACACATCAAGATCATTGGAAGTTTGTATTCTAGTCTTTAACTTTCTAATACAAGCAACGACCTTTGCACCACGGTGGGACTTAGGATGGGACAATCTAAAAAAGAAAGGCTAAAGCTGAGCTCGATGGTTCCAGGGACTTTTTGTTGTCTGTTTTTATAAGGCTGAGTTCTCATATGTTTGAGAAAGGTCTAGAAAGGAACTATTCAACCATGTAAAGTTATGCGCAAAATCAGCATATCCTGGTTTTATAATTGAAGCGGTAGATTGCTTTTTTGTTACTATACTACTTAGAAACCGGTAGAGGGCAATAACAGCCTATATTAAAATCTCTTCAGCAATACAACTCTTAACAAAGTATATTTCGCTAAGTAGCTGGGGTACATACAACAGACTGTATTACAAGATATTTGCCTACTCCAGAACGCACCTTAAAACAGATCCTATAGGCAAAAATCGTTTGTCTCATTTTTACATCAAATATGAGTTACTTTTCTTGATATCCTGATTTAAGACAAGTCTGCCTGTTACTTTCCTGCAGTTCGGAAGACCCTAGTTAGCCTCAAACTCCAGTAGCATTTCATGTACTTTTCAGTAAAATGTAAGCTCTGGAAAACTGTCTAAACCAGTCTCACAGTAGAAAAGTTGAAACCCATGGACATTCGTCAGGGTATAGCGAAAATATGCTTTGCGTCTACGCCGCCTACTTTGCGAAAGGTGTCCCTGACTGGAATAAAGCAGACAAGGCAACACACGTGAATAGCAATCTCCGGGTTTACGAAGAAACAGGAAAGGTTGTTGGGGTGAGGAAAGATGAATAAAAGAGAAGATGTTATCACTGTGGAAAGTCAAATGGGTCTCTCGAGCCAGCCGCAGAATGCAATTTGAAGTAATAGCTCAACAAGCACTACTGAAGAAAGAAATCTTCAGAGATCCAACTGAAATTAATCAGGAACCAATCAAATGCACCTATTATGGCTTTGCTGAGGAGACAAAATGACTCACTGGACTATTTCTGTGTGCGTAATGGCAGCTAGCAAATATTTGCACAGTTCAACCTGAATAAGTTGAGGCTATATTTAAACAACTTTGCATCCCAAAAACAACAATGGAAGGAACAACAATGAAGCATACCACAATGATGTGAGAGAGAGTCGTTTTTAACAAAAAAAAAAATCTGCGGGATGCAGACACAGTAATTAGACATGAAATAAAATAAGATTGTAACTAAACAATCATAGATATTGTCCAATTTGTATGTTGCTTTCTAGTGCACTACATCTCTTTGTGAATGGGTTTCATTTTTGTGCGGAAGTGGATTTAGCCTGCGTTCATATCTTCTGTGTCCTTCTTGATGAAAGGTGTAGCGTTTATTAAGTCAGATTTTATATGCATTTGATGATTTATTAATGTTCTTCTTAAAGATGCATTCAATTGCATTACATGTATATTTGTGTGTAAGTGTCTTCACTGACAAAGGTTAAGGAGACGTTATAGTTAGGGGTCCGTGATAACATTGAGATTTTGAACTAAAACAATACCACAGAAATGTACCAGTTATAATTAGCACAGCTAACTATAACTTACGACCTGCCACACACTGCTAATAACCACACATTTTACATAAATCATGACATGTTCTATGACATCACTGATAACATCGAAACCCCCACTGGCAGTTAACGCCACGCTGTGCCCTGCCTTTGGCCGTGCACAGCAGGGGGTTGGCAACCTGGTCAACTCACCCGGAGGTAGTCAACCTCCCCAGCAGGCAGCCAACCCCACATTACGCACTGCTTTTCATCATGCATGGCATGGGGCTGGCTGCAGAGCCAAGATTACAGTCAGGCCCTTTGTTGAAATCTCCACAGGCAGCCAACTCCAAGCTGTTCACGGCCTTTGGTCGTGCGCGGCGTGTGGTTGGCCACAGGGCCTGGAATACTAAAATAACTTAACATATTTACTTTCAATATTGCACATTTTTAATGAAAGTTCAAAATAATCTGATTACACAATCTTGTATCATATCATTTAAGCACACATTTCAATACATACACTTCCGGTCATTTAAGCAATCACCTCTAGCGACTAGAAAGGGGGCTGGGGGAGAATTGTTAGATTTTTACAGATGCGTATGGAGATTCTCCTCCATATTTAGACCCATATGTGCTTTGGAATTGAGTACAATTATATACCTTGACTATAATTTCCTAAGTGCTTTTTCACGATCTTCACCCCTAATTTCTCTCAGTATGGAGTCTAACAAAAAGTCATCCAAATCCTCGTCATTACTGCTCAAAATGGTGGGCTATTGGATAACTCCCGTCTTTCTTTTTTATTGCTCGTACGTGTTGCAATATTCTTTTATGTACCTGGTAAGTGGTGCTCCTCGCATATTGTAGACCCCAGGGGCAATGCAAGATATAAATCATGTAGTCACATTTACAGTAATATTGCTCTCTAATCTTTTGTTTAGTTTTAAGTAGCTTCCTGAATTTAAAGTTATCACGGCACATGCGTATGTGTACAGGGAGGGCATTCTAATTAGATGGGGCCAGATAGGATACCCTCTGACCAAGACTTTTTAATCCAAGGAACTGTGAGCAACATTTTATCCCGCAATCGTAATGCTTTTCCTGGACTGTAGGGGGTGATCTTAGAGGATACATAATGAGGCCCATTTCCCATAAGCGTTTTGTGAGTAATACAACACATTTTGAAAATAATCCTTTTGAGAATAGGTAGCCAGTGGAAGGGGCATAGAAGGGGAGCAGAGGAAGACCGAATAGGAGCATTACAAATGAGGCGCACTACCGTATTTTGCATTCAGTTGCAGTTTTGTTAACAAGGACTAATTTATGGAGGCGTGGAAAGTTTTGCTGTAGTCCAAGCAACTCATAACTGAAGCTTGGACAAATGTTTTCCCTGTTAATAGAGGGAGAAGTGAAAAAGCTCACTTTAGCAAGGGTAGCAGATGGAAACAAAGCCCTGCGGTGTTGCAAACCTGTTCTTTCATGGAGAGTGATTGGTCAGGTACACCCCAAGATTCTTAGCGACCATTTTTGGATTTGGAGCTATGCAGAGTTCAGATGACCACCAATAGGAAGCCCCTATGTTAGGGGCCTTCCTGAATAGTATAATCTCGGTTTTTCCCTGCTTAAGCTGGAGACAATTCTCAGTCATCCAGGCAGCTATAGCTCTCAGGCCAGATACAAAAAGTTATTTTACTATGCCTGACTTACAGCCAAAGGAAGTCTGTAGCTGTGTGTCATCAGCATTGGAGTACAATTCAAGCCCATATGATTTCACTACCTTGGCCAGAGGTGCCATATCGATATTAAATCACGTAGGGCTAAGGCTTGGGGGACCCCTTCGTTTAGTAGTATAGTGTGTGATATAAAAGAACCTAAGGTAAAAGTCTGCATTCTGTTAGTTAGAAAGTCCTCGAACAATTGTAAAGCTAGACCACAAATGCCACACTTCATTAGCCTAAGGAGTAAATGAGAGTGTGACACCGAGTCGAAAGCTGCTAAGTCAAGTAGTACCAACATAATGGAGCTGCTAGCGTCTAAGGAGCATCTTATATGATAAGTGAAATACTATGGAATGGATGAACCCCTGTTTGTGATGAGTCTAAAAGGTGATCATCTTCTCCAGTAGCTTACTGAGTAAAGGAAGCAGTGAAATAGTGCAGTAGTTAGTCATCATTAGGTGCCACCTTTGGTTTCCTTTGAATGGGGATCACGTGAGTGGCTTTCCATGATAAGGGGATTTTTCCACTAGTTATAGATAAGTTGAACAAAGTGCTGACAACGGGAGTAACTATTTTAGAAAGAGAAGCTGATATCCTAGGTGGACAAATATCTAGAGAAGACCCAGATTTCTCCAAGACAAGCACTGTCTGGATAGATTCTGTCGTAAAAATAGTACAATTCTGAAGACTGGAAGTACCTCTGACATTAGAGCTATCTAAAGCCGATTCCTTAGTTTTCTGAAACTTTGTATCGGAGAAGTTCTCATAAATCTTGTTAATTTTTTCTTCGAAATAGTTAACTATTGATCACAAACAGCTTGGTATACCTGTATGCTATGAGTACTAGCCAAGGGGTTGATAAAAGAATTCAAAACTTTAAGCAATTCTTTGGAGGAATTACCAGCTTTAGTGATTTCATTAGATATATAAAGCTTTCTCACACTTTTGAGATTACGATGGTAGTTAGTCAAAGTAGTCCTATAAGATTCTTTGAAAGCTAAGCCCTTAACAGCAAGCCATAGTCTTTCCAGCGTTTTACATGAGGCCTTTTCCGCTCGCAGTTCAGATGTAAACCAAGGGGCTTGAGTACCATTTTTTTAGGCAGGATTTATGGGGCGCTCATTTTCAAATGCAAGAGTTAATGTACTATGATATTCTAACAACCCTGCATCTACATCTTTCACCTTGCACAGCATGGGGGGTTGTAAGTTTCAGCAAAAGAATTGGGTGCAACCTTCCCCCATTGTTTGATTATCTTGGTCTCGGTACAATTAAATGTTTTTGGCCTATTTAGATGTGGGATCTGAAAATGGATGATTGCACGATCTGACCAAAGAAGCTGTTTAGGGCTATCAAGTCAAAGAAGTAAGATTTGTAAAAATCAGGTCCAAAGTGTGCCCAGCAACATGAGTGGGCCCTGTAATGTTTTGAGTAAAGGAGCTAAATCGGTCATAAGCTGCTATCAATCAATCAATCAATCAATCAGGCAATTGTAAGCACGCTACTCACCCGTGAGGGTCTCAAGGTGCCGAGGGAGGGGGGTCAGCAGATCCGTTTAGCCAAAGAGCCAGGTCTTGAGGGTCTTCCTGAAGGTGTTCAGGGGGGGCGCGTCTGATGTCTGCCGGTAGCTCTGTCCAGGTCTTGGCTGCAATGTGAGAGAAGGATCTTCCACCTGCTCTGGCTCTGTGGTTGCACAGGGTTTCGGCCAGTGCGAGGTTGAAGATCGGAGGTTTCTTTTGGGTACGTGGGAGTTGATTCTGTCGTTGAGGTATTTGGGGCCGTTGTTGTGTAGGCATTTGTAGGCGTGAGTAAGGATTTTGAAAGTGAATATTTTCTCCACGGGGAGCCAGTGGAGACTCCGTAGGTGATGGTTGATGTGTTCATGTCGGGAGATGCCGAGGACGAGTCTGGCGGCGGTGTTCTCTATTGTCTGAAGTTTGCGGAGTAGCGACTTGTTGATGCCAGCGTAGAGTGTGTTTCCATAGTTCAGTCTGCTGGTGATGAGTGCGTGGGTGACTGTCTTCCTTGACTATGGGGGGGATCCACTTGAAGGTTTTGCGGAGGATGCGGAGGGTGTTGAAGCAGCTGGAGGAGACTGCGTTGATCTGTTGGTTCATGGTGAGTGATGAGCCGAGTACGATGCCGAGGTTCTTGACGTGGTCTGAGGGGGTAGGTGGGCTTCCGAGGGCGGTCGGCCACCAGGTGCTGTCCCATGCAGAAGGGGTGGTACCGAGGACGAGGACTTCTGTCTTCTCGGCATTGAGCTTCAGGCAGCTGTTGGTCATCCAGACTGCGACGTCTTGCATTCCTTTCTGGAAGCTGAGTTTGGTAGTGGTGGGGTCTTTGGTGAGGGAGAGGATGAGCTGGGTGTCATCAGCGTAGGATACGATGTTGAGGCCGTGTTGTCAGACGATGGCTGTTAGGGGGGCCATATAGATGTTGAAGAGGGTGGGGCTCAGGGATGAACCCTGTGGGACTCCACAGGTGATTTTCGTGGGGTAGGAGAGGCAGGGTGGGAGTCTGATCCTTTGGCTTCTTCCGGTGAAGAATGATCGGATCCAGTCTAGGGCTGTTCCTTGTATGCCTGCGTCGTGTAGTCTGGCTACTAGTGTGCTGTGGGAGATGGTGTCGAAGGCCGCTGATAGGTCTAGTAGGATGAGGGCTGCGGAGTGGCCTTGGACCAGGAGGGTGCGGATGTCGTCTGTGGCGGCGAGTAGGGCGGTCTCTGTGCTGCGGTTGCTTCAGAATCCGGATTGGGACGGGTTGAGGATGGCGTTCTCTTCAATAAATCGTGTCAGTTTCCTGTTGACTGTTTTCTCTGCAACTTTGGCTGCAAAGGGGAGGAGCGAGATGGGCCGATAGTTCTTGAGGTCGGTGGGGTCAGCTGTGAGCTTCTTGAGCAGGAGTCTGACTTCTGCGCGCTTCCAGTCGTCTGGGAAGGTGCCTGTTTTGAAGGTGGTGTTGATGGTGTGTTGTAGTTCAGGTGTGATGGTGGCTGCGGATCTGTGGTAGATGTGAGGGGGGTAAGGGTCGGTGGGGGCCCCCGAGTGGAAGCTTTTCATGGTCAAGGCGGTGTCTTCGACTGTGATCGGTGTCCAGTTGGAGATGGTGGCTGGCTGGAGTTTCTGGGGGGCCATCTGTGGCGCCTGGTCGATGAAGTTGTCGTAGAGGTTTTTGATCTTGAGGTGGAAATAGGTTCCAAGCTTGTCGCAGAGGTCTTGGGATGGGGTGATGTCTGTGGCTTCGCTGCATGGGTTGGTGAATTCTTGAATGACACTGAAAAGGTCCTTTGAGTTGGTGGAGTTGACCAGGATTTTCTTGTGGATGAAGTTCCTCTTGGTGGCTCTGATCTGGTTGTGGTAGTCTGTCATGGTGTCCTTGTAGGTGGTGTGGTTTTCGGTTGTCTTCGTGTTTCTCCAGTTCTTCTCCAGGCGTCTGCAGGTGTGTCTGGCTTTTTGGAGAGTGGTGGTGAAACAGGCGGCTTTTCTGGGGCGTTGTCTGACGGGGTTGCGTAGCGGGCGAGCTAGTCTGCGCAGTTGGAAATCCAGGTGTGGAGTCCTCTGGCTGCGTCGTTTGCGTTGGATGCCCAGGTGTTGTTGTCTCGGGTGAGGGTGGAGTTAAGTTGCTCGTCAGTAACCTTGCTCCAGTTCCTTCGTGGTGGGCGTGGGGCTGGTTTGGGTGCCTTGAGTTTGTTGATGGCGAAGTGTACACAGTGGTGGTCGGTCCATGGCGGCTGCGTTGTGAGGCTGAATTGGACGCTGTTTCCTGCCGCGAAGATGGGGTCAAGGGTGTGTCCTGCTCTGTGGGTTGGTGTGTTGAGTTGTTTAAATCCAATGCTGGCGAGGTTGTCACGAAGGATAGTGGAGTTGGGGTCGCTGGGGTTGTCGAGGTGGAAGTTCAGGTCTCCAATGAGTATGTAGTTTGTTGAGGCGATGGCGTGGGGTGCGATTAAGTCGGTGATGGTAGCGGCGAACGGTGTTCGGGGGCCGGGGGGGTCTGTAGACGAGGGTTCCTCGGAGTGTGGCTTTGGGGGTGGTCTGGATCTGGAAGTGCAGGTGTTCAGAGGAGGGGAAGGTTTTGCTGGAGGTGGTGAGGCAGAGGATGCTCTTGTGGGCGATGGCGAGGCCCCCTCCTGGGTGGTTGGGGCGGTCTTTCCTCGGGATCTAGTATCCGTCTGGGATGGTGGTGCTGATGTGGGGGCGGAGGATGCGTTGGTCCAGGTCTCTGTGAAGAAGGCGATGTCGGGCAAGAAAGAGTTAAGTAGGTTCCAGATTTCCATGGAGTGTTTGTGTACGGAGCATACGTTGAGGAGGATGCATTTTAGGGTGTCACCAGTGTTGGCGTCGGCGGTGTTGGAGGCGCGGGTGGCGGTGAGGGTCTGGCGACAGTGGAGGCAGGAGAACTGACTGTGGGTCGTGTTCCGTGAGGCCTGCTGGCATTCACCAAGTCTTCCAGGGTTGAGTGCGAGGAGGGTGGTGGTGTCGTAACGATGGGTAGTGGGAGGTCCAGGGTTCCTGGCGCTGGCCGTGGTCGGGTCGCGGACTGGCGCCGACGGACTTGCCTGTAGCACGCCCACTGCGTGCGGCCGTTGCGCTGCCGCACAGCGGCTGCCATTAAGTAGGGGAGGTGGGAGGGAGGAGAGGCTGGGTGGTGGGAGCGGGGGAATTCAGTGGGGGAAATCTGGGGGGAATTCTGGGAGGGAAGGGGCCGCAGAGGGCGAAAGGACATCCAAGTTTTAAATGCTCTCCCCCTGGTAATTGAAGTCTCCCAACAATAAAACAGCTGTGAGGCCAAGACATGAGGTGCAATTAATTCCATGAGCTAGTGACGACATTGTTTTATGGGGCCAGGTGGCTGATAAATTAAGGCCCCACGCCCACAATCAATTGGGGAGAGCTCCAATTTAAAAACAGACATCTCTGCCCAGTCAATAATAACTGAGTCCAATAGTGACCTTTTGACAGTATCTTACCCACCCTCTTACCTGCCCTCTCTGTCTAACCTTAACATACAATAGTTGTCAGGGAGGGCTGTCGCAGTGGACGGTAGCGCAGTGGAATTTAACAACGTTTCAGTTAAAAATCCTATTCCGGGCAATGTGGAGTGAAGCAAGATTTGAAGTTCTGATGCATGTTTGGGCAGGGATTAAACGCTTAATAGGATACAACTGAAACAAGTCATCGCAGAGGACCTAAGGGCGTGGAGAACAGTATTGGATGGAGGGCAAGCCGTCACTCTTGCTGTCGCTCTTGCTTGAGCAGGTAATATCTTAGAAACAGCATCTAAGCAGTGTCATTTACAGCCACAAGCAAGCAACTGGACCTTCTAGGTAATTAGAAAAGGCACTGCAAGAATGGGCCTCATGGAGTACTTTAACGTAAGCAAATCAGTAGTAGTATAAATAATTCTGCTAGCAGATTAAAACAAGCATTGGCATAGCCAATAGGTCTCGCTTTTGGGACCTTATAAGTATTTAGTTATGCAGCACAATATCCTTGGTGCAACAACATCAACTGTTGCATGGCTAAACACTTATAAGGTCCCAAAAGCGAGACCTATTGGCTATAAGCAATCCCTCAATTGCCACCGACAGCTCAGATTTGCCTTGCTCTGTTGATGTATTCATGAATAGACACTTGGAAATCTATTCTGCCTAAATCGATCTGTTTGAGGGCACCCGGAAAGAAAAAAAGTAGAGTCAGTTGAAAAGCAAGATCATCAAAAAAACTAAAATTTCAGTGGAAATAAAAATGGATAAATTGAAAAAGATACGTTACAAAAAACTCTGAAATTTGATAATAATGAGTATGGTCACCACAGGTTCTACAACACACTTCTGAAAAAATCAGAACCACAAACTAGCTGCAGACGTTTCTGCTGCGGTCATGTTGCTACATTCTGTGTGACCTTAGGCAGCATTTCACTTGAACACCAGTCGGCCCAGCACTCGACTGAGTTTTCTTAAACAATGTAATTACTACGAGTTAATCTGAGACACGCTGGTCTGGATTGGAAGCAGACTGGGGAGTTTTTGCACATCGGTTTTCCCAGCTCAAGTGGCAGTATTTCATTAAAATAAACAGCATTTCTGCGTTTAATTGCAAATGACACATTTGCATTGGGTAACCTCAAATTATAATAGTGCAACTGTCACGGGTCAGAGGACATGTTTTTATTTCAGCCATCAGACATGTCACTGATTTCACTTCTAGGATGGGGAGCCTTGAAGCACTGTGAAGTCCCCTGGTGTAGAAACAAAATAACAGAGTTACATTTCCAACTTCCCCAGTTCAGTATGTGTGATGCTGCACAGACACCTATGTTGTCACATCTGGCAAAACTGATAGCGCTTAGAAACCGACCAAGCCACACCACTGGGCGCTCTATAAAACGTGTACATTTTCGTTCACTCCTCAGAAGTTTATTTATGACATGCAGTTAATTTATTGTCTTTGAAGGCCTGTGAAATGAGCGCCACTTATTGTGTTTAAGGGCAGTATCAACCCCTGCCCAGCCCGAGGGCCTTTTGTTTACACCATAAAGTGCATATACATGCACTAACACCCGTGTTGGGACAAGCACCAACAGAGAGCTCAGTTTGCGTTCTGCACTTTATAAATTATTACATCATTTACTTACTTGGGAGGTTTACATAGAGGTGGGCGACCCAAGAAATTAACAAAGACAGCAAAGCTAAGTGTCGACCCTGGCTCTAAGAGCACGTGCACGAACAGAGCTCTGAAAATATTAAAGATGTAAGTCAAGCAACAAACGTCACTTTGCAGTATAAGTTGTATTTGGAATTCAATAAAGTCCAAGAGGGATCTGGTGACTTTTTGCACATAGTATGGACTTGTCCGATGGTTGTTTCCTATTGGGTAAAGAGCTTCCAGGCACTCTGATGTGTGTTGGGGCATTCTATAGAACCCACACCCGAGTTGCCTTGGTGGGGATAGGGAGGGCATGGGTGGCCCTAGGGGAGAATAAGCTTTGGTGGGTCCAGCACACTCATAACTAAGTGAGACATAACCTGGGCTTAGGCCTCTGCCACGCCCCTGGGCACTAGCCGTCTGGGGTGCCGGCATGGACTGGCGTGCAAAACAAGAGGAACCTATCTATGCTGCGAGGGGCTGCCCACAAAAGTGACACAAAACATGGGGCAAGTAGTGTGCCTATTACGTACTGGAATGACTGTGGCAAACACTCCATCAGCAATAATGAAAATGCAGTTAGTGAACTAAGTGGCAAGTCAGTTACGTAGGCAGTATAGGTGGCCGAGATTACTACTATATATAGGGTATTAAATTAAGCACAAGACTATTGTGTGTACAGAGCACATCCGGAATGCTAGGATGTGAAGGTGGTATCATAGGTAATAATGAGCAAAAACAGCGCTCGCTGAAATAAAGTATTTACCTAGGATCACACAGTTTGGTCAAGCAGGGAAGCTGGGATTGATTCCAGAATTTCCAGTTTCACCCTGAACAATTCAGTCACTAGATTGGTATCTCTTTCTGCAATCAAAGGTTGATGCTATGTGCTTCATTCTTGGAGTGGAAGATCATACTTTGGGCGATGGGCAGAATCCACATTTTATTTGGGCAGTTTTTCCAAGCAAGAACCTTGACCAAGGACATAACAGCACTTCATAATAGGTATAGATTGAGTTATATGTTCTTTTATTTGGCACAGGAAAATTTGCTGGGATTCATAGGATGCTAAGCCTAAACCCAGATTCAAACCCGGCTCCCGATGATACATGGTCTGCAGCTGTAGCCACCAGCTAACACGGCGTGCCGTGAAAGTTCAGGTCATCTTGAGCTCAAAGTTTCCGGAGGACGTCGAGCTGAGCCAGGAACTTGGCTCGAGCCTGGCTGGAACTTTCAGTGGCTCGCTTACCTCCATCTTTACTGTGTGCTATGTGTAAACTTAGGCTTACTTCAGCGCGCACAATTGTATAAGAACATTATCCATTCTCATGAAAGAGTAATGTGATGGGAAAAACACATCCCAGTCAGGGAGGGTTGAGCCCTCAGATGATATTCTGATAATCACGATACCAGACTGTATGGGGCGTCCACTTAAGAAGCGTCTGAACAATTCAGTTTCCATTAGGAGTGTCCTGAAGCATGTGTGATTGGGTTTGGAATTGGACCACATAAGGGATTGAAGCCGTTCTACAGTATGGGGCCTTGAACTACCCGGTATTTGCCTATGGGCGGGATCCGCTGAAAGATAGTTGCTGGACCATGTTGACAGCTGATGATGTTTCTGTCAGGGAGTAGCATGGAGTTAGGTTTGGCAAGTAGTTTGGGCATTTTACCAGACAAGGCTTTGTGAACGGTGCAAAGAATCTTGAATTTTATTCTGGCTCTGACTGGAAGCAGGTGGAGTGCTTTTAGGCAGGATGATGAAACATGCTCTTCAAGTTGTTATTGCACAATGGTCAGTGTGTGTGTCTTGTGGTCCTAGTGTTCCCAGAAGCTGTTACAGTGAGGCAGCAAAGAGGCTACATTATGACAGCTTGGTGGGTTTATGCACTTGATGTGGAGCTTGAATGGGGAGTCCTAATACAGCACAGAGAGCAAACTGACAGGCTTCTAATTTTGGAAGAACAAGGAAATTAGGCACAGAACAACGTGTCTTTCCCAGGATGCCACACATTGGGGTCAAGGAGAAAGCAGCTAATGGAACCCAGGTTAAGTGTTCTGATGTTTTCAAGTTAGTGACAACACACCTCCACTAGCAATCTACAGCTAGTGCTCCTGTCAGTAGGACACCCTATTACCTGAGAGTCAGTTATTAGAGTGGTAGTCTTGTTTCACTTCAGCTGAACCAACCACCTAAAATACTGATTTGCTAAAAAAAAAAAAAAAAAAAAAAAAAAAGACGTGAAACGGGATGTGGTTGCCACATGGCAAGATGTAGGAAGCTGATCTACTGGTCACAGGTTAAAGTCCCCAGCTTGAGTGACTCACTAGTTCAGGATTGGTAATGCCGGGAACACACAAACTCATTTAGAACGGAGACTACGACTTGCACAGCCCTGAAGCCACATGGATGCGGTCGCTATCGAAAAAGCAATATTTTGCACAAGAGCAGAGGCGAGTCAGCTCATGGAGGGAATGGGGACTGCGCATTCATCGCATCAAAGAGAATGAATGGACTCGCCTCCTTTCCTCCCTGCTGATGCCCGCTTTCACACACATCTGTCCCCTTGTTCACAGTCAACAAAGGGTTGCCATGATGCCCCCTGGATGGAGCTATTGCAGCTGGCATAAGATGGGCTCTGAAACAGGCCAGTGGTCGCTCTGTGACAGCTTCTTCCCCACGCACTCATCCGCAGCCCAGCACTTCCTGGACCCCCTGTGTGCTCGGGATCAGCTCTTCCACCCCCTTGCAGCGCTACAGAAAGAGAAAAGGGCACGGGCTGCTCCGGTTTATTTAGAAAGTGTACGTCAGGCGCTTTGTGCACAAGCACTGCTTCAATCTCGACCCACAGAGATGGAAATTCGATAGAAATCCAGCTTAATGAATTTGATTGTGGCTATAATGCTGAGGTAACAATGTATTTTAAATGAAAGACAACGATGGGGATATGTAGTAGGGGTGGTCAATGGTTGTCCATGAACACTGGATACTAGAGAACAGATTGCATTTTTATTTTTACCAGTGGGGAAAAAAATGGAAATATCTTATTCACGCTATTTTGCTGCTTGCTCTACACGGAACAGGGACAACACATTTCACCCCGATGTAGGTTTTTAAAGGCTTTTAGCCCCACGACATAAACGGATTGTAGAATCATCGTTAAACATTTTTAACACACGTATTTCCTTAATAATAATGTTATGTCTGAAATGGACATTAAACCCGCAATACAAAGACATATGACAATTCAGTCTGGTGGGCCAAGAAAGCGCAGAGCGCTACGAAGTTATACTGAAGTCAGAAACGTGTTCTACAAATGCTGTTAATATAAACTTTTTAAACAGAAAAAAGTTTACATAAAACCTTAGACTAGAAGTCCATGTCTACTGACCAGGATGAAAGAGAATGTCCATTCGCCTCCTAAAATGAAATGAAACAAGCAAGACGTGCGGCCGCGACCGGGAGTTGTGTGCGCGTGCGCGCGAAAGATCAAGTGCAGAAGTGAAAGTGATCGCGCTCCAGATGGCGCCTCGGGCGCTGAAAGCTGGCGGCTGCGCGCATATCTGCAAGCGCTAGGCCAGCAAAAGCGTGTGGCAGCACTTTTAAAAGCCACTTACTAAATGTCTCACAGAGCAGCGCATGCGCTGGCTCAGGCGAGACGTAAAAAGGCAAGGGTCCTGCCTCCTAGTGAGCTTAGGGCATGGAAGGGCTGCCTTTGGTGCGCCAGCTGCGCGTCCAAACTTGCATCAGCTCTTATAATAGCCGAGAAGCACACAACTACACTGATAACCCCACCCACAGGAAGTGAGTAAACACTAAGCTCTCTCCACAAAATATGGTAGTCTCCGAAAATACCAGCGTAACTGCTAGCCTAGGCAGAGGCTGTTCTTCATCAGAGTACTGCTCTGCATCACATCACCTTTCAATGATCTCGCTCTTGTGAAGGCAGCCCCAGGCTTACTAGTAACCATAGCGCAAGTTTCTTAATCACTTCTAATTAAATGTAAGTATTTTTTAACTATCCTTTTTATGGCACCATGCTCAATTTTAAAAGGGGTTACCCATTTTGGGCCTGTGTACTTAGATGATATTCTTTTCTTTCATTTTTAATGAATAGCACTTTCTACTTTACTCCCTGATTGGCTTTCTCTATGGCACCCATGACTGTTGTCATAGAATAACTTCCCTCCTTGAACCTGATTTTTGTACTCCTCCTGTGCCACACTTTTTCACTACAATTCCTTCTCACCCTCAACCTTTCAAAATGAGGTATTCTCTTTTTCTGGACACTGGAAGCGTGGACGACTATATTCCCTGCTCTCTGCTTCCAGTATAGCTTACTCTCCAATTATTTTTTTCACATACACTTTTAGATCTAGGAAGGTGACTTTCTCCTAGCTGACATCACAAGTAAAGTGCAAATTAAGACAATTAACAATGATCTTTTCACAAACTCCCTCGCAGTTTCTACAGATCCCTTTCCAATCAAGTAAAGGTAATTGATGTACCTACACCATTAAACCACATTTTATGACCATTCCTGCTGATATTCATTTTGTAGCACCCTCTTCTCCAACCAGCACATATGCAAATTAGCTTAGCTGGGTGGTGAAGCAAATGCCCATCGCTGTACCTCTTAACTGCCTGAACAGCTTATTATTGAACAGGAAACAAATATTCTCTTGGCAGTCTACACCGTTTAAGAAGTATTCCGCTTACATACATTAGGCCTCAGGGATAGCCCTCTCTGCTGGAACTGCAACACAGGGAAGGGGGGACCTAGAACATCTCATCTTTCAAAGCCCAACACTCAAGGGTTTCTCGGGTAAGGTGTTTGACTTTATAGACAATGTCTTTAAGTGCAAGATTACAAGAGACTTTGCCTCGCTCACCACGGCTTTTATCCGAACTGACCTGCCCGCAGAGGGAGAGAGGGAACTAATGGATCTGCTCCTAACAGCGGCGGTCAAACTGGTATTAACGAACTTGAAGGACACATCCAAGGCCACCTACAAAGGCTGGCTCAACTGGGTCACCAACCTCAGGGGAGCGAATAATCTGGCATTGCAATACTCTCCCTGGAAAGCGTCATCCAGGGGCTTGTGGGAAGTTCTGGACAAAGCCCTGGTCCCGTACGATCCACCTTAAGAAACAGCCCTGCACTCGCTTGAGGGCCGTGCTGTACCTACTGTGCAATGGACATGTCGGGGACTGGAGCAGCCTATCACCAAGTCAGAATGGTATATCTAGCTGTTTGTTTGTCCTATCCTTCTCCTCCGCTTATTCCTAACTTTCCTGTACTTTGCTATCTTAGACCTACCTCTCTACAAAAGTGTAGCCAGCAAAGGGAGACCCGCCCAAATTGTTACTCTATACTAGGACTATGCCAGCGGTAAACCCATATAACAAATGTATGTATTATGTATGGAAAACTCAAAAATAAAAAAAATAAAAATAAAAAAAAGAAGTATTTGTGTATGTTTCCATAAAAACAATGATATTGCACTTTAAAAAAATCAATTTCTCTTAATTCATCACAATGCCTTATGCTGGTATGCAATGCAGTAGTATCAACTGCCAATAATACATAGTCTGTGTCCCAACTATTATAAAATATTCTCTGTAAAAAATATCCTGACTTGTACAAAAGAGGGTAAACTCCTGATGTAATCACACAAAAAGTGGTATACATATTTTGAAGTATTTTCAAATATGCTTCCAATTGCTGAAACTATGGGACAACTAGGTGGCTCCCTCTCATGTTTAGGGATTTTTGGAATCAAGTAAAGAAACATATATTCTTCCTAACTTAGAAAACCCCTCACTTCTCCATTGCAATAGATCTTCATTGTATTTCTTCCTGATTTCTGACAACTCTTACCTAGGGATTCTCATGTAACATGATGGATCATTTAAATGAAGGTAGGCTTCTTTCAATAATTTCTCAATAGGCCATAGTACCACATTCCGTCATTTATCAGAATTCCTGTTGACACTATCTGTTTCTTGACGGATCAGTGTTATTAGCAGGCTATAATTTCTCAGTAGCTAGGCCTTGCCTCATCTTTTGATACAGTTTTTAAGGTCTTGTGTAACCAACTCACAGTATATGTCAATAACATCTCTGGCCATAGTTGGTCAGAATCTGGTACTTGATTTGAAATTAGTAAGTGCATACCCATAAACACCCAATCTCATGGTATTAGTTATATCCTGCTCAGTTATTTCACACGGGACACGCAAAATGGAACTTTCCAATTTATGTAGCTCTTCTATTAACTGCAAATCAGCTACTATACAATTCCCTTGGTGTTCTTCATTACCAGTGTTCTTACATTTCAATGTTCTGACGTATTTCAACATATCAATTCTTATTTAGCTATAATTCATAAATCTTTCCGGGAAATATGTTAGACTCATTGCCAAAATGAATTCCTCCGATTCAGTGAGAGCAATGTCTGTCAAATTAATTACACATTTGGAATTTAATGATTTCTTTCTCTAATTCATTAGCTTCCCACCTGATTGATCTTTTGCTATGGATTCTTTTTCTCCTTCTTTGCCTCATCTTTTTGGTGTTTTTGCGGAGGGATCCTTAGACAAAGGTTTTGGTGTCTGACTATGGATAAAAAATGCAATTCGTCTACAAATGTTGGCACCAATAGGTTTTGCCTTCCCACTGCTCCCTTCTCAAAGTCTGTATATACTTCCAAGCTGAATTCAATCTTATGGTCCACCAACTGAATTTCTTGTTGCTGTCTATTTGCCTCCATGAGACTTTGTCTTCTAAAATTATCGCATTTTTAGCAAACATGTGGATTTGGCCTCTTTCATAATCTAACTTGTCCCTCTTAGATTTTTCCGCTTTTATTGTCATAATTACTTGTGTCTCAGGCCACTCTTTTATCTCACTCATTTTTTTTTTATTTGGTCCTGTTTCTCTTCATTAATTAGCTCCAGTTTTAGTTTTTCGAGTTCTTGGACTATATCTCAACTCTGTCACTATCCACATACTTTATTAGTATTTCCAGCAAATTTTGAGAAGTCTCATTGTTAGTCATAGACTATTCTCCTAACATCAAATTCACATATACAAAATGAACTCCATTGATGAAATTAGTATTTTACTCTCACTATATAATTAAGGGCCTCGGACCCCTTAGACATGGGTTTTTCGGTGATATTTTTTCTATTTACATCCAGTGTTTTCACTTACGTGCACAAGTGTATCCTCTATTTCCACAATGGTGGTAGAATTCCATTAAAAAGGACGTCAATACAACTATGTGTCACGTGATCAAGACCGAGTGCAGTTGAAATGTGTTGTGTTTCTTCGTCTGCTAAGTAAATTTGTTTTCAAGCAGCTCCATTGGTGTGAATCAACTTATCTATGTAGGTGTAGTTAGATCAGAGTTTCCACAGGAAAAGCATTTTTTGTTTTACTAATAACTTGACAGATCCTCACAAAACTTTCCATAAAAAAGTTCACACCCCTCAGCTCCTTACTGGAAACTTTCCGGGTTAACTGTCAAGTGGGGGCTCAGAAAAAGGGATTGTACTAAGTAATTTTAAACAGCACTACAGCCCAAATGGAAATAGAGAACAGAAATTAAGTTTTCAAGTTTATATATATGGACAATGAGGCTGAATTGTAAAAAAATCAAGCCTTTTGATTGGCTGACGTAGATTTATGGGAGCAAATGCTCTGATTGGTGGGCCGCAACATTACCAGAAATGTTGCAGCAATAATAGGACACTGGGACAATGCCCTTTGTGGGAACCTTTGCATATATTTTGTAGATTTTCTGGTGACCCAATCTTTGCAGGAACACCACCAGCATGGCACAAAATGTTGGGGAAAGCTGCAGGGAGTGCAGGAGCCACCCCAGAAAAAAATATTAAAAGTATCCCTATGTTCCTAGGGTGTACACAGTCTGACCCTAGGAAAACTTTATGGAATTTGTAAGCATTCCCAGCGCTGGAGCTTATGCTGTTCAGCAGAGGATTGCAGGGACACCTAGTGGTTGGTCATAAGGCTGCATTATTTGGACAGAAGAGAGTAAAAGAAAGACTGTCACGGTTTAATGTTTTGAATACATACTCTTTATTTAAAGGTTTATTGACAGACATGGCAATGTTCCTTATTAATAGTGAATGTCTTTAAATGTGTTTTTGGATTTTATTGATGTATTTAATCAGAACATCATTGCTGTTTTATTAAGGGGTAGCCCCTAGACAAAGCCAATAGCCTTGCCTTCATCTAGTGATGTGGTGACGCCTTGAAAAAGCCAATCGCGTGTCTTATATATTGATGTGGCAATCCCTTGACAAACCCAACAAAAGTGCCTTCATATTATGATGTGGTGACCCCTTGACTAAGCCAATAAGTCTGCCTTTTGACTATGAATGTGGTGTCCCCTTGACAAAGCCAGTAGACTGGCCATACTTAAAATGACACCTGTTTATATTGTGATGAGAGCTGTCATTGGCTGGCTGTGCACAAACTTTGGGGGGGAGGCGGTTCGGGGGTTTGGCCACCCCATGTGGGGTTGTTTGCAGAGCTGGTTCACCACAGACCAGTGACGTTGTAGTTAGGTATGGTAGCAAGATTAGACTTTATGTAAAAAGAAAAAAAAATGCACAATTCACTTAAAAAAGTGAAGGTTAAAGTGATGTCATAGCTAGATCTGGTAGTAATATCTTTCATTATGGTAAAATAACCCTAGAAATTAACTGACAAAATCAAAGGTTAAAGTGGCATTATAGTTAGGTGAAAATGTTAGTTAGAAATACAATTTTCAAAAACATTCACACAAGAGCCACAAAATGATGGATGTCTCTAATAAGAGAGGAAAGTAGCAAAATAAGCAACAAAATACTGTGTGAGAGGTATCAGGGGAATTGTAGAACGTGACAGGAAACAATGGAGCAGAGTGAGCAGCAAAATAACAAGAGAAGGCATCAAAAGAACAGCGTGAAACCTGGAAACAGTAAAATACAGAAAAAAACAACAGAAAAAGAAGATACAACAAAAACAGCAGAATAACTGGAGGTAAAACGGCCGCAACAGAGACAACAGACAACAAACATTTAACAGCAGACATAACCGTAATAAATATCTGGCAGATAGTAAGGCCATTGGGGTCATAACGACCGATAATTGTAAGTGACAATAACGAGGGATAACAAAAATGGAACAACAGAACCTGAAGAACCAGCAATCGAGCAACCCAGCAACATGACCCACACTATTAGAAGGAGAGTAAACCCTGCAGAGCTTCCCTCGTACAAGCCCTGTAACAAATACTACATCTGAGCAAAAATGGCAGAAAAAGAAAATAAAACTTGTTTAAAGAGAGTGAAAGCTTCCCCCCCCCCCCCCCCCCCCCCACCCCCAATCCAGACTCTCCAACAAAAAATAAGCAGGACATCAATTCCACCATGGAAATCATCCTAAATAAACTCACAGACGTACATGACCTGGCAAAATCAACAAAAGAGAATACTGATATTATGCAGGGTGAGATCTCCGCAATCCGTCAAGACATGAAAATGACAAACTCTAGAATTGCAGAAGCAGAAAGCAGGATCATCCAGTTGGAGGACTCTGATTCTAAACTGAGCAAATCCTTCCAGGCACTCAGTATCACCACCGCCTCAATGAATACGCTCCTCGCGGATTTGAAGGACAGGAACAGACATGGAAATCTCCGTATTTTTGGCATCCCAGACGGTGAAGAGGATTCAGCTGGATCATGCATCACCTTTCTAGAAAAATGGTTCTCACAAATCTGGTTTTCACCAAACCTTTAGAATTCGACAAGGCACACAGGGTGTCTATGAGGAATAACCCAAAGCGTCTCCCTTCCATTTTTTTTGCTGTTGCCTCATGTGTTTTTGCTAGTTATAGATGCTTTGGGCACTGTGCCACTGCTGTCCAGTGCCACAGTGCAAGTGCTCCCTATGGTAAATTGATGTATGGATTAGTGATTCCATGATTGGGTTATTTGTTTTACTTGTCAGACCCTAGTACAGTGCACTGGGTTTGCCCAGGGCTTGTAAACCAAATGCTGCTAGTGGGTTTGCAGCACTGGTTGTGCCACCCACAGAAGCAACCTGTTGAAGTGTGTCTAAGGCTTGCCATTGCAGAGCCTGTGTGCAGTCTGGTACTGCCATGCTGACTGGGGAAGTGCACCGACTTGCTAGTCGCTAAACCTTCCCTTTTCTGCATATTAGTCACCCCTATGGTAGGCCCAAGGGCAGGGTGCATTGTAAATATAAGGTAGGACATGCCCTGATGTGTGTGGCATGTCCTGATAGTGAATTACAGCCATTTTCGTTTTTCACTATTGCAAGGCTACCTGTTCCCCATAGGCCAGAATGGGTAGTTTGATTATTACATCTTATAATCCTAACTGACTCAGGGAACTAGGTAGAAATTCGAGTTGAGTATGCCTGAACTGAGAATGATAAAATGCATCTTTTAGAGAAGTTGCTTTCAACATTCTGTGTTTGAAAATACCACTTTCAGAAAGTAGGTATTTTCTTGTCTAACCATCCAAGCCTGCCTCTGCTAGGTTGTGTATTCCTTGACTGGAGTTTGAGTGACAGGGGCTGGGGGATTCCAGGAGACAGGGTGAGTCAGCACAGGGCTGAATAGAGAGACCTGCATGCAGATGGGTGGGAGGAGTTGCACCTGGGACTGGAATAGGGCTGTGCCTTCCCTCCACAATGCTGGCTCCACGTCCTGTGGTGCGTCTGATGTCCCTGGCCTGCACTGTGAAACAGAAGAAGGAGTCTTGTCAACAAAGTGCTCCAGGACTGACCAGAACTAGTTTGGACTAGGAAAAGGCCTCGCTGCCTTCAGAGAACAACGACAAACTGTGTATAAAAAGGGGGACCCAGGCCCCAGAACTTTAGATAACTTTTGGAAAATGAGAAGAAACCTTTGCTGAGGAAAGGAACCAGAGAGACTGAGGAGAGACTATTCCTAAGCTGAAGTGCTGCTTGGGGGATTAGCCTGCAGTGGTTGCCTAAACTGCCAAAGAAAGAGAGAGGAACTTTGTGTGTACTTTAATCAACTTGTAAATGATCTCCAAGGGCTGGAGAGAGAGCTTGCCTCCTGTTGAAGTCTCAGGGACAACAGACTTCACCCACCAGCTCCCCAAGAGTCCTTTTGGAAGTGCCTGCTGCTGTGCGAGGCTTTCTGAGGGACTGCGTCCCTCAGAAAGCGCGACTCACGGAGAAGCATGTCGCCACCGCAGCCGCTGTCGTCGCATCGCCAAAGAAGAGGATCGATGTCGCATCAGACACCACCGCATCAACGGAGAAGCGTGTCGCCGCCACTGCAGTTGTTGCATCGTTGCCGAAGCGACTTTTATCGCCGGACAAGAGGATCGATGTCGCATCAGACACCGCATCACCGAGAAGCGTGTCGCAGGGCCTGTCACGGCTCCGAAGAATCGCTGAGTCGCCGCACGGCCGTTACATCATTGGCGAAGCCCCGCGCATCGCCAGAGGATCGGCGTCGCATCAGACGCTGCCGCATCACCGGGAAGCGTGTCGCAGGGCCTGTCGCGGATCAGAAGAATCGTTGAATCGCCGCATGGCCGTCAGGCGTGCACGCATCATATCGCATCAAGAAGACGCCATCTTTGTCGCATTGTACAAGGTCTTCATTGCATCACGGCGTTGCGTGCTGCATCGCCACGGAAGCGCAGTAAGAAACCGAAGCATACCCTATGCATCAGTAGGCACCAGACGCATCACCCTTCTTGCGTGTAAGGAACCGACGCATCACCTTCCCTGCAACACTTTTGTTGTATAACGTTCGCATCCTAAGGTACATTGAACTCAAAGTGTCGCATTCACCATCTGAAGAGAAGTAAGTTATTTCTACCATTATTAAAGTACAGTATTGTGGATTTTTGTCGTTTGTGGTCTTGTGATAAGTCTCTATAAAAAATACTTATTTTTATACCACAACTTGTATGGTGTCCATCTGTAGTGTTGTCACTGGGTTACTGTATGTGTTCACAAATGCTTTACACACTGCCTCTGAGATAAGCCTGCCTGCTCGTGCCAAGCTACCAAGGGGGTGAGTAGGGGTTATTTTAGGTGTGTACCCCCTTACCCTGACTAGACACAAGGGCCCCTATTTGGTCAAAGGTACCTACCTCTGCCAACTAGAGACCCCAAATCGAACAGAAGGGCAACAAAATCTTCATATCTCAGGACTATTGCAAGACCACAGTTAAAACAAAGAAAGGCTTCCTAGCCCTTCGCCCAAGACTCAAGGGCCTGAACTACCAATTCTCTTTTGCTGGTCCGGCAAAATATTGCGTCCTAGTGCAAGGGACTACTTACATCTTCACGGACCATATTGCTCTAAAGAAATTTAACGGAGAGAAAGAAGAGTCTATAATGGATACATCAAAACCGCATCATACCTCGTAAGATGCCCAATCATAACTCCTAATGTGTAGTGTATAAGATTCTGTCAGCTTTAGACAGTGCACTGTCTCAAGACTCATGGATTTATACAAGGTTCCCACATATGTAAGCTTTTTCATGGTATAACGGTTGTGTATATGCTCACTAGTGTTAGTAATCACTTACTCTGGTAGAAAATTGCTCCACAGTTTGTATGAGTCGGCTCTCAAGAATTCTAAACCTGGTAATAGCACACTATTACTGCATGAATGCTACAATTGTGCTACCACACATCACCGCTGTTGCAAGTGCACTACCTAAATTCGCTCCATTTCAATCACTACTTGATCTCGTGTTCTCTTGCTCCTAACAAACTAGCACACTAGTTCTGGACTCTAAGGTTCAAATCAAAATGATTAATATGCAATCATAAGGTCAATCATAAAGTCAACCATGTCCATAGGAATCTCACACTACATGCTCAGGTTCATACTGACCTACATGGCAAGAGTGAACAACTCTAATGACTCCAATAACATACATTCGCAGTGGCTCATTAATGTTTTCAATGTGGTCATTAATGTTTTGAACATGCTACAAATCAGTTGTGCGATATAGTTAACATTTGTAATAGTTGCAGTATTGAACTTTTATCAGTCGTAACAAAGTTTTAACTGTTAATTAAAATGCTAATTTCACCTGCTGTTTGCAGGTATTCAGGTTAATATTATGACGGCGTAGGTAGTAAAGAGGAAGAGGAAGTTGTGCTAAGGGCCATTAATCTACAAAAAGAGGAGCCAAGTGTTTATATATCTCGACAGCCCATGATTGTAAGGAAATGGGGCGAAAGAAGATATAATATGAGGGGCTTCCCGAGGTTTAGGGGGGAGGTGGTCGCCTCTAGAAATAGACAACTGTTAAAACAACCAGAAAGGAAGGGGAGAAGAGGGAAAGAGGAAAGGAATAAAAAAGAAGATCAAGAGAGGAAAGTGACGCAAAGAGCAAAGCAGATTAAGGTAAAGCCCTAGCTGAACAAAAATAATACTGGAATCCGTCAAAGATCAAAGAATAGTAAAAGAAATCCGATGCAAACATCGAATAGGAAGGAGGGGAAAGACACAGAAAAGAGGATAATTGCCCAGTTAGGATCTAGAAGCCCTAGGCGTAGCAAGGCCCTTATGGTAAAAGATAAAGGAGACGTCCTGTCAAAGAGAAGAGAAACTGGATCAACGGGGGCCCCCTATGGTGTAAGGCAAGAATGTACCCCTGATTTATGGGTTTTCCTGGAACCTTCCGGACAGGGTAAAGGCGGGAAAAAAGCTAGGAAATTAAACCCATTAAATCGATCACAGCTCCTATTCTCCTTGTCAAAATGTGCAGGCCTCTGCAGCATTGGCACAGAGGACCTTGGAGAAGTAGGGTTCGTTATGAGTAGTAAAGGGGGGGAAGTAACCAAGGTTCTCTTTTACTCTGCCTTGGTAAAAGCCGTGGTGGAAAACGCAAAAAATGAGCTGCAAAAGGAGGGGATTAGACTGGTAAGAATGGAGGAAATCCAGGGGCAGCACTTCCTTACGAACCATGCAGGATTAGGGTTACGGCAGGTAAGATTAATCAACTCAAGTTGGAATAAGGAGGAGGATCTTGCAATAACTATAACTGATAATGAAATTGCAGGATATGAAAGAGATATAATTACTGGAAACAGGTATAATGTCCTAGCAACCCCAGAATTTAGGGAGTATGATGAGGAGGGGTTCCTGAGCGAAATCGACTAGGAGCATGGGTCGTCACACATCTTATCAATCCTGTTGTGGAGGGGGGAGGAGCTTAGCGCGTGATCAAGATGGCCGCGTGAGCCTAGAGCTCCCGAGACCCTCGCTCCCTCCGGCATCTATCCTGTCTATTATCCTGTACTTGATGCCCGGACTATTGGAGAGGATCTGCTGCTGAGGCGGGTGCTGCTGTCCGGGTCGAAATCGCCCACCGGAGACCGAAGTTATACTGCCTGGAAGTTTGGGGCCTAATCCCCGCACGGTGCCCGGGACTTGCGTTGGCATAGTGCCCGTGCCCTAATTGAACAACAGCGGCCTGGTTGGGGAAGAGTCGTCGGAGGGGAGGGGATCTCACTTTCACTTTCGCTTTCGCCTTCCAGTCTCCAGGGCGCCCGGGACGGGGCGTGCGCGGCGCCAGCCACTGGTTGCATGCCCATTTACCCTGTACGGGCCAGGAGATTGTCTACACGGCAGATTGCGATGTCGACCAGATCGGACGCCGAAAAACAGAAGCCCAAGAACACCAGGCGGGGCACCTACACCCAGACTAATAACATGGACCGCTATGCCCATCAGAGGGGGTCCCCGGGCGGATCAGGCCCGACGTCGGAAGCCTCGAAGGACGCGGCATCCCCCTCCACAGAATTAACCCTGCAGGACATCATGGGGGCCATCGAAGGGATGAAGACCTCGATTGGGCAGCAATTTGAGACCCTGGCACAAAAAGTAGATGCCATATCGATAGATGTCAATCTGGTTCGGGCCGACCTCGGCAAAACTAATGAGCGGGTTCAGTCCTTGGACCTCAAGACTGCCGGCCTCCTGGGCGATGTCTCCGGCCTCCAGCAGGAAGTCCGTACTCTCCGGGCAGCAAATGATCACTTCGCCCGCCGGTTGGAAGACTTCGAAGGCCGTGCAAGGCGCAACAACGTGCGCATCATTGGGGTCCCGGAAAATTCGGAGGAGCAGTCGGTGGACCTGTTCGTGGAGGACCTGGTGGTGAACCATCTGGCACCCAAAGGCCTTAGCAAGTTCTTTACCGTCGAACGGGCCCATAGAGTTCCTGGCGGGAGGCCCAAGGTGGGGGCCCCACCAAGGCCGATTGTCGCCCGGATCTTTAATTTCAGGGATCGAGATGCCATACTACAAGCATCGCGGATGGCCGGCCCGCTGCCATTCCAGAACACTACTGTAAGCTTTTATCCGGACTTCACCCAGATGGTGCAAAAGCAGCGGCAAGGCTTCATGGCGGTCAAGAGAAGACTGCGTGAGATGGGACTAAAATATGCCATGCTCTTTCCTGCAAGGTTGCGGGTGGTGTTCGAAGAGCGAACTTTCTTTTTTGAGGCACCCGACATGGTCGGAGACTGGCTGGACACTCTGCCCCAAGGGCGGCCTGGCGTGGAACGCTCTGGTGGCGCAGATGGTGCTGGTGACGAACATTGAACCAGGACTTAAGTACCATGACTCCGATCCCTCCGGGAGGTTGATAGTCCGGGGGGTGGCGGGGGCAGTAGGGGAGCTTTTTCCTCCTCTGGGGTTCTTTCCGTAGACTAGTTCTATAAGGGGCGACAGGCACACTGCAAGTTGGGGGGCACTTTAGAGCTTACGCAGGGGTGCAGGGTGGGGGGTGGGTGGGGTTTGTTGTTGGGGTTGTTGTTGTTTTTGGTTCTGCAAGGCGTCAAGATGCAAGCTCCTGTGGTTCGGGTCGGGTTCCACGCGGGTGGTGGTGGTCTCCTTACATGCTGGGATGGGGGGTAGGGGCCTCAAAATACTCAGTTGGAATGTGAATGGCCTGGGGGATCGTATTAAGCGTGGGATTGTACTGCAATTTCTGAAGAGATGTGCCCCTGATATTGTCCTCTTGCAAGAGACGCACTTGATTGGCAACACGTGCCATGCACTCAATCGTAAAGGCTATAAATTTGTTGCGCATTCCGGGTTCACCTCGGGTTCCAGAGGGGCGGGAATACTAGTCAGGTCCTCTCTGCCATTTGAGGTTGACTCTACTACTGTAGACGATAGGGGGCGCTTCGCGGCAGTAGCAGGACGGTGGGAGGGCAGGACGCTGGTCCTGGTGTCGGTTTATGTCCCCCCTGCATTGCAGCCCTCTACCCTAGCGGACTTAGAGAGGACATTACTGGATCTCCCAGAGGGAGTGCTGGTGGTGGGTGGTGACTTTAATGCGGTCGGCTCAGGCCTGCTTGACAGGCACCCGCAGAGGATTTCGGGGGGGGCTCAGAAGTGGCTTCCTGATTTCATAGATACCCTAGGGCTGGTTGATTGTTGGAGAATGTTGCATCCCACACAACGGCAGTACACTTTCCACTCAGGTGCGCATGGCAGTCTCTCCAGAATTGATTATGTCCTTACTCTGGCTGCACACGCTTCCAGTGTCTCTGAGGCCAGGCACATGGCACGAGGTATTTCTGACCATTCTCCGGTGTGGATCTGTATGGATGTTGCCAGAGGAGTGGGTGGTAGGATGGCCCCAATTAACCCGTGGCATCTTAGAGACCCTGTGACTCGTAGTGAGGTACTTAAGGCGATCGACCGTTATTTTCAAGAAAACCTCGGTTCGGTCACGTCGGCGGTGTCCTTGTGGGAAGCATTCAAAACCGTGATTAGGGGTGAGGCCCTCTCCTTGATTACAGCGGCCAAGCGTCGGAAAGACGCGGAGGTCGCCCAGCTTGAGGCGGAGATCGCAGACCTAGGGCTGGCCCTGGAAGGGGAGGTCACGGAGGAGGCGCTGCACAAATTGAGCCTTAAGCAATCGGAGTACAGGGCCCTCGCGACTGACGCAGCCAAGGCTCTGAGTAGGGAACAGCGGGGCCGTCTGTACGACGTCGGGGACAAGGCCGGGAAATTGATCGCGTGGCTGGATAAGAAGGAGAGGGTCAATCGAGTGGTGCCGGACCTAGTGACGGAGGATGGCGTCACGGTCACGGAGCCGGAGGGCATAGTCCAGTGCTTTGCGGATTACTTCCACACGGTCTATACATCCGTGTCGGACAGGCCAGTGGAGGACTCATGTGCACTCCTGCGCGATCTCGCCCTGCCTTGCCTCTCCGACGTGGACAGGGACGACCTTGATGGCGACATCACGGTCGATGAGATTGCGGGGGCGATCCGTTCTTTGCGTCCGGGCAAGGCCTCGGGTCCGAATGGTCTGCCCATTGAGCTCTACAAGCTCCAGCCGGACAAGATCGCTCCGCATTTACGAGCCATGTTTGTGGAGGCGCGGGCGACGGGTTCCCTCCCGCTCGACCAGCGCCTGGCAACGATCGTGGTCATCCATAAAGATGGCAAGCCTAGAAACAGGTGCAGTTCATACAGGCCGATCTCGCTCCTTAATGCTGAGCCGAAGATCCTTGCTAAAATCCTCGCGAACCGGCTAGTCAGGGTGGTCGGTGACCTGATCCACCCCGACCAATCTGGATTCATCCCACATCGTAATACTGCGTTGAATCTTAGGCGCATTCATGGTGTGATCGCAAGGGTCGGGACGATGCGGGAACCGGCCGTGGTGGCTGCGCTCGACGCAACGATGGCATTTGACACGGTTGAGTGGGCATATTTGTGGGCCGCGCTCGCGAAGTTCGGCTTCGGGCCCGGATTTGTGGGCTGGGTGAGGCTCTTATACGAAGGACCTCTCGCCAAAGTTGCAGTTAACGGGAGGGCCTCCAGTCCCTTTGACTTGGGAAGGGGTACCAGGCAGGGTTGTCCCCTCTCGCCGCTGTTGTTCGCTCTCGCCCTTGAGCCGCTAGCGGCATGGATACGGTGGCACCCAGACGTGAGGGGGATTCGCTGGTCCCCCGACCACGAGGACCGCATTTCCCTCTATGCCGACGACATTCTGCTCTATCTTACCTCACCCCGGAAGTCCCTTATAGTTGTCTGCGACATCTTGACTTCCTTCGGGAGGAACTCGGGGCTCACCATCAACTGGGGTAAGTCATATCTGTACGCCCTGTGTGGAGACGCTCCGGTTCCCCCGCGGAATTGCCCGATCCAGATCGCCCGGGAGGGTTTTCTGTATCTTGGGATCTATATTTCGGCCGACCCCACGGTACGGTATGAGCGAAACCTGCTCCCTCCGTTGGCGCGCCTGCGGCGGGACGTGGCAGGCTGGAGGCGGCTGCCGCTTTCCCTCCTCGGTCGTGCGGCGCTATTTAAAATGATGTCGCTTCCCCGTTTTCTCTATGCCCTGCAGAACACCCAGGAGCTGGTTCCGGCCAGTTACTTTCGGGAGGTTGAGAGTCTACAGCGTTCGCTGCTGTGGGACGGCCGCCCGCGTATAGCGATAGCAAAATTAACTCTCCCTTGGTATGACGGGGGTATCGCGCTTCCCGACATCCGGAG
Organism: Triturus cristatus; assembly: GCF_964204655.1. NCBI lineage: Eukaryota > Metazoa > Chordata > Amphibia > Caudata > Salamandridae > Triturus > Triturus cristatus. The sequence goes on from NC_140584.1 coordinate 20,765,135, forward strand.
ATACTATTGGGCCTCCCAACTGAGCGCAATCAACCACGGAGTCTACGGTCCTGCGCTTAGCCCCGGCTTCGCTATGGACCGGTGGTTGCTGCGGGGTGGTGGCTACTATAGAGCACTTTATTCAAGGGCCCCGGCTGGGTCCCTCACGGGGCCGACCGGGGTGGCGGTGCACGTGTGGAAGGTAGTCACGAACTCCCTGGGGTGGAAGGATAGACTCACACTGGCCACTCCGCTGTTTGACTCGGACATGCTGGGGAAACTCTGGCACTCTAAGGGTTTCGACAAATGGGACCTGATTGGTATCTCCAGGGTGGGGGACATGCTGGCCAAGGGGCGGATTAAGTCGTTTAAAGAGCTGCAGACGGAATATGCGCTAGAGGGCACGGAATACTTCCGGTACGCGCAGGTACGCCATGCGCTGCGGTCGGTCCTCGTTGAGGGGGAGAAGGTGCCTGAATCCTCTCCGCTGGAGGACCGGATCTTGGACGGCCATGTGCCGGAGAGCACAATCTCTCTCATTTACAAGAAGCTGGTGAACGTCCGTACCGATCTCCTCCTGGGGGTGCGGGACCAGTGGACTAGAGACGGTCTTGAGCTGGACGATGAGGACTGGCAGTACGCTGTCTCCTCCCCGAAAGAGGTTGCCATCCCCGCCAGGCTGCGGCTGGTCCAGCTTAAGATACTCCACAGAGTCTATGTCACTGGCCCCCGGTTGGTCCACATGGGTTTCTCCGAGGACGGGCTGTGTAAGAGGGGCTGTGGGATGGTGGGCACCTTTCTGCACATTATATGGGAGTGTGGTGTGATTGCGGAATTGTGGAAGCAGATTCACGTTGTGATGCAGGAGGTCACGGGTATTGTGTTGCACTCAGAGGCGCGGCGCTGTCTTTTGAACGTGTGGGGCCCTACAGACTACGATGCTGCGCAGACTCAATGGGTGACCCTTGGTAATATGGTGGCCAAGCGGGATATTGCACGATTGTGGGGATCCCCTAGCCCGCCCACCCTGGATGCATGGAAGGATAACATGGACTGGTGCATGTTTCGGGAGAAAACAGTGTATTGTGCACGGGGGAGGCCCAAGAAATGGCATAAGGTGTGGGGGGGTTGGAACCAGTATAGGGGGTACATCTGCCTGCCTCCTGCCACTGACCCACCAGAGGAGCACCTTTCCCCCTAGCCCCACTTCCGACTTGAGTTTTGCTGATGAAATCTGATAGAAAGTTAGTGCCTCTGCCTCTCCCTCCCCTCCGCACTTGAGGGCTGATCTGATGGTGGATATGGGGCCGCCTCATCGGTGGGAACTGACGCGAACACATGATGTGTATTGCCTTGCTTGTTATGTTTTACTTTAAAAATTGAAACCTTCTTTCTCTCCTGCTTGACAGCTATAGAAGACTACACATGTTGATTGACGAGCTGCCGAACCTCCGGGTTGTCGGCTGAATAGCTGTGTATCTGAAATATCCGAATAAAGGTTTTTAAAAAAAAAAAAAAAAAAAAAAAATCCTGTTGTGGAAAATAAACGGATACAAGAAAATATCGATTCAAGATAATGTTGACAAATTCATCAAAAGTAACGATATTGTGTGCTTGCAGGAGACTTGGCTGTGTGACGATACCCTAGAAACCGTAGTTATAGAAGGATTCACCCAACACTCTAAAGCAGCAAAGAAAAACACCTTGGGGAGGCCATTGGAGGGCAACTAACGCTGATCTCTACACAGATAGCTAGGAAGGTCGAAAATGTGAAGCTAAACTGTGTTTGGGCACTAGGCTGTAGGGCTCTGCTGCAGAAGTCGGATGCCTGTTATGATGGAATATGCATTATAAATGTATATATACAGAAGGGAAAAGACCATGAATATAAGGAGAACCTGGGGAAGCTGAAAGAAGATATAGCGTTCGTAAGTGAAAATTATCAGAAGGATATATTATTAGTGTTAGGTGATTTTAATCATAGATTAGATCCCCGAAGGGTGGATAGCTGGCACAAGGAACTACTAACATCTTATAATATTGAAGTGGCCAACTTCCCTAGAGGAGAGACCTCTCCACAGGATACAAAATGTTCTCAGTTGATGGGTTCATTAGGTATGGTATATCTAAATGGGAGAATGCAGTTGGATCGGCCAGCAAGTCGCACTTTTATGAAGGGCCAGCAACTCTGCCCAATAGATTATGTGTTTGCCCATGCTTGGCATTTTGGGCTAATCAAAAATTTTGAGGTGGTGAAAATGGAAGGCAGTGACCACTACCCTCTGAGGACAGAATTATATTTAGCAAGCAGTAAGAAGAGAGAAAGGGTTCTACAGGTACATGTGGTTTACCCTAAACGGCTGACAACCAGGATAACAGAGGAACACATTGAGAAATTAAAGCACCCCCAGCTGGCGATCCCGGTAGAAGAAATCCACTCTAAAAATGGAAGCATCTGGTTCGAAACCATTATAAGTAAGCTAGTGGACACCCTAAAGATAAAATTTAAACCAAGAAAGTCAGGGCTTGGACGCCAGAGAGCTAATAAAAATATGCATGCCTGGTTTGATGATGAATGCCGAGTAGCAAAGGCACAGATCAGGCAGAAGGAAAGAAGGATAAGGGGTAGGTTTATTGTGGAAATATCTCAGTCCCTCCAGTCACTCAGGGTAAGATATAAAACATTAATTAGAAATAAAAAAAGAACTTATAAAGATAACTGCTGGACAAATATGTTGGAGGTAATTGAAACAAGAGATGTAAAAGGTTTTTGGAAATTGGTCCAAGAAAGTGCGGGTAGAAAAGCAGGATCCCTAGACTGTATGGTCCCTGAGGACGACTGGGTGGGTTACCTGGGAGAGATATATGGGAACTGGCCAATACAAGATAAGGTTGGGATGCCAGCTTGGCCACTGGTGAGGGACGACCTAAAAGAACAATTTTCCTCCAGTTCTATAAAGAAAATACTAGCCAATTTGAACCTCACCCGTGCTGCTGGCCCAGACAATCTTCCAGCAGTAATAATAAAGACTAGACCAGAATGGTGGGCAGAGTTTTTCGCAAAGATGTACCAAGTGATCTCGGAGACAGGAATTGTACCAGAAAGTTGGAGGGGTGCAATTATAAGACCAATTCATAAGAAGGGCGATCGGAAATTACCAAAGAACTATAGGTTGATAAATCTCCTAGATGTAGGGGAGAAATTCTTTGCAAAAGTCATTTGGGACTACTTAAAGAGGGGGCGGAGGAAAATCGGATTATACCCCCAGAACAGGGGGGTTTTAAAGCGGGCCATTCCACAATTGACCATTGTTTTGCTCTCTGGTCCATAGCGCGGCAGTCGATCGAACAGCGTGGAAATTAATTTTGTTGTTTTGTGGACTTCCGTGCAGCTTTCGATCTGGTGGACCGGGAGCTATTGTGGGAGGCCCCAATTAGCTATGGTAACCCAAAAGATTTGCTAAGTCTGGTTCAAATGCTCCGCACAAAGAATTGGGCCCAGATAATTTTAGATGTGGATGGAAGTTTAACCAGGAAGATTGAGATTGGAAATGAATTGCGGCAGGGATGCGTATTGGCCCACCTGCTGTTTTCCTTGTTCTTGGCAGATTTGCCATTGACCATAGAGACCGCCAACGGGGCAAGCCCAAAACAAGATGGTAAGCATATTGCATGTTTGCTCTATGTGGACGACCTGGTGATCACGGATCAGACCGAAATCGGCCGAAATCGGCCTGTAAAGATATTTAACGATTATTGCTCCAAGAAAAAACTTGTGGTTAATATGGACAAGACTAAAGCCCTGAGATTTGGCCGGAGGAAAGCTGGGTTCATATTGTTTTTGGGGACCGAGAAAGTAGAAACAGTCACAGAATATAGGTATTTGGGAATGTGGATTGAAAGAAATTTGAAATGGCATACCCATCTAGATGCGTTAAAATTAAGAACATCAGCATCAATTAGCGGTTCGAAATTGTTTGAAAAAACCTACGGTGCGATGTCAGATAGACCAGTGTTAAAAGCTTATTCTGCCCTAGTACCTCCGCAGTTTCTGTATGAACTTCTATACTTGAGCGGCAAACAGGGCTGGGATATTGAGGAAGGCCAATATTTTAAAAAACCTATTCTCACTCCTCTTGTCGGCAATGGTACAGGCCATGACTTGAATTAGGACTGATTTCATGGGGCATTGTAGCCAGTATGGCTCTTCTCCGTTTTTGGCAACGCCTAGGAATAGGTGAGAACACCAAAATATCACAATGGTGTAAAAACGAAATTCAGAACAGCGAATTAAAATGGACAAAAGAGACTAGAGCTATCATGACAAAACTGTGTTATACGATGAAGGTTAAATTGTGCCCCATCACTTACATGATTAATTGTGATAAGAAGGTACTTAGGACGTTGGGGAACGAAATATCGCAGGCACAGGATCAAAACAACCTTGCGAATAAAACCTCAGTACACTTTATGACTAAGGCATGGAAAAATGAACAATGCTTTCCCTACGTTGACAGGTTACCCGATTGCCGTTTGCGAAGAGAGGTTTTAAGGGTAAGAATTGAGGTAAACCCGTGTTATGTAAATAATGTGGTAAAAAGCTCAACGGTTGATAAGATGGGAAGATGTATTCGCACTTTGGGCACTTCATGTGACTTGTTACATATCTTAATAGATTGCCAGAAGTTTCTTGATATTCAAATTATGTTTTTAAGACCGATGTTTAGGAAATATGAGATAAATCTAGGGCCCAGGCTGTAATTTTGGTGACTGAAATGAACCACTTAGACATTGCCGTTGCTATTGGGAAGTTCATGCAAAGAGTGAAGGCACTTCTTATTGGTTTTAAATGAGTTTTTAAGTCACCCAGACTTAATTAATTAATGGAGGGTGTATTAATTGTATGTGTTTTAAAATGTGTTTAAGGTTATGCAATTTTAGATGTATTTTAATTATATATGTAAGGTTTGAGGACCAAGGGTCTAAATAAACGCAAATTGAACTGAACTGAGGTTAATATTATGATCTCTAAGTAGGTTCATAACACAAGGTTCTAACTGGTAACCAAAATGCCTTAACTTTAAATACTGATTGCAGATATTTAGATGAGTATCTATGTTTTCCTAGAGGAATGCTACATCTCCTCTTATCGCCATACCTGTTCACTACTTGGAGAGGTGGAGGGCGGGATATCAGAAGGGGGATTTGGTTTCTCATATTGTCTTATTTAATTATGTTGTTTTCTAATGTCACTGTTTTCTCAAATCTTGTCAGTCTCAATTTCCATTCTGTCAGCACTCCCAAGAGGAAAATGACCCAATCTTACCACACAAAGATAACTCAACTAATTCACAAATTCACTGGGAAGGTAAACCCCACAGACACTTGGTGTCTGCATGATGATATTGTTTGGTCACTTGGGCACCGCTCATTACATTCAATGAATCACACACGAACACAGATGAACCTTCAAAAACAAACGTTGCTCACCCTAAGAGCTACTAGACACTTGGACTCCTACTACACAGTTCCTTGTAATGATCTCGTCTGTATAGACCACCAGTACATTAATGACGATGAGTTCGACAACTCCGGATATTAAGATAATATCCCTGAATGTTAAAGGTATCAAATACCCAATCAAAAAAAGGAACATTTTTGACTACATCTATTAACAGAAAGGGGATTTTATTCTTTTGCAAGAAACTAAGATTGATGCAACAAATCTTAACTGACTTAGATTTCATTAATACTCCGATGTGACAGGTTCTGCTGCTATAGGTAAGAAAAATGTTGTCTTAACACTAATTTCAAAAACTCCAACATAGACTTAATTACAAGCACAGCTGACTCACAAGGGAGATACATTATTTCCAAACTAGCCAAACATGGGACAGAATTCTTTATCGTAAACCTATTTGCACACACCAAGGACGACCCTGACTTTTGGAATGAACTTTCTAAACAACTCAAACGAATCCCTGACTCTGCAACAACCATTTTTGTAGGTGATTTCAACCTACCACTGGATACCGCAATAGACAGGAACTCACACTGCCCTTTCAGACCGAACAAATCACACAAAGCGCTTAAAAAACTTTGTGAGAAATTTAACCTGATTGACACATGGAGAACACAAAACCCCACAGAAAGAGACTGCACCTTTTATTCCCACCCCCATAACTCATATTCGCACATCGACTACCTTCTTATATCCGGAAACGCCATTAATCGGATCAACCAAACTACTATTTAGCCAAGGGTGATATCAGACCATTCCTGCATCACCTCATCTATTACTGATCCGGCTCCATGCACAAAACAACCTCTCTGGAGATTTAATGTCGAAACCATTTCATCGGAAAAGAAGATTACTAATTGAAGAGACCATCAGAGACTTTCTGGAAGAGAATAAAATAGGTGATACCTCTGACCTCATACGCTGGGAAGCCCTAAAAACCGCAGTGAGAGGGGTAAATATTAAAATAAGATCGGCCACGAACAAGGAAGCAAATAACATGCTTCAGAAACTAGAAAAAGAGATCTCAGACTTGGAGAAACAACACATCTTATCTAGAGATGATCTACTTTTAAATGAAATAGTGAACAAGAAGTATGAATACAATAAAATTGTAGGTACCAGAGCGGGAGTCTGGATCAGTAAACAAAAAAGCATCAAACTATGTGAATCTAACAAAGCAGGGAAAACTTTAGCATCCTATGTGAAATTCAAAATGCAGAAACGTACAATAAATGCAATAAAAGACTGGATAGGCCTCGTTCACACTGAGCCAAATAAAATAACAGAGATATTTAAAGATTTCTATCAAAACTATATGAGAAAAATACAACACTGGACTTCTCGAAGTGCCAAAACTATCTAAACGAATGTAACCTGCCCGCAATTACAGAACAAGAAAAACTCTTAATTAAAGACCCAATAACTTCTGAAGAAATTATAGACACAATTAAAAAACTCAAAACAGGGAAAGCTTCAGGCCTGGATGAGTATACTGCCAAATTCTTTAAGACCTTTGCCAACTGATTAATCTCTCCTCTGCTGAACCTGCTCAATCACTTCTCCGAAACAGGACAAATCACGGGCACCCCAGGGGGAGCAATCATTACTGTGATACCAAAAGACAGTTAGGACCCTTGTCTCCCTAAAATGTATGGATCTATTTCATTGATAAATGTTCACTGTAAAATCTACGCCATGATTTTAGCGAATCGTTTGCAAAAGCATATCTCAAAACTCATACACCCCTCACAAGTCAGACTTTTAAGGAATAGGCTCTCCAGAAACAATACCAGGATTTTATGTCACGCAATAGAGAAATCCAAACTTTTCAAATCCCCAACAGTTGCTATCACTCTAAACGCTGAAAAAACGTTTGATAAGGTGGACTGGTCTTACTTGAACGTAGCGCTAGAAAAATTCATCTAGGCGAGAACCTAAATTGTATGATCATGGCCCTATACTATAAAACAAACGCTAGGGTAAGAGCAGGGGGCATCATCTCCCACCCCAAAAACAGGGCATGAGACAGGGCTGCCCACTCTCCCCATCCTTATTTCTATTAACAATAGAGCCCTTTCGATGTCATTTAAGAGAGAACAACAACAATACAGGTATACAATTCGGAGACACTACAGTCAAAATTAGTGCCTACGCTGATGATGTACTAATCATCTTTGAAAATGCTGACAAAGCTATTCCAGCCTTAATGTCCACGATGCAAAGAATCTCAGAAATCTCAGTATACACGCTTACTAAAGACAAAACGGAGGTAAAGCTTTTTAACAACTTCAGCAACAAAGGAATCATAGGGAATACTCGCTCAGCATGGCAACTAGGGTGTATTAAATACTTAGGAATAGAGTTTGCAAAAGACCTAATCACCACCCTGCAAACGATTGAAAGTATTCTTTTAAACAAAATCAACTCGCTTCTAGATGGTTGGTCTCCAAAGTTCCTGTCCTGGTGGGGGAAGAGTGAAAACCTTAAAAATGATGATCACTTGACTGATCAATTATCTAATCAGCATGCTCATCTTAACCCTTTCTAATGACTTTCTGAACAAAATTGATAATATCTTCAACTCCTTCCTTTGGCAAGGAAAAAAGTCAAGAATAACACTTAAAAAGCTTCAACTATCCAAAGAGAATGGTGGTGTAGGGCTTCCCAACTTCATGAATTATGAAACAGCATGTCTATGTAAACAGGGACACTTGTGGTTTGACGATAATCTAGATTTGCCAATATGGGTGAATATAGAGAAATCTCTTCTAAATAACTTCCCACTTCCTGCAGTCTTTACAATGAACATCAATCACATACCACACCATCAATATATCATCCAAAACAAAAAATGTGCGCTCCTGCGGCTAGACCATCTTACGCAGATAAAAATAAAAAAGTCTAACCTGAACTCTCTATGGTACAATCCCACTCTGAAAATAGATGGACAAATGACATACTGGCAAAAATGGTCGATTCATGGCATTAATTTAGTCAAGACCCACAACCTTTTACAAGTCTGCAAACACGTTTTAGTTTAGATCCACCAGACTTCTATAGGTTTTTAGAATTAAAAGCTCAACTAACGAAACTCCAATTACTCCCCTTGCATCCATCCATTCTCACGCTAAGGGGCCTGCTCTTAAAATCTGAGCACAAAGTTTATAAAATATATAAATTACTACTCCCCAGCCCAAGAAAATCAAACTCCTGCAACGAGCTGAAATGGGAATCTGAACCAAACTCAAAAAATATACCATTTGATTGGAAAAGTATTCACAAAATATCCCCTCAAACAAGATCTGAACATCACTTGCACAGGCAAAATACATGATCATTAATAAAGCCTACTGGATGCCATCCAGAATATTCGTTATACAAAACTACTGGGACAAAATCTTTAACCGCATAAAAAACACTTTCAATATTGAGCCCTCTAGAGAATTCCCTGCATCCTTCTGGGTCATCAAGATCCTTAACTACACAACGAGGGTGACCGTTGTCTCTTAGACTTGATGCTTACACTTGCATGTAAACTAATTCTTAATAACTAGAAAAAAAACTAAGACAGTCACCTTTAGGATGTGGCAAGAATGGCTCTCCTTTCTTAGAGGGGTGAATAATCTATCTCTACAACTATCGCCTTGCCGGTCTACAAATAAAAAGATGTGGAACTCACTGGACACAACTTCTTTCAATTACAATCCACCCTGATTAACTGTATACCCATACTTCCCTTCTGGGGTTAGGTTGGTCCTAATGTTAACTACTTGATAAACAGACCATGGTAGATAATTTCCTTTAAAAGGTCAGACTCAATCAAATTAATGCTGACAACCTTTCTAGCATCATATCTTACATTTCCACCATAGTTTATGTTTTCTTCTCAATCCTTTTAGTTATTTATGAAGTATGGACAATGACATGCTTTATGACCTGAATTAGATGTACTCACCCAACTACTGGAATATTATGTAACAAGATTCCTTAGACACAACCTTGGGTTCAATATATATATTCAATCTACTAAGCCTTCACTCTAATTGTTATCTCCATGTGTATAGAGATGCTTCAACAGAACCATAGGCACAATATATGTTGTCAATGTATCAAGGTATCAATCGAATGAATGTCTTACCATGCACTAAAATGCTTTCAATGTCATGGTGTCAATTACCTTAATGCATGCTATGTAGTACGCAACAAGACGCCTTAAACACGAACATAGACACAAGTTATGCAATCAATGTATCAAGGTATGAATCGACTTGATGTTTCAATATGTATCAGGATGATGTCAAAGCCATGATGTCAAATAGCTTTTTGCGGGCTACAACGACCTGAGTCTTAAGTATACCATCTCACATGCCTCCGACTTCCTTTACTTTAATCTTATAACCCCATTAGAAGCATGTCTTTGACCGGAATTATGTTAAATTTCCTTCTGTTGTGATTTTATACTTTGTTTTACTTTCTGTGTTTTATGCAGTTTATTTTCTGGACAACAAAAACTATTTAAAATAAAATAAAAATTAAAAATACAAATTTGAACTAAATAAGACTGAAATTCACCAGTTATAGTTCACTGAGCTAACTATAACTTGAGCCCCCGCTATGTACTGCTTATGAACTCACATATTACCGCACACTTGACATGTATGATAATGGAATCTTACTTTACGGTAAAAAATAGGGATTCAAAGGACCTTAAAATTAAGTGAAAATGTTAATTAAAACATACTATTGTAAACTAACAAAACAACTGATATTCACGAGGTATAGTTATCTCAAGTAACTATAACTCATGTCCTAACTACAACTCACGCTTTAAATAAACGGAACCTAGTAGCTTCAGTGACGCGGATAAAAGATTTTAAGCTTATGAGTGATGATGAAAAAACATGTTTTTTTGGACTTGAGAATGAGGGAAAAAAGCTATTTAATTCTCGATGTCCAAAGCCTATCTTGAACTCTTGGAGCAGGTGAACCACATCATATTGATTATCCCAACAAGGAACTGTTATGACTGGGTAACAACTCTGCCTGGTGAAATCACATTTAAATTGAAAAAGGGACTATAACTGTAGCCCTCATAGTAGGTAATGTGTTCCAGGGAAAATAAAAAGTAACTGCGGATACGTTGTATACTAGACTTAAGGAAACACTTATGATTTCTGTGGTGATAAATCGAAAGAAGGTAAAGTTGCAGGCTTCCACTACAGGCAAAGAAGCGGCTGTGTTTACACAATCAGGAGCCTAGGGTAAACAAACACTTACATTCTTTCTGGTTATATACATTAGAATAAATTACAGAATTTGTGACAACATAGCAGTAGAGAGCTGTTCTTAAATCCACCATCAGTTATGCCTATTGAAGGGCGTACAACAAGGCTGAACATGTCGGAATTACATATTTAAAGATATAGTCCCTGCTCCATGCTCCCCCACTACCAGTCAGACGCTCAAAGCCAGACTCCAACAACACTCTACTGTTCCTGCTTTAGAATACTAGAATTTTGGTGAAAACAATCCAATCCACAAGGTTCATTTATCCTTCCAGAGTTCTTGTCAACCTTTCCTCTCTCCTTGTTTCACTTTCCCTTTTGGCCTTCCCTATTCTAATGCTTTAAGATGAAACTGCAGTGTACAAGTACTCAGTATAGCATAACAACGAAATTCTAAAAACCAGGAGTGCAAAAAATGGTATACAAATCTAAATATGCAATGATATATTACTGCCATCCATGCCCTGCATAAGGTCAGTATGGTAAAATCCAAAACTACACAGGGAGATTGTGCATTAAGTAAAAACTACACTATTGCTGACCTCAATCCAAAATATAAAGTTTAAATTGCTGCAAGACCGCCCTTATTAGCTAGCTGCTATGTAATTAGGACATTGTTAAACTCTTTTAAAGGAACAACAATGACCAACACTCACCATCATAGCATTTGATGATTTCTAAATTGCCATTTCCACTAATATCTGTAGAAAATATGATGGTTAACATACGTCAAGCTCACATGAAAATGTAGGACCACATGCATCCCATGCAGTAGACCATTCGCCAAACACACAGCAATGAGTCAGAAAGCCCCGTAAAGTTGATAGTCTGGGCCTGCCAGAACAGAGCTAAGCAGCAGTGCTGTGTGTGCCAAATCTCAGAATGTCATTTGGGGAAGTAAATTATCTACTCCTAAGTATGTTGGAAACAGTGGACAAAAAATGATTGAGCCAACTCCGGGTTTCACTGTTTCTTAGAGGATACAGATATAATTGCACTGCTAAGGCCATATACCACCTCACCTCGTGGAACTTGTGTAGACATTTAAGGAACTCATCCTGATTGCCATCAGATAAATGTAGAGATGTCGTACTCATTGCATCCTATCCAAGTCATTAAGGAGCATGAAGTAAGTTCTGTGTCTACTGTCTACGGTTCTTAACCTTTTGACTTGCGTGAACCCCCACTCAGTTGTTACTGAAACTCGGGGACCCCCACTGTAATCATTACTGGAATCCAGTGACATCCATATTGAGTAATTACTGGAAGTCAGGGACCTCGGCCTAAGCATTTTTGATCATTTGAACCGCATAACAATTCATTAAAAAAAATCCAGAAACAAGCATTCATAAAAGAAATATACAAATGCTGGAACGTTTACTTATTTCACTAACTGCTCCCATTAATCAATTAGAAAAAACGTTAATATTTAGCCTCCAATTTCAAATTTCTTCCCATTTACAGAATTAAATTTTCGATTCTATGGCAGGACCGGAGGCTTAAGATTAGGCTTTCAACTTTCTCCATTTATTAACTCCAGCAGCTTTACAAAAGATCACATTAAACATAAGAACTACATTTCCCATGATGCATAGGGAAAATGAAAGTCAAAAGAGTCCAACAGAGGCAGCCAATCCTGAACAGGGGCTACACACAACTTCCCTCGAGGACGCTCTATCCTCCTCTTTCTCCACTGCTCCAGCAGCATACAGAGGAGTGTTTCTCTCTCTCTCTTGATTTTGGGGCTTATATTGTGATTTTCTGTGTTAATGTGCATGTTTTCATCCACACGTGCGTATTATTGTGCCCTGGCTGCAGTGCACAATAATACGGTTTTCTTGTTTTCCCCTTGTTCAGGTCGCGGGAGTGTCTCTCGCTCCTTCGCGGACGCTTAATTGCTGTGAGGCTCTCTGCGCGGTGGGGCCCTCCCGCCGCTAGGGGACTGAGCGCCCATTGTCTGTCACGCGCTACGCGCGTTTACCTCCCGCAGTGCCAGCGAGACGTCTCTTACGCTCAGGATATCGCGGAGAGATTGACTTGGCTGCGAACCTAATTACACGTCGGAAAAGGTTTTTATTGATGTTTGAATAGCGTTTCAAAGCTTGGGTACAATATCTCAGGAGAGCCCCTGCCTGGAGCTTGAACACCCGTACACCGGGTAGGAATTAGCTTTCATTATAAAGGAACTAGCCCAGACAGGCTGTTCCCTCGTTACAAGAAGGGTGAGATAGTCCCTGGGCTAAGCCCTCCATATTAAAAGTGTACCCACATATCCTATATTGTCTCATACCTATCTAAGGTTTTCCTTAGCCAGATCCCCAGTGTTTGTGCAACAATGGCAGACTATGACGATTATTATGAGGAGGAGGAGATTACTTACCTGCCGATTGACGATCCCTTTTGCCAAGTTATGGACCCCTCCAACCTTAAGACAGTTTCTCAAGTGGTTGCTCCCCTGGAGAAGAGATTAGACCGCCTGCAGGCACAATGCCAACAACCCCTCTTCCCGAGGGAAGATTTATCGGGGTCAAAGAAACCCCCACCTCCAGGTGAGCCATGCCCTAAAGCTGTAGACCTGAATCGAAAGCGCGTTGCAGACGCTTGCGTAGATACAGATGCGTTTGCACATTTAAAAAAGGTGTTTATGGATGCTCAGCCCCCCTCAGTGCCCAGTAAACCGGTGGAAAATCTGGCGGTACCCTCTAGTTTCACAGATGACCTGCCTACGGGCGACCCAGATGTCCGATGGTGACGGAGATTCAGGAAGGCCATGGCACCCAGCTAAGGTAGATCAGATGGCAATCCCGGAGACAGACAGTGATATGCTCAATCCCGATGATCTCCTGCACCCAAGGTCAGCGGAATGGGTTTCAGCCCCAAAGGTTGCTGCCTGCATGGCGGCTAGATTGCATAAACCGCTGGATAAGGAGGTCAGAAGCTTCCTGAGGGCAGAGTGTCCACGGATGGCCCTGGAGGGGAAGGTTGCAAGTCACTCCAGAGATGGACGCTAAAATGGCCACCTTCTTAGCTAAATTCATCCGTGACCCCAAAAAGGGTATTGATCGCTCATGGAGAGCATGCCAGGATAAGCTCCTGGACACGGCAGGCCCCCTGGCAAAAATTCTAGACATGGCCGAAGACGCCAAGGCCTTGGCACTCATATCTCCCCAGACACGCTCTCTAGCTGGCCCAGAGAGCAATCATTTTTCTGGGAAATGCCAATGTGGCAAATTCCACAGAACGTCGGGGTCTCTATTGATTAAAATAGATCCCAAGTTAGGAGAACTGGCCACCTCAGAGGCTGGTCCAGTTGCAGAGGGTAATCTCTTTGGAGACCCCTTTGTAAAGGAATTAGGCAGATTCGTAAATATGTTTAATTCATTGGATAAGGCCCAAACATCCATTCAACGCATATTCACCCCGCGTGTTTTTGGTCGTGGTCCCTACAACAGAGCCTCCTACAAGTCTGCTGAACCCCGTAGAGGACAGTGGCAGGACCAAGAGAAGTTTGACAACTTCTACCCCACCAGAACCTACCCACGCCGCAGGGGTGGAAGAGGAAACGGCTCCTACAATAATCAGCAAGGTAAGAGTGCAATGTTCGGGGGTGGTGAACGTAGGGGGCAGACTGCAGTTTTTTCTGTACAATTGGTCTTTTCTAACCTCAGACGCCTGGGTTTTACAGACTGTCAGAGGGTTTCAAATAGAATGTTTCGACCTACCGACTCAATCGGTTTGCCCAAAACCCCTGGTGTTCCCACAAGAGCAGATGGCACTGATAGACAGGGAAATTGCGGGTCTTTTGCAGAAAGGAGCGATCCTTCCCTCGACCTTACATCCTCAAGGTTTCCTCAGCAACATTTTTCTGGTGGAAAAGCAGAATGGGGGCTACTGCCCAGTGATAAACCTCAAGGAGTTCAACGAATGGCTCATTTATCGTCATTTCAAAATGGAAGGTATTAACCTTCTTGGGGACCTTTTGCAGAAACAGGACTGGATGGTCCGCTTGGACCTCAAAGACGCGTACCTTACGATTCCAATTTTCCCTCCTCACAGACGTTTTCTTCAGTTCCAATGGAACTCCCAGATTTTCGAGTTTGCCTCCCTTCCTTTCGGTCTCTCCTCCGCTCTGTGGTGCTTCACCAAGGTGATGAAGCCAGTCGTGGAGCGTCTCAGAGCGGAGGGGATACAATAAATAATCTATCTGGACGACATTCCCATTATGAGTCAATGTCCCCAACGCTTGCTCGTTCAGCTGCAACAGGCAGTAACACTTCTGGAATCCCTGGGGTTCGTGGTCAACGAGTCGAAATCAGACCTCATTCCTTCTCAGAGGATGCAATTGCTGGGTTTCATGATAAAATCAGTCGAAGCGACGCTAGTCCTTCCGTCTCACAAGTTATCCAAGATCAGACACGAGTTAAAATGTACGCTTGCAAGACCCACAGTATCTTTACGCCACCTAGCCAGAGTGGTGGGCCTTCCATCCACGTCAATTCAGGCCATATTTCCGGGACCCCATCACTATAGGGCCCTTCAACGCCTCAAGGGCTATCACCTAAGCAAAGGCCTTACCTACTCCCAATTCCTACCCCTCTCGGAGGAGGCCAAAACAGAGTTACGGTGATGGATAGACCATATGGAGGCTTGGAATGGCCGAGCCATTTTCGGATCTCCACCAGATCTGGTTGTAGAGTCGGATGCCAATGGTTCAGGTTGGGGTGCCCGCTGCGGAGAAGTCTCTACCGGCAGAAGATGGTCCTCTGACAAACAGGATCTTCATATCAATTGTCTGGAGTTGATGGCAGGCTCCTTCGCGGTGAAATGCTGGACCAAGAACAAAGTCCAATGTTTGGTTCTTACTCAAGATGGACAATGTAGCAGCAGTCCGCTACATCAACCATTTAGGGGGGGGGGGACGAGATCGACCGCTTTGTCGAATCTGGCGCTGGACCTCTGGGACTATTGTCTGTCCAATCTGATATCTCTCTGTCGGCGGAATATCTCCTGGGTTCATCGAACCAGGTAGCAGACTGGTGCTCCCGTCCCTGGAAGTACACCAGCCTATGGAAGCTTCAACCCAGAGTATTGAGGGAAATCCAGACTCTCTTGGGGCCTTTTTCGGTATACCTATTTGCCTCCCGACTAGATGCCCAACTGGAACAGTACTACAGTTGGCATCCGGATCCGGAAGCAGCGGCGGTGGATGCATTCCTCCATGATTGGAGTGCGGAGCAGCGCTATGCGATTCCCCCCTTTGCAATGATAATGAGGGTATCCTCCCAGGTGAGGAGACAGCAGGCAGATCTAGTGGTGATCACCCTGATCTGGAGGTCACAAGCCTGGTTTCCAGTTCTGATGGAACTTTCCTGGGATTTTCCAATCCATCTACTCCCGGTCAAGGTCTCCTCAAAGATCCTCAGGGGAATCCCCATCACCTCCTTTTCAGAGGCGGTCTCCAGTTGATGGCCTGGCGGTTTACAGGCAACGTTGGAAAGTGCCAGGCATTTCGGCAGATGCTGCCGCGTTACTCTCAAAGTCTTGGGAAGAAAGCACCAACAAGAGATACCGTTCTGCGTGGTCGAGTTGGTGTCTTCAACAGCAAGTGGATCCAATGGTGGCAGATGCTGTCTACGTCCTTAATTTCTTAGCCTCTTTAACAAAGGAGGGTCTGGCCTATAGGTCGATCAATACATTTCAGTCAGCAATCTCAGCAGGTCATTTTCCAGTTGATAATCGCCCGATTGGTGAGCACCCTCTGGTGTGCAAACTATTGAGAGGTATCAGGTTATCCGTTCCCCCAGAACCTCGTTATTCTGTTCTTTGGGATGGTAACAAAGTTTTAAACTTATTCCGTTCATGGCCATCTCATAGGTACTTGTCTAGGAAACAGTTGTCAGCAAAGCTAGCAATGCTTTTGTGTTTGATATCCTGACACAGTTTCTGATGAGCAGGCCCTGGACCATTCGGGCTGAATTTTCACCCCAGAAGAAGTTACTTTTAATATATCTAGAAGAACCAAATGCAATTCAAAGTCTGTGTCTTACCCTGCTTTTCCTGCTGTCCCCAAGTTATGTGTGGTTAGAGCGCTCAAGGCCTACGAAGTGGCAACAGTAAATATTCGCCCACAGGGCGTCAGACAATTGTTTATAGCCCTCACCAAGCCACACGGGGCGGTCTCATCACCTACGATTGCGAGATGGTTTTACTGGGCAATGCATGAGGCAGGTATTGATACTTCCCGTTTTGGAGCTCATTCTGTTCGGGGTGCAAGGCATCAAAGGCCTTTTCATAGGGGGTGCGGCTGGAGGATATCCTTAACTCCGCGGATTGGTCTTTGGACTCCACCTTCAAGAGGTTTTACTTTAAACCAGTGTATCACTGGGATCTTTGGTGGTGGATAAGCTTTAAACTAGCCTAATCTGAAGCCTCCAATCCTGCCACAGAATGAAAAACTTCCTAGCTATCGTACAGGAAAGTTTCAATTCTATTAAGGACGCAGAGGCGAGGATTAGCCCACCCTTTCAGTAGAACCCTCCCAGAACACCTACGTACTGATGGTGAGTAAGCCTTTTGCGTTTGCTTTTGGTCAATGATGATCCTGATGATATTTGTCATGACTTGCTTAGAAGTTGTCACTGTTGTTTGAGGATGATTATACTGTTACTCACTCCTAAAAGTTACATCTAGCCTTGTTTGTCTTGGGTGCAGACATTGGCAAGCAAAAATAATCAAGGACTAGCATGATGTGGTCGCAGGAAGAAAGAGGAAGATAGTGCATCCTCGAGGGAAGTTGTGTGTTGCCCCTGTTCAGGATTGGCTGCCTCCATTGGACTCTTTTGACTTTCATTTTCCCCTTTCTTAATCTGTTAATTTTATTTAATTTTCTAAGCTGTCAGGGACCCCTGGATAGGATTCAGAGACCCCCAGGTGTCCACGGACCACAAGTTAAGAACCACCGGACAAAGACATATATGCCTACATACAAAAGGTTCCTCAATCCAGTGGAAAAACCTCCAAAACTGCCTTGCTAAACACCAGAAGATGCAAAGCAGATAACTGTCCGAAAATGTAATGCAGTGCAAATAGCGATTGTCTTTGGTTCAGTAAAACACTAGCAATTTGGATTGGTTGCAACCATTTCCCCATTGCAATGGCATTAGAGAGTTATAAACAGTGATATATTCTTGATTTCCAAATAAATGCCACTGTTAAACAGACTTTTTGCATGTATACAACGTAAGGAAATCACTACATCTCATACCACCCAAATCTTGGAAAGTAGCCTGGCTCCAGAGGCTAATCTCTATCAGTGCCTTCCTCCTTAGTGTAATAGGGGCTTTTTCAGCAAATAAGACACTGAATAAAAATTTGCTAGCTTTGGTACAGGTAAGTTTCAATTCTATTAAGGGCACAGAGGTGAAGATTATGCCTTTTTCCTTTGCTTTATTCTAATAGCAGCCATTTATAAACACAACAAAACTACTTTTCCCATGAACACCAGGGAAAAGGAAAAAGACCAAATCCATCATTCCTTCCACTCTGCTTGTAGCTTGGTCCCAACGTGGTCCTTCCTCTCTGTTCACTCGTCCTCTTTCTTCGTGTGAACATGCCTTTATCGAACTTCATGCGTCTTGTTTGGAACCATCATTCCTTGAAAAACAGTCCGCATCAGAGACCATTCCAACTATGAATGGATCATAAGCACAACCGCTGAAAAGACACATTCTGCCATGCAAACGTGCCAATAAGACCACAAATTTTACAATTAAACTGTATTCATAACTTAATCATGAAACCAACTTACCTACACCAGGTTCTGGGTCCATAATGATCGCCGGGTGGGACAATCCTCGCCTCTGTGTCCTTAATAGAATTGAAACTTACCTGTATTAAAGCTAGGCAAGTTTTCATTCAGAACCAGAGACTCAAATTATGCCAGGTCAAAGCTTGTACACCACCAACTGGGCCACTTCCAACACTGGCTTAAAATAAAACCTCTTAAAGGTAGAGTCTGATAACCAGTCGGAAGCACGCATAAGATCTTCCAAAGGCACTCTAAGAGAAAACGCATTTGAGGCCATAGCCCCACTAGCTGAGTGGGCTCCAAACACCTTATTATCAATACCCACTTCCTGCATTACCCAATGGACTCATTTGGCTGTGGTTGGAGAAGAGACCGCTTTGTACGGTTTTCTTATTTTTTTATTTTTTTTTTTATTCAGGACAGCAGATATCGAACATTACAGTTAAATTTACGTAGAGCCATGGCAAGAGCAGGCAACTTACTGATACAATTGATAACTGTAACGTAGCATAGGTATTCCAATCAGTGTATTGTCCCTTTTTTACACCTAAAGTCGTCAACAGATGAACCATAGCAAAAACAAACAATGGTACAGATGGAAGGTAACAACACCCTAACAGTTCACACTATCGATTGATGCACGTCTCCTGCAGAGGGGACGGCAAGGTCGGAGAAGCTCGCAGCTAGAGGAATCACATTTGGACACACATCCCAGCAAGCCGGGACCCCAGTGGGCTTCCCCCCCGCTGACCCGGGGAACCATCCACCCTGTCGCCCCACCCCGCCGACCGTGCGGCCCAGCCGCACCTCACCGACATCCGACCACCACCCACAGCCCATAGTGTCATGCAGAGCTCAGCAGCCCATGCGACCCCACACACAACTCCAAACAACCTTAACCCATATCATCAGATACCGCACCAGACAGTGAGCCTGTGGCTCGTGGGGATTCCGCCCTCTCGCGGGACCAGTGCAGAAAGGGCTCCCAGATGTCCCTAGGTCGGGAGGTGACCGGCATAGATTCCCAGTAGCATGCAAGTTGTGTGTTGCCATATGTAACGTCTGCCACCCAGTCTTCAAATTTAGGCAAGCACCTGCGTCCCCAACGTACCGCCACCTGTCGCTTAGCATAAAGGAGCAGCATCGCGTGCAGTTTCCTAGCTTTTGGTAGAGTATTTTGGACATGACCTAGTAGTCCCAGATGTGGAGACGGCGTGTCGGCTCTATGGAGGATTTGGTTAATAGCTGCAAAAATGCTCGACCAGTATTCCTCCAGGCGGGGACAGCTCCACGCCACATGAAGAAATGTGGCATTTTCGGCACCACACTTCCAACAAGTGTCGTCTTCCCTGAGGCCCATACGGTGTAGCAGCCGCGGTGTACGGTAGTATCTATGTAGGAACTTAAAGTGTATTAGGCGCAACCTATAGTTAGGCGACAATTCCTTCAGTTGCCCGCAGCAGAAGGTCCATTGTTCGTCCGAGAGAGGGGACTCCAATTCCGCGTTCCACGCATGCAGCGAGGACGGCACCATAATGGGAGCTTGCTCCTGCATACAATTGTACAATCGGGACACAAGTTTTTTGGGGGAGGGCCTGGACAGTAAATTTTGCAACGCCTGAAAATGCGGGGGCTCCTCTGGGAACAGAGGCCATAGCGCCCTGCAGGATTCTTTAAGCTTATAGAGCGCGAACGTGTCCGCAAATGTCTCCGGTGTCTCAGAGTCCTCCTCTACAGGAACCCCAAAGGTGCCATCGGGGTAGAGGTCCGCGAAAGTACGCAGAACTTTTCCTCTAATCACGACCTCCCCCCCGCTGTCCTGCAGGCAGGGAATCAATGGGTTGCCCCTCAGGGGCACAGCAGGTGCATACAGGAGAGGGAGGCGTGCCCTCCTCTGCAACTCCCGCCACGACCAGCGGAGCAAGGCCACCGTGTCGACGTCCCCAGTCGGGCGGGGCGCCTTCACGTATAATGCCACGCTAAGGGGCAATGGAGCTGCCACCGCCCGTTCCACCGCCACATGCGGCTGGTAGGGGGTGGGGAAAACCCAGAAGTGTAGGAATTGTGCTTGCGCACATAGCGCGTACAGCGCCATGTCTGGAGCCCCCAGTCCACCCTGTCGCAACGGGAGGGTGAGCAGCGCCCAGGACGATCTCGCCTGGCCTCCGGCCCAAACCAGCGTCAACAGCAGCGAGCGCAATCGAGTATGGAAATGCGCAGTCAAGGGCAACGGCAAATTTACAAAGAGATATAGGAATTTCGGGAGGACTACCATCTTAGCCAGGGCTATCCTCGCAACCAAAGATAGGGGGAGCTTATTCCAGATCTCGATCTTCCCCTCCAGCCAGTCTATCGCTCGCCCATAGTTCATCGTCCACAAATCACTCAGGTTGCGACTGATCCAAACCCCCAGGTATTTGACCGAGTCCGTTTCCCAGCGCAAGGGATAATCCGAAGTTACCTCCGGGGTGGCATCCGTCAGAGGGAACGCAACAGACTTGGACCAATTGATAGCTATTCCGGCCAGGCCCTCGAATCTGACAAACTCCCTCAGCAGTGGATCTAGGTTTTCAGTGGGGTCAGCAACATATAACGTTACATCATCCGCATACAAGGATATCAACAGGCTACGAGAGCTAAAGCCAATACCCCGGGCAGTGTGGTGCTGACGGACCCGAGCCGCCAGAGGCTCCATGGCAATGGCAAATAGCAGCGGGGACAGGGGGCACCCCTGCCTAGTCCCGCGAGATATGCCAAAAGGCTTGGATATCAGCCCGTTCACTCGCACTCTCGCCCGTGGAGCCGCGTATAAGGGCCGTATTAAGTTTATGAAGAGAGGGCTAAAACCCATTCTGCCTAGGATCCGAAACAGGTAGGGCCATTCAAGCGAGTCAAACGCCTTTGTGGCGTCGAGAAAAATAACCGCCGCCCGGATGGAGGGGTGTAGGTAGTGCAGCACTGAGAATATCGTCCTTAGATTGTGCGACGTGGCACGGCCGGGGACAAACCCCGATTGATCAGGCAATGCCACCATGGGCAACAGGGGCTGAAGCCTGTCCGCAATCAGTTTAGCGTAGATCTTAACGTCCACGTTGATGAGGGACAGTGGTCGATACGAGTCGAGCAGCTGGCCGTCTTTGTCCGGCTTCAGCAACGTGATTATTAGCGCCTCTCGCATCGAGTCTGGCAGGGATCCCGTCTCCTGGGCCTCAGCGAAGACCGCGAGGAGCCTAGGGGCCAGTTCCTCAACATAGGTCTTATAAAAACTGGTGGTCAACCCATCAGGGCCGGGGGCTTTGTGCGCCGGCATGCTCTTAATCACCTGCGCGACATCCTGAACAGTGAACGGGACATCCATATAGCGACGGTGGTGGTCATTGAACCAGACAATGGCAATGGAGTCGAGGAAGGCGTCCAGTGACTCCGGGATTGTAGTTTGCCTGGACGTATAGAGGGCCGAGTAGAACTGTGCGAAAGCAGTCAGAACTGCATCATGTCCTAGCCGGAGTTCACCCGACCCATCTTTTATGGACGCTATGAAATCTGATCGCGCCCGCGGGGAGATGAGCTTCGCCAGGGTTCTGCTAGGCCTATCCCCTTCCCCATATCGACGGGCCTCCGCCTGTCGTCCCAGGAACTTTACTTCGCGTTGCGCCTCCTCACCAAACTCCAACAGCTTAGCCTTCATCCGAACCGCCAGTGCGGGCGACGGGTCAGCACAGAAACTGGCATCCAAGTCTCGCAATTCCCCCTCCAGCCTGCGCAGTGTGCCGCGGATTGTCCCGAGGACCCCCGCTCTTCTAGAGATGCACTGGCCTCGGATCACTGCCTTAAATGCGTCCCACAGGGCCGCCTCTGTTTCCACCGTGCCCTCGTTGAGATCGAAATAGCGCACAATATCCTCTCTGATTTCCTCAGTAAACACAGAGTCGGTAAACACGTACGGGGGCAGCCGCCAGGAGAACGCGCGAGCAGGGGCCTCAGGCATCCGCACCACCAACAGGCAGGGAGCATGATCAGAAAGTGACCGGGCCTGAATATCCACTCCCTCCGCCCAGGTCGCCACCTCCGGCGAGACAAGCCAGTAGTCCAGCCGGGACCAGGCCGCGTGCTGACTCGTGATACACGTCCCTACAATATCATCGGGATGCCTGACTCTCCATATGTCCGACAGCAACCCCTCCTCCATGATGTCAAGGACCGCCTGTCTCGCTTTGGTGTGTGTGGGACCTCCCGCCCCTCTACGGTCCACCGCATCTACCAGTGGTACGTTAAAATCCCCTCCGAGGATGATCGTGGAGCAGTCCATCAACAGTATCCGTGCCCATAGATCCCGGAAGAAGTCAGGATCATCTACATTGGGTCCGTACACCGCCGCCAGCACCATCTCCCTCCCCTGCAGCACTCCGTGAGTGATAACGTAGCGCCCCTCTGCGTCCACATGAGTACGGTGTTCCTTCCAATCCAGCCCTGCTCTAATGAGGATTGCCACCCCTCTAGCGTAATTAGAATAAGCTGTGGAATGTACCCACGCCCAGCGTGAGCGCTTCAGTCTAGGGGAGGGGGTGGACCGCACATGCGTCTCCTGCAAGAAACAGATATCTATCTTGTGTCGGGAGAGGTATCCTTGCATGAGCTGAGCTTTTTTATAGTCCCCGAGTCCCCTAATGTTCCACGTTAATATCCTAACGCCTGCTATACCTCCAGCCATGTTGCCTGTACGGTTCCCCCGCCCCCATCTATAAACCGCATCACTTCCCCAGTGTGCACACAGGGCCATGCATACGGGAGCATCCTGGTGAACTGCGAGCATACCCCTCCATCGTACCAAAACCAACATAACACAAACCAACCCGCTTTCCCCCCCCACCCCCCACCCTCACCAACCCCCCAATTAGGTGGTGACAGAACCCCCCGTGGATCACGCAACGCGTGATTGCAACTCAAACTGTCCAACATTGGGATGCACCCCATGGGGCGTGGTGCACCAAGCGTACTCCCCCGTCTGCACAGGGTGGCTGCACAATGTAACCCACCACTCCGCACCGGCTGAGCACGACTCACTCGGAGCTAAGCTTATATCTAATCGGGAGACCATACCAGGAAGGAACAATTCGGCAAATGCAGCACCTTTAACAATTGCAGGCCACCCACAGCCCCTCAGCAACCAAACTCTGTGTACCAGGAGCAACAATAGGCAGAGCGGGGCCTGCGTCCCACCGGCCAGGTGGGACACCCCACACAGAACTTACACAACCGCCCTCCAGGGTCAGTCATTGTCACTCAAGCGCCCTTCGTCCGCCACAGCCAGTGGCGTCTTGCGCCTAGACGCAGTCCCCCCAAGTTGCTTGGCGTACTTCAGCGCTGCCTTCGCCTCTGTGAAGTAGTGTGTGGTACCCTCGTGCGACACCCTCAGCTTCGCCGGGTACAACAGCGCATAAGGGATGGCAGCCTGCAGCAGCAGTTTCTTAGCAGGTAGAAATTCCTTCCGGGCCGCCTGAACCAAGGGAGTGAAGTCCGGATAGAAGGAGATGTTATTCCCTTTGTGTATAATTCTCCCCTTTTCGCGAGCAAGGCGTAAGATGAGGTCCCTGTCTTGGAAATTCAGGATCTTTGCCAGGATAGGACGCGGCGCCGCTCCCACCGGTGGCTTCTTACCGAGCGATCTGTGCGCCCTTTCCACTGCGAACACCGGGGAGAGCGCCGGATCAAAGAGCTCATGGAGTAGTTCTGTGACATATAGTTCCATCCTTCCAATGTTCGTCGTCTCTGGTATGCCCGTGATTCGGATGTTGGATCTTCGGGACCTCGCCTCTAAATCGTCCGTTTTGGCCCGGAGGTATTCCAGTTCTTTTTCCACTGCCGTGAGTTGTTTCTTGGTGTCGCGCCTGAACTCGCAGCATTCAGTGTGCCCACGTTCCAGGCTGTCCAGTCTAGTTTCGTGCGAATCGACCCGTTGTTTGACGGAGTCCAGCTGGGTAGCCATGGCATCTAACTTGGTATCGATGCTCTTAAGACTCGAGCGGACCTCCAGCATCAGTGCTCGGTAGTCAACCTCCGGTTCTGCCCCGTGCGCGGAGGACTCCGCCGCCTCCGAGTCTGCCGCCGTCTGTTTGGCCTGACGCTTATGCTCAAACGTGAGCCTGGACTGCTTCGTCTCGTTCTTCCCTCCCATGACTACGGGGCAGTGCCAGTCGAGTACAGCAAGGCGGCCTCAGGACGGCTCCCACAGCCTCGGTCGCTATCCAGGCAGGCTATTCACCCTTTCCCAGGGCTGGCGCTTCACCGATCTCGGGCCCGCCGGGGCACCGGCGATGCCACGATGTCACAAGAGCTGGCGAAATGGGGCAGGATGGCAGGATCTCTAGACCTCGCAGCTCGGCCGCCAGTCAGGCCGCTCTAGACCACCCACCGCAGGGCGCCGCATGCACGATTCTATAGGCTGCCGTCGAGGAGCAGGACAGAGCCCCAAGTCCGCTAGTGTGGCCGTTACTTCCCAGGGAGGCCAGGTGAGCGCCACGTGTGTGCCCCCACAGCAGTTCTTCGGGATTTCGGCGGCAGCCGCCCCCACCAGCTCACCTCGGTCCGTCGCTGGGCTCCACAGCAGCGTGAACGTGGCGGCTCGGGGCACCAAGGATCAGAACCAGCCGTCCGCAGCCGGGGAGCACTGTGTGTCCGCCTCCTGCAGAGGCCACAAAATGGCGGCTTCGCCCCTCGCGTCTCCCCTCACCGCGCCAGCGGCAGCCGGGACCAGCAACAGCGCGCCCAGAGCAGCACCCGCAGGACAGCAGTCAGGTCTTCGGGCGGAACCGCTCCGCTCCGCACGTCCTGCGCTCCGACCGCGGCCCCCAGTGTGTGGGCCACAGCCACCACGCTCGCCTCAGGACCACTCAGCCTCGGTCTCTAGTAGCCGCTGCCAGCCGCCCCCGGCCGCCGCCGCGTCACAGGATCGTCGCGCTCGGGAAGCCAATGTGCATATCTCCGTCCCCCGGTCGCAGCCAGGCTTCAAATTACAGTAGGTGCCACACCGAGTCCAGCGGAGCCTCCCGGAATGTAGATCGGGACTCTCAGTGCGGGCGGTGCAGGATTACGGAAAGGATTAATAGTGCAGCCGGCGGAGCTCGCTCACAGAGCGGCCATTTCGCTGCCCGGTTGGCCACGCCCCCCTTGTACGGTTTTCTTAATGCAATAAGCAGTTGTCTCTCGGCCGGAGGGTGGGCCTCATCAGTCAAAGCTTCATACACCCTGAGGCACTGTACCACACAGCTTGGGGAATTCCAGGAATGCTGGGTATGAAATAGTCCTAGAATTACACTTGATCCTTCTACTGACCATAAACAAAACCCCTTCTGGGGAGAAGGCTCTTCCCGAGATATAAACGGCTCTCACGTCAGAAACACGCCTTTAAGAAACCAGACATTAGGGACAACATTAGGCTAACAAAGACAAGAGAGTTTTGCTTTTCCGGGGCGGCGTTCCTACCTGGTGAGGAGGCGAGGGGTGATTCTGCCGGATTATTGTTTTCCTGTCTGCTGCGGTCTGTCTCCCTCCTGCTCCCGCCACTACTAACGCGGATGCTGCACGGAGGGGGACTACCATCCCCAGGATCCTTAGCGGCGCCATGGGAAGCGGAACCCGAACACGCCCACTGCTCTTTCGCGCCGGGAGGCGCTTGAAAAACACTGCGAACCATCGACAGAGCGGGCGGCGTTCCTACCTGGTGAGGAGGCGAGGGGTGATTCTGCCGGATTATTGTTTTCCTGTCTGCTGCGGTCTGTCTCCCTCCTGCTCCCGCCACTACTAACGCGGATGCTGCACGGAGGGGGACTACCATCCCCAGGATCCTTAGCGGCGCCACGGGAAGCGGAACCCGAACACGCCCACTGCTCTTTCGCGCCGGGAGGCGCTTGAAAAACACTGCGAACCATCGACAGAGTGGGCGGCGTTCCTACCTGGTGAGGAGGCGAGGGGTGATTCTGCCGGATTATTGTTTTCCTGTCTGCTGCGGTCTGTCTCCCTCCTGCTCCCGCCACTACTAACGCGGATGCTGCACGGAGGGGGACTACCATCCCCAGGATCCTTAGCGGTGCCACGGGAAGCGGAACCCGAACACGCCCACTGCTCTTTCGCGCCGGGAGGCGCTTGAAAAACACTGCGAACCATCGACAGAGCGGGCGGCGTTCCTACCTGGTGAGGAGGCGAGGGGTGATTCTGCCGGATTATTGTTTTCCTGTCTGCTGCGGTCTGTCTCCCTCCTGCTCCCGCCACTACTAACGCGGATGCTGCACGGAGGGGGACTACCATCCCCAGGATCCATAGCGGCGCCACGGGAAGCGGAACCCGAACACGCCCACTGCTCTTTCGCGCCGGGAGGCGCTTGAAAAACACTGCGAACCACCGCGTCGCGGGACCGCGCGCGGGCGGTGCCGGGAGAAGCCCGGGACAAGGGCGGGACCGTCTGTGGCCGTCCGGGGCCGGAGGAGGCCGGGCTGGGCCGCCCCTCTAAGTACTGCTCCTCGGATCAGTAGTGATTGAACTCCCATTGGCTATTTCCATTTTAATTATTATAGTCAGTCATTTCCTTGGATTAGAGTGTGTTCCTTTTACCTAGTACCGTTGGTTTTTAGAGAGTTGTGCCATAAGTTTTTCATTGCTTATTGTTGGGGGCTCATTAGAAGCATGGGGAAGCACTCCAAATCTACAGCTAGTCGTCCGATGACTAGACAGCTAGCCAACTCTACTTCTCAGATCCCTAGTCTTACAGCGATAGACAAGATGCTGCAAAAGACAATCGGGGTGGTGGCTACAGCTATTGAAAATACAGAAAAACGGCTGTCGATCACACCGGCATTCAATATGGCCCCCCCTGTAGATGGATTGTCTGATTTTTCTTCTTACCAGGTGGATCCTGAAGCTATGTCTTCCATGTTGCCCTCATTTACGCAACTACCGTGCGCTCAGGCGCAAATAGATGAGCCAGCTCTAGTGGAAGAGGGGTTATCATCATCCTCCTTTGTTTCTATTGTGGCCCCCATAAAGCAGGTTAAGCCAAGGAAAAAACAAAACAAACAGAAACAGAGAAAAAGGAGATTTTTACCAGCCCCTGCTGCAGATAGCTCTCCCCTCTTGGCCCCGACCCACCACCCCCCTACTTCTATCCCTCCGACCTGGGTGACTACCCTACTAATTGATCTCCAGTCCCACATAGACCAGTCTCTAAACCTTCTGGTTAAATCCCTGTCATCTAAAATTGACAGGTTGGTATCCTTAGTTAATTCTAAAGGATTTGGGAAGAAGCAGCCAACCCAGGACCCTAAGCCCATCTTGGGCAGTTCGGAGGGTGCTAGTTTTCAAGTAAATCTTACCAATTCCACCCCCCAATCACAGCCACCTTTACCCCCGATCCAGGTGGCCACGGATCTGGGCCAGCCTTCTATGGTGCATCCAACTGCCCCCTCCCTTAACGCTGGTCCTCATTTGTCCCTGACTATGCCCCGAGCCCCTACTGTCGTTCCATCAAATGAGCAGCTAACCCGCTGCAGGGATTCAGGTTCTCGGAATATAGACGGGGATGGATCCCGCCTACATGGGGGGGGGAACCGACTCCTCCGGAGCGTGGATGATTCACATCTTTTAGTCCAGCTTCCTCCGGAGGCAGCACCTTATCTGATCGTGCTTACAGGAGTTCCACCGGTAATGAATGGAAGGGGGGAATCCTATCTTGAACTAAAAAATAAAGTCATCCACTGGCTGTCCAAAAATAGACCACTGAAGGGAGTAGGGAGAGGGGAGATCCTTCATGTTCGGAGGGTTAGCTGGCTAGGGACCCGTTTAAAGGACATAGGGGGGGACTGTGTCCTGATTAATTTTAGGGACCCCAGAGTAGTAGATCACATTCTGGCGCAGGGAGGGCACCACAGAAGGGGTGCTATTGAGGCATCGCATTTGGGGTACTTCTATTCCATCTCCAATACTCTGGACCCAGTTGATTTACCTTACTTCCACCAGGCCCCACACAATTCCTATTTTAACATCCCGGTTGAAAACCGTTTTGGTGTGCTTAATGCGGTGGACTGACCATCACATCTGAGTCCTCGCAAGGGTGAGTTCTTGCCCGTGGGGGGGATCCAGGATGAGGATGTTTATGATATAATGACGATGGTGCCCTCGGTAGCTCCGAGTATGGAGAGTGGCCCTGGGCCCCCTTCCCCATCGTCCCTGTCCCCCAGCGCATCAGTGGGTTGTCTAGGGTCGAACCCCCTTGTGCATTTTGCTTCCAACAGCCCCCCCTCTCCCATCCCTTCGGTTGACAGCCCACCCCGTATACCTTCCCGGAAACCATTAGTTGGGTCCTGGAATGTGGCCGGTTTAGAGTCCAAACTCTCTGATCCCGAGTGGGGAGAGTTAATGGACAAATATGACATCTGTATATTCCAAGAAACCTGGCTACGGTCTATACCACGGAGGGTGGGTTACGCATCATTTGCAGTCCCAGCAGTCCAGGGGACGCGAGGGAGACCTTCAGGGGGGCTAGTTGTATGGGTTGCAACACACTTGGGGTGTTCAGTAAAGTCACTGGATCCAAAGTCCCCTGATATTCTATGCCTGCTACTAACCTTTCCTGCTAGCTATTCACTAGTAGTTATAAATGTATACTTGCGCCCCCAGCCGGTTCAGTTAGGTCTGTCTATCCTGGGCGCCCTGGAAAATGTTCTACATTCTCTTCCACCGGCGTCCCATAAACTAATTGGAGCAGATCTTAATTGCCACTTTGAACCCCTCCCAGGGATCCCTTCCCCCTCTTGCGAGGAGGATGAAATCTATCTAATCCCAGATCTTATATCCTATCCGGCCAAACGTCTTTCCCCTCTTGCCCTTGAGATTAATAGGCTTACCATTGCACACTCCTTGCGGGCCTGCAATGGTAGACTCTGCCCGGACGTGCCGGGGTCTTTCACCTTTAACAGAGCTGGGAGCTGTTCGACTATCGACTATGTTTTGGTGAACGTGGAATTCTGGGGCCATTTGGCCTCCTTTTCTATTATTCCACGGGTCGATAGCGATCACAACCTATTGTCTCTGGAATTGATTACCAATCTAGGTGGTAGTGAATCTTTTAGGCCCCAATCTCCATTACATAGTGAGAATTTGGTTCTAGCGGCAGGTGGCAGACGGATCAGGTGGGAAAGGGTAGCGTCTGACGACTTAAAGCTGGCCGATATATATAGTACTGTGACCCGCTCCTTGGAAGCAGTCTTCCATCTTTTGAGTCCTGCTGGGGATATCCCGCAGTCCCGCTTTCTCGAACTCCAGACTATCCACAAGGATTTTCTTGGTAGTTTGGCTAGCTTCTTCTTTTATAACCCTACGGCCTCAAAACCAAGGCCCTTTAGGCCCGAGCACTGGTTCAATGGTACCTGTAGGCGGGCTAAGTCTGCCCTGCTAATAGAAGTGAAAGAGGGTACCTTGTCCAGTATCCGGGCGGCTAGGGCCACCTACAAAGACCTGATCAAGGAAGCAAAAGCTGAGTGGGAGGATCTAAGGTGGCAAAATTTACTCCAAGCTCTAGCAGACCGTGACTCGAGGGCGTTTTGGAACATTGTTCGATCGGGCACGGTAGCTAGTACCCCAGCAATTATTCCTAATCTCAGTGAGGAGGTCTGGCTCGCCCATTTCCAACCCCTCTTCTCGGCCAGTAACCCTCCGGGTAGCAACGATGCAGGCCTCTCACAGATTGATACTGCAATGGACTTGCTGAGCCAGGAAGACATTGAGTCTAGCCTCTTTTCTCTCCCAGAAAGCGAATTGGCCCTCAATTCCCTTTCAGTAGGGAAAGCTCCGGGGCTCGACAAGATCCCCGGTGATCTCTACCGAAGTGATGTAAAAATTTGGGCACCTTATATACGTGTATATTTTAATGCCATTTTGCAGGGCCTTAGAATCCCGGACACCTTGTTGGGTGCAGAAATCATACCCATCCACAAAAAATCTTCCCCACTGGACCCAGCCAATTACCGCCCCATAAGCCTGATTGATGTTCTTCAGAAGCTGTTCGCCCGAGTCCTCTTATCCAGACTGCAGTTCTGGATGGAGGATCAACACATCCTAACCTCCCTACAGGCGGGGTTCCGAGCTAAGGTTTCTACTATTGATCAACTATTTAGATTACTCTTGATCTATTGGAAGACAGTCAGCATGGGTGCTGGTAATTTGTATCTGATCTTTGTGGACCTTCGGTCCGCTTTTGATATGGTGCAAAGGGAAAAACTTTGGGCCATTTTGCTAGAGATGGGGGCCCCCCCCTACCTTTGCCACTTATTCAAACGACTCCACCTAGGCACCTATGCAAGGGTGAGATATGGGAGAGGCGGGGAAATCTCCAGGCCATTCCCGGTAGAGAAGGGTGTGAGGCAGGGCTGTGTCCTGGCCCCCACCCTTTTCTCCCTTTTCATCAATGGGCTGATTGAGTATCTTTTGCGCTCCGCTAACCTGGACTCCCCTGTTTTGGCGGGGCGTAAGGTCCCGGCCCTGATGTTCGCTGATGATACGCTCTTGTTATCTCAATCTTACATGGGCATACAGCGTACACTAGAGGCCTTTTGCTCCTTTTGTAAAATCAGGGATCTGGAACTGAACCTCTCTAAGACCAAATTTATGGTTTTTGGTTCTAATTCACTTAATTGCCCCCACCCTAAACTGGGAGAGGTTGAGTTGGATAGGGTTGCCACGTTTGACTATTTGGGGGTGACCCTTAATGATAAAATGAATTGGGGATCCCATTTGGCAAAGGCAAATCTGAGACTAGCCCAATCATTGGGGGGTATCCTGAAGGTGTTTAATAACTCTTCGTGTAAACCTCTGGGCCCCCCATTGGAAATCTACAAATCCCAAGCCAGAGGAGGAGCACTTTATGGTGCTGAATTATGGGGATACTCTACCCCCGCTTCCCTCTCATCTATTGAGAATTCCTTTATCAGGAGATTGCTGAAACTACCTGTCAGCACCCCACTAATCCCTCTGAGATGGGATCTGGGTTTGATCCCCATCGAAGAGATTGCCCTGAACCGTCCTCTTCAGTTCTGGAGGCGTCTTTGGTCAACGCCCGAGTTGGAAAGCTATAGGTTTGATCTCGGTGACGTTATGGCAAGGGGAAAATCGGATAAGATCCCCTGGCTTGCCTACATAAAGAACCTTTGCAACCTAATTGGGATGAGGAATTTATGGTCTGCCCCGGAAGTGACCTGCCGTACACTTTCGAAGAACTCTTTGAGGGAGGTTTTGAAATCTTTTAGGAAGGGTATCTTACTCCATTCCCCCCTGGGCAGGCTTACTGACACTTTTCTGGATATTAAGTGCAGTCCCAAATTCGAAGTCTTCCTAGACGTGATCCAACCTCCTCTGGCTAAGAAACTTTACATACAGTTTAGACACGGTTCGCTTCCACTGAGAGATCTCACCCATAGATGGTCTAATGTTGCAAACCCCGTTAGCTCGTGCCCCCTATGCTCTGCTACTTGCGAAACAGAGCTGCATGTTGTTCTCTTTTGTCCCTCATATACTATTGCACGGAAAAAGTGGATCATCCAGCTATGCAAGTCTAGGGGTCTTAGGGACTATAAGGAGGTGTTCAGAATTCTGAAATATGACACCACCCCTTTGGTAGTGTTTGCAATGGCTAAATTCCTCCTCTCAATGTGGTTTGCTAGGTCCAAATTTTTGTCTTCTGCTACTCACCCCCCTGATTCAGTACTACCTATATCATCATCTTAGTACTTTGAGGTATTATGTGTATATCTCTGGCCCTGGATTAATTTTAACTTTTTTCCCGTTTCGTGGAAAAGATCTTCTTTTTACTGTGTAAGTTCCATAGAACTGTCTTAATGTTTTAATGGATTTCACTCTATACAATGCTATTTAATCATGTTTTAAATGTATTTATGTATTTATGTCTTTTTATGGTATTTTACCGAAATAAAAGCCTTGACTGACTGACCGGCAAAGCCAATTTAGCTGAAATCTCCTTGGGTGATAAAAACCTATTCGGCTGCCAGTATAAGAAAAGATCGAGCACCAGATTAACATTCCACAGGGTGGAATAACGCAGTTCCAGAGGAAGGGAAAGGCAAATGCCCTTGGGAAGTAAAAGGACATACGCATGTTCCCACACCGGCGCCCCTTCAATGGGGCCATGGCCGGCAGAGATTGCGGAGCGGATGCATGGATAGAGAAAGTAAGCCAAACCTTTCTCTGTGAAGCCCGCCAGGAAATTAAGGATCTGGATTATACCTGCACCCACGGGACTGACACCCCATCACATACTCCAACAGTTCCACTTGTTTCAGGAATATCAGTCCATCTTAGTCGTATTGTCAGCCCATGCTCTGGCTAGTAATGACACAGCGTGTCCCAAAAGGCCTGGGAACAACCAGGCCATCTCCACAACATTCCTTCTACTACCAGACGGTGTGGACTGAGATTCGGATTCAGCGGGATGTGAGCAAAGTGGGAGAGTCGGATTGGAGAATCCCAGGAAAGTTCCAGAAGAACTGGAAACCACACCTGAGATCTCCAAACCGGAGTGATCAACACAACCTCCGCTTGCTGGATGTGCACCTGGGCAGACACACGCGTGATCATTAAGAAAGGAGGGAATGCATAACCTTGTTCCTGACTTCATCCTCTAGGAACGCGTCTGTGGCCTCCGCGTGTGGATCTGGTCTCCAACTGAAAAACCTTGTTAACTCATGATCCTGACGTGATGCAAACAGGTCGACCAAGAAGAGGCCCCACCTCTTTGACAACTGGGAGAAAACTTGTGGGTCCAATTTCCATAGACTGGAGTCCAGTAGGTGGCATGAGTGCCAATCTGCCACCTGGTTCGCCTGACCAGTTCGCATTCCCTAAGAATACGATGGCGCGCTGCACCCACCCTGACAACACCTCTGGAGAGATCAAAGATCCTGAGGTCTTATCCTTCTCAGCCATATCGAGGATCTTGGTTGTCGGACCGACCACATCCCGACACTTATTTCTGCAGGAACGCCAAAAGCGGTCAATCCCCTTCTTAGGGATCTTAACAAACTTCACCAGAAACGTAGCTATCTTTGGATCGATATCAGGCTTAAAGGCCACATTGCCATCTAAGAGGGGGCGAGGGCATTTTGCCCAGAGGCGATTGCAAGAGTCCTTCTCCATGGATTTGCACAGACAACTCGCCACATACTTGGCCACTTTGTCCCCGGGGTCCCTGTCTGCAGACCTTGGGTGGGCGATGTAATACGGGTCTAACATATCTGAAGTGCCCTTCGGCGCCGGGGTGGGAGGGTGAGTGGGAAGCCACGGTCTGGAGGGACTCGCATCGTCATCGGTATACCCAGGGGTGTCACATGTGTCCTGGGGCTCTGGAGTGGCGGTTCATGGGGGGTCCGGGAAACTCTTTGTGGGATCGACTGAGTCCTGTTGCCGGGGCTTGCACCAAAAATGCCTGCTCTAGGTGCGCAAACGCATCTATGTCCACCCCAGAGTCACACTTCCACTTCAGGGGGGCACTCCCTCCTGGAGCGTTTGGGAGGCCTTCTGTGGATCTGGCGCAGATTTAGCCCATTTGGCACACTCCTGCACAATCTGCGCTGAGAGGCACTGCTCTGAAGGCTCCATGGCCTGGTTTACTGCCCTAAATATTTGGAATCATCCACTGCCTAATAAAACTGATAGTACCATGGGAGGAAAGACGTGTCCTCCTCCTGGTACTGATCTTGGTCTGCCTGCACGGCAGGTCTGGCTATAGTAACCCAATGCGTGGAGCACACGTGTGACTCAACAGGCAATTTCTGCAAGTGCTGGAGAGCACAGCTTATGGCATGCAGAGCAAGTACAGTTTTTAGGCTGGGAGTGGGCCCAGGCTGATATGGGTGGGCCAGAGGCACATCATTTGTGGGCTGACCCCTTGGGACACTCTCGCCCTTGGCTAATATAGGCTAGTGCCACCCGTGACAGCTGCACATACAGATTCCGCAGGGTGTCAGGAGCAAAATTACATACAGCCCAGTAGGGCGGGAATACAGACCCAGCAAGAGTGTCACTCGGGCAGCAAAGGCAGAATATATATATATATATATATATATATTACCTACTGGCGGTCGCCAGTAGGTAGTTATAGTTAGGACCACGTTTCCATAGGAAAACCTCAACATTCTATTTTGAATAACTTTGGCGCCGGTCGACGAATCCTCGCGAATTTCTCAAAATAGGTGGGGCGCTACGCTCCGCTCCTACCCTGAAAGTCTCGGGGGGATTCGTCAAGCGGGGGCTGAGATAAAAGGGGGGTCCCAAAACGCGTTTTTCCCATGCATTTTTCCATAGGACCTTTAGGACCTTTAGAACGAGCTACAGCCCGAACGGCTGAACAGAATTACTAGAAATTTGGCAGAGAGGTAGTCCCTAGGTCAAGGAAGTGCCTTTTGTAGGTTTGGTGTAAATCTGTTCAGTAGATTCTGAGAAAATAGCCTTTAAATCAATATATATATCTGAGCCCGCTTACGGTACGCTTACCGTACGCTTACCGTACGCTTACGGTGGCGTGCGCGAGCGCGATTCTGATTGGCTCTTAGATCTTAGTAAACATTCGAATCGGCCGAAACCAGGAAGCGGCGTCCGCCATTTTGTCTCTCGCAGTGTTGTTTATCAAACATGATGGCCAAAAACATGTTACGGGGCTGTTTTGACAACTCCCTCCCACATAGTCATGTTGAGGGAGTCCCCAAACATCCCCCAAGAGCAAAAACGGTTTTATTTTTTTTTCGGCAATTTCGCGGGGTACGCTTACCGTACGCTTACCGTACGCTTACCGTAAGCTTACCGTACGCTTACGGTAAAAAAATAAAAATAAAAAAAACACTATCCACACTTACCCCACCCCCTGTGCTTTTGGTGGCCGCAGGCCACCAAATGTGCAGGGCTTATTAATAGAGAAAAAAAACGTAATTTTGGCAACATGAAATTATAAAATCGAAATAAAAAAAACACTATCCACATTGACCTCACCCTCTGTGCTTTTGGTGGCCGAAGGCCACCAAATGTACAGGGCTTATTAAAGTTGATAAAAACCGTGCACGGAACGAACTGCGTTAAGTGGGCGCGCACGCCACAAATGGCGTTAAGTAACTTAGCATTTAAAAAACCGTACAAATTCACTGAAAAAACCATAGGTTTCACACACGTTATAGTTAGGAAATAGCATTTAAAAAACCTTGCTAATTCACTGAAAAAACCATAGGTTTCACACATGTTATAGTTAGCTGGACATTTTACTGATAAAAAACCAATGAAATTCCCCCGTTATAGTTACTGTAGGCAACTATAACTCACGCGACCGTAATCCTCTGCTGATGACATATGTGTCTTTATGAAAAAAAAATATTTGTAATATATGTATAGCTAAAATTTAATGGAAGAAGATATGGGCAAATAAGTGTCTAAATACAGTATTAGCATCAGCAGAGGATTACGGTCGCGTGAGTTATAGTTGCCTACAGTAACTATAACGGGGGAATTTCATTGGTTTTTTATCAGTAAAATGTCCAGCTAACTATAACATGTGTGAAACCTATGGTTTTTTCAGTGAATATATATATATATATATATATATATATATATATATATATATATATATATATATATATATATATATATATATATATATATATATATATATATATATATATATATATATATATATATATATATATATATATATATATATATATATTTGGTCTTTTTCCTTTTCCCTGGTTTTAATGGGAAAAGTAGGTTTGTAGTGTTTTTAAATGGCTGCTGTCAAAATAAAGTAAACAAATAAGGCATAATCCGAGCCTCCGGGTCTTGACTTACAATTCACAACTTATCAAGGGACTTGAGAAGAAGGGGCCATATTAGAGAGAGGCTCAGAACTCTGCAAAGGCTTTCAGTGGATGCTCAAGTAAAATGGAAATCTTTATGCACAGTGCATGAATCTATCACTGCCATAGCCCAGTAGGATCTGTGTTCTCCACCACTTTGTAATTTATTTCCTTAGTAGTTTCCCACTAGCCTCTTCGGAGAACTGCCACCCGATTTTATGCTGATAAGTGCTATACCCAGGAAGGTGGCATTCTTCTCTGTAGGAGGATTCCCCTCAAAGCTATCTATTCTCCTACTGCTTACTTCCCCCCCTCCTGTTCCTGCCGCTTCAGTTCACACAGGAAGCGATGTCCAGTATCGGCCTGGAGCACTCTTCATTCTCAGAATGCTAGTGTTGAGAGACAGTAAGCATCTGATTATACAACAGCGGTCTCCAGTAGAAAAGACTCTAAAAGAGGGCATTAACAAAGTGATAACAAGTTTTAAACCTTA
Source organism: Triturus cristatus (assembly GCF_964204655.1). Lineage (NCBI taxonomy): Eukaryota > Metazoa > Chordata > Amphibia > Caudata > Salamandridae > Triturus > Triturus cristatus. The sequence goes on from NC_140584.1 coordinate 20,802,117, forward strand.
GGGCTGCCAGGGAGGATTTATTTAACACCAAGCTGCAATATATTCTTTAAGGCAAAGGAAATTATTAACTTAAATGAAGTACCATCTTAAAAAAAAAAAAAAATGCTAAAGAAAACTGAACGTTGCCGATGCTTTGAACTATACAGGTACAATACGTTTATTTTCTGGTATGACACAGACGGCATGACAGACAGTGACAGAGCAGTGAATTCTAAAGCAAAAATAAAGAAACATAAGTACCTCATGTGATAGGAGTGTTTGACTATTGAAACCGTATTCAGCCATGAAGTTCCAATCATTGCGAACAACAGAATTCAAAAAATGTGAAGCTAAATGCCTGAGGGGCATGGGTAGTCACTGGCAAAACGCTAACCATTTGTGTGCAGACAGGCGCGGTGCGTCCATTGGGGCGTGGGGGCGTAGCCCCCCCGCCCACGCCGCGCCCGCAGCTGCAGCTCCCTCCTCTGTGACTGTGAATGTCCGCAACCGCAGCTCCCGAGTCCTCCCTCTGTGAATGTCAGTCAGCATGACGTCGGACCGTGGGCGGTCCGGTGTCATGTTGACTGACATCATTGTCAGACGCCTTTGGGAAAGGCAGCACAAGTGCGCATGAGTGGGCATGGAGCTTCATTTTTTACTCCGTGCCCAGTCATGCGTACTTGTATTTTTGCTGCCTTGCGCATGCCCATTAGGAGCCCCTCGGTCTCCTAAATGGGCAGGCGGCGGGCGAGGAGTAGGCTGTGCCGTCAGCCAATCAGTGGCGCTGCTGCAGCGCCAGGATTGGCTGAGGGCCGGGTTGCGTCACGGGGACGTGGTGTTCTGGACCGTTTGAAGGGGCAGTCGCAGAGAGGCGCCAACGCGGGCCTGGACATGAAGAAAAGCGAGTAATGTAAGAATTGGCTGCACGAGCGGAGTGTGTTTAAGGAGCCCTCATAGGGAATGAATGATGGCCGAGAACCAGGGAGAGGACGGAGGCAGCCGACAGGTAAGTGAACTTTTTTTTAACCCCCTCCTTCCTCCCTCCCCGTCCCACTACCACCTCCTGACTAGGCAATGCACATTTTGCATTTAAACGGACAATGAATAAATACAAATGGACCAATAAACATCAGTAATTTTTAAAGTATACATATTGGCCCTTGATTTAGTCTTTTTGTTTTTGATCACCTTTAATATGTATATATATATGTCTTATGAACTACACATCAGAATCTCTAATCTCTGCCCTATGGCTCTCTTGATGTTTGATTTAGTTGTTACCTTTTTGTTTTTGTATCCTATTTAAAGCAAGTTGTGTCACTGTATGTCACACTCGATAGGTCAGAAAGTTGAGCGCTTGTCGCTGAAAAGAGAGGTGAGCGACAATTCATGGGGCTGATGCAGCCTTCTAATCTTCAAAATTGAGTACCATAAAATTGCATAGGAGTAGAAATGGCAGGAGTGCAGTATGAAGTGCTATAAAAAAACAAGTTAATATGAGGAACAAAAATTGGCTTGTGATGCAGCTGATGTGGAGGTATGTCGACCATGTATCCGTAGACGTGTTACTTCGTGTTTTTTACTAAGGCCCACTGAAGCCAAAGGCTTGAATTCAAGCCCTGGCCCATGTAAGGTATCATTGCAGCTGTTGTAACCAGTTGTTTTTGATTAATCTCTGAGCTCGTCGAACAGTCCTTTTTTTTTTTTTTTGTCCATGAGGCGTCAAACCGCTTTATAGCTCGATTCACAAAAGGTTTTGCAAGTTGAGCTCCTATTGAACAAAAATAGAAATTTGCGAAAGAAAATTAAACATTCTGATTCACAGAATCTGGTGTGCTGAAATTTTGCTCTTGCGCATTGTACTTCGGACTATCGGAATCGGAAATGCTGTTAGTGTGGTTGAATTTCTGCGTTAATACTTGCAGAAGCAGTAGTGTGGGTGTTCTGGAGCATGGCCTAACATTTCAGTAGGTGTTCACAATTTCCTAGGTTTGTGGGTATTCACAAATCGTTTGCTGGTACTTTTCCACCCTGGAAAGCAGGCAAAACTGCTTTGGCGAAAGGTAGGAATAGGTACCATTTCAATATGGGAGAGGCAGGAACATATCCATATTTGTTAGAGGTGTTTTGGAATGGCAAATATATTCCATATCTACAATTTTAAAAAGTGGCCTATACACATCTGCCTAATTTATTCCTGAGGAATTTCTCCCCTGGTGGAATTCCATCCGAGTATATTTTTGCCTATTTAATTGGTGTTGCAAATTTATGAATGAACTAGATTCCTGGAGTTCTTTTAGGGTTCATAATGAATGCCATAACTGAGTAGACCCACAGGGGTAGACTTCCCACTTCAGACGTGTGGGCATTGTGAATCCGGCCCTTGGCCAGGACCCTTCTATTTTGCAGCTGAGCAGAGATCTCGTGTTTAGCTTTCTTGCTGTCGGTCCTCGGTCTCAGATCGACCCATGAGTGCAACGCTAATGCTCTGTAAGTGTGAGAGCAACCAATTATGCATATCTCTCTGTTCAATACTGTCTTTGGTCTCTGGGGTCGCGAGAACCAGTTAATGCCTTAATTACAAATACATTTTTTCCCACATGTTCTGTGACCGAGATTCCGCAAGAGCTGCTGACAGCTGTGCATAGCATTTTCCTCCCAGGGTGCCGTTACTGCAGTCTTATAGAAGCCAAAGCCCTTGCATCAGTGAAGCATTCTTTATTTTTCTGTACCAATGTCGAGCTACTCTGCCATGCAATAGTTCAATCTTGGGAACAAATAACTTTCATTAGAACATTGGAATGTTGCAAGCTCCATTAAAAACAATGGAGTGCTCCGGGCTTCTAATGGTCGGTAGACTGAGAGTGTGTTGTATCATGAAGTACAGCGACGAATTTACCAAGGGTGTTTGTTTTTTAGGGGGAGGGGCTGGGGGGGCAGTTTAGACTATAAGACACCGCACTATGCAGCAAGCCTGCTCTCGATTTTGCATATTACTTTTTGTGTTGGTTGAAATATCTGTTCTGCTGTTGTTGAGCTCATGGGCTGAAAGGCAGCCGTTTGTAGAGGTTGAAAGACGCCTTTTTGCAGTGTCCATATTCTGTGGTGTGAGTTATTGATGGGTTGAGGTTATTTTATGTTCTGTTACATTGTAGTAAGAAGGAAGTATGGTGTATCTTTTTCCTGGGCTGATGGGTCATAACTTCAAAACTACCTGGTTATTTTACATTATATAGGAATTAATGTTTCACCCTGGTCTGTGATGTTGCCGAGTCTCTTGTGTCATTCTGTTGCTGTGTTGCGTTGAACAGAGGCGTTTTGCTTCACCCACTGCACAACATACTTCAACCATTACATTTTACTTTCTGTGTTTTAGGATATATTCGTGAAAGAAATCGTAGACTGGTTATTCTGGGTCTCACAATGCCGTTGCTTTTCTCCTATTCGTTGATGCTTACAGATAAAATGAGCACCACCAAGTGGGGTGATAGCAAAATGTGTGAGCCTGAGGCAAATGTGTGCTTTATTAAAACATCTGGTGTCATTAGTCAAACAGTGCTTTATCCATAAAACGAAGTAAGTGAAGTGGCCAGTAGAAGCGACATGTTTCACTTGCTGGTATTTTGTTCCTACTGCTATGGTCTTAGCACTAGAAGTCGAGGGTAAAAAATATTTTAAGAGCTTCTGGTATACTGACTATGACTTGGACAATGCTTCTTTCGCTTGGATACTAGTATATGCCAGGTTCCTTTGTTGTCACTTACTATCTTTAGAACTGAAGCAGAATTTAAATAGATGCTGAACAACTGGAGACAGGACTGCACAGTCATGGAGTTTCCTTCCTAAGAGCTGTCATATCACCGGTGTCTGGTGGTTCTGCTGTTGTTTGCAGTTGTCTTTTAATCATTGATAGGTCGATTAGTGTTATTGCTGTGGCCAACGTTCTTGTCGAAGCATTTGGCTGGTGTTCTGGTTTCTTGCCTTCCCATTTCCTGGCATGATGTGAATACATTAACTCTCCATCAGCACAAAACATTTTTGCTCCCTCTGTCTCTTTGTCATGTTCTTCATTATGTTGAGTCTCAAGATGTGCCTGTGTATGTCTGTAAGTGTGTGTTATGCTATGTATGTGTGTATGTGCGACTGTGTGTGTGTATTTGTGCTTTATTGTACGTGATTCTTTTTTTTGTTTTTACAATGTGCTTAATGCATGTGTGGATGGTCTATGAATGTTCCTAATTTTGTCTGAAAATGTAATGAAGAAACAGGATGGGGAACTCATTTTCTGGGGATGACTCTCTTTGTTAAGTGGGGAAACTGAGATTATAATGTTAATGCATTTTAGTTTCAGCAGGACTTCACCTAAGAACATACCCTCTGCAGTGGGCTCTATGTGTGTTTGCAGCTCTAGTCTCTGTGCTTCTCAAATTTGCTTGAAAATGCACCCTTTACCCACTTTTTTTTCAAAATTTTCTCGGGGGGAAAAACCCCCCCGAACCCCCTCTAAGGTGGTCGAGCTCGCTCGCTGCGCTCGCTCGCCACGGTGCACTCCGACAGAAAGTTTACGCCCCACCACTTTCAAATGTCACCATCCGCCACTGTGTGCAGAGTGAAGAAGAAAAAAAAGGTGTGCCATCAGACAGCGCCAAGCTTGTTATTTGGAGTGCTTGGAGGGTACAATATGCTCTTGGTTTGTTTCTTTGACTCGTATGGAAACTATCTGGAGTGTATAGTCAGAATGTGTATATGCGTATGGAGGTAAAAGAAGAAAAAAAGAAAATGGCAGGTATGATTTTCAGTGCTAGGACCAGAAAACAATAACTAGGAGACCGCAGAGCTATACATTATGCCTAGATACTAAACAGAAAAGCATCATGTTTTGTTATTTCTTCAACAATCAGTTTTACTGTCATTACTTTGAAGAGGAACTAAACCACATTTGAAAAGTCAAGCTTTTTAAATAATTCTTGTAAGGAAATGCCTCTTTTTGCCAAACAGTCCTCAATGCCAGTTCTCGGACTCTGATTCTTGCACCCACAATTGGAATATGTTAACTTACTTATAAGTCACTAGTATATGGTACCAGGAGTACCCAGGACCTATAAGTTAAAATGTCTCCCGTGGACTGCAGTACTTATTGTGCCACCACGGGTGGGACAAGGCAAAGCATGACTCCCAGTCCGCCATTGCTGACTGGCAGAGCACTTTTTATACTGCTGGGGCGACTTTGCCATTTAAAGCAATGACAAAGCCCAGGCCCTCCTTTTTAATATTCATAAGTCACCCTTAACGCAGGCATACTGACCCCTAAGGCAGGAAACATTATATTAAAAAATTGGACATGTGTTTACAAACTTTACATAAACTGACAGTAAAAGCAATGCATTGTCGTTTTGCTATGGAAAAGCTAGTAGCCCCATTGGCAAGTACAGGGTTACACAGCAGTGCTATCTTCTGAATGGGACTACTAAATATGATACATCAAGGTATAAAAATAATTGTTGCATTAAACCCAACTTGATGGTCAAGCAGAATTTAATGTGACATTTGCACAAATGGTAAATTTAGGAAGTTGCCACTTTACTGCCCAAATGTTCCAGTGGCAGTGTATGGTTGCTGAACTCAGACAGCCTTGTGTCCTCCTGGGGTATGGGTGAATGACTTTCAGGAAGGAACACACAGGAGCTTCCTGTGGGAGAGGCAGGCAAGAAGGCTAAACAGGGTGTAAGCCCAAATGTGAGCTTCAATGGGGATCCTGCCTTTGAAGGGCAAATTGAAGTCATACATGATAGAGGCTACTCTTTTGTTTTTGTAGACAGGTCGGTATCGGGGCTAGAGAGGGGAAAGCTGTGGCCAAACAGATTTTTCTGTGGGGGTGGAGGCCCCAGGTAACCACACTTCTGGGATGTGCGAGAGAACTCCACACCCCAATAGAAGGGTTCTACCATTTTGGGAAAGAGTAGAATGGTGAGTTCTGGATTAGATAGATAGATGCCATACTTTACAGGAAGTCATCACTAGACGGAAAGGGACCTGGTAGCCCATTGGCTAGTACTTGCTGTATAACTGGCCATAAAAGTGGAACTCCTGGCACCCACACCTCTGATCTCACTTGTCCTGGAGACAGGACTGAAGAAGGACTGAAATGCGATTCCCAGGACCTGGCAAAGAGAAGCTGCACGGAAGACTGTACTGCATTTGCTGCTCCTTGGGCTAGCAAAGAGAGGACTGTGCCTGCTTGCGGAAACGTTACCTCCGAACCCCAAACATTTGAGGTGACTACAAGGTTAAGTTGTTGGAGGACCGGTTACAGCTCCAGGGCCACAAAAGCTGAAGAAGCCTGCTTTGGGGAGTTGGTAGCCAAGAATGCTTGACCCACTACTGACCACCATAGTGCGCCCAGGAGACCGAGACCCAACCCTCAAACGTTGCATCCTAGTCTGCTGGACACAGGTGAATTGTTGCAGTGCAGTTAGGTTGCTCAGCAAGGAAGTTACTGCCACTTAAAGAGAACTACTGGTTTTACTGTAAACGGAGACCAGTGGCAACTGTTTTTTGTCTGGACTTCACTTGGACATTGAACTCTGCGGCCAAAGCCCTACCATGTTCGTGGACCAAGGGGTGGCCTCAGGAACACCCCTGACATTGGCCAACATCCTCAGCATCCTTTATTCCTTGCATCAGGACCACTCCACTAAAGTCTATGGCAGTTCGCCCATAGAGTCTAGAACTGGACCGGAAATTGCTTTGAATGCAAGGTAACCGTTTTACTCAACCTTATTGGTCGCAGTAACTGGCTTCATGCTGGAGTTGGTTACCACAAGAGTGCCTATGCAGCTGGTATGAAGTTATTTGTCATGGCTAACCCTAAATCGCAAGTCGCTGTAGATTACAAAAATGTATTACGCTGAATGAAAATCTGTGATTTGTTTCTTTGAAAATTCATTACTCTGGAATATCCCGGTCGATTTTTGTTGTTGATGCGTCTATTTAAAGATAAAAATACAACCTGCATTTATAAAATTGGTGTCTGATTTTTATTGAGTTGTGTTTTCTTCTTATTCAACTGTTTTGGTACTTCTAAAATGCTATACACTTATTCTTTTAATAAAGCCTGTCTGCTCAGAGCCACAGCCCTTACGGATTTGTGCCTTTATTACATGGTAAGGTTGCACAACTTTCCTCTCAATTGCGAATATTCTTTGAAATAAAAGGTATATTATCCAGGAAGGGAAATCTGATCATCTGGCAAAGATGCTGTAGAAGCAGAGTCATTTGTTGTGTACATGCTTAACAATTTCTTTACATTTCAATTTTTATTTCACTTCTACACTTTTTTAGCGCTATAATCAGGGCCACTGGAATTATGCAGCATGGGAGGAACAAATTATGCAGCAGGGCTCACTAAATTATATGGAAAGAAAATACAAATTATGTGGCATACTGCAGCACATTTTGTGATAGTATTCCTTCCTTATTTTGTCATTTTTACACACGTTAACACTGTCTGGGCAAATGTTTCACCACCTTAGTACCCGTTTAACATCTAAACACATAATAAATAATAAAAAGAGGACCAGTCAACATTTGCAAAGGGTCTCAATTGGAGTAACAACACGTTGCTGTGCTTTTAGTAACTTTTGATCTCTTTGAGCTACAACTTTTTTTTGTTAAAATCTGCAGATTATATATCAAAATGATGGATTATGTGGCAAATCCATTATTGTACAGAAAATGCTGCAGCTGCAAAATCACATAATTCCAATGTGTCAGGGTATAATATGGTTAAGTTTGAATTGAACTAATATATTAAATCACTTTAAACTGATATATATATTCAGAACCTTCAGCCTACAAAATCCATCTTCTGATTTCTAGACTGAAATCCAAGTGATAACAACCTTATATTGTGAAATTCACTATTTCTTAAAATCAGAGTTCTCCTTTATTTTATCGAATGTTTGGGTGTTTTAATAGCTCAAAATGCAGTGATATAAAAACCCATATTTCACTGGGAACTCTGAATTATGGAAAACGTAATGTGGCTCCCTGTGAAATATGGGTTTCATTACCATAATGACACACTTAACATCACTCTGTAGAGCTTGACCAATACCAGGGCTACTAAGAATATACAGCATGGGGGACCAAATTAGGCACCAAGGCTACCTAAATGACACAGTAAAAAATGCAAACTATGAAGCACATTCTCTAGTATTATTTTCACTCACTTGCGGTAGAAACAAGTATTGGATGAAACCTGCAAATTATGGGGTGAATGCAGTAAAGTCACAATTATTCGGTAAACAGGCACCCACAAAATCACATAGATCGACTGTACCTCAACATGAACATTTTTTTTTATTTTAAAAAATGATTCACGGAAGGTAAACAATGCCTAAGCAGTCTAACCCCGATTAGCACCCATTGTTAACTGGTCTTTGAAGAAAATACCTTTTTCAAGCTAACTACCCCCAAAATAACTTCGTATGAAAAATACGTAACAGGTAACATGTAATATGGTACTATACTGCCATCTCGGGCTTATAAACCACTCGCTATTTGGCATCATGGTTTATGATGTCACCAGAACTCTTCAATGGTGATATTGGGCATCTTAAATGGTTAACCAACATGTGTCCTCTATTTATTCAGGGTTTTTGTAAAGCACTGCAAACCACTGGTGGCAGCTATTGAATGCTTTTGATTAAAAACATTAGTACATTAATCAAATAAAGAACTACGATGTTGATGGCAAAGTCAAAATATTAACTGCTCTTGCGGATGGTAAGCCTCAGAAAGAATTGAATAGTCTACAACTTGGCATCGGTGGTTAAAATGCTAGTTTTAGGCATCTTCAAAGTGGCACCACTGTTATGACTCCTAGTTAATCTCCATACGGCGACGTGAAGTAGCACTTAGATAGGCCTGCAGACTGAAGTGCATTGTCATCCTATTCAAAGCCTCCAAACCTTTAACTGAACAACTGAAGGATCGTTGAATTCAATGTTCATCTTTTTCTACCAAAGTGACTCAAAAGCATATCATAGCACTTCTACGATCTTGCAGACACGTATTAAGAATTTCTGGCACCAATCACAGACTTCTTCTCATGCCGCATAACAAGTAACCAAATCTAGGTTATTTACCTCTGGATAGAACTTCCCGAATATCAATCACACATTTAATATTTCTAAAATTGTTTCCAAATTTAAACAGTTTCTTTTGTCATTCCCCTAACCCCATGCTGTTAGAAATGGGGGTGTCTAATTGGCAGAGGTAGGTACCTTTGTCCAAATAGGGACCCTTGCTTCTAGTCAGGGTAAGGGGGATTCACACTTTAGATAACCCCTGCTCAACCCCTGGGTAGCTTGGCACGAGCAAACAGGCCTATCCCAAAGGCAATGTGTAAAGTATTTGTACTCAAAAACACACAGTAATACAGTGATACACACCAGTTTATTTTTCTGAAGTATCTCTATCAACTCAACAAGACCAAAACGACAAACACCCAACATACATGTACTAATAATATGACTTTAAAAAAGGTTTCAAACAACTGGGACCATAGAAAACTATGAGCGCCGCTGCGTCGGTTGCTTCAGCCGTGATCCCTCGAGGCGTTGGTTCTTGCAGCAGCGTGGAGATTCGTCTTGCACCGCGGTCCTGCGTCAGCAAAAATTGCTGCAAGACCGATTCGTCGATTTTCTTGTAGTTGCTTTGCTTTTCCAGCTCCCAACAGCAGAAACAACCTCCAGAGGCCCAACACAGTCACAAGCACCTCTTGGCAGGTCAGAACTCCCAGCACGGAAGTTCAGCGAAGCTAGGGGTGAAGTCTTTGTGCCCCTGAGACTTTATAAAAGGAAGCAAGCTCTACTCAAGTCCTTGGAGATCTTCTTCAAGCAGGGGACAGAGCACACAGCAAAGTCCTTCTCCTTTCCTTGGCAGAAACAGCTACTGCAGGCCAACCCCAGACACACAGCAGAGGGGCAGTACTTCTCCACAGTTTCTCCAGCTCTTCTCCTTGGAAAAGGTTCCTCTTGATTCCAGAAGTAGTCTAAGGTTTAGAGGTTTTAGGTCTAATACGTATACCCCAAAATGTCTTTGTTCTCTTTGTGCAAGGGTCTCTGAGCCCAGTCTAAACCAGTTCTGTCCTCACTGGTGCAACATGACCGCAGGGGGTGGAGACAGCATTGTGCAAGGGAGACAGGCCCGATTCAGGTGCAATGAAATCTCCTCCCACCACTCTAAATGCAGACAGGGCCTCTTCAGGTGCTAGTGAGAACTCATCCCCCTACTCTCAATGCCGCACAGGTTTATTCAGCCCAGCCCGGACTCATTCAGGAAAGGAGGCAGGACACACATGAACCCCCCCCGTGGCTGTCTGAGAGAATGCACCTCCCCAGTCCCTGTCACTCCAAAACCAGACAGTCAATACAAAAAAGGCAGAGGCACACAGAATAGTTAAACAAGTGGCATTTTCAAACACGCAATTTAAAAACCATCTTTACTAAAAGATGTGTTATAATATTCTGAGTTCAGAGAGCCTACACGTTATTTCTCTATCTTTTCCCAATGGGAAGTTATATTTATAAGATGTTATAAATAAACTCCCATTCTATCCTAAAGGGCAAGATTGCCTTTCAGATGGGAAAAACGAAATTGGCTGTATTTCCCTATCAGGACATGTCACATACCAGTACATTTCCTACCTTTCACATACACTGCAGCCAGCCCAGGGGGGTACCGTGGCCCTACCATAGTGGTGCCTTACATGTAAGAAAAGGAAAGGTTAGGGCCTGTCAGGTGGGTGAACTTGCCAAGTCGACATGGCAGTTAACAACTGCGCACAGACACTGCAGTGGCAGGTCTGAGATTAGGGCTACTCATATGGGTGGCACAAAAAGTGCTGCAGGCCCACTAGTAGCATTTGATTTACACGCCCTGGCACACTCAGTGCACTTTACTAGGGGCTAATCAGTAAATCAAATATGCCAATCATGTATAACCAATCATGTAAACAATTTACACAGAGAGCATTTGCACTTTAGCTTTGATCAGCAGAGGTAAGTGCTCAGAGTCCTAAAACCAACAACAACAGGTCAGGGAAAAATAGGAGGAAGAAGCAAAAAGTTTGGGGATAACCCTGCAAAAAGGGCTAAGTCCAACACATGTCAAAAGTTGATGTTTCAACACTGTCCTGTCCAGAGAGAACCAAAGACACACCGACTTCTTCTGATCTGGACTGGGCAGTCTACTCTCTTTAACCTTCTTTTCAAATCCACCTCAGACGCAACAGATTACCAAAGAACACTTGCGTCCAAAAGCCAGGCCGTTTTAGAATAAGCACACTCAGCCCTCTTATTACGCTATAACAGCTCTTACAAAATGCATCCTCAAAAATTCTGCCAATGTGATTCATCTACTATGAGCTGTCAGAAGGATTCCAACCCCTAACTACATGACTCCAGATCCGACAGCACCGCAACATGTCTTCTCCAAAGGAGTCTCTAAATTCAGGCTAGATATGGCCACGATTATAGTTTGAAACTAAAAAACGAGCGTTCTGTGAATAGAAAATTCCTAATGTCCTGTAGCTGAAGAACCGTCATGAATACCCCATGACCATACAGACCTCTGCCTTAGCTGCACCAAATTCACATCCTTATTACAGTACTTTACCAACGTGAAAAACATTGTTTAGCCATGCTTCAAAAGCAACAAGCCTTCCCAGGACAACCCTTCCAAACGCCTTGTTGACCCTGCTGCCTCAATGGGACTGAAGCATTATTAAACATGAAAGTTAACGCTACAACTTTACCCATCCCTCTTAAACTGCTTAGTAACCCTGGGAACCCTCAGTCCCTACCAACCTCAGAACACATTGCTTAACTCCTGATGTATTCTAGCTATTGTCATCCTGCTTCCTAGTAAACCATGTAATGTTCCAGATACCTTAAGAAACCTGTATTTACTTTAACATCTTAATAAAATGGCTGAAGCTAATTCAACATTTTCGAGCCTAAATTTCTACTGTATTACAGACCTGTCAGGATTTTTTAACAGTTATTTCAGAGAGTCTAAATGCTACACTCCTGTTTTGATGACATCCTGTATACTTTAATTGAGAGGCAGCTCTCCAGCTCATACTGCTCCACCTGCAAAAACAAAAAAACGTTCATGCAGTTATTTGTACCATTTTCCTTGAATGCACAGCTAAAGCACGTCTCCTTCACCCACACCACCGAGCTCCACTGGACCGACCACCATTGCATCCACTTCACTTTCTAGAAACCCACCCCGCACCCAACAGTTGACGCGCCGCTGCTGGAGCAAAATCACCGAAGACCAGCTCTCCAGCTCCCTCGCCCGGAGCCCACCCGACCAACCCCGACGCCACCGCCCCCAACCTCAGACAGTGGATCGACGACTGCGCCAACACCCTCGCCCCACTCAAGAAACCCTCCAACAGCCACACCAGCAAGAAAGCCAGCAGGTTCACTGAAGACCTCCAGGCCTCCAAGCAAACCTGCCGAAAGCTAGAGAAGAACTGGCTCCGGGAATGAACACCGGAAAGCTACGCAGCCCACAAGAACGCCACCCACAGACACCACCACCTCATCAGATCCGCCAAAAGGGCCTCCTACAAAGACCGCCTAGACAACAACACACACGACAGCAAAGAGCTCTTCAACTCTCTGACCCCAGCTCCTACACCAACGACATCCCACCTTCGCAAGACCTGTGCGACTCGCTGGCCACCTTCTTCCACCGCATGATCACAGACATCCACGACAGCTTCAACACCACGTCCGCCCCGGCAACCACTGAGACTTCCGCCCCCATGACCACCATCCGCACCAACCGCCTGCTCTCCTGAACCAACATCAACGACGACGACACCATCAAGATCATGAACACCGTCCACTCCGGATCCCCGTCAGACCCATGCCCACACCACATCTTCAACAAAGCCAGCACCACCATTGCGCCCCATTTCCGGAAAGCCATCAACATCTCCTTCGAAACAGCAACCTTCCCGGAGAGCTGGAAGCACGCAGAGATCAACGCCTTACTCAAGAAACCCAAGGCGGACCCCAATGACCTCAAGAACTTCAGACCCATCTCCCTGCTCCCGTTCCCGGCGAAGGTCATCGAGAAGGCCGTCAACAAACAACTGATCAGCTACCTCGAGGAGAACAGCATCCTGGACCCGTCCCAATCCGGGTTCCGCAGCAAACACAGCACCGAAACTGCACTCATCGCCGCCACCGATGATATCAGGGCCCTGCTAGACAACGGAGAAACCGCGGCCCTCATCCTCCTGGACCTATCAGCCGCCTTCGACACAGTTTGCCACCGCACACTACGAACACGCCTCCACGACGCCAGGATCCAAGAGAAGGCCCTGGAATGGACCACCTCCTTCGTCTCTGGCAGAACACAGAGCGGCCGCCTCCCCCCTTCCGCTCCGAAACCACCAAGATCATCTGCGGTGTACCCCAGGGCTCATCCCTCAGCCCAACGCTGTTCAACATCTACATGGCACCGCTCGCCCACGTCGCCCGACTGCATGACCTCAACATCATCTCCTACGCCGATGACACCCAGCTGATCCTCTCCCTCACCAAGGACCCCCACACAGCCAAAAACCAACCTCCACGAAGGAATGAAGGCCGTCGCCGAATGGATGAGGAACAGCCGACTGAAGCTGAACTCGGACAAGACAGAGGTCCTCATCCTCGGATCCACCCCCTTGGCCTGGGACGACTCCTGGTGGCTGACCGCACTAGGAACAACTCCAACACCCACGACCACGCACGCAACCTAGGAGTCATCCTCGACTCTACCCTCTCCATGACGAAGCAGGTCAACGCCGTCTCTTCCTCCTGCTTCAACACCCTCCGCATGCTCCGAAAGATCTACAAGTGGATCCCCACCGAAATGAGAAGGACAGTCACCCAGGCCCTCGTCAGCAGCAGACTGGACTACGGAAACGCCCTCTATGCAGGAGCCTCGGCCAAACTCCTGAAACGGCTCCAGCGTATCCAGAACGCCTCCGCACGCCTGATCCTCGACATCCCTCGCCGCAGCCACATCACACCCCACCTGAGAGACCTGCACTGGCTCCCCGTCAACAAGAGGATAACCTTCAAGCTCCTCACCCACGCACACAAGGCACTCCACAACACCGGACCAGCGTACCTCAACAGCCGACTCAGCTTCTACACCCCCACCCGCCAGCTCCGCTCCGCCGACCTCGCCCTCGTCACCGTCCCCCGCATCCGAAGAGTGACAGCCAGCGGCAGATCATTCTCCCATCTCGCCGCCAAGACATGTATCACCCTCCCCATCCACCTACAGCAGACCCAAGATCTACTGACCTTCAGAAAACTCCTCAAGACCTGGCTTTTCGAACAGTAGCAGCACTCCACACCCCATAGCGCCTCACGGGTAAGTAGTGCGCTTTACAAATGCTGATTGATTGATTGATTGATCCCATGTTTCTCTCTACAATGGTGAAAACATTCATATCAAGCAGCACATTGAGGTTTTTCGCTTTCTCTGTGCATACCGAGGTCGTCCTTACACTCTCTGTCCAATATTTATATGCTCCCGATCAGCCATTGCCTGAAAGATCAAGGACTGCCCTCCCTCTCTTCAGAATTCAAGAGGCTGTAGAGATGAAGGTTTAGTGTTTGCACGCTGTCTGTGTCATCCTGGCCACTGTTCCTTGCCCTAGCTGCTTTCTCTGACTTGCCTATTTGTGGCAGAATTTCTTTGACCCGATTCTCTATGGGCTCCTCAAATGATGGTCTGGTACCTCTCATGGGCAACATTGGTGTACTCTGATAAAGGTTCATTGGTTCTCATCAAGTATGGAATCTTGTGGGGAGTATCTCTTGAGCTCCTTATCCGTGTGCAAACCCTGGCTGGTGGCACCTGATTGTCATTTTCTGGGTGCAAAGGTCCCCACAAGGGAGCTGTTGATTGAATGTGCCGTTTTAAATTAAAAGGCTAAATGCTCATACTGACGATTTTTCTTTCATACATGCATTTAGCATCATTAAATGTAATGTTGACAAACATAAATGGCCACCATTATTAGCATAACTCTAAGCCAACATTAGTGTGCATGATAGTAAGGTTTGTGATCATTACAGGTGAACCCGATTTCATGGTCAATCATAACTGGTGGCAAATATTTATCAACCAGAAGGAACAGTGGTCACAAGATGAATATGGTTCATAGAGGGTATTTCACCGCACACTACTTCTTCCTAATGAGCCCAACTTTGGGAGTATAAGTTAGAGGTGATCTGAAACTGGCTGAACTTTTCCTGGACCCGGAAACTCATGGACTTCTTGTTGTAGAACTTCACCACATAGTGGAGAGCGTGCTCCCCACATATTCACGCTTGCGAAAAAGCCAAAGTTCTGCTGAAGCCCTGCTTGGTGTCTTGCTGTTGGTGCTGCCCTTGTCTAGAGGGTAAGTTTCCACCCAGTCAGGGAGTCCTGCACCAGCAGGTAGCCTGGAGCAAAGTACAGAAAAAGGGGGCACAAAACCACCTCAGAATGTTAAAACCATATTATGCCGTTCAACGATTGCATTTTTATTTCTGTGTCTAACTAAAGAATATATTTCTTGCCTTTCTCTTAAGCAAAATATTGATGCAAACAAATGCTTTCAGGAAATCTCCGAAACGGGTTTCTTGTGAAGAAAACAACTGTATATTTGTTACAATACATATATTTCCAGGTTCCTACTTACATTTGGATTACCCGGTTTCTATATCCACCCTTGAATTCGAGACCACCAGTCCAGCTGGCTGGGGTGGGCAGCCAGCCAGGAGGGTTCAGAAACTTTTGTGGCCCAACATGTCTGCTCCGGTGCCTTTAGCCTCTGAATGCTTTTTGCATCCCTTAAGGTTGGCATGCTTCCACTGTACCACCGTCGGCAGGTGCCGAGTCACTCCACTCTTGCCTTGGCCAAACGTGCCACACTGTGTTGGGTTTGCTTTCTGTTGCTTTAAGTGTTCATGAGCACCTACTTTTGCAAACATAGTTAAATGTAACCAAGAGATACAACGTATCCTATCTTGCTGGAAAGGGACATGATCTCAATTTTAAGCAATAGGGTCTACAGTCATGAGGCTTTGCTATCATTAACTGCTTGAGAACCTTGTCATACTATACCTATCACACGGGCATCTGTTCAGGGTTCTCTTCATGTGAAGTGGAGTCAAACATCCCTGAATAGCGCTTTGCAATCATTAGGATAATTGGAAACATACAGTGTTTAGTCAGTACCCATGGTTTTAGTATCGTATTGCATTTTCCATGTGCTTTTATTGTGTGCAGTGATCTTTCTGGAGACAAGCCTCTTATCAGTGCAAGCAGAGTTTTCCAAGACTAGTGGTTATGGAGTATTGCATTTGGTATGAGCAGTATTACATTTTCTATAGCCTCCATAGGATCTGAACTATTTATACTGCAAATACATTTGATACTTATGAGTTACTATTAGTAACTACACAATACTCACACACTATCTCTTCAAATTAATCCTAGGACTGCTCACTTCGTTCTTCCCAGGGTGTCATAGTTATTTAAGTCGCATGAACCTTCTGTAGTGAACAGCGCACGGAGAATGTTAATTGGTAAGGACCCATAACTTTACAGACCAGTGGTGCACTCCAGTGAATCCAGACAGAGAGACAGCAGCAGCTTCATCTGGAGGTCAGCTGTTCCCAGGATAACACTCTTGTTGCACCTCTAAATCACCTTTGAAATGGGTAGTGAGATCCAGCCCCAACTTTAAAATTCCAAACTGAAGTGATATATCTAAGCCTCATCTTCTTCCATGAGTCCCATCTGAATTAAGCTATCTCCCCAACTTCTTAAATCACCAGGTTCCCAACTGGGTTAAGTAATCCAGGGTGTGTATCATGGTTGTGACACTTACACCCTTACTACTGATTGGTAACCGATACAGCCTTTGGCAGCTTTGAGTAATTCCCCTACCCCTGCTACTCTTGAGTTTCTTACCGTAACAGAGGCATAATTATGTATGACAAAATTGATTACTAAACAAAGAGTCCATGTGGCAAAGACAGCAGCTCCAGAAAGTACAAAATGCTTACATAAAAGCCTTCCCCTTCCTTTATTGATACAAGACTCAAACAATTGCAGTTCAACTTTCTGCCTCTCTTAGAGGCACCTATGTGTGCCAGTGCCCACTACATCTGCAAACAGGTCTTCCCCAGCACATCAGGCGGACTCCTTCAATCAGTGTAATGCTGGAGAAGCCTTATATTGGGTCACCAACATTCATGAAGTATGCAAAACATATACAGCTGTATGCTGTACCATCCACTTACAAAAGGTAGTTCTACACAGTTAAGACTGTAGAACTAGAATGCTTAGAGAGATTGGCTGTGTCAAGGCCTCACTGTGGTACTCACCTTACCGTTCAAAGATATGGAAAACTGTAAACAAATTCTGGTTTCTGAGATTATAGTTAAGCTTTTGTCACCTTCGCAATCTTTAGTCCATATTTATTGTAAACTCATTCACATTATGGTACCATCCAAACTGTAACTGCAATATTTCAAAATGTATCGAAGGAGACTGAAAGAAAGGCTGACAGTATTTATAAGGTAGGATATGGACAATTTGTTTAAGATCTGCCTTTGCATATTGCACATGGACCTATGTAAACACTTGCAGGTTATTTAAAAAATGAACTTGAAGTTTTTTTTCTTTTAACAAAAACTCAGTTTTATTCACAAAAACAAAACAAACGTATAAATATACAGTCTTCTTTATAGCAAGGAGTCTCCGGATTAAAACACGCTTGGATAACAACGTTCTTAAGGAAAATCTTTAAGGGTCCAACGGAGTGAGACAGTTTTTGGACGATAGTCGGACCCCTATTCCTGACCTCTGCCTTAGTGAAGGTAGTCATGCTTCATGTTTCTCACTACCCATGTAGCTCGGGCCCCTAGGGGTCCTGTACTCGGGATGGGAGGGAAACTGTGGCAGTACCAAGGGGTGTTAAAAAATTACTAGAGGAGGTGGGTGAGAATACCACAGCATTCTTGTTGCTGCTGGACTTGTTCAACTCATCTGATGAGATTCTGCTCAATCTACTTACAAGGTGGTGATGGAGGTCTCAGATAATCTTTTGGGATTGTTTTGCTGGAAAAGAACATTATACAGGTTATATATGAGGCAGTTCTCACACCATCACTAGAATTTCTCCACATGGTTCCGCAGGATTCCCCTTTATCAACACGCTCTTAAATCCCCTACTTGATCTGGTATTGGGTGAGAGGCCTGACATTTTACATCTATGGCAATAAAATCCTCTTCCATCTCCGTGGGAAACTCAAGAATGATACACAGGAACTGAACAAGAACTTGGCTGTTTACAGTCGTGGATACAGAAAGGCTGGTTGGCCGTGAACACAATCAAGAAAGAGCTGACGACTGTTGTCAGTAATCGATTGACTGCAAAGGTGGGGCAAGACTAGAACTAAGTCCATGTTAGGGCCCCCTCGATCAGCATACTACACATATAATATTTCTGGGTTTTGCGGTGGATAGGCAACTAACCGCAGAGAATCAGGCTAACCACCAAACAAGAACGTGTGGATACTAGCCTCACATTTTGACCAACCTGTGCCTTTATAGGAGTCACTTTTGTAGGAGACATTCTTTGGCCACACCAAGATTACTGCAATGTCCCATTTATAACTGCATCCAAGGAGCTTCAGTACCAGTTACAGTGACTCCAGAGCCATGCATCCAGAATGGTGGACAACGTTGCGCATCAGGAACACAGGTCACAATCTCTGAGAAGGGTATGGAGGGTAAATTGGCTAGGGTTAAAGATAGAGCACTGACTGAGGTTAACTGAACTCTGCAGAAGGAGGTCCTGAACGCTAGACATACAGTTGTATTACTTTCCATATATGAAGAAGCAGAACTTTACAATCCTCTGACAAATTCCTTCTGGCCTCCCCCACTTCACCGACAGTATGGTCAGTGGTAAGAAGCTTAAGGAAGGGTGTTCAAGCCTGTGGAATGTCGAGAGAGCACGAGACATGGCATTTTAATAGGATCAAAAAAAGGTTGAAGACCTGACTTTTTACCGGACTGGCTTATGGTTTTGTGGCACAACACCTGAATACCCACTGGATTTGGCCCTACCACGTTATTAAATTCAGGAGAACAATGAGTGATTATAGCTTTGGGTGGAGGAATCCGTATTTACTACAGCTGAGGTAATCTACTTTCTTTGCTACCACACATTATTCAAGATACTGACCTCACAATGATGGAAATGCGAGTTGTCCCTTTCAGGATTCAGACCTGTGATCTGCTCATCACACATGATGTCAGAAACCAGCCCATGACCTTGAAATGCTGAACGCCTCGCCGGATTCAATGTTTCAAGAATTTTAAATCTCCCGCAGAAACAGCTCCAATGATCATTATTGCGAACTGCAGCATGTAATCTGTGTTAAGGGTTCATAAACCCGAAAACAAACATGATGTGAGGAAGCGAACAATGACCCTAGCACGCAGAGAGGAATATGATAATCAGTTCGCCATTTTAAGATTTGATGAAAAACTTGGAAACCGGTAGACTGAACCAGGCAATTGCATTCGGGTATAAAGAGAACATGCACGGGCAGCGTGCACGGTCCAGAGCTCTTCCACGGAGCTCGCTCCATCTCTTTCTCCTCTAAAAACAGCTCTAAAGAGGCGTCAGAGCGAATTTTCACAGATGAATAAAGAAACAGAAATGTGGGTTGGCGTGACATTTGCCTTTAATGCGAGAGCTGCCAGGCTCAACACCCCGGGAGAGCCGTGACATCGCTAAAGAGAGAATCAGCACTGAGCAAAGTGGACGCTACAGGGGGAGCAGGGACGCGGCGCAGCTGCGCAAGGAATGATCTTTCACGACGCAAGCACGCGCAAAGAACAGACCGAACAACGAATTACAGGCGGCCACGGAGAAAGGGCGCGCGCAGATTAGAGGCGCACACCTGCGCTTCAGCACGAAATCTGGTACAAGGAACCATCGGGTCTTGGCCCTCTCCCTCAGAGGCGGCGAATATGCAACAAGACCACAGTGATATGCGCTTCAAAAGCCATAACAGTTTGTGTGTATACACACACACACAAACACACCCCGTTAAGTTAGAAGCAACACACGTGCATGTGTGTTTTTCTGTTTTGTCACGGGGGCGAGATCATGGCGGTGCGCTTTTTTTCCTTTTTCAATTAAATGTATGTCACTATATCTTGGATAAGTATATTTCTATGTTCTGGCACGTGGGAAGTGTGCATGAGGCTTTGCTTTTTAATTGGACATATCTCAATATAGCGTGGTCGAAATCTCTTTGCGCAGAGACATCCACAATATCCGCTACACAATATCATCATGGTAAGTATACATATAGGGAAGTATAGACGTAGTATTTCTAACTCCGCATCACTTACTTTAGTGATATAGTGGTAGTCGATACTGTGGATGCAGTATTATTGCAGGACAGGTCGATGTTTTTACCACGAGGTAGCCTTACATCACTCCCCCCCCCCCCTTGGATGAGTTTTAGAATGGTGTACGTTCTGAAATTAAAGCTGAATTAGCTGTAAACTGGAACACAACGTGTAAGAATTGTATTTTTAGTTCAAATTATTCCAACTAAAATATCCCTTTATTGATTTTAAATCCAACTAGAAAAATCAATCGTTGGCTACGCGGTCAGAGTGCGTGGTCTTGATCTGAGCCGACTGAGCAGCACCTGCCAGATGCTGCGTAGGTTGTCCTAAGCACTGACTGCAGGTGTCTGTTGTCCCTCCCTGCACTCCGAACGGCTGTCGCTTTGTGGGCACTTGAGGCCATTGCAGAAGTGAATGGATGCACTGTCTGCCAGCCCCTGTTTGTAGGTTTTGGACGTGAATGAATAAGTGAGCGAGTCTCTCTGTTATATATCTTAAAATGGGGCAATGATGTCCTTTTCTAGCAGAGGCCGCTGGAGACTCTAATTTTCGGGTGAAGACCGCCTTGGAGAGAGCCGAGCCATAAAGATGATTGTTTTCCAGTTGGAGTGCCGCCTTTTGCTTCCCAGGGGCTACGTGGCGAGCGACTCCTTTGATGTAATATACGGCACAGCCCAGTGCCGGTAAAAGGCGTGTCACCTTGCAAAACGACACGGGATCACCGGTAGAAATCAAAACTGGCGGTTCGTGTCATCGTGGAGCTCCACGTTTAAAGGGCCTGTCTTTACCAGTTATTTTGGGTTTATGACGGGGCCAACTGGATTGATTAAATTTTGGCATGATTGTTTTACATGGACCTTCATGTTACGCCCATTGGGGCTTGGATTGTTTTGTTGGAACTACTCGACCCAGGATGCAATTGTTTCCATATGAGCAATCTGATTAGAGGACTATATAATGAACTTACCTGTGGCAGTCCGAGTAGTCATCTTTGCTGCTGGAACCCTTGACAAAGGCTGTATGCTGAAACGCGTTGGGGAGGCAGTTTGTCCATGTTGCCACGATAAATAAAGATGATTGTTTTCCAGTTGGAGTGCCGCCTTTTGCTTCCCAGGGGCTACGTGGGGAGCGACTCCTTTGATACACATATATATATATATATATATATAACATTTTTAAAATCTTGCCACACCCTTTGACCTGAAACCCTCATGCACCCTTAGATCTTAAATAATGCGCTTGGGCACCGCGCTCCCTAGCATGGCACCCCGTTTCATGGCTTTTTAAAAAAAAAAAAAAAAGATTGTGCTCGGGCACCAAGCTGCCTACCACGGTGCCCACTTTCATGGGTTTTCTTTTCATTAATTTGCTCCTGCGCTGCGCTGCCTAGCGAGCACTGTGCCCAGTTTCCTTTTTTTTGTTGTAAATCTTCCCTGTCTTTCGCGCCCTTCTGGCACTTTGCCTTTTCCTTCTGACTCAGTAGTTCTTTTCTACCTGCTGATGCTTTGTCAGCCGATTTCCTTTTCTAGCCTCTTATTGCGACCGGCCTCTTCAATACCCTGCATGCCTCTCTGATTACCTGCTTCCCCTGATGACACCTCCTCTTCCTCACTGGTGCCATTGTATCTGCCCCACCTCTCCCCCCGCTAGCATGTTCTCTCCTTCTCCTTCTCTATGTCCAGATCTCACCTCAATCCTTAATGACTCGTCCATCCCCTATAAACACTGTCATCTCTCTTCCAGTTTGCTCTCCCTCTTTGCCCCCGCCACCCTCCTGTGTCCTCAATACTTTTCACGCTTGGCAGAGCCCTTTGACTCCTGCAGTGCAGCGTTAGCTTTAGACACAGCTGTACATTTTGAGTGCATTGCTGCCTTTAAAGGCTGCAAATCCCCAGGTTTCACCACCGCTTTCCTTTTCACCATCACCTCACTAAAACTGCCCAGTTCACAATCATCACCACATCTCACCAGGCTTTCCATTGCACTACATCAGTCAAATCCCACGAGGGCTTTACTTTTCACAGCATTCCTAATCTGATCTCAGCAGGCTTTGCCTTTTCATTATCACTCATCATCACAACTCACCAAGCTTTGCAGTTCACAATCAGTCATCACCACATCTCACTAAGGTTTTCAAGTTCACAATCAATCATTATCACATCTCTCAGGTTTTCCATTTCCACACTCGATCACCATCACCTCACCACGGCTTTCCTTTTCACCATTCACTCACCATGGCTTTCCAGGTTACAATCAATCATTATTACATCTCACCAGCGCTTCCTTTCCATCAAGCGCCATGCTTTATATTTTAGCCCACTTTAAGTATCATTTTTGAATTACTGTACACGGGCGCCGCGCCACCAGCTTGCGGTCACGTGCACAAGCACGCGCGCCACGCTCCGCCTCTCCAATAACAGCTGCGCGAGAATCTCTTGTTTACTTTCACTTTCGCGCAAAGCGCGGGTGCCATGATTATAGCAAAATAAAAGAAATAGAAGTTTATTTCTATTTCTTTACTTTTGTGATAATCGCGGCACCGACGCTTTACTTTTAACATTAAAAGTAAAGCGCGGGTGCCCCGATTATAGCAAAGAGAGGCACAGCCCAACCATTCTTTTTAGAGGATTGTCCATAGCCCTGCTCTCCCAATACTGCCCCAGACCACTCCTGTACAAGCAAGCACCCAGCAAGTTCGTTGATGTCCCCCTCGCCCCCAAGATACCGCCAGACCACTCCTCTGGAAGCAGGCCCATGACTGCCCCATTTATTTATCATGGCAAATGCCTGGTCGCTCCCATACTAACAGTGCCTTGCCAACAATTTATCACTCCCACTGTCGCAGTGCAGCTCCCTTACAAAGAAAGCTTCCAGCACACACTCCAGCCCACATACTGTCACTGCGCTGGTCCCATACAAACAGCACTATGTGAGCCCTAAAAACCCCCAAACTTAAACAGCTGCCACGCAACTCCTGTACAAACGGCACCTGGCGAGCACTTTCCAGCAACCCCGCTCAAACCCATAATGCCATTGTGCTGCTCCTGTACATACAGAATCCGGCTAGAACTTTGAAACTTCCTAACTCTATCCATGCTGATGTCAGTTCGCTCCTGTGGAAGCAGAGCGCCCAGCGAATGTCTGAGAGAGAGCACAACGACTAAGTGATGTAAAAACGAGCACCCTAATCATTCAAATTATTTTGTCAAACCTGTAATGTCTCCAGGCAGAAGCAAAAGCATGCGCAAAATTAACAATGCTTTCTATCCTGCTATCTTGATTATTCACGGATATGTGTATGTTGAGTGCGTGTCTGATCTGCAAGATGACCTTGGTTTACAAGGTCCACAGCCAGACTAGCACAACAAACAGGAGAAAGGAGTCGGACGATAGCTGCACACGTTTGCGTTTTGCGCATATGGTGTGTGGTGCTCAAGTTTGTGCCGTACTTTTGTGTCTGCGTGTGGGCTTTGTCTGAGCTCATGAATGTGTGTTTTTATGTCTATGTGCACGAGTGTACATAAAAGACCATGAAACAAAACACCTTTTTTTAGTACAGGTAATGCACATTCCAGAGAGCAACAGATGTGCACATCATATTATAAGTCACTGGAGTTTTACGCCGATGACACACAAATCATCATCTCAATCTCATGATGTAAATGAAACAGCAGATAGGTTCTGTAACTGCACAGAAGAAGTGCGAAGGTGGATGAAGGGAAACTGCCTGAAAATAAACTCAGGCAAGACCAAGGGTCTCCTTTTTGGAAACAACCCTGCCTTTTGGTCCCACACCTGGAGAACACAAAATGTGGGGACACTGCCAACCTCGGTGAAAAAGGTTAAAAACCTGGGCAATAAATTTGACGACAATCTGACTTTCCTTTCGGAGCTCAGGTGAACACGCTCACCTCACCCAACTACAACAAGGCGACAACTCCTCCAATCACAAGCATTGACATAGCCAATAGGTCTCGCTTTTGGGACCGTATAAGTATTTAGTTATGCAGCACAATATCCTTTGTGCAACAACATCAACTGTTGCATGGCTAAACACTTATAAGGTCCCAAAAGCGACACTTATTGGCTATGCCAATGCTTGTTTATATTTACAACACGGGTGGAGCGCTTTATATATGATCACGGCCCCTGCTTTTAGGTTTTAAAAAAGCAATAGCTTTAAGTCTCGCAAATGCAACAGGTCTCGCATTTACCTGAACTTGAGCTAGTCGCATTGTAAATGACATTGCCTTTTATTTATGTTTTGGTTTTTGAAACATAAATAAAACGCACTGTCATTTACAATGCCAGTAGCTTAAACTCGCGTAATTGAGAGACCTATTGCATTGCAAATGCTTGTTATATATAGCACTAGCTACCACACATCTTTCTGTAAGTGCCGATATAACAGGTGCTATCATTACCCAATTTAATGGTAATCAATATACCAACTGCACACATGCCAACAGGTCTTATTCAGGCAAGAGACTCCCGAATTTCGAGGGGGAAAAAATACTTTGTTAGCTGTCTGCTGCCAGAAATTGCCTCAGCTCCAATAGAAATCAAAGGGAAAAATCCGTTCCCTCCATTTCCGTTCAGAATCTCCTACGTTGCTTATTCTAAAATGTTGGGATGTGTGCAACTGACTGATTTTTGTAAGAGTGGAAAGTTGATTTGGCCAAGCCATGACTCAAACTCGTGACGTGAAGGTCAGAGCACATTTCAACAGGGAACATTTAGCCGTTAGCTAGCCTACCATTTGTATTCACTTTTATCAAAGCCACTGATAAAAATCGAGGGCTCGTGCCAGTGGCTCCTCATTGTGGATTGTACTCTGCAATCAAATAGTGGCCCACCACGGCAGGAAGGGCAGAATAGCTTAGTAAGGCCATAGAAATCTGAGCTACTGACACATGTTCTTGAAATCGTACACTACATTGTCCATCTTGAGCATTTATGAAGTGATTACACTCAATTGATCAAAGCACAGAAAACATGTTAATTTTACTAGACTCATTGGCTAAAATGCATCAATAAAATGCTTTGCGGTAAATTGTTTGCTGTGAAGAATATCATGGACCATAAATCTTTGCCGATTCGTTTACTTGTCATGTCGTTCAGGTTGAACGATCGTTTATCTGCCCAAATTACAATTAGTTTTGTTATGTGGCCAACCTAACATTCTGAGCATTTAAATTTAAGGATTTAGAAAAAAAAATGTGAAAATGAGTTTTCCCTGTTTTCACACTCAGAAAATAGGTCCCCAAACCCATTTTGAAATGTTGCAAAGTCTAACAAAATAAGCCCACTGCCTTTCACATTCCTATCACCAGAACGGCTCTGCGTTCTTCTCTACTTCGTTATATCCACTGCCAGTTCGCCTTTCTTGGCCGTCAGGGCCCCAATCCTGGATACAAATCCCCACAGTTGGCAAATGTTACTCCAATGAGAATAACACAAATTCAGTAGTAGATTCTCTCTGCACAACTGTTGGCAAGATTCTGCTACACACTACTGACGGGGTTGCCCAGCTCATACAAATTCAGAAATAAAACTCAAAGGTATGGAATTCCACGTTCGTCCGTATGCTCTCAGTAAAAAGCTGTGATACGGCTTGGCTCTGGCTTCGAAAAGTGATACCTTCTCAACTTTCAATATGCATTAATATGTCAACTTCTCAATACTTCTTTAAGTATAGATTTGGTACCTCAGAGGTGGAAACATGCACTCATCCTTCCTCTACTAAAAAGGGAAGGTCTTGATCCCCTCTGCCGGTCTAATATTTGTCCTATTTCTCTCTTGCCTGTGTTCTCCAAAACTTAGAATGGCACATTAATACTCAACTTTCTTCTCTTGTTACTACTCACAATTTGCTGCACCCCTCTCTGTCTGGCTTTAGACCTGGCCATAGTACATAGTCTGCTCTTCTCGGGTTATTGAGCATCTCAGGCAACAACTTGACTCCGGAGTTACTTCTGACCTCATCTTGCTGGATTGAAGTACAGCTTTTGATACGGTGTCACATTCCATTCTGATAGACCGTCTCAAATCCTCTTGCATAGTGGGTCTGGCTCCGAGGTGGTTGATCTCTTTCTTGAATGACCTACCTTCCAGGTCTTTTCGAACAAAGTAAGATCTAAGACTCTAGCTGTAACCTCTGGAGTGCCTCAGGGTTCTATTTTAAGCAAGTTGCTTTCCAACATCTATGTTCGCCCTATGGCTGACATTGCTGAGATGTCTGGACTATTTTTCATATGCCGATGATACCCAGATAATTGTTTCTCTTTCCACTATTCCACTACCCAGCACCTAGAACCCTCCCTGCTTCAGCTTAGTCTGAGGAATGTCTCCTCGTGGCTGACCAGTAATGCCATGAAGCTTAACGGCACTAAAACTGAGGTGCTTGTTCTGGGTAACAACTCTGAGCTTTGGGGAATCAAGCATTGGCCCGATACTTTAGGCCCTGCGCCTGCCTCTATCCCCAAAGTCAAAAACCTGGGTTTCATTAATGATAAAAATCTTTCCCTTAAACCTCGGGTATCCAGGGTGACGGCATCCTGCTTTTTTGTTCTTAGATAGATCAAGAAAATACTCTGGCTTATTCCACCGGCAGCTCAGAGAACGGTTCTGCAGGCTCTGGTAATATCTAGGCTGGACTATGGAAATGTGCTGTATCTGGGTGCAGACAAAGCCTCAGAACACCGGTTACAGGTCATTCAAAATGCAGCTGCTCGTCTTCTTTTCCATCCGCCTAGATGCGCCTCTGCTTCTCCTTTGCACCACCACCTCCATTGGCTTAAAATCAATAAGCACAGTGAATTCAAGGACCTATGCTACATGTGTCTGGCCAAATGTGGCTTTGCTCCTTCCTACATTCAGAGATTGGTAACACCTTATGTGCCGGCCCGACAGGTGAGATCCTCCAGTCTCTCTATGTTTACAGTACCCAAGTTTTGTCTTGCGTATGAGGGGTAGCTCTTTTTTCTATCTGGGCCCCAAGCTTTGCAATGCTCTCCCGATTGATT
This sequence comes from Triturus cristatus, assembly GCF_964204655.1. Lineage (NCBI taxonomy): Eukaryota > Metazoa > Chordata > Amphibia > Caudata > Salamandridae > Triturus > Triturus cristatus. The sequence continues at coordinate 20,829,638 of NC_140584.1, forward strand.
TTAGGAATTGTCATTCTCTGCTAGTTTTCCGTAAGCGCTTAAAGACTCTGCTTTTCAGCGACCTGGCTTGATTCCTATTCTTCCTATTCATGCTTTTTGCCTAAGTTACCCTCCTACATTTGTCCAGCACCAGGAGACCCTGTAGGGTAGCCGCACGCTTTAGAAATCTAAAAAAATAAACAACAAGTGCAAGAGTCCCTTACATTTGTTAAATACGTACAATCTATCTTCATCTATAGTTTTGTGAGAAGGACCAGAGAAAATAGTGCCCAATGTCGAGTGAGGAATGCATGAGAGTTTTGCATAGGACAACTAAGCATACCAACACTGAAGACACTTTGGCAAATCAATAGGCTTCGCTTTTCAGTGGAATTACCCAACCTTTTGGCTTTGCCAATGATGTTCTCCATCAGCAAAAATAACAATATCCTTTGCATTTGCTTATGCACACAGCTTCCATATGCACAGGAAGTAACATCAAAGCATTTCCCATCATTTACTAGCATAGGACGTGCTATCACTGCATTTCCCATCATACATCTGCACAGGAAGTGACATCGCATCCTGCCCTCTCCCTACTTCAGTCAATTCTTCAAGGCAACCCATCACCCGGACATTCTCAGCAAAGAGCGTATACAGAAAAGGGCATTGTCTGTTTGGGCCTGAAAGGGGCCGGGATCAGAAGCCCTCTTCCAGTAAACAGGTGTCCACACAGCACCCCATACTTCCAATCCCCACGATCATACCCAGAGGTACACAATCCAGACAATCATAGTATTTGCACAACACATAAACCTAATGTGGTACACATCCCACTAACTACCACACACCTTCAATCTACAGAACACTTTCTTGCTCATTAATGCTTGATCTGCAGTACTTCATGCACCAGGCATCACAGATCTCATCACCTATCTATCACAAGCGGATGCTGTCTTCATTGCAGAAACATGGTTCACCCACTCATCTTCACACATTCTTGACGTCCTTCTTCCAACAGGCTACAGCATCCATCTTATGGACTGCACATATAAGAAGGGAGGAGGCCTCGCTGTCATCATAGGGTCTACACACTAGGTAAGCAAGTAACTCTCAACTCCACTGTGCTGCTGACCAACTATTTCCCTCTCTCTACATCTCAGACCATCTTATCTACAGGCTTCCGGGTCAGAAAAGGACTTTATTGATTAATTCTAAGAACTCCTCACCACCTCCCCCATAAGATATGCCCATGCCACTGTTTTTGGTGACTTAAAACTCCCAGACAACACAAGCTAAAAAATAATAATATGAATAGACGCCCTCTTCGACCTCCTCAATACACTAAACTTGGTACAGCATGTTACACAACACACTCAAAAGGCCACATCCTGGACTCTGTCTTCTCAACTTCACCAACAATCCAATGCAAACCATCCATACCTTGGACTGGACTGATAACTTTGCCATCCCTATCTCCCTGCTCAGCATAATACCAACAAACTGAGAACAACACAAAAGAGAAAACCAGCTCTTCAGATCCTTCAAAGATTCCTCCATAGACAGCCTAATTCTCAACTCCATCAACTCCACATCTAACGTCAACGCTCTTTTAAGCAAATTCAAATACTTTTTTTGGAAAGATATGTGAATGTCCACACCCCAATTACAACACACAAGTGCATGCCAAAGCCTTTAGCACCCTAGTATGCTAAAGACATTGCTGACAACAAACAATCCATCTGTAGACAAGAAAGAAAATGGAAGAAAAACAGAACTTTAGAGGGCCTTCTGACACGGAAGTCCCTCCGGGCAACATGCAGACAGCGCATCACACCAGCCATAGCAAAGTACTACACCATCAACGCCGTCACCAACAGAAGCCAAATGCTCTTCAAGACTATCAAGCATTGCATCAACTCCCCTGCTGGGCCCACCCATTACTCACTTCACAGAAAAGTGCGATGTCATCAACCTCTTCAGTGAAAAAATACAGAAGATCTAACAGCACATCAACCATAGCAAGTCTGCTTCATCTCTGACACCCGCCACTTCCCATATAATCCTACATTGGTCAGCTTTCAAAGCCTTATCTCTACCAGATCTGGCTGACATATTCAACTTCTTCAGAGCCACTTCTTATGAAAATGATGTCTTACCTTCGTCCTTCATCAAATCTCTCTCTGGAGATGCTCTCTAACTCATAATTACCATTGTCGATGTATCTCTCACCCAAGGCATCTTTCTAAAAGCTCTTAAGACTGGCCACGAAGGAACCTACACTACACCCTGCTTTACGCGCCAAATACCGGCCCATCACTCACCTACCATTCATCAGTAAGATCATTGAAAAAGCAGTCTATGTTCAACTCAAAGATTACATCAACGCCAAACATCTCCTGCAAAACTATCAGTCTGGCTTCAAATCACGCAGCATGGAGACTGCCAACGTAGACATCGTAGACAATACTCTCATGGCCACAGATGAAGTTGACTCCTACCTCCTGATACTGATGGACCTCTCAGTTACCTTTGACACAGGCGACCATCCCACCCTCATACGCACCCTCGAGTCACAAGTGGAATTCACCAGCAATGTCCTTCACTGGTTCTCCTCCTAGATTTCCAACCGACCCCAGTTTCTCCACATGGGTACCTCCAGGTCACAAAAAATCTCTATCAACTGTGGAGTCCCCCAGGGTTCCATATTGTTTTCTGCCATCTTCAACCTTTTCATGGAGCAGTTTAGTGATATACTCACAAATAAAAACATCGAGGTTCACCAATATGCAGATAATATGCAATTCTATTTGAAAGTCTCCTCTGCTTCAGACATGCAATGCCTCAAACACTGCTTGCACATCATCAAGACCTCGATGACTAGTGCCCAACTGAATGCAAAAAGAAGAGATGATGGACGGGATGGTGAACAAATCAAACATTCTCCCCCAGTCACAGATCTGGGTTAAATCTATCAATCTTTGGCACGCCACACCATTCCAGTTTAAACTCAGCCATATACAAATCAGTCTTGACCCTGCTCCTTATGGGAACAGTCCAGCCCGAACTGCCAGGCCAGGTCCTCCCCGAATCAGAAACAAGCATCCTGAGATCGTTTTTCGGGGTATCACTCCTCATCAGCCAGGCTAGCTTGAATCTAGTGGCGTAGCGAGCAAGAGACTCACGTCTGGGCATATGTTTTCCACTGAGGGCAACAAATGCAAAAAGAACAGATAATGGACAAAATGCTGAACAAATCAAGCATTCACCTTCTGTCACAAATCGGGGTTAAATCCATTGTTTTTTTGCAAGCCACGCCATTCCAGCTTAGACCCAGCCATATGCAAATTAGTCTTGACCTTGCTCCCCCATGGGAACAGTCCAGCCTGAACTGCCAGACAAGGTCCTCCCTGAACCAGAAACAAGCATCCTGGGACCGTTTTCGTGGTATCACCCCTCATCAGCCAGGCTAGCTTTATATGTCTGAGCATACCCTTCCCACTTAGGGCAGCAAATGCAAAAAGAGCAGATGATGGACGGAATCTGAGAAGCAGGGTCAAGACTGATTTACATATGGCTAGGTCTAAACTGGGGTGGCATGGTGATCAAAAGAACAATGGATTTAAACCAGATCTCTTGACTAGGGGGTGAATGTTTGAGTTTTCCTCATTGCGTCCGTCATTTGTGTGTCTTTCGCTTTCTCCCCTTAAGAGCGCCGTGTATGTCCAGACTTGGGTCCCAGGCTCTCTGTGCTACTGGATTCAAGCTAGCTTGGCTGATATGGGGTGATACCCTAAAACCGGTCCCAGGATGCTTGCTTCTAGTCCAGGGAGGACCTGAGTTGATAGTTGCATGTTGACTTTTACTACCATAAGCATCGAAAATGAGATATAATACATTTATGTGAAAATGTTAGCATTATAATACAGCTAATTGCATACAATGTGTTTAGGAAAGTTTCATCGCCTTTTAAAATCTCTATACTGTCAACATGCATAGGCGTTGGTCTGGAAGTCTTGAATAACAGCACACTAAATCATGGAAAGGAAGAACAGTTTTCTGTATTTTTCTGTTTTTAAAAATAAATACAGGCAGGGGAAAAAAAATTCAGCATGTATTTATCTGTAAAAATTAGTAAAAACACAAAACGGGGAGCCCAAGTTATACATACCATTTTACCAAAAGGAAAAGTCCTTGGCTAATACCAGAATTTCAAAGTCCTCCCCTAGTGTGGAGCTATGAAAGGATACAAGTCATCCAATCAAGGCATGGTAAGGAAGCTTTGCTCCAGGCATGGGACAAACACAAAAGGCAAACGGAGATTCACTGAATAAAATGCAAGAAAATGAGACTGACAAGAAAGCCAATCAATGGTAAGCAATGGGCTGACACAAAGCCCACCATAAGCATTGTTCACAGTAACTCATCAACGGCAAGACCTAACATCCATTACCAAAGGTAACCAATGCATACTTCTCCAGCATGGGATCATAAAATGGCTCATAAACGGATTACAATAATAAAATATGATAGTTAACTATTTAGTAAGAATTTGTCTTATGTTATCCATCCTCGATTTTAGAAACAGCCTTTAAATCCTGCCCTTCCGAAATTACGCAGCGTTGTACGTTCAGTAGTTTCATTAGCACAGCTAAAAGTGCAAAGTAAAGTGTTCCATCTTTAGTTGAAAGCAATAAAATAATATGTAATCTTTAATTGTGCATGTTTGTTACTAAAATATAGCTGAACAGTGTGATAGCTGCCCTGCCCAAATGGAGTTTTCTATTTTGAAGGTCATTGGCAGTTCACAAGAAAAAAATATCTCACAAAAAGCTCTTTTATTTTCTTTAGTTTATTTAAAGAAAAAAGTAGCTTAAATAAGAAGTCAGATAAGTATATAAGTATACCACTCACTACAAGCATAAAACATCCCAGCTCTTTCTCCTATCGTTAACTGCTCTCATAGTCCCACCCATTCAGCCCTCCCTGTGCTTCCCATCCCACATTTTCAAATTCCACACCTCGTCAGAAAAGAATAGATAAATATTGAGCCTATGTCCCCTTCAATTCAAAGTTGTGATTTCCTAGCCATCGTAAGGGAAAGTCTCAATTCTATTTAGGACTCAGAGGCGAAGATTATGCTGTCCTTTCTTCATTTTTATTGCACAGCAGCCATGTAACCAGTAACCACAATAGTAAACAAAACTTAATTCCCCATAACCACCAAGGCAGAAACTGAAGTTCATAAAAAAATAAATCAGTCCAATATCCAATCAGGGAGCCTCATGCCATATAAGCCATCTTCTCCCTTGTCAGTTGCCCGCTTTCTTCCTGAGACCAAGCCGCCAGCGGAAGTTCCTAAATCCGGTTTTGAAGATTCCATTCCTGCAATATAGAGAGCACTGGTGAACCCAGGAAACAGATCACAAAGTTAGCAACAACAAGTGAAATTCTTGCGAGCAAATGTGCCAGCCATAAAAATACAGTAAGGTCATACCAAAGAACCAAGAACTGTGTGAAATATTTTACTTACGTTCATATAAGATCCAAGAACCCGGGTGGGCTATCACTTATGCGAGGGTGGGTTAATCCTCGCCTCAGAGTCCTTAATAGAACTGAAACTTTCCGTTACGATAGCTAGGAAATATTTCAATCTATGGCAGGAACCGGAGGCAAGGTTTATGTTTGTTCAAAGCTTGTCCACAACCAGAGCCGCAATGGAGGAGACTGGTGTAAATTCCAACATTTTAAAGGTCAAATCCGAAGACCAGTCAGCTGCATTCAAGATATCCTCCAAGCGGGCTTGCAGAAAAAAAGCTTTGAAGACCATTTATCCTCGAGCGGAGTGCGTACCAAACATCATGGTGTCATTTCCTGCATTCTGCATAATCCACCGCACCCATCTTGCTATGGTCGGTGAGGAGCCTGCTGGGAAAGGCTTTCTCAGAGCAATTAAAAGTTGCTTCTCGCCGCTGTCATACTCTCATATGCTTTGATTCATCTGAAAACTCACAGCTTTGGTATCTCCAAGAAAGCTGGATAAGAAATTACTCAAGGAATACATTTGAATCGCCTGTTAACGTGGACGGTAACTCCAAACCTTCCTGTGACGACTGGGGCTCTAACATCAGTCACCCCCCCTGAAGGAGGTAAAGCACAGCAGAATGGCTAACTTAGCTGATAACTGCTTTCGAGAGAGGTATCTGTTACTTGGCCATAAGGATAGGACCATGAAAACCTTATACATGTCCCAGAGGGCCAAGTACCTGGGTTCAGGAGACAAAGAGAGCCTAATGCCACAAAGCAGTTTGCGAACCAAGGGTTTTTCACCCACTGGCGCATCTGCGATCGTTACATGGCCCGTAGAATTCGTGGATCTAAATGTATTTACTGACCCGTAGGCCACACCCACTGCCACTAAAGAGGCCAAAAAATGTAGGATGTGAACAATGTACATCCCCATGGGATCCAGACTTTGTTGCAGACACCAACCCATCCATCAAGACCAGGCGGAACGGTACCTCTTAATGGCGCCCTCCCCCCAAAGCCCGCGAGAGGAGGTCTGCTGCGTCTCTTGATAAGCCAGGGACTTGCCATCTTGCCCTATAATCCTCTACACCATAAGTTGAAGGTTGCAGTTTGTCTCCAGAGGATGAGGATTCTCTGATTGATCGGTAATAAGTAGAGGAGACTGGGGTAGACTGATTGGAGAAGCCCAAGAAAGTTCCATCAGAACTGGAAACCACACATGCAACTTCCACAGAGGGGTGTTCAACACCACATCCGCCTTCTGCCTGCGCACTTGGGTGGTCAATTGCATGATCATGGCAAACAAGGGAAAGGCATAACGTTGCTCCTGAGACCAATCCTGAAGAAATGCATCTGTCGCCACTACACCCGAGCCTGGCCTCCAACTGAAGTACCAGGGAAGCTGGTGGTTGAGGTGGGATGCAAACAAGTCGAACGTGAATGGACCTACTTGGTTGGCTGAGCCGGGCAGATCTTCTGCCTGCACCAATACATGGTGTTGACCGGGTGCCTCCTAAATGGCTGATGTAGCGGACCACCGCCACATTGTCCATCTTTAGCAGAACGCACAACTGGACTCGGTCCCTGGTCCAACATTTGACAGCAAATGAACCTGCCATCCATTCCAGGCAGCTGATGTGTAGGGATTGTTCATCAGCGGACCAAACTTGGCCTGTGGTGAATTGTCCACTGCAAGCCCCCATCCGGAACTGTTGGCATAAGACTCGAAGACCAGGTCTAGATGGGAAACAAAAACGGCACACCCATTCCACGCCTACATGTGGGATAGCCACTATTGAAGCTCTTCCTTGGCCTCTTCCGACAGGGGAATAAACTGGGAGTATGTGAGACCCCGGAAAAGATGAGACTCCTTCAGCCATTGCAAGGCCCGAAAGTGGAGAAGTCCTAGAAAAATGGCCTGGGCTGAAGATAAGAGATCTACCACCCAGGCTATCTGGCAGAGTGAAGCCCTCTGTTTCGCTAATTTTCACCTGACTATGTGTGTGATCTTTGCTATCTTCCTAGAAGGAAGACTCAGGGTAGTCGCCACCGAATTTATCACATACCCCAGAAAGGTGACGGAGCGCGAATGGATCAAAGTGGACTTTGCTTGATTTAATACAAACCCCAAGGACTGCAGGAGCTTCACTGCCATCTGAAGGTGTCCGTATAGTGCCCAGATCCATGAACAGAATATAGTCCAGGTATACAATTGTGTATACCAGACGCCCTCAACCTCTTGATGACCGGTTTCAGGACCTTGGTGAAACACCAAGGGACAGAAAACAGGCCTAAAATTAAAGAGGTGAACTCAAACGTTTGTCCACGACGTTGAAATTGGAGGAAACATCTGTACGGTGGGAAAATGGGCACTGTGATATAAGCGTCCTTGAGGTCCAACCGGACCATCCAGTTGTTGTGACGAAGCATGTCTCGGAAGAGGTGCATGCCCTCAATCTTGAAGTGGCGATACACCAGCCACCCGTTGAATTCTTGGAGATCGGTCACAGGGGCTGACCACCATCCTGCTTCTGGATCAAAAATAAACTGCTTATAAAACCTGACGGATGGTGTTGAAAGTGACAAAGTGCCCCTTTTGCCAGAGCTTCCTGGACCTCCCTTTGGGTCAGCGAGTCCTCCTGCCTAGAGAATAGGATTGGAGAGGTGGGGGTTGACTGAAAGGGGGACCCGTATAACTCTATATGGAACCCCTGTAATGTTTGAAGTACCCAGGCATCTGATGTGTTCGTCCACCAATTTTCCAAGACGTGTGCCAGACGACTCCCAGGTGAATGAATGGGAGCAATAAAAAACTCACCGTGGGAATTTGCGTTGGTTCCTCCTCAGCGGGGTCCATTGTGCAGATCTCTGTGGTGCGATCGCCCTCTGGTGGGATAGAATCCCTCAAATCGAGAGGAGTCCTGCCATTGTCCTTGCTGTGAAGCTTGGCCTCTGCTGGAGGCGGAGTATTGGGGACAACGAGCCAAGCGCCCCCTACCACGGCCAGCCTCAGAGAAAACCTGTGCATTAAAGATACGTTTGACTGTGGACTAGGCCTCGCCTAGCAAGTTGAAGGTGAAAACGAACATGTCAAACATTTTGACGAAATGGGTCACCAAAAAGCCCTGCTTGCGCCACTTGTCCCCCCTCCGAGGTAGCTAACTCCCAGAGCTAGGGATATATTTTTATCAATAAATACCTGCACCTCTCGGTGAAAATGACACAGTTAGTATTTCCCAAAAATATGATGGTCTGTTGGGCCCAACTGGAATGCACATCAGGGGGAATAAGGGCCCCAGAGGCCTTGGTGTCTTCCGACATGTCAAAGATCTTAACGAGTGGGCCAGTGACATCGAAGAGTTTTCCTGGCACAACCGCCAGGAGCGGTTGATACCTTTCTTAGGGTCCTTGATATACTTGGCCAGAAAGGTGGCCAAGCGCGCATCTATGTCTGGCGTAAGGGCCACCTTACCATCCAAAGACAGGAGGGGACATTCCGCCCTAAGGTGGTTACGGACCTCCTGATCCATGGGCTGGCTGACGACATACTTGGCTACCTTATCACATGGGGTCCACTCTGAGAAACGGGGTGTATCAGGTTGCCTGGGTCCAGAAGTTCTGACTGTGGTCCCTTAGGAATCTTTGCCACTGGACTTACCCAGAAGGGGGGTTATAAGAAGGTCTCCAGGATCTACCCTGCTCAGAGTCCACTTCAGAACCACTATGGGAATCGTCGGAGGAGGGAGATGGTGGTGGAGTTAGCCGCAAAACCATGGGGGTGGGGGGGTTGCAAAATCAGGGACATTGTCCAATAGTGAGGGAGGGGCAGAATTAGCACCTTGAAACGCCTTCTTTAGCCAGTCAAATACATCCAGGTCCAACCCTACATCATGCGGACGCTTGCGCAGATTGTCAGCATGGGAGGTGGAAGCCTATTCTGGAGGTTCTGGGGCCAAAGGCCCTGGAAGTTCTTCCCTCAGAGCGAGGGGTTGTAGGCACCGTTGCGCTATCTACATGATTCTCTTCTCCAGAGGGGCTATCGTGTCTGAGACCATTTGAATGATTGAGGCGTCCACTGCGTGCAGGAATCCTCTGTGACCGGGAAGTATTCCATGCCTTCTTCCTCCTCATAATACTCTCAATATTTCTCAATACTCCTGCAGTTACAGATAGGTAGATGGAGGTAAGTAGAGGAGTATCGCAGTGGCCACCCAACAGGTAAGAGGAATTAATGGGAAGGGGAGGGAAACCCCTGGAAAACTTCAGCTGCTGCCTGCGAATAAACCTGTCATGGTTAGTAATGCTAATATAGTCTCCCACAGGGAGCACACTGAATCAGTCTATACAATGGGGATATATGTCAATATATCTGGGTACACAACGGACTGGGAACCTCACTAGGCCCCACCGTATAGGGCTTGGCAGACAGCGCCCTGAAATAGTTAGACCGGGTGGATGAAGTACACTAGCCTCCTGGGCAGTCTGCCACGATAACAGGAGTCCCTGCTCCTTGGAGGCCTTACCCAGCAGGGTGTTCAGCCTCTAGGCGGGAGGGACCGTGTAATTGTCAAGCTTGCCACGGGCAGAGGCGCTCAGCGAAATGGGAAACTGACTTGCGTTCCACAGCAACTGTCTGGGATACCGTGTCGCACCGTGAAACAGTAAGGGCCCTCTAGCGGCCGGTAAACTGCAGCGAACTGAGGCCCCGCAACCCCCTGCCAAGGGTAAACACGCTAACGAATGAGAAGAACAGCTGCGAAGGAGCGATGCAGAGTTCGCGCGGCAGCTAGCAACTGAGGTGAAAACAACTCCCTGGAAAAGCAAAAAACATCAACGAACAATGATAGTCAAAGACAGAATGGACTGGAGTCCTTAACCATATTTTAAATATTTCCAAACATAATCATGGCACAAAAAGCAAAACGAACCAGAGTCCTCCACTTAACTGGCACGGCTGCGAGCAGCAAAGAAAGAGGGCAACTGACAAGATGGCGTATACCGCATAACACTCTCTGATTGGATATTGGACAAATTTTTTTTATGAACTTCGGTTTCTTACCTGGTAGTTATGGAAAATTAAGTTTTTGTTTACTATTGTAGTTACTGGTTAACATGGCTGCTGTGCAATAACATTGATGAAAGAACAGCATAATCCTCGCCTCCGGTTCCTACCATAGAATTCAGTCTGCTGTACATGTTCCCAAGTAACTACTAGTAACTAACAGCATGGCAGCTCCATTATTTTGTTTCCGATGAGAATCAGGTCAGACTCCCCCCACGATCATCAGTATGTAGGCAAGTGCTCTTGGTCATGCTGGCGGTAAGATACTTGCCCACAGAGTGTGGCATGCTTTATTGTAGTGCTCTATCTCCAGCACTTTTTAACACAACCAGTGGATCATATGTCAACTGTTTCTGTCCAACAACCAGTAAAAACATCTCCACTATGGCCACAGTTATAAATATATTGCTGACGTCTTCTATGCTTGTTGCATCTGTGTATTATCTATAAAGATTACAGATAAGTGAGGGTGGAGCAAAACTGCTCTATTCCCCCCCTCTCCCCCTCCAATCCTCATGCTTAGAAAACGGGGAATCAGTAATTGGATTATTCGCCACAGTCAAAATCTTTCACCACTCACCCTGTGCCAAGAGGGGTCAGGCACATTCATCAGGACAGATCTACACTGAGATCCCAGTCGAAAAACACAATGACTGTATCCTTTACTGGCTTAAATATAGAGTGTGTGCATAATGGTTCAACAACCTTCCTACTTAAGAATCTTGTGTAGTCAAAAATATTCCTACAGCGCAGAACATCAAGTAAAAAAAACATGTTCCCATTCGTGCTGTGTTTTCGAATTAGTAGATAACATAGGTGCCACTAATTATTCAAATGTTACCAGAATTACCACCCAATTGGAGTCCTCCTGTCACTGAAAACCCCATCTCAGTACAAGCGACGTAGCAAGGATGGAAGTGAGCATGTTGGTCATAAAGGGGATGTTGAACACTCATCACTTGTAAAGAAACCAGACTTCATGAACAGATGCTGCCAGGTTTCCTCTGTATGTATGTATGTATGTATGTATGTATGTATATATATATATATATATATATATATATATATATATATATATATATATATATATATATATATATATATTTCACTGAAAAAACCATAGGTTTCAGGGGTGTTATAGTTAGCTGGACTTTTCACTTGTACAAAACCATTGAAATTCCCCCGTTATAGTTAGTTCAGCTAACTATAACTCGCGCGCCCGCAATGCACTGCTGATGACGTCACATATTACATCACTCATGACATGTTCAGTGACATCACTCATGACATCACTGATGACATCTCAAATGACATCACTGATGACATCACTGATGACATCATCCGGTGAATGTGTGTTTTTCTGAAAATTAAATATGTTTTATATATGTATATCTCAAGGTCGATGGAAGAATAAATGGGTATATAAGTGTCTAAATGGATGATTTGTTTTTGAAAAATTGATTGTGTAACTGACTGATTAAGTGTATCATAGTGAATACATGGCTTAGTGAGTAATGTTTAAATATGTAAATATCTGTATCAGTCTCTCACTTTGTGTATAAGTGGCTGCATGGGTTGGTGAGTAGCTACATGGGTGTCTATATAGGTTATTAGTTGGTTTTTTGAGTATCAGTCTGAGTGTCTGCATGGTTTGGTGGGGGGTATTACGTAGTGCATAGGTGCATGAATGAGTGACTCACTGTTTGTATGTGTTGAACACAGCATGTGTGCAGGACTGTATGGGTGGATGAGTGTGTGTATGGGTGTGTTAGTGAGTGAATGACTGTCTCAATAGTGTCTTTATGAGTAACTACATAGGTTTTAAACTAGTATATGTGACTATTGGTGTATATATGTGAGTATATGTGAGAGTGAGAGGTTGAAAGAGTTCCTGTATGAATAAGTATGTGTTTCTATAAGTGATTGTTTAAAAGACTAAGTATGTGTAAGTTTCCGTAGAAGTAAGTATGGTGGTGTGTGTATAACTGTATATGCAAGTAAATGTATGTTTGATTCTTTATTAGCATGAGTGACTATGTGTGTGAGTAACTCTATGGATGAGTGGCATTGTGTAACAGGATGTATAGGTGTATGAGTACATATGATGAGTGAGTACATGTATGAGTGACTGTATAGGACTGTTGGTGAATGAGTGGATGTGTATGTGGATCTTAGAATTACTGAAGAGGTTGTTGTAACTGGTATTGGTATGTCCATTGTTTTGAAAATTTTAGTCTCTATTTTTGAATGTGTGTATCAAAGGTTATATTAGGGTGAGAGGAGGTCTGCCACTCTATCACAAGGATGATGTCATCAGTGATGTCATCAGTGATGTCATTTGAGATGTCATCAGTGATGTCATGAGTGATGTCACTGACCATGTCATGAGTGATGTAATATGTGACGTCATCAGCAGTGCATTGCGGGCGCGCGAGTTATAGTTAGCTGAACTAACTATAACGGGGGAATTTCAATGGTTTTGTACAAGTGAAAAGTCCAGCTAACTATAACACCCCTGAAACCTATGGTTTTTTCAGTGAATTTCTGAGGTTTTTTAAATGCTAATTCCTAACTATAACGTGCCTGAAACCTATGGTTTTTTCTGTGAATTTCAAAGGTTTTTTAAATGCTAATTTCTAACTATGCCTACAGAGATAGGACATGTGAAGAAAGAAGAAAAAATGCACAGAAAGAAACAAAAGAAGTGCAGAAAGAAGCAACAGAAGTCCTCAAATACGAAGATAAGTGCAGGAAGAAGGATAACGTGCAGAAAGAACAAAAAGAAGAGCAGAAAGAAGCCTTGTTGCAAAATCATCCTGTACCCTCAACTTTTTCAGACGGATACTGGTGGTAACTGAGTCTGACTAACCAGTCCTAGAGCCAGTGCTATGTTAAAAGACACTTAGAATACAGTGAAAACACCTACATACACTAGGGAACATTATGCGTTGGGGTCCCCCTGTGATTAGCATGACCTCCTCTGTAAGCCCCTAGTGTATAATAGGGCATGGGGATTAAAACTACCTCTTAAAACAGGCCACAGGGCGTTTTTGCACACGTTAACTCAGGCCCCGTCCCCTCCCTTCACCACTGTGTAAACACGCCCTGTGTCCATTTTTAGTTGGGAGATTAGGTTCATTTGAATCCTTAGGGTCCAACTAGCCCACTAGGTACCTCCAGTAAGTGCCACAGAGCTGCGTTGCAGAGAGGTGTAAAAAGTGGCACGGCCTGGACCACCTCTCTGCAATGCAGCTCAGTGGCGCTTACTGGAAGCATTTGGTGGGCTAGTTAGCCCCCAGGGGCCCTCAGTATTGAAGGGAAATTATATCCCCAATTTAAAACGTGCCATAGTGCGTGTTTGCACACGTCACCTCAGGCCCCGTCCCCTCCCTTCACCACTGTGTAAACGCGCCCTGTGGCTGTTCTAAGTTGAGAGATTAAGTCCCCCTGAATCCTAAGGGTCCCTAGGGTCAAACTAGACCACTAGGTACCTCCAGTAAGCGCCACAGAGCTGCGTTGCAGAGAGGTGTAAAAAGGGGCTTGGCCTCAGAACACCTGGCTGCAGCGCAGCTCCCTGGCGCATACTGGAGATGCCTGTTGGGGGCGCGTTTGCAGAGTGCTGCACGGAGGGGGCATGGCCTCCGGCACGATGCCAGTCTTTTATTTATTTTAGTTTTTTAAGAAGGGGGGCTGTTTGGTTCCCCTTCTTATTCTAATTTATTGGCCCGGATGACCCCATCCCCCAGGGCCAGTCTCCTAATTATATTTTTTTGACCCCAATCCCCAGGGCCGGCCACTGTTTTTTATTATTTTTAAAAAATATATATTTATAGACACACCTAGGACATGCTGGACAAACCGTACGTACCTATCACCATGACGATTTGCGTGATATTCATTAAAAGGCGACTATGCATGCAATGAATCCACGTGGAATGTATTTACACCACTAGTGAAGCTCTGACATGTCTGATGCCCTACTGTGCCTAATCCTGGTAGACACCCTTGTCGTTTATTTATACAAACATGGGTAGCTATTGACGGGCACATTTAATACACATGCACACCAAGCCATTCAAAGGGGATTCGACAAAAATTCGACCAAAACTATGCAAGAAACCCCCCTCACGGTTAATAAAACACACATCCACTGCCGGATGTGTAATACTTTTTATTTTACTCTCTGGAAAGGGGACGAACATCATTCGAGAGTCACAGCGTGCTCCTGACAGAGCCCAATGCTGTGTTACACCCACCATTGCCTGCCGAGTGCCACACACCTCTGTGTTGTATTCCACTAGCTAGTGCATATGCTATGACACTCTCTAGCCCATGTGCACTGTAACACCACCCCGTGAATATGTCATGCCACACTTGTCTTCGCACGGGTTATATTGCCCCATCTAACGTGCCTTTCTCGATGCCTATGTTATAACGCACAGTGCTATGCCATACATATTACAATCTGGGATCCATATCTTTGTCACAGTGCATATGCAACGTTACACTCCCCAGCACATATTTTATATTACAACTTTAGAGACTAGTTAGGTTACACAACACTGCCCTGTGCATATTACACTCCAAGGCGCATATCGCATAGCACGCGCTAGTGCCTGTGCTATCTCGCGCTCTCCAATGAATCTGTCATTGCGCACAATGTATTGCATATTATATTTCACGCCCGGTTCATCTTATATCACACTTTTTGGTGCATAGTTTATACCATATACTATATCTAGTTTTCATTTTCAATCGTGCTCTCAGGACTATGTTCTATATAACACTGTGTTCACCTACCCTTTTTTTTTTTTTTTTTTTTTTTTTTTTTTTTGAAAAAGTTTTTATTGAACAATAATTCGGTTACAAGTATGGGCCTACAACCACCCGGGCCGGCCGCTAGGTACATAAGGAAATACACACATATCAAGGCTACAATCAGTTCCCAGGGCACTGCCCCGCAGTGGCTCAAGATAGTTCTCGAAGAACAGCAAGCGTCAGTCCAACAATAACAAAAACAAAGGGAAAGACAATAAAAACAAAAGGCGAGTTATGAGGGAAACCAGTGCGGGTCAGGCTCCCCCCGGGAGACTCCAGTCAGGACAATTGAGCAATCCGCTAAAGAGAGGAGTACCGGGAGGCCGGGGACGGAGGGGGGGGGGAAGGGGGTCAAGGGAGATGAACGTCCAAATGTAGTTGTTACAAAAAGCGCCAGGAGCCATCAAGGGTCAGGGGGACATGGCGATATCAGTGTCTACCAGGGGGGGCGTACAGATGCCTCCGCGATATGCGTTCCATTGCCCCCAAATTCTACCCCATGCCCCCGGCTTGCCACGGGCCACATACACTGTCTTCTCCCTAAACATACACCAGTCCATATTCTCCTTCCATACTGACACGGTGGGCGGCCGTTGAGCGCCCCAAAGTTGCGCTATATCCCTCTTGGCAATCATGTTCCCTAGGGCCGCCCACCGAGTCTGAGCCGCGCTGTAGTCATTGGGCTCCCACACATTCAGGACACAGTTCACCTACCCTTTTCACGGGCATTACATTTTGCGATAGGGGGTGGAGGGTCAGGGGGTGTTTCTGCCAAGTGAGCCCGGAGTCACAGTCACAAACGTCCTCTTCTTCCTGAATAAAAGTGAGATTATGCTGCATACTTGTTCATATTTTAAGTAGTTCGCACAGACACAATGTTTTAAAAACAATAAAGTTCCTAATACCCGCCTTCTCTGAACAGTTAGCTTGCTGCCCCATCCCCTTCCTCCCTATCCTCTGTTGTGTGAATCCATGGACTAGCCTCCTCCCTCCTGCCATGCATGGTCTGGTGTGCTGCCACTGCCCTCAATTTAGTATGATGTACCAGTCCACTCCTCCTGCCCTCCATTGCCCAATTCTATGCCCCATCATTGACCTCCTGCTTAAACTCTGTGCTTAGCTTGCTGCCCCTATTCTCCTTCCCCCTGCCCTCCGATGTCTTTGTGCATGCCCCTGCTCCATCCTTTTTGCCCACCATGTCCCATTGACCTGCCACTCCTATCTACTCTGAGTGTTCTGTTGAGCTGCCACTCCCCTCCCACCTGCCTAGCATTGTCAGATGACTGTAACCTGTCCCTGCCACCTCCACCCTGCCTGTCCACATGCCATGCCCCTATCCTCTTCCTCCTGTCCTACATGGTCCATTGTACTGCCACACCCTTCTGCCCTCCCTGGTCTGTTGTGCTGCAACTGCTCCTCCTGCCTGCCCCGTGTGGTCTGTTGTGAGGTCCCTTCCCCTGAACTTTCTTGTCTGTGCACAGGTCCTGACCCTTCCTTCTATCCTCCATCGTCCTTTGTGCATGCCCCTCCACCCTCCTTCTTGCCCATCATAGCCATTGTGCTGCCACTAACCCTCCCACTTGCCATGCATGGTCTTCTGTGCTGCCATGGCCCCTCCCACCTTCCCTGTGTGGTCAGTTAGCTGCCCCTGACCCCCTCCCACCTTCCCTCCATGGTCTGTGTGTATGCCATCACAGTCTCACTGTTGCTCTTCATGGTGTGTCTTGCTTCTAGTGCGCATCCTGCCTGACCTCCATGGCTATCTTGCTGCTCCTGCCCTGCCCCCTTGCCCCCAGCCCTACTCCCTCCCTCCTGGCTTGTCTGTTCCATTGTAATGCCCCTGATCCGTCCCTCCTGCCCTTTATGGTCTGTTATACTGCAGCTTTCTCTCCTGTCTGTCCATTATGGTCAGCTAGCTACCATTGCCTCTTGCCCCTCTGTTCTCTGTTGTCCATGTGCATGGTCCTGTCCCCTCCCTCTTGCTTTCTATGGATTGTTGTGCTGCACTCCCGTCCTGCATGCCCTGTGTGGTGTATTGTGCTGCTGCAAACCCTGATGCCTGCCCTGCAGGGTCAGTTTGGTGCACCTCTCCATGTCCCTCCTGTCCTCTGTTATCCAAGTCCATGTCCCTATCCCATTTCCTTCCATGATCCAATGTACCATACTTGCGAACATTTTGAACTTGGTAAGAGGGAGATTTTGAAAAAAAACTGGGGTATTGATTTTCCCCTTTGAGTTACATTGAAAAAGAGGATATTGTAGACAGGAGACAGATCAAATAAAGCCCATTTGAGCTTAAAAACATTGGACGTTTCCTGGCTGAATCGGGTCTGTTGGCATGTATGGTTGTACTACCATTGCCTCTTCCTTCTGCCCACAATGGTCTATTACATTGCCACAGCCTTGAAGGAGGGTAGATTTTGTATCACAGGGGGCCCCTGGCCCGTTCTGTCCACACCTGAAGTATGAGACCCTTGTCCTTGCCCTGCCAGCTGCATTTGTAGGCCGTATTAAATTGACCAGCGGGTCCTGTGTTGCTATATAATTATCCTGAGACATCCTTACCACTCAGCCAGCATAAAACCCCTGTGTAGGCCCTTCTGTTCAATATGTAGGCCTCTTTGTTAAATTGACCATAGCTCTGCAATTTTAGTGTATAGCAGTCTGAAGGCAGGTCTGCGAGGCCTTCTGATCCAAACTAGTAGCCCCCACCCTACCCGAGTGCTCCGTGCTCGGTATCAAAGTTCAACATCCCCCTGAAGCTGTCGACATACAGTAGGCTGCATCCTGGACTGGTACTTGCTTCCTGGGCAGGTTTCCCGCTTTTAAGGAAGTGGCAACCGCAGAGCGTCAAGTTAGGAGAACTGAGGAGATTTTATACATGAATATATTGAATTCCCGTACAATACCCATTATTTTCTGCTTGCTCTATGGAACTTACGATAAGCGATTGGCCTGAGAGACTGACCTTTTCACCCAGTCCATTGTCAGCATTAAGTGGGTAAATGACGAAATGTCTGGTAAAATCTGCAGACGAAGCTTTTGGGTAGCATACGTAGGTAGATGTAGCGTGCAAAGGAGCCCACAAAATGATATAAAAAGGGAGCACCCACAGATATCGACGGACTACCTCGCCGTCTGTATGTAGGTTAACAGGCAGTGCAGGTTTTCCCCAAGAGCTGGGAGCTCTTGTCTTCCTTTGCTTAAAATGTCTTGCTCTGCTTTGCTTGAAGTAGCTTATTCTATTTTACCTATATGAAATGTCATGTTATGTTTAACCATTGTTCTCTTTACTTTTGCATTTAAAAGATTTTGTATTGTAATTGCAGGAATGCTTGCTCTAAGAGTAAACGTGAGTGTTCCTAGGTAACATTTTCCTTGGTGTAACTTGTTTCTCATGATGCATTTATAGATGTGTTTTCTCTCTCTCTCTGTCAGTACATTAATTGAGATACAGAGAATATTATGACAGCTGTATGATTATCTGGATTCTGTATTTTGTACTTTATGTCTCTATTCTGCGGTTTCTTTGAAGTTGCATCTTCTCATTAAACTGCCATTGAATTCTGCCTCCAATTCCATGTCTCATATGTCTGTTTTCTTCATTTTTGGAGCAAGCGTTCCTAGGCACCCCGGCTCAAATTAAGGTGCCCCTTTTGTCCCTGAATCACTCTCCTGCTCAGTTCTGTGGTGGCTCCCGGGGATCTAGGGACCGCCCCTAGCTTCCTTGACCCGTAATAGATCTTCCCTCCAACAGCCTCTCTTGCAAGTCCTGTATTGTTGGTTTGTTGCCCCTGCCCCCCTTTCCACTGCCCTCCATAGTCTGTTGTGCTTCCACGGCCCTTCCTGCCTGCTCAGTGTGGTTTAAATTGTTGCCTTTGCACCCTCCTACCTGCCTTCAATTTTCAGAGTCCGTGCCCCTGGCCTCTGCCTCTCAACAGTATCCTAATGAACAACTAGATTGCTAACATTCTATATTTATTACAAAAGTGTGGAACGCCTGACATCATCTTGATGTAATCAAAACTGTAATACCTAGAGCATTTCCTTTAGAAATTACATATATGAGAGGGTCTTATTGGCATCAAAATTATGGTTAGTGCTCTAAAAGACTAAAATAAGGACATATTTTCTGAGTTTTCAAATAGCGACAAAGCACTTTTAAATTATTTGTTATCTTTATGTTTTTTTATCCAGTTGACCACTTGATTAAATGTTGCACTTAGGGGAGAGGATGTGGTGTTACTTCCAGAACTGCAGACTTTGCAACTGGGGAACCAGGTTGAAGTTTCTGCTTCAGCTCGACATTCTGTGATTCTGGTCAAATCACTTAGTCTCCCCATGTCTACAACCAAAATGAATTTGTTCTTGTGTGATGTAACCAATGCTCATGTAAAGCACTCCAATACCTGACAAGTCTGCACTATATAACACTGCAAAAACACAAAATAATAAGTGTTTTGCACACTTCTGTCATTGGGCTATATTTGGGCTACATCTGGGTGATTTTGGGCTACATTTGGGCTCTTTTGTCTCCGGTGGCCATCTTGGGAGATTTATTTGTTATGAAGTTTCCTAATTTCCTCATGTACTGCAGTCTCCTCATTAGGAAATGCTTTCAGTTTTTTACTTTGATTCCATCATGAAGGTATTCAGATATGTCACACATTTGCCATAAATTCTGAATGTTAGCACTCTAGTTGCTCATTAGATCACTGTAGTAAAACTACTGCACCATGGAAGTCTGCTCCTGGTATTAAAAGTGCATGTTTCAGTCTGCATGTCAGAATTTTTTAATGAAATAAAGGAGGATTTGAGAAGTCACTCAAAATGTGCCCTCATTTTCTTTCTTCAGCATTAATCATAATTTCTATGGCAAAATGAACCTCCTCATTGTGTTCCTTTTTAAATTAAATGTTTTAAGTGTTACCAGTTTATTCCAATCAAGATGGCTTCAGGTGTGCCTTACTTTTGTCATAATGAAGACAGTAAGCGCTCTAGCTGTTTTTAAGAACATTCTGGGACATTCTGTCATTGGGCTATACTTGGGCTACATCTGGGTGATATTTGGGCTACATTTGGGCTCTTTTGTCTCTGGTGGCCATCTTGGGAGACTTATTTGTTATGAAGTTTCCTAATTTCCTCATTTACTGCAGTCTCCTCAGTAGGAAATACTTTCAGTTTTTTACTTTGATTCCATCAAGAAGGCATTCAGATGTGTCACACATTTGCCATAAATTCAGAATGTTAGCACTCTTTTTGCTCATTAGATCACTGTAGTAAAGCTACTGCTCACCAGGGAAAACTGCTGCTGGTATTGAAAGTGCATGTTTCAGTCTGCATGTCAGAATTTTTTAATGAAATAGAAGAGGATTTGAGAAGTCACTCAAAATGTGCCCTAATTTTTCTTTCTGCAGCACTAATCATACTTTTTATGGAAAAATGAACCCCCTCATTTTGTTCCTTTTTAAATTAAATGTTTTAAGAGTTACCACTTTAATCCAAGCAAGATGGCTTCAGGTGTGCCATACGTTTATCATAAGTAGGACTGTTAGCGCTCTAGTAGTTCTTTGGAACACTCTGGGAAGCTGCAGTAGAACACAAAGGAATCAACTGACAGTCTCTGCCCTTGTTGGATGTACATGTTTTACTGAGAATGTCAGACTTCATTCTCACATGACTGAGAAAGATAATGTGAATTTACAGAAAATAAGCTCTCAGTTTAGCCTATAGATCACCTTCCAAACCTCTGTGGTAAAAGCATGAGAAAATATTTTTCTCTCAATCATGATATCCCAGCAGAAGGCTTTTTCACATGGTGAAATCACCTTAGAACATACCACAATTCCTAAAATGAGTATGTTACCATCAACAAATGATTTATAATGTAACTAAAGTCTTAAAACCTTCTATTAACTGCAATGCTTTTTAATGAGGTGCTATCATGTATATTGGTCCCAAGATGGCTGCCAACACTTCTTGGATGAAGTGCTGACAGCCAATCAGATCTCAGGATGAGATGTGTGGTTAGGCTCCGCCCACATATATATATGCTTTTAAATGCTATTTTCTCAGGAAATACTGAACAGATTTACACCAGACCTGCAAAAGGCACTTCCTTGACCTTATGGCTACCTCTCTGCCAAATTTCAAGTAATTCTGTTCAGCCGTTCGGGCTGTAGCTGTGTCTGAAGGTCCTATGGAAAAATGCATGGGGAAAACGCGTTTTGGGACCCCCCTTTTTTCTCGGCCCCTGCTTGACGAATCCCCCCGAGACTTTCAGGGTAGGAGCGGAGCGTAGCGCCCCACCTATTTTGAAAATTTCGCGAGGATTCGTCGACCGGCGCCAAAGTTATTCCAAATAGAATGTTGCGGATTTCCTATGGAAACAGGGTCCTAACTATAACTACCTACTGGCGACCGCCAGTAGGATATGGATATATATATATGGATATATATATATATGGATATATATATATATGGATATATATATATGGATATATATATATATATATATATATATATATATATATATATATATATATATATATATATATATATATATATATATATATATATATTCTCCACACGCACACCTTCGTAGTTCCGAAAGAAAATCCAGGACTCTCAGGATTCGTTTTAGAAAAGGATTTATTGGGCTGTGTCTCGCCTCACCAACGCGTTTCGCTTGATAGCTTTTTCACGGTATGGCGGCAATCTCATTTTCCTGATTACATACTGCCTCAAAGGGCTGACATAAAAGTAGGACTAAATTTATACAATGATATTATGTTGTATATGCAGGCGCCATCTTGGCATGTTGTTAACTAAAGCGGAATTAATGCGTAAACTTAGAGAAACAACAGCATAACAACGGTCATAAATAAAATATTCAGACCTAGTTACAAAACAATTCAATAGCACAACATTTTATGTTTGCAATGTAATATGCTCACAGTTCATTCGGAAATTGAGTTCAATGTCAATCACAAATTGTCAATAAAGCATTGTTGACATATTTAAATTTCATGCCCAAGTGGGCTTAAATTACACTAAAACACAATGCCACTAAAGAGATTCAGTATGGTACTACTGAACACAATTTGAGATAAAGTTATCTCCTTTACACAATTGCAATTTAAAAACGATATCCTTCTTATAATCAACAAATAATGGTGTTGACATGAGGCATATGTGTTATGTTCTTTCAATGCTGTTACTATCCTACTGGCTATAGTCTCGCCCAAGTGGGCCAAAGTGACATTGTGCTCATTATCTGTGCAAGCTTATATCAATTGCCGTTGAAATCTCTTAGGCCATTCATTTATAAATTTTTAAATTTTTAACATTGTCCTACATTATGGAAAATAGAGACAATCACCGCAAAAAAAATTCATTTTAACTGTACAGGCTAAGATCCCTTATCCTGAAATAGTTCTGAATATATCAAAAAACACAATACAAAAATATGTGTGTTAATAGCAAGATAACATCTAAATAAGCAGAAAATAGATCAGCACATGATTCTTGCAACGGTACATTTTATCATAAGTGTACAGCCATTTCTTCACTCGAATTGAGTCCCTCGGGCATCATAGTATCGAAATCGATTATGTATCTTGATTCAAGACGTCTTAAAAGGCGCTGTCTGTCACCTCCTCTGTCTTGCCGTACAATTGCATCTATAACGACATATGATAAAAGTTTTTCATTTTGCCCATGTACATCAAAGAAATGACGGGCTACAGGGTACTGCACGTCATGTTTTTTAATCGCACGTAGGTGTTCTAGGACTCTCTTCTTAGCTGGATGTATTGAGCTCCCTACATATAATTTGCCACATGAACTGTGAGCATATTACATTGCAAACATAAAATGTTGTGCTATTGAATTGTTTTGTAACTAGGTCTGAATATTTTATTTATGACCGTTGTTATGCTGTTGTTTCTCTAAGTTTACGCATTAATTCCGCTTTAGTTAACAACATGCCAAGATGGCGCCTGCATATACAACATAATATCATTGTATAAATTTAGTCCTACTTTTATGTCAGCCCTTTGAGGCAGTATGTAATCAGGAAAATGAGATTGCCGCCATACCGTGAAAAAGCTATCAAGCGAAACGCGTTGGTGAGGCGAGACACAGCCCAATAAATCCTTTTCTAAAACGAATCCTGAGAGTCCTGGATTTTCTTTCGGAACTACGAAGGTGTGCGTGTGGAATATATGGGAAACGGAGCCCTTCCAGGACCGCCACGTGAGAAGCTCCAGACTTCCGTATACTAGCGTTCGGATGAACTTTCAAGACTGGAGCTACCCGCTAGACATTGCAGCGTTCCTCTAAAACAGGAGTGAACGTGGCGCTATTATAATCGGATGTGTGGATTTCCGCACGTAATCGAGATTTTTAACAAGTTGATTGTAGCCGAACTAAGGGAACCGGAGGGCGACGCCACGGAGGTGGATTTGTCCGAGCTGGAACCTGGGTGGTTTTGGATGCGCTGATGCATGTCGAGCGGAGTGGAGCCGTGCTGATTGTAAGCTGACAAGTTACTCAGCGGGCACAGGAGAACGTTAATTAAGGATTTTTGGAGCAGGTGTCTCATACGCCTTGTTGAATGGCATCCCTAATAGAAGCCAAACGAAAAGAAACATCTAATAGATTATTCTTCACCCAAATAACGGATGGATCATCAAGTGTTAATCTACCAAGCCAGGAACATACGGCTATTAATCAGGAAGTTCAGATCCAGGTTCTTTATGACAAACTGGAAAAGCTGCATAAAAAAGAACTGTCGAAGTGGTGGGAGGCTGAATCATTGCAAAAATACATTGATGTAGGACGCGTTCCTAGAGGACTTCGTATCTACACAGTCCCCACCCACGAAAATCCCGATCCGGAGATGCTTGAAGAATGGGCAGGCAATTCTAAAGAATGCTCGACAGTAATGATGAGAATTCTTATCAAGTATGCCCTAAAAGATCGGGCTGAGATCTTTAAAGAAATTGATAAAATCAATGAAGAACTTTTAAAGTTGATCTCGAAGGAAGTATTCGATGGATTCATGGCCAAGGTTCAAACAAAGCTCATTAAGTTGGAAGACGAAATTACCTGTAAAAAACAAAGAAAGTTTATCAGAGACTATAAAGACTACCAGGCGGGTAGAACTTTAACATTTCATAAAAAATATGATCACCTCTTTAATGAATCATCATCAAAACCAAATCAACTTCCTCAAATACCAGCAAGGGAAGAACTCACAGAGGAGAGTGATGTATCTGATAGCAATGTCTCTGAAATCTCAGGAGAAACTCTTGCACGGAGCATACAAGAGAGTGACCTGGGCAAGAACAACTTTCTAAAACAATTCCAAATGATGACAAGAGCCAAGATGAATGCAGCACAAGGTGACCAGGATTTTCGGCGCGGCCGAGGACGTGGCGCTCGAGGGAGAACCAGAGGGCGCGGCGGAACCGCAGGAACAAGGAAGCCCGGTCAAGGAGAAGAAAGAGGAGAACTAAACAAAACAACATCATTGTCAACACGAGCCAGGAGGGGTGCCAAATGAATGTGGTGAACCTATCGGATCGTAAGTTATCAACTCTTGACACTAATTTACTCTCCTTAGGCCTATCTTTTTGTCCATCTAGACGCCTGGATTATGTTCAGACTCGCATTGATGTTTTTTGTTTTCTGAGAAAACTTAAGTTAAAAAAATGGTTTCATGCGCAAGCAACAACTAAACCTAACATTAACCCACGAGAACAGGGATCACTGTGTATTTCGGACATTGAAAATTTACATACTTTGGCACAGTTAGACACCAATATTCCTTATGATGAAGATCCAGTAAGGAATTTGGAAGCGCTTGGCACAGTGGTGGACCATGCGGAACCAAGTAAATTCAAACCAAAATCTACTTTCACACCATCTATACATTGTGATGCAATCGAGGTGTTTGATAGAACCATCACTAAGGAACTCAAACAAATGAGATTCAAGTTAGGAAAGAACTCTAAAGGTAATTTGAGCCCTAAACAATACAAAGCAATTGAAGAATTGCGTAAAGACAATTCTATTGTTATCAGGAATTCTGATAAGGGCGGCAATGTGGTGGTGTGGAGCAAAGTTGATTACCTAAAGGAGGGGCAAAGACAACTTGATGATAATACCTGTTATATGATTAGTAATCATTCGGAAGTGTCAGCATCATATACCAAATATAATGAATTATTGGTTAATTGGAATGATGCAGGTTTAATTGAATGGGATGAATTTCGTAGTCTCTATTGCAAACACCCAAAACTTCCAGTATTGTACTTGCTCCCAAAATTGCACAAAAATTCTAAAAAACCACCAGGGAGACCCATAGTCTCTTCTATGGGCTCTCAACTCGAAGCAACATCTAAGTTCATTGACCATTACTTACGACCCTTTGTTAGTGCTTTACCGGCATACCTTAAGGATACCACACACTTCCTGACACTAATTGATGGGGTGGTATGGGAAGAGGACTTTTTACTGGTAACCTTGGATGTTACCAGTTTGTACACAAGCATACCACATGACCTGGGGATCCAGGCCATTAGACATTTTTTAAGAGCCAGACCGATTTCATTACTAGCCCACACTGAAATGTTGTTGGAAATGACGAGGTATTGTCTGACAAACAATTACTTCTTATTTAACAATAACATTTACAAACAAACCCAAGGCACCGCAATGGGCACCTGCTTCGCCCCCAGTTATGCCAATCTGTACATGGGCTGGTGGGAGGAGCAGGTGTCGCAAAATTGGGAAGCTCAGGAAGATAAGGTCATCATATGGGCCAGGTTCATAGACGACATATTTTTAATATGGAAAGGTGATAAAGAGTCAGTTTTAACCTTTATTGACTCTCTCAATAATAATGACAAGAACTTACAATTCACCTCCCAAATTAGTGAGTCTATGATTGTGTTTTTGGATGTGGAGGTTCTGGTTTCTAATAACTCATTGGTAACTAAGTTGCATAGAAAGCAAACAGCAGGGAACAGCTTACTCAATGCTCAAAGCGCTCATCCATCTAGCCTGATTCGAAGTATCCCCTATGGGGGACTAATCAGAGCTAAGCGCAATTGCAGTACCACCGAAGAATATGAACAAGAGAAAATTGTAATGAGCATAAGATTCAAACAACGTGGGTACTCTGATAAGATAATTAAACAAGCGATCACCAAGGCAGATTCACTAATAAGATCTAATCTTTTACATTCTAAACCTGTATTATCTGAATCTAAAGATTCTGTCAGATTCATTACCACTTTTTCTAAAAATGCTTTTCATATTAGGAAACTTTTTGAGAAGAGTTGGCATATCTTAAAGAGTGATTTGACTCTAAGTGAATATTTAAATGATTCACCACAGATAACATTTCGTAGATGTCAATCCTTGAAAGATGAATTGTGCAATAATATGATCAGTGCCACAAATACTGGTTTCCAATCGAGAACAAGTGGTTTTGTTACATGTAAACGATGTAAGGCGTGTGCCCAAAGTGTAGATTGCAAAAAACTCAAGAGTATCAGGCAACAAGAGAGATTTTGAAATCAGAGGAAATTTCAGTTGCAAAACTGATTATTGTGTGTACTGTTTGATTTGCCCATGTGGCAAATTATATGTAGGGAGCTCAATACATCCAGCTAAGAAGAGAGTCCTAGAACACCTACGTGCGATTAAAAAACATGACGTGCAGTACCCTGTAGCCCGTCATTTCTTTGATGTACATGGGCAAAATGAAAAACTTTTATCATATGTCGTTATAGATGCAATTGTACGGCAAGACAGAGGAGGTGACAGACAGCGCCTTTCAAGACGTCTTGAATCAAGATACATAATCGATTTCGATACTATGATGCCCGAGGGACTCAATTCGAGTGAAGAAATGGCTGTACACTTATGATAAAATGTACCGTTGCAAGAATCATGTGCTGATCTATTTTCTGCTTATTTAGATGTTATCTTGCTATTAACACACATATTTTTGTATTGTGTTTTTTGATATATTCAGAACTATTTCAGGATAAGGGATCTTAGCCTGTACAGTTAAAATGAATTTTTATTGCGGTGATTGTCTCTATTTTCCATAATGTAGGACAATGTTAAAAATTTAAAAATTTTTAAATGAATGGCCTAAGAGATTTCAACGGCAATTGATATAAGCTTGCACAGATAATGAGCACAATGTCACTTTGGCCCACTTGGGCGAGACTATAGCCAGTAGGATAGTAACAGCATTGAAAGAACATAACACATATGCCTCATGTCAACACCATTATTTGTTGATTATAAGAAGGATATCGTTTTTAAATTGCAATTGTGTAAAGGAGATAACTTTATCTCAAATTGTGTTCAGTAGTACCATACTGAATCTCTTTAGTGGCATTGTGTTTTAGTGTAATTTAAGCCCACTTGGGCATGAAATTTAAATATGTCAACAATGCTTTATTGACAATTTGTGATTGACATTGAACTCAATTTCCGAATGAACTGTGAGCATATTACATTGCAAACATAAAATGTTGTGCTATTGAATTGTTTTGTAACTAGGTCTGAATATTTTATTTATGACCGTTGTTATGCTGTTGTTTCTCTAAGTTTACGCATTAATTCCGCTTTAGTTAACAACATGCCAAGATGGCGCCTGCATATACAACATAATATCATTGTATAAATTTAGTCCTACTTTTATGTCAGCCCTTTGAGGCAGTATGTAATCAGGAAAATGAGATTGCCGCCATACCGTGAAAAAGCTATCAAGCGAAACGCGTTGGTGAGGCGAGACACAGCCCAATAAATCCTTTTCTAAAACGAATCCTGAGAGTCCTGGATTTTCTTTCGGAACTACGAAGGTGTGCGTGTGGAATATATGGGAAACGGAGCCCTTCCAGGACCGCCACGTGAGAAGCTCCAGACTTCCGTATACTAGCGTTCGGATATATATATATATATTACAATACCTACTGGCAGTCGCCAGTAGCTAGTTATAGTTAGGACCTATTGTCCATAGGAAATCTGCAACATTCTATTTGGAATAACGTTGGCGTCGATTGATGAATCTTCGCGAAATTTTCCAAACTTTTGGCCGGTCCGCTCCTATCCTGAAAATGTCACGGTGATTCGTCAAGCGGGGGCCGAGAAAAAAGGGGTGTCCCAAAACGCGTTTTCCCCATAGGACCCGTTGACGCAGCTGCAGCCCGAAGTGCTGAACAGAATTACACCAAATTTGGCAAAGAGGTAGTCCTCAGTTCAGACTCGTGCCTTTTGCTTAAATGGTGTAAATCCGTTCAGTAGTTCCTGAGAAAATCAAAAGTAAAATCACATATATATCTGGGCGGAGCCTAACCACACATCTCATTGTGAGATCTGATTGGCTGTCAGCACTTCATCCAAGAAGTGTTGGCAGCCATCTTGGGACCAATATACATGAGGGCACCTCATTAAAAAGCATTGCAGTTAATAGAAGGTTTTAAGACTTTAGTTACATTATAAATCATTTGTTGATGGTACCATACTCATTTTAAGAATTGTGGTGTGTTCTAAGGTGATTTTACCATGTGAAAAAGCCTTCTGCTGTGATATCATGATTCATGTTTGAGAGAAAACTATTTTCTCATGCTTTTCCCACAGAGGTTTGGAAGGTGATCTACAAGCTAAACTGAGAGCATATTTTCTGTAAATTCACCATATCTTTCTCAGTCATGTGAGAATGAAGTCTGACATTCTCAGTAAAACATGCACATCCAACAAGGGCAGAGACTGTCAGTTGATTCCTTTGTGTTCTACTGCAGCTTCCCAGAGTGTTCTAAAGAACAACTAGAGCGCTAACAGTCCTACTTATGACAAACGTATGGCACACCTGAAGCCATCTTGGTTGGAATAAAGTGGTAACTGAGGGGGTTCATTTTGCCATAGAAAGTATGATTAGTGCTGCAGAAAGAAAAATTAGGGCACATTGAGTGACTTCTCAAATCCTCTTCTATTTCATTAAAAAATTATGACATGCAGACTGAAATATGCACTTTCAATACCAGCAGCACACTTCCCTGGTGAGCAGTAGCTTTACTACAGTGATCTAATAAGCAACTAGAGTGCTAACATTCTGAATTTATGGCAAATTTGTGACACATCTGAATGCCTTCTTGATGGAACCAAAGTAAAACACTGAAAGTATTTCCTACTGAGGAGACTGCAGTAAATGAGGAAATTGGGAAACTTCATAACAAATAAATCTCCCAAGATGGCCACCAGAGACAAAAGAGCCCAAATGCAGCATACATATCACCCAGATGTAGCCCACATGTAGCCCAATGACAGAAGTGTGCAAAACACTTATTTTTTGTGTATTTGCAGTTTTATATAGTGCAGACTTGTCAGGTATTGGAGTGCTTTACATGAGCATTGGTTACATCACTCAAGATCAAATTCATTTTGGTTGTAGACATGGGGAGATCAAGTGATTTGACCAGAATCACAGAATGTTGAGCTGAAGCAGAAACTCCAACCTGGTTCCCCAGTTGCAAAGTCTGCAGCTCTGGAAGTAACACCACATCCTCTCCCCTAGGTGCAACATTTAATCAAGTGGTCAACTGGATAAAAAAACATAAAGATTACAAATAATTTAAAAGTTCTTTGTCGCTATTTGAAAACTCAGAAAATATGTCCTCATTTTAGTTTTTTAGAGAACTAACCATAATTTTGATGCAAATAAGACCCTCTCATATATGTAATTTCTAAAGGAAATACTTTAGGTATTACAGTTTTGATTACATCAAGATGACGTCAGGCGTTCCACACTTTTGTAATAAATATAGAATGTTAGCAATCTAGTTGTTTAATGGGATACTGTTGAGAGGCAGAGGCCAGGGGCACGGACTCTGAAAATTGAAGGCAGGTAGGAGAGTGCAGAGACAACAATTTGACCACACTGGGCAGGCAGGAAGGGCAGTGGCAGCACAACAGACTATGGAGGGCAGTGGAAAGGAGGGCAGGAGCAACAAACCAACAATTCAGGACTGGCAAGAGAGGCTGTGGCAATATAATAGACCATTGTGGGCAGAAGGAAGAGGCAGTGGTAGTACAACCATACATGCCAACAGACCCGTTTCAGCCAGGAAACGTCCAATGTTTTTAAGCTCAAATGGGCTTTATTTGATCTGTCTCCTGTCTACAATCTCCTCTTTTTCAATGCAACTCAAAGGGGAAAATCAAAACCCCAGTTTGTTTTCAAAATCTCCCTCTTACCAAGTTCAAAATGTTCGCAAGTATGGTACATTGGATCATGGTAGGCAGGAGGAATTGGGGTAGGGACATGGACTCGGATAACAGAGGACAGGAGGGACATGGAGAGGTGCACCAAACTGACCCTACAGGGCAGGCATCAGGGTTTGCAGCAGCACAATACACCACACAGCGCATGCGGGACGGGAGTGCAGCACAACAATCCATAGAAAGCAATAGGGAGGGGACAGGACCATGCAGATGGACAACAGAGAACAGAGGGGAAAGAGGCAATGGTAGCTAGCTGACCATAATGGACAGACAGGAGAGAAAGCTGCAGCATAACAGACCATAAAGGGCAGGAGGGACGGATCAGGGGCATTACAATGGAACAGACAAGCCAGGAGGGAGGGAATAGGGGTCTGCACATGGAAACAGAGGGCTGGGGGCAAGAGGGCAGGGCAGGAGCAGCAAGATGACCATGGAGGTCAGGCAGGATGGGCACTAGAAACAAGACACACCATGGAGAGCAACAATGAGACTATGGTGGCATACACACAGACCATGGAGGGAAGGTGGGAGGGGGTCAGGGGCAGCTAGCTGACCATACAGGGAAGCTGGGAGGGGCCATGGCAGCACAGAAGACCATGCATGGCAAGTGGGAGGGTTAGTGGCAGCACAATGGCTATGATGGGCAAGAAGGAGGGTGCAGGGGCATGCACAAAGGACCATGGAGGATGGAAGGGAGGGTCAGAACCTGGGCACAGACAAGAGAGTTCAGGGGAAGGGGCCTCACAACAGACCGCGCGGGGCAGGCAGGAGGAGCAGTTGCAGCACAACAGACCAGGGAGGGCAGAAGGGTGTGGCAGTAAAATGAACCATGGAGGACAGGAGGAAGGGGATAGGGGCATGGCATGTGGACAGGCAGGGTGTAGGTGGCAGGGACAGGTTACAGTCATCTGATGATGCTAGGCAGGTGGGAGGGGAGTGGCAGCTCAACAGAACACTCAGAGTAGATAGGAGTGGCAGGTCCATGGAACATGGTGGTTAAAAGGATGGAGCAGGGGCATGCACAAAGACATTGGAGGGTAGGGGGAAGGAGAATAGGGGCAGCAAGCTAAACACAGGAGGTCAATGATGGGCCATAGAATTGGGCAATGGAGGGCAGGAGGAGTGGACTGGTACATCATGCTAAATGGAGGGCGGTGGAAGCACATCAGACCATGCATGGCAGGAGGGAGGAGGCTAGTCCATGGATTCAGACAACAGAGGATAGGGAGGAGGTGGATGGGGCAGCAAGCTAACTGTTCAGAGAAGGTGGGTATTAGGAACGTTATTGTTTTAAAATGTGTGTCTGTGCGAACTACTTAAAATATGAACAAGTATGCAGCATAATCTCACTTTTATTCAGGAAGAAGAGGACGTTTGTGACTGTGACTCCGGGCTCACTTGGCAGAAACACCCCCTGACCCTCCACCCCCCATCGCAAAATGTAATGCCCGTGAAAAGGGTAGGTGGACGCAGTGTTATATAGAACATAATCCTGAGAGCACGATTGAAAATGAAAACTAGATATAGTATATGTTATAAACTATGCACCAAAAAGTGTGATATAAGATGAACCGGGGCGTGAAATATAATATGCAATACATTGTGCGCAATGACAGATTCATTGGAGAGCGCGAGATAGCACAGGCACTAGCGCGTGCTATGCGATATGCGCCTTGGAGTGTAATATGCACAGGGCAGTGTTGTGCAACCTAACTAGTCTCTAAAGTTGTAATATAAAATATGTGCTGGGGAGTGTAACGTTGCATATGCACTGTGACAAAGATATGGATCCCAGATTCTAATATGTATGGCATAGCGCTGTGCGTTATAAAATAGGCATCGAGGAAGGCATGTTAGATGGGGCAATATAACTCGTGCGAAGGCAAGTGTGGCATGACATATTCACGGGGTGGTGTTACAGTGCACATGGGCTAGAGAGTGTCATAGCATATGCACTAGCTGGTGGAATACAACACAGAGGTGTGAGGCACTCGGCGGGCACTGGTGGGTCTAACACAGCATTGGGCTCAGCCAGGAGCACGCTGTGACTCTCAAGTGAGGTTTGTCTCCTTTCCAGAGAGTAAAATAAAAAGTATTACACATCCGGCGGTGGATGTGTGTTTTATTAACCGTGAGGGGGGTTTCTTGCTAAGTTTGGTCGAATTTTTGTCGAATCCCCATTGAATGGCTTGGTGTGCGTGTATATTAAATGTGCCCGTCAATAGTTACCCATTTTTGTATGAATAAACGACAAGGGTGTCTACTTGGAGAGTACCCACCGGCAGGGGCACTGGGATTAGGCACGGTAGGGCGTCAGACATGTCAGAGCTTCACTAGCGGTGTAAATAAATTCCATGTGGATTCATTCTATGCATAGTCGCCTTTTAATGAATATCACGCAAATCGTCATGGCGATAGGTACATACGGTTTGTCCAGCATGTCCTAGGTGTTTCTATAAATATATTTTTTTTTAAAATAATAAAAAAGAAAGGCCGGCCCTGGGGGATGGGGTCCCCGGGGCCATAAGTGGCCTGAGGAGGGGGGCAACGCAGCCCCCTCTTAAAGAATTTTTTTTAAAAGGCCATGACCCGGGGGTTGGGGTCCCCGGGGCCGATTAAGGCCTTGGGAGGGCCAAATTTATTTTTTTCAACAAAAAAAATTAGGGTGCAGGCCCTGGGGGATGGGGTCCCCAGGGCCAGTAAATTAGAAAAATAAGGGGGGCCACACACCCCTCTTTCTTAAAAAAATAAAATAAATAAAAGACCGGCATCGCGCTGGAGGCCACGCCCCCTCCTTGCAGCACTCTGCAAATGCGCCCCCTGGCCAGTTGTAAGTTGGGGAATTAATTCCCCTTCAATACTGAGGGTCCCTGAGGGCCAACTAGCCCAACAGGTATCTCCAGTATGCGCCAGGGAGCTGTGTTGCAGACAGGTGTTCTGAGGCCACGCCCTTTTTACACCTCTATGCAACGCAGCTCTGTGGCGCTTACTGGAGGTACCTAGTGGGCTAGTTTGACCCTAGGGACCCTTAGGATTCAAGGGGACTTAATCTCTCAACGGCCACAGGGCGCGTTTACACAGTGGTGAAGGGAGGGGACGGGGCCTGAGGTGACGTGTGCAAACACGCCCTGTGGCGCGTTTTAAGTTGGGGAAATAATTCCCCTTCAATCCTGAGGGCCCCTGGGGGCTAACTAGCCCACCAGGTGCTTCCAGTAAGCGCCACTGCTCTGCGTTGCAGAGAGGTGGTGCAGGCCGTGCCCCTTTTTACAACTCTCTGCAATGGCGCTTACTGGACGTACCCCCCTAGGGATCCTCAGGATTCAAGGGGACTTAATGTCCCAACTTAAAAAACGGCCACAGGGCATGTTTACACAGTGGGGAAGGGAGGGGTAAGGGCCTGAGGTGACGTGTGCAAACACGCCCTATGGCGCATTTTAAGTTGGGGAAATAATTCCCCTTCAATCCTGAGGGCCCCTGGGGGCTAACTAGCCCACCAGGTGCTTCCAGTAAGCGCCACTGAGCTGCGTTGCAGAGAGGTGGTCTAGGCCATGCCCCTTTTTACATCTCTCTGCAACGCAGCTCTGCGGCGTTTACTGAAGGTACCTAGTGGTCTAGTTGGACTCTAGGGACCCTCAGTTTTCAAGGGGACTTAATCGCCCAACTTAAAACGGCCACAGGGCGTGTTTACACAGTGGGGAAGTGAGGGGAAGGGGCCTGAGGTGACGTGTGCAAACACGCCCAGAGGCGCGTTTTAAGAGGTAGTTTTAATCCCCTGCCCTATTATATACTAGGGGCTTACAGAGGAGGTCATGCTGATCACAGTGGGACCCCAACGCATAGTGTTCCCTAGTGTATGTAGATGTTTTCACTGTATTCTGAGTGTCTTTTAACATAGCACTGGCTCTAGGACTGGTTAGTCAGACTCAGTTACCACCAGTATCCGTCTGAAAAAGTTGAGGGTACAGGATGATTTTGCAACAAGGCTTCTTTCTGCTCTTCTGTTTGTTCTTTCTGCACGTTATCCTTCTTCCTGCACTTTTCTTCGTCTTTGAGGACTTCTGTTGCTTCTTTCTGCATTTCTTTTTTTTCTTTCTGTGCGTTTTTTCTTCTTTCTTCACATGTCCTATCTCTGTAGGCATAGTTAGAAATTAGCATTTAAAAAACCTTTGAAATTCACTGAAAAAACCATAGGTTTCAGGCACGTTCTAGTTAGGAATTAGCATTTAAAAAACCTTAGAAATTCACTGAAAAAAAACATAGGTTTCAGGGGCGTTCTAGTTAGCTGGACTTTTCACTCGTACAAAACCATTGAAATTCCCCCGTTATAGTTAGTTCAGCTAACTATAACTCGCGCGCCCGCAATGCACTGCTGATGAAGTCACATATTACATCACTCATGACATGGTCAGTGACATCACTCATGACATCACTGATGACATCTCAAATGGTATTTTTGTGCTATGTAAGTATTATACTTATTTTTGAAAACAGCATTTACTAGCCTATAAAACCTTCTTTCTTCTCCCTCGGTACCGAGTCACAAGATGGCTGCCAACACTCCAGGCCAGGCTCGCGCTCGGGAGGGCTCAGACAATCAGATCTCACAATTCTTAAATATCGATATCAGTAAATCTTTCAATAACTCAAAAAGTACCAAACGGATTTACACCATTTTTAAAAACTGTGCTGACTGGACCAAGAGGTAGCTCTGTGCCGAATTTGGTGTGATTCCATTCAGCAGTTTAGGCTAACGCCTTGTCTAAAGTTTCGTAAGGAAATTAACATGGACCCCCTTTTTTCCTCGGCCCTCGCATGACAAATCACCCCCAAACTTTCAAGACAGAAGCTGACCTGAGAGAACAATTCGTTTAGAAAATTTCATGAAGATTCGTCAAACAGCGCCAAAGTTATTGGCAAATAAAAAATGCTTTTCCTAGGGAAACTAGGTTCTATTTAGTGGTTCACCAATCCCACGATGTTGGTGCCAGTTCCGCGGCCACAGCGTATTCACCAAACAGCTTAAACACACTCCATACGAAGGTAGTAAAGCAGGAGAACGGCACACCAAGAGAATGCACAATATCTGTATTATGCACAAAGGGCAAGACGACGTGTTTCGGCGTTAAGCCTTTTTCGAGTAAATGCTAGTTGGCAACTTCCTTTAGAAATAGACACTGGTGTTTGCAAACATAGAAGACATACTTCAATCATACACAGAGCATGAGTGTTGTGACCACCGAGTCTGTAATCTGATTAAGACAGTCAGTTATTTTTCAATTCATTTTTCGAATGCCCAAATTCAGAAAATAGATTCAGAAAATAAAATAAAATTGTGTGGGGTTTCAATGAATTATACGATTGAATTAAATTGTCAATGTACATACCGCATGTGTCTGTGCTTCATTCTATTCAATAAAGTTATTAATTGTTGAAAAAATCGCTTCTTTTTTTGCAATGTAGGTGCATTTGCCCAAGACTGTCGTCTATAACGATCACATGTGCATAGTATTCCAAAGGTATTACATTAATAAAATATCACATTTGAGGAATATCCACAATGATAATGGGTAAAATACCTTACATATCACTAATCGCGCAAATATGTATACCATTTGTGAACATTGATTATAGCTACACAAACTTCAATAAAAATGCACAAAGAAATTTGAGATCAACCCTAGGTCAACAAAGTGAACAAGAATTCTCTACTGGGCCCAGTTCTGATTTGAGTTCTGAATCAGATGTACATAACACAGTTGCCCCTTTAGGCGTGCGTCCCCTAACCTTCCAGCAGAAAGAGCAAGTCCAACCGGACACGCAAACAGGAAGAGGCAGGGGAACAAGAGGGAAAGGTCCCAAAAGAGGAAAAGGAAGAGGAACAAAAAAAGACCTAGACGAGTGAAGCGAAGGGGCGGAAGAACGCAGTACACTGAAAAGGACTTTGAAGATACCAAGGGTGTGAATTCCATTATCAATCTATCATCTCGTCCATTATCAACAAATCGAAGAATCGGTACTGCTCCTCTGCTTATCTTTTTGCCCCAGTAATCCTCTTAACTATACAGATACAAGAATTGATCTGTTTCTCTTCATTCGTAAACTCAAATTGATGAAACTGTACAAGATGGCTATTGGCTCACAAAGTGCCAACAAACGTGGGGAAACAACATCCCTTGCAGAATTACGGGTGGGAGATATTGGAGTAATATGTGACCTCTATGACTTGGCAATGGATAATGACCAACGACAAGATAAGCATGTGGAACAAGTGTTGGAATACTTTGATGTGGAACCAAATCAAACAAGTCACAGTGGTCTGAAATTAAAATCGAAATACAATCCTAATGTCCCACATGACAATATTGAAGCCTACAATTCAGGCAGAATACAAGATTTAATGAGATTGCGCACCAAAAGAACGGAGCGACAATATGAAAATCTATCTAAAAATTAACAGAAAGCCCTCCAAGTCTTGGAGAAAAATTCTACCATTGTTATTAAGCCCTCCGATAAGGGGGGCAATATTGTAATCGTGAACCAAAAACAATATCGAGATGAGGCTTTACGGCAACTCTCTGATCACACCTGTTACGAAGGAATCAACTGGGACAGATATAAAACATCGATCAGACGCTATCATGATTTATTATTGAATTGGTATCACTGTGGCCTTCTAGATGAGGAGGAATATAAGTTTTTAAAGACCGATAATCCCGCATTCCTTGTATCTCCTCCCCAAAATCCACAAAAACGCCACTAATCCACCAGGGCGTCCAATAGTTTCCTCAAATGGGGGACTATTGGAAAATACTTCCATATTCTTAGATCTTTATCTTTCCAAGTATGTAGTAAACTTGAGATCGTACTGTAAAGACAGCTCTGACTTTCTGAAAAGAATTTATGATGTTCAATGGGAGGACAATTTCACAATGATTGCACTTGATGTGTGTTCATTGTATACATGCATTGAGCATAAAAAAGGTGTTGAAGCATGTATGCATTTCTTAAAAGCAGACACATTACCCTTTGGGAACACAATGCAATGTTGAAGACTATGATGCTCTACTGTTTGGAAGAAAATATTTTCCTATTTGAAAAGAATATCTATTGTCAATGCTCAGGCACAGCGATGGGCACTTGTTTTGCCCCCAGCCTTGCGAATTTATTCCTAGGCTGGTGGGAGGAACAAATTGTCTGGGTAGAAGAAAATGAACAATATACTGTCCATATACCCATCTGGGTCAGATATATTGATGACTTATTTTTAATTTGGGATGGTCCTGATGAACAAGCCATCCAATTCATACAGAGATTGGAAGCATATGATCTTAATCTGAAATTCACATATAAATTGAGTAAAAACTATTGTGAATTTTTGGATATTTTCATAAAGATTATGGAGGGCAAATTGACAACAAGTCTCCATTGAAAGGAGACAGCAGGCAATACCATTTTACATGGGTCAAGCAATCACCCGGTCTCTCTTATTAATAGCATCCCCTATGGGGAGATGCTACGGGCCCGCCGTAACTGTAGCACAACAGAAAATTTCAACGCAGAGCAGACCACCATGATGACAAGATTCAAAACTAGAGGCTATAGCATGAAAACCTTGCAAGGTGCCAAGAGTAAATTGAAAGGCATAACACAAAGGGAGCTCCTTTTTAAGGATTTACAAAAACAGGAACCAATTGCTTCAGGGAAAAATGACAAAACACCGAGAATGGTTACCACCTTTAGCAAAGGGGCAGGTGATCTGAGAAAAATTATGAAAGCCCATTGGGGCTTACTCACAGCTGATCCCATAATAGGCAAATATGTGGGCCTGAGTCCCAAAATCACATATAGGTGAGCTAAATCTCTTAGAGATTCTCTGGTTCGTAGTTATCCTCAGGAAGGGGTAGGCTTAAATTGGCATAATCCTCACAGTGGTTTTCCCACCTGTGGGTCGTGCAAGGCCTGTAAGAATGGCGTAAATCGCACAACATACAAGACAGGATCAGGATTAACTAAGAACATTTCTACAATCATCAATTGTAATAGCGAATACACCATCTATGCTTTGGAATGCCCATGTGGTTACTACTACATAGGCAGTACCAAGCTATCATTAAAAACACGCATCTTCCAACACCTACGAGCAATAACTAACCGGGATGGAAACTATCCGGTGGCTCGACATTTTTCACAAGAACACAAAAGTGACAACAAATTGCTGCGCTTCTTCGGTATTGACAGAATCCTACCCCATGTCCGGGGTGAGGATCAGGAGCTCAATCTCAGAATAAAGAAATGCAGATATATAATCGATTTAAATACTAAGACCCCCAATGGTCTTAACAGCGGGGAGGTATTGGCTATGCACATAGGTTGAGTTTGACCAAGCAGTCCTATCTCGTTTCTCTCAATATTAATTTCACTTTATCACTGTTTTTAAATTTGGATCGGTACAGGCAGACCCTTCCCTGTTTTCCGTGCATATTTAATAATTGAAATTTATGATAATACTATTGTATATCGAATGTAGGGAATTGCCATTAGATTATATACTATGACAATTGGGTAGCCTGGGATAGTTCCATTAATCATCACTATTAGCACTTCTTAATTTCTAGATACTACACGCACCACACATTAGGCACTGTAATAATTTTTAGTGGCAACCTTCTATGATCTAAATCTGACCGGCACAGGCAAACTAGAATACAAGGCAATATACAAGACTGTGATAAGATACTAAGGGTACATTACCCATGATTAACTGTCTTAACGTAGGTTATCGTCGTCTATGGTGCACCATGTTCAATGGGTACATTACCCATTGCATTTTTATTGAAGTTTGTGTAGCTATAATCAATGTTCACAAATTGTATACATATTTGCGCGATTAGTGATATGTAAGGTATTTTACCCATTATCATTGTGCATATTGCTCAAATGTGGTATTTTATGAATGTAATACCTTTGGAATACTATGCACATGTGATCGTTATAGACGACAGTCATGGGCAAATGCACCTACATTGCAAAAAAAGGAGCGATTTTGTCAACAATGAATACATTTATTGAACTGAATGAAGCACAGACACATGCGGTATGTGCATTGAGAATTTAATTCAATCGTATAATTCATTGAAACACCGCACAATTTTATTTTATTTTCGGAATTTATTTTCTGAATTTGGGCATTCGAAAAATGAATTGAAAAATAACTGACTGTCTTAATCAGATAACAGACTCGGTGGTCACAAAACTCGAGCTCCGTGTATGACTGGAGTATGTCTTCTATGTTTGCAAACACCGGTGTCTATTACTAAAGGAAGTTGCCAACTAGCATTTACTCGAGAAAGGCTTAACGCCGAAATACGTTGTCTTGCCCTTTGTGCACAATAAAGATATTGTGCATTCTCTTGGTGTGCCGTTCTCCTGCTTTACTACCTTCGTACGGAGTGTGTTTAAGCTGTTTGGTGAATATATATCAGAATGAGCACATTGCCTCAGGAGTTTGATCTTCACAAAATGTGATTAAGGCCAGAACTGCAGTTGTTACCAGGGGTTTCAAACTCAAAGCCAAAGTGAATAAACAGTCAGCAATCAGTTAGGTTTAACATCTAACTCATATGCATTAACTCCCTCTCTTTCATTTGGAGGGAAGGGAGCAGGAGGGCGAATTTTCTTTTTGCTCATTAACTCTTGCCATTGAAAATCACTTATTGCCCTTCAATAATCCATTAACAATAACTACATGGTATCTCGAATGGTACCAGAGATCAAAGTGCAGCATGTGACACAATTTTTTTTTCCACCAAGATATCAGTGGTGCCCGGGTGGCTTTCACTGCATTGCATGAGCCTTACGGTCATCGCAGAGTCCATTTATAGAGATGGATAATCTGTCACTTGAGTTTCTATTCTAATACATGTAGTTTGTGTGATGAAACTTCAATGGAGGAGGCAACTCTAGCCAACACAGTGTAAATTTGCCAACACTCATTTGTCTCTGTAATGTCTAAGCAATGTCTCAAATATGCATTTTATGCCTGTGATCTACCATAATGGTGCACACCTTTCTTGAGGTCATTTTAATGCAACTAAAACCACATGGGCACACGATCTTGTTAGCAAAATGGTTCAACTTACAGATGACATTTTATCTCTGTTCCTACATTGTGTTCTGTCCTAGATTGATCATCTTGTTAGTGCTGGTGTACTTGCAGGCTGAGCAGAAACTGAGCAGAACCCACATCCCGTATGTCTTGTGACCTCAAGCAAGCCCGAACACATTTTATTGATTTTATCTTTCATGTTGGGTGTTACATACATCAAATGATCCTTTAAATTCTCTGATCTTTTGAAAACAAAAACAGACTTCTCCAATGGAGATTTTCCTGTGTTCAGAATTTTCCAGTGTGTGGAAATCCGTTTTTTTTCCTTTAATTCAGACTGCAAAAAAAGTGGTAATAGGCGAAATTCTTTCTTCTGTTGTCATGGGGCAAGTTTTCATCAGTGGTTCCCAGTTATTATGTTTAGCACACTTTTTGCTCTATGTTGAATCTTCAACAGACATGGTCTAACTTCCAATTTCACTATAAATTCTTCTGCTTGTTCATTTTACGAGCCAATCTCAATTGGACATAACGGCATACACACAAATCCATGGTCATTTAAATAAGCCCCAAAAGACCATCAAAGCTAATTAAGAGTCCCCAGGTATACATTTCTATAGATCTGGGCTGCTGGTAACCCTAAGTATCCTTCTTGCAAAACTTGATTTCCTATCGATCAATCAATATTTCCCGCTATTGTTCAGAATATTTAACTTATTGTTAAAGTGATAGGAAGTAAATGAAAACGGTGACAAATTGTGTGACTTCTACTAATCAAAATAGGAACACACTTTGGCAAAGTAATCATTTTTCTAGATGATTCCTTTTTTATATGTATGAGTCTACATATACGTACGTGCTCAGCACTATAGAGTGAAGTTTATTATAATGGACAAAACAATATTAAACCTGGATCGGTTTGGTCATATGATACAACCACAGATTTCACGGATAAACCTGACTAGGGGTTGTGAATAACACCTTCTCAGGTAATGTCCCGAACACTGAAAGATTTCATTCGAGCTATTTTTGCCCTTTCTTTGTTAAAGATAAGCCTTAGCTTTATACACACACAAACTTGGATCCAATACAGTACTTACTACCCTTTCAATGGCAGAATGTTATTAGTCCATCTGAGCTCCATTCCTGATATTCCACTTTGAGGCATAATGTTTTCGAGCTGGTGGCTAGAACAATGAAGTCTGTGATTCGAGCCTTGTATCCACCAAGACTTTTAATAGAGCGTGCAAACTTGTGCGTTGCAGGTCGTTACGTTTTTTTAAATGAACTAATAAAACTGTTTGGGATTGATTCCCTGTGGTGCTCCCTTTTTGTCTTTGGTTGTACATTTCTAAAGGAAGGGTGAATACTCAACTGGAGAAATGTCGGAATGTAATCACACAGCAATTTTGCAGGACTACTAAAATTGCGTGCTGCAATTCTGGGTCGGAGCAAGCATTATTGTGCTGGCACCAAACATGGCTTTTTGAAACTCTATTGTTTAATAAGAATAACAAAAATGTCAGCTGCGGTTTCCCTTGAATAATGCTGCCACAGGGGAGTTTAACATTTAATATAAATTTCTATTGGGAAATACTTGGCATACATTCTGGACGTCCTTGAGCTCAATTTTCTTTGACTGCAGACTTCTCATTCATGTTCAAATGCATATTTGACGTTAGGCCATATTATGGGCATCAACATACAGATTGTCTTATCACAGTATCAGAATCGATTGTGAAAGAGAGAGAGAGAGAGAGAGAGAGAGAGAGAGAGAGAGAGAGAGAGAGAGAGCGAGAGAGAGAGCGCACCACATTCATATCGGAACTTCAAGTTACAAAGGTATTTTTTTGATGTTCATATATGTTTTTTAGTTCATAGAGCTGTGGTGAAATGATTATAAGAATGTGTAAATGTAATTATGCATTTAATTCATAAAATGGATCCTA
Organism: Triturus cristatus; assembly: GCF_964204655.1. Classification (NCBI taxonomy): domain Eukaryota; kingdom Metazoa; phylum Chordata; class Amphibia; order Caudata; family Salamandridae; genus Triturus; species Triturus cristatus. Next base: position 20,872,389 of record NC_140584.1, read on the forward strand.
AGGAATGGTACCTTCTGGGTCGGTCTGTAACTTATTGTTCTTTAGCATCCTATTGTTAACTGTCTAAATGACCACTTAGGATAATATTCAAGGCATCTGTAGCCCCACGAGGATAATTCCATAATCATGAGATGGGGATATCTAATTGTGGGAAACCTTTTTTTTCATAGGGTGGAAAACCTTTACAATTTGTTGATGCCGCTGAGCTTTTGTAAAGGCTTTCTATATTCTTTTTTCCACTTCTGATTCATATAATCAGGCCATTAAGTACAATATTAATGCTTAATACATCACTATTTCAAAATTCAAGAAAATGCTCTTTACAGAACTTGAAAAGGTACTTAACTACCTATGTATGTGATGTTTTGATTAGAATATACATGGAACCCGGTATTTTAGAACTACTTTTTCATACAAGCACAAGTCAAAGGCTAATTAAGTTACAACCAATCACATCATGGGATTAAACATTTGCATTTGTGTTCAATTATATTAATCTCTCGGCAACATGAACTTTAGTGAACTCAAAGTTTACCCGTACATGGTATTATATGAACAATGCTGTCACAATAATTAATGGAGATCAAGCCTTGATGCGCCTCTAAAACCCTGTGTGCGTTCCATCATATGACAGCTATCAATGATAAACTAGCTTCAAAATAAGTAGAATACTTACTCCCCAACAACCCTCCTGCAACAGGAACCAAGACACACCTAGTTAAATACCCTTCTTCTAATTAATCTCCTGTATACAGATGGTTCAGATATGCGTGCACTGCTTCAATCAAGCTGTTGAAAGACATCAACATCTACTCGAGGTCAATGGAGCCTCGGTCAAAGCACCCGTCCCTCCGTTTCCTCTTTGTTTGCAACATTAGAACACAACTTCCGTGTAATCAGCCTGTATTACTGGCACTATTGTCTTACCTCTAGCTTTAAGCATTTAGTGTAAATTTGCTGACCAAAGAAATTCTACTTTTCCCATTGGGTGGGGAAAAAACGATCTGTCACAAGAAGTATATCTGCAAATAAGTAATAAACCAGTTTTACCAAACTCTGCTGAATGAATACCAGAAACATATTTACCCAAACATCACAGCTTTGCATTGGGAATAAATACATTTCTTGAGGCCCTAAATACCGTAACAATCGGTTAACAAACATTTTAGCTTTAGGAAGACAGCAGTTCATTCCTTGTACATTAACATATTCTAAATCCTTGTAAAAAACGTCTAATATTCTAGATGATAGCATGACAACACTGATAGAGGACATAAGTGTGCTGTTTGCTTAATTGTATGACCAACTGATGGGATGGATCAATAAAGCCACTAAAATGACCTAAAAATATCTTTAGATAAAAACTAATCCTATTCCATATCAACACTGTAAGTCATGCGCAAAGGGTTGATGCAGGGTTGATGGAAGGCTTTTCTGCCGTCCATCAAGGCAGCGCTGTGCAAGTTCTGACAGACTGCATAACTGCGACAGACAACATAACTGTGACAGACAACATACTGCAACATACTGTTATGTTATGTTAAAATTACTTATAGAGCGCACATACACAGATTGGTTTCTTGGCGCTAACCTAGGATATTGCCTGAGCCTCATGTATTTGATCGTCTGATGGGTTCTAGATATAAGCTTGGATATATAGCCAAATCTTAAGAAGCCTTCTCAATCTAGGAAATTCAGTGCAGGTTCTGATGTCCAAGGGAAGAGTATTCCTGAAGCTGGTTGCCAGTATTGCGAACCTACAAACACCTAATCTTTTCCGTTTGTAGGAAGGAATGGTTAGGAGGTTCTTATGAGCGGAGCATAAGTTCCGGGAAGGTATGTATTTTTGAACAAGCCTGGATATTAATTTTGGGCTAGCATCATGCAGGGACTTAAAAATGAGGCAGCCGACTTTAAATGCACATCTTTATGGGATAGGAAGCCAATGTAATTTTTCCATAATGGGGGAAACATGCTCCCATCTGGGTTGCTGAAATATCAGCCTGGCTCTGCACCAACTGCAATCCTTTAACCCCTTCGACGCGCATGACGGAGCGGTTCCGTCATGCACGTCGGTTGCGCTGTGCGCATGACGGAACCGCTCCGGCATGGCCCCGCCCGCGCACGGAACCTTCAGCGCGGCGCGGAAATCCGCGCCGCACTGAAGGGGTTAATGAGATATAGAGGGATGCCAAAATATAAGGCGTTGGCATAGTCCAGATGTGAAATCACCATGGCTAGGACCACCTGGATTAGAGCTTCCTGAGTAAGTAATCTCCCGATATTTCTTATCTTTCTGAGCTGAAAGAAACAGGTGGAGGTTACTGCTCCTATCTGGGATTTCATAGTGAGGTCACTATTGATGATCACCCATAGGCTCTTGGCTGAGGGGGAAGGAGTGGGGGGAGGGCCCAACTCATTTTGCCAAAAATGTGCATTCCAAGGGTTGAGGGGACCCCCTATTAGAATCACTTCAGTTTTGTCTGGATTCAGTTTTAACTGATTACTATTCATCCAGTCGCGGATGTGCAGCATTGTTGCCTGGACTTCAGATACTGGGTCAGGTGAATTGTTGATAGTGAACACCAGTTGCAAATCATCTGCATAATTATATGTGCGCACCTGCCGGTCTTTCAGGGACCGAAGTAGGGGAATAAGGTAGATGTTAAACAAATGAGGGGACAATGAGGAGCCCTGAGGTACTTCACATGTCATTTCCATTTTTGGTGCAGAAAACTGTGAGAGACGCACTGACTGGGTGCGATCCTCAAGAAATTACTCAATCCAGCTGGATGCTGCTCCCTTAAGGCCAGTAGCCCGGACATGATCGACCGTGTCAAATGCCGCAGACCGGTCCAGCAGCACCAAAGCCTGGGGGGAACCCTTATCAGCTTCCTCTCGAAGGGTGTCCAGTACAGCAAGTATCCTGCAAAAAACGGCAGCTTGGGGTCATGTGTACTGTGCAAGCAGGCACAGAGGTTGTTGTGCTGACTGGAACTGGAGGAGGTCTGCTTAACTGTCGGCCATTGGCAAGGTCTCTGAATGTCATGGAGGACAAGCACAGCCCATGCCACCCAGTAAACCATGATTGGTATCAGCATCCGTGGGCAGTCCAAGATGTATTTGCTCATGGGGTCACACCTTAGGTAGATATTTTCACTACCACTGAGAATGCTCACCGACTAGCCTTTTGTGCTCTAGACTTTTCACCTCGGGGTTCTGTGGAAGATGCATTCTGCCTTCCATCAGTCTTTGATTTCCTTCACTCTTTTCCATCTATTCTGCTGCTTTCCAGTGTTCTGAAGAATATGATTGGGACCAGACTCAACTGATTCTGATAGCACTGGGCTAGGCTCAGAGAGTCGGATACAGGCCTGCAGAATCCGAGCAGCTGCCACTCACTCCAGCTACCTCATTTGGAAGACTGTTCTCAAACCAGAGCAGGATTCTACACCTGAACCTCTACAACCTACACCTCCATGCATACAAATTGAAAGGAACCAGCTGAGCAGATTTTATCTCTCTAAAAAAGTGGTGTCTTCTTGCCTGCTTGCTGTGCATCCACAAAGTCAGGATTTTAGACAAAGTATGTGGCCTGCTGAGAGGACCATTGGCTCGATCCACTGCAGGCCAAAATTTCACATACTTCTTTTTATCTTGTCCTTGGTTTGGCACAGCTTTGCTCTGGGTACAGTTAAAGGTTATTTGTTGGCCATCTCAACCTTTCTATGTATGTCTCTTTCTATGTAGCCCTCTCTGTTTAAGTCACCAGTTGTGATGCGTTTTGTGAAAGAACTTACATATATGTTTCCTCAAGTACCCTTTGTTGTACCACAGCTGGACTTTAATTTGGTTCTTACCATCCTAATGTGCATGCTTTTCGACTCAATTCAAAACTATATTTTGAGGCTACTGACTGTTAGGACTGTCTTCCTCATTGTGATTACTCTTGTGCTCTGTGTCAGTGAGCTGCATGCACTGTCTTTGACACCACCATAAACCACCTTCTTTCTGTACAAACTGGTACTTCGGACTCCAGCATCCTTTCTGTCAAAGTTTTGCCTTTCCATGTGGGCACTCCATCACACTCTCCACTTTCTTCCCTCTGCCATATTCCTCAAAAGACTAGGAGAGGCTTCATTAGTTGCATCCTAAGAGAATCCTTAGCTGGTAAATTGATCAGGCTAAGGCGCACCAGGCAATAACCAGCATTTCATGGGTTCACCGGTGTTAAGAAAGATGGGAAGGATAGTCTAGGAACAGACTGTATCCTCATGGATAATTCTCTGCATAAAAAGGCATGATTCCTTGGCCAAGAAGGAGCCTCCTGGGGACTGTTGAGCTCATTCATTGAGAGCCAAGGACACCACTATGGCCTGGGACAGTGGTTTTATAGTGCTGGACATCTGCCAAGCAGCTACATGGATTTTCGTCCACACCATTACCAATCATTACAACCTTGGCTCTCAGGTCCACAGGGAGGGCTATTTTGCCTGCTCAGTCCTGAAGGATCTCCAGGTGTGAAGTCCACACTTTTTGGAAGGTACAACTTTATGTATTCAAAAGGTGAAAAATCTGCAGTGAGAAGTCCCCATCACAAGAATAAGTTAATTACCTTCGATAATGCTTTTCTGGTGGTTACTGTAGCTGCAGATTCCTTTCTGCTTTCACTTCTCCATTTTATGAAGAGTGAATTTCTAGGTGTTAATAAGGTTCACGTTAGATTCTGAATACAGTTAAGATTTTGCTCTTAATGCCTCGTATCTAAGAGTGAGGAATGCTTTTTTGTAAAAGGACGTCAAGGCATGGGGTGACACCTATATATAGCTCAACTACTTCCCTTCCCGAGGAAGGAAGAAACTGCTGTGGAGTCTGATGACGTCCTCTATTGGCGTGAGAGCAATGGCTGGAAAAATTCCTGGATCCAGTCAAGCACCTAGATAAATTCAGTAAGGGAAGATTCTGAGGTCAGAAGTATACCCATGAGAAAGTTGATTTCATTACAAGACCGGAGGCTACATTATGCATTATTTCTTTAATGCAGTCCAAGGAGCCGCATACATCACAATAGTAAAGTTCCAAAGAAGAATAAAGGCAACACATAAAGGGAATGAGACAGCAACAATCTGCCTCTTTTAAATGCGGCTCCAAGCAGATAAGTTGACTCTTACTTCATCTTATTTTATTGTATGTATCTTGTTTTAACCCTTTACTTTTCAGGGTGTGTTTCTGGTGTGGCATACCCCCACCCCTCCCACACTCCTCATTCCTACCAATCTCCAATTTATGGAGATTTCCTCATCTCCCAATCCCTGAGTGTACGTATATATATGCTCTCTGGCTATTGAGGGAATCATGTTTTAATTACTTGATCCATGCCTTTGTTAATGCCTTTTTCCTTCCTTGCCGCCTTTACAGCGTTATATTTATTCTGTATATTTTTCGGTCTACCGACCTCCTTACTCCACTTCCGAGGGTCTTCAGCCTCGTGTAATCCTGTCGCGGTTCATTCCTTTCCTACCAGGCCTTCGTTCCTCGCTTTTCTCCGTCTTGAACACAGCTCTCGCGTAAAACAGAGGAACAGAGTAAGGTACCTCGGCAACAGGAGCGCGACGTCCTCCCGTTGCCTAGTGTCATTTCTCTTCTCCCTCCAGCCTCCAGCTGATCGCGAAGCCAATCGTGCTCGAGGCCGGAGGGTTACCATGGTGATCTTATCCAGCTGATCGCTCGAGCACGTTAATATCGTTGCTCAAAGCCTTTTCTCATCGAGGATCAACCGCAAGTCTCCCACTTTTATGTTTTCTGCATAAATTTTTTTTTAAAAAAGGCGGATTACTATTTTACATCTTCATTATCTCTCCCAAGTGGCTATTTTACAATATTAACACCATTATACCCTACCAAGTGGTTATTTTACAATATTATGGACATTGTATCCTTTAGTGAGATCTTTTATAATCCTCGCCTCTTTTCTGAGTTCTTTTATAATCCTCGCCTCTTTTCTCACATTCATTTTCTATCTGAATCTAACTCCCTGTTGAGTTTTTTCTCTCAGACATATTCTGTCTGATTCAGACTCTGATGAGGCTTCTGCCCCCACCCCCAACTTAGGCAATGAAGCATTTAAGAAAATGCTCCACATGGAAATTAAATATTGTATGATGGAATGCTTATCCCAGATAATGGCATCTAAACAATCATTCCCAGAGGATGAAATTACTGAGTCTACAGTACCCTATTCTCAGAATGACTCAGAATTAAGGGGCAAGAGATTAAGAAAAAATAAAAATGTTGTAAAGAGCAACATGGGAGGTCTTGGAACCTCAGCTATTCAGGGAGATCTTAGCACCTCAACGAACAATGGAAGTCCTCGCACCTCAAATCCCCAAGGTGTCCTTGGTGGCACAAAAAATCTGGGTGTCCATGGCGGCACAAAGTATCATAAAGCTCTTTATAACATGGGAGACGACGATTCTAATGATTTCTCTGTCTTTCTGGATGAATATGTCCTTGCTCTTAACGATCAGGAATTTGACGACTTGGGAGAGGATCTCCCATCATCCTCTAAGAATACTATTCTTAAGCCCTTAGGAGAGGAAATGTTCTCTCCATTGAATTTAAAATTCCCAAGTAGTTCTGAAAGGTCTCCGCAAGACCACATTGCTAAGCTTATTAAAAAATCGATTAGAAACCTCTTGGAGAGAGAAACACGTAAAATTCTTAGAGCTGAATGCTCAAGACCCTCTGTTGAGGATAAAACATGCTATACCCCTAACCTGGACCCAGAACTAATCAAGTTTCTCTTCAAACTTGGGCGTGACCGAAAAAACGGAATGGAAAATTCCCTCAAAGGGTGTCAGGATCGTCTCCTGGATGTTCTGGGTCTGCTAGCCAGAATTCTGGACTCCGCAGAAGGGAGCCATATTAGCGGTACATAGGGCTATCATCCTTCTGGGTAACGCTAATGCGAGTATGAATGCAGAGAGACGTAGAATCATCCTTACCAAGATAAACCCAAATACGTTTCCACCTTTACCGCCCTTGATAAAGCACAACCAAACATGCGAAAGGTTTTCAATACTAACCTTTTTGGATGGGCTGGAAGACGGGGCCTCTCTTCCGGCCACTTTAATCAAAGGCCCTATTCCAGAGGCCGTGACCACGGTAGAGGATACCAACAATTCAATGTACCTCAGTTCTACCCTCAACGAGGTAGAGGTCAACGAGGCAGAGGATTTAGATCACGTGGTACACCTAACTCCAACACCCCTTCAGGTGAGTACTCTTCCTTCTCCTTCTTTCCCCTTAAAAGTGGGCAGCAGACTGAAATATTTTTTACACAAATGGAATTTGATTACTCAAGACACTTGGGTCTTAAACACTGTAAAAGGTTTTATGATAGATTTTTCACATACACCCATTCAGACCTCATTCCCGAGGGAGCTTCCCTTAACTTTAGATCAACAAAAAATTGTAGAGGAAGAGATTTCCTCCATGATTCAGAAAGGTGCGATAATAGAGGTTCCCCTAGGAGAACTAAGGTTCATAAGCAACCTTTTTCTGATGGAAAAAAAGGACAAGGGTTGGAGACCTGTCGTTAACTTCAGAGATCTGAACAAGTTTTTGACTTCGACATTTCAAGATGGAGGGCATCCATATATATAACTATATGCTATTATTTAATCTTTGGATGATTTTCGCATGTTCTTACACTACAGCTTCTCATAGATTGTTCCTGGCACTCGGTTTACTCCAGTTCGGCTGCTCGCATTTGGGGGGTAGAGCTTGCATCCGGAGTGGGCAGTTCCGCTAGATAGTGCGGACGGCCATTTTCCAAGGTTAACAGGCTAGTTGTTGGCACTAATACTTCCATCACACTACAAATGTGCGTGCGGACGCGCAGTGCGTATTTTCCTGAGGCTTGAGCTGGGAGTTAGCTTGTGGGACGGTGGGAAAGGCAACTTCTTCTAACGTAATTATTGCTGCTATACTTTTTAACATTGTCATTTTAAAAGCTGGGTGCTACTTACTGCTGCTATACTTTTTAACACTGTCATTTTAAAAGTTGCGTGCTACTCATGCTATATGCTATTATTTTATCTTTGGATGATTTTCGCATGTACTTACACTACAGCTTCTCATAGATTGTTCCTGGCACTCGGTTTACTCCAGTTCGGCTGATCGCATTTGGGGGGTAGAGATTCCATCCGGAGTGGGCGGTTCCGCTAGATAGTGCGGGTGGCCATTTTCCAAGGTTAGCAGGGTAGTTATTGGCACTAATACTTCCGACACACTACAAATGTGCGCGCGGACGTGCAGCGGGCGCACCGCTGGCGCGCCGAAGGCAAGCCCGTCTGCGCCCCGGAGACGGCCAGCGCCAGGCATGCTGCCCGTTCCCAGATGCACGATGATGTAAGGATAAGGTAGTCGAGAGATCAGTTGTTGAATTTGAATTCATAAAGAGGGGATCCAGGGTGTAAGAATACCCTAACTCACTTAAAGTCCCCTACTACCAGGTATGTTTGTCCATATTGCCAAGTGTTACACCCCAAAATGCTCTTTAGGAGAACTATACACAGCAGACCTATGGAGCGGCTCCAAGGGATTAGTAAGAAGAAATACATGGTGGAGGCAACTAAATGTCTTCTAGTGAATGCAAGATCACTAGTAAAGCATACTGTTGAATGTGCTAGACTCATGGTGGAGCAAGAGATAAAACTGGCTTTTATCACGGAAACTGGGATGGATGAGCCTTCAGGACCAGACCTAGTGCAGGCCAACCCACCTGGTTTTCTCTGCTTTACACTAAATAGGCCTACGGGGAGAGGTGGGGGGGTAGCTATAATTGACCACAACACGCTAAAAAACGCATTTCAGACAAGAAATAATATGGATTATGAAGCATTGACTTTTAAATGTTGAATTATCACCCCATCACTCTTTTAAAGGCAGCTTAATGTACCGACCTCCCGGATCAAGGAGATCATTTTTAACCACGTTAGGGCCTCTACTTGAAAAGGGCTCTGCTCCAACTATCTCACCATTTTGGGAGATTTTAATTTCTATCTGGAAAAGCCAGAGGATCCAGACACCAAAGCGCTGCTAGATTTGATGAGCAGTGCTGACTTGATCCAATTAGTAAATGGACCTACTCATATGGCAGGACATACACTAGATGGGATTTTTTCCAATAATCCTCATCTTAAGCATACTGGATTGCTCCCACTGGTCTGGACTGACCATGTAGGAATCCTATTTGAAATAACCATCCCAGATTACTTCCACAAAATCAGGGAAAGGCCAAAGCAGATAAAAATAAGGGCCTGGGATAAAATGGTGGGTGCCCAATTACAAGAACTGCTTAATTCCATCGCACAGTCCCAGCAAACAGATGTGGATGACGCAGCTAGATCATATACCCAATGGGTGGACATAGCCTGTAAAAAGCAAGCTCCGGATAAAACGGTATATCCCAAATGAGTATTACCAATGTCACCTTGGTTTTCAGAAGAGCTTAAAAAGCAGACGCTAACTTGTAAACAGCTGGAACGCAAGTGGCGGAAAAACTACTATACAAAAGATAAAGAAAGCTACAAAAAAAGCCTTACTGTTTACAAACAAGCTGTGTTGAGTGCAAAGAAGGCCTTCTTTGCAAATCAAATATATAGAGCACAAAATTCATCTAAAGAACTCTATAAAACTGTAGCAATATTGGCAAACCCAAGTAAACCTGGGGTGGAAGCATGCCAAGAAATGGCTGAAGAAATTGCTAAATTCTTCCAAAATAAGGTGGAAGTTATCTTCTCAGCCTTTAATCAACTTCGACAAGGTATCCCAGGAAAAATGAAGAGTGAGGCAGAGCTAGGTACAGGAGTAAGGCCCTCTCTTGAGAAATGTGCCCCACTTGGTATCAGTGATACTAAGATGCTACTAAGCACGGCCAAGTCTGGCTCCTCATATGATCCATGCCCAGTGACAGTAGCCAAGTTAGCCTTGGATTCGATTGCTCGACACTGACACCAATATTTAATAACATGTTCGACTTGGGTGACTTTCCCAGCATCTGGAAGTTGGGCTCAATACTACACCCTCTGAAAAAAAATAATCTAAACCCAAAAGATCCGAATAGCTACAGGCCTATTACTCGCCTCCCAATACTTGCAAAAATAGTAGAAAAAGAAATAAATGCTCAGTTGAGCACATTTCTTTTTAAAAATAAGGTACTGGACCCTACACAATATGTAACAACAAAACAACCAACAGCAGACCAAGGTCAAGCACTTAAGTTCCATACGTTATACATATTTGGAGCGAGTGCAACGTCTTCCAGCATTTGCTGTTGAAAAATGCTATTTAAACATCAAAGTTAAAAAGAAAGAAGAGGGAAGGTGCACTCTATAAATGGTTACAGATAACAAAAACTTATATTTCAGAAAGTCTTTTTCTTTGTTCTTTTTATTTGTAGATAATTGATACAAGAACGGCACACAGCCAACGCGTTTCGTTCCCTTGTGCCTTGGGAACTTCGTCAGGGCAATAAAGTTTCAAATGATATTCATGAGGTTTTGTCGATATTCAACTTGGTAAACAGCGACCGTGACACTTGTCCTGATACAGACAACTTTTGGGATAATTCCCACATGCTCGGGACTACTGAATCGCCAAAGCATTTTTACATTGGATGTCCGTTTTGCACCTACTAAGGTCTTTATTGCGGGTTCAAACCGTACCTCAAGAAATTTCTGGAATACAAACATTTTCACTATATGTTTTGAGTGGCTTACCTCATGAATATCATTTGAAACTTTATTGCCCTGACGAAGTTCCCAAGGCACAAGGGAACGAAACTCATTGGCTGTGTGCCGTTCTTGTATCAATTATCTACAAATAAAAAGAACAAAGAAAAAGACTTTCTGAAATATAAGTTTTTGTTATCTGTAACCATTTATAGAGTGCACCTTCCCTCTTCTTTCTTTTTAACCCTACACAATATGGCTTCAGAGCAGGGCATAGTACGGAGACTGCCTTAATCAAGTCGACGGAAGAAATTAGGAAAGCCCTGGATCAAGGAGGTGAGGCAGCCCTCATAATGCTGGATCTGTCTGCGGCCTTTGACACGGTCCACCACAAGCTGCTGATGAACCATTTGTCCGATGTAGGGGTAAGAGGAAAGGCCTGGAAGCTGTTAAAAGCATTCCTAACAAATAGGAAACAAATAGTGTCCTTTGGAAGTTTCTATTCCAAGGCCTTTATGCTTCCATGTGATCGGCCCTCAGTCCAACCCTTTTTAACATTTATGTGGCACCCCTGGCTCCTTTGATTAGATCACATGGTTTTAGTCTAACATCCTACGCAGATGACACACAAATGGTGGTGTCCCTTCTACCAGGACAGGAAATGGGCATGAGTAGGAAATTTCAAGAATGTATGGCAACAGTCAAATCGTGGATGTCACAGAACTGTTTAATATTGAACGGAGCCAAAACTGAGGTCCTCATCTTTGGTAATAAAGCCAACTTCTGGACCCCTGACTGGTGGCCACCAGACCTGAGCAGTCTCCCCATACCCAAAAGAAAGGCAAAGAATCTGGGTATAATGATGTATGATAAATTGAATTTTGAGGATCATATAAAGGCTACGTCCTCAGCCACTTTTCAATCCCTCAAGATGATAAAAAGATCAAACCGTACGAAGACAGCCTGCGAACAGTTGCATCCTCTATGGTGCGATTGCGGCTGGATTACTGCAATGGGCTCTATTTAAACATCTTAGAGCGGCATTTAAACAGATTGCAGATTCTGCAAAATGCGGCAGCAATATTGGTGACAGGCATCCCCAAATTTGTATCTGTAGCCAAACAATTACAAAGACTACACTGGCTGCCCATCAGGAAAAGGGTGCAATTCGAATCACTGTGCTTGGTTTTCAAAGCACTGCATGGTCAGGGGCCTGACTTCCTGGCTAACCAGTTTTAATGGCATGGCCCTAAGAGAACCTTGCGCTCATCAGGAGCTAAAATGGTGAATATACCTCCCATGAAGAAAGCCTCATGGGGGGGGGGGAAGAAGTTTCATAATAGGTGCAGCCAAGGCGTGGAATGCCCTCCCTTGGAATCTGAGGAACTCTACTAAGCTTCTTGCTTTTAGGAAACAACTCAAAACATGGCCTTTTAATCTATAAGGTCTTCCCTCAGTTACCTATCTTCCTGGCCCACCCATGCTCTTAGAAGAATTCGCCATCACCGCCAGGACACCTCCGGGTAACCGTGCGCTTCATAAGGTGGTTTAACATAACATAACATCTTCTGAAGGATTTACTTTTAGAGGGAGACTGGCTAGTCAAACTAGATCTGAAGGATGCCTACTTCACTATTCCTATGGCAGAAATTCACCAACCCTTCCTCCAATTTCTTTGGAAGAATCACTTATACCAATTTCAGGCGGTCCCCTTCGGTCTCTCTTCCGCACCTTGGTGCTTCACCAAGGTCATGAGATCTGTCGTCTCATACCGAAGACTAAGAGGCGTTCGTTTAATCACTTACTTAGACGACGTTGTTATTATGTCCCAAGACCCCTCTCAATTAGGCCAAGAACTGAGTTCTGTGATAGATCTCCTAGAGGGTCTAGGTTTCATCATAAACAAAGAAACGTAATTTCTGACTCCTTCCAGGACCCTGGAATTTTTAGGTTTCACAGTAGACACGGCGCCTTCTTCTACTTCCCTCAAAGAAAGTTTCAAAAACCAGAAAAGAAATAAGGCACGTCCTAAAATATCAGGATCTATCTCTGAGTGAACTAGCCAGACTTTTAGGCCAAGCCATTTTTCCCGGTCCCCTCAATTATCGGGCACTCCAGAGGGTCAAGGCAAGAGCCTTAAGATCTGGCCTCCGGTACGGTACGGAGATCGGATTTGTCTAGATCACGAAGCCCAATAGTAATTAGCCTGGTGGCTGAAGAACCTGGACGCGTGGAATGGGAAGGCAATCTTTGGTTCAAAACCAGAGTTTATTTTGGAATCTGATGCGAGCCTTCATGGCTGGGGAGCTTGCCTTTTCAATCAAAACACTGGTGGTGTGTGTTCACAAGAAGAATCTCTTCACCACAAACTATCTAGAACTAACAGCTGGTCTTTATGCCCTCATGAGTTTCAAACACTCTCTTCAGGGGAGGTCAGTCATTCTAAAGATGGACAACATGTCAGCGGCAGCTTATATTAACCGCTTGGGGGGCACCAAATGCGCGGACCTGTCCATTCTAGCCAAGAAACTTTGGATGTTCTGTCTGGAGCACAAAATCTCCCTCAAAGCAGAATACCTCCTGGGGAAGTCGAACATCTCTGCAGACTGGAACTCAAGGTTCCTTCTAGATTACAGCGATTGGAAACTGAATGTTTCCGTATTCAGTACCCTAAACAAGATCTGGGGCCCTTTAGAGCTAGACTTGTTTGCAAGCAGACTGACCTTTCAACTGGAGAACTACTTCAGCTGGATGCCTGATCTGGGTGCTCTGGCAGTCAACGCCTTTCTTCAATCTTGGAAAGAAACCAAAGTGTATGCTTTCCCTCCCTATGCCATTATTCAGAGGATTCTGCAGAAAGTGAGGCAAGTTCAGTGCTGCCTTGTCCTAATAACTCCCTTTTGGCCTTCTCAAGCATGGGTCCCCACCATTCTAGAACTGGCTTGCAACCTCCCCTTCACAATTCCTTCCCTATAGAATCTTCTTACAGACGTAGACGGAGGAATTCACCACCTAATTCAGAACCGGACTTTAACCCTTCTTGCCTGGAAAGTGTCAGGAGATCCAATGAAATCTCAGGCCTTTCGACGACGGCTGCAACTCTCCTCGGAGAATCTTAGGCACAAGGCACTACAGATTTAACAACATCTGAAAATTCTGGGTTTGTTGGTTCTTGGAAGGAACCTGGATTCCTTGGAGGCCCCTATTGTTGGCATAGCTAACTTCCTTTTTCAAACAATTTGAAAGGGGCCTCAGCTATAGATCTATCAATTGTTATAGATCGGCTATTTCACTAGTCATGTCCTTGTCAACGGTAAAACTGTAGGTAAAAATGTGATTATCTGCAGAGTCATGAAAAGCATTCACTTAAGGAGACCTCCTAAAGCTAAATATGATACCCTTTGGGATGTTAAGCTAATTCTTGATCTCTTCAATCATTGGCCTTCCAATTCTCTTCTAAACAGAAAAAATCTTTCCATTAAGTTAGCTACTCTTATGCCTAATTTCTTGTAGGAGGGTTTCCGATATTAAAGCCCTGGAAATTACTAACCGATCTTATAATACATTTGGTGTCAAATTTGACATTTATAAAAGAACTAAGACTAAGTCTGATTCTATTTTTTATCCTCGTTTTGACTTATGCCCTAATCTCTGCGTGGTAGACTGCAGGAAAGAATACGATCTCAGAATTTTTCCCCTTCGTCCACAAGGTGTAAAGCAATTACTTATTTCCTTTGTGAAACCTCACAAAGGTATAAGCTCCTTCTCTATTGCTAGATGGGTCAAATCCGCTATGAGCTTAGCAGGTATTGAATTAAAGAAATTTCAAGCTCATTCCCTGAGAGGCGCTATGGCTAGTAGGTCTCTCTGGTCTGGAGGTAAGTTGGATGACATCCTTAAAGCGGCTGACTGGTCTAATGCCAGTACTTTTGCACGTCATTATTGTAAACCTATTGAACATTTTATCCGATGTTGTTTTACAAAGCTACCAACATGCATAATGTAGCCTCCGGTCTTGTAATGAAATTGCAATTCTCATATTAACATGGCTAGAGAATCTGGATTTCATTAAAGACACGGAGGCTGACATTATCCCTCCCTTCCCACCCCTTGGTGGTATTTCAATGAGTAATGTTCTTTATCACATTTTATTGTATTGTCGATTATTAATTATGTATATTGTTCTTTTGCTTGTTATTTTCTTCACCTTATGCCGTGTTCAGTTTTTGTACTTACTTCCCTCTCTTTTCAGGTAATTGCTGGTTTTATCACCTTATCACCTCTGGAGTCCTTTCTTCTCTCTCTTCCTACGTTTTTTTCTACTGGATCATCTGAAGATTGTCCTGAAGTTTTTCTTCTGACGTCTCAAGTTTGATGAACTTATCTATTCCACATTTAAAAGAGGCAGATTGTTGCTGTCTCATGCCCTTTATGTGTTGCCTTTATTCTTCTTTGGAAATTTACTATTGTGATGTATGCGGCTGCTTGGACTGCATTAAAGGAATAATGCATAATGTCAGCCTCCGTGTCTTTAATGAAATCCAGATTCTCTAGTCATGTTAATATGAGAATCGCAATTTCATGATCTAGCATTTACCAAACAAGTCACCTAACCTGGTTCTTCTTAAAAATAAAAATGATGGATGCATTTAAAATAATTCATCACTGCACCCCAATGGTGGCTCTGCTGCAGGAAACACACCTTACAGGGGCAGCGTGTAGGGCAATGGACAGATGGGGGTTTAAAATGGTAGTTCATTCTGAGTTTTCCTCCGGCTCTAGGGGCGTGGGCATCCTAATTAAAAAACAATCACCGCTGATAGTACGCCAGACTAAAACGGATGACCACGGCCGTTTTGCGGCCATAATAGGTCAATGGGAGGGGCGGTCTATAAATATAGTGTCAGTCTACATTCCCCCTGCGCTGCACGCGGCGGCACTCCCGGCTCTCAGCGAGTTCTTACTTGGTCTCCCGGAGGGAGAACTCTTGATTGGGGGAAATCTCAATGCAGCTATAGATGGTGCCCTAGACCGCCACCCGGCGAGGGCGCCCGCGTCGGGCACATTCTGCCTTTGGGACTTTCTGGAGGCGCTCGGACTTTGACGTGTGGAGGTGGCACCACCCCACGACGCGGCAGATTACCTTCCACTCTGGGGTGCAGCACAGTTTATCTAGGATAGACTACTTCCCAGCCCCAGCGAATTGCCTGAAACACGTTGAAGATATTGAGATAAAGCCCAGGGGGATCTCCGATCACTCCCCAGTGCAGATGACGTATACATACCATCATACAGCTCGGCGACGTACCTATCCCATTTACCCTTGCTACTTGCAGGTCCCAGAGATTTAGAAGGCGGTGATTACAGCGACAAAACACTATTTTCAGGAGAATGTCCAGACAGTAGGCTCCCCAACAATTCTGTGAGAGGCATATAAGACTGTCATTAGGGGACAGGCTATCGGTTCGATCACGGGGCATAAGCGGGAGAAGCAGCGGGAACTACATGATATAGAGCTGGAATTGCAGGACGCTGAGGCTCAACATACCAGCAGCCCAACGCCAGATGCAGCTCATAAATTGCATCTTAAACAGCAACAACACAGGGGATACCTTGAGGAGGTGACCAGATCTCGCCTGACGGCCACGCAACATAAGATATATGAAACTGGGGATAAAGCTGGAAAACTTCTGGCATGGCTAGATAGACGAGAACGGGGGAATAAGGGGATAGCGAAGATCCGGACAAAAGAGGGAAAAATCACGACGGACCCGCGCATAATAATACACACACTGGCGGACCATTTACAGCAGGTGTACGAGTCCTCCTCGGAGATGTCACTTGAAGTAGCGCTGTCGTATATCCAAGATATCCCCATGCCCAAGCTCACCCCGGAGGCGGTACTCACACTGGAGGCGAGCCTCACGGTGGAGGAGCTGCAGGTGGCGATTGGATCATTACAATCCAGCAAGGCAATGGGACCAAACGGTATACCAGTTGAACTCTATAAAACTGTAGCAGGAACCATAGCCCCGCACTTGTTGCATATGTACACCGACTGCTTGACGATGGGCGAGTTATCTCTAGACCAACGGACGGCCACGATAGTGACAATACCTAAACCAGGCAAACCTGCAGAGGAGTGCACCTCATATCGCCCGATATCATTAATTAACGCAGAGAAAAAATTCTGGCAAAACTATTGGTAATTAGGCTAACACCGCACCTATCGACCCTGATCCACCCGGATCAGTCCGGATTTATGCCAGGCAGGAGCACGGCATTAAACTTGCGGCGTCTGCATGCAGTCATGGCCCGTATCCCATTTATACAGGAACCGGCGGTTATACTCTCCCTAGACGCCAGAATGGCGTTCAACATGGTCGAGTGGCCATTTTTATTCGCAGTCCTTCGCCACATGGGTTTTGGCCCTAAATTTTGTGCATGGGTCCGCCTTCTGTACACCAAGCCAATAGCGCACGTTACGGCGAATGAGCACATCTCCAGGGACTTTCATCTTGCGAGGTGCACGCGTCAAGGCTGCCCCCAGTCACCGCTGCTCTTTGCCCTAGTACTGGAGCCGTTGGTGGCGTGGATAAGGTGGGCACCAATGATAAGGGGACTCAGGTGGGCAGCAGGATGGGAGGACCGCATCTCCCTGTATGCAGACAACATTTTATTATATATGGCTTCCCCCAGGTGCTCCATATTGGTCCTCCTTAATATATGCGAACTCTTCGGACGGGCGTCGGGGTACACCATTAACTGGTCCAAATCCACCTTGTTTGTGCTGCACGGTCCCCCACCGCAACTACCTTTCGAGTGTCCGTTGCAGATCGCGGTCGACACGTTTAAATATTTAGGCATCAACGTCACGGCTGACCCTGATGACTTTTTCAAAAGAAACCTAACACCCCCGTTAGAGCGTCTAAAAAGGGACACAGCACACTGGGAGTCATAGAATAAAATAATTCATCACAAAAAAAGGAGGCGGTCCAAGGAGATTTAGAAACTAGCAAGGGTTTGCTCCTCGACATATTATTATTCTGAAATTTAGAAACCATTGGTTCTAAAAAATAATAAACACCTGTCAAAGCAAAGACCTAGCCACAAAGGGATATCCCTTTAAAAGGACGAATTCCATCACCCACCAAAGTCGGCATGCTATATCATTGGGATTCTCCTTGTGTCGTGATGCCTAGTCAGGGCATGCGCTACAACCCCAAGAGGAGCTCAGGAATTTTTTTTTTGTAAGGGAGGGTATGCGAAATACTACAGTGAGGAGTTCAAGGAAGTGAGGGTAGGGGAGCAAATGTAAGTGATAATAAAACTATCTACAAAGTACACGGTAGCCCTTTATGCGTCCCTGGGATAGGATTAATAACTGGGCACTCGCAGGGAAAAACATAAACCCGCAGTTAGTGTCAGTATGTGGTCGGCGTGTTTCAGTCTAGTCACCCTCATATTGAGGTGTAGCAGCTTTCTTCAGGGCCTACATGTCATAAAAAGTGAAAGAAGGTATTAAATATACAAATACATTTAGATTAAACAAAAATCTGCTGCCATGACTCAATGGATTATAGCTATCCAAAAAAAGGTCATAGAACTATTTAAAACAAAAAGGCATGACATTTTCTACATCATAGACTTGTCCAAAGGACCGGATGCTTAAGAATACTAGTCCTCTAAAAAAAATCCACGTGTCCATTTTGGCGCCATTCATTAAAATGGTAAATTACTACAGTTTTCTTGTTAAATAAAATCTTCAATGAAAGCCTCTTTAATTATTCCAGGGGTCATAATAAATCAGAGTTTGGATTCTAGCATGGCTCTGATTTTGCAGCTTTCTGGAAATATGCATGCACGGATGCGTAGCATTAGTTTCAGGGCTCACATGTCCTGTGAGTGTGTGCACACCAATAAACTTGCATCTTTAAGAATATCCATGGGCTCCTCTCCAATCTCTTCCAATACTTGAAAAGGTCGAAATGTACCCCTCACATAGCCTGGAGTTAAATGTGTTTCAGGTGGGTGTCTAGGGAAAGGAGTTTTTCTTAGGTGGCAAATATGTTCTCCCCGGAGAAAAAACAAAACAAATACATTTGTATTCGCTTAGCAGATTTTTGCATGGAGAAATATGCATTTACACCTTTGAAAGTGAAATTCCCAAACGTTTGCTAGGGGTACGGTTTCCAGACCTACGTTTGTAAAAACTTGTGAATTCCTGAAAATCGTAAATCTGCACTAGTGGAGAGTCCTAGGACTTGCTGGTGCACTTTCGTGACTTTACTTAAGAATGGGGCCACCAATTTATTTTCATGTTGCCCATAATGGCTAAATACCGATTGATGAATACTAACCTTTTTTTAATATGCAAGGTATCACGTTTCCTTAAATGATGTCTCAGTTGTTTTTAAGCTGCCAATTTGTTATGCCCATTTTAGCAGACTATCACCAATCTTTCTTTCATGTTTCTCCATGTCTTGGGAGAATTCTGGAAGCACTACAAATAGCTTCATTCTATTACATTTTCCAGACGTATGTGCACTTTTTATACCGCTGTATGCAAGCTGGGCTTAAAGCCCACTACTTTTCTGCAGAACACTCACCGCAATAGTAAAGGCTTAACATTAATGAATCAACTTACAAATATACTTATACATATGAATACAAATTTTGCCTTAGAGATCTGAATAAGCTTAAATCCTTATATTGAAGGTCCTGTGGCTTCTTCAATTAGGAATGGATAGTAAAAACCGGCCTTCTAATGAGGAAGGGCACAATATGTCTGATCGAAGAGGGGTCTATCTCCGTGAGCGTTGTCTCGGAAGGGGACAGGAAGGTCTCATGCAGTCTAGATACAAACAATCTTTTGTTTTAAGGATATAATGCGTTCAACATATTCAGATCTAACTGAATTATCGCAGGAGCAGGACTTGCCAATACCAAGTGCATGCAAAGTCCTTTCCAGCAAAAGCTCTTCCATGCCCAGATTAACTGACAGATCATTATGTTCTTCTAAGAGTATGGAGAACTTTGAGAAAGCCCTATGCCTGCATACCACTATAGGGCGAAACGCATGGAGGCCGAAGAAACAATAAAGTTGCACCATTGAAGTGAAGAATGCTTTTACATTTCTGTTGGTTGTTCAAACTAAGAGATTATGAGAAATCTTTTATGTTGTATTTCAATTAAATAAAGAATTGTGTTAAAAAAATATATATATACCACTAGAAAAATGTGTTCAATACTATCCATGTATGTGCATCTCACTACTCTAAATATTGCAACGACTATGCTAAAGGGCTTTTACCTAAATCGCTTGCACGTTTTAAATCATATTTTGGAACACCACCTATTTCACTTAAAATAGGTTACTTACGAGACAACTGTGGTATTTCTCATAACCCTTTGTTGCACGCACTTAATATATTAGAGGCCAGTGTATTCCACCTCCCGTTTTACCTTTAAGACCATGATTTCCTCTTCAGATTTATTGTTGGAATTTGCCATTATAGACAGGAGACCCAACCTATATCATTTACTTCATTTTAGCAGAATGTTTGTTTTTCGATGTCGGCTGCACCAAGTCATATTTTCAACACAACACATGAGCTAAATGTACATCTAAAACATCCAATTGGGAATCATTTACAATGTTAGCCGTGTTTCTGAAAATAAGGCAAGGCTAAGGACCTCTTTGATTAAAATTATACACTTCTGCCCTGGCACTATTAACAAGCCCTCAATGCAACTGCATTACTGGGCCTTCTAATCAATCAATCAAATTTGCAAAGTGCAACTGCTTTACCTGTGAGGGTATTGAGACATTGTGGGATCATGCTCGGGGATCACACTGCCTGTTACTATTGGCTGAACCACCAGGTTTTGGGGTCTTTCTTGAACCTCTGGACTGATGATGAGGCTCTGAGGTGCAGGGGGGAGGGTGTTCCAGGTCTTAGCCGCCAGGTGAGAGAAGCAGCGGCCTCTGCTGTTTGCCCGGCGGATACGTTGGGTAGCTGCTAGGGAGAGGGATCTGGAACGAGGTCCTCTGGTGGGTTGGTGGAAATTCACTTGTTTGTTGAGGTACGCCGGTCCTTTATTATGTAGTGCCTTGTAAGCATGGGAGAGCAGCTTGAACTGGCATCTCTTTGCTACTGGTAGCCAATGAAGTTTCCTAAGGTGGGGGGTGATGTGCCTCTGTCATGGGAGGTCAAGGATGATTCTGGCTCCGGTGTTGTGGATGTTCTGGAGTTTCCTGATGAGTTTAGCGGTGATTCCTATGTAGAGGGAGTTGTCATACTCAAGTCTGCTGGTGACGAAAGCTTACATGACAGTACACCTGGTTGGGTGGGAGTCATCTGAAGAGGTTTCCGAGCATACATAGGGTGAGGAAGCAAGTGAAGCAGACAGCGCTGACCTGCTTCTTCTTGGAAAGCAGGCTGTGGAGGATGATGCAGAGGTTGCGGGCGTGTTAGGTGGTTTTGGGTGTTGGGCCCACCTCAGATGGTCACTATTCATTGTTACAGAGGGTATCCTTTCTCTTTTCCAAAGTTGAGAACTTCTGTCTTGTCTGTGTTGAGTTTGAGACACTTCTCTTTGATGGTCGTTGGGTCGTTAGTCAGGGAGAGAAAAAAATCTGAGCAGCAACTGGTAACGGGTCATAATGGTCACATTCAGCCAGATGTGGATTTTAAGCCTACACTACTTTAGATTTTGGGGGTTATAGATTTGACTCATGTTCGGACCTACACTGTTTTGTTGGATAACAACCTGGAAAGATGATGATGACCTGTAGGAAAGCAGAATCTGCTTTTATGGATACCCCCACTTTTTGCCTGGTGCTAAGCGTTATTGACTAGTCTGACTGGGATTCTGCTGATCAAGACCCCAGTCCCTCTGCTTTCTCCCTTAAATTGTTAGATTGTTGTGTTCAGTACTGGGGTACCCTTATCAGTCCCTAGTATATGGAACTAAGATACCCAGGGCATAAGTACCCGAGATGTCCCCCATGGGCCGAAGCATTCATAATGCCACCCATGGGAGACCATTCAAAATGGAACTACAGGCCTGCCATTGCAACCTGTGTAAGATGGTGCTAGCACCATTTACTAAAGATAGAGGTTTCCTATATCTAGGGTCACTGCACTTAAAGCCTATAAGTCACCCCTACAGCAGGCCTTGGCAATCCTGAAGGCAGGGTGCTTGGTTCTAAGTATGAGGGTGTCCCTGCATGAGCAGGACAACCCTACAGCCTACGGAGTCCATTCTCCCACATTGTAAGTGAAGCAGCCATACTATATAGAGGGGCACCGTGTAATTACGCATGGCCATCTCGAAACTGGCTGCAACTAATCCAATCATGTTTGGTATGATTCCAAGCACTGAAAGAGCCCTCTGTTAGGCTCTCAGTGTTCCTGGTGCCAGCCTTCGAGACCCGGACAGCACAAAATGGTTGCTGCCGACCAGACACACAAGTGTGCCCTCCTGCTGCTGAACCAAGCTCGAGCAGGGGAAGGCAGAACCATAGGCATCCTGTCACAGGGAGGAGTGACCACCTCCTAGACAGGATTTAGTGTATTGGGGCCAGTTGGGTGTGCATGCCAGCGCCACTCACTCTGCATGAGGGGCACATTTTGTGTCCCCATGCATAGTACAGTTCAAACCAGCTCTGAGAGCCATTGGCTCCCGCTCTGACGCAAAACTGGACAAAGGACATGGGAGTAACCTCGCCCCTGTCCAGACCCTCCCCAGGGAGGATCCCTAGATTCATCGTGGGACAATATTCAGATCAGACACCACTTCTTCTTCAATCGTCTGGGCACTCTGGACTTCGCTGGACTTCATTTGACTTCATTTGGGCTTGACCTCGTCCCCCTTCCAGTCTGCTGCATCGTCTGTGAAGGGGCACTATACAGGAACCTTCCAAGGCCTGTGGGCATCAAAGACACCTGACGGAATCTCCCTTGAAGTGAAGGAGTTACTTCCCTGCATTCGCAGGCACCGCAAGTAAGTCAACCGGTCTGCTGACCCTAAGCTCCTCCGGACCACGAAAGGTTCTGCAACACAGGTGGTGGTCTCCCACAGCTCTCGCGGCTTGCCCTGCCCTCTCACCAAGTTTGAGGCTAGTATCCCTCGTGGGGAATGCAATACCCAAACCCCTGTGCACCGCGTCAACTGCAGTTGCAAAGGCTTGTTGGCTTCCTTCCAAGAAGATCTTCGGGCTCCAAGTACCTCCAACCTCGAGCATCTCCAGTGATCAGAGTCTTCAGCCTCACCGCATAGTGTGCATTGTGGCCTGCATCTTTTGGTGAGCTGCTTGAGGTCCTCTCGTGAATCCAGTGCCTCCGGCATGTGGGTCAATTTGAGGGTCACTTTTGTTTCTTTTGAGATCCCCTGATTACTCAGGCCTGCCCTGACTCCCCTGCTTCTGGGGAGTCCCCTGGACCTTGCTGGTCCCGACGCTGCACCTTCTTCGACTTCTTCGTTGGTTGCATTTGCCAAGGCTTGTTGGTGCTCCCGCCGGACACCGACTCCTCAGCACTCGACATCCAAAGTGGGATTGCTCGTGCACAGCTCCTGGTCTTCCTCAGCATTGCCTGGTCCTCACAGCTGCAGAGTCAAGGTCATTGTCAGCTCTCCTGCAGCACCAGACATCGGAGGGCATTTGTCTTCCAAGTCTTCTGATCCCTCCTGAGTGACAGACTCTGTCCCCTCTGCTTGCAGGTACCCCTCAGCTAGAATCCACCTTCCGATACCACCAGACACTTTCTCCTTCGTCAGCAGCGACACTTTCCTAAAGTCCTCCATTGGGTTAGACTGCAGTTTCTGACACCACTTCACATCTATGAACCCGGCTTCCCTGGTGTAGGTAACGTGGGTACTAGGGTATCCACGGGTGGGTGCGCAACCTTCTGTCTTCCGTGGGATTTTTTCAGGATCCACTGGGAAGGGTCCTTTTTCTTTAAAACTCCAAACACGACGTACACATTGATTTGTACGGAGCACGCGATCGTGTTCCTACACTGAAGTCTCCGTGGGGTTCCTAGTCACTCACCTTGGGTGGTTCCTTGGGTCCCCAGCACTTCTACATCCTCTCGACATTGTCTTGACCAGGGTTGTGGTTCTTGTACCACTTTCTTAGCCTATGAGCTCCCACGGACCCCTGCCCACCGCACATCTAACACAGAGCCACTGCCGCCGTTGCACCCGAACTAGGCCAGACCATCAACACCTCCTTCGAATCTGGCATCTTCCCCGACGACTGGAAGCAGGCAGTGGTCAAACCCCTCCTCAAGAAGCCCTCGGCCGACCAGACGGACCTGAAAAACTACAGGCCCATCTCTCTTCTACCCTTCGCTGCCAAAGTCAATGAGAGACTAGAAAACGCCCAGCTGACCACCTTCATCGAAGAGAACGCCATTCTAGATCCCTCCCAGTCCGGATTCCGCAGCAACCACAGCACAGAGACTGCCCTCCTCGCTGCCAACGACATCCACCTGCTACTCGACCAGGGTCACACTGTGGGTCACACTGTGGCCCCCATCCTTCTGGACCTCTCCACAGCCTTCAACACCGTCACACATCGCACTCTCGCAGCCAGACCCCACAACGCGGGTATACGAGGAAACGTCCTCAACTGGATCCGATACTTTCTCTACAGCAGAACTCAGAGAGTCCGACTCCCACCCTTCCTCTCCGAACCCACAGAGATCAACTGCAGAGTACCCCAAAGATCCTTACTCAGCCCCACGCTCTTCAACATCTACATGGCCCCTCTCACCGCCATCGTCAAACAACATGGGCTCAGCATAGTATCCTACGCAGACGACACCCAGCTCATCCTCTCCCTCATGAAAAACCCCGAAGACACCAGACTCTGCTTCCAGGAAGGAATGAAGGACATCGCAGCCTGGATGAACAACAGCTACCTCAAGCTCAACTCGGAGAAGACTGAACTGAGGTCCTTGTCCTCGGTCCCTCCAACTCCGCTTGGGGCAACACCTTGTGGCCCTCCGCCCTTGGAAGCGCACCCACTCCTTCAGACCATGTGCGAAACCTCGACATCATCCTCGACTCATCCCTCACCATGACCCGCCAGATCAACTCCGTCGCCTCCACCAGCTTCAACTGCCTATGCATCCGCCGCAAGACCTTCAAATGGATCCCCCCAGAATGCAGAAAGACCGTCACCCACGCACTCATAACAAGCAGACTGGACTACGGCAACGCCCTCTATGTCGGAATTAACAGAACTCTCCTACACAAACTCCAAACCATCCAGAACACAGCAGCCAAACTCGTCCTCGGAACCCCACGGCACGAACACATGACCCAACACCTAGGAGACCTCCATTGGCTACCTGTCGAGAAGAGAGTAACCTTTAAATTACTCACCCACGCCTACAAATCCCTCCCCAAAATCGGACCCAAATACCTCAACGAGAGTCTTCTTCCACGTACCTAAAAGGAACCTCTGCTCCGCTGACCTCGCCCTGGCAGAAACACCACGTATTTGCAGAAACAGAGCAGGTGGAAGAGCCTTCTCCTACGTCGAAGCCATGGCCTGGATTGAACTTCCGGTCAACATCAGACGCTCCCCTACCCTGCACACCTTCAGGAAGAACCTCAAGACCTGGCTCTTCGACTGAACCGGAGCTGCACCCCCCGCCCCTCCCTCCCCACCACCTTGAGCCCCTCACGGGTGAATAGCGCGCTTTATAAAACCCTGATTGATTGATGGTTTGGTCCTCCCTGGGGCCCACTGTGTATTTTGTGCTATTTACTGTATTTCTATGCAAAGTATTGTGTGCATTGTGTTCATCTCCAGATAGGAGATAGCTAAGCGTGTTAGAGAGTATCATATAATAAATAGAAATGTTTATAAATACTTTGTGTGGTTCTTTTTCACTTAACCCCTTCAGTGCCCCGCCCTTTACCCGCCCTGTGCTGGGCCTTTCATTAGCGGGCGGGGTTCATGACGAGATAGTCTCGTCATGGGCACAGCGCAACCGCGCTCCATGACGAGACCATCTCGTCATGGGCACTGAAGGAGTTAATCTATACTATTAGATTGCATTCTGGTAAAACAAGCTGCTTTACACTCTTTCTGGACTAAGCTGAAGGCTGCTCTCCACAGCTACCACTTAGAGAGCATTCTACGCTTGTCTAAGACCTCTTAAATCACCATAAGGGCTGTCTGGACTGGTGCAGGGTGCCCACTTACATTAGAGGACATTATATACCAGGCCAGCTTCTCACATGGCCCTCATGTTTTGGAGCCAGTATTGGTAAACTAGAGCAAACCAGAGCAGCCACAGAAGTTGCACTTCTACTCCTGACTACTGGACTCCACTTACTGTTGGGTGTTTAAGGCTATGAAGGGCAGCAGCCTTGCGGTAACCCCTAGTGCCTCCAGTAATAGTGATAAATTACTGAATATAAGATAGAGGATCACCTTTTTCATTGTATAGAAAGTGATGCAGTATTCAAAAGCCTACTGTAAAAGCTTTCTGTGTCTCTGACTCCACTCTTAAAACCATGCCAGTTAACTTGCACTGGACTTAGACAGCCAATCATATTCCTGTGCCTCAGTAACAAGTAAGATAAATCCTGGCGAATAAAAATTCCAAAAAGGTAGAAAAGGATGAAAAATATGGTAAATGCAACTACATTTCTCATGAACTGAAGCAGAGGAATATTACGTTTGGAGACCTTCACTCGCTATATGCTAGCATTAAGAAACCTGATGACACGAGTAGGGAGTGAAAAAGGCAACTCAAACTAACACAAGCACTGATCTTAGAGCTATCCCTCTGTGCATCCAATGTGCCGACTCAAGGTTTCATGGGCAATGGAGACGATAAGCAAAGACATGATTCAGCCTCAGCGGAGTCCATCTACTGCAGGCTGATGAGATCGGCGCATTGGCAGAGGTCCAACAAATCCAATTCATCTTTCTTCAATTAGATTTGGCCTGCAAAGATTGGCTCCACACCAATAAGAAAGTATTTTAGAATTCACGAGGGTTTGTGAATTAGATCAACCACCCACGTATTAAAAAAAGAAAAAAAATCAGAGAAGAAAATTAAATGCTGTTCATGACCTAAGAAAAGGAAAGCTTTTACATTTAGTCACTCTCTATAGAGGAGGATGTTCCTGAGGCCTTTTCGAATGAAAATGTGAATTTCCTCTGCAGAAAGGATGATTACATTGCTATAATCACTACCAATAACACTTTTTGTGATGGAAAGGGGTAATTACAGTGAAGCAGTACACATCAGAAACTCCTCAAGCACCTACCAATCAATACTCTTCTGCTATACACTCTGGTGGCAGCAGATTGCACATTTTCAGTCCTACCACTACCAGGGCGTCTTCCTCAACTAAGTCCTGAGCTTAATGTGGTACAAGAGAACCGACGTGTTTAGGGCATACACATATGACGTTTCAAAAACACTCCACACCCATGTATATGTTTAGTATTCTACAGGTTTCCTGTTTACCCTAAAATAATAAACAACTGTGATCTAATATCACTGATCATGGTACCAGTAAGCTGTCTGAATATTAAATGTGACGAGCCACAAAGCAACTCTAGGAGCTTCCGTTTCTGCAGCATCATTTAAATTCTCGGGCTATCTCCAGGGAGTCCAAAAACGATGTATTGGACCAGGTCTTTTTCAGTTACCTCCTTTTCGGTCACACTCGTAAATATTCATCCGATATCTCTTACATGTCCTCATCTTGGTTGTAAATATATACTCTGATGCAGATTTACCACAGTGGGAATGAATATTGCCTCTCCCCCTGGAAGTGGGAGTCAGCCTAGGTGCTGCTGCTCATTCGGGTAGAGTTCATTCTGGCCGAAACCTAACCAGTCCAGGGACTCCCTTACCTGTGGAGAGGTCAGATATACTCCTCAGCCCGCCCTCTGATAAAGTCGCCAGAAGCCAAAATCCCCACATACTTCCACAGCATGGTGAACGTTCAGTGGCAACTTTTTTCAAACACTACACACGTGCTCCAAACACTGTAGCTGATTTAGATGGCATGTCTTTTGTATGTTCCGTGCAGTATGTTAGATTGGCATGCTATGTTTTGTTTTATGCACGATCTCTCTTGATTTTTGTTTTAGTGTTTTATGTTAAGTTCTTCTGTTGTGGTTTCTATTATGACGTGCGTGTTTTTCTTATTTGATGTGTTATGGTTTTCACTGTGTTGGCTTTGAGTGTTATTTCCCTAATTCTGATGCCTTCATAAAACGCTCCAATTGCTCGCCAAATCTTAAAGGAAGCATTATGATAATGACTGCTTAATTAATGCCGCTATGTAACAAACGGTAGGAGGGAGGCATTTGAGTGCCTCTAGAACTTGGAGGACGCTTACACTGGTGTGTATATATACGTGGGATGACCTGAACAGAGCCCCGTGTTAACAGAAAACCATGTCAGAGTTCTGAGACCTAAACACATGGGATCTCTATAACTGAGGTGGTGGAACTGGATGCATCTATAGTGAAAGAAAGCGGCCCCAGTGGGAGGAATAAGATATAGCCTCCGAAGAAAAAATGTGGGCACCTGAATTTATTTATTTATTTATTTATTAATTTGACAAATTAAGCACTGGTAAAGTCCCAAGCTGGTTGAGAAAGTAAAGTAAACCATGGATTATCTATTATAATGCCAAAGCAGTTAGACCCTTAGATAAATGCGCTAGCCATGGGGACTTACCTCCAACATAAAAGGTTAAGGAAGATGTGCAGCTGATCTAGACAATCCAAACTGCAAAATTATTTATTTTTACGGAGATCTGTAAAGTGTTGTGTTTAGTTACTACAGAGCCTTGAGGATGGTAACATAAAGGAATCAAATATAAAAGGATCAGGGGCATTGGAATCCTGGTAAATAGGTCATTAAATGTTTTCAATATCTTTCAGTTGTGGTCCCCCAAGTCTGTGTAGCATCTCTATGAAAGTGAGTTTAAATAGTTCAGTTTTCAGATGTCGCTGAACCACTATCTATTGGATTTCAAAGTCGGATGGGGGCCGATGGCATACCACATTCTAGGTCCTTATAGTCACAGGGAAGGGATCTGTCTCCAGGCTTCAACGCTCATTAAGGATCATTTTTTGATCGGATGGACAGAGGCTAATCTAAGGTGGGTATATATTGAGAATCTACTTTTACCAGGTATTCTGGGGCTTTGCCCAATGTGATCTGAGCACAGTATGATGGAACTATCATTTGACACAGGCAAATTCTTGATCGCTGCTTCTGTAACCTTTGTAGCATAGAAAGAACTTATTGGGGAGGCCAATGTAGTTGAAATTACATCAGTACAGGCATGCCATAACTAAAGCTTGAGTTGGCTCATACGGTAGCAAGGAAGCGGAAAAATGAGCGTTTGAAATCTATAAATGACTTAGCGGCCCTCTCCAGGCTCGAGCAAAAGTTAGTCTTTGAGATAAACCGTGCTGGGAGGGTTAGGGAGGTTCAGGCGGAAGTTGCTGCCTTTCGATCAACTATATACCAAGGGTACGCAGATGTAGCAGCCGCCAAGTATCAAGTACACAGAGGCGAGTTTTATGAATATGGAGAAAAGGTTGGGAGTGTTCTTGCTAAAAGGCTATGACAAAAAGAGGTTTACTCTAGGATTGCCAAGGTTAAAGATATGGATGGGAATCTATCAGAGACCCCCTTCCCTGATTTGTGATTCTTTTAAAAAGTACTATGAAAAATTATACATGGCAGAACCGGTTGGAGGAATTGAACAGTATTTAGACGAAATGGGTTCTGTCGAATTAGAGGAGGTGGATAAAGGTGTATTAGCGGAAGGGATCTCTTGGGGAGAGATCGAAACCGCTATGCTGTCATTAGCCTCTGGGAAGGCGATGGGTTCGGACTCGATCCCTTTAGAGTTTTACATTAAGTTTGGGAAGTATTTAGCAGGGCTATTGATCTTGGTATTTCAGGCTGCGTTTAATGGGACCTCTCCGGCCTCTTGGTCGGAAACAGTTATAATAGTTTTTAGGAAGAAGGGAAAGGATCCCTGTGAGCTTTCCTCATATCGCCCAATCTCTCTTATAAATGCTGACAACAAAATATACTCTAAATGCTTGGCAAGGAGACTGGGAGGAGTCATTACCCCCCTAGTTTCATCACGACAACATGGATTTATAGCTGGGAGAGGGACTACGGATCACATTAGGCGTCTTATATCCGTATTTGATTGGGCACAGGGAACGGGGGTTCCGGTGGGGGCGGCCCTGTTGGATGCCGAAAAGGCATTTGACAGGGTCTCCTGGGAGTTTTTATGGGCAGTGATGAGATGGAAGTCATTCCCTAATGGCTTTATACGGGCAATACAGTCAATGTACTCTAGGCCAAATGCAATAGTTCGGTTGGGGGGGGGGGGAAGAGTCACAGAGGTTTTTGGTTAGCAGAGGCACTCGGCAGGGGTGCCCTTGCTCCCCACTTCGGTTTGCTTTATTTATAGATCCCCTCATTACTAGGTTAGAGGCTGATTTGGAAATTTGCCCGGTAAAAGCGTATACACACTCAGTGAAAGTGTTGGCATATGCTGATGACCTTGCGGTATTATCTACGGATATGAACAAGGCTATGAAAAGAATTGTGGTCATCACTAACAATTTTGGTACAGTATCTGGCTATAAATTAAATCTGGATAAGACACAGGTGCTACACACGGAGGTTAGACTACCATTGGAGGTGGAGGTAGTCACTGAGGCAATGTATTTAGGTGTGATCATCTCCCCTAAAATTCAAGATATTCCAAGGATTAATGCCGAACCACTGATTGTATCATCAAATAACACCCTGGAGCGATTAAATCGGCTGCATCTCTCTCTATTTGGAAGGGGTAATGTCCTAAAAATGACGATTTTCCCGAAATTCTTATATTTGTTTCGGGCCATTCCAATTATGTTCCCCAATCTTATATTTAAGAGAATAGAGCGAATGTGTTCACGGTTTCTTTGGGGTTACCGCCATTCTAGAAGAACGATGAAATGGTTATATCTGCCGGTAGAGCGGGGAGGTTTGGCTCTTCCAAATTTTTATTTATATTACTGCGCTACGCTACTACAATTTATGGGCGTTTTGGTTTGTGGGAAGATTGCTGTTTTGGACCCCGTTTCCTTGTATTACATGGTACACACCTTTAGACTCGTTTTCTTTGTCATCTACCGTATTTCATGATTCGGTTATGTGTAGGTGGTCACAGTATGGTATTAGAACAATTGGGGACCTACAAGAGCAGGGCAATATTGTTTCTTTTCTAACATTACAAGAGAAATTCGGGGTTGGAAAGTCTGATTTTTTAAAAATATCTCCAACTTAGAAGCTTTTTGCAGGCCGCAATTGTGAGGGGGAGATGTCAGGTCTCACAGATTCGAATGTTGGATTTGTTAAAGGGGAAATGTAGAATAGGTCAGATATATAGGGAAATTATTTTAATAGAATCTGATGATATCGGTAGACATGAAGCAGCATGGGAGGAGAAATTATCATTAATTAATCTGGATTTTCAGCTAATTTTGAGAACTGCCAGCTCTATCTTGCTCTCTGGCAGTTTAAGAAGTCAATCTTATATGGCCATGTTTAATTTATACTATAAGCCAGCAAAGATTGCAAAATGGAAGGCGGGAAGGGGGACTAAGTGTTCCAGATGTGGTCTTTTTGGGGCAGATTCGATACATATGTTTTTTTCCTGCCCTGCACTTCACCAACTTTTATTGGATATTGAATGTTTTATGTCAAGTTCTTTGGGTATATCGATGACTGTAACAGCATCCCTGGTTTTGTTCGGAATAGAATTTGGCACAGATTTGGGGAGGCAACCGAGATTCCACAGAGCTCTTAAGTTTATATGTATGTCGGTTTTGAGGTTATGTATAACATCACAGTGGCTCGATCCCGAGCCTCCATCATTTGTTAATTGGAGGGCTAAGGTCATTTCAATATATAATTTGGAATCCGCTCTGTATAAATTAAAAGGTAGGGCAAAGAAAAAATTGGGTGCCACAATATGGGAGCCGATAAGGAATTGGGTACAGTAATGTAATGTAAGGACTTTTATTTTGGCATAACCCTGCTAAATCATGGACTGTTTATTTTGGCTCTCTGTATGTACTTTTTGCTCCGATTTTTGTTTTTACTTTGTATAATATGAATTGTCAATAATTTATTGTGACTTCACTGAATCGCTCAATAAAATCAATAAAAATTAAAAAAAAAAAAAAACTGCAAAATTATTTATTTTTACGGAGATCTGTAAAGTGTTTTGTTTAGTTACTACAGAGCCTTGAGGATGGTAACATAAAGGAATCAAATATAAAAGGATCAGGGGCATTGGAATCCTGGTAGATAGGTCATTAAATGTTTTCAATATCTTTCAGTTGTGGTCCCCCAAGTCTGTGTAGCATCTCTATGAAAGTGAGTTTAAATAGTTCGGTTTTCAGATGTCGCTGAACCACTATCTATTGGATTTCAAAGTCGGATGGGGGCCGATGGCATACCACATTCTAGGTCCTTATAGTCACAGGGAAGGGATCTGTCTCCAGGCTGCAACGCTCATTAAGGATCATTGTTTGATCGGATCGACAAAGGCTTATCTAAGGTGGGTATATATTGAGAATCTACTTTTACCAGGTATTCTGGGGCTTTGCCCAATGTGATCTGAGCACAGTATGATGGAACTATCATTTGAAACAGGCACATTCTTGATAGCTGCTTCTGTAACCTTTGTAGCATAGAAAGAACTTATTGGGGAGGCAAATGTAGTTGAAATTACATCAGTACAGGCATGCCATAACTAAAGCTTGAGTTGGCTCATACGGATAATGGGTTTAACATAGGGATATTATTTCTCTGCCTAAGGCGAGCTGAAGATTGATGCACTTGTCTACTGCCTTGACATGAGGAACAAGAGAAAGTTCAGACTCAAACAATGTCCCTAAGTTCTTTAAACAGATCCTTGTCCTGTTGTTGTGGCAGAACTATTTCAAAATCCCATACCCTGAGCTATAGGGATTCCATCCAAAATCGACAGAGCAGGCATAACTTAGAGCCTAGGGTGTAACAACGCCTGAAAGAATCTGAACATTTTATGCCTTTCCTGAAGCCCTCCTTTGGCTGCTGGTGGATGAAACAATGCAAATAATGAATTGCGAACCGAGAATTTCGTGGTATGGGCTCCAAACATTCTTTTGAAACTTGCCACACTCTTCATGCTTACCAGAAACATGTCAAGGTACCCCACAGTGACATACCAATGCGAGATGAGCTAGAATAAACATAAGAAACCTCCTGCTGTGGACCATTACTTGACATTCCAAGCACACTATGCAAAGCTGATCAAGACCTACACATTGACCTTCTGAAGCAACTATGCCCATTCTCAATGGCTGATAAAGCGAGTTTCAAAGAGAGGAGTCCTTAAGCTGAAGAGACTTACCTCGAAATCTTATAAACTTGACAGGATAAATAGCCCATATGTTTGTGAAAATGAACTCGAAATCTGACTTTGAAAGTAGGGTTGAAAGAGTCGGCTCAGTTAACTTGCCGTACAGTCATTAAAAAATTATGTACAATGCAAAGGTTTTCTAAAGCGGGGTCTCTCTTTGATAGCTAGTAGCTCTATTAGTCGGAGGGTGAGTCTTTGCAACTTGGGCCACAAATGGGACTTGCTACTTGATTTTGAACTGCTAGCAATTTGTCTAAAAAGTTCCAAGGGGTATCAGTAAGAATGATGCTAAAGTAATCTAGGCAAGAAAGCAAAATGGCATGGGATAACCCAATCTTTTATGGGAATTGACTGAAAGACAGAGTGTCAGGAAACAAGCAAAGATAGTAGAAGACGCATCTGGTGACAGAGTTCACATGAGTTGTAAAGTAAAGATTGTTAGATGTGGACTCATTCTGGCCAGGAGAAGGTACTAGCAAGTAAATAAACATCATAACTCATCAAATAGAAAGGTTTTCCTTTCTGAGGGTTGTAATTTGGCTGGACTTACTATTTTAATTTTTAATACAGGGGTGCACATATCTTCCATATGTCTTTTATTACCTATTCTCTTCTGAGAGTCACACGTGCATATACGTTTTCTTGTCCATTCTATTGCTTTTTAATTGAATCTAATGAAATTTTCCCTTGCCCTTTGATTCCTGTGACAAAGATTGGCAACCCAAATTCAATTTTATTTCTCTCTTGCTGATTTGTGTCATTTTTAGTGTGACGATTACATTGAAATTACAACTTTAATTATTGGTACTTGTTACGATATGGGTGTTTTTATAGCACACTAAATCGCCCGTGGGGATATCCAGGTGCTCTGTAGCCAGTGTGTGAGGCCAGCCCTGGAGGGCTTATTCAAAGAGCCAGGTCTTCAGCTTTTTGCTAAAGTAAAGAAGAGAGGAGGAGGCTCAGACATTTTGTGGGAGGTCGTTGCAGGCTTTAGGAGCCAGTTATGAGAAGGCGCAACCTCATGCTCTGCTTTTGTGTGTGCATGGCATGCGTGCTAGTGAGAGACCGGCAGACAGGAGGTGCCTGAAAGGTTGCTGGAAATTAATGCAGCTATTCAGGTAGGCAGGGCCTGCATTGTTATGTGCTTTGTAGGAGTGGGTGAGGAGGTTGAAGTGTGTACGTTTGTGTATACAGTGGAGTTCCGTATGGTGCATATTGTCGATGTTATTTGCTCTGGTCCCCTTCACCTTTACTGTTTACCGTGTCTATTCATCATGGCGCCCACCTATACCTTTGACTAAGCTGCTTTCTAGCTTCATTCCCTTTGCTTGTTTAATGTGCTTCCGATATCGGCTGCCTTCCAGTGTAGCCAGATTGGGCTATTTCCCGCACAAATGGGTGACATTTTTTCCATTTGTGTGGGCAAAACTCATACTTGGCGGATGGCTATTTTTTGGGCTGATATTTGCTCAAAGTGCGCAAATTTATGGCTGGGGCGGCCCGAAGATGGCAAACAGGTACACAGGTCGGCGGGGATTGGCGTCCTGCTGTCCCGCCCCCAGAGTGGCTTCTGGACCAATGTGGTCGGAAGGGGCAGGACCGTTAGTAGGTTTTTGGGTCTCGCCTGAGCCAAGGCATGCGCTACTCTGGCGAGAGATTTAGTAAGTGGACTTTTAAAAGTCCGAACACACGCTTTTGCAAGCCTCAAGCTTGCGGTTACTCGCGCGTGTACGCGCGCAGCCGCCATCTGCTCGTCATGGCTCATTAACTCTACACACACAACCCGCCCCCCCTCTCTTCCTCATTAAGCATGAGATCACTTTCGCGGCCGCGTCTTTTACAGCCGCGCGGACACTGCTTGTTGGGGAAGTTGCTGCAAAGGAATTTCCTGGGCCACGCGTCTTGCTTGCTTTGATTTTCCTTTGATTTATTTGTTTTAGTAGTGCTCCACGGATTCGTGCTTTGTAGAACTAAACTGTCCCATCTGGTATATAGAGCCTGTAGCGCGAGACGTCATCACTAAAATAACAGAGCCGCTTAAGTTCACTCACTTTTAGAACTAATGGTCCTGCGATCACAACTTTGCCAGATAAAATCTCTGAGTGGGCGCTTATTAAACGGAGATAAAAGCAAGGCTCGATGGAAACATTGTAAGTAAGACGAAACAGAGAGAGGGCTGTAAATCTACCAGGGCACGCATGCAATTTGTTTTGCACCCATTCCTTCAGCAGTGGCTGGTTTGTATACCTCACTCTCACTGCCCTAATAGTGACTGGTGCATGCTGGGATCTGCTTTCGCTCCGGCACGGTCACAGTCGTTTGTTCAGCACCTCCATGTTCCCTTTGGACGTCACGTTGCTTGCCCTACACTTTGCTTTCCCTCGTGCAGCTCCTGCACCTCCCCAATACTTCACTTGTATTCACGTTCAGTGAGCAGCGTCCGTTCTAGTTTTCTCTTTTCTGAAAACTCAAATGGTCCTCTTCACTCACTGCCAACACACAGAAGGCACATATGCCAGGAGCCATACAAACACACTTGATCTCACACAAAGTGCATAGATTAAAATTGCCAAAGAGGAGAAATTCGATTTTTTCTTAAAAAACAGGCCCTTCCCACATAATCTGGGATGATGCTTGCTGTGCTGCTTCTCATTAGCATACCCATCACACTGAGCAATACTTGATTTTGGTTAACAAGCATGAGGAATGAAATTAAAGGGCCCCCTTCTTCTATTCCTGCACAGAGAAGTTAATCAGAGCAACTGGAAGGTGACAAGATGAGTGGATAAGAAATCCAAACCAGTAAGAAAACGCAATTTTGAATTCTTTTTGGCAGCTATGCTCTGCATTAAAATACTCTGGCAAAAGCAATTACAATTAAATTTATTCGCCGATTTGAAGACAAACACAGAAGAGAAATGCATGCCCCTCCAGTTACGTATGGACACCAGCTAGCCTTGAACGTTTCCTTTACTGCACCCTGTTACTCAACGCTGTAAGGGATAGGCTTGGAGCGCGATTCTTTGCACTGGGACAGGTCTGCTTCCAGTGGAAAGCAGCCTTCTGAGGTTTCCTAGGAACTGAATGTATCTTCTGCCATTGAAGCTCGCATGCTTTCACTTTTTATCCATTGTAGACCTAAAATGTTCTTTTCTTCCTGTATAATCTAGAATGTATATTTTTGGACCAATGGCTGCATTACCAGTGTCCTATATTGAAACATGATATTGGGGGCACTCTCACTCACACACACACTCTCTCTCACATGCTCACTCTCACTCACTCTCTCTCTCACACTCACTCTCTCACACTCACTCTCTCACACTCACTCTCTCACACTCACTCTCTCACACTCACTCTCTCACACTCACTCTCTCACACTCACTCTCTCACACTCACTCTCTCACACTCACTCTCTCTCGCACGCACACTCTCTCGCACGCACACTCTCTCGCACGCACTCTCTCTCGCACGCACTCTCTCTCGCACGCACTCTCTCTCGCACGCACTCTCTCTCGCACGCACTCTCTCTCGCACGCACTCTCTCTCGCACGCACTCTCTCTCGCACGCACTCTCTCTCGCACGCACTCTCTCTCGCACGCACTCTCTCTCGCACACGCACACTATTTCGCACACACTTCTCGCACGCATACTTTTTCACTCTCTCACACATACACTTTTACACACACACACACACACTTTCACACACACACACTTTCACACACACACACACACACACTTTTCAACACTCTCTCATACACTTTTTCACGCTCTCTCGCACACGTTTTCACGCTCTCACGCACACTTTTTCACGCTCTCACGCACACTTTTTCACGCTCTCTCACACACACACTTTCTCACACACACAATTTCTCTCTCTCTCACACACACTTATAAAGTGAAGTAAGAGTCACATTGGAAAACACATAATGCAGAGGTTTTGTTTTATCTCGTGGACCAACTCTAATGCCTCCTACTTTTGTTTTAGGCTTGATTTAAGACAATTCTTTTTTTTTTTTTTTTAAACCGTTTATTACAGGTCTTAAAAGTATACAAGTATGGGCCCACAACCTTCCGGCCGGCCGCTAGCAATAGTAGGAACACATGACATATTTACATGGAAAACGTGGCATTACAGGAGGGTCATTTCTCAATAGATAGCAATGTCGAAAAGCCACATCATCCAGGCCCCATTATGCGGTTTCATTTTAAATTAAGAACAACAAGAAAACCACACCCACAAGGCAACCCACAATCGAAAATAGCAGCATGTGCTCCCCTAGAGGGGGGATCCCAACTATCCGTAAAAGTCTAGAGAGGGGGAAGAGAGCAGAGCGAAGACTGGGGGAACCCAATGCCCGGCAGCAGAGGAACGAGTCGGCTAGGGGGATGGGGCTGACGAGGTATCAGGCAGCAACGGTGGTGCACAGATACCCCCGCGGTAGGCGTTCCAGGGGCCCTACACTTTCACCCATGTCCCAGGCTTACCCCTCGCCACATACACCACTTTTTCGCGAAACATGCACCAGTCCATGTGTTCTTTCCAGGCCGAGACCGTCGGGGGCCTCTGGGATCCCCACAGTTGAGCAATATCACGCTTGGCGACCATATATCCCAGAGTCACCCACCACGTCTGCGGCGCTGAGTAATCAGTCGGTTCCCACACATTCAACAGGCATCTCCTCGCTTCAGGCAACAGCGTCACATGCGTAACCAGACGCAGCACCTCATGTACACCACGCCAGAACCCCTCTATCTCCGGGCACTCCCACAAAATATGCATAAAGGTCCCCAAAGCACCACACCCACGCTTACATAACCCATCTCCGGCATAGCCCATACGCAGAAGCTTTGGCCCCGTCATGTAGACCCGGTGGAGTATCTTTAGCTGGACGAAGCGAAGGCGAGCTGGTATGGCCACCTCCTTCGGGGAGGCCACCGCGGAGGTCCAGTCCTCGTCGTCCAGCTCCAGCCCATCAGCAACCCAAGCCGCACGAAGGGCAGTCAACAGGCCCGAGCGGTCGTTTATCAGCTTTTTATATATAAGTGAGATCGTGCTGTCCGGGACATGCCCATCCAGCACTCTATCTTCCAGGGGGGAATATTCCGGGATGGAGGCAACATCCGTGAAGACGGAACCCAGCGCATGACGGACCTGCAAATACCGGAAGTATTCACTGCCCTGCAACTGAAATTCCGTCTGCAGCATATCGAACGTTTTAAATCCTCCCCTCGTCCAAAGATCCCCCACTTTACTGATACCTATCATGTCCCACTTCTCAAAGCCCTTAGAGGTCCACAAGGAACCTAACCGCTCAGACGCGTACAGTGGTGATGCCCGGGTCAAACGGTCCTTCCACCCCATAGCTGCATTGGCCGCGTGCCAGACTTGCACCATGACACGCGTGGGGCCCGTCAGACGAGCATCGGGCGCGCCAGAGTAGAGCGCTCGATGGTAGTCGCCACCTGGCAGGAGCATCTTGTCCATTTCAAAGGCCGGGTTTAAGGCGGGCCCGTAGAGGCCATGGTTAATGGCAGCAAGCTGGGAGGCCCAGTAGTACCGTTTAATATCCGGGAGGGCAATCCCCCGTCAAACCATGGGAGCGTCAGTTTAGCCAGAGCAATGCGTGGCCTCCCGTCCCAGAACAGGAGGCGCTGCAGACTCTCCACCTCACGGAAATAGCGCGCCGGGACCAAGTCCATGGTGTTCTGCAAAGCGTATAGAAAACGCGGCAGAGACATCATCTTGAACAATGCCGCCCGGCCGAGCGGCGAAAGCGGCAGGCGCCGCCATCGTGCGACATCCACCCGCAGACGCTGGAGAGGGGGAAGCAGATTCCGTTCATATCGGGCCTCCGGGTCCAGAGTGATGAAGACACCCAGGTACCGAAATCCCTGCGGGGCGATCTGGATCGGACAGCCCCGCGGGAGAATAGGAGCCTCCCCAGAGAGGACATACACACACGATTTAGCCCAATTGATGACGAGGCCGGAGTAACGACCAAACGAGTGTAAAACATCAACTAGGACTATAAGTGATTTACGTGGGGAGGCTAGGTACAGAAGGATGTCATCAGCGTATAGGGATACGCGATCCTCATACTCGGGGGTCCAACGGAGACCACGGATGGAAGGCTCCCACCGCAGCCACTCCGCCAGGGGCTCCAAGGCGAGCGCAAAAAGAAGCGGCGACAGCCCTGTCGCGTGCCCCGGCCCAGCTCAAACGAGGCCGATACTCTCCCGTTCACGACCACCTGTGCCAATGGGCCCGCATACAACAATTTGACCCAACTGATGAATCCTGGGCCAAACCCTAACTTAGCAAGCATCGCCCAGATGTATGGCCACTCAAGTGTATCAAACGCCATAGT
Organism: Triturus cristatus; assembly: GCF_964204655.1. Classification (NCBI taxonomy): domain Eukaryota; kingdom Metazoa; phylum Chordata; class Amphibia; order Caudata; family Salamandridae; genus Triturus; species Triturus cristatus. The sequence continues at coordinate 20,911,982 of NC_140584.1, forward strand.
GGCGTCTAAGGAAGCCAGAATGGCCGGTTCCCGTATGAACGGGACACGCGCAAGCACCCCATGCAAACGCCGAAGATTAAGGGCTGTATTGCGATGGGGAATGAAACCAGACTGGTCCTGATGAACCAGATCTCCCACCACACCGACCAGCCGATTGGCAAGTACCTTAGCGAGAATTTTAGGCTCCGCGTTCAGTAGTGAGATAGGCCGATAAGAAGTAACCCGATCTCGAGGTCTCCCCTCCTTGTGAATCACAACGATTGTAGCCAGACGCTGGTCAAGCGGGAGGGAGCCCTCTGAGTGGGCCGCAAGGAACATTGCGCGGAGATGAGGCGCCAATGTATCCGGTCGCAACTTGTACAGCTCGATAGGGATACCATTCGGGCCCATGGCCTGCCTGAAGCGACCGAGCGTATGGCGAGGGCAATTTCGTCGGAGGTGGGAGCGGCGTCCAGCAACACCCTGTCCTCCCCGGACAGGGAAGGCAGTGCAATATCTCTGAGCAGGGCACAGGAATCCTCTTCCGAGCAAGAAGAGACCGGGGAATACACCTCGCGGAAATATTCCGCGAAGGAGGAGACAATTTCTTCTGGTTCAGTTACACACACACCATTCGTTTTCTCAATCAGTGGGACCACACGATTCGCTCTTTCCTTTTTATCCAACCACGCTATCAGTTTACCAGCCTTATCACCCACATCTAAGACAATTCTTGAGGTGGATTGTGCACGTCCTGATCCTATTTTTAACACAGTTGTTAAATCTTGCTGTTGCCTCAGAGCACACCTGTGTAAAAGAAACAAGCATTGTCATAGCCAATAGATCTCGCCTTTGGGACCTTATAAGTATTTAGCTATGCGGCACAATATCCTTGGTGCAACAAAATCAACTGTTGTATGGCTACACACTTATAAGGTCCCAAAGGCGAGACCTATTGGCTATGACAATGCTTGTTGTTGTTTTGATTGGCCCGGCCGTGGTCTGGGCAGGGCCCCGAGAGACTTCCACTTCTTGCGGCGTGCAGGATGATCGGTTCAACTGTGGAAGACTGGAAGTGGCAATGAAGCAAACATTAATTAAAGGGAACCTGGGGGCCCCCTGGAATTGCTTCTGCCCGCTGTAGTTTGGCGGTCCTCCCAGACCTCAACATACATGCTGCTGCCCTGTCGTGTGTATATCGGAGCGCAGCGGCGGGGGTCATTTGGTGTCTGGTGATGATGAGAGCAGAGCTGCTGAGTGCCTTTAAAAGGCACATACACAGCAGATCTCTGAAATTAAGACAGCGGCGCCACCACTCCGAGCATCTCACCATAGACCAAATTGTAATGTCCAGATCAACTGTCTGCAGTCTGTGTGGCTCACGGGCACTTAAGTCAGCACTAAGTTGTAAGATTCTGAGGTGCACAGGTAAGCCAAATAACTTGCTGCTGATAATGTTCTTGCTGACAGGGCCGATTTTTTATTCTCTAGACAGTTTTAATTCACCAGCATGACTACTAGCGCTGCGGTTAATTTTCCTTGTGTGTCCGGATGTTTTCAGGAAAGAATTAAAATGTCAAGATAACACAAGTAAATAATTTTCCTGCTGGAGGGAGGTCAGCATTTTGTTTAATGGCAGATCTCACTGATCTTGAAGTAGCGCAGAGGGTTACTGTGCCTGCTGCAAAGAATGTGTACCATGCAGTTCACTAAACTGCATTTTATGTTACTATCTGAGTGAGTTGCTGCATTTTGTCACATAGCTCCTTTGGTTACTTGCAGTTCTTAAGCTACAATCCTAACAGCACAAGTACATATGAACTCCCATCAAAGAGCTGCTTTCCATACTGCTTGGTGCAAGGTATGTGATACAACTTTATTTTTCCCTCCTGTCTTTAATTATCCTAATGTTGTTAAAGGGTTTTGTTTCGAAAGAAATACATTCTTTTTATAGTACAGCCAACCACTAAGGTACGTTTTAAATCCTGAGTTTGTACTTCTCCGGATCAAACACCTAAAAAAAATACTGCCTACTAGTGTGGATGGCATGGAAATCCTACAACTTGTAATCCTCACTGTCATATGTAACATTTCCCATAGACTGATTTACACACCTACAATTCGCTGTCTCTGCATAATGTTTGAATGATGTAAAGTGCTCTGACACCCTACACGGGTACGAGGAGCTTTGTAAAAACAAATGAAACCCATGAAAGAGAGAGGTTGGTGACCTTCTATTTCAGATGCTTTGCAGTAGTTTCAAGACCTTAGTTTCTCGTTGCTCATATGGGTTTAACTTCTGGTATTTATCTTTCTCTGTGGACTTCATTACTTGATTTGACTCTTAAGAGAGTATCACTCAGTGTCACACATTTGGCCACTGAATGTAACTCAAAGCCACAACGGAAACTGTGAAAACGCCAAACATAAGCAATCTCAAACCTTTGCAGCTATGCCTTATATAGCATGTATTACTAACCTTTGAGGCCAAGAAACATTGGAGTGGATTGCACCACCTACTAAACACCTCTGAGAAACAACCCTATATCCCAGCTGCATAATAGCCCATGTCTCATATTCTAACAAGATTTACAGTGCTTTTTAAATACTCACGTATTAGCAATTACGTATAATTTGAGAAGGAATGCATGTGTCCGTTATTTCGCGTACAACTGGCCTATAGCTGTTGCTGCAATCAGTTTCTTGGACTCCAGGTATGGTGCTCTTCTTCACTCACCAGTGGGCCTCGGAGAGTCGCTGTATGTTTGGTTCTGGCAATGTCAACACACCAGCAACTCTGATACCAAGTTCTGTGCAGCAGCGGGATCATTGGCAAACGAGGCTGATCTGTGGATTGCTTACGCACTTACTTATTCTAGAAGTTTAAGTCCTGTGGTGGGTGGACAACGTAGCGTGCAACAGTATTATATCTGTGCTGACAACAGTTCCAGGATGCTACCTCACTGTGGACTGGGCTAAAGCAGTTGCATTATTAATTTACAAGATCCTGGAAAAGGTTTAGTGAGCCAATTGGCCATTGCCAAATGGAGGGGAAAAAAAGTTCTACTGCCCTGTGCAGCATGCATAGAGATGACATGCTAGCTCAGCTTCTCTACTCTGCTGATTTGCGTGAGCATCTCCCTCTTTGTGATGATGTGGAGAGTGAACCTAAAAAGCGTTAATTTAACACAAGATGCATGGCACTTGGCAGGGTTGGCAAAATGCAGCACACATAGAAACATCAAAAATGAGGAGAAATTAAGCATTCCTCCATGTTTCACCATGTTAAGACCAGAATTTCCCTAGTCTTAATTTTAGCACTGCTTCCTATTAACACAACACTTGTAAATAGGGGGGCAGTGTCAAAATCCAATTGGTGTTGCGGCAGAACAACGGCCAGCCTGACACACTCTTCTTGTTCAGGTCAGGCAGGCAGGAGCTGGACATGCGCGAAATACCGGCTGCCTGAGCTGAACTTTGCCAGGCTGAGAATTTCACAGCCGTGTGGGCGTGACCTTCTTAGTCTGGCAAAAGTGCCTTGAGGGCCTCCCCCTTGTTAAGGTGTGTGCTACTAATTGCCATGGACCTGGGTGCTTCAATTTTAAGCCCTGAAGGGCCACAGGCAGTGTGTCAATCAATATCTTCTAAGTGATCTTTCAGAGTTTTCAACTTTATAACATGTGTCTGACTTATTACTTGTCCTTAACCTACTACCGTTAAGTAAGAACTCTTAACAAATAACTTGACAATCACCCATCTGCCACTTGAGTCTGTCATAGTATCTAGAAGCCGAGCTTTTGCTTGTTTTTTCACTAAGATAGCAACCCCCCTAATGTTAGCACTTTGACAGTAACTGACACAGTATTCCACCTAAGCTTCCCACAGATCTAACTTAATTCTTCTCTCAGGAGATGGGTTTCTTGTAAAATAATTATCTGTGCGGGGGAGTCGCCAAGATATAGGAGAATTTTTTTCCCTCCTGTTTTTAACCCGAAGACCATTGCCGCTCCAAGATAAAAACTGTAACGGCTTCATGAAGGATCGTATGGTGGAAACTTGAATATGCCCGATTTCTTCAAATGTCGGCAGACTAGGGCTCTACCCACGCTAAAGTTTGCTGTGATTTGTAGTTTAAAATTGAAGTGTTCCAAGTTGTTTGTCTGGCTTCAGAGGAGGAGGTGCAGATGTCTTTCTAGATGATGACAATACCTCCTCTGGGCCTGTTTGGGTAGTCTTGCCTGGTGATCTTGTATACGCCTGGAATCGGGCAGCGGTGTCCGGCATTGAAGTTGTAGTCAACAATTCTAGTCACATTTTAATTCTGACGTTTTCATAGTCATAAAAACATTGTATCCCACAAAACCGAAATGCCCACAATTTCAAACTAGCGAAAAATCCCATCAAATCCTTGCTTCAAATATTCATAACATAACATGACATACAAGTGGTTGTACAATCTAGCATAATGCTAATATAATGTTTAAATCGTCAACCAAAGCAATTTTTAGATACTTGTTGCGCACACACGCTTTCTTTGCTTACGGACAAATAGGCATAGTTTTTGTAATGTCGATGTTCCACCAGCCTGGCCGTAAGCCAATCACTTCATTATAAGGCAAATCAAAGGCCTCTTCACACAGGTCTAAAGGAAAATCAAGTCTGTGCTATTGTCTTGAGGAAATTAGCCTAACACAATGGTTTAGACATCATTTCCCCTACAAACCACATAAATGGCTGAAAACAGGCTTACGCACAATGTCCAAGCAATTGATGGATCTAAAAGAAAGGTTTAGATAGAACTGGAACTGTTAATTATACAAGTTGATGTTGAAATATTATGAAGAAAGTGGGATGGTAATGGGAAGATATGACAAAAGGTTTAAGAAAGCAATTCAGAAAGCAATTCAATAAAAGTATATATATTTTTTAAAATACAATGAACAAAGGTCTCCATACACTCAAATCTCTACTCGCTCCCCATTGAAAGCATTTCAAAAGTTAAAATGTGATGCCTGATCTGGAAAGCATTCTGAGATAGGCATCCCTTCATGCATCGTAAAAACAGAATACTGAAGTCTCTCGACGAGGTCCTGAAATCAAACCTTGCAGGTTGCAATTTCTGCTAAGTCAAAATCCTGAGCCTGGACCACAACCCCATCTCACAACAGGACCAAAAGATTTTTTTTAAAGAAGTGTTCAAAATGGCGTAGTCATCTGATAGTATTTAACAGTGATTCTTAGTTCAGCACCCAACTAGTCTATTTAACTATCATATTGACGTTGAGGGTGCCTCTACGACGTACACTGATCCATATGCACTGCCATAAACATCATAAAATCACTGTGTTCTTAAGCTGTCCTCTGAATACACCTCCTGATATACCTTTGCATGATGCAAATTGCTTTCTTATTGTCACCACTGAAATTATAGCATTTTGCTCATGCAGAGTAGGAGATCTGCTGTTCATCACAGTCCTTCATTAATGCATTCTAAAGGATTTTTAGAGGGAATCATGCCTCATTAATAAACCTGCAAGAGAATTTCTGTGACTCCTTCCAAATGACATTTTGTGTTCTGACAGATTAGTAAACAAGTGGCAGCAAAAACAAAAGGGCTGGACTGCATTTGAAAAATGGGCAGACCTTATGTGACCCGATCCGTAGTATAACACACCCTCAGTACCAACAGGAAGGGTAGAGCTGGGATTTTAAAAGGTATGGTTCGATTGTTCCTAATACATGTTGGACAAGTTGAGCATAGATAGTGGAAGAAATAATATACTCCCAGACACACTGAGTCCCTGGTCTGTGACAGACTACCCGTTTACAAAATGTGTCGCACAAGATATATAACATACAATACTATTATCTTCCTGCCCAAGAATGCCTTTCCTCAAATAGCACCATGCCCCATTAAGTCACCATGTCTTTCCAAGTGTTCCAGAATTACCACAGTCCAAGAAGAATACACTGGGACTGGACAGGGGTCTAGCAAAAGAGCCCAGGTACGGAATGCAGGTAAGGAGAATTACCACCCTGCCCTCCAGTTGGGTGATAAAGACAAATACTATTTGGGTACAGAGGGCCCATCTGACCCCAGAGCTCTGGTATCTCGGCATCTGCTGAAATAATACAACTACGCCGCTGGGTATGACAATACCTAAAGCTTCCATACCCTGCAGAACATGGGTGGCATTGGGAAAAATTTCCATAAACTACCAAAGAATAATAATGTGGGACACCCCCGCGCCGCACGGCCACCAGCTGCTGCGTGTGCCCCTTGCCCTGCTGCCTCGCTGCCGCTGCCGCTGACCACGCCCCCCCGGCGTGCTCCGTGATCGGCTGCCGGCTCTCCTGCTACTGCTGCCAAGTGTTGTTTTTTCCCTGTTTTTTGCCCCCATTTGTGCCTGTTTTTAAATATTTTGCTGTTCCTGTGTTTACGTCTTCATTCCTGGTTGTCCGCCTACCTCGCCGCCCTCCGCTCTCCCTTCCCGCCACCGCCGCTTGTCCCCGCCCCTTTTTTCTCTTCTGTAACCCTCCCCGCTCCCGCCTCCCAGCTGCTCCGCCCACCCGCGCACTTGGCCTTAAATGGCGACCGTGCGACGCAGGTGAGTGTGACCCACTTGTGGGACACCCCCGCGCCGCACGGCCACCAGCTGCTGCGTGTGCCCCTTGCCCTGCTGCCTCGCTGCCGCTGCCGCTGACCACGCCCCCCCGGCGTGCTCCGTGATCGGCTGCCGGCTCTCCTGCTACTGCTGCCAAGTGTTGTTTTTTCCCTGTTTTTTGCCCCCATTTGTGCCTGTTTTTAAATATTTTGCTGCCGCTTGTCCCTGCCCCTTTTTTCTCTTCTGTAACCCTCCCCGCTCCCGCCTCCCAGCTGCTCCGCCCACCCGCGCACTTCGCCTTAAATGGCGACCGTGCGAACGCGCAGCGGTCACGCGCAGCGGGCGCGCCGATTGTGCGCCGAAGGCGCGCCAAAGGTAAGCCCGTCTGCGCCCGTCCGCGACCGGATCGCGACCAGCGCCAGGACCCCTGGCCCCCGAAGACCCCGACCGACCCGCCTGACGTACTCCGCCGCCACCCTCATCGCACTCAACACCGGCCGACTCCCAGAATGCCATCAAGCCACACCACGACGCACCCACGGACCCTTCAGCTGCCACGCCTGCAAGTTCACCTGCATCCGGACCTGCCTCGCTCCAGCACCCGCCAAGTCGAACACCAGCAGCACCCACCTCAAGTGCATCCTGCTCAACACCCGCTCCGTCCACAGACACGCCGTCGAACTCTGGAACCTTCTAGACGCCACAGCCCCTGACGTGGCCTTCCTCACGGAGACCTGGATGAACGCCTCTTCAGCTCCCGACATCGCCATCGCTATCCCAGAGGGCTACAAGATCATCCGGAGGGATCGCAACGCCAACCAGATGGGAGGAGGCATCGCCATCATCCACAGGAACACCATCCGTCTCACGACCAACACCGACAACACCCTGACCAGCGCCGAACACCTGCATTTCCAGATCCACACCAACCCGAACACCACCCTCAGAGGCACCCTGATCTACCGACCCCCTGGACCACGCACACAATTCAGCGAGGACATCGCCGACTTCGTCAGCCCGCATGCCCTCCCCTCCGCTGACTACATCCTCCTGGGGGACCTCAATTTCCACCTGGAGAACAACAACGACCGCAACACCAGCACCCTGCTCGACAACCTCGCCAATCTTGGACTCAAGCAACTGGTGTCCACCCCCACCCACCTCGCCGGACACACACTCGACGCAGTCTTCTCTTCCAGCACAGACATCGCCTTCAGCCACGCCACAGAGCTTCAATGGACGGACCACAGCTGCGTCCACTTCACCTTCAAGAGAACGACGACCCACCACCACCAGCAACAGGCCGCCCGCAGAAGCTGGAACAAGACCACAGCAGACCAGCTCGCCACCTCCCTGAGCCAGCACCCTCCTGCCAGCTCAGCGAACCCCAGCCAGGCCGCCGACAACCTCACGAAGTGGATCAGCAACTGCGCGGACGAACTCACCCCTCTGAGGACCCCGCCCAGCAGACCCGGCAGCAAGAAAGCCCCGTGGTTCACCGACAAACTCAAGAGCTCCAAGAAGAACTGCCGAGCCCTCGAGAAAGTCTGGAGAAGGGAACCTACACCGGACAACAGGACTTCCTTCAAGCTTGCCACCCGGAAGCACCACCAGCTGATCCGCGCCGCCAAGAAAACAGCATTCAAGGACCGGTTGGACAACAACGCACACAACTGCAAGGAACTCTTCAACATCGTGAAAGAGCTTTCCAACCCCAGCACAGGAAACAACGACATCACCCCATCGCAAGACCTCTGTAACTCCCTCGCTTCATACTTCCACAACAAGATCGCGGACATACACAACAGCTTCAACAACCAACCAACGCACACCATGACCGAACAACCACCCCCCACCACCACCCTCCACGCCTGGACCCCGATCAGCACCGAAGACACCATCCGCACGATGAACTCCATCCACTCCGGATCACCGACCGACCCCTGCCCTCACCACGTCTTCAACAAGGCCGACGCTGTCATCGCACCCCACCTGTGAGACATCATCAACACATCCTTCGACACCGCCACCTTCCCTGAGAGCTGGAAACACGCCGAACTCACCGCTCTGCTCAAGAAACCAACAGCGGACCCCACCGAACTCAAGAACTACCGCCCCATCTCGCTCCTCCCGTTCCCTGCGAAAGTCATCGAGAAGACCGTCAACAAGCAGATGGCCGCCTTCCTCGAGACGAACGGATCCCTCGACCCCTCACAGTCCGGCTTCCGAGCCAATCACAGCACCGAGACCGCCCTCATCGCCGCCACCGATGACATCCGAGCCCTGATGGACAATGGAGAAACAGCGGCCCTCATCCTCCTAGACCTCTCCGCGGCATTCGACACGGTCTGCCACCGCACCCTAGTACAGGGCCTCAGCAACATCGGAATCCAGGACAAGGCGCTGGAATGGATCATCTCCTTCCTCGACGGAAGAACACAGAGAGTCCGCCTACCACCGTACAAGTCAGAGGCCTCCGAAGTCATCTGCGGCGTCCCTCAAGGATCATCTCTGAGCCCCACCCTCTTCAACGTCTACATGAGCCCCCTCGCGGCCATCGTACGCAAACACAACCTCAGCATAATCTCCTACGCCGACGACACCCAGCTGATCCTCTCCCTGACCAACGACCCCGCCTCCGCCAGAGCCAACCTGCACGAAGGGATGAAAGAGGTAGCCGAGTGGATGGCGACCAGCCGCCTGAAACTGAACTCTGACAAGACGGAGGTCCTCATCCTGGGCTCTTCACCCTCCGCCTGGGATGACTCCTGGTGGCCTCCCGCCCTGGGCGCCGCACCCAAACCGACAGACCATGCACGCAACCTGGGCTTCATCCTGGACTCCTCCCTCTCCATGACCAGGCAAGTCAACAACGTCTCCTCGGCGTGCTTCAACATCCTACGCATGCTACGGAAGATCTTCTGGTGGATCCCCACCGAGACCAGGAAGACCGTCACCCAGGCCCTCGTCACCAGCCGACTGGACTACGGCAACGCCCTCTACGCCGGTACCACCGCCAAGATCCAGAAGAGACTCCAGCGGATCCAGAATGCCTCAGCCAGACTCATCCTCGACATCCCACGAACCAGCCACCTCACCGGACACCTGAGAGACCTTCACTGGCTCCCCGTCAACAAAAGAATCACCTTCCGCCTCCTCACCCACGCACACAAAGCCCTACACGACCAAGGCCCGAGCTACCTCAACAGCCGGATCAACTTCTACGCTCCCAAACGCCACCTCCGATCAGCCAACCACGCCCTCGCCGCCGTCCCCCGCATCCGAAGAGCGACTACAGGAGGAAGGTCCTTCTCCTACCTGGCCGCCAAGACCTGGAACTCCCTCCCTCCCGACCTGCGCCTGACCCAAGACCACCTCTCCTTCAGGAAGAAGCTGAAGACCTGGCTGTTCGAGCAGTAGCGGCACCCCCCCCCCCCCCCCAGCGCCTTGAGACCCTACGGGTATGTAGCGCGCTCTATAAGTGTCATTGATTGATTGATTGATTGATTGGGCATTACTGTAGAAAGCAGGTGGTGCCAGCTACCATTGTGGTACTACCTACGATTGGACCCTGTTTAAATATAAATCACATTTGCCACCAAATCACGAAACCCAAGGGGAAAGGTAGCAGAGTACACCATGTTGCTTTGAACAGCTGAATTTTGCTTTTAAAATCTGTTTCTTGGGCAATGTTTTAAGCAGTAGCCAGACAAAAAATTAGTTCCTAGGTGGGTGGATGATAGTTATCCACGGAGACCCCTCCCCTCGAACAAATAACTGAATTCCTCTTCATCAATGGAATCTGCTGCAGATCACATCAACTATTGACCAATGTAGGCCTTCCTGAAGTGTGATCTGAAGCCTGCAATACAGGCTTGAAAGCCATTAGTCGGGATTCAGCTCCAAACTCACCCTATTTAAACCCAGTGTGAAGAGTGTGAACATGGAAAAGCGGTTTTTTGTCATGCCTCCGTCTGAGCTTCTGAAATGGTAATATATACATATACTGCAAGCCCGAAAATTATAAACAGCTTCTCTAAGAAAAAAAGGGTCCCAATATCCAGACGCAGGAGGGGAGTTGGGGTGGACTGCACTTAGTCGGGACTGTGCCATAGATGGCAGCATTGCCTGTATAGAGACCTACTACCTTCGCCAAGCTAGAGGTAGGTAACAGTGGAGGTTGGTGAGGTTCATGAGTGGTAGGGCTGTGATTGGTAGCGGGGGAGGGGGAGAGGGAGGGTTGGAAGGGAGCAAACCGCACATTATTTCGGAAGGTTAGTTATGCCATTTCCTATGCAAATCTTATTTAACAACAAGCATTTACAATGCAATGGTCTCGGCATTGGTAAAGTTAGAGCTATTGGCATTGCTCATGACATTATTTTTGTTTTTAAAAAATTTAAGGAAACGGCATTGTTATTTACAATGTCAATAGCTTAATCACTCTCAAATGCGAGACCTTTTGCATTTGCACTCACACAGAGCCACACACACACAGCCACCCACACACAGAGCCACCCACACACACAGAGCCACTCACATAAAGCAACCCACACACAAATAGAGCCACCCACAGAGCCACCTACACACACAGTTACCCACACACAGACAGAGCCTCCGCGCATAGAGCCACACACACAGAGCCACATACACAGAGCCACACACACAGTGGCTTCCACAAACCTTCCAGCACCTGTGACGAGATTAGCAATAAATCATCAAAATGCAAGTTGGGCGGCACACTATTCTAAGCACAGCTGTTTAGCTTACGTGTTTTAAGCCACGCCCTTACTTACATTGACGACGCCCCTTTGAGACCCACCCCCCCCCACGCCCAATCTTTCATCCCACTTAAAGCCCTGCCTGTAACCCTTAAATTTCAACACTGGAGAATACAGGGTTACTTCCTCCTAGAACATAGACGTCACACAGAGTAGTCCAGCAGCCTCATGAAAGAACTTTTGACGGCACAAGTCGGAAAACAGAGGTAATTGCCGTTTACGACTTGTCCTGTCTGCATTCATTAGGTTACATTTAAAGTTGTATGTGTATATTACCTTTAGACACCTCAAACGCAAAAAAAATGGCTGAGTCAGCGTAGTTCTTCAAAAAGAGTAAACTGTATTTTTTTTTTTATAAAAACGTAGAGTAGTTCCTGGAGCGCCGTGCGCATGTTCAAGCAACCGGCTGGCCGGTATGGCGGCCGTCTGTCGCTCCGCCTGTTTGCCTACCCCGGCTCGAGAGCTCGCGTCCGTGCAGCGACAGCTGCGGCCCCCGCGCTCCTCGTGTGTGTTGTAGAGGCTGGTGCAGCTGTCTCTCCTGTGTGCCAACACCCCCAGTCCTCGCGCGCAGAGACACGCACATGCGGCCTCCTCCGCTTCATGACTATTCATGCTTGGCTCCTGCCTTACACCGCCACTTTGGGCGGCAAATGGCCGCACAGCTGCTGGGAGCCCAGCATTGCAGGTCTGTAAGGGAGCGCGCTGCGGACGAACATCTGCGCCTCTAGTCCCTGCGCACAGCTTAACTGTGTCCAGCACGCAAGGGAAACCGAAGGAAGGGAGTTCATGAGAACACGGAGAACGTGGCGCAAGAGGTGGGCGGAAAAATGCGTTACCCGGGCCGACAGGAACCTATTATCAGTTATTTAATTTTGTTTTGTTGTGTACAAGCATTAACCCCTTCAGTGCCACGCCCTTTCCCCCTCCTGTGCCGGGCGTTGCACTAGTGGGTGGGGTTCATGACGAGATAGTCTCGTCATGGGCACAGCGCAACCGTGCTCCATGACGAGACTATCTCGTCATGGGCACTGAAGAGGTTAACAAGGGCATCTGAAGGGCCCCTGGAGGGACCGTGTTTAGATCGAGGAGCAGGGGATGATGCCATCAACACCACCGCCTTTCTCCGAGGCGAAGCAGAAATGCCTCGGAGAAACGCAGTGGCGGTTTCGAATTCGGGGGCGTGTTTTCCTTTTCTCTCCTCTTGCCATTGGCTGGAGGAGATAATTAGAAAAGTTGGAAAAAACACGCCCCCGAATCCGAAAAGGACGGGGCCTGTTCGGAGTGACGGACCTCTTCTCCAATGGCTGGCCAGCATTCAAAAGGCCAGCCAATGGAGAACAGGGGAGAAGAGGGGCGGGTTCAAGCCCCTATTCTCCAAGTCATTAAATCTCGGACCGAGACTGCGCAAGCGCAGCCTTTAAGCCTCGACCTAAAAATGGGATAAAAGAGGAATTGTTTGCATAGGCCTGTCTTTGCAGCCAAGCCTGACTTGCTTTTTAGTGATGCAGGTGTCCAGCAGTCAAGAAGTTTGTGAATACGTCAGGCTGATATATTCAGGATAATAGGACAGGTAGGGGCTAATAATCACAATTTTAATTATGTTATATAAATAATCATTTTATTACATGACACAAATCTTAAATAGCCATGCCTCAGACAGCAGAACTATCATTTAGGATACACAGATCTTACAGATTCATGCCATAGAAAGCGTTTGCTTGTTATACAGATCATAGACTCACAATTCAGAGAGCAGAGCTATGCCTTTGGTTAAACAGATCGAGTAGATGTAAGTCTCCCGTTGTGGCCATAAATAACTAGACTACTTCAAATTTCTCCCACTGCATTTATCTTCAACATCCCTGAATGCTTAGAAAGGCTCCTTGTTGAAATATGTAGGGCATCAGTCTCAGTCACACACATACACTCTCTTGTGAACCACAAGGCCGCTACAAAGTATGCCAAAGTATGCTACCACGCTTGTTTCAGTAGGGTGTCCGTGCAGTTATGAACGCAGCAGCGACTATTACATTCTATTGAAAAACTCACAGTGCCTCCTCTTTCATCAACTTCTGTCACAATTTCGACAATTTACAATAGAACTTCAAAAAAATGTCAATTTCACATTTGAATGTCATTACCACATATTCTGTGTGTTAGGGAAAACACTGTGAAATATAGTGTAAAGGTGAAAGGCAGAGAGGACAAAGAACAATTAGAGAACAAAAGTACACCCTAGGAGAAGACAGGGGATGCCTGGCAAGACACAAAAGCCTCCCTCTCATGCACTTGATTAATTGCTCGAAGTCCACCCTACCTCCCCCACCCCCGATGCGACAGGACCGGGGGTAACCTGGTCAGCACAACCAGATGGATTACCTCCATGAAGGTCCACCCAGAATGGAATGAAGGGTGTGGACGTGGGGCAAAGAGCATTACTGGGTTAAAGATATTGTGTATTCTGAGCCTATTACTCATAAGTAGGATATGTGGGTTCCGCTTTCTCCTACTCTATGCACTCTGTCCCAATACTGCCCTGATGAGGTCACTGCCTCCAATGTGTTGGCCCTAACAGTGTCTGTCCCTGACTCCTCTCAGACAGGACATAGTAGGTGAGAGAGATGGAGAGGGAAAGGCCAGGCAGGGGAGGAGGAGTGGCAGGATATAAAAAGTGACTCAGGAAAGTGAGATACGGGGGACAGATTGGTGAGGGACATGTGAGCGTGTAGTGAGTTTTTTCATTATGCACTGGGAGCGAGTTAAGGGACATGGGAAAGGAGAGGAAAGAGTAGACAGGAGATGGAAAGAAACTGCATGGAAAAGGAATGAGACGTAGAAGAGGGGCGAGGCAGCAAGAGAAGTGGAGAGAGCCAGATCAGAGGAAACGTGAGGAGAAAAACGAGTGGAAAATAAAGTACTAAAAAATAAAGAGACACATTGGGCACAGGAAAATAAATAGTCCCACTGGCGCCTTAGAATTCTTAAATAAAATCTTTAAGTTAGTTTCCTGCAAGCAAATATGTTTTTACCGGCAGTTTAAGATCGCATCTATTTCATAGCAGGCACAGACTTTGTTCAAAGAAATCATTATTCCATATCACCTTTGGAATTAGACTCAGACCTTTATTGGAGGCTTGAAAGGACCTTATAAGTTGCCAGACTCCTCCATGTTGCGCTTTCAGTCCTAGCTATCTTTTAGTTTGCATTCTGGTACTTGCAGATTTTGTCTTTCTCATATTAGAGAGAGAGAGAGACAGAGAGACAGAGAAAGACAGAGAGAGACAGAGAAAGACAGAGAGAGACAGAGAAAGACAGAGAGAGACAGAGAAAGAGAGAGAAAGACAGAGAAAGACAGAGAAGAGAGAGAGAGAGAGAGAGAGAGAGAGAGAGAGAGAGAGAGAGAGAGAGAGAGAGAGAGAGAGTGTGTGTGTGTGTATTTTGTCACGCCATATTGCTTGTCATCCCCTGTAATTGGAAGCTGCTCTGTGTATGGAGGGATTTTACTGATGTACACAACTGTAAATCATATTGTCCTGAGAAGTGTTACTGAGAGTGGTATGTGTTTACCTCCTCTGTTTGGAGGAGAAGGGCAGGTTTCCAAATTACGGGGTTTGGAAGAATAGATAACCCTCATGAAAGTGCATGGCTCCTTTAAAAACAGAAGAGGCACCACTCAGCAATATATCTGATGTACACCTCTTGGTTTCCAGCACAACATAATTATAATGTAATTTAAGAGCTCTTCACTTTTTTTTTTAAACTCCAATCTGTCATTTGGCACAGGTATTGGCATGGAAGTCTTGAACGACAGAATAGTAGGAACCTGTTTAACATCCACTCAAGCAGAAATCATTAAGCACGTTGCAAAATATGTGCACAAAAAAATACAATAATTATTGGGGGCCAGTCTGTCGACCCTGGAATATTGAAAGTGCAAATAGTCCCTAAATTGGATGCATGTCTTTAACCGCGCAATACACATGGACTCCTAATACAGGCGCACTAGCCAATAACGCAATGTTATCTACCACTGCGGCCTTAAAGCGCTTGCAACCTTAAAACAAGAGTCCTAAAATGACGACCACGCCCAGATAAGGTTGACCTAGACTGGGGCCCCTGAGATTGGGGGCAAACGGAACTGGGGATGGATTTGATTGGATAGAAGTAAGGTTTGAAACCTCAGGCTCCCAGAGAGCAGTTTGCTTTGTCCAAGATGACACAAAAATGTGTGTTTATCGGTACATGCCAGGGATGGGAAAAGGGACTGTGGACTGCGCGCGAGCCCAAGGGGTGAAAGAATGAGCGAGGGTCCAGACCCTGAAACGGGTGCAATTAAAACAAACCAAATTGGCCTGGACTCCGTAGTTGTCCCTTTTTGCCGACTCCTTCACGAATCACTTCACAGAAACAACACACTTTTCTTTTAACTCCATGCTATCATTCTTCCCTGGTATTGGCATGGAAGTCATGAATCACAGCATGATGGGAACTGGTTTAGCTTTTATAATCCTCAAGCAGAACTCCTTAAGCACGTTATAAAATATGCGGCAAAACAACTATAACCCAACAGTCAATATTAAAAGTGCAAATAGTAGTGCCCCTATCGATGCACGTATTTACCCTAACATTACACGGACTCTGCCCTACTACAGGCGCACCAGCATAAGCCATTTTATCTTATCGCCCACTGCGGCCTCAGAGCCCTCGTGTCGGTGGAAAAGGAATGAGACCTAAAATGTCTCCCACGCCGAGACAAGCTTTTCCCAGACTGCAAGGAAAATGAGTATGTGGGCAAACGGAGCTGCCAGTTGATGGATCACACACGTTAGGATTAAGTGTGTGTTTGTCAGTACAGGGAGGCCTAGGGACAGCAAAGGAGACTGTGTGAACTGAGCACAAGCAGGAGAGTGGCAGGGGTGAAAGAGTGAGCAGCAGGACCAGACCCTGAAACGGGCACAATTACAAACCAAATGAGCCTATGCCTGGCAGCGGTTACTTATTTACATTTTTTTAATTTACACAGTGCCCAGCCTGCTGCCGACTCCTTCAGACATGACACACGACGTTGATGAGTCAGAGTGGAGTCACTGTGACGACACGAACCTGCAGTACTGTGCGCACGTCATTCCGGCACTGCAGACTGCAGTAATTCAAATCATGTGTCTCAAACACAGCAACACACCAGAGCTAAAATGGCATCTAGCTCCAAATCATGCGCAGGAAGCAATGTGTCTCAGGAACACACCACATGTCGGCTCGAGTCTGCGCAGACTCGATTTACTGCCTGGAGCCAGTCTACCCCACCCTTCCCCAACTCGTCACAGGCTGGGTCCCACCCCACCCTGTAATGAGTAGGGAAAGGGTGAGGTGACAATGCACTCCCCTCCCTGATTGACGTGGGAAGCTTAGCTCTGCAGGGCTTTCATATGAAACGCCCAGGGTTAACTTTACCCCCACTCTATCAGGGGGTGGAGACTGGGCCTTGATGCACAGTCTCCTCCCACCCCTGGTGCACCAACTCCTGCTCTCATCCAAAACCTTTCCCCACCTCTGAACCCTATACCCCTACTCCCCTCACGTTCCCCCACTTCTCCCTGCCTTCCACCGCCATGTGCACCCCCTCCTGTGTCCACCGAGCCACCCAACATGCCGTGCTCTGCCTTACTCTCTCTGGAAAATAAGCTAGGCTCTCTAATCACCTCCATCTCCCAACTTGAAGCTACCATTTTAGTTTTAAGCTCCAAGATCTCGACTTTTCCTTACACCTCAATTCCTTGGGAAAACACTCACCCTCCCACGAGATGCACCTCGCCCCCACACCCCAAAATTGCCAAGCATAGCCTGTCGTCTGCAAATTCACACAAGCACTCGAACGCCACCCTTCCTCCACTTTCACTTCCCAGTAACCCTGTTATCTACACTATTCCGACCATTTCCTCTGTCAGAACCACTCATCCACCTAAACCCTCCCGAGCGCCCTCTTATAAGTACAATATCCCCATCACCCCTCACAGCCCAAGTGCCCCCGTCACCAAAACAGTAGCGACAGAGCTGCGCTGTATGCTCCACAACTGCAGATCTGCAACAAAACACAAACTTGAAATCTCGGATACCATCAACTTGCACAATATTGACATGCGCTTCCTCACAGAGACCTGGTTCAACGATACCTCTCACTCTATATTTGATCTCCTTGTACCCACAGGCTATTCTATACTTAGAAATGACAGAATTGACAAAGTTGGGGGAGGTGTTGCAGTCATCTTTAGAAACTCCCTTCAACTTAAGGCTCTTCCTAACAGCTCCTTCCACACTTTTGAATGCCTATCTCTTGAGCTTCAATTGCACCACCGCTCATCTCTCAGATTCCATGTTATCCACCACCCGCCTGGTAGCAGCACTTCGTTTATGGAGGAACTCACGGACTGCATCCGTGACCAATACTCGCAAAGTGACAATCAGATCTTCGTGGGTGACTTCAATGTCCACTGGGGCTCGCCTCAAGACACCTATGCGAATTTGCTGGCCACCTTCCTCTCTGCAAACGATCTTATCCAACACTGCACTGAAACAACACACTCCAAGGGCTCAACCCTGGACCTTGTTATTTCTAAAGCAGGCTTGCTGACCATCGCTACCCCTATTCATGTAGACTGGTCTGTCCACTTCCTCATCCCATTCTCTCTTCACCTATCACACTCTATAACGCTTGGCCAGTCTAAGAGGGCTACTTCCTGGTTCCGTGACACTAAAAATATTGACCTCAATACCCTCTGTGATTCTGCTTTGCTATCACTTCCAAGGCTAGACCCGGACCTAGATGTTAACGAACTCACCTCCCAATGCCTTACAGTCCTTGCAGTCAAAATCAAAAATGTCGCTCCTCTACAAAGCAAAAAGAAAAGGCCCACTCCCTCAGCACCTTGGTTCAACAAATCCCTCTACGAAGAAAGGAAGTACCTAAGAGTCCTTGAGAAACAATGGAGACAAGCGCCCTCCACCGAAAATTTGGCCACGCTTCGTTCAGCAAGATCCAAGTACCACAAGCACATCTTCCTTGGAAAAGCGTCGCACTTCAAATCCCTTCTTGACTCAGCCGAAAATAGACCCAAAAAACTATTCGACCTCATCAAGAACCCAAACAGCTCTCCCCCAACCTCTAAATTGGAGGATTCCACAAAGAAAGCAGCGGAATTCGCTACATTCTTTGACAAAAAGGTGAAATCACTTGTAGATCAGGTCATTCATCCTACCCCTACGGAGGAGCGCAAATCCCTAACCATTTGGCAAAACTTTGACCCCATCTCTGATGATGCCCTCCTCAAATGCATCCTCGATACAAAGCCCTCTAACCATTCTCTTGATCCCATCCCTAGTGCCATTGCCATTGACTTATATACCCCTTCTCTTTCCTATTGGACCACTCTGGTCAACCTCTCCCTCAGTCAAGGCTCCCTTCCTGCTTCCTTCAAAACTGGGCAGGTCACCCCTCTGCTTAAAAAACCCACCGCTGATGCGAATGACCTCAACAACTACCGTCCCATCACTAACCTACCCTTTCTTGCGAAAATCACAGAAAAATGTGTAGCGAAACAACTCTCTCGCCATATCAAGGACAATGATCTTCTCGACAATTGCCAGTCCGGCTTCATTCAAAACTGCAGCACTGAAACAGCCCTGCTGCTAGGGATTGATGACGCGCTGCGGATACTCGATTCAGGGGAGTCTTGTCTTCTAATTCTTCTTGACCTTTCTGCAGCCTTTGACACTGTCAATCACAACACTCTCCTTAACACTCTTCAACAGAGAATGGGCATGGAGGGCACTGTGCTTAAATGGTTTGCTTCCTTCCTCTCTGATAGATCCCAAATGATCAAAATAGCGAACTGTCTTTCATCTCCTTTAGCGGTCGGTCAAGGTGTTCCTCAAGGCTCTATACTTGCACCCACACTGTTCAATCTATATTTAGAACCGTTGGGAAATCTCCTGAGTAAATCCGGGATCCACTATCATCTATATGCGGACGACACTCAAATCTACCTTAAGGTGGCCTCCACTCACGATCTCTCCTTCCTAAGCTCTACTCTCGACTCCATTCAAAACTGGATGTTAACTCATCAACTGATCCTGAATCCCTCCAAAACTGAATTCCTCCTCCTCTCCTCCTCACTTTCTCCTCCCCCAGTGCAATCATGGATGGATCAGATTAATCTACTGAACACTAAACCCATCATTGTCGAGAGCGCAAAATCCCTTGGTGTCATACTCAACAAAAAACTCAATCTACTCTCCCACATCAATTCCATTGCAAAGTCTGCTCGATACCAACTGCACCTTCTTTGGGAGATTCGTCGCTTCTTCCCGGAGCACGACCTTAAAACCCTGGTCCAATCGCTGGTTCTCTCCCGATTGGACTACTGCAATTCTTTTCTTACTGGCCTCCCCAAATCCCACCTGTCCCCCCTGAAGTCTGTTCTCCATTCAGCAGCTCGTTTCATATATGGGGCCAAAAGAAGCGACCACATCACACCCATTTTATCCACCCTCCGTTGGCTTCCCATAGAGGCAAGATCTATCTACAAGACTGCCTGTATCACCCACAAAGCCTTGCACTCCTCCTCCCCTCGCTACCTGGCGAATAAACTGAAACTCTCTGGAGGCTCCAGACCATCACGTAATGCAGAAAATTTACTGCTTGAACCTCCCACTTTCAAGAAGGAAAGATCGATGGCCCAATCCTTTTCAGGCAACGCAGTGAGAATCTGGAACTCACTTCCGCCTCAGCTCCGGACCACCACCTCTTCCCAGGCCTTCAAAACTGACCTCAAAGCTCTCCTCCTTCAAAGACACTTCCAAACTTAATTCACGCCCTCTATTTTCTGAAGGAATTCCTTCCATTATAGGAATTTCTGTTCTCCATGCCTATAGAAGTGCCTCCCCAGTATGTTTTCGTGTTGTGAGTGTCTGCAACTTAGTGCAGTATTAGACCTCTACTTGTACTCTGTACTCTTTTGTAACATGCACACGTGACCCTTCCTTTTGTAATGTATCGTTTGCTGCCTCTTGTATTTTGTTTGCTTTTGATACATGCACAACGGCCACCACTGCCTCATGTAACGTAACTTTTGTTTTAGTGTTTTGAGTGTCTGCCATTTATTGCAATTTTTTTTACCTATGTGCACTCTGTATGCTCTTATAACCTGCACACGTCACTTTTTCCTTTTGTAACGTATCGTTTGCTACCTCTTGTATTTTGTTTGCTCCTGATACTTGCACAATCGTCACTATTGCCTCATGTAACGTAACGTTTGATTGTGTAACATGCTCACTTGTAATTTGTCTCCTTATGTATCATTACTGTTCCTATTGTGAAGCGCTCTGACACCTTCGGGTAAAGTCCGCGCTATATAAAAACGCATTAAATAAATAAAATAAATAAATAAAGTCTTTGCCGAGCTGATGACCTCACAGGCCTCAGGGCAGTAAGATTGTCAGCCCGGCAAATTCACTTAGACTCCGAGCATGCCCTGGGGGAGCAACGCTGAAAGAGTGCGAGTCACGTGGGTGTCCCCAGTATAATAGCAATTGACGAATGATCACAGCAACAACGTAGTGAGTGGGGCAGACAGTGCCCGAAATTTTATAGCACCTTACCAGTGCATAACAAACAGATATAGCATTGGTGACGTTTTTTGCTGCAAATGCAAAGGGGGCTAAGCCCCAACGCCCATGGACAGAAACCGCCACTGGTAAATAATCTGCTAAACTATCTACAATATCGAAATTAAACTCGCCCTATTGATGGCCCATTAGAAATGGGTCAATCCTTTGCACCTGGGGTAGTTACAGGTGCCGCATAGTGATGAAAAGGATATTATACTAAAAGCAACTTGTAAAGAGGTCAAATCCAACCAGCCTTCTTTCCTCCTTGTGCTGGTGTTGTTCATAAGGAACATCACAAGCAGTAACAAAATTATTAGTTTCGCCTTTTGTGATGTGTCAAGCTTTCATACGTGGGAGCCCAAATCGATCTACCATTAATATGGATATATAGATAGAGAATTACTTTAGGTCAGGTGTTCCACAGGAAAAATTTTTTTGTGTTGCTAATAACTTTCACACCGTCGGACGAATCTCCTTGAAACTTTCCAAAAAGTTGCTACTTTTTGAATAGCTTGTGCATGGAACGTTCTGGGGTGATCCGTCAAGCAAGGGAGGAGAAAAAAAGCAGGGCCCCAAAATGCTAAATCCCCTCAGACAGGGCTGCAGCAAAAAACACTACTGAACGGAATTATACCAAATTTGTCAGGAAGGTAGATCTTAGCACACAGATTGTCCTTTTGTGATTTGGTGTAAATCTGTTTAGTAGTTTTTGAGAAATGAAGGTTGAAAACATATAGATATCAGGATGGTTCGGTCTGAGAGAGTCTATTGAGACACTTGTGGGAGTGCCAGTTCACAAATAGAACATTCTGATTGGCCGAGGGAGCTTTACTTCCATTGGCTGATCTAGCTCCTGCAGGAGCGAGCGCTCTGATTGGGTGCCAGCAACACCATAAACATTTTGCTTGCAGCCATTAAAGGGCTTAATCCCCTGTCCTGACCTTGTAAAAAAACATTTAAATGGAGATGTATTGTATGTACTGACCCTGGGACAGTTCCTGCCATCTCTGAGAGAGGCAGCCATAGTGACCATATTAAAACCAGAAAAACTTGATGAGCTTTGCGACTCCTACCGCACCCTGTACCTCATAAATATAAACAATAAGATCTATGCGAAAGTACTGGTGAATCGCCTACTGCCCCTTATGCCCCTACTTGTGTGTCCAGACCAGTCAGGCTTTGTACCCAGACGAGCCACATAGCACAACCTCCATACCATATTCACCCTACCATTCCAGCAGTGGCTGCTTTATTGGAAGCCACTAAGGCATTTAATTTCCTTGAATAGACCTTTCTTTTTCCATTGCTCCGACACCTGGGGCTTAGTTCTAACTTAATCCAGAAATACAGCTTTTGCATACCTTCTTGACTGCTCGCGTTAAAGAGAATGGGCACTTCTCGCAACCGATAATGATCACACGCGGCACCAGGCAGGGATGCCCCTTGTCCCTGCTCCTATTTGCCATAGCTATGGATCCACTGGCAGTCAGACTACGTCAACACCATGCTGAACACTGCATTGGCTTCACTACACGTAGCCTAGACATGTCTATGTATGCAGACAATGTGGCTCTTTACATATGCCAACCGCGGACAAATTTGGTCCGATATGGTGGATATTCAGGAATCCGGATAAACTGGAATAAATTGATCCTGTTGACACTTACAGAGGCTGTGATACCCTACAAGACTGATTACCCCCTGAAATGGGCAGTGGAACCTGTAAGTTATCTACTTATATGGCTCAGTAGAGCCCCAGAGGAGTTATGGAGGGTGAATTAAGGATGTGCAGTGGACTGGGTAGAGGCGCATAGCCAGCTGTGAATTAAATTACCATTGTCCTTCGCTGGCTGCAAAGCCATCGCACAGATGGTAATACTCCCAAACGTTTTGTATCTCTTCGTAAACATCCTGCTCCTACTTATGCGCAGTTCTTCAAGAGACTACAGTCTAATCTGATTACGCTGGCGTGGGCAGGTCGGCAATCGAGGGTATCCTACGAACATCTGATGCTGCCACCTGCACGGGGAGACTTGGGTGCACCGGATATGCAGTTATATGAACTATGCGGCCAAGCGCAGTTCCAACACTATTAGCTCTACCCCACCCCATTCCAACCATATCTTTGAGCAGGATGAAGCTTACCCGTGGCCACTTGCAACAGTGCTGTTCCAGCCCTACAAGGCACCTAAACCCGAAATTAGCACCGTGGAGTGCGTGCGCTGGGCGTGGAACGGCCTCCGCAGACAGGCTGGTCTTACGATACTGTACACACCTTCTGCATTGCTGGTAGATAAACCCATATTTCCTCCATTACAGGATAAAGGTGCCACTAGACGTGTAGTGGCGCCAGGAATAAAAGTTTTTTGCTGAACTGTACCCGGATAGGCAAGTTTCTTCCCTGCTTTGCCAGAACCTATACACCCACACCTTCACTATCACATACATTATTATACTATCAAAGTAGAGCTGCCTGCCGCACACTACATGACACACTTCCTGTTTCTCCTTCTGTCTCACAGCACTAGAATACATTCATACGTCACCACGTAAACTCATCATTCGGCTCTACACACTCACACAGGCTGCCTCCCCGGTGGACACGGTCGTGGCTCATGTGGCCTGGGAGAGGGACCTGGGTTCAGCTATATCAGAGGAGAAGAGGAGTTACTGTTGTGGCCAGTCCCAGAGGCTGCCTCCTAACTATAGATTGCAATGAATACATTTAAATTATTTACATAGAACATATCGCACTCCATCGCTGCTCCACAGAATCCGACTGGTAGCCGACTCGCACTGCCTACGCTGTTGAGAGCCAGTGCTACTTTCTTGCATCTTGCGTGGACCTGCCCTGGAGTGGCGAGCTTCTGGATTATGGTTTGTGACACGGTGAGAGCCATCATTAAGGCCCCATTCCCACTGGACCCAATTGTATGTCTCCTGGGTTATGTAAAAGATGCTCTGGACGGATACCAACACCTCACTGGGATGTTGATTTTGTTGGCCAAGTGCATAGTTGCGATACACTGGGGGCGAAGGCTAGTTCCGTCCTAACAGACGTGGTTGGCAGACATTTCCTACTGTCAGGAGCAATTGACAACTTACTGGGACCTTGCACTACTAACAATCCGTCCCAAGGACATTTGAGAACCATTTGTCACTTACCTTCGACAGCCTTTTACTGACAGACGGTCACCCTGACTTCTGACACACCTAGTACATATCTGCATTTAGGGGTCATTTCCCAGCTAGGTCGCGACATCTCTGCCACTGATGTTGGGTGTGTGCTGGGCGGGTTGATAAAATACTGGATTACCATTGTATGACGGTTATGCTACATACTGTACTCTACCATGGTGAATTGGGACATAGAGGAACTGTACCATGAATTACACTGTTTAGAGTATTTTACTTTTTAGTGATTTATCTTTGAAAACTAAATTTAAAAAATCATTTAAAAAGGGGGAACAGGGCAGGGATACCCTTCCCCCTACGCATCATGGGGCCAAAATCCCAACATAAGATTCTGCATTTTCTCCCGCGATCCCATGGGATCGACCAAAACAAAATGGAGGCTAGGGCTGTCTGCATTTTCTAGTTAAGGGGAGGGGAGTGCACAGCCCACCCTCCCAAGCCATATTCGGTCCCGGGGACCCCATCTCCCAAAGCTCAATTAATTAATATGGCGAGGGGGCCATGCAGCCCCTCTCCCTGAGACATTATAGGCCCAGGGAGGCCACTACCAGGGCCAAAATTCTCTGTTTGGAAAAAAAACCTTAGAAATTCACTGGAAAAAACAAAGGATAAAGAAAATTATAAATAGGTGAATATGTCAGTGACAACATTAAAGTTCTGAACAAAACAAAAAATTCCAAACCACCGAAACTCACTATAGTTAGCAAAGCTAACTACAATTTGCACCCCCCGCCATGCACTGCTTGCGACCTCACAGATTACATCACTGACGAGTTCTATGACATCATTGATGACAGCACTGATGATGGATTGGGATGCGGCCCGAGTAATTACCAATGGCTAAAATCAATTCAAACATTCCATTATGACTTTTTTGTATACTTTAGTTTGTCATCCTAAGTGGTACGGCTATGCCTAGGCGTGGGTCCTGTGCACACTATCACTAGAACCAAGCTGTACCTAGCGGATGAGCCCATAACTAGGGCAAAACCGGTCCTGGGTTGCTTGTGTTTCGGATCAGAGATGACCTGGCTAGGCAGTTTGGGCTGGACTGTTCCAACTGGAGTAGGGTCAAGACAGATTTGCATATAGCTGGGTTCAAGCTGAGGTGACATGGTGTGCAAAATAATGATGGTTTGGGAAGCCCCTGCGTAATTACCAGTAGCTGAGATTAATTGAAGCATTCCATGCATCACCTTTTTGTATACTTTGGTGTGTAAACCTGCGACTGGCATAGCTGTTCAGGTGGATCATTGTCAATGTTTGTGAACTGAGAAAAGTAATGAACTGCACCAGTTTTTAGTAGTTCTACTGTGATGGCAGATTCACTACACTTAGGACTGTGGCTCCGTGTCTATTATGCTTAAGCCTGGCCTGTTTTTTTAGAATAGCAATGCAACCGGGACACTGTTGTACATTGATTTCTTCAAGTCACTATAATATAAATATATATATTTTTTTTAATTTTGGGGGTTTAGGAACATATTGGTGAAGACCAGATACTGAAGCTTGAGAACTATAACACCCCAAATAGAACTATACAAATCTTTTCTCAAACTCCATGTGGCAACAGGAACGGTCTCTTCTCCTTCACTTTTAAAAACGTTTCTTTCTTACCATCACTGTGAAATGGGAAGCTTTCAGAAAAGAAGAAAGAGCTAGAGAGAAAAATGTATTTGTTAGTCTCAGGAATCCCAATTTTCTCCTCTCAAGCGCAATCAATTTTCTGATTGTGCCAAACTGGTGGTAGGTTTTTCGGATGACACATACTGGAACACAGAGAGGGAAAGCATACAACCAAAAGTCAGACTTGGAACATGCGATGTGATGATAACCAGACTCATTTCACATATTTTTTTGTTCGATTTGCTGATGGCATCCCTTTCACTGGACGATAGATGGCTCAAAATACAGTGCCAATTCATGTTGGGAAACCAAGGTTCTTTAGGATCTCCTTTAATAAAGATCATCATTGAAAGTTGTGAAAATGATTAAGCTTCTCTTCCTCATTCAAAACTGAATGGCTGATCCAATGGTTAATTATTGTGATATAGTTGAACAAAAATGCATTTTAATAGTGCAAGTGCTAACAATAAATGACATTACCTAAACCCACCACAGTAAGCTATATATAACCCTCCAATGTCCTTACACACTGCATCTAACTGTGTTTGGCACCTTAATTTACACCCTTACTTTAAGTAGCAGAGGATTTTACAAGCCCTACGCTTTTAAGTAATGAATGTTGATCGGCACCCCAAATTTAAAATTGATCCAGCACCATTGCTCCAATTTGTACTGAGTGTGTGGTGAGTGAGTGTGACCAGTGGTGGCCGGCACGGCTCGCAGGTGGCAGCCGGGGGGGGGCGGGGGTATGGGGGGGAGGGGGAGGAGTGCAGGGGCATGCGGGTCACAATAAAAAAAACAAAAAAAATTCTGTTCCTGCTCTCGTCTTCCAGGAACAGGAAGCAACCGTACACGGGCTCTCCTGATCTATCACAACGCTGCAACGCAGTGTTGTAATTGGTCTGAGCGCCGTGACACGGCAGTCAGCCAGGGGCCGGAGGGGTGGGCATGTTCTTCACGCAGGCAGGAATGTAGCCTGCATTGAGAACACTGAAAGTGTGCATGACTGATTTGGGCGGCCCGAGAGAGCTGACCAAACAGTCACTGCGGATTTAGGACGGTTGTACCCTCATCCCCTGCTCTTCAGCCCCGTCCCACCCCCTCACGCAAGCTGCCGCAGCCGGAAGACAAAATAAAATGATAATAACATTACGTATTATCATTTTATTTTTTCCTTTCTTTTCCCGCCTTAGCGGAGGAGCCGCCACTGTGTGACCAACTTCATGAGAATATTATGAGTGTTATGTGTGATAGCTGATAATCCATTTCTTGACCCACCTCTTCAAGAAACTCTCTACCCTTCAGCTTACTGGAGTTTTCCCTGTCTCTCAGCTGGCCAGCCCAGCCCTAATGCAATCTCTCTGTTTGGCCTCTCTGAAATATCCCAGTTGCAAGGTTTTCATCCATGGTAAGTATTGTGCACCATGAAATCTTCTAAAAATATGTGCCAATATCCTAATCTTTTGATGTTCTGAGTGCTGATAAAAAAAATATATAGATCTGCTTAAAAAACGTTCCCATGACTTGTACAGGAATAAAAAGAAGCACGTTTGGGATGCAGGTGCAGTGTCAAAAAGATTATTTAATTTACAAACACACACTTCGGGCCCCTGTGTAAAGTTTCTACATTTAGGGACAGATACCGATTCAACGCACTGTGGCGAAAGGGGAAATATATAATGTAGCCAAACCGTAGACTCACCACAAAACAAATGAGGTATAAAAGGCCCCTCACGATACGATCCAGGCATTTAATATGACTTTTCCAATGTATGGCAGACCTATACCAATATGGCATTTCAAAGCACCAAAAATTCTTCAAATGTACTTTATCTTTGAAATGGACCATGACCCACCAACAACACAAACATCATTACTTGTTATTCCAGCACAATGATACTGCATAGATCAAACTCCGAGTGGTAATCATGCACTGTATTGTACTGCAAAATGTATGGGTTGTATGATAGAGGCACGACTGGATAAACCACGCATGCCTCTACCACACAGCCTAAACCACGAAAGAGTCGTAACCACGATTTCCTTGACGAAATATGCCTTTACCACGTAATTCCGTGGCAAAGGCATGATTAGTAAAGGGGTATGCATGGCTAAGGTCGCGACCCCCTCCCCCCGCCCTAAACTACAAACTCCCCCCGCACTCCCTCCCCGCCCTGAGGTCCAAATAACCCATACCCAACCTACATGCTGTCCCTAATCCTTAAACACTACCTCGACCCCCTCCCACCCGCTTGCGCTGTCCTTACAACTACCCCAACCCCTCCGACTGCCCTTAGGCCTAAAACCCAAACCCCTATTTTTAAAAACTACCCTGACCCCCAGCCCTGAAAACTACCCCGACCACCTCAGCCCAGAAAACTACCCCTAGCCCAGAAAACTACAGCCCAGCCCCCCTCACCTCACCGCGGAGCTCTTCCTGGCGATGTCTTCCTGCTTCTGTTCCCATCAGCTAGCAGCCAGACCGCACACTGCCTTTAACACGCAGACGCGTGGTTAAGGCATATGCGTAGGTTTGCTTGTGTAGTTGGAAAACGCGCGGTTAAGACTACTGATTTTGACTGTTTCCCTAATTTATGTAGCACTTCAAAATCCTAATAACAAGCACTTACAATTACAACAGGTTTCGGTGCAATTTTGAAGTGCATGTGAAAACCCATATTGTTCAGTACCCACTGACAGACAGGAGACTCTCGGGACAATTCTCCGACACAACTGCAATCACCATGCACCACATGCATCTATGGTAAACAACTACAAGCCCTTTTATTTCAGTAAAGGAGATCCAAAATGGCCAAGAAATGCACATCAACTCCCGAACGAGGAGGCCCTTTTCTGCTATAAATGTCTCCCATTGCTCCAACCTGCCTTCCCTCTCTCCCTCTGTGTAGAGGGCAACGAACCCTTACACTGCGACATTTGCATGAGATATTTTAACCGACAAGCTTCACAGAGAGGAGAATTGTTGGCTTTCAGGCAAGCCAAAGAGCAGCCAGGAGGACAGAGTGTAAGACGTGCATTCGCGGGGAGCAGAGCACACCTGCTCTGCGTAACTCATGGGAAGCCGCTGCTTAAGTAAAGACCCCAAGGGACCTATAAAGCTCACCCTCTTTGTGTCATTAAAGATATCCATCCAGATCACTGGAATCAGGCTGCTCCGTGACATTAGGCCAACGCACCCGAGCAAAACCGCTTCTTTGCCTGCACTGTCCTTCTTAGTGAGTAATCAGGCATAAATATGTAATAAAACTCCTTCTAAGCAACACCTCAAGCCCTATTCTGTAAAGTATTTGATTACTGAGATGTCACGAAATAAAAAATAAAAAATGCGAACCACTGTTCAATCCACAAACCGAAAATATGACGTATATTTCAGACCTTTAAACACGGGCGAGTCTGTTGGTGGAAACCCCTTTACACTAAAATCGTGCTAGTCTATTTTATTAAGTCTGGCTTAGAGACACCTTTAGAAGTCTCATTAACTTAACGTAACCAAACAAAAACTCTAATACATATGTACATACATACTAGGGCTTTGGGTCTGCCCACTTCATCCATTTGCTATGCTCAAATGTCATTCCCATTTTTCACCCACCCACCACATCATACAGGATGTACCAATAGTTCCAACCCAATTCAGTCATCGG
This sequence comes from Triturus cristatus, assembly GCF_964204655.1. Classification (NCBI taxonomy): domain Eukaryota; kingdom Metazoa; phylum Chordata; class Amphibia; order Caudata; family Salamandridae; genus Triturus; species Triturus cristatus. The sequence continues at coordinate 20,941,496 of NC_140584.1, forward strand.
TTCGCCTGCCCTGAGACAGAGGACATCCTGAGTGATCACATGTGCACATCCACCTAAACAGAAATGCACTTTAGTGCCAGGGCTGTGGGCCAATACTTTACTTTGCCAATTTGTTTTTCCTTCTAATCTTTATCCTTTTGTGTTTTTTTGGTCATCTGCATATGTGTAAAATATTATCTTCAGCACAGAGAAATTCAATGGTAGCAGTAACATTTATTTGGCCCAATAAGAATCCTATTTCCTTGACATGTACAATAAAACTAAGAAATGTTCCTCTAAATTATATAAGTACATCTGCCTGCAAGACAGCATCCATACTCATTTATTACAATTATATGCAATGGCAATTTTTTTTAAAATACCATTTTTATTGCAAGCATACGTACACCAGTTTAGGAAGTGGAAGGTTGCCTTTGTTTCTTTTGTAGCATGTGCTGCACTAAAATATGTAACTATCACACCAGTTTGCCCAAACTAGATATATTGACTTTGCCAATGTTTGTTTTCATTCTTGAACACAAACAAAATTTGTTTTTCACAACAGAATCTTCAGAAGAAAGATTTCTGATTTTGAACATTTTTGGACTCTTTTAAATTGCCCTTTTGAGCAGATAACCATCCTTTCTTTTTTCTTCCTTAGGTCAATACATTATATATCCGCTTTGGGCAAAACAATAATACAACGGCTGCTCTGTTCTGCCATAAAGGACCATACCTTTTTTTGCATGTACCCCCGTCCCCTTCATGGCCTATGTTTCTTTAGCTAGGTGGCAGGTGGAGGAGGCACAGGACCTTTTTTGTTACTGAATCTATTTTGTTGCATCTTAAACAAATAAAGAGGCCATCATCAGAAATCTAGTGAGCTCAGTTATGTGCAAAGATGACGGCAATGGGAAAAGAACAATGAGTTATCAGCGCTACAAAACATAAAATGAGAACGTTCATTTTATTTGTTGGCACCAGAAAATCTATAATGAACGAGATTGAACTTGCGGCCTCAACATGCACATGCGCATCCACCACCTTGGAATGCTAAATAAAATGTAATTTTTTTGCATCTGGAATCACACCAATGTGGGCGCATGCATCTAACGTCGTGTGATGATGCAGGTGCACCTAACCATCATTGCATTTAAAAAAAAAAAAACTTTTTTGTTTCCTTTTTGCTAATGCAAAATAGCATCAGGAAAAAGGCGCTAGCAGTGCCAATAGGTCTGCACTTGCAAAGATAAAAGTAGAGAGCAATTGGCTTTGCCAATGCTTTTTGATATTTGTGGGAATGCTGGCATGCATGCATGCATGCATGCCTGCACGCAAAAACAACAAAAATTAGACGGTAACAAAGCTAGAGAGGGTATTGCTTGACCCTCATGATAGCGGACACGCCCTGCTGAGATTCACCCACTGATTCCAGAGCATCCTCAATGATTTTACTACAACAGAGATTCTTGAGCCCTCAGAGCTCAGATCTACCACTCATGGGGCTGGGATCCCAATAGTTATAAAGTTTTATGTTGATTTTGGGCCACCACTGAACTTGCCAGCTAAAGAGGAGTCATACCTTTCTCCCCCACAAATGAAGGCCCGCTGAAGCTCCCCACCCTGCCCAGAGATGTTGCAGCAGCTGAAGATGCGTCCTGGAGAACTGGGCAAGTGTTGACTGCGGCAGCACTGGAAACCGGACTACCTTGCCCAACTTGACTGGACTGAGAGCTGCTGGGTCAATAAGTAGGCCCTGGGGGTGAGCCACAAGTGTATGTTTAAAAGGGCTTCCGGAGCCACGGATGCCTTCCACACCCGTCTAAATACAAAAGGCAAGAACAGCTGATGTTGCAACTGCAGGCAAGTGATGCAGAGAAACCACAGAACACGCCTGGTGTTGAATCCCCTGCAGCAAAGACTGATTGTGGCTGCTGGACTGAGATAAAGCCCTGTGGTAGCCCATCAGAAACTGGAGAGTGGATGAAGGGCCACTTGGCCCTTAAAACTGTTGTGCAAACCTGTGATTGAAGCATTGCTTAGGTTTAAGTGTGAACTCTATTGCCCTCTGCCAGCTCTCTCACTCCTTGATGTGCTAAATAAAGGCTGACTGCGTAATGAGGGGAGAAACTGTCGCATTTCGCCTTAGGACCCTATTGAAGGAGCGTTAAAATAAGGCTTGGGAGGCTTGTCCAGTTTATGTCTGATGACATCATTAGTGATTATAAAAAAGAAAATTAAGGAAGAGGGGCTGGTTTGAGCTTTCACCCTGTTTTGTAGCCACTTTTTTAGGCATGCGATAATTTCTCTCCTTTCTCAGGGTTCCGGTTGATGTCCATTACCAGTGCCCCACCAGCGCCACAACTCTCTGGAGTTGTGGCGTGCGCTTGCATGTCTGCTGGTTGCGCGCACCACTCATCCGACCAGCTGGCTGCGTCCTCCACTTCGCATTCTATGTCGGTTTCCAACCCCCTTCTGACTTCCCTGGGCTTCTTATCCTTGTTCCAGTCTATATCCTCCTCAAAGTTAGGCTCTGTGCCTTGTTCTGCATCCCTTCAACTCCTCGCAGTCCCTTCTCCTGGGCCAGTCTTCCTTTTCTGGTCTGTGACTCCTCCCTCCGGGTCCTGCAAGGAATATCCCTTCCTCTGAATTATTGCCATTTTCTGATGTAGCATTAGCCCCTTCCACTTTCTAACACAAGTTCTTCTTATAGGATGTCACCACAGCTTTTCAGCCATCTTGAGGTCGGTCCCGCCCAGATACATTTGCAAGGGGGTTGGGGTCTCCAATATTTGTTTACATCCCTCCTCCCTTGCTTTCTTCCCGGGAAAAAATTATTCTTGAGAATATTGAGAAAGAAAATCTGCATTAATTGGTCCTTTTTCTTTCCGGTGATATGTCTTAAACCTGAAGGGTTTTAAGGCCAAAATCCATCTTAGTATTCAAGCTCTGTCGCCTTTATTTTGAGACATCCACTAAAGAGTGGCATGAGCGGTATACAAATCAAACTCTGGCCCATCGAGGTAATATCAAAGTGTTTTGATGGCCTATTTAACAGCCAATCCTTCTTTTTCCACTATCATTGTATTACGTTATTTAGGAAAGAGTTTCGTACTGACAAACGATGGGCTTCTAAATTCCCTTGTTGTCTTTCTAGGAGAGTATGCCTCCTAATCCAACCCTGGAAGCATCAGTATGAGGAATTAACCTTTATGAATAATCAGAGGTACGTAAAGTGGGTTCCGACGTTAGGATGTTCTGTAACAATTTAAAGGCCCACACTTCGCTAGGGGGGGATTCTGGAGTGTCCTGTTAGTTTCTCTGTTATTCTTTAATAAATCAGTTAGGGGAATGGCCCAATGGGAAAACTCTGAAAATAACCTTCGGTAATACCAACTAGCCCAAGAAAAGCCCACAGATCTTTCTTGGTTTGTGGAAAAGGTATCTGTATTATGGCAGACACCTTTTCCGCAGAGGTCATATCAGTCCCTTCCCTAATAGATAGCCTAATTATTTTACCTGTTTGGCTGCTAGATGACCTTTCGCAGGGTTGACTTTAAGTCCTACTTCTTGTAATGCTTGCAGAACTGCTTGTAAATGGATTAACTTTCCTTACCAAGTAAGGCTGTGAATGATTATGTGATCCACGTAGGCGGCTGCATAGGCGTCATAAGGTTTCAGTATTGTGCTCATCATTCTTTGAAAGGTGGTAGGGGCGCGATGTAAACCAAAGGGAAGTACTGTTAATAGATAAAGACCCAAGGGTGGAGAAAGTGATTTCTTTCTTAGTCCTTTGGATTTAAAGGGATCTTCTAGTACCCTTTACAGAGGTCTAACATATTGATATATTGGCTTGGTCTAACCTTTCAACCATTTCATCAATATCTGGGAGAGGATAAGAGTGATATTTTGAAATTGTATTTACCGCCCGAAAGTCAATACAAAATCTGATAATACCATCAGGTTTTGGGAGTTTTCCACTCGCAAACTGAGGGTTCGATCACTTCTAACTGCAATATTTTCTTTACTTCTACGGCTTTATGTCTGGGCTCATGGATCCTATAAGGCTTAAGCGAGACCCGCTTCCCAGGTTCTGCGGTGGTAGAAAAAAATACCTGGACACCCTTTCTAGCTGTCTTTGCAACATGTTTTTCTTCTCATTTTCCAGTTCGGGATCTATACTTTGTAGTCCAGGTTTCTTACCTATCCCCTTACCTGTATATAGAACTGCTAGAGAACCCTCCCATTTCTTAAAAAAATCAACATAGTAGACGTGTCAGGATAACTGTCACCTCTGGCTTGCGCAGGAGCAGAATGATGCACTCTCCCAATTCCTCTTCCAGACCCTCCAGAAACCTGATCATCAACTGGGTATCTATAAAGCTCTGGGGGGGGGGGGGGGGGGGGGGGTGTTCTGCGTACTTCTCACTGTCTTAATTTTATGTGTTTCGTAGGAGGGCCTGAGAAACTGAAAATACAATTATTTCTCTAGTACGTATTTACTGAACTCTAGGCACAGAGTTACTTCATTTTGATTTTTCCTGTATTCTTAACCTATTCTACTTACCCAGTAATCTAAGACTCAAGCTTCTCTTCTCATAAGTAGAATTGAAGAACTTGTTGGTACTAAAAATAGAGAATATCTTATATTATAGAATTAACTTTTTTTTTGTTTTAACTTAGAAATGAAAATAAAATAATTATAAATAATTAACATTCTTTTCTCAACAGGAGAACTCCTAGAAGAGAGAGGGAGAGAAAGGTAAGTATTCTTCTTTCCCTACTTGGTGTGAGTGAGGATATTTGGTTTTCTTAGAATCTACTAAACAATAATCATTTTGTTCTACGTAACATTTTTCATTTAATACTGTACTGAATATATCACTTAGCTTGCATTTGCAGATTGAAGAACTCTTCTTCGACTCTAGGAATGAGTCTGCAGAAGGAAATCTCGAGTAGGCGTTTCTTCTTAACTTGGGTTCATGAAAAATTGACTTATTTCAGTATTGGAGACACTACTTCGAAGCGCTAGCTGGAACTAGGAAGAGACACGACCTTAATGCGTTAACTTCTGCTAGAAGAGAAACACTACTCCGGTGTTCCGACTCCAGGAACACGCCTCCCTAGAATTCTGCAACTAATATTTAGTCATTCACGAACAGAAAAAGCCTCAAAGCGCAGACTCCGTTTAAGGAAGAAAGCTTCCTTTGTACTGGAAAAAAAAGGTCTGTATACCAGACGGGCTACGGAAACAAACGCTAGCTCCATGACGCTTTCTAATACTCGATGAATGAGACGCAAGCTATTTCACAACGGCATCACAACTAAGGTGCATACTTGAGTATTTACTTCAGTAAAGTGTGCTGTCTCCAGAAGGTTGCGTGCTTCACATAGAATTCTGAGCCCCGTCTTTGAAGTGAACAACTAGTTGCTTCCTTGACTGAAGGCCTGAGCAGCCATCTTGGAATTCCAGTTGTGCCATGCCTTTCTACAAGAGTGATTCTTGTTCCTAAATCTTTCTTCAGGACATGTTTGGTAAGCAATGGCACACGTAGGATAACCCCGAGTTCTTTGAATCCTGCCAACTTGAAAGTCCCTTTTTACAGCATTGATCTCTAGCCAGTAGGTTACAGAGGTCACTTGTTCAGTGACCTTGCCCCTGACTTAACATTTTCTGGTCAGAGATGGGTTGCAGTAGCAAGACAGTCTCCTGGAGTAAAAAAGTTTGTGTTTAGTTTTTTGTCATAATGTTCCTTCTGAGCCCATTGTCCCTGTTCTAGATTTAGTCTCATTTTTCTTCTAACTTCATTCAAGCGAGATTTTTGATTATTCACATACTCTAGGAGATATTTAGACTCATCGCATTCTTGTTCTCATAACTCTTGGGCCATATCTCTGAGTGTGCAGGGTTTCCACCCAAATAATATATTGAAGGGCGAATATCCTGTGCTGCTCTGTTCTTTTCACCTTACAGGAACAGAGTCATGAGCAACTAATTTTTTCCCACCTCCTGGTTTGTAGTTCGAGGAGTTTTTTTCAAGTAGTTTTTAGGGTCGCGTTATATCGCTCAACCAACCCATCCGTTTGGGGGTTGTAAGCTGCAGTTTTTATTTGGTGTATTCCTAACTGTTCACAAATTTACCTCTTGAATCTGGAGGTGAAGGAGCTACCCTGCTCTGTAAGTTTTTCCTGGGGTATCCCGACTCTTGAGAATATTTCAATCATAGCCTTAGCTATTTCGGTTGCCGTAATGGAAAACAACACTGAAAAACAAATTGATACCCACTCCTAGAGGAAATGAGGACTCCTATAATAACCATCCTCACCCAGGAATCTATAATAGGTAATGGCCACAGGGGAGCCTTTGGGGGTCGATATTTACTGTTTTTTGACAGACAGCACATTCTAGGCAATATTGTTTTACTTGTCCATATATGCCAGGCCAATAGAATTTCTCTATAATGGCTTTCTAATTTTTTTCAGGCCCAGAATGGCCCTCCCAACAAATGACTATGGCCCAAGAATAGAACTTTTTCCTGGAAAGGTTCTGGTGCCAATAGCTGTACAGGCTGGGTCTTTCCCCCTTTCTGATATAGGAGGCCTTCTTTTTAAAGAGATGGGGACTTACCACTTGTAGATCCTCTTCTTCACTGACCCATGCTTCTCAGAATAACGGATCTTCTCTTTGGGCAGCCTTAAAACTCCGGTACGCCTCCCAAATTCCCTCATCTTTATATACAGGAAAAGATATCAGAGTTCCATGTTTCTCAGCTTTTCTCTGTTTCTGGCTTTACCTGTGTTTGGGGGTGGGCCATTCTGGCTTTTCCTTGGTTTGGGGGAAGGCCATTCCTCATTTCCTACTCCGGAAAAAGGAGCATCCTCCCACTAGGTATTTCCATCATTCCATGACTCCTTAATTAGTGACTAATTTGGGATAACTATAACATGGGTTTCGGGTCATTTTGGGCTGAACTCCGCTAGCAATTGAATAGGCTTTTCTTTTCTATTCTGTACATCTAGCTTCACTACTGGGTATAATCATTTAACTCCATGTACACATTGGATATTTACCAAACCAATTTGTTCTATAGGGCCCCTGTGAAGAAGCTGAGGTCTCATCACACTCTGCTGACACCCCGTGTCCAGTAAGACCGGTACTGGGCACTGCATTTTACATGTTAGGTATTGTTCAAACAAATGCTATAGATCATTGTATGTACAGTGTGATTAAATAACACTGAGTACTAATTTTACCACATTTTCTTCTATTTTGTGTGATTTTTGTATTCTGTGGGGTGATATACGGATTACTGGGACCACTGTTCCAATGTACTTTCTGCCACTGTTAGTGAGTTTTCATTCTTAAAAGATGATAGGCGGGTTGGGATCCTGGATTTGTATACAATATAGGTTTGGAGACCCCAATGTCCACTGGCACAACCTTCTGGGGACAATACCGGGCTATATGTCACATACCCCCACAATTAAAGCACTGCAGACCAGGGGAAATATATATCCGACACGCTCCAGGGCTCAGGGATACAGTGTTTGGTTTCTTAGTTCCGATCGGCCTCTAGGTTCTGTCCGGACCGACTGCCCTTTCCTTACGATTTCCTTTTTCTCCCTCCCAAGGTCTTTTGGGCCCTACTATATGTGCCTGCTATTTCCAACACAGTTTCTAATATCAACTGACTACGTTGCTTGACCCATTTTTGTACCGGGGATGTAAGGAGGATAAACAATTGCTCAAGTTTTTTCTAACATTTCTTCTTTGGTGGTGGTTTCAGGTTTTAGCTACCTATCCATCATATCCTTCACCCTGTAGTATAAGGCTCTAGGGGTTTTCATTGGACCCTTCTTTGATTTGCGATAACTTAATCTGGTATGCCTCATCATCAACCCTTAATTGTTCTAGTATGAGGTTTTTCTTATTGTCAACGTAAGCTGTTGGATTCTCGGCCTAGTAAGCAGTCTGCAGCTCTCCAGTTACCAAGGGACCCAGATATTGCCCCCATCAGTCTGCCGGCCATGCAGCTGCTTCAGCTAAACGTTTAAAATTGTTAACAAAGAAATTGGGATGTTTTCCACACACATATTTCTGTAATACTACAGAAGGCAAGCAGTATGTCACTGATGTTGTCCCAATACATATGCCAGTTCATCAATTGCTGTTTCTTCTTGAGTTACAGACACCTTCTCCACCTGTCCTACTTGACTCTGAAGAGCCTTATGCAACGATTCCTAGTCTTCGGTGCCCACTGTCAAACTTTTCTAGCGCTTTCTCTAAGCGCTGTTGTCCTTCCCACCCCCTTACCCCCATCTTAGCTATGACAGCCTGCATTTCCTCCGATCCTACTTCTGACACCAGGGAGGGAGGGAGGGTCAGAAATAAGGGAGGGTCAGAAATAAGGCTTAGGAGACTTGTCCAATTTACATATGATGGCTTTATTGGTGATGATACGAAAGAAAATTAAGGATGAGTGGCTTGTTTGAGTTTTTAGCCTGTTTTGTACTTTCTTCTTTAGGCACACAATAATGATTTCTCTCTCCTTTTCTCAGGGCTCTGGTTGATGTCCGTCACCAGTGCCCTGCCAGAGCCACAACTCTCCGGAGTTGTGGTGGATGCTTGCAGGTCTCCTGGTGTGGTCCACCGCTCCTACATCTACCAGCATCCTTGGCCTCCACTTCCGATCCTACGTCAGATTCCAACCCCTTCAGTCCTTGGGTCACTGCAACATCTTTCAGCTGATTTCAGACTTCCCTGGGCTCCTTCTCCTCGTTCCCATCTTTGTGCTCCTCAACGTCGGGCTCTGCGTCCTGTTCGGCATCCCCTTGACACCTTGCAGGGCTTCTGTGGCTCATACCTCCTGGCCCTCCAAGACATAGTCCTTCCTTTCCATTATTTCCCCCTTTTCTGATGCGGCGTTAACCCTTCCCCCTTCTTAAAGCTGATTTTTCCTTTTTAGGCTGTCACCACTGCTTTTCAGCCTACTTGAGGGCTTTATGATACCCGGTATTTCTTCCTTTGGGTGCCCTTGAGAGGGGAGATTTGGACCCTGAGTCTCCCTGTCTTGCGCATACCATTGAGCTGAGGGTAAATGGAAACTATGACTGGATCATTGTGTCCCTAGTGAAATACGGTTGTTACTAAAACCTACTCTAATTCCAGTTATAAAAAGATCAGACCTATATCTACAGAGAATACACCTTACTATTTTGAATTTTACAGATGCAGCAGTAGTGTTCACAACCAACTAAATATATTCCTACTACAATCAGCAGTGCCAAAGCTCAGACAGGAGTAGCCAAGGAGGCACATAGGATTTTAATAGAGGGGTACCAGATTAGCCCAGTTAGCAATAAGTATGGCCCCTGTGCAAAGGAAATGGGGGAGGTTTGATCCTTCACATAAGGCATTAATGGAGAGATTCTCAGGCTGAATTGCTACCTCCCCCACTTGAACTCTTTGGGGTAAGTTGTGATTGCAATTTGCAACCACAATATTTAGAAGAGACATTCTGTGATAAGGCTGAGAGCATGGATTACTATCTCCAAGACAGAACTATTGATGGAAGCACCAGAATAAACCTGGACTGATACTAGTGGCTCTTCTCTGCAGGATCAAACTGTAGGAAGTTTGTGTCATGTCCGGAATTGGGGAGACTCTGATGCAAGAGGCCTGTAGCTTCAGGAGCCTTGGGAGCCTCCATTTAAACACAACGTTGCTTCTAAAACAAATATTCCATGATTTTAATTGAGGATTTCTACTTTCTCAGGGCAAGGGAAGGCCATTTTATTTTCTGGGATCAGAATTCCACAAATAACTCTGTCATCTTTGTGGTTTTAAAGGATTTGTAGAGCGTGGCTAATCACCTGTGGGCGTATCCAGGAACTAGGTTCTTGCTGGGATCAGCCGAAAAGCCAGGTCCCTTTCTGAATTAGGGGTGAGAGGATGATGTTCGGAAGTGATGGGGAAAGTCTTTCCAGGCCTTAATGGCGAGGCTTGTCCTCCACAGTAGTTTCAACAGATGCAGGGAGTGTTTTTACGAGGGGAAGGGAGGCGGAACACAGGTGTCTGGAGGACTGGTGAAAGTTAAGGCAGTGGGTCTCAATTCAGAGGGCCCCCTGGTGTTATTCCACAGGGAGGTGTTGTTCCCAAAAAATAGCACTTCCACCTTGTCCGTGCTGAGCTCCAGGCAGTTAGTCTTTATTCAATTGGCAACGCTCATGATACATTTTTGGAAGTTGGTCCTAGTGGTGGAGGTGTCTTCTGAGAGCGAGAGGATAAGCTGGGTGTCATCTGAGTAGGGTATGATATTGAGGCCATGGGTTCTGACGATGTTGGCCAGGAGTATCACATAAGTATCACATAAGTGGTAAACAGGGTGTGGCTGAGGGATAAACCTTGAGGAATGCCGCAGATGGAAACTTGGGTTCTGAAGTGAAGGATGGTAGGCGGAATCTCTGGGTACGTCCCGCGAGGAAGAATGCAATCCATTTGAGGGGGTCTCTCTGGATCTCGATATGGTGGAGTCTCTTGATGCATGTGTGGTGGGATACGGTGTTGAACACTGCTGAGAGGTCGAGGAGGATCAGAGCTGCTATTTTCCTCCTGTCAAGGAGGGTTCTGATGTCATCACTGGCAGCGATCAGGGCGGTCTTGGTGCTATGGTTGGGGTGGAAACCGGATTGGGAGTGGAGAAGGTGCTTTCTCTCCAGGTGTTGTTAAGGATGTCTGAGCGGTGTTGTTGGCACAGGTAAATGTTCTGTCAACAATAGTTTAACAATATTGGTAGAATACGAATACAGCTTAGCTTGGGGGAGGTGGAAAGGGTGTTTAGTGTTTAATATAAATTTTCAGACAACACTAATTCTGTGCACAATTTATCACTATGAAAAAATTGTTAAAAGGTGGATCCACTAAACTGGCGTTAATATTTTTAGTCTGAAACGAACATATATGATTAACTCAAATTTAAACCCGGAAAAGTTGACAAAAAGATAACTGTAAAATGTTATACAGCACTGTGTGTGAAGTTTAACTGCAATAAAGTCATAACCAAATGAAACCCAAAAGTAATATTTTCTAAACATAGGATTGTGTATATGTGAGGGCTTTAGATCTGATGTAATTTCTTTTGATGCCAATTCCTGTAAAGTCATGGCTTGTGATGCCACTTTCTATGTCAATTCCTGTGATGCCATGCGCTGTGATGTTGTGGGCGGTGATGTTGTGCGCAGTGACAGTCGCGGACGGCATGGGGGGGGACGCGCTGGTTCGGGGGCAGGGGGAGGGTGGGAGCGGGACTGTAATTATTTACAATTTTAAAAAACTTACCTTCCCCCGGGTCATGCGCCGCAGCCTCAGCTCCTGCTGCTCCTGGCCGGGTCCCGCATCAGGAAGCAGGCTTTCTCCCTCCTCTCCCCTCCCCTCCCCAAGCCAATCACAATGCTGCAATGGCATTGTTGTGATTGGTGCAGACGGCATCAAGCCGGGCGCCTGAAGGGAGGCCATTTTCTCAATGTAGGTAGAGTGCGCATGACTGAGTCGGGGCCCACAACAGTGAGCAAGCCACTCCTCCCAAACCAACCAGGCATACCCACCCGCCCGTCCCCAACCAGGCATACCCTGCCTTCTTTTTTCTCGTAGTGCCAGAAGCAGAAACATAAAATGGTACTTTTAGCATTTTATGTTTCTGCTTCTCGCACTGTGAGAAAGCAGTGGGGCAACGCCCCTCCGCTCCAATGGAGGAGCCGGCCCTGCGCAGTGAAGTCGCGCGCAGTGATGTCACTTGCATACTGCATAAGTAGGTGAGTCCCCCCCACTTCTTTTTTTAGGACTTGTGCCCTGGGTATGTAGTACGTAATGAGCATGTGTATGCATATTTTGAAAACCAGCATGTGAGGGCTATAAGGCAACCAAAAATATTTTGTACCATGGCGAGAGCAACTTCACTTTCACAGTACACTGTATTGTATTTCAGTTGACTTTATATAGCACTTAATTGCCCTAACGAGTCATCAAAGCACATTTGATGACAAAAGAGCTGTGGTCTTCATTTGTTAGTGTATTTACACATATAAAGTGTAATGAAGCGGAAGGAATGAGATAAGACAGGCTGATAAGATATTAGAGTCACAATGGAGAGGGTGTGAATTCAAAGTTTATCCCATGGGGCAGTGTCAAATAGCTTTTATCATTGTTTTGTAAGTGTGGAAGATCTCAACTTGTTTTCTTGTGAGAAAGGTGTGTCCAGACAATACTAGCACCTGTGTAGTTATCTGATTTACTTACCTCCTCGTGCACCACGTGTTTGTCCCAAAGTGAGTTCTCTGATAACTGGCAGGGCATTGCACCTGTGTCATACATTATCCCTTTCCTAGGCCTACTCTTTTTTTTTATCTAAACATTCTCTGATCTTTCCACCGAGCTCTGAACCTACGAATAAAGCAACTGCTCTGCTCAACATGATTGGCAATGGGCTGCAGAGCCAAGGACTACTGTGAAATTCTGCAATTCCGAACTCCTGGGCGGAGAACATGTAATCATTCCAAAATGCTAAAAATTGATTTCCTACTTGGGGTGGGAGAGCAGAGTGAAGTAGACTGAAGCACTCCAAATCCAGTAGATTTAGCAGATAGATTAGAAGCCTGCAATCTTCTCCTTGGCACAGGCGATCTACAACTGCATCGCTGATCAGGAGGAGCCCCACTTCGGATTTAAGAATATCAGCTCCACTGCACATCAAGGTCAAACGGCAGCATTATCAGTAACATCTCCGGTTTCGACAAGTTCAGATGCACTGCACATGTGAGCCACAGCATCAACAGCAGATTATAAGGAACTCCTCTCTGGCTCGAATAAGAACACACCTATGGCAAACTCTCACCACAGATTCGTCATAGATTCAACTCAGCTGGAACTCCTAAGATTACAAAGATCAGTGCCACTGCACAGGCGTGCAATGGTAGCAGCACACGGCCTGCAGCAACTTCACTGGGTTGACGCCAACTCCATTACACATGCGAGTAACAGCAGCATTTTCAGGTCTCATGGAACTCCTCTTAGGCTCCTTGGTGCATGCGGTTTACTATAACATCAGCAAATCAGGAGGAGCTCAAAGTAAGCTTTAACCAGATCAGATCATACTAAAAGTGAGTCCTTCTAGCATCATGAGATCAAAAGAACTCCTCTTAGGTTCCAACAAGATCAGCTCCACTGTAAATACAAGCCGAGGTAGCAGCATCAGATCCACATGAACACTCTGAGACTCCAGCCAAGCCTCCGACCTCCACCCCAGTTTACTTCGAATCCAGCAGTACTAAGCCACGAAGGCAGAGGTTTCAGACCTTCATTCTGCAGTCAGACTAATCACCACTCATGATCTGCAGGGGTAATGACTAGGAATTAAATGGCATAGTGAGCTCCGGCCCTCGAACACACATCTAGTCAAAAAAATCATTTTTAAGAAAGATGTGTAAAATATTTTTGTTATCCCAGGTCTAGAATCAACTGGTAAATCCCTGGTTGATGAAGATGGCATAAACATCTTGTTTAACTAAGGAATCGTAAACAAGTTATAAAATCCCTCTGGACGTGGGTAGGTTCTGCAAGTTAAGGTGGGAATCGTCAACCAAATCTTACCTTACACTTGTTTCCAAGGATGTGGCGGAGCAAAAGATAACCAGATTTCTCCTCATCTGTTGCTCAACTAGGTCCCAGAAGGATTAAGAAGCGTATTTAAAAGAGCTCAGAGAAATCCCTTCTGAACTCCAGGACTGCATCAGCTATATTTCTACCAAGATGAGAACTCTTCCTTTTAGTGCTCAAGGTAAAGTATTGGGAAGGGCTGAACTGGGCTCCCCATCCCCTCACATGGATGCCATAAAGGTCTTAAGGCTTATCTCTTAAGCACTAGCATCAGCCAGGGATAAGCCCTTTGTTGGTGAAGTTTGGCGAGCCTGTCCATCTTTGCATCTACATTGCCTTCTCAGTAGTCCCTATCAGGCAATATGTAAGGATGGCAGAGAGGTGCCAAAAAGACGCAAGAAACGCTTGTAATCCAGAAAAGAGACAAATATCCCCAAATATAATATATTCTGAAAGCCCCTGTCCTTTGCTATCTCTCTGGAAGTACCAAAGGAAACCCTAGCTAGGCATGGAAATGTGTAGGAGTGCAATCGAAAGAATGTGAGTAGGTAGAACTTGCAACTGTGATGTTTTAAAAACCAATTCTCAATAAGTAGTGAAATGAAAAAAAGGTTTTATGCGAGAAGAGGGTTGATGCACATACTTTTCAGGTAATATTGTTTGAGTGTGGCTGTTATGTTTGGTCTAATGAACAACCTGGGCGCCCTGCCCTAACCAGGCGGCCCTATTCATGATTTAGGGTAAAGAACCACTGTTTTTGTCTCATTTTACTCAAATATATTATCTATTTATTATACACTAAGTGGAGCATTTTTTGTGGTCATTTTAATTGTGCTCATGTGTGTTGCACAAATACACATTGCCTCTTTAGAGCATTCTAACTGCTGTGTTGCAAGCTACCAGACACAGGTCATCTTTTAGTGTGTATCTAGCTTACCCTTCCTAGAGTGGTGGTTCCTGCTTGTACACGGTGCATACTTTAACAACCAGAACCCCAGTTCTAGCTCAGTAGTATACAAGGCAGTAATCCTTTAAAGCTTCCATTCGTGTCAGTACTATGCCAGCATGATGGCTCAACCAGTTAAGCGCTCGACGAAGTTGAAGTTAACAAAACCAGCTCATCCTTTCATCCCTCTATGGTCTATACAATTTGTGCTATTAAATTAGGGACCAGTAACTAATGTTATTGAGAACATTCTGAAGGTGTAAAAACTAAGGTATAAAGTGCTATATGAACATTGAACATAAATTATCACCATTTTGTTAATATATGTGCATAGTCACTTGAAAGATGCTTATTCTGTACTCTTTCTCCCCGTTATGCTCATTCATTTCACACCCTCTATTTTAGGCTCTTGTTTATTTCACCATTATTTTATTACAATGAGCTGTGTTAACCTTTTTATATTCTGTGCCACTGAATATTTTTACAAAGTTTAGCCAGGTTGCTAAAATGCAACAAAAAGAACATGCCTTCGTGGTGGGCGTGACATTTATATTACGCACTACTTAGAGCAGCGTTGTCCTCATTTCCTGCACATTTGCAGGCAGTGCCTGAAACAAGATAAACCCCCAGGAGACTCGTCAACGGTCGCACGTCATATCTGTCTTTCATCTCACATGCGGAGGGATGCAAAAAACATTCTGTGCAGGGCCTCAAACAAACAGTGATGAAATGCTGATTTACGGGGCGTTTCATCCAGACGTTGAGTCATCTTCAGGGCACTTTACTGTCCCGTCTGTAAATGCCATGCACACAAATAATGGGTGAAGAAAGCTTCCCTTAATGGGTAATTGGTTCCTGCGACATCTTCTCTGCCTTTCAGATCCGTGTCATTCCGCAAATAGCTCCTTTGAATGAGAGCGCTCTTCCATCCAAGGCGTTCTATTTACTACAGCATCTCTCAGAAAGAGGGGGCCGAGGGACGATCGCACATTCAATGGTTTCTCTTTTTACCTTTCTCTAGCCAGCACGTCACGAAGACAAGTGTCTACAGCCCACCGACATGAAAAGCGCGCGTGTATCACAAAGCATTACCAACCAGGCCCTCGCCCCTGACAGTCACGAGAAGGCTCTCCTTGAGCCATGAGGATTTCCAGCCCTCCCTTGACCCGACTTAAGAACATAAATATCTCACATTTTATAAGGGTTTCTATGTGTGCTTCCCTGTAAAAGACCATGCTTTCGCCCTCTGTTTAGAGAAGGCTTTTCTCCACTGTGCCTCCGGTAAGATAGCTAGGGAGAATGGCTCCCTACCAGCATTATGTTATAATTGCGAATAATTGTTTTGCCTCTTCCTTTGTTGTTTCCTGAGTCAGTTTGACACCACTTTATACATCCATGCAGACTGTCTGATCCCTACCAATGGAAATATATGGACGGCTGGCGCATATATAGCACACTTTCACAGAATAAGTCTCAAGGCTCCTATGGAGACTTTACACGATGCTGCTCTTTAAGTTACCTTTCTTTGCTTTTTTCTGTATATTGGATGTGCCATGCTTCTGATACACTCTTGCAGTAACATCTAGAAAGCCCTTTGGTTTCTTTCTTTATCAGGGTGGGTTTTGCTAGGCAGGTGTAACTCCGGGAGACAATGCATTCCTTAAGGGGTATTTAGCATTTATTCAGAGGGTCTTCCTTGAGATCCACAATCCGCGCTGTCCAGATTGTATCTGTCAAAATTGGATTATTATGTGAGGAGGGTGATTACCTACCTCAAGGAATAATCTCAACGTTTGTCAAGGTGAACCCTCATCACTAAATCAACCTGATCTCAACCCCCTGGTAACTATGACACAAAGCAGGCAGGCTTCGCTCTAAGGAAATGTGTTAAGTATTTATACAGTACCAAAACAGTAATACAGTATCAAAACGGTAATGCATAAAAAATGGCAAACAATCAAAATCCCAACCCGAATTGCGGAAAAATAAAGTACAATGTAATAAACAGGGTGCTGTGAAACGCTGAAGGTAAAGCCTCTTTCGTTGGTAGATAAAGCTGTGCACTATAAAATGATTGTGCTTCCCAAGTTTCTTTATTTTTTCCAGAACATGCCATACTGGGTGCAGGAAATCTTTTTATGTCAGGATTGATAAATGTAAATGTGTAAATGTAAATGTGCTTGTACTTATATAGCGCACAGCTACCCCGGTTCGGGGTTTCCCGGCGCTGTACTCATACCCCTAGGGAACCCGTCCTGGCTTTTTCCCTGTGAAATGTCCACTCCTGGGCATCCCCAGGGTGAAGCCAGGCATCCCAGCGCTGTTGGAGCCGTTGTGGAGATTAAGCAAGCTATTGCCCAGAGTTGCAGCATGGGACCCATGATTAGAATAGGCACTGAGGCAAGAATATCCGGTCCGTGGAATTTATAGCCCGAGACCCTGCCGCGACGGGAATCGAACCCTGGTCCCGGACCAGTGCTCTGCATCGAGGTCTGCCGCTCTAACCATTGAGCCACACTTCTCCATTGATAGCACAATTGTTGCCAGACACTTATGTGTACCACTAGAGAGGGGTTTGGCTCTGCCCACTTGATGGGAGCCAGGAGTACAAGTTTTGATTGGGCAGAAGATTCGTGCTTCCACAAAAATGTGCTTACCCTCCACCAGCTGTCACCATTTTATTTATCCATCCAGGTGGCTGTGGTTGTACTTTCAGGGGCAAACACATGGCTTTGAAATGCTGTAAAAGTGTCTTAGATAACACAATCATTTTTGTTGTCTGTCTTTCTATGGCAGCAACACAGATAGAAGACGGACATTCATTAACCCAAATGGATTTTTAAGTCTGGCTTAACAGCACAACTGTCAGCTGACCTTTTAACCTACACCTATATATTGTTACAGTTCATTGCTCCCACACAAATTCATATGGAATTTACTTGTAATACTTCACATTACCATACAACATTCCTTTAAAGCCAAACGTATTGGCACTGCCAGTGCTTATTTCGAAAAGTGGCCAAAATGATATGGACTCTGCTGCAGGATAGAGCACTCCCCCTTCTCTAAGAATTGTGGTAGAAATACTAACAGAGTCTAAGATGAAGGCATTGCACTATATGGTTTGCACAATACTACTAGGTATTATCAGGCCTCGCATATTGTGATAGTGAATGAATGGACCTTTTCATTCCCACAAAATCCTTTGCTCCAAGTGGATAGACATGCACCAGGAGACTTAGGCTATTTAGCGGCACTCAGTGACACATTTGCCCCTCCTCACACACAACCACTGTCGTTTAAGCAAGACAACCTGCCATGAAGAAATTAGGCTGGAGACACACTTGGTAGTTTCAACCCTAAAAAGGAAGCCATACATATCAAATCATTTCTCTATGTACTGTACTGCTTTCTGTTATCTGCGTGCTACAGGGCCTTCTAGAAAGTTTAGCTCATTTGGTAGACCACCTGCTGATTAAATCCTGAGAGCTGTATGAGACCCGCACAAGAAAGTCACAAGAAAGGGCAACCCAACCCTCAGTTGCTACAACAGTACAAGTTACTACAAAAGTGCAGTTTGTGAATACCAAAAAGTAGTAAACTTACTAGCCAGTTCTGTTTGTGAATCAGGCACTATGTGCTTTGTGATTGTCGGTCAATGTTAGAAGTACTTACTTATTGCTGTGCTACGTCCTATGCGGGTGAACAATATGCCCTTTTGCTCTGATGTCACCTCCAGTGAAGAGGGCTCTGTAGTACAATGTTGTTGAGTTATAGATGCGCTTCAACAGAGTACCTGAAAAATGCTTTAAATTATACGACATGTTCCAAGTGCTGGGGTGTATACACAAGACAATTATACGCATGGTACCGATGCAGGTTTGTGGTAGGATGTGCATCTGTTGGTGTTTTATTTGGACTGCAAACTGGTGTCAGTGGACGGATAAGGCTTTAGAGACAGTGTGCTCCTTCTGGTATGGTATGCATGTTTATCATATTTATACTGGAACTTGAATACAAAAGGCACATTCCGCACCAATCTGTGTGGAGCCACTTTGTTGGACTGTGACATGGCGTTAAAAGACTGGGCATTAATTTTTCTCGTTCACTATCTAAGACCGCCCTGCATTGGGCATTTAGAGGTGGAAGTCCCTCAAACGTTGATTCCCTTTTTTAAATAGATGAGCACAACTAACTTCCTTTCATGACTGATGAATTAATACTTCGTTTCTAGTGTGCACCCCATGATCCCCCCCATCCTATTTTAGGTCTGGCAACATAGCGCAGCTGTCTCCTGACCAGATGTGATCAAATACAGAGCTTCCAAGAGTACTATTACATAGGGGGACTTTGGCTCCATCCAGATGTTAGTTTATCTAAGTACAGCTTTTAATTTGTTCAACGCTGTGTGATTTCACAGAAATAGTGCTTTCCCCCCAAACAGCTAAATAATGTGTTAATCCAGCTGCATAAGCGAGGCCCTTTATAAAGGAAAGCTACTGTGTTTGACCTTTCGGTCTTACATATGCCACTGAGATAGATGGAGCTTTCCTTTTAAGGTCAAACAAATGCCAGAGATGATATTAAACAACTTTGCCTCAGTAATTAGATAACTATGGTGTTTGCTCTTTGGTTGCCATGTGTGAGAGCTTATGCTCAGTACAGTAGGCGTTGGTCATGGTGGCATGCTAATGACCAAGGCGGCATGCCAACGACTGAGGCTATAAACTAAATCGGATTAATTTAAAAAAGTTACAATAAAGTCAGTGGGACTGATTTATTTATTGTGAAACGGATACATTAAAGTCAATAGGCATTTAAGGGTGCATTGTAATCACTTTATTAAAATTTGCACAGAGGTGTTTTGTTACTTGGAATTTCACAGTTGATCGTAGAAGGCAAGTGTTTTGGTTTTAGTTGCCCCCTTTGGCAATACTGGAGGATAAAAGATTTGCACTGAGATAATCCTTGTTTGGCTCTTATAGGACCCTAGTATTTTGGTTTCCCAAATGTATATTATTTTTGTACATTTCTAACGTTATGACTGTTTGCATGATGGTTGCTTGTTGAAAAGCTTATGAGAGAATCAGCAGACCTGAGTTGGTTAAGGAGACACACCAATGATAAAGCATACAGGCCTCCGCCCAATAGTCCTCCTTTATATTGATGCAAAACATTTCACAAACATTTTGGCCACGCATCCAAATGAAGTGCTCCCCAATATGGTACATTCAGACCAGAGTGGATTTATTCAGGGCCAAACTACACAAGATAAAATTTGAATGGCTATCCATTTGCTAGAGAAGGCAAACCTCAAAAACATCCCCATGATTTTCTTGTCATTGGATGCAGAGAATATCTTCAAAGGGGTGGACTAACCTTTCCTGCGTCTTACTCTTCAGAAGATGGGCATACTTCCCAATTCATGAAGATGATCTTCGCTAGCTACGCATCCCACGGCTAGGGTCACTCTGAATGGTCACCTCTAATCACCCTTCACACTCTGCAGAGGCACGAAGCAGCGTTGTCCCCTGTCTGTCTCGTCTACTATTTAACCTTTTTATTGAGCCCCTGGCCTGCCTGATCCAGCAATCTCCATAAGCGACGGGGATAACGTTTGGTTTGCATGAATTTAAAACTACACTAAATGCCGATGATGTTCTTCTGATACTAGGTTCTCCGGGAACCTTGTTACCAGCTGTTGTGCATCTACCTCAAGCCCATGAGAAAGCCTCCAGGTACAAGATCAACTTTAAAAAATCAGAAATACTAAATTTGATAATAGAAAGGGGGTGAGCAGGCAGACGTTGTGACACAATTTCCATTGTGATGGGCCAAATCCTGACTTAAATAACTGGGAATGCACCTTACATGATCTATCGGAGGACTCTAATGCCAACTGCCCCGTTTGGTGACAGCTATCACGGCAGACATTCAATTCTGGGGAAAATTGATGCTCTCCTGGTTAGGCAGAATGTAGTTAAAATGAACGTCCTCCCTCCACCTCTTATACATTTCTAGGCCCTCCCAATATGGCTGGATACCACCTACCTAGTACCGGCTTATATCTGTCATCTAGAAGGACAAGGCTCCCAGGCTCCTGCAGAAATTAAGGATGCAGCCTCAAAAACTGGGAGGTCTTGGGCCCCTAGTGTACCTCATTACTATGCTGCTGCTCAACTACGTGTAGTGGTGGAAGGGTCTATGTTGGACTTGGAGCAAAAACTGGTGGGGTATGGACCACGCAATAGTACGGAGACCCCTTTGAGATCTGGTATGGTTGAATAAGCGCAGTTGTCTACAACTGTCAAGACATGGGACATGTATGTAGAGTCACGCGAAGAAGTGTCAAACCCATCTACTTACACGCCTATCCACTACAACCCTGCTTTTACTATGGAGAGTCAGATCTACTGTGGATGGAGGGAAGGAGGGAGGGAGGGTGCACAATGATTTCATATATGTATGAAAATACACCTTCCTGCAATGCAAAAGTTAATTGTCACTGCCAGAATCTGAGAGACTCCACTATGCCCAGATCCGGCACTGGGTGATATCCCACTATCCCTGCTGTGCCACCAGGACTAAAAACACCCATTGAAATAATTTTTCCAAAGCTCATAGGCACTCGGGATACAATCTCCGCTACATACAAGTTTCTCAAAAGGCAAGACACACTGCAAACCTGGATACATGATACAAAGTGCGAAAAATCCCTCGGGTTACAAGGCCTCACTAAGCAGTGGGATAGATTAAGCAGAGACATAAATGCTTCATCTACTTTCACTCTAGGGAGAGAAACACACTGTAAGGTCTAGTATGGTTGGTACTACACTTTAAAGGCTACACCGCACGTATCATAACTCATCTCCTCAATGCTGAAGAACTGCCCAGTGATCCTGCCCTTCTGGGAGGAGAATTCCAAGTTGCTGCATAGGGGACTGATATACCTGATCCCCTTCATGCCAGAAGGAATGTTCTTGGGCATCAAACCAACAAAACTGAAAGCAATAACGAAACACGAATGGAACGTGTGCCTCCAAAGTCTAACAACTGTGAAATAGAAGATAGCTTAAATCTGGAAAAAGGCGGAATGCCCAGCACCCACCCAGCGGTATCATAGATTGTGGATGATATTAGCCATGGAACGTTTGAAAAGTAACATGAATGGTAGCCACCTGCTGTCCAATCTCAAACGGAAACCGCTCTGTGAGCAACTTAGTAGGGGCCCTTCTAATTTATCCCCCACTCCATGCTGGAGTGTCTTAGGCCTTTTCCATTCATTGAGCACCAAGAGACTATACCCGTGTTTGCTACTTATATGCTCTAGATGGGGAGGGGGAGTAAGTAGGTACCTTAGGATCAGTAAAGTGGGTACAAACAGCTTTCCTGAGGGAGGGTTCTGTGGCATGGGGGTTACCCTCTGAGTTAGGATCCGCAGAGGGTGGGCGAGGGGAGATTCAGTGGTTATGGAGATGGACTCTGTGTACTTTAAGTCAGGCACCCTTTATGGAAATGATAAGGTGATTTCTGTAACTGCAATTTGCATGCTGCTGACCCTGAATCCCATTCTTGGATAAAGGACGGGTCAGATTGTGGTCTACTCTGCTTCCAAAAATGTCAATAAAGAGATGTATTAAAAAAATAATACAGACCTGATCTGTTCACTGGTAAAATGTAAGTCCAAAACCACAGGTATGATCTCTTCATTATAAAACATCACAATAAAAACAGTAGGATGGGCTTAATTGTTGTGAAAAGCATTTGTGAAATGCAGTAGGCCTTTAATAGAGGATTGTTATCTCGCTGTATTACAAGCTGTAGAAAGATATTTTGGATAGGATTTTGGTGAGAAACCATGGAGGTAGAATATTTTCATTGTGATAATTCTGGTTAGGTCCCTTGACAAGGGTTTTATATTGTTTTGCCAACTGTAATTTTGTACATTTTTGTAATTTTATAATTATATGCATGATGGTTCCTATCATATGCACACTTCAGTAGGCCAGAGTTTATTATACTGTCAAGTGAATGGTGAAGGCTATGGCCCTTATTAGTCTTTGAGAAAAGTTATGTTGGATTTCAAATGTATAATCTATTTATTATGAAAAGTTTTAAAAAGCCTGAAGCCCTGACTTACTAATTGTGGAAAGCATGAGCTAAAGGCAATAGGCGTTTAACACAGAATTGTTTTTACACTGTGGTCAAACCCAGTAGGCAGGTATTTCAATAAATGGAATCTACCCTAGTAGTAAACAGTTTTGGTGTTGCTGACCTACTCGAACAAACCATTGGATAGAAGATTTGCCCAGTCATCATCCTTACAAGGCCCTTCTATGAGGGATTTTATATGGTTGTGGTAAGTGCAGTTTTGCATATATTTGTAATATGCAATTTTAGTACAGTACATCTGAAGGTTGCATTGTGGGGAAACTTTTGCTTCATCTGCTTCAAATGTTTAATTTTCTTTGTTATTTCAAACACATGCCTACCAGCTGAATCCAGGCAAAACTGAAATTATTCTGTTTTGGAAAACCCAAGGCCTATGGACCCCAGACTGGTGGCCTTCGGAGCTAGGCAAGGCCCTTCTCCAGGTAAGGTAGCAAAGAACCTTGGAGTTAAGGTAGACCGGGAACTAAACATGAAGGAGCAATTTCTATCCACCACAGGCATTTTCTTTTCTACATTACGCCTACTAAAGAAAGCCCTGCCGTTTCTTCCTCTGACAGCCAGAAAGACCTTGGTACAGGCTCTTGTGGTAGGTTTGTTGGATTATGGAAATGTGCTACTAGCTTCAGTCAAAGAGTCCTTAATAGCCTATCAATGAGGATTAACGTTAAATCAATTCTTCATTATTACAATTAAGGCTCATATCTTGTGAGTGGGGCAATGTGACAATCCTCATTACCATTCCCTCAGTTAATTTAAAAAATGACTGGAAGAACCCTAATATCTAAAGACAACAGAAGTATGTAAAGAAATTAAAGACTACGGATGCAGCAAAAACCAGAAATAGTGGTGCACTGAAAACATAAAGGAACACTTTCAGAGAAAACAAAATATGCGATAAAGTATTACAGCATGCAACTGCACTGGAAACACGCAAGGGAAGCTATACAACAGTTGGGAGAAATACCAGGTGTATAGCACAGTCAGAACAGGACAGGCTTGCAACAGAAGGTGAACTACAGAATTGTAATTCAATGTGATTTTATCCAAGAGTAAATCTAGCACACACTATGAATGTAAACACTGCTAGACACTCTGCTACTCCATCAGATGCTTGGGAGAGGATATGAGGTGTGAAAAACAATGAGCTCAATTACTTTTCTAAAGTGAAGGAGGATCTTATACTACCTTAAGGGCTAAGTCTGTTGACCTACCACTGAGAATCTAACCTCCCCCACACCCCCTTCCCCCTAGTTGGGGGCAGGAAGCAATTTTAGGAGAACTGTTTGACTCTTATTTGTAGAGCAGAGATCACTGGTGCTTAATGTGCAGCATCTGATTTTGAAGTTTAAAGTTTGCAAAACTATCCCACGCCATGCTTCAGATCTGGAAGAGAGTTCTAGTAGGCAATAGTGGCCTGCCTTAAAACAATTGTATGGAGATTATGTATAAGGCTCCCAGTTTTCCATTTTTACAGATAAATACAGAGAGAAAACAATGTGTTTCCTGTCTTTATTTATTTTTAAAAGCAGAAAAATACTAAGAATTGTGCTTTTTTGTGAAATACTCTCTATGCTTTTTTTCATGAAGCCGAGCAGACAGATAGCATGGGGAGCTACAAAATAGGAAAAGATTTCTAAAGTACAGGCATATGTTCACATATATTTATAGTATAACGCTAATATGCACCTATGGGTATAGTTTTGTTGTATATTGTAATGAGGCTGCTTAATTTGCTAAAATGTGACAGGCATCCACGTATGAGGGCACGCCTAAGAGGTGAATAAATATGGAAATATACCATTTTATGATTTCATTTATTGTGAAAAAACAAAATAAATATGGATGAATACCAATAAGATGATCAAAAAATCCGTATGTACGGAGCCCCGATTCCCACCTCCTGCCCAGACATCACCAGGGCGGTCTTCCTGGCTTGGCGGGCAGCGCTCCGCCACACCAGATGGACCGGGAAGCTGACGCGCGCCACCCCTCTCTGGCATGGGACATGGTTACGGGAGGTTGCGGGGTCGGAGGGTTTTGAGCCGTGGGATTTGCTCGGCATCTCCCAGTTGGGAGATGTATGGCGGGAGGGACGCATGTGCTCATATTCGGAACTGCAGGCGCGCTTTTCTCTCCACCCGTCCCAATTCTATAGGTACCTTCAATTGAGACACGCCATACGGGCCCACACCCCGCTTGACATCCGGCTGCTGGATCATAGCCCCCCGGAGGCTCAGGTCCTGATGGGTAACCTAGGAAGGGGAGGCATATCCAGAATATATCATTCCCTTGTTAACAATACCCCTGTGCCCCAGGAGGGTCTGAAGGAGCGATGGGAGGAATGGGTGGGTCCCCTGGACGAGATCGATTGGCGGGAAGCCCTTATGGCTCCCAGGCTAGTGACGGCATCCGCCAAACTGAGACTCATTCAAATCTACTATCTGCGCACGGCCTACCTTACACCAGCGCGCCTGCGCCGCGCGGGCCTCTCCACCGACGCAGCTTGCCCTCGTTGTAGCTTTGACCCGGCTGACTTCCTCCACATGGTATGGTCCTGCCCGGAACTGGAGGGGTATTGGCGTGGTATAGAGACTGACCTGACGGAGGTCCTGGGGTGGGAGGTGCCGCACGACCCCAAACACATCCTACTGGGTATCACTGACGGCCTGGACGGCACGCGCGCTGAAAAAGTGTTTCTCATGACAGCGTTAATGGTGGCAAAAAGGGACATTGCAGCAGCCTGGAAACAGCCGCAACCGCCTAGTCTGACCAGGTGGAGCGCGGGGGTGGACTGGTGTGCGGCGCAGGAGCGGACTCTTTACCAAGCTCGGGGCTGCCACAAAAAGTATCGCAGGGTTTCGGGGAAATGGTTAGGGAATGTATTGTGATTGGTGGGGTGGGGTGGGGCGGAAGGGGGAGGTGGTTCGGGGGTGGGGGGGCGGTAAAGGGGATTGATTCCCAGATGGGACTAATGTATAAGGCTGGTCTGAAAGGCTCACTGTTTTTTGTTGCACAAGAAAGCAATAAAAACTTGTTTATCAAAAAAAAGATGATCAAAAAATAGATATGGATAAGTACAGACAGAAATGTTATTATTATTTTTTTTTAAAACATAAAACCGGGAGCCCTAATTATGTAGTATGAAATGTTAGTTATCTAAGTTCCTACTGCTGCCCTCCTTTGCTAATTTATATTTAGCAATTATTAGTGATAAATTTAGTCCCTGCTCAATCGTACCAAGACCTGTGCGAAATCCATATTGGTAAATCGATAGCACACCTTTTTCTTCAGCCCATGTCTGTAATTTATTTAAAATGACCCTCCCTGCAACTTTCATAAAAGCATCCAATAAAGAAATTGGGCGGTAGCAGCTTGGGTCATTTCTGTCTCCTTTTTTAAAAATGGGGATCACGACTGCATCCGTCCAAGTAGAAATGAACCTGTGGCGATTGCAACCATTTAAAACATTCGATAAGAGCGGGCCCGTAGCGCTATATTAGTTTTGTAGACATCCACCGGGACGCCATCCGGCCCTGGTGCTTTCCCTGATGCACTCTCAGTAATAGCCCTAGTGACTTCCTCAAGGGAGAGATCAATATCTAATGGAAATATACTGGCCTGGACATTTTCTTCTTGCCCCATTTTGGGTGGAGCCATCTCATTAAAAACAGTGGTCTCATCATTATACAGACCCGCGAAAAATTCCACCCATTTCTGCTCAGTAATTACTATATCCATGATATCGGTCTCCTATTCACAAAGAATGGAGCGTTAACAGCTTTCCAGAAACCGGTAGTATCTTTCTTTAGGCATGCCTGGTGCAGAGCATGCCATGCTTCATTTTTTAATTGTTGTTTTTCATTTTTTTAAGGCTAATCGATATGAGGTTCTTGCCGGTCTTACTTCTTCCTTACATCTAGTTTTACTATGAAGGGCATTTTTCAAATGAGAGTGGGCCTTACTACAATCTCTATCAAAGCAACCCTGTGGTTTGTATGCTCCTTGTTGCTGTTCGTTCTTTAATAAATCCCGGGCCTGGTCAATTATCTTGCTAAAGGCATCAAACATTTCTACGTCATCCCTCATCTGTGAGAGGCAAATTTCAATATCATCTAGTGACCTTTTGACTAATTGTTCAAGAAAGGCCACAGGATCCACTTTTGCCCAGTTCTAAGTGTCCCCATTTGTGCTAGCTAGATTAATATTATAAGTGTAGTGAGTATCATTACTCATAGTTTTCATTAAAACTTTCATACTAATATCTAATCGAATCGGGTAATGATCACTCATTAGAATATCAAGGCTTTCACAAGAGGAAACAATAAGCGAGTATCTTTTTGACATTATAACATCCTCTCCCATTAAAAGTGGGCTCAAAAGGTACAGACGGTCGACATAGTTCGTTTGCATATCCTAAATCAAATATAAAAATTATCTCATTTAACAGGTCCCCTATGACTGTGTGCGAGAAATGTGTAAATATTTCTTCCTTATAGTTGCCTAGTCCACAGATCCCCTGTTGGCTATGTTGGCATAAGAAACAGTTAAAATCACCCACCCATATGATAAACATGTCCTCAGGCGTTTTTTTCATCTATATTTTTTTATATTTGGCCGAGGTCCGCGAGGACGTTCAACTGTGTTTTGGGAATATTGTTATAAAAATGTATTAACAATACAAGCCTTTCTCCCCCTATGCCCATAGTTAGTATCTGATAGTAGTCGGACGTGTTGACAAGGTCCCCGTTAGTGAAACCTGCCACATTGGAGACATAGATACATAAGCCCCCTTTATTCCGCCCCTGCTTACTAATACTAGCTGGTGTATTAAAAGTTCGGAAGCCATTTATATGGTGTTCTCCAGTAACCCAGGTTTCTTGGAGGCAAATTAAAGAAAATTCATCTATAAAAGTTAGCCACTGTGTGTCTTTTACTTTAGTAATTAGTCCCGCAATGTTCCTTATTAGTACTTTACTCAATTTGGTGGTATTTAATTTTTGTCAGTCCTCCTCCTGAATCACTAAGGGTAATGTTTCTGCTTTGGCTATCCCCTTGCATGGTTAATGTTTTTATTTTGCTAGGTCCTTCTCCAGTGTTGCCTTGTACTACGGCATAGTTTTCACATCTTTCCCCTCCCTCTTTATTTCTATATAGACTCAACGTATGTTGTCTTCTTTCCTCATACGGGGTGTCAATAACATGTCCCTGTATATACGGGGTCACGCCCAATGCAGATGTCAGATTTTCCCTCCTGTGACCATCCTCTCCCCCTTGCTTTACTGTTGGTCAATCTAAATCTTCCGTTGAGGTTAACAGGTCATAACGGTTATGCAGTGGGATGCACCATGGCTTTGTTAGATCCGTATGAAAATCCCTAAGTACTAGCAGGGAGCTTTGAAAGCAACGTTTTGGGGGGGGTAGAAGGCCCCTAAAGGTAGAACATTGCTTTCATTATGATTGTAGGATGCATTTCCTACTCTAGCAAGAATTGCGCACACTAACATGGGTTCACTGAATGTCAAGACTATACAATCCCCATGTAAGGCTTTTCGTTCCTTTCCCACCCACCTCACCCTTCTTGCCATTTTAAAATGTTTTAACAATGCATCTCTAAGACCGGATTGTCTTCCTAGCCAGTGTAGGGACTTATTACGAAGTTCCTCCCACGTTTCAGACTCTAATGTATGTATTATTGGTGCGTTGGCCAAGATTACTACATAGGGTGTAGCTACTGGTGGTAAATCAAGGCGATCACCCACTATGCTTTCTGGGTTTGATCTCGACCTAATTGGGGACACTCCTATATTACTATTTGATCTAATCTTCTCCGTTTCTAACATATCTGTACCATCTATGGCATATGAATCCTTTCTAGGGGGGGGGGGGGCGGGGGGGGGGTCGGTCTTTGTGGTGCTAATCTAGATGCAGCATGGGGGATATCTCTTTTAAGGGTAGCTCTGACATTCATTTTAGTAGGCCCATTTAGTTGTGTCCCTGTATATGTGGTCAATGGTGTATCATCACCTTTCAACTGCACCCCCCCCCCCTGCGGTGATGTTATTCATTCCACTTAAGAGCCCCTCCAGGTTTGCTACTCTATCTGTTAAACTACCCAGGGCTCCCACCATGTGGCAGTACACTTCCTCTATTCTCTTCGATATTTTTCCCAATAGCATGGTTTGACCCTCAATTTGGGTATTCAGGGAAGATTTACCCGTGCCGACAGAATTTTTAATGGCAAGTTGTTTTAATGGTATTTGTTTACCCGGGGTTTTCCTTTTTTTTTATGTCAAATTTTTATGCCGGCTGACGGGACTCTTCCCTGCCGGATTCACGAGTGTAATGGCCTTTATCATATCTGGGTTCTTACTTCGCTTCAAGGGAGGTTAGGAACCATCTTGTGAATCACTCACATCTATGGAATCGGAAATCTCTTGGCTGCACCCCTTTTGCACCCCCTGTGCGATCTGTCTCTCACTCGAGTGTATAATAGATTTAATCAGTGCACCATTCTCTTCAGTTTGCATGCCCGCCTCCCTTTTGTCAATGTTTCTTCTACCGTATTAATTTGCTCTTCAATAACCCCCATTGCACCAGTCAAATATATCAGCAAAGATGTTTGTCCAGCTGGTTTTGGATCTGAATTTACCCCAGTAACAATGTGGCCCAACTTTCTTTTAGTCATTTTCCTTACTTTTGCACCCTCTCAAATGATGGTAAATAGTATATTGTTCTATAGGTGCTTACATGTATATATGTCCCTGTATATCCATCTCGGCTTGAAGGCTTAGAGGGGTGGCCCAGCCCGGCCTCTTGTCGGTCTCTGACAGGCACAGACGGGCCCGCCCTTGGCCCGGGCTTCGCACGGCGCGCGCACGTCCCGCGTAGCGAGAGCCGCGCTGAGCTTTATGCACCTCTGTGCACGGGAGAATAGCGGCAGCGCCTCCTGGTGCGAGCGTTAGTAGCAGGGCAGTATGGGAGCAGTAGTCCCCTTACCAGCAAGTGTCAGCGGTTCCCGCGGAGCAGTAGCCACGCTGAGCTTTATGCACCTCCGGGCACGGGAGAATGGCGGCAGCGCCTCCTGGTGCGATCGTTAGCAGCAGGGCAGTATGGGAACGGTAGTCCCCTTAGCAGCAAGTGTCAGCGGTTCCCGTGGAGCGGGAGCCGCACTGAGCTTTATGCGACTTCGGGCGCGGGAGAATGGCGGCAGCGCCTCCTGGCGCGAGCGTCAGCAGCAGGACAGTTTGGGAGCAGTAGCCCCTTAGCAGCAAGTGTCAACGGTAGTGATCGTTCGCTAAATGGCAGCTATGCGTGGATCCCACCAGGGCCCCAGGTGTCTGCGAGTTATAATGATGTTGTGGATTTATGACCGCACTCCTCCAACAATCACACCTCTGGCACTTCGTCACATGAAGGCCTCAAAAGGGACGGCCTTACTGCGTGGTACAAGGGTCCTGGGCTTTAAAGGCGCAACTGGGTTAATTACTTATACAACGCACATTAGTCCCCGTGCGGTTCAGAAGGACGGCAGCCCCTCCAAGTAGCGTTTTGTCAAGGAAGCCCCACCTGGCCCCGCAGGTAGTCGAGGGGTGTAGTGAGTAGTGGTGAAGCGAATCTTTAAAAAGAAAAACGTCTCCCCACTTCCCCGTGCGCCGAGCGCACAGCAGTCTGTAAGCACCATGGGGGGAGGGGGGGGGGGTGGTAGGGATCCGAACGCAGCTCCCGCCACTCACCTCCAACACGGAAGCAATCCAGAGGGCGCAGGAAGGATCTCAAAGCGGCCGCATACACCAGGACCTGCAGAGCGAGTTGGTCCAATCGCGCACTGCTGGGGCCTCCAGTTGGTAATCGGCTGTGGTGCAAGTGGGCAGTCAAACTGGTACCAACGCGGTGCGGGGCTCAGGGACGGGTAGGGGCACACCATGCAGAGTATCCAAAGCAGATGTGGCAGCTACATTTTGATTGCCTATGAGGAAAGGGAGAGTGCTAAGCTTGGAGCCTCTCAGAAAGGTTTGCCATGGAAATCTCACGGATTTCAGATATTGTGCCATTTTTCAGAAAGAACATCTGAATATTACTTGCGGACAGCAATCATATGTTTCCCACAATCTGCGTTAAAATGTAAGGATTGAGCCATGTGGAAGGGAGAGTGATAGAAGTGTATGACACAAACGCATAGTAGCAGTACACCATAGAAGCTGCGCCATTTAAAACTTACTGATTACGAGGCACCTGACCAAGCCACAAAGGTAATGAAAGCAGCAGGGGCCGGCATGGAACGGAGGTAGGGGGCGGGGCGGGGCGGGAGGAGGACGGAGGACGCAGGGGGGAAGCGGGTATAAAAAAATTAAATTAAAACATACCTTCTCGCCGGTTTCTCGCCATGTCTCGCCTCCATAGTACTCCCTCACTCTGCCTCAACAGGAAGCACACCGAGGCTTCCAGTCAGCCAATCACAACGCTACCTTACCAGCGTTGTGATTGCTTTGAGTGCCGTGTTTCAGCGAAGCGACCCATACTGGAGGCCTAGAGAGCATGCGAAGTGCGCAAGACTGTTTTGGGCAACCAGAGAGGCCGGCCAAGAAGTCATTGCGAAATTAGGAGGGTGCTACCACTCCTCCCCTGCACCTGCCCCCTTATGCAAAGCTGCGGAAATAGGACAAAATAAAATGATAATAACACAAGTTTTATTTTCCCTTTGTTTCACTGCAAAAAAGCGGTGGCGATGCTCCTCCACCTTAGCGGAAGAGCCACCACTGAACTGGTCTCTACCAAACATATACAATTGAAAAGCATCATGAAGAAAGCTCTCCAAGTACCCTTGTGTTGAAGCAATGTTTAAAGAACAGGAGGAATTCATGATCTGTGAGGCACCGCTATCTGAACCTTCCCTACCTCCTTTCTCACTAAGTAAATAACTCTGGAAACTGATATTTCAACTGTACTGGAAAGTCTTATCCAATGTACAATGACAGACAACCGAGTCAGAAACTGTAACCTAAAGAACATCTGCTGCTGTGAAGAGAGATTCTTTATCAAGGGGCACCAGACAGCAGTGAGCTTTTTCGTGCCCCTATACCCCCTTAGTGGGTCTGGCATGTATGAATATCACACTTTTTTTTTGCAATAATCTCTGTTCGGTAGAGTGCCAAAATGTATGAAATAACATCCCTGTCGCAATCCGTCAACACAAGTCAAAATCAACCCAAAGTCACAACCAATTCCAAGTCTATAGGATGGATATTTTGGAATACTGTAATAAAAGATTAAAATAACTGAACTTATGAGGTCTGAAAACAAGAACTTTGTCAAAGAACCTCCGGGCTCGGAATTCATGTTTACTCGTGTCATCAAATAAACGCAAAATGTTACCCAGGCCGAAGCAAAGCCAGGCCTGGCAGATCTGAAGGACTGAATAGAGGCGTGAAATATAAATGCCAAATGATGTGCTCTCCAAACAAATTAGGTCTAAACTGTCTGGTAGGTTGCGAGGATACACAGTTCACATGTATTAAGCAATGCTCGCCATAAAGAATACTCACATTCTCACTTTTAAACAGTTTTATGTGATGCTCCCTCGTTCAGCTGTTAATGTTCGGACAATCTGGACAGTATTAGCCAATGGTAGTATTTTTCCTCCACAAAGGCTTGTTTCTCTCTGGCATCAAAAAGCACATGCACGTTGAGGATGATCATGGTACATTTTACAATATTGATCCCCTCTTACTTTCACATGGTCAGAGAGAGAGATGTCATATAGAGGAGTAGAGTATTGTAGTGGAGTAGAGTGTTGTAGAGTGGATTGACGCAGAATGGATCATAGAGTGGAGTACACTAGAGAGTCGTGGAGTAGCGTAGAGTGGAGTAAAGAGTTGTAGAGTGGAGTGGAGTAAAGAGTTGTGGAGTGGAGAAGATTGGAGTGGTGTGGAGTGACAGAGTGGAGTAAAGTGGTGTAAAGTGGAGTGGAGTACAGTGGCAGGGAGTGGGGTAAAGTGCAGTGGAGTGTCAGAGTGCACTGGAGGGTCATAGAGAAAAGTGTCATACAGTGAAGTAGAGTGTCGAGTGGCTTTTCTTAAAGTGGAGTGGCACAGAGAGGCTTAGAAGGTAGTAGAATGGAAGAGCATAGAGTGGAGGAGAGTGTCATACAGTGAGGCACAGTAGACTGTCAGAGAGGAATGGCATAGAATGGTGTAGTGGCATAGTGGAGTGGTGTAGAGAGGAGTGGAATGTTGTAGAGTGGAGCAAAATGGGGTAGAGTGTTGTATAATGGAGTGGTGTAAAATGAAGCAGAGTGTCGTAAAGTGAAGTGGTGTAAAATGGAGAAGGGTGTCAGAGTGGTGTATAGTGTTGTAAAGTGGAATAGAGTGTTGCGGAGAGTGGAGTGGCACAGAGTGGCGTAGATTGGAGTAGAGTGGCGTAGAGTTGAGAATCGTTGAGTGGAGTGGCCTGGAGTGGTGTAGAGTGCATGGCGTAGAGCCGTGGTACTCGTAGAAAGGCCCGCAGGCGGACAGTAAACACAGAAGATGACCGCAGCAGCACACGTAGTGAATACGTATTAAATACGTATTCACTACCTATGCTCCTGCAGCCATCTTCTGTGTTTACTGGCGTCCTCTCTGACCTCCCACATGGCACAGTCGGAAGCTTCCGTAAAGTCCCTTTAAAAATCAGCTGTAAGCGTTTTTACAGCTGACTTCTGAAGGGCCTTTTGGGAAGCTTCCTGTTTCGTGTTGCCAACGACGTCCTCTTCTCCCGCAGCTTCTACTCCACCCACAGAGACAGACACACAGAGACAGAGAGCGAGACACACAGAGACTAAGACAATTACTCACACAGACCCACAAAGACACACCTACACACAAAGACACAGACACAGAGAGACAGAGACACACAGATAGACACACACACAGAGACACAGAGACAGACAGAGAGACCCACAGACGCTCACACAGAGATAAACACACACACACAGAGACACAGACACAGAAACACACAGAGACAGAGACACACAGAGACAGAGACAGAGACACAGAGATAGACACACATACATACTCTGAGAGACAGACACACATACACAGATACAGGGACAGACACACAGAGACAGAGACGCACACACAGATACAGAGACACACACAGACACAGAGACACACACACACAGAGAGACAGACACACGCACACGGACAGAAACACACACAGAGACACACATACACACGCAGACACACACCGATAGAGACACACAGAGACCGACACACACACAGACACTCAGTCACACACACAGACAGACACACAGACAGACACACACATACTCCGAGAGACAGACAGACACACACACACACAGATACACACACAGGAACAGACACACACACACAGAGAGACAGAGGCGCACACAGAGACACACAGACACACACACACAGACACGCACACAGAGACACGCACACAGAGACACGCACACAGAGTCAGACACGCAGACACACGCACACAGACAGAAACACACTCACAGAGATGCACACCGACACACACACACACACACACACACACACAGGTAGGCACACACAGAGACAGGCACACACAGACAGACACAGAGACAGACAGACAGACGTGTGTGTATGCGGGGTCTGGTGGTTCAGTGGACTAATGCGCCCACTGCAGGGGCCTGTGTTCGACCTCATGGTTACAGTTTTTTTTTACTCCAGCCCCGCCCCTACTGACCCCGCCTCCACAGGTGCGGCCCTCGGCCACAAACCACACTGTAAATTTGGCCCCCAAGAGAAAGTTTGTGAGTACCCATGGCGTAGAGTGTCATGGAGTGGCTTAGTGTAGAGTGTCGAGGAGTGGTATAGAGTGGCGTGGAATAGAATGGAGCGGCATAAAGTAGATTGGGGTGGAGTGTGTTGTAGAGTGAAGTGTTGCATAGTGGAGTACGGAGTTGTAGTGTGGATTGGCACAGGGTGGAGAGGCGTAGAGTGCAGTAGACTGGAGTGTAAGGGTGGAGAGTCATGGAATGGAGTAGCAGAGTGGAGTAAAGTGTTGTAGATTGTTGTAGAGTGGTGTAAAGTGGAGTGGCGTAGAGTGGAGTGGCAAAGAATGGAGTAAAGTGGCGTGAAGTGTTGTACATTGGAGTAGAGTGTCAGAGTGAGGTGTCAAAGTAGAGTAGTGAGGAGAAGCGTGGAGTGGCGCAGAGTGAAGTGGCATGGAATAGAGATTAGTCAAATGGAAGGGCAAAGAGTGGAGTAGAGTGTTGTACAGTGGAGCGCCGTAGACTGTTAGAGAGGAGGTGCATAGACTGGAAGAACAGCATATAGTGAAGTGGTGTAGAGTGGAGTAGAATAGGGTGGAGTGTTGTAAAATGGAATAGATTGTCAGTGTGAAGTGACGTAGACTGGAGTGACAGTGTTGAACAGTGGAGTAGAGTGTTGTAAAGTGGCGGGGAGTGGAGTGGATTGTTTTAGAGTGAAGTGGAGTAGAGTGTTGTAGAGTGAAGGGGCACAGGGTGAAGTAGACTGGAGTGGCACATGGTGGAGAAGCGTAGAGTGCAGTAGACTGGAGTGTTGTGGAGTGGTGTGGCATAGTGTGCCATAGAGTGAAGGGGAGTATCGTAGTGTGAAGTAAAGTGTCAGAGTGAGTAGAGTGGCACAGAGTGGAGTAAAGTTGCGTGGCTTGGCATAGAGTGGACTGTCCTAGAATGCAGTGCAGTGTCAGAGGAAGTCTCATGTAGTCACATGGTGTAGCGCGGAGTTCGTAGAGTGCAGTATCGCAGAGTGGAGTGTCGTAGAGTGGAACGTCGTAGAGTGGCATAGATGGAATAAAGTGTTGTAGACTGGATTGAGTGGAGTGTCAGAGTGTCGTGTCAGAGTGGAATAAAGTCAGATGGAGAGGCGTAGAGTGGAGTGTCATAGAGCGGAGTAGATGAGTAGTGTAGAGCGGAGTGGAGTAGAGTGGAGAGACCTAAAGTGGAGCGGCCTAGAGTGGAGAGGCCTAGAATTGAGCAGAGCGGAATAAAGTGGCATAGAGTGTCAGAGTGGAGTGGCATACACATGAGTGGCATTGAATGGAGTGGTATAGAATGAATCATAGTAAAGTAGCATTGAGTGGAGTGGCACAGGGTAGAGTGAAGTCGACTGGACTGTCGTGGAGTGGCACACAAAAGAGGGGAGTAAAATGTCATAGAATGGATTGGAATTGGAAGGGTACAGAGTGGAGTAAAGTTGTGTGTAGTGGTGTAAAGTGCCAGAGTGGTGTAGCGTGCCAGAGTGGTGTAGAGTGCCAGAGTGGAGTAGAGTGCCAGAGTGGAGTAGAGTGCCAGAGTGGAGTAGAGTGCCAGAGTGGAGTAGAGTGCCAGAGTGGAGTAGAGTGCCAGAGTGGAGTAGAGTGCCAGAGTGGAGTAGAGTGCCAGAGTGGAGTAGAGTGCCAGAGTGGAGTAGAGTGCCAGAGTGGAGTAGAGTGTCAAAGTGGAGTAGAGTAGAGTGGAATAGAATGGAAGGGCATAGAGTGGCGTGCAATAGAGCGTCAGAGTTAAGCGGAGTAGACTGTCAGAGAGGAGTGGCATGGTGTACAGTGGAGTGGTGTGGTGTAGAGTGGAGCAGAATGTTGTAGAGTGGAGTAAAGTGGGGTGGTGTGTTTTAGAGTGACGTATACTGTTGTAAGTGGAGTAGAGTTGTAAAGTGGATCAGAGTGGAGTGGCATAGAGTGGAGTGGTGTAGAATGGAGCATAGTAAAGTAAAGTGGCATTGTGTGGAGTGGCATAGAATGCAGTGCAGTAGAGTGGAGTGGCATAGAGTGGAGTGGAGTGTCATAGAGCAGAGTGGAGTAGAGTAGCCTAGACTGGAGTAGTGACCTAGAGGGGAGTGGCCTAGAGTGGAGCACAAAACACACAAGATGATGGACGGAATGTTGCACATTGGCAAAACATTCACCCCCAGTTAATCCATTGTTATTTTGCTCACCACGCCACCCCAGTTCAGACATGGCCATATGCAAATCAGTCTTGACCCTGTGCCTCATGGGAACAGTCCAGCCCGAACTGCCAAGCCATGTCTTTCCTGGACCGGAATCAAGCATCCAGGACCGGTTTCGGGGTTTCACCACTCTTCAGCCAGGATAGCTTGACTCCAGTGGCGTAGTGAGCACGGGACCCACGTCTGGGCATACCCTTCCAACATAGGGCGAACAGCAAAACACACAAGATGATGGACGGACTGTTGCACATTGGCAAAACATTCACCCCCAGTCACAGATCTGGGTTGAATCCATTGTTATTTTGTTCACCACGCCACCCCAGTTCAGACATGGCCATATGCAAATCAATCTTGACCCTGTTCCTCATGGGAACAGTCCAGCCCGAACTGCCAAGCCATGTCTTCCCTGGACCAGAATAAAGCATCCTAGGACCGGTTTTGGGGTTTCACCCCTCTTCAGCCAGGATAGCTTGACTCCAGTGGCGTAGTGAGCACGGGATCCACGTCTGGGCATACCCTTCCCACATAGGGCGAACAGCAAAACACACAAGATGATGGACGGAATGTTGCACATTGGCAAAACATTCACCCCCCAGTCACAGATCTGGGTTTAATCCATCGTTATTTTGTTCACCACGCCACCCCAGTTCAGACATGGCCATATGCAAATCAGTCTTGACCCTGTGCCTCATGGGACAGTCCAGCCCGAACTGCCAAGCCATGTCTTCCCTGGACCTGTAGAGTGGAGCGCTACAAAGCAGAGCGGAGTAAAGTGGCATAGAGTGGAACAGAGTGGAGTGGTGTAAAAATGAGTGGCCATAGAGTGGGGTGGCATTGAGTGGAGTGGTGTAGAATGAAGCATAGTAAAGTGGCATTGAGGGGAGTGGCGCAGGGTAGAGTGGAGTGGAGTGGAGTCAACTGGAGTGTTGTGGAGTGGCATAGAATAGAGTGGAGTAAAATGTCATAGATTGGAAGGGCACAGAGTGGAGTACAGTTGCGTGTAGTGGCGTAGAGTGCAGTGGAGTGCCAGAGTGGAGTAGTGTGTCATAGTGGGGTAAAGTGGAGTGGCACAGGGCGGAGTGGTGTAGAATGGAGCATAGTAGAGTAAAGCGGCATTATGTGCTAAAAACATTACACCCTTTCCAATCCTTAGTGCACAGTAAGATTGTCACATAAATCCTCTCACTTTGCAGTCAGTGAAAGAAGAGTAAATACCGAACTGCCTCAAACTACCTGAGACGATAGAGTCTAACATTAGACCTCTGTCTCTGAATACAGAACAAAAGGGGCAGGAAAAAAACAATATGTAAAGGCCTGTTTACTGTTCATTCAGTTTTAAACTCCAGCATTGTTATTTTGGGGGTGCTTCAGCACCCCTTACTCTCCTACTTCTACAATCTATGGCATGGGCCTGAAAATGAGGAAGAGGATTGCTTAATTATGCCATTAGTAAAGAGTAATGACCACATTAAACAAACCCTTAGACAGATCATTGTTCCTCACAGGCATGCAATATTGATGAACTGGTAGTGGAAAAGATCAGTAGAATCAGTCATGCAGAAAGATTGCAGGCAGAAAAAGTCTTCCAAGAAATACAGCGCATTTACTCCTTCCTGAACTAGCTTTCAAGGGAGACTACTGGAAACACATGTAATCTCTTGGAGTGCCTCACAAAAAAGAAAGAAATGGCTTCCCAGAAAGAAAGCACTTGTGAAAGAATGGAAGGAGACAGTCAGAAAGGTGGCAAACAGGAAATGCTCCACAGGAGAGACAAAGACATGCTGGACTGAGTAAAACAAATAAAGCAATAAAAACAGAAAGCAAACAAATGTGAATTACACAACAAAAAGACAATGGTAAGAAATGGGCGGAATGCACTCCTAGGGAAGCTTTCAGCTGGTCACCAATTTGTCTTTGCTACCAGACAGCTGAACTGTCTGGTAGGCTTCGACTAAACAAGCATGACCAAGTCATAATGCTTTTCTATTATTTTATTTTACTTTAAACCATGCTGCACAGCAGCCGTGCTGCTGTACAAAATGTTTTAAGAAAAACATTGACAAACCTAGAATGCAAAGCCACAAAGTAAAGTAGGGTGGAGAAAGCAACAACAGGGGTTGGGGTTGAGGGGTAGCAGGAACAGGTCAAGCAACAAAGAGAGTGTGGAGGGGAATGGGCAAGTAACAACAATGGGGTAACGATGTGAGAGCGGGTAGAAGGGCCAGCCAAGCAACAATGGGGGTTGGCAGGGGAAGCAACAGTAGGCATGAGACGAGAACGGAAAGGGTCAAGCTACAACGTGTCATAGGGGAGGGAGACAGGGCAAGCAATGACAACAGCAACAACATGGGAGAGGAGAGAGGGATATGCGAAGCAATAATGCAGAGCCGGAGAAGGGAAATGACCTGCAGTCTGTAAATATATGCACTCTTAGTGAGTGCTGCAAGTAGAAGAAAAATATAGCCAGGGCCAGAAAGCGAGAGTAGCGGACGGACACTCAAAGAAAGGAAGGAGTACTTGGGCCATGCTCTTGGAGAGGGAAAGTGCACATACTATGTCAAGCAAGACCTAGTAAAAAGCAAGCAAACAAGAACGACAATAAAGCAAACTACTGATAAGCAATGGATGTGCTTTAAACCCACTGCTGGTTTGTATTTTGGCCTTTCACAAATAGACTACTAAAAGCAACCATTTCTTTACTTTTTATGAATTTAAACTATTTCTTCTTAAACAAAAAGTCATTGTTTTACAAAGTGAACTGAAATTTTATATGAAAACTTCAATGGCATGGAATGGTATGTCATCTTATTGTATAATATGGTATTGTATAGCATGGCATGGCTTGTTATTGTACAATATGGTATGGTATGTCCTGTCACTATATAATGTGGTATGGTATGGCGTTTCATTGTATAATATAGTATGGTACGGTGTGATACAGTATGGCCTGTCATTGTATGGTATGGTGCAATCTGTCATATTGGATGGCATAGCCTGTTAATGTATAGTATGGTATGACCTGTCATGATATAGTAGAGGAGGGTGCAGTGTGGTGTGGTATGAATGAATTAATTAATTAGTATTGAGCTTGTAAAGCACTCTGCCATTCCGAATGGACCATCTTGGCGCTAGAATTTCAGCTGCAAAGATTCAAGAAAAGCGAGAAGAAGAAAAATTAAACGTCATTAAATAAGGGTGTTACAAAGAGCAACCGGCACTTGGTAGAGCCAGGTCTTCAGAAGCTTTTTGAAGAGGGCTTTCGATTCCGTGAAAGGCAGGTGCCTAGGCAGTAGATTCCACACCTTGGCTCCAACCACTCAAAAGCACATACCGCACCTAGTTTTTAGTTTAAAATGGAGGGGGCAAAGAGTTCTTGTGGGAGTATAGTGGTAAACCTTGCGGAAAGGTATTTGGGTCCAGTAGCTTCAAATGATCTGAACACCATTAAGAGGGTCTTAAAGAGGATCCTTTTGTGTACTGGTTGCCAGTGAAGAGTTTTCAAGGCAGCGGAGGGAGAGCTCCATCTAGGGAGTTTTAACACAAGTCTATTGGCTGTGTGTTGCACCATCTGCAGTTTGTGAAAAATGTATTTCAAGGCTCTGGCATATAGACTTTTACAATAATCAAGCTGGGAGGTAAGAGCAACTGCTATCGATTTCCTAGAGCTAGTGGGAGAAAATCTAAAAACTTTCTCAGGGACTTCATAAGGTTGAAGCACATGCCTACTACTGCCATGGAATGTGGACGGAAGGAAAGGTCGGTGTCAAATTCTCCTTCCTAGTTTCGTGCAACCTCTACTGTGGCAGGAGGCAGAGGCACAGAATCTAGCCACCATTAGGATGTCAAAAAAGATTGGATTTTCCGAATAAGAGAATCTCTGTTTTATCTGTTTTGCATTTTAGATAGTTTGTTTGCATCCAC
Source organism: Triturus cristatus (assembly GCF_964204655.1). Lineage (NCBI taxonomy): Eukaryota > Metazoa > Chordata > Amphibia > Caudata > Salamandridae > Triturus > Triturus cristatus. The sequence goes on from NC_140584.1 coordinate 20,982,120, forward strand.
AAGATAATTTTGCTGAGGCAGTTTTTAAAATAAATTTCTGCACCTAAGGATCCTTTATTCTTTATCCTTCCCATGAGGCACAGGGTCAGACTGATTTGCATATGGCCATGTCTGAACTGGGGTGGCGGAGTGAGCTAAAGAATGATGATGGATTAAAGCCAGATCAGTTGACTGGGGGTGAGTGCTTGCAATGTTCAGCACTCCGTCCAGTCCATCAGCCCCTTTGGTTTTTATCAAGCGAAAGGATCAACTGTGTGTCATCGAGATACGATTTAGTGGCAATTCCAAAAAAGGTTATCAAAGAGGTTAAAGGGGCCATGGAATTATGGAAAAGTATAGAGCTAAGGGATGATCCATGTGGCACTGTTATGTAAAAGTATTTTTCAGTTGAAGTCTAAGGTCCCAAAGCGACTACTTGTGTGCTGCTAGTTAAAAAAGATTTCATTCAGGCCAGAGCTTTATTGAAAAATGCCGTAGTTCTTGATTTGTCGAAGAAGAATGGCATGTGAGGTGGTTTCAAATGTGGCAGAGATAGCGAGTAAAATCTACACTTCGTTCTTTTACGCATCCAGAGTAAGTTTTATAGCGTCTGATACTTCCAACAACACCGAATCCATGGTATGTTTGGGACGAAAGTCAGATTGCTGGGGGGTGAAAAAGATTGGCATTTTCCAACAAACCTATATATATCAGTTCACCATGTTTCTCCAACATTTTAGTTAAGGCCAGAAACAGTGACACATGTGGATGTAGTATGGTAAGAAAAGTCATTGTATAGAATGGTACGGTAGGTCTGTCATGGTATGGTACGGTACTCTATGGCATGTTATTTGTACTATGGTAGGATATTGTATAGCACATGATTGTATAGTATGGTATGCTACGGCCTGTCATTGTATAGTATAGTACAATATGATATAGCATGATTTGATATGGACGGTCACTGTACGGCCTGGTATGCTAAACTCTGTCATTGTTTGGTATGGCTTATCATATAGTATAGTATGGTATGGTATGGTCTGGCTAGTCATTATATAGTATGGTATAACTTATCATATAATATAGTTTAGGATGGTATGGTATGGTCTAGCCTGTCATTATAAAGTATGGTATGGCCTGTCCGTGTATAGTATGATATGTTCTGTTATTTTATGGCATAACCTGTCATTGTATGGGTTTACCAGTCATTCTCTTGTATGGTATTCGTATGGTTGGGTATTACCAAATGGTATGGTATGGCATGGCATGGCATGTCATGGTATGGTATGGTATGTACATTTGTCGTATAGTATGTATTGGTATGGCATGGCCTGACAATGTATAATATAGTATGGTGTGGCCTGCCATTGTATAGTATTGTATGTTATGGTCTGTCATTGTAGAAGATTGGTGTGGTATGGAATAGTATGGTATATCTATGATTGTTTGGCATGGTAGGGTTATGATATGCTGGGATGTGTGTGCCACTCTCAAAGGCCAGAGACAAAGATCTGTGTATGCAGGAGGTGACACCTCCGCCCACAAAGGAGGGCTAGTAAATGGACCATCACAGAGTGGAGCCTCAAAAGGCTTTACCAGCACCATAGGACAAAGGAATTTGTCCCCCACTCCAGAACAAAACCTCACTCTGCCCCATTCACTGTTTTTCGAGGGGAGGTGCGAAATTAACAATACAGGATGCGTGCACCTCCACAAGGCTGACCACACCTCTAGGGTGACGCACATGAGGTGTACGGCAGAGAATGGTTTTGGCCATCTTGAACTTAAGCTAAAAAACACAGGTTCCGACAAGTTCTAGTCACATACTCCAACCGGATATGGTCACTACTGGGGTGGATTCGCCGCAGGACTAGATGCCCATTGGCTACTAGTCCTCACATCCATTAACACCCCCTAAATTTAGGATTTAAGGGGCACCCCCAATACCAGAACTTTAGATTCTATGTGATAACAAGAAGAGAGACATTTCCACAACAATGCAGTGCTCCATGAAGTGAGACGCTAATTTCTGCACCTGTGGCAACCACCCTGCACCTGATGAGCTGCGACTCGACCAAGGCAAGAGCCCGGTTCCAAAAGGAAGGTTAAATTCCAGAATTCACAAGAACTCCCTTGGGCTAGACGAACAAGTCCAATGCAGTGAGCAGGCAAACACCGCTAAATCACAACCTTAAAGTACTGTCCACCGAGCCATCCAACGCAGTCGCTCAAAGTCACTGGGAATGTGGCTTCTGGGAACTGTAGTCCTGACTCTCAGCGTGGTTCCGCTTTCTACACCATTCCCCTGATCCTCCGGAAGATTTCCTCAACCGCAGTGCTTGCAGGTACCTAAGGCATGGTGGTGGTCAATCCAACTACTACCTACTTTACTCAACTCTTCAAGAAGATAGATACAGCTGCGACAACGAGCAACCATTCCTGTGGCTCCATTGCAAAGATCCTGAATTTGTTTTCACCCTCTCTAGACACGCCTGTCACCACCACTGGCCTCGGATTCGTTCAGCACCACAGATAGCCAAGAGCGCCTCTACACTAGAGTCTGCCGAGCCAGGTAGAGTTGATCTGCCTAGAGCCTCCTAGTCCAGGACCAGCTCCTTCCTTTAGTTCCAAAGGTTTTTGCTCAACACAACCCGCAAGTACTTTTTTCCTACACTAGCTATTCAAAGACCGCAAGCCTGATAACAGTTCCATGTGACAGCTTAAAGTGCACCTTTGCACTCTGCTCCCCTGAGCCAGGTAAAATTGTGCTTGCTGTTGTGAAGACTCAAGGCCTTAACCCAGAGTGGGATCAGTTGAACTCACTCTCTAAGTAACGGATTACATATATATTTTTTTCCCCATTGGCCGCAAAGGTAATGACTGATAAGTACTGCTTTATTTGATGCTTTAAAATTGATAGCTCTGGTTATCCTGTATGCATCGATTTCATTCTGGTGTCTAAAAATATATAAAAATCAGAGCTAATTTTATAAATTGGTGTCAGATTTCTGTTGTGTTAATTACTTACTGCCCATGCTGGTGATGTTCCTCCAAGTATCCTGTCTGCACTCTGCCACTCTACCAGGACTGAGAGAAGGTGTATGAGAGAGCACCCAGGTCCATCTTCTTTGTGCATTGCTCTAGTATTATATGTAAGGCACCTTTGCTATACTAAATTATACTTTCACCTTGCAACGTTGGTGTTTCAGCGATGGGATTCCTGAACTTGTGTTTTGTTTCACCATTTAGACATAAGCATATTTTTGTGCACAAGAAATCCTCAATTGACCTTAGATAAAGTCTTTATTCACATTTGTTATAAATCAAGTTTTAATTTAAATTGACAGGGCCCTGTGTAAAATCCCTACTGCAGTAACAAATTAAAGAGTAAAAAGTTATAAGTGCTTTACCAAGTTGGCCACAAGTAGTCGAAAAGTTCTATCATTTTTAATAGGTTACCCACTTTCTAGATAAAGTAATCACAATGCCCGGTGCACCAGAACTTGAGGTGATCACTCTCTCAGTGCTCAGGAGCCTGGATCTTAGAGCTATGTGCAAACTTAGTGGCATCAGTTACAAAGCTACTGCTAGAAAGAAGGATCTAGTAGAGGCCCTCCAAGAGTATGAGGATGAGCAATACAAAGCAGAGAACCTCTCATCAGGTGTGTGGAGGCAGAGGATGATATCTTGGATCAACAAGTAGTTGAAGAAGATGAGAACCGAGATCTCATGCACTTCACAAGGCCTCCCTCACCTGCAGGTAGTGGCAGAGGCCACTCCAGTAGTACACCTGTGAGTAGGCTGGTAGGAGACCTTGAAGACAAGCTTGTCGACATCTCCCTGGAGGAGAGAAAGCTTGAACTTGAGGAATGGAAACAAGCACTAGAAGAGAAATGGGTTAACCTGGGCCCAGAGCTCAAAGACGGTGGCAGCAGAGTAAATAGGATCTGTGAGGAATTGTGGGACCCTAAAATTCCAAAGAGTATAGTTCCCAGTTACAAAGATGGAGATGACATTTCATAATGGTTTGCAGCTTTCGAGAGAGCCTGCATCATGATAAGAGAAGGTTGCCAACACTGGGGCTCACTACTGTGGGAATTACTACAAGTTAAGGGCAGAGATAACCTTTTGACCCTAGATGAAGAGGTTAATGAGTCCTATCATGACATGGACACAAGAGTGCATGAGTTTCCCAGTTGTCCCCCTATTGTGATTCTCTTCCCACTCACTGCATATTTATTGCTCTCTTCTGAACTTACTCTTCTCCCCGCACCCCTCCATGAAGTGCTCATTTATCTACGTTCCTCCACCAGACTTTCTTTTTTGCTGTGTGGTTCTACCCCCACAGCTCCACATTGCTCTCTCTCTCTCCCTGTGTGCTTTTATCCTACCCATGCTCCATTTTGCGCTCTCTGTTGTCTGTGTGCTTTCCTATACCCTCCCACCCACTCCCTCCAAGTTGCTTCCCCATCCATGCCATGTATTGCTTCCCCATCTGCACCTCCTGTATTGCTTCTGCCCTCTGTTCCATGTTGCTTCCACACCCCTTGTCACCTTACCCCACCTACTAAAATAAAATCACTTTTGTAATTTTTTTCTTATTAACCATTCTAACTCGAAGTAGTAAGCATAAAAAAAAGAACCCACGTAATTGTGTAGACATACGTATGTGTGGTGTATATGCCTACAAAATTATGCATGTGGCCACATCAGACTTATTTTTATTCTTCTGTACCGATGCTGTACAGCATCACTAAAAACCCTTAGCAAAGCGAATGGTATCGAATGCGAAACCTTATAGCTTTGCTAATGCTTGTTTTTTATTTAAGGAATATCCTTTTGCCCTCTTCAGTAGGTACCAGACATACAATCCCGCTGTGATGTTACATGAACAATTTGACCTTTGCACTGCAAATATATGTCTGCTCACAAGGTTGACAAAAAACATAACAGAGCACAAGCACTTCTTGCCAACAACACTTGACAGTGAGTCGCCATCTCAAGGCAGAAGTGAAGTTACCATGAAATCTTCCATGCGTTTAAATGTATCCTACACCCCAATACCTCTAATCTTTAAACTGTGACCAGTGGTTAATTCTCTCACATGAGCCATTTTCACACATTTATTTGCATTCGCTTTTATATCCCCCTAATCTCTTTCTAAGCACAGTATGTCGAAATGCATTAACCCCAAGAGTTATTGGTGGAACATTCCAGTTTTATCAGGTGCTTTCAAAGAAGGGGATAGGATGTGGCATTACGGCCAGAGCTGTTGACTTGGCAACTGGAGAACATAATTCGAGTCAACATCCTGTGATTCTAGGCAAATCCCTAAATGTCCCAGTAACTGGTGCTCATGAAACGCACTCCAATACCTTTGGGTCGAGTTTGCGCTATATAAAACTGCAACAACAACAAAAAGTAGAGGGCTGCTTTTAGAGCTGAATGGGTTGAATGTCACAGCCTTGAAGGTTTATGAAATACTGTACTGTAATCCAGAATCACATTTTTTTAACAATTTTCTTTGGGTGTGAGAGCCAGAACTCCCTCTCGGACCACCAACCGCTATGCAAAGCGACATGCCCCTTCCAGATGCTTAATTGCACTGTTGGGACAATTTTTAACATTTCAGTAAGGGGCGGTTTTGTTTCCCAGTCCATTCCTTCCTATGGACCCACGTGCCACGGTGACTCGTTGAAGCTATACACTATAGCAGCTACCATCGCCATGTCATTAGTGATGTAATACGTGAGGTCATAGGTAGTGCATTGCGGGTGAGTAGTTCTAGTTAGCTTAGGTAACTATAACTGCTGAAATGCTATGGTTCTGTACAAGTTAAATCTGAGCCTAAGTATAACATCCCTGAAACCTTTATCTTTTCTATGTTTTTTCAAATTCTATTTCCTAACTATAACATCTCTGCAACCTTTGGTTTTATTCCGTGCAAATGTTATTTAATTTTATTTCCCAACTGTAACCTTGAGAGTGGGTGCTTGAGAGTGGGTGTGTGAGTAGCTGTTTAGGTAGGCGAGTGCATGAGTAAGAGGTTGTATGGAACCCCAAGTGGGTGTGTGAATAGTTTTGTGGGAGAGCGAGTGGCTCTATGAGTCTGTGAAGGGTGTGTGAGTGACTGTATGGGTGTATACATGGCTCACTGAGAGGGTGCAAGTGTGCCTGTCTGGATCTGTGAGTGGGTCTGTCGTGTCTGAGTGGGTCTGAGTGGGTCGGTGAGGGTGTGTATTAGTGTTTGAGGGGATTCCTGAGTGGAGGGATGTCTCTAAATAGATGCACAAGTGTCTGTGTGCGTCAGTCAGTGGGTGTGTGGGTCTGTGAGTGGGTGTGTGGGTGCAGGGGTCTCTTAGTGGGTCTGAGAGCATGCATGAGTGTGTCTGTGGGTGGTTGCATGAGTCTCTCAGTGGGTCTGTAAGAGCATGTGTGAGTCTGAGTGGGTGCACAAGAGTGAGTGAGTGAGTGAGTGAGTGTGTCTCTCACCGGGTCTGTGAGTGGGTGCATGATTGCTTGAATGGATCTGTGAGTGTGTGTGAGAGTCTGAGTGGGTCAGTGAGCAGGTGCGGGAGTGAGTGGGTCTTGGAGGGGGTGTGTCAGAGGGTGTGTGAGTGTATGAGTGGGTCTGTGAGTGGGTGCATGCTATTAAAAGGAGGGGGCGCACGGGCCTCCCCCTAGCGCTTTTTGGAGCCCCAGGACCATCACCTACCCAAGGCATTATTTTATCAATGGAGGGGGGCTACATGCCATGCCCTATGAATCACCACCTCCTCAGGGCTAAATTTACAAAGTAAGCAGGTGGCTACGTCGACCCCTCAGGCTCGGGGATCACCACCTCTCCGGGGCCTATTAAAATAAAAAACTGAGAGGCAGTCACCTGGGCCCTTTCCCTGGGCCAATTTTGGTCGCGGGGACCCCATCCATCAGAGCTGGGCTACATCTACCCAGGTCCCACCCAGAGGACCCAGTGTGCTTGAACCCCCCCCCCTCCCCCCCTTCCACCCCCACTTGGGCCCTTGTCATGCCCTGGAGACCACCACCTCTCTGGGGAAAAGGTTAAAAAATAAGCAAGGGGGCCACATGGACCTGGTGAGCATCGGTGACCACCACCTCCCCAGGGCCAAAGACATATTTAAAACATATTTCGGCCCAAGGGATCCCAGGGCCCGGCAGCAATTCAAGAGGGGTGCCTCTTGAATTCCTCAGGGGAGTCCCTCTCCCTGATCCGAGTTTAGCCCCGGGGATCTCATCCCCCTGTCATTCTGGGTGCCTTGACCCTACCCACTGTGCTATTTTGGGGACCGCGGGGGCGACCCTGAATCCCCCCACCGACCCTGTCGGCTCCCCTCCGCCTGTGGGATCCAAGATGGTTCCCACATGTAGGGAGCTGCTAAATATGCAGCTCCCTGGATGTGGGAGCAATCCTGTTGTTCGTTTCCCTGTCAGAATCACAGCAGGCAGGGAAACAGACGAAAAATCCACTCCCAGCAAGCGGGAGCAGTTTGAAAGCTCCCACTTGCTGGACGCGGAGTTCATATTTGCTCTCACTTGGTGGGAGCTATCACAGCTCCCGCCACGCGAGAGCACACAGCTATCTCCCGAGGATAGGCATCTTAGGTGACAGAAGGCGCTGGCCCTGGATGATGGCGGTACCCAGGGCCATAATTGGCTCCAGCAGGGGTGCCTTGCGTCCCCCCCTAATTTCATTTTCACAGGCCTGCCCTGAGAGGTGGTGGTCCCTGGTCCCGCACAATTCTATACATTTGACAGACCCTGGAGGAGTGGTGCCGCAAGTGGGGTGGGTCGCCAGCTCCCCTGTAAATATTTTATTTTAGCCCCAGGCAGGTGATGACCCTCGGGGCACTTTAGGGGAGGGGGAACCTTGGACCCCCTCCTTCTAATAAGAAAGCAGCATGCATCTGGGGGCTATATTATAAACAAGCACGGGAGGCCGTGCTTGTATTCTTTTCCCACTAAACTCTCAGGTCCGTCATGAATTTCAGCTATAAAAAAAATTATAAATGCTTTTTTGCCCTGGAGGGATCCTAGGGTGACCCCACGACCAGGGATAGGGGTCAGGGCATTACTACCCTGCCACCTTTTCTTTTTTTAAATTTTTTGTTTGGGACTTGGTTGAAGGCGTGTCCCAAGATGACTGCCAACACTTCCAGGTTGAAGTGTTGGCAGTCAATCAGATTTCAGCAGGGGCACTGTTGGTTCCTCGGAGGATCAGTGACCCTATACATACAAATTTGAATTTGTTTTAAAAAGTCTAAAACTCCCAAACTGATTTACACTAAACAACAAAAAGCACTCCTTCTGGACCAAGAGCTAGCTTTCTGCCAAATTTGGTGTAATCCCCTCCAGCGGTTAGGGCTGTAATCGTGTCTGAAATCCCGATGGAAATTAAACATGGGAAACACACATTTTTTAACCAGCCCCCCCACCCCCCTTTTTTTTTTCTTGGCCCCTGCCTTACGGATAACCCCAAAACTTTCCACTTTGCACGGTGGGCCGCCAGGGTGTGGGCTGGTTTTGGATCCCACTTTTTTTCGTCACCGGGGCCGGTTTTGCAGCATAGCTGCAATATCGGCCCCCTGTAACAAAAAGGCGGTGCAGTGTTTTCCACGTACCCATACCCCCAACACCACCCTCACTGACAATTGATCTAGGCTAGTTTGTGTTCAAAGTCCGGCCCTAGGCCAGGCCCTGCAGCCAACACCCCATGGCCAACAAACACAGGCAGCCACCCCTCCACCTCCACACACATCCTATATATAAATCTAGCATCTTCTTCCAAAATTTACCAATAATTTTATTTGAATGTATTATAATATATTTAGTAAAGTTTTACTGAACTACATGTCTGTGACTTTCTTTTTACATAGCTTTTATTATATTTCTGGGGATGAATGTGGAAACAAATAGAGAAATAATTTTTCTTTAAGAAAATAAAATAAAACAAAAAATATGCCTATGTTCAACCTTTTCACATTTTGCACCCTAAAAATGCAATGGTGAAAAATAACCACATAAAGGGCTGGCATTTTTTGTGATGTATCTTTAAAACATAAAAATCAATTGGCCCCTAAGTGGCACTGCAATTTCAGAAAATATAGAAAGTTCTGCTGGGCTCATGGTTTCAATGACCCAGAAGACTTCTGCTGTTTTTTTTTTTTTTAGTGTTTTTGGGGGGGCTGTAAATCTATTTACGGCCGCTGCAACATTAAAAACATTTTTGGGTGATGTACCTGGCCCTTCTTGAGACATCACCAAAAACAAAATGTATATCCTCCCAGGGCATTATGGGGAACTCCTTAAAGGAGCAGTGAATGTGGCTGTGGCCAATCAGTGATTCACTTTTTGCTTCAATTTTTTTTTTTTTTTTTCTGGGTGTCTTGGTCCCACCACCATCAGCTTACGGCAAGCGGGCGCATTTAATGGGGCTGCACAGGAGTCGGAATTTTCTTTTATCTAAGGGGTGCGACGGTGTCCACCCGGGGCACCCCACATCAATTTTGTTTTTGGGGCTACGGGGGGGGAGCCCGAATTCCTGCTTGCATTTTCTTTTATTATTATAAAGTGGCATGTCCCTGTGACCACTCGATGCACCCCACAGCAGGTCCCTTGTTGGGTGTTGCGGGAGAGGCCCAGGGCTGCCGCAGCCCCACCAGGTAACCTGTTTGCACCCATCGCGGGTGCAGGGGTAGCCAGCATTTATCAAACCCTGTGGGAGCAGTTTTATTTTGCTCCTGCAGGTTGGTAGCAATCAAAGCATTTCCCCCACTGACAGCGTGGGAAGGGAAATAGACTGCATCCATGGGTTGGGGCACCGTCAGAAAGACAGACCTGGGGGATGGGGTCCCCAAGGCATCTCCTGGCTCACGGAGGGGGTTCCCACCTCCCCTATATTATAATATTGTTTTCAGGAGATAGAGTCCCTGGGGCCTCTAGGAGGATTGAGGAAGGGTGATGTGTGGCCCTCTCCTCTCTAAATGTTATAGGGCCCCAGGGATGGGGGTCCTTGGGGCCTCTTGAAGGGTTGGGGAGGGGGTCCATGCGCTCCCCTCCCCCATCAAATAAACTCTGTGCCTTTAAAGAAAAATTTGCAGCAAATCCTCTGCGAATTTACAGCAAAGGTTTTTTAAAACATTTTCTGCCCCAAATGGGGTCCCTGTGGGACCCCACAACCAGGCCCAGGGTGGTCAGGGTATCCCTACCCTGCCCCTTATGTCTTTTTTTTGCATTTTCCTTAAGACTTGGAAATTAGTCCCAAGTCCTAAGTTAGCAGTCACCACTTCTGGTTGCAGTGCTGGCAGCCAACCGGATCTCAGGACGAGATCTGTCTGCTTCGCCAATTCTCCACAGCATGAAATATACAATTGCTTTTAACCTTAATTTTTCCAAAACTGCTGATTGGTTTTACACCAAAACACAATAGGTACTTTTTCTGGACCAAGATCAATCTTTCTGCCAAATATGGGGTAAATCCATTCAGCAAGTTGGGCTGTAGCCGTGTCTAAAGTCCCCATGGAAAAATAAAAGAGGAAAAGGTGTTTTGGTACCTCCCCTCCCCTTAATGCTCCACTCCCACTTGACGGATCAGCCCGAAAACTTCCAATGCGTAAACTATTCCTATATCTCGATCGCTGTTGGGCTTAAATGTATGGAGAAACCCGGGACTGAGACCAGTGAAACTGATCTTGACATTGGGGAAATAGGCACACTTGCGACACAACTAGATTTAAAACAAGGGTCAGAACCAGGGGAGATTGGCATCACTAAAGAATCTGTTCTTGATGCACTAGGCATTACACACAGAGCAGCAGCCAGAACTAGTTTCAAACCACACTCGACTTTCTGCCCCATGCTCCCCCATGGCAATATAGACACGTTCCATGAGATGGTCACCAAATCACTCATGGAATGCCGACAGAGGACTATCACAGGAACAAGGTATCTACCAATATTACCTACACACAAAGGCAGGCCCTCATGTCACTAGCGACTGACAAAAATGTCATACTTCCGGCTGACAAAGGAGGGAATGTGGTACTGATGGATAGTATGTCACTATGGCACACAGACAACTCGAAGACACAAGGTTTTATACCGCCATCTCCAGGGACTTCTCCACTAGCAGTAGTACCAACATCTGGAACAAACTCAGCGAGTGGAAGGACAAGGGTATACTAGAGTGGGAGGAATATTGTTTTCTTAAAAGAGACCATCCCAAACTTCTGGTTCTCTATTTACTCCCCAAAGTGTATAAGGACTCACTCTTTCAGCCAGGGCGCCCCATTTTATCTTCACAGGGCAGTGTGCTTGAGTATGTGTCCAAATATGTTGACCACTTCCTAGGGGACCATGTGATCAAACACACCACCTACATTAGGGACACAAACTCCCTTTACATCATCATCGACCACAAAAAAAGTCTTGAGGCCTGCCATCATTTTCTACGTAGTAGACATGTTAGGTTCACGGATCACACCCTGATGATCTTAGACATGAATAAGTATTGCCTCAGCAATAACATCTTGCGGTTTGATGGTGTCCTTTACCAGCAAACCACTGGGACTGTGATGGGTTCATGTTTCACTCCCAGTTTTACCAACTTGTAAATGGGAGGAGGAGGCATTTGGCAGTTCTGAGCTCTCCCCGGACGTGGAACGGGTTGTGGTATGGCTCAGGTACATTGATGACCTGTTCGTCATCTGGCAGGGTTCACAGGACGAAGCAATCAATTTCATAGAGAAACTGAACACCAACAGCAACATATGTCCAACCAGTAATATCAGCAGAACCACAGTCGAATACCTTGTTGTCAAGATAGAGATCAGGCAGAATGAAATACACACCGCACTCTTCCGCAAAACGATGGCTGGCAACAACCACCTTCATGCACTCAGTTGCCACCCTAATGCCCTTAAATGGAGCATCCCCTTTGGTGATCTACTGAGGGCGAAACAAAACTGCAAGAGAGAAGAAGCCTATCAACATGAACGCATGATCATGATTGATCGATTTAGGAACAGAGGTTATCCCAACTGGGTTCTCAACGAAGCCAGTGACAGAGCTGATGGCATCAGTAGACAGGAAATACTCTCAGACAAAGCTAGCACTGGGGCAGATTTGACAGAGGACAATACCAGAATAATACTGACACATGGGGTAACACCAGTCATATCAGGGGGATCCTGATCTAAAACTGGGGCATACTGAAAAGTGACAGTGTCATAGGGAATGGTATCAAAAGAAGACCCAATATCACCTATAGAAGAGGATGTAGCATTAGGGACATGCTCGTCCACAGTGATATCACTGTAACACCACAAAGGGACTTACATAACCTTTAGGGTTTTTATCAAGCAAAATCATTTTGCAATTACTCACCTGCAATACCACATTTGTCATTTTTTTTTGTTTTATCCATTTATCAATACAAAACAAACAAGAATGCAAAAATTGCAAACAAAATAACGACATCTCAATAAGAGTAATGGATAGAAAACTTAAAATAAAATACATTCTCGAAGTTATCTCCAGAATATTGAGCAATTAACAGAAATAAAGCAATATTCACATATCTTAATGTCTAAATACATTCACCAACTAAAAGAATAATGAGTACAGTAATTTAGAGACAGTATCACACAGTGGCCGATACATAGCTCTGCAGTGCATATTCCAATACCGGTAGATTCTGTCATGGCTGTTGTGACCCTCCTGTGGAGGTAGGTATTGTGGAATGTTCCCGAGCCCGAGCCTTGATGTAAGTAGTGTATAAGCTCCAGAGGTTCTTTGGGCGGTTCCTACGTGGAAGTAGTTCACTACATGCTTCTGTTTGTGTATTGCAATACATCATATCTCTAGTCCATTGAGATGGGGGAAGGAGGGGGACCACGGGACCAGTGCATTGCTATGACGCGTTTAGCGACCAGAAGGACCCTATCCACTAAGCGTCTGATGGGTTTCTGAAATTTTTTAGAGTAGCTGAGGAGGGCTAGTAGCGGGTCGGGGCTTATCGCTACTTGTGTAACTGCGTTTAGTTCCGCAAAGACTTGTAGCCAAAAGTTCACAATAGTGGAGCAAAGCCATGCTAAATGTAAAAAAATCGGCCTCACTCTCCCCGCATCTCTCGCAATTGGTTGTGTCCCGTAGCCCAAACTTGTGTAACCGTACAGGTGTATGGTAGATTTGGTTAAGAAATTTAAACTGTATAAGGCAGTGTCGGCCGTTAAGTGAAATGCGATTGGTACCTTTGCAGCAATATTTCAACATGTTGTCATCTATATCGCGCCCTAGATCGGTCTGCCACTCAAGTCTAGCTTTGACATAGTGGTTACGGCTCAGTTCCTGCATCTTTGAGTATATATGTGAAACCAGTCTCTTCGGGGAATCTGCGCGAAGCAGAGTTGAGAAGGAAAGCAGCTTCGGGGGTTCCAGTAACTCGTCCCCAAGCAAGTCTTGCAGTGCGCTTTTAGCCCTAAAACAGTGTAATGTGGTTAGGGGGGGGTGGTGGTTCGGTCAATAACAGGTCATTCGAGTCCTTGCCTGTCCCATCACTAAAGTAAGCGCCTATTGTGTCTATTCCCAGGGAATGTAGAGCCGCTATCATTTCTGACGAGGTGAGAATCGGGAGCCACTCGCACCAAGCAATGGGGGTAAAGAGAGAATATAGTATGGAGAGTGCTTGTCGGTTAAGGAGTGTATACCAGGCGTGACTGGTGGCATTAATCGAGTCCCAGTGGTTCTGCACGGCGCATGAAATAATGCCGTCTCTAAGTGAGCAGGTGCCTGCGTAAGGCGCTCCATGTGTAGATGAGGAGGGGGTGTCTTTTGGTGCAGCCAGTAATATGCATGTGAGGCCTGGGCAGCCCGGTAGTAGAGCTCAAGGTCTGGGGCTCCCAGCCCTCCTATGGAGTACGGAAGGACGAAGAGCTTCCAACTCGCCCGTGGCTGTTTGTTGGCCCAGGTCAATTTAATTAGTAGTGTTCTTAAGATATTTGAAGAATTGTGCCGGTAAGACCATTGGGATGTTAAGAAACAGGAAAAGAAATCTGGGGAGGACCACTATTTTCATTAGAGATGATCTGCCTAAGAGGGAGAGGGGGAGACGGATCCATCTCGCGACATCCTCTTCAAGTTTAGTAATGGCGCGCCCATAATTTTCGCTGAACACTAGCTCAGAGTCTGTATGTATTTGAATCCCCAGATAGCGCACCGGGTCAGTAGACCACTGTTGGGGAAAGTCGAAGTCCTCAGGGGGCGTCGCCGGAGTAAGAGGGAATATTACTGGTTTCGCCCAATTAATTTTGAATCCTGAGAACTCATCGAATCTCACTATTTCATGCAGGACGGGGGACACATTTTGGGCTGGGTCGCGTACATACAGGAGGGTATCGTCCGCATAAGAGGAAACAACAAGATCGTACACAGGGAACCAGATTCCTTTATGGCTATGGTATTTCCGTAGTGCGCAGGTCAATGGCTCAGCCACCAGGGCATACAGGAGCAGGGAGAGCGTGCAGCCCTGTCGAGTACCTCTAGATATTGTCAGGGGGTAGTGACCACGTCGCCCACGCGCACACAGGCCGTGGGGTCCATAAAGTGTTGATTAGGCTCAGACAGCACTCCCCAGCCCCATTCGCTCCAGGGTAAATAACATAAAATTCCACCCCACCTAGTCAAATGCTTTTTCAGCATCCAAAAAGATTGTGGCAGCTTTAGATTCTGGTTTAGTATGCTGAATTGCTCCAAATACTGTACACAGATTGTGTGTAAGAGTGCGTCCTGGTATAAAACCAGCCTGTTCCGGTCCCACAAGAGTTGGCGAGTCTATTCACTAGCACTTTAGCAAAGATTTTTGTGTCTACATTTAATAATGAAAGTGGTCGGTAAGAGGAGCAGTGCTGTGGGGGTTTCCCAGGCTTCAAAATGACAACTAGCAGCGCCTCTTTCATTGTAGGGGGCATGGAGCCCTCCTCAGCCATCTCCTCGAACAGTGTTAATAAGTGTGGAACAAGGAGTTCTTTAAACTCCTTATAGAACCCCACCGTGAGCCCACCCTGTCCGGGCGCACCACCAGAGCGCATTGTGGACAGGGCAGAATACATCTCCCACGCCTCAAGTGGGCGCATCCGGTATTCTCTGTGGGCGTCTAATAACCAGGGAATTTTAATATATTCCAGGTATTCCAGCATCTCCGAGGGTGCAGTGCAGGACTTGGCTTTATATTGGTCAGCATTAGATAGCCGAAAGCACTCTGCCACTTTATCAGCATCAGCAATTGTTTTGCCTTCCTCTGTACTTAATTCTATGGGGTAATAAGCTGCTCGGCGTCCCTTCATAAGGTTCGACAGGGCGGTGCAGGTCGCTCCCCCTCTCTGTATGTCCTTGCTACTGCATATTTACCCAGTAGCTTGACCGCTCTATCTGCCTCAGATTGATATTCCTCCAGTGTAGCCTTGAGTGTGGTCAGTAGTGAGGAGTCATTCGTATCAAGCGTTTCTCTTTCTAGTCTAGCCAGGGTTTGTTCTGTGGGAGATTTGCTGCTGGGAGGTGCATTTCCTGCAGGAGAGCTATGTCAATATTATGCCTAGTGAGGTACGACATGACCTTTCTGATTTTACGCTGGTCGTTGAGGCCTCTGACATTCCAGGACAGGAACCTCAGCCTATTTTCCTTGTCCTATAGTAGTAAAAAGGGAGCGATGCAGCGAGAGCTTCCTCGTTTCCCTCTTGAGAAAGTGTCGATCATAAGGAAATGTCATCGTGTATTCTCTAATGTGTGTCTCATACCACTGTGACATAATAAGCCAAGAAAACAAAATCAAGATAAATAACCACAAAATCACAACAATCCTCTCAGCCCCCTCCCACGCCATGCTATCCCAAACTGAGCACAGTCGAATCTCCCCCCCTTCCCCAGATAGATATGGCAACTAGCCATGTAGTGATAACACGCAGGGGCGGATGTTTCCTAAGCACTACAAGTGACCATCAGCATAAGTCCACATTATAAGAAACGTAGCAAGGCAATCAAATTCTAGAAATACTCAACTTAATAGCAAGCCTCAGAAGGGCACAGTGCAACTATCTAGCCTCAGAGAACCGGAAACCACTCCCCAGGGGCTACCGCTTAGGCACTACAATAGACAAGTAATAAGGCATAACCTTTCCCCCAAAGTGCACATAGACTACGAATAGTTGCGATAAGTTCAGGTGGTAGCTTCCTCGTGTGGTCGTTGCACTGGTCGTTACGTGTACCAATGGAGAGAAGTCTCAGTAGCTCTGAGCCCACTGGGTAAGACCTCGCTGTTAAAAGGGAACTGCGTTACAATTTTCTAAAGAGTGGGATCTCCACAGTTCACATGTTCTTGTCATTGTTCTCAAGGGATCTACCTTGTGGTCCGTCTGCCGCTGCAGCCAAACTCTCCGGCACTGTCTCACGTTTCGACTTCTTGAGCAGGTCTTTCATAGCTTTTTGAAGCGTCTTTGGGTCCTTGAAGATGCATGAAGAGCCGTTCAGATTCACCCTCAATTTGGCCGGGTACAGCATGGCATATGTGATGATGTGATCACAGAGTTGCCATTTGAGCAGATTGAACTGAAGTCTCGCTTCTTGTACCTTCGCTGTAAAGTCTGGGTTAAGCGAGATCGCAGAGCCCTCATAGTGGAGTTCCCCCAGTTCTCTAGCGCGTCGTAGGACTGAGTCTCAATCTCGGTAATTAAGCAGCTTAGCCATTACTGGGAGCAGTTGGGCACCCGGGGGCGGCCTCGGCCCAAACGAGCGATGGGGTCTTTCGATCACAAGCATGTCTGAGAAAGTTTCGTGGCCCAGTAAGGTGATAAGCAGTTTTTCTGTAAATTGTTCCACGTTGCCCATTGGGGTGGTCTCCGGAAGGCCCGTTATGCGAATTTTTGCTGCGGCGGGAGCGAGCTTCTAAGTCTTCTGCTTTATCTTGCAGGTCGGTAATGGTTTTAGCCATTTGTTTCTGTACCAAATTTGTCTCGGATTGGGCCTCTTCAACCTCAGTTATCCTGCGCTCGGCCATATCAATTCGTTCTGTTTGCTTATCTGACATCCTGTCCATTCGGTATAACTAGGAGTCGATCTTCCCATCCATCGTCGTCTGGCTTTTCTGGATTGTTGCGAACATGTGTTTTACCTCACTGTAGTCCTCCTCAGAGTTATCCGTTCTGGTGTCTGCGGAGCGGGCCCTCTTCGTTTCTTTAGTGTTGGTTCCTTTAGCGTCGAACGGGAGCTTGGTCTGCGTTTTGTACACCCTACCCATGGTGTCGGCCTTACACCAGAAAGGGGTAAAATTGTCTTTCCAGTCCGCAGTTGGTGAGTGAGGCAACTTAGCGCTATTTCCGTCCACTTTCTCCAGGCGTATAGTCAGGACCGAAGTAGAGGGCCCTTCTATAGACCGAAGAGAAGGAGCAGATCCTGCATGCTGCGGCGGCTCACAGGGCAGCGAGAAGTAGTAGGAAGCGTGTGACCAGAGTGCTCTCGGAGGGAATCGGGAAGGCGTCTAGCACAGCGCTTCCCTTTAAAGCTTCCCACGGTCAAAAGGCAAGACGTGGGGGCGTCTATAGGAGCTGGTAAGTGCACCGTTGTCAGGGGGCGCCTAGTGCACGGGAGGTTCAGGATGTTTTAGGCCCTCTGTCTCTAACCTGGTGGCACATGCATGCGATCAGAGCTTCCTCACCTGTCTGGAGCGTCGTAGGGAGTCCAGAGGAGCCACTAGTCAGGCCCGTCGGCGTAGGATCGTGGCAGGCGTGCAGTCTCAATATCACCCCTTGTGGACCTGTAAGTTAGATAGATTTTGCCACAGCCTCGCAGGTCAAAGCAGGGCACACCCCTCTGGCAGTGAGGACTGGTCCCCGGTGGCAGGCTGTAGCCAGAACTGGGAGCCTACAACATCGTGCAGAGGCCCAGCATCAGTGTTCAGGGGGTATCAGGAGGACTCATCCACATTCCCCGTCTGCAGGCCATGCGGGGGCTGCTGCGCCAGGATAGAGATGCCCCCTCCCCTCGTAGATCCCAGGAGGTCTCGTCAATTCAGTGTCCGAGGTGTATTACTCGGCAGCGCCGCCTCCCACAAAGTCGTAAAGCGAAGCCAGCAAGAGCCGCAGCGGGGCGATGCACTAGTGCGCTGCGTCTAGGTCTCCGGGCAGCGGGGTCCACTCTAGCAACGGGGGACTCGCGGCGGCGGTCGGAGGTAGGCACTCTGGGTGTGCGTCAAAAGGGTCCCGGTGGTTCTGAACGGTAGGAGCGTGGGTCAGCGCCTCATCACGGCTTCCGGCGCAGCAAGCAGAGGCCCGATGGAGGGGAGGCTGTCTCCAACCCTCCGCTCCCGCGGGCAGGGCCCGTAACAGATTCCGGTCGTTTCAAAGCGTTTTTTCTCGTCGTGAGGGCAGCAATCGATAGCTCTCCCCCAGCAGAGTCAGAATTTGGTGAAAGCTTGCAGCTCAAAGTGGTGATTGCCAGGTTACTGTGGTGCCGATGGCTCGCGGAGCTCTTTCTCTGCGCGGCCATCTTGCACTGCGGCAAGCTCCGCCCCCTACCACATTTGTCATTCACCTAATCAAATGCCCGAGCAAATTGTGGCTTCCAAAAAGAGAATATTGAAACACATGAGGGCCATAACCAACAGGGACCCCAGGTATCCAGTAGCCCGACATTTCCAGGACAAACATTTCTCGGACTCATCCCAACTTACCTATTTTGCCCTGGAACAGATCACAAGAGATCTAAGGGGAGTAGATAGGGTTCTCAAACTAACAAAGAAGGAGTCTAAGTACATCATCGACTTCCAAACCAAAATCCCGGGGGGTCCTAAAGTAGATGAAGAACTTGCAAAACACCGTAGAGAAGAATAGGTACTGCCTCCGCAATTGATGTTCTTTGACATCCAGTGCATTAGAAACTTATTGTAAATAATCTTTTGATTGTAGTATAATATGTTATGTATGTTTGTTAATGATAATTTTCCTTTTGTTTTGGGTTTGTTTTGTTTCTTGCAGAAGGAAAGGAAGGGACCCAACTTCACGTAACGCATGAGCATGGGCTCCCTACTCTTTTCTTCGTTATCACTTTTGATAAGATAAATAAGATAAACCTTACGTGGTTTTTGTTAATTATGTTGATTGCACAAGATGAGGTCTGATGTTACATACTTGTCACACCTGGAGTCAGGATACGTAGGGGTACTGGTCCGCTATTGGTTTACCCAGGGATCGCATTATGTTTGCGTTCCACATCTGCAGACTGGCCGGTCTAGACACAGGGTTAGACCGACATCAGGGTATCTCCATAAGTTCATTAAGATTCTTCAGGCACTAGGCCATCACTTCTCATTGTCTCATATGCCTATGGTCCCACTTCAATCTTTGAATGAGTCGCAGCCCGCCACGTCAGGATCACACTTGTGACACTTCCTCACTGGCACTTTCAGCCCACGATGTTGCAGACGTTTGCACCACTAACACACCATGTGTCACGATTCCTGGATATTCGGTGTAATTAAAGATATTCAGTTTTGCCTATAACTCGGAGGGTTTAATGCATATTTGGTTATCAACTATTGTACCTTCCAGTGTCATGAATATACTTTTTCATATGTTCTGACTACTTTGAAACCACTCCAATATGGCTGACATTTGCAGACCGTTGGGGGCCCCGTTTCTTTTTTCACCATGCAATGTTTGAAAAGGCACCAGAGTGGTGTGTGTATTACAAGTGACCAGGGCTGCTGGGCAGCTGAAACGCATTATTGTAATTAAACAGTTTTCGACTACAAATTTGGTTTGAGTGAGCTGTTCCTAAGAGCACACCTATTGAACATCTGAGGAAGAATATAGATATATATCTCAAAGCTTACAGGAACGTTAAAGTTAGGAAATAGAATTTAAAAACAAAAAAGAAAATTCACTGAACAATTTAATCCTCCAGGCAGCACGATACTAACATTAGCGAGGTGGTGCATTTACTGCCGCAGATTACTACGTAGAGGGCCCGGGTTTGCCTGTGATGGCGTTCTATACCTGGGACAGTCAGCCATGAATATAAAAACTGAACGTGACCAATGCAGACCTACTGAGAGGTTTGAATTTTATCCGACATACAAAAGTATTTTGTTCCCATTCGATTGCTCATTGAAAAGCTTTATAATTTCTGATGGACTATTGAACTGATGCTTTCCTCGCTCTTTATTCATGTGTCACATGCTTTATGGTAGTGCTGCTCTGTTGACCCACATGTGCCTGCATAATACTACATCAGCTTTGCACGTCTAATTCTTTGGCATACACAAGCACATTCGGTGACATAACAGCTCAAAAATTAAAAACAGTGACTGGAACATATCAAACGAACGTGTAGCAGGGCCATTTTTATTAAGACTCCTCTTCATAGCATTGAGAAAATCATTTATGATGAAAGGTATGTTGAGTGCTTGCTTGTCATCTGATTGACCATTATGACTCTCTTTTGATTCCAATTTGTGCCACCAGAAACACAACCTTATTTATGACAGTGAAGTATCAGGAACTGACTTGTTTAGACTATTTCCCTAACATCAAAAGTGGGCTGCCTGCTAATTTTATTTATTGCTACAACAGTTTGACGGTTTTTGTGACAGGCATCAACGACAGATCAATATATAGGTTTAGAATCTTTCGCTAAACACAATTGTGAACTAATTTTAGGATGCGCCACATCTCTTTCAGGATCTCTGACTTTAAAATAGCCATAGTGCCCATAATCACTTCTGTTAGCACCACTGGGCCTGGAAGGGATTTCTTTTCTTCATTTTTTACATACGTTCTTGAAATGTTGCTAAACTGTAGGACCCCGGAATGAGTGGAGTCAAAAATGAAAACGTGTGACTTAAGTTTTCTGAATAATACAACTATTTCTATTGATAAACGGAATGTATTCTAAGAACGAGTAGATAGCGGATTTAATTACAATACAGGAAGCTAGTGGTATTGTTTTGTGTACCGTTTTAGTTTTTAGGTATGACATTCATGGGAGACATTTTGTAAGCTAGCGATGCTCTAAGGGACTTTGATTCAGCCTCCTTCATTCAGGAGATTCTTGAATTGGGGAAGCTTCAGCCATTGGCTTGAAACATTATCAGTCACATTTGCATTAGCCCATGGCAGTATTTTGTCCCCATTTGTTTATATTGCCCGTTTGGGTTTATCATTCCACATTTACAGGAACGCTCGTGGGAATAGTCTATAAATGATAACTACACTCTGTCATCACACGTCAGTATATCATTCATGAGCTTTACACACAAAACAACCTTTCTATTTGTTGTGTGCTGTTGTAGGCATGTTTTGCTGCTTTTGTCAGTGGACAAATTGTGGTGGAGTAAGATTTGTAGAAATACACCCTCATTAAATTAAGTACCTCCATAATAATGTATTAACTGCATGGACTAACCAACCCTGAATACACACACACACACACACGGGGCAAACACATTTTACCTAATATACTAAACCATGATGGCATGAGCACGTATTAACTATTTACACTCTGAAAAAATCGTACTAGTGCATGTTTATGCTATGTTGTACATTGCACATTTTGCATGTTGTGCACGAATAACAGAAAAGCTGCTTTAAATTAATAGCTTTCGCTAAGTAATAATTAACACAGGGTAATAGTATGGTGGGAGGTAAACATAGTGGGTTTATTTCATGAATTAATATTCTTTTGTGTTTATTTGCTTTAGTACGAGATTGGGCCTGCAAGAAAATGGCCTCTTGTCTGAGCCCGCATGTGGTTGTCTAGATCTGTACGAAGTAAGCATGTGCTGAGAGCTCTGCCTGCCCACGAACTGCCGAGTGCACCAGCTGATGTAATCAGAGTATAGAGCGGCGCATGAGGGAATCGGAGAAGCACTGGCACCATTCAGAAATCACCCGGATATGCGTCGCTCTATAGTATGCCACAAAATTTGGGAGAGCTAATCTTCCTTCCCTTCTTGAAAGCCTTAATAGTTTATTAGATAGGCGTGCCTTTTGATTCTGCCAGATGAATTTGGTTAACTGGGAACGCAGCGAGTTAAAGAATTGATTGTCTACTTCCACTGGGAGCCCCTGAAAGAGGTATACGACTGGCTTCAGAAGGGAAAATTATGCTTACGTAGGGAAAAGACTCACTACAACAATTACTTCATTGGTTCCAGTGAATGTGAAGATACCTACAATATTATTGGTGGTTGGATTTAAAGGGAGGAACTGACCGTTTTTTTCCAGGAATATATTATGTCTGTGGGAGGAAAGCATATTATCGGCTACCAGATCACTGGTATGGAACTTGTTATCTTGGGATCGTATTTCCGAAAGTCTACCATGTAGGCAAAAGCACAAACGGAATCTATGAAGTAAAGCAATCACAAGGAGGACAATATGGGATGTCTTATGACATTCCAGAGATTATAGACCCCCCCACAATGTCTACTTAAGCACTCCTACTAAAACTACATTAAAAGTGTGGGACGTGGTCATCCGCCAGAACGGTCTCGCCACTTTCTCTTCCCCGTACACTCCCATACACGTCAATAAGGCTTTTCCACCAGCGCTCCTGCAAGGGGCCTTTGACCGGTGGAGGGAGGGCGGCTGTCTCACCATTTCAGACCTGTTCCACGGAAGGGAGATACGTTCATTTGCCAATTGCTGTAGGGACTTTAATCTCCCAAACACAGCAAGATTTCATTATAGGGGGGAGGAGCCTAGCGCGCAACCAAGATGGCCGCGTAGGTGCGAGGCTCCCGAGGACCACCACGACCTCCTGAATTAATCCTGGCTATATCCTGTCCTTGTTGAGGGGACTGCATCGGTGAACCCAAGCTGAGGCGCCATCCGTTTTTCTTTTTCGAATCGGACCCCGGACACCGGTGGGAGCACCGATTGAAGGTTGCGGCCTTCTCCGCGCTGGCCCCCCGGATTGGAGTAGTGGGGCGATCCGGGGACAAAGCGAACAACAGCGGCGGGCAGGGCTGGGCGACTCGCGTATCCCGTGCTTTCACTTTCGCTTTTGCGCTCTCCTTGCCCTCAAGCGAGGTAGGGTTGCGGAGCGGGGTGCGGTGGTGTGGCCTTGTCCAGGTGCCCGGCTGACCCGCCGGCCGTGAGTCGTCCTGCGGCCCAGTGGTCGCCCTCCCCCCCCCCCCCGGAACCCGTGAACTGGTTTATCGGCCCTTTCGAGGAGATTGGCACGACGGTGGGAGAGCAGGCATGTCCACCAAACAAGATGGCGACCGGGCGAAGGTGAAGACGACCCGCCGCGGCCCGGCGCCTCAATCCAACAGTATGGACCTCTACACCCTCCAGAAGGGATCTCCGGAGACATCGCGCACATCCCCGGCGGGCCCGACGGAGGCATCTGCTCAACCGGTGGATCTGACCCTCCGGGACGTCATGGGCGCCATCGCAGAGATGAAGGCCTCGGTGGACCAGCGCTTCGACACCCTAGCGCAAAAGATAGACTCGGTCCTGGTGGATGTTAGCCTTGTGAGGGCTGACTTGTCCAAAACCAACGACCGGGTCGATTCCCTGGCCCACACCACAACGAGCCTCACGACGGACGTGGTGGCCCTCCAAAAGGAGGTGCGCCGGCTTGGCCAGGCGAGCGCCCTGATGGACCGGCGACTGGAGGATTCCGAGGGTCGGGCCCGGAGGAATAACGTTCGCATTGTGGGAGTGCCGGAGGGACGAGAGGCGGAGGCGGCAGATCTTTTTGTGGAAGAATTGATCCTTACCCATCTCCAGCCCCGGGGGCTGAGTAAGCTTTTTGCGGTGGAACGTGCTCACCGGGTCCCTGGGGGCAGACCTAAGGCCGGTGCCCCGCCGCGGCCTCTCATTGCCCGGATTTTTAATTTTCGGGACAGAGACGCTATCCTGCAGACCTCCAGGCAACAGGGACCGGTCAAGCTTGATAACATGGATGTGCATTTCTACCCAGACTTTACTCCGGCGGTCCAAAAACAGAGATTGAGTTTTCTCGGAGTTAAACGTCGCCTACGGGACCTGAACCTTAAGTACTCAATGCTTTTTCCAGCTAAGCTGAGGGTGGAGGTGGATGGGCGCACGCACTTTTTTGACCGACCCGAGGCGGCTGGGGACTGGTTGGACACTCTGCCTGGAGATCGGGGCCGAGGGGGTGGGGGGGGGTGCGGTTGGCGGGGAGGGCCCGCCGGATCAGAACTGAGGGGTGAAGAATAGGCCTTGCTCTGGACAACATTCCTTTACCATTTACTGATCGTTTATGTTCCCCTCCGATGGAGGTCGTGTGGGGTCTGTTGGGGGCTTCCCTCCTCCTCTGGGGGACTAGTTAGTTTTTCATCTATGGGGCGACAGGCACACTGCACTTTGGGGGGGCTGTTTGGGCTCATGCAGGGGTGCAGGGAGGGGGGAGTTCTGTTGGGATGGGGGGGTGGGGGGGGGTGTGTTGTTTGTTTGCACCGCAAGGCAAGCCCTTTACTGTATTGTTGCTCTCGAGATGCTCTGTGGGGGACGACTGATTGCTTCTACGTATGATGGGGGGTAGGGATTTGACTGTGTTGTCATGGAATGTTAACGGCCTGGGGGACAGGATTAAGCGTGGTGTGGTCCTGCAGTACCTGAAACGTATCTCACCAGATGTTATCTTCCTGCAGGAGACACACCTTATAGGTAACTCCTTTCATGCCATGAATCGGCGAGGCTATCGTTTGGTGGCCCACTCGGGCTTCACCTCGGGCTCGCGGGGGGTGGGTATCATGATTAAGAACTCGCTCCCGTTGGAGATTGATGAGGTGCGCCATGATGAGAGGGGACGCTACACTGTTCTGGTGGGTAGAATGGAGGGTAGAGTGTTTGTTTTTATATCAGTGTACGTCCCGCCTGGGTTACAATCTACTACATTTGCGGACTTGGGGCGCCTCCTCCTGGACCTCCCGGGTGGCCTGCTGGTGGTTGGGGGGGACTTTAATGCGGTAGTTTCTGGGTCTATGGATCGCCATCCCCCTAGGGACCTCCCCCGGGCACAGGCCTGGCTGTCCGGCCTTTTAGATACTCTGGGCCTGGTGGATTGCTGGCGACTAAAGCATCCCGCACAGCGGCAATACACCTTCCACTCGGGTGCCCATGGTAGCCTCTCGCGGCTTGATTACATCCTTGTCCCGGCGGCCTATGCTGGGAGGGTGGGAGAGGTGTGCCATCTGGCGCGGGGCATCTCAGATCACTCCCCAGTACTGTTACATTTCGATGTCTTCCCTAGGGGGGAGGGCAGGGTGGCTCCAATCAATGCTTGGTACTTGCGTGACCCCACTATTCGTGCCGACTTGATCAAATCCTTACAGAGATACTTTGATGAGAATGTGGGGTCTGTCCCTTCGGCCATCTCCCTGTGGGAGGCTTTTAAGGTAGTTCTCAGAGGGGAGGCCCTCTCCTTTATCTCCCATGCCCGGAGGCGCGAGCGGGAGGAGGTAACCCGGGTGGAGGCCGAAATTGCGGAACTAGAGGGTGACCTGGGGAGCGGGGTAACAGACGCCAAGTTGCATGTTCTGCACCTCAAGCAGGCGGCCTATAGGGCCCTCGTCACGGAGGCGGCCAGGGGCCTCAGTAGAGAGCAACAGGGGCGACTGTATGATGTGGGTGATAAGGCTGGTAAATTGATTGCGTGGTTGGACAAGAGGGAGAGAGCGAGTCGTGTGGTTCCTTTGATTGAGGGGATGGATGGTGTGCCTGTCACCGAGCCGGAAGCCATTGTCTCCCGCTTCGCGGATTACTTCCGCGAGGTGTACTCCCCGGTTTCTCCCTGCTCGGAGGAAGATTCCCATGTCCTGCTTCGGGACATCGCGCTGCCCTCCCTTACGGTGGAGGACAGGGATTTGCTGGACGCTCCTCCCACCTCGGACGAAATTGCCCTGGCTATTCGCTCGGTCGCATCCGGCAAGGCCATGGGCCCCAATGGTATCCCCATCGAGCTTTACAAGCTGCGACCGGATGTACTGGCGCCCCACCTGCGCGCCATGTTCCTGGCGGCCCACTCGCAGGGTTCCCTCCCGCCGGACCAGCGTCTGGCCACAATCGTGGTGATCCACAAGGAGGGGAGACCCCGTGAGCGGGTTACATCCTATAGGCCTATCTCGCTCTTGAACGCGGAGCCCAAAATCCTCGCCAAGGTACTGGCCAACCGGCTGGTTGGCGTGGTGGGCGATTTAGTCCACCAAGACCAATCTGGCTTTATACCCCATCGCAACACGGCTCTTAATCTGCGACGCTTGCATGGGGTGCTCGCGCGTGTCCCGTTTGTGCGGGAGCCGGCCATCTTGGCGTCCTTAGACGCCACCATGGCGTTTGACACGCTTGAATGGCCATACATCTGGGCGATGCTGGCGAAATTTGGATTTGGACCGGGATTCATTAGCTGGGTCAAATTGTTGTATTCGGGCCCATTGGCGCAGGTGGTGGTGAATGGGCGAGTTTCGGCCCCCTTCGCGCTGGGGCGGGGCACGCGTCAGGGTTGCCCCTTGTCACCGCTCCTGTTTGCATTGGCCTTGGAGCCCTTGGCGGAGTGGCTGCGGTGGCACCCCTCTATCCGTGGTCTCCGCTGGACCCCCGAGCATGAGGACCGCGTGTCCCTCTACGCCGATGATATCCTTTTGTATCTCGCCTCCCCGCGTAACTCGCTGATTGTCCTGGTTGATGTTTTGCGCTCCTTCGGTCGTAACTCAGGCCTTGTCATCAACTGGGCGAAATCCTGCGTGTATGTGCTCTCCGGGGAGGCTCCGGCCCTACCACGGGACTGCCCGATCCAGATTGCCTCCCAGGGGTTCCGGTACCTGGGTATATATATTACTCTAGACCCGGAGACCCGCTACGAGCGGAACTTGCTACCCCCCCTCCAGCGCTTGCGGGAGGACGTTGCGCGCTGGCGGCGTCTTCCGCTTTCGCCGCTTGGCCGAGCGGCCTTGTTTAAGATGATGTCCTTGCCGCGCTTTCTGTATGCGCTTCAGAACACTATGGACTTGGTTCCGGCGCGCTACTTCCGTGAGGTGGAGAGCCTGCAGCGGCGCCTGTTCTGGGACGGGAGGCCGCGTATTGCTCTGGCTAAATTGACGCTCCCGTGGTACGATGGGGGGGTTGCCCTCCCGGACATTAAACGGTATTACTGGGCCTCCCAGCTAGCTGCGATTAATCATGGCCTTTACGGGCCCGCCCTGAACCCGGCATTTGAAATGGACAAGATGCTCCTGCCCGGTGGCGACTACAATCGAGCGCTCTACTCTGGCGCGCCCGACTCCCGTCTGACGGGACCGACGCGTGTCATGGTGCGTGTCTGGCACGCGGCTAATGCAGCGATGGGGTGGAAGGACCGTTTGACCCGGGCGACACCGCTATATGCGTCTGAGAGGTTGGGCTCCCTGTGGACATCGAAGGGCTTCGAGAAGTGGGACACGATCGGAATCAGCACAGTGGGAGACCTCTGGACAAGGGGTGGATTCAAAACTTTTGAGACGCTGCGGACGGAATTTCAGCTGCAAGGCAGTGAGTACTTTCGGTACTTACAAGTCCGCCACGCGCTGGGCTCCGTCTTCCCTGATGTCGCGTCCATTCCGGAGTCTTCCCCCCTGGAGGACAGAGTGCTGGATGGCCATGTCCCAGACAGCACGATCTCCCTTATATATAAAAAACTGATCAACGACAGATCGTGCCTGCTGACTAGTCTCCGCGAGGCCTGGGTTGCCGACGGGCTGGAACTGGACGACGAGGACTGGATTTCCGCGGTGGCCTCTCCGAAGGAGGTGGCCATCCCGGCTCGCCTTCGCTTCGTCCAGCTTAAGATCCTCCACCGGGTTTACGTGACGGGGCCAAGGCTTCTACGTATGGGCTTTGTTGGTGACGGATTGTGTAAGCGTGGCTGTGGTGCCTTGGCAACTTTCATGCATATTCTGTGGGAATGCCCACAGGTGGAGCGATTCTGGCGTGGTGTGCATGAGGTCCTGCGTGTGGTGACGCGTGTTGCGCTGTTGCCTGAAGCGAGGAGATGCTTGCTGAATGTGTGGGAACCAAATGACTATTCGGTCCCGCAGACGCGGTGGGTGACTCTGGGATACATGATAGCTAAGCGCGACATTGCTCAATTGTGGGGATCCCAGTAGCCCCCAGCGGTGTTGGCCTGGAAAGAACATATGGATTGGTGTATGTTTCGTGAAAAGGTAGTGTATGTGGCGAGGGGTAAGCCTGGGGCGTGGGTGAAAATCTGGGGCCCCTGGAACGCCTATCGCGGGGGTATTTGTGAGCCGCCACTGCTACCGGCCGCCTCACCAGCTCCGTCCCCCTAGCCGACCCCCTCCCCCAGCCACGGGCGTGTGGTTCCCCTGTCCCTGATCTATTCCCATTCCCCTCTTCAGAGTTTGGCTGCTGGTTGGGATCTCCCACTTAAGGAGCACGTGCCGTCACTTTGGATGGCGGGTTGCCTTGCGGGTGTGGTTTTTTGTGTTGTTCTGTTTTGAAAAAAGGAAACCGTATTGTGGGCTTGGAGTTATGTGGCCTGCGCTATTTGATATCTCCTGATTTACCGATCTGCACCGCCAAGAGACTCTTACTGTAGGTATGTCATGTGCTTCTGCCACTCTAGCGGCCGGCCGGATGGTTGTAGGCCCATACTTGTAACTTTTTTAACATGTAATAAACGGTTTCAAAAAAAAAAAAAAAAAAAAAAAAAAAAAAAAAAGATTTCATTATAACCAATTGGTCCATTGGGTAACACAGATCGAGTATAGACAAGCAGCCACTAGAGTTACTCCAGATTGCGCAATTTGTTCGCCAAGGAGGAGGAACCAAGGGGGCTATTTCACTTCCCTATTCTATTCTCAACACATCGAGTACTGCTCCCACCCTAAGAATCAGGACCATTTGGGAAGGGGTTTTGGGCACCGCTATCCCTACAAATCTGTGGACCACACTATTTAGAGACATCCCTAAGCATAAGAGGTCGGTGGGTCTTCAGGAGGCCCATTATAAACTACTACGAATGGTACCTCCACCCAGCAAAACTTCACAAAATCTACCTAACCACCTCAGAGAAATGTTGAAGAGGGTGCGGCCTACTGGGGGACTTTAGACATGTTTGGTGGGACTGCTCCTCGATAAAGCCATACTGAAACGAGATCCTGGCCCAGGGAGATACTGGGACACCCCTGCCACAGACACCCGAGTTTGTTCTACTGGGACTTCGAGACCCTTCTTTAAAATATCAAACGTTGGGGGACAGGGCCATAATGTGGCTGTGTTTGGGGGCAGCCAAGATGGCATTAGCAGCAGAGTGGAAAAACCATTCGCCCCCTCCAGGCCACAATGGCATGTAGGGTTGTGGCAGGGTCTAACCATGGAGCGAATGTCAGATAAGCTTACCGATGAACGGAAGGGGTTTGATTATATATGGGGCCCCATGGTGGAGTACTTATCAAGGGGCGTACCACTGCTTTCCTGCCACCCCCGCATTCAAACCCTTCCTTTATTTCAGGTTTAGGCCACCGAGGCGAGCCGCTGCCAACCTGGTCTTCAGCCAAGTCGGCGCTGGACAATGAAATATTTACCCACAAGCTAAAATTGCATAGTACCACCAGTCATAAGAGTTGGTGACGCTCGATGTATACTTATTACATCTTTATTATTTTGAATATTATTTTACTTAATTTCTTAGTTGTTTGTACAGTAAGGCTAATGAAACAGTTGATGCAGCTAGAATGACAATTTGTACGGACATATGAAAGAACCATATGGAGTGACTGTTTCTACTGTGGAATGCTTTACACTAGTGGTTGGATCGCTGCCATGTTTCTTGATTGTCTATGTGCCAACAAAACTAAATAAATACAATTTAAGGGGGAAAAAACATTTGACAGAATATACATACATTTTAAGGAAAATGATTTAAAAAAATGTATTTTAGTCTTCAAAGAACTTTCTAATACTTGCTAGAATTAATTCAAATTTAATATATAGAGTAGCACCATGTTCTACTGTCTAATTTTGCTACTACTTTAGATGCCCCGATGAATATTTCTTTAATATTAAAGATGGCTTTGTTATCAGTGTCTCACAATTTGGAGTTAGCGTTTGACCAAATTATATAACACCTTATTTTCTTTACTTCCAGTAGCCTCCCTCCAACTACCTTTCTCCCACTCCCGCTACCTTCAGCCTCACTCCCTCCCACGGGCTCTAACCTCCAGTTTGACAACTGAATAGATGATTAAGGTTAGGGAGGCAAGGAGTAAATGTGTGTCAAAATGCTGGCCACTGATCTGAACTATACAGCCAGAATGTGACTAGTGAACACAAACAGTACCCCCATCAAGCTCACTAATTGGAAGGGGTAGATGGTGAAAGGGTGGAAGAGGAGTACGATCAAGAGGAGAGGCCAAAATTATTTTCACATGGGGTGTTGTTTGAGGAAAGGCCAGCCGTGCAAAAGGGGTAAAATTAGAGGTGGTGAAAACATTAGTTGGCAAGCCATTGTAGGACGCAGACAAAAAAAAGTAAATTTAAAACGGAGTGTATTAAATTATATAATCATTTTCCTAGCAGGTTCAGGGTTCGTGGTGGCTGATGTAGGTAGTTGAGTGGGTTTGCACTCTTGGCATCATAGGTGGGTATGCGCAAGTGGGTTTGTTGGCAAACCCTCTACAATAGGAAGATGAAACGTATTCAAGAATAAATTGTTATCAGAATGTCCAGGACTGGAACACTGATAATATAGAACCATATGCCAATCATATTCTACGTCAGCACCAGAAGTGAGGATTACACTGTTCCTTCTTCACTTTATTAACAGCAGCCATTTAGAGAACATCTAAAGACTTAATTTCCAATGCCCATTAGGGAAAACGTCAACAGTTCAACAAAAGGCAACCTCCAATCTGTTGAGGTCAGGGCCCCTTGATAGCCCCTCGTTGAGGCTGCCCCTGTAGTATCCTCAAATGAGACTCCACTCAAATAAAGATTAAGTTACTGGGTTCTTTATTTCAGCCCCCCGCATACAGGAAAAGCCCCTCCAACGCTGACAGTCTCCGTTGAAGAACTGTCTTAGAAAAGAATCTCAGAATACAATACATTCTACAATCTAGAATAGAGTGACTAACCTTAAAGCAACATACTACACAATCCCCCTTCTTAAAGAAAACAAAACAACAAAAATAATAATAATAAATAAATAACTAAATAAATAAAATCAACTACAATCAAAGATTTCTAGAGATTTTGGTTTTTTAACAATTCTTCCACTAGATGTTTTTACGACTCTTTCATTACAAGATAACTGTGGAGTAACAGAATGCGGAAAATCATGTGAATTGTCACCCAGGGGAGGATTGACACCTGATGAAACTTCAGGTAAGGGAACACTTTTTGGAGAAACAATACAATCGTGTGAATTCTCAAGATTAACATCAGAAGACGTACTTGGAATAGTAGAACAATCAGGAGTTACACTCTCATCATTTGAATTGGAATTATCAATATACTGTGAGAAATCACATGTATCTAACCACCAAAAATTCTTGCGTTTATTACATTCTTCTGTCTCAGTATTATATGAAACTGGTGCAAGACGACTTCACCAATTTGAAGTAAGGAAGTTGTTCATAACCTTGACTACCAGTTTAGGTTCACTAAACTTGCTTTCAGTTTTTGAAACTCTCTTAGCATTTTGAACTCGAACCCATTGACCTCTATGTAAGTTAACCTGTTTGGTGCCATGTTTCAAATCATAATAGGTTTTGTTTTTCATCTGAGATTCTTTAATATTCTCTCTTACAATAGGTATGTCGCAAGAAACCATTCCACTTTTATTTAACCAACCAGGATTGATTTTTGAATGTGGAATTCTGCCTCTCATAAAAGAAAAAGGACTTTTACTAGTAGTACCATGGATAGTACTTCTATATGCCCAAATCAGTTTTTTTAACTCTTCTTCCCAAGAGAGGTTACTTTTGTTAGCAAGTTAGAGAACTCCTTTAATACTACGGGTGGCTCTCTCAACAATACCATTGCCGCTTGGATGATACAATGCCGTAAATCTCTGTTGAATCCCAGAAGCATTTAAATAGTTTTTAATTTCAAGGGATTTAAATTGTACTCCATTGTCAGATAGAATAAACTTAGGGAAACCTTCCCTTAAGAAAATATCATCTAAAAATGTTATTACAGTTTTAGTATTGATGATATCTACAACACACATTTCTAACCATCTTGAAAAAGTGTAAATGAGTACCAAAATGTACTTCTGTGAGCTGTCTTGCCAACAAATTGGTCCCATACAATCAATGGCAACAACTTCCCAGGGGAAATTAGGGCAACCAGGAGAAGCTAAAGGTGGATTGAATGTTTTAAGCGTTTTATCAGAAAACTCACATTTCACACATGATCTCACACATCTTTCTACGTCTAAATCAATCCTAGGCCACCAATATAATTCTTTCAAACGTAGTTTGGCGCGTGTAATTCCTTCATGACATAAATCATCTATCTTCTTCCTTAAGTTTTTTGGTGGCACAATTTTATCACCACGTAAAACCAGTGTATCAGAAAGACATAGTTCATTCCGAACTTCCCAGAAACCTCTCAATTCATCATTAACAAACTTTTTATCTATTCCATTCCATCCTTTCATAATTAATTGTTTAAGGACAAGTAATATTTGATCAGAGTTCTCCGCTTCGAGCCATTCTTCTTTGCTAAAACTACATTGAGTCCTATTTGATGATATGTGAGCTACTGAAAAATCATTCCAAGAATTCATGTCGAGCTCAACAAATGGTAAAGACATACGACTTAGAAAATCTGCAGTAAAGTTTTTGACACCAGGCATATATTGAACTTCATACATGAAGTCCTGTAGCCTCATGGATAATCTAGCAATTCTGGCTGTGGCATTGGTCAAACCATCAGTGGTCAGTAATTTAGTCAATGGTTTATGGTCGCATCGTAAAATACATTTCCTTCCCCAAAGGAATTTCCTAAAATGTTCTAGAGCCCATACACAAGCTAGGGTCTCCCGTTCTACAACAGAGTAACGTTCCTCAGTAGGAAAACGTGATGCGAAAGCGATAATGACTTCTTTGTTGTTCTCATCTAATTGTGTCAATACGCTACCTAACCCTCTGCTACTAGAATCAGTGGTGACAATGGTTTGTGCGCAAGGATCAAAACCTTGAAGACTAGGTGCTTGCGCAATGGCTTTTTTTATTTCCTCAAAGGATTTTTGGCAAGAAGCACACCAGATAAACTGTGTCTTGTTTTTAAGTAGGGATCTCATTACGCAAGTTTTCTCTGAGAACTTGTCCACAAATTTTGAGTAAAAGTCTGCAAGCCCTAAGAAGGATCAAAGATCCTCTTTTGATTTGGGTGGGGGAG
The DNA here is from genome assembly GCF_964204655.1 of Triturus cristatus. Classification (NCBI taxonomy): domain Eukaryota; kingdom Metazoa; phylum Chordata; class Amphibia; order Caudata; family Salamandridae; genus Triturus; species Triturus cristatus. The sequence goes on from NC_140584.1 coordinate 21,015,536, forward strand.
CATCTTTAATGGCACTTACCAGGCTGGTTTTGGGTCTAATACCTAAGGCACTGACTTCATGACCTAGATATGTAACATTATTTTCTTCAAATTTACCTTTTGAAAGTTCAGCAGTAACCCCTTTGTCTTGTAAGATGCCCATTACCTTCCTTAAACGTTAATCATTAACTTTTTTGTTAGGACCCATTAAAAGGATATCATCTTGGAAAAATATTATACCTTGCATATCACCAAATAATTCATGCATGAGCCTTTAAAATACCGCAGCTGCGGACGCTAAGCCGAATGGCATGCGGCGAAATTGGTAACAACCAAAAGGAGTACAGAAGGCTGTGAGGTGTTTACTCAAGGGATGTATAGAAATTTGGTGATATGCACACGATAAATCAATCGTTGAGAACCATTTTGCACCTTTAGTTAGTGAAAGCATTTCATCAATTCTCGGGAGAGGAAATTGATCAATGATTATATTTTCGCTCAAATACCTTAAGTCTATGCACATGCGAATTTTCCCGTAAGCGCGTCTGGCAATAACAATCGGGGAAATCCAATCAGATGCTTCGATTGGTTCGATAACTTCTGCATCTAGTAATTTTTTAAGTTCTGCTTTTACCTCATCTCGTACAATTAGTGGAATGTGACGTACTTTATGAATTTTGGAAATTGCATTGGGTTTGACTAAAAGTTTATGTGTAAAACCTTCAAGATTCCCAATGCTGCCACTAAAAACTTTTGGAAATTCTTCCAAAACCCACTTCTTTGTGGTTTCTGCTTCACACATGACTAACACTTGCTCAGGGCTATTGGGATTGAAAATAATATCAAGATAACGTTGGTCTTTCCAACCTAAAACTGATGGCCCATTTTTGGCTACATACAATTTACACAATGCTCTTCTACCCTTGAACTCGAATATTAAAGATCTAAAGCCAAGCATATCAATTTTTTGTCCAGTGAAGCTTTCTGGGTTCACATCAGTAGGTTGTAAATGTGGACCAATAGTGTTAACAAATTTGTTATCCCACACTGATTTAGCGATGATGGTGAACGGAGATCCAGAGTCCGCTGCAACCTGTAAAATTATGCCACCAAAAGAAATCATACATAAGGGCTTATTGCTATCATTGCTTTTAATATTAACCACAACATGCTTAGTTACACTACTGGAAACATTCGAGTTCTCTAAAGAGTCTTCCTCTTGTTTGTTATCTGATAAGTCAGAATTGCGGTCTGTAATACAAGTTACATGTGATTTTTTATAACGTTTCCTCCTATAAACTTTGGAAAAATGGCCAACTATTCCACATTCTGAACATTTCGTTGATTTGGCAGGGCATTTTTCAAATCTTGCTGTATGAGAAGTGCTCCCACTTCTGTAACATACAAAGCCAGACTGAGAAAGATTTTCTTCTTTTTAGAGTTAGAGTTTTGATGTGATTTCTAATTGTTGTTTTGATAAGTTCTGGGTTTCTTGTAAGTAAGACTTTTATCTTTCCTGGTGTCAATTTTATTGACAGGGACTGTTTCACTTGAAAGAGAAACTGCTTTAGCACATCTTTCTGATAATTCTGCTTTTTTAACTAACTTAATAACATCCTTAAGACTAGCATCACCTTCGATCCAAAGTTTGTCCTATATACTCTTATTTTTGGTACACATAACTATTTGGTCCCTTATCATTTCGTCATGCAAAGAACCAAATTTGCACTTTATGGCTAGATTTTTTAAAGCAGAGACATAATCTTCAATTGATTCGTTAGTCTCTTGTTTACGTTTATAAAATGTGCGTCTGGATACTGCTGCACAAACAATAGGTGAATAATGGTCATCTAGGTCAGCTATGGCACATTTGAATACGTCAACATCACCAATCCTTTCGTTTTTCTGCATTTGGTTATAAACTCTGAGACCTTCAGGTCCTAAACAATGCATTAAATTCTTTTTTTTCTTTCAGGAGACATAACACTAACACTATATTCAAGAGTAGCAATATAATTAATGAAATATTCTTTCCATTCTTGCCATTTAATGATTGGTTCTCCAGGATTAGTCAGAAATTCTTTTGGGTTACTTAAAGTAATGCTGACATTTGTATTTTGTGTACTGTTGCTTGCTGTGGAGGTTGTACTGGATTCACCATCCATATTCAAATATTTAGAAATACTGTTGAAATATTTAAAATGATAAGGTAATAGGTAAAACAAATTTTGCTGTAGTATAAAGTGAAAACGGTAGACTTGAAGTTAATAACTCCTTGGAAAGTGGAGAATTCCTTGTAAGCGCTGTTAAAATCGAAGTGCTCCACTCGTACTGTATTTCCGAAGAAAAATGAATAATCAAGATGGCCGCCAGGGTCACGTTGCGTGACCTCGTGGCTTACGCGAGCGGATATCACCGCGTTGCGCTGCCAGGAAGCACACAGTAGAAGCCTCTTTCAAATCAGCGCCGCGTACCGAGGAATGGCAGCTGCCGTCGTCTGCACGAGGTAAACAGAGCTCGCGCCAGGGAAGCAATCGTAACTAGATTAAATATCAACAGCACTTGCGTTGGCAGTAATAAGTAGTTTCTTGATGTAATACGCTGTGGATTGAAAGAAATCGCAACTAAACTCACGTAAATGTAGAGTTGTCCGTTGTTGTTCCCCTTCGCGTAATAGTGCTCTTGTAGAAAGAATGATGGATAATTTGAATGTTTATCCGGTTGACGTTTGAATAGTTGGCAGGGGGCTGAGCATCCTTGTCGCCAAATCGATGTAGTATCCTCACATGAGACACCACTCAAATAAAGATGAAGTTACTGGGTTCTTTATTTCAGCCCCCCGCATACAGGAAAAGCACCTCCACCGCTGACAGTCTCCGTAGAGTGACTAACCTTAAAGCAACATACTACAGCCCCCTTCACTTTCTTCGTAGCTCCAGCAGCAGAGTTAAAAGCCTCCGGCCTCTCAGCCTTAATATTGTTTTATTCTCATGTTTATCTGTGTAATGTTTGTGCCCTTTGCAGTGTTTACTTGTCTGATTTACTGGGCGGCCGCAGGATCGTTATTCACTCCTCTGCAACCGCTGACATTACTGTGAACACGCTATGGTACCTGGGGCTATTGTGGTGTAGTCCTACGACCACTAGAGGGAGCCACATCTAACTAACGCGGTCAGCCCGTCTCGCTGCCCCGTACCGGCCCACAACTTCAATTCTCCTGAACAGTACAGCCGGCCGGGTGCTTAGCTTCCATGGCTCTTGTGCCCCCTATGCCTAGAGCAATTACGCCCTCAAAAGGGTCTGTACTCACAGCACTTAGCGCGTTTCTGTGCCTTTAGGCGATTGGACATCCGCCCAGGCAAGTCAAATTACCCTGTGCATTTTGTGGGTGTGGGGTATCCTGCTAGGCCCAGACCCGCTGTTATTAGCTCTTGGGGCTGCTTTACTGCGCCGGGAGACCAACACCTTGTTGAAACCTTCAATTACCCAGCTTGTATACTCTTGCCTGCCTTGCTATGCCTGCCCTTTTGTCTAGGACACACTCTTTTGATAAATAATGAGTGATATTGAGGAGCCTTACCAGGAAGACAGCGGGACCTACCTCCCCATTGATGAGCATTTTTGTGAGAGCATGGACACCTATTTCAAACGCGGTTTTGCAGGCAGCGGCTCTCCTGCAGAGAAATCTGTTGCAATACACAGAACACTTCTTTAAACCCCTCCCCTGGGAAGGAAGACACTCTAGGGTTTATACCCCTTTTACCTCCGGGAGGGCCCATTCCACCCGCACAACTCTACAAGCACGAGAAGGACCCAGCGTCAGGCGTCGACCTTGACACGTTTGACATGTTGAAGTGGTCCGTCATGGACTACTGTCGGACTCTGCCTCCGGACCCTGTGCCTTTGGAGTTACAACCCTTGGGGACCTCTTTCCCCTCCTGCCAGCCCACACCCCTACAGGGGTCAGACTCACCCTCTGGCTCTGATGTAGAGAATGAGATAGGGTCCTGTCCATGGTGCCCCTCGCCCCATCATGCACAAGATGTGCCGACTGACGATGGCCCCCGAGGCTATCTCTGATATGCTGGAGCCAGAGCGCTCCTCAGACTGGGTCCCGGTGGATAAGGTTGCGACCTTTGTCGCGGGGTGCTTCGTTAGCTACTGGATAAGGAGATCTGCAAGTGCCTGCGGACGGAATGCCCAGCCCATCCCTGTGAGACAAGGTGGCAATCACACCAGACATCGACGAGCGCATGGATACCTTCCTGGGAAAGTACATGATCATTCCCAAAAAGGGGATCGACCGGTCCTGGCAGGCTAGCCAGGACAAGCTCTGGGATATCTCAGGCCCCTTGCCCAGTATCTTAGACATGGTTGAAGATGCCAAGGCGCCTGGGACTCTGATTTCCCCTGTGGTCCTGTCCAGTTGGGCCCAACGGGCCATTATCTTCTTGGGGAATGTGAACTGTGCCATCTCTACGGAGCAGCGCCACTCGCTCCTCATCAAGGTTGACCCTAAACTGGGTGGACCTCGCCAAATCTGAGGCAGGTCTCATTACCCAAGGGGGGTTGTTCGGCTACCCGTTTATCCGGGAGTTAGAAAAGCCAAGGCATCCATAAAGCGTATCTTTAAGCCCCGGGTTTTCATCAGGGATGGCCAAAACAGGAGGCGTTCGGCCGGCCATGCACATCACCCAGCTTCCAGCAGAGCGACAGTATCAGGACGCCTCTAAGTTCTGAACATTTTGATCCACTAGAGGCTACCCCTGACAACGAGGTGCAAAATGAGTACACCAAGGTGGCTGCAACCAAGAAGCCAAACAAGGTGAATGTTCATCTTTTTCCTCACCAAAGTCTGGGGGCAGACTTAAGGATTTCTTTCACAATGCTTACCTCCGATGCATGGGTCCTTCAGATAATACAGGGTTTCCACATAGAATTCTATGGCGCGCCTGTCCAGGGAAAGTTCCCTATTCCCTTGATGTTCTCTCCTGCACATGCCGATCTAGTAGATGTGAAGATATCGGTGTTACTCTGCAAAGTGGCAATGGTGTACACCTCCCCTCACCCAAGGGGCTTTCTAAGCAATCTCTTTGTAGTGGACAAAAATGACAGCCAAAGGCCGGTGATCAACCTGAAAGAGTGGTTGGTTTACCGTCACTTCAAGATGGAGGGTATCCATCTGATACTGGATCTCTGCCTCCCCAGCGATTGGACGGTGTATCTAGATCTCAAGGATGCCTACTTAACCATTTCGATCTTGACTCCTCACCACCGCTTCCTCCAGTTTCAATGGAAGGGGAATATGTCTGAGTTTACCACTCTCCCCTTCGGTCTGTCATCCGCCCCATGGTGCTTCACTAACGTAATAAAAACCAGTGGTAGAGTTACTCTGGGCCCATAGTGTTTGTCTTATCTACTTAGATATTCTCCGAATGTATCAATGCCCAAGGAATTTCTCGCTGCATTTACAGATGGCAGTCTCTCTCCTGGAGTGCCTTGGTTTCATCATAAACCAACAGAATTTGGGTCTTTTACCCTCTCTGTTGCTGGTGCTTGTGGGGTTTGTGGTCCGAGCCACCCTCAGTCTTTCCCCCCCGAAAGATAACTAAGATCAAACATGAGCTGCACTGCCTTGAGGCCAGACCTTCCACCTCCCTATGCCAGATAGCAAGAGTGGTGGGGCTTCTGTTGTGGTCAGGTCCCATAATAGAGCGCCGGCGGACGCACCAATGAACACTGCCATCTGGAGCATTTCCGGACTGCAAGTCACGTGATGCTGCGCGACGCGAACATTATCGCACGCGCGCAGAGAAAACCTCATGTAACCGCTTCCGGGGTGCCAGAGCGCTGCCGATTATTCAGTGTGTTTTTCCCGACAAAGCTGGACAGAGAAGCCGGTCTGGTAAGGGTGTCTATTGACACTGCGTTCTTTTCTGGGCATTTCCTCCCGCCACTGGAACCTGTGAGCTCTATGGGAGTTTTGGGGGAACTACATTTGGAATATCCATCCTTGAGCTTTGTCAGCTGTGCCTTCATTCCACTTTCCTGATTACGTTCTCGGCTGAGGACTGTCAGGGGAGTTAAGACGCCTCCATTCCTTTGGTCCTTTGTTTGGTGGTTCGTTTCGCGTCCTTGTCTATAGGTGGGTGAGATGAAGTACTGGACTCCTACGAGGAGAAGGACGACACACACCGTCTTGTTGTCTTGGGTGAATTGCATCTAATGGTAGAGGAAAAGAACTCTATAATTCCTTTGGGAGGGATGTTAGCTCCCTGATGTGGCATCTAGACTTTTGGTTCCAGTGACATTTTGCTTTGTACCTTTTGATCTTCCGAGGGATACCTGCTTCTGCAAAATATATCCACTAACCCCTTCCTATTGCTGTTCCGGAGCTATTAGTCTCTTAGCATGCTGAAGTTTTACCATTGATTTCTTTCTTCCTCTTTGTTGTGTATATAACAGGGGTCTGTGTGGATTGGTAAGTGGTATTGCTCTCCCCTCCCCTGTGACGCTTCGCATAACAAATAGAGGGGTATGTAAACACATATGCAGAGGGTTTTGTATGCTCGGCTTAAAACAGTAAATACTTCATGTTCCTTTGTGTTTTCCCTTTATTTCAGTAGTACCTTTACTTGCCACCCGCCATACAGAGGCAACCCATCAGTACCAGATTATTGCAAAAAGCATATTATCTTTTGTTACAGGTATTACTATTGCATCATGGAATGGTAGGTGAAGGGGAACTGTAAGAATGTACCTTTGATACTGCTCCTATTCAGTACTTAAATCTTGTTTGTTTCCAGATCTCCCTCCCTGCTGATCCTTCCCTTTCCTTCCCCCGCTTAATCTCTTCAATAGTCTGTGCTTAACAGCTCTCAGACTTGAAGCTATTGAGAGGTGGATCCCATTTGAGCATCAAACCAGCCTCGAGGACGTGTGGGGATTACAGTTGTCCTCCATCCAGCCTATTTTCCCGGGCCCCTTAATTATCAGGCCCTCCAACGGTTGAAAGACTTAAACCTCAGGGAAGGTATCACGCGCTCCCAGATGGTTCCCTTGTCGAAGGACGCTCAAGAAGAGATTCAATGGTGGCTGACTCATATGGAAGCATGCAATGTTCAGGCGATATTTGGCTCCCTTCCAGATTTGGTCATAGAGTCGAACGGCAGTGGCATGGGCTGGGGGGACAGATATTGGAACTTCTCAGCAGGAGGACAATCGTCCTCTCAAAACAAGATTCACGCACATCAATTGCCTCGAACTATTGGCAGGATCGTTTGTGGTATGGAGCTGGACCAAAGAACGAGCGCAGTGCTGTGCCATATTCAAAATGGATAATGTAGCAGCAGTTTGATACATAAGTCAACTCAGAGGTACTAGATTCAAGAATCTGTCAGATCTGGCCCACAAGTTCTGGAACTACTGCCTAGAGAACTAGATATGTGTCAGCCGAACATCTCCCAGACCAGCCAATTAAGTAGCTGATTGTCATTCACAACATCTTCATGAAGCGAGCCTCTGGCATCCATCGACGTTCTAAGCCTTCTACGACAGATAGGGCCCATTCACGGTGGACCTCTTTACGTCTTGTCTGGACAACCAACTCTCGAAGTACTTCAACTGGCACCCAGACCTGGAGGCGGAGGCCACAGACACTTTCCTCCAGAACTGGCAAAAGGAAGGAGTTTATTCGTTCCCTCCATTTATGATGATCATGCACCTCTCAGCTCAGGTAAGAAGACAAGAGGCGGACATCGCCCTAATGGATCCCGACCTGGAAATTAAAAGTGTGGTATCCAGTTCATCATCCCCTCTTTTCATATCTCCTCAAGGACCCAGAGGGGAATCTCCATCCTCTATAGTTGGAGGGGTCTCTGTCTCTTATGACATGGAGGATTACAGGAAACGGTGGACAGTCCCAGGTCTTTCAAGACAGCCTGCATCTCCATCGCCAAGACGTGGGCAGATAGCACCACCAAGCGTTATAGAACGGCACAGGCTCGATGGTTGGGCTGGTGGGATCAACGATGTTTGGATCTCGTGGGGGCAGAAATCTTGGACTTCCTTGCTTTGTTGGCATTAGATGGGCTTGCATATAGATACATAAATGTCTTTGGTGTGTAGTTCCCACTAATATTTAGGATCTGCGTGTTTGTGGACAACAAACTTTGGGTGAGGTGCTTATACTGATTCTATGCACCCCCATAGTATATGTTGGCCTAGAAACCAGCTAGCTCACACTGCCACCATAGGCTGCCCTAACAAACAGGGAGCAAATGGCTTCTGGCAATCACTGAACATGACAACCCTGACCCCTCAGGAATTATGGTAACCGATCTAGAACCCTTTCGCCCAGTCACTCGTACACTGTTGTTCTCAGAGAAAAATACAATACACAATGGGACATTTGAATACATGTGCTGCGATAATCAGTAGACAGAAGCATATGAATGTGATTACAAGCACCAAAATAGTGAATAGCAGATATAGTTCCACCATGGTGCTAAAACAGTGTATATATACGCAGGCATATAAGAAAAGGTATCAGGCATATTCCTACTATGTAATCTCTACTCTATGTATGTCTAGAGTATTTGTAGGTGTGTGTAACTAGAGCCAGGAATTCCCCCACGGGATGATTACCCCCCCCCCCACCTCCCGGCAGGAAAGAATGTAGGACCCCTTCTTGGTCACGAACTGGACAACCCTCACGGAGATGTTAGGCAGCTGCTTGGCAAAGCCTCAGCATGCAGAGACCCCTTGACGTCAGAAGTTTCTCCTTTGCTAACCCCCAGGAACGCCTATTTATTTATAATAAATAGCATCCTTGCGATGTATAGCAGATTAGCATTGTTATAGATATGTAGATAGCCCTGTCACCCCGTGGATGAAGACAGAAATACATTTGAACAGCGTGTGTAAATGCCTTATACTCTGTGTTCAAGGCTTCATGATAATGTTGTGCAAAACGAAATGTATGAGCAGAGCAGTTTCAGAGAAACGAATCCAACATTGTCATGCATGCAAATATGTGCAAAAGGTTACCGTCAAATGTTATTGTGCATAAAGAGGACAATGTAAGAAAATGTGCAGCACTGATATATGGGCCTAACCCGGGCATATAACACCTACAGGTCAGCAATCTCAGCTGGTCGCTCACCGGTTGGTGATTCTACGGTGGGCAACACCCTTTGGTGCAACAGCTCTTGCGCCACGTCTCTCTCTTCCTCCAGAACTAAGACACTCTGTTTAGTCGGATGTCAACAAGGTACTTTACCTGTTTTTGTCTTGGCAGTCCAAAAAAAGACCTTTCCCGGAAGGAGTTGCCGGCCAAGATAGTTACTCTGCTTTGCCTGGTTTCATGCCAGTGTGTCTCAGATGTCAGTGCACTGGACGCAACGGGTTTAGTATTCACCCCGAGGGAGACACCTTCCATATTTCAAGACGTACGAAAGGTCATTCTCAACTGGTTAATTCTTCTTCTTTTCCAGATTCCCTGAAGCTGTTTGTTGAGAGGTGTATAAAGAGTTATGAGGCTATGACGGCGGACATCCACTCCATGGAGAGAGGCAATTGCTAATAGCCCTAAGGAAACCGTTCGAGGCAGTCTCTTCACCAGCCAGCGCCAGATGGGACCGGTGGCCAATGCAGGAAGCTAGCACTGATACCAAGATGTTTGGGGCTCACTCCACTAGAGGAGCTATGGCATCAAAAGCTTCTCCCTTGGGGCCCACCTGGAGAATATCCTCAATGCAAGGGACTGGTCCTCAGATTCGACCTTTAAGAGGTTTTATTTCAAGCCAGTCTCTAGTATTGCTCTGCTGGTTGTGTATAAGCTTTAAACAAGTGTAATCCTTGCCTTCAGTCCCGAAATAGAATGAAAAATGTCCTAACTATTATAACAGAAATTTTCAATTCTATTAAGGACACAGAGGCGAGGATTAGCCCATCCGTCATCATACTCTTTATCCCTAGAATAAGAAAGGTTTACGTTGAGGTGGGTATGTCCGACCTTCTTTGATATTTATAAGTGTATTGCTTGGGGCTTATTGTGACCATGTGGGTTTTCTGCTGGGGTGGTTATGTAGGGAACTTTTGGTTTCCAGTATCATACACCTCTGTTTATTTACCTCTATGATCTGATGGGTCGAAACAGCTATCAATTTGCAGTTGCAGGAATAATCAACGAGGGACTATCAAGGGGCCTTGTCCTCAACTTATTAGATGTTGCCTATTGTTGAACTGTTGACTTTTCCCTAAGAGTTATGGGAAATGAAGTATTTTGTTGTTCTCTATATGGCTGCTGTTAATAAAGCAAAGAAAACAGCGAAATCCTTGCTTCCTTGTCCTTAATAAAATTGAAAACTTCAATTACGAAAGCTAGGACATTTTTCATTGCATCAACAAACTTGGAATTGAAGCAAAACCAAATCATGACAAATCCACAAACCACATCAAACCAAACAAATTTTCATCATTCCAAATCACTTGCCATATAGATATAAATAGTACACTCAAAGCTGGACAAGTAGGAATGTCCTTTTGTCAACCCGGCTTCTTAGTCTCTCTTCACAATGAAAGTTGTATCTACTAAATGGTTGAAAGCAGTGAAGGGCAACTGTATTATGACATGGGGACACACATCCCCACCATCCAAAAGACGTTTGAAGTAATGAGCTCATTTATTATATGAAACGAAGAGGTGGAATGGGGATTTACTGGGGTAAACTGAGGTAAAGGAAATTATACATTAAATATTTGCCTATTGTCCTGCTGTTGGGGATGTAGAACGAGTTAGAAGTGATTCTTTTTCTAACTTTAAATTAACCAGGGACACATAACTAAGAGGTAATTTGATTGTATCAGGGAACAAAGAGGAGGAACTATGATTTTATTGAGCATTTCATATATTGAACATATGCAGCGTTTATCCCTAAGTAATACATCTGATTGCAGAACGGCATATGCTGAAAGGTCAGATGCAGGACAGGAGTGATAATCATCCTAGATCAGACTCTGCACACTTAAACATATTCCAGTTTTGCAGTCACATATGGTTGCAAAATAACATTCTTGTCTTGAAAGCATCCATGATACCAAGTGCAGAAGCAGCGTATGAAAACACGGTCATGTACGTTCTTAAACTCCACACCCGAAAACGTAAGTAGAAAACAGTCTGTAGCAAGATCGAAGTAGCAACGTCTGAAAATCTGAATTATAAAATGTATTGATGAGGACAGGACTTTTGGATCAGTTACATGCTTAGCTAACAATCAAAGCAAGTAAGAAATTTTAGTTAAAACATCACATGAAAGAAAATTACGCAAGTGGTGGGACGTGAACCTGGCCTTTTGCTCCTTTCAGCATTTATATTTTACCCATCAGCTCCTGAAACAAAGACATGAAGACTAGTGGAACTGCAAGGACTACAAATGTGTTAAATGGACTAGAAGAAAAGTAAACCAGGTAGAGCGTTGAGAGTTACCATTGCGCAGAGAGTCTCTTCCCAGTCTGGCCGCTCCCTTGGATGGATGCTCCTTTGAAGTTCTGGGACAAAGTCATCCTCTTCTAGATGGTGAGAGGACTTCATGGTTCTATTTAGACAAAACAGAAAAAAGACAGGAACTTTTAGTAGGACAATTTACATTGGTTTAGTCCACCATCTTAGAAGCTGAAAATCAGCAGATACCAACCATTAAAAGCATCACAACTATTGCTGCCGTTGGAATTTTTCAGTTATTGAAAGCGATACTTGAATATCCCTGCTCTGTGATCAAATTTGATTCAAAGCACTTATAAAGTCTACAGAACAGCATTTCATTTTCTTGTAATGAACTGTAAAGCAAATATCTACACCAGAGGATCAATGTTCATATATTTACCATCCATTTCTCAAAATCCTGACTCAACCTGAATCTACTGCAAACAACAGTGAAGAAATCACTGCAGTATCCCAGAATACCAAACCACAATGTTCTTTGCTTTCAGACTGTGAATGTTAACAACTCTTTTTTTAAACAAGGGTACTAGTTTATTGTGCAATCAGAATTACGTTTGTTAATACAATCTTTTTTATTTCAAAGACAATTTATTTATTTTTATATTTGGCAAAAACCTACGTAAATCGGGTAATCCAATCAAGACATCAAATCATTGTTTTTAGTTGTGGAATCGCCAATATATAGTGCTGCCCATTTCTATGTAGAAATGGGTTAAAGAAAAAGCGATAACACAAGATCAGAAAGTAAAAGAGAAAGTATGAATTGAATTAGTTGGATATTTGTCTTATCACTGAATACATTATATGTATTCATTTTATAGATGATAGATGGATGTTGCAGGTTTCAGTGCCACCGCGAAGGGGAATATAATCTCCGAAACTATGCACATTTGAAGACACTAAGAACTAAAACTACCAACATTGTACCTGAATGTATGTACTGCACTCTGAAGTGAGGAAAGCTGATGCAATATAAAACACCTAAATGAGTTAAGGTATGTATGTACAGGTGTTTACAGAACACAACCCAAGCTACAAAGCAACACAGCACTGAACGAGGGTGAGAGCCCAGTTACAATTTATTTACATTAAAGTAAGATATTAGCCAGGGGAGAGTCCTGTCTGTCGCTGTAGTGTTTCCTGAAGAGTTGGGTATGTAGTCCATCTAATGGATTGTGTAGCAAGCCCATTTCAATTATTAAATTTATGTCAGTTTTTAAACACACCCTTCTAAAAAGTAAAGGCGATACAACATGCATACATACAATACAATTTCCATATTCAATGAGGAAAGAAGAATTTATCAATCTTGTTAGCTGTGAGAAGAAAATGCTCTGAGCAGAAACTTGGATTTTTCCTGCCTGAGAAGGGGAAAAAACCCCGAGGCCGCGGGCTGGAGCCGAGCGCTGTAGGCGTTCCCTAGGAGATTGGGGGTGCATTTTCGCCAGGGGAGGGCCGGCCCCGGTTTTCTTGCATTTTGGTGGTGTTTATTATTATTATTTTTTTATTTATTTATTAGGGGAGGCACCTTCAGCCTGGGGATCTCTGGGCAACCGCTCGCTGGACCCCCCTTCCCACACACCCAATGAGTCATGAGGAAAGAGGTGAAACAAACACTTGTGTTGGGTTGATCCAAGATGCAATTGTCTAGAACACACAGCTGACGGTTCCTGAGTCAAAGAAGCTAATGGCAGAAGGAGGCTGAACAAAAGCCTCTTTAAGTATGTATAAATACAATATGTTCACCTTGAATACGGTTTAAGAAATGGCAGTATGCACACTATTTTTCCACTCAAAACGTCAATAAATTAATTGTTTTGTTTATGTTAAAATGCAACGATTTGGTGTGGAACCCTGGTATTGCGCACCATCCACGCGAATGTAAATAACTAGACGCTGAAACCTAGCCAGGTAGCCCAGGCTCGGATTCACATCCGTGGAACAAAATTTGGATGCAATAAACAGGCTTGATTCAGCTTTAACTATTTCTTCCATAGTTTTAATCCAATGGCTATTTTTTCTTTAATCTTCCAAACAATGAGTTCAAGCAACAAGTTCAATAAAATGACAATTCAAGCTGTCCTATAAAAGCGCATGGTGGTTCACCATTCTCCATGAATCAGCATGAAAAATCTATATCCTATGCATTTCAGGAAACTGCCCTTCGTCAGGGGTCAGTGAGATAAAGGAAGCACACATATCAGAATAAACTTTCACTAGCATTTAATCAAACTGTGCATGTTCTGTTACCACATGTAAAACGACAAATTGTTATTCGATTTAAACTTACATTAAAGTTGTGACAGAAAAACAAAACTCAAATAAATAACCTTAAAAACTTAAATAAAGTGAGTGAATAAAATGCCCCAAGTGCTCAAAACGTGCCGCTTGTCAAAGATAAAACACTGTTCGCGGGTCACACCCACGTCTGTGACACCCTTTCTTCAGTTAGCTTACCTACTGAGGTCGAACAAACTGAATCTCGTCAATCTGTCGCTGAAAACTCATTTACCCGAAATGAATTGTGACATGCCATTATAAATCAAAACTAAAAATGAGAGCAACTATAATCTTATTTACGAATTTGTGAACAGTTTAACTCACTCCAAAAACGTAACTTTTACTTTATTTTTGTACAATGTTGCTCGAACTGAATCATGAGTTAGAGCGCTACTTGAACGACGAAAGAGGGGGAGGAAAACCGCCGCTATCGTTAAGAAGGCGGCCATTAAAAAATACTGTTATTTTAGACAAATTATTTGATGAAAAAGATGGGTATTCAAGATTTTGGGTCATTTTCAGAGGTCCAGGCAAAAACCAAGGGAGGACGTTCCAAAGGACGGAGCGTACAGTGTAAAGGTCTTCCCCCAAACCACATGTATCTCAAAAGTACCATTCAGAAACCATTCTTAAGACTGTGACTGTGCACCCACCCCCTTACGCTCCCAGTTTACCCTTGGAACTGCTCCCAGGCACGTACTCATGTCATGGACGCCCAGAGTTGGGGGTGTGGACGGAGAGTGGGCTGGACACATGGGGTGACATGTACGCGGACTCACCGTTACTAACATTTGAAGGATTGGTGGAAACATATGGTGTATCACAGGGTTCCTTTTTACTACATGCCTTAACTGTCTCGCTTGTCCCTACGGACATGGAACGCTGAACGGGTGAAACCTGTTACCTCACAGTTACTACACACACTACTCACACATGGCCGCGGTCGACAGGCCATGAGCATATACACCTCCATTAGACTCGATTATCCTCCTGCGTTGACGACACTGCGTGCATATTGGGATAGCGAACTGTCCATTACCCTATCAGACAAACAATGGCAGCAGTGTCTTAACCAACCCAAAACTATTTCAGTCAACGCCAGAGTGAAATACACTCAATTTAATTACCTTCACCATACCTACCTCACCCCCACAGACTAGCACGTATGTACCCTACTGCCACGGACGTGTGTCCCAGATGTAGAGCCCAGGGAGCTACCTTTACCCACATGGTCTGTATTTGTACCACCATGCACGTATTTTGGTCAGAGGTGGCTACTGTGCTTACAGCGCCGACGGACGCGCTGGTGGAGGTGACTCCCCTCCATTTTCTTCTGGGAGTCACGAGGCGTAACTCGACTCGTAAGAACGTGAATACATTTTTGGATCTTGCTCTGGGCTTGGCCAAACGAAAAATAGCCAGGGCCTGGAAGGTGCAAACGGGCCCCAAGATTGACACATGGCTGCTGGACTTGCGGAGAGCACTGGTCTCAGAATGCATGAATCAGCGAGAGGTTGAGGCAAGAGCGTCAGCTCCCCAGAGACAAACCCCTGCGCAGTGGCAGGAATCTTTAACAGTGGTCAAAATAAAAATTGCTGCGGGTGTCCTCCCTACCTGAGTCCTCCTACATGGATGGAGCCTCGGGGTGGTTGCCCTCCCCTCCCGCTTGACTGCCCCCCTCATTCCACGTCACCCTTCACGTCCGCCCTTTCTCTTTCTCCCCCTCTTATATTTATATATTTTTTTTTATAATTATACATGCTCTTTCCCTTGGGGTACACAACAGCACACGGCTATATTTATTTTTTTATATATTAATATCTTGTTATGTTTCTTCTGTATAATTCATTACACATATGTATGCAATGTGTCGTAGAACTCGATTTATGGAGCGTTGACCGATTCTCCTACTGTTAGGTTAATTGTAAACTGATTATGTTCCGTGGTGTGGCACTGCGGAGTGAAGCAGTAAGCCACGACAGCATAGTTGACATGGAAATGTTATTTGGCTGAGTGCTTCCTTAAGCCCCTACCTATGCCATTCGATTATATCACTAATCTCCAATGTTAATAGTCTACCTTGATTGACATGCAAATATTTGGATGATATTACACTAACATTTAATAAACATCATTTATCAACAACAAAAAAAGACTAACTGTGAAATATAGAGTGAACAATTTAGAGGTTCTGCAGAGCAACGCCATGAATGGCCTTATGGACCTGGCACTGAGATTTAAAAACAACCCATTTTGCATTTGATTAGAAGTTAGTGGCTGGATTTGAAGGTCAGTATGGTATGATCAGATCTTCCATCAATCAACTTAAGGCTGAAAAATGAAGTCAACGCTAGCCCAATAATTGTAAATACGCTATATTATAAAATAAGATGCACTAAATGTAAAACCTTTAATTTTCCATAATGATAATAGCAATGGTAAAGTGTGCAGTTACAGTCACCCTGGTCAATCAGGAGGCATTGCATTGCCAACCTCATGTTCAGAGCAGGAGTTAACAAACTTAAACTGTTGCTCATGAAGGGAAAACTTAACATGTTGGGGCCATAAGATATGTTTGCTGGTAAATGATAGCTCCTTCACATTCACTATAATCATTCTCTGTTTACACATCCTCTTATATCCCTTTGTAACTATACCATTTTGTAGGGAACGGGTAAAATAAAACATACAAGGTAGACAATTGTTAAATGGTCAGGGAACTGGTTATCATAGTGAAATTAGTAGGTATAAGTCTTTTTAGAAATAATTATAATTGAAGCAGCATTGGTATGTGGAATTGCTTCTCCCAAATGTGACGTTATATATCATTAAAATGAAAACTGATCAAAAGCAGCTTGGTAGTCTTACTGAAAATATGTGTAAAGAAAGCGTACTTTGAAATAGTATGGAAAGGTCTGTTTACTTTCTATTATGCTAAGTTATTTTGCTCAATAGGTGGAATTTAGTCAAGATGTTTAAACAAAACGAAGGGGGTCATTAGGATAGCGGACGAACTGGAGTCCGTCCGCCAACCTGGTGGGAGCTGAGACCGTCCGCCATGCATGCGGCGGTCCCACACACCCAATCAGGATGTGACCGCCACCATGGCGGTAGATCTTGCTTTTTAATATTGCGGCGGGTGCTGCTGACAGCAGCACCCACCGCGATGTTAAAATACCATGTTGTGCATTTCACTGCACTACGAGGCAGGCACCACACGATGCCTGCCATGTAGTGCTGTGAAATGTAGGGGGGGGGTACATGGGTACCCCCGAGTGCACCCTCACCTCACCTCCCCAACCAGCCCCCGTAACAAATCCCCACCAGCCTTTCCATGGCGGCATCGCCGCCATGGAAAGGCCGGATGTAGCCAGCATCCTAATTTGGTGGACAGCGCCTGCTAGGCACCGCCACCATTTTAGACTATCTGGACCGTCCGCCAGGCAATCTGTAGGATTGCTTTTGGCAGTCCCGTAGCGGACGGTTTTTGCGTCCGCCACGGTCCGAGCGCGATTCCCTCCGCCATCATAATGTGGCGGGTGGAATAACGCGGTCCGATTGCGGAAGGACCGCCACCTCATGGCTGGCGGTGACGGGCCTTCTGCAATCGTAATCGGCCCCTAAGTGCATTCAAACTCAATATTCAAACTAAGCAAGGACGTATATTACAAAATATATGTAAATATGAATGTTACAAAGTGAAGTTAAATGTGTTTTTTGTAACAGAAATTGGCTGGAATTTCTTAAGCAGCAAATGTAATACATGAAACTGAAATAAGTAGTGTGTTAACATGTCATCTCATATGACAGAGGAATGACGTTTTCTTAAAAAAACTTCATTTTGTACAGACATTAAATTTAATATGAAAAGTGAGAGCCTAATTGAAAGAACCTTTTTGAAAATCACAGCCATTTAACAGAGTAGAGAAAATCACATTTTTGACTCTGCTGCAATAAAGTTTATTAGATTGCATCAGGATTTCAATTCTACAAAACGATTTAAATTAACTTCATTAAACTTCCACTGCAATATCAAAAACCCACTTATTTAGAACAATTATTGTTTTATGTTTTTCTAAAGCTCGTGAGACTGGTAAGAAGAAAAGACACATGGTATTGGTGGTGTATCAGTTGCAGTACATGAGTTTTAAGGAACTTCAACATCTTCAACTAGAGTCTCTTCATCGAAACAAGATTGACCTACTTGGCAGCACATCAATCCTTGCTCCATTGGGAGGCTAGAATGCCTCAACTCCAGAGTGAGGCATCCATCACTATTACCTTTAAAGAGTCTTGTCAAAGGGAACATTTTGGATTCATTAGATTGTACCACAAGAAACACATGGTACTGATAGAGGTTCACTAATAAGGATGCTTTTGAGGTTATGAGTAAAAAAAAAGCATGGCGGGCCCTTCTCCACTTGGTGGATAAGAAACCTATTGAAGCTATGCGGTTACCATGGGGCACGCTGTGGGGCTCATGCTCAGAAAAGCAGAAGCATGTGTAGCTTATGCTTTTCGATACTAAACTCTTCCTCCATTTGGGAGCCCAGCTACAAGAGGGTTGTAAATTCAAGAAATGTATACTGTTTGAGGGAAATTACAATAACCTTCAATAAGACTTTTCCAACAGACATCCCTGTGTCAATGGCTGGCGGATGGTATAACCAAGCAAATAAACTATTTCAAAATGCCATTTGACTTTATCTACAACTATTGTGGGCAGAGTTGGAAAAGCCATACAGCATATCCCAAAGCAGTAATGCCAGCAGGTTCATTATTTCCAGTAGCAAAAATGGAAAACTGACAAAAGTCTTATACCAGCAATTATTCTAAAATATTAAACAGTAAGAGTTGAACAGTTCATTGACTACCCACAGTAGATATCTGCATATAACCTGTTGGTCACAGAGTCAAACTCGTTTGAGAACTAGCCTTTCTTTCCAAGCTCAAACAAGGCTAAGATGAATGATAAATCATCTACACACAATTGATTCTCGCCACGAGACACAGAAATTGTCATCATCATAAATATTATGATGATCTTTAAAAAACAAACGATAATGTGATAAAAATATTGATAATGAAAATGCTAATAACATCAATAATGCCAATAATAATGTTATTTTTTTTGCAGAATTTGTAAAAATATTGTACATTATTAATAAAAAATCGTTTGCAAGTTACTTTTCGGCATTATTAATTGCCATCCAAAAGAAAAACGAAGAACGGATCCTTGTGCATACAGAAGTTTAATTCTTTAATCACTTTATTGAAACCTTAACATTTTAGTGATCCTCACTTAGAATAAAATGTGTACATTTGTTCTAACACTACACATTTCCTAATATTCTTCTTTTAAGAACAATGTTCTTCACAATCATGCTTTAGGTCTTGTAAATTACCAATCAGAGATCGCAATAAAAACGAATTATAATCATTGCATGATCAAAGATCTGGTCGCTGTGTAAACATAAAATGATGATTACTCATCTGTTCTGTCACAGTCTTTAAAGGACTTGGCTACTGTTATACAAACATCCTAATATTTCCTGTGGGGAAAATAACACCCAAGTGCTGTTCTAACTTGCTATACCTTATTTGTTAAATATAGGACTTAATAATAAATATACTATGTATTACCAGTGTTGAGAAATGCAATGACTTGCAAAAGAGGAGCCTGGAGTGGGGACATGATGCGACTACCTCCCTCAACTATGCTGACAAATAGCATGTTACTCTCAAAGGATCAGCATGTGTGGTTTATATCATGCTATGTTTTCATGTTTGGAAGCTATATCACTTCACTATGCAAAAAAAATATTAAAAGAAGCTCCAACTCCATGATGGCGGAGAGGGTGGTGTGTGTCAACAGAGGTTGCCCCCGTAGATGGCAGAGAATATGGGGAAAATGGAACACATACAGAGGCAACTTATGCGAACCCCCTGTACCGAACTCGGAGTCCGAGCTAAGCGACTAAACTCAGGGCAGTATTGTCAAGTGGGACTTGACCGGAGGGAGGGTCAGGGAGGAGGAGGGAGGTGGCGGGTGGCGGAAGACTGGGCTTGGATGTACCGGTATGACAATAGCAATCAATGTCAGAAATTGGATGATATGGCAGCACATTGTACCGCACAGATCTACCATGTAATGACGAAAGGTGTACTTTTGTTCGTTGTTTCAATAAAAATTGTTTTTAAAAAAAAAGAAAAAAAAGAAGCTCCAACACCTAACAGTGAAGCTTCACGAGTAATGGAGTATTGTTTCCATTATCCATAAATTGACAGACGCACAAAAATATTAGGAAATAAACAGATAAAGAAGAGGAAAAAGGGCAAGCAATAACAATGTAATGACATATCTCCATCCTTTGAAAATAAACTTTTTATTAATGTCATAGACGTAGTAAGAGTTTGACGAAATCCTCTATTTTTGTTTTTAGTTTTAACTCCCCATAAAGCTTGGTTTTCTATCAAAAACGAAGATTCAAACGGTTAATTAGAAAACACGTATATACCCAATTATTAATATGCAATTATTAAAGCATATCTGAAGAAGTGATAGAATTCTGATCTCGTAAAAAGCATCATTTTGACAGGTTATTCTGCGCTTCCTTAATCCATTTTAGTTTATTGCCCTAAACCTGTAAACAGTACTGGTTCATTCTTCCAAGCACGCAACCCCTGGGCGTGGGATCTGTGAACAGTGCATGGCAGGCTGCCTGTTAAAGGATAGATACTGCGGCAAGCTCAGGTTTGTGGTGAGGCGAGAGGTGAAAGGATTTCAGGAAGTGAGTCCAATCATTATTCACCGCACTCACATCGCTCCGCTGTGTCAGCTAGCTTTGCGCTACACAAATTCCACATATATGGTTGCAGCATTCTTAAACTATTCTTAAAAGGTGTCACACAGTTATTTTTAAGAGAAAAGGGCATAAAACCAAATTGATTTCCTGCTATTTTTACAAGTCACGTCAGTTATTGTTAAGGATCACTAGCGTCAGAACTGGTCGCCGTATAGTTGTGGTTGGTTGAGTCACACTGCTGTATTTATTTAGGATTTTCGTTGTAGCACGAACTGACAGTCGGGATCCACCTTTTGGAAGTCTTTTCGGGACATACAAGAAGCACACATCCAGCATGCGGTTTTTAGGTCTCGGGACCATCCGGTCGGCAGACCGGAAGTCCGGAGATTTAATGACTTGGGAGAAGAGGGGCTTGAACCCACCCCTCTTCTGCCCTGTTCTCCATTGGCTGGCCTCGTAAATGCTGGCCAGCCATTGGAGAAGAGGTCCCATCACTCCAATCATGCCCCGTCCTTTTCGGATCGGGGGGCGTGTTTTTTGTGAAAAGTCTCAAGGAGGAGACAACAGCAAAACACGCCCCCGAATCCGAAAAGGACACTGCCTTTCTCCGAGGCATCTGCTCTGCCTCGGAGAAAGGCGGTGGTGTGCTTGTTTCACTGTGCCGCCTAATTTCCCTTTGTTGTAGAAGCTTGGCTGAGGCCTTGATATTCCCGGCAGTGAGGCTCCGAAAGCTGAGTGAGCATTTGACATTTCAGCTGACCTACACTATCTGTGCCCCCGGACTCCCTCCCCTGGCACCAGGCATTTGCATTTGAATCGGCCCATAGTCCCAGATAAGATTGTAAAGGCAGCAGGAGGCAGGGGCCCCCTTGAAAGTCTCCCGAAAAACAAAAGTGAGTTGTTAGCCGCTTTTCTTCTCTACCTTCCTGCCCCCCAACCTCCCCCACCCCTTCATCTCTCTCCCCCCAAGAAAGGCTCGGCTCCCTACTGTAAACAAATGAAAGGAGTATGTACAGTGCACTGTGTGCTGACCCGTGCATCTGCTCCAGATAGGCGCGAGATGAAAGGCGGTGCAGAGCACCATACGTTTGTAACGTCACACTTCGCACCACTGGAGCTAAGCTGTGTTCTCGGTGCTACAAGCACTTTCTGCAGTACATCAATTAAGAGCGAGACATAATCCGTTGAAGATTATTGTATGTACATTTTAAAATGTAACGAGAACCAACACCGGCTGTCTGCAGCCAGATTTACGAATACCAGCAAGAACCACTTTATCATAACCTCATAGTGGAGAGGATTAAATATTGTTTTACATTTCTTACAATCTTTTCTATTATCCCCCCCCCCCCCACCCCAAATTAACGCAGTACAATTTAGCAGCCCCTGGCGCACATTATAACGTCACTAGCCATTCCAAAACATCTCACAGCCACAGGGCCATGTTACACTCCCCCATTCACCCTTGCTCAATCGTGCAGAAGACTGGCATCCGGAATGATTTCAGATCCAATTTACGCCTGCCCTCGGATGCACTGCAGTGGTATGTCAGGCGAGTAAGACACCACCATTCTATGCCGTCAGTTACTGCGGCATCTGTTCTTTAGTTTATAATAAAACGTGTGTTCTTTATTTAGACCTTCTACCCAGCGCGCATGAACATTTAGTTCGCATTTATTAACACGTAATCTAACTGGATAGCCATTCCGTGGACCGTGAAGGATGAACGGCTGAGTGGGCCCGCCTGGGATCTGCAGGTCACACACAGAAGTCAGCTTCGGTTTATTAGCCGACTCGATCTCACTAAGAAGGTAATGCTGTAATATTCCAAACCTGCGTTTTCTTTTACAAATCACGGTTTTAATTTGTATTAATGCAATTTGGCTACGGACCAGGGTGAAAACCCCCAGAATACACTAAACTGTGAAACTAAAGTCCAGGAATGGAGCGCTGCGTCTTTCTGACATGGAGTCCGTTGCTAACGTTACATCTATATTTCTACAAAGCATGTCGCTGGAGATACACAGTATTAAACGGCCATAAAATAAATATTAGAACATTTATCTCAAAATCACGTGTATGATGGGCCTGGATCTCACATCCTGTGCTAATTAATCCCCCTCGTCCCACTGACGTTTTCTGAGGATCTGTACCACCCACTCCGCCTCCGAAAGAGAATGAAGAAACAAAATATACACTTGGTGACATACTTCAGCATCGCCTAGTTTTCCACGTCTATGCATGCTCAGCTGTTCCAATCTAGGTTTTTAACTTTGCATTCTGGGACTTGTAGTTTTATTCAGCCGAGTATAAAACCTGGACTACAAGTAACAGGATGCAAAGAAAATCCTGGACTGGAGTAGTTAGTCTGGCACGGCTACTAGAGACTTGGCAGCTATGTTAGTTCTTCACCGCAGCACCAAAAAGTTGCACCGGAGATGCGCATGGCTGTCACTCCCTCAAGGCAGCACCTCTCAGACAAGGAGCACGGGTCACTTGGTAAGCTATTAAACGAGTTCTGAGCCTAACAAAGACTTCAACGTACAAAGGACATGGCTCCAACCCACCCCGCAGCACGGGATGCACGGGAAAGAGACCACCACCGTCTCAGGCACACAGCACCAGCACCTCTCACCCAAACCCAAGGACCCCTTTCACCCTTACTGTCCTCAGGAGGCGGCTGCGGGAAGGTGAGACCTCTGCGGGCGAGTGTGAAAGAGGGGCTCTCTTCAAGGGAGGGGGCACCAGGGCTCCCCGCGGGAAGTAAAACAAGCATTTACAATGCAATGGTCTCGGCATTGGTAAAGTTAGAGCTATTGGCATTGCTCATGATATTATTTTTGTTTATGTTTTTGTTTTTAAAACATTTAAAGAAACGGCATTGTCATGAGCAATGCCAATAGCTCTAACTTTAGCATGCCGAGACCGTTGCATTGTAAATGCTTGTTTTATTTACACTTGGTGCATTAGTTATATGGTCAAAGAAGAACTGGGAAAGTGCGCAATGCTTCAATAGGGATTCCAGTAAACGGGCGTTCCAGAGTCCAAATGAACAAGTTACTTACCTTCGGTAACGATGCATCTGTAAGAAACATTAGTTAGTTAGATTCCTCACCTTAGAATATCCCCAGGCGTCAGACTGGATCCGTAAGATTTTTCGTCAGCAATACCCCTTGCGCGTCGCTAGGCGTCGTCTGCGGCTCCGCGTCCGTCGTCGGCGTCGTGCGCCGGAATGACGTCATCGGAGTACTTAGACGCCGCCCTCGCGCGCTGACGTCAGTTCTTGTACATAGCTTTCCGCGCCAGGAACGCAGAGCCATGCAAAGACCGACACTGGTGCCAAAAATAAAATCTAGGGACCTGAAAAGGATAACCTTAACCCTAGATGTCAGTTCGCAGAACGGGGAGGATGGGTGGGTCGGTGAGGAATCTAACTAACTAATGTTTCTTACAGATACATAGTTACCGAAGGTAAGTAACTTGTTCATCTGAAAGAAACACGTTAGTTAGATTCCTCACCTTAGAATAGATACCCAAGCAATACCATCCCCGGTGGTGGGTCTGCGAACCAAGATCACACCAGAAAGTCCTGGAGGACAGAACGGCCAAAGAAGCCATCCCTCCGGACTTGGCTGTCAAGGCAATAATGCCTGGCAAACGTGTGTAGCAATGCCTGGCAAACGTGTGTAGCGAAGCCCACGTCGCCGCCTGACAGATGTCCTGCAAAGGGACACCCCGTCCCAAAGCAGTAGTAGCAGCTGTGGCCCGAGTAGAATGGGCGCGCAGCTCAACAGGAGGGTCCTTTTTTGCCAAGGAATAACACATTTTGATGCACAAAACGACCCACAGAGAGATGGTCCGTTTGTGCACAGCTTTCCCCTTCTTAGCACCCACGTATCCAACGAAAAGTTGGTCGTCCACCCGGAACTGCTTCGTGCGGTCCAGATAAAAGGAGAGCGCACGTTTTGGGTCCAGACGGTGGAGCCTCTCTTCCTCTTTGGAAGGATGCGGAGGCGGAAAGAAGGTGGGCAAGGTGACAGACTGCCCAAGATAAAAGGGGGTCACCACTTTCGGAAGAAAGGAGGGACGAGGCCGAAGGACAACCTTGTCCGGATGAACAGAGAGAAAAGGAGGCTTTGAGGATAAAGCCTGGAGCTCACTCACCCGTCTAGCCGAGGTGATGGCTACCAGAAAAGCAGTCTTAAGCGTCAGCAGACGAAGAGGACAATTATGAAGAGGCTCAAAGGGAGCGCACATTAGAAATGTGAGAACAAGATTCAAGTCCCACTGAGGCATTACAAAAGCGACAGGAGGGAACGTGTGAGTAATGCCTTTTAGAAAGCGTGTAACTACAGGGGACTTGAAAAGAGAAGGCTGATCAGGAAGCCGCAAGAAGGCAGAGATGGCAGCAAGATAACCTTTCAAGGTGCCCAGGGCAGAGCCCTGCCGGGCCAAAGATGAAGAAACAGCAGAACCTCAGAAAGAGGGGTGGAAAGGTGATCCACAGCCTTTGCTGTGCACCATGCCACAAATTTGTTCCACCGGCAGGCGTATACCGTCTTTGTGGAGGGACGCCTGGCTGCCAGAATGATATCACAGACTTCAGGAGGCAAGTCAAATGGCATCAACTGCCGCCGCTCAATCTCCACGCATGGAGGTGGAGGCTGGACAGGTTCGGGTGGAGGACCGTCCCCTGCTGCTGCGACAGAAGATCCTCCCGAAGGGGCAGACGTATCGGAGGATCGGTCAACATACTGAGTAGCTCGGGATACCAGTACCTTCGTGCCCAATCCGGAGCCACCAAGATGACTTGGGCCCGGTCGTGCCTGATCTTCTTCAGCACTCTGGGCAGAAGTGGTATAGGCGGAAAGGCGTACAACAGACCGCAACTCCACTCGTGACGAAAAGCGTCGCCGAGCGAGTGCCGCCTTGGAAATTCCAACGCGCAGAGCTGCTGACATTGCGCGTTCTCTTCGGTGGCGAATAGATCTAACCAAGGCTCTCCCCACTGCTGAAAGAGACCTTGCGCCACTTCGGAGTTCAGACGCCATTCGTGATCCATCATGCACCGGCGGCTGAGTTAGTCTGCTCTGGCGTTCAGAGAGCCCGCCAGATGTTGAACCACTAGGGTGACGCCCTGGTGTTCCAGCCATGTCCAGAGGCGCAGAGCCTCCTGACAAAGGGTCCACGACCCCACCCCGCCCTGTTTGTTGCAACACCACATGGCGGTGGTGTTGTCCGTGAACACCTGCACGACACTTCCCCTGACAGAGGGAAGGAAGGCTTTCAGTGCAAGTCGGATCGCTCTCAACTCCAACAGGTTGATGTGGAGACGAGACTCCGCCGGAGACCAGAGGCCTCTGATCTCCGCCTCTCCCATATGGCCACCCCATCCGCGGTCCGTGAGCCACCACTGCAACTGCTGTGCAGTGCCCTTCGAGATCAAGACATGGTCGGACAGGTTGCCGTGATGCTGGGCCCACTGAAACTTCAGGTCCCACTGCAGAGCCCGCATGCGCCGCCTGGCGTGATGCACTAGTAGGATGCAGGAGGCCATCAGCCCCAGAAGCCGCAACACTAGCCTGACCGAAACCCAGGATAGAGGCCAAAAGATGGGAATCAGGGCCTGAATATCCCGGACCCGCTGTTCCGGCGGATAGACCCGGAACTGCGCCGAATCGAGAACCGCTCCGATGAAGAGGAGCTTTTGAGAGGGACTCAGGTGTGACTTCGGCACGTTGATGGAAAATCCCAGCAAATGCAGGAGATCCGCCGTAGTCTGGAGGTGGGAGACGACTGCCTGGGGCGAGCCCGCCTTCAACAACCAGTCGTCGAGATAGGGGAAGACTGGAACCCCTGATCTGCGCAGATGAGCTGCGACCACCGCCATCACTTTCGTGAACACCCGAGGGGCACTGGTAAGGCCGAAGGGGAGCACGGTAAACTGAAAGTGCTCTTGACCCACCATGAACCGCAGGTAACGCCGGTGGGCCGGCAGGACGGGGATGTGGAAATATGCATCCTGCAAGTCCAACGCTACCATCCAGTCTCCCGGGTCTAGGGCAGCTAGAACCTGAGCCAAAGTTAACATCTTGAACCTTTCCTTCCGGAGGAAGGCATTGACGTTCCGGAGGTCCAAGATAGGGCGTAGGCCCCCTTTGCCCTTCTTGGGAACCAGAAAGTAGTGGGAATAACAACCACGACCTACATCTGGGCTCAGAACGTGCTCGACGGCCCCCTTGGCCAAGAGGGCCGAAACTTCCTCGTGGAGAAGATTCAAATGATCCCCCGAGATACGGTGGTGCTGCGGTGGCATGGCTGGAGGGGTCGTCTCGAAGGGGAGGGAGTAGCCCCTTCGGACGATTTACAGCACCCACCTGTCCGATGTGATGGACCGCCAGTGGAGCAGGTGATGGCGAACTCTGCCGCCCACTGGCGTGGAATGGGCCTGAAAGCTCGGACTAGGAAGGCTTTGAGGCGGATGCTGCCGGGGTGGATGTGGGCTGACTGCGTCGTCCTCCAGAACCGCCTCGGCGGAAACCACGTCCGCGACCGCGCGCAGGTTGGTTCTGCGGCTGGTGGCTAGGCGTACGTGAGGAGGCACCCCTTCCTTGGCCACGAAAGGGTCGAAAAGGGGAAGTTTGCGACCGCGGGGCCGAGAGGCCCAAGGACTTGGCCGTAGCCCGGGAGTCCTTAAAGCGATTCAGCGCACTGTCCGCTTTCTCGCCAAAAAGGCGAGTGCCATCAAAGGGCATGTCCATGAGAGTGCTCTGGACATCACCCGAAAAGGACGTGGACCGCAGCCAGGCGTGACGTCTAAGCGCCACCGTGGTAGAAATCGCCCTACCCAGCGAGTCCGTAGTGTCAAGCCCACATCGGATAGCATGTCGTGCTGCATCCCTCCCATCGGCCAGAGCCTGGGTAAGTCGTGTCTGGACCTCCTCCGGACACAGGGGCAGCACGTCCTCCACCGTATCCCACAGAGAGTGGGAATAACGGTCCAAGAGACAGGCGGTGTTCAAGGACCGCAGGCCCAAACTAAGGGAGGAGAACAGCTTCTTGCCAAACTGTTCCAGTCTCTTGGAATCCCGGTCCGGCGGAGCGGTCGGGAAGGAGGATTGGGAGGTAGAGGCCTGGATAACCAGGCTCTCGGGGGTAGGGTGTTGGGACAGAAAACTGGGGTCGCCCGGAGCAGGGCGGTGGCGCCTGGCGACGTTCCTGTCCACAGGAGGAACTGTGGAGGGCTTGGACCAGGTGCCCTGCAGAACGTCAATGAGGGCCTCATTGAATTGCAGCAGAGGTTCAGTGGAGCTTGCTGCAGACTGAAGCACCTCAGTGAGGACGTTAGTCCTCACAGCCACGGCAGGTAGCTCGAGCCCAAGGGCTGCGGCCGCCTCGCGCAGCACCACAGAGAAAGCAGCACCCTCCTCCGAAGCCACAGTCGGAGGAGAGATGAATCCAGTGTCTGGAGAGGTATCCAGCCCACTGGCCTCCCCCAGTTCATCTGCCCAGTCCTGTGACAGCTGAGCCTGAACGGCCATAGGATCCTCGGATCCCTCCCATTCGCCCCCGTCATCCGATTCCTGGTATGCAGGAGGAAGGATCGGAGCCCGGGCGATAGACATAATGTGTCTCCAGCGGCGCCGAACGCGGCGTCCATCGACGCCGTGACGGCGCCGGGCCCGGAGCGGGGCTGGAGCCGGCGTCGGAGGTGGTACCGGTGTCGACGCCGGCGGAGGAGGCGTGACGAGGTCGACCGGCGTCGGCGGGGACTCGGGAACGGGTCCCTCGGGCACCTGCGGCGTCAAGGCCGGAGCCGTCGACGGTGCCGGGGCCGGAGCCGCCGGCAGGCAAGGTTGCCCAGTCGGGTCCGCGGGGCCCGAAGGCGCGCCAGCGGGCGTCGACGGCGGAGCCAGGTTCCTCATGGCCGAGAGGAAGGCACTGACTTCCGCCGGCATCGCGTCAGTCCCAGGGACCGGCGGGTATGGGGACTTGCGCGGCGACTGCGGCTCCGCCGGAGCCGCGGGGGTGGAACCACCCTGACCCTCGGCCGAGTAGCGCGACCGCGAGGGGAGTCCGAAGAGCGGTGTCGCCTCTTGGACTTCTTGGAGTGCTTCGACTTACCCGAAGACTTGGAGCCAGACGATCGATGATGACGTCGGCTGCGGCTCCGCGACCGATCCTTGGACCTCCTCCTGGACCGGGATCGAGAGGGGCGCGGAGCCGAGTGGCGAAGCTCGAGAAGCTTACGGGACCGCTCTCGTCTAGCCTTCGAGGTCAGGACCTTGCAGTCCGAACACGACTCCGCGTCGTGGTCGAGGCCCAAACAGTAAAGGCACCGGCGGTGATGGTCCGTAACCGACATCAAGCGGTTGCAGTCAGCACAGGCTTTAAAACCAGGCATCCTACCGGCACCGGAGTCGAGACAAGATCAAAAAGGATCAAAAAACGTAGTCAAAAAAGACTAAAAGGGGTAGCTCTCCCGGATCTGCGCTTACTGGCGCGGAAAAAAGAAGAACTGACGTCAGCGCGCGAGGGCGGCGTCTAAGTACTCCGACGACGTCATTCCGGCGCACGACGCCGACGACGGACGCGGAGCCGCAGACGACGCCTAGCGACGCGCAAGGGGTATTGCTGACGAAAAATCTTCCGGATCCAGTCTGACGCCTGGGGATATTCTAAGGTGAGGAATCTAACTAACGTGTTTCTTTCAGATAGTAATTTTATCTACATCCAAGAGTGATGAAATCATGCGAGATTTTCAGGCTAACCATGGATTATGTAAATAAATTCAATTAGGACTAACTGAATGGAAATATATCATGTGCAGGAGCCCTGAAAATACACATTGCTTAAATATTTTCTCAGCATTTGTATTAGGTCTTCTACAATAAATATTAAACAGATATTTTCTCACCCTTAATGCCTTTCTCAAATGCCTCTGGGTTGTCCATTTGTTGGGGGTGTATTGTTCTTTGATTGTGTAATGGTAGTAGTGATTGTTTTAATGTCTTGCTTAGTGATGTTTGTGTTATCTAATGTGAAAGTAAATTGAGTTGATGCTGCTGAAAATCTTTCTGCATTTTCAAGTTTTGCCTGCACAATGCGCTATGCTTGTGAAATCTATCATTTTTAATACATCTTAAAAGGGGCTTCTCTTACAGTTCTCACGCCCAAAGTACTCATCCGAATCCACTTTAGTAGGTGGAACTTTTTCTTACATTAAGTCTGCACAGCATTTACTATTTACAGATTCTTATCTTCCCTGGATGCACCCATTTATGATACTTATCTTCTACTAAAGCTGTTCACACTGTTGAAGCCCCATTCACTGTCTGGACATCAGGGAATGTTAAACTATAACATTAGCTCTCTTTCCAGGGAAAAGACAGACAGCTTTTAACAGTCGGCAGGAATGCTTGTTTTTAGGTCTCGCCTGACCCAGCGCATGCGCTGGTCTGGCGAGATTTATTGAGAGGGCTCCAAAAAGTGCTACCAGGCCAGCCTAGTGCTACAGTGCATGCTTTACCGCGATAACTTTCACTTTCGCGGCCGCTTTGATGTGTGATCGCGATCACTTTCACTTTCGGCTGCTTACATAGCCAATAGGTCTCGCTTTTGGGACCTTATAAGTATTTAGTTATGCAACTGTTGCATGGCTAAACACTTATAAGGTCCCAAAGGCGAGACCTATTGGCTATGCCAATGCTTGTTATTACATTGTTGTGTAAAGCAGATGTCGTAGCCTTAGAATGTTTGCGGCATTTCCTATTCATGCGTTAGTAACATTCTTTGCACTTTATAGGCAATATCAGATCGATTTAACTAAGATACAGGCAGTCACAATTGGAGTCAAAAGGAGGTTGATTTAAATGGTGCAGCAGGTGCAGTGGCACCAGGGCCAAAAGTTGTCATAACGCCACTAAACACCAAATATTGCTATAATTTACTACTAAACAGGCAGTCATAAGTACAATTATCTAGCAGATGATAGGGCCACGATTTCAAAAGTGCAGCAAGTGCAGTGGCATCTGGGCCAAAAGCTCTAGGCACCCCACTAAACGCCAATTATTGCTATATATTTCACAACTAAAGTCAGTCACAAGTGCAGTTATCTTTCTGGCACTACAGTCATGATTTGGATGGTGCTGGAAGTGCAGTAGCACTGATTCCAAACGTCAACATGGTAATTATTTGAATGGTGCAGCAGGTGCAGTGGCACCAGGCCCAAAAGTTGTCAGAACTCCTCTAAACACCTAACATTGCTATATTTTACAATTAAAACAGGCAGTCATAAGTGCAGTCATCTAGCAAGCGCTAGGGTCAATACTGGAGCAGGTGCAGTGGCACCGGGACCAAAAGCTCCAGGCACCCTACTAGACACAGATTATTGCTTTATTTTACAACTAAATAGGCAGTCACAAGTGCAGTTATCTTTCAGACACGAGGGTCATGATTTGAATGGTGCAGCAGGTGCAATGGCACCAGGCCAGAGAGTTGTCAGAACTCCTCTACACACCAAATATTGCTATATTTTACTTCTTAACATACAGTAACAATTGCAGTTACCTTGCCGTTAAAAGGGGCATCATTTGAATGGAGCAGCAAGCACTGGGACCAAAAGCTCCAAGGACCTCACTGAATGCAGAATATTGCTAAATTTTACTACTAAGCAAGACAGTCACAAGTGTAGTTATCGAACAGGCAATAGAGTCATAACATCAATGGTGAAGCAAGTGCAGTGTCACCAGGATCCAAAGCTCTAGGCAAACCACTAAACACCTAATATTGCTATATTTTACTACTAAACTGGCAGTCACAAGTGCAGCTAACTTGCAGACAACAGGGTTATGATTTGAATGGTGCAACAGGTGCAGTAGCACCGGGCCCACACGTTGTCAGAACCCCTCTATACACCTAATATTGCTATATTTTACTACTGAACTGGCAGTCACAAGTGCACTAACGTGCAGACAACAGGGTCATGATTTGAATGGTGCAGCAGGTGCAGTGGCACCAGGCCCAAACGTTGTCAGAACTCCTCTATAACCTGATATTGCTATATTTTACAACTAGACTGGCAGTCATAAATGCGCTTATCTAGAAAGCACTAGGGTCATGAATTACATAGTGCAGGAGGAGCTGTGGCACCCCATTAAACACCAATTATTGCTATATTTTACAACTAAGCAGACACTAGTGCAGTTACCTTGCAGTTAAATGCGACTTGATTTGAATAGTGCAGCAGGTGCAGTGGCACCTGGGTCAAAAGCTCTAGGGACCCCACTAAACGCAGAATATTGCAAAATCTTACTACTAAACAGGTGCAGATATATAGCATGTACTAGAGTCATGATTTCAATGGTGCTGCAGGTGCAGTGGCACCGCAGCCAAAAGTTGTCAGAACTCCTCTAAACAACAAATATTGCTATATTTAACTACTAAACAGGCAGTCACAAGTGCAGTTACCTTGCATGCACTAGAGCCGTGATTTCAATGGTGCAGCGACCCGGGGACCAAAGCTCTAGGAACACCTCTAAACACTACATTCTGCAATAATGAACTACTAAACAGGCAGTCACAAGTGCAGTTACAGGCAATAGGGTAATGATTTGAATGGTGCAACTGGTGCAGTGGCGTCTGAGCCAAAAGTAGTCATATCCTCTAATATTGCTACATGTTACTACTAAACAGTCAGCCACAAATACAGTTATCTTGCAGGCACTAGGAATATGATTTGAATTGTGCAGCAAGTGCAGTGGCACTAAGCCCAAAAGTTAACAGAACTCATTTAAACACATAATATTGCATTACATCAATTAATTTTACTTTCCTCTTTCATTTAAGTTTTCAAAATGTTGCTATTACCTGTCTTCACTATACCACTAGTAAGAACAAAATATATTGCATTTTTGTATAGACAAGTCATAACACTTCCTGTAACTTATATTGTACAACTTCTCAGCAAGCCACAACTTACAACACAAAACAGCTTATAAATCTTATAGGCCAAACCTAATGCATTTACCAATGCTTGTTTTGTAGAGTTGCTTTATCAGTTGCCCTTTGCAGGGACTATGCATAGTATATCCTGTAAAGCAACATGATCCAGGTCAATAGCCATTATGAGATATTGTGCGCATGAGCAAGTAAGTTTAGGGCTCATGGCTAACCAGTCGAAAGAGGAGGATGCATGAGCCTGTTGCTCTGGACTGGCCCTTTCCTTATCCTGCGTCATCTGACACCCAGTACGAATCTGTACTGGCTGGCACCGCATTATTAAAAGCAGCTTCCTAGGGTTCCTGTACGTCAGCGGACACCCCTGTCGCCATCATGGTAGAGGCCGACAGAACCAGCGTTCCCCCCTGACACGCAAGATGGCCACCAGGGCCGGATGCAGCTACTGCAGCTAACTGGAACTGGCTGGGTGAGAGAGTTGATGCAGACCTACTATTGGAGGTTGATCTGCCCATGAAATGGCACCTGAGTTCTGCTGGGTGGAACTGGCGAGGATCAGTTTAAAGCAAACACAAGGTAATGATAGACAGGTTGCTGAAACTTTTCAGACACTCACACACAGTCACAGATCTGGGTTGAATCCATCATTGTTCTTTAGCTCTCTTCGCCAACCCAGTTCAGACCCAGCCATATGCAAATCAGTCTTGACTCTGTTCCTCATGGGAACAGTCCAACCCGAACTGCCAAGCCAGGTCTTCCCTGGACCGGAAACAAGCATCCTGGGACCGGTTTCGGGGGAGAAGTGTAGTTCCTATTTCCCTTACAGGCTCTGCGCATTGGAATAATATACACTATAGTTTTTGAATAGGACTAAGATCAGTATGCCTCTATTGAGTACATTAAACTTAATTACTTGTGTACTAGCTAACTCAGAGGTCACTAGAAACTTCTTGAATAAACAAGAAGAGAGTAGTTTCTGACAACCGCATAAACATGACAACTTTGTTTCCCTTAGAATCGGAACGTGGCTCAGAATCATGGAAACAATAGATAACAGATTCACTCAATCAATCGTGCATGCTTAGTTTCTTCAGAGTTACAAAGAAATAGATGGGACGGGCGTTTTCAATAAAAGGATTTATTTAACAGTCTTGTTTCTCGTGTAAGAGATACGAGCTGTTACAATCATTAGACAGTTAGCAAGATATAATACGCACAGCATAAGCAGTAAGAAGAAATAATACTGCAATAGCATTGTCTTTTAGCTAGGACATATATTCATATATACATACATAAATAACAGGCTAAAAAGTGAATACTCGTCTGATGCTTCTAAATAGTTCTACCCCAGTGTACCTAACCTAAGTGTAGTACAAAGTAAGAAGTATGTACTGTTTTCTATGTTATGGTATATAACAAGTTTATATGCCAAGAGTCCCTCTAGGTTCTAGTCCGCTCCATACCTTAGAATGAGAGAGGTGGGAATCTCTTTCCGAATGTCAATCTCCAACACCCGCGAAGGGAGTCAGAACACTGGAAGCTGGATTCTCTGCGAGCAGGGATGACAGCGCCTGGTCAGTGCGTCAGGCGAGAACTCAAATTCCTTCCGAACTTGCCGTGGCGAGCCGTATTGAGCCGAGCCGTGCCGTGCTTGCCATGGTAAGGGAAGGTATATTTATACCTGGAAGGTGCTTAGGAATGCTAGCATTGACGTAAAGTCGGGCAGTGGAAGACGTCATGAATGAACCCCTAAGGAATAGTAGTTCATGCATTGGAGAAATCAATAATCCTAGCTAGGGAAAGTCCCGATGGCTTAAGGGTCTGGTTTCTAAGAACTCGTTGTGACGTGGGATGGACGGATGTAGGTGACCATGCCTATATTTGGATAGCATGGCTAATGCCTAAATAAGGACTGGGATTCTATGCCTAAATAAGGGCAATGCGAATTGTACCTATATAAGGACATGATTCAGGGAAACCTATGTACGGACATCTAAATAGAAACACAACAGGGGTAACAACCCTTTTCAGCCAGGATAGCTTGAATCCAGTGGCAAAGTGAGCAAGGGACCCACGTCTGGGTATACCCTGCCGACTTAGGGAGAACAAAGCAAACATAAGGAAATGATGGACGGAGAGCTGAAACTTTTCAGACACTCACCTCCAGTCACAGATCTGGCTTGAATCCATCATGGTTCTAGCAGCTTAAGCCAGAGAGTGAAACAGACGCTCCGGTCGACAGAAGTTGCCCCCTGGGAGGTAAGAGAGCTCAGGCCCGGATAAAAAGCCGGGCACAGATAAGTGAAGCCGTGGCAGTATCTCCCCTGCTGTGTGTGAAGCCTGGGAGGAAATAATTGAACCCTGGCCGAGTACTCTGAACAGGCGGGGTATACCCTTTGCAGGTTGCAAATCCCATGAAGTCACCAGGGAGGAGGTAGAGATGCTTCTATATTTGCCCTGCACAAGACTGGAGGCAGATCTGTAACAAATTGGGAAATAAAAGACGCGCAATTTGCTTCAGTGAGGTACGGGCGTGGGCAACGAGTCATGACACTGCATAGCGGCATGGAGTGAACGCTCCTGATGCATAGCCTGAAGTGCGGAGAGAGCAGAATATCTCTGGGCCTATTTCGGGGCCTGGGGCCAGAGAATCTCTGGGAAGACAGATTGGAGACCTCCACTCACATGGTGTAAACTAGCAGATGATCCAGCTGCTGCCGGAGAGGACTGGAAAGCCTTGAGAGAGTGCTGGGGAGGCACTGAGGGCTGTGAATTCAAATCACCTCCGTCACAAACACAGTAAAGGGGGAACAGATCGCTACCTTTAACGTACAGTGTCATCGGTGGGGCCCCCAACAGAAAACTGAAGACCTGCTGAAAGTAAAACAAGCCAAGAATTAGGTCTTCTGGGCTATGGACCTCCCTTAGATGAGCAGCCAGTGATCTGCAGATGCTTCCTATGCCGTGGCCTCTTGTAGTAGGCGGCTACTGGAAGTGATGTTAGCTAGGGCCTTCCCCATGGTTGCCTTGACTTGAAGCACTTTGTACAGCCTGAGTTGGACAGAAATGCTGGCTCTGAACCTGCATATTGCCATCTCCTGGTGAGACAAACATATAGAGAAACACATAGCCAGGTGATTGCCCCATCTTTGGGGTTGGTGATTCTGAACTTTGTAGAGGCCTTGAACAACTCACCATCATGGGGAAACCAAAGACTAAGGCCGTGGGGTGCCAGCCTGACCCTGTGGAACACTCTCAACTTCGACCACAGAACCCTGAGGGGTCTGTTGTCCCTTGCACTTCCATCCATCTATAGCTAGATAAGATTCTTGTTGTGTTAACGAACACTAAAGTCAGCCTCCAACAGGATATTAGCACAGTATCAGTAGGCCTAGGCCTCTTGCAAGCTGAACACCTCAAGCTGGTGGATAGGGCTAAAGAGGTAGAAACTACAGTGGGAGTACAGTAGACAGAATACCAAACCCGGTCTGGTCGGATGGATATACTGACCTTCAGGGTACGCATCTTATAACACAGGACGGAAGATGCAGGAGGCCGCAATCACCTCAATAGCACCTGGGTGATCGGATTGCCAGAGGGTACGGATATGGTGTTGTATCTCGTACGAGGGCTCCAAACTGAAGCAGTCCTGAACCATCTTACCCTTTTCTTTGCCCTGGAATGCTCCCATAGCGTGCCGGCCTGCTGACACCCTGTAGACCACCTTGCCCGGTGGTGGCGCGGTTGTTAC
Organism: Triturus cristatus; assembly: GCF_964204655.1. Classification (NCBI taxonomy): domain Eukaryota; kingdom Metazoa; phylum Chordata; class Amphibia; order Caudata; family Salamandridae; genus Triturus; species Triturus cristatus. The sequence goes on from NC_140584.1 coordinate 21,051,813, forward strand.
ATTACAAAGACATCATACTCCAAAAGACACAGGCTGAAGGACACTTCAAAGTGTGCAACAGTATGGTATGGTTTCCTGATTTCACAATGGCAGTGCAAGTTAAGCATTCTTCATTTCTGGAAGTAAATAAAGCTCTCAGAAGGCTTGCAATAATCTTTGATGTTTTCTGCTAAACTTAGAGTCATACTTGATGGCACTACTCATTTTTGTCAGGATCCGGTCATGGCCTGGGACTGGTCGGAGGCCCATAGGGAGGAAACAGCATTGCTGGCGGCCAGACCCAGGGATGGGATGCCTAGGTGCTGGCCTCAGAAACAAACACGGAGGACCCCAGTCGACTGGCTATTGAACGGACTCAGACTGGCATTCCCTCGGATCAATAGTCTCGAAATCTGGCACTTTCCAGGTGGGTGGTGCCGCCCTGCCCTCCGTGACCCCGCAATCAGTGGGTGATCTGATCTAAGAGGCTGAGTTACTCACAAGACCACTGACCAAGAGAAGTGGACAGGAGGTGATATGTCTTTTCCTGCTGCTTGGCGGAGGTTTGTAGCTACTGTAGGTCTCTGGAGGCTACCTGTAAGTATTTGGAAACATCCGGAACTACGCGGCTAGAGCCATGAGTTCTGGAAGCCCGCAAGCGTGACCACGCTTTACCGAACAACGAATTTGCCTTAACCACGCATATGTGTGGTTGAGGCAAATGCGCTCTAGTGTTCGGAATGGGCAGGGACGAGAATGAGGCGCGTCGGAACGGGAAGAAGACACAGACAGGTAAGTGGCGCTGGGGCCGGTCTGGGGGTCACTTTCAGGGGAGGAGGGGGTAGGGGTAGCTTTGAGGGCTGGGTTTTCAGGGCTGGGGGGGTTCGGGGTAGTTTTCAGGGGTTGAGAGGTTGGTGCTAGTTTTCAGGGGTGGTGGTGGTTTGGGGTAGTTTTCAGGAGTGGGGGTTAGTGGTTGTTTTCTGGGGTGGGGTGTTCAGGGTAGTTTTAAGGGGTAGTTTTTAGGGCTCATGATGGGGTAGTTTGTAGGGTTTAGGGGAGGGCGGGGTAATTTTTAGGGCTTAGGGGGTGAATTTAGGACTGGAGGTGGGGACGTTTTTAAGGCACGGTGGAGAGGGTTGGTTTTCAGGAGGGAGAGGGGTCTTTTTTTGGACTCGGACAGGGGTTGGGGGGGTCAAGTCTTAATTACAGAAATGTGTTTATCATACATGCTTTGACAACGCATAAATCCTTAAAAAGGTATGCGTGGTAAACGCAGACTCATGGTTAAGACTTGTGTTGAAAACACAGAGTGTGCTGTTCCTAACTGGAAAGCTAGGTCTAATAGGTGAAAGGGAGTCACATTGGGGAGTATTTCTGCTCCCAATCAGGATCAGACAGCCTTTTTCCACTCCCCCTCAGCCTTGTTGGCCCCCTGGTTATCTTTACATGGCAGGGATTTTAATTGTGTAGCCAATGTCCTGCTTGACCGTTCCACTCCTCTATTACCTGGTGCGACAGCACATAAGACAGCAGAGGGCCTTAGGGATTGGTTGGATGGATGAGACTGTCGGATGCTTACAGGACCAAACATTGGGTGACGCAAGATTATTCTTATTATTCCCACATCTATCAACTCCACACTAGGCTGGACAGATAAGTGTGCTCCTATATACAGTCAGTCAATATGTCACTCTCACTAAATATCTGGTGCATACCTATCGGACCACATAGTCATTTGATGTTGGGCTTTTGGCTGATTGAGGACCACCTGGAAATACCAGAGTGGCATCTTAACCCTAGGTCTCTTGAAGATGCCTGTTTGAGGAACTCCTTGGGGGAGATGGTTGCAGGGTACTTTGAACTTAATCAGGGCTCTGCAGCCTTGGGCCTGCTCAAGTGGGACGCTTTTAAAGTGGTGGTTCGGGGTCATTGTATGGGCAGCTCATCCTAGTTCAGACAGAACTGAATGGGAAACCTCCGACTCTAGATGGCAGACTTAACAAGCTGGATAATGCTCTGGGGACGGACGAGACCGCAAAAGACTCCAGGAGGTTAGAGAACAGTACAACACGATCCCAGAAAGGTTGTGCTGTCATGATTACAAACACTACATCGCCAGTACGCATGAGGAGGAGGTTCGGCCAGGTAGGCTTTTAGCATGGCTGATTAAACCGTAGTCCAGAGGGGCACCTATCACACAGCTCCGGACTGAAGATGGAGCATGGCAGTACACTCCGAAGGCCATCAACACTTTGTTCTGGGAATATTATGAAAAATTATATGAACATCCCGTGGACCTTCCACCGGTAGTACAGGCTGCCTTTATGCAACTATTGTCATTGAGAGTGCTTCCTACAGAGGCCTGGGAGACCCAGTTACTACCCAGGGGATCCGAGCTGCCATTAGGGAAATGGCTATGGGGAAAAACCCCGGGCCCAGATGGACTCCTCCGCCTTTGCAGAGACCTTGGCCACGAGATTGGAGTCATTATATGCTGACTCGCTGAAACATGGGGCCCTGGTTGACTCTACCAGGGATGCAATTGTGATCCAACTTCCTGAGACTACTATACATGGCGCACCTGTTATGGCGTATCGCCCTCTGTCCATGCTCAACATGGACTTCAAAATCCTTAGTAAGGTTCAGGCCCTTTGGCTGCTCCCCCATATGCCCACCATGATACATGAAGACCAAGATGGTTTAATTCCGGCCTGCAGCACTTGCCTTAACCTGCAGCAGCTATATCTGGTACTCTACCATCCGCAGGCGCAATCCCAATAGGGGGCCTTGCTAATATCAGTGGACCATGAAAAGGCCTCTGACTCGGTGAGATTGGATTTCTTATTTGAGGTCATGCAATTGATGGGACTGGAGGAAAGGTGGATTAACTGGGTTAAGTTACTCTATACTGGGCTGACTGAGCTAGTCAGGACGGGCACAACCATCTCTCCACAATATAGAGTTTACAGAGGCACCATATAAACATTCCCACTAACCTCCTTCTCTTCGCGTTGGCTATTGAGTCACTGGCGGAACTTTTTCAGACGGGGGGCTCTGGAATGGTGGTGAACAACAGGGAACATATTTCTCTGTATGCTGATGATCTTTTATTGTACTTGGCTGATGGATTGACGGGCTCTGCAATGGCGCCAAGTCTCTTGGTGGAATTTGAGATGCTTTCTAGCCTGGGAGTTAATACATTAAAAAACATATTTGTTTCCTATTGCTCCAGACACCCAGCAACATACATCCCGCAAGACCTGTCTTGGTCACCCACTATGTTCATATACTTGGGTATTCAACTATTTCACTCTCTGGAAGATTTATGGGAAGGTAACCTGGGGAGGGCCATCCGATCACTTAAAACTTTTGTCCCCTTTAGGAGATCTCTGAAATCGCTAATTATGGCCAGGATCTCCATGTCCAAAATGGTTATGCTCCCACAACTGTTGTATCTTTTTTACCAACCTTCCAGTGGAGGTATCTGCCTCTTGGTTTAGACAGTTCGACAAACTGCTCAGAGAAGTGATATGGGATGCAGATTGCCACAGAGTGTCACTGGTGGTACTTTGGTGACCATCAGAGGAGGGGGGCATGGGGGCCTCGGACTTTGAGCTGGACTTCCTAGCGGCACAGCTGTAGTGGGTTACCCAATGGCTCGATGGGGCCCACAGGAAGAATAGATATGATGGGCATGGCCCAATCAAAGTGCTCTGTTGGCTAAGTTGCTCTGCCCGGTGATGGCAATCCCCAGACTGGGCATGCTTTCGATAGTTTAGTTGAAATAATGGGAGAGCAGTGTCCGGAGAACTGTGGAGACACGGCTTTATGCCCGTTTTTGCCCCGGCAGGTCTTCCACATGGCGACCCCGTTACCTTCCTCTCTGCGGGGCAATTATAGGCCTGGACAGACACAGGCCTGGTGACGGTTGCCGATTGTTAACAGTTCGAGTTCTACTCCCCCTGGAGGATTTAGTGACCCAATGACCCACCCTCAGGACAGTTTTTAACTTATGAGACCTTGACACGGACGTGTTGGGAATTGTGGGCTGGTGGGCCTGATGGGCCAGCGACGCACTCTATATTACAACTGCTGATGCCTATGGGCATGGTGAGACATTTAGAGAAGTGGTTCTATAAATCTCTGGCCGAAATGGTCTGCAACCCCGTCGAAACTTTGGTGCAGATAGGGAGAGATACAGGGGTGTGAATTTACAGACCATGGGTGGTGCAAAGATTTGGCAATCCTAAGAAGGTCTTCAGGAATATGAGATTAAAATACACCTAATTTAATTATGTCCACATGACTTAATTAACACCCCAAAGACACCAGATCATTTATGGTGGTGAACCTTAAGGATGCCCCAGATGAATGCTCCTAGGCGTAGACTTCTGCTACATGACCTGGAGTTGCCCCCATTTACTGCCATTTTGGGACACCGTGATCCGTACGTTGAATGCCACTTTGAGCAGCACTCCTGATTATACTCTAGAGGTTTGTCACTTAGGATTGTTCCATAGGCCTAAAAAGCAGAAGGTGGGATCTAGATTTGTGGATTTGGCCTTAGCATTTGCTAAGAGAAAAACAGCTATGGCATGGAAACCAAAGATGGGTATGATGGTAGATACGTGGGTAAAAGAGGTCACTATGTGGGCAAGAGCTGAGGAGAGAGGATGCTTGAGGAATAAGAAGACAACCAGTTGCAGGGCTGTGGACGGAGGTGCTGAACGCATGGGAACACCATGAGGGTGACATAGATGGGAGCCCAGACAGACTGGCTGGGTAAGGTCAAACGGATGGAGAGGACTTCTCAGGGGATTCGGGTGACGGAAAGAGTGAGTGATAGGTTTGGTGGCCCGCTGTGGCTTGTGAGTGCCCTGTGACCCCCCTCCTTCTGGCTGTCTTCTCGATGTTTCACACACCCTGCATTGCCCCCCTCTGCCATCGGAATCCAGATGCAAGTCTTTCTTCCATCCAGACTCCCCAGGTCGCATAGTCAAGGTCATCCTACATTTCCATTACTGGAGTACTGAACCCACGGTTGCATGACCGGCGCGATCTCTGGCACAGTTAGATTAGGTTTTATTCTTTGTTCCATGGTTTCCCTTTTTTACTTTTATTTTGGCTTTTGTGTTACTTTTCCCCCGGTCTACGAGTTTTAGTAGATGTGACAAGGATTGAAGCATATCAGTACACTTTGGTGAGCTTTCATAGCTTGACCACTGATCACATGAGGGGTGCAATGGGATTAGAAGAGGACAGATGGGGCAGGTATTGCATTACTGTATCTGTAATGTGAGACTGGACTACCACTCAAGTGTTATAGTCATACCGATTGATTGATGAAGCTTCTTTCGCCAATGTTGATAATTCTACTGGTCTCACTTATTCTGCCTTTTTCTTATTTGATGTACCCTGTACCTAATACTGTCAATTGAATGATAACACTGTATCACAATGGCAAAATACCAATAAATAAAGTTGGTTAAAAAAAAGAGCATGTGGTAAGTTTATCTGAATGGTTCTACATTTTATCTTGGAGTAGTACAAGGGAGAGATTCGCCCACCATATGGTGCTGGCGCCTTACTGTGCAGTATGATATTCTTGAAGTATTCGTTATTGGTGATCCTGAGCAATAGCAATTTTCTCAGCAAAGACCACAGTTTGGTCCTTATGGTCAGTTGTCAGAGCTCATACCTGGTCTCATAACATTAAGACAGTGTTGCTATAGGGAATGATACCACATGGTGGTAAAGTTCAAATGTTATAAATACTAGGTATTAAAATAGGCAAAAATGAGTGGCATTCAAGCCAGATCTGACCTCCTGGCACTCAATCCTTTGATATGCCTGGTGTGCAGAAATTGACTTCCTGGCACTCAAACCTTTGATATGCTGGCTGTGCAGAAATGGCAACAGTAGATGCAAGTTAAGTGATTTTTGCAAAGGAGTAAGAGATGAAGCTGTGGAAGAGGTGTACAGGAATGGAATGTTATGACATTCCTGGATGCAGTTTCAGGGGGATGTGTGCATTTATGTATGTGTTGCTGGTCTTGTGGTACCTCATCTGTGGGTCTATTACCAAAGCCAGACGCACTTAGAGTATAAAGTAGTAGGTGTTTCGGGAGTGAAGGTCTTATTTAAAGCAGGTCTTGTGGTTTCTGGGGGTCTCTTACCAAAGCCAAGCCCACTTAGTGTATAAAGTAGAAGGTGTTTCTGGGGTAAAGGTTTTAAAGCAGGGAAGATTAAATTAGATTGCAGTCAATGCATTTGTTTTGTCATCTACTGAGACATTTTTGTGGTCAAACCCGTTAGATTTCCTGAAGCCCAAAAGAAAATTAGGATGTTTTTTGAGGAAGGAAAACTGGCAGATATATCCCATTCTTACCAATCCATTATGTGCATATGAAGTATATTTAGAAATCCTACAAACCTGTCAGAGAATCTATCACATCAGCAAGTGATACTGAAGAGTCAAACCCTGAAACCATAGATTACACACACTCAAATAATGGTATTTTATGATGCATTTGAATTGTTATGTGCTATTCCTGTATAAATAATATGAATCATTATTCTCATCCTAATTATAAACCCTCCAAAACTAAAAGTGAAACAGTAGTGAAAGCTGGATACACACCAAACATTGTCCAACACACATACCCCAACTATTGGTATATTCCCTTAGCTATGTTAGATCATGTAATGTTCCCAGATACATCTATGTCAGTAGGCCTCAAATTAGAGTCCCTATTGTCAGCATCTCTCCTCAGAAACAAGTCAGCCGGGCTGCCCTGCTCAAATTGTCTTTTTCTTTTATACCTTTTCAAGCAGGTCTCTAGAGAAAGTAAGGGTCTATTTCACTCAGTTCCAACATTGGTATAGTTGTAAAAAGACCGTGCTTCTTTAGGTCTATTAGGAAGCATATTGAGACTACTGTGTTGTATTATTTTTAATCTGCCAGCACGAAACTCACACACAGTCAATCTCCAAGCAGAATTCTAGTTACTATGCCGCACAGAATAGAATGTTTTTTCACCGGCTTTCATACAGTGAGATATAGAAAATGTACTACAAATATGTGACAAACTAGCAAATACAACCTCTGTTAGCAGGTACTAGAAATGAAGCTAACAGCTCACATTAGTAGAGGACTGATCCCTTTTTTATAGAAACAGAGACTCAATGCACAAACAGCCACGTTATCATGCATCAAGGCTTGTTGTACATTTAACACTGACAAACATATAAGAAAATCCTGAGTATGTAACAGTTTAGATTTGTGGTGAAACAAGTGAATATGTGGGTTTTGATCACTAGGCTGTGATGCTGAAGCCATCTTTTACGTAGGCTGTGTCGTACTAAGCAGGCTTTACAAAAGAGAGCTGCATTAACTGTATTGCTGTAATGATCCTCTTCACACCGAATCGTTCTAGTAGAAACAGTTTATTGAAGTAAAGGGAACATGTTCATACAATAAGGGACACAGGAGTAAGTGAAACCTGGAATTCAGTGCTGTATCCCACGATGCACCAACGCTCCATCTACTACATCACCACACATCTCCCCTTTTTTTATAAAGGGATACAACTTCTTATCTCAACCTAACTGTGAACCACTACTTACACAAATTCCTCATTTAATAACACCACCCCACCCATCGACCCAAAAAAACAATTCTACAAGAAATACGGATAGAAACATAAAAATTATATACGTGAAACAACATGTATGATAAAATACAATAAAATTCCTTTCCATTGTTTGATAAAACTTAGCAATTTTTCGGGTGTAAATCTAGTGTGAATACTCCTTCTTACAAGAATATTCAATTTACCCACACTTGAATCATTTGCTTTTTTATAAGTAATGTTACTGTATTCATCAGGAATCAATGCAACACGGGTAGTACTCCACTAATTGCCATCCAACAACTTCAAAGAATTATTTTGTAACTAACTCGCTTGAGTTGGTTTTTTCACCTTGGATAGTCCCTTTTCAACCAAAATGCACACCCAGTCTATTTCCTACTTACATACTTTATTTTGTCGATCAGTAGCCATCCTTCCCAAATTAGTTAAATTAGACTTCTTTTCAGCATGTTTCCAACATTCACAAACATTCTCCTTCTTTTGGAAAAAGTTGAACCATCCAAAAAGGACAAAGTTCTGAGGCAGCTTTCCTCCCCGTTATCAATTGAAAAACAGGGTTCTACCAGTGATACAGTGTGGTGTGGTGAGAACTAATTCCTTGACTGCTTCACCTACATCCATATTGCTTCTAATCGTGGACTGCACATACTCTACCAAAACTCTATTAAAGCGCTCTACCTTCCCATTACTTTGGGGATGAAATAATGGTGTCCTTACATGCTTTACAGCACATCCATTCAAAAATGAAGTAATTTCTACGGAATTACACTGAACACCATTATTGGTCAACATTTCTCTTGAAATACCTTTCTATCAAAAATGTTCTGAAGGCAATCAATCACTCTCCTTGTTGTAGGCTCATAAACTGGTTCTATTCGGCCCATCTTGAAAGATGATTGATCATAACCACGAAATATCTCATGTGGCTAGGTAAGCTATGGTGTGGTCCTAAGAAGTCCACACCACACGCTGCCAACCTCAACACAGACACAATATGATTGATTCAACAGTACCCTCAGTTACCAGAGCTTTGTCACTCATTTTGCATTTCAAACAATCTCTCACAAAATACTCAATTTCTCTATCCATTCTTAACCAGCAAAAATCCTCCCTTACCTTCCAATTAATCACAATTGAACCCATTTCTCCAAACGTGGCTGCTCCAAGATTAGTTGATGGAAGCACAAGGGTGGAATCAATTTGTCCCTACGCAATAACTTCCCATCTTCCATAGACTAATCCTAAAATATTTTCCAAAACATTTGTAATTTGTAAGATAAATTCTTCTATTTTGGCCAACTGGATTTGACTAAAGAGATTACGTCTTTCAAAATATGGTCCTCCTCAACAGCTTTGAGCCAATCTTCTCCCTTACTACAGATGCGGACATCTCCAACAGGAGTGATAAAACATTCTTCAATCTCAGATTCCCACTCAAGATCTTCAGAATACTCAATAGGTAGTCTTGAAAGGCAATTCACCCCAGAATTATTTCCTCCTGGGATATATTTTACTATAAATGTAAACTCGAACAACCTTGCAATTCTGTTTGAAGATCACTTTAACTTCTTCACTGACAAGTTAATCACTAAAGGGCAGTGATCGGTTCTCAACACAAAAGGTCTCCCCAAAAGATATGGCTTAAACTTTTTGACACTTCACATACACGTCAACAGTTTTTTTGATGAATGAGTATTTCTGCTCAGCCTGACGTAATGTCCTGGATACAATCCCTATAGTGGATTCATGTCTACATTCCAATTGGGACAGTAGGACAGGACTACCCCCAACCCATAATCTCATGCATCTACTATGACAACTGTCTTCCTCCCCTCAACAAATGGAAGAGCAGGTACTTTAATGATCTCTTCCTTGATAGTTTTGAAAGCTCTTTCACAAACCGCAGACCACACAAAATGTATACCTTTCTTTAAAAGCACTCTAAATCATTCAGTCATATTCGCAAAGTTTTTCAAAAATTTGGCACAAAATTCACTCTAATCTGAGAATGATATCAGTTGATCCTTATTCTTAGGAGCTGGTGCTTCACTATGCTCTTGGTAATACTGGGTTAAGGTTTCATTCCTTGACCCGAAAAGGCATGGCCAAGATATTCAAATTTCTATCTTCTTAAGGATAAATGTATTTTTTTTGTAAAGTAGCTCCTCTACTTTCAAGTATACTCAACTCTTTACTAAACACTTTGTCATGTTCGCCATCGCTGTTTGAAAATATCAAAATTGCATCCTAAAATACTACTACTAGGAGAAAATTGCTGAACACGGTTGACATCAGTCTTTGAAAAACTGCAGTGGCAGAAGCTATGCCAAACGGCATCCTGCAACATTTTACTATTTTAGTAACCAACTCTTCAATTCGTTTTTTTTTTACTAATCTTTTTATTGCAACAACACAAAAACATCAGTGATACAGGTTACAGTAGTGATATGTTGACCAGTTGTTTACATTCATATCTTTTTCGTTATCTTAGAGAGTATTACATAGGAAATACAGTGCACAGCACGCAAGTTGAGAACCCTCTCACAGTCCTCGGAAGCCCCACCATTATTCTCAGAGTTTCTCCCACTTTTTCGGGCGAACTCTACTTTGATAGATTGTACGCTCTGCTGACCAAATCTTCAATTCTTAGTAATGGGACATTATCTACTCAAATGGTCTGAGCTCATCAGACTTCTTTTTAGCAAAAAGAATTGGGGACACCCACACAGCTGCTCCCACTTTTTCAATAATACCCTGATTACACATATCCTTTAACATGTCACACAAATATTTTTTAACACTCGGAGAAATGTTATCAGTCAGTCAGAAGACTTTATTTCGGCTGTTAGCCATAAAAGTTCAAACATCACAATTTTAAGACAATAAAAGTAGTTTAGAAACCAACATTAAAACTATAAATTAAAAAAATAAGTATACACTTAAAGAATACACTTAAAGTTAAAAAGATGATACATGCAAAAATGTTATCAATCAATCAACTCACCCGTGAGGGTCTCAAGGCGCTGGGGGGGGGGGGGGGTGGGGGGGGGGAGGGGGGTGGCGGGGGTGCTGCTACTGCTCGAACAGCCAGGTCTTAAGGAGTCTCCTGAAGGCCAGCAGGTCCTGTGTCTGTCATAGGAGGATGGGGAGGGTGTTCCAGGTTTTTGCGGCGCTCGCTCGACGGATGTGGGGGACGGTGGCGAGGGCGAGATCAGCGGAGAGACGCTGGCGGTTCGGGGTGTAGAAGGGAAGTCGTTCGTTGAGGTACGCTGGTCCGGTGTTGTGGCACAGGGTCAGACTGATTTGCATATGGCCATGTCTGAACTGGGGTGGCAGAGTGGGCTAAAGAACGGTGATGGATCAAACCCAGATCTGTTGACTGGGTGTGAGTGTTTGATTGGTTTTCATGCTCCGTCCATCACCACCCCCTTTTGTACCGCTTTGTTTGCCATAAGTTGGCAGGGTATGCTCAGACGTTGAGTCCCTTGCTCACTTTGCCACTGGATTCAAGCAAGCCTGGCTGAAGACGGCTGAAATGCCAGAAACCGGTCCTAGGAAGCTTGTTTCCGGTCCAGGGAAGACATGGCTTGGCAGTTCGGGCTGGACTGTTCCCATGAGGCACAGGGTCAGACTGATTTGCATATGGCCATGTCTGAACTGGGGTGGCAGAGTGGGCTAAAGAACGGTGATGGATCAAACCCAGATCTGTTGACTGGGTGTGAGTGTTTGATTGGTTTTGATGCTCCGTCCATCACCACCCCCTTTTGTACCACTGTGGAGAGCTTAGTGAGCGTGGGTGAGGAGCTCTCAGGTGGGCTGTGATGTGGCTGTGGCAGGGGATGTTGAGGATGAGGCGTTCTATATGCGTTGTAGTCGTTTCTGGAGTTTGGCCAATGTTCCTGCGTAGAGAGCGTTTGCGTTTAGTCCAGTCTGTTGCTGACGAGGGCCTGGGTGACTGTCCTTCTGGTACCGGTGGGGATCCATCTGTAGGATCTTGCAGAGCATGCAGAGGGTGTTGAAGCAGGAGGAGGAGACGGCATTCACTTGCTGGGTCATTGATAATATGGAGTCCAGGATGATTCCCAGGTTGCGTGCGTGGTTGGTGGGCGGCTGTGCAGCTCCCAGTGCGGCCGCCCACCATGAGTATTCCCATGCGGAGGGGGTGGATCCGATGAAGAGGACCTCCGTCTTGTCCGAGTTCAGTTTCAGGCGGCTGATCTTCATCCATTCGGCGATTGCCTTCATTCCTTCGTGGAGGTTGGATTTGGCGTTGGTGAGGGAGAGGATCAGCTGGGTGTCGTCAGCATATGAGACGATGTTGAGGTCGTGCGATCTGGCGATGTTGGCGAGCGGTGCCATGTAGATGTTAAAGAGTGTCGGGCTGAGGGACGATCCTTGGGGTATGCCGCAGATGATCTTGGTGTCTTTAGAGGGGAATGGGGGAGGCGGACACTCTGGGTTCTGCCGGGGAGGAAGGAGGTGGTCCAGTCCAGTGCTTTGTCGCGGATCCCTGCGATGTGAAGGCGTGTGCGGAAGGTGTGGTGGCAGACAGTGTTGAAGGCGGTCGAGAGGTCCAGGAGGATGAGGGCCGCGGTTTCTCTGTTGTCCTTCATGGTCCTGATGTCATCGGTAGCGGCGATGAGGGTTGTTTCGGTGCTGTGGTTGCTGCGGAATCCGGATTGGGACGGGTCCAGGATGTTATTCTTTTTGAGGAAGGAGGTCAGTTGCCTGTTGACGATCTTTTCAATGACTTTCACCGGGAACGGGAGGAGGGAGATGGGCCGGAAGTTCTTGAGGTCCTTGGGGTCGCTTGAGTAAGGCGTTGATCTCGGCGTGCTTCCAGCTCTCCGGGAAGGTGGCGGTCTCGAAGAAGCTGTTGATGATCTTGCGGAGATGGGGTGCGATGGTGGAGCTTGCTTTAATGAAGATGTGGTGCGGGCAGGGGTCGGAAGGTGAACCGGAGTGGATGGTGTTCATGATTTGGATGGTGTCTTCGTTGTTGACGTGGGTCCAGGAAAGCAGGGGTTCGATGTCGATATGGCTGGGGGGCAGGGAGTCTGTGGTGTGTGTCTGCTGGGGGGGGCCTGGGTGCTGAAGCGGTCGTGGATGTCTGCAATCTTGCGGTGGAAGAAGGTGGCTAGGGAGTCGCAGAGGTCTTGTGATGGCGGGATGTCGTTGGAGTTGAAGCTGGGGTTGGAGAGTTCCTTCACGATGTTGAAGAGCTCTTTGCTGTTGTGTGCGTTGTTGTCAATGCGCTCTTTGAAGGAGGTCATTTTGGTGGTTCGGATGAGTTGGTGGTGTCTGCGGATCGCGTTCTTGTAGGCTGTGTTGCTGTTTGGTGTCTGTTCGTGGTACCAATTCTTCTCGAGCCTGCGGCAGGCCTGCTTGGATGCCTAGAGGTCGGCTGTGAACCAGCTGGCTTTCCTGTCGGAGCGTTATGTAATTTGTGATTTAACAGGTGGTACATCTCGGTAAACTTTAATAATGCATGTAAAATCAGTAGGTTTTCCAATTTTTTCCTGAAAACGTCTTACTGAATGTCCTTTTCCAAAAAGTTTCCGTATCAGTAAAAGATCCAATGTCAATCAATCAATCTACTTTATTTCAGTTCATATGAGCCATAAAAGTGCCCAGAACAAATTTTCAAAACACATAAAAACATAGTTGAATCGTACGTTTAAAAGTCAAGGCAGTGCAATATCTATAGGATTAGCTTAAGATCTAAACATCTCACTTAGAACTGAAATATATTCCAATTAAGACTAAAATCAAGAGGCAAAAACCTCAAAAAGAGATCTTAGAATGGACTTGAAACGGATCTACAATGCCATCTGATAGGTCTAGAGAATACAGATTGGGAGTATCTTACAGGGGTAGCTAACCTAAAGCACATAGGCTGCACAATGCAAATACAGATAGAATTTAAAATAATGATCTTGATAACTAATTCCATAAAACATATGTATATTATAAAAAGCTCAGTATAACACATATTAAAATCAGAGTTTTAAACTTTTAGCTAGCGGCTGAACTAAAAACATACGTTCAATAAGACACAGCATAGTAAACAGTTCTCATCGTCCTAAGAATCATTCTAAAAGGTCAGTTTTCCCCTACACTGCAAGACTTTACATAGATATTTTGCCACTGTGTAACAAATAGGGAGGGATGGCAGCATTTACAAATGCAAAAATGCAGGACGGCATTGCTTAAAATTCAGGTTACCTATTAAGGGACAATATAACGGCTCCTCAGATCCTTACAAAAGATGCAAAAAACAGTGTGTAAGGTACTCTGAGAAGATATATTATTACAAGGGCAATTGGGTAAACTTTGGAACTAGTCCTTTTGGGTTGGAAATGTCACAAGACGGGAAAAGCAGTCCAGTCTAAAGAGGGTCAGGACAAATGTATGCTGAGTGCTATGAACAAACATTAGGTATAGTTGCAGGGAGAAAGTGAACAGAGATAATTGGTGTTCGGGTACGCACCAATTATTTAATTAGTTCAACAGTCAACCTATCTTCCTCAAACATTGTAACACACATCTTGTTTAGTTCTTTCCTGGTTATAGGCTGTAAAGTATCAGAGGATTAAAAAAATACGATGCCCCAAGTCCAAACAAATCTATTTGATGGAATGCGGACAACTCAAGGAAGTCTTTGATCACCTTGCTATTAAAGAGAATGCCAGGGCTGATACACACTTTGTGGCATAGAGGGCTAGGACGTGACCTTGCTGTGTCAGCTAGATAAGACAGCCCTAGTTCTGAATGGTAGACTTAGGGTTAGCAGCTCTGAGGAACCAATAACAGATCTAAAAAACAAATTCTCCACAGTTTGTTGGGGCTCATACCACAAAGTCCACATAGCTCTGCCCCATTTAGTGCAGTTAAAACACATTTGGACTTGTATAAAGTCAGCATTTCATTAAACGGTTTATTACCAAGTTTACGGGAAAAATTAGTCAAGGCAGTGGTTGATATGGAATGCGTTACTTACCTGTAACTGCGGTTATCCAGTATTGGTATCTTTCATAGATTCACATGCCTGAATTATTACCCGTCGTCGGGATGGGAGTCCCCGGTCATAACCCCCAGATATGAGAACGATGGAATGAACCTTAGCTTAGTATTGTTAAGAAATCTCTGAATCTTACAAAGCCCTACCGGCACTTCATTACGAATGTTTTACTCAAGTTTGTGGTTAAGTGATCAGTAAACGTTGTAGACCCATAGGAGTGCGAGCTATGAGCCATCGTCCGCGCAGAGGAGGGCTGGAATCGGCCGCTGGCCTAATTGGGGGAAGGTCCTTGCACCCTTTGACTAACACGTCATCCAAGTTACTGATGTATAGGGTAAACAAAAATGAGGTAAGGCCACACCTCTGCCTAACCCCTTCTCCACTGCAAAGGATGGCACACATTCACCATTCAAGCCAATGTCATTTCTCTCAATGGTAACAGGTATCAAAATCAGGTCTTATGGTCATGTTAAACTCAGCCTGATACACCCATCCCAATACGTTGATGCCTTTAAGTGCCACGTACACCTTTCCTTTTATCGATTCCACTAATACCTCAATGGTAATCCAAAAATAGCCAACCAAATACACTCTGCTACCCTCAAATGCCACAGTCAGAACATCTGGTGACAACAAAGTTTTACTTGACCAAAACGGATTACATTTTTTTGTGCCACAATGAAAATGCGGGCACCCAGTATCAACTAGCAGTTTGATCATCTTCACTTCAATAATTAACTTCAATGGCATGGTCAGCAATATGATCACTTCCTTTGTTGTATGGCTTCTACTTTCTCAGGAGGAAATGTGCGTTTGTTGGACAACATAAACGTTGGGATAGTGCCAAACTGATTCAGGATATGGTGGCCTATAGTCCTGCTAGCTCACAGTGCAACCATCAGTACCCTGGAATATAGGGAGGGAACAAATGTATTGCGCAACCTCAGAACATGACAACCCTGACTCCCAAGGAATTGTGGTAACAGATCTAGAAACCTTTCACTCAGTCATTTGTGCATATCTAAAAAGATATACAAGAAGTACACAACTAGGCATTTCAATATTTATTGAAGTATTGTGATTCTTGTATAAAATATATGTGCTGCAATGATTAATTGACAGAAACAAATGTAAGTAAGTAATAATTTTATTTGCATAGTTAATTAAAACCAATGCAATACAGGCTTTAAAATTTGCGTCTACATGTAAAAAAAACAGTATGTCAATACAACCTTTTAAATTACATCTATATACAACTAACTATATATCATCACTCACAATTTTACCTTTCCAATTAAAATCATAAGATCTCAATTTTTAAACGACCATAAATAGATATAGATTAAAATTATCTAAAAGACAATTAAGAATCAAGTTTTGACAGTTTTGTTTCCTCTATCTTCATGAACTTCACAAGACTGCAGTTCAACTAAGGATCGTGGAGTGCGAAAATTATCTAAAAGACAATTAAGAAACCAGTCTTAACATTTTCTTTTCCCCTACCTTCATGAGCTTCACAAGACTACAGTTCAACTAAGGATCATAGGATGCGAAGAATATCTAAAAGACAGTTAAGAGTCAAGTCTTGGCATTTTCTTTTCCACTGCCTTCATGAACCTCACAAGACTACAATTCAGCTGAGGATCGTGGGGAGCGAAGCAGGCAAGAACTGCCTGTCTTCATGAACGAATTCCACGTTGGTTAAAATGGGATTTTAACAGATTCTTTCGTTCTTCCAGCAATTTGTCACAGAATCACAGCCAATGTGGCATGTCCTCAGGCACCATACCACAGAAATAAATGAGTTATTAGCATTACGAGAATAGTGAAAAGGATAAACAATTCCACCACTGAGCTAAAGCAGTGCGACTATAAGCTGGCAGATAAGTACTGTCTCTAGTATACTCCTACTAAGTGCTCCCTAACCTAGTTGCTGGGGGGTGGGGGTGATCTGCCAAAATTACCTCCTGGATGATCTGACTTTCCATTACCTGAAGCTAAGTGTCTTCAGGGGCTCATCTTGGTCACAAGTAGGACATCCCTCCTCGCAGAGGAAACAGGAACAGCTGGGCTGGAATTCTGACGAGCAGCAGCCCCGCAGTGACAGCAGAGGGCTCCTCTGATTTGAGCAAAGATCCATGCTACTGTGCCAAGATCTCAGCCAGGCTGTTGTTATTTATCATCTTATGAAAGCTATGCTCCTACCAGGCGATCAACAAAAAACAACATTTGCGCAATTAACTTTATCCCTTGTACTAAATGTTCAAGATGTCGTGATTATGTGCAGACGAAGTTGAAATGTAAGCAAATGTGGTTTTCTAAGAACCATATCCTTCACAGTCATGCAAACAAATGTGTGTGAAAAGTCGACATGTAGACAAGGAGGCAACTGAAAAAACGTGTGTATGTAAAAAGGAAGTGTTTCTCTTGGGCCTAAACCAGCCATGTGACACCCACTCCTCAGACCCGAGTCGACTAAGCTACCAAAAAGCAATGCTAAAAGTCTAAAAAGGAGCAGAGAGCAGTCAGAAAGCCAACATTTTAATACAATAAAAGGTAATACATTTTAAAAACAATTTAGGTGGTGAAAAAAGAGGCCAAATTACAAGCTCCCACCACTTGAAACTGCCAAACTGTTTATGTGCTCTAAGAGGGAAATGAAACGTTGCTGTTCTCAGCAACCATAGACTATGTTCTCAGAGGCGCACCTCAAATCAAATCCATGGAGCAAACTTATTCCCATCCAGGCCCTTTAACAGCTGCCGAAGGAGGGAATATGGTCAGTGCCAAGGTGAAATCCGCCATGATCCATATCACAAGAAGCAGAAGCATCCCAGGAGGGCATAAAGAGTGCGTTCAGAAACAACGGTAAGTGCATAGGACACCGATACAAGTGATACTTTAGAAAACCCACCAGTGCTTCCATATCCAGACGATTAACCTTTTGCAGTCTGATGCAAATGGCCAAAGATGCTAGAAGGTGCACAGCAGACAGCGGAATACTGGCTGCAGGATAAGAAGCAATTTTTATTCAGCTCCTGAAGAAAGGGCCGTTAGAGTCCAACGGCCACACTAGCCATCCCTGCCAATTGGTTTCCGATGAATTGCATGAACCATTGCACACCATGGTATCAAGTGTATCCTCTCTGTATTCCGTAAAGTGCTGCCAGTCTGCAAAACATGCAAATGTGGGAATGTGTGGTGTGTTTAAATCCTTGATCTTATCAAAACCAAAGCATGATACTGTTGCACAGTATTGTTCAGGAAAATTATCTGATGTGGTATAAGGCATGCTCTAAACAAAGCCTTGTTTCCCTGAACCTGCCACTCCTCATTTCTCCATGCTGATTTTATATCTACAGTGTCCCTCCAAAAGTCAAACCCTTCTGTGGACAGCGGAGAAATAAAAGATGCAGAATATCTGGTATATGTTAGCATATTTTTCTTTGCAAGTGGCGGTGCAAGCTTATAATAATAAGACGCAGGGACTGTTGTGTAAACCATAAAAATGAGCAAACTTCTGAGCAAATGTTTTTCAACTACCCCATGGTGGTGTAGGGCAGCATCCCCATTGTGTATAATTAAATACTGCACGTGGAGCGCTTGCTTTATGCAAAAAGTGCTGACCATAATGCTGAAAACAGAATATTTCACCATAGATAATTGTTACTTCGTACACTTCTTCAGAAGAAACAAATAGCATAATGCTCAAGATCTTCTAGCGTTTCATGCACTGTGTCTATATGCCAATCATCAGAGATAGTAATAGAGGTGATAATGTCGCTTACACAAATACGAAATACATATGGTATTTGCAAGAGTTCTGAGTGACCAAATACATTATACAATGCCCTATACCAAACAGTTCCATCAGGAACCGTAACAGCTGAAATGTTCACCCGGGAAAGGTCTCTTCCCACTTTAAGTGATTAAGAATGTGGTGTTGTACTGTGTTCTGACAGGTATTGTCCACTCAAAAGCAAGAAAAAAACCGTCACAAAACCAACTCAAAGGACCAGGAAAAGTAACGAAATTGTAATCCAAAAGTATAGATAGCCATGGAGGAACAATGTCCGATGAACCCGAAGAGAAGTCATCAAAGTCAATGAAGTAGCCAGAGTCAGTCCGATATATTTGTGGCAGCTCTGCAAGTTGTTTGAACTGGGAGAGGACTCTATCTGTGGCACACTGACGTAAATCGCATTTGTGTCAGGATTCCAGTTGAAATCTGTCTTTCTGTACAAGTCGATTGTATAGTAGTTTTTGAAGTAACAGGTAGAAGAGATACTTCATTGTTGTTTACTGTCACCAACCAGGGAATGGAAGATTAATCACAGAGTGCAACTTAAATGGGAATTTCCTGTAATGTAGTGAGGGGAAGCAGGCACCTACCCAGGACCCCACGTTGCCTACTGTGGAGAATCGGCCCTATAATGTATTTCAACCAGATCAATTGAGATGAATCTCTTGTTCTTGCAACCAGTGAAAGGCGGGAGAAGTACAGTTCTGGTACCTTCAACAGCCAGGATAGGTACAGGCGCTTTGTAGGATGGCCCAAATTATTTCTTGTCCACAATTATCTCCCTGACCAAAGTCCTGATTCTGGGAATCCAACCAGGAGTCGCTGGTGCGGCCTTCACTTCTCCAACAGCGGTGCGTTTTATTTGGACATTGCTTTGGGCGTCCCGGAAGCTGTTCAGTTCCTGTAAAACAGCCAAAATTAATTTATATCAATTTGTGTTTTTGCCTTTCTCTATATGTTGACGACATCTTACTGTACGTCGCATCACCAACACGTTCCCTAGCCAAAATAATGAACATATTCACAAATTTCAGGAAATATTCCGGAAATACTATAAATTGGGCCAAATAACGTCCTTAATAGTCCCCCCCACCAAAAAAAAAACGAAGGACTGTGAGGTCACAGAGGCAGAGGAAGGCTTTCGCGATCTGGGTATATTTGTTACAATGAAGATTTCATAGAAAGGAACCTCCAGGACCCCCTGCGGCGCCTACGAAGTGATGTCAAACACTGGCGCTCCCTCCCCTAGACGTTACTAGGGCGTGCTGGGCTCTTCAAGATAATGGCACTACCCAGATTTTTTTTTTTTTTTTTTTGGAAAACCTTTATTTAACAGTATGTGCAGACAAATACGGGCCTACAACCCTCAGGCCGGCCTCGACAAAAAGGGCACATCAGCAAGCAATTATACGATTCAGCAGCATATCAGTACAAGCACGAATAGACCAGATTACGTTATACACAATTGTGCCGCCGAGCGCCAGGATGATGAGGTTTAAGTTTTATAAAGTTTTGAAATAAGTCCATAGCAACAGGTCTGGAAGGATCCGAATCAGAGCAATGCAGTTAGGACTATAGTGGGCAACGATCATCAGAAGAGTCAGCAAGCATTATCCGTAAGGTAATCAATCACACTCAATAAAATCAGGATAGAAAAGAAGCATATCACATGACGATCCCCAAGCACTACCCACAAGTTCCCAATCCTCCCCTCGACCCAAGAAATAAGAAAGGAAAGAACAAACGAGAAAGGTAAAGAGTAGAAAGGGAGAAGAGAAAGAGAGAAAAGAAAGAAAGAAAAAGGAGGCCCATAGAAAAAAAAAAAAAAACCAACAAGGAAATATACCCCCCACCCTACACGCATGCAGAGGCTACGGCCTACCCCCCCTAGCAGTGTGTCTGTCGCCCCAAATGAGTACCCGAAATGTAGGAGAAGAGAAAGAGAAGAAAAAGAAGAAGAATGTCACGGTTGATCGGAGGAGGGCCAAGGATCTATTCAATACAAGCAAAATCGTTACCCGCGGTCACCCAACCCCAGGCCCCGACCTAACACCCTGCTACATGTACCTCCAACAGTCACAAGTCCCAGTCCCAGCCATATACGTATCAATGTGCAACAAGAAAAACCCCCTTCCTCAGCCTTGGCCCCTTCGAATCTGCAGTCCAACAGAGTCCAATTGCAGTACAGCCAACCTGGACGGGATGGGCCACCATGGAGTCCGTTGCAGCAATCGAGGGGTAAGAGACAAGTCAAACTGGAGCGAAGCTCGATAGTAAAGGACCACAGAATGCGCCACTGCTATGCGGTGGCTAGCACAACAGGGAACAGGACGATGCATAAATCCCAGAGTAGCGGCCGGCCGATGTACAGGAAGCAAGTCCAGGAGGACGCTCAGAGACGTGGCACCAAAGGACAAAGGAGATGGGCAAAACGGCGGCTGAGGCACAAGCTCCGGCCATACCAAGGGAGCAGGATTGTCAGACTCCTCCAGGGCAGAGCCGAGGAGTACCGCAGCGGGCACTGGGACACGTCCCCCCGTCACCGCCACATACCTCAACTCGGGTGATCCACCGACAGTCGACTGAAGATGTGGCTTAACATGCCGCACTGGAGAATCATCATGGCCAGCTGAAAAAGTCCGATCAAACCGGTCCTCCAAACCAGTGGCAGAGTCGCGGAAGGCCAACCACAGGTCCTCCAGTGCTGCCAGGATGTCGCGAAGCCCCAGCGGTGGATCAAGGATGGAGGGTGCTGTTGCGTCCGCCATCTTAGGCAAGCAACCATCGAGCGCCCCGGGAAGCAAGCCCCCGTCACCAACCATCGGTATCTGGAAGGTGATAAGCTCTCTGCGGGGCCCCGGTGGTGCAGGAAACGTGGAGGCAGCCGGTCGTGGAAAGGCTTCAAGGACAGGGGAATCTGTGGTGCAGGGAAACCCACCGGCGAGACCAGGGCTTCCGATGCGGAAGATGGCGTCCGCTGCTGTAGGCTGCAACAAAGAAGCGATCCCGGCCCTCTCCCAGCTGGGCCGGGATACAGTATACGGGAGCTGGATACAATGTTGCGAGCGGGGCGCGCTGGGCAGCCGAGCATGAAAAAGGCTGCTGTGAGAATCCCAGCGCCGCGCTCCAGGTCCGGTGTACCGGCTCCTCCCCCTCCACAGCGGCCGCTGCTATCGTTGTCGCCGCCGGCCGTCCCCACTAAACAGTGGCCCGGCTGCGACCGCTTGGAAGGCCGGAATGGAAACCGGGGCCCAACTCCGCCGAGGCAGCTCCGTTTTCGACCGGAGTCAAAGTATCGTGGTCAGGGACGTGGCGCAGGTAAGCGTAGGGCTCGGAGGCGCAGGATTCTTGCCAGGATATCGACGAAGGGCGAAAGGGTCGGCGGAGCCGAAGAGCTAGGCGGCCATCTCGGCTGCAGGCTAGGCTCCTCCCTCCTACCCAGATTTTTATATCAATTATTGAACACACCACCCGTATACTGAACCTGCATTTCGGATGGATAGATACATCTTGGGAGAGGGAGGAGCCCTGTGAGCACTATACGCAAAAACTAGCAACAGGAGCTACACAGGGGCTATAGCACAAACAATCCATCTATGGCATACAGTACAGAAAAAGCTGGGCTGGCACAACAAGCTGACGCAGTATACCCAATTTGGGAGACTGAGAAACTGGGTCTACTAATTAACTGTCCCAGATTTAGTAAATGGGAGCTCACTGGAATCACAAGGGTGGGAGATCTCTTAGAAAAGGGAAAAGTAATTCTATTTACAAAGCTACAACAGCAATACAACATGGCCATAACGGAAACATTCCGATATCTACAGATCGGGGACACACTTATGGCAGTGACTCCAGCGGGCACGGCCCTCCCAGAGGCCTCACCGTTAGAGGATAGGCTGCTCACAGAAAGGATGGACCGCAAGGCAATCTCCCTAACTTACCAAAATCTAATCAATAAATTGCCAGACCCAATGCAAGGCCAAAGAGAGAGATGGCAAAAAGACATATGGGAACTAGATGACATTGACTGGCAGGAAACACTGGAATCCCTGCGGGAGGTGGCAATACCCTCTAGACTGCGAGTAATACAACTCAAGGTGCTCCACAGAACCTACCTACCCAGAGAAATACTAGCTAGAAAGAGAAGAAGTGATTCCTCACTCTGTTTACATCAGTGTGGGGAGGTAGGCACATTCTACCACATCATATGGGACTGTCCAGAGATCAGGAATTACTGGACAACAATTATGCACATAATCATACAGGTATGCGGAACCCCTGTACCACCCGAACGCAAAAGGTGCATCTCAACATCTGGAAGGCGACAGACCTCAATCGCAAAAATATGGACTGAGCGACGCTAGGTATGATGATTGCAAAGCATAATGTCGCAAAACAATGGGGAGCGCAGCCTGCACCAACCCACACCGAATGGTGCAATGATATAGGTCGGGCCATGGTAGCCGTGAAGGCAGTTTATATAAGCAGGGGATGCACCAAAAAATGGGAACAGGTGGGGGAGGCCCAACACTAACAGGGTTTTGAAGAATTTACCTGGTTGACCTCGCAATCAAGCGACAGGAACAAACTATGAACAATGTAAAGGGCTGTTCATAGCTTAGCATCAATAATTGCTGATATGTTGTTTTTAATATCTGTACTGTAATAACAACATGTGCTGCTATTTCATAAAAAGAGTTTTAAAAACTTGTGTTTTTGCCATCACTGTGGTGTGACTATCGAGATCAGGGACCCCTACATTAAAACCAAAGAGGATGTCATACGGAGTCCGTCGAAACAGGGATCTTCTAGGTGGATTGTTCAATGCTCTCTGGGCCCCATAGATAAGATGGACCCAACTGCGAGCTGAGCCTAGTACCCTTGCTGCTAAAGACTGCTTTAGGTCCCGGTTTTTCCTCTCCACTACCGAATTTGTCTCAAGATGGTACAGTGAGGAATACCATAGGGTCACATCCAAACTTCCCTTGGCATCTCTGTAAGCCCTGAAGGCAAATGCCGGACTGTGGTCGCAATGGAATGTGCCAACTGTGTATGTCCCATTAGAGACTTGCAGATCTTTTATAACAATTAGGTCATCAGACGACCGCCTTGGCAGGACCCATAGGAATTGAGAGCAGAAATCCACTGCCATCAAGATGTACTTGTAAGCCCCATCTGATGTTAAGAAGTGATAGTGATCCAAAGAAACACTAGCAAAAGGATTGTTTAAAATCAGTAGGTGTCTGTGGTGGGGGTGCTACAGTGGAACCCTCCGTCTGCTGGCAGATGTCACATTTAAGGACAAAGTCATTGTCTGTTTATAGAGACTTACCCACCAATAGTGATGCTTCAATAATGAAATTGTAGCCACCACCCCTGCCTGGAAAGATGCAAGACCCTCATGTCCTACCAGCATTAAACCTAACCTGCGGGCTGAATTTGGTATTACACTATCCCCTACTCTGGGAATATGAGCAGACTGTATGTTTTGTGCACTTCAATCAATCAATCAATCAATCAGTCGTTTGTTAAGCGCGACTATTCGCCGGTAAGGGTCTCAAGGCGCTGGGGGGGGGGGGGGTGTAACAGGGGGGTTGAGGGGTGTTAGCAGGCTTCAGTCCATCAAGAAAGGGAGAGCGATGTTGTTTGTCTGAGGTTGAGCAGAAGGACGTTCCAGACTCGGGCCGCGAGGAAGGAGAAGGAGCGGCCTCTCGATCTGGTCTTACTGGTGCGGGGAACCACAGCGTAGGAGAGCAGGGCTGGTCGTAGGGTTCTCTGGGGTGCGTGGAATTTGAGTCGGCTGTTCAGGTATGCTGCTGCGGTGTCGTGGAGGGCCTTGTGGGCGTGAGTGAGCATCTTGAAGGTGACTCTAACTTCGATGGGGAGCCAGTGGAGTGTGCGCAGCTCCTGGGAGATGTGGCAGTGTCTTGGCAGATCGAAGAGCAGTCTTGCGGCAGCGTTCTGGATGTTCTGTAGCTTGTGGGTGAGGTTTTTGTTTATTCCGGCATAGAGTGCGTTGCCATTGGGTTCGTTGGATAGGGAGATGATGAGTTGGGTGTTGTCTGCGTATGACACAATGTTGAGTCCGTAGGTTCTGACGATGGGGGCGAGCAGAGCCATGTAGACATTGAAGAGTGTAGGGCTAAGGGAGGACCCCTGGGGGACTCCGCAGTTGGTAGGTGTAGGGTCCGAGAGGAAAGGGGGAGTCTGACCTGCTGCGTTCTGCCAGAGAAGAAGGAGTGGATCCAGTTTAGGGCCTTGTCTTGGATTCCTGCATTGTGGAGTCTGCGTATTAGGGTGCGGTGAGAGACTGTGTCGAATGCCGCTGAGAGGTCGAGGAGGATGAGAGCTGCTGTTCCTCCTTTGTCCAGTAGGGTTCGGATGTCTTCTGTTGCAGCGAGGACGGTTTCCGTACTGTGTTTTTTTCTAAAACCCGATTGGGAGGAGTCGAGGATGTTGGGCTCTTGATGAATGTGGCGAGTTGGCTGTTGATGGCTTTCGATGACTTTAGGTGGGAACGGGAGCAGGGAGATGGGTCTGTAGTTTTTGAGGTCAGTGGAGTCCGCCGAGGGTTTCTTCAGGAGGGGGTTGACCTCAGCATGTTTCCAGTCGTCAGGAACGTGGTGGTTGCCAGGGAGCGGTTGAAAGTGTGGCAGATCATGGGTACGATGGCGTTGGAGGCTCTGTTGAAAATGTGGTGGGGGCAGTGGTCCGTGGGGGCCTCGGAGTGGATTGACTTCATCGTCTTCAGTGTGTCTTCGGTGGTGAGGGCTGTCCAGTTGTCGATCGCTGGCTTCAGGGTGTCCGGGGTGGTTGGTGAGGGTTCAGTGTGTTGGTTGTCTTCGTCGAAGTTGTCCTAGATGCTCTTGATTTTGTGGTGAAAAAAGTTGCTGAGTTTGTCGCAGAGGTCTTGTGAGGGAGGAGGTCAGTGGACTCGCTGGTGGGTTGAGCGAACTCCTTGATGTTGTAGAGTTCTTTGCTGTTGTGTGCATAGGTGGAGATTCTGTCTTCAATCGCTTTTTTCCTCGTTTTTCTGATGAGTTGGTGGTGGGCGTTGGTGGCGGCTCTAAAGTTGTTGTGGGTTCCTGTGGATTTGGTGTTCCTCCATGCCTTTTCGAGGCGGCGGCAAGCGCGTCTGGACTCTCGAAGTTTGGTGGTAAACCAACTGGCTTTCTTGGTGTGGGTGTTGTTGTTTTTCTTGAGGGGGGCTATGGTGTTGGCCCTGTCAGAGATCCATCTGTGCAGGGTTCGGGCTGCGGTGTTTGGGTCGTCGTTTTCCGCGATGGTTGGGGTGGAGCTGCTGAGTGATGAGGTTAGCTGGTCATCGGTGATTGTGGTCCAGTTTCTTCGTGGGAGCAGGTGCCTGTGGGGTGTTCTGAAGGTGAAGTGGACGCATCGATGGTCAGTCCATGGGAGTTCGGTGGTGTGGCTGAAGGTGATGAAGTTACCTGTTGTGAAGAGGGGGTCGAGGGTGTGTCCTGCTGAGAGCGTGGGTTCGGTCACGATCTGGCGGAGTCCAATGTTGTGGAGGTTGTCCTGGAGGGATGTGGTGCTGGGGTCCAGTTGGTTGTCGAGGTGGAAGTTGAGGTCTCCCAGTAGGGTGTAGTTGGTGGACGCGATGGCATGCGGGGAGATGTAGGAATACTCGAGTGGAAAGCCTTTCGGCAGATGGGCGTCATTAAACACAGCAACGACAGCCACCGTGATGTCTCTATATATTCTCGTACTTGAACAAACGATTGCAGCAGCAACAGCAGCAGTTTGCACTGTTGCTTTTGTAGATTCATCAGCCATGGAATTCCCTGCAACGTGTACGCCTATACGTTGGGGACTCAATGTATTTATTACCTGAGTCCGTGATAAGCGTCTTGTGCTTAATTCGGCACCCTTTAGAGTCTCTGAATCCATTCTGCCTCCAGTAATGTAAGTAATCATCGTAATACTGGACACAATAATACAAATCACACACAACTAGTTTGGGGAATCCAAGATCCATATTCTCAAGTGCCAGAATTAAAGCCATCAGTTCAGCCAACTGCGCGCTGCAGTCACCAAGTGACTGCGTGTAGGTTTTCTCAGGGTGGAATTCTCCATCCTGCATGCGACCTTTAACAGCAGCGCAAGCTGCAGAGTATTGGTGCTTTGTCCCTATAGTCGGCTGGGCAGAACCATAAGTATGGATATCATCATATTGATCTAGAGCATGACTTCATTAGGCAGAGAATATACATGTTCATATTGCAGAAAAGAGTGTGTTTGTAGTGTAGAGACAAATCTGTAGTCTACATCTGTTGCGGAAGGGGAGTTGGCCCACTGCATCCATGGTGGATGTAATACTTTAGCGTTCGGAATTCTGACCTTTGGGAAGGCCTCTAAGGTTGGCAATTAGGTCACAACAATTATTTGTTTACCCCGAGCCAATGCTCGCTCCTTCACCACAGCAGTCTGTATCGCTGTCAGTATATTTTCTGTCGGTGCAAAACTAATTTCAGCATTAGTATATAAATGTGATTTATATGTAAATCGGTACGGAGCCACCCTTATTGAACGTAACATACATATATTAATACCCTGATGACCCAGCAATTATATGGATCACCAGGTTTGCTGTGTTTATACATGTGTTTAGGTGTTTTGAAGCTAGCATGTCAGCTTGTACTGAAAGTAATATTTGTGTGTTCAGGGGTCCAGTGTGTGCTTGAAAAGTCTGGACGAATCGGGTCGTAAAATGGTTTACCCCATTCTGCATAATCTCGTTTTGTCAAAATTTAGGAACCCCAATATGAATTGTAATCTCTTCAGCGTAAGTGGAGGTTGTAGTACCGCACACTTCTCTCAGAAGTGCATCACCAGGCTTTTGCCTTAACTTCACAGCTCGTATTCCAGAAACAGGACACTGAGATCGGCAGTATTTGATTTTTCTAATTAAATTTGTAGCCCATGTGAGCACATCCCACAATTATGCGATCTACTCTTTTCAAGTGTACTGAAAGGTCATCATCTGTCAAATATATGTAATCAACATAGGACAATGCCTGGTCATCACAAATTTGTACAAGTTTTGTTGCACGAGCTGAAAAGAGCCTGGAGGTATTTTTATACGCCTGGGGCAATCGACAGAACTGCAGTTGAGAACCCAGCGCGGAAAATGCAGTGAAATCCCTACTTTCAGGCACTATATTGTGGCAGAAAATGCATTAGAGCTATCTAGAATGGTTTTGTATTTTTTAAGCACTCTTTTGTTCATTAGTGCTGCGCTATACGCGTTTTGTACTGCAAATGTTCAAGTAGATGTGTTTAAATGTCTGTAGTCTAATACTAGACGATATGAAAAGTCTGGTTTCTTTACTGGAAACAAGGGATTATTCATTGAAGAGGTGCAACTTTCTATTACACCCTGGTATTCAATTTGTTGAAGAATTTCCCCAACTTGTTTTTCACCCTACATGGTAGCAGTATAACACAGGAGCTTGTACTAATTCCCATTCCTTGGCGTATGATTGTTTTGTGTGTGCTGAAACAAGGTCGGAGAAGCCAGGATAAAGTACCATTTCCCTTTTGGGCAGTCCACGATGAACTCTGGTGGCTAATCCTTTTTGGCCAAGAGAAAGCCATAGCTGAATGACAGCATCTCCCAAAAAAGAACTCTAATGGGTTGTTGTAAGTCCCCCTCAAACTGGAGTCGCATTTCGTATAACCAATGTGAAACACTCACCAGGGTATCCGGTGCTTCACTCAGCGGTACTGCCGCCAAACAATCCATCAGGCTCTGGTGCACTATCGTGACCTCTACCGTGCTGTCTAGCATGGTCAGAGCCCCCTCCCCGTTCGGAAGCAGTGTCCTCAATATCCGTGGCATACTTGACTTTCAGTCCAGCTACCTTCTTTTTGAACTAAGGTTTAGATGATTTGGGTTTATTTTCCAGTTTAATTATATAGTCAGATGAGCGTTTGAGTCCTTTGGTTTCATGTACTCCTCCGATCTGCGCTCTGACCGTCCACCTCTCTCCAATCGTTTTTTGAATGACTTAAGACAAATGAGAGGAATGTGCATCAGTATCCTGATACTTGTCAGGCGGTCGAATATGATCAAGGTTATGTAGGTTATAGCGCTTCTCAGTGGCTTCCTGTTGAGGAGACCCACCCCACGATTTAGCCTTTTCTTTATTTTTCTTACTGTACCACTTCTCCTTTGTAATAGATTTAGGTGTTTGCTTTGAGTTATCCTTTTCAGAATTACTCATTATTTGTGGTTTACCTAATCTGGCTCTGATATTATCCCTACCTACCGTTGCATAGATTTCTTCAATAATTTTAGGCAATTTGCACCACTGTTGCCAAGTAACCAAATTTGTGGGTCACTGGCATATAGCCAATAATGCTGCTTCTCCTTTGATATTACTTAACATAATGGCAGACACTGCGGCAAAATTGCCCATCAGCTTCATCCCAAAATCAAGAACTGGGGCTGCCTTGTACTCATTCTGGATCGGTATAAGCACTTCTGACAAAACAACTAATGAGGGTGTACCATGTGTTCTCATATATACTGCAGCAAAGACCGTACCCCAAGTGCGCAGTCTTCCGCAGGGGAAGGCATCCCCATTAACTAGCATACTGTAAAAATTCTCTATTTCCTGGGGTCCCGTACGCAGAAACACTGACTCAAGCTTACTTGTTTGTGCAATCCAGAACGGATTTCCTCCCGTCTGATGGGAATTTGACACATGACTGCATTGACTGTTTGTGAGTTTATGCCCAGTGTAGCCAATTATGTTTGTGCAGCTCGAGCAGCCCTCCAAGGTTTCATGTTAATGTATGCATAACAAACTGTATCAAACACCTATACAAGGTTACTAAACTGTAGTACAATCAGCGTACCTGTGGTGCTATCATGTTTCCTATATTAAGATGTGGTGTGTAACCGGCTAAGATTGGCCATGTTGCTCCCTCATTCCTAAGGGGACCTAGTCTAATGTAATTTATTGTGTGGGGTAGGGCGCCTTCAAAACACTTTCTACGTTCTTAGTATGTTATTGGTATGTCTATTTCTTCATATGGCATGTAGTTATCTGGAACTTCAGCTGCACTGTAATTGCGAAACAGCCTAGTTGTGCTGTCTGTTGCTGGGAATGTAACACAAAAAAAAATGATAACTCTTTCCTAAATGATTTGTGTCCCTCAACCACGAAGGTAACATCCCCATCTGTAAGTGCGAGACCATGTTGTAGCAGCTGCCGAGTAACCACATGTCTGCAGGTCTCAGCTATATTTAGTGCTGCGTCCTCAGCCATAAGAATATGTAGAATTGAGTGGGGGTATCACAATGGGATAATCCTTTTGCAAGTTCAAGCTTGAACTACCTGCAGCCAATACACAGGGGTTACCTACTCAGCTGAGGATATTCCCCATCACCATGGATGTCTTTGGTTAAGAGGTGAGTAGAGGGCTTTGGTCATACAAAAGAGAACTACTCAGGCGATCCATTAAATAAGAACCCGCACTACCAACAATGGATATGCCATGTTGTACGGCTTTTACTTTCTCAGTTTGTTGGACAAAATAAACATTGGGATGATGCCAGACCGATTCTATGCACCCCCTCAGGATATGTTGATCTATAGTCCTGCTAGCTAACTGTGCAACCATAAGTTACCCTGAATCTAGGAAGGTAACAACCTCATAACATGACAACCATGACTGCCCAATGAATTGTGGCAACAGATCTAGAACCCTTTCACTCAGTCACTCGTACATACCCAAAGATATATACAAGAAGTATACAACTAAGTGTTTCAATATTTACTGACGCATAGCGAATCTTGAATAAAATATATGTGCTGCAACAATTAATTGACAGAAACAAAGTTATTAGCATCACAAGAACAGTGAAAAGGATAAACAGTTCCACCATTGTGCTAAAGCAGTGTGTATATGATGCCATATAACTACTGTGTATAGTGCACTTAGCACAACAACTTGGAGGAACAAGCATGCAAATCACTGAAAACCAGGATCAGCAGGTCCAATTGCGTAGTATCCTTTCTATTTCTGACAGAGTATAGTCCCACTACTTCAATTCGACCATACAGCCTCAATTCGATCATGAGCGTGATGTAAAACTGGAGGTTTGATTAAGCCGCACACCAAATCACCTGAAGACATGTTCGAAGACACACTAAGTATTGCTGGTTCGAGAGAAATCACTTTTAAATCTCTAAATAAAGTCAAGGTAAGCTGCATGTTTAGCTTCTCCTGACGCTGAGTTTACTCGCTGATGTGCGCTTGAATACATCCGCAGCCGTGCGCATGTAGAAACAATGGAAATTGCACGCGGCGGCTTGCAGTCTACAAATGGAGGACTCACGACTTAACATGCTGCACTTGGGACCGTTGACAGCCAAACAAGGTCGCAGCTTGCACCCCCCCCCCCTTAAACAACATCCGCGTCTAGCGAAACCTAGCCAAAAGTTTTAAAAAAAATTGTCAGTGTGCAACCCTAAATCTAAAGCGGCACCTCTCACCTTCAAAGTGCAAGTAAAAAGTAACATGGCCACACTGCCTTAATGCCGGCAAGTCCCTCCTCGCGCTGTTAGCAGTAACTTACCGGGACCTGCAGCACAGCACACCTTGAATACAAAGATTTCTACACATTGAATCGTTCCATAAGAAAAGATTTATTGAAGTAATGGGAACACTTCCATACAATACGAGGCACAGGAGGGAGTCAATGACATATCTTGAATGTAGTGCTATGACATCACTGCATTCCATGATGCACCAACACTCTCATTGTGACTGCAATGGTCAAGATTAGATCTTACATTGATTGCTCTTCACCAATCTGAGATCTTTGAACCATTTAAGAGCCTGTGAACACCATCTACCTGTTGACTTACGCAACTAGTAGCAAGCCCGGCAATCCAATAGTCCTTTCATTCAATTATGAAACCGAGTCCAGTAAGTTCTTACAACGTTTCTCTGTTGCACTACTGCTATAAGCTTGTTCACACTCATTTTTCTTATCTATTGCAAATATATTAACCAGTCCTTTTCTAATGCATCATTCCACTCTTATTTTTAACAAATAAATTTAAATTGAACAAACAATAAAAAACATCAATATATTCTAAGTTGTCAAAACAAATTAAAGAGCTGTACCTTTGCCATGCTATAGGCGAACAAGTGCTAAAAAGAGAAGATCAAAATATACTTTCTCTCCTAAGAATTTATATTTAGGAACAGCATTTCAGCACAGAAACATGCAGCACTATTGCTCTTCCTCTTTAGAAAGGAATTTAGGCCCACCTCTTCCAAGAATATCTGCAAACAGAAACTCCTTTTGTATTTTCGACATCAATAACTTTGACAGAGTTACACCTCCAATCTCACACATCACCCATCATCTTTGGTTCTCTGTTACTTTAAAGCCACGTGTGTGCTCTAGAGATGCCATCCACGCATACAGATTTAACATTTAGCACATTCAAGCCTCACAAAGCTTTTGCCTACAAAAGGAAGAGATTGTAGAAAAGTTCCAAGTACACAGATTTCTTCTAGTGCCTAATGGCCACAACCAAACACATTGAAATAAGCCGGTTCACACTTATCACCAATAAATATACACATCAAATGCACCAACTCCTGACAACTCATCCCCACCAGAACCTTTAGCATTTCTCTACGGAAGAGAAAGCGCCAAAGCCTAAA
Source organism: Triturus cristatus (assembly GCF_964204655.1). Lineage (NCBI taxonomy): Eukaryota > Metazoa > Chordata > Amphibia > Caudata > Salamandridae > Triturus > Triturus cristatus. Next base: position 21,083,980 of record NC_140584.1, read on the forward strand.
AAGGAAATGCCATCTTCTCATTAGCAAAGGTATCTGGGGAAATATCGTGTTGACCTTTTCAGCAGCATTCAAACTTAATTTGACATCCCTGGTAATTATTGTTTTTCAATTTTGTTTCAGATGAGGTGCTAAATTAAACCTCAACATTGCATTAGGAAGATCTATAACCTCGCTCACACAAGCCAGACCTTCAATTAATTTCCTTTATTTCTAATCTAATGTGTCTGTCTGTAATATCTGGCTTCTTGTTATACATTTCTCTGAACATAATCGACAAACTAAATTAGAAAGGAGACGGGTTATGATTCAGGCAGGAATCTGCGTTCTCATTGCAAAGCAACACCCCAAACCTGCCCTAAAGAGTGTATCAGAAGCTTTTTGGTTTGTTACGGAAACAAACAAATGTAACACCTTCACGAACACTACAACATAATCACAAGGACGCATAAACAATCTGCATATCATTCATTTTTAATGTCTGCTACTTATTTTTTCCTTAACAACACAACAAGGTAACATTTTGTGTTAATTTTCATTCTGTTCTCTTTCTGTTTCTTACTTTGTCTCTCTTACAGTGGTTGACATTTTAGTCTAATGATGTGGGCTAAGTAAACAGTGACAGAAAAGAATTTTGCAATTGCTACCAAGAGGTAAGAACAACTGGTAGAAAGCGCACTGTCACACGGGCATAACCAGTTTTACTAAAATATCTGCATGTTCTAGTTAGCACCTTTATTATTGTTTACTACTGGTATCTGCTAAACTGTGCTTAGTATATTCCCCTATGTACTGCTCCTCTGCAGATGGTTGAAATTTAAAAGATACTGAAATTAGAAAAACATATAGTGAATCCACTTTGTAATCATTTATACAGTCGATGGTTATCCTGAAGACCTGCCTTTTTGTCCAGTCGTTGTAAACCAACATGTACTTGCTAAAAGAGGAATTATGTTTTAGCTAGATCCCCAACCTCGCAGACCATCTAGGCAACACATTTGTGAGTTTGCTAATCTTGGACTAGCTATACCATACTAGCCGACATTTATTTACATTCAAATGTGCATTTATTTATTTATTTATCATTTTTAAATAACACAATTGGCATTGTATAGATAGAAAGAGTGGTTAGGAAGTTGGACAGATGATGGATTATTAAATTTAGTGGAATAGGCTTAACAGTAAGGTATTCTGAAGTTGGGAAAACATAAATTAACAAGGACTGAAAATTTGATTGGACATTCAGCAATACAAGAGTACTTGAGTAACACAATTGTAGGGGTAGGAGGGATATGAGCAGTTGGTGGTTTATATAGTCTGGAGAGAACATTTCAAGTGCTTACGAAAAGACATTATGGAGGCTTTTAATTAAGTCCACTGTAAGTGAGTTCCACAAGAGTGAGGCTGCCCCTGAGAAAGATTGATTCTGGGCATGAGTGGTGTTGATGGCGGGTGGTTTGAGAAGAAAATTATTTTTGCTTCTTGATTCTCTGTCACCACCCAACTGTTTGAGCAAGGAAGAAATTGATTAAATAAAATGAAAATAAAAGTATTGAGTGCACATATACCCGAAGGCTTCAACACACTGTAACTTAAAAGCCCAACGGAGGAAGAAAACACATCCCGACCAAAACCTAAAAGGAACTAGAGCATACAAAGCCAGGTTTTTATGCTTCTCCAGAACAACCAATGATTCTACATAGTTTTAATAGGAAGAGGCAATGAGTTCCCCAATTTGACAATGGTAAAGAAAGATCGACCACCCCACCTGGCCCGTAATACTCTAGGAAAAACAATCGCTATACTGGCAGCTGAACGAAGAGGACATCTGGGTAAGTGACACTCAAATTTAAATCTTAAGAATTTTGAGCCTGAATTGCGTAAAGCTTTGTGTGTGCTACGTATAATGCCCTAACCAAGATCCGTTTGGTCAAGGTGAGCCAGTAGAATATATGAAGCTCCTGTGAGACTGACTGAAATGAAGGAATGTCAAGAATCAAAGGGTCCAGTATTATATATATGTAAAAAGAAAGAAAATATGTGAGCCAATATTGCACATTCATAATAATCATAATAGAAACGTGAGCCAGGGATACGATGTCAACGTTTCATGCACAAAACCGCAGAGATTGCTGTCTCGTAGCGAATAGTAGCCGACTTCTCAGTACGTGCTTGAAAATTGAAGCCACTAAATACATTGACAGCGTCTGTGAGTGTTTCTGCTCAGACACAGGAAGGTTTTGGTAAGTCCCTTCCGATCACTCCTGGGGAACTGGGTATCATGAACCTTGAGGAATTCCTATTGAGACAGGAAACTCTAGACCCACTAGGCCCTCTTGTTGCACTAATCTTGAGATGATGCTATCGAATACACATCTGGCCTAATTATGATTTTGGTGGGTCCGACACCGATGATCCAACAAAATTTCACACAGTGGTCTGCAGCGGCCTTATGATATGGTGGGCGGAGGCATCGGGGGGAGGGATAGGCCGTGGTGCTTCCTACGGGCTCAAGGAGCCAGTCTGTCTATTGGAAGCCATCCATAAACCACAATGAGGGCTGAGCCAGCCTCGGCTCCGCCGTCGGGATTATGATGGCACTTTCTGACAGCAGTTCCATGTTGGCCCTTCTGACATGGAACTGCTGTCAGAAACTGTATTTGGGGGCCAATAACAACACCCTCCGGGGCACCTATGGTGTTCCCCTTAACATCCCTGCACCATGTAACAGGCACCGGATGGTGCCTGCCACACGGTTCAGGGATGTTTCAAAGCCTTCATTTGTCAATGGAAGCTTGTGCTGCGGGTCTTTTTCGCCGCTGCACAAGCTTCCATTGACAAATGGAGGGCGCATCATAATAGTGCGGTTGGAACCGCTAAACTAAGGTCAGGCGGTTTCCTTTTCCTCAACAGTTGCCTGACATCATAATAAGCTCCTAAATGACTTCATGTGATGTTATGCATACTCAATGGTATTAAGCCAAACAACTTTGTCCTGAGGAGACCCTCCTAATCAGCCTGGGTCGAAACGTCAAGTTTTTTTTCCCTGGCTCACGTTTCAATTATGATTAATATGAATGTGCAATATTGGCTGACATATTTTTGGGGGGAAATTATCGAATTAGCATGGGTTGTAGAGTGTCTTGTGTTAGCATTTTATGTGTTGTTGAGCACGGAGTCGTTTCCACTTTGTATACAAGTACACTGATTATTACGGAGATTTGTTGAGAGATCAGCAAAAGGAAACCCTTGTCAAACCTCTTACTTTGTGCTATAATTAAGAATGTTTCTCTATATTGTATCAGTAACTGCATAAAGTGTGGAAATAACTTATTGGGCATGTGATTCCCACCTACTAAATGGTGCCCACAGCACTTTTACACTTACCCATATCCCGGTGGGCATATGGGGTGGTCCTTGTTATAACTTAAAAGGATCAAAGAGGCAGCAGCATTTTTGCACTGCCTGGAGCTTATTGAGAGAACTCAGATTAATATTCAGACACAGCACATTGCAGTAGTATAAACTAGAAGAAACAAGGGGAGGGCAAACAAGGTATGAAAGGAAATCTTTCTTAACAATCCTGATGATATTGAAAAATAAGGATGCTGTATGACTGACCTGTTTATCAAATGTCAGCTTATCATCAAAGATCATCCCTATGTTCTCAGATGACATGGTTGGGCACGATGGAGAGCAAAAATCAGTTGGCCATCATATATTATACCAAATAGACTGCTCCTTACCAAAAATATGAATCTCAGTCTTGTCAGCATTTCATTTAAATTATATTTCTCACAAAACGAGAAGGACATGTGTATAAAACTAAATAAGAGGGAGAAAAATACTTGAAAAGAAGAAAAAGAGATTGGCCCACTTAATTACTGGCCAAAGTTGCCCACGTTGGTAAACCACTAGGAAACCCACTTTGGGAAAACCCTTAGGATTTTTAAAATTGCTCTTACCCACTAGATAGTGGCATGCTTCATCATCGGGCCGCTAACACACCCTGGCACAAGCCAACGTTCAGAGTAGAGCGATACGGTTTTGGAACAAAATTATTTCAAACTAGGGATCCCTAGTGTGGAAAATAAATTAAGTTAAAACTGTCTAAGTGGGTAACTGCCTATATTTTATTATGGGTCCCAGTTGGCAGGATTAAAACACTCTAGACAGGTATATGTGGGAACCAACGACTCCATTACCCTATCTGCTGAACCGACATTTTTCAGCCTATCACAATTCCCCAACAGGATCAAAGGCCTTCCTCAGGATACAGATCCCTTATAAATTGTTAGACTCCCTCCTAGTCAATTACTGTGTGGTAGGGAGAATATATGGCCATACTTGCCCTTAGTAGGCACACTTCAAAAGGCGTACCTACAAACATAAGGCAAAACAAAATCATTATTAGGTCTTCATCCCTCTGCAAGGATGACTCCTACGTAGTTCACCAACTCTTTACTCACAGACCCCACAGAGATCCTCTGTTGCTCTGTGTTCATCTCAAACACCACCGCATTTGGGGAGACATAACAAGGTTACCAAATATGCCAATAATAAAATAAATAAATTCAATGCTTACATGAGTCGAAGCCTCCCCTCCTTACCAGAGTTTCATTAATCGTAATCCAAACTCGGGGATAGAGTGGGAACATCGCCCTATAGTCACACTCAATTAAAAATAAGAGGAATAAAAACACATTTACAATGTGATGTGGGCAAAAGGATTTCAACATCAAGACAGGAGGCATAGGAGGGTCTCATGTCTTGTTGTCAATCACTCTCTCAACAGTGACTAATAATAGCCACAATAATGTGGGGAAATTCCCCGATACCATGTATCTAATACAGGTTAACCAAATCTTCTACCTTCATTTATCTATAATCCTATATATGTGCATTTGTCTATGTAGCCTAATCACGCAATGGTCACCAAGGTCAATCTAACAGAGCTCACCTCTCTAAAACCTGCTACTGGTTATAATTTTTGCCCACCTGCATTGTGTTACCATAAGCAAGTTTGTGCAACACCAAAAAGTCAGATTTTGCATGTTGTCTGTAACGGTAACCCTCGTCTGTCTGCTCGCTACACGGGGCAGACAAAGTGTTTCCCCGAGGCTCCCTTACTCACTTCATGAAGGCACGATGTGGCCATATGAGCCTGGATGGGCCCCTGGATATTAGATCGGAACACTGGCCAAGAAGCCCTCTGCTTCATGTTTGCTTTCAGTTTTGGCCACCAAGTTTGGTACTGCTGTGCTGTTCACAAGGTCTCTTAACGTCCTGAGGGATGTATTCCCGCATTTTTTCCAACCACTTTTGTGTTAGGGAGGAAGGAAAGAGGTTACTGAAGGTTCAACTAGATTTGATGGTTTAAATGGGTGGTAGAAGAGGAGGTTTTGTTATGCTTTTCCTTTATTCCTATTGTTGCAGAGCACATACACATTGTTATACCATGACTTGCCTAGGCTAAGATGGCTACCCTTAGATGTCTGACTTTGAACGGATGTGGGTTGAATGATCAGCGTAAGGCTCGGCTAATGCACGCTTACTTATACTGACCCCACATCAATATTTGCCACATGCAGGAACTTCACCTCACTAGTGCCTCTTATTACTGGCTACACGCTGCCTGGCTTGCAGAAACGCATGCTGCAGTATACTCCAGTTATGCTCACAGAGTCACAATTCTCATCCGGAAGGGTTTACAGCTGTACTCAAACATGTCCACGTGCAATACACAAGGTAGATATGTCATACTATATGAAACACTTATGGGAAGGCCCCTTACATTGGCAGCCGTCTATGGGCTAAATATTGATTGCCCCGCTTTCTTAGCAAAACTCTGGTACCTAATCAGTAGTGTGGGACTTGCAACAGGTCTTGTGAGGAGGCGATTTAAATGTAGTGCTTGACCCTCATCCAGACCGTTCCAGCGACACGAGACGACCGTATATAGGGGCGCTTGCTCAAGTGAGCTTTACAATAGGAGACTATGGGTATATTGATCTGTCGTGGCGTACCCATCCCAGGACTGACCTGGGCTGGCAAGCAACCAAGCGTCTCCTGAGAAAATGTTAACCCTTCTCTTCGCACAGGTCTGACTGTGTGGCCCAGACATGGAACTATACTATTATTGTTCACAATCGTAATATGTGCACTTCGGAATACACCCACCCTTCTTGCAACCACATCTGGCCATTGAGTCTATGGAACAGAATGCGACTCCGTACCAACGCGAGTACCTTCACTCGCCTAACGCTCTACTCCGTGTCACCCGCAACTCCGAGGCGGCAGATGATGACGGAGTATCCTGCCAGTTGACCCGTTACGTCTCCTTATGCTGGGCAAATTATACCCAAAGGATGATTCCTCTCGGCGCATCACTTAACTGCACTGCCACAGCACACTCCGCTTGACATTTACATGTACTTCACATTTCGAGGCGCTTTTGGAGCCCTGCACAACAGGCTCCCTGCTTTGCCTTCAACATTCCATCAGCGGGGCTTGATGCAGACCAAGACCCTCGCCGCGGAAATTGATCACGCGCCTGCAGAGGGTCATGCAAGTAAAGGTGCCTATATGCATCCCTAGGGCGTACTCTAATTGGGAAATTGTGCTCGACTCCCCCCTCCCCGAAATCCTCTCCCACCCCCACTGCTGCAAAATGGCGATATTGCTGCAGGCTAACTAAAGCACAACTACGGACTACGCTTAATTGACATTTAATTAAAAAATCAAATGTATAACTCCCTTGCGCAGTAACACCACATGGGGCTCTTGGATGATGCACAAAATGGTGCTTCATTCCTCCATTTAGCCTGGGACTGTCCTGCAGTTTCTTGTCATCTTTTATGATGCCATTACCTCAATCACTAACCATCAGCTCCAAAGGACTCCACAACTGCTCTTCTGGGATATGTCAAAGACATTCCTGGTGAGGTCTGACACCTGTCCACAATTCTAATACTCCTGGCAAGAGGGCGAATTGCAATACTCTTGGGGGGCAGCCTAGTACCACAAATGACTAACTGGTTGCATGATGTAACTTGCTGCAAAGAACAACTTACAGCATAGTGAGAATTATTGCCTCTGGGCTCCCGCCCAGTGGATATCTGCCCATCACATATATTGCATCCCGAGCAGACTGTGTTGGGGCCCAGAGTGCCCCTCACTCTCCTGATCCATGTGAGGTTCGCTCATGTGGCAAAGCCCCCCTTGACTTGCGAAAGCCCCATTGATCAAGGTCTCACATGCCCCACTGTCCTCGCAGCTCCTGTGTTTGAGAAAAGATATATTGTGTTACAACTGTTGATTGTTGTTGGGTCTGTGGTGTTGTCACTCACGCTTCTCAACACTCTGCACTGCTATTATGCTTTCGGTCTACCTTTTTTTTGTGTTTACCTACCTCAACCTAGAGTTAAAGCAAAATCGTTCTCGGCCCACGTAGCTGGTAGATTAGGGGCCCTGAAAAAAGAATCATTACATTTCATATCAAAAGTAAAAGCTTCACAATATGGGGAGGCAAGAGGTGAGATATTATACTGTAGTGTGTTTTGAAAAACCACTACAAGGCCCCCTCCCAATTTGTTCAAACAATCTTACCTAAGCAGGGAGTAGCCTATTGCCAAAACCTCCAATAATTCCAGACTAGAGGAGTCCTAGACCAGGTTTAGTCACAAAAACACAATCTGTTTTTTTTGATCACACGAATTCCATAAATTCTAATTTCTTTTTCACCAGCGATCTGGCAATAATGAGAACAAATTAGGCAGTCCACTGGCAATTTTGACATGTATGATTTCATTAGCCGCTCTCCGCAATCTTGTAGTAGGACTAGGTTTTGTAAAACACTTCCTACTCTCTAGCATCGTGATGAATCAGCAATTGCAACAGATGCACTAACACAATAAATCCTGAGTTTAAGTTAAAAGGGATATATATTTGGTGTTAGCTGCTTTCGGCATCTCCAATAAGTGAATACGGGAGCAAGCAATGGGTACTGGTACTGGGTGATGTTTGATTGCGGACGGGTTTGCCTTCAAGGCTCGCCAGCGGCACAAATGTGTTGCGATCCAATTTTAAAAACCTGCCATAGAAAGGGGGTATAGCTTAGGCCATTAAACGACCATTCGGCCGAAAACACAGAAGGTGGGGGTGAATAAAAACCCAACTGGAGTCCAGCAACTGCAACTTGCCCTCAGAGATTTCAAGGAGACAAGCTTACTAGGCACCAAAATCAAACTAAATAAATTGTGAGAAAAGTCAACCATAAATTAAAAATAAAGAAGGTCCGTCGCTTCAAAATGGCGCTCAGAGAAGTCAGGACCCAGGCACATCCATAAACCAAATACCAATCCTCTGCATACGTTTGGGATATTAATTCATACAGTTGCATTTATAAATCACAATGAGGTTTATCCTGTGTTTTTCATAAAGATGTATTCGGTTTCTTCTGAAACTGAAGTTCATCCTGTGCTTCACGTGGTCAGTTTCTTAGCCAAAACGTGTTTCGTCCCTGTTACATGGGATTACCCCGCGACTTCCTCAGGGCTAAGGGAATATACAAAAGTGCTTGTTTGTATGTACACTGATAGATTGTACACTCATTTTTAAGGTGACTGTGGTGACATGTGTAGGCCTTTGATTCCTAAAGTGTTGATGTGTGTCAATCCATGCTGTAATTAACATTGCAAATATCCTAAACACAATATTTATTTATGTAGCAGTATATTTATGGGGGAAGAAAGAACAAAACAACCCCTTACTGCTTATTCTTATTATTAATGTTCATTTGTTATTGTGGTTACATGTATTACTTATGGTTCCCTCATTGGGAATCCACTTCCGTGGGCAGGTGCATTCGTGAGTATGCAATTATCAGATGTGAGATTTCAGATTTTTAATAACAATGACCATAACATCAGATTCACCTTCCAAGACAGCCAAAAGAGTATAACTTTTCTAGATGTATAACTGTACATTCTAGACAACAAGATCCAAAGCAGACTGTTTAGAAAACCCACGGCTTGCAATGCAACCCTTCATGCCTCAAGCGCACACCCAGGCCATCAGATAAAGGCCATCCCGTATGGCGAATTTATGCGTGCAAGACGTAATTAAAAATCTCCTAGTAATCATGACGGAAAGTTTCAATTCTATTAAGGACGCGGAGGCGAGGATTATGCTGCACTTACTTTTATTTCCATAATTCAGCACTTCAACTTTATTAAAAAAAAACTACAAGTCCCAATATCTTTGTAGTTCACAAGGCGTTCCCAGCCTTCCAATCAGAGGTGCTCCTGGTCTATGAGGACGTGCTGCTGCTTACACCCTTCCTCTTTCTTGACTGCGACCCTCCGGACACCAAAGAAAACTAGTCCATTTTGGAACCTTCAGACCCTAGGAGATACCAAACAAAATCAATGAAACTCTTCTTCAACTGTGTGAAACACACCAGGTACAAACACATACAAACATTAACCATTGGATAAATGCAGTATTGTGACAACAAAGGAATTATACTTATCCCATACGTGGAGTGCACAACCATAACCATGCAAAACTGGAGTAAATACCTCCATGTGGGTGGGATCAGGTCTCTGAGCCTCGGATGGGAATAATCCTCGCCTCCGCGTCCTTAATAGAATTGAAACTTTCCATCATGATTACTAGGAAATTTTTCATTCTAGGTCAGGACCAGAGGCAAGGATTATGCTTGTTCAAAGCTTATCCACCACCAAAGACGCCATATTTATAACTGGTTTCAAATAAAACCTTTTAAACATAGAGTCTGAAGACCAATCTGCAGCATTAAGAATGTCTTCTAATCTGGCGCCCAACGTAAATGCTTTAGAAGCCATCGCTCCTCGTACTGAGTGTGCTCCAAACTGTGAGACATTAATGCCCGCTTCTTGCATCACCCATCTGACCCAACGAGCTATTGTTGGTGGGGAAACAGCTTTGAAAGGCTTCCTTAAGGAAATGAGAAGCTGACGTTCGCCCGGAGGGCGATTCTCTTCTGTCATGTTCTTGTATTCTATGAGGCATCACACCACACAATTTAGGAGCTTTGTCAAAAGCGGGATAAGATATAAGCCTGGAATTAGACTTAGTCCTGCGCGTTACATGAAAGGTAACTCCCTCTGGAGTAAAGACACGGCCAGTAATGTCTAAAGCTCTAACATCGGACACACGACGACAGGACACCAAACAGAGGAGCTTGGCCAGCTTGGCGGAAGCTCTTTGCGAGAGAGAGATTTATTAGGCTGCCAGGACTGAAACAATCGCAGAACTTTGTTAACATCCCACAAAGCGGAGTATTTGGGTTCCGGGGGAAGTGAAAGGCGGATGCCACGCAACAGTTTGCAAATGAGAGGATGTTCCCCCACTGAATGTCCCCCAACCGGAAGATGCCCAGCTGAAATCGCCGATCTGTAAGAATTGACAGTGCGGTACGCTAAGCCCTGCGTGGCCAGCGAGGCTAAGAAATTCATAATAGTTACCACTTCGCACCACAAGGGATCTTGGTTGCCTCTAACACACCAACGGACCAACCTGGATCAAGCCGATATGTAGAGTTTGCTAGGGCTGTCTGCCCAGGCCTCTCCCAGCAATGATGGAGCTGCTGCCGATAGGCCAGAGATTCGCCAACGATGCCCAAAATCTGCCATGCCATCAAGGGTATCCGGCCTTGATGGACTAGAGGATGGAGATTGCCTTGAGGATCTTTCAGGAGAAATGGTTCGGGGGTAGAAGGATTGGAGAATCCCAAGAAAGTTCCAGAAGAACTGGAAACCACACTTGAGACCTCCAATAAGGAGTGCTTAAGACCAATCTCGCTTTCTGCCGTTTGACCTGGGTCGTTAGCTGCAGAATCATGGCAAACGGAGGAAAGGCATACCCCTCCTCCTTGGACCAATCTTGGAGGAAAGCATCCGTCGCTGTCACGAGGGAATCCGGCTTCCAGCTGAAGAAGCGTGGGAGTTGATGGTCCAACCGGGATGCAAAGTGGTCCACAGAGAAGGGACCACAGACTTCGTGGAGACGCTGAAAAGTCGTGGGATGTAACTGCCAGAGGTTCGTGTCCGACCAACTCCTTGAGCACCAATCCGCTACTACATTGGACTCCCCCGGGAGATATTCCGCTGTCACAGAGATGTTGTGGGACAGACAGAAAGTCCAAAAACCCTTAGCTAGGTCCGCCAACACTTTGGACTTCGTTCCCCCTAAGTGATTGATATATCGAATGGCCGATATATTGTCCATTTTCAAGAGCACACTGCAAGCTGCTCTGTCCTTTGTCCAGCACTGTATTGCAAAGGACCCCACCATCAATTCCAAGCAATTGATGTGGAGCTGCTCTTCGTTTGCGGACCACTTTCCTCCGGTAAAGGAGTCCCCCGCAGCAGGCCCCCCAGCCCGATTTGCTGGCATCGAACTCTATGACCAAGTCCGGTTCGGAGCCGAAAATGGCCTTCCCATTCCAGGCCTCCATGTGGATGAGCCACCACGTCATCTGCATGTGAACTTCGTTGGTCAATGAAACTTTATCCGAATACTGGAGGCCTTTGCGCAGATGTGAAGCTTTCAGGCGTTGCAATGCTCTGTAATGGAGCGGGCCCGGGAAGATCGCCTGGATTGAGGAGCTCAACAATCCCACCAGACGCGCCACTTGGCGAAGCGAGGTTGACTGGCGTGCAAGCATTCGACGGAGCTCTCTGCGGATCTTGGATATCCTGCGAGCCGGAAGGCTCAGAGTACATGATATCGAGTCCACTACAAACCCTAGAAACGTCAACTGTTTGGACAGGGCCAGACTCGATTTCTTCGTGTTGATGATAAACCCCAGGTTTTGAAGAAGGTCTATTGTCACCTGCAAATGTTGCGTGACTTTGACTGGACATTGCTCTAAAAGAAGGAGATCATCCAAGTAAATAATGAGGCGAAACCCTCTGGCCCATAGTGTTTCTATTGCTGGCTTCAGCACCTTGGTAAAGCACCACGGGGCCGATGACAGACCCACGGGAAGGGAAGCGAATTCAAACACTCGGTCCTTCCACATGAACTGCAGAAACCGAGAGTGAGGAGGGAAAATGGGTACCACCAAGTATGCGTCTTTTAAATCTAGGTGGACCATCCAATCGTCCGGTTGGAGAAGATCTCGGAGCAGATCGATGCCCTCCATCTTGAAATATCGGTATATCAACCATTGGTTGAACTCCTTTAGGTTGATCACCGGACGTTGTCCTCCATCTGATTTGTCGGCCACGAAAATGCTGCTCATGAACTCTCTGGGGTGAAGGTGTGTCGGGAGCACCGCTCCTTTTTGCAACAAATCGGTCACCGCCTGGTCTATGAGGAGAACCTGACCTTCTGCAAAAACCAGCGGACGTGGACGGACAGCTTGCACTGGGGAACCGTAAAATTCTATATGAAAACCCTGGATGGTTTGTAATAACCAGGCGTCTGAAGTAATGCCTTCCAGTTGTCTACGAAATATGCCAACCTTCCGCCCACCATGGAAGGGGAAAGAGAAGGAAGTCTCACCTGAGTTAGGCATGTTGCCTCTGCCTGTTCCTCTTCCGCCACGGCCTCTGGAGCCTCGTCGAGACTGGAAGAATTCCTGTCGGCCTGCATACTGTTGTCCTCTGCCGTTTCCTTTTGGGGACCTAGTGTAATGAAGCGACCGCTCGAGCGCCCACTGCCACGGCCGGCCCCAGCTGAAACTTAGGGTGAAACACCCGCTTGATTGACGATTGCGCTTTATCAAGCGATGTAAAGGTCATAAACGTTCTCAATTCTTTTACGAACGCTCTCCAAAGAGACCGCCCTGCGCTATTGCTCCCGCCTCTGAAATAGCAAGGTCCCCGAGCTTCAGGTCCACCTTGAGCAAGAAGGAGCGTCACCTTTCTGTAGAAAGGGAGCAGTTTGCGTTGCCTAGGAAGACAATAGCGCGTGGAACCCAGTTAGAGATTCTGTCCGCTGAGTGAGGAGTACCCAAAGCTTTTGCTTCTTCGGCTAGATCCAGGACTTTGGTGAGGGGGCCTGCAATGTCTAGGAGTTTATCCTGACACGCACGCCAGGAGCAGTCGATCCTTTTTTGGGATTGCAAATATATTTTTGCAGGAAGATGGCCATCCTAGGGTCCACCTCTGGGGTCAAGGCTACCTTGCCCAGAAGGGCTGGGCATGGACATTCTGCTTTGAGACAAGCTCTTACTTCTTTCTCTAAGGGCTTCCTTAGGCGTCCCGCTACAGGCGTTGAGACTTTGGAAGAGGGGTCCATTCCGACGAGCGGGGTGGACCAGATCCTCAGGAACCGACATATCTGACTGATCTTCGCTTTCCTGGGGGTCTGTGGCTGAGGACTCAATGGGCCGCAGGGTCTGGACGGACCAGTCTCGTCTGCGGACTCCTCATCGTCATCCACTTGTAGGGGGGGCAACTCTGGGGACACTGGGGAATTGGGGAGGGAATTCTTATTAGATCCAGCCAAAAACGCTTTCTTGAGGCGATCAAAGGCACCCGAATCAACAGTTAGTGCATTTTTACATTTCTGTGGGCGTTGCGCCTCGAAATCAAATGCATATTGCATAATCCGCTGTTCAAAAGGCCCCATGGCCACATTCACTGCTTGGTGGATGGGCGCATCCACTGCATCACAAAAGTCATCATCCAGGGGAATGACTTGGATGGATTCCTCTTCAGTGTAATCCTCCATAGCGTGCTAGTAAGGTATGAGGAGATAACAATAAGCGAGCTAATCCCAGAGGAGAAGCAACCCCAACGCTCCTGGCGTTTGTAGAGGACCACTTATCAGGGGTGCAACATGTTTGGCGTGACAAGTCACTGGTCAGGGGCGCACAAATACGCGCTGGGTTGAAACCCGCAGGGGTGACTCACCCTAATCAATACAGAGGGTATCCCACATCTGGGCCCGCCCCAAGAGTCGTTGTGAAAGCGCTGCTAAATGCGCCAAATTGCAGCATTAGTGCTACCACCCGGCTAACTAACCATCTGTACCGACCCGCGATGCGGGCACAGCGAAGACTCTATTTTAATATTAGACCTGCTATTGCAGGCGTAACGGATTCCAGACGAGACAAGGGCGTGTGACGCTGGGAAACGGTCGGCGCCCTCTGATCCCAATGCGCCTAGCGCGCCCGGGATCAGTGAGACGTGGACACGTGCCCCCTGAAACCGTAGCGCAACACCGCACCTGTGAGGGACAGAGGGCCACGAGTGGAGCGGAAAGGCTCCCGCAACCCTGAACCTGTGAGGGTAAAAGGATTAAATTACACCACAGAGCTCTCGCGCACAATACTCTAACACCAGACAGGGATGACAGAAACTTTAAAGTAAAAATCGAATAATTAGTATAAAACAGCGCTACGCGACGGAAAATCAAAGCTCACAATGTGTATTACTACAAACAAGCCTGAATCAATCGTTTACGCCGAACAACACCCGCACCGAAGAGCGAGATAAAAACAGCACTTATCTTTGGGCTGAGCAGGAAAGAAAGAGGAAGGTTGTAAGCAGCAGCAAGGCCTCATAGACCAGAAGCACCTCTGATTGGAAGACTGGGAACGCCTTGTGAACTACAAAGATACTGGGACTTGTAGTTTTTTGTTAATAAAGTTGAGTTGCTGAGTTATGGAAATAAAAGAAAGTATAGCATAATGCTCGCCTCCGGTCCCGACATAGAATTGCAGCACAGAAGCTGACTTCAAAGACTGTATACAAAGCATGGCTACTAGAGTGTCACGTAGAGGATATGCCAAAAAAACTGTACATAATGCCATAGAGAGACTCTCCAAGGTCAGCCGACAAAGTACTCTGACAAACAAACTAAAGAAGAAAGACATCAAAACCGTAGTCTAATCATAGACTTTAACAAACACGCACATACACTAACACGTAGTATGCAGAAACACTGGAACCTACTCACGGCAGACAAAACACTACAAGACTTCACAACATCCAGGCCTGAGATAACTTTCCGTAGGGGTCGCTGTCTGAGGAATATTCTCAGCCCTAGCTGCCCGAAAGTGGAACATACACCTAACTGGCTTACCCAACAGACTCTGGGTTTCTTCAAATGTGGCCACTGTTCTATGTGCAGATGGTCCGCAGACAAGAAAAACTATTCTCGGGACCTAATTACAAGGTATACAAGATTGACACCAACATCACATACTACACCAAATTTGTGGCGTATGCTATCGAGTGTAAGTGCAGACTAAGATACATCGGTGGCACGATCAGAAGTCTCAAGGAACGCATTGGAAAACACATGAGGGCTGTCAAGCAAGGGGACAGCAGGAATCCAATAGCCACACACATAGCAGAATGTAAGTCCCAGAACACCCACAGAATCTTTTCCTTTTATGGTTTGGATATCATACCCAGGGACCCGAGGGGAGGTGATAGGAAACTACTACTCAGGAGAAGGGAGGCACTTTGGAAAATGAGGCTTAAAATTGTGGAGCAGGGCCTTAAAACCAATTACGAGCTTCAATATTTCCTTGGTGATTAATGAGCTACTGGGGTTTCACCACCTTACACACTAAGTCTCTTAATAGGACATCAAGATGGCTACTCACACGAACACTATATCAGATAAAAATTACTTAAAGAACTCAAGCATACTTGGCTTTAGCTGCACGGATCTAGGATACTGGCAGATCAGCCATAAACATATACATCAGAAGAGGACACGCAATACCAAACTGTGAACCAAGCATATGTCATGACAAAAAAGAAAAACATATGCCTCTCCGGGTGTTTTATTTAAAACTGTCAGGGGAACAAACTCGAACTAATGAACGGAATTTCTAGAAAAACCCCTAATGGGTACCCATAAATGATACAGTTTACTTTGACCGCCTTCCTGAATCGCAAAAACAAATAAAATAAAATGTCACAGAATAAGTATAACGACGCCGTATATGATGTACACTTAAGAATGTGAGAATACTTGGTTTGGTTTATGAGCTCAGAAATGGAATTCAATATGTACTACGAAATGCCTCTTACCCAATATATTCATTACATGTTAGAACGTACATTATCGTTCCAGTCTGCCTCTTGAAAAAGCAGTTTTTTAAACTGTATCAAGCGTGCATCACATGATAGGTTTACTGTTACGAGATAACCACATTGTCACACATGTCAAAACACCTTCACAGTGCACCTTCATGCTGACAACTGCCATGGGCTTTTAGCCCGTAACGTGTGGAGCTTTATATACCTAATATCACCTTACTTAAATTATTTAATGAATTGGGCACTGCAACTACCTCTGGAATAATTCGCTTCTAGAACAATCGAAAACCAGGGATCATTGTCCAGATCTTGTAAATTTAGCAATAACTTCAGATAATCACCACAATCAGCAATGCCCCGGGGGTCCCAAAATACCACTCCACGATGGCAACTATGAGGGACGCTATCCGGCTTAGCCCGCCTTTGATTACCATAGAATAAAGCAACGCCTGGGAAGGAGTGCCCCAGAACGCTGCGGACTCGCTTGGCGCACACGCCGAGAACAGGGAGACCTGTAGACCAACTACCCTGCCGGATTGGGTAGCAGGTTGACACAGAACAAGCATTCTCGCATAACTAAAAAGAAACACCGAAATACACAGACGACTACTATGGTACAACGTTACCTGACAAACTGAAACCTTTTTTGAGTCGAAAATATCACCGAAAATAAGAAACTACAAAAGACTGACCCTAGGTATCGTATCTTGCCTCTATTTATGGGAAGCCCTTTCGTGTGAACGCCTATTATAGTCAGCATGCCTACATTTACCTTGACAACTTGAGGGTGCACTATGCTTTTAAAAAAATCTGAAATCTCACATCTGATAATTGCATGCTCACGAATGCACCTGCCCACTGAGGTAGATTCCCAATGAGGGAACCAGAAGTAATAAATGGAACCACAATAACAAATGAACATTAATGATAAGAATAAGCAGTAGGGGGTTGTTTTGTTCTTTCTTCTCCCATATATATACAGCTACATAAATAAATATTGTGTTTAGGATATTTGCAATGTTAATTACAGGATGGATTTCCACACAACAACACTTTAGAAATCAAAGGCCTACACATGTCACCACAGTCACCTTAAAAATGAGTATACAATCTATTCGTGTACATACGAACAAGCACTTTTGTATATTCCCTTAGCCCTGATGAAGTCGCGGAGTAATCCCATGTAACAGCAACGAAACACGTCTTGCCTAAGAAACTGAACACGTGAAGCACAGAACAAACTTCACTTTCAGAAGAAACCAAATAAATCTTTATGAAAAACAGAGGATAAACCTTATTGTGATTTATAAATTAACAGTATGTAGTAATATCCCAAAGTGTGCAGAGGATTGGTGTTTGCAGTGAAGTGGCCTTGTGACCACGGTTGTGGGGATGTGGTGGGTTTTCCCTACCTAATGCACCGTACCAGATTTCATGACACAATCAAATTATATGTGTGAATGACCTGAGAGCGCCACTGACCTATTATTCACCACCAGCTCCATATATACATCCATAAACCAGCACAGAGAATGCATTACAAAGAAATGAAAAACACGCCACCTCTAGAAAACATATTGAAGTGCAGAACGCTGGTAGAAGAACCCTAAGCACGAGTTAGTCTGTGCAAAAGTGCTGCCATCTAATGTGACGATGGGAGTGACGCAAGAGCTAAAGAACTGGGGCCGGAAAATAAAAACCCATCTGGAGCCCAGCAACTCCAACATAAGGTGGGGAGATGAACTGGAAAGCCTTATATGCCAACCATCCCAAATTGAACTTTAATCTGGCTCCAAGAGGTAGCCGGCACAATACAACTAGAGTGTGATGAGGATGGATGTCCAAATAAGAACAAAGGATCATATCTCATTACCTCCTCTACTGTTTGTTGTATTGTTTAATTGTACATTACCTCAGAGGCCTCCAAAGCAACTAAAAAGGTTGCAAGGTCAAATAAAAAAAGAATATATTTTGGATTGTATATAACCAGGACTGCTTTTAAGCTTTGAATGTGGAGGTGTAGGCAGTGGAAGGTGCTTCTGATAAAACCTGTAGATATGATGTGGGAATTATCAAGACAGGCAAGACTTTTCTGCCTTCATTGTATGCATTTTGCCACACCGCTCATGAGGTCTATGACACCAGCACAGTGAAACTGTAGGCCCACACTCAGACTCTGTATCTACCAATCAGTTCTCAAATGGACTGCTTGGTTCTGGCTGCCCACGGGTTTGAGGGTCACAACAGTAAGACGCCAAAGAGCAGTAGGATCTTGCAGAGCTGCTATTAGTGCTGTGCAACCAGGGAGCGCCTGGACATTTCTAGGGACTGTACTTACAGTTTAAGGAAAAATGTGCATGACAGAGCATGGCTGCACACAGCTACGGTTCAACCATTTGCATAGCATGAAGCATTCAATCAATCAATCAAACTTTATTTGGTTCATAAAATAAACCATAAAATCATACACATTAAAAGATACATGAATGAAATGCAACTCATTCATACAAGATTAAAACCAGAATCAACAGATAGAAATATATATAAAAAACTCACTTACACAAAGTGCATATTGCTATGGGATCACACAGCTGAACGAATAAACTTACAGAGGCAAGATTCTTCATCTAGGAGTTTATAAAGATAATGATACACCAGTGTGCAGTGCTGAGAATTCCTAAGTTATAAAAAGGGCAATATATACGTCCTGGTGTACGTCCTACAAGGATCGCAAAAAAGAGAAAATGGAGAAGCGATTGGCCAGAAACATTATTACAGGGGCAGACCTTACTTTCCAAATTCTGCTGATCTCCAACCAAAAAGCAGAGTAAATATTTGCTCAGATCTACTCTAAAACAAAACAACAATAAACGGGTCCAGTGTCCTCTAGTATTCCATAAATAAGTAGTAGGGGGATGTTCCGGATTAAGATACTTATCCTCATTCCGCAATATTCCTAGCTGCCTGAAAAATTGCGAACTATAGAGATTGCAACTGCTTTCTATTAATACTAGTACAGGATACTGTGTCAGTAAAACTATGGAATAAACCAATCTCGGCTAACAAATGCGTCAACCATTGAAATAAAGGACCACTTTTGCATGTCCAACATTCCATATTTAGATCCCTAGTTAGTACCACCTCTTCCTTCTTCCATATAGACAACCACAATAAACAGGGTTTATGTGAATGTACGACCGGGGCATTTAGCGACTTGCAAATTGCTATCAATTGCAAGTCGCAATTTGTGAGTCGCTAAATGCTATGTACCAGTCAGTCAGTCATAATAACTTTATTTTGCCAACACAATGTAAGCATAAAAAGTATACTACATATAAAAAAGAAAACATTTCACAGCAATACAACAAAGTTAAAATATTAACAATATTAAAAAGCTATTACATTTAAAATATAAATTCATACTTATTTACACAATATTAAGTTCATTTCATTTGTAGGAATATAATTTTAGCTGGTTGTAGATCTCTTTTTTAGTGCCGATAATAAAAAAAGACGCTAGAGAAAAACATATAAAAGGATCGGGTAGTAGCTGGAGATAGTAAAGGGCTACATGACACTGGTTAAAATTAGTTTTCTGCATAATAGGGATATTAAAACGTTTCCTTTCATCATGATAAAATTTACAGAAAAACAAAAAAATGTATTTCATCCTGTGCAGATCGATTATCACAGGTACAGAGTGGGAGTTCAGAAACAACATAGACATCATGGGGAAAACCCAACATTAGAGGGATGTAATTTAGGCGAAACCTCACCAGAATGTACCTATGTTGCAAATTAGTAACAAAGGATAGATATGTTAAGTTTGTTTTCAGTAAGTTTATACTAGAGCCGGCCAAGTAGGATTTAACTGTTGACAGCTTAATGTTTTTAGTCTCCCTTCTTATCTGTCGATTAGAAAGCAGTTGGGTTTTTAAGTCAATTTTGGATATAGAACTACAGGTGGTAGGATCCAAAAATAGGTAATGTAGCTCAGCCGCCTTCAATGTTGATTCAACATGTTAGCCAAAAAATGTTACCTGCTCCATCTAGTTTCAAAACATCTTTGATAATGTATCTTGTCAAAGCAAGGGTCTCCTTTCGCCATATTGAGTGCCACATTAGGATCGGGCCATTGCAATTATATCAGTAATATAAGGGGCCCTCAATTCCATGTGACACTTATAATTGGCACATGACTTTGGTAGCGAGAGGATCCTTTTCAAGAAATTATCTTCAATAATATGCAATTTTGTACAGTCTTTCATCCCCCAAACAGCTGCCCCATAAGTGGCTGTAGATACAGTCTTGGCTTGATACACTGTTTTTTATTAAGTCTATTGGTTTTAAACCAGTTTTTTTTTTTAAAAACTTACTTAAGGCCCCAATGTTTTTTTCCATCTGAATTCCTCGGTTAACAATCATCGTTTGCCACTTTGATTGAGAGTCGAACATAATCCCTAAATAGTTAAAAGAATTGACAACCCCCAGTTTTCCCCCTTCGGTAGTGATTTGCGGATAATTTCGATGTTTTGAACTTGCTACTAAGATAAATTACTTTGAGTAATTAGCTTTCATGCCTAGATTGCACATAAATTGAGTATAATCCTGGACTAGACGACGCAGTGCATTACTGGTACGAGCTAAAAGAACAGCGTCGTCCGCATATAATAAAATTGCCACCTGCACTGAATTAATATATAGGACATCTGGTGTAGAGCCGAACAGTGCAGATTTCACACCATTGGTGTAGAGTGCGAACAGGAAGGGGGCAAGAACGCACCCCTGCTTCACACCTCTTGCAATTTTAAAAGACCTGGTGCACTCACCATTCCTCCCATAGTGAACACAGGCTGAGGCATCTGAATAAAGATCACGAAGGATATTAAAAATCTTTAGGTCAATACCCATTGCCAAAAAGGAACAAAATGGGGAGTAGAGAGGTACCACTCAACATGAGTAGTGGAGGTGGATACATCCTCCCGAACTTAAGTTTATAAACATAGGGATCCACCCACAGGTATGTATGTACGTCAAATCCTCCCAGATTGAGTATGTATCCCCACAGTGGTGGAAAATACACACAAGTTGTTTAAATACCCCTCACACACCAAAAGGGCCCTTGGTGTCATGCTTCATCCTAGGGGTCTTCCCGCCCCTCTACGGGACGGGCGTGCTGCGACCTACGTTTACGTGGGAGCACTGTTGTTGTGAGACAACTGTGTTGTGTAGGGATATGAGAAGAAGGGTCAGGAGAGGATGGGAAAGTGAATTAAAAAATACCTGGCTCGTTGGTCAAAAAAACTTTTGATATACCTTAGAGCTGGTATCATTAAAATATGGGGAAGGAGGTGTGTATGCCTCAATGAACTATGCCTCCTATATCTGCCGACATGTTTCAAAGCTCCCCAAGCTTCTTCTTCAGGACCATAAGGATCCCTTCCTATACTCACAGTGATGTGTTATCTATTCATCATAATAGTGATAAATGTAAGGTGTAAGGAAAATACTGCAGGAGAAATTGCTGCATGTAGTCATGAAGCCTCAATGGGTCTTTGTAGTCGTTAACTTGAAAATTGTAAGGATTATGCACCATGAGCCTTGAACGGGTGGAGGGAGTGCCTGATAGGCTATGACTCCTGGGACAATGCCCTGCCTCGTGCGACCTCCCCCAGCGGAGCCGTCGGGGAGGTCGCACGAGGCAGAGCATTGTCAGATATCACATCACTGTGAGTATAGGAAGGGATCCTCATGGTCCTGAAGAAGCAGCTTGGGGAGCTTCGAAACATGTCGGCAGATATAGGAGGCATAGTTCATTGAGGCATACACACCTCCTTCCCCATATTTTAATGATACCAGCTCTAAGGTATATTAAAGTTTTTTTGACCAACGAGCCAGGTATTTTTTAAATCACTTTCCCATCCTCTCCTGACCCTTCCTCTCATATCCCTATTCATAAACCTGTTACAGGGCCTGGCTCGGAACTACAACCAGCCCTCAGAAAAAAATGATCAACCCAACTACGTGATGTGCAAGTGAGCTTAGCAAGCAAACCTGACTCTCAATTGGGATTATAACATGGGGAGGTTCCTTACACCTAAACAAATGCGCCCTGGCAGTGCCAATAGCAGAACAATTTGTTCGATGTACTGACTAGGAGCTTTCAGGTCTCGATCAAGAAAGTCCATTCATTCTTAAAAGCGGCTCCAAAACTTTCAAAATAGATTTGCAACTACACAATTTTGACACTGTGGTGAAACTTCTGCTTTTGCAAAGTAGGCGGGAGGGTGATCTCATAGAAAGCAGCAAAAGAAAGAACCCTTGGCGCTGACCGACCTGAAGATCTTTTTTATCCTAGAATCCACATGGTAGTGCCTACAACCTAAAGGGAAGTAAATTCAAGCATGTGGATAGAAAACAAGACATTCCTAAGATAAGCTTAATTATCAAAAAA
The DNA here is from genome assembly GCF_964204655.1 of Triturus cristatus. Classification (NCBI taxonomy): domain Eukaryota; kingdom Metazoa; phylum Chordata; class Amphibia; order Caudata; family Salamandridae; genus Triturus; species Triturus cristatus. The sequence continues at coordinate 21,106,483 of NC_140584.1, forward strand.
TCTATGATTTAAAAGTAAATATAAAATCAGATTTGAAGTCAAAACAAGAGGTAAAAGGACACTCACAGAAACTTTAGCTTTAGAAAGTGATTTGTCATGAAATATTGAACCACTGGCATACAGGCAGCTGAGAACAAATTCTTTGTTAAGGAGATGCTGCAGTCTTTAGGCTTGAAGAAACTGAATGTCATGTGAAAAGGTGCTTAACTAATTAACTCCAATAAAGAATCTGCTTAGTTTGGATGACAGAATACATTTTTTACTATTGCCATGATGGAGCAGGTAGAGCAAAGTTTTGTATACCTCCTCTATTTGCATGTAAAGATTAACTATATATTGCTGGCTTTGGTTGTTGGTTTTTGTTTGTACGTTGAATCAATTTCAATAAAGCAAAAAAAAAAAAAAAAAAAAAAAAAAATTAACTATATAATCTACTAATTATAATTTTACTAATGGTTTGCTGTGTGAAAATAACATAACCCTTGCATACGCAAATCACACGTGGGAACTGCTAATTTGCATGGCGAAATAACTCAAATAATTAAAATATGTACGCATATTAATAGTAGTATATGTGGTAATTAGATATTGCATGGTTTATGTTGCTTTTGTGATGTTTTCATCTTCGTGGAGGACCGTAAAGGTAAATATATTGCTTTAAATGTCGCTATATGCTAGGAAAATACTAATACATAAAGGGATTAGTGAGGGTTTAACATTAGAATCTTAATTTCTTTATATTAATTATACTTTTGTGTTTGTTTTGCTTACGTTAGCATTTGCGACCTACCCAAATATGGCGCTAGACATGGAGTTCAGAAGTGGCCACCGTCTCGTGAGCGCGTACTCTACTGCGCAGACTCGGATGGCTCTGTGAACCTCCACATAACCTATTCCACACTGTTCCCGGTCAAGGATAGGATCTTGGTGGACTGCCAAGACCCCGGACAGCAAAACTGGTTTAAAAAGAACTATTGAATCATACAAATAAGAAACTCACATTTTGAAACATGAAGGATCAAGTCACCCCCAGAAGTGAGTCGACAAAATCCATGTGTAACCCGACAAACTGAAATTGGACGTTCTGGATTAGCCAATCAGACTTTCTCCGCCTAAAATTGTTTCATGTTATCCCGAAATGTATTATAAAAGAGTAGTAGAATTGGGAGGGAACAGAACATTCGGCGGTTACTATGACTTCACACCCTCTTTGACCCACAGGCAATGACTGATGCTGGCACGACTCCTGGTCCTTTGGCGATCTTTGGGACTGTAACGTGCTGAGCAGAGGACTTTCGGACTTTGGCCTGTTTATTTGGACAATTTAACGGCTAAAGTTCAGTTATGCGGAGCCAAATGAACTAGAGAAATTCTAGACAGCCAGAATAGGTCAATATAAATGTCTAGCAATTTTCATATATTGACTAACATTTCTAAACTTTGATTAAATAAAAATGTTGGGACTTAATGAATTATTATTTAGATAAACAATTGTTGATTAACAGAAAATACGAGTTTGTGGTCATTCAAAGAAGAAGGTAAAGGATTCAGAGTCTTAAATGTGTTTTAGCTGGTTCTAAATCACCATCAACCAATCCAACTAATTGGTCCGTCAACCAAGTGGGTGGAGTGCCTTGATGTTTGAGATTAGGGATCTATAGATATGAATGTTAATGTTTATTCTGTAAAATAACTTTTCTTCCCTTTAGGTTAAAAGTTATTTCCCCACATGTCCAGCATGTATTATCATCCCTCCTGTGTACAGACTCGTGAGAAAGACGTATGAATGTTGGTGTTATGGGCCCCACCAATGACTGTGTTTATGAATGAGCTAGTGTGACGACGGGTCTGCGACGCAGGGAGGATATTTGTAAATTCGCCCTTTTCCCCGGTCTTGCGCTGGATCAGCCACTTTCGGTTTCAAGTGGTGGAAGTCATGTTCCAGTCTTTCTCCATGTGGCCTGTTATATGGCTTTCAATCAAATAGTGCACCTTCTACGGCATACTCACATCAGCTTTCACTCCCGTTGCAACAGAGCGGGTTGCTAGCTTTAATACTTTAGCACGCTGATGGGCATGAGATGGTAATGCCCAAGTAAAAAAAGGCAGCCATTTTTACTATCCCTTGACCATCCCTTCCTATAGTTCGAGAAATGCCCACATCCCAGGGAAAGCCTCTTAGCCCTTTCAATTTAAATTCAAGCAACAGATTTTCCATCAAGTAATAAAGATCACAAAGCCCTCCATTATCACAGGTAGTACACTGGACCGGCTTCACTTAAAATGTACAAATCTCTGCATTACATGCTTCCTCCCAAGACTGCCATACATTTTTGCATTTTTATGGATTCACATAATTCAAATGAGAATGCCAAAATAATCAGTGTGAATACATTTGAGAGCACATGGCAGCAATGTGCAAATACACACCTGCCCTAGCGATAGCTCAGGAAACTGCATGCTCATCAGTGAGGATATATGTGACATGCGGATATCATAAATGCAAAGACCAAGCAAGAGATACTTGGCATTCCATCCATTCGAAGGTCAACAAGTGGAGTATCTTAAATTTGCCAATTATACCATCTCTTAATTACAACGCTTGCAATGGCAGACATGTGATACGTAGTTGTAGTGCTATATAAATCACAAGGTATTAGTATTAACCATCAAGAAATGAAATCCAGCAGGAAGAAGGAACTCTAATGCGGCGCTGATACCAACTATTTTAGCCACATATACAACATTTGCAATACAACATGCTAGCTACAGTCAGTGTGGAAGGCTTTGCCAGAACAACAGAGGATCCTCAAACTGCTGTAATATCATGCTGTCTGTATGAAACTAGCACGACCTAAAGAGGCTTGCAAGGACACCATTTCTTGACAATGAACTGCCACTTGTAAAGTTCTTTGTTACCAACAATGATTTCCAACGGTTAAAGCTTGGCGAAGCCAAAATAAAAATGGTTGGTGACCTAGAGAAAAGACAATAAAGTATTGATTTTCTAAGAAAGGAAAGAAGAGAAGAGCTGGTTATGAGTAGGTCAGCAGGATGTCTGTTTCCAAAGTCTAAAAACTAGGCAAGCAAGCAAGGCAGAATTTGAAGATGAGGTTGAAATAGACACAGCTTATCGCATAAGGACAGGGGTGAGAAGTTGGCCTGGTATATGCTGTACACTAATTACAGTGGGCATCCTGCACCAGTCCAAACAACCCTTATGATGTATGAGGTCAAAAATAACCTTTAGAAAGCTATCCTAGTGGTAGCTGTGGAAAGCAGCCTTCAGGCCTAATCTTGAAGGAATGTAAAGCAGCTTGTTTTTACCAGAATTCCCCTCCTATATTGACTAAATGAAAGGAGAACCACACAGTAGTCATATAAAAATATGTATTTATTATTATAACACTCTAGTATGCTCTACACAAGTATAGAACACAAAGCACACAATATGAGAGCAATAGAACAGTTGTAAATAGCACAACACACAGTGGGATCCAGGGGGAGACCATACCATATACCAAAATGGTGGTATAACAACCCCGACTCGGGGTCAAGACAAGGTCTGGAGCACGTAGAATTGTGATGTTCATGCCATGCAATATCCACAAAAAAGACACAATATTGGCAGAACCCATTACTGCACAAGACTCATGACACCTCAGTAAGCAGTGTCATAAAGGTTTACATGATAAAGAAGGGTAAACATTCTGAAAGGGATGGAGCAAGTGTTGATGGTTCCAAATGCAGCTGTTCCAACCGAAACAACACAAACTCAAGCTGCACTAATAAAACTTTCTTATATTGGATTCAGGCAGAATGCCAGTGGTTATTACAGTAAAACAGATGTATTTAAGTGACCGAAGAAATATCTTATTCTGTGAATAAATGTAGATCCCTCGTTTTGTAATAAAACTTTTATTTTTACTGGCATTATTTATCTGTTCTTATGTATGACTCAATCAATCAATCAATCAATCAATTGGTATTTATATAGCATGGCTTACCACACTGGGGAGTATCCAGGCACTGAGGTAAAGTGGGCCTTAGTGGAATAGCTATGTCTTGAGTCCCTTTCTGAAGTCAGCAAGTGAAGGAGAGGTTTGGAGGTGGAGTGGGAGGTCATTCCTGGCGGCGAGGTATGAGAAATAGGAACCACCACTGCGGCTCCACTGGATGCAGGGGATGTGAGAGAGGGAGGCAGATAAAAGTTGTCTGGTCGGCTGTGGAATGTCAGGCGGTGGTTGATGTAGGAAGGTCAGGTATTGGTAATGGGCCCTGTAGGTGTGAGTCAGCAGCTTGAAATGGCATCTCTTCTGGACGGGGAGCCAGTGGAGTCTTCTGTGGTGGGGTGATGCTGGTCTGTTTGTGGAGGTCGATTATGAATCTGGCTGCAGCATTCTGTATGGTCTGTAGTCGCTTGGGGACATGGGTAGTTCCATCATAGAGTGCATTTTCTTAATCTGGCTGGTGAGGAGGACTTGAGTCACCGTACCCCCTGGTGCTGAAGGGGATCCACCTTAAGTCTTACGAAGCATGCGGAACGTGTGGAAGCAGGAGTAGGCTACTGCATTTGACCTGGTGCTTCATGAAGAGATCGCTGTCCAGGACGATGGCGAGCTTGCTGGCGCCTGGTTGGTGGTGGGGTGGTTTGGGGTCGATGAGGGTTTGAGTGCAGTGGGCCACCATGTGTTGTCCCAAGGAGAGTTGCTCCTTCCAAATATGAGCACTTCCGTCTTGTCAATGTTCAGCTTCAGGTAGTTGGATCTCATCCAGTCGGCAACATTGGTCATGGCGGTCTGGATGCCGAATCTGTTAATGGCAGTGTCTTCCGTGAGCAAAAGGATTAGTTGGATGTTGTCGGTATATGAGACTATGTTGATTCCGTGGGTGCAGATGATGTTGGCCAATGGCGTCACCTAGGCATTGACAAGAGTGTGGCTGAGGGAGGATCCGTGGGGAACGCCGTAGATGATGCTCTTGGGTTTGGAGGTGAAGGGAGGTAGGCGGATTCTCTGTGTGCATCCTGTAAGAAAGGAGGTGATCCACTTGAGGATGTTTACTCTGATGCTGATGTAGTGGAGTTGGGTGAAGAGGGAGTGGTGGGATACGGTGTTGAACGCTGCAGAGAGGCCGAGGAGGCTCAGGCTCCTGTCTCGCCACGGTCGAGGATGAATCTAATGTTGTCGGCTGTGGCTATCAAGGCGGTTTTCCAGGTGATCTGTATGCTGGTGGTTGTTGGCTCTCTCCAGGACCATGGCCAGGGAAGGGGAGCAGTGAGATAGGGAGTGAGTTTTTGAACTTGATGGGGTCAGCTTGGTGTTTCTTCTGAAGGGGTGTAACCTCTGTGTGTTTCCAGGCTTAAAGGAAAGTGGCAGTGGTGATGGATGTGTTGAGGAATTTTTATTTAATTTTTTTATTTATTTTATTTAGGGGAGTTTGATATAGTGCAAACTAGACCCGATAATTCGGGTATCAGAGCGCTTTACATAGCACCAGTTTTGTTACACAAAAACACATTCATTTTTTTTCTTAGGCACGGGGAGATTAAGTGATTTGGCCAGAATCACAGGATGTTAAGCGTTGTAGCCAAGATTCAAACCCGGTTCCCCAGCTTCGACGTCAACAGGTCTAGCCGTAAGGCTACATCCTCTCCCCAACGCATATGTGTAAATAGCACAACACACAGTGGGATCCAGGGGGAGACCATACCATATACCAAAATGGTGGTATAACAACCCCGACTCGGGTCAAGACAAGGTCTGGAGCACGTAGAATCGCTGGGACCCCAAGGAACCACCCAAGGTGAGTAGCTAGGGACCGCACGGAGGTCAGGTGCAGTGTGCTAACACGACCGAGGGCTCCGTACAATTCTATAGGGGAGTCGCAGTTGCAATTTCACAGTTTAAGGGCCTTTCTAGGAGGACTTCGAGGAAACCCTTTGGAACTTAAGAGGTTGGAGAGCCACCCCACGTGTGGATACCGTAGTACCCGAGTTACCTATCCCAGAGGAGCCGGGTGCATAGGTCTGGAGTGGTGTGGAATTAAAGCCTGGATTCTGGAAGGAAGGAACCTGAAAGCAGAGGGGACACTTCAGAGTGGCCAGGGGCTCGAAAGACGAATGCCCACCGATGTCTGGTGCGAAGAAGGGATGCTTGACTCTGCAGCCACGAGGGCCAGGAGACGTCGACGATGACCAGGAGCCAGATGCGAGCTAACCCACGAAGGATGTCGAGGGCTTAAGGGTCGGTGTTCGGCTGGAGCACCAACAAGCCTTGGCAAAAGCAACCCACGTAGGCAGGTCAAGCAAGTTATGGTGAGGACCAGCAAGGTCCTGGGGACTCTCCAAGCAATGGAGAGTCAGGCACGTCTGGAGCAACCACGGAAGCCCAATAGAAATCAAGATGACCCTCAAGAGGACCCACAGGCCGAATAAACAGGAGTCGTGAGGGGACCTGCAGCAAGATTGCAAAGTACCACCCCACAGAGCACTCGGTGCGAGTAGGCCGGAGTTCTTTGGTGCAAATACTGCTCAGGTTCAGGACTACTCGGAGTCCAATGCACAAGCTCTGGAATCGCCAACAAGCATATGCAACTGCAAATGGACGCGGTGCACAGGGGTTCGGGTTATGCAGTTCCCACGAGGGATACTGGTCTCAAACTTGCTGAGAGGGCAGATCGACCGCCGCAGGAGTTCAGGAGCAGCAGACCGGTCAGTTGCGGTGAGGTGCCTGCGAATGCAGGGGAGTGACTCCTTCACCCCAAGGGAGATTTTTCAGTTGCCCTTAGTGCACCACAGGTCATGCACGGAGCCTGTATGGAGCAAGGCCACAGACAAAGCTTTGGACAGAGAGGGACCCGAAGTCTGGTCCAGTTGAAGTCCAGCAAAGTCCAGAGTGTCCAGACGGTCGAAGGTCAGTGGTTTCGTCTTGTCCATGTAAAATCTAAAGTCTTACAGCCAGGTGAGCCCTTTTGTACCCACGGGGAGGGTCAGGACAGAGAGGTGGTTACACCCATGTCCGTTGTCTAGTTACGTGCCAGAGCAGAACTGGTCTGAGCTGGACTATGCACAGGCACACCAAACGTGTCCCAAAGTGCAGACTTTCAGGCATTCTCAGAGTGCACTCACGCGGCCCCAATACACTAATTCCTGTCTGGGAGGTGGTCACACCTCCCTGTGACAGAATGCCTATTGTGCTACCTTCCTCGGCTCGAGCTTTTCTCAGCAGCAGGAGGGCAGAAATGTGTCTCTGGTCGGCAGCATCCATTTTGTGCTGACCGGGTCGAGAAGGCTGGCCAGGGACCCCACGAAGCTCGCTTCAGAAGGGTGGAATCATACCTCCCACAAGAGTCACCAGTGTGAAGGTATGATTCCAAGGTGTTTGATACCAAACATGATATGTTTCTATGCAGCCGTTAGCAAGATAGGATTTTCCGCGAGGTTATAATGCACCTCTCCCTATATGTCTGGCTGAGTAACAGACAACCCAGGAGAATGGTCTCCGAAGGCTGCAGAGGGGCTCTGCTCATGCAGGGGCACCCTTTCCTATAAAACCCAGCACCCTGCCTTCAGGATTATTAAGGCCTGCTGTAGGGGTGACTTGTACGTTTTAAGTGTAGTGACCTATAGATATAGTGAACCTAAGTAAGTGGCAAGCACCAAGCTTTCACAGGTTGCAACAGCAGACCTGTAGTTCCATTTTTCATGGCCTCTCATTGGTGGCATAATACTTACTTCAGCCCATGGGAGGCCTCTGGATACATGTGTACCATATACTAGGGACTGATAAGGGTACCCCAGTATCTAATCTGGAATGTACCAAAGTACATGCAACAACTCAAAGGAGAAAGCAGATAGACTGGGGTCCTGATTAGCAGGATCCCAGTCAGACTAGGCAAAAACAGTGCACCATCAAGCAAAAATTGGGGGTAACCATAAGAAGCAGATCCTACTTTCCTACAACTGCCTTATGTTCGGAGGCAATGTTTAATGTTGGGATGATGACAACATCTGTTAAGTATAGATCGTGTTGCTGAATAGTGGATGAAGTGGTATAATGCTTATGTAGAATTCAAGAATCAAGGTAACGAATGACCGTGTGCCTCGAGGTGGCGGATTATGAAAATGCAAGAGAATACAATAACATTAGTCTAGAAAACGTTCTAAAAATCACTGAAGGTTTTAAATTTCTAAACATCAGTGTGTGGGGGATTCTATGTAAAAAGGTAATCTGAATTATGCGACAATCTCGCAGATCACCTGTAAACATTATTTGGCAACATGTTTTTCAAACTGGGATACAGATGACAAGAATTGTGATGTTCATGCCATGCAATATCCACAAAAAAGACACAATATTGGCAGAACCCATTACTGCACAAGACTCATGACACCTCAGTAAGCAGTGTCATAAAGGTTTACATGATAAAGAAGGGTAAACATTCTGAAAGGGATGGAGCAAGTGTTGATGGTTCCAAATGCAGCTGTTCCAACCGAAACAACACAAACTCAAGCTGCACTAATAAAACTTTCTTATATTGGATTCAGGCAGAATGCCAGTGGTTATTACAGTAAAACAGATGTATTTAAGTGACCGAAGAAATATCTTATTCTGTGAATAAATGTAGATCCCTCGTTTTGTAATAAAACTTTTATTTTTACTGGCATTATTTATCTGTTCTTATGTATGACTCAATCAATCAATCAATCAATCAATTGGTATTTATATAGCATGGCTTACCACACTGGGGAGTATCCAGGCACTGAGGTAAAGTGGGCCTTAGTGGAATAGCTATGTCTTGAGTCCCTTTCTGAAGTCAGCAAGTGAAGGAGAGGTTTGGAGGTGGAGTGGGAGGTCATTCCTGGCGGCGAGGTATGAGAAATAGGAACCACCACTGCGGCTCCACTGGATGCAGGGGATGTGAGAGAGGGAGGCAGATAAAAGTTGTCTGGTCGGCTGTGGAATGTCAGGCGGTGGTTGATGTAGGAAGGTCAGGTATTGGTAATGGGCCCTGTAGGTGTGAGTCAGCAGCTTGAAATGGCATCTCTTCTGGACGGGGAGCCAGTGGAGTCTTCTGTGGTGGGGTGATGCTGGTCTGTTTGTGGAGGTCGATTATGAATCTGGCTGCAGCATTCTGTATGGTCTGTAGTCGCTTGGGGACATGGGTAGTTCCATCATAGAGTGCATTTTCTTAATCTGGCTGGTGAGGAGGACTTGAGTCACCGTACCCCCTGGTGCTGAAGGGGATCCACCTTAAGTCTTACGAAGCATGCGGAACGTGTGGAAGCAGGAGTAGGCTACTGCATTTGACCTGGTGCTTCATGAAGAGATCGCTGTCCAGGACGATGGCGAGCTTGCTGGCGCCTGGTTGGTGGTGGGGTGGTTTGGGGTCGATGAGGGTTTGAGTGCAGTGGGCCACCATGTGTTGTCCCAAGGAGAGTTGCTCCTTCCAAATATGAGCACTTCCGTCTTGTCAATGTTCAGCTTCAGGTAGTTGGATCTCATCCAGTCGGCAACATTGGTCATGGCGGTCTGGATGCCGAATCTGTTAATGGCAGTGTCTTCCGTGAGCAAAAGGATTAGTTGGATGTTGTCGGTATATGAGACTATGTTGATTCCGTGGGTGCAGATGATGTTGGCCAATGGCGTCACCTAGGCATTGACAAGAGTGTGGCTGAGGGAGGATCCGTGGGGAACGCCGTAGATGATGCTCTTGGGTTTGGAGGTGAAGGGAGGTAGGCGGATTCTCTGTGTGCATCCTGTAAGAAAGGAGGTGATCCACTTGAGGATGTTTACTCTGATGCTGATGTAGTGGAGTTGGGTGAAGAGGGAGTGGTGGGATACGGTGTTGAACGCTGCAGAGAGGCCGAGGAGGCTCAGGCTCCTGTCTCGCCACGGTCGAGGATGAATCTAATGTTGTCGGCTGTGGCTATCAAGGCGGTTTTCCAGGTGATCTGTATGCTGGTGGTTGTTGGCTCTCTCCAGGACCATGGCCAGGGAAGGGGAGCAGTGAGATAGGGAGTGAGTTTTTGAACTTGATGGGGTCAGCTTGGTGTTTCTTCTGAAGGGGTGTAACCTCTGTGTGTTTCCAGGCTTAAAGGAAAGTGGCAGTGGTGATGGATGTGTTGAGGAATTTTTATTTAATTTATTTATTTATTTTATTTAGGGGAGTTTGATATAGTGCAAACTAGACCCGATAATTCGGGTATCAGAGCGCTTTACATAGCACCAGTTTTGTTACACAAAAACACATTCATTTTTTTTCTTAGGCACGGGGAGATTAAGTGATTTGGCCAGAATCACAGGATGTTAAGCGTTGTAGCCAAGATTCAAACCCGGTTCCCCAGCTTCGACGTCAACAGGTCTAGCCGTAAGGCTACATCCTCTCCCCAACGCATATGTGTGGTTAAGGCAAGCGTGGTTGAGCTTGCGTACTCGAAACATACGTGGATAAGACTGCGGTGTTCCGCCTGTTTCCCGATTTTCACACACCATTAAACAACATTAATCAACGAGTACTCGTGTCCCTTTCATCTTTGAACCCTATATTTTGTACAAGAGGTAACACAGAAAGGTAGCGTGTTTCACATTAGTAGCACAACACCCAATTTTCAGATGTGACACTTTAAAAAAATTCTGAAGGAGTAGACATAACCATTTCAGAGAAGACATAGAACCAAAGCTATAAAAACTAATAATGGCAAGTGTGCACAGTCTCTACTTAAGTCACAAAACGTTATCTTCCTATCGCTTATGAGCAACAAAGAAGCTGTCAATACCTAGCCTGAAAGAAAACACAAATATTCCTGCGGTCACTTAGTTGCCAGGGGTGTAAAAAAAAATTCAAATGGTACTTATGCTTTTCTCATTGAGATAGCATCAGTTAGAAGTACAAACAAGCATTTGCAATGCAATAGGTCTCGCGTTTGCCAGAGTTTAGGCTATTGGCATTGTAAATGACAATGCCTTTTATTTATCTGCCTGGATAATTAACACAAATAAAATGCATTGTTATTTACAATGCCAATAACTCAAACTCTTGTAAGTGCAAGACCTATTGTATTTCAAAGAAGCGCATGCCTTGTCCCGGCTGCTTGGAAAGTGAAAGCACGCACGGCACGCTGAATGTTGCAGGAAAGCATGTTGTGACTGCAGTAGGAGAAACTCATTAAAGAAAAAAGTGCTTACAGACTAAATAAGATGTACCATGTAACAACCTCCCAAGAGTCCGTACTCATGGGAGGTTACAAATAAAGACAAGGTGGTACTAAGGAGGGACTAACAAGCCTATTAATGAATCAGAAGCCAGCATTCACGAAGGACAGTGACACAAGTCACTGACAAATATGGGCGGAGAGTGATTGGGGCTTCAAGTCCATACTCGAATACACCATGCCTCGCAGAGCATACTTCCCAGGCTCGACCTAAAAATAGCACAACAGGCCTTTTTCATCTACATACCTGGGAACTGGAACAACACCCCTTATAAATCACGACTGCACCAATCCTGCTCCAATTTATGGAAGAGTTGAAGACTCACTTCTTTAAAGAACACTGCATCACAATACATTAGCCTTACACAACCTAGCTTCTCTCCTATTACTTACTGGCTTTAAGTTTGCCTCTGACGACATACACCCGTCCGCTGTGTTCTGGCTAGGTTTGTGCTACCGAAACACCGTACACATTTATACTTCTCTCACCTCCCACAACACCCCCTCCGCTCTCATTGGGTCTGTGTCCTCTCCATTTGGACATCGATGAGCCGAGCTCTTAGAGCCACTCACAAATGCCATGAGTGCTTCTTCATTTCGTTACACAACCTCGCTCTGCAATCGTATGGGCGCATCTCCTAGCTTTCAATATATGACAAATGGTGAAGCTCCTACTCCGTCCCATCCCTTTCCCAAATGATATGGGCACTTCTCTTAGTGAAGCAGGCGCACAGCACTTTTTGTACACCCACCACTGCAGTATCATTACCCCCATCTCGTCTTTGGTGGAGGAGGGTGCTTTTCAGTGGGCTCCTTATTCTTATGAATAAATCTTTATTCACACCATCCCCTGGTTTTGAGAATTTGTCTCTCATAGTACTCCCCCTCGATACACAGACAGCATTTCTCACAACACAATCGCTGGAGATGGGCGTGTCCAGTCTGTGACCCATGCATTTCGAATTCCTGACCAGGGAGTATCCCCTTTCCTTCAGGACCAATAAGGAAGAGGAGCACGGATGGATCACCCTGAGTAGGCCAATGCACTTTCTCACCAAACACAGGGAATCACAGTTCCTCTAGCCAGAGCCTCCTATACAGATCTGCTTCTTGGTTAAGTAGCATTAAACACATACACGCTATACCTTTAGCATTAACCCTCTCTTCCCACATAATTAAGCTTTCCTCCCCGGCTGCGCTTGATAGGGATCAGGGTATCTAAAATATGCCCACTACCACGGATAGAGTAATCACACAGTTACACGCACATACATTCATCATACGCTAGGGCCCATTTCACTAACACACGCTCAAATACTCTACCAGCAATAAACCTGTAGAAAGGAAACACCTAAACACCCTGCATCGATATCAGGTCGATCAGATCTGGTTTTGTGACTGTCCTAATCAATAACATAATCTACACAACATATACAATAATGATCAGAAATATAAACCCAATAATTGACAAGAAAGAAAATTCAACACCATGTTTAAAAATTATATTGCTTTATCTAAAATTAGTTAAAGTAAATCAATCAGAATAAATCATTTCTCATAGTTACCTATTCTAACTAAGTGTCAGAACGGGTCAGGACAAGTCTCTCAGTAAAGTCTCTCAAGACGAAGTCCTCAGCATCGATCCTCAGCAACGCAGATTCACGCGGCAAAGCCAAAATGGCAAGTGGCAAAAGGGTGGCCAGAACCCTCTCTAAGCTAACAGTTTTTATAATAAATTGAACAAAGGAAAGATACATTGGAACATAGGAAAAATCATTATGTCCGCCGGACTTGCTGAGCAGAGCGAGAAGGAAAGGATGCAACATTGCAACATTTGTGAACCTCCGCTCAGGAAAAATACACATAGCGAAGACTACGGAACAGGAACCAAGAAAATAAAACATGTATCACATTAATCCGGCTTCTCCTCGGCCATCGAGCCACAGTTCAGAGTTTCCCTCTAAGGCTCCTTTGTTTTTCAAGATTGCCAAGGACACTTTCACTTCTCTTGGAGAACTCCCAAAAACTGCTGCTGTCCTCATGGAAAGTTTCTCAACATGGACCATGGTCAGTTAGCTTCAAGACCATTTCCAGCAGGGGTCTCCCTCGTCTCAGTTTTCACATATTCACTCGAGGCCAGGCTCACAAAATCAGCCATCATGGACTAGGCCTCCATAGGCCACAATAGACCATCTCAATTAAAAGAAATAAAAACAACGTTACTACAGCATAATGATTAAACAGTGTTAACCCCACTAATACCCTTATGTGTATGCATTTATCTAGCTCTCGCAACATAAAAAGCATTAATTCAGACAGCGTTTTGTGCTCAAAATAAACAGCACACAGCAACGTTTAAACATGAAAACTTGCACGTTATTTTTAGGAAACAGAAACAGCACACGCATGCTAACCCTCGTGTAACTTTCTCTTATGTTAAAACAAACGGATTGATTAATAAAAACATACTTGCACAAGACAAATAATTAATTGTTATTTATTAATAAAACGCATAGACATACTAGAGCTTCAAAAGCCCCTGAATTTTCTAAATGAAAACTCTGCTCCAGCAATCCCCCCTTTGGTGATTTTATCACCAAATAAACCCAAAAAAAAAAAAAATAGTGAAAATTTAGTCCCATTTTAGGAGAAATCAGAAATGTCTTTTCCCCTTACACAACATTAAACACTAGTCACTCTTTCATCATCCCTTTTTGTCTCTAAATAAACACTCTCCCTCAATTCTTCCAGTTCAATTTCTTGAGGATCTCTCTTCAACCTCTTGTTTTTCTTTTCCTTATTCAATTTCTTCCTCCCTCCCCTGTTTTTACAACACACACACACCAATCTTATTATTAATAAAGCCACAATTATACAAGACAAGGGAAACAATATTCTACCTATAATAGTACTACCTATCTTTGCAATAAAATCCTTAACAGCTATCATCTTATTAGCTATTTTAGTCCACAAATTCCCAGCTTCAAGTGGTACTAATTCTTCATGCAAATCAGTAATATTTTTGATATAGACCTTCAGGTCTTTACTTTCGTCAGGAATGTAAGTGCAACAATGTTGAACTTTCAATATTCCACAGACTCCACCCTCCTTGGCCAATAGAATATCAAGGGCAAGTCGATTTTGCATAGACATGGCACGTACGGCACTTAATTCCGTATTCACCAAAAGAAACCCTCCTGCGGTATTTGTCGATAAGCGATCAACCACTGTGGACAGTTTCCGAATTCCATAAGCATTTAAAGAAATTCCCACTGCAGGAATCAAAACCCCAAAAATATCACCCACAATTTCAGACCAAGTTTCTCTCTTAAAACGTGTTAATAAGTTAATATCTTCTACATCTCTTATCTTATCTGTATGAAAAATCTTAGGAAAAACCAGGCCCACATAACATGTGCCATACCAATGGTCAGGCAACTTGTAATAAGCCTTGTTCCCACAAACATAGTACACTCCTGGAAAAATTGTATCTTCTCCACCTCTGAAACCCCAACCTGTCGCAACGAAGTATGTATCATGGCACTCACTAGTCCCCACAAAATATGTATCATATTGGGATTTCCTTCTTGTAATGCAAAGTTTACCCTTCTGCGGTGCATCTAGAGCTAAAGTTGGACTAGCCCCATTCTTCAACTCTTTTCCCATCTCAATGTCCCAAATTGTCTCACTCACTTCATATTTTCCCACTTTCTCATGCATGTTCACTCTCCTTTCCTCTACCATATCCAGAAAAGCTTTTTCCTCTTCTTTCAAACTGCAAGTTAAATTATTCTTAAAAATGTAATCTAATGTTAATCCTTTTTCTTCAATAAAAATCTCACCAAAAGTGTTAGCTTCTTTAGCTGGATTCAGCTCTTTGTTCATTGGCAAGTGCCCAAAAATACTATCTCTGTTAGACATCTTATAATCTACTTTCCCTAACAAATAAAAAACACTACTTAAAATACTACAAGAAATACCATATGTAGCTGGTAAATGATGATAAGTAACACCCTCTGAAACGGATGCAGGTAATTGCATACAGACGTAGCAATCCCTCACTTCCATTGTCTTCACATATTCATATAACAGTTTCGAAAAAATATTAATAGAAAAGTTATTAATTGACCTATCTTTGTGTGTGTAAGCATTACTAATTCTAATTGGAACTACTTTTTGTGAATTCTTCTCTACATTTGTCACATTTTCTATATGCATTCCAAACTCTACTCTAAAAGTAACTAATAAAACTAAAACACCCCATAGAAGCATTAATAATCCAGTACAGCAGCAGCACATCCTACACCACCTCTTAAAGAAGGCACATCTATTTCTATTATCCTCTATGTTAGCCATTTTAGTTTAGCCTCTACTACTCCACTACTGTTTGAACTTCTTCAATTCTTCAGCAATTCTTCAGCTTTCAGTTTATCCAAATGATCTCTCCGTTCACTTGATCCAAGTGAATCCTTCTTTCACTCAGTTTGGATACTTGTCATTCTTCACTTCAATTTCTTCAACATCAAATTGTATCAGATCTCCAACATCAAGATCCTCAGTACTCGACTCTTCTCCAATGTCAGTCAAGAGTACTTTCAGAATTTCACCAGTATCTTCCTCAACCACTTCTCTCAAGACCACTTCCGGATTATCTCGAGTCACTGTTTCTTCTTTTCCTTCTTCAGACAGTGCCACATAAGACCATTCCGGTGATCTGTACTTTTGGTTGGGTCTTCTTACTCTTTTTATTTCCACTGGTTCGTTTGACTCCTTTGATTCTTCTCCTTCAGCTTTTGAACTTTGACTCGAAACTTCATTCACTTGTTCAGCTTTTGATGAATTTGCTCTTATTACTCTGTATCTCAGCCTCTTAACTCTGTTGTTAGGCCAACGGTCTCCTCTTAACACCTTTTTCGGCTTTATTTCTTTATTACTTCTTTCTCCAATCCAAGTTCTTTTTCTCAGAACTCGACCCTCTGTTTGTTCATCTTCATCATCTGTTTCAAGTGCCTCTTGTTTCCGTTTTCCAGCAGCTTTCTTCTTCTCCACAGATTTTTTCACCACTGTTTGAGACTTCCCTACTCCTGTCCCTAATCGGGTCTCCGACACGCAATCTTCTTGCTGTCTACTTGTCCCTTCACCTGGCTCATCAAGAATGTTCCCTACACCTCCTCGGGGGTCTTCCGCAATCTGTCCCTCTCTATCTTTTTCTGACCCTACTTCTTCAAGTATAATCTCAAGTGGTTCTTCAATCTCCTCCTCTTCTGATTCAGGAGTAGTCTCTGTGTGATTTCTTTTTTCTTTTCTTTTTCCTTCACTGCTGTTTGAAACTTCAGGCTCTCTTACAGAATTTGATCTTCTCTCTGATACTCGCAGTGATTCTCTTGAAGCTCTCTCTGCTTCTTTTCTCACTGATTCCGTATCTTCAGTATCTTCACCATCACTGGAATCTGACTCTTCAAAATACTCTTTACCAGTCCCTTCTTTTGGGTTTGGAACTCTCAGAGTATGACTTGCATGTACCCAGTGCTTCACTCCAGCACACTTTACTGCAGTCGTCGTAGTCAGAATAACTTGTCTCGGCCTTCCCCACCTTGGAATCAAGCAATTTCTTCTCCTGTGAACTTTTATCCTCACCCAATCTCCTGGACTCAGATCATGGGCTTGCTTCTTCTCAAGTGTGGTAGCTTCTTCTCCAACCTGGTGAAACACAGAATGAACTGCGTCAGCCAGGCCTTTACAGTAATCCAAAATCATGTCATCAGTTATTGTCACCAACTTATTGACAGGCACGAATGCATGGCGCATAGCACGTCCCATGATTATTTCATGCGGGCTCAAACCAGTAGTTCTATCTGGAGTAGATCTCATTGTCATCAGAACTAGAGGCAAAACATCTGGCCATTTCATGCCAGTGGCTAAGCACATTTTTCCAATCCTATTCTTGATCGTGCCATTAATCTGCTCAACCACACCAGAAGCCTCTGGTCGGTATGCACAATGTAGCTTCTGCTGTATTTTCAATGCTTCACAAATCAAACCCATGAGCTCATTTTGAAAATGTCTACCTCTATCAGACTCAACTGTTACTGGAAACCCGTACCTAGGAATCAACTCCCTCAACAGTAATTTTGCCACTGTTAATCCATCATTTCTTCTAGTCGGGTAAGCTTCCACCCACCTTGAAAACAAACAGACTACCACTAGAACATACCTCAGTCTGTTCACTTGGGGCATCTCAATGAAATCAATCTGCATTCTTGTAAAAGGACCTCCTTCTCTGCCTATTGTTCCCAGACTCACCACTGTCTTTTTCCCAGTGTTAAATTGCTGACAAACTAAACACCTCTGACAGATGCTTTCTGCAATTGTCCTGAACTTTGCATTGTACCAGGTTTGTTTAAACGACCTAACCATCGCGTCCCTTCCCAAATGTCCCTGGCCATGATACATCCTTGCCATTGACGACAAGATTGAGTTAGGCATCACTGGTCTGCCATCTCTGTAGACCCAAACATGGTCTGTTTCTCTTGGAGCACATCCTGCCTTAATCCAATCTTGTTTCTCTCCTTCTCCTGCCTCATCTTGTAACTGCTTCACTTCATCCCAGGTCTCTAGGACATTAGTAAACATCACAGATAGAAAAGACATTTCCCCTTCTCTGTCCCTATTAATGGACTGATTTGTCTTGGCGCAGTATTGCGCAACATCATTGGCGTACCTGTTTCCAATCGTTATGAAATCCTCCCCCTGACCATGGGCAGCACACTTTACAACTGCTAACTCCTTAGGCAGCTGTATCGCCTCAAGCAATTTACCAATCATTTCAGCATTCTTTATTGGAGTTCCACTCGATGTCAAGAAACCTCTTTGTAGCCAAAGTTGGCCAAAATCATGCACCACTCCAAATCCATACTGACTATCAGTCAACACAGTCGTCCTCAAATCTTTCCCAATTTCACAAGCTTTTGTCAATGCCACTAATTCAGCAACTTGCGCAGATTTCACCCCTTTCAATGGTGATGCTTCCATGACCTCTGAAACTTTGCACACCGCATATGCTGCACATAGCACACCATCATCATTCCTCAAGCATGATCCATCCACAAACAACACATGGTCATTCTCAGGTAAGGGAATATCCCTTATGTCTGGTCTTGGTTTTGTACAGTACTCAAGCACATCCAAACAATCATGATCATCTTCCATTTTCACACCCACATTTTCAATGTCTGGCAAAAGTGTCGCTGGATTCACATTCACACATCTCTCGAGAGTCACATTTGATGCTCCCAGAATCACTTTTTCATACTTGGTCAATCGACTATGTGACATGTACTGAGTTCTGCTTCTCGTCAAAATTGTGAGGTACGAATACCCTTACAGGATATCCCATTATGATTCCCTCACTCTGTTCCAGACTTCTGCATGTTGCAGCCACAGATTTCAGACAACCTGGTAAACCCACAGCTACAGGGTCAAGTGTTGATGAGAAGTACGCAATAGGCCTTCTCAATTGTCCATGTTTCAGGATTAACACTGAAAGTGCACATCCATTTCTCTCACTGCAGTACAGCTCAAATTCTTTTTCATAGTCAGGCATACCCAAAGCTGGAGCCTCACACATTTTACTTTTAAGCTCTTCAAATGCTGCCAATTGTTCTGCATCCAAATCCAATGGATCTGTCATTTCACTTTTTGTCAGTTTAATCAGTGGCTTTGCTATCAGGGAAAAATTAATTATCCACTGACGACAATATCCCACCATACCCAGGAACATTCTCACTTCTCTCTGGGTTCTTGGAGCTTTCATTTCTCTGATTATTCTGATCCTGTCAGTAGTCACTTTTCTCAGACCTTTTTCAATATTGTGTCCAAGATAATGCACCTCTTTCTTGCAAAATTGCAATTTGGCTGGAGATACCTTTAACCCTCCATCTGCCAGATGATTCAGTAAAGCTATGGTATCCACTTCACAAGCTTCTCGTGTCTTTGATGCCACCAATAGGTCATCAATATATTGTACTAGCACTGAACTCTCAGGCATGATCAGACTTTCCAACGATCTTTTCAATAACTGATTGAATATCGAAGGACTCTCCGTATACCCCTGTGGGATACGACACCATGCTAAAATACGCTGGCCAAACCTAAATGCAAAAATCGGCTGGCTGTCATGATGCAATGGAATTGAAAAGAACGCATGACACAAATCAATCACTGTATACCACTCAGCATCATGTGGAATTTGATACAGAATCACTGATGGATTTGGCACAATAGGACAACATGCCACCACAATTTGATTAACTTTCCTCAAATCTTGCACGATCCTAAATTTCCCATTGGGCTTTTTCAGTCCCATTATCGGTGAATTACACGGACTACTCAGCAGTTCTCTCAGAACTCCTTGCTGAATCATTTTCTCAATTATAGGAGTTATCCCTTCAATTATTTCTGGTGTCATTTTGTACTGAGGAATGTTAGGATATGTAATTCCCTCTTTCACTGCAATTTTCACTGGATCTACATTATTCATCAATCCCACATCCTCTCCTGTAAAATCCCAAACCGCTCTTTTCACTGTGTCTCTCAGCTCTTGAGGCAAATCCTCCGGATTAAACACAGCAAATGCACCAATTAACTCACTTTCTCTATTTTCTAGAGTCACTCGGTAGAAAACATCATCATCTGGTGTTTCAAAAGCTATTCCATCTGGTGTACAAAAAATTGTGCAGTTCATCTTACACAATAGGTCCCTACCTAAAAGGTTCACTGGACTCGTGTCACAGACAATAAATCTGTGCATGTCTGAAAATTTCCCTATCTGTACTCTTACTAGTTCAGTAAGACGTGTTCTGATCTGTGTATTGGCTACACCAACTACTTGGATTGCTTCATCCGAGAGAGGAAGATTTCTAACATCTGTTGACCTGACAGTTGATCTTGTCGCACCTGTGTCTACCAAAAAAGTAACACTCGCTTCATTTATTTTCCCATCCACAAATGGTCCTGCCTGGTCTATTTCTAGAGTTGCACCAAGTATGCACTCTTCCTCCTCTCTTCGGCACCGTCAATAATCACCCTCAGACTCACTCCCTTCACTCTTTAACAAGTACTGCTGTACTTTGTTAGAACGTCTTGGTTTGTTTACCTGCTCATCATTGTAGAATCCTGAATCCTGATTATACTTTTGTAACCCTCTATTCTGCGGCAAGGGCGGTTTTGGCTCTTGACTCTGCTGTCTCACAACTTTCTGTTGTTGCTGTTGTTGATTATTTCCTTCGTTCTGGTTCTGCACCTGTTGATTTAAAGGTTTACTCTCATTACTCACTAATCGTGGATTAGGACATTCAGATCTCCAATGTCCCAGTTGGCCACAGTTGTGACAAGGAAACTTTTTCTTCGCTTCCTCAAGACTTCCTTTTCCTGCATATCTAGGTCTATTTCCTGCATTATTTCCTGGATTATTCGCCTGTTCCACTAACTGTGCTTCTTGTCTCTCCGCAACTTTCACTTGTGCCCACATTGCTTTCTCTTTCAGCTTTCTTTGTTTTGCTTCAATTTCATCACTGAAGTATTTTGCATGTCTCAGGATCTCATCTACTTTCTTACTCTGCCAATCCACTGTGTGTTCACGAATTCTCTCACCAATTTCAGGTCTTAGACCATATAAAATCTGTATACAAAGTGACTCAAATCTTTGTCACCCAGGTGTTCATCTCCACTGAATTGTTTAAAAGCCAGTATCAGCCTCTCGTAAAAAGCATGAACTGATTCTTTTGCTTCCTGTTGTGTTCGATCTATCTTAACCCAGTCTGTCTCTTTTGGAGGAACTTTACTCTTCAGGTATACCATCACCTGATCATACTTTCTCATTACTTCTGGATCTGGTGCCCCTGTTCTTGGATCTCTTGGATACTCCTCAGTAGGCCAACTCACAACTATTTTACACTCAGTCCACAAATCTGCTGGAACAATTATATCAAACAGACTATTCAGGTCAACCCACAGCACTTTTGACAATTTCACAAACCTATCTACCTGCCTATACCACTCGACGGGCTTTTCTCTCAATCGAGGGAAATCATTCGTAAATGATAAAATATCCTGTCTGGTCCATGGAACATGTACATATCCTCCTCCAGGTATTTCTCTCATAGGATAATTATCCACTGGTTTCTCCTTTTCTCTTACTGGAAATGCTGAATAAGTTGTTCTATCTACAGATTCCTCTCTTTTCTTATACCACCTATCCTTCCACTTTTCAACATCACCCCATCTTCGCAATAATGCTACCATTTCTTTAATCTGTCCTGTTCTACCAGAAGCATTCAAATTTTCAATGTCCTTCTCAGTAAAATCCATCCTGTAGGTTTTCTGTAAAGCTTTCACTTTATCAATGTCAACTCCCAGCTCATTTGCTATTGCTCTTAGCCTGTCATGAGTATTCCTTGCTCTCCAGGTAATACTTTTACACATAAACATCAGCTCACCATCATGATGACTCTTCAGGATTTCTATTGGAACTGTTCCTGTCACAAGTTCTTCTAATTCTATACGTAACCTAGCCACATCAATAACTTGTGAATCCTTGTCCTTTTTCTGAAGAACCTTCATCCAATCATTCAAATCATCAACTGTTATTTCAGCAGTTTTTCTCACTGGAACCACTCTTTTCTGCGGTTCTAAAATTGGCATCCCTGAACAACTAGGTTCACTAGCATCCAATAGTTCACTACATGTGTCATGTCTGGTTTGTCTCAGGTCCCTTTTCCCTGTTCTTTTATCTGAATCTCCTGAAGGACCAACTGAATTTGTCAAATCATTCCAAACATATGGAATCACCAGTCCATTTTCACCTGTCTTCTGTTTGTCAAACACGGTCATAACCGGACCTATAGTTACAGGCACCGTAACAGCTTCCAGATTCTTCGTTAACTCCCTAATTTTCTCAGTCAGTTCTGTTGTCGTTTTTGCTAATTTTCTGGCATTTTCCTCACTACTTCGATTCTCTCTCTCCCTGAAAGAACTACTACTTCTTGATTCAGGTGTCACTTTTTCTTTCTCAATAATACAGACTGTATCTCTTATCGGAGAAACAACTGGTGTACTCTCATCTGGTTCTGGTCTATATGGAGGTGGTCTTTTGTAAATCATGTCATTTAAGACCTCATCATCATACTCATTAACTCCAACTGCTCCTTCTTCAATTGTTCTCATAGGATATAATCCCTCTGACATATTAACATCTCGCCACCTTTTCATCCGATCATGATGTGTTTCACGATCATGTCTCCTCCCAAACATATGCCTGTAATACCCTCCAGATCTTTGCTTTTCTCGCTCATGAACTTCTTCTTCCCATTCCACTAAAGCCTCGAACTGTGTAGGTCTTGGCTTCGGGTCCAGACATACCATCTTTTCCCGTAAATTTCTCAACACGGCCAAATTAAATGAACCATGTTCTGGAAATGCTAGAACACCATCTTCTTTAGTATACCTAACCCAATTCTGCAACCATATACAGGTATGTAATCCATATTTCGCAGCCATGAAGGATGCAGGTGTTTTCGCTGGAGGTAGCAACTCACCCTCTCTCGTTTTAACCTCTTTATCCTTGCTAAACCACTTTTTAACTTTCCCAAAGAATGTTTTTTTCTTTTTCTCTTCTTGATAATACATTTTAGCGCTTACAAAAACTCTCTACTCTCTCCGTATTATAAATATACAATACGAGCTTCTCAACCAATAGCAGCACGACTCACACTAACGCACCAATCCTGGAGCGTCTACGTCACTAAATAACTCTTCCAATCCCTGCGCGGCTCACACTAACCAATCCTAGCGCGAACCCTATTCTGATCCACTATCCAATCAGAGCGCGGACTTTCTGACGTCAACAGTCGCTGCAGTCGCTTGTCTCCTGTCTTCTGTCACTCGTCTACCCCTCCTTTACAAAATCTCTCAGTAGACTTCGTGTCAAAATTTCTACAAAATCTATTAGTTACAACATAAAAACATCTCCATTGTCTGCTTCGCTAACCACAGAATAGTAAAAGAGAGTCTATTTTCCAAGAGTCAACAAACTTTCATACAGCTCATAACTGTTTCCTCTAGGACTTATCCATAGAGTCTTACAATCAATAAATGTATATACATTCACGCACATTCATGCAAGAAAAATATATAGTACATGCACACAGAATCCTGCTTCCCGAGAACAGCGCACAATCTGTCCCACTACAGAATTATAACATACATTAACTAAGCAACTTCTGCCCAGTTCCTCAAACAAGCTCAGAGAATACCTATTACTCCTCCTGCGATAAGCTTTAACGAAAATCCTTTACGGATCCCTGGGACTTAAGACCAGAGTTTCAAAGATAACCTTCACTACGATACACACTCCTTATATACCAGAAATATATTCTAATAGTAACATACAACAATGTCACTGATTCCGAACCCAGACAATGTGAACGCGCAACTTCAATTGTCACACGTTATTCCTTACAATTCCGTCTTTCCCGAGAGCAGCATATACTTCCCTCTGCCCTACTACGGAACTGCTACCACAGCTTCCAAATTCCAGAAGCACTACATATAACTCAACATGACGACTTCAACATATAGTATTAGTACATATACCAATATCAACAAAATAAAATCAATAATCAATAAGCTAATGTACAAGCAATCTTATCAGATCAAGACAACCATTAAAACCATCAATCTCTGCTACCAGGAAATTGATAGGGATCAGGGTATCTAAAATATGCCCACTACCACGGATAGAGTAATCACACAGTTACACGCACATACATTCATCATACGCTAGGGCCCATTTCACTAACACACGCTCAAATACTCTACCAGCAATAAACCTGTGGAAAGGAAACACCTAAACACCCTGCATCGATATCAGGTTGATCAGATCTGGTTTTGTGACTGTCCTAATCAATAACATAATCTACACAACATATACAATAATGATCAGAAATATAAACCCAATAATTGACAAGAAAGAAAATTCAACACCATGTTTAAAAATTATATTGCTTTATCTAAAATTAGTCAAAGTAAATCAATCAGAATAAATCATTTCTCATAGTTACCTATTCTAACTAAGTGTCAGAACGGGTCAGGACAAGTCTCTCAGTAAAGTCTCTAAAGACGAAGTCCTCAGCATCGATCCTCAGCAACGCAGATTCACGCGGCAAAGGCAAAATGGCAAGTGGCAAAAGGGTGGCCAGAACCCTCTCTAAGCTAACAGTTTTTATAATAAATTGAACAAAGGAAAGATACATTGGAACATAGGAAAAATCATTATGTCCGCCGGACTTGCTGAGCAGAGCGAGAAGGAAAGGATGCAACATTGCAACATTTGTGAACCTCCGCTCAGGAAAAATACACATAGCGAAGACTACGGAACAGGAACCAAGAAAATAAAACATGTATCACATTAATCCGGCTTCTCCTCGGCCATCGAGCCACAGTTCAGAGTTTCCCTCTAAGGCTCCTTTGTTTTTCAAGATTGCCAAGGACACTTTCACTTCTCTTGGAGAACTCCCAAAAACTGCTGCTGTCCTCATGGAAAGTTTCTCAACATGGACCATGGTCAGTTAGCTTCAAGACCATTTCCAGCAGGGGTCTCCCTCGTCTCAGTTTTCACATATTCACTCGAGGCCAGGCTCACAAAATCAGCCATCATGGACTAGGCCTCCATAGGCCACAATAGACCATCTCAATTAAAAGAAATAAAAACAACGTTACTACAGCATAATGATTAAACAGTGTTAACCCCACTAATACCCTTATGTGTATGCATTTATCTAGCTCTCGCAACATAAAAAGCATTAATTCAGACAGCGTTTTGTGCTCAAAATAAACAGCACACAGCAACGTTTAAACATGAAAACTTGCACGTTATTTTTAGGAAACAGAAACAGCACACGCATGCTAACCCTCGTGTAACTTTCTCTTATGTTAAAACAAACGGATTGATTAATAAAAACATACTTGCACAAGACAAATAATTAATTGTTATTTATTAATAATTAATAAAACGCATAGACATACTAGAGCTTCAAAAGCCCCTGAATTTTCTAAATGAAAACTCTGCTCCAGCACGCTCATACTGCCCCACCCCTTCTCAAGCCAGCTTCAAAGACGAAAAGCTATAGTGCATTACTTCCCACTGGTCTCACTACGGCTGTATGCCTGTCACTGGACCCTAATCCCATCACATTCTCCAATGCCGCAGCTATTAAAAAGTCTCTCTACCCGTCCTGGGTGCCATACCTGGTGAGTACAGCTCTGCCAGCTTCTTGGCCCTGCATGCTGGGGACCCCATTTGGGGCGCTGCCACTGTCCCTGTGTTGGACCACATGAGAACAATTCTCGACACCGGCCATTCCGCAGTCCTGCTGCTCCGCCCGGCCGCAACCTTCCCTCATGCACACCATCATCCTGGCGTGGCACCCTCCGACCAATCCGAGCTGCGGCTGCTTCCGGATGAACTAATGACCTTCCTCTCCACGCGAGCCTTCTTGCAGCCAATAGTGACACTATAAAACAGCAGCCATTAACAGGCACTCTCTCACCGGTGATGTAATGACCAATGGTAGAGCAACACAAGCATTTCCAATGCAATAGGTCTCACATATACGCAAGACCTATTGCATTGCAAACAGGAGTGTGGGCGGGTGGGGTGTCAGGGGAGCGAGAAGGCACGGACAGTGGGATGGCGGGGTGGGGGGGGAGAAGGCACGGGCACAGTAAGAGAACATCAATAAAGAAAATAGTGCTCACAATCTAAATAACACATACCGTGCAACACTCTAAGTAAAGGGGGGCAGTAGCCATGGAAGTCTACAAATGACGACATGGCCGTCATAAGGAGGGACTAACAAGCATATAAACCAATCGGCAGGCAGCATTTAGGAAGAACAAAGACACAAGCCAATGAAAAATATGGGGGGGGGGGGGGGGGGAGTGGGCGGGGTTTCCATCTCATACTCCACTACACCAGATCTTCCCTAGAGCAGCCCTTGCGCGCTGACTCTAGGCTCGACCTAAAAATGCGCTCACAAGTTTTGCAAGTCAAATTTACCCACACGCTTTTTAGAGGGGGGCAAAAAAACAAAGGCTCAATGCAACAAATGCTAAAATAATATTGCTGATGACCATGACTTCCTAAATTTTGCCCTGATGTGCAAATAGGGTGATAAACCACACACTAAACTCACTGCAAATGTAATATATTCCAAGGAATTTTAGGTCAAGATAAAAAGGGCAGTTTATAAAATATGCAAACAGCAGAGAAAGAGGGCCTCAAGTCTCAAACTGAGAAACAATGATAAACAATGAATGTGACCAGAATAATAATACGTAGCCTTTTCATGATCCTGAAGATCATCAGGCACCACTAATATTAACCTGTGTCCTTTGCCTGCACGCACACAAACTATTTTGTAAACCAATGGCATAGCTCAGCACACATGATTGAAGGTCAAAGAATTCGAACTTACCTTAGATGGATTACCACCACATCTTTCATAGGTCAATGGAATCCGTGTCATAAAACTAAAAAATTATAACTATTATCTAGGTGCCAATTGACTATTTTAGCTTCTGGAATGCACAATGTATTGATTGTGTTGTGTCTATATCACGGTCATGCAGATGAAAATAAAGATTGTGATTTATCTTCGTTGTCAGAAATAGGTGCGTTTGTGTTAAAGGATCTGGTCTGGTGACTGAGAGGATTAATGTTTCCACTGAAGATCTATGTTTGTATCCCATGGTTCGAATCCCAGGGGGCATTTTCTTGTGTTATTGACCTGCTGCCAATAAAATTATTCCTTTCAGTTCGGTACCAATAAACATCTGCTAAACATCACATAACTATGTGCTTTACACCTAAACATGTATCCTATAGTATGGGTTGCTTGTAAAAAACCTAGGAACCTAAACCGATAAACTGAATCCACCCATCTCCATCAGCAATTGACAAATACATAAATGAACTATTGGGCTGATCAGTGGATATGTGTGGAATATATAATGTGCAGAACTTAAAATAACTAGAGCAGGTGGTACCAGTTTGCAATTTATAAAGACAGAGAAAAACAATACCATCAGTGTTGGACCCTCCAAAATTGGTAACTCCTCCCTATCCCTTTGCATCCCATAGCTTTGAAGTTTTCACCTGCTTCCTACTTAACTCCACATCCTATTTCTTTTCAAGTGCATTCTTTCCTCTCCCATTTTTGCAATCTTCCCCACTGTGTCCAGTAATATTTCTCAATGCCCACCCTATCTCGATAACCCTTTATCTTTGCAAACCCTATCCTTCTAGCCCCCTACTTCATCAGTCATATCCATCCAGACTAATCTTGGACTATGCATGCTTGCATTCGACTCCAGCATCATCACTGTAAGCCCCACTACTGTACAGCACTCCATTGCTTTGTAACTAGATTAACATTCTATAAACCCCATATATAAGAACTAGTGGACCAACAATTCAACCACTTAATGCTCCTCTTTAACTAATTAGCACGATGCAACAAACAGATAAACCTTTGCCCAGCAGGCAGTCACTAACTCACAGGATATAGCATCATTTGAATGACCTCAACTAGGAGAAGAAAAAAACAAAACCATCCTTGTTGCAAAAAAATCATGTCTAAGCAATTAGTAAAGCATAAATCAGATATGATCGAATATTTGAATGCATTATATAGAAGCAGGTGTAATGCATTTTAGTCCCTAACCAATACAGTAGATTTGCTCCATTGATGCCAAATGATCTCACTTTCCGCACAAACTTCAGAACCTGGCATTATTCAAGCAGACAATACTATAGATACTTAGAGAATGTTGGGGGTGGGCGCTCCGGGTGATTTTTGATTTAGTGAAATCAAATGCCGGACGTTAACCTCACCCTCTACTCATATACAATCATTTACTGTCACAGTGAGCAGAATTCACAGGGGATGTGTAAGCCGTGAACATGACAATGCTGAATAAAGATGCGGAAAGAAAAGAAGGCTGGTGCCTGGCATGGCTGATTCACAACACGGCCTCGCAGTCCCGTGGGCCGTGTAGGCGAGATGAGTCTCACTAGGCATTTGCTAACATCGGAGCAATGTAAGCAGTCCCTCTGCCCTTCCATTAGCCCCTGCCCTGTTGAGAGCAGCAAGGGGACCAAGAGGTGGCCCATGACATCTTGTTGCAGGGGGGAAATCTGCAAGAGTTAACTGTTAAGACAGTTTGCCTTTTGGAATGATATTTCAAAAGCATCTCATAAAAATAAACGTCTATTTAAAAGCACTGCAAATTACTTACACTAAATTACGCCATTCAGTAAGTACTCTTAGTGGTTGCTCAATGAGGCTTCCAGGGTATAGGGCTTCTGTTAGTTCTGGGTGGAGTCCGGATATTATATTCTCTTCTTTGGTTACCAGTGCATGCAGTGGTTAGGGTTTTGCTCCTGGGACTACATTTTAGAAGTTACTGGTTATGGTTTACCTAAGCCTCTGGTGGCTTGGCTTTGGTCCCTCCTGGGAGACCTCACTCATAAACATCTGTGGGAGTTTCTACTGTAGAATACCGACCACTCTTAAAGATGGTAAGTAGGCGCTTGCATGACTATCTATTCACAGTTACTGCAATCCTTCATGTTTAAGAACAACACTAAAGCCACACCATGTTAGGAGTATGTATAAAACCTTAGGCACTTCATCAAGTAACTAACAATGAAATAACAGCCCACCTCAGCTCTCGGGACCCAGTTTCACCGCCAATCATTTGTTCACTTATCTCTGCGTAGGAACCCAATTTACAAACAAGCATTTGCAATGCAATAGGTCTTGCATTATGAAAGTTTGAGCTATTGGCATTGCTAATAATAATGCAACACCAATAGCTCAAACATTCAGTAATGCGAGACCTATTGCATGGCAAATGCTTGCTTTTTTTTGCTGTTTTATATAGCGCGAACTCGACCCAAAGGTATCAGAGTGCTTTACATGAGCACCAGGTGCATTACAGACGGAATGGAAAGTAAACTTTCATGAGGGCACTGATTTCTGAAAGATAGAGGCAGAGACACTAGATTACGTGAGAACACGGGGGGGCTGATTTATGAAAGGAAGACAGAGACACTGAATTCCGAGAGGAGAGGGAGATACCTAGGTTGTGGAAAGAGGGAAAGACACTCCCTGCTTATTGTTCTCCTCTGTTACCTATGCTCTAATCTTATTGTCCAAGAATGACACACAAAGCATCCCAACTGCGATTGTTTGCGACCTGGTTCTAATTATGGCATTTCTGATTCAGTTTGGAGTTTGCTGTCACCTAAATCCGGGCGCTCTTCACTCAACCACACACTGGTAATCCTGGGCAAACAAACCCCTCCAATTAAGCTTCTGTGCTCTAGTTTTTTTTGTTGAAAAATTATTGGGCTTGATACTGAAGGAAGACCTAAGTGACTAGCCGGAAGCCGAGGATGTGATACTACGTGCAGTGCATCTTTGTATAAATGATACGCTGGCATATTGCTTACGAATATGTCCTTTTTATCACAAACTGAGAAAATTGCATTTCAAGAGAGATGAATTAAAGTTTTGTGTATTATTTCCCATACATCATCACTCAATTGCATTTGGCAGGTGGAACATTCTTGCATGACTTTGCTAAATTTAATGTTTGAGCCTGTTGTATAATAACGAAAATAATTTTTACTTTTTTATGCATTTTACTGTTATGTTAATAATGACACTTTTAGCCTAATGAACTATATATTTAGGTAAATTTGAAAAAACGCAGATGTACTGAGATATGGGATGAAACAAATATAATATTGAAAGGGGGCGTTTACATCTCTAATAACCGCATGCGTGATGAACAGTGCTTGGAAGCTGCAGGCATCTAACCGCTATATAACTTCAAACATATTTCGAGTAATTTTATGTGCATGTGAACCATTAGTAAAGCGTTCACAAGTTGCACCAGAGATTGGCACCTTTATTTAAGGCGTTCCTATTGTGAAGCGCTGCGACACCTTCGGGTAAAGTCAGCGCTATATAAAAACACATAAAATAAATAAATAAACTGCTCGCCCAGGGGGTCGCCATACTGTACATCGCGCTCGGTCTCCGGCTCGCTGAGCTCGTTCTGCTGCTGCCACTGACGTTGGTGCGATGGGAAGCGTGCAGCTCCTGCAAGAGCTTGCCCAGCACACATCTACTCCAGTACAAGCACTCACCGCTTGGACAAGAGTCTATCTCCGCTGCAGGGACAGAAAAAAAATGTCCGCAGGAGGAAGAGAACACATGCGCTCCTGAACTTTTGCTAACTATACGTAGTTAATGCATATTGTTTATTTTTGTAATAGGACTTCATGCGCCGGCAGTAAGACTTTATAAAAGAAGACTGCAGAACTGTTTATATTGTTTAAAAACATGCATCAGCAGTTGTGTATGCAAGAGTGCTTTGTTTTCCCCCTAATCAGCTTCTTGGTTGTAAACGGCGCCGAACCCACCGGATGTCAAGCTGACAAACAGTGTTTGGTGGTGGCGCACTGGAGCCGATCAGATATTCTCAGGCAGAGCTAACCAGTAAACGGTCACTGAGACATTACAGTATTAAGGTTGGCCAGGTATCATTGCTACTTTCCCTGCTGCCGCCTCCTTCGATCTCTGAAGCAGCCGCCGCCCGAGGGCACATTCTGCTGACTTCGCCGCATGCACAGGTTTTATGTAGTAATGTGTGGCACCCCTTTTATGAGCCAAATGCTCAATATGTCCTCAGCGCTGCTATCTGTGCAGCAAGGAAAGCGCTCGGCCTCATGGACACATCACCGGCAGCTAAAAATAGACGAAAATGCATAAAAGGGGGCGCCCTACCTTAGTACATAAAAGCTGTGCGTGCGGCGGTCCATGAAGTGGGCCCGTGATGAATTAATAAACGCACAAATGAAAATAAAAGGCACATGGTACTACAAAGGCCCCCATATTTTGGAACATGCGCCGGTGACCATTTGCTGTGCTTGCAGCGTGAAGCGGGCGCCGTGATTAGCATGATGAAGAAATAAACATAAATATAATAAACAGCGCACCTAGAGCCACATTTGGGGGGGGGGCTACTAAAAATTTCGGGGTGGCTAATTCTTCTTCCAGCGATAGTCAGTGGATATGCAGGGGCTCTAAGGAGGCGTGAAAAAACAACAAGGCCTCGTTAACACGCAGATGGTCTTTTAAAGACTCGTGAAGTACTTGGGTGCGGCTGTGTGTGTGCCCGGGAAGCTGCCTCATCCCGGGCTGACACACAGGAGGGAGGGAGGGAGGGGGGGGGGGGGTCAATGGGCATTGCACGCCTGGGCTGGGAGGCTATGGGGAAGAAAGGGCAAGCGGCAGCAGCCCACCACAAAGTTCATGACGCTAGAAGTAACGTGCAAAGCTAATGAAAATGCCCGTTCATACTGCGCCTCGCGCCAGTCAGTCGCTTACATCCCTGGAACCCTTTGGTTTGGGGTGCAGGCAGCGGATGGAAAATGCCAGTGGAAAAGTTTTTCGCTCTACCGAGCACAGTCCTGCAGCAGTGAAAACAAGGCAAGGAGGGAGAAGAGGGGGGCCATACCCCCAACCACAACCGGAGCTTACATTTGTCGGCAGGGTCTCTCACACGTCAGTCAGGGAGGGGTAAACAACAGATGGCACACTGCAGGCAATTAAGTGCCAGGAAGCGGAGGAAAACTGTAGTTAGGCACCGCTGCCTCTGGACTACAAGGAAGTTACCAAAGGAGCATCAGCCAACAGAAAGCAAGAAAACAATAGCAATTCCAGATTTAAAACAATCGCAAGGGGCAGTGGAAATTACACGAACTTGAAGCCAACATACAGATTACTTTAAGTCTCGCTGAGACAGCGCATGCTCTGCCAAACACGAGACCTAAAAAGAGGCTGAGACAAACTGCTATTGCTCCTGTGGGTGACACGTTACAATGAAGAAAAATGGTGCACGGGCCGGGAGAGCCAGCCCCTTTCGCCCGCCCCCTCCCCCCAACCTTTTTAAAGAAAAGCTAACACTTTCCTCTTACAAATTATGAAACCCCTGTGGTCCAGCACTACATTTCAGCTTACAAAATGATATGGTTTCCCACATTTTTGGTTCTTATCTAACATAATAAACTGACACCATTATTTTATTTACAAAAAGACTCTCTCTTTATACTTGAATGTTTATCTTCCATCAAAACTTGGATGAACATTCGAGAATAAAGAGAAATTATTTTTTTAAAGAAAATTATGGATGCGGTACATTCTGTGTAGGAACCCGCACACACCCAGTTTTCCCTCCAATCCAGGGCTTAATTTGTGCCGGAGATTTCCGGTGCTCAGCACCGGAACTTATTTTACCGGGACGGGTCTTTCCGATTTTTCTCCTCCAGCAGATCAGCCATCCCCCGGTAATTATTAAAATAATTTCCTGCGCTGCTCTTCTTCTGTGACTGCTGCCTGGTATGTCTCAAAGGAAGTCCCACCATTGTCCAGGCATTCTTGAAGAGCGTCCTCATCACGTTAGTGATGTCAAGTCGTGAGCAGATCACGCCTGCTTCCAAAGAATGTTGTTTCATTTGCTTTGAAGAATGGCTGAGGGCGGGCTCTTGGCTGAGCTGGGGCCCGCCAGGCTGGAAGTGTGCAGGACGTCCAAAGTGCCAATAAACATTTTAGAATTGCTGAATATATATGAGCACCGGCACCCGCAATCAATACAGGTATCATTTTTGTTTTTGCATATTGAATGTACGTGCTTCATTAAAGCAAAAGAGCTGCACGAACCATCAATAAATAACTTTCCGGCATTTAGGCATGTTCTTTTAATCTCTTGTCTCCTGTGTTGAGGGCTCGACATGCGCTTCAGATTTATTGCCTTGTAAAATCGGACGATAGTTGCCAGAGGGCAGGCTGCGCTCGAGTCTCATAGTGCACGTGCTGCTCTGCAGTTTGCTTTTTAGTGAAATAACATGTTAAAGCAGATTGCATCCTGCTCGCACTAAACCTCCCAAAATCTTTGTCTACACGAAATTATAATTCTGTCTGGCATGGTTCTGTAATAGTGTAGTGACAAACTGAAGAGTTCAGAGGAGGTAGTCATTTTTTTAAGGGGCAAAAAACTAGAATTCTCACATAAATACTCTGTAGGATTTCCCACTTGTGTAGGTAGAGTGTGCAGGTTATTGCTTGACTTGTTCGGAATGAATTGTATGACCCTTGGAATTTAAAAGACATCATAAGTAGATAATAACCTTACATTTGAGATAAGGGGGAAATATCAATGCAAAACCTGCAGAGAAACAATGTGATTAGGAAACATCACAAACATTAAATTACTATTAAGAACCTGGTAAGAGATATATAGCGGAACTCTAACAAAGGGATTTTTCTATGTAAAGATTTAGAAAACCAAGTAAGCATGAAACCATTTTTAGAAAAGTCACCCGTACTGACTGCATACTTATCACTGCTGGAATATTGTACTAAGCAGTGTTCCTGGTCAGAGACTGATGCTGGACTCAGCCCAGTCACTTGGGTACTAAATCCCCCCAAAAATTGCAGCTGCAAAACGTTGGATTACAGAATCATTTTTCAACATCCTTATTTACAGAAGCTTAATTTTAGGATTTTACGCACCCTAAACCTACGAATGACCTGGAAAAAATCCACCATATGGGTGGATTTTCCTCTGTTGCTTTGCATTGGAGTGGAAATAAAAGTGTTTTCACAATAAGGTAACTGGAATGTCATTTTGGAATGGGGTAAATAACGACAAAGCCAAAATGCTTTCCATTATCTGCGATCATTTCTAATTTATGTATTTACGGATATAAAAAGAATGCTATTTATAGGAAACAATTGGTCCTTCAAACAAGAATAAATAAGAAAGCGATAAATATAGACCAGAATCAGTACTATATTAGGCAAAAATGTCCATCCGGACATGTAGATTTAACCCCTTCAGTGCCCGCCCCTTTCCCCGCCCTGTGCCGGCCGTTGCATTAGCGGGCGGGGTCTATGACGAGCTGGACTCGTCATGGGCACAGCGCAACCGCGGCCCATGACGAGTCCAGCTCGTCATGGGCACTGAAGGGGTTAATATTTAAACCGTAATTATTCAAAATCAAAACAAAAGTGATTGAGTGGGACACAGTCCTGTATCCTTCAACATAAAACATATAAGGACAATCACATGTAAAAAGACATTTTTCAGGCAAAACAACAGCTTAACGCCAATTACAATGGTAGGGGCAAGCTTTTAGAAAGTAGACAGTAATGCACAAGCTTTTTAACAAGTGAGTTTAACGTGCATGTTGTCTAAAGAGTCGACGATGTTTCGATCTATACCGAGATACATAGATCATCATCAGGATGAGAGTTAACTAGCCCCCATGTTGCCTTGTCACGGTGTAATATATCGCATATAGTTAGCCCACCGGGTTAATATAGTTATTTTTCCTCTTACCACTGTAAGATTCACTCGAGCTGCTTCTTATAAATATGCGGGTTCACAGAATTCTCATTCACCCGCATGTGTCTCAAACGGCGGTTCTATTCGGTTTTTATAAAATTGTTGGTTGTATAATGAACCATTACTGCGCTGCTCTACATCCTACTGATTATCTGGTTGTTAGTTGGTATGTGTCAACTGTCTACTGTCAATTCTTGAATTCTGTAAATGTTAATGTTTTCTCCCTGCCTCCCTTCCAGTTTTTTCATTTTTTTGACACAGGCAGTGTGTGTTCAGGCTAGTTAACTCTCGACCTGTTGATGATCTATGTATCTCGGTATAGATACAAACGTCGTCGACTCTTTAGACAACAAGCACGTTAAACTCACTTGTTAAAAAGCTTGTGCATTACTGTCTACTTTCTAAAAGCTTGCCCCTACCATTGTAATTGGCGTTAAGCTGTTGTTTTGCCTGAAAAAATGTCTTTTTACATGTGATTGTCCTTATATGTTTTATGTTGAAGGATACAGGACTGTGTCCCACTCAATCACTTTCGTTTTGATTTT
This sequence comes from Triturus cristatus, assembly GCF_964204655.1. Lineage (NCBI taxonomy): Eukaryota > Metazoa > Chordata > Amphibia > Caudata > Salamandridae > Triturus > Triturus cristatus. The sequence goes on from NC_140584.1 coordinate 21,141,781, forward strand.
GAATAATTACGGTTTAAATATTAAATCTACATGTCCGGATGGACATTTTTGCCTAATATAGTACTGATTCTGGTCTATATTTATCGCTTTCTTATTTATGATTGTTTGAAGGACCAATTGTTTCCTATAAATAGTAACTACCCAAGGTCCTTCTCACCCTATGGGTTCCCTTGCTGAAGAATAAACATAAAAAGAATGCTGACATATTTTGCAAATTGGGTTTGTGAAAGAATCAATCCCCTTCCTATTTTCAGAATGTATAGAAGAAGCCTTTAATCTACATGGGAGATTATTTTGCATAAGAAGAAAAAGCAAAAATGAGTGAAATTTGCAAAAGATGCAGACTTCTGCCAGACTTTGGCTTGTTATTGCCTTACGGTTACTCTTGTTATGCATAATGAGTAAACTTGCCATAAAGGTTTGTCTGTAATTTTGTAACTCCAAAAATATGGAATTGTCGATAAATCGTAAGTTCAAAGCTAGAATTCATACATTTCTATGACTCTAGTGGCAGGGGAAGCAGAGGTTTGCTAAGACAGATAAGCATTGTGGATATTAGGCGTTCTGCAAATGCAATGTATTAGTAAAAATGTGCACTACTCCATACATTTATGTAGATCTTCCCACCATTTTTTTCCTTTCATAGGAAACAGCACTTTTGTTGCTCATAGTAATGAATGGGGTTTGAGCTGGATACCACTGGTATCAGTATTTCCTGGATGCAGGAATATCACAATATCCCGCACTGAGATCCAGACAGTACCCATAGAAATTGAGGGACTTACTGCAGGAATCTGTAACCACAACCAATTGCCAGGCGAATTCCTTATTTTTCCGCTGTTTCCCAATTGAACATTTCACCAGATTTAAACTGGTGAGATACCAGAGTAGAAGGCATTGGGAATTCAGTACTTGCTGCATTACTTGTCATCCCAAATTCGACTGCTATATTTGTTACCAGCAGAAATGGATATCACCAAGCCTCCAGAACGAGGGCATTGAGTTTTGAAATTTTTAAAAGAGCAATTGGCTTGTGGATGTGGGTGGTACCAATAAAGGAAGTGGGTGGAGCCTCTGAAGGAAGTGGGCAAAGCCGGGAATGTAGGTGGGGCCTCCTAAAAAAATTTGAGCACCTGCACCTAATATTTTACAAATTGAGCACTGCTCCAATCATTTGTTCACTTTATCTCTGTGTAGGGACCGGTACAGCACTTCGATGCCTTTGGCTAGGTTCACGCGATATAAATGGCGCATACATACACGCCTCCCATATAGGCCAGACTACAACCCCTTCCAACAAAGCACTTTGAAAGAGTGCCAACAAACCTGATACAAATTAAAATGCGTCTCAATCTATCACGGGAATGAAAGGCTACATAAAGGCTGTAGTGCAATAAAAGCCAATAAAAACTACAGCCCTAACCCCTCGTACATAATCCTGAGTACCAAGCCTACAACCTCATCCTATACCAACACCACACACTTAATACTAATCGCATGGTGAGGCTTTACATTTTCTTTGTGTTCCTGTGAGTGCATTTGGAGGGGGAAACATATTTACTAATCTGCAGAATCTGGCAAGGACCTTGTGTATATGCTTGTATAAGGCTCGTGTATATGCAAAAGTATTCGAAACGTGCCCAGTCATGTACGAAAACATAAAAGGATTTGGCCAGGAAGTCTGATTGCAAAGAAGAGAAAAGGGATCAGAACATACAAATATAAATCATCAAAGTGACGGGAGATCAATGTCGAATCAGGCGTGAATATACATTTTTTCAAAAATATAAACGAGTTAGAAAGCAATACTGCCCTTTGGGAAAGACATGGGAAACCCTACTTATAGGAACAGTAAAACCTTAACAAGTGAGAAAGGGAGCAGCCTGATCTTGCTCCTTGGAGCGGCAAGTGTTTTTTTGCCCAATTATTTACTGAAAATAGAAATGAGCCCCACCTCTTGGCTCCAAAATGCTGCCAAACTTATACTGTAACCACTTCCTGTGAGCCAGACTAAGTGAATGAGTATCGTCATCAGAAATGTTAAGCAGCATGGACATGCAAAAGCTTAGGTTGAATCTTTTCCAAGGACCAGGTGATATCGAGAAGACCTGCCCCCCCCCCCCCCCCCAGCTGTGAGTAGTGAAGTGATGAAGACACTTGCATCGGACACTTCAAAATGAATGATATGCTGCCTTTGACTGTCACATGCAAAATATGTTAATTATCTGTGCACCAGATAACTTCTGTTAAAAAATAAAGATATAAAAACAAGATTCCGCGTATGCCAAATGTGAGCTGATTTGTCTGCCCATCAAATGTCACGGCTTGCTATGTGGCGCGTACAGCCACCAGAAATGGTGCAATTTAGCAATCAAGTTTTGAAAGAATACGCATTAAATTTAAAAAAGGGTACTGACAGCGGCTGCATTGAGAGGTGAATGTCTGAAATGATATATGTATTGCTCAACAACAGCAAATACGCTGGAAGGTTTTACATGAAAGTGGTTACTTATAAGATGATGATGAGGATATAATAATAGTAAAGTGTGTCTGGAATTTAGGACTTCAGCATTACTACCTATTATGTCAATGGTTTCCCATTCAGAGCAATGATATACATTTTCTTCATTAAGGATATCCAGAATAGTTGCCATGGATCTTGAACTGAGAGCCCAATGTTGAGCACACCAGCTGCAGTCTCAATATAGCCTCTAGCTCTCTGGTTGATATACCCAGGAGCTGGAACAACGTCCCCATTTCCATCAGGACTACACCACCTCATCCCAATTTACAAAACAGTTGAAGACAGAGCTCTTTAAAAAACCAAACACTGCATGACGACACGGTAAAATATGTTTATCCCTCCCTTGGTACAGTGCCACTGTCTAAACTAAACTATCACGCTATTCAAAAACAATATACCAAGATCATGCACCATAAATGTGTGAATAATTTAGCAAAAACATGCCATCCATACAAATATAAAATGTTTTTGGCCTAATTCTTAAATCTATAAACGTGCCGAATACTTCTTTAGCCCACACACACGGGCTGATTTTGATGGCGCTTGTCTGCTGCATGAAAAGGGTATGGTGTGCGACAGTTCTTCACCTGCATCAACAGTATTGAGGGACACCATATTTTAAAGCGGTTTTTCAACTCCCAGCAGTGCATGAATGAGAACAGGGAATGAGATGCCTCCTACCCTTTTTGAAGCCAAAGGGTTAGTTATTCAATCGCAGACCCAGTAGCATCAATATGGGGAGCACACTTGGGGAGGGCAAGGATCTCCACTGACCTTGGTTTGATCAATTTCTGTCCCGGCAACTAAGCCCAGGCACATAGGTAGTGCAGCATTTTTATCGGCACAAGTGGGGTAACGCTGGATGGTAGGAAGTTTGTGGAATCCTTCAGATTCCACAAGTTTCCATCACAGAAATGTAAGGAAGATGCAGGATTTCAGGAAAAGCTTGAGGTTTGCAGGGCACTGTAGGTAAGAAAACTTAATCAGATTAATGCAAGAAACACCACCCTGGAATCCTCTGGCTGTCTAGTTTTCAAAAATGTCTGGTTTGTACGTTTGCATGGGTGATATCAGCGCTCTGCCCCAAATACCACAGCTACCCCGATTGCTTCTTTATCAATGAAGCGATACCAAAGGGGATGATGGACAGGGTCCCTTGCTCACTTTGCCACTGGACTCAAGCTAGCCTGGCTGATGACGGCTGATTAGCCAGAAACCGGTCCCAGGATGCTTCTTTCCGGTCCAGGGAATACATGGCTTGGCAGTTCGGGCTGGACTGTTCCCATGAGGCACAGGGTCAGACTGATTTGCATATGGCCATGTCTGAACTGGGGTGACGGAGTGAGCTAAAGAATGATGATGGATTAAACCCAGATCAGTTGACTGGGGGTGAGTGCTTGCATTGTTCAACACTCCGTCCTTCATCCCCTTTGGTTTTTCTTTATCAATGAAGCACTTTACGGTCTTTTGTGTCTTGATCTCTTGGCCCACCCACACAAGTGGGGCACCATTCTTATTGAGGGAACTCAGGGTAGTAGAAAATGTGTGGCTCATCACAATTTCCCAACTTTTCCCTCACAGAAAGGGGACGATACTGTGTGTTTTCATTCCAAATTCGAGGTTTAAATAATAGGCATTGACCACAGCCCCATCCTAAATGGGACAAACCAGTTTTTCAACCCCTCCCCCGCAGGGCCAGCCAGGGGGTATGCCCTCAATTTGCCACTGATGGTGGTAGAGAGGCCACTACACCACACAGATTTCTAAACGGTGCCACAACAAACAAAAGGAAGTGCGACCTAACCCCTCCCCCGCCCACCTAATAATGGCTAAGGTGCCATTATAGGGTAATGACTGACTGCATATTGGCGGACAGGCACTACACTAGATTCCTTGGATTGAGGATGGCATCCACTCCCTGGACCAAATCCTGCATGATGGGGATCTGAAACCCTTCAACCGTCTACAGGAGGAGTTTGGCCTTCATCCTCAGCAAGCCTGGTGTCACTTGCAATTGCAGCACTGCCTGCGACGTTGTCTAAGTCCCCGCCCTTGGTCACTACAATCATCGCCGATAGTGGCCTTTCTGACCACGTGGGGCCGCCACAAGGGAGTGACGCAGGGTCTTTATGGGGGTGCTCTCGGGCCATCTATTTTCCCAACTTCTTCTTCGCAGCCTCCGCGCCAAATGGCAGACCCACCTGCAGATCACTCTGGGGGAAGAGGACTCGACTGACATTCTGAATGCCCTGAATAGGAGCACGTACGAAGCCTGCTTAAAATTCTGCCTCTTAAAAACACTCCACAACTGACACTGGACTTTGAAAATATTGAACAGAGCAGGACTCGTACCGTACACGAACTGCTAGAGATGCACAGAGACACAGTGTGATATCCCTCATATCCTTAGCGAGTGTCCCTTGATCCAGCCCTCCTGGTCACATGTAGGTAATACTTTGGGAGCATCCATGCCACTGCAACTTCCCCTCTCCTCCACAGTCATTTTCCTCCAAGACACTGGGGACTCTCTGGACTTGTCCCTTCCACAACGCAACCTCCTTCACACGGACCTGGCTAAAGGCCAAGATATGCATCCTCAGTCACTGGAGGTCATCAGTTACCCCTTCAGCACAAACATGTTATCTATGACCTACAAGACCAGGCAGAGGGGTTCACGCAGACATGGGCCCCTTTCCTGAGAGATGAGCCTTGCCATCCCTCATTTCCCACCGATCCATCCTTGTATCCCACTATGGACACTGGGTTCAGTGTCCCTACGTGCTGTGTAGCAGACCCGTACCATTCCTATGCGAGGCTTCTCATCCCTCCTTCACCCACGCCTCGCTGATCTCCCTTTCCACCCACCATCTTCCCCTTCCACCTCCACTGTCATCACAGCTGTTTTCCTTCTCCCCCCTTTTGCTCTTCATTCACCTCCCTGACCCAAATTCCCTTTTTTGGTTTTCCTTCCCTTCCCTGCCCCTCACCCAAGCCCCTTCCCAACCTCCCTACCTCCCTGATCCAATTGGATCACCCCCCCCTTTCCCCACCCCAAACTCACCTCCCCTTTCCTCCCCCTGTTTCCCCAGATTCCCAACCCCAATGCATCCCACCTCCCTACCCGGAAAAGGCAGACATACAGACCTTCCTTCAGAGGGACACTGCCTTTCTGTAATCCCACGTTCTCTCCTCCACCAACATAAGAAAGTTTACCCATCGCTCTACCTGTGGAGAGAGCTCTACTAAATAGAGACCCCTCCTCCCACTCTCCCATGCATGCCCTTTCCTTTCCTCGACCCTCCTTAACTATATTATTCAGCTATAGGGAGCAACTCCCCACCCCCCTTGCAGAAGAGACATATCTTCTTCTTCTGCCCCTACCCCCCCCCCCCCCCACAGTCCTCCGATAATTGATCTCTTGACCCTACTCATTCAAGGAGAAGTCCTTCTTTGCCATCGACAGTGGCCCTTGGAATACATATAACGGACCTCTACTCTGCAACACAGGATCCTCCCTGTTCCTCGCATTGCATTGTATTACTTCGTGCTTCTTGCCTATGTACCATACTGTGCAATTGTTGTATGCTTTTACTCCAATAAAAAATGATGACGTAAAAAAGAAAAAAAGAAATTGGGTAGGCTAGGGCTTAAGTGAACCGGTTCCCTCTGAGTCTCAGAGAATGCAGTAATGTAAAAGGAACATGTAACGGGTCGCTTCCTGGCCCTGTATTCATGTCCTTAACTTTGGGGACAAAAACAATGATCGATTTATGAACAATGAATATAAAAAACATTAAGGTAATCCATGCTGTTCCTGTTTAAGTTCTTTCCTTAATGCTTGCACTCCTTAACAGTATTCATCTTTTCCAGGATATTCTGTGATAGTATTTTTTGGGGGAAGTATATTAACTTTGTGTAGCACATACTCTGAACCTTGTCGCCCACAGGTGTTTATAACTGGCCATGATTGAGAGCTCTGGGGTGGAAGCTGAAGGCAGTATACATAGTTGGCAACTGCCCTGTTTTTGCAGGGACAGTCCCAGCAAGTTGGAGACTATTCCGGGTAATATTGTTACAGAAACTGTTCCTCTTTATTACACACAGGTATGCAAACAAGAACTTTCTATCTGCAGCAGCCCAAAATGTTGGCAACTACGAGTATTGGTTTCTCTCAGTGCCGGTCAGTGGAGTCAAAAAGTTTAGTAGAATAGATGGTCCTCTAACCCTTTGCCTTTCTGAAAACACAGAGCAATGGTCATGTACGCCAGTTGCAGTTGTGATTCTATGCAAACATGTGTGAAGCGGGGCAACAATTAACAGAATACTGACAAGGCAAAATGAAATGGCAATGTAGTACTTACAGGGTGATTGTGTGTGGATGTGTTTGCGGGTGGTTAAGTGAAGGAGATGCAAGAAAGTACATACAGGAGAGCGTGAAAAGAGTGTGCTGAAGAGGAAAGAGATGAGGGGTGAGATTTGCAGATTGAGGATTTCTGAAAGATGCAAAGAGAAAAGGATGAAGGTGTCTAACAAACTGCATCGGGAAGTGGTGTGAAGGGAAGAACAAGAGTAATTGGGACACTCTGAACACCATTACCCCTTCCACAGACTTTACTGATCTTTAATTTACATTCTCATAATTTCAGAATTGCAGCATTTCCAATATTAATTATTTACAATAAAATGATTGTTATTACTCATTTGTCTTAAACAGCTAACAACCATTAGCAAAGCCAATAGTCCTGGCCTGTTTTAGATATATTAGTCAGTTGTGATCTATATCTGGATGCAATAACCGAACTCTCAGACAGACACAGAATTACTGGTTAGGTGACACTCTATAAGAAGCACAGAATGTTACATTACATTTTTAAGACATGTTTAAGCCCTGCCTTAAATTACATAGGCCATACCCTTTTAGCAACCCCACTTTTTCCATCCCACTTAAAAACCTAAGGTAAGCACCTAACAATTTCAACTGCAGCAGATCAAGGCTTCATGAACATGTAGGTTGGTTTTTCCTGGCAGGATGTGCTTGCCGCAAAGAGTGGATGCACATTCAGTGTTAAATAAGAGGTTTGACAGCTTCTTGTGCAATACAGCAACAAGAATCCACGAAAACATCTCTCACACTTGCAAAGGGTCTTTTTGTTTACTGTTCCCAATAAAAGAGCATCAGATCAGAACATATTCTATCTAGAGGACCTGACCAAAAACAGAAGACTGGAAAGCACTAGACAGAAGCCAATCACAGCATTACCCAGCCAACAGCAAAACTCTCAATATATAGATTGTGTTGGCCCTGCCAGAAAAGTCATTGACTGCAGGGGTTGACCAATTTCTCCACTCTTTTGTATGATGTGGTGTGGGATGGCTGAAAAATGTTATTACCATTCCAGAACAAAATAGTCTAAAGGCGGGCGGCCGACCCAGCAATTTGTGCATTAGCTTATGTATTCTTTATTCCAAATGTGTGTCAGAAAGTTAAAGCTTTAGTTAGGCCTTAGGTAAAACGGATGGCCAGACGCACACATCGGAAATTACTTTAAACATACCCTCAGTGTTCTGCCGAGCTGGAAGAACCTGCACGGAACATTATCTAGAGCATGTTACTGCCCCACAGGATTAATCGTCTCCACGTTCTGAAATATAATGTTCTACATTTACCCAATTCAATAGTCCTCATTTGAAAGACCGGGAGAGGGCGAAAGGTTGCTTTACTGCACTGGTAATATGCTCGTTAAATGAACAGATCTTCAGAGCACAGGCTATGGGAGCAAGAAGCAGGCGAGGGACACCCAAGTCCTGTGGTGCAGCACGTATACACGTGAAGATGTAGGGGCTGGTAAAATAACGCTCGATCATAAATAGAACATTAGAATGCGGCACAAGAGGTGGCTCGGTAACGGCTAAACCGTACGGGGCGGGGGAATTGTATAGAGGGGGCAAAAATACTACAAAAAAAGGCGGGTTAACTAGGCTGTAGTGTAAAAAACGACGTACTTTTCCAGCGTCTTCTCTTCCCATCTGCCCACTGCTCTTCTGACGGAACAACGAACACGAATGTGAAAACCCGAAATGAACACAATCCAATTCCGGTAAAACCAGCGCAAACTCATATTTTCGGAGGGAGGCAAGTGAAATGATTCGGCTGCTAAATGGAATAATTCAGTATTCAAATAGTTTCTAACATGATAAATAATGGGGTTGCTATGAAAAAATAATGATGTTTTTCCGGGTTTACAGAATGTCTCTGGTCCACGCACGTACACCTGCTGTTACCAGAGCATGGAAGAACGGATCTCCACTTAAAGCATCGACAGCAGCAGAAGAAGATATGCTAAAAAGGTTTACTTTAACAGACAACCCCAATATAAATGTAGCACAACATTGTTTTTCATAGGGAAACCAGTATCTGCGAAGAAAAAGTAATGTAAGATTTTTAAAATCCCTTTTAATTTACAACTGAGAGTAGCAGAGTCCCACATGCTAGACAATGTTGTTTAGGGATTTCCTTAAGCAGCGAGTGCCTCGTTGTGAAATATCCAGGTATGGGACCTCCATGGCATGTACCCTGAAGAGATCCACTCACTACATCCCCATGAGAATAGCTGTTGTGCTTCATAGACACACAGAGGATCTTCATTCAGTGTTTAGGATCTGCTTAAAAGGGGATCTCTCGGACATGAGAAACTAGTGCAGATATTTACACTCGGGATCGAAAGTTGGAGCAGGAATCAATCCTTACTATGGAAATCCTTTCTCTATAACTTGGTGGGATGGTTCCGGTTTGAATTTCTTCCTCTCTTTACAGCCCTGGAAATACTTTTGAGGTTCAGCCTTAGCGATCTAAAGGGCAGATATCTCTCAGGTCACCTTTAACATGAAAGGGTTGCAGTGGATTTTCCAGTATGTCATTTTCCACAAGCAGTCCACGCAATACCCCCTGAGGTCTGCTAATTGAGTTACAGATTGCTAGGAGGACAGATATCAGTAGGGACACCTTCCTCACTGATGGTTGGGGAGGTACCTATATGAGGTTCTTCTTTTGGCCTCTTGAAAATTATTTTGGGTTCCGTATTAGAATTCATAGCAGAAAGAAGGTCCTACATCAGAGGGGACACATTCATCGTTATAAGATTGGGTAAGTACTTTGTTATATGACTTCCACTCCCATTGGTCCATGACAGCCCACAAAGGTCTCTATAAGAGTCCTGGTAGTTATGAAATCCGGCATCTTTGGGGGACACATTACTCACCAAATGGTTGATGTGGGTCCTATTTGTCTTTCTGCCTCTCCAGGAGTCAATAAAAATCTCTTGAAGCTCAGCATTTTTGTCCTACATTGTTAGACCGGAAATGCCTATGGTCGCCTTTCTCGTGGTCTGCTTAGGGAGCTTTTCCACTATATGGGTTTCACTCCCTGTGGCCACAGAGGAACTTTAGAATTTATGGAGCATTTTCCTCGACAAGAAGGAGGTGAAATATCTCGTGTACCACTTCTTAAATCAGATAGTTGAGGAACATTCCTCAATGTGTTTCCTATGAACTGGCAGAGTTTTGGATCACTGAGAGGATTGGTTGCACCACAATCTGCACAATGTTTCAGATCGCACAATGGACTCAGTAAGAGTCGGGGCATACCGGTCTAGGGCGTACTCAAATGACAGGACAGGATACAACTAAACTCATGCAGGGTCAGTTTCCAGTGGTTTTGCACTGGGCAGGTCATGATTGTGATGCAATTGGTACATGTGTCTCTGAACTCCATTTCATCAGTCTGCCACTGAGCCACCTTTAATTATGAAATCATTTTGCATGCTTCTAGACCAGCTGCGATAATAATGCCAGTTTTATCAGAAATATGCTCGATTTTCACATTGTACTTGCCAGGCTTGTCCCCACCTGTTTCGGCACCTCTGTGCAGACGCAGCAGGTAAACCACACCCTGTTTTTCCAGGCGCTAAAAGAACAAAAGTCACTTTGCCCTGACTTGATGCTTCACAACTGTATTTTACATGCAAGATACAAAACCTTCTAGCGTTTCCCTCGTTTCTTCTGCCACTGTATTTTTCTACGAATATCTGTTGTTTCCTGTACTACTTGCCCTTTCTCTCACTCCTTCTTGGTTCCTCTGGTCCTCAAATTCCATTTCAGTCCTGGCCTTTCCTCTTCTTCAACTGGACACTTGGGAAATTACCTTATCTTTAGGAGCCTGGTTGCATTTACCTCGGCTTCTTAGTTGAGATTTGGTTATCCATCACAATGAAGCTGGTGAAACTGGGCCAAGAGTTGTGCACTTTCCTCAGTCGGAAGTTACTAAAAGTAACCCATTTCTATGTCTAATAGTTCTAACACCAAGAAGGATTCTGTTCCCATGTATGACTGGAAATGGTGCTTAAAGGCCGCATAAGGTTACAGATTTCGTGTTGCACCGGTCAATATGTTAGCCATCAAGCATGTCTTTTACTGAACATTTATCCAACAAATCGGTATGTAGACTGAGCACTGGCCAATATTATTGCCCATATGTGGGGACTATGGCGAAGTCTGCACAGGTATTGGGGGTTTGGCTCCCGTGCCCTCAATCTTTCACAGTCACTAAGTTTACACTCTTAATTTGCGAAGCAAAAGACGTTAAGCAAGATCTTTATAGCTAAAAACAAAAATACAAAGTTTAAGTCAAACAAGAATTGTGCAAGATGGCTCAGTGAGTTAAATAGCAACTGTCATATTGCGCTACATGCTAGTCATCAGGTTGAACACTAGCGGCCAACTGGGTGTTAGAAATTGGGTTACCGATTGGTTTTGGTGTGAGCCCTGGTCAAACAGCCATCACAATCCTGGTCAAGGTAAGGCAAAAGCAACCTTAAATTAACCTGTGCTCAATCCCTCTGGTAGCTTGGCACAGAGCAGTCAAGATTAACTAAGAGGCAATGTGCAAAGTATTTGTGCAACATTTCAAACAGTAAAAACATGAAAACACTACACAAAAGACCCTGCACCAGGTTAGAAAGATAGAGCTTAATTTAATAAATAAAACTACAAAAATCCAATTAGTAAAACTAGAGATAATTTTAAAGTTTCTAGAATAAATAGCACCAAAAAGCGTAAAGCACCAACTATGGATGTGGCTGCGTCGGACAGGGACAAAGTCACAAGTTTAGGCTGACCGTGATGGAACGCGGGTTGGCTACAGGGACCTAGTTAGCCCTGCTGAAATCCTGGGTTGCAGAACGTTGCTTAGATCCGTGTTGAAGATGTGTCGCATAGCCAAGGCAATGCAGCGGTTCTGAGATGCAGCAAGGCTGCGATGTGAGGTTCCGTTGCGTCGACATAGCTGATCCCGTCAAAGGGGATTGAGATGCAAAATCCAGTGTCTGGGATGTCAGTTCGGAAGAGCTGCCAGGCTGCAACATGGAGTCCAGAGTCGTTGTCGAGGCTGCCAACGAGGGATGAGACGGCCTGTCCTGGAGAAGCACTGTGCAGCAGCGTTTGCGATGCGGCGATGGGCTGTGATGCGATGCAGGTCTTTTGCTGCAGTTTAAATATAAGCAGTGCAGCGATGCGTTGGTTCTGCTTGGGTTTGTGCACGCACCAGAGGACATGTGTTGGTTCCGCTGGATCCACAGAGAGCACCTTGGGCCCACTCCAATGTTTCAGGTCCAGGTCTAGGGTTGCAACACTTGACAGGGAAGACTCACAAATGGCAGAGTCCAGGTACAGATATAAGGTTGTTGGAAGGATGTTATGTCACTGAGGCTTTAGATTAGGAGGCCAGACAACTAGCCCTTGGAGGCACGCTGGGTTCAAGTGATGCAGGTCCAGTCCTTCTCACCCAGGCAAGGGGGCACCAGAGCAGGGCAGCAGTTCCTTCAGAGCAGCAGTCCAGCATAGTGGCAGTTCTTGTCGCAGCACAGCAGTCCTTCCTGGCAGAGTATCCACAGGTCTATTAAAGTACTGAAATGGTGGTGTCTGAGGTCTTTCTTTTATAAACAGGTATGCCGATGAAGTGGGTAGAAGCTTATAGAGGCATGTCTATGAAGTGCATAGATGCCCTGGCTCCAGACTAACTACAGGGGGTAAGCAGCCCTTTGTGTGGAGACAAGACACAGTCTATTCAGGTGTAAGTGTGGCTTGGCCCAGCTCCTCTCTCCTATCTTGCCAGTGGTGGCCCATACAGTCACACCTAAGCTCCCATTTGTGTGTGTCTGTCTACGAGGAATACACAAAGCCCAATTGGCAACTACGCCCAGTCATGTGACCAGAGACAAGCTGTAGGCACTAAATGTCGAGGACAAGAAAATGCCAACGTTCTAAAAGTGACATATTTTTAGAATTCCAATTTAAAGTCCAACTTTACTATAACTTAGGATTTTGAATTAGAATTCCAGACACACCAAACATTAACCATTTATTCTTCCCATTTGGAAATTGCACTTATAAAATGTAATAATACAACTCCAATGTTATCCTATGGGAGAGATCGGCCTTGCAGTAATGAAAAACAGATTTAAGAGTTTTTCACTGCCAGGACATGTAAAGCTTAAAAGTACATGTCCAACTTTTTAAATACACTGCACCCTGCCTTTGGGGCTGTCTAGTGTTTACCTTAGAGATGACTTCTATGTACTAAAACAAAGGTTTGGTCCAGATTTATTTTGCCAAGTCGACATGGCAGGTTAAATCTGCACACACAAGCTCTGCAATGGCAGGACCGAGACATGTTTAAAGAGCTACTTAAGTGGGCGGCACAATCAGTGCTGCAGCCCCATTGAAAGCATTTAATTTGCAGGCCATGGGCACATGTAGTGCACTTTACTAGGGACGTCTAAGTAAATTAAATATGCAAATTGGGTATAGTCAATATTACCATGTTTTAGGGAACGAACACAAGCACTTTAGCACTGGTTAGCAGTGGTAAAGTACACAGAATCCTAAGGCAAGCAAAAACAAAGTCAGCAAAAACAGAAGATCTTAAGGCAAAGAGTTAGGGGGGGGAACCACGCCAAGGATGCCAGGTTGAACACCAAGCCTTTCATTTTTCCATTTTTTATACAGTGACCAACTTCAAATTCGATAAAGGCAATAACTGAAGTTACAGCACTGTATATTAGCAAAAACAACAGAAGTAAAAGTCTTGCAAATAAATTATAGTTTCTGTAGCTCTAATTGAGGATTCCGGAGCAAAGAGTTGCACCTGATTTCCAAGATGATGTAAAATCCCTACTTATATAGGTAGTCACAATAAAATTAACAAGCATTGGCAAAGAAAATAGGTCTGACCTGAACAAACTGATGGTATGTTTACATTGCAAGTGCTTCCTAGCAGGAAGGTGCACTTTGAACAGGCACAGAAACACTTTAGTTTTAATGCACATCACATGATATTATGATTCTTAGTGCTTCAAAGAAAGGGTATTATTGGGTTTGAAGTATTGTAACGTAAAAACCTAGCTTTAGTACAAAAGGATGTGCGAGAAAAAAAAAGAATGGGAAGGGAAAGAATTAACAGTATGAAGTATTGAACTGCCAACTATGGAACTGACATGCACATTTAGGCGGAGGCACACAAGCCATAGAAAACGTCCAGTCACTCTCAATATTAAAGGGTCAGTGGCTAAAGTGGGCTGACTTATGGCTCCATGCTGTAGTGGGTGAAAGTAAAATTTTTTTTAGTAGGTCTGTGGTATGTGTCATAGGTATACGGCACCTAAGAGAAATTGCACAACAGTTTTGCTAAATCACTTATATGATGGTGCTGCAAGGTGTAGAGAAACCACAAGCTCTACAAAGTAAGCATAAGCTTAATAAAACATATTTTCAAAGCCTCAGCACACGTAAATAATATACATCTGGTTGTCTATTTTGTATGTCAGGACGTTGTATACATAAAAGCAAGACCATATATCAAAGTGACATCTTCTTCATGTCTTCTTTATTTAGAAGTGTTCAATTGAAGCATCAGAGGTTACAGCCAGTCACAGCCAACACGTGTTTCGTCAAATCGGGAATGTAGTCCCACGACTTCCTCAAGGCTATCTTCGTACTGTAAAGATCTTTCAATTGTGGTTGTAATTCCGTCCCACATGGGGGTCTGTGAAAGGAGCGGGGAACGAGGACTGTCACAGTCTCATTGACGAGGACCCCGAGTTTGGCATCGCTCTCAAGTATTCTCTGTATTCCTGTGTCCTCGTCCTAGGTTAGTAGAAGGGATTTACCGAGTCAGCCGAGTGCAGCAGCCCGTGAGTTGAATATTAGAAAGTAAAATGTTAATGACAGTTGAGCTGACCAATGAATGAAAAGAGCTGCCGCAGAATCACTTTATGTAAGTAAATATTTATTTTTCATGTATTAGGTTTTTGATTTCATGAGGCTGTGACACAGCAAAAACTGTCTCCATGCCAGACCTAAAATGGGATGTCATTAAGATAACTCCAAGCGGCAAATATGAAATCTTATTGCCCAAGTGAACTGTGTAAAACTGCGAAATGTTCACCCCTCGTTAACCTCTTGACATCATTAAAGACAACACATTTCTTCAATATTCAAGTATTAGGTTTGTAGAAAAGGGTAACTGGTTGTAGTGGCTTTGTAATTGATGCAGCTGGTTTTGTAGGTGGCACAGGCTGGCAAAGTGAGCAAGTGCATTCCTATTAGAATGGTAGTGATGTGAACGTATTTCTTCAGGCCCTGGATGAGACACGCTGAGGCATGTAGGATGCCCTTTAAGGATGCCAGTGTGGGAGGCTTTGGAGAAGGATTTTATCACCATCCGGATACAAGATCACCAGGGCTTGAACAGCAGTTCTGAAGTCGCTATCTAAAAGAAACGCTTTCATTAGAAGAGAGAGCTGGTACCTGGCTGTATTTGTGTTTTTTGTCAATGTGAAACTTTGGCTGAGGCTGGTGTCCAGAGTGAATCCAAGCAATTTGGGTTTCAGTGAAAGTTGGGGTTCAAAGAAGTCAAAGTTCATGTCACTGAGCACCAGTCGAAATATACTGTTTCCAGTTTGTTGTTCTTGGCAAATAATAGGAATACAGTTTTGGTGGCATTGAGCTTCAGGTAGGTGCTGGACGTCCAGGTCTGTTTGAGGCACTGGATGTATGAAACAGAGAAGACTTTCAAGTAGAGGTGTGCATCATTGGCATATTGGTGAATCTTGATGCTATTATCTGTGAGTAGAACATCAAGTGGTTCCCATGTAGATATTGAAGATATTGAAGATGGCCAGAGACAGTATGCAACTCTGAGAAACCCCGCAAGTGCTAGGGATCTTTTGCAACCTGGAGGTGCCCATCGACACAAAGTGGTGTTGTTTGGAAAGGAAGGAGGTGATTCAGTGATGGGCACTGCCAGTGAAACCCATTCAGGACTCCAGAGTGAGTATGAGGGTGAGACAGTCGACTCCATCAAAGGCATCTGAGTGGTCCACCAATTTTAGGAGGCAGAGGCAGGGCCACTGGAGTTATGCAATTCTGCAGCTGTGTCTTTTTCACATTATTAAAGATTTGCCGCATTTGCCATATAATCCATCATCTGCTGCATAATCTGTAGATGTTAACAAAAAATTTTTTCTAGCTCTAACAGATTAAAGTTACTATATATCAATATGTTTTTGGGCAGTTTGGAAGAGCCTTCACAAAGGTTAAAAGGTTGTCTTTCAGTTGCTTATTTATGTATTTGTTAAACTGGCTCTAATGGGGTGAAATATTTGCCCAGACAGTACTACCAAGTGTAAAAATAATGAAATAATAAAATAATGTTGCTTAAAGAAAAGTGTGCTACATTATGCCACATAATTTGGCTTTTCTTGCTGCATAATTTAGTCATCCCTGCCTCATAATTTGATGCTCTCCTGCCGCATATTTGCAGTGGTCCTGGGCAGAGGTCATCTTCATCTGTGGTCAAGAGGGCATCATCTACAATGTGTAAGGTAGGGGGTCTCCATGCTGTAGTATCACCTAAAGCCAGACAAGTAATTGTGCAAGAGATGGTTCCCATTGATGTGATCATGGAGTGGAACATAGACTGTTCTTTCAATGATCCTGCCAATAAATGTTTGGTGAGTGATGGGCCGGTAGGTGGTGTAGAGTAGGTTTCTTTACGAGTAGTAGGATCTGGCATGCCTTGAGAGCTTCTGAGAAGGTGCCTTGAGTTAGGGAGGCATTGGTGTAGCAAGTAGGGCTGAGAGAGCATTCCAAGAAAGAGCTTTGGTAAAGGACAAGGGTAAGACATCATATGCATAAGAAGTGGCTTTGAGGAAGTGAATTATGTAGGCAATATCTGTGGGAGATACCAATTTGAGGGTCGGTTATTGTGGAATTCTATGGGAAAGGGTGAACATAGGAGCTGAAGCAGCCATGGTGTCAGGGTCGGACTGGCCTATAGGGCAATCAGGCAATGCCCAAAGGTCAGAGTGTGGACTGGTTTCTTGGTTGTTTGTGAGCGTACTTATGGTTTAGTGGGGTCGTTTTCTTTGTGGATTTCCCTGATATTACCCCAACCATTGCCTGCAGCAAGCACAACTGCATGCAGTCTCCTATACTCCACAAAACACACAGTGTATCTTTAAAATTGGAACCTGCTTTTGTTTACAAACATGGGCCACTTTTTTAGCTATTTGATTCGCTAATAGGGGCCACTTTTATTTTGGTGCTCAGGCCTATCTTCTTTACCGGTCCAATCCTGCTTGGTATTTTTGATGTGCTGTGAGATAATATTTTTCCACTGAACAGGTTGATGGCATCGCACTTTTCTGTGGAGTGAAGAAAAGGTCTGATAGGGAGTTGATGCAATGCTGGATGGTCTTGAAAAGTGCTCTACTTACTGTTGGTGTCTTCATGGATGGTGTTGGTATAAGTACTTTGACAGGGATGGATGGGGCAGTGAAGATATCTTCCTCTTCACACTAAGCATTATTACAGAGAAAAAACAGGATGCCGTCCTTCATGCCCTTCCACAGAGCACTCTTCAAAAATACAACTGCTGCAACACTACCGAACCCAGAAACTGATGCAGCAAGCTCTCAATGAAAAAACAATGCAACAACACCTACAACACATAATGCATGTCTGGAAATCCCTAAAGTAGAAGGCATCAACCAGCCCATACACAACTTGAGCGTCTGGAAACTGGACTTCCTCTGGGCACGTCATATTCTTTACCAGTATTGGGCATCTAGCAACCCTTTCCCACACACAGCACCTTTTGTGCCATAATTCTTGGCTGCTGGAAAGTCTTCCATTCCTAGGCCACCCTATACTCCATACATCACCTGGGCATCTGGTAACATACCTGCACACACAGTACTTTGTACTATACCCTTCACTTGGGCATCACTTAACCCTATAATTGTGCACCTTCTTTAACACACACAATACTAAAAACTCTAAACTGAATACATATCCAATATGACTCAAGAACAAAACAAAAGAACAAAGCAGAAGCTCCCAAAGAGACAATCTAGGCACTGCTCAGTACATCTGAAAGAACGGTCCTAACCAACACATAAAACAGAGAAAAATGTATATGCAACGTTGAACACATGCAAAATATTTGCATTCCCTTACAAAAAACAGGGGAATATCGCGATAAACACGAAGCAAATGAAACCACAGACTCCTACTCATCAGCACATCAAAGCACTGCAGTGCATGGCTCTTTTACATCTCTCACCGCTCATCCTGCATCATAAAGTACAACAGAAGGACCTCCTAAAGAATTCAGCTCCAATGGTTTATCAAGAGAACACTGTAACAGTAACATTCAACCTCTGATAAAAGTAGACTAGTGCGTGCCTCCTTACGCCACACAAAACGGACGAACAAACTGACCCAATACACTCCACTCTGGCAGGGGACCTGGCTTCGTGAGGTCAGTGGCCTAGAGGGATTCTGGCCATGGGACCTTATCAGCATGTCGCAGCTTGGGGATATGTGGGCAGGTGATCACATGCGTACGTACCTTCCAGGACCTACAAGCCCCCTATTCTCTGCACCCCTCGCAATTTTATAGATATTTGCAACTACGCCACGCCCTCTACACACACATATACCTCAGGGCACATCCCTCCCAGAATATAGTCCCCCTGCGACGCAGGTTATGACAGGTAACCTGGGAAAGGGTGGTGTCTCTCATATGTACCGCTCTCTCACCAACAACACTCCAAACACATTAGATCGGCTCCGAAACTTATGTGAACAATGTGTGGGACCTCTCAAAGAAGAGGACCGGAGAGACACTTTGATGGCACCCAGGACAGCTACCTACTTAGTGCCCAAAAGCCTCTTCTGGGAAGGTATAAGACCAAATGCTTCTTGTGCACGATGTGCTCATGACCCGGTGGACTTCTTCCATATGGTGTGGACCTGCCCGTTCATCACGCGCTACTGGGATTCCATAGAAAAGGAACTCACGGAGTTCCTGGGCTGGGAGGTCCCGCACAACCCCTTAAATATACTCCTGGGTATCACGGATGGCCTGTATGGCTCCTGGGCTGACAAACAATTCCTCACCACTGCCATAATTGTAGCCAAGCGAGACATTGCAGCTAGCTGGATGGACCCAAAGTCCCCTGGCATTTCGAAATGGCGTAGAGGCGCAGACTGGTGCGGAGCACAAGAGAAACTGTTGTTTAAGGCCAGAGGGTGCCCAGTCTAATACCGTAAGGTCTGGGGCAAACGGCTGGGGCAGATAGATTAAGCATGCCTCCCTGTAAATGTATGATTATATAAGACTTGCAGGACTTTGTAATGCAACCTTGTCTCCCTGTGCATGTAAATAGTAATCTCGGATGAATGTTGTGATATATTGTACTTGACTACTGCTGTTAGTTTCTGTTTGAAAAAACAATAAAAGTGTTTATCAAAAAAAAAAAAAAGAAAAGTAGAATCGTGACTTTTCCATCTGTGGCTAACATACCCTACACAGCATAACACACGTTCCCCCATTGGTGTACTGTCAAACTGAGGTTCTATGGACAATTCCCATTGCAACAATCCAGGATTAAGCACAGCGAGTGGAAATCAGACATGAATGCAAAATAGCTCATGGCTAAACCTCAAGAGGCATGTAACTATAGACACAGCTGTATATTAATTACAACACTCATGGCATAGCATTACAACTTAAAAATGTAATATCATATTAAACAAAATTAAAATATTGACACCAGATCTAGTAACCAGCATCTCTTTTTCAGTCATACAAGTAGTCGAACCAAACATCAAATGCAAGAACTACTACCTATTTTAAAAATCTTCACTATTTACTCCTTTTTAAAGTCGAAGCTACTAGACAGCGTAGCTGTTTGGTTGTAAGAGACCTATTGTCCGCTTACCAAAATCTCACATTGGGTTAAAGCTCTCCCATTGCTTGTCTTTACTGTCTCTCATTTCCTTGCTACTTTTTTGATGGCTTGACCTTGTCCATCTTCTATTTATCCCTCTCTAGAGCATAGTCTCTTTAGTTGTGTCCTTCCACAGCTCACTTTTAGGGAACTACTTTTATGTTTTCTAGTAGGACCTCCATGAGAGTGCATGTGTTTACCAGATCTCCCTCTCATGTTTCTTTCTCGACTGTTTCTCATGAACCCCCACATTTTCTACTGCTCCCCAACTGCATTGTGTTTCATCCCCAAGCTGCTCTCTCCCTCCAGCGTTCCTTTTCTCTTATCCACCCACCAGGCGCTCTCCCTTTGCCACCCCCCCCGCTCCCATCCCGTTTTGTCTTTATCTATACAAAGAGACAACAGAGGTCCACTTGAAATGCAGCAGCCACAAAGTACCTTCATCAGGCGAGCTCAGGCTTCATTGCGCAACAGGTATGCCTCAATCTGCACGGAGTCTAGGGGAGGTGGTTAACCACAACCCCATTCCAGAACGAAACCAGCCATAAAGGAGGCGCATCTGTGATTGCCGCAGACGGCACACTTGAAGGAAACTTGAAGAGAGGTTTTCTTTCAAAAGTCATTTTTTTACGTGTATTCGTTTTTAAATACAGATAAAATTGATTAAATGTTTTAACAAGCAAAAGCTCATCGATAACACAGGTTGGCAAAATTGATTGCACTTGTTTACCATGCCCTTATAAATAATTAAACAGTGCTAACCTACATTTTTTAACAAGAACTAATATTAATAACATGATTTAGAAAATAATTTGCTGCTATAGCTTTGTCTGTAGAGGTATAAGCGGTGTTTCACGCCGCCCTGCTGGTACTCATTTTATCGCTCAGCTGTCCATGAAATGCTGGGGAGTCCACTCGACTGGGTTTATAAAGTGTAAAAAGTGTTATTTACAGGGCAGACGTGTGGTATGCAGCGCTATAAAAAACTGAGAGTATTAAATATGATATATAAATGTATAATGACTATTCATGTAGTTGGTGCAGAACTGCAGCTAGGTGCTCAACATCTAAGTAATATGGTCACCGTTATCAATGTCGCCAAATGGTCTTGGTCTTCAGAGAATAAAGATAAACAGAGTCAGCCCTGTCAGGATTCGAACCTGCTATCTGACTGGGAAGCTCATTCACCTGCCCCTACTCGGAAGTAGCCACGCTTGTAGTCCGAGTCCACCAAACACTGCCCCGAGGAAGCACAAGTCCCCGATGAAGTCATCTGGCGCCAGCCGCACACAACGAACCATGAAAATAACCAATAATCAGAGTGATGGGAAGGAAACTTCACCGACAGCTCTTCAGAGGTTCAGCACCACGTCTGGACAGTCGCACCTGATCACCAGAACCTTGTTGTCGAGGGAGCGGGGAGGCACTGAAATGGTGCGTTGAGCCTCACAGCTTGCTGATAACAATAACAACTTAAATAGAAGGGCTTGTGTATTGCGTTTGTTTAAAAAAGGCAATTGTTTATACGTTTCACTACAGTATGTCAACTTGTCACTTTCTCGTAGGCAGAACACAGGCTCGTTACTGCTACACTATGAAGTAGGGTTACCACAGGACTGCTCGTCATCCAGGACACCATTTTCCTGTTACATATTTTTCTTTCGCACTCTAATGCATTCAGGGAGTTGTAGCGCTGGTTCATTTGAACTAAACTGGCTGGATTAACATGCTTGAAAATAGTGATTAGTAAATGGAAAGGCCAAAACCCCGAGTCCCAGATGACATGAAGTAGTCGAGTACAGTCTTGCAAGCAAGCAAGCTTGCTCTTGCAAAGCCTCCTCCCACTTCCTAAAACGCTTCATGAAAATTGCCATTGGTCCAAAACTTTCAACTTGCTTCTTTCTTTTCTTCCCAATTAATCTCTCCTTTCATTCCATCCTCTGCATGCCCACCCTGTACGAGTTTGGCCTCTTATAAATTGCATTCTTGTCTGCCCTGATCTTACCTCATATCATAGATCACAACCTCGCCTTCTATGAAAGCATATCTCTGCATCCTAACAATACCTTGCCTCCTCAAACCTATCTATTCATACCACCAACCTCAGCATAAACACCTATAACCCCCACTAATAACCTATCTACCCCCTAGTGCATTAACCTACCACAAACACACAAGATAAAATGCAAGGAGTGACAGACCGCACTAGGCCACACGATTCTACCACTAACATGGAGTTCCAGAGTAGCATGATGCTTGCCATAGAGTGCTTCAACATCATGTCAATGGCCTTTACGGATCGGAGCCGGAAATGTTGCCCACGCTACCGCTTTAGAAGGACCTATCAAAAAAAGTCCGTATATTGCTACAATTTCACTTAATTGCTAGGCGGATTTACAGCCTTAACGGTAACTAGTAGAAAAAGGTACTTATTAATGCACCTATGACGACCTCTCTGTTTTCATACATTTCCTAATCTCACCACTCGTGAGGAAACTAAGCACTGACGCTTTGGCAACTGAAGCAAACGTGCGCTTCCATGTGCTTAGGAATCGCCATATACAAAACATAAGCCTTGATAAAGTTACGTACAGTAACAAAACACGTGTCGGCTGTCTTGGATTGCTTCCCTGATGGGGTTTTGTTCTCTGGCTTCTTCCTAAACATCACTTTTTGGAAAACTGTAGGACCAGGACCTTTGCATTGGGTTACTACTTTGTCTATAATGTCCCAGCAAAAAATATGTCATTGTAACATTGAAAATTTGTATTCGAATTATGCATGATGTGCTTGTAACTGCTTTGAAATTACATACATTGTGCCCTGAAATTGTATACAGCTCTTTCTGAATAGATAATATTTTTGGACCATACAATATTAAATCATACAACTAATGTTTTTCTTTGATGTTCTTTTTTTCCTCAATGGACTTTGTACTATTTATGGTTTTTTACTTAAGAGATAGAATATAAGCTATTGAGATAGAACCTATTGAACTAGCCATCTACTGTAGCAGAAAATTGAAATCTCGTTTCTATCAAAATATTAGAGTGCCAAGGTACATCTGGTTGATAATATATCACGTCAATGGCGATAAGCCCTAGATAAATTAAATTACAATACAATACTTTATCTGAACATGGTTAGTCTCACTGTGCTTTTCTGTTTTCTTGACATAGCACTCACTGCTCATGAAGATCTGGGGAAATCACAGTCATTGAACATCTGGGCGCAACAGCAATTTCAGAGTCATTGGCTTGGTCCCATTGCCATACCAAGACTATCTATCCATCCAAAGGTTCAGGAAGGCAGCAGGTCTAAAAAAGAGTAACTTCCCGGCACCCTGAAGGCGAAGGACAAAGCTGCTATAAATTCCTGTCCTGTGGGGCGTGGGGGAGGATGCAAGAAGAGGGTAAATGCCTGATGACTTATTTCGCTGACCCTCAGTTGTTCCACCACTGCTTGAGGTGCAATATGTATGATCAGTTATCAGGCCTTAGCAAGACACAGATGGCATCATCTGCCACAGCTCCTCCGTTAGGGCAGAGGAGCGTCGTCCCACTGCAAATTCAAGGATGGAAAATAAAGTGATGAGAAAACTTTCATTTTATTTTTCATCCTGCAGGCTGGTGACAAGAGCATCTGAGCCAGGCTTAGGGCAGGCCATCCTGACTGACAGCAGCAGGGGGAGGGAGAGTGGCAGGCACTACAAGCAGGCATGTTGGTTTAGCCAGCTGTCCTAGGACAGCCAAACTAACATGCACTCTTAGATCTCTCCAACCCGAGCTGTGTTGCCTAGCTGGGTGGAGAAGAGGCACATGTTTCCTGTCCCTGTGTGAGCACAACACCAGCCAGCTCAAACCAATCCCAGAGCTGCTCTTATGCTGGGTAATTGTATTACCAGTCATGATATATTGGGCGATGAGCTGTCTGAACCACCGGAGGTTGCCCCCTTTCCCTCTTACTGCGGGCAGAATCCCCTCGGAAGGTTGTCTCGAATATTTACACTTTTACACAAGGCTACCGGAAACACCACTTCACTAAAGCCAGGCTCGACGGCAAATCGATTTAGAAAGGACTTTAGACGTTGACGCATGGCACTATTGCTGTGAGGCTACGCGGCACGTCTCTTTGAACAGGCGACACCGTCTTAAACACTTCAAATTTATCAACAGAGTATTATACTACATTCCGCTTACACAAGTATGGTCTCCGGGACACTGCGAAATGCGAAAGGTGTGGTATTGACGCTGCAGGGTTTCTCCACATGGCCTGGCTGTGCCCTGAAGTAGCCAATGGATTGCCATATTCCGTAAACTTAGTGACATTACTGGAGAGCTTCTGACTCCTGACCCAGTGCTGGCTCTGCTTGGTTTCTACAAACATATACGCAAAAGCATTAGGCGCTTGGGAAAACGGACCCTTTTTTTGCAAAGTGCCTTGCTGTAGATTTTTAACCCTAGCTCTGCCGGAACCTAGGGAAACCTAGCAAACCTATACATTTTTAAAAACTAAACACCCAGGGGAATCCAGGATGGGGTGACTTGTCTGGCTCTCACCAGGTTAGTTACCCAGAATCGCTTGCAAACCTCAAAATTTGTAAAATAAAAAACACATTTTCCTCACATTTCTGTGGTGGAAAGTTCTGGAATCTGTGTGGATCCACAAAATTCCACCCAGCCTGCATTACCCAAAGTCTTCCGAGAAAAATGGTACCTCACTTGTGTGGGTGGGTCAAGTACCCGCAGCAGGTAAGGGCACAAGACCCATTGAAGCGACTTCAAAATTACCTATCACAAAACCTGATTTTGCAAGGGGGGTCCCATGAGTTTTTGGCCCGGGCTCGGCAGCCATCTAAGGAAACCTAGCAAACCAACACATTTCTGAAAACTAGACACCCAGGGGAGTCCGTACTGAGAATCCCCTGCAAAATAAGTCTGTGCCTAGTTCTGTCGCCCTAGGGGGAGGGGGGTAAATCAGGGGGCGTTTGCCCCGATATGGCCCCAAGGGGGCAGAAAGACTGTGGCTATTTTTTTGGGGGGTGGGGGCATTGGTATGCCCATTCTGGGCAGCCCCATCCCCACACATAAAAAAGCCAGCCTAATCGCTGGCGCCTAGTGGGCTTTCTGCACCTCGGGAGGGCAGAAAGACTGGAATTTCTCTAAGGGGGGTGGGGGTATTTCCATGCCCATTTTGGGCAGCCCCCACACCCCTACATGAATACATAAAATAAATCCCTCGTTTCTAAGGCACATTTTTTTTGGGGGGGGGTATAATCCCTGGCATCTAGTGTTCTTTTTGTCCCCCCCCCGGGGGGGGCAGATTGGGGGCTACTGCCCCCATCTGCCCCCCTGGGGCAGAAAGGCTGTAATTTTGGTGAGGGGGGTTGGGGGCATTAGCATGCCCGTTTTGGGCCTCCCCCACCCGAAGTAAATTTTTGGAGAAAATAAAAATCCTTGGCGCTCGTGGGCTTTCTGCCCCACCCCCCGGGGTGGCATATTGCAGACAGAAAGACTGTTGTGCCCAAAACACAATTGAGGGAGCAAAGGCCCTTGCCCAAGGGGCCCCCCCCCCTCCCTGGTGCTAGTGGGTGGATCCCTGCTTGGGAATCGCCCTCCTGGGGTGATCCCCAAGCAGGGATCCACAAGAGAAGGGTACCATTTGAAAGGGGAGATTCTCCCCTTTCCAACGATACCTCTCCCAAGTGTTTCGGCGCTCAGGGGGCTGAGATAGCCCCACAAACACTGAAACTGAAACTAAGATTCAGTTTCGTTTTCAATGTAATGACGACAGAGCGCCATGCGCGCGATCGTCATTGCATTGAAAACCAGGGAAGGGCCTCGGGAGGTTGAGGAAGCTCTCCCCACCTCCTGAGCCCCCTCCCCCAAAAAAGTAAATCCCTCTGCTGTTTACAGCAGAGGGATTTCGTGCCCCTGTCCTCATGACAGAATGGTTCCGTCATGAGCACAGGAGCACCGGTGCTTTTGACGGAACCATTCCGTCATGAGCACCGAAGGGGTTAAGGTATAGTTTTTGAACACCTTAAGCCTGGTTTGTTTTTCCTCTAGTATTTTGAATAGTTTCTTTACTTTCTTTTAAACAAACAAGCACTGGCAAAGCCAAAATTATGGCACTCGCACAATGAGGTTGACACATGTTGGCCTTGCCAGTTATTTTGTATACACTGTCCCAAAGACAATAACTAAATGAATCTTCCATAGTTACTATGTTTTCTTTTTTTTAAAACCAGTCACACATTAACTACTGAGAGCCAATTTCCTACATCCAGTTCATAAGGCATTTGACCAGGTGTCTCCAATCAGTCATCTCCTAGACACATTCACAGTAGCTCACAGCCTTGAGTTCATTTCTGAATAAGCACAAGGTCATATTTTCCACTTAAAGTTAAGGAAAGGATGTGTTTATTTTTCATTATTACCATCAGTCTGCAGATAGGAGGGCCTGAAAATGAGCAATGCTTAGTCAGGCTGGGTCACCAAAGTGAACAACTGAAGCACTGAGGTATTTAACAATTAAATAAAAGTCACTGTCAACTTAGTAATGGAGCTGTGAACACAATGATGTTTCTTAATGCTTTTAAATGGGAGAATATTAAAATGAAAAGTTACCTTAATGATTAATAAGTGAACATTGTATTAAAATTCTCGCATTTGAAATCGTCCCATGTACAAAGGGCAGGCACCTTACTCCCAGTGGTCAGCAGACACTGTGCCATAAGCATAACTGAAAAAGACAGACATGTTTTCAATGAGAGAAATTTAAACTGAAGAAAAATGTTCGATATTATAAACATTTTTGCACAATATTTTCTGCACTTTAAATTGTTCCCATTTTAGAAAAAAATATTGTATGTTTGTGTTGTTCATGAAACAGTGCCATGTGGCGAAAGGTATGTCCTGTGCTGAAAGTACATAAAACACAGGCTCTCAGTTACCCATACAAATATATTCCATTCTCGTGAATGCATCCCCAAAGACGGTGCTCCCAGTGCAGCTTAGTCACAGTGCGCTTAGAAAAGTATTTTGCTCAGCCACAGAATCTGGCTCTATGGACATTAGAGTGTCTGGTAACAATGCGCAATTTGTTAAGCCTTCAGTAGCTCACAATGATTTTCACTGATCAGAAGTGGCTCTCACTACCGGAAAAGTTGGAGACTCCTTTTTAGCGTGACCATGCTCTTCAGTTAAAGAGTGGCCTGGGGACCTATCAGTAACTTGTCACACACGCTTCCCAGAATCAAAGGCAAATACGATTCCTGTGCTCAGTTATAAATCCAGTTAACTAAACTGGCATGTGAAAAACACTCCTTGCAGGTACTGGACACAAACCTGCCAACTTGAACAAAAATCTCACAGTGTGAGGAGTGGGCGGGGCCTCGTGCCAAGGAGTACCTGCAAGACACTTTTGCCCCCATCCTGCCCCAAGCCCCCTCTCCAAAAAGCTTACTGAGGCTAGTGCCAATGTCCTGGGGTGTGAAAACACCTCTTAATGGACATCGGCAGCTCAAAGCCTCGGAAAATGAGCTGGAAATCCAATACAGTGATTTCAAGCTTGATTTCCCTGCCAGTGTGTGATATCGGCTCCTGGCCAGGAGACGGTGTGATAGGAGCTGATATCGTTTGTCACACTGAGGCACCGTGTGAGTTGGCAAGTCTGTGAATACCCTACAGAGATTCATCTTGGTACCAGGGCTAACCCTGATGGAGGGAAGCAGCATACTTTCTCTCACCTCCTAGCTGTCAACTACAGGTGGAGATATTGCCAGCAGTGGAAGCGCCACCTTCTCACCAAGTACTCATCATGTCAGAGGAAGCTGATAGTACTGACAGACCCATCGATTCCTGGTAGCGCAGAAGAATGATGGTGGGATGGCAGTGTGCGTGTAAACAAAAGAGAGAGTAGGGGTTATTCGCTGGGACAAAACTCCCAGTCCTCTAGGGTCATATATCCAATAACAAAGAGGGAGTATCCCCAGGACACAGTGTCCTAGTGATTCGTGGAGATGGAGAAAGACACAGTAAAGAAAGGATTCTTTCTTTATTTAAGAAACCCCTCACTCACCAACCTAGTTGGTGACATGCTTCATCATCAGGGTCCACCCAAGTGGCTGAGTGCCGTATAACCGTTACGCCCTGTGGCCACATTTCACGTATTTCGGCGGGCGTAACGGTTATACGACAATGTCTCTATAACCAGCCCCGGTTATAGAGACAGTGTCCGGACTTACCGACGTCGCGCACGGATCGGGAGCAGGACCATGACTTGCGGTGAATACCGCTTGGACAATTTTTCTCTTTCCGGCTTTGGCAACTACCACGCTGGAAAGATTTGCACCTACTTTTGGACCACATCTTGGACTGCCTGTATTATTTCTATTTGCTCTACCATGAGCTCAGAATTAACATATTAGGAGTCATCGTTGGTTTTTCACTCTTGTTGGATAATTCGTGTCATTGGATTTGCCGTTCTATACATCATATTGCCCTGAAGAAGCCCATGTTGGGGCGAAACGCGCTGGCTATTTACACTGTGTGAAGCACAACAGAGAATAAAAGACATCTAAAATTTCATGCATTCGCATCTGTTCATGTCTCGCATATTTAAATGTATCTAAACACTTTTTTTCTATATATTGCCTCTCATCCAACTGTTTCAAGTTTAGTTATTTGTGGTCTATAGGCAGCAGATCACTTGAGGTGGGCAATAAAATCTACCATAGTGACTATTCTGGTGGTGCAGTCTCCTATAACCCAGCTGCTTCCTATTCTTATTCTGAATTCTCTGCCTGCCGCTTGATAATCCTCCTTTAGGATCCTGTTTTCTCTCTGGGGTGGGCACCGACCACCAATTGCTGCCAAGGTTTTCTTTTTACTTGTTTCTTTTACTACAAGTTATATTAGTTAATGCTGCACATATTTCTTCTTTGTGGGGACTCTTCTGTATGCCACACAGATATCATGCGCCCAGCAATGAAGCTGCTGAGTGGAGCATTTGGGCAAACATGCTGACTGCTGTGATCCTATGTACGGCTACTTCGGAGTAAATGCTAAGTGGTGGTCTCTTCATTAACCCTCTCTGATACACTGAGAACTAAAGAGTTAACATGTAATGTGATGTCTGTGCAGTATTGAAATAAAAACAAGTTTAAAAAAATGAATGCATGAATGCACAGAAAAAGGTATTTAACCAAGTTTTCATTGAGCACTGCAACACTATATACAGTGAAATGAGTTACATACCTTCATTAACAAAGTTTTGTGGAAATCCAGGAGGGAAATGGTCATCAATATATGACCCCAAGTAGGGTAATCCTCGCCTCAGAGTCCTTAATAGAATTTCTGAAACTTTCCGTTACATGAGCTAGGAAATTTTATTTTCTATATCAGTCTGGAGGCAAGGATTATGCTAGTTTAGAGTTTATCCACAACTAGGGATGCCATGTTATGGAATGACTTGAAATAAAAACTGACAGAGTCCGAGGAACAACCTGCCACATTCATGATATCCTCTAAGAGAGCCCCCAAGGAGAACGCTTTGGAGGCCATGGCTCCTCTGGTTGAATGAGCCCAAGCATTTGAACGCTTTTGAGGCCATGGCTCCTCTGGTGGAATGAGCCTAAGCTTTTGGGTGATGTCTGCTTCCTGCATGTCCCATATGACCCATCTAGCAAATGGTAGGGGAGGAGACTGCCTTATGGGGTTTTAAAAGGGCAATATGAAGCTGCCTTTCTCCCCGAGGACACTTTGATGCATTTGACTATGCACAGCTTGTGAGAGTGCGGTAAGGCAAGGTACAAGATGACTTTGGAATTGGTCTTAAACCTACATGAAACATGATAGATACGGGTAGATAATTTACTCTTTCAGGAGTAAAAGTATCTACCTGTGAAGTCCAATGCCCGGACATTGGATACTACCCTGCAAGATATCAGGCACAGGAGGGACGCCAGTTTAGCTGATAACTGTTTAAAAGACAGATAGTTGTCTCTCGATCAATATAGGAATGGGTTGAGCAAGACATTGACGTGCCTGAGGACTAATTACTTTGGTTCCGGAGGGATAGACAGGCATACTCCCCTGAGGAGTTCACGTGTTAGTAGTGGGTGTTTGCCCACAGCAAGACCATCAATGGGGGGGATGACCTACTGAAATTGCAGAACAGAAGACATTTATCATCCGGTATGCCAAACCCTCTGATGCCAAGGAAGCCAGGAAATTCACAATAAGGATGCCAATATCCCCACGGGATCCAGGTGTCATTGACAACATCAACCCAGACATTTAGACCATGCTGAGCTGTATCTTGGAGTGATGTTGCTTGCCCATGCCTTGGGGAGGAGATCTTCAGCCTGGCACGAAAGGCCCAGGACATGCCACTGTCCCCGGTAATCCTCCACGCCATAAGTTGCAAAGAACCCTCCAGGACTTGGTAGTGGGGATTGCCAGGGGGATCTCGGAGCAGAGAGTAAAACTGAGGTAGACGGAATGGAGAAGCCCAAGAAAGTTCCATCAGAACTGGAAACCATGCTTGAGACCTCCATGAAGTAAGTGATCACCACCACGCCTGCCTGCAGCCGGCAGACCTGCGCAGACAGTCATATGATTATTGAAAAGGGAAGAAAGTAAAGCCCTTCTCTGGGCCCTAGCCTTGCTGAAGTACTTGGTGACTTGGTGAGCCAGTCTGGATGCAAAGAGGTCTAAAGAGAAAGGACACCAACGGAGATTCAACTCCAGAAAGACTGAGGGATCCATCTTCCACAGGCTAAGGTCCCTCTGGTGGTGAGAATGCCAGTCCTCCACTTGATTGTCTGCACCCGGAAGGTGTTCGCCGTGATGGAGATCTGATTTTCCAGGTAATAGTCCTAGAAGTTATGGGCTAGATCTAAAAGGGGTTTCGATTGGGTCCCCCCCAAGATGATTGATGTACCCGACTGCAGCTACGTTGTCCATCTTGAGAAGAAGGTTGCACTGAACTTCGTCCAACACTTGAAGCAAATAAGTCTACCATAAACTCTAAGCAATTGATATGAAGAGAGCTCTTTAGTTCTGACCATTTTCCGCCTCTGGAGAATTCCCCACATCAACCTCCTCAGCCCACTCCGCTGACATTTTTATTGCACCGGTTACGTTACACAAGGACACATTAATGTTTAAAAAAAATAAAATTGGTAGGTACGTGGAGATTAAGTGATTTGCCCAGAATCACAGGATGTTGACGTGACCCCGAGGCTCGAACCTTGGTTTCCCAGCTCCAAGGTCAGCAGCTCTAGCTGTCAGACCACATCCTCTTCCATATGGCATCTGACAATCACCAGATCCGGCAGGGACCTGAATACGGCAGGACGGTTCCACTCCTCTATATGTGCTAGCCACCATTTGAGTTCCGCACTGGCCTCCTCTGACAGGGACTCCGAATACGTCAGACCTCTCTGTAAGTGACAAATTGCGAGGCGCTGAAGGCCGGGCCCTGTAATGCAGGAGTCCCAGGAATATGGCCTGGATGGATGAGGACCTGACTCAGTGAGGTGACTGATTTTGCTAGAGTGCAAATTAGTTTGTGATGAATCTTGGCGATCTTCCGTAATGGAAGGCTTAGGAGTCACTTGGTCAGAGTCCACCAAAAAGCCCGGGAAGACAACCGATTGATTTTGGACAAGACTGACTTTTTCTCGTTGATGAGAAAACCCAGCGAATGTAGGAGGGAAATTGCCCACTGTAGGTGGGTGCGTAATGCTCCTGGGTATTTTATGAGACATACCCCCCTGGCCCGACGGTGTTCCAACACTGGTCAGAGGACCTTGGTGAAGCACCTAGGAGCCGAGAAGAGGCTGACGGCAGGGTAATTATCTTGTAAGTGGTTTCGAGCCACTAAAACTGGAGGAAAAGTCGATGGGGGGAGAAATATGGGAATTGTGGGGTATACAACCTTCAGATCCAGGCAGACTAGTCAGTTGGTGGGGAGGAGAAGATCTCGCTGGAGCTAAATTCCCTCCATTTTGAAGTGGTGGTAAAACAGCCACTTATTGAATTGTTTGAGATTTCTCACCGGGCATTTCCCGCTATCACGTTGGTCTACTAAGAAGATGTTGCTAAGAAAACCGCAATGAGGCTGGCCCATCTGAACAATGGTGCCTTTGAGTAGGTCGCAGATTTCCACGTTCCAAGGTGTACTCTTTTGAAAAATGAAGGGGCTGAGGAGGTCTAGGTTGGGGTGGGGGGGAATAACACTATGTGAAAACCCTGGAAGGATTGAAATACCCAGGAGTCTGAGGTGAGAGCCCTCCAATTGTGTGCAATTTGTGCCAGTATGCCCCCCTAACTGTACCTGAGAGGTGCTTTGCTGAATTCCTCCTCTAGATCCACCTTTACAGTTGTGGTGCTTGAGGTAGGAGTGGGTGGGGTAGAAGTCACCAAACCAGGATTGGTCTTGATACTGACCCAGTCTTGAGGCTGAGCCCTGGAAAGAGGCCTGTTGCTGCCCACTGCCGTTTGGGCACCCCTTTCACAGCAGGCCCCAGTGAAAACCTGGGGATAAAAGGTATTTTCAATAGAGGATTGGGCCTTGTCCAGTGAGTTAAATGTCTGAACAGATTTCGTGAGCTCCTTGATGAAGGGCTCCCCAAACAAGCACCTTGTGCCACTGGGCCTGCTTCAGATGTGGCGAGTTCTCCCAGTATGGGGGTCAATCTTTAATAGAAGGGACCTTCTTCTCGGAGGACAGGGCACAGTTGGCATGCCAAGAAACATAGTAGCCCTCCGAGCCCATCAAGACAGGCCCTCAGGTGAAATAAGGGAGCTGGTAGTTTTGGCATCCTCCAACATACTAAGAAATTTAGGGAGCAGGCCAGCTATATTAAGAAGTTTGTCCTGGCAGGACCACCAGGATCTATGACCTTTCTGGAGTCACGAATATACTTATAGAGAAGTTTGCCATGCGGGAGTCTAGCTCTGGTGTTCAGGCTGCTTTGTTCACCAAGGAGGGGCGTGGACCCTTCGCCTTCAGGAGGGTGTGGACCTCCTTATCCATGGTCTTTTTCAGTCTGGGTTGAAAAAGTCAGAGACAGGGGCCGAAGGCTTTTCCTTATTGTCAGGCGGGACAGGGGCAGAGTATGGGTGCCAAGGTCTATCCAGCTTCAAATTGTTGTTTGAGACTGGGCAGGCATCATAGTCTTGTGAGAGATTGGCCGTGGATGAGGAGTCTGGATTAGGGCTGGGGCGCGGGTGCTGATGGGCCTGCCGGCTCCGATGAGCTATGGTCCAGGAAGGCACGCTTAAGTCAGGCAAAGGCATCTAGATCTACCCCAGCGCACTTCTCACCAGCGTATTGGTGTGTCTCGGGTCTGCACATTGGCTGGGGTTCAGGCCCCCTAAGTTCTGCCATCTGGTCAAGAGGTCTTAGACAATGCGCTGACAGCCTCATCAGTTTATTCTCCAAAGGAACTAGTGCTTCAGAGACTGCCCGGTGGATGGATGAATCCATGAGGTTGCAAAAAACATCATCTATGAGGAGTTAAGTAAATGCCTCCTATTAAGTTTAAGAGTATGGATCTCCTGCATTTTGGTTTCTGATAGGTGTTTATCACCTGCGCGATGGGGTGGCAGAGGCATCAATCTGATGGGGACACCAAAAGCCCTTTATGTCTCAGGGCGGAATACACTGATCTATCTAGTACTATGATCCTGGTAGTCTATACACTTGCTAGCCCTTGTGAGCACAGTTTGTATTGCTAGCGTTATATTCAATTACCAACTAACAGGCCGGAGTGGATGTCCCAGGAATTGGAGTATTATGGGGTTACTTGTACTTCGAGTGGCAGAAAAGGCTCGGAATGCAGCCTGTTAAACCCAAGACGGACCTGCGCGCGGATTCGGAAAGAAGAGGTCAATGACCTCGACCATCTGCACAGCGGGCGCTGAGTAAGCAGCGAGGAGTTCTCAGTGAAGCGTGCTGTGTCCTCCAAGGGAATGCCACCGTAGATGAGTAGGCTGACCCCAGCCAGGGTAGGGAGAACACAGCAGCCAGCAGATGTGATCCAGTCTGTGACACGAATGCGATGCCGGCGGCGGCCGTGCTTTGTTCTCAAAACTGTGTGCGGGTGCCATTCAGAAGTTGGAGGACCGCTCCGCATAGCATTACACAGGAATCAGCACTATATAGAAGCAAACGCACTTCCGCTGGAGGCATAAGGCGGCCTGGGAAGGGAATTCAGTCAGTTACCACAAAACACGTTTTCAATCACCAAAGCATACAAAAAATAAAAAGCATCAATCCTGCACTTAACTTATGGCCAGGGATGTGGAATTCCTATAGCCCGACGCCCAGGACATATTGTTTGGGGTCAAGGGCAACAAGTTTTAATGTGTATTTTGTCCATGGGACAAGCAGGCCCAACCCCCTGCAGCACAAACCCTTTGGCTG
The DNA here is from genome assembly GCF_964204655.1 of Triturus cristatus. Classification (NCBI taxonomy): domain Eukaryota; kingdom Metazoa; phylum Chordata; class Amphibia; order Caudata; family Salamandridae; genus Triturus; species Triturus cristatus. The sequence goes on from NC_140584.1 coordinate 21,176,095, forward strand.
CCAGTTTGCAGTACCCCATTAAGGATCAAGGAAGGGCACTGCCTGCAGTTAAGTTAACATTTGTGTGCATATGTTAATGCTGTTCAAACTTATATTTATGGTTCATTAATTGAAAGCCTTTATTATTAGAATGAGCGCTCTCAGTAAATGCAAGTTCTGACTGCACTACTGACAGTATAAAAATGTGTACAAACGGTTTGAAAGTTTAGCAATATGAGGCTATGCATAATGCTCCCAGAATGCTCTCGGATTAGATGCAAATATTTGCAGAAGCTTGAAAGCAAGATTAATGATTCTTTTCTTTCGATATAAAATGGTACTAAAAAATGAAAGTAGGAAACATGTTTTTTTGCTAAACTACTGTAAAATTTCAGGTACCATTTCTTTGCAGCATCATTTAGTAAAATGTGTTGATGCATGCTAGTATTTCCCCCAAAATATTCATATTAGAACATCAGTGTAACCAGTTTCAATAAGATTTTGGGAAACAAAAATAAACAAGCATTGGCAAAGCCAATAGGTCTGAAATGGTGGTCAGCTTTTTAGTTTTGGCAATGCGTGACTTGTGTAGGCATGGTGTTTGTAAAATATTATTGATGTGAGAGCTGCCGGACCCTCCCAATTATAACAAACATTGGCAAAAGCAAAAATTGTTTCTGGTCTCAAAAAAGATCACACTGCCACATTAGTTACTGGCAAGGAACAAAACTAATTTGTGTGCTGATATGCTCCTTGTGCTCACCGTGAAGCCAGCCGATACAGAGAGAGAGAGAGAATTTTAATAAACACAAAAGGTCATGGTTAACGGCAGACCAATTTAGGGGCCCAATTATTAAAGAAAGTCTCAAAAGTGCACCCTTGGTATATGTCCTTGCATTAAGGGCAGCAATATGGCTTTCGTGAATTCACAAGAATTTACAGCAGTAGGGCAAGAGATAGTACTCCTAGAAAATATTTGTGAACTGCATTTTAGCATGAGTAACTATGCATGTGTAGATTTGCTCATGCGAAAACCTGAGTGTTTGCAGGTTTATTTTCCCTCCAACCACTTTTTTCCCCATTTCTGGAAGGTTTACTTCTGCCATTGTCAGGAGTAAATTTCCAACATTTCTCAATATTGGAAAAGATTAGAGAAGAGTTGTTGAAAACCCTTAAAACACGCAAGTTAGTAGGTTCGCACAGACTCAAAAGGACATTCCAACGCTTGAACTATTGTTTACCACTACCTTCAGTTCCAGTATGTAGATCTGCGGAAACGTAGCAACATAAAGGGATTGCTAGTATTCAAACACTACTATGGTATGAGCCCTGGCATAATCAGATAGGCTATATAAGAGCTCTTACATAATGAGATTGCTGCCTTAATTTGTCGCCGCACAACATGGCACCAATGGGACAGGTGGATTTTGTTACAGGACAAGTAGATTTATGAAGCAACCTGCCCCATGGAAAAGTAGATATTTTAATAAATTCCACACACCTGTTATGGCTGCGAGAAGCAGCGAAGAAGAGAGGAGGAAAGGACACTGCCAGGGGAATATGATGTCCCTGGGACAGCCTAATTGGTTGACCTCTGTTGAACTCATGTGAACTTTATCCCTAATGTTCAAGGGATTAAGAGTTTTTTTATGTTTACATGGCTGCTATTTAAATAAAGCGAAGAAAAGATGGCATAATCCTCACCTCGGGTCCTGACATAGAATCCTAAAGACCACTATGGTTCCTAAAAATCCTAAAAAGCTCATTGGAAACCTCATGATTTAACTTGCACTGGCTTGTATGTATGGTGATGTTGGGGAATCATGGGGATTCATCGGGCCCTAGGATGTCCACTTCACCGCCATCAGGCATAACAAGTATATCAGTATGGCAGAGCTTCTGCTGTCTTGCCGATATCCACTGCAAGTCTGGCCACCAATGTAATTCAGGAGAAAGTCCACTAGCATGTGTATCCGAAGACTGGTGGTGTGGTGATGGGATTAGGCATCGTTGATGGTGGCACCTACACCCAGGTCTAACTAAGAATTCAATTATATACAGGGTGCATACAAGAATGCAGTATACCACGCTATGACCCTTTGTCACATGTACCATGGCAATCTATTGATTCCACAATGTCTGGCTTAAAAATAGGAGACTATGAGGAGGGGGAGAGAGAGTGAGATTTTCCTATGGTCCAACGCCCAGGACATATTGTTGGGGTCAAGGACAAGTTTTCATGTGTATTTTTCCTTGGGACAAGTAGGCCCAACCTCCTGCAGCAAAAATCCTTTGGCTGCCAGTTTACAGTACCACATTATGGATCAGGGAAGGACATTGTCTGCATTTTAGATAATTTCTGTGTTCATATGTTAATGCTGTTCACTCATGTATTCACGGTTCATTAATGCAAAGCCTTTATTATTAACTAGGGTGACCTTTCTGAGGAAATGTTTTATGCTCAGACTGCACAACTGACAGCAGTTCCAGTATAAACATGTGTACACATATTTTCAAAGTTTAGCAGTATGAGGCTATGTATAATGTTCCCAGAATGCTCTCGGATTAGATCCCAATATTTGCAGCTTGAATGCAAGATGGGCAATTATTTGCAGCATCGTTTATAAAATGTGTTGATGCATATTAGTATTTCCAAAAAATATTCCTGATGGAAAAATTGGTGGATCTAATTGTCAACAAGATTATGGGAAACATAAAAACAAAAAAGCATTGGCAAAGTCAGTAGGTCTGAAATTGGTGGTCAGCCTTTTGGTTTTGTCAATGCCTCTTGTTTTAGCATGATTTTTGTAAAACCTTACTGGCGGAGAGCTGCAGGGCTCTTACCATTATAAGAGGCATTGGCAAAAAGCACACAGAGAGATAGAATTTGAATAAACACAAAAGGTCTTGGTCAACGCCAGACCTAATTCGGGTCCCACTCATTAAAGAAATCTCAAAAGTGCACCCATGGTATATGTCCTTGCATTTGTGCAGCTTTACAGATTTCATGAATTTTGCAAACATTTACAGAAGTAGGTCACAAAATCGTAGACCTAGAAAATATTTGTGAACTGCATTTTAGCATGAGCAAACATGCATGTGTAGATTTGCTCATACGAAAATTTGCTGAGCATTTTCAAGTTCACTTTCCCTCCAACCACTTTTTTCCCCAACCCTGGAAGAAGCTTTACATCTGCCATTGTCAAATTTCCAACCTTTCTCAGTATGGAAAAATATTAGAGAAGAGCTGGTGAAAACCCTTAAACATGCAAGTTAGTAGGTTTGCACAGACTCAAAAGGGCATTCCAATCCTGGAACTATCGCTTACCTTCAACTCCAGTATTTAGATCTACCAAAAGGTGGCAAAATAAGGGACTTGCTAGTATTCAACCCCTGCTATGGTATGAGCTCTGGCATAATCAGAGAGGCTATAACAGAGCACTTCTATAATGAGATTGCTGCCATAATGTGTCACTAGACTACATGGCACGAAAGGGACAAGTGGATATTGTTAAGAGCAAGTAGATTTATGAAGCAACCTTCCCATGGACAAGTAGATACTTGAACACATTTCAAGCTCTTATGTTTCTTTTAAAATGTTTAATTGTGGATACTTCCATCTACAGCAAGAAAAATGATAACATGAAAAATATCTGCTCTGGCAACATTGCACAATTAACTGGAAAAAAAAAATATATATATATATATATATATATATATACACACACACACACACACACACACACATACACATACATACAATAATATTTGCCTACAAAAATATCTGCATACAATCAACCCCATCTTGCTCTTGTCACCAAATACATTAGTTTTTAAGTTTGCTATGTAACTGACCTACTTTGTTCCGTAAGTGGCAAAAGCTTCTGGCACGGACATTTTTACATGTAGTTTTGTAAGTAGATATTACCCCTTTCATGCTCATGACGGAACCATTCCATCATGAGCACACTTTCAAAAAATCCCTGTGCTGTAAACAGCAGAGGGATTTCCCTTTTTTTTTTTTTGCTTTGGAAGGTGGGGCTTCCCCAACCTCCCAAAGTATGGTTAGGGTTTTCATTGCAATGACAACCGTGCGCATGGCGCAGTCGTCATTACAGTGAAAACGAAACAAACTTATTTTCAGTTTTGGTGCTTGTGGGACTATCTCAGCCCCCCGAGCCCTGAAAAATAAGGGAAAGGTATCGTTGGAAAGGGGAGAATGCCCCAGGAGTGCGATCCCCAAGCAGGGATCCACCCACTAGCCACCAAGTGGGGGGGGGGGGGGAGCCCCTTGGGCAAGGGTCTTTGCTCCTCCCTACAATTTTGCCAGACAGCCTTTCTGTCTCCCCTGGGGGGCAGATGGGAGCAGTACTCCCAATCTGCCTCCCCGGGGCGCAGAAAGCACCTTAGACGCCAGGGATTTTTAATATAGGCCAGGGGTGGGGGCTGCCCAGAATGGGCATGCCAATGCCCCCCACCCTACCCCCCTAGGGTAGAAAGAAGACATTCTGCTCCCCACAAGGAGGCAGATGGGGACAATAGCCACTGATCTGCCCCCCGGGTGCCAGGGGCAGAAAGCCCACTAGGCCCCAGGGATTTTTTTTTTTTTTTTAAAACCTTTATTCGGATATTTCAGATGCACAGCTATTCAGCCGACAACCCGGAGGTTCGGCAGCTCGTCAATCAACATGTGTAGTCTGCTATAGCTGTCAAGCAGGAGAGGAAAGAAGGTTTCAATTTTTAAAGTAAAACATAACAAGCAAGGCAATACACATCATGTGTTCGCGTCAGTTCCCACCGATGAGGCGGCCCCATATCCAACATCAGATCAGCCTTCAAATGTGGAGGGGAGGGAGAGGCAGAGGCACTAACTTTCTATCAGATTTCATCAGCAAAACTCAAGTCGGAAGTGGGGCTAGGGGGAAAGGTGCTCCTCTGGTGGGTCAGTGGCAGGAGGCAGGCAGATGTACCCCCTATACTGGTTCCAACCCCCCCACACCTTATGCCATTTCTTGGGCCTCCCCCGTGCACAATACACTGTTTTCTCCCGAAACATGCACCAGTCCATGTTATCCTTCCATGCATCCAGGGTGGGCGGGCTAGGGGATCCCCACAATCGTGCAATATCCCGCTTGGCCACCATATTACCAAGGGTCACCCATTGAGTCTGCGCAGCATCGTAGTCTGTAGGGCCCCACACGTTCAAAAGACAGCGCCGCGCCTCTGAGTGCAACACAATACCCGTGACCTCCTGCATCACAACGTGAATCTGCTTCCACAATTCCGCAATCACACCACACTCCCATATAATGTGCAGAAAGGTGCCCACCATCCCGCAGCCCCTTTTACACAGCCCGTCCTCGGAGAAACCCATGTGGACCAACCGGGGGCCAGTGACATAGACTCTGTGGAGTATCTTAAGCTGGACCAGCCGCAGCCTGGCGGGGATGGCAACCTCTTTCGGGGAGGAGACAGCGTACTGCCAGTCCTCATCGTCCAGCTCAAGACCGTCTCTAGTCCACTGGTCCCGCACCCCCAGGAGGAGATCGGTACGGACGTTCACCAGCTTCTTGTAAATGAGAGAGATTGTGCTCTCCGGCACATGGCCGTCCAAGATCCGGTCCTCCAGCGGAGAGGATTCAGGCACCTTCTCCCCCTCAACGAGGACCGACCGCAGCGCATGGCGTACCTGCGCGTACCGGAAGTATTCCGTGCCCTCTAGCGCATATTCCGTCTGCAGCTCTTTAAACGACTTAATCCGCCCCTTGGCCAGCATATCCCCCACCCTGGAGATACCAATCAGGTCCCATTTGTCGAAACCCTTAGAATGCCAGAGTTTCCCCAGCATGTCCGAGTCAAACAGCGGAGTGGCCAGTGTGAGTCTATCCTTCCACCCCAGGGAGTTCGTGACTGCCTTCCACACGTGCACCGCCACCCCGGTCGGCCCCGTGAGGGACCCAGCCGGGGCCCTTGAATAAAGTGCTCTATAGTAGCCACCACCCCGCAGCAACCACCGGTCCATAGCGAAGCCGGGGCTAAGCGCAGGACCGTAGACTCCGTGGTTGATCGCGCTCAGTTGGGAGGCCCAATAGTATTTCCGGATGTCGGGAAGCGCGATACCCCCGTCATACCAAGGGAGAGTTAATTTTGCTATCGCTATACGCGGGCGGCCGTCCCACAGCAGCGAACGCTGTAGACTCTCAACCTCCCGAAAGTAACTGGCCGGAACCAGCTCCTGGGTGTTCTGCAGGGCATAGAGAAAACGGGGAAGCGACATCATTTTAAATAGCGCCGCACGACCGAGGAGGGAAAGCGGCAGCCGCCTCCAGCCTGCCACGTCCCGCCGCAGGCGCGCCAACGGAGGGAGCAGGTTTCGCTCATACCGTACCGTGGGGTCGGCCGAAATATAGATCCCAAGATACAGAAAACCCTCCCGGGCGATCTGGATCGGGCAATTCCGCGGGGGAACCGGAGCGTCTCCACACAGAGCGTACAGATATGACTTACCCCAGTTGATGGTGAGCCCCGAGTTCCTCCCGAAGGAAGTCAAGATGTCGCAGACAACTATAAGGGACTTCCGGGGTGAGGTAAGATAGAGCAGAATGTCGTCGGCATAGAGGGAAATGCGGTCCTCGTGGTCGGGGGACCAGCGAATCCCCCTCACGTCTGGGTGCCACCGTATCCATGCCGCTAGCGGCTCAAGGGCGAGAGCGAACAACAGCGGCGAGAGGGGACAACCCTGCCTGGTACCCCTTCCCAAGTCGAAGGGACTGGAGGTCCTCCCGTTAACTGCAACTTTGGCGAGAGGTCCTTCGTATAAGAGCCTCACCCAGCCCACAAATCCGGGCCCGAAGCCGAACTTCGCGAGCGCGGCCCACAAATATGCCCACTCAACCGTGTCGAATGCCATCGTTGCGTCGAGCGCAGCCACCACGGCCGGTTCCCGCATCGTCCCGACCCTTGCGATCACACCATGAATGCGCCTAAGATTCAACGCAGTATTACGATGTGGGATGAATCCAGATTGGTCGGGGTGGATCAGGTCACCGACCACCCTGACTAGCCGGTTTGCGAGGATTTTAGCAAGGATCTTCGGCTCAGCATTAAGGAGCGAGATCGGCCTGTATGAACTGCACCTGTTTCTAGGCTTGCCATCTTTATGGATGACCACGATCGTTGCCAGGCGCTGGTCGAGCGGGAGGCAACCCGTCGCCCGCGCCTCCACAAACATGGCTCGTAAATGCGGAGCGATCTTGTCCGGCTGGAGTTTGTAGAGCTCAATGGGCAGACCATTCGGACCCGAGGCCTTGCCCGGACGCAAAGAACGGATCGCCCCCGCAATCTCATCGACCGTGATGTCGCCATCAAGATCGTCCCTGTCCACGTCGGAGAGGCAAGGCAGGGCGAGATCGCGCAGGAGTGCACATGAGTCCTCCACTGGCCTGTCCGACACGGATGTATAGACCGTGTGGAAGTAATCCGCAAAGCACTGGACTATGCCATCCGGCTCCGTGACCGTGACGCCATCCTCCGTCACTAGGTCCGGCACCACTCGATTGACCCTCTCCTTCTTATCCAGCCACGCGATCAATTTCCCGGCCTTGTCCCCGACGTCGTACAGACGGCCCCGCTGTTCCCTACTCAGAGCCTTGGCTGCGTCAGTCGCGAGGGCCCTGTACTCCGATTGCTTAAGGCTCAATTTGTGCAGCGCCTCCTCCGTGACCTCCCCTTCCAGGGCCAGCCCTAGGTCTGCGATCTCCGCCTCAAGCTGGGCGACCTCCGCGTCTTTCCGACGCTTGGCCGCTGTAATCAAGGAGAGGGCCTCACCCCTAATCACGGTTTTGAATGCTTCCCACAAGGACACCGCCGACGTGACCGAACCGAGGTTTTCTTGAAAATAACGGTCGATCGCCTTAAGTACCTCACTACGAGTCACAGGGTCTCTAAGATGCCAAGGGTTAATTGGGGCCACCCTACCACCCACTCCTCTGGCAACATCCATACAGATCCACACCGGAGAATGGTCAGAAATACCTCGTGCCATGTGCCTGGCCTCAGAGACACGGGAAGCGTGTGCAGCCAGAGTAAGGACATAATCAATTCTGGAGAGACTGCCATGCGCACCTGAGTGGAAAGTGTACTGCCGTTGTGTGGGATGCATCATTCTCCAACAATCAACCAGCCCTAGGGTATCTATGAAATCAGGAAGCCACTTCTGAGCCCCCCCCGAAATCCTCTGCGGGTGCCTGTCAAGCAGGCCTGAGCCGACCGCATTAAAGTCACCACCCACCACCAACACTCCCTCTGGGAGATCCAGTAATGTCCTCTCTAAGTCCGCTAGGGTAGAGGGCTGCAATGCAGGGGGGACATAAACCGACACCAGGACCAGCGTCCTGCCCTCCCACCGTCCCGCTACTGCCGCGAAGCGCCCCCTATCGTCTACAGTAGTGGAGTCAACCTCAAATGGCAGAGAGGACCTGACTAGTATTCCCGCCCCTCTGGAACCCGAGGTGAACCCGGAATGCGCAACAAATTTATAGCCTTTACGATTGAGTGCATGGCACGTGTTGCCAATCAAGTGCGTCTCTTGCAAGAGGACAATATCAGGGGCACATCTCTTCAGAAATTGCAGGACAATCCCACGCTTAATACGATCCCCCAGGCCATTCACATTCCAACTGAGTATTTTGAGGCCCCTACCCCCCATCCCAGCATGTAAGGAGACCACCACCACCCGCGTGGAACCCGACCCGAACCACAGGAGCTTGCATCTTGACGCCTTGCAGAACCAAAAACAACAACAACCCCAACAACAAACCCCACCCACCCCCCACCCTGCACCCCTGCGTAAGCTCTAAAGTGCCCCCCAACTTGCAGTGTGCCTGTCGCCCCTTATAGAACTAGTCTACGGAAAGAACCCCAGAGGAGGAAAAAGCTCCCCTACTGCCCCCGCCACCCCCCGGACTATCAACCTCCCGGAGGGATCGGAGTCATGGTACTTAAGTCCTGGTTCAATGTTCGTCACCAGCACCATCTGCGCCACCAGAGCGTTCCACGCCAGGCCGCCCTTGGGGCAGTGTCTCCAGCCATTCTCCGACCATGTCGGGTGCCTCAAAAAAGAAAGTTCGCTCTTCGAACACCACCCGCAACCTTGCCGGAAAGAGCATGGCATATTTTAGTCCCATCTCACGCAGTCTTCTCTTGACCGCCATGAAGCCTTGCCGCTGCTTTTGCACCATCTGGGTGAAGTCCGGATAAAAGCTTACAGTAGTGTTCTGGAATGGCAGCGGGCCGGCCATCCGCGATGCTTGTAGTATGGCATCTCGATCCCTGAAATTAAAGATCCGGGCGACAATCGGCCTTGGTGGGGCCCCCACCTTGGGCCTCCCGCCAGGAACTCTATGGGCCCGTTCGACGGTAAAGAACTTGCTAAGGCCTTTGGGTGCCAGATGGTTCACCACCAGGTCCTCCACGAACAGGTCCACCGACTGCTCCTCCGAATTTTCCGGGACCCCAATGATGCGCACGTTGTTGCGCCTTGCACGGCCTTCGAAGTCTTCCAACCGGCGGGCGAAGTGATCATTTGCTGCCCGGAGAGTACGGACTTCCTGCTGGAGGCCGGAGACATCGCCCAGGAGGCCGGCAGTCTTGAGGTCCAAGGACTGAACCCGCTCATTAGTTTTGCAGAGGTCGGCCCGAACCAGATTGACATCAATCGATATGGCGTCTACTTTTTGTGCCAGGGTCTCAAATTGCTGCCCAATCGAGGACTTCATCCCTTCGATGGCCCCCATGATGTCCTGCAGGGTTAATTCTGTGGAGGGGGATGCCGCGTCCTTCGAGGCTTCCGACGTCGGGCCTGATCCGCCCGGGGACCCCCTCTGATGGGCATAGCGGTCCATGTTATTAGTCTGGGTGTAGGTGCCCCGCCTGGTGTTCTTGGGCTTCTGTTTTTCGGCGTCCGATCTGGTCGACATCGCAATCTGCCGTGTAGACAATCTCCTGGCCCGTACAGGGTAAATGGGCATGCAACCAGTGGCTGGCGCCGCGCACGCCCCGTCCCGGGCGCCCTGGAGACTGGAAGGCGAAAGTGAAAGTGAAATCCCCTCCCCTCCGCCGACTCTTCCCCAACCAGGCCGCTGTTGTTCAATTAGGGCACGGGCACTGTGCCAACGCAAGTCCCGGGCACCGTGCGGGGAGTAGGCCCCAAACTTCCAGGCGGTATAACTTCGGTCGCCGGTGGGCGATTTCGACCCGGACAGCAGCTCCCGCCTCAGCAGCAGCTCCCCTCCAATAGTCCGGGCATCAAGTACAGGATAATAGATAGGATAGATGCCGGAGGGAGCGAGGGTCTCGGGAGCTCTAGGCTCACGCGGCCATCTTGATCACGCGCTAAGCTCCTCCGGCCCCAGGGATTTTTAATATAGGCCAGGGGTGGGGGCTGCTCAGAATGAGCATGCCAATGCCCCCTCCACAAAACATTTTTTACAGTCTTTCTGCCCCCCCCCCCCGGGAGAGGCAGAAAGCCCACTAGGCACCAGGGATTTTTTGTCTCCAAAGTTCGAGGCGGGGGCTGCCCAGAATAGACATGCCAATGCCCCCACCCCCAACAAATGCCACAGTCAGAAAGCCCACAAGGCGCCAGGGATTTTCTTTTATATACTTTGGGGTGGGGGCTGCCCTGAATTGGCATGCCAATGCCCTCACCTCCCCAAAAAATGACAGTGTTTCTGCCCACCCCCAGGAGGCAGATGGGGGCAGTAGCCCCAGATCTGCCCCCAGAGGTGGGCAAAAGCTAGGCACCAGGGATTTAATTCCCTCAAAGTTCAGGGTGGGGGCTGCCCAGAATGGGCATGCCAATGCCCCCCCATAAGAAAAATGCCCCAGTGTTTCTGCCCCCCAGGAGGCAGATGGGGGCGGTAGCCCCTGATCTGCTCCCTCTGGGAGGCAGAATCCCACTAGACACCAGAGGGTATATTTTTTTCAAACTTTATGGGTGGGGGCTGCCCAGAATGGGCATCCCAATGTCCCCACCCACCCAAATAAATAGCCACAGTATTTCTGCCCCCCTTGAGGGCATATCGGGGCAATAGCCCCGATTTCCCCCCTCCCCAGGGCGGCAGAAAGCCCACTACACACAGACTTTTTTTCGGAATGTGCTGCCTGTGGATTTTCAGTCCTAGTGCAGCTGGCACCCAAGGAAACCTGGCAAACCTATAAAAAAAAATTAAACTAGACACCCGGGGGAATCCAGGATGTGGTGACTTGTGTGGCTCTCACTTGGTTCTGTTACCCAGAATCCCTTGCAAACCTGAAACTTTGTAAAAAGAAAAAATCATCCTCAAATTTCTGTGATGGAAAGTTCTGGAATCTACGAAGATCCACAAACTTCCACCCACCCCGCATTCCCCAAAGTCTTTCGATGAAAATGATACCTCACTTGTGTGGGTAGGCCAAGTGCCCGCGACAGGAAACGGCCCAAACCGCAACGTGGACCCACCACATTTTTACAGTGAAAACGGACCCTTTTTAGGTCTCGCCTAGCGACGCAGCGCATGCGCTGCCCGCTTGCAAGATCTATTGTCGCCGATTTTTCTTCCAAAGGGGGACAGGAGATGTGCATGCGTACGGACAGAAGATGTGCACGCGTACATATTGCGGCGTTTCAGCACAACGTGGTTTCGATTGTTTTTTTTGCCAGTGGAAGCCAAAGAATGGAAAAGAACCGCGCGTCCCCGCTGCAGGTCAATTTTCTTTCACACCAGTAGTTTAACACTTGCTGTGTACTGTGAACTCCCGGACTTCATTATGACGCACGCATCATCTGCGTCTCACCCCGCGCGGCGGCAGATGACCAAACAGAGAGCGCACATTCACACTGACGGGGCTTTTTCGCCTTAATGGAAACATTGCAGAGCTCCTCTTCGACTGTAGCTTGTCTACAAAAAAATTGCAAAGTAAACAAGTGTTTGATGCCAAAACAAGAGGCGAGGAAAAGCGAAGTTGGCAGAGGATTGCTGCATTGAAATAATCGAGCATTATTTTCACTGTGCGCCATATTTATCAACACTGCAGATGTTGTAAATGTTATTTTTGGTTCTTATTGGACCTCTGGTGTCTATTTTAGCTACTTCTTCTTTGTGTCAGGCAAAGTCACGTGTGTAAATTCTCACTGAGGTCCTTCAGCTGAATTATAAATGGGATTTTCTCTGCCCAGCAACCCAGCACATGACTTTTCCCCTGTCTGTTCCCAGAAAAAGGGCAGTGTTTACCGTCGCCATAATGGTTGCATGAACAAATTCTTAGTCTGCAAAGTCTGATTAGAGGCTAGATGACTGAACACTGTGCTTCCATGAAAGGTCAAGTAATAGAGAATTTGGACAATTGAAAGAATTGCTCAGTAGCGTTAGTTCATGGCGTAAGCAACACTCAAGTGCAAAATAGAGAAAATTAAACACGATTAGTTTTTGAGCACTGACTCGCCATGTTGATTTCACTTTGAGGTTTTGCTACTTTTTCCAGGGTTATAGAGAGATTGTGGATCAAATCGTGATATTGGCCCAGTGTAAGTTGGGAGTACCTGACTGTAACACACTGTTCGTGCCGGCTGGACCCTCGGTATCCAACTGTGCTAGTCCTGCCTTCTGCGGATTCTAGACGTGCTGTGACACTTACCAAGTAAGTCCATAAACATACCCAATGTCCTGGACCTTCTGACCTGCAAGCAGTCCTGCTTTCTTTCTGAAACCACCAAAAGACAAAGGCAGTATCCTTTCCCCCACCAGGATCAAGTCTTAGGAATCTATGAAATGTGCTGCTTCCTGGGGTGATTTACAACGAGATAACGATTTGTTGGTTTATGCAGCTGGTGGACATGACACGGGGTTAATTAGCAGAGGTCATGTGAAGTGTTAATAAGGGGGATGCTTTTTAATTATAAAGATTTTCTCTCAAACAATTTACTTAATCTGAAATATATCGTGATTTTAGGTTCGTGTGAAAAAGGATTACTCCTGCTTCAAAATAGCAGCCTCCATCACTGCACAGTTGGAAATTGTGTTGCTCTTCCCAGACCACAGGCGCACTTTCAGATACCTCCGACATGCCAGGAAATGATCAAAGTTCTGAGGGTGCGCATGCGAGGGGAGGGGTCCCACAGCACTGGGCGCTGTATTTGAAAAGATCCTAGAAGCAGATCGGCAGAGGTAGAAGCTGAGGTCCGGTGCAGAGGTTGACAAGGATTCAGGTGAGAGCAGGGAATAGCTCAGCAACCGTGCTTTAATACCCCGCTCCATTTAGTAATTGCGATTTGTCCATTCTCAGCAGCTGCTCAATATATTCTGGCACGTGACATGATTTGTGTAATTAAACATTGTCCCCTCTCTAAATTCTAGCCGTCACCACACTTTATAAATCACACGCTTTCATATTCTGCCGGCGGACCTTGTTCAGTTCACATTAACATCCGCTCTTGTATGCAGGGCTTTAAGTGGAACGGAAAAAACTGGGGATTGGGGGTCTCTAAAAGAGCTGTGGCAAACCAAATTACGGGACGTGGCCTGCACAATGAGGGGAATGGCCTAACTCTAACTCTGCACTGTACAAAACAAGCATTTGCAATGCAACAGGGCTCACATTTGAGAGTTTAAGCTATTTGCATTGTAAATGATAACGCCTTATATTTATATTTAAAACTCAACACATAAATAAAAGGCATTAGCATTTAAAATGCCAAGGGCTCAAACTCTCGCAAATGCGAGACCTACTGCAATGCTTGTTTTGCGAACTGCCTAGCTGTAGATTTTGAACCATAGCTCTGCCGGCACCTAGGGAATCCTAGCAAACCTGTACATTTTTGAAAAGTAGACACCCAGGGGAATCCAGGAAAGGGGTGACTTTTCTGGTTCTCACCAGGTTCTATTACCCAGAATCCCTTGCTGACCTCAAACTTTGTAAAAAATGTTTTTAAAAAAAACAAAACAAGAACTCATCCATTAACTTTTATCCGGACTTTACCCAACTTGTCCAGAAACAGCGGATGGGATTCCAGGGGGTGAAGCGTCGTCTCCGTGAACTGGGCCTAAAGTACTCTATTCTCTACCCTGCAAAACTCCGAGTGGAACATGAGGATCGGACTGCCTTTTTTGACTCTCCTGTGGCCGTGAGTGACTGGCTGGACTCGCTGCCGGACAGAGGTGGCCGTCCCGAGCCCTCTGCAGGCGCCGACGGTGGCGGGTCCCCTTTGGAGTGACTTTTGGTCCTTGATTTTGCCATTTTGCACTGTTCAGCTGGGTTTTACTTCTTTTGTTCATTTTGTTTCACTAGGACCTGTGTGGGGGGCGGGCGGGGACGGGTCCCTTTCCTCCTCCGGGGTCTTTTCGTAGAATGGGGTTAGTAGGGCGACAGGCACACTGCAAGTTGGGGGGGTTTTTTGGCCCGCAGGGGTGCAGGGTGGGGGGAGTTGGATTTGGGGGGGGGGGGGTTGGGGGGAAGGAAGGGTTGTTTTGTTGTGTGTTTTCTGTTTGCATGGCGAGGTATTGATTTTTGTCCAGATTCGGGAACTGTGCTGCTGACTGGGGGGCCCTTGATCTATTGGAGGGGATGGGGGGGGACGGGTTGAGGCTGATGTCATGGAACGTCAATGGGTTGGGGGACCGTATCAAACGGGGTGTAGTACTGCAGTATTTGCGTCGTCTGACTCCTGATGTGGTGTTTATCCAGGAGACGCATCTGGTTGGTAATGTTTGTCATGCAATGAACAGGGGGGGATACCGCCTCGTGGCCCATTCTGGTTTCACAACTGGTTCCAGGGGGGTGGGCATTCTCCTGCGATCCTCACTTCCGTTGGATGTCACTGGGGTAGTCTCGGATGACAGAGGGCGCTATGTGTGTCTGACTGGGAGGTGGGAGGGGCATCCCCTTTCCCTGGTCTCAGTTTACGTCCCCCCGGGCCTCCAGAACTCCACCTTCGCGGACTTGGGTCGAATGCTGCTTGAACTTCCGGATAGTCTTTTGCTTATGGGCGGGGACTTTAATTCGGTGGTTTCGGGTGACCTGGATCGTCACCCACCCAGGGCCCTCCCCGCTGCCCAGGCATGGCTTGGTGGACTGTTGGAGACCTTCGGCCTGGTAGATAGTTGGAGATTAATGCATCCGACCCAATGTCAGTACACCTTTCACTCTGGGGCGCATGGGAGTCTTTCTAGGTTAGACTATTTCCTTATGCCCGCGGCGCAGACTGGTCGGATTCGAGAGGTTAGGCACCTGGCGCGGGGTATCTCCGATCATTCCCCGCTGTGGCTGCTCTTTGACACCGAGTCGCGGTCTGCAGGGCGGATCGCTCCCATTAACCCGTGGTACCTGCGAGACCCTACGACTCGCGACAGCCTGGTTAAGGCTATGGACCAATACTTCCTTGAGAACGAGGGGTCGGTGTCGTCCGCAATGTCCCTGTGGGAAGCCTTTAAAACCGTAATCCGCGGACACGCCCTCTCCCAGATAGTGGTGGCTAAGAAGCTCAAGAGTGAGGCAGTGGTGAAGTTGGAGACTGACATCTCGGGGCTGGAGTCGACCTTGGAGACGGGTGTCACTCCGGACGGGCTCCATGCCCTCAGCCTGAAACAGTTTGAATACAGGTCTCTTGTCACTGACGCTGCCAAAACGATGTATAGGGAGCAGCAGGGTCGATTGTATGATGCCGGGGACAAGGCGGGAAAGTTGATTGCGTGGCTGGATAAGAAGGAGAGAGTGAATCGTGTGGTCCCGGAGCTGCGTGTCTCGGATGGAGTGTGTGTGACTGAGCCTGGTGAGATTGTGGAATGTTTCGCTGACCACCTCCGGGCCGTGTACTCCCCGGTGACTGATAGGGATGAAGAAGACTCTTGCCTTCTGCTGAGGGATATTGCTTTGCCCTGCCTGTCCGTCGAAGACCGTGAGCAGCTGGACGCCCCCTTGTCTGTAGATGAAATAGCAACTGCGATTCGGTCCCTTCGTTCGGGCAAGGCGATGGGTCCCAACGGTCTGCCTATTGAGTTATATAAGTTGCGCCCGGATAAACTCGCGCCCTTCCTCCGTCGTATGTTTCAGGAGTCCCTTGAGGCAGGTTCCCTTCCTGACGACCAGCGTCTGGCTACGATAGTCGTGATCCCCAAGGACGGTAAGCCACGAGACCGCTGTGCCTCCTACAGGCCTATCTCACTGCTAAACGCAGAGCCTAAAATCCTGGCTAAAGTCCTTGCCAATCGTTTGTTGAGCGTCATCTGTGAGCTGATTCATCCTGATCAGTGCGGCTTCATCCCTCATCGTAACACCGCTCTTAACTTGCGGCGTCTTCACGGCGCCCTCGCCAGGGCGGAGTACCTCTCCGAACCAGCCGTGCTGGTTTCTTTAGACGCCACGATGGCCTTTGACACCATCGAGTGGCCATTCCTCTGGGCTGTCTTGACCAAATTTGGCTTTGGGGAAGGATTTCTTGGCTGGGTGAAGCTTCTTTACACGGGACCCATGGCTCAGGTGGTGGTTAATGGGCGGGTCTCTCGGCCCTTCGCTCTCGGTAGGGGTACGAGGCAGGGGTGCCCGTTGTCCCCTCTGCTCTTTGCTCTTGCCCTGGAGCCGCTCGCTGCTTGGCTCCGCTGGGAGCCCTCGATCAGAGGGATCCGGTGGGCCCCGGGCTTCGAGGATCGGGTCTCGTTGTATGCGGACGACATTCTCCTGTATCTCACCTCGCCGCGGCAGTCGCTTAATGTTCTCTTTGATGTTCTGACTTCCTTTGGGAGAAATTCGGGTCTAACGATCAACTGGTCTAAATCCTGTGTCTATCCTATCTCCGGTGACCCTCCTCTCTTGCCGCCTCGGCTTCCGATCCAATTATCTCTGTCCGGCTTTAAATACCTGGGGATATACGTCTCGTTGGACCCGGTGGCTCGCTATGAGCAGAATCTCCTGCTTCCACTTCGGCGTTTGAGGGAGGACACGGCTCGGTGGTGTAAGCTACCCTTGTCCCCGCTGGGTCGGGCAGCACTGTTTAAAATGATGTCCCTTCCCAGATTCCTCTATGCACTTCAGAACTCCTTCGATGTCATTCCTGTGTCCTACTTTCGGGAGGTGGAGAGCCTGCAGAGGAGACTGGTGTGGGACGGACGGGCGCGTATCGCTCTGGCAAAGCTCACTCTCCCCTGGTACGACGGGGGCATCGCGCTTCCCGACATTCGCAGGTATTATTGGGCCTCACAGCTATCGGCCGTTAACCATGCCACGTATGCGCCTGGCTTGAATCCGGCGTATGAGATGGATAAATTCCTGCTTCCCGGCGGAAACTATAACAGGGCACTTTAGTCCAGCTCGGCTGGACGGACCCTTACGGGCCCTACTAAGATTGCGGTTCGGATCTGGAAGGCGGCCAATGTAGCCATGGGCTGGAGTGAGCGATTAACATGTGCTACTCCTCTGTTTGCCTCCGACCGACTGGGAAGCCTCTGGACAACGAAGGGGTTTGAACGTTGGGACACGATTGGTATTAGTAGAGTGGGAGACTTATGGATTAAGGGTGCGGTTAAAACATTCGCGGCGCTCCAGAGCGAATACGAACTTACGGAAAGGGAGTTCTTCCGCTACGCCCAGGTTCGGCATGCCCTGCTCTCTGTTTTTGGGGAGGGGACCAAGATCCCGGCTTCTTCGCCCCTCGAGGACCGCATACTCGATGGTCATGTCCCCGACAGTACTATCTCTTTAATTTATAAAAAACTTATCAATAATCGGGCTGACCTCTTGGAGCGCCTTCGGGAGGCGTGGACGGGGGATGGGGTGGAACTGGACGACGAGGACTGGCAGTCCGCACTGTCGTCCCCCAAGGAAGTGGCCATTCCAGCCCGTCTCCGCCTGGTCCAGCTTAAGATTCTCCACCGGGTGTATGTGACGGGTCCCCGTTTGATCTCGATGGGATTTTCTGAAGACGGGCTCTGTAAGCGGGGATGTGGGCTCAGTGCCACCTTTCTCCATATCCTTTGGGAGTGCCGCGAGGTGGCGGAATACTGGCGCCGGGTTCATGTGGTCATGGGACAAGTCACCGGGGTTGCGCTACTGCCGGAGGTGCGTCGCTGTGTCCTGAATGTGTGGGAGCCCAATGATTATAGCGCGGCTCAGACCCGGTGGGCGGCCCTGGGGAACATGATTGCCAAGAGAGATATAGCGCAGCTTTGGGGTTCCCAGCGGCCTCCCACCGTGTCCGTATGGAAGGAGAACATGGACTGGTGCATGTTCAGGGAGAAGACTGTGTATGTGGCTCGTGGTAAACCGGGGGCATGGGGTAAAATCTGGGGGCAATGGAACGCGTATCGTGGGGGTATCTGTACTCCCCCCCTAGTGGACACCGATATTGCTTTGTCCCCCTGACCCTTGATGGTTCCTTGCGACTTTTGGAATAACCGAATACAGACGTTCCTCTCCCGTGACCCCCCCCCAGCCTATCAGTACTCCTTCCTCTTGATAGCTATTTGCAGGTCTGAAGTAGAGTCCCCCGGATGTAGCCTGACCCACACTTTTTGCCCTTATGCCTCGCCTTTTGTTTTTAGTTGTTATTTATGTTAAACCTATGTATCCTGCTTCCCTAGGAATATCCGGAGCCATGTACGGGGCTGGGCCCCGGGAGTCGACTACTGCCTTAACAACTGTATGATCCTTTCTGAATCTAGCGGCCGGCCCTGGTGGTTGTAGGCCCATGCTTGTAATTGATTTATTGTTCAATAAAATTTTCAAAAAAAAAAAAAAAAAAAAAAAAAAAACCAAAACATTTTCCTCACATTTCTGCAATATAAGGTTCTGGAATCTGCGTGGATCCACTAAATTCCCCGCACCCCACATCCCCCAAAGTCTTCCGGGGAAATTGGTACTTCACTTGTGTGGGTAGGCCTAGTGCCAGTGACAGCAAACGGCCCAAAACACAACGTGGACACACCACATTTTTAGAGTGAAAACTGACCCTTTTTAGCAAAGTGCCTAGCTGTAGGGACATAGCCTATTTTTGCTATTTTTTGTGCTTTCAACCTTCTTTCAGTTAATAGTAGAAATGGGTATTACTGCAATAATGGATCCTGGAAAGCTATACAGTTTAGAAAAGTAGACAACAATTTGAATGCAGCAAGGGGTCATTTGTGTAGATTCTTCAAGGTTTCTTTATAGAAACGAACAGTTAAAAATAGGAAAAATTGAAAATGAGTTGAAAAAAACAGCCATTGGAGTTTGGGCTCAGAAACACATTTTGGTGAAGGCACTTTTTAAATTGTGTGGTTAAAAATACCACTTTTAGAAAGTGGGCATTTTCTTACTTTACCACCCTGTGCCTGCCTGAGGAATGAATGTCTGGTTTAGGCTGACAGCTGGGTTGTTTGTGCATTCACTCTAGACAGTCACACAAAGGGAGCTGAGGTGTGACCTGCATATCCTGACTGCCCCATCACAAGGCATGAGGGGCCTTCTTGAGCTAGAGTGGAGGGAGGAGTTGTCATTGACACCTGAATAGGGCTGTGCCTGGCCTCACACAATGCCGTCTCCACTCCACTGCAGTGTGTCTGAAGCCAAGGGAGGGCAAGACAGAACGTGTGCACTAAAAATACTATCCTTTTAAGTATGCCTACTTCAAAGGCCAAAAGGGGTATAAGTATTGGACCTGTAAACCCAGACTTTTATTACAATTCTGGATCAAGCTGAGACTCTGCCAAAAGGAATAGCTAGAGTACTGCGCCTTTGTTGTGTTGCTTTGCTGGGTTGGCCTGCAGTAGCTGCTTCTGTCTTGGAAGGGACAAAGATTGGACTTTGCTTTATTACCTGCTTAAGAAGATTCTCCAAAAGCTTGAGTGTGCTTGCCTCCTGTTAAGAAGTCTTGGGGCCATCAAAGACTTAACCTACAGCATCCCTGAACTGCACTGCTGGGAGTTCTGACCTGCCAAGTGTTGCCAATTCCAGTTCCGGGCCCATGGAGGTGGTTCTGCTGCTTCTGGACTTAAAAATCCATGCATCGCTGTAGGAGAGTGGCATCGACTGCATAGTTGCTCCCAACTGTTTGCTGATATTTTGACTGTTTTATGACTCTAGCCAGGTTGTGGCCCTGCTATCCAGGACCCCAGCCTATCTGCTTCTTCTCTAAACTGATGTGAGTACCCTAGGTACAACCCAATTGGATACTGAGGATACCCTGTCAGCCCTTGTAGATGGTACCCTAGGTACCCAGGGCATGGGTCCCTCAGAGGCCTACCAGGGCTGCAACACTTGTTGTGCCACCCTGGGACAGCCATACCAAATGACACCACCAGATCACTACTGTAGTCTGGGTAAGGTGGTGCTTGCACCCCCTTACAGGGATACAGGTACCCTGTATCCCACCTATGTACAACACATATATTCTCATTGGTCACCCCTCAAGCAGGCCTTGCTAATCCTACAAGGCAGAGTGCTGAGATATGCGTGAGGGGGGACCCCTACCTGAGTAGGGCCCCTCTGCAACCCTCGTAAAAATCATTGCTGGGTTGTTTGTAGTGTAGCCATACCATATACTCTTAACCGCATGTACTGCTCGATTTTCCCGGCCTTTCCTTGTGTTAACGGGTGACTAGTGTGACTTCAGTCTCTTTCCATCCAAGTCTAAGGGTTAGAGTAGTGAATGGAGCCTATTTACTAGGCACTTTGACATGATCCGGTGCTCTTCCCCATAGATCAGGGCTTACATACATAGCCTAGGGGATAGATTCGTTAGTATTAGGGATAACCTGTCCTGTAGTGAGGGTATTTCATGGAGCCGTGCTAGATTCAGGCCTGGTAGGCCTCAAACGGGAGAGACTCCATCTTTCTTTCTGCTCCGGCAGCTTGGGAAGCTTCTAGGTCGAGGGTGATGTTTTAGTTATGAGGTGTTATTCGCTTGGAGAGAACCGGTTCAGGCCGGCCCTTATCGAAGGATTGTATTTTTCTTCATGCCGAAGACACTACATCAGGCCGGCCGGCTGGGAACGTGTCCTTGGCACGGGGAGGTACAAGAATTCGGTGGGCGGTAGGTTACGGGCTGGAATTTTCCATGAGAGAATGCACCTCCATATTAGTGAAAGTCTGAGGCAGATACTGGCACTTGCTTGTAGTCCGTAAGCGGCACCTGGCCGTTAGCAGAAAAGCTACTACTTATTTCAGGGAAGACAGATGACGAACTGGAAGGTGAAGGAAAACCAAGAAATAGATATTCCAAAGAGAAGAGAGTAGCCGATGAGGAAGAGGTCCCAGTGACTCGGAGAGAGAGAAGGGAGTAGATCCGTGACTGCGGAGGTGTGACTTCCAGGCGAAGCCGAGGCACAGACGAGAAGGGAACCTAGATGACCATTGAGTGCAGGCTACATACGACCAAGGTGATGTCGACCCCTTTTTACTAGTGTACACAACTTAATCTTTCGCTTTTCTTTGCAGGTTATGATATATATATATATATATATACTATGTTCTGTGAGTGTGTATGTAGTAACTAAATAAAGTATATAGTTTGTAGTGAATCAACATTTGCTGCGTGTTCTTGTATAAGAGGGTAGCCTATTCTTCTAATCAGTTGTGACTTGAAATGAACAGATGCTAACCCTGATCAGGTAAGTGGTAACTGGATAAGGGAGAAGGGAGTCCCTCGAACTGGAGAACAGGTTGTGCTCAACTAGCGATCTTTGTGTGATCTGATATATAGTAACACTGATTCCCCTGTCGTATGTCATGGTAATAAAAGGATGAGCTCGTGCTAAGGCTGCCGGCTGGGCAGGAAGTCCTGGGTCTGTTTGAGACCGCGAGGCTGCCACTTGTCTGAGGCTGCCGTCTGGGCAGGAAGTCCTGGGTCCGTTTGGGACCGCGAGGTTGGGGCTGCCGTCTGGGCAGGAAGTCCTGGGTCTGTTTGAGACCGCGAGGCTGCCACTTGTCTGAGGCTGCCGTCTGGGCAGGAAGTCCTGGGTCCGTTTGGGACCGCGAGGCTGCTACTTGTCTGAGGCTGCCGTCTGGGCAGGAAGTCCTGGGTCCGTTTGGGACCGCGAGGCTGGAGCTGCCGTCTGGGCAGGAAGTCCTGGGTCTGTTTGAGACCGCGAGGCTGCCACTTGTCTGAGGCTGCCGTCTGGGCAGGAAGTCCTGGGTCCGTTTGGGACCGCGAGGCTGCTACTTGTCTGAGGCTGCCGTCTGGGCAGGAAGTCCTGGGTCCGTTTGGGACCGCGAGGCTGGAGCTGCCATCTGGGTAGGAAGTCCTGGGTCTGTTTGAGACCGCGAGGCCGCCACTTGTCTGAGGCTGTCGTCTGGGCAGGAAGTCCTGGGTCCACTTAGAACCACGAGGCTGCCACTTGTATTATAGGAGGTCTTGATATATATATATATATATATAATAGGAATTCCCTGTCCTTAGGTGGTACATATATATGTGGTTATTTAGGTGTAAATAGGCCCTAGGGAGGGGGTAACGTTCTGATTTGGGTCAGGGAGGCTCTGTTGAGCGGGTTCTATCTGATCCGAAGACCCAAGCAGAACATTTGGCGTCACGAACCGTTTACGAAACCTGTGTGCGTTGTGATTGTCTTGTGTTTGCTTTCGGCGCGTGCGTGGTTTTCTTTGCATTCTCTTTTTATATATTTGCGTGTATTGGTTTTTTTTTTTTCTCCTTCTCTTCCTTTCTTTCCTCTCCATTTCTTTTTTTTTTCTCTCGCAATGTTTTCTAAAAAATCTAAATCTACTTTTAAGTTGCCCGTTGATATTCCCGGATGGGATTCAACGCCTTATGGAGCCTTAGCCCGTGAGTGGGCTGACTCTACTGGTTTGAGTGAAAATTGGAATTCTTCTTTGGAGTCGGCGGAACCGGCTGATGTGATTGCTTGTTTGCAGAAGGCACCTGTATTGAAGGGTGAGGAGATTCCCGTTTTGGGGCGCAGAGGTTGGGTTCTTCTGTCTGCGTATCGGATTCTGCATGAGAGATTATTGAAATTACAGATTTCTCTTAAGGATGTGGAAGCACACTTTGTTGAGGTTCAGAATTCTCATACTTTGTTGCGGTGTCAAAATAAGTTGCTTTCTGACAAACTTGACACTTACCAAACGATTGCCGAAAGGGCGGTTGTGCGGATTGCTCGTTATAAATACAAAAACAGGCGCGGTCGGGTTTCGACGCGAAAGGTGCGTCTAGTCGTGGCGAAAGCTGGACTAGATTGGAATCCTGATGAATGGGATGGTAATATCTGGAACTCGAGTGCCTCTTGTTCCTCGGGTGAGGAGTCTGTCAAGCGCGAGTCCTCTCGTTCCCGTCGTGAATGTAAGTCTACTTCCCGCACCTCGGAAGGTGTACCATGTGATGGTGCTCGTTCTTCGGGTGGGATCGATGCCCCTTACACTGCTTGTCCCTCTACGAGCACTGATCGGGTTCCTTGTGATGCTCGTCCTGCGGTCTCTGCGCATCCAGTTTTTCGTCGGAAGTTGCAGCAGTCTCCCAATGCTCCGCAGGGTGTTTCTTTAGACTGTTTAGAAGACTTTACTCAACAAGAAATTAGTGATATTTTGCAGCGATTTCGGCAGCGGGCTGGTGAGACCTTACTGACATGGATGGTGCGCCTTTATGAACTGGGCGCTGCTGGTATTATGCTGGATACTGGCGATTGTTTGAAATTTTGTTCTTTGAGTTTGGATTCTACTGTGCAGGATCATTTTCGTAACTATAATGGTGGTGGTCAAATTTCTTTACTCCAATTGGCGACTGAGGGTTGTAATATAAAATATCCTACTGAATCTGACTGGCCTGTCAATGACAAGCCGTGGTATACCTTGCGTGATGCTGCGCAACGTCTTAAGGAGGAGGTGATGAAAACGGCTATTTTTCTGGGTACTGCTGACAGGTTGCTTGATGGGATGTTGACGTCTTCTATGCGGAATCGTATTATTCGTTCTTCTCCTGTCGCCTATAAGCAGGTCATGATGACTTTATTGATTAACCAGACTGGTAATGTGTTATCTACGGTGTTGGAATCGGTGCGCCAACTCGGTGAGTTGGGTGAATGGTTTAAACCTGAACGTCAGTCCCGGTCTGACACTCGTACTCCTGGTGAAAATAAATTTACTAGACGTGATATCTTTTCTGGTCTTTTGGCTGATGGTGTGCGTCGGGAAGACATTGATGGTGAGACTACTGCTCGTTTGTGGGAGTTGTTTCGCAAACGGGGCTTGGATCGAAAGGAGGGCGCCCGGCGTGTTCGAACGACTGAGTGTGATCGTGGTTGTTCTGACGGTAGCGGTGATGATGACCGCCGTGGGCGCTCTGATCGTCGTGCTGATCGGCGTTCTGTACGTGATGTGTCCCCCCGTCGAGAGAGAGACAGGGAGAGAGAGGGGGAAAGGGAAAGGGGGAGAAATGATTATGCTTACAGCAGGCGTAGAGATAATAGGGATCAATCTCCTGAGTTGAGGAGGAGAGAGGATCGTCACAGTTTGGTTGATCGTAACCCGCGGTACAATACTGAAGATTCGAATCCGTTCCGTACGGGGAATGGATATGAACAGGAGGTACCGATACCTGAGAAACGTGAGAGTCTTTATCCTGATTTGTCCTGGTACACAGAATGCAGTAAGAATGACTAGGAAATAGGTCAAGCTCCGGTACACAGATGGGCTCATAGAGATAATAGACCCTATGTAGATATTGATATTTATTGGAGACATCGTAATATCCAAAGGGCCCGAGCATTGGTAGATACAGGAGCGGAGGCCACTCTTATTCATGGAAAATCAAAGAAGTTTACAGGTCAGCCTTTTACTATTACCGGATTAGGTGGAAAAGAAACCCCTGCAGTTCAAACTTTGCTTGAAATGAGAATAGGTAGAATCCCTAGAAAAGAATATTCTGTATTAGTGGTGCCACTCTTAGAATTCATAATTGGAATTGACATTTTGAAAGGAATGACGTTGCATCTTGATGATGGGTGTTACCAATTTGGAACGACGCATTATATATCGTCCAGACCTATACGGGTTGGTCGTTTAAGAATGCCCCCCATACAAGTTCCCCAGGCGACCAAAGTGGTTTGTCAGAAGCAGTATCGTATTCCAGGTGGTCATGAGGAGATTAGTACCACTATTCAGGAGTTGGTGGATGCAGGTGTTATAACTCCAGTTACTTCTGCTTGGAATATCCTGTTTGGCCGGTGCGTAAGAGTGATAATTCTTGGCGTATGACTGTTGATTATCGAGAATTGAACAAACACACGCCCTCTTTGACTGTCGCAGTACCGGATGTTATTACCCTAATTGAAAGAATCCAAAAACATCCAGGTACATGGTATGCGTCCATTGATATTGCTAATGCTTTCTTTTCTATTCCAATTGCCCCTGAGTGTCAGGAACAGTTCAGTTTTACGTGGAACGGGCGTCAGATGACGTTTAGAAGTCTTCCTCAGGGCTATGTGCATAGTCCTACTATATGTCACCGGCTGGTGGCAGAGCATTTGGCTGAGGTACCGGTTCATCCCCAAATTCAGATATGTCATTATATTGATGATGTTTTGATCCAAGGCGAAACACAAGAGGATGTTCAGACACAATTAGACAGAGTCATTGAGTGTCTGCGTGAGAAAGGTTGGGAGATCAATCCGGATAAATTACAAGGTCCGTCCCAGGCTGTAAAATTTTTGGGTATTAATTGGCATGAGGGGCACCGTGAAGTGATCCCTCAAGTTAAACAGAAGATTCTTGATTTTTCAGTTCCGAGGAATAGGAAGGAAGCCCAAAGCTTCATTGGTTTATTTGGTTTTTGGCGCCAGCATATTCCTCATTTGAGTCAAATATTGGCCCCCTTGTACCGGGTTACACGTAAAAGGAATGTATTTGAATGGGATAAGCCACAGCAAGATGCGTTTAGCCTGGCAAAAGAGGCAATTCAACATGCTATGGATTTATGGCCTGTACGTGATGGTGATGTGGATTTGAATGTGTCTGTACAGGGCCCTTATGCAAATTGGAGTTTGTGGCAGAAACAAGGCAGGAGTAAAGTACCGTTAGGTTTTTGGACCAAAAAGCTACCTGATGCTGGTGAGCGTTATACACCCTTTGAGAAACAGTTACTTGCTTGTTATTGGGCTTTGGTGGATACCGAGCAATTGACTTTGGGACATGATATATTCTTGCGTCCTGAAATTCCTATTATGCAGTGGGTTCTGAGTTCACCGAGAACTCACCGAATTGGGCATGCTCAAGAGGCGAGTGTGATTAAATGGAAATGGTACATACAAGACAGGGCACGTGTGGGCCCGAAAGGAGTTGCTTCTTTACATGAGCAGGTGGCGCGAGCACCGTCGACTGAGATTGAGAGTGAGTGTTCCGTACCTTTAGCGCAGGAGTCTCCTGTTAAATGGGGTAGACCTTTTGATGATTTGTCCGCAGCGGACAGAAATCATGTTTGGTTCACAGATGGTTCAGCGAAGTTTATAGGGACGACACGGCACTGGAAGGCGGTGTCCTATAATCCGATCACGCAGAAACTGCTGAGCACAACTGGTGAAGGGAAGAGCAGCCAATTTGCCGAGCTTTACGCTGTTTACCAAGTTTTGAAACAAGAGTTACCTGGTACATGTCATATTTTCACCGATTCTTGGTCCACTGCCAATGGACTGGCTGTTTGGTTGCCGACTTGGCATTCCCATAATTGGAGGTTACACTCCAAGGAATTGTGGGGAAAAGAGTTATGGCAAGAGATTTGGGAGATGCTCCCACAGAGTACTGTTACAGTCTTCCATGTGGATGCTCACACCCCGATAGACTCCCTTGACAAATTTTTTCATAACATTGCAGATGAGAAATCTAAAATTGCTGAGGCAGTGGTGGACAGGCAAGATTCTGATATTGCGGGATTGGCGAAATGGGCACACCAGAAGGCAGGACATTTTGGAGAGAAGGCCACTAGCAGGTGGGCTGCTGATCGAGGAATTTATATTCCACTAGATCTAATTAAAAATGTTATTTTACATTGTCCCGTTTGTCAACATATCAGACAGCGTAAGGTACCCCAAATTGTTAAAGGTCATTTACATCGCGGGAAACTGCCCGCTCAAATTTGGCAGATTGATTACATCGGTCCACTTCCCATGAGTAGGAATTGTCAATATGTTTGTACAATTGTCGATACATATAGTGGCTTGCTGGTAGCCCTCCCATGTAAGCAAGCTACCCAATTGAATACCATCAAAACATTAGAATTGATTATGATGTATTATGGTGTGCCATTCCAAATTCAATCTGATAATGCATCCCATTTTCGTGGAAGATTGGTACAGGAATTCTGTGCGGAAAATAATATTGAATGGATATTCCATATACCCTATTACCCGCAGGCCTCAGGCCTGGTGGAAAGATTGAATGGCCTGTTAAAGGACCAATTGCGCAAGTTAACAGATGACAAGTATAAAAATTGGCGAGACTTTCTACCCCAAGCACTATTGATTTTGAATAATCGTCCTTTTTTTAAATGCTGAATCTCCACTTATGCGTTTGTTTCCCCCGAATGTTCAGACTATGCCTAATGAAATCAGAGAAACTGTGATGTATTGGGAAATTACTCCCGAAGCTCTGGCTCCATGCAGAGCGACCCCAGGGTCGGCAGGTTTAGACTTGCATGCCATGGATGACACCGTTCTAGAAAGTAAGAATCGGGTCATCATTGCTACCGGTGTTGGTATTCATATACCACCTGGGACTTTCGGATTCATCGCCCCTAGATCGGGGCTGGCTGTAAAAGGCATCCAGGTGCTTGGAGGTGTAATTGACAGTGACTATCAGGGAGAAATTAAGGTACTTCTGCTAAATAGCAGTGAGGTTGACTTACTGATACACCGCACTGACCGAGTGGCTCAATTACTCATTATGCCTGTTTTCAGTGGTGAAATACTGAAAGGCACTGCCCCAACTTTGCTAACTGTACGAGGCCAGAAAGGTTTTGGCTCTACGGATAACCCTGGGGCCAGGGTTTGGGTGCAGTCGCCTAAGAGTCCCCCTGAACAAGCAGAGGTCATTGCCACCGGTCAGGACAATACCATTTTGGTTATGAGGCCAGGGAAAGATAGCTGGGAAGCGGTCCCAGCTGATAAATATTATTTACGAGAATGATTAATGCCTGTATTTGGTTCTCTTTCAGATCATTCTTTGGACTGTTGCTGCAGGATGTGTCGGAACTGGACTCCTTTTGGGATGGTTCGACGAGAGAGAAGGGATTCCGTCAACCCGGGATGAACTGAGAACCCGAGTGTTGCGTTCCTTCAATGCGTGGGATTCATCATCGAACTTTTGGACACTACTGGCCAAGAGAGTGACTGATGCCCCTCACTTCTGTTTGACACCGATGAGATCTGTACGTGACATTCTGGCGACTTGTCTAGTTGCTGTCCCCGCCTCATTGGAGACTTTAGTTCATATTTGTAATGTTTCGAAGGCTCGTCCCAATATTCTCCTGGGTGATTTTGCTACCCATGTATATTGCCCCTTGTGCACTGAATTGCCGAATGAGCAACTCCCCATCCAGTCCCAAATAATTACGTATAATATCACACGAGGTGATCTATGCTTCTTTCTTACATGTAATCCTAGTGCAATCTCTGAATGTCTGCGCCTAAAACTAAAAGGCGCCACTTCATTTACGTCTCATGAACGGACTTTGTGCTTTCAAAGGACACCAACCACATGTGTTTCAGTTCAGAACAATATGACTTGCAATAGTTTGGTAGTTACCCCCAGTCACTATCGTGCGATGTTACTACCTGCCGGATGGCTTTTCTCATGTGGTAATACTTCCTGGCCATATGTCCCTGCAAACATTTCCGGAGGCCCTTGTGCCATTACGAGACTCAGTTTGCTAATGTTTTCGTCACACCCGAATGCCAACTCTCGTGTGCTTCGAGATACTGTGATGTTACAGGAGGATTGTGACTCATCTTTGCATTTATATTCCAAGTCTGAATATCTTAGCCTAGCTGTTTCAATTATTGGTGTTCCTGCTTTGGCGGTTTATAATGCCAAATCCATTGGGAAAATGGCTTGCTGGATGGTGAAATCTATTAATCATACTTCTACAGTCTTGTCTGACTTGCTATTAGACGCCCAGGGTGAACGTAGGGCCATTTTGCAAAATAGAGCAGCCATTGATTATCTTTTGCTTAAACATGGACATGATTGCTCGGACTTTGAAGGCCTCTGCTGTTTTAACTTATCTGATCATACACAATCCATTCGTGCACACCTGGATAAGTTGCATGACTTGACGGAAGAAGTTAGAAAACACATTGATCAGGGTTGGTTTGACTGGCTCTTTAATTGGTTACCGGATATACACATGTTACGCCACACATTAGGTGGCATTCTGATTGCTGTCGCTGTTTTGATTGCTATCTGTTGCTTCATTCAGTGTATTCCTTCATTACTTCAATTCTGCACACTTGGTACTAGACGTAGATCAGTTAGCTTTGTTTCATATTATTCTTCCACAGATGTTAGCTCCATTTAATGAATGTATAATAGACTGAAGTCAAGGGTGAAATGTACTGCTCGATTTTCCCGGCCTTTCCTTGTGTTAACGGGTGACTAGTGTGACTTCAGTCTCTTTCCATCCAAGTCTAAGGGTTAGAGTAGTGAATGGAGCCTATTTACTAGGCACTTTGACATGATCCGGTGCTCTTCCCCATAGATCAGGGCTTACATACATAGCCTAGGGGATAGATTCGTTAGTATTAGGGATAACCTGTCCTGTAGTGAGGGTATTTCATGGAGCCGTGCTAGATTCAGGCCTGGTAGGCCTCAAACGGGAGAGACTCCATCTTTCTTTCTGCTCCGGCAGCTTGGGAAGCTTCTAGGTCGAGGGTGATGTTTTAGTTATGAGGTGTTATTCGCTTGGAGAGAACCGGTTCAGGCCGGCCCTTATCGAAGGATTGTATTTTTCTTCATGCCGAAGACACTACATCAGGCCGGCCGGCTGGGAACGTGTCCTTGGCACGGGGAGGTACAAGAATTCGGTGGGCGGTAGGTTACGGGCTGGAATTTTCCATGAGAGAATGCACCTCCATATTAGTGAAAGTCTGAGGCAGATACTGGCACTTGCTTGTAGTCCGTAAGCGGCACCTGGCCGTTAGCAGAAAAGCTACTACTTATTTCAGGGAAGACAGATGACGAACTGGAAGGTGAAGGAAAACCAAGAAATAGATATTCCAAAGAGAAGAGAGTAGCCGATGAGGAAGAGGTCCCAGTGACTCGGAGAGAGAGAAGGGAGTAGATCCGTGACTGCGGAGGTGTGACTTCCAGGCGAAGCCGAGGCACAGACGAGAAGGGAACCTAGATGACCATTGAGTGCAGGCTACATACGACCAAGGTGATGTCGACCCCTTTTTACTAGTGTACACAACTTAATCTTTCGCTTTTCTTTGCAGGTTATGATATATATATATATATATATACTATGTTCTGTGAGTGTGTATGTAGTAACTAAATAAAGTATATAGTTTGTAGTGAATCAACATTTGCTGCGTGTTCTTGTATAAGAGGGTAGCCTATTCTTCTAATCAGTTGTGACTTGAAATGAACAGATGCTAACCCTGATCAGGTAAGTGGTAACTGGATAAGGGAGAAGGGAGTCCCTCGAACTGGAGAACAGGTTGTGCTCAACTAGCGATCTTTGTGTGATCTGATATATAGTAACACTGATTCCCCTGTCGTATGTCATGGTAATAAAAGGATGAGCTCGTGCTAAGGCTGCCGGCTGGGCAGGAAGTCCTGGGTCTGTTTGAGACCGCGAGGCTGCCACTTGTCTGAGGCTGCCGTCTGGGCAGGAAGTCCTGGGTCCGTTTGGGACCGCGAGGCTGGGGCTGCCGTCTGGGCAGGAAGTCCTGGGTCTGTTTGAGACCGCGAGGCTGCCACTTGTCTGAGGCTGCCGTCTGGGCAGGAAGTCCTGGGTCCGTTTGGGACCGCGAGGCTGCTACTTGTCTGAGGCTGCCGTCTGGGCAGGAAGTCCTGGGTCCGTTTGGGACCGCGAGGCTGGAGCTGCCGTCTGGGCAGGAAGTCCTGGGTCTGTTTGAGACCGCGAGGCTGCCACTTGTCTGAGGCTGCCGTCTGGGCAGGAAGTCCTGGGTCCGTTTGGGACCGCGAGGCTGCTACTTGTCTGAGGCTGCCGTCTGGGCAGGAAGTCCTGGGTCCGTTTGGGACCGCGAGGCTGGAGCTGCCGTCTGGGTAGGAAGTCCTGGGTCTGTTTGAGACCGCGAGGCCGCCACTTGTCTGAGGCTGTCGTCTGGGCAGGAAGTCCTGGGTCCACTTAGAACCGCGAGGCTGCCACTTGTATTATAAGAGGTCTTGATATATAAATATATAATAGGAATTCCCTGTCCTTAGGTGGTACATATATATGTGGTTATTTAGGTGTAAATAGGCCCTAGGGAGGGGGTAACGTTCTGGTTTGGGTCAGGGAGGCTCTGTTGAGCGGGTTCTATCTGATCCGAAGACCCAAGCAGAACACCGCATTATAAGTATATCGCGATAGCGTGATAACTTGAGAATGGCTACACAGAACCATATCGTGTTTGTTGTCAAACATGTAGGAATCATACCCCCAGTCCAGCCATGGGCATGAGGGCATGATTCCCCCCTGCTAGAGGGGCGATATGGGAAAAGCGGCAGAATTTAGACACCAATTTAAAAGTGCACACGTATCACAAAATGGATGCTACTCGCCACCCACACGACTCTGGCTGCCTGTTGCTGGGCAAAACCCCAGCCTCGACAGCTGGACAATAGGGATCCTGTTGCAGGGAGGTGCCAGCACCTTCCCAGACAGGCTATGTGGATTGGAACTGGGTGGGTGCACCATAGGATGCCTTTCAGAGTTGCACGTAGGCTGCTACAGCGCCTACATTCTGCATACACCGTCTGGAACCGGTTCAGGGGCATCCTGCCACTCGCCCCGGCGGGAAACACACAAAGGGGAGAGGGTGTAGCCACCCTTTCCCGCCTCAACTCTCATTGGTGGGCTCTGATCTGGACCCTCCCCTAATCTCTTCGATAAAGGTGAATACTGTGTCCCCAGAGCCTCAGAGTAATCTTGGACTTCACAGACCTGACCTTCGACGAGCTGCTGCCCAGCTGACTGAAGAAATCTCCCTTGGGGTAAAGGAGTTACCCCCCTGCTTGGCAGGCACCTGAAACACTGCAAGTGACCCGGTTGGAACTTCGCTGCTCCTTCGGACATCGACGACTCCTCTCAACCTTGAGGTGGGTTTCCTAGCATCCCAGAGGCCAGTGAGTGTGCCCAGCAAGGCTGATATGTTCATCTTGCGTGGGTTGCGGTTGCCAAGGCTTAGTGGATCCAATCCGGACACCAACACCACAGCGACCCTCAACCTTCGTGGGACAGTCGCCCTCCAGAAGCTGGCCTTCCTTGAAGCCTCCCGGAGCCCGTGGCTGCAGATCCAAGCTACACCTTTTCCACTTGAAGCACTCAACATTGAAGGGCTCTTTTCCTTGAGCTCCCTGGTCACTGTGCCGTGACCCAGACTGTCCCCTCTGCTTTCAGGTTCTCCTCTACAAGATCTACAACTTCATTCTTTACGACATCAACGCTTTTGGCTAGCAGCAGTTTTGTACATTTTCCCATTGAAAATCAGCCCGCGACCCGACATCGAAAACGACCTATGCACCCGGCTTCCCTGGGGCAGGTAACAGTGGTACCTCGGTACTCTCGTGGTAATGGGCTCCCCAAAAGCTTAACTCTAAGCTCCCAACTTTGAACTCCTGCTAGAAGTGTCTTTAATCTTTAAAAAACCAAACCGCGACATTCTCCATAGGCTTTAATAGAGATCCCGATAGCAGCTATTACCACTGCACGTGCCTCCCGTGGGTCCCCTTCCTCATCACCTGGGGTAGATTCTTAAGGGGCCAGCGATTCTAAATGCCCTAGGCATTGTCTGTAGAATTGTCTTGGTTCTTATACCACTTTTTTAATATATGGTTTGGTCCCCACCTGGGGCCCTGTGATTCCAGTGGTATTTATTGTATCTATAAATGCTTGTTTGAATTGTAACTTTACCTCTAGCCTCATAAAGAGACTTGTGGGATTCTGTTTAGAATAAATACATACATTTTATATATATACCTGTGTGGACTACTCTTTCATTTGGTCATTCAAGAGGTTATCTATGGTAAAACAATAAGCTTAACACTCCTTCAAGACTTAGCCTGAAGGCTGCTCTCCACAGCTACCACTAGGATAGCTTTCTTTAAAGGTTGTCTTTAACCTATCACCTTAAGAGTCAAATTGGGCTGGTGCAAGGTGGCCACTATAACTAGTGACCAGCATATGCCAGGTCAACATCTCACAATCGCCTATCCAGTGAAGTTTTTCCCTCCAGAAGCCTGCTGTGCGTTTGAAAAACCAACTCATCGCCATGGTGCAGCTGAAAATAAAATTTGATGCAGCACCTGTTCGTGGCCACAGCCAGAGTCTCCGACGTCTAAGACCACTGCACTGACTCAAACGCGGGCCATGCTGCGCAGCTTAAAGAATTGACACACCACCGATCCACAGCTGAAAGAATCCAAGCAGCGCCTGTTTTGTCGCCACATAGACCTCCAGCACGTCTGTAATTCCACGCATTGCACCTGGCAACATTTTCAACACATCGCCCGAAGCATCGATTCTCCCTGCAGTGCGGAATCAACGCAACACGTCTCCTACGTTCAGCAGAACTGACGTCTCCATTTCCCTAGGACTCCAGAACCGACGCTTTGTTGTGTTTTCCGATGCTTTCCTCCTTTGAGGTTGTTTTTTGTCTTGGATTTTGACGCATCAAAAGGTACTTTGTGCTACTTTCACGCATTCATACAGTTCAATGGACAGATTTTCTGAAACCTTTTCGAATTGATATTTTGAGTTATGTACATTGGATTTTTGTCGCTTAGGTTAAAGATTGTTTATTTTTAGGTCTCGCACAGCTTTGCAGCGCATGCACTGCTCGCTTGTGAGATCTATAGTCGTTGGTTTTCTGTCTGGCTTCTTTGGAAGTGGGGTGGAAGTTCCACCCATGCTTTTTAGTGCGTCAAACGCTCGCTTTTTACTGGTAGTGAGGCTTGTTTGTTCCCTCCCAGTCTCCCTTTTTCCTCACCCACCCGACTGGAGATTTCTGTTTGCGCATATTCTTTCAGTGGCAATAGCAGCAAAGCGGCTTTTTTTTTTAGGAAAAAGTGGTGTAATGTGTTCTAATACAGCACTTGGCGAATTTTTAGAATTGTGTTTTACATCAGTGCTGCAATGTTTTAAAATACGGCACTCATGCGTTCTGCTCTATACTATAGCTCTTTAGAGCGCATGTCATTTTCACAACCTCAGCGTTTTGTTTTATACCCATCGTTACCATATACAATTCGGTTTCACTTTCGCAGAATTATGTTTTAGAGTAGTGCTGCAATGTTTTAAAATACGGCACTCATGCGTTCTGCTCTATACTCTCGGCTTTAATAATACATTCTCCTTTGCATGGGGGAAAATGCTCCTCAATCAGCGGCACAACATTCCTCACAAAAACACGTTTTGCATCTTTTTCTCACAAAACAGCGGCGCTGCGTTCTGCTCTATTTTACAGCTTTCCATGGTGCATGTCGTTTCCACAACCTAAGCGTCTTATTTTATACCCGCCTTTACCATATACAATTTGCTTTCACAAACAGCAGGGCGTTTTATTTCTTTTGTTAGTGTGTGGCCCCGCTTACAGCTCCCAGTGTGTTCTACTTCAATCGATATAATCGCGCTTTCTTGGTCAAAGCCATATCAGTCTTCCATTTTTGGGCGGGCTGTTTACAAACTTCTCTTTCTCACTAAAAACACTGCTTACAAGTGTTTACGCTGAGTTTTCATTGAACAAAATTGTATTACAATGCCAATAGCTCTAACTCTAACTGATGCGAGACCTGTTGCATTGCAAATGCTTATTCTAAACTGGTGTGGTGTCAATTTGTAGTGTTTTCACTGTGTGTTATGTACAAATACTTTAAACATTGCCGCTGAGATAATCCGGACTGCTCGTGCCAAGCTACCAAAGGGGTAAACAGGGGTTATTTTAGCTGTGTAATCCCCTTATCTTGACTAAAAGGAAGGGTCTCTACTTGGACAGGCTGCAAGCCAATGCCAACTAGAGACCCTGATTTCAAACAGTCCCTAAACACTCTTGGGAGTAGATTAACATCTACCAGAAAATAAGTCATTAAATATGACGGTCTTAATTTTTCTTCTGATGATCCAATGACTTTCAGATTAGGTAGGTGAAAAGTCAAAGAAAACGCCATTGTGATGGGGAGTGCCTAGCAACAACCTCTTCCAGATACTTATTGGATGCTAGTTATTTAAAGGGAAAAAATGGTTGCACAACACATTGATAAAGATTAACCAATCCAGGTGGTTGCAATTCACAATTGTGAATTAGGTAAAGCACCATAAAATCTCTGCTTATGGATATCAAAACTTTACAAACTTAGGCCCACAGCCAAAATAAAACCTGGGTGTCAGAGTTCTAGAAGGCCACAGATGTGCAATCTGATTTCAGGTGATACTTGAGACCAGGAATTTGCTTAGTCGCATCTTCACTTTACCAGTTAAATCAACCACCAATTGCCGTTTCAATGAGAACATCAAAAAGAACGGTGTACTGTAACCATTGTTAATCACAGGAGTTAACTACAGAATGCATTTTTTTTACATTCATCTAACATCGTGGTCCCAAACCCCCCCTCAAAGACTCTCAACCATGGTTTATGCTCAAAAATAAAAACTTAAGAGGCAGACACACTCATCTGTAAGTCTTCGACACTAATCAAGGGCATGTTTTTTTTTTTTTTTACTACATTTGTATTTAAAGCCATCCAGGGTTGGATGGCTTTTATATATAATGCTGAAGAAAGCTTTATGGACATAGGTATGAAATTATGTGTGGGCAACGTTTGGTGTCGTTAGCGGAGTTTAAAATATAATTCTGTAGGTTC
Organism: Triturus cristatus; assembly: GCF_964204655.1. Taxonomy (NCBI): domain Eukaryota; kingdom Metazoa; phylum Chordata; class Amphibia; order Caudata; family Salamandridae; genus Triturus; species Triturus cristatus. The sequence goes on from NC_140584.1 coordinate 21,212,101, forward strand.
AAACATACAGAAATGCCAAACTAACACCAAATACTGAAGCTTATTAGCATTTCATAGTCCATTCTAAAAAACTATGTCTGGAAAATATGAACAAGGACCCAAAATCTAACTTGAGCATACTGCTTCCAACTTCAGATGAATTGCATACATGTTTACCTCACTATAAGAATCGAAAAGAGTGAAGGGATAAAAGAAAGTTCAATTAAATAGATAGTTATTGCAATAAACTTTCAGGGCCCTCATCACTGTTTCCCAGTATCAGGAGCAGCCTAGCATCTAACTTAAGTTTATGAGCTCAAGTAGAACAACAAGAACAGGTCGACGGACAGTCAGGAAGGAAGGAAGCTTATTCTTTTCATCTTATAACAAATGCTTAGAGACTCTGCTCGTGGCCCAAGGAATTATGGTTTGAGATGTTATATTGATGTGGTCCATCCGTGAGAGTTCCGTGGTGAAGCATCACATTACTAAGCAGCTGTGCAAATATTCCTGGTAGATTTCATAGTTAGTGATATGTAGCAGATCTTTGAAGCTAATAATTCAATATTCTTATCTCGGAGAAAATGGATTTCAATCAGGTTTGTCACACAAGGAAACTGCCTATAAGATGATAAAACAGTTGATTAAGGAAACACCGCTTAATGCTTTAATCCTAAATGCTAAGAAAATTAATTGAACAAGAAAAGACAGACCAATTATAATCTTAAAATGTACAACACGGACATTAAAGTAACTGAATCAAATTGTTCAGTGGGGCCCATACATTACAAGATATGACATTACAAGATATGTCCATTCAATTTACCTCTATAACACAGAGGTGCAGAATATATGTACAATGTATCAAGCATTGGATTTAAGAATGTATTAGAAATGCTATAAGGCCATCATTCCATGAGCAAAGAGTCCATGAAAAGGAGGGCTGTGGAGGGAAGGTCAGTAATATGGCTTTGGAGACTGGTCAGATTTTCAAATGGTTGCTTTAATGTAGGTATTTTACAAGAAACAAATAAAGTATGGAGGGAAAAAATGTGGAAGGCTTGAAAAGGTCTCTCTTTTGTCTCAGGTTTGTCCGGGTTTGATGAAACATAGACCTCCTGTTGATGCAGCTTATTGGGTTATTCTCTCCCCTAGGCTTGTCGGACTGATGCCGCCAGAACCCCAGGGAGAAACCAAAACACCTAGGTAACCACATGTAAGCAACAATTTAAAAACATATATTTCTTTCACTTAGATGCCTTTATTCTGTTGCCAGAATTGTCTTCAACCTTTTCTAATCCTAATAGCCCATTCACCTTTGTGTAATCATGCAATCCACTGGAGTTGTGGAAATAGTGTCTATATATTCCCCAGTTGGCCCGGGAATAGTACTCCCCTCCTACTTAGGATAGTAACCCGCTTCTATCAAGGAAAGGGAAGGTTTTTAAAATGAGGAGCATTGTTCTTTCCCCTCTCTCGTATAGCCCCCTCCTTTCTCTCTTCATTTATCAACTTTGGAGTCCCAATATAGCAAAAAGAACAAAGCTTTGCAACCCTATATCTCCCTGCCCTTGTTGTGTTTTTAGGCTCTGGTCACTCACCCAGTCTGCCACAACTCTTCTGAGTTATGGTGGACTTTCTTGCGACTACCAACGACATCTACCAGTCCTCGCACCACCTGTGTCGGATGGGTATCCTCCTAGTCTGCTGCTCATTCAGAGTCCCGCTCTGCCGTAGGACCGATTCGTTCCTTTGCTTAAGACGACTCTCTAGGCTCCACTGTACTTTCCATGGTCGTGCTCCTCCCCGCAATGTCCATGTTTCCTCCTCAACCCGTCTTCGTCTCCTTTGCGCTTTTTTTCCCCTGGGTTCCGCCCCCTTCCTACATAACGTAGCACTTTGTCAGTGTTGGTGTTTTCGCCACACCTGCCCTCCATTTCTCTGTATCCCTCTTCTCTTTCCTTTCCTCCCTGCCTCTGACCATTTCCTGACTGTTTTGTTTTCCGTAGGTGGGCATCCCCTCGAGCACTGGGGAAAGAGTAATTTCTGACTGCAGGTATGTTTTCTTCTTCCTTTTCCTCACGGGGCAATAGAGATCTACATCACACGCAAGTCAGAAGATAAAATGAAATTCAAAATGAGGATGGACAATGGGAATGTTCCCAGGGTAAGAAAAAAGTTTACAATAAATAGAGATAGACTTCTACCCTCTGAAAGACGTTGCATAACTGACGCCAGTTAACTCTAACTGTCCATTATGCCACACTGTCATTGAAAAGAGCAGCAGAAAACCAAATATTATTTTAGGATTTCTTAGTGAGACAGCGGTATGGTCCACTGTAGATTTTGCAATCTCTCTTTTTCACATTAATCCTCCAGTTGGTGAATTTACTTTTCAATCTTTTATTTAAAAAATAGGGTATTAATTTTCCACAGTGTTATGATTGATTACTTAATTTTATTGAATTATTTTCATCAAAACAAATTACCAATTTTTATTAGCAGCCAAACAGCTGACAAGTGTTTCAGACTAACCTGTGCTTCCTCAAGGCTTGTATAAATTCATTGAATACAAACAATATTATGCTCCAAAACCTCACGGTGCTAAAATAAACTCAGATTAGCTGTTTTATTTATGTTCATGGAAAGGCATTTGGCTAATTACATATTAATGACTTGATTAAAATTAATTTACTAAAATTGAAAAAGTGACCACAATGCTTTGGAATATGGATGCCCCCTTTTTTTGAAAACCAAATAAGGATGCAAGACAGTCTCAATCATTATTATTGTTAATTATTATTAAGACAGTCTGGATTGCACTATTAACAGAGGGTGCCCTAACTGTAGTAAATGGATAACGGGATGAGCTTTGTGTAGTAATGTAGTCCAGGCTGTATGATTAAGTTAAAGTAGGCTTATTCAAGTAGGTAAACAAGTAGCTTAGATCCTGTACAGCAGTCTATAAGTCCTCATCAGCAGCCCCACCAGGAGCAGACTGCTAGCTGCTCAGCCCTACCACCAACTGTCACCACTCATACCCAGTCACTCAAGCATTCCACTCATGGCCCACACACCAACATTCCACACAGAACATTCACACTTGCAGAGCAGCTAGGAACAAGATAACATAGTATATAATAACAAAATATGAGAATACTACACATTGAATGTCTACTAATGCATCACGTGATTTGATCTGCAACTATGTTGATGTAGTCTTTACTTGATGCAAAGATGTGTTCACAATTAATAATCAACTAAAATGTTCTACTGAAAAACGGCAGGATCTTATATTAATCAACTTGGGCAGACTGCATTGAAAGGGGGGGGGGTCTTTGTTTGTGGAAACATATAATGTATGAAAAGATTCACTTTTAACCTGCCTTAAGTGGCTGCCAGAAATTATGAAAACTCAGAGGCACATCCAAAACATGAGTATTGCTTAAATATATTACTCCAACAACTTTTGGCTGGAAAGTACTGTTTTTGTTAAGTCACAAGGGAAGACTCCAGTTCATGAGAAATGTGTTATGGGAGTTTGGATGTTCACAGTCCTTGAGGCATGGATTGTGTCTAGAAAAGCTGCACATCTGGGAACCAAGCAAATCAGTTTTATTTTTATAACAAAGTAATCCCTGGTGCATTATAATAATAAAATATATCTAAGTAATATTGTCCTCATGATGTTTTCAATGTAATTGATAAAATATTTGTCTGTATTCGATTCAACAAAAGCAACCATTATCAGACAAGCAAGCGGGCAAAGACTTTGGGCAGGAATCTCAGCTAAAATACTGTCCACAAATTCAGAAACAGTCTGTGGTTTTGAAATATGTAAACAATGTTTTTAAATCCTAATTCAGAATAACATAACCCAATGCTGGAACGCCTTTCATCAAATACATTTATTGAAGGATAATTGGGAACACAGGATGCAGCACCCAGGAAATGGCAATTAAGGACTGGTGGACTCGAGGCTTCCGAAATAACAATTTACAACTTGCAAAACATCCTTCTCATTTTCAGCTCCTAAACTCCCATCAAGGATCCATCGCCAGTATACCTAAAGGTAAACACATGGACCTTCCGCTTGCTCGGAACAACATATTTCTGTCCTACAGATGGTTCCATATCCAACTAAAACAAATTGAAAGGAAATAAGAGCAGTCCAGATTTGTCATAGAAAACTGCATCCTTGATCATCCCACTACTGACCTAATATGCTGGGCCAGTGTACTGCTGTGGTTCCAATCCATGTAGACTGAAGATGAAGCTATTTCAAAATCCTGACTTCAATAGCATAGTCTTTTATTAAGAATACTTCCCTATTTACCTGCACAGAACATGTTCTTTTCTCTATTTTACTGATCATGCCTGGATTTTTACAGTGCTTTATATCTTGGCCTACCTCTGTATTTGCTGCCTACCTCACAATAACAGCTAGGCATGTCAACTTGTTGTGTCCGTTTGCCTGGATTTAACTGCACCAAGGTATTACATTTAAATCACGTGGTACAATGCACAGGACCACACACTAGCTTCTACATACAGAGCAGACAGTTTTCCAAGCTATATGCCCAAATATTCCCTGTACTCAGCCTTGGAAGAAGTTCCTGTGAGTCCTCATTTTACAATTTCCTTGATAAGGGGTCATATTCTGTGGAAAGGCAGCCAACTTGTGTAATGACTTTGATAAAAAGATGAGGTTACAGGATAATTGTTGATCTCCAGTTAACAGCTAAAAACCTAAGTGGATCGCCTTGTTGAAGCCACACAGGCAGCCCCAAGAAGCCTTTGGCAGGCGATCAGTTTATAAAATGGCATAATATTACATAACACTTTGTCACACTAACCCACTGGAAAAGTGTTAATGAAAACAAAAAAATTCCTGGAGTGGCCACCAGTGTGAGGTACTACAAAAAGAGGTTCTACTACCAACATAGTTAAAACCATTATATTAGTTATAGGAACTCTTGACATTCTGCAAACTGAGGCCTGGCCCCCAGGCACACCAAGCATATCAAGGCTATCAAGCCTGCCCATCTGGCATGGCGCACTGAAATGTGCAATCTGTTGAAAAAGCAGACGTCTGCAACAGCTTTGATTGGGAGACACACTTAACTGATAGGAACTTGGATGTTAGCAATGCTGACATTGAACAGCCCGAACTATCTTACTGACACTATATGTGCTGCTGAAATGTCCTACAAATGTTATTAAAAATGTTTAGAACAGGTATATAGTTTTGAGCCTATACATTTTGATATTTCCTGTTAATTTCAGCATATAACACTGTGTTCCACAAATGCAACATATTCCACAACATTTTACGTATCCCCCAATATATGCCCCACAAGATACAATGTGCCCAATGGAGTTGGATGAGATTCACAATACTGAAGGAGTTAGGAGATCTTCAATGTGCTCCACAATATTCAGTATGCTTCTCAATATTGAATACCTTCTACACTGTTTAACAATCTCCACAAATGTCAACGTAACTTACAAAACTCAAACGTGATCTTCAATATTGAACAATATCCAGAATATTCATCTTGTCCAACAATATTTGATATGCTACACAATATGGCACTAAATGCCCCTACAGCTTTAATCTGATACCATGTATTTACCAAATCGGTGTTATTTTAGTCAAATAAAATTACATTTATTTGTAGAACCAGCTGCCATATTTGCCTTTTGTGACAAGATGATTACCAAAGCATCAAACTGTGTGGTCTGCATGGTCAACTACATGAAAAGGCACTACTGATGTTGCATATTACTAACCATCCCATGGAACGAAATAAGCAGAAAGACAGTAAGGTGTCTTTCAGTTTGCAAAAGACTTCAGTCTTGCGGTTACGTGCCCATATTTGCGATTGTGGTACATCTAATGTGGGGACCAAAGCCTTCTATACATATGTCTGTGCTCAACGGGCAGGGACATCAACTGCCAAGATCCGCATGTACCGTAATGTCGTAATTTCAAATGCCAACCAACCTATCACTCTTTTGGGGTAAATTAAATGTTTCAGTCAATTTGCTTTATAACACAACCTGTTAGTGTGGGGCCTGGTAACAGTGCAGTTAGTTAAAGTGTGCTAAATAAATGCATAAGAAATTTACAATCACTTAACCCATACGTTTAATTAGGATTATTAAACAATAAAAACTGGGCACAATAATTGATTAATCCATTAAAAGACTTTCATGAAACTACAATTACAACACTATTCGAAAGGGTGATTCATCAATTTAAAGTGCTTGGGAACAGTGCAATTAAACTATGTATCAGTAAATTGACATTGCATGATCACATAAAAACAATTAAGTAACAAACTGCAATTCAGTCAAGTAGGCAACAGGTCTGAAAAAATCTCCATCCTCATTCATTGCTTTGTGCGAACATGCCATGCTGATAACTACTTTATCACCACAAAATCCCTTGAGAACAATGGTCTGAATTTACAAACATGAAGAGCTACAACAATGGGGACCCAGGGGAACCTTGGCGCGAGCCGGTGTCCCCCTGGGGCGATTCGCGCTTTGGAACAATCCAGGCAGCGTAGGGGGCAGGTTTAGTGGGTAGGTTATTTATAGGAGGGCTTTGGGCGTGAATTTTCACCCTGAGGAGATTTGCTTAGGCGAACGTGTTATTGACCCACCATCCCACCCTTTCTTTTTATGTTGTTATTTTATTTAAAAAAACAAAAGAAAATAAATAAATAAAAATAAAAACTTGTTTTCACGTCACGTTAGGACAGGTAACAGTTTTTTCTCCTTTGTGTGTGTCTTTTAGGCGCTTTTTGGGGGTTTGGATAGTCTGGAGCGGGCTTATCCTTCCCTCTGGGGTGGGGGGAGGGTGGACAAAAAGCTTGATAGGTAAAACAAAATGAGGGGAAAGGAAATGATGCCATTGGGCAGTACATGGGGTATTTTTATGAAAGTCTTGGGAATATTTTGGTTTGTTATTTATGATTAAATGTTTTAAAGCGTTATGACAATGTGGATTTTTGTCGTAATAAGGTTTGTTTAAGAAAATAGTTTATCTGTTTACCCGTCTTAATAAAGTGACCTTTTTTGCTAAGTCAACTTTGGAGTGAATTGTTACTGCGCGACGGGAGCCATGCCAGATTATAAGGCTAATCCCAATGCAAATGGTTCTCATATAGAATAACTATTTAAACTTATCCCCAGTTGATATCTGGGAAAACAAAGTTTATGTGTTGCATTAGATACGTATTTTAATAGAGCTCCCAGTTTTATGGTTTTTGTGTTTTTAACATTTCCATCTGTATCTACCTATTTTTTTTTCAGCCTTCTTATTTGTATTTATCCATATTCATTTGGTGGTTTGTGAATAAATTAAGTCATGAAATCATATTTTTCTACATTTAACTAATAGAAAAGCACTCACACTTTGACGTCTCATGTTTTAGCAAATTAAGCAGCCAAATATAACAAAATATTATGCCCACAGGCAGATATTAATATTATACTTCAGATAAATGTAGACATATCCCATTGTTTAAGGAAATCTCATCTTGTTTCTAAACTTCGCATGCTGTCTATTTTCTCTGCTGTTATCCTGCAATACATTAAAGACAACTTGAAGAGCCACTCAAAAGAAACACAATTTTCTGTATTTTTCCACTTTTAAAAATAAATGCAAACAGGAAACACATTGTTTTCTATCCGTACTCATAAAATGTAGTAAAAATTGAAAACTACGACCTTTAATTATATATATATATATATATATATATATATATATATAAATATATAAATGGGAACTTCTGGTTGATACCAAATGAAAACCGAGTATGGTCTATCTTGCTATTTTTCATCTGCAGACAGCTGGGATCAGACAACCTACACACATATTTAAGCACATTCTGATGAAGAGCCATCAGAAATAAAATTACATCTCATGCACAAAATTACAGTCGAATAGTGAGGCACTTTTCCCAGAAACCTATAATCCATGACAATAGTCTCATTCTATAAAACAGATAAACAAACCTCAGGCAGCAGGGACTGGTAAAGCTAGCAAGGAGGCTAGTACAGATTTTAACAAACCTGCTGAGCCACCTATTCAGTTACCAATAAGCAGGGGTGGAGCTACATTCCCTTTACAATCTGAGCCAAATCCACTTGCATCCTTTACAGAGATATTTATTCACATAACAAATGGACAGACAAAAGCTGTTAGGAGGTAGTTTAATCAAATAAGACCCTTTTTACAGCACTGAAGACACAACTAAAGAAAAAAGTGGCACAATCATGCCTTAGTGTAACATTAAGGGCCCGATTCTGATCTCACTAGGAAAGCTCTCTGTATGACTCGATCCGGAGGGCTTTCCGAGCAAGACATTTGGCCTCTCAGGGGTTCATTGGTGTAATGCTCCTAGGATGATTTGAGATTAAACAATCACTTTGTCAATATTAAAACGTATTTCTTCTAAATTCCACAGAAATGTATTATTTTTTAAAGTAGTACCCCCTTCTTCATGTTATGCTTTGCAATTCCTAGGTGAGTTAGGGTGAATTACCAAAACACAGGGAATTCTGAGCCTCTCAATGGATGTATTAAGTGTCATGAGATTTAACTCAGAACAAAGTCAGCTATAGAGCGGAGTGATAAGCAGAGGGAGGGATAATGAGGCAGAAACAGACAGGGTGATAACCTAGACATTAGACTGAACAGAAGGGGAAAATCTAGAATATAAACTAAATACTCGTCAGAGGACAGCAAGGAAAACATACACAATATTAATTCAACACTAGGGTGCATCCAGCAAGGGAAATTAAATAATACAAACTAAAGACGATACCAAGGATCACAAGAAAAACAGAGCCAGAATAAAAACTCGAGACTAGGTTGAAAACCAGAACGTATGAGAGATATTATGTAAACAAGAGACTTGACGGAAGACAGCAAGGAACCTTGTTCAGCCCCACCCCACTATCAAGCCATGGTAATTTGGACAGTGAGCTAGCCTATGACAATCTTCCGAAATTGCAGAACGGGTCTGAAGTGTGAATACCTGTGGTAGAAGATGGTGATCATCACCCTTGTATTAATTTGTTTAGCTTGAATGTTGCCACTTTAGCTTCAAAAGTCTCAATCGAAGGTTGGCAATCACTTATTCTAGATTACGATATAGTTTTTATGCAGGAAACTTGAGAATTGGCAGAGGTAGAATTTAATGGATATACATGCTTTAGCTTGCCAGCGGCACCATCACCAGTCGGACTCTAAAGGGGGTCTGTCAGCCTAATTTAAGATTAATATTGGTTGCTCTATTTTACCTCTTCTTTTAGATCAGGGGGAGGAACAGGCCTTGTGCCTTTGTTGGAATGATCATTATAGGGTCTATATGGTGAATTTTTATTATAATAATTTTTCTAGCAAGGGCAACTGCAATTTTCAGGGTTTGTTTTCAGTAATTGAGTCATTAGAAGAAAAGGAGGCTCGGGCAGAATGCCACTTTAATCTGCTGGTGGCAGGTGACTTTAATGCCAAACTAGGGGATTTGCCCACTTTATCACCAACTATTTTTGATCCACTAGCCTGAGAAGCTGATTTTAATGCCATGGGTCGTGGTCTTTCTCCCTGTTGTCCGAGCGCGATCTAACCAACAAGGCCCTTAATTCTGCTAGTTTAGAAATACAAACCTTTATAGGGAGGGGTGCAAGGAGAATAAAAGATTACTGGGCCGACTACGATGCAGCCTGGAAATTTCCTGGCCACATCTCAGTTTAATTTCCGTCTGCCGCATTACAATGCTGGCGGTTAGAAATTAAACCACCCGGTGATTCTGACTTGCTTTTGACAGGCTGAAGGCCGACACGTAACCCCTAAGGGCAGCCTTTCTACCCTTAGGATTACAATACTCGGTTTCCGGCAGGCTTTCCATGTCGGACTTTGACATTGAAAGCCAGTCGGAAAGTGAGTATGGGGGCCCCTAGCAGGGCCCCCTTGCCCCTGCAGCCTCCAATTGGGGGCAGAGGGGCACCTTTGGTATCCCACTGTTCATCCCTGCACCGTGAGCAGACACCCTGAGGTGCCTGCCACTCAGGGTGGGGATGAACACAGACTCCCATTCCTCTATGACAGCTTATGTTACGGCCAGTTTACCGACATAACACCAGCTCCCATAGAGGAATGAGCGTATGCGACCAACCACTGTTCGGTCGCATCAGGAAGAGGCGATCTGGACCGCCCTTCCGAGACAGTCCACCCAACATCATAATAGGCCCCTATGTCTTTACCCTCCAAAGTATGTCATCAATATTTTAATTAGCGAGGTTCTTGTACAGGTCTACAGTGACCAAAATCCTATTGCAGTGCAACTAGGGGCCCCGCAAAAGCGTCATGAGCTAAAGTTTATGCCTCCCCACGTACCAACTGTTATGAATGCAGGCCACAGAGTGGTATGGCGCACTGCGAATCTGAAGCATATTATTAGGATAAAAACTAAATAATCGACAGGGGACAGCAAGGTAACCATACACAATATAAATTCGACACTATGGCAAATACAGCAAGGGAAATGAGACGATACCGAGAATCACAAGGAAAATGGAGCCAGAATAAAAACTAGATATTAGGTGGGAAACCAGAGCTGTAATGTAATAGAGACAAAACATATGAGGGAAAAGAGAGCTATTATGGAAACTAGAGACTTGACGTGGGACAGCAAGAAAAACAATGCTAGAATTGTCATTATACTAGACAGAGGATAGGAATGAAGACAGAGGTTAAGACCAGTCGGAGAACAGCATAGAAGACAAAATTATAAACAAAATACTAAACAAAGGACAGTGCGGCACACTGTCTTTACACTAACAGAACAGATATGGGATAGAAGGGAAAACAGAACTATAACACTACAAAAATACAAATTAGCCAGAGACTAAAAGCAAAAGAGGTTTATTGTAAACTAGAGACTTGATCTGAAACTATACATTAGATAGAAGAGAACATGGACCGGTGAACAATAATACATAGACTATTTGCAGGGGAAACACAAATGGATTTCAAGAAGGATATCAGGCACCAGCGAAATATGGCATATACTATAAAGAAGAAATCAGCATCAAAGACGCTTCTGTAGATTAGAGAGTAGGTGAGAGTTAACAGTATTCACAAAATCTAGAGATAACAGTAATCACGAAATCTATTGACGGCCGCTGCCGATGGCTGAACCAGTTGCCATCTACATTCTCCCATAGATAGGTACAGCCCATAAAGGGACAGAAGGTAAAGGGAACCAAAGAGTTCTGCTCCAGATCCAGTAAATAGGAACAATAATCATAGTTTCACCACAGATGAGACAGAGACCAGCAAGGAAGCCACATGTAATCGAGCGCTACAAATACACCGATGACCCCCTAACCCACGACCTCGAAGAGACCTGCTGACAGTGGTAGAGCTATAAATAGGAAGCGAGGTTCTGCAGAAATGCGGATTTCAACGGAGAAACCTTTCAGTGGTAACTCGAGAGCAGTGAATTGGCGCTCGACAATTCATCAGTGTGAAAGCAACACGGCCAACTCCTGCTCCTTCCCCGCACTGCTCCACGAAAACGTTGCACGTAGGAAGCTCATTCGCATTGCAACTATTTTCATCTCATCCAATCTAACGTGGCCATAGGGCATGCAAATCACTCGAAACACCTCAAGCATAGAATCGCCAGGAAATTGAAAGGCAGCTCAGGGGAAGGGGTGGGAAAACAATCCGAGTTGACCCTGGATCCTGCCTGCCATAAATGTGCACAATTAAACGGCGGGAAGTACACTGCTTCCAGAGTGCCTAACACAGCAGCATCGGGGGGTGACTTGGAGTCACGTTGCACCTGCAGTACGAAGGGGCTAGGAGCGAGCATAACCAAGGAGGGGCGCCGCTCGAGCAGGAAGTAAGGTGAGGGGATGGCGGTGCACCGCAGGTACTGACCTGTCCGATCCCTGCAGCTGGCTTCCGGGCCACAAGGCCCCCGGCACACAGGAAGACGCACGGCCGTCGGTGCAGGAAGCGGCGGCTGCTGTCCCTCCCCCATCCATGGCGCGCTCCCACTGCGGGAGCAGCGTGTGAGGCGGGGAGGCAGCGGGGCCAGGGAGACACCAGAGACGGCGCTGCTGTTCTACAACAGGAGGCGGGGGCTCGACTTCCCACGGCCAAGGCGAGGGAGGGGGGCGGCCTCACCCGCTGCATGACGGGGTCTCCATGGCCGGGGGTGCTGGCACTGTCATAGACACACCACAGGATCCCACGTGAACAAACACGCCGAGGCGAGTCTTGCAGCCCCCAATACAAAAGTTATCATTCAATTCCCGCTGAATGGGTGACGCGGCGAAGAGGCTGCCCGGGTATTCTTCCTGTGTAACCCTTTCAGGGAGCAGCTAGAACGAAACATCAGGATTTCAGTGTATTTCAGGCAATGCCTGCACGTTGCGACATCAGTCAGGGGTGTGTTTCGTCTTACCTTCCAATCGACTAGGAGAACACGTCTGGCAGCCAGGAGTGAGTTAAGAATAGGAGGCCCCCATCTTTTGTGGAATTATAATAAGGTGTGCTGGGCAGGAAGGCGCTAGGTCCGAGAGTCAAGTCTCGAGTCATGGATGAACACATACATGTAGTTGCCTATAATAGGTGGCACGTAATACCGGTGTGACACGGGCTGCACCAGAGTTACAGGAAGCGGACGTTTTTGGTCATGATATCACACTGTTAACCACAGTGCGGCTGGTAAACTTTGAGAGTGGTGGAAGGTAAATACCATACCTTACCTTAATTAGACCGGGCAAAAGTGCAAGACCAACTTCCTTTCAGAGAGTACAGGAAGGAGTGTGCTTGCCTGTGAGAAAATGTTGACATACAAATCAGCGCTATTGCTGCATTTTACAGCACTTAAATAAAAAAGGATAAAACAAAGATTCTGAAGTTGCACTAATGATATCTTACAGTATGTTTGCAGACCCCCCCCCCCCCCATACAACATGACATGTCCCTTCACATCCGGGTATGGCATTATCTCCCCAAGAATGTTCAGTTTGTTAAGGATGAGCCCTAATAGGCATATCTTAACCCATACCAAGCTCATATACGTGCACATATGCTTACTCTTAGACACTTAAATCTATGCAGTCTTACACATACACACACACTGATGCATACATACATAATTTCACCGTTTGACCCTGCCCACCACCTCACTCCCGGCTGACGGCAGTGTTTGAAGCTCAGCAGCGGCAGCTTACAAAGATCTGCAGATTCAGCTGACATCAGTGCTTTAAATGGTTCTGTACGGAGTACCGATTCATTTTTATTTTGAGAGGGAGAGTACCGGCACTTCTCAAGAGTGACGTAATACTTTTAATTGGAGACTTCTCAGGAACAAGCAGGTACTCTGATAGAGTACTTGCACTTATTATTCCATTTCAAGCACTGAGCTCACTTCAACTTCACAAACGAATTCAGTGACACAGTCCCATCCCAAGAAGAAATTCGATCGCTGGAAAAAAATGTGCATTGCCTTTTTAAATATGATAGTCCTACATGCTTCTAATACAGGCGAATGGGGGCACACAGAAAGCACTGAAAAAAACACAGTGCATCTTGAAGGCACTAGCTGGTTTGCAAAGATGGGGGTGGTTGTTTACAAAGTAAATAAAGTTAGAGTGCCACTTACTCGTGAGTCCGTTCAGCTGGCATAGCTGCTCTTTCAAGGCTCTTCCTTTGCTAAAGCTTTACATCAGCAACAATGCAGCGTGCTCTTCGGCACTGCACTTCTGCAGTAAAACTGAAACTTAGAGTCACGAGATGCCATACTCCATCTCCAGCCTGCCCCTTAGCATCAAACTCAAAACCACCATTGGGCAAGAGTAAAGGAGGAGATGCAAACGTAGGTGATTACCACCTACTCATTCCTTTTCCTCACCAGGCTGCTCCGCTCCAGTCTATCACTAGAATGATGTTTGTTCTTCTGATTCCGCCGTGGGCCACAGATTAAACGCCCAAATGCTAGCATATTCCCTGAACCTTCCCACGCTCATCAAAGTGATGTCATAGTGCCAATATCGGCAACCGTTATCATAGCATACATCAGTACATAATCATAATAAAACACATGACACTGAATGTAAGTGGAGAAATATTGCTGCAGGTTTATTAGCATAATAAATATGCAAACACGGTGGGTTATCTTACGGGCGATCCCAGGGCAGGCCAGCCCCATGCCGCCTGCCCGTCTGATAAGCCTAGAGTCACCATGGCAACGCCAATTGGTGACCACCAAATGTTGGGAGGGTCCACCCCTCCCATCCGTGGACCTCCAGTCCACATGCTTCACCACGCCCCCCCGTGATGGGTGGGCGGAGCATACATGGCAGCCCCCGGTTGCTCAGACCCACAACCGCCTGTCGGTTAGCGGGGCGCCGTAGGTCTTCCAGTGGACACGCTAAAAGATCCCTGGGTATCCTGGCTTAGCACCACACGGTGCTGCTGCATGCTATACCCCTTGGTATGTGCAGACCCTGGATCGCCCTGTAACTCCTCCTGCAACACAAAAGTGAAAGTTGTTAGAAAAACCTTCCCCCCCCTTCTTGTCCCTCCTGATGCCGGGTAAGCGGATGGGCGGGCAAGGCAAACGAGCGGACAAGAGGGCGAGGAGGGGGCGGGGACCGAATATGTACCCCCCCCCTTGGCTCCTCCCCGCCGGAAGCAGCTACCTGACTGGGGTCTCCCTAGGTCAAGCCCAGGGACACGACCTCCCACCCCTGTGCCTTCCTGTGGCACTAAGGCGGCCGCCCTCAAGGGGGCGGGCCGCTGCGCAACCCCCACCCCGGGCAGCCTTACATAGTGCCAATATCGGCAACCGTTATCATAGCATACATCAGTACATAATCATAATAAAACACATGACACTGAATGTAAGTGGAGAAATATTGCTGCAGGTTTATTAGCATAATAAATATGCAAACACGGTGGGTTATCTTACGGGCGATCCCAGGGCAGGCCAGCCCCATGCCGCCTGCCCGTCTGATAAGCCTAGAGTCACCATGGCAACGCCAATTGGTGACCACCAAATGTTGGGAGGGTCCACCCCTCCCATCCGTGGACCTCCAGTCCACATGCTTCACCACGCCCCCCCGTGATGGGTGGGCGGAGCATACATGGCAGCCCCCGGTTGCTCAGACCCACAACCGCCTGTCGGTTAGCGGGGCGCCGTAGGTCTTCCAGTGGACACGCTAAAAGATCCCTGGGTATCCTGGCTTAGCACCACACGGTGCTGCTGCATGCTATACCCCTTGGTATGTGCAGACCCTGGATCGCCCTGTAACTCCTCCACAGCCTTGGGAGTGGCCACCGTCACTACCAGGGCCCCCCACCAAGGTAGACCTATTTCCTTACAACCTGCTGCAGCCAAAGCTTCCCCTAGGCCCAGTAGGACCAGTCTATTCGCAACCCGCAGCTGCCAAGGCTTCACCACGGTCAAGTAAAATTAAATTCATGCCTAGCGTGGAGAGGTGCACCCCATCACCCTCCAGACACCCTTGTGATTTGGCGTGTAAAAGGCCATGCCTGATGAAGCCAAAGCCTCTTAGCTCAGTGAACTTGCACATGGCGCTATTAACTTTTCTCCTTGACACCTCAATGGCTTCTCCTGAGCGGGCTCCTAGCCAAGGTAGCCTATTACTAACAGCCTGCTGCAGCCAAAGCTTCCCCTAGGTCCAGTAGGAAAAGAACCGTGCCTAAACTAGGGAGGTGCACCCCATCTCCCTCCCGGCACCCTGTGGACTTGGCGTGTATAAGACCATGCCTGATGAAGCCAAGACCTCTTTGCTCTGCGCAACTGCGCATGGCTCCTGGTAGGCCATCATACCTACAGCATACTGATACCGGGCATCTCCCAGGTGCAGTCAAAACAAGTCTACGCCCAACCGGGCCGGCGGCCAGCGTGCACCATCAGGACAGGTTCCCCCAACCTTTCTAAACTCCTCCGTGGATTTGACTGAAATGACCTTAAACCTAAATAGGCGATGGTCCAAAGTTGCCTGTGCATGGCTAAATAACAATCCCTTTGCCAAGACACTCCTGCCTGGCAGTTCCCAGACTGCCTTCCTTCCTCTTTCACTCCGTTGGAGTATGCCCATCGTATTCCATCAGTCACCACCAAATGTAAAGCCTTGCCCTCCCAAAGTTCTGCTAGTATACCAGGGAGAGACAGGTCAGAGTGACCACAGAGGAGAACAACGTGTAAAATGCTTCTCTATTTGAATACTGGACAAGCCAATTGGTCTCCAACAGATTTATAGCTTAAAGTGTTCCCCCGGTGCTTCCCTTAATCATATGGACCATAGGCCCCTGTTGGAAGGCCACTTCCACAACCTGCATAGCTGCCAGCCAGTGCTGTAGGGCGGGCGAAGTTACCCGGTACTGATGCTCGCAAAGGTACCTGTTTCGCCAAACTCAAGGGCGTGCTACCGAATGAGCAACCAGACTCTGCCCTAGTACCCAGAGGTCAAACCCAAGCCCCTCCAAGTTCTGCTGCTTCACCTGCCAGTTAACACGAATCCCAGGGCAGACCACCGGCCTATAACCCATGCTTGGCCATGCCTGAGCTAAAATACCTCTGAACAGCCTGACAACAGGCTAACCACCAGCATTGCGTTCTGAATGTTTCTGACACTGCCAAGAAACATGCGCATAACTAAAGCAACTGGCACCATGCCATAAAAGTAACAGTTCAGCCTTCTATGAAACAAACGTGCCCTTGTGGCGATCAGAGTAGTGCTCCCTCCAAGCCAGCAGCCCTAACAGGCAACCCGCACCCTCTTGGCACTGGCACACCCCCGCCACAGCTGCCCTCGAGTGCCTGGTCGTGTGAGGCCATAACCTATGTTTCATCACTGCGTCATACCGGGGTATGATGACCCATCTAACTCTACTGCTGAGTGCCCATTGCACCATCGCAAGTATGCCTTTGCCTGCTCAGAGTCTGGCTGTAAAGTTGGAAGACCACCGGTCTATAACCCATGCTTGGCCATGCCTGAGCTAAAACACCTTGAACAGCATGACAACAGGCTAACCACCAGCATTGCGTTCTGAATGTTTCTGGCACTGCCAAGAAACATGCGCATAACTAAAGCAACTGACACCATGCCATAAAAGTATCCATTCAGCCTCCTATGAGTGCAAAATGTGCTCTTGTGGCGATCCGTATTAGTGTTCCCTCCAAACCAGCCGCCCTAACCAGGCAACTCGCACCCTCTTGGCACTGGCACACTCCCGCCCCAGCTGCCCTAGAGTGCCTGGTCGTTTCCTAGCAGAATGTTGACAAATCTATGTTCTGCAATGGCACTACGTTGCAGCCTGGACCATTCTGCCAGCTTCCGAAAGACCTTTGTCCTGCTGCCTGGCCTAAGCAATCTTGCCCTGTTCTAGAAGCGCCCGCTTCAGCCCTACAGCTAACAATTCACCAGTAACCCCAAACTGGCCCTGATGCGAAACAAACCATGCCAAGGCACACAGGTGTGTGTAATAACTAATCGCAGGTCTAACAGCGTCAACAGGCATCCTCATCTAACAATAAGCATGAAGGAGTAAGGGTTTCCAGTGGGAATGAGATGACAGTAAATACAGCGGGAGGAGCGGCCAATGACCTGCCCAAAGACTCTTCGAAATCCTCCTACCGAATGATGTGGGAGCCCGCCACCAACCTCTGTCCAAGCCTGCCAGCCCCACAAGTATTTGGACCCCTATTGCACCAAGGATTGGAGGGGCGGGGGAGGGGCAGTCCAGTCTGAGGAAGTGTGTAATGGAGGACCTGCGCCCTAGAGTACCTATAGTTGGGTTCCACGAGTACCTGATGTGTTAATACTAATAGCGTGGTAGCAACTCAATCAGCACAGGGCAGATGCCCAACTGTCTTACAACCGTGTGAGACACACAGGGAGATAACGGAAGGCTAACCCCAGTCCGACACAGAACAAACCCACCATGTGACTGTGCTCAAAGAAAACTCCATCCCACATCAAACTGAACCAGTGCTGTGCCTGAAAATTACAACCGATATTAGAACCGATGCTACCTCCCTGCTTGCGGAAGCATAACAGAGGGGCCTAAGAACCAAATCACCAGCCGTTCGCTACACGCCTGGTATTACCCCTAGCAGCACTTCTCAAGCAGTAACCATTCTGTATTATACAGCGGCGCGCCGACCCCCCACAGCCATCGCCCAGAGGGGTTAGGGAACAACGCTTGCCACTGCATGATTATGTTACCCCAAGTGCGTAGAGCCTCGTTTAAACATGAGCAGCTGCAAAAGTATTCCTAGCTGAAACTAAGTGACAACAGAGGGACTCGGACCAATGTATTCAGAAGCTGAAGATGTAACGCCTATCGAACATACCTCCTCACCTTTGCACAAGAGGAGAGCGGCGCAACCTCGCTGCCCGCCCCACATCTCTGCATGTTCGACCCCCAGTCCTAGTCGCCCGGTGATGGCATGTGCTGACATAATATCTGTTTGCTCCAGGCCCTCTGCTACGCCCTGGAGGATGTGGCTGTGAGGGACAATAATGCAGCTGGGTCGAGTAAAACCGCACCAAGCAAAGGCAAACTATGTGGCACAATACAGCCATCTTGTAATGGTATACTTCATTCTTTTCACATTTTATTAAACTTGGTACACTTTCTGGGTACAGGTTGCACTTCATTAGTACCAGCCTAATACCTAAATACCGCAATAAGCTGAAGAAAGGTGACCAGTGCAGCTTTGCAGGGCTTTCCACTGCTTGGCAGCACGCAAACAAGGTGGGTGGATGAAAGAATCTATTCCAAGTGTGCGGGGACATCTTTCTCTGAGAAGACTACGGAAAAAACTCTGATAACCGAAACAAGGACATAAGCTGAATCGTTTTGTGCCATAACTGGCGAACCACTGAGGTAGCACTAAATACCACTGCCGGTGAGATACCGTTTGTGTACCGTGGCAGTATAACGGGGGACTCTCCTGAAAATTTCAAAACAACCCATAACTTCTAGATGCCCCGCATACTGCACGCTCCCTCCGGGCACAACCCAGCTCCTCCGCTTAGCGGCCGAGGGGCCCCTAAATTTGTGTCGAAAACACACTAAATAACAGATTGTTCCTGATGCCCAACTCAATTGTACTCATTTAACGACCTCAAGTGGCTGACACGCTGAGCCATTGGTTAGCCTGGTACTAAATATCAGATGCCACTAGTTACCCAGCTCAAAGGTACTCATCTTATCGAGCTCATGTGGATGAAAGGCCGAGCAGAAGGTGACTGGGCACTTAATAGCAGATGGTTCTAGCGACCCAACTCAATGGAACGCAGTTAATCAACCTCAGCTGGAAGAAAGGCTGAGCAATCGAAACAGTGACCCAGAGTTCAGACACCGGTCCCTGTAGGGGGGGGGGGGGGGGGGGGATTAGCTCACTGCGCCACCCGACCCGGTCCTATTACCACCCAAAAGACCACTTTCTAGAAGAAACCGATAATACTTCATACCGTGCTGCGTTGCAAATCCTATACGAATAATGGAATTATTAAATGCTGGAACATTAATTTTCCCTCTGTCACTCAAGCATGTTACAAGTGGATTAGTAAAAACTTCCGCCTCTGAGTTTGACTCCTGCGCATGTGCAGGGGGCTTCCCCACCCTTGCTGAAGCCTGTCTCGAGACTAGGGAATCTATTAAAACATTTCCTTGAAATGCAAATCATAACTGCGTAAAAATGCCGTTTTTTGACAACAAATTGCCCTTTTGTGCCTTCTGCCACGAACTTCCTTGTTCAAGAGTGACAGCCTTATCAAAACCAGCGAGAAGATAAGAGATCTGCCTAGGATGTCGGTAAGTGTAAACTCGACCTAAGGCTCGGTCCCTGGTCTCCTGCGCCAAAGTCAGCAGCCTGATCCTCGGCGGACGTGCAACCCGACGCTCCACCCCCCAACTACCGAGCAATGCCCCACCCTCCGGGAGACAAGGCAACCAAGGGACGCCGAGGGAGCGCCCGCGCAATCCACAGCCATGCTGACCTGTCCTGGCCCGGCAACCTAGTTTAAAGATTACTTTAAAATGACTCCGCAGTGGAGGGAGCGGGAAGCGTTGCGATAAGAACGCGTACTCGGCCCGAAGGATAGGAGCGCTGGCGTGCGCACCGAGTAACTACATATTTCAGTCACAGCGATAGTGAATGTTATGCCCCAGGAATACAGGATGCGGACGCGACTCCGAGGCTCGATCCCTGGTTTCCTACCCAAGCCAGCAGCTTGTGCCTCGGACCACTGCGCAAACCGGCGCTCCAACCCCCCACTGCCATGCATGGCACCTCCACCCCGCGATGCCTGGCGACCACGAGAAGCCGGAGTAGGCGCCGCCCCGCAATGCACCGTGAGGTCTGGAGGCGCAGGGAGAAGTGAGTGGTGCTACCTGCAGAAGGGGTCCTCAGAGATTGGGCCCGTGTACTTTATATTTTATACACTAAGAGCTAGTGTAAAGTAAATTAAAACCTATGTCTGCCCAAAAGTGACCGTCTGTCCCCTGAACAGAGCCGTTCCATGCTAGGTGAACCCAGTTTAAACTGAAGCTGTTCTCGTACTGTTGAAGGCGCGGTATGTACGTTTGTAATCACGCAACACATACAGCACCACCTCGTAGCACGCGTGCTTGTGTAATTTATGACTTGTCCAGGGTGTAAGTCTGACTTCCACCTGTAAACACTCTTTTTACATCGCCCTACAGTACACGGCGCTGCTCACAGGCCACTCCCTGGATCAGCTGCTGGACAGGTTGCGGCCACATTCCAACACACGGAGTGAAAACACACAAACACGGAATTGACAGGAGGCCACTTTTCCGTTTCTTTCTCCTTGTCTGCAGAAAATTGCTCGTGATCCCGTGCAGCATTTTCTTCGATTCGTATCTCTGGGGTTTACATCTCTGCCTTCAAATTATCTCATGCTCGCTGCCAGCCTGCCATCTTTCTTTTGGTGGGTTTTGTAACGCACTCCGCGCCCCCATACCCCCTTGACGCTGAAGGTTCCTTTCGAGATTTGAACTCTTTCCTGTCTCCCCTTCTGTTCGACCCGGTAGTGTATTCACAGACCGGCAGTGCTGGTTGTTTTGCTTTGCGCGGTGCCCAGCAGGATTCCTGCCAGGCCAGCTTGCCTGGAATTTGCAGCTTTTGCCCCTGATGCCCTTACGCCACCTCCTTTTCTAATCGCGGGCCCGACCAAGCAGCTTTCTTGCGCACTGCAGAAAGCCTGCTAGAAGGGTCCCTTCTTTTGGTGCGGTGCAGTAGAAAGGGGGGGGGGGGGCCGCGGCCCTCGTAGCCCCCCCAGCACACAACCTCCGGCCCATGCTGGCCGAAACCCTGCTACCGGCTCTGCCGTATTGATCAGAAACGAAAGGGGAGCAGCGGGGCAACAAGGGGAGGGGCCTTAACCCCAGAGGAGGGGGGAGGGTTGCTGAACCAAGAAACTCCGGCCCGATGCGAGCTACCTCTCGCCCCCAGATTGCCGGCCGCTGCCCTGACCAGGGGAGAGGTGCCGCTCCCTCTGCACCCCAGGAGCTGCCCCCCACCCAAGGGAGCCCGCAGCCAAGGCAATGGCCGGGCTTTGCCGCCTTACATAGGGGTAAGGGGGGGCGGTCAAATCAGTCACCGGAGGACAGCTCCTGGCGTGGTACTGCAAGGTATAAATTGCAAGTAACAAAGGATGCCTCTTTTGCAAAAAAGTAAGCAGCTAACCTATTTACATCATACGCACTCTGAAATCTGTTTGGCACTCGTTCTGTGCAGCAGGCATATTAACCCTCTGCACGGACATCACCGAAGTCGAAACCACAACTATACAGAGACGCAGCATCCGGTGCTTCAACTAGCATGATAAGCTTCCAAACCCGGTCTCATCGCCCTAAATCCGGCCCAGCCGGGGCCTCCCACAAGCAATCCAATAGCTCTACGCTCCACCAAGGCTCTCGGAGGAGTCCGAAGGACCCAGGCTCACCGTCAGAAAATTACTAAACACCGACAGTGTTTCCGACCCGGCAAATGGCGCGACGCTGAACCATGGGTCAGCCTGTGTACGGCCAACCCACTCCACCATGTTTGTGGCAAACACATGGCAGCTCGAGGCCTCCTACGCCCCTGAACTAGCTGCCTCGGCCTCAGGGACGCCGTGAAAGAAATCGGACATTTGGAGCCAGAAGCAACCTCACAGTTGTCGGGTACTGAGACCTGGTCCGGGCTTTCCCAGTAACGCTACAACCCCGGTAATGCATAATTATATAGCGCGACTCGACCCGAAGGTATTGCAACGCTATACACGAGCACCTTATCTACATTCGGCAGGAGATTAAGTGATTTGCCCAAATCACAGGCTGTGGACGCGACCACGAGGCTCGAACCCAAGGTCTGCAGTCTCGCACCCGGACCACATCCCGTCCCCAGGGACCCCAGGCCCAATGAGAGCCCCTCCCAGGGCAAATAACCAAGGCTAAGGGAAGCCGCCGACTGGGACACGTCTAACCGCCGGTTTTCAACGTACACATTTTTATATCGCCCACCTCAAGCAGACTCACCGCGACAGGCGGACGTTCTGGGCCGCTGACGATCGTACCAGGCGAGCGATCGATCGAAGTGTGACTCTATCTCTCCAAGAGAACACCACCGACGCGGAACCAGTAGCCAAGGCAAACGAGCGGACAAGAGGGCGAGGAGGGGGCGGGGACCGAATATGTACCCCCCCCCTTGGCTCCTCCCCGCCGGAAGCAGCTACCTGACTGGGGTCTCCCTAGGTCAAGCCCAGGGACACGACCTCCCACCCCTGTGCCTTCCTGTGGCACTAAGGCGGCCGCCCTCAAGGGGGCGGGCCGCTGCGCAACCCCCACCCCGGGCAGCCTTACACAGCCCTGGCATGTGCCTGCAGGGCGAGGACTTTCCTTGCTCGACGCATGTGCAGGGTTTTCCAATCCTACCACCCAAAAACTCAGCAATCCAGGCAGATTTATCACAAGCTAGGCTGCTCAAATCTTCTTCCTCTCCTCCCGGTTTTTGGCAGGACAACACCCCTTACACTTTGAACACCAGTCGTCCCTGGATAACCAAGTAAAGGGGGGTGGCAGAATTAGGAATCAAGATATTTCTTACCCACCTCTGACAAAATAAACAATAGGCAGCATCTTACCCAGATTATGCCATGACTGGAAAACTCCACCTCCATTGATCCAAGTTAAGGGCTTACAAGCTCAGTTGATATATCGGAGAGGTCTACCTTCAACCCATATTGTTTCATTCCTGACAAGAAGAGACATCATAGGAAGTAGGAGGCCAATTCTCACTGCACTTTTCTTCACAGATTCTGCCTACAGATAAAATACTGAGGAAAGTGAAGAAACGCTGCCAACTCTATAAACCCTTCTCCCTCTCTTTCTATGTCTGTTATTCTGGGCACCTAAAAAGCTACACTGTGTGAACGAGTGCATACCCCTGCTACTTCTAGCGAAAATGTGAAAAATAATAATCATGATCTACTGTAGTGACTTTAATAACCGACACTCGCTTCTTGTGGAAAAATAATTTAGGTTTTATCTTTTACTTCCGCTACTTCCTCATTTATCCCTCTCCGTACTGGGACCTCTACAGTTAGACAGATCACAGTGTCACCTTTACCACAGAGGCAAATGGTCCTCTGATGGACCTTTCTCCGCCGAAAGGAAGGGTGGGAATTAGGGTGTCCAAAGCACAACGTTAGTCACCAAATGAGGACCATTAATTAGTGACTAACTCACAAGTTTGAAATAGAGTTCAAATACAGTACTCTCTGGACCATACTGTAAAAGTAAAGTATCGCAATGCAGAGACCCAATCTTCTAAAGAAATTAGGTCTAACCAGAATAATACAAACAAGCATTGGCATAGCCAGTAGGTCTCGCCTTTGGGACCTTATAAGTGTTTAGCCATGCAACAGTTGCATAACTAAATACTTATAAGTTCCCAAAAGCGAGACCTATTGGCTATGCAAACCGGCCGTGCGGCCGCGAAAGTAAAAGTGATCATGATCAAACATCAAAGCGGCTGTGCGGCCGCTAAAGTGAAAGTAATCGCGGTAAGGCGCGCGCGCTCCGGAGCACATGCACTGTAGCTCTAGGCTGGCCTGGTAGCACTTTTTGGAGCCCTCTCAATAAGTCTCGCCAGACCAGCGCATGCGCTGGGTCAGGCGAGACCTAACAAAAAGCACTGCTACTGCGACACAGATTAGAAGCAGAAATTGATATTATGAAAAGATTCACTGATTCTTCCTACAGCGCGTTTAGATCTAAAGAGTAAAATAGTACAGTTTCAATGAAGAACACCAGGACACAAAAATAGTCTCAGACAATTTAAATAAGTAATTATTGTATTAATGATCCAAAATCAATACAGACAAGCAATCTCCTAAGCATTTCAGTCATGAATATTACAGCATGTAGTACAAGTCTAGGCATTTATTCAGAGATTCAAATCCAAAAGAATATTTTCAAACAGACCAGATTTAGGGTTACAGATCTCCTACCACCATTAAAGGCAGAAGGTTGGTTGGTTTCTCTAACAGCATCTAAAGATTCTAAAGCAAAAGAGTAAAAGGAATCAAGTTAAAGTCCACTAAGGGTGAGTTCATATGGATGGGTAAAAAGCAGTGGCGGCCAGCCCGGATCTGTGGTGGTGAGGAGGGAGCTGCAATTGGTGACTGGTCTGAGCGCCATGGTTCAGCGCTCAGATTGGGACTTTAGGGACTCGGCATGTTCTCCATGCAGGCTTTATGCTAAAGCGTGCATGACTGTTTGGCCGGCCCGAGAGGGCCTTGTTGAAAATTGAAACAGCAATGTGATTAAGCATTCACTAAAGACATGAATTCCCCTTACTTAGAACTGGTTCCTCTTCTTATGTTGACTAATGTTCGGACTCCATTTTGTATTGTCGTGTTTCCACGTGCTCTGCACGAGATGAGTCCTATCTTCGTGTTAGTTGCTCTTGTTATCTGCCTAGTAACAGTCTATAAATAGCTCCTTTGTCCGTCCGGCGCATGCCCAGACTTGACCACATCTGTTATCAGTTAATCCTTGCTTGACCATGTTTTCGCGGGTTCAGGAAATTGGTTACTCCGCCCACATATTGATTCTGTATCAAAAATGTCCATAAAAGGTAATGTTCTTTGCCTCATGTTGTATCCACCCACTTATGAGCCCCACTGTTGTGTATAAAAGGGGACTGTGTACGCAAGTTCTTTGTGCTACTCTATGCAATACTGAAGAGTGTTGTATAGGTTGTAGGACCACCCTTAAGGGTTAATAAACTTTGTCTTGTACTTTGCAGTTTCCGTGCCAACTTCCTTGTTGTTTCCATTACAGGAGAGCGAACCCTTGTATTCTGCGGGCCTAGCTGGGGCCTGCATTCATCAATTGGCGCCCGTCACGTGGGGCTCATCGGCGACTCGGATGCTCGAAGGACTGGTCGTGACGAAGGTGAGGAATTCGGCCAGGGATGTGATCACTGCCAGAGGCATTTTAGTCCTGGCATCCCGAGGTTTTCTTCCTCTCCTTCCGAACTGACCTTCTGGGTGGCGCCGGTCCTCGACTGAGACCTCTTATGTCGGTTTTGCCGTGACAGCCGTTTGGGCGAATTTTGGAGCTTGGCAGTTGGAATCTGGACTCTTGATTGGTAAGAACCGTTGTACGGTACTTGCTCCGAGTTTTGAAGCCTGGGTTGGCTATTTGAGTTTGATTTGTGATGACCGGTCATGCTTTGTATTGATTGCTGTGAGAATATATGCGTTGCAACACATATAGGCAGGTAATGTGGAGATATTTCTCCGGAGCTGTGTCAATTTGAACGGCGCAACGTTTAAGTGCCATTTTTTTGATAATACTGCATATTTTGCATTATTTTTGAGCATGCCTGCTTTTAGCGCACTCCGTAAGTGGTGCTGCTGCTTTGGAAACCGGTTAAACCTCGAGGAATCTGCTCCAGCTCCCCCAGAGGGGACTCCTAATAGGGATATGTATGTGAAGCATGGTCTTTCTTCTATAATGTACAGCACAGTGTGGAGGAAATACACCAAAAAGGATCCTGAGTTGCGCTGGCCTTTGTATGGCTCATTTGATATGCGTAAGATTGAGTATGTGGAACAGTGTATGTGTAAACGGCGTGCTCGTCAAGATATGTTTGAGTGTGTGCGGTTATGGGTGAAGGAAGTGCGTGAGCGAGAGAAACGTGAGAAAGCGCTGTTTGATAAAGAGCAACGGAAGAATGATCATGTGCGAGCACAGGAAGCGAAGCGCCGGGAGGAAAGAAAACTGACGGAGAGACAAGAGAAAGAGCGTAGGTTGCAAGTCTCGGGTCAATATGCTGTCCGTCAGCCACTTTATCCTGTCCTTACTAATCTTGATGATGATTTTTATTTATTAGATCGCTCTCCGCCCCCTTATGTTGGCGCGTCTGCCCCGAGGTCACAGGATTCTGGATCGGCTTCGGATAAGGTAGACACGCGGTCCATGTTATCGGTTGACCGAATGGGTGAGCTTCGGAAAGTTTCTTTTCGTGCACTTAAGGGCAAGTTATCCCTCACTGACTTGTTGGACTCTTGGGAAAAGTGGCAGGATAGAGAGAAGTTGTATTTTTTGGGACACTTTTCTGATGAAGTGATTTCTGCCTTTCGGAAATATTCCAACGTTTTTGAGCCTGATGATGTGGTATTAGATGCTAAAGCATTACGTAACGGTGTTTTTTCTCCCTCTAAGGCGCCTGATGCGGCTCGACGGCTGTTTGCATTACGGGACACGGCGAGTGACCTTAAAGAGAGAGCGCGCCTAACAGCAGAGGAGGAAAAGCAGTCGGATTCACGTATCGGCGATGACCAATCATCTACCTCCCACTCAGATAAGAGCGAACTAGTGCATGCTAAACCAATGCGAGAGGCGGCACCTTTGTATGTTCCTCCTAAAGGAGCGGGAACTAGTTCGGATATTACTTCCGCCGATGCTAAGGGATATTTCGTGTATAATTGGGTCTATACTCCCTGGCACAGGGCTAATGTTATGGCATTAAAGAATGCTTTACCTGACCCCCGGAAAAACCCAGCGGCCTTTTATGAAGAGGTCGAAGGGGCCTTGAATTCTTGTACAATGACTTTAGCAGATATAGATTTGTTCTTTGGGCTTATCTTACCACCGGATATGTGGCGATCTGTGCGGAAGGTGGATGATCAAGCCGTTTTTAAGGCTAAGTGGTCTGAAATTGAGGACGAGGATAGGGAGAGAAAACCCGCGCAAAAACCACCGCAGATTATTTTAGATCTTCCCGCTGCTATCTTGACTAAGTTGAAAACGATTATTCCCCCTAAAAAGATTGACTGGAATATGTTAGCATCATGTAAACAGAAGGTTGATGAATCAGTCTCAGATTTCTTTACGCGCTTTGAGGAGACATTTCACGATTTTAGTGGTCAGTCACTTACGGACGACACGGGTAGACATCTTTTTGTGGATAAATATGTGGCGAATTTTATTACCGGGAATAGCAGCTCGTTTAAAAGCGAGTGAAAGTTCCTGGTCCACTTCGTCTCCGGCATCCCTCCTGACTATGGCTCAGTATTATGAACGTCAGGAACAAGAAGCGAAGGGGCAGGAGGAGAAGAAATCGAAAGATTTAAAGACAAAGGTGATGTTAGCACAAGTATATGGTCCGCCTCGTCGGGGTGTCGACAGAGGTAGGGGAGGATTTTATGGTCCCCCTTCGGGTCGGTCAGATGTAAATAGGAATCAATGTGCGTATTGTAAACAGTCGGGTCATTGGGCCAGAGATTGCCCGGCGTTGTATGCATCTCGTCAGGGGCGTGGTCAAGGTCCACCGAGAGGTAGAGGGGGTTTCTCGAATTTCAGAGGGAATTCTAATGATCGTGCTCGCTTTGAACCTAACGCGCAGCAGCGAGATAGATCCAATGTATTTGATCGACAGCACCAGTATCAAATGTCAGGGACTGACAGCGCTGGGTACCATGATTCGCGGCATGCATAGGAATGCGTTGGATGGGGGTTGGAATCAGTTGAAGTGCCGGTTGATCAGAAGGGTCCTTATGTTTCAGCAAAGGTTTTGGGTTCTACTGATCGGTTCCTAGTTGATACAGGAGCGACCCGCAGTGCGTTGTCTAAACAATTGGTTCCGAGGGCTCCCCCATCTGGCTTCATGGTTACCTCGGTAGGGTTTGATGGTACACTCTCTCGAAGCCCTCTTTCTCTACCCCTTTCATTCCATGTTGATCCCTTTTCTGCACCCTGTCCGTTTCTGCTTGCCCCGAACACGCCGGACAACATTATGGGTCTTGATATGCTTAAGCACTTCAGAGCTACGATCCGCTGTTCCCCCGCTGGAGTACGTGTGATATTAAAGGATAATCACCCGATGACTGACCGGATGTGTGTGGTCGTGGAGGATTCTGTGTTAGCTTCTCTCCCTCATTCTTTGTGGGCTACTTCAGATACCGATGTGGGACAGATGGTGATTCCACCAGTCCATATTAGTGTCCAGGAGGGTGCGGTGTTACCGCGCCTCCCTCAGTATCGCATTTCCCAGGAGGGGGAGGAGGCGCTCATTCAGATTGTGCAGGATTTGATTAAGGTGGGGGTAGTGGAAGAAGTTCCCTATAATGTTTGCAACAGTCCTATTTTACCCATCTTAAAGAAAGACACGGATGCTAAAGTTTATCGTTTTATCATTGATTTAAGGGAAGTGAACAAGATCGTGATAACTCAGTATCCGGTGGTTTCTGATATCACGACGTTGCTCACTTTGGTCCCGCCAACGGCGACCACGTTTTCAGTTATTGATTTGAAAAATGCCTTCTTTTCGATCCCTATTCATCCTGATAGCCGATACCTTTTTGGTTTTACTTTGAATAATAGGTCTTATCGATTTTGTAGAGTCCCTCAGGGCTACACAGAAAGCCCTAGCATTTACAGTCAAGCATTGAAAAGGCAATTGGATTCCTTTGTTCTGCCCGAGGGTGTCGCCCTTATACAATATGTCGATGACATCTTGTTGGCGGCTGACACTCCCGAGTTGTGTGAGAAGAGTACGTTATCCATGCTTTCCTTTTTGGCATCTCATAATCACAAAGTGTCGAAGAAGAAATTGCAATTCTGTAGACCAAAGGTGACTTATTTGGGTCACCTTTTGTCTAAGGAGGGGCGTGCACTCACACCAGATCGTATTCAAGCAATTTTGGACACGCCAGTGCCTTCCACACAGAAGGACGTGCGTGCATTTTTGGGTCTTGTTTCTTTTTGTAGGCAATGGATATTGGGATTTTCACACATAGCTAAACCATTGTTAGCCCTTTTGACGAAGGACACACCAATTCCTCTTCCTTGGTCAAATGAGTGTGAAATTGCATTTCAGCAACTGCGACAGGCCCTTTGTTCAGCACCAGTGTTAGGGACCCCTGATTATACGAAGCCCTTTTCACTGTATGTGCATGAGAAAGATGGATGTGCATTATCAGTTTTAGTGCAGATGCACGGCGACAAGCAGCGCCCTTGTGCATATTTTTCGGCTGTACTTGATCCTGTTGCCCGAGCATTACCAGGGTGTTTTCGCTCGGTTGCGGCGACAGCTGTGTCAATACGTCAAAGTGAGGGCATTGTGTTATCTCACAAACTGTTGGTATTAGTCCCCCATGCTGTTGATGCCCTGCTTAATCAGACGAAGACGCAGCATTTGACCAGTGCCCGTTTAACGGGATATGAGTTGACACTTTTGGCTCCTCATATTACGTTAAAGAAGTGTGTAACGTTAAACCCGGCCACATTGTTGCCGTTCCCGGAAACTCAGTCTGAAGCACGGAAGGCACATGACTGTATTCTTGTGACTGAGGAACAGACAAAGGGTCGTGTTGATCTCCAGGATACACCCTTCTCAGATGTAGATGGAGAACTGTGGGTGGACGGATCATGCCTGAAGCTACCAGATGGTACGACTTCAGCAGCGTATGCAATCACCACACTGCAAACAATAGTGGAGACAGCACGCATACCATAGAAATCAGCTCAAGCAGCGGAACTGATAGCATTAACACGGGCATGTGAGCTCAGTGCAGGATTGTGTGTGAATGTTTATACAGATAGCCGCTATGCCTTCGGAGTAGCGCACGATTTCGGCCTACTCTGGAAGGAGAGAGGGTTTCTAACGTCCCATGGAGTGCAGATAATGTACGGGAGTTAGTCCACAACCTCTTGACTGCATTAACATATCCAAAGAAGATCGCTATAATTAAATGTAGTGCCCATAAGAAAGTGGTTGATAAAGTTGGAGAAGGGAATGCTTTAGCAGACCGGGTGGCGCGAGAGACTGCAATGCAGCCTGGTGCTACTGCAATGTATGTTGTGAAGTCACAGGCAGAAAGATGGCACGATGCTAGGAGAGAGGTGCTGGAAATACAGAGGACTGCTTCCGATAAGGAACGGGAGCAATAGTCCAATGATGGAGAATTAGATGACGAAGGATGTTGGAGAAATAAGCAGATGGATAAATGGAAGTTACCCACAGCCTTTGTACAACCTATGGTTCAGATGGCACATGGACTAGCGCATGTCGGAGCTTCCGCAATTGTCAAATTACTCACACGAGTTTGGGAGCATCCGGAGATCGCTAGTATGGCAAAGAGGGTAGTGCAGACCTGCATGATTTGTCTGAGGTATAACCCAGGAAAGGGTACCCGAACTCCAGCAGGAGGATTTGCGACACCTACTGCACCCTTTGAGGTTTTGCAGATGGATTACATTCAGCTTGAACGCTGTAACAACCTGAAGTATGTTCTAGTAGTGGTTTGTGCCTTCAGTAAAATGGGTTGAGGCATACCCTACGAAAGACAATACTGCAATGACTACAGCCAAGATGCTATTGAAGGAGTTCTTCCCTCGATACGGTGTTTGCAGATTGTTGTGGAGGGATAACGGACCTCACTTTATAGCGGACGTTATAAAGTATGTCCTGAAGGGTCTAGGCATTACCCAGAAGTTCCATGCAGTATTTCACCCTCAGTCTGCAGGATTGGTTGAGAAGTATAACGGTACTCTGAAGCTCAAGATCGCCAAGATCCAAGCTTCGACTTCTTTGACTTGGCCAGACGCTTTGCCGCTGGCATTATTGTCAATTAGATCGATACCGCATTCTCGGACCGGTCTCACACCTTATGAGATCGTCTTTGGACGCCCAATGAATATTTGGGGTCCACCAAAACCTAAGTCTGTGTATGATGTACCTTGTGTAATGATGAATGATTATCTGGCACAGTTAACGGATAATTTGGTTTCTATTCATCAACAGGTCCGAGAGGCGCTCCCTGATCGGTCCACAGGTGAAGGTCATAATCTCCGACCTGGAGACTATGTTATGCTGAAGATTTTTGAAAGGACGAACAGCTTGGAGCCGAGATGGGTTGGTCCTGAGCAAGTCTTACTTGCAACGAGGACGGCTGTGCGGGTTTCCAATCGAAAGAATTGGATCCATTCCCTGCACTGTCGCAAAGTGCCGCCCGGATTGGTGGAGCCTGCTGTATTGACCGACCATCGAGAAATTCTGACTGCAGAGAAAGGCCGTGCTGTGGAACCGAACGACACTAAGGAGCTCTTTCCGGACCAAGCGATTCCTGGAGGAAGAAGATATCACCTCAGACCGAGGAAGTGACTGCTGTATCCAGAGTTGTCAGAACGGCCCTTAGGTTAGTGAAACGGAGAGCCAATGTGGCAAGGGGGGGGATCAGCCCTGCATTAGTGTAGCGACACCCGTCTTGGCCCGCTGGTGAAGAAATCAACCGCTGCCTAAGGGGAAGAGTTCTGACAACCTTTTAGTTTCAGGAAGATACTGACTTTTCACTCTAAGATGGAGAAGAAGAAGAAGATTCTTTGCGCAACAGGTTTTATTATTACAGTAGCTATTGTGGGGATAACCACATGGTTTGTTGAGAATGTGACTCCTGCCCGGGAGTTGCTTGTTTTGACTACTCCAGTGCCTGAGGAGCACTACTTCTATACACTTCCGTATCAAGAACTGAAGCATCGTCAGTCTTATTTGAATAACACTTTCATCCAGATGTTGCATCATACCCATGTTGCTACCAATGCTACGAACTGTTGGATATGTGGTATGATGCCCGCTCATCAGAAGAAAGGAGGAACGCCATTCATACCTCTTCCTTTTTCTCATAATGGCTCCTGTAGAGCATGGTACACTTTGCTTTTTGCCACACGGAAGCCAACAGTGGGACGGTTACTTTTCAGACTTAATAGGGAATGTCATCAAGATAAAGATGGTTATCCGCAAGCGAATGGGACAGTATGGGAATGGGAAGAGTATCGACCAGACAATGAATCGATCCCCTACATTTTCACGAACACTAGAGACACTGTGGGGAAGGACCGATTCGTGATTCAAGTGGCACAAGCTCAAGCGGACCTGTGCGTCCAGAGTGTGGGTTATATTCCTGTTGGTGTTAGTGACTGTATCACTATCTTGAACATTGACGGGTTGAATAATAGTACCTTCTTAGCATCCCATAATACATACTTCGTGTGTGGGAATAAGGGTTATTATCGTTTGCCAGCCGGTTGGTCCGGAGTATGTTATGTAGCATTCTTATTACCTCCTGTATTCTTGGCACCTGCATCTTATCATAAAGATTTGAAGTTGTTGAATAATGTGACTGTAAATAGGTATAAACGTACTCTATCTATTGATGATGTTGACCAAACTGATACTAGTTTGCAGCAGTATATTGATTTTAACTTAGGATTGTTTTTCTTTGTTGGAGCTGCCCTAAATAGTATGAAAGTTCGAAGATTAACGAGAGTTGTAGAGGCTGTGACAAATCAAACCGCTGCTGCTCTTGGGAATCTTACGGAAGAATTGCAAATTACTAGAATCGTTGCATTACAGAATCGTATGGTATTAGATGTTATGTTAGCTGATCGAGGTGGAGCATGTAAAATTATTGGAAGTAGTTGTTGTGTGTTTATTCCTGACCACACGCCTTCAGTTTATAATGCTATCAACAAGTTACATAAAATTGCAGCTGAAATCCATATAGAGAATGGCTCTTGGACCTTTTCTGGATGGTTTTGGGCATTGATCACTGCATGGGGATGGAAGGTTCTAACTGGTCTCTGTATCATCGTAGCAATTCTGTTTTCTTGTTGCATTTGTGTCCAATGTGGTCCTTTACTCTGTTCCCTATGTGTGTCATTCTGTATTCCTGATAAGAAAGCTATTGCCGATGTCACCTATCAGAAACATTTAACTAAGGAAGTAGAAGAAATGATGAGAATTGACATATATGATGATTATTGTAATAAACCGGATGTCTTCAGTAAATGCTGAAAGGGTCGTCTGTTGAAAATTGAAACAGCAATGTGATTAAGCATTCACTAAAGACATGAATTCCCCTTACTTAGAACTGGTTCCTCTTCTTATGTTGACTAATGTTCGGACTCCATTTTGTATTGTCGTGTTTCCACGTGCTCTGCACGAGATGAGTCCTATCTTCGTGTTAGTTGCTCTTGTTATCTGCCTAGTAACAGTCTATAAATAGCTCCTTTGTCCGTCCGGCGCATGCCCAGACTTGACCACATCTGTTATCAGTTAATCCTTGCTTGACCATGTTTTCGCGGGCTCAGGAAATTGGTTACTCCGCCCACATATTGGTTCTGTATCGAAAATGTCCATAAAAGGTAATGTTCTTTGCCTCATGTTGTATCCACCCACTTATGAGCCCCACTGTTGTGTATAAAAGGGGACTGTGTACGCAAGTTCTTTGTGCTACTCTATGCAATACTGAAGAGTGTTGTATAGGTTGTAGGACCACCCTTAAGGGTTAATAAACTTTGTCTTGTACTTTGCAGTTTCCGTGCCAACTTCCTTGTTGTTTCCATTACAGGAGAGCGAACCCTTGTATTCTGCGGGCCTAGCTGGGGCCTGCATTCATCAGCCTGTCAAAGCATCATGGACACTATAGTGTTGTTGCAATGATGGATTGTAGTCAATGAGATAAACCAAAGTAGAGGTTTATTTGTAGGTTACAAGATGGTAGTTACAAGTAGATGAGTTGGTTCAGGTTGATACAAGGTCCCACCAGGAGCTGCATCTCTGCTGCTCAGCCCACTCTCTCCAACTGTCATTCCTCCAGTCCCACAGGCACACCAACATTCCACACAGTCATCAGGCATTCCAACATTCCATACACACACTCATGCATACTGGCTAAGCAGCAAGAAATGTAAATACAACAAGTGTGCCCACCACTCGTCCCCTGCTCTGTCAGCAGAGCAGCTCCTCCCTCATGCTGGCGCAGAAGAGAAGAATAAAATGATAATAACATTGCATTATTA
Source organism: Triturus cristatus (assembly GCF_964204655.1). Taxonomy (NCBI): domain Eukaryota; kingdom Metazoa; phylum Chordata; class Amphibia; order Caudata; family Salamandridae; genus Triturus; species Triturus cristatus. The sequence continues at coordinate 21,246,536 of NC_140584.1, forward strand.
TCATTTTATTGTTCCTTTCTTTTACTGCTACACAGCAGCAGTGGGGCAGCGCGGGAAATAAGACAAAATCAAGTAGTTTTGCAAAGAACGATTCCAGATTAACTGCACAAAGGCAGCAGTATCAGCAAAAAGGCAGTCCAAAATAGGATATCAAAAGATGGCTGTAAAATCATAGAAAAAGCATTCACTCGTCTCTCAAGAAAAAAAGAAATTTAAAGTGAACCTTTGAGGTTTCTTCTTTTTAGTGCTGTGATGCTTAGGTGATGTGATATCACTCCACTAGTCAGTCTATCTCATGTTTAGTTTACATATGGAGTCACCAAACATAATTAGTTAGTCCTGCATGATTTCTCATGCTCATCACGAGAAAGAACTGGATTTCCGGGCCTCATAGGTTTGTCAATGGTAAGAAGAATCCAATGTAACAATCTGACATCGGGTTAGAGTTGGCTTTCCCACCGAACCATTTCTCAGTGAACTTTGAAAGAAAGTCCTTTAAAGTAAAATGATGCACGTACAAAACCAATAATGCTACATTTGCAGAAATGCAATGGACATTGTACTTGGCTTAGGGAAAATTGCAGCTTTAGGAAATAACACGTGTAAAAGCTTTAAAAATGCACATGTCCGCTTTAAATGAATTAAACTCTATTAGAATAAAATATATTGCATTAAATTGTCCTTTCATAGTAAGAGAAACATAGTAACGCTTCACCAATGTATTATTACACAAAATTGATCAATGTAAACTATGGCCTACTGTTACAATTTCAACATCCATACCTGTAGATTAGTCTTAAAAATCATTTGACTAAAAAAGTTTCCTGTTTTCTATGATCATTAGAGTCTCCACTATCACATTTGTAAGTTTCAATTTCCAAACTAAATTTAATGCATAATTGCACCATAATCTATTCATAATGCATTTCAATGCAAGGCAGTAGAAACGTTATATTATTATAATCATTTGTTTAATCAGTAAACGAATAATCCAACATTATTTTCCTACGTGATCTTGTTATGGAAACATATTAATAAGCATTATAACCCAGTAGCAATGAATTTTCTCTATTCTAATACTTCCAAGCACGCTTTTACTGTGCTGTTACTTCACTTGTCTCAACTGCTGTGTTACTTCTTTTAACACGTGCAATGAGCACATACAGGTTTCCTTGTCTAAATCAGTAAATATGTTGTGTAAAGTGCTTTTGAAATATTTTGTGTCATCACTTAAGAACGATCAGGATGTCAGCTGATCTATTTAAGGGGTGACACCCATCCAGAGAAAGCATGAATTGTTCCACTGGTAAGTAAGATTTACTATTTCTTAATGGGCTTTAAAGTACATTAAATGCGAAGGGCTCAAACCTCTCTGAAATTTAAACTAAAACTGAATGTAAAGAGCTCCAACTTTTCTAAGATTTATAATAACAAAGCTTCTGACCAATCAGAGTGAATCAAGGTCAGTCTCCATAGTTTCTCCGGATTCCAGTTGTTTTTGAAGGGTTAAGAAATAGCATGATGTTCATCATAGGCCCTGCCCTAGTGGCTGTGTGACCTGACAAATCCTTTTGCGCCTCTCAAATCTACTATCTGGAGGCTATCGCTATATACTTGCTCTGTAACTCCGCTTAGTATCTCTGAAAATTGTTAGATGAGAAAATGCCTTCAATGTTAGTTGGCTGGGCTGGTAGGCAAACACTGTCCACTAAAGATGCCAACCCCCTAATTTTGGCCCCTTAGATACTCATCCCTTCAAACCTTGCCCTATCAGTGATGCCATCTAAGGGAGTGGGGAAGGACACACTCTGCCCGGTGCCTCTGTTGCTCTTGTGGAAGGACTGAATTCCTCCTTTGGCAGGGAAGTAACACTAAGCTGCTTTTTCCTTTATTGTCACCAGCAGCATTTACTCACTCTGCCCTTTGACAACTAACTTATCAACTGTAATAGTGGAGAGGCGTGGCACAGCGGCTGACTCTGGAGCACGGGGGTCACGGTTCGATCCCCGGCACCGGTGGCAGCTCATCTTAGCTCAGCATCATGTGACTCTGGGCAATAGCTCGCTAACTTGAAACCTTAAGGGGTGATATGTTTGCGTTTTACAAATAGGAATTATTATTATTTATTATTAATGTTTTTGTAATACCTTCACCAAACTACTACCACCATAGAATGTGTAGCGTCTACCCCAGCACTGGAGCACGCAGATGAATTATGCCACATAGTAGCCTCAGTTCAGCATTACTTTATTTCTCAGCATACACTCATACACTGTGCATTACATCATACTTCCCATTAACCACACCCTAACACCTCCCCACATATTACGTAGTTCCTGTTCAGAGTCTGTCCAGGACCACAAGGGTCACAGTGTGCATAACATCAAGATGTTGCATCTCCCCCTTTGTTAAATAAAAAGGTGGTAGACATCATAAAAGCAAATCACATCTCCTCAATTAGTCAGTTGGTTGCTCCCACTTATCTGCCAGCTCAGGTGATCCGAGATGATTAGGGTCCACCCTGATAGGGCAACTGCAACATGGTTTCAGGACTTGACAACTGTTGTGGTACGTGTTTCAAATGCGATGTGTCCCGAGTGATGGATTGTCCGGGACAATGTGCTGCCACTATGTGTCCCATGCACGCCATAACCTGAAAAGGATCAGCGGCAAAAGAAGTGTCCATTTTCCGTTTTCGTTTCTGTTTAACCAGTAACCAGTCTCCTTTGTCAAACACTGTCTCCTGGGCATGGCAACGCTGGTCTGCATACATTTGAATTTTCCTTTTGTAAGTCGTCTCAAACTTTATCTTTATCAGCATTCACTGATCGATCGATCTATTGAGGTAGTTTTATACTGATGCCTCTCCCAAATAGCAAGGTGGCTGGACTCTCAGCATTGTGGAGTGAGGAGTTGATCGATAGGCCCAGAGGGTCTGGCACATGGCTTGGCTCAGATCGATTACCTCCATGGATGCTTGCTGAATGATCCTCTTGAGGGTGCCCATGAATAGTTCAACTAAACCATTGGCTTGGGGCCAGAGGGGTGTCCTCTTTTAGTGTTTGACATTGAGTCGGACAAGAAATTCTTTAAACTCTTTACAGTTAAAGGACGGACCATTATCAGATTGGAGGATTTCTGAGATATCCGGCATTGCAAAGGTGTCATCAAGTTTTTCTATGACTTTGACATGAGTTGATGAAGATGAATCTTCCACCATAGAAAAGCGCAAATATTTGTCACTGACTACCATAAGATGCTGTCCGTTTCCTAAAGGCCCGAATAAGTCAACTGCGACTGTCTCCCATGTATGGAAAGGAAGCTCAGACATTGTCCCTGGGTGCTGTGTCACCTTAGGGGACAAACAATTACAAATGTTGCATGCCTTCACTTCCTTCTCGACTCACTCATCTAGCTGAGAAAACCACACTCTATTTCGTAGGTCTCTTTTTGTGGCTAGGATACCACAGTGTCCTTCATGGGCAACCTCAATGACCCGCTGTCTTTCAGAAATGACGATTCTTGAGCCTCTCAGTATTACGCCCTTTTGAGTGAATGCCAACTCATTTTGTACATTTTTGAACTTTTGGAATTCAACATCATTGGTAAGGGGCCAGGTACTTCTTCTCCATGACTGAGAAGCAATAGGTTCTTTGATGATGATCATGTCTTTGGTTGTATTGTATAGGTGCAGCAATAGTTTGTTCCACAGACAGAGCCACTGGTGTGCTGGATCTCACAATAAAGTTGAGATACGCTTCAGCTGTCTTAAGTGTCAGATTGTGACGATGTAGTGGCTCTTGTGAGAAGTAATCTTCTGGGTTTTCATCCTTGCCAGGTTTATGCACAATCTCATTATACTCTTACAGTCTTAACCCCCACCTCATGATGCGAGGGGGCATCTTAGCCTTTGAGTTTCCAAAAATTGTGAGAAACGTCTGGTGATCCGGGATGATGGGGAATTGTTTTCCGTAGACAAATACATGAAACTGTTTGCAGTCCCATACCACAGCCAGAATCTCCCCCTCCTGCTTCGAGTAGGCACGTTTTGTTTCACACTTACTTCAACTAGCATGGGCCACAATGTGCCTCTGAGCATTCGGATGGCCATTTTGTTGAGCAAGGCTTGCCCCTAGCCCTACCGGGTTTGCATCAACTGTTATCTCGGCATGTAACATGGAGGTCGAAGTTTGCCATTTCAGTTGCATTTTCAATCACGTTTAATATCTTTGAAACTCTGGGCGCATTCAGGGGACCACTGAAGTGGGACATTTCACTTTGTCAGGTCTCTCAATGGGGTACTCACTGTAGCAAAGTTGCAAATGTATCTTGAGCAATAACTGGGCATGCCCATAAAGGATCGCAGTATGGTAAGATACTGGGTGGGGTGGGGGGTGGCTTGTAGATGATAGTGCTTGCACCTTGTCTGGATGTGGAGTCATTCCCCTATCAGAGGATATGTGCCATAAAACTTGAGTTTGAGTTTGTGAAACTCGCACTTTACAGCATTCAGAGTGAGACCATGTTAGAACTGGCACCATTGGCGTAGGTCTCCCTTCCATTTTTGTCGTTTATGTCTCCTTCATGGTTGCTGGGGTTAGATGTTCTGGGCGGTGTGCCACTGCCATTCAATGACACAGCGCGAATGCTCCTTATTATAAAATAACTGATGAACCGGTGTAGTCCTAGTAGTACCAAGGAACATGCCAGGGAGGTCGAATGTGGTATGCTTCCGCTCCAAATATTAACGTACATTTGGTAGTAGTGATTGTCTTTATGTTCTGCGTGTGCAATTGCAGCTTTTGGAAAGTAGGTATCTTTTTGTCTAAGTCTTTCTGTGTGTTTCACTGGTATGTGTATTGGTTGTCTGGTTTAGAGGGCCGGGGTTGACCTGGTTCGAATGGAGCAATCTGCCGTTGAAATATGGGGAGGGGTGACCCCTTTGATCTGAGCAGGGCTGTGCCTGACAAGGTGAATGATGGCTCCACCTCCCGCTGGGTGTCTGATGGTGGGCCCCACTCCCTAGAAGGGAGGATGCAGCCTCGTAAATAAAGTGACCCAAGTCAACACCAAACTGGTTCTGGCTGGGTCGAGTGATTTGTGACTTTCTCAAGAACAAAGACTTTTGGGGTATAAAGATCTGAGGTGAAGCTCCTTCGTGATGTGTAACTTCGGGATGCCAAGACGAACCTCTGGCCGTGTGAACAAGAGGGAGAGGACTTTGAAACTTTCATCCATTCACTGAAGCAACTACCCAAGGGCCTGAATTGAGCGTGCCCCCTGCCGAAGTCTCAGGGACATTAGACTTCATTCCTCAGCAGCCCGGATTCCTATTGATCGAAATCCTACTCGCAAGTGAGGCCTCTGTCGAGAAATCCAAGGCCTCAGGATCTACTGTGGGGACTGCCGCTTTTGCTTGTCTACGGAAACTATTGCTATCGCCATTGTGGACCGCTGCAGTTGAGAAGCTGTGCCGCTGAGTACCCGTATTTGCCTTGTCTACGAAAACTATTGCTATCGCCATTGTGGGCTGCTGCAGTTGAGAAGCTGTGTCGCTGAGTGCCCGCATTTGCCTTGTCTACGGAAACTATTGCCATCGCCATTGTGGGCTGCTGCAGCTGAGCAGCTCTGCCGCTGAGTGCCCGCTTTTGCTTTATCTACGGAAACTATTGCTATCGCCATTATGGGCCGCTGCAGCTGAGGAGCTGTGCCGCTGAGTGCCCGCATTTGCCTTGTCTACGGAAACTATTGCTATCGCCATTGTGGGCCGCTGCAGCTGAGTGCCCACCTAGGCCTTGCTACGAGATCCATTGTTGACGCCATTGTGGGCCGCTGCAGCCGAGGAGCTGTGCCGCTGAGTGCCTATCTTGGCCTTGCTACGAAAAACCTTGTTGTCGCTATTGTGGGCCGCTGCCGCTGAGAAGCTGTGCCGCTGGGTGCTCGCATTTGCCCTACTACGAGAGTCAGAACCACCGCCGCTTGGGCTGCTGCAGTTGAGGAGCTGTGTCGCTGCGTTGCTGCAGGCCCGCATTGGCTTTGCTACAAGAGTCCTTGCAATCATTGTTTTGGGCCGCCGCAATCGAGAAGCTGTGCCGCTGAGTGTCCATCCTTACTTTGCCACAAGAATCATCGCTATCGCTATCGTGGGCCGCTGCAGCTGTAGAGCTGCACCGCTGAGTGCCCGCCCTAGTCCCACATCGGGAGCCTTGTCAACTTCTGCGTGCGCCGCTGGGTGCCGCTTCCACGCCCGTCCCAGGATTATCGTCAGTGCACGCTACGGAACGCCACCGCCCAAGAACTGTGGCTGCTGTGGGTCCGCCTGCCATCCCGCACCTTCCCTGAGGAGCTGTGCACCGTGCCCCTTTCTCCTACGTACCTTGTACATTGTGCACCACCGGGTCGCATAGATCCCGGCCCCGAACCAGGTTCGTTCCACCCACACGCACAAGTGCTTTCATCGCTCTTGAGACAAATCTGTAATTACGTGCATTGTGGTGCTTTGAGCATTTCTCAGTTTCGTGTTTAATCTATATAAAGATAACTATTTTTTATAATTGCTTGTGGTGTCTATTTTGTAGCGTCTTTCCTGCGTTATTGTGTATGGTCCTAAATGCTTCACACACTGCCTCTGAGATAGGCCTGTCTGCTCGTGCTACGTTACCACAGGGTTTAGCAGGGGTTATCAAAGGGTGTAGCCCCCTTACTCTGACTTAGGAAGAAGGGTCACTATTCCACATCAGCGCCAGCCACTGTCGACTAGAGGCCCCCATTTCTAACAGACCTGCATCAGCAACTAACTAGCACACTTGGGTAAGGGCTTTGTCGTGTCGAAAAACCAGTATGTCCTCACTGTAATTCAAAGCGTGTGTAACAGGTTGGATTACTCAGCAAATTACATCCTGAAATATCTCAGCAGCTGAAGATACTCCAAAACTCAGTCTCTTATATCTGAACAAACCAACATGAGTCGAAAAGGTAGTAACGTACCTGCAGTTCTCCTCCAGTTTGAGTTGATGATATCCTTTATTTAGGTCAAGAGGGGAAAACACTTTGGCTTTCTTAAATTGCATGATCGTGTTTGCTGTGTATGGACAAGCTTGTCTCTCCCTTTCTATGGCTTTGTTTGCCAGGCGTATATCCACGCAATTGGGCATCACACCTTTACTGTCCCTTTTTGGTACTACTAATAAGGGTGAAACCCATGGCATGGGGCCTGTGGAGCTTTTAATGATGTCATGTTTTAAAAGTACTTCCAACTCTTTCTTTACAGGTTTTTGTTGATGAAAAGCAACTCTACGGAGCAACTGAGCAACAGGGTGAATGTCTTCATTGATATGAAGCTGTACTTTCATTTTCTTGAGTTTTCCCGGGCCATATTCCAGCATATCCTCTCCTAGCATCTCCCGGACTGCATACCTTAATCTATAGTAGTGGAATCTCGCAGAAGTGGCGTGTAGTTGTGGCCCTCTGCCTCGATTTCAGCCCACTCTCGCTCCTTGCTGTCAGTGAAAAAGTGTCCTATTGTAGTAATATTGATTGTTGCCAAAGCCCGGACCACCTCTCGCAGCATATCGGTAACCAGTAGCACCACTCCACCGGGGTCAGGGGGGAGTATAAGACAGGGCCCGGCTGTTGTTTAAGCAGGTTCTGTCATGCGTGTGGAACAGAGTTAACTGAGTCTAAGGCTCCCGATCGCCTGGATGGGGCGTGAAACAGCATGGGGGAGCGAGCCGCAGCAACGTTTTCCATCTGCAGGTGCAGGAGGCCAACCTGCTCATGGGCCTAGTAATATGCATGGGAACATTGCGCCATGCGATAGTGAGCGGATAATCTTGAATATGTGGGCAGGAAGTACGATTGGTTTATTTGTAAACAGAAACAGGAACCTAGGGAGCACCACCAGCTTCATGAGGGATATGCGTCCCATCAGAGACAATGGAAAATGGATCCATTTATCTACATCTGTTTCTAATTTTGCAATTGCCCTGCCGTAGTTTTCGCTTAAGACCAGCTCAGAGTCCGTCTGCACCTGTATCCCTGGATAGCGGACATGGTCAGTTGTCCATATTAAAGGGAACTCCAATTCTATAGGCGTCATAGCAGCAGTGAGTGGGTAAAAAGTGGACTTGGCCCAATTCATTTTTTAGGCTTGAGAGGGCCCCATATCTCACCACTTCACGCAGGACAGGACAAATTAACCTGCGGGTCTCTAACATACAGAAGAGTGTCAGCCGCGTACGCCGACACAATAAGATTATACCCCGAGAAGCAGATTCCGCTTTGCCCATGGTACTCTCTCAACACGCAGGCCAGTGGTTTGGCCACCAGGACATATAAGAATGGCGATAGTGGACTTCCTTGGTGGGTGCCCCTAGATATCGCAATGGATGCAGTTACCATATCTTCTACTCTGATCCTGGCTCCGGAGTTATTATACAGGACCAACACCAGCTGTAGGAATATCTCTCCCACTCCCAGTCTCCTCAATACTGCATGCATGAAAGGCAACTCCACAGAGTGATAAGCCTTCTCTGCACCTAGGAAGAGCGCAGCAGCTTTAACTTCCGGTTTAATGTGTTGTATGGCCCCAAACACAGTTCGCAGGTTACAAGACAGGTTGCGTCCAGGCACAAAACCCGACTGTTCCGGACCCACCATGAGTGGGACAAGCGGCGCTAGCATGTTAGCTAGAATCTTTGCCAATATCTTAGTATCCACATTGATGAGTAACAGAGGCTTATAAGATGAACATTCGTTTGGAGGTTCGTTTGGTTTTAGAATTGTGACTATTAAAGCTTCCCTCATAGAGGGGGGAATTTTTCCTTCCTCTCCCATTTCCTCGAATAGCGTGACAAGGTGTGGAATGAGCAACTCCTTGAATTCTTTATAGAAGGAAACGGTAAGACCGTCCTGCCCAGGGGAACTAATCAATCTCATTGTTTTGAGTGCCTCTATTATCTCTTCAGCATCTAGTGGCCGCATCAAACATTCCCTGTGTTCATCGGCCAGCCATGGCATCTTGATATGCTCAAAATGGTCTTGGATTTCTGCCTCCGGCGCAGTCATTCTAGCTCTATAGAGGTCTGAGTAATACTGGTGGAATCTGTCTGCTATTTTATCTGGATCACTCAACTGTTCACCACCCTCCGCTCTCAACTCGGTCACACAACTTGGACTACTCCTGTCTCTCAACAATGCCGCCAGAACTGCGCCCGGCCTCTCTCCTTCCCCAAATGGTCTGGCTACAGCATACTTCCACATATATATGACCTCACTGTCTGCTGCCTCATGGTATTCCTCCAAAGCAGATTTCAGGTCATCCGTTATCTCGGCATTCCCTCCCTCTAAGGCCTCTCTCTCTAGCTCCTTTAATCTACCTTCCAAGCTGGCTAGCCTCCCTATGATGGAGCGGAGGACTCCAGAGTGTTTAGACATTGCTATCCTTTGGATATAAACTTTGAATATCTCCCATACTGTAGAGAAAGGAGGAACGGATCCTATATTAGTGTCAAAGAAGCTTTCTATGGCCTCGGCCATTTTGGAACGAAATTCGCTATCAAGCAAGGAGTAAGGCGGGAACCGCCAGGTAAAAGGAGCTGGACCTTTCCGTGGACACTCAATCTCCAGCACAATCGGGGAGTGATCTGAGAGGAAACATGTGCCTAGACACGAATCAGCAATCATTTCTTGTTTGCAGGTTGTGGGGGGCTGAGTAATGAGTATATCCTCCTACAGTAGGGGAGCGCGTTCGCCAATCGTCTAACATATTTAGCTGGATTGAAGCGTCGATAATGACTGGCTGCTGCTGAAGGGCGCCGAGAGGGACCTCCAGAGCGGTCTATTGCCAGGTCAAGCACACAATTCAAGTCTCCTCTCCATATTTGGGGAAAGTGGAAATGTTAGTTAATCGCTCAAACAGCTTCTGATAAAATTTAGGGTTATCAAAGTTAGGGCCGTAGCTACTGAGCGTAATGAAGTCCACGCCATTTCCCCTGCACCTAGAAATAGTGAATCTCCCGCCTGTGACTGTTTTGAGCGCCTCCAACTATATCCCTGATTTAGGGTTGATCCAGGTGAGCACACCCCTAGAATGCGTGGTAAACCATGCAGCATGTAGAGACCCATGTAGGTGCTTACTGCTACGCATTTTGCTGTCTGTAGGGAAAAGGGACTCCTGCAGCGAAGCAACATCAATCCCATGTCTGGTAAGATACGCCACCACCTTTCGTAATTTCCAAAAATCGTTTAGGCCCCTAATATTTCATGTCATCAGATGAACCTTATTACTTGGTCTCTGTGACATACCGATCTGAACCAGCTAGTACTATGCAGTGGATGTCTTTCATGTGGCTCAACAGTTCTTCAATGACTAAAAGCCCTATATACATATTATATAAATCACATACACACTCTGCGAAAACAAAGATACATTTAAATCCTCCAAAAGTCCCCCTCCTATGCAAACCCCAACAGAGCTTAGTCGGAATTCCTTCCATTCCCCTCAATTTAAAGAACTTTCTTGGCTATCTGCCGAGCAGTAGGTGACATTCAGAGGCGGATGTTACCTGCTCACAGCTTAGATCAACGCTGATAGAAAAAGAACAATGGTGATTTGTAGTCATTTGCACGTCCTTTAGCCCCGTCACCAGGCGTGCTATTCGCTGGGCGCATATACAAATCAAGGTAGTTGCATTATCCCTCCCTCAGGCACCCCCAGCAACGTTAGAGTATATCTGCGGTTTATAATATCTATACTAATATGCAATGTCTTACTCAATTCGCACTACACTGAATTCACTCGAGTCTGTGGCGCGTACTCCATCAATAGTGGGGTACAAGCATCCGCATGTCCAATCAGGTGCCCATCTATTTACAAATCGTGTTCGGCCTACCTGTACGTACATTTTGCAGGTCATTAGGTGTCCACTTCATTCTTGCTTCTCTGGGTCCCCACCTACCACTCCCGCCATCCCCCCTAGTGTCCCCCGCCCACCCCCCAGCCTCGTCATATTCCTTATGGGCTTTCTGCAATGCCTTTGGATCAGTGAAGATTTTTGATTTCCCTTCAAAATTGACCTGTAGTCTAGCCGGATACAGCATTGCGTACTCCATGTTGTTTTCAGGGAGACGCCGCTTCAAGGGAGCAAACTGGCACCTCGCTTCCTGCACTCTGACGGTAAAGTCCGGAAAGAGCGATATCAAGGAGCCCTTAAATCGCAGTTAAGGCTTCTCCCTGGCCTGTTTCGGCATGGCGTCCCTATCACTGTAGTTCAACAGCTTGGCTATTACAGGCCGTGGGGGAGCACCAGGTGGAGGCCTGGGTTCCAGGGAGTGGTGAGCACGCTCCACTACGAACATATCAGAAAAGGAGTCCCGACCCAGAAGTGACATCAGCAACTGTTCCACAAACACTTCCATATTGCCCATGGCTGTTGATTCAGACAGTCCAGTAATGCAAATATAACTACTCCTAGATCTCACCTACCGGTCCTCTGCCTCGCCTTGAAGGACGCCTACTATCTTCCCTATCTTTTTCTGGCCGCTATCAGTTTCAATTTGGGCTTTCTCCACCTCAGTGACACGTCTCTCCGCCATGTCTAAACGCTCGGCATGTTTGTCCAGCCTTTCTGGCATGGGGTCCATACGGTAGGCCAACGAGTCAATCTTGTCGTCTGTGGTGGACAGGCTTTTCTGCATGGCTGCCAAGATCTGGCGTATGTACCCCTCGGCTTCCCCCAGGTCATCACCCGGCTCTTCAACTGATCGCTCCTCACTTGCCTCTTTCTGCCGAGACTTTAGTTGCTCAAACTGCAACTTAGACTGGGTCCTGTCTACTTTGCCCATCGTCCGAGTGGGGTCCCCGGATCCAACTCTGCCACCAATAGCCTCCCGAATCTCTGCAGCTCAGTTTACGAGGGGGGGGGGGCAAGAATACCTCTACCCTGCAGTGATTAGGCCTTTTATGTGAATGGAAAAGGCTAAGAGAAAATTGTGAATAAAATAAGGATAAAAAAGGATTCCTATGGATCAAAATGGAGTATTGAATTTATGATGGTATTTGTGGAATACATCCTTAATTTGCTGTGCGACTGGTGGATGGAGCGCCAAGGTGCTCCACTGTTCATGATGTTATACCTATGTGCTGCTGGGGCAGAGCACATTACCAGTACGCACGCTAAACATTGCCTATGAGTACACTGTAAAAATGGACTGTTAAACATGAAGGTTTGCATCCTGTCATATTAAATGAACATTCCTGCTTTCATGTCAGCAGCTTTTTGGTCTGCTCATTCTTCTGCTCTCGCAGCCATCAGCATTTTCTCTAGAATGTTGGTTTCTCTCTGCATGCGCCTTCTGAACGAATCTGAAAGGCAGCCATCAATGACTCTGTGGCGCATGGCTCCTTGGTCGGTTGAGTCACAGAACATGCAATGTTTAATGAGTGCATCAAAACTTTTAACAAACTCGTCAATTATTTCACCAACCTGTTGTGCTTGTTTGAAGATGTACCTGTCACAGTCAAAATTCGGCATTGGATTGAACTTGGCCTCCAACTCTTCTTTTCTCTTGTTCTTTTGGAATGATTTGGCATCAGTCTGTAGGACTTTCTGTGTCACTTCTCTCACTTCATCACCTTCATGGTTTTTCAAGTGTTTGATGATCTTCTTGTCCTCTTCTTCTAGCACTTCTATGAAGGCATCAAATGTTTCGATCCACCGGAGCAGACGCTTGAGCGCCCGGCTCCGTCGGTCCGTGGCCTCGGACTACTATCCTGATGCCCATCCTCGCCGATTCTCGAGGTGCACCGTGTGCGAAGACGCGCTGACCGCGCTGCTGCTTTCCCGGAGTCTCAACCCGCCCGGATGCCCGAGTTCTGGGTGCTTTTGTCCTCGGCACTGAAACCCTGCGCCCTTACGGCCTTTGCCGGCCTCCTGGAAGCTCCGCAGTTACCGGATCAGCTAGCGCTAACCTGAGCCCCGCGGTCCCGATCTCGCCTCGCACCATGGATCGTTGCCGGATGAGCCCGGGGAGAGACGGCCGGACACCTTCTGCACCCTGTGCCTGACGGGCTGGAGCGGTGGGGTGGGCCCCGGTGCGGTGAGTCTCCTGCCCCGCTCTGAGGACCGAGCTGTGGGGGGCTGCTGCCCCCTTTGCCTATTGCCTAGCCAGCGGCGAGGGGGACCGGCGAGAAGATAAGCGACTGTCGGCCTTTCCTGTTGCGGCGTAGACCTGAGGGGAATTGACCACTTGCCACGACCCCCCCCCCCTGGCCATTGCACCGTATAGCGGCAAAACATGGCGTTGAGTGCCTGCTCGCGGCTGGGGGGTGATACTCCGGTCTCGCCCGCTGCCCACTTCGCCCTCCCTCTTCCGGACACCAGCTCCACAGTGCCGTCCCGGATTGCTGCCGATGTTGGGGCCCAGCTTCCGCTGACATGCGGCTCCGTTCTGGCGGTCCTGCGGGACTTTCAACTACAGATGTGCGCTGGCCTGCAGGCGCTGAGTGAGAGGTTTGACCCCATACTGTCGGCTGCGGGCCGTGAGCGCACTGTTTGTCATCCACAGGGCGTGGGTCCTCCGGTGCTCTTGTCCTCTTGCGGGGACGCAGCGGCGGTGTATGATTGTGCTACACTGGTGCCTTCATCTAGCGCTCCCGGCGCCCAGGGTCCACCGCTCTCCACCTCAACTGCGGATACTTTGTCCCCCTGGTCATGGCTGCCTGCTCCATTGTTCCCTGCCTCATCGCGTCCGCGAGGCTATCCTGCTGAGCGATACTTAACGGCTTCGAGGGACCGTCCGCGGTGGCCCACTGCTGCCTTTTTGTGGAACTCCTGTACCTTACTTGCCAGGTTTGGATTTTATGTGGTGCAACAAGGGACCTCAATCGATGGTCGGCGGCCATTTCGTGATCCTACTTCCCCATCCTCTCACAAGCGGCCATCTTGTCTTTGTCTGCTCGGGACACGGGGCCTTCACGCAGGAGCTGGTTTAATCCCAAGCCCGCGATCGGGCCAGGGCTAGTCTGACTTCTATCGCTATGGTTTATGGACGGGCTGGCCTGGGACTGGGACTGTATGTATGTTTTGCGCGCACTTGTCGCGACTTGTATCCCTTGCTTAAACTGTGGTGCCATGGTATCTTTGCATGCCGTTTTTGGCGTAGAGGGCTCTCAGTGTGTGGGGGCCATAACTGGCTGATGGTTCGGGGCGCTCTGGTGTCTAGTGGGCTCCTCCCCACCTTCTTTTCTGTTTTCTTCCCTTCTTTACTCTGTTCCTACTTTCTCTCTTCTCTATATTTCGGGTTCCTTGGGCGACAGGCACTATGCTGGGGGGGGGGTAGGCCGTAGCCTCCGCATTGGTGTAGGGTGGGGGGGTAATACTCTGTTCTCAATTAGTTCTATGGGCCTTTCTTCTTTTATGTCTCTGTGCTCTACTTTCTTCGATTCGGGGTCCGGGTGTGGGGTGGATCGAGTGGGGGCGGCTCTGGAGGGGCGCGTACTTGCTCATGTGACTATCCTGATATATCTCTGCACCGCCTCACTGATTGAGATTTTACTCCCATTGTTGTTCTTACTGATGTTGCTGCTCGCCCGTGTGGTGAAGCTATCTTGCGGACTCGAATCTACTTTGCTCTTATCCTTCATTGACTTTTTTTCTCTGATAAAATTATCAAAAACTTAAAATTAACCTTCACTTCTCCTTCCCCGGGTTTCAAAGATATCTCCAGTATGTGACTCATAACCTGTTGTTAATCCTGACCGTTGATGCACGGGGGCTGTAATGTGGGTATCAGTGCTTTACTGTATCGTGGCCGGCCTGACGGTTGTAGGCCCGTATTTGTTCTTTTAAGATGCACGAATAAAGGTTTTTAAAAAAAAAAAAAAAAAAATGTTTCGATCCATGCAGTCCAGATGACACCGTTCAGGCAATCACAGTGCAGGCTGGCACCCGCCGACAATTTCTGCAAGCACCAGCCTTGTGCTTAAACCTGGGTCACAGAATACTTCAATATCCCTTGATGGTGAGTAAGTTCGCCTGACTAATTGCTCTGCATTCAGAGTGAAGCACAGCGTCTCTGTCGGCCACCTCAGCAGCGGTTTTGGTGGGCGTTTTGAATATGCTCCTCTGCAGGGCCCTGAATCTCTTCTGTTGCCGTGTACAAACTGGAGCAGGGCTTTGATTCCAAATGTGCCGGTCCCAAACTGCTTTGCATCAGTTATGGGCACATGTGGCATGCACAAGCACTTTGCTGTACTTTTGTAAACTCTCAGGGAGAGCAGTCTTGTTTTCTTTTAACACATCTTGCCTACTTGTCTCCAGTTGTAGCACCTTCCCCAGCCCTGGAGCACACAGATGAATTACGTCACACAGGAGCTGCGGTTAAGCATTACTTTATTTCTCAGCATGCACTCACACTGCGCATTACTCCATGCTTCCCATTAAACACATCCTAACACCTCCCCACATATTACATAGTTCCTATTCAGAGTCTGCCCAGAACCACGAGGGTCCTAGTGTGCATAACATCAGTATGTAACAGAATGTATGTAATTAGGGACTGCCGTATTTCTTTGGCAACAGCAGCAATAATAACTTGTTTTGTAGATAGGTCCTCATACTATACTTCTGTTGATTTCAAGAACTGTATATAAAATATGTTACTATTAATAAATGTAATGGAACTTAGTTTACAGACTTCAGAAGGATGGCAAGCAGAAACAGCCAGCAAGAGTTGACCTCACCGAGGAGGTGTGGTGGTAGGGTTACATTGCTGTCTACCAGTTTGACTGGGTTCCAATCCCAAGTGCCATACACTGCATGATCTTGGGAAAATCACTAATCATTCTGCACACAAGATCAATCAAAATACATAAAAATAGATTTTTACTTTCTTTGTAAAGCTACACCGTGGTCGCAAACTGCTTTCAGTGGCAGCTTACTGTTGATGTGATAGAAAAAAACAAATTAAATTATATATTTGGCAAAACATTATTCACTCGGTCATACTCGAACAGTTGTGTCAGCGGAGGTCGCCTGTCTCTTGTCCTGTCCTACGATACCGGGAACTTCGCACTGAGCCTACCTGCCTGTGTCCGGGTCTCCCTCCCGCTGCCGCGCTACAACATCTGCGGAACCGGCAAGGAGGGGGACTACTAATCCCAGCAGCACCTGGTGGGGCAGGGCGGAAGTGCACGCCCATTGGACGCGCCTGGAGGCGCTACAAATTGGAGCACGCCCTCGGTGGAGCGGGGGCGTCACACTCGAACAGTTGTGTCCGCGGAGGTCTCCTGTCTCTTGTCCTGTCCTACGATACCGGGAACTTCGCACTGAGCCTACCTGCCTGTGTCCGGGTCTCCCTCCCGCTGCCGCGCTACAACATCCGCGGAACCGGCAAGGAGGGGGACTACTAATCCCAGCAGCACCTGGTGGGGCAGGGCGGAAGTGCACGCCCATTGGACGCGCCTGGAGGCGCTACAAATTGGAGCACGCCCTCCGCGTCGCGGGACGCGCGCGGGCGCCGCCGGGCTGAGCCCGGGCAGAGGGCGGGCCGTCTGTGGCCGTCAGGGGCCAAAGGAGGCCGGGCCGGGCCACATCTCTTTGTCACTCATTTCAGGTTCTGGCTGTTATCCCTGCAACGATTTACGCTGAGTATAGTAACAGTCTGATCTATTGGCTCCTCTTTGTCCCAGGGCAGAAAGTATTGTTCAGCTCCTGCTTGCTCCTGGATCGTTTACTATATCTCTAAAATTATGGCAACCTCCCTAAGATCTGGTCGGACACGCGGCCAAGACTGTCCAGGGGGATCAATATCAGGCTCTTTGGATGACTTTATTTCCAGAGCTACTCGTGTTCTCGAACATGAGATTATTATCACAGAGAAGAGACTGTCCGTAGAGATAGCAGCTAAGAGATCCTCCCTGGGGAACATAAGGTTGGCACAGTCCCCTGTTCATGCGGCTGCTGACACGGTCCAAAATGTGGTACCCAGTATCGAGGCTCCTGGTTCAGATGAAACGAACATAAGTCCAAACAGCAGCCGCAGCACAGCCAGCATTTCTATTCTGGAAAACAGTTCATGTTTGGGAGTTTATAACACTATTCCTTTATTTCCGATCGCAGAGATACCATCAGAAGATAAAGTCAAGGACAAAGGGCGCATGAGTTTGCCCAAATCCTGTAAAAGGAAACGTCCAGGCGGGGTGAGCAAGGGTAAACGAGCTAAAGTGGCAAAAAACCAGGTATTAACAAACAATACCAACGTTCAATCAGACTGTAATTCACTCTTAGATATTTCTGGTTCTACAGCCACTAAAATTACATCTGGCAAGCCACGTGCGAACCCATCATCTTCTACTGATAACATGGACACTCTTGAACACTTATTAAGATCACTGCTGGCTCCTATCCTAGAGAGAGTAAAACAATTGAGCGCCAAAGTAGAGAACCTTGAAAATTTATTGTCGGCCAATACGGCTGTGATGGAAAAAGTTTTAGATTTGCATCCAGATAATGGGGTCAAGAACGTGTTACCACATAAGGACACCTCAGATATTATCAGCGTGCCAATTCCACATACAAAAAAGCCTCATTGTGGCTCAGATTCTGCACCCATGGCGACGGAAACTGGTTCCACAGATGTGTCTGACAAAGAACGCCCTAATACTGTAAATAGAACAAGTAAAACCAAACAAGTGAGCGTAGACTTAAATAAAGACCAGCTTGCTAGTGCTACCCCCGCCCCGTGGAATACTGGCCCGATCTCTACACTACCATGTATAGATCTACCCCAAGAGTCACTCCCTTACACGGTTATTCTGGTGGGCGTCCCTAAGATTTCACACGACAAGACAGAATCGTTTAGAGATTTAAAAAACAAGGTCATACATTGGCTTAATGGAAATAGGTCTCTTCCATCCAATTTGCAAGCCGAAATTCTGTTTGTACGAAGGGTGAGTTGGGTGGGCACTAAAATTAAGGACGTGGAGGGCGATTGCATCATTATAAACTTTAGAGACCCTATAGTAGTTAGGCACATTTGTTACCATCCTAATACCCAAAATCCAGTAGGTATCATTACCCTTGATTTACGGTATTTTTATCCGCCTACCTATTTTACCCGGTCAGCACAATGGGTAAGGGTAAACAGGGGTAATCCTAGACCACCTATTCGAGATTTTAACCTCCCATTGCATAATCGTTTTGGCCCCTTCAATGATATGGATGGTGTGGATTGACTGAACCTTAACAATCCAGCTCTTGATCTTACTGATATAATAGATCAGGATAGAGCCGCTGCAAAGAGAATAAACCTCGATGTCCAACTGCCGGGTGGTCCAATACAGTCTGGAGGTGATTGTCCTACATTAGTTGTCCCTTCATTGATGGAAGACTGTAATACTGGTGTAAGTTTTGCCGTTCCTCTTGTATATTCACAGGATCACCTCAACCCTTCTCTTTCACCTAATCCAGTGCCTGCCCCTCCTGCCATCTTGGTGGCTCCAGCTCAAGAGGCTTTTACATCCTTGGAACTTGACATTAGGGAGATAAAACACCCGGAAATTTCATCAGTCCCTCCTTGCAAGATTATGAGTTGGAACGTGGCGGGTATCAGGGCAAAAATGAATGACTCTAGTTGGCAGGAATTCTTATGTTCATTTCACATAATATCCCTACAAGAGACCTGGGACACACAAAATAGTTTTTCTATGGATGGCTATTGCCATTTCCACATTCCAGCCAATCAAAGTGTAGCAGGGAGAGCCAAGGGTGGCTTGATTACGTTGTTCTCCCTTGAGATAAAGGGCTCACTTAGGCAGCTTGACGCAGGTTGTCCAAACTGTTTAATTGTGGAACTTTCGGCTCCTGATGCAAATAAAGTCTTATTTATCAATTTATATAATTCAATGGATGCCGATAATAATTTGGACCTTTTAGAGCAGTTTCTTTTATCTTATAGTTCAAGGTCGAATTCCTTTGAGATCTTTTTGTTGGGGGATCTAAATATCCACCCTTGCGATAAATTGTGTCGAGGTGACGATCATGAGGATCCGCAATTCTCGGCCACCCCACATTTTGAACATTCTAAACAGGGGGAAAAATTAGAAGATCTCCTCGCAGAATGGAATCTTTATGAATCAGCCTGTGGGGAGGGAGAAAATAGGATCCCAACCTTTAAAGGGAAAGACAAAGGTACAATTATCGATTATATATTTTTGAGCTCTTTTATGCTAGTTCAAGTTGTACGTTATTTTACAGAGGTCTCTATTTTTAGTGATCACAACCCGGTGATATTGGAGATAACCCCGGGTGGCCGAACATTAATGTTCAGGCATCCGTCACAAAACTTGGTAAAAGAAGTTGTCCTAACTGATCTGGGTAGGAAACTCCGGTGGACTAAAGTGGTTCCAACTACTTTTTTGTCCGAAGTTCGGTCTCAAACCGAAACGGAGTTTAATATTTGCCTAGATCCTCAGTCTCAAGGCGTAGAGGTTATAAATGCCTTTAACATTATTTGCAAACAAATAAACCAGAACCTATTGGTTAAAGGGAAGCAAAACCCTCAGTTGGAAAAAAGA
Organism: Triturus cristatus; assembly: GCF_964204655.1. Taxonomy (NCBI): domain Eukaryota; kingdom Metazoa; phylum Chordata; class Amphibia; order Caudata; family Salamandridae; genus Triturus; species Triturus cristatus. The sequence continues at coordinate 21,266,112 of NC_140584.1, forward strand.
TGGTTTAACAAAAACTGTTCCCAATCCCATGCTGACCTTCTTAAAGCCTTGAAAAAAATCCCCAGAGATAGGGATCTTGTAATCTCGAAAAGGCTAGTATATAAACAGGCCTTAGCCCAAAGAAAACAGGAACTAAGGGAGGAAGCTTGGGCAAATCTTCTATCTACTGACACCCTGAAAGATAGTGGGAAATTTTGGGCAACTATAAATCAGCCCTTGTTTTCTAAAGAGGATAAAAATCACGAATTTGATTGTAATATTCCTGACGAGGCATGGCTAACCCATTTCGAAAAAATATACAGCCTGCCTGTAGATGGTAATCCTGCCTCATCAAGCATGCCACAAAGCAATTCTTACTCCCTGGACTTTCGGGTTCCGGAAGTAGAAAGGGCCATAGAAGAAATGTCGCGAAACAAGGCCCCGGGACCTGATGGGGTCCCTGCGGATCTGTTTAGAGCTGATCCATATATTTGGGCAAACATTTTAACCAACGTATTCAATAGGACTGGGCTAAATAAGAATAGTTTTCCTGCTACCTGGGCAACCTCAATCATTATCCCAATTTTTAAAAAAGGAGACCGACAGGACCCCTCCTGTTACAGACCAATCTCTTTGATAGATTCATCTGTCAAAATACTGGGTAGAGTGGTCTTGAACAGATTAAGCGATTGGTTGAAGGGGAGTGGGATCCTGTCGGATGCACAATACGGTTTTAGACCTAAACGGAGCACCATTGACCAGTGTTTAAACTTGCACCTTTTAATAAATAAATATACAGTGGCCAAGGAGGGATTTCTGTACATGGCCTTTATGGATCTTTCTTCTGCGTTCGATCTTGTCAATAGATCTAAACTTTGGAATATCTTATTGACCATGGGCCTCCAACCTTCCCTTGTATATTTTTTGGCCGATCTTCACTCGGATTTATCAGCCAAAATTAGAGTCAATTCAAATGGGCGTTGCACGAGGCACTTTAGGTCAGATAGAGGCGTCAGACAGGGATGTATCCTGGCCCCCTTGTTGTTTACCCTTTATATAAATGCTCTCGATTCCCAACTGGGAGAGGTATCTTTAGACATTCCGCGCATAGGAGACCAGGTTGTCCCGGTTCTCCTATATGCGGATGACGCAGTGCTTCTGGCTCGCACTGGAGTAGGGTTGCAAAAGTTGCTGGATGCCTTCGGAGATTTTATGCAAAATCTGGACCTTAAAATAAATGCGAAAAAATCTCAGGTCCTGATTGCGGGGAAGGGAAGGCAGAAATCCAGGGCTAAAACTTTCTTTTGTTGTGGGGATGTGGTAAACAGGGTCTCAACATTCCCTTATTTAGGGGTTGTTTTCGATGAAAAGGGCAGTTGGAACCCACAAATCAATAGCCGGAGTGTGGCATTTGCTAGGACAGTTTCGGGAGTTAGAGGCTTTGTTAAAAGATTAGGGGCTAGACCAGTTGTAGCCCTACTAAAAGTTTACCAGGCAAAATGTTTAGCTGTTGCAACGTATGGTTGCCAGATATGGGGCTACACCAACCATAATAAAATACAGCTTATTGAAAATAAGTTCCTACGAGAAACCCTTTCTGTTCCACAGTCTACTCCGACTTTCTCCACACACACGGAAGTGGGGATTGGTTTTGTGACAGACCTGATTAGAATCGCCCCTCTCCTTTATTGGCTCAAGATTTGGCTGAACAAAGAAATTACTTTAAACCATGTAATATTAAATAACTGTTTAAAACTGGATAATGTAAATAAAATATCATGGTTAGCATACATAAAATCTGGGTTCCAAAAGATAGGTCGTGAGGCCCTCTTCCGATCACCAGAAACTATCACGAAGAAGGATCTTGAAATGACCAAAACCGCCCTTGAGACCTTATTTTCCCTAGAACGTGAGGAGTTAGAAATGACAAAGCCAACAGTTAGAGCCAATTATGCCTTGATTAGTTCCCCTGGTCCTGAACCATATCTGATTGTTGTGAATGCCTCATACCACTGGTTCCTCCTAATCAGATTTAGGTTTAATTTGGTGCACTTTTCTCTGGGCTTTTTTAAAACCTGGTGCACTGTGGATCGTGCAGAACCCTGCAAATGTGATAATAGCTCAAGACAGGACACTCTACATTTTTTAATGTTCTGTAGTTTTTATAAGGATTGCAGGAGGAAGTTTTTGCTGCCGATACTGAGGGAGCTGGGTTTTAGACAGGTTAGGCCAGCACTCATATATTTATTGCAACTAAGTACCCCACGAATTATGTTTCACGTTGCAAGCTTCCTGGTCGCAGCTATGCGTATTAGGAAAAAAAATGTTTTTCCTTTGCAGGTTTTAAACTAGATCTTTTTTAACATCTTACGTACAAATTTTATAACTGTAGTTTTTACATTATTTATATTCGAATATGAAATAGGTCATATTATGATCAGGTTTCCTGGTATGAATTGTGTGTTTTATTCAATGTTTTTTAATTGTGTTTGTTAGGATTGTATGTGTCTTTTATGATATTAATTTATCGAATAAAGGAATTTTGACTTTGACTTTGACACTCGGTCATATGAACTAGTAATGTGTCGCAATCTGAAAACATTAGAAACATCAACCCTATGTGAAGAGAAAAAAGATATTTGTTGAAAAAATTATGTTTAAACTCTAAATGTAAAGTTTATGTTGCCCCAGCTAGCCTCATCACATGGCATCCTATTCTGTCCAGGCAAAAACAAGTAAACACCTGCAATGTACATTTTATAGACGTTCTGGCATATGACTCCAAGCTCATCATATTAAAATACAATTCTTTACAGTTGTGCACAGAGCATCTTTACAGAAAGACACAACTGCAACTGGCGATTTTATAAACAAAAATATACACACTGCATTTGAACCCTTATCCTGAAGTCACAAATTAAATGCAGCCTCATTTGATAGTAACTTCATGAGTGCCTTATAAAATGTTTTAAATTGGGTAGGTTGTCATCATCATAGAGTGCAAAGTGGGATTGCCTATAATAAAGTCTTACTGCATAATATAGTACCTGAACATGAAGCGAAGCAGAGGTTGCTAAGGGTGGGCACCCAGGGACGTTGCAGGAGCTGTCTCCAGAACCATGGAGGGCTCCTGGAGGGTGGCTTTATGGGCCCCCTCCCATCTTCTCTGTAGCTCCGGGGAGGTGGTGGTCCCTGGGGCCAGGGGTCCACAAAGGACCCCCGCCTTTACTTGATTTGTGCCCCGGGGAGGTGGTGGTGGTGGTCTGCGGGGCTGCGAGGGGGGCAGGAGCCCCCCCACGCATGTTGTAATGTAGCCTCTGGAAGGTGGTGGTCCACGGGGCAGCGGAGGGGCGCATGCCCCCACTTTTATTTTAGAAATAGCTCTGGGAAGTTGGCGGTCCCCAGGGCTGTGTGGGGGGTACTGGAACCCCCTCACGCATTCTATTTAATATGTAGCCCCGGAAGGTGGTGGTTGGGGGGCACGGGTCCCACACATTTTTATGAAAATAGCCCTGGGGAGGTGGTGGTCCCCAGGGCTTTGTGGGGGGCAAGAGCACCCCATGCATTCATTTTATAAAGAAAGACCCGGGGAGGCACGGGCCCCCACATCTCATTTTAACATTGCCCCCGGGACCATGCTCACCTGGGGGCTTCAACGAAACCAATGCAAATCTCGCCGAAAATTTAAAATAAATGCTTTTTTTGGGCCTGGTGGTCACGGTGTTTCTACTCTGACCCCTTTTCTTAATTGTTTACTTTTTTCTACCTTATTCCTTGTGACTCGGACTTGAGATATCTGTATATCTGAGAAATGTTTACATTTCTCAGGAACTGCTGAATGGATTTACAACATTTAACAAAAAGAATGCCTTCTGAACCAAAAGCTACCTTTTTGCCAAATTTGGTGTAAGTTCGGGCTATAGTAGTGTCTAAAGTTTCCTGTGGAAATTAACATGGAGAAAAAGTGTTTTGGGACCCCCCTTTTTCTCTCCCCCGCTTGACAGATCACCCTGAAACTTTCCACACAACAGCTGACATGAGTGGGCCATTAGTTTTGAAAATGTAACGAAGATTCGACAAACGGTGTGAAAGATATTGGCAAAAGAAATTTTGTTTTTTTAATAGAATAAAACATAATAGAATAGAAACAAGGTCCTTACTATAAATACCTACGGGCACCAGTAGGTAATATACCTATCTATCTATCTATCTATCTATCTATCTATCTATCTATCTATCTATCTATCTATCTATCTATCTATCTATCTATCTATCTATCTATCTATCTATCTATCTATCTATCTATCTATCTATCTATCTATCTATCTATCTATCAATCTATCTAAGATAGATAGATAGATAGATAGATAGATAGATAGATTTCCCACTGAAAAAACAAAGAATATAGTAATGTTACTGTTAGGTATGATAAAAAGATGTGTTTTCCTTTTTATTTTTTAAACATAGAAATTCACTGAAAAAAACAAAGGTTAAAGTATTGTTACAGTTAGGTGAATTTGTCAGTGTCAACATTAATGTTTTGAACTAAAAAAAAAATCACAGAAATTCACCAGTTGTAGTTAGCAATGCCAACAATAACTTGCACACCCGCCTTGCACAGCTTATGATCTCACATATGATATCACTCATGACATGTTCTATGACATCACAAATGATATAATTAATAACATAACTAGAGCTACTGGATTTTGATGTACATAGATCTTCTTTTCATTACTTTCAGCCACCTTAGTCTGCCAAACAATATCTCCTTTGATAGTCTTTTTGTGGCAGGCTAGGTAGCAAAATAGTCTATGCAGAAATGTAGATTTATAAAATTTGCAAAAAGAAGTTCAGCCGGGAATATAGAATCAACCAGTGTGTTACATCCATTATAGGAATGTAGAAGTATTGTAGATGCCGTCATTCTGAAAGGATAGCTTAAACAAACTTAGCTTGTGCAACCAAACTACACAGGTTTTCAGCTGCCTACACATTCTTTAAATTGGCAGCTAATACCTCTCCCCAGGTACTTATTGCTCAAACAGATAACAACCCTCCTTACATAAACAAAACAATTTTTTGCTGTTTAAGTAAGCAGATCTTTTTGCCATCAAAAACAAGTAGAGCTACACAGAACAAGCTTCTCCAAAAGTAGAAGTGCTGCTGAAGACAGTAAAAACAACATCAGTTGTGCAATTAAGTTTATTTCCTGACTTTCCACACAGTTACTGTTTCCTCTTTCTAACAAAGTAAACAGTTTTTGTTTTCCTTTTCCATATAATGTGTGCCATGGTATTGCTGTTTCTCAGAGCTTCTGTTTTCCATTTTCCTCCTAAAAAAAAGACAAAATTGAAAGTTACATACTGATCAATAATTGATAAGAGTGATACATCACTATATTCTTTGGAGATTTCCATCTTTTTCACTCAAAATCACATATTTATAAATACGTACCATTAACTTCATCAATTTTACTTTGATAATTCCACAACCTCAAACACTGTATTTTTTTTTCCACAAATACATTATAACATGCCTTCAAACGGTTCCATAGCAATTTGTAAACTAACATATTCCTCTTTACACACCTTTTCTAACAGTAAGTATAATGTTTTACTCTAGAAATACCAATATCTCTACTCAAACATCTCATAGGGTAAAATATTTGTACTCTAAAGTTCATAAAAACACTAGGCCTTGTATTAACAGATTGCAGATTCTTTATTTTGTAATTTCAGAAACACTCCCTCTTTTACCTAGAACTATATATAAATTAAACCTTTCATTTTTTTAACACAACATGCAAAACTTTGTGATATCTCTCTTATCCTAATCCCTACCTCTCAAAAGCTATATTAACAAATATAGACTTCTAGAAACAGCTTTTCCCTCAGTAAACCTTAAATAGCACAGTAGTGCACTTACTAACACTTCTCAACAAAGTTCAAAAAGTATATTTTTAATTACCTGAACTTAGAGCAGTTTCGTACATGCAACTGAAGACACCAGTCTGTCTCACTTCCAAATTCAGTCACTTCTATTGAGCACAACTCAAACAGGCTTCCTTCTCCTCAAATCAATAAGAAAATGTGAAATATCACTAGTTGTGCACCAAGTCACATCACAGCATTTCTTCAACCATGTAATAAAAATAGTAACTATAGGTTGAATCTTGGCCCCCTTTTTTTCTACTTTTCCCCATAATGATCTCACGTAATTTTCCATCACGGCCTCGCAAACCTCTTGTGAGAGTGCATGTCTCCATGTAGCGAGCAACAGTCCCTGAAGCTTGTGAGCTCTTCCGAGAGTCTTGCAGGATTACGACAACATCATAGGGAAATAGTAGTATGTAGGACGGAGTATCCTCTCCACTGAGACCCAACTCTTGCATGACAGGTGTGTGTAGGAGGGTGTGGGGAGAAACTGGGCTCTCCACACAGACCTCTTTCTCAGATGACAGATGTGCGTAGTAATGTGTGTTGAGGGACTGCCCTATTCACTGAGACCTCTCTCTCAGATGGCAGGTGTGCTTAGTGCTGTTGATGGAGAGAGACTGGCCACTCCACTGAGACCTCAGTCTCAGATGATGGGTGTGCATAATAGGGTGTGTGGAGAGCGAATGGCCTTACTTTTGAGATGCCTCTCTCGGATGACAGGTGAGCGTAGTAGGCTGTATGGGGAACGACTAGTCTTTCCACTGAGACCTGTCTCAGATGATGGGCGGGCGTAGTAAAATATGTGGAGAAAGACTATTCTCTCTGCTGATGCATCTCTCTCTGATGATGGGTGTCCACTTGCTTAAGTTGAGAGAGACTACTCTTTCCTCTCAGACTTCTCTCTCAGATTGTAAGTCTGTATAGTAGAGTGTGTACATGGAGTGGCCTCTCCTTCCAGACCTCTCTCTCAGATAATGGGTGTGCGTAGTAGGGTGTGTGTAGAAGGACTGGCCTCTCCACTGAGATCTCTGTTCAAGATGACAGGTGTGCGTAGTAGGTTGTGCTAAGAAAGAATGCTCTTTCTGCTGAGACATCACTCTGAGATGGCAGGTGTGCATATTAGGGTGTGTACATTGACTGGCCTCTCCTGTCAGATCTCTTCCTCAAATAATGAGTGTGCCTAGTAGGTTCATGAACATGGACTACCGTCTCCTTCCAGACTTCTCTCTCAGATGACGGGTGTGTGTAGTAGGGTGTGGGGAGGGGCTGGCCTCTCCTTTCAGACCCCTCTCTCAGATAATGGATGTGTGTGGTGAGAGACTGGCCTCTCCACTGAGACCTCTCTCTCAGATGATGGTTGTGCTTAGTAGGGTGTGTGAATGGACTGACATTTTTTCATGTTTGTGCCTCAGATGACGGATGTGCGTAGTAGTGTGTGGCAAATAACTGGCCTTTCCTTTCAGACCTCTCTATCAGATGACAGATGTGTGTTGCAGTGTGTGGGGAGGGACTGCCATCTCCTGTCAGTAGGGTGTGCGGATGAAGTGGCCTCTCCTGTCAGACATAACAGCGTGTGTAGTAGTAGTGTGTTGAGAGGGACTGTCCTCTCCTGTCAGACCTCTTTCAGATGATGGGGGGTGTAGTAGGGTGTGCGGATCAACTGGCCTCTCCTGTTTGACCTCTCTCTCACATGATGGGTGTGTACAGTAGGGTATAAAGAGAGACACTAGAATCTTGACTGAGACCTCTGTCTCACATGGCGGGTGTGCACAGTAGTGTGTGCTAAGAGAGACTGCTCTCTCTCTGCTGAGACATCTCTCTGCGATGACGTGTGTGCCTATTACAATATGTACATGAACTTGCATTTTAGGGTGTGTACATGAACTGGCCTTGCCTGTCAAACATCCCCCTTAGATGATAGATATGCATAGGACATGGACTACCCTCTAACTACAGACACCTCTCTTAAATGTCTGGTTTGTGTAGTAGGGTGTGTGGAGAGAGACTGGCCTCTCCACTAATTCCTCTCTCTCAGATGACAGGTGTAAGTATTAGGGTGTGTACATGGACTGGCCTTTTTTAACAGACCACTGAATCTGATGACGGATGTGCGTAGTAGGCTGTGTGTAGAGAGACTGACATCTCCACTGAGACCTCTCTCTGGGATTACATTTGTGCATAGTATGATCTGTCCAGGGACTGTCCTCCTTGCTAACACCCCTCTCTCTGATAATGGGTGTGTATTGTACTGTAATTGCATTTATATAGCGCTAACTACCCCTGACGATGTGTTAAAACGCTTTTTCGGTGAGTAGCATGCTACTCCGGGACCCATAAAGGATTAGTGTTGAATTAGTTTAGTAAAATATGAAAGTAATTTGAGTGGTGGATCGGTTAGTCAGTTATTTGGATTCAGAAGGATAGCTAAGGGATAGAAGAGGGAAAAAGGATAGCAATTTATATAGCGCTTGTTACCCTTGATGGGGTTTGAAGCGCTTTTTTCGTCAAGTAGCGCGCTACTCCGGAACCCATAAAGGATTAGTTGTGAATTAGTATAGTGAAATATGAAAGTAATTTGAGTGGTGGATATTAGTCAGTTATTTGGATTGAGAATGATAGTGGAGGGATAGTAGTAGACTCTGATAAAAGCACTCTCTAGTAACACTCCTTCCCACAGTAGCAAGTGTGCATACTGCAGTGTATTCAAAGACCACTTACTCCTTTCTACTTTTCACAATCCTGCGAGAGTCTCACAAGAGCATAACGGTTTTTGAAAACCAGAATTAGGCATCCAGTTATCACAGTTCTTATCTCTTCTACACTTCCTCTAAAAAACAAGCACCACAATATGCATTCCTACTAAAGGAGTGTTTTGAGAGGGTCATTGATAGCCCTGGTTGGCAGGCCAGGCTCGTGTGGGCAGGGGTGGTGGGAGTGGAGGCAGGCGGAGGCGCGAACCTGACCAGCCAGCTGAGGGAACCGGTATGTCACACATATGCCACATTTTGGAGACATACCGGCGTGACACCAGGGGCATCAGCCAGGTAGTGGGGACCCTCAACGAGATTAAGAACCAGCAGGCCGAGCAACACGCCAGTCAACAACAACACCAAGGACGGATGGAGGCAAGACTGGCTGAGCTCCTGGCGGTGCAAACGGACATAAGCCGTTCACTCTGTCGGATCGCCGACAACATGGGCAACCTTCCCTGTGCCTCCAGGCGAAGACCAGCACCAGCCACAGGGAGGGAGGAGGAGGATGATTCATCCGACGGAGCATCCCAAGCATTGTCAAGGCCTGCATCTGAGGGTCCCCCGAGGAAGGTGGGTCGTCCACGGAAAAGACCGTGAGAGGCAGCGGACCATCCACATCTCCCAGGTCACCTGGCCTGGCACCTGGCCCTCTGGCGCAACAGCAGCACCTCATCCAATGACATTCTCTGCCACATGGACTTGCTGGTCACAGTCTGACCAATGATGACCAACACTGTGGTCTGGACTCTGATGACTCCAACTTGCAAGGATGCCATCTCTCCCTGTGAACTTTGGATTCCATGCACACTGTATAGCACCTATTTGTTCACACTAAACAGGCCCCCCACCGAGAATAAATCTCTTTTTCTACAATTACATGTTGCATTCATTTTGGATGAGTACACAACCTACGTGTGGGGAAATGTCAAACTAGGCATGAGTGTTGAACTAACTCCAGCCATCTATACCCTGGAATCTGAGTCTGGGACAGGACACACATGGGTCACAATGTATCATACTATACAGACATGGAGCACAATACTCACCCGTGATGGCCTCAAGCTGCTGAGGAGGGGCATGCATTACTGTGCGGACAGACCAATTGGGAAGAGTATCCTGAAGGCGTAGAGGTCATGGCTCATGTGGATGTTGCCGGGGAGGGAGTAGCAGGTATGTCTTGCCAGATGGGAGAACTATGTCCAGCATGCTGGAGTACGGTGGATGTGAAGAATGGTGGCCAGGGCAAGGTTGGATGCACGGAGTTGGCACAACGGGGTCTCGGATGACAGACGGCCAAGGTTGGTGTGGGGTCTGGGGTTGTGTCCTGCCTCCTGAGTGTGGGTGAGGAGTCTGAAGGTCATCCTGCAGCACACAGTGATACATTGCAGCTATCTCTGTTGGACGGTGAGGTGGCTGGGGCGCATGATGTTGAAGCTGAGGTGTGCACATGCAGCCTGGATGTGGACTGGTTTCCCGGGTGTTAGGATGTACTTGCTCCGTAGAGGGCGGGGCACTAGTTGACACGGCTGGTGTTGTGCTCCTGGGGCATGGTCTGTCTTTCCCTGGAGTGGATCTATCTGTGGATCATGTGCATCATGCAGAGGGTGTTGCACCCTGAGGTACAGATGCTGGTGATTAGCATGGTAAATGTGAGTGACAATTCCATGATGCACACCATCTTGTGTGTGTGGCCACTGGGTGCATGTGCAGGGCTCTTGCGGGTGGGACACAGCAGTTGAGCCACCTGTAAGGGGACAATCCTCAGATGATTACCTCAGTCCTGTACAAGTTCAGCCTCAGGTGGCTGATGCTCAGCCATCCATCAATGGATCTCATGCCTTCTTTAATGTTGGAACTGTCAATGGCTGTGTCTTTGGTGAGGGTGAGGAGCATCTGGCTGTCAATGGCATACGAGCTGATGAAGAGGTGCTGTGTGCATGTGATGCCGGTGAGGGGGACCTGGACACATTGAGGATTGACACGCTGAGAGATGATACCTGGGCCATGTGCCAGATTATGCCACTATACTACATGCTGAAGGCATGAGTCACACTCCCATGGCCTTGCTGGTGTACGGAGCCGGTGGGGAGTAGGAGGGACATTACCTGGTTGTTGTGACAGGGCCTGGAAGGTGGGGCAGCGCTGTGTAGGCATTTGGAGTTGCACAATCATCATGCAAAGGTGTCGTGTGTGCATCTAGGGTATGGCTGAGAGGAGGCGGTAGCTCCTTGGATGGACAATGCTTGGAGGGTGGCTGCAACATCAGACTGTAGTGTGATGTGGGTCATGTAAGGACATGAGGTTCGTGCAATGTGCACGTTGCATGTGCTTAAGGTCCAGCCTTTGGCACCACGTGGGCGCAACAGTGGCACAGACAAGCTGATGCTAGACAAATGAATGGGTGGAGGGAGGAAGGGAGGAGCATCTTTGAGGTGTGTGTGTTGCCGAATCTGTAAACTCTCAGTGCCCTCGCTGCAGGGGCTGCAGCAGCAGGCGGCCTGACATGGAAACTATGCCACTAGTTGCACACAAAGACAAGGATGTCAGAAAGGACTACTGCAACAGGCGTATGTAAAGGAGGAGTATGCGGTTCCCCATGGCACACCCAGAGACAATGGATGCACAATCCCCAAAGATGACTGACACCGGATCATTAAACTGAAGGACGAGCTGCGCACAGGATACACACCCTCAGCAGGTGTTGACGGTCTGTTGTGGCAACCAACATGCCCAAATACATACACAACCATGGACATCATGCACAATGGATATTCTAATCCCTGAAGAACTGCATGCATGTTGCTAAACTACACATAGACTCATATGCACAATCTTTGACAACTATGCCAGAGACACCGCATGCAAAGTGGCAAGAGACCAGCATTGACAGAGTTGAGGCACCTTGGAGGGTGAGGTACACCTTTATTACTCAGGTTCACACCTAGGGAAATGCATCAATATGAACAGACTCACAGGTCATTTGGCAGAACATGTGGGACCTACACTGGACACCCCCTTCACAACACAGATGCTGTAAATCCATTGAACTGGCACACAAGTGAAGTGTGTGAGCCAAACACCCCCTGCTGCACACGGAGGGGCTTCAATTCCCCATTTATCCTCTCATGGGGATGTCCCACACTATGTCCACCCGTAGCATCCCGTATGTTTCAGAGGGAAGTTGTACACACATTGATGCCTTCATCAGAATCCACTGTCCCATCACAGATGACTGCTACGAAGGGTGACTATCAATACATGGGAGTCATGCAACATGTCATGTGCCCCATGGTGAGTCGATATGTATGTATAGTAACACAATATGCACAGGAGCAGTGCCCACACATTACAAACACCTACCAACACCAAAATGCCGTGCGGCAATCCTTAACCAAATAGACTTTTCCCCATGTCCGTGCATGGGAACCTGATTCAGCACATGTTGCAATACTCATGAGGAATAGCGGGAGCCCAACGATGACATGAGCAGACAGCATGCCAAACAACCTGGGGATGACAGACACACAAGAAGTCAGGGAAGAGATTGTCATCCGCATGCATGGTAATTTACTCTACAGGAATATGTCTGTCACCATGCTATATTACAATGAGTGTCTAAGCTAAAATGTGTGGAAGGACATCATCACTCGAGTGATACATCTGAACACACATCTAAGTCACTTAGCATACAGTCAGCTGGACACACACATTGCAACACATGCCACACAAGGCTCCAGCCGTGCACACTCAGACCCATGGACTCACCATTATGAGAAGAAGTTGCGTATGAGCTGACTCTGGATGTCGTCCTCCTCCTCATCGTCACTTGCCTCATGACCAAGCCCTTCATCCTCCACGGGTGGATGTTCCTGCTCATCCGGATCCAGGATGAGTGGCACAGCCTTCTCCACTGCCATGTTGTGCAGCATGCAGCACACGCGTAAGATCTTGCAGGTCTTCACCGGTGCATATGGGAGGGACCCGCCTGTCTTGTGAAGGCACCGGAATCTGCTCTTCAGGAGGCCAAACGTCCTCTCAATCACTCGCCTGGTCTGCCCATGTGCGTTGTTGTAACGGTGATCTGCAGCTGTTCTGGGGTTGCGGATGGGTGTCATCAGCCATGGCATGTTGGGATAGCCAGAGTTCCCTACATGGAAACATCATGTAAAGAAGTGGGTCAGGAGATGCCGTAAGATAATAAAATAGCGCTGAACAGAGGACAAACAGAGTATAGCCACCAACAAGACATGCTCGTTCGTTGTACAGCCCCAGCATCATTTCTGGCACCCTGCTACGCCTCATGATATAGGCATCGTGTGCTGACCCTGGAAAACGTGCACAGACATGGGAAATCAGCATGTTAGCAAGACACACCACAAGGGCATTTATAGAGTGGTAATGTTTACGGTTGCGATAGGCCACCTCCTGTGCCTGTGGTGGTACCAAAGCCACATGTGTCCCATCAATAGACCCTATGACATGGGGCATCCCTCCCAGGGCATAGAACTCACCCTTGACACCTGTCAACTGCTCACGAGTTGGAAAATGGATTAATTCATCCAGGTGCTCCAACATGTCTTCTAAAAAATCATGCAGGACATGACTGAACATGGTCTGTGACATGCCACCCACATCAGCTATGGTGAATTGAAACGTACCGGTGGCAAAAAAATGTAGGGCTGCCATCACCTTCATCTTGGGGGTCAGCGCAGTAGGATACCTGTGTCGCGGTTGGAGGTGTTGTTCAAGCTTTGCGGTCAAGTCCTCAATCAACTGTTGCGAGAAGCGGTAACGTCTTATGCAGTCACGTTCCCTCATGGCAGCCAAGTCTGGCATTGGTCAGGGGAGAGGCGGTGCCCTGCAGATAATTGGAAGGAAGAACGAAGAGTGAGTACCTAACAACATCAATGTCAATGTACTGAGCACATGCTCAACTGCTACTACACATCAGCTAAATACAGAGTCAGGTCTGTGCTACACATCCAGGACACGTATGGCAGCCAGGTGATACTCCTATGACAAGGCAGCTAAAGCCGTTGATAGTCACGTTCTACATGACATGGCCCGGAACTAGCTGTGGGCCAGTGTAAGTGAACAGCCAGAGACATCACAGGAGTGACATACATCCACAAATCTGCATTGGAAGGATGTCATCTCATACAGACTGCTGGCGGCAAGCTAGACGCACAGGTCACATGTCATTGGAAATGTACAGATCATACACATAGCGATGAAGGGGTACACATGAACAGCGAAAACACAGACATGGATATGGCGCAGATATGTCCTCATGTCATAAAATCATCTTTGAAGGATCCAGACACACGTAACATGTGAATCCACATGTGGCATGGTGTGCGTATATGTGTGCCACGCCCATCTACACACAGACACATGTTGGATGCAGCAACAGCAGATGCAGTTGACGGAACAACACCAGCAAGCTCATGGGAACACATGACACACACAGGACATGTTCACATCGGGGCACGCTGTTACTTAGATGGCAGGTGTTAGTGTCCCTGTCCCTGGCATCAGGGGACATTTGCGGGTGTTGGTGACTGTGCCATACCAGTGATGCAGTGCTTGACACGTTTGTACTACATGCACACATGTGCATTGTGGGAAGGGGAAGTGTGCCACATACTGCCCCATCACACATGACATGTGTACACAGGTCATCACACATCTATTGTGCTAAAACATGAGGAGACATGTGCCACATCACTGCCTGACACACCTAGGCCCTGCACATGTAGGACTGGAATGACTATGACTTGATGTGCAGTCGTGCACGAGTCTGACACCTCCATTCCATTCGTGTGCGCCTCCTATCACCTGTGTAAGCTGTGAAGAGCACCGTACACACGCTCTGAGGGCGTGTGAATGGTCCGTATCATCACACTGTTGTTCCCGCCGGAGTACGGGTGTGTGTACGGACCGTACACACGTACGTGTACGACCAGTGTGTACACGAACGTGTACGACCAGTGTGTACACCTACGTGTACGGCCAGTGTGTACACGTACATGTACGCCCTCGTAGTCCACGTACGTGTACGGCCAGTGTGTACACGTACGTGTACGCCCTGGTAGTCCACGTACGTGTTGTTAGACCCGGCCCTCGTAACATAGACAGACCTGACCCCTGCACCTCACACCAGCCCCGAGCCCACGGCCTAGCCGATCCTTCCCACCAGAACACACACACCCGACCCGGACTTCCCCCGTCCGTGGCCTTCCTCCTTCGGCCACCCCGGCCCCGCGTGCCCACTTCATGCACCAAGATGGCCGCCCGGCCCCAGCGCGACCCTAGCCTATAGGCGCCACTCCGGCTGGAGGACATCGCGCTCCCCTTGGGATGAGAAAGGGAGGAGCAGTTTCCATCACACCTCTGCGCTTCCCTGGGAAGGTGGGTTTCGATCGACCCGCCGGCCTCCCCGAGGGCTGGCTCCACGCCTGCTGGGTGTCTGGGGCTCCTCCCGACCCGGCCCTGAAAGGATCAAAGGACAATGGCAGGAAACCCCCAACAAGCGACCCCCAGGTGACAAGACCCCTGCCTGCACAGACTCCGGACATCAAAGAGGAGTCGCCCTATAACAAGGGGTGCTCTGGGACTATCCGGCAGATTCGCCTTGGAAACATCTGAGCCCTGCTGAGTGACTCGCGGCTCCCTGAAGATCGTCAGACCTCCGAACGTGTACCTGAGCCCTGCTGAGTGACTCGCGGCTCCCTGAAGATCGTAAGACCCCCGACTTTGTGCTTGAGCCCTGCTGAGTGACTCGCAGCTCCCTGAAGATCGTAAGACCTCCGAACTCGTGCTTGAGCCCTGCTGAGTGACTCGCGGCTCCCTGAAGATCGTAAGACCTCCGAACTCGTGCTTGAGCCCTGCTGAGTGACTCGCGGCTCCCGGAAGATCGTAAGACCTCCAAACTTGTGCTCGAGCCCTGCTGAGTATCTCGAAGTGCCCACAGACTCTCTTGGTCCCGCCGGACCCCACGACGACAAGCGTATCCCCCAGCTCGAGGATTGTGAGCTGTGCGCCGGGTACGCTCCTGCATTTGATCCATATCCCCAAAGACTGTCCCGCTACCTCCTAACCCCCCTCCAAGACTTTGCGAGCCCGCGCTCGACTTGTATATATTTTGCCTTGCTGATCATAAAGATCCTACCACTCCGATCTGATAAAGATTTGCTCTTAAGAAGTCCTCGTGTGGTGTCTCTCTGTCGTGTGGTGCCGAGTGTGCGATCCTAGATACGAGGTTCCTCCCCTGAGGAGTCTCCCGCCAGTGCCCGGCTACGATACCTCGAGGGTGGGTCTCAGGGCAGTCAGGGCCCCCTCCGGGCCCCTCTGAGGTCGCCTTCTAACATTGGTGGCAGCGGTGGGATTCGGGCCCATAATCTAGAGATCGTACCGTGAACGGCTGACGCACTACCGACAAAGATGGCAGAAGGAAACGCCGTGGTTCTCATAGAAAACGACGCCAGTACCGTGTTCCAGGTGGAACAGCTGGAAGAGTACACTCATAAAGAACTAAAGCAATTCTGTGAGGAACTCAGAATCGCTACCACTGGTCTCAACACCAAAGAAGATATGCAAAAGGCACTAAAAACTTGGGTGGACTCTGGAGCCTCCCGCCCAGAAGGAGCGAGGGAGCCCCACGACGAAGCTGGACCCTCCCAAGGAGAACGCAGCAACAACCAGGTGCGAGGCTTCGTACCAGACGGGGGCCTATCCCCGGAGGAACTCGCAGACAGAGAAAAAAGTCGCCATCACGAGCTCGAATTAGCCAAACTCAAAATTGAGGGCGAGTTGAAATTAGCCGAGAAAAAACTAGCAGTAGAACAGTTACGAGTACAAGGAGAACTAGAAGAGAAGAAACTCCAACGAGAACACGAGGGAAGGAGACTTCAACTGGAACATGAACGCAGCCTGAAGGAAATAGAACTAAAAGCAAGAAGCGAAGAAACGCGGCCCCCGGGGAACCGGGAGGCGGCCGCCCCGACGGAGCAGAAGGTCCACATCCCCAAGGATGTGGTCAAAGAATATTACAAAAATGATGACATTCAGCAGTGGTTCCGGGCCTACGAGGTCGCCATGACCTCCCATCGGGTCCCGCAGAAGGATTGGGGGGCTGGGTTATGGGGACGATTCCTGAGCGAAGGGAGAGACACCCTGATCGACCTACCCACCTCCATGCAGACCTCCTATGAACACATGAAAGCGGCCCTCCTCACAAGGTACGGCCTCACCCTGGAGATGTACCGCCAGCGGTTCCGGGACTGCAGGAAGATCCCGGGTACCACCTGGGTGGAATATGTGAATTTCTTCAGCCGCGCCTACGATGGGTGGATCAAGGGCAGCAAGGTAACCACCCTGGAAGAACTAACCGACCTTATGTTGTGGGAACACCTGGCTGCCAACTGCTTTGTGGAACTACGCCAGCATCTGCTCGACAGCAAGCTCACGGACCCAAGAAAGCTGGCTGTCGAGGCGGATCGCTGGACCAACACCCGGGTCTCCCGGGGCCCTGTAGGAGAGTACCCCCGAGCCAGTCAGGGACCACCCCGCCAGAGAGGGGGGGGAAACCAGGGAGGGCAGAGAGAGTCCCAGGCTAGTCCCCCGAAGTCCCAACCTCCACCTTTCCCGGCACCCCCACCAGCTGTATACGGCCCCCCCCTGAGACGGGGGCACCGGGTAACCATCACTTGTTTCCGTTGCCAGAAGCCCGGGCATTACGCCAACGACCCTGAATGCCCCATGGCCCCACGCACCACCCAGGCAGCACCCCCTGCTAGACAGATAGCCAATGTAGCCCTGGGGGAGGAGGTTGAGGAGGCCGAGGAGTGGGAACCCGCCGCTATGGCCCTAGTATCCTTAGGAGATAGAGAGATGGTCCCTGGGAGCCTCCTGCCCTCTAACACAAAGAAATATGGGCAGCTCGTAACGATCAATGGCCACCAACCTCAGATAGCCCTTGGGCTAGTCCAGTGGTCCTGGTACCCAAACCTCATACCCAGGGTGGTAAGAGGGAAATTAGGGTTTCTGTGGACTACAGGGGGCTCAATGCAGTCATTAGGACTGATGCTCACCCTATTCCTAGGGCAGATCAACTCATTGAATCCTTGGCCTCAGCCAAGTTCTTGAGCACATGTGACCTTACTGCTTGATATTGGCCTTTCAAAACACTCTTCACTACATATTGCAGACTTTCCTCTTCTTGCAGCATTCCTTTCCATTCTTCCTCTTGCACAATGCCCTCAGTGACAACACAAACCTTCACTTCTTCTTCAAAATCTTCTACCCCAAAATCTTCTCCTTCCAACATATCATCCGTAACAAGATTAGTCTGTAACCTAGAAAGACAATCAGCTTGCAAATTGCTAGCTCGAGGTACATGTGTGAGTGTAAATTCAAATTCCTGAAGGGCATCCACCAATCTTTTGATGCGTCTCGAAATCTGATGAAATCCTTTCTTCACAAACACTTATTTTATTAATCTCAAATTTGCTGCCCTACAGATACTTCCTCAAATTCCTGACAGCCCAAAAGATTCCAAGGGCCTCCTTCTCTATGACCGAGTAACTGAGTTCAGCACCCCTAAGTCCACGAGACAAAAATAAAATGGTCCTATAAACTCCTTCAGACCTCTGTAATAAAAACAGCCCCTAACCCTTTGGAGCGGGCATCCATCATTATAATGACATCCTCATTGGCATCAAAGCTTTCCAAATCAAAGGCATCCTCTAATCCTAGTTTAACATCCATGAATTCTTTCTCACAGCCGTCAGACCACAAGAAATCTACACCTTTCTTTAAAAGAGACCTAAGTAAAACAGTTCTCTCAGCGAATTTTGGAACACACTTGTTGTCAAATTCTGCCATTCCCAAGAATTTCACTAGTTCCTCTTTGCACTGTGGTGAGGAAAGATTTTTGATTGTTTTTTACCAATCCTTTCTTAGGCCTAATACCTGACGTAGTAATAAGATACCCTAAGTACTATATTTCATGTACACTGAATTTGCATTTTCCTCGCTTTAAAGCAAGTCCTGCCTTTTGTAGCCTTCCAAGTACTTCACGTAGCCTTTCATTGTGTTGTCCTACATTGGACCCTGATACCAAAATATCATCTTGATAAACCTTCACACCACTCACATCCTTCAACACTCTTTCCATAGCCCTTTGGCATCCTCAGAAATTTGAATGTTCCATAAGGGGTAACGAATGATGATGTAAGATCTTGTGACGAGTCAGTCAACATGATCTGGTGATATGCTGAATTGAGGTCTAAGGAGGAAAAATCCTTTACACCATTGAGCAAACACAACATTTCACTGATGTTAGGGAGGGGAAAATGATCTACAATGACTGCCTTATTCAATTCTCTCAAGTCAATGCATAATCTTGCATCGCCATTGGCCTTGCGGGCTATAACGACCGGAGCTAACCATTCAGATGCTTCCACCTCTTTGATTATCCCTCCAGCAATAAACTTGTGCAATTCTATCTTTAAACTGAGTTTGATTGCTAGTGGCACATTCCTGACCTTGGCCACCTTTGGCTGCACATTAGCTTTAAGCCTAATCTCATGCACATAGTTTTTCAAGCACCCAAGTTCATCGCGAAAGACATCCGGAAATTCATCCAACACATCATCACATCTGCATTTGACACTACAAATTGATGGAACCTATTTCACACACACTGAGTGACTAGCATTCGGGTCAAGAAATACATAAAGATCACAATGTATCCAACTTATTAACAAATCACCCTTTACAGATACATATATTTTACCAGGTATCACACGGTCTTTGAATTCTACCGTCCCCCAAAAGTATCTCACCAGCTTTATTGGTTCCCCACCATATCCACGAGGCTTGATGTCAGGTTTAATAAGTTTGACTTTGTCTTTCAACTTGTCCTCATAAAATGTGCGAGGAATCAATGTTATTTTTTCCCCTGACTGTTTCATCATTAACTCGTACTGTTTCAAATGGACCTTCTAAACCTTCTGCCTTCCTCTGAAGAACAACCACCTCCTCTACCAAGTCAATGTCACACTCCACTTCTCTCACTTTTTTTGCAGTAGACCTACAGCATTTGGTAACATGACCTTTCCTCCCACATTTCTTACATTTCTTACATGTTGCTTTCCACCCCGGACAGATTTTGTTATTGGCCAAGTGACCTACCTCCCCACAGCAATAACATTTGCCTGAAAGGTGCGAGTTGACTTGCTATCTGCGTCACTTCTTCCTTGAGGACCTTTATACTCAGGAAGCTTGTCTGTCACAACCTTCAATGAAGGAATCTCAGTCTCGGTTGTTTGTACTAAATCTTGGCGAATTATCTCAACACAAGCTTTGTAATGTTCTTGTGTTTTGGCAATGGTTAAGACCTCATCCTTTTCCCACATTGCTTCCTTAGCTTTCTCTATTGAACAACCCAACATGAATCGGTCCCTTAGTCCTTTGTCTAAGGAGTTATTAAAACCATAAGTTGATGCTAGCTTGCATAACTCAGTTATATATTGTTCAATGCTCTCACCTTGACGGTGCATTCTCTTACCAAAATTGATAGCGTTCTAGTACTGTGCTCATTTTGGGAAAGATGTTTACGGTCAAGTTTTTTTAAACAAATCTCAAACTCATTGAGTTCAGCAACCTCATCTCCATATAAATCAAGAAGCTGTTCAAACACCTCTTGCCCTACGGAGCCTAAACAATGCATTAGTAAAGACGTTTTCCTCTCTGCACTGAGAGAGCCACCCCAAACCTTAGCATAGTGTCCAAAAACTTTTTTCCATTTGATCCACTGTATAGGTGGATCACCTGGAGTGGTGAGAAAAAAATGGAGGAGCAGTTACGTTTTGCATTATTACACAATCTAGAAAACAAGTTTGTAACTGTTCTTGAGAATATTAACACTGAAGCAAGTTTAAAGATAGTGGCAAACCTAGAGAAAAAAATGCAAAATGAAAAAAATGTTGTAGTTTTGTTGTTCCACTCTTGTTTATATATATAATCCAGCAACAATGTAGTTGTGGTGAAATCTTAGGTCAGCACGAAAAGCTCAGCTAAGAGAAATACTTCACCGGTACACACCGTTACAGACGTCTCCTGGACCAGCAGAGTTGAGAAAGCCCACGCTCTTGTGTAATGCATTTTGGTGAGACCAGCACTCGATAGTGTGCTCAGAGATCTCAGCGTTGAGGAGTCCCATGCTCTTGTGTGATGTATTCTGATGAGACCAGCACTCGATAGTGTGTTTGGAGATCTCAGCATTGAGGAGACAGAAAACAATATGGTGGCTTTCGTATGAAGTTGCAGCGTGTTTCACGTTTCAAACGTTGCGTCGCAACGTGCGACGTTGAGGTGAACCGCAAATCCAGAAGAGACCTTCCTGATGACGTATACAGCATGAGGGCGCGCGAACAATGGAGAGCTCGAGGAGTCTACTGGCGGTTGAAATTACCGGTAAGATTTTGAACGCACCTTGACCTTGAAAGACACCGTTGTTGAAAGTACTGAAATTAAGTACTGTGTAGGTCGTGTTGAGGTTTCAGTTTGGCATTAACTTTGCCTCCGTGTCAGCAATAACACACACCTTTTCCTTATTCTTGATTATCGTGTGGTCAGGATCGCTCATCGCCCAATGTTAACTTACGGCACAGGATTTGAAGGTCTTTAATTAGTTCTTCTTAGTACAGAAACCCCAACCGCAGAGACATCAAGGAAAGCCTCCAACCGCCCATCCAGCTTGACTACCATGCCACAGCAACCCTTGGTTACAGAACCTTGGCAAGCTAGGTTCTGTAACCAAGATACCACATTACTAACAAACCACACAAGCCCTTAAGAACTGGGCTGTTTTAAGAGCTTTTCTTCGGAGGTGTTCACGAAATCTACTGCCTCATAGCTCTTTCTTTCTTTCTTTCTTTCTTTCTTTCTTTCTTTCTTTCTTTCTTTCTTTCTTTCTTTCTTTCTTTCTTTCTTTCTTTCTCCTGCTATAATCTAGATTTTGTATTAAAATATTTTCCATGGCTGCTTTTAGTTCCAAGTCCAGCCATGCTGATTTCAGCCTTTGTGAGCTGGTCATACTCCTGGCCATGTCACTTGCATTCAGGGAGCCTCAGACTGAAGCTCACACTCATCTCAGTGTGTCCATAGCCCATGCTGTTCAGTTCTCGAAAGAACCTGTCCATTGAGTGGCATTTGTTGCATTTTAGGAGTCCCTTGGAGTCGTTCAAGACCCCGGTTTTAAAGAGCATTATCGCGAGACATGATGTTCCCTGTGGCTGGATGAATACCTCTCTGATTTGGCATTTCTGGATCTTGGATTGTCTCACAATGATCTAAACAAGCTGTAAGGTGGCATGCTACCGTTATATAAAACAAGTAATCAAATAGAAGCAAATGTACACAGACACCCATCACCCCAGACCCGATGTGTACTGTTTGGCTAAATGTAAAATAATAAAATCGAGTTTTCAGCGGCCACCAAATCACAAAAGAATTGCTTAGGTAATCAAGTAGAGGAAGCATAGACAAGTCACTGTCTTTGATGTTTGTGTGGCGCAAATGCTCCCTTTGGCTTTTCTGGATGAATGAATGATACAACTTATATAGCGCACGAATACCAGGAGGCGTCTTGGCGCTATATGGAGCAGAGAAGAGCCGAACGATAACTTGAATAGTATAATAGAAGATCACTGATCAAATAGTCATGTTTTTAGATTCTTCCTAAAAACAGAGAGTGAGGACGTTGTTTTCTAAGACAAAACGGGTAACACATGGTCCTTCACACAGACAACATCTGCAGGTGCAGAATGAGAGCAAGCAGTGGAGGAGTCTCTCAGTATAGGCACTGAGAGAACAAGAAGCTTACTCAAATACTGGGGAACAAGGCTCGTGTCAGTACAAGCAAGAGCAGCTCAAGAAGCAAGTGATAAGAGAGAAGTTGAGACCATGAGAGCAGAGGAGGCAAGGGATAAAGGGCAAGTGGTGCATGGAGCAGAAAGGCACAGGGGAACTCATGTGGCACAGAAGGACCAGGTGAAAGCTTATGGGAGAGGCATAGGGAAAACATGGACAGGCCTCAGAGGATGTAGGCAGTGGTACAGAGGGTAAATAGAAGTGGTTCAGGTTAGACCACAACAGAAGGGTGAGTTAGATGTCAACAGGCAAAATGTATAGGCATAGGAATGTGCCATTTCAGGCTCCACAGAGTGTCAATAAAATCAGGCATAGTGTGGTATGTGCTTGAGGGCACGGTAGAGGTGCATAGAGATGTTAACACAACAGCAAACCTCAATGGGTCTGTCCTGGCACAACAGTTATACTGACTAGCATGATCTAAACATTGATGGAGTACAGATGACATCCAGCTTCCTTTGCCAATTCGCCATGTCTACCCTGTGGAGCCAGGCATCTTGGACCAGGGCTGGGTGGCAGTTCAACTCAGCTGGGTGTCAGGTAGTGCTGTAAATGTAAAGGTTTTACTCTGGAATCCCATAAATTGGGTGCATAAGAAAGGTAACGAGAGTCTTTATAGCCTGATTCAACTGAGGCGGTACAATGAGTAATGGGGCCAATGAAAGAAATTTTGTTTATTATTTTTGACAAACTCAAACTGGAAACAAAGAAAATGTAACAGGAAGCTTTCTGGTTGACTTAATTGGTCTCAAAGTTCTTGCATTCTAAAATAGCTGAGATTATGAAGTACTTTCAATTTGCTGTAAAAGGTGTGGTCTCTAAAGTGTCTGTAGCTTAAAAGAGGAATTAAAAATAGTTTATGAGAAATGACCTCAACTAAGAACATATCCTTATGCATGTGACTTAGAATCATATTTGTGTCCTTCTCCTTGCCGCCCTCCTCCTGACCATTCGACCTCCTCCTGGTCTCCTCCCCTTGCTGATACTTCTCCTCCTAATCATCATTATGGTCCTCCTACTTCTAGTCCCTCTTCTCCTCTAGGTCCTAACTGCCTTTACTTTCCCTTTCGTTTGGTCCTCCTCATATTAATTTAACTCTGATGTTGTTCCTCCTCCAGGTCCTGGACTTTTCCAGATCATCCTTAACCTGGTCTTTCTAGTCTTCTCTGGACCAGGAGAACCTGTATAATTCTGGTCCATCTTTTGGCCCTCACCTTGTGCCTCTTAGTCCTGATCCTCAAATAATATTTCTTTCCCATCTAAAACTAGCTCCCTGGTTCTTGATCCTCCTTGTGAACAAGGTTGTCTTCTCATCCTCATGGTCTACCTCTTGGTCCTCATCTAGCCATCCTCCTCTAGGCCTTCGTTTTGCTTCTGAGACACCAGGTCTACCTCATCATAAACTCATCCTGCTGGTTCTGGTTATCCTCATCATCTTAGTTATAATCCTGCTGACCTTCTCAGACCTGGTGATTATGTTTTTTTGTCTTTCCTCCAGAACAGGTCTTTCTGGCCCTCTGAGTATGGTTTTCCTGCTTCCCCTTGATCTCCTGGTCCTTGCCATCATGGTCCCGGGTCTCCCCAACCTACTGTTTTCCTGTTTATGATTCTTCTTGCCATGGCCCTCATCCAGATCGTCTGTCTTCTTTATTTATGTTTTTAACACATTTTATTGAGTTTGAATTTGTAAATTATGAACATGGCCAGGAAGGCTAACATACAATAAAAACAAAATAAGGAAAAATTGTATAAATAAAAGCAAATACCTGCACACTCAGTCCCACCCTACTCACATTTTAGAAATAAGACATATAACAACTCCAATTATTAGATCACTTGCTCTGCACCCTCCCAACCCTCTCCTATCCAATGAGCATTCAAACTACATCATGGACATTTGATGCATATAACAGCCAGGTTCTAAATAATTGCCCCCGATAATCTGCCCACACCTGCCACACCTTGGGGTATTTCTGATGACAGCACAAACTTTGTAAACCCCCACCTCTAAGCCTATACAGTGGTCCATCCCTTTTTTCCACTCTGCCAGTGAGGGGAGGGGGGGGGCGGTTGTGGCCTTCCAGTCTTGTGCTATATCTTGTTTCACCAGAGTCAGATCCAGAAATAATGGCAATAGTTTGTATCTATTACCGCCAAGTGTGTCAGTGATGTGAAGGAGAGTAAGTTTGGGGTCCATTAGTACCGATCAGGACAGGACCCCGCCAAAGCAGGTTGTCACCCCATGCCAGAACCAGATCAACACAGGGCAGCCCCAAACCGTATGTAAAAAGTTTCTGTCCTGTGTGCTGCATCTAAGACATGTCGGGGAGGCAATATCCCTCACCCACCATAATCAATGGCATGTGAAATAGAACTTATGGAGGTATTTAAGTTGAATCAACCTAAGTCTGGCTGCAATGGCCACCTCTCGAGGCACCCCTAGTGTCTGAGTCTGAACCATGTTCTCCAGAACCCCAACATCAGCCTCCCATGCCCCCTGAAGAGCGCTAAAGACATCAGGATGGCTGGAGATAACCATCTGATATATCTTCACAATCTTGTGGTCACCCAGATCACCCATAATAAGTTTGCCTTCCAATGGATTAAATTCTGGGAGGTCGGATATGGCCGCAATGTAAGGGGTCAATGCATAGTGGAGTTGAAGATAAGGCTAGAACTGACTACTATGGAGTTGATATTCTACCTGTAGGGTCTGAAAGGACTTGAGGATCATTCCACGCATAACATCACTCAGAGTGGAGACCCCTATTAGGTCCCACATCTGAAAGTTCTCCAGCGCAGTTACCTATGGTAGCAGGTAGCCCCGCTAAAGTGGCGTCCACTCTGTCAGTCTCCCCCACCATCCCATCTGCCGGAAAGAATATCGCTACTGATTCAGGACCACTCTAGCCGCTAGAGGAACCACCCAATAAAATGTATTTGGCTCAATAGAACTTTGGAGGAAAATCACCACTGCCACCCCCATCATTTAGATATGAGATAAGAGGAGTATCCCCCATGGCCCACTTCTCAGATGCATGATTGCGGTCGCCATCATCTGGCTTCTTGGCACTATACCCGGTACTCCTAGGCCTGGTCTTGCTCCTCTTTCTTCTACTAGTGTTTTTAACACTAATCAGCCTGATGATGCCAGTCCATCTGGTGTTGGGTCACATGGTCCTTATACCCCGACCCTGGTCCTGCTCCTCCTACAAAAAAAAAAAATTATGTGGCCGATCAGCAACACCGATCTGGTGGGACTTGTGCTAAATTTGTAATATGGCGCTTATTGTTACAGAAACTCAAATTAATAAAAATGTAGGGACTCTTCTTGCCTAGGAAAGATCTGCTTTAACCTTTTGTACTGCAGCATCTACAATATATCTACTGGTCATTGGTAATTCGCAATTTGCTCTCCCACCACCCCAGTCAAATATTGACCTGCTCTCCTGTGAAAAGCATCCATCCTAAATGTAAATGTAAATGTATGTGTCTTGTAAAGCGCACTGCTGCCCTGAGGCGTCCTGGCGCTGTAGACTGCTGGGGAACCCATCCTGGCTATCCCTGTGAGATGGTCCCTCCAGGGTATCTCCAAGGTGAAACCAGGCATCCCCAGCGAATGTGGGGGGCCGTTGTGGAGATGAGGCAAGCTAATGCCCAGAGTTGCCGAGTGTGTTCCTGGTTAGAGTAGGTACCGAGGCGAGAATTATCGAGTCCGTTTTGACCCTGGTCCACGACCCTGCCGCGTCGGGAATTGAACCCTGGTCCCTGGCCAATTCTCTGCTTACGGATCTGCCGCCTCTAACCAGTGAGCCACACCTCGGAGAAAACTTGCTTTATGTATATGGGTCCTTCCTCCTTCTCTCTGTCTTGTGTCCTCCCTTCCTTTATCCTTTCTTTCTTTTTCATGCTTCCCTCCCTCTGCGCTTTGAAGCACCAATATGGTGGGATAAAAATAAACAACCCATTATATGAAGCACATTGGTACTACAATTGTAGTAACATTTTCTTTACTTTAAGGCACTATGGGGTTTACCTGTCCCTCGTCTCTTTCTATTTGAATCTCTTTTTTTCTCCCTCTCCCTTTCCTTCTCTTTCTGCACCACTCAGTCACTATCTCTCTCTGGATTTCTTTCTTCCTACCTCACCGATCTTCCCCACGTTGGCCTGTTTAGTGGCAGTATGGAAAACTAAAGAGTCAGTCATAGGAGAAATTGAGCAGGAGTGTGCAATCTCCATTGCACTCCTCCCCATCACCCTATACAAACAATCCTTGGTCTATTTTGATCCCCTGTCACACAGCAACATTTTCAGAAGTGTAAGGTGTGTTTATGAAGTCCATTTTGAGTACTATGGTAGTGTTTTTTTTAGAATCATTAAAGCACAATTTTCTCCAATCTTTCCATAATCATTTAATATACTTGGCCCATGTGTACAAAAACCGGAAAAAAAGATGCAGCCTGTTGTGGAACAATTATTTAACTGTATCCAAGACTTTTTTTGCATTTTGTTTATCATTTTCAAGAACAAAAAATAACATCTCATTACGTTTCATAATAAATCTGGCGCTGCCTTGCAGAGAATACGTTTTAAATCTGAGTTCCGCTCCAACGGTTTCAGAGGCCTGTCTGGATGTCAGGAGGAGATGATGTTTCATAGACTGTTTCCAAGACTTAACAATCATGTGGATGTGCGCTGAATATGAGTGAAAAACACATGATTTGCGCAGCTCCCCCAGCATTCCTTCTGGAAATATCCGACCTACAATGTAATGTTGTCTAACATTTTTATGGTAGCACAATGCTTCTTTATCCTTTTATATATATTTTTTTTTTGTTTCATATACTGCGAACTAGACCCGAGACATCGGGTATCAGAGCGCTTTACATGAGCTCTAGTTTTGTACAGATGGACACATTCATTTTTGTTAGGCACGGGGAGATTAAGTGATTTGCCCAGAATCACGGGATGTTGAGCGTCGTTGAGGAGACTCAAACCCCGTTCCCCAGTTTCAAGGTCGACCGCTCTAGCCGTAAGGCTACATCCTCTCCACACTATATGGTTTCAAAAGGATGCTGCTGCTAAATGCATAAGGCTTCTAAACGGCTACTTACCCCCCACCTTTACCTGCTAATTTCTACTCCCATGCTAGCCTGTTCCGGTCCCAGCAATCCATGGGCTGGTGCACAGGCTCCCAGACTCCCCTACGGCAATCCTGATGCTGCTCTCATACTATTACTAATACTATTACTCAGCATGACAGGGGTGCCCGGGATCGGTCCAAGAGGATTAGTTTGGTGCTCACTCAGAAAGAGAAAGCCTGTGCCTGTTCTGTGCAACACAGCTCAGGTTGGAGAAATCTAAGTGCATATTTCGGTTTGGCTGTCCTAAGACAGCCCGCCAAACTGACATGCGCACTTGCAGTGCCCACCACTCCTCGTCCCTGCTCCTGTCTGTCAAGATGGCATCACCCCGACACTCCACTCAGTGACAGGGATCAAAAATTAAATGATAATAAAAGAATTTTATTATAATTTTATTTTTCATGTTTGCATCTGCTGGCTTTCAGCAGTGGGGCGGCGCTCCTCTGCCCTAATAGTAGAGCTGCCGCTGGTCACTGCAGCTCAGAGGTACAGACATAGCAAGACCCACATGGCAATCAACACACGGCTCAGTCTATGGCGGCCATCTCCTGGTGTGCAGGGGTCGCTGAAAGCAATCCTGCACATGGGTGACTGCCCAATAGGTGTACAGCCGAATCCTCACACCTTGGCACCTCGCGCAGAGAGTTATCACATTAGTGCTTCTCATTGGACCTTACTCCCCCAACGCTCTCCTCTTCCTCACAG
Organism: Triturus cristatus; assembly: GCF_964204655.1. NCBI lineage: Eukaryota > Metazoa > Chordata > Amphibia > Caudata > Salamandridae > Triturus > Triturus cristatus. The sequence continues at coordinate 21,294,570 of NC_140584.1, forward strand.
GGCACACTGGTCTTTGTAAGAAGGCAGCTTCTGGTGCTCCAAGGCAGGTGGTCTTGCTTTCCCTGGGTGATGTCCCCTTGCCCTTCAGGGAAACTAGCAGGCTTATTCCCCTAGTCTTGGTCACAGGCAGAGGTCTTGCAGAGCTTTCCATCTCCACACAGCCCATCTGGCTTCTTGGCAGATGACAAATTTTGGGGGACTCAACCTCTCCTTCTTACAGTTCTTTTCGTGACACCAAATGTGATTTAGGGTCTGGGTGACTGAAGTTCTATGCTGGGGTTCTGCTTCTTTTGGAGTAGGCTCTTCGTTTCTTCTTTCTTCATGAGATTTGCAGTGACTTAACAAAACCTCAGGGCCCCCCCTGCAAGGTGAGGGGCCCCCATTACCCATTCCCTAACTGCCTTGCTGCTTCTGAGTGTTTTATTTGTTTGCAGCTGTCCAGCCCTAGGGGACACCCACGCAATGCAGGGGCCTCTGTTATGTCCCTGGAAAGATGTCTGTCACATCTGAATGTCAGCCACAGTGATATGTGTATCAAAGGTTTAATCCCCAACCCCCAGCACTACTCTTTATAATTCCCTTATTACTTCCTGCGATGTGTCCTGGTCATTTTGTTGTTATACATCACTGAATCAAAGAGCAGTCTTTTGAAGTGTAAAGGGGGTCTCTGCTTTTACCTCCAGTGTGCCTCCACTCAGCTTACAGAAATACTGCAATACACAAATCTGTCTGGGGAAATTCCTCCCCTACTCATGTCTTCATCAGGCATGACTGGGCTTCCCACAATGGAACCTAGGGTCCTCCATACAATGTACAATTGCAGACACACTCACTCAGTGTACCTTAACAACACACTTTGGGTCCAGCACTGTACCTCTATGCATTGTACACTTACATGTACACAGGCATTCAGTACACACACTCAATCTGCGCGCACTGCTCAGCACTGAAACTTTTCTATCTTTAACCAGGATGTACTATTTACAAATACTCACACTGCCAGCACACACACATTCACCATTCATGTATTGTACTTCACACAAGCACACATACATCCAGCACATGCTTTCACTGCGCATTCACTGTGCAGCACCACATCTCTCATGTAATGTATTCCTCTCAGGCATACATACACAGTACATGTTTTATCCACACATGTACTACACAGTACTACTGTATACATATACTGTACCCTTCCCAGCCACACATACGTTCAGCACAGAGTCACTACCCCTGCGCTATGCAGTACCAAAGATCTACCTGATGCAGGCCAAGGCTGAGTTAAGCACACAGCAGCTGAAATTTTAAAAAGGTGAGTGAGTCTGTAGGCCACACTCCAGTGACACAGGGTAAAAAGGTCTGGTTCACTATTACTGATCAGTACATGAACAATACATACACCACCTCCACGCTTGTGCTGCTTAACTACTGTTGAAGGTAGTAGCCTTCCACCACTATGAGGGTAGCACTTTGGGCACCCCTCCTGGTCCAACAAGTCCGCAATCCTTGAGACAGGCCTATGTCATGGTGCCCTCGCATGATCCGTGTTTGCATATGACAAAAAACATAAAGTCAGCATTAGGCATTCAGACAACAGTACAGTGGGGCACTCAGGGCAGGGGTATACGTCTTTCCCCTGCAGAGGACTTTTCCGTCCCAACATCAGGCTCCTGCACAGACTACGTGTGGGCCCTCTAATGACTGACAAAAGAAGCAAAAACACCTCATCACAACACAACACAAATGGAAAGACATCAATGGAAAAAGTCAAATGACTGCATTGACAATCTCCCCTTCCAGTGTTCTTTATACAAGATCTACAAATTGACCAGCAATAAAAGCACAATGGCCACCACTCCACCTGGAGGGCCAAAATATAAAGACCCTGGAAGAAACCTTGCAGGTGCCATAAATGCAAACTAGGGGCGGGCTAACATCACAGGAAGGGATTTTAAGAATCTCATACCTGAAAATCATACATAAGAAATAAAATACACTTATAATTGATCACTTTTCCACAAATCATACCGGTGCTCTGCATTACTTGCCCTCTGTATTTTGTAGTCGAACTGCAGCTGAAATTAATCTTATGAAACATATTACAAACAAATTCAGACTGCAGAAGTTGTACATAGAATAGGGACGGTAACATCTTCATATATGGAGTAATTTAAGCAGTGGAATTAAAAAAGTTTTGTTGGTACTTCATAGAGTTTACAGAAAAAACCCAGAAGTGTAATGTGGATTGTGCAGACATGGGCATGGCACCAGGCCGATTCACCAAACATGTAAAGGTAGGAAACCAAAAAGTGAGCGATGTTAAAGTGAAACCTAATTACATAGTGCCTATGATGGTGATTTGGCACAAAGTTTAAATAGGGTTCCACACAATGTGAGGTGGTTAGGAGTTGAAGAACCAACATGCACTCAAAGGCTTCTCTTATTCTCGTAAGCATTGCAATAAATTCAGTTTTGATACAAATTTTAATTGATGAGCTGATACTCTGGGGGTTGTTGAACAGATCCTAACTTCCCATTGTTGGACTTGGCCCTTTTTGGCAGGTTCACCCCTGAACGTTTTGCCTTAAGCTCTGACATGGTGGTAGTGATTTTAGGCCTCTGGGCTCTTTAGCACTGTGGCCCAGTGTAAAATGCGTGCGCGCTCTGAGTGCGTGTGGTGAGATTGGCCTGGCCTTCCATAGGAATGCATAGGGGATATGTGTGTCCATGGTAATTCCTGGTATGAGAGGAGTGCAGGGGCAAGTTTAGTATGTATGAACTCGTGAGAATAAATGCTGCGCAATGGTGTGCGCAGATTTATGGTGACTGGTGGAGAAATGCCACTTTTAGAAGTTGGCATTTCTGTGTGCTATGTGTCTGCCTGCCTGATATGAATTGCATGTCTGGCTTGTGAGTGACAGGAGCTGAGGGGTGTGGGAGGCTCCAGGACACAGGGTGAGTCAGCCCAGTGATGAATACAGAGATCTGTATTCAGATGGGAGGGAGGAGTTGCACCTGGGACCTGAAAAGGGCTGTGCCTTCCCTCCACAATGCTGGCTCCGCCCCCTGTGGTGTGTCTGATCACTAAGCCTCCACCTGACAAAGGGGAGAGGAGCTGGGCAAAAGAAAGTGCTCCAAATCCCCCCTTAACCAGTTCTGACTGCTATCCCCAAGCCCTGTGCTGTGACACAATGGGAAATGTAGTATAAATATAGGGGCTGTGACCGCATGAAAATGTTCAGTTCTGATCCAGAATCCTGCCGGGGTATGCTGCTGCTGGGTCCCAGGGGGGGCTGCCATGAGAGCTTGCCTCCCTGGGCCCTGCAGTGTCACTTCATCCTTGAAGACCTCTTTGCTGGGATCTTTTGCTTCATTTCTTTATCCCTAAGGACTTCAAGGACTTTACTCCTAGCGCCTGGTGAGTGCTTTATTTCTACTTCTGCAGAGCGCTTTATTTGTCCTGAGGAGGAGCGCTTCTGTGTCCCACTTGCAGTGCTGGGCTGCGATCCCTTGGAAGGGAATCCCCAGCGTAGGGATTCCCCCGTTATGCTTTGATCGCGGGTGCCCACCCCGCTTATTTTTATATTTACATGATGGGTGCCCACCCCACACGACTGCCTTGTGCTTATTTATTGAGGACGGGTGCCCACCCCACCTCGATGTCCCTTTGGGAACTAAGGTGGGTGCGCACCCCGCATAGTGCCGCCGATGAGGAGAGAAGCCGGGGGAAAGGCGGAAGTCAGGCGAAGTTGCCTGGCATTGGGCGGGACATGTACAGGATGTCCCGCCCTCCGCCGGGAAAGCCGACCGGAGCCTCGCTGCTCCAGAGCGAAGTCCCGGGTCCCAGGAGGGGGCCCGGGTGAAGGCAGGGAAGTGTTCCAGTGGTAGCAGCGCAGGGCTCCCAAGAGAAGAAAGGAAGCCCCGTGGACAGGAGAAGCAGCCCAGATTGCCGTGACCGGAGGGGGCACAGCCGCGTTGAGACTCCAGTGAGTGGGGGGCTGAGTTGGGAGCCCTTGCAGTGCTCCTCCGTATCCTTTGCCTCCCTATCCTTTGTTGTTATTTCAGCGGCCCCGCTTTCAGAGGGCAGCTGCACTGAGGGGGCATTTCTTATTTAATTTTTGGCTCGCTTTGGGCACAGTGAGGGGGCCAGATCGTCCAAATAGAAAGCCATAACATTAAGGGTGCAAGTTTTATCTGGTCCTTAATGAACGAAAGCCCCACTCCGCATGACAGGCATAGGTGGGTACGCCAATGAGAACGAATAGGAGCCTTCTCAAAAAGGCATTTCCACTGACCTGAATTTTTGCTGTGTCAGAGACTCCCAAAATACCATCACCATATGTGGCCATATTGATTCATCTGGCCTTATAAACATTTATCATTGTGCCCATGGGTTTGGAGACTAGTTTAGCATCAAACTTAAAAACTGCAACAATGGACCTTTCAAATTGGATCTTCCTAACGGTTACCAAATGCCCCTAGGTGCCTTTAATATTAAAGGGAGCCCCCAGGTATGTGTAAGTCAGTAGCCAAAGGAGTCTGGTCTTATTAACATAATGATATCTCAACTTATTAGGGGACCGACCATAGACCATATGATAAGGATTAGAGTCGTTAATGGACAGACCAAGTTGATTGATAAACAAAGCAAAGTTGTCCAATAGCTCTGTCACCCTACCCCTGTTCTGGAGAGTAAAATACAATCATCAGCGTATAACAAGGCTGGAAAACACCTTGCTCCTACCCTAGGTGATCTGCTTCTATGAGTAACAAAGATGAAATTAGATCATTATTGTAGAGGCAGAAAAGAAAGGGCGTCAGAATACAACCTTATCTGATGCCCAGTCTGATCTTACTTGGGGGAGAGCACTCACCTTTGTGGACGTACCTAATGCACCCTTTCACATCTGTGTGAACTTGAGTCAGCAGATGCACAATCAGGGGATTCATTCTATTTCTAACATCCTCCCCCATAGGTTGACTCAATTGACACAGTCAAACTCGGAACTGAGATCCATAAGTGCAAGATATTTACAGCCCCTCTTCACCTTGGTTTATTTACTGATTAAAAGTTGAAGATTCAATCATTGTTCTGTAGTCCCCAACTATTGCCTAAACCCATACTGTGCCTCAGAAAGTATACCTTTCTCCGTAGCCCAAACCTCCAGTCTATTAAAAATCTACCCAGCACTTTGGTGGTGAAATCTATAAGGAAAATGGGGCGATAGCAGCAGGGGTCTGCTCGGTCCCCCTTCTTAAAGATGGGGACGATGATTGAGTTAGGCCATGATGTGGGAGGGCCATTAAGAATAACATCCACTACTAAGCTTTGCTGCAGGGAAGGTTGCTGATTTAGAGAGCACTCAAGAGAGCTATCAGACGGAATATGGAGACCTGGGGGAGAGGGTGGAAGGGAGCTGAAGCCACATGCACCTTGTTTATTTCAATATACTTTTGTATTTAATGTGGTAATAGTTTATGTTTTTTACTTCTTCCTGTCCAGACATGATGGTATTATATTGAATACCCAGCTCAACAGATATCCCCTTAGGAGGCAATGTACATACTTGTAGTAGGACCTTCAAAGACAGTAGTTTTTGTTTTCTGGGCACATTATGTCTACTGAATGCTTCCCTCGGCCGATAGTCACGTGAAGTTAAAATGGACTTTGTAATGAAAAAAAACAATAAAAATATTTGACTAAAAAAACAAAAAATATCCACTACTAAGCTTGCCGACCTCCTTCCTGAAACCAAGAAATTGACGATTTAACTTTATCACTTTCAGGTAACAAGAACAAGGCAGGGCGATATATGTATCAATACACCAATGCGTAAAATTCCATCATGGTTTGAATACACACCAAAAAGTGTATTATTAAAGAATGCATCCATTAAGACTTGACATCATATTGATCACAGAAAAATGAACAATCATCAATGAGGAGAAAGGGACTGAGGTGGGATGGAAAGGGGAGGTCCTAATCAATGGACTCTTGGCTGGTGATACAGAGGAAGGTCGTGGCAGCGGGAACTGAAATTATATAGTGCTTCAAGCTACTTATGTCAGGATGTTATATTTCTTTTCCCACTTAAGCATCACTGCACGTTATTAGTGGTTTAACGCCACTGAAAGAATAGAACCATCTGCTTCTAATACCTATGTCTCAATGTCACGCACTGTTTTAATTTCAATCATTAGTTTTCTTTGAAATCCAACTCTGAGAGACATTGTCTGTGATGTATTTGTCAGGGGATGGGGCACCTTAACTGATGAAACCAAAAAGCAAGCTGTCCTTCAGTAAATATGACGGGGAGGCCAGTACTTTACCGTGTCTAACCTGCCAGGGCAAAACTGGCGGTGCCAGTCCAGCCCACGGCAGCTGACGGGGCGGGGAGAGGGCGCTTTGGGGAAGGAGACCGGGCGGGGTTGCGCGCCTGTGCCTACCTGCTGATAGCCACCCCCTTCCCATGTGATGTGTCTAAACTTCTCCAAAGTGTTGATTTTCTCTGCAGCTCCAGCGAACTGTGAATCCTTCTGCACGTGGCCTGCTGAGAAACGACGAGGTTCATTTCAGCAGCGAGAGCAGCACTTCATGTGCCCGATACGGCAGGAATAGCCCGGACCTGCTCGAGATACAATGTTGCTTTGTGGACTAGAGCAAGGCACTAGTCAACACAAGCAAAACATTCTCTTGCTTCTGTCCCAAAAATTTAAGGCATTTACAGAAATCAGAATTCGGGAAGCATAAAACCGCGCATTGCTGACACAGAGGTCAAGATCGTTCCATAATAACAATGCCCGGGAGCTCTGCTGGACGCCCTGCTATTCCTGAATGTAATACTGTGCCCTTGGTGGACACCGCAACAGGACTCCAGCCGACTATTGGCATCGGAGCACGGGCCCCTCCTACTATCGGCTTCAGGCACTGGCCCCTCATACTATCGGGGCACGGCCCCCTTCAACTATCGGCTTCAGGCACTGGCCCCTCATACTATCGGAGCACGGGCCCCTCCTACTATCGGCTTCAGGCACTGGCCCCTCATACTATCGGAGCTCGGGCCCCTCCTACTATCGGCTTCAGGCACTGGCCCCTCATACTATCGGAGCACGGGCCCCTCCTACTATCGGCTTCGGAGCACGGGCCCCTCCTACTATCGGCTACAGAGCACGGCCCCTCATACTATCGGCTTCGGAGCACTGGCCCCTCATACTATTGGCTTCGGAGCACGGCCCCTCCTACTATCGGCTTCAGTCACTGGCCCCTCATACTATCGGAGCACGGGCCCCTCCTACTATCGGCTTCGGAGCACGGGCCCCAGCTACTATCGGCTACAGAGTACGGGCCCCTCATACTATCGGCTTCGGTGCACGGGCCCCTCCTACTATCGGCTACAGAGCACGGCCCCTCCTACTATCGGCTTCGGAGCACGGGCCCCTCATACTATCAGCGGAGCACTGGCCCCTCATACTATCGGAGTACGGGCCCCTCCTACTATCGGCTTCGGAGCACAGGCCCTCATACTATCGGCTTTGGAGCACGGGCCCCTCATACTATTGGCTTCGGAGCACGGCCCCTCCTACTATCGGCTTCAGGCACTGACCCCCTCATACTATCGGAGAACGGCCCCTCCTACTATCGGCTTCGGAGCACGGGCCCCTGCTACTATCGGCTACAGAGCACGGGCCCCTCATACTATCGGCTTCGGTGCACGGGCCCCTCCTACTATCAGCTACAGAGCACGGCCCCTCCTACTAATGGCTTCGGAGCACGGCCCCTCATACTATCAGCGGAGCACTGGCCCCTCATACTATCAGAGCACGGGCCCCTCCTACTATCGGCTTCGGAGCACGGGCCCCTATTACTATCGGCTACAGAGCACGGCCCCTCATACTATCGGCTTCGGAGCACGGGCCCCTCATACTATCAGCGGAGCACTGGCCCCTCATACTATCGGAGCACGGGCCCCTCCTACTATCGGCTTCGGAGCACGGGCCCCTATTACTATCGGCTACAGAGCACGGCCCCTCATACTATCGGCTTCGGAGCACGGGCCCCTCATACTATCAGCGGAGCACTGGCCCCTCATACTATCGGAGCACGGGCCCCTCCTACTATCGGCTTTGGAGCACGGCCCCTCCTACTATCAGCTACAGAGCACGGGCCCTCATACTATCGGCTTAGGAGCACGGGCCCCTCATACTATTGGCTTCAGAGCACGGCCCCTCCTACTATCGCCTTCGGAGCATGGGCCCCTCCTACTATCGTCTACAGAGCATGGTCCCCCATACTATCAGCTTCGGAGCACGGCCCCCTCATACTATCGGCTTTGAAGCACGGGCCCCTCATACTATCGGCTTTGGAGCACAGTCCCCTCATACAATCAACTTCAGACACTTGCCCCTCATACTATCGGCTCCGGAGCACAGGCCCCTCATACAATCAGCTTCAGACACTTGCCCCTCATACTATCGGTTGCGGAGCACAGGCCCCTCATACTATCAGCTTCATGCACTGGCCCCTCATACTAACAGCTTCGGAACACGGGCCCCTCATACTATCAGCGGAGCACTGGCGCCTCATACATTGTGTAACTGTCTAAATAGACTGAACTAGAGACACCACCACTGACTGCCTGTGGGCTGGTGAGTACGGACGAGGGGTAAACTGTCAAATGTATCGGATATTGGTGCTTTCTTTGGTAATCCACCCAGCAAGCTGAACCAACCAAAGACTGGGTAGTCAGCACACAGTTCTTTTGTTTAAGCAAAATCGCGCGAGTTGAATGCCACAAATGTTGCAATGTGACATTTTGAAGGGAAGACATTCTTCCTCCGAGTCCTCCTCCCTCATTGGAAATCTTCCACTGGATATACAGACTGGGCCCATGGTTTTGTGTGGTTTTTGTGCAAAACTTGAGGCCAAACCATGGAAATTCTCATAACCAAAAAGGGTGGTCTGATTTTAATGCACATTTTGCAGGAAATCCTTCATATAAAAGAGCGCAGTTTGAATCTTTTGTAACAAGGAATTCTGTCCTTTGGGAAGACAGATAGAAAATTATCAAATTAAATGAATAGTAATAAAACGCCATTAGAAAAGCTGAGGACTGCGAGGGGAAGTACTGGCAGAGCAGGTGGAGAACTGGAGATTGGATAAAGTAATGGTCCTTCTATGGTATGAATTATTTGTGCTCAGATAACAGGTAACCATAAAGCCACCCACAATAGCATAATTAGAGCTGGGAAGCCAAGAAGCAGTAGGCAAAATGATCTATATTCAAAACACATATGAGAGGCAACCAAACAGGATATTCTTATGAAAAATGAGTAAATAAAACAGATGAGGTGTCTTTTCCGACTGAAATGGCATAGAACCTGGTTTGCTTCTGCTTACCAGTAGCCGAGAAATGTACAGGTTTTTTTAGTTCACATAATGTATCTCTTCCTTTTTCAATTTATCTGATTATTTCCCATATTGCCGCCTGCCACCCCCTCTGCATTTTACTATCCCTCACCGCCCCTGGTGTCCTACCCAGATTTGGGTAATTTATGGACATGTTGAACAAACACGAGGGAATAGCTTTATAGGTACACCTGGATACTTGGACACAAGAAAAACACTGGAATAGCTATGTGTGTGTCTTATTTTGGGCACTATTTTAGTTGATGTACTACTTACCTTGCCTCCTAGAACCTCCGTGGAACACTTATGTGCCAGTCGCAATGTTGTGTTTATCCAAAAATTCGTGGTTGAACTGATATAGGATCTTGGTAAGCCTTCTGTTATCGTTATTTGTGAATTCTTGTGCATGTTATATAACATCACAACAGTTTATTGAAAGGTGAAGGGTCTCAGTGTGTTTTTGTTATTGCACATACACTTACTCATTGATTGTGTAGTTTCTAGACGACGGGTTTTGTGTTTTTCTTGTTTTATTGCTTTCTTCTTTGTCTCTTTTTTCCTATGGATCTCAGTTTTTATGCATCTCGCTGCTAAAGAGTATTCTGAGTTTGAGATTTCTGTTTTGTAGATATGGAAATCCCTTGGCGTACTTTGATGGCACGGATACATACTCATACACAAAATTGGGTCATGGTGTGTTGTTTTAGTTTTCACTTCTGTTTCTAGTATTTGCACACTTCTCTAGGCACTTGTACGCAATGTATGGTACGTTTGCGCATATGTATATGTGATACATGTTATGTCATTAGAATGTTTATTGTATGATGAATGTCATAGTGTGTCTCTAGCCCAATTAATGCAATGTCAACAAAACAAGGTGAGGTACTGCCTTGTATGGGCCTAAACATTCCATGTTTTTATGACATTTTTAGATTCACGTGTAATGAATGTTCTTGGTTAATATGTGGTTTCATATTGTAGATAGATTTGTATGAATTGTACATATGTGGACAACAGATTTTAGACTGATATGTTATTTATGAGTGTTTGCAGTCCTGAGGAAGCCTATAACCAGGCGAAACACGTTGGCCGCACCTATCTATATTTGGTAAAGAAGAAACTGATTAAAAAAGATACAGACTCAACCAAAGAACTCATTTGTTTTATTTCCCCATTTTTCATATGAATACTCTGTTTTGTTGCCTTTCATATGTGTTTTGAAAGTGTTTAATTAATGGCCAATTGGTAGCTGTTCATCAGAGGTGCACAACAGGGTTCCAGATTTATATTACAATAACACTTCTGGTAGTGTGGTAAACTGGCCCCCTAGCTGCCAATGCATGGCAAAATTATCCATGCAAAATTGAAACAGAGTTTTACAGACATCCAGTCTGAAAAGCAAAGCCAAAACTGAAGTCGACCATATACATGTTCTCAGTGTAAATCAAGATTGGTAGAGGGACCCAAAATATATTACCTTTAAAACAAGTGACAAGCGTAGCACCTGTGCTTTACTCTCATTGGCTCCAAGATATTGTCACAGTTGAATGGCACAGAAATTGTCTGGTCCAACTGTTGCCCAGTTTACCCCGAATGTTAACTGTGCTCCCACCAGTAGATCAGGAGAGGGGCACGAATCCCTTCCTCCAGGGCAGAGGGGCCACCTTCACACACATACCTGTTTCATGTAGGATGTGCCTGTACCAGTGCAGTCCTGAATGTATTCCGAATAGGATTTAAACAAAAGTGCTCCCACAAGAAAACAAATATATGTCTGAGTTTTGCACAACCTTTGTGGACTGAAGCTGACACAATTATTTCTTTGAAGAATTCAAAATAATTACATTATTTACTCAGCTACCCAAGGAAGCAAAGTGTAACCTGACACCTCCTCTGCGCAGTACCTGACACATTGGAATGAAATCCAAAGAAATTACATCTACATGGAATGCATAAACAAGATTGTTAAGTCAAGGGTAGTTATAAGGCGCCTTAAACATTGGGATAGCCAGGCCCAGGCATATCCATTCAAACACGCCAGACTGACAGTGAAGTTACATAACCTGCTATGGAAGGCCTGCAAAGCTCTTTCGATATCTGTCCAAACATTGCTTTTATAAAAGAAAGTGAGAGATTGTTTAACGATTATTTTCCCAGTAGCCTGCGTTAATTCGCCTCATAGTTTTTCGTTTGAACTTGAAAGTTGAAATCCATATCCTAGTTTGATACTTCTGTGGTTTTGATGTACAGGGCGAATGGACCAAGACTATTTGATTAATAATTATGTGAATCTATACAAGGGAGTGGAATCTGATGCGTCTCGCAATGGAAAGCCAGTGCGCTCTGTGGATGGTTTGGCTGACCTATTCCCAGTGACATAAGTTAGCAACCGCCCTAGGGGAGAGTTGTAGATCTTCTTTCTACAGTCGGCTCAACATGTTTTGGAATACTATGAAAAAGACTGATCAGCAGAAATTGAGTCTTTTCACATAACTGTTAATGCAGCAATTGTTGGGTAACATGGAGCAGGGTAACATGGAGCACCGGACTGGACAAGTTCATAGAGAACTAAAAAAACAACACAAGTTCATAGAGAACTAAGAAACAACACAAGTTCATAGCGAACTAAGAAACAACACAAGTTCATAGAGAACTAAGAAACAACACAAGTTCATAGCGAACTAAGAAACAGCACAAGTTCATAGCGAACTAAGAAACAACACAAGTTCATAGCGAACTAAGAAACAACACAAGTTCATAGTGAACTAAGAAACAACACAAGTTCATAGAGAACTAAGAAACAACACAAGTTCATAGAGAACTAAGAAACAACACAAGTTCATAGCGAACTAAGAAACAACACAAGTTCATAGAGAAAAAGGAAAACCAGGGTGTACCTAGTTAAGGTAATTCAGTTTGCCCCCGATCCACAATAGTTCAGAGAGACGAAACAATGACAAATCCTGTTCGTGCCTAAACTAGAATTATAATGTGTGAGCGCATTACGGGTTCTTGCTCCTACAACTTTCTGTAGATGGAAGCTGGAGCAAAATGCTTGAAGCAAATATCACATAAGTTGTATCTGCTCCTCAGAATGGCGAATGAAATGCTCTAGTAATGCGTTTACCCATTCAAGGTGTCAAACTCATAACTGAATGCACATGCTGCACCCTCTCTTTTGTGAATCCTCCACAACTGTAAATGAATGCACATGCCATTCCCACCCAAATTTTGCAGACCAGTCATGATCGACCTTGTTTGTTGGAAAATACATGAGTAACATGATCAGATAACACTGCTTGCGGGTGTTTAACTATGGGCTAATTAGTGGACGTAGTTAGGCAAACCCATTGCAGAAACACTCCTAATATACACATTAAAAGGGATTCTGTGTAAACATATTTACGTTTTTATGGCATTATTAGCCACTTCATATACTTAGTAGTTCTTCACTTAGGACTGCGTCCTCTATGATTTTCCCAATATAGCTTCAAGACATGCTCTCATTCCGCACAAAAATGATCAAATGTGAGATATGATTGCCAAACAAAGTGATTGTGGGCCATGCTACAATGTGACGTAATGAAGTTGTTAGCTGGAATGATGGCTCATCAAAATAAATACTGACATGTGTGATCTACTGACGAGATGGCACATCAGCCTTTCCTCCTTCTGAGGTGGACAATTTGAGAACCATTACATTTTGTTATAGCGATAGTTATTTAAAGTGCCAGACAATGGAAAATCTATGGTGTTAAGCATTTTACAAACAAGCATTGGTAAGGCCAAAAGGTCGTGACTGTAAAAGGCTGTTATTGGCTTTGCTAATGCTTTTTTATATTGGCATAAGCTAAAGCCAAAGTGGCTGCCAGTGCATCACAATACATGAAAATGCATGGGCCATTACACATACAAATGCAGGTAGATGTATTTGTGGACAACATGGAATGGCTTGTCTATAAATTCATGCGTTTGCATGTGTCGTGACACGTGTGTCGTGAAGCTTTCATGCACATGAATTCATGCTAAGATAGCCTCTAACACATAGACACAGCTACAAAAAAGTAAGAAAACTAAACAAAAACTTAACATAAGCTGAAAATGGGGCACGGGATGCGGCGCAATGGATGAGTGGGTTAGATGAGGGTAGTGAATGGAGAACATGGGACACTGGAAGTCAGTTGGAATAAGAACATTGGGACGAAGTCAAGTACAGACATGCACTTCCATGCAAAGAAAAAAGAGTCCTATTAATTCAACAGTGGAGGATACAATCCATCCAGTAAGAACACTGAGACCCAAATGCTCCTGTGCAGCACCTAAATACAAGAATAGGGAGGAATGCCATCCAATCAAGATCAGAGACCTGAGACATACAAGAACAAGCATTTGCAATGCAATCGGTCTCGTCTTTGGGACCTTATAGGTGTTTAGCTATGCAGCACATTATTGTGGTTACAGCAACATTTATTGTTCTACTGTGCACAAAGCAGTGAAATGGTGCAGTACCATAGGGTGTCACTAGGTGTCCCTTGGGACCGCTTTTGCCCACATAATGTACTGACCCTGCAACATGGTAAGAGAAAGGGTATGGCACAGGGGCCAGAGCTGCTGACTAGGTAGCTGGGGATCCGTGTTTGAGTCTGGTGCTGGCTCAACAACCTTTTGGTAATGGGCTGATCCTTTAATTTCCATCAAGTTCCTGGATACCTGCACTATGTTAATGAAAGTTATTAATTTAAAACAACACTCAGAAATTAATGCACCGATCTCGGAGGTGGGGCGAGCAAGCAGTGTTGTGAGGGTGCGGTACCACAGACTGTCAGTAGGTGTCCCTTAGGACCTCTTTTTGCCACATAAGGTACTGCACCCTGCAACATGGATATGGGGCAGCGATGAGAGCTGCTGACTGGGGAGCTGGGGATCCGTGTTCGAGTCTGGTGTCGGCTCAACATCCTGTGATTATGGGCTGGATCTTTAATTTCCCCTGAGTACATGGATAGCTGCGCTATATAAATGAAAGCTATTAATTTAAAATAACAATAAGAAATTAATGCAGTGATCTTGGAGGTGGGGACCGGCAAGCAGTGTTGTGCGAGGAGGGTGTGGGGAGACGGCAAAGGGAGACTAAATGAGGGCACTGCACTGCAAATCATACGTCAATTAATCAAACAATCAAAACGAGCAGTGGCCTTGGAGGGGTGGTTGGGGCCTGTGAGCAGTGCTGTGGGAGGGGTGAGGGGAGGCACGGGGAGATTAAGGGATGGCAAGTAAATGAAGCGGACCGAAGTTCCATTGCACAAGTAAACAGAACACTTACCGAGCAAAAAGGTAGGCCAACCAAAAAAAGAGAGCTCTCAAAGTATAAATAACTTGAAGAGTAACAACACATGTAACAGGGGCAGTCCTCATGAGAGGATTCAAAATTCTAAAAGGAGGGACAACTAAAAGTATTCTCCAAAGAAGAACCAATGAAAAAAATGGGCGTTTTTGGAAGCCCATATCCAATATACAGCATGTCTCGCAGAGATAGCACGTGCGCTGCCTAGGCGAGACATAAAAAGCGGATCTAATCATAAGCAAGTGGCTGACCCCAAGCCTACTCTAAATTCATGTTAAGTGTTAGAAAAAAACAGAGCTGTGACATACAGCTAAGCTGTCTGTATCCTGAGTCCTAAAAATGATCATTATTGCTCTACCATCAGGGAAGGGTGACCAGACGTCCGTGATTTCTCCGGACAGTCCTGGTTTTTCGTGGTCTGTAGTGAAGTGCTGGTTTTGGGAAAAGGGGATGGCAAGAGTGAATATTAGTTTTCAAATAGAGTAGAGGCTGGCATTCCCTCTGGCCCTCTCTTATTAAATCACTGTGCGGCCAAAAACGTAATTGTTTTATATTTTTTTAGAGACTTCCTTGCTGTGCTGTAGTTTTTACTGAAGCAGCACAGCAGGATGTAAAGAAAGGCTAAGTAGCAACAAGAAGACCCTGACACAAAAGTTTGTGAGCTTTCCCCTTAACTTTATCTAAAGTGGGAGAAGAGGTGAGTGTTTAATAAAAAACAGTGCACTATTTTCTTTTAAACTGTGAAATGTTGGCACATATTTAATGCTAAGTCACGTTTCAAAAAGAGGCCCTGTAAGTTTTATTTTCCAGCCAATATGTAGCAAAGGCAAATATATTTTTATGGATCCTTGTGCATCTATCCATGCTCTACCACGTAGACACATGTATACTCTCATCAAGTCTTGGTTTTATCCTTTGCTTTTGTTACTTTCAGCTCTGTTTTTCCTTTTATAGATGCAGAACAACATGTCCCATAATGCAAACAGACTGAATGAGCTACTCATGAGTCAACTTGATTTCTCTGTAATGTCTTTTCTTGGCTAGGCAAATCTTAACAAAATGGCACAAGCTCCACAACCCTTATTTTGTTTGCCTAACATGTATTCTGTCTCGTAGGTCATTGGGGTGTGCCAATGTAATCAGACCCCCCCAGGATTTCCCGATTTGAAAAAGATCATGAAATCAGCACTGTTGTAAAGATACCACGATTTTCACAAAAGTGCTCACAAAATATGTTTTTTTTAAAAAAACCTTGACGTTCACCCTCTCTTTACTGGCTCTGTGCTGCAGCTGAGCCAGTAAAGGGAGGGTGGGCAACAGGAAAGCAGGCAGCAGAGGTGTTACATTTATCTGTTTCCTGCCTTTCAAATGCACAGATCCATCTCCTGTCAGGCTGCCCGGGGTCCACGCAGGGGACCCTCCGAACAGGGCGGCCGCCTTAGTGCCACAGGAAGGCACACAAGTCAGCGTATTATGGTCCACAGTCTAGGGACCAGAGGGTCAGTCGGCCGTGTCACTTCCGGCCGTGGTGGGGGAGGACAGGGGTACAAATACCTTCCCCCGCCCATGGTGCAGCCTCTTGCCTGCTGCCCGTCTCGCTGTTGGGACATGCCGTGTCGGGAACTGCTGGATTGTGAGGTTAATCGCTGCCCCCCCCCCCCCATGGGGTCTCCCCGTGCGGGCCATGCCCGGAAGGGACCCCATCCCAATTTGTGCCTGCCAGCCCCGCCGGGCCTTTTGGCCTGCATGGTGGGGCTGGGTTGTGCGGGAAGGGGGTGCAGGGTGAGAGGGGTGGTATCCCCCGAGGCAGCTTCCACGGGGCTGAGGCCTCTATTGCGGGGCTCACCAGCTTTCCGAGCACGGCTTTCCCCTATGGACCTCCCGTAGCCTACCCCGAGGCAGCTTCCAAGAGGCTATGCCTCTATTGCGGGGTTTACCAGCTTTCTGAGCGCGGCAATTCCCCTGGGCCACCTGTATCCGGCTGGGTTTGCTCGGCTCTGGAGGCCTGTGCCACCTGGCAAGGGGCGCGGGTGCGGGCAGGCTTTGTTTCCCAGGAGGTTGGGTCCGGGAGCTGCTAGACCGTGCGGTGAGTGTGCCCCATCTGGGCGACACCAGATTGCCTCGCCTGGCGGGGGCAGCTTTTCCGGACCTGGGGACGACCTGATTTACCCCCCGCGGCATTGTGCTTTTGGTGGCACAAAGGCCTGGGGAGGGCTGTAAGGGCGTGTGGGCGTCCTCACAGCACAGATAGGCCGCCTCCGACCTAGTGTGCAGTGCTGGCATGTTGGGGCGGCAATCGGGAAGTGTGGCGGCTGCTGGGCTGGGGTGCCACAAGACTTCTCGGGCCGCCGGCGGGCCCTCGCATTAATGATTATTAGTGCGATTATTGGTGCGGGCGGCACTGTATATTCTAGTTTATGCGACAGCTGGGGGGTAGCGCGAGAGTGCGGAGGCCCTCCCAAGACAGCAGGCCACCCTTCGATAGTGCTCTCAGGCTGGAGCACCTTGCGCCCCTGCCGCTCACCGCGTATTAGGATGAATACAAAGCCTTACTGTGTGGGAGCTTAGTGGTGTCTAGGTGCCGCCACCAGCTTGCTTCATTCCCCCCCACCAGCACCTCGGGCCCAGTCGTGCGGTGAGGTCTCTTTCGCCCCAGCCATCAGGTTTTATCGGGTGGCACTTTCCCTGATATGTCGCAGGGGAGGGCGGGGCGTAAGAGGTGGGACTGCGGGAGCTAGTGAGGCGGGCCAGGTCCTTGGTAGGCCTCAAGGGGACCCACGAGCCCTTGGGGGCGCAGGCGCCTCGTTAACAGGATCGGCGCGGCACACACGGTCCACTTCACCCCCCCTCTAACAAGTTAATACCCTGCACTGCTGTGACGGGGCCCGGGCTCTCTTACGGCCTTTTCGGCCCTCATCTGGGGGTGGGGGGTGCAGGGCAGAAGGCGCGCGAGCTTCGCACCTAGCGTCAGCTTACTCGTTGCATGGAGCCTGCCTGTAACCCCGCCAGGGCGCCCGACCGATCCACAGCCTGCAATTCTATCCCGTTGCTGGCATGTCGCACCAGCAGCGACGGCGCCAGTAGAACCTGCGGGGGAGACATAGCACCTGAGGGGAGGAGGGCTGCCCCCAGCGCCTTGAGACCCTCTTGGGTGATCACCGCGCCTTTACAAACTCCGGGACATTCCCTAACGGCCTACAGGCCACCATGCCGACAGCAGGGTCTTGCTGCACTTTGTCGAGTGGTGTCCTGCATTCTTTATTCCGTCCAAGTGCATTCATGTTCATATTGGCCTGGAATTAAACGTGCATATCAGAGTTGCACTGGCTATGAGCAGAGGAGTGGTTGCTTTCAAGCAGGCTGGCCTCTGATTGTGGCGGGAGGAAGGCAGGGAAGAGGGGTGCTCTGGACTGACTGAATGGGGTTTGGGGAGAGAGGCAAGACTTTTATCATGCCTGATTTTGCTTGCCGGGTGCATCAGCGGGTGGGACCTCAATCTTGCCACAGTATAATGGTGATTCATTCACTACCCAGGTGTACGAGATACGCGGTGTATTTTACGGAACGTATCACGGTACTTGTGTTTTAAGAATTACTTACATTCCCTACATAAAACAAGGTAAATGGCATTTCAGGGGGCACACTAGCTAAGCTCAGTCTTCGCTCACGTCTAGGCCGCCCTAATGTTCATCGCCCCGGGTTGCCTGCCGGAATTCAGGGGCAGAGGCGACAGTGCCGTTTTCAGGGGCAAACTGGGCCCACATTTAGTAGCAGGTGAGGCAGCCCGCCTTGAATACCCTCCCCGGTGCAGCGGGCAAAAAAAAAAAAAAAAAGGGACCTGTGCGAGAAGGGCCCCTAGTTAGAACAGGGGCCGGGCGGGTGTGAATTTGGCCTTGCAGGATCGCCGTAAGCTATAACCTTGGAGTGTAGGGCTCACGATTAGGGAATGGTGAGTGCGGGAGGGTAAACAACTATAGTGCAGCCGTATAGAGGCGAATGTACAGGAGTGTCTATAGAATGTGTTTACCCTCACAGGACTGCGTCACCGACTTGCAGGCACTGACTATCTGCCTTCCGGGCGAGAGCGCAGCGGATGGCTCATTTGAACTTCGTGACCTCCAGCAGCGGGAAACCATGTTGTTGCTGCACCGGAGAGGTGATCAGCAAGGGCAGATCATTTTCACAGGCGATTGGCGAGGTGTGGCGCGATCTCCCCCTGCTGCCTGCACTGTTTATTTGGACATGGTTGGCAGGGTGCATCAGTCCCGTTCAATTAACAGTTATAGTATTTTCCCAATTACGGGCCAGTGGGCCACATTTATTTTCACTGTAGGGGCACAGAGAGGATACCAGGAACAATACCTAATTCCTGGAAATTCGCTCATGCGATCCCTGCATAACCCCAGCTCTGAATGCTCTAATGTGCAGACATTAAGATTCCTTGAGAATGTTTTCGCCACATAGATCATTTATTGATAGATTGTTGGGCAACTTGTGGGTCGGTCAAAAATCAAAAGCTTCTCATTTAGGTGGATGTCTTGGTCTCCTGCACCTGGTATGGAACTACATGGGAAGGTACAAGGATGACTTCTCATTCATTCATTTATCCACAGATCAGTATAAGCAATATCTATTGGTTTTGTATACTGCAGGGGGAGGGACTCAATCATTTTCACCTCTGCCAATAGAAGCATAGTGATACTCACTTTCCAGTTGCACGGGCATCTATGCCCCAGTCTCGGGGTGTTTCATTCCGCAATGTGAGAAAGTTAACCCTGGACTTCTAAGGTGCTGCAATGGCTTGCTGTTGCTAGTTGGCAGCATCAAGTTACATGTGCTATAGTTTCCAGGGTGGTTTGGTGCGCGGCACCGTCCCTTATTTGTCACCTCACCCAGTATTTAGTTAGTTAGACGTGAATCAGGTACGAAGGCGGGGAAATCGCTGGCAGTATTTCCATGTGTGAAAGGGCGAAATACGGGAAATAGTATCACTATTCGGGCAACAAGGTTCAATTTATTGTGCTTCCCTGTGCACAGTTTAGTCAGCACCCATTACAATATGTGTTGTCTGCGGGTAAACGCAACCCAAAATCGGAAGCAAAAACAAAGTCTCTTCGTTGTCCAAGTAAAGAATGTATTAGCCTATGTGGAGTGACAGTAGGGGGTGTTGTAGCCAGCGTTTTGTGCGTTTGTGTATTCCATTACAAGGCGTACTTCAGGGCCACGTGCTTAGAATCATGCTTGTACTTGTATAGGGAGGGTATTTATATGTTATTGGTACCAGCACAGTTTACAAAAGAAGGCAAAGGTTACAGCACAGGAACTCTGTTTCATCCAGAATCCAGGGTCATTAGTCTTGCAGTCCCTTCATTGCAGAACATAAGAATTTTAAACATTTTTCAAGAAAGCCAGTATTAGCAGGAAGGTATTGAACCATGGAGCGCCAATGATTGTGGGTTTCTTGCACAACAGTAGTAATGGAATTACATTTACTTTCGACAGGCCCGAGCACACACACTTGTAATAAAGTTTAGCCGCGACTTCAGCCAGTGGAGCTCATTACGAGTTTGAGAGGCTGAGGGGTCGTTCCCTCTCCAGGGGTAGGTCAATGATTGTGGTGCTCAGTTGGGTTCCCAAAACCGCAGCGGTTGTTGCGCTTCCAGGGGAAGGGATAGGTTAGGCACCTAATAGCTCACCGAGCTTAAGCTCTTCTGAGGGTTGAGCTCATATGTTGGCAGCACGAAACACATGCTTTTCAGCACCAAGTTACCTTCAGGAGGGTATACGCAGGAAATGGGCAAGTTGGGAGTGACACAGGCAATGTCTAGTACAATATACCAACACAGAGCACTCCCTCAGTATTGCCTTCGGAGGTCTCCCCTCATTTAAATTTCACAAGGATGTGTGCTCTGGAATTGAGGGCATGTTACAGGGTTGGAGTTACGCATAACATTCCTCACCCGGAAGAGCCATGCAGCGCGGGGGTGGAAGCTGTTATCCACAAGCGGGCTGCTGTCCCAGATCCTGTGAAAGATTGGGTTAAAGCACTAAAGTCTACCATGTATTGAGAACACGTTGTCATTTCCATTTCAAGATAAGGCAGTTTTATGTACAGATTGTTCCCCGCTGCTCCCACCCACTTGTCTGCTCCATGGTACACATTAGCAGATGCAGGGATGGCACAACTTTCGGGGAGGGGACAGCAGCGGGGCTGCACAGTGAGGAGACACGAAGTTAGGTACGGCAGCGCTTATAACGTGCACAGTAGGCTGCAGCTTTAAGTTCAAGTGGTAGCTGGGAGATTTCCATCAAATAGCAGCAGCAGCTGCAACTGGGGGATCC
The DNA here is from genome assembly GCF_964204655.1 of Triturus cristatus. NCBI lineage: Eukaryota > Metazoa > Chordata > Amphibia > Caudata > Salamandridae > Triturus > Triturus cristatus. The sequence goes on from NC_140584.1 coordinate 21,315,659, forward strand.
TCTTATTTATGTCAGATCCTGCTTATTTGGGGTTTCCGCAGAGTTTGGGGCAGGTTAACAGGCTGCATCTTGTCTCTGTGGGTTTGATGCGTGGTTGGGTCAATTGACCGAGTACAGCCATTATCGCTTGGTATATCTGGGCATGAAGGAATGCCAGGCAAGATACTAGGAAAGGCAGGTAGCGGTACTTATGGGGTATGTGATGTATTATCTCACTGGCAGGCCACCATGCAAGGGGACCATGCACCCAGGTCACACACATTAGGCAGAGGTGCCCTGTGGAAGCATGAGGGGGACTGCACAGAACAGGACACTGCACAGGTTAGATGCCGGTGAAATGTGGCGCCACTACTGCACATGGCAAAGTAAACCTGGACTGATTCACATGCGGGGTGTGGTGGTGGTGGTCCCTACCTCATTTCACAGGATCACTCCATGTAGGGTCTATCGAACGATCCTCTCAATGGGCTTTATATTTACAGCCTCTCTTGTCTCTGCCAGACTGGGCATAGATTGGCCATGGACTTTAATAAAGTGCTGCAATGGCCCTCTTATGCTATAGTACAGCATCTAGTTTACCTGGGCTATTTGGACCAGCATTAACGCCAGCAGCGGCTCGCATGGGTAGCAATAAAGCTTTGTTTCATTTCACCCAGGATAGGGGCTGGCAATGTCATCCAGCTTTGCAGCCAGAAACTCAATAGACAAAGACACACCTTCGATTGTGCAACGCGCACTCTGCAGTAAAGCTAGCTAAGTTTCAACATAATCCTGGTATACCGTCAGTAAAAAACGTAAGGTTAGGGGCTACACACGAATAGGCACTTTATGTCAGCTGGGGCGTGAGTGTGCCATTCCCAGGAAGGTGCGGGTTGCCTTGATAGTGCTGATATGGAGGGGATGGAGCGCTAATATGGACAACTACCAGAGCACATTTTGCAGTTATAGTTAAGATTAATTGATTGCATGTTACCAGTTGCTTCAGCTAAGCAAATTTTCCTTGGGAGTTGTCAGCTAACATTGGGACTGCAATTTTGGTGGTCAGCTGGTTAGCAGGCCTTTTAGAGGTGGGTTTATAGCTCTGGCATGCCCAAGTAAAGGTTAAGAGGCCAGAAGTCGGCACTGGAATACAAGGTTACAGGCCTGGGGAGCAGCAAAACTGAAAGAGGGTTGTGTTCGACCTCTTGGTCACAGGTTCATATCCTGGTAGGTCCACTTAGTATTTCATCCTTCGGAGGTCGATAAAACAAGTACCATTGAGTGGAGCAACCATAAACATGTGTAAATGCTCCCGCCCTATAGCCCTGGTTGGCAGCCATGCAGGTTGTGGATGTTGTCATCCAACAAGTGTGCTGCGGTCCAAAGATTGGGGAAACTCTGCACAAATGGGCTACAAAGTACTAAAGAACACTTGGCATTCCCAGTATTCTAAAAAAGGGCAGGTATTTATACAAATGGCCCCTCCTGTTCATACTGTCTTGTTTGCTCCCTGGGATACTAGCAGACGTTGGGGAGGGCAAGGCGTCATCTAGGGTGGTGACTGGCTTAATTCGATGGACATGCTCCAACAAGCGCTATACACAGATAACTGGGTGAGAGGAAGTAAGGCGGGCTTCATAACTCTTACTTCTACCCGCATTGGCACATCTTATTAGAAGTTGCTTGTTAAGGTATTGTTCTTAAGCCAGGCAATGTTAACATCTAGCCAACACCAAACTAATTGTTTTGGGTTATCCTGGGCGCATATACACTCGCTGGTGTGGGGATATCAGTGTGGCAACACAGCACCAGTGGCAGTTGCCATTATACAAAATGGGGGCGCAGGTCGAACCTACTATGCAGGACACACTTGCAGGTGGGGCGATGGGAATCCCAAGGCGTTAAAGGGTACAGCCGACCGTAAGCCACCCTGGGGAGGGGTTGTGTTATGGTGCAGGCACTGGAACAGCTTCTGTAGAAGCAGCGGCAAGGGTGGGGGGTGTGTCACCCCTCTCATCACTGTGGTCTGACACTTGGGAGCAATGAGTTGACTTTCCAGGATAGGAGGGTCATGCTGCTAGAATTGAAGTCTTCCTGGTGTAAGTTATGCAACCATCAGTGTGCATGTGCGTTTGATGGTCAAAGATACCCCAATGTAGTATGGGAGGGACCTGGCCAGGGGTTGCCGTTTAAACCTCATGCAGGGGAAATCAAGAGTGCCAGGTGTAGAGGCCCTGAACAGAGGGGTCTTGGTTTTATCAGGCATGCCGACCACGTGTTAAAGTCCACAGTGAGTTTAAAAAAGGATGGGGGCACCTGTCCAGAAGGGGCATGTTGGCCTCCAGTCGAGTATGGGCTTTGACTGATTTTGGCTGGACCTGGGAGAGGCCCGGGAATCAGCAGGATGTAGGTAAAGATGCCTACCTTGGTGGGGGGCCCTATTTGTGACGGTGGCCACCCCCAGAGCTATGGAGGAGTTACAGGGCGATCCAGAGTCTGCAAGGTACAGAAGGGTACTATATGCAGTAGCACAACAAGGGTGCAAAGCCAAGTATACCCAGGGATGTCTTAGCATTGTCCCCTGGAAGAGCGACGGCGCCCTGTTGGTCCTACGGGCGGTTGTGGGCTTGAGCAACCGGGGGCTGCCTGGAACGCTCTGCCCCCCCTTTCGGGGGGCGTGAGTAAGTGCTTGGACTGGCAGTCCACTGAGGAGGGGTGGCCCTTCCCAAAATTGGTAACCACCGATTGGCGACGGCCACAGTGTAATTTGGCTCATCAGGCGGGCGGGCAGCATAGGGGCTGGCCTGCCCTTGGATCGCCCGTAAGATAACCCACCATGTTGGCATATTTGTTAGGCAAATAAACCTGCAGCAATTTTCTCCACTAACAAGGTGTTGTGTGGTTTATTAATGTATTTTGCTGTACGAAAACTGAGAAGGTGTCTTGTGGTTCATTTATGTATGTTGCTGTATGAGAACTGAGAAGTGTTGCCGATATTGGCACTATGTCAGGCTGCCCGGGGTCCATGCAGGGGACCCTCCTAACAGGGTGGCCGCCTTAGTGCCACAGGAAGGCACATGAGTCAGCGTAGTAGGGTCCCCGGTCTAGAGACCAGGGGGGTCAGTTGGCCTCGTCACTTCCGGCTGTGGTGGGGGAGGACAGGGGTACAAATTCATTCCCCGCTCATGGTGCAGCCTCTTGCCTGTTGCCCGTCTCGCTGTTTCCCGCCCTACCGCTTACCCTACGGACGGCCAGAGGGTGGTAGGGGGAGGGGAAGAATCTAACTTATTGTTTTGTGTTGCAGGAGGAGTTACAAGGTACAAGGTACAGAAGGGTACTATATGCAGCAGCACAACAAGGGTGCAAAGCCAGGTATACCCAGGGATGTCTTAGCGTTGTCCCCTGGAAGAGCGATGGCGCCCCTTTGGTCCTACGGGCGGTTGTGGACCTGAGCAACCGGGGGCTGCCTGGAACGCTCCGCCCGTCCCTTTCGGGGGGCGTGAGTAAGTGCGTGGACTGGCGGTCCACTGTGGAGGGGTGGCCCCTCCCAAAATTGGTAACCACCGATTGGCAACGGCCACTGTGTAATTTGAGGCGGGCAGGCAGCATTGGGGCTGGCCTGCCCTTGGATCGCCCGTAAGATAACCCACCATGTTGGCATATTTGTTATGCAAATAAACCTGCAGCAATAACAAGGTGTCATGTGGTTTATTTATGTATTTTGCTGTATGAAAACTGAGAAGGTGTCTTATGGTTCATTTATGTATGTTGCTGTATGAGAACTGAGAAGTGTTGCCGATATTGGCACTATGTGCGATCGGTCTGCAGCCTGCCTCACATGTTTGTGTGCTCCCTGTAGACACTGCAGGCCCCTGAATGGCTCTCCTCCCCCCCACCCTCCACTGCACTCCTCTCCCTGCTCGTCTCCTATTAACCCCTAACCCCCCCATTTCTCATCATTTTTTTTATATACCCTCAATCTTCTCTGCCTTCTTCAACCCACTATCCTCTTCCCCCACCGCCCCTCCTGCCCTGCACACAAAGGATGTACGGAGGCCAAAAAGAGTAGGTGTCATATTTTAATGTACTCTCTTTGGCATCAGACACCTTCCGGTTGCAGGCGCTGGGCTCCTGGAGACTCTGCAATGTTACAGACAGTGACATAGCACAGTCTCCAGCAGTGACAGAGAGCAGGCCTGCAGAATTTTTGTGGCAGCCACATTTTTTGCCCACCGCAAAAATACTGTGAATTGTGAGGTGTTGGGCCGCAAATGTTTCTGTTTTTGGCTGCAAAATTTGCCACCAATGCCGCAAAATCCAGGGGGGGTCGTGTGTAACCCTTTTGTTAGCAGTTAAGTGTACTCATCACAGTTAGCATGACCTGGATTTGCTGGGACAGTCTTGTTTTCTTGCAAAATTTTTCTGCAAGTTTCAGAGAGGGTAGACTCAGTACAGAAGGAGGCAGGTTTTCATGTATTTTGATGCAAAATAATCATCAGACTTTATCTGAAAGCAATTTAGTTAACACAGCTAATACTGTGAATAAAAGTGCCATAATGTCTGCCTTTCCTTTGCTGGTCAGCGCTGTCTATCAAGTCTTTCAGTCCCACTTCTGTATTTTAGGGCTGTCCTGTTTTACAAAATCTGATCACCCTACATCAGAGTCGACATTGCAAGCGCTATACACAACGCTGAATCTGTGCTCAGTTTAGGCGGGAATTCTGAAATTCGGAAGGAGACAGAACAAATTCAATGAAATCCTAACAATCAAGACAAGAGCATCGGCCTAGAAGATCTTTATATGCATTAATAATAAAAAGAGCAGAGCCCTGGAATTTCCTCCGAACCTCCGGTGAACGGAGCCAGCCACAGATTCTGCTCTTAACATTCGTTTTTATTGTATAATTAGCCAAAAACCCACGCCCAGCAGTCAGGCAGAAGGAGCCGGCATGAAGCTTGGCTGACACATTGCTTCAGTAATTTGGACAGAATAAAGCCATTAGAATTCGCACTTGTCTACTCTAGTGAGGCCATCACCATGATGAGGGACGATAGCACATGCGTCTGCGTTCGAAGTTTCATCATTTGATGGTAGACATTTGTTAGGGCACTCCGCTTATGTGCCTGCTTCGACCAGCAGCGCTACCAGGGCCGGACTGCCAATTTTTTTTACCAAGCATTTTTAAGGAGCTGGACCTCCGAATTTTAGAGCAAGGGTCTTGGGCTGGTACCTCTTTCACTTTCTCCAGCTTTCCCAGCTACCTAAACCAGGGGGGGGGGGGGGCTTCCGGGGAGAGAGATGAGATGAGATGAGAGAGTGAGTGAGGAGGAAGGGGGCAGGGTTAATTTGAGCATTCATTTGAGCATTTTAGTCAGGACTGCTTTTGGTTCTCATTCTGGCCCCGATCGCTCCCTGTAACTCTCTCGCAAAGGAAGCCAAGTTTTAGAACCTCTAGCCACGGGAGTCGGGAAACATGCCCCTCCTTACCGAAAAAACGATATCTATATATACTCAAAAGCAAATAGTACAGGGTCCTCAGATACTGTAATGCTTTCAGCCCTTCCTGGCGCACAGCCAATTTCTGAGCCTTTTCTGATCATCCACCTTTTTTGGCCTACACACAGTCAGCATGCCCTTGCCCTTATGGCCAAGCTGCTGCTGTGTTGTTGCCTATATGTTTTATTCCTTGTTGCAAATATATTTTGCAAATCTATCTCTTACATACTATCACCTGCCACACCGCCAGATACTTCATCCCATGAGATGATAACTGAACCTCACTGGTCATCACTTATGACAACACTTCCTACATGGGCTCGAAACAAAAACAACACCATTCCAACCACAAGTCCTAAATGTGGTTGCTTGCTATCCTCGAGGGCAATTGCTTTAGTGTCCCACATAGGTGAAGTAAGTGCTATGAAAATGCTACAATACAAGAGACGTTTGTGAATGAGAGCAGTTCTTTATCTAAATGTTCATCAATACCTCTGTAACCTGCACGCAGCAACTTGTACCTTAAACTGCTCTGTAAAGAGCTCAGCTGGCCCCTGCAACAAGGGCTGCACTGCATAAATAAACCAAATAATAAAAAATGATTCTATGTATCAAATATTTCCAAACCCAGTGCAGATTGTACCACATTATTTTCCTGAAAACGACAAATACACTATTTTGAATGTGGCGGTAAGCCCATCAACGTTTTCCAACCAATATCGTGTTATATCGAGAAACATTAGACTACACCTTGTTTCACCATATTCAACAGCTATTCCAGAGAGGTTACACTTGTTTTAGGCTTCTGTAAACTCTTGCCACTATATCAACCCTACATTTGCAGACTCATCAAGATCCCACATGTGGTTGCAGACGCTTTACTTTTCCAGCCCAAAACAGCCAAAATCTGGACGCAGCACATCATGATGATAAAGCTCAAAAAAATCACTCTTCCCAATACCAGTTGTATGATGAAAGTCAACGTGACATTCAGCCGTATTTAAAAAAAACTTCAAGTGTGCAAGGACAGTAAGATTCTTGAGCAAATAAGAATAACATTGAGACCAAAAGCAAGATAGAAGGAGTTAAAACTTGTTTAGGGAGGACATAGGTTCAAGGAGGTGGTCTAAGTGTACGATCCCCAATATTTAGTCACTAGTGACATAAGTAATTTTGAAAGATATAGATTTGTTTTGTTGGTGACTTTTCCAATTTCAAGGGTGTGACGTGAGAAATGTTCTTCTCTTATCAATTACCACAGGATCCACAATCCTCAGGATACTTAATCCGGAAAAGAATAACAATGGATACAAATATACCAGCAAAGGTACAGGTAAATCGACTGGTGCTAGAGTAATGGAAAGGGTTAAAAGTAAATTGTATGTACTTCCAGGCTTATAAAAACAATAAAGAAGTGAAGAGGAAGGGGAGACACAACCATGTATTAAAATAATTGTAAAATGCACGAGAATAGTGAAATGTAATACAATTTAAAAAATAATACAGAAATTCTGAGATTAAATTCGTATTTCATTAAAAATGCCACACCAGTACAAAACAAAAGAATGAGATTAACCTAGAAGTGATTAATGAGCCAAAATAAATACATGAAACGAGGATGTTTCTGATGATCCATTCCCAAAGTACAGACTGAAACTCAAACTTATATGTCTGCTGGCCCTCAATAAGACATACAGAATGAGCTGATTTGTCTTCTATTGTTCTTTAAATTCATGGTTCCCCTTATAGCCAGGTCTGAATTGTTCAGTTTCCATCGGTGCCAATGCTGTTCATCTTCTTGTCCAAATGCTTTTTGGTTACTAAATGCCCTAGAAAGTTTACCTCAGTATCATCCTCACTTGCAGGCGGTTATCCCCCCTCACTGCTAAACACACTAACCTTGGCAACATGTTAGACTTTGAGGCTGTGACCTTAGTTCACAACCGTTTGCTGGGAACCGTCTTACCTTGGCGAAGAGAAAGCCCCAGACTCCACACAACAACCCCAACCACCAAAGGTAATGGAGAGATTTGTCCTCGGGAAATGGGGTGGAGCACGGCCCAGCGCTGAACCTTGCGATGCGGCCAATGTAAGCGCGTTGAACTAAACGAAGGTGAAGTCTAGCCTTGTTTACCATTTATAGCTTTGCCTGCATTGTTTGTATTGTCTGTAATGTGTTGAAAGAACACAGAGTAGATGATGTCTGGATAGAATATGATAGAATTAGACTGGTTAGGCAGGTAGGAATGGGAGGACAGCTATGAATTATGTTGTTTCCATTCTAGGTATTCTCCTGCTTGAGTTGCATGTGCCAATCAATCACAAATGAATTTGTGTTATGAACATGAAGAATACTGAATTTCTGTTATTATTTTTTGTATTGTGTGATGAATATGAAGAACACTGTACTTCTGTTATTATTTTTTGTATTGTGTGTTGAATATGAAGAATACTGAATTTCTGTTATTATTTTTTGTATTGTGTGATGAATATGAAGAACACTGAATTCCTGTTATTATTTTTTGCATTGTGATAATCAAGTGTAAGTGAGTATATTTGCAGTATTTAATCTAAATGCCGACGGCTTTATGTTACCGTGTTCTGGTATTGGTTTCTAAGAGCTTCATGTAGTTTTACAATTGGGCGCCTTGTTTATTGGGGTTATTCCAAAGAACATAATCTTGCAGAATCAAAACAACTGAAAGGGCATCAGGCGATTTTCTGCTAATTATTTATGCTAAGAGTTTTAACAAAAATTAATGATGTTATAAATACCAATCACAAAAAGTGAAGGGTAGAGGGCAATCTTCACTCCCGGTGACACTGGGACAGTTCATACAGTCATGACACCATTCCAATGGAAGGCTATTGGGATGAGAGACTCTTAGCCTTCGCTTTGCTTACTTATAAGTGCAGCTGTGAGACGAGAATAGCAGAACTAGCAATTGCATTTAACATATGCTTTGTCGTTCGAAACAGGTATGCAGGCATTTACCATCTCTGAAACTCGGAACAGGTCTTATTTTCTACTGTGCTAGAATTAGATTAGCACGAAGTAGTACAATGAGGATAGTATTGATAAAATCAAAACATCAATCATGTTGGAGTGGCTGCTTTTTATTCATGCTTTTAGTAAAAGCTGTGGCTGCCATTTTATTTGTCTTCATTGTGGCAACAATTCATATTGTGTGCATTAGACTAGGATTTTTAAAATAAATCTTTAAAATGTATTCCCTGTGTTTTAGTGTTCGTGAGTGTGCAATTCCTTAATGAAAGATGGTTTGGTGTTCCACTATCAATCAATCAATCAATTTAGCTTTATTCGACCATGATGATTACAGTCATAAAGGCACACTCACAATTATTAAATATTAGAATAAAAAAATTAGTAAAACATTTACAAGTTAAAAAGGTGAAATACCAAACCCACATAACATTAAAAATTTACATCATGTAAAATCCAGAAACATTTCAAATCCCACTACAACACCTAAGAAGAAGCCTCCAAAGGCTCAAATGACATTCTTTTCCTCTGCCACAGGACCTTTTTCAAGAATTTGGATACCCTCTAGGCCACGTGCTCATTCTCTAGGAATTGTAAACGCACAAGTGCTGGTCGGCATTGCCTAAGGCCCTGCTGTCTTAAAAGAGGCAATAGCCAGATTTTCCTTAGTTCTGAAACCAATTTGCAAAAGAAAGCTAGGTGGATAGTTGACTGCTCTGAATGGGAATCACACAGACAGGGAGGTAACAATCTTGACCAGTCATTCATTTTAGGAGTAGTCACTAGGCTATGTACTGTACCCAGTCTTAATCGTATCAATAGCATTCTATCATAGCCACTTGGGACAAAATATAGATAAGGTTCCATACCCTTAACTGATGTTGAATAACTGTAGGTTTGGAGGCTTCTTCTGCTATTCTCAGAGAACCCAACATTTCAAGGCCCTCTATCTTCAATGTTTTTCTCGAGATTCGGGCCATATTGCTGGGGTTTGAATAAAAATCTGGGTGTCCAAGATCATTCATGAACCTGTAAACATACTTGAGCCAGTGAATCTTCAGCGCCCCGTCCAACCTAATACAATCGTGCAGGATATCTCTATTTAAGTGTGTCTGATCACTAACCCATATCCTGTGCCAGAGGAGTATTGGCTCCAGTTTGATGAGATCCGCTAAATACGGGAAACCCAACTCCTCATGGTACACAAATGAAGACGTACCAGGAAGGACGGAAAGAATGTACTGGAGGAAGGCATTTTCCACAGTTTGTAAAGGGGAAGAATTGGCGATGCCCCACACCCCTCCCCGTATATCGCTGCTGAAATACTCTTGGCCTTATATATTTGCAAGAGTTCACCGGGTGGCTTCCTACCCAGGTTCTTGGCAAAGGTGGCAAGATCGCTAGTTGATCTTCTAAAGCTTAGTTTTTTCAGCTCAATTGAACAGGACCATGTATCATTCTGGTTAAACAAGACGCCGAGATACGAGAAAGTACTTGTCGATGCTAACTTCCTACCATCCAGGCAAATGTCCCTACCCGTGTCCCTGCGAGTCCCTGTGCCACAGCTCATTATAAATGACTTGGAAAGATTAATACTTAGGCCCAAGTCAAGCATAAAAGTGTTACAACTGTCCAGAACCCTCTGTAAGCCATTTCGTGTGCGTGCCATTAAAACTGCATCGTCTGCGTATAAGAGAGCCGGTATAGGTCTCCCACCTGCTTGAGGAAAATCTTGTCCACTCTTTAGGAGTGCCTCAGTCAGCCCGTTAATGTATAGATTAAAAAGGAAAGAGGCCAGGACACAACCCTGCCAGACCCCTCTTCTAACAGGAAAACCTTCAGTGCACTGACCCTCCACCACATATCTAACGCTGGCTGAAGCTTCCTCATAAAAACGCTGCAGAAAGACAATCATATTTGGATCCACCCCTAAGTCAACAAGGATCTCCCATAACCTGACGTGGATTACAGAGTCAAACGCTGCGGTTAAATCAACGAAGACTAAGTAAAGACTCCCCTTTTTGGCTCTTATATCAGCGATGGCCCGTATAGGGCGTTTTACCGGGGCGACTTGGGGCAGAGGTGGGGCAGGGTGGGTGGTTGCAAAATGCGGCATACGGCCGATTGCAGGTAAGTTACGAAAAAATAAAATAAAACGAATTTCGTTGCGCACGCAGCATCGCCAAATGCGATGCAGCGCGCGCAACAACATTTGTTTTCTTTATTTTGTTCGTAACTTACCTGCAATCGGCCGTATGCCGCATTTTGCAACCCCCCACCCTGCCCCTCCTCTGTCCCACGTCACCTCCCCGGTAACACGCCCTATACGGGCTGTCGCTGTCTTATATATTTCCCAACCATAATAGCCAGATTTAAACTCTGTTCAATAGTGCCCGACCCCTCCCGAAACCCGTACTGAAGGTCAAACAGAACGTGTTTTTCTGTTGCCCAGTCCTGTAATCGCTGCAGGACGACTCGACCTGCCACCTTCACCATGGAGTCAAGAAGGGAAATTGGTCAATAACAACCAGGATCTTGATGATCTCTCTTCCTGAATATTGGACCAATAATAGACTCTGTTCAGGACTTCGGAAGGTAGTACAATCACTGGAGTTAACCAACTGAGTTAGAAGTGGGCCCCATAGCATGACGTTTGACTTAAATAAGTCAACTGGCACCCCGTCGGGGCCCGTGGCCTTACCTCCCTGGCTACAAGCAAGAGCCAAGACCATTTCGTCCAGGGTTACATGAAGGTTACCATAATGTATAAAATGAGCTCCCTGGTGTAACTGCTCATCAGAGGCTGGGCCATTATATAGTACAGAAAAATGACTTACCCAGTCTTTTTCTGGGATCGCAATCTCGATAGAGGGGTCTCCTCCCCCACACAGGGGCGGGGTCCTTACAATCTTCCAAAAGGCCACAGAATCCTTCTTTTGGGCAGCTGCATGAAGCGACTCCCAGGCTTCCTCCCTCAGTGACCTCTTTCTTTCAGCAATAGTTCTCTTATACAATGCTCTAGCCCTTCTTACCCCCTCGCGCGATCTGGGTTGTCTATGAAGCTCAGCCTTCAGATTAGAATAAGCCTTAGTACAAGCACTGTTAAACCAGCCAGGGATTTTTAGCCCATTACGGCATTGGACACTCAGTAAACTCCTAACCTCTTTGGTTATCTCAAGGAAGGAGTGCACTATGTAATCTGCAGTGGAAAGCTCATTCAAACAGATGTCAAAGGCAGTTTTGCAGGATAGAATGAGCTGTTTAGTCAATACCTCACGGTCAACTTTAGACCAGCGAAGAGCCTACCCATTCGTTTTTTTCAGCTCGAAGGTTCCCATCACCCGGTTCGCTTGGTTCTTCCCCACAGAGCTTTGGGCAGATAAATGTAGCTTAAGGCAAAGCGGATAGTGATCGCTCAGGGCAATGGTCCCTATCATAAAAGATAGCAACCTCGGGGCAAGGGAATGTGAGACCAGCATGAAGTCGATGGAGACAAGGCCTCTACCGTTAAAAGTCGGGGACATAATCAGTGGGGTGGGAACAAGTTCATGCACAAATACCAGATCGTATCGGGACATTAATTCATTAAAGAGGTCCCCAGCCTTTGTGTGTGAAAAATGACAGTTGAGGACCCTCTCATCAGTGTGAATACCACATAATTTCAAATTCGCTGATTTACACAATCCGCAGTTAAAATCCCCCAACAGAATAATCACAGTGTCCATAGAGCTCGAATTACAAATAGCATCCAAGGCCTCACCAATCCTTAAAAGCTCTATTCCCAGCTCTCCCGCAGGAACATTATTATAGAAAATTACCATGAGCACTCTCTTTGAGTTTTTTATGTACATTTGAATAATCTGGTAGTAGCAATCCCTAGCACACAAAATAATCCTGTCCACCACTTGCATGTTAGAAATATACAAGCACAACCCTCCCTTAGGCCTTCCTCCCAAACACTTCACCGCAGGGGTGTTGGACGTCATGTAGCCAGTAATATGCACTGGCTCCAGCTCCCATGTTTCTTGTAAACACAAGATATCAGTGCTATCTATAAACTCACACCATAGTGGATTTAAAATCTTTGCACTCAACCCCACAATGTTCCAGGAGATGATACTAGTTTCTGTCTTTACTTTGTTGGAAGTAGGGCTCACTGGGAGAGTGGGTACTTGGTGACTTGCACTGTGAGAAGGCCCTTCAGTGATGCATAAAGCCCTAACATTATTTCTCAAAACCTCTATATGGGAATTACTACGGGTAGACTCCATACAATTACTCACGACGGTGGTAGAAAGTGCGCTAGTGGCAATACTAGAGGTGACTGTCCTATTACACTAAGCTTCAGGACAGGCCACATGCATGCCAAGCCCTCCCTCTGCCATTTTAGCAAGCTGCGTTGGGGTCGCCAGTCAGTCTATCTCATCCAAATTATAGAGAGGTGCGTAAAAGTTGCTTATGGAAATTGGGTAAGTGAGAGGTGGTGGTCCTCCATAAAAGCCCTCTGTACAGCGTTGGAAAGGTCTTACGGGATGGTAAAAGAAGCCCAACGGGACAATGCTGACCCCCTGGCTTCTAACTGGCCAAAAGCCCACCCTGTTCGTAATTGTGCGGACAAGTGCAGGGGATGCAAAAGAAAAAACCACACAGTCTCCCATCAGGGACTTGTCGGAATATCCCACCCACCCTATCCTGCGAGCCATTCTAAATTCACAAAAATTCTCGGATGTCAAACTTGTTTTCCCGCTTAAATAGTTCAAAGATTTATTGCGTAAGGTAGACCAATGTTCAGACTCCCCTTGTGAAAGCGGGGGCACATTTACCAGGACTATGGTAAATGGTATAGCTTTCGACAGAAGATGAAGTACCTTTGGGCCCATGGCTCCCCCCCCGGGCTGCCCTCTGGGGTCCTGAATCCATACAAGACGGCGGTCCCAAAGTCACTTTTTGTGACGGCTGTTTATTGAAATTAGATGTTAGTTTAGTAGGGCATGACTTGCCCTGATGCCGATTAGTGTGAGTAGGGACCGAGTAGTCTGCCAAGGTATGGGAAAAAACACCCTCAGAAACTATACAGTCTGGGTTAGATTTCGGACTAGCACAAATAGGGGCCCCTGGGGGTAAGGGGGACTGGTTTAGTGCTCTGGTCTGGGGAAATTAATGCACCGAGGCATCCAGAAGACTGGGTGGCGCCCTAGGGACATATTGACTAGGACCTTGTGATATTACAGTAGGGACTTTCCAGATTCGCTAATCTGTCCTCAAGTTTAGTAAGGGTGGCTTTTAAAGGGCTCAGAACCACTGTGAGTGTTTCCTCCAGCTTTTGCCAGACTTCTCTTATGCACGGACCTGTAGAGCCGATTGTATCTGCCTCTACAGAAGGTGTAGGCTCAGGAAGCAACGTTTGTGGACCAATATTTATCACGGGTTCCAGAGGGATAGATTGTTCATTGTTAATTAGCCTGGTATTGGGCATAGTCTTCCTTTTCTTCCCCGGAGGTTTCATATGAGATGGTTGGGTATTTTTATCTTTTTGGGCCCTTGTAATGCTTTTAGGCCTTGTACCCTCCTTAATTGTTTCCTGGGAATCATGAGGAAGGATTACCAGTGGCGGGGGTACAGATATAGGAGATGTTGTAGGAGAACTTACGACAGATGAATTAACTTCCTGAACACACAAAGGTGGATGTAATCCTGCTACCATGGGTTCAATGGACAACCTTCGTTCTGTTTGCGCTGTTTCGTGTATTAGTACTGTCCGGGACAAGAAAGCATCCAAGGTACCCACCACCCCCTTACCCCTGAGTGACTTTCTTTTTGTCATGATATAGGACCCCTAATTATATAAAAACGTAAAAATACAAATCTGCTGTGGCTAGCAAGTTTTGAGTCCCGGTCACGCAATTAATTTTCTTGAAAAAAAAGAATAGAAAATCAAAGTATGAAAAGAAAAAGGGGCACATCAAAGTCTCACCAACTGGATATGCAGGGTAAGAAGTGTCCATGGGGTGGCCCTGCCCGACCTCTTACGGCCCCTGACAGGCACAGATGGGCCCGCCCTTGGCCGGGCTTTGGCCTGCGCCGCGGGAGCCCTGTTCCTGCTTTAAGCGCCTCCCGGCACTTTCGGCTGGGGCGAGCGGTGTGCGCGTGTGGGAATGCTGGGGTTTGTAGTCTCTTGACCCCCACTGACTCCGGCAGCGGTGGCAGCGGGAAAAGCAGCAAGCAGCAACCTCCTCCTGTGGGCAATAAACACGTTCAGGCAAGCGTTTTCAGATAAGCTTCCTGCGCTGCGGGAGCCCTGTTCCTCTTTTAATCGCCTCCCGGCGCTGTCAGCTGGGGCGAGCGGCGTGCGCGCCACGTGGGAATGCTGGGGTTTGTAGACTCTTGACCCCCACTGACTCCGGCGGCGGTGGCGGCGGGAAAAGCAGCAAGCAGCAGCCTCCTCCTGAGAAAGAGGAGTTGTGTGTTCCTTCTCTGTGGTGTCCACAGCAGCCTCCACTCCAGTATGGTCTGGCTCAGGACTTCTCCTCACTGGTACTCCCCAAGTGACTCGTCTTCTCGGATATCTTCTCCCGCAATGTGTAGGAAAGCGATAGGTAAGGTATCATCGGATTGATTTTTACTTGAAACTCATCTGACTCAAATTTTGCTCAGTGTGTTGTGGGGTGGTTGCAGTACAACAGTTTTTCGGATTCGGGTTCCACGTTGACTGAGTCCTTGGTGACACAGGGTCTAGAAAACTGACCACCCAACCGAAGAAAGGTCGAATGCAAGCAGAAATTTGGGTGTGAGTGTGCAATACTTTTCCATGTCCCTCCACAAGGATAGTTTGACAAATTACTGAAGGACCCTTACCCTACTTTCTTTTTCCGTTCCACTCCACTTGTGGGCCAAGGCCAGCAAACACTTTATTTTGTTTACCGTGTATGAATAAAGAAGCAGTATTGGGGGCGGGCTGAAATGAAAGCTCTGGCCCGTTGATAAGTCAAACCACACTTAGAAGTTTTCATGTTTCCTGGCTGCTTTTGGTTTTCTGAGCTTTTACAGAAGCTATAAACACGCTATTCATCTTTTGAAGGAAGCTCATCTACAGAAACAATATTAATCAAAGCTGAAATGGGGTGTTTTTTTGCCAAGCTTAATGTTCCTCTGCATAAATAGAACAGAAAGGTGTGGCAACTCTCCTGGCTATGGGCTTTCTTGGTCATATAACCAAAGTAGTGAGGGACATGTAGAACAGATCCTTGCCTTTATGCGCAAAAATAACCATATCCTGTGGAGAAACAATAAAATTTAAATCTCTCAAGATTACAGCAGGGAAAACATGGATACCAGAAAGGGGTTCCTAGCACTTCGACCAAGGCTACGAACCTTGAACTTTTAATTTGCCTTCGCAGGACCAGCAAAATTCTGAGTAACGATCCAGGGATCCCCGCACTTTTTCACAGACCGCCTACAACTAAAAAGATTCCTCGATGGCTCGGATGATCCCGCCATGGACACGGCGACACCGGGTCCTTCTATTACAGCCTTTTAGGTCACTCTTAGGTCGCTTAATTCACCTTGATGCTCTAATGCAATGTAACGCTCACAAGTATTTTCTACACTTATGCAGGTTGTTGCTCCCTGGTCATGGTGATTTCTAAAATCTGCAGTGATTTGTACAACATTGATTGTCCTTCTCTGCTATGGTATCTTGTTATGGATAACCAACTAGTTGCCAAGTAGTTGTCTGAACTGTCCGAACTGCATGCCATTAGTTGTTGTCATTAGATAGGCATGTCATTAGATATCGATGTCATTAAATACTAGATGTCATTAGATATTAGATATTAGACATTGTCAGATATTGCTATATATTGTTAGATATTGCTAGATATTGCTAGATATGTTGCTAGATATTGCTATCAGTAGATATTGCAAGATTAAGGGAAACTGTACCCATGAATATACGGTACCCATGAATAGTACACTATGTGTTGCAATGAGCCGTATCATAAATCCGGCTGCAGTTCTTAGTTCTGAGTTCTTGGTCCTCAGCTCTTAGTTCCTAAACGCTAAAGTTTACTATTCTCAAGCCACGCAAGGGTCTCATGCGACCAACACATCTTGTCTGGCTCACATGGGAGCGGAGCTCTCTTCCCAAGTCACTGTAGGAGAGTAGGGTCTGCTTTCTATGTTCACCCCCACTTTTTGCTTTTGCTTTACTGGTTTTCGACTTAGATGTGGCTGTGGGCCTGCTAATCAGACCCACAGCCCTGCTGTTCTCTCTCTAAATTAATACTATGTACTTTAGGTGCATAACCCATTGGGATAGGATCACCTTATTGGCCCCTGTACAGTGTACCCTAGGTACCCAGGGCATAGGTGTACCCTAGGCCTACCAGGGACTGCAGCATGTATTATGCCACCCCTGGCCTGGCCTTCCATTTTGACACAACTGGCTGATCACTCAGCTGGGGCAAGGTCGTGTAATCACCCCTTGCTTAGGTGTAGTATTCCTATACCTAACTTACATATAGACACATGTGTACCTATCAGTCACTCCTATGGCAGGCCTTAACAATCCTGGAGGCAGAGTGCTTGGTAACATGTGAGATGGTGCTCTAGCATGAGCTGAGCCTGTCTGCAGCTTTCGGAACCATGTCCTTATAGCTGTTCTATGATATAGCCTACCATATACTCTTAAAGTGCCTTATAATCTTAGACGGTTATGGTAACTATGGTTTGGCTTTATCGAAACATGTCGTGTAAGGTGTCTAACACTGTGGAATAATACCCCCATGCCATTTCTGGACATGAGGATATTATTCCCCCCTTCTAGAGGGAAAGACATGTTAAAATCATACTTCACTGTTAGCCTCTGACCAAAGCCTCAGCATCACAAAATGGATGCTGCTGCCACGACACAAGTCTGACCTCCTGCAGCTGGGAGTGATCCCAGCCAGGGAGGCCTGGACAATAGGTTTCCTGCTTGGGGAGGTGCTAGCACCTCCCCAGACAGCCTTTAGTGTATTGGGGCAGGGTGGGCTGAAAGGAATCAGACATGCCTGGGGCACACAAGGTATTCCTTGCATAGTCCAGTTCAAACCGGCGCTGGGGCACTCCAGCCCCAGCGCTGGACAAAGGGAAGTGGGTGTAACCACCCCCTCCCAGGTCCCACCCATAAGGCGTGACCTAGCAGGTATCCCAGCCCCCCAGATTAGTATAAGAGTGGGAGTTGGGCCTCAAGACTTTAGATTATCCTGAACCTGCAAACTTGAACAGAAACTCTGGACCTTCGACATTCGACGAAAGAAGAAGACTGAAGAATCTCCCTTGTGGCCAAGGAGTGGCTACCCTGTGCAAACAGGCACCATCAAGAGACTACCCTTTGCTTCGCCCACGTTCTACGAGGAACCGACTGCAGAGCCCGACCAGAGCCTTGACTTCCAGACTTCTCCGACCCTGATCCACATCTACAGCAGAGCTGAGATCCGTGGAGGCGACGAGCGACGTGGGACCGGCTACCTGGGAAAAGTGGCTAGTAACTTAAAGCGCAGCTTCTGAGGTACCCTCGAAGTTGTGCACCGGGGATTGAGAAGCCCCAACCCCAAGCACCATCTGCACCGAAGATCAGTCCCCCACACTCCACGAGTTCTGCGTGGGGCCCTTCAGCATTTTCCTGCTTGCCGCGTCTGTCCGGTTGCTTGCCCGCTGGCTAGTGGCCTTTGTGACGACGCACCCTGAAATCTTCTGCGCTGGTTTGGCTCCTCCAGACTGGCTCCCGCTTCCCTGCAAAGAAGAAGCACCCCAGACCTTCCTGGTCTGCACCAGAAGCAAGTCCTCCGTTCTTCGTGGGTTCCGCTTGCCAAGGCTTGGTGAGTCCTAGTCCAACTTCGACGCCGCCGACAGCAAGAGCCTTCGTGGGACAGCTCGCCTCCTGGTCCTGGATGCCCTCGACGCTTCCTGGTCCTCCTGGCTGCAGCGACAAGCTTCACCTTCACCTGCAATCTTCACGACATCGCCTGGTTCCTTCCTGGTTCCACGTGGTCACTGGCTAGTGACCTTGACTCTGTCCCTTCTGCTTGCAGGTCTCCTCTCTTCTTGATCCCAGCCTTGGGATCCACCGGACACTCTTCACTGACTGCCTGTCAGCATCTTTCTTCAGGCATCCATAGGAGTCGACGACGAAACTTCACCCCTATGCACCCGCAGCCTGTGGGCTAGGTAACTTGGGTACTCCGGTGCTCATCAGGATAGTGACTATCCTAGTGTCTAGTTTTCCAGTCTCGACTTCCTAGCTACTCCGGAAGTGTCCTAAATCTATCGTTTTCTAAACTGTACTATTGCTATTGACTTTTACGCATTACGCGTGAGTGTTTCCACTCTGCACACGAATCCCGTGGGCCTCCCACTTCCTAACCAAAGCTAGTGTAGTGTAGCCCCAGCGATTCCCTAGGCCTAGGCCTATTCTATTAACGCAACACATACTGTTCTTTATACATCGTGGCATAGGCGTACCCGCCGTCGCCACTACATCTACCACAGTCCCTTGGGGCAACTTGCTGGTGTGACGAGCAGTGTGCGACCAACCTTTGCTTCATTTATTACGGCTCCCTTGAGCCAACGGGCTGACGAGCCTTGGATCTGCACCTGCGCGCCATGAGAGGTACTTGACCTGTTTTAATTACATTTTGGCAGTCCACGCGGCACCCCTTTACACTGACCTGCTCCCTGCTGACGAGAGGCAACTACCTCGAAACACGTGTCCAGGGATGGCTAACGCAACACATACTGTTCTTTATACATCGTGGCATAGGCGTACCCGCCGTCGCCACTACATCTACCACAGTCCCTTGGGGCAACTTGCTGGTGTGACGAGCAGTGTGCGACCAACCTTTGCTTCATTTATTACGGCTCCCTTGAGCCAACGGGCTGACGAGCCTTGGATCTGCACCTGCGCGCCATGAGAGGTACTTGACCTGTTTTAATTACATTTTGGCAGTCCACGCGGCACCCCTTTACACTGACCTGCTCCCTGCTGACGAGAGGCAACTACCTCGAAACACGTGTCCAGGGATGGCTAACGCAACACATACTGTTCTTTATACATCGTGGCATAGGCGTACCCGCCGTCGCCACTACATCTACCACAGTCCCTTGGGGCAACTTGCTGGTGTGACGAGCAGTGTGCGACCAACCTTTGCTTCATTTATTACGGCTCCCTTGAGCCAACGGGCTGACGAGCCTTGGATCTGCACCTGCGCGCCATGAGAGGTACTTGACCTGTTTTAATTACATTTTGGCAGTCCACGCGGCACCCCTTTACACTGACCTGCTCCCTGCTGACGAGAGGCAACTACCTCGAAACACGTGTCCAGGGATGGCTAACGCAACACATACTGTTCTTTATACATCGTGGCATAGGCGTACCCGCCGTCGCCACTACATCTACCACAGTCCCTTGGGGCAACTTGCTGGTGTGACGAGCAGTGTGCGACCAACCTTTGCTTCATTTATTACGGCTCCCTTGAGCCAACGGGCTGACGAGCCTTGGATCTGCACCTGCGCGCCATGAGAGGTACTTGACCTGTTTTAATTACATTTTGGCAGTCCACGCGGCACCCCTTTACACTGACCTGCTCCCTGCTGACGAGAGGCAACTACCTCGAAACACGTGTCCAGGGATGGCTAACGCAACACATACTGTTCTTTATACATCGTGGCATAGGCGTACCCGCCGTCGCCACTACATCTACCACAGTCCCTTGGGGCAACTTGCTGGTGTGACGAGCAGTGTGCGACCAACCTTTGCTTCATTCATTACGGCTCCCTTGAGCCAACGGGCTGACGAGCCTTGGATCTGCACCTGCGCGCCATGAGAGGTACTTGACCTGTTTTAATTACATTTTGGCAGTCCACGCGGCACCCCTTTACACTGACCTGCTCCCTGCTGACGAGAGGCAACTACCTCGAAACACGTGTCCAGGGATGGCTAACGCAACACATACTGTTCTTTATACATCGTGGCATAGGCGTACCCGCCGTCGCCACTACATCTACCACAGTCCCTTGGGGCAACTTGCTGGTGTGACGAGCAGTGTGCGACCAACCTTTGCTTCATTTATTACGGCTCCCTTGAGCCAACGGGCTGACGAGCCTTGGATCTGCACCTGCGCGCCATGAGAGGTACTTGACCTGTTTTAATTACATTTTGGCAGTCCACGCGGCACCCCTTTACACTGACCTGCTCCCTGCTGACGAGAGGCAACTACCTCGAAACACGTGTCCAGGGATGGCTAACGCAACACATACTGTTCTTTATACATCGTGGCATAGGCGTACCCGCCGTCGCCACTACATCTACCACAGTCCCTTGGGGCAACTTGCTGGTGTGACGAGCAGTGTGCGACCAACCTTTGCTTCATTTATTACGGCTCCCTTGAGCCAACGGGCTGACGAGCCTTGGATCTGCACCTGCGCGCCATGAGAGGTACTTGACCTGTTTTAATTACATTTTGGCAGTCCACGCGGCACCCCTTTACACTGACCTGCTCCCTGCTGACGAGAGGCAACTACCTCGAAACACGTGTCCAGGGATGGCTAACGCAACACATACTGTTCTTTATACATCGTGGCATAGGCGTACCCGCCGTCGCCACTACATCTACCACAGTCCCTTGGGGCAACTTGCTGGTGTGACGAGCAGTGTGCGACCAACCTTTGCTTCATTTATTACGGCTCCCTTGAGCCAACGGGCTGACGAGCCTTGGATCTGCACCTGCGCGCCATGAGAGGTACTTGACCTGTTTTAATTACATTTTGGCAGTCCACGCGGCACCCCTTTACACTGACCTGCTCCCTGCTGACGAGAGGCAACTACCTCGAAACACGTGTCCAGGGATGGCTAACGCAACACATACTGTTCTTTATACATCGTGGCATAGGCGTACCCGCCGTCGCCACTACATCTACCACAGTCCCTTGGGGCAACTTGCTGGTGTGACGAGCAGTGTGCGACCAACCTTTGCTTCATTTATTACGGCTCCCTTGAGCCAACGGGCTGACGAGCCTTGGATCTGCACCTGCGCGCCATGAGAGGTACTTGACCTGTTTTAATTACATTTTGGCAGTCCACGCGGCACCCCTTTACACTGACCTGCTCCCTGCTGACGAGAGGCAACTACCTCGAAACACGTGTCCAGGGATGGCTAACGCAACACATACTGTTCTTTATACATCGTGGCATAGGCGTACCCGCCGTCGCCACTACATCTACCACAGTCCCTTGGGGCAACTTGCTGGTGTGACGAGCAGTGTGTGACCAACCTTTGCTTCATTTATTACGGCTCCCTTGAGCCAACGGGCTGACGAGCCTTGGATCTGCACCTGCGCGCCATGAGAGGTACTTGACCTGTTTTAATTACATTTTGGCAGTCCACGCGGCACCCCTTTACACTGACCTGCTCCCTGCTGACGAGAGGCAACTACCTCGAAACACGTGTCCAGGGATGGCTAACGCAACACATACTGTTCTTTATACATCGTGGCATAGGCGTACCCGCCGTCGCCACTACATCTACCACAGTCCCTTGGGGCAACTTGCTGGTGTGACGAGCAGTGTGCGACCAACCTTTGCTTCATTTATTACGGCTCCCTTGAGCCAACGGGCTGACGAGCCTTGGATCTGCACCTGCGCGCCATGAGAGGTACTTGACCTGTTTTAATTACATTTTGGCAGTCCACGCGGCACCCCTTTACACTGACCTGCTCCCTGCTGACGAGAGGCAACTACCTCGAAACACGTGTCCAGGGATGGCTAACGCAACACATACTGTTCTTTATACATCGTGGCATAGGCGTACCCGCCGTCGCCACTACATCTACCACAGTCCCTTGGGGCAACTTGCTGGTGTGACGAGCAGTGTGCGACCAACCTTTGCTTCATTTATTACGGCTCCCTTGAGCCAACGGGCTGACGAGCCTTGGATCTGCACCTGCGCGCCATGAGAGGTACTTGACCTGTTTTAATTACATTTTGGCAGTCCACGCGGCACCCCTTTACACTGACCTGCTCCCTGCTGACGAGAGGCAACTACCTCGAAACACGTGTCCAGGGATGGCTAACGCAACACATACTGTTCTTTATACATCTTGGCATAGGCGTACCCGCCGTCGCCACTACATCTACCACAGTCCCTTGGGGCAACTTGCTGGTGTGACGAGCAGTGTGCGACCAACCTTTGCTTCATTTATTACGGCTCCCTTGAGCCAACGGGCTGACGAGCCTTGGATCTGCACCTGCGCGCCATGAGAGGTACTTGACCTGTTTTAATTACATTTTGGCAGTCCACGCGGCACCCCTTTACACTGACCTGCTCCCTGCTGACGAGAGGCAACTACCTCGAAACACGTGTCCAGGGATGGCTAACGCAACACATACTGTTCTTTATACATCGTGGCATAGGCGTACCCGCCGTCGCCACTACATCTACCACAGTCCCTTGGGGCAACTTGCTGGTGTGACGAGCAGTGTGCGACCAACCTTTGCTTCATTTATTACGGCTCCCTTGAGCCAACGGGCTGACGAGCCTTGGATCTGCACCTGTGCGCCATGAGAGGTACTTGACCTGTTTTAATTACATTTTGGCAGTCCACGCGGCACCCCTTTACACTGACCTGCTCCCTGCTGACGAGAGGCAACTACCTCGAAACACGTGTCCAGGGATGGCTAACGCAACACATACTGTTCTTTATACATCGTGGCATAGGCGTACCCGCCGTCGCCACTACATCTACCACAGTCCCTTGGGGCAACTTGCTGGTGTGACGAGCAGTGTGCGACCAACCTTTGCTTCATTTATTACGGCTCCCTTGAGCCAACGGGCTGACGAGCCTTGGATCTGCACCTGCGCGCCATGAGAGGTACTTGACCTGTTTTAATTACATTTTGGCAGTCCACGCGGCACCCCTTTACACTGACCTGCTCCCTGCTGACGAGAGGCAACTACCTCGAAACACGTGTCCAGGGATGGCTAACGCAACACATACTGTTCTTTATACATCGTGGCATAGGCGTACCCGCCGTCGCCACTACATCTACCACAGTCCCTTGGGGCAACTTGCTGGTGTGACGAGCAGTGTGCGACCAACCTTTGCTTCATTTATTACGGCTCCCTTGAGCCAACGGGCTGACGAGCCTTGGATCTGCACCTGCGCGCCATGAGAGGTACTTGACCTGTTTTAATTACATTTTGGCAGTCCACGCGGCACCCCTTTACACTGACCTGCTCCCTGCTGACGAGAGGCAACTACCTCGAAACACGTGTCCAGGGATGGCTAACGCAACACATACTGTTCTTTATACATCGTGGCATAGGCGTACCCGCCGTCGCCACTACATCTACCACAGTCCCTTGGGGCAACTTGCTGGTGTGACGAGCAGTGTGCGACCAACCTTTGCTTCATTTATTACGGCTCCCTTGAGCCAACGGGCTGACGAGCCTTGGATCTGCACCTGCGCGCCATGAGAGGTACTTGACCTGTTTTAATTACATTTTGGCAGTCCACGCGGCACCCCTTTACACTGACCTGCTCCCTGCTGACGAGAGGCAACTACCTCGAAACACGTGTCCAGGGATGGCTAACGCAACACATACTGTTCTTTATACATCGTGGCATAGGCGTACCCGCCGTCGCCACTACATCTACCACAGTCCCTTGGGGCAACTTGCTGGTGTGACGAGCAGTGTGCGACCAACCTTTGCTTCATTTATTACGGCTCCCTTGAGCCAACGGGCTGACGAGCCTTGGATCTGCACCTGCGCGCCATGAGAGGTACTTGACCTGTTTTAATTACATTTTGGCAGTCCACGCGGCACCCCTTTACACTGACCTGCTCCCTGCTGACGAGAGGCAACTACCTCGAAACACGTGTCCAGGGATGGCTAACGCAACACATACTGTTCTTTATACATCGTGGCATAGGCGTACCCGCCGTCGCCACTACATCTACCACAGTCCCTTGGGGCAACTTGCTGGTGTGACGAGCAGTGTGCGACCAACCTTTGCTTCATTTATTACGGCTCCCTTGAGCCAACGGGCTGACGAGCCTTGGATCTGCACCTGCGCGCCATGAGAGGTACTTGACCTGTTTTAATTACATTTTGGCAGTCCACGCGGCACCCCTTTACACTGACCTGCTCCCTGCTGACGAGAGGCAACTACCTCGAAACACGTGTCCAGGGATGGCTAACGCAACACATACTGTTCTTTATACATCGTGGCATAGGCGTACCCGCCGTCGCCACTACATCTACCACAGTCCCTTGGGGCAACTTGCTGGTGTGACGAGCAGTGTGCGACCAACCTTTGCTTCATTTATTACGGCTCCCTTGAGCCAACGGGCTGACGAGCCTTGGATCTGCACCTGCGCGCCATGAGAGGTACTTGACCTGTTTTAATTACATTTTGGCAGTCCACGCGGCACCCCTTTACACTGACCTGCTCCCTGCTGACGAGAGGCAACTACCTCGAAACACGTGTCCAGGGATGGCTAACGCAACACATACTGTTCTTTATACATCGTGGCATAGGCGTACCCGCCGTCGCCACTACATCTACCACAGTCCCTTGGGGCAACTTGCTGGTGTGACGAGCAGTGTGCGACCAACCTTTGCTTCATTTATTACGGCTCCCTTGAGCCAACGGGCTGACGAGCCTTGGATCTGCACCTGCGCGCCATGAGAGGTACTTGACCTGTTTTAATTACATTTTGGCAGTCCACGCGGCACCCCTTTACACTGACCTGCTCCCTGCTGACGAGAGGCAACTACCTCGAAACACGTGTCCAGGGATGGCTAACGCAACACATACTGTTCTTTATACATCGTGGCATAGGCGTACCCGCCGTCGCCACTACATCTACCACAGTCCCTTGGGGCAACTTGCTGGTGTGACGAGCAGTGTGCGACCAACCTTTGCTTCATTTATTACGGCTCCCTTGAGCCAACGGGCTGACGAGCCTTGGATCTGCACCTGCGCGCCATGAGAGGTACTTGACCTGTTTTAATTACATTTTGGCAGTCCACGCGGCACCCCTTTACACTGACCTGCTCCCTGCTGACGAGAGGCAACTACCTCGAAACACGTGTCCAGGGATGGCTAACGCAACACATACTGTTCTTTATACATCGTGGCATAGGCGTACCCGCCGTCGCCACTACATCTACCACAGTCCCTTGGGGCAACTTGCTGGTGTGACGAGCAGTGTGCGACCAACCTTTGCTTCATTTATTACGGCTCCCTTGAGCCAACGGGCTGACGAGCCTTGGATCTGCACCTGCGCGCCATGAGAGGTACTTGACCTGTTTTAATTACATTTTGGCAGTCCACGCGGCACCCCTTTACACTGACCTGCTCCCTGCTGACGAGAGGCAACTACCTCGAAACACGTGTCCAGGGATGGCTAACGCAACACATACTGTTCTTTATACATCGTGGCATAGGCGTACCCGCCGTCGCCACTACATCTACCACAGTCCCTTGGGGCAACTTGCTGGTGTGACGAGCAGTGTGCGACCAACCTTTGCTTCAGAAACTCTGGACCTTCGACATTCGAAGAAAGAAGAAGACTGAAGAATCTCCCTTGTGGCCAAGGAGTGGCTACCCTGTGCAAACAGGCACCATGGGGAGACTACCCTTTGCTTTGCCCACGTTCTACGAGGAACCGACTGCAGAGCCCGACCAGAGCCTTGACTTCCAGACTTCTCCGACCCTGATCCACATCTACAGCAGAGCTGAGATCCGTGGAGGCGACGAGGGACGTGGGACCGGCTACCTGGGAAAAGTGGCTAGTAATTTAAAGCGCAGCTTCTGAGGTACCCTCGAAGTTGTGCACCGGGGATTGAAAAGCCCCAACCCCAAGCACCATCTGCACCGACGATCAGCCCCCCACACTCCACGAGTTCTGCGTGGGGCCCTTCAGCATTTTCCTGCTTGCCGCGTCTGTCCGGTTGCTTGCCCGCTGGCTAGTGGCCTTTGTGACTACGCACCCTGAAATCTTCTGCGCTGGTTTGGCTCCTCCAGACTGGCTCCCGCTTCCCTGCAAAGAAGAAGCACCCCAGACCTTCCTGGTCTGCACCAGAAGCAAGTCCTCCGTTCTTCGTGGGTTCCGCTTGCCAAGGCTTGGTGAGTCCTAGTCCAACTTCGACGCCGCCGACAGCAAGAGCCTTCGTGGGACAGCTCGCCTCCTGGTCCTGGACGCCCTCGACGCTTCCTGGTCCTCCTGGCTGCAGCGACAAGCTTCACCTTCACCTGCAATCTTCACAACATCGCCTGGTTCCTTCCTGGTTCCACGTGGTCACTGGCTAGTGACCTTGACTCTGTCCCTTCTGCTTGCAGGTCTCCTCTCTTCTTGATCCCAGCCTTGGGATCCACCGGACACTCTTCACTGACTGCCTGTCAGCATCTTTCTTCAGGCATCCATAGGAGTCGACGACGAAACTTCACCCCTATGCACCCGCAGCCTGTGGGCTAGGTAACTTGGGTACTCCGGTGCTCATCAGGATAGTGACTATCCTAGTGTCTAGTTTTCCAGTCTCGACTTCCTAGCTACTCCGGAAGTGTCCTAAATCTATCGTTTTCTAAACTGTACTATTGCTATTGACTTTTACGCATTACGCGTGAGTGTTTCCACTCTGCACACGAATCCCGTGGGCCTCCCACTTCCTAACCAAAGCTAGTGTAGTGTAGCCCCAGCGATTCCCTAGGCCTAGGCCTATTCTATTTCCGTGACAGTGGTCCTTATACTACTTACTTAGTATATGGTTTGCGTGGCCCCTAGGGCCTAACTGTATTACTTACCTGTGTGACTTAATGTATGCTTAAATAAGACTGTGTTGTACTTACCTCTAATCTCATAATGAGTGCTGAGGGTTTGACTAGAATAAATACACTTTATTTTATATACATATCTGTTGTGGTGTCCTTTCATTTGGTATTCAAGGGATTATATATGGTATCACAGCTGGCTTCACATGCCATTCAGAGTTTAGCCTAAGACTGCTCTTGTCCATGCTACCACTAGGATAGCTGGTCTATAAGGTTGACTTTACAACCAATCACCATAAGGGTATTTGGACTGATATAAGGTGTACACTAGAACTAGTGACATCATACATCAGGCCAACTTCTCACATTGGTGAGCAGCGGTTGGGATCTGAGCTTGCTGTTGTAATACCATTGTAATCTTGAGATACTAAATTGAAAGATCACACAGATATTGTCTAGGTACATATAACATAGATTATAATACTTAAGTCCTACTGGACTTAGTAGTTGTAGGTTGAAGGGAGTAACACACCCTGACTACAACTACTAGAGAGGTTTAGTAGAAACAACTAGTGTAGGTAGGTGCACACACCACACCCTCACTAGATCATGTCTCTGAGAGGAGATCAAGTAGATGCTCTCTCAGGAGGGTCAGGTCTGCAGAAGACCCCCTCTAGATATGATACCTTAACATTCCAGGAGATGAGACAATTGTGTACCTCCAGAGGAATAAAACAGGGTGCAAACCCTACCCTCCTTCAGTTAAGACAACTCCTAGAGGAGTATGATACTCTTAGGACCTCTCAGGCAGGTACCCTAGGTACAGAGGAGGGTCTACCCACCACAGAAGAGTCAGATGGGGCTTCAGATGGAGAGGTAGACAGCCAGGGCCAAGTAGGAAGACTTAGCCAGGCTAACCTAAGTTTACATGGGAGTTTGCATGGGGTCCCCCCATACAGACCCCCAAGTGGGCTTAACCAGAGAAACAGGAGGGACAGATCCCCTTCAAGGGAATCCATCCACTCCCATGTCTCTAGCATCTCTAGTGTTTCCTCTCACAGGGGAATGACTTCCCCTGAGAGAAAGGAACATGAAGCCAGAATGAGGGAAGCTAATCTGAGGATTCAGAGGGAAGAACTTGCCCTTGCCAAGGAGAAGCTTGCTCTGGCTAGAGAGCAAAAGTTAAGTGGGTCAGAACCCACTGGTGGCAGCAATATCCCTAAGGATAGAGACAGGCACTATGATAATAGAAACCTGAGCAAGATTGTCCCTCCCTACAAGTGTGGGGATGACATCCACAAATGGATAACTGCTTTGGAGAGAGCTTGCAAAGTACAGCAGGTACCCCAAAGTCAGTGGGCAGCTATCTTGTGGCTCTCCTTCTCTGAGAAAGGTAGAGACAAGCTCCTCACAGTTAGTGATGAGGATGCAGATAATTACACTGTCCTGAAGAGTGCTCTGATTGATGGGTTTGGCCTAACCACTGAACAATACAGGTTGTTGTTCAGGGATACCCAGAAGACACAGACTCAGGACTGGACTGACTTTGTAGATTGTGCCACTAAGGCTCTGGAAGGCTGGCTAATGGGAAGTAAAGTTAAGGACTATACAGGATTGTATAATTTGATCATGAGAGAACAAATACTTAACAACTGTCAAAACCAGCTATTGCATCAACACGTGATTGATTCTGATCTGACTTCTCCCCAAGAATTGGGAAAGAAGGCAGATAGATGGGTCAGGACTAGAGTTAAGCAGAAAAACCAGAACCAGGGCGGTGATCAGAAAAAGGCAGACCAGAAGGGTAATGATCAGAAACAAAAAGACCAGAAGTCTTCACCAGGCCCCCAAAAGGCTCAGGGGGAGGGTGGTCCCAAAAAGGATAAAAAGAAAGATGGCCAAAAGAAACCATGGTGCAACTATTGTAAGTCCAACTCACATTGGTTTAGTGAGTGCACCAAAAAGGATAAGCCCCCAGCCACCATTGCCCCTAAGGCAACTGTACCCCCTAGTTCAGCTGTAAGTGGTGGTTCCCAGCAAAAGGGTGTAGTAGGGTTAACCCTGGGAACTGAGGAGGATTCTGGCCTAGTCAGAGTACCTACTCAGGCTGTTCTGATCTGTGATGGGGACTTAGCTTTGCCCTCTACTGTAGGCCCCAGTAACCTGGGCAAGTACAGACAGACTCCTTTTATCAACCAAAGAATGGCTCAGGCCTACAGGGACACTGGGGCTAGTGTCACAATGGTGACACCTGCTTTTGTGGACCCTGGACAGATCATACTAGGTGAGAATTACCTAGTGACCAACACTAGCAATGCCACTACCTCCCATAGTGTGGCTATTGTTAACTTCTCCTGGGGAGGGGTAACTGGCCTCAAGAAAGTTGTTGTTAGTTCAGACCTTCCTGTAGAGTGTTTACTGGGCAATGATCTTGAAACTTCAGTTTGGTCTGAAGTGGAGTATAGGACCCATGCAGAAATGCTGGGGATAGATGCACATGTCCTTGCTGTGACGAGGTCACAGGCCAAAAAGTGCACCACTGAACAAGTGCTGGATCCTGAAACTATGGACCAGTCACAACCCAAGAGAAAGAGCAGTAGGGTTAAGGCTGTGCCTTCCCCCCTGCCTCAGGTGGTGGATCAGCCCTCCCAGGAGGATGATTCTGAGAGCCCTGAAGGAACTGTCCTAGAAGAACTTGAACCTGATCAGGTTGAGTTTCTTGGGGCAGGGGGACCTTCAAGGGCAGATCTGAGGCAGGCTCAATTAGACTGCCCCTCTCTTGAACCCCTCAGACAGCTGGCTGCTGCTGAGGCTGCAGGGAATGCTCAAGGTACCCATAGAGTGTATTGGGATGAAGGGCTACTGTATTCAGAGGCTAGAGACCCCAAGCCTGGTGCATCCAGGAGGTTGGTCATACCACTGAAGTTCAGAGGCTTCCTTCTTACCTTGGCCCATGATATTCCCCTTGCAGGACATTTATGCCAGAACAAGACTTGGGACAGGCTTGTCCCTCACTTTCACTGGCCCCATATGTCAGAAGATACTAAGGAGTTTTGTCGCTCCTGTGTCACCTGCCAAGCCAGTGGCAAATCAGGTGGCACCACAAAGGCCCCCCTCATACCACTACCTGTGGTGGGGGTCCCCTTTGAAAGAGTGGGGATAGATATTGTAGGACCAATGGACCCACAAACAGCATCTGGGCACAGATTCATACTGGTGATAGTGGACCATGCCACCAGGTACCCAGAAGCAATTCCCCTGAGGACCACAACAGCTCCTGTTGTGGCAAGGGCCCTGCTTGGAGTATTCTCCAGAGTGGGCTTTCCAAAGGAGGTCATTTCTGACAGAGGTGCCAACTTCATGTCAGGATACTTGACTGCAATGTGGAAGGAGTGTGGTGTTAACTACAAGTTCACCACACCCTATCACCCACAGTGCAATGGGCTTGTTGAGAGATTCAACAAGACCCTAAAGGGAATGATAAAAGGTTTACCAGACAAGCTTAGGCGAAGATGGGACATCCTTTTACCCTGCCTTCTGTTTGCTTACAGAGAGGTCCCACAAAAGGGGGTTGGCTACAGCCCTTTTGAGCTTTTGTTTGGGCATCCTGTAAGAGGACCCCTGTGTTTGGTGAAGGAAGGATGGGAGAGACCTGTCAGACAACCCAAACTAGACATAGTGGATTATGTACTTGGTCTCCGCTCCAGGATGGCAGAGTATATGAAGAAGGCTTCTAAAAACCTTGAGGAAAGCCAAGAACTCCAAAAAGCTTGGCATGACCAAAAGGCTGTACTGACTGTTTACCAGCCAGGACAGAAAGTGTGGGTGTTGGAGCCAGTGGCCCCAGCAGCACTCCAAGACAAATGGTCTGGACCCCACACTATTGTTGAGAAAAAGGGAGAAGTCACCTACTTGGTGGACCTTGGGACTCCCAGAAGCCCCCACAGGGTGCTTCATGTCAACAGATTGAAGGCATATGTTGACAGGGCAGACATGGGGTTACTCATGGCTACAGATGAGGGGCAGGAGGAAGAGAGTGACCCTCTCCCAGACCTGTTGACTCAGAACCCTGATGATGGCTCAGTTGATGGTGTGGTCTTTTCTGACAGCCTCACTGCCCATCAGCAACAGGACTGCAGACAAGTTCTGCAATCCTACAGACATATGTTCTCTCTGACCCCAAGTCAGACAAACTGGTGCACCCATGAGGTGGACACTGGTGACAGTCTGCCTGTGAAGAGTAAAATCTACAGGCAACCTGACCATGTCAAGGACTGCATAAAAGTTGAGGTACAAAAGATGTTGGAGCTGGGAGTCATTGAACCTTCAGAGAGCCCTTGGGCTAGTCCTGTAGTCCTTGTGCCAAAACCTCACACCCAAGATGGTAAGAGAGAGATGAGGTTTTGCGTGGATTACAGAGGTCTCAATGCTGTCACTAGGACAGATGCCCACCCAATACCTAGGGCAGATGAGCTCATTGACAGACTGGCAGCTGCCAAGTTTTTGAGCACATTTGACCTGACAGCAGGCTACTGGCAAATCAGACTAGCTGAGAGTGCAAAGGCCAAAACTGCTTTCTCGACCCCAGGAGGACATTATCAATTTGTGGTAATGCCCTTTGGTTTGAAGAATGCACCTGCCACTTTCCAAAGGTTGGTGAATCAAGTCCTTACTGGGCTGGATGATTATTGTGCAGCTTATCTTGATGATATTGCTGTCTTTAGCTCCACCTGGGAGGATCACCTGGTCCACCTTAGGAATGTTTTAGAGGCCCTGCAAAAGGCAGGCCTCACTATCAAGGCCACTAAGTGCCAGATAGGGCAGAGCAAGGTTGTATACCTGGGCCACCTAGTTGGTGGGGGTCAGGTTCAACCACTGGAGAGCAAGATCCAGACCATAAAGGACTGGACTCCTCCAACTACCCAGACTCAGGTCAGAGCTTTCTTGGGCCTGACTGGGTACTACAGAAAGTTTGTTAAGAACTATGGGTCCATAGTGACACCACTTAATGGCTTGACCTCCAAGAAGATGCCAAAGAAAGTTCAGTGGACAGTAAGCTGTCAAAAAGCATTTGATGACCTGAAGCATTCCATGTGCAGTGCACCTATTCTGAAAAGTCCAGACTACTCCAAAGAGTTCATTGTCCAGACAGATGCTTCTGAGTTGGGTGTGAGAGCTGTTCTTTCACAACTGAATGTAGATGGTCAAGACCAGCCCATTGCTTTTATAAGTAGAAGGCTGACCCCTAGAGAGAAACGTTGGTCAGCTATTGAGAGGGAGGCCTTTGCTGTGGTTTGGGCCCTGAAGAAGCTGAGGCCATACTTGTTTGGCACTCACTTCAAGATTCAGACAGACCATAAGCCCCTCTTGTGGCTAAATCAAATGAAGGGTGAAAATCCCAAACTTCTTAGGTGGTCCATTTCCCTACAGGGGATGGACTTCACAGTGGAACATAGACCTGGGACTGACCATGCCAATGCAGATGGACTCTCCAGATATTTCCACTTAGAACATGAAGACTCAACTGGTCAAGGTTAGTTTAATGTCCCTAAGTTTGGGGGGGGGGTTGTGTAGGAGAGTAGGGTCTGCTTTCTATGTTCACCCCCACTTTTTGCTTTTGCTTTACTGGTTTTCGACTTAGATGTGGCTGTGGGCCTGCTAATCAGACCCACAGCCCTGCTGTTCTCTCTCTAAATTAATACTATGTACTTTAGGTGCATAACCCATTGGGATAGGATCACCTTATTGGCCCCTGTACAGTGTACCCTAGGTACCCAGGGCATAGGTGTACCCTAGGCCTACCAGGGACTGCAGCATGTATTATGCCACCCCTGGCCTGGCCTTCCATTTTGACACAACTGGCTGATCACTCAGCTGGGGCAAGGTCGTGTAATCACCCCTTGCTTAGGTGTAGTATTCCTATACCTAACTTACATATAGACACATGTGTACCTATCAGTCACTCCTATGGCAGGCCTTAACAATCCTGGAGGCAGAGTGCTTGGTAACATGTGAGATGGTGCTCTAGCATGAGCTGAGCCTGTCTGCAGCTTTCGGAACCATGTCCTTATAGCTGTTCTATGATATAGCCTACCATATACTCTTAAAGTGCTTTATAATCTTAGACGGTTATGGTAACTATGGTTTGGCTTTATCGAAACATGTCGTGTAAGGTGTCTAACACTGTGGAATAATACCCCCATGCCATTTCTGGACATGAGGATATTATTCCCCCCTTCTAGAGGGAAAGACATGTTAAAATCATACTTCACTGTTAGCCTCTGACCAAAGCCTCAGCATCACAAAATGGATGCTGCTGCCACGACACAAGTCTGACCTCCTGCAGCTGGGAGTGATCCCAGCCAGGGAGGCCTGGACAATAGGTTTCCTGCTTGGGGAGGTGCTAGCACCTCCCCAGACAGCCTTTAGTGTATTGGGGCAGGGTGGGCTGAAAGGAATCAGACATGCCTGGGGCACACAAGGTGTTCCTTGCATAGTCCAGTTCAAACCGGCGCTGGGGCACTCCAGCCCCAGCTCTGGCGCGAAACTGGACAAAGGGAAGTGGGTGTAACCACCCCCTCCCAGGTCCCACCCATAAGGCGTGACCTAGCAGGTATCCCAGCCCCCCAGATTAGTATAAGAGTGGGAGTTGGGCCTCAAGACTTTAGATTATCCTGAACCTGCAAACTTGAACAGAAACTCTGGACCTTCGACATTCGACGAAAGAAGAAGACTGAAGAATCTCCCTTGTGGCCAAGGAGTGGCTACCCTGTGCAAACAGGCACCATCAAGAGACTACCCTTTGCTTCGCCCACGTTCTACGAGGAACCGACTGCAGAGCCCGACCAGAGCCTTGACTTCCAGACTTCTCCGACCCTGATCCACATCTACAGCAGAGCTGAGATCCGTGGAGGCGACGAGCGACGTGGGACCGGCTACCTGGGAAAAGTGGCTAGTAACTTAAAGCGCAGCTTCTGAGGTACCCTCGAAGTTGTGCACCGGGGATTGAGAAGCCCCAACCCCAAGCACCATCTGCACCGAAGATCAGTC
Organism: Triturus cristatus; assembly: GCF_964204655.1. NCBI lineage: Eukaryota > Metazoa > Chordata > Amphibia > Caudata > Salamandridae > Triturus > Triturus cristatus. Next base: position 21,350,002 of record NC_140584.1, read on the forward strand.
CCCCACACTCCACGAGTTCTGCGTGGGGCCCTTCAGCATTTTCCTGCTTGCCGCGTCTGTCCGGTTGCTTGCCCGCTGGCTAGTGGCCTTTGTGACGACGCACCCTGAAATCTTCTGCGCTGGTTTGGCTCCTCCAGACTGGCTCCCGCTTCCCTGCAAAGAAGAAGCACCCCAGACCTTCCTGGTCTGCACCAGAAGCAAGTCCTCCGTTCTTCGTGGGTTCCGCTTGCCAAGGCTTGGTGAGTCCTAGTCCAACTTCGACGCCGCCGACAGCAAGAGCCTTCGTGGGACAGCTCGCCTCCTGGTCCTGGATGCCCTCGACGCTTCCTGGTCCTCCTGGCTGCAGCGACAAGCTTCACCTTCACCTGCAATCTTCACGACATCGCCTGGTTCCTTCCTGGTTCCACGTGGTCACTGGCTAGTGACCTTGACTCTGTCCCTTCTGCTTGCAGGTCTCCTCTCTTCTTGATCCCAGCCTTGGGATCCACCGGACACTCTTCACTGACTGCCTGTCAGCATCTTTCTTCAGGCATCCATAGGAGTCGACGACGAAACTTCACCCCTATGCACCCGCAGCCTGTGGGCTAGGTAACTTGGGTACTCCGGTGCTCATCAGGATAGTGACTATCCTAGTGTCTAGTTTTCCAGTCTCGACTTCCTAGCTACTCCGGAAGTGTCCTAAATCTATCGTTTTCTAAACTGTACTATTGCTATTGACTTTTACGCATTACGCGTGAGTGTTTCCACTCTGCACACGAATCCCGTGGGCCTCCCACTTCCTAACCAAAGCTAGTGTAGTGTAGCCCCAGCGATTCCCTAGGCCTAGGCCTATTCTATTTCCGTGACAGTGGTCCTTATACCACTTACTTAGTATATGGTTTGCGTGGCCCCTAGGGCCTAACTGTATTACTTACCTGTGTGACTTAATGTATGCTTAAATAAGACTGTGTTGTACTTACCTCTAATCTCATAAAGAGTGCTGAGGGTTTGACTAGAATAAATACACTTTATTTTATATACATATCTGTTGTGGTGTCCTTTCATTTGGTATTCAAGGGATTATATATGGTATCACAGCTGGCTTCACATGCCATTCAGAGTTTAGCCTAAGACTGCTCTTGTCCATGCTACCACTAGGATAGCTGGTCTATAAGGTTGACTTTACAACCAATCACCATAAGGGTATTTGGACTGATATAAGGTGTACACTAGAACTAGTGACATCATACATCAGGCCAACTTCTCACAGTCACCATGTCTGTTTTCTACCTTGAGGGGTGGGTGGGAGGGTTAGGGTTGAGGGTGGGTAGGGTCAAGGTTTTGGATCTTGTATTCTTTATATTATCATTCTTTTTCATTGTTTTCTGCCTTTTCAATGATGCTCACAATTGTTTTCCTGGCTCAAGTGCCTTGCCTATTTCTTTAAGTATTGGTATCCGCAGTGATTCCCGCAACGACACCTCAACGTAAACTGGTGCGACCAATTTGTATGTGATGCCCTATAGACATGATGCGTGTTGTCATGCAGGTACAAAGTTTTTCTGCTCAAATGTATTGTCTTACAGTAATAACTTCATAAATAGATGGTACACCTCGTCGGTTGATATGCGCCAAAGATATGGCATGTTTCTCTACCTGCTCATCATGCCTTTTCTCCTAGGTACCAGATCTTGCTATGATGCCTCTATTCACAAGGGTGGAACTGCACTGATATATATTTTCTATCAAGGTGACGTACCTCTACACTCAACTCTCGTGCCTTATGTCTCTAGTCCATTATTTCACACACCCTATCACCACACAGTGAGTAAAGTGTACAAAAGTTGCTGGAGAACTAGGGACGCATTTACAATGTTGATAACACACTTATGATGTCGCAAATCTCCCCAAGGTTCTAAGCACATAATAACCTCAAGATACTCTCACTGAACGTTAAGGGCTTAAACCACCCGGTCAAACGGAGGTAGATTCTTGATTACCTTCAAAAACAAAAAGGTGACGTCTTCCTACTACAGGAGACAAAGACTGACTCAAAACAATTTAACTCACTTAGAAATAAGTTCTATAGTGAAGTGGCTGGCTCTAATGCAATAGGGAAGAAGAATGGTGTCCTGACACTAGTAGCAAAAAAATCAAACATCGACATGGTAGCACACACATCCCATACTAAAGGGAGATGGGTTACGACAAAATTGGCAAAGGACAATACGGAATTCTACATTACTAATATTTATGCCCCTAACAAGGACAACTTGGAATTCTGGGAAGATTTAAACAAACAAATTGACACTATCCCAGACACTGCTATGCACATACTAGCGGGCAATTTTAAATCTACCCATGGATCAGGCATTAGACAGAGACTCGCGATGCCCGTTTCGCAGCAATAACTCTCATAAAGCCCTTATTAAGCTCTGCACACATTTCAATCTGTTAGACACTTGGAGGTTACAAAACCCCACAGGAAGGAAATATATATTCTACTCATCTCCACATAACTCCTACTCACGCATTGACTACCTACTTATCTCCGGCAATGCCACTGCCAGAATCGAAGAAACTTCGATTGAGCCAAGAGTGATCTCAGACCACACAGGTATCACCCTATCTATATCGGACCCAAACCCGCCCAAAAAACAATCTCTTTGGAGGCTCAACAATGAAGTTTTAGAAAAAGTCCCACAGACAACTCATTGAAAATGCAATACAGAATTACCTCATGGATAACAAACAGGATGACACATCGGACCTTACCTGGTGGGAGGCTTTGAAGAGTACTATCAGAGGAGAGATTATTAAAATTAGAGACGCCATGAATAGGGATTATAATAACAATCTTGAAAAGCTAGAAAAAGAGATTGCTATACTAGAGGGGAAACACGTAATATCACGGGATGCTTCCGTCATGAACGAAATAGTGAATAAGAAATACGAGTATAATAAAATTCTCAGTGACAGAGCAGGAATATGGATAAGTAAGCAAAAAATCACAAAGCTTTGTGAGTCCAATAAGGCTGGGAAGAGCTTAGCTGCGTACTTAAAGTTTGAAATACAGAAGAACATGATTAAGAACCTAATAGATAATAAAGGTTTAGCTCACTCTTACCCGGATAAAATTGCAGAACTTTTTAAGGACTTCTATAGTGCTCTGTATAGCAAAAAACAGGAGTTGGACAGCACAAAGACGCAAGACTATCTAAATGAATGTAAACTTCCCGCCCTTTCAGATCAAGAACAGCTAGAAATCAATAGCCCTATTACCGCCTCAGAGGTCGAAAGCTCAATTAAGTCCCTCAAAACAGGGAAGGCTCCGGGGCCTGATGGGTTTAGTGCCAAATTTTACAAATGCTTCTCCTCACTACTAACTCTTCCACTTTTAAACCTGTTCCATGAATTCAGTAGCTCTGCAAAATTAATGGGACACTATCAGAAGCCATTATAGCAGTAATCCCAAAAGAAGGGAAGGACCCAACACTCCCCAAAAACTATAGACCATTATCCCTAATTAACTTAGACTGTAAAATTTACGCAATGATTCTCGCCAAGCGTCTTCAAAAATTCTTAACCAAACTTATCCACGCCTTGCAAGTTGAGTTTTAAAAAAACAGACTATCTAGTGACAATACCAGAATCCTAGCTCATGTACTGGTGAAAGCCAAACTCAATGACTCACCAACAGTGGCTATCACTCTGGATGCTGAAAAGGCTTTCGACAAAGTAGATTGGGCCTACCTGAAAGCAACGCTGGCTAAATTTAACTTGGGCGAGAATTTTACGCGCATGGTAATGGCACTCTATTTTAACCCCTCGGCCAGGGTAAGAACGGGAGGCTCCCTCTCATACTACTTCAAATTAGAACAAGGAGCAAGACAAGGCTGCCCCCTTTCTCCCTCCCTATTTCTGCTTGCAATTGAACCCTTCCTATACCATCTTAAGAATAATAGCCATATCTCACGGATACGTTTCAATGACTACACGGTAAAGATTACTGCGTATGCTGATGAAGTACTAGTCTCCGAGAATGCTGAAGCTGCTATCTCTGCTCTCATGTCCTCAATAGTAGACTTTGCTGCAGTATCTGGGTACAAATTAAATAAAGATAAGACTGAAGTTAAACTCCTGAATAACCTTGGTGGTAGAGAAATTATGGGCGACTCGGGTCTCCTGTGCCAACCTAAGTGCTTCAAGTACCTGGGCTTGGACTTCACTGGAGACTTGAACACCACCCTCCAAGCCAACGAGAACGTACTCCCCAAGAAAATCTATTCATAGCTAGATGGGTGGTTTCCTAAAAATCTATCGTGGTGGGGTAGGGCTGAGACATAAAAAATGTTGGTTACTCCTCTTGTTAACTATCTAGCTAGCATGCTACCAATGACTTTTTCAAATGACTTCCTGAATAGAATCTATAAACTTTTTAAAATGTTCCTTTGGCAAGGCAAGAAACCCAGAATATCAATGACAAACCTCAAATTACCGAAAGAAAATGGTGGTCTGGGCCTCCCGAACTTTAGGAACTATCAAACAGCATATCTTTGCAAACAAGGTGCCAACTGGCTAATCACTTCGACTGATTATACCCCAGTCTGGATAGACATAGAGAGGTCAATCATCAATGATATGCTGCTACCTGCCCTCCTTACCATGGATGTATCCCACCTCCCCCACTCAAAGTACATTCTGCTTAACACTAAGAGAGCCCTTTTACGGCCGGACCACCTCTCCAAACTAAAAATCAATAAGTGCAACATGTCCGCTCTCTGGCACAACCCGAGCCTGAAGATCGATGGTGAGATGCTCCACTGGAACAATGGTCTAAAAATGGCATAAATCTAGTCAAAAACCTCTTTTATAGGGACCCTCCCATTACCTTTTTCTATCCTCCAAGACCGACACGGACTAAAACCGATGGACTTTTATAACTTCCTAAAACCAAAATCTCTCCTCTCAATGCGCTCTATTAAACCCTTTGACCCGTCGATAGTCTCCAAGATGTCACAACTACTAGAGTCAGGACACACCGTCTCTAAAATATATAAACTTCTTTCTCCAAAGCCTCGTAAATCTCACAGAAAATGTGAAGTTAAGTGGGAATCTGAACCCAACTTCAACAACATCCCATATGACTGGGATAAAATACATATCACACCATTTTCAAATAAAATATCTCTAATACTGTCGCACACCAAACTTATTTTAATAAATAGGACATACTGGACACACAAGAAAATCTTTAAACTCAATCTTAGCGAGAACCCGACATGCTGGAACTGTAAATCCAATGTTGGTAACCTCTCCCACATGCTCTTCTCTTTCCCTTCTTTACAAACATACTGGGACAAGGTTTATGAGTGTATAAGTAACACTTTCAACATAGTCCTGCCAAGGGAACTTTCCTATATTATATCAGGTGCCGTGGACCCTAAAGTCGAAAATGTAAATGACCGATACCTGCTAGACCTCATGCTCACCTTAGCCTGTAAAATTGTATTGTGTAAATGGAAAAACACCAACGATGTGTCTTTTAGAATGTGGCAAGAGTGGCTATCTTTCCTCAGAGGAGCGGACAATACCGCGCTCCATACCTCTCCATGGCGTAAAACCCACAGGAAACTCTGAAAGTCCCTTGATGCCTCATCATTCTCATACGACCCACCGTGAAAATCTCCTGTACTGTATTGTAGCTCATGCCTGTATAATTGCGTAGAATGTAACTACTTGACACACTTGTGCTATATTCTGTACTGTATACTCCCTTGAACTCCCGTGGAGAACTGTGCTTGTTCACTTACCTCTATGTCTTTGCAAACTCACTGCGAATACCTTGGCTGGGCACTTGAGCAATTTATAGTTTCTATTTATTTACTTACTTTGTCTTTGTATTTGTATTTGTTTACTCCTGATTTATCGATTTACTTATTACTATTATTACTGTTCTTATTATTTGTTATTTCTTGTAACTCAATAAAACGATTTGAAATCAAAAAGTAGTGAGGGATTTACAGGGCAATTGGATTTTAGTACTGATTGCAATTTTATGCAGTCAGCTGAGCTTGACTCTTTCAGCCCTTCATACCAACATCAACGTTTTTGACTGTCAATCAATCAATTAGTAGAGAGCTTCTGGTCACCCATGGGGGTATTTAGGCACTGGCAGGATACAGTTGATTGGCCAAATAGCCAGATCTTCAGGGACTTTTGGAACTCTGAAAGAGATGGGGAGGTCCATAGGCGAAAGAGAAGCTCCTTCCAGGTCTTCGTTGCTAGGTAGGAAAAGGAGTGACTTCCGCATCTGCTCCGTCGGATGCGGGGGGTGAGGGTTAGAGAAAGGGCAGTGGAGCGGAGATGTCTAGTGGGCTGATGGAAGTTCAGGCGGTGTTTCAAGAAGGCTGGTCCACTGTTGTGCATAGAGCAGGAGCTTAGCTTGAACTGGGATCTTTTCTGTACAGGAAGCCAGTGGGGTTCCCTGAGGTAGGGGGTGATGTGGGTTCATCTAGGGAGATCTGCGACGAGTCTGGCTGTGGCATTCTGTATGGCATGTAGTTGCCAGAGGAGGTAAGCTACAATCCATGTATAGAGCTCTGCCATAGGCCAGTTAACTGGAAATGAGGGCCTGGGTGATGGTGCGTCTTGAGCTTTGGGGTAGTCATTTAAATATCTTACGAAGCATGCAGCGGATGAAGAAGCGGGAGGAGGAGACAGAGTTGACTCGAGTCATCTTGGTTAGCTTGTTGTCCATCATGAAGCCTAGGTTCCTAGCATGGTCGGGGGGTAGGAGTAGGTCACAGTTCTGAGGAGCACCAGGATATTTCCCATGGCGAGCTTTTGTTTCTGAAAATTAGTACCTCTGTCTTGTCTGAGCTGAGCTTCAGGCAGTTGTTCTTCATCCAGTTGGCTACGTCTGTCATGCAGCTGTGGAAGTTTGCCTTGGTGTTGGTGGTATTTTAGGAGAGGGAGGACATGAGTTGTGTGTGGTCGGTGTAGGATATGAAGTTGAGTCTGTGGGTTTTGGCGTTGCTGGTCAGAGGTGTCATGTCAGTGTTGAAGAGGGTGGGGCCAAGTGAGGATCTTCGAGGTACTCCACATATGATTTCCCTGGGCTTAGGGTGAAGGGGGAAGGCATACTTTTTGCGCTCTCTTGGTGAGGAAAGAGGTGATCCGCCTGAGAGCGACTCTTGGGTGCCTGTGCTGTGCATCCTTGTGATGCGTGTGTGGTGGGAGACCGTATCGAAGGCTGCTGAAAGGTCCAGGAGCATCAGAGCTGCAGTGGTTCCTTTAGTAGGGCGTTGACTTCTGTGTGTGTCCAGTCCTCGGAAAGGTGGCCGTGTCAATTGAGGTGTTGAAAAAGGTGGTGAGTACGTGGCTGATTCTGACTTCCCCTAGGTTGAAGACGTGATAAGGGAATGGGTCGCTTGGGGCCCCTGAGTGAACAGAGTTCATGATGAAGGTGGTGTTCCGTGGGGCGAACTGGCTCCATTCGGTTAGTCGGATGTCTGATGTGGTAACACGTTGTTGTGTTGCTTGAAGAAGTCGATGGACTTGGGTTGGGGTTTGAGGTTTCTGTAGATGTTGGCGATCTTGATGTGTAAAAATTTTGCAAGGATGTTACAGAGTTCCTGTGAGGGGGTAATGTTTGTTGCAGCTGAGGGGTTGGAGAATTCTTTGATGATGTTCTTTGCTATTACTGGGGCTTGATACGATGTATGAGGCTAAGGCCTTTTCTAAGATTTTCTCAATTGTCTGAGGTAGAATTTGAGAGTTGACTTGAAGGCGGTATTGTCGGTTGATTCCTTGCTGGTGCGCCATCTCCTTTCCAGTTGTTTACAGTGTCGTTTAATGGATCCGAGGTCTTCAGTGCACCAGCTAGCATGTTTGGTGGACTCATGTCCCCGCTATGCACAGCTATCTCATCAATAATTTTACTTAAAATATTAAATTGATATTATCAATGATCTTATACAAGATTTCATGAGTGATGTAATATCTGGGTTAATTAGCAGTACATGGTGAGAGTGCAAGTAATAGTTACCTTAGAGGACAAATTATAGTTAATTGAGATAACCATAACTATAACTGCTGAATTTCTATGGTTTTGTGCGAGTAAAATTTGAACCTAACAAATAACATCCCTGTAACCTATGTTATTTTTCAGTGAATATATATATATATATATCCTCCACTTGTGATGAATGAAGGCATGCAGCCCCGGCATCAGGGTTGCCGTCAATACAGCGCGTCCGCCTCCGTGCCAACTATAAATGCAAAAAGAAAAAAGAACTAGTGATGGACAGAATGCAGAACAATGTCATACATTCACCCCAGTACAGAGTTCTGGGCCTAAATCCATCGTTAGTTGCTCACCATGCCATTCCAGTATGGAATCAGCCATATGCAAATCAGTCTTGACCCTGTGCCCAATGGGAACAGTCCAGCCCGAACTGCCAGGCCAGGTCCTCCCTGGACTGGAAACAAGCATCCTAGGACCGGTTTGGGGGTTTCACCCCTCTTCAACCAGGATAGCTTGATTCCAGTGGCATGGAGAGCACGGTACTCACGTCTGAGCATACCCGTCCCACTCGGAGTGACAATGCAAAAAGAACTATGCCAAATTTCTCATCTTCAATTCTTAACAAGAACTCGGCACTCCCGGCAGTTAAAGGCAATAATTCATCTTTATTTGGCATGTGAGGAAAATCAACGCGTTTCGGTTGCACTGCAACCTTGTTCACGATAAGCGTCATTTTGGATTTTTTCATTTTTAACCATTACAGTGTCATGTGCAAACACAGAAAACGGACAGAAGATAGTGATCAACACGACAACATTTAAACAGTTAAACTCCTGAATAACCTTGGTGGTAGAGAAATTATGGGCGACTCAGGTCTCCTGTGGCAACCTAAGTGCTTCAAGTACCTGGGCTTGGACTTCACTGGAGACTTGATCACCACCCTCCAAGCCAAAGGCATAAATCTAGTCAAAAACCTCTTTTATAGGGACCCTCCCATTACCTTTTTCTATCCTCCAAGACTGACACGGACTAAAACCGATGGACTTTTATAACTTCCTAAAACTAAAATCTCTCCTCTCAATGCGCTCTATTAAACCCTTTGACCCGTCGATAGTCTCCAAGATGTCACAACTACTAGAGTCAGGACACACCGTCTCTAAAATATATAAACTTCTTTCTCCAAAGCCTCGTAAATCTCACAGAAAATGTGAAGTTAAGTGGGAATCTGAACCCAACTTCAACAACATCCCATATGACTGGGATAAAATACATATCACACCATTTTCAAATAAAATATCTCCAATACTGTCGCACACCAAACTTATTTTAATAAATAGGACATACTGGACACACAAGAAAATCTTTAAACTCAATCTTAGCGAGAACCCGACATGCTGGAACTGTAAATCCAATGTTGGTAACCTCTCCCACATGCTCTTCTCTTTCCCTTCTTTACAAACATACTGGGACAAGGTTTATGAGTGTATAAGTAACACTTTCAACATAGTCCTGCCAAGGGAACTTTCCTATATTATATTAGGTGCCGTGGACCCTAAAGTTGAAAATGTAAATGACCGATACCTGCTAGACCTCATGCTCACCTTAGCCTGTAAAATTGTATTGTGTAAATGGAAAAACACCAACGATGTGTCTTTTAGAATGTGGCAAGAGTGGCTATCTTTCCTCAGAGGAGCGGACAATACCGCGCTCCATACCTCTCCATGGCGTAAAACCCACAGGAAACTCTGAAAGTCCCTTGATGCCTCATCATTCTCATACGACCCACCGTGAAAATCTCCTGTACTGTATTGTAGCTCATGCCTGTATAATTGCGTAGAATGTAACTACTTGACACACTTGTGCTATATTCTGTACTGTATACTCCCTTGAACTCCCGTGGAGAACTGTGCTTGTTCACTTACCTCTATGTCTTTGCAAACTCACTGCGAATACCTTGGCTGGGCACTTGAGCAATTTATAGTTTCTATTTATTTACTTACTTTGTCTTTGTATTTGTATTTGTTTACTCCTGATTTATCGATTTACTTATTACTATTATTACTGTTCTTATTATTTGTTATTTCTTGTAACTCAATAAAACGATTTGAAATCAAAAAGTAGTAAGGGATTTACAGGGCAATTGGATTTTAGTACTGATTGCAATTTTATGCAGTCAGCTGAGCTTGACTCTTTCAGCCCTTCATACCAACATCAACGTTTTTGACTGTCAATCAATCAATTAGTAGAGAGCTTCTGGTCACCCATGGGGGTATTTAGGCACTGGCAGGATGCAGTTGATTGGCCAAATAGCCAGATCTTCAGGGACTTTTGGAACTCTGAAAGAGATGGGGAGGTCCATAGGCGAAAGAGAAGCTCCTTCCAGGTCTTCGTTGCTAGGTAGGAAAAGGAGTGACTTCCGCATCTGCTCCGTCGGATGCGGGGGGTGAGGGTTAGAGAAAGGGCAGTGGAGCGGAGATGTCTGGTGGGCTGATGGAAGTTCAGGCGGTGTTTCAAGAAGGCTGGTCCACTGTTGTGCATAGATCAGGAGCTTAGTTTGAACTGGCATCTTTTCTGTACAGGGAGCCAGTGGGGTTCCCTGAGGTAGGGGGTGATGTGGGTTCATCTAGGGAGATCCGCGACGAGTCTGGCTGTGGCATTCTGCATGGCTTGTAGTTGCCAGAGGAGGTAAGCTACAATCCGTGTATAGAGCTCTGCCGTAGGCCAGTCAACTGGAAATGAGGGCCTGGGTGATGGTGCGTCTTGAGCTTTGGGGTAGTCATTTAAATATCTTACGAAGCATGCAGCGGATGAAGAAGCTGGAGGAGGAGACAGAGTTGACTCGAGTCATCTTGGTTAGCTTGTTGTTCATCATGAAGCCTAGGTTCCTAGCGTGGTCGGGGGGTAGGAGTAGGTCACAGTTCTGAGGAGCACCAGGATATTTCCCATGGCGAGCTTTTGTTTCTGAAAATTAGTACCTCTGTCTTGTCTGAGCTGAGCTTCAGGCAGTTGTTCTTCATCCAGTTGGCTACGTCTGTCATGCAGCTGTGGAAGTTTGCCTCGGTGTTGGTGGTATTTTAGGAGAGGGAGGGCATGAGTTGTGTGTGGTCGGTGTAGGATATGAAGTTGAGTCTGTGGGTTTTGGCGTTGCTGGTCAGAGGTGTCTTGTCAGTGTTGCAGAGGGTGGGGCCAAGTGAGGATCCTCGAGGTACTCCACAGATGATTTCCCTGGGCTTAGGGTGAAGGGGGAAGGCATACTTTTTGCGCTCTTTTGGTGAGGAAAGAGGTGATCCGCCTGAGAGCGACTCTTGGGTGCCTGTGCTGTGCATCCTTGTGATGCGTGTGTGGTGGGAGACCGTATCGAAGGCTGCTGAGAGGTCCAGGAGCATCAGAGCTGCAGTGGTTCCTTTAGTAGGGCGTTGACTTCTGTGTGTGTCCAGTCCTCGGAAAGGTGGCCGTATCAATTGAGGTGTTGAAAAAGGTGGCGAGTACGTGGCTGATTCTGACTTCCCCTAGGTTAAAGACGTGATAAGGGCATGGGTCGCTTGGGGCCCCTGAGTGAACAGAGTTCATGATGAAGGTGGTGTTCTGTGGGGCGAACTGGCTCCATTCGGTTAGTCGGATGTCTGATGTGGTAACACGTTGTTGTGTTGCTTGAAGAAGTCGATGGACTTGGGTTGGGGTTTGAGGTTTCTGTAGATGTTGGCGATCTTGCTGTGGAAAAAGTTTGCAAGGCTGTTACAGAGTTCCTGTGAGGGGGTAATGTTTGTTGCAGCTGAGGGGTTGGAGAATTCTTTGATGATGTTCTTTACTGTTACTGGGGCTTGATTCGATGTATGAGGCTAAGGCCTTTTCTAAGATTTTCTCAATTGTCTGAGGCAGAATTTGAGGGTTGACTTGAAGGCGGTATTGTCGTTCGATTCCTTGCTGGTGCGCCATCTCCTCTCCAGTTGTTTACAGTGTCGTTTAATGGATCCGAGGTCTTCAGTGCACCAGCTAGCATGTTTGGTGGACTCACGTCCCCGCTATGCACAGCTATCTCATCAATAATTTTACTTAAAATGTTAAATTGATATTATCAATGATCTTATACAAGATTTCATGAGTGATGTAATATCTGGGTTAATTAGCAGTACATGGTGAGGGTGCAAGTAATAGTTACCTTAGAGGACAAATTATAGTTAATTGAGATAACCATAACTATAACTGCTGAATTTCTATGGTTTTGTGCGAGTAAAATGTGAACCTAACAAGTAACGTCCCTGTAACCTATGTTATTTTTCAGTGAATATATATATACATCCTCCACTTGTGATGAATGAAGGTGTGCAGCCCCAGCATCAGGGGTGCCGTCAATACAGCGCGTCCGCCTCCGTGCCAACTATAAATGCAAAAAGAAAAAAGAACTAGTGATGGACAGAATGCAGAACAATGTCATACATTCACCCCACTACAGAGATCTGGGCCTAAATCCATCTTATTTTGCTCACCATGCCACCCCAGTTTAGACATGGCCATATGCAAATCAGTCTTGACCCTGTGCCTCATGGGAACAGTCCAGCCCGAACTGCCAAGCCATGTCTTCCCTGGACCGGAATCAAGCATCCTAGGACCGGTTTCTGGCTATCAGCCGTCATCAGCCAGGATAGCTTGACTCCAGTGGCGTAGTGAGCACGGGTCCCACGTCTGGGAATACCCATCCCACTTAGGGCGAAAAGCGTTACAACAAACAAATGATGGACGGAATGCTGACAATGCAGACATTCTCCCCCAGTCAAGAGATCTGGGTTAAATCCATCGTTCTTTTGCCCACTACACCACCCCTGTTTAGACATGGCCATATGCAAATCAGTCTTGACCCTGTGCCTCATGGGAACAGTCCAGCCCGAACTGCCAAGCCAGGTCCTCCCTGGACTGGAAACAAGCATCCTTGGACCGGTTTCGGGGGTTTCACCCCTCTTCAGCCAGGATAGCTTGATTCCAGTGGCATGGAGAGCACGGGACTCACGTCTGAGCATACACGTCCCACTCGGGGTGTGTAACGAAGACCCCCTACCTCAGATCGGGCCCCCCCTCCTTACCCTGTCCCGGGAATCTTTTCCGCTCAATCCTCCCTGTTCAGACAGTCCATCCCAGCCTTCATCCACAGCCCCGGTGACCACAGGAACCCCGCCCCTCTTTCTCTTACAGGAGCCAATCACGAACAACGGACCACCGGAAGGACAACCCCTGATTCCCGGAAGTCCCTCCTACCCGTTCCCCGCCGGGAATAGAAAAGCCGGAAGACAGGAAGCAGAGGTCGTCGAAGGATCGTGGAAGGAGAGTCCGGCAGGAGATACGACGAAAGGAGAGGACGAGAGCGGTGAACCAGAAGAGTGGTCGGAAGACTGGTGGAGTCCCCCGGAGGAGGCTGAAGAGCGGCCGTAACTCGGATGAGAGTTACGGCGGAGCCCGTGAGTACCAGTTTCCTTCCAGTATAGTACTCTAAAGCACCCGTGTGTACCTTGGGGTTCCATGTACATAGATGTATATACTCTCTCTCCTGTTAGCACCCCTGCACCCTAGTAAGATCTCCCAGTATCCATTGTACAGCACCTCACGCTTTGTACATAGTATCCCCCTCGAACCCCCTTTCCGAACACCCCTTTTCTCGACTTGTCCCTCTTTCTCCTTGTCCCTTCTCCTCACAACCTCTCCTCTTTATCACTCCTCGATGAAGGTTACGGCAGCGGCATAGACTGTCCGCAGGTCTAACGGCTCCTTCTGTGTTTTTGTCTCACTGCCCTCCGAGGTGTTCGTCCATTCCCCTTCTTGGGACCAACGTTGGCGACTTGGACAGCAGAAGACCTTCGGTGACGACGACCGCAACCGACGGGATCCCTCATCGATTCCAACCCCTCCGGCAGAAGACCCGCATTCTATCCTGTTGCCCACCGTACCTTGAACTCAATAAAGTAGACTATTGCACACTATATACGGCCTCCTTGCCTGCTTTTCCAGCCCGCCAAATCCCAAAGATCACAGGTGGTGTCAGAAGTGGGATCAGCTGGAAGCATGGAGGCCGTAATAAAGAAAATGGCGGAGAATCAGGAGCAGATGGGGATAATGATGGAGCGATTCTTGATGACGGCCGAAGACGATCGCGGCCAACTACACGATGTGTTAAAGGGTCAGGGGACCACCCATGAACAGGCTATGGGAAAACTGACCACGGTATTGGAGCACCAGAGACCAACCACCTCCCTACCCTCAGTGGTACTACAAAAATACGTGCCCGGGGAGGATCCCGATTTTTTCTTTACCAATTTTGAGAGATTGGCACAGGCTGCAGCATGGCCTGCCGACCGTTGGGGTCATTACCTGGGTCCCTTATTGACCGGCGAATTACAGGCGGCCTACCAACAGGCGAACGTACAGGGTACCACACCGTATGGGGACATAAAGAAATGCATCCTTGAGCGGTTGGGTATCGACGATGAAACTTATCGCCGGAAACTACGGCAAATCAAGGAAGGACCGCAGGAAACCCCGAGAGCACTTTCCTTTAGGATTAAGGACCTGGCTAATAGGTGGTTGAGACCAGAATCCTCCACCATGGACGACGTGTTACAAAAAATCTACCTAGAACAATTTCTAATGTCCTTGTTGCCCGGCACCCAAAGGTGGGTACGACAACATGCCCACCTTACCCTAGACACTGCGGTGGAGATTGCGAGTGCCTACAGTCGGGCACAAGAGGTCCAACGAAGTAAGGAAGATCCGCCTCCCAAACCACATCCCTCCACAAACCTCCGACCTCCCCGTCCGTCTTTCCAAAGGCGACCGGAACCAATTCCCCTGCTCCCATACCCCGTACCTCCCCGACCTAATAATCCCGGACCCCAGTGTTACCATTGCGGGGGTTTTGGTCATATTGCTCGGGTATGCCCCCAGAAGGAGGAACCCATGGAGGTGGGACTCGCCAGGAATTATGTGTGTTCGACCCCAGGCCAGTCACCTCCGTCGTTCCGCTGCCCGGTAAACTTTGATGGGCAACCCCTTTTGACCTTGGCTGACTCGGGGTGTCGTCAGAGCGTTCTCCGGCCCCAGCTCTTGCCTCAACCTGTGGGGCCGACGTCAGGCACGGTCGCCATTCAATGTGTCCATGGAGACACAAAACAGTACCCCACTACTCAAGTTCGGATCCAACACCCCAAAGATCCTGGAACCACCCTCTCTGTTGGTCTTGTCCCCACTCTACCGGAACAGGCTATTCTGGGAAGCGACTATATGGGACTACCAGGACTTTTGCAAGAAACTACTGATTCCCTGACCCGTTGGTGGGGAGAAGCCCCGTTCCCTCAAGGACCTGCTTCCCCTAGGACTGATCCCAAGCCGCCGAAACCCAAAGCCCAGAAAAAGAAGGAGAGACGTGAATATACCGGTGTTTTTCCCGTGACCCTCGAAGAACACCCGTGGCAGACCGACAGAGAATTCAGGGCAGCCCAGCGAGAGGATCCGGTGCTACAGGAAGCATGGGCCAAGGCAGTAGACCACGAGGATCCTCTTATAGTAGGTCCCTACTTCTTTAAGAAACATGGGTTGCTATATAGGAAGGGAGGGTCTCACCAAAAACCACAATTACTCATACCCGGTCCCTTCCGGGAGAAGGTACTCTTTCTGGCCCACAGCCACCTTCTGGGAGGACATTTCGGAGACGAGAAAACCAGCCAAGCGATCTTAGACAGGTTCTATTGGCCAGGGGTACACCAAGCCATCAAAACATACTGCAGAGAGTGTCCGGTCTGTCAGAAACACAGTAGATACCAACCTCCAAGGGTACCCCTACAACCCCTACCCCTCATTGACGTCCCTTTCAGCAGGGTAGGTATGGACATCATAGGGCCCTTGCTGCCTTCCCGAAGTGGTTGCCGATACGCCCTAGTTATCGTGGATTACGCCACCCGCTTCCCCGAGGCCCTTCCCCTACGACAACCCACCACCCAAAACGTTGCAAAAGCCCTCATCACTGTGTTCTCAAGGGTAGGATTTCCCCGGGAGATCCTGACGGATCAAGGCACTCCCTTCGTCTCCTCCCTTATGAAACAGGTCTGCTCCCAACTAGGGATTAAACAGATACGGACCTCGGCGTATCATCCACAAACCGATGGGTTAGTGGAACGATACAATGCCACCATAAAACAAACCCTAAAGAAACTATTAGGGCTGGAGGCGAGGAGGTGGGAGGAAATGTTACCCCTTGCCTTATTTGCGATACGTTGCAAGACGCAGAGCAGTACAGGATATTCGCCCTACGAACTGTTGTATGGCCGACCCCCTCGTTCTCTATTAGACATGGCTCAGGAAGCCTGGGAGGCAGAACCAGATCGCACCCGCCCCCTCCCGGAATATATGGAGAACCTCAAAAACCACTTGTCTCTAATAAGGGACATAGTACATCAGAATCTTACACAGGCACAAGAGAAACAGAAGGGTCAGTATGACAGAGGCACAAAACACCGAGTCTTCTCAGTGGGAGACCTAGTTCTCTTAATGATGCCCTCTTCCGATCAAAAGCTCCTTGGGCAATGGCAAGGTCCCTACACCATACTCCGACAAATAACCCCTGTCACCTACGAAATACAACTAGACCCCACACGGGGTACCACCCAGATTTACCACGTCAACCTGTTAAAAAAATGGGAAGGGCCTCGTCCCGTCCTGACCGGCTCTAGGGGTTTGGAACCTCTTTCTTTCTCTCCTTGCATAGACCCCGCCCTACCTCCGTCCCTGAGTGTAGCCCTCCAACATCGTCTCTCCCCTTTACAACATGTGTTTTCCTCTTTGCCTGGTCACACCTCCATTACTGAGCACGCCATACAGACGAGTCCGGGGAAAGTGGTCCGACAAAGGCCCTATAGGGTCCCTGAAGCCCGTAGAGCGATCATACATCAGGAAATCGAACAAATGTTAAAACTGGGCATTATAGAACCCTCTGTAAGTGACTGGAATTCCCCGATAGTGCTTGTACCCAAACCTGATGGGTCTGTTAGATTTTGTATTGACTTCCGGGAGGTTAATAAGATATCAACCTTTGACACATACCCGTTACCCCGAGTAGACGAGATGGTAGAGCGTATAGGAAAAGCCCAATACATATCCACTCTGGACCTTTGTAAGGGGTACTGGCAGATACCCCTCAGAATAGAAGACCGAAAGAAAACGGCGTTTTCGACCCCTGAAGGTTTATATCAGTTCCTCGTCCTCCCCTTTGGCCTCCATGGCGCGCCCGCCACATTCCAACGGGCCATGAATCATATCTTAAGTCCCCACACCCAGTACGCAGGGGCCTACCTCGACGATATAGTTATCTACAGCGACACCTGGTCACAACACTTGGAGCATCTCCATAACGTCATTTCCTCTTTGGGCTCCTATGGATTCACGATTAATCCCGCCAAAACCACCCTGGCGGCCCAAACCGTTAAATATCTGGGATATCTCCTGGGTGAGGGTCTTATACGGCCCCAGAGCAGCAAAACAGAAGCCATCCATTCCATCCCCTTCTCCCAGACCAGAAAAGATTTGAGGGCCTTTCTGGGCCTCCTTGGTTACTATCGCAGGTTTGTGTCCAATTTTTCCCAAAGGGCCGCCCCGCTCACTGACCTATTGAAGAAAGCCACGAAAACAGAGGCCATTCTGAAAAACCCGACTCCCCTATTGTGGCATGCATTTAACGATCTGAAGAATGCCTTGACCTCCAATCCCGTACTAGTTAGTCCGGATTACACACAACCCTTCCTCCTTCAGACAGATGCTTCCGAACAGGGTTTAGGGGCTGTACTGTCACAGAGGGACCGCGAGGGGAACGAAAGACCCATCCTGTACCTCAGCAGGAAACTGTTTCCTAGAGAACGGAATTATGCAGTCGTGGAGAAAGAAGCTTTGGCGATTAAATGGGCAGTAGACAGTCTCCGTTACTACCTAGAAGGACGTGACTTTACCATCTTCACAGATCACGCCCCCCTTGAGTGGATGGCCCGGAACAAGGGGCACAATGACCGTGTCCTGCGGTGGTTCCTGGCCCTCCAACCATACCGCTTCAAAACAGTACACCGAAAAGGCACAGAACAGGGTAACGCGGACTTTCTCTCTCGCTATCCCATATCCACACCGGATACAAGAAAGACAGCTAGGGAAAGGGAATGTAACGAAGACCCCCTACCTCAGATCGGGCCCCCACTCCTTACCCTGTCCCGGGAATCTTTTCCGCTCAATCCTCCCTGTTCAGACAGTCCATCCCAGCCTTCATCCACAGCCCCGGTGACCACAGGAACCCCGCCCCTCTTTCTCTTACAGGAGCCAATCACGAACAACGGACCACCGGAAGGACAACCCCTGATTCCCGGAAGTCCCTCCTACCCGTTCCCCGCCGGGAATAGAAAAGCCGGAAGACAGGAAGCAGAGGTCGTCGAAGGATCATGGAAGGAGAGTCCGGCAGGAGATACGACGAAAGGAGAGGACGAGAGCGGTGAACCAGAAGAGTGGTCGGAAGACTGGTGGAGTCCCCCGGAGGAGGCTGAAGAGCGGCCGTAACTCGGATGAGAGTTACGGCGGAGCCCGTGAGTACCAGTTTCCTTCCAGTATAGTACTCTAAAGCACCCGTGTGTACCTTGGGGTTCCATGTACATAGATGTATATACTCTCTCTCCTGTTAGCACCCCTGCACCCTAGTAAGATCTCCCAGTATCCATTGTACAGCACCTCACGCTTTGTACATAGTATCCCCCTCGAACCCCCTTTCCGAACACCCCTTTTCTCGACTTGTCCCTCTTTCTCCTTGTCCCTTCTCCTCACAACCTCTCCTCTTTATCACTCCTCGGTGAAGGTTACGGCAGCGGCATAGACTGTCCGCAGGTCTAACGGCTCCTTCTGTGTTTTTGTCTCACTGCCCTCCGAGGTGTTCGTCCATTCCCCTTCTTGGGACCAAAGTTGGCGACTTGGACAGCAGAAGACCTTCGGTGACGACGACCGCAACCGACGGGATCCCTCATCGATTCCAACCCCTCCGGCAGAAGACCCGCATTCTATCCTGTTGCCCACCGTACCTTGAACTCAATAAAGTAGACTATTGCACACTATATACGGCCTCCTTGCCTGCTTTTCCAGCCCGCCAAATCCCAAAGATCACAGGGTGACAAATGCAAAAAGAACTAGTGATGGACAGAACGCAGAACAATGTCATACATTCACCCCAGTATAGAGATCTGGGCGTAAATCCATCGTTTTTTTGCTCACCATGCCATTCCAGTTTGAACCCAACCATATGCAAATCAGTCTTGACCCTGTGCCCAATGGGAACAGTCCAGCCTGAACTGCCAGGCCAGGTCCTCCCTGGACTGGAAACAAGCATCCTAGGACCGTTTTTGGGGTTTCACCCCTCTTCAGCCAGGATAGCTTGATTCCAGTGGTATGGAGAGCACGGTACTCACGTCTGAGCATACCCGTCCCACTCGGGATGACAATGCAAAAAGAACTATGCCAAATTTCTCATCTTCAATTCTTAACAAGAACTCGCACTCCCGGCAGTTAAAGGCAATAATTCATCTTTATTTGGCATGTGAGGAAAATCAACGCGTTTCGGTTGCACTGCAACCTTGTTCACGATAAGCGTCATTTTGGATTTTTTCATTTTTAACCATTACAGTGTCATGTGCAAACACAGAAAACGGACATAAGATAGTGATCAACACGACAACATTATGAGTGTTCATAGTGGTGGCCAATTTGGTATGGTCCTAGGCTATTGTGTACTTCCATCTGCAATTCATTATATAAAATAGTGTATTTCACCAAATATACAAATTATAGTTTAAAGTTTGTACTTATATGCTGAATACAATATTCAATTTCATTATAGATTATATGTTAGACCTGGCACCATTGGCGTGAGTCTCCCTTCCATTTTTTCGCTGTGTCTCCTCTGTTTTTGCTGGTTATAGATGCTCTGGGCGCTGTGCCACTGCCATTCAGTGCCACAGCGCGAATGCTCCCTTTGTAAAGATGACATATGAATTGGTACATCCATGATTGGCTTATTTGGTTTACCTGTTAGTCCCTAGTAGCGTGGCCTGTGTGTGCCCAGGGCTGGTAAACCGAATGCTGCTGGTGGGCCTGCAGCACTGGTTTGTGCCACCCACAGAAGCAGCTTGTAAAGTGTGTCTCAGACCTGCCACTGCAGTGTCTGCGTGCAGTCCAGAACTGCCATCTTGGCTGTGAAGTGCACCCACTTCCCAGCCCCTAAACCTTCCCTTGGCATCCTGTAAGCCCCCCTTATGATAGGGCGCATTGTATGTGTAAGGTAGGACATGCCCTGATGTATGTAGCATGTCCTAGTAGTGAATTACACCCCATTTCGTTTTTCACGGCAAGGATTTCATCGCATCACCGGCTTAGCATGAGGAAGTTTGTCGCTTTGTCCTGCCCGCAACCCAGCGCATCATCCTCCCTTGCGGTAAGGATTCAACGCATCGCTGGTTAGCGTGAGGAAATTTATCGCTACAACGCCTTAGCGACATTTTTGTTGCTTTGCTCCAGGAACCAGATACTTTGTGAGTAAAAGGGTCGCAGAGACCCCTGCCTTGAACTGAACATCATTTTGTGCATCCTGAACTATTTGTCCTTGCAGCATTTCTAAAGTAATTATATTTTTATAGTATTGTGGATTTTTACTGTTATTGGTCTTGTGATTAAGTCTATATAAAAATACCTATTTTTCATAACTACTTGAGTGGTGTCCATTTGTAATGTTCCTCATTATATTACTGTGTATGGTCATAAATGCTTCACACACTGCCTCTGAGATAAGCCTAGCTGCTCGTGCTACGTTACCACAGGGTTGAGCAGGGGTTGTCAAAGGGTGTAGGCTGCTTACTCTGACTTAGGAAGAAGGGTCCCTACTTGGACAGTGGCCAGCCATTGCCAACTAGAGACCCCCATTTCTAACATTATAATATATTCTCGATCTTTATAAAACGACCTCTTGTCTTTGATTTATATGCCCATCAGGTATCTTATCTGCACATAGTTAAATTAAATTAAATATATATGACAAAAAATGCAATCCCTTTCTGAGATCCATTTGCAAAAGAAGTCAAACCACTTAAGTCATGTTATGCCCAAGTGGGCCTATTCTGTCAATCTTCCGTACCTGATGAGGCTATACCACTTTTCTACCTATGGCTGTCAGCGTTATCTAACTTAAAATCTTGTATTCAGGAAGTGGCCTCAGATGTATCTCTCATGGTTGACCGATCAACAGCAACCACATATGTGCTATGAAAATTACTGTGAAAATAATCAACTTAAGTAAACAACTTTAAAAATCCATCTTGGAACTGATTGCTGGTCAAGAGTCCAGGCTCACAACGGGCCTACCTCAGGAAAACACGTAAGCCGTCTTCGCTATTCAGACCATTCGGCTCCTTACTGTCCATATCCAGTATGTATCTAGATTTTAATTGCCTAAGTTGGGTTTCTCTATCTCCTCCTCTTTTGTTTCTGGGGATCTGGGCTAGGCAGCTATATTTCATATCCAAAATATTACTGCCATTTTTTTTCTCGAAATGTCTGGCCACTGGATATGTTCTGTCTTGGTTGGTGATTGCCCTGAGGTGTTGCAGTATACGTTTATGCACAGGTTGTGTGGTGCTATATAGACCTTGGAACATGAGCACTTAAGCATATAGACTACAAAACTGCGTTTCCAAAGTATTTTGCCTTTTAGATTCAGTTTTCTATTAAAAGTGGTGAATAACTGGGGGAGATGTTGTCGTGTTAATCTCTATCTTATGTACGTTTTCTGTGTTTGCACATGAGACTGTAATGGTTAAAAACGAAAAAATCCAAAATGGACTTATCGTGAACAAGGTTGCAGTGCAAACGAAACGCGTTGATTTTCCTCACATGCCAAATAAAGATGAATTATTGCCTTTAACTGCTGGGAATGTATGTATGTATGTATGTATGTATGTATATATATATATATTTTTTTTTTAAATTAAATTTATAGGGACGTTAGTGTTAGGAAATAGAATTTAAAAAACTATAGAAGCTCAATATATATATATTCAAACATATTTCCTCACAGAAATACGACGACTCCGGTGTAAAAAAAAATTTCAAACACTTTATTTCAAACTCTGGAGACTGGCGGGCAGTCCATCTTTAGTCACTTGCCATCACATGCTATAAAAAAGCATGTGATATTTTGCGTTAATTTGATGATTGCTTTCCTGTGATCAAGGCTTAATGAAAAGCTGAAACGCGTAAAAAAGGAGTTATGGCAAGTGACTAAAGATGGTGTGCCAGCCTGTCTCCAGAGTTTGTAATAAAGTGTTTGAAATCTTTCTTACACTGGAGTCGTCGTATTTCTGTGAGGAAATAAGTTTGGATAGATAACAGGATTCTTCGTTCCTGTTCGAGGAAGCCGCCCTGCGTGGGTCTGGGGCTCTACAGATGATATATATATATCTATATATCGCCATAAACTCCCTCCTCACGGACAGAGCAGAGGCCACACAGGGGAGAGCTGAGGAAACACTTTAATTACGGCAAATGCATTTCGGCCTGTCGGCCTTCCTCAGTGCCAGAGCAGTATTCAGGAGGTTTTACAGTCCCAGTTGTTATGAGTCCCGCTCCGTTGTTATTGGACAACGTCAGCTCCACCCCCAAACAGGTGTGTCTGCTCACGGATAGTAGCTCACGGGCTTTGAGTGAACTACTGGTCCCAGAATGCTTTTGGCTTTCAGGTAGGTGATGCAGGGGGGTATTATAACGCCAAAATGATCATACTGCGTGCTGGACAATCAATGGTACTGCTGAAATCAATGTCCTGCTGTGATGTCTGTCAAGCGCTTCCCTGGTTCCCCGAACCACATCAACCTCCGTGCCTTGGAATCCATCTGGCGGGGGCAGGTATGGCCATGCATCCCGCCCAGTGTGAAGTGGAATCACTTCACAATCGCCATTCTCCTTCTGAAGCGTTGAGGTGGGCCCCAACCTTTCAGTAACTTGAAAATTACCGCAATGCTGCCAAGGCAGCAGCCAGTGAAGTTGGGGCCAACTTGCAATGTGGGGGCCTCTGTACCACGTCTCTGGCTGACGCGTAAAACATCACCATAAACTCCCTCCCACTGACAGAGCAGAGGCCACACAGGGGAGAACCGTGGAAACACTTTAATTACGGCAAATGCATTTCGGCCTGTCGGCCTTCCTCAGTGCCATATATATATGTATATATATCTAGCAAGGTCAACTCAAGATTCCATATTTGGAAGGTTTGGCAATTTATTGCCATTAAATTGGATATTAGTATCATCTACTTTTATAATGCCTAGAAATGGCAGAAGTACGGTATGAAGCGTTATGTACAAGTACATTAATAATTCTACTTATTATTAACGATGGCGACAAATTAGTTGAGCCGCTCAGTGAAATTCACATTCAGTCCCTGCACTGAATGTGTACCACATATTATGATCCGATTTTCTAGTTAATGATTCATTCCACCTGCTTTCCTCGATGTCAGATTAAGATGTTCTGTGAGGGCAGCGAGGACTGAAAGCTGCGCATACTCCTTTATTTCGATGCTGATTTAACATTTGTCACGCCTATTAAACTGATTGCTTTTAATCAGGAAACAGCCTATTGGTCTTACGGGGGCTGTTTCCTCTCCGACAGTGAAAGCGCGGGCTGTCTTTTCTGCGGCATTGCAATTCGTGGGGCTAAAGAAATCAATGTCCCATAAGCGAAAGCCTAGAAAAGCATAAATATAACTGCTACTCTTGCGCTTTTATGGGCTGCATGTGCACTGTTTTTAACCCGACCAAGCCATAGTGCATTTGCTCAAGATGGCATATTTTCGGTCCAGAGCCTTCATGACCTATGCGGCAAGACTAACCACACGTTCTCATAAGTCCTGTCTGGATCAAGTTTGTTCATAAGAAACACGTTGCCTGCCAAAGTTTTTACTTTTAGATTCATTTTCCTTCAATTGCAACAGACTAGCCCTCATCGGATGTGCCACCACCTTTGGTTATCGGTTGTCAGGTGATCACGCTCACCTGTCAGTTGCACCTTTATCTTCACCAGAGCACTGCTTTCCTTCACAGGTTTGATCGTGCTAGACTTTTCTGAGTAACCCCAAATAATAAATGTAAGCCATAAAAAACATACAATGAGCTATGATCAAACCATGAGTCGTCCTTTATTTTGCAAAAGCAAGCACACTACGAGCATTTAAATGGGAGCCCATTTTGCCTGTGGTTTTGCTGCAAGGAGGGGAGGACCACAAGTACCAACATTTCTCGTGGCACCCGCTGCCAGCATCACGTTCCCCGCGCCTGGTGGTGCGTAAAAAGTCTGCTTCAGGCTCCCGCAGCGCGCGAATCACCCGGGCGTGTGCCCGGGCGAAGACCGGGCCAAGAGCGATCCCGTCTGGGCCAGTCAGCGCCGGCACAGGCTGTGCCAGGTCCCCCCCCCCTCCTTATTCTTCACCCGGAGGCTATATCTTCAACTAAAAGTAGGTGAAACTTGAATCTACTCATTGTTATGCCTAAGCTGAGACCTGAGGGCAGCCTGAGGGGGGGCTATACACACTCTTCGGTGACTCTAGACTCTATGCTCGAGAGAGTGGTGGGCATAGTCTCAAATTGAACTCACAGAGCGGCAATTGTCACTTGACTATGAGGTGCCGTCTCACTTGCTGCCTACAGAAGGTGCCGTGGAGGGGGGCTCTGCTACCATCACCATTATAGTTGCCGCAAAAAAGGATGGGTTGACACTGCTAGACACCCCACTCATTCAATTATGTAACGATGAGAGCCCCACTATGCCCAAAAGCCCTGCTAGCCGGTCCACGTCGACTGAAAAAAGCGCTCATGGCCGCACCATCGTCAGCGAAAACTGTGCAAAATGTGGCAGTCAAAAGGAAAAGGGCAGCTAACAAACAGATAGGAAGCAAGAGGAAACAGCCACTCAGAACAGCATCCAGCAGCAACCATCTACTAACGTGGGCCCAACCAGTCCAACAGGGGAAAATCCTAAATATTACCCAACCTCTATCGCAATCCGCTCCACAACAACCAGACCTATCTCTGACCAGTAACAATATAAACAATGTAAACAACAATGCCATCTTAGTCTCTTCTCAAGAGGACTCTTGCTTCTGTGACACCTTATGCAATAGATTTACCAATATTCTGGACACTAAATGAAAACCATTGCTGGAGAGACTTACAGCTCTTGAGACCAGATTTGGTCCCACAATCTGTCCTGACAATCCACGAAATGTTTATAAAAGCACTGAGTGTCATCTCAGCGTTGCAACCCGTGCTTTTCTTCAATCCAGAGGCACAGCAGTGCATACATCGTCCAATATAGTCCAGCGTGACACTACCCCTAATAACCATCAGGGGTTCACCCCACCACACGGAGTACATGTACAAACTCCAGAAAGTGAAAGTAGGCCACCTATCACCAACCATTAGGAGAAGAACATCATCAACAATCCTATTTGTACCTCCTGCTGACAAAAAGTTGCAAACCCCTTAAGCACGACAGTACTGCGAGCGCCTAAGGGCTCTACAGATACTTTGGACCTCCCACCGGCAGCATGCCCTTATGTGGTGGTCCTGGCAGGAGTCCCTCCACTAAAGGCTAATCAAAAGGACCTGAGAAACAAAAGTGCAGATTGGTTAATCAAAAACAGAGGCCTCGGGCCCTTTGACACCAATAACCTACTAATGGCACGGAGGGTGGGTTGGGTAGGGTGATCCGAAAAAAGCATTGTGGGGGACTGTATTGTGATTAATTTACGCAGACCAACTCTTGCTGGTAATTTGTTAAATCACCAGGCAGATACCCGGGCCCCCACATCTAATATCTGTTCCCTCCCTCTTGGCTTCTTTTATAAGCTCACGATGGTAAGGCCTATTCTCCCACCTACCCCCCTTATTTCACTTTAAAATAGATTTGCCATACTAGAGGGTTTGTATGGACTGGATTGACTGTAACCTCCTCCTACAGAGTCGACTCAACTACCGTACCTGCTCTAGATCCCCCCTTCCCGAATATTCTAGGGCCTTCTGTAACTGAAAGCCCTAAAAATAATGGTCTGAAGATCCTGAGTTGGAAAATACAAGGATTGCTTTCCAAACTTTTATGCCCTGAGTGGATTTCATTCATTACCCAATAAGATATCCTGAAGTTCCAAGAAACCTGGTCTGAAAAAGAAGCATATATTAACAGCTTTGTTGGCTTTCATAACCCAGCATACCCATCAGGTTCGGGTCGTACGATCGGGGGTCTGGCGACCTGGGTGAACATTAAAGCAGGAGGAAGCGCAAAGGCACTAAAAGCAGATAATGCACACCTATTAATGATAAGATATAAAAGCGGAGGTCCACTATATTTAATTAACTGCTATAATAATGATTTCACTACTGTGCTGAGCACTAATCTGATCTCATTATCTGATCACATTTCCTCTCTCCAAAACATTGTTTTAGAAAGTGGGCAACCAGCAGGAATATGCATAGGAGGTTATTTCAACATAAGACTTCATATAACCCACACATAAGAAACTTGCATTCCAGTTTCACAAAGGACACTGCCACTGACTGAATTTTGATGGCAGGGGATGCGGGCTGATCTCCCTGCTGGCCGCTCATGACTTAGTTAATGTAATGGATGTCACATGTACCAGGACTGATATTCCCCCCACTTTGAAAGGACAAGGTCACAGTTCCACTATTGAAAATATTTTTATATATTCCTTTCTTATAGATCTTTTTAGTTTTAGTGACCACAATCCTATTGAAGCACATCTAGTGCTGGCCCCCAGGCCAAAGTACAACAAGGAGTTTGGTACACGACATCTTGATCCCTCCACAGATGGTCTAAGGTTGAAATGGAGATCTGTAGTACCCGAGCGCCTATTCCAGAAGGTAATCAATGAAAACTACCCCTTAGTACAGGCCTGCATCACTGAGTCTGATATTGACAACCCTGCAGTTGTTCCTTTTGTACATCTCTGTGTCGCAATAAAAAAAGAGCTCATGGTCCCAAATACTGAACCTACAGGTAGACCACAATGGATCAATCAGGACTGTTCCCGTGCTAATAGCCATTTGTGATGCACTCTTAAGACCACACCAAAGAATCCCAGAGCTGTAATTGCAGCCCACCAACAATAAAAGCGGGCACTACGCATCAGAAAAGCTGAACTAGTGACACAACAATGGGACTCGCTTATCATAGCTGCAAATGGGAATAATAGCTATCTCTTCTGTCAAAAAGATGAAACAACCTAATTGCACATATCCAGCGATTGATTGCTACATCTCTAATCAGGACTAGGAGAACCATTTTTCTAAAATTTATGCCCAGGCTAACCTTATTACAGATACTCTGCCTGATCCTGATTTCAGCTTAATTCAATTGACTCTGGAAGAGGTAGAGGAGGCATTACAGCAGAGTGTTGGGGGCAAAGCACCCGGACCTGATGGAGTACCTATAGATCTTCTAAAATATAACCCAACTTTCTGGGCGCCATTACTACTGAATGTCTTCAACAGGCTTGCCATTGCTCCTATTCCTGAATCATGGTCGACATCCATCATAGTGCCTATTTTCGGAAAAGCGGATCGCTCTCATCCTAGCTACTATAGACCCACTTTAAAAATACTGAGCAGAGTTTTTTACAGTCGCATAAATGACGACATCTCGGTAGCTAAGCTGGGCACTACGAGATGGTACAAGAGCTTTGAGAGTACGTATGAATTTATTGCACAATAGTTTATGTACCCTAGTTAAGGAGAGGGACGTTGCACAACGGACCACACAGTTCAAGTGGTGGCATGTATATTTTTTCTTTTGTTTCACTTAAACACTGATGCAGATTGACTGAGAATAAAGGTCCAGACAAATGCCTTTGGGCAGAAACATGTTGACCTGATCACCGAGGGTCTATTTGCTAAATCCCTCAATTCCTCAGTTTTTTAACTTTGTCACTGTGATTGCCTAATAAAGTTTCAGTGTCCACAGTTAGACAATTTTAACATCACTTCTCTACACTGTATCTGCACTCTGCCACTCTTCTCACCTGTATATTTACGCTCATCTTTTGAAAAAAAAAACTCTGCTCCTCCCCTTCGGGGAGTCGTAGCCCACAATTCGGTGTGAGGAGGGAACCCAAATGAGGAAGCATGTCACCTAACGGTGAGTGAGGGTTCCTGTCCTGAGGGAAATCTTCCCCAATCTGTTCTTTGGACTTAATATTCCCCTTTTATCCTGCTTTTTTCATGCTTTCTCTTCTTCTACACATAGCCAGGTGTACTATAGTGTGAGTTGTGTTGACATAATATGGCACAGCAATATACATGTTAAGACACAAGTTGGGCAGCAGTACAGTCAGAAATCATAGTAATGTTCCATCAGTTGAGCCATGAATTCCATTGAGGACCAACAATATGAATTACCACATATCTACAGATCTCAATGAGGTATCCTTTACTTTTAGTGTATGCTTGTTGTGTCAAATAGACAAAACTCCTAGATATTTACATTTTCTCCCTCCAGTTCCTCAGTTTCTTTTTCCACTAAATACTGCTGGTACAGTCCCCAAAAACCCTTGGGTCAGTTCTGGGGAGGAAGTAGTTCACTATATATGTCGGACTGCATGTTACAATACAGCATATCTGTATTCCAATCTTTAATAGTCATTATAGGGCCTTTATCGCAGTGCATAGCGACGCGGCATTTAGTAATCAACAGCTCATTCACAACTAGTTTCCTAACGCTTTTATCAACCCCATGTCATAGACCAGTAATGCAAGCAACAGGTCAGGGTCAAGGGAAAGCCCTGTAATCTCATGAAAGGCACAGACAATCTAACCTCAGTACTCCAGGATTTCGGGACAGTACCACACCGTGTGCATAAACTCGACGTCTTGCGTGTGACATCGGCCGCACTCCGCTGTATTGCAAAGTCCATACCGGTGAAGCCTCGCTGGTGTATAATACGCTATATTAATATATTTAAATTGAATTAGATGATGTCTACCGTTCAAGGAGACTCATTTTGTCACTTTGCAACAGTACTGTCAGTATTTATCTTCGAGCACTTGACTAAGGTCCTTCTGCCATTCCAGGTGCGCTTTCATCAAGTGTGGCCTCCTGGTCTCCTGCGCAGAGCCCTAAATTCTTGTTACAGTTTAGCAGGGGTGGGATTACGTATTAAATAGGAAAGGGCTAGCATCTCCAGAGGCTCCTGCATATCTTTCCCTAACAGGTCCCGTAGTGCATGTCGGGCTCTATAGTACTGATATTGAGTGAGGTTCATTACCCTCCTCAGAGACTACCTCCAACCTGCGAAAGGCACCCTCATGAAAAAAGTAACCCATCTTGATTATACCTATTGTCTGTAGTGCATGGGCAATATCCCTTTCTCTCCCGATTGGGAACCATGAGCACCATTCCAGCAAGA
Source organism: Triturus cristatus (assembly GCF_964204655.1). Lineage (NCBI taxonomy): Eukaryota > Metazoa > Chordata > Amphibia > Caudata > Salamandridae > Triturus > Triturus cristatus. The sequence goes on from NC_140584.1 coordinate 21,379,533, forward strand.
CATGCTGGAAGTACAACAAGGATCCCATCTGTCGCTCCAGCAGGTTCTGCCATGCATGCACCATGGAGTTCAAAGAGTCAACGGGTGCCATGCCGCCGCACTGGGCAACCGAAGAGCTCTTGAGGAAGTGTGTCGGGATCAGCAGCATCCCTCTCAATATGTAGACGCGGCAATTACTCAGGGCCATGTAGCCAATAATGTGCATGTGAGCTCTGCGCCACTCTGTAATAAAGCTCTAGGTCCGGCGCATTTAGTTCACCCATATTATAGGGCAAAGTAAAAATATCCCACTTAACCCTCGGCTGTTTTGCCCAGGCCACTTTAATCATCAAAGAATGGACGGTAGCAAACATGGAATGTGGAAGAAGCATTGAAATATTTTATAATAAAAATAAGAATCTGAGACGCACAATCTTCCTCATAATAGAGATGTGCCCAATCAAGGATAGGGGTAATTTAATCCATCGGGCTATGCCATTCTCAAGTTTGTGGAGTGCTTTCCCATAATTATCGAATAGCACTCTATCTGGTTCTGTGTGGATTTGAATGCTTAAGTAGTGCACCGAGTCTGTTGACCACTGCAAAGGGAAGTCTAGGTTAAAGGGAGTCATTGATGGAGTCAAAGGGAAATAATGGATTTATCCCAATTTACCCTGAGGCCCGATAATTCCCCAAAACTAACAACTTCCGTAAGCACTGGCTTAAGATGCCTTTCCAAGTCTCAGACATAAAGCAGTGCATCATCCGCATCTGCTGATACAGTTAGGCGATAGCCCGGGAAGCACAATCCCCTGTGCCCATGGTATTCCCCTCAAGGCACACGCCACGGGCTCCGCCACTAATTCATGTAGAAGGGGATACAACGGGCACCCTTGTCGAGTCCCTCTAGAGATCGTGATGGGTGAGGTGACAATATTACCCAGTCATATCCTGGCAACAAGGACTGGGCACAGTAGCGTAACCAGACGTATAAATACTTCGCCAACCCTAATACGATGGAGCACCGCCTTCATAAATGTCCACTCCACCGAGTCAAATGCCTTTTCAGCATCTAAAAAGACTGCCACAGGTCTAAAATCCGGGTCAACCCTTTAAATAACACAAAAGACTGTTCAAAGATTGTAGGTTATACTCCGACCGGAAACTAATCCCGCCTCTTCTGGGTGAACCAACATAGGCACTATAGGGGCCAGACGGTTCGCTAATATCTTAGCAAAAAGTTTTGTGTCAAGGGTAAGCAGTGATAGTGGGCTGTAGGAAAAACAGCTGTCAAGTGGCTTGCAGGGTTTCAAGAGGGTCACAATCAGTGCCTCTCTCATCGATGTGGGCATCACCTCCACTTCGAACATTTCCTCATAGAGCGTGATCAAATGAGGTATAAGTAAATCTGGGTACACCTTGTAGAAGGCCATCGTAAGGCCGTCCAGGCCAGGGGAAACACTCACTCGCATTGTCTTAAGAGCGACACATATCTCCCTCAAGGGGAGCCATAAGATGCTCTCTATTCTCATTAGTGAGCCATGTAATATTGATATGCTTAAGGTACTCTGAATTGGCTTTGTCACCCGGAGATATGCGTGAACTATAGAGATCAGCATAGTATTTGCTGATCCTCTCTGCTATGAGGCCTGTGTCATGTAATGACTGCCCATTCTCATCCTGAAGTTGCACAATGACCCTAACTTCTCTTTTAGGGTGCAACAATACTGCAAGTGTGGCCCCAAGTCATTCCCCCTCCTCGTACACTCTGGCGGTTGTATATTTGCCGAGGTGTTTAACCTTGCTATCAGCTGTTTCATAATACTCCTCATGTGCCTTCTTAATGTTCTCTAATATTTTAGGGTCACCTGAGTGTTGGTGGTCACATTCCAATTGAGTTATGTCCCTTTCCAGTCTCGCTAACCTGTCCATCAGAGACCTGAGCAATCCTGTATGCTTGGAATTTGTTATGCCTCTAGTGCACACCTTGAAAGCTTTCAATACAGTGAGGAATATGGGGGAAATCTCCAGAAAAATGGTGCAAATTTCTGGATGAGCAGCAACATTTGAGTACACATGTGAATAAACTTTTAGATATCAACAATTAATCTATATGAGTATAAATCAGGCAGACCCAACTGGTCAACCAACCCAGCAATCTCCTCTGCTGCAGCTGAAGGGCGACGTGAAGGGCCCTTAGAGCGGTCTAGCGCAGGGTCCAAGATGCAATTGAAATCTCCACCCCAAATTTGTGGCAAATCCCCCCAATGTAGTAGGTGAGCACCCAGCGTGGTGTAAAACTGCGGGTTATCATAGTTGGGACCAAAACATTACCTAGCTTCGCTACCAATCCCTCTTTATGGCATCTAGCAATCACAAACCTGCCGCTCGGGTCCATACCCATTTCCTGTAGGTTGATAACTGATTTCGGGTTAATCCATATGAGGACACCACGGGAATGCAAAGTGAACCCAGCCGAACAACAGTGGCCCTGTAACTTCTGTTGTGTATGGATGTTACTATTGGGGGCCAAGTGCGTTTCCTGCAAAAATACAACATCTATCTGATGTCTTTTAAGGTAAATTACCACTTTGCGAACTTTTCTATAACCATTTAAACCTTGCACATTCCATGTTAGGAACCTTACTTTATTATGAGGATCGTGTCCTATCTCAGGTTGCACCTTGTCCCCCTTACTGCTTTGGTTGTGTTACGTTGCATATATGTATTGCCAGCCAGCTGCACAATTCATATTCCAATAGGCATTTACATACAAAAACTTCAACTAAAAACCCTCCCACATATGCAAACACAAACAAAGCATTGTTGATATTCTACCCTCCCCAACCCTTACAAACAACCCCGTAACAAAGAAATGCAAAACAACATTGAATGTTAGCAGTGGAGCACACACGGGGATGAATGTTACCGGCTTTATAACCCAACTGTGGCCCAGCCACGCCCATGTCTAATCCATCACAGTCTACACATTTTGTGACAACTTCAGGGACTCGCCTGCCATTCTCTTCACTAGCCACCACCCTCATTAACATAGAATAGCTCTGTGTCACCAATGTCTCTCAACGAGTCCCATGGGGGGTGGGGTAGGATGCCTCCTCCCCCGTTAATTTTAAACTGGAATCCAGTCGCAGTGGATGAATGAGCATAATAAAGGAACCATCTTACCAGTCTCGCTGGACCTGATACAAAGGTACCACCGTCCCTTGTAGTCCTGAAACAGTACGGCAAGGAAAGTTCAGAGCAAGATCAGGAGTCACAGTTGCTACTGTGAGTGGAGTGATCACCATGATATGACTACTTAGCACTCCCCAACAGCATAGAGTCCCGACCTTCCCCAAGGGAAAGGCCACAACTACATGCACATCATTGGTGTTCAGCTTCCAGTGCGTCGTCATCTAAATTGGAGGAGGATGTAGAGGACACCCTCCGAGATCCGACACCATCCCTCCTTTTAAGAAACTGCAATGCCTGCCACGGTAAAGACATGTGGCTTTCTGTCGACTAGGATCCGTAGTTTGGTAGAGTTTCCTTTTCATATTGTAGAAATGGGCAACACACCTCCTACACATGTTGCGTAAAATCTGGATAGAAAGACAGATCCATTCCCCCATATCGTAGTGTCTTGAGCTCTCTAGACTTGCGAAGTGCTGCATCCAGATCCCTGTAATTCAATAGTCAGGCTATAATGGGACAAGGAGCAGCCCCTGGGATCGGCACCAGGGATCGGCCTAGGGGCAAGGGAACAATGCGCGCACTCAACCACAAAGATGTCTGAAACAATATCTCTGCCTAGCAGCGGGGCCAGCAGTCCAACATAGAGTTCCATGTTGGGGATATTGGTTGACTGCCACTCCCACTATCCTTATGTTATTGCGCCTTGAGGGCACTTCCAAGTCTTTGGTCTTGGGTTGCAACAAATGAAGCAAATTATCAATTTTTAGTGTGAGCAGGTGATCCAGAATTAAGCGTATCTTCTGCTTCACGAACCCTCTTCTCCACTGTATCTAGCCTTTCCATGTGTTTGTCCAATCTTTCAGTCATCCTGTCCATACTGTAGGAGAGGGCATCAATTTTCCCATCTATTTCTGTCAAACTGCGCTGCATCGCCTCAAGGATCTGTTTTAAATCAGAGTGCACAGGCTGGTCATTGGGCTCTGACCCAGATTCAGAGACGCTCTTTTTTGTTTGAATTTTAGGGTTTTGCATACAACATTCCATAATGTACATCAAATATATCATCGATGAATCACTTTTTACATCATTGTAAAGTATCATTACTGTTTACAAAGGGTGATTGCAGTGGTTGCCTAGTCCCTGGAACCGCTTGACCTTGCTAAGATCGTAAATCTACTACTGGTTTGTTCCAATGAGCTGTATTGTGCACCACTGCGACTGTACCGGTGTGTCACGTGATAGCTAGGGTTAGCTCGTGCTCCCCGTTTCTGTCTGTGTAGCTCTTCCCTTATGACGTATGTGAACATCTATTCCGTTTAACTAGTGTATCGGTTTTTGAACTGCCGATGGAATTAACTATGAACTGTGGGAAGGAGAGGAAAAACGAATAAGAGGAGCATGAGGGGGGGGTACATGTAGGGCGGGCAAGGATAAGAGGTCGTGGTGGGTGGTGCGTTGACTGTGTGTAGGTACGTCGGATGCGTCCCGAGGTGATCTAGGGGGGGAAGTGGGCCTTCATAAGGGCGAGCGATAAACTCAGGGGGTCTCGGCCATCTCTCCTAGTTGATTCTTCTACTTGTCTATTGTACCGCTATCATTGTTATTGGGTCCTGAGTGGTGGGGGAAAGGGAGGGGGTGTGGGGTGCAGGCTGCGTCATTTCCTGTGTTTCCCCATCTGCTCGCTCCTGCTTGAAGTGAATTAGGAGCTGCGCCCATTCCATGGATATTGGATGTTTACGGGTGCCCTTTACCTCTTCCTCTCGTAGTGTCTCTTCCTCTGCTGCACCCCATTTGAGTAGTGCTCCCGCCCAAGCTGCCTCCGAGGGCCCCGTAGGAGCTCTTCAATGCATAGCTATATTCCTTTTCGCTAAGAGAATGGCCAGGGATGCGAATTCCCATTGTACTTTTGCAGTTTTCTTTTTCTGGGATATCCCCAGAGCGCACGCCTCCCACGTGGAAATGTTCGGGAGATTGGTCGTCGTTCGGACTGCATGGTAAACCCTGTCCCAATATCGTTGTATGGACGGGCAGGCCAAAACATATGTTTAAAGTCTACTTCTGGTGTCTGACAGCGGGGGCACAGGAATTGCGCACTGGGGTAGAACCGGTGAAGCTTATCCGGTGTGAGATACGCTCGATGCAGGATATTAAACTGTATGTTTTTGAATCGCGCGTTCCTGGATACCTTTTTGGGAAATTCCAGAGCTTGGCACCATTCTGTGTCATGGAACGCTCGGCCCACGTCGTCCTCCCATGCCCCTCGGAGCCCATCCAGGGAAACATCCGTCAATTCCCGGATCGCTTTGTAATGCCATGTGATTAGGTGCCTGCCTACACCCATGCGCAGTATCGTGTGTAACACTGGATGTGTCGGGGGCTCCCCGTCCTGCATATTCCAGTGTTGGCTACCGCTATCTAAGATTTGTCTGTGTCGTAAAAACTGTCCATGCGGGAGGTCATCAAACTCGACCATCTGAGCAAAGGTCTTCAGTTGTCCTTCGTGAAACAGCGCCTCCATCTCTGTAATGTCGTGATCGGTCCATACCCATAGGGCTCCCGCAGTGTAGTACCCGCTTTTCCGAGGGAATCCCACCAGGGGGAGCACGGGAGAGTATAGTGGTCGTCCCCTCGACATACGGTGTATCCGCATCATACATCTGCGGGCTACAGAAACCTGTAGCGGGTGCGTGCGTGTCGGTTTAGTACCTGGCAATAGCATTCGTCTGATCGCGGGAAGGGGCATCCTGCCACTCTCGGTTATTGTCTCTCCCAAATGCCTCTCTGCTGTCCAGTGGGACAACCATTGGAGCTGTGCCGCCAGGAAATATGATTCAAAGGATGGAGCTCCTAGGCCTCCGCCCGTCGTAGGCAGGTATAGCGTGCGCAGCGCAACTCTATGGCGACCGCCGCCCCAAATCAGAGCTGTTAACAGCGTATCTAACTCCCGAAAGAAGGAGCGTGGCGGGATTATCGGGAGGTTTGCGAAGTAATAGAGCATTCTCGGTACCATGATCATTTTTGCTATGGCTACACGTCCAATTGGTGCCAATGGCAACGTCTTCCAGAAGCCCACCGCCGATCGCAGGCTTGCTAACGTGATTCAGAGACGCTCTTATCTGGTTCTTGTTGTCTGGGAGTTTTGCATGATTCAAATTGCAGCATGGACTGCGCCTTTTCGGTTCTGCCCATATTGAAATAACTCAACCTATGCCAAGGTAAACCAGCAGTTGCGTGGTTAAACAGCGATGGTTCAGTCCCCTGTCTATGTTCTATTGTATTGCAAAACTGTGCAAGGAGCCCTGTAGTGAAACGACAGCTCTGGCCTCCTTAACAGGGCAATGACAATGAAAGTACAAATATCCTCTCAAATACAGCTATGACAATGGCTGGGGAGATCCCACAATGCAGATTGTTCAAAGCAACATGTGGATGGAAAGTATTCTCGTGGCTTAGCACCGGCCTAAGAAATCTCCTGACTCCCTACTATTCCCCCAATCTTATAATGTATATGTTCCTTGATATTTTTAATGAGCAATCCATCAGATAAAAGACAGTTCTATTGTACACCCCATTTACAAGCTTTGCATTTTTTACACATATAGAAGCCAGATTTCTTTGGGGGTAACCAGTTTGATGTAGTACTTTGGTTGGTCATAAAACTCTGAACTAAAATATCGCCTAGTGATGACATCTTTCTATATGATAAATTTGGTTGGTTCGAAAGGTGCAATTTAAGGCCTGTTCCAAAATCCTCCAATTATTTTTGATCAATGCTTTGACCTCTTTTTCTGAATCATTAAAATCCATGATATATCAAATCAATCAAATATACCTTATTCGGTTTGAGAATTAAAACCATAAAAGTTATACCTTGTCTATGCATTCTCATGTAAGGCTTACATTTTCTTAGAATTTAACAGGTCTTGTCTTGCTCTTTTTCTAGCTTTTTCCAATGCATCTTTCGACTGTGATGGGAATAACCACGTCTTACAAACCTCTAGTACATCTCTTCTGCTTGTTCTTTAAAGACTTTGTCCTCCGAGCAATTTCTTCTAACCCTCTGAACTGCCCCTAGGGCACACTACATTTTAAGGCATTTGGGTGTGCACTATTTGCAAAGAGAATTGTTGCAACTGTTAGGTTTCAAAACACTTTCATGCAAATGTTGTCATTCTCAATGTGTAGATCAACGTCCAAGAAGTTTATTCTGCTAGTGCTTATTTCATATGTGAAATTTAACCCCTGCGGATTGTTATTCAATGATTGTAAAAATCTTTCTAGCTCATGTTGCTCTCCTTCCCAAATTAAAAACAGGCCATCGATAAACCACAGCTATAGGACTACTTTTTTCAAATTCTCAGCATGTGTTCGTCCAAATTGTCTTGGCTTCCCAAAAACCCATGGCTAAGTTTGCATATGTCGGGGCAAATTAAGTGCCCAAAGCCATTCCTTGTATTTTAATATAAAACTTCCCATTACATATAAAGGTATTATTCTTTAGGCACAATTCCATGATTTCCAATAACATTTCTGAATGCTCCATCAGGCTTATTGATCTAGATCTCAAATAATGTTTACTGGCTTGTAGACAATCTTGATGTTTTATAGATGTGTATAATGACACAACGTCTACTGTTGCCACGATGTACATTTGTTTCCATGGAATGCCACTTGATTCTATTCGAAAAGTCCACAGAATCTCTTATATATGAAAGAAAGCTTCAGACATACAGAAATAAAAACACATCAACAAATATAGAATCATTATTTAATAGCAAATCATAGGAGAGTTGTTAATATGTTTATGTCCTTTCGGTAGAAAGTATATAGAAGGTAATATTGGATAGTTTTTCTTCAAATAGGTAAACTTTTCATCATCCAGGAGACCACAATCACGCAAATATTTTAGGTTTTCATAGCGGTCTCGATTGTTCAACTGTTTTCTTGCTTATTGTACATATTTGCTTTGACCTATTATTACCATATTTCCTCCTTCGTCAGATTCTTTTACAATTATATCTTGGTAGTCTTTTAGTTCCTTTAAAGCAGACCAATACTCTCTGGTCGTATTTCCTCTGGGATAATGGTGAGGTGCCTTAAGTCCTTTTACAGCTATATTTCTGAGACCTTCAGACACTATCTCTTGAAAGAGTTCAATTCTGTTTCCCCTCTGGCAACTGAGGACAACATTTGTATTTACCTTTACACCACTCATGATGGATTTATCTGTTTCAATGCCCACTGTCGTACAGAATATTTGATCATTAAGTGGCACAGGGCCCATAAAAAGGGTTCAGTATTGGGGTGAAAAAGCCTCAGCAGTTAGGGACTACGACATGGAATGATGCTCAGCACTGATATGTATTTGCCAAAAACCCCACATAAAATAAACCATTAAATATAGGCTCTGTATATGTCCCTAACACAAGCAAAATACACTTCTTGATGGACTTATCTAGAACCCCAACCAGATATGGAAGGACATAGGTGATGACGGAATGAGAGTGGAATATGATGGTATGCCCAGTCATTGACAGACTTGGGAGACAGAGCCTCCTGACAGACAGGATCTTGGACCTTGCTTCATCCACATGATTGAGAATACTCCTTCCTCTCATGTGGGCTTGGTACAAGTAAGCACATAGACTTTTTCCTCATATCAGGTACACAAATATGACTTGTTGCTCAATATTAGAAGATTGCATCTGTGACTACTCACCTGTGCTACTCACAATGTTATTGGGACAAATACAGAAGAACAGAAGAATAATGTGGTACATGAACACATCCTGATATTGATACAATCCTACAATCGAATGTCTCTGTTTTTTTGCTCATTTGTAAGCTTCTTTAACATGTGATCAAATCCTATTGCCAAGTGGGAAGGCCTACCTTAGAGTAGTGGTGATGCTTAACTCAGACCTGAGAGACAGAAAGCACAAGACTCACAGAACGTTCCTAGAAATCACTGTCAGAGACTTTATGATGAGATACATTTTACAGATCCTTTCACATAAATTCTGAGAGAAGTACCGAAAGACAAGTTTGAATAAATGCCTTCTTCACCTTGTATGCAGAATATGTATGAACATGGACAAATGCAGGGCCACAATGAAAAGCTTTGATGACCAAGTCATCCATATATGAGAAGTAAGGCAAGTTTCTAATGCATTCAACCACTATTAATAAAAGATTTGCAAATTTCTTTATGCTAGGATTTCGAACAAGGGGTGATTTGTGATTTGGAAGATGTCCTCCCTCCTATCACAATGCCAATGGTATCTGGAGATGTGCAAGAGATTAGAGGGCAAAAACATGGTTGAAGCGATACAAAAAACAGTGAAGGCATGAACGCCTGAGGCCCTGAAGGGCTGGGGAAGTTCGATACCATGTGGAATTTTACAAAATAATGAATATCAGATTGTCAGAATTGCTCTATATCTATAAAGTATTCAAAGATGCAAAAACCATGAATGTTTACAGGCTGAGTTTATTCGACAATCTATACTGTTTTAACCCCTTCGCCGCGGCATGAATTTTGCTGCAGCGCTAAGGGGGTTTGGGGGCAGCGCGTCGCCCCCATGCTCGTGACGGAACCACTCCGTCACGAGCCACGGGTGAGCTATGCTCATGACGGAGTGGTTCCGTCACGTCTCCGCCCACTGCGCTAATCGCCCGCACAGGCGGGGAATTAGCGCCGCGTGGGCGGAGCGGCCGCCAATGGCCGCAGCTTGACGGAACCACTCCATCATGAGCACACGGCGCCCGTGGCTCATGACGGAGTGGTTTCGTCATGAGCAGGGAAGGGGTTAAATACCAAAGCCAGGAAACGGCCACTGTAATGCGTCAGCTGAAGGCCTATCTCCTCACTCAACAATGACCTTAAGATCCTTGCAAAAGTGCTAGCCAATAGACTCTAAAAACAACCACAATCCATCGGTCACAAGTAAACATTTTCTCAGGCTGCTCCTCAAGCCTCAATATGAAGTTGCTACACCATCTCGTGTGCCAAGGACATAACAATGACAATGTAAAGGTGGCCTTCGCATTGGGCTCCAAAACAGCATGTGAGTGTGTAGAATGTGGCTGCCTTTTTAGAAACTTAAGGAGAGGTAGCCTGAGTAATGGTTTCATAAACAAAGTCAAATGGGTGTATTCAGATCTGGTGGCAAGGATAAACTGTGGGGAATGTCTCTCTAATGCTGTCCTCATTCAGCGAGGCGCCGGACAGGACGGTCCACTCACTCCACTTTTGTTTGTGCTAGCTTGGAACCACTGTCAGCAGCTATTTATCAAATGAGGAGCATACATAGCCTTGAAATACCAGTAGGACAGTGTGTGAAAAAATCTTCAACTGCTGTCACTTCCTAGATGCTAGTTAACCTGAATTAATGCATTATATTTAAAAGCTGGAGTTTAAAACAAAATGACCAAACATCAGCCCTAAATAAGGTGGACAGTCTGAGATACTACTGCTGACGTCCTAATGTCTGCAAGGTAGTCAAGGTGAGCTTTCTGCTGGCAAAGCAAGTGAAGGCTCTGCTGGTGGAAACATGATATTCCCATCCGACTCTAAATAAAGCATGTGGACCATCAATGTGGTGGATAGGCTACTCTGCCATGTTTGTGATGAAGTACCCAGTTCACCATACTCTAAATGAAGACCTTTGTTTCTGATGTTTTTAAATTTTTGATATTAAAACTAGAATTGACTTTGATAATTGAACTCTCAGTATACAATGAATAATTGTCTTGTAAAAAACTTTACATTGTGATAAGGGTACGAGAAAGTGCAGTATATCTTTTAGGTACAATCAAAAAAATAGAGCAGCCCAAAGTTATACGAGAGAGTACAATGAATCCTTTCTGGTTTAGTTTATGAAACAAAATCCAGTGTTCTTGCTGAGAGGAGTTCTTTTGTTGTGGTGAAACTATTGAGAGAATGTATTGTTGCACTGCGCACAACAGCAGATATAAATAGTGCAATACGTGACTACTCTAGAAGCAAGTAAGTTGGTAGATTCCTCAACATTCAAAAATTCTGTCTTCCTGAAATGTCTTGCCTTTTAGGTCTCGCCTAGGCATCGTGCTTGCTCTATGAGGGCCTTCAGTCATCGGTCTGCTCCTTTTCAAGCACACTCGTACTTGTGCTGGCATCCACCTTGAGGGAGCGAGCAGCGGCGCGCGTGGTAATTGAAAACATATGGCTCTCGCGCCACTGCTGCTCGCTCCCGCAAGGCGGATGCCAGCACAAGCACGAGTGTATTTGCTTGCTCTTTCGCGGCCGCGGGGCCGCACCACGCTCCCTCACGCTTGTTCTGTTTGCTTCTCAGCGCCGCTCGTTCGTCCGCCCTCCTTTACATTGCCTTTTTGTTTAACGTATATCAAAGGAATGGCTGAAGCATCCTAATTGCGAAATACAGCACTATTATTTCTACTGTGTGTCAGTGGCTTTTAATTATTGATTCATGATCCAGAAGGTTTTACATGTTTTCGTAAGCAGTATTATTTTTCAGCGTAGGTCGCATTCTGCTTTAAACCTGCGTTGGCCTATTTAACAGATTAAGGAAGCAGGAAATTGTGTTCCTCGCAATTGACACAAATCCAAAAATCTCCAGCCCACCGGAGCAATAAAAATGTAGAATTAAAAAATTAAACCGTTCTGCATCACAACTTGGAGAGTTTTAATGTTAACACAGAATTCCATTTAGATACAAATTACTTCCAGGGCAATATTATTATATCAGTAACAAAGGCAAGAGCAGACCACAGCCTTTGCGTTGCGAAGGTTGCTTTTGGTGAAGGTTTCCACGCGGTCCCAGAGGAACGCTTTGCAGCTACTGATCGGGACATGTTTTCACTGTGGGGTTTCCCCGGCTCTTGCACGCGCGGCAGTGATTGCCACCCTGGCACATAACAGGCAGCAAGTGGGTCCTCGTTGCGCACGCTGCCTTTTGTCTCATTTCCACCCATGTGTGCGAGAGTGCAAGGTAATTGAAATATGGAGTCCTTTCTAGAATAAGAAATTGTTCTTCAGTGACAGATGCCCCTGGACAGTATCACGTGCTTCGGAAAGACAATTCCGAGCAGACGCGCGCCTCTATGCACACAGCAGGGAGATATAGATCATCAAGCCATTCGGGGAACACTTTCCTGCCATTAATTAAACAAGCATTTGCAATGCAATAGGTCTCGCATTTGCGAAATTTTGAGCTATTGGTATTGTAAATGGCAATGCCTTTTATTTATGTGTTTTGAAAACCTGCAAAGAACGACTATAAGTACAAAGTGCACATAAATAAAAAGTATTGTGTTACAATGCCAATAGGATAACATTTCTAAAATGCAAGACCTTTTGCATTGGAAATGCTTGTTTGGTTAGACTATAACTTAAAATAAAAAATAAGGGCACTTTTATAAACGGTTCCTTTTCAAGTATAAACAAGCACTGGCGACAACTTAAGCTGTGTAATTAAATTTCACACAATATGAAGCAGCAAATGACAAGTGTAAATTATGAATAATCTCGGATAAGTTTGCCTATAGAGCATTTGCATATATTTGCGTATGTGTACGCCAATATTTCAATTTTGTTCAGAGACTGGATCAGACTTTGGTGCTGAGGGGAAGGGAACAGAGGACAGAAGTTGAAACGTGTGCAGCAGACGTCGGGGAGCTGTGGAGAGAATTAGGAGTGAAGAGCTGGAGTAGCTGAAGCTAGGAGGGAGAGGCCAGGATGTTCAAATGAGATCCCGAGGGGTGACACGCCTTACTTTTTATAAACTTTGAAGGTCTGATTAGCTGAATACATTTTGCCCTGCTGCCGCGGGAGCGTTCCCTATCATCATTGGGGCAGCGTCTAGAAGTCAGGACAAGCACTGGAGTAGTTTTTTAACAGCTGTCCTTTAAATCCAAAGTGGTCAAATGAGGGACCATAGACCTTTCATTCGATGGGTTGTTACTACACTAGAAGCCGGAAAGGTGGGCAGGGGTTGTAGTGACATTCTTTTAAGCGCAATTTACAGTCCCGATCTGCCAAATATAGAGCGGTCTGTAAAGTAGCAAAACCTATTCAACAGCTGTCCAAAGTCCCACTCAAAGAGAAGCCTGGCTAAAACAGTAAAAGTACTTCCGCTACTTAATTTTGAATTTTGTAACCATAACAAGGTAGGAGAAAAAAAATATTTTCTAAAGATACCCTTTCTAACAAAATACGTGACACTGCCTGGTGTTCGTTGCTAGCACAAACGTCCTCCTCCCAGCCCCCATGTTCCTTCCCCAATACTGGACTCTCCCAGCCTGGGGCTCCGCCTCCATTGAATTCTTTTGTGGGGGAGGGCTAGGAATTAGGAATGCTCAGCTTGTTGGGTTTAAAGGCCCTGGGCAGGGGGGGATGGGCATGCAGCCTTCAAATAACAAGCAGTGAGGAAGGAAGAGGCAGCCGACAAAAGGAGCAAATAACAGCTGGGCGCGAGTGCTGCTCGAGTGTTGTTAAAAGGTGCCTTCCTCACCGAGTGCCTTGGTGCACTTACTCCTCACCCTAAAGACATGCACCCAGTCAGACTTCGGCACTATGGTGGGTCGCATGCATACATTCGTGTGCATTTGTAGTGGATTAATTAAATAACAGAACGAAAGTAAAGCACCTGAAATGTAAGCAGGAATAACATGGTTACTTTAACACACTCCAACCGGCCCAGCAGACCAAAGAATAAGACACTGATACATGCAAAGACAAAACGCGGCATACTGCGTTAATATGCAGAACCAAACAAAAGTTGCCAGGGACCATATTCTTGCAAAGACGGGGTGGAGGTGGGGCAATAATGAGGCCAGCATTGTGGTGTGTTCGAAGCCCTCCCGGACCGCGTGGACTGCTTAAATAAAGCATGTGAAATGTAAGCAGAAACAACATGGTTACCTTAACACTCTCCGACCGGGCCAGCAGTGAAAGAATCCGATGCTGATGCATGTAAACATAAAACGCGGTGTGCCGCGCTGATATGCAGAACCAAACAAAAGTGGGCAGCTGCCATATTCATGCAAGGACAGGGTAGGGAGTTGGGCAATAATGAGCTAAGAATTGTAGCATGTCTGAAGCTCTCAGTGGCCGCGCGGACTGCTGTGTTAAAAAGATTAGGTAAAGCACCTGAAATGTAAGCAGTGGGGAAAGAAGAGGCCGCCGAGAAAAGGAGCAAATGGCAGCTGAGCACGAGTGCTGCTCGAGTGTAGTCTGTTCACAATTAAAACAAGCGCCTGCCATTGTCCTGGCAGCACACGTCGTCCTGCCTGCAGTAGGAAACAAGGAAGTAGTCCCTACATGAACACATAATGCCGAGCAACAGAACGAAACTGTAGTTGGTCGGTGCTGCTTCCTGCCAAACGGGAGCAAAACGGAAGTGCCGCATCGGATCGCAAGCCAACGATAAGTCCACCAACAAAAAACAAGGCTAGAGTTAACGAATGGCAAGCGACAGAAGAAATTACCGGCAATAGGTGGAATTTCACACCCAACATACAGATTACTTGATGTCTCGTAGAGGCAGCGCATGCGCTGCCTATGCGAGACCTAAAAACAAAGCATACACGAGCCATATATTAAACAGGCATTGAGTAAATAGCTTCCCTGTGATGCAGATACGCTGGCAATTACAAATGTTCAGTCAGTGAAGTGTTAGATGGTGTTTGGTGCCCTTTGGTGCACTTTCATAACCTAACAATTGTTTTACTGTCTTCTTAGGGGATAAAAGGCTGAGAGAAGACCATGGCCCTCAAGGTGATCCGTTTGTCTCGTCTGGCCTTTTCTCCTGAGATTCTGCACCAAGCTGTCTTGGTCCAGACCAACAATACCACAGCAAAATATTTACTCCTCCGCCGGGGGGGATGAGGCCTTTGTCCCTGTTGGTCATTTCAGATCCAATCTTCTCTTGGTGCCAGATCCATCTCCTTTTTAGGTCTTGTCCTTTTGTTGCCTTTCCTGGCGTTATATATTTCAATGTAACCCCGTCTTTCTTGTTCTCGCTCACTCTCTCTTTCTGTTTGACTGTCCCTGTCTCATCCAGTCTTTATCTCCCTCTCCCTCGCTCTCTCTCCCTCTTTCGTTGACTGTCTCTGTATCTGTCTGACTATAGCTCTCCGCGTGCCTCTTCACTCTTTTGTTACTCCTTCTGACGCTCTCTTGACCTGTGAGTCTGTGTGTATGTTTTGTGTGTGTGTGTTCTTCTCTCGCAGTATTTCAAGGCGCCTGCCTCTCTGTCTTTCTTTAGAATGAGAGGGAGGGCGGGCGAAGGTGGGGGCACGTGTAGAGAACACTGCAGGTGCTTTTGTTACAGGGGGCGGATTATTGCAGCTGTGTTACAAAAACGGCCCCCAGGGGTCCAAAACCGGCCCCCACCCTAGAGGCCTACCGGGGAACCACCTTGTGCCCTGCTGGACACTATGACAAAAGATGCAAACATGTCTTCCAGCCTACGACTCCAGGTAACCGACAAGCTGCTTTGATCTAAATAAAGTATGCATTTTCTTATTCTGTGCTACAGACTCCACTCAAGTATATCGCCTTTTAATTTTAATAATTATCATTGTAAAGCAGATTTGAAAAATGAGTTCTCATTTCAAATCTGCTTTACAATGATAATTATTACAATTAAAAGGCAATATACTTTAGACGAACAAATAAATGGTAAACACATTCGAGCTATCTATTTTATTTCGGTGCAGGAGCATGACGGATGCATGACTTCTTCACACATTCCCAATGTTGCAGAGCGGCAGCTGCGAGGCGTAAGCAGAACGCTCCAGCAGGGAGGCCAAGGCTCAGCTGATGCTGGGATGCCAATACTGCATTCATGCACAGCTGGAGCGCGCGCTCCAGCTATTATCTCTCAGGAGTGAAACTGAGCAACAGGTGTGCATTTCCAAACCGGGCGAAAAATTCCTAGAATTTCGTTTTGCAAAGAAAACAGAGGAAGCGTTCTTATATTCCAGACATGGGACAGATGTCACTAGTGGAACATAAACACTCTAGAAGTAATTATTGAAAAATATGTATTTCAATTGCACTGAAAAAAATAATGACAATAAAATATTTGGTGGAAAGCGTTACTTATATGAGTGGTCATTTGGTGATGCATGAACTGTTTAAAAACAAAGTAAGCCAAAAACTTGTAACTAAGTTGTAGCCTGACATTCGTTCAAGATGCCCTCCTTTAGGGCACAACAAATACTGAAAAACAAATTCACCGATTGTGAGCACATTTCTTTATATGCTCTGAATGGTAACGTGTGATCAATGTTTTTTATTCATTTTGCAAAATGAGAATTTCATTGGGATGTAATCAAAAGAAATATTTTCCTCACAGCTCTTGGCCTGTGTCGCCAGCCACGTTTTCCCAAAAAATGGTGATATAAATACATATATACATTTATGAACGCAGAAGTGCTTTTGGTCAGGCCTCTTCAACTATTGGTCTATTCAAGTGTCATTCAGATTTTGCTTCCACCAACCACAGTATACAGAATACGGCAATTGGTAAACCCACTTTAAACATTGGCTCTATACACTGTGGGGGTGATGACATCTTGCTCTTCCATATGTACACTTCTACATAAAAATAGTCCACTTGAGTGGATCTGTTAGGCAGATCTATGTTTTTATGTCTCTTTTATACGTGTTAATTGATTTTTGTAGTGCTTCATTTGATTTTCAATTATATGGACATCCCCTATGCACCGTCATTTTTTGCTTTGTATTATTGTTAAATTTAAATATTTATTATTTGCATTAAAGAAATAAAAGCAATACAGGGTTGCAAAGGCCAGACCTATTGATTATGCCAATGCTTGTTACAGTTTTGGACGTGCATTGGGTGGTTTCTAATGAGCAATTCCTGCCTTGAAAACAAGCCCAGCAGTAAACATGGTTGAGAGGAATCCTTGGAGTGTAAGGCTTTTCTGAATATCCCAAAACAGAGATGCAAAGAGGAAGTACACTGTGAGCTGCAAAATGAGACAGGTTGGTGATAAGGAGGCGCACAAACGTGCATGTGTGAGTGCATGTGTTTTGTAATCTGCCATTTCGGTATGTATGGGGAACTTGCATTTCTCCTGTCCATGAAGTACCTGTCATTCGTTTGACAGAATCATATAGTTCTGCTTTCTAGACTTCACCGGCCTGGTGGATTTAGTGAAGCTTGAAGCAGCACTTTCTGAACCTTTAAAGTGCTAGGGTTTATGACCAAACTATTGAGTTTTTGAATTTCGCATATAGGCAGCTCTTTTTTGAGAAATGGAAATGAGACAAAGTACCATTCCTCATGTGAACCACAGAACAAGTTTTATTTTGAGGTTATCTTAGCCATGGAATGTCTCACTTTCATTTCCACACACACATGAGCCACAAGCAAGGGACTGAGATATTTTGGGCCAGGAGGCTCATATGGCCAAGGCGTCAAACTCATACAGTACGGCTTTACACAACTGACAACATTTCAACATTTAATAAAACTGAAATTAAGGTGGGGCTCTCGGGGGCTGGAGGTGGTCCAACCTTCTCTAGATTTCTGTGAGAGCTTGTCAACACTTTGTTGATGCCAGGGTCTTACACTCTTCTCTAGTGAACTTCAAAGGCACTGTAAACTGAGCATCAATAACTGCCTTTGTGTTGAGATGGTGTGTAATTGGTCAGAAATGCCTGCCTACAGGTAGCTAACCTTGCATTCGAGATTATGCTAGACAAACCCCAAACAAGTGGGGATGTGAACTTAGGGAACACCAGGTCATAAGCAAAAGCCAGGAGAGATGTTCAAACAGCGCATCATAAAAGTGGTCCTACTGAAGTCTTGCCTTCCGATGATGCACCCAATTTCTCTGCATATTCTATTTTTCCCTTATTTTCTTAATGCAGAACCTCTTATTAGGTAATCAAAGAGAATAGAAAACATTGAATCAAACATCAAGTCTACATTTTCGCTACAGATCACTTCCTGAAATTACCATTTTCTGTTACTTGCAAACAATGCCAAATCCATAGTGATGGGGTATATCATAGCCCAAGGAGAAATTCTCCTTCTCCATGTTAAGGTCCTCCTTCAATCGCCACAGTTCCTATATCTCTAATACAAAACACATTTAATATTAACTTGACGCAGAACAGTGTAAAATCACAGAAATGCTTGGCTCAGTCTCACTGAAAGCTGCAGACATGTCAAGTAAATTTTACTCCTGTCAAACATTCATGAAAAAAATCTAAACATTTATGCACATCTATGCATCTTCTCACATAGGAGGAACACTGAGAAGTACGGCCAACTTCTGGACTACCCAGTCTTGAAAATGTGCTGCAAACATCTCTATTACACTTAGCTGAAGGAAAACAAACCTAGTAAAGAAATTGTGGGAATCAGCACAAATAAAACAAGGGTATTAGGTTGCTGCTTTTTGGACACATAACTGAGAGCGCCCCCTAGTGGTGAAAAAGGCATCTGCATTGTATTCAGAGTCGACATGAAGGAGTTGATTAGGTGTCACTCATGTCAGTGAGCTGTCTGGAAATTGAAGAGGCCAAGACATTTTCCTACTTTTGAATGGACTAACACTATTGCCCACATCCTCATCTTATATTTGGCCAAGTCGTATTTTACATGTGACTAAAATTTGCAATTCTATCTAGAAATTTGCTAAAAACTGAATGTTTCATCTCACAAGATTTTGTGTGGGTGCAGTAAGATTTTACTCATCATTTCTCAATAGCCTTAGTGCATTAAGTATTTAAGCTCATTCCTTTGACTCCAGTGTCAGGCCTTGGTTACAACAGGGTCTACAGTCGCAAACTAACATGAGCAAATTCTCCTATTTAAATTGTATCACATATCACATCTGGTGGTTGCAAAGATAGGGAACCTTAAAACTGTTGAAAGCAATATTTGAGGTATGTCATAGGGAGCACCAACCCTAACGAAGAAAGTGATGAGCTTGGGTTAAACCTTTGACTTGGATCTTGCAATAGCCTTGCAAAAACACACCAGTCAAACAGGTTAATCTCTAGCAATCCATGCACCATAAAATGCTACTTCTCTGCATCTTTGCACAACACAGCCCCACCCACAGCCCCAAAAAACAGGACTGAACCTGCAACAGCGCAGCCTGGCTGACCTTCAATCCAGCAAAACATAAAATTCCACACCTACTTATGCAGCACTGAACAAGAGCCCACTGAAATACAGAATTTTATATAGACTCCTTTGCACAATGCACAATTCCTAATAAAAGGAAGCCTTCCTCCACTCTCGACCAATTTTTCACTGCTCAAAAACAACTGCTTTAGCCAACAAGCAGCCTTGCCCCAGCAGAACTTCAAATGACACAAACATGGGAGAAAATCCAATAACGTAAATTGTCCTAGATTCTGGAACCCTCTTCATCTATCATCAAGGAAAAATCCAAAATGTAACTGCTGGAGCGGGTAGTACAAAATTTTGTATACCCCCACCCCCATTCTGCATGTTTATATTAATCTGAATAATCAACTAATGGTAATATGAATAATTCGTTTGAGGTGAAAACTCACCAATTATATTAACAAAAGAATTACATGTGGGATTTGCATTTTGCATGGCTAAACTAATTGTATAATAATATATGTACGCATACTAATGGTAGAAAATTAGAATATTGCATGATATATGTTGCTTTGTGATGTAATTGTAAGTTGCACCAGATGACATCACTGGGTGAATTTAAACGCTTTGAATGTTGCTTTTATGCTAGATAATTACTTAAACATAAGGGAATTAGTGAGGGTTTAACATTTTATTAGCCATATCAATGTTTTAATTACGTTTTTGTGTTTGTTTTGCTTAAGTTGACCATTTGGGCCTTCATAAAGATGGCTGACTGAGACGTACGAAGTGAGTGCTGCTGTCTCATGAGGTTTTGGGTGAAGTGCGCATGCGCCACCGCCAGCAACAATGGCCTCGTCCTGACCCAGCAGAGATGTACCCACCAAGGTCATACTGGGAGAGTTGCCAGGACCTCAACAATGGATTGTCTTTAAAACCGGAACCAGCAAGTGTTATGACTTAATCTTACGGACTATGTGAGAACTTTACCGAATTACCCCAAATCTACCAATGAGGACTGTCTAAAACTCATTCTTGATACATTTTGACATTAAAATCATTATAAAATACGGTAGAATAGTGAGGGAAAGAAATTTGCGCGATTTGTCTTGCTGCGGATTTCCTGACGTTATGCTGACGGAGAGGACGGTGACCCGCTGGACAGCTGTTATCCTGAATCTTTGAGAGACTGAGTTGCGGCCTGACTTTGATGAACTTAAAGAGATTTTCCACGACTTGACTGACTTAGAGGACGACTAATAGCCAGATTAGGTAAATATGATGTTCTGCGGTTTGGACGATGATTTTCTAAAAATTTGCAATTTAATTAGATTAAACGATGTTTTGATTAATTGACAAACGTGTTGTGTCGATTATTTGAAGAAATTAGAATAAGAGAAGAGTATAGACAAATGAATTGAATTACCAAACTATAATACAACTAACTGATTCATCGCCAAATGAGTGGAATATCACAAGGTTTGGAGTTAATAAAAGTATTTAATGTGCATTAGAATTTAGGTGAAAAGATATTCCTTTCATTTCAGCGTTTGGAAAACTTATCCCTCTAGGGAAACAGATCAATGAAGTGTGAGTGTTGGTGTTATGGGCCCCACCAATGAATGTATTTGAGTGAATGTGTTATTGCGATATTTGGTCTGTGACGAATGGGGAATTAGACATTCCACGCTGCAACATAACTACTAAAATAATCTTTTAGCTGGTAGCTGAAATCTACACATGCTGTAAATGGGAAAACAGTCTTGGAAAGTAAGGGCACCATGCCTGATCCCGGCTCTGCCTGCTATACCTGGGACTTACCTGGGATCTGGACAACGGGGGGAAATATGCTGACTTTGTCCTGGTGACATTTTCTAACACTGGGACACATTTCAGTAGTGCCCGAGTGCCTGCATGTTGTCTGCATTCTGTCTGGTGCAGCAACCTGCAGGCAGTAATGAGGCTTTTCTTATTTTCACTTCCAGCCGGGAACAAATAAATGCCTGATTTAAACACGCATCAGTTCTTCTTGTTCAAGAATCATCCCGACTGAGAGCCACCTGGAGCCTAGCACCTACATGCCAATGCAATGGAAGGAAAGTAAGGTAACCAGCTTATGACTTCACAAGTACTTTAGAGAAACTATGACTTGGAGGCAGGTTTTTGATGTTGTTCAACCCCTTGTGTAAGAGATGGCATGCACTGTATGATGGCAGGGTTTATCTGTGTGCATGAATTCTTACACTACTAATGATTTAAATGGAACATACTAATTTATTTTTATTTAGTTATTTTATAGTGCTCCTCACCCAGTATAGAGTGTCAGATGGCTTTACATTACACTCAGACACACAATAAATCATACAAGTGTGTGAATCAGTGTACAGCAAATGTTACTTAAGACAATAGGGGTTATAAGGTGTAGGAATTGCATATCGCCAATTCTTGTAGACATTATATATTAAGAGTGAACTGTCAAGAGAACACAAGGTCAGGATATACAATTTAACACTGTGATTGGGGTTGTCCATAGTAACAAGACTATTAATTCCCAGAGGAGCACTTCTTTGCAACCTTAGAATAACATATTGAAGAAGAAAACAATAAGGATCTAAACCCATGACTTTCAGTTAGCATGCAGCTCCTTGTTGCTAGGTCACTGTGCAATATATGAAGGACTGCAACTTATGAACTGAAATTAACAAAATGATCTCAGTGTCAAAAGCAGTAGTCCACTTACCGATCTGCATAAAATACATATCTGCATGTTACACAGTGAGCTTTGCAGCAGGCACGTTAACCCTCGATGCTACTTTACGAGTCAACATGTGGTTGTACAAAACACAAAACTCTCCCAGAAACGCACTAACCCTCAGAGTTATCCTATCACTATATAACCCCCTCAAAAAAGCACACAAATTAAGTAAAGCAAAATATCTATTTCAGTTCATTAAAACCATAAAACATGCTACAAAACATTGAAAGTGAATAATGCTAAATATTGCCTAGTACCGACATTTTGCCCTTGAAAGTCTCATATGATTACACACAAATAAATGAAAACGTATTCAAACATTTTAACATCAATACTGCAAATCTAAAACGGCAAGCAAGTAAAATTTCCTAACCAATAAAAAGCGGAGATAAAATAGTTTAGCATTTGTATATGGTTCGGATATATGTCAAGCCAGAAGACACAACTTTACGGCCCGCAGAGTCTTATATTTCTAGTGACTGTAGTGTCCTACTGGACACGTTGTAGTGTTCAGGCATGTATAGTTACCAACCATTCTTTTGAGGGCCGGCCTTTACACACACCTATCCAACGCAGACGTCACTGGTCAGGTGACTCTGCCAATAAAAATGCCCAAATGCATGTGCTTGGGCCAGTTCCAGTTACCATATACACTATGTCTGTGTCCTTATTTCCAAATTATGTGTGCCTCGGGCCCACAAATTTCCATTGGGGCAAAGTGGGTCTGACCCCACGCGCTGCGTCGCCCTTCAGCCAACTGCGTGAAGGTGGAGGAATGAGAGCCACATTTGGCTGCAACTGCTTCTACCCGCCTGCTGCAAGAGGTCTGAGTTGGGGGGGCAGCGAAAAGGAGAAAGCAGCAACGTCATTGGACATGCCCTGGCCCACAACATGCCATGCCCCTACCTGGTGCGGCACCCGTAAGCTGGCCACTAACCGCCTGCCACCAACTTCCCCGGCGTGAGTAGAGAAGGTGAACGCTCTTCCAATAAGGCGCAGCGTGGCCCCCACGCAATCTGATGTACCGCGAGAGACACTCCAGGGAACAATTCTCCTGCCAGCAGTTGAGTACGGCACACAGCCAGCAGGGATGAAGATAGAGACTAACCTGCCCAAAGCGAACCCCTGCACCTCCAGCAGCCACCGGGCCTGCCACTGACTTTGCAGTACAGACGAAGGAGAAGTGACCCACGGGGCTAGAGTGGCTATCTGCAGTGCCACGCTGAAATAGAGATCATAGTCTGCAAAGAAACGGCCCCGACTTAAGAGACACTTAAGCTGTGTACAAGTAGCTCGGACACTGTACAAACCCTTACCTGCCAGGCAGTGAGTTTCCCCCTCTCATGCTGTGGGCCTAGCTGCCGCCATAGCTCCCAACTGGGTTCAGCTTGGCGCATTCAGAACTTTCCTGAAGCGAAGTGCCCCCCCAGTGAGTGCACCGTAGCGCCATTTAGGAGACGCTAGTCACACTGCACCGGCATACCCTGCAACAGTCAAGGCCCGCAGTCGTAGGAATGACCGCCACAACCTGCAAGGAGAGACATCATTAGCACCACCTGGTGGGTGCTCGTTATGCCACAGAAGCATCAGTCCGAGAAAAGATTTGAGGCAGTCCCGACGAGGCTCATAATCTGCAAAGTGCAAACCGCCCACCACAGATGAGCCTGTAATGGCCTCGCACAGAACAGTAAAGCACACTAATGCCCACTGTGCAAGTGCGGCACTCCACAAACAGCAGGACTGAGCCCGCAGTTGCTCTGAATGTCCTGAGGCCGCAGAAGAGCTTAATGACCCCAGCGTCCGTGAAGCAAGCGGCAGAAAGATGACCGCCTAGCAAGACATTTACCTGCAAACGCTGGTGGAATCCCAGCGACATGCAGGGAGGCTGCACCTGTCCTGATCAGCCCCTGCACCTACAATTCATAGCATGCACCCATGCAGAGTGCCCCAAGCGCCTTCCTGCACAGCGCCTGCACTGCTAGTAAGGATGCAGCGGCCTGTGCATGAAATGACTGGCGCCACCTGTTGTTTGCTCCCGGCTCTGTGCCTCAACGAACAGAGGCAGCAAGAGTGATTGAAGTATGACAGTGAAGTAGAGAGAGAGAGCTCTGTGCCCTTCCCTGAGCACTGCAGGCCTTGATCATCATCAAATGTGTAAAAGATAGAGACACAGTGCCCTCGCCCCCAGGCAGCAAGCACCGAGACAATGCCAGAGAGGAGCCAAGACGGCTGCTGAGGGTACAGCCTCTGGTGGTCACCTGCGGACACTGCAAGGCAAAAGAGACCCTTGTTTTCCATGAGGGTCCTGTTTTCACTGTCTCTGCTTAACGAAAAAAGAAAGATGATAAGAGGAGTCTCACCTGATAAGTGCATATCTCATTGCCTTATAGCGATGAACCCCTAGCAGCCACAAGTGGCCAAGATAAGTTCAGCCAAGGTAGTGAAACCAAAGGCCCAAAGCAGCAAAGCCTAAGTAGGCAGTGCCCAGGAAGAAGATAGGAAGCACAGCAGCAGAGGAGGGTGTCAACCCCCTGAAGTGCATCCAGAGAGTGGCTTCCCCAGAGACAGCACAATGTGCATTAGTCAGAGGCCACACATGGACAAGGAAAGTCCCTGGTGAGAGAGACCTGCAGTGCCCTTGTCCCAGCTAAGACGGCTGACACGAGTTCAATGCAAGTCAAGGAAGAGAAGTCAAAGGCAGCCCAGGTCAATGTTGCCCGCAGTGAAGAGAGCTGCCAAGAGTCTAGTGAAAGGGGAACGTGCGCTGCACGCAAGTGAGGAGATATCCAGGCATACCCCAAATGTTGAATGACCACTACGGCAAGGAAGAACAGGCACGCATGGAGCCAGAAAAGGGCACAAGTTTGCCAGGGGGCACCCAGGCAAAGACAAGGCACAGATACAATGCAAGAGCATCCAAGAGAGCCTCAGAGAGTGAAGAAAAATGCAGCATGAAAGAAGCCGCACCAGCTGGCTACCCAGCACAGTGTGGCCCGCCAGTGACAATCTAACAAGGAGTGACCAACCCTGCCAAGTATGCATGAACCTAGGCAAGACAAAGCGCTGCAACAGCGCAGCATCAAGGTGCAAGCACTGTGCCCTCGAGCGAAGAGGAGGTGAAAGGAAGATACCCACCATCTACGAAGCGAATCACCAAGAAGATCCTCGAGAGGGAGATCACAGAGGAGGGGCCCTGTGTGGCCCGAATGCAGGAAGGAGACTGTGTTCACCCTAAACGCACCAGCATCGCCCCGCAGTGGGCCAAAGACTGCATCGAGAGTGTCCTCCCCCACACTGCCTTAAGATGGAGTTGCCAGTGGCCCAATACAGGCAAGAGAAGAATTGCACACTCCGGCTGCCATGCTGCCACCACTACAGCTCCCTACTGCTTGCGGAAACAATTCTCAGAAGAGGGAACACCCCAAAGTGCGAACTCCAAGAAGGTCCTGGAGAGGGAACCTGAGACATGTGGCCGGACGCCACTCGGCACTCGGGGAATAGGAGAACCAGATCAGTAAATGCACTGAGCCAGAGCCCAACACCAGAGGCCAATGGCTGGACTACAGAAACAATTGGCCATGATGCAGCCCTTTTGTCCGACCCCTGATAAGGTGCATCCCACTACACCCAGAAGAAGAGATGGAAGAGTTACCTGCTGGTCTACACTAGAAACCTGATGACCGACCAAGTTTAGGAGGGAAAGTCGTGAGAGGCCGGGCCTGAAAGGCATGCTTAAGAAGACCCATGCTGCTGATGGAGTGCACCAGGCACACAATCGGCAAACTAACAAGGTGACATGACACGAGAATGACCTGGAGACCACACGGTAGTAGAACTGAGAGTAAGCTGCAAGCACGTTTCTCTGAGTGTCCATCCAGACACAGTCACTGACGGCTCAGCAACCCAAAAACAAGTATGCACAAGGATCCAGATGCTTTCCCAAAGGCAATGGAAACACCTGGCCATCATCACTCCCGGTGGTCAACGACTCAAGAAAGAAGTCCTGCAACCATCCGGGCAAGTCGTCACCACTTGTTTTTCAGGTACACCACACAGCTGGCAACTCCATTATGCCATCCCAGGTCAAGTGCTTCAACACCACCACCCCTTGAGTATCGAACGCTCGGGCTGGAGTCCTACACCATTGCCATACCAACTGACAAGAAGCACCAGTGACGATCTGAAGAACCACTGACTACCTGCTCACCTGGTTTTTATCCAGATCCTGTTAGCGAGAGCACGTATTGACCAAGACCTATCTACCCCTGTAGTTGCGGAAGTGGTTAGACAGCGGCCTCTTGGCGGTCTTGCAGCTGCCTCGAAGTACGCACACTTGCAGCCCCAGAACAGCCCACAAGCAGTCCCGTGGCAACCCAACCAAGGGTCCTCTCTCAAGCGCAACAGATTGACTTGATGTTGCCTCAACGTCCGATTACAGGAAGGTAGCAAAGCCATCTAACGGAGACTCCATCAAGGACTGTCTACAATGGCTCAAGCAACACCATTGTGCACCTTTGCAAAGGATTCCGGCCACACTCCTAACGCACCCTGTTTCTGAACTGTTGAGACCTACCACAGACCGTCCTCATCATAAGCAGAGTGGAACAGCTCCAGACCATGGACACATTTCCACTGGTATGCTGCAAGAGTGCTGCTGATGTATCCAAGCCAGCATCTGTGTCCTAAACCACTTTGGTTAAATTATGAATGCAAGCCGATATGTTCTGATGCAGTCGTGTCATCAGCCCACATGTCCACTGCTGTCCCGCTGTTCGACTTTAGAAGCTGATGAACCCTGTGCTGTTCATTTTTGTTATTATTTTATTCCCATAGGTTGGACTTGTGTGGTTTTTGTTTTTCAATAAGGTCTACAGTAGAGATGATTATGTATTATAATGGAACCCAAACTTAACGATTAAGGAGGCAGTCTATTTTCGAAAGCAATTTTACTTTGGGTTACCTTGAATTGACAGATAGTACATAGTAAGAGAGCAGCTGCACATGCATTCTACGAAGTATGACTCCGTGGCGGAAATGACGTATGCAACCCGGAAGCGTTTCTGACCTGACTCTAGTTGTACCGTGAGCGCAATAGTATGGCGGACCCGGCGCAATGGAACCACGTGTGGGTAGGAACCGAGACCGATATCTTAAAGGGAATGAGGAGCAGTAGTTTGATACATTATTACCGATGTATGTTATGGCTGCGGCCAATCCCGTGCTCAGAATGCACACAGAAGCAGTTTGCACAGTTCAACCATTGTAATTGCATTTGTATAGAGCTTTCTCCAACTGACCAGGGTTTGAAGCTTTTTTAAGGCGAACTCTGTTTTAGTTGTTAGTCTGTTATTTCATTAACGCCATCACACTTGCTGGCACATGCATCAAGCAAAATACCCCACGCAAAAATTGCGATTCGGTAAAATAGCCGGTAACCAACAACAAAACAACACTTTCCAATGCATCAACCCCAATAGCGAAAATCCCTGATAATCGCAAAAACTGCTCCCGCTAAATTAGCGATTAGCAAAATAGCGATTTTATAATAGCGAAAACCAAAACTGCTCCTGCTAATGGTGATTAGCTAATAACGAATCGCAAACCAATGCATCAAAACTCATTAATGGCAATTTTCCGCAAAATCGCAATTTAGCAAGAGCAGACTAAGGGGAATCTCAACCAGGAAGTAAAGTTGAGGAATACAAAAAAACCAAATGAAAACATTGCATCACAGGTGCAACCAATCTGAAACCCTTTAAAAATGCAACAGGAGACCCTGTAAGCCGTTCACAATGGAAGCCTTCTACGTGCTAGCAAGGAGGATGAGGATAAATGCAGCAGCCCAGCGCAGGCGGAGGATACAGGAGAGGGTATTCCGAGTGCGCATATCATTGCTGGGCCAAAATGAGGAAGAAATATATGATAAGTATCGTCTGAATCGTACAATAATAATGCGCCTCATAGCAGTTTTGGAACCCCTACTGCAGCACCAGACCCGTAGGACCAATGTCATTCCGGCACACGTCCAGGTCCTTTGTAGCCTGCACCTACTGGCATCAGGCAGTTTCCAGGGGGTCGTAGCGGTAGCCGGAGGTGTATCCCAAAGCGCAGTCTCACGCTTCTTCCGGAAATTCCTTGAGGCCATGCTGACAATGATCCATATCCACATCACCTTCCCCACAACCCCACAAGAGTTGAATCAGAACAAACTTGAGCACTACCAGGTGGCTCAATTCCCACATGTCATTGGATGCATTGACTGCACGCATGTCCCCATCTGTCCCCCTCAGCCAACGAGTACATCTTCAGAAACAGGAAGTCTTACCACTCCATCAATGTCCAGGTCGTGTGCAATTCTAAGCATATAATAACGGACATCGTAGCACAATTTCCCGGAAGCACACATGATTCGTATATATTCCGCCACAGTGGCATCCACAGGCGTCTGCTCGGCGGTGAATTTGGAGAGGGACACCTACTTGGTAAATACATATACCTATTTGTGACATCATTATACCAAAGGTGATTGCATTACTGTGGCTAACCCTTTGCCTCCCACCTTGTAGGTGACAGCGCATACGCCTTGCACGAATACATCCTGACACCTTACCTCAACCCAGCCACACCACAGGAACAACGCTGCAACGCGGCACACATTAGCACAAGGAATGTGGTTGAAAGGACATTTGGAATACTAAAAAGTCGCTTCAGGATCCTTCACAAGACTGGTGGTACTCTACAGTACGACCCCGAAACCTGCTGCAGGATTGTGGCAGTATGTACCATGCTGCACAACATTGCCACAAGAAGATGCATACCAATCGAGATGGACGAGAATGACAATGATGGTGACGACCAACCACACGCACAACACCGACAGGCACATGTGGCAAACGCAGCCGAAGGTCAGAGGAGACGTGCACACATCACACAACATCATTTCTGAGGTAGGTGAAAATGAGCCATCAACAAGAAGTTGCGGATTGAGAATGTTTTATTTACATGTGTACATGTAAAACAAAAGAATAATGTTGAGAAAATTGTGACGGTGATTGCATAGGATGATTAAGTCCAAATAAAGGTTTCCAACAGCACTGGAGGGCAATCACAATGTTGAAAGGGCCAATGGTTATGCCACCATGGCCTGATTGGTGGATATACAGGGCTAGCGCCTCTTGCCACGTACCCCCAGCCTTCTGTCGCATGACTCTGCAACATCAACCTGATGTGTGCTCGTGGATGTGGAGCTGCGCAAACTGTGCCTCCTGCTAGTGCTCACTGGCACAGACACACTACTCAGGCTCGATGCCTCCTCACTACCCTCCTCCCCTTCTAAGTTGCTGGCAATCACAGTCCCAGACTGGAGGTGTTCCACGGCAGTGGTCACTTGGGCTAAGGCCTATGCAACGTCCCCACAGAAATGGCCAAGATCTATCTGTAAAGACACGGAGCGCCATGACAATACTGCAGTGGTGTTGCTCAGCTTTGTTATGGCCCTGGTATTGGATGAGGTACGTACCGAACTCTGCCGATGCCACCTACGCCAAGAGCGTTGTCCTGCAAGAACTGCACGGGTGAGCTCCTGTAGGTTATGGTTGGTCTGTCGGGTTCCCTCCGCAACAACTGTACTGAGGTCACGCACACAGTCCGACATAGTGCTAATGTTTTTGGCCAGCTTTAAGATCTGCATGTTGATGGCGCCATGTGTCTCCCCTGCAGGCGCTGCACACGAAGCATCTGCGACTCCACGCCGCCATATAGATTTGGTGCCAGTTCCACATCGGCCGCAATGCGGGTCCTGGGCCTGCGCCGGCGTCCTAGTGGGAGCTGTGCTGGTGTTGGAGCTGGTGAAGGGACCCTTCGCTGGCTTGGGACTGTTGTGGGTGCTGGAGTTGGCTTTGGTTCCATTTGTGGCAGTGCGGGTATGTTTGCCCTGGGTTTTGGTGGTGGGGGTGGTGTACATTCAGGCTCCACGGGGGTCTCTACATCTGTCTATGCAGGGGTCTCAGAGATGATGAGCCGGTCACTGTCCTCGGAGTCCACCTGAGCTGCATATGTGTGTGAAACAGTGCAGTGTTAGTATTATTTGTTCCAAAATATGATTCTCACATGGCCAACTTCGTACATAATAAATTACTGATCTAAACTAACTGTCTGACGTGAGGTGTTGTTATGTTTAATTGGGCATTGATGACTATCCATGGCCACTTGGCGCACATGACTACAACTCCCATGATGCTTCTTGTGTATGAGGGAATATGTGGAATGGACTTATCACTGTACACTTTGATTTGCCTGGGGGGATGTGCATGGATGTACAGTCCGCATAGTATTAGCGCTTGCATGCATCTTACCTGGTTGTGTACTCGCTGCGCCGGAGGTGTCCAATTGGGTGACTCCCACGACTGCCTCGCGCTCTATGGCCCCCTAAATGAGGTCCTCCAGGGCTGTTTTAGCTGGTGCTGTAGATGGTCCCCCTCCCATGCCAGCTGCTTCCTTCACCCTTTCGGCAATGCACTACTTGGCACGCTTCCTGAGGTCATACCACCTCTTCTTCAGGTCTTCTATGCTGCGGTGGGTGACTCCAACAGCATTTACTCTCTCCTTGATGCGCAGCCATATTTTGCGCTTCTCAGCCTTTGGCACCTTCAGGGACAACTTGCCAAACAGTTTGTTGTGGCTGCTGCTCACCCCCTCTATCAGGTGTTCAAGTTCCCTGTCCGAGAACTTCATCTTCCTCTTCCTTTGTGTGGCACTG
Organism: Triturus cristatus; assembly: GCF_964204655.1. Taxonomy (NCBI): domain Eukaryota; kingdom Metazoa; phylum Chordata; class Amphibia; order Caudata; family Salamandridae; genus Triturus; species Triturus cristatus. The sequence continues at coordinate 21,410,338 of NC_140584.1, forward strand.
GTCCCAGCAGCATTTTTGTCCATCCTGGCTAGGTGTACAGTAGCAGGATTTTGAAGGTGATGTGTCTCTGCTCAGCTTCAGTGCTCTGCCTCCTCCTCTGAGGTTCTCAGGGCACTGTATGAAGCATGAACTGAATAACTTCCTGGTTGTGATGTTATGAGCCTGCTTCTTACGCGACCGGCATTTTGCGAATTCGCTAATACCGAAATCGCTATTTGCTAGTTTGTGGCTTGGCGACTCGCAATCATGTTTTCGGTATTATTTTAGCGATTTTTAAGAGATCGCTAATATTTACCTATCGGGTACATGCATCTCATTTTGCGATTTATTAATTGCGATTCCTTATTTTTCCCTAATAAGGACCCGCTTTTGCGATTTTTGATGCATGTGCACCTTGGTCGATAACTGTCCTCCAAATTGGTTATAATAGTGAGCGTTGTTGGATTGGTCATTGGTAAGTGCGCTTGGACGTAGGTTAAAGATAAACTGTGAGTAGTGACGTGGTGTATCTGATGCAACATGGGCAAGTTGTAGAACGCTTAGTGTGGAGGCTGTGAGAACCTAATGATTCCTGGCATTTGTGTGCTGAATGATGCCTGGAAGTTGATTCTAGTTCGAGGGAGAATGCAGCCTTCACAGGACCTGTCGGGCTATCAATGTGACTTAAGAGCCTAGCATGACTCCAGACTTGTGTGTGAAGTGCACTGCCCGTCTTTCTGGTGACTTGTTGTTAAAAGACCCCACGTTGACTTGCAGCAGGAATTTGGCAACAATTGGGTCTTGGTCCTGACCGAGGAGGAGTGCTGCACCGTAATGGAGGGAGGCCCTGTGAGCATGGAGGAGTGGTGTGGGATTGCCTACTCTCAGATCCACCTGCAAGTCGTTTCAGTGCTGGCGGCTGGCTTCCTTCAAAAATAGATGGGCAGGTGTTGCGAACCAGCAGCATGGGGCATACGGACCTACTCCAACTCTATGAGCCCCTGGTCATTATTCACTAACAAATTTTCCCCATTCCTCAACCTGCAGTTTCTGATCCTCCTATTTTGGTCATGATGGCGATGATTCAAAACATACTGGCCCCTGTGATAAAACTTCAGACGAAGCAAACCACTTGCAAACTCACACTCTTGAAATGTTAGCATCCATATTTAGTGCTCTCAGTTATAACAAAGTGGCCCTTACACACACATCTTAGAAAAACTGGGCAAACGTTTATAGTCTTCGCATGAAACGTCTTCACCAATTTTATTAAGCATCACCAATCTTCAGAGTACTCAGTACATGATCCAGTGTGGGATTCAGTGGTCGAAGAGGTTTGCATGTCGTTTCCTGGTGTTATATACGCTGCACAATCTCAAAATCTCTTTAGTCAGGAATAAAACAAAGAAGGGAAAAGTCTCAGATAATTCAAAAATCATACGAAAGAATTAAAGGGAGTTGAATGCCTCAAAGCAGATTAAAAAGAGAAGAATAACAATAGCCTATGGGCGAGCCATTAGCTTCGTCAGTGCAGTGGGGGTGGTGAATGGGAAGGTCAGGTGGAGGTGGTATATGAGAAGGCTGGCAAATTGGTGGAGAGTAGATCAGTAAATAAAAGCGCCATGACGTGGCGATGGCACACTGCGAGCTGCTCTTACTGCATTAATAATGGACACTAACAGCACTACACATTCACAGACAGCTGCCATTCCATAGTGATATCTTACTAGAGATGCTTTCACTGCAGCGATGGTAATGGTAGCTGAAGTACTGTTGTGACACTAGACACTACCAGCACAACACTGTAAGGATAGGCCAGAGTGAAAGTAAAAGTGCCAGCACACTAGGATTGGCCTTCATGCAGTGGCTGTGCATTTGAATGTTTCCATACTGCAATGGAATCACCTTAAGGCTGCTACTAGCATAGCACCATGCGTTGCATACTGCACTGGCATCGCACTAGAAGCTTTCCATGCACTGGTACCTGTCCTGATTTCAGTGACATCAAAGTGAGAACTGCCCTAGCTGCACTTTACTTGCACTAAGCTCCTTGCACTAAACAACCTCGCAGTGGGCGCTGCCCTCACTACAATAAGAACCATCACTTCTCCCCAATCATCTGTGTCTTTTCTCTCACTTGAATTATCACGCTCTCTTTCTCTTGTATTTCTCCTCCTGTCTTTCACCTCTCTCCTATTACACACCTGTCCCCCAGACAACACCCCCCTGCTCTAACAGTCTGCCTTTCTCTTCCTCTGTGCACCTCAAACACTGCACGGCATGCATGTTAATTTACACACAGTTACACAAACCTCTTTGTAGGTTCCAATTAGAATAAATGTAATTAAAGTTTATCAATAATTTAATGTATTAATCTTTAGACCACTGCTAAGAGTTCAAATACCACGTTCACTGCCAAATCTACTGCCACACTTATAATCACTGCCACACAGTCCATTGCAGTAATGTGTGATAATATAATGCATGGCTAAACACTTATAAGGTCTCAAAGGCGAGACCGATTGCATTGCAAATGCTTGTTTATAAATAGGATGAGGCACCAATCCTCTTCATGAGCCTGGTATAAATTCTGCAGCCAAGTAATGGTTAAATAGCTCATGGAAATATTTTGACCAATACTCCAGGTCTTGTTTATAGATTGCCGCTGGCAAGCCATTTTGTCCAGGAGCTCCATCTCCCTTGCCTTTTTTAATTCACTCCTTTATTTCACTAAGGTGGTAAACCAAGGTGCAAAAAGAGGCGGCTTCACATTTCCCTGGAAGTTCAGAGTCCTCAGCCTGATATAGCTGCCTAATGCGGGATATCCATGTTCGCTGGTCAACACTGTTGCCTACTAGCCAGCTTTGGCATCATTTCAGACAATTAATGAATCACCATAAGTCCTTTTGGTTCTTGCCCTTGCATGCTTGAAAAGTTCCAGCCAATTCCGATCTTCCTCCCTCCGTATGCTCTCCCACAGTGCTCTTTTATAAGTTTTTCTTAACTCATTAACCTTCTTTGTGTGTTCTATGGGATCCTCCAGGTTTTTTGATTTATTAATTTTTTGTCCAAATTTTTCCACTCTGTCCTTATAGTACAATTTACTTTGGTGTATTTTACTTGGGTGATTTGGGGGCCACTAAGGGCTTCTAACAAATGCTTTTAGGCTGCAATGGGGTCTCTTGTCTGCCAGATGTGTTGTAGTGTGTTAAGAAAAGCTGTTCCGTGATATTCCCTTTCATTGATGAAGACCTGATTGAGAAACTAAAGCTGATATTGGCTGTGCCACATTGTTGTCGCTTCTAATGATAATCTGCTCATGATAGTGGTCACTTTTGCATCTTGGATTTTTTTGCAGACCTTTTTATCCTGTCAAACAGACTTATTGAGATGGAAGTATAGTTCAGCACGGATTAGGTTGTTTGAACCTTATGGGTGTAAGGTATGGACACATCTGGAGGGAAGCGAGCAATCAGCACCTGAAATCCCAGTCCCTCTAAGGTTGAGAGAAATGTTGTAGTCTATGTGATCCAGAAAACTGTATTTCGACAACTGATGTGGTATTCCGCTTCGAGCATCAATTCTGCCTAAGGAGCCATCTTCCCTCAAACGACTGTCACGGTTTGAATTAAATCCTCCATTACTATCCAGGGGATATTGCCATATTTGGAGGAAAGATATTTCTACCAAGATGTGTTTTAACATGTTAATTATTTTTTTCTTCATGCTCGATCTTGGCTTAATGTGTATGTTTATTATCACTTGGAGCTATCCCGGACAGTGGCGGTCACCACAATGAACAGGTGGAGGGCGCGTGGGAGCGCGAGAGGGGATCGCGGAAGGGGGAGCGCAGAGGTGGGGGGGCGCAGAGGTGGGGGAGCTATAATAAAAAATTGGTGCAGTAGAAGCACCAATAGCAGCAGCAGCAGTGGATCAGCAAGTCGTGGGCTTTCGCCTCCCGGAAGCACCCAAAGATCCCTGCAGCAGGAGTCTTAACTCAGTAAAATATTTTAAAATGCAGACTTTAATACACTCTAGTAAGCTAGAGTAAATTTGCAGTCATATTTGTCTTTGCGCCAATTTCTTTCCAACAGATTCTTTTTTAAATATATGTATAAATTGACTGTCGGATTCTGCTTTTTAAGCCCCACCAACTCTTTCCTCTGTCACACACTGACCCCCCAATGTATGGGTTTTACTAAAGGTTAAAAGTACAAACAACGTCAAAACACATGACCAAATACACGGCAACCTTAAGTGTGGCTGCTAATCAGTGCTTTAAATGGGCCGGTACTCACCGGTACTGAGTATTGGCACTTATACATTTTCTCGCATTGAGTACCGGCACTTTTCCTTGAATAAGGAGAGTACCGGTACTCATGAGGGCCTGACTTTGATGCAGGTGGCGCTCCGGTCATCAATCACCTCGTACCTTGGCAGCACCTTCGATTCTTAATCACAGTGGAAGCCTGGGCTGGACTTGTACAAGAGAACAGCTGCTCTTGTCACCATTACACAGTGATCTGCATCAGAGCAGAGGTGTGGCTTCAGGGAGGTTAGCTTATCCTTTGTTTTTACACAGCGGGGGCAGAGAGGTGGCTATTAAACCTAACGGGCGAGGGTGTGAGAGGCATTGTTCAGGGAAACACTGCTGCAATGACACTTCTGTGGCATAAATCGCTCTATGTAAACTGCTGCCATTAGACTTTTTAACACAAATTCGCCATTATATCTATGACAAGACAAGATGTTGAGCACTATGTAAAAGTCAAATACTTGATATTGTGTATCTACAAAACACATACAAGCATTTTTTCAGTTACTGTTGCCTGTGGTGGGTATTTTCAATATGCCTGTACAGAACAAAAAGTGTTTGCTTACTTTCACTATCTCTAACCATCGTTTCACAACTAAATTGCCTATTTGCATGTCTAAATATAATGGGATCTCGGTACCAAACTCACTGATCCCTGTGAAAAATATGATATGCTCTTTGAACAGAGATGTTTGCAGCCAGCGCTAAACCATCCAGGCTTTCATGCCACAAGGAAGTACACAGCTGTATTTTAATCAAAAGCCAATGTATGTAATGCATGACTAGGTAAGTGCATATAACTCACACTCATGGTTGCAATTTATTGCAAATTGTGATCGGACGGCAAAAGCAGGAAAATTTAAACGCTTTATCTATTTGCATCCCCAGGTGGTCATTGGTACAAGTTATTGGAGTACAAGCACAGGAAACATATTTTATTTGTAATAAGTCTCCTCTCCTGACTGGGTGTTCATGTCAGTAGCCATATTTCAATTCAGACAGACCCTCTTGCCATTTGTAACGTGATGTGAATGTCTGTTGCTTTTTTAAATATTTATTTCTTCGACAGTTAAAAATTCAAGAATACATTTGACATTTACTATATTAAGTATATGAGGCATATAATATGTTATTATCTTAATTAACATACGTGGGATTGCAATAAATACTGCAAAGTAATGTCAACACAAGATTTTAAAGCAATTCATATTATTCAACAGAGACTTTTTTCAACATGTGTGCTGTGTTACGTTACAGGTGTATATTTTAATTACATAGAGTGTATTCAGAGAACGCAGTTAGATACCTTTATTCATCTAAAATCACACATGCAACCTGTTTATTCTGTCCACCACTCCTTTTCAATCACATAAAATGGAATGTTGAAAGGTTGAGCCACCAGCAGCAACTTCACCAGTGTCTGTGTCAACATTTCCTATCCAGTGGCAGCAAGAGAGAGAATATGCCGCTTACTGAAGCTACACAAAGTATGTCCCTTGGAAAGCAACTCCGGTTTCCATTTTAGACAGAAACACCCACTAGTGCAAAGAATGAAAAGAGTGTCTGATGAATTGCTCGCTTTTTTGCAGCTAAGCATTTACTAATCGTATGAAACAGGAAGCCTGTGCCTTTCTCTTAAGTAAGAAAGATTGGGGCTCCATAAGTAGCAATAAAGTGGATAACTCTGGTGGTTAATGCGTTTGCTAGAAAGATCTGTGTGCATTGTAATTTAAGGTTCAACTCACCATAAAATTGCATAGAGGGTCATTGTGCCTACTGGAAAGCTTAGCATGCAACATGTAGATCAGAGATTTGTGTTTTTTTATGTACATTGCTCAGTTGGTTACTGTTTTTGTTGCAAAGATCCTTGTCTTCCCTGTAGGTCACATGTTACCATCCTTGGCATATATCTTAGTGAAATGTGCCCCTGCGGCAAGGACCTGCATGCAACAACAAGGCATAGATATAGAACCTCTTTCTGTTTTTTTCACAATCTTTTCATTTTTTAAGGTTGCTAAAAAAGGGTTACTTTGGGTAGTAATAAACACTTTTTAGTAATTGCTATATAAATGGTTATTAGTGTAAAAAGCTAATGGACAGATACATCCGATATTCTAACAATGCATGCAGATTTCTTGCATAAAAACCTTGGAAAGGTCAAAAACTTAGCCCTGCCCCTTGTTGCCTTTAGCACCGCCCTTATGCCCGCCCCAAGCTTCACCCCCAGTCTATCCCTCCTTTTGATGAATACCTGCACTTATTTTTGTCCATTTAAAGCACTGCTGCTAATAAGATAAAATGAATTCCAAGTTGTACTCACAGGAGTGGAGGCAGTGGGCTGCGGTCTGGGTGGGTCGAATGTACTCACTCCTAGCTGCAGGTGCGTCCCAGAAGCTGTATCCTCGAAACCAAAGACATGACAGCCGGCCCCGCTGGAAACAAAAAAAGGAAGGTGGCATTGAAGAGCAGCCGCAGATCTCCCAAACACACACACTATCACTTAGTTCCACTGCTTAAAAGGAAAGAACCCTTCTGACGTGACCTGCGCTGGACAGTATCGGGGCCTAAGGGAGTGGCGAACGCAGAGGAAGTGCTTACAGTTGATATAGTGTATAATTAGATCGGAAGTGTGGGAAACTGAAGCGGAGTGCAATCAGAGGGGCACCTAACTCCCCACAAAGTCTCCGTGTGCGTAACTGATGAACGAGACTTTGAAGGAAGCTTCACGGCCAGAGAATTGAACAGCTTGCCGAAGTACCCAGTTAGTTTGCAGACTAGATGTCCATTGAATGAGATGCCGCTCCCTGGCGGGCCGTCTTCATTGAAAAAACGACGGCCAATGCAGCTAAGAAGGTCCCTGTTCTGAAGCAATATCGGTTTGATTACATTTCACACTACCATATGTATGCTAGTCAATCACACACATTGAAAAACATCAAAAGCAATTGGGCACAGAGCTCGCTATTTTAGGCACTGTTCCCTTCCATAGTACGTTTTCTCTTCTGGATAACCAACTGTCTGACAACTTTAATGGGATTAGACCAAACACAATCATCAGTACTTAGAAAATAGCACAGATGTCCCAGCCAATAGGCATGCTTTAGTCTTTTGATGTGCCTTTTGCTGTTTTAAAACCCTAATTGTTACACCTGATATACTAATAAATAGGAGACCTTGTTGAAAATGTTAGTGCTCCGCCTCTGCTTTTTGTCCTTTTCCGCTCCCCTTCTTGACTATCCCACTGTTTCCCTGGCATTCCCATGTTCCTTTCTTCCATGTCTTCCTATGTGTCACACCACTCTATCAGGCTCCTCGCATTGCTCTGCGTGCTTTCTGCTCTTGTGCTTTAATGCCATTTCTATGCTCCGCTCAATGTGTGCGTATGTATATTATCTACTGGTGGTAGCCAGTAGATAGTTATAGTTAGGACCGAGTTTCCATAGGAAATCTCAAAATTCTATTTTGAATAACTTTGGCGCCGGTTGACGAATCCTGGCAAAATTTTCAAAACTAATGGGGCGCTCCGCTCAGCTCCTACCCTGAAAGTCTTGGGGTGATTCGTCAAGCGGGGGATGAGAAAAAAGGGGGGTCCCAAAACGCGTTTTCCCCATGCATTTTCCCATAAGACCTTTAGTCGAAGGTACAGCCCGAACGGCTGAACAGAATTACTTGAAATTTGGCAAAGAGGTAGTCCTCAGGTCAGGCATGTGCCTTTTGCATATATGGTGTCAATCTGTTCAGTTGTTCCTGAGAAAATTGCAGTTAAAAGTACATAAATATCTATAGCCGCGCACTGCGCACACCATAACGTGCGCGAGCGTAATTCTGATTGGTGGTTACATGTCAGTCAACATTCGAATCGGTCGAAATCAGGAAGTGTCGGCCGAAAGGTGGAGAACGTGAAAAGGGGGCAGGGTAGAGAGTTCCTGACCCCCTAGCCTTTGTCAGGGGTTCCCTGAAGGACCCCGAAGGGTGAAAAAAAACATTATTTTTTTTTTTCAATAAATACCGGGGTGCGCGCACGGTGCGCGCACGGCAGAAAAAATCATTTAAAAAAATAGAATTAAAAATCAAGTGCAAGTGTTTAGATGTTGGTTGGCTCTAAAAAGAGCCGTTGTGTTAATTGAGGAACAGAGGAACAAAAAAAAAAAAAATTATGGGGTGGGGCATGTGTGCTGCTGTATCTTGGTCTCTAATGCTAGTGTCACCATAAGAGAGAACAGCATTGCACATATTGCACCGTATATGAACCCTCTGGAACAGAGGGTGGATATCCAGAGGTCGAGAAGAAGGTGAAGCTGCGGCCACAGATCAAGTGCTCGGCTGAGCTGCTGGCTGAGCTGCTGGAGGGTTGTCTCTTGCAGCTCGAGTACACTCCCGAGCATAAGCCACAGGATGTACTCCACTAAAGTGCCTTAACATAGAGTAGATACTAAAAGAGTATTTTTTTTTAGGATCTCCTCTTGATAAGACCACTCCACAATCAGTGCAGGTGTCTTTAGGAGCATTCACCTTCTTCTGGCCCTCTGGAAAAGTAAATTATTTCCAAATAAATGAGTCTTTTTGTTTCCTCTGCCTTGGTGGCACAAAGCTCTCCTCCTCACTCTCAGAAGATGACTGATGCTCTGCCATTTTCAAGTACTGGAAAAGCTGCTCAGCTCCTTCTCCCAGGGAATCAGAAGAAATAATGAGGGGAGTGGGTGTGGTGTTGGAAGATTCTGGAACTGAAACTACTATGAACCAATGAAAAGTGTTGTTTCGTAATCACATGACTTGCCGTGCGCGCACCGTGCGCTCACCGTGCGCGCACGGAGCATGCACGCCTGCGCGTACAGAGCACGCGCGTACGGCGCACGTGCGTACGGCGCACGTGCGCATGCGCTTACAGAGCACGTGCGCATGCGCGTACGGAGCACGCACACATGCGTGTATGGAGCAGGCGCGCATGCGCGTACGGGCACGCGCGCATGCGCGTACGGAGCACGCACGATGTACGCATGCGCACACGGAGCATGTACGTAAGCACACACAGAGCACGTATTCATGCGCGCACGGCGCGCGGACAGTTAAAAACCCTAAAAAAATATATATATTTTTTTAAATTAAACTGTTTATAAGTTTATAGAAGATATTATCTATGCTGTTCAACTTTATAGAAATTTTAAAAAAAAAAGGTCTGAGCCATTCCATATTACAGGATACAGTCAATCTATAACAATATACATAGGTAGCTTATTGTAAAATATATATTTAAAAAATATAATAATTCATTCATAAATTAGCATTTAAAAAACCTTTGAAATTCACTGAAAAAACCATGGGTTTCACACACGTTATAGTTAGGAATTAGCATTTAAAAAACCTTGCAAATTCACTTAAAAAACCATAGGTTTCACACACGTTATAGTTAGGAATTAGCATTTAAAAAACCTTGCAAATTCACTGAAAAAACCATAGGTTTCACACACGTTATAGTTAGGAATTAGCATTTAAAAAACCTTGCAAATTCACTGAAAAAGCCATAGGTTTCACACGTTATAGTTAGCTGGACATTTCACTCGTACAAAACCATTGAAATTCCCCCGTTATAGTTAGTTCAGCTAACTATAACTTGCGCGACCGCAATCCACTGCTGATGACGTCACATATTACATCACTCATGACATGCTCAGTGACATCACTCATGACATCACTGATGACATCTCAAATGACATCACTGATGACATCACTGATGACATCATCCTTGTGTAAGAGTGGCAGACCTCCTCTTATCCTAATATAAACTTTGATACACACATTGAAAAATACAAACTAAAGTTTTGAAAACTATAGAGATACCAATACCAGTTAGAACAACCTATTCAGTAATTCCAAAATCTACATACGCATCCACTCATTCATCAACACTTCTATATAGTCACTCATACATGTACTCAGTCATCATACGTACTCATACACCTATACATCCTGTTACACACCTACACTCATACATAGAGTTACTCACACACATAGTCACACATGCAAATAAACATCCATTTACTTGCATATACAGCTATACACACACCACTACACTTACTTCTACAGAAACGTACACATACTTACTCTATAAAACAATCACTTATAGAAACACATACTTATTTATACAGGAACTCTTCCAATCTCTCACTCTCATATATCCTCACTTATATACATCAATACTCACATATACTAGTTTAAAACATATGGACTTACTCATAAAGACACTATAGAGACAGTCATTCACTCTCTTACTCACCCATACACACACTCATCCACCCATACTGTCCTGCTCACATACTGTCTTCAAAACACATACAAACAGTGAGTTACTCATTCATGCATCTATACGCTAAGTAACATCCCCCACTGAACCACACAGCCACTCATACTGATACTCTAAAAACGAACTAATAACCCATATACACACTCATGTAGCTACTCACCAACCCATGCAGCCACTTATACACAAAGTGAGACACTGATACAGATATTTAAATATTTAAACATTACTCACTAATACTTGTATTCGCTAAGATACTGTTAATAAGTCAGTTATACAATTAATTTTATCAAAAAACCATCCATTTAGACACTCATTTACCCATTTATTCTTCCATTAACCTTTAGATATACATATATAAAAAATATTTATTTTTCAGAAAGACACATATTCACTGGATGATGTCATCAGTGATGTCATCAGTGATGTCATTTGAGATGTCATGAGTGATGTCATGAGTGATCTCACTGAGCATGTCATGAGTGATGTAATATGTGACGTCATCAGCAGTGGATTGCGGTCGCGCGAGTTATAGTTAGCTGAACTAACTATAACGGGGGAATTTCAATGGTTTTGTACGAGTGAAATGTCCAGCTAACTATAACATGTGTGAAACCTATGGTTTTTTCAGTGAATATATATATATATATATATATATATATATATTATCTACTGGCGGTCGCCAGTAGATAGTTATAGTTAGGACCACGTTTCCATAGGAAATCCGCAACATTCTATTTTGAATAACTTTGGCGCCGGTTGACGAATCCTCGCGAAGTTTTCAAAATAGGTGGGGCGCTACGCTCCGCTCCTACCCTGAAAGTCTCGGGGGGATTCGTCAAGCGGGGGCTGAGATAAAAGGGGGGTCCCAAAACGCGTTTTTCCCATGCATTTTTCCATAGGACCTTTAGACACAGCTACAGCCCGAACGGCTGAACAGAATTACTTGAAATTTGGCAGAGAGGTAGTCCTCAGGTCAAGGAAGTGCCTTTTGTAGGTTTGGTGTAAATCTGTTCAGTAGATCCTGAGAAAATAGCATTTAAAAGCATATATATATGTGGGCGGAGCCTAACCACACATCTCATCCTGAGATCTGATTGGCTGTCAGCACTTCATCCAAGAAGTGTTGGCAGCCATCTTGGGACCAATATACATGATAGCACCTCATTAAAAAGCATTGCAGTTAATTGAAGGTTTTAAGACTTTAGTTACATTATAAATCATTTGTTGATGGTACCATACTCATTTTAGGAATTGTGGTATGTTCTAAGGTGATTTCACCATGTGAAAAAGCCTTCTGCTGGGATATCATGATTGAGAGAAAAATATTTTCTCATGCTTTTACCACAGAGGTTTGGAAGGTGATCTATAGGCTAAACTGAGAGCTTATTTTCTGTAAATTCACATTATCTTTCTCAGTCATGTGAGAATGAAGTCTGACATTCTCAGTAAAACATGTACATCCAACAAGGGCAGAGACTGTCAGTTGATTCCTTTGTGTTCTACTGCAGCTTCCCAGAGTGTTCCAAAGAACTACTAGAGCGCTAACAGTCCTACTTATGATAAACGTATGGCACACCTGAAGCCATCTTGCTTGGATTAAAGTGGTAACTCTTAAAACATTTAATTTAAAAAGGATCAAAATGAGGGGGTTCATTTTTCAATAAAAAGTATGATTAGTGCTGCAGAAAGAAAAATTAGGGCACATTTTGAGTGACTTCTCAAATCCTCTTCTATTTCATTAAAAAATTCTGACATGCAGACTGAAACATGCACTTTCAATACCAGCAGCAGTTTTCCCTGGTGAGCAGTAGCTTTACTACAGTGATCTAATGAGCAAAAAGAGTGCTAACATTCTGAATTTATGGCAAATGTGTGACACATCTGAATGCCTTCTTGATGGAATCAAAGTAAAAAACTGAAAGTATTTCCTACTGAGGAGACTGCAGTAAATGAGGAAATTAGGAAACTTCATAACAAATAAGTCTCCCAAGATGGCCACCAGAGACAAAAGAGCCCAAATGTAGCCCAAATATCACCCAGATGTAGCCCAAGTATAGCCCAATGACAGAATGTCCCAGAATGTTCTTAAAAACAACTAGAGCGCTTACTGTCTTCATTATGACAAAAGTATGGCACACCTGAAGCCATCTTGATTGGAATAAACTGGTAACACTTAAAACATTTAATTTAAAAAGGAACACAATGAGGAGGTTCATTTTGCCATAGAAATTATGATTAATGCTGAAGAAAGAAAATGAGGGCACATTTTGAGTGACTTCTCAAATCCTCTTCTATTTCATTAAAAAAATTCTGACATGCAGACTGAAACATGCACTTTTAATACCAGGAGCAGACTTCCATGGTGCAGTAGTTTTACTACAATGATCTAATGAGCAACTAGAGTGCTAACATTCAGAATTTATGGCAAATGTGTGACATATCTGAATACCTTCATGATGGAATCAAAGTAAAAAACTGAAAGCATTTCCTACTGAGGAGACTGCAGTACATGAGGAAATTAGGAAACTTCATAACAAATAAATCTCCCAAGATGGCCACCGGAGACAAAAGAGCCCAAATGTAGCCCAAAATCACCCAGATGTAGCCCAAATATAGCCCAATGACAGAAGTGTGCAAAACACTTATTATTTTGTGTTTTTGCAGTGTTATATAGTGCAGACTTGTCAGGTATTGGAGTGCTTTACATGAGCATTGGTTACATCACACAAGAACACATTCATTTTGGTTGTAGACATGGGGAGACTAAGTGATTTGACCAGAATCACAGAATGTCGAGCTGAAGCAGAAACTTCAACCTGGTTCCCCAGTTGCAAAGTCTGCAGTTCTGGAAGTAACACCACATCATCTCCCCTAAGTGCAACATTTAATCAAGTGGTCAACTGGATAAAAAAACATAAAGATAACAAATAATTTAAAAGTGCTTTGTCGCTATTTGAAAACTCAGAAAATATGTCCTTATTTTAGCCTTTTAGAGCACTAACCATAATTTTGATGCCAATAAGACCCTCTCATATATGTAATTTCTAAAGGAAATGCTCTAGGTATTACAGTTTTGATTACATCAAGATGATGTCAGGCGTTCCACACTTTTGTAATAAATATAGAATGTTAGCAATCTAGTTGTTCATTAGGATACTGTTGAGAGGCAGAGGCCAGGGGCACGGACTCTGAAAATTGAAGGCAGGTAGGAGGGTGCAAAGGCAACAATTTAACCACACTGAGCAGGCAGGAAGGGCCGTGGAAGCACAACAGACTATGGAGGGCAGTGGAAAGGGGGGCAGGGGCAACAAACCAACAATACAGGACTTGCAAGAGAGGCTGTTGGAGGCAAGATCTATTACGGGTCAAGGAAGCTAGGGGCGGTCCCCAGATCCCCGGGAGCCACCACAGAACTGAGCAGGAGAGTGAGTCAGGGACAAAAGGGGCACCTTAATTTGAGCCGGGGTGCCTAGGAACGCTTGCTCCAAAAATGAAGAAAACAGACATATGAGACATGGAATTGGAGGCAGAATACAATGGCAGTTTAATGAGAAGATGCAACTTCAAAGAAACCGCAGAATAGAGACATAAAGTACAAAATACAGAATCCAGATAATCATACAGCTGTCATGATATTCTCTGTATCTCAATTAATGTACTGACAGAGAGAGAGAGAAAACACATCTATAAATGCATCATGAGAAACAAGTTACACCAAGGAAAATGTTACCTAGGAACACTCACGTTTACTCTTAGAGCAAGCATTCCTGCAATTACAATACAAAATCTTTTAAATGCAAAAGTAAAGAGAACAATGGTTAAACATAACATGACATTTCATATAGGTAAAATAGAATAAGATACTTCAAGCAAAGCAGAGCAAGACATTTTAAGCAAAGGAAGACAAGAGCTCCCAGCTCTTGGGGAAAACCTGCACTGCCTGTTAACCTACATACAGACGGCGAGGTAGTCCGTCGATATCTGTGGGTGCTCCCTTTTTATATCATTTTGTGGGCTCCTTTGCACGCTACATCTACCTACGTATGCTACCCAAAAGCTTCGTCTGCAGATTTTACCAGACATTTCGTCATTTACCCACTTAATGCTGACAATGGACTGGGTGAAAAGGTCAGTCTCTCAGGCCAATCGCTTATCGTAAGTTCCATAGAGCAAGCAGAAAATAATGGGTATTGTACGGGAATTCAATATATTCATGTATAAAATCTCCTCAGTTCTCCTAACTTGACGCTCTGCGGTTGCCACTTCCTTAAAAGCGGGAAACCTGCCCAGGAAGCAAGTACCAGTCCAGGATGCAGCCTACTGTATGTCGACAGCTTCAGGGGGATGTTGAACTTTGATACCGAGCACGGAGCACTCGGGTAGGGTGGGGGCTACTGGTTTGGAGCAGAAGGCCTCGCAGACCTGCCTTCAGACTGCTATACACTAAAATTGCAGAGCTATGGTCAATTTAACAAAGAGGCCTACATATTGAACAGAAGGGCCTACACAGGGGTTTTATACTGGCTGAGTGGTAAGGATGTCTCAGGATAATTATATAGCAACACAGGACCCGCTGGTCAATTTAATACGGCCTACAAATGCAGCTGGCAGGGCAAGGACAAGGGTCTCATACTTCAGGTGTGGACAGAACGGGCCAGGGGCCCCCTGTGATACAAAATCTACCCTCCTTCAAGCCTGTGGCAATGTAATAGACCATTGTGGGCAGAAGGAAGAGGCAATGGTAGTACAACCATACATGCCAACAGACCCGATTCAGCCAGGAAACGTCCAATGTTTTTAAGCTCAAATGGGCTTTATTTGATCTGTCTCCTGTCTACAATATCCTCTTTTTCAATGTAACTCAAAGGGGAAAATCAATACCCCAGTTTTTTTTCAAAATCTCCCTCTTACCAAGTTCAAAATGTTCGCAAGTATGGTACATTGGATCATGGAAGGAAATGGGATAGGGACATGGACTTGGATAACAGAGGACAGGAGGGACATGGAGAGGTGCACCAAACTGACCCTGCAGGGCAGGCATCAGGGTTTGCAGCAGCACAATACACCACACGGGAGTGCAGCACAACAATCCATAGAAAGCAAGAGGGAGGGGACAAGACCATGCACATGGACAACAGAGAACAGAGGGGCAAGAGGCAATGGTAGCTAGCTGACCATAATGGACAGACAGGAGAGAAATCTGCAGCAGAACAGACCATAAAGGGCAGGAGGGACGGATCAGGGGCATTACAATGGAACAGACAAGCCAGGAGGGAGGGAGTAGGGCTGGGGGCAAGGGGGCAGGGCAGGAGCAGCAAGATAGCCATGGAGGTCAGGCAGGATGGGCACTAGAAGCAAGACACACCATGAAGAGCAACAGTGAGACTGTGATGGCATACACACAGACCATGGAGGGAAGGTGGGAGGGGGTCAGGGGCAGCTAACTGACCACACAGGGAAGGTGGGAGGGGCCATGGCAGCACAGAAGACCATGCATGGCAAGTGGGAGGGTTAGTGGCAGCACAATGGCTATGATGGGCAAGAAGGAGGGTGGAGGGGCATGCACAAAGGACGATGGAGGATAGAAGGGAGGGTCAGGACCTGTGCACAGACAAGAAAGTTCAGGGGAAGGGACCTCACAACAGACCACACGGGGCAGGCAGGAGGAGCAGCTGCAGCACAACAGACCAGGGAGGGCAGAAGGGTGTGGCAGTACAATGGACCATGTAGGACAGGAGGAAGAGGATAGGGGCATGGCATGTGGACAGGCAGGGTGGAGGTGACAGGGACAGGTTACAGTCATCTGACAATGCTAGGCAGGTGGGAGGGGAGTGGCAGCTCAACAGAACACTCAGAGTAGATAGGAGTGGCAGGTCCATGGGACATGGTGGGCAAAAAGGATGGAGCAGGGGCATGCACAAAGACATCGGAGGGCAGGGGGAAGGAGAATAGGGGCAGCAAGCTAAGCACAGAGTTTAAGCAGGAGGTCAATGATGGGGCATAGAATTGGGCAATGGAGGGCAGGAGGAGTGGACTGGTGCATCATACTGAGGGCAGTGGCAGCACATCAGACCATGCATGGCAGGAGGGAGGAGGCTAGTCCATGGATTCACACAACAGAGGATAGGGAGGAAGGGGATGGGGCAGCAAGCTAACTGTTCAGAGAAGGCGGGTATTAGGAACTTTATTGTTTTTAAAACATTGTGTCTGTGCGAACTACTTAAAATATGAACAAGTATGCAGCATAATCTCACTTTTATTCAGGAAGAAGAGGACGTTTGTGACTGTGACTCCGGGCTCACTTGGCAGAAACACCCCCTGACCCTCCACCCCCTATCGCAAAATGTAATGCCCGTGAAAAGGGTAGGTGAACACAGTGTTATATAGAACATAGTCCTGAGAGCACGATTGAAAATGAAAACTAGATATAGTGTATGGTATAAACTATGCACCAAAAAGTGTGATATAAGATGAACCGGGCGTGAAATATAATATGCAATACATTGTGCGCAATGACAGATTCATTGGAGAGCGCGAGATAGCACAGGCACTAGCGCGTGCTATGCGATATGCGCCTTGGAGTGTAATATGCACAGGGCAGTGTTGTGTAACCTAACTAGTCTCTAAAGTTGTAATATAAAATATGTGCTGGGGAGTGTAAGGTTGCATATGCACTGTGACAAAGATATGGATCCCAGATTGTAATATGTATGGCATAGCACTGTGCGTTATAACATAGGCATCGAGAAAGGCACGTTAGATGGGGCAATATAACCCGTGCGAAGACAAGTGTGGCATGACATATTCACGGGGTGGTGTTACAGTGCACATGGGCTAGAGAGTGTCATAGCATATGCACTAGCTAGTGGAATACAACACAGAGGTGTGTGGCACACGGCAGGCAATGGTGGGTGTAACACAGCATTGGGCTCTGTCAGGAGCGCGCTGTGACTCTCAAGTGATGTTCGTCCCCTTTCCAGAGAGTAAAATAAAAAGTATTACACATCCGGCAGTGGATGTGTGTTTTATTAACCGTGAGGGGGGTTTCTTGCATAGTTTTGGTCGAATTTTTGTCGAATCCCCTTTGAATGGCTTGGTGTGCATGTGTATTAAATGTGCCCGTCAATAGCTACCCAAGTTTGTATAAATAAACGACAAGGGTGTCTACCGGGATTAGGCACGGTAGGGCATCAGACATGTCAGAGCTTCACTAGTGGTGTAAATACATTCCACGTGGATTCATTGCATGCATAGTCGCCTTTTAATGAATATCACGCAAATTGTCATGGTGATAGGTACGTACGGTTTGTCCAGCATGTCCTAGGTGTGTCTATAAATATATATTTTTTAAAAATAATAAAAAACAGTGGCCGGCCCTGGGGATTGGGGTCAAAAAAATATAATTAGGAGACTGGCCCTGGGGGATGGGGTCATCAGGGCCAATAAATTAGAATAAGAAGGGGAACCAAACAGCCCCCCTTCTTAAAAAACTAAAATAAATAAAAGACTGGCATCGTGCAGGAGGCCATGCCCCCTCCGTGCAGCACTCTGCAAACGCGCCCCCAACAGGTATCTCCAGTATGCGCCAGGGAGCTGCGCTGCAGCCAGGTGTTCTGAGGCCAAGCCCCTTTTTACACCTCTCTGCAACACAGCTCTGTGGCGCTTACTGGAGGTACCTAGTGGTCTAGTTTGACCCTAGGGACCCTTAGGATTCAAGGGGACTTAATCTCTCAACTTAGAACAGCCACAGGGCACGTTTACACAGTGGTGAAGGGAGGGGACGGGGCCTCAGGTGACGTGTGCAAACACGCACTATGGCACGTTTTAAATTGGGGATATAATTTCCCTTCAATACTGAGGGCCCCTGGGGGCTAACTAGCCCACCAAGTGCTTCCAGTAAGCGCCACTGAGCTGCATTGCAGAGAGGTGGTCCAGGCCGTGCCACTTTTTACACCTCTCTGCAACGCAGCTCTGTGGCACTTACTGGAGGTACCTAGTGGGCTAGTTGGACCCCAGGGACCCTCAGGATTCAAATGAACTTAATCTCCCAACTAAAAATGGACACAGGGCGTGTTTACACAGTGGTGAAGGGAGGGGACGGGGCCTGAGTTAACGTGTGCAAAAACGCCCTGTGGCCTGTTTTAAGAGGTAGTTTTAATCCCCATGCCCTCTTATATACTAGGGGCTTACAGAGGAGGTCATGCTAATCACAGGGGGACCCCAACGCATAATGTTCCCTAGTGTATGTAGGTGTTTTCACTGTATTCTAAGTGTCTTTTAACATAGCACTGGCTCTAGGACTGGTTAGTCAGGCTCAGTTACCACCAGTATCCGTCTGAAAAAGTTGAGGGTACAGGATGATTTTGCAACAAGGCTTCTTTCTGCTCTTCTTTTTGTTCTTTCTGCACGTTATCCTTCTTCCTGCACTTATCTTCGTATTTGAGGACTTCTGTTGCTTCTTTCTGCACTTCTTTTGTTTCTTTCTGTGCATTTTTTCTTCTTTCTTCACATGTCCTATCTCTGTAGGCATAGTTAGAAATTAGCATTTAAAAAACCTTTGAAATTCACAGAAAAAACCATAGGTTTCAGGCACGTTATAGTTAGGAATTAGCATTTAAAAAACCTCAGAAATTCACTGAAAAAACCATAGGTTTCAGGGGTGTTATAGTTAGCTGGACTTTTCACTTGTACAAAACCATTGAAATTCCCCCGTTATAGTTAGTTCAGCTAACTATAACTCGGGCGCCCGCAATGCACTGCTGATGACGTCACATATTACATCACTCATGACATGGTCAGTGACATCACTCATGACATCACTGATGACATCTCAAATGACATCACTGATGACATCACTGATGACATCATCCTTGTGATAGAGTGGCAGACCTCCTCTCACCCTAATATAACCTTTGATACACACATTCAAAAATAGAGACTAAAATTTTCAAAACAATGGACATACCAATACCAGTTACAACAACCTCTTCAGTAATTCTAAGATCCACATACACATCCACTCATTCACCAACAGTCCTATACAGTCACTCATACATGTACTCACTCATCATATGTACTCATACACCTATACATCCTGTTACACAATGCCACTCATCCATAGAGTTACTCACACACATAGTCACTCATGCTAATAAAGAATCAAACATACATTTACTTGCATATACAGTTATACACACACCACCATACTTACTTCTACGGAAACTTACACATACTTAGTCTTTTAAACAATCACTTATAGAAACACATACTTATTCATACAGGAACTCTTTCAATCTCTCACTCTCACATATACTCACATATATACACCAATAGTCACATATACTAGTTTAAAACATATGTAGTTACTCATAAAGACACTACCGAGACAGTCATTCACTCACTAACACACCCATACACACACTCATCCACCCATACAGTCCTGCACACATGCTGTGTTCAACACATACAAACAGTGAGTCACTCATTCATGCACCTATGCACTACGTAATACCCCCCACCGAACCATGCAGACACTCAGACTGATACTCAAAAAAACAACTAATAACCTATATAGACACCCATGTAGCTACTCACCAACCCATGCAGCCACTTATACACAAAGTGAGAGACTGATACAGATATTTACATATTTAAACATTACTCACTAAGCCATGTATTCACTATGATACACTTAATCAGTCAGTTACACAATCAATTTTTCAAAAACAAATCATCCATTTAGACACTTATATACCCATTTATTCTTCCATCGACCTTGAGATATACATATATAAAACATATTTAATTTTCAGAAAAACACACATTCACTGGATGATGTCATCAGTGATGTCATCAGTGATGTCATTTGAGATGTCATCAGTGATGTCATGAGTGATGTCACTGACCATGTCATGAGTGATGTAATATGTGACGTCATCAGCAGTGCATTGCGGGCGCCCGAGTTATAGTTAGCTGAACTAACTATAACGGGGGAATTTCAATGGTTTTGTACAAGTGAAAAGTCCAGCTAACTATAACACCCCTGAAACCTATGGTTTTTTCAGTGAATTTCTGAGGTTTTTTAAATGCTAATTCCTAACTATAACGTGCCTGAAACCTATGGTTTTTTCTGTGAATTTATATATATATATATATATTACCTACTGGCAGTCGCCAGTAGGTAGATATAGTTAGGACCTATTCTCCATAGGAAATCCACAACATTCTATTTGGAATAACTTTGGCGCCGATTGACGAATCTTTGCGAAATTTTGAAAACTTTTGGCCAGCTCCTATCCTGAAAGTTTCACGGTGATTCGTCAAGCGGGGGCCGAGAAAAAAGGGGGGTCCCAAAACGCGTTTTCCCCATGCAATTTCCCATAGGACCTTTAGCCGCAGCTACAGACCGAACTGTTGAACGGAATTACACCAAATTTGGCAAAGAGGTAGTCATTACTTCAGACTCGTGCCTTTTGCTTAAATGGTGGAAATCTGTTCAGTAGTTCCAGAGAAAATGACAGTTAAAAGTACATATATATCTATGGCCTCGGAGGATCTGCGCACCCTGGGCGCACCCTCCCGATCACGAGCTGAATTTTAATTGGCTGCCAACACTCTGAAACAGGAAGTGTTGGCAGCCATCTTGTGCCTCGGTAGAACCGAGGCACAAGAAACCCCCCAAAAACGTTGCAAAACGCAAAAAGGGGGCAGGGTAGAAACACCCTGACACCCTAGGCCTGCTCAGGGGGTCCCACAAGGACCCCCAAGGCTCCCAAATTTTTTTTAAACGGGAGGATGTGCGCTGGCCACATCCTGCCGATAAAAAAAAATTCAGTGCGGGCTCCAGTGCTAAATATGCTAATTTGCCCCCCGAGGGGGGCTAAATCCCGGGGGCATTAAAAAAAATAGTGTAGGGGGGTCCCAATCCCCCCACACTGCCCTGGGGACTGCCTGCCCGGGGCTCTAACATAATATAGGTGGGGGGCTCATGGCCCCCCATAGCCCCGGGGACCGCCACCCCCGGGGCTTGAAAACATTTGGTGTGGGGGGCTCTCAGGCCCCCCC
This sequence comes from Triturus cristatus, assembly GCF_964204655.1. Classification (NCBI taxonomy): domain Eukaryota; kingdom Metazoa; phylum Chordata; class Amphibia; order Caudata; family Salamandridae; genus Triturus; species Triturus cristatus. The sequence continues at coordinate 21,431,997 of NC_140584.1, forward strand.
AGCCCCGGGGACCGCCACCCCCTGGGGCAACTTCAAAATGTGGGAGGAGGACCACGCAGCCCCCCACCTGGAGCCTTGTTAAGGCCCTGGGGACCGCCACTCCCCAGGGCCGGCTCGTGCAGTGTCCCGGGGTGCCCACCCCCGGGACACTGTAGTTTGCAATGACAGGGCGGGAGCCTCGCGGCTCCCGCCCTGTCATTGCAAACTGCTTTGCTTCATTGAAGCGAGAGCAGGGAAAGCAGATTGCTTTTCCACATGGGGAGCAGCATGTTAGCTGCTCCCCATGTGGAAAAGCAATGCCGGCTCCCACAGAACGCGGGAAGCCGGCTGGGACTGTGGGGGGATTGGGCACCCCCCCACGAAGAGGGCCAGCCCCGGGGGATGGGGTTCCCGGGGCTAGTAGTAGCCCGGGAGGGGGGCCACATGGCCCCCCTCCTAAAATAAATAAATGGCCACAGGAGGGGGGCAAGGCAGCCCCCCTCCAAAATATATATATGTTTTTAAAAGGGCCATGAATCTATAGGTAAGTGATTAGATGTGTGTATAGATCTAGGAATCCCTGAGTGGGTGTTTAGAAACTTGTATTGGTTTGTCAATGGTTTCAAATATGGCACTCTGTATTTTACAGTGAGTGAGTGATGAAAGGTTATACTAGTATATGACGAGGTGTATCTGATTGTCACGTGGATGATGTCATCAGTGATGTCATTTGAGATGTCATCAGTGATGTCACTGACCATGTCATGAATGATGTCATATGTCACATCATCAGCAGTGGATTGCGGGCGCGCGAGATGTAGTTAGTACAACTAACTATACAGGAGGAATTTCAATGGTTTTGTACGAGTGAAATGTCCAGCTAACTAGAACACCCCTAAAACCTATGTTTTTTTCAGTGAATTTCTAAGGTTTTTTAAATGCTAATTCCTAACTATATCAGGCCTGAAACCTATGTTTTTTTCAGTGAATATATATATATAAATATATTACCTACTGGCAATTGCCAGTAGGTAGTTATAGTTAGGACCTATTTTCCATAGGAAAAGGATTTTTTGTTTTCCCAATAACTTTGGCGTCGTTTGACGAATCATTGCGAAATTTTCAAAACTAGTGGGGCACTCCGGTCAGCTCCTGTCTTAAGAGATTCTGGGTGATTCGCCAAACGGGGGCCGAGAAAAAGGGGGGTTCCAAAATGTGTTTTCTCCATGTTATTTTCCATAGGAAACTTTAGACACGGCTACAGTCCGAACTGCTGAACGGAATTACACCAAATTTTGCAAAAAGGTATCCCTTGGTTCAGAAAGAGTCCTGTTTGTTAAATGGTGTAAATCCGTTCAGTAGTTCCTGAGAAATTAAAAAAATAGAGGTCGGAAAATCAATTTCCCATAGGAAACTTTAGCCAAGGCTACAGCCGGAATTGCTGAACGGAATTACACCAAATTTGGCAAAAAGGTAGTGCTTAGTTCAGAAACCGTCCTTTTTTTAAAATCGTGTAAATCCGTTCAGTAGCTGCTGAGAAGTTCAAAAATAAAAGTTTCGATATCTAGGGCAGCGGTGGATTCGCGACCCCTCCCGACCACGAGCTTCACTGTGCTTGGCTGCCAACACTCCAAACCAGGAAGTGTTGGCAGCCATCTTGTGACTCGGTAGAACCGAGTCACAAGAAAAGACTGAAACAAAGATACAAAACAAGAAAAGGGGGCAGGGTAGAAACATCCTGAACCCCTAGGCCTGCTCAGGAGGTCCCAAAAAAGCATTTTTATTTTTTTTTAAATTGCCAAAATGTGCGCTGGGGTCACGAATCCTGCCGAAATGTAAAACAAAAATGATGAGGCCCCCGGGTGGGCCACGTCCCGGGGGCATTGCCAAAAAATATTAGCGGCACAGGGTTGGACCCCACACTTGTAAGGTGCAGATGCAGTGGTGGGATAGCCACACATGTATATAGTGCAAATGCAGTTCTGGTTTAGTGCACACACGTAAAGTAAAGGTGCAGTAACAACCGGCCTAGGTCACTCTCACGAAGGTTCATCACTGGCCTGTGGAGATGTTGTAGCCGTACTTGCCTGACACACACGTATTATGGTGCAGTAGGGCCGCCGGTGCTGCCACCGCACATCTATTGATGCTTTGAGGCAGTAACGAGTGTGCCGGGTCTCTCACTAGTTGCCAGTAAAGTTTGCAGCGCCTTTGACAGTGACAGCTTATTTAGTGTGAGGCCCTCATCCACACATAGACTCGGCAGGCCACTGATCCCACTTACTGAGTGTGACACAATCGGGGGCGCATGCAGGTCCCAGCCCCAAGCGCAGAACTCACACCGCGGTGGGCGCAGGGCGCGGGCGTTCAGGGCATCCGGAGGGAGCAGGATCGGCTCCCAGGCTGGGAGCAGCAGGGACGTCCAGTGGGATGACAGAGCCGGCATTGCAGACACGACCCTGCCCACGAGCAGACGTGATCCCAGCGGCCGGGAGGATCGCAGAGCTCCAGTCCACGCGTGCTCCGGCTGTCGGTCACAGGATGGTCCCCGACGAGGAGGAGGCACCTGTGGAAGGAGTGCCGTGCAAGCCGTGCCATGCCCCTGCGAGGCGATCATCGGCTGCCGCTTCAGTGGCCCCCTGCTCAGCGGTGATCTAGTGCCCGTGCGTCCTAAAGGCTGGCAGCATTCATCGGCGGTGGCGCTTGCTTTGTCTCCAGACCCGGAGTTATGTGCTGCACTGCACGAGCTGTGCTGCTCTCCGTGACCGGCTGCAGGGGCTCTGCTGGGGGTGGTAGCGCTCCTCGCTGGACCCTGCCTGTCATCTACTGCTCCGATTTCAGGTCTGTCCTGCGCCTGGCTTTGTTGCTAGGTACCAGCACCGCCACTACTAACCGGTAGGGACACCACCACCCTTGGCATCACCCTTTCTCCCCCCTTGCCAGACACACCCCCTGTCATTCATTCTGTCGCCACATGCGTAGTCCAATCCTGGCTTTCATGTCACAACTCTTTCACATCCCTCTCCAGCCCGACATGCTCCATGGCATTCTTCCCTTGACCCATCACTTGGCAGGAGGCAACGATGGAGAAGAGAGAGGTGCAGACGAGGCAGGTCTAACCCCCACCTCAAGTTCACAGGGTGGCTATCATTAGTGTAGCAGGTGCAAAGGTACCGGGAACCAGAACCATTAGGGGGCCCATTGAGCCCTGATAGTTGCTGAATTTACAACCACAGACTGCAGTAGCCAAGGGGGGCATTCCCTCCCACCCCGTTCTTAATGCCGCTACCCCTTCACATCTTTTACAGCAAACGAAAAGCCCCCGTCTTCATCAATCCCCATACAGCCTCTGCCTTCCATCTCCACATCTTTATGTTGGTTCTGTAAACGCCTTCCTATACTTTTGCAGCGGTGGTCAGTGCTTCCCTTCATATTTTTATGCTGCTCCTGCTCTCCACTTGTGCAGGTTATGCAAATCTCTTCATATCTTTATACAGCCTCTGCACAATTTGCATCATGCTGAGACACCTTCTGCATAGAGCTATGACTCTGATTCTGCTAAAAGCCTATCCCCAACTTCTACGCAGCCCGGAAACACCCCATCAAATCTTTATGTAGCTCCTGCATACTTGCCACCCAGGAGAAGGCACCGCCTATATACCACTTGCCTAATCTTCTATGCAGCTTCTGCAAGCCTGTTCGGCACTCCCCTTCATACCCTTTATGCAGTTCTTGGACCCACCTTCACAGTTTCATGCAGGTTCTTCAAACCCCCTCACATCTTTATGCAGGGCATTCAGGCCTTTTCTCATCTGGTGACCACTTCTGTACACAGCTGTTCCCCATGTACCCATGCAGCCCCTCGAATCCCTTGCTATATTTATGCAGCCCCCTTGCACGGTTCTTGTGAGCCAGCACTACCTACACCTCCAGGGTCATGACCCGGAGGGGACAAAGTTTAACATCTATGTCCACTAATAGCAAGCTATGTTCTCACGCGTGTCTGTGTCCCTTTCCCTCGAGTCCACCACCAGCATGTCCCGATTGTCAATCGCACTGTGCAGCGCACTGTCCTTTTATTCTACGCCTGGGCAAGAAAAGGGAGAGTAAGAAAAACAGCTTAATTGGCCGCTTCTGAATGCAGCTGTTGCGTAGTTTTAATTGTCAGCAAGTTGTCACCGTCTTTGCCGAAGAATCTTATTTTTTGCGGCGTAGTAACGTATTGCACGTCTGGTTATACCAGCTAGTGTTTCGCATCTCTTTTAATGTGACGTGTAATGTTTTCACACACACTCATTCATACCGACTCCACAACAACGTCGAAGACGCGCAGATTAACTTTCTTTGGGGACGATGATTTAGCTGACGTGGGGGATCTTGCTCTTAACGCAACTGGGCAACGCAAAGAGAACTGTCAAACTGCCAGTTTGAAAATTCGGAAGATAAAATACAATCCAAATGTTATGTTGTTTTAATGCCGTTATCCTTGGCGTGGTGGGTAAAAACGACGCTCACAAGCAAAATGTAAACACAGCTCCCGAGAAATACAAGGAGGATTCGCTAAGAGATGGAAGAGAGAGGGTCGCCAATTGTGTTTGGGTGTGTGTGGGGTGGGGGCTAGACACGACAAAAACAAACACATTCACAGATTGAAAGTAACAGCAGGAGGTCTGGTGCCAACGTTATTCCGGTAATAAAAGCAGCTGGTGAAACATCACACACTGAAGGGAAGTCGCGCGTTTGCCCTTCATTTCTCCTCTGCAGATGAAGTGAGATTACACACCCTGCGCATAATGGACTGCTGGAAGGGTGGGTACCGGGCGGGCTGCTTTCACTCGCAGCATCCCGTCATTGCCGTCACTGGTACAGGTTGGCATGAATACGGAACAGCCGTGTGTGTGACAGTCAATGGAAAGCCCCACTGTTCAAGGTCAGCATTTCTGCACCTTTCAAGAAAACGAGGCCCCAAAGTAACACTACAGCATTTATGTAGCAACTACTTTAATAATTTATACCTTTGAGGCACTGGAAAGAGATGTGATAATATTATTCGGTGGCGGTTATGCTCATTTGCTTTAAGTTATGCTACAATAATACTACCAACGAAGAAAAGCGCTGTGCGCCATCCCTTTAAACACGAGTACTGTGCCCAGTTAACTTCACTGCCAGAATGTTGTGACCCTTCTCCCATTACTTTCAGAGCATTGCGCCCTTCGCTTTCACCCCTAGGAGTGCCTCGCTTCACTTTTGCTTTTAGGTTCCTTTCACCTTTGCTTCCACACTATTGTGCCTCATTCACCACTGGCACAGAGCACTGTGCCCCCGCTATCTGCGCTTGCAGATTGAAGTGCCTAATCACTTTTGTGACAAGAGTGATATGCCCTCTTTGCCTTCACTTCCGGAGTGCTGTACGCCGCCATCTTTGCTTCTAGATCACTGTGCCCTTTCACCTTTGATTCCACAGTATTGTACCCATTTCACCATAGATTTCTGATGCCTGTACCCTGCCACCTGTGCTTACAGAGTGAGGTGTAGATATTGCTGAACATATTCTCTTGGAGGAAGATTACCAATCCTTAAATGGGTAAAGCTATCATAAAACACTAATTGCTACACCTGTCATAATATTTTTCAATAATAATTAAATTCCACATTTTTTTGCGATAGCGGTATGTAAAATAATAGACACCAAGAGGAAATGTTCAATGAAAAAAAAATAGCGCATGATTTTTTGTAACTATATTAGACATGTTAACAGTTGTGCTACCAAACATTCAATTGCTGTACAATCTCATACCATTACTATCAGTTCAAAATTCAAATTTTCAACCAATTTATAGTGTCCTTGAGAGTAAATATTGAAGTGCACCTAGCTCTGAATAGACCTTATTTGCAGTGGGGGCCATACTTTCTTAACAATTGAATAACTGTATTTTTGTCCATTATTGTTGAAAATATTACAACAGTAGCTGCGAGCAGTTGGTGGCTATGATATTTTTACCCCTTTAGAGGTTGTTAAACTTTCCCCAGGAGAGCACATTCGGCAATATATATGTATCTTCCCCAACAGAGGATACAGGGGACACCCTACATCTGACACACATGCAGAGTGAGGTGTGCCATCATATTTGTTTCAAGCGCGCTCTTCACATTTACTACTAGAGTGACTAAGCCTGTCGCCTTTGCTTTCACAGTATTATGCTCCCTTCTCAACTGCTTTCAGAGCATTGTGTTCTGCCAACTGTGCTTGCAGAGAGAGGTGCATTATCACTTCTGTTTAGGATGACCAAATCTTGAGAAGCAAAAATGAGGACAGGCCAGACATAAAAGTAGGACTAAAGCCTTTAGTCTTACTACTATATCTGGCCTGCCCTGTTGTTTGTATAGCTTTGTAAATAAGAGCATATATTATCTACTGGCGGTCGCCAGTAGATAGTTATAGTTAGGACCAAGTTTCCATAGGAAATCTGAAAATTCTATTTTGAATAACTTTGGCGCCGGTTGACGAATCCTCGTGACATTTTCAAAACTAATGGGGCGCTCCGTTCAGCTCCTACCCTAAAAGTCTCGGGGTGATTCGTCAAGTGGGGGCCGAGAAAAAAGGGGGGTCCCAAAACGTGTTTTCCCCATGCATTTTTCCATAGGACCTTTAGTCGAAGGTACAGCCCGAACGGCTGAACAGAATTACTTGAAATTCGGCAGAGAGGTAGTCCTCAGGTCAGGGAAGTGCCTTTTGCAGGTCTGGTGTCAATCTGTTCAGTATTTCCTGAGAAAATAGCATTTAAAAGCATATAAATATCTATAAGCGCGCACCGTGCGCCCACCGTGCGAGCACCCTAACGTGCGCGAGCGTAATTCTGATTGGTGGTTACATGTTAGTCAACGTTCGAATCGGTCGAAATCAGGAAGTGTTGGCCGCCATTTTGTTTGTTTTCAGTGTGAGAGTGAAAAAGGAAGGTGGCGAACGTGAAAAGGGGGCAGGGTAGAGAGTTCCTGACCCCCTAGCCTTTGTCAGGGGGTCCCTGAAGGACCCCGAAGGCAGAAATATTTTTTTTTTTTTAAATCGTGGGGGTGCGCGCACCGTGCGCGCACGGTGAAAAACCAAAAAAAAAAATACATAGTTTATTGTAAAATAAATATATAAAAAAAATAATAATACATAAATAAATTAGCATTTAAAAAACCGTACAAATTCACTGAAAAAAACCATAGGTTTCACACATGTTATAGTTAGGTGGATATTTCACTCGTAAAAAAACAATGAAATTCCCCCGTTATAGTTAGTTCAGATAAGTATAACTCGCGCGACCGCCACTCTATCACAAGGATGATGTCATCAGTGATGTCATGAGTGATGCCACTGACCATGTCATGAGTGATGTAATATGTGACGTCATGAGCAGTGGATTGCGGGCGCGCGAGTTATAGTTATCTGAACTAACTATAACGGGGGAATTTCATTGGTTTTTTACGAGTGAAATATCCACCTAACTATAACATGTGTGAAACCTATGGTTTTTTAAGTGAATTTGCAAGGTTTTTTAAATGCTAATTCCTAACTATAACGTGTGTGAAACCTATGGTTTTTGCAGTGAATATATATATATATATATATATATATATATATATATATATATATTCATCAGTGATGTCATCAGTGATGTCCCTGACCATGTCATGAATGATGTAATATGTGACGTCATCAGCAGTGCATTGCGGGGGCGCGAGTTATAGTTAGCTGAACTAACTACAACGGTGGCATTTCTCTGGTTTTGTACGACTGAAATGTCCAACTAACTATAACGTCCCTGAAACCTGTGGTTTTTTCAGTGAAAAAAAAGATATATATATTGGTCATGTGATCAAGGCCGTGGGCAGCCGAAACGCGTCATGGCAGACTAGCTTGGTGGCAAATAAAGAATATTAAGCACCGATTTGGGTCTACGCTTGTCTATTTTTCGGAAATAAACAGCAAGCGAGGAAACATTATATATATATATATATATATATATATATATATATATATTACCTACTGGCGGTCGCCAGTAGGTAGTTATAGTTAGGACCTATTTTCCATAGGAAATCCGCAACATTCTATTCCCAATAAGTCTGGCGCCGACTGACGAATCCTCGCAAAATTTTCCAAACTTTTGGCCAGCTCCGCTCCTACCCTGAAAGTTTCGTGGTGATTCGTCAAGCGGGGGCCGAGAAAAAAGGGGGGTCCTAAAACGCGTTTTCCCCATGCAATTTCCCATAGGAGCTGTTGTCGCAGCTACAGCCCGAACCGCTGAACGGAATGACACCAAATTTGGCAAAGAGGTAGTCCTCAGTTCAGATTCGTGCCTTTTGCATAAATGGTGTGAATCCGTTTAGTAGTTCCTGAGAAAATTAGAGTTAAAAGTACATAAATATTTATGGCCGGGGAGGATCCGCGGACCCTACCCGCACCGTAAGCGCACCCTCCCCGAACCAAGCGCACACCCTCCCGATCGCGCGCTGAATGCTAATTGGCTGTCGTGTGTCTGTCTACATTCGAAACCAGGAACTGTTGGCGGCCATTTTCTGCCTCGGTAGAAGCGAGGCTGAAGAAGCAAGGGGAATAAGTGTGTAAAACATATAAAGGGGGCAGAGTGGGTATACTCTGACCCTCTAGAGGTGCTTAGGGGGTCCTAGCAGGACCCCCTGGGGTCCCCTTTTATAAAAAAAAAACGGCTAAATGCGCGCACGGTGCACGCATCCTATCGCGTTGGGTGCACGGATTCTCTCGTGTTGGGTGCGCGGATCCACAGAATTTTTTGGGGAAAAAAGACAAGAAATCATTGGTTGTATGACTACTTTCTACACTGAAAGGTAGGGTGTATATTTCAGTTTTTTAAAGGTATGATTCTTATTGGTTGACAAAAATAGATTGTAAGGAACATTATATATGATAAGCTGATATGTTGAAAAGTCAAGCACACTTCCTGTCTTGTTTAGCAACATTGTGTGCTGAACTTGTGACCTGTGTGCTCAGAGCAGTGTTCCATGACCTGTTTCTATGGTAACAGGCAGAAGGCAGATTGGAGGAAGGGTTGAAATGTATTTCAGTTGGAAAGGGTTGAAATGTTTAACCAATAGAAATGTGTGTTTGCTTTTGAGTTTATGTGTGAAGGATTGTGATTTGATGTTTACATGTATATGTGTGGAAAATGAAAGGGAAACTTTTCCAGTCTTTGTTTTTGCTGAGAGGTGCACAGTGCAGAGATTCTGTAAAAGAAAATATGGTTAGTGACTGATATACTTCTTAATCTACAAAACAACTTGAAAGGTGAGTTATTTAATTGTGAGGGGATGTATGTAGACTATTTTGATTTTAATCAGACTAATGTATTTCTCCTGCTAAAGTGTAGGGAGTACTTTTTTTCTCTACAATCTTATTGACAGTGTGTGTGCATGTAGAAACCATTCTGTGATAAGCATTTGTGTTTTTTATGTGTTTGCAGACAGATAACTGTGCTGTTTTTATATTTTGGTAGAATTAGAAACCAGTCATTGTTTATGAATTTGTGAAATGAGGTATGTTATGTTTCTATACTAAAATGTAGTACTTCTTCTAGATGAAGAAATGTGTTTTGGTAGAGTGCAAGGGATAGTGTTGTTTGTCTAGAATCACACAGTGAGTAGGTGTGCATTTGGGAACCACTGTGAGAGAAGCATTTGGTAACATCGTGTATTTGTTGACAGATACCTGTTTTAAAACCTGTCAAGCTGTCAAGTTTTAGTAGCATTAGAAGCCAGTCTTTGCTTATGCATTGATAAAATAAGTTATGCTTTGACACTAATGTGCTGTACTTTAATATGTAGATTGTGTGTAGTCTCCTTACCCCTTGCACAGTAGTGAATGAGTTTTGGTAAGCTGCCAGGGATAGTGTTGCTTGTCTAGAATCATACTGTGAGTCTGTGTGCATTTGGGAGCCACTGTGAGAGAAGTATGTGGTAATATCATGTATTTGCTGACAGATAACTGTTTTAAAACCTGTCTTGTTGTCAAGTTTTAGTAGCATTAGAAGGCAGTTTTTGCTTATGCTTTGATTAAAGTCAGGCTTTGACACAAAAGTGCAGTCCTGAAATATGTAGATTGTGTGCAGTTCCCTTACCACTTGCACAGTAGTGAATGATTTTTGGTAAAGTCCTAGGGATAGTGGTTGTTGTCTAGAATCACACTGTGAGTCTGTGTGCATTTGGGAACCACTGTGAGAGAAGCATTTGGTAATATTGTGTATTTTTTAGCAGATAACTCTTTTAAAACCTGTCATGTTGTCAAGTTTAGGAAGCATTAGAAGCCAGTCTTTGCTTATGCGTTGATTAAATGAGTCATGCTTTTACACTAATGTGCTGTACTTAAATATGTAGATTGTGTGCAGTACCATTACCTCTTCTAGACTAGTGAATGAGTTTTGGTAAACTGCTAGGGAGAGTGTTGCTTGTCTAAAATCACATTGTGAGTCTGTGTACATTTGGGTAAGGATTGTGAGAGAAGCATTTGGTAACATAGTGTATTTGATGACAGATAACTGTTTTAAAATCGGTCATGCTGTCAAGTTTTAGTAGCTTTAGAAGCTATTCTTTGCTTATGCATTGATAAAATGAGTTAGGGTTTGACACTAAAGTGCAGTACCATGTACTATTCTCTTCACTGTGCCAGAACTGAAAATTTAAAAGTTTTACCCAGGCACTAACCTAGCAGTAGTCTGATGATTTAGTCAGTTTCCAAGTACTCATGTTGTGAACCATACATTACCACATAGATTGTTTCAAATGTCTATGCAGTATGCATGCAGTCTGCTAACATACTATACACTTGTCTTTCACATTTTCAATTTGCTAGTCAGTATCCATAAACTTCCAGGAAACACCCTGTAACTCCCTTTGCAGTCCTCTAGTGACCCATTCAGCATCATGTACTAATCCATTCACTGTGCCAAAACCCAAACACTTATAAATTCACCAAGATACTATCTTTGGAGTACTCTAATCATTCAGTCTGTGCCTAAGTATTCATGCACTGAGCCAGGCCTTAGCACATGGACTGCTTCAAACCCCTATCCATTATGTATGCAGTCTTCTAACCACCTAGACACTTGTCTTTCACACTTTCAATTCCCTAGTCAGTATCCATACAGTCCAGCAAACATCCTGTCACTGCCTTTGCACTCCTCTAGTGACCCATTCAGTACCAAGTACTAATCCATTCCCTGTGCGAAAAGCCCACCACTTATAAATTCACCTAGGCACTCTCCTTGCTGTACTCTAATCATTCAGTCAGTACCCAAGTAGTCATGCAGTGAGCCAGGCCTTAGCACATGGACTGCTTTAAATGCCTATGCAGTATGGATGCAGTCCTCTAATCACCTATACAGTTGTGTTTCACACCTTCAATTCCCTAGTTACTATTCATACACTTCTAGCAAACACCCTGTCACTCACCCAGTGTGTCTCCTTATAGTACTGTAATCATTTAGTCAGTTAGCATGTAGTCTTTTAGGGCCATATGTAGGTAGCTTCACATTTACCGACTCATAAATACCGAATTTTACCGATTCGGTATTTATGAATCGGTAAATGTGATGTAGGTAATAATTCGGTAAAATTTACCTATTCGGAAAAAGTCGGTAATTTTGAATCGGTATTTACCGATTTGGTAATGAGGCATACCTTCCCATTGATTCCTATGGGCCAGGAGGCCCATAGGAATGAATGGGAAGCCAGTTACCATTACCGAATCGGTAAATACCGAATCGGTAGTGGGGGAGGCAGTATCATGGGTGGCAGGGTGTCACATTGACACCCTGTTGCACCCCTGATTCGTCCATGTGTGCACATGTGGTGCACATACATGCCCTAAGGGCATGTATGTCTGCCACATGGCACTTTTACATCTGCAAAATATCACGTTTTGCAAGGTATTCGGTATTTATCACCAACCTATATTTGGTGGTAAATACCGAATTCTAATTCCTACTCATCACTCATTAGAGTGTTTCCTACATATCATTTCAGGATTCGGTATTTACCGAATCGGTAATTTTACCGAATCGGTAATTTTACCGATTCGGCAATTTTACCGATTCGGTAAATTACCGAATCCTGAAATATGCCCCCTACATCTCAAATAGCTAAATACCGGTCGGTAACGGGATATTTACCGAATTTCGGCCGTTACCGACAGGTATTTAGCTACCTACATGAGGCCCTTAGTGAGGTAGGCTTTAGGGCATGAACTGCTTCAAAGTAGTATGCACTACTGTAGTGTTTTAACCATCATCACACTTGTGGTTCAGGGCAATAGTTTCTTAGTCAGTTTTTATATAAAATGTGTTTGTACAGTAATGGAATAGTATAAATTTGAAAGTTATTAATACACATTTATTTGTGATTCTTTTTTACAGATACAGAACAGGAGTGTTTCTCATCTGTTTGCACTCTTCTCATGCAAGATTGTTTGGATGAAGGGTCCTTAGGTGTGTCATCATACTTGCTGTGCCGCACAAGTATTTTTTGTTAGGATCCCTTCGTAACAGAACTCTTTTGCAAATCTTGCGCGTGACGAAGGTGGCATTGGTCTTTGTTTGCCCCTCAAGAAAAGTAGAAAATTTCCACACCACTGAAGGAAAACGTTGTGGGCGTGGTGCATCCTCCAAAAATTCATCCTTAGATTCAGTGAATATTTTAAAGCGACAACATTTACAGTTTTTGTAAGTTAAACTTATAAAATTTTGTTAGCTGTATGCATTTTATATATCTGTGATTTGTATCTTGTTTTTTTTTTGAGAATAGCATGTTGGGGTTTTTTTAACAATCTTTGAGATTGTTTTTTTTTTTGCCCGCTGTTAAGTGATGAGTACGATTGAAATCACTATTTTTAATAAAATTTAATATATTCTGAGAACAGCAAAAAAGGCAAAAAAATTACTTTGTGGAAATTATGCTGTGTTGTAAAAAATGTATTATTACATGTTATAATTTTTTTTTCCTTTTCTTTCACAGATCCAAATTTTAAAATAAGCAATTTTTATGAATTTAGATTGGAATGAAAATGTGAAAAAATGTGTACCATTTTTTATTCCTATTACTGTGAAGGTAAGTTTAACTAAGTCTCAATATGCAGAATGGGGAGGTCTGCAAGAAGCTACAAAGTTGAAACATGTTTCTAAAAACACTCTGTTTATACCTATGTAGTTTTGAAATCTGACCATAATCAGATATCATGTGACCTGCATAAAAAGAGATTTGAGGGGTTCATAATATTTCCTATTTTAGCTATTGAAGGACCGCAATTATTTCAATCATTCTTCTTTGAACATCTTAGCAGACAAAACTCTGTGCTTACCTTTTATCATTCGCAAGGAATTTTAAAAACGGAAATATGTCACTTTTTTTAACATAGTTATTGTGTAAGATACTCTTTCATATTTACAGAGAGAGGAAAAGGCACTCTGTGCACTTTTTATACTCCATGTAAATACAACGTCATCATGCAGACCACTTTGTGTTGAAAGGGTGTTCTATAAGTGTTGTTGTGCATGATTGCACTTAATACTCATAGAACAAGACATATGTCTAGATTTATCAGAAATCATAAATCTCGATATGTGTGTGAATGGTGCACCATTCTAAAATTGGTGTAGGAAAGCTTAACAAGGAGAATTATTTTAATTTCTCCACATTTTTATATCTTCAATGCATGCTGAAATGTTCAGCATACATTGAAGGAGAAAAATGCATTTTCTCATTGTTTTTGTGCAGGAAGGTGTGTCTTCCTGTAGAAAAACAAACAGCACATGACACAGATATCCTTGCACTATGGTGCAAGGGTGCCTGTGTCACCACATGGCTGCAGTTTAAGCAGCCGTGCAGACAGAAGCATAGATTTGCAACATATTTATGTATATATGTTGCATTCCTGTGCTTCGGAAGTACTACTGCACACTGCAGTTAAAGAGGTTACTGTGTGATGCTGCAGCACTTCCTCATAGTTCTGCACTTATACATTCACCATACGCTATTAATGCATTCATTCAGTCAATTACGTAAAATAGCAAATGTGACTTTCTTGCCGGCGGCAGATCAGATCGATCGACTGCTCACCATAGCACAAAGTCTTATTGCACTTAGTGCAGAGCACTTTTAAAAATTGAAATTGAGGACGGATGTCCAAGGTTTGGGCTGATGGATGCACTCTTGATGTGCTCGGCTGCGATGAGGTGGAAGGCGCAGGAGCAGGAGTGTTTCTCATCTGTTTGCACTCTTGTCGTGCAAGATTGTTTGGATGTAGGCTCCTCAGGTGCTTCATCATACTTGCCGTGCCGCACGAGTATTTCTTGTTAGGATCCCCTCGTGACAGCACTCTTTTGCAAATCTTGCACGTGACCAAGGTGGCATTGGTCTTATTCTGCCCCTCGGGAAAAGTAAAAAATTTCCACACCACTGAAGAAAAACGCTCTTTGGGTGGTGCCTCCTCCAAAAATTCATCCTCAGAAGTATGAGGAGATGCAGGTGATAGTTATAACAACAAAAGAGTGTGATGAAGAGAAAAAAAAACAGTAATCCTACTGAAAAAAACAAAGAAAGTGCCTCAAAACAAATCAATCATATATGAAAAATAGAACCCTCACTCACCAACATAGTTGGTGACAAGATTCATCATAAGGTTCCACCAGGGGTGCCTACTGCACCTCTGGTGAGCTTCGACGCTTTATTAAAGCGGAGCGCCAAAATCATGCTAAAGGAATGCAAGTGAATAATGAGTGCAAAAAAATGGGAATTTAAAAAGTCAAGATTCGCCCACAAGCAATTTTAATGGTGACGAAACTAGAACAGATTAAAAACAGTGAAGGATGATAAATGCTGACTTAAATTGGTCAGATACATCCTATATTGGTCGACATGTTTCAGCTTATGTTCGTCTTTTAAAAAGCTTTCTTCAGGACCTCATGAAAAAACAAAAATAACGCACCTTGGCGGTATAAGCTCACTAAGGCTTACCCTAACCTCAGGTGCAAGAAAAACCGGGCACACTCACGGTTTCAGTAAAGGCCTTCCACACCTTCAAAAAGGCCTCAGGGTATGTGTACAGGAAAAACAGCAGGCTCCTTGGGCAAGTAGGTGGGTGGCGGGACTACAGAACAAATCATCCAAGTCCACTGCCAGGTCATTTAACCTAAATATACCACCGAGCCCGGAGTCAACTCCGGCTCGGTGGTATATTTAGGTTAAATGACCTGGCAGTGGACTTGGATCACACTCTTTTGTTGTTATAACTATGATATAAGGGGATTAAGAGTGTGTCTCAACCCTCTCTCTCTTGTTGTTGTCATTGAGATGCAGGTGATACCTGCTACCCTGAAGCCATTTTTGGTTGAAAAAAGTTAGAGCTAAGGGTAAACTTAGTCTAAAAAATCTTCTTCTCTCCAAAGAGATGGTGCTCTAAAGAAGGTCAAATGATTGAAATGGGTGGGGTCTTTCAATAGTTAGAAGAGGAAGTGTAATGAACCAATCAAATCTCTTTTTTTGCAGGTCACATGGGATCCGCGCACTGTGCGCGTATGCAGCAAGCACCCAGAGCGCATCCGCGAAATTGAATAAAAAAAAAATTATAGGATTAGATGTAAAAATATATTAGTTTTAAGACTAGTTTAGAGTTTGTCTTCAATTAATATTTACATGAAATACATATATATATGTTTTTTTAATGTTAAATATTTCGCGGGATCCGTGCACCTACCACGTCATAGACGCAGATGACGCATCGCGGAAGCGCGTAAACGTCGCGTTACGTACATCGAACGTGTCGCGTATAGGCTTGGAGTCGCGTACCGGTCGCATTGCGATCGCGCACTAAACACGTACCCAACGCATACCATGCGCGGATGCTATCGCGTAGGGATCGGGTAAAGTGCGCTTAGGGTGTGCGGATCCAAAAACATTCAAAAAAATATATAAAATAAAGTTTTGCACATATAGTTAAAAAAAATATTTTGAAAAATATAAAAAAATATGTTTGAAAAACCCATTAAGTTCAAATAATATTTTTTAATTTTTAAAAGAATTAATTGAAAATATAAGTTTAAAAAAAGGTGATAAAAAAGTATTTAAAAAAAATGTAATTAATGAAATTGACACACTGAATTTGAAAAATATACAAATCCAATCAAAATCATTAAACAAGATATCTTCAGAGATAAGTTATAGATAGGAATTAGCATTTAAAAAACCTTTGAAATTCAATGAAAAAACCATAGGTTTCATGCACTTTATAGTTAGGAATTGGCATTTAAAAAACCTTTGAAATTCCCTGAAAAAACCATAGGTTTCAGGGGTGTTATAGTTAGCTGGACATTTCCCTCATACAAAACCCTAGAAATTCCCCTGTTGTAGTTAGTTCAGCTAACTATAACTCGCGGCCCCGCAATGCACTGCTGATGACATCACATATTACATCACTCATGACATGGTCAGTGATATCACTGATGACATCACTGATGACATCTCAAATGACATCACTGATGACATCACTGATGACATCATCCATGTGCTAAATTACTGCATCTACTGCATCTTCTCACAACCTAATATAACCTTTGATACACCGACTCAAAATTTCAGACGTCCATTCTCAAAACCATAGATACTCCAATACCAATAACTACATACCCACTTATTAACTCTTAGGTCTACATACACCTCCACTCATTCACCTGTACAGTCACTCATACTTACAGTCACTCCGTACAAGACTATCATATGCATTTATACACCTACATAGACACTCACACACCACCAATCATCCATAGAGGTACTCTCACACCTAGTCAGTCATGCAAATAATTAATCACACTCCCATTTACTCACCTATGCAGTTATACACACTCAAGTTCACTTACTCATAAAAATAGTACCACATTCTTACGCTCTTATACAATCATTGATACAAGCACACACTCATCCATACAGCCAATCACACACTCTCACATATACCCACTTATATACTCTTACACGCATATATACTGCCTTTCACATATGTAGTTAGTCACAAATATACCACTGAGATATACATTCAATCCCTAACACACCCATACATACACTCACTCAACCATACAGTTCATCACAGATGCACTCTTAAAACCATGCACCCATAGAACCACCCACGCACACATCTATGCACAGAGTCACACACACCCTACCCACACAAACACTCAGGCACCCATACAGATACTCAGACAACCAATCAATAACCCATATAGACACTCATATAGCTATTCACAAAACCATGCAGCCACTTACACACCAACAGACAGACACATACAGACATCCACACAGTTTAGTCATTAGTCTGCAGTAAGATACATTTAATGACTCACTTATAGATTCAGTTACGCACCTAGAAAATCATCCATTCACACACTTGTACAGCCACTCATTCTTCCACAGGCCTTTCACTATAAATATATAAAACATATTTAAACTTTACAGAAACACACAGTCACTGGATGACGTCATCAGTGATGTCATCAGTGATGTCATTTGACATGTCATCAGTGATGTCATCAGTGATGTCACTGACCATGTCATGAGTGATGTAATATGTGACGTCATCAGCAGTGCATTGCGGGGGCGAGAGTTATAGTTAGCTGAACTAACTATAACAGGGGAATTTCTAGGGTTTTGTACGAGGGAAATGTCCAGCTAACTATAAAACCCTTGAAACCTATGGTTTTTTCAGTGAATTTCTAAGGTTTTTTAAATGCCAATTCCTAACTATAACGCCCCTGAAACCTTTGTTTTTTTCTGTGAATATATATATAATATCTATAGCTATATATATTATCTTAGGACCGTGTTTCCATAGGAAATCTGAAAATTCGATTTTGAATAACTTTGGCGCCGGTTGACGAATCCTCGCGAAATTTTCAAAACTAATGGCGCGCTCCGCTCAGCTCCTACCCTGAAAGTCTTGGGGCGATTCGTCAAGTGGGGGCTGAGAAAAAAGGGGGGTCCCAAAACCCATTTTCCCCATGCATTTTCCCATAGGACCTTTAGTCGAAGGTACAGCCCGAACGGCTGAACAGAATTACTTGAAATTTGGCAGAGAGGTAGTCCTCAGGTCAGGAAAGTGCCTTTTGCAGGTCTGGTGTCAATCTGTTCAGTAGTTCCTGAGAAAATAGTATTTAAAAGCATATAAATATCTATAAGCGCGTACCGTGCGCGCACCGTGCGCGCACCGTGCGAGCTCCCTAACGTGCGCGAGCGTAATTCTGATTGGTGGTTACATGTTAGTCAACGTTCGAATCGGTCGAAATCAGGAAGTGTCGGCCGCCATTTTGTTTGTTTTCAGTGCGAGAGTGAAAAAGGAAGGTGGCGAACTTGAAAAGGGGGCAGGGTAGAGAGTTACTGACCCCCTAGCCTTTGTGCGCACGGTGAAAAACCAGAAAAAAAAAACATTTAATACGTAGTTTATTGTAAAATAAATATATAAAAAAAATAATAATACATACATAACTTAGCTTTTAAAAAAACGTACAAATTCACTGAAAAAACCATAGGTTTCATACACGTTATAGTTAGGAATTAGCATTTAAAAAACCTTGCAAATTCACTTAAAAAACCATAGGTTTCACACATGTTATAGTTAGGTGGATATTTCACTCGTAAAAAACCAATGAAATTCCCCCGTTAAAGTTAGTTCAGATAACTATAACTCGCGCGACCGCCACTCTATCACAAGGATGATGTCATCAGTGATGTCATGAGTGATGTCACTGACCATGTCATGAGTGATGTAATATGTGACGTCATCAGCAGTGCATTGCGGGCGCGCGAGTTATAGTTATCTGAACTAACTATAACGGGGGAATTTCATTGGTTTTTTACGAGTGAAATATCCACCTAACTATAACATGTGTGAAACCTATGGTTTTTTAAGTGAATATATATATATATATATATATATATATATATTTTTTTTATGCAAAACGCCCTTGCGCTCGAGTGGGCACTCGACACTGTCCTGACCTTACGGTAGTCTTTGCCTCATGCAGCTCGCTCTTGTTCAGTCCAGAATTACTGCCATGCTCTGCTCGACGCGTTTCGAGGCACCATGCCACTTAGTCATGAGCTTGAATGCAGAGACAGAGAAAACATCACCTGTTTGTTCCTTAATTTATTAATAGAACCGCCTTTAGTGGGCGTGGCTAACATTTGCTGTCCATTATTCACAGCAAATTCATGCTTGTACCCTTGTGCCTCAATTATGCAATAGGGAGATCCAAATTCCTTCCTAACCAAAGTAAAATGAGTACAAGACTCAATAACTAGGCTTTTCCTACCAATCTTCCTTCAACAATAGTTTCAGACACATCCCTAAACAAAGCCTCCAAATGAACATTGTCTTACAACTGAAAGTGACACTTATCAACAAAATCTGACTTCTCAATCCAGGCCAGCAAACTATGGAACTCTCAACCTAACCCAATAAAAATCAACAAAATCACTTAGTGTGAACTTTGACAAAGATTAGCAGATGGTGGTCTGACTGTTAACCACAAGGAATGCCAGATTAAAGTGGGATCTTTGACGTGGATGCAAGAACAAAGAGGAGGCAAGGTAATTTCTGGAAGCTGAGGAGTATGCTTTAACTAAGTTTGTGACAATTTTTGTGAAGGTTGTCCATCCTCTTAAGGAGAAGATGAAGAGAAGTTGTAAATAACTATGGCTGAAAAAGTGCCCAAGGCTTTTCACATCACAAGGAAAGTTGAGTTTGAGCACTGTCACTGGGTAGGTTTGAAGAGATCAGGAAAACAGTTTTGGCGATGGAAGCTAGATGGAGTTAGGAGCATTTTTTGCACAGGAAGTAAATGGAAAATAACTGGTTCTAGCATTTGCTTCAAGAACTCTTAAGGGGCAGAAAGCAATTCTGTCATTGGAATGGAAGCTCTTGCATGCTCCTGTTGTATGGAGCACTTCAGGTTTTTGCTGTGAAGATTGCCATTTGTCATTCAAATAGATCACTAACAACTGTTGCCTGTGTTTACGTGCCAAAGGAAATAGAGGTCCATGCCTAAATTTGCCAGGCGAATGGACTGAATGAGGAAATTTTACCTCATGGTAGCGAAGGTGCCTTGGATTAAAAAAAACAAAGTATGCACTTGCCTTTGGAGGTTATCGGTGGAAAGATTTGAGGGTCATGAGTTTAATGACAGGGTCATGATTCTGAGTGTGACTTAAAGTGCATTAGGACACAAAACCTACAGGATGATCAGTTGATGTTTGAAATTATGGAGAGAATTGTGGGAAGGTTGTATAATGCTGGAAGTGTAGCAGAGAAAGAAAGGCATTGTTGGAATGTGAAAGAAGAGTTAATTGTCTGTGAGAATAGAGTCTGCAGAGGTAACTATTATGCCTCACAGTAGTCTTAGGGAGAAGCTGATTAATCTGGCACATGAGGGGTTATTTAGGAAGAGGAGCAACCAAGCCAAAGGTAAAAGAGGGGACCTGAATGGATGGTTAGGAGGAAGTGTGCATTAAATGTTGTGTCAGTTGTGTGAACACTGATAAGGTCAAACTCACTAGGAGATCTCCCTTGTCACCAGTAGAGGTATCTGAAAGACCCTGAGTCAAGTTGGGTATTGATATACCCTAGAAACCCTTTGATACTTACCAGCCAATGAATAACAATTACTCTTATAATTACTGGTAATGTTGGATTATTCTTCGAAGTGAGTAATAGTGGAATGTGTAGTACAGGTCCCCTGTCCAGCTCCTAGAAGTATGAAGGCCTTCCTCGGCGCCACGTTCCTGCTGCTCACCCTGGGCGAGGTGTTGGATTGCAAGCAGTGCGACTATCCATGTCTGGTCATCACCACAACCACCTGTGGCCTCCACCAGACGTGTGCCACCCGCACAGCCTCCAAAGGTGCATAAAAGATTAAGGCCAAGGGGTGCCTGGATGTCACCAAGTGTCTTTCTACAGAGACCAACTCTATTCTGGGCATAGATTACACGGTCACCAATTCCTGCTGTACTGGTGACCTGTGCAACTCTGGCACTGCTGTCTGACTCTCCATGCTGGCTGGACTCACTGCCCTCCTGACGCTGCTGAAGCTCCTCTGAGGGATCCTAATGGCTTCTTGGCACTTGAGATGACACAAGGGCGGGGCTGGTTTGGGAGGATAGCTACTCAGTCTGGTGCCTTGAATGTGAACTATACTTCTCTTCTCCTGTTTGTGGCCCGAGATGTTTCGACTATTAACAGTTTTGTTTAAAAAAAAAATATTTGTAGTTATTTTAATGGATCTGATCTGGAAGAAACCACACTTTCCTGACCTTTAAACCGTGTGCTCAGAAGTAGGACATTCAGGATGAAGCCAGCAGAGGGCTAGGTGCCCACCCTGCTCCGGTCACTCTCATTGAATCCGAGCAGAGACTTGCTTTGAGTTGCACATGTACTAATGTTAATGTTTGGAGCACATGTAGTGCTTTAACATGCAGTCTGAAATAACTGCATGCTTTTTCCAAAATCTTTTTTTGTAATTAAAGACTTTATATCAATAATAAAAAATAATAGTGGAATGTGTAGGCAGTGGATGCACCGCAACTGTGTGTGTGTTTTAATAAGTGAGAAATTATCATTGACCATCTTGTTTGATTTATGTCAGATGATTAGTGAGATTTCCACCGCTAAGTGGAATGAAGACATATGACTACAGCATTCTGTTCACCACTAGCCAATGGAATGCGGTAACAGATAAACAGGTTGGTGAAAGAGTGTGTATAGATAGGAATCCTAAACAAGCATTTGCAATGCAATAGGTCTCGCATTACTGAAAGTTTGAGCTAGTGGCGTTGCTTTACTACTTGCAACATCAATAGCTCAAACTTTCAGTAATGCGAGACCTATTGCATTGCAAATGCTTGTTTCTTATTCTCTTTGTAGTTAATTTTTTTGTCTTCTACTATCCTGGCTTCTTACGTGTGTTGACACTTCTATTGTTCAGTTTTTAAGCTGGGAGTGGTGCTGTATTTGTTTCTACTCTTTATAAATCTGCATTTTCAGCAGAACATAATGTGAGTTACAAAAAAATATTTTCATGGTTCACGTGTTGATTTTTCTTGTGGGCTTGGCACATTTTAGAGCTCTTAGAGGCAAGCCGGATCACTGACATGGTTTGGCTTGCCCACTTCTAAGATATAGAACCACAAGATGGGAGTGTGGTGACAGAAAAGCAGGAAACGATTCCCATCAGATGAGTTCTTTCAGTCCTGTAAACTGAGAAAATCCCATAAATTCTACACAGCCTTAGAAGCATTCGTTAGAACACATTTGTGATTGAAGCTGAAAATTTGCATTTGCGGGTTGGAAAGGAGTATTTGTGGCTGTGAGACAACCCTGGACAAGCAGCTAAAAGGGAACAGAGCTGATGTTGAGCGTGGGGTTCTAACACAAAGAAGCCCAAGTGGATGGGCATAATTTAGGGTACTGTTGCAGGCAGCAGGGAACTCCCTGGGAGAACTGATCTCACAAGTCACATTGGCAGCCTGGGGTCTATGTGTACATAAACAAATAGTTAAGGGAGTAGAGACTACCCTTCATAGGAAAACAAGGGATTCTGGCTACTTCCTACAGACCGAATAGGTATCCATTGAGTTGATGATCAGCCAAATGATCGGTGAGTAGAGTCCATGTTCAATCTTTTGCATCCTTCTTACACTGTGTATCCCATCATCACATTGAGCACCTCTTGTCCACTTCAACTATCCTTCACATTGTAAAGTGGCCGCGGCAATGCTCTCCCAGGAGCACGGGAAGGACACTGGACCTTATATGAGAGGTACAAGGTAAGGTGGCCTTTGGACCATAAAGGTGACCATGTAACGATAAAAAAAGAGGTGGAATAAACAGTGCAAGGGCGAGGAGGGATTTCAAGAATGCGCGCAGATGGTCACACATGTTAATGTTTAATCAGTACAAATAGAAACTGCTGTAAAACTTAAATCGGAGAATCAAATAGAGGCAGAGTTTTAACAACAGTACTATGAAGAATAATTAATAAATAAGGCGGCACGTTTCTCCTTCCTGCCTGATTAATACTTTTATAGGTGAAGAGACCGCTGATGGATCATGTATTTATAGTAGAATTGCCTGTCAGCAAGCACCTTATCTAATTTCAGGATTCCACAGAAACTGCTTGACCCCAAATGATCAGCTCATTAGCATTTTAAATGTATGCTGGGAATTGTAGCCGATTGCATTAATAACTAATTGACATGTATATTTATCCTGACTGAGCACTGAAGTCAGCAGCTAACGAGGAAGGAGCACGTTGTAAAAGATTGTTTGCCGCCCATGGGTTCCTGTGTCCACCGGATACACATCCTAAATCGAGACAAGGGATTGGCACGCTTGCTCTTCACAATAGGCACTGCTGGCTGTAACGTGGGTTCACTTGTGAAACATTTGCAGGACTATTGCTTGGAACCTCTCCAGAGGGCTGAGATTGAGCCGAACATGAGCAGATCTCTCTTGGGTCTCAACTCAAGCTAAGCAATGCCGTATTCAGTGTGAAGAATCAATCGATGGAACAAAAACAGTAGGATTACCCAAGGCATTCGACATATTTATGCCGTTTTCAGGTTTTTTGGGGCCTTTGGTTAGGAACACATAACATCAGTTCAGCATACAGGGAAACGTAAAGAATAAATATAATACCTCGTTTATAATGGACCCGAGATAACCTGGGTGCGTGATAAAAGTGACAGAGTCCACCGCTTGGTCGACATGGATTGCACGATTGTCAATACTGAGGTCTAAGGCACAGATTAAGATCCCCGGGCAGAAGGATAACTACACTCAGTGGAGTGACAGAGCAGGTTAAACTCGATCTACAATGTCGAAATTCAACCTCACATATATTGCAAGGGTCTCGGTGTGTAATGAGGATTGGAAAGGAGAAATGCATTTAGGATACATGCCAATGACATAACTGTCACCAAAAACTGTACAACAGCTGATGCAGGGACCAAACCAGAGGAGAAAGAAGAGACGTTCTGAGAAGTGTGAGGTAACAGAACGCGGGCAAGGAAACACACGTGGTCTTTGAGAGTAACTGGCCATTATTTCAGAAACAGACTGCAGGATCACGAAGGCAGCCCACCCGGAATTTACTTCAGGGTTCAAAGCCAGAATTATGACGAAGGCACAAGGATCTTATTTCATCCTGAAGGACACAAGTAGCCAAAGTAAACAAGCATTGGCCGCGCAATCGTAAACGCGCGGCCGCGAAAGTGAAAGTGATCGCGTTCGCGATCAAGCGCGGCGAGCGATGCGCTTAATGAGCATGAGGCGGAAAGCCTCTGCTCGTGAGCGTGCGCCCGCGCACATGCACTGTAGCTCTAGGCTGGCCATGGCAGCATTTTTTTAAGCCCCCTTACATAAAGTCTCGCCAGACCAGCGCATGCGCTGGGTCAGGCGAGACCTAAAAAGGGCCTTGCAAGAAAGTCTTGCAAGCCGATGCTCTTGGCACAAATGTCATTGACAGGAGTGACCTCTTTTGAACTGATGGGGAGAAGTGCTGGAACCAAATTCTCCTCTTTGTGGTTCAAACATAAAGGACAAATTGTGGGGCAATGCGTGGTGAATGGGAGCATTGTGAAAGAAAACATTTTGTAAAATCAAGTTAAGTGTAAGTTTTTGTATTACAGGAAGTTTTGAATGGCTAGTAGAAATTGGAAAGTGGCCGAATGGGTGCAGATGAAATCGCCCATATTTGTGGATAAATGTCTATCAAAATATACTGGTCCCTAAAGGGTAATGGAATTGAAAAGAAATGTCGTTTTGTTGGACAATGGTGAAGTTTAGAGTTTGGCATGATTGTGTGAGGTCGATGACATAGAGTTGGAAAATGTGCAAAGGGAGATTTAATTGGAGAGCGAATGTTCTACTGATGTTGCATTATGCAATTGATATCCAAAGGAGAACTGAGCCAAAGTGGCTTGAAAGTTATGTAAAATAAAATGTTTGTATGTTCATATCCTTACTTGATTTACCTGAGGATCGGGTGTCTCCAAGGCTACTGTAATTACATTGTAAATAGGTTGTTTTGTTTGTTTGTTTAAGAATTGTGTAGGAGAAGTTGTGTGATGTAACTCTGGCATTATGGAATTAATAGATGTTAACGGAATGTTATAATGTGAAAGTGGTTGACACTGGTAGCTGCTGAGGTGCTGCCCTACTAATGGGTCCTACTTTGATGGTATTAAATCTATTCTGGAAAAAATCTTTCCTTCACCAAGTTGGCATGGAGCTGGTGTACAGTGTTTACCTAGCATGCCATTTGTAGAAAATGTAAAAAATGTTCTGTAAAATGTAGTATTTAATCCACTTTTTGCAATAACATACCTGAATCTTTCTAAGACAGTTGCTTTAGTTTGTTCGCTTACGCCTTCAAATTTGGGGAAGGGATTACACCACACCACTGTCAAAGTTCACTAGCCACCACTGCAGTCTATGTCAGACATAGACTAGGACAGGATTTGTCAACATATGAAAACAGGAACTTATATCGTATCAGAATGACTGATCAGGACTCCGAAATGCAGTGTTAAAAGCAGACACTTTTCGGTGTATACACTGTCTGTAGCTTTCTGAGGCTCCTTTCAAAATCATGTCATTGACGGTCCTACACTACAATGGGCTTTACTAGACAGTGTTAAGAGAGTACTATGGAATGTCGCAGACAATGAAAAACTGAGAATAATAATTAGCCAGGCGTGACATGTAAACACAGCTCCTCCTGATATAATATTAATGTTGAACCACTATTGAATATTTTTCGTGTTAATATTTGATAACTCAATATTGACAATTAATATGTCTTTTTATAATTGATTTTACATATATAGACTGAATAACATAACTACAATTGAGACAAATTTCCTATGATGTAAAGAAGTGAAGTTATAAATGTGTTTTAACTATGCCACATTTTCTGTGCAAAACACCATTTTTGACTAGATGGATGCCATCTCTGTCCCTTACTCCTGCTTTTCCCCTGCACACATTTTCTACTCACAGGCGCCACAGGCACAGACAAGTTGACGTGTAGCAATTTATTTGCACTGTTAGGATTATAATCTTATCAATAAACTTATCACTGTCCCCTATAACTTGTAACATATGTCAAGGTTCTCCTATGAGTTAAGGTAATGAAGTGTATTTATTATGTGTTCTGATTTGCTAAAGCATTGATACTTGTGATCAGTCTATGATGATTTTGTCATTTTACTAATTTTCTATGCAAGAATTGTGTTAAATAACCCCTTGTTTTATGGGGCGAGCCAGAAGAATTTCATGTTCTACTAGGGTTACTGTCCAAATTCTTTCCAGTTTTACTGCTCATTTGAACTTAGAATATCTCATGATTTTACATACTTTATATAGCTTTACATCTTAGAGCCTTCATGGCATTGTCTTTGAATTCTTGTAATAATACACTTTAATTTTTCATTGATCTCAAATTCAAATATTGAGTGGACCCCATTACTTAATGAATTGTATTTCTCTGCTAATTTGATGTTATGGAAGGTGCCGTAACGTGGAGACACATTGCATAATGACATTGAGAATTAGCAGTCTCTAATCCAATAAACTGTGAGAGAACCGGATGAGGACAATTTTGAGGAGCATACATTTTGGGGTACAGTTTTTCTCCCACACCACCTGCGCCTTGTGTTCAGACACCCCTTCCCTGCATGCATTGATAAAGAAGACAATTAAATCATCTATGTGGTGACTCATGCAGTAGTGGGAACATTTGTCACAAGGGTGGAATTGGTTTGTTATTCTTGCTGCTTGCAGCATACAATACCGAGAGAGTGAAACCTTCTGCAAAAAAGCTTCTCCAGGCTGCAGAATAATGTGTGTAAAGATGGGGAAGGGTGTCATTGATCCTAAAGGCTAAAGCAAATGATAGGCATCCAAATGTGTTGTTCTGAAGAGCTTTGCAATTTCTTCACACAGCATTGTGTTTGTTCTTTTGTTAAAAGCAGTTGAAAAAAACAATACCTACATCCTCCTACATGCCACCACTGGGCTGTACTGAGGCAAAGGCGAATCAAATTTTCCTGATTTTAATGCTATTGAGGAACAATACGGCTGTGATCTGTGGCATACCCTAAAGTACAAACAGTGGCAGTGGCAAACTTTTAGGCATTTTGTGGGATTAAAAAAGGTTGGTACCAAACCTAACTGGTGCACAATGTAGTTAACCGCATAGACAGGAGAAGTGCAAGCTTCTCTTGAAAAATAACAGAATTTTGTCTTACCATCAATGCCAGCAAGCAAAACCAAGCACACCAAGTCTAGGAACGACGCAATTTCAAATGGATAGCCTCACACCACAGCTCATCAAAAGTAACACACTTCTTGGTTTTAGGTTCAAATTAACCCTCCGCTTTAAGACACATACAGGGAACAAGACCGAAACCTTCTAGTATCAACAGTTCTTTCTCTGCATAGAGAAGTCAATCCTCCAGAAAACGATTTTTACTGGATGTGAAAATACTCACCCTATCCCACCTCGATGAACACAGTGCCCTCGAAGCCAACAATCCCGAAATCTATCCATCGCCATAAAGAATGTTCATCACGCTGTGTAATGTGGCCTTTTGAGCTGTAAGAATGACCATGCCCTAGATTATAGCTGAATTTATTAAATGCATACCATTAACCCTTGCAAGGCCTACTGGGGCATCAAGGTAGGAAAAAAATCCATTAACAGTAAGTGGTTACATTTATTTTAAATAGTACACCAACCACATTTTATAGACCATGTAAAACCAGTGGGAATGTAAATACTAAGCTGCACATTTCTGTTTAAAATATCACTTCCAGCCATTCCAAAGCTCACTTGCACACTGACATAAGGACATCAGACATGTGAGTTGTAAAATGTAAAACGTTATTTTTGCATACCTGTGTAAAGTGGCCACTTCAGGTCACAATCCCCATGCACTCTGTCAGATTATTTTATGTTTCACAACTAATTATCCTTGCCTTCATACAATATGCCTGACAGACACATTGATTCCAGAGCCGTATTCCTGCCCTGCTGCAGCTATTGAGCCTCTGATTTGTCAACAAAAGAAGAAAGGTAAGTAAAAAAAACAAAAATGATTCAGTGTTTTTCTCTATGCATGTGTGAGTGAAAATATGTTTATGAGTGATGGAAAGAGAATGAGATTGAGTGAGAGTGTGTATTAGTTTCATATGCTTGAGAGTGTCAATGAGAAGGAAATAGTGAGAATCAATGAATGAGTGAGAGTGAGTATGAATAAGTGAAGCAGTGAATAGAGCAGTTTGAGTGAGTTTAGAATGAGTGAGTGAGAGGTGAGTGTGAGTGGAAGTGAGAGGCACTTCGGGTTGCCTCTATCAATCTTGCATCGGGTGCAGTTACACCATGGCAACTGCATCTGCTGCACTATTAAAGCAGATCCCTGTACCCCAGGAGTTCAATCAGAGCCCTGTACACCAGTAGTTGTGAGCAAGGGTCAGTGATTGTGAAAGTGTGAGTCTGTGCATGTGTGATTGTGAGTGAGAAACAGTGATTGTGAGTGTATGGGTACATTTGAGAGTGGGGGCACCCAAGGCCAATTTTGAAAACAATGAGGTGCACCCATGGCAAGTTTTATTCCCCACCACTTTCAGGGATCACCAGCCACCACTGCTAGAAGGGGTCATGCTTGATGTGTACCTATGGATCTGCATCTTTAACAATGCGCAGGCCATTACATATGTCCTCTGGGGGAAATTCTGCCTGCAACATCAAAGCAGATCCAAACGCAAGCAGAAAGTAAACATTTTAATAATGGCCGCTGATGGATGGTCTCTAAAAAGTAGGCGGACGATGCAGTGACTAAACTACATGATGGAAATGGTTCAGCTGATGCTTCTGAAAAACTGGGAATAACACTAGGCAGCAGTAACGTTCTTGTCTGTGCTATTACACATGGGGATGAATTGTATGCAAAACAGTCCAGCCTTGCCCTAGAGTGAACATTTTGGTTTGAACTGCTGGGCCACGACCACTCTGTCAGGAACAGCACGGAACCCCAAGGCACTTTAGCATCACTGAGAAAAGCCATTCATCTGTATCTTGTGTGTCAATGGAGTGTGAGTAACTAAGTACTCAATACTTGAGAGCACAAGATGTGGTGGGAACATATGCACTGATAAAGCTTTTAAACTACCTGAAATACCCTGGGCTCTAAGGAATTCTGTTGTCCAACACTCAAGGGGCCGTATCATCATGTGTCAGCAGAGCATGTGTCTATACCCTCAATAGACAAAGGGGTTGTTGCCAAAATGCAACAGCACACAAGAAACAGAAGTAACACAATTTTGTGGAGTACTGAGCTTCTTTCTAGAAACAAGAGAAGGGTTTTCAGACATATTAAAACTATGTAGTTATGGTTAGGACCTAGTTACCATATAAAGAGCATTTTTTGGTTTACTAATAACTTTGGTGCCGATTGAGGAATTTAGAAAAAACTTTCCAAAACAACAGTTTGTCTACATCAATCCTTCCTTGAACATTTCAGAGTTATTCGTTGAGTGGGATTTCACAAAAAAGAGGGGGGGGTGTCCAAAACGCAATTTTCGTATCCAATTTTGTTAAGGATTTTTGAACAGCGCTGCAGCCTAAACAGCTGAACGGATTTGCACCAAATTTGGCAGAAAACTGGATTTTTATCTAGAAAGTGTTATTTGGTTATTTAGTACATCTGTTCACTAATTTGGGAGAAATTAAGATTCAAAATGTATGTATATTTGAACAGTCGTCAGTCGCGGGAGTCCAGTGGGCACACAACTTCAAATAATAGAGCAATCTAATTGGCAGAGGGAGCTTTTTTTGCATATTGTTTATCTTACCCCAAAAGAAGTGATTGTCTGGCAGCCATTTCAGGACATGGGAACCCGGTCCCATATACTGAAAACCAGCAGAAAGACCGCACTGCCTTGCGACTGTATTGTTTTGGGATATATATATATATATATGTAGGCGTTGGGGGTTGACCATAACCCGAAATTAGATGAAGACGCAATAGAAGACGCTGCACTCTAAGGGTGTTAAGCATTGCCCTTTATTCTCATCCAACAACCACTGACGTGTACCAGTAGGTAGTTATAGTTAGGACCTTGTTCCTATTCAAAAAGAGTTTTTTCTTTTGGCAATATCTTTGACGCCGTTTGACGAATCTTCGCGAAATTTTCCAAACTAATGGTTCACTCAGGTCAACTCCTGTCTTGAAATTTTCAGAATGATTTGTTAAGCGGGGGCCGAGAAAAAAGGGGGTCCCAAATTTCTCCCTGTTTAATTTCCATAGGAATTTTGGAGCAAGCTACAGCCCGAACTGCTGAACGGAATTACACCAAATTTGGCAAAAAGCTCTTGGTCCAGAAAACGCCCTTTTTTTTTTAAATGGTGTAAATTTGTTCAGTAGTTCCTGAGAAATTCAGAAAATAAAAATGTATATATCTGAGCACCAAGGAGGATTCGCGAACCCTCCCGAGCACGAGCTTCATTTTGATTGACTGCCAACACTCCAAACCAGAATGTGTTGGCAGCCATCTTGTGACTCGGTAACCGAGTCACAAGAAAACAGTAGAAAAAAGATGAAAAAAACAAGAAAAGGGGGCAGGGTAGAAACAACCTGACACCCAAGGCCTGCTAGGGGGTCCCACAAGGACCCGCACTGCTAAAAAAAGCATTTACATTTTTTTTTTAAATTTGCCGAATTCATGCTGGGTGCACAAATCCATCCAAGAAAATTACAAAAAAAGGAAACGCGGGCTCCCGCGCTTCCTTTTCTATAATCCCCCGATTGGGCAGGTCCCGGGGGCAATGTCTAATGATGAAGCTGTGGCCCGCGGGGGCCCCCGCAGCCCCGGGGACTTCCACCTCCCCGGGGCTATAATAATAAAAAAGCATGGGGGAGCTCTTGCCCCTCACGCTGCCCCAGGGACCACCACTTCCCTGGGGTATTTTTACATTTTGAGAGGTGGGTCCTCGTGGGACCCCCACCTTCCCGGGACAACATAAATTAAAAGTAAGTGTTGGGGGGTCCGGCCCCCCACACTGCCCCGGGGACCACCACCTCCCCGGGCCATACACAAATTAGAATACAGGGATCCATTGTGGACCTCCGGCCCTGGGGACAACCATCTCCCCTATGCTACGCAAATGTTGGGAGGGGGGCCGCGTGGCCCCCCTCCTGGAGCCCTCTTTGGCCCTGGGGACCGCCACCCCCCAGTGCCGGCTCCTGAAATGTCCGGGGGGTCCACCCCCGGGACATTGCTGTTTGCACTGGCAGGGCAGGAGCACATCTCCCACTCTGCCATAGCAAACATTGCTTTGCTTCTTGGAAGCAAGAGCAGGAAACCTGCTCTCGCTTCCAAGAAGCAAAGCAGAATTGCTTTTGGGCATGGGGAGCCGCATGTCAGCAGCTCACCTTGCCCAAAAGCAATGCCGGCTCCCACAGGAAGCGGGGAGCCAGCAGGGACTGTGGGGGCATTGGGACTCCCCTCACGGTCCCCAACTTGAGGGCCGGCCCTGGGGATGGGGTCTCCGGGGCCAGAAGTGGCTCAGGAGGGGGGACTCGGCCCTCTCCCTTTTGAGTTTAAAAAAATAAAAATAAGGCCGGGCCTCGGTGCATGCTGTCCCCGGAGCCATGATTGGCCACAAAAAATAAAACAGGCTGGCCAGGCCCTGAGGGATGGGCTCCCCGGGGCTAGAAGTGTCCCAGGGAAGGGGGGCCGCATGGCCCCCTCCTTTTATTAAAAAATATATTTATAAAAATAAAGATATGGCCATGCGGCCGAAATAGGCTGGGCTGCCCCCTTCCCATTTAAAAAAAAAAATCATAAAACATGTCAAAGGCCCTGGGGGATGGGGTACCCAGGGCCCACAAAATACTATGAGAAGGTGCACCACACAGCCCCCCTTCTAAGATTTGTTTTTTAAACGGCATCGTGCCAGAGGCCCAGCCCCCTCCCTGCAGCACACTGCAAACGTGCCTCCTGGCGCGTTGTGGATTGGGGATTAAGTCCCCAGGTCCTGAAGGGTCCTTAGGGGCCAAATAGCCCAGCCAGGTATCTCCAGTAAGCTCCATATAGTGAGATTGCTGAGAGGTGGTTTGAGGCCATGCCCCTTTTTACACCACTCTGCAAATGCGCCTCTTAGCGCACTGCTGGTGGGGCAATGAGATCCTTTTGTGTCCTGAGGACCTCACGACTAAAGTGGACTTCATCGCCTGAGCAGCCATGCGCCAGGAGGCGCGTTTGCAGAGTGGTGTAAAAAGGGGGCATGGCCTCGGACCACTCCCAGCAATCCAGCTGTGTGGGGCTTAATAGAGATAACAGAAGGGCTAGTTGGCCCCCAAGGACCCTCAGGAGGCAAGAGGACTTCATTTCCCAACAAGGAGCGTGCCAGGAGGCGTGTTTGCTGAGTGGTCGAGAAAGGGGGCATGGCCTGTGTCCACCTCTAAGTAATCCCACTGTGTGGGGCTTACTGGATGTGACAGGTAGGCTAGTTGGCCCTTAAGGACCCCCACAAGCGAAGGGGACTTCATCCCCCAATCAAGAGAGCACAAAGGAGCGCGTTTGCAGAGTGGTGGGGAAAGGGGATGTGGCCTGCTATCACAACTTAGCAATGCTGCTGTCTGGGACTTACTGGAGGTAATAGGAGAGGTAGTTGGCCACCAAGGTTGTCCTTGGGGACCAACTACCCCTCCTGTTACCTCCACTAAGTCCCACACAGTGGGATTGCTAAGAGTTCTTCGGAGGTCACACACCCCCTTTCTCCACCATTCTGCAAACGCGCCTCCTGGCAAAGTACTGGTTGGGGGATGAAGTCCACTTTATTCCTGAGGGACTTTGGGGGTCAAGAAGCCCTCCTGGTACCTCCTGTAAGTCCTATGCAGCTGAATTCCTGAGCGCTAGCTGGAGGACCAGCCCCCTTTCTCCTCCACTCTGCAAACGTGACTACCAGTTAAAGAAGCAATTTAATTTAATATGTCTCGCATTTGCAAGAGTTAGAGCTATTGACGTAAATGTAAAAGTTTTTTACTAATGTTTTTTGGAGTGGAGTGGATGTACGTTGTGTGTAGTTGAATTATGTGTTATGTTGTGCAGTGAAATTATGTGGATAGAAAGTATGTGGTATTTAGTGTATCGGAACTATGTAGAGTGGGATTATGTGTTATGAAGAGTAATTATGTGGTATGGTAGTCTGTGTTCTGGAGTCGTAACTTCAGGTTTAGTCTTCCTCGTTTCCATAGAAGCTAAACTATGAACTCAATGAGACAAAAAAAAGAAGGCATCACGGAGGAGCACTTCTGGATCTAGTCAGAGGTATGAGCATGGCCACTGGAATTATGCGACTGTTTGGCTGCACCAACTTTCGCACGATTATACTTCTTCTGCATTAGCCACATAATCCATCCTCTGCTGCCTAATCTTCAGATTTGAACAAAAAAAGCCTTGTTTCTAGCTCAAACAGCTCGAACATTACCAAAAATGCAGTGACAAGTGTTACAGTGTGGTGGAAGGTCCTTTGTAAACCTAGAATGGTCACCTATAACTTATTGCTAAATGTAGGTGTTAAATTGGTACTAATGGTGTGCAAGCCACTCTTGTTTTTTTCTGTGCCTCTTTTGCCTCTTTCTGCATTTCTGCTGCTTCTTTCTGCACCTTTCTTTCTTTTTCTGCACTTCTCTTGCCTCTTTCTGCACATCTCTTCTACTTTGAGCACCTCTTTTGCCTCTTGCTGTACCTCACTTGCTTCTTTGTGCACCCCATTGCCTCTTTCTGCAACTCTCTTGCCTCTATCTGCACCACTCCTGTCTCTTTCTGCACCTCTGTTCCTTCATTCTGCACTTCTTGTGTTCCTTTCTGTACCTTTCTTGCTTCTTTCTGTACCCCTCTTGCCTCTTTCTCTACCCCTCTTCCCCCTCTCAGCATGCCTGTTGCTTCTTTCTGCACTTCCCTTGCCTCTTTCTGTACCACTCTTCCTGTACCTCTCTTGCCTCTGTCTGTACCCCTCTTGACTCTTTCTTCACCTCTGTTCCTTCTTTCTGCACTTCTCCTGCTTCTTTCTGAACTCCTCTTGCCTCTTTCTACACCTCTGTTGCTTCTTTCTGCACTCTCCTTCCTTCTTTCTGCACCTCTCTTGCAAATTACTGTACCCCTTGGGCCTCTGTGTGCACCTCTCATGCCTCTTTCTGCTCCTCTCTTGCCTCTTTCTGCACCCCACTTGCCGCTTACTGCACCTCTTTTGCTTTTTTGTGAACCTTTCTTGCCTCTTTCTGCACTGCTCTTGCTACTCTCTTGCACATTTCTGTACACCTCTTGCCTCTTTCTACACCTCTGTTGGTTCTTTCTGTACCTCTCTTGCTTCTGTGTGCACCCATGTTCCCTCTTGGTGCACATCTTTTGCCTATTTCTGCAACTCTCTTGCCTCTTTATGCACTTTTCTTGCCTCTTTCTTCACCTCTGTTGCTTCCTTCTGCACTCTCATGTCTCTTTCTGCACCCGCCTTTGCCTCTTTCTGTACCTCTGTTGCTTCTTTCTAAACTTCTCTTGCTTCTTTCTACACATCTCTTGCTTCTTTCTGCACCCCTTGTGCCTCATTCGGCACCCTTCTTTCCTTTTCCTGCACATCTATTGGTTCTTTCTGCACTGCTCTTGCCTCTTTCTGCACCCCCTCGCCTCTTTCTGCACCTCTTTTCCTTCTTTCTGCACTTCTCTTGCCTCTGTGTGCACCCATGTCCCCTTTTTGTGCACCTCTTTTGCCTGTTTCTGAAACTCTCTTGCCTCTTTCTGCACTTCTCTTGCTTCTTTCTACACCTCTGTTGCTTCTTTCAGCAATTCTCTTGCCTCTTTCTGCACTTCTCTTCCTTCTTTCTGCACCCCTCCTGCCTCTTTCTGTACCTCTCTTGCCTCTTTGTGCACCTCTCTTGCCTCTTTCTGCACTTCACTTGCTTCTTTCTGAACCTCTCTTGCCTCTTTGGGCACCTCTATTGCTTTTTTCTGCATTTCTCTTGCCTCTTTCTGTACCTCTGAATTAGAGGTAGTTTTAATCCCCCTGCCCTATTATGTACTGGGCCTTACTAGAGAGGTCATGCTAATCACAGGAGTACTCCAACTAGGTGCAGCCTAGTGTATATAGTTTTTTTCACTGTATTCTAAGTCTCTCAGCATAACACTGGCTTCGGGCCTGGTTAGTCAAAGTCGGTTACCACCAGTGCCAGTCAGCAAAAGGTTGGGGGCACAGGATGACTTTGCAGCAAGGCCTCTTTCTGCACCTATGTTGGTTCTTTTTGCATATCTCTTGCTTCTTTCTGTACTTTTCTTCGTGTTTTTGGACTTCTGTTGCCTCTTTCTGCATTTCTCGTGCTTCTTTCTGCGCCTTTCTTCTTCTTTCTGCACATGTCCTGCCTCTGTAGGCATAGTTAGAAATTGGCAGTTAAAAAACCTTAGAAATTCACTGAAAAAAACCACAGGTTTCAGGGACGTTATAGTTAGTTGGACATTTCACTCATACAAAACCAGAGAAATTCGGCCGTTATAGTTAGCTGAATTAACTACAACTCGCGACCCCACAATGCAGTGCTGATGACATCACATATTACATCATTCGTTGTTTGCATTATAATTCTGAATTGCAAAAAAATGTGCTTTTGTAATTCCTGATATATTTTCAAATATTTGTTTTATTCATTTACAAGCTGTTTAAATGCTGTGTGTTAGAGAAAAAACTGACATCTTACAACCTTTTGTTTCACAATGATTGTCAGATAGATCACTTGACAAAAACCTCTAACTGTAATAAGAGAAAGAAACGTAAACACCCTTTTTCAGGATAAGATAAACAGCAATAGTAAAAAGACAAACTGACATGTGACGTCTGTCCTTGAACAGACAGCAAACGTGTCAAGATAAAAACAAGATTTATAGGTGTCTTAATTGCTCATTTACTTTCTGAATCAGGGTTCTCCAACGTCGGTCCAGGAGGGCCGGAGGATCAATGCCAGATTTTTTGCATATCCCCATTTAGATAAATGTAGTTATCCTAAAAATCTGGCATGGATCCGGCCCTCCAGGACCGAGTTTGGAGAACACTGTTCTGAATGAACAGAACACCTATTCCTTTCCAGTTTAAGTTCAGTTTAAGTTCACTCGCCGGAACGGACGAGTAGGTCCTATAAATAGCACGACCTGATAAAATCTGACTTGCAATAGCGAGTGAGTGAGTATATTTTTCAAGGCCTGTTTCTATTGTAGTTGATTACCTCGGTGGACACTCTTCATCCAGATTCAAACCCTTCTGGAGTTTTGTCTCCATCAAGATTATATACCTCAAACTCCAATTATCATAATAAAGTGGTTATATTCCTACCTCTGATGTTAGATTTCACTCAGTAAATCTTTATTTTGACATATAGCCATGAAAGAATAAATAAAAGCATAATACATTACAATAAAAATTACAAAAACATACCTCTTCATAAATTCGTCTAGCCAATTTTAACCAAAGCACTATACATACACTATTTCATACTGCCCACAATCAAATATGCATAAAATACAAAATACAGATTAAAATCAGTTAAATCTTAAACCCACCTAGCTCATTAAAATTTAAAACAAAGACACCCACTAGCTGAACATATATTTATGCCTGTACCTCCATATATGCATCAAAAATTGGGAGACAGGAAACACAATGCATTGACTAGTATTACTTTTTAAAATCCTAAATGCAAACCTGTAATTTCTCATCCTCAGGTTAGGACAAACCAGTAAAATCCACTTGTTTCTAATTACTTGGTAACCTGGGCAAAAAAATATGACATGCTCAGTCAACCCATCAACCTGGGGGCAAAATGGACAAGAGCTATCACCCTCATTTAAAAGTGGTCCATTTGACTGTGAAGGCGCATAGGGAAAGAGTCTCTAAGTGAAATTGAACATATAGGGTCTTTGCGAGTGGATGTTTGATTTAATCCAAATATGTTTCCATACAGTAATTAACTTTGAAGCCTAAAAAAGAATCAGGAAGCAATCCTCTTACATAACATAAGGCTTGGTTGCCAGTATATTG
This sequence comes from Triturus cristatus, assembly GCF_964204655.1. Classification (NCBI taxonomy): domain Eukaryota; kingdom Metazoa; phylum Chordata; class Amphibia; order Caudata; family Salamandridae; genus Triturus; species Triturus cristatus. The sequence goes on from NC_140584.1 coordinate 21,469,169, forward strand.
CCAGTAAGCACGTTTTAACTTGGATTTTGAAACTAATCCAACATCACCAGGAAATGACCACAAGTTGAAATACCCAATCTGTCCCAAACAAGCCTTCATAGACCGAAACCAAGGAATTTAACAAACTCCAGGTTGCCTCATAACATCTTCAACAGCCATGGAAAAAGAGGAAAGTTCAGGGGTGACCCACAACCTTCGCCAATACAAAAGTGGTCTCAGACCCATTACATCATTAATCTGCTTGAGACCATAGTCAAGACATACAGGGAAAAGCGGGGTGCTCACTAGCAAGCCACAAAGATTCCTTGCAAATCAATTTTCAATTATTCCTAGTGAACGGGATTCCAGAAAATCCCAAAGTTCTCCTTCATACAGGGTAGCCCCTAAAGCCTGACTTTTGTAAGTGTCAAGAGTGGGAGTCACTGGACGTAAAGAGAAGCATGGTTTGCACTCAGAATACCCCCACAAAGCTGCTCTAGCTAAGGCTACGCATCTGAATATGGGACATCCAATCAAAACTCTCTGGATTTCACAATGTCAGTTCCATAATACTAATTATTTCTGCTTTAAATTCATGTTTCAAGGCAAAATGTCTTGCAAGAGGTTAGGTGAAATCTTTGTTCTTAATCACACTTTTAAGCTGCAGAATATAATGATGCACTGCTGATATTGTGCACCCAATGTATGTCAACTTGCAAGGACATTCAGTGATATTTACTGCATTGCTTGCTTTCCATGTGATGTATGTTCTTATCTGTACATTTTAATTTTGATATGGTACTGCATACTCCATCACTATAATGTTCGTGCATTTCTTACATAGATAAAACAAGTCATGCTTTCCAGTTAACTCATTCCTTTTGTTCCTGTAAAATGCTCTGCAAAAGATCGTTCATTATTGAGCATACCCTTTTAAAAATTATATCTGATCTTTCTCGTGCAGCATCTTTGATTATATCATCTGTCATCAAAATTATTTATCTAGTATTAAAACCATAATTCAAGATCAGGTAAATTATGTTTGATTCTTTTGCTAATTCCTCTTTTTTTAGAAACTAATTTCTGCTCGTATCCTTAGCTCAAACGTGTGCTCTTTCCTGGTAACCTCTTTCTCTGAATATTTGCTACCAATAATTTGTATTTCTTTGAAAATCTTCTTCAGCATTGAAGTTCTTCTTTATGTGAATCAGCTCCCCTTAGGGAATGCCCCATTTCAACTTTTAAGGATGCAGACTGGATGCATGCAGCACACTATTTCCTTCTGTCAGTTTTCGAGACAGGCAAGTATACAAAACATCTTTTGTTATATTTACTTGTATGTCCAGACATTTTATTGAGGTCTGGCAGATCTAATCTTCAGATTCAGGTAACTCATGTTGAGCTTTTTTGTGAACTCTTTTAGTTCTTTTTTTGTATCTGACCAAACAATTAACAAATTGTTGATTAACCTATGCCATGATATGATGTGTTTTGTGTACTTTTCAGTTTCCTCTCCCAATATAATCCTTTGATTCCACCATCCCATATGGAGATTTATGTAAATGGGAGCCAATGGTGTGGCCATAGTGGTGCCTTGTTTTTTTGTAAGGTTTTTCTTGAAATAGATATATATCTTAGGTAAGCACCACTTAATCATTTCTAAACTCATTTGGTAAGAATTGTATATGTCCCCTCTTCAGGAATTACACACGTTCCTATGCCATTCTTAGTGTATAGTGATGTCATGTCCATTGTAATCAGCCATTATTTTTCTTGTCAAGGAATACCAACTATTTTTAAAATGAAATCTGAAGTGAGACTGATTTGAGATGCCAATGACAGAACACCTGGTTGACTAGAACGGGGTGCAAATTTAGATGTAGCCTAAAAAAAACCTTCCAATTAATGCCACTATTAGTTTACCATTTTTTGTGTGATTGTTTGTGAACAGTGGTTTGGAAATATATGATTGGTAGTGTTGGCTCATTGTTTTTAAGGAACTACAATTCCACACAATTCCACAGAACGGTATTAGCCCTTCCTTCCATGCCAGAATTCAGGTCTTCTAATTATTTTTGACGATCTCTTTATAGTGTGTAAAATCAGATAGTTCAAAGCACTCCTAATTGCGCACTTGTTTCACTATTTCTTCTGAATGTGTTGTTTTGGTATGTAGCATAATATTTCCAACTTCCAATGTACATTGGCCCTCCTCTGCATTTTTAAGTGTCTAATGATGGAAACTTGAAATTTATCCACAGCATCTTGATTAGAAAATCTGATTCTTGGGTGTCTTCTTCCATTACAACTGGTAACTCACTCAATGCCATCAACTTTCTAAATGTTCCAACATCACAGACATTTAATGATTCTGTTTGAACAGAAATTGTATTGATGACTGTCTTCTTCTCCGGTGGTCCTGTAGATGCTTGACCAGCTATAACTTGCGTAATTGAAACTGTTTCCTGGGAAAATATTAATCCCAGTTTCAGAATTTTTATTCTACTTCCCATGATAGGATATGTTCTGAGAGATTCACAATGGTCACCCCCTCATTTCTCTTTCTGGATTACTCTCAGTTAGCCCATCACATTTTCTGCTTCTCCTTTGGATTTCCTCCTTTCTCTTCTTTTTTGTTTGGATTTGCTCTTGTGTTTTTTTTTCTCTTTTTATTGTCCCCCAGATGTTTTGGATGACTTATTTCCCCTTTTGTCCTGTTTTGCCACTTTTGAGGAGTCTTAATTTCTCTAAAAAATTGTGAACGTAGGAAATGCCTTGCTCAGTTCATGGTTCACCCATTGTCATCAGTTCAGAGTCTGTGATGTTGTCTGTATGAACCCTTCAGTCATTGCTTTTGCCTCTAGACATGTTATTTCTTTGCAACCATCTGCCCGATTGGTTCAAATTTACTAGCAAATGTACGCACTTGTCCCAGATGATAATCCTGCTCGCCCTTCATACATTTTCTGCTGTTTCCCAGTTTTAACTCCTTCTTGTCCCTTTGCAATGCTGTTTTTCATTTCCATTTTAAAAATAATAATATGATCTTGGTTCCTTTACTAATTCAACTGCTTGTTTATGTGTAGAATTTTCTTTTAGTACAGGGATGTATATTTAATAAATGATTCCATCAAACTAAATGAGCATGTGTTTATCATCCTTACCCAATCTTCAATCATTTTTGGTTTGGGTGTCTCACCATCAGTGATGCCATTTAACATGTCTTCAGTGATATAGTAAGTGTGGTCATAGGAGTGCTTTAAATAGAAATATGGACGTATAGGTACTGACTATTTAGAGTCCCTATTTGATCCTGAGAAGTGTCAGTACTCATGTTAAATGTATTGCAGGAGTGTTGAGAAGGACAGGTACTTTTTCCTTTAAATTGAAGAAATGCAGATGCTCACTACCAGACAGTACTTGCCCATTTAAAGCACTGGCCATAAGCAGTCTCTGGAAGTGGAGCAAATTATATATGGCCCAGTAAATTATAACTGGTGAATTTCAGAGTTTTTGGTCTTTAAATATTCCCTCCTATCTTAGTTCAACACCTAACTGTAATGTCACTTCAACCTTTTTGATTTTTCAGTGAATTTCTATTTTTTTTAATGTCAATTAATATTGTTTAGTGTAAGGGAAAACCGTTTTACCCTATCAAACTATAACATCACTTTCATCTTAGTTATTTCTGTGAATTTCTTGCTTTTTATCATATTCAGCCAACTTCCCCACTGTGCAAGGTCTTAGGTCATGCACAGAAGGTGATTGGCCATGAGGCCGGGCCACTGGCCAGGCCCTGAGTTGAACCGCGTCATCTGTGATCAACTGTTGTGACTACAACATCTCAGCAGACCGGGCATTTGAGAATTGCGGTACCTTATGTGGTCCAGAAATTCCCATGGCCTCAGGAAATGCCACATGAAACCCACAGCTACGGCTGTGAGCTTTACTTACCTGGAATTGCCTTCCCTCATACTCTAACCTTCTAGCTACTGTTGCTTGCTTCTCCATCTTCAAAATGGCAAACACTTGACTGAGGACTTGCAGCTTCCTTTTAAAGCGTCTCTGCATCTAGTCTGGCTCAGATTTTCATTCCCATTTCTTTACTTTTTATCATCATGGCTATTTCTTCCTTGATTCCTTTCTGGTTTTCCCAGTCCTTTGTGTTGAGTGATGTAATTTCCATTTCTTTTTCTTTTACTATATAAATATTTCTGTCTGGTTGGAGGGTTTGTTTCAACCAAGCTGGGATCCTTTACTTGGTTCCTTGCTCCCTCCACTTTCTGATCCTGACTCCTCCTGCCTGAAGAATTCTACTTTTGGATTCTGGTCTCATGGTTTTCATCAACACTCTGAAGTCTTCGTCAAACAATGAGGCTTGTTTATCCCTTTGTTTATTTCCTCCTCAGAAGGTGGCTGCTTCTCAAAGGCTCTTGCCTACCACTTCTTGCTGCACAATGCCTTCTGCTGTGCAAAGCAGGGGGTTGCATGCAGGGCCTGGTCTCTGACTAGGCCCTGTAGCCAATACGTTTGCGTGTGGCCAACCCCAAAGGCTGGGCACAGTGGGTAGTTTGTCACAGGATGTAGCCTCTAGCCATGCACTGCTGCCAACACCATTGAGGGTGGCCAAGTTTCTAGTCAGTCCCTGCAGCCAAACCTCCGGAGGCAGCCAACCCTGTGCATTGCCAAAGGCCAGGCTCTGTGCATAACCCTCCAGATGCGTCTAACTCCAACAGATACCCAATGCACATTACTTTTTAAATATATTTGTAATTGTTTTTGCAGGTACAGTGTTTTAAGTGATGCAATCTTCACGCCCATTGTACCATTCACCTGGTGACCTTGCACAGTACTGCTGCAACATAGGGATGAAGCTTGTACAACGACTCCAGCAGGAGTACCATACATCTCATAGGTGGACTACACTGAGTCACGTAGTTGCACCACTGTACAATTTGTTTTTTAATTTTGGCCCCTGTTGAGGTCCCTCTGGGTTCTTTCCACCCCTTCGACCACCACAACAAGTATCCATACCTTTATATTGAGTTCTGTAATGGCGTCCACAATATTTTTCACTGGGTTGCAGCCAGCCAATCAGATTGTTTGGTACCACTGAACCAATGCTGGTCCCACAGTACTGAAAGGCCTTGGCCATTCAAAGGGACCTATTCTTTTAATTTACACTATTGCAGGACTCCCATGGGACCCCTGTGGGACCAACCGTCCAGACAAACCTAACCTGTTAACCCCTTCATATCCAACCCAAGCACCTCTTTAAATGCAAATTTCTCAAAATGTGCTGAACGGATTTTGATTAAAGTACAAAAAGCACGCTTTGGGAGTACTGTTCGAACTTTTTGCCAAAGTTAGTGGAATTCCATTCAGTCTTTTTTTCTGCACAGGACAGCAAACTCTTCTATGGCAATTAAGATGGAAAACCAAGATTTTGGGTCCCCCTGTTTGTTGACACCCTGCTTGACGGATCGGTGCAAATATTTTGCAGGAAGGACCTAGGGTAGAGGAAAGTGTTTTTGGGGGAAACTTTTGTGCAGATTCATCAAACAGTGCCAAAGTTATTAGCAAAACAAAAAATGCACTTCCAGTAGAAACTCTTACCTAACTGTAACTACACCGTAGTGACCTCGACAGTGTAATATATACTATATAACATGGTTAAGCCTTCTAATTGAATGTTTGTCAGTGGTTTCAAATGGCGTAATTCACAGTAAGGAGGTCTAATCAGGGATGTAACACAGGGCCCTGCAGCCCAGGCAAGGCCGCGGGTTCCACAGGATTCCCATATCCTACAGGTGCCCCTGTGACCGCTCTGCAGTATCTGCTGGAATCGTAACGCAGCTGCTGCAGCTGTGTCTTACAGGAGCAAGAATTACCAAAGTTAAAAAATTATTTTGTTGCTTCTGGAGAGGAGTCAGGACCTGGCTTACACTGAGCACGAGGATGGGAAAGAAATTCATCAGAAGAGAAATGGAGCGAAAGAGGCAAACGAGAGGAGACATGATAAGGAAGGACAAGAAAGAAGCGGCAGAGAAGATAAAAACAGAGAGAATGAAGAAGAGACAGAAACTAGTGAGTATGATATTCATGGGAGAGGTAGAAGTTAAAGAGAGAAAGCTATTTAAGAATCTTTTGAGAGTATTAAAGAAAGCTGTAGTGAGACATGATACAGACACAGAGATTGTAGAAATAGGAGCAAACACAGATGACCAATTAACAAACAAAGGAAACGAACATAGAATAGCAGGAGTGTGAGTGACATTAGTGCAGGAGGTCCATTGGAGCAGCGGTTGGAGGGTGTTTAGTGCGCCAGAAGTATATCTTAATTCAATAACCCAAATTGAGAGAATGGGAGCTCATTTTCAAAAATGGAGTGTGAGGTAAGAATGAGAGTGTGGGTGAGATAAGAATGAGAGCAAGGGCGCAAAGAGAGTGGAGGAAAGGACATGGGGTTTGAGAAGGACAGAGCTCAAGAGCTCCAAGAAGAACTGCCGAGCCCTCGAGAAAGCCTGGCGCAGAGACCCGACACCAAACAACATGACCACCCTCAAGCTCGCCACTCGAAAACACCACCAACTGATCCACGCCACCAAGAAAACTGCATTCAAGGAACGACTGGACAACAACGCCCACAACAGCAAGGAACTCTTCAACATCGTCAAAGAGCTCTCCAACCCCAGCGCCGGAAACAACGACATCACCCCATCGCAAGACCTCTGCAACTCGCTCGCCTCATTCTTCCACAGCAAGATCGCAGACATTCACAACAGCTTCAGCACACAGCCGACGCACCCTACAACCGCTCCAACGCCCCCCACCACCACCCTCCGCGACTGGACCCCGGTCAACACCGAAGACACCATCCGCACGATGAACTCCATCCACTCCGGATCACCAACCGACCCCTGCCCTCACCACGTCTTCAACAAGGCCGACTCCGTCATCGCACCCCATCTACGGGACATCATCAACGCCTCCTTCGACACCGCAACCTTCCCTGAGAGCTGGCAGCACGCCGAACTCAGCGCCCTACTGAAGAAACCATCAGCGGACCCCACCGACCTCAAAAACTAACGCCCCATCTCGCTCCTCCCGTTTCCTGCCAAAGTCATCGAGAAGACCGTCAACAGACAGCTGGCCGCCTTCCTCGAGACGAATGGATCCCTCGACCACTCGCAGTCCGGCTTCCGGGCCAACCACAGCACCGAGACCGCCCTCATCGCAGCCACCAACGACATCCGAACCCTGCTCGACAACGGGGAAACAGCGGCCCTCATCCTCCTGGACCTCTCCGCGGCGTTCGACACGGTCTGCCATCGCACCCTAGTGCAGCGCCTCAACAACATCGGAATCCAGGAGAAGGCACTGGAATGGATCATCTCCTTCCTCGCCGGAAGGACACAGAGGGTCCGCCTCCCCCCGTTCAGATCAGAAGCCACCGAAGTCATCTGCGGCATACCACAAGGATCATCACTCAGCCCCACGCTGTTCAACATCTACATGAGCCCCCTCGCGGCCATCGCACACCAACACAACCTCAACATCATCTCCTACGCCGACAACACCCAGCTGATCCTCTCCCTCACCAACAACCCCGCCACCGCCAGAACCAACCTACACGAAGGGATGAAAGACGTAGCCGAGTGGATGAAGAACAGCCGCCTGAAACTGAACTCAGATAAGATGGAAGTCCTCATCCTGGGATCGTCGCCCTCCGCCTGGGACGACTCCTGGTGGCCCCCTGCCCTGGGCAGCGCACCCAAACCAACAGACCACGCACGCAACCTGGGCTTCATCCTGGACTCTTCCCTCTCCATGACCAGACAAGTCAACGCCGTCTCCTCGTCATGCTTCAACATCCTACGCATGCTACGTCAGATCTTCCGGTGGATCCCCACCGAAACCAGGAAGACGGTCACCCAGGCCCTCGTCACCAGCCGACTGGACTACGGCAGCTCCCTCTACGCCGGAACCACTGCAAAGCTCCAAAAAAGACTCCAGCGCATCCAGAACGCCTCAGCACGACTCATCCTGGACATCCTCCGACGCAGCCACATCTCCGCACACCTGAGAAACCTGCACTGGCTCCCCGTCAGCAAGAGAATCACGTTCCGACTCCTCACCCACGCACACAAAGCTCTCCACAACCAAGGCCCTAGATACCTCAACGATCGCCTGAACTTCTACACTCCCACCCACCAGCTCCGATCGACCAGCCACGCCCTCGCCGCCGTCCCCCGCATCCGAAGAGCCACAACGGGAGGAAGATCCTTCTCCTACCTAGCCGCCAAGATGTGGAACTCCCTCCCCACCCACCTCCGCCTGACCCAAGACCACCTCGCCTTCAGGAAGCAACTCAAAACCTGGCTGTTCGAGCAGTAGCGGACCCCCCTTCCCCAAGCGCCTTGAGACCCTCCGGGTGAGTAGTGCGCAATACAAATGCTCTGATTGATTGATTGATTGATTGACAGAGCAGGAGATAGTCTGACTCACAAGAAAGAAGAGATGAGTGATACAAGAAGAAGAAAGCGAGAGGAGAAAAAAAGTATGAGTAAATAGGCACATTGTCTTGTAAATCCTACATTTAATGGATGCATTTTGCCTAAAATGATAGCATGGGGTTGTATCTGTGACAAAAATAATTCTGGATATTTGTAAGGAGGACTATACATCCTTTTGAAACATGTCTTTCTGCATCTCCAGATAATGCAGTCTACCCTTAAGAGTATAGGTGGATAGATGTGAGCCCCACTACCATATTCACTTCCTTGGCAAAGAGATGTTATCTATTTTCACCACTGCCATAATAAGAGCAGGCAAAATTGCAAAGTAACAAACCTCTGAAAAAAATATCTTTAAACTGCACTAGCTTTGCAACCCCCAAGTTTGTGAATTTCAAAAATAAGGAGCGAAGGTATTCTGCAGATTAGCGTCCGTTTTGTTTCTATTTTGCTGCTCACGTGATGTGGGGAAATACACTTGACTGTAATCAGACCTTCTGTCCATTTTGGGTGAGACTTCCAGCTGCAGAAAATCAGTGTAGAAGAGAAACAACATCTACCTAGGGTAAACTTGGAAAAACGAATATTCCTTCGAGAAGTGCGAAGTTCCTAGAATGCGTCCCACTACATGGGTGTCATTAAAACGTAACTAACCCTAATCCATTGGGGACATTTCCACCGTAGTCAGCTCTCTGAGACCAAAACCCATCGTAGGACAGAAAGCAGCAGCTGGTCACTAGGGAGAACAGTGCAATGCACAACCCCCCTGACATCCACACACGACTTCTAAATAGCAGTCACATGAAAATAAAATCGGTTTGTTGCATGGTTTATTTTCAAGTACTCTTGCATGCTGGAGGGCTGATAAGGTTACAGTGCTGTTCTAGGCGTGTTTTTTAAGTGTTACAGAGCGTTTCTCATAAACCACAATTAGTGCAGAATCTTACCTAAACGAACCTGCATCCTGTTTGGTTATCATGCTCCCCCAAGCATGGCCAGGACCATGGAAAGAAGGCTGTGCCTCCAGTCTAATCCCGGATTCTGGACGGACACATTGAGAGTGGGAAAAGTAGAAGCCTGTGGAACACACACATTATGACTGCCTCTGTATTTCTTGCTGCTCTGTTGATTTAAAGGCTCTGAGTGGGTGCTGAGCCAAGACCAGGAGTGGAGTCAGGAGTATATGCCAGGGTTCTGTGCTGCCTCACCCTATGTTGGAAAGTAAGTTGGTGGCGCAGGTGGGGGATACAGAAGAGAGACTGTGTGTCTGAACATGTGTGTGTCTGACTGTGTGTGAGTTAATGGATGTATTTGTGAGAATGTGTAATGTTAGCGGGGAATGTTTCCTGGCGTAAACTCTACTCCCTACTCCTACCCAAAGTAAAGAATAGGAGATGTGTTAGATTAGTAATGATCTATTGTGACAGGCTCTCTTACAACTAAAATGTAGGCATGACAAGAACACCATTCAAAAAATGGTCACTTGAGGTCTGTTAACCCCAATTTGTATATTATTCCGTTACTGGTCCAGTGAAGCCTGAGATGTAATACAGCTTCTGGAAAATATATCTAATCTATCATACACTTTCAAAGTATCAAATACATCCCAATGAGTGACTCTAGCCTGTGGCTAGACATACGAGATATAGTTAATTTAGAAGAAAGCTCCTGAGCCATTAAAAACAGACCTGTATGACAGCAGCAACACAAGTGCTTTCCACTGCTCATGCAAAATCAGACCAATCAGTGAATAAAAAAGAATTATGGCTATGCGATGACTCTGGACCATTACAACACTAGGCCTGGAACCTATTCCCTATAAAGGATGAAAGACACAACCCCATGTGCAACTATCGCTCCTTCTACTGTGTTCCATTCCAGGCACAAGTGCAGCCACATGGTCACCGCGACAAAGAAGTGCCTTCCACTATCCATGACACACAACACCAAAACACATTGGCTACTCTCATAATCCACAACTTTTCTCAAAACCCAACCACAAATTGATATAAAATGAATGCATTCTTTCCCTCAATCATCTCCACACTACTACATGTGTAACTGCAGCTACAGATATCAGGGTAAAAGCACCGTTCTGGTCCTCACACACAACACCAATGCACTTTCCAAGTACCCCTCAGTGCCATTTAACATGCTTCCAACCAAACATAATTGCATGGTTAACATGGTACCCAGGATGAGGAAGCTGGGAAGAAGGTAATGGCGGCCATCCATGGGGTTTTATGAAAATATTTCTGGTATTTCTCAATACAATAGTCCCCCTTGTTTAATGTGCCATCACTGATATACTGTGGACAATTGTAACACATTTGTGAATATCCATGGCATAACAATGGCCCAGGAGTGCAAGTGTCCATTCTTGGCATATTGCAAGAGTTATTGACATAAGAATGGCTATGCCTAGGGTACTAATGGAGGAAGTCACTGGGACATGATGGCCTGCACTGTTATTTGATTATAATAAATGGGTATGAAAGTCAGGATATCTTCATGAGTGTGTAAGAGATTGCCCCTTTTCAATATGGTCACCCCCACTTTTTGCCCAAATACTGATGCTTTTCAACTGAAAGTGCACTGGGTCCCTGCTAACCAGACCCCAGTGCCTGTGCTCTTTCCCTTCGACCAAGGTAAAAGTCAAATTGTAACCAAACACGCAAAGGCTTTAGCATCCCTGTAAGTCCCTAGTAAATAGTACCTCTGGTATCCAGGGCATGGATACTAAAGAGGGTCCCTTTGGTCTACAGCATGTATTATGCCACCCAAAGGGGCCCACACAAAAACTGAATGCAGCCTGTCATGCAAGATGTGTGAAATGGTGCAAACCACTTTGAAAACCTGACACTGCACACTCCCTGTGAGCCATGTACACTGCATATACTATGTGTAAGTCACCCCTACAGCAGGCCTTGGGCAAGGTGCATTATATTATATGTGAGGGAACATCTGCAGGAGCAGATGGACCTCAGTGATGTCTGGTTCTATTACTAGTAATTGCAAGTGATCAGGCAAATACCCCGTATGTATCCAGGCACAGCACACCAAGTTACCGGTCCCTGGATAAAACATGAGGGTGTCCGGTTACAGAGTAACTATATGTCCCCTGCGGAATATGTAATATCGTTTAAGCTTTTGCCCACCTGCGTACTATATCTGATTTCAACATTGCAATGAGGCATCTGCCAATCATGACCATGACATGTAGGCCTGGAACATGCCTTACCCACGACGGTCGACAATGATCAGCGATGTTCAGTGTATGAGAGGAGGGAGAACCATCAGGCGTCCCCGCAGATCTTCTAGGTTTTTTAAGTTGCTTCAGAAAGTCTTCGACCTGTTGAGGTTTCATGAAAAAGGTTTGAGTTCCCTGATGTGTGATTCATAAACGAGCTGGATACAACAGGGCATAATCGATCTGGGCTTGTCTCAGTTTCTGTTTCACTGCCATGAACTTGCGACGTTCTTCTTGCACAAGCAAGGTGAAATCGGGATACATGGTAAATGATAGTCCATCATAGGTCAGCTGCTTTTTCTCTCTGGCCACCCTTAACGCAGTATCCCTGTCCCTATAATTTAACAGTCGAGCAATGATGGGTCGGGCGTGCTACCAGGGGGCGGTCTCAGCCCGAGCGATCGATGAGCTCTCTCCACAATGAAATGAGGGGACAGCAAGTCAGCCCCCACCACTGCCACCAATAACTTCTCAATATATTCCTCCATCTTGCCTGTATTTGTACTTTCTGGTATTCCCAAAACGCGTATGTTATTCCGCCGACTGCGTGCTTCTATGTCCTCATTCTTAGCCGCGATGACTTTGAGCACCTTCCATCTTGCGAACGATCGTATCCATGCGTGTACTCAACGTGTCTATTCTGTCCGCTATAGTCGCGAATCCTTGTCGCACTTCCTGCAGGACGGATTTAAGGTCCCCTCCGAGGACGCCCGACGTCCCTGCTGCGAATCGTCCATCGCAGTGTCCGTGTCTGATGCTTGCTGCTTTGCGGACTTCTTACCCTCGAACGTCAGTCGGGATTGGCGGGCATCTGTTTTCCCATCTCGGCTCTATCCGCAGTAATGTCTATTCACACCAATACGGCCCCTCCGCTTCAATGAAGAGATGTATATGCCGTGTCTAGTGCCGCAGTCTTCTCTTCACTCCGCCAGCCCGCAGAGATATGTACCTGAGCTTCGCAGCAGTGACCCAATAACCACATCAGGAACTCCAGCCCGTCTGGCGCAGAACAAATGCAGGCAACCGCAGAAGAGGAGGACTACCAGCGGGAACCCAGCGTCGCCACACACCTTGTGCTCTAATACATTTGACTGCGCTCAGTCCTCATTATACAGGCCAGCTCTCCTGCCGCACATGGCCTGGGGGGGGGGGGGGGGTGCCCCATTCAGCAGTTCCACTGTGCATATATTATAATGCACTCTGTCCCCCTATTCACACAATGTCACTGCAATGCTCTCCAAAAGCTCAGCTGTAAATGTCTAGGTGCCTTATAGTCCCCCTGGCATGATGCTCATATGGGCCGCTGGCAACAGCATTCAAAAGTATGGCCCTTCTGAAGCACCACAGCGCTATGCCCAGCGCGTAACTTTCTGCCTCACTTCAGCCGTTTCCCCCCTCTCCGAGGGCAAGGGCTTTCTCCCGCTGCGCCGAGCACCCGTCTAGGATGGGGGGCACCATATATACGTGCACAGGGAGACAGCACACACCTGGGCTCCGTGTCTGCCTCTGCGCGTAAGCTGCGCCGTTTTACGGCGATCGGGCCCCCCCTCGCAGCTCCTCACATCTCTCCGTTTCAGCCGCATCTGAGCCATCACACGAAACACAGCCCCATAATTTCTTGCCACATGAACCACAGGGACACCTCCGCCGGTAACGATGGCCAGTCAGTCACGTTGCAACGCGGGACACCCTCTTCAGGCAGCCTTTTCTTCCGCCGGCGTCCATGGGCCCAGCCGCCTCAGCAAGACCGCGACCCTCGCGTGAGACCCGTCCCCGCCCCCGCTCCGCAGTTCCAGAGATCGCAGCCGCCGCTCCGGGCCACAGCGTTCCCTCGCGCTCCTCCACACCAGCGGAAGCCTTCAGCCCGGAGCACTGCACCGCTGCAGTCCTGAGCAATTGGCAGGCAGGTATTCTAAAATTATTGCAGATTTATCCGCATCGGGAAGCAGATAAATGACGGATTAGCAAACCGGACTGCGGGAGCCTCACAGAGTGGCGGCCATTCCACACGTGCGCCACCTTGCGCCCCATGTGGGGAAATACACTTGACTGTAATCAGACCTTCTGTCCATTTTGGGTGGAACTTCCAGCTGCAGAAAATCAGTGTAGAAGAGAAACAACATCTACCTAGGGTAAACTTGGAAAAACTAATATTCCTTCGAGAAGTGAGAAGTTCCTAGAATGCGTCCCACTACATGGGTGTCATTAAAATGTAACTAACCCTAATCCATTGGGGACATTTCCACCTTAGTCAGCTCTCTGAGACCAAAACCCATCGTAGGACAGAAAGCAGCAGCTGGTCACTAGGGAGAACAGTGCAATGCACAACCCCGCTGACATCCACACACGACTTCTAAATAGCAGTCACATGAAAATAAAATCGGTTTGTTGCATGGTTTATTTTCCAGTACTCTTGCATGCTGGAGGGCTGATAAGGTTACAGTGCTGTTCTATGCGTGTTTTTTAAGTGTTACAGAGCGTTTCTCATAAACCACAATTAGTGCAGAATCTTACCTAAATGAACCTGCATCCTGTTTGGTTATCATGCACCCCCAAGCATGGCCAGGACCATGGAAAGAAGGCTGTGCCTCCAGTCTAATCCCGGATTCTGGACGGACACACTGAGAGTGGGAGAAGTAGAAGCCTGTGGAACACACACATTATGACTGCCTCTGTATTTCTTGCTGCTCTGTTGATTTAAAGGCTCTGAGTGGGTGCTGAGCCAAGACCAGGAGTGGAGTCAGGAGTATATGCCAGGGTTCTGTGCTGCCTCACCCTATGTTGGAAAGTAAGTTGGTGGCGCAGGTGGGGGATACAGAAGAGAGACTGTGTGTCTGAACATGTGTGTGTCTGACTGTGTGTGAGTTAATGGATGTATTTGTGAGAATGTGTAATGTTAGCGGGGAATGTTTCCTGGCGTAAACTCTACTCCCTACTCCTACCCAAAGTAAAGAATAGGAGATGTGTTAGATTAGTAATGATCTATTGTGACAGGCTCTCTTACAACTAAAATGTAGGCATGACAAGAACACCATTCAAAAAATGGTCACTTGAGGTCTGTTAACCCCAATTTGTATATTATTCCGTTACTGGTCCAGTGAAGCCTGAGATGTAATACAGCTTCTGGAAAATATATCTAATCTATCATACACTTTCAAAGTATCAAATACATCCCAATGAGTGACTCTAGCCTGTGGCTAGACATACGAGATATAGTTAATTTAGAAGAAAGCTCCTGAGCCATTAAAAACAGACCTGTATGACAGCAGCAACACAAGTGCTTTCCACTGCTCATGCAAAATCAGACCAATCAGTGAATAAAAAAGAATTATGGCTATGCGATGACTCTGGACCATTACAACACTAGGCCTGGAACCTATTCCCTATAAAGGATGAAAGACACAACCCCATGTGCAACTATCGCTCCTTCTACTGTGTTCCATTCCAGGCACAAGTGCAGCCACATGGTCACCGCGACAAAGAAGTGCCTTCCACTATCCATGACACACAACACCAAAACACATTGGCTACTCTCATAATCCTTAACTTTTCTCAAAACCCAACCACAAATTGATAGAAAATGAATGCATTCTTTCCCTCAATCATCTCCACACTACTACATGTGTAACTGCAGCTACAGATATCAGGGTAAAAGCACCGTTCTGGTCCTCACACACAACACCAATGCACTTTCCAAGTACCCCTCAGTGCCATTTAACATGCTTCCAACCAAACATAATTGCATGGTTAACATGGTACCCAGGATGAGGAAGCTGGGAAGAAGGTAATGGCGGCCATCCATGGGGTTTTATGAAAATATTTCTGGTATTTCTCAATACAATAGTCCCCCTTGTTTAATGTGCCATCACTGATATACTGTGGACAATTGTAACACATTTGTGAATATCCATGGCATAACAATGGCCCAGGAGTGCAAGTGTCCATTCTTGGCATATTGCAAGAGTTATTGACATAAGAATGGCTATGCCTAGGGTACTAATGGAGGAAGTCACTGGGACATGATGGCCTGCACTGTTATTTGATTATAATAAATGGGTATGAAAGTCAGGATATCTTCATGAGTGTGTAAGAGATTGCCCCTTTTCAATATGGTCACCCCCACTTTTTGCCCAAATACTGATGCTTTTCAACTGAAAGTGCACTGGGTCCCTGCTAACCAGACCCCAGTGCCTGTGCTCTTTCCCTTCGACCAAGGTAAAAGTCAAATTGTAACCAAACACGCAAAGGCTTTAGCATCCCTGTAAGTCCCTAGTAAATAGTACCTCTGGTATCCAGGGCATGGATACTAAAGAGGGTCCCTTTGGTCTACAGCATGTATTATGCCACCCAAAGGGCCCCACACAAAAACTGAATGCAGCCTGTCATGCAAGATGTGTGAAATGGTGCAAACCACTTTGAAAACCTGACACAGCACACTCCCTGTGAGCCATGTACACTGCATATACTATATGTAAGTCACCCCTACAGCAGGCCTTGGGCAAGGTGCATTATATTATATGTGAGGGAACATCTGCAGGAGCAGATGGACCTCAGTGATGTCTGGTTCTATTACTAGTAATTGCAAGTGATCAGGCAGCCAAACCTTACGGACATGTAATGGGCACTGGTCATTTCGAGTTACCCCGGTACATAAGTTATTAGGAGTCCAGCCCTCTTGCTCTCACCAAGTCTCCAGCCGCTGACCCCTCCCGGAACCTCTCAGAACTAATACCCTAGATACCGGAGCCTTTGCTACTACCAAGGCTTGTTGTGTGTACAGTCTGGGCACCGCCGACACTGATCTGCCATCAAAGGACTTCGGATCCACGAGGTCTTCATCCAGGGTGGCCCTGCTGTTCAGTTTTCTCTCCTTCTCAAGGTATTCCACGGAGAGCATCTTACTGCAGCGACATGCTGTACAAAACACCTCTGCACCTGAGCCACCCTTTGGGTTTATGTAAACCGACTATGTCCCTGTGCTCCAGAGACCCTCAAGAGTCAAGCCCCCCTTTGGGTTCTGCCAGACTTGTCCCCAAGTTCCCTCTGGCCTGTCTTTTGCAGGCACTTCTCCATAGGCTTTACATTGTAGCACTCAAGGCTACCAACGAGCCAGCACCTCTGCACCCGGACACACCAGGGCAGGTAAATGCGAACTGCTGGTGGTCTCTTGGACCTCTGCCACTAAGTGCCTTAAGTCCTAGAGGACATCCTTCAAAAACCTTTGCAAGTGTACCTATTCAGTGTATGTTCCTCAAGTAGGATAATATTACCACGTTCGAGGTTCATACCTCAAAACCGTTATTTGAATGTTTTTGTTACTAATGCTACAAAAATCTATAACTACGAAAGTACTTATCTGATTCCGAGTACCTTGGTGTCTAAAATTATATAAATATCTGTTATTTTTCGAAATTGGTCTCGAGTTTCTTCTTGAGTGTGTGTATTATTTATTGGCTCTGTGTGTACAACAAATGCTTAACACTACCCTCTACCTAAGATGCTCCACCACACTACCACTAATAGAGCACTTGGAATTATTAATTTGAGCCCTGTAAATCAATAAGGTTTGTCTATACCTTTTGCGTGGCGGGCCCTTACATTGGCACTGCCACATAAAAAGCCAACTTCCTACAATGTGGCAGTAGTACAAGAGAATACTTGATGAAAATTGAAAGCTAATGGTTGGTAACCAAATAGACATTAACAAAAAATGAAAAGCTGCCTCTAGAACAAAGACTTATTAGTGGCCATGTCTTCTCCAAACAAAAGATGCAGCTGCACAGATAAACCTGCTTTGAAAGCCTGGCTGACTTTAATCATGTCTAGAAACTCACAGCTGTACCCATAGATTCAGGCATAGTGGACTAATTGCATGGTAGCTATAATGTCTTCAGGGTCTTTCACAATGTCATTTTCGTGATTTAATATTCTTTTGTCAGCATTTACATTGTTTGGCTTGTTTCAAAGTCAGTGATGAAGAAGCATGAGCGTCACATGCTGCTGGGTGGGTTTCGGAAATGCATGCCTAGCTCTACGTGGTGGCACTGAAGCATTGCCCACGCGTGCAAGCTTCAGCAGACAAAGGACACAGAATATGTGTCTATGCACTTTGATACTAAAGTGCTCCCCTTGCTATTGGCTACAGCAACATCCACCTGGTTTGGGCAGAAAAGTCCTCTGTATGGTAAGAGACCTTGAGTGCTCAACTGTACCCTTGTCTGGATCCCTAATGCCGATTTTTTGTCATAGGCGAATACAGATCATGCGATAACACCATGACATAGGTCTGTCTCACGGATTATGGTCTTGGTGAAACGGGAGAGGCGCTGAAAGTGCTACCCTAATAGTGGTGGTAGACTACCACCTACACTGGAAATTAAGCAGCATAGGCACTGTGGTGGCAGCATACCGTGTAGTGATTAATAGTAGTGAACAGGACCATTTTACCCTGTGTCACTGGAATGAGGCCAACAGGCTCCCTCACCTTTTTAAAGGTTCTGCTGCTGTGTGCTTAACTCACCCTTGGCCTACATCAGGTAGATGTGGAGTGCTGGAATGGTGACTCTGCGTTGGGTGTATGTGTGCCTGGGAGTGGTACAGTACAAAGATGGTGCGGTACTGTGCGGTACATGTGTGGGTAGTACATGTGCAATATGTATGTATTCCTGAGAGGAATAGATTACATGAGAGATGTAGTGCTGTGCAGTGCGTGCGCAGGGACCGCATGTGCTGGGTGTATGTGTCTTTTTCCGTGAAGTACAATACATGAAGGGTGAAGAGTTGTGCGGCATGTATATAGTGAGTGTGTGCGCTGGCAGTGCACGTGTGTTTAAAATAAGTACATCTTGGTTGGGGGCGTGGCTTAGCAGCCAGTAATGGCGGACAAGAGAGTGAGTGGCTCTGCGCCGACCAGCCATTTATCCGCGGGGAAAGCGGATTCTTGTTGCCGAACATGCTCCGGTGTGTAACCGGAGGCTTCCTGGTGTCCCGCTGCCCCTGGAGAGATCTTGACATGGCTGCAGCGCCGAGCCCCGCTGGAGTTGGCGAGGACTGCCTAGCTGCGGGGTCATGCCCGAAGGAAAGACGCATCGCTGACCCGGACACCAAGCGGAGGCTGGGCCGAGGCAGTCGTGTGACCCGCGTCTGCGGGGCGTGGAGCGGCCCAGCGTGGCTCCAGCTGACAGGCGAGAAGACACAAGTGTGATAGGTGGCGGAGCGGGAGGCCGGCTGCACGGAGACTGGGGCCGAGCTGGGCCTTCTGGAGGGCGGCCTACTGCTGGATGGGCGGTTCTGCTTGGCGGCCCGCCTGGAGCGGATCTCTCCCTGTGTACTGCCTGCGGGGGTGAGTGTGCGGCCGGCCACGGGGCTAGGTGTCCCCCTTCCCACCTCCCGTTACCTGCAGCTGCCTGGCTCGCAATGGCTGGCCGTGATAGACGGTAGAGAACCACGCGAGACTTGCTGCGGCTGCCCGGGTTTCCCTTCCTTCCCCCCGCTGGTTGGAGCCTGACTGTGGACTGTGGAACAGGACAGGGCCTGTGAGCCCTGGGGGCATAACGCTTCTGTAGACCTTCGGCCTGCGCTGGGCCTGGACAGGTGGAATCAGCGGCACTGGACTTTTGGCTGTGTGACTTGCCCAGCTGTGTGAGACTGTGCTTGTGGAGAACTGAGGGTCCCGGCCCTTTCTTATCCTCCTTCCTTTCTTCCAGAGGGCTCTCTGCAAAGGAGGAGGGCACCATCGACCTACATCCCACTGGGGAGTGCTTAGGAGGGACTCGGGATTAGCGCCTGGGGCCTGCTTAGTGGGACCTCCCTGGACCTGTGGTGTTGGTGTGGCTGCGGAGTGGTGGGGGACAGCTGTGAGGTCCCGGATGCTGGCTGAGTGACTGCTGGGATGCGGTGGGAGTCTGGTCCCTGGAGCGAGGGACCCCCGGAGTGACTGCCCTTCCTCCTCCTGCTGGGGTGTGGTGCCCCGAGTGGCAGCGGCTGCGTAGGAGAGGCTCAGGCACGGCAGAGTGGGGCCCAGGTGTGGACAGTGCTGTTGTGCCCCGTGGAGACTTGGATTGCTATCCCTG
Organism: Triturus cristatus; assembly: GCF_964204655.1. NCBI lineage: Eukaryota > Metazoa > Chordata > Amphibia > Caudata > Salamandridae > Triturus > Triturus cristatus. The sequence continues at coordinate 21,488,986 of NC_140584.1, forward strand.
GGTCTCTACCTGCTGTCTACATAGTGCCTGGTTCGGAGGAGGTCAAATTGGGAATCTCTTTGGACTGCGCAGGGGTGCCAGCGGACCGAAGGGGCAGAAATAGGCAAACCCAGGACGAAGCTAACTGATCCTGCCCCGGAGCAGGGGGAGGACCATCGGGGAGTGGCTCAGGGTTCTTCTGAGGCACAAAGCTCCGGAGATCCTGTCCAACAACAACTGGCGAAGATCCTGGAGGCAATATCAGACACAAAGCGGACATTACACCAGGATATAAGTACTTTGTTAGTGGGCTTGGGTCTTCTACGTGCCGAACACCAGAAGCTCAGTGACCGGGTTCAGGTGGTGGAGTCATCCCTTGAGGAGTTGTCCCCGGCCCAGCAGGCGATGCTTAAACAGATGGCAGATCTAACTGACAGAGTCAGAGAACTGGAACGCAGAGCAGAGGACAGTGAGGGGCGCAACCGGAGGAACAATATCCGCATTCTGGGCCTCCTGGAAGGAATTGAAAACGGCAATATGATGTCCTACCTGGAGCCCTGGCTTCGCACCACAGTTGTGCCGGAAGGCCTAACGCAATTTTATACCCTGGAAAGAGCTCATCGAGTTCCAGCGAGGCTGCCGGCACCGGGTCGTCCCTCGAGACTGGTGGTGGCTAAGTTATTGCACTAGAGGGACAGGGATATTTTGTTACAAAAAGCCCGCTCCGATGGCTCGTTTGAGGTTAACAACAGCAAGGTATCCATCTTTCCCGACTATACCCTTGAGGTGCAACGGAACCGTGCCTCTTTCTTGGAGGTTAAGAGGGCGCTGAGAGAGGAGGGCCTCCAGTATTCCCTGATTTTCCCTGCCTGGCTCCGCATAATTAAGGGCGGCAAAACACATTTTTGCGACACTGCTGCTGCGGATTGGGACTGGCTGGAGGGGTATAGGACCGGGCCCCCCTGGCTAGCGTGGGACCAGACGCCCCCCGTCATTCCAGACGAACTGGAAAGCGCACTAGGAAAAGGCCGTCACGGGGCATCTCGAAGAAGCCAAGCCCTTCCCAGACAGAGCGAGAATGAGCAGCGTTATTGTAAGCAGTGGCGGAGATAATGCAAGAAGATAGACAGCAGTCAGAGGTGGGCTCAGTTTAATCTTACCAAAGGTCACTCCAAAGTCCGCAGACGAGATCATATAGGGACAGCCGGTATGTGGAGTCGGCTCAGCTGCGAGTCCTGGGCCCCAGGAGGCGGCGGGGCCGCATTGAAACGTCACAGCCTCATGGTTCAGGTTTCATTAAAAGGAAGGTCGGTCCCTGGCATGGTCCCCTGACATTTTGTTCACAAACTTGAGACACTGATCTAGGTCAAGACCCCCTGCAGGACCTCACCATAGTTGGTTTGGACCTCGATTGACTATTACCTGTACGAAGGGTTTGGGTGGGTGGCCGTTGCCATACTGCTCTGGGAATTGGGGAGTTGGTCCATGTTGGGATTTTTTTCTTGTTCTCTTGTTCTCGTTCCGATACGTTTTTGTTTTCCCCCCTTGCATCGGTCCTGTCTTGTCCATGGCGCGGGTGCTATTTGTCTTACTGGCCCGGGGGATGATGGGAGGTTTGGGGTGGCCTGGAGGGAGGTTGGTTTGCTTAATCAGCAATGGCAGCACACTAGCAATCACTCAAATTCCTCACATGGAATATCAAGGGGATGAAGGTCCATGTCTAAGCGTCATAGCATTCACAACTATATTAAGAGGCGGGGGTGCAGATAGCCCTCCTGCAGGAGACTCACTTGCTCCAAATAGAAGTTGACTGGTTGCGTAGAAGATGGAGAGGGCAGGTATATGCCACATCATATTCAGCGTATGCCCGTAGGGCGTTGATTTGGATTCGAGCGGGGGTGCCCTTTGAACTAAGACGATCTGTAATAGACAAGGAGGGCAGATATGTCTTCCTTCTAGAGAGGCTGTATGGGCGGGAGGTCATGCTAGGCTGTGTGTATGCCCCTAACCAGGACGAGTTGGCCTACATGGCTGACCTCTCTACTTGTGTAGCGGAGCTGATGGTGGGTCCAGTATTAATAGGGGGGGATTTTAATGGAGTGACTGATGTGGACCTGGATTGATTGCACCCCCCTCTGCCTGGTGCCCTGACCCGCCGAGTGGCAGCTGGCCTGCAGGACTGGATGTCCCAATGGGGGCTGAAGGATATTTGGAGGATCCAACATGGGGACGCGAGAAAATACTCCTTTCATTCCCCAATGCACCAGCTCCATACCCGATTAAATGCTTTTTGGTGCTCCCCCACTCTTAGCGAATCCTTCACACACACAGAGTACTTGGGACAAACCTTGTCCGATCACAGCCCCCTGTTACTGTCATACAAACCGTATGGAGACAGCTCGCCGATACCGGTGTCTCAATCCGATGTCCCTAGAAGATGCTCCGTTTGCGGACGCCCTGCAATCTCTTGTATGCAATTATTTTGCTGATAATGAGCGCTCTGCTTTGTCTGTCTTAATAGAATGGGAAGCGTTCAAGGTGGTGGTGCGGGGACATTGCATGGGGCGGGCTGTGGGGTTGCGTAGGGAACTGCTCTGCGAATTGCTGGATAGAGAGGGAGAAATACGTGAGCTGGACGGCCTCCAGCGGCGAGACACACAGGCACGTGCTCGGCTTTTGGACAAGCGCACGCAGCATGCTGACATACTGGAGCGGCTTAGGTCCCATGACTATTGGGCATACATGGACAGAGTACAGGGGGAAGAAGGACGGAGGCCGTCTTTTGTCCTGGCTGAGCCGTCCGGAGGCTCATGGATCACCGATTATGCATATATGGACATCTGACGGTGCAACCCTGCATGACCCAAAGGGAAATTAAAACCCTTTAAATTGCCCCCCCGGGATTCCCTGGTGCTACTGTTAAGGATTTCTTGGAGCCCCTAGATCTCCGTACGCTGGACGAGGAAGTAATGGCAGAGTTGAATGGACAGGTGACCCTGGAGGAGGTGCAGGGAGCTATTTCTGCCATGGCTAATGGGAAAACTCCTGGCCCAGATGGCTTGCCGGGAGAATTCTATAAGAAGTATGGGTCTGAATTGGCACCCAGGCTAGTGTCATTATACGCGGAGTCGCTCCAAATCAGACATCTCCTAGACACCACGCGCGATACGTTGGTGGTCCCGCTACCCAAGACTGTGTCTCCAGATGCTAAAGTGCTGGCATGTCGGTTGCTCCCGCATATGCAGGACCTGATCCATCCGGATCAGAACGGGTTTATTCCCATCGCAATACCTCATATAACCTCCGCCACATATATTCAGTGCTTTATCATCCGGAGGCGCACGCCCTCCGGCAGGCTACTATTCTATCAATTGACCTAGAAAAAGCCTTCGACACTGTGGGATGGGATTACCTGTTCGCAGTTATGAAGCGTCTGGGTCTGGGGGACGACTGGGTGGCCTGGGTACGATTGTTGTATACCTGACCCACAGCCAGGGTTAAGACTGGCAGAACCATCTCCCCGCAATACCGCAATACCGCATAGCACAAGGTACCCGCCAGGGTTGCCCCTTGTCGCTGCTTCTCTTCGCCTTGGCGATAGAACCTTTGGCTGCACTATTTCGGCAGGGGGGGTTACGGTATGGGGTTGTTGCTAGGGGGACGGACACATATCATCTGTCTTTACGCGGATGATTTACTAGTGTATCTTTGTGACACTGTTCGAGGGACACAAACGGCCCTACAGTATCTGGAGACGTTTGGGGAATTGTCAGGCTTGCGTCTCAACAAGCACAAGACATGTCTCTTTCCAGTAGCTGGACCAATGGCGCATCCTCTCAGAGCACCTGTGGATCTTAACTGGGCGTTGGACACCTTCAAATACTTGGGCGTCCAAATCTTCCACTCTTTGGAGGACTTGAGAGAGGGAAACCTGGGTAGAGCACTGCGATCCTTCAGACCTAGTGTTCAGTTCTGGAATACACTACACCTCCCCATGATGACTAGGATATCCTTGGCGAAAATGGTCATGCTCTCTCGTGAGCTATATTACTTTGCTAATATGCCAGTGTTAATGCCTGCAACATGGTTCCGCAACCTGGACGCCTTGGTGAGGGACCTAGTTTGGGGGGACGGCAGGGGCAGAGTTTCACTTGCAGTATTGAGACGCCCCATAGAAGCGTGAGTCTTAGGAGTTCCCGATTATCAGCTTGCTGCCCAGCTGCAAAGGCTGTCTCAATGGCTCGAAGGGGCGAATGTGGACAGGACGTTCTTGGCGGAACCCGGTCAGAGTCCCAGTCTATTACTGGCAAAGCTTCTGATACCCACAACAAAAGTTCCCTACAACACCACATTGCAGTTCACGGCACTGCAATAATGGAGATGTAGCATTAAGAGGATACCCGATCCCTCAAAATATTCGCCAGAGTTGCCGCTGGTGGGATTGCCCCATGGCGAACCACAACGGGTACTGACTGTGGAGCAGTTGGTGCCCTGGGTCTCGAGACTGTAGGAGACTGCTACCAAGAGAACGCTTTGCTTTCATTCGCAGAGCTGATGGAGGGGTGTGGCTTGCCCTCGGGCCAGTTCTTAGTGTATGAGGTGTTGCAGAGGGCATTTGGGCAACTGTGGGACCGGAATAGGGAGGAGCCTGAGACACATGCAGTATTGCACTCCCTGGTCACTTTGGGTACCGCAAGATAACAAATTAAATGGTTCTACGCATCCTTGTCGGAGGCCTCACTGACCCCCCTACTCCGCTTACGGGAGAAGTGGAAAAGCAACTTTGGAGGTACCTCACGGACGTGGAATATGTACAATTCAACTATGTGCATATGACTTACTTAACACTGCACAGGATCGTTGTTATTTTTGGGGAGAGCCGAGGTGCTGCCCGAGGTGTAATCAGGAAGATGCAGATTTCCTGCATATGACCTGGGAGTGTAGGGTCACGCAGATATTTTGGCACACCGTCCTCCCCATGCTTAATGCTGCATTGGGCCGAACGCTTGCTTGCACTGCTGAAATCTGTTTACTGGGACTATATCCTAGGCTGTCCAAAAGGAATGCGGGAAACAGGTTAATGGATTTGGCTCTAGCACTGGCTAGGAGACGTATAGCAATTGAATAGAAAGCACCTATGGGGCCTCGGGCGACTATGTGGCGGAGGGAGGTGACTGCCGGGGCAGAGGAGAGGGTGCTGTGTAGGGAGGAGCTGAAGGGGCTGCGCTTCCACCCGATGGCGGACCAATGGAGGGACATGCTGCATGCCTGGGAATACCCGAGCTCTCTGAGTGATGGGGACGGAGATAGTGAACACCCCCCGACCAGCCCGACATGAGAGACCAGGATGATTCCGACCGCGAGGGTCGGACTCGCCCGTGCAAATGGCTGTGTGAAAGAAGGTCTTGGGGGTCGTGCCTACCCCCCTATGTGAGGGGGGTGGGAATAATGCAGTGGGTGGCTGCGCAACAAATGGTTGTGGCGTGATCGGACATGCCCGGTCTCCCGGGCTTTCACCCATCCTCTCCCCAATGGGCACGGATTGTGAACTAGGACAATGTGCATATGAATGGTGCAAAGATGGACACAGATGGACAGATAGTATCCCAGTTCATGTCTCCCTGTTTGATAAGTTTTAAACACACAAGTGAACCCGAGATGGCAGGGACACCATACACCCAGACACAGCTACTCTGAACGATACAAGAATGTAAATTATTATAGGGCTACAGGGTCATGGACACAGGCACCATAAAGCGTGTTCATACACTGGCACATTGGGTGGTGTTCATTGCTGGGAACCATGCCGGCTAGGCCCCTGTTTATAGATATGTTTGAGCTATAGAAAGTTTGCATCCATATACTGAACTTTATACTGCACTGCTCACAAGTGTGCTCATTGGAGCATTGTTTTTACTTTTGGAACATAAGCAATTGCAGCGAATGAAAGTCACAATGTATGTGATTTGTTGAATATTAAAATGCCAATAAAAACATGTTTAAAAAAAAATCTTGGTTGAATATAGGAAAGCTTCAGTACTGAACAGTGTGCATAGACTGAGTGTGTATACTGATTGCATATGTACAGTTAAATGCACAATGCATAGAGGTATGAGTGCTGGATAGTAAGTGACCTGAGAGTGTACACTGAGTAAATATGTCTGCAATCGTGTAAAGTGCCTGATTTCGAGTCCGGCAGTCTTCTGACTGCCAGACTTGCGGTGGTGGTCCACCGTCTGCCGCATTACGACTTTGAAAGTCGTTGAGGTGCAAGATCACTGGCTGTGCAGGGAACATTTGTTCCCTGGCGGTGGCACATCTGCCCCTCAATGTAAGATGCTCAGCTGGACTGGCGCAGTGTCGTTGAGCATATTACAAGTGCCACCACAACCAGCTATTTCATGGAGGGAGCCCTGCCATGAAAAGGCTGGCGGTGAAGGAAAATGGCCACCTGCCAATGGGATACATTCAAGGTGGCACAACATGTGCCCCCCTGTTTGTATACCCCGAAAGTCCCAGCACAGCATGGACATCACTGTCCATACCGTGCTGGAAGTTTCTTTGCCGTTCCCATTGGGGTGCCTGTTTTTCAGTCACTGCCATGGGAAAGGTGAAGGACCATCCACCGTACACAAGTTCAACTCGTAATACGGCGGACGGTCCTTGCACGGGTTTGGCACATCTGTGTCGGCAGGGAGCCAGTGCAACTGCGACAAACTCGTAATTAGCCCTGTAGTATAGAAGACCCTGGGTTCCATTTCGGGAAGCCCAGTTCTGCCTGATAAAAACATGAGGAGGAGAGGCATCCCTCTAGGCAGATTTGTGGATTGCTGCATTCCTTTGAGCTGGGTGGGGACACTCTGGAGGGAGAGGGAAATAGCTTCCTTTGCATTTCAAAAGACTGCTCTTTGAATCAATGATAGATCACAAGGAAGGGGCCAGGTCACATATCAGGAATGGAGATGGGGCTGAAAAGAAAATCATAAAGAGTAGGTCTGGGGGTCTGGGATTAACCTTTTAATGTGCATATGACTGTGGCTGACACCCAGGTGCGAACTCTGGTGACTCCCATGAATTGTGTTGTGGACTACCAGCTTTGGAGTCATGAATGCTGTGGCAGATCTCTTTCATGAAGGAAGATGACAAGGAGAAGTGCCCACTTAAAAAAGAAGCAGAACCCCAACATAAAACTTCAAAGTCCCAGATCCTAAATTATATTTGGTGTCTGGAAAAATCCTATAAGAAGGGTATGTTGGGTCCCCAAAAGTGTGTTATCTACCAAGCAGCCAGATTGGCTGTGTGAAAAGGGGAAGCTATGTAAGATCTCTGCCTGTGACCAGGACAGGGGGGCAAGGCCTGCTAGTACCCTGCTGGATAAGTGGACATCACTCAGGGAACCCAAGACCACTGGCCCTGGAGTTTGGAGTACCAGTGCCTGTCTGCTTGCCAAGACCATTGTGCCCTGTGAGGATGAGGACAGAGTTGGAGGAAACAAGGTCAAGTGGGGAGCTCTACCATGCAGACTCCCTGTGTGAGGTGTGAGGATTTGGCTATGCACTGATAGGCGCTGTAGCTTGTGTGCAAGGTTATTTCCGGTGTCCCCCAAAAGCAAGGAGAGGGCTCCCATAGACTGTGGCAAGTATTGAAGGCTGTGTCAATGGTGCCAAACACCTACAGCCTCGTAGTGGTGACCCAGTATGCTAAAGGGGGCCACCAGTGACTTAATTGGGCTACAGCATGAGACTTTGGTCTGCCGTGTGTAGGGCAATTGCACTGAGGTGTCTGTATGTGACTGTGAGCAATGCAGCAACCCTGTATGCCAGAAGGGGCTGCTGGTATCGCTGTGGCAAACTGTTCGGGTCATGGCCTGGATGAAAGGATTACTGCTCTGACCAGCTGATCTAGCTTACCAACTGCAGCTGACTGTGTCCCAGAGGATCATAGGTCGACAATGGGTACGTTGCACCCTCGCCGTAGCTCCAGTCCGGAGCCAGAGAAGTCAAGTGCAGAAGGGGTACTTGGCCGAGTTGAGTGGGATCCATAGTAGGTGGGCCCAGAGGACAGAGGAGTAGAAAGGCCTCAACCACCAGCATGGTTCAGCACAGTAGCCCATGTGTGCCTGTGGCCCTCTAAAAAGGGGTTCTGACATTTCTGCTTTCACTAGGCCTGTACGTAGGCAGTAAAAAATGTGTATTATGGAGGCAGCACTTGAAGGGGTGTCAGAATGTTTTAGAAGAGAAAGTAAGAGAGAAGGATGAGCAAAAGGAAGAAGAGAGGTGTATTAGCAAGATTGTGATAAATGCTTATAGTTTCTGCACGTTGAGTGATCCAGACTTGATGCACAGCTGAAAGTATATGGTTTGTTTTCTGGTTAGCTTTGTAGCCTTCATCCAAAGCCTTTTGGTCTGTGTCACCTGTGGGATGACTCAGCTCTGTGAGAACTTGTGAAAGCAGGGGTTGTGTGACAAGGTGGCATACTTCTTTGATGAGGGGGTCCCCTCACCAACCTAGGTTTTCATTATTCCACTGTATAACTGTGAATGATTTTCCATAATTCACAATGCTCAATTCATGTGCAGGATATTCAGCTTTCCCAAACAAATTAAAAAATGTGTTTAAATGATCTTACGAAGACAGTGCTTCTCTGAAATCATTAATAAGCACACTCAACAAACTCACCCATACAGGCCCAGCAGTGATGTAAGCATCTAGCATTGACACTCAGTGTGTGAAAATAAACACTGTAAATGCAGAGCCTTGTCAGCAAAACGTTACACTGTCCCACATTGCACTTTTCTTTTTCATTATATAGGTCTTTTAAACCTACTTGTTGAAAATGTGCCCTTTCTTCAGAGTAACCCCAGATTTGTGCCTTCAGCTACTGAGCTCAGTTTTTGTTCGCCATAGACTCTGTGCATTTTAGACCTCCCCCACCCCCTGTGCTGGGGTGGGGTAAGTGTGGATAGTGTTTTTTTTTTTTTTTTTTTTTTACCGTACGCTTACGGTAAGCGTAGGGTAAGCGTACTCGGCGAAATTGCCGAAAAAAAAATAAAACCGTTTTTGCTCTTGGGGGATGTTTGGGGACTCCCTCAACATGACTATGTGGGAGGGAGTTGTCAAAACAGCCCCGTAACATGTTTTTGGCCATCTTGTTTGATAAACAACACTCAGTGCGAGAGACAAAATGGCGGCCGCCACTTCCTGGTTTCGGCCGATTCGAATGTTTACTAAGATCTAAGAGCCAATCAGAATCGCGCTCGCGCACGCCACCGTACGCTTACGGTAAGCGTACGGTAAGCGTACCGTAAGCGGGCTCAGATATATATATTGATTTAAAGGCTATTTTCTCAGAATCTAATGAACAGATTTACACCAAACCTACAAAAGGCACTTCCTTGACCTAGGGACTACCTCTCTGCCAAATTTCTAGTAATTCTGTTCAGCCGTTCGGGCTGTAGCTCGTTCTAAAGGTCCTATGGAAAAATGCATGGGAAAAACGCGTTTTGGGACCCCCCTTTTATCTCAGCCCCCGCTTGACGAATCCCCCCGAGACTTTCAGGGTAGGAGCGGAGCGTAGCGCCCCACCTATTTTGAGAAATTCGCGAGGATTCATCGACCGGCGCCAAAGTTATTCAAAATAGAATGTTGAGGTTTTCCTATGGAAAAGGGGTCCTAACTATAACTACCTACTGGCGACCGCCAGTAGGTAATATATGTACACATATATATTTGTATCCTACTGGCGGTCGTTATAGTTCGGACCTAGTTACCATAGGAAAATGGCAACATTCTATTCCCAAAACGCTTTTGTTTATTTGGTGTAATTTCCTTAAGTAGTTTTTGAGAAATATCGAAATTTACAGATATCGATATTGGGGAATTATGCCATCTGATTGGCTGAGGCGTTCCAAGCACGAGCTTGTTGCTGATTGGGTGCGAGCGGTTGCAACTAGGAAGTGTTGGCCGCCATTTTGTGATTCCGTTGAAGCGAGTAAGATGAAAAAAGGGGGAAAAAGTGGGAAATAGGAGGGTAGGAGCACTGTAACATCTGTGGGGTGTTTAGGGTGTGCTATAGAGGGGGTGCGAAGCAAAGTATTTACCCCTACTGGTGTGTAAGTGGTGGGCTACGGAAATTAGGGAGGTATTGGGTAGAGTCTGATGCGGGTAAGGTGAGCTGGTGGGGGACTCGGGGATTAAAGCGTGAGCCCAAATTGTGTGTCTTATGCTGTGAAGTCATGTGCCGTGGCAGCTGCACTACAGTTGTGGAAGTAGTGTCTGGATGGGTTATAAGTACTAGGACGAACTACTGACCCGTACTGGTATGAAAGTCCTTGGGTAGGGAATATATGTGAGGTACTGTCTAGAGTCTCATGTTGCTAAGCTGAGCTGCTGCCAGAGTCGGGGATTGAAGCGTGAGCCCAAACTGTGTGTCATATGCTGTGAAGTCATGTGCTCTGGCCGCTGTGCCACATCTGTGCAAGTAGTGTCAGCATGTAGTTATAGGTACTTGGATGAACTTTTGTTTAGAACATTGTAGCTTTTGTATGGTGCTTAGGTGGTGTTGTATAGGGAGTGCAAAGGTAAATCAATATGGTATTTGTAGAGTGCAAAACACTCACCCCTATGGGTGAGTAGAGCTGGGGATCAAAGTGAGAGGTCTGTGCTGCATAGTGAGAGGGTCTGGCTGCTGCGCCACAGCTGTGTGGAGAATACATTTTGGCGAGGGTGAGGGAGTTGGCGTTATATGGCCCTAAAATAGGGGGCCTAAGTTGTAAGTTATAGGGTGGCTCTAAAAAGAGCCCTTGTGTCCATTAGTTGGAGCTACATATAAGTGCGGATGCACAGCCTCAAGTTATTCAGGAATACACGATTTCCCTGATCTGTGAAGTGTACTCCATCACTTCTGTATATATCCGCCATATCAAAACGTATGTTGTTGTTGTATATGGATCCCATTTTGTGGTCTCTGAGGTATGCAGAGACAGCTTTGTTGACTTTTTTCCGAGATTTTTCAGTCTGAGGACAAAATTGTTTGGACCATTTCCACTTCTGTCTTTGGCATATATTGGAATATACAAAGACAGTTTGAGGCAAAAGTAACATCAATTGTCCAAAGGTGTCCTTCATAAGCATTTCCAAATCTACCCCAGTCAATGTGCCTAGGTTGTTTCCACCACAGTGCACAATCATGAGGTCAGGGTGCTGGAGATGCAAACAGGTTTTAACCAAAGACAACAATTGGTGCCACTTCAATCCTCTCTGTCCAAACCATTTAATGTCCACATTTTGTAAACCTAGGTCTAAGTCAATACGTCTCTGTTCTGCATACCTCTTGCACCAGAAAACATAGCTATGTCCTACGATCCACACTAGCATTTTGAAGGTATGGCTGAAAGGTATGGAAAGATGTCTGTAGCTCATGCAGTTCCTTCGTAGAATAAGAGATATATTTAAAGATGGGGAACTAGTTTCTTTTCGCATACAAAACGGTACCTGATTGGGAGATGAAAAGCATTGTTTTTTAAAAGTAGGGTGCACATTCGTTTTGTGGAAAAGTATGTTTGTGATTGGTTAAGAAAAAGCAGTATTATAGTACATATTATAGGATAAAATGTGCTCAACTCAACCACACCTGCTACTTGCATTTGGAAGGCACTATACGAACTTAAAACAATCGTGAACTTTTAACATGCACGTGCCGTTAAATGTTTGAAAAAATGTTGCAAAAAAATATCGTTAGGTCTAAAAAAATTGATGAACTTTTAACCTCCACGTGTTGTGGAATGTTCTAGAAAGTGTGTTGATAGAATACGTTGAATTTCTGACTTTGATATGTAATTGAATATTAAAAAAACTATTTATATGGAAAAGTAGAAAGACAGTAATAGAGAGAATTTTTGAAAGCTAAACGAATCAAGGAACTATTGTAATTTGTTCTTGATTACCTACTGGCGGTCGCTGTTAACGGTCTGAAAGTGCGGTGTTGCTCAGAGTGACATGGTAGTGATATGACATGGTGCTACGGGTATGAAACAGAGAGTCTCAACTGTGAGGTCATTGCTGTAAAGTGATGTGGTCTGGTGTTTGTAGAATACGTGTGCAAGTAGTGTTAGTAGGCGTTTACCGAGAGTCTAAACCGTGAGGTCATTGCTGTAAAGTGATGTGGTGTTTGTAGCATACGTGTGCAAGTAGTGTTAGTAGGCGTTTATACCATACAGGGAGTGAGAAGCGAACTACTGACCGCTATTGTGTGTTGATAGTATACCGGAAGCGGGAAGTGAAGTAGTTACGCCTACCTGAAGACTTTGGGATGAAACCGAGCCGATTGCTGTAAAGTGATGGGCTCTGGGTGGTGTAGGATACTAGCCGCTGTAGTATAAGTGTGTAAGTAGTGTTAGTATGCGTTTATAGTATATAGGGAGTGGGAAGCAAACTACTCATCCCTACTGGTGTGAAGACTCGGGGATTAAACCATGAGCCTAAATTGTGAGCTCATTGCTGTAAAGTGATGTGCTCTGGGCGCTGTAGCATACTTGTGGAAGAAGTGTTAGTTTACGTTTATACAATATAGGGAGTGGGAAGCGAAAGTCTTACCCCTACCAGTGTCAAGACTCGTGGATGAAACTATGAGCTCATTGCTGTAAAGTCATGTGCTCTGTGTAGTATTCCATTGTAAGTCATAATAGAATGTGAGTATGTAATTCTACTAGAATCTAAGGGGCATATTATCAAGGAACGGCGTTAAAATTATCGCCAGCTTTAGCAGCAGGAAACTGCTGCTAAAACGGCGATAATGGGCTTGATAATATACCGTCGAGAATTCCAATAGAAGCCCATGTTAACACGAGAACATGGGCTTCTATTGGAATTCTCTACGGCATATCATCAAGCCCATTATCGCCGTTTTAGCGGCAGTTTCCTGCCGCTAAAGCGGCGATAATTGTAACGCCGTTCCTTGATAATATGGCCCTCAGTATGTATAGAATGTAGGGCTGTCAAGAGGGGAACCTTGCGGCGTTTGTACACGGTGCTGGATTAGACGGTTGCTTTGCTGTCTGCTCCTGTTGGTGGTTGTTTCAGGTGTTTTGTTTTCTTGTAATAAATCTACTTATTGGATTCACTGCTGTCTGCCTCTTCACTACATACTTTTGGCGACGAGTGGGAGAAGCCAAAAAGACGGCACCACTCAGCAATATTTCAAAATTGCTTGCGTTGTGCTGAAGACCCGTTTTGTTCGTGTAGCTGTTTCTACTCATGCCAGGGTCGTCGGCTCATTGAACTATGTCATCCGACTTCTGGTAGGATTTATATTTTTAGATTTTGCGCTTCCTCTGCTTCTTCACTACATTCTGGTCGCTGTACTACACGTGTGTAAGTAGTGTTAGTATGCGTTTAGCGTCCCATTCACACCTTTCTTCTGGTAGCATCATCGTTGTCCGTGATCCGCACAACAGGAAACCTCCAGTAGGTAACCTCGGAACAAGAGATAAGGCAGTGTCGTCTTGTCTTTGAAGTATTTCTACACCATGTGTATCTCATTCCCCTGACCCTCGCGTATGTGTAATTTTGTTACGTGGAACGTCCGTGGTCTTGGAAATCCCGTTAAAAGACAAAAGGTGAAATTGTGCATCTATGATTTTTGCCCAAATAATCAGCACCAATCTGGCAAACGTGGGCACTGTAAACAGTAGACAAGCAAAGTTTGTGCACCTACCACGGATTCCGTCTTTAGTAGAAAAGCCGTGAGGGGAACGGCTCGCAGAGGGGCTGCTGGGCTGTGCTTCCCTGGAGTAACGTCGCCGTGAGGGGAACGGCCCGAGCAAACTCCATTTCCCAGCATTCTTCGTGGCAGCGCCTGTTGATGACGACGCAACCCAGCGCCGGAACACCTTAAAATCGAACAGGTGCTCACGCAGCGCGGGACGCTTGTGCAGATCACTGAGCCTTACAAACACTTACCTGCCGTGAGGGGAACGGCTTGCAGAGGGGCTGCTGGGCTGTGCTTCCCTGGAGTAACGTCGCCGTGAGGGGAACGGCCCGAGCAAACTCCATTAACCAGCATTCTTCGTGGCAGCGCCTGTTGATGACGACTCAACCCAGCGCCGGAACACCTTAAAATCGAACAGGTGCTCACGCAGCGCGGGACGCTTGTGCAGATCACTGAGCCTTACAAACACTTACCTGCCGTGAGGGGAACGGCTCGCAGAGGGGCTGCTGGGCTGTGCTTCCCTGGAGTAACGTCGCCGTGAGGAGGAACGGCCCGAGCAAACTCCATTTCCCAGCATTCTTCGTGGCAGCGCCAGTTGATGACGACGCAACCCAGCGCCGGAACACCTTAAAATCGAACAGGTGCTCACGCAGCGCGGGACGCGTGCGGGCAGCGCCCGGGCGAAGCCCAGGCCAAGGGAGGGCCCGTCCTTGTCCGTCTGTGCCCGTGTGGGACCGGACCGGGCCTCATATGAAAAGCTAGAACAGAAGTTGCGCACTCAAAATTTCTCGAGGTCAATATTTTAAGCAAAATTAGTTGGTGCAAACGAATTAATCCCCCTGAGTAGGGAATTCAAATCGTAGATAATGATAGCACGTTCCTGAATAGGAAAATGTCTTTCGTTTTGCACTCAATCTCAGAGATGTGATCTCTTTTGTGAAATTAAACTCAGGTAAATCGGAATTTATTCAAGTATAACTTGAGTTTATTAACCGTTGTTCAAAGTTAATGAAGTCAAAGAATTGTATTCATTCTTTATCAATGCATCATATATCCAACTGCCCAATGCATTTCGGGCTTTTTTAAGCCCTTCTTCAGGGGCGGTACTCTGAAAGGATAAGGTATAGGGTTCAGTATATATATACATTTTATAAACACTCAATGGAAAAGAACAATTTTTATCCAAACAATTATACAGTAGATTTTGATTGTAACAAACATGATCATGTTGAAACAGTATTAAAAGTAATACGTTCGTAATAAGTAAAAAAAAAAAAAAAAAAAAAAAACACAATGCCAGTGTTGGTAATTACCAAAATGGAGGTACAGTACACATCAAAGTGATGTGAAAATATCCACTTGTTTTACATGTTAAAACAACATACTGTGATGTGCATTTACCAAGGTCATAGGAAATAGTGAAGCCGAAATGGACCAAGAAAGTTTGGGTGGTAGTGTAAGTAAAAAAATTAAATGAAAAAATGAAAATGCCATATAGGACAAAGTAATGTGGTGTGTTTTTGCCAAAATTGTAGGAAAAAGTAAAGACGAAATAAAAAGAAAAATCTGGATGGTGGTGTGGGTAACAAAAATACATACAGCGTGGGGCCTTTTAAAAGAATACAATCACTGTCTGACAAGTAACGGAAGATCAAACTTACAGTTGGTATGGTGATGTATAGATTCTCCTGAACCCGGGAGAATCAAATCGGAAACGCTCCGGTAAGTGTAATGGATGGTAATCATGTGATATGTAGACATGTGATAAGGAAAAGTGCGGGAAAAAGAGAACTACAAAGAAAACAGACTTGTAGTTCCAATAGGTAATCATGTGATATGTGATAAAGAAAAATGCGGGAAAAGGAGAACTACAAAGAAAACAGACTTGTAGTTCCAAAAGGTCAATAAAGTTTAGTGAAACTACACGTGCAAACAAAATATAAAATAATAAACAAAAGTGAGTGCAGTTAAATCTGTAAAGAAATTAGGCCAAAAGTAAAAAGAAAAAATGGAATGGACAGTGTGACACCGAAGAAACACATGTAATTCGAGTGATTCGAACCAAAAGCGATAGTTCAAAAAATGTAAGATATTACCAAATCCTGGAGCTTGTAAGGGAGCGTCAATGTAATAGTGCAATAGTACATGTGTATAAGATGAAATTAGTAAGTAAAATAAAATAAAATAACTGTAAGGTTCAACCTGAACTGTAAAGTTACACAAGGTAATAGGGTATCACAAGTCGGGTGGAAAGTTCAAATCTCCAATTTAAGGTGAATAAAGGAGACCTTAGTTACAGAAAACAGCCCAGATCATAACGCTCGTTGAGACCTTTCGGATGTATGGAATTCAGCTTGTGGATCCAAAATGTTTCTCTTTGTAATAGATATTTACTATTGTCACGACCCCTCAGCTGGGGAATCTGTTCAAGAACCAAAAATCGCAGTTGACAGATGTTATGCTGATGCTGGTGAAAATGAATTGCGATTGGTGATTTCGCCTGTTTGGTACGTATATTGCTTTTGTGTTCATTGATCCGTATACGGATTTTTCTCTCAGTTTTGCCCACATAAACCAAACCACATGGACATTTCAACATGTAAATGAGATTCTGACTATTACATGTGGCTGTAACCTTGAGTTCAATCGTGTTACCTTGTGAAGGATGTTGGATGTTGGTACCTTTGATGATAGAGTTACAGTTACCACAGTTGAGACATGGTAAAGTACCTTTGAAAGAGCTGGTAGTGAGTTCATCAGCTTTAGACAATATTTGTTTGATGTTGCGTGATCTTTGGTAAGCAAATCTAGGTGATATTTCAAAAATGTTATTGAAATCCATTTCCATGCTTAACATAGGCCAATACCTGAGGATGGTTTTTTTTATGTTGAAACTTTGTGTGGAAAATTTTGACACAAATGTCATTCGTTGATCTGAAGTTTTTGGTGGTTTGGGTGAAAGAAGCATCTGTCGGGTAGATTTGTTAGACTTCAATATGGCGCTGTCAAGAACTTTGGTAGGATATTTTCGTTGTTCAAATTTGGAAATGCAAGCGGATTTGCTTGATTCAAACAATTCATTGGTACTTGAGATTCTTTTCAATCGTAGTAGTTGTGAGTAGGGCAAATGATTCTTGAGAGATGGTTGGTGGAAACTGTGAAAGTGCAGGAGATTATTGCGGTCAGTAGGTTTAGTGTAAACCTCAGTGGTGAGGTTTCCTTGGTATAATGTGACCTTGGTATCCAGGAATGTTATCGATTCTTTGTTTATACAGTGAGTGAATTGAATTCGTTGGTCAACTGTATTAAGTGATTCAATTAATGATTCCAGATGATCAATTGAGCCATTCCATAAGATAAAAATGTCATCAATGTCTCTTTTATAAAGGGTAAGATGTTGGGTCCACTCGTGTTTGCAAAGTATGTTGTCTATTTCAAAACGGTGCATAAAGAGGTTCGCGTATGTTGGGGCGGCACAATTGCCCATGGAAGTTCCGGAGCATTGAATGTAAAATGTTCCTGCCCATTCGAAGTAGCTGTGATAAAAGGTGAAATGCATGAGTTCCATCAGAAATACTTTGAGATTCTCTGGTTTGTCTGTGGTCATCAGAAATGACTCGATTGCCTCAATGCCTTTATCATGGGGTATGGAAGTGTAAAGTGAGTTTACATCAATGGTACATAGGACGGTTTCCATGGTTATCAAATTTTGAATGGACTCCAGGATATTGAGCAACCCAGCGCCGGAACACCTTAAAATCGAACAGGTGCTCACGCAGCGCGGGACGCGTGCGGGCAGCGCCCGGGCGAAGCCCGGGCCAAGGGAGGGCCCGTCCTTGTCCGTCTGTGCCCGTGTGGGACCGGACCGGGCCTCCCATCGTGGCCGTACTACATCCTCCTATTATGACCTCCCTGCAAGGATTGGAGTAAACCTGCAGGTAACATTTGTCATTGCCGAAATAGCTCTCGCCCTAAACTATCCTGATTACTGTCACATAATTTATTAGACTGTGTGCAAACAAAGTGGCTTAAGGTATTTTTTTAAGTATGGGCAAAAGGAAAGCACCGAGTTGTGAACCATCAGAGGGTATGGACACCAAGAAGCCAAAAAAGCAAACTCTTCTAACATACCTGACTGGGGCTATGGGGGCAATAGAAAAACAAATATCTTCAGTAGAACAAACACTAGCAGCTGGCTCATTGACGATTGGAGAAGCTAGAGCGGGGGATGACCAACCTACTCCTATCAAAATTACTACCCCGATCGCGATCGCTGACACCGGAACATCAGTTAATGGGTGTGTTCAAAATATTATAAGTGATATCATAGTGCACAACCACAGCGATACAAACACTCAACAACCAGATAAGGGTAAAATCACAGCTAAGAAACAGCCAGGGAAGCCAGGTAGAGGTATAAGAGAGGCAAGTCAATCAAGGGTACATAGAGGAAAGGAGATTACTGTGAAGAAAAAAGCTCAAGACAGGGTTACCAGCACCCTACAACCCCCCTCTACATCCTCAACAGCAATAAATATCACTAAACAATACACTAAGGGGATCGATCTGGACTGTATCCTCTCCTCTATAAAAACCTTAGACTCTTTTGTGAGAGGAGCAGTCGAGGCGATCGGAACTAGACTAGATCGGATCGAGTCCCAGGTAGCCAAATTCCTTTCATGTAACGACGACAAGATCATCCCATCCCCTAGCCCTAGGCTCATTAGTAATGGCGTGAATAACACTAGGAAATCACGACAATTCCCTTCCCACATTGACTCCTCTGGTGATACCCCCACAACTGAAATTAACAATCAGTTCAGGACAACAAAGACACAACAAAATTCAGTCTTGTCGTCCCATCCAGTCACTGACAAACACTCCTTATCTGCTCTTAAACCAACATTTGCAAAGGCACCACCTTCTCTATATCTGGATCTTCCTCCAGCTTGCACTCCTTATACAGTGATTTTGGGAAATGTTCCTCACTTACGCCAAAATGATCAGGAGAGCAGCGAATCATTAAGGAACAAAGCTCTACATTGGCTGGGGGATAGAGTGGGCGATACTAGAATTCTGTTTCAAGAATTCAAGATGATACGCAGAATAGGATGGATCGGAAGATCTAGGAAATTATTTACTGGTGACTGTTTGGTATAGACTTTCCGTTCTCCTTGGTTAGTCAGAAAAATCTTGGGGTTTGCGGCCAAAAGTACATTTGAAATAGGGATTAACATACTTCCTTTAGGCTTCTTTTATCGCCCTCCCTCTGAATTGACGAATTTGGTTCACCCCCAGCCCACGCCCAATCAAAATTTTAATGTCCCTGTCTATAATCGTTTCAGCGCACTTACTTCACTAGAAGACCCAGATTGACTACCCTCAAAGATAACAAAAAGACCAAAGATTCTAGCTGGGAACCCTGACACTGGCTTGCCTATCCCTCCTCAAAGGAGCACACATGAGGATGAGATTGAATTAGTAGCCAGAGTTCATAATACCCAGAGGCAGCCACAGAATAAGTCAACGCAGGAGGACAGTCCTGCTACTTTCTGTACCGAAAAGGTCATTATGAATTCTATTCCATCTAAAATAGATGTACTAGTATTAGCTCATCAATCATTTATAATACCCTGGGAAGAGGAAGGATACATTAATATCACATATTGGAATATATGGGGCTTATATTCCAAAATCCATAATGACCTTTTTCTTGACTTTGTTAAGAATATGGACATCCTATGTCTGCAAGAGACTTGGTCGCTAAACGAAATCAACATTAACGGTTTCAAAACATTCCATACACCAGCCTCTCCCTCCACTCATGGAAGATCAAAGGGAGGCTTATGTACATACGTATCTAATCTTGTGATAGCAAAAAAACTCATATTCGAGATTTCAAACCCTTATTACCAAATTCTTACTCTCACAATGGATAGTAACGACACCTTAATACTTGTCAATTTCTATAACAACATCCCAAAAGAGAACGAATTTGAAGTAATTGATCAACTTAGACAAGTTGTATATAAAATCCAGATGGTCAGCTCAGGAAACGCCCAGATTATCTGGGGAGGGGACTTTAATGCTAATTTGTGCCCCAACAGTAATAACAGGACTTGTGGCTTGAATGACGAGGATAATTGCAACCGTACTCACTTTCCCCATAATATCCTTGGGAGCGCTCTGAACGAATCCATATTTATGCTGAACTTGAGTTTTGCAAATGAACTAGTAATTCCCCCAATTGCATTTTTACCAACTTACAATGGGAGAGGGACAGGCTCTGTAATAGATTATATCTTGACATCAAATAATCTTGGGAATAGGGTAAAGCAATTTACTACCCATAAGATCGCTATCAGGGATCACTTCCCACAAACTTTAATAATAAAGAGGAAAAGTTCCATCTCCCATAATAAATGCAAAACGAATAAACCCTGCCATACCTGTCCTAACCTTGCCATTGACAGTATGAATGGTTATTCTTTGAAATGGGAACTAGTAGATCCCGATACCATTACATCTTCAGTAGTGGCTAAGGCTCTACCCCATATTCTGTCTTGTCTGAATGAGAATTCCTTGCCCTCATTGATCCTAGCAAGTTTTAATTACATCACCGCCATAATAAAAACCTCCCTGTCCGCAGACAGAAAAAAGGGTGATTTTAAGAAATCAAAATGGTTCGACACAAACTGTACAAACGCCTACCGTACATTAAAAAAAGCGATCCATAATAAGGATAGAGATGGACTAGCTGTCCAGCAAGCAAGGACATTATATAATCAGGCTATCGCGACCAGGAAAAAGGCAATAAAAAAATCACTGTGGGAAGACCTACACAGGGCAAGTAGCCAGAATGATAGTAAAGCATTTTGGAAAGTAATTAGGTCTCCGTTTCTTTTATCTGATAATTCTCCTTCCATAGAGATAGCGATAGATGAGGCCCAATGGGTGAATCATTTTACAAGAATCTTTGGCTCTCCAGAGTCGATAGATAGCACAGCCATATTACCATCACCTCTACCTGAATACTCTCCGTCTCTCCCTATAGACTTATCTTTTTCACTTGATGAAGTCTTGGTAGCACTTAATGAAAGCAAAGGTTCTAAGGCTCCTGGACCCGATGGGGTCCCGGTAGACATTTATAAACATAACACAGACCTCTGGGCCCCAATTTTGACTCGTGTTCTTAACGCAACTTCCTCGCAGGGCCTCATTAACAGCTGGACGGAATCCATTATGGTCCCTATCTACAAAAAGGGTAATAGACAGGATCCCTCCTGCTACAGACCAATTTCACTCCTAGATTCACTAGGAAAAGTAGCAGGAAGGATCCTTCTTACGAGGTTGCAAACTTGGGCCACAGACAAGAACATACTGTCTGATCTACAGTTTGGTTTTAGAGAAGGTCTGGGGACAATAGACCAGGGGCTTAACCTTGCCATTTTGCTGGGCAAATATACGAGGGCGAAGAGAGGAAAACTTTACCTAGCGTTTGTTGATCTCTCTTCGGCCTTCGACTGCATTGCTCATGGTAAACTATGGCATATTTTAAAAGAAATGCAAGTAGAGGAACCCCTAATAGACTTCTTGAAAGCCCTCTACAGCAATGCCTCAGCGAGAGTCCGATTCGGTAGAGCGGGAGAATGTACCTCATCATTTAAAGTCCTCAGAGGGGTAAGACAGGGGTGCGTCCTGGCTCCATTCCTTTTTACTCTATATACTAACGGTCTTGAGAAGGCCCTATTGGAAGGAACTCAGGACGTTCCCCAGGTACAACAAATTTTGGCCCCTAGACGCATACCAGCATTACTGTATGCGGACGACGCTGTTATTTTAGCTAGGACGCCCATAGCTCTTCAGAAGGCACTGGAACTGTACAATAAATACATGCAAGACATTGATTTAAATATTAACATTTCAAAAACTTTTGTGATGAATTGTGGTAAAGGTAGCAAAAAGGGTAAAGATATCTATCTAAATGGGAACAAACTGGTTACCACATCTACCTATTCATATCTGGGAATACTTGTAGATGATAAGGGCTCATGGAGCCAAGCAATTACACTAAGAAAACTCCTTTTCATGAGAGCCACCACTGCCCTTGTCAATTTTTCCCAAAAATTAGGAAAAAGACCTCCACTGGAAATGATCAAAATATATAACGCAAAATGTATGAGTGTAGCAACATACGGAGCAGGGATCTGGGGTCATCGGAATGTTTCCGAACTGCAGAAAGTGGAAAATGCATTTTTTAGATATTTACTGGCGGTTCCGGCTTCCACGTCCACCTATGTTTGCCACGCTGAGTTGGGAGTCCCCTACATTACGGACATCATAAAAATTCAACCCATAATTCTGTGGCACCGCATTTGGAAGTCAGAAACAAACCACTTTAATCAGTTAGTGCTTCAAGATGCTCTTAAACTGGACTACTGCCTCGACATAAAATGGATCAAGTATGTGAAGGACTTTATGACAGACATTGGTAATCCTGAATATTTTAATAATCCTTTTTCTATGTCAGCTATCGTAAGGAAAGATTTTAAGAAACGTTGTATGAACCACATGGAGAGTCTGAGACTAACGAGTGGAGCTACAAAATTGTCTGTGAGCCATAATTTAATGATATCAACTTCATTTGGCATGCAACCGTATCTACAAAAAACAGACAAAAGATACGACAGATTTGTTCTCACTCGCTTTCGACTGAATGTTTTCCATAGGCTGGTGACTTTCCCAACTGTTAACAATTGGTCAAACGAATTATTACACTGCCCATGTGATTCTGTCTCTGAGCAAACAACTATTCATGTTATTTTATTTTGCAAATTCTATGAAGAATTGAGAAGGAAATGGTTAAAACCAATCTTCAAAATCTGGGGCATTCGTCAATGTCGCCCAGCATTCTTGGCCCTTCAATGTCTCGATAATGACTGCATAAATCATAACGTTACTGCTTTCCTAAAAAATTTGATTAAATGCAGAAATAGTATCGATTTAGGTTCATTGTGAATAGAGCAAATTTTAGAAGAACGGTAGACTTCTGATACCAAACGTTGTTTTGGACTTATCCCCCAATGCATCTTAATAATGCAGTAGGGGGCGAATGTTTCTTCTTTCTTGCTCTAAAGCCCAACCTAATTTTATTATTTTAACAAACTGATAGCTGAATTTGGAAATACTGTCTTGTATATCTACTAGTCGTTTTACCTTTATCGTCTACACATTACATTTAAATGTTTATCCATTAAAACGAAATGCTTTCTTACCACACTCATACGCCGTTGTTCTCGCACGCATTTGATCAAATGAAGTAATAGCATCGAGTTAGGCTCAAGGTGAATAGAGGGAAAAATAGAGCCATTGAAATGAATAAACAGTATTCTTTAGATTCCAAACGTTGTTTTGGATTTATCCCCCAATGCATCCTAATAACGCAGTAGGGGGCTTATGTTTCCTCTTTCTTGATCCGAAGTTCCATCTAATTTTATTAATTTAACAAACTGATAGATCAATTTGAAATAATGACTTGTATATTTATTAGCTGTATTACTGTCACCATGGAAATGAGCTTTTTTGATACATGTTCTGTATATATATGTTTTTAAAAATTACCTGTTTTAACTGCTTAAAACGTTATGCTATACTGTACATGCTTTTATGGATTGAAATTAACTTTCCGAATAAAGCTTATTTTGACTTCTTGACTTGACTACTAACAAATGCATCATGGTAGTAGGGAGGGCGACCTCTCAGGCGCAGATCATACAATGTCCTGGGGTGTGCATTTGCTGGACATTTGTGTTTGCTATTAGAGGGTGGTGCATGGCTTCCACCCTGTGATAGCAAATACTTGTTCGACTAGTTGAAGCGAGAGGAGGAAAACCTTGTATCGCTGTAATAGAGGGGTTGCGGATGGTAAAAATGGAGAGAAAAGAACAAAAACAAAAAAAGCGGGGTCTCACCCGTTCTTTTAAATGAGGCCCCTGGTGGGTGAGTAATGTTCCGTGACCAATCCAATTATTATATTGCGGGGTCTCTGTAGGACTGGGGATCTTAATGTCACATGTAAATTAGGTGCGGAAGGGCACAGAGACGTTTTGCAGCCTAGGGGAGAGCCACCTTCCCGGGTATTGTTTACTAATTATTTGGGGTGGTTCGAGGCCAACTGAAGTCCGGGGATCGCCACACTCCGGATCTTTATTTAAATATGCAGGGTGGGCCTCGTCAGTCTCTGAAGCCTCGGTGGTCCTAGGCAGTGCCTTATTTGTTCTGTAATCACACGGGCAGTACTTATGGTGTTATAAAGTGATACACTCATTGAACTCTTGCAGTTGTACAATTACCCAGGCTTCATTTGTCTAATAGTCAGTTAGATTATGTTTAGTAGGTGCACTCTAATATTAAATAATGTTGTCCTTAAAATCTTCTATAAACAGATGATTTTCACAATAAACAATTGACAAGTGTCGTCAGAAAAAGAAGACCTATACACTCAGTTATTTATTTGAAAAGTAAGTAACTTTAATTAAAACAGAGATAAATAGAAATGTAACTTTAATAGAACAGTATAATAAAAAAAACGTGGGTTGGACTCCAGTGGAAGCAGCGTAGGAAACCTGCAAGACAAAAATGAAACATAAGTATGTGTGCTATGTGGAAGAGGTAAAGAAAGGTAGTCCGAATGAATGGACCATAGTGAGAATGGAAGGGAGGGGGAAGTGGGTGAAAGGGAGAAGGGGAGGGAGAGTCAAAAAAATAGAGGGAGGAGGAGACAGAGCGTCGGCCTATTGCACCCAGCCCTTAGTGTTTACCCTCCGTCACCCGTTTGTCTAGGATGCTGGGGTCTGCGAGAAAGAGTGTGGTTCAGCAAGTCCTTAAAATTAAATACATGAGCCCAGAGATTATGAGCCATATTATGAAGGAAGGGTGATAACATTATCGCCGCTTTAGCGGCATGAAACTGCCGCTAAAGCGGCGATAAGGGGTTGATAATATGCCCTTGTGAATTCCCTTAGAAGCCCAGGTTCTGGTGCTGGGTCTTATCATCGCTTTAGCAGCAGTTTCCTGTCGCTAAAGTGGTGATAATGTTATCGACGTTGTTTGATAATATAGTCCTACATTATTAGCTACGGGAAAATCACTTGCATGCACCTGTGTACCCAGGGTGCTGCACCCCAACCCCTTACCCCGCACTGTGCTCAAATATAGGTCTTGCACACCAAGGTTTCTCTGCTCACCTGAAACAACAATATTGGTGGGAGAGGCACACTCTGATTTGTTTAGAAGGTTAACGTTTCTTTTAACAATCTTCGATCTTTTTAAATGTAAGCGTGCTGCAGAGGAGGCATGCGACAGTCTTGAATGCCAAATGTGCTCAACAATTAAATAAGCGTCTGGGGTAACAGACTGGAGACTGGAAATCTCGCGTTACTTCTAAGTTCCGGGTTGAATGCAAACTGACAAAGGTCTCTTATGACACCAACATACTCGAATGTGAACTAGCTCTGTTCAAGTTCATAAGAATATTACGATTGAGGCATTTTTTTACTAATGTGTTACCACCCAAGAAAGAAGAAGAAGTAAAAGAATTCCTGGAATTTCGTCCTAAATCCAAATATCAAGCACCTATCTCTCACAAAATACTGGACTCATTTGACAATCTAGTGAGAAAAGACTTACAACAGATGCATTTTAATAAAACAAAGAAAACAAACCTGACTAAACATGAAACCTACACACTAAAGTCAATTCAGAAAAACACTGAAATACAGATACAGAGAGCTGATAAAGGAGGCGCCATTGTTATAATGGACCGCTCCTTCTACTTCAATGCCGTCCAAGAACATGTAGCAGATTCTCAAACATACTTGATGCTTGACCAAGATCCCATAATTGATCTAAAAACAACCCTAGGGAACATTTTAGAACACGCCTTAGAGATGGGATGGATAAGTAACGCGAATAAACAATTTCTTACAGTGGATTACCCTCGGAAACCTACACTATATATGTTACCGAAAATCCACAAAAATCTCCACAACCCACCCATGCGACCGGGATGTGGAACCATTTTCGAACCCCTCGTTATTACATAGATTACTTCTTGCAACCTTTCGTTCAAGGATGGAACTCTTACATAAAAGACACAAAGGACTTCTTACAAAAACTAGAGATGGTAGCACCCACAGAAGAAATTATATTTTGTACGATCGATGTCAAATCATTGTATACCTCCATACCACACATAGCACGCATGGAATCAGTAGAGTGGGCCCTGCTGCGCCAATCCTCACTCAGAGCTGATAAAGTCTTTATTCTTGAACTCCTACATTTTTGTTTATATCACAGCTATTTCCACTGGAACAATAACTTTTTCCTTCAACAACAAGGAACTTCAATGGGATTTGCAGGGGCGCCTGGTTACGCCAATACCTTCATGGCCAAATTTGAATCAGATCACATATACAACGACACTGAATGGACCAGGAATTTGCTGCTATATTGCAGGTTTATTGATGATATCTTTATTCTCTGGACAAACACTCAGGACTTACTGGAAGAAAAAATCAGAAACTTGAATCAAATAGATGAATACATTCAGTTCACTCATCTAATCAACCATACTAAGATCTCTTACCTAGACGAGACCCTTACCAAAAAGGGAAGGCGGATACAGACGGAAGTATACAAGAAAGAAACTGACGTCAACAGTGCGCTTCACTTCCAAAGTTTCCACCCCAACAGTCTAAAACATAATTTACCACTCTCCCAATTTCTACGGATAAAAAGAATATGTTCGGAACCAGAGGATATGGAAAAACATTCTTTATACCAGCAACAGATGTATTCACAAAGAGGATATCCACATGAAGTGATAGAACAAGCGAAACAACGTTCTTCAAAATACACTAGAGAAAGTTTATTACAATTCCAACCACGTAAACAGACATCTCGACAAGTGTTTGTTTCTAAGTATTCAACAAGCTCTGGAAAAATTAAAAAAAATCATCAACAAGCGATGGGAAATGCTACAGAACAAACCAGATTTTAACAACATTTTCAAAGATCCATCTATGTTCGCATATAAGCGTTCCAAAAATATAAAAGAACTTATCAACACACCTAAAAAGCAACTGGACACCAACTACAAAGGCATGAACAAATGCCAAAACTGCGTCCAATGCAACAACGTTATAGTTGGGAACATACTACACCATCCCTCAACAGGAGAAATGATCAAACTTTTTCACAACTCAGATTGTAACTCAAGTGAACTCATCTATTACATCAAGTGTCCATGTGGAAAATTATATGTAGGAAAAACCGAACGAAAAATAAAAGTGCGAATATCAGAACATAAAAGTACAATAAGAACACAGAATAAAAACAGAAGTCTAGCTACGCACTGGAATGAGGAGAGACACAGCATCGCCCAACTTAAGTTTTCAGTGCTAGAAAGGGTTGTACAACATCCAGATACAGATCTCACTAGAAGCCTTCCACAAAGAGAGACATACTGGATAAAACGCCTTGACACCCTGATTGACAAGGGAATTAACGATAAAATAGACTATGCTTGTTATCTATGAGAATGAATTCCTATACTGTTACAGGATGGTACAGCATGATTAGCTAACACTGTTTTCAAACATTAAAATGACGACACTACATGGGTGGTTATGGGTTCACTAGGGCCTTTATTATCATACATTCTTTTCACGTTTTGTTTTTCCGTTCCATACCCCGTTTTTCACCTGTATATAGCACTCCTTTTATGTCGATTATGTCATGAGACATTTATTATACTCTTGGAGACCGCTAGTCATCTCATGTATCCCCGCACGCACAGTTTCCCGAGAGTTTTGACTCTTTCTGCGACTTTTTACTAGTTCTTTTCCTCATTAGTTCTTTTCTATTTCAGTTACGTCTTCGTAACTATATGTCTCCCAGCCTTTCCAAGATGGCGACCCTTTTTTACTATAGAGACCTTTGTCAGTTTCCATTCAACCCGGAACTTAGAGGTAACGCGAGATTTCCAGTCTCCAGTCTGTTACCCCAGACGCTTATTTATGCGCTACGATACCTTCACTATTGTACAACGAAGACCCTTGGAAGGACTTCCCGTTTTTTCGCCACGCTATTACAACGGCCAGCGGTTTAGAATAGTTCAGGTTTCAACCCAATAAGATTCTCACTTTGTCCCGCTAGAACCATTTCCGAGGAGCCTGATTCAGAACTTTTATAAGCTAACTTACCTTACCATGGTCTTTCGTTTTTCAGATCGCGTAGCCCCAGAATATCCGAATTTCCCCCCCTAAATTTCTCGCTTCGTGCCTTAAAATCCCAAGATCAAGGTACCGGTTCACTTCACTCTTTTCTTCCTCACTTCACCTTGTTTGACAACCCTCACTTGACAGCCTCCTCACGGGTCACAGCATATTGTTTCATTACTACAAAGTCACCTTATTGGTGGAGGGCTTACCTGGTTACTTTTATGCAACTCTAGTAGAACCACCATTCATTCTTTACTACTTGTGTTAAATGAAATACATTGTTTTGGAAAAATTGACACTAGTACATCAATGTAAAGTCTACATTTTTGTTTATGTTGTAGGAATTGAGCCCCTGAAGAAGAGCCACTCAGGCTCGAAATGCATTGGGCAGCCAGATAAATATATTGAAACATTTTATTGAACCTGGATTGAACAAGATGAACTATATGGACATTCAATGAATAAAATTGGAATGTTTTCATAAAAAAGTTTTGTCAATCGTCAAATTGTTTAGTGAACCTGATGCTTAGTTGCAAAAAAAGAAAAGATTTTCTTCACAAAGTTTGTGATCACAACATATGTTGATAAATCAAAAGGTACTTTCACCAGCTAGTAACAGTGCGTAGTGGTCGGGTCTCACTGACCCTGAAATTGTTGTTCTCTGCTCACCTGCCACCACTGGTGTGTCCCACAACGTGTTGGTGCAAGCTTCTAGTCGGGGTATGTTTGTACGATAGACCAGGTCTCTGGTCGGGGGACGGTGTCTTGATACCACGATGGAAGGTGTCAGAATGCCAGGGCATCATTGCAGGGTCAGCTCCCGCTCCGCCCTTCTTGTAGCAATCAGTGGAATGTCTGAAAAGGGAGAAATAATTTAATGGTGGAAACGTCTGGAGGTAAATGAAGGTTTATTTCAAGCTTGATAGAAAATAGGAGTTGAGTGCATCCTTCGTTTTTGAAGTACGATCTACCGACTGTTAGTGGTAATCGTGGTTCAAAGAGGAGTTGGAGTGAACGAGAATTAAATAAAAATATGTTATGCCAACGTTCGCATACAAAGGAACAGAGCGCATGCTAGAAGCATAATGTGCTCGTGTAATGCAGTGGCGGGAGCCTGTGTGCATGTACACTTAGTAAGGAGCTCACTACAGTGTCCTAAAAGCCAATGCCACGTAGACACGTGGCGTAGGGCAGTGCTGCCCACTGGCTCAGGCCTACAGTACGGTCCAGCAGGTCCTTAAAATTAGACCGATGTGACTGAATGAGGTCAGAGATCACATCATTACACACGGCAACATCGCTTTTTCGCACGTGCGCACTCAGCGTGATGCACCCTACCCCTCCTACAGAACCGGCCTAAACAGGTGTCTGTAGGGCAGCGCTGCCCATAGGTTCAGGCCTACCTTATGGTATAGCAGGTCTTTAAAATGAGACAGAGATGTGACTGAATGAGGTCAAAGATCACATCATATCACATGGCAATATCGCTTATTCGCACATGCGCAGTCTGGCTGATGCATCCCATCCCTCCCGCAGCACCGCGCTGAAGAGGTGTCTGTAGGGCAGCGCTATCCGCTGGCTCAGGCCTGCAGTACAGTCCAGCAGGTCTTTAAAATGAGACAGAGATGTGGCTGAATGAGGTCAAAGATCACATCATAACACATGGCAATATCGTTTGTTCGGACCTGCGCAGTTAGGCTGAAGCACCCCACCCCTCTTGCCGCAGCACGCTCAATTGGAGGTCCTGCGCACCCAGGCCGCTCTGCTTACCTGCTGTCATTGTTGTGTGAGCAAACACTACAGGCAGTAGTGCTCACAATTCAGATGGAGTGTTGATTGCAGGAGAGTGTACACCTCATGGATTCCTTTCGTAGATGACGGGCAGTAGGGCTCACAATTTAGAGCCTGTGTTGATTGCCAGGATGGAGTACACCTCACGGATCCATTTCTTTTTTTTATTGCGCATTGTGATATGCGAGGAAGATGCGGCAAATCATTTGAGGTAGTGTGGAAGAAGAGGGACATGTGGCGTCGTGGTTATCCTATTTATACGTACAAAAAGTGGGCTGGGCTTGCGTACGCCAGGCCAGCGTAGGGATGTGAATAATTATTCTGGGGACTTGGGCGTGGTTCAGTTGCTGCCTTGCCAGGAAGTGTACTTTTGTGTGTTTCTTTTGTAGTTTTGACCTCGCAGAGTGTGCAATTTAGATTAGTGTAGCATGTGTCGAGAGGGCGGAAACTATCGTTAATGAGATGGCATGTGATCTAGGATGTGCAGTCTGCCCGTGGCTGATAATGCTCCTTAGAGCCAGCAATACCCAAGCTGAAAGGCAGCACAATAATGTGCAGACACACACACCAGGGGCATTGTGTAACACATATTTGTTTTTTGATGGAAAGTTTGAGATGCTTGGCAATCACACGTGGAAGGCTAATGTACAGAGTATGAATATTGATCAAGATGATCGTTGCATGTTGTGTGTAGTATAAGATATGTGTATACAGGAAAACACTTTTCAAAAAAGCTTTCTAAGCAGAAGAGGTGTCTCTCATCAAACGCTGTAGAGAGAATGAGTAAAATGGGTGGGGTCGTACAACTGTTACAATAGGAAATGTTATGAACCAATCAAATGCTTTTTTTTAAGGTCACATGGCAATCACGCACCGAGCGCGCAAGAAGGCCGCACCCGACGCGATTTTGACAAAATATATTTATCATAATATAAGTTTATTACAGTTAGAAATATATAAATGTTTAAAATAATTTAGATTTTCGCGTGCTCTCATATACTGTTTCAAGTTATTTAGATATACTTTTGAGAATAAAAAAAAAGGGAATGGCGTACCCAGCGCGACACTATATTTCTGTGATGTAACACAGGGCCTGGCAGCGTGTACTCGTCGAATACACAACGCGCAGCAGGCGTGACCCCATACATACATGACATAACGCGTGGCTTGGTACTGCGTACCCGTTGGATACCAAAGTAGTACCTGGGGTGACTTCATGCGTATATGATGTTACGCGGGACGCGGTGCCACGAACTCGTCAGATAAGAAATGCGCATCCTTTATGAGTTTAGCAATATGGCGGATAGGATTCGTGTGGTGATGGAGCTTGGTACGCTACTGGTATGGGAGTGCAGTTTTCTCCCAAAAAAAAGATATATGCATATTTTTATGTGAAGATATAAAACATTACATGATTTTTAAAGTTAAAAACAAGAAGTATAATAGAGATCCAAAATATTGAAAAATATAATGGAAAAAATATAGGTTTTATAAAAATTAAAATATGAAATTCACATTTAAAAAACCTTCGAAATTCACTGAAAAAAACCATAGGTTTTACAGACATTATAGTTAGGAATTAGCATTTAAAAAACCTTAGAAATTCACTAAAAAAAACCATAGGTTTCAGGGACATTATTGTTAGTTGAACATTTGACTCATATAAAACCAGAGATATTCGCCTGTTATAGTTAGTTGAGCTAACTATAACTTGCGCGCCCGCAATGCACTGCTGATGATGTCACATATTACATCACTCATGACATGGTCAGTGACATCACTGATGACATCACTGATGACATCTCAAATGACATCACTCATGACATCATCCACATGAAAATCTGATGCACATACTGATGCTCTAATATAAACTTTGATACACCCATTGTAAAATGCTGACTACTATTTTTGAAACTATACACAGAAGAATGCCATATACTACATAGCACTCACTATTTACTAGGTCTACACACACATCCAGTCACTTGTACATGTATTTACTCATCAATAGAGGACTATAATATGCACTCCTACATCTATACATGCAGTCACACGCTGCCACTCATCCATAGAGTTACTCACACGCCTAGCCAGTAATGCAAAGAATGAATCACATACCCATTTATACAGTTATACACACCAACTTTGTTATTTTAGACATACCACATCACTTATTTATACAGATACTAACACATATTTACTGTCTTATACAATCACTGATAGAAGCAGACACTTATTTATACACCCACTCTTGAAATAACTTAGTCTCACGTATACTCATTTATATACTCCAACACTCACATATAGTGGCTTAAAACATATGTAGTTAGTCACAAATATAACACTGATACATTTATTCACTCACCAACACACCCATAGACAAACGAATTCACCCATACAGCCCTTTCCAGATACACTTTTTAATCCATACAACCACTGAATCACCCACTCAGACATCTATGCACAGACTCATACACCCACACAGACACTCAGGGACCCATACAGATACTCAGACAACAAATCAATAACCTATATAGACACTCATGTAGGTATTCAGCAACCCATGCAGTTGCTTACACACCAATGGAGAGACTAATACAGACTTTTACACAGTTTAGTCACTAACCCAAGCATTCAGTAAGACACATTCACTCACTTATACAGTCAGTCACACACATACAAAATAATTCCTTTAGGCACTTGTAAATACATTCATTCTTCAATACACCTTGGCATATATATATATAAAACATATTTACATTTTATAGAAACACACATTCACTGGATGATGTCATGAGTGATGTCATTTGAGATGTCATCAGTGATGTCATCAGTGATGTCACTGACCATGTCATGAGTGATGTAATATGTGACATCATCAGCAGTGCATTGCGGGCACACGAGTTATAGTAACTATAACAGGTGAATTTCTCTGGTTTTCTATGAGTCAAATGTTCAACTAACTATAACATCCCTGAAACCTATGTTTTTTTTTGTGTGAATTTCTAAGGTTTTTTAAATGCTAATTTCTAACTATAACGTCTGTAAAACCTTTTTTTTTCAGTGAATATATACATGATGAAGAAATCCCAGTGCCACGGCAGACACTCCGATGCAACACAAGGGCACAGACTCTGAAAGCTGGTGTGAAAGTAATGAAAGTTTATTCACACATCAAGAGGTCCAACATGACGCATTTCGGCTGCCAAACATGCAGCCTTGATCACATAGCACTTTGTGTGAAAATGTGCAGAATATATACAGGTGGATGCAGTAGTCTGATTACTATGTCTATGGCAGTGAGTAGGTAATGTTACTACATTTTTTACTACGTAGTTACATTGTCATGAGTGTCATTTTACTCTACGAAGGAAAGCAAGCTGTCTATGACATGGCAAGATAATGAGACAACATAAAAAACAGACTGGGTTCATAATGAAGACTGAAATTCCCCTGGTAGCCCAATTTCAAAGAAGAAACAACAGTTCTGAAATGGAAATGCATACTGCACTTAATTCGCTCTGCTTGACCCCATGAGAACGCATACATTTCAAAATGCAATTGATGCAATATCAATCGGCTGACGGCGCAGTGCCATATGTGAAATAATCGCGTTCGGCGTGAGCCTGTGTGGAATGACTGAGTAATTGTCCATTTAAATCTGAGCCATTAGGGTCCCGGACAATCCTTGCTAGCCAAGCCAGGGTCGAGGACCGTGCGTGCAGTCCTGCAGAGTGAAAGTCAGGGCTGAGACAGTGCGTGCGCTCAGAGGAGAGAAAATTCCTCGTGGTGTTGTCTCCTGTTGCTACTGTATGTCGTGCTGGATATACGGTGCCTGAGAGCTTGCTACCTGGAAGACTAAGGTAGGAGGCTACTGCACAGCGATTACCTAAAATAGGACACACCGGGTGAGAGGACTGAAGGGGGGTGTACTGAGGGGAAGGAGGAGGAGAGGTGCGTGAAAATGTGCAGCATGAATTTAGTGATGGTGCTAAAGACCAGACTTAATTAAAAATCTCCTCCGATCCTAGAGACTTGTGGTTAAAATGTTAAGTCCTGTTGAGCAACAGGAAAAAAATGGCATGTAAGTCAAAGGGAACACAGATACCCACAAGGTGTGAATCTGCGTTGTTGCAAGTTTGAGTCGGGGTGACAGGCTCGTATGTGTCCCGATGTGTGATCTTGCCAGGCAAGTTGCGAGCGAGAGACATGCAACGGCATTGCTAACTGCTAAAATGCAAAGTGAAAACAGATACGTATTCACGTACAGATACCTGATGGAGGAAGTCCTCCTGTTAAAAAACTCATATGAAACATTAATGGAAACATAACAAAAACAGTGAACCAATAACGACTCAGAATTAGAAGGATACATGGAACACTAGAGCAGAAGGGAGTCATAACCAGAGAGGGAATGGGTTTACAGAAAATGGTACAAATCCTCACTTGTATTGAGGCCCGCAGGTGCCTTAGTGTTGAATTGTAGAATGTATTTGCTTTCCATTTGGCGTAACAGCTTCTCCCTGTTACCGCCCCTTCTGAATATGGGTATGCAGTCTATGACCAAATACTTCAAATGTTCAAGATTGTTCTGATGTACCTCCTTAAAGTGTCTAGCCTCTGGGTATGTGGGATTGCTGTTCACAATGATTCTGAGATATTGAAGAATGCACATGTGTGCTGCCAGCTTGATACTTCTGATGTATCGAAGACCGCATTCACATTTCAGCATGTAAATAGCAAACTCAGTTCTGCATGTGAGGTGGTGTTTGATGATGAGAGGTGTTGATCTAAAAGTGGAATCTAGTTGCGTGATGCTTTTCCCAAATTTGCAGGGCCTACAACTATTGCATTTGAAGAACCCTTTCCTGTCTGCTAGCCAGTTGGCTGTGTTCTTGATTTCTGGACTGTTTTCGACTAGTGCATCATGCATGGATCTGGCACGTTTGTATGTGATGTCTGGTTGAGGAGCTACTAGGGGGCCCAGAGTTGGGTCAGATTTGATAATTCCCCAGTGTCTGTTGATTACTGATTTGATCGCCCTCACTTCGGTGTTGTGGGTGATGATGAGTCTAGTGCTGACTGGGTGTGTGTTATCTCTTGTGGGGGTACTTACATTCTCTAGTTGAGGAATGCCTGCTGCAGTGAGAAGTCCTATGCCTAAGGAAAGGTCGGCACTCTCTACATTGGTACTGGGGGTTCCTGTGAGGAGTATCTCTCGGGATTGAGCATTGGCTCTCTCAATAGCGGTGTTAGAGTATCCTCGTGTTCTGAACCTGTTGGCTGCCTCCTTTTGACAGATCTGCAAGTCTGTGGGTGAGCTACAAATCCTCCGCAATCGAAGCATTTCTCCATAGGGGATGCTTGCTATCAAGTGCCTAGGGTGGAAACTAGAGGCGTGTAGGACTGAATTCCCTGCCGTGGGCTTTCTGTGTAGCCTGGAGTGTATTGTGCCATTGAATATGTAAAGAGTGACATCAAGAAATTCAATTGCTGTGTTACTGATGTTTGCGTTGAATTCAAGATTAAGGGTGTTATTGTTAATCTCTGCAATGAACAGGTTGGCACTCTCGGTGTTACCCTTCCAGATTAAAAACACATTGTCGATGTATCGGTGCCAGGTAATGATATTATTCTGCCAAGCCATGGTGTGTTCTACCTTGTGGACCTGCTCCTCCCACCAGCTCACATGAAGGCATGCGTAGCTGGGTGAGAAGCAAGCCCCCATAGCTACTCCCCTGAGCTGCTGGTACACTGTTTTGTTGAACAGAAAGTAGTTGTATGGGAGGCACCATTCTATGAGTTTGAGGAGCATGGCATTGTGGTTGTGACATTGTATGGGTCTCTTGCCTAAAAAGTGTTTGCAGGCACACACATATATATATATATATATATATATATACATACATACACACACACACATTATCTACTGGCGGTCGCCAGTAGATAGTTATAGTTAGGACCGTGTTTCCATAGGAAATCCGCAACATTCTATTTGGAATAACTTTGGCGCCGGTTGACGAATTCTCGCGAAATTTCAAAATAGGTGGGGCGCTCCGCTCCGCTCCTACCTGTGAAAGTCTCGGGGGGATTCGTCAAGCGGGGGCTGAGAAAAAAGGGGGGTCCCAAAACGCGTTTTCTCCATGCAATTTTCCATAGGGACCTTTAGTCCAAGGTACAGCCCGAACGGCTGAACAGAATTACTTGAAATTTGGCAGAGAGGTAGTCCTCGGGTCAGGGATGTGCCTTTTGCAGGTCTGGTGTCAATCTGTTCAGTAGTTCCTGAGAAAATCAAAAGTTAAATCATATATATATGTGGGCGGAGCCTAACCACACATCTCATCCTGATTGGCTGTCAGCACTTCATCCAATAAGTGTTGGCAGCCATCTTGGGACCAATATACATGATAGCACCTCATTAAAAAGCATTGCAGTTAATAGAAGGTTTTAAGACTTTAGTTACATTATAAATCATTTGTTGATGGTACCATACTCATTTTAGGAATTGTGGTATGTTCTAAGGTGATTTCACCATGTGAAAAAGCCTTCTGCTGGGATATCATGATTGAGAGAAAAATATTTTCTCATGCTTTTCCCACAGAGGTTTGGAAGGTGATCTATAAGCTAAACTGAGAGCTTATTTTCTGTAAATTCACATTATCTTTCTCATTATCTTTCTCAGTCATGTGAGAATGAAGTCTGACATTCTCAGTAAAACATGTACATCCAACAAGGGCAGAGACTGTCAGTTGATTCCTTTGTGTTCTACTGCAGCTTCCCAGAGTGTTCCAAAGAACAACTAGAGCGCTAACAGTCCTACTTATGATAAACGTATGGCACACCTGAAGCCATCTTGCTTGTATTAAAGTGGTAACTCTTAAAACATTTAATTTAAAAAGGAACAAAATGAGGGGGTTCATTTTTCCATAAAAAGTATGATTAGTGCTGCAGAAAGAAAAATTAGGGCACATTTTGAGTTACTTCTCAAATCCTCTTCTATTTCATTAAAAAATTCTGACATGCAGACTGAAACATGCACTTTCAATACCAGCAGCAGTTTTCCCTGGTGAGCAGTAGCTTTACTACAGTGATCTAATGAGC
Source organism: Triturus cristatus (assembly GCF_964204655.1). Taxonomy (NCBI): domain Eukaryota; kingdom Metazoa; phylum Chordata; class Amphibia; order Caudata; family Salamandridae; genus Triturus; species Triturus cristatus. The sequence goes on from NC_140584.1 coordinate 21,525,847, forward strand.
AAAAAGAGTGCTAACATTCTGAATTCATGGCAAATGTGTGACACATCTGAATGCCTTTGGAATCAAAGTAAAAAACTGAAAGTATTTCCTACTGAGGAGACTGCAGTAAATGAGGAAATTAGGAAACTTCATAACAAATAAATCTGCCAAGATGGCCACCAGAGACAAAAGAGCCCAAATGTAGCCCAAATATCACCCAGATGTAGCCCAAGTATAGCCCAATGACAGAATGTCCCAGAGTGTTCTTAAAAACAACTAGAGCGCTTACTGTCTTCATTATGACAAAAGTATGGCACACCTGAAGCCATCTTGATTGGAATAAACTGGTAACACTTAAAACATTTAATTTAAAAAGGAACACAATGAGGGGGTTCATTTTGTCATAGCAATTATGATTAATGCTGAAGAAAGAAAATGAGGGCACATTTTGAGTGACTTCTCAAATCCTCTTCTATTTCATTAAAAAATTCTGACATGCAGACTGAAACATGCACTTTTAATACCAGGAGCAGACTTCCATGGTGAACAGTAGTTTTACTACAGTGATCTAATGAGCAACTAGAGTGCTAACATTCAGAGTTTATGGCAAATGTGTGACATATCTGAATACCTTCATGATGGAATCAAAGTAAAAAACTGAAAACATTTCCTACTGCGGAGACTGCAATACATGAGGAAATTAGGAAACTTCATAACAAATAAATCTCCCAAGATGGCCACCGGAGACAAAAGAGCCCAAATGTAGCCCAAAATCACCCAGATGTAGCCCAAATATAGCCCAATGACAGAAGTGTGCAAAACTTATTATTTTGTGTTTTTGCAGTGTTATATAGTGCAGACTTGTCAGGTATTGGAGTGCTTTACATGAGCATTGGTTACATCACACAAGAACAAATTCATTTTGGTTGTAGACATGGGGAGACTAAGTGATTTGACCAGAATCACAGAATGTCGAGCTGAAGCAGAAACTCCAACCTGGTTCCCCAGTTGCAAAGTCTGCAGTTCTGGAAGTAACACCACATCCTCTCCCCTAAGTGCAACATTTAATCAAGTGGTCAACTGGATAAAAAAACATAAAGGTAACAAATAATTTAAAAGTGCTTTCTCGCTATTTGAAAACTCAGAAAATATGTCCTTATTTTAGTCTTTTAGAGCACTAACCATAATTTTGATGCCAATAAGACCCTCTCATATATGTAATTTCTAAAGGAAATGCTCTAGGTATTACAGTTTTGATTACATCAAGAGGACGTCAGGCGTTCCACACTTTTGTAATAAATATAGAATGTTAGCAATCTAGTTGTTCATTAGGATACTGTTGAGAGGCAGAGGCCAGGGGCACGGACTCTGAAAATTGAAGGCAGGTAGGAGGGTGCAAAGGCAACAATTTAACCACACTGAGCAGGCAGGAAGGGCCGTGGCAGCACAACAGACTATGGAGGGCAGTGGAAAGGGGGGCAGGGGCAACAAACCAACAATACAGGACTTGCAAGAGAGGCTGTGGCAATGTAATAGACCATTGTGGGCAGAAGGAAGAGGCAATGGTAGTACAACCATACATGCCAACAGACCCGATTCAGCCAGGAAACGTCCAATGTTTTTAAGCTCAAATGGGCTTTATTTTATCTGTCTCCTGTCTACAATCTCCTCTTTTTCAATGTAACTCAAAGGGGAAAATCAATACCCCAGTTTTTTTTCTAAATCTCCCTCTTACCAAGTTCAAAATGTTCGCAAGTATGGTACATTGGATCATGGAAGGAAATGGGGTAGGGACATGGACTTGGATAACAGAGGACAGGGGGGACATGGAGAGGTGCACCAAACTGACCCTGCAGGGCAGGCATCAGGGTTTGCAGCAGCACAATACACCACACAGGGCATGCGGGACGGGAGTGCAGCACAACAATCCATAGAAAGCAAGAGGGAGGGGACAGGGCCATGCACATGGACAACAGAGAACAGAGGGGCAAGAGGCAGGACCATAATGGACAGACAGGAGAGAAAGCTGCAGCCTAACAGACCATAAAGGGCAGGAGGGATGGATCAGGGGCATTACAATGGAACAGACAAGCCAGGAGGGAGGGAGTAGTGGTCTGCACATGTAAACAGAGGGCTGGGGGCAAGGGGGCAGGGCAGGAGCAGCAAGATAGCCATGGAGGTCAGGCAGGATGGGCACTAGACGCAAGACACACCATGAAGAGCAACAGTGAGACTGTGATGGCATACACACAGACCATGGAGGGAAGGTGGGAGGGGTTCTGGGGCAGCTAACTGACCACACAGGGAAGGTGGGAGGGGCCATGGCAGCACAGAAGACCATGCATGGCAAGTGGGAGGGTTAGTGGTAGCACAATGGCTATGATGGGCAAGAAGGAGGGTGCAGGGGCATGCACAAAGGACGATGGAGGATAGAAGGGAGGGTCAGGACCTGTGCACAGACAAGAAAGTTCAGGGGAAGGGGCCTCACAACAGACCGCACGGGGCAGGCAGGAGGAGCAGTTGCAGCACAACAGACCAGGGAGGGCAGAAGGGTGTGGCAGTACAATGGACCATGTAGGACAGGAGGAAGAGGATAGGGGCATGGCATGTGGACAGGCAGGGTGGAGGTGGCAGGGACAGGTTACAGTCATCTGACAATGCTAGGCAGGTGGGAGGGGAGTGGCAGCTCAACAGAACACTCAGAGTAGATATGAGTGGCAGGTCCATGGAACATGGTGGGCAAAAAGGATGGAGCAGGGGCATACACAAAGACATCGGAGGGCAGGGGGAAGGAGAATAGGGGCAGCAAGCTAAGCACAGAGTTTAAGCAGGAGGTCAATGATGGGGCATAGAATTGGGCAATGGAGGGCAGGAGGAGTGGACTGGTACATCATACTAAATTGAGGGCAGTGGCAGCACATCAGACCATGCATGGCAGGAGGGAGGAGGCTAGTCCATGGATTCACACAACAGAGGATAGGGAGGAGGGGGATGGGGCAGCAAGCTAACTGTTCAGAGAAGGCGGGTATTAGGAAATGTATTGTTTTTAAAACGTGTGTCTGTGCGAACTACTTAAAATATGAACAAGTATGCAGCATAATCTCACTTTTATTCAGGAAGAAGAGGACGTTTGTGACTGTGACTCCGGGCTCACTTGGCAGAAACACCCCCTGACCCTCCACCCCCTATCGCAAAATGTAATGCCCGTGAAAAGGGTAGGTGAACACGGTGTTATATAGAACATAGTCCTGAGAGCACGATTGAAAATGAAAACTAGATATAGTGTATGGTATAAACTATGCACCAAAAAGTGTGATATAAGATGAACCGGGCGTGAAATATAATATGCAATACATTGTGCGCAATGACAGATTCATTGGAGAGCGCGAGATAGCACAGGCACTAGCACGTGCTATGCTGTATGCGCCTTGGAGTGTAATATGCACAGGGCAGTGTTGTGTAACCTAACTAGTCTCTAAAGTTGTAATATAAAATATGTGCTGGGGAGTGTAACGTTGCATATGCACTGTGACAAAGATATGGATCCCAGATTGTAATATGTATGGCATAGCACTGTGCGTTATAACATAGGCATCGAGGAAGGCACGTTAGATGGGGCAATATAATCTGTGTGAAGACAAGTGTGGCATGACATATTCACGGGGTGGTGTTACAGTGCACATGGGCTAGAGAGTGTCATAGCATATGCACTAGCTAGTGGAATACAACACAGAGGTGTGTGGCACTCAGCAGGCAATGGTGGGTATAACACAGCATTGGGCTCTGCCAGGAGCGCGCTGTGACTCTCAAGTGATGTTCGTCCCCTTTCCAGAGAGTAAAATAAAAAGTATTACACATCCGGCAGTGGATGTGTGTTTTATTAACCGTGATGGGGGTTTCTTGCATAGTTTTGGTCGAATTTTTGTTGAATCCCCTTTGAATGGCTTGGTGTGCATGTGTATTAAATGTGCCCGTCAATAGCTACCCATGTTTGTATAAATAAACGACAAGGGTGTCTACCGGGATTAGGCACGGTAGGGCATCAGACATGTCAGAGCTTCACTAGTGGTGTAAATACATTCCACGTGGATTCATTGTATGCATAGTCGCCTTTTAATGAATATCACGCAAATCGTCATGGTGATAGGTACGTACGGTTTGTCCAGCATGTCCTAGGTGTGTCTATAAATATATATTTTTTAAAAATAATAAAAAACAGTGGCCGGCCCTGGGGATTGGGGTCAAAAAAATATAATTAGGAGACAGGCCCTGGGGGATGGGGCCATCAGGGCCAATAAATTAGAATAAGAAGGGGAACCACACAGCCCCCCTTCTTAAAAAATTAAAATAAATAAAAGACTGGCATTGTGCCGGAGGCCACGCCCCCTCCTTGCAGCACTCTGCAAACGCGCCCCCTGGCGAGTTGTAAGTTGGGGAATTAATTCCTCTTCAATACTGAGGGTCCCTGAGGGCCATCTAGCCCAACAGGCATCTCCAGTATGCACCAGGGAGCTGCGCTGCAGACAGGTGTTCTGAGGCCAAGCCCCTTTTTACACCTCTCTGCAACGCAGCTCTGTGGCGCTTACTGGAGGTACCTAGTGGTCTAGTTTGACCCTAGGGACCCTTAGGATTCAAGGGGACTTAATCTCTCAACTTAGAACAGCCACAGGGCGCGTTTACACAGTGGTGAAGGGAGGGGACGGGGCCTGAGGTGACGTGTGCAAACACGCACTATGACACGTTTTAAATTGGGGATATCATTTTCCTTCAATACTGAGGGCCCCTGGGGGCTAACTAGCCCACCAAGTGCTTCCAGTAAGCGCCACTGAGCTGCATTGCAGAGAGGTGGTCCAGGCCGTGCCACTTTTTACACCTCTCTGCAACGCAGCTCTGTGGCACTTACTGGAGGTACCTAGTGGGCTAGTTGGACCCTAGGGACCCTCAGGATTCAAATGAACTTAATCTCCCAACTAAAAACGGACACAGGGCGTGTTTACACAGTGGTGAAGGGAGGGGACGGGGCCTGAGTTAACGTGTGCAAAAACGCCCTGTGGCCTGTTTTAAGAGGTATTTTTAATCCCCCTGCCCTATTATATACTAGGGGCTTACAGAGGAGGTCATGCTAATCACAGGGGGACCCCAACGCATAATGTTCCCTAGTGTATGTAGGTGTTTTCACTGTATTCTAAGTGTCTTTTAACATAGCACTGGCTCTAGGACTGGTTAGTCAGACTCAGTTACCACCAGTATCCGTCTGAAAAAGTTGAGGGTACAGGATGATTTTGCAACAAGGCTTCTTTCTGCTCTTCTTTTTGTTCTTTCTGCACGTTATCCTTCTTCCTGCACTTTTCTTCGTCTTTGAGGACTTCTGTTGCTTCTTTCTGCACTTCTTTTTTTTCTTTCTGTGCATTTTTTCTTCTTTCTTCACATGTCCTATCTCTGTAGGCATAGTTAGAAATTAGCATTTAAAAAACCTTTGAAATTCACAGAAAAAACCATAGGTTTCAGGCACGTTATAGTTAGGAATTAGCATTTAAAAAACCTCAGAAATTCACTGAAAAAACCATAGGTTTCAGGGGTGTTATAGTTAGCTGGACTTTTCACTTGTACAAAACCATTGAAATTCCCCCGTTATAGTTAGTTCAGCTAACTATAACTCGCGCGCACTGCTGATGACGTCACATATTACATCACTCATGACATGGTCAGTGACATCACTCATGACATCACTGATGACATCATCCTTGTGATAGAGTGGCAGACCTCCTCTCACCCTAATATAACCTTTGATACACACATTCAAAAATAGAGACTAAACTTTTCAAAACATTGGACATACCAATACCAGTTACAACAACCTCTTCAGTAATGCTAAGATCCAAATACACATCCACTCATTCACCAACAGTCCTATACAGTCACTCGTACATGTATTCACTCATCATATGTACTCATACACCTATACATCCTTTTACACAATGCCACTCATCCATAGAGTTACTCACACACATAGTCACTCATGCTAATAAAGAATCAAACATACATTCATTTGCATATACAGTTATACACACACCACCACACTTACTTCTACGGAAACTTACACATACTTAGTCTTTTAAACAATCACTTATAGAAACACATACTTATTCATACAGGAACTCTTTCAATCTCTCACTGTCACATATGCTCACTTATATACACCAATAGTCACATATACTAGTTTAAAACATATGTAGTTACTCATAAAGACACTATTGAGACAGTCATTCACTCACTAACACACCCATACACACACTCATCCACCCATACAGTCCTGCACACATGCTGTCTTCAACACATACAAATAGTGAGTCACTCATTCATGCACCTATGCACTACGTAATACCCCCCACCGAACCATGCAGACACTCAGACTGATACTCAAAAAACCAACTAATAACCTATATAGACACCCATGTAGCTACTCACCAACCCATGCAGCCACTTATACACAAAGTGAGAGACTGATACAGATATTTACATATTTAAACATTACTCACTAAGCCATGTATTCACTATGATACACTTAATCAGTCAGTTACACAATCAATTTTTCAAAAACAAATCATCCATTTAGACACTTATATACCCATTTATTCTTCCATCGACCTTGAGATATACATATATAAAACATATTTAATTTTCAGAAAAACACACATTCACTGGATGATGTCATCAGTGATGTCATTTGAGATGTCATCAGTGATGTCACTGACCATGTCATGAGTGATGTAATATGTGACGTCATCAGCAGTGCATTTCGGGCGCGCGAGTTATAGTTAGCTGAACTAACTATAACGGGGGAATTTCAATGGTTTTGTACAAGTGAAAAGTCCAGCTAACTATAACACCCCTGAAACCTATGGTTTTTTCAGTGAATTTCTGAGGTTTTTTAAATGCTAATTCCTAACTATAACGTGCCTGAAACCTATGGTTTTTTCTGTGAATAGATATATATATATATATTGATTTCAAATATGGTACTCTGTATTTTACAGTGAGTGATGAAAGGTTATACTAGTGTATGATGAGGTGTATCAGATTGTCACGTGGATGATGTCATCTGTGATGTCATTTGAGATGTCATCAGTGTTGTCATCAGTGATGTCACTGACCATGTCATGAATGATGTAATATGTGACATCATCAGCAGTGCATTGCGGGCGCCCAAGTTATGGTTAGCAGAACTAACTATAACGGAGAAATTTCTATGGTTTTGTACAAGTGAAATGTCCAGCTAACTATAACACCCCTGAAACCTATGTTTTTTTCTGTGAATTTCAAAGCTTTTTTAAATGCTAATTTCTAACTATAACGTCTCTGAAACCTATTGTTTTTTCAGTGAATTTCAAAGGTTTTTTAAATGCAAATTTTTAAGTGTAATAGTAGTCATACCTATTTTTCTGTACTGATTTTCTACAGTTTTTTAACTGTTTATTTATAAATATTTTATTCATTAAATAACATTATATATTTTTCTGAAAATTGCAAAAAAAACAACACCAAAAACCTCAAACATTGTATAATTTTTGTGTTGAATTTTTTTATTTTAATATATTTATATTATTTTCTTTTTAAAAAAAATTTCCCAATTTTTTTTCGGAGTCACGCACCCAAAGCGTACACATCACGGTGGGTGCGTGGATTCTAGCCGCCATTTTAGAAATGTCGTGAAGGATCCGCGTACGGTGTGCGATGGCTGCATGTTTTTCAGTTACATCATATACATTTAATATTACGTGATGTGCGCGATTGGTATGCGATCAGTCCGCGACTCCTGCTCCCGTGCATTCGTGACACATGCGCATTACGGTACGCGTTGCTTGCACGGTGGCGGGTCCCGCATGATGTCATCTACGTGCTGGGGCGCGCTGGGTGCGCGACTCCCGCGACATTTTTTAATGTTCTAAAATGATTTGGATGTGTGTTTAATATACATATTAGGGCAAGAGACTATCTAAGATATTCATAAAAATAATATATTTGTACTTATAATAAACTTATATTCTTTCTAAATATATTTTCGCGAAGTCGCGTGCTTCGTGAGCGCAGAGTGCGCGGATCCCATGTGACCTAAAAAAAAAAAGATTTCATTGGTTCATAACATTTCCCACTGTAACTATTGAAGGACCTCACCGATTTTAATCATTCTTGTTGGAGCATCTTTAGAGAGACATCTCTTTTCCTACAAGAACCCTTTTTGCTTGTTTTTTTGGGTGTTTTTCAAAAAATATCAAACAAAATGGCATCTGGACAGCAGCAGCAGGAGGAAGTATCTTCAGAAGAAGAATTCTTGCAGTAGGCACCACGTCCACAGAGGCCGGAATTTGTTGTGTGGAAATTCTTCACTTTTCCACCTGGAGAGAAGAAAGTAAATGCGAGAAAGGTGATGTGCAAAATTTGTGACCGAGTCCTGTCAAGAGGCAGTGAAAAAAAATACTCTGGTGGCACTGCTTCTATGTACAAGCATCTCCAGACAACACATCCTCTCAATCTTGCTCAGGAGGAAATGAGGCGAGCTGCTTTGAACCCCTCACCTGCTGTGGCAAGTACATCTGGAGCGTCCTCAGGAACACCTGCAATGAACATTAGGCCAGAATTCGCCTTTCTCGAGCAACACTGCGTGAATTGTAAGAAACTTATATGCTTTAGCGTTGTTAATTTTGTTGTTTTTTTGTTTTTGGAATGATAAGTAATTCCAAATGTTTCCTGTTTTATTCGTTCTTTTTTTTGTTCATTTTTTTAAAAAACACCCAAAAAAATACAAAATTGTTCAAAAAAATATTTAAAAAATACAAAAGAAAAAGAAGAAAAAATGTTCTTATCAGAACTACCTTATCTGGTTAAAGAAAGAACTATAATTGCAAGGTAATGTGTGAAAGTTTGGTTGAATATATGTATACAGCATGATTGACTGAAAGAATGCATTAGTAGTGTATGGTGAATTTATAGGTGAAGATTTATGAGGAAGTACTGCAGCGTGACACTGCAAGCTCTTTAGCTGCACTGCACTGTGACACTTCCGAAGCACAGGGATGTGACATATGTACATGAATATGTTGTAACTCTGTGCTTCCCTCTGACTACTGCTGCACAAACTGCAGCCATGCGGTGACACAGGCACCCTTGCACCATGGTGCAAGGATGTCTGTGTCGTGTGGAGATTGTTTTTGTGCAGGAAGGGACGCCTTCCTGCACAAAAACAACCAGTAAAGGCATTTTCCTCTGTCAATGTATGCTTTGGAATGCAGCATGCATTGAAAGAGGAAAAAATGTGGAGAAATGAAAACAATTCTAGGATGGCGCAGCATTCACACACATTCCAGATTTACGATTTCCGATAAATCTGGAGATGTGTCTTGTTCTATGGGTGTTGCGTGGGAACACCCACAGCAACACCTATGGGACGCCCCTTCAACGCAAAGTTCTGTGTATGAAGGGGTCGTATTTACAAGAAGAGGAAAAACCACGCAGGGTGGCTTTTCCTCTCCTTGTAAATATGACAAAAAGTGACGTACTGGTTGTGCAGGGTGCTTGTAAATCTGCCCCATAAGTGCTTAGGTACTGGCAGACTGATACAAGAAGAACATAGTGCTGGATGGGTGATAGAAGAATTGCATGAGACTGACAGGAGGTATCCTACGCTGCATGGGTACTACTGCAGTATTTAATGGAGTGGACCAATAGTATGTATCTGCTTAGAGATTTGTAGGGATTATGCAGAGAACATTTTATGTGTACTTGTGTTGGTGCCTAGGTCATTTTATAAGAATACCACTAGTAACTGGAATGATGACAGTGCTGCAAACAGAGTGAACACTTAATTTATAAGTGCTTACGTATTGGTGAAGTGATAGGATAAGTAGACAGTGGTAGATAAGTGATTAAAGAAGTGCATGGGACAGACTGGACGATTCCTATACTGCATGAGTACTAACTGGGTATTTAGAAGAGTGTATCAATAGTATGTAGCTAGTTAGAGGTCTGCTTGGATAGTGCACAAAATATTATAGATGTACTTGTGTTAGTAGCTAGACCATTCCATAAGTTCATGACTAGTAACTAGAATAATTACAGTATTACAAACAGAGTGTATAGTGAATTTATAAGTGCTTAGGGATTGGTGGAGTAATATGATAAGTAGATAGTGCTGGATGGGTGATTGGAGAAATGCATGGGACAGACAGAAGGATTCCTAGACTGCATAGGTACTAACTGGGTATTTAGAAGAGTGTATCAATAGTATGTAGCTGGTTAGAGGTCTGCATGCATAGTGTACAAAATATTGTACCTGCACTTGTGTTAGTGGCTAGGCCATTCCTTAAGTATATGACTAATAACTGGAGTAATTTCAGTGCTGCAAAGAGAGTGCATGCTAAATTTACTAGTGCTTAGGTATCGGCAGAGTGATAGGATACGTAGATAGTGCTGGATGGTTGAATAGAGAAGTGCATGGGACAGACAGAAGGATTCCTAGACAGCATAGGTACTAACTGAGTATTTAAAAGACTGTATCAAAGCTATGTAGCTGATTAGAGGTCTGCATGCATAGTGCACAGAATATTGTAGCTGTACTAGTATTTGTGTGTCTATGGTTTTGAGAATGGTAGTCTGTATTTCAGGGTGTGAGGAGGTGCATCAGATGATCGCGTAGATGATGTCATCAGTGATGTCATTTGAGGTGTCATGAGTGATGTCATCAGTGATGTCACTGACCATGTCATGAGTGATGTAATATGTGACGTCATCAGCAGTGCATTACTTTAATCCAAAAAGCTGGTGGCCATACTGGCCTGGTCACGATGTGAAAATTCAGGAATGGATACAATAAAGAAAAGAAAACAAGTGTTAATATGCACACAATGTAATTTCAGCATATCTTGCCCCATGACTGCCATACCTGTATGTTCGTCAACGTGACTTATTCATAATAAACATACTTAGAATTGCAAACATCAACATAAACAATGGACTACACATTACTTTAACCCCTTCAGCGCGGCGCGGATTTCCGCGCCACGCTGAAGGTTCTAAGCGCGGGCGGGGTCATGACGGAGCGGTTCCGTCATAAGCACAGCCCAATCGACGTGCATGACGGAACCGTTCCGTCATGCGCGTCGAAGGGGTTAAAGTGAAAGGCTATCGGCCATACTAATCTGGGCACGTTGCGTATTATAATGGTTCTTACACGAAAGAAAAGGAAAAAAAGGGGTGTTAATATACACACACTATCCCTAAATAAAGTTCTAGCGATTATAGTTCCATTCCATTCACAGCTCATTTTAGATGTCATGAGTGATGTCATGAGTGATGTAACTGATCATGTCATGAATGATGTAATGTCTGAGGTCATTAGCAGTACATTGTGGGGGCGTAAGTTATAGTTAGCTCAGGTAACTATAACTGCTGAATTTCACTGGCTGTGTATGAGTGAAATCTGAGTCCAACTATACCGTCCCTGTAATCTTTGTTTTTTTCAGCAAATGTCTTTTTTTTTTTTAACGTTAAGTAAGATGCATATCACAATGGATGGTGGGGGGTTGGAAGCAGGGCCTGGCATTGTGCTGCGCCCACCCAAGCTTGCTGCTCCTGCCTTCCCTCCTCCTAGCCATCCATTGTCTAAGTCTATGTCCCTGCTCCCTTATTACAGCCCCGTGTGGCCGTTGTTCTGCCACTGGCCTTCCCACCTTCTCTGAACAGTTAGCTTGCTGCCCTATCCACCTCCTCCCTATCCTCTGTTATCTGAATCCATGGACTAGCCTCTTCCCTCCTGCCATGCATGGTCTGATGTGCTGCCACTGCCCTCCATTTAGCATGATGTACCAGTCCACTCCTATTGCCCTCCATTGCCCAATTCTATGCCCCATCATTGACCTCCTGCTTAGCCTCTGTGCTTAGCTTGCTGCCCCTATTTTCCTTCCCCCTGCCCTCCGATGTCTTTGTGCATGCCCCTGCTCCATCCTTTTTGCCCACCATGTTCCATGGACCTGCCACTCCTATCTACTCTGAGTGTTCTGTTGAGCTGCCACTCCCCTCCCACCTGCCTAGCATTGTCAGATGACTGTAACCTGTCCCTGCCACCTACACCCTGCCTGTCCACATTCCATGCCCCTATCCCCTTCCTCCTGTCCTCCATGGTCCATTTTATTGCCACACCCTTCTGCCCTCCCTGGTCTCTTGTGCTGCAACTGCTCCTCCTGCCTGCCCAGCGTGGTCTGTTGTGAGGCCCCTTCCCCTGAACTCTCTTGTCTGTGCCCAGGTCCTGACCCTCCCTTCTATCCTCCATAGTCCTTTGTGCATGCCCCTGCACCCTCCTGCTTGCCCATCATAGCCATTGTGCTGCCACTAACTCTCCCGCTTGCCATGCATCATCTTCTGTGCTGTAATGGCCCCTCCCACCTTCCCTGTGTGGTCAGCTAGCCGCCCCTGACCCCCTCCCACCTCCATGGTCTGTGTGTATGCCATCATAGTCTCACTGTTGCTCTCCATGGTGTGTCTTGCTTCTAGTGCCCATCCTGCCTGACCTCCATGGTCATCTTGCTGCTCTTGCCCTGCCCCCTTGCCCCTAGCCCTCTGTTTCCATGTGCAGACCCCTATTCCCTCCCTCCTGGCTTGTCTGTTCCATTGTAATGCCCCTGATCTGTCCCTCCTGCTCTTTATGGTCTGTTATGCTGCAGCTTTCTCTCCTGTCTGTCCATTATGGTCAGCTAGTTACCATTGCCTCTTCCCCTATGTTCTCTGTTGTTCATGTGCATGGTCCTGTCCCCTCCCTATTGCTTTCTATGGATTGTTGTGCTGCACTCCTGTCCCGCATGTCCTGTGTGGTGTATTGTGCTGCTGCAAACCCTGCCCTGTAGGGTCAGTTTAGTGCACCTCTCCATGTCCCTCCTGTCCTCTGTTATCCGAGTCCATATCCCTACCCCAATTCCTCCTGCCTTCCATGATCCAATGTACCATACTTGCTAACATTTTAAACGTGGTAAGAGGGAGATTTTGAAAAAAAACTGGGGAATTGATTTTCCCCTTTTACTTACATTGAAAAAGAGGAGATTGTAGACAGGAGAACGATCAAATAAAGCCCATTTGGGCTTAAAAACATTGGATGTTTCCTGGCTGAATTGTGTCTGTTGGCATGTATGGTTGTACCACCACTGCCTCTTCCTTCTGCCCACAATGGTCTATTATATTGTCACAGCCTCTCTTGCTAGTCCTATATTGCTGGTTTTATTGCCCCTGCCCCCCTTTTCACTGCCCTCCATAGTCTGTTGTGCTGCCACTGCCCTTCCTGCCTGCCCAGTGTGCTCAAATTGTTTGCCTCTGCACCCTCCTACCTGCCATCAATTTTCAGAGTCCGTGCCCCCGGCCTCTGCCTCTCAACAGTATCCTAATGAACAACTAGATTGCTAACATTCTATATTTATTACAAAAGTGTAGAACGCCTGACGTCATCTTGATGTAATCAAAACTGTAATACCTAGACCATTTCCTTTAGAAATTACATATATGAGAGGGTCTTATTGGCATCAAAATTATGGTTAGTGCTCTAAAAAACTAAAATGAGGACATATTTTCTGAGTTTTAAAATGGCGACAAAGCGCTTTTAAATTATTTGTTATTTTTATGTTTTTTTATCCAGTTGACCACTTGATTAAATGTTGCACTTAGGGGAGAGGGTGTGGTGTTACTTCCAGAGCTGCAGACTTTGCAACTGGAGAACCAGGTTAGAGTTTCTGCTTCAGCTCGACATTCTGTGATTCTGGTCAAATCACTTAATCTCCCCATGTCTACAACCAAAATGAATTTGTTTTTGTGTGATGTAACCAATGCTCATGTAAAGCACTCCAATACCTGACAAGTCTGCACTATATAAAACTGCAAAAACACAAAAAATAAAAAGTGTTTTGCACGATTCTGTCATTGGGCTACATGTGGGCTACATCTGGGTGATATTTGTGCTACATTTGGGCTCTTTTGTCTCTGGTGGCCATCTTGGGAGATTTATTTGTTATGAAGTTTTCTAATTTCCTCATTTACTGCAGTCTCCTCAGTAGGAAATGCTTTCAGTTATTTACTTTGATTCCATCAAGAAGGTATTCAGATATGTCACACATCTGCCATAAATTCTGAATGTTAGCACTCTAGTTGCTCATTAGATCACTGTAGTAAAGCTACTGCTCACCACGGAAGTCTGCTGCTGGTATTAAAAGCGTTACAAAAGGGGGTGGTGATGGACAGAGCATCAGAACCAATCAAATACTCACACCCAGTCAACAGATCTGGGTTTGATCCATCACCGTTCTTTAGCCCACTCTGCCACCCCAGTTCAGACATGGCCATATGCAAATCAGTCTGACCCTGTGCCTCATGGGAACAGTCCAGCCCAAACTGCCAAGCCATGCCTTCCCTGGACCGGAAACAAGCTTCCTAGGACCGGTTTCTGGCATTTCAGCCGTCTTCAGCCAGGCTTGCTTGAATCCAGTGGCAAAGTGAGCAAGGGACTCACGTCTGAGCATACCCTGCCAACTTATGGCGAACAGGGTGTGAGTGTTTGATTGGTTCTGATGCTCCGTCCATCACCACCCCCTTTTGTACTGCTGGTATTAAAGGGGCATGTTTCAGTCTGCATGTCAGACTTTTTTAATGAAGTAGAAGAGGATTTGAGAAGTCAAAATGTGCCTTAATTTTTCTTCCTGCAGCACTAATCATAGTTTTTATGGCAAAATGAACCCCCTCATTTTGTTCCTTTGCAAATTAAATGTTTTAAGTGTTACCACTTTATTCCAATCAAGATGGCTTCAGGTGTGCCATACATTTGTCATAAGTAAGACTGTTAGCGCTCTAGTTGTTCTTTAGAACACTCTGGGAAGCTGCAGTAGAACACAAAGGAATCAACTGACAGTCTCTGCCCTTGTTGGATGTACATGTTTTACTGAGAATGTCAGACTTCATTCTCACATGACTGAGAAAGATAATGTGAATTTACAGAAAATATGCTCTCAGTTTAGCTCATAGATCACCTTCCAAACCTCTGTGGGAAAAGCATGAGAAAATATTTTTCTCTCAAACATGATTCATGATATCCCAGCAGAAGGCTTTTTCACATGGTAAAATCACCTTCGAACACACCACAATTCCTAATATGAGTATGGTACCATCACCAAATGATTTATAATGTATCTGAAGTCTTAAAACCTTCTATTAACTGCAATGCTTTTTAATGAGGTGCTGTCATGTATATTGATCCCAAGATGGCTGCCAACACTTCTTGGATGAAGTGCTGACAGCCAATCAGATCTCACGATGAGATGTGTGGTTAGGCTCCGCCCAGATATAAATGTGATTTTGATTTTCTCAGGACCTACTGAACGGATTTACACCATTTAAGCAAAAGGCATGACTCTGAACCAAGGTCTACCTTTCTGCCTAATTTGGTGTAATTCCGTTCAGCAGTTCGGGCTGTAGCTGCGACTAAAGGTCCATATGGAAAATTGCATGGGGAAAACACGTTTTGGGACCCCCTTTTTTCTCAGCCCCTGCTTGATGATTCACCCCGAGACATTCAGGATAGGAGCGGACCGGAGCGGGCCACGAGTTTTGAAAATTTCGCAAAGATTCGTCAACTGGTGCCAAAGGTATTCCTAATAGAATGTTGCGGATTTCCTATGGATAATAGGTCCTAACTATAACTACCTACTGGTGGTATATATATATATATATTTGGTAGAGGTGGCACAGTGGTGTTATGGATTTCAAGATATTGTAAACCTCTGGACTGCCGTAGCAGAAAGGAACAAGTACCTGCTGTCAGCAACAGACTCTGACTTCATGGTGAGACACAGTTCACTGTAACGATGCCTCTTTGTGTGTTTCAGGTGGGCTATTTGCGGCAGGATGTAGGGGGCCAAGAGACTGATTTTATTTTGGAATTGTTGGCAAGGGGCAATATGTCAATATTTTAATACCAACTGGACTACGCTTGTAAAGAACAGCCCGCACTCACTAAGAGGATAGAATCATTATGGGCTGGGAGAAAGATTTCATCCAGACGAAACAAGTGCATGCTTGGAATTGCAGTCCTGGAGTTGGGGCTGCAATACTTTCTTCCATGAAACAGTGGTTAGCTGTGCTCCCATCAATTATAGTGAGGCAGCACATTTAAAAACACGGATCAACATGCCCCAAAGTCAAAGGCATTTGAAAAAGGCACTTCTACTGAAACGCGTCATGCCTTTCTTCAATAAAGGAAATTCTTGGTTAGCCCGCTGTGTCCCATGATCTGCTTCTTGAATGGAGATATTTATGGTGTTATATATATATCACAGTTTTTATCAGGCTATGAACAATATAATTGTTTTTATTGTAAGGCATGTTGAGCTGTCGATAGGCCAAACATGTTCTGAATAACTGGTATTTAAACCATCATTGATTTTACGAAGTCATGCTGACCATATAATGACATCGCATTATTTGTACTGTACGTGTATATACTGCATTAGTCGTAATATACAAATGGAGGCACTCGCAAATATGTAAGCTTACAGTATTTTGTCTATGTTTATGGCTACAAATCTGTTCAAGCACTTGTCACTTTAAAACAAGGGAAAAAAGGTATAAAAATCAACTGTTGTGCGAGTCATGTGATCAAGGCCCTCCGGGGCTGAAACGCATCATGGCTGCCATGTAATGGAATAAAGAAACTACCAGCACTTACTGTGGTCCGTGCTCCATTTTAGTGAAGAAATGGCCAAGCGGCGGGTGGAGTGTATCTGATATATATATCTATATAGATGCTCACGAAACCGCCCAATTTACCTCGCTCTCCACAGTGCCGGTGCGCAGTTTGCGTGGACGGTACCGCAGAAAATACTCCAATTCACCACGTCCCTCGAAGAGAAAACACGCTGCGCACTCCAGCTCAATCAAAAGAAATTCATTTTATTTGCATTTCCAAGGCAAATATTAACACACGCGTTCCGGCACCCTGGCCTTCGTCAGTGTCAATTTGTTTACATCTTTGTAGACCTTTAAATAACAGGCTACCTCATTCGTTCACAGAAAATTTGATCAACATAAACAAGGGACTTCGCAGTATATCGCACGGACTCATTCTAAGGCAGCTATTTTAGCCTAGTTCAAATATAATGGTTTGCTATTAAAAGACCCATCGCAACGTAATATTTACAGTGCCAATTTCATTTTATCATCATATAATCATAGTAAAAACGAAAACAGATTAATCAAAGTTTCTCAAAATTTTTAAAACATCAGTTTTAAAGAACTTTATCAATTCATCTGTGTCACCATTGTATTCGAGCCTATTATGTTATTCCAATAAGCTACATGGCCACTTGCACCATCTCATTTAATAGCACAGAAACTTGGAGATTCCTCCAAAATTAAGCCCTCCAATGGGCTATCAATGGTCAATACTGTTTGGTAAACCAGCAACCTTACTTATCCCTGAACATTCCGTGCAAAGTATATTTGCCCTCAAATGTATATACATAACAAGACAATTAAAGCATAGCAAATCATTATGCAAAAATGTGTCTCATAAAAAAGTTTTGGAAAAAGGGGGGGTTTGAAAAAAATGTATATTTGAACTAGGCTAAAATGGCTACCTTAGATATATGAGTCCGTTCGATATACTGCGAAGTCCCTTGTTTACGTTTATCAAATTTTCTATGAACGAATGAGGTAGCCTGTTATTTAACCCCTTCAATGCGCATGACGGAGCGGTTCCATCATGCGCATCGGTTGCGCTGTGCGTATGACGGAACCGCTCCGTCATGGCCCCGCCCGTGCAATAAAACCTTCAGCACAGCGCGGTAATCCGCGCCGCGCTGAAGGGGTTAAAGGTCTACAAAGATGTAAACAAATTGACACTGATGAAGGCCAGGGTGCCGGAATGTGTGTCTTAATATTTGCCTTGGAAATGCAAATAAAATGAATTTCTTTTGATTTATATTATTATTTGCATACATTTGCACAATTGTACTCTGAGCCTGCGCTGTCCTCTGGTGTACCGCATTCTAATATCGAAAAACCATAAATGAAACAAATGCATTTTTTAAATACAAAGATCATTACTAAGGAAAAAGACACAGTTTACAATTTATATTTTTGCACAAATCAAGCCCCAGTGGGCATACTTTTCCTATCACTCAACATGGAATGATGTTAATATGCCTTTAATTACTTGTCTCAAGCCCCAGTGGGCAAATCACCGTATAACTACTGGATATGTTGTCCTTTCTGTGTCTTACTACAAGTCTGTACTTAAAATGTACTTCTTTACAATTAAAAAATCTGTTCACTAGATCTTTCTAAGCATGCAATCAAATTTCTTACATATTACAGATGCGTGTGTAAATCTTCTTCCACATTCAGACCACTTGGCTGTTTAGAATTCAGTTCTATAATATAGCGAGATTCTAATCTTCTTAGTCTTTTCACCCTGTTCCCACCTCTAATATTGGCTGCCACAGTAGCAATCACAAAGTAACTGCATGAGGGAGAGTACGGAGGAATCGTTGAAGTGCCGCCCCCCTGCACCGAGTGGCTGAGATAGGTTTTAGGGAACAAAACCATTGAAATTCCTCTGATATAGTTAGTTGTACTAACTACATCTCGCGCGCCCGCAATCCACTGCTGATGATGTCACATATTACATCATTCATGACATGGTGGATTGCGGGCGCGCGAGATGTAGTTAGTACAACTAACTATATCGGAGGAATTTCAATGGTTTTGTTCGAGTGAAATGTCCAGCTAACTATAACATCCCTAAAACCTATTGTTTTTTCAGTGAATTTCTAAGGTTTTTTAAATGCTAATTCCTAACTATATCAGGCCTGAAACCTATGGTTTTTTCAGTGAATTTCATAGGTTTGTAAAATGCTAATTCCTAACTATATCAGGCCTGAAACCTATGTTTATACATATATGTGTATATATATATATATATATATATATATATATATATATATATATTCGCTCCTGCTTGACCGTTGGTTAGGAAGCACTCGAACACCACCAAGGCTCCAAGCAAAGCCCTTTATTAAAGGTATGGAAACGCTTCACTGCAAAATCCTTTAACAGTCATTGCGCCACTGCCGACGCGGGTGTACAAGTGTGTGAATGGATGATTTTCTAGGTGCGTAACTGAGTCTATAAGTGAGTCATTAAATGGGGGAACAACCTTTACAACGCAACTTTTACAACGCACTACCTTTACAACGCATTTTTTACAACGCATAATCCATTACAACGCATGACATTACAACGCATACCATTACAACGCATTTTTAAAAACTACCTTTACAACGCATTCCATTACAACGCATACTACCATTACAACGCATACCATTACAACGCATAATATTACACTACACTATCCAACACTTACCCTACTGATGCACCCCCTGGAGTTAGAATAGTAATTTTTACCCCTATACTATCCAACACTTACCCTACTGATGCACCCCCTGGAGTTAGAATAGTAATTTTTACCCCTATACTATCCAACACTTACCCTACTGATGCACCCCCTGGAGTTAGAATAGTAATTTTTACCCCTATACTATCCAACACTTACCCTACTGATGCACCCCCTGGAGTTAGAATAGTAATTTTTACCCCTATACTATCCAACACTTACCCTACTGATGCACCCCCTGGAGTTAGAATAGTAATTTTTACCCCTATACTATCCAACACTTACCCTACTGATGCACCCCCTGGAGTTAGAATAGTAATTTTTACCCCTATACTATCCAACACTTACCCTACTGATGCACCCCCTGGAGTTAGAATAGTAATTTTTACCCCTATACTATCCAACACTTACCCTACTGTTGCACCCCCTTGAGTTAGAATAGTAATTTTTACCCCTATACTATCCAACACTTACCCTACTGATGCACCCCCTGGAGTTAGAATAGTAATTTTTACCCCTATACTATCCAACACTTACCCTACTGTTGCACCCCCTGGAGTTAGAATAGTAATTTTTACCCCTATACTATCCAACACTTACCCTACTGTTGCACCCCCTGGAGTTAGAATAGTAATTTTTACCCCTACACTATCCAACACTTAATAATAATAATGTGATTTATAGAGCGCGAACAGCTACCTCACAGGGAGGTGTCCCGGCGCTAGAAGAGGGGAACGTACCACAGAGGTCCAGGGGCAGGAGAGGGAGACCTAGCGAGGCTGAGAGAAGAGCCAAGTCTTTAGCAACTTCTTAAAGCAGGGTTCAGATGGAGCCTGCTGGATTGCTTGAGGTAGGGAGTTCCATAGCACAGAGACATTTGCTGAAAAGGTGCGACCACCAAGGCGCGCCTTTTTTGCTCGTGGGACAGCCAGCAGGATACGGACATTAGACCGTAATGCACGGTGTTGGGTATACCTAGGAAGGCGTTTTTTTAGGTAGAATGGGCAGGAGCCATGCAGAGATCTGAACGCGAGTGTCAGGGCTTTGAATTTTATCCGGTTGGCGACAGGCAGCCAATGCAGGGTTCGAAGATGCGGAGAGACTGACTGTTTGAATGGAATTCGCAGTAGCAGCCTCGCAGCCGCATTTTGAACTACCTGCAGTCTATGGATTAAGAATTTAGGGAGGCCCAGGTAAAGACCATTGGCGTAGTCCAGCCGTGAAGTGACAGTTGCGTGGACTACCATTTTCCTGCAACTCTCGGGAAGGAGTTTAAGAAATTTACGGAGGTTTCTTAATTTACTTAGGCAGCCGCCGGCCACTTGTTGGACATGGGAAGAGAAAGACATCTTATCATCCCATCTCACTCCAAGATTTTTTGCCGAATGACTGGGCAAGGGTGAGGGACCCATTTCCACCGGCCACCATAGCTCTGGGGCTGGGACAGGGCCTTTACCGAAGAAGATGACTTCGGTTTTATTGGCGTTTAATTTTAGTTTGTTGGTATTCATCCAGTGTGCAATGTCCTGGAGACAGCCTTTGAAATTTGCAAAAGATTCCTGTGTCATTTCTGTGTAGGGGAATACCAGCTGGGTGTCATCGGCATAAGAAATTGCCTTAACACCCCAGTTGGCAATGAGCGTGAAGAGGGGGGCCAGGTAGATGTTGAACAAAAGAGGACTGAGGGCTGAGCCCTGCGGGACTCCACAGTTGAGGGTTTTAGGTGTGGAAGAGATCGTCCCGAGTGCCACCTTCTGTGTTCTCTGAGATAGATAGGAGTTAATCCAGCTCAGCGCGTGGTCTTGAATGCCTATCTCTGCCAGTCGACAAAGTAATCTGGCGTGGTCCACCGTGTCGAAGGCGGCCGATAGATCCAGGAGTACCAGCATAGCTGAACTTCCTGCATCCATCGACCACCTCACTGACTCGGCCACCTCTAAGAGCGCCGTTTCAGTACTGAAACCGGGCCGGAAACCAGACTGAGTTTCATGGAGAATGTTGCTGATTTCCACAAATTTACTCAGTTGGCGTTGTATCACTTTTTCCAGCATTTTTCCTGGTGCGGCTAAAAGGGATATTGGGCGGAGGTTCGTCAGATCATCTGGATCCCCATTTGGTTTTTTCTTTAGGGGAAGGAGCGTAGCATGCTTCCAAGCGTCCGGAAAGATTCCTGACGTAATGGAAGAGTTCCAGATGCTTTGGAGTGTGGGCGCTACAGGGCCCGCTAAGGTGCTCCAAAGTTTAGCCGGACAAGGGTCATCGGGTGAGCCGGATTTACAACGGTTGAGCTCTTGCCTCACCTCGTTCAGAGTGACATGCGCGAACTGGGTGAGGGTTTCTTTTTTTTCGCTGTTGTACGCTATGTCTTGTTTCTCAGTATTTATCGCTGGACCAAAGGAATCATAAACTCTCTTGATTTTATGGTCAAAGTATTCTGAAATTTGCTCACAGAGTAAAGGTGTGGGGGTGACTTCTCTCTCAATACATTGAGGTTTGAGGAAGGACTGTACAACTTTGAACACTTGTTTGCTGGATTGTTCTGCCTGCCTAATCGAGTCCGCATAGAAGTGTTTTTTATTATTCCTAATAGCTTTCCGGAATTTTTTTAATGCATCCTTATATATAGCTTTTCCTACTGGATCGTACTTTTCTCTCCAAAGTCTTTCCAGTTTTTTACAGGCCGCTTTCTCCTCTCTAAGTTCCTGCGTAAACCAGGGAGCTGAGGGGGCTTGTCTTTTAGATAGGGCACGAGAGGCCGGGGCGATAGAGGATACCATTCCTCCTATCCATTCATTAAGGAGCACTGCGTCCCTATTGGGATTATTTGTCAGGAGGGGAGTGGTACTCGCCAGTGCCGGGAGCATAACCTCGGGGGTCAGTTTGTTCCATTGTCTTTTCATAAAGTAGCGCTTACTGGGCACCTTAGTATCACTACGGAAGTCCAAGGTGATTGTGATAAGTGAATGATCTGACCATATCAGAGGGAGAGGTTTTTCAGGTCGCACGTCCTTAATGTTGGTAAAGATAAGATCAATCGTATGGCCCCCAGTATGTGTGGGGCCCTCATTGATCAGTCTAAGGCCGGCCGCATCTAACGTTGTTCGGAGTGTCTCTGCCAAGACACAATCTACTTTATCCATATGGATATTAAAATCACCCACCACAAGAAAAAGGGGATGAAGAAGTGAACTCTGTACTATTGTATCTAATAGGGAAGTGAGGATGAAGTCTGCGCTGGCCGGGGGACGATAAATCACTAGCCCTGCTAGTGAGAGCTGAGGGCTCACTTGAAAGCAAAAGTGGAGACCTTCCATACCTTGAATCGTCGTGGCAGCCGAGGATGTCAGTACTATGTGCTCTTTAAAAATGATTGCTACGCCTCCGCCTCTTTTTGTCCCAGGCCGGTTGGCGAGGCATATTTTGAATCCCAGAGGGATAGCCAAAGCGGTAGAGGACAGGCTGTCCTCTTTGATCCATGTTTCAGTTAGGAACAGGATATCCCAGTTCTGTTCTTCTAGTAAGATCCAGATCTCATCAGTGTGTTTGACAAGGGATCTACAGTTGAGTAGGCCCGCTTTGATGTGGGTTTGAGGGGGGGTTTTAAGGATGGGCTGTATTGCGGGGGCGGCGTTGTCGAATGTTATCCCACAGTTGTTGCAGGTTAGGGCGGGGTCAGGAGTTGCTGGATCTATAGAGTGGGGGCAGCAGTTGGATGGTGGGTTGAATACCTTTAGGTCCTCACCGGACCATACTGTCCGTCCGCCGGATGTACCGTTTTTGGCAGCATGTCTGGCCCCGGCCGCGGTCTGGTCGCGGACGGGCGCAGACGGGCTTGCCTTAGGCGCGCCTTCGGCGCGCAAACGGCGCTCCCGCTGCGCTCGTCCGCTGCGCTTCCTAGCGAGACACATAATTTATGACTGAAGTGGAGGGCGTCACGGGGGCGTGGCCAGCTGAGGTGGGCGTGTCCAATGACGCGCCTCGCCCTCGGAGTGGCGGTTGTCAGGGGAAACGTTGCAGCGTTACAACACGCTGTTCAGGCGAGATCGAGCAAGTTTTTAAAAAGGTATTTCTACAGGGTATCACACACAAAAGTTAAAACAATAGTTAAAACAGTGGCAGCACACTCCCGGCTTCCGCCTCAGGAGACTCTAGGATACGTGGGAGTCGCGCTTTTGAGCTGCGCGCTCTTTTGTAGTCAGGGAGGGGGCGTGGCCAGCTGAGGTGGGCGTGTCCGATGACGCGCCTCGCCCTCGGAGTGGCGGTTGTCAGGGGAAACGTTGCAGCGTTACAACACGCTGTTCAGGCGAGATCGAGCAAGTTTTTAAAAAGGTATTTCTACAGGGTATCACACACAAAAGTTAAAACAATAGTTAAAACAGTGGCAGCACACTCCCGGCTTCCGCCTCAGGAGACTCTAGGATACGTGGGAGTCGCGCTTTTGAGCTGCGCGCTCTTTTGTAGTCAGGGAGGGGGCGTGGCCAACTGAGGTGGGCGTGTCCGATGACGCGCCTCGCCCTCGGAGTGGCGGTTGTCAGGGGAAACGTTGCAGCGTTACAACACGCTGTTCAGGCGAGATCGAGCAAGTTTTTAAAAAGGTATTTCTACAGGGTATCACACACAAAAGTTAAAACAATAGTTAAAACAGTGGCAGCACACTCCCGGCTTCCGCCTCAGGAGACTCTAGGATACGTGGGAGTCGCGCTTTTGAGCTGCGCGCTCTTTTGTAGTCAGGGAGGGGGCGTGGCCAGCTGAGGTGGGCGTGTCCGATGACGCGCCTCGCCCTCGGAGTGGCGGTTGTCAGGGGAAACGTTGCAGCGTTACAACACGCTGTTCAGGCGAGATCGAGCAAGTTTTTAAAAAAAAAAAAAGGTATTTCTACAGGGTATCACACACAAAAGTTAAAACAATAGTTAAAACAGTGGCAGCACACTCCCGGCTTCCGCCTCAGGAGACTCTAGGATACGTGGGAGTCGCGCTTTTGAGCTGCGCGCTCTTTTGTAGTCAGGGAGGGGGCGTGGCCAACTGAGGTGGGCGTGTCCGATGACGCGCCTCGCCCTCGGAGTGGCGGTTGTCAGGGGAAACGTTGCAGCGTTACAACACGCTGTTCAGGCGAGATCGAGCAAGTTTTTAAAAAGGTATTTCTACAGGGTATCACACACAAAAGTTAAAACAATAGTTAAAACAGTGGCAGCACACTCCCGGCTTCCGCCTCAGGAGACTCTAGGATACCCTACTGATGCACCCCCTGGAGTTAGAATAGTAATTTTTACCCCTATACTATCCAACACTTAACCTACTGTTGCACCCCCTGGAGTTAGATTAGTAATTTTTACCCCTATACTATCTAATACTTACCTTAAATGTAATTTAATATTATGCGTTGTAATGGTATGCGTTGTAAAGGTAGTATGCGTTGTAATGGTAATGCGTTGTAAAGGTATTTTTTTAAAATGCGTTGTAGTGTCCTGCGTTGTAATGTCATGCGTTGTAATGGATTATGCGTTGTAAAAAATGCGTTGTAAGTGCATGCGTTGTAAAAGTGTGCGTTGTAACGTCATACATCCCATTAAATGTATCTTACTGCAGACTAGTGACTAAACTGTGTGAATGTCTGTGTGTGTTGGTGTATAAGTGGCTGCATGGTTTTGTGAATAGCTATATGAGTGTCTATATTGGTTATTGATTGGTTGTCTGAGTATCTGTATGGGCGCCTGAGTGTTTGTGTGGGTAGGATGTGTGTGACTCTGTGACTAGATGTGTGAGTGGGTGATTCAGTGGATGCATGTTTTTAAGAGTGCATCTGTGATGGACTGTATAGTTGGGTGAGTGTATGTATGGGTGTGTTAGTGATTGAATGTATATCTCAGTTGTACATGTGTCAGTAACTACATATGTGAAACGCAGTGTATATGTGTGTAAGAGTATATAACTATCTATATGTGAGAATGTGTGATTTTGGGAGTGGCTGTATGCGCCATAGTGCAAGGATATCTGTGTCATGTGCTGTTTGTTTTTCTGCAGGAAGACACAGAATTTGTTAGTATTTTTATGCGTAAGTGAACATGAGTGTTTTTAACTGTATAGGTGAGTAAATTTTACTGTGATTAATTATTTGCATGACTGACTAGATGTGTCAGTACCTCAATGGATGATTGGCGGTGTGTGAGTGTCTATATAGGTGTATAAATGCACAGAGTGACTGTAAGTATGAGTGACTGTACAGGTGAGTGGAGATGTATATAGACCTGAAAGTCAATGAGTGGGTGAGTAGTTCTTGGTATTGGAGTATCTATGGTTGTCAAAATGACCGTCTGAAATTTTGAGTCGGTGTATCAAAGGTTATATTAGGGTGTGAGAAGATGCACTAATTTATCACATGGATGACATCATCAGTGATGTCATCAGTGATGTCATTTGAGATGTCATCAGTGATGTCATCAGTGATGTCACTGACCATGTCATGAGTGATGTAATATGTGACGCCATCAGCAGTGCATTGCGGGGGCGCGAGTTATAGTTAGTTCAGCTAACTATAACAGGGGAATTTCTAGGGTTTTGTACGAGGGAAATGTCCAGCTAACTATAACACCCCTGAAACATATGGTTTTTTCAGTGAATTTCTAAGGTTTTTTAAATACCAATTCCTAACTATAACGCCCCTGAAACCTTTGGTTTTTTCAGTGAATTTCAAAGGTTTTTTAAATGCCAATTCCTAACTATAACGTGCATGAAACCTATGGTTTTTTCAGTGAATTTCAAAGGTTTTTTAAATGCTAATTCCTATCTATAACTTATCTCTGAAGATATCATGAAAAGCATTCTTTTTTAAAAGTAGGGTGCACATTAGTTTTGTGGAAAAGCATCTTTGTGATTGGTTAAGAAAAAGCAATTTCAACGTGGAGTACATATCATAGGATGAAATTTGCTCAGCTCAACCACACCTGCTACTTGCATTTGGAAGGCACTGTTCGAACTTAAAACAATCGTCAACTTTTAACCTGCACGTGTCGTTAAATGTTCAAGAAAATGTTACAAAAAAATATCGTAAAGTTTAAAAAAAAATGATGAACTTTTAACCTGCACGTATTGTAGAATGTTCTAGAAAGTGTGTTGATAGAATGCATTGCACTTCTGACTTCTATGTGTTGTTGAATATTTAAAAAAACGGTTCATATGGAAAATTAAAAAGAAACCAATAGAGAAGTTTTGAAACCTAAAAGAATCAAGGAACTATTCTAATTTATTCTTTACATGTATTTATGTGTGCAGCAACAAAATTATAGACACAACAGCACTAGGAAGAGGAAGAAGCAGGGAGTGGGGGGAGGGGGGAGATGGGCAGAATGGCACACATGCACAATTAAGTACAACACACATATAGACTAACAATGGCCAAAATGAAACACACCAACAAGGAGCACAAGTCACACAACCTGCCAACATCACACCACTGAACGAGCATAGAAGTGAAAACCATGCTGCATTCATACAGGATGTGTACAAAGGCCAGTCGTTGGTGTTGTGGGATGTCTGCGACCGTGGTCATCATGGATGAGATTCCCAGCATGTGGCACATGGTCGAGTTCACTGTGTGTTATGTTGCCAAACGGCTGCTCCTCCCTCCCACGAGCCCCCACACTTTTGTACGGTGAGCTGTTGTATCTCGTGCACTCGTACGGCATGCCATTGTAATGCCTATTTGCGCATGTCAACAACATCACAGTGCCGTTTGGAGGTGGTGCATGCCACTTTACAACATCAACTGCTGCGGCTCTTGTAACAGGCCACACCAGAACACAGAGACACACTTACCGCACTTCCTGTACACGGACATGTCCGAGACACCCCGTTCCCCTTGCTGGATTGGCACACCCCTGCACTGACCTGTGAACAACAGACCAGCACACGCCAGTTGTGCATGCAGGAGGATGCGTGCGTAGCTACACATCCAGGCTCACTGCCAACGCTGAGGTGACAGCACACTGTGATGTTGCAGGGCTCGTGCCTATCATGCTAAGACAATGACCACAGGGACACACTTACTAAGATGTGGGTTTGGGGGGGGCATTGGTGGTCCTGGAGTTGTTGAGATGAGTCTTCTGGCCCTCATGGGTATCCCTGTATCATGCTCATTGACTCTATGGCACCTGAGATGTGTTCTGGTGTGGCTCTTGGTTGTGTTCCCTTTCATGGTGCAGGTAGTTGTCCTGCTTAACACCAGCAGAAAGCAGGTGTAAAATCCCTGGTGCTAACGTGTCTTATCGCTGGAATTTGTTTCGCATTGCAATTGGTGTGAAAGTTGTGATGTGATTTTTTTCGTGTGCACAACAATATACAAACTGAGCAGTGTATCTCGTCAAGATCCAGCACCTGACGCACTATTCCCAATCAATATAAATACAATGAGATTTCTTAATAGATTTTGTGTGTACAATGTAAGTGCAGCCAATACCTCAGTGCAATACAATACAGGATTTTAGTATTTAGAATAAATCGCAAAGGTGCACCTCGTGTCTTTTTGCACGGTAACGGCTACTCTCCATTTCATTATCAGCACTTTAACGGAAGTAAAGTTGAGATAAATCTAACACACTATTCAGAAGTTGGTGCAAACTGCAGATATCACCAGTATTCCAGCGATAAGTGCCCCAAAATGTAACACCATGGATGGTGGACTCCATCAAATAACAGTAATAAGAACAAGAAAGAGTCACACAGCAGTTAAGAGAACAACCAAAAACATTATAATTTTTTTTTTCAAACTTTATTTTTTATAATAATAAATATATAAACGATAAACTATTTTCAAACTTTATTTTTTATTAACATAAATATAAACAATAAACTAATAAACAAAATGTAACAACAATAATACAAAACAACAAGGCAGAAGACTCCTGTGGGAACCACGGATGTCGACGACAGACCTGGAAAATCAGAAAGATTGTTAAAAAAAAAAAAAACACAACATGGTATTCTCAACAAAATACCACAAGAAACAAATCACAGATATATAAAATGCATAGAGCTAACAACATTTTATAAGTTTAACTTACAAAAACTGTAAATGTTGCCGCTTTAAAATATTTAGCGAATCTGAGGAAAATTTTTTGCAGAAGGCACCACGCTCACAATGTTTTTCTTCAGTGGTGAAGACATTTTTAACTTTTTCCAAGGGGCAAACAAAGGCCAATGCCACCTTCTTCATTCGCAAGATTTGCCAAAGACTTCTGTTACGAGGAGATCCTAACAAAAAATACTCGTGCGTCACAGCAAGTATGATGAAACACCTAAGGACCCTTCATCCAAACAATCTTGCACGAGAAGAGTGCAAACAGATGAGAAACACTCCTGTTCTGTATCTGTAAAAAAGAATCACAAATAAATGTATCTAAATAACTTTCAAATTTATACTATTCCATTACTGTACAAACACATTTTATATAAAAACGGACTGCAAAGGAAGTGACAGGATGTTTCCTGGAAGTGTATGGATACTGACTAGGGAATTGAAGGTGTAAAAAACAAGTGTATAGTATGTTAGAACACTACATGCATACTGCTTAGACATTTGAAGCAGTCTATTTGGTACTTAGAAACTGACTAAATAATCAGACAACTTCTAGGACAGTGCTTAGGTAAAACTTTTAAATTTTCAGTTCTGCCACAGTGAACAGAATAGTACATGGTACTGCACCTTAGTGTCAAACCCTGACTCATGTTATCAATGCATAAGCAAAGACTAGCTTCTAATGCTACTAAAACTTGACAACATGAGAGGTTTTAAATTAGTTATCTGTCAGCAAATACACGATGTTACCAAATGCTTCTCTCACAGTGGTTCTCAAATGCACACAGACTCACAGTGTGATTCTAGACAACAACCACTATACCTAGGAGTTTACCAAACATCATTCACTACTGTGGAAGGGGAAAGTGAACTGCACACAATCTTCATATTTCAGGACTGCACTTTTATGTCAAAGCCTGACTCATATAATCAAAGCATAAGCAAAGACTGGCTTCTAATGCTACTAAAACTTCACAACATGACCGGTTTAAAACAGGTATATGTCAGCAAATACACAATGTTACCAAATGCTTCTCTCACAATCCTTACCCAAATGCACACAGACTCACAGTGTGATTTTAGACAAGCAACACTATCCTAGGAGTTTACCAAACCTCATTCACTACTCTAGAAGAGTTAATGGTACTGCACACAATCTGCATATTTAAGTACACCACATCAGTGTCAAAGCATGACTCATTTAATCAACGCATAAGCAAGACTGGATTCTAATCCTACTAAAACTTCACAACATGACAGGTTTTAAAACACTTATCTGTCAGTAAATGCACGATGTTACCAAATGCTTCTCACACAATCCTTACCCAAATGCACAAAGACTCACAATGTGATTTTAGACAATCAACACTATCCTAGGACTTTACGAAAACTCATTCACTACTGTGGAAGGGGTAAGGGGACTGCACACAATCTACATATTTAAGTACAGCACATCAGTGTCAAAGCATGACTCATTTAATCCACATATAAGCAAAGACTGGATTCTAATGCTACTAAAACTTCACAACATGACAGATTTTAAAACAGTTATCTGTCAGCAAATACATGATGTTACCAAATGATTCTCTCACACTGATCCCAAATACACACTAACTCACAGTGTGATTCTAGACAAGCACCACTATCCCTATGAGTTTACCAAAACTCATTCACTACAGTGCAAGTGGTAAGGGAACTGCACACAATCTACATATTTCACGACTGCAATTTACTGGCAATGCCTGACTCATTTAATGAAAGCATAAGCCATAACGGTCTTCTAATGCTACTAAAACTTGACAACCTGACTGGTTTTAAAACAGTTATCTGTCAGCAAATACACGATGTTACCAAATGCTTCTCTCACAATCCTTACCCAAATGCACACAGACTCACAGTGTGATTTTAGACAATCAACACTATCCTAGGAGTTTACCAAAACTCATTCACTAGTCTGGAAGAGTTAATGGTACTGAACACAATCTACATATTTAAGTACAGCACATCAGTGTCAAAGCAGGACTCATTTAATCAACGCATAAGCAAAGACTGGATTCTAATGCTACTAAAACTTCACAACATGACAGGTTTTAAAAAGTTATCTGTAAGCAAATACATGATATCACCAAATGCTTCTCTCACACTGATCCCAAATACACACTAACTCACACTGTGATTCTAGACATGCACCACTATCCCTAGGAGTTTACCAAAACTCATTCACTACAGTGCAACTGGTAAGGGAACTGCACACAATCTACATATTTCAGGACTGCACTTTTCTGTCAAAGCCTGACTCATTTAATCAAATCATAAGCCATAACTGTCTTCTAATGCTACTAAAACTTCATAACATGTCAAGTTAAAACAGTTATCTGTCAGCAAATACACAATGTTACCAAATGCTTCTCTCACAGTGGTTCCCAAATGCACACAGACTCACTGTGTGATTCTAGACAAACAACACTATCCCTTGCACTATACCAAAACACATTTCTTCATCTAGAAGTAGTACTACATTTTAGTATAGAAACATAACATAACTCATTTCACAAATTCATACACAATGACTGGTTTCTAATTCTACCAAAATATGAAAACTGTACAGTTATCTGTTTACAAACACATGAAAAACACAAATGCTTATCACAGAATGGTTTCTACATGCACACACATTGTAGAGAAAAAAAGTACTCCCTACACTTTAGCAGGAAAAATACATTAGTCTGATTAAAATCAAAATAGTCTACATACATCCCCTCACAATTAAATAACTCATCTTTCAAGTTCTTTTGTAGATTAAGAAGTATATCAATCACTCACCATATTTTCTTTTACAGAATCTCTGCACTGTGCACCTCTCAGCAAAAGCAAAGAATGAAAAAGTTTCCCTTTCATTTTCCACACATATACATGTAAACATCAAATCACAATCCTTCGCACATAAACTCAAAAGCAAACACACATTTCTATTGGTTAAACATTTCAACCCTTTCCAACTGAAATACATTTCAACCCTTCCCCCAATCTGCCTTCTGCCTGTTACCATAGAAACAGGTCATGGAACACTGCACTGAGCTCACAGGTCACAAGTTCAGCACACAATGTTCCTACACAAGACAGGAAGTGTGCTTGACTTTTCAACATATCAGCTTATCATATATAATGTTCCTTACAATCTGTTTTTGTTAACCAATAACAATCATACCTTTAAAAAACAGAAATATACACCCTACCTTTCAGTGTAGAAAGTTGTCATACAACTAATGATTTCTTGTCGTTTTTCAAAAAACGTTGCCGTGGATCCGCGCACCCACCGCGAGAGAATCCGTGCATCCAACGCGATAGGATGCGCGCACCGTGCGCGCATTTTCCTGTGTTTTTTTTAAAAAAGGGGGCTCCAGGGGGTCCTTCTGGGACCCCCTAAGCACCTCTAGAGGGTCAGAGTATTTCCACTCTGCCCCCTTTATATGTTTTACACACTTATTCCCCTTGTATCTTCAGCCTCGCTTCTACCGAGGCAGAAAATGGCCGCCAACAGTTCCTGGTTTCGAATGTAGAGAGACACCCGACAGCCAATTAGCATTCAGCGCGCGATCGGGAAGGTGCGCGCTCGGTTCGGCGAGGGTACGGTCCGCGGATCCTCCGCGGCCATAGATATCACTAACTTTTTTACCCTAATTTTCTCAGGAACTACTGAACAGATTCACACCATATATGCAAAAGGCACGAGTCCGAACTGAGGACTACCTCTTTGCCAAATTTGGTGTCATTCCGTTCAGCGGTTCGGGCTGTAGCTGCGACAACAGATCCTATGGGAAATTAGATGGGGAAAACGCGTTTTGGGACCAACCTTTTTTCTCGGCCCCCGCTTGACGGATCACCGCAAAACTTTCAGGGTAGGAGCGGAGCAGAGCTGGCCAAAAGTTTGGGAAATTTCGCGAGGATTCGTCAACCGGCGCCAACGTTATTCCAAATAGAATGTTGCGGATTTCCTATGGAAAATAGGTCCTAACTATAACTATCTACTGGCGACCACCAGTAGATTATATATATATATATATATATATATATATATATATATGCGATTCTGCTGCTTACACCTCTCCCTCGTCCTCGGGATACAAAAGCAGGCACGGACCACGATTCAGTGCAAATTTGTTTATTGCTTGCTCAGTCGGCCATGACGCGTTTCGGTCCCTCCTGGACCTTGATCACATGACAACGCTACTAGGCTTCAACCGCCATTTTGTAGTTACAGAAAGTGCAAAGTGCAAAGTGCAAAGTACAGCATGGAAAGCGACAAAATACTTCCGATTCATTACCAGTCGTAATAATGGTGACGTGAGAATATAGCTATTATGTATTGTTTTACACTGGACATAGAAAAAATCGATCTGGTACCAGTATGGAAATTGCTATTAGATGCTTAAATGCTCGTAGTTGTAGCAATTTAAAAAACCTTGAAAAACATATTAATGACTAATCGCATCATAGTGTAAACAAAGCTTTTTGCTTAAAGGTTCTCAACATGACTCTAAAATTTCATCAAAACAAACATATAACAATATTCATCTACAAATTCCAATAAGATATAAAAAGTGTCATTTTTAAAAAACGTAACAGCATAAATGCAACATAACATCCTTGTGTGTACAAATGACATATGAAATCGAAAAATTCCTGAACTGTCGCTTAACCCTACGTTGCTGTTAATAAAACATAGTGTGACTTGTCGTGCTTGGTAAGTGTGTGAAAATAGTAAAAAGAATTCAATAATTTAAAAAGTTGATTAGGACAAGGGGGGGGCCATCAAGAAACAGCAAATGGCAGGAATTGTCTTGGTTATATTACAGACACAGTACAACCAAAAACTAGATAAATATGTATATAAATATGTACCAAATATAAAACTATATAAATATATAAATATACATAAATATGTAAATAATTAAAAACATTTGTATACAAATTGTGTTGAGGAGGGAAAAGTAATTAAGACTAATTGTAGCCTGAGTCATATAGTATATCGGAAAAATAAGCTACTCAAAGTCAGCACCGTAGATATTATATCTTTGACCCAACTAGATTCAGGTGTAAAGGTCCTCAGTGGCATTGAGGCCTCCCGGTATCTTGCTATCGAGATTTAAAATGTATCGGGTTTCTAATTTCCGCAATGTATTCTCCCTGTCTCCTCCTCTTCTATTTTTAGGTACTGCGTCAATCAGATAATATGACAGGTATTTAGGGTCACTATTATGTTTTTCTTGAAAATGTCTAGCGACTGGGTAAGAGGGGTCTTTATTATTAATCGCTCTTATGTGCTGTAGTATTCTTTTGTTAGCCGGAAGTTTTGTGCTGCCTACATATTTCAGATTGCAGGTGCACTCTAGAACATAAACGGCGTAGTCCGATTTGCAATGCAGAGATTGTTTTATTTCTATCTCTCTGTCACTGAAGGGAGTTTTGAAAGTTTTTCTGCTGGTGCCATAAGTACAAGCTTTACAATTCTTACATGGCACAAAACCCTTTCTCTGAGCGAGCCAATTGGTAGGTTCTGTTACCTCAGGGCAGTTTGTAACTAAGCTATTACTCACCGAAGGCGCTTTTCTGAAAGTTAAACCTAAGCTTTTTGGTACTAGTGATCCTATTATTGGATCATCTAACACTATTGGCCAGTTACGCTGCATTATGTTTCTAATGGTTTTATGTTGCAAGTTGTAGGTAGTAATCAGTCGCAATTCATTATTAGGATCCTTTTTAGGTTTTGTGACTAAGAGTTCCTCCCTTTCCAATTTTCTTGTTTTTATATATATATTTTCACTTAAAAAACCATAGGTTTCACACATGTTATAGTTAGGTGGAAATTTCACTCATAAAAAAACCCAATGAAATTCCCCCGTTATAGTTACTTCAGATAACTATAACTCGCGCGCCCGCAAACCTCTGCTCATGACGTCACATATTACATCACTCATGATATGGTCAGTGGCATCACTCTTGACATCACTGATGACATCATCCTTGTGATAGAGTGGCGGTCGCGCGAGTTATAGTTATCTGAAGTAACTATAACGGGGGAATTTTATTGGTTTTTTACGAGTGAAATATCCACCTAACTATAACGTGTGTGAAACCTATGGTTTTTTCAGTGACTTTGTATGGGTTTTTAAATGCTAAGTTATGTATGTATTTTTATTTTTTTTTATATATTTATTTTCAATAAACTACGTATTAACATTTTTTTTAATGGTTTTTCACCGT
This sequence comes from Triturus cristatus, assembly GCF_964204655.1. Taxonomy (NCBI): domain Eukaryota; kingdom Metazoa; phylum Chordata; class Amphibia; order Caudata; family Salamandridae; genus Triturus; species Triturus cristatus. Next base: position 21,560,637 of record NC_140584.1, read on the forward strand.
GCACGCACGGTGCTTGGACGGGGCGCGCACCCCCGTGTTTAAAAAAAAAAATTATTTTTTTTTCTGCCATCGGGGTCCTTCAGGGACCCCCTGACAAAGGCTAGGGGGTCAGGAACTCTCTACCCTGCCCCCTTTTCACGTTCGCCACCTTCCTTTTCCACTCTCGCACTGAAAACAAACAAAATGGCGGCCGACACTTCCGGATTTCGACCGATTCGAACGTTGACTGACATGTAACAACCAATCAGAATTACGCTCGCACGGTGCGCGGCTATAGATATGTATGTGCTTTTAAATGCAATTTTCTCTGGAAATACTGAACAGATTGACTCCATATATGCAAAAGGCACTTCCCTGACCTGAGGACTCTACCTCTCTGCCAAATTTCAAGTAATTCTGTTCAGCCGTTCGGGCTGTACCTTCGACTAAAGGTCCTATGGGAAAATGCATGGGGAAAACGCGTTTTGGGACCCCCCTTTTTTCTCGGCCCCCGCTTGACGAATCCCCCCAAGACTTTCAGGGTAGGAGCTGAGCGGAGCGCCCCATTAGTTTTTGAAAATTTCGCGAAGATTCGTCAACCGGCGCCAAAGTTATTCAAAATAGAATTTTGAGATTTCCTATGGAAACACGGTCCTAACTATAACTATCTACTGGCGACCGCCAGTAGATAATATATAGATAGGAGTCAGGGGGAAACACGAAAAAAGAGTCAATTAAAAAACACTTTGGGGATTATGAAAAGAAGATCCAACAACGTAAACAACAGAAATTTGAGCAGGGTGTCAGAGAATACGAACAAGGAAGGATCCTAACCTTTGCTAGAAAATATGATGTCCCAAGATGTGACTTAAAACGCACTAGAAATCAGAATCTGACGTGACGGACGCAGATCAATCCAAAGAAGAAGGAGGCAACACTGGGCCTAATGGAGTAGTGCAACATCCTTTTCACGAGGAATTCAGCCAGATCTGCCAAATGTGGCTAATAGGGGGAAAAGGGAGACCACCAGAACCAAGAGCCACAGTACAACGAGAAGGGTAGGGAGGAAGCAATAAATGCAATGGCACAGTCCGGAATACCCGAAACAAGAGTGGCAAGAACTACAGGCAATAAATGAGAATGTAACCATCATAAATTTAACATCAAGAATGCTCATTGCAAATGAGAGTCGGTTCTGACATTGGGACTAACATTCTGTCCAACGATTAACTTCAAATACACACAAACAAGAATCTACTTATTCAAATTTGTAAGGAGGATAAACTGTAAAAGTATTTTTAAATGAAAAATCCTGGACAGAAAAAAGAATGCAAAGGAATACGACATGAAGATGTGGATATCCTTACAGCACAGGATATAGACACCCTTTCTATCCTGGAGGAACTTGGAAGTGAAGGTAATCTGCAGGAAAAGATCAAATGAGATGATATGGATAGAGTAGAAAATGTAGGAATAACACAGATAGGAGCACTGAGCCCTTTCAAGACACCTCAAAGTTCTATCTGCAGACACCCATTGACACTAATGATGTCTTGCAGAAAGCGTCAACAAAGATCTTGTAGCTCTTTGTGTACAGAAGAGTATAGTAAAGAGCAAAGTGAACATCACATACGATCAGAGACAAGCATTAAAGAACTTACAAATGGATCAAACAATTGTGGTAAAGGCCTCCGATAAGGGAGGGAATATAGTGCTACAAATCAGAGAGAAGTACTGCAAGGAAGCACATAGACAGTTAAATGACAGCAACAACTATGCCTTCACAACAGATGCGGAATACATACAAAGCATACAAGCAGTCGTAGAACTAATCTTGAAATGTTACATAAGAGGAATACTCTCAACGGAAGAGTTTCAATATTTGCAAAACAAGCACCCAAGAATACCGTCCCTTTACCATCTACCTAAGGTCCATAAAAACAAAACAAATCCACCAGGGTGACCAATCGTCTTATCTATGGGGAGTCTGACGGAAAACATGTCCTCATATGTGGACTATTTTCTGTTCCCTTGAAGGCCTCAACTAGCATCATATATACAAAGGACACTAAGGACTTTCTCAGACACATAGAAGGAGTGGAATGGGAACAGGACTTCTTGATGATAATGCTGGATGTAACCAATTTGTGCACTAGCATAGGACACAAAGACGGATTGGAAGCAATTAAGTATTTTTTGAAGGGGCGACCATTGAAATATCTTTAACATAGCATAATGCTGATAGAATTTGTGACCTTTTGTTTAAATAACAACATCTTTGTTTTTCAGGACCTGAGATATACGCAAATCTGGGGCACGGCCATGGGCACCTGCTTCGCCTCCAGCTATGCGAACTTGTTTGTAGGTTGGTGGGAGAAGCAGGTGGCCTGGTCAGATGCCCTAGACCAATGGGCAGATAAGATAGTTGGAGGAGATATATCGCCAACCTCTTCATAATATGGAGAAGTTCCAGCAAAATCCATACTGCCTTGTATAGGAAACCGACAGCTGGGAATTCAGTGTTACAAGCGACAAGTAGTCACCCCCAAATCTAGTAAAGAGTATTCCATATGGCGAACTGTTAAGAATTAAGAGGAACAGTTCGAGAGAGGGCGACTTCCATCAGGCAACAAATGGGAGTAGTCAGAGGTTCGAGATAAGAGGATATCAAAAGGGAAAGATGCAGAGATAAAAGTGGAGAAGAAAGCAAGGGCAGACTTGTTGCAGGATGAGCCTAAAATAAAAGAAAGAGAGGTAAAGAATAATTTCAGAATGATTACGAGTTTTTCAAACGCTGCGAGTCATGTGAAAAAGATTTTGCTAAGGAATTGGCGAATTTTACAATCGGACCAAGTAATAGGGCGAGATCTCCCTCCCCATCCTTTGCTCACGTTCAGAAAATCGAGATGAATAAGAGATCAGGTAGTAGAGAGCCATTTACCGACCAACAAGCAGCCTTCGAATTTGAAATATCTACCGGGATTCTTTCCCTGCAGTAAGTGCAAGGCATGCGTCCACATTAAAAAAGAAAGTTCTTATAACATCAAGGGCCTTGTGGAGGGAAAGAAAATTCCTAAATTCATGAACTGTAATACACTATACACAGTCTATTGCCTAGTATGCCCCTGTGGATTGCGATACATGGGGAGTACTATTTACCGAACGAAATTGCGTATCCTTGAACACCTGAGCGCTATAAGTAATAAAGATGTGAAGCACCCGGTAGCACGTCATTTTGAAAGTCACCATCTAAGCAACAGGTCCTTGCTGAGAATTTCTGTTTGGATCATGTACCACATGACAGCAGAGGTGGTGACAAAGCGAGAAAACTGCGTTGACTAGAGTGGAGATACATTATTGATATGCAGACGAAGTCACCGGAAGGTCTCAATAGTGGAGAAGAGTAACCCTGGGCGTAGTACTATGCCACGCTCACGGAGCATGCGCAGTTTGCGCTACTACGCAAAATGCACGTAGCACAGTGCAAAAACTGCGCTAAAACACGTAGCGTAGCAGCAAAATCAACAACACCCACGAATGCTTTGATTAAGCAATTTTACATGCTAAAAAGCATATAACCAATTCACAAAAGTGAACTTTGAGAATGAAAATATTAGGCAATGAGAGAGGTGATGATTTTGGGGTCCCCCTAACCTAGGGGGAGGACCAAGCAGATACCTTGAACACAAAAAGCATATCATGCTGGTGAATGATTCAGTGGTGGTCCTTTCCTCCTAGGACCACCGCAAGCACAGTTATGGGCAAAAATACAATCCCAACCAAAGGCCCTGCAAAGCATTATGGGACGAGATTAGCAGTGGGCAGTGAATAGTGTCCAATATCAAAATAATTCTACAAAGAGCTGCAGTTCAACTAGTCGTTACTAGATGTCCCTCACGAGTCAAATGCAAAAGCATTGAAACCCTTTCATGATGCTTTTGAATTTGACTTGTGAGGGACATCTAGTAACAACTAGTGGAACTGCAGCTTGATGCAATTAATAATTTCAATGCTTTTGCATTTGACTGCATAAAACAGAAAATAGCATTTCCTGTGTGTATCATAAACTGCAGTTTATTTTCTGTTTTATGCACTAAATGTTAACCACTACATCATGGCCGCCATGGTTGAGCCGATGGGCTGAGTCCTTATTCCATTGTGTTGATTTTTTTAAACTTTATCAGTTGTCCCGTGTGCTGTGCACATTACACGTGAACAAGGCTGTGCCTACAGTCGAAACGCGTTGTGTATTAAAACGTTTGGAAAACTTATTGATGACCTGCTTATTGCCCTGAGAGCGTATGACATTGGACTTTGTTTGGAATATATATATATATATATATATATCACCACCAAATGCTGACCTTTTTGAAAAATCAGCGGGACACATGCTCTGGGCACAAGAAGGGATTTATTCAGCATGCAAAACGTATTCCTGTAGTCTGTGAGCTCTCATGGCAGACGCGTTTCTGGCCGGAATGGCCGTCATCAGTGCCGGTCCCACAGGCTGTTGATTCCTCGTGGACTCGAGAGACCACTCCCTTTGAAGTGGACTCTAAGCTCCTCCTCCCACAGGCAGGTGTGTGAATTGCGTTTAAATTTCAAGTCCAATGCATCATGGTACTTGCAGTCACCACGAGGTTCCACAATCCAGTGATATGGAACTCTGAACAAATGATAATGTCCCCAATTTCCTGGCGCTGTGCTGCACTCCACCTACAAAGTCCTGGAGATGATGGTCCCGCCGAACCCTCTGATTGTGCCCTTATCAGGCAGCACCATGCCGCCTCCTCTCTCCCCTCGCTTAATAATATCCAAATGGAAATATCTCAGCTTGGGGGGGCGCCGCGTTTGTACTCCTCGTACTGCACCAACAATTTGCTGATTACGCGGAGCTCCAGAACGAGAGGGCGTGCCCCTGCCGGTATCAGCGAAAACCGGCTATACTTCACCACCAAATGCTGACCTTTTTGAAAAATCAGCGGGACACATGCTCTGGGCACAAGAAGGGATTTATTCAGCATGCAAAACGTATTCCTGTAGTCTGTGAGCTCTCATGGCAGACGCGTTTCTGGCCGGAATGGCCGTCATCAGTGCCGGTCCCACAGGCTGTTGATTCCTCGTGGACTCGAGAGACCACTCCCTTTGAAGTGGACTCTAAGCTCCTCCTCCCACAGGCAGGTGTGTGAATTGTGTTTAAATTTCAAGTCCAATGCATCATGGTACTTGCAGTCACCACGAGGTTCCACAATCCAGTGATATGGAACTCTGAACAAATGATAATGTCCCCAATTTCCTGGCGCTGTGCTGCACTCCACCTACAAAGTCCTGGAGATGATGGTCCCGCCGAACCCTCTGATTGTGCCTTATATATACACACACACACACACACACACACACGCACACACACGCACACACACACACACATATACACACGTGCATACACACACATATACACACACACACAGTCACCACTGGATAGTTATAAGTAGGATCGTGTTTCCACAAGAAATGCATTTTTTGTGTTGCTAACAATTTTAGCCCCGTTTGACGAATCTCCACAAAACTTGGCAAACATTTGTTACTTTTTGACTAGTTTGCACATAGAAAGTTTTGGAGTAATCCGCCAAGAAAAAGGGGTTGGGGTCCAGAAATGCGTTTTACCCATTAATTTTTTCATAGGAACTTTAAAACCACACACCCCAAACCACTGAACTGATTTACACCAAATTTGACATAAAGCTAGATCTTGTTCCAGAAAGAGTGTTTTGGTGTAAAGCCGTAGTTTTGGGAAAATTAATGTTAAAAAAATAGTATATTTCATGCCACAAAGGATCTGTGGAGCCGACAGATCTCAAAGTGAAATTTGATTGGCTGCCATCACCTCAACCAGGAAGTGCTGGTATCCATTTTAGGACTCAATATTAATAACTCAAAATCACCAGACCGCTCCTTCAAATCATGTATCCTAAACCACTATACAAGAAATTTCCAAAAGAGGTTCTCTGAGGACAAAACTACACAATATTTTTGGATATCCATTTCAGGAAACTTTACATACAATTATCTAAATGAGAACCATTTCCATTGTCTCTAATAATCCTGAAAATCTGTCAGGATTGTTGATCAAAAGAACCAGACTTGTAAAAATCTCAAGTAAATGAATTATTTGTAAACTGTATAATGTATTCTTACATACGAGACATCCTTGAATAACTAATTATATGTCCTTACCAAAAACACACAATATATTAGCCAACAGACAATAAACCATCAATGTAAAAATCTCCAAAAAGTGTGTTCACAAACCTCAGACAACACTTCTAACCAGGCAATGCCCCCCTCAGTATAAGATCAGGACTGCCTCTAATAGTTACACAATTCTCAAACCAATCCTTCCTAAACACCAGGCCATGATTTATTAAACACTTCACAACACTTTCATAACCAGTACAGACTACACCACCAGAGCACAAAGACTATATTTCTGTAACCACTAGACAATTTCCATGTATGCACTACACCAAAGCTCTAAACTGGAACGGGGTGTCTCCATGACATGTTTTGTCCTAAAATACAAGACTATGCTTGTATAGCTTCGAGGAAACATGCCTCCATAACCAAATGACTGTGATAATATAAACACAAGCCCACAGTGCCACAACCATAAGTATTTTTCACTATTGATCTATGCTTCCACAAGCACCAAGGAGTCGCCAAAATTGGTCCCTGAGGATCACAATTTTGGGAGGCTTATGGGATAAACAAAGGCTATGTAACCAGTACAACTTAGAACAATTGTGTCTATAGTTATCTAATGAGGTTAGCATGGCAATCTGACATGACTAAGGTCCCAAAGGCCAGTGCTGGACACTACCTTATCTAGACCACGCCTTAACCACTAAACGATATCTGCATCACTAGATTGTGTCTCAATAACCACAGATCATTTCTCCTTTACATACATTATACTACACCTCTTTAGCCACAAGATCAAAACCATGATTCAATAATAAAAAGATGATGCTTCAACAGCCATCGGATCATGCCTCTATAACCACTAGATCATAACCAAATGAGCATTAGACCACACTTCCACTACCACCAGATCATACTCACATACCCACTAGACGACACTACTATTACCACTAAACTGAAACCACATTAACACAGAAATGTGCTTCTATAGGCACTCAATTAATCAATCAAAATTCATTATTTGGAACAAATACTAGTACCATCAAAGTTCATAAAATATATCACCAAGATATATAGCATTTCATAGCAATATAAATTAAAATAGTCAAATAGTTCCTAAAAATGGGTTGCAATACAATCCTTTTCCTAAGATGTATAGCACCCCAAATATAAAGTGCAGTACTAAAACATACAAAAGGATACTCAAGTGCAAATATATGACACGCTGCAGTTTTTAAAATTCCTGATATTTTGTGCAAGAAAAATTGGTTTTAAGTAACGTATCCTCAAACCTGCATAAAAACCACAGAACAAAATGAAGTGCTCTGTACTTTGTGTTAATACACCATCACAGAGACAGGAGGTCTTGTAGGACATATATTCATATCAGTGAAGGCAACCAAGAGATGAACAGTGCCCAACCACAATTTGGTTAGGACAAAACAGTGTTGCCCGTTGGTTACCCAGATAAGATATGAATGGCATCTGTCTGGCAGATCGCTCGATAAATATGTCATAACTGTTTGCTTTCTGGATTCTTCCTGCATCCTTCGCTCCAGTCAATAATTCATAAAGGAGGCCTTGATTAGACCCTTCTCAGTGGAGAGGCTACTTCTGGGGTCTCTCAGAACAGGTAGATCAAACAATAAAAAAAGAGTCATTTATATAGGACAGCCACAGAATCTTAATAGCATAGTCTAAGGCAAGGCAGTCGGAGATAACAGACTTTGTAAAACTGGTTTCAGATTTTGCCCAGATAGACTGCCATAATAGGAAAGGTTTTAAAGATAAAATGTCCTCTAGGTAGCATAGGCCAGTTTCCTTATGAACTATAAAAGATGATGCAGATCTAGGTACATTCAACAAACGTTTAATATAGGCACTCAAATGTACACCGATTCCCACTAGATTGCAACAGTACAACTAGTAGTCAATGACTTAAAATAAACACTAGGCCCTGCCTACATAACAGCATGGTGATAAAACCAATAGGTATGCCTCCATGACTGCAAGAGCACTGCACCAGCCCCGCCAGGGACATGCAAAGTAATTCTAAGAGGACTTGATCCATTAAATATTTTCAAGATAATCAGGTACTATGTAAACGATTACCACTTACATTTATTGTGCATGAATACTTTTTATTTACTTTCATAAAAATCTAGTATGGATCTAGTACAGGTGGTCTTCTCCTATTTCAACACCCGTGTCATAGACTACGCTAAAGCTACAGCAGAAGCCTCATTAGGCACAATACTACTAGCACATACCTCCAAAAACCTAGCAATCCATTTTTAATCACTTCACCACGACTACAATGAATCTCCATAGCCACTACAAGTTATCTCCAACACCCGCCATCCCTCCGAAGCATGGGGGTAACACCTCCATAAAATCTAGACCACGCCTCACTAGTCAAACAGTGCCTTCTGGAGATACCTACTTGACCGCAGCTCCATAGCATGTGGCCTTCAAATGTACTACACTGTGCCTCCATACACATTCGACCACGCCGCCAAATCTAGTAGACTACGCCTATACGAATACCTCGCCTCCCTATCTACTAGGACACACACCCACATAATCCTCTTGACCTCCGCTCCAAATCTGCGAAACCACATTTGAACGTCCATTAGATTAGATTACGCCTTCGTGTCAGTGGGCCACGCCCCCGTACCTAGGCGATCACGCTCCTTTAACCACGAGACGTCGTCTTTGAAACAGGAATGATGAAAGCATGCAGCAAATATAAAAAAAGTAACTCACCTAAGAAGCAGGTTGCGCAAACGAGAATCGGAACTAAATTAAATGCCGTCCGATTTCTGCAAGCGCTCCAGCTGCATTGAATCCAAGTAGAATAATCCAATTTCTTTAGTGCAGGCAAACGATCTCCAAATAACAAAAACATTCATGCTGGGTGCCGCAGCCTTTTCTGGAGAGAGACTGGCCTGGGTTGTTCTCGCTCTTCTGGGCTGCTCAAACGAGGTTCACGAAAAACGTAAACACGGACCCCGTCGCTCATTAATCCAGGTAAAAAAAAGCATGGAAAGAGGTCCCCATCACACACCTCTACGCCGATTCGCATCGCTTTCTGGCTGTCCGCCAGTGCTGCAGCTCCGGTTGCTATGACGACGTCGATTTCTCCCTACGCAGCAGCTACGCTATAAAAAATATTTAAAAAATAAAGCCCCCGGGTGGAGATGCTGAAGGATTTCAACCAATTTGTTGACCGAAAGCCACCGATGCAAAATGAACAGCTGCGAATGACAGCCGGATGATCATACTTGCTGAAACCCCATCCGGGCTCAGATCTCCAACGGTGTCTCATGACAGATGGCACTGTGCAGTTAGGCGGTTTTCCTCCTTGTAGGCATTACCTGCATCAAACAATCCCTGAACGGCAATCGGATGCACGCCCACAAGAAACGGGTAAGGTTCCGCGATGTGCTACTTCCGGTAGTCCCCCGCGTGCAAGACTCTTTCTTGCTTCCAGCACAATTGTCCTTTGAAGAGCCTTCTCCTTAAATCTAACTGGCCGATACTCACTGAGGTGACACTGTGGTGTTTTCGTGTATGCGGCTTCTTTCACTGACTTAATGTCACCACTAGATGATTCCCAGGGTTGGAGTGGGATCAAAAATGGTCCGGGCACCGTAAAAAAAAGTGGCCCACATTTGCGGATTGCGACTTTTCTCAAAGCACTGCTTCAGTGTTTTAAGTGTTATAAAAGAGGGGGGGTTTCTATAAAAGAGGCATGTTTTCTTAACTTCTCTGAGATAAAAAAAACTGCAAATGTTGCCAGGACTCTGTACAGGGATTTGTTCACAATGGTGACCCACACCTAAATATGAGTGTGGCCACTTTTGCTCAAGCCCCCCAACCCTGCTCAATATGCCTACATTAATGGGCCGGCCCAGCAAGAGACTGGGAGTATGACACTTCCGCCCCATTGGTTAAAGGAGGTAACAGAGGCCCATGTGCCTCCAGAATGTCCGCTCAGGCCCCCACTGTGCCGCTGATGTCATCTGAACAGCACAGAAACAGCCCATATCAGCCACCACGCCGGCTAAAAAGCGGCCCAAAGCTGCAAGTCGGATACCGGTCCATTGCCCGAGTGCCCGCTTTACCAATCTGACCCTGATGATTCCTCATCACCAACGATGAAACAATCCTTTTATCTGCTTCAGAAAACCATTGTTTTAACCTTCCTTTGGTCAATTGCAGCAGCTGACGTGAACTAGGACCACAATTCCCAGAATGCAAAGGTTTGTTATCCTACAACTGAGGTCAGTAGCACCGACTTACCCTGACAGCTAGTCCCAGGTACCTTTGACTGACAGCACGGACGATAGAAGGGACAGAATATTTGCATTGGTACTGCCTGGGTAGAGAGCTCTCATATGGACAGAGAGTGAAAGATCAGATGCCCTCAATACAAAATTCAACAAAACAACAGCCACTGTCAAACAAAGGTTCCTCCTTTCGGACTGGTGTCCATAATAATAGTGGTTGGCACTAATGGGATTAACATAACATCCTAAATCCCTAACCACTGTGCTGATTCTGAATACAGTGCTCTAAGTGGGCCAGAGCCTGGCAGGGCTCAGCCCTGGCACACAAAAAAACACACATTGAGCCAGAAACATATGGGCGCCTCTATTTCAGTTCTTCACCAAGTGAAGGAAATCAGTCTGAACTAACCTGCCTGTCACATGTTGGAACTGCAGTGCAGAGTCACTGGAAGTCCCCTTTGGATAAAGGACCTAAGTGACACAGTGGATACTGTTGAATACCTTGGTGTCCCAGGACCTAAGGTACAATTTCATTTCATCTGAAGACCCAAGTTATCCCATTTATTTGTTTAACTCTCCAGAGATCCCAATAGCAAGCAGTCAAGGAGCCACATTCTTTTAAATTTACCTTGTGAAGTGTTTATTGCCTGTGACCCATGATAATGGTGCTCTACAAACTGATCAATAATATTTTGCAGTCTGTTGATTTTGGTTACTCTTTATCCAGTAAGTCTCTATTTATGATGTGCTAAGCACGTGATTCTATTTCATGAGGCCATGCATGTAACTATATAGACCAGGGGTCTCCAACCTTTTCTACGATAGGAGCTACTTATGTTCAATGATAATCATCCCGAGCTACTAATATCATTTGTGTTGTAATTGTAACCATGTCAGACAAGATTACATTATTGGCCACCCCATTTGATATTACCAACAGTGATTACATCAGTGCTACTGGGCAGGGTTGCCTACTGTAATGTAAAAAGGCTTTTTTAAATAGGAATGCCTTTCACATGGGCAATGCGTGACAACATTAGCTGCAATCCTGCTGGCACCAAGGTACTCATTTTAATAATCTCGCATGATTTATCACTCTCATATCAGCTCTAAACATGTTTTAGAAATCCATTTGTCTCCACATATCCACTTGAGTTGTAAAAATACACACGTTTTCATCTTGAAACATACTCTTTTTCAAGTCTGATCTACATGTATTAATTCAACTATGACAAGGGGGGTCGGAACAGGATGAAGAAAGAACAATTGTGGACTGGTGGAGCCCGACACCCCTATCTTCCCCTCTTGTTCCCCTGCAGCCGGATGACTGGACCTCATCATCCCGCGATACGAAGTTTCATCACACAGAAGGATACGGCGGGCCCTTTAACTGGGATTGCCCGGAAGAGATAGACACTCCCCCACCCAGTGACGTCATCCCGCTCAGGCCAATAAGGGGTTGGAGTACCCCACCGCTAGTGTGTGGCTACACCGGATAGAGGAAACCGGAAGACGCCAAGAACGAGGAGAGCAGACCCATACAAAGAGACGTTTGGAGCCATGCTGTGCAACATCAGACGCCCCGGGAGAGCCAGGAGGCCAACTGCACCGCTCTTCGCCCAGCCACGCTCCAGGAGGAGCGTGGCTTACCCAGGTACGAGCGCGTCTCGCGGGCTGGGTCGGGAGTAGGGAGAACCCGGCGAAATAGCCTGGGGTCCCTTTCGATAGTAAAACCTGCATGTGTCCTTCCCCTTGTGCTGGAGTGAGGTTTTCCCTAAGAATCGTATACCTTCTCCAATTTATCATTTTAAAATTAAAACGAATAACTGATTATGTTGGAAGGCGTTCCCCGGGGAGGCTTCGGATGCGTTCCTGACAACCCGGAGGCCCACCTTTCCCAGAGTTATGCCGAGCAAGAGCGGGGAGGCCCTTCCTGGAAGGGTCTCGTACCTAGGATCGCACACGCCGCGCTTACGCTCTCTTCGGATAGAGGGACACCACACAGTAATTCGTTGTAAGACAATAGACTTTTATCGGTAGTTGTCAGGGATCTTTATGATCCGGAAGGCAGGTGCAGAATTGATGCCACAAGCGGCAGCGATCTCGTGATGAGGGAAAAGGGGTAGCGGGACAGTCTTTGAATCAGTGTCTCTGCGAGGTATCCGGCGCTCAGCTCTCAATCCTCGAGCTGAGGGGATGTTGCTTCTCTCGGCAATCTCTGCCGTTTCTCTTGGAGGAGCGGCCCGCGAGTCACTCAGCAGGCACCGGAGGTTCGTAGTTCGGGGAGCCGCGACGGCGTCAGCAGGGCTCAGATGGTTCAGAGTTCGGGGAGCCGCGACAGCGTCAGCAGGGCTCAGATGGTTCAGAGTTCGGGGAGCCGCGACAGCGTCAGCAGGGCTCAGATGGTTCAGAGTTCGGGGAGCCGCGACAGCGTCAGCAGGGCTCAGATGGTTCAGAGTTCGGGTAGCGTTCTTCGGTTCGGGGAGCGATCGAGCCGCGACCAGGTCAGCAGGCTCTCGTCAGTCCAGGTCTTCTCTGCTCTCGTCCCTTCAGCACCCCTTGTTATACTCCCCCTCCTCTTTGAAGTCCGGGGTCCTCGCGGAGAGGGGTCTGGTGCCTGGGGGGCGGTGTGTCGGGGTTTCCTGTCGCTCGGCCCTTTGATCTGTTCAGGTGGGTCCGGGAGGGACTCCAGACACCCAGCGGGCGAGGCGCCTGCTCCCCGGGAGCCTGGTGGTCGATCGAAACCTCCCTCGGGGGAGAGACCAGAGGTGTGACAGGATCGGCGCCTCTCGGTCTGGTTTGGGGGGGGTTTCGCTTTCCCTCGGCCGGACATGCGTGTTGGGGATCTGGTCGGCCCTCGGGATGTTGGCCCGCGGGAGCCGGAAGGTTGTATCAACGAGGTTCGGCGTGGTTGCAGGGTAACTTGCTGGTCGGGAGGGCCCACGCCACGAGGCCGGTCTCACAGATTAATATTAATAGTATTAATGGTTTGCTGTGTTTGAATAATCAACATTACTAATTAGAAAATACACGTGGGAATCGCATTTGCATGGCCTGATTGATACGTAAATTAATTTTCGTATGCATACTAATATGAGATATTTAGAATTTGCATGTTATATGTTGCCTTTGTGATGTAATTTGTGAATCGTGCTTTAATATTGTGAGTATAAACCGCAATGCGTGTTGCTTTTGCTAGATAAATACACACACATAAAGGGTTTAGAAAGGGAATAACATTTTAATAGTCATTTCCATGTATTAATTACGTTTTGTGTCTCTTTGCTTAAGTTGACCTTTCTGGAGTGCCCACAAAATGGCTGCTATTCCTATTTTGGCGGACAGACGAGATACAGAAGTCACTGAGTGAAGTGCGCCTGCGCTAAAAGATGAGCAACAATAACCTCGTCCTGACCCCAGGCAGACTGTACTCGTGAAGTTCACACCGGGAGGACTGCCAATCCTCAGACAATGGACTTCGTTAAACTAAGAACTGTTATAATTGATGACACCATGGACACAAACCCGTATGGGAATCAACATGCCCTGAATGGACTAAGAAACTGTTGCAAATTATTAATAAATTGAGAACTACATCTAATGAAACATTGAACGCATGGGAACTAGGAAGAATGATCCTGGTTCCACCAATGAAATTTGTCTAAAACATGTATTTTACTATAAAAGAAGTAGAGTAGAGAGGGTCTAGGGTGAGTCTTCTATTGCTCTTTATCAGATTTCCTGACGTTATGCTGACGGAAAGGACGGTGGCACTTCTGGACAGCTACTTACCAGAGACTCTGACGGACTGATCAGATGCCTAATTAATTACGAACTGATTGATCGATTTATGGGCATAGAGACGAAAGATCTGAAATTGACATAGAGGACGTCATTTAGCCAGATTAGGTAAATATGCGAATCAAATTATTGAATGCTTTATGATTTTTCTTATGCTTTATTTGGATAAACATTACAAGTCATTATAAGAACTGTGTCGGGTTATCATTTAGAAGCGTATTGATGTATATTCTTTAGAAGAATTAAGTGTTGCTCTACCCAGCAACTAAGCTGATCCATGGCCTATCCATAGGAGGAACTGCTAGGTTAGAAGTTCGAGACCCTGGTGAGGTAGGGAGGAATAGGTGAACTTGTTACTCATCAGGGATTTGTGTATTTCCTCCCATTCCAGCGTATGGAATAAAAGGGATTCCCCTCTCTCTCTCTCTCGAGGACCATTGATCTAAAGTAGAATGAATGATTGGTGTTATGGACCCCACCAGTGAATGAATGAATGAATGTGGTTGTTGAAGAAGATCTGTGGTCTGTTGAAGTAGGGAGGGGATTTTTGGTATTCAGCGCTGGAGCAGTTTTTCTGGTAGCAGAATGATGGTTAGCTATTGTTTTGGGTTTAGTGACGATTGCTTGTAAATAGCTAATCGATCATTGATTGGTATTAGTTTATGTACTAACACTCTATGTTGAGTCACGTCGAGTTATATGTTGTTTGCACGGCTTCTGGGATGTAGGAAGTCGGAAGTTTGTAACAGTTCCGTAGTAGAGCAGAGGTAAGTGCTGCTTTCGGGAAAGACGGGATTGTTGTTGCCCTGTAGGTACACAGGGGAAACGGGTGACAAGTAAAGTTGCACGGCGCATTGTCTGGGTTCGATTCAGCGGCATCGTAGTGTGTTGCTATTAGAAATATTCTCGGTGTGAGAGAAGTGTGTATGATAGCGAAGGTTACCTGTGAAATTCTGGTCTTAGGTACCAGGGAACCAATTGGCATACCAATAACGCTTACTACTGGAAAGGTAGCAGGTATATTCTGAGCTTGTCAGAAGGACAAAGTAGAGGGAAGCGCTGCTTTGTTAACGAATGGTATATTCTGTAGTAGGGCAGAGGTAAGCGCTGCTCTTGAGAAAGACAGAAGTCTGTGTGAATGATCAACATTTTCCTGTATGACAGTGTGTGTATGAAAAAGGCATTCTAATTAATGGCAAGACTCTAGTGATATTTAATTCTAGAGAAGCGGTTAGTTGATGCTTGCTAGAAGGATGAAGTAGAGGGATGTGCTACTTTATCAATGGAAGTAACGATTCCGTAGTAGGGCAGAGGTAAACGCTGCTCTCTGGAAAGACGGAATTCTCGTGAGAAAGGTCTTTTGCTATTCTTTGGTTAGCGGAACAGATAATGGAGATGTTTTAGTGTTGTTACTAACAGAATTGTAAAAGTTGCAGTAAGAGTTCACGGAGCGGTCTTGTAAAGGAGGGGTAGACGAGAGCAGAGCAGAGCTGCCGCAGCAGCTGCTGACGTCAGAAGGACCGCGCTGGGATTGGACAGTAGATTGGAGGCATAAAACGCTCCGGATTGGTGCGTTAGTGTAAAGCTGCGCTAGGAGTGGAGGAATACAGTGTGACGTAAACGCTTCCTGATTGGGGTGTTAGTGTGAGTCGCGCCGAGACTGGAGGATTGTGATAGTGACGTAGATGCTCCTGATTGGTGCGTTAGTAAGAGTCGCACTGTGAGTGGACAGAATAGCGATACCATTGTAAGAAGTCTAAACGGTACACGAAAATCGAGAAAATGTATTACCAACCACCAGAAAAAAAGAAATCGTGGTTTGGAAAAATTAAAAGGTGGTTCAAGAAAGATAAAATAGTTGAGACTAGGGAAGGACATTTACTTCCTCCACCGAAAACACCCGTATCTACAATGATTGCGAAATATGGGTATCATACTTGTATTTGGTTGGATGATTGGGTAAAATACACCAAGGACGATGGAGTCCTGGCGTTTCCAGAACATGGTTCCTTTAATTTGGCTGTTTTGAGAAATCTCCGAGACAAAATGATGGACTTAGAACCAAGACCTAGACCAACGCAGTTTGAGGCATTGACGGAATGGGAAGACGAAATGCATGAACGAGAAAAGCAGAGAAGTGGTAGGGGTTATCGATACATGTTCGGTAGATCATACGGACATGAGACACATGATGACAGGATGAAAAGGTGGCGGAATGCAAGTATGACTGAGGGTATGTATCCTGTGAGAATGGTAGGAGAGAATGAAGGGAGAAAATGCACTGAGAAAAGGCGTAATGTGGATTTGAGTGGGTATGAAGTGAATGAATCAGAAGATGATGTTCTTGATGAGGTGTTTTACAAAAACCCACCACTGTATCGACCAGAACCAGAGGCATTGTCACCAAGTGCCCCAATGAGAGAAACATTACGAATAATTAAAACAGAGACCATGTCACCGGAATTAGGGAAAAGTAACTCCGCAAGAGAGATAGAGAAACAGACAGAGAGTAGGGTAAATGGGGAAAATTCAGTAGCACTGGCCCAAACTACCCTAGAATTAACCGAGAAAATAAGAGAATTAACCAAAAATCTAGAAGCTGTAACAGTTCCAGTAACAATAGGTCCAGTAATGCCCATATTTGAGAAACAAAAAGATACTGAACATTGTTTGACAGTGCCGTATAGAAGCCAAAATCTAATTGAAAATGCTGAACGGAGTCAAATTGACAATCCGTGGGGACCGGCAATAAATATGTTTGAACCGAGTGTTTCAAATGATCCATTTGTAAATCAAATTTATGCTGAAAAGAGTAGAATGACAGGAGAGACATTATTAGAACCACAGAAGGCTCCAGAACAAAATAATGTAAATAACCCAGGCCCTAATTAAGCGAATGGCTCAGAGAGTTACAGAAAAAGGATCAAGAATCCCAGTCAATAGATGTGGCCAAATTACGAATGGTATTAGAAGAATTAATAGTAGGAACTATCCCTACTGAAAAATTGAAAAACTATCAGGATGAGGAATTATTGTTTCTCTGCAAGAGTGCAACGTGGAGAGCGAAACATTTGCATGAAAGATTAGAGGAAATTACAAACGAAATGGGTATAGATTTTGACAAAGTAAAAGCACTGCAAAAATCTTATCGAGTTGATTTCACTGAGAAGGATATAGAGAACATGAATACTACAGGAAGAATAGGTCAAATTAAGGACATAATCGGTTTATTGAGAAAATGGGGAGATGTGGACAGATGGAGAAGTAAGTGGTGTAGAAGACGCGATAATATCACAGAAAAGACAGTTTCAGCATTTCCCGTTAGAGAGAAAGAAAAGGTAACGACAGAATACCCCATGAGAGAAATTCCAGGAGGAGGGTATGTCCATGTTCCATGGACAAGACAGGACATTTTGTCTTTCACAAATGATTTCCCTCGACTACGCGAAAAGCCCGTCGAGTGGTACCGACAGGTAGACAGATTTGTAAAACTGGCAAAGGTATTATGGATAGATTTGAATAGTCTATTCGATTTAATAGTACCAGCAGATTTGTGGACAGAGTGCAAGCTGATGATAAATTGGCCCACTCAGGAGTATCCTAGGGATCCTAAGACGGGAGCTCCCGACCTAGAAGTAATGAAGAAATATGAGCAGGTTATGGCATTTCTGAAAAATAAGGTTCCCCCTAAAGAGACTGATTGGGTAAAAATTGACAGAACCCAACAGGAAAGCAAGGAGTCAGTACATGCATATTATGAGAGGCTAATTCAGGCTTTTGAACAGTTCAGTGGAGACGAGAACCTGAGTGATAAAGATTTGAGTCATTCCGTATACAGGTTTGTATATGGTTTACGCCCAGAAATTGGTGATATGATAAAGCAGCATACAGTCGATTGGCAAAATAAGAAAATAGATGAAGTATTGAGACATGCAAAATATTTCAGCGATGAGATTGAGGCAAAACAGCGAAAACTGAAAGAAAAGGCAATGTGGGCACAGGTAAAGGTAGCCGAACGACAGGAAGCTCAGTTGGTAGAACAAGCAAACAATCCAGGAGTAAGACCAAGATTTGGTACAGGGAAAGGGAAAGGTAATATAGAAGAAGCCAAAAAGAAATTCCCATGTCATAATTGCGGTGAGTTAGGGCATTGGAAATCCGAGTGTAAGAACCCTCCAAATACTAATAATGAAAATCGATCGTTGAATCCACAGGTGCAGAAAGAGGTGTGAGGTCAATTGCAGCAACAGCAGCAGGTGGTTACCTCCCAGAATCAGGTGCCAAAACCACCTTTTCCACAGAACAGAAACTCACAGAAGTATAGTAAGGAATCGGGATTCTACAATGAAGAACAGGTAAATAAACCATCACGCGCTCGCACTGTTTCGCAGTATTGGCTGCAACATGATGAGAATGATTCAGAAATGGATTATTGATGGTGCCGAAGGGAGGAAGAAGAGTGCGTACTTGGCGCAACTCTAGAAGTAGACCAGACAGGACCATTTGTAGATGGGAAGATTAATGATGATAACATTATTTTCCTAGTGGACACTGGGGCTACTCGATCTACTGTTAGATCAGCTGATGTTAAGAATCTTCCTCTTTCGGATGAAACAATCCAAGTAGTTGGTGTATCTAACCAACAGTTAAAGACATACCTTACAGAACCCTTAAGGTTAGTATAGGGAAATTTTCTGAAATGCACCGATTTGTGGTGTGTGACACTAGTCCTGTGAACTTGCTAGGTAGGGACCTGTTGTGCAAGATGAATTGCACTATATTTTGTACTCCAGATGGAATAGCTTTTGAAACACCAGATGAGGATGTATTGTATAAAATGACCATAGCTAACAGAGAATGTGAGAATATATATTGGAACATATGCAGTATTTAATCCAGATGAACTGCCTAAAGAATTGAAACTGTCTGTAAAAGCAGAGGTTTGGGATTTCACCGGAGAAATGTAGGGCTAATGAGAAACGTAGATCCAGTAAAAATTACTGTCAAAGATGGAGTAAGTTATCCGAACATTCCTCAGTATAGATTGACACCTGAAATAATTGAAGGAGTAACTCCAATAATTGAGAAAATGATCAAGCAAGGAATTCTGAGAGAAATAATGAGCAGTCCATGTAACTCACCCATAATGGGCTTGAAAAAGCCAAATGGGAAATTCAGAATAGTGCAAGACCTGAGAAAGGTAAACAAAATTGTTGTTCCATGCTGTCCCATTGTACCAAATCCATCAGTGATTTTGTATCAGATTCCCCATGATGCAGAATGGCATACAGTAATTGATTTGTGCCATGCGTTCTTTTCCATTCCATTGCATCACGACAGTCAGCAAATTTTTGCATTTCGGTTTGGAGACCGTATTTTGGCATGGTGCCGAATCCCACAGGGGTATACAGAAAGCCCCTCAATATTTAATCAATTGTTGAAAAAGTCATTGGAAAATCTGCAAATGCCCGAGAGTTCAGTATTAGTACAGTATATCGACGACCTCCTTGTGGCGTTGAAAACTTGTGAAGCTTGTGAAGTAGACACTATAGCTTTACTAAATCACCTGGCAGATGGAGGACTAAAAGTGTCCCCAGCTAAACTGCAGTATTGTAAGAAGGAAGTACAGTATTTGGGACATAACATTGAAAAAGGATTGAGGAAAATAACAATAGACAGAATCAGAATCATAAAAGGAATGAGAGCCCCATGACTCAAAGAGAAGTGAGAATGTTTCTGGGAATAGTAGGTTACTGCCGCCAGTGGATCAGCAACTTTTCGCTGATTGCAAAACCTCTGGTACGGCTAACAAGGAGTGATGTAAAAGATCCCCTTGAATTGAACAAAGAAGAATTAGCAGCATTCAAACGGTAGAACAGCTCAGTTGGTAGAACAAGCAAACAATCCAGGAGTAAGACCAAGATTTGGTACAGGGAAAGGGAAAGGTAATATAGAAGAAACCAAAAAGAAATTCCCATGTCATAATTGCGGTGAGTTAGGGCATTGGAAATCCGAGTGTAAGAACCCTCCAAATACTAATAATGAAAATCGATCGTTGAATCCACAGGTGCAGAAAGAGGTGGGTGGTCAATTGCAGCAACAGCAGCAGGTGGTTACCTCCCAGAATCAGGTGCCAAAACCGCCTTTTCCACAGAACAGAAACTCACAGAAGTATAGTAAGGAATCGGGATTCTACAATGAAGAACAGGTAAATAAACCATCACGCGCTCGCACTGTTTCGCAGTATTGGCTGCAACATGATGAGAATGATTCAGAAATGGATTATTGACGGTGCCGAAGGGAGGAAGAAGAGTGCGTACTTGGCGCAACTCTAGAAGTAGACCAGACAGGACCATTTGTAGATGGGAAGATTAATGAGATGGATTGTGTGAAGCCCCAGCATTGGGTATGCCTGATTATGAAAAAGAATTTGAGTTATATTGCAGTGAAAGAAATGGATATGCACTTTCTGTGTTAATCCAGAAGCATGGAAGATTGAGGAGACCAATTGCATATTATTCATCGATGCTTGATCCAGTAGCAGTAGGCTTACCTGGTTGTCTGAAAGCAGTAGCTGCAACATGTCGAAGTTTGGAGCAGAGTGAAGGAATCGTGATGGGATATCCTTTGAAAGTGTTTGTACCTCATGATGTGGCGATTCTTTTAACAAGGAGTCGTACTCAATATATGACACACAGTCGGCTGACTAAGTATGAGAAAGTCATATTAGGTGCAACGAATGTGAGCCTTGCGAGATGTGTGAATGTGAATCCAGCAACGTTGTTACCAGATGTGGAGAATGTGGAAGTGAGAGATGAAGCAGATCATGATTGTTTGGATGTGCTTGAGTATTGTACGAAACCGCGACCAGACATAAAAGATGTACCTTTGGCAGAAAATGATTATGTAATGTTTGTTGATGGGTCATGTTTGAGAACAGAAGAAGGGGTGTTGAGTGCAGCATATGCAGTGTGCACGGTTTCAGCAGTGATGGAAGCATCCTATCTAAAAGGGGTAAAATCTGCTCAAGTAGCAGAATTAGTGGCTCTGACTCGAGCATGCAAAATTGGGAAAGGTGTGAGAGTGACTGTGATAACTGACAGCCAGTATGGCTTCGGAGTTGTCCACGATTTTGGCCAGTTGTGGCTACAAAGAGGTTTCCTAACCTCAAGTGGAACTCCTATAAAGAATGCTGAAGTGGTTGGAAAGTTGATTGAGGCGATACAGCTGCCTAAACAATTGGCTGTGGTTAAATGTGCTGCCCATAACCAAGGGGAGGATTACGTGACTGTCGGCAACAGATATGCCAATGACATGGCACAGTACTGTGCCAGAAATCAGTATTCAGTCAATCTGGCAAAGGAGAAAGAAATGACTTCCTATTCCTTAATGTTTACTAACGTTGTAGGGACATGGGAAGAAGTGAGACAATTGCAGGAGGAAGCAGGAGATGAGGAAACAAGGCAGTGGGTAAAAGCAAGATGTGCACCAAGGGAAAAGGATCATGTGTGGGTCTATCGAGATGGAAGACCTGTCATGCCTGATAGCATGTTGTCTACCATGGCACGGATGTATCATGGCCAGGGACACATAGGGAGAGATGCTATGATCAGGTCGTTTAAACAGACCTGGTACAACCCAAAATTCAGAATTATATCAGAGAATCTGTGTAAGAGATGTCTAATTTGTCAGCAATACAATCCTGGGAGAAAGACAGTGGTGAGCCTAGGAACTATAGGCCGAGAAGGAGGGCCTTTTACCATAATGCAAATAGATTTCATTGAGATGCCAACATGTAACAGATTGAGGTATGTTCTGGTCATAGTCTGCCTATTCTCCAGGTGGGTAAAAGCATACCCAACAAGGAGAAATGATGGATTGACAGTAGCAAAGCTGATTTTGAGAGAATTCATCCCCAGGTTCGGGTTCCCAGTGACCCTTGAATCAGACAGAGGAGGGCATTTCTATAATGAGATTGTGAAATTGGTCAGTGAAGAATTAAATGTACAACAGAAACTGCACTGTGCCTACCGACCAGAGGCTTCTGGTGTGGTTGAGCAAATGAATGGTACAATCAAAAACAGAATTGGGAAAATGTGTTTAGCAACAGGAATGAAATGGCCTGATGTCTTGCCTCTAGTTTTGATGACCATACGTTCAACCCCAGATAGAATTACAGGGTTAAGTCCTCATGAAATAATCATGGGACGTGCAATGAGGCATGCATATATACCAGTCAACAAACTGATGACGATTTCTGATGACATGGTGTTGGAGTACTGTAAAGGCCTGGCTGACGCAGTCCATTCTGTGTTTCATCAGGTTGGAGCGGATGCCACCACCCTTGAAAAGAAGCCAGCCCATGATCTAAGCCCAGGAGATTGGGTGAGGATAAAGGTCCACAGAAGAAGAAACTGTTTGGTACCCAGGTGGGGAAAACCAAGACAAGTCATTCTGACCACAACAGCTGTGAAGTGTGCTGGACTGAAAAATTGGATCCATGCCAGCCATACCCTGAGAATACCAAATCCAGTGGATTGCAAGGAGAAAGAGTACTATGCCAAATCAGAGTCAAGTACTGAATCAGATAACGAAGAACCAAAAACACAAGAAAATCCTGAAAGGGGGGAAAACGAACCAAAACAGATTTTAGTTCCCAGAAGTGTCTCTCTGAGAAGAAGATTGCAGATTTCAGACAGCTCAGACTCTGAAGACGAGCAAAGGAAGAAAGGTCCTAGAAAAGAACCTAGAAGGAAGGAAGGAAAAGACAAAGAAGAAGCAGTAAAAGAAAGTCAAAGAAAACAAATCCCAGATGAAAAATTGAGAGAAATTCCACCTGAATTAATAGATTTGAATGAAGAAGGGACAGATACAGAGAGAAAGGGACAGATTGCGGAAGACCCCCGAGGAGGTGTAGGGAACTGCAACATCCAGCTAGGTGAAGGGACAAGTAGTCAGAAGGAAGATTGCGTGTCGGAGACCCGAGGAGGGAAAGAAGTAGGGAAACCAGAACAAGTGGTGGATAAAGAGACTGGTGAAAGGGAAAAGCAAGTTGGGACAGAGTCAGAAGAGAGTGAAAACGAAATACCTGAAGGTCGAGTTCTGAGAAAGAGAGCCTGGAGAGAAGAAAAGAATGAAAAGAATGTCAAAGAAAGTAAATTGAAAAGAACTGTAAAACCAGAAGTTTGGCCGAACAAAATAAAGAGACTAAGATATCGATTGTCTCGAGTGAAATCACCAAGAGCTGAACAGGTGAATGAAGTCACGAGTCAGGAAAAATCAAAGGAGGGAGAAACAGTTGTAACCAAAGAGTCCGGAAGAACCAGAAAACCTAACCAGAAGTATAAGTCGCCGGAATTGACGTATGTGGCCCTGCCTGAAGAACCCCAAGAGGCAGACAGTCAAGGAAATCCAGAGGAGGCTTTACTGAAGGTGGTTAAAGAAGAAGAAGAATCAGAAATCCTGAGAGTTCTCTTGTCCGACATTGGAGAAGAAGAAGCGGAGATTCAGGAAATTCTGTATCCCGATTGGGAGAAGGAGGCAAAGGACGATGAGATGCCAAACTGAATAAACAAAAGAAGTTGTTGATGTGGAAAACAATAATAAAAGAAAAGAAGTAGAAAACTAGTGGAACCAAGTAGAAGCTTAGAAGCTTTGAGTTAGACACTGGTCATAAAGTAGAAGAGGCTAAGTCAAAAGACACGGTATATTTTAGCAAAAATGGCTAACACAGATGGTAGTAAAAGTAGATGTACATTCATGAAAAGATGGTGTAAAACATGTTGCTGTTGTACAGGATTATTAATGCTTGTATGGAGCATCCTAGCTCTTGTAATATCATTTAAAGTCACAATAGATACAATAGAAGGACATGGTCAAAACAAAACTAACATAGGTAAAATTTCAAAGGTAGCACCGACTGTAGAAACAAACATTCATTTGCATAAAGATAGGTCTATTAACGATTTTTCTAATAATATATTTTCAAAATTATTGTATGAATATGTAAAGACTATGGATGTAAGGGACTGCTACGTCTGCATGCAGTTACCTCCTTCTGTGGCAGAGGGAGTGACTTATCATCACCTTCCAGCTACTTATGGAATAACATGTAGTGTAATAGCTAGCTTATTTTATGAGTTAGGGAAATTAGAGCATTATTTTTCAGATGTAGATAACATTTTTGCATTAGTGCCTGCTAATAATAAGCTAAATAAGGTAAAACCTGCTAAAGTTTTAGGTGAATTTTTCCTAGAGACTAGTGAACTAACATTAGAAGCTGTGTTTAAATATAATTTGACATGCAGTTTGCAGAAAGAAGAAAATACATTTTTGAATATGGTTGAGGAAAGAAGACATAAGATGCATAAAAAGGCATCAGAAGGAAAGGTCGAGAAAACGGCTTGGGATATAGAAATGAAAAAACATCTGACAAAAGGAGAGTCTACACCAACAATAGCTTTGGATAGGCCTCAGAAAGGAAAATTTTGTATAAGAAGGAATCAAACTGCATATGATAATCTTTTTGTAGGTAATAGTGAGTGCCATGATACATACCGAATCATGGGTGGATGGGGATTTAAAGGTGGAAGAGATCCAGTATTTCCTGGAATATATTTTATCTGTGGGAACAGGGCATATTATCGTTTGCCAGACCATTGGTATGGCACATGTTATGTAGGCCTGGTATTTCCGAAAATCTTTCACATGGACAGAGAAGAGGGTGTAAATAGTTTAAATAGTCATTTAGTGCGAAGAAAGAGAGAATCTTGGGCAGAAATTGTGGGTGACATCTTTTGTGCATTGATACTGGCAGTGGGAATAACTCTGAATGCAAATAAAATTAGAAGATTGTCTACAGTAGTGGACCACTTGTCAACAAGCACTGCTCATGGATTTTTATTGGTTAATACTGAAATGGTTGCCATGCGTGCTATGGTAATGCAAAATCGACTTGCCCTTGACATTCTATTGGCAAAAGAGGGTGGAGTTGTGGAATGCTGAAAGTTCAACATTGTTGCACTTACATTCCATACGAGAGTAAAGATCTAAATGTTTACATTAAAAATATTACTGAATTGCATGATGAACTTGTACCACTGGAGGCTGAAGATGTATGGACAAGAATGGGAAAGAAAATAGCTGCTATTAATTTTTTTTTAGCTAAAATAGGTAGTACTGTTATAGGTAAAATTTTGTTTCCATTAACATGTGTGATAGTTGCAGTATTAGTAATAAGATTGGGGTGTATGTGTTGCAGGAAAAAGAAAACAAATAATAAAATAAAAAGAGATAAACTTAGGAGAAAAGGAAAAGATCCAGAAAAGGATTTAGAAGAAATAGCCTTAGATGAGTAGAAAGACAGTATGTATAAAAAAGCAAAAAAAGATGAATATGAAGAAACTGAATTTTGAGCTATGAGTAAGAAGTCATTTCAAATTTCCGTAAAAGGGTACTAAATTTGGGTGTTTGTGGTGATAAAATCACCAAAGGGAGGAGGGAGAACCCGGCGAAATAGCCTGGGGTCCCCTTCGATAGTAAAACCTGCATGTGTCCTTCTCCTTGTGCTGGAGTGAGGTTTTCTCTAAGAATCGTATACCTTCTCCAATTTATCATTTTAAAATTAAAATGAATAACTGATTAATATTAATAGTATTAATGGTTTGCTGTGTTTGAATAATCAACAAGGGGGAAGGGGATTGTGTGGTGTTGAGTTTTAGGTCCTCTCTACTGGTAAAACATTTATTGGAGATGGCCTCCCATCATGCTCCCTCCCCAAATGAGATTATTATTTTACCCCTAGGCTACTTTTACAGACCAGTAAGGGTCTTGTCCCACAAGCAGTACCGTGTTCCGCATAATGCACCCCAGCAGGGTCTGCAGCCTATTATGTCACACAACCGTTTTTCTGTTCTATCTACCCTGGAGGATAATGACTGACTGAGGGATGGCATCGACCTCCCCTGGTCTGGTGTGTCTGGGAGTTTATTGCCATCCTGTTGGGAGCTACCTGCTCAAATGAACTTAATGGCCCAAGGAGAAAAATCTGCTCCAACCTTAAACCCCACACTTGGAAGTTCACCAAGTGCCTGTCCTGTTTACCATTCTTACCTGGCCAACCAGGAGGGGAATACTACATCTGATCGCCATAATCTAACGATCTCCTCCTGGAACATAGCTGGTTTACAATCCAGATTGGTTGTACCTGATTGGGTGACCTTCGCCGAACAGGCGGATATATGGTGTTTCCAGGAGACCTGGGCGGTAGAACCCATATTTCGAGTAGGGTATGTGAATGTTTTTAAACCAGCAATTAAGGGCCCTAGAGGTAGACCGGTGGGAGGCCTGTCCACTTGGGTACGCCAATGTGAGGGCATCACAGTCGTGGAAGTCCCGACTGATAACCCTGACATTTTGGCCATCAGGGTCACCTCCACAAAGGGCCTTAATATCCTCATTATTAATATCTATGTGAGGGGCCTTCCAGGAGGCAAATGCTCCCCGAGGGTCTATCTTCTGGAACAATTACTTAGTACTGCACCCAGAGATGGTCATAGGGTGGTGGCAGGTGATTTTAATACTTGTTTCGAACCCCTGGGGGATGATGATGGTAAACTGACTGAGGCTGAGGATTCCGTGTGGGGAATTCCTCAACTGGAATTAAATCCCATTAGGAAATGGACTCAGGCAGCCCTTTATGTGAAGGGCTTGTGCCTTGAAAAGGGCTTGAGGGCTGTTAATGGCAGAACGATTTCGGACAGGTCTGTGAAGCTTACTTTTAACGACGGTAGAAGCGGGAGTAGAATATATTATATCCTGGTTAATTGTGAGTTGTGGCCGGCCGTTATAGATATGGTGGTGTCAGATAGGTTAGAAAGTGACCAT
The DNA here is from genome assembly GCF_964204655.1 of Triturus cristatus. Lineage (NCBI taxonomy): Eukaryota > Metazoa > Chordata > Amphibia > Caudata > Salamandridae > Triturus > Triturus cristatus. The sequence goes on from NC_140584.1 coordinate 21,587,792, forward strand.
AACCCTCTGACTCTGTCTTTATCTGATAGTAGTTTTACTGGCCCCCGCTCCGACGATGGTAGCTCTGCGTACGCGCAAGCTATCCTGACCAATGACCTGAGAAGGGTCCGTTGGCCAAAGATTGCCTCCAATGCACCCGTTCGGGCTGCTATTAGGAATATGGTCAGCTCAGCTATGTGCCAACTGACCAGATGTGAGTCTGAGAAAGGGATTAAGCGCAGCATTCCGGGTATCCATAGAGAAATATTTGAGGGGCTTAAAACTTTTTTTATTAAAAGCATCCCTGCTAATGGTAAGAACAAATGCTTGAGGGAAAACTCGTGGTTTGATGCAGGCTGTAGAGCGTTTCGCAATGCTTTAATAATAGCCATCAAATCTAGGCTACCGGAAACCATTAGGAGCTGTAGAGCTGCGTATAAAACTGCCCAAAGAAAAGCAAAGGAAAATTGGGATGGAACACGTTGGAGTGAGCTATACGAGGCGTTTGAGGGTAGAAATATGTGTCAATTTTGGCACCTCCTCAAATGGGGTAGGAATCCGCAGGATATGACCCCGGTTACTTATGTCGAACCTGAACAGTGGGTTAGCTTTTTTGAAAACCAGTTTAAGTCCAGGGACGGGCCAGAAGTTGATTCATGGTCATATAGCGGCGTTGAAGTTTTACAGTTTGCCCCCAGTGAAGTAGCTACAATCTTGAAATCTCTCCCGAGTGGCAAAGCCCCGGGACCTGACTGTATTCCCGCAGATCTATTTAAGCAGGAGCAGGATCTATGGGTCCCTTATCTGACCACTCTAGCAAATGCTTTGGCTAGGGGAGCATCGGTTCCGGATTCTTGGTTCGGGGCGGAGATTTTGCCGATCTATAAGAAAGGTGATCGCTCCGCCCTGGCCAATTATCGGCCGATTAGCCTCATAGACGCTGTTCAAAAAATCACAGCTCGCTTGCTATTGGGTCGGATAACGAGTTGGATTTCCGAAACTGACATATTAACGCCCCTACAGGCGGGTTTTCGGACGCATGTCAGAACCATTGATCAAGCCTTCAGGTTTATGCTTTTATACTGGAAGGAAGTACATCTTGGGGGTGGCATGCTTTTTGCAGCCTTTGTGGACCTAAGGTCTGCATTTGACTCTGTGCCAAGGACCAAATTGTGGGAAGTCCTTCGGGAGATGGCTATGCCACTAGAATTACTGCGGTTGTTGATCAATCTGCATGCACACACATATGCCCAGGTTCGCTGGGGAAAACCAGGGGAGGTGACAGCAAGATTTGAGGTGTCCAAAGGGGTTAGACAAGGTTGTGTATTAGCCCCCACCCTGTTCTCCTTGTTTATTAACGGAGTAATTAAATATTTCTTAAATTTCCCGACAGATGCACCCTCCTTAGCTGGCATGAAAGTCCCCTGCTCATGTTCGCGGATGACACCCTTATAATTTCGAAAACACGTCAGGGGCTACAGGTAGCACTGTCCCGGTTCGGGTTGTTTTGCCGCGATCATGAGATGGAGGTAAACGTGGGGAAGACCAAGTTTATGGTCCTTCGTGGTGCCCGTCCAGTAAAAGCCAGGGTTGAAATGGGTGGTGCTACTTTAGAACAGACATCCACCTTTACCTACTTGGGGGTTACTTTCAGTGATAATCTAAGATGGATCTTTTCAGCCTTAAGCATTCACAACTAGGTGGAGCCTTACTTAAAGAACACAGGCAATCTATAACTAAGCCTATGGCCCCCCTGATCAAAATTTACGGGTCTAAAATACTCCCCGCTGTAATGTATGGTGCTGAATTATGGGGGTTTAGCAATCTGGAATCCCTGAGGGTGGCACAAAATAAATTTCTAAGGTCTGCAGTAGGGCTACTTCAATCATCCCCACGTATTCCCCTCCTATATAACCTAGGTTGTCAGCCTGTTGTGGACATGGTGCGGTATAGGCCACTGGCGTTTTGGCGACGCCTATGGACCACCCCAGAACTGTCCTTATATGCTAAGGCACTGCTAGAAGTTAAAGCCCTTGGGGGTTCCCGTAGAATTAGCTGGCTGTCTGAAATCAAAACCATCTTGACTGACATGGGCATGGGTGAATTATGGACTAATCCTGTGACGGCTGTCTTCCCCCCGAAAAAGATCTTTAAGGACACCTACTGGCAATGGATCAAAGGTAAGTGTCATGCTTCCTTGACTGGCAGCTCTCTGACTATAACATACTTGGCTGTCAAGGACGAATCCTCCTTTGAGGTGTATTGGGATGTAATAACAAAGCAGCAGGATCGGAAATTATTCCATCAATTCAGATTAGGTACCCTCCCGTTATGCTGTTTTACTAAAAGTTGGAACATACCTGGTAATGACATATGTCCCATATGTGAGGATCAGACTGAAACAGTCGACCATTTCTTATTTGTTTGTCCTGAGTACCTCCAACCGAGACGGTTGTGGTTGCGCCCTGTATGCCGCGAATTGGGCGTTAGATCAGCACAGGCGGCCAGCAGAATACTAAAGTCTGACACATCAATATTTGTGGTTATTGGTGTGGCAAAATTTATTAGTTGCTACTAACCACAGGGGAACCCTACTCACAAGGAACCAGGGTATTACGTAATGTAAAAAGACAAAGGTTCCAGTGGATGATAAGGAATTAGTATAAATGATAATACTGCACAATCGCAATAACACTGTAAGGACTATAGTGTCAGGGGGCAAAATAAATTCTCTACACAGTACATTCAAATAATTATTTATGAAAGACAGCAATCAGTATATACACTTCATTAAATCAAAACCGCAAAACTTGTGCGTAGTGTTCCCAAGTGAAACATGGAACCAAAAAGTGACTGTACATTGTGAAACAAATTTCATGATACAAGGTTTCCATAAAATTATGTAGAATTGCCAATTGGATACAATTTAACGACAGTCCACATATACAATGATGCAGACTGGGTAATGGTCTGTCCTACACTCGGTTCGACGGCGTTTCGACCCTTCTTCAAATGTAGGGTCTCTTCAGGACTGTCAATACAGGGAAATCTGAGTTATGAAATTATTCTTAGTGACGTTGTGGTGCCTTGTGAAAAAGTGAAAAAGGAGAGGAAATGAACTCACGCGAGTACCCAGCCGGGTTCTCACGAGATGAACAGTGGTTTTGCTTTGATGTCTAGGGTCTTGCTAACGCTGCGATGTGCAGACTTTCCATAAAAACTTCCTTCAGTGTTGCCTCATGTACACAGTATGTAAAATCATGGTGGAATAGTTCAATAACTAGTAACGAACCCAGATCCAGGGAGTTAGCAGCGTTATCCGCGGAGATTCGTCCGCCCGCATTATATATTGAACTATTCCACCATGATTTCACATACTGTGTACATGAGGCAACACTGAAGGAAGTTTTTATCGCGTGAGTTCATTTCCTCTCCTTTTTCACTTTTTCACAAGGCACCACAACGTCACTAAGAATAATTTCATAACTCAGATGTCCCTGTATTGACAGTCCTGAAGAGACCCTACATTTGCAGAAGGGTCGAAACGCCGTCGACCAGTGTATAGGACGGACCATTACCCAGTCTGCATCATTGTATATGTGGACTGTCGTTAAATTGTATCCAATTGGCCGTTCTACATAATTTTATGGAAACCTTGTATCATGAAATTTGTTTCACAATGTACAGTCACTTTTTAGTTCCATGTTTCACTTGGGGACACTACGCACAAGTTTTGCGGTTTTGATTTAATGAAGTGTATATACTGATTGCTGTCTTTCATAAATAATTATTTGAATGTACTGTGTAGAGAATTTATTTTGCCCCCTGACACTATAGTCCTTACAGTGTTATTGCGATTGTGCAGTATTATCATTTATACTAATTCCTTATTATCCACTGGAACCTTTGTCTTTTTACATTAAATTTATTAGTTGGGCATGGCTTCTACGGAACCGGCGTATTAGTTACAAACTTCCTGGCCCCATATAATGCTGAGGCTATTGTGGTGTAGGTCTTAATCAGATTCAAGTCGTCGATAAATTGTAATTTAATATCTTTTTATTACTGTTTTTAATGTGTTATTTATTAATTGGTTCACTTTGTTTATTGTGCTAATTTTATTCCTTTTTAATTAACTGTACCGATGAAATGTTAATATGTCTTTTATGATGGAATATTCGAAATAAAGACTTTTTTGACTTGACTTTGACTTGAATAATCAACATTACTAATTAGAAAATACACGTGGGAATCGCATTTGCATGGCCTGATTGATACGTAAATTAATTTTCGTATGCATACTAATATGAGATATTTAGAATTTGCATGTTATATGTTGCCTTTGTGATGTAATTTGTGAATCGTGCTTTAAAATTGTGAGTATAAACCGCAATGCGTGTTGCTTTTGCTAGATAAATACACACACATAAAGGGTTTAGAAAGGGAATAACATTTTAATAGTCATTTCCATGTATTAATTACGTTTTGTGTCTCTTTGCTTAAGTTGACCTTTCTGGAGTGGCCACAAAATGGCTGCTATTCCTATTTTGACGGACGGACGAGATACAGAAGTCACTGAGTGAAGTGCGCCTGCGCTAAAAGATGAGCAACAATAACCTCGTCCTGACCCCAGGCAGACTGCACTCGTGAAGGTCGCACCGGGAGGAGTGCCAATCCTCAGACAATGGACTTCCTTAAACTAAGAACTGTTATAACTGATGACACCATGGACACAAACCCGTATGGGAATCAACATGCCCTGAATGGACTAAGAAATTATTGCATATTATTTAATAAATTGAGAACTACATCTAATGAAACATTGAACGCATGGGAACTAGGAAGAATGATCCTGGTTCCACCAATGAAATTTGTCTAAAAACATGTAACATTTTGTTGTTAATTTTACTATAAAAGAAGTAGACTAGAGAGGGTCTAGGGTGAGTCTTCTATTGCGCTTTATCAGATTTCCAGACGTTATGCTGATGGAAAGGGCAGTGACACTGCTGGTCAGCTGCTTACCAGAGACTCTGACGGACTGATCAGATGCCTAATTAATTACGAACTGATTGATCGATTTATGGGCATAGAGACGAAAGATCTGAAATTGACATAGAGGACGTCATTTAGCCAGATTAGGTAAATATGCGAATCAAATTATTGAATGCTTTATGATTTTTCTTATGCTTTATTTGGATAAACATTGCAATTCATTATAAGAACTGTGTCGGGTTATCATTTAGAAGTGTATTGATGTATATTCTTTAGAAGAATTAAGTGTCGCTCTACCCAGGAACTAAGCTGATCCATGGCCTATCCATGGGAGGAACTGCTAGGTTAGAAGTTCGAGACCCTGGTGAGGTAGGGAGGAATAGGTGAACTTGTTACTCATCAGGGATTTGTGTATTTCCTCCCATTCCAGCGTATGGAATAAAAGGGATTCTCCTCTCTCTCTCTCTCGGACCATTGATCTAAAGTAGAATGAATGATTGGTGCTATGGGCCCCACCAGTGAATGAATGAATGAATGTGGTTGTTGAAGAAGATCTGTGGTCTGTTGACGTAGGGAGGGGATTTTTGGTATTCAGCGCTGGAGCAGTTTTTTGCACTCTCACTCCACTCCTATCGCCGTGCACCCTCATTATTACAGTAGAAGTGATTCACGAGTGCCTTCCTCACTCCCTTTCCCTTGCAAAGTATACACTGCTTCACAACACTTACAACTCCTCTCTCCTTCCTTTCATGACACGGAGCTGAAGCTACCCTACAGACGACGTCAGGACGGGAGGACAGGGCAAAGACCAGGAGAAGAGAGACCTCCTAAAGAAGGAAGAAGTTCTCGGAGTGGACTCTTGACCTTTAACCCTGGCTTCCCATAGAAGGCGTGTATTAGGGAAAATGAAACCTTCATTGCCTCGAGTCTGCGTTCGTGTCCCTTATTCCATCCCGCAACAAGTGGTGGAGAATGCGGGCATTATAACATCACCCATCAGTAACCCCATGATGGACGCCCTGATACAGCACCTAGTAAAGGAACAAAAGAAGCTAGAATGGGCAGTAGAAAGACAGATGACGTCGGCGCAGGCCAATCGCGACGGCTTCAAAAATACCATATCAGCACGGATGGAGGGGATACAGAAAATGGTATCAGAAGCACCCTCCCCCATGTCCAGAGACTATCGGGGTAACCCTCCTGGACCTTCTGAGGTATCGTTACAGAAGTACGTACAAGGTGAGGACCCCAACGCCTTTTTGGTAAACTTTGAGCGCGCAGCCCGTGCATGTGGTTGGCCTGAGGAAAAATGGCCCTTCTTCCTAACCCCATTACTAACCGGAGAAGCACAGGCCGCAAATCAAGTGGCAAACGCCACTGAAGATACCCCATATGTGGAATCAAAGACGTTATCTTAGACTACCTTGGTCTTGACGCAGAAGCATGTCGAGTACGTTTTAGAAAGGAAAAAGGACTGGTGGGAGAAAACCCCAAAACACTGTACTTCCGCCTCAAGATGGCCGCGTATAAATGGCTTCGTCCCTCCACGAGTACTAAGGAGGAAATCATGAACTGCATATATTTAGAACAGTTTCTTGAGGCACTACCTTACAACACACGGAGATGGCTAAGACAGCACTCCCATCTTACCCCTGAACAAGCAATTGACATGGCTACGACATACTCGAGGGCCCAACCTCCAAACACCATTTGGGAAGCAGAGAAACATCTGCGCCCTTTCCCCTTGAAGGCTGATAAGAAAACACGATCTTCGCTCGAACCTGCTAAACCTAAACCCGCCAAGACTGAGATTCCCACGTTCTGGGACCCCCAGTGTTTCGACTGTGGGGAATGGGGCCATATCGCCCTCCTCTGTCCCCGGCGTAAACCAGTGGAGGAGCCCATAGAAGTAGGATATTTCCCTAAAGCCATCTCATATACTGCCGAGATGGGAGACGCGTTCCGTGTTAGTGTACAGGTGAATGGGAGGGAGGTAAAAGCACTCCTAGATTCCGGGTGTAAACAATCCGTTATATTACAGGTTCTCGTACATCCCAGTAAAGTTATCCCCCACACTCAAGTACATATTAAATGCGTGCATGGGGACATTAGACCTTATCCTTTGGCTTCTGTGGTTAAGTATCCTAAATTGACCTCCCCCTGTAGAGTTAAGGTAGGGGTGTTAGGGGCCTTACCTGAAGACCTGATCATAGGCACAGACAACCCTGAATTCCTGACCCTTTTTCAGCACACTTTGTCCACACATCAGGCGTGTTCCTCTAAACCCCAAAGCGCCCTCCTTACTCCAGAACCATGGATAATGGACCGAAGCTTTAAGTTTGCCCAAGCCAATGACGCTACTTTGTTCAATGCCTGGGAATCTGCCCACGTAAACCAGAGTAACCCCTCTCCAACCTACCCCTGGTTTCTCATACAGGAAGGACTGTTGTATCGACAGGGAAATCCCGATGATCAGCCGCAACTTCTGGTCCCCAAGACCTTTAGGGACCAAATACTCTTTTTCGCTCATTCACTTATTACAGCAGGGTATACTGGAACCGAAAAAACAACGCAAAACATATTAAGGAACTTCTTCTGGCCAGGGATCTACAAAGACATCCAAACCCATTGTCAGCAGTGTGGGGTCTGTCAAAAGAAGAACCTACAACGTCCACCCGCCGTTCCCTTGCAGCCTTTGCCGATTGTAGGGACTCCATTCGAGAGGGTTGGAATGGACCTCACTGGACCCCTACCAAAAACCCAAAAAGGGAACAGTACGCCCTCGTTATAGTTGACTATGTGACCCGTTTCCTGGAGGCCTTTCCTCTAATGGCACCTACCACCCGGAACATCGCTGATAGGATGGTAGAGCTCTTCTTGAGGGTGGGATTGCCAAAAGAGATCCTCACGGACCAAGGTACACCCTTTGTATCCCGCCTGATGAGGGAGGTATGATGCTCCTTGGATTTAAATCAAATCCGGACATCCGTCTATCATCCCCAGACAGACAAACTCGTAGAATGACATAACAGGACGTTGAAGACAACATTGAAGAAGATACTCTCAGTAGAAGGTAGAGAGTGGGATCGCCTGCTACCCCTGGCCTTATATGTAATCCGAGCACAAGTCCAGAGCAGCTTGGGCTGGTCATCCTTCGAGCTCCTCTATGGAAGACAGCCACGGTCCTTATTGGATATGACGAAAGATGCGTGGGAACAGGAAGAAACCACAGAGACTCGAACGGTACTAGAATACACCCAACAGCTAAAAAACAAAATAGGAAAACTCAGCGAAATAGCGTACTCGCACCTAGACCACTGTAAGAAACAGCAGAAGGCCTTCTACGACAAGGGAAAAAAATGGAGAAAACTAACCTTAGACGATTAGGCATTAGTTCTCCTCCCTTCTTCTACTAGGAAGTTCCAGTCCGAGTGGCTAGACCCCTACAAAGTCGTAAAAATTATAGGGAAGACGACATATCAGCTACAGATAACCCCGACGAAAAGGCAGACCGATCACATAATCTTAATTAAAAAATGGTTGTGCCCCATACCCAAAAATGCCCACCTGACCCTACCGACCCACGAACCTCTAGGAAACACATTGTGGGAACTGGTCATCAATGAGGAGCTCACTGGGAAAGAACAGGAAGAATTGCTCACAACCCTACAGCCGTTTGCTTCCACATTTTCTAACATCCCAGGAAAAACAGATCTGGCCGAGCATTGTATAGAAATGATCCCAGGGAAGATCGTCAAGCAACGTCCATACCGAATACCTGCAGCCAAAAGGGACATGATACGAAAAGAGGTACAAGATATGTTGCGCTTGGGTGTCATAAGACCCTCCAGAAGCAACTGGTCCTACCCAATAGTAATGGTACCAAAACCCGACGAATCCACCCGGTTCTGTATGGATTTCCGCGTCTTAAATGACATCTCCGCTTTTGACGCATATCCAATCCCTAGGGTCGATTAATTGATCCAAAAGCTGGGGGATGCTAAGTACATCACTACCATTGACCTGACCAAGGGATATTGGGAGGTACCCCTAAGGGAAGAAGACCGCCACAAGACAGCCTTTTCCACTCCAGACGGCCTATATGAGTTTAATGTGCTCCCCTTTGGGCTTCATGGAGCGCCAGCTACATTTCAGCAATTAATGAATACCGTCTTACAAGACCACTAGTCGTTCTGTTCGGCCTACTTGGAAGACATTGTGGTCTTCAGCGATACGTGGGAGACGCACCTAAGGCACCTCCAGACCATTCTTCGTGCCCTCGAATGAGCTGGGCTACATGTCAACTTCAAGAAATCCAGAATAGCATTTCAGAAAGTACGTTACCTAGGCTACTTGCTAGTAGACGGAGCAATAGCGCCTCAGAAAGAAAAGATTAGAACCAACGCAGAAACATCATTCCCCACTTCCAGAAGAGAAATGAGAGCCTTTTTAGGTCTAGTAGGGTACTACCGCCGCTTCATCCCACAGTTTTCAGAAATAGCGGCACCCCTAACAGACACCCTAAGGAAAGAAACAAGCCCCCGTTGCCTAGCGAACCCAACCACCCAAATGATAGACGCCTTCCATGCTTTAAAACACTCCATCACATCCAGTCAAATCGTATCTGCTCCCAACTTCAATAAACCCTTCATCTTGCACACGGATGTATCAAACTATGGCCTGGGTGCCGTACTGTCCCAGGTAGCAGATGATGGGATTGAACTCCCAGTGTTATACATAAGCAGGAAGTTGTTTCCTAGGGAGACCAAGTACCCCATCATTGAACGGGAATGTCTGGCTATTAAGTGGGCTATAGACAAACTCCGCTATTACCTCGAGGGCCGACCATTCACCTTGTACACAGACCATGCCCCTCTACAATGGATGGCCCAGAACAAGGCTCAGAACCCTAGGGTCCTCCGTTGGTTTTTATCCCTACAACCCTTTTCCTTTAAAGTGTTCCATAGAAAAGAGAAGGACAATGGGAACGCTAATTTTCTATCCCGTGTGTTCCCTCTCCACGATCAGAAGAATCCAAGAGGGGGGGAATGTGACAAGGGGGGGCCGGAACGGGATGAAGACAGAACAATTGTGGACTGGTGAAGCCCGACACCCCTATCTTCCCCTCTTGTTCCCCTGCAGCCGGATGACTGGACCTCATCAACCCGCGATACGAAGTTTCATCACACAGAAGGATACAGCGGGCCCTTTAACTGGGATTGCCCAGAAAAGATAGACACTCCCCCACGCAGTGACGTCATCCCGCTCAGGCCAATAAGGGGTTGGAGTTCCCCACCGCTGGTGTGTGGCTACACCGGACAGAGGAAAGCAGAAGACGAGGAAGACGCCAAGAACGAGGAGAGCAGACCCGTACAGAGAGACGTTTGGAGCGGTGCTGTCAGAACATCAGACTCCCCGGGAGAGCAGGAGGCCAACGGCACCGCTCTTCGCCCAGCCACACTCCAGGAGGAGCGTGGCTTACCCAGGTACGAACGCGTCTCGTGGGCTGGGTCAGGAGGAAGGAGAACCCGGCGAAATAGCATGGGGTCCCTTTCGATAGTAAAACCTGCGTGTGTCCTTCTCCTTGCACTCTCACTCCACTCCTACCACTGTGCACCCTCCCTATTACAGTAGAAGTGATTCACGAGTGCCTTCCTCACTTCCTTTCCCTTACAAAGTATACACTGCTTCACAACACTTACAACTCCTCTCTGCTTCCTTTCATGAGACAGAGCTGAAGTTATTCCCCTACAGACGACGTCAGGATGGGAGGACAGCGCAAAGACCAGGAGAAGGGAGACCCCCTAAAGAAGGAAGAAGTTCTCGGAGTGGACTCTTGACCTTTAACCCTGGCTTCCCATAGAAGGCCTGTATTAGGGAAAATAAAACCTCCATTGCCTCGAGTCAGCGTACGTGTCCCTTATTCCATCCCGCAACATCAACCAAACAAAAGCTTGTCATTTACTAGACTGTGCTGCACATGAGAACTACTTCCAGGTAGGTGGAGAGCTATCGATCGCTCCTGATAGACCATGCATCTTGTAGAGGTTTCTCAGATATATTTGTTAGTCTACACCCTTTTTATAAGCATGCAACTCATTTTTCACCCGATTTAAATCAGTATGTCAGTTGATTTATGATTTTACTAAGACTGGTAGTCAGCTTTAGCCTTCAAAGATCTGATCAGTGATTTTATAAGGTTACATTGTTACTGAACATTTAATCTAACTATATTGTTACTTTAACCTTTGTTTTTTTTTCAGAGTGTAGAAAAGTGTCCTTTTTGTATGATCTCCCCCCTCCCAGTTTTTGCTCCAATGCTGATGGTTATGACTCTGAAAGTGCACTAGAGTCTGCTGCCCAGGTCCTTTTGCCAGTGCTCTTACCCTAAAACAGATACATGTGAATTGGTGAACCCAATTAGTAAGAACATTAACCCTTATAAGTCCCTGGTAAATGGTACCGATGGTACACAGGGCATGGAGTTAAAGGGGTCATCAGGGCCTGAGGCACTGTTTGTGCCACCCTGAGTGACCCAAGTAAACAGAAGATAGCAGTCCTGCCTTTGCTCAACCTTGACGCACTTTATTTTTATAAATGAATTTCATGTTAATGTATATGTTCTTGACTATTGCAAAATGGTAGAACAATATTATTCCTTTTTATTCATTATACTGCTGGTACTATATCTCTGTTGCTGTGTTACAGTTGTAACAGCGCACTTATTCTTCATGAGACGAACTACGGTACAATAAATTCTTATTGTAAAAACGCTCAACTGTTTCTTCTCTGCATCTCTCCGAGAGCAAAACAAGCATGCACGAGTGACTGGGTGAAGGGTAGTGTATTGTTTCCACAAGTCTGAGATTATTGTGTTCTGAGGTTGCAAAAACTAATCTCTCTGTTAACAGAAGATTCTAGTAGCACTACGAGCTAGCTAATGTGAAAACAGGCTAACATATTCGGTGGGGGTGTACAGAGTCAGTCTGCCACCAGGCTCACAGTTTATGTTATCCGCAAATGCGTAGGTCCTGCATAAAGGGTACTATTGGAACTACACTACAAAACAACATGCCTCATCACCTCTGACACAATTCTTGTGTTGAGGACAATGTGGCATGCACCTAGGTAGCTACCTTAGAGGTTGCCCACCTGGTTGCCCCAGCCCTTTCATATGCTCTGGCTGCCAGCCCGCAGCGGCTGCCGCCAAAACAGCAACTCTCTCAGGAGTCAGAAACAAGGGCCTGGAAAAGAAGGAGGTCCAAGGCCGGACAGGCCATACTAAGCACTGGGCATTTCCTTGGTGGGCCGCAGGGGTGGCGGCCAGTTTTGTGGCCGCGGGGCCTCTTTTCTTACAGGGTACCGATTTTGCAGCAGTGCTGCAATACTGCCCCCGGTAAGAAAAGCGGGAGCGGTGCTTCTTGCTACCACCCCTCCCCCCTGCTCCCAGGGCCAGTCGAGCAGCACCTGCCAGAGCTGGTTGCTGTTTTCAGTCCGGCCCTGAGGAGGTCACACCTCCCTCCCTGACAGGATGACTAGTAAAGAGGCACTGAAAAACAAAGCAAACCACTCCTTCCTTAGAAAATTCTTTCTTCCACTTCAGATGTTCTAGGAAGGCAGAATATTTTCTTTAAATAACCCTCACCCACCAGGGCTTTCCCTTAAAGGCATGCTTCACCATTGGGTTCTTCCCGTTCCGCTGTGGATGGGGTTTCTTAGAGGGATTAAAAATACCTGGCTAGTAGGAAAAATCCTATTTATTTACACCGCTATATGGTATAATTAAAAAAGGGGGGAAAACTGAAACTCAATGTCCCTGAGTTTCACTGTTCAACATGTTTCAAGCCTGATTCTAAAGCTATTGTTCAGGACCAAGGATTTCTACTCCCTGATACCACTACTGTTATCATGAAGTTCACTGCATGCTGATAAAAACATGTAAGAATAAATACCAATACATACAGAACCTAATTGGTGTTATTTCTTGAAAATCAGCAAATGTACATGAAGGGAAATAATTAATAAAATATGGCACGAGGGCCATGTTACACCCATTATGCTTAAAAACACTACACCATTCTTGAATGTGTGATATATTTTTCGGGTAAAATAAGTGGGCACATTTAGTGATACCTTCAAACCGTTGGGCATAGAAACATATGCAAACACACACATCTCTATTTGTCATAATTGACAAAAACATACATTTTATTAGCTTTGATGAGGCATCATGAGACCAAAACCAGGGAGAGAGATGCTATTGAGTCAAGCATATTCATGAAGGAAAAAAAACAGAAAAGCGGCTCCACTGTACTTACTCCGTCAAGGCTGTTCCTTGGGAGTGGAACAGGAAGAACCCAATGATGAAGCAGCCACCAAGGGGAAACCGTGGTGGGTGAGGGTTATTTAAAGAACATTTTCTGCCTCCTAGAACATCGAAGGGGAAGAAAGAAGTTTCTAGGGACGGAGTGACACACTTTGTTTTTCAGAACGACGATTTGGAGGACCAGTCCCTCTCTGTATTTATCTCCTCTACCTACCATCTTTGTTGTTTGGTAGATAGTGAAGTGGCACATCAAAGAAGTAAGCTTCAAAGCTTACACCGCCTGTGATATGCAACCAGGGTGCCTCCCAAAGGAAAAAATAGTCGTCCCCCTGCCACCAGGCACATTGAAGCCTGGGCAGGTGAGATTGTTATGTAGTCAGGATGTGTACACCTCCAGAAAGCTAGCCACACTTTTATGGTGAGCTACCTGGTCTGTACAGCTAAGGAAGATTCTGCAAATTTTTAAAAGTGGTAAATAGAGTTTTATGGGAAGAAAAGGTGACACGCACCCCAAATGTGGTCAACGCAGGGGCAGATTAGTTGCTGGTGCTAGTAGCCCATTTGCTACTTGCACCCACACCCCTAAATCAATGATTTAAGGGGAACCTCTGGTACCAGAATCGTTGTTCTGATACAACTTGCAACAAAGAACAAAGAAGAGACCTGAGTGTCATAGTCCCATACCTACAGTCTTGACATAACCTTCCAGTGCTCTCGTAAGGGTTCTGTTCTGTACCTGGAGTTACTGTGTGTTTGTTTCTTTGTATTGACCTGATTATGTCTGCTATGTGACACCGAGACTGTGAGTCTGTGACAACAGAATTGTCACAAAGCAAAGGAGGGATACTCTGCACCTGTGGCAACTATCCTGAATCTTCACGACTGTGACCCAACCTGGACCAAAGACCGGTTCCCCCAGATAGAGTAACTCCTTTGACAGCCAATGGAAACTCCAGACTCCATTGGATGAGGTGCACTAGTACTCTGCAGCCTGCAGGTAAAAACAATGTACCAGAAACAAAAAATTGCTGGCCACCAAGTCCTCCGAGGGATCACCCAAAAGCAGATGGTTCAGTGCAGTGTGCGAAATGCAGCCCTGACCTCCAGCAAGTTTCAGATAGATACTGTCACATGGTCAGGATAGACGCAGTTAGAAACGTTGCCATTTGCATGCTCATATTTCTTAAGTTGCCTTATCTTTTACACAATGTGACTTTTGACCTACATTTGTGTGCGTGACCATGCAGGATAACATTCTCTAAATCTGTATTGCTTACATTTCCAATTTGTAGGCACACTATCATGACACCTTTAACATTCAGTGCAAGGGATAATGTTCACTGCACAAATGTTATTTATGTTATTGTCCGGAAGGCAACAATGCTATCCAACTAGAATAAACAAATGCGGCCTGACAGGTATAACGACATGGCCACATGGGTGGTATTATTATATATACACAAAGAAACACTTCCTTGTTTAGACAGAGGAGCACTCAGCTGACACTGTGAGGTCACTACATGTAGGAATTCCAGCTCAGCTGATTCCTGCTTACCAACACAAAGGATGTCCAGCTCTTCAACAAGAGGGACAGCCTGATGACACCCGTAGGTAATGGGGAGTTAGACCACCTGGGCAGGGATTAGGTAGATCACTCACCCTAGGCAAAAACAGGTTAGGGAGCGCTAGGTAGAAGTACACTATACACCGTACATATATGCCCACATATATTATCTGTCTTAGCACAATGGTGGAAATGTTAATCGTTTTCACTATTCTAGTAACACTCATTACTCTAATCTGTTTCATTCTATTTATTATTGCAGCACACACATTTTATACAAGAATCACAATGCTTCAATGAATATTGAAACATATGCTGAGTATTTCTTGTGTATTTCTTTGGGTATGCATGAGAATCCAAATAAAATGATTCTATATCTGTTACCATTATTTTTGGGGGGGAATCTGGGTTTTAATGTTCTGAGATTGCACACACATATTTGGTGCCCTATAAGGTTAGGGGTCCAGATGGTGCTCTGTGGACCAACATGGAGACAGGCAAACACATCCTGAGGGTGTGCATGGAATCAGTCTGTCACAATCCTGAAGTTAATGTTGTCTGACAAATGCACAGTTTTACCGGTGAAGTACAAGCCGTACAACACGGTGCTTCCAACGTTATAGTTTGGGCTCTTCTTTAATGGATCACCTACCCAAAGACCTCTACTCACCTCTTAATAGGAGATGTCCTTGGTATTAGGGAACATTTCTCATCAGCTGAATGGCACTCACAGCATAACTGCTAACTTGTAATGCCCTAATCCACAGGAGCGAAGAGTAATCCCCCTCTCTCTCCGAATTAAGTGCCTCTATGAGCGCTACATATATCTCATTCATGGACAACTCTCTTCCAGGAAACAGGGGGGAAGAATTCTTTAAGGGACCACACCAACTCAGAAATAGTGGAAACAGACTTTCCCAAAACCAGGCAGAGGTTCTTCTGAATTCCCCAACTGAAGTAAATAAGCAAGACAAACTATCAGTACTAACCAGGCAGAGCTGCTAAAGTGCCCTTGCCTCCCCTATTAAAGAGTATCACTCACCATAAATTCTTCCAGACATATTTGGGTAAGGCACACCCAGGAGTTCAAGTCACTCCTACTAGGGTATCATAGACAGAACAAAGTCCAGTACTGATAAGCTGAATATCTAATTTTAGGAAGTCTCTTAACAAAAATAAATGCCGAAAACTAGAAACAAAAATGTTCGGCAGTGCACTTCCCTTTGCTGTAAATGTAGAGCGCTGGGAAATGTTACCTCTTTGTAGAAACAAGGCTCCAAGACATCCGATTTTGGTGTAACAAAGAAAAGACACTCCCCGGATTCCAGCGGTGGTGTGAGAGTAGCGAAGCACAGGTTGTGTTTGCAGCAGTTCAAGCCAAACACAGGGAACAGGTCTCCAAAAAGGAAAGGAAAGGACGTTGACAAAGGAGCGGCTCCCCAAGAAAAGGTCCTCTGGGTCGGGGAACGAGAGCTGCAGTCGATCCTCAGGGGAAATCCAGAGCGCAAGCTGCCAGCCAGGTGAGGGGGGGCGTAGTCACGTATCAGGTACGGTAAGCCAAGCATTAGCTTGAGGGCACAGAGTGTTTTAAAATGCTTCGTAAGGGCTCCACAACAAACAATGTCTCATGTCAGTAAACAAATCGGATCGTCCCCCAAGGGACTGTCCGTAAAGTTTAGTCCTGGGCTGCAAACAAGGCCTGACACTGAGTAGGTTAAGTCAATGTATTGGCTGTATGTTAATCAAGCTTGAACCGTACAAAGGGAATCCCCGTAAGAGTACCCTCTCTGAATCTAAAACACATTCTTATGGCTAAACAGGCAGCATTAAACATACCTGAGAACTGCAGACACAAAGTTACTCAGAAGCTCCTACAACCTGATCATCGCTTGCAGGTGGGGACATAACCTTCGTGGTCGAGGCACATAAAGCATTCAGAACAGGGGTATTCTATTCATCGGTTACATTCCTAGCAGAAAATGACCGCACACATTTGTTTCACACTTACACTGCAACTGACATTCCAAATAACTATACAGATTACAAAGCACTAGAAATACCATTAACATACCAAGAACATCAAAACTGGTTTTAGGGCACTCTACCATACTCTATAGAAGAAGTTAGACTAGGTCCCCTTAGTAATACTGAAGCAACATGGCCAGTCTTAGCCAGTTACACACCACTTCTAAACATAGCTAATATGACAATAGCGCAATTACTCAGACAACATTTAGCCTAATCAGAATACATAGAAGTCTGACACAGTTTGTTATGCGAGCCATGACAGTAAATCCTATGAGGGCTACTTAAGCTGCAAAACACAATTGGTTACACTATACATTAGTCCACAGACTATCAATGCTGTTATGGGAAAAATTCCCACCAGACAGGAGGAGATTCCGTTCTGGGTTGCCCAAAAAGACAGTCAACTTAAATCAGTGTATCCCCATACGGGACCCCAGGAGAAACACAGAATTCTTACAGTGTGCTTATCGATGGGGATGGCTTCCCCTGTGGAGTACTGGGCCCCTTGGGGCACAGTATATGTTGTAGTTTATGCCTGGACTCATGGTACACCTTCATTAGATGTTTTGCCATAGGTACTTAAACAGATTCAAAATGAGTACCGGGCAGCCACTGCCCTGGATATTGGGATAAAACTGACAGGCAATTTTGCTGCAGATGCGCCATTATGTTGAGTACCAATAAAGGGGAAGCAGCAGCGTTTGTGGTACACCAGCGACTTACTAACTTAACTCTGAGAGAACAAGAAAAAGATTTACCTAAAATTATTGAAGAAACCTACGCATCTATATGTGGAGATAATTTGGAAGTGAGATAAAAAGAAACAGAAAGAAAAGTCTAAGCCACAGTGTGGATCTTCTTAACTGGAGGCCATTGAAAAACATTATAACCTGCGTGGCTGTGATAGTTTAAAACATCTGACATGCATCAAGATACTGATACACGTTCATGTCAAGACAGTAGTGGCCGGTGAACTTTGAAAGTGGTATGACGTAAATGCCTGTCTCAAACTTAACAGAGTGAGGAAAGCAAGCAAACCTAAGCTCCTCTAGAAGGGTTAGGGAGGAGAGTGTCTTCCCTCCCACCCTCTCCAAAACCTACAAAATGCTGGAATATGGCTCCAAATGGCACATTGATAGCCCAATGTACACACAAATCATTTTAAAATCCAAAGATTCTGAAGAGACATTAAGGAAATATTACAATACTTTCATGGTGTGACAGTGAAGCCCTACCATCCTAAGGACTGTTTGAAGTTCACCATCTCTGAAGAAACTTTGTAAAAATAGTGACAAAGCCTTGTCAACACAGTTCTCTATGTATTAGATTTCTGAAGATTATCCAAGCGCCACTATCATCTTTGATCCCAACTTTCCTTGTATTGCTGAGAATGTGATCAAACGAGAACACGTGCTTCTCCGTACTATTAAGTAGAGGCAGAGCTGATCCAATGCTCTGGCTTGGCTCGAAGAGTTTGTGCACAGCCATGAAACTGTTTGGCATGTAAATCGTGCACAGAAACATCATGTAGCAATTTGATAAAGTCTCTTCAAAGTTCAAGCAAGTGTATTTCTTCAATAAAGACAAGCGTTTCACCTTAGTATTTTAGATTATATCAGTACATCGAGGGGCATTTATTAGAACTGATAGTTTTAAAAAATATATTCATGCCCCTTCCAATAATACCAATTGTGAAGCAAGAGGCAAGTGAATTGTCATGCTCAGCCTAAATGTGGCGTAAGTTGGTAATATGCATGGAGCAACATTGTGTGGTAAAGACAAGAGAGGTTTTTGTACAGTACACCTCCAGAACTCATGTATTTGAAGATGCTCAAAAACGTGATAATGAAAGAAAAAGGAGGCATGGCGAAATAAAATAATTGCCTGAGATCATACAATTTGGTCAAGCGGAGAAGCCGGGATTGAGAACAGTGGTTCGGGTTTTACGATTTGCAATTCAGTCACTTGACAGCTTTTTCTCCCACCTATATTACATCAATGGTTAATGATCTATCTTTAATTTTGGGAGATGGATGAGAGCATGGGTAGGAAGCAGAAGCCAGACACTGTTTTCAACCTATGCCTCTAAAGAGGTTTTTCAATATGCAGTCCTGCAGTTACCATGAGGGTTATAGTTGTTAAGTTGCAGAGTGGAAAGTTTCATTGTAAATTTAGTTAAAGTAAAATTAATCTATAATTATATTTTCTCTGAAAGGCTTGCTTGCAAATAGCATATTAACTCTTTACCTTCACATTTGCTTCCAAGAGCAGCCGTGAAACCCAGCACATCTACCAATGCGTATCTTATCTGTGATCAGCTTAAAGAACTGCATCAGGAAGGGGAGTTGAGTTTTTTTTATGTTGGATGGAAACGTCTGACATCATCGGAATGACGCTGAGCTGTTATGCCCGGCCCCAATGAATCTTCTATCATGCTGTGCTGCTTCCCTTCCCTGGGTCCCAATTGAGTTGAACAGTCTC
The DNA here is from genome assembly GCF_964204655.1 of Triturus cristatus. Classification (NCBI taxonomy): domain Eukaryota; kingdom Metazoa; phylum Chordata; class Amphibia; order Caudata; family Salamandridae; genus Triturus; species Triturus cristatus. Next base: position 21,607,162 of record NC_140584.1, read on the forward strand.
CGTGGGTGATTTAGGGATTGTGAAGAGAGCTCCCTGACATGCACAGATAAGACAGTTTGTTTGTGGAAGCTGCACGTTTATACAAGGAACGTAACACTTATAAGAAAAGACTGTAATGTTACGCTTTTTGCTTAAAAGGCACAGGATGATTTTTTTAAACAAAACAAATCATCCTGCTGCTCCTTAAGCAAAAAGTGTAACATTACTGTCTTTTCTTAACAGTGTTATGCTGGTTGTTTAAAAGTGCAGTTTTATGAACTTGCAGCTGCTTTCTTCATTAAAGGGGGGTGCCGCCCTTTTACCCATTATTAACGAGCCACCACTGTTTCAGGATACATCCGAGAAATGATCAGAGAGCAGTAGACAGTCAAAGCTCAGATCAAAGGAGTACGTGAAACCGATGAAGGGCTCACAATGCTCCCCTGAGTACATAATAAATCAGGACGATAAACCCAAACAGTCAAAGCCTCAATTCAAAGAGAAGAAGGTAGCAGGACTTAAGGTCAAGCATGCCACGGATATTGAAGATTCTGCTTTTGAGCTGGGAGTGGGCTCTGTCCATTCTGGACAGTGTGTAGAAGTCACAATAGTTATCCGGAACTCCTGTTCTCTGGTGGGAGAAGCGTTGAAAATGGCTATATCCTGGTGGAAACAATGGATACCATTGTAAGTGTCCTGCATCGTTTGTATGAGATGCAACTTCAATTGGATGGGGACATACCTAGAAACATAAATGGTGTATTTTCGGAGATCTTGTCATTCAGCTATGATATTCTTTTGGCCGAAAAGTATTGGCCACCTGAATTTTTGATGTATTATCCTAAAGGAAAAACTGTAATTTTACCTGCTTTTTCCAACCTCGTCCCAGAATTACTTAAACATTCATACACCAAGGAGTGGGTGTTAGCGCTTGCTTCTGCATTATACTGCAACCATGTGGGTTGGGATAACGATTCCCCTCATCATGTAATATCAGTAAGGTCAACCTCACAACCTATAAGACAATACCCCATTAAAAATTAGGCTGAAGAACAAGTTAGAGAGATTCTCAAACAACTTGAATAACACAGTGTAATAGAAAGTTGCACCTCTCCTAAAAATAATCCCTTGTTTACAGTCATGGAACTAGACAATTAATTATATCTAGTACTAGATTGTAGACATTTAGAATTAAATCTCTTTTTCATTGGCAAAGCAAAATCAATACGCAGCATGCCGCCTACAACCCAGTTGGGCCGGACGTGAAGACAAATCCAGTCTGTCCAGCGCACTAAGCTTTCTTTTAGTGCATACCATTACATAGGGGTTACCCAGCATGTCGCTAACACCCCATTGTGGGACAGCCGCGTCTCAACAGAAGTGCCAAGGTCTAATTTGGTGCTCAACTGTGTGCCCATTAACGGGATAATATCAAATATCGTCTCTGACTAACACCAAAAGGGTGCCGCCTTACATTCATACTTGCCAAGACAGCCAAATTATAAGTTTCAAACCCCAAACAAGTAGAAAATATCCCACGAAATCAGGGCAAAACTCACAAATCCCCGCCCCTCCCCATCCAGACAAGGCAGTTACCAGGAAATATTGCTGTCAGGGGAGAAATCCTCGATCAAGTGTTAGCTAAGGTATTCCCTCAACTTCTTGGTCATCTGGGATCAACCTCAAAATGCGTAAGTATTTCGGGCAAGTCAGCTCCCTAAACTCAGAAGAGAGGATAGAGTTTGGTGTATTCTGACTTGTCTGCCAGGGTTGCCATCGCCAAGCGCGCCATACCAAGCAAAGTCCAAAGTGGTGGAGCCAATGCTGGTGATCCGAAATTCTGTCTGTCTTCGAGCTGGCCAACAATACTCAGTGTGCCGCATTGAGTACCAAGGCCATCTGCCTACCTTGAATGGAGTGGAGTGGGAATGTAAGTGCATTAGGAAGTCCCAAGAGTGTGTATGCTGGGAATCTGGCAATCTGGGAATGGTATTGTTAAAGGCCCGGTCAACATCATCCAGGACCTGTATGTGCTGTATGGTGCACCCTATAGAAGATATCGTTCCATTCTTTATCTGACAGTGTTCGGTCCAAATCCTCCTCTGACCTGGGGATCTGCCTATGTGTGTCGTCTTGAACAAGTGTGAGTAGATTTCCAAAATGATTTTTTTATCGTCTTTTTTGAGGAAAAGCCATTTCTCTAATGGGGTCATTGGTCTACCTGCTTTAAGCAGTGTGCCTTTAGAGAACAAAAATGGGTCTTGGCTCCAATCAGTAAGGCTGAGCCTCAACTACAATAAAGAACAATAAAGTTGCCAATTCTGATATTATATCAAATAATCAATTAGGTGGTGCACAGAAATGAAATCCATGACACCCTTATACAAATTTGAATTATTTCAACTTTATTTAAATGTTTCTTTTATTTTTTCAAGTTCCTAAAAAATAAATTTAAAGGACTTAACACTTCATAGAACAATAATAATAAAAAACACATTCAAATTCTATCATCTATAATGCTGACTCGCCACACTCTCTCAAATTATCTTAACAATAACTAACATACCTGACTCGCAACATTTACATCCATACTACAACACAAACATACTCAAAGCATTCAACCTGGCAAAAGATAACTATACAAACGATGAAGAAAGCCAGGGATAACAACCAAACAACAACAGGATTTTGACCAGAAAAGTCTTTCAAGTGCACTAGTACATTAAGACTAAAATTCTTTAAATCAACCACCAATTTATTCACGCATGAAAGCAATCACTACTTTAGCCAAGTTTGTTTGGTATAACAAACGCCAGGTCGACGCGTTTTGAGCCCCCTGTTTGAGGGGTTCTCCTCAGGACCAAAATAGATCTTATATCATGTGGCTGAGCCAAATATTCAATAAGGAAGAGGTAATGTTGAAAGGTGCTCAGTAGTTTAGATATCACGTGGTGGGTAACCGAAAAGAACTTTGTGGAGAAACCTTAGTATAGCTTAATGTTCCATCCGTAATCCAAGAATCCCTGACAATGAAAAACCACTCTGTGTCGCGTTTTTCATCCGCACTTGCGAGTTTGGATTGAAGCGTGTGACGTTAGCGCTACGCAGAAGCTAATATGGAGAGTGAATATCGCTATTGATTAGATTCACAGCGGATGAAAAACGCAACACAGAGTGGTTTTTCATTGTCGGGGATTTTTGGATTACGGATGGAACATTAAGCTGTACTAAAGTTACTCCACGATGTTCCTTTCGGTTACCCACCACTTGATACCTAAACTACTGAGCACCTTTCAACATTACCTCTTCCTTATTGAATATTTGGCTCAGCCACATGATATAAGAGCAATTTTGGTCCTGTCGTGGTCCCAGTGCTTCTTCTCCTCAGGATCACGTTGATGCTATGTGTGGGCCCCCCGCCCATCCGACCCCTGTCCGGTGCACGTGAAAATACCCTCGGACGAGGAGACAGGTGGGCGAGGGAAGGTCGGGAAGGGACAGCAGGGGAGAGACCTGGAAGAAACAAGAAGACGGGTTAAGCCACAGGCTCCTCTCTACCTCCCCCACACCCCCAACTCGTTCTTCCCCCTACCTGGGGTTTCTGTCTTCCCTATGGCAGCTCTCTGTGAGTCCCTCTCCGTTACTTCACGAAGGGGACGCAGAGAGAGAGAAGGTCTCGCTCGCGCTCCTCGTTCCTTCACGGGGAGGCGCAAGGAAAGGCTTGAGGCAGCCTGCGGACTCAGGCGCTGCTACTCACGCCCAGGAACTCCGGGGGCGGAGGAGCGCAGGAGCCGCTGCTGCTTGAGGTTAGCGTCGAAAGTGTCGGGGGCGCTGCCACTCACGCCTGGGAATCCGGGAGGCGGAGGAGCGCCTGGAGGTCTGTGAGAGCGGGTGGCGCTGCCACTCACGCCCCGAGGTCCTGGGGCGGAGGAGCGCCGGGAGGTCCGCAGAAGTAGGTGGCGCTGCCACTCACGCCCGGGAAATCCAGGGGCGGAGGAGCGCCGGGAAGTCTGGAGGAGCAGATAGCGCCTCAGGATCTGCAGAGGCGCGCCGGGAAAACCGCAGCCTGCTTGCCTCCTCAGGGTCGTCGAGAGATCAGTTGTCGAGATATCCACGTCGGGTCACCGGCTGGATGGAAGACAGGGATTTGCGGGACGATGCGGGGGTTTGGTCGTAGCCGTTGGGATTCACTAGTTCGAACGGGAATCATTGGCCCCGCCTACCAGATTGCCGCGCCTCTTATACTTGACCGGGGGCGATGACGTTTCTTCCGGCGGGTGGCCGCGGGGGCTGCTGGGATTTGGAGTCCTTATCCTCGGAGCAGCGCCGTCGGCCCCTGAATCATGACAGCACACCCCTCTTCACCCCGGCCACCGGACCGCCGGAGCCTCCGGGCTTGGAGGGCGAACGACGGTGGAAGGCCGCCACCAATCGGGCCGCGTGTACCGCCGTCGCCGGTTCCCATGAGTTCTCCTCGGGGCCGTATCCCTTCCAGGCCAAAAGATACCAGAGCTTGCCCCTCACCAGTTTGGAATCCAGAACACGGCGAACGACGTACTCCTGCTCGTGGTGTACCCAGACAGGCGCAGGGGGCTTCTTCACCGGGCACAGAGAGGGTTTCAGCAACGACACGTGGAACACAGGATGGATGCGCAGATGCGGGGGCAACCGCAGTAGCACCGCCACCGGGTTCACATGTCGCACCACCGGGTATGGTCCAATGTACTTTGGGTGAAAAACACTGGGATAGCGGAAGCGGATGTTTTTCGTGGACAACCATACCTTCTCCCCCTTGCGATACACCGGTGCGGGTCTCCGCCGTTTGTCGGCTTGGGCTTTATAGCGAGTCTTCGCTACCCTCAAGCTGGCCCTGGCCTGTTTGAGAGCAGTGTGTATGGTGCTGAGTCTTGTCTGCAAATCAGGAAGGGACACCGCCTCCCTGGGGAGAATGAAGGGAACAAAGCGGGGGTGGAACCCGGAAGCAAGAAAGAATGGAGTGTGGTGTGTTGAGGAATGTTGTGCATTATTATACGTGGAAAAAGACAATGGTTCTTAATGGCCTAAAAAGGTCCAGTTTTAGAAAAACCTTGGAAAAGGTAGGGGTTTAACAAAGGTTTTTCAAAACATGATTTTGAGTAAGGAGAGCGATAGTTAATATAGAGAAGGGACAAGAAGGTCACGGTATGACAGATATTTATTATACACAAAAATGAATTTCAAGTGCTCACATATTCAGTGACAAAAAGCGTGATATGAAGGTGAGGGTGAACTTTAAAAACATCGCATTGACAACAAACGTTGAACCACTTTCTACTATGGTTTAATATGAGGGGTTCATGTTGTAAGCGGTCGACGACGTTTCGAACTCAGTTATTTGAGTTCATCTTCAGGACATTTGTGAGCATTTAGAATTTGAACAGCGCGCTGTAATCACTGGGCCGGAAAATGATGATGTTCATGTGCCCGGGAATTTAAGTAGTTAGTTAGCCGGTAAAGATGCAATGAATGCGAGCCTCGGGGCGGGATTGATCGAGAACTGCTCTGGTGCTGCTTCGCGCTGGGACTGACAACAGGGCCCTGTTGTCAGTCCCAGCGCGAAGCAGCACCAGAGCAGTTCTCGATCAATCCCGCCCCGAGGCTCGCATTCATTGCATCTTTACCGGCTAACTAACTACTTAAATTCCCGGGCACATGAACATCATCATTTTCCGGCCCAGTGATTACAGCGCGCTGTTCAAATTCTAAATGCTCACAAATGTCCTGAAGATGAACTCAAATAACTGAGTTCGAAACGTCGTCGACCGCTTACAACATGAACCCCTCATATTAAACCATAGTAGAAAGTGGTTCAACGTTTGTTGTCAATGCGATGTTTTTAAAGTTCACCCTCACCTTCATATCACGCTTTTTGTCACTGAATATGTGAGCACTTGAAATTCATTTTTGTGTATAATAAATATCTGTCATACCGTGACCTTCTTGTCCCTTCTCTATATTAACTATCGCTCTCCTTACTCAAAATCATGTTTTGAAAAACCTTTATTAAACCCCTACCTTTTCCAAGGTTTTTCTAAAACTGGACCTTTTTAGGCCATTAAGAACCATTGTCTTTTTCCACATGTACCACCCCTGGTTCGCATTTCGGGGTACCCTTGTTCTTATAAAACACGTGCATTATTATACGCCACCTCGGCCACCCAGAGCAAATCAACCCAAGAGTCCGCCGCTTTAGCGGCGTAGCAACGCAGGTATTGTTTCAGGGTTTGGTTGAGTCGCTCTGTCTGCCCATCCGTCTAGGGGTGGAAGCTCGTGGACAGGGAGGAATGGATGCCGAGCTGCTCACACCACACCCTCCAGAACCGGGCAGTAAACTGCGATCCCCTATCCGAGACGATCCCCATCGGGAGTCCATGAAGTCGCACCACGTGTCTCAACAGGAGGGACGCCAATACCCCTGCCGAGGGGACTTGTTTACAGGCGATGAAATGGCCCATCTTTGTGAGATAGTCAATGACAACAATAATGGCGGTACATCCCTGGTCCTTCGGCAGCCCCACCACGAAGTCTATGGAAATCCGTTCCCAGGGATTCATCGGGGTAGGAAGTGGCATCAGCAGTCCTTGTTGTCGCTGATGGTCGGGTTTCATCTGGGCACAAACAGCACATCTCTTCACCCATAGCAACACATCAGGTCGGACAGTAGGCCACCAAAACTGTCTCAACACCCTCTCCAGGGTTTTAGTCCCTCCCATGTGCCCCGCGCTGGGTACTTCATGGCACCATGAGAAGACGAGCTTTCGGAGTTGCAATGTGGGGACTAATACCCGGGACCCCCACAAGGGGATGCCCTGGAAAAGACGCCATTCCTTGTGGCTTCGTAACCACGATGACCAGGTGAAGGTTTGGATACCTTTCTTTACCCCCTGCAGAAAGGATTCGGTCTTCAGACTACCTATGACCTGATCCGGAGCGAGAATGGATTGCTCGGGAGACACCGTAGGGAGACATGGAGGGTTTTGGCGTGAGAGAGCGTCGGCTTTTCTGTTCAATGCCCCGGGACGATAAGTCACCACGAAATGATACTCAGCAAAAAAGAGCGTCCATCTCTTTTGCCTTGGCGTCAGGTGGCGGGCTGACCGTAAGAACTGCAGATTGCGATGGTCCGTGTAGACGGTCACCTGATGACGAGCCCCCATCAACCAATGCCGCCACTCCAAGAAGGCTTCGCGTATGGCGAGCAGTTCTTTCTCCGCGATGGTGTAGTTGAGCTCGGCCGGGCTCAGTTTCCTGGACATGAAGGCCACTGGATGGAGCAGCCCCGTATCCTGCTGGCGCTGGGAAAGAACAGCACCCACTGCTTCGTCTGACGCGTCGGCTTCCACCAGGAACGGTAGCTCTGGTTGGGCATGGCGAAGGACGGGCGCGGAGGTAAACGCTGTCTTGAGCTGCTCGAATGCCGTCTGGGCTTCTGGTGACCACAGGAAGGGCGTTCCCTTACGGGTTAGCTTGGTTAACGGGGTTACCGTTTGGGAAAAATGTTGGATAAACCTCCGGTAAAAGTTCGCGAAGCCGAGGAAGCTCTGCACGTCTTTCACCGAGGTCGGTTGTGGCCACTCGGCCACGGCTTTGACCTTCTGGTCGGTCATGATCTGCCCTTCGGGGGTGAGCAGGACGCCAAGGAACTCCACGGTGGTTACGTGGAACTCACATTTTGTGAGTTTGCAGAATAGTCGGTGTCGTTCCAGGGCTCCCAGCACGGATCGTACGTGCTCTTCGTGGTCCTTGAGATCCGACGAAAAGATCAAAATATCGTCGATGTAGACCACGACGTATTTGTCCAGATAGTCCCTCAATACTTCGTTGAGGAAGTATTGGAAAGCGGCTGGGGCGTTGCAGAGGCCGAACGGCATCACTAAGTACTCGAAGAGGCCGAATCGGGTCTTGAACGCTGTTTTCCACTCATCCCCCGCGCGTACCCGAACCAGATGGTACGCCCCTCGAAGGTCCAACTTTGTGTAAATCCGTGCTCCCCGGACTTGTTCCAAGAGGACGGGAATGAGCGGTAGGGGATACTGATTCCTGATGGTGATTGCATTAAGGGAACGGTAGTCGATGCAGCAACGTAACTCCCCGTTGGCCTTCGGAATAAAAAACAGGGGGGACGCCGCCGGAGAGCTGGAGGGGCGTATAAATCCCAGCTTCAAGTACTTGTCTATGTACTCTTTGAGATGACAGGTTTCTGGACCGGTAAGAGCATACACCCGGCTGCACGGAACGCTGGCTCCTGGGACCAGGTCAATGCGGCAATCGAATTCCCGATGGGGTGGCAGTTCTTCGGCTTGCTGCTTATCGAAGACCCCGATATAGGGTGTATAGCAGTCGGGGAGGACCACCTCCTTCTCCGCTGCAGTGGCCACATGGTGCGTGGTTCTGTCGCCCTTCCCCAGAGGTTCCTTCATGAGACGGCAACGGGTTTGGCAGAACGGAGAAACGAACGTAACCGTGTTCGTTGCCCAATGTATATGCGGTTCATGCAGCCGTAACCAAGGTAACCCTAGGATGATCCTGCAGCGAGGGGCTTGTATGATATTCAGGGTGAGCCACTCTCCGTGTTCTTTCCCTATTGTAACCCACAGGGGCGGAGTGACCTGTCGAATGGGACCGGATTCCAACTCCTTGCCGTCGACAGCATACACCGTTTCGGGGACGTCTTTGGAACGGAGGGGGATTCGCAGCCTCTCTGCTTCCTCGATATCCATAAAACATCCTGTGGCCCCGGAGTCGATCATGGCTCTCACCTCCAGCGAGCAGTCGTCAACCATCACTTGAGCGGTAATAAACACATGGTCGGGTTCCTGGGTGACGTCGGCTTCCAGCGAAGGGATGAACTGACAGCTTGAAGGCGTCCCTCCTCTTTCCTTCAAGCACGGGGGTTTTCCGCCGGTCCCTCAACGAGATTGGCCGTTGTTTGACCCGTTCGGGGCCTACCGGTCTTCGGGCGCACCGGGCATTCGCGCAGGAAATGGCCCTTCTTCCCGCAGTATAGGCAGAGGCCCTGCTTTCGTCGGTGGTCCCGCTCTGAAAGGGTCAGAGAAGCTCTTACCGTCCCTACCTCCATGGGGACGGGCCCGGATGCTGTAGCGTCCGACAAGCGGGGTGGCTCGTATGGTGAGGATGGCTTGTCCTTCCGTTTATGATCGCCTTTTCGTACCCGGAGGCGATATTCGAGCCTGGACGCCAATTCTATCATGGCCGAGCAGGTGAGTGGCTGGGGGTCGATCTGGGCGATCACGTCCTTCAGCTCCTCCGTGAGCCCTCTATAAAAGATCGCTGTCTGCTTCGTCTCTGGCCAATCGGTTTCTGCCACCAAACGGCGAAAGCTGTTGATGTACCCTAGGAAATCGGAGGGGATCTGCCGTAGGTCGAGAAGATCATGATCGGCTGAAAAGGTGTCCGCTCTACGGTCGAAAGTTCGCTCAAATTCCTGCCGAAAGGAGTCCCAATCGTAGAGAAGGGCATCGTCTCGTCTTACTAAGGGGACCGCCCATTGTGCTGCTTCCCCGGTTAAGTAAGAGATTAGAAATGCTACTCGGGCCTGGTTCGTGGCAAACAGTTTAGGTTTGCAGTGAAAATGGAGTTGTACTTGGGTGAGGAAAACCTGTACTTTCTGGAGATCCCCGTGGAACCTCTCCGGAGGGGCCAAGGGGACGTGAGCTGGCATCTCCACCACTACCTGCGGCGTGGCCACAGGAGAGGGCATCCCTGCGTCGAAGGGATTGCGTTGCAGGCGATCCAAACGGCCGTGCAAGGCGACTGAGTCCGCTCTGGATGCCGTTAATTCTAGCTGGATCTGGGTCAACAAGGCCATTACATTGTCTAGTGATGCCATGTTTTTGCGTCAACGAGATCAGGAGGAGAAATATTCGTGGGCCAATGATTCTGTCGTGGTCCCAGTGCTTCTTCTCCTCAGGATCACGTTGATGCTATGTGTGGGCCCCCCGCCCATCCGACCCCTGTCCGGTGCACGTGAAAATACCCTCGGACGAGGAGACAGGTGGGCGAGGGAAGGTCGGGAAGGGACAGCAGGGGAGAGACCTGGAAGAAACAAGAAGACGGGTTAAGCCACAGGCTCCTCTCTACCTCCCCCACACCCCCAACTCGTTCTTCCCCCTACCTGGGGTTTCTGTCTTCCCTATGGCAGCTCTCTGTGAGTCCCTCTCCGTTACTTCACGAAGGGGACGCAGAGAGAGAGAAGGTCTCGCTCGCGCTCCTCGTTCCTTCACGGGGAGGCGCAAGGAAAGGCTTGAGGCAGCCTGCGGACTCAGGCGCTGCTACTCACGCCCAGGAACTCCGGGGGCGGAGGAGCGCAGGAGCCGCTGCTGCTTGAGGTTAGCGTCGAAAGTGTCGGGGGCGCTGCCACTCACGCCTGGGAATCCGGGAGGCGGAGGAGCGCCTGGAGGTCTGTGAGAGCGGGTGGCGCTGCCACTCACGCCCGAGGTCCTGGGGCGGAGGAGCGCCGGGAGGTCCGCAGAAGTAGGTGGCGCTGCCACTCACGCCCGGGAAATCCAGGGGCGGAGGAGCGCCGGGAAGTCTGGAGGAGCAGATAGCGCCTCAGGATCTGCAGAGGCGCGCCGGGAAAACCGCAGCCTGCTTGCCTCCTCAGGGTCGTCGAGAGATCAGTTGTCGAGATATCCACGTCGGGTCACCGGCTGGATGGAAGACAGGGATTTGCGGGACGATGCGGGGGTTTGGTCGTAGCCGTTGGGATTCACTAGTTCGAACGGGAATCATTGGCCCCGCCTACCAGATTGCCGCGCCTCTTATACTTGACCGGGGGCGATGACGTTTCTTCCGGCGGGTGGCCGCGGGGGCTGCTGGGATTTGGAGTCCTTATCCTCGGAGCAGCGCCGTCGGCCCCTGAATCATGACAGGTCCTGAGGAGAACCCCTTAAACAGGAGGTTCGAAACGCGTCGACCTTGCGTTTGTTATACCAAACAAACTTGGCTAAAGTAGTGATTGCTTTCGTGCACTAATAAATTGGTGGTTGATTTAAAGAATTTTAGTCTTAATGTACTAGTGCACTTGAAAGACTTTTCTGGTCAAAATCCTGTTGTTGTTTGGTTGTTATCCCTGGTTTTCTTCATCGATTGTACAGTTATCTTTTGCCAGGTTGAATGCTTTGAGTATGGTTGTGTTGTAGTATGGATGTAAATGTTGCGAGTCAGGTATGTTAGTGATTGTTAAGATCATTTGAGAGAGTGTGGTGAGTCAGCATTATAGATGATAGAATTTGAATGTGTTTTTTAATTATTATTGTTCTATGAAGTGTTAAGTCCTTTCAATTCATTTTTTATGAACTTGAAAAAATAAAAGAAACATTTAAATAAAGTTGAAATAATTCAAATTTGTATAAGGGTGTCATGGATTTCATTTCTGTGCACCATCTAATTGATTTTTTGATATAATATCAGTATTGGTAACTTTATTGTTCTTTATTTAAGCAGTGTCCCAGCACTAAACACCCAGTGTAGCATTTGCGTCTTTGTGAATCAATCTGTTTCCAGCAAATCATAGTCCTCCATGACCTGGTTGAATAGTATAGGGCATTGTGATCAAAGAGGCACCCGAGGCGCTTACCCCCGCCCCGCACCCAATGCTTATTGACGCTTGGAGCCATGCCCGGGGGAAATCTGGGTTTGAGAATAAAGGGGTCATAAGTGAGGGGAATGTGGTAAGTCCTGCTGCCGTCGCCACCATATCCCAGGCCTGGGGAGACGGGCGCATCACTGGGGTGGAGTACAGTCCGCAAGCTCTATAGGAGCGTGGCAACCACACCGCCGCCAAATGTGAGATTCTGCTACTGGTTGATCCATGAAGACCCACTGTTTCTCTGTGAGAGGCCGGTTCCACTCCACCAAATAGTGTAACTGCGTGGCCTGATAGTAGCAAGACATGTTGGCTACCAAGAGACCCCCTCATGCTTTGAGCATTGTTGAAGCTGCTTCTGTGGCCTAGGTTTCACACTCCCCCAAACAAAACACTCAATCTCCTTTTGAAGCATGCTGAGCAGGTCCGGGGGTGGTTACAGCATCATTTTTTTTAAACTGTACAGTGCTCTGGGAAGGACGTTAATTTTTACCAAGGCAAGTTCACCAAACCACAAGAGTGGGTGTCGCTGCCACTGTGTTAAGTCCTTGCGGATTAGAGCTAGAAGCTTGGAATAGTTGGTTTCCACGGTCTTGGACAGACTTTTGCTTAGGTCCAGGCCTAAATATGTGAAGGCCCTCAGTGACCTATGTGAAATCGAACTGAGAGTGCAGCTCTCTGTGTGCGGCTTAGAGGTGAGATTTAAAATTTGTGATTTTTGCATGTTTACCCGGAAGCCCGAGATCATCCTGAATGCATGGACTTCAGTGAGAATAGCAGGGAGGGATGTCAAAGGCTGAGTGATGGAGAAGATGACATCATCGGCATAGAGGCTGATCATGTGTTGATCTGCCCCAAAAGGGATGCCCTTCGCTCTAGGATCATCATGTAGCTTCTGTGCAAAGGGTTCCATATAAAGACTAAAAAGGAGCGGCAAGATGGGGCAGCCCTGCCTCATGCCCTGACCAATAGGAACGCTGCTAGATCTAATGCCATTTACTCTGACCGCTGCACTGGGGGAGCTATAGATGCTCGATATCCAACTTCGAAAGCGTGAGCCAATTCCAAACTGTTTGAGCGTCATGAATAGATAGGGCCAATGTACCCTTATTGAACGCTTTTTCCGCGTCCACTGCCAATAACAAGACTTCCTCGTGAGTACGCTGAACTTTATCTATCAAATGGCAAATGTGTTTAGTATTCTCTCTACACTGACGCCCAGGGATAAACCCTGCCGGATCTGGGTCGATGAGACCGGGTATCAGTGGATTGAGACGCTTGGCTAGAATGCTAGAGAACAATTTTGCGTCAATGTTCAGTAACAAGATCGGACTGTATGAGCTACATTGTTTAGGATCCTTCCCAGGCTTAAGGATGACTGATATCGAGGCTTAGAGCATCTGTGAGCGTGCCTGTTTTGGCAAAGGAATTGAACAGGGGTGTGAGTATGGGAGCTAGTTCTAGACAGAAAGCTTTGTAGAAAGCAGCACTGAATCTATCCAGAGCAGGCACCTTCAGGGTTTCAGATTGGCAATCGCTGAAATCACCTCTTCAATACGAATATGTTTGTCTAAAACTTCAGCTTCCACTGGTGGGAGGGGAGTAATTGCAGTAGTCGCCAAGTAATCCTGCGGATCCGATTAGTTCGGGGAGTCGCAAGTGTAAAATTTTGAGTAGTAGGCCTGAAACGTGTGTGCAATACTATTTACTTTGGTCACATCCGCTCCAGAGGCTTTCTGGGCTAATTTAACAGCGTGTGCAACTTGCTTACTGTGGAGGCGATGTGCGACCCTCTTTATTAGTCCCTATGTAATATTTATGCCTTAGGCGTACTATCGCATGTTTGGCTCTGTCTAAGTTAAGGTGTTTAAGTTGTAGCCGTTCCCTTTCAAGTTGCCTCCAGATCCGAGGGACCCCAGTACGCTAATGAATAGATTCCAGTTCCCTCACCTTTGTCTCCAGGTCAACCCTCTTAGCGTTTCTCATCTTATTTTCATGCACTGCTTTAGCTACAAGAGCCCCGCTGGCCAACAGCTTTAGGGCTTCCCAGACTGAGGACAGTGCCATGGACCCAGTGTCGTTAATTAGCAGATAATCTTGTATAGTGGTTTTTAGCGCATTAACAGTCATTGGGGACTGTAGCATTGTCTCCTGGAGGTGCCACGAGGGAGCCTGCGTAAGGGAGAGAGAAGGGCATAAAATTAATGTTATATGTGCGTGATCTGAAAGGGAGAGGGTCTCAATGGTGGAGGACAGCACGCATTCCCAGGTGGATGAGTAGCCAAGGAGTGGTCCAATCTCACTTATGTTTAATGGGCCGCGGAATAGAAGGTATAATCCCACTCACCAGGGTGTTGGTAGCGACATACATCTCGAATCCCACATTCTTCTAGCCACTCTCGTTCCCCCATTGAAAGTGCCCCGGCATTACCAGTTCGGAGGCACGAACAGTCCTGCTCAGCGTCCATCACTACATTTAGGTCCCCGCCCACGAGCACAGCCACATCGGGAGTATGTAGCATGCTGGCTAGCCTTCTGTTAAAAAGGATTCTTGCTGCCTGTTAGGAGCATGAATCGATGCCACAGTGAAGTGGAAGGTGCCCATCTGTACCCAAAGGGCTAGTAAGCGACCCTTAATCTCCACAATAGTCCCCAGGACAGTACCAGAAAAGTGTTTAGAAAATAGGGTAGCCACTCCCCCTTTCTTGCCCTTCCCAAAGGACCAGAATTGCTGTGGGAACCTCTTGGTATGCATTATTTGTGTATCTTCTGAAAGTAGGTGCGGCTCCTGAAGCATGCATATGTCACCCTGCAAATGCTCCAACAAAGAAAGTACCACCCCTCTCTTAGTAGGGTATTGAGGCCTTGAACGTTGAGGATGATTATATTAGTCTCAAGAATCGTGGGGGCAAGAGCTATCTCAAGGGACTGAGTAATATTAGCTTGGTCCTATGTGTAATCTGGAAGATATGTGACAGAGAAGAAACTTTCCCAAAGAAGTGTGTATATAGAGGGCATAATAAAGCTGGCTCATCGGAGGGGACCCCAAACAGAACAATATAAACATAAAAAAGTATTAACATATGTGACATAGAAAAAGTCCATCACAGTAGGAGGGCCGGTAGTTAAGAGGGCAACCAACGTGGCAAGAGTTAAACACAGCACAAAGATTAATAAACACCCATCCTCACCTGGCCCGAAACCCCAATCCACCATGACCTTTAAGAAATACCTCAACTGGGAGGATCAGTTTCTTCTTCCCCTGTGCCAGAGAGGGTAGTAATTGTTTCCCGGTCAGGGCGAAGGCGTTCAAGTCTGGAATAAAGTGTTGGTCCCTGGCGGCGTCCGACTGAGGCCCCATCCCCTGCAGAGGATCGCTGGGAGGTATGCTCGCTGAGGTCCAAATTGAGGAACTTGCGTGTTTCATCCAGAGAGCGGAACTGGTGGGCTTTGCCGTCGTGTCGAAATATACGACAAAGGGTTTGCCCCACGAGTATGCAATGCCCAATGAACACAGATGGGCAGTCACAGGCTGAAAATCTTTACTTTTTTGTAAGGTGTTGGCTGCAAGGTCCTGGAAGAGCTGTGGAGTATGATCTCTAAATTGTAGTTGCTGAGCTGTTCGGGCTGCCTTAAGTATGGCTTCTTTCACTTTAAAGTTGTGCACACAGACCAAAATGTCTGCAGGAGGGTGATTGGACTGGCGGGGAGGACCCACATGGTAGCACCTATCCACTTTGACCCCACTCTCAGCTGAAGTGCCCAGGACGAAGCCAAATAGAGCCTGAACATACCCCTCAAGATCCGCACCCACTGCTCCTCTGTGTGCGCCTGCAGATAAAGTTGTTGATCCTGTAGCCGAATAACTTCCTGTTGAAGGGTTGAGATTTCTTCGTCTCTGGCTATGGAGCCTTACTCTAGGGCCACCACTCTCTCACCGATAGCGTTGACGTCTTGACGCACCTCTCTCAGTTCCATCTGGAGATCTGTTTTGACAGCTAATGGTCTTCTCGAAGAGAGAGGCAAACAACGCCTCCATAAATTCACGGGTCACTGAGCTTTCAGCTCCCACTTCTGTGCATGTCGGTTTCAGCTCACCCGTGGGCGCTTTGACCCCTTGGGGCTCCACAGTGTTTTTCAGAAGAATATCGCGTACTGAGCAATCCTTTTTGCCATGCCATGTTTCACGACCAGTGTCCACCAGAGAAATTGGTTGTCGTCAGGGGTGATAAAAGTCAAGGTGCTGGCGGAAGGACCACTTCTTCAGGTGTGGGGCGCTCCATATGCTGTCCCCCGTTAGCTTCGTCTCAAGCTTGAGTGCATATCTCTAGGCCCAGCACACCACGATCCGCTTCAGGCACTCGTCCAGTCTGACCTGTATCAAATCTCTAAGTTGGTTGGAATGGCAGTTGGCATGAGGACAATGTGTGACCGAAGGGCGGAATGGCATCCACCAGTTCTATCATATGGGCCGGAACTCTTCCACGCTAACGTGCCTTAGACTTGAGAGCTGTTGTGGTGGTCAGTAGACGCCCGGCCCACTGCGCCGATGACCTCACCACCTCCAGGTCTTCTCTCTCGCTCTGCCCTTGGTCATGACGGCCGGCAGGTAATGGACCCTTCAAGGTTCGCTCCCTCAGCTCACATCATACCACCCCCTACGATGGGCCCTAGGCAATTCCAGGTAACAGACATGGGGGGAGACTATAGAAGTCCCCACCTAGGAGCCTAGAGAGATAGAGAATGCAGCTTATAAATACATCTTGGTTGCAGCAGATTCCTGCCCTTGATTCCTATGGGTTTGGCCACAGCGATTGGCTGACGTCCGAACTGCTATCCAAGATCTTTAAATATTTAACAGGACATACGCAGTTGGCACATTCCATTCGGACCAGGGGCCAGAGTTCGCCTCCAAGTCTTACAAAGACACCAAGGGAAAATTGGTGTGGCCGTGCAGTACTCCTCCCCCTATGATCCAAAGGGAAATTTGGTAGTAGAAAGAAAGAACCAAGATCTGAAGCAGTCTTAAAAAGTGAGGATATTAGGCTCAGGTCGCAGTTGGGTCTATCACCTATATGGGATCCAAACAGCGCTCAAAAACCTGCCTAGAAAATCCCTGGGTGGATGAGCTCCGTATGAGATCCTGTTTGGGGTTAAGATGTGGGTACCTGACCTCAACACTCCCAGCAAAGTGGCGGCTGAACACCATTTGACATCAATGAACTTTTGTTGGTTTTACAGGAACTGAACAGTTTACGCGAGGCCCAGAGCAATGTCCAAGTAAAATGTACCTCCACTGGAGAGGTGAAGGAAGCACCAGCAACCTCTGGCTGGATCCGCAAGATTTGTGAACTGTTCAGGGAGAAGATTGTGGGCCAGAAAAAATTTGGGCCATCTTACAGATCACCTGTACCTGTCCTAGTTGTTGAATTTACCAGAAGTATACTTTTAGCTAACCTTGCTGATTGCAAAAACAAGAGATTTGTGTCAATCAAACTCATCAAACCACATTAATTGGCCGTCCTACACAGTAGGCCACGTGGGATCCTGAGTAGTTACCTGTCTCCTCTCACTACTATACAGGAAGTCCCAATGGAAGTTTTGATCTGCGATGAAGCTTCTACTCCCCGGCTGGGGATAGCAAATAATGAAGTATCTCATCTCCCTGCTACATTAACAACTACTATACAAATAACTTGTACAGAAACACAGATATCTATTCAGAAACCCACCAGAGATGGTGTTTACGTCAATGTACCACAGTTCGAGTCTGCTTCAAGTTCTACACAATGTACAGAGCTTCCAAAAATAGATCGAACAGTCTCTAGCTACTTTATTGACACTGATGACTTATCTTCCAATTCATTAGAACCACCCCCCCACCTCCATGAGGAAGATTATGGAGTTGTTTGTCCTCTGCTGGCTGTTTGGTGTTTCGTGCTCTACCGGGGCTTGGGCTTTGCTCCGCCCTCTACACCCGTTGTTTCCTCCTCACCGGGGCTTTACAGGCCATTTGACTCGGGTGGCCGGGCTTGGCTCCGCCGGACCACAACCCCCAGCATTCCTAGGGGCAGGACGCCTCACAATCCCGCGCCAGGAGGCGCTTAAAGGAAGGCTCGGTGCTGTGTCCCTCGGCGTGCTGTTTGTCCTCTGCTGGCTGTTTGGTGTTTCCTGCTCTACCGGGGCCGGGCTTTGCTCCGCCCTCTACACCCGTTGTTTCCTCCTCACCGGGGCTTTACAGCCCATTTGACTCGGTCGGCCGGGCTTGGCTCCGCCGGACCACAACCCCCAGCATTCCTAGGGGCAGGACGCCTCACAATACCGCGCCAGGAGGCGGTTAAAGGCAGGCTCGGTGCTGAGTCCCTCAAGGACGCGCGCGGGACGCGCCGGGCTCAGCCCGGGCAAAGGGCGGGCCCTCTGTTGCCCTTAGAGGCCTGAAGAGACTGGACTGGGCCAGAGACTCTGGGTTTGTAGTGCCGGACTTCACTCGTAAAGAGAGACTCTACCTGTTTTACCTGTTGTTCAATGTATAGTGTCATCTGTTTCGTGTATTAAGTTACATGTGATATATTCAATATAATGTCTAAATTGAAACCAGTTAAAACTGCTCCCGTGCTGGGGACCTTGGATAATTACTTGGTGCAAAAAGTAAATCGTATAAATAACGATCGTAGGACCTCTTTGGGATTGGGGAGCACTTTAGTGGTAGAGGAAGTTATGCCCTTGCCGGTCGACGTCATGGATGGGGGGATTAACCTGGACACTAGAGAGAGGGCTGAGATACCGGTTGTTGCCCAGGTGCATGCAGATCCACATGTAGAACCGATTGAGGAAATAGAGGAGATACCATCAGTCCCAAGGCCGGTGAGATCCTGTAGGTAAGTACAAATGAAACGGGCTGGGAAGCATAATAAAAAACGATCTGATTCAATTCAGCCAGTTTGTAATGGCTCAAAATCCTCTACTCTTAGTAGAAATAGTGAGGGCGATGCCAATATAAATCTAGAGCAATTTACTTTACTGATTAACACCTTGGAAGTAAAGTTAGAGGCTAAACTAGAGGAGATGTTAAGACCTTTGACAACTAAGCTTGACATTTTGGCATTGGAAGTAGATAGACGTGGTGGTCTGTTAACTACATACTTGGCACCAGCTATTATGGCTGGAGCTAAGGTTGTAGATAAGGGGCAAGAAATCACGATAGGGAATGCACAGCGGCTTTCTCAGCATATCGCTGCAGCAGTAACAATTCCTCCTGTGACACTAGCCATACCTCCCCAGTCTACATGTCCCACAATAGCTCTGGAGGGTAGACATGATTCCAGGCATATGAGGAATAGCCGCTATCTTAATCTCCCTCCTGAGTGCGCACCTTACGTGGTGGTGCTGTCTAATGTTCCACCTCGTGATGACCATCTAGCTCTACCATATGGGGAATCCCACACCTCAGTAAAAAACAAAACAGTTGCATGGCTCAGCAAAAACTGTGGTTTTCCTGTTGCATATTCGGACCAGATAATAGCAGTAAGGAGGGTGAATTGGGTTGGTCCGTCCAGAAAATTAAGCAGTGGGGATTGTATTGTTGTTAATTTTAAGCATCCCCAACACGTGGCAACAATTTTATTAAGAGCATCCTTATTATTGTGCATTATGAATAGTATATGTGTTCGTCCACTGGGCTATTTCTATGCACATCTGAATAAAGATCCACGCCTTCAAATGAGAATTAGGCCAGCAAATTCAATTCAGAGCCCTGAACTGGATGCACCATATGTGTACAATATTAATCAAGGTGGGTATGGGCTCTCTGTAGAAACACAAAATAGACTTAATTTTGCTGGCCATTGCAATAATGGGTTTAACGTGGACATACAGAATAGATATGATGTCTGGCTTGGAGGCATGCGACTGACGTGAGGTGTCTGTGGGTCTGGGTAATGTAACATCAGCTGAGATATCACCCATTAAGACCATACAGGTTAAAGCTAGTTGTAATAATGTTATTTCCTGGAACATCGCAGGCTTGGCATCAAAGATGACGGATGATAATTGGATTATGTATATTACGCAATTTATGATCATCTGTCTGCAGGAGACATGGTCAGTGGAATGTGATTTGTTCCTTGAAGGGTATAAGGCCTTTTATGTTCCTGCAATAGCATCAAGTAGAGGTAGGCCTAAGGGGGGCTGGTGATTTTTATTTCCGTTACACTATCCTGCAAAATTCGTAGAATTTTAACAGCAAATACTGGATTTATAGGCTTAGTATTGAATGGAGAAAATTGTCTGGCTGGTTTGGTCAATTTTTATAATGCTGTCAATGCCAACATGGGTTCTAACCAAATATTTGTACTAAATGAATTTATTAACTCTTCATTGAGGGAATGCCTCCATAACCTTATAATCATGGGAGATTTTAATGTTCATCCTTGCGGTGATCCCCTGTCGAAATGTTTAATGGATTTGCAGTGTGACCGCCTTGGCGGTTTGCATTTGGAACATACGATAGAAGGGGAATTCTTTAATGACTTATTGAGCTGTTTGGATCTTTCTTTGGCTATGGTCTTGAGGGATCCCACAAAGTGTTTTGATACCCCAACTTTTAAAGGCCATGGGAGGGGTACTTTTATTGATTATGTGTTACTCTCTTTGCCTATGCAGTCATTTGTGGACTCTTTTACTATCGAACAAAGTGAATTCAATGATCATAATCCACTAACTGTTCACTTGAAGGGTCCCTGGATGATTAAAGAAGATCGGAAATGCTTCAATGGCAGGTTGAGCAGAATCGATGGGAGACGGCGCCTAAGATGGTCAATGATTACTCCTGACCTATTATATAAAAATATTAGGGAGAACTGCACGCAGGACATTAAGAACTGTATTGAAGAAGGGGCAGACCCAAATCAGGTTCTTAGTGCTTTTCAAAGCTTGACGGAGAAGGTGTCTGAGTTGATGACGGTCCCAGTAAAGACCATAGAGAATGAGGGCCCGAGATGGTTTAATCATGCTTGCTCTAAGGCAGCACGTAATCTAAGGATAGCCTTGGCAGCTAATCCAAGAATAAATACGAATGTTAAGTTGTGTCGTAAATAATATAAGTCTGCCATTGCTTCACGCAAGGAGTTGTTAAGAGCGGAGGCCTGGGATGAGATTCTCGATCCCTCTACTTTAAAATGTAGCTCTAGATTCTGGACGCTAGTAAAAAAGCAATTTTGGTCCAGGATCCGGGTGATGGTCTAGAATGCTGCATAAAAAAGGAAGAATGGGAATCACACTTCAAACAATTGTATAGTTGTGTGGTGATTGAAAATGTAAATCTGCTCCCTGGTAATAATGGTGGAATTATTACATTTGATAGAGGCGAAGTTATGGAGGGCATAGTGGGACTAACAGCCAGGAAAGCTCCTGGCCCTGATGGGATCCCACCAGACTTATATAAGTCTGAACCTAGTCTTTGGGCTCCCATTTTAGAGTCTGTTTTTAACGCTGCTGCTGAAATTGGCTGTCCCCCTTCATGGGGAGTTTCAACGATTGTCCCTGTCTTTAAGAAGGGGGGTAGGGGTAGTCCCTTTTGTTACAGGCCAATTTCATTAATTGACTCTATGGTTAAAATTGTGGGGAGAATCTTGTTGCAGAGATTGTCAAACTGGGCGCTTGAAAATAACATCAAGTCTATTTCCCAGTATGGCTTCTGCAGTGGTCGTTCCACTATAACCCAGTGCCTTAATCTTTTCTTAATATTAAGTAAATACACTGTTGTTCAGAAGGACACTGTCCATCTCGACTTCATGGATCTGTCATCAGCCTTCGACTGTGTTAACAGGGGAAGGCTGTGGCAGTCCATGAGGGAGAAGGGTGTGGATAGTGGGATCGTTAATTTTTTGGTAGACCTACACAGTAACACTAGCGCTAATGTTAGGTACTCGTCGGATCTGTGTACCACTGGCAATTTTGACATTAAGAAGGGTGTGCGACAAGGCTATATTCTTGCCCCCTTAATTTTTAATTTTTATATTAACGAGTTAGATACCGTTTTACAAAAGGTACAGGCTGACTGTCCCAGAGTTGGTAGGCGGGGTATTCCTGTTCTTTTATATGCAGATGATGCGGTTTTAATCTCTAGAACCGAAAAGGGTCTCCAAGCCTTATTAAATGCTTTTAAATTGTTTATGACAGACAGAGACCTAATGGTCAACAATTCTAAATCATTTATTATGCAAGTGGGCCTACAGCCAAAAAGGAACTTTGTATTTAAATTAGACGATGTATTCGTCCCCATCACAAAATCATTCTCGTATCTGGGGGTCCTTTTTGATACTAAATTAAGTTGGGGCCCCCACTTGGCCAAAAAGAAAGGGGAACTGGCAAGGGTTAATGCTACTATTTTTAACAAAATTGGGGAACAAGCCCAACAATGCCATGATGAAACTCTATAATGCAAAATCAGTGGCAACTGCTGTCTACGGCAGTGAATTATGGGGCTATGTGGCTGGCGAACAGCTACAGGTGGCTGAAAATGCTTTTATGAAGCGTCTTCTATGTGTTCCAATTGGCACATCTAACTTGGCAGTACATGAAGAATTGGGGGCACAATATTTATGTGACATCTTTTCTCTACGCCCTTTGACTTGTTGGGCAAAACTGTGGTTGAATCAGGACATTCCACTAACCCACTTGATTGTGAAAGACCTTTTGTCCCATGATAAGGCAATGTGCACCCCCTGGTTAAAATATTTGAAATCCTGTTTTTCTCGACTTGGGTGTCTGGAGTTGTTTGAAAATCCAAGGGGGATTGTAAAAGAGGATGTGGAGGCAATTAAGCGTGCCTTTTATATGGGGAGAAGGGTTCAACGAGAGGGAGAGGAGCTCCTGAAACCCAGTATCAGGAAATACGTCATGTTAAAAACCTGCGAGACAATGGAGCCATATTTGATGGGCTCATTTAGTTCCCACGAGAAGTTCTTGCTGACAAGGTTTAGGTTAAATATCTTTCATCATCTGTTAATTAGACCTGAAAAAGATATTTTTAACAAGGCTGCAGCTCCCTGTGGCTGCGACGGAAAGTCTCCACAGGATATGCTGCATTTTATATTTTTATGTAAATTTTATGAATACCCGCGCAAACGCTATCTGGTAGCTCTTTTAAAGAAACTTAATTTTAACCAGATCAGACCAGCACTTATGTATTTACAACTTTTGCACAATGACAGTGTTCTCCATGTAATTGAATTTTTAAAATTGTCTGTTAAATTGAGAAACTGTTTGGACCAATGAGGCTGTTTCTCTGCCTCATTTATCTCAGGAACCTATATGGACTATACTTTGCCTTGTGCCATTTGCACTTTATTAACTATGAATTTATTGCACGGAATTTCAGATCTGCTTTTCTTTCTAACTGTGATGTTTATATGTATACTTTTATGGTTTGAATCAAAACCGAAATAAAGTTTTATTGATTGATTATATGTATTCTATGTTTGGCTGAAAAAGACATACTTTGTTCCTCCATGACTGTACCTGAGGATTAAAATGTTGTTATATTTCCTTGTCCTTTGGATTGGTTTTGTTCCAGTCTTTTTCCTGCTTCTGAACGGACACTATCTCCCAGAACACTCTGCTGTACAATTAGTGAACTTGCTATTAACACCCCATTCTTCATCACACAAAGTGAGAAGAGACCTTTCTCTGGTAAACGTTTCTGCTGTACCGTCCCTGACGGAATTGTTTGGGTTAGGGTATTGTATGATATCGGTCCTACTGAACTTTTGGAAATTCCATATGTGTTTTGTGTTTCTTTAAATGGTTATATCACCCTTAGTACTGTCTCCAATGATAGGGACATTGATACAGTGCATGAAATGCTAGACGATCTAGAGTATTCCACTGTTTTTAATTCTGAGGAACTGTATGATGATACATTGAATTATGATGGAATGTTCTGTTTTCAACATTATGGTGACCACTTCTTGCATAAACAAGTACTCAACATGCAGTATTTAATTGCATACAATGGGAACACTGCCCTACACCACCACGGCTTAGCTCACGAATGTTTGCACAGAAGTTTGCATATTTCTCTGGTCAAAATACAACTGACGCAGTGTCTTATTATTATAGACTCCCACCATCACCAGCAAAGAAAAATATGCTCACTAATACAAAGCTGATATACTCTGAATCTTTTCTTTTCCAATTGTCCACACAAGGGTTTTAACTTTTGGAGAGATACTGTTGATTCAAAATCGATTTGGATAACTAAAGATTGGCAGGTTCAGGGGAACGAGGCATTATTTAGAGTATGCCTTATACCAAATCAAATTATTTTGCTGAACAAAACTGCAGCAGATGTCATGTCTTGGCTAAGGCAAAAGATTTAAATACACCTAACATTCCAGCATTTACACTTTTTGCGAACTGACAACTGGTCACAAACTACACAGAGGAAACCTTAGACACCATGCTTCACAATGGTTCATACAATTCTTCAGTGACAAATAAGAGGGTGGCAATTAAATACTAATGGATGTCATGCATGTTACCTGGGTGACGTCAAAGTGTTTAAGATCAGCTGACCCATCCCACATTATGCTCAGACACATTACTTGGGGTGGTAACAAGCTCCAGTGTTGGGAAGTTGTGCCTTGATTGGCTAAAAATCTTAGCATTATCCCAGGTGAAACAACACTTGTCCCTTCTTTTTGATGACAATAGACTACATGACTTTCTACTGGGTCCTTAACCAGATCAAAAGCACTTCATATATGCAATATACAGTGAAATGTGGAAGTTTCCCACCAGAAGGCTGCTGAGAGACTGCACAAAATTGACAGGTCGAATTTAGAAAGAGCTCTAGCAGTGGATGATAAAGGTATGACTACATTGTCCGCTAAGATATACTCTCTGGGTAACATTGTGACATCTGTGATAGACATCATACAAAATGACATGTCCTCTTTACAACATGGACAGTCACAGCTTAGATCAATTATGTTATTAGCTGGACTCTGCATCCACTTTGTTCCGGTCGCTAACCATGGCGACACCTTAATGCCACAAGCTTGTTTCTACCTTACAATATTGCAAACCAGCAAGAAAGGAAGCAACGTACACTCTGCTACACATCGAGAAGTTAGAGAAATTATCATTCACTGTTGCAGAAATACCTTCTGCGGATTGGACTATCCACGCATTCATTTTTCTGCCAATCTTGACATTCCACTTTCAATACTGTTTACAACACTATCAAGAAGGCAGATACGAAGAGCTAGGAGAAGGATATTTGCATGAGTCATGGTATTTACCTTTTAGATATCACTGTAGGAATGGTAAGAGTGGAGTCTTTCTTATCGGTACTGACTGCAAGAATACTTTAGGGCATTTCTTGGTGTGTGTAGGGACGTTGTGCTTCATGCGGCATGTAATGCATCCATGGCAAATATGTCCTGCTATCTGAAGAGTTTCCCAGCTGCTGTGATATGTCCGACTTTTAGATTGCTCTCAAATGGGAGTTATTTGATGTTAAACGCGCCAGGATACTATACTTTTTAGTAACAGAGCGCGCTACAAAAGCCTCTATAATAAACAATCAGAGCTGCTGCAGAATGAAACCGGACATCCCCTATCTATTGGACAAGTCAACTCTCATCCCCCATCACTTGGTGGATCCCGAATTGGTAATTTGCTTTACACCGACGATCTTGTTTTATTCAGCCACACGAGGGTCAGTTTACAGACACTTCTTGACCAGCTGCTTTCTTTCACATCAAGTAAAGTTCTGGAATTAAATCTTTCAAAAACGAAAGCTTTCACCTTCGGGAATCGGAAGCAGCGAACCAGCGGGTGGTTCTTTGATGGCAATAAAAATTGAAACTGTGACATCGTATAAATATCTGGGCATTCACATGTATTCCAAGGGCTCTTTTGTAAAACAGAAAGCAGCGGTCAAAGCAAAAGCATAGTCCCTCGAAGCAGCAATAATGAAATTTTCGGCACTGCTACTTGGCCCAAGCTTATCCCCCCTCATGACAGCTATGAAGGCAAAGGTTACAAACTGTTTAACCTACGGTCAAGAAATAATGTTGGGGAGCAACTCGTCAATGCTGAATGAAACAACAATTAGAATCTACAAACGAGCCTGGCACCTTCCGAAATCGCCATCTCCGGCTCAGATCAGGCTCGAGTTTGGCCTTCTGAACCATGAGGGTGTCGGAGCAGGTGCATTCATCAAGTTGTGCCACAAACTGCGTAATTCAAGGGAAAGATGCCTGGAGGCCAAGTTGTGGCATGAAATATCAGTAGGTCAATCCAGCCGAAAACACCGACAATTCCTTGAACACTCCTTGAATCTGCTCGATGTCGTGGACTATTAGGGAACTAATCCGCCCCAGCAGGCACTAAAACTGTCCATTAAAAGAAGTGTTCGCCTCTGGTCTTTCCATTGGGACAGGGCACAATTGGCTAAAAGAAAACACGCCTGGTCTATAATCACTGAGCTCAAACCCAGATCAGAGGCCCCATATCTTTCGAGCACTTATGCAGCTGCCTGGAAGAAAAGATTTATGACACTGAGGATGGGCGAATGGCCTTTCTTAAAACATTTGTCTGCATGGTGTCGCTCAAATGAGGACATCAATTGTAGGGGCTGCGGTCATCACTCAGAAACTATTGAGCATGTGGTGTGTGTTTGCCCTGCATTTCTCAAGGATAGAAGGCAGGCGAGGTGAATGGATCAAGCACGGCGTTCGATCATGCCGGCAAGCCATCATATCAGCAATGAACCCCAACAACACGATGCTCAATGTTAAGTTTACAAAATCTGTTTTCCAAACTGCAAAAAAACTTAACCACGTAGGTTTGCAGGAACCATCGCCACAATCTTTAAACCCATGACCGATCTGGGACCCTCGCGTTCCCTATCAAACTCCAAGACTTTTACTGGTGGCGACTTTGCATGTTTTACTGAAGGCTGGGGGTAGATTTTAAATTCATCAACAAGGTCATTATGTTTTTAAACACACTTTAGCTGCTTCTTTAACCCTTTCGATGCGCATGACGGAGCGGTTCCATCATGCGCATCGGTCGCGCTGTGCGGATGACGGAACCGCTCCATCACCGCCCCGCCCGCGCAACGAACCTTCAGCACGGCGCGGTAATCCGCGCCGCGCTGAAGGGGTTAATACATTTTTTTATGTATATATACATATATATGTATATATGTGTGTGCATATATGAAGATGAAGGATCACAAGAAAACAACAGCCAGCCAGGGCAAAAATCTGGATCCCAAAGGATACAATGAGTCACAAAGAAATACAATATCCAAGAAAGAAGTGACTCCAACAGATAGATTCACCAAAGAACAAAAATATATTTCCACTACAACGTTTCAGCTTCTGCCTTCCTCAGGTAGTACAAGATGGTTTGCTCTGTGGCTGCACAGATGACACAGCTGAATTTTCAAAAAGCAACAAGAGTGAAGATTCCATTTGGAATGTGGAATCAATGCAGTCCTGAGAGCTCTTGAGATATGCAGTAATCAGGTTGTGTTGTCAGTAATGTTCAGTCCATCTGGATGCAGTGATTTTACACGGTACATCCAGAAATTTTCCCTGGAGTCCAGTAGTTCTTCCTTTGAAACATGTTCCATGGGGAAAATGTTCAAATCTGATAGTGAATGATCCACAAGGTTAAAATGATTGGCTACAGGCTGGTCAATTTTCTTATTAATTATGTCCGTTTTTTTTCCCCTGAATCCTGTACGGAGGTCATTCACTGTTTGGCCTACATATTGTTTTTTACAGCTTTGCTGTTGGCACTGAATCACATAAATAATGCATGTTGAGCGACATGTAAGATGCTGCCTTATTCCATAGGCCCTTCTCGTAACAGAACTAGTTACAGATGATGTTTGTAAAAGATATTCACACATGATGCAGCTTTTAGAGTCACAGCAATGAACCCCCTATTTCTCCTTATGTGTGTGTGTGTATATATATATATATATATATATATATATATATATATATATATATATATATATATATATATATATATATATATGTGTATTTATTTCACAAAACTGTATCTTTTTAACAATTTTAACAACTTTTTGCTGTATTTAAGATGAAGTGTATTTTTTTGCCTGGTTTGCTCTAAATTGTCATGATTTTAAGTAATCGAACAATAACCTACTATGCTATCTAGTGACGGTTTCTACAGTGATTATTTGTTGCACACAAGTACTGTTTCTGTGGAAATGTACCTTTTTAGGGGTACATTGGTGCAGGGATACCCTTTTATCCACGGGTTCAAAGACCAACAAAATAGAGATCGGAACTGGAGTTGGACATAAATAACAAGTGTATTAATCAATCATGAGTGGGCCCACATCCACACAGCACTCTCAAGTGCTACCTGAGGTAGTACACTGAAGTCACAGAACACAGGGCTTTTATACAGGTTTTCTGCAGTACAGCATGTGAACAGAAATAGGGAGAATGAGTTTTAGAAATAGTTTTCTGCAAACAAGGACAGATGAATAACCACTTGGTCCGCAAAGTGAGAGGGGGAGCAGGAGTGCTTATGGCAGCAGTAAATGGTTGACAGTTAACATCTGAGACCGGGTGCTCTGGCAACTACAAACCCTCAGCACATACTTTGCTTTTAGCTGAGTCAGGAAGTCAACTAAAATAGATCGCACAGGCAGAGTGAAAAGACAAAAGAATTACAAAGAAAACTTAAATGGACACCACAGCCAAAATGGCTGTTGCTCATGCCAAGTAAATTATTACACGTTTTCCACAGACGGTCCTTTTGGCATAAGCTAAGATATTTTCTTACGCTTTAAAAGGGGTACGATAAATATCATGTATATCAATCAGCATCATATCACTGACTTCTCGGTCTATTGCTAAACGGGCATTTACATTTTAGACATTTGTTTTAGATGGTAGACAAGTAGTATAAGTGGAAATACAGAGGGAGCAAAGCATTTGCCCGCATTGGATACATAGACAACAAGAGAAGAGAATTGCAATAATTATAAATAAGGCTGACAATATTTTTAAGCCCCATACAGAAAATACGCTCCAGAAATATCAAGCCCAAGTCCATGTTCCTGAATCTTGGTGTATCTCAGTGGCTATTTTATACATTTTGGAAATGGCATCATAAACAGAAGGGGCGTGGTCAGGGATAAAGACACAATAACTACTACTGATAATGCGACATGCTCTACCACGATCAGCTAGAACCACATCTAGCACCATTCGGTTTTGCAAAGTCACAATTCTCGTAATTTGGAGTTCTTCTGTAATATTTCCAAGCGCCATTGCTGTCTGATTAGTCCCCAGCATCTACTACACGGGTTAATCGCCTGATTTTCCTGCTATTCAAATCCGCACCAACAAAGAAAAAGAGTCCCAAATTAAAGTCAACATATTGCTGTAATGCCGTGTCAGTTTGATCTACTTCATCATTATTTATAGTTCTTTTGAATCGGTTCAAGGAAATGTCATTAAACAGTTTTTGATCTTTATGATAAGATGCAGGTGGAAGCAAGAAGGACATGTAGCATGTTCCGGACCATTCGATTGGTAGATGATAGTAGCCTTTACTTCCACAAATGAAATAAGTGTTGTGCGAGGATAGAAAACTGCTATTGTTTAATCCAGTATTGTTGAATACTGTGATACAGTCACTTTTTCCCACTGGGATACTACCAAAACTGCTCACACAAAGATTTGCTCGGGCTCTAGTAACAGCAATAACAGAAGGCCCATTACCCTTGGCCATTCGAGTGTTGGGGAAAACATAACATGTGGAGGGATTTCCTCTGCGATACTCCTACATTTCCCGTACAGTTCCTTTGGCTTGTGGGTCCCCTTCCTCATTTGGGTAACAAACTTTATTAAGCTTTGCATTAAGTCCTCCACATCAGCTAGAGTGATATTAGCAATTTCAGAAACCCACAACAGTGCGAACCAGGCTCTCCAGGAGCCATTATGCGAGAATGGCAATGGAATGAAAGGTGTTCCTCCCTTCTTCTGATGCACTGGCATCAGTCCGCATACCCAGCAGTTGGTAGTTTTCGTAGCATTATGAGTATGATGCAACATTTGTATGAAAGTGTTATTGAGGTACGACATTCGGTGCTTTCATTCATGATAGGGATGAGTAAAATAATAATGTTCGGTGGGGACAGGAGTAGTAGCAGTCAGTAAGTTTCGAGCTGGAGCTACTTCCTATACAACCCACAGTATGACAGCAATGATAACAGCAGTCAAAGTTAGTCCAGTGATGAACATTGTGCTTTTACTACAGATTTTTACAGCATTCGATTTCTTCTCCTCAGGCATGTTCATTTCGTCTGTAAACAACAAAACAGATGGTGCTCTAAGGTCCTGGGCAGGCGTTGGTTTCTTCACTAACGTTGAGACGAGTAGTCACTAATAAGCTACCCACCCTTTCTAGTCAGTATTTAACCACCCAGGACAGTGGCTCAAACAGTCTCTTTTTGCTCTGAAATGTCTTTCTTCCTGGATCGAAGCAGATATCTAGATGTACCAGGGATCATGTGGTCCGGGAAGACTTCCTCAGGTCTTTCAGGTGACACAGCTCGTCCTCTCTCAGTGACCAGGATGTCATGGTGATCTGTCAACGTATCTGGGCTCATAAGGGCCTGAGGAACTTTACGACAGTGGGTAGCATGCACCCAATTCTTCCGGTTGGTCACTCGCACTGCAGTTCTGGTAGCCAGAAGGACTTGTTCCGGTCCACGCCAACTAGGAGCCAGGGAACTGGTCCGTTGAAACGACTTTGTCAGATTTCACCAGGCCGCAGATCATGGCCATCACCCTGCGAACTGTCTAGAAGGGCTTCCCGTACCTGCTGATAAATCGAAGACAAGCTGTCAGTTAAGTGGGAAAAATAGTCACTCATCAACACATGGGGTAAATCATGTATTGGGCGAGGCTGAGAGATTCCCCAAATATTCATAGGCCTGCCAAACACAACCTCATATGGCGTAAGGCCAGATCATGTATGTGGTATTGATCTGATAGAAAGTAGTGCTAGGGGCAGGGCATCAGGCCATTTCAAAGACGTGGAAGCTTGCATTTTAGCCAATTTCAATTTCAGGGTGGAGTTGTAATGCTCCACCAAGCCTGCTGATTGTGGGTGAAAAGCAGCATGAAATTTCTGCTTAATCCCTAACCCCTTCATGACATATTCGACAACTTGTTCAATGAAATGAGGTCCGTTGTCACTCCATAAGACCCGACAAATGCCAAATCAAGGGAAGAACTCTTTTAGGAGAACTTTCGCTGTCGTGAGAGCTGTATTATCCTTCGTAGCATACGCCTCCACCCATTTACTGAAGGCACAAACCACTACTAGGACATATTTTAAGTTATTACAGCGCTCAAACTGAATGTAGTCCATTTGCAGGACCTCATATGGTGCAGTTGGTGTTGCAAACCCTCCTGTTGGAGTTTGCGTTCCCTTTCCAGGATTATACTGAAGTCAGACCAAACAAGACTGGACCATCTTTTTAGCAGTGCCGGCAATATCAGGATGATCCCAAACTTGCATAAGTTGTTTTGCCATTGAGGATGCACCAACATGTGCTGGCCCATGTGCCATGTGAATCATGGGTTATAAGTACGCTATGAGTAACTTGCATTTGGTCATATCTTTATTCCTCCAGCAGCCCTCATCATTCAGTGCTCCCTCCTTAGACCATTGGTCTAATTCATCAGCAGAAGCAGATTGCTGCATGTCCAGCACCTCTTGCCTGGCATCATGCCAACGTTCAGCTTGTGACTTCCCTACATACTTGGATGTGGTACTTCGCTGCATTGTGGTTTCACGTGCTGTGCGATCTGCAAAGGCATTACCTGATCCTATTTTATCAGCCACTTTCTTGTGTGCACTACACTTAAAAATTGCCACTTTCTTAGGATAGGTTAGGGCAATAAGGAGATTATGTACTAATTCTCCATGCACTATCTGTGTCCCATGTGAGGTGAGAAAGCCCCTTTCTTTCCATAAGCGGCCAAAATTGTGTGCCACCCCAAAAGCGTACTGGCTGTTGGTAAAAATGTTAACAAGTGAGTCTGTACTAAGCTCACAAGCTCAGTGCAGTCAATTCGGCTGCTTGGGCTGACTTCTGTGGGATGCAAGCTGTTTCAACTACTGTCTGAAATGTTGTAATTGAATAGGCAGCAGATGTGGTGCCATCAGGCAATTTTAGATATGAGCCGTCAACCCATAACTCCCCATCAACACTAGAGAGAGGTGTATCCTGTAGGTCATTGCGGCCTTTTGTTTGCTCTTCAGTAAGGAATATACAATCATGTGACTCTTGTGACTGTGGCTGAGTAGATGGAAATGGCAACAATGTGGCAGGGTTTGGTGTCAAACATCTTTTCAGCGCAATATGAGGGGACAAAAGTGTCAATTCCTATCCTGTCAACGAGCACTAGTAAAATGCTGTTTTTTTGTTTGATTTAGCAAAGCATCAACAGAATGGGGTACTAACACAAGCAGTTTATGTGACAAAACTATTCCTTCACTCTGACGTATTGATACAGCCATTGCTGCCACCGCTCAAAAACATCCAGTCAGTGCACGGGCGACGGGGTCAAGAACAGCTGCGAAATAGGCACAAAGAACTTTCTTATCACCATGTGTTTGTGTTAAAACCGAGAGGGCACAACCTTCCCACTTGTGGACATAGAATGTGAAAGTCTTAGTGTAGTCTGGATTTCCTAATACTGGTGCAGAGCAAAGAGCTTGGCGTAACTGTTGGAAGGCATTCTGACATTCAGTAGTCCATGGGTGGGGCATCGGAGTGTCTTTAGTCAAAAGGGCCAACAAAGGTTTAATAATGTGTGAAAAACTAGGGATCCACTGCCTACAAAAAGAAGTGAGGCCAATCAGTGCATGAACATCCTTCTGAGTAAGGGGCACAAGAGTATCTAAAATAGTCTGAATGCGGTCTGGTGTAAGTACACGTCCCTCCTTAGACAGGAGGTAACCTCAATAGGTAACCTGCTGTCTACAAAATTGCAATTTCTTTCGCGAGACTTTGTGATTGTGAGAGGCAAGAAATTATAACAATAACAGTGTTACTTCTTCACACTGCTCAGGGGTATCTGTAGATAACAAGATGTCATCGACTTATTGGATAAGAGCCACCCCTTTGGGTACAGGAAAGGAATAAAGCTGCCTTTTTAATGCCTGACTGTAAATAATGGGACTCTCTGTATAGCCCTGTGGAGCTCTACAGAACCGATATGATCTATTTTTCAGGGTGAACCCGAACAAATAACGACTGTCAGGGTGAATGGGTATCGAGAAGAAAGCAGTCTTCAAATCGATCACCGAAAATGTAGTGACAGTAGGAGGGACCATAGTGAGAAATGTAGTGATGTCAGAAACTACTGCATATTGAGGCACTACAATTTTATGAACTTCTCGCAAATCAATATTGAATCTGTAGATTTTAGTGTCAGTGTCTTTTTTCTAAATAGGAAGGATAGGGCAAGTGTTATAGGGGACCTCTTCCACTACCCCCACTTTAATCAAATCTTGAACAATATGTGCTGATGCTTCTTCACCTTCTCGGGATATTTTGTATTGGGGCAGTTGAGGCAAAAAGACACCCTCCTTTACTTGAATATGTACAGGTCGAATAACCATTTGACCCACATCAGTATCTGATTTAACCCACAAAGTACTGGGTAAGGATGCCAGGGAAACATCCTCATTGATAGGACTCGATCTCACAATCATTGGATAATAGTCATTCAAAATAACACGCACACCTTCCGGAGAACAACGTATTGTGGCACGAAAATATTTAAGCATATTGATACCCACAATATTGTCAGGTGTGGTTGGGGAAAGCAAAAATGGACATGCTGCAGTGAATTTATCAAGCCTGAATTCAAGTGGCTGTGAAAGTGGGCTAGGTGTAGGTGTTCCATCGAATCCTATTGATGTTATCATTGTGCCAGAAAGGGGAGCCCTAGGAACCAGTTTTTTAGACAGAGCACTATGAGTAGCCCCTGTATCAACCAGAAAATGATCACTAGATCCCAAGACGTTTGCGTCAATATAAGGACCCATTTGATCTACTGGCACCTCAACTGGTTCCTTACCCCATCCTAGGCATCCCTATGCATAATCGGAATCCGCAAGGGCATCAGCAGCATAATCAGACATTTGATATTGATTTTATCTATCAAAAGTATTAGAGTAATTTGGTCCTTGTTCAACTGCCTCAAACCTGGTACGAGCTCCCATACCTCCCCTGTTTCCTGAAGTCCCCGGGCGTCCTCTCATACTGCCCCTTCCCCGCTGATACAGCTGGCCTCACAAAAGAGGGCACTCAGAACTCCAATGCCCAGTCCCTTTACAATAAGCACACTGATCAGGGGTCAAATTTGCTCGAGGGAGAGGGGGTGCTCCAGGTGTATACATTGCACGTCCGCCTCTTCCACCTCCCCTAAACGGTGGACCATATATTTGAGCCAACATAACTTTTGTCTTTAACTCCTCAACCTTCTTATCCTCCCTGCCTTTTGCTTCCTGTTCCTGCCGCTCATAATATTGGGCCATAGTCAAAAGGTAAACTGAGGAAGACGTGGTCCAAGAACTCTCGCTGGCCTGTAAGTGACTAGCTATTTCCGGTAACATATTAGCGACAAATTTATCAACAAACAAAGGCTTACCCGTATCATCGGCCAATGACTGACCACTAAAATCATGGAATGTTTCCTCAAACCTTGAAAAGAAGTCAGAAACGGACTCATCCGTTTTATGTTTACAGGACGCTAATGTATTCCAATCTATTTTTTTAGGGGTTATGAGAGTTTTGAACTTAGTCACAATAGCTTTAGGAAGATCTAATATCTCCTTCTGAAGTTGCTGCGCAGGCTCCCTTTCCGCATCTATTTGTTCTAAATGTTACCAGATATCACCATATGCTACATTGTCATCTATTTTACGTATAGTTCTCCACATATCAGGAGGCAAAATAAGCCCAAAGAAGATATCAGTATCTGGCAAAGTCATAGTGCAGGAGCTAATGGCTCCTTCCACCTCCTCATAGAAGGCGGCAGGATTTTTCCGGGGGTCGGGCAAAGCAGCTTTAAGAGCCATCACATCAGCTCTACTCCAAGGAGTATAACCCCAATTATATATAAAATAACCCTTTGCATCATCCAAAGTTTTATCATCATTGGTTCTCGTACCCTTCGGAGGAACATACAGGGATGCAGCTTCACGCGTGGGTTTAACAGTAACTGTAGTACTACTGGGTGCAGCTTCTTCCACCGGAGCATCTACATTTTGTGATTGAGATTGAACTGCTGCTATACCTCTCTGTGTTCTAGCTAACTCTTGCTCCTTTCGTAAACGCAATGTTACTTCTCGTATTTTAACCACTCGTCTAATCATGTCAGATACGTCTGAAAAAGGAAAAGTCCCCTCTGTTAATCGTTTGTAATCAGTATTTATATCAGCTGGCTCTAGTTCCTGAGAAATTTGTCTATAATCAAATATTACCAAACACATTTTTCTACAAAATAAAATTGCTCTGCGCTGTTCCACTGTTGAACCATAGTTACAATGAGTGATGCCGAGTGAGACCGACGAGCCTCCTCCCTAGCAGCGGTTTTTGATTTATCTTTTTCTGCTTTAGATAATGTAGAGCGAGTCTGTCGCCCAGCTTGTTTATCTTGTTCTTTGTCGTCGGAAGACAAATGCTCGTCGTCAGAAGCCTCAACAGGGGCACTTTGAGTGGGAAATGTATACAGGGTTGGGGTGCGTTCTAATAGGATGCAGTCATCCTGAGGTTTATTAAGTATGGGATAAATAGGGTGCCTAATAGGATACTGGCCATTTGCCTCTAATTGACGTTCCCTATCTTCTTTTTCTATTTTTTCCTTCTTTTCTTTATTTTTTAATTCTAGCGCTTTTTGATATATCGTTTTTCGTTGTTCTTTTTCTGCTATAGCTTCTGCTCTTTTCGCTCTCTCTTGCACTTCTTTCTCCCACATACGCACACAATCAAACATATCTTGTCTACTTTTTCTTTACATATTGAACCTTTTAAAGATCAAATGACCCATTCACTGGCCATTATAGATCAGAAACATTTTTTGTGTATTTATTCCACAGTGGACCGTACATTATGGAAGAAATACCATATTTGACATACATATCTCGATTTGGCGTCCCCTCCGGGGGAGCCGGCTGACTTTGTTCTAGACTTTCTTTGGTAGCTCCAGAGCAGCAGCACCACCTATGGAGCAGGCACGGTCTACAAATATTAGTAAAATATTACTACTCCAAATATTTTGATAGGAGAAAAATCTCCACATTGCCTGCCTTCAAACTTTGCAAAGGTTGAATAACAAAATTAAACAAACAGCTCAGGCTTAACAAATCAAGAGTGCCGCTTTAGCGGCATTACCAAACAGAAGATTCCAACTCCCACCTGCTGATCTCCGGTCGACCTAATGGTCACTCCAAAATTGCGCCAAAGAAAACCCCAGTTGAGACCGGCCACCACCTGGAGGGTCAAATCGGTAAAACCTGAAAAGTCACGTCGGCCTGCAAAGGCAAAGGTCTCCTCGTGCAGTGCGCTTCCTCAGCAAAATTTCCGTCCTCCGTCAAGACCCCTCCTTCGGACAGCCGCGTCTCCAATGGGGCCCAACGAGGCGGGCGCTAACTGTGCAAATGTACCTTTTTAGGGGTACACTGGTGCAGGGTCACCCTTTTGTCCACAGTGTTCAAAGACCAACAAAATAGAGATCAGCACTGGAGTTGGGAATCAATAGCAAGTTTATTAATCACTCATGACTGGGACGACATCCACACAGCACTCTCAAGTGCTGCCTGAGGTAGTACACTGAAGTCACAGAACACAGGGCTTTTATACAGGTTTTCTGCAGTGTGAGCATGTGAACAGAAATAGGGAGAACGAGTTTTAGAAATAGTTTTCAGCAAACAACCACTTGGTCAGCAAAGTGGGAGGGGGAGCAGGAGTGTTTATGGCAGCAGTAAATGGTTGACAGTTAACATCTGAGACCAGGTGCTCTGGCAGCTACAAACCCTCAGCACGTACATTACTTTTAGCTGAGTCAGGAAGTGAAGTAAAATAGATAGCACAGGCAGAGTGAAAAGATGAAAGAATAACAAAGGAAACTTAAATGGACACCACAGCCAAAATGGCTGCCACTTATGCCAAGTAAAATATTACACGTTTTCCACATTTCCACCGGCCCGCACAATTAGGAAGGCAATGCTTTGGCCTTCGATAAAGCTATCAAATGTGCACTTTGATGCTTTGAGCAGACTTAAAGCTTTATTGGTCAAAAAAGTTGTGGCATTCAAATCTACAAAGGAGAAGTTTGATCTTCAAGTTGCAAGATCCTCTTCCGAGATACAGTTGCCAATTCGCACTAATTTCCCTCCACATTCAGGCTCTGGCACGGTTAGTACCTTCCAGGCAGTCTTTGGAGGTATTCCATCAGTCGTACACTCCGTCCTGGGAAGGATTTTTGGAGGTCTTCCGCTGGTCCTGTTCCTAATTTTCAGGCATTTACTTTTACTGCTCCCCAATGGATGTCCCATCAGGGAGCCAAATGGAAATAGCACTTCCACATGTGCTCCTGTGTCGTGAATGCATGATACAGTGTTTTGGTGCACCCTTGCTTCAGGTACTAAATGAACACTGGTTCTTGTCTTTTTGCCCTGTGTGGCTAGACTGCATGAAGCCCATATTTCGCTGTCTTCTGTGCACTTTCTCATGTGCCCTGGACATAAGCCTAGGAACACAACTGGTTCGATGTGGCACTTGAAGGATGACCAACAAGAGGTATCAGTGTTGAACACAAATCTTTATTGTTCTATAACTTATAATGGCTAGTCTCGATTTTACTGGTGTTCTGTCCTTCTGGTGTGAAGAGTCTTGGTCCTTCTTGTCGAACTCAGTAGGGCCCGTCCCTCGGAAGTGAGAGAGAGACTCTTTAGCATAAATTGCCCCTGGTTGTGGGTTTACTGGGGTATTATGGAGTAGGGGGGGTTGACAAACACCCGTTTTTGCCACCACCAATGTCGCCCTTCAAGTAAAGGTCACCGCGCTGATCAGTTCCCTTCACAGAGCCATGCCCTCTGAGTGTAGCGCAAAGCACCATCAACCCCCTCCTTTTTCCACCTCAGACATCCTAGTGTCTGACCAACCATTTTTAAACAGTCCCCTGAGGCAGCCACATTCCTCAGTAAGCCACGCTCCTCCAGGAATGCAGCTGGAACACTTGTGTTGCCGGGTTGGGTCTGGCTTCCTTCTTGGCTCTTGGGGATGAGTCCTCGGTCTGACCTACCACAGTGGAGTATCCCCTGCTTGGCACGCAATGTCTCCCTCCGTCCTGCTGATGGTCTCTAGGTTCATTGTGCTTCTCCGTTCGTCCATGCTGAAGTACGCTCCTGCACTCAGGATGACACAGTCCGGATGAGGGAGGCCAGATATGAAGTCCCTCAGAGGCTCTTCGAGGCTTCCAATTGGGCCATTTGACAACGTCACATGGGGCGGCTTGGATTCCAGGAAGTCGAGTTCCTTAAAGGCATCATCCACTTCACAAACAGCCACATCCAAGGGAGACTGGAAATATAGTATAGACTTAAGGGGGGAATGCATCCTCACTGTCTTTCTCACCCTCGACCAGACCAGGCAAGTCATGACATTCGGTCTTTGGCCATTGACCTATTGGTGAGCTTCTTAACGGCCCACTTGTATTGTTGCCCTTTGCACTTGTCGTTGCTCCTGAACATATTTTACGAGGTGTCCTGGGATGGTTCTGCTCCTTGTGATTTAGATCTTGGCTTGGGATCTGCGGATCAGTGGCTGCTGAAGTAGAGGGATGGGAGCATGTTTGTTTGATGGATCTGATCCGATGGGTGAGTCTGGGAACGTCGTCTGTTGTGGCTGGGAACAACAATGTTTCGTCTACCCATAAACAATCTGGTAGTTTCGATTCACGGCACATGTTTTAATTCGGATTTATTTTAATGCTAAATTGCTTTTTAAATGTGTTTTAAATATAGCATTTTATACTTTTCATGATTTTAAAAATGGCTTCCTCTGTGGTCTTTGGTATTAAAGAAGTGTAATGCTTTTTTAAATTTTATCTGGAGTTTTATACTTCTTGACCCTTACATTTTAGCACTATAGGGATAGCCTTCATCGACTCACGTCCAAGAAGCGGGTGTCACGTGGTCAGGATATGCTCGGTTAGAAACGCTGCCATTTACATGCTAGCATTTCTTAAGTTTTCTTCTCTTTTACACATGGTGACTTTTGACCAACATTTGTGAGCGTTACCATGCAGGATAACATTCACTGAATCTGCATTGCTTACTTTTCCACTTCCTAGGCACACTATTTCTACACCTTGAACATTCAGTACAAGGGATAAAGTTCACACTGCAAATGTTACTTATGTTTTCGTCTGGTAGGAGACTACGCTATCCAACTAGAATATACAATTGCGGCCTGACAGGATTGCGAATGGTCACATAGGTGCTATTGTTATATATTCAGAACCAATTCCTTGTTTAGACAGAGGAGCACACAGCTGACACTGTGAGGTCACTGCATGTCGAAAATTTGAGCTCAGCTGATTCCTGCTTACCAACACAAGGGATTTCCAGCTCTACACCATGACCGACAGCCTAATGACACTTACCCACAGGTAATGGGGAGTTAGACCAACCTGGGCAGGGGTTTGGCAGATCATTCCCCCTAGGCAAGACCAGGTTAGGGAGTGCTAGGTAGGAGTACACAATACTTATATGCCTGCATATATTCACTGTCTTGGCACAATGGTGGAAATGTTAATGTTTTTCACTATTCATGTAAGGCGAATTACTCTAATCTGTTTGATTCTATTGATTATAGCAGCACAAGTATTTGATACCAGAATCACAATCCTTCACTAAATATTGAAGCGTAAGCTGAGTATTTCTTGTATATTTCTTTGGGTATGCATGAGAGTCCAGATGAAAGGGTTCTAGATCTGTTATAACAATTTCCCTGGAGAATCTGGGTTCTCATATTCTGAGGTAGCACACACACATTTGGTGCCCTGGAAGCTTAGGGGTCCAGATGATACACTGTTGGCTAGCAGGGAGACAGGCTAGCATATCCTGAGTGTGTGCATGGAATCAGTCTGGCACAATCCTGATGTTTGTGTTGTACAGCAAACACACAGTTTGACTAGAGAGGTACACGCTGTACGACCCTACTGTTTTTCCCTGGACCTCTGGACATCAAAATAACTGACATTACCACTGCCAAGGCCTGTTGGTGGCCAGTCCGGTAACCACCAACTTTACTCAACACTGCAACCCGAGGGAACTCCTCAAGCACCTTCATCCGACCTCAGCTGTGGCCCCCGTTGTCGACTTTTTGCACTTGTTTCCTAACCAGAACTTTGTAAGCAGTAAGATCAGTTTCCCTGCGGCTCGCGCTTTAGCACCAAGGACAGCCAGGACAATTCTGCACCTGGGCTTCTCGAGCCAGGTAAAATTGAACTCCAATTATACTTCTCCAATTGACTATGTTTTGGTGTCTAAATATATTTAAAGATCTGCTTTATTTTTATAAATTAGGGTTGGATTTCAATGGAATCATGTCTATTACTTATCAGCCACGTTCGTACTTGAAATGCTTAACATATGTTCCTCTTGTAAGGCTTAATCGCTCTTTGCCACTCTGCCAGGACTGAGTTAAGGATTTATTATTTTGACTCCAAGGATCACCTTTGGGATATTTTTAGAGTATTGCATGGAGAAGCCTAATCAGCATCACTACATAATACTCCACCTTCCTACACAGTGCATTTCTAGTTTTTTTTTTAACATATAGTCATTTTTTATTACCATACGTAATTTCAGCCCCCACTGTGCACAGGCTTTGGCTGTCCATGGTAGGGGTTGGATTCGAACCCCCAAAGCCAGCCAACTGCACACTGCGCAGGGCCTCTGGCAGCCAGGCCATGCAGCCATTCTCCCGCAGGCAGCCAACCCTACTCAACAGGAAGTCTTTGGCAATGCAGCATAGAGACCCCAATCCTTCCGGACAAATTCAATGAAAAAAGGGGATGGGCCATGTAATCCCCCTTCCCAAGACTTAATAGATCCTGTGGACCCCATCCCCCAGGGCCAACATCTAAGTAGTGGGAAGTATGGAGGCCCCTTCCCAAGTTTATCAGGCCCCGGGTACCCTCTCCCTCGGGGAAAATTAAAAGAGGGAGGGGGGCCATGCAGCCCTCCACCTCAAGCCTTGTTAGGCCTCAGCCACCCCATCATCGGGGAAAAAATGCAATTAAACCGAGGAGGGGGCATGCCGCCCGCCTCTCTGAGCCTTCTTGGGCCCCGGGTACCCCATCACCTTGACTAAATATGGTGAAAAAGTGGAGTGAGGCTGCACATCCCCTCCCCCAAGTCTTATTAGGTTCCAAGAGAGCCCATCACCCGGGGCTGAGTAATTATTGAAAAGATGGGGCACATGGCCTCCCTCCCTGAGCTAATTAGGTCCTGGTGACCCCATCCCCTTGGGGCCAAAATGTAAAATAAAAGTGAAGGGGGCCACGTGGCCCCCAGCAGAGCCATTTTAGGCCCCAGGGACCCAATTCTCAAGGGACAAGTATTTAATTAAGGGAAGCTGGTTTGTGGCCCCCTTTCCTGTGCCTAATTAGTCCCCAGGTGTTAGACCTGGCATCCTTGGCGTGGTTTGACCTGACTTTTTGCATCTACCTCCTGTGCTTTTGATGCTTTACTGGATTTCGTTTTTGCTGGCTTAGATGCTTTGGGCACCTTGCCACTGCTGATCAGTGTCAAAGTGCAAGTGCTTCCTGTATAAATTGGTATGGTGATTGGTTCTCCCTGATTGGCCTATTTGGTTTACCAATAAGTCCCTAGTAAAGTGCACTGAGTGTACCAGGACTGGTGAATCAAATGCTACTAGGCCTGCAGCACTGATTGTGCAACCCACCTGAGTAGCCTTGAAAAGATGTCTCAGGCCTGCCACTGCGGTCCCTGTGTGCAGTTTGTTAACTGCTGTGTCAACTTGGCAAGTGCACCCACTTGCCAGGCCCTACCCTTCCCTTTTAGTACACATAGGACACCCCTATGGTAGGCCCAAGGAACCCCCCTGGGTGCAGTGTATGTGAAAGGTAGGACCTGTATTGGTGTGTGTAACATGTCCTGATAGTGAAATAATGCCAATTTCGTGTTTTCACTATTGAAAGGCTATCTTGCCCTATAGGACAGAATGGGGAATGCTTTGTGACATCCCACAAGCATATCTTCCCATAGGAACAAAATAGAAAAGTGGAGTTTGGTATCCCTGAACTCAGAATTTAAAAACACATCTTTTTGTAAAGTGGCTTTTTTCGTGTCCAACTATCCTCTGTGCCTCTGCCTGTTTGTGAATTGACTGTCTGGTTTCAGTGTGACAGAGACAGAGGATGTGCATTCCCTGTAGACAGCCTCTGGGTGGGTTGAGGTGTGCCTGGCCCTTCCTGGATAACCCAGCCCTGAGCTGAATAGACCCTGGCTGCATGTAGAGTGATGGGAGATTTACCTGACACCTGAATAGAGCCTGTCGGCCTTGCATAATGCTGTCTCCACCCCTGTGGTCTTGCTGCTCCAAGTGAATGTAGAACTGGTTTGGACTGGGTTCAGAAACCCTTACTTCAAAGACATCAAAGACCTTCTGGGGTATAAGTATGTGCCCTAAACCCCCAGTAAATTAGACTACTTCATGAATAAAG
Organism: Triturus cristatus; assembly: GCF_964204655.1. Lineage (NCBI taxonomy): Eukaryota > Metazoa > Chordata > Amphibia > Caudata > Salamandridae > Triturus > Triturus cristatus. The sequence continues at coordinate 21,649,636 of NC_140584.1, forward strand.
AGGAACCTTTGCCAAGGTGAAGAGCTGGAGAAACTGAATGCGAAGCGCTGCCCCTTTGCTGTGTGCTGTCTGGGGTTGTCCTGCAGTAGCTGATTCTGCCAAGGACAGGAAGGGGACTTTGTTGTGTGCTGTATCCACCCCCTGCTTGAGAAAGGTCTCCAAGGCCTGTGCGTGCTGGCCTCCTGTTGTAGGAAACTCAGGGACATCAAAGTTTTCAAGTTATCTCCCCCATCGGCACTGTGGGCATATTGCTACAGTGTGCTGTGTTTTACCGTGGGCTTAGAAGTGCTGGGAGCCTGACCGCGCTCCCTGTGAAGAAGAGGCCGTCAGAAACTTTCACCGCCTTTGGCCTGAGTCCGGGATTCCGGGATTCCAGTTCCCCTGGTGTGCCTAGTAAGTTTGCGAGGCGTTGCCTAGCAACAATCCCCAGCACTCAAGAACCGCCCAGCAGGAAGCCAAGCTGAGCCGCCGGGTCGCGAGAGCGTGCTCTGTGCCAGAAGGAGGTACCGTGCTCCCCCTGCTGCCGACCGCGCCAGACTGCCGTGGTAGACATGCACCGCCCTGTCCCAGGATCGAGGGAGCCTTGGGTCGGTGCGTCTCCTGTCATCTCCGGAGCAATTTCCGCCTTCCCCGCCGCCACAGCGACAACTGGGGCACCGGCGGTCGTGAGTGGAAGGAGTGCGGGTCGCAACGACAACCCCTGCCGAGCACGAGGAGAGCTGGAGGTGCGCGCTTAACAGCCAGGTAACGCTCAGCCCAGCGGACTGGGCCCCAATGCCCTGTTCTCTCTTCTCAGCTATGACATCGTATGGGGGCTTGTTTCACTTGTTTACATTGAAGTGATTACGGGGGCATACTCCCTGCATCGACATCATATGGGAGCCTGTTTCAATAGTTTGCAGTGAAGTGATTACGTGAGAATACTCTCTTTACCGATATCGTATTGGGATCTGTTTTACTTGTTTACGCCATTATTGAGATCGGGCATCGCCCAGGGGTATGACTCTTTGGGGACTGTGAATATTGAAGACCGAACCTTTGGTGAGACACGACCTAATTATTCAGTGGCAGATAAGATCTTTTTGTGGATACCAGGACATTCGTACCCTGTGGGATTCACGACAAGGATTGCACCCCGGCTACCCAACACTCAGAGTGGCCCTTACTTAGGTGGCCCAAGAAAGATATTGCATCCCTGGCCCCTAGTACAAGGAACAGGTCTTTGCTAATGTGATTTATGGAATTACTGCATTCTTTAAAATAAAAAAGCAACATAAAGATATATATATTTTTTTTTTTACATGCCTCAGTGTGGAGTATCCTTTGTGGTGGGTCTAAGGTGACATTGGTGCGTGCGTGAGTGTGTGGTACGCAAACGCTCTACACATTACTTCTGGGATGAGCCTGACTGCTCGTGCCAAGCTACCAAGGGGTGGGGCAGAGGTTATCTTCAGCGTGTAGCTCCCTTGCCCTGACTAGAGTGGTGGCTTCTGCCTGGCATAGGCGCATTCCCTAGCCAACCAGAAATCCCATTTCTAACACCGGGTCCCCCATCCCCCGTGGCTGAAATAAATAAAAAGGGAAAGGTAGCAGTGCGGAGCCTTCGTTAAGCCTTTATAGGTGCCAGGGACCCCACTCCCCAGGCCATATCTTTTTGTAATGGGAATAGGTGCTGCGTGGGTTCTGTTTGACTGCCTGCATCAGTGCGGCCAGGAAAACACAACACAAGTCTGCTCCCAGCCAGAATAAGGTTTTTTTAATCTCCCAACTGCTGGGAGTAAATTTAGGGCCTGATTAAGATCTCTGCGGATGGGTTACTCCATCACAATGGTGACGAATATTCCATCCACTGAAATATAATTAGCACAGGCTAAAATTTTGTTATGGAGTACCCGTTGGCCGAGATCGAAATCAGTCCCTTAGTGTTTGCTCCTGTGTGGCGGGAGATTTGCAAATGCTCTCGCATGATGGGAGCAAACACACGTTTCCCTGCCTGCGCTGGTGTTGGCATGGAAACTACTGTGTCCGGGTGGGGGGCGGTCTTCCAAGCACACAAGAAGTGAGCCGACCCACGGGATGGGGGCTCAGGGGCTATTATAAAGGCTCAGGAAGGGGGGACATGCTGTCCTCTTCCGTTCTATTTTAAGTTACGGCCATGGGTTCCCCAGGGATTTTTTAAGACTTGGGGCGCAAAATCTTAGCGCACCATGAGTTATGAAGTATGATGGGGCTGTTGCAATTCATTCCAAAGAAGACGTTTAGGGAATTTTCCTCTGAAATTGTAATACCCAACCAAATATTTACAAGCTGCAGAGAAGTTTTAAGACAAAAGAAAAGTAAACAATTGCCCAGGACCCTCACCTTCCAGGGTGGGGGGCAATCCTAGTACATTGAGTGGGGCAGTTGAATTTCCCGAATAACGTTGCAAAAAAAAAACCCTCCTTCTTTCAAATTTGACAGCCAAGTACGCTTAACAGAAGTTAAGGTCTGAACTACTAAGGCTCTGCACTGGGGCAAAGTGACATTAGGCATCAGTAACTCTTGCAAAGGTATTTACAGCACAAAAGGTATTTTGCAATTTAAAGATGTCATGTTCTCAGTTGTTTCCGTCGAAGGGGAGCTACTCGGATGCAACTTGGGTGGATTAGCGCGAGCACAGATACTTTTTCACACAAGACCGAGCTACCAAGAGAGCTAGGCTGGGCTTGGCAGCAAAAATTGATGCCTCTTAAAGCCAGGCGGGCACTAAACACAAGACATTTTTTCATTTCTCCAAACGTTCCACACTTGAATGTGTGCTGCATGTACAGCACACGTCCAGTGTATGCAATGTTTTACAGTTTGTCTATGCACACAACTTTGTACTGGAAGGGTAGGCTTCCAATACAAATCCTATGCTAGAAAGCATGCACACACTTCTGCACTACGGTTAAGTGACTGTGCATGGCGCTAGGCAGCCTGTCTGTGTGCCGGGCAGAGATAGTCAGCAGAATCAAACAATTTTTAAATAATATTGATCTGCGCTTCATGCTTTCCCTTGAGCAACACAGCCCAGCAAATCGGGTTGCTGCACTGCATTGTGCTAAAAAATAATTAATCAGCCCCTTGGTGTGCATTTCTACCTTCCCAGGCCTTAACTCACGCTCTTAGACAGAAGGGAACAATTAACTTAAAAAATAAATTTTCTGTAATTTCTCCTCTCAGCTCTCCTATTGCACCCCTTTCTCTATCTTTACTTCTCTAAGAACCTTGATCCTTTATCTCTCTCCAAGTCAGCTCTCTGTATCGCACCTTTTATCTTCCTCACAGCCCGCCCAGTAAGCTCAATGTACCTCACTCGATCTCCTCTCTCTTCACCTCTCCTGACTTTCTCTTGCCCCCTCCGTATCTGTATCAAACACCCTCAATCCCTCTCTCTACTTTAACTATCACTCTACCTCATCCCTCTCTCTGGCGTCATCGTACGTTTTCCATCTGATCTCCCCCGTCTTATTTCCTTCTCCCTACCTCACATCTCCCTTACTACTTGACCTCTCTCCCTACCCCACCGCTCTCCATTAGTTCCCTAGCTCACCTTTCCACCTCAATTCCCTTTGCTTCACCTCTCTAAATATCATTACACCTTTCTGGCTACACCTATTTCTCTGCCTCGACCAATTTTTCTCTATCATTAACTCCTCTGTTTCTCTCATAAACACAAATCTCTCCCTGGATCCCCTCCACCCCAATTATCTCGCTCGGACACTTTCTGTATACAGATGTCTTACATCGCCGGTTTTTCTTTCTCAAAACTCTCTACCGCTTTCTAAACCTCACCTCTTTTTCTCTATTTCACGTCTCTCGGTTTCCTCTTTTTGCTTCTTACCACATTTCTCTTCCTACACTTCAACATTCACTCTCTGTGGTGTGTTTCACACTACTCTCTTTACCTGGCCGCATTTTACTGCCTCTTTTCTCATTTTGCTCTCTCTCCACCTTACATCGTTTTGTTTTTCCTCCAATCTCTCTGTCTCCATCTTCCTCTGGCTGCCTCTACCACTCTCATATTCACATTTTTCTTCATTACCCCTCTCTCTCAACCTCAGCCCTTAGAGTACTGTACTCCTCTGCCATTCTGTGCATATTATTCTCCCTATCAATATCTCTACCGCACGCTAAATCCATACCTATTTTTTGAACACTTTTTCTATACGTATATCTTCCTCTTTCAATCACTCCTTGTGACTACCTCACCTTTCTCTCCTTAATTTACTTCTCCCTTGGCTCACATCGCTTTACATCATCTTTATGTGTGTACCCTTCTCCCTCTACTTTACATCTGTCGCTAAACTGTTCTCTTTAGGTCTCCCTCTTGTATCCTGCTCTGTCCTATTTCTCTTTCTCAGCAGGGTCACGGGTAACTGTTTACCCAGAAATCTGAAGAGGGACAAGACAGGGAGAAGAAAAATTAGTTGAAAGTTGATAGATTTTAAACAAGGGGACAGAAATCCTCAGAGCAGCGCTTTGATTTTGTCTACTGGAGCAAAAACGCCAGTAGTGACAGGGATATATTTGTGACTGGAAATATTTGGTTACTAAATCTATAATTTCGAGGGATATGTGCATACGTCTTTAATATTATGAACTAGTCTACTAAAAATTAACAAGTCAACTGTAGCATGTTTTTCCTACAAAGGGAGTAACAAGTGGGTTTGACATTCACATCCACATAAAAAATATAAATCCAATCACAAACAAGCATTCAAAATGCAATAGGTCTCGCCCTTGTTTAAGTTAAAGCAATTCTGTTTGTAATTAGGTGGCTTTTTAGCTTTGGTTTTGTTAGTGTTTTTCAAACTTTCATGTACATAACATGCATATGTTTGCATATATGTATATGTATGCATGCATTTATATTTGTATTTATATAGATATGCAGATGTATATATATGACTATATATGTATGTATATATATACACATACATATGTAAATGCATATGCATATATATATACATATTGTCACGTTGGTTCAGTCCTCGGGATTGGATTGTTGCTAATATGGTCCACCTCTCGATCTGCCCAAGCCTGGCAGCCGTAATGGCACAGGTCAGTGGGAAGATCAAGCGAGGGAAGGAAAGGAAGGGGACAGCAGGGAGGGAGATCTGTAAAACATAAGGAACAACATTAGCGCTCTTCCCCCTACCCTGACCCCTTGACTCCACCCCTCCTTGCTATAGGGAGAAGGAACACAGATTCTATTGTGGTACCTGTAAATAAAAAGAACGGCCCCAATATAACCAGACCCTCTACCTCAGGCAGGGATGTTTAGGCTTTCGTTGCGTCGTGTCTTGGCTGCAAGGGGGGAATACATACAATAAACAAGAAACACATCATAGCGTAGTTCCACATTGAAGTTTGCGCCTGCACAGTAATCTCGCTAATACGGTTAACACCAAGAACACATATTGTCTTCCCAGAACCTACACTGATATAGACTCCACTTGGCCTCACAGGGATAGAGCGTAGACCGCTACCACTCAGAAAAACCCCTGTTAAAAGAGAGTCACAAACACAATAACAGACAGCAACACCAAACACCATAAATGCCAGAGGTCATCCTAGTATGAGCCTGGTACGTTGCATGATCCAGGTTACAGCACTATGGCGTTTCTAGGAGTTGTTCGAAGGCATAGTATATTAATACTTTGAAGCAAAAACGAAATAAGGTTCATGCCCTAAGTGACCTTAGTCCAGGTCCGGTCTCACTTAGACTGGCACATCCATGCTTTGCCCTTCGGGGCACGATGCTCACTATCACCCATCACATACTAGTCTTTCTGTTAGGCAAAGAATGTGCAAGGAGCTTTGCAGAACGCTCCGGAAAAGAAACCAGCTGTGTAAACAAATCAGAGGGCTGGAACCCTCCTATGTCCAAGTACTTGCTCCAGTCTCGGTTACCACTCCTCCCTTCCTCCGCAAGAGCGAGTAATGAGCTCACCAACAGAGAAGGGACAATAGAAGCGGAAAGGATTGCACCTGGGGAGGGACTGGTGCTCAGCACCCTTACCTGACCTTACGCCGGAAGACATGTAACGCCCTGAACGTCTCAGGATCGTTTAACAGACACGACAATGAGGACGCAACCACTAGTGAAGGGTTAGTTGTTTTAATGAAGGCAAATATAATACAAAGAATAAACAAGTTATAGTCACTGGAATCCTCCAGGCTAAGTACGTTACCAGCCCACAGCACGGATGGTCCTAACCGTCCTCTGCATATACGCCGGTCCCGGCGTATGCCAACAGAGGGCAGAAATGAAATGGCCGACAATGCCAATCGGTAGGCTGTGAGGGGCACGAAGAGTGTTGGGGAGAATCGAGGAGTCAGGGAAACACCCAGCCGGGGTCTCTACCTGAAGGGAGCAGCCGCTCAACCTCTTCCTCAGACTGCACCGGGACGCGGAGTCACCTCCTGGTGATGCGTCACCGATACCCCAATCACAAGCAAGAAGACTGAACCGAGAGCAGCCGCTCGATCGATACTGTGGACTTCCGAGTCTGTAACGCGGCAAACACCTCCTGGTGTGCGTTACAGCTGGCAGTCCCTGTGTCTCTGGTCGGGCTGGGAGTTACGACTCTAACCAGCAAAAGCGCCACTGCGCTTGGACTCAGCCGAGTCAAAAAGCGAAGCTCAATGGTTGACCAGTAGAGCTTCCGGGTCCTTCACAGGTGACGATGGGGCAAGACACGGCCCAGGGAGTAACGACTCGACCTACCTCCGTTCTTGCCTTACTGGAGCACCACTCCGGAACACTGCTCTTCACGAAGCAGGTACGTCGGTGTGAACACAATATCCGACAGCGTTGTACCTCCCGGTTCCTCCCTTTATAGGGCGTGTTTTCCTTGAGTTATGTAACAGCTCTCCTGTTTACATAAGGGCGTGTTTCCTTGAGTTATGTAACAGCTCTCCTGTTTACATAAGGGCGTGTTTCCCTTGAGTTATGTAACAGCTCTCCTGTTTACATAAGGGCGTGTTTCCCTTGAGTTATGTAACAGCTCTCCTGTTTACATAAGGGCGTGTTTTCCTTGAGTTATGTAACAGCTCTCCTGTTTACATAAGGGCGTGTTTCCCTTGTATGACAGGAATTCTTGACAGTACATCCTCCCTCTCAGCGGCTCCCCACGGGTCCAGCGCTGGCAGGAAAACGCCGATGGAACAAGGAGACCAAGCCCGGAGCATGAACCCCTTCAGCCGGTTCCCATGAATGCTCCTCCGGGCCATAGCCTTTCCACGCAACCAAGTACCACAGCTTCCCCCTGCGCCATTTGGACGCCCGTATGCCCGACACTTCATACTCCACCTCCGACTCCACGCATACCGGCCGAGGTGTCCCAGACGGCTTGGAGGGTGCTGGTTTGAGCAATGATACATGAAAGACAGGGTGTATCCGCAATGACTGGGGCAAGCACACCTTCACGTTCACGGGACCCATACACTTGGTAATTCGATAGGGGCCCATGTACTTGGGATGGAACACACTGTTCTTTCGAAACCTCATGTTTCTTGTGGATATCCAGACGTAGTCTCCAGTGCGGTACAGTGGCCCGGGCCTTCTCTTCCTATCTGCCGCAGCCTTGTATCTTCTCTTGGCCTCTATTAGGACAGCCCTTGAGCGCATCAATGTGTCTTTTATGTGTGCCACCCTGTCCGCTGTGGCGGGAATCCTGTCCTCTCTGAACGGATGTAGAAATGGCAAGAACCTGGGATGTTGGCCATAGTTGCTATAGAACGGAGATGACTGTGTGGAGCTGTGAGTGGCGTTGTTATAGGCTATCTCTGCAACCCATAGCAAGTCGACCCATTCTTCCCTGCCCTGGTCCACAAAACATCGCAGATACTGTTTGAGCGTTTGGTTCAGGCGCTCGGTTTGGCCGTCCGTTTGAGGGTGGTAGCTGGTGGACAGGGCGGTCTTAACATGCAGCGCAGTGCACCAAGTCTTCCAGAATTGCACAGTAAACTGCGACCCCCGGTCCGACACGATCACCCCAGGTAATCCATGCAGTCGTACCACATTCTTTAGGAGTAGTGACGCCAATTCCCCGGCCGTAGGGACTCTCTTGCAGGGGATGAAGTGCCCCATTTTCGTCAAGTAATCCACCACCACCAGTATTGCCGTCATCCCCTGGTCTACCGGTAGGCCCACCACGAAGTCCAGTGATATGCTATCCCATGGTCTATCCGGGGTTGGAAGTGGATGTAAGAGCCCTTGGGTTCGGCCATGGTCGGCCTTCATGGTAGCACACGTAGGACACTCCTGTCCCCACCTCCTGACATCCACTCTCATGGTTGGCCACCAGAAATGCCGTCCCATGCTAGCCACCGTTTTTTCAAAGCCCAAATGACCTGCGCATGGAGAGTCATGGCACCAGATGAATGCTTGTTTCCTTAGCCTAGGCGTGGGTATCAATAGGCACCTGCCCTTCAGGGGTATCCCGTCCTTCAGCTGCCATTCTCTGTGACTGAGGAGCCACCTCCGCCATGCGAATGACCTGATCCCTCTCTTTATTCCCCTCAGGAAAGTATCCGGTTGGATAACCCCCAATACCATCCTCGGGGAAATGATGGAACGCTCGGTCGCAGGCAATGGTTCCTTAACTGCAGATTGACGGGACAGGGCGTCCGCCTTTCGGTTTTCCGTCCCCGGCCGATATGTGATGCGGAAGTTGAACCCCGCAAAGAAGATCATCCACCGCAGCTGCCTGGGAGAAAGGTGTCTAGTGGCAGTCATGAAATGTAGGTTCCGATGGTCCGTGTACACCGATACCACATGTCTTGCCCCCATCAACCAATGCCTCCATTCGGTGAAGGCGTCCTTGATTGCGAGAAGCTCTTTCTCCGCAATATGGTAGTTGCGTTCGGCGTCGTTGAGTTTGCGGGACATGTACGCAACGGGATGAAGCACCCCTGTGTCGTGGTTGCGTTGGGACAAGATAGCCCCCAGCGCCACATCCGACGCGTCCGCTTCCACCACGTAGGGGAGATCCGGATCGGGGTGAGCCAACACCGGCGCCTTACCAAAGGCGCTTTTCAGGGCCTCAAAGGCTTTGTTCGCTTCAGGGGACCAGACAAACTCCTTGGACTTCCTCAGTAGCTGTGTGATTGGGGCCACCACTCCTGAAAATCCATCTATGAACCGCCTGTAAAAGTTGGCGAAGCCAATGAAACTTTGGACGTCCTTCACGCTTTGGGGCACCGGCCATTCTTTCACCGCCTTGATCTTTCGTTCTGCCATCTCCTGTCCCTCTGGACTCAGCATCACTCCGAGGAATTCCACGGATGTGACGTGGAAGTCACACTTGCTGAGTTTACAAAACAGCATGTTTTCCCTCAGCTTTTGGAGCACAGCTTTGACGTGGTGTACGTGCTCCTCCACACTGGACGAATAGATGAGGATGTCGTCGATATATACGACCACGTAGATATCCAACTCCTCTCTGAATACCTCATTCAAAAAGTACTGAAAGGCTGCCGGGGCGTTGCACAGACCGAACGGCATGACGAGGTACTCAAAAAGGCCGAACCTGGTCTTAAAGGCGGTCTTCCACTCGTCTCCGTCCCTCATGCGCACCAGATGGTATGCCCCTTTCAAATCCAACTTGGTGTAGATACGAGCTTTCTTGACCTGTTCCAGAAGTACACTGATGAGAGGCAAGGGGTACCGATTTTTTATGGTTATCGCATTCAATGCCCTAAAGTCCACACAGGCTCTCAGCTCCCCATTAGCCTTCGGGATGAAGAAGAGTGGCGAGGCGGCCGGAGACTTGGACGGGCGGATGAATCCTAGCTTGAGGAGTTTATCCAGGTACCCCCGGAGATGCACGTTTTCAGGCTCCGTCAGGGCATACAGCCTGCCGCTGGGAACGCTGGCCCCTGGCACCAGGTCGATCTGGCAGTCAAACTGTCTATGTGGTGGTAGCACTTCCGCCTTCACCTCATCAAATACATCCTCAAAACTGTGATAAGCCTGGGGGAGAGCCACATCTTTTTCTGCCGCTGTAGCCACCGTCTGACTCCCGCTCTCATCTGCGTCAAGGGATTCCGTTCTTATTCCACAATGCAGGATGCAATACGGTGACGTCATTTCGATGCGATGTGTTGGCCAATCCACAAAGGGGTTGTGTTTCTGTAGCCACGGCAATCCCAATATGACGCCATATTGGGGCGCTCGGATGATGTTAAAATCGATTTGTTCCAAATGGTTCCACCCATATCTCATCGGAAGGACCCCCGTGTGCTGCCCGATGGGCCCCGTCACCAATCGCCTTCCGTCTACAGCATAGACGTCTTCGGGTACAGCTTTGGGAAGAAGCACTAGCCCTAGCCTGCATGCCTCGTTGTGGTCCATAAACATGCCAGTGGCCCCTGAATCCACCATGGCCACAACGGGTATCCACTGGTCATGCACTCCCACGTGCACCGTGATAAACAGGTGTCGTTGTCCCTTAGTGACCGAGTTGGAAAGTGAAGGGATGGATGAGTGACTCCGAGATGCCCCTTCTCTGGTCTTGGAGTCCTCTAGTTTTCCGCCGGTATGTCCACCACGGCTGTTACCGACCGGTTGGCCCGATAACGTGACGTCTTCGGTTTGGCAGGGCATTCACGTACGTAGTGGCCTTTTTTGCCACAATATAGGCACAATCCTTGTTTACGGCGTGACTCTTTCTCCGTGGCTGTGAGGCTCGCTCGTATTGCGCCGATGTCCATGGGTTCTCCCTTGGATGCGGTGGAAGTTTCAGGACTTCCCACCGTCACATAGGATGGAAGGGATTTTCCTTTTCTCCCATGATCCCCCTTTCTTTCACTTAGCCTATGTTCCAGCCGTAATACCAGGTTGATAAGGCCCTCACATGTCTTGGGTTGAGGGTCAATATGAGCCACGGCGTCCTTGAGCTCATCGCACAGCCCTTGATGGAAGAGCGCCGTCTGTTTAGCAACAGGCCACTTGGTTTCCGCAACCAGCCTTCGGAACGCGTTGAGATACTGCACCAGGTCGTTGGATCCCTGTCTCAACTCAAGCATTTCACGGTCCGCCGTGTACGAGTCAGCCCTTCTGTCGAATACCTTCAGGAATTCCTCGCGAAAAGCACCCCAATCACATAAGAGGGGGTCGTCCCTGCTCACCAGAGGTACGGCCCATTGTGCCGCGTTTCCAGCCAAATAGGATATAAGGAAAGCCACACGAGCCTGACTCGTGGGGAACGCCTTTGGTTTGCACGATAAATGTAGCGCCACTTGTGTGAGGAATACCTGCACTGTGTTAGGATCCCCACTGTACCTCTCTGGTGTCGCCAAGGGGATGGCTACCGGCATTTCCACTACTACCGCAGGGGTCTGATTCGTGAGGGAGGTGCTGGGCGTGAGCGGGTCCAATTGGATAGCATCCAGTCTGGCTTTTACATCGGCTGTTTCTTGCCTAGAGGCAGCCACTTCAACTTGCATGGCCGCTAAAGCAGCCAGCACATCATCAAGTGTTGCCATGTCTGTTATCGACCGGGAGACAGTTAGTGTTATTAAGGTCGGATATTTTGTAACGCCCTGAACGTCTCAGGATCGTTTAACAGACACGACAATGAGGACGCAACCACTAGTGAAGGGTTAGTTGTTTTAATGAAGGCAAATATAATACAAAGAATAAACAAGTTATAGTCACTGGAATCCTCCAGGCTAAGTACGTTACCAGCCCACAGCACGGATGGTCCTAACCGTCCTCTGCATATACGCCGGTCCCGGCGTATGCCAACAGAGGGCAGAAATGAAATGGCCGACAATGCCAATCGGTAGGCTGTGAGGGGCACGAAGAGTGTTGGGGAGAATCGAGGAGTCAGGGAAACACCCAGCCGGGGTCTCTACCTGAAGGGAGCAGCCGCTCAACCTCTTCCTCAGACTGCACCGGGACGCGGAGTCACCTCCTGGTGATGCGTCACCGATACCCCAATCACAAGCAAGAAGACTGAACCGAGAGCAGCCGCTCGATCGATCCTGTGGACTTCCGAGTCTGTAACGCGGCAAACACCTCCTGGTGTGCGTTACAGCTGGCAGTCCCTGTGTCTCTGGTCGGGCTGGGAGTTACGACTCTAACCAGCAAAAGCGCCACTGCGCTTGGACTCAGCCGAGTCAAAAAGCGAAGCTCAATGGTTGACCAGTAGAGCTTCCGGGTCCTTCACAGGTGACGATGGGGCAAGACACGGCCCAGGGAGTAACGACTCGACCTACCTCCGTTCTTGCCTTACTGGAGCACCACTCCGGAACACTGCTCTTCACGAAGCAGGTACGTCGGTGTGAACACAATATCCGACAGCGTTGTACCTCCCGGTTCCTCCCTTTATAGGGCGTGTTTTCCTTGAGTTATGTAACAGCTCTCCTGTTTACATAAGGGCGTGTTTCCTTGAGTTATGTAACAGCTCTCCTGTTTACATAAGGGCGTGTTTCCCTTGAGTTATGTAACAGCTCTCCTGTTTACATAAGGGCGTGTTTCCCTTGAGTTATGTAACAGCTCTCCTGTTTACATAAGGGCGTGTTTTCCTTGAGTTATGTAACAGCTCTCCTGTTTACATAAGGGCGTGTTTCCCTTGTATGACAGGAATTCTTGACAAGACAATCCTCCAATGTCCGCCCCCAAGAGGTCTGCTGCGTTCAGGGGATATTCCAAGGACCCTGCTTCAAGGGAACTCCACAGCGTCAGGACCTCCTGAGCTCGACCGTACTCCGGTAGCCAGGAAGAATTTCCGACGCGCGGTCTCGCAGCGCTTCCGCCTTCTTGGAAGATGCAGCGACGTGACATGCGTACGGGAATGCTGGGAACTGTAGTTTCTTGTGATCGCGTTAATCCTAACCGGACTAACGCGCTCTCGCACTTGTGCCTGTAACACATATACACACACACACACACACACATATATATGTGTGTGTGTGTGTGTGCAGGTAGAGAGAGGTAGAGAGTTAGAGGTAGAGAGGTGTAGAGGTAGAGAGGTAGAGGTAGAGAGGTAGAGGTAGAAAGGTAGAGAGTAGAGAGTAGTAGAGAGAGAGGCAGAGAGCGAGGTAGAGAGAGAGGTATAGAGAGGTAGAGAGTAGAGAGTAGAGAGTGAGTAGTAGAGAGTGAGTAGTAGAGAGTAGAGAGTGAGTAGTAGAGATTGAGTAGTAGAGAGTAGTAGAGAGAGTAGTAGAGAGTGTAGTAGAGAGTAGTAGAGAGAGAGTAGTAGAGAATAGGAGAGTGAGTAGTAGAGAGTGAGTAGTAGAGAGTAGTAGAGAGTGAGTAGTAGAGAGTAGTAGAGTGACTAGAGAGTAGTAGATAGTAGAGAGTGAGTAGTAGAGAGTAGTAGAGAGTGAGTAGTAGAGAGTGACTAGTAGAGAGTGAGTAGTAGAGAGCGAGTAGCAGAGCGAGTAGTAGAGAGTCATTAGTAGAGAGTAGTAGAGAGTAGTAGAGAGTGAGTAGTAGAGAGTAGTAGAGAGTGAGTAGTAGAGAGTAGTAGAGAGTGAGTAGTAGAGAGTGAGTAGTAGAGAGTAGTAGAGAGAGAGTAGTAGAGAGAGAGTAGTAGAGAGTGAGTAGTAGAGAGTGAGTAGAGAGTGAGTAGAGTATGCTTGTTTAATATGGGCCTTGGCTTAGGACTCAGCAGGGCTTGCTTTAAAAGATCGTCTCCTTGCATTGGTTTCCCCTCTGTATCAGTACCTTTTCTAGGTACTGTAAAGCACCATACATCAAGACATTTTGTTTTTTTAAATCAAAGTACAATTAGCTGCTTTCACTGCTGTTTGCTGTGGCATGCTTCATAAAATGTTTCGGTAGAATGCTGCAACGGATCGATGTCTACCACACCTAAACCTCTCCAATGGACATTGTTGCTGATCAAAAATGTTTCAGAATGAGTGTGAAGTCCACCCCATGGAACTCCAAATCACTATGTAGGCAGCTTAGAATCACCAAATGTAACCTACATTCTCTTTCCTCTTACACATTTCCCAATTTAACAAAAACAACACTTGCCTGAACCCAAAGTCTCCTTCCTGCTGACTCAGCCCATCATGCGACACTGGCATCACTTTGGCTAGTTGGTTCCGCTACCACTCCTCCACGTTTGCACATACAGCACAGAGAAGCACACAAATGGTGGCGGATGCGCATTAGCAGAGACCTGCAGCCTGAGTCAGGGTTGACAGTAACAGTGGCACAGCAGCCGATTCAAATACAGCGCCTTTCGCGCGCGACAACTTCCACCCCATTGGAACTAAAGCCGGGCGAGTGGACTACGTCTCGTTAGAGGACTGTCCCTTAGCAACGGTGGGACCTCAAGCTTCCTTTATAGGAATTAACCTTAGCCAAAACACCCAAATTATGTGTCAAAACATCACGTTTGAATTAATGCGTCTGCATAGCGTCACATCCTCTACCCTCGAGCGAGCTAAAGTAAGAACATTTGGGATGGGATATAGTCAGAGTGAGACTCGACTCGAGTCGTGGGGTTTGAAAACGCTGTTAGCAGCAGTTGTGGACATAGAAAAAGTTTGGCAACTGTGATCTGAGTACAGTGGTGTTGGGCTCAGTGAGTGCTGAAGCAGGGTCAGTGACGTGGCTCAAAGAATTATCAAAGAATTATCTTTTCAACTATTTTGTTGGCTTGCATCTAGAGGCGACTACATTTAATACCATTCGCCCCCTTTAATAACAAGCGCTCGCCAATTAATGCGTCTGCATAGCGTCACATCCGCTACCCTCGAGCGAGCTAAAGTAAGAACATTTGGGATGGGACAAAGTCAGAGTGAGACTCGACTCGAGTCGTGGGGTTTGAAAAGGCTGTTAGCAGCAGTTGTGGACATCTAGAGGTGACTACATTTAATACAATTCGCCCCCTTTAATAACAAGCGCTCGCCATTGCCTTGTCCTCCCCCTGCGCCTCTCAGCTCCGTGCCTCCATGCCTGCTTCACAGCTGTTGTGATTACTTTTCTTATCTGCTTGATAAATAAACAAGCAGATAAGAAAAGTCTTCATGACAGCCGTGAATCAGACGAGCCATCCAGGAAAAAACCAAAGGAAGGCAACTAAAAACCCTTTCCAATGGGAAGCCAGCGTTTACCATAAATGCTGACATTACCCACTGGAAAGGAGGGGCATGATTGAGTCCCCTTAACTTGTTTACTATAAGTCTCGAGGCGAGGAGGGCATGCGCGCTCCAACGCCAGCCGAGACATAAAAAGTGGCTTTATCTATGCTTATATGTGCTTGGCAGGTATTGACTTCTCCCTCTTTGGCATCGAGGCCTCCTCTCCCTTCTCCATGGGGCTCTCCCGCAGCTCAATATAGCAGAGCCACACTCACATAGACAGGAAGATCATATTCTGAGACCTCCAAGGGGGGGTACACTGCTGCCCCATGGCCTCACCCTTCTGTCATTGACTCCCTCCTCCAGCTAGATCCTAGAGAAATGGTGGACTGCTGGACGTCTAAAAGGAGGAATTTGCACCATCCTTACCTAGACTCCTCTGAGAGAAAAACTTAAGGTGGAGGGCCCGAGAAATGAGGAGCGGCCACCCCCACCCAAGGCCAACAGTCAGCCCCAGTGCCATCGATGCCAGAGTCTCGCTTTCGCTGCCCCATGGGTGCCCCCCCTGCCAGATGAAGACAAGGCCATCAAATTGAAGGATGAGACATGACAGGGCAGGTTACCGGATCTTGTTGTCATCAATTAGCTGCTTTCCCTGGTCAGGGCATAGCGCATATAGCTGTCCTAGCCTAGCCCAGGCATCTGGCAGGCTGTCTTGCTTTGGGACGCGCTCATCGGTCCAGATTGCCAGCACCCAGCCACCTCTATAAGTTTCCCCAATTGGGGGAAAACAGGCCTATGAAAATCTCTACCGAGCGCGCAGGACCAATGGATACCCCCCCCCCCCCCGGCTCAATTTTTGATCCCACCCACAGGACCTCAAACAACTCCAGACTTGAACCCCGATACAAGCAAATTAAACTGCATTCTGGAGGCTATGGAGGGTTCCTGGGCAATCCGCAAAGTGAAGATCGACGCAGTGGCTGTGGACCTCATAATACATTCACGATGTCCAGCGCAAGCTTAAGGACAAAGTCCACACCAATGATACTGCAATAGCTGCGCTTACTCCACAAGGGAAGGGCATGGATAAAAACGTGCAAGTGCTGACAGAATAAATTCTTATTCTGGAAAACCAGGCAGAAGACGCAGAGGGTTGCTCTAGATGGAACAACCTCTGTATAGTTGGCCTCCCAGGGCGCACTAAGGGATCAGACCCTACTGCATTAATCTAACATTGGTTGCAGTCTACCCTCACCAGTGGGCTTATCCAGATGCTTTGTGGTGAGGTGGGCCCACAGAGTATCCACACGCGACTTCCTCTAGGAGCACCGCTGCGGCCCATCCTACCTAGGATAATTAACTACTGCGACTGCGATCTCTTGCTGAAAGACTCCCTCTCTATGGCCTTATCATAGCTGAAAACTCTAAGGTGATGATATTTCCTAATTTCACCGTAGCAGGGCAGAAACAAAGAGCCACCTTTACTGCGATCAAGCAATGGCTACATGCCTTGGGAATAAAGTATGCATTGATGTGCCCAGCCAGACTACACATAATGACAGCAACACCACACAGCTTTCTTTATTGACCCTGGGGAGGCTGCTGACTAGCTGGACCACTTTCAACGAGACCCAAGTGCCCACCCGAACATGCCCAAGGATGTTTAGACACAGAGTAAACCTAGGAAGCTGCGCCTTAGATGAGGTGTGAAGGGCCTGCGCTTGGCTGTGGCACCCTCCAGGGACCAGGCCAGAGAGGGCAGAAGATCAGCGATTGGGACCGCTGTTGCCTTGGGGGGAGATAGAGGTCCCACATTAATTTCACATCAGAAGATAGCACGAGAGACATTGAAGCTAGTGTAGATTGGGATCTACGTTAGAATGGTTTGGCTTATAGGGTTAAGTTATTTCGTTTAGCACCTGTTTCTGTGCTCGACTGGGAGTTTTGGGGACGGAGTTCTAATTCTGATGAGAGCAGTACTTAAACCACACATAACCATGAGCTTGTAGCATACATACCTAGCACTTGTTTTCCCTTACCTGGACAAGGCTACCCCCATTGCCCTGCGAAACACCATTGTAGCTGATGGGGCAATTAGGAAGATGTATTTTTCACAAGGAATATTAGGAGAATGGGTAATCCAATCAAACGATATAAAATATATGCACAGCGGAAGCAGGGACGTGTTAATATAGCATTTCTGCAAGAGATCCACCTTACTGTGATTGAGGGCTCCAGGTGTGCAAATAAATGAAAAGGCTAATTCAACTACAATCTTACTTCGATTATGCCCATAGAGCAGCAATTTGGATGAGTGCTGGTTGTCCTTTGCAAGTACTGACAAATGGATTGATCCTGGAGGGCATTATGTTCTTCTCCAGGGTCACTTACATGGCCAACTACTAGTCCTGGGTAACCTATACTTCCTTAATACTGACCAATCCCACTTTTTAGATAACCTGTCAAGAGTACTGGCTGACTGGACAGATGCCCCTTGGATCTTGGGAGGTGACTACAATTTCGTTTTCAAAATAAATCTTGACTGTTGGCACCTGCCCTTACCAGGAGCATCTACTGTTCGCAATGTGAAGGCCTTGAAAGACTGGTTTACCCTTTGGCTCCTGATGGACGCCTGGCACGCTCAGAACCCAAGAGATAGTGTGTACTCGTACAGTTCCCACATGTACAAACTAAATGTCTGCTTAGATTGCATACTTTGCTCTTCACACCTTCAGAGAACTATTTACATGACTGACTATACTGGGCAAACTGGCTCGGACCATTGGAGATGTGAGGCACAATACCTACACCAATTGCTACCTGGAGACTACAGCTGTAGTGGCTTAAGGATCCAGTATTTCGGGATAACCTGCAGCGGAAGATAGTGGACTTGTTTCAGAACAGTAAGGCCTCCACCACCTCAGACCCCACTGAATAGGAGGCCATTAAAGTTGTTATTGGAGGAGCTTGTATCCTTTCTACTACATGGGTGTAGAAGTCACTTGATTCGGAACTCCAAATAGTAAAGCGGCAGTTATGCACGCTGGAAAGGGAGTATAGTACTGACCCCACTAAGGAGGGCGAACTGACTAGAATGCGTAAAACTCATTCAGACCTGCTAGAAAGTATTTGGTGCCTCAACTAAGTGAAGTTTGCTGAATTACGACATACAGAAGATGATAGAGCAAGGATACTATTAGCTAGGCTCATGAAACCAGCACCTTCGGATGCCCCACTTACAAACATAATTAATCACAGTGGGCAATGGTTTCAAACACAAAGCAACATTAACTTAGCTTTCATAGAAAATTATGATGGGTTATACACCACTTCCCTCCCTATTGACCAGCAGAGATTGGAGGAATTCTTAGTGGACCCGACCCTCCTCTCCCTCCTGACCAGAAGAGAGACTTTTTTTTTGTTATTAAACTTTTTATTGAAGACAATGCTTTCTCCAACACAGCCTCTCGCCTACAACCCTGTGGCCCTGCAGCATGCAGTTGTACAATAGCTAACACAGCTAGAGAGCCAATAACCCTGGTGGCAGGCAGCGTGTAGATACTTCTGATACCAAGAATACAAATGATCATAGCGATATTGAAGTGATAAAGAAACTACAAATGAAACATACACAACTTAAATTGGTCTATAAGTAGCATAACCTGTAAAGGATATCCAAAGGTCAGTGACAGGTACTATTGTCGATAAATGGTGAGATTCCCTACTTGTCGCGTGGAGCCTAACCAGGCCTCCTTCCCACCCAACCCACCATGTGTCTTGGGGCTCAGGACCCCCCAGCGGCGTGGTTCCCCGGGGGAGCGATGCACAGTGTCCCCCACAGGTCAGGAGTCAAGTATCGGCTACATGATTGTCAGCTTCAGGGGTGGCGTGAGTTGCCCCGCCAGGTCCGGTATCTCGGGTAAGCATATATGTGGGGTATAACCCCCAGAAGTTCTTGGGTCAATTCCTAGGGGGTAGCAATTCACTGAAATTCTCGGTTTTTGTACTGCAATATAGTATGTCATGCGACCACTGTGTCAATGTAGGTATGGGGCCCTTCGACAAGCACATCGCCACCCGCCGCTTCGCCATAAGTAGGCCCATATCAACCAGCCTTCGGACAGCCTTAGGCAGCTCTTTAGAATACCCCAAAAGGGCTAGTGCCAGGTCCAGAGTCAGTTCCCTGTCAATAATTCCACCCATTTCCCGAAACATTGATTCCCAAAACTCGCTTATCCCCGGGAAGAGACACGCTAGATGCATAAAATCTGTTGTGTACGCGTGGCATCTGTCACATGCCGGGCTGTCCCGCAGTCCGTACCTATGTAATCTCTCTGGAGTGTAGTACACTCTATTCAAATACTTGAAATGGATCAGCCTGTGTCTACCATGTAGTGAAATACGTTGTGTACTTGTACAACAGTACGTCCACATCGAATCGTCTATAGCAAGTTGTAAATCACGTTGCCAGGCAAGCCTGGCTTTCGTATAATAATTTGGCTTATGGGACATTGCCAATTTATATGTTAGAGACCGCCTTGCGTGGTGACTTAGCTTTAATGATATGACAATTCCAGTAACTCCGGCAGCTCCTGTAGGTCTTCCCCCAGCACGTCTCGCAGGGCTCTCCTCACTCTGTGAAACTGAAATCGTTGCAGTAGAGTATTATCTGCTACCGAGCTCTTCACTTCCTCCCAAGCTCTAGCCACACCGTCCGTAAATAGATTCCCGTCGTAAGTACGTTCAGCGCTCGTAACGCACGAACAACCCTCTTATCCCTGCAAGGAGCCAACCAAAGGGTCCATTCAAGAGGCATAACCGGAGAGTACAGCAGCGCCCCCACCTGAAGTTGTAGCAAAGTATGCCAAGCATGCCGAGGCGCATTTATAGAGTCCAAGAACCCCGTCCTGCGGTCAGCAGGTTCAAATAACGTAGCTGGAAGGGGAAGCGGGTCAGCAAAAAGCTTTTCCATGCGAAGAAACGGAGTGTCAGGTGCACCATGTATCCAATAATCAACATGAACGCCTTGCGCTGCTCTGTAATACAACTTTAGATCCAGCGCGCCCAGCCCCCCCATATGGTAAGGGAGAGAGAGTATCTGCCATCGTACCATCGCTTGTTTACCCGCCCAGGCCAATTTTACTAAGGATTTATTGATCCTGTGAAAAAAGGAAACCGGTAAAACGATGGGGATATTGGTGAATAGTAACAGAAAACGGGGCAGAATCACCATCTTCATGATGGAAACCCTACCAAGCAGTGATAATGGCAACCTGATCCAGGCCTCGACATCATCTTCCAGCCTGCTGACCACTGTGCCGTAGTTTTCCCTCAACACAATCTCCGAATCTGTAAGGAGGGAATGCCCAAGTAGCGAATCGAATCCGTTGACCAGTGTAGTGGAAAATCTGGTTCAAAGCGCGACGTGACAGGGGTAAGGGGGAAGATTATTGACTTAGTCCAAGTGACTCGTAGGCCTGACAGAGCCACAAAGTGTACCACCTCCCTGAGGACAGTGGAAAGATAATTTTCCGGGTCCCGGACGTACAATAAAGTGTCATCCGCGTAAGTAGACACTATGATTCTATAGCTCGAGAAACAGACACCTCTATGGCTATGATATTCCCGTAATGCGCCCGCTAGCGGCTCTGCAACTAGAGCATATAAAACGGGGGACAGTGGTCAGCCCTGTCTCGTCCCTCTGGATATGGCAATCGGATCCGTCACTAACGGCCATATGTAGGAAGCCAAATACCGGTCGGTAACGGCCGATTTTCGGTAAATATCCCGTTACCGACCGGTATTTAGGCTTTTGCTATGTAGGGGGCATATTTCAGGATTCGGTAATTTACTGAATCGGTAAAATTACCGAATCGGTAAAATTACCGATTCGGTAAATACCGAATCCTGAAATGATATGTAGGGGGAGTGTCTCGTCGGTGTGTGGATTCGTTATTTACCACCAACTAAAAGTTGATGGTAAATGACGAATACCTGTAAAAAAGCATTATTGTGCTATTTGAAATGTGCAATGTGGCAGACATACATGCCCTTAGGGCATGTATGTGCGCCACATGTGCACACATGCACGAATCAGGGGTGCAACAGGGTGTCAATGTGACACCCTGCCACCCATAATAATGCCTCCCCTATTACCGATTCGGTATTTACCGAATCGGTAATGACAACTGGCTTCCCATTCATTCCTATGGGCCTCCAGGCCCATAGGAATGAATGGGAAGCCAGTTGCCATTACCGATTCGGTAAATACCGATTCTTAAATACCGATATTTACCGAATCGGTAATAATTTACCTACATTATATTTACCGATTCATAAATACCGAATCGGTAAAATTCGGTATTTAAGAATCGGTAAATGTAATTTCCCTACATATGGCTATAAGTCTCCTATTTTAATTCTGGCCGTGGGTAAATGGTATAGGATCCCGATCAACTGGAGAAAGATGGAGCCCAGTCCCATCCGAGTCAGGACGTGACGCATGAAGGGCCACTCAACAGAGTCAAAGGCCTTCTCCAATAAAGAAAAAACGCAACTGCCTTGGAGTCCTGCCGTACATGCTGGAGGGTCCCAAACACGGAGGTTATAGGCAAGGTTTCTGTCTGGAATGAACCCCGCCTGTTCAGGAGCTACCAATAACAGTGCCAGGGGGACCAGAAAAGAGACTTATCTGAGCCTCTCTCAGTACAAGAAATAAAACAGACTGTACATCAGATAGTTGGGAGGCCCTGATGCGAGCAGTGGCAGATGCAGACTGAGACAGAGATAATACCATGCTGCTTTAAGAGTGCACATCACAAACCTGCTTAATATAAACAGCCCATACTCTCTAAAGATAAGGTCACTGCCCCAGGCACAATGGTAACCCTTAGATCTTTTTCTAAAGTGCCTCTATAGACCCCCCTGCTCCCAGAAGTCATGGTGTAGGGCCCATGTGCACACAACTGGAATGGCCCCCAAATACCGTACTTCATATAACTGATAATCCCATCCCCATTGATGTGTACAGCCATAGTATCCATAGAGCTCACATTTGACCAAAGCTTAAACCAGTCTCTAATTGAAGGGTTTGTTAGGCGGGTGTTCTTTCTCATGTTTTTAGGATTGCTAATATATGCTTTTGCTACAAATGTGTTATTTTACACCATTGATGGCATGCATGACACTTACTGATTATACTAGGTTTTGCTATGGCATGCCATCATAATGTGAGAAGATGAGTGGCTGAGTTTTGTACATTAGGAAAAGACCTTTTGCAGTCACAAATCCAGTGATTTTGTGAATCACAGGGTCTCCAATCACAAAATCCATTCATATATCTGGTCCTTAACTTTCGTTTTACCCTTGCAAATTGAATCTATTGCCTCGCAGTTCTTCAAACCAGACACTTAAATATTTACACTAATTAACCCTACCAACTACCTGCTCGCTGAAATACTAATAGCCATGCTTTTACACATTCTTCCTAGAAACAAAAACATTGGTTTTTGCCACATTCTCAGTCAAAATATATTGCCTGCAATAAATTTCCAAACAAGATATTGAATATAGGAGACCTATAAATGTCCTATCGAACAATACAATCATTTCCTACAACTGATATATAAATGTACAAATGGAGCACAAAACGGAATTAATACCAACTGCCTCATGAGTGAATGATGGAAATATTTGAGTAATCTGCAGGAATAATCTTATCTATCTGAAAGAACAGTGTAGAATGTAATTAACTTGCTCTTCAAATTGATATTAAGTCTTGCAGAATACTCACATGAACACTCCCAAAGATATAACCCCTAAGGTAGAAGAGCAAGGATGAGCTGAAATTTAAACCAGACCAAAAATGAAGGCAGAATCGCTCCTGATCTCCAGGCAACAGTGTTCCAAGAAAATGTGAAGAGAGGGCCAGGTAGCAGTATTGCAAACCACTGTACCAGAACATCCCCTATCTAGTACTACGTATACTTTCAAGAGCATAGCGGAAGTACCCTCTGCCAGATTCATCAGGATAGCCTAACGCCCATACCTGAGTATGATGTACCAGGGAGCCGGTCTGTGTAGAACAGGCTATCGTCTCTTGTAGGATAGAGGTCAGAGTCAGCAAGGCTGCATTTCAGTCACAGTACACCAGGATAATTCCAGCAGAAGTGCCCCTCTGCTGAATGTAGCACAGAGGCCGTCTATATAATAAAAGCACCATTCCAGTTGCACTGTGTCAAAGGTGCAGAGCTGATGCCATGGTTTATCTGGAGCCTTAGAGCTGTCTCCAACCGATCACCCAAATACAAGGGCATTGGGTTCTATGTTCCTAGCCTTGGACAGAGTGTACAAACAACATGATAATAAACCGTACTAAGAAATGAAATGCATGTAAAATAATTTCTAAGTACATTATCGTGTAAGTATAAAATGTGAAAAAAGTCACCATCAGAAAAATATGTCAAGCCATAACGTTAAACTAAAATGGAGATTCAGAGTGGGCCCTGATGTACACAAACACCCTCTCCTTGGCTGGTGGAAGACTAAGCTCAAAGCAAGATTAAAGACTAGCCTAAAATGTCAAATAAAATATTATAAAATATACTTTAATAACCCAAGCAGGTAAAAGCCATACCGTAATGCCAATTAGAAGCACACAAGAAGCACACAAGTAATAAAAATGAATAAATAATAATGAATACAAATGTACTATTACATTGTGAAAAGGACCCGTAGCAGGGTTGAGTGACTCAAATCAGAACCTGCTGGCCTGAAAATCCAGTTCAGTTCTGCTGAGCTCCAGTGGCGGCTGGTGACTCGGACAGGACCCGGATTAAGGGGTGCCTTAAGCCTCCCTTCTCATTAAAGGACAGGATCAACACTAGCAGCCGCCTGAAGAGGCGGAATCCCTGATCCAGCGTAAACCTGGCAGTTCTGTGAATATCTGTATATATAGGTCACACTATGCTCGCTGTGACTCTAGTGCGGTTGAAAGCCGGGAGATTAGGTGCCCTGTCGCAGAAAGCAGGCACTGTTTAAAAACAGGTAAATTCAAATGCGCCATTTGTTTTTACCTCGGTGTAGCGGATTAAGCAAATGGTACTCGTTTCAAGTTAATGTTTTGGACGAGATGAAAACGGGAAGAAAGCTGGATTTACACCATTTTTATTACAGCTATACAATGTTTAGGAAAATGCATGTTATCTTTTCGAATATGAACAATTATACCTAGTGTCAAGCAAGAAAATATAGTGAGGCTTTTCGATGTCTATAAATAGCAAAAATAGAGTAAAACTAATTTGCATTTTTTGCAAACAGTTACTGTGAACCAGTATTTCGATGTTGAAATATCTTTTACACTTCCTAAATTATTTACACGTGATAAATAGTTTCTATTATTTTTACAATGGAGTCCAAATATGCTTCCTCCTGTTTTGCTCAGGGGCAAACATGTTTGTACAAAATGACATGGAGCCAAATCTGTACTCTTCATTTCTTAGCACACAAACAGCAAAATGGAGCAAAATGGAGCAAAATGGTGCAAAACGGTTTGCCCGTCTTTCTTTTCTTTTGCAGTGATGGTTAAGTTATGCTGTAGAGCTTTTCATACTTGCATACCATTATCACATGCCCATATGACTGTCGTGAGGATTTGGTGGGTAGAGTGGTTGCGCCTGGCGAGCAGCTGGTCAGCTAGCTTGATTGGTGAGAGATGGATGGATTGTCTCTACCATTCTGCTTCCACAGGCTTCTGTGCTCCGAGTACAGATGGGCAATAGGTGCCAGGGCTATGCTTTCATTAGGTCTCGCCTGACCCAGCGCATGCGCTGGTCTGGCAAGACTTATTGAGAGGGCTCCAAAAAGTGGTACCAGGCCAGCCTAGAGCTACAGTGCATGTGCGCGGGCGCGCGCGCCTTACCGCGATTACTTTCACTTTAGCGGCCGCACGGCCGCTTTGATGTTTGATCGAGATCGCGATCACTTTCACTTTCGCGGCCGCACGGCCGCTTTGCATAGCCAATAGGTCTCGCTTTTGGGACCTTATAAGTATTTAGTTATGCAACTGTTGCATGGCTAAACACTTATAAGGTCCCAAAGGCGAGACCTATTGGCTATGCCAATGCTTGTTTTTACTAGTCATGACTCCTTCCCTTTTCGCTTTGACTCTAACAGCTGTATTGCAAAGACACAAGCTAAGCTGACCATATGATCGCCACTTTAGGCATTTTGACATCACAACACTATCACAACAGCAGAACACATGACATGAGAGACACCAAAATAACAGAACGCCTAATGATGAGTGGCGTAGAATCCTACTATCTGTCGGTATATTACAATTAAGACTATTTAGGTATACAAGTGTGGTATCTTTCTGGGTACAAATGGAAACCCCATATCTATTCAAAACTCTCTTCCGAGCTCAGAACAAGATACTAGCCACTGCCCTTAATTTCATAGAGTTACTCCTCGGTGCATGGATGGTTTGTCTCCTTAGGAGGTGGGGGCTAAAGTCTGGGAAGAAAATGATTGGATGTCCCAAAAAGGAAACCATATTTTGACTTTGTTGCTTATTTCAAAGCAACCTCAGAGTACTTGTCACAGAACCTCACACGGGCAGCTCCACGACCATCTGTGGACCCGTGATTCCAGGCCGCCACATGATATTTTGTAAGGAGATTTGCAATAAGAACAATCTTTGACCTGCTGATCAGCAGATCACTTCGCTGAAGAAGCGTGTAAATACCTTTTTCATGTCTTCAACTGAATCAGAGTCCGGCTAGCCGACCACTCTGAATGTGGTGGACTTCTTTTCGTTTTCCATCCTTTATAACCTGACCTTGAGGGAGAATGTGGACTCCAGGCAAGCAACTGGAAATGGGAATCGCTCTCTAGCTTTTTCTTGCAGCCAACAACAACGTTTTCAGTAACCTCAGCCCTCTGTTTTAGCGACTGAGCAGAGGCCTGGACTCCTATGAGCCTCCACATCACATCACACAGAAGTCCTTCCTATGCTGCAAGCCTGGCCGCACAATGATCAATCTTGTTATGAAGACTTTCTAGAGAGGTTTTGAACACATGTTTCTCTGTCAAATAGTTCTGCAATTGATCCCTCACCTACTTTCTCCTTTACAAGGCGGTGGACATGGCTTACAAAAATCAGCTGGGAAGCTGTTTTCTTTGCTTTGTTGGTATCGCTATTGCCTTGAGAATCCCACCCTTCAGTGATCTGCCATTGCTGGTATTAAGACACAAATGACACCCATGTTTTGCCAATCTTCAAAGAATCCCACTCTCTGTACAGAGTCATCAGGGACCCTTGTCTCTCTTTTCTCCCACCCAAATGTGTTAATCTGAGCTTCAGGTTAGTGGGGAGCGATATTTCGTCCGGCAGTGGACAGGTGAAATGGAAAGATACTTGGCCGCCTCTAGTCTCTACCTTGGCTCCCTCTTGCCAGATGAAATTGATCAGCTCCTACGACCTCTGGCTTGGCTGATCACACCCCCAGCCGGTTTTCCATGACTCCTGCTCCTATTGCTCTCTTCTCAGATCTTGTTCTCTTTACCTGCATCTTTAATTATTGCCTTCGTGGCGACAAAAGGGTCACCATCACCTCTGCTACCCTTTGAGAGAGTGGGGCTCAGAAATCACCCATCTGGGTCAGAAAGCCACCGAGCCGAAGACAGGGACAGAACAGAGCCACAACGGTGCAGGATGGTCTGAGTGAAGTTCTCTTGCCTTGTGAATCTTTTCGGCGAAGCTCTCCATCCCAAGTCCAACGTCGCTTCTCCATAGCTGGGTGCAGCAATATGTGTGCACGAGTGCACACCATGTGTGTTACATGTACAGACATACAGAAAGGGGCTGAGGAATGGTGAAGAACGTTTTGTGAAGATGTTTGTAGCCTGGCAAAGGAAAATCAGGGAATCTTTCGAGAAAAAAAAGTAACACAGTCAATAGCTGCAGCAGACTTTAAATTCCTAATTCATAAAGACATTCTTCTATATATTGTTTCAGTTAGTAGGTTCAGGTGCATAGAGCTTTCCAAAGACACTCTCATCACAGTTATATTCAACACGTATTTAAAGCATAATAATGGATGAACATAAGCACAATCTAACAAAGCATGTGGCAAAAATGACATATTAGTATCCCAGGCCCACATATTTCAATACATAACAAGAAACAATAGGCTCTAGTACATAACATAGGTGTTCAACAATATGATGACCAAGCAACTGACCCTGAATAATTTCTTAAGGGTAGGGGTTGCTTTGTAGCAGCACAAACCTTTTACTTGAGATGTCGTCTCACTCATCAGTGTTATCGGTCAATGGCCAAGATGGAAATAGGGAGGTTGATGCTGTTTAGGGGAAAGCCATAAATAGCCTTCATCAAGAAGGGAAGGATCTCAGTGGTAGGGAAGGAATTAATCCTTCAGCAAACTTATTTCTCCAAAGGAGATACAACATTCATTTCACTAAGATCAGCAATTATGAGAGGCATTTAGGAGCTCAACTGGTGGGCCACAGGCATTTCTAAGGTCAACAATCACTTAGAGGAATTAATTGTGGGTTGAGAAAATGGCCTGTTGACCAGCAGCCAGTAATTTATAATATAGGCAGCTGATACGTGCCTAAGATATTCTGGATGTCTATTGGTTCATGATCATTTTAATTATTCTTCAATTCCACTCACATTGTGTGACTTACGCACTTTAGTAGTTTCGTGCTGTAGGCGACAACTTCTCTCAGTCCCCATATGAGGCTCAGAGACACTTTGTCTGCCATGTCTTCATGGATGGCCATACAGATTCCATGCAACTGACTCAAGTGCAATGACTGCTGACCCAAGAACAGCAGCAATGCGGGGCTCTAAGGGTTGCATCTTCACACAGAAATGTCCCAATTACCAAACTGCAGTGTGTCCTCGGCTCCTACCTGGACAAGAGCACAAGACGACTCCCATTCTGAGGAAAGACACTAAAAACAGCCAGAAGAGACGGAAAGAAGACATATACGTTTTCCTTGGGTGGAGACGCTAATCTTGATATATTGTTTGTAAAGATAATGTGGTGGGAAACAACAGGCCTTTAATTACAGAGATTTGAAAAAATTGCATGAAAGAAAATAACATTCATTAAATGTCCTTAAGTTGCACACAAATTAGCAGTCTAATACTCTGCAAAATTTGGATTTGTGGCAGTAAAATCTGCTAAAACATTACAAACTTACTAAATGGTAAAAATGCCCTGAAATGATGGTCTTTCAGGTGAACCTTCCTGCTCCTCAGGTCTTACTGCAAACATTATAATTTGCATACACAGGATAAAGAGCACTCGAGTGACTTATCATCTAGCACAGTATCATTAGATATATGGGTACTGCATTCAAACTTTAATAATGGATGTGAAGAAAATAAAAATTGTTTTATCAAAAATGTGTACTGTATAACAATCCAAAAATAAGCAATAAAACAAACGTTACATGCAGGATAATCAGTGCAGTGGAAGAAATGCCTTTCAAATAACACTTGACAGGGTTATTGGTTTCAAATGCATCATCAGTGTTTTCTCAACCAGGTTTGCCCAGTTGCTTTTCTCCATGGAATGAATTTGTGAAGACATTTCAAAAATACATTTATTTGCACTCTAAAGGTTATATTCGGGTGCCAGATAACTCGTACTTCACTTAACTGAGAGGAAAGTATACTACTTCTCACGTGGTTCAGGAGCATTGACTCAACTATTTCATTCTATTTCTTTTTGATTGCTGAGTGAGATATGACATGAATGATCTTACTGTGCTTACTAACCCAAGACAAACCTCACTTCTGAGGCCCAATAAATGCCAATGATGCTGTTCCTTCACTGGGTGGACTTATGGTAAAAAGGACACAATAAGAGGAAGGAAAGTCATCGAATGAGAAGCAACCAAATGAAAATGACATGAAAACCAACCATGGCAATCAGTAATGTGGGTTTAAGGCCACGGTAGGATTTTGGTATGTTCCACAAGAGGTCTTTCGTCAACAGACTGCTAAAAGCTGTCAATCGACATGAGACCTAAATAAAAAGTTACATGAAAGTGGCAGTGTAAAAGTGCAGCACCTGCTGTTTAATATATAAGTGAGAGATGTATCAAAGTTATGCCTACTTGTATGAGAATCTTGTGTTTCCTTTTTGCGTCGCAGTTCAACACTAAAATAAAGCCACATTTTAAAAACACATCAGTTTCCAGAGCATGTTGCAAGGGTAGAGAGGAGCGGGGCTCAGGACTGGGAAAATAATTGCTGACTATCCTATGGATGTGCTTTACGCCCAAGCAGAATACCCTTTGTGTGTAAACCCATGCAAAGGGCTGTTGCGCTGCTATTCACATGAAGTGTGGCACATAGAATCTGTCCCATGGTGACGCATGGTTGGCCTGTGCCAGCCATGAGAGGAAGCTGTAATTTCGTTATTGTCTCGGTATTAGATGAAAAACTGGTAAATCCTGCTCTTTGTTTGGTATTACAAATAACAATCATTGAAACTCTTGCCATGGACGGCTGTCACCCAACTCCAACTATTACCTATTCCTTCCTCTTAATATATGGACCACCACACAGCAATGCAACTTTAAATATATCCTCTCGTCAGCAGGGAGTAGGTGAGTGTAAGGGGGTGCTGCGTAGACTGCCAAAAACGTATTAACAGGTAACGTACCACTCATGGCGCGCAGGTGCTGGTCCAGGGCTCGTCAGCCCAATGGCTCAAGGGAGCCTCAATACAACACATCCAATTGGCCGCACTCTGCTCGTCTTACCAGCAAGTTGCCCCAAGGAACTATGGTCTATGTAGTGGCGACGGCGAGTACGCCTGTGCCACAGTGTTAGAAGAAAGTAAGTATAGCATTAGCCATCCCTGGACACGTGTTTCGAGGTAGTTGCCTCTCGTCAGCAGGGAGTAGGTGAGTGTAAGGGGGTGCCGCGTAGACTGCCAAAATCGTATTAACAGGTAACGTACCACTCATGGCGCGCAGGTGCTGGTCCAGGGCTCGTCAGCCCAATGGCTCAAGGGAGCCTCAATACAACACATCCAATTGGCCGCACTCTGCTCGTCTTACCAGCAAGTTGCCCCAAGGAACTATGGTCTATGTAGTGGCGACGGCGAGTACGCCTGTGCCACAGTGTTAGAAGAAAGTAAGTATAGCATTAGCCATCCCTGGACACGTGTTTCGAGGTAGTTGCCTCTCGTCAGCAGGGAGTAGGTGAGTGTAAGGGGGTGCCGCGTAGACTGCCAAAAACGTATTAACAGGTAACGTACCACTCATGGCGCGCAGGTGCTGGTCCAGGGCTCGTCAGCCCAATGGCTCAAGGGAGCCTCAATACAACACATCCAATTGGCCGCACTCTGCTCGTCTTACCAGCAAGTTGCCCCAAGGAACTATGGTCTATGTAGTGGCGACGGCGAGTACGCCTGTGCCACAGTGTTAGAAGAAAGTAAGTATAGCATTAGCCATCCCTGGACACGTGTTTCGAGGTAGTTGCCTCTCGTCAGCAGGGAGTAGGTGAGTGTAAGGGGGTGCCGCGTAGACTGCCAAAAACGTATTAACAGGTAACGTACCACTCATGGCGCGCAGGTGCTGGTCCAGGGCTCGTCAGCCCAATGGCTCAAGGGAGCCTCAATACAACACATCCAATTGGCCGCACTCTGCTCGTCTTACCAGCAAGTTGCCCCAAGGAACTATGGTCTATGTAGTGGTGACGGCGAGTACGCCTGTGCCACAGTGTTAGAAGAAAGTAAGTATAGCATTAGCCATCCCTGGACACGTGTTTCGAGGTAGTTGCCTCTCGTCAGCAGGGAGTAGGTGAGTGTAAGGGGGTGCCGCGTAGACTGCCAAAAACGTATTAACAGGTAACGTACCACTCATGGCGCGCAGGTGCTGGTCCAGGGCTCGTCAGCCCAATGGCTCAAGGGAGCCTCAATACAACACATCCAATTGGCCGCCCTCTGCTCGTTTCACCAGCAAGTTGCCCCAAGGAACTATGGTCTATGTAGTGGCGACGGCGAGTACGCCTGTGCCACAGTGTTAGAAGAAAGTAAGTATAGCATTAGCCATCCCTGGACACGTGTTTCGAGGTAGTTGCCTCTCGTCAGCAGGGAGTAGGTGAGTGTAAGGGGGTGCCGTGTAGATTGCCAAAAATGTATTAACAGGTAACGTACCACTCATGGCGCGCAGGTGCTGGTCCAGGGCTCGTCAGCCCAATGGCTCAAGGGAACCTCAATACAACACATCCAATTGGCCGCACTCTGCTCGTCTTACCAGCAAGTTGCCCCAAGGAACTATGGTCTATGTAGTGGCGACGGCGAGTACGCCTGTGCCACAGTGTTAGAAGAAAGTAAGTATAGCATTAGCCATCCCTGGACACGTGTTTCGAGGTAGTTGCCGTCGTCAGCAGGGAGTAGGTGAGTGTAAGGGGGTGCCGCGTAGACTGCCAAAAACGTATTAACAGGTAACATACCACTCATGGCACGCAGGTGCTGGTCCAGGGCTCGTCATCCCAATGGCTCAAGGGAGCCTCAATACAACACATCCAATTGGCCGCACTCTGCTCGTCTTACCAGCAAGTTGCCCCAAGGAATTATGGTCTATGTAGTGGCGACGGCGAGTACGCCTGTGCCACAGTGTTAGAAGAAAGTAAGTATAGCATTAGCCATCCCTGGACACGTGTTTCGAGGTAGTTGCCTCTCGTCAGCAACGAGTAGGTGAGTGTAAGGGGGTGCCGCGTAGACTGCCAAAAACGTATTAACAGGTAACGTACCACTCATGGCGCGCAGGTGCTGGTCCAGGGCTCGTCAGCCCAATGGCTCATGGGAGCCTCAATACAACACATCCAATTGGCCGCACTCTGCTCATCTTACCAGCAAGTTGCCCCAAGGAACTATGGTCTATGTAGTGGCGACGGCGAGTACGCCTGTGCCACAGTGGTAGAAGAAAGTAAGTATAGCATTAGCCATCCCTGGACACGTGTTTCGAGGTAGTTGCCTCTCGTCAGCAGGGAGTAGGTGAGTGTAAGTGGGTGCCACGTAGACTGCCAAAAACGTATTAACAGGTAACGTACCACTCATGGCGCGCAGGTGCTGGTCCAGGGCTCGTCAGCCCAATGGCTCAAGGGAGCCTCAATACAACACATCCAATTGGCCGCACTCTGCTCGTCTTACCAGCAAGTTGCCCCAAGGAACTATGGTCTATGTAGTGGCGACGGCGAGTACGCCTGTGCCACAGTGTTAGAAGAAAGTAAGTATAGCATTAGCCATCCCTGGACACGTGTATCGAGGTAGTTGCCTCTCGTCAGCAGGGAGTAGGTGAGTGTAAGGGGGTGCCGCATAGACTGCCAAAAACGTATTAACAGGTAACGTACCACTCATGGTGCGCAGGTGCTGGTCCAGGGCTCGTCAGCCCAATGGCTCAAGGGAGCCTCAATACAACACATCCAATTGGCCGCACTCTGCTCGTCTTACCAGCAAGTTGCCCCAAGGAACTATGGTCTATGTAGTGGCGACGGCGAGTACGCCTGTGCCACAGTGTTAGAAGAAAGTAATTATAGCATTAGCCATCCCTGGACATGTGTTTCGAGGTAGTTGCCTCTCGTCAGCAGGGAGTAGGTGAGTGTAAGGGGGTGCCGCGTAGACTGCCAAAAACGTATTAACAGGTAACGTACCACTCATGGCGCGCAGGTGCTGGTCCAGGGCTCGTCAGCCCAATGGCTCAAGGGAGCCTCAATACAACACATCCAATTGGCCGCACTCGGCTCGTCTTACCAGCAAGTTGCCCCAAGGAACTATGGTCTATGTAGTGGCGACGGCGAGTACGCCTGTGCCACAGTGTTAGAAGGAAGTAAGTATAGCATTAGCCATCCCTGGACACGTGATTCGAGGTAGTTGCCTCTCGTCAGCAGGGAGTAGGTGAGTGTAAGGGGGTGCCGCGTAGACTGCCAAAAATGTATTAACAGGTAACGTACCACTCATGGCGCGCAGGTGCTGGTCCAGGGCTCGTCAGCCCAATGGCTCAAGGGAGCCTCAATACAACACATCCAATTGGCCGCACTCTGCTCGTCTTACCAGCAAGTTGCCCCAAGGAACTATGGTCTATGTAGTGGCGACGGCGAGTACGCCTGTGCCACAGTGTTGGAAGAAAGTAAGTATAGCATTAGCCATCCCTGGACACGTGTTTCGAGGTAGTTGCCTCTCGTCAGCAGGGAGTAGGTGAGTGTAAGGGGGTGCCGCGTAGACTGGCAAAAACGTATTAACAGGTAACGTACCACTCATGGCGCGCAGGTGCTGGTCCAGGGCTCGTCAGCCCAATGGCTCAAGGAAGCCTCAATACAACACATCCAATTGGCCGCACTCTGCTCATCTTACCAGCAAGTTGCCCCAAGGAACTATGGTCTATGTAGTGGCGACGGCGAGTACGCCTGTGCCACAGTGTTAGAAGAAAGTAAGCATAGCCTTAGCCATCCCTGGACACGTGTTTCGAGGTAGTTGCCTCTCGTCAGCAGGGAGTAGGTGAGTGTAAGGGGGTGCCGCGTAGACTGCCAAAAACGTATTAATAGGTAACGTACCACTCATGGCGCGCAGGTGCTGGTCCAGGGCTCGTCAGCCCAATGGCTCAAGGGAGCCTCAATACAACACATCCAATTGGCCGCACTCTGCTCGTCTTACCAGCAAGTTGCCCCAAGGAACTATGGTCTATGTAGTGGCGACGGCGAGTACGCCTGTGCCACAGTGTTAGAAGAAAGTAAGTATAGCATTAGCCATCCCTGGACACGTGTTTCGAGGTAGTTGCCTCTCATCAGCAGGGAGTAGGTGAGTGTAAGGGGGTGCCGCGTAGACTGCCAAAAACGTATTAACAGGTAACGTACCACTCATGGCGCGCAGGTGCTGGTCCAGGGCTTGTCAGCCCAATGGCTCAAGGGAGCCTCAATACAACACATCCAATTGGCCGCACTCTGCTCGTCTTACCAGCAAGTTGCCCCAAAGAACTATGGTCTATGTAGTGGCGACGGCGAGTACGCCTGTGCCACAGTGTTAGAAGAAAGTAAGTATAGCATTAGCCATCCCTGGACACGTGTTTCGAGGTAGTTGCCTCTCGTCAGCAGGGAGTAGGTGAGTGTAAGGGGGTGCCGCGTAGACTGCCAAAAACGTATTAACAGGTAACGTACCACTCATGGCGCGCAGGTGCTGGTCCAGGGCTCGTCAGCCCAATGGCTCAAGGGAGCCTCAATACAACACATCCAATTGGCCGCACTCTGCTCGTCTTACCAGCAAGTTGCCCCAAGGAACTATGGTCTATGTAGTGGCGACGGCGAGTACGCCTGTGCCACAGTGTTAGAAGAAAGTAAGTATAGCATTAGCCATCCCTGGACACGTGTTTCGAGGTAGTTGCCTCTCGTCAGCAGGGAGTAGGTGAGTGTAAGGGGGTGCCGCGTAGACTGCCAAAAACGTATTAACAGGTAACATACCACTCATGGCGCGCAGGTGCTGGTCCAGGGCTCGTCAGCCCAATGGCTCAAGGGAGCCTCAATACAACACATCCAATTGGCCGCACTCTGCTCGTTTTACCAGCAAGTTGCCCCAAGGAACTATGGTCTATGTAGTGGCGACGGCGAGTACGCCTGTGCCACTGTGTTAGAAGAAAGTAAGTATAGCATTAGCCATCCCTGGACACGTGTTTCGAGGTAGTTGCCTCTCGTCAGCAGGGAGTAGGTGAGTGTAAGGGGGTGCCGCGTAGACTGCCAAAAACGTATTAACAGGTAACGTACCACTCATGGCGCGCAGGTGCTGGTCCAGGGCTCGTCAGCCCAATGGCTCAAGGGAGCCTCAATACAACACATCCAATTGGCCGCACTCTGCTCATCTTA
The DNA here is from genome assembly GCF_964204655.1 of Triturus cristatus. Lineage (NCBI taxonomy): Eukaryota > Metazoa > Chordata > Amphibia > Caudata > Salamandridae > Triturus > Triturus cristatus. The sequence goes on from NC_140584.1 coordinate 21,684,620, forward strand.
CCAGCAAGTTGCCCCAAGGAACTATGGTCTATGTAGTGGCGACGGCGAGTACGCCTGTGCCACAGTGTTAGAAGAAAGTAAGTATAGCATTAGCCATCCCTGGACATGTGTTTCGAGGTAGTTGCCTCTCGTCAGCAGGGAGTAGGTGAGTGTAAGGGGGTGCCGCGTAGACTGCCAAAAACGTATTAACAGGTAACGTACCACTCATGGCGCGCAGGTGCTGGTCCAGGGCTCATCAGCCCAATGGCTCAAGGGAGCCTCAATACAACACATCCAATTGGCCGCACTCTGCTCGTCTTACCAGCAAGTTGCCCCAAGGAACTATGGTCTATGTAGTGGCGACGGCGAGTACGCCTGTGCCACAGTGTTAGAAGAAAGTAAGTATAGCATTAGCCATCCCTGGACACGTGTTTCGAGGTAGTTGCCTCTCGTCAGCAGGGAGTAGGTGAGTGTAAGGGGGTGCCGCGTAGACTGCCAAAACGTATTAACAGGTAACGTACCACTCATGGCGCGCAGGTGCTGGTCCAGGGCTCGTCAGCCCAATGGCTCAAGGGAGCCTCAATACAAGACATCCAATTGGCCGCACTCTGCTCGTCTTACCAGCAAGTTGCCCCAAGGAACTATGGTCTATGTAGTCGCGACGGCGAGTACGCCTGTGCCACAGTGTTAGAAGAAAGTAAGTATAGCATTAGCCATCCCTGGACACGTGTTTCGAGGTAGTTGCCTCTCGTCAGCAGGGAGTAGGTGAGTGTAAGGGGGTGCCGCGTAGACTGCCAAAAACGTATTAACAGGTAACGTACCACTCATGGCGCGCAGGTGCTGGTCCAGGGCTCGTCAGCCCAATGGCTCAAGGGAGCCTCAATACATCACATTCAATTGGCCGCACTCTGCTCGTCTTACCAGCAAGTTGCCCCAAGGAACTATGGTCTATGAAGTGGCGACGGCGAGTACGCCTGTGCCACAGTGTTAGAAGAAAGTAAGTATAGCATTAGCCATCCCTGGACACGGGTTTCGAGGTAGTTGCCTCTCGTCAGCAGGGAGTAGGTGAGTGTAAGGGGGTGCCGCGTAGACTGCCAAAAATGTATTAACAGGTAACGTACCACTCATGGCGCGCAGGTGCTGGTCCAGGGCTCGTCAGCTTAATGGCTCAAGGGAGCCTCAATACAACACATCCAATTGGCCGCACTCTGCTCGTCTTACCAGCAAGTTGCCCCAAGGAACTATGGTCTATGTAGTGGCGACGGCGAGTACGCCTGTGCCACAGTGTTAGAAGAAAGTAAGTATAGCATTAGCCATCCCTGGACACGTGTTTCGAGGTAGTTGCCTCTCATCAGCAGGGAGTAGGTGAGTGTAAGGGGGTGCCACGTAGACTGCCAAAACGTATTAACAGGTAACGTACCACTCATGGCGCGCAGGTGCTGGTCCAGGGCTCGTCAGCCCAATGGCTCAAGGGAGCCTCAATCCAACACATCCAATTGGCCGCACTCTGCTCGTCTTACCAGCAAGTTGCCCCAAGGAACTATGGTCTATGTAGTGGCGACGGCGAGTACGCCTGTGCCACAGTGTTAGAAGAAAGTAAGTATAGCATTAGCCATCCCTGGACATGTGTTTCGAGGTAGTTGCCTCTCGTCAGCAGGGAGTAGGTGAGTGTAAGGGGGTGCCGCGTAGACTGCCAAAAACGTATTAACAGGTAACGTACCACTCATGGCGCGCAGGTGCTGGTCCAGGGCTCGTCAGCCCAATGGCTCAAGGGAGCCTCAATACAACACATCAAATTGGCCGCACTCTGCTCGTCTTACCAGCAAGTTGCCCCAAGGAACTATGGTCTATGTAGTGGCGACGGCGAGTACGCCTGTGCCACAGTGTTAGAAGAAAGTAAGTATAGCATTAGCCATCCCTGGACACGTGTTTCGAGGTAGTTGCCTCTCGTCAGCAGGGAGTAGGTGAGTGTAAGGGGGTGCCGCGTAGACTGCCAAAAACGTATTAACAGGTAACGTACCACTCATGGCGCGCAGGTGCTGGTCCAGGGCTCGTCAGCCCAATGGCTCAAGGGAGCCTCAATACAACACATCCAATTGGCCGCACTCTGCTCGTCTTACCAGCAAGTTGCCCCAAGGAACTATGGTCTATGTAGTGGCGACGGCGAGTACGCCTGCGCCACAGTGTTAGAAGAAAGTAAGTATAGCATTAGCCATCCCTGGACATGTGTTTCGAGGTAGTTGCCTCTCGTCAGCAGGGAGTAGGTGAGTGTAAGGGGGTGCCGCGTAGACTGCCAAAAACGTATTAACAGGTAACGTACCACTCATGGCGCGCAGGCGCTGGTCCAGGGCTCGTCAGCCCAATGGCTCAAGGGAGCCTCAATACAACACATCCAATTGGCCGCACTCTGCTCGTCTTACCAGCAAGTTGCCCCAAGGAACTATGGTCTATGTAGTGGCGACGGCGAGTACGCCTGTGCCACAGTGTTAGAAGAAAGTAAGTATAGCATTAGCCATCCCTGGACACGTGTTTCGAGGTAGTTGCCTCTCGTCAGCAGGGAGTAGGTGAGTGTAAGGGGGTGCCGCGTAGACTGCCAAAAACGTATTAACAGCTAACGTACCACTCATGGCGCGCAGGTGCTGGTCCAGGGCTCGTCAGCCCAATGGCTCAAGGGAGCCTCAATACAACACATCCAATTGGCCGCACTCTGCTCGTCGTACCAGCAAGTTGCCCCAAGGAACTATGGTCTATGTAGTGGCGACGGCGAGTACGCCTGTGCCACAGTGTTTGAAGAAAGTAAGTATAGCATTAGCCAAAAACGTATTAACAGGTAACGTACCACTCATGGCGCGCCATGAGTGGTACTTTACCTGATAATACTTTTTTGGCAGTCTACGCGGCAACCCCACACACTCACCTACTCCCTGCTGACGAGAGGCAACTACCTCGAAACACGTGTCCAGGGATGGCTAATGCGACACTTACTTTCTTCGAATACTTTTGGCACAGGCGTAATCGCCGTCGCCACTACATGGACCACAGTTCCTTGGGGCTAACATGCTGGTAGGACGAGCAGAGTGCGGCTAATTGGATTTTTTGTATTAAGGCTCCGTTGAGCCTTTGGGCTGACGAGCCCCGGATCAGCACCTGCGCGCCATGAGTGGTACTTTACCTGATAATATTTTTTTGGCAGTCTACGCGGCAACCCCACACACTCACCTACTTGCTGCTGACGAGAGGCAACTACCTCGAAACACGTGTCCAGGGATGGCTAATGTGACACTTACTTTCTTCGAATACTTTTGGCACAGGCGTAATAGCCGTCGCCACTACATGGACCACAGTTCCTTGGGGTAACATGCTGGTAGGACGAGCAGAGTGCGGCCAATTGGATTTTTTGTATTAAGGCTCCGTTGAACAATTGGGCTGACGAGCACCGGATCAGCACCTGCGCGCCATGAGTGGTACTTTACCTGATAATACTTTTTTGGCAGTCTACGCGGCAACCCCACACACTCACCTACTCCCTGCTGACGAGAGGCAACTACCTCGAAACACGTGTCCAGGGATGGCTAATGCGACACTTACTTTCTTCGAATACTTTTGGCACAGGCGTAATCGCCGTCGCCACTACATGGACCACAGTTTCTTGGGGTAACATGCTGGTAGGACGAGCAGAGTGCGGTCAATTGGATTTTTTGTATTAAGGCTCCGTTGAGCCATTGGGCTGACGAGCCCCGGATCAGCACCTGCGCGCCATGAGTGGTACTTTACCTGATAATACTTTTTTGGCAGTCTACTCGGCAACCCCACACACTCACCTACTCCCTGCTGACGAGAGGCAACTACCTCGAAACACGTGTCCAGGGATGGCTAATGCGACACTTACTTTCTTCGAATACTTTTGGCACAGGCGTAATCGCCGTCGCCACTACATGGACCACAGTTCCTTGGGATAACATGCTGGTAGGACGAGCAGAGTGCGGCCAATTGGATTTTTTGTATTAAGGCTCCGTTGAGCCATTGGGCTGACGAGCACCGGATCAGCACCTGCGCGCCATGAGTGGTACTTTACCTGATAATACTTTTTTGGCAGTCTACGCGGCAACCCCACACACTCACCTACTCCCTGCTGACGAGAGGCAACTACCTCGAAACACGTGTCCAGGGATGGCCAATGCAACACTTACTTTCTTCGAATACTTTTGGCACAGGCGTAATCGCCGTCGCCACTACATGGACCACAGTTCCTTGGGGTAACATGCTGGTAGGACGAGCAGAGTGCGGCCAATTGGATTTTTTGTATTAAGGCTCCGTTGAGCCATTGGGCTGACGAGCCCCGGATCAGCACCTGCGCGCCATGAGTGGTACTTTACCTGATAATACTTTTTTGGCAGTCTACGCGGCAACCCCACACACTCACCTACTCCCTGCTGACGAGAGGCAACTACCTCGAAACACGTGTCCAGGGATGGCTAATGCGACACTTACTTTCTTCTAACACAGTGGCACAGGCGTACTCGCCGTCGCCACTACATAGACCATAGTTCCTTGGGGCAACTTGCTGGTAAAACGAGCAGAGTGCGGCCAATTGGATGTGTTGTATTGAGGCTCCCTTGAGCCATTGGGCTGACGAGCCCTGGACCAGCACCTGCGCGCCATGAGTGGTACGTTACCTGTTAATACGTTTTTGGCAGTCTACGCGGCACCCCCTTACACTCACCTACTCCCTGCTGACGAGAGGCAACTACCTCGAAACACGTGTCCAGGGATGGCTAATGCTATACTTACTTTCTTCTAACACTGTGGCACAGGCGTACTCGCCGTCGCCACTACATAGACCATAGTTCCTTGGGGCAACTTGCTGGTAAGACGAGCAGAGTGCGGCCAATTGGATGTGTTGTATTGAGGCTCCCTTGAGCCATTGGGCTGACGAGCCCTGGACCAGCACCTGCGCGCCATGAGTGGTACGTTACCTGTTAATACGTTTTTGGCAGTCTACGCGGCACCCCCTTACACTCACCTACTCCCTGCTGACGAGAGGCAACTACCTCGAAACACGTGTCCAGGGATGGCTAATGCTATACTTACTTTCTTCTAACACTGTGGCACAGGCGTACTCGCCGTCGCCACTACATAGATCATAGTTCTTTGGGGCAACTTGCTGGTAAGACGAGCAGAGTGCGGCCAATTGGATTTTTTGTATTAAGGCTCCGTTGAGCCATTGGGCTGACGAGCCCCGGATCAGCACCTGCGCGCCATGAGTGGTACTTTACCTGATAATACTTTTTTGGCAGTCTACGCGGCAACCCCACACACTCACCTACTCCCGGCTGACAGGAGGCAACTACCTCGAAACACGTGTCCAGGGATGGCTAATGCGACACTTACTTTCTTCGAATACTTTTGGCACAGGCGTAATCTCCGTCGCCACTACATGGACCACAGTTCCTTGGGGTAACATGCTGGTAGGACGAGCAGAGTGCGGCCAATTGGATTTTTTGTATTAAGGCTCCGTTGAGCCATTGGGCTGACGAGCCCCGGATCAGCACCTGCGCGCCATGAGTGGTACTTTACCTGATAATACTTTTTTGGCAGTCTACGCGGCAACCCCACACACTCACCTACTCCCTGCTGACGAGAGGCAACTACCTCGAAACACGTGTCCAGGGATGGCTAATGCGACACTTACTTTCTTCGAATACTTTTGGCACAGGCGTAATCGCCGTCGCCACTACATGGACCACAGTTCCTTGGGATAACATGCTGGTAGGACGAGCAGAGTGCGGCCAATTGGTTTTTTTGTATTAAGGCTCCGTTGAGCCATTGGGCTGACGAGCCCCGGATCAGCACCTGCGCGCCATGAGTGGTACTTTACCTGATAATACTTTTTTGGCAGTCTACGCGGCAACCCCACACACTCACCTACTCCCTGCTGACGAGAGGCAACTACCTCGAAACACGTGTCCAGGGATGGCTAATGCGACACTTACTTTCTTCGAATACTTTTGGCACAGGCGTAATCGCCGTCGCCACTACATGGACCACAGTTCCTTGGGGTAACATGCTGGTAGGACGAGCAGAGTGCGGCCAATTGGATTTTTTGTATTAAGGCTCCGTTGAGCCATTGGGCTGACGAGCCCCGGATCAGCACCTGCGCGCCATGAGTGGTACTTTACCTGATAATACTTTTTTGGCAGTCTACGCGGCAACCCCACACACTCACCTACTCCCTGCTGACGAGAGGCAACTACCTCGAAACACGTGTCCAGGGATGGCTAATGCGACACTTACTTTCTTCGAATACTTTTGGCACAGGCGTAATCGCCGTCGCCACTACATGGACCACAGTTCCTTGGGGTAACATGCTGGTAGGACGAGCAGAGTGCGCCCAATTGGATTTTTTAAACTCTCATACAGACAATGGAAAAAATTAGAAATCCAGCAGCTCAACGCATACTGTGAAAAAAAAACAATAAGTAACTGGCCAAACAGATACCAACAAAGGCCACATCTAGAATTAACTACAAAAAGAACACAAGTGGGTTTTTGACAACATCAAAAAAATGAAAACCAAACTCAACATACTATAAGGAAATCACAAGATGAAACAGAGACAAGCACACTACGGCACTCTAACAAAAGCTCCAAAAAAGCCATCAGAACCACAAAAAGACTCCATGTGCATAACTGAAGGAGACTGCCCTTCCAAAGAACTCCATAAAATTCTAGTAGAATGTTGCAATCCAGAGTGCCTAAACACAGGAACACCATGATCACAAGACTTCTGCGACAAAATCTCCAATTAATTGATTAAAAAAATTATAAAGATAGAAAATTACCTAAAGAAGGACACAAGGCAACACCACAACAATGTATGACCTAACCACAACAGAAAGAGACACCAATAACTGTCCATCACACATACCTTCAATACCCTGTCACAAAAAGATTTCCTCAATTTTATTATTGTACCAGACCACCAGGATCACCATCAGACCCAGCACCACCAAGGATTTGTAAAGATATCCTTCGCTCAACCTGTCCAGGAGGCTCCTGAATAAGTATTTGGAACAAAGTTCATTCCCACCTGAGCTCAAATCCTCATTCACAAAACCTCTCCTCAAAAAGAAAAACCTCGACCTATTGGATCAAGCAAACGAGAGGCTCATATCAAATGGATCATTCTTAGGATTTGTTTTTGCGACATCACTGTGTACTCAACTCTCTAATTTTACTGAACATTATAACCTAATGTCAGGCCAACAGTCCGGTTTCAGACTAGGCAGAGGCACAAAGTCAGCCATCTTATCCATCTGGGATGATCTAAAATTCACAGTGGACAAAAAAAGAATATCTGCCTCATTACTCCTGGACTTATTAGCTGCATTTGACACTGTCCACCACCACAGCCTACTGCAAAAACTTCAAAATATTGAAATATGTAAACATGCTCTAGAATTGATTGCTTCCTATCTCACGGACAGACAAGGTGTAGTCTACCTACTCCCTTTCACATCACCTCCTCACGCACAGCACTGTGGCATCCCCAGGGGTCCATCATATGCCCTCTATTATTCAACATCTACCTATTTCCTTTACCAAATCGGATTACATTGGAAAACCTCACATGTCACAGCTATGCAGATGACACTCAGATCGTTTTGAAAAGTGATAGTCCTAAAGGTCTCAAAGTTCAAAACGAAATGACTGGCTTTGTGCCATAAACACATGGATGATGAACATCTTCTAAAGCTCAATATTGTAATAGCAGAGAATGTAACATGTGGACAATAGCAGACCTACCAGCCTACCCCTATATGGTCTAAAGAACTAGAAGCCCCTCCGAAAACATCAAGAAAAGTTAGAAACAGTGGAGTAACCGTGGATTCAGACTTTTCCGTGATACCTCATGCTAACACAGTCACAAAGAGTGCCTTCTTCACAACAAAAACACTACATCACTTCTTCCAGTGCCTTGCATATCAACATAAACTTCAAGTCATTCTCACACTAGTAATCTCCAAGGTTGACTATGTCAACAACCTATACCTTGCTGGATCCGAGTTCATTATGTGCAAAATACAACTCATTCACAATGCTGCCACAAGGCTTCTTCTCCATCTTCACCCAAAAGAATGCATGGCCCCAGCCCTGCAATCACTCCACTGGCTACCTATAGCTAATAGGGAAGACTCCCAAGGAAAAGGACAGCTATACCTACAAGTTTAATTAAAGCAATACACACCAAACTGAAAACTGTGCTTCAGGCTTTCACCACTTATCATCATACAAACTTACCATAAGAAGTCCATAGAAGGCAAATCTTTCTTAGTATAATTTGCCAAGAACTGAAAATCACAACCAGCCAGCATTAGAAGCACCCAGGAGCATATACACTTCCAAAGACAGTTAAACGTGAATATTTCCTAGATAACTGCACTACCTACATCCAAGCAACAGAACCCAGAAAACAGTTACACCTTCAAGAGCAGTCCTCGGTTTACAATCCATGAACTGCAAGCAACTGAACCAGCAAACTGCTCTCATTATGCATTTAAGCAAAAGGGGCTGACCTATGGTTCCCCTTGGAATTATATAGTTATGGACTTCCACATATAGCTGTTATGGCCCACAATAACACATAAACTATAACACAAAGAAGTCAGCAGCAAATTCTAACTTACACCTAATAAATTCACATAATATACATCTAGCACTTTACGGACCAAAAACCAAACACCAACAAATGAACAGGTATGGAATAACTGAAGAGGTCTGTCGCACATCACTGCAGATCCCAAAGAGCTATACAATCTGACATCTTCTTTACATTTCACATAGACACTCAGATATAGGATAATAAAACAATAACTTATACCTACAGATCTCTCCTCTTCCCATCCGCCAACCATGCCAGCTCAGGGCTACAACTATACACCAAATCTCATATTGGAAAACCCAGAGGAGAAACTATCTAAGCAGATTATCTCATCTGAAATATCATAAAGGGAACTGCAGAGCTGTTCAAAGCTAACAGCATACAGAAAACCATAAAACTGTGCTTATTTCTTTTACACTTCATCATCCAACACACTGCCCTGCACTTCTCCCATAACACGAAAACCACACTATGGTGGTGGTCACGCATTATATGAAAACACTTCCCACATAGGATCAAAACAAAAACAACATCCTTCCAACCACACACCCTATATGATGTGGCATGCTACTCATGTAGGCAAGTGGTTCATCTTCCCAATTAGGGTAGTAAGCGATATATAAATGCTTCGATACAATTCAATACAATATGGTACAAAAACCTGAAACAAAAACACATTAAACATCGTTTGCATCACTAATTTCGGTGAAGTTGCTCTCTTTCCTTCATCAATGATCTATTAACTTTCAATGAATATCAATCTTGTACATATGAATTGCACTCCTATTATATCACAATGCTTATTTACATCTATGCAATATGCAATAACTCATACAACAACACCAATGGCCTAATTTGTTGTAATATGTTTTTAATTAACTCCTTTCAAAAAGTTATATATATTTCTGAACTTCTCCATAAAATATGAATTAAGCCCTGCAGATTGCAATTTGTATTTCAAGTCACTATGTAACAAAGTGTATTACACATGTCATGTTGGTGTTATGATACATGTTTGAATTTGCTACATTTACCTACTATGTTATGTCCTGTGTAAAGCGCGCATATACCGCTGGTGCAGTAGCGCTACAGATGCAGTAGCGCAACAGTACATTATTAAACCAATCAATAAATAAATTGTGCATTGTAGCATGAAACTATTTTAAATTAAATCGGTTACATTTTATGTACTCAAAATACAAACCACTGAAGGGAGGTGGGGCTCATTGAGCACAGACACGCGCCAGAGCTCGTGATGACAGGCAGGCAAGAGCTCGCCAGAGCCGCATCGACTATTAAATTAGCTCTTCTCTTATAATTAACTATCCTGTGAATAATTGATGAATTGCATTAATAATGAATGGATCACTGCAGTGGCTCTGCCCGTCGTCGTTCTGAAAGACAGACATCACAAGCACAGGCAGTAAATTAATCTCTCTGGTGAGCCTCTCTAAACTGTTCCTGAAAAGAAAAAGGGAAAGGAGTCCAAAATGTTAGCTTCTGTCAATTTACATCCACTCTAAGAATGACATAAAAGGGGAGAGATGATTCTGATTTTAGCATACATTAATCACTCTTAGAGAGACTGTGCAGTGATCATGAGAAAGGATCCATGGAACAGAGGTGAATGTGCAACATGAACATTACAGAGAAGCTGCCACAGTGGGGGGAACAGAACAGCTGGAGGTGAATAGAGAGTCAGGAGAATAAGAGCAGAATATCAAGTGACAAGAGTTAGAAGGGCAGATATGAGAGCTCAGTAGGATAAGGTCACCCCGAAAGCATGAGGTATGTTGGAGAGGTGCATTGGTAAGAAATTCTGTAATAAGAGAGTGACGCTTAAGTACAAGACGAGCGTGGACACAAGTATGAAAGAAAAATGAATGAGGCAGAAGGCACCCACCCCATAAGTGACATACATGCTATGTTAGACGTGATGGTTTTGGACAGGGAGATCTAAGAATGGCTCACTGGGAGAAACCTTTAAGAGTGTGCTTCCTTTTATAAAACAAAAAAACTGAGAGCTTAGGCTTCTGCTCTGAAGTCAGTGACGTCCTGCCTGGTAGGTGGGAAATTGACAACAGAGTGGGTAGTCCTCTGCCGAGGTGACTAGGCACTAGTAGGCAGTAGCCCGCAATGATCTACCAAGCTACCTTCCAGGCTCCAAATGAATCCATATTTCCTCAGGCAGAATAGAGTGGTCAATGTAGAGGTCTTTCATCTCCTCCTCTCTTACCCCAACTCTTTTCCACCTCTCTCTCATTCTCTTCGATTTGCATTCAACCTGCTGATCTTCAAGAATAAGAGTTCACCTTGGGTCTCCACATGAAGGCCCACTGATCTTAGCCCAACACCCACGCTAGGAACCTAGGCCTCATCCTGGACACCAATCTCACCATGAAGTCCCAGGTTGACGCTTTTACCTCCTCCTGCATCCACATCCTAGATTAGTGGGGCTCCAGATATTTAGGAGACATAGTTTAATAATGCAGTCGATTGTGCAGCCCATTACGCGTTCCATACATTTCTTCAAGGACGACCAGTATCTCTGAATTATTGCTTGACACAAAAGAGAGGGGTTCTACTCTGCCAAAGGGACAGGACACCAAATAGACACAATGTCTAAAAATATTGATCCCTTTGGGAAACAATGATGGCACACCAAATCTTTACTATTCACTCAAACAACAGGAGCCTCTCACACTAGCCAATCAATCAAATATGTCAATGTTTATTCATTAATCTTCACAAATTTATCAAAAAACAATTAGAAAATGGATAAAATAGAGCAATCCGCTCTAACATATAAAAACAATATCAATCCAATACATTCTAGATACTTATGTATGATACTTATGTGCCCTCATTGTTTCCCAAAGGGATCAATATTTTTCGACATTGTCTCTGAATTATTGTATATTCCCAGAGTGTATGTATAAAAGTACCCTCCAGTCCACATCCCCTAATGCATCCTGCCTCCTCACTATAACCCATCTTTACTAACATGGGTCCCGCTAGGTATATGCGATGGAGTATTTTTAGCTGCACGAGACGGAGCCTGGATATAGCAATTTCTTTGGGAGAGGCCAGGGCCTCAAGCCATTCTTCATCCTCCAGGCCGGCGACATCGTAATCCCATTTGTCCCTTCGTCATGTTATTGATGAGTTTTCCATATATTAACGATATGGCTTTTTCCGGAAGATTCCCATCTAGGACCCTATCCTCCAGTGCAGTGGGGTCTGGCAGCATCTTTCCCTGTGTTATCACCACGAGTAGCGCATGTCGGACCTGCAGGTATCTAAAATTCTTCCTCACTTCTTGAGTTCCCCAAGAAGCTTAAGACCTGGCTATTCAATTAGTCTTTTTGCAGGACCATCACAACCCCTGTATTTTAGCCCAGAAGTCTCCACACGCCTACACTCACCTACTCAGCACCTGAATACCCCCATGGTTGACAAGCAGGGCTCCACAAATCCACCTTACATTACATTAACTTACCTGTCTACCTCTCCTTCTACCTGTCTTTTGATGCTGTCTATCTCGTCGACCTTTTTTTTTACACTCTATGCCTCTCTGGCGCTCCTTACCTACGTCTGGCTGCTAACTTCACCGCTGTGCTCCTATTTTCTCCATAGTTCGTGTCTTCCACTCAACCACACTACTCCTCCTATCTCTTTTGGTTACTACAGTGCTCTCTTTTCACCACCCCTTGACTCCACCTTTATCCTTGCAAACCTCCTCCATAGTTTATCCTTACTCCTATATACAATACTAGATTAATGCCAGTGTGTATACAGCAACATTACCCCAGTTCGACCACTGACTGACTACAGGCGCGGAAGCATCGGCGGGGCCAGAAAAACGTTTAAGTGCCAATGAGACCTGGCGATCAACCGTGCTTCTTTTCAGTGTCAGCTCGGATCACCGTTGAGGGTTTCACCACCTTGTATGTACCAAGGCCCCCACCTCAAGCTCTAAACTCAAGATTGCAGGATTTGATCCCTTGTAAGTGGTTGTCTTGTGCCCTCCGTGGCGCCTCTGCTTCATTCTCCTTTGTACATAGTATTATATTGTATACTGATGAGACACAATCAATAAAAAAACAGCCATTTGAAAATGCACATAAAAGTCATTATGAAGCCGGGATGGTGGCTCTAAGAGTGGAGCGCTGCTGCTGACAGTTGGCGTGATATGCAGTTCATAAATATCCAACAAGGCCAACGCATCCTTCCATCATTTCGAGATTGGTAAGTCCAGCAGCAAACAAGCATGAAAATGCTATCGGTCTCGCATTTGTTTGAGTTAGAGATATTGGCAATGTCTTTTACCTATGTGTTATAGAATGTATTTATGTGGTGTGTAGTGGAATTTTGTGTGTTGGATTGGATTTTTTTGTTTGTGGCATGGAAGTGTGTGGTGTGGATTGGATATGTGTATTGGAATATTTGGCATGGTGTGTTGTGGAATTAAGTGGATAGTAAATGTGGTTTTGAGTGTACTGGAATTGTGTGGAGAGGGATTGTATGTTATGGAGTATAATAATGTGGAATGGTATTTTTGGTGTGTAGTGGAGTTTAATTATATGGTGTGCTGTTGAATGTTGTGGTATGATGTGGAATTGTGTGGTGTGGATTAGATGGGTGCGGTGAGTTGTGTAATTGTACTGTTGAGTTGCATTATGTGGTTTTGTGTCGAAGCATGTGGTGTATTGGCTTAAAAAGACCAGAATTATTGTTCTAGATGCTATGTGCACGTCTGTGCCCCAGGGCAGTGTTGTGTACAATTTAAATTATAAATATATTCAACCTGTCTTGACTATACAAACATTAAACAGAAGTGTTTCTCTCAAAAACAGGTAAACAAGAAATCAAAGAAAAAAAGTTGTGTTGTTTCTAACTTAAAATATCCTTTATATTGTGAGCATGTTGTACTTTCACATTCATGATATTCAGAAGCAAATATATAGTTTTTCGTGATCTTCTCCATTAAAACAAAACCCAATGCATTTCTGGTCAATCGATCCTTCGTCAGGGGTCACTTTGATCAAAGAGAAACATATCTTGTTTAATGATTTCAAATTAGATTTGTGTCAGGCATATACATTGATAAGCTCATCAAATGGAGATAACTTGATGCAAATTATAAGATGTTGTACAAACTGGATACAAAGAAAAAAAGCGAAAAAGAAAGACACCCACGCACCATAGCTAGAAAGTAAAAGAATAGAAAAATGGCTTGTGCTTGTTCAAAAACTACCTGTTCCAGCATGCATCAAACCAGTTTTGTAAAAACATGTGCCTACATGCCTAGACCCGACATCAACACCTGTGTCCTGCATAATAAAGTGAAATGAATTAACATAATCCCGACATCTAGTACCTGGAATGTAATGTTCCGTCTAAACTCTGATTTCTTTTCATTGAAAAAATGAATCTTTTCATAGATAAAACAATAGAGACACCCAAGGTTAACCAGTGATCAGTGGCAAACAAATAGTGTCATTAGATTCCATGCAAAAAATGGCTTCGCCAACTTGTTTTGGTAGTGCTGTACTGCACTGAAACACTGTGCCATCCTGTCAATATTACACAGAAAGCTAAACAAGAAGAAACACATAAGCGGGCTCACCCATCTTCCGTCTTGTTTTAAGTGCACACTATTTTATATGTTCGAAAGACGTCAACCTGAGGCAAGCACTGAACCCATGGTCTGCACACTAAATATGTCACGTTTTAGCGGCGAGCGTGTTACTCTGTGAAATGTCCAACTAGCTATGAAGAAACAGGTGGCCGTGAAAAGTATCCACATGAAATATTACTTTTCAGCAATTTAAACATGCACAGGTGCGACAGCAATCTAGGGGATATGCTATTAGAGGCCGAAATCGGATGCTGTCGCAGGTAGGGAGGTGGGTGTGGAGGTGTTGGACATCTAAGTGCCAAACAAACAACACTTGGCTGCTGCAAGCAATAACAATGATTGTGCACAGCGAACGGGAGGGGGGTGGGTGTCATGAGATAATCCCACGTCATCGAGAATGCCATTTGAAGCCCGCATTTACTTTAAACAAATGCATTCTGGGAGTGGGGGATCTTGGTTCACTACTATTAAATGTACACAGCTGAGTTAAAAGGAAAATGGTGCCCCGGCTGCAAATGGAGTCACCTGGTTTGCAACTTTACACTGACCCAGGCCCGCCACAATGGTTTCCAGGAACACACTGCCATTTCTCCCCAGCCACTCTCGCATTCACGAACCCCCTGGGGTCACCCGCCAGGCAACCCTGGGACTGGAGTGACCTGGAGCTCTCTGGTGCAAAACCACTGACGCAGAAGAACAGGGGCCTGAAGCCTGATAAACCCAGGGTTAAAATCAGGAGACAGTGATTGCAGGTCAGAGGGTCTTCAATGAGCGTGTGCCGCCACACAAGAGGGTCAAGTCAGGAGGCAAGTCATGGGGGCGAAATCATGAGGCTTTATGGAGGCACAACTCAGAGCAGCGCACATGTAGAGGAAAGCTATGGGTGCAAATAAAATAAGCAGTCCCCAAAGAAGCATATGTACACCTACTGCGTAGCTAAACTATAGTTGGCTGGTGCTCCTGAACCAAAACCTGAAGTAACGTCTCAGGAGTGCCAACCAATGAGGAGCCAACAAAGAAGAGCAATGTAGGAGTGAACCAACCACAAACAGCAGGTGGTATTACACTCTGTGTAATGATTACAGTAGGTCTTGCAGCAGCGCATGCGCGCTGATGCCCGACCTAAAAACTTGGTGAGTGTAACATGATATTTGCACGATTGTATTTATTTTTATTTTTTACATTTTATTTATTGGATTTTCAATAAAGAAAAACAAAAACAGATATACAATGATTAAAAGCAATTATCAAACAGAAAATAGCACACAAGAAACTTTATAAAGGGGGTGGAAAAGTGGGGAGCGAGGGGGGTAATTCCCTCCATTGGTGCATATGATACATTGCTTTTCTATCAGCAGCGCTGGGAAAGAGTTGTGTACGTCTCCCATGGTGGAATCCAAAGAGACTCAAAAGGTACTAGGGCCACATGTGTCACAATTTTTACAAACAGGAAGCCACAGGGTACTCTGGCGTCTGGTTGTCGGCTGGCGCTGGGGGGGTGTTGGGTGCGAACATTTCCAAGAGTCTGAACATCAGGGGAAGGGGTTTGGGAGGGGTGCTGTATTTGTTGTAAATAGCAACAGTAGATGTTCCATATGATCTTTGGTCGTGAGGCCGGGGGTTGTAGCGTAGCATATATCTCAGTCCGCAAGTCACAATATTACCTGCTGCATATCCAAGCTGTTTTGTGGGATAATGTTTGGTTCCCCAGTTGATTGCTATTTCCTTTTTTGCCAGCATCAAGGCTTTGGCGACAAATCTGCGGTAGCAAAGCTTAACGTTGCTGACCATCCCTAGCAAAGCTAACTTCAGCGAGGGAGGGGCGTGGTAATTATGTCAGAGCTTGTCTGGAATACATCTTTCCAGTATGTATTTATATGGGGGCACATCTAGGCCATATGGGCAAAATCAGCCTCCGGAGCTGTATATTTGGGGCAATGTGGTGACTTAGCGGGGTCGTATTTGGCCAGCTTACATGGAGTGATGTATACTCTGTGTATGAATTTAAAATGGAGGAGTTTGTGTATATGGTCGGGGGACACCCTCTGTCCCTGGTCAAGACAATAGGTCCATTCTTTGTCAGTCAGTGAATAGCCCAAGTCTTCTTCTCATCGCTGCCTCACTCCTCTATATCTGACCTGTTTGAGTGCCATGCATGCCTGGTACGGTTTAGTAACCAGATACATTCCTTCCTTATCAGTTATAAGTAATGTAAGTGGCATGAAATCCGAATGCGGGACTGGGAAGGAAGAGAACGATTAACGGAGTGCCCTGAGTAGTCTGGTAGCTATAAATGTATCCATGTATGTCAGTTCGGCGTGATATATCTGACATGGTAAGTGCCCGACGGTCTCGAAATAGTGTGCCTAGAGTACTCAATTCCAGTTTAATTAGGGTATGCTGTACCAATGTCTCAAATGTGAGCGTCAATAACAGGTTATTTTGCAGTGGAATAGCCGGGGAATACAGAGGTTCGCTACCCAGAAGCTTATTGAGTTTACGCCAAGCCCAACATGTAGTGGAAAGGGGTTGAATGTCATGGGGATCCAGTGGTATGCCCATTCGGAATATAGCTCCCAGCGGCGTGGGGGCAGCCAGGTCGTGTTCAGGTTTTGTATACGGTATACGAGCGTCGGGGTAACCAATGATGGTCAAATTGAGCCTGCACCACTAAATAATAGAGGTGAAGATCTGGGACTGCAAATCCCCCTGGTTATATGGGAGTGTCAAGGTGTCCCGAGCGATTTGTGGTATGCGTCCCGCCCAAACCAGTCGAATTAGTAGACCCCATAGTTGCGCAAAAAAAGGTGTTTGTGAGTGGAATAGGTATATTGACAAATAGGTACTATAACGAGGTAATACATTCATTTTAATAAGGGCGATGCGCCCGGCCATAGAGAGAGGTAATTGGATCCATCTTTCGACCTGTAGAGTAAGTTGCTCGATCGCCGGCCCAGAATGCAGGCGAATAACCTGTTCTTTTTTTTGTGTAGATGTATGCCTAGATATTTAGTAGTATCACCAGCCCACCGGAGGAGGAGCTCCACCTCACCAGCAGTAGCGGCATCAGTAATCGGGAATAATACAGATTTACCCCAATTAATTTGCAGCCCAGACATGGCTCCGAAGCAGCTAATCTCATCAAGAAGGGGCTGCAGGTTGGTGTTGGGGTGTCTAATGAAGAGCAGGATGTTATCCGCATACATGGACATCAACAGTGGCCCTGAAGGGAACTGCAAACCACGAAACATATGCTTTTCCTGTAGATCTTGGACCAGTGGATCCATAGCCACTATGAAAAGCAGGGGGGATAAAGGGCACCCCTGCCATGTCCCGCGGGAGATAGGGATCGAAGAGGAAAGGGAACCATTTACTTGGAGCCGAGCAGTGGGTGACGAATAAAGCAGCGCAATCAAGGCTAAAAAGTTACCAGGGATACCTAATTTGCGGAGCGTAGCAGTTAAAAAGGCCACTCAGGGAATCAAAAGCCTTTTCCGCGTCTAGAAGGGCTATTGCTGCAGGAGGACTCTGTTCTATTCGATTAATGACTGAGAAGACGGTTCGGAGATTTAAAGTGGTGGACCAGTGTGGAATAAAGCCTGACTGTACCGGGGAAAGAATTTGTTCCAAAAGCAACGACAGCAGGGAGGGTAACATTTTGGCCAGGATTTTGTTACCAAAGTTTATTAAGGAAATTGGGTGATATTAGGAGCAGCTAATGGGCTCCTTGCCTGGCTTAAGTAATAAAGAAATAGCAGCCTCTCTCATAGAAGGGGGGAGTGCACTGACCTCAAGCCCCTCCACATAGACCTCAAGCAATTGGGGCGGCAGGCTGTCGTTAAATGTCTTATAAAATATTCATGACAATCCGAAAAGCCCCGGCGCCTTTGCTCCGGCCAACGCATTCAGTGAGATTGGTAATTTTCCTTAAGTCTCTCATTTATACTTTCTGAAAGCTGTGACTGGTTGGGGGTAAACCATATTTTTATTTCCCCAGGCTTGAGGTACCTGTTTCATCTCTCCAACTGCAGACACACTGGTGTCTCGTTTGTGGAAAAGTTGCCGGCTGATTTATGGCTTGTTTAATCTGGTCAACTTTTCTCTGGGGGCGTGATTATTTAACCCTGTCCCAAGGTAGCTGGTAGCATTAAATATAAGAAAAGGGAAAACGTGCATTCTACTAAAGAGTTGTGCTCTATACTCACGGTTATTCATAGATGGTGACATTCACATTTACAGCCATTGGATTTGCCTTCTGTATATTTTTGTTGTTGTTGTTGATTGACTGTAATGTCCAGCATTGATGGTGACATTCACATTTGAAGCAATTACGTTTGCTTTCTGTGGGTTTTCAAATTGTTTGTGTGCGACATTTCCATAGTTTCAGTGTACTTACAACTTGCACACTAACGTAACTGTTGAACATATTTAATGCAGTAAGATATGGGGCACTTTTTAATGTGTTTAGATAGTTCAAGACTACACGTTCATAATTTGCTTTAAAATGCACTATTTGCTACTGTTTTCTTAAAAAAAATTCTCTAGAGGAGAACCCCCAAACAACTTTTCGGTTGGTTGTGCTAGCGCGCTTCGCTTGCTCGCGATGTGACACTCATACCCAGCTTTTACTTCTCACCACTTTCAAATGTCACCAGCCGCCACTGAGTTTCCTATCTAAATAAACACCTACCTTTTATAGTATTCAATGTATAATCAACACATATTTAATTTGTTATCAATTACCTCCTTTTTACAAGTAATCAAGCCTTTAAGTTCTGCAATTTGCTGCAAGGCGCACAGACACTTCTATGTCAGAGGGGTGCTGAAGAAGAATGTTGTATAAAATAATATACCTTAACCTCCCTCCCCCTACATCTTTTAGTCCTTGGCGATATTAAAATCTGTTCCTAAAATAAGCTGGTGAAAGCAAGTGCTAAAGCAGAGCAACTAGAAGCATAATTGGTTCTAGGCACTGACTGCTCACAAATGTCAATAGTTCACCTCATTTGCAAGGGTTTTTTTCATTGTGGTTTAGAGAAGCCAAGATATATGCAAACAATAAATCGGTGTGATGAAAACAAAAATAAAAACTAGCGATACCTAATTGGCAATTGAACACAAAATAGTAATCAAACATTGTACTGGACCAGTGCAAGTAGGAAAGAAATAAGATAAAAATATTAATAAGGTTACCCCTTTCAGACTGCATCACTAGTTGGAAAACTTTCTCTCGAGAAAGGGTTTAGGTCTCTAACTCCTAGCTGGAAATCTGTAGCAAATTAAAGCACCTCACCTCCGAAATCTGATGACTTTGATATTCAGAAACAATATTTTCGGTTACCATGGAAATTTGAGTGAATCAGCAAGGAAGGCAGAGTTCATGGTCTCTCCAAGCACTTAGCTCATAATGTTGTCATTGAGTCTATTGCCTCAGCAATGTCATTGCAGCTTCCTAGTCAGACTGCGGCTACTGTTAACCTCAGGATCTTTCCAAGCTGAAAATCTGGAGACACTAGCGGCAAGCCTGGATGTGGCCGAATTCACCCCTGACACTAAGCTGGAGCACCTTAAGCCAAACATTGCTGGCATCAGGCGTTCCTCTAGCACGTGTACTCACAAACATTTGCCCATGGGTCTGTGGTGTGACCGAGGGCCGCACTGATGCCAGCAGGGGGTCTGGGTGGGTCAGAGATTATGTAAGGAGGTCTGAAAGAATGTTAAATAAACAGGGAAGCATTTATTTGCAGGTTAATAAATGCATGCCCGTTTAACATTTTTTTCTGAATATTTAGTGCTCAGCAACTAAACATCAGATGGGCTGCTGTTTACCAGGGGGGCCCATGTAAAGGTCAAGAGGGCCCCAAGTGGCCCTGGGCGGTACTTTGAGTATCACTGCTCCAGCAGAACATTTAACCAGTCTTGCAGCTAGCATTCAATATGGAGCTAAGCTTTTACATAGGCCAGAAGTCTTTGTAAAACACACACTTTGAGCCTGTGCAATGTGGACCAACCACAAAGTGGAGCATGGAAAATCTCCTTTTTGTGATAAGTACTAACACGCCGAGGAGAATTCGTGCCAAGTAAAATTCTCTCTAGCTAAAGCAACTGTTCAAAAAGCGAAAAATTTAACATCGAGCCATGGGAGATCCTTTCACTCAGCAGAAAGAGTACATTGTTATGCGACTTGGTGCTTAGCCCCCCAGAATCCTACTGCTTGTGCCCCCCTCCATATTCTTCAGCGGCCATAATCCATTCCATCGATCCAACAATCCAATTGGCCTATGATTAAACGCCTAAGGCATATCACTAGCTCACGTCGGAAACATAATCATCCCATGCATTGCAAAGCATAGAAGCATTTTTTGAGATTCGTAAACATCGTCAGCTGTCCCTCAAATATTACTTTCAATCTGGATGATTGAACTATAGATCACTAGGCCGCTGCAGCTTCATATGAAAGGATCATATTTTTAAATTATTTTAATCTTTGAGCTGTTTCTGCAGTCATGTCAGAACAAACACGAAAAGATAATTCAGTTCGGCAGAAAAACCTTCTCTTTGATGACGTTGCAAAGAATCAACTCTTTAACTATGTAATCAAAAATGTTCACCCAAGTAGTTCTGTGATATTTAGCACGAGCGGGGTGGGGCGGGGGAAATCTATGAGCTCGCATTGTGGCAAGACGTGTGTCCATAGATATCGGGCCATCCTTGCCTTCTTGCGCTCTGGCTGGCCCGTACCCCCAGCTCGGATTGCCTAGAGTGGTTGTCACGTGCCAGAGCTGTTGCCTTTCAAGTTGCTCAGTTCTCTCGGGAGCGTGCGCAGCGCGTCCCCAGTCTGACAGCCACGGTGCCATCTCCTCCATTCTGGCAAACATGTGACATCTGCACGCTTGCTTTATCCGGCCTCTGCTTGAACTTGTTTGCCATCATCTTCTGGACTTGTGTTATCGAGTTCATCTCACGCAGAACCTCTTCGAATATTACAAAGAGGCAGCTGAAGGAATGGGTACGGTCTCAGTACCACCCGAGTAACCGGCTAAAGTTACCCGGGAGAGATAGAATAGAGGTCGTGGCCTCTGCTCTGGCATCGAGTGTCGGGGTAGCTGCGATAACAATTCTACACCCACTCTTTTAGGGATAGAAGCTGCACTGGCGGACTCTGTGCTAATGTCCGGTTTCAAAGCTGCTTTGTAAGGTTGAAATAAAGGCAACACCTCCGTCACAGACCTGCTTAAGACTGGTTTAGAGTGTATGGCCTCTGACTGAAAATAAGGAGAGGAACCCGCAGTACTATCCCCGAAGACGCAGACTCGTTGCGTTGGGGTGAATCCCGCTCCTGTCAGAGCCCGCAGAGGCTCACGGGAGGGAGTGCCTATCAGAGATGTCGGAGCTATTGCCAAGCAGTGCTGGGTACCAATAATCAATAGTGTGGGTAAGATTGAAGTTGATTGTAGACAGCTACCAGAGCCTGCCTCTTCCAATATTATTTATATTAAATTATTAATATTAGATAAGGCTGTTGAGGTGGATTTTCCCGCATCATTATCTGATGGACTGTGCAAGTCATGCCCTGGTCAGAGTACAGGCATATAGTGGTGAGGAATGATGGAAGTCAGACTCCAGGTGAAGCGGGATGGATGTCTCTGAGGCCAAGCATTGTTGCGGCAATGCTGCCACATGTTGGGATAACGGGCAGTGACGACTGGGGACCAGCACATGCTGCAACGGAGCTGCCGGGGTTCCTTCTTCGCCGACTGTGGCTACTATGTTTCATGCTAGGAAGGGGCGAGTCATTGGGTGTCAGATGCATGGAAATGGCCAAGGCACAATGGTTGGGGCGTGGAATGCAGCCGCAGGGAAGAGAGGAGCGACATGTAGATGAAGACGAGCAGAGACAGAGAGCTGGATGTAAGGTGTTCAGACGGACGGGCGCACTGGAGTGAAAGTGACGTGGAGAAGGAATGGGGGCACGGGGAAGTGAGGTCATCACGGCAGGGGCGTAACACAGGCCCCTGCAGCCCCCGCGGTGGGGGGGGGGCAAGCTCCAGGGGGCGCCCTCAGCACAGCACTCTTGCCGGAGAGCTCTTGATTGAGCTCGGAGGGGGCCCTTCACGTTCCTTGCAGGGAGGCCCCCTCAATTTCCGTTAGGCCAGTGCATCACGGGGAGTAGTTCCGTTAGGTAACACCTCAAGGGCATCCTTTTAAACAATGAATGTCTTTGAGACATGACAGTCTTGGGTTTGGAACTGCGGCGACGATTTTCGGCAGTCCCATGCCAGGCACGCGGAGCATCTCGTTTTCCTACCACGGACTTTGAACTATCTCCCAGCGACCAGTGATTATTTTGTATGGGGGCTGCGACTCGAGCACATTCTCTGGAACTCAATTGCTAAGTTTGAAACATATTGGCTACAGAATCAAACTGAAACAACCTTAAGAATGAGGCCTTTGTTCGGCCGTGCATTCCTAGCTCCACTCCCTACCGATTGTAACTCTCTCTTCCAGGCGAGCCTTTCAGGAATCTGCGCCTGCCCTGGCAGACAGCAGAGCAAAGCACGATTCTGACACCAAGCAATGGGAGCGATGCCAGAGGAAAACAACACACGCAACTCCAAACCTGCTCTTGCTGCGGGAAATACTTTAAAATACAGCCTTACTACCCTGAAGGAAATACTTGTGCTTGTACCTCTTGCTATTAAAGGACCAGTTTTAAATGTTTTTGCGAAGCTGGTACTTGAAGAGACCAGTCATATTCTTGAAATCGCCCTATTCCTCCAGCTTCATTGTGTCTTTTAAACTCCTCCCAAAGGCACCTAGGCCTTCTCGATATGTGGACACACGCATCCATTTCAGTGGCCTCTGACTTCTTTCAGCTGGTCTGGCAGATGCACTGGTCTGGGGTTGCTTATGAGCTCCGCAACCAAAAGCTACTTGATAAAACTGCTCAAACGATCCCAACTCGTCAGGCAATCTGTCTCTTTCCATCTATCCATACACCCTCTCTCTCTCTCTCCCTCTCTCTCTCTCTCTCTCTCTCTCCTTCTCTCCTCTCTCTCTTCTCCATCTCCGATCAAGGTCTGTGTACCTTCCCCTCCCTTCAGTTCTCTCTCTTTTGAGGCCTCCTCAGTGCTTGCTGCAATTAATCTCAGGGATCTGGAACAAGTGTCAGAAGCACCAGGAGCAGCCGTGAGCTTCCAAAACCGCCCGGCAAGAGCTGCAGCCGATCTGGGAAAAACCTGTGGCTTAAAAGGCCTGTGGCCCTCCCTGGCCTGGCAGTTAGGCTGGCTGCTTCTATTGATTTGCATCTGGCTAGTCGAGGTCTAGAGTGGCATAGTAGGTGAAAAATGATGGACTGGGATCGGACCCAAGTGACTACCAGTGGCTGAGATTAATTCAAGCATTGATATTATCAATTTGTTGTTTGTTGCAATATATGTCACATGTGTGACATGTATGTCCATTCGTGGGTCCCGTACTCTCAGTGCCACAGACCTCAAGCTATACTTCTCTGAGGAGGCCTATATAGGCTGAAACCCTTTCCTGTTGGCTCGGGTTCCAGTCTAGGAAGGGACCTGGCCTGGCAGTTGAGGATGAACTGTTTCTGCTGAAGCAGCACCAAGGCAGATTTGCGTATAGTGGGTCTCTCTCTGGTGTGACATAGGAGGTGAATAATGGAGGACTAGAATGTGTCTCAGGTGACCGCCAGTGACTGACAGAATTCCTTACAACACGTTGTTGTTTGTTGCAATAGGTGCCTTAGTGTGACAGCTATGCCCAGACCTGGGTCCCATCGTCACTGTGGCACAGGACTCAAGCTGTACCTTACTGATGAGGTCTAAATAGGCTGAAAGCAGCCGGGGGGCTGCTTGTGTTCACATCTGGAGGGAGCCTGACCAGTCAGGTAGAACTGAACTGTGTCTTTTAGAGCAGGACCAAGGCTGTCCAGTGAGGCAAAATGAGTGAAAAACGATGTATTGGAATGCAGTAGTAACCAATGGCTAGCAACTGAGATTAGTTAAGGCATTACAGAAGAATCCCAGACAAGTTCCTTCCCTGTTTTATTGCGGAAGGAAGAATATCTCTAATGGCAGGTTATATTCACAAAGATGGCATGATATGCTACAGGGGAGGAGCTTTTTTCTGACTCACTTTCTGTGTAGATAATATCCTCATTAGGATACTTATGTAAATTACACTATTGTTCGATGGGAACATGACTGGTTACATCTTCTAACCGAAAGAACAGGAAACATGAAAGCCACAGTCTGAGATGGCCTAACGGCTAGGGCGCTCAACCTCAAATCTGGGGAACAGGGTCGGCATGGAGGCGCAACATCCTGTGATTCTCGGCAAATCAATTAATCTCCCCGTGCCTATCAAAACAAAAAAAAATGTGTCCTCATGTAACGTAATTGGTGCTCATTTAAAGCGCGCTGATACCTGATACCCTCGGGTCAAGTTTGAGCTAAATAAAACTGTGTTAAAAGAGCTATGTGTAATAAAGTCCTGTTGGAACTGAATCCTTGGTGTGGTTTCCCTCCAGCGTTGGCCTTCAATCCTCCTGTTTTTGCTGACTTTGCTTCTACTGGCCTTAGGACTCGGCACACGTTACCACTGCTAACCAGTGCTAAAGTGCTTCCACTTCCTTCTGGAAACATGGTAGAATGGGCTTACACCCAATTGACACATTTATTTAATTTGTAAGTTCCTAGTAAAATGGTTCACCAAGGTTGCATCTTGGCCCCACTCCTATTCCCTATTTGTAAAATTGGCTTAGAGGCACATTTATTGCAGAAGAACCTGGACCATCCAAAGATTGGTAGTGATTTTACCAGTGGCGGCTCCTCCGCTAAGGTGGAGGAGCGTCGCCCTACTGCTTTTTAGCAGTGAAATAAAGGGAAAATAAAATGATAGTAACTCATGTTATAATCATTTTATTTTCTCCTACTTCTGCAGGTTTGCGTAAGGGGTGGGGGAAGGGGAGGAGTGGTAGCACCCTCCTAAGGGTGTAATGACTGTTTGGTAGGCCTTCTTGGGCTCGCCAAATTGTCTTGCGCACTCCGCGTGTTCTCCATGCAGACTGCATTACAGCCTGCGTGGAAAACATGCCCAGGCTCCCAGTCAGCGTCTGAGTGCCGAACACTTGTGTTTGGCTGACTGGGAGCCTGGGTGTGCTTCCTGTTCAGGTCAGTGAGGGAGGACTACGGAGGAGAGACGCAGCGAGAAAGTGACGAGAAGGTACGTTTTCCCCTTCATTTTTTAACACCTGCTTCCCCCGCATCCTGCCCTCCCCCTGTCCCCACTGTGGCACCCCTACCTCCGATCTGTGCTGGCCACTGCGGGATTTTATTTCAACACTTTTAAATGTAGACGATGCTGACCTTCTTGCAAGGCCATCAAATAGTCTACAGAAATCTCTTTACGCTTTTGTAAATTTTATGACATCTCCTGATCTAAAAGTGAACCATAACAAATCCTATGTCATGTTATGTGGCTCTAAGTTCCCAAAGTCTGAAACGTTTGTGGTACAGTGTAACGTGATTGAGAAGGTCAATACTTTTTCTAACTTGGGAATTCTTTTTAATACACAGCTCTCATGGGACCCTTTACAGACTCTAAGAGCCCAGCAGACATCGAGATCAGTGGAGGCTCTTTTTCAATTCACTGCTAAACTGGGACTGAAACCAATTAGAGAGATGATAACTCTCTAGAAACCAAAGTGCCTCTCCATTGCCTTTTATGGGGCAGGTGCTTGGGGCTATAGTAATTGTGGCAAGCTCCAAGTTGTAGAGAATAAATTCATTAGAAGGCTTTTAATGGTACTGAATAGCATGCCAACCCCTTTTTGCCACACTTAACCTGGGCCCAGAATAAATTAGTGCCCCTATGTTGTTATGGGCAAAGGTTTGGCTTTCACTGGATTTAGATTTTGCAAGATCTATTATTATAGATTGTCTCCCTTTGTCCAACATGGAGATGATTCCTTGGTCCAGTTATCTGAAACTTATGTTTCATGAAGTGGGACTAATTGATTGTTTTAATGCCCCTTCTAGAATGCCTCCCCATGCAAAGTCCAATATCAGATTGACGTATATTTTATGGGCAAATTTACATCACCAGCAGGCATTGAGTCGGCAGGGTTGGCTATGCTTTGCAAATGTTAGTGTCCTGACCAACTTTCAGCAATTTTATCTTACTTTTTTTAATGAATCCACAAGATAGATTTTATTTTGCTAGATCTGTTTGGGCACAGTGCACTTTTTGGTAGCCTTCCCGCACAAATGTGGTTGGTCTTCTGCCATGACCATGTGATAACACGACTAAACAAACCACCTTGCACTTTATTCTGTTTTGCGCACTTTATGAAACCTTGAGAGTTAACCTTCTGTTACCACTGCTGAGGGTGCACCGCCCTCGTTCTTATAGAGAAGGTTT
Source organism: Triturus cristatus (assembly GCF_964204655.1). Lineage (NCBI taxonomy): Eukaryota > Metazoa > Chordata > Amphibia > Caudata > Salamandridae > Triturus > Triturus cristatus. The sequence goes on from NC_140584.1 coordinate 21,711,340, forward strand.
TGGTTACTTGAATTCGCTGGTCTCTATTGACATTTGTTCCTCTGTTAAAGATTTTATAAGAAGAGCACTAGTAATCAGAAAGCAGTATGGATAATACAGTTGTATGAGGTCCACCAAGCATTGCTAGATTTTAGGAGCTTACTTTGGTACATGTATCTTCTGAAATGCTATTGACGGAAATTAGTTATTTTAACAATTTGTGTGAGTATTGATAATAACAACACGTTGGGCCAATCCTAGTGAAGGTGCTTGATATATTTTTGATCCCAGTTATACATATGCCGGTGCTTGTGCTCATGTTTACACTGCTAGTTGCTGCTTTTATAGAGCACACATTCAGTTTTTATGATGCCTTTTCATTCTATATTTCTAATATATTGACATTTGTCCTTTTATTGTATATTTCTAACATAATGAAATTTGGACTTTGTGCTTTTATGATTTGTTTCCAAATCGAATAAAGCTTTTGAACTGAGCTACTAGTGTACTTACTAGTGCAACGCATAAATAATTCATTTGAACTATAAAAAAAATGGTTCTCCAGGGCTATTTTTGATTAAAAAACAGCTGCATGTTTGCGGCATCCTCTGCCTTTCTGTGCCACGTAATCTAGTCAACACTGCCACATAATTTGGCTATCCACTGCTGTATAATTCTAGTGGCCGTGTGCATGCCCCACCCAAATATCCTAGAAAAGATCCTAAAAATGAAATTACTTTATCCAAAATGATAACTTGCTGTTTTTGCCATGGCATCTCTTTTCTGAGTGTTTTTCATCCGCAGCCATCATATGTGACTGCTCCCAGGCCACTTAAGCCTCCGCTTCCTCGCAATGTGACTCTTCATAAGTCACTGGAATCAATTTACCCTGACCATGCGTAGTTCACAACAATCCCTGTGAGACACTATTTAATTTCGATTTCAATTATTCCAGCTGGCTTGCTACGCCCAAACTGCAGGCTTTCGGCTCACTATCTTGAGCGTCGTCTCAAAGTTTCACTTTGTGTACATTGTTTAGTTATCTCTCCCGAAGTCTAACAGTTCTGTCCAATTGGGGTCACAGAGGTAAGGCATCCTGCCACCACAGTTCACCCCCCACACTGGGGACGGACAAGAATCAGGATCATTTCCTGCTAGTTCTTTCTCGAACCTATCCTCCACCTGCAGCACTGTCTCTCTCTTTTAAGAGGGTCTTCAAGTATCTCTTTGTGGGGAGTTGGCCTCCTCCCCTTAATTTAACATGTCCTGGGCTCTTAAGCCTTCCTTCACATTCGTGACACGGTATGGGCTTTGGTCCACTTGAAATTGAGGGCCATATATAACTTGTTTAAATTAATTGTAGGGCATCAGTAACTGGTTTCATCATTTTTTACTTCAGAAGAGTCCCTTGCCCGAGATCCTTTAGTAGGATTACTCATCTTCATGGAAGACAACTGGCACCTGGCTTGCATCAATATTTCGTACATTTGGCAGAACAAAGACGTGAGCCAAATGCCCATGGGTCGTTCATCATGCGAGGACCTTCTGGGATCCAGCCTTTGTACCCTTTCAATATGGACCACCTTTCCAACCTGCAAGTGCAGGATTTTGCAAAGAAAAGTTGTAAATATTCAACCACATTGGTTCCTCCTGCTCTTCCTTTATGTTCTACACTCTACTATTGTTCTTCATTGTGCAAGATGCACAAAGTGACCACCATTTTTTAGGTTTTTATTCCTTTGCTTGGTACTGACACCCTTCTGCTCCCTAACAGCTATTAGAGAGGGGATAACATCTGTACATCTTTTCCTTATTTTGTCTACTTCTGTTTACCGGCCCTAGTGTCACTTCTTTTAGAGAGACGTTCCAAGAAGGGTTTTAGATTCCCTTTAGACACAAGAGTATCTTTTTTCTTGGCTGAATTATCTGATTTTAAACAATAGGCATGAGGCGTTATGAATACTGCTGTAGGTCACTGTTATGCAGAGGCTTTTTACACTGCTGTCCCCGCCCAGTGTTTTCCTCTACACACTGTAAGAGTGAGGGTTTCAGATTCTCGGATCACCCATTTGGCGAGAGCAATGTTATCAAACCCTCCCAAGAAAATCAAGCTGGTGTGGTCATTAGTAATACACATTTATATTCTGTTGAATTGTTGCCCATTGGCAAGTTGAAGAAGTCAGAGGGGCATGCCTGCTGACCATATAAAGAATGGTAGATGTTGCCCCTTAGCAGAAGGGAATGCCTCCAATCCTCCATCCACATACACTGAGTAGGAAAGTGGAGTATTATGTAGAGAGGCTGGTTAGGCTTCAATATGCAATGCTCTCACAATACACCAAATAGGTCCTTTGGTTTCACACTAACACATCCGTAGTCCAGTCCTGGTATTGTGGCACAGAGCAGTCAGGATTTGCTAGAGGAACAAATGTTAAACATTTCACAGTGCCAACATGGGCGATAAGTAATGGACACGACTCGAACGAAATTCTACAGCAATTTATACAAAATATAGCAGATTGTTATTTAAATTTAGACACCAAAACAAAGACAATCACATGAGTGTAACCAGAGTTATGGATTTTTTAAAGCAAAAATAAATCAGTGCATTTCATTATTGCAAAACATTAATGTTGCGATCAATGGGGAAAAACAATAGTCACAATTGGTCACTTGCAGGTCGAGGTCAGTGGAAACCACTGGGGAGGTAAGGTGATTTGGGTCCCAGGACCAGGCTCTGACAGTCAGTTGAATTTTACCTGTCTCATAGGGCCTGAGTGCAGAGTTATCCAGGCTGTCCATGTGCTGAAGCGGGAGCTGCAGGTTTTCTGGAATTACTGCTTAGACGGTGCTGGTTAGGAAATGGATGCAAAAACTCGACAAAAGGGCTGGTTAGGTGTCGAGTTGAATGTGTTGCAGGGTCCCTTCAAGACACTGCATCGAACAAAGATAGTGGTAGTCGGACTGGCCACCAACAAACCTTGGAAGCGGCAACCTCAGCCTTGGGTTACTTTGGCATCCTGGAGTCCGGGGGAAAACGGTAACAGCCTGAAACTTGCTGGAAGTCAGGACTACATTTCCTGCAATGCACTAGACCATTAACTTTTGGGTGATCCCTTGGTGGGCCCAATGGCCTGTGATTCTTTGGTTCTGGTAGCATGATTTAGCTACAGGCTGCAGGGGACTAGTACCTCTAGTCCAAAGGAGTTCTGGATTTACCTTTGGATTGCAGAGATATTCCTCTTTCCTTTGGAGCTGGACTGTGGTCCAAGATGAGTCGCAGTCATGCAGTTGCAGGGTGGTTGCCATAGGTGCGGGTTACTGCACAGGTCTCTTTCCTTGGTTGCAAGTCGATTCAGATATGAGGTTCTGGTACCAGGGGAGCCCCGCAAATCCTAGATTTGGGGGCATTAGGGGTGTGGGTGTTGGTAGCCAATGGACTACTAGCCCCATCGACTAATCCGCATCTGAGGTGACCACTTCCTGTGGAGTGTGGCAGCTTTTCTACCTAGAAGCCTCTTTTCTGCCACTTTTAAAAATGGCAGAAACATTCCTTGTCTGTACAGACCAGGTAGTCCACCCTAGGGGTGTGGGTAGACTTCTGGGTTGTACACCTCCTGAGTACCTGATTTTCCCACCTGCCTAGGAGCAAATGTGCCTGGTTGCAGGGGGCTGTCTGTTTCCTCTTTAGGTAGGCAGCCTGGTTGCATACCAGAGGCGGTGTGAGCTGTGAGGCTCACAGCCTTGACATGCCATTTTACAAGCCATCCTGTCAGGGAGGGAGGTGACTGCTCGTGCCTAGGCAGGCCTTTGTTTCCAATTCCTGGGAACGTTCACACCTCCTGTCATGGGGTCAGATTCCTGTCTTGGAGACAGCAGTTGATGAGACAAGTCATTTGATACCAAATACTACACTTTTCAGTGGGACCATAATGGAGCTAGCAACCTCGGAGTTCCTGAGTGTCAACCCATGTTATCCTATGGATGCCTGACCACTTATAGTAGCCCTTGATGGAATGATGCTACTATAGAGACAGATAATCTTGCACTTACAAGTCCACACCTGTACATGTAATGCACCCTGCCTACTAGGCTCAGGAGGTCTTCCTTAACGATGACTGGCATATATAAAAATAGTGCTTTGACTTTGCCACTCATGGTGGGTGCATAATAGAGTTTGGCATGCCTGCTGGCATATGTTCACTTGTGTCACTCGGGGTGGCACAATCAGTGCTTCAGGCCTTGGCGACCCCTTAAACTCCCATGATCTGGGTATCACTGGTACTACTTAACAGGGGGGTTAAAGTCCTTGCCACTTGGGGTTATTAATTCCCATACATCCTATTTAGGGAGAGAGCACTGACACTGGGGTCTAGTTGGCAAGTTACAGTGCACTTTCAGAGTCATAACCATCAGCACCAGAGAAACATATGTTGGGGTGGACATACAAAAATGACACTTTCCTACACACTGGTGTTCATTTCTGTAGTCCAATAGTCATCCACATTAATATAGCTCTCCTAACACTGCATGTTCTGTGATCCACATCCCAGGGAGTGGGTGTGTGCTGGGGAGGTTGGGAAACTGCTCTTTGGGCTCAGGGAATCAAGTTAGCATGCCCCAGAGCGAGTTCAGATTTAAAGGATGTTGTGCAGTCCCTTTTTTTTGTCCTGCAGAGTTAACGATGCACAGCATCATCTGGGGCCCACCAGCATTTTCACTTGCCTCCCAGCTTTAATATCACACCCTCCGGGGTTGCTTCCCAATAATCCACCTGTGTACAGGTGGTCTACTTCTTTTATGGTGGGTGTTGGCTGGTCGACGTTAAAGCATGGGCAAAGTGGGCAATTACCAAGGGACCCACATTTCAAGGATCCCCCTAGTAAGGTGATTGGGACAGTCAAAAGCCCAGTCATAATGATGAATTGTATGAAAAATAATGTTTTTTGTAAAATTTACAGCTAGATGTGCATAACAGAAACTTAGCCCCTCACTGCATGTGGCCTTGTGGGAGATACATTATTTAAAAATCCTAATTAATACAGATTCCTTGGGAATATGTATTTATTAGGCAGATAAATAACTCATATTGCATGTTTCCCTGTTCAAAGTTGAATATGTTGTTTTGGTACATCCTGCAGCAACATTTGCAGGTCCGAGAGTTTATCAGAAATGTTTTTTTCTGTGTTAAATTTTGGCAGCTTTCAAAATGTAACTGTTAGGGCCAAACTTTATCATACATGGTAATTGCCAGGCGTGGTAATCTTTGGCAAACTTGTAATTTTGAAACCAGCACAAACAGATGTTTGTGCATGAGCAGTAATTTACTGGACCACTTGTAATTGTTCACAAGATCAAACCTGGCCTGCTCTAATCTAATCTAATGATCATGCTCTCAGGCAGTTTGTGTCAATTACATTTAAAAGAAATCTCTCACTCTGTATTTCACCTCTTTTAACTCACTCCTCTTGTTATTTCTCTAACTCATTCTCTACCCAGCTCTACATATTGATGTACTTCTCTCTCTACCGCAACTCTGTACCTCGCCTATGTCTAAATCTCTCTCAATATACTACTTTGTATTCCATCTCTATACCTTTTTCATGATCACACCTCTGTCTTTCTTTTCCAATCTCTTCTAATTTTTTAACTCAACCCTCTACCTTTCTCCATATCTTGCTGCACCTCTGTCATTCTTCTCTCTACCTCACCACTCTCTACTTCGCCCCTCCCTTTCTCATTTCTCTACCTCACATCTCTCGCACTACCACATCTACCTCTAGCCCACCACTGTTTCTAAATATCTAGACTCTGAATTTACCTCACTATTTGTTTGCAACCTCTCCTCTTCATCTGCTGTCTCTCCCTTTGTTCTCTAATTTTCACATCTCTCACTACCTTGGTTATTTTCTCTATCTCTTATTTTTACCTCTTTTTCTCTTTTATTAACTCTCTCTCTCTCACACACACACACAATATACACACACATGCACATTCTGAGCTGTCTCTGTAAATCCTTCTCTATTTCAACTCCCCACTTTTCTCCCCATTATCTTTTTACTTTTCTCTTTATCTTTCTCACTGTATCTTGCACCTCTTGGTCTCAACCTCTATCTACTGCACAGTCCTCTTTATATCACTCTAACTCTGCATCAGCTTCAATTCTTTCTCTACTTCACCTTTGTCACTCCACTTCTTTTCAATCTGCATGTCTTACCTCGTTCTATGCTTCACTTCTCTCTCTAGCCAGCACTCTGCATCATGACTCTTTAATTGGCCTGTCTAGCTATACCTTTTCTCATTTTGCCCGCTCTACTTCATTACTCTCCATCATGTGTCTCTCTTTTCCTCCCACTACCTCAAGTCTTTCTACCTGTCAACATATACCTCTCTTTGCTTTATCTCTTTTAACTTGCTCCATTTTCTACCTCACCCATGCCTATCTCTAGATCTTTCTACCTCATTCTCAACCCTTCCTCTCGCTACTGATTCCTCTGCCTACTTTTTCCTCGTTTTACCACTCTCTCTTTCCTTCATGCTACTTTATCTTTCTGCCTCTACCTTATGTCTCTCGACCATATCTAAATTGCTACCTCCCTTTTCCTTCAATGTTACCTCTCTGTCTTACCCTTTCTCACTACACTTCCCATTTCTCTTGCTCAACAGAGTGGGTGGTATCTGTCTAGTCAAAGAGTTCAGACTTAGAAACCGGAGTAGAGGGATAAGGCCGGGAAAGTACTTTGATGTTCATGATTGTAGCAAGAATGCCAGTAGTGAATGGGCGATTTATTTCTGATTATGAATATGAGTCAACTATGGTTAAAATTTCAAGCACCATGTGATAATGTCTTATTTTAGTACTATGCACTATGCCAATGAACTGCCACTAAGTCACCCTTTTTGAGTCTTTGCTGCAGTCGAAGAAATAGGACCTTCAGACACCGAATTACACATAAAAGGTTGTTTTAACTCCAAAAAATCAAAGTGTGTTAGTACCCTGTTCAGTGGGCCATGAGGCAAGCAAGAGCTACTGGCCTCAACTGTGGGGGTTGAGGCCTTTTACTTCTGATGTCCTTCTGACCTACTGTGGATCCTGAAAATCTGGGCCAAGTACCCCTTCAGCAATTGACTCTCAGTGGTAGCGCGGGTTGAGCAGTCCAAGGCTTCTCAGAGGGGAGGTAGACACACAGGTTCGCAATCAAAAATACGTTCAGCAGCAGCAAAACATGATTGTCCAGTGAAATACTTGCTTATATGAAAAAAGGTGTATTAATACACAAACGCCAATTAAAATATGACAATCACAAAGAATACACACAGTTCCCTGTGATCAGACCTCTAGTGTTTTAAAGGAGGGTCTCTGAGTCTCCACTCCCCTTTTTCTAGTTGTAGTGGTTATACCCCATTCACTATAGGAGACATTCAGGTGAAGCCCCATTAGTAGTCCGAGTCTTAGAAGTGCCACTCTGACACTTCAAAAGTGTACCATCGCTGATGTGCTATCCAACAGGCAAGTTCCCCTGGGGCTGTCTTCCCCAACAATCAGTCTTACCTACACCAGCAGGATCCTAGTGACCAGATTTGTGAGCGTGCCCCCTTCACGGCGCTAAAACTGCTAAAACTGCTGTGACTGCCTCTGGTAAGTCTTTCACATGTGTGGCCCTCGTGAGTTCCTCCCCAATGGTAGTCAGGGTATGATGCTCCTGGTGCTGGGCCTCCATCATGGCTTGGGCTCGCTTGAGTCACCACAACAGCCTCCTTCCGCTGATGATGACCAGATCATGCTTTTTGCCTGGTTCCGGTAGCCACTTTGTCATACAGGCTCACTGCTCCTCCTTTGGGCATTGACTACAGGTATAGAAGCAATTTTCATTGTGGCCCCTCCCGGCATATACGGTCACCAACTTGGTACCTTCACATGGTTAACGGCTCGATCAGTGCAGCAAAGGTCATGGTTCACTTCACGGCAGACCTGCTCTAGCATACGGGGTTCGCTGACTTTTCCCTGCACATGGGCAATGACCTGATCTGAAGCAAAAGGGCACCCTTTGAAGTGTACTGAAGAGCCTTGCTCTCCCTTCCTCCAGTGTGTCCCACCCAGCTTACAGGAATCTAGCAATATACAGATCTGTCTGGGGGGAATTTCTCTACCTCCTCTTCTCATGTTCCTTCAACTCAGAGTCTTCAATGTTTTCTGCCCTTCAGAGACACACATACTCCCAGCACATTCATACAGAATACGTAGACTGTACAAACCTACATCCTTCATGTATTGCACCGGGAGCGTGGCTTTGTCGATGGCACAAGATGGCTGCCGTTTTTGTGTCCACTACTCGCTGCACCTGCCCATTCCGAATGCGGTCCTTGACTCTCGATAGTCGGTGGTGAGTCTGCATGCCATGTTTGCACCATGCAGGTGCGGTTTGTGACCCTGTGTGCCGTGGCAGTGATTCTCCTTGGTTAGATGCGAGCGGTGACCATTTTATGGTGGCACTGCTCCCTTTTCTCTTTTTGATACATTTTAAACTCCTTCACTTCGACTGATTCATACATTGCTGTACCAGTTCTTATGGGATAAACATCTTTGACCTGACTAATGCAGCGGTGATTTGGCTTCTGGCTGTTTGACGTTTCCTCAGTGAAGGAGTTTCTCCCTAACAGGTCGTCCTACAAGGGACTTTGCCTATCTGCAGCCTGGGTCTGCCTCTTTGATGTTCCTATTGCTGGAAGTCTGCTATGGTCCTTCTTTGTGATGCCTAGTAGCTCTTGACAAGTGTGTCAGCATTGAGGTAATTTGGTTCAGTGACCTCCTTTTTTCTGTATATCCCCTTGTAGTCTGCTCTTCGCTGAACAATTTCAGCTGTCAGTCTCCTCTCTGGTGTCTCGGTCCGATTCAATCTCCTCAAATCCTTACGCGACGTCCAACTCACTATAGCAAGATGGCCAGCGATTTACATACATCTTCCAAACCGTCTTCTTCAGGCACAAAACCAAAGAGAGCAAATAATGACCCTCCTTCTCCTCTTTTATCTTCCCAGAATCCTGTCTTAGATTCTTGTGAGGGGAGGGTGGAAAATAAAGCAGGGAGGCCGTATATGTCTCTCAATTTTGGCGTTTTTATTGCGGGAAGACACTAATCAAAAACAAACCTGAGTGCACACATTTTTAATTTTTTTATTGTTTCAGTTAATTGGGTTTTAGGTTCTTTGTCTGTCCAGTCTTTTCTTATCCACTGACACTCTTCTCTCCTTCTTTTCTTCTTCTTGGTTTCAGGTTCCGTTTCCAGTGGCGTGCCGTTCCCGGGTTATCAAAAAAAAGAAAACAAGGAAAGCACGGTAAGTATTCTGGCCTGTCTATTGGTTGTATGTGATAGACTGTCACCACACCCGGCAGTGGACAGATTTGTTTGAACCTCTCGGTGTAGGGGAGTTTTCAACTTTTAGGAAGAAAGAAAAAAGAGGAAAGGTGGGAGGTGGAATATAATAAATAAAAAAAATAATAATATCATGTCTGTTTTGGCTGGTGTATCATTTCACTCAGTTACTTTTTGTTTCACCCTGTTTGGTATTTTCTTTTATACCGCCTTCACGACTCCCTCTCTTTGGGGAATTTACAGCCCTGATTCATATGCTGGCAATTCCTTTGTGTCCCCTCACCAAATACACCTCAGGCATTCCCATTTAGTGCTCATTCTGATCTCCTGGTAGTTTAATCTTCTTCCTGGCCAGTCCTGTTTACCCCTCCCTCTTTTGCACTGTGAATACCAACAAAAACTCCCTATCCCTCCCTGTCCACGTACCGTGAATGGCCCCAACTCTCCGGGGAGTTCAAATTTCCCAGGGCGACCATCACTCCTTACTACACATCTCAAAGGCGTTGTCATCCTCTCACATCGTGCTCTCTCTCCCAGCTTCTAGAATCCGCTGTCTGGCTCCGCTGTCAGAATCGGTGTCTTTTTCCTCCTTGCCTCTGTCGCGGTGAACTTCTGCTCCACCTTCACTTCCTGAGCCTTCCTCATTACGCCCTTTCACCTCCACCTCCAACCTGAGCGTTCCTCCCTCCCGGACCGTGCTTCCTGGTGATTGGTCCTGCCCGACCACATGTTAGTCGATTCTCGTTGTTGGGGCTTCTCTTCCGGGTTGTTGACTTCCTTTCTCTTCTCATTTGCAGGAGTCGGGCCATCAGAGTGATTCTGCAGGCTGTAGAGAAATAGGTAAGTGAGGGTGCGTCATATATGTCTGGTTGGGTTCTGAAGGGGGGTGGACTGGGCTGATTTCAGGAGGTATGTCTGACCCTTTCTTACATCTCTATTTTGGATGATGTACGTGGTGTTTAACCATTTATGTGCGCAACCAATGAAAAATTGCAACAGATTGAGGATTGATGGATTGTTATGGAGTGAAGATGTCGGAATTAGAACAACGTGTGGGGGATTCTCAAGATATAACTGCCAAGATACCTATGTTAGAACAAGGAATTTAAAAGCTTAAACTACACACTGAAGACCTCGAAAATCGAAACAGACGGAACAATCTTCGCATTTACGGTCTTCCTTTAAGGGCTCTGACCTTTTGACCTTGAAGAAATTTCTTCCGGACCTCCTGGATCTTCAGTCTTCACTGCCTCTCCACATTCAATGTGCACATTGTTTGGGCCGTCATCAACCTCTTTCAGATAAACCACGTGGAATCATCATGCTCTTTCTGGATTCACGGACCTGATGCGTGTCCTGAAGGCTGTTAAAGTTAAATGTTGTCTTGTTTGGCCTAGCCATAACCTTTTCATTTCACAGGATGTTTCCAACGCAACCAATGCCCGTCGGAAAGAATTGCTATCTCTTCTTCCCCAGATGAGACACTTGAACATTTAATATGGCATTCTACATCTATGCCTTTGTAAGATCACCCATGAAGGCACCTCATGTTGTTTTGATGACCCGGCTAAACTGAAAACCTTTCTGTGTAGTATTACAAATCACAACATGGAGACTAATGCTTGATATTTTCAAATATACTTGAATTCTCTCACAGATTTTATTTTTGTGATGTCTGCTTCAATTATCTATTTCTTTATGGCTATGACTAATCTTCTTCTTTTGCTCCCTTGTATTTTTCTTTTTCTATGTATGGTACTGTTAGACTTGGCCCTTTTTGCAGGGTCATCTCAGAACATTTGCCTTCCTCCTGGTATTTTTTCTGACCTAGTGTTGGTGGTTTTTAGACTCTGAGCCCTTTATCGCTGCTGTCCAGTGTAAAGTGCATGTGCTCTCTATGGTAAACGTGGTAAGATTGGTCCACACGTGTTTGGCGTATTTAATTTACCTATCAGTCCCCTGTAAAGTGGTATCCTATATACCCAGGGCCAGTAAATTAAATGCTACTGGCGGGCTTGCAGTGCTGCTTGTGCCACCCACTAAAGTAGCCTTTCAAACCTGTCTCAGGCATCTGCCATTGCAGGTCCTGCACGAGCAGTTTACTGCCACTGTGACGTGGCACATAAAGTGGGTGCCACGTCTGTGACTCCCCTTTTACTACATATCAGTCACCCCTAAGGTAGGCCCTAGCTAGCCCTATGGTCAGGGTGCGATGTAGGTGAAAGGTAGGACATGTGCCTTAACTGTGTGGCATGTACTGGTAGAGACAAACAGCCATTTTGGTTTCTCACTACTGTGAGGCTGCCCTCTCATAGGGCTGCATTGGGGATTCCCTGATATGTGTTTCAGTGGTAATTCGTGACATGAGAGGAGTAGCATGGTAAAGTTTGGTATTTTTGGAATAGTGGTAATAAATGCTGCGTAATGGTGTTTGCAGATTTATTATCACTATTTTAGAAATGCCACTTTGAGAAGTGGGCATTTCTGTGTGCAATGTGTCTTTGTGTCTGCCTGTTGTGTATTGCATGTCTGGCTCTCGAGTTACTGAGGCTAGGGAGGTGCAGTGGCTCCAGAGGGGCTGGGTGAGTCAGCGCTAGGCTGAATAGGCCTGATCTCCATTTGGAAAGTGGGAGGAGTAGCACCTGGACCTGAATAGGACTGTGCCTGCCCTATACAATGCCGGATCGACCCCGCCCCGTGTTGTGTCTGGGCCAGGGCCTAGGATGCACTGTAAATAAAATGTTTAAGTGTCCCTCAGAACTGGTTTGGACTGGGCACAGAGCCAAATGTCACGGGGAGAACAAAGACATTGGCAATATAAACATTGGGGCTGTGACCCCATGTGTGTGGCTTGCTTGGAACAGGAGACTGCGTGGGACCAGGAGGAACCGCCATGGACCTGGGCTGCAGGAAGCGCTGACCTGCTGCCTTTCTAGGGCTAGGGGGGAATTACCACTCTGCCTAAGGGAATCCTTATCCTGGCCTTCCTGGGGATACTTTGCCGGTGTGCCCCTGTGGTCTCCCATGTCTTGTGGCTTGCCCCACATGATTTGTGACAGCACTTGGTGAGTGCTGTGTTATGCGCCCCTTGTCCCTTCTCAAACCTAACTGCGTGTACAGTACAGCAGGGGGCTCTGCTGACGTGGCCCTTGCTGTGTTGAGCCCGTCTGCAAGGGAGTACCAGGCGGGAGCCTACCAAAGTTGTTGTGACAGGAGGAGAGAGGAAGTACTGCGGTGTACTAATCAATGAGGCCAAAGCCGCACATGAAGCTTTGCTGAGCTTAGGCGGATCGCCGTAGTCACCAGGGTCCGGAGACCCAGAGCAGGATCTTGCTGCTTCAGGCAGAGGAAGAGCATGCCACTGTTTGCGAGGCTGCCCCAAGTTGAGGAGTTCCCTGGCGTTGCAAGGAAACGTCGAGACCGGAGGAAGCAGGCAGAAGTCAGGCGGAGCCTGACCGTGGGCAGGGACGGTCGGAGAAAGCGCCACCTGAGCGGAAGTCAGGCAACCCTGTGCCTGGGTCAAGGCGGGGCTCCCGTAGTGCTGAGGAGAGCCCCGCATGCAGCCAAGTCCAGACACTGAGGGAGGACCAGAGCCTCGCGGGCTCCTTGCTGCTGCATTCGTCCTGTGTCCCAGTTCTACCCGAGAGAAGAGGTCAACGTCAGGAGCCGCTGGGAGCTCAAGAATCCAGCCCGGTTGGCCCAGGGAAGGAGATAAGCCCCAGTGAGTTGGTGCCTTCGTGGTCACACAGCTGCGCCGCCAGATTGCGGACAGCTGTAACGTGAATCTCCCCTTTCCAATGGTACCCCTCCCCAGGGAACCCCCAAGGGAACCCTCCTTGCAAAACCAGGTTGGTTTGTGATAGGTAATTTTGATGTTGCCTCAATAGGTTTTGGGCCCTTGCCTTTCACGGGTCCTTGACCCACCCATGCAAGTGAGGTACCATTTTTCTTGGAAGACTTTGGTGAACGCGTGGTGAGTGGAAATTTGCGGACCCACGCAGATTCCAGAACTTTTCACCACCGAAATGTGAGGAAAATGCGCATTTTTTGACAATTGTTTAGGTTTGCAAGGGATTCTGGGTAACAGAACCTGGTGAGAAGTAGTCAAGTCACCCCATCCTGTATTCCCCAGGGTGTCTAGTTTTCAAAAATATATAGGTTTGCTAGGTTTCCCTAGGTGCCGGCAGAGCTAGGGTTAAAAAACTACAGCTGGCACTTGGCCAAAAAAGGGTCATTTTTCACTGTGAAATTGTGGTGTGCCCATGTTGCGTTTTGCGCCGTTTCCTGTTGCGGGCACTAGGCCTACCCACACAAGTGAGGTACCATTTTTCTCGGAAGACTTTGGGGAACGCAGGGTGGGTGAGAATTTGTGGAACCATACAGATTCCAGAACTTTCCACCACGGAAATGTGAGGAAAATATGGCTTTTTGGACAATTTTTTAGGTTTGCAAGGGATTCTGGGTAACAGAACCTGGTGAGAGGCAATCAAGTCACCCCACCCTGTATTCCCCTGGGTGTCTACTTTTAAAAAATGTATAGGTTTGCTAGGTTTCCCTAAGTGCCGGCAGTGCTAGGGTTAAAAAACTACAGCTAGTCACTTTGCCAAAAAAGGGTCATTTTTCACTGTGAAATTGTGGTGTGTCCACGTTGTGTTTTGCGCCGTTTCCTGTCGCGGGCACTTGGCCTACCCACACAAGTGAGGTATCATTTTTATTGGGAGACCTTGGGGAACGCTGGGTGGGAGGAAATTTGTGGATCCACGTAGATTCCAGAACTTTCCAACACAGAAATGTCAGAAAAAAGTGATTTTTTTCTGCTAAATTTGAGGTTTGCAGGGGATTGTGTGTAGGAAAGCTGTAGGGGACACACGCAAGCCATACCTCGCTAGACTCCCCCGGTTGTCTATGTTCCAGATATGTGTGGGTTTGGTAGGTTTCCCTAGATGGTCGCAGAGCCCAGGGCCACAAACTCAAGGGAACCCTCCTTGCAAAACCAGGTTGGTTTGTGATAGGTAATTTTGATGTCGCCTCAATAGGTTTTGGACCCGTGCCTTTCACGGGTCCTTGACCCACCCATGCAAGTGAGGTACCATTTTTCTTGGAAGACTTTGGTGAACGCGGGGTGAGTGGAAATTTGTGGACCCACGCAGATTCCAGAACTTTTCACCACAGAAATGTGAGGAAAATGTGCATTTTTGACAATTGTTTAGGTTTGCAAGGGATTCTGGGTAACAGAACCTGGTGAGAGGTAGTCAAGTCACCCCATCCTGTATTCCCCAGGGTGTCTAATTTTCAAAAATATATAGGTTTGCTAGGTTTCCCTAGGTGCCGGCAGAGCTAGGGTTCAAAAACTACAACTAGGCACTTGGCCAAAAAAGGGTCATTTTTCACTGTGAAATTGTGGTGTGCCCATGTTGCGTTTTGCGCCATTTCCTATTGCGGGCACTAGGCCTACCCACACAAGTGAGGTACTGTTTTTCTCGGAAGACTTTGGGGAACGCGGGGTGGGTGGGTATTTGTGGATCCACGCAGATTTCAGAACTTTCCATCACAGAAATGTGAGCAAAATATGTTTTTTTGGACAAGTTTTTAGGTTTGCAAGGGATTCTGGGTAACACAACCTGGTGAAAGGCAGTCAAGTCATACCATCCTGGATTCCCCTGGGTGTCTAGTTTTACAAAATGTATAGGTTTGCTAGGTTTCCCTAGGTGCCGGCAGAGCTAGGGTTAAAAAACTACAGCTAGGCACTTTGCCAAAAAAGGGTCATTTTTCACTGTGAAATTGTGGTGTGTCCACGTTGCGTTTTGCGAGGTTTCCTGTCGCAGGCACTAGGCCTACCCACACAAGTGAGGTACCGTTTTTCTCGGAAGACTTTGGGAAACGCGGGGTGGGTGGAAATTTGTGGATCCATGCAGATTCCAGAACTTTCCACCACAAAAATGTGAGGAAAATGTGTTTTTTTTTTACAATGTTTTCAGTTTGCAAGGGATTCTGGGTAATAGAACCTGGTGAGAGACAGTCAAGTCACCGCATCCTGGATTTCCCTGGGTGTCTAGTTTTGAAAAATGTATAGGTTTGCTAGGTTTTCCTAGGTGCCGGCAGAGCAAGGGTCCAAAAACTACAGCTAGGCACTTTGCCAAAAAAGGGTAATTTTTCACTGTGAAATTGTGGTGTGTCCACGTTGCATTTTGCGCCGTTTCCTGTCGTGGGCACTATGCCTACCCACACAAGTAAGGTACCATTTTTATCGGGAGACTTAGGCTAATTCAGATTTGTAAAGCAAATGTTATTACCTATTGACTTTCGATGCATTTCTGCCTTCCAAATGAAAGACAATGTGTAAAAAAGAAGTCGTTTTGAAAAATGACCAATAATTCTCATGCTAGTATGAGTATTCTCAATTACGGAAATGTGCAAATATCTACTGTTTCTAAGCTCTATATTTTGTTCCCATTTCAGAAATACATAGGTGTCTTTCATACCGATTTTTGCATGTATACATTGTCCCAAAATAGTTGATATATACCCGGTACAAAAAAAACCATTGCAAGTCGCTGCTCAGTTTTTGGCTCTGGGTTCGTCGGGTTCTTGGTGAACCTACAAGTCCTAGATATCCCCACAACCAGTAAGGTCCAGCGGATGTAACTGTATATTGCTTCCAAAGAGCTGTCTTAATTAGAAGAAGGTACAGGTGAAAACGTTGACACAAAAGGCTGTTCTTTCCAAATAATTTTCAATTTTTCCTATATTTAACTGTTAGTTTCTATAAAGAAACCTTGAAGGATCTACACAAATGACCCCTTGCTGGATTCAGAATTTTGCCTACTTTAAAAACTGTACAGCTTTCCAGGATCCATTATTGCTTTTATACCCATTTCTACATTAACTGGAAGGAGGTTGAAAGCACAAAAAATAGCAAAAATAGGCTATGTCCCAGAAAAATGGCAAAACTGTGTAAAATTTTTTGGTTTTCTCACAAAAGTTTGTAATTCCCTAAAAGCTGAGAAAAAGGTGATTTCAGCCCCACAAACCCTTTTTTATACCATTTGCAGGGGAAAAAAACAGACACTTTCATTTGCAGCAGTTTTTTTCCCATTTTTCCCCCCCAAATTTTTTTTAGCTCTATTTTGTCTAATATCCGGGTCCCCTCCAGGGGAATCCACAAACACTGGTGAGGTTCTGTAGCGATCCGAACCCGTGAATTCGGTATCGTAGTACTGACACGATTTCGGTACCAATGAACCGCAAATGATCCATTGTATACATGACAGTGTTTTCGCTGCGCAACTAGCATGAATTCACTGGGAAATAGGGCATTTTGTCGTAAAAGTCATGGCATCCATTTTAGTTACAGCATCCATCTTGTTTCTTGCCCTCACATAGTCAATGAACGGACGATGACCCCGGCAGATTCACCTTGTTAAGGACACGTAAGCTCGAGCCCGAGAAAGGCTGACGCTGCATGACTAGGCAGAATCAAGCTGCCTCCCTTGCCTGAGGCCAGTCCTGCTATACTGGTTCTTGTGTCCGTTGTCCTGACTGAAAGGCCGAAGACGGTAGCCATGCCTGTTTATGATCCATAAACACCTCTTATCCTACATTTCAATCCTTTGCACCTGGCTCTGCTCCTTTCCTTCTGGGCTTTTACAATGGGGAGGTTACGATTTTTATGATGGGGAGGATCGGGCGAAGAATGGAGAACTGTCGGGGGGATCTGATCGAACACTGAAAACCTACGACTAATTATTGTTTAATGTCAAATTTACTGTTTGTTTGGGATACCGGGATGGGCATGAGAAATATTCGTGTAATGTTGCCTAAAGGCGATTTGTGTGTATTTAAGGAGTGACCCACTTGATGCAATTTGAACAGTCTCGTAGATTCTGCCTCTGTGTGGTTCCTATGATTTCTGTGTCCCTGCAGTAAATAAACCTTGGTCTTTGACGCCGCCATCGAGAAGCCCGTGTCTCTGTTTATTTGTGCACCGAGACAGGAGGAACTCAGGGGTCTTCGGGTGTTGTTTCCCTGACACCTCTGGACTCTTAAAAGTCCAGAACCTCAAATTGGCGCCCAACGTAGGGCGACGTCATCCGGTACCGGTCCAAAGCCTGAAAAGTTCGAGAAGTTTAGTGTGAAGATTCCGGAGGGAGGTACCCCGCTTCATCGATCCCTGCATGTCGTAAAAGTGGCCCGACGATCTCTTCCACGAGGGTTCCCGTTCCCAGACGGCTACAGAGGACCGCTGCCTTGACTGTCGCCCTGTCTTGGACCCGAGGTGCAGACCTTAGTACGGCGAGACGTAGACGGGTTCTCCTTGGTGACGTCTTCCATATTTCAGTTAAGTATTTAGTTACGCTCGATTTGGTTGTTCTTTTGTTGCTCTGGTTTGATTCGTAGATTATCATTGGTTGCTCTTGTTTAGATAATCTTTGGTTTAGTATTGGTTCATTTTGGTAGGCCTAAGTTCTTTGCGCATATTTGTTGGAATTTGTTTTTGTTGTCATGACCACCAGTAGTAATTGTTTCTTGTCCTGGTTACGTTGCAACAGGGATTCCCGGTTGGAGGATTCGTGTTTGGTTCCTCCGATTGGAACTCCTACATATGAGCTCTATTGTAAACATGGTGTGGGTCCTATTACGTATAATGAAGTATGGGTCCGTTATACCAAGAAAGATGGTGTCCTTAGTTGGCCACCGCATGGTAGCTTCGAAAGCGAAATACTAGACAATCTAGAAATGAAGTTGTTTAAGAGAAAAGCCCGGCCGGCAATGTTTGATTCTTTTCGCGTATGGCGCAAAGAAGCCAAACAGAGAGAAATTAGGAAAACGAAGAAAGAACAGAAAGAGAAAGGGTTGACTTTAATGGAGTCTGCTAGGCAGTTGCATGTCAACGAGACTGAGAAAGCAATGGAGATGGCGAATAGAAAGTATAATTTGGCAATTGATAAATGCTACCCTGTATTGCCATCTTGTCCTGCTAAGCCGATGGAGGATCAAGAAAAGGATCCTCTGTTGTCTTATCTGTTGAGATCACCTCCACCGTATGCACAGGGTATTACAGTACCACAATTATTACCTGTTGTACAGCCAGCTGCTGGTCAGCCTGGAATAGTTGCTCCACTTCCTTTGATTACAGCACCTGTCCTTCCCGTGGTTAATGTTCCTACGGCACCCCCTCTTCCGGGGTTGCCTGCTCCGCCTTTGCCTGTCGTTTCGCAAACTGCTTTACCTGCTGCTCCCACCCTTACTATTCCATCTGCTCCAGATACCTTGTCCCCGAACCCTGTGAACATTCTAACTCCGCTTTCTGTTCGTCGGAAAATAACCGACTCTGTAACTAAAATCTTAACTCCTCTCTACGGGTCTTTAATTGGGACCCCCGTTTCTGACTCTATACAGAGACGTAGCCAGCTTCCTGGTTCCCAAGAACGAGACAATTTAGATTCGACAGCTCTTAGGTGGATGTCGAAAGCTGCGAAGTATGATGCACGAAGAGTGTTAGAGACATTTATGCAATGGAATGAACCGACTCAACGTTATGTTTTTGACGTGATGTGTTCTCTTGTGCGTGAGGAATGGGAAGATGATGATTTAGACTCCGTCCCCACTGACCTGATAAATATTCAGCAGAAATTTGCCGCAGGAATGGTGATAGGTCCAGAAGTTAGGGGAGCAATAGAACTGATTTTAGCTTATAGGGATGAGTCCCCTCTTCGAGCGACAAGAGACTCTGATGGTTCACCGAGTACTACTAGGAAACAACGAGGACAATATCCAATGAGGGAAGTTCCGCCCATATGGCGTAATGCAGTTGCCGCTGATGGGAACTTGGGTATTGCAGCCGTTCCGGCACATTTCCAGAGAGTGTGGATACACATCCCTTGGAAACGGGCTGAAGTATTAGCAGTGAAACAAGCATTACCAGATCCACGTAAAAATCCTGCTGGTTATTACAAAGAGTTAACGCAGACAGTTCAAGCGTGTATCATGAATTTGGCAGACATTGAAATGTTATTTGGCAATGTGGTGCCACAGCCTATATGGGCCAAAATTCGGCAAGAGAACCACCCAGTCGCCTTAGGAGGTGATTGGCCAGCTATTATAGCGGCAGATGCGCAACAAATTGGCGGTGCTAAACCTGAACCTCTGATTGCTGACTTACCTGGCAGAATAATTACTCTGATGAAAACGCTGATGCCAGCGTTACGAGTCAACTGGGATAAATTATCGGCATGCAAGCAAAAGAAGGACGAAAGCGTCTCTGACTTCTTCACTAGATTTGAAGAGACCTTCGTAGATCACAGTGGGCAAGATATGAGTACTGAGGGAGGCCAGAGATTGTTTGTCGACAAGTTCGTGTTTAATTTACTACCTGAGCTTAGTAACAAGTTAAAAGATTCTGAAAGTGCATGGGCAGTGTCGACGACAGCACAGATACTTGCAACTGCTCAGTACTACGAGAATAGAGAGAAAGAAGAGAAGGAAAAGTCAGAAAAGAAAACGAAAGATTTAAAAACCAAAGTTCTTTTGCAACAGGCGTATCCGCCTCGTTCAAATCAGTCAGATTCACAGCAACGACCCCAGTTTCAGCAGCAGCCACAATTCCAGCAAGGGATAGCCCAAAAGTTTAATTATAGTTTTCCCCGACAGCAGTTAGCATGGAACCAGTGCGCTTATTGTAAAAAGGAGGGTCATTATAAGAATGAGTGTCCAGTTCTGCACCCACAAACTAGTGGTGTCCCAGCTCAGAGAGGTAATGTTGGGTTTATGCAAGCTCCTAGAGGTAGAGGGCGTGGTATGATGACACCACAGACTGATCGCCAATCGAATTATTTCGATCAGCGAAATATACAATCTACGCAACCAGGTAGATCTCCACAGTATCATGTTGAAGATTACTATGATCATAATGAAGAGAGTCAAAGAAACGAGCAATAGGACAGCCGCAGACAGAGAGAGGGAGTAGTATCAGTTCCAGTTGATCAGAGTGGACCTTATGTCGCAGTAGTTACCTCAGGCGTGGTCGAACCGTTTCTGTTGGATACTGGTGCGGCAAAAAGTTCAATTATGCATGCGAAACTCCCTGGCGCACCTTTGTCTGGCTTAACGAACACTTCAGTAGGTTTCTCAGGCGCCCCTGTTCACAACCCTGTTTCTAGTCCTTTGTCGATTTCTGTTGGGCCATGCGAACTAGAAGCACCCCTTATTCTAACAACCGGCTGTAATGAGAATCTGCTTGGTTTAGATCTGTTGAAACGCCTGCATGCGACACTATACTGTTCTCCTTCGGGAGTACAGCTCACATTAGGCAAGAGAGTCATCTCTCCAATGTATATGTCGATGGATAAGCTCCCACCGGAGCTGCGTTCTCTCCCTGATACTCTTTGGGCAACTGGTCCTAACGATGTAGGCCTCTTGGAAATTCCCCCTTATGTGGTAAGTCTGAAAGCTAATGTTAAATTTCCACGAATCCCACAGTATCGGATTTCGAATGAGGGTGAACGAGCACTCTTACTGATTGTGAAGGACCTAATACAGAAAGATGTGATTGAGGAAACTAGAGGAAACGTCTGCAATAGTCCTGTTCTGCCGATTTTGAAACGTACTGACCCTTCCAAACCTCCAATTTACAGATTTGTGATTGACCTCAGAGAAGTTAACAAAATAGTGATTCCACAGTTTCCTGTGGTACCAGATATCACTGCATTACTGACGTTGATTCCTGCCTCAGCTTCATGGTTTACAGTAATTGATTTGAAAAATGCCTTTTTCAGCATTCCGATAGCCGAAGAAAGTAGAGACATTTTTGGTTTCTCTTTAGGAGGTCGCAGTTTCAGATTCAAACGCGCTCCACAAGGTTATTGTGAGAGTCCTTCAATTTACAGTCAAGCATTAAAGAGTCAATTAGATACCCTTGTACTTCCTCATGGTGTTGCTCTGATCCAATACGTAGATGATCTTTTACTAGCCGCTGATGACAAGGAAACTTGCAAAGCAGCTACAATTTCTTTATTGCGTCATTTGTCAGACTTACATCACAAGGTGTCACCTTCTAAACTGCAATATTGTTGCCAAGAAGTGACCTACTTAGGTCATCTTTTGTCAAAGGAGGGAAGAAGGTTGACCCCAGAGAGAATCAAAGCAATTTCGCAGATGACTGTACCAAGCACACAAAGAGAAGTGCGTGCGTTTTTGGGTATTACGTCATTCTGTAGGCAATGGATCCCAAATTTTTCTCTCATGGCGAAACCATTGGTAGCCCTGACTGGAAAAGGTGTTCCGAGCCCTTTGCCATGGTCTGATGAATGTCAACAGAGTTTCTCTGACTTACGTGATGCGCTGTGTTCAGCTCCTGTGTTGGGTACTCCTGACTACAGTAAGCCGTTTACTCTATATGTCCATGAAAGAGAAGGTTGTGCGTTGAGTGTATTAACGCAACAATTTGGTAACAAACAGCGGCCTTGTGCATATTTCTCATCCACATTAGATCCGGTAGCCAGAGCATTACCAAGTTGTTTGAGAGCTACAGCAGCAGCTGCAGTGTCTATTCGACAGTCTGCTGGACTAGTCATGAACAACATGTTAGTAGTCATGGTTCCACATGCTGTGGATACACTCATGAATCGAACGAAAACTCAGCACCTCACCAGTGCCAGACTATCAGGCTATGAGCTGACGCTTTTGGCGAGTCACATTCAGATCAAGCGATGCAACATATTGAATCCAGCAACGCTGTTGCCGACTACTCAAGAGTCGAGTGATTCAGAGCCCCATGATTGTTGTTTCAGAACTGAGGAAGAGACAAAAGGTAGGATTGATTTAAAAGATACTCCGTTACTAGAGACAGACTTGAGCGGCTGGCGGGGTCCTAGGTTTACGGTAACGTTACTACAACGCAACCGACACTAGTAATTAGTGTGTTCCTACCCTGGCCACATTGTCTCCACAGCCTAATGGGGTTGTGTGTTCTTGGTTTACACGGCACCACACGTTTTTAGGGTGCTGTATGTGTGGCCACCATTGACACCTCTTAGAGGTTGTGGCCACCACCAAAAAGGTGCAGGTAGCCGTATACATTGGTCCTGAAGAATTGCCATTTAATTAAAACCCAGGCAAGAAACATGTTGACCTCTTTGATTTTTGTAGCACATATCACTCATACATCTAATGGTGAGAGATGTGCGGATTGTTTTTAATCAGGGTGTTGACCATACATTATTAAATTTGTTTGAAGTGGATCACCTACCCTGTTTTAGTACACTTACCCTTCACTTCACTTGCACCTACATCATTTATCCTAATTAACTGTTTTCCCCACACACCTCACTCACCGGCGTTTGGAAATAAAGATCTCCGACAGGAAGGCCCCCTCGGGGTGCCTGATCGGGCATTGCACTGCCGGCCCGATAAGGAGCAAAGACCCGGTGATGAAGCAAGACACCCGCTTGTTGGGTGTGTGAGGGTCTTCTTTTCCAGAAGGAGTACCTTCTACTCCGTTTAATCAGACCGTTTTCACACCATCACCTTGGGACCTAGTGATTCTAACACACACTGCGGTATTATCAGGAACTGCATACCCTTTTGTTAGTATAACTCCGTTACTAGACCCAGACGGCACGTTATATGTCGATGGGTCCTGCTTTAAGCTACAGAATGGTGATGTGACGGCCGCGTATGCAGTTACGACTTTGAGTACGATTGTTGAGACTGCAAGAGTGAGTCAGAATTCTGCCCAAGCTGCAGAATTAATTGCATTAACAAGAGCGTGTGTTTTAGCTGAGGGAAAGAGAGTGAATGTGTTTACTGACAGCCAGTACGCCTTCGGCGTAGCACATAGCTTTGGACGTCTGTGGAAAGAAAGAGGTTTTCTCACGTCACATGGGACTAAGATCCAACATGGACAGTTAGTCAGCGATCTATTGGAATCCCTGACTCTACCGAATGAAGTTGCAATTGTGAAGTGCAGTGCACATCGGAAGATTACGGATGATGTTGGCCGTGGAAATGCGTTTGCTGATGAGGTCGCTAAAGAAACGGCCAAGAATATGACGAGCCGAATGTACGTTGCAACATCTGCAAGATGGATTGCTGAATCAGGAATGTGTGAGAATACGATTGACAGTGTGAAAGCAATTCAGAATGAAGCAACTGAAAATGAGAAGAATGAATGGAAGGAGAAAACGGGTAAAATGGATTCAAGTGGATGTTGGGTCGATTTGTCTGAACAGCAGCGTTGGATGTTACCTGATGCGTATGTACTTGCAGTAGTCACGATGGCACATGGAGCGGCGCACATAAGTTCGAAAGGGATCTGTAAAATGTTAGCTCCAGTATGGAAAAACGATGGAATTACTAAGTGTGCAGAAAGAGTGGTAAAAAATTGCATGGTATGCCTGATGCATAATCCTGGCAAGGGAACCCCAACCCCATCTGGCCATTTTGCTCCCCCTTCTTGTCCCTTTGAAGTGATTCAGCTGGATTTTATCCACATGGACAGGTGTAACAATCTCAAATACGTTCTAGTGGTAGTCTGTGCCTTCTCAAGATGGATTGAGGCATATCCGTTAAAGGATAACACTGCTATGTCCACTGCCAAAATCCTCCTCAAAGAATACTTCCATAGGTATGGTATGCCACGGATTGTTTGGTCGGACAATGGAAGCGAATTTGTAGGGAAAGTTATGAAGAGTGTGTGTGCGGGCCTGGGTATTTCTCAAAAATTCCACAGTTCGAATCACCCACAGTCAGCGGGCTTGGTTGAAGGGTACAATGGCACCCTGAAGCTGAAACTTGCGAAAATTCAAGCTTCCACTGGTCTCTCTTGGCCAGACGCACTGCCTTTAGCTTTACTGTCCACCAGAGCGACTGTAAATGTAAATGTAATGTAAATGTATGTGTCTTGTAAAGCGCACTGCTGCCCTGAGGCGTCCTGGCGCTGTAGACCGCTGGGGAACCCGTCCTGGCTATCCCTGTGAGATGGTCCCTCCAGGGTATCTCCAAGGTGAAACCAGGCATCCCCGGCGAATGTGGGGGGCCGTTGTGGAGATGAGGCAAGCTAATGCCCAGAGTTGCCGAGTGTGTTACTGGTTAGAGTAGGTACCGAGGCGAGAATTATCGAGTCCGTTTTGACCCTGGTCCATGACCCTGCCGCGTCGGGAATTGAACCCTGGTCCCTGGCCGATTCTCTGCTTACGGATCTGCCGCCTCTAACCAGTGAGCCACACCTCTCCAGTGAGACTGTACACTCTCGAGTAGGGCTTAGCCCATATGAGATTGTGTTCGGCCGCCCTGCTAATGTTTGGGGAGTCCCTAGGCCAAAGGAATTTAAACAGATTGAATACCCAATGTTGATTGATTACCTTTATGATCTGACTGCTAAATTGAGCCTTATTCATCAACAGGTATTCGAATCCTTGCCTAAACTGCCGGAGAGTCCAGGCCACACGTTGAAACCCGGTGACCAGGTCGTGGTCCGGAACTTTGAACGTAGCCGGAACCTTCAGCCAAGATTCGTGGGCCCGTTCCAGGTCCTCCTCGTAACCAGAACTGCAGTACGCCTAGCTGGAAGGAAGAATTGGGTGCACGCCAGCCATACGAAGCGTGTCCCTCTTCCACTCCCCTATGACAATTGGGTTAGACAGGGAATTGGTGTATCCGAGACAGAACCTGTTCCTAGGCACATCCCTTTCAGTGATGCAGAGTACCTAACGGACCACCCACGAACAGAAACACAGAACTTTGACACTTCAGCAGGAACTGCTCCTTTGAACACTGAACCAAGTATCGTACAACGAGAACACTTGTCACCTGTGGAGTTGAACATTTCCACACCTGTAGACCAACTATTCCAAGACCAGACTAGACCCGGAAAGTACAGATATAATCTACGTTCTCATGTTATGAACTAATGTCATTGCATTATTACCCTTCTGTTTGAAGACTGTAAAAATATTTTGATCGTACTGCATTTCATTCAATCAGGAAGTTTGCTAGAATTTTTTATTTTTTATTTTTCTGTTTATCTCACCTTGCCATCTGGGTTACCGTAGGGTCGTAACGTGTGCCTTGTTTTAATTTGCAGGGAATCAGACACTAGGTCGTTTTCTTCTGTTTGTCTTGGGAACTCCCAGGATAAACAGAGGCAAGTTTTTAACAGGTACAAACCATCCGTTGCGAACGGTTGTAGAAGATGGAGCTTCCTGAATTACGACGGGTTAATGTCATAAATGTGCACAAGACAAAATTACATGACATATTGTACAGTAAATGTTTCCTAATGCAATGCACTTTGACACTTCTGATTGTCTTAATAACCTTGGTAGGCGGAATTATTTTTGGTATTCAGTTGATCTTTACACCTATTGCACCTACAGTATCTCCCCATGCTCCTGTTTCTCCGACTGTTGTTTCTCTTCATTCTTTCCATCCTTTTTCTGCCCACGAGCAAGCTCGACGCTCTGAGTTTATAAATAACACTTTCATTCAGCTCTTGCACCAACATCAACTAGTGGTCAACACAACGAACTGCTGGGTATGTGGCTTGATACCACATACCATGGACAAGGGCATCCCTTATTTGGTTCTGCCTTTTAGTTATAATGGATCATTCTGGGCATTTCAGACCATGTTCGCTTATGCCCTAGAGACCTATCCCCCACGACCTCCGCGTTCCACCCGGTATAGCTCTACTAATAGAGCCTTGGTAAAAGGAATCACTGACATGGTGAGAGATGTCAATAATACTCCGTACATTCCCAAGGATGAATTGCGAGTTTACATGGGTTGGAATATTACGGAATACGGCATTACTCTGGGTGAGAACAAACGTAAGAGCTCAACTCCGATTTGGGTCGTACCCCACCAAGGTCAAGTCTGTTTGCAAGGAAATGGGAGGAATCCGAAAGCTCGACTAGGGAAAAGTGACTGTATCGAAACATATGTTTTCCCGTCACAGTCTTCCCCTGCATTTTTAGCTGCTAAGGGTACCTATTTTGTTTGCCAAGACAGAGCATATACATGGCTACCTGCTGACTTCTCAGGCTCATGTTATATCGCTCAACTATTACCTCCGACATATACTGCTGCACCGGATTATCACAAAACTAGAGTTGTGAGAGGTGTTTTCAGTAAAGAAGATACTGCTGGCCAAGAGGCAGGAGACTTTTTCAAGGGTTTCCTCCCATTCTGGGGGCCTATGGCCAACAGTAGAAACTTACGCCAACTGACACGGGTAGTTGAATCCACCATCACTGAAACTGCGGGTGCCCTTAGTAACTTGACAGCTGAGCTTCAAGCGGATCGCCTCATGACATTACAGAACCGTATGGTTCTTGATGTGTTACTTGCAGATCGGGGTGGAGTATGTAAGATGATCCAATCAAGTTGCTGCGTTTTTATTCCAGATAATGCGCCAACAGTATACAAGGCCATCTCTAAGTTACATAAGATTTCTGACTCTATTCATGTAAAGGAAGGTAACTGGTCATTAATGGGATGGTTCTGGAGTCTGTTGTCCGCGTGGGGATGGAAGGTTCTGATAGTCACTGGTGTTGCGTTAGTATTTTTATTTTCGTGCTGTCTCATTGTTCAGTGTGGTCCTGCCTTATGTAATCTCTGCGTTTCAACATGCGTAAGAAGACCACCTGCTTTTAGAGATACGCCACGAGATAGAGCAATGCTGCAACAACACATCAGTGACCTGATGAGCATAGAAATGGACTCTGACATAGAGTGAGTTATTGCCTATGTAAGGGCAAAAGGACGGTCTGAGGTTCTGTAGCGATCCGAACCCGTGAATTCGGTATTGTAGTACTGACACGATTTCGGTACCAATGAACCGCAAATGATCCATTGTATACATGACAGTGTTTTCGCTGCGCAACTAGCATGAATTCACTGGGAAATAGGGCATTTTGTCGTAAAAGTCATGGCATCCATTTTAGTTAGGGCATCCATCTTGTTTCTTGCCCTCACATAGTCAATGAACGGACGATGACCCCGGCAGAGTCACCTTGTTAAGGACACGTAAGCTCGAGCTCGAGAAAGGCTGACGCTACATGACTAGGCAGAATCAAGCTGCCTCCCTTGCCTGAGGCCAGTCCTGCTATACTGGTTCTTGTGTCCGTTGTCCTGACTGAAAGGCCGAAGACGGTAGCCATGCCCGTTTATGATCCATAAACACCTCTCATCCTACATTTCAATCCTTTGCACCTGGCTCTGCTCCTTTCCTTCTGGGCTTTTACAATGGGGAGGTTACGATTTTTATGATGGGGAGGATCGGGCGAAGAATGGAGAACTGTCGGGGGGATCTGATCGAACACTGAAAACCTACGACTAATTATTGTTTAATGTCAAATTTACTGTTTGTTTGGGATACCGGGCTGGGCATGAGAAATATTCGTGTAATGTTGCCTAAAGGCGATTTGTGTGTATTTAAGGAGTGACCCACTTGATGCAATTTGAACAGTCTCGTAGATTCTGCCTCTGTGTGGTTCCTATGATTTCTGTGTCCCTGCAGTAAATAAACCTTGGTCTTTGACGCCGCCATCGAGAAGCCCGTGTCTCTGTTTATTTGTGCACCGAGACAGGAGGAACTCAGGGGTCTTCGGGTGTTGTTTCCCTGACACCTCTGGACTCTTAAAAGTCCAGAACCTCACTGGGTACCTTTAGAATCGTCATGATGTTGGAAGAAAAGGACGCAAATTTGGCGTAGATACCTTATGTGGTCAAAAAGGTACAGGGGCCAAAGCGGGAACTCCCCCAAATAGCCCAAAAAAGGGGGGAAAAGGCCTAGCAGCGAAGGGGTTAAAAATCCAACCGCGACTTGCACATAGACTTGTACGGAGCAAGCTGTTGAGTTCACACACTGCACATGCTCTCCGTGGGGTCCCTATCTACTTACCTGGGTGATTCTGTGGGTGCCCAGCAATTCTACATCCTCTCGACATCGTCCTGACTTGAGTCGTGGTTCTTATACAACTTTCTTAGTGTATCTGTGTATTTCGTGCTATTTACGTGTTGCTTTGCTAAAGTATTGTGTGCATTGTGTTGTGTCTCCGTGTTGGAGATATTGGAATGTACTAGAGAGTATTATATAATAAATACATATTTTTATAAATACTTGGTGTGGTTATATTTCATTTAATCTATACTATAAAATTTCATTCTGGTAAAACAAGCTGCTTTACACTCCTTCAAGACTAAGCCTCCACAGCTACCACTTAGAGAGCTTTCTAAGGTTATCTAAGACCTCTTGTATCACCATAAGGATTGTCTGGACTGGTGTAAGATGCCCACTTACATTAGTGGACATCACATAGCAGGTCAGCTTCTCACAGGATTTTAGTCACAACTACAGCCCGAACTGCTGTACGGAATTACAGAAAATTTGGCAGAAAACAAACTAGATCTTGGTCCAGAAAGAGTGCTTTTTGTAATTTGGTGTAAATCTGTTCAGTAGTTTTGGTGTTCTTAAAGAAAAAACATGCATGTATATCTAGAGATGCAGATCCCCTGTAAAGGAACCGCGAAGCCACGCGCCATCTTCAATGTTGTGATTGGCTGGCCGTAACCTGACAAAAAAGTTGCGCCCAGCATTTTGTCAATCTGAACATGACTCCCGGGCCAGGAGATAAGTAGAAATAAAGGTTCAGGATGGTGGCGGCTGGTGCCATTTGGAAGTGGTGAGGCATAAAAGTTTGGATCAGTGTTACGTCGCGACTGAAGCAAGTAAGCCTGACTATCATAAGGGAGGTTCGGGGAGTTCTTTAATAAAATTAAATAAAAATGCCTGTTTCAGTTGAAATGTGCTATCTGTGAATGACAGTGCCCTACTGTCCCATCCTTTAACAATATATTTGTGACAGACAGTGTACCCCAAACTGCATGACCACCAATTACATGGTTACTTACGGAGTATGCCTAGCGTTTTGTAAGATTTGTTTCGACTCATTAATAAAGGCAGGTTCACTCTCATTTTGGGATTACACTGCTTAGACAAATCTATTTATTAGAGGGGAAATTAAAGAAGTGGAAAAAAACGTGAGGAGCTAAAGAAATAAAGCATCTTTCTTTCAATTGCTGCTAGTTAGTTCTTGTCAAAACAATGTATTTAACTGAAGAGATGGCAGCATGCATCTATATAGCTATAGCTTCACAGAAGAGAATACAACACTCTAGCAGTCCAGGATTATAAGTAATGCCATCATCTAAATTCAACTGCACGAGCTTCGGAATGGAGTCAGAAAGATTGAATGCCATTAACAAATGACAGTAACTATAAGAGGAAAGCACTTCACAATATGTTCTGGAGCAGTCTTAACAACCAAGGACTGATCATTAAAGCAGATAAAGATAGAAAGGCAATGATAAAAATGAAAACAGACGATTTTGCAGAAAGGTAAAGTGAAATAATGTCATCTAAGTCACATAACGGTGAATGAGGAAAGTGGGCAGGGTAACAAGCAGGATGAAGTCATGCAAGCCAGACAGACAGGCAGCGAGTGTCAGTGTGAAGGGAAAAATCAATGCTGCGCAGCGCTGTAAACCCAACACTGCCTCTGGCCAATGTGATTAGCATAGTATGTGAGAAGCAAATGGCAGGGGGAAAATGGAGCACTCAGCAAAAGTATGGGTAGATCGTGGGTGCCTATTTCCATGAGGGACAGGGTCAAGACTGATTTAGATATGACTGGGTCTGAACTGGAGCGGCGAAGTGAGCTAAAGAACAATGATGGATTCAACCCAGATCTGTGACTGGGGGTGAGTGTCTGAAAAGTGTCAGCGCTCCGTCCATCATCTCCTTGTGTTTGCTTTGTTTACCCTAAGTTGGCAGGGTAAGCCCAGACGTGGGTCCCTTTCTCACTGTGCCATTGGACTCAAGCTAGCCTAGCTGATGAGGGGTATTACCCCGAAACTGGTCCCATGATGCTTGCTTCCGGTCCTGGGAAGACCCGAATTGGCAGTTCAAGCTGGACTGTTCCATTGAGGGACAGAGTCAAGACTGATTTGCATATGGCTGGTTCTGAACTGGGGTGGTGAAGTGAGCTAAAGAACAATGATGGATTCAACCCAGATCTGTGACTTGGAGTGAGTGTCTGAAAAGTTTCAGCACTCCGTCATCTCCTTGTGTTTGCCAAATTGTTTTCAAGCCAATAATTGTCCACCTTCAAAATTATGTTGTTGGTATGATTTACTTTCCTAATGGCCAATCATCTAACTCTTTATATATTTGTTTGTTTGCCTCTGTGTTTCTTTTTCTTGTATGTCAGTGTATGTGCAAGATGGTTAGGGTTTGGTTGGTTGGGCACACTTTAAGTTTTTGGGCCAGATACCATGCTAAAAAAGTAGGTGTTGAAAATGATTTAGGTTTGAAAGGATTTGAACTAACATGGATTGGTGAAAGAGGTTTGACATAGTCTCCTTTACTTCCTCTACTTTCTTTTGTTAGTAATTATGACCACCCCCAATTTATGGTCAGCCACTGTGGTGTCAAAAATATCGGACACTTTGGAAATTGAGAGGAAGGAGACATTTTCCATCTTAATGTCTATGTTTCAGAACACACATTTTGTGTTCTCAAATATTTGTGAAGACAAAAGTGGAAGTAGTCTACTGTAAAAGCTGTTAAGTTTAAAAAGACTGGAAGGCATGCAAACAAGGCAGTGTCAGCATTCCTTGATGATCATAAAATGACTTCCCTTTTTCTTTTAAATTATAAAATACAGCAATACAGCACTGTATCATCCTGAAAGTATACAGTTTTCAACCTATGGAAACTGGAAACTATATTTTAATTTCAAACCTAAAAACTTGCCTTGATAAACATTTATAAATATATTTAGTAAAAAAACACAAAGGGTCTTTTAAGAACCACCCTATATTATTCCAAATTTATTTTTATCATAGATACATTTTTTCATTAGATTTCAATAGGTACTGTGTTACTTTCTAGATGCTTTTGAGAATATACCACGGTACATCATAAATATTTGACAAAATATTTACATCAATAAAAATACTTTCCCCTAAATCTACGGACTTTGCTAAAGTCCCTCATTTCTCCCTATACATTACACAAAGAGTAATAAGCTAAAGTTGCCGTTAATATTTGATATTATATATAGTTATAGGCACATTATAGTTTTATAGTTAGAAAATAGAAATGCGTTGCTAATGATCTCACATATTACATCACTCATGACATGGTCAGTGACATGACTGATGACATCTCAAATGACATCACTGAGGACATCATCGAGTGATAGAGAGTGTTTTCTAAAGGTTTTTGTCTGTTATCAGTGTGTGAGGGGGTATCTGACTGACTGTACAGGTGTGTGAGTGGCTGTATGGGTTTATACGTGGGTATATGAGTAACTGTGTGGGTGATTTAGTTGCTGTCTGAGTGGCTATATTGGTGAGTGAGTGGGTGTGTCAGTGACTGTATGGGTGAAAGAGTGGGTATCTGAATGGCTATATGAGTGAATGACTGGGTGTGTAATTGGCTGTATGGAGTGAGTTTCTGTTGAGTGATTGTTCTGTTAAGTAAGTTGGTGTGTGAGTGGCTGTATGGGTGAGTGAGTGGCTGTGTGAGTGGATGTATGGATGTATGAATGAGTATGTAAGTGGTTGTGTGGGTGTGGGTGTGAGCTGTATGGGTGAGTTAGTGGCTCTGTTCAGAGGCTGTATGGGTGAGTGAGAGGGGATGTGAGTTGCTGTTTAGATTAATAACTGAATGTATCAGTAGATGTATGTGTGAGTGTGTGGCTGTGTGAGTGGTCTGGTTTTATGATCGGGTTCTATGAGTGAGTGAGTGGGTGTGTGAGTGGCTCTGTGAATCAGTGAGTGGTTGTGTGGGTGAGTGAGTGGGCATAAGAGAGGTTGTATGGGAATATGAGTGGGCATTTTCAGTGGTTCTGTGCATGATGTCATCAGTGATACCATTTGAGATGTCATGAGTGATATCCTTGACCATGTCATGAGTGACGCAATATGTGATGTCATACGCAGTGCACTGCAGGACATAAGTTATGCTTAGCTCAGGTAACTATAACTGCTGAATTTCACTAGTTTTGTTCTAGTGAAATCTGAGCCTAACTATAACATCCCTGTAACCTTTGTTTCTTCAGTGAATTTTCACGTTTTTTTAAATTATAGTTCCTAACTATAACGTCCCTGTAGCCTTTGTTTTTGTCACTGACTTTCTTAGGTTTTTTCTCTTTTATTTCATAACTATAACGTCCCTGTGACTTCTGTTTTTTCAGTGAAGTGCCCCCAAGCCCCATAGCGGAGGCCAACAGGGGATGGGGCCCTGCTGGGGCCCCTCAAAGTCCCTTTCCGTCTGCCTGTACATATCGGTCGGACCGCCATGTACAGGCCAAGGGAAATGGACATCGTAATCCCTATGGCAGTGCCTGAGCAGGCACACCCCTACTGTAGGGATTGCGGTCTGGCCGCTGCCCCGATGGGTTCCTTGAGCCCGTTGGAAAAGCAGTGGTCTATCCCTATGACTGATGCCTCCAACTGCTGGATCATAATCCGGTGTTTGGACTGCTTCTATGGATGCGATGGGAGAGGCACTGATGGGCTGTCGGTGGTGGGCTCACCTCCATCATAATGAGGCCCTAAGTGTATGAGTGAGTAAATGAGTGTCTCAGTGGGTGTATGAGTAGGCTTGTAAGTGGGGTGAAAGAGTATGAGTGTGATGTACGTGGGTTTATGAGTGTCTGAGTGGGTCTGTGAGTCTCTGATAGGGGTGGGTGGTAAACACCACTCTGTCATAAGAGGTTTGCCACTCCGCGCTCTGCTTAGAATGCAGTTTTGTTTCCTAACTGCAACCACTAACCTTTGACACTAAGTGTGTGAGTGAGTGAATGAGTGTCTCAGTGGGTGTATGAGTGTCTGAGTAGGTTTGTAAGTGGGGGTGAGAGAGTATGAGCGGGCTGTAAGTGGGTATATGAGGGTCTGAGTGGGTCTATGAATGGGTGTGTGAGTCTCTGATGTGGTGGGTGGTAAACTCTGCTCTGCCGGCGGAGTTTGTGGAGTTTTGCCACTCGGTGCTCTGCTTGGAATGCAGAGTTTGGCAAAAACTCATAGTTTACTGGTGCTCTCACACCTAGACTTCATCCCTTAACCAGTAGAGCACCAGGATGCCCCTTTCAAGAGTGGTTGAGAAAGGGGGTGGGGCCTCCAATGAGATCTGAGCTATCCCGCTGAGGGGGCTTACCTGTGGCAACAATAGGGGTTCATTGCCCAAACAACCCTGAGCAGCCAAGGGGACTTCATCCCCCAACCAATAGTGCACAAGGAGGCCCCTTTGCAAATCAGTTGAGAAAGGAGGCAGGACCTCCGACAAAGTCTCAGCAGTTCCGGTGTGGGGGACTTGCTTCTGGCACAATAGGAGTTCTTGGCCCCCAATGACCCTCAGCTGCCAAGGGGACCTCATCCCCCAACCAGTAGTGCGTCAAGAGGCCACTTGCAGAGTGGTTGAGAAAGGGGGTGGGGCCTCCGAAGAGGTCTGAGAAATCCCGCTGTGGGGATCTTACTTGTGGCAACAATCGGGGTTATTGGCCCCCAATAAACCCTCAGCAGCCAAGGAGACTTCATCCCCAGCCAGTAGTGTGCTAGGAGGCCCCTCTGCAGAGTGGTTGAGAAAGGGGGCAAGGCCTCACATAAGGTATGAGCAATCCCTCTAGTGGGGTTTACTTGTGGGTATTATTTAGCTCCGGGGAGGTGGTGATCCCCAGGGCTTGAGGGGGGTCTCCCCTGCCCCCCATTAATCTTTTTTTAGCTCTGAGGAAGTGGTGGTCCTCGTGGCGCAATGAGCCTCAAGAGGGAACCCTGTGTGCCCCCTCCTTAAAAATTTCTACAAGCCTGCATGCCTCCCGGACCTGGCCCACCTGGGAGCTACATTGTGTCTTTTTTGGGCAGGAGCCTCACATCCAGCACGACTCCCCCAAAACCTAAATATAAGAGCCCTGGGGTGTTAGGGTATTCCTACCCTGTCCCATTCTCTTTTATTTTTACAAAAGTGCTATTTTCACCATGGCGGGGTCACTCTGGCTCCCAAGGACCAGGTCTATGGGATCCCGGTATGCCTACCTTATCCCTTTTTTCAACTTTTTTTTCTGGGACTCGACTGAAGCCGAGTTCCAAGATGGATGCCAACACTTCCTGGTTGAAGTGTTGGCAGCCAATCATAATTTCACCATGTGGACTGTTGGATCATCAGAGAATTTGCGTCCCTATATAAAATTTGTCTTTCCCTTAATTTCTGAAAAACGACTGTACAGATTTACACCAAATAACAACAAGCATTTGCAATGCAACAGTTCTCACAATTGTGACATTTTGAGCTATTGGCATTGTAAATGGCAATGCCTTTTATAATAATAAAATGCATTGTCATTTACAATACCAATAATTCAAAGCTTGGCAAAAGCAAGACCTATTGTATTGCAGAGCGTGGTGTCCCTGAAGTGGGTGTTGTGCTCACCATTGAAGTTTAAACAAAAAATGTAACAGAGCGTGATGACCCTGAAGCGAGCACCACGCTCACCATTAAAGTTTTTTTTTAAAACAGCGTGGTGTCCCTGAAGCGGTCACCACGCTCACCATTGAAGTTTTTTTTAAAACAGCGCAGTGTTCCTGAAGTGCTTAGCATTCAAGTTTAACAAAAAAAAAAGCTGAAAGAAGGCGCGGTATCCCTGAAGCGGACGCCGATTCAGCATAAAAGTGTTATACAATAATAAGCTTCTGTCACTCTCCCGTGAGTGCTGTGGGGGTAGGGGGCAGCCACTCTTAAAGTTAGAGTGGCATAGCGCTTTATACAAGAATCGCCTGCCATTGTCCTGTGTGGGCGCGCTGCGAAAGCAAAAAGCAGCCGCCATTGTCCCCATTATTCAATAAACAAAATATTGCTCACTGACATATAATGCAGACCATGTAACAAGCCAAGTAAAAGGTCCAATCGTTCTGGGAGGTAACAAATCCAGACAAGGCGGTACCAAGGAGGGACTAACAAGCCTAATAACGAATTGGAAGCTAGTGTTTACGAAGGACAATGTTACAAGCCAATTAAAAATATGGGCGGAGAGTGGGCGGTGCTTCAAGTCCATACCCCAATACTACATGCCTCGCAGCAGTGTATGCGCTGCCCAGGCTCGACCTAAAAACGTCTTTAGACTGTCATGTGAACATGAGGATGACAGGCAATTTTACTTATAGTTTAGTCCTGCATACATCAACGAGTAAGACCGTAAGGTTCACAGCAAACAAGAGGTTATCAAACAAACTACACTGGGCCCTTACAGCATCCTGTGATCTACTATACATACAGTCAGAGATGGCTTTTACTAAGATAGCGCCCTGGGCCGAGAGAAATGTGGCACCCTTGCTGATGCTAGCGAATTAAACGAGGCAGCAGACATTCTACAATGAAGCCTATGGGATAATAACTATCGTTCTGGGTGACAATGCACTGAAAACCACAATATTTACTGTAACGTTACTATACTGTACCAGAATGGACGGGTTCACACTGACCTGTAACGGCGAACTCTATTACGGTACACATACACCTATCACTCTGACAGTTGCATACCTATGATAGACTACACCACAGTAACTAACTGTGCATCACAGAGCACCATCTCTAGACTGAATTAGAAGGATGGGGTAGTCACAAGGAGAATCCGCGGAACCATTTAAAGACATACATTCCGATATTGGCAACTTAAGATTCTGGCCTGACGAAGATCGAACAAAACACCATGAAGCACCGAAAAACAACTAAGTCTTTACTTGAAATCTGCCACAAAGCCCTCAATGACCTATACGAAAGGTAATTTCCCTGCTGTAGACAGCCTCGATTTGACTGATCCCATCCCCTCAATCAGGGCTTCAGGAAGTTACTCCTCTCCCCCGCTGATAAACAAGGTTCGTCAGATGTTACTTATTCATGATATTTCACCTACCATGGATGACTTTTCCTTACTCCAAGGTTTCTCCTTTCTCTTAACGATTCGCCCATTATTAGACTAAACAGCACCTTCACCTAAAAGCATCTACTGAACTGGATTTTTTTAGCCCTCCCAGGTGACGTGATGTCCCACACACTAAAACCCTCCACATATGATCCTCCCGACAACCCAGCTAGCTTCGCTGTGATTTGCTCTCAGACACCTTGGGCAATGTCTCTGTAAGTGATCCACATCTTTGACTTTTATGCATTATCCTCTTAATGTCACGATTGCTCACCTGATTATGAGGGGCAGCTGTTACTTTATGTTGGGTTGTATGTACATAGCATGGCTCTCTGCGCCTCTCGTGGCCTTAGGGAATTTCTACCACCGCGGGGGTTCCAGAACGAGAAGTGCGGGAAAGAAACGGTTAGTCCTGTGGTTGGACGGTTCTGCTGTTCGTTGCTCCTGTCTTGTTTGCAATAAATATACATAAGAGACTTACCTGCTGTCTTCTTTTCACTGGCGATGAGTTTCCTGTTGCTATCAAGACGTCCACTCATTCAGATCCTGCAGCATCTTCTACGTGAGCCTGCCTTTAGCCAACGACCCGGAGCATCGAACCTAATTGAAGTTGTCGGAGCAGTGAACTTATGGAAATTGTCCTGCTGGCACATGTTTGAATCCTCAGCTTCTTTAGAGGTACTGTGTAGTTTTCGTGGGAGGTCCCGCATCCCGCTGTCACCATAGGCCCTGGCGCGTGCTTCCCGGACTTTGCCTGACCTTTCTCTTCCACCATTGGCCCTACGTGCATTGGCCACGCACGTCAGGAACGTCTCCGGCAGCCAATTTGAGCCTCGCATTCTCCAGTCCTACATAACGCGTACGCATACGTGTTACCATTTGTTACCTGATTTTGTGTACTCCAACGTATCGTACCTTCACGCACGCAATAACGGCAGACATATTGTGTTCCGCCTGATTTTACTTGTCTTTGGCTTCACCATTTTGTGCACATTTTCGCACACAACGTCAGCAGCCGCCATATTGTGTTTATGCCTGACCTTGACTATCCTGGACAATTTACCGGTTTTCACCTTATCATGTCTCCCCACATCCTGTGAAATTATGCACACAGCGTCGGCAGCCACATTGTGTTTCTGCTTTAACCGTTTGGCCATGATATTTTGTTATGCACTCAACATTAACTGTTACTCCTAGTTTGTCAATTGCACCAATCTCAGCAATTTTGCAGTGTGCAAATTTCACGGTGACACACACACCTTTTACTACTGTGTGTCATTTACCTCACTACATCGATATCATCATTTTTTATCGCCAATACAACCGTGACACACACACCTTTTCTACAGTGTGTCATTTCCTTACTTCGGTGATACACTCACAGTGTGTGACTTTTATTGGAAGAATACACTATTTCTGCTCTCATTCACTCATTTGGTTACCTCCTTCAGACATGCAACAATCTTTATTACCTTTACCAGCGCTTGCACCCAATCCGGCTTCTCCTGAATCTGATTGGGAAAAATAGAAAGAAAGCTTTGAGGCATACTTAGATGCCCTTGATGGTGACTCCTTTACGCACAAAAAGAAGTTCGCAATTTTAAGGCATTGCCTAGGTTCATAAGGTCGCAGTATCCTTAAACATATTCCTAAAGTTTTAGCTTTGTTTATTGATGGTGAAGGTGACGGTGTTGAAGACGAATATGCCACAGCCATTAAATCTCTTGACACTAGGTCCAAAGCATGTAAGAATGTCACATTAGAAAGGCACAAATTCTACAAAGGAGCAGTCTGCATCTAGTTATGTAGGTGCTTTATGCATTCTAGCAGTTTCATGCGAATATAATGCATTTTAGGAAGAAATGATTAGGGATCAGCTCGTAAAGAAAACCAATAATAAAAAAGTTCAAGAGGCCCTTTCGTCTAAACCTGAGTTCACTCTACAAAAGGCGTTGGAGATAGCCACAGGGATTGAGAGCACTACTTCTTATCTGGAACAAATGTCGATTTCCAGCACGAGTTCTCCAACACAAAATGTTTTAACCATCAAAAGCTAATACAAAACCTCAAAGGAGAAGCCATGTCAAGAAAGAACTGAAGGATATGTGAGAACTGGCACCAGACCTACTAATAAATGTGAATGTTACTGTTGCGGCAGCACTTCTCACCTTGGGAATGCCAGATTCTGCCCTGTTTTAGACAAAACCTGTGCCAAATGTTTTAATAAGGACATTTTTCCAAAGTTTGTAAATCTAGCGGCAGACCATCTGTTAATCCAGATTCTTCATCCAAGAAAGTCCTCAACGTTGAGCAGCTCACGGGAGAGTCGTCTTCAAGTGAAGAGGACCAAATGTGCTTAATAACAGAGTCACAGTGCACTGATGTTGTCTCTGCTATTTTGTGAGAAATAAAGCGACCCTTATGTTCCCTGGCTGTCAACGGAAAGGATGTTAAGATGTTGGCTGACTCGGGATCCCCTTTCACACTTATAAGTGACAAAATATGGGAAGTTTTGTTTCAGTCTCAAGGGTTTGTTTTAAAGCATTCGTTAGTTCGTCCAGTTGGTTATGGTGGTAAAATCGAAGTGTTAGGTGAATTTCATGCCAATTTATGTTTCAAAGGCAATAGTGCTCAAGGTGTTGTGTATGTAGCTAAGGATGATGCCTGTTTGTTGGGGTGGCATGACCAAGGTAACCTGGGAATTGTTTTGGACCCCAATGATCCTCCCCAAGTTATCTTAAAGAAGGATTTGGTTTGTGTACAAACCATCAAGGAGGAAACATGGGAGTCTGTGTACCCTAAAAATGTTAATGAAAAGTTAGGTCTATATAAAGGATTTAAACATAAGATCAGATTGCTTGATAGTGCCAAACCAGTGGTGCACAAAGTTCGCAGGGTACCCCTGGCTTTGCGCGATGCACTAAAAAAAGAATTGGATAAACTATGTTCTAGCGATGTCATAGAACACATTGAATCACCCGATTGGGTTTCCCCCATTGTTTTAGCCAGGAAAGCCAATGGGGCATTGCGCATGTGTGTTGATCTTTGCGATTTGAATCGCCACATCTGGGTTGATCAACACCCATTGCCCAACATCACTGAGATGACAACTACTCTCAAGAAGGGTAAGTTGTTTAGCTTACTCGACATGACATCTGCTTATCATCACATTGATTTGCATCCCAATTCCTGGCACTATACTGCGTTCATCACCCGGAAGGTTTGTTCCAATATAAACACATGCCTTTTGGACTTGCTTCCACAGTCTTTCAAAGGATTGTGGAGAGCATGTTTAAAGGCATTCCTGGGGTGATGGCGTTCCAAGATGATGTGTTGGTGTATGGTTCCGATCGAGATCAACACAATGAAAGATTGCATATTGTCTTTTCTATTTTACAGGAAAAAGGTGTCACCCTGAGCCTTGAAAAATGTAAATTCAATGTGACCTCCGTGGATTATTTAGGATACAAATTATCTGCTAAGGGTGTTGAGCCTAAAGCCAGTTTGGTTAAGGCAATAGAGAATTTTTGTGCACCTGGTGACAAAGATCAGTTAAGATCCTTCATGTGACACATTGAGTTTTATGCTAGATTTGTGCCTAATTGTTCCACCAAAACCTTTCATATGCGGAATCTTCTTAAAAAGAATGTCATTTTCAAATGGAGTACTGAGTGTGCTGAAGAATTCCAGTTGATCAAAAAAGAAATTGCACATGCCATTCCTCTCAAGCCTTTTGACGTCAATGACCACACTATAATCATGACTGATGCCAGTGAGAAAGGCCTTGGCGCTGTACTCATGCAACATAGTAATGGGAGGGATGAGGTAGTAGCTTTTGCTTCCAGAGGTCTCAGGGGTGCGGAAGGTACGTGTCAGGGCTCAAGCTTCCTGTACCATCAAATGGCCCCACTGTGATAACAACTGCCTTTAATTCTCCTTGTGGTCGCGCTTATCTATCTTGGAATTCCTCATGCTCGACCTCTGCAGTTTATTTGTTTTCTTTTTGTGATACCAACAAATCTGCATTCTGGATTACTTTATTTGGCAAACATTTCAGCATATCAGATTATTTTTGTGTGACAAAGCACACCAGGATATTGGACTATTTCTCTATCACTGGAATTACTGGCCACTTACTACAAACTACAACTGACTGTGAAAGACTAAGAAGGCTTTGCCTGTTTTGCCTTACGTTATCGCAGTCTATCTCTTAATATTCTGGAGACTCTAGCTGGTAAGTGGAATCTATATCTCTGCAGAACAGGCACGTTATTGTAAACTAAAGTCTGTTATAGTAAAGTTGGGTAAAGAAATTCATGAGAGTTGTTTTCTGCTTTCTTCCTTAGACTGATACTCATGATCATCTCCTTTGATCCGAAATCCTTGAGTCTCTGGGGGAATTAAGAAGTGGCCGTTTATTTTGGATTTATTCCCCATATCTCCTTAGGTTAGCCTTCTTGTATGAGATTTACCACTTACCATATTAGGGGCTGTCTTCGGGAGTGTGGGGAGTTTCTCTTCGTTCCTGTGGATTGGGAACAGTTCCAGGTTTGTGATTCCCGCAACACTACGTACTCCGTGATAGAACGCAAAGCGCTGGCTTGCTGGTGGGGCATTGTCCATTTTAAACAGTAGCTATGGGGCTCCAAGTTTACTGTAAGAGTGGACCACAAACCTTTGGTCCAGCTATTTACCACCAAGGGGGGAGACAAAGCAACTCCTCGGATTGCCAAATGGCAATATAGACTTTTAGAGCATAACTTCAATGTCGAGTATATTCCCGGAATAAGAAACATCTTAGCAGATTGTTTGTCCAGGTATCCCAGTGGTACAGATGATGTGGGTGATTATGAAGATAAGAATTTTGAATCTGAGATTTTTTGTCACGCCATGTCTCATTCAGTTGGCGCTATTTTGGAAAGCGAATGGCGAGATGCGTATGATATTGACTTAGACTTTAAGAAGCTTATGGATGTAGTTCACTCAGGTTGGACTAGAAAATGTTCACAGGATGATGTCATCAGTAAATTCAAGCCGGTCTTTGATGAACTCTCTGTTGTCAATGGTCTCCTGCATCGTTCTTCCTTACTTGTAGTTCCCATGAGCATGAGAGACAAAGTTCTTACCCTGGTTCACGAAGGCCACATTGGCATGCGTGCCATGAAAAGAAGGATCAGAGAACACTTTTGGTGGCCTGGCCTAGACAAGCAAGTAGAGCACTGTGTGAGAGATTGCTTATACTGTGTCGTAAGTGACAAGTCTCAGGTGACAGTTCCCAGTCCTGTTGAGGCTGTTGACGTTGCTTCCAAGGCTTGGTCCAAACTGGTCATTGATATTATTGGTCCTTTGACATTGTCTGACAAAGGTGTTCCCAAATATGGTTTAGTTTTGATGGATTACTACAGTCGCTGGCCAGAGTTAAAGTTTGTAAAAGTTCCCACCACTGCTTGTGTGATAGAATTCCTTGAGTTCTTGTTTGCAAGAGAAGGTGTGACCGATGAGGTGGTTTCAGAATATGGTTGTCAATTTACTTCTTCACAATTTGAGAAGTTTTTAGACTTCATGGGTATTAAACACATTAAAATCTCACTTTACCACCATAGAAGTAATGGTCTTGTTGAGAGATTCAATAGAGTGATCAAGGATAACATACAATTATCTAAAACCAGTAATTTAAATTGCAAGAATGAACTGATAAATTTGTTGTGGGCTGTGCTCACCACCCCAATTCTAATACTGAGGTTTCTTCATTCATTTTACTGAGGGGCCGTCTTCCATCTTCAAAGTTATTGAGGAAGTGAATGGGTGTGTTTGAATTAACAGTAGCAAAGATGGAAGAGGTAAGCAGCAAAAGAGTAGAAGCCCAGAATAAATACATTCAACCTAGATCTAGGGAGCTGAGAGTGAAAGCTGGAGATCGAGTTAGGGTCAAATGTCCCCGGATTTTGCCCAAAGGTGAATCCAAGTTCTTTGATCTCAAGTCTGTTGTGAAAGTTAACAAGAGTGCTGTACAGTTGGAGGATGGGAGGTGGTGGAACAAAAACAAGATTTCAGTTCCTAAGACACCTCACAATTTGACGCCCAATTATTTTGCGTTTCGCACTAATCAAGGTGGGGTGTGTCATGATTCTAATACCTGTGTCCCTTCCTCCAGGGCAACAAGATTACCTAACAAATTTCATGACTATGTTATGCATTAATATGTCCTATACTTTGGTTATCTTGGCCATGTTGTTTTCTTATTGTGAACCCATGTATTATATTTTTACTTTATGTTTCTCTTTCTTTTGTTTCATTTGTATAGGGGGAAGATGTGTTGGGCTGTATGTACAAAGCATGACTCTCTGCGCCTCTCGTGGCCATAGGGAGCTTCCACCACCGTGGGGTTCCAGAACGGGAAGTGCAGGAGAGAAACCATTATTCCTGTGGTTGGACGGTCCTGCTGTTTGTTGCTCCTGTCTTGTTGGCAATAGATATACATAAGAGACTTACCTACTGTCTTCTTTTCACTTTACTCCCACTAGCATCGCTCTCCTGTGCCGCCATCTTCATTGCTCTGTCACGACTCACTGGACAGTTCTCGCGAGAATCCAGAGATGCCGGCACCAGGTCACACCG
Source organism: Triturus cristatus (assembly GCF_964204655.1). Classification (NCBI taxonomy): domain Eukaryota; kingdom Metazoa; phylum Chordata; class Amphibia; order Caudata; family Salamandridae; genus Triturus; species Triturus cristatus. Next base: position 21,754,291 of record NC_140584.1, read on the forward strand.
AACGACTTCCAGGCAACGTAAAGAAAAGTTATTAGCAAGGGAATTTAGGGAAGGGAGCGCACATAGGGGAAGCTAGAAATGTATTTCATGTAATTTATGCGTGGTGACATGAAAACCGCCTTCTTTTGAAGGGATACTCAATGAGTCCTGGAAGCGCATTCCAGAAATGTATTTATTAACTCCTGAATTGGTAACAAGTGACTTTTCTTTGTCTGCCCTTTACAGCAGACTTCAGCCTTCCAATTCCATCTGCCATCCTAAAGCACCTTCTTCAATTCCATGACATCACAATGTGTCCTTGTGTAATGTAACGTAACTGGTGCTCATGTGAAGCGATCCATTACCTTCCGGTCGAGTTTGCGCTATATAGAACTGCAAAAAAAAAATTGCATGTCCCTGGCTGGTCACAGCAACATTGGTCGCATTCAGTGCTAATAGACGGCTCTTACCATTCCACTGCGCTCTGCTCCGGGCGAAAACAGGATGTGGCCACATTCACAGTCAGTCTCAGAGAGCTGCCATCATGGCCACAGCTAGACCTGAATAGCCCATGCACGTTGTGGTTCTGATTGACCAGTGAGTCGCAAGTCACAACGGAGGCAGTCGCCTAAAGGGGTCCGCGGCAGGTTCTTCCATCCTACAGCATTCCTCACGGCACATGAAGAAGAGGCAGACTTTAGCGGACTTAGGTGCGGGGAGCCGCCTTCTTGGCCATATCGAGATCGACCCAAAGTACACCTACCTTGTAACTACCAAGTAAAGGGGCCAGTAGCCATGGGAGGATACAATGACAACATGGCCGTACTAAGGAGGGACTAAAAAGCCTATTTAGGAATCAGAAGACAGCATTTATGAAGGACAAAGACACAAACCAATAAAAAATATGAACGGGGAGTGGGAGGGCCTTCTCTCCCGTACTAAACTACCACAGATCATCCCCTGAGCAGGGCTTGCGCGCTTGCTCAGGCTCAATCTAAAAATGGTCAATGGAAAAAAACACAGGTCAGTCAAAGCACTGGGCATTATCTTTACAAAAGGAAGATCCCACAGCCGACTATTGTTGAGCACATCAATATTATAGTCCCATAAGTCAAAGAAAGTCCTGTGCCAGACGTCTCTAAGACCTGCTGTGGAAAGGTCTTACTGGAAAATCCAGAGAAAAATTCTTGAAAAGAAAATGGAGGCGGCACCAGGAATAAAGTTACATATCCAAAGAAGGCATCTTATTTCATGAAAATCCTTTATTCCTTAATCATCTTCATAAGACAATAGATGTACACATGACAACAGCCAACGCGTTTCGTTCCAGAGGATGGAACTTCATCAGGGCTGAAAATAACACAGGACAACGTATAAAAAACTCACAAAGTAACATACATAAAAAAATAATAACATACATATATATACAAATATATACAAATACAAATGTATAAAAGATACAAAAAGGACACATGTAAACATTTTACTCCTGTAAACAGCTTGACTCAAAAATAACTCTACAATTGTAGAGCCCAGTAAATGAATCACTTAATAATTTAAAGTGCATGAGATCCAAAAAAGGTATGTATATATATATAGGCAGCACATTCGTTATTTTACAGCGTAGTTTTGAGTGGATGTCCTAGGGCGAATTTATAATGTCCCAATAGGAAGGCAGCACATTCGTTATTTTACAGCAATACTTTTATATTATAGGAATAATTAACAAATATAACCCGTTATGGATGACATTATTATAATATCTATGATCACTTGACATTAGAAATGTTTACATTTTAGCTTATATCGGCTAATTTGTCTATCTCCCAACGATACAATTGGGCAGTTTAACCAGGTGGGGACTGTATTTAGTCTACTGTAGTAATGAACCTTCAGTTTAGCTAGTATAGCTGTGCGATCTTAATTGTTAAGTCCCAGCTGTTTATGACTCTTTTAACGCTGAGGTTGGGATGTGGCATAACTATACCATTGTAATTACTATGGAAATGAAATCATTATGTGATTTTGAAATGTATACTGTTTTTATTATTTTTAGGTAATCTTTGTTGAAGTTATACTCACACACTTTGTGGTTTACAGCTCTACATTTTCATGGTGAGATTTTGAGTTATTAGTTTACATGAAATCACCTTATTGATGAGGTATATCGTCATACATTATGACGTTGGTTTCTTCATGTTTCTGGATATTTGGGGTCTTTATCCTTTCCAATTTTTTCTGTTTTTCCGGTTATTTCATATTGTGGCCTTTCTTCTTTTTTACTAAGCGTTTCTTCCCGTTTTTTCCTCCCCTCTCTCTTTTCAAGAGTATCAACAAATAATAGTCAATACGAAACATCTTTCAAACCAACTATTCAAATGGCAATATAACTAATAGTTTATATATATATTTTTTTTTTTACGTCAGGAACATGCCATTCTTTTGGCTTTTTAAAAAAAAAATGTATGTGTATTGTTATATATATACATACCTTTTTTGGATCTCATGCACTTTTAATTATTAAGTTATCCATTTACTGGGCTCTACAATTGTAGGGTTATTTTTGAGTCAAGCTGTTTACAGGAGTAAAATGTTTACATGTGTCCTTTTTGTAACTTTTATACATTTGTATTTGTATATATTTGTATATATATATGTATGTTATTATTTTTTTATGTATGTTACTTTGTGAGTTTTTTATACGTTGTCCTATGTTATTTTCAGCCCTGATGAAGTTCCATCCTCTGGAACGAAACGCGTTGGCTGTTGTCATGTGTATATCTATTGTCTTATGAAGATGATTAAGGAATAAAGGATTTTCATGAAATAAGATGCATTCTTTGGATATGTAACTTCATTCCTGGTGCCGCCTCCATTTTCTTTTCAAAAAGCACTGGGCATTATATTTAGAATCCCATTTCACTCACAAAGCACTGGTAACTGTGCAATGTCAATCTAAAACATGAATTAGAATCCGTACAACCAAAAACCAGCAAGGCCAGAATAGGAGGTCACAACAAGGAACAATAAACCTAGAATATAAGGTTCAGCGAGGACAGGTGCTGATGTAATCTCTGCAGACCGACAGAGGTGACCCATTGGACCTGCTCCTTGGCAGAGGGGCAGATCAGCTGCTGGGAACGCTGCATGGATGTGTGATGGTGACGGCTCTCTAGCAGCATTGCTATGCCAGCCCCTGCTCTGCAGCTCGATTGCAGTCAGTTATGCAGCTGTGTTGCAGCCAGGAGCATTGCTTTCTTTGGTGCAGAAAGTGCAGTGGCACTGGGGCCAAGAGGCAGTTCTTCAGTTGGAATGCAATAACACACTGCAGTCCCAGTACAGCCGCTGGATCACAGTGCGAGTTCAACAGCTCTACTGCAGTGTCAGTACTGCTCCTGAACGTCGGTTTCAGTTTGCTTGCTGGTTTTCACTGTTTAGTTCTGCAGCTGAAATGCAGTGACGCACTGCAGCCCTAGCACTGCGCAGCATTGCAGTGCAAGTTAAACAGCTGGATTGCAGTGTCAGTACTGCTGTTGAACGTCGGTTTCAGTTTCCTTGCTAGTTTGTACTGTTAGTTCTGCAGCTGTAATGCAGTGTCAGCACTGTGGCTGAGTTAGAGTGTCAGTTCCAACGCTGGGCCACTCAGTTCTGTAGTTGAATTCAAGTGTTACGTCAGATGCAGAATAGCAGCCACCATCCTGCTGCTGGATTCCAGTATTGACACTGCTCCTGGTTTGCAGTGTCAGAAAGGCAGGTGGATTGCACGACCAGAACTTCTGCTGAATTGCAATGCAAATTATGCTGCTAATTTGCAGTGCCAATGCTGCAGTTTGACTGCAGCGCCATTTGTGCAACTTACTGGATTGCAGACACAGCACTGCTGCTGAGTTATACTGTCAGCTGAATTGCCACCAAAGCACTGCTGCTGTGCTGCAGTGTCAGTTCTGCAGCAGGAGTGCCACCAGAGCACTGCTGTTGTGGTGCAATGTCAGTTCTGCAGCTGGATTGCATTGCAAGTAATGCTATTATAGTTCAGTGTTGGTTCTTCAGCTGGATTGACACCAGAGCACTGCTTTGGTGCAGTGTCAGTTCTGCAGCTGGATTGCCACCAGAACATTGCTGGTGTGATGCATGGCCAGTTCTGCAGCTGGATAACACTGCAAGTATTGCTGCTATTGTGCAGTGTCTATTGTTCAGCTGTGTTGCCACCAGAGCACTGCTGCTGTGGTGCAGTGTCTGGTCTGAAGCTGGATTCCCACCAGAGCACAGGTGGATAGTACCATAGAGGCGTGAATTGGATGGCTGAACAGTAGAGTACAGACATACTTTGGGTGCATTGGGCTCCTAACACCCTGGGGTCTAGGGGCCATTGGACCTGCTGAACTAATGACAGCTACACCCCGGCTGCAGAGTGTCCTGTAATATTCATTTATCTCAATATGTTCCTCGCTCTTGGAGCTGGGAGAGGACTCGATAGCACACCATACGTTCCTTGTTTATTTTACATATTTACATCAGTCACATTTGTAGTAAATATACTCACAAGTTCGCAGCATAGGCAGGTGAAGTAATTTGACCAGAATCAAGTGATTTGGGGGTGAAGCGCGATGCTGGGATAATGTTGTAACATGAAAAGGACTTGCATCCCCCTCCATGCACACTCTCACCCTTTTGGAAATAAATGACGTCATTTCCTTGTGTGAATCTAGTTAGCTCTCTTGCCATACAGCATAATGCGCAAATGTAGCGGGGGTCGTTGTCCAAGACTGACATGATGCCAAGGTCACGACTTTCACGTCATGTGGATTATCAGAGCCATTTGCCACCTCGCCTATTTCAATGAAGCCACCAGTGCCAGAAGGCATGGGCAGGATAAGATGCGCCAGTCTCTCCCCACTTCAGCTTCTAGGCACGTAGTAATCTGGACCCAAAATATGCAACTTGGGCTAAAATGTATATATTTTTTAAAGGAAGGCAGATATTATATCCAAGGGAAGGTTACAAACATATGCAACTTGGGCTAATATTAATTTTTAAAAGGAAGGCAGATGCTATTGGTGCAGATTAGGGCATATAAATTCTCCCTACTTCCACGGATAGAGTAATTTCACAGATACACGCACATGCACTCATCATACACTTGGGCCCATTTCACTAACATACGCTCGATTCACTAAACCTGTGGAAGAAAACCCCTAAACACCCTAAATCTACACTAAGGTCGATAAGACCTAATTGACACTGTTTTGAGTCATGATATAAACAATAAACCACATTAGAGTACTCAATAATTGACAAGAAATAACCACCAACACTGTATTTAAAATAATGGTATTTTATCTAAAATTAGTCAAAGAAAATCAATCAAAGTAAATCATTATTCTCATAATTACCTATTCTAGCTAAATGTCATGAATGGGTCAGGACAGGTCTCTCAGTAGAAGTCTCCTAAGTCGCCGTCCTTACAGCATCGATCCTCACCAACGCAGGTTTGGGAAGAAGTGGCCTTAGACCCTCTCTAGGCTAACAATATTTATAATGAATCTAACAAATTAAAGAAACATAAAATGTTCTTAACGTCCGCTGAACCGCTGAGCAAAGCGAGCAGGAAAGGATGTAGCATCGCTACATTTGGAAAATCTCCGCTCAGAAAAATCACAAAAATAAAAAGACGGAAGACGGAAACTCGAGTTTTACAAATGTTTCTTTTACGTTCTCATTTCCTCGGAACCAGCGCTGCAATCACAAAGTTCATTGTGGCTCCCTTGTCCTCCAAGGACACTTGGACATTCGCCCAGAGCTGCTGTCCTCACGGAAAGTTTTAAACCAGGCGAAGACTGTGGTCAGATGACTCTCGACCATATTCAGCAAGGCCTTCTCATCATGATTCGACTACTTGAGCGCAGGCTTTAAACGGCGGCCATTTTTTGGTAGGCAAAACCGTACCATCTTAATTAAAAGAGACAAAAACAACGTTACCACAGCATAGTGATTAAACAGTGTTAACCCCACTAATACCCTTATGTGTATGTAATTATCTAGCCTTTGCAACACAAAAAAGCATTAGTACACATTATTTCAAAAGCGTTTGTGCTTTAAATAAACAGCACTCAGCATTTAATTAAACCCGCACATTATTAATAAGCAACATGAACGCATTCTCACGTGTAGTTTTTCTCTTGTTAGTTCGTATTGATTAATCAGAACATTCACACAAAACAAATAATTAATAATTACAAGTTAATATTTTTAATTCTCGACATATAGACAACCAGAGCTTAAAAACCCAATAGATTTTCAACAGAAAACTCTGCTCCAGCAATCCCCCCTTTGGTGATATTATCACCAAATAAACAACCCCAAAAAAAAAATTTTGTAAAATTTAGTCCCATTTTAGGAGAAATTGGAAATGTCTTTTTCTCCTTACACAACACTACACACCAGACTCCCTTTCATCATCCCTTTTCGTCTCTAAGTAAACACTCTCCCTCAATTCTTCTAATTCTTTTTCTTGTGGTTCTCTTTTTAACCTCTTATTTCTCTTTTCATTATTTCTTTTAATTAATTTCTTTTTCCCTCCCCTGTTTTTACAACACAAACACACCAATCTTAGTATCAATAAAGCAACAATTATACAGGTCAAAGGAAACAATATCTTACCTATAATAGTACTACCTATTTTTGCAATAAAACTCTTAACAGCAACTATTTTATTAGCTATTTTAGTCCAAATACTCTCAGCTTCCAGTGGTACTAATTCTTCACGCAAATCAGTAATATTTTTGATATAGACCTTCAGGTCTTTGCTTTCGTCTGGAATGTAAGTGCAACAATGTTGAACTTTCAGCATTCCACAGACTCCACCCTCCTTGGCCAATAGAATATCAAGGGCAAGTCGATTTTGCATAGACATGGCACGTACGGCAATCAACTCCGTATTCACCTAGAGAAACCCTCCAGCGGTATTTGTCGATAAGCGATCCACCACTGTTGACAGTTTCCGAATTCCATAAGCATTCAAAGAAATTCCCACTGCTGGAATTAAAGCTCCAAATATATCACCCACTATTTCAGACCAAGTTTCTCTCTTAAAACGCGTTAGTAAATTAATATGTTCTACATCTTCTATTCTATCTATATGAAAGATCTTTGGAAAGACCAGGCCCACATAACACGTGCCATACCAATGGTCAGGCAACTTGTAATAAGCCTTGTTCCCACAAAAATAATACACTCCTGGGAAAATTGGATCTTCTCCTCCCTTGAAACCCCATCCTGTTGCAATGAAGTATGTATCATGACACTCACTAGTCCCAACAAAATATGTATCATATTGGGATTTCCTTCTTGTAATACACAGCTTACCCTTCTGTGGTGCATCTAGAGCTAAAGTTGGACTAGCTCCATTTCTCAATTCTTTTCCCATCTCAATGTCCCAAATTGTCTCACTCATTTTATATTTCCCTGCCTTTTCATGCATGCTCATTCTCCTTTCCTCCACCATGTTTAGGAAATCTTTCTCCTCTTCTTTCAGACTGCAAGTTAAATTGTTCTTAAAAATGTAATCTAATGTTAATCCTTCTTTTTCAATAAAAATCTCACCAAAAATGTTAGCTTCTTTAGCTGGATTCAGCTCTTTGTTCATAGGCAATTGCCCAAAAATATTATCTTTGTTAGACATCTTATAATCTATTTTCCCTAACAAATAAAAAACACTACTCAACACACTACAAGAAATCCCATACGTAGCTGGTAAATGGTGATAAGTAACACCCTCTGAAACGGATGCAGGTAACTGCATACATACGTAGCAATCCCTAACTTCCATTGTCTTCACGTATTCATACAACAATTTTGAAAAAACATTACTAGAAAAATCATTAATTGACCTATCTTTATGTATGTAAGTATTACTAATTCTAGTTGGAACTACTTTTTGTGAACTCTTCTCTATATTAGTCACATTCTCTATATGCATCTCAAATGTACCTATTGTAACTCTAAAAGTAACTAATAAAGCTAATACACCCCATAGTAGCATTAATAATCCAGTACAGCAGCAGCACATTTTACACCATCTTCTTAGGAAGGCACATCTACTTTGGTTATTCTCTATGTTTGCCATTTTACTACTTTGACCGTGTCTTTTGACTTAGCCTCTACTACTCCACTACTGGAATTACTCGAACTCTGGATTACTTTAAACAACTAATTTTCAGTTTTTCTTCTTTTCACTTTCTCCAAGTGATTTCTTCTGTTCACTCAGTTTGGATACTCATCACTCTTTACTTCATCTCCTTCAACATCAAATTGTATTAGATCTCCAACAATATCCTCAGTATCTGACTTTTCTCCAATGTCAGTCAAGATTACTTTCAGGATTTCACCTGTATCTTCCTCAACCACTTCTCGTACGGTCTCCTCTGGATTTCCTTGACTTACTGCCTCTTCACCTTCAGACAGTGCCACGTACGTCCATTCCGGCGACCTATACTTCTGGTTAGGTTTTCTTATCCTCTTGATCTCCTCTGGTTCTTTTGACTCTTTTCGCTTTTCACCTTTTGCTGAATTCTGACTCGATACCTCATTCACTTGCTCAGCTTTCGAAGTATCTGCTCTTATCAGTCTGTATCTCAGCCTCTTTATTCTGTTGTTAGGCCAAAGATCTCCTCTTATAACCTTTTTCGGCCTTGTTTCTTTATTATTTCTTTCTCCAATCCAAGTTCTTTTTCTCAGAATTCGACCCTCTGATTTCTCAGTCTCACTTTCATCCGATTCTGTTTCAAATGCCTCTTGTTCTTCAGCAGTTTTCTTTAGCTCCACAGTCTTTTTCACCACTGTTTGAGACTTCCCTATTTCTGTCCCTCCTCCGGTCTCCGACACGCAATCTTCTTGCTGTCTACTTGTCCCTTCACCTAGCTTATCAAGAATGTCCCCTACACCTCCTCAGGGGTCTTCCGCAATCTGTCCCTCTCTATCTTCTTCTGACCCTGCTTCTTCAGGTATAATCTCAAGTGGTTCTTCAATCTCCTCTTCTGATTCAGGAGTAGTCTCTGTGGAATTGCTCTTTTCTCTTCTTTTTCCTCCACTGCTTCTTGGAACTTCAGGCTCTCCAACAGAATCTGATCTCCCTTCTGAGACTCTCAATGGTCCTCTTGAGCTTTTTCTGATTCTCTTTCTGAACCTTGATTTTTTCTCACTGGTTCTGTGTCCTCATCATCACTGGAATCTGACTCTTCAAAATACTCCTTACCAGTCCCATCCTTTGGGTTTGGAACTCTCAGAGTATGACTTGCATGTACCCAGTTTTTCACACCGGCACACTTCACTGCAGTTGTAGTAGTCAGAATGACTTGTCTTGGTCTTCCCCACCTTGGAACCAAGCAATTTCTTCTTCTGTGCACTTTAATCCTCACCCAGTCCCCTGGACTCAGATCATGAGCTTGCTTCTTCTCAAGTGTGGTAGCGTCTTCTCCAACCTGGTGAAACACAGAATGAACTGCGTCAGCCAGGCCTTTACAGTATCCAAAATCATGTCATCAGTTATTGTCATCAACTTATTGACAGGTACAAATGCATGACGCATTGCACGTCCCATCAAATCTCATGTGGACTTAAACCAGTAGTTCTATCTGGAGTAGATCTAATTGTCATTAGCACTAGAGGCAAGACATCAGGCCATTTCATTCCAGTGGCTAAACACATCTTACCAATCCTGTTCTTGATCGTGCCGTTCATCTGCTCCACCACGCCAGAAGCCTCTGGCCTGTATGCACAATGTAGATTCTGCTGTATGCCCAATGCTTCACAAATCAAACTCATGAGCTCATTATAGAAGTGTCCACCTCTATCAGACTCAATCGTTACTGGAAATCCGTACCTAGGAATCAACTCTCTTAACAGTAACTTCGCCACTGTTATTCCATCATTTCTCCTAGTCGGTTAGGCCTCCACCCATCTTGAGAACAAACAGACTACCACTAGAACATACCTCAATCTGTTCACTTGGGGCATTTCAATGAAATCTATCTGCATTCTCGTGAAAGGACCACCTTCTCTGCCTATCGTTCCCAGACTCACCACTGTCTTTTTCCCAGTGTTAAATTGCTGACAAATCAAACATCTTTGACAGATGCTCTCTGCAATTGTCCTGAACTTTGCATTGTACCAAGTCTGCTTAAAAGACCTGATCATCGCATCCCTTCCCAAATGTCCCTGGCCATGATACATCCTTGCCATTGTCGACAGCATAGAGTTAGGCATGACTGGTCTGCCATCTCTATAGACCCAAACATGGTCTGTTTCTCTTGGGGCACAACCTGCCTTGATCCAGTCTTTCTTTTCTTCCTTTCCTGTCTCATCCTGCAACTGTTTCACCTCATCCCACGTCTCTAGGACATTAGTAAACATCACGGAACAAAAAGACATTTCTCCTTCTCGTTCCCTATTGATCGAGTGATTATTTTTAGCACAATACTGTGCAATGTCATTCGCAAATCTATTGCCAAGAGTTACAAAATCATCTCCTTGTCCATGAGCAGCACATTTCACAACTGCTAATTCTTTAGGCAGCTGTATCGCCTCAAGTAATTTCCCAATCACTTCAGCATTCTTTATTGGAGTCCCACTCGACGTCAAGAAACCTCTCTGCAGCCAAAGCTGTCCAAAATCATGCACAACTCCAAATCCATACTGACTATCAGTCATCACAGTCACTCTCAGATTCTCTCCAATTTTGCAAGCTTTTGTCAATGCCACCAATTCAGCAACTTGTGCAGATTTCACTCCTTTCAATGGTGATGCTTCCAAGACTTCTGAAACCTTGCACACTGCATATGCTGCACTCAGCACACCCTCATCATTCCTCAGACACGATCCATCCACAAACAGCACATGATCACTCTCAAGCAGTGGGAGATCCCTTATGTCTGGTCTCGGTTTTGTACAGTAATCCAGCACATCCAAACAATTGTGATCATCTTCTGTTTTTACACCCAAATTTTCAATATCTGGCAACAATGTCGCTGGATTCACATTCCCACATCTCTCAAGAGTCACATTTGATGCTCCCAGAATGACTTTCTCATATTTAGTCAGCCGACTATGTGACATGTACTGGGTCCTGCTTCTTGTCAAAAGAATTGCCACATTATGAGGTACGAATACCCTTACAGGATATCCCATTATGATTCCCTCACTCTGTTCCAGACTTCTGCATGTTGCAGCTACAGATTTCAAACAACCTGGTAAACCTACAGCTACAGGGTCAAGTGTCGATGAGAAGTACGCAATAGGCCTCCTCAGCTGTCCATGTTTTTGAATTAACACTGAAAGTGCACATCCATTTCTCTCACTGCAGTACAACTCAAACTCCTTTTCATAGTCTGGCATACCCAAAGCAGGGGCTTCACACATTCTGCTCTTCAGCTCCTCAAATGCTGCCATTTGCTCTCCATCAAGTTCTAATGGGTCTTTTACCTCACTTTTTGTCAGCTTAATCAATGGTCTTGCTATCAGAGAAAAGTTACTAATCCACTGACGACAATAACCCACCATCCCCAGGAACATTCTCACTTCCCTTTGGGTCGTTGGGGCCTTCATTCCCCTGATGATTTTGATTCTGTCATCAGTCACCTTTCTCGGACCTTTTTCAATATTGTGTCCAAGATAATGCACCTCTTTCTTGCAAAATTGCAATTTGGCTGGAGATACTTTTAACCCTCCATCTGCCAGATGATTCAGTAAAGCTATGGTATCTACTTCACAAGCTTCACGTGTCTTTGATGCCACAAGTAGGTCATCAATATACTGCACCAGTACTGAGTTTTCAGGCATAATCAAATTCTCCAATGACTTTTTCAATAACTGATTGAATATCGAAGGACTCTCTGTATACCCCTGTGGGATACGACACCATGCTAAAATACGCTGGCCAAACCTAAATGCAAAAATCGGCTGGCTGTCATGATGCAATGGAATTGAAAAGAAAGCATGACACAAATCAATCACTGTGTACCACTCAGCATCATGTGGAATCTGATACAAAATCACTGACGGATTTGGCACAATGGGACAACATGCCACCACAATTTTGTTAACTTTTCTCAAATCTTGTACAATCCTGAATTTCCCATTAGGCTTCTTTAGCCCCATTATCGGTGAGTTACACGGGCTACTCAGTAGTTCTCTCAAAACTCCTTGCTGAATCATTTTCTCAATAATAGGAGTTATTCCTTCAATTATTTCCGGTGTCATTTTGTACTGAGGAATGTTAGGTTAAGTAATTCCCTCTTTCACTGAAATTTTCACAGGATCTACATTATTCATCAATCCCACATCCTCTCCAGTAAAATCCCAAACTGTTCTTTTCACTGTGTCTCTCAGTCCTTGAGGCAAATCCTCCGGATCAAACACAGCATATGCACCAACCGGATGTATGACGTTACAACGCACACTTTTACAACGCATGCACTTACAACGCATTTTTTACAACGCATAATCCATTACAACGCATGACATTACAACGCAGGACACTACAACGCATTTTTAAAAAATACCTTTACAACGCATTACCATTACAACGCATACTACCTTTACAACGCATACCATTACAACGCATAATATTAAATTTACATTTAAGGTAAGTATTAGATAGTATAGGGGTAAAAATTACTATTCTAACTCCAGGGGGTGCAACAGTAGGGTAAGTGTTGGATAGTGTAGGGGTAAAAATTACTATTCTAACTCCAGGGGGTGCAACAGTAGGGTAAGTGTTGGATAGTGTAGGGGTAAAAATTTCTATTCTAACTCCAGGGGGTGCAACAGTAGGGTAAGTGTTGGATAGTGTAGGGGTAAAAATTACTATTCTAACTCCAGGGGGTGCAACAGTAGGGTAAGTGTTGGATAGTGTAGGGGTAAAAATTACTATTCTAACTCCAGGGGGTGCATCAGTAGGGTAAGTGTTGGATAGTATAGGGGTAAAAATTACTATTCTAACTCCAGGGGGTGCATCAGTAGGGTAAGTGTTGGATAGTATAGGGGTAAAAATTACTATTCTAACTCCAGGGGGTGCATCAGTAGGGTAAGTGTTGGATAGTATAGGGGTAAAAATTACTATTCTAACTCCAGGGGGTGCAACAGTAGGGTAAGTGTTGGATAGTGTAGGGGTAAAAATTACTATTCTAACTCCAGGGGGTGCAACAGTAGGGTAAGTGTTGGATAGTGTAGGGGTAAAAATTACTATTCTAACTCCAGGGGGTGCAACAGTAGGGTAAGTGTTGGATAGTGTAGGGGTAAAAATTACTATTCTAACTCCAGGGGGTGCAACAGTAGGGTAAGTGTTGGATAGTGTAGGGGTAAAAATTACTATTCTAACTCCAGGGGGTGCATCAGTAGGGTAAGTGTTGGATAGTATAGTGTAATATTATGCGTTGTAATGGTATGCGTTGTAATGGTAGTATGCGTTGTAATGGAATGCGTTGTAAAGGTAGTTTTTAAAAATGCGTTGTAGTGTCATGCGTTGTAATGTCATGCGTTGTAATGGATTATGCGTTGTAAAAAATGCGTTGTAATGGTAGTGCGTTGTAAAAGTTGCGTTGTAAAGGTTGTTCCCCGCACCAACCATTTCACTCTCTCTATTTCCTAGAGTCATTCGGTACAAAACATCCTCATCTGGTGTTTCAAAAGCTATTCCATCTGGCGTACAAAAAATTGTACAATTCATTTTACATAACAGATCCCTGCCTAACAAGTTCACTGGACTAGTGTCACAGACAAAAAAGTAACACTTTCTTCATTTATTTTCCCATCTACAAATGGTCCTGCCTGGTCTATTTCTAGAGTTGCACCAAGTATGCACTCTTCCTCCTCTCCTCGGCACCGACAATAGTCACCTTCAGACTCACTCCCTTCATTCTTTAACAAGTACTGTTGTACCTGGTTAGAACGCCTTGGTTTGTTTACCTGCTCATCATTGTAGAATCCCGAATCCTTATTGTACTTTTGTGACCCTCTATTCTGCGGCAAGGGCGGTTTTGGCTCTTGACTCTGCTGTCTCACAACCTTCTGTTGTTGCTGCTGTTGATTATTCCCTTCGTTCTGCACCTGTTGATTTAATGTTTTACCCTCATTATTCGCTAATGGTGGATTGGTACATTCAGATCTCCAATGTCCCAGTTGGCCACAGTTGTGACAAGGGAATTTCTTTTTGGCTTCCTCAAGATTCCCCTTTCCTTTCCCTGCATACCTGGGCCTATTCCCTGCATTATTTGCCTGTTCCACCAACTGTGCTTCTTGTCTTTCCGCAACTTTCACTTGTGCCCACATTGCTTTTTCTTTCAGCTTTCTCTGTTTTGCTTCAATTTCATCACTGAAGTACTTTGCATGTCTTAGAATCTCATCTATTTTCTTACTCTGCCAGTCCACTGTATGCTCACGAATTCTCTCACTAATCTCAGGTCTCAGGCCATATACAAATCTGTATACAAAATGACTCAAATCTTTATCACCCAGGTGCTCATCCCCACTGAATTGTTTAAAAGCCAGTATCAGCCTCTCGTAAAAAGCATGAACTGATTCTTTTGCTTCCTGATGTGTTCGATCTATCTTAACCCAGTTTGTCTCTTTTGGGGGTACTTTACTTTTCAGGTATACAATCACCTGATCATATTTCCTCATTACCTCTGGATCTGGTGCTCCTGTTCTCTGATCTCTTGGATATTCCTCAGTAGGCCAACTTACAACTATTTTACACTCAGCCCACAAGTCTGCTGGAACAATTATATCAAACAGACTATTCAGGTCAATCCACAGCACTTTTGACAATTTCACAAACCTATCTACCTGCCTATACCACTCGAAGGGCTTTTCTCTCAGTCGAGGGAAATCATTCGTAAATGATAAAATATCCTGTCTGGTCCATGGAACATGTACATATCCTCCTCCAGGTATTTCTCTCATGGGATAAGCATCCACTGTTTTCTCTTTTTCTCTCACTGGAAATGCTGAATAAGTCCTGTCCACTGATTCTTCCCTTTTCTTGTACCACCTATCCTTCCACTTCTCTACATCACCCCATCTTCGCAACAATGCGACCATTTCTTTAATCTGTCCTGTTCTACCAGCACCATTCAGATTTTCAATATCTTTATCCGTGAAATCCATCCTGTAAGACTTCTGCAAGGCTTTCACCTTATCAATGTCAACTCCCTGCTCATTCGCTACTGCTCTTAATCTGTCATGTGTATTCTTTGCTCTCCAGGTGATGTTTTTGCACATAAATAACAGTTCACCATCATGATGATGTTTTAGATTTTCTGTAGGAATTGTCCCTGCAACAAGCTCCTCTAATTCTACACGTAACTTGGCCACATCAATTGCCTGTGAATCTTTATCTCTCTTTTGAAGGACTCTCATCCAATCATTCAAATCCTCAGCTGTTATTTCAGTAGTTTTTCTCACTGGAACCACTTTCTTCTGCGGTTCTAAAATCGGCATCCCTGAACAACTAGCTTCACTAGCATCCAATCTTGAATTAGACTGTACCTCTAATCCTTCACTACATGTGTCATGTCTGGATTGTCTTAGATCACTACTTTCTGTCCTTTTTCCTGAGTCTCCTGAGGGACCAGCCAAACTTGTTATCTTATTCGCAACATATGGAACCACCAAACCATTTTCACTCGTCCTCTGCTTATCAAAAATAGGCATAACCGGACCTATGGTTACAGGCACCGTAACAGCTTCCAGATTCTTTGTCAGTTCTCTAATCTTTTCAGTCAGCTCTGATGTAGTTCTAGCTAATTCTCTCGTATTCTCATCACCACATCGATTCTCTATCTCTCTGAAAGGATTACCATTTCTTAACTCAGGTGTCACATTTTCTGTCTCAATGATACGCAATGTATCTCTTATCGGAGAAACAACTGGTGTGCTCTCTTCTGGTTCTGGTCTATATGGAGGTGGTCTCTTGTAAATCATGTCATTCAAGACCTCATCCTCATACTCATTAACTCCATATCTTCTCACTCCTGCCTCAGGAACCCTTTCTGCACCCTTATTTTCTTCCCTCTCTTCAACTGTTCTCATAGGATATAATCCCTCTGACATACTAGCATCTCGCCATCTCTTCATTCGATCATGATGAGTTTCACGATCATGCCTCCTACCAAACATGTATCTGTAGTTGCCTCCAGACCTCTGCTTTTCTCGCTCATGTACTTCCTCTTCCCATTCCACTAAAGCCTCAAACTGTGTCGGCCTTGGTCTTGGGTCAAGACACAACATCTTTTCCCGTAAATTTCTCAACACGGCCAGATTAAATGAACCATGTTCTGGGAATGCTAAGACACCATCTTCCTTAGTATACCTAACCCAATTCTCCAACCATATACAGGTATGATACCCATATCTCGCAGCCATGAAGGATGCAGGCGTTTTCGTTGGAGGTAACAATTCACCTTCTCTTGTTTTAACATCTTTATCCTTGTCAAACCATCGCTTTATTTTTCCGAACAAAGATTTTTTCTTTTTCTCTTCTTGGTAATACATTTTAACGTTTACCAAAACTTTCTAATCCCTTCCGTATTACAACTGTACAGTACGATATTTCATCCAATAACAGCGCGACTCACACCAACGCACCAATCCTGGAGCGTCTACGTCACAAAAATATAGGGTGACTCTTTCCAATCCTTGCGCGGCTCACACTAACGCACCAATCCTAGCGCGAGCACTGTACTGATCTAATATCCAATCAGAGCGCGGTCTGTTTGACGTCAGCAGTCGCTGCAGTCGCTCCTGTCTCCTGTCTCCTGTCACTCGTCTACCCCTCCTTTACAAAAAACTTCTCAGTAGACTTTGTGTCAAATTCTACAAAATCTATTAGTTACAACATATAAACATCTCCATTGTCTGCTTCGCTAACCACAGAATAGTAAAGAAAATCTATTTCACAAGAATCCCGTCTTTTCCGGAATTAATACTCTCGTTGACACAGTAGCACATCCCTCTACTCTGCCCTTCTATCATGCATTCATTAACTGTTTCCTCTAGGACTGCTCCAAAGAATCTTACAATCAACTAAATGCTCATACATTCACGCACATTCATACAAGAAAATGTAGTACATACACACAGAATCCTGCCTTCCCGAGAACAGCGAACAGTCTGTCCCGCTACAGAATTATAACACACGTTAACCAAACAGCGTATACCTCTGCCCAGTCCTTCAGTCAAGCTCAGAGAATACCTATTACCTCTCCCGTGATAAGCTTTAACGGTGAACCTTACGGATCCCTGGGACTTAAGACCAGAGTTTCACAGATAACCTTCGCTATCATACGCACTCCTTTTATACCAGAAATATATTTCTAATAGTAACATATGACAATGTCACTGATTCCGAACCCAGACAATGTGATGCGCAACTTCAATTGTCACACGTAGCTCCTGCATACATACAGGACCAACAATCCCGTCTTTCCCGAGAGCAGTATATACTTCCCTCTGCCCTACTACGGAACTGCTACTAGCTCCCAAGTTCCAGAAGCACTACATAAAACTCAATACGACGACTCCAACATATAGTATTAGTACATATATCAACATCAATCAATAATCAATAAATCAAAAATCCAATATACAAGCAATCTAATCAGATCAAGACAACCATCAAAACCATCAAATTCTGCTACCAGGAAATTGGTGCAGATTAGGGCATATAAATTCTCCCTACTTCCACGGATAGAGTAATTTCACAGATACACGCACATGCACTCATCATACACTTGGGCCCATTTCACTAACATACGCTCGATTCACTAAACCTGTGGAAGAAAACCCCTAAACACCCTACATCTACACTAAGGTCGATAAGACCTAATTGACACTGTCTTGAGTCATGATATAAACAATAAACCACATTAGAGTACTCAATAATTGACAAGAAATAACCACCAACACTGTATTTAAAATAATGGTATTTTATCTAAAATTAGTCAAAGAAAATCAATCAAAGTAAATCATTATTCTCATAATTACCTATTCTAGCTAAATGTCATGAATCGGTCAGGACAGGTCTCTCAGTAGAAGTCTCCTAAGTCGCCGTCCTTACAGCATCGATCCTCACCAACGCAGGTTTGGGAAGAAGTGGCCTTAGACCCTCTCTAGGCTAACAATATTTATAATGAATCTAACAAATTAAAGAAACATAAAATGTTCTAAACGTCCGCTGAACCGCTGAGCAAAGCGAGCAGGTAAGGATGTAGCATCGCTACATTTGGAAAATCTCCGCTCAGAAAAATCACAAAAATAAAAAGACGGAAGACGGAAACTCGAGTTTTACAAATGTTTCTTTTACGTTCTCATTTCCTCGGAACCAGCGCTGCAAACACAAAGTTCATTGTGGCTCCCTTGTCCTCCAAGGACACTTGGACATTCGCCCAGAGCTGCTGTCCTCACGGAAAATATTAAACCAGGCGAAGACTGTGGTCAGATGACTCTCGACCATATTCAGCAAGGCCTTCTCATCATGATTCGACTACTTGAGCGCAGGCTTTAAACGGCGGCCATTTTTTGGTAGGCCAAAACGTACCATCTTAATTAAAAGAGACAAAAACAACGTTACCACAGCATAGTGATTAAACAGTGTTAACCCCACTGATACCCTTATGTGTATGTAATTATCTAGCCTTTGCAACACAAAAAAGCATTAGTACACATTATTTCAAAAGCGTTTGTGCTTTAAATAAAAAGCACTCAGCATTTAAATAAACCCGCACATTATTAATAAGCAACATGAACGCATTCCCACGTGTAGTTTTTCTCTTGTTAGTTCGTATTGATTAATCAGAACATTCACACAAAACAAATAATTAATAATTACAAGTTAATATTTTTAATTCTCGACATATAGACAACCAGAGCTTAAAAACCCAATAGATTTTCAACAGAAAACTCTGCTCCAGCACTATATCCTCTCCCCAGTGCACTGGCCCTCTTTATCTTCAGCATCTGCCACCAAAGCAGATCTCTAGATCTAGCGCTCTCTGGACCACCCCTGGCTTCAAAGCCTTGCACTGGCAGAGGCATGATCTCAGACCGGGGGACCGAGGCCAGCCAGCCACACCTTATCAACCATGCACTCTTGAGGAGTGTCTGGAAGTGAATGAAAATCATGGCGCTTTGTAGCCTAGTCAGAGGTATGCAACATAGGCACTTTATACATTCGAAAATTTACTCTACAACACAGATAGCATCATGAGAAGAGTCATTTATCATAAGTCCTGATGAATCAGAGCACTTTACAGCGCGTCAGCGTATGAAGCACTACATTGATTCAAAGATATACTCCACGATAGATGTCATCATAAGAGCCACTTCTCATTAGCCATTTAATGTTTTTTCCAAATAAAATAAAATAACCAAAAATATATATATTTTTTTTTAAGAACTCACTCAAACTGAACTTAAAACCAATGCTAGCGGCTACAGTCCAACTTCTGAGGGGGCCCTCTTGCCTAGGGTGAATGTTCAGAGGGTACAGGGAAATCTCTTAATGCATTCACCAAACTTAGCCTCGTGCTTTGGCGGGTTAATTAAAATGTTAGCTACAGTTCAGATTCACAAAAGCGGCTTTTGTGCCTATGGTAGGGGTAGGATTCTGGGTTTCAGGCACTCTCAAAGCATTGCAGAGGTGCTCCTGCGACACGTCAATGGTGGCACCCGTTAGGAGCGCTGACCGCATCTCTATTTACGGACCCGGAAGTTCACAGATGTGCACTTGTGGGCATCCAACATACCTTACGCAGCAGACCCACACTCTGGGTCTACCCACAAACCCACCCTATTAGCAGTTTTGATCACAATGAAATGTCACCATACTGAGTAAATCCCAATTAGACTAAATTCCTGCCAGTCCAGAGTTTGTGGGCGATGAACATACGTTTGTCTTCATAAATGACTGCAGTTGCACACCTAAAGTCACCTTGAAAGTTTGCATTGGGATGAAGGCCCAAGATGTATAGAACACTATCTAAAGAGCTAGATTGCTTGGTCAGTGATAATAGGTCTTAGGAAGTGGACTGTGACCTTGTAAATATAACAGGCTCAGTACGCCCTGCCAAGGTTCGGATTTGTGACCACCACAAAACCTCAAATGTCACTCACCACTGTTTAAATCACAGAGACATTCTTTCAGCTTCACTTTAGAAACTAACATCATTGAGACATTAAGGGTAGGGTGCCACAATGACTACTTCAAGTTAATTAGATTGTTTTAAAAACTGCCCATCAAGGCTAGAGCAATTGCTATCATGTGCATGTTACACTTTCTCTCCCTGCAGATCGACGGCTAGTGTTGCCCAGAATACCACCAGCGTACACCCCATCACAGCCTAGGTGTCCCTTGTGACGCCCATTCCTTCTGCTTCCCTTCAAAAAAAGAATCTCCAAGTCGGGAAACAGCGTCTTCAAAGCCCTGAAGTGCCTAGAAAGCAGAATCGTAACTTCAAGGCACCCACTCATGTTGGTTCGATCAGTGTGCAGTATTGCTCGTCTGAGCCAACAAGTAACTTCTGGAGGTTTCAAGCAGGCAGCAGAGGATCTTAAAATCTGACTTGCGCTTTTTCCTTAAAACTTTATTGTGAATTTCCAAAGCCTTCTTTACCTCGAGGCCTGAAGCCGACGGGCGTTCACGCGGGTTCCTGCATGTCCACAGAGGTTTGCATGTGGGCCTCTACTGTGCACGCGGTGCCGCTATTAGTGCAAAGGTGGGCACCCGGTGCCCATACTAGTGTAGAGGTGTGCATGCTGTGCCCATACCAGTGCAGAGATGTGCACCCGGTGCCCGTACTAGTGCAGTGGTGCGCACGCTGTGCCCGTACTAGTGCAGGGGTGCGCACGCGGACTGCAGCAGGTCTGCTTGTGTGTGTTTGTTGTTTTGGGTCTAGTGGAGTGGTCTGGAGCGCAGCAGCAGAAGGGGGTGACGAGGAAGCCGTGTGCACACATATTTGAAATGTTACTGTTGTTAAAAACAAGCATTTGCAATGCAATAGAACTCACATTTACGTGAGACCTATTGCATTGTAAACGGTAGTCATAACGGATAACGGGAGTGAGGGGGGGAGAAAGCAGAGACAACGGGAGTGCGGGCAGGGGGAGGGGAGAAGGCACGGACAACAGGAGGGTGGGCGAGGGAGCAGGAAGAAGGGGACGAGAAGGCACGGACAACGGGAGTACAGGCGGAGGGGGTGAGAAAGAACGCACAACAAGAGGGAGGGAGGAGTAGAGAAGGCAGTAGGAGAACCTAATTGAAAAAAATAGTGCAGACAGTCTAAATAACACGTACCATGTAACACTCGAAGTGAAGGGGCCCTGGTAGGTTCTTCCATCCCACAGTTCTCCCCACCACACATGAAGAAGAGGCAGCCTTTATTGGTCTCAGGTGCATGGAGCCACCATCTTGGCCATTTCGAAAGCGACCCGAAGAAGAAAAAATAGTACACCTACTGTGTAACTACCAAGTAAAGGGGCCAGTAACCATGGGAGGATACAAATGAGGACATGGCCGTACTAAGGAGGGAATAACAAGCCTATTTAGGAATCAGAAGACAGCATTTATGAAGTACAAAGACACAAGCCAATGAAAAATATGGGCGGGGCATCCCTCATGTACCGAACTACAGCAGATCTTCACCAAAGCAGCGCTTGCGTGCTGACTCTAGGCTCGACCTAAAAAGGGTTTTCTTTGGACCATTCGCTACCATTCTGTCAAATTGTTTGTAAATCTGTCCAGCGGTTTTGCCTGTAGTCGTGTCTACAATCTCTATGGAAGTTAGTTAACATGGGAAAACACTTTTTTGCCCCCCCCCCCACCATTTCTCAGCCCCCACTTGATGAATAACCCCGAACTGTTCCATGCACAAGAAGAATCACCGGGCACTTTTTTGGGAAGATATCGTGAAGATTCATCAACCAGCGCCAAAGATATAGACAATTCAATAATGCTTTTCCTAACGAAGCATGGTCCAAACTATAACTACCTATTGGCCACTCCCTTTAGGTAATATATATATTCACAATAAAAAAAGCGAAGTTAAATATTGATCTATGGTTCTGGCTGAAAAACGCAAAACCACTGAAATTCACCAGTTATGTTTAGCAATGATCCCAACACACTCAATAGCACATGATGCCTGCTCTGCTCAAAGCATAAAAACATCAATTTGTCAACAGAAGAGAAACAAAATCACAAATTCAAAATAACTAAAGTGAACAATATGGTGGGTGTGGCAATTTATGGGGTGTGTTATGTGCGTTGGTGACATTTGCTGGTGAATTTCAGTGTTTTAACATGTTTGAACTTATTTTTTCCAGTATTTTTTCAGGGAATTTCATGTTTGTTTCTTTTTAATGATGTGCTTAATTTGCTAATAGCATGTGTCAGGCCCAGCCCCATTCCACAGCAGGTGGCCGACACTTTGGGCCAAGTCCTGTTTTTCAAGAATGTTTTATTTTGAAACAGAGCGCTATTAAACAGAAAAAATAATTTATTTTGGATTTGCAGATACTGGTTTAGTACTGTGAACTCAAGGCAAGCTTCCTGCTCAGGTACCACAACCCTCAAATGTTGATGTATTGGTTGATGAAGCTTGTTTGAATTCGAGTTACTTGGGCATGAAGCTTGCAGTGTCCGCGGCCTCTTTACAGGGTTTGTGGTACTTCTGCTTCTACAGTAGCCCCCAGGGTCCATGGACCTGAGACACATACCATAGACAATTGCTGCCATTTTAGGTGTCAGGTGCTTTAAATCCCAAAAGCAATTTGCATACCCCATGACCCTTCTTATTTTTTAATGCAAACTATTGAGGGGTCCATTTGAAGGTCTCCCAACAATGTCTTGGGGGTCAGGTAGTGTAACTCTGCCCAATACTCTGGCCATTGTTTTTTTCAGGACATGGGGACTGTTCGCCGCATCCTGAAATGGCAGCTCTGTGAGAAATGTGTCTCATGTGGCCAGCCAAAAAGTGATTTGGTATCCACTGGTCTAACTTTGGAACCGTGGATCCGACAGTGATGATGAGAAAATAGGCTTCCTCATCCAAAAGAAAGCTTTATTTTTTGGACTTACTGGATTTGCAGATATCCACGGATCAGATAAGTGAATCCTATGCAAATTAAACGGCCAAGATATATAGAAGTATGAATTGTAAGAAGCCGCTCTGCACCTTGTTTAAGTGCTTAAATCTCACATACTACTAAATGGATTTACACCACACCAACAAAAAGACACTTTCTGTGTAGAGTTCTGCGCGCATGCCAAGTTTGCTGTAAATCCGTTCAGAGATTTGCCTGTAGGCATGAGCAAATGTTTTTATGGGAGCTAAAATGAGAAAACACATATTTTTTCACCCACATATAACATCATTTCTCCTGTATGGATCTGCCTTAATGGGGTCACAGTTATAGGCAAAACCCCAAAAATTATTTTCAATGGAAATTGTGTCTAAACCTTAACAGCTCATTAATGACTATTAATGTGTAACAATTGCAACGATTAACTACTTATGCAATATTGATACAACAGTGAACAATATAAAATATAGAAATGTTAATAATTACTTAAATAAGATCAATGTGGCAAAATAATGTCTGATGGATTTCGTTTGCCAACCACTGTGAATTCACTTAATGATCTCAATGTAAATAATATTAAACTCAATGAGTAATAGGGAGGCGACTTGAAACTCATTTATTGCACCCAACTCATACCACAAACCAGCAAAAAAAATATTATAAAAAAAATTACACAAAAGTATTTATTGCACCCAAACAGCAAAAAAAATATTATTATAGAAAAAATTAAGCAAAAGTACCCATCAAACAGAAAGGTTCTACAGAAATAACCATTTTATTCAGACAGCATAATTTAATCTACAGTCAAGATGAACTCTACACAGGGCAGAAACAACAGGCTGATATCTCTAAAAGCGAAGATAGAGTTTGAAATGTTATCAGCAACAGTTATTTTAGTCAATGGAAATAAAAAGAATAAAAAAAACAGTAAAGAACCCTCAATACATCTCCGGAGTGTCTTATGCTCCTTCTTGAGACGTGATGCTGATCATAGAACTAACACGCAAGTCACAAACACCCACTTCCCCACACAACAAAAACAATTAGGAATGCAAAACGGTTGGGGAGTCCTTCCAGGTCAGTAACCTTCCACAGCAGAAAAATAGTGTAATGCTGCGCGGCTGGAGCTATTCATTTAGGTTTGACACTTGCCCTATTCTGCTGCTGACGCCGTCAGCGAAAGCACAATTAGCACCTTCGTCTGCCAGTGCCTCAGCCTCGGCGATCCCGGAGCACAAAGCGCTGCATTCTTCGGCACAGCTTTGTCTCGCATCCAGGGTAAGAATGGACCATTATACCTGCGTCAGACGCCAGAGCGATGGTGCCAGCCGACATTCGCCGTAGTTTATAGATGGTGGTTTTCTGTAGAGAGCTGACTCGATTTCTACCGTGCCGCTTGTGTTAAACTCCCCAGAGCATAAACACACCAACGTTCATTTAATAGCATCACGTTTAGTCAGACAAATGTAAAGTTAAAAAACATGCAAAATACAATTGACCTCGGTGATAAGTGGTCCCTCGTGGTGCATCAATCACTCCAGCAGCTAATGTTCCTTTCAGGAGTTTCAAGAATACAATCTCCACCTCTCTGTATTTCAAGGTTCTTCGAACCCAGTGTAAAGCAGGCCTGGCTGGCAAGTCAAACTCGGGCACGCGCGGACTGAACAATGTTGAACCATCCTTTTTTTTTTGTTGTTGTATATTTATATACCGCGAACTCGACCCGAAGGTATTGGAGCGCTTTACATAGCACCGTATTTACATTACACATTCAGGCACGGGGGGATTAAGGGATTTGCCCAGAATCACAGGTCGAACCATGGTTTCCAGCACCAAAGTCGGCAGTCTAGCCGACGGACCCCATCCCCTTTGACGATCGTCAGCTCATCAAGGTGTATGCAGAAATCCAGAGAGGAAGTCAGCTCTACTGTACTCCCTTAGCCTTAATTCTGTCCCATTTCTAAGCCACTTTAAGAAAGTTTTGTGTTTTTTATGGCAGTGATAGCTTCCCTCACATAAATGTGGATTAAGACAAATGTGATGATCTCTGCAGTCTTTACAGGCAGAGTTGTATCAAGTTGAAAATATTTCGACATTGTGAAGTTTCAAAGTTTGTGGACTTCATGCAGTTTCTCTGTCAGCTGAGTTCCTCCATGCAAAAAAAGATGTAGCTCAAGAAGTCTCCTGAAAGAAAATACTTTTTTGAAAATCGTTTCATTTTGAAACGCATGTTGTGCATTGGTTTTCCTCACATAAAACTACCTTTTGCAGGTTTTTTAACCTGCATCTTTTTCAAACACTTTTCATATTTGCAGTAAATAAGCCACCTCCACAACCATACAATATGCTAGTGCTTATTTTGTTAAAAAAAACGTAGGTGCCAGAGCCCTTTTCGGGAGGCCACTGACACCTGCATCACTTGTTGCCCCTGCTAGGTCGTCCAATGACAGTACTAACCAACTACAAACCATTGCACGCCTACAGGTGTAACAATGCAGACTATTCTAGGCAACAAATTGTAATAACAATAGCCTGAATAGCATGTCTTTTTCCGCTTTTTAATGTATATTGACTTACTAAACACTGTTGTTGTACTGATCTTCAAATTAGACAGTGCCACCATGTGGTAGACTGTCACTAGAGCCAATGCTGACAATTAAGTGCTGGTGCAGAGCACCAGAAACCACTGGGTCAAATTAAGCACAGCAATATGCCTATATTGTAAGGGTGGGCGAGCAAGTTCTCTGAGTTTTGCCCCCTCGGCGTTCCAGCAAAACTCAGACCGTGTGGTGGAGTTTTTTCTCACTCGTAGTTCGTCAATGTTAAGTTGGCAAGCACAAATGAGAATTTGCATCCCCCTAGCTTGATTTTTGGGTGCTAGAACGCATTCCGGTGAAATTTCTCAACATAGACTATCACGGAGGTTGCCACCGTTCACATTGAGAAAGCTGCTGCTCGAGTAGAAAATCTTCTTGAGTGACAGAAAGAAGCAGCGCCCTCTGGCATGTTGAGTGGTGCCATTCATACTGATTTTACAGTGCAGAACGAGACTTAAAATCAGCGCGAGCAGTGTGACAAACTGAATTCCTCCCGGTCACAGAACTCTGCAGAATCTCGTGGAGTTTTTATGCAACTCCACGGAATTCCGCAGAGTGAAACTCAGCAAGTTCCACCCACACATACTATATTGTCTGTTTAGGTATGCTTCCTTAAGCATACATCAGCTAATCTCCTATTGGCTTTGTTAAATGAAATTGGAACAGTGTTTGGAACGACAAACAACAATAAACAAACGAGCCTCAATTTTCCCAAATCAACTAAAATGAAAACTAAAAAGCAAGCCGTCTCCTCTTCCATCCTAGTTCTCTGAAACATTCTTCCTCCCCACCTTAGAATGACACCTTGATTTGATACATTCAAATTCAGTCTTAGATGTTTCTTTTTCTTAGGTCATCCCCCATACCTTCCACTATCCTCTTTGTTCACTTCATTATCTGCTTGCAAATCTTTATTTCGTCACCTGTCTGCTTATAACTCTCTGTTTTGGTTGTTCTCTTCCTACCCATCAGAAACTTGCAGAAAATACGTAGTTCATGTGTTCCCTTATATAAAAGTAAAATCTTGTATTCTGTTACATATTTTTTAAACATATATTCCCAATCTCTTGATATTTATGAAAGACGTATCCCCTCTTTTCTCACTCTGTTTCATGTATTTATTCCTCTCCATTTGTTCTGATATTCTTCTTTTTCTGTAAGTGAATATTTGCTGTCTTGGCTCACAGCATCTCGGTCAATTTCCAATACCTTAAATAAATTAAAAATAAATCATTAAAAGTATTCAGGGTAGAATTTCATGACTTATGTGAACTTCTCTTGTTCATGGCTGTACATACTTCCAGTTTTGTGGAGGGCATTATGATATTAAATTAAGGTGAAAAGTGTTATAGGTTCAATTACATTTTAAATAGATTTTGGGCAACACGTGTTGTAGCCAATAAAAGGTGTAAAATATTGTTGGAGGTTGATAATAACAAACTTGACATTGAGTCAGGCAAATGATACGAAATAATCTAATTGTTTTTTTTCATAAACCGTGACTGTGCGAGCAAGTTGAAGAGTTTACTAATTTACTGCAATTTTAAGGCTAACATCAGTGGTAAGAGTATTCTGAAATTGTACTCAGAGTGTTTGCTCCAGAAGCAGCAAGCTTGAAGAAGGTTTGAAAATAAGTGTTTTAGCAATATGTTAAAAAGCAAATAGGAATAGCATTCTTACAGTAATCATCCTTGACCTAGGTTAGGCCAATAGCTGAAAATTGCCTGCCTACCGATTAGAGTACATGGCTGTTAAGGCTAAATACTCCCCTCCCCCACACATCTTTCCCTTCCTGCCTGCAGATCACATTCGGTAGGCTCATTAAACTGTGTCCATTGGACCACAATGTTGCATTATAGTTAAGTAACTTTCAGGCAAAGAAACAAAATGTTGCACCCCTAGTTCAAAACACAGCATCTCGACTGTAAAGAGCTTTCCTGGGAGCAAGTACTTATGTCTGTGTTGTCTCAAGTTGACAACAACAGCGTACAGCCTTGTCTAATTCATTCTAAGACGTGTTCAATGGATGAGTGAAGAAGCTAAATCGAACAATTGTACTTTGAAGGCTTGTTTAGAATGGCTCAAGGGGAAGCCAGGCATCGGTGATACTCCAGGCACTGCTGAGTGTCACCGCAAAGAGGATTAGGAAGATTCTATAGAATACAGAATTAAGCCAGGTTGGATCACGGATGAAATGACAGCAAAGATCAAGCCTGTAAAAGTGACATTTGAATTATGTCTGGGGTTATGTGTTACTTGACTTTGGCAACAAAATCCCAAAACCGAGGACCATGGAACATGTCTAGTAAAGTCTGTCTATGAGGCGGCCAGACTGTCTGAGCCGATTACTGGAGTGTTGAAAAACACCTTCTATGTATATTCTTATATTTTTTCTACGGTATTAAACGCTAGCTGCCCAACACCAAGAATCACTGTAGCTCTTTACAGAGCACCTTAGCAGGGATCCAACATCATACACAGGGTTGTGTATGTACTTGTGGGGATGCGGTGAAGTGGGGCGGATTGCAGAAATCTGGATGTGAAGGAGGGTGCACACATGGATGTATTTAGAGGACAAATTCAGGTGCAAACAATCATCCCTTTCTCTGCTAGAGATGTGTGTTGTTCATTTACTGGATGACATTGAAAACAACCCAGATCAAAGGAGAACGGAAACCAGCATTTATAGCCAACGGTTGATTCATTTGAACAATATGCTTTTAACAATTTTCTTTTTCAGTTTTTTTCATGATGAAGGAAGCAAAAAGAGTGGAAAGAAACTTAGGGGGATAGTCTCAAGAACGTGTGATAACTATTGCAAAATTTGCTTAACGCAACTTCGCACATCGCAGTCTATCGTGGGAAAATAATGCTGTGTTTACGTTGTATTCCCAACCCGGCGGCACCATGTGATAGTCTCACGATACCTCGCCAAAAGGCAGCATTAAATTGAACGCAATGCCAAAAAACGCAAAACACGAAGGCGAAAAAAGTTGCGATGTGGCCAATCGCGTTAAAAAAATCAGCGATAATCAGTGACAGGCCTGCAATTCCCACGCGTCATGCGGGAAAATGCACTATAAAAACACCGAAAAACACAAACAAAATAATTCAAACTGCGTAGCACCATGGAGGAAGCTGGAGAAAGTTCAGAGGACAACCAGAACCCCACAAGCTCCAAGGACGACCTGCCTGGGACCTTCAGATGATGGAAGGGCAAAGAGAAGAAGAGGAAGTCGAGGTTTAATCCGCAGGAAAACAGGATCATCATCACAGAGGTGATAGAACACCACCAACAACTGTTCGTCACCTCCAACGTGCCATTGGAAAATAAATATGCAATATGGCAGGCCATCCTGGACAAGGTGAATGCAGTCGGAGTGAGGAAGAGGACAATTAGAGAGGTCAAGAGGCGCTGGAATGATGCGCAGTGCAAAACCAAGATGAAACTCGCTGACAACCATCAGGCAGCAATGCAGACTGGAGGAGGCAGTCCAGCGGAACACCAAGAGCTGGATGAGATGGAGGAAATGGTGTCCCCAGTCATCAGTGGGGAGACGGTGGCAGGACTTGGGGGTCCGGACCCTGCTCAACATGACCTAATACAACAGCACCAGGGAGAGTACCGAACAGGGACGGGGGTACGGAGGGAGATGGGCACAATGGTACACATGCACAATTAAGTAGAGCACACTGCACACCCACACTGACTCTTGAGCATGTCCCTGATCTCCTTGGCACACTGCAGCACACATACAAACAGCAAGTAGGCCCCCGTCCACTATGGGCATAAAGGTCCCCCCCCATAGCACCAATCTCACAACCAACCCATGCATATTTGTGAAAACCAGCAAATCTGCGTGTCCGTGAGCCACACTGACAATGCAAGTGACACTGCCTGACAAATAGCATGGCTGCAGTCCAATTATCATGGCATGCTGCACGCCACAACATTGAGGTGGCTGACTGTGGAACACATCCAGAAAGGTGCAGGTCACACCCTGACACATCTACGTGCACACACAACCCCTGACGGCAACAACACATCTGCAGATACACCATGCCCAAGAGCCCAAATCAGCCAATTCTGCAACATCTCTGCGCTATAGAAGCACAGAAGTCAAAGGCACACCGCCTCAAAGGGATAAGGGGCAGCAAAATCACAACTGCAGGGGCGACTCATCCACAAAGCAGCACACACACATAGCAATAACACATCAACACTGATGACAATGTGGTACGAAGGGCAACACTTTCACTGCAGAACAGAGGACACAACTGGTTCCGCTTGTGCATAGAAACTTGTTAATCAAATCTGGCATAGCAGGAAATTGTGAGATGAGAGTGTACGTGTACAACCTCACATCCCTGATGTAGTTCAAATGTCCACTGTGCAGCATGAAATAGTCAGCTCCTCCCAGTTACAATGTACATTGTCATGCAGTCTATATGTAAACATGTATAATGTGTCAACATACATGGATCACACTGTCAACCAGCATCTCCCCTTTACATTGCAGAGGGACAATCAACACCTCCAGCTGAGCAGACCATACATCTCTTCAATGATGATGAAGAGGACCCCCTGGACATTTGCCCCAACACCCTCCAACGGCTCGTGGACAGCCTCCGCAACCCCACCCCCAGGAGCAGTGCAGGCCAGCTGCATCAAGGTGACCCCACCCCCTGCACAGACCACACAGCAGAAAGCACCCACCACCACGGCTGGCTCCCAGCACCTCACCCAAGAACACATGGCATTCCAAGGCTAGGTGTTAGACTGCCAGAAGGAGGTGGCTGAACATGTGCGGGTGGGGTTCTACAACATGGCAGCCAAACTGGATGACATACATGGGTGTCTGAGTCACATAAGGGACCACTTACACTCACTAACGGACACCCAAAGTTCACACCATGATGTCCAACAATCCATGCCCGACACCGCTGGAGTCATGCCTCTGAGAGGAGAACAACTGCCCACTCAGAGTGGCCTCAGCGATGTCAGCCGAGAGTTGGCACAGATGATGAGGATAATGGAGAACATGGAGCATATGCATGCAGAAAAAATGGCTGCCACGGATGCACACCAGCGAAAAGTTGTTGGTATCTTCCTTGCCCTGTAGATCCTCCTCATGGAATTGCTGCCACTAAGGTAGCCGCAGGTAAATGCTGCTAGTACTTCCACACACTTATCTCCGGCCCCCGATGTGTCAGTGGCACACAGTGCTGCAGACCAAACATCAGCACCCACATGTCAGACAGATGACTGAGAGGACGAGGATGCGGGTGATTCCACCTGTGTAGTAAGAAGGAGACAGTAGCAATCTTCTCTGCAATATGCCCTGTTTCATCTTGGTGCTGCGCTCTGCATCATGCCCTGAAACAACACCTCCCACTATCCCCCGAAACACTCCGCGACACTCACCTTGGACCTCGACATGGACTGCCATGCTTTTTTTGCTTTGCTCTACAATGACACAGCAATCACACTGCGGACTGTCCTCTACCTCTTCTGATGTACCTGTCCATCCCTAAATGACTCTGGTTGGCCCTACCCCGGTCTTCAATGTAAAGTGATGTTTGCATGGCCATGTACTGCTGCAGCGCCGACAACCCCAACGAATGTGAATAAAACGTTCAAATTGACACAGATGTGTCATGTCCATAATCGATCAAGTTAGAAAGTATGTATGAATGTAAGGACATTGATTGAACACAAAGGTACACCCTGTGAAATGAGAGCAATGCGCATGTGTGACCTTGACACACATAGGCAGTGAGATGACTGGGAATGTGTGCACCAGCTGTGGCCTCAATGCACAGAAACAACGCTCGCTCACTTTCACAACTTTGCTCAACGCAATGTTAGGAATAGGGCTGAGTGTGTAATGTTTAAGTCATTGGCAGGCCTAAAGTAGTGTCCCCCATCACATTTGACAACAGAACATCTCATTGCATACTAACTCACACACAACTGGGTGGACACAGCCTGTAGTGATGGATCACATTGTTACAAATGGCAAGAAGTTGGACACTATACTCACAATGCTGAAGACACGTAGGAGCACAGATCTATCAGCAACTATACCAACCACAATGTCTGGCTCACAGAGGTGGAGCTGGCATTAGGGACTCACCCCTCAGTGAAATGCATAAATCAGTCCCTCACTGTGTACGGACAATGCTCAGTGAGGCACACGATTTGTCATTCCAATCAACACTCATCACAATCGGACACTAGCGAAGTTGCGTATACTTAATTTGCATGTGCGTGTCAGTACGGGCAAGACAAGGGCCACAACATGCAGACCAATGAATCAGACACTAACAGGCAGCATTCGGTCACGGTACAGTTCCACGTGACAGCCGTTGTGCATGTGCCCGGGATGTTCGGACAGTGCGTTGTTGGCTCTCATATGACCGGCACTCCTCAGGCCTGCAGGGCATTCCATGCACGAGTACCTCGAGCCAGGACTTCTGTGTGTGTGGTGTGGATACGTTGCTCTTTCATTAGCGCTGTGCGTAGTGTGGGAGTTGTCATCATCTGCTATGGTATCTCTCTCAGGGGGTGCCGGCAGCATGCAAGACCAAGGTCGGAGGTGCAGATGTCCTTCCGCATTATGTATTGGGACAAGGGTGCTTTCATCCCTAATGTTAGTCTGACAATTGCTTGCATTCTGGAAATGTGATGTGGCTGCAAATGAGGCTAGGCCTTAGGCTTATGGTGCACCAATGGCGAAACACACACAACAGTTGGCATGTATGATCCAAGAGCCCAAGTGGTCTTGCGCTCCTTGTATAATCCCTTCATGCGCGGCCGCCCTCCGGGTGCATGCTAAATTGCAACATTGTCGATTGCGGGCCGTGTGGCGCCGACACTGCGACAGGGATACATACATCAGTTGGTTTCCTGTCCATCCCAGAAATGAACCACGCCCAGAGCCCAGGGATAAGTACGCCGACCCAGCCCACTTGGCTTACGTATAAAGGGGGGACGACATCGCTACGTGTCCCAGTTCTTCCACACTGCCGGAGGTGACATGGCTGCGTCCACCTGTCATATCGCGGTACTCAATAATAGAGGGTCCATGACTTGTGTTGCACAGAGTTGGTGGCACCGGATACATTGTGGCCAGAATGGGCCTACCGCCACGGGACGGTGACTTTCGGTGCACTGAGTTAGAGGCACCGTAAGTGCTGAGCGGGTGTGCAGCCTGCGATAATGCGCCGTCCTGGCGGTCCGGACTGGTAAGGATTTGTGTGAGCCCTGCTGGACGACAGTGTAGGCCTGAGCCGGGGGCATCAAGACCCAGAATCAGGTGTGTGACCTTGTGGCCACCGGTGCGGGGCTGCATGATGTGGAGGCTGCTAGGGTCATGGGACCCCGGCTTGGAACTTGCACCGGCACATGGTGGGCTCTCTTGGAAATACGTTGGTGGTCAGAAGGTGAGCAGTGAGGCCTGGTTGTGCAGGGGCGGCCAATCACCGCTGGGGGGCGGGAGGGCTGGTGTGCAGCAGACTGTGTGCGCAGGTGCGGGCAAACGCTGATGGCGTGTGCAATGATGTAGACTCTGCCATTCATGATTCGGGTATCTGTTTCAGATAAGGGACCTGGTGGACTGCAGTGTGTACCGGCACATGGTTGGAGGCAGCAGGTGAGCAGTGAGGCCTGGGTCCGCAGTGTCGGCACACTCTCTCCCTCTCCCCCTTTCGCTGTCTCGCTCTGTCTCGCTCTTTCTCTCTCTCTTTCTCGCACTCTTTCTCGCTCTTTCTCTCTCTCTTTCTCTCTCTCTCTTTCTTGCTCTTTCTCTTTCTCTCTCTCTTTCTCTTTCTCTCTCTCTTTCTCTTTCACTCTCTTTCTCTCTCTCTCTCCCTCTCCCTCTCTTCCTTTCACTCTCTCTCTCTCTCTCTCTCTCTCCCTTTCATGCTCTCTCTCTCTCTCTCAGTCCTTGGCTGAGCGCATGACCCACCTTATTATCTTACATTTTTGGCTTGCAGGCTGTGATCTACAGATTGTCCAGAGAAGACCCGCCATGACTCTTCCACATAGTTGTATTTAATTTAATTTGAATAAATTGTTTTGTTTTGAAATTTAAAGATGAATGACTGGCTTGCCTTTTTCTGACCACACATGATTGTTGATTGTTGTGATTGTGCGACATCAGGCGAATTATTTTGTTCAGGATTTCGTGCAGTTGATGTGATATCTCTTTGTCCGGAGGGGAGGGGGCTCGGGGGGAGGGATCCTGGAGGTGGTTGCGGTGGGTGTTGTGGCCCTCTTGGGCTCCAAGCTGCATGATCAGTGGCTCCATGGCATCTGTTGTTCTGCAGGTGTGGCTCTGGGCTGGGCTCCCTTTCATGGTGCAGGTTGTCATCCGACTTAATACCAGGTAAGAGCAGGTGTTAAATTCCTGCTGCTAACTTGCCTTATTGCATGTTTTGTGAACTTATCACCGACGTGGCTGGTCGTTGAGAATGTTACAAAGTGGTGTCATGGCGGCTGTTTGCACGGGAACGCCTACTCTGCATCTCATTAGCGTTAGTTGCCGGTGCCATCTGTGGCGATGTTTTTTGTGGCTTCTTTCGCAGGAAAACTGGTGATATCGGCTGTTAGCACCAGCTTGTGAATGGTGCGATGAATTTATCGCCACTTTGGCGGCGATAAAGTGCCACTAACTCAGCGATAGGTCCTTGAGAATATGCCCCTTAGGGTTTAACACAGAAAGGATGAAGGAGGAAAGGAAGGGGGCAGAGGTACATAATTTACTTTGAAATTCCCATGGTCATGAGCAGTTATTAGAGACAAAGCATAGATCATCCATACATTAAAATTAAAAAAGTGCAAACATACATTTGAATTTAAGGACAATAGTACAACTAGCAATGAAACATCACTTTTCTTTTGAAGATTTGTGTGGAACATCCAGTCAAAAAGCTTCGCTGTTCGCAGCATAGAGAAAACCGTGCTGAAATCATTAAAAATATTAAAAGTTATGAAAAACAAATTTAAAAAAGCAATTTTGCATTAAAAATAAAGTCGAATTAAAAAGTGTTCTACGACTTGAAACGGACAGATTTTTGTGGGCCTAGCCCGACCACGTGACAGTGAAAGTTTTAAACTTTTACGTTTAACCTTCTTACTGCTGATCGCTTTTTCATAAAGTGCAATTGAGGTTATAGTTTCTAACATCAACACCTCCACCAACATAGTATGCACTGTATACATACCCAAGGACCTGTAAAAGGAAAAACACACTCAGTTCATAGTAGACAGAACCTTGGCCCCTGAGCTCACCCTCCTTGATGCTCCACTAAACTTAGGCTACTGACACCTACTTTCACTTTTTGCATCACCTTCTGTGTAGGATTATGCATGAAACAACACGTGTGCTGGCTGCAGACTTGGACAGAGAGCCCTTTTGCAGTGAATGCGCTGTTCACAGTGCCAATGTGAACACTGAACAGTACATTAGTGAAAGGCAGGCCTGCTGATCTGCCTTTCACTTCACGCAGAGACCCAGTCTGACGTTTGAGTCTATGTTAAAATGTGTACCCATGTCACATTGTAGATGTTTCATACACGTTAAAGCTTATTATCTTAAAATGGATCTGCTTAATGTACCTCCAGGTATCACACAGTTACTGCTTTATGTTACAATATCTCCAGGTCTCACCCTTATGTTCTCTATATTATAGCCTATTCACGTCTCACATTGTGTCTGCTCCATATTAGATTATCTCCAGGTCTCACACTGTATCTGTCTCAAGGCTGAATGTCTCCCGCTCTCACACTGTACCTGCTTTTTGGTAAGGCATCTCCAAGCCTTGGTCTGTATCTTCTTTATATGTGTTAGAGTGACTCGCTGTCTCACACTGTATGTGCTTCATGAGAGCACTCCAGGTCGTACACTGAATCTCCTCTATGTGCTCGAGTGTCTCCAGTCCTATCTATCACTGGAACTGTATCATGTTAGAGATTCTCCAGCTCTCACAAGATCTCTGTTCCATGTTAAAAAGGTTTCAGATGTCTCACTTTATGTTCTTGTGTAGAGCGTTCATAGGTTTAATACAGCACCTCCCTCATTTTAGAGTGCCTCCAGCTCTCACTCTATCTTCTCCATTTGTGTTAGCAAGTCTCAAGAGCTCACACTGTATCAGTCCTGCGTTAGAAAGGTTCCAGTTCACCATACATTATCTGCTCCAGGTTTCAGCAGTTCCAGATCTTTCACAATGAGATGTGTTTTTGTTTATCATTAACAAGGACCCCAATATCCAAGAGACAAACGGAGTGAGACTCTAGTATTTGGACCTGAAGATAATACTTGAACTGAATCTGTCCTTTCGAGAAGCGGGTATTGCAGGTAGGTGGATGTGGCGTTTTTAGAAATGCTGTAAAAAAAAAGATTGTTTGAGGCGCACACAGTTTCTGCAACGGGGGTGTATGTGCATTATTTGAATCTCCCTCTGCACCCGGCTTCCTTTGGGTATGGTGGATTACAGGCGCGCAGAGCAAGGAAAGGCAGTCTGGACTTTGATACTGTGGAGTTGAGCCACAGCGGACTCAACGTGCATGCAGGTATGGCAGCACCAGAGACACAGAGTACACACACATAGCTGGTGTGAGCCGGAAGTCCCGTGCGACTCCGGCTCCTTTATTTAAGCTCTCTGCCCATGCCTGGCCAGAGAGTGATACAATGTGTGGGGGTTCTTCCAGACAGGCTCATCGGTCTATCTAACCACTAGATCGCTACATCCCATCCCAAATCAGATTTTAACAAAACGTTCATCACAGTTCAACATGCAAATTCTGCCAGTCTCTGACTCGGCCTAGGGTTAAGCCGTAGATCATATCTTCGTTGTCTTACTCGTTGGCTGGCGGCTGGGCTGTTTGCCTCAGGGCATCTCGAGCTGGGTGTTGGTTCGTCTTCGGGATCCGGATGGGCTGTCGCTGTGTTTCTTCTGCCTTCTTCGACCGGGTGGAGGTGAGACTCTTCCTGGAAGGTGTCGCTACCTGCTGGTTGGTTGCCGGCGGGCACATCGATCTCTGCGGCTTGGACCCTTTTGAACCATGACACATTCCGGGTGATTGTCTCTCCTCCCTTGTCCGCCGTGATGGCGGTTCCTCAGGTCTTCGTTACAGTCCATAGACCAGGTTCATATGCCCTGCCGAATTTGCCTCCGCTCCGGCGGTTTCTCACCAACACTGTGTGTCCTTGTAGGATTACTCGGGGGCAGGCCCTTCTCCGTCTATTGGCTTTGTCGTTGGTCGCTGACCTGCGAGCTAACGTGCCTTCTAGGTCATAGGGTTCTGGTGCCCAGTTATCAGCCATGGGCAGGGTGTCTCTCCTGGGTCCTGCCAGCATCAGCATCAGCATCAGGTGTTCCTTGAACTCTCCCCCTTGGAACGGGGGTCCATTGTCTGTTTTGACTACTTGTGGCAGTCCGAACAGTGCAAATGCCTTTTCTAGGACTGGCTGAAAATGGTTAAACGCCGTGGACGGGAGTATTTCTACAATGGGGTACTTGGTGTAGCTGTCAATGATGACGGCCATCACTCTCCCTTCTGGGAAGCTTCCAAAGTCTAGACTCACCCATGACCATGGGGACGGGGACGGTTCTTCAGTTATTATCGGTGCCGGAGCTTCCTGATTACTGGAGAGTTGGCATGCTCTGCAGTTCCTGACAACCGTCTGGACTGCTTCCTCTAGCCCGGGGAACCACACTTTCTCCCTCATTCGGGACTTCATTCTGTTGGTCCCTTGATGGCCTTCATGTGCGAGGATAGTTGCCCGCTCCTGGAGATCCGCTGGCACTACGATTCGTGATCCCCTCAGTATTACTCCAATGACGGCCCCGCTCAGTTCGTCTCGGATCCTCCAAATTTTACCCAATCGAGCTCGATCGGTCTCGGTCCATCTGCTGACGTCGTGTAGGAAACGTTCCCACGACCCTTTCCGCAGGGCTTCTACCACCCGCTGAAGGACTACATTGGTCTCCGTGTGTCTCTTGATTTCTTCGATGGTAAGGGCTTTGGGACAGGCCCACTGGGAGATCATATTTATGTAGTCTTCTGTATGTTGCTCCTGTTGGGAGTCACTATCAGCTGGGCTTGAAGGGTGTCGCAAGAGGAAGTCGGCTGGGTTCTTGGCTCTGGGTCTGTACACTAGATCTAGTTGGTAGTGCTGTAATTTTATGGCCCAGCGTTCAATTCGGGGTGGTGGATGTAGCGAGGTACCTTTGAACAGTGACAGTAACGGTTGGTGATCTGTCACCACACGGAACGGATGTTTGCTGAGGTAAAGATGAAAGTGGTTACATGCCTACTTGATGGTGAGTGCTTCTCGTTCAATTTGCGAGTATCTGGTTTCAGTGGGTGTAAGCGCCTTGGTTGCGAAGGCAAGTGGGACCCATTTTCCAGGCTCTGCCTCTTGTGTTAGCAGCGCGCCTAGGCCGACGGGGCTGGCGTCGATGACTTGGTGGTGTTAAAATATGCCATGGTCGTCTTCTCTTGCAACGCTGCCTTCACTTTACGAAACACGTCTTCCTCCTTTTGGCCCCATGTCCACACAGCATCTTTTTTCGTCAGTGCCCGCAGGGGCTCAGAGATGGTGACAAGGTCGGGAATGAATCATCCGCAGTATGTTGCCATACCTAGGAAGCTCCGCACTTCAGATGTAGTAATAGGGGCCGGGGCGCGTTGGATTGACTGAGACTTCTGGGGGCCCACCTTCACTCCTTCCTGGCTGAAGACGTAACCAAAGAAGTTGATGGACTTCTTGAAGAATTGGCACTTATCCTTGTGGAGGGTTACACCATACTCAGCAAGTCTCTGGAGAGTGGCTCGCATGTGCCGATTGTAGGAGAGTGGCATCGACTGCATAGTTGCCCCCAACTTTTTGCTGATGATTTGACTGTTTTTATGACTTTAGCCAGGCTGTGGCCCTGCTATCCAGGACCCCAGCCTATCTGCTTCCTCTGTTAAACGATGTGAGTACCCTAGGTACCAACCAATTGGATGCCGAGGGTGCCCTGACAGTCCCTTGTAGATGGTACCCTAGGTGCCCAGGGCATGGGTCCCTCAGTACGCCTACCAGGGCTGCAGCACTTATTGTGCCACCCTGGGACAGCCATACAAACTGACACCACCAGTACCCTATATCCCACCCCATTACAACACATATACTCTCATAGGTCACCCCTATAGCAGGCCTTGGTAATCCTACAAGGCAGGGTGCTGAGGTATGTGTGAGGGGGGACCCCTACATGAGTAGGGCCTCTCTGCAACCTTGGTAAATCCGTTACTGGGTTGTTTGTAGTGTAGCCATACCATATACTCTTAACCGCATTATAAGTCTATTGCGATATCGAGATAACTTGAGAATGGCTACACAGAACCATATCGTGTTTGGTGTCAAACATGTAGGAATCATACCCCCAGTCCAGCCATGGGCATGAGGGTACGATTGCCCCCTGCTTGAAGGGCGATATGGGAAAAGCGGTAGAATTTAGACACCAATTAAAAAGTGCACAAGTTTCACAAAATGGCTACTGCCCGCCAACTACACGACCCTGGCTGGCTGTTGCTGGGGAAAACCCCAGCCTCGCCAGCTGGACAATAGGGCTCCTGTGGCAGGGAGGTGCTAGCATCTCCCCAGACAGGATAATGTGGATTGGAACAGGGTGGGTGCACCAAATGTCCTTTCAGAGTTGCACGTAGGCAGCAGCAGAGACCTAATTCTGAATACACCGCTTGGAACCGGTTCAGGGGCATCCTGCCCCTCGCCCAGGCAGGAAACACACAAAGGGGAGAGGGTGTAGCCACCCTTTCCCGCCTCACCAGCCATTGGTGGACACTACTCTGGACACTCCCCTAATCTTGGGGATAAAGGTGAATAACGTGGCCCCAGAGCCTCAGATTAATTTGGAACTTCACAGAACCGACCTTCGACGAGCTGTTGCCCAGCTGACTGAAGAAATCTCCCTTGGGATAAAGGAGTTATCCCCCTGCTTGGCAGTCACCTGAAACACTGCAAGTGACCCGGTTGGAACCTCGCTGCTCCAACGGACTCCGACGACTTCCAGCACCCTTGAGGTGAGTTTCCAGCACATCCCAGAGACCAGTGAGTGTGCTCAACGAGTTTGGGCACCGTGGACCACGTGGGTGCCAAGATTCCCAATACCCCAGGACACCGGCCACCTCTTGCATAGCACACGACCCTGACCAGTGGGGAAGTTGTGCTTTGGCCCGTTATCGAGCCAACCACTCTACAGCAATTGTGCCAAAGACCAGCACCCTAGCCCCCTCCAGTGGCCCGTGGGTGCCCTTTTACGCACGCCAAATTGCCGCCTCCCGCGGTCCCTTGTCTCTTGACTTGTGGGCCCTAGCGGAGGTCTATCTTTGAAAACAAGATTTCCCATGGTTGCTCTAGGCCTGCTCTACAGTCTCCTTGAAGGAAACCTCTCCCAGACCTCGTGGGTCTGCACTGTAGCAGATCTGTGCATTCTTCGTGGGTTGTGGTTGCCAAGGCTTAGTGGATCCATTCCGGGCACTAACACCGCTGCAACCTTCATCCTACGTGGGACAGTTGCCCTCCTGAAGCTGGCCTTCCTTGAAGCCTCCCGGAGCCCGTGGCTGCAGATCCAAGCTAAACCACTTTCCACCTGAAGCACCCGACATCGAAGGGCTCTTTGCTTTGAGCCTCCTGGTCACTTTGCCGTGACCCAGACTCTGTCCCCTCTGCTTTCAGGTTCTTCTCTACATTCTTCACATCTTTGATCTTCACGGCATCATCGACGCTTTTGGCTAGCAGAACTTTTGACTATTTCCCATTGAAAATCAGCCCGCGACCCGACAGCAGAAACGATCTATGCACCCGGCTTCCCTGGGGCAGGTAACAGTGGTACCTCGGTACTCTCGGGGTTGTGGGCATCTCAAAAGCTTAAGTCTAAAGTTTTATCTCCCGTGGGTCCCCTTCCTCATAACTGTGGGTGGATTCTGAAGGGGCAAGCGATCCTGAATGCCCTAGGCATTGCCTGTAGAATTGTCGTGGTTCTTATACCACTATTTTAGTATATGGTTTGGTCCCCCCCTGGGGCCCATTGATTTCTGTGCTATTTATTGTGTTTATAAATGCTTGTTTGAAGTGTAACTTTGTCACTAGTCACATAAAGCGACTGTGGGATTCTGTCTAGAATAAATACATATATTTTATATATATACCTGTGTGGGCTACTCTTTCATTTGGTTATTCAAGAGGTTATTATGGTAAAACAATAAGCTTAACACTCCTTCAAGACTTAGCCTGAAGGCTGCTCTCCACAGCTACCACTAGGATAGCTTTCTTTAAAGGTTGTCTTAAACCTATCCTCAATAAGAGTCGAATTGGACTGGTGCAAGGTGTCCCTATAACTAGGAACAGCATATGCCAGGCCAACTTCTCACACCGATGATGTTCCTTGATTGTTGCGGAGTGGATTAGAATGTCGTCGCTGACATTTAGTACTCCATGAAGGCCAGACAGTACTTCTTTCACTGTATTTTGGAAGATTTCCGCCGCTGAGGAGATGCCAAAGTTTAACCGCTTGTAACGTCGGAGGCCCAGATGAGTTGAAAAAGTTGTGATGTACCGACTTTCTTTGGCTAGCTTCAGTTGGTGGTAACCAGCATTAAGATCCAACTTGGAAAACCACCGGGAACCGTTGAGGTCTGCCACGATGTCGTCACGGTGGGTGTGATATGTCTCTCCCGCTTGATGGCTTGGTTGGGCATGCGCATATCAATGCAGAGCCAGATCTTTCCCAGTTGCTTGGGCTTCTCTGCTTTCACCATCGGTGACACCCATGGGGTTGGTTACCTTTTCGATGACGCCTTGTCGCTCCAGTTCATCTAATTCTTGTTCTACGAGCAGTCGGAGGTGGAAAGGTATTCGCTGGTTCCGTAGTGCTACGGGCGCCACTGCCTTGTTGATATGGAGTTTTACAGGCGGTCTTTTTATACTCCCTTGGCCTTTGAACAGCTGGGGGAACAGCTCTAGGATCTCTTCAGTCTGCAGTGTCCTCACCGCATTGGCAAAAGTCACGAGGCCTAAGTCTTCAGCGGTGTGGCTCCCTACTAGTATGTCCACCACCCGGTCAACCACGTGGAACGTCATGATAATCTCATGATCCTCAGATTTCACCTGGACCGTCATCTTGCCTTTCAGGGTTAGCGGTGTTTGGCTGCCGTATGTGAAGGTCTTCACCTGTGACGGCAACAGTACTGGCTTCGGGTTCAGCTGCTTGTATTGTTGGCACCCCATGACGTTTATGGACTCCCCTGTGTCGATGAGCGCAGTCACGAGGGATCCAGCAATCTCAATGGCGCAAGTTGGCTGGGGTCGTTGTCTTCGCTTGATGTCACTGGCAAACGAGATCATGTGAAACTCCCCGTCTTCCTCAGTTGACGAATCTTCGAGATGCTGCCTGCGCTGCATTGTCGGCCTACTTCCCTTCAGGGTTTCCAGTATCTCTAATGTCAAGTGCCTGACTGCTTTCGACAGTGGTCTTCAGCCGGGGGCTCCTCTTTTCTGCATGCCTCCACGGCACACGCTTACGAAATTGTTGGGGATGTTGCATTTTGAGCATACTTTGCCTCATGCTGGGCATTCTTCCGGCGGGTGTTCCTCTCTTCCATAGTACCCGCACTGCGACTTTCGCGCGTTTCTGGGTGGCCACCGGCTCCTCTCTGTTGCGTGCGTATTGCGTCCACTTTCTCGGTCTTCACCGTCGCCGGCTGTTC
The DNA here is from genome assembly GCF_964204655.1 of Triturus cristatus. Taxonomy (NCBI): domain Eukaryota; kingdom Metazoa; phylum Chordata; class Amphibia; order Caudata; family Salamandridae; genus Triturus; species Triturus cristatus. Next base: position 21,796,777 of record NC_140584.1, read on the forward strand.
TCCTGGTTGGATCAGGGCGGCGTCCATTGCTGCTGCCCTGACTTCCGATAGATCGTGTGACCGTGCTAGCTAGGGTTTTGTTGCGGCACCCTTGGATTACCTGTGCTCGTACTTCTTTGATTTGATCATCTTCGGTGCATGCGCTAGCTAATTCTCGCAGTCTCGCGTGAAATGCGTCCATCGACTCCCCTTCTCTTTGGCGTGCCTGGCGGAGCTTGAAACGTTCATAATCGGGGTTTAGCTGAGGGTCAAAGTGGGCATTCAGGGCCCTCACTGCCGCGTCGTAGTCTGTTGGTGGTCCCGTGTTAGGGAGGTGCACAAACAGTTTGTAAATCTCATCCCCTGCGAAGTGAAGTAGCAGCGAGCGCTTCATTGCTCCATCAGTTTCCCTCGTGGCGATAAAGTAGTTGTCCAAACGGCCAATCCAGACAGTCCACCTGGGGGACGCCGTAGCTGGGTCAATCAGCTCGCTGATTGGGGGAAGTGCACCAATCTGAGAGTGTTGAGCGACCTGTAGTGCCACTGGGGCCGCCGCCTGTGGAGCCGCTTGCTGAGCTGCTGGTGCTGCTGGGTTGGACATGTTTCTGGCAGGATGTGGGACTTCTGCGACACTGCCTTACTTCTGCGACACTGCTTTACCCCTCTGCTGATATCTTCTTGAGTTTCTGGCCTGTGCAGCAGTTCAGTTTCTTGGGGCATGTAGTGGTGCTGGAGGAGCAGCCTGGAGCACCCTGGAGACGTTGTGGTGCAGTGTGGCACTCAGTGTGAAGGAACAGATGTGCACTGTTGCTCCCTGAAGTGATTGAGGGCCTCAGCGTGTGCGCGTGTTAGATCGTTCCCTATCTGGCGCTTAAGCCAGGAGGAGGGGCGGGGCCTCGTGCCCGTATTGATTTCCCTGAGCGCGAGCTCCACCGGGAGAGACCAGGAGCATCAGCGCTGCGGAGCGCGTCAGGCACACGGGAGGCTGCTGATGGCTGGACGTGCTTCTTACCCCCGCGGCGCTGTGGCTGCACGCGCCTGATGTAGCTCTCTTGAGAGTAGCGCTGGAGTCCGCGTGACGCGGTCAGCAAGCTCAACCAGGCCGACGGGCCGGGAGCGTTTCACCGGGTGACTGGTGGGTGTCGGGCCACGTTGCGGATCCCACCCTCGTCGCCAATGTGGAGTTGAGCCACGGCGGACTCAATGTGCAAGCAGGTATGGTAGCACCAGAGACACAGAGTACACACACATAGCTGATGTGAGCCGGAAGTCCCGTGCGACTCCGGCTCCTTTATTTAAGTTCTCTGGCCACGCCTGGCCAGAGAGTGATACAATGTGTGGGGGTTCTTCCGGACAGGGTCATCGGTCTATCTAACCACTAGACCGCTACAGATACCTTGAGTGCCGCAGCGTGCAGACTTTGTGCAGCTCTTTTTCCCCTTTGAATTGCTGTGCCCGAGATGCTTTCGCTTTTCTCTCTATTTGCTACTCATCAATTTTCTTTGGATTTCTTCGGCAATGTTCAATATCGAGCCCCATTTAAGAACTGTGTCCCTTTTATTTTTGCACTTCAGCTTGATTTTGGGCTGCATTATTGTTTGTCAATAAAGGCTCTCTGGCAGATTTGGTGCAAATGGATCAGCATTTATTTCATCATACAGTTGCATTTAAGTGTGGTGTTGGTGAGCATAAGGAGGTGCTCCAGGACTCTGTACCACCCCATAAGTATTTACCAGGGTGTCATGTGTCATGTTTGCAGCGTCTGTTGTTGACCCGTAGAGAGATTCATTTAATATCGAATTATGCTGGATGTAGTCCCTTGATTTATCTGTTTTGCATCCATCCTGTTTATACAATTTTGTGTTTCCATATATGATGCAGTGGTGTCCGCTTCCCTGAGTGGTAACTAGCCCGCAGCGGAGCCACTACATAGAATGGAGGCAGACATGGTATGGCAGTATATGTCTGGAGTGGCCTGGATCGACCACTCTGACCTTTATTTATCCGCAAGGCTGTGCCTGGCCCGGGGTGGGAGGATGCTATACAATGTATAGTAGAGGCTGGGTGACACTCTACATCCCTTCCAACTTTTATTACAACATACACTTGAATAACTCTTTCCTGGATACACAACAAATATAGTCTCTCAGCCTCTGGCTAGTGTCTTCACTCATCACCCAATAGCACTCCTAGGGCTCAATTCTCTTGTCGTTGCTTCAGCATGTTCCTGCTCTCCTTCTGTAGAGCCTTGATGAGGGCAGGACATCACGGTGTCTCCCACTGGCATGCCATCAATCTCCCTTGGGCTGCCATCCTGGTCCACTGTCATGGCTCAAACTCGCTTGAACCAGGAGACATTCCTGGCTATTGTGGATTGGCCCCATTGAACGGTGCCCATTATTCCTCAGATGTTGACGATCTCCTACACCTCCTTCTCGAACGGAGTGCGGAACTTCCCCCCTAATCCCTTTGTCTCTGACCACCATATTAGGAACCACTACCTTGTGAACCAGGCCTGCTTGGTCATTTATGGCCTTTCTTTTCTCCTGAGTGGTTTGTATGTCAATGGTGGTTGGGCTCCAGCCAATCCCAATTTGGAATTACATCCTTGATGGGTCTTCACATTAATAAATCACCCAGGAAGCACCTGGTGAAACTGTGGTGTTTGCAGGTAGTCTCTTAGAAACTGGTGCAGTCAGCATTCCGCATTTTCCCCTTGCTTAACTCTAATTTATAGAGCCCTGATCAGCGTGGGCATAAAGGGATCCACTTCCCCATTAGCCTGCAGCCACTGTGGTGTCACTTTCCGATGCTGGTGTTGAGGCTTCGTAGATAGGACTGGAAGTCTTGTCCTTGGAACGGGTTTCCGTTAAACATTTTGACTTATTCAGGGACCCCCGATAGCGTGAAGATCTTTTCCAGTGCAGGCTTCACATTTGAAAAAGTAATGGAGGATACCAGTTCCACGACTGGCTACTTGGTGTGGATGTCTATCATCACAGCTATGAGACAGCCATCTAGAAAGCTGCCAAAAAGTTCATGCTGATGCATGACCAGGGGATCAGACATGGCTCTTCCATAAATATTGGATCATATAGGGGTTCTCCACTCTAGTTATCATGCAGGAGTGACAGCCTCTGACTTTGTCATCTACCCGGGTGTCCATGCCAGGGAACCATAAATTACCCCTTAGCCTCGTCTTTGTCTTTACTATGTCTTGGTAGGCCAGATACACAACTCATGCCCACAGGCTTGTGGATATTACCATCTGTCTACTTTAAATGAGGAGGCCCTCCTCTCTGGCACTTAGCTTATCTCTGATCCTCCATATCTGGCTCATTGTGGCCTGTTCAATGGCAGTCAGTGCCTTGGTGCCGTCAAGAAAGTTGACTGCCTTTTATGGAGCGCCTCCTTCACTTTTAGAAAGGCTTGTGTCTTGATCTGTGGCCTCCTGGATCTCCTCGATCGATAGTGCCCGGGGACAGGCATCATGTACCACCATCCTCACCAACTCCTCTACTCCTTCATCTTCCTTTGTCTAGTCTGTGCCTGCAGGTGTCTCGACAGGTAGTCCGCTGGCTTATTCACACCCGACTGTACTCAACATCAAATGTGTACAACTGGAGTTGCACTGCCTACAGTTCGATGTGAGAGGGTCCATTCTGGGATGTGCAAGCAAACAGTGGGACAATCGGATTTTGGTCTGTTATGACCCGGAACTGCTGTCCACAGAGGTACAAAAGAAAATGGTGACAAGCTCACTGGATCGCCAGCGCCTCAAGCTCGATCTGCGCTTATCTCAACTCGATGTCTGTCAACTGTCTGCTCCCATATGGGATGGTGGCCCATGGACCTTCGTTCTTTTCTTGTAGGAGCACTGCTCCAAGCCCAATGGGGCTCACATCCACTAGCACCTCTGTCCAGCTCCTCAGGTGTATGCCATGGTGGCTTCTGCCTGTAGCGCCTCCTAAACTTTTCGGAACACCAGCTCAGTGTGGGTCATGGGGTATCACTTTTCATCAGGGTTTTCAAAGGCTCCAAGATGGTGGCTAGGATCGGAATAAAGCATTCACAGTAAGTGGCCATCCCAAGGAGACTCCTCACCTCTGATGCATTCCACTGGACAGCTGCATTCCATATTGCTTTCACAATTTTTTTTGAGTCTACCTGTAGTCCCTCACCTGAGAAAAGGTACCCAAAGAACTTGACGGAGTTGGTATAGAATAAGCACTTTTACTTGTGTAGGGTCAGCCCAGAGTCTGCCAGTCTCTGAAAGGTTGCCTTCAGTCTTACATGGCGGTCTTCGAGCATGTCGGAGAATATTAGAATGTAGTTGCCAATGTTTAGCGCTCTGACCAAACCAGAGAGGGTCACACGGATGGTGTTCTGAAACACCACTGCTGCCGACGATATTCCAAAATTCACGTGCTTGTACCTGAGGAACCTAACGTGCGTCAAGAAGATGGTTAAATATCGGCTAGATGGATCAAGTTTGAGTTGGTGATAGCCAGCATTGAGGTCAAACTTTGAAAACCATTGGGGGCTATTTAAGTCTGCCACTATGTCATCGAATGTCAGGTTTATGTGGCGCCTCCTGCAGATGTCTTTGTTCGGGAGCCTCATATCAACACACAGTCTGATGGCCCTGGGTTGTTTGGGCTTGGATGCTGTCCCAAGGGGTTAGACCCAGGGAATGGGCCATGTGACCTTCTCAATCACCCCCTGTTGTTCCAGTTGTGGCAGCCTCCTGTGTCACAGTACTGTTAATGTGTAACTTCACTTTAAGGTCTTCCAATCACCCCAGCCCCTCGAATAGCTAGGGGAACTCTTGTAGGAAATCCACAGCTTGAGATTCATTTACTTGCCACGCAAAGAAAACTAATCCCTGGTCTTTGGCATTGTGGCACCCTAGGAGAGTGCCGGTGGTACCTCTGGTGACATGAAATTGAGCTTGTGTCATCTTCCCTTTGCTTTTCACCCCAACCTGTATGCCTCCTCTCAACAGCAGTGGTTCGGTAACCCATAGGTGTAGGTCCTTGCTTTAGTTGTTGCTAGTTTGTGCCGTGGCGTGATCTTGCAGAATTGAGCGGAGTCCATGACATTGCTGGAGGCACCTGTGTAGATTAGCGCCTTGATCTGGGTGTCTCTAATGTCAACAGTGCACAAATGTAGGGGCCTCTTCTGTTGTTCTTCAGGTGTGGCTCTGGGCTGGGCTCTCTTTTGTGGTGCAGGCTGTCGTCCGACTTTGCACCAGGTCAGAGCAGGTGTTAGTTTCCTGCTGCTAACGCGCCTTATTGCCTGTTTTGTGTTCTTATCTCCATTCTGGCAGGTCATTGAGAATGTTGTGGAGTGGTGTTGTCGCGGCTTTTGGCACAGGAACGCCTACTCTGCATCTCATTAGCGATAGTTGCGGGGGTCATCTGTGGCGATGTTTTTTGCGGCTGCTATAGCGGGTAAACTGGTGCTGTGGGATGTTAACACCAGCTTGTGATTGGGGCGATAAGTTTATCGCAACTTTGGCTGCGATAAAGAGTTGTTGACTAGGCAATAGATCCTTGTGAATATGCCCCTATGATTTAATACTTTGCCCACTTTGTATGTGTGCTGTAGAATATAGCACAGTGCAAACTTTAGAACATATCGAGAAATTAAAACATTTCTCCTCCGTTACTCATGCCTCGAGGAGACATAAAGTTTTGGCTCAAATCCCTGCCTACAATTGTTAGTAGACAGGGATTTGTGTCGAAACCCAAAAGGGTTCCATGTAACACCCATTGGATGCCCCATTGATGCAAAATAGGGCAAAGCGGCGCATATCACTAGTGTGTCTTACTTAGGACAACTTTGCATTACAAAGTAAATGCCACCAGAATACTTTGCATCAGGTTTACATTACAAAAGTAATGCAAACTTGAATGGCACAAAGTATCAGTAAATCTTGGCCCAATGTTTATTGTTGCTGTGTTATTGGACTGACATACAAATGGTTAAATTAAGGATAATGAATAAATACGTTTCTGGGATTTTGAGGCAGGCTACAACTTCTTATTGAATGCATGAAGATATATTTGTGTGCTCCACCAAATTCACTCTTATCTACTGGGTTACCTACACAAGCGTTGCCTGTTACGGAATGAAAAATGCCCTGTAACTGGATGTCAAGAACTCATTAATGCCCTCAGTATGAGTTGCCCGTAAATGTTCACCCAATCTCCACCCTCTGTTTTTGGTGGAAGAACATGCAAATATCCGACTTACCAAACCAATTTCTACATATTTATTCATGGTATTCGACCTGGAAATTCCACAATCCTTGGTTATATTTGCAACGGGTGAAATTGCCCGTGGAATACCTCTAAGAAGAAGCTTTTCTGTACAACTCATAATTCCAGTGGGCCCAGTAAGTCTGGTCACAGGGCCCATCAGAATTAACAGGCTACTCATAATAAGGACCTAGGGGATTAAGAGTGAATGTTGCCCTGTTATACAAGAATAGTTATTGCTCCTTAACCAAGCAGCAGATACTGTCTACATTTGGATGGAGTTTCTTTAAGTCGCATGAGAATTGATGTTAAAAAACACTTACCAGGAAGAAGGTATTACAAGTGCATATGGGTAAATGCAGTTACTTAGGGTATACAGAACATCTTCTGCCTATTCAACTCTCCCTCAATATCATTCCAATTCATTCTTATCCTTCGATTTGTAAAAATAAAATTAAGAATGTATTACCAGTGTACCTATGGTGGTAGGAATTTACAATTTCTTTCAGCTGTGGCTCCTCAGCTAAGGTAGAGGAGTGTTGCCCCACTGCTCTCAGGGCAGTTCAAAAAGGAAAAATAAAATGATAATAACGCAATGTTATAATTTTATTTTTCCGTACTGACGTAGGTGTGAGGCGGGTGGAGCTGGGCTGACCAGAGCAGGGGGAGGAGTGGTGGGCACTCTCTAAGTGCACATCATGGTTTGGCTGTCCGTCCAAACAGTCATACGCTCTTAGCATGTTCTCCACCTGGCTGTATTGCACAGCCTGGGTGGAGAACATGCACAGGCTCCCTGTACTTATCTGAGTGCCGAACCACAGTGCTAAGACCAATGCCAATGCTGCTGTCATGCTGGTGACAGCAGCTTCATGATTGGCTAAGTAGCCTGTGTGCTCCCTGCTTCTGGGAGTCTGAAGAGAAGGGGACGGAGGAGAGGCAGTGTTAGTACCTAGGTAAGTGCTATTTTCTTTTCTTTCATCCCGCCCTGCCCCACCATCCCCATTTGGTAGCAGCTGCCACTGGTGTCTTTGTGGACAGATTGATAGACAAATAGCGTCATGTAGATTCTCGTGGCACACAAATAATGTCTATATTAGTATCACTCAGAAAACGAATTGTGAATATTTCATGAAAAATTAATGGCTGGCCAACATCAGATGAAGTATCACTGTTCAGGATATTTTCAGGTTTTTAGATTTGTTTAGATGCCTAACCTATACTTATTGTTTCTCTTTTAAATAAGCGAAGTCATATACAATTAAAAACATTAATGAACAACAACGTAATGTAAATGTGACATATCAGCTGTAAAGAAATCAACTTCACCTACTTTGTGAAGCTCAAAACAATGCTGATTTTAAAACTATAAATGTTTGATAGACTGACAGAAAAAACATTTGTGTAGCAATGAAAAAATAATAAAAATGTATCGTTCTTTTTTATGGCTTTTTTATTATTTTTCATGTTCTAATTTCAACGTCATTTGTTGTCATCTATTCACATAAATATAATAAACCAATTAGGGAAACCTAAAAACAAACTATAAAGTTAAAGAAACTAGATGGCATTCTCAGGGATCATTTTTCCTGATATCTTTATTACACCTTTTTGATATAGTATGATTTTTTTTGGTGTTGACTGATAAAAGAATGGGCCTTTTAAAAGACATTTTAGCTACATAATACAGTCCCTTTCTCCTGTAAATGTCTACAATGCAGTCCTCTCATTTTATAAATGTTTCCAAAGAAAATGCATCAATTAAATTAATTCATCTAAAATCTTGAATAGGGTTCCTATACCTTTACGGTTACTTTTTTGGTGTCTTGAGTTATGAGCAATAGCCTTTGAATCTGCTCACCAGTCTTGTAGGTATATCAAAAAGTACCTTTCATAAAAGTTAATCAATACTTAGTGTGGTTCGTAGTTCTTAGATTTCATAAAGATCGTGATTAGATGAGATAGCTTCCTTTGGTGAATATATAATGAATATGACAAATCTGTGTTAATGAAATATAAAATGTCAAGTCCTCCTAAATATATTATTAGGATGCACCCTCTGATAAAATGTGTTAATATCGAACAAACTATACATTAACATAAACATATATTTTAGTGACCAAGTATATATTGGAGACAATACTGGGTAATAATAAACCTGTTTTGTATGGTTCCTGCAAGGAGCCATTGGTGTGAATCATGAGTGCAAATCAATGTTCAACTGATAGTAAGTCACTTCACTAAGAAAATAAACTCCGCAATCGAAGTCACTCCTGTTGCTCAGCCTCCGATGGGCCATCAGAGACTCAAGCAAAGAAGTGGAAAGATCCACTATCTTCAGGGCTTTGAGTGGGATGAAAAATTGGGGTCTCTAAAAGGGGTGCGGCGCATGTAATTAGGGGTGTGGCTTAAACATGTTACACTAAGTTTCTGTGATTCTCATACTTTCACACTTGATTAGTGTTTTGGTTCCTCTGAACCTACTGTTATTGCATCCAGCTATATAACACAACAACTTACATACATTGAAAATCCGCCAGGTCTATTGGCTTTATCAATGGGTGTTCGATGTTTAAGATAAATGAGTAACAACAATAATTTTGTTTTAATAATATTATAAAAGTTTCAATTCTAAAATTGTGAGATGGAATAAACATTACTAAGGCCTGTGGAATGAGTAGTGTTTTTCAGATGTAGCCCATCTGCATATCTTACACCTCATCTCTTTCCTCGTCAGCACCTTCGTTTCACTCTCTCCTGAATGCACTGATTTGCATCTACATCACGTCACCACCCGCAAGTTATACAATGCACCCACTCACCTGTTAGCTGTGCATTTTCTTTCACTCTCTCCTTATTAATATTTTGACCACTGCGAACCTCCTTTACACACATTTCCACACAATCGCAACTGCAATATATGACCATTGGCCTCTGCGCTCTGCAGAGAAGTCAAAGATTGGATGACCATGCCTTCTGAACACCCTTTTGACCCTCTGACAGGCACTGTGAGAAACTCGCTCTGGTTGTAACCTCAATCCAGAGCTCTCAATCGTGGCCTGTAATAAAATAGCTGGAAACAGCTAACACTCTTAGGGAATGCATAAATGGTGAAATATAAACACAACTTAAATGTTTCATATGGATTACCATAAGGTTTTTTACATTCGTTGTTCAGAAATCGATCAGTGCTTTTGCTAGTAAAGTAAAGTACATGAATATAGGACCCGCGAGAGAACCGTTTCAATATTATATATTCTTTTTATTTAACAGAGTTTTATATAGCGCAAACTTGACCCGAATCGGGTATCAGAGGGCTTGACATAGCACCAGTTGCATTACATGAGGACACATTCATTTTTGTTAGGCACGGGGAGATTAAGTGATTTGCCCAGACTCACAGGATGTACTGCGTCATTGCCGAGACTCGAACCCAGCTCCGAGGTCGACCGCCCTAGCCATTAGGCCAACTCCTCTCCCCAATATCTGTTATTAGTTAGCACCGTGTCTGAAACCTTGAAGACCCGGGCCACTTAAAACCCTAACTATCTCCCACCCAGCACTATCTCTCATAGGTGTTGTGTTCTAACCCCTGACCTCTGTCTGGGAGGGGTAAGGCCCTGGGTCAGCACCCTCGTGGCATGGGGAGCCCAGGATAGGCCTCGCGCTATCGCAGCGTAATGAATAGACCACACACACAGTTACTAGGTTGGGCGCGAACTGCCGCTCGCCCGCCCGTTTATTATTTATATCCACGCCCTCACGTCGGGGACGTGAGTGCAATCTGCGCGCGTTTGGCAGTGCTCTAGCGGAAACGCTAGAGCGCTAACTGTAACATCCCTTCTCAACTCAGTCCTTGACAACCGTTCCTTTATTACTTCGCTGCATCACTTACTTGGCACGCAAAGTCTCTCAGCCGACTGCTGGGCCTGGGGTTCTCCCTCAGCTCATACCTGGTGGCCCTTCGTGCACCTGGGGCCGAGGTTTCCGGTGGTACTTCTTGCCTTGGTCCACCTCCGGTGCCATCGGCGCCACCTGGCTCAGAGTCTGTGTTGCTCCGTGGGTCGGAGCGGGATGTGTCCCCTGAGCCGTCTCCCAAGTCGTGGTCCACGTCGAAATCTGCTGTCTCTGGGTCATCCGCGGGTCTCCTCACCACCTTGAACCACGATATGTTCCGGGTGACCAGGTCTCTCCCTCGACGCGCTGTCACCATGGTCCCTCAGCGGTCGACCACTCTCCAGTATCCTTTTTCATATCGAGTTTTAAACTTTCCTCCTGGCCGGCGCTCTTTGAGGACCACTGTGTCACCAGCTTGAACTTCTCGGGTTACGGCCCTCCGAGCCTCACTGACTCTGCCATTTCGCCTTTGGCGCCTTCGGAAAGCTTCTTCCTCACTGAAAGGTGGCGCTACCAAGCCTGGGGCTACTGGCAGCCCATCCCTGCAAGCTCCTTGGAACATCAATGCCCAGGGAGCTTGTCGGGTGGAGCAGTGGGGAGTGCTGCGGTATTCCCCTAGGAATCGCTGTAGTTCTTGCTCTGGGTCCAGTTGTTCGGACACAGCGATGCGTAGTACCTTATTGATGTTGCGCATAAACCGCTCCACCTCCCCGTTAGCTTGGGGCCATTGCGGGGTGATGCGCCTGTGTCTGATGCCGTGTGCCTTCAAGAGTTCTTCAAACTCGTGCCCTTGGAACGGGGGTCCATTGTCACTCCGCAGTTCCTCGGGGTACCCGAACATCCCAAATACCTTCTCCAGGGCAGGTTTCACATGTACGAAAGCGGTGGACGGTAAGGACTCTGCAATGGGGTACTTCGAGTAGCTGTCCATGATGACTAGGGTGACTCACCCATCGGGTAGGCTCCCAAAGTCCACGCTGATCTTCTCCCAGGGGGTATGCCCATGCTCTTCAGTTATGATGGGCGCTGGTGGTTGGGCTTCCCCTGTTAGCTGGCATGACTGGCAGCTGCGGACGGTGTCGGTGACGTAGTCGTCCATCCCCGGGAACCAAACTTTCTCCCTCATCCGGGCTTTCATCTTCTCTGTACCTTGGTGCCCCTTGTGTGCTAACTGGGTCGCTCTTGTCCGGAGTGCTCCTTTGATTGATTTGGGAACCTCTTAGAAGGAGTCCCCCTCTGGTCACGCTCAGCTCGTGTCGTACTCTCCACATGTGTTGAAGATCCTCTCGGTCCCCACTGGCCCACGAGTTCGCCGTTTGTAGAAACGACTGCCAGTTTCCCTCGAGGATGATGGTGTTCTTGACCTTGAATATCACGGGGTCTTGGTCGGCTACTTCTCGGAGCTCTTCAAGCGTAATGGCCATGGGGCACGTCAATGCCACCACCATGTCGAGGTGTTCCTCGGCGTCGTCCTCAGCGTCCCTGTGCTCGGGTGCACCGTCGTGTTCTGGGTGGCGGGACAGGAAATCTGCCGGGTTTTTGGCCCCTGGCCGGTACACTACTCACATGTGATATTGTTGCAGACCGATGGCCCACCGCTCTATGCGTGGGGGCGGGTGTGGTGCTGTTCCCCGGAACAACGGCACCAGCGGCTGATGGTCCGTCACCACTGTGAATGGGTGCCCGCACACGTAAAGATGGAAATGTCGGCAGCCCCACCGGATTGCCAGTGCTTCCCGCTCGATTTGGGAGTATCGCTTCTCCGTGTTGGTGAGGGCCTTGCTAGCGTACGCCAGAGTTGCCCACTGCCCAGGTTCCTGTTCTTGTGTTAGGAGTGCCCCTAGCCCTACGGGGCTGGCATCCACTAGGATTTCGGTCTTCTTGGTCGGGTCAAAGTAGACCAGTGTTGTCTGATCTAGAAGCGCTTCTTTGATCGCCTCGAAGGCCCGCTCTTCGGTGTCAGTCCACTGCCACGCCACGTCGGTCTTGGTGAGGCGTCTCAGGGGCTCAGCTAGGGTGGCCAGATTCGGGACGAACCTTCCGCAGTATGTGGCTATCCCTAGGAAGCTGCGCACTTCCGCCACTGACGCGGGGGCCGCGGCTGTTTTGATGGCTAGCGACTTTCGAGGGTCTACTTGGATGCCCTCCATGGTAAAAACGTAGCCGAAGAACTCAATCTTTTGTTGGAACAGCTGGCACTTCTCCCGGTGTAGGGTGACTCCGTGCTCTTGGAGGCGCGTGAGGGTGGCCTGGACGTGTCGGTAGTGCTCCTCGACTGTCTTGGAGTAGATGAGGATATCATCACTCATGTTCAGGACGCCTGGCAGTCCGACCAGGATGTCTCTAATTGTGTTCTGAAAGATTTCGGCCGCCGACGAGATCCCGAAATTAAGGCGCTTGTATCGCCGTAGCCCCAAATGCGTGCTGAAGGTGGTAATGTACCGGCTCTCCTTGGCTAGGGTGAGTTGGTGGTACCCCGCATTTAAGTCCAGTTTCGAGAACCATCAGGCACCGTTCAGGTCGGAGACAATGTCATCCATGGTCGGCGTGATGTGCCTCTCCCTTGTGATGGCCTTGTTCGGGAGGCCCATGTCGATGCATAGCCGGATCTTCCCAGGTTGTCGTGGCTTCTCGGCTATTACCATTGGTGACACCCAAGGTGTGGGTCCCGTAACCTTTTCTATAACGCCCTGTTCCTCCAGCCGTCGGAGCTCCTCCTCTACTAATGGGCGTAAGTGAAACGGGATGCGCCTGTGCCGGAGGGCTGTCGGTTGCACAGCGGGGTCTATGTGAAGTCGTACTGGTGGCCTCTTGATCTTTCCTAGGCCTGAGAATAGGCCCTGAAATGCTCCCAGCAGGTCGTCGACTTGTCGGTCCTGGACTACTCTGAGGAATGTGATCAGTCCTAGATCCTTGGCCGCATGGCCGCTGAAAAGTGTGTCTACTTCCTGGTCGATGACATGAATGTCGATGACAATTTCCACCTTCTCTGACTGCACTGCGACCGTCATCTTGCCCTTCAGCGGAAGCGGCGTGTCGCTTCCATAAGCGAAGATCTTGGCCTTCGACGGTCGGAGATCCGGTCGTGGTCTGAGGCGGTTGTATTGTTGCACCCCCATTACTGTCACTGACGCGCCGGTGTCTATCATAGCGTTCACCTCCGATCCGGCAATCAATATGTCGCAGCTCGGCTGAGGTCGCCGGGTGCTTTTGAGGGCTTTGGTAAATGACACGAGGTACGTTTCTCCCTCATCGTCGGACTCAGTGTCTGATTCTGGGTACTCCCTGACTGGTTCTCTCTTAGGCCGTGGCTGTGACGATAAGGATGTGTGTTATAGTTGCCGTACTAGCTTCCTCATCGGCTTGTCCCGCTTGTGGCTGCTCCGCTGCATCTTCCTGCGGCAGACTGACGCGAAGTGGTTGTCGATGCCACAGTTGGTGCATGTTTTTCCACGGGCTGGGCACGCCTTGAGGGGGTGTTCGTCGTATCCGCAGTACCCACATGGCCTGGCTTGATAGGGGGCCCGCCGGTCGTGGGGCTTAGGCGGTCGTTCTTTCCTCCGGACTGCGTCCGCTTTCTCCACTTTGACCTCCACTGTGCTGGCAGCTCCTTTCACCAGAGCTAGATCCATTTCTTCTGCACGTGCTGCTGACAGGTCGTGAGTCCTGGCCAGGACGAGGATGTCGTTCATCGTGATGTTAGGTTTGCGAAGTATCATGCCTCGTAGCGTTTTACTCCTGATCCCCAAGATCAGCTGCACCCTGATTTCCTCTTTGGCCCGGTCGCCGACCAGGTGCGTGTCCACAAGGAGCCTCAGCCTCGCGTGGAACGCGTCAACCGACTCCCCCTCGTGCTGTTTCGCTTGGCGAAGTTTGAAGTGTTCGCAATCAGGGTTGACCTGGGGGTCAAAGTGTGCGTTCAAGGCCGCAACCGCTGCTGCATAGTCCGTCGGGGGACCCGTGTCAGGCAGGTGCTTGAACAGTAGGTAGATCTCCTCCCCCGCGTAGTGGAGTAGTAGAGAACGTTTCACCACTCCATCCGTCTTTCTGGACCCAATGAAGTAGTTTTCCAGCCTCTCCAGCCATGTCTGCCACCTCGGAGCGGCGGTCGTGGGGTCTGCGGCTTCGCTAAACGGGGGTAGCACTCCGGACGCGGGGTGATGGGGCAGTGTCCCTGCAGGGCCGGGCGTCTCATCATCACCCATCGTGGCGTCAAAATCCCTGATGTGTGAACAGGGGTCGTCGTGCACTCACTTGGTGGGTCGGTCGCCGCACGTGGGCAGGTGCAGCGCGTTGCGCCGTCAGGCGAGACCTCTGTGACTGTTCTGCCTAGCAGCAGGAGTTTCAGGGGGTTCAGAGGTCACCCCTCGTCGCCAGTGTTGTGTTCTAACCCCTGACCTCTGTCTGGGAGGGGTAAGGCCCTAGGTCAGCACCCTCGTGGCATGGGGAGCCCAGGGTAGGCCTCGCGTTATGGCAGCGTAATGAATAGACCTCACACACAGTTACTAGGTTGGGCGCGAACTGCCGCTCGCCCGCCCGTTTATTATTTATATCCACGCGCTCACGTCGGGGACGTGAGCCCAACCTGCGCACGTTCGGCAGCGCTATAGCAGAAACGCTAGAGCGCTAACTGTAACAATAGGCTCTTCCAAATGCTTGTGAAGCAGGTGAATGGGAGCTGATGCTATGCTGTCATCACCAGCCTTCTTTCCTGCCTCCTGCAGTTCTGCATTGACTCCTGAGAGGGCATATCTCTGTCAGGCCCAGGAATGGCTCAGTAGGACAGCCAGGGCCGAGCGCTGTGACTTCTCTGTTTCACTCACGGTCTATGATGTCACTTGGAACACACTGTGGCTAAACAAGGTGATTACTGTCAAAGTGCCCAGACGGTAAAACACAAAACCTGCTGCACTCATGTCCTGCTACAGAGGGAGCGAGAGTTAAAACACACACCCTGAAACTAAATTCGATCTAGATTAACTTTACCAAAAAGCCAAAAAGCCTGCAGTTATTAACTCATTTATAAAAAATACCAACATAAAGTTCTTAAATTCTGGTTTAACAAAATAAAATCACCCAAACAACACTACCACATGATACAATCATACCACATGTAAACATGAATTCATTATGTACATTTAAAACACACACACAGCACAAATGAACTTATCTGAATGAGCAGCAACAATAAAATAAGGAAGAGGACTGGCTGCTGGGGGGTTTAGTAGATTTGGAATAGTTAAAGATTCTGACTTCTATGAGTTTTAAAGAAGCTGCTGAGTGGTATTAATAAAGGGATTTACTGCATAATATTGGCCTCAAGGCCTTGAAATAAAATCCTGATTTTACACATAATTGTATATTTACAATGTTGTAGAGCAGACTGGTATAGTGAGTTTTTTGTATGCAGCATTTCACATGATAAATATCCAGTATTAAAACCCTCTATCATACCATCTTTCAATAAAAAACACAAGTTAATAGTAGGATTCTTAAAAGACAACACCTCCAAGTAGGCAATGACTTAAGATTTCTACACTTTTTACTGTGTTTAAAAGCTATTATATAGCAAAAGAAAACGTTAGGGGAAACTGCTATTGCTTTGTCTCAAAAAACAGCTTCTTCCCCAAATATTTCCCCATTCGTTCTTTACTGCCTATATTGGAGAAGTTATGGCCAGAGCTACAAAGTTTGAAGCTGGGGAACCGAGAAATCAGGTTCGAGTCTCGGTGTCGGCTCAACATCTTGTGATTCTAGGAAATTCACGTAATCCCCCGTGCCTAAAAAAATTAATGTGACCTTAAGTTATGTGGATCGAGTTTGCGCAATAAAAAACTGCAAAAAAAGATGAAGGGCAGCACTATTCCCTTTTCCCTTTCAGCTTACAATCGGCTCGAACTGTAACTACTCAGTCTATTGTTACTGTTATACCCAAGTAAGCATTCAATTTTATTTTTGGAAAGATACACAAAATGGGTCCTGGCATTTTAATGGGTAGGGTACCAGAACATCGTGGATTAAATGACTGTTAAAGAATTCATTTTTCATAAACTTTGCCTTGGTTAACAATGAAGAAAATGTGCCTGACTTTAGAAAATGCGTTTAGTTTTATCGTATATGTAGAAAAGAAAACGGCAAACATACAAAATGGTTGTTTAAAATGTGCTAAATGAATAATGTAGCTTTAACCATAGGAGAAGAGGCTTTTTGAACATGTTAAAAATAAATGTACAGCATAAATAAGTAGTAAGCTCTCATACCTAATGTGCTACTAAGACTAGGCCTGAAAAATGTTTGTTGACTTCTGCTTGACATTAAAAATAAAATGCCTTTCAACATGCTGACTAAATCCTCTAAATGTAAAATTGTTCATCGCTTTAAAATGTGCTGCTCTAAGAGAAATTAATTTCATTTGCTTCCTCACACCATATGATGCAATTTTTTTTCTTCCTCGCCCCATATGATGTATTTTCTTTTACTTTCTCACACCATATAATTTCCCTCATTTAATTAAGCAATTTATTCTGCTATATTTTTTAATGAATAGAACATTAGTAATGTTGAACTTATTGAAGATATTTGTTTGCATAGTCTATTCAAGATTTACTGATAGAAATATTGAATTGTTTTAGACTAGCCCTTTGTCCAGACAATGGGATATTGAAACAGCTAACCGAATAAACAAGCCTGCAAATGTTCTCAAGATAGCTTTTCCCCATGCATCTAGTGCAAGACATATTACAAACTTTTAGATAACTGTTCACCGGTGTGACATTTAACTGTGAGAAATGGGAGGAGAGAGGACAGACTATCTAACGACCCGTTTCTATTGGACAAACCGTGCTGGAAGTTGCAAATGGTTTATATATTCATATATAAGTATTCCTAGTTAGAAAAAGTAATGCTATTCTTTCTTTTCCCATTCCCCCTTATCCTCGATGCTTTATGCATCATTTTGTTTCCTTATTCTTGCCCAGATTGCTGTGATTTCCTATTATGCTGATCTTTTGACATTGAGATTTTCTCTTAGAGCTGATCATAGCCACTGCTGTGATCACTGCTCTTTGAGTTAATTAAGAAGTTGCTGCATCCTGAATGGAGCTCTAAAATAAATCCTAAGCCTTACCTAAAAATCCTGATTCCCTATTCCAGTGTCCAGAACTTGAGGATTCGACAAGGGGTTACTTGAAGGCGATTGCAGTCTAGAAGTTGTGAGTATCAATAGGGCAAATGTTATGGTTGTGAGTGGGTTGTATTCTGTTTTCTTTGGGGTGGGCGAGCGTATAGACAAGAGGTTGAAGAAGGAGAAATTGAAATGTTCAGGATTGTCGTAGCCAAAAGATCCTGGGATAATAGACAATTTAAACTTGTTTGAAGGATTTAGGTGTAGAGTGTGAGGTACCATCACCTACATTGGTAAAAATTCACTTGTAATTGTGGAACATTTCTTGAGTGGTTGTAATACTTCAATTCTTCTAGAAGAGCAAACACGAAAATATTTAGGAAGCTATCTATCAGAGATATGTGAATGCAGAGGAACATTGTAAAGGAGGGTGACCTTTGTGAGGAGTGAGATTGTGCGTCAACGTCTTTCATGCTGAAATTGTGTGTGCTAACAAATCTGGTAGCAGAGAGATGGCTTACATCCTGAATCGAGCTATAAAATAAGTGCCAAACCATACTTAGAAGTCCTGAATCCTGATTTCAGTGTCCAGAATTTTGCAGATTCAACAAGACGGTACTTGAAGGCGATTGTGGTTTGAAAAGTGTGCGTATAAATATGGTAAATGTTGTGGTTGGGAGTGGGCTGTGTTCTGTTTTCTTTGGGGTGTATGTGTAAATGGTGAGACTATAGATAAGAGGTTGTAGAAGAAGAGATCGAAAATTTCAGGCTTGTTGTGAGCGAAAGATCCTGGGATAATATACAATGTAAATTTGTTTGAAGGATGTAGGTATAGAGTGTGAGGTACCATCACCTACATTGGTAATATAGATGTTCAAAATGTTCTGTGTTTGACTAATATTAATTGATGTTAGTGGAACCTAATTTCGCAACCGGGGGAAGCAGCATTGATTTGGGTGATTTCCCACTGTCTTTGGCTCTGACAGTGGAGTAGGATTACTGAAAATGAGGGTTCATTGAGTTTTCCTCGATATGGGATATTTAACACCAGAATTCTCTTCATTTGTAAGGAAATTTGAATGAAATGAAGCCTCCACCTCGACTTATTCAATATAAAGCATTTAATGTTTGGGAGAAGATCGCAAGGGCAAATGAGAGAGAAAGGTACCAGCGAAGAACTGGGTGAGCATGGCAGAATTATGCAAATGCTTGGTGGAATGAAGAACAGCATAAATGGAGGAAAGCTATTATTGAGGGAACTAGGTTATATCCAGTACTCACTTCAGAAGCTGCCAATAAGGAAAATAATAAATCTGTCATAAAGAAAGAAGGGGATAAATCCAATACTGATTCAGGGGATGAGATATTAGAACAGATGCTGACTTCCAGAACCCCACCATAGCATACTACACTTGCTGAGCGAGGGGATCTGAGTACCAGTACTAGTCAAACAGTAGCTACTGCCCCTGTAGATCCAAGTTTAAGACCATTGAGCGTCCCTCACAAATCTTGCAGAGTGTACCACAAGTTATGACTTGATCACCTGCTGTAGTTTCTAGTGGGACAGTTGCAGCTGCTGCACCTACAACAGCTCCGGTGCCTGTTGTTAATGCCCCGATTGCATCTCAAGTAGTTGCGAGTATTCCTGTTTCAGCAGAAGTGAGGTCAGAAATACAGCTGGTGGCTAAGACCGGATTTGTTTCGGCTTTCCAAAGTTCACAGATAGTTTTGTGGAAGCCCCTACAAACGCTACAAGCTTTGGTAGGTGGAGGAGGGACGTTGGTCTTTACAACCCCTATGGTTCCTACTGATTTTAATGTTACTAGTGAAAGGTACATACCAGCATGGTTTGAAAAAGCTATAGGAGAGAAGAAGACTGAAGCTGTAGAATCACCAGAGAAGCCAGGAACAGAAAAGGAGAGATGCTCAGATATAACAAATTTAAAGGAAGAAGAGATGATAAAAGGATGTTTGGAATTCGAACATTTAAATAAATATCAGAGGAAGAAATTAAGTTACCCTTGTAAGGAGGTTACATTGAGAGCAGCTTTGGTACGTGATTGATTGACAGCATTAGCAAGAAAATATAAGGTAGATCTTTCCAATAACATAAATGTACACCAATGCTACAGTACAGAACTAGATGATCCAGCTATAGAAAACATGAGAATTACAGGAAGGCCTTTGCATATTGTGGAATCGATCAAATGTATTTGCAGGTGGAAGGATACAGAAAAATTGGAAGTTAGGTGAGCAAAGCAGCATGAAAAGAAAAAGAAGGACAGGGAGAACAACATGAGAATGAGGTGATAGCATATCCACTTAGACAAATAGCAGGAGAAACGTATGTACATGTTCCCTGGAGCAGAGTTGATTCGGCAGCATTTACAAACAATGTTCCAACATTGTGAGACAATGTGGTGCAATGGTATGAACAAGTAGAAGGATTTATACACATTACTAAAGTTTTGTGAATTGAATTAAATACTTTCTTTGACATTGTGGTGCCTGCTGATTTATGAGCTGATGTAAGACAGCAGTGCATTGGCCAAAAGAAGAACCAGCTAGAGAGAAAGGGATGAATGCACCATATCACCTGTAGTAATGGGAGCGTTACCTTTATGATTGGCTAAAAGAACCACACAAAAGCCAAAAAAGAGAGTTCATGAGTATTCTGAGAGATACTTTCAGGTGTTTCAGCAACACAGTGGACGTGCATATCCTAAGGAAAGGGACATGGGGATTTTTGTATGCTGGTTTGCTTTGGGGTTGAAGCCTGCGATATGTGCACATATATCATAAAGTGTGTTCTGTTGGCAAAATACATCTCTTGATGAGATCCTGCAATACATAAAATATTGTAGTGATGAATGGGATTTGAAGCAGAAACAATTAAAGAGAAGTTTATGTTGGTCCAAACTAAACTTAGAAAGAATTCCAGAAACCTCCTTTTGTAGGAAATTAGGAAAAAATGCAAGCTGTTGGTACCTAAACACCTGGGTTTCAGGGAAACCCACGAGGAATGATTGTCTCACAGGGTAAAGGGAGAGGTGTTCCTATAAGTACAGGATCAGGAGCAGATGTGGCTGCTTTGAAAATGATTACTGCTTGTTACGTCTGTCATAAAACTGGACATTGGAAGCGAGAATGTTGATTTAATTCTGAAAATGCTGGAGAAAATATGCAAACACAGCGAGAGGTACACGTTCCAAAAATGCCTATGCAACAGATGCAAATGCCAATGCACGGACAAGTCTCAATGATGACTCCTGTGCCTACACAAATGGGAAATCATAGATTGAACTTAAACCAAATGCCAAAAATAAACACAAACCCATTTTAAAATGCCATGCCACAATTTCAAAATTCAATGCACAATTTCAGAATGCTGCACAGCAATTTCAAAATGCAAGCCAACATTCATTGAAACAATTTCCTTTGTTTGAGACAGATGGCTCTGGTTCCAGTTAATTCCCATGATGGTGCTTGAGAGGGGAGGAAGATTGTGTTCTTGGCGCTGTCTTAGAGGTAGACCAAAGCGGCCCATCTGCAGATGCTGAAGTTTATGGCCACCCCGTATTGTGTCTCATCAATACAGGAGCTACCCGTTCTACTGTAAGAACAGTGGAAGTCCCAGACCTACCTCTCTTGGGGAAAACTATCCAAATAGTGGGAGTTACAAATAAGCAGATACTGAATCCTATGTCAGAGAATGTCCCAGTAAAAATAGGTACGTTTCGGAAAAAGCACCAATTTATTGTGTGTGAAACCCGTCATGTGAATTTGTTAGGGAGAGATCTCTTGTGCAAGTTAAATTACATCATTTATTGTACACAACGGATGGTGATGTGTTTCAAACACATGATAAAGATGTTGATTTAAAATTAATTAAACAGCAAGCCAAAGTAAGGATGTCCTCTCTATTGACCATTGATGCATTACCTGAGGAGTTGAGAGAAACAGTGAATGCAGAAGTATGGGATTTCACAGGAAAAGGCATCAGACTTATCAAAGGTGTGAAACCTGTCTGAATAAATGTGAAGCCAGATGCTATCTATCCCAGAACGCCACCATATGATTTAACTCCAGAAACAGCTGCAAGAATAAAACCAGTGATAGAAGATATGTTACAGAAAGGGATTTTGAGGGAAACAATTGGGAGTCCATGTAATTGCCCAATTATAGGTTAACAGAAGCCCAGTGGAAAATACAGGATAGTTCAGGACTTGAGGAAGGTGAATGAGATAGTGATGCCCTGTTGTCCTGTGGTACCGAATCCAGCCACTGTATTGTTTCTAATACCATATAGTGCAGAATGGTTTAGTCATTGATTTATATCAAGCTTTCTTCTCAGTGCCGCTGCATGAAGAAAATCACTCCCTTTTTCATTTGGGTTCCAGCAGAAGGTATTAACATTGTGTTGTGTCCCACAAGGATATACAGAGTCCGTCCATTTTTAATCAGATCCTGAACAGAAATCTAGGGACTCTACAGATGCCCTGTAAGTCTTCCCTTGTTCAATATATAGATGACCTGCGTGTGGTATCAGAGACACAGGTGCATGTAAACATGACACCATTGCACTTTTGAATCACCTGACTGAGAATGGACAGAAAGTGTCTCCAGGTAAACTGCAGTACTGTCAAAAAGTAGTTCAATAGTTCTTCAGGAACCCCAATACGGAATGGAATCCATATCAAGAACTTGATGGAGACACTGCAGTTGCCATAAGAAATTATAGTAGTTAAGTGTCCAGGTCATCAAAATGGAAGTGGATACGTTGCCATGGCAACGAATACGCTGGCTCGGTAGCAAGGTATTGCGGACTGTTGGCTTGTACTTTTAATGGAGCTTTCACATGTGAATCTGAGGAGGAAAGTTCTTTTGCTATTTTTTTTTTAATAATTCTTTTTTATTGACCAGTACAGGTGGAGTGGTCAATGCATACAGTAAATAATTAACTAAAGTCTTGTTACAGATACGCAGTTCAGGTAATTGTTTCGTACATTAGCACAGTGGGAGAGAAAGAGGATAGCAGTTAACCACACATATCAAGGTGTCTGTGGTTCCTCGGGGAAGGGGACATATGGAGGCTCACATATATTACCACGATATATGTTCCATTTCGTCCAGAGCACTATCCATTTTCGGGGACAGCCATGTGCCACATATACAGTTTTCTCCTGCACCATACACCATTCCATATCGGTCTTCCAAGCGGTAAGTGTTGGTAGCGATGCTGGGATGTTAGCTTGAAGGGAGTGCCTAACCTGCATGTATCTAAAATATTCTGATCCGGCTAGCTCGTGTGTCTGTTTGTCAGAACTGCTTAAACGGCAGGGGGTCGATTCCCTCGGAGGCAGATGACTAGTCCCAATTCCTTCCTGCCCAAGCCAGCGACAGGTGAAGACAACTGTCACTGACTTCAGCCCGGGGGAAAGGGGAAGTGGAAGACAAAACAAGAGAGACTGCCTCTTGACTCAGGTCGCTCTCCTCACTTCTAAGTTCAGAAAGAAAGTCACCTGCAAAAGAGAACACAACATAAACTTGCCCAAAGTTCTCAATTACTTCTCTTGCTCTCTCTCTCTATTTTATACCTATTTACCTGAGTCCCAGCTGAGGCTAGCTCCTCTCTATATGCCTTGTCTGGATTGTGTAATTATCTGACCGACTGGAAGGACACTCTCAAGAGCTTGAATGTCACCTTGCTTTTTAGGAAGTTTCTCACATAGATAACATGTGTATCTCTCAAGGATAAATAGAAGAATATACTGAGTTCCTCATAAGTAGTTCTCAATCAATTTGGAAGTCCAACCATAACTTAGTTCTTTTTAGTTCAGTTCTTGGTAACCTCTAGAGCTCTAGGTCGAATGGTTCCTTGTTACTGCTACTCTTAATCGCCAACAGTATCTTTTGTCTGCATACGTGGACTTTGAAAATCACTTGAACACTCTTACTTGTGAGACGGGGGCTCTTCTCTTCACAGAAGCAACTCCCCTTACCAAACTTCGACCCTTGCCTTTCTTCCTCGACGGAGGTCTGAAGCTGCTCTGGTTTTCACCTTTTTTCTCTGGTAAAGAATTTCAGAAAAGGCTTGAGAAAACTAATATACATGCAAAAATTACAAGATAGCATTCGCTACTTCCCTACTGATAACTTTGAGTCGCCTTATAAGTTCTCTGAGGTACTTCACTAGGTTGACGAGAAGCGCTGAGGGAGGACGCTCCTGTCAACGGTTTTCAAATCGTTGAAGTGCGCCGCGCGATCTCCGCGCATGCGCATCAGTCCTTCCGAAGCGTCTCGAGGGCGTACTACTAGACCGCGCACCACCACTGGAAGTGGACACAGTCGAGTCTCGATCCCCTGCTAAGGGGTGCTTCAAATTGCCAATAACTGCGCACAAGAAGGACCTCCAACCAGGACTAATTCTCCTCCAACGCGGATACTTGGCTGCCGGGATCTTTATGGAGACATGTCTTTCCTTGTCATCGTGATGCCTAGCATAAACGGGAGCGTTCCTGACAGTACTTCCCACCAAAAAGCGCTCCCCCAATCTAGGCTTTGCTGGATTGGCTTTATGAAATTCACGGATCAATCTTGGAGCATGAATGCTGGTGTGAGGCTCCCATGATCTTTCCTCTGGACCAAAGTTCTTCCAGTCAATCAGATAACACAATTTGCCCTTCCTAAACATGGAGTCTAAAATTTTATGTACCTCAAACTCCTCTTCTCCATCAATCAAAACTGGTTTAGAAGGTGCCTGACGTCTCAAATTAGGTGGACTCTTTTTAAGCAGGGATACATGAAACGTTGGATGGACCTTGAGATAGGAAGGCAAATGGATTCTGACTGTCACTGGATTTAACATCTTGTCTACTTGGAAAGGACCAATAAAGCGAGGCTGAAACTTTCGATTTTCTTTTAACCTGAGGTTCCTAGTGGATAGCCACACTTTATCTCCTGGGCTAAAAACTGGACTGATTCTCCTCTTCTTATCTGCCTGAGTTTTATAAGAAGTCTTAGCCTTGGTTAGATTTTCTTTCACTTGAGCTAAAGAATTTTGAACTTCTTTTACATATACCTCTACTGCAGGGACTGGACTTTCTTCCTTGTCTAATATTAAACTAGGATGTCTACCATAGTTTAGATAGAATGGTGAATTTCCCGTGGAAGAATGCTTGGCATTGTTATAGGCGAACTCTGCTGCCCACACCAACTCTGACCACTCTGCCCCTTGATCTAATAGATAAAGCCGGAGGTACTGTTCTAGGTCTTGATTCACCCTTTCTGTCTGCCCATCTGTTTCCGGGTGAAAACTAGTGGAATAGCGGGCATCTATTCCTAACCTCTTAGTGAAGGCCTTCCAAAAATGGGAAACAAATTGCGAGCCTCGATCTGAAATCAAAACCTTTGGAATCCCATGTAACCTCACAACATGTTGGGAAAACAACTGAGCTAAACTTGGAGCATTGGGAATTTTCTTAAGTGGGACAAAATGAGCCATCTTTGAAAAGGTATCTACCATTACAAGGATGGTATTAAATCCTTGACTTGGAGGGAGATCTACAATTAGATCCATAGAAACCGTATGCCAAGGATGTGGTGGAGTGGACAATGGCATTAACAACCCTTGCGGGGCCTTACGGTCTGATTTCCCTTTTAAACATCTTTCACAAGTGGACACAAACTGTCGTATCTGCGGTCTCATCCCTGGCCACCAAAAATTTCTTTCCACTAATTCAACTGTCTTGCAAATTCCTTTATGACCCGCTAACAGATTGTCATGGCAGGACTTCAGGGCCTTTTCCTGGAGAGCCTTCGTTGGAAGAAAAAGACGATTTTCATAGTAAGGTAATTCATTCTTTAGTTCTCTACCTTCTTCCTCCAAGGCCCATTGATTCATTTCTGCTCTAGTCATCGATCTCTTAATCTCAGTTGAAAAATCTGAAAGATTTGTGGCTGATATAATTTTCTCCTCCGGGATAATAAATTGAGACTCTTGGATCTTTTCTTGGGAATTGGAGTCGATACTGGAGAGTGCATCTGCTTTAGCATTACTGGCCCCTGGCCGGAAAGTGATCACAAAATTGAAGTCCGCAAAAAACAAGGACCATCGCAATTGCCTGGAAGTCAGAGTGCGAGCAGACTTTAAAAATTGCAAGTTTCGATGGTCAGTGAACACTGTGACTTTGTGCTTAGCTCCCATCAAGTAATGTCGCCACTCGATAAAAGCGCATTTCACTGCCAACAACTCCTTGTCGGCAATTGAATAATTACACTCTGGTGGAGTCAACTTTCTGGAAAAATAGGCTACTGGGTGAAGTTGTCCGGTGTCTGCATGGCGTTGAGAGAGAATTCCCCCAATGGCGACATCCGAAGCATCTGCTTCTACATAGAATGGATCTTCCGTCTTGGGATGCAGTAAAACTGGAGACTGAGTAAAAGATTTCTTTAAAAATTGAAAAGCCTCTTCAGCTTCTTTTCCCCAGACAAACTTCACTCCTTTCTTCAAGAGACGAGTAATGGGGGTTACCACGCGGGAAAAATTTGGGATGAATCTTCGATAGAAATTGGAGAATCCCAAAAAACTTTGAATCTCTTTGACATTCCTTGGAGATGGCCACTCTTGCACTGCCTTCACCTTGGTGGTATCTATACTGACGCCTTGAGGGGTGAGCACAAAACCCAAAAACTCAACCCTTTCAACATGGAACGCACACTTCTCCAATTTTACGTAAAGGTGATTTTCAAACAACCTGGTGAGAATGGCTCGCACATGTTGCACATGCTCATCCTTGTTTTGTGAAAAAATCAAAATGTCATCAATGTACACCACCGCCACTCGGTCCAAAAATTCTCCGAGGATATCATTTACAAAATGCTGAAAGGCTGCGGGAGCGTTGCACAACCCATATGGCATTACTTGATATTCGAACAATCCATAACGGGTGCGAAACGCTGTCTTCCACTCATCGCCAGCTGCCACTCTAATCAGATGATATGCCCCTCTTAAATCCAATTTAGTGTACACCTTGGCATCTTTTACTTGATCCAGTAACACTGAGATCAAAGGAAGAGGGTAACGGTTTTTTACAGTCACTTGATTCAAGGCTCTGTAATCCACACATGCTCGAAGATCTCCATCTTTCTTGGGAATAAAAAATAGGGGAGAGGAAACTGGGGACTGGGAGGGGCGTATGAATCCATTTGCTAGATATTGATCTAGATAAGATTTCAAAAATTGATTCTCAGTTTCGGTAAGGGCATATATACGACTGCACGGGAGCACTGCCCCAGGCTCTAGTTCAATCTTGCAGTCATATGGGCGATGAGGGGGGAGTTTTTCGGCCTCTTTTTTGTCAAATACTGATGATAAATCCTTGTACTCAAATGGAATTTCTTTGGTTTCCACTGAACAAATTTGAATTGGATGGTGGACCAAACCTTGAACTGGCGATTCTTCTTTAGATTGGATCTGATCATTGAAACAGTTTTCCTTACAGAAGGGGGAGTCCATGACAACTGTTCTCTTACTCCAATTTATGCTTGGATTGTGCTCTGTCAGCCACGGAAGTCCTAAAATTAATTGAAACTGAGGAGCATCAATTAGATTGAACGTCATTTGCTCCGAATGACCATTTAGTCCATTTAATTGAACTAATTCAGTTTCGTGAGTGATAGGTCCTGAAGATAGATTTGTACCATCCACAGCCCTCACTGCCTCCAGAATTTCTTTTTTGACAAACTTGATTCCTTGCTGGCGGGCATAATTGATGTCACAAAAATTTCCGGTAGCCCCTGAATCTATCATCACTGAGACCTTCTTTATTTCCAATCCTCGAAAACTTATGGTAAAGGAGACTACCAAATGGGGAGCGGCAGACTGTAAAGTGTTCACAACTTGCTGAGGTTCTTGAGCTGACTTAGTAATTGCTTCCACCCGCGCAGCTCCTTCTACGGGTGAAGCTTGTCTTTTCCCTGCTGAGAAACCTTTGGTCTTTTTGGACACTCTTTTACAAAATGCCCTGCTGATCCACAATATAAACAGAGTTGCGCACTTCTTCGACGCTCTTTTTCTTCTTTAGTCAGGGGCCCTCTGACGGATCCAATTTGCATTGGTTCTTCGGTGGAAGCCCCTTCTGAAGTCTTGTGAGTTTCCGTCTTAACTCGGTCAAAGCGAGGAGGAAAAGGTCGAAAGTCTTTTTTCTTTTCACTGCGCCGCTCACTCAGTCTGTGATCGAGCTGTAGCACCAAATCTATCAGTTCTGAAATTTCTGTGGGTCTTCGAGGAATTTGGGCGAGCGCATCTTTTAGTTCATCCTTCAATCCTCTATAAAATATGGCTGCTCTTTTTTCTTCAGGCCAATTGGTCTCTACAATCAATTTATTAAACTGCGCCAGATATCCTACAAGGTCTCGAGATCCTTGCTTGAGTTCTAACAACTCATTATCCGTAGCTTGGGATGCAGAGCGTCGATCAAAAATCCTAGAAAATTCTTTTTTGAAACCTTCAAAATCATACAAAACTGGATCATTCCGGGTGACCAGAGACATAGACCAGGCAGCTGCATCGCCATTCAGATATGACAGGATAAAGGCCACCTTAGATTGATCTTCAGCAAAGATCACTGGGCGACATAAAAAGTGCAGCGAGCACTGGGTCAAAAATATTTGCGCCTTAAGAGGATCTCCACCAAATCTTTCTGGGGGCGCCAAAGGAATGATTGGCGAGATTGCGTGAATGACTTGAGTGGAAATGTCTGCAGAGGAGGGGTAACTGGACGTAGGTAGGGAACCCTTAAGAACTGACCCTGAAGCCACCAACTCATCTAATTTCTGTCTTGTTTGCATGGATTCATGACTAGACCTCCTAACTTCCTCCCTCAGGGATTTGTTATCGTCTAGGGCACTATTTAATTGTTCCTGCATATTGGTCAAAATACTAGTCAAGGATTTTAAATCTATACCCTCAGCCATACTGCCCAGGAGGGAATCTGCAATCCTCAATTAAGAGGTGGGCACTTCAATCTGTCAGAACTGCTTAAACGGCAGGGGGTCGATTCCCTCGGAGGCAGATGACTAGTCCCAATTCCTTCCTGCCCAAGCCAGCGACAGGTGAAGACAACTGTCACTGACTTCAGCCCGGGGGAAAGGGGAAGTGGAAGACAAAACAAGAGAGACTGCCTCTTGACTCAGGTCGCTCTCCTCACTTCTAAGTTCAGAAAGAAAGTCACCTGCAAAAGAGAACACAACATAAACTTGCCCAAAGTTCTCAATTACTTCTCTTGCTCTCTCTCTCTATTTTATACCTATTTACCTGAGTCCCAGCTGAGGCTAGCTCCTCTCTATATGCCTTGTCTGGGTTGTGTAATTATCTGACCGACTGGAAGGACACTCTCAAGAGCTTGAATGTCACCTTGCTTTTTAGGAAGTTTCTAACATAGATAACATGTGTATCTCTCAAGGATAAATAGAAGAATATACTGAGTTCCTCATAAGTAGTTCTCAATCAATTTGGAAGTCCAACCATAACTTAGTTCTTTTTAGTTCAGTTCTTGGTAACCTCTAGAGCTCTAGGTCGAATGGTTCCTTGTTACTGCTACTCTTAATCGCCAACAGTATCTTTAGTCTGCATACGTGGACTTTGAAAATCACTTGAACACTCTTACTTGTGAGACGGGGGCTCTTCTCTTCACAGAAGCAACTCCCCTTACCAAACTTCGACTCTTGCCTTTCTTCCTCGACGGAGGTCTGAAGCTGCTCTGGTTTTCACCTTTTTTCTCTGGTAAAGAATTTCAGAAAAGGCTTGAGAAAACTAATATACATGCAAAAATTACAAGATAGCATTCGCTACTTCCCTACTGATAACTTTGAGTCGCCTTATAAGTTCTCTGAGGTACTTCACTAGGTTGACAAGAAGCGCTGAGGGAGGACGCTCCTGTCAACGGTTTTCAAATCATTGAAGTGCGCCGCGCGATCTCCGCGCATGCGCATCAGTCCTTCCGAAGCGTCTCGAGGGCGTACTACTAGACCGCGCACCACCACTGGAAGTGGACACAGTCGAGTCTCGATCCCCTGCTAAGGGGTGCTTCAAATTGCCAATAACTGCGCACAAGAAGGACCTCCAACCAGGACTAATTCTCCTCCAACGCGGATACTTGGCTGCCGGGATCTTTATGGAGACATGTCTTTCCTTGTCATCGTGATGCCTAGCATAAACGGGAGCGTTCCTGACACTGTTGTAGTGAGGCAAAGGAGACCATTCTGTTGTGTCCCCAGAGGTCCACAATTCGGGAGATTCCTATTAGATCCCATTTGTCAAAACCCTTGGTTCGACCCAGCGTGCCCAGGGATTCAGAGTCCCATACTGAAGTGGCAAGCGTGAGTTTTTTAGCCCACCCTAGGGTGCGGGTTACCGCATGTCAGATTTGTTCTGAAAGCTGTGTGGGGCCTGTCAGGGAGTATTTGTTGAGTCTGGAATATAGTGCCCTAGTGAAGCTACCACCTGGGAGTACCCACTTGTAACCTGGTCATCTCCACCGCGGTAAGTGCACTGGTTTATGGCTGAGAGGTGTGCCGCCCAATAGTATTTTTTGATATCAGGGAGTGCTATGCCTCCATCATACCAGCCGAGTGTCAATTTCTGAAGTGGTATGAAGTAGGTCTCTTTGAGTAGTTTCGATGTCTTTGAAAAATCTCAGCAGAACTTGGTTTGGGAAGTTCTAGAAGGCGTAAAGAAAACGGGGCAGTGTCATCATTTTAAAGAGGGCTGCTCGTCCTAGTAAAGAGAGTGGGAGTGTCTTCCAGATAGCTGTGTCGCGCTTGAAACTCTGTAAGAGGGGAGGAGATTCAGTTCATAGCGGATCTTAGCATCCGTTGAGACGAAGATACCTAAATATTTGAATCCGTCAGGAACTGTTTCAAACGGGCAGTCTTTTGGTATTGCGGGGGGGGGGGGGGGGGGGGTTACCATGCAGGACGTATAGCAGCGATTTGCTCCAGTTAATTCTATAACCAGAGTTTTTCGCAAACCTTGTGAATATATTAAGTACTACCCTTATTGACTTCCGAAGGGAGGTCAGACATAGGAGGATGTCAACTGCATATAGTGAGATTCGATCTTCCCAATCTGTGGCCCATCTAAATCCCCTAATGGAGTGATCCCTCCGTATCCAGGCTGCCAGTGGCTTAACGGACAGAGCAAAAAGTAGGGGCGAAAAGGGACACCCCTGCCGTGTCCCTCTGCCGAGGGCGAAAACATTAGATATTTTATTGTTTACTATCACCTGTGCTAGTGGTTCGGTGTAAAGGAGCCGAACCCATCCAATTAAATTGGGCCCAAAGCCTAGCTATTGGAGGACCGACATTAGGTATGCCCATTCGAGTGTGTCGAATGCCATTGTTGCGTCCAGAGATACCACTATGGCGTCTTCTTGGATGGTGGCATGTCGTCCCAGTACACCGTGAAGTCTTCTCAAATTAAGTGCAGTGTTTTGATGTGGCATAAAGCCCGATTGGTCGGGGTGCACTAAATTTCCTATTTCTTGTCTTAACCGGTTTGCCAGTAGCTTTGCCAGTATTTTGGGCTCAGCATTCAATAAGGAGATGGGTCTGTAGGAGGTACACTCATCTTTTGGTTTCCCTGCTTTTGGTATGGCCACCAGTGTGGCAATACGTTGGTCTCGTGGGAGTATACCCCGTTCTTTACTGTCTTCGAACATGCTGTTTAGACAGGGGCCAGTTTGTCAGGCTTGAGTTTGTATAATTCAATAGGCAGACCGTTTTGGCCCAGGGCTTTTCCAGGTCGCAAGTCTCTGATCGCCTTTGCTAGCTCGTCATTGGTAAGTGCACTCTCTAATGGCTCTCTTTCGGGGTCGGTGAGGACGGGTAATGGGATGTCTGCAAGTAGTGCAGAGGTGTCCTCTTCCGGAAGTGTCGAGCCACTCCGGTATACTCGCGTGAAGTGAGCAGTGAACTCGCGTACTATGTCATGGGGTTCTGTCAGCACAACTCCCGAACTACTCTTAAGCTCTGGCACCAGTCTATTTGCCCAACCAGGCGATCAATTTGCCTGCTTTGTCACCTTGGTCGTACAGGCGTCCATCCTTGTCTCTCGCTAGGGTTTTGGCAGCATCTGTGGCTAGCGCTTTGTATTCGGCTTGTTTGAGCTGCATTCTGTGGAGCGCAACTGGATCTTTGCCTTCTTGTGCTGCCTCCTCGAGGCAAAGGAGGTCATGTTCAATAATAACCATCTGTTTTGTGTTTTCCCTGCGTAGCCCAGCTATAGCCGAGAGGGTGTGGCCCCTGATTACTGTTTTGAACGCTTCCCATAATGTAGTAGGGGAGCCAACAGTGCCTTTGTTTTCTTGAAAATGTTGATCGAGGGTTCGGTGAGTGCAGCTTTGATTTCCGGGTTGCGGAGATACCACGGGTTGATGGGTGCTACACAGCCTACCCTGTTTTCACCACCTGTTAGGTGGGCCCACAAAGGAGAATGGTCAGAATGCCCCTCGCTAGGTGCCTGACTTCTTGCATAATCGTGTTTTGTTGTATGGGCATGAGAATATAGTCTATTCTAGAGAATGTATGTTGTGGCCCTGAAAAGAAAGTGTATTGTTGGAGGTTAGGGTGGCGCATTCTCCAGAGATCCGTGAGGCCGAAAGCTTCAACAAAGTTGGAGAGCCAGTTGTGGCCAGTGTTTATGTCCCGGGGCGGATTGCGGTCGAGGACCCCCGAAATAACTGCGTTGAAGTCCCCACCCAGTATGAGTTGCTCTTCAGGAAGGGAGAGTACAAGTGTCCCAAGATCTTTATACGATTGTGTTTGAAGACCTGGTGGAAAATATACCACTTGAAGCGTAAGGGTTTGCCCTTCCCAGTGTCCCGAGACCGCCGCATAGCGCCCTAGTGGGTCTATCCATGTGTGTTTGATACTGAGTGGGAATGTACGTTTGATTAGGATGCCTACCCCTCGGGACCTGGAAGTGAAGCCAGCGTGGGCCACCATTGTGTATCCCCACCTGTTTAGTGCCCTACAGTTGTTACCAATCAGGTGTGTTTCTTGGAGCAAGGCGACATCCGGGGAGTGGCGCTTTATGTATTGGACCACTATGCTTCTTTTTACCTTGTCCCCAAGCCTGTTGACATTCCAACTGATGAGTTTTAGACTCTTATCCCACTGCATATTCACTTGTACAAAGCAAGGATTTGTAGCACCAGTGAATCATGTAACCCAAACAAATCATGATATATTGTTTCCTGCATGACCAGTAGACATCCCCCTGACCCCCCACCCTCTTTGACATAGAAAACTTACGATAGAACTCATAAAAACACCCTTCCCTTGAAGCCGTCCCCCCTCCCCGCTACCCTGCCACATAGGTTTAAAACTACCCACATCCCCAACTAGCAGAGTGCCTATCGCCCCGAGAACAAGTCAACAATTTACGAGGGAATATGGGCTGGCACCGACTCCGGCCGTCAAAGGTCTACCCCCACCCTTAGTGAAAAATGTCAGGTTAAGGACCCAAGGATCTTGCCAACCCCCGACCTAACGGAGCGTTCCCCGCCCACCTTATCATTGTAAAGTTTATACATTACAGTTTGTTGAGGCAGGTCCATGAGGTCAACACCACACAGTTTAGTTCGCTTAGTCTCTTTAAACCACTAGTGTCCCCGGGCTACTGGACCTCGACCTCCAGGAACGCTGACTCCACCTTTCAATGTCTGATATACCATCCGCCGAGCCTGGCATGTGGGCGAGGGTGTCCCTCCAGTTGTCACCTGCAGCCGTCGCTGATCTCCGCTTGGCCACTCTATCCAGCCAGTCCTGCACCTCTGATGGAGCCGTGAAGAAAAGGGATTTGCTACCTACTATGATTTTGAGCTTTGCGGGGAAGAACATCATGTATTTGATTCCTATTTCTCTGAGCTCTTTCTTGACCCCTTCGAAGGATCGTCGTTCCTGTTGCACCGCTAGCGTGAAGTCTGGGAAGAATCGCACCGTCTCATTCCCGAGTTGTAGGTCATCTTGTGTTCGAGCTGCCTGTAGGATTGCGTCATGGTCTCTATAGGTGAGAATTTTTGCAATTATAGTCCTGGGTGCCGCTCCCGGTTTGGGCTGGGGGATTGGTGCCCTGTGTGCCCGCTCGATTGTGAAAAAGGTGGAGAGCCGCTTCGGCTTGAGATGATTGAGGATCAGGTCCTCCGGGAAGAGGTCCACTCGGCCCTTCGGAGCCCTCCGGGACCCCGACCACTCTTATGTTGTTTCTGCGGGATCTCCCCTTCTGGTCTTTGAGTTTTAGGGCCATCTGGCAGTGCTGGTGGACTAGTTGCTGCACCCGCTCCTCGAGCTTTTTTGTGGAGGTTTGAAGGTCCAGAACATTTGCTTTGTTGACCTTTACTCTATGGGAGGTTTTACTCATGTCCGCTCTCAGCAGGTTCATCTCTATGGAGACTTTGTCAATTTTGGTTTTGAGTGTGGCACCCAGCACTTGGATGGCCACCATGATGGATGTGAGGGACGGTTCAGTTTCTCCAGTTTGGCCACCTTGAGCTCCCTCTTCTGTGGGGCTATGTTTTGAGACAGCATATTTATCGAGCTTATTCGATTGCACTGCAGCGCTGCCCTTGGGTTTCATTTTGTGGGCGCACACGTCCGGTCCACCCCGTGGGAGGAGAATGTTTCTGCCTTCGTGTACCCTGAGTATAGCAGCGGCGTTGCGGTGTATCTCTACAAGTGACCCAGTCTGCACTGGTGTGAGTGTGCGAGCAGTGGTAGCATCCGGTACGGTTCCCTGCGGCCACCTGTCAATGCAGCCTCGGCGAGTGCGCCAGTGTGATGGGGAATGGGCTAGTCCCGACCGGTCCCAAGGGAGGCCACTGCCGTGGTCACCAGGTGTCAGTTATCACGTCGCCCCCCGGGCCCGGTCCCTCAGGAACATGTGAAGATCAGCCCGGGCCGTCCAGTAGATCGTGACCCTTTCCGGCAAGGGTGGCGCGTACAGGTCTTGGTATGGTTTGGTGTAGGCTGGTGTATGTGTGAATATGTCCTGGCCGTCCTGGCTTACACTGGAGAAACAGGCCGTTCGCCTGAGTTAGTTGCCACCGCCGCCGTTTCAGGCTCTAATGGCGCACAAACTTTCTGTAGGGGGCCTCACCGTCACCCCGCACTTACCGAAGGGCCGACTGCCCCTCCGTTTTAGTCGGAGAAGGGGTTAACTGCTTTCATTTGCCGCAGCTCCTGTCATCACCATGTGGGTGCCCTATCGGGCCCCGCCCTACCCTGGGAAGACCAAGGCCCGTGCAACCGCAGGCAGAGGGGCCCAGTAGGGGTCCGCTGCGTCTGTCCCGCTTGCCGTTTTCAGCTGCTATTTCCAAAGGTGTGTGAGAGCGCGGCCCTGCTCAGCCCCTCCGGCCCAGTGCCATGCAGCGTCGGGGCCGGCCCCCGGGGATTCCGGCAGTGTGTTTTCCCGCTCCCCCAGTGTGGCCACCGAAATACACTCAAGCCTCTGGCGCTAAAGGAGGCGGGTTACGGGATTCTCTCTCGGGGTATGGGGAGCGAGAGTACAAAGGTGCAGCTCCAGCAGGATCGTACAGGGGTGGGTCTCCGCAAAGAGCGAGCTTGGAGGCGGCCGCGGGGTGTTACCTCCAGGCTGTGCGTAGCCTTCACCTGCAGCTGCGGCGTCTCCTCGATTTTACGGAGCAGCCCCAAATCGTCCTTCCACGGGCCGCATATTGTAGTTAGCTGTTCCGGGGTTGTATCTCAAACGATAGGAGTAGATTTGGGTCACTCCTAGTGGATCGATGCCGGATTTCAGGGTGTTAAGGACTCGGCCCCGGCGGAGCTCTTCGTTCAAGCAGCCATCGTCGTCGGCGCCTGGCCACCCCCCCTTGTTCTTTTGCTATTTTGATTAAAGTTTCTTAAACGTTGGATGAACTGAAAAGAGTAGAATCGATGGGTAAGAAGAGGATTAGAGAAAGATGCCAATGACATTTGGATGTCAGCCGATTGAACGCTAATGTTGCCTGATAGCTTGTTGTTTCCAATGACACAATATTATCGTGGGTACACACATTTGGGAGAGATGCCATGGTGAGACAGTTCAAACAACCCCACATTCAAAATGTTTGCAGAAGAGCTTTGTAATAGGTGTGTATTATGTCAACAACTAAATCCCCTAATAAAGGATATCAAAAGGTTGAGTCTTGGAATCTTGGGCCTGAATAAGATTGACGAGGGGATCCCACATGGCCACCAAACAGAGACCGGAATTAAGACGGTAGATGGGACAGACCCAAGAGATGGAACAGAGGGAGCAATATCCAAAGAGGGAACACCAGGGTCAATTTCTACCCCCCAGGAAAGCCATGGGGAAATTCAAACGTGACCCCAGAAGTACAGATGGTAGAGCTTACTTTGAAACCATTAAGCTACCAAGGCAACCCTGATGCAGACCCGACGAGGGACAGTAACAATCTGGTACAGACCACACATCCCTACCCAGAAGCAACAGGTGAACCATCTACTTCGGGTGAACACTCAATATAACAACCGACAACAAGCAAGGAACATTATGATGTCTAATCTGAAGACTCCCTGGTTAGTACCATTCAAGAAGCACTACAACTGGATCCCACTGTAACCGGAGAACAACACACGGCTAGCAGTACCTCAAGTAACACTGAAGGGTTCCAACATAATCAACCACCAACGGACCATTCAACAATAACAGAACAACTTAGGATCAACAACACCCTTGATCCCAACCAAGATCAATCAAACCCCGTCATCAATATTTCGACTCACAACCTCACCTCAGGAGAGTGTGCCATACTATCAAAAGGCCTCTCTTTTATACCAAGTGCGCCTTCTGATTCATTCCAAACTTAATTGGAATGACAACAGTTTTTCCGAAACATTCGCCTGAAGTATTTTTTTCTGAAAATTGAACATGGGCCCAAAGCTCTCACTGCCGCCAACTTCAAGCCACCCTCCACCTTTACACCTACGGCATATCTAATGAGCCAGAAAATCCTTGCACTTTAGCAAATTGTCCTTGAAAAAGTAATGGCCATATGGGAAAACAAACAAATACATCAAATACAACACAACTAAAGAAGAGAAACAAGCACTGCTATCCCTGAAGAATAAGAATGAAATCATAATAAAAGCCGCCGATAAAGGGGGAGTGGTAGTGGTACAGAATATTGAAGATTATGTGACCGAAATACATGGACAAGTCAACTGCCAGGACAGCTACACCAGACTTAATAAGGAACCTAAACCAGAGGTGTCTGAATTGATCCATCAACTGACACTAAAAGGCCTAGAGGAGGCTCCCTAAGTGACCTGGAATATAACTTTCTCAACAGGAAGCATCCCAGAACACCCACCATATACACCCTGCTGACAATACATAACAATTTGACTCACCCACCAGGAAGACCGATTATATCAGGCTGTGGGTCCATCCTTGAACCTTTGAACCTATTAATTGACAGCTTCCTACAACCCTGGGTATCGGAAACCAAGTCCTTTGTACGATACACTATGCACATTATACAGATGATGGAGAACCTGCCCTATGAAACATCAACACTGTTCCTAGTAACTCTAGATGTAGCCTCATTGTATATGAGCATCCCACAAGACCAGGCCATTGAATGTATACGTGGAGTATTAAACAAAAGGCCGACTCCCCAGTGGATCCCCACGGAATTCTTGGTTTTGCTACTCGAGTTTGCCATGACTAAGAACTTTTTTGTTTTTCAAAAAACCTTCTACTTCCAATGTAAGAGCGTAGCGATGGGGGCTGGATTTGCTCTGAGCCTAGCAAATCTATACATGGACCGATATGGAGATTAATTCATATACAGCACCAACTACCATTTAATTAACAACATTGCGATCTCGAAGCCTTAAATTGACAACGTTATAATGGTATGGAAGGGGACAGAACCGTACTTACTTAATTTCCATCCATGGCTTAATGAAAGGTCACCAGATATCAGGTTTACAGTCAACTATGACAGGGAATCCATCTGCTTCCTAGTTATCTTGCTCAAAATTGA
Source organism: Triturus cristatus (assembly GCF_964204655.1). Taxonomy (NCBI): domain Eukaryota; kingdom Metazoa; phylum Chordata; class Amphibia; order Caudata; family Salamandridae; genus Triturus; species Triturus cristatus. Next base: position 21,834,108 of record NC_140584.1, read on the forward strand.
AGAGGGACACAACCTTGTACAGAAAACCCACAGAGCGAAACACCTTGTTGAAATACTCATCACATCACCCAAGGAGTCTGAGGGACAATTTGCCTTACGGACAATTTTTAATGCTCCGAAGGAACTGTTCCAATATAACAGATTTCTTTAAAGAAACAGACACCCTAATCATGAGGCTAAAGGAAAGAGGTTACCACAAAGGGTTGCTCAATCGTGCATGGAAGAGAGCCTGGTACTGCCCCAGAGAGACCCTACTAGAAGTATGGACAAAGACCGACACTGAGGAGAAGATAGTCTGAGTTCCAACCTTCATTACCAGAAGCCAAGAGATCAAGAAGATTATCAAAAGATATTGGCATCTTGCATCCACAGAAATCAACGCAGTATCTGAAACAGTGTTTGCGTTCAAACGAGCAAAAAATGTCAGAGACTATGTGGTGAGCTCATACCTGGCACCACCAACACTAATGGACATAGGGCCCAACTACAACTACCTCCACTAGTGGGCCATTTCAAATGCAGTACCTGCAAGGCCTGCAAATTGACAATTAAGGGTCCCACCTTCACACACCAAGAACGGACAATCCAACTACTCCAACATACTAATTGCAACAGCGCAAATGTGATTTACGCCATCAAATTCCCCTGCGACCAACCATATTTTGTTCAAACTACACAAAAATTATAGAGTAGAATCCTACAACACTGTAGTAGGTTGCGTTGCAAAGTGCAGGGTACCCCACTGGTGGATCACTTTGTTGAGTTAGGCCATTATCTGGAAAGCCTAAGATGGTGGGTCGTGGAAAGGGTATTGACACACGCAAGAGGGGGGATATTGCAACATCCCTTAACCTGTAGGAATGTAGGTGGATACTGTGAATCATGGACTAAACGAATTGGAAGAAACAAGCAGACAACTGGGACTTCTAGGAAGAAGATGAATCCCCCTTGGTCCAGACATTCAGTTGTATTCTGCTTGTCCTCCGTCTCGGTTAATCGTCACATTCCTAATCTGTTTATACTATTCACCACAAGCACAACACAATTGCCTTCTCAACATCTCCTCAAACGAGATCTAACCTCTGCTAAAAGGCTGATCAACAACACTTCTCAATTGTGACTGCTCAAGAATGTAAAAACCAGCATTTATGACCATAATCAACTGTCCCACTTGGAACACACAAGCCAGATGCTACATGTTTTTTGTTTTGTTTCCTTATTTTTTTCTGATTTTGTATACGCCATATAAGTAAGTTCGCCCCTTGAATTTTAAGAACTTTGGATATGAATTGTTGATTTGCATTAATCCTTACTCTGTGATTCATCAATTGAATACTATGTTACACAGATCATGAACGAAATGCATTATGATTTGTTTATTTTTAGAATTGTTGTTATGATTTGTTGATTTGCATTAATCCTTACTCTTTGATTCGTCAATGTTAATTGAATACCATGTTACACAGATCATGAACGACATATATTATGATTTGTTGGTTTGCATTAATCCTTATTGGGTTCTCTAACCAATGTATGATTTCATCATTTGAATGCCCGTTTTGATTTTATTGTGACATCACGTTATTCATTAATCAATTCACCATTCACTAATGTTTATGGTAATCTGCAACCTTAAACTCGTCCGCAAGCATACCAAGTTTTTTATTAAAACTGCTCGTTGGTAGACAGTGCAGATTTTACCTACAATCAATTCAGTTTAAATCACCTATCAAACTAAACTACATACGCTTGCATCCATCAATTCAGTTGTGTGGCTCGCTCTAATGTGGAACGGGTGCACGCTCTAATGAGGAATGGGTGCACGCCCTAATGAGGATCGGATGCACGCCCCACGCAATCACCTGACAGGCGCTTAAATACGCTCTCCCTCTGGCAAGCCCAGACTGTTCATTCCTGTCGTGTTTGGGCCTCAGGCCCACATGCAGCTAAAAGGATGGACACAGACACTAGTGGTATAGTTAGATAATTGGTCCAGAGCACGTGCGCTCGGCCCCTTTTATTGCCAGGGTCACCTGACTGGTGACGCCTGTGGTGGGTGGGTGTTCAGTGTGTGTTACAACATGCTGAACACTAGAATGCTGATCGGTCGATCACTACATCCCTCCCAAACTTTAATGAAAGTTAAAACAAATGAAGTCCGAACCTGTGGGAGAGAAAACACAAGTTGCAAACAAAATATAAATCGGTGATTAGGACTTCCACGTAGTCTCTTCACTGATGGTCAACTGCCGGCGAGGGTATCCTTGCAGCCGGGACCACTCTGTCTCCTTGGCACGATGTCCGGGTGCTCTGCGGATGTGTTCGTTTGGACTTGCACCGTGGAAGTGCGCCTTACAGTCTCTTTCTTGTACTGCCTTCAGTGGAAGTGTAGATGGAATGATGGTGGACCATTGTTGTTCTACTTTCCGCTGTATGGTCCTGGTAGAGGTGTTTTCTCCAACTGGTAGTTGTCTTCTAACAGGATTCACCGTTGCAGGATATCCCTCTGACGGATACCCCTCTCTCGTGGGTGTCCTCTCTCACAGGATGACCCGGAGGCCCTTTGTTGCCAGGCTTCCACTGGACCGGTGGACTGCCGCCTTGTCGCTCCAACCGCGTTGGAGGAGTCGCTACTGGTACTCTTTCCGTGTCCGAAGCTCCACCTGAAAAGGGTGCTATTGGCACTTGGTCCTTCGCGCGCTGTCTCTATTCTCCCAGGATCTCCAGAGCAAGCTTCAACAGTCCATCTCTCGTTTTGGGACCCGCTGCCACCGGTGTCCCTAAGGCCTCTGCCCCTTGGATATCCCTGCTCGCCTCTGTCGTCCCCGGGTGACCTTCGGGTTTGCACATAGACGTGTACTCCCCAGTGGTGCTGATGTTTTCCCAGGTACTGTATTCGGATTTCCATGCACCTTCTCACTTTCCTCTTCGGGTCTTCCCGTTCCGGTGTGTGTTGTGTTGATTTGTCACGCACACCTCTTTGCTCTTCTCCTTTCCTCTTCTCTATTTCTCTTCTTCCTTCGTCGTGGCGTCGTGCTACTCAGGATCAGTCTTCCTTTTCCTTTCTTTGCGACGTGGTCTGGTCTTCCTGCCTTCTTGCTTGTCCTTACCAGGCTTCTCCGTGTAGCGTGCACTCTACACGTTTCTCTCTGGTCTTGTCCCAACACTAGGACACTGTCTTCCTTTCACTCTGTGACTTGTCCAGTCGTCGCGACCTTCTTTCTCGTGATTGCTTCTGATTTCAAGTGATGTTGTTGGACCTCTCGTCCTTCTCTTTCTGGTCCTCTTTGCGGACCTCTCCTGGGGTCTTCTTCATTGACGTCCCCTCAGTCTTCCTCTTCACTCCTGCTCTGACCTCTTGACAGGTCAGTGTACTCTCTCTCTGACCTCTTGTAGGTCTGCATCCTCCTTTCGACCATCTGGTTGGTCGGCCTCTCCCTTGCGACCAACTGGCTGGTCGGCTTCTTCCTTGCGACCATCGGCAGGTCGGCTTCTTCCTCCTTGCGACCATCGGCAGGTCGGCCTCTTCCTCCTTGCGACCATCTGGCTGGTCGGCTTCTTCCTCCTTGCGACCATCGGCAGGTCAGCCTCTTCCTTGCGACCATCGGCAGGTCGGCTTCTTCCTCCTTGCGGGTCTTCGTGCTTCTGGTGGTCGTGCGACCACTTCTTTTCTTCTCTCGCAGTGGCAGTGCTTCAGCGCGCTTTTGACTGCGCCCTTTGGTTGCTTCGTTGAACGTACTTGCTGCACACTTCCTTCGGTTCCTTTTGAGACTTGCTGCTTCGGGCTGTTGTCCTGAACCATTCCTATTCTCCCAGCATGTTACTCTTTGATGTCACCAGTCCTGCAATGACCACCCCTGGCCAGTAGGCGTCATTGCAACTCACATACCACCTGGCAGCTTGTCTTTTGAGATTCCTTTACAAGGTCGCTTGCCCCTTCAGCGTGTGCAGTTACATATTTTCTCCGCTCTGCTCTCCTGTGTAGCAGCTGATCCTGCGCTGCTGCGCACTTGCGCGGTGCTGTGTTTTCCTTACCCCATCTACCCATGGAGTTGCAGTCTCTGCGTGTCTGGGCAGTTTCCTTAGACAAAACACCTGGAGAAATTTCTTCCCTGGCACTGCTCATAGGCTGCAGCAATCCTTTCCTTTTGCTTCAGGCTTGTGTTTCAAATGCAGTCCTTTTCCTAACCGCAGTAGCTCACCACGGCCACTAGATGGCACTGCCGGACTGTGGCAGCCCACGGCTGTTTTCCTTGTTTCAGAAACTTCACTGGGTTCCGTGGTGCTTGTCTTGGTGTTCTGCTCCCGCAGGGGTCCTTGAGGGCAGAGGAAATTGACCTTCCTCGTAGTGGGTACTCCTTCTCAACCTCCCAACAGTCTCCTGCTCTCTAACCCGACGAGGAGGGGTGAGATTTGCAGATGTCCTTGGCGCCTCTCCACCTCCGTGTAGACTTCCTTTTCAGTCATTGCTGGAAGGGAGGGCGACACACTGCCCCTTCTGTGCACACGGGAGGGGCACCTCTTCTCCCTCCTGACTTCCCGGTTCAATGTCCCCACAGCGCTCGGGTGAGCCTCAGCAGCTTTCCTCACGCTGGATTCACTCATTCCCGCAGTCTCTTCATTTCCAGGGCAGGGCTCGCAAGCACCTCAGGGGGTTCTCGTCCCCACGCAACAGGCTCCTCGTGCTACGTCTCCCCCTTTCACCACTGTTGCTTAGGAGGGAGGGGGCGTTTAACAACAGCTCTAGTGCGGCGGCCTCCCTCGATGCCGCAGGCCCTGCATGGCGCTCAAGCTCACTTTTACTTTTAGGCAAGGTCTCTCGCAGCAGGCTTTCCTCTCGCCGGGCTGCGCAGGGGGTTGCTGACGCCGCTCCGATCTGCCGCAGGTAGCACGCATTCTTCTCCCTTGGCTTCCCTCCCACCCGCAGCAGCTTCATTCAGTCTCACACTGTGCGGGGTGGGGGACGGAGCTCCGGCAACCTGGGCACTCACTTTCCTCTACGGCCCTACACACAAGGAGCCGCCGCTTCTTTCTTTCGCCGCACTGGGGCATAGGCTGGCGCTGTGGACGGCCAGCTCTCTCCCAGACACCAGTCACTTCCGCTCGCAGGGGCGGTGGAGGAGTGGGTAGCTACTCCACTCCCCGTCCACCTCGCAGCAGGCTCACCTTCAGCCGGAGGGTCATCTCCTCAACGCGGGTGGGCTCTGCTTGGGTCTCTCACTCCCCCGGGGCTCTTCACATGCCCTTAGCCTGATGAGGCGTGTAGCGCTTCATCGCAGGGGGGAAACCAATTCGCCGCAGGGACGTAAGGAGCAGGGTGGGCTCCCGCTGGCCTTATAACGCTCGGGGTCACTTCTTGAACCTCACAGCCCCTCGCTCGCTAGCCGCCTGCCTGGCGGGTCGTAGCGGCTGATGCGGGTGGGCTCCCATCAGCTTGCACTTCCCCCCGCTACGGCTCTTCCCCGCAGGGGGCGGATCGAGGCAGGCACATGAGGTGCGGGGTGGGCTCCCGGTCACCTCGCTTTCGTCGTGTAGGCCCGGGGCTCTTCACATGCCCCGCGGGCCGGTAGGCGGGTTGGGCGCCTCCTCGCAGGGGGGTTGCCTTTTTCACGCGGCAGCTCTCTCCCCCTAACCCTTCATCTGCTGGGCTGCTGCACGCACGGGCACAGCCCCCTCGTCGCCATTGTCGTGTTTGGGCCTCAGGCCCACATGCAGCTAAAAGGATGGACACAGACACTTGTGGTATAGTTAAATAATTGGCCCAGAGCACGTGCGCTCGGCCCCTTTTATTGCCAGGGTCACCTGACTGGTGACGCCTGTGGTGGGTGGGTGTTCAGTGTGTGTTACAACATGCTGAACACTAGAATGCTGATCGGCCGATCACTACTATTCCTTCGCCGGCTGGCCAGAGGTAAGAGCTCTCCTGAATCATGCTCTCAGTTTATTTCCTTTTTCTACCGACCAATCTGTTCCCTCTTTTCTTGCCTTTGCTGACTCATGTCTTCTCACCTAAAGTTTTTAAGCACCATTTGACGCATATCGTCACAGTCTTAATGCTCCAAATTTCGGTATACCAACACGTGCGGTAATCTCTCTTTTAAGCACAATTTGACGGAGGTCTTCACTTAATATCATCACAACTTTAATACTCTCACTTACTAGGAGCTCATACTACATGTCTCTGAGTCCGCTCTGACTCCAATTTCACAATTACATTTTACTCGCGATGTGCCATTTTAGCATGCGGGAATCACTTGTTCGCTCTTTTCCTTCACAATCACGACAGTTCACTATCCTATTACATTACACGTATTACGAATTGAGCGCGCACACCTGTTTTTAAAAGCATAGCGCCCACGCCCAACACATGCGGCCTCAATCTTTGCGCACCTTCTGCCAGACGTGTAACACGTGTGTCCTTAATCACTGCGTACCTTCTGTTAGACACTACTGAGCCACACTGGTTGTTACCACAACACTCTTTCACCACTGCGCATATCTTTTCCAGACCTAAGTGAGGGCACAAGTCTCCACAACGCATGTCTCTTTAACAATTTATAAGCATGTCTGGCATACCCCACGGGCCTGGACGTATTCACCGTCCAATCAGCATGGGAGACACCACTTCAGTCACCCTTTTATGAGACATCTGTCCTTCTTTAATAATTTCCTCAGGAGATCCATACCTTGTTACCTCTGTCCCCCCACAGTACTTTGAGTCAACCGGCAGTAGATGTGACTCATCTACATTCCTGCATTCAGAATCTGACTCAACGGCTGATGATTCTACTATGACGCAGTTGTTCACCCTTGACTAGGTAATCACCCAGCACTTTGGTCTGGTCCAACTCTCCAATTCATTTAGTTATATGCAGTTCCTTGATTCCTGCCTTATTAATCCCACAGAATCAACCCCAGGTGGATCGACCAATCAAAGCACTCATCAGATCTTTGATTGTTAATACTACTGGTAGGTTTCCACAACCACCGGTCAATCCTTTCATACATTGTAATACACCATACTTATGGTTAATTTCTCTCATAGGGTGTCCTGCCTTGTCCTGAAGAAGACCCCGAGACTCCAATTGAAATCACGCACTCCTTGGGTCGAACTGTCGACGTGCCTACACAATCCTTTCCCATTCTCTCCACTCCACGTAATAGCAGAACCGTGTATGGATTGGAGATGCAATGATATAGGGTTCGATGTCTATTGAATGATCATTTTATATATGTTATTCACTCACAGCACTTTGTCACTCCTAGATCACCTCATCACTGATTAGTTTATTGTTTGCGCTGCTTTTTAACAACAAAATTGTTCGCTGTGATATCGATTACATCAATCTAGGTGTGTTTCCCTTTTTTTCTTTTCATGTACAAAAGCTGTTAAAGTAATTATCTAACTCCAGATAGAACCTATCTTACCTTAGATTTCAGATACCCAGGTTCTGAGGGCCACTGGGTAACCCCATTATACTTCATGTATCTCATCAGGTATCAGCGGCCACACTAGACTTCCATCAAGAAACGTGCCACGACCTCAGTCTCGGAGATTGGGTCATCATCAAGAAGCACGTCCCCAAGACTTGTCTTGAACCCATATGGAAAGGCGCCTTCCAAGTGATTTTGACTATGAGGACTGCTATTAAATGTGCTGGAGTTGCAAACTGTATTCATACCTCACACACTAAAAGAGTGCGCAATCCAGAAGATGCACCATTGGTCTTTGATTCTGAAAAAAGAGCTTTGGTGGTCGCACTGTCAAAAGAGAGACGAACCAGACCAGCAGAACCAGTGCCAGTGCCAGTCCAGCCACAAGAAGAAGAAAGGGGTGAAGATAAGCAAACGAGAAGACAAGTGCAAGTGCCTGAAGTAACACAAAGTGGCATTGAGATCTCTAACTAAGTTGAAACAGAGATCGAAGCACCAGTTTAAAGGACTCAAGGAGTGGTGTGATGAGACAAAAATGACTCAGGTGAAGGAACTCGTACTGGAGTAAGAAGAGTAAATAGATGAGCAGAATGGACAAAGAGTTATGAAAACAAGAACCCAAGGAGGAGTATTTCAATAGCTCAAATTCCAGAGATTAAACCTGTAGGAGGTTAAACAGACAGCGAAAGCTGTACAGATACAGAGATCCAAAAGAGCACAAGTATCATGTCTCAGATACTCTGCACCTGAATGTCTATTATGTGAACACTGCTCTGAACTTTACACTAGAAGACTTGTGAATCCTGAATTATTAGAACCACCCTGAAAACCAAAAGACATTGCAAAAGAACTCTGAACAATTTTAAGCAAAAAGAAGCTGGGAAGACAGTAAGAAGAAGACCGTGAATGAAAACTGATAGATTTACACTTTAGTTATTTGGTTTACATAAAATCTTACAAGAACATGAAGTAGGTTTAAGGATTGTCTATTTAGGAAACTGAACTGCTGAAAAAAAGAACACTATCTGTATCAGAGAAGCGAGTCACTAAAAACACTGAACTAAGGTTTGTTTGACTCGTAGAGAAATGTGTTGCATTAGAAATAAGTGTAAGTGTATCACGGGATCGGTTTTTGTACTAACAGTAATAATGATCACCATAGTACTAATAGGGTTTTATTTAACACCCAAGACGGAACCTAAGGCAAAGAACCTTGCTAATACACAAACACCTGACCTTCCCAAAAAATCTGATATTTATGCCTTTGTAAACTATAACAAGCATTTGCAATGCAATAGGTCTCGCATTTACCCGAGTTTAAGCTATTGGCATTGTAAATGACAATGCCTTTTATTTATGTTTTAAAAACCAAAACATAAATAAAAGGCAGTGTCATTTACAGTGCCAATAGCTCAAACTTGCGTAAATGCGAGACCTATTGCATTGCAAAAGAAACTCGGTGTATATTGAAGTGGGGGAAAGAAGGCCTGCTGGCGGCAGGCCTGGAGTTTGCACATCACAGAAAGAAGATCCAAACAAAAGAAAGTACAGAACTGTCCAATCAATGACACAAGAACAGCCAAAGGTAATTCTGGTGCAGACTTTGCCCATAGATTACCAGATGATATCTGCGGGGAGCGAGTGGAGCCCAGGAAGGAGTTATAAGTTGCTTATAATTCAAACTGAGACTGTTTTTATGTCCCTTGCACTAAGAATAGCCCAAATAGTGGAAGGAGAAAGACTGCACTCAAACAATGGGGATAGGAGGGGCGAGGGGGGTGTAGATTAGTCATGGGTGCTCCTCACTTGCACTTTGAGCGATGTTCGTGAACACCAACACAAAATTTCACCCAGTAATAACACTTCACCACAGTTCTATTTTATCAGCTTAAACTGAAATGAACGCCTTCCCATAAATAGGCAACCAGTTGTAATGATCTCCCAACAATGAACACTGGAAATACCCCAGCCTGATATAGGAATTATTTCACAACGGACCGAAGTAAAACGGAGTTCACAAAATGCGCCTCAGCGTGAAAGCCCCAAGTGAGAAGAGACAACACAATTCCCGATTATGTACAAATTAAGTGCGATCTTGTAATATTTGATGACGGGTTTTCTGAGTGTGCGTGTTTTTTTTGCTTCAAGTGATCGTTAAATCTATTTTGGGAATAATAGGATGTATGCCGCTATCTATACAGAAAAGATCTCATAGTGTGGTATTTCTTGACTTTTCCAGGCAACGGGGATCACATCAGTGATTACAAATATAGTATTTCACACATGCTAAAACGATAAAATACAAATTAACAGTGATTGTTGCCTTTGATTTTGCCGTTATGCCACTAAATTAATTGATAACATTTTTGGGGGTTGTTGGAAAGCGCTACTGCTACTTTCCAGTGGTCTCGAAGTGCTAGCCCATTCTACAAGCTGCAATTCTAGTTCACAAAGCCGCAGACCTTGCACTAAGAAACCTCGTCTCTGGATGATGTTAAATGGGAGCACCCTTTTACAACGAGAGCCCTTGCTGGCATGAAGAAATGCTTTAAAATAAGCAAAGCATCAGGGGGAGCCGCAGTAACGCTCGAGTCTTAATTATTCAAAACTACCAATCCTTGGACCATGCTCGCCAAGTATTAGTTAGCTAATTAAAAAGGCTGCTTTTGAATTAACAAGCATCTGCAATGTAATAGATCTTGTATTTACGAGAGTTTGAGCTGTTGTCATTTACAATGGCAATAGCTCAAACTCTTGTAAATGCTAGACTTATTTCACTTCAAAGAAGCAGCCCCCATTGTCCGGGGATGCTTGAAAGTGAAAGCGGGCATGGTGCGCTGAAAAGCACGTCGTGCCTGCTGTAGGAGAAACCCATTAAAGTAAAGAGTGCTTACAGACATACCGAGTTGCATCTGAGGTAAAGGGGCCAGTCACCATGGGTGTTTACAAATGCAGACAAGGCGGTGTCAAGGAGGGACTAACAACCCTAACAACAACTCGCAACTCGCAAGCCAGCCTTTACGAAGGACAATGACACAGCCAATGACAAATAAGGGCGAGAGAGTGGGCAGAGCGTCTCTTCTACACTCCACCACAAGAAGTCTTGCAGAGCAGCGCATGTGCGCTGACTCAGGCTCGACCTAAAGGCATGTGTATGCGCCACATGGCACTTGGAAAAATGCAATTTGGTGAATATTTCTAAGGATTTGCAAATTACCACCAACTTGAAGTTGGTGGTAATTTGCGATTCCTTAAAACAAGGTCGCAATTTTTAAATGCTTCCTGCATTGCATTTAGGGAATCGCAAATTGCGATTCCCAAAATGCATTTGCAAAATAGGTAATCGCAAAAATTGTGATTCCCTATTTTGCAAATGCCTTTTGGGATGATACATCCTAAAAGGCTTTTTACCGTTCGCAAACGGGCCGATTCATTGGCGACCGGAAAAAGGCTTGATACATCTGGCCCCAAGTCTGTATGAAAATTTTGGGAAAGGATTGAGCACCATTGGGAATTGGTTTTCAACAGCAGAGAAAGGTATATTGAAAGCTATATTAATGCCAATTTCAAAAGTTAGACTTTGGCTAATATTTCTTTATGCTCTATTACTAAGTTGCAAATATTTCTTACGAAAAAGACAGAAAAATCTCCAGAAAAAATTGTATGAAAGGGATTTGAGAATGCATGGTATTATGAACGATGACTACATGAAATCTCTAAACTGTAGGGGGATAAAAAGAAAAGGACAGGACTTAACTAATGACCAAAGTGTATTCTGAAACAAATTTGCATGTGAAACCTCATTGAGTGATGATTTACAAATCATCAGATGGGAGGGACTGTTAAAGTCTAAATTTTTCATAAAATTTGCCTTGGTAAACAATGAGGAAAATGTGCCTGACTTTAGAAAATGTGTTTAATTTTATTGTATCTATAGAAAGGAAAACGGAAAACAGAGAAAATGATTCTTTAAAATGTGTAAAATAAATAATGTAGCTTTAACCATAAGAGAAGATGCTTTTTGAACGTGTAAAAATAAACGTGCAGCTTAAATAAATAGTAGGCTCTCATACCTAATGTGCTTCTAAGACTAGGCCTAAAAATATTTAATATTTCTTTTGCCTCCTCACACCATTTGGGTTCCCCCATTTCTCTAAATAATGTATTCTATTATATTTTATAATGATTAGAAAATTAGTAATGTTGAACTTATTGAAGATATTTATTCATATGGTCTCATCAAGACTTACTGATAGAAATGTGTCATTGCTTTAGACTAGCCCTTTGTCCATACAATAGAATACTGACAACACCTAACAGAATAGGCCTGCAAAAGGTCTCATGAGAACTTTTCCTACTGTATCTAGTGAAAGTAATATTAAAAACTTTCAGATAACTTCTCACAGGTGTGCATTTTACTGTGAGAAATGGGAGGAGAGACAACAGACCATCATCAGAAGACCCATTTTGATTGGATGAACTATGCTGGATGTTGCAAATGCTTTATTTATTATATATACATATTCCTAGTTGCAGAGATTAATGCCATTCTTTCTTTTCCCATGCGACCCTACCTTTGATGATTTATACATTAGTTGTCTTCCTTATTCTTGCCCAGATTGCTGTGTGCTACTTCTAACAGCGATTTCCTATTATCCTGATCTTTTGACGGGTAGATTTTCTCTTGCAGCTCATGATAGCTACTGCTGTGATTACTTTTCTTTGATTTATTTAACAAGTTGCTACTTCAACTTGTAAAAGAACTTGGCTGATTTTCCTGAACTACTCTTTATGAGGGGTTCATTCTTTAACTAACTAAATGCTCTCTAAGCTTGCTCTTTTCCAAGAGAAATGTTTATGGGTTCTTCTTTAGGTTAGGACCCTTAGATTAAGATAGGGCCTATTTCCTTTATGGAACACACTGTCTATATTATGCTGATTCGAGCTAAACCTTTTCTTGATATTTCAGTAAATTGACTAACCTGATTAAAAACAACAAAAACAATACTAATCTCTTAATGAGAAATAAAGTCTTAAAATGATTCCAAACCTTTCATCATTGACTGAACATTAAGTTACTGAAAGTAATGATTATATTTGAAATTAAATTTGTTACAGCTCCATTCTGCCACGGGGGCCAAGATCCGTTGGTCTGAAGATGAAGGAATGTCAAAAATAGGAGGCTCCCCCTCGAACACAGAAGGACCGTCACTCACGCCCTCTTCACCAGCAAACTTCACTACGGCAATTCATTCTATGCTGGAAACAACAAAAACCTCACCCACAAGCTACAAAACATCCAGAACGCTGCCACAAGACTAATCCTCAATCTGCCAAGACACTGCCTCATCTCCCAGCACCTGTGCATACTCCACTGGCTCCCCATTGAGGCTAGAATCACCTTCAAGATTCTCACCCATGCACACAAAGCCCTCCACAACACCTGACCAGCATACCTGAACAGCTGACTCAAATTCCACGCACCCCAAAGGACCCTATGATCAGCCCAGCTCTCCCACGCTGTGGTCCCCTGCGCCAGGAAGTCGAGATCGGGAGGCTGCTCCTTCTCCTTCCTGGCGGCCAGAGCCTGGAGCGCCCTCATGCTCCACCTCAGACAGACGACATCACTCCCCATCTTCACGAGAAACCTCAAAACATGGCTCTTCGACAGACCTCCTCCTTGATAGACTGGATCCTGCACCTCCCCTTCACCCCAGCGCCTTGAGACCCTTACGTGTGAGTAGTCGCGCTCAATAAACCCATGATTGATTGATTTGATTTACGTGCTTGGGTCTGCACTGGTCATCAATTGCCCTACCAAATTTTGGGTGCTAGCAGTAAAAAAGGCATTTCACGTGATTGATATGTGGTATTAAAAACCTCTATCATACCATCATTCATTAAAAAAACTCAGAAGTTAATAGTAGGTTTCTTAAAAGACAACACTTCCTAGTAGGTGATGACTTAAGATTTCCACACTTTTTACTGTGTTTAAAAGCTATTTTATAGCAAAAGAAAACTTATGGTGAAACTTCTCTTGCTTTGTTTCAAATAAACAACTTGACTCCCAAAGATTTCACCATTCGTTGTTATAGTCAGAGCTATCAAATTGGGAACTGGGGAACCGAGAAATCAGGTTCGAGTGTTGGTGTTGGCTCAGCATCCTGTGATTCTGGGAAAATCACGTAATCCCCCTGTGTCTACAAAAATGAATGTGACCTTGAGTTATGTAACTGGTGCTCATGTAAAGTGCTCCCCTACTTCTGGATTGAGCTTGCGCTATGTAAAACTGCAGAAAAAGATGAAGGGCAGCAATATTCCCTTTTTCCTTTCAGTTTACAATAAGTCCTTCTGGATGCTTTTGTGCCCAACCAGTAACTACTTCAATGTAAATAGCAACTTTTCTAGGATGAGTCTATTGTTACTGTCATAATCCAGTGAATATTCAATTTCCTTTTTGTAAAGGCACACAAAATGGGCGCTGGTATTTTAATGGGTAGGGTACCAGAACAATGTCAGCTGACAAAGGTATTGCCTCAAATATTATTTACAAAAATATCACCCTCAATGGAATTAAAGATAGAAAATCTGTTCCCAACGTCACAACGTTCATTTATTATACATTTATTAATTATATTTATGGCATGGCATTTATGTCAGGAAATATTTTTTGTCAATGAAATTATGACGTATAGCCTTATAATGCAAAACATATTATTGTTATTAAATGCGGCAAGAAAATAAGTTACTAAATTGTTTTCTTTAAAATATTTTCATTCTTAAAATTATGAAAATGTTATTAAATTCAAGGTGGCAGTAGAGTTAAATTATACCATTTACATAGCAATCTTAAGCATGTCTAAAACTCTTTGTGGGCTTGTGCACACAATAGTAGCTGGGTGGGTGTCGAATGTCCACACAATATCTATTGAACTCCCTGTGAAGCTAGTGCAAAACATCCCCTTCTCGGACGAAGAAAAACATCAGGGTGGAGCGATGTATGTATTGAATAATGTACAGACCAGAAATATCAACATGCATCCAAAGATGAATAATCTTACATGGTAGATAGCCCCCAGACCCTAGCACTACCAGTTAGGCTACAGACATCTTACAGGTCCAAATAGCTCCCTCCAATTCTACCTGCTCGGGTATCCTACAACAGCATTGATGATAATGTTCTAAAAGTTTTACAAATATAGATGGTGAAGTACCGCCACATGAGTTGTGGAATAACAGCTACAGCAGCAGGAGCCCTCACTCATATATGCGGACAGGTAAGCATATGGGGAAGTATGCATTCATGCATGTAAACTCATGCAGCGCACACACACACAAACATACATAAACACACAAACCTATGCACACACGCTTCCGCCCACTTAACTTATGTTGGATGCAGCTATTAGGTAATGATCATGCAAACCGAGAGAGGAAGGGACGTCAGAAGCCCACGTACAGCTGCGGATGGCTTCAGATCACCACGCTACACGTCTAACCTGAATGGGGTTTCGTAGCCGTGCTCCAGTCTTTCCTCCACTGCACCAGGCCTTCGTGTCCTGTTTCCATTGCATTAGATCTTCAGCTCTCATCCTCCTTACCCTGTTACAGGCTGGCCTCACTCTGGGCCTGTCAGCTATGCAAGAGACCTAGACAACATAGACAGTCACCATGTGGTTAGATGCATGGTGATTAAATATGTTTGGACCTTCCCTTGTGGACAGTCATACTGTATGTATGAGGATGGGGTTACTCATAATATCACTTGTATTGTATTTGAATTCAGACAAACAATTCATACCCCTGGTGAGGCACAAAGGGGAATTAAAGGACCGCTAGCATGCTACTCCCTAGGGAGTGCTTGATTGGATGAATGATGAGTTGCAATGCAGTCTGTGTGATTAGGGTTAGCTATGAATTACAGCCAAATTGGTCCTTTAACTTCGACATCAGTTGCTGTGCTTAATCAAGAAGTGGAGTATGTGAGAAGCATTTTAGTGCTGTGCATAATAATAAGTGAAACATACACCACAAGTTACTATAATCACCTAAGGGCACTTATTTTTTAAGTGGAATGAAGTAGAGTGAGTGATACTTGTGCATGTAGTTGCGTCTATCATTTTTGAGTGTTTTGATTTTTGGGTGGGAATGGTTCTGATTTCTTTGAACTACTAATTAACAAAGTTGTTACCAGTGTCCATTCGTTCTATCTGGAGTACAGCACCTAAGCATATCCTCACCTAAGCATATTCTCAACCCTACTTTAGAGTCATTGAACCACTTGAAACTCAGGAGGACTTGGCTGCACTTATATTCAGGTATCTAATGACCACAACTAGACCTGGAGCTCTTTAAACCATAATTCATATCCTTTGCACAAATTCACTTCTGAAAACAGGCACGCATTGAGCTTATATGACAGCTGTAGATATTGAACTAATAACACATATTCACAATGTAGAACTCAAACCACAGAAGTCTATTGTAAACCCAAAGTATCTGCTGGCAGTGCAAAAACCCCTGTGTATGGATGAGGCCCATCTAAAACGTATGTGCTTCATAGGTTTTCAGAGTAAAGTGTATACTTTTCCTAAGATAGCTTTCTGTGTTATTTCCATCAGGCAGTTCTTTTGCAGGGTACGAGACACCGCGGAGCAGGGTCTAGGGAGTGTACATGTCGGTGACCCGGCTGTTTACAAGTCTTCTTTTAAATTCTGCAATCACTCATCGTGGCATCAACTTTGCTGAATAGCCTTTTCTCTTCCTCTCCCTAGCATCAGGTTTCTCCTGAAATGCTTTGTCAGGCTGAAAGTGGGTTTATTGAATTCGCTAGTCTGGCTGGCTAAGAGGCATACCTCAGGTTGGATTTTCACTACTATTCCCTTAAAGGATTTTGGGCCAGATGTATCAACATTGAATTTTGCTAGTCCATAATAGCGAATGTTACCGATTCGCTATTATGGAATTGCAAAATGCAATGTATGTAGAATTTGCCCCAAAAATTGCGACTCCGACATATTCCTTGATAGCGAATTGCAAATTGGGATTCGCTATTAAGGAATGCCTTCCCATTCTTTTCTATGGGTCTAGAGGCCCATAGTAATGAATGGGAAGACATTTGCAATTTGTGATTACCAAATTGGTAATCGCAAATTGCGAATGCAATTACAAGGGTGATAGGGGACCAAAAGGCCACCCTGATGCACCACCAAAAAAGGTAAGTGTGCACATGTGGCGCACATACATGCCCTAAGGGCATGTGTGTGCGCCACATGGCACTTGGAAAAATGAAAACATGTGCATTTTTCTCGGAATTTGCAAATTACCACCAACTTGAACTTGGTGGTAATTTGCAAATCTAAAGCAAGGTCGCAATTTTTACCTGCTTCCTGCATCGCATTCAGGTAATCGCAAAAATTGCGATTCCCTAAATGCATTAGCAAAATAGGTAATCGCAAAAATTGCGATTCCCTATTTTGCAAATGCCTTTTGGGATGATACATCCCAAAAGAATGTTATCGTTCGCAAAGGCGCCGATTCTGCGAATCAGCCCGTTTGCGACCGGGAAAAGGCTTGATACATCTCACCCTTTGATTTCACCCTCAATAGTTTTATTGTCAAGAACTAGCACTGTGGAAGAAGCAAAAACCCCACTGTGGTGACCAAATCAGTTGGGACATTAGGTTTCATGGAAAGGTGGCCACTGTGTGGTGTACTAGCAGATTTTGTCAGAAGAATTATGTGGGTACACATTACTGGTGTTAAAGAGGAAACCGGGATTAAAAGAAACAGTTTACCAACAACAGGAAGAACCCTCGCCGCTTTGTTACCTTGCGATGAATCTTTGCCATTGTATTAGAGAAGAAGAGGGTTAAAACATTTCAATAATAATAATCACAATAAGTATTCTAATGATTCAATTAATAACCAGAGTTGTTAAATGTTTGATTAGTTTTATTAATTATATATTTTAGTGGATCATCTTTATGGAAAATCACAAATTCGAGTCAGATTAATTTCACTAATAAGTATATGACAGAAATATCAAATCAATATTGGTTAATCGATTCATTAAAAATATTGCATCAAAGCATGCTCCATAAAGGAATGAATCCCTATTCTAAGAATCAAGTAGAAGATAGAGTTTGTCAGAGGCCATAAAGGGTTCTTAATCGAGAGAGTGAGAGAGAGAGAAAGCATAAAGGTTCAGCATTTAAATCAGCTCAAATAGATATAAAATATCAAAGCAAGAATTTCTCATGAAGAGTAGTTCAGGAAACTCAGTAGAATCTCAATGTAATAAGGTCAGGGTCTGGGTAAATGGGTGATGAAAAAAATGGTAGGTGGCAGTGGTAGAACTACTTTAGGAACACACACAATTTTAGACTTCCCATTTTATAACTTTTTAACATGTTTCCCATCTCATCTTCTGTCAACCAATCAGCGTTTGATGTTATCCTGGGAACAGGATCACTCTTCATCTTCTCACACGGATGCAACAGCCCTTAGATGATAATGTTGCACTCGCAATAATATTTTATCAACTATGCTTTCACGCGTAGTCTGCTTCCTTTAGGCTGGCTTTCTTACATGTGTTAGATGTTATCAATTCTCAAATATCAGCTTCTAACTAGTAAGCTATGTAAAAGTCTAAACATCTATTTAATAAAAAGGAAAACATTTGTGCTGGATCATCATGGAGGGGGAAAATAAGAAGGTTAGGAATTCACATTTTAAACTTTGCTGTTCAATAGAGACCCGGAACTGGTTATAAGATATAATTGTAGCAGGGCTGCTGCGAAACTAGAGGACCAGGTGACTCTAGTTTCGGCTACCTCTGTCACTAGCAGACAGAGTGGTGGTCATGAAAATGATAGTGCTGCACACATTTCTTTATCAATTTATCAATATGCCAGTTAGTCTGATGCAGTTTTTCAAAACACTCAGATCCCACATGATTACTCTATCTTGGGCAGGGAAAAAGCCTAGAACCAGTTGGGACATGCTCACATTCCCATACGACCAAGAGGGGTTGGAGCACCAGACTTGTTCTTGTACTTTCTGTGCGCTCAGGCACAATTTGATCACTACTGGTAGTACCCCCAAAGCTTACACATCACATTTGGTGATAGAAAGAGATGACGCATATCCCATCCCCCTTAAAGCCATTCTGTCACACATTCATGTGGACGTGATGTGTGAGGAGATCAACACCATTTATTGCACTACGAGGGCCTGGAAGGCACTTGGCGGGCATGCGTCCATGACCCCGCTATATGCACCAGCTTTCCCACTGCTGCATCGCCCAGCCATTTTGGTCACACACAAGAATGGAGCAATAGCTATGCTCGAAGAGGCAGAGCTGAAGACAATGAGAGATGTTTACCCCAGGGCGAATTTCATAGATCTGGCTGATGTGCTGCAAACCCAACGCTAGACCCCACTCTTGACCTTCATACATTACCACCTACAGGCTGCCCTGTGGGTGCTATATCCCACGTTCCCTACTCGACCTCCTGCTCATGGGGCGCTTCAGAACCTTTTCACTAGGGCCACCCTTAGGAACCTTATCACTAAATTGTATAATGCATCAGTGAGAGATAGGATTGCAGACCAGAACACACTCTTAGTTAAGTGGCACACCATGCTTAATCCACGGTTGAGTTCGATAGATTGGAGTTTCTGTTGCACACTGCCAGGTATGCTCACATCCAATTGCAATATGCGTATTATACATTTCAAATGTTTGCAGCAAATGTACTATACTCCTACCAAATTGTTTAGATACGCGCTCAGGGCAGATGAGAACTGTGTGCGATGTGGGGATGTAGAGGCGGATTTCATACATCTGGCCTGGTTATGTGCTGCTGTTTGACATTACCAGTAGCAAGTAGCGAAAGTTCTCACAGATGTGGTGATGGAGCCAGCGGAGTGCAGCTCTCAGATGTGTTTGCGTGGCCTTGCTAAGCCTTTGCAACCGACCAATGGTATACTGGTGGCAGTGGCCCTACTATTGGTGAAAAGGAGGGCGGCTATACACTGGAAAAAAGACAGCCCCAAAAACTAATCAGTGGCTCTGTGACATGGCATACTGTAGAGAACAGTTGGAACTATATGCTGAGGAACTTCCAAGGCTCTCCCAACTGAAAGACATCTAGAGCCTGTTTACTGCCTGCCTTTTATCAATCCCAAATGGGTCCTAGTTGGTTGGGTTGCTCCAATATTCCAGGAAATGGTGGCCTAGCTGCAATCTACATGAACTCGCATGTGGCACATGTGATTTGTAACATTGCATATTGCACTTGTTGGCATAATGTTTATGCTTGTTGTATAAGATGGAACAATCCATTACAAAGAATATACAAAAAAACAAACATTGCAGTTCAATGTTTGAACTATTCATTGCCTCATTAATCAACAAAAATTAGTTACATGTAGTAGGGATCTTTATATAAGTGGAAACATTCTGTGAGAATGCTTGAAACTACATAAGCAAATTATCTGTTTATTTATTCAAAAGTTCATGGTGTGGTCAGTCAGTCAGTCAATTTACTCAATACTTATAATATAAGATCATAAAAGTACAGTCAATAAATGCAGAATCAAAAATGATGTACATATTATAGTATAAAGATGTTAAAAACAAAGTTATAACAATCACAGCTAAAAAACAATTAATAAGAACTGTTTAAAATTCATTCGCTAGTATTATACAGCTGCCTGATGTTCCATGATTGAGTTAAAAAAGAAGCCACTGAGAAGCAAACCATAGGATTAGGCAGGGATTGTAAAAAAGAACATTGCTGCACATATGTGTGCAACAGGGGCAGAATGCTGTGGTCAAGAAGTAAACTCTTTTTGTGCATTCAGCATTTTCTATTCAAGCTTGTTTTTCAAGCACCATTGCTTTTGCCATTTTTTAGGCCTAGTACGTGTAAAACGTTTTTTTGCAGTTTTATGCACTGTAAATATGTTATTTCATCAAACTTTCTGAGCATTTATTAAGAACCAGCGTTATTTTCTAGTTAGTTTGAAGTCTGCTTCCCAACTGAACACCAGCGTGTAAACTCCCACACACCGGACTCTAGGGAGCAGGTCAGTGCAAGAGCGAAATACAAGCACACGCTCCTCAGCGTCACACTGCGCGGCTTCCAACGCTGTCGGCACATCTGCAGTTTACGAAAGTAGGCCGGAGAGCAGAGGCCCTGGAAACCAGATTGGGACTGCTCCTCATCCGGCACAAAGTCTGCGGAACCTGAAAGAAGCATTATACGAGATGTTTGGCGGGCCACCCTACAGTGCGACGAGGGGGTCTTGGACAAAATGTGCAGATACTGAAGGACTCTTTTGTAGGAGGGTAAGAAGTACCAAGTAAGGATATGTTATTGCAGCTTGTCACGTGTGCGCCATTTATGCCTTCTCACACAAACGTCACGGCAACGTACTCACCTACCAGTAATTCCGCCATTAGATACTAAAAACATCTGCATACGGGGTGTGGCCACTTTTCGTGGTAAAATATGTACGATCCACAGGTTTCGGAAGTTGAGTGGAATTGCCATGAATTCAGAGGAAGTATACATAGTATGAAAACTCTTAACATTCACAGCTACCCTAGGTGTATAAAGAAAAAGACACCACACCTGTTGACTGACGTTGTGCTTTTCACACTAACATCTATATTTCAGAAGACTCTGACGCGGAGGAAAAAAAACGACAGAAAGGCGCAGCGAGCGCATCATTGCCATTGAGTCAGAAAGGGCTCCTTTGGTCTACGAGCGTCAGTGCCCTGCAAGAAAACTCACCTGTTGCCATGGCAGCACGCATCAGCAGCGCGTTCTGCTAACAGGCGACTGGGAAAAGATAGCGATGTCAACAGTAATGGCCTGGCATTGCCATCGCATCTAGCCGACTAAAAGCAAGAAGCTTTGTGTTTCTTCTCAAAGCACTGTCATCAGAAGGGGAAAGTTTGAAATTTGAGGGATAAGACACACAGCTCGCATGCCAACAGACATCACAATTAACTAGGATAACGCTCAAATACTTTATTACCCGTAAATACCCGAACTTGATGCACGCTAAACGGTACGAGCCAACAGGACAGTAATTTAAGACAACTGGCCAAACTTCAGTCTTTCTTTCCTTCGCATCATTTCACAACAAGAAGAACATTTACTGTCAAATGTAATCCAGAACTAATTGGCCGTCACTCCTGGTTGCATTGGCTGGGGTTTGCGGGGGCTGCACAGAGGCATAGGCGGCTACTGGTGTTTTGAAATGGTGCTCCTTGCATGCTTTTCATCCTGCTCCCTTCAGATAACTTCCTTGCCCTTCGCATATGATGATGCTTTCACACTGCAGGACCCTGAAATGGAGGGGAGACATTGACAGAAGATGGATAATTACACTGTATTTACTATGGGTATTTTTTTAATCTCATGGAACAGGCACGAAAGTCCTCCAACGTCAAATGCAGGTCGCCAGGTGTCTCAACTGCGACCCGTTCCGACCCCTGCCACTATGCTTGCGACTTCTAGTTCACAATATTTGTCAGGGCAGTGGTGGTTCAATTTAGATTTGGCTACAGTAAAATTAAAATTAGATCGGTTAACACTGATAGTTTCTGGCTCATAAAATAAATGGTGTGCACTGTTGGGCAGTAGGAGGGCTCAGGTGGACTGTGGGTATAAAGTGCATACATGTGCACTAGCCGCCTCTTCAATAATGTACATGTGTACTAGTGGGGCGCGCGGGCATGGTCACATTGGTTGGTGAAGGAACTTGAAGCTGCACCCATCAGTGCGCATTGACAAGCTGGCACTGACTTCAAGTCCACTGGGCTGTGCTCATCATCAGACTGGGCCATGCATGAATACTGCCACTGCCGCTTGTGAGCTTCTGAGCTGTACCTGTGGTGGTGTAATGGTGTGCATCCCTGCAGTGCCCAGTCCCAGTTCCTGCAGCCTGCGCTGCCTGCCATTGGTAGATCTTCTTAACTGCAGGTAGGAAGGGACTGGAACAGTGGGATGTGTGGACACAGAGAACCCTTAAAATTATGCACCCGAAAGTATTACCTCAACAATACAGCCTGGAGTAGATGAATGGTGTCAAACTTAAATTTCATGAGGCCATGTCTTCCCGAGATAAGGCCCAACAAATCAAAATATAATCAGTTAAGTAAGGACAGACTCAGTAATTGTGTTTTAGGGCAGGATGAAACATTTAACAGATTGATTACAAACATTCAAAAGGTGTGATACAGAAATTATAAATGCAAAAGCATAAGGTTATTGTCATAAAGGCTCTCAGCAAGAAGATTGACACAGAATGAAGCGCAGAATCAGAATAATTCTGAGCTCCAAACAAGCAGCAACATCATTAAGAAAACGGACAGCATCCCTAACAGCATTAAAAAGTCTTCTGGCTCATCCCCCCAAACTGATGGTTTATATACAGTTTTCTGGCATAGGAATTCATCAGCTCTCCGAAATTATCATGGTATGAGCAAAATAATTATATTCTCAGCAAATCAGAGCACAGTTTTATGAAATGTCATAGTGCTTTGGCATGTAAGCACTACACTACTACAGGAGTATTGATTCTGCCCACTCTATGCTAATATTATCAGGAGATGGCACGACAAAGAAATGACACGAACAACAGTCAGTCTGCTGTTGTGAATGAATGAGGTACAGTGAGCTAGTGGAAGGGCCTTGCGAAACGCAACATTATTATGTTTGTGTTGAAAAGATTTTCGTTGAGAACAGCAAGAACGTCAATGGAATTGAACAAACATGACTCTGCTTGGCCGTGTCCTGCTGAAATGAAGAACAGTGAATATTCAGAAGGAGATATCCGTTTTGAACAAGATGGTGCATAGACCTAAATTGGCTCCATGACAATAATTAGGAGGGTCTATCAGGCCCTAACTAGATAATGTACTGTGTCTTTGTATGCACATTATGCTGATACTTCTTTAGGATAGTAGAGGTTTAAACCTCTGTGCCTTACATTCTGTGCTTTATTCTCATTGTTTGGCTTCATGCTATGCAATTCTTAATTTTAGAAACGTCTGCTGAAGTTTCATGCTGACACCTTTCTCTTTGTTTTATGGATCTAATTGAAGCTTATTTTAGTATTTTTAGTGTAGGTTTCATTGGAGAATTAGAAATCTTCATGCATCATAGACAGCAGGATTGGAGCTTTCAAACTTCTTATTGTGCTGTGTTTTTTTTATTTCGCACCATCACTACGGAGGTTTTCATTGGTTATTTACTATTGACAATTAATTTTGATCACAGAATTGGAATTCCTTTGATAATTTTGTATCACTATGCGATGTTTCTGAGACTGATTCGCATTACATTGGCTTAGAATTTTTAATAAATCTATGTTCAGCCTGACTTTACAACTTGGAGGTTTACTGGGTTGCCAAATGGGTTGCACTGTATTTGTGAATTTGCATTGAAACCTAATTCCTTTATTCCTCAAGCTCCTCAAAAAGATCAGAGTCGGAGGGGACAAAAAGGGCTCAAATCCTCTCTGCTGGAGCATGATCTATCACTTAATCACAGAGCACCCCTTTACAGTATAAATGGGGAGTCTCTTCCTCCTTTGCTCCAATGTGTGTTCCACCCAGCTCACAAGATTGTACCAATTCAGCCATCCGTTTGGGGCTATTCCTCTTCTCTTCATGGCTTCACCAGGTCGGAATGGTCTTTTTAAGGGCCCTCCATGTAATGTAACATTGCAGACACACTTGCACTCAGTGTACATTCACAGCACACTTACTCTCCATTACTGTTACCTCCATGCATTGTTCCACTACAGCCACACATGCATTCAGCACACACATTCAGTCTGTGTGCACAGTTCAGTGCTGTAGCGGTTCTGTTTTGAACCAGTGTGCTATTTGCAAACAAGCACACTGCCAGCACACTACCTGCATATTTATATCCAACTTGTGTGTGCTGTACAACCCTTCAATCCTTCATGTATTGTACTTCACACAAGCACCCATACACCTAGCAGATGCTTTCATTGCGCACGCACTGCATAGCACTACATTTCTCATGTAATGTATTCCCGCAGGCATACATACACTCAGTACATGCACTAAAGACACATCGCTGCTCTATCCCTGTAGTATACCTTTCCCAGGCTCTAGCCATTGCACAGAAATAGACCATCTCAACAGTTTCAGTGTCTCCCTTTATAGTAATCAACATTTTAGTGGATTATGATTTGTTTGCACCACAAACTTAGTGCCAAACAAATATGGATTGGAATTAACGCAAGGCCCTCACTATGGAAAGGCACTCCTTCTCATTGGCCACTCAGTTCTGCTCTATGGGTACTAATCTCCTACTAATAAAGGCTACAGACCATGCTCTAATTTTGCCATCCAGTTGCGCTAACACAGCTCCAACTCTTTTGTCAGAGGCATCCATATGTAGAATGAAAGGCTGACTGCAGTCAGGCACTTTTAGCATTGGTGCAGTGCATAGTGCCTCCTTCAGTTCCTCAAACACTTTTTGACATTCTGCAGTCCATATTACCACCCTGGGCTGCTTCCAACAGGTCAAAACAGTTAATGGAGCAACTATACTTCAATAGTTGGCCACAAATTTCACATAATACCCAGTGAGTCCTAAAAAGGCCGTAATACTGGTCTAGTTAGTAGCTATCTCCCAACTCATCACAGACTGAATCTTGGCATCCAGAGGGCGAATCTTCCCATTCTCCACCTCATGCCCAAAGTAGACTACCTGGGACTACCCACCTGGCACTTAGTTGTTTTGATGGTCAGTTTCACCTCCTATATCCTTTCAAACATTTGTTCCAGGTGCCTCATGTGAATTCATCATGAATTGATGAACACCACAATACCATCCAAGTAGGCCACGCAGAACTCTTCTAACCCTGCAAGAACATGGTTCACCAAGCATTGAAAAGTAGCAGGAGTATAGTTCAATCCAAAGGTCATCACCTTAAAGTGATATAGACTCTCTGGAATATACAATGCAGTCTTCTCCCTAGCCTTTGGTGACAAAGTGATCTACCAATAACCACAGGTCTGATACAAGGTGCTCAAGTACTTTGCCTCAGTTTCGGTTACCTCATTGACGACTTGATAGTCCAAACACAACCACAAGTCAGTAGACCCTTGCTTTGGCATTAGAACCAATCACAGGACTAGATAAAGGACTACAAGATCTCCCAATGAGTCCCTGTAGGAGATTAGTATTTGGCCTCTTATGTTGCCCCCACTTCTTTTCTGATGTTTACACTGGTTTCTGGCTATAGTCTGGCTGGGACCCTGCTAATCAGGGTCCCAGCCTCTCTGTTCTCTCTAAACAACTTGGAGTGCATATTAGGTGCACTAGTGATTGGATACTGTGGTGCCTTATGAGTCCCTAGTATATGGTACCTTAGGTACCAAGGGCATAGGTACTTCCCAGGCCTACCAGGGGCTGAAGCATGTATTAGGCCACCCCTGGGAGGCAGACTAAATCTGACACCACAGGCCTGCTACTGTAGTCTGGGTGAGGTGGTGCTAGCACCCCTCACTGAGATATAGGTTCACTATATTTCTCCCTGCACACACATTTAAACCTATCAGTCACCCCTAAGGCAGGCCCTATCAATCCTGAGGGCAGGGTGCTTGGTTTCCATGTGAGGGGGTGCCTCTGCCTGAGCAGGGCCCCTCTGCAGCTCTCAGAGTCTATTCTCTGGGGCTGTTTGTGAATGCGGTCAAACCATATACTCTTAAGTGCATTATAACCTTGCGGTTAATGCTAACTTTGGAATGGCTGCATCAAAACATGTCGAGTTTGGTGTCAAACACTTTGCAATCATACCCCCCACACCAGTAACTGGTGTGAGAGCATGATCCCACCCTTCTAGAGGGATAGACACGTACCTACTGTGGAAACGCGGTAGAATCCTGAAGAGCCCTGGCATCACAAAATGGATGCCACCAGTCACAGACACTGAGCTGCCCTCCTGCTGATGACCGAAACTCGCAGTGGAGGAGGCCCAACAATAGGTATCCGGTCACAGGGAGGTGTGACCACCTCCCAGACAGGGTTTAGTGTATTGGGGCTGGGTGGGTGCACTCCTAGAGAGCTTTGAAGTCCTGCACTGGGGGAGCAGTAGGCTCCTCTGTGCATACACCAGTTTAAACCGGCTCAGGGGCTCCCTGCCCCTGCTCTGGCGTGAAACTGGACAAAGGGAAGTGGGTGTAGCCACCCACTCCCCTGACCCTCCCATAGGTGGGGTTATAGAGCTAGTCCCTCCCTTCCTTTCAGTATAATTTAGGCAACCCTTGGCATTGCAAACTAGATACCCCTGGACAACGCTCTGAAGACGAATCCTGGACCTTCGATGTTCCACTACCTCTGGAAGACTGAAGAATCTCCCTTGGAGTCAAGGAGTGACTCCCCTGCTTGGCAGGCACCAAATCTTGCAATCAACGGTCGCAAACTCCACCACTCCCGCCAGAGCCCGAAGTCCCTGCAGCCCAGGAAGAGGATTTTCTGACTTCTCCAAGGCCATCGTGAGTCCCCAGCGACGCTGAGGCAAGTGGACCCCACGAGTGACGAGGAACCGCAATCCATGGGAATACCATGCACTATTTTCGAGTGCAACCCCTTCACGATGTTCTATGAACCTGTGCATTGGGCCACATATGGTCCAAGCCTCTAGCAGGGATCAATCCAGAGATCAGAGGCCTACCCCATCCCGAATGACCGGGGGCCCCTGTTGAGTGGATCCTCCTGCGGCGTCTTCGCGATCCCTTGCCTGTTGGCTTGTGGGTCCCCTGAAGACTTTCCTACAATTTCAAAGGGCTCCTCTGGTTGCTCCAGGCCTGCCCTGACTTACCCTCGCTGGGTGAGTCCCTCAGATCTTGCTGGTCTGCATCGCTGACTTTTTGTCCTTTCCATGAGACTTGCTGTTACCAAGGCTTGTTGGCTCCAATCTGGTCACCAACACCGCAGTAAGCTGCAGACTTCGTGGGATATGCCGAATCCAGCTCCTGGTCATCGTTGACACCTCCTGGACCTCGTGGCTGAAGAGTCAAGACACCCGTGGATCACATGAAATCACCCGACAACTGTGGGCATCCATCTTCCTTGCCCCGGGTCACTGCCAAGTGACTTTGAACACTGTCCCCTCTGCTTTCAGATCTTCCTTCTTCTGAATCCAGCCTTGGATTCCACCAGACACTTCTCCTGTCTTCACAAGCAGCAAGTCTTCATTGGCTCCCATTGAAAACGACGCCGCGACCCGACACCAAAAGACACTTATGCACCCGGCTTCCCTGGGTGAGGTAACTCCAGCACTACGGTGCTCCTGTGGGTGTTGGCTCTAGAACTACTTACCCTGTAAGTGACTTGCTTGTAGACTCTCCCGAAGTATCCTTAAAGTCTTCATTTCCAATCGCGACTTGCTCCATTGAAGTCAATAGGGATTTGCGGCTGTGTTAACACACTGCATGCGTCTCCCGTGGGTCCTTTGCTTACCTACCTTGGGTGGTTTTGTGAGGCCCCAACGCTTCTGAAGGCCCTAGGCCTTGTCCCTTTTGCAAGTTGTTGTTCTTAAGTCTCTTTTTTAGTATATGGTCTGGTACACCCCTAGGGCCCCAGCCATATTTGTGCTTAACTTATTGTGAAACGTTGATTTGTGCATATGTCCCTGACTTCTAATCTCATATAGAGATTAGTAGAGAGTTGTTTAGTAATAAATACATATATATTTGATATATATACCTGTGTGGTGTCCTTTCATTTGGTAATTCAAGAGATTATAAGGTAAAACAAGCTGCTTTACATTCCTCTAAAGACTTAGCCTGAAGGCTGCTCTCCACAGCTACCACTAGGATAGCTTTCTTTAAAGGTTGTCTACTACGTATGTATGTATGTATGTATAGAGTACTTATAAAGCGCGGCTGCCACCCGACGGGTATACTACCATAAGAGTCGAATTGTACTGGTGCAAGGTGTCCACTTTAACTAGTGAACAGCATATACCAGGCCAACTTCTCACATTGGTGGGCAGCGTGTGGGATTCCAGCTTGCTATTGTTTTACCAGAAAATCTCTATTTGAATTACTAACTGAAAACCACTATAGGTACTCAAGGTACATATAAAGTCAAGCTTAGAATCAATAAGTTCTACTGAACTTAGAGCTGTGTGTCGGGATAGCACACCCTTTCTACAGCTCAAGCTAGGATCTGTAGGCCACAAACTTGTGTAGGTAGTACAACACTGCACAACACTAGAATGTCCTTAAGGGTTGGAACCAGTGGGTCCACCCAGCCTCAGGATAAGGACATGACTTTCTCTGACTTGAAAGCCATGGGTACTGCAAGGCACCTGAAGCTAGGACAGAGTCCCTCCACACTACACCTGATAGATCTGCTGACAGCAGATAATCTTAGATTAGCTCTAGGAGCTAATGGGTCTGAATCAGTGAGTGGGTCAATTATAGTGTCTGGGTCAGATGATGAAAATCAAGATGACCAGGACTCCGTGGTTGAAGAGCCAGATCCACAAGGGTCTGAAAAGGACAGAGGAATTCTCCCTAAGAGAACTGACAGAGTGGAGGAAAGGCCTAGGTCCCTTTCTAGGGAGTCTGACCACTCCTATCACTCTGGCAGAGAATCTGTCCACCAGAGGAGCTCCTACTTTCCTAGAAGGGAGACCTCCTCTGACAGAATGTACAAACTGCTGCAATATGAGGAAGCAAGATTTGCCCTCAAAACGAAGCAGTTGGCATTGGATAGAGAAGCCTTTGAGCTCCAGAGAGCTTCTAGAAGAGAGGGGTTAGAATCCCCTGGTGGCAACAACAGTGTACCTAGAGGCAGAGAATATATTCCAGACCATAGGAACCTGAGCAAGGTTGTTCCTCCCTACCAGAGTGGGGATGATATCCACAAGTGGATAACTGCTATGGAAAGGGCATGTAGAGTACAACAGGTCCCCCAAAAGCAGTGGGCAGCAATCTTGTGGCTCTCCTTTTCAGATAAAGGGAGAGACACGCTCCTCACTGTTAGAGAAGAGGATGCTGATGACTATGAAGTCCTGAAGAGTGCATTGATAGATGGGTTTGGCTTAACCACTGAGCAGTACAGGTTGAAGTTCAGAGACACCCAGAAGGCACAGACTCAGGACTGGACTGACTTTGTAGATTGTGCAACCAAGGCTCTGGAGGGTTAGCTGCTTGGCAGTAGGGTTACTGATTTCAAGGGATTGTATAATCTAATGATGATAGAAGAGATCCTTAATAATTGCCAGAACCAGTTGTTGCATCAATACCTGGTGGACTCTGATCTGACCTCTTCCCAAGAATTGGGAAAGAAGGAAGACAAATGAGTCAGAACCAGGGTGAGGCAGAAAACCCAGAACCAAGGGGGTGACACAAAGAAGCAGGATTCTAAGGGCTCTGAGAAAGGTGGGGATAAGTCAAAAGACCAGAAGTCTTCACAAGGGCCCCAAAAATTTGCATCTGGTGGGGATTCACAATCCAACAAGGTAAAAGGCCAAAAGAAGCCCTGGTGCAAATTCTGTAAACAGAAAGGGCACTGGACATCTGATTGTAACAAGTCCAAAGACCAAACCACCACCACTCCTGCCTCTAAGGCAACTGTTCCCCCTAGTTCAGCTACTGGTGGAGGTGGTTCTCAGAATAAGGGTGTAGTAGGGTTGACCCTGGGTTCTGAAGTGGACTCTGGCCTGGTCAGAGTACCCACTCAGGCATTGCTGATTTGTGATGGAGACATTGATATGTCCTTCCTAGTGAGCCCCAGTAATCTGGGCAAATACAAACAGCAGCCTGTAATAAATGACAAACAGGCTTTTGGCATTTAGGGACACAGGTGCTAGTGTCACCATGGCGGCAGAGGATCTTGTGGACCCTGGACAGATCATCCTGGATGAAATGTACCAGGTGACCAATGCAAGCAATGTCAGGACCAACCATAGTTTGGCAGTTGTGAATTTCTCCCGGGGAGGGGTAACTGGCCTCAAAAAGGTTGTAGTCAGTGCAGACCTCCCTGTAGAATGTCTAT
This sequence comes from Triturus cristatus, assembly GCF_964204655.1. Taxonomy (NCBI): domain Eukaryota; kingdom Metazoa; phylum Chordata; class Amphibia; order Caudata; family Salamandridae; genus Triturus; species Triturus cristatus. The sequence goes on from NC_140584.1 coordinate 21,864,614, forward strand.
TGGGCAATGATCAAGAGACTACAGCCTGGTCTGAAGTAGAGTTATGGACTCATGCTGAGATGTTGGGCATCCCTGCAGAGGTATTTGCTGTGACCAGGTCACATGCCAAAATGCATAACACTGAACCAGCTCTGGATCCTGAGACTATGGACCAGATGCTTCCCAAGAAGAGGAGCAGTAGGGTTAAGGCAGTGCCTTCCCCTCTGTCTCAGATCACAGATTCACCTCTTGAGGGAGGAGAAGCAGATCCTGAAGAAGGAACTGCTCCAGAGGGACTTGAGCCTGATAATGTTGAGTTCTTGGGGGCAGGAGGCCCTTCTAGGGAAGATCTGACTAAGGAGCAACAGTGCTGCCCCTCTCTTGAACCCCTCAGACAGCAGGCTGCTGCTGAGGCTGCTGGGAGTGCTAGTGGGTCCCATATTTTTTATTGGGATGAGGGACTCCTATATTCTGAGGGTAGAGATCCAACCCCTGGAGCCACCAGGAGGTTGGTAATACCTCAGAAGTTTAGGTGGTTCCTCTTGACCCTAGCACATGATATCCCTTTGGCAGGCCACTTGGGCCAAAACAAGACCTGAGATAGGCTTGTTCCACATTTTCATTGGCCACATATGTCAGAAGACACCAAGGAGTTTTGTCGCTCCTGTGTCACCTGTCAAGCCAGTGGCAAGGCAGTTGGCACAACAAAGGCCCCCCTGATACCACTACCTGCGGTGGAGGTACCTTTTGAAAGGGTAGGGATTGACATTGTTGGTCCCCTTGACCCTCAAACTGCATCTGGGCACAGATTTATCCTGGTGGTAGTGGATCATGCCACCAGGTACCGAGAGGCAATTCCCCTGAGGACCACCACAGCCCCTGTGGTGGCAAGAGTCCTCATTGGAGTTTTCTTCAGAGTGGGTTTCCCAAAGGAGGTCATCTCTGACAGAGTGCCAACTTCATGTCAGGATATCTGAAAGCAATGTGGAAGGAGTGTGGTGTAACTTACAAATTCACCACCCCCTATCACCCACAATGCAATGTGTTGGTTGAACGTTTCAACAAAACCCTTAAGGGAATGATTAAAGGACTCCCAGAGAAGCTTAGGCGGAAATGGGACCTTTTTCTTCCCTGCCTTTTGTTTGCATACAGAGAGGTTCCACAGAAGGGGGTTGGCTACAGCCCATTTGAGCTTCTGTTTGGACATCCTGTAAGAGGTCCATTATGTTTGGTAAAAGAGGGCTGGGAGTTACCTCTCAAACCCCCCAAACAGGATGTGATGGACTATGTACTTGGTCTCTGCTCCAGGATGGCCGAATACATGAAGAAGGCAACCAAAAACCTGGAGGCCAGCCAAGAATTACAAAAAGCTTGGCATAACCAAAAGGCTGTGCTGACTGTGTACCAGCCAGGACAGAAAGTGTGGGTGTTGGAGCCTGTGGCCCCAGCAGCCTTCCAAGACAAATGGAGTGGCCCCCATACCATTGTTGAGCAAAAGGGAGAAGTCACCTATCTGGTGAATCTTGGAACTCCCAGGAGCCCCCTGAGGGTGCCCCATGTCAACAGATTGAAACCATATGTTGACAGGGCTGACATGGGCTGGCTCATGGCAACTGATGAGGAACAGGAGGAGGAGAGTGACCCTCTCCCTGACCTGCTCTCACAGAACCCCGATGATGGGTCAGTAGAGGGTGTTGCTTTGGCAAGCAGCCTCACTGACCATCAACAAACTGAGTGCAGACAAGTTCTGCAACAGTACGGACATATGTTTAGCCTGACCCCTAGTCAGACTACCTGGTGCACCCATGAGGTGGACACTAGGGACGGTCTGCCTGTCAGGAGTAAAATCTACAGGCAACCTGACCATGTCAGGGACTGTATCGGGACTGAAGTCCAGAAAATGTTGGAGTTAGGTGTGATTGAGCCTTCAGATAGCCCTTGGACTAGCCCAGTAGTCCTAGTACCCAAGCCTCATACCCAGGGTGGTAAGAAAGAAATGAGGTTTTGTGTGGGCTACAGAGGCCTCAATGCAGTCACCAGAACTGATGCCTATCCTATGCCAAGGGCAGATGAGCTTGATACTTTGGCCTCAGCCAAGTATCTTAGCACATTTGACCTAACAGCTGGCTACTGGCAGATCAGGTTAGCTGATGATGCAAAAGCCAAAACAGCATTTTCGACCCCTAGTGGGCACTACCATTTTGTGGTGATGCCCTTTGGATTGAAAAATGCACCTGGCACTTTTCAGAGGTTGGTGAACAACGTTCTGGCAGGGATGGAAACTTATTGCTCAGCTTATCTAGATGATATTGCTGTCTTTAGTTCCTCCTGGCAGGATCACCTGGTCCACCTCAGAAATGTTTTGGAGGCTCTGCAGAAATCAGGCCTCACTATCAAGGCCACTAAGTGCCAGATAGGGCAGAGTCAGGTTGTGTACCTGGGCCACCTTGTAGGTGGGGGCCAGGTTCAGCCTTTACAGAGCAAAATCCAAACCATAATCGAATGGGTTGCTCCAACCACCCAGACACAGGTGAGAGCCTTCTTATGTCTGACTGGGTACTAAAGGAGGGTTGTGAAGGGATATGGATCTATAGTGACCCTCTTGAATGATCTTACCTCAAAGAAAATGCCAAAAAAGGTTTAGTGGACAGTTAGCTGTCAAAAGGGATTTGAAGACCTAAAGCAGGCCATGTGCACTGCCCCCATCTTACAGAGTCCAGACTACACCAAAACGTTCATTGTACAAACAGATGCTTCTGAGCTGGGTGTGGGGGCTGTATTGTCTCAACTGAATGATGAAGGTCAAGACCAGCCAGTAACTTTCATTAGCAGAAGGCTGACCCCTAGAGAGAAACGTTGGTCAGCTATAGAGAGGAAGGCCTTTGCTGTTGGCCCTGAAGAAGCTGAGGCCATACTTGATTGGCACTCACTTCATAGTTCAGACTGACCACAAGCCCCTCCTATGGCTTAAACAGATGAAAGGTGAAAAACTTTTAAGGTGGTCAATTTCCCTACAGGGGATGGACTATACAGTGGAACATAGACCTGGGACCCAACATGCAAATGCAGATGGACTCTCAAGGTATTTCCACTTAGAACACGAAGACTCAACTGGTCAAGGTTAGTTTAGTGTCCCTGCGTTTGGGGGGGGGGGTGTTTAGGAGAGTAGGATTTGCCTCTTATGTTGCCCCCACTTTTTTTCTGATGTTTACAATGGTTTCTGGCTATAGTCTGGCTGCGACCCTGCTAATCAGGGCCCCAGCCTCTCTGTTCTCTCTAAACAACTTGGAGTGCATATTAGGTGCACTAGTGATTGGATACTGTGGTGCCTTATGAGTCCCGAGTATATGATACCTTAGGTACCAAGGGCATAGGTTCTTCACAGGCCTACCAGGGGCTGAAGCATGTATCATGCCACCCCTGGGAAGCAGACTAAATCTGACACCACAGGCCTGCTACTGCAGCCTGGGTGAGGTGGTGCTAGCACCCCTCACTGAGATATAGGTTCACAATATCTCTCCCTGCACACACATTTAAACCTATCAGTCACCCCTAAGGCAGGCCCTATCAATCCTGAGGGCAGGGTGCTTGGTTTCCATGTGACGGGGTGCCTCTGCCTGAGCAGGGCCCCTCTGCAGCTCTCAGAGTCTATTCTCTGGGGCTGTTTGTGAATGCAGTCTTAAGTGCATTATAACCTTGCGGTTAATGCTAACTTTGGAATGGCTAGATCAAAACATGTCGTGTTTGGTGTCAAACACTTTGGAATCATACCCCCACACCAGTAACTGGTGTGGGAGTATGATCCCACCCTTCTAGAGGGATAGACATGTACCTACTGTGGAAACGCGGTAGAATCCTGAAGAGCCCTGGCATCACAAAATGGATGCCACCAGTCACAGACACTGGGCTGCCCTCCTGCTGATGACCGAAACTCGCAGTGGAGGAGGCCCAACAAAAGGTATCCTGTCACAGGGAGGTGTGACCACCTCCCAGACAGGGTTTAGTGTATTGGGGCTGGGTGGGTGCACTCCTAGAGTGCTTTGAAGTCCTGCACTGGGGGAACAGTAGGCTCCTCTGTGCAGACTGAAGAGTCAAGGAGTGACTCCCCTGCTTGGCAGGCACCAAGTCTTGCAATCAACGGTCGCAAACTCCACCGCTCCGCCGGAGCCCAAAGTCCCTGCAGCCCAGGAAGAGGATTTCCTGACTTCTCCAAGGCCATCGTGAGTCCCCAGCGACGCTGAGGCAAGTGGACCCCACGGGTGATGAGGAACCGCAATCCCTGGGTAACGTGCACTATTTTTGAGTGCAACCCCTTCACGATGTTCTACGAACCTGTGCATTGGACCACGTGTGGTCCAAGCCTCTAGGAGGGATCCCTCCAGAGATCAGAGGCCTATCTCGTCCCGAGGGACCTTGGGCCCCTGTTGAGTGGATCCTCCTGAGGCGTCTTCGCGATCCCTTGCACATTGGCTTGTGGGTCCCCTGAAGACTTTCTTACAATTTCAAAGGGCTCCCCTGGTTGCTCCAGGCCTGCCCTGACTTACCCTCGCTGGGTGAGTCCCTCAGACCTTGCTGGTCTGCACCACTGACTTTTTGTCCTTTCCACAAGACTTGTTGTTACCAAGGCTTGTTGGCTCCAATCTGGTCACCGACACTGCAGTAAGCCGCAGACTTTGTGGGATAAGCCGAATCCAGCTCCTGGTTGTCGTCGACGCCTCCAGGACCTCGTGGCTGAAGAGTCAAGACACCCGTGGATCACCTGAAATCACCCAACGACTGTGGGCATCCATCTTCCCTGCCCCGGGTCACTGCCAAGTGACTTTGAACACTGTCCCCTTTGCTTTCAGGTCTTCCTTCTTCTGAATCCATCCTTGGATTCCACCGGACTCTTCTCCCGTCTTCACAAGCAGCAAGTCTTCATTGGCTCCCATTGAAAACGACGCCGCGACTCGACACCAAAAGACACCTATGCACCCGGCTTCCCTGGGTGAGGTAACTTCCGTACTACGGTGCTCCTGTGGGTGTTGGCTCTAGAATTACTTACCATGTAAGTGACTTGCTTGTAGACTCTCCTGAAGTATCCTTAAACTCTTAATTTCCAATCGCGACTTGCTCCATTGAAGTCAATAGGGATTCGCGACTGTGTTAACACACTGCATGTGTCTACCGTAGGTCCTTTACTTACCTCCCTTGGGTGGTTTCGTGAGGCCCCAACAATTCTGAAGGCCCTAGGCCTTGTCCCTTTGCAAGTCGTTGTTCTTAAGTCTCTTTTTTAGTATATGGTCTGGTACGCCCCTAGGGCCCCAGCCATATTTGTGCTTAACTTATTGTGAAACGTTGATTTGTGCATATGTCCCTGACTTCTAATCTCATAAAGAGATTAGTAGAGAGTTGTTTAGTACTAAATACATATATTTTTGATATATATACCACTAGGATAGCTTTCTTTAAAGGTTGTCTACTACCATAAGAGTCTAATTGTACTGTTGCAAGGTGTCCACTTTAACTAGTGAACAGCATATACCAGGCCAACTTCTCACAGTTCCAGGTTACACATTTTGGTGACTTTCACCTTAATGCATCCAGGAACCTGTCAGACATTCTGTATACTCTGCCCTGTCTCTGATAGACTATTGCTTGTTTCTTTGTCATGCACACAGACAGGTGCCAATACTGGAGTCAGCAACAAGAAGTTTGCAAACCATCCTAACTTCTCTCTACATTCTCTCAGCTTCTCAGGCTTTAAACTCAGGGGCTAACTGCCTTGCTTCACTTTCATAACCATAACATTCTTTGTGTTGTCTCTCCAGAGGCAAGGCTTCAGCCTGTTCACATGGAACATCCTCTTGGGTTTCCTTGTGTGTACCTGTTACTTCAGACACTTAATGAAATACTTTGTATGGACATCACCATTTGTCCTCCAGAGCCTTGGGACAAATAGGAATCAGCATCAACACATTCTGGCCTTCCTGATACCCAGTCAGCATAGCTTTCTGGTCGTGCCATTTCTTCATCAGAGCTTGTCTAGCCTGAAGATTTTCCTTTGCCTGACTCATGTATTGCACCATCTACTTCAAGAGATCAATCACATAGTCCACCACATCCTTCTGTGGAGACTCTGAGGTTCCTTCCCACCCTTCTCTTACTAAGGCAAATGGACGCCACACCCCGTGTCCATAAAGAAGTTCAAAGGGACTTAGCCCTAATCTCTTCTACTGACTCTCTTGGTAGGCAAACAAGAAGCATGTAGGAGAGGATCCTCATTCCTCCGGAGGTTCTCTGGCAAAGTTCTCATCATGCTTTTTAATGTTTTGTTAAACTGATCCACCAAACCATTGGCTTGTGGCTGGTTTGCTGTGGAGAAGTCATGTCACAGCAGCTTGCTCCCCCATCTCTGTCATATAAGAAGAGAAGAAGTTAGTTCCCCCGGTTGGAAATACCGTCCGTGGAAATCCTACTCTTGAAAAAATCCCTGGGAGAGCTTTCACTGCCACTTCTGCTGTTATATTCCACAGACATACAGTTACAGGGTACCTGGTGACGTGATCTACCATAACCAAGATATTCTTGTTGCTTGACTGTGAGGGGGGATCAAATGGACCCACTATGTCTATTCCCACCCACTCAGATGAAACACCTACAACTGGTAGAGGCACTAACAGTGCCTTAGTCTTTCCTCCTGTCTTACCACTCATCTGAAAGTAGAACAGACTCTATAGAACCTCTGTGTCTCTGAGCATCCCTGGCAAGCTGAGGGGAGAGTCCAACCTCTAATCCTAAGTGTCCTGCTAAGGGCACTTCATGGGCCAGTGACAACATGAAGTCCCTGTGCACTAGTGGAACCACTAGTGGTGCGTGCCACCTTGTGCATGGGAATGGAAGGGGGCACCATGGGTACCCCCCAAGTGCACCCCCTCCCCCCTGGGGGCCCACAACGGGCCCCTATTGCAAATCCCCGCTAGCCTTTCCATGGCAGCTAGCCGCCATGGAAAGGCCTTTAAAACTCAGCATCCTAATAAGGATGGCGGTGCCTGTTAGGCACCGCCACCCTATTGAGGCCCAAGTCCGCCTGGCCAGCAATTGGAACGCTTGCCAGCCGGTGGAAAAGCGGCAGACGCACTTTGCGTCCGCCGCGATACCCCCACCATTATAATATGGCGGGGGGTAAATCAGGTTGTGATGGCGGGCAGATCGCCACCGCCGGGCTGGCAGTGGCGATCCGTCCGCAATCCTAATGACCCCCTTAGTGTTTCCTGACCACTGCTTTGCTGACCTAATCCTGGGCTTCCTTCCAAATTCCCAAGTGAAGGGCACCCCTCCAGTGTCTTGTAGAAATCTTCCTGGGTAGGCCCCCCAGTAGTTAACAAACTATGCAGCTCTGAAAATGACCCAGACTCCAGCAGATGGTCTGCCTCTGGAGCCTCATCCTTGCTTTGGAGCAGATGCCATGACCTCTACGGCTACTCTGAGACTGATATGTAGTGTGGAAAAGTGCCTCTTTTGACATTTGTAGCCCCCACTTTTTGTCTGGAACATGATTTAATTTTGATTGAAAGTGCACTGGGTCCCTGTTAACCTGGTTCCCAGTGCCAGAGCTCTTTCCCAAAACTGAACCACAATTAACACAACTTCGGCACCCCTGTAATTCCCTAGTTAAGTGGCACCCCTGGTGCCTAGGGCATTGGGACTGAAGAGGGTCCTCTAGGGCTGCAGCATGAATTGTGTCACCTAAGGGACCCCTCACCGATACATTGCAAACTGCCATTGCAGGCTGAGTGTCTTGGGGCAGACAAAAGTGAAGCATCAACATGGCACATCCCTGCATTAGATGTAGGTAAATCACCCCTACTTCAGGCCTTCCAGCTCTACGGCAGGGTGCACTATATCACAAGTGTGGTCATATCTGCCTGAGCAGTTATGATCCTGCAATATTTAAGTCCATTCTAGGATATTGTAAGTGCGCAGGGAAGTCATATAGAGTACATGGGCTGGACACCCATCATTAAGAGTTCCCCTGCACCATGATGACTTCACTGAACGTAGAAGTGTTTGGTACCAAACATCTCATCTTATAAACCCCCACAACTACTGATGTGGTCTCTGACTAGTCTAAGCCAGCCTGCCACTACCAGACATGTTTCTGACATAATGGGGGGAGAGCCTTTGCTCACAGAGGCCATGAACAATGACTGCTGTGGGCAGAGGTGCTTCACACCTCCTCCAAGTCGTAATGGCATTCCAGGGGGGGATGCTTTAAAGGCAATGCCAACTTTAAAATGCAACCCTGACATCTCCAGTTAGTGGAGGATGCCAACCCCCCTGCCCTGCTCCACTTTTGGTGGGAGGACGGGGAGGAACCTTAGTTAAATTAGGAAGTGTGCCCACATTCAGCCAGCCCCACCCCTAAGGTTGGGCAGGTGATGTGGACCCCACTTTTCAAATTCCTCCATCTTGTGTTGGAGAGAAATAGCCAAGTAGGGTTAGGGTCTTACCCACTTTCTAATGTAAGTGGTCATCGGAGGGTGTAGTAACCCTAAAGTTAGATAGCCCATTGGCTACTACCTGATACTCCCTTTAATACCCCTAAATTTAGTATTTAAGTACAAACCCTCAGCCCTGAACTTCAGACATTTGACTGACCTGCTACCAACCCTGCCGGTCCGCCTGTTGTCTCCAACTCCTGCACCAAAGCTGACTCAACTTGCAGCTGTACTCCAGGAAACCAGGAGACCTTCCTGCCTTTGACAAAGATCCAGAACTCCCTTGAATTGGTGGAACCAGTCCCCTGCATATTGCAGGCCAAGTCTGAATTAGTAACAAAGTGCCCGTTGCTGGGTCCGCTGACGTGGTGACTCACATCAAAGTGGCAAGAGCACTCCAAGAGTGGTAGGTGGCTCTCACCGGTGTTTCAAGCCCCGGCCTCACTCCCAACGACCTTCAGTCTGTAAGGTCCTTTCAACTTCATTTGCCACAGCCAAGGTTTGTTGGTAGCAAGTCCTGCCACCGACCCATTCAGTCTTCACTCCAACAAGAGAGTACTCCACAGCATCTGTGACCTCTGTTCGAAATGATCCTGCTCTTTGATTTTGATCTCCTTATTTGGTGGTGTCCACTGTCTGACAGAAACAGTCTAGGCATGACCGTCATTCGTTGACGGACCGATTGAGGTGCATCTTGGCGCACCTGCCTCTGATGACTGACATTTCCATGTGTACCTGCATCCAGCATCCCTCGGCAAGGTAATCGAGAACTGCCTGTTCCACTCGGGTCCTGGGACCCCAAAGACTTCTGCTCTGAAAGAGTAGAACAACAATCCAATCCCAAGGGCCTGTTTGCACAAGACTTGCAAAAACCTGTGTGCTTTTACCCCAGATCGCGATGGTCTTCGATTGTCGGTCCTGCCTGTCACCTGATTCCCCCCATTGCCTGCAATACTAAATTGTTTGGCGGTGGCGCAGGTTACCGCCATATATTCTACATTGACGATCACAGTAAATACTTTTTTTTAAACTTTCTTCATTGGATTTATATTGCGTACAATCAGCAAGCAGCACATTATGCGTAAACAAGATATCACATGCTGTGAAATATAACACAAAATTATACATTGTGGACAATTCGATTCTTCCCCGACCCGCCACCCCCTGCACCACATTTATTATGCGTGCCTCCTCCAATGACGGGTATCAACTTCCGTATACTTGCTCATACCTTCCACCGTGCGTATCATGTATATTTTTCCAGCCTTAGCACCAACTTTCCCCCTTCCCAACCCCTCTACTCCGTTGCTTGTGCCATATCTGTTTGGCTGGGTCCCGCTTGCTCCCTTCCGGTAGTTACATTGCGTACCATATAAATCTGATAGGGACCCCATATGTCTTTGGGCCTGCGTATTTCTGGAATTAGGGCGTTGTAGTTGTCCGATTGCATGGAACAGTACGCCAGGTCAGATTGCCAGTCTGAAACTTTTAGTAGCGGTCCACGTATCCATCTCATTGCCACCCTATGTTTTGCTAATAACAGACTGATGGCCGCCAATTTGCACCCTCCTTTGTGTAGGTCTTTGTCATACCCTAACAGTGCTACCAGAGGGGTCTCTGGAATTGGAAATTCTAACATCTGCGTAAGAGTTAAAAACACCTCCCTCCAGAATGTTGGACGCTAGGGCATTCCCATGCCAAGTGTAAAAAGCCTGCATGTACAGCCCTGCATCTTGGACACCTGTCATCTTCAGCAAGATCATACTTTAATAGTCGGGCTGGATTGTAGTATGCCCTATGAGAAATTTATAGTGTATTAATCTGTGACGTCCATTTTGTGAGATCGATTTAGTGTTTGCATAGTGCCCACTGTGCTTCTGTGATTTCTATACCTAACTCCTCTTGCCACTCATGCTGGGTTTTATGAGGAATCGGGCTAGCCTTCGTCCTGCTGAGAGTGTAAAGTGTCGTAATGCTGCGCTGTGGGGAATTAGTTTGCAGCAGAAATGTCAGTGCCTTCCACTCCTGCGGTTTCTCCATGGTATCTTCCAAAACTGCCTAGCCCTGTGATACTGGTATGCGTCTAAAGTTGAGGTCTGAGGCATTTGCACTAGGACATGCTCCCAAGTTTTCACCACACATTCATGAAAGAAATCCCCCATCTGTGTTATTTGTAATTTATGGAGTACTTGGTTGCCTGCCCTATCTTCGCACAGCGGGAACCAGGCGCACCATTCAACTGGCCACCTGGGTGAATTTAGATGTGTAAGATGCTGAGTAGCTGCTATGTTTTTCATTTGGGTACTCGTACATCCTACCGGATCTATACCCCGAGAACTCCCCCTTGTATCACTGACCAGTGGCTTGGGTAGTGGAATAGGGTCTACCATATTCCTTCCGATGTGTAACTGTGGCAATTCCTGGGGGCCGTGTAACAAGTGATATGAGTGCAGTACCTGCTCTGTCTGTAGTATCCTTCCAGATCGGGAGCATTTAGACCACCCTCACTGTAGCTGTTCGTTAATATCTCCCATTTTATCTGGGGCTGCTTCCCTGCCCAAACCAACCGTATTAGCCGTATTAGCCGGATGAGAATAAAAAAGAAAATGGGGGAATACTATCATTTTCATCAAAGCTATGCGAGCTATAAGCGAGTCTAATCCATTTATCTATAGAGCCTTTCAACTTTTGCACTGCTTGCCCATAGTTTTCGATCACTGTAAATACTTGACGGTGTTAAAGCATTTTCTTCTCTCAATCGTGATGGTCTTTTGATTGACGGTCCGGTCTGTCACCTGATTTCCCCCATTGCCTGCAATACTAAATTGTTTAACTGTGACACAAGTTACACCTGTGTGTTCTATATTTACCATCACAGTAAATACTTGACGGTGTTCTACTGCATCTGATTTCTACAACATTTTCGACATGCACTTGCCTAATTATTCCGATTTTGAAACCTTGAACATATATATAAAGGTACTATTTATTTTTGCATATTGGTCTTGGATTTATTCTTTAGTGTCTGTCTCATGTATTGGGTCTGTAAGTATGATAAATGCTTAGCACTAACCTCTGATAAGCCTACCTGTTCGTCCACATAACAACAACAAAGAGAGTTAGTATTATCTACTCGTGCTTTTGTGGCCAATCTGGAACCCACTGGACTCTCTGCACAGTGTACTTGTTTAAGTACACAATATAGAGAGCCAGCTTCCTTCATGCAGCCTGTGCTGTGGTTAACACAGATAAAGTTGTCCAAGCCATAAAGGTTTCTGGTCTTGGCACCAAGCCTGGGGCAATCAAATCATTGCCCAAGGAGCATCCTGCTCCTTGCTTTCCCCTTAATCCAATCATGGCCACCTTGCAATTTAGTTTAATCTCAAACCTGGCAAGCAGAGACTCCATTGTCTCTCCACTGGCTACTAATCCTGTATTCTTGGTTCCAGGGAGTATCTCCTCAGGCTTAAGGTACTTCCTCTCAACCAGAGTGTGGAAGGCTCCAGTATCCCTCAGGGCAGGTACCTTCCTCCCATTGATACAAATTTTCTGCAGAAATGCCATTGTATTAGGATGAATGTGCTTCAGAGCATCTGGTCCCTCTCACAAATGTCCGTAGCTACTAGGTTGAGAAAAACCAATCCCTCTCAGGTACCTTCACCCACATGAAACATGTTTGCTGTCATGGATGTGGCTAGGTCGAGTGTCTTTCTTGACAATCTCGCCTGTAGTGTCCCACTTTGTGGCACTTAAAAAGGTCACCACTGTGGACTTAGAAGGACCTCCTTGCCTTCCCATCTCATTATAATCCTTTCTGGATACACCATTATCATTACCATGTTTTCTATGCCCTTCATGAGTCCCGTTAGAATTTCCCTGGCCCATACCCTCTAGTTTGGAACCAGTCTGTGGAGAGTTCGTCTCCCTCTTTGTCTTAGTACTATGCTGCTACAGCCCTTTGTGAACCCTGTTAGTAAACTACTTATCAGCTAACAAAGCAAGTTTTGTTAGATCCCGCTCTGTCAGATCATAAAGATATTGCCTAAGTAGGGTAGAGCACGCCTCCTTGAGCTGCTCTGTCACCATCAACCGGTTAAGTTACCAACAATCCTTGGCCTCTATCCCTCTTACCCACTCAGTCCAATCATGCAATACACCATGAATTCAAGTCTCAAACAGAACACTGTCCATTTTCTTGCAATCATGGAATTTCTGCAGGTATTGGCTAGCTTCAGCCCAACCCGCTGAATTAGAGCTTCCTTAATTTGCTCATAGACCATTTGGTCTGCCATTGGCATCCTCAGAATGACAGCTGTTCCTTCTAATGGCTTGGGCTGTGTTGGACTTGGCCCTTTCTACAGGGTCATGCCTTTTGTTTTGCCTTCACCCTCCTGTTTTTTTACCCTGTTTTGTTGGCTTTTAGAACTCTGCGCACTTTACCAGCGCTAACCAGTGCTAATGTGCTTGTGCTCTCCCTTAAAACATCATAAAATTGGTTTATACCTAATTGGCAAATTTAATTTACTTGCACATCCCTAGTAAAGTGGCATTCCCTGTGCCCAGGCCCTGTAAAATAAATGCTACTAGTGGTCCTGCAGCACTAATGGTCCCACCCACTTAAGTAGCCCTTTAAACGTGCCTCAGGTAAGCCACTGCAGCCAATGTGCACAATTATAAACTAAAACAGGGTTTACCCAGTCTTACGAATGCGTCCCCAATCTGCACTCTTTTTAATAAATTTCCAATAATTCAAATTGTGGCACAAAGTTATTTTTTCAAAAGTTAATTTATTTTCTCTTTTCAAAGCTTTATTTGTTGTAACGGTGTATCCACATATACAACTTTAACAAGATTAACTATGAAATTCAACAGTTATGCCCAATGCATTTTGGGCTATGCCCTTCAACGGGGGCTTGTTCCTATAAAGTTGTACGCGCCATTTCACAGGCATGGCGCGTACGACTTTATAGGAACAATCTCCTGATGAAGGTGCAGATTTGGGACACTTTCCACAGACTGGGAAAACGCTGTGTTGGTTCGTACATTCAAATCTCTTACTCGGGAGATAATACCAATCTGCACCAACTACAAAAATACCGGATAACAATATTTCCTATACATGTGAGTGCGTAGATCTTCCTATATCTGGATTTGCACAATTATAAACTGCCATTATGACCTGACAAGAGAAACCTTTTGCCAGGCCCCAAACCTTCCTTTTTAACATATGTAAGTCACCCCAAGGTTAAGCCCAGGATAGCCCAGACGGCAGGGGAAATGTATTTAAAAAGTTGGGCATGTACCTTTTAGGTTTAAATGTCCTGGTAGTGAAAAACTCCTAAATTAGTTTTTCACTACTGCAGAGCCTACCTCTTCCATTGGATAACATTGGTGTTACCATATTATATCTTCATCATCATCATAACTTTATTCGATGGTTGAGTCATCAAAGTACATCATAAACACAATAAAAATACATCAATTATTCAAAATACGACAAATTTCCAAAATTACATAAATAGTTAAAAATAACATTAAATTCCATGAGACAACTCTCGACAATTAATTTCAAACTATGATATGTTTATAATATTGCCAATTTACTATAATCTAAAACTAATCCATCATAGCTAAAACATTTCAATGAGTAATGGATACCAATCTCCATCGCAGCACATAAACACAGAACGTTATGAAGCAACTAATCTAATGTATCACATATGGCTATTTAGCTGTATGGTTACCTCACGTACTCCTTTTTTATACAATTATTCTCTAGGTAAGGACAGTTGTTTAGAACGAATTGACCAGGCCCATTTGAGAATTTTCGCCACAGCTATCGCAATTGTAGGGTTAGAATCTGTACTTAAAATTCTCAGAGCATAAACATACCTCCGAATGCCCATGAGCCGACAAATGGGTTTTATCCACATTCGGCGAGGTGCAAGATATTGAGGACAGCCAAACAAGATATGACTGACAGATTCTTGTTGGGCCGGACACCAGGGGCATCTGTCACTTGGAGACCCCTCCCATTTCACCATAAACTGCCTAATTGGGAGGGTACCAACCCGAAACTGAAAATACAATTTGCGATCATAAGGTCTTTCAATAGCATCCCAATATTCTTCAAACACAGGCCTGGTTTAAATTCAAGAAAACGACCCGTGAGATTTGTTGATAGCTTTTCCAACATTGTTGAATGGTGCACCATTTCCCAATATCTTGCTTTCAGAATTTGTTTACTTGGGAAGGTTGCATTTTGAGGATTATCCCACAGTTCTGCCATTCCCATCTTCCCTAATAGGGATCTAATCTCCCTCAGCCATTTTATTTTATGGAAAGGATCATTATTAATGATATCCATGAGGCCTCGATCATATTGCGTTAATTCCTCTGTGCTCCATATTCTACACCAGTATAACAATGGGCGCAAAATTACTAAATCTTTAATCCCTTTTCTACCTAGATCCCATTGTAGGGGAATTAAAGGGGTACTTTGTGGGACACCGGTCATCTTCCGAAAAAACTCATTTTCCACCTTGGTCAAACGAGTTACATTTTCAAAGCCCCATAGTTCGGCTCCATATAGGGCTGAACTCAATACCTTCATCCCACAAATCTCGAGAGCTGGGCGAATAGGTTTTGTCTGTGAAGTTTTGAATTTTTGCAAGAGACAACCTGCTTGTTGCTGATGCTTAAGGACAGCCAAATCAATATGATTATTCCAACGCATGTCCCGCTGCAAAGTCACCCCTAGGTAAGTAAAAGCGTCCACCTGTTCTAATGGGCATTTATCCATGAATATATTGCCTCTAAAGGATCTGTGTTCATTAAACGCCATGAACTTAGTTTTGGCAGTAAGTATTTCCAACCGATGCAGGCGACAGAAATCTTCAAAGCGCAACAGGGCTTTCTGAAGGCCGCAGGGAGTTTTAGAGATGATCAAAGTGTCGTCCGCAAACATGAGGACAGGGATGCGAATACCATCCAGCACCGGGGCGTCAGTGAGGGTCAGAGAAAGGTAATCCACCACCCCATTGACAAAGAGCGAGAACAGGGTAGGTGCCATTACGCACCCCTGCCGCACCCCCGCTCAACGGGGAAGGCTTCAGTAACCTCCCCCTGTAATCCCCACCGCACCCGTGCAAAAGTGTCCTCATGCATGCGGACGATCAATGTTAGAAGTTCCGAGGCCATCCCCAAATCTTTCAAAACCTGCCATAATTTGCCACGTGGGACTAGGTCAAAGGCTGCCCTCAAATCCATGAACACTGCATACAAAGACCCTTTCCCTAGAACCACAGTGTGCCAGTACAAGGTTACAAACCGAAAAACTTGATCAATTGTGCTAGTTTACCTACCAAATCCCGCCTGTAATGAACTCAAGATATTGTTATCATCCATCCAATCCTGCATTTTAAATAGGACTAGCCTTCCCATAATTTTTTGAATGGAGTCAATCAGGCTGATAGGCCTGTAATTACCTACAACAGCCTTATCCCCTTTTTATAAACCGGCACTATTTCTGCCCCCTTCCATGAGGGAGGAACAGCCCCGCCCAGGGCTATAGCATTTGCCAATTGAGCTATATATACCCGCCATGTTTGCTTATCATTTAAGAAAACATCTGCGGGGATGCAATCCATACCTGGGGCCCAGCCATCTGTTACAGTCTAGAGCCCTGTCCACATCTTTCAAACTAAAGGTAACATCTTTATAAGATGTATATTGGGTGGTGTTACCACACTCATAACTTCCACTGCATGCATATTGTGGTTTAAAATACTCTACCCACAAGTGTTGCGCAACATTATTCTGTGGGCGTTCAGGACACCCCCCCTATCCCATTTAAATATATCCCAAAACAATTTTGGATTCTTGGCTTTACATGCGTCTTTCAACTCCTGCCACTTACATCTATCCCATAACTTCTTCGCCTCATTCTGGACATTCTTATACAGCCCCCACGCCACTCTTACCAAAACGGGATCCCGCTTCTTTATTGCTACACCAAGATTCAATCTGGCTTGTTTACAAGCCGCATTGTACCAACTTTCTACATTCCTTCTATTTCTCTTATTTCCAAGGGCCGATTTACAAAAATAAGTCTTCAGCTGATCAAAGAGTTTTTCATGCACTTGGACAATACAGGACTGGGGGTCAGCAATCTTCACGAGGGATCCCAAATCTATCAATGCTTTATTTACATCTTCCCTAATTAGCGTCAAGGTCTCGGGGTACTCAGCGACCTTGCTCCACCTAAGGTGTCTCTCATCATTTGCTAGGGCTACTTCGGGGACTATACTATCATAATTACCTACTCCCGCTCTACCTATTTCCAGATTGAAAGAAGAGGTAAGTGGGTTGTGATCGCTCTCTAGGCGTATAATGACAGCCATGTCCATAAGGCAATGCCATAAATTCAAATGGACAAGCAAGTAATCTATTCAGCTAGACCTATGGCTGTTGTCATACGTAATACTACCCTGCCTATCAGAGTGCGTACGCCCATTGGCTGCCCTTAAATTGTTCACCATACATAAGCCCTTAAGTTGTATAGCCGCTTCAGTCCACTTTTTTATGGGTACCAACTCAAGTTGGGGAATACCCCATCTGGAGTCTTCCTCCTCCGTTATCTTTTGGTCCTCGTAACCTAGCGGTTCGAACGTAACATTAAAATCCCCCGCAATAAGCGGGAATGAGTTAATTGGTAAGGTCTCAATTAAATTGTCCAGGGCAGAAATTACCATAGATTTTTTACCTCCTGGGAGCCCTCTTGCATAAACATTAAAAATATCTAGACTACCACCGGACGAGAAGCTAAGTCTCACCGCCAAAATGTCTTTATTTAAGACCGGGAGTTGTCGCATACTACAACTTAGTACCTGTTTGACCCAAATGACTAATCCTCCCATTGGCCGTCCTCTTTCCTTTCTATCTGCAGACACAAAGAAATTCACATACCCCTCACGAAAGGCAGGTTCCACCAACCAGGTCTCTTGGAAGAGGCAGATATCATATGTATCAACAAAAGTAGTCCAATCGACCAAATTCAATTTGGAACCGAGACCCGCCACATTCCAAGATACCAGTGACAAGGAGGGAGTTCTATTGGATTTGCTATAAACATTTTCAACCCCCCCTGTACCTACATCCAATTCAGTTAGGGATGGTGGAGTCGCCATTACATTACATTCCTGTACTGGTTGAACTATTTTCTCTAAACTTGATTGGTTCACACCTGGAATTCGGGGTATGTCTTCATATAGATTCTCTTCATTCACCTGCATAACCCATAAACAGCTTTCTGGTGGTGGTGATCGACGTCAGTCACAATCCTCCAATCCCGACAATACCTCAAATCTATTAAAATCTGTAAGACCCATTACGTTATTCCTGTTCCAAACCCCTCTATTTGATAACAATTTCCTGGATGCTGGAACTATTACTGGGTAAAAAAAGGTCAAGGGTAGTGTCTGGATCACAGTATTTGTGTCCTCATAGGCCCATTTGCAAATATAATCAACAGCCCTCCGATCTCTAAAATTAATAATTATACAATCACAATCTATCGACTTACTCCGCACCCCAACCCAATCCACTCTTCTCACAAACAATATTTCTGCAGATACGTGAGGGGGGAGAGGGCGATTTGAATTAAGCCAAAAGATACATTTGTTCTTAAGCTCCATATACTTCTCCCCCTTTTCCTGACACAATTGGGGGACACCCGCAAGAACCACCACGTACGGAGTAGAATCCGGTGGAAGATCAATGCATGGTAAATTTTTTGAAGGGTGCATTGCAAAGGAAGTAGCATCCCTCGCCAGTTGAGACTGAGTTGCAAGTCTCGGAACTTCTGTTACCACTACCCTATCGCTAAGAGGGGGTGAATTAGGAGGTTCTACTGGAAGCTTATCGATGGGTAAAGGTATAAGGCCAGAACCTGTAGTTTTATCATCATTTTTTTTCCTTCCCCCCTGAGAGGAAACTGGAGCCACTACGATTCCTGTTTTCTCCATTGAAACCTTTTTGATGTTATTTACTCCGTTTACCCACACACCACCCCGCAATTGGCCAGATGCAACAGCAAGTTCTAGACAACCTAATCTACTTTCAATAATATCTAGTCTGTCATAGATTGGGAGGCAAATCTTTTTGAAAATGTACTCCAACTTGCACCAAAAAGTGGGTCCCAATTCATCTGTCAATACATCCACTGTGGGGCACGGGGGGTCCACATCTATTTCAACGATTGGATGGCACATAATTGGGTTGGTTGGAGGTATTGGAGCTGAAGGGCCATTAATTTTCATAACTTTAGCTTTCTTTCCCTTTATTTGTGTTTGTGCTCCACTCCACTTCCTTTTTGTGTGTCCTACTTACTGCTTGGTGACACTCCCCAGCTTTGTTACTATGGGCAGATCTAGTCTTAACACACGGTAACAGTGACCCAGAGTCTTTAGTGTTCAAACTGGAGTTTGCAGTGGCAGTAGTCTGGGTGTTACATGACTGCAAAACAGCCCGACATCCATCCGTCTGTAAAGGGGAGTTCTCCTCTCTTCCATCGGAGTCTATCACTGCACCCGTGTCAGGTGTGCCAGATTGTCAGCAGCACTCAAGCCAATTATACGCCACTAACCTGTATCGGAGATTCCAGCAGAGACGATGGAAGATGAGTAAGTCCCTGATTCCCGAGAACCTAATCCCCAGCAGAGGAAGACAACCCAGCTGCGTGAGATCAGGCTTGAGGGAAAAAGGGAAGTGGATAACATAAAAAAGATGAGGCCAGTGGTAGGAGCTCTTCAGGGTGTGTGTGTCGGGGAAGTAATCTTCTCTCAGAAGATCGATACCTGCAGAATAAGGGTGAGAGAAACAGCAAATAAGAAGAGGACTTCTCCCCTCACTGTAGGGGTAGCACACAACCTTATTTCTACCCACCAGAGCGGTGGTGTCTAGGGACTTTACCTCAATCCCTGCGTTATCAATCTTGTAACCTTCTGAGCAACCCAGACTGCCTCACAAACGTAATACCACACCGTTCCGGTTTCTTTCACTGGAATGCGTGGTTACTTTTCAGGAACTGAGCCCTAGGGTTCTAGTACGGCACCTGGCGTCTTCGTGATGTGATACACTCCTCACATCACCCTTGTCAGAGACCAGATGATTGAACCCACAAGGGGAGCACCCGTGACCGAGTAGCCACTGAGTTAGCGGTGCTCCTAAACTGAAGAGTATCTCCTCCTTGGTAATTTGGGAGAAATGATCTAAAGGAGCAAATGTTTGGCAGAACGGCAGAAAAACACTCGGGGACTGTGTCTGCCTTAAGCTGTCTCGTATAGTTCCTCCGGGTAACGGAAAAAGGCAAACCGGGACTTTAACTGCCTCAAATGGTCTTGATAAAGTTTGGTGAAAGGCACACACGCTCGTCTCACCAGAAATACTTGTGCCTCAGCCTTTCCGAATTCGTGGCGTTTCTTCCTCGCAAGCGGAAATGCTTGCTCCTCCGGGAACGCGGGACTCGGCCCGACTCTGGAATGGAAGCTGAAATGCTTCTCGCTGGAGTCCGGCGGGGAGCACCTTCCGCCTCGAAAATCCGTATGAACTCTGATTGACAAGCACCTTCCGCCTGCAGCGGAAGTGCTTATGTAGTAACGGTCTCTGGATGCGCCCCAGTGCCTGTAGGGAGTTGTAGTTTAGGAGGCCATGACGTCGCGGAAACGCGGAAACGGACCCTATCATTTTCTGGTAACAGGCATCGTTGGGGGCGAGCATACGGGTGAATGCTACAACCCGTGGCAAGTACCGAAGGGGGCAAGGGGGAACTAGCCGAGGCTAATCTACCCAGGGAAGATCGTTTACTGAGCGCAATGTCCAGCGATAATCTTTTTTCTGTTAGTTCGATTTCATGCGCCAAGACGGACGAAGCTCTGACAAGAAACTGGTCCAAAGTGCCTACTGTTAATCCACCTGGCATAGTTTTCCTTGGAAGGTTAGGCATGGTTTTACAACCTGTACACTAACCTTAGTCGCCGATGTTAAGGGGGTGGCCCGTCCCGTCCTCTACGTTCTTGAACGGGCTCAAACGGGCCCGCCCTTGGCCCGGGCTTCGCCCGCGCGCGTCCTGCGGTGCGTAAGAGGGGCGTGTTTAAATACAACAGGCAGGTAGGTGGGAGGGAGGTCGACGGGAAGAGGCACCAGCTGTTTCTGGAACTGAGGCCGCTGGTTCTCGCAGTCCCGCCCCTCAATGTCCAGGCAAGGCAAGTCCGCAAGTCCACAGAGCTGCCACAAGCGGCACCCCATATTATATCTAATAAGCTGTAACTTTCAAATGGAATAGGTGACCAGTTCATGTTTGGTGTCTTTGGAATTGCATTGAAAAATCCACTTTTATTGTAAACTAGGATTTGAAATTACAATTTAAAAAGTTGTCATTTTCCTGCCTTAGCCATGAAGCGCCTGCAGCCTGCCACTGGGTCACAGACATGGATGTAGCCACCCACAATAGATGGCTTAGGTGTGCCTGGATGGGCCATCACTGTCAGGATGGGAGTGCGGAGATGGGTACAGCCATACTTATTATTTTGTTTTTTTTTTTAGATAGGATCAACGGAGTCATGTATTAGTGACATAGTTCCAGTAGTATGGTGTACAGAGACTACGCAAAGTCTTCAGGATACATGTATGCACAGATGTTAGAGAAAAGAACATTATAAGAAAAAAGGGGGGACAAAACTCAAGAAAACCCCGACAACCAAGAACAGCAGCATAGTCCGACTTTTGAGTGTGTGTTCCGCATTGCGTCTCCACTGATTCCGCCACTCCCACCCCCCAACCTCCCGTAGGCGAACACCACCTTTCAGAGAGCTCAGCATGACCCATCCTGAGCGTCAGATAGTACACGGGTGTTTACGTGGCGGGCAACTGACCCTTGGTGGCTTAGTCAGTATTTCCCCGGACAGCGCATCCCCCATGTTCAGGATGCCCCTCTATGTTGTCCCCGATTTGTGTCAAGGCCTGTAAAATACCCTCCCATTGTGTTGCAATAGGTGTCTTCCGGAGTCCCAGCGTTTCCTCCCTCAGAAGAGCTATTCCCTCCGCCTTGGCCCACGCCAGGAGCGAATACTTCCACACCCGTATATGCGGAGCGTCTGGCGCCTTCCAACGTCTAGTGAGTAGACGTTTGGCCACCACCAGTCCCAGGTCAAGAAAGCGGGAGGTAACTTTCGTAGACGGCCTTCTGCGGAAGAGGTGCAGCAGGTAAACGGGCCATTCAAACAGTATGACACGGCCCGTGCACGTGTGTAGCTCCTCTTGAATTGCCCCCCAGTAGGGGTGTAGCTTGTGGCAACTCCACAGAATGTGTACTAACCCAGCTCCCAACTTCGCGCAGCGGGGACAGACTGTATCTGTGCGGTGAAAGTACCTATTGATTGTTTCAGGTGTAAGGTATGCCCTGTGAAGTATAAAGAGCTGTATTTGGCGGAACCTCATATTTCTGGGTATGCATGTTGGACTCTGTAGCATTCTACCCCATTCCTTATCTCCTAGTGGCCGCGCCAGATCTGTTTCCCATTTGCGGCGCAGTGATTCCAGGCTTATCACTGCATGTGTGCGTAGGGATGCCGCGAACCACCGAATCAAGTGTCTACCTCGCCCCATAACATAGAGATACCGTATGGTAAGGTGTTGGCTCGGTTCCTCCTTCATGTCCCCCCAACTGGAAGTCAGTGTCGCAATCAGTGCGCAGTGTCTGAGGAATTGCCCCGGTGGTAGCCCCGTCTCGTCAACCAGGGATTCATATGTCATGAGGCTGCCGTTCCGGTAGAGGTCTCCCAGTGTCTGTATGTCCGCTGCGTGCCACTCCACAAGTTCAGAGGGTGTAAGCACCCCCAGCCCGCTGGGGAGCCCTCTAGTGGTATGGCCGGAGCGTACGGGACCAAAGTTCTGGTGAGGTATGGACTACGGCGGTAACATTTATAAGCCACCACCATGAGGAGTGGTGGGTACAGTCATACTTATAAATGAATAGGCTGTGTCCTGCCTTCACTAATGGCTGCATACCCCCTGTAGTTAGTTTGGAGCCAGGGCGGGGGGGGGGGGGGTGGGGGCAGGAAACCTGTGACATTCAAAGGGAAACCCCTTGAAGCTTCTACAACATTAAAGGAGGCACCAGGTATACATGTTAGACCTCAGACACCAACTCTTCAATACAAATCTGGAGCTGAAGAGACTTTGCCAGAAAGAAGGACTGCTGTGCTGCTAAAATGACTGCCACTCTGCTGAACTGCTGCCCAACTGTTCTAATACCTTGCTGGATTGATGGCTTCTGCTCTCCTGCCAGAGTCAGAGGGATTGGATGTCCACCTGAACCAAGGACTCCAATAGTGAGTCCAATGGCTAGTCTGCTGACCATTACCCAGATCCAGCTGGAGTAAGCCCCTGACCCCCAAGTGGTGCCTCTCAGGTCCCGCACCATTGGTGTGGCCTCAATAGAGCTGAATTTAAGTTTTTGGGCTCTTCGCGACTGTGAACTGGCCCGTTGGCGGCAAAACCTTGTCACTTGCACTTCCCTCCAACTCAAAGTTCCATCGGCCCGACCCTTCGTACTATACCATTGACCGCTCATGAGGAGCACCACCGCGAAGCTACAGCCAAACCGTTCGTGACCACAACAGGATCTTTGCACTACATCGATGACCGTCCATGGCATTTCCCCGCTCCTTGCGGCCCCCTCCACCGTGAACGTGACTCTTTGAGCTGTACTGTGAAGGTAACTTTTCAGCAAAATTAACCTGGTCCCTTCATTTGGCTTGTGCTCCATCACAGTTGGCATAAACGTGTGACATTCTCCCGCTCTTAGATGACCAGATAGCCGCGAGTGGCGGTTTCAACTTTTTGACGTTTTTTTTGCCTAAATATTTTAATATCCGGTTCTATTGATTGAATTTTTGTCATTTTGGTCTTGATTTATTTAGTACATTCTGTGCTATTTATCAAATATTGGTGTAGGATTTTTTTTGTGTTCTGTTTTCACTTTATTACTGTTTAAACTGCTGCAGGAATACTTTAATGTAAGGTTAATGTAAGGTTTGCTTGTGCCTCACCCTGATGAGGATTGTGGTTGGTGCTTGTATAGGGTTCCACCACCCTCAACCAATAACCCAATTTCTCACATGCCCCATTAAGGCAACTGCCTTAGACTGCCCACTTAAGGCCAGCACCTTACAAGAGACTTCAAAGCTCCAAAACCATTAAAAAATATCCTGAACTTTCACACATACATGTACATGATCTTTTGCAAATTTGGCCACAACCTGGCCTGAACTGGAATTAGAGTCACTTATCCCAGATGGAGTTGTCATTGCTGCTATCCTAAGTTTCTCGCTCTCAAGGGCAATCTTTTTCCTGTCCAGCTATCTTTCCGTTCCCTTCCCCTCCCACTCTCTCTGTTTTTCCTCCCTTTCTTCCTCTTTCTCCTCTCACTCTCGAAATTTCTCTTCCGGCCCCATTCCATCCCTCTTCCTTTACTCTTGTCCCTGATGAGCTTGTCTTAGCTTCTCCCTCTCAACCTCTCTACTTTTCTCATCTTCCTCACCCTTTGTTTTCTGAAGTACCAATAGCAAACTTTGGGTCCTAGACTCAACCCACCCACAAAGGGCCAGCTTTAGCCCTGGTGGCGCCCAGTGCGACAATCTTTTGTTGGCGCCCCCCCCATCCTATATGATCTCCATCATTGATTCCCTCATTACCACCCTGCAAAAGTTCCCTTCATCTCTCTATAGCCTCTCTCTCCTAAATAAAGTTCACTGTTTTACAGCACAGGTAAAGGCTGGCTTTACTAACCCATGCAGCTATCAACATAAAATAAAGATCTGTTCTTTGCAGAAGGCATATTAACCCTCTGCGTGACTTTATGGCGTGTCAAAACTGCCACTAGACAAAACTTCGATCTCTCTCCAGCAGGTACATTAATCACAAGAGTTATCATGACATTTTTATTGCTGTCTGAAAGCTGGACCTACAAGAAGCTCAGGGCAGGTGCTTCGAAATTCTACATTACTGCTAAACAAAGAGCCCCCTGAGGTCAGTGCCCCCCCTTCCAGGTCAGCGCCCATTGTGGCCACACTAGTCACACCACCCTAAAGCCATCCCTGCACCCACAGACTTTATTCCTGAAATTGGGGACAGCGGTACTCTAGCTATTCGAGGTGGTGTACCCACTTAAGGTATTCTAGAAACTAAAATTGGTGAGTGTCTTGGTGAAACTCTGGGAAAAGGATTTGGGGACATACTCAGTATGTGTCTGGGCTATATCTGTGTTATGGGATCTTTGATCCTAAATCCAGAGCGCTCTCTTCCTGGGTTCCTACCATGGTTCACCTCCCAGAGTCAACTACAGCCTCATCATATTCCCTCAGTATCTCAAACTGGTCCCTAATGAAATTAGAAAGGTCCTCTCTGTCCCTACTACTGAGAAGCCTCCACCCTCTGTCTCTACATAACTCCTTCATCTTATCTATGGATATAGTGCTGAGCTCAGTTCCCAAAAGTGTGTTCTCCATTGCCTATGCATTTTGCCTATGTGCATCGAAGGGAAAAAAATGGACTTCTTGCAGCACAGGTGCAGATTGGAAATGGCCAATGCCACCTCTTTATTTTTGGTTCTTAATACTAGGTGCCCCACTGCTAGCCGCAATTGTCAGAACCTGTCTCAGAGGGCCACAGGGCATGCAGGGTGTACTGGGCCCAACCGTGGTAGCTGAGGCCTTTTACTCCTGATGCCCCAAGGCCCAACCTACTATAGATCCTGAGCAACTGGGCCAAGTACCCCTTCTGCACTTGACACTCAGTGGTAGCTGTGGATGAGCAGTCAAAGGCTCCCTCGGGGAGGCAAGTGGAGATACAGGTAAGTGAATGTAACTCATAACTCAAAGTGCTCACAATACACACAATAAATTAATGTCCAGTCCAATACTTACTTGTTAAAAGAAAAATAAGTATTTTATTTCTAACTATACACATTCAAAGGAATAATGACATTCATGAGCAATAACACATTTCACTTGAAGCCAAGGCTCAAGTAGTTGTCAAGCAAATCTCTTCCCACCCTCTTCCTTTTAATGTGGTCAGAGTTATTCTCCAGTCAATGCTGGCTGTATCGAGGGAATGCTCACTAATAGGCCGCACTCAAGAGTTCCCCTTTGACTATTTAGGAATTAGCCAAAAGTGCCTATGGTGCTGCAGCAGCGTTATCAGCGAGTCTCTCAGGGCCCCAAAGGCCCAATTCTAGTCTTATCTACTCCAGCGGTATGTAAACATTCAGCAGTGCAGCAAGTGCCTTCACCGTGGATGCTCACAAGTCCTGATCCTATTCGGCGAAGTCGGGATGTCAGTGGGCTTGCGGCTCGCGGTTCACTCCCTCGACCTGCACTACCATCTTGTCTCAGTGATTAGAGCTGCTCCTGCTCTGCAAAGATGAGGTAATGGGGGAGAAGGGAATTCAACCCTACGGCTTCTGACTAGAGCCCAGAGGGTGCGAAGTATCAGACGGCGATCTTCATGATCCTGGGGTAATAGGTCAGGTGCAGGCCTTGATGTGTGTGTTTGACCCACAGCTCACAGTCACAATTTTCTGTCTGGTATACAGGGTTGCCGGGGTACTTCTGGCTGAAGCGCAGATTTCTCTAGGACAATCGCTGCTACCACAGTGGGCCCTCATTGCATTACGGGGTTGCAGATTAAGGTGGTAACAAGTCTAGATGCTCCTGCAGCAAATAGTTCAATGGTGGCCCTTTCTGGCACAGGAGGTCACTGCAATGAGGCGGTGTGGGCCAGGTGCTTGGTGCATGGTGCTTGTGACATGGCTCAGGTCACTGTGGTCGACTCCTGGCATACCAGGGTCATCGGATCACACACAGACAATGACCCAATCAGTGCACAGCTGTTCCCTCACACCTCACTCAGGGAGTCCTCTCGGTTGGGCTTTCACTGGACCTCAATCCTGGTTTTGGCAAGCAGGCAGGCTCTGGTGCTCCAGGGCAGGTGGTCTTGGTCTCCCTAGGTGATGTCCCCTCATCCAGCAGAGAGGCCAGTCGGTCTTTTCCACCAGTCCTGTCACAGGAAAAAGTATTGCAGAACATCCCCTTCTCATAGTGCCCATCTGCCTGCTTGGAAGATGACTAATATATTACTTTTTATAGACTTTTTCCAGACACAAAAAGTGATATAGGATCTTTGAAGTTTTATGTTGTGATTCTACTTCTTTCGTAGTGTCCATTTTTCCATTTCTTCTTTCCTCTTGAAAGACTCCAAAGTTCACAGACCCACAACACAGTTCATAGGAGTGACTAGAGATCACACCAGGATGTCAACCTCAGTACATCAAAAGGTTAATCCTTGGCACCGAGCTCTGCACTTTATGATTCCCTTATGAGCACCATCTCCTTCCTGAGAAGTGTCCAGGCCCCTTCCTTGTGATCGATCACTGAATCACAGCACAACCTTTTGAAGTTTTAAGGGGGAGCTTCTTCCTCCTTTTCTCCAGTGTGTGTCCCACCCAGCTCACAGGAATGCAGAAATATACAAATCTGTCTGGTGGGATTCCTCTACTCCTCATGTTTTCACCAGGCAGACCTGGGCTTCCCAAAAAGGAGCCCAGTGTCTTCCATGTAATGGACCATTGCAGGCACACTAGGGTAAATATTTATGCGAGTGGTGGCTCAGGGCAGCACAGCAAGTCATCTTGTTACCTGTGCCTCAGGAAAAGAGCAGGAATGCACTGCATTTGTCCAATAGGGTGCATTTCTGTCCTTTCCCCCTGTGCTGGCGCAGTTTTGTCAGCCTTGTGCCAATGCAGGCACACTTGCACCATAGTGCAAGGGTACCCGTGTTTTCGGTAGGATTGTTTTTGTAAAGGAGGGGGGACCTTGAGGCACAAAAACAATTCATAGAGGCGTTTTCCTCTTTCTATGTGTGCTGCAAAATGCAGCACACATAGAAAGAAGAAAAAAGGGGGAGAAATAAAGATATTTCACCTCATTACGCCTCACCTCGGGATGCGTAAGAATTTGACACATTCCCAAGTTTACATGTCCTTATAAATCTGGGAATGCATCAAAAACCATGAGTTGAATGGGTACACACACCGCAACTCCCATGGAATGCCTGCCTTGCGCAGAGTAAGGCAATTAAACAATTTTCCCTGCTTTGCATTGCTCTATATTTGTGAAACCATTCAAAGCCATGTAAGGTGGCTTTGCATGGTTTCATAAATATGACTTGGTGCTTTTCTCGTGCATTTACCACTTTACGTGGTCCAGGTCTGAAGCAAGGCCCTATTAATTTTTCCACTACAGACACACATGCATTCAGAACACACATTCAATTTGCATGGAGCGGTTCAGTACTGTAGCTTTTGTGTATTGTACTAGGGTGTGGTATTTGCAAACACACAGTGCCGGCACACACACCATGTTCATGCTCCACAACACATCAATCTTCATGTATTGTACTTCATGCAAGAACACATATACCACACGCATGCTTCTATTGCGCATGCACTGCACAGCACTACATCTCTCATGTAACTCATTCCCCGCAGGCATACATACACTTAATATATGCACTAACCACACATATGTTGCACAGTACTGCTCTATCTCTGTACTGTACACTTCCCAGGCACACAAACAACCAGCGCAGCTCTCCACATGTACCTGATGTAGGGCAAGGGTCAATTAAGCACACAGGAACAAAGCTTTTAAAAAGTTGAGTGAGCCTCTAGGCCTCACTCCAGTGACATAGGGTGAAAAAGACCTTTTCACGTCTACTGATCACTACCACTCTTGTGCTACTTATCTCTTGGTGTGGGTAGTAGCCCTCCACCTCTATGAGGGTAGAACGTTCGGCACCTATCCTGGTCCAAGGAAACCACAGTACGTGAGACAGACTTATGTCATTACACACACATTATCAGTGTTTGCCTATGACAAAAAAAATCAGCATTAGGGATCTAAATAGTACAGTTGAGCACTCAGGGCAGGGATATACATCCTTTACCTTGCAAGGGACTTTTCCGTCCCAGCACTCATGATATGGTGCTAGAGTGTTTTGACTAGTGTGAGAGAGAGTGTTGATTGAAGTGAGCAAATGGGTTGTGGCTAGTTTTAGGGGTGTGTTTGTATTCCATTCTATTGGGAGTGTGACACTGCATGGGGTCCGATGAACGTTGTGTGAAGAAGATTGCATATTGTGATTTTAGGGAGCAATCTGAGTGCGTAGGTTGTTGAGGCAGAAAAGTCATTCACATGGTGAAGGACGTTCACCCCTGCCCTGAGTGCCCCAGCTATAATGATGTCTTGATCCCTGGTGCTGATTTTTATTGTCATGGGCGAACAAGGATCATGCGTGCGCACCGTGAGATAGGCCTATCTGATGAAATGCGGTTTTGTTGGACTTGAAAGGGCACACATGTGCTAACCTCTTAGTGATGAAAGGCTTCTACCTTTGCCAGAAGTAAAGTAGCAGGAGCGCAGTGTTAAAAAAAATCTATATATTTTTATATTGGCATTTGGTTATTTATACAAACACCACAGACCACTGTTGCAGGGATTCTGTTTGGAAACAGAACTGTGCCTTGGGAGAACAGTACGTCAGAATGTAGAGACTGAGTCTCACTACTACCTCAGTAACTGGAGGCCCAAATCCAACTGGCTCACAGTGTCTCACCTTCAATTCTAACCTTTCAGAGTAACAGGTGATTACAGCAAACCTAGAACATGAACTTCTAGGCCCCAAGGGAACCATGGGAACAGATCCTCACCTTTTGTTCTCGCTCATGCATGCCCATAGTAAACGGAAGAAAGACAATATATTTATTGAAACTATCATAGTCTAACTTGAAAAAGGTTTGTTGTGATTAGTAAGCAAATACAACTTAGAAAAGTAACTAACATTACTAATAGACTGCACACTATGAACAGCCCGACCATGGCAACTAATATATCTATCTTGGCCTACCCTCAATATGAATGCACAGGGATAGATTAGTGATCTCTGGGATTAGCACTCATGCATGTCACTAGTAAACAGAAGAAAGACACAAAGGAAGTTTACAATATATTTATCGAAACTATCGTGGTCTTGAAGCAAGTTTGCTGTGATTAGTAAACAAATACAACTAACAGACTGCACACTATGAACAGCCTGACTATAGCAACTAATATATATATATTAGCCTACCCTCACTATGTGAGCACAGTGATATATTAAGGATTTCTGGGATTAGTGCTGAACCCCAGACCTGGGTTATGTAGTTAGGTGGTCTTGTGTCAACTCAGTTTATACAAGGCTGCTGCCTCCATTCCAAGACCTGTCACTCTGTTCTAATTCTCGCCTCTAACCTCCAAGGGGTCTAGGCACAGTTTATATTATAGAAACTGTTGTGTTATAAAACCTGCAGTTGTGCTACTATGTTATATCTAGAAATGTTTGGAGATGTTATTGACCGGACACAAGAAAGAACATACATTATGTTGTTCGACCTTGTATGAAATGTTCAGACTAAATCCCAAGAAAAGTCACTAAATAACAAATAATATGCAAAGCGTGCTAAAATAATATCATTTCACAAAAACAGAATGGATTATGTGTGTCTGCGTGAATCAAAGACAGCCTAAAGCTGCTAATACGTGTAACCAAGGGAGAACCAAAGAAGGCCCAGAAGGGGAAAAACTATAGCTACCCCCTCGCTGTTGGGAAAGTAACTTAGCGACGAACTAATAATAAAAACAAGCACTAGCTAAGCAAACTCAATGCGATATGTTTTACCAAAAGAAATTATACTCATAATAATATTTTTAAAACCATAGCATGTCAATTTTGAAAACATGGCCCAACTAATGTGAGCTGGTGGCACCCAATACTTCTTCCACAAGACCAATGGTTAGTGAATTCAAAACAGATTCAATCTCTGCATATGATGATTTCACTATAGCCCTGTTTAAAAACACCAGAGAACAGATATAATCCTCGTTATAAGCTGATGCTGAGGAAGTAGCTGTGTAGCCCACATCCCTGTTGTTAGAGCCAGGATTTGATGTTCCAGGTGCTGAAGCACTCATTTCCCCAAGGGGGAGAGGCTCATACCAAGCACTTTGAAGCAGACGCAAGTTCATTGGACAAATCCAAAAATGGGTTGTTATAGGATTCATCAACAGGTTCATGTCCATAGGAATAGGCAAATGCAGAGCTAAGTAGATATCCAGTGCCCATTCAAAGGGGCACCATAGGCAATGAAACATGGGCTGTACACAGGGAACATCACACAGTAGGAATTGGGGACCGGGAGCTATTTGGAAAGAAGGGAGGTCCAGTAACCGTGCTCCCAAAGAATAACGTTTATACACTGGGGGGGTAACTGTTCCTAAGGTCTCAGGGGAGTAGCAACCAAATTTTGGTTGGAAAGAGGGTATTGTAACCAGTGGTCAGACTCAAAGAAGGTTGGGTTTATGAATAGTGGTGGGGAGAATCCCTCCTTTTGAATATAGTGCCTGAAGAACCTAGACCTTATGGGTCTGGCGGCGCAGGGTACGCCTTAATCTCCTGAGTTCACCTGCTTTGTTGAACAGAGACACGGGACACTTCGTTGGGCGCAGAAGGTTCGGTTTATTAGCTGCAGCTAAGTACAGTTGTCCCAGAAGTACACTCTGTATGTTCTTAGGAGACTGCCACTTTACTTCGTGGCGCACAATCTTTTATAACACACATATTCACAAAGAACACTCCCAATGCATACAGGGTGACCAATGAGAAGAATGTGAAAACAAGATATTAAGTAACTCAAATAAGCCTCCCTTCCAACTGTTTTTGTCACCCTTCCCCACAAGTTAATCAGTGGTAGTGTTTATCAGTCGACTTGCAGGTGGCAGGACACATTTGTATGCCCCGGAGGACAGTTGTGAAATGAGACAATATGAGTAAAGAATAGCGAAGGCCAGAGGATAAGATAAAGTCGGGAAAGAATGGTGCGAACCAACAGATAGTCGAGACAGGGATCAGTCAAACCAGACGAGGATTAGTGGAGTCGGCCAGACCCTGACACCAGCTATAAACAGAGGCAAGAGGTTATTTGACACGTTGCAGTAGGATGAGGGAAAACAACACCTCGTTCACCGTGCTGCCTGAGTGAGGGCAACACAAAATGGCGAAAAGACACAAAATGGTGGCTAAATACGAAAACTGAATTACCTCATGCCCTCACACACCCTTGCGAGTGTCATGCTTCATCATCGGGCGTTGCTCCTCGTGGGGGCGGTGCTGCAGTCCCCCACAGCCCCGCGAGAGGGTTCTTTAGCGGAGACCTTTTAAGGAGACGCGGCAGTTGTGCATGTGGGAGTGTGGGCCGAGGGAGGTGAGTAAGTGGGTGAATTAAAATTACCAAATGGTACCTAGAACCTGTGTTTATTCGGGGATCCGAGTGGTAAGTAAAAAAAAGTGTAAATCCTTGAGCTCCTCTTAAAAACAAATGAGGGAGAATGTATGACTAACCGCTGCTCTCAGAATAGGTGCCTGGGTGAATAAATCACACATAAAAAAAGGTCAATATGTTTTGTGCTCTAGTTGGTCCTTAAGGGAACCTTGGGCGCTTCGTCAGGACCGGAAAGCTGGTGAAATAAACAAGAAGAGGACAGGTCCCAGGAAAAAGAAAATCCTGTGAACCTGTGATACCTTATTCTTAAGGTGTGTAAGCGTCCTTGCGCTGATAGGAACTCTCAATGTAGGTACCTATCCCCAACCTGGTAAAACAAAAATAGAGAAAGACACACAAATGTATATAAGGATATTAGAAATGCATTTCATTTTACATGTAGGGCATTCATCATTTCCATGCGGTGTGCTTTGCCGCTCTTGCTGGCACACGAGGTAAGCATATAATAGTCTTATGCCCAGGTGTTTTAATAACAGTGAGAAAAAAAGAAAAAAACTGTGGAATAAAAAGGACACGTATCACAGGGTGCAGCTGACAATAGTGCAAAAGGGTGGAGCTTATAGGCTGAATCTATAATTGGATACCCTATAGTTCCCACATGCACATTGCCCGCTGAGAATGGTTCCGGCTTAATGAAACCGGGTGAGGTTTGATGCATATCTTAGAAATCGGTATTCAATGTGAATGGCGGTATGGACTACAAGGCACAAGCCCAAGGTCGAGTGGTCTTGCGGTGCACTGCACTGGAGTGATCATAATAGTGGCTGAGGTCCAGATAGTACGAGGACCGGTGAAACGTGGTGGTAAAAACTGCACGTAAACACACACACTTCATATGCTTCCCGTGAGTATAAAGGGTCGCACACACTTCAAACACATATCCGCACACATATACTCCATAATTCCTACCCCTCATTAAGGAAATCGGGCTCCGTTGGTACGCTCTCAGTGAGTGGCTGAGTTTCTGTTAAGCGATAGAGAGGTGCATGGTTAAAATGGTGCCAAAAGTAAGTGCGCGCTCGAGCCCTCGGACTCGGTCAAATGGGCCATCATGATCAAAGCGTGTGGGGAAATAGTTACTCACAGTTGCTCGCCTCTCCTGGGATAACGACCTACCCCTCCATAACAGTGTGCCGGAATCAGAGGGGAATGGTTTGAGTACACCCGCTTTTATCCTCCGTCATAGCAAAGCCAACCGGATTGGATGGGCGGGTACAGGCGTGATGACGCGCTGCGTGGAGGGAGTGGTCAGGGCGAGCTGTGTAGCTCTGTCTAGAATGTGTTAACGCGGTGGCCATCTTAACATGGGGGAATTGAGCAGAAAAATTAATCAGAACACAGCTTGTTTTCTCAACCATGATAAAGATCGGGGTAGGGACCCAGATTTGTCACGATTGTGGCAAAGGTAATTCTGAAGGAGGACGAGTGCTGTCTGAATATACATACCAAGGTTCACCTCAGTGTGGTAGAGGGTTGGTGTGTGACTAAGGTCTCATGTTAAGTGTAATGCAGGAATAGCAGTCGCTCACTTGAAAGCATGGGGTCATGGGCAGTTATTATGAAAGAAGAGACCCTGGTGACTGTATGGTGGGAGAGCACCGCTCATATGTATGAACTCGTACTTAAATTAGGGAAATCCCATGGTCAAGGATAAGGCTGATGCACTGTGCCTAATCAATTGGTGGATCAAGTCAATTGCGTTCTGTATGCGATGTGATCCCGAGGTCCTAAGGGATAACGCCCTAGTCGCATGTACCTGTTGGATATAGGGGGACAATTCGGTTGAGTGAGCTCATATTTTTCTCCCAACACCAGTCGATACAGTACATTAGAATGTTAATTCTGCCCATGGGATCTCATTGTTAAGTCCCTCAGTGTCACATCCTAGTCTATGGACCCAGCGCTGTTCTTGTCTAAAGAGGGTGCTATTGGTCCAGTTGGGGTTCTACCTTATACTGTCTGCGGTATGCTTTTGTTCCATGACATGGGCCAGCAACTTGGTATTGGTTTTGCCTCGTTGTATTGTACTTTTGTGCTCGACAATTCTTATCTTGACCTGCCTGGTGGTCATCCCGATGTATCTCTTGCCAAAGGGGCATAGAATGGTATATAGACACAGTTCTTGGTGTTGCAGTTGGTGTGTCTTGTTTGTCGCCAGGGTGTGGCTAGACCAAGGTCGATCTGTTTCGAATCTGTAGTCTCGTAGCAGGGAGAGCAGGATCCGCAGGGAAAATGACCCACCACAAGCGGTAAGGTCCGGAGGGTGGGTTGCCTCGTGGGCGGTGGCTTTGGACAGGTATGAACTAGGTGGTCCCTCAGGTTCTGCCGGCGTTTGAATGCAAACAGTGGGGGAGGGAGGCGGGTGTAAAAGTACCTGTCCTTAGAATGTCCCAGTGTTTCCTTACAACTTTCTGAATTTGGTTGCAACTGGGCGTGAATTTGGTAACACATGTAATGGCTTCTGATTTGGGCTTGTCCCTCGCTTCTAGGAGGGCAGCTCTCGGGTTTTTTTTGCTCTTTGTGTGCCTGGCGTATGATGTTACTGGGGTAGTTACGCCTTCTCACATTGTCTGTGAGGATCTCTGATTGCTTTTCGAACTCAGTGATGGTGTCACAGTTCCTACGTAGGCGTAGGAATTGCCAGACTGGTAAATTGTTTCTCAGTGCTTTCGGATGGTGGCTGTCTGTCGGCTTCCTATAGTTGGTTGTGTGCAGGGAACCGTTATCCAGAGATATGAGCAAGTCTAGGAATGGGATGTTGTCTAGTGAGCTCGTGCTCGTGAATTGTAAGAAGGGGTCCAGGGTGTTGATCCATCCGCAAAACGTGATGCACAGCTCATCGTCCCCTCTCCAGAAGAGGATGATGTCGCCGATATAGCAACGCCACATCAAAATGTTCTGTCATTATGGGTTGGACTCTCCTAGGATGTGCTTCTCCTCAAAATCTGCCACGGGTTTGAGCTTTGATGAAGACACCGTGGTGGAGATTCTCCTAGCACCCTCACTGTTGGCTGAAGATGGCAGTGCAGCAACAGCGAGCAAAGTAGATGACTGGAAGACTTTGCAGTCATTGAGGAGGCTACAGAACAAGACAGCCCTGCATGGGATAATCATGACGGAATACCAAAGGGCCAATATAGCACCTAATGGCCTCCTAGTTACGTTTTCACTTAGAATCTTCCTCACCACACCTTCTGCACGGAATGGTCAAAGATCGCATGGAAGTGCACACGGGATTGACTCGTGCTAATCATTAACATGGCCAAATGCCTATCAGATGAACTCCTTATACAGATCACGCTGGCTGAAAACGGTCTGAAGGCTGGGATCTCAATCACAGCATATAAATCACGACTTGCTGAAATTAACGAAGAATTGAACGAGCACAAGGAATTCCTCACAAAACAGAAAATAACCAAACTTCAGAAGGACGTCAAGCGCTTCAAGAAAGAGAAAGTATACCCTTACACTAAGGAAGACTATGTGATCCAGAACTACGATACTTCCTCTGATGAAGGGAGCAGTCCCCAATCCATAGGGTCAGGATCCTTCGGTAGTGACTCAAGCTATGAAGGAAGGAGTTACACACCTCGCGCCTGAGGGACACAGAGACTATATCGACCCCCACTATTCCAGAATTTCCTGCAACAACCATTCCAACCACCAGTATACCCAGGACAATGGATGGGACCCCCACTGTTGTGGAACATACCGCCAGGACACCACCTACAACCACCCCAATTCCACCAATTCCGAACCCCCTTTTTACAACAGAGGGAGGGGCAAAGGAAGATGCAGAAGAAGAGGAGGATCCAAGACAGTCCAGTGGCAAGACACGGAACCAATGACACTGCGGAGCAAGACGATGGAGCAGAGACGTTAGTGGTCAATTTGTCCTCAAGACAGTTGACAGTGGGCGAAACCAAACTCTTGGAGAAGGGTTTGGGTTTTGTGCCCACATCAACCGAAGATTCATTCCGTCTTCACCAAGAACTCCACCAATTCTTCAGAAAAGTGAGACTCAAGGCCTTTTTTCAGAACAAACCTGAAATCCCTCCCACAGAGACCCGCCTCAAGAAACAATCCAAATTCACACCGACAGCTACGATGACACCAAATGAAGTCCTGACATTTGAACAAGCTATGCTCAAGGACATGGCGGCCATGAACCAAAAATGCCCTTTCGACAACCTCTCTAAAGAAGAAAGGACCCTTCTATAATCTATCACAGAAGATACCAACATCATTCTGAAACCAGCAGACAAAGGCGGTGCCATAGTCATTCAGGATATTGTCACTTACGATGCCGAATGCAAATGCCAACTGACGGACACTAAATATTACCAGCCCATCACTGAAAACCCAACGACGCGCCTCATCACCCGAATAAGGAGCTTAGTCAACGAAGCGACCACAGAAGGATGGATTTCACGCTAGGAGGCAGACTTCCTTACCAACGAGGACCCACGGACCCCTTACTACTACACTCTACCTAAGATCCACAAAGGAGTCGATCCACCACCAGGCCGCTCGATCGTGTCAGGCATCGAATCGGTCCTAGAATCACTCAGCAAGTTCTGTGACTTCTACCTACGTCTCTTGGTGAGCAAAACCCCGTCCTATCTAAGGGACACTACAGAGGTACTCAATTTGATAGAAAGATTTTCAGAACCAGGAACCATTGACCTGCTGGTCACTTTAGATGTGGTGGCTCTGTATATGAACATTCCCCAGGATGCTACCCTGGAGGTACTAGAGTCAACCCTGCGGAACATCGAACCATGGCCTTATGAAACACCGATATCCTTCATTTGTGAATGCGCTTCCATAGCACTTAAAGAAAATGTCTTTGCCTTCAAGTCACAACTATACCACCAAGTACAGGGCACCAGTATGGGAAGCACCTTTGCTCCCAGCCTGACCGCCCTTTACATGGCAGATATCGAGGAGAAGCACATCCTAGGAGAGTCCAACCCATACCGACAGAACATTTTGATGTGGCGTCGTTATATCGACGACATCATCCTCTTCTGGCTGGGGGACGAGGAACTGTGCATCACGTTCTGCGGATGGATCAACACCCTGGACACCTTCTTAAAATTCACGAGCACGAGGTCACGGGACAACATCCCATTCCTAGACTTGCTCATATCTCTGGATAACGGTTCCCTGCACACAACCAACTATAGGAAGCCCACAGACAGAAACAGTCTCCTCATTTACTACAGCCACCATCCGGAAGCACTGAGGAACAATTTACCAGTTGGGCAATTCCTACGCCTACGTAGGAACTGTGACACCACCACCGAGTTCGAAAAGCAATCAGAGATCCTCACAGACAGTCTGAGAAAGCATAACTACCCCAGTAACATCATACGCCAGGCACACAAAAGAGCAAGAAATAACCCTAGAGCTGCCCTCCTAGAAGCGAGGGACAAGCCCAAATCGGAAGCCATTACATGTGTCACCACATTGACGCCGAGTTCCAACCAAATTCAGAAAGTTGTAAGGAAACACTGGGACATTCTTAGGACAGGTACTTTTACACCCGTCCCCCCCCCCACTGTTTGCATTCAAACGCACGCAGAACCTGAGGGACCATCTAGTTCAGACCCGTCCAAAGCCACCGCCACGAGGCAACCCACCCTCTGGGCCTTACTGTCTGTGGTGGGTCATTTTCCTTGCGGATCCTGCTCTTCCTGCTCCGAGATGACAGCTTCGAAACGGATCGACCTCGGTCTACCCACACCCTGCGACAAACAAGACACACCAACTGCAACACCAAGAACTGTGTCTATACCATTCTATGCCCCAGTGGCAAGAGATACATCGGCATGACCACCAGACAGGTCAAGATAAGAATTGTCGAGCACAAAAATACAATACGACAAGGCAAAACCAATACCAAGTTGCTGGCCCATGTCATGGAACAAAAGCATACCGCTGACAGTATAAGGTAGACAATCATTGACTCTAACCCCAACTGGACCAATAGAACCCTCTGTAGACAAGAACAGCGCTGGGTCCATAGACTAGGATGTGACACTGAGGGACTTAACGATGAGATCCCATGGGCAGAATTAACATTCTAATGTACTGTATCGACTGGTGTTGGGAGAAAAATATGAGCTCACTCAACCGAATTGTCCCCCTATATCCAGCAGGTACATGCGACTAGGGCGTTATCCCTTAGGACCTCGGGATCACATCGCATACAGAACGCAATTGACTTGATCCACCAATTGATTAGGCACAGTGCATCAGCCTTATCCTTGACCATGGGATTTCCCTAATTTAAGTACGAGTTCATACATATGAGCAGTGCTCTCCCACCATACAGTCACCAGGATCTCTTCTTTTATAATAACTGCCCACGACCCCAGAGTGTGCTTTCAAGTGAGCGACCGCTATTCCTGCATTACTCTTAACGTGAGACCTTAGTCACACACCAATCCTCTACCACACCGAGGTTAACCTCGATATGTATATTCATACAGCACTTGTCCTCCTTCAGAATTACCCTTGCCACAATCGTGACAAATCTGGGTCCCTACTCCGACCTTTATCACGGTTGGGAAAACATGCTGTGTTCTGATTAATTTTTCTGCTCAATTCCCACATGTTAAGATGGCCGCCGCATTCACACATTCTAGACAGAGCTGCACAGCTTGCCCTGACCACTCCCTCCACGCAGCGCATCATCACGCCTGTACTCGCCCACCCAATCCGGTCGGGTTTGCTATGACTGAGGATTAAAGCGGGTGTACTCAAACCATTCCCCTCCTATTCCGGCACACTGCTACGGAGGGGTAGGTCAATATCCCAGGAGAGGCAAGCTACTGTGAGTAACTATTCCCCCACGCGCTTTGATCATGATTGAACCTTTGACCTAGTCCGTGGGCTCGATCGCGCAATTCCTTTGGCACCATTTTAACCACGCACCTCTCTATCGCTTAACAGAAACTCAGCCACTCTCCGAGAGCGTGCCGAAGGAGCCCGATTTCCTTAATGAGGGGTAGGAATTATGGAGTATATGTGTGCGGATATGTGTTTGAAGTATGTGCAACCCTTTATACTCACGGGAAGCGCATGAAGTGTGTATGTTTACTTGCAGTTTTTACCACCACCTGTCACCGGTCCTCGTACTATCTGAACCTCAGCCACTATTATGATGACTCCAGTGCAGTGCACCGCAAGGCCACTTGACCCTGGGATTGTGCTTTGTAGTCCATACCGCTATCCATATTGATTACCGATTTCTAAGATATGCATCAAACCTCACACGGTTTCATTAAGCCGGAACCATTCTCAGCGGGCAATGTGCATGTGGGAACTATAGGGTATCCAATTATAGATTCAGCCTATAAGCTCCACCCTTTTGCACTATTGTCAGCTGCACCCTGTGATACGTGCCCTTTTTTTCCACTGTTTTTTTTCCCCACTGTTGTTAAAACAGCCGGGCATAAGACTATTATATGCTTACCTCGTGTGCCAGCAAGAGCGGCAAAGCACACCGCATGGAAATAATGATTGCCCTACATGTAAAATGCATTTCTAATATCCTTATATACATTTGGGTGTCTTTCTCTATTTTTGTTTTACCAGTTTGGGGATAGGTACCTACATTGAGAGTTCCTATCAGCGCAAAGACGTTTACACACCTTAAGAATAAGGTATCACATGTTCACAGGATTTTCTATTTCCTGGGACCTTTCCTCTTCTTGTTTATTTCACCAGCTTTCCAGTCCTGGAGAAGCGCCCAAGGATCCCTTAAGGACCAACTAGAGCGCG
Source organism: Triturus cristatus (assembly GCF_964204655.1). Classification (NCBI taxonomy): domain Eukaryota; kingdom Metazoa; phylum Chordata; class Amphibia; order Caudata; family Salamandridae; genus Triturus; species Triturus cristatus. The sequence continues at coordinate 21,904,358 of NC_140584.1, forward strand.
AAACATGTTGACCTTTTTTTATGTGTGATTTATTCACCCTGACACCTATTCTGAGAGCAGCGGTTAGTCATACAGCCGCACTCTATATTTGTTTTTAAGAGGAGCTCCAGGATTTACACTTTTTTAACTTACCACTCGGACCCCCGAATAAACACAGGTTTTAGGTACCGTTTTGTAATTTTAATTCACCCACTCAGTCACCTCCCTAGGCCCACACACCCACATGCACAACTGCGGTGTCTCCTTAAAAAATCTCCGCTAAAGAGCCCTCTCGCGGTGCCCGTGGGGGACTGCAGCACTGCCCCCACGAGGAGCAACACCCAATGATGAAGCATGACACTCGCAAGGGTGTGTGAGGGCACTATATTCAAAAGGAGGGATTCCCACCACCACTCTTCATAAACCCAACCTTCTTTGACTCTGACCACTGGTTACAATTCCCTCTTTCCAACCAAAATGTGGTTGCTACTCCCCTGAGACCTTAGGAACAGTTACCCCCCAGTGTATAAACTGTACACAGGGAAACCAGGTGGGCCGGACTGACAGTGACAAGTTATTGTTTAGTTCCTGGAGCAAAGGGACTCCAAAGAGTCGTATTATGTGCTCACAGCACAGCTAGACAGGTGGTAGTTCCAGTACCAATGGCCTTTGAAACGGAACATCCATTGCTGAGTAGCAAAAATTGAATCACATGCCGCCATTGAGGAATAACAGCAAGGGTATGCCTCTGAGCACACTAGAAAATAATGATTGGATAAATGCCGGTATTTCTCCAAAAATGTGTTGGAAGGTGCTGACCAAGCAAGTTCTGAATAGCTTTAAAAAGTGTGCAATTTCGGCAGTGTTTGAAGCATAAATTTCAGGTGCACAAGCTCTCCGAAGTGTAATAGCAGATTGGTACTGAGCAAGGACTGTAATTTACTGGATATCCTTGCAATCTATAGTTCAAATGTTTCTTGGGAAGATGTCAATGCCACCTGCTTTTAAAACAATAAGGCTTTGAGTCAGCCTAGCTTGTTGAAATCTGCCTTCAAAGTTGGAATTGAAGGTCACAATGAAGCATCTGAGAATGTATGCGTGGGGGGGGGGGCACTATGGTAGCCATGAATCAGCCACACTGCAGACGGCGTTTCTGCTATTGGAAATGGGAGCTCTTATAACTTCTTGAGATATAACACTGTGTATGTGGCATCATTTATGGCCTTGAGTTGTTTGTGTGTCATATAAAAAGGCAACAATATCTGTGTAGAATTAAGGTAATGCTATGGTACGTAACCACTCTTGAGATCCTGAAGTGTCTAACTAAACTGCATGATAGAACTAAGCTGACTTTGCCCATGGTACAACGAAGACATGTCACTGTGCATTATATCGATAGCAAACGACACAATGTTTTTCAAGTTTTAAATGCGAGAAGACAACATATTGATGCTATTATCAACAACAGCAAGCACTTTTTCCAAATTATCTTGATCAATTTGTCCTAAATGCGCAGCAGCTTACATTTGTGATCATTTCCAAATGTAATTATATGTGGCATAAATAAATATTTTTTAACATGGAGACTTAGGACCCAGTAGGAACTCTGATGGGTCCATGGCTTCTGAAAGGAGAGAAACATGTTGTTTTACTGCAGACAGTGTGGAATGTTCCAACCATTGTTGGCACAGTTTCCCCACCGAGGAGGTGGTGACAATACCTGAATGCTGAGAGTGAGAATAACAGGGGTCAGGTCTGCTTGCCTTAAACCCCTGTATGGAATTTCATAAATGAGTAAGACAGCCATTTGTGCCCACTGGCCAAAATAAGCACCCATTGGTACCTGAAAGTGTGAAATTAAATGTTCGATTTTGCAACATACTATCAAGTTGTTCTTCAGTGTAAGTTTTGAAATGTTGCCAATTATCAAATCAGAAAAGGCAAGGAATATTAGGGGCATTCATGTCTTTCATTTCTGCGAGTCCTAGATATGTAGTCTGCTGTACTGTGTTATTCAGAAAAATCATCTGTGTTGGAATTAAACAGGCTCAGAACAACGTGTCCGTCCGCTGAACTTGCCAAGGTCTTGTACCCCATATCGATTTCATGGGAATGGTATCCTTCCAATATTTATAGCCCTTCACAGCTAATTGAGTAAGAAACGAGTCTGTACATATTAGCTTTGTTTGTATAAGAATATATTTCTTTGGTGGTGTAGGAACAAGTTTAAAATAATGTGATTTCAGGCCAGATACATCATATCCAGAAAAATATGTGAATTTATCCCTATATGTTGTAGAACTCCCTTGTGGGGGAGTAGGACAATGTTCCCATTGTGTATAATTAAAAAGTATGCATTGAACACTAACTCAATGTAGATTGTGATGTCCATAATGATGGTAACAGAACATTTCACCATAATCAGCCGAATTCATGTACAGATCCTCTGACTCAAAAACAGTATAATATTCCAGTTCCGAGACGATGGAGTTAACAGTTTTGACGTCCCAGTCATCAATGTAACCTTAGTACAAGTACACCACCCATTGAAGCCCTAAATACATACAGACTCTGCAGTTTTTCTGTTGGTCCAAATATATCGTAAGGCACTTTACCCTAAATACTTTCAACAGTTACTGTAACAGATGAAATGTTCACAAGGGACAAGTCTCTAATTAGTTTATGTGAACACCTCATCGACCAGTTCTGTGGCAGAATGTTCTGGAAGGTAATGGCCATTTATCAGCAAGAAAAAATCCAATCCAAAGAAATAGAAAAACCAAAGAGTGTGCTATCCAAACATATATCCAAAGTAGGACTAGATAAGTGCATTTCAGCCATGAAAAGAAAACGCAAGCCTTTGTAGGTGGAGCGTCCAAAACGGAGGGATTGTCAAAAGAGTCCGAAAATCATCTGATCCCATGTAATAACCAGAAGCAATTTGTTGAAAAACTGGTGCCACAGGCACAGTATGAGAACCGTAAAAATCCAGTAATGGTGAATGACAGCAGCTGCAGTAGACACAGTAGCAGGTACAGTACTCGCTTTAATCGTATGACTTTGAGTTGTAGGGTAATTGGGAATTAACTGAAGGTCATCCTCATCTCGGCCTCAGCTGAGGAGAAACAGCTTTGGTAGTGCTCACAAGCTGCAGAAGCTGCAGCGGAATAACTTATGGCCTACTGTTTAGAATCAGCCACATGATGTAACTTGATGTGAACAATGGAGACAAAATGATTGTCTTTAGAACCAGCAAGCAATGGCAAAATTACAGTTCTTGTACATTGAATGCCTAGGACGGGCACCTGTGCTAAGTTTGATGGGCCAAGCTCCTTTCCTAAATGAGATCTCCAACTTGTGGAATCCAGCCAAAAGGTTCTGACTTCCCCTTAATTCCTTCAGAGGCAGACGTCTTCAACTGCTTGTTGGACTGGAAGTCATGAAAGTTCTGTAAGTCCTGTAAGATAGCACAATGATCATTTACATCAAAGGATGTGGCTGCCTCCACAATGTCTGGACCGTCAAGATCTGAAACATACTTTTTTGTGCCAAAGAGGACCTCATATGGGGTCCGGCCACCCAGGGATATTTTGGGGAGATCGTTAAGTGCTTGTTGTAACCTATATATGGGGTGGATCCAACTACACCCTATGCCAAATACTCTAGTTGTTAAGGACTGCTTTAAGTCACAGTTCACATTTTCTGCAACAGAATTGCCCTCTGGTCATTATGGAGAGGAATAATGGATGTCTGCACCTCGGTTAGCCCTAGAATCCCTGTGAGCCTTAGTGGTGAAAGGAGGGCCCTGGGGTGAGAAGATGGCCTGATATATGCTGTCCGCTTGTTCTAGTGGGCACCTTGTATCAGTCCAAACAACCCCTTATGGCAAATTGTTTAAAGACAACCTTTATTGAAAGCTATCCTAGTGGTAGCTATGGAGAGCAGCCTTCAGGCTAAGTCTTGAAGGAATGTAAAACAGCTTGTTTTTATCAGTGTATAATCTCTTGAATGATCAAATGAAAGGACAACCACACCAGGTATATATTAAAAAAATATGTATTTAGGTTAAAACACACCCCTCTAGTCTCTTTATGAGACTGGAGTTCGAAGTACTTAAGTTACAAGTTAGCAATCAACAGTAATAACACAAATACACGTTTGGGCCCTAGGGGCGTACCAAACCATATACCAAAAAAGTGGTATAAGAACCACGACTGGAATAGACACAAGGCCTAGAGCCTGTAGAATCGCTGGGACCCCAAGGAACCACCCAAGGTAGTGACACAGGGGACCCACGGGGACTGTGTGCAGTGTGTAAACACAACCAAGGGTTTCTGCTTCTATGGGCAATGTCGCGGTTGGAAATTTAAAGATTAGGGACACTTAGAATCGAGTCAGGACCAAACCCTTTTGGACTTAGCACCCACGGGAGCACCGGTGTACTCAAGTTACCTCACCCAGGGAAGCCGGGTTCATAGGTGTCTTTTGGTGTCGGGTCACGTCGTCGATTGCAGTGGAAGCCTGCAAAGAACTGCTGCTGCCGTGAAGAGGAGAAGTGTCTGAAGAGATCCAAGCCTGGATCTAGGATGGAAGGAACCTGAAAGCAGAGGGGACAGAGTCTGGGTCACTAGTCAGTGACCGAGGGCAGGATGGACCAATGCCCACAGATGTTGGTTGCTTCAGGAGAGTTGACGGGTGTCTTGACTCTTCAGCCACGAGGTCCAGGAGGTGTCGACGAAGTCCACGAGCTGGATTCGAGCTGTCCCATAAAGTCTGTCGACTGCTGCAGTGTCAGCGACCAGATTGGACCCAACAAGCCTTGGCAACGGCAAGTCACAGGAATTCAGAGAAAGGACTGTGGTGCAGACCAGCATGGTCTGAGGGACTCACCCACCAAGGGTAAGTCAGGGCACATCTGGAGCAACCAGGAAAGCCCACTTAGAAGAGGAGTTGCCTTCGTGGGGACCTACTAGCCAACGGGCTAGCGATCGCGAAGGAGCTTCGAGCGGTCGCTCTTGGAACTGGCCCACGGGTCACTCGTGGAGTGGAGGCCAGCAATCGTCGGTGCAGGAGGTGCACAAGGCTTGGCCTACTCGGAGCCCAAAGCACAACTTTGAGGAGGACCAGGAAGATAGTGTTGCTGCAAAAGTTCACAGTGACCAGGGGTCAAGGTTCCACGTCACCCGCGATAGCCACGGGCCTCAGTTTTGTTGTGGACTCAGGGTAGCCTCGAAGAAGTCAGTAAATCCACATCTGGTGATGCAAAGACTTTAGCGTCCGGCGGTAGCTTCAGCGATGCAGACCGGTCAGTTGCTTCTTTGGTGCCTGCCAAGCAGGGAGTCACTCCTTGACCCCAAGGGAGATTTCTTCAGTCTTCTAGTCAGGATAGAAAGTCGAAGGTCCAGGATATATGTTGCAGAGTTTCGTCCAGGGCAATTTAAAGTCGCAAGGACTGGGTTTCCATACTTATACTAAGTTTGGGGGTTGGACATACTCTAGGGACCCACCTACGGGAGGGTTTGGAAAGAGGGGTGGTTACACCCATTTCCTTTGTCCAGTTTCATGCCAGAGCAGGAGCAGGTAGCCTCTGCAACCAGTTTGAACTGGACTATGCACAGGGACACCAAGTGTGCCCCCAGTGCAGGACTTCAAAGCACCAGAGAGTGCTCCCGCCCAGCCCCAATACACATTTGCCTGTCTGGGGAGGTGGTTACACCTCCCTTCGACAGAAACCTATTGTCCAGGCCTCCCCTGCCGGAGTTTCAGTCAGCAGCAGGAGGCCAGACCCGTGTCTGTGGCAGAGGCATCCATTTTGTGATGCCAGGGCTCAGGAAAGTCCTACCGGGTTAGACCAGTGTGAACATGTCTCTCCCTCTAGAAGGGTGGAATGCTACCCCCGCCACCAGAACTCGGGGGGGGGGGGTAGTATTCCAAAGAGTTTGACACCAAACACAACATGTTTTGATGCAGCCATTCCAAAGTTAGCATTTACCGCAAGGTTATAATGCACTTAAGAGTATATGGTATGGTTATATCACAGAACAGCCATAAGGAAGTATTTCCGAAAGCTGCAGAGGGGCTCAGCTCATGCTTGGGCACCCTCACACACAAAACCAAGCACTCTGCCTTCAGGATTGTCAAGGCCTGCCATAGGAGCTTATAGGTTTATATGTGTCTCTATATATAGGTGGATAATGGTAGCCTATACCACTGTAAGGGGTGCAAGCACACCCTTACCCAGGCTGCAGTAGCAGACCTGTGGTGCCATTTTAGAGTGCTTCCCAGGGGTGGCATAATACATGCTTAAGCCCCTGGTAGGCCTCTGAGGTACCTATGCCCTAGGTACATAGTATACCATATACTAGGGGCTTATAAGGCACTCCAGAATCCAATTAGATATGTACCTAATGTACATGCAAACCATTTTAGAGAGGAAGCAGCTAGGCTGTGGTCCTGATTAGCAGGGCCACAGCCAGACTAAGGTAGAAAAAAACAGTGAAACACCAGCAAAAAGTGGGGGTACCCATGTGAAGCAGATCCTACTCTCCTACACCTGGTCCAAGTTAAATGTAGCACATACATGTGCCCCGATAAAGTCTTGCAAATCTTTAATAACAATGTGAGCATCAGCCAAACACTGTAGCCACACCTAGAGTAACCTGGAGCAGGGATCGACTGCCAGGAGGATGAATTTAAACTCTCCATCTGAACTAAGAGTACCACAGTGGTCCATATAAATGCAGCCGAAAGGCTTGTTGGAAATCAACAGGTGTGTCTGCGGTGGACGAGTCACGGTGGAAGCTTTAATTTGTTGACAAACGTTTTTTTAACATAGGGCATGACGTTTGGCTTGTATATATAAGACATGCCAAATAACACTGGTGTTGCAACGAAATTGTGGCTTCCACTCCAGCATATGCAGAAGCAACACCTTCATGGACAGCTATCACTAAGGCTAGCCTGCGATCTTGGTTGGGAATCGAATGATCATCACCTGGAATGTCACAAAGGGAACATTTTGTTCACTTAAAGGATATGTGTATTTAGTTGAAAAACCATTAGGTAAAGGGGTGCCATTGTGTGTAGCATTAACAGCAGCCAGTTTATCATTGTCTACTCCCGTTTGAGAACAAGTATTCACAGCAGCCATTGCAGTCGCAACGTTAGATTTGGCTGCCTTATTTGCCAAAGAATTCCCTACCACGTGTGGTCCCACACATTGGTGAATCAATGTATGAATCACATGAGCCTGTGACAACCTATCTTTAAGGTCTGCCACCTCAACCCAAATCAGCTTATGCTTTATTATATTGCCTTTAGAGTCTTTGAAGCCATTTTGGCACCAATAATTCAAATTGTCGTTAAAAGGTAATACGAATTACATACTATAATGTGGGGAATTCTGGTTCCGTATGTTCCAGTGCAAGTAAAAAAGCTTCCAGCTCGGCTAACTGAGCGGTACATTTCCCCAAAGACTGTGTGCGAGTTTTTTGTGGTTGGAATTTTCTGTCTAATATTACACCAAGAACAGTGGCGCATGTTGCTGAATATTGGAGCTTGGTACCTAGAGGAGGTTGGGCTGAACCATCAGCATAAATAGTATATTAATATTGATCAACAGGTAAAATATTACTGGCCATGGGATAAACATGCTTCTATTGAAGTAAGTCTTGCGTCTGTAAAGACGAGTCAAAGACGAAGTCTATATCAACAGCTGTGAAGGATGTTGCACACTGTATCCATCTAGGATGGAGGACTTTCGGAGTTAGCAATGTTTGCTTTCATGACAACCTCTAAAGCTGGACCTCAGGTGAATGCAATAATGTGTTTTCCCTGTGAAATTGGCTGCTCTTTCAGTATGGCTATCTGCACCGCGGTTAGAATTTTCTCAGTGATGCAAAAAGCATTTCAGCACTGGAATATGAAGGCCATTTATATGCAATCACCACTGTTTCACGTTCATTAAACATGACATCGGTAAAACCAATGGCACCCATAACTACACAGATGACCAGGTGTTTTGTGTTGACACATGTATGTAAGTGTTGTGTAGCGAGCAAATCAGACTGTAAGGATCTGAGTATGTCAGTGTTATCTGGTGTCCAATGTGAACTGGAAAAATCAGGGTGAATCAATTCATAAAATTATTTATTATGCTGTGCATAATCATGTATTTAGGTTCTGCCAAAGTTAAGAAATTCTAACAATCATTTCTGCAGAGTATTAGGAGGGTGCAGCTGAGCACACTTTTCCAGCAGGTGTGGTGCTAGGCTTTTTCTTTCATGTGTAAGTTCATATCCCAAAAATAGAACACTTTGAAATGCTATATCAGATTCCCTAAAGTTGAATTTATAACCAAACTGAGTGAATCCCAGGATTATACTATCCACTCTGGCCAAGGGTGTGTTCAACTTATCATCCGTTAGGTAGATATCATCTACGTAGGACAATGAGTCAGGGTCAATATCTACATAGAATTCACACTATGCGGGTAGCAAGGAGTCCAGGACTGTTCTCATACCCTATAGGGAGTCATGACAAATTACACTGAAAGCTGAGTGCTGCGAAGGCTGTCCAACCTCTGCTTTCAGGCGATATTTTTTTTCTCCAGAAAAATCTATTGGAAATATCCAAGGTTGTTTTGTATTTTCTACGCCATACTGTATTCTGTATTGCAAATGTGAGTGTATGACTGTTTGAATGTCTGTAGTCTACAATAATGCAATAATCAGTTTCAGAACAGGAAAAATAGAATTATTCATTTGAGAGACGCAGGGTTCAATTTCTCCCTGGTACTCCAACTGGGAAAGAGTTTCTCTAACAGGTTACTTAGCATTCTGTTTTATTGGGTATTGTAGTTGCAGTTGTGGGCTGGACTCTATAAGTATTATAAGATAAGGCGAGTCCTTATCCCAGCGGACATAATTGCAATATAAATTTGGGGCTAGTGCAAGAGCACCGACCGCTGGATAGGCTTGTTTGACTTCGTCAGGGACAAGCTCAGAGAAAGACAGAAGTATTACATCCTCAGCTTCAGGGAGGTTTGGACAAACTGCAGGGGCCACAACTTCTGCTAAAAGAATGTCGCATGATAGAGTTACATTTTTCCAGAATATTAATCTAATGGTGCATGGTATGCCACCCTCAATTTGTATATCCAAATTATATAATCTGTCTGGAGGGGCTATGCGCCTGTATGGAACTGTAACAAAGTTATCAATTGCTGTCGCTGCCAGAAACTCCTGGAGATTCCGGCTCACCATAGTGACATCTGCCATGCTTTCGAGGAGAGTCAATTCCTATCTCCTGTTCAGGAGGAGAGTTCTTAGTGTTTGTGGCATATTTTGCGAATATGGTCGCAACTTTCTTTTTCTGAAATTGGTGCTGAAATTGAGGAGGTTTTTCCTCCTTCTTTATCTTCATGTCAGATAAGCCTTGTGACTCCCTCTTCGGTTTTATGTACTCTTGCTGTCTGCGGTCAGAACACCCTCCTCTCTTGTATTGCTTGTCAGATAAGTCCTGAAAGGAACGAGAAGGCCGCGTATCAGAAATCTGATAACTTTCTGGTTCCTTTATTTGTGTGTGATCCCGCAAATTAGAGCCTGTCTATCAGAGTCTCAGGTGGCGCAGAACCTCCATGAGATTTACCTTTCTGTTTTGGTTTAGATTTAACCCATTGTTTTTTTAATGAACTCAGGGTTCTGCTTGACAGTGTCTTTGTTGGAGCTAGATTTGCCAAGTTGCCGTTTAGCCGGACTGATTCCCAAATCATTGCATACTAAAGAAGTGTAGACATCCACAATAATAATAGGTAGCTCACGTTCTTAGTCGGCTTGTGCAATCTACGTGAGCCCTTGGCTTAAAGTCAGAGAAGCTGCTTCGCCTTTAATGTTAGACAAAATTATTGCGGCTATTATGGAAAAATGTACCATTAGTTTCATCCCCAAAGCCAGGGCAGCAGCTGCCCTGTTTTCGTTCTGTATTTGCTTTAACACCTCTGGCAAGACTGACCCAGACGGCGTACCATGACTAATGGTATAGACTGCAGTAAAGACTGTGCCCCATGTTGTACAGTCACCTATTCCATGAACCATTCCATGGCCAGCCCTTACTGGAGCAGCCAACAAGGTGCGCAGAACATTTTGAGTCAAGCGTTCTATATAGTCTAACTAGACCATTGTATAATTGTTGTAGGTCTTGAGCATTGAGATTCGTGAATTAGGAAATGGTGTATAACCAGCTTAATCTGGTCAGATAGCCCCTTCATTACTAAGGGGACCAGTGCGTACTGGTGCAAGTACATGTACAAGGGTGCCTCAGAACCAATTGTGATGTTCTCAATGTGATAATGTTATTTCAAAGAGCATATATGCTCTATATTGTTATGGTGGGTTAATATTAGTGTATTCATAAAATACATTCTTATTAGCATCCACAGCCGGGAATATTGATGCAAGAGTAAAAGATTTCTAAGTGATAGCGTGGGCTTCGTCCACAAGGATAAAGTCACTACCTGTATTAATAAGGCCTTGCACAGTTACATGTGAATGTACCGCAGGTCTGCAATTGTCTGCAATGGGGTAAGCCTGGGGCTGTGCCATGACTAAAACAGTAATGGAAACAAAATGCAAGCACAAATATGGGCAATCCTTTTAATGGTTCAAGCTTGAACAGACAAAATCAGGTGCTTTCTAAAAATCCTGTGGATGATATATCCACAACGCCACGGACGTCCCAGGTGGTAGGTGCAAGGATATTATGGGCACACACAAACACTTCTCATGAGACCCACTGAATTAGTACCAGACCATCATTAGTGGTGCCATGTTGCAGGGATTCTGTTTGGTAACAGAACTATGCCTTGACAAAACTGAATGTAGGCACTGAGGCTCGCTACTCCCTCAGTAACTGTAAGCATAAATCTAACTAGCCCACAGTGCCTCACCTGCACTCTTAACCTTTCAGAGTAACAAGTGATTACGGCACACCTAGAGCATGAACCTCTAGTCCCCAAGGGAACCGTGGAAACAGATCCTCACCTTTCGTTCTCGCTCATGCATGCCCATAGTAAACGGAAGAAAGGCAATATATTTATTGAAAGTATCATAGTCTAGCTTGAAGCAGGTTTGTTGTGATTAGTAAGCAAATACAACTTAGAAAAGTAATTAACATTACTAATAGACTGCACACTATGAACAGCCCGACCATGGCAACGAATATATCTATCTTGGCCTACCCTCACTATGAATGTACAGGGATACATTAGTGATCTCTGGAATTAGCGCCAAACTTCATACCTGGTGTAAGTAGTTAGGTGGTCTGCATCATAAGTAAGGCTCCCTGTTTTCCGTTTTTACTGATTTTTACAGATAAATACAGACAGAAAACATTAATTTTCTTGTCTGTATTTATTTTTGAATGTGGATAAAAACGGAAATTGGGTTGCTTTTTGAGTAATTCTCAATACTGCCTCCCATGACTGGCAGGCCAATACATGTGTGGATTGATAGAAAAGGGGATTATAAAAGAAAGGAATTTTAGTAAAGAGGCTTAAACATCTGTAGATATGCACCACGATGATACTGAAATTTGCATATTTCATATAAGTGCACTGATTTATGTTCTGCGGGTGTTCACAGCCTTTAAGCCATGAGCGTTTATTTATTGGCTAAATAAATGTGGAAATATACACATTTTAGCTTAATTTTCCCACAAAACCCAAAATAAATATGGATAAATACAGATAAAATTTGCAAAAAATAAATATTGATAAATACAGACGGAAATGGCAAAAAAAAAAATATCATAAAACCGGTAGCTCTAATCATTAGTTTATGCAAGGCTACTGCCTCTGTTCCAAGACCTGCCCCTCTGCTGGAATTCTCCCCTATAAACTCCAAGGGGTCGAGACACAGTTTATATTATTAAAACTATTGTGTTAGAAAACCTGCAGCTGTGCTACTGTGTCATGTCTAGAAATGTTAGGAGATGTTACTGACCGGGCACAAGAAAAACAGTACATTATGTTGTTCGACCTTGTACGAAATGTTCAGTCTAAATCCCAGGAAAAGTCACTAAATAACACATAATATGCATAGCGTACTGAAAGAAATATAATGTCACAAAAACAAATGCATTTTGTGTGTCAACACGAAGCAAAGACAGCCTAAAGCTGCAAATACACGTAACCAAGGGAGAATCAAAGTAGGTGAAAAAGGAAATTGAGAGAGACCCCTTTACAACCAGGGGATTGGAGTACTACTAAAGTAGTGAAAATATATTATCCCTTGGTGATAATAATTCGTTAGAAGATAACTCAATCTTGTTCACATCCCAAATTCTGAGCCCATGTGTTAGAACACCACAATTACTAAATTTCCCATAAAAAATATTTTTTTATTTATATCAAATTTGTTAAAAACACAATGCCGATATAATTAAAAATTAGACATGAAACTGTCCAATGTTTAAAATACATTACATGTAGCGCAACCTCACATATTACCACCCTTGTTAAAACACTTAGCTATGACATACAAATCACAGAGAGACGACAGAAGACAATATTTTTTGTCATTAGTTTACACATCCGTTCTGACAATAGCCTTTGGTCAAATGTTCATCCTAAACTTATCCTCTAATTATATCTTGTTAAGAGAACTTCTTGCAACGGATTGTATTGATATCGGCGTCGACGCGTTTCGATGGCTTGTTCAATATTCCATCTTTTTCAAGACCCAAAAATATATGTCTCTCCTATACTTGGCACTGGTTGGTTACCATGATTTCACATCCCTTATATCATATTCTCATTACTCTGAAGTTCATCTGATCCTTTAGGGACATTTCTTTCCCAAAGAAATCTGGTCAATTATCATAGTATTATCCACTTGTTTGTAGCTCTGTTGCCACGTAATTCAGATCTGTAACCGGCCTCCGCTATAATTGCTACTTTTACTCTGTCACCATCTCCACATACAAATGTATGTTCTTCTTATTATTGTTGGGTAGTCTGGAAAGGAATTCGTTCTTCCAGCCCCTAATTTATCTCAGGCAGTCTTTGTAATGGGAATCGTTATTATTTCTGCGTGGTATCCGGTCCTCCTGGCGTCTTCCAAACAAAAGGCAGATGTGGAGATGGTGACAGAGTAAAAGTAGCAATTATAGCGGAGGCCGGTTACAGATCTGAATTACGTAGCAACAGAGCTACAAACAAGTGGATAATACTATGATAATTGACCAGATTTCTTTGGGAAAGAAATGTCCCTAACAGATCAGATGAACTTCAGAGTAATGAGAATATGATATAAGGGATGTGAAATCATGGTAACCAACCAGTGCCAAGTATAGGAGAGACATATATTTTTGGGTCTTGAAAAAGAGGGAATATTGAACAAGCCATCGAAACGCGTCGACGCCGATATCAACACAATCCGTTGGAAGAAGTTCTCCTAACAAGATATAATTAGAGGATAAGTTTAGGATGAACATTTGACCAAAGGCTATTGTCAGAACGGATGTGTAAACTAATGACAAAAAATATTGTCTTCTCTCTGTGATTTGTATGTCATAGCTAAGTGTTTTAACAAGGGTGGTTATATGTGAGCTTGCGCTACATGTAATGTATTTTAAACATTGGACAGTTTCATGTGTAATTTTTAATTATATCGGCATTGTGTTTTTAACAAATTTGATATAAATAAAACATTTTTTTTATGGGAAATGTAGTAATTGTTATGTGTTTTTGAAACTGTGATGTTCTAACACATGGGCTCAGAATTTGGGATGTGAACAAGACTGAGTTATCTTCTAACGAATTATTATCACCAAGGGATAATATATTTTCACTAGAATCAAAGTAGGCCCAGAAAGGGAAGTCCTAAACCAGGTCATCTCCACATGATAGCAATCTGTAGAGAGTATAAGGACATATTACAGATACATGACATCAGATCTTGTATATATAAACACACATTTGTTTGGCGTACATTCCCAAATTTTTGCGATAATCATTGTAGTTTGTAGTGTGGTGTACTCACCTATCTGCGATATCCTAACTATAACTAAGTGGTCACTAGTGTTTGTCTAAGCTTGGTCCATGTGCTTTCCCAGGCGTTTTCCTGTGTTACTAGTCCTAAATGACTCTGAGTCAAGGCCAAGGGAGGGGGGCTGTGGCGGGAGAAATAAAAAATAAGTGATTCCCTTATTTGTTGGAATTGCATAAAAAGACAAAAGAAAATCTAAAATAGAAAAAAGAAATGGAAGGTAGAACTAAAGTGTCTCTAGGGGTTTTGGTTTCAGGTGGCAGGAGGTATGTTGTGGGAGGCATGTTTTAACAGGGGTGAGCAACGTATATGTATCTTGTGCCTTCTAGGAGAGAAGTTTCTAAGTAGAGGTGTGGGGGTGGTGATATGGTATGTAATGTGTTCTGGGCTGTATAGGTTATATGTAGCATACGGCAGAAGGTGAGACACCTTTGTCATCAAGCACCCCACTTTCTTTCGCATGACTCCTCAACGATCTCCTCACCAGAGCCGTCTTCCTGCTACCCCTCTTCTTGGTCGTTCGGACAACTCTGTTCTGAATCTATGTTCCTTCTCAGGTGTTCCCAGTTCTCTAGAACCTCCATCCACAACTCAGCTATAGGACGCCTCCGAATCCCTCAGGCATCTCCTTAACGAAGGGCTCTTTCCTCAGCCTTATCCCATGTCGTAACGTCTCTCACCCATGTTTCAAGAACGGGTCCCATCCCCGACTTCCATGCCATCACTGTTCAACTGTTGGCCTATGTGAGGCCCAAATCTAAAAAGCTATTGCCCAATCTATGCTCTTTGGGTCTGGTGAACCATCCAAGGAGGCAGGTTTTCACAGTGCAAGGAAGAGAGGGTCCTAGCGTGGTATGGAGTCTGAGGAGAACTGCAGTCCAGAATATCTGAAGAATAGACCCCCCCCCCCCCTCACCATATGACAGAAGTCTGCATTGGGTAGCTGACACCTAGGACACTCTTGAGGTTCTCCACCATATATAACCTGTAGTCCATGAGATTTGAGGTAGGTCATGTGCAGAAAGTTCAATTGTTTATACGGCAGTCTTGTATTGTGAGATACTTTTTTAGAGTAGACTAACATCTTGTTCGGTTCCCTATCTGTGACTTTGTAGCCCAAGATTCTACCCCATCTGGCCCTAAGAGTCACCAATGGTCTCTGTCCCATATTGTTCAAAGACCAATAGAAAATTGTCACTAGGTGTCTTGCTGAGCCCTTGGAAAAGAAGAGCTGGAGCACTGTCTGGAGCGTAGGCTCACCCCAGCCTCTATCCCATAGCCTCATAGCTTACTAATTGACCTTGGCAATCTATATTGTTCCGATAGCTCCTCTAGTGGTATGAGAGCACCCAACATGAAGCAATCCCCTACCATTATCAGCCTGGCCTCTCTCCAATCGAGAGCTGGGAAGCAATGAAACAGGCAGCAGAGTTCTCATGAGGTAGACCCACCAGAGGCAAAGGAGGGGCATAAAGCGGAGCTCTCTGGGTCCTCACCACCCAATGGCACCAGCACTGTAGTACTACCTTTTTCACAAGAAAAATAAAGAGTGCTTTGAACAACATGAGACGGAGTTGGACTGATATTTGTGAATATTAACTGTGCAGTGCACTTCAAATACATTGGTTGTACCTGTAAAATATTGCTCGGCTATGGAATGGCCACCTCGGGACATAGCAGCCGGGCCAATAGGAGTCCCTGGTAGGGGTGAGCCCCATAAGGTCTGATTCACTCCATTGGGTTTCATCCAGTCATCTGGCTATCCATTGTATTGCGCCGCTAAATAATACAGCTCTAGGCCAGGTCCCCGAGGCCTCCCTTGTCTGATAAGCATCTCAGGACCCCAAGCAACACTCTATGGCTGCTTCCGTCCCATAATAATTCATGGAGAAGGACATCTAACTGTTTGAACCATGCAACGGGTATCTTAACTGGGAGATTTGTGAAAATATTTAATAAGCGAGGGAGCATCACCATTTTGGATATAGAAATTCGGGCCATAAGTGATAATCGCAGGGATCTCCAAAAGTGACACAGGCCTTGAGGGAGTGAAAGGCTCCTTCCATGTTTCCCTCACACAAGTAGACCAGTTTATGATATAACTGAATACCCAGATACTTATAGGTTGCGGGTGACCTTGTAAGTATCAAGGGGAGGTCGGGTGGTTTGGAATCCCCCTAATTACAGGGGAACATACAGGTTTTGGTCCAATTGACACGTAGGCCTGATAGTGTCCCAAATTTCTCCAGTCAACGGATTGTACCCTAATCCCCAATAGGGCCATCCGACAGGTACAGAAGGTCATCCGCATAAAGCAAGATGATATGTTAATAACCATCTACTATTATACCACTACCTCTTCCCTCCCTTTGAAATAACTCCACCAGAGGTTCAATGGCCAGGGCGAATAACAGGGGATATAGCAGACAGCCCTGCCTCATGCGCGGTGGACACTATAGAGTCAATTTTAATCTGATCCGTTGGTCCAGAATAAAGTAGGGTAGCCCATTTAATCCAGCCCTCCCATATTCCCATCTTGGGCATGGCCTTCGACAGGAAGCCCCACCGTATTGAGTCGAAGGCCTTCTTGAGATTCACTGACATGAGCATTGCCTACCTCTAGGTGGATGCGAACATGGGACAGTCTCCTGAGATTAAGGGAGGTACTACGGTTCGGTATGTAACCATTTTGGTTTCTATGGACCCAAACCGGAATATAAGGGAGCAAATAAACTACTACTTTATTTAGGATCTTGAAGTCCATATGCAGCATGAGTGCAATTGTGGTAGCATACTGTGTAATAATCAGTAGGAGTGAACAGGCCTTTCTGCCTGTGTTACTGGAGTGTGGCTTACAGGCTCGCTCATATAAAGTTGTGCTGTTGTGTGCTTAAGTCACCCTTGGCCTACATCAAGTTTGTAAGATGCTCTGTGCATGTGTGTGCTGTGGGCATGTGTGCCTGGAATGGTATAATACATGGAAGACTCTGTCTTCCATGTTATGAAGACCCAGGGCTGACTGTAGGAGCATGAGGAGGTAGCGGAATCCCCCCAGAACGATTTGTGGTTTGCTGCATGTTGCTGAGAGCTGGGAAGCCACTGGAGGAAGGAAATCCAGGCTCTGTCCTGCAGCTCAAAGGGTGCTCTTTGATTCGGGGTGAGGTCACTGAAAAGGGCCCTGGGCACATCTCAGGAAGGAGATGGGGTTGATTAGAGAATCATAAAGATTAGCGCTGGGCCCCCGGGGTAAACGTTTGATGCACATATCACTGAGTCTTACATCCAGGTGTCAACCTCTAGTCACTCCCATGGCATGTGTTGTGGGGCTTTGATGTTGCTTCTGCTGTGACCGGCTGCTTCTGGAAGAAGAACAGGACAGATGGGTTGGCACTTCAAAAGGAAACAGATTCCCAACAAAAACCTCAAGACTCAGACCTTAAATCACATTTGGTGTCTGGAAATGGACAATAAGAATGGGAGCTCTAGGCCCCTTAACTGTTTAACTGTCATGCAGCCTAGGAGGAAAAGCGCTGCAAGACTTCTACCTGTGACCAGGACTGGGACGACTGTCTGCAAGACTTCCATCTGGGTGAGGGTAAACCCCCCAGGGAAATACAAGGCCACCTGCTCCTGAAGCCTGGAGCACCCGTGCCTGCCTGCCCACTTGCCCAGACCAGCGTGCCCTGTGAATAGGAGGAGAGAGCTTGAATGGAGCGAGGCCCAGTGGGAGTGGATCCCAGTAGGGAGGTGTGAGGAGATGGTTGCTGCACTGATTTGGTCGTCACCCGTAAGCAGATTTAAGCCGGTGACCCGTAGGCCAGAGGGGCTGCTGCGAAGTATCCGAGGTTGCACTGATCGAACTGTCGCACATGTGCAGAGTGAAGTTGGCAACCCCAAATACCAGAGGTGGTCGCTGTGAAGATTGCATGACTGCTGTGCCGATCGACCCGTAGTCCATGTTCCAAGTGAAGTCAGTGACCCTGTTTGCCAGAGGTGGGCCGCCATGAGTACTGCATGACTGCTGTGACGATCGGGTTGTAGCCCGTCTCTGGAGCGAAGTTGACAACCCTGCATGCCAGAGTGAGCCACCATGATGAGGAAGTTACTGATGCGCCAATCGGGCCATCGCCGTGTAAGGAGTAAGGTAAGTGACCCAGTATGACAGAAAAGGCCACATTGAAGAACAAGGAAGTTTGCATGGTTCTGTCGTTGTCGAGAGGGGAGATGCCGAAGTTACCTGTGCATGCCTGAGCCCCAAGTGAGGACCGAACGTACCTGCACACTAGAGACCAGGGACACCCAACCGCTGCCCCTGTCAATCCCCTTCGGCTGCACCCCTCTACGATGTCAGAAAGTGAAACACTCACATAGACTCTGGTAACTCCTGCAGGAGTTGGCAAGACTGATCGCAGGGCCAGAATCCCTCGGTAAACCTTTTTAAGTGCATGGGGCTTCAGAACCTGCAACACTTTGACTTTGGAAAAGTCAGAGTGGGACTCCTGAGACTCAGACTACTAGTGAGGGTTAACCTGAATGCTGTCTATAGTGAATGGGGAATGACCACTGATATTAGTGAAAGGGAATTGTGTCTAATTGATCTACTTGTCGAACCCTAGAGCCCTGAACTAAGGTACTGTGTATATTGTTTTAATATGCACTTTTTTACTTTGTGTTCATTTTTATAAACACTCCTTTTTTCAGTAAAGCAAGTATTTGACTGGACCATAATTTATTGTCTCGATTAAATGAATTTTGAGTTGTGAGCCTGTGTTCACTACCCCTGCTTCCATCACCCCCGAGAAGCCTTGCATTGCTCAGTGCTAGGGCCGGTTTGGGAACACAAACCAGCCCTGGCAATTCAGCTGAACCGGCCCCATGGGGGGGAGGGTGTTAATGAGACTCATTGCTGCTGCCCTAGCACTGATGCAGGCCTCTGTAGCACTGCTGCCACTTTTGTTACATGGGGACGATATTGCAGCACTGCTGCAAAACCAGCCCCCAGTAACAAAACCGGCCCCAAACACTCGAAAACAGGCGCCCACCCTTCTGGCCCACCAGGAAAATTCCTGGTGCCCGCTTTGGCCAGTCTGGCCCTGCTCAGTGCACACTACTACTGAGAGTGCTGAAGGGGTACTTGGCTCAGTTGCTTTGGATCCAAAGTAAGTCAGTCTGCGGTACATCAGCAGTAAAAGGCCCCAACCCCCACGTTTGGCCCTAGTAGCTCCTGCTTGCCCTGTGGCCTTTTGAAAGGGGCTTTGACAGTTGTGGTGTAATTGTATGGAGTGTGATGCGAGACAAGTGATGAGGGTACATCGTGCTGATAGTCTGTAGGGAGTGATGAGAGGCAATGGCAGTGCGATGGGATATGAGTTTGGTATGGTGTATCACTGCAGCCATGTGATGTGGTTATGTTGTGTGATGGTGTAGGTTTATATTTTTTATACTACGCAGTGTGTAGGATGGATTGGACATGATATTCAGTTGGGTGGTATAAGGTTGTAAGAGAGGATAGATAATACTATGTTGTGCTGTGACACTGGGAGATGCGATTTGGCCCTGTTAAATATTTTCAAGAAGAAATATTATCCAAACAGTTTTAGAGTATTCCATCTTTGTTTACATTCGTATATCACTGGTTCAATTAGTAAATCCCAATTCTGTGTTAATAGATGCAAATACGGGTCTTCATTTGTTAATGACATTGATAAAGAAGGTTACAACTTCTGGATTGGCTGCATCCCTCTTGTTGACAAATTGGGGGCCTTATTTATGAGGCTTTGTGACACTTGTATGGTGCTGTTGCGTCACTTTTTGTGACGCACCAGCGGCGTAAAAGATGCACCATGTAGCGCCCTACTTACAAAGTGCCGCATCTAAGCGGGGCTTTAGGTGTGGTTGGTGGGAGGGGGGGGGGAAACAGACACGAGGGTGAGATTAATCAGGGACGGGGTGTGTGGGGGATTGAGATAATACTGAGCGTCCGTGTGCTGCCTGCACTAAGAGAAATGCAATAAAGAAAGTACTGCTTACAGACCAGGGGCCAGATGTATCAAAGGGTTTTGCCCATTCTGTGTCTATGGGGAAATGTGTTGATACATATAGCCCTAAATAACAGGTATTGTGTAATAACTGAAGTAAAGGGGCAAGTCACCATGGGAGTATACAAATAAGTCAAGTCAAAGAATTCTTTATTCCGGCCTTTGAGGCCATAAAAGCACAGATAAAAAGTATGGCACAATTCATACATTTAAATTTCCTAGAGATAAAGTGCAGGTGCATTAAAATATCAAAACTTCTGAATAAAAGTTTTAAAATGTAATAAATATTTAAAAATACACATTTGTAACATTAAAATATGAAAAAAAAGTGAGGATGGATAAAAATCAGTAATCACAGAGATGGGATAAAATGATCGAATTGGGCAAGACCTAACTTTAAAATGGCTCGACGTACACACCACATAGAAAATAAATATCGAGCGACTGAGTACACAATAGGCATGCTAGTACCATATTTTAGTATCCTGTAGGCCTCCGCACAATTGTTTGTTCTGAGATTCCTACATAGCTGTAGTAACCATCAGTGTCTCGCCTTCTTGTATGCAGGGCAAAAAAATAATACGTGTTGGTCCGTCTCCGATATATTATTGCAGACCGTGCAACCCTGGGTCAGAGTATCCCCCCAGTTGTTTGTAAGGGCACGTAATGGCTATACTCTGTGCCTAAATTGTAAATATAGATTTTTGGCCAGTGCAGGCTGGATGACATCAAGAGCAGGTTCTAACCTATATTGCTCTGTAACCTCTAGGAAGGTTGCATAGAAGTCATGAATATACTACATGGCCGTCGACTTAAAAACTGATTACGTTCAGCATTCTATTCCTTTTTTAGGTTGTGCCTTCTCATCGGTGAACTCTTTTGTATTTAATAAGTCTTAAAAGGGGGCTCTTATCAGTTCCCATGCCAAATTCCTGTGTTCATTCTTTTTTGTGTAGAATCTTTTTTTTTGTTAACTTCCCCTGACTGCAGGCATTTAGGATACTTCTACGAAAGCACTTTGATTATGCCCCATTCACTGTAAAGATAAGATCTCTTACCACGGAAAAGGTAGATAGCTTCTAACAGTATGCTGGAATGCTTACTTTTTATTACATAGTTGTGTAAAGCAGATCTTTTAGACTTAGAACATTTGTGGCATTTCCTATTCATGCGTCAGTATTGTTCTTTGCACTTTGTAGGTATTATCAGATTGATTTTTTCAACTTAATCTATTTGGTCATTAAGATCAAATTCTAATGTTGTAATAAACATTGCATAGTAAAAATAAATTTAATATACAGGAGCTATGCTATATTTTACTACTAAAACGCCAGCCACAGGTGCAGTTACCTTGCAGACAACAGGGTCAAGATTTGAATGGTGCAGCAGGTGCAGTGGCGCTGGGGCCAAAAGCTTTAGGGACCTCACTAAAGCCAGATTATAGCCAAAATTTAAAACAAAACAGGCAGTTGCAAGTGTAGTTACCTTGCAGACAACAGGGTCATGATTTCAATGGTGCAACAGGTGCAGTGGCACTTGGCCCGAAAGTTGTCAGAACTCGTCTAAACACCTAATATTGCTATATTTTATTATTAAACAGGCAGTCACAATTGCAGATACCTTGCAATTGAAAGGGGGCTTGATTTAAATGGTTCAGTGGCACCGGGGCTAAAAGTTGTCATAACTCCACTAAACACCAAATACTGCTATATTTTACTTCTAAACAGCCAGTCACAATTGCAGTTATCTTGCAGGCAACAGGGTCATTATTTGAATGGTGCTGCAGGGGCAGTGGCACCAGGCCCATGGGTTATCAGAACTCCTCTAAACACCTAGTATTGCTATATTGTACAACATAACAGGCAGTCACATGTACAGTTATCTAGCAAGCGCTAGGGTCATGATTTCAATAGTTCAGAATGTGCAGTGGCACTGGGACCAAAAGCTACAGGCACCCCATTAAACATGATTATTGCTATATTTTACAACTAAACAGGCAGTCCCAACTACAGTTATTTTTCAGGCACTAGGGTCATTATTTGAATTGTGCAACAGGTACAGTGGTAACGGGCCAAAAAAGTTGTCAGAGCTCACCTAATATTGATATATTTTACTACTAAAGAGGGAGTCAGAATTTCATTTACCTTGCAGTTTAAAGCGGCTTGATCTAAATGGTGCAGCAGGTGCAGTGGCACTGGGGCCTAAAGATGTCATAACTCCAGTAAACACCAAATATTGCTATATATTACTACCAAACAGGCAACAGGGTCATTATTTGAATGGTGCAGCAGGCACAGCGGCACCGGGCCCAAAGTTGTCATAACTCCTCAAAAACACCTAATATTGCTACATTTTACAACTAACAGACAGCCATAAGTGCAGTTATCTAGGAAGCACTAGGGTCATGATTTCAGTAGAGCAGCAGGTGCAGTGGCACTGGGACCAAGAGCTTCAAGCACCCCACTAAATATCTAACATTGCTATATTTTATTCCTAAATAGCGACCACAAGTGCAGTTACCTTGCAGACAACAGGGTCATGGTTTAGATTGTGCAGCAGGTGCAGTAGGACCAGGTCCAAAAGTTGTCAGAACTCCTTTAAACACATGATTGTGCTATAGTTGACTACTAAACAGGCAGTCACAATTGTAGGTACCTTGCAGTTAAAAGGGTTACTGTGGTCAAAGGCTCTAGGGGCCCGCTAAGCTCAGATTATTGCTAATCTTACTACTAAACAAGATAGTCACATGTGCATTTATCTAGCAGGCAACATGGTCATGATTTGAATGGTGCAGTAACCCCAGGATCAAAAGCTCTAGGCACCCCATTGAACACCTAATATTGCCATATTGTACTACTAAACAGGCAGTCACAAGTGTACTTACCTTCTAGACAAGAGGGTCATGATTTGAATGGTGCAGCAGGTGCAGTGGCACCGGGCCCAAAATGTGTCATGACCTCTTCAAAACACCTAATATTGCTATATTATACTTCTATACAGGTTGACACAATCGCAGTTACCTTGCAGTTAAAAGGGGCTTAATTTGAATGGTGCAGCAGATGCAGTGGTACCGGGGCCAAAAGCTCTAGGGACCCCACTAAATGCAGAATATTGCTAAACTTTTCTACTAAACAGACAGTCATAAGTGCAGTTATCTAGCAGGCACCAGGGCCATGATTCCAATGGTGCTGCAGGTGCAGGGGCACCAGGGTCAAAAGCTCTAGGGACCGCAAAAAACGCAAAATACTGCTAAACCTTTCTACTAAACAGGCAGTCACAAGTGCAGTTATCTAGCAGGCACTAGGGCCATGATTCCAATGGTTCTGAGGGCATTTACACCGGGGTCAAAGCTCTAGGAACCCCTCTAAACACCAAATATTGCAATATTTTACCACTAAGCAGCTAGTTTCAAGTGCAGCTACCTTACAGGAAATAGGGTCATGATTTGAATGGTGCAGCAGGTGCTGTGGCACGAGGCCCAAAACTTATCAGACCTTCTCTAAACACATACTATTGCTATTACATCAATTAATTATTATTATTTGCCTCTTTAATTACATTTTTCATAAATTTGCTAACACTTACCTTCACTATACCACTAGTAAAAGCACAGTATATTGCCTTTTT
The DNA here is from genome assembly GCF_964204655.1 of Triturus cristatus. Classification (NCBI taxonomy): domain Eukaryota; kingdom Metazoa; phylum Chordata; class Amphibia; order Caudata; family Salamandridae; genus Triturus; species Triturus cristatus. The sequence continues at coordinate 21,928,047 of NC_140584.1, forward strand.
GTACATAACTCTAACAGAATTTCTGTAACTTATATTGTCCTTCTACTCAGAAAGCAACAATTTACAACAAAAAACGCTGATTATTAATCTCATAGGTGAAACCTAATGCATTTCCCAGTGCTTGTTCCTTTTGACTTCTCCAGGTCTTATCGCGCTTGCGCGAAGCTCGTGTGGGACACTTCAACTGTAATTCACCTCAAAGGAGCAGTGTCTCGTCTTCACGCCCGCCATCAGCCAGCAATTTCTTATCAGAATACTCCTCCTTTTTAGTTCCGCCTATTTTCATAGGCTGGTGTCCACACCCCGGTGGTTTCTCCTCGTTTTGTCGTTTACTCACTTCCTGTAACACTCGAGTGTCCTAATGTTCCCAGTGGAGATTCTTCCCGTGGAGAAAAGCGGTCAGTTTTCCAAGCTGCCTATTTTTGAAAATCTCCACAACAATTTATAATTCAAGATTTCAAGTAAGGTTACTAATGCTTTTTTTACAGAGACAACGAAAAAACGTATTGTGTGACAAGGAAAGTAGAGGCAACACATTGAAGTTTTCTAAAGCCATAATTTCTTCACGCACAAGTGAAAGCGTCTCCAGATCCAGTATAAAATAGTAAAATATTTTTACCAGAGTAAGAGTTTATTCTTCAACAACTTTCACAAAGTTATTTTTACCCAAAGAAAGTAACCTAAGAACTACATGAGAGAGGGGCTAATACTTAAAGGGTCCTAGGTATATTGTGGATTGTTTAGCAACACTATTATGATAATATATTGTGAAAAGAGATATGTTCATTGGGTATAGTGCTTATGATTGTTAGCCTCTTTTAGGTGTCTGCTTTATTACACGACTCCGAAAAGAGAAAACACACAAGAAGAGGATTGAGGCATAGCTAGAAGGCAGCAGCAGCAACCCAGGCAAGCTTTTTCTTTTCTCGCCCATGTCCCCTTCCCCCTGGTGTGTGCAGGCAGTTGGTGATCCATACATTTTGCTGTAAACATTGGAGGGCATCGGGAGGAAATTAATCTGCGCCTCTGGAATCAGTTGGCATCAGGAATCAGACTTTGGAAACTGGACCCAAAATATCTAAAAGGGAATACAATGGGAATATTCAAGGAATGCGTACATTCATTTTGTACGAATAGAAATGACTGTGCCCTCTCTGCACTTCATTTCTACCTAATATTTATTTGGCCTCCTCAATAGAATTTTTTAGATTAATATTATGATTTTGACAGTGCTACATCACATTTGAGGTTAAGTAAGGAGGGTCTGTAAGTTAAATGGAGTTCTGAATTGACAGGTCCATGACCTTGCATGGTCCAAATTTTCAATCAAATCCACAAACAATTTGAAAAGCACTCTTTGAAAATCTTTGATGGTTGCACGTTTCCATTTGTACATCTGGAAAACTTTTGTGAATTCCTAATTGTTAGACCTGGCATTTCTTGGCATGCAGATCGAACTCCTCGCGGTTGAAGTTAGGAGCACTGGTGTCGGCAGACATCGGGTGCTGCGGTGCGAAGTGCAGCAGTGCAGTGTGCGATGCACTCAGGTCGCAGTGCGAGCAGCGGCTCGTGGCAGCGTCAGATGGTGTCGTCGGTGAGACCATGGTCACGGTGCGAAGTGATGCGGTGCTCGTCGCGGTGCTGGCAGGTGACGATGCAAGCTGCGTCGTCGTCGCTGCTGAAGCGCTGTGGTTGGCTGACGAACTGACGATGGCGCCGGCGTTTGTAGGCCAATGCTGCGGTGCGGGATGAGAGTGGTGCATCGTGTAACTTTACGAGCGGTGCCCTCGAACCACGGTGCAAGCAGTGCCGTCAATTTTGGCCTGGATCGGCGTTGTTTGGGATACCAAGGCGGCGTCGGGAAGCGAAGCAAAGCATTGTGCGGTGCGAACCGCGGCTTGGTGGCGGCATCAGCAGGCAGCATCGGTGAGGCCAGGGTTGCGGTGCGGCATTGCATCGGTGCCCTCTGCGGTGACTTCAGGACACGGAGTCGGCAGCGGCGTCGTAGACAGCGTCGGGTTGCTTTTTCTTCTGTTGCAGCACAAAACACACAGTTCACAGTGCTGAGGGCAGAACAACTTGAAGTCTTTGCTGTTCCTGAGACTTCTTGAACCGGGGGCAAGCTCTACCTCAAGCCCTTGGAGAAACTCACAAAAATAGATTGCAGAAAGTTCAGTCCAGTCCTTTCCCTGCTCAAGACAGAAGCATCCACTGCAGGCCAACACAGCAAAGCACTCAGCAAAGTGGTAGTCCACAGTCCTCACAGCTTCTCAAGCTCTTCTTCTTGGCAGTTTTCTTGGTCCAAAAGAGTTCTAAAGTTCAGGGGTCTGGGCCCCAATTTTTATAGCCCAAAATTGTTTGTCCTCTCGGGCAGAGAGTGTCTGTGCCGACTCAAAACCAGTTCTGCCCTCTCTGGTGTGGCTTTCTGGCAGGAGATGGAGACAGCCTTGTCACAGGCAGACCAGGCCCATTCAGGCAATCTCCTCTCCCTCCTTTAAATGCAGCCCAAGTCTATTCAGCCCTTTCCTGACCCACCTAGACTATCTGGAGCCACGGCTCCTCCCCAGCCCCTGTCATCCAAAACCCAGACAGTCAATCCACAAACCCAGCAGAGGCCTACTGGATGGCTAAGCAAGAAAATACCTACTTTCTAAAAGTGGTATTTTCAAACACAGAATGTAAAACTCATCTTTTCTAAAAGATGCATCTTTAGATTCTGAGTTCAGGCGTACTAAACTTTATTTTTCCACCTAGTTCCCAGGGCCAGTTATGTTTATAAAATGTTATAAACAAACTCCCAATTCTGTCCTATGGGAACAGGTAGCCTTGCAATAGTGAAAAACGAAGTTGGCAGTAATTCTATCAGGACATGCCACACACGCAAAGGCATGTCCTACATTTCACATACACTGCACCCTGCCCACAGGGGTACCTTGGGTCTACCTTAGGGGTGACGGACATGTAAGAAAAGGGAAGATTTGGGCCTGGTAAGTGAGTACACTTGCCAAGTCGATATGGCAGTCCCAGACTGCACACAGGCTCTGCAATGACAGTCCAGAGTTACATTTACAGGCTGCTTGTTTGGGTGGCACAATCCAGTGCTGCAGCCCACTAGCATCATTTGATTTACAGGCCCTGGCACACTCAGTGCGCTTTACTAGGGACTGACAAGTAAATCAAATATGCCAATCATGGAACACCAATCCATAACACAATGTACAACAGGAGCACTTGCACTTTAACCTCTTGAATGCCCATGACAAGATGGTCTCGTCATGGGCCGCGGTTGCGCTGTGCCCATGACGAGACTATCTCGTCATGAGTCCCGCCCGCTAATGAAACGCCCGGCACAGGGCGTGGAAAGGGCGGGGCACTCAAGGGGTTAACACTGAACAGCAGTGAGAAAGTGTGCAGAGACACTAAGCCAGCAAAAACAGAGTGAAAACCGGAGGGTCAGAAAGCAAAATCTCAGGCGAAACACGCCAAGTCTAACAGGTGGGCTGAATGTTTATTTCTACCTGCGGAATTGGCGAAAATTTGGTCACCCGCATTACTCTTTAACACAAAGTTCTGGCCAAATTCCACCAATTGCACTGTGGTGGAATTTTCCACCCCGAGGCTCCAGAAAATGCAAGCTGGTGAGTGCAACTGAAAATTGGCTTCCCATAGTGTAAATTTCTAATGCTGGTGTGAGCAGTCGTGACAGAGAGCGGCAGTTTGAGTAGATTTGCTGCCACTCAGTAGATTTTCTACTTGAACGGTGGCAAAATCAACTCAAATGGCCGCCCGCCCTTCGGCAACGCAGGGTGCCGTACATGGTTTCAGTGTTGCTCGTGCTACCGGTGCTAAATTGCAATGCTAGCATTACGAGCTTCATATTTTCTGCCCAATGGCGGACCATCATGGAATCTCTCAGAGTTTTTATGTAACTCCGTGGGTTTCGCCCACCCTACTCTTATGACCTTCCTCACATTCTCTTTTTTGGACCAAACAAGTAGATTCTAAATATTTGTCTTGATAAAAGCCAGTAGAATACCTGTTGTGTTTTTTCAATTGCATCAACATATACAGTCAGCAGTGAAATTGTATGAGCTGCAGTGTGGAACGAAGCTACCTGTTGGAAAAGAAGGGTTTGTGTTTCACATGGGTTTGTCTTGTAAATAGATATGAACACAGCCCACATAAAAAGTCATCAAATTAGCTCTTTCACAGGGTTCCTAAACTGACCAGCACCACTGAGTTTCAAACTTGCAAATATTCCACCAATGGGGAGAGTCCACTGCATTACATAAATGATGAACATGCTTGTATTCTCAACCTGAGAAGCAGTCGGGGCTAGAACTGAACAAGGGGGGCGGGGAGTCTGGGTGGCGGCGCGGGGGAATTAAAAAAGAAACCTCACTTACCTTTAAGGGCCGCCAACTCTCCTCCATTGCCGTCTCTCGTCTGCTTGGTCCGGTGAGAACAGGTAGCACTAACAGGCTCCCCTAGTTAATCACAACGCTGCAATGCAGAATTATGATTGGTCTGAGTGCCATTGTCCGGTGCTCAGACAGGCAGTGGGAGCCTGTGCATTTCTCCCCCCCAGGCTGTGCATTACAGCCTGGCGAGGGAACATGCTAAGTGCACATGACGGTTTGGCCGGAGAAACCGTCATGCACACTTAAGTGCACATAATTCCACCTCCCGTGGCTGACAGCCAAGCCCCACCGCAAAACCTGCTTCAGAGCGGAAAAATAAAATGATAACAAGATTGTGTTATTATCATTTTATTTCCCCTTCTTTGAACTACTAAAAGCAGTTGGGCAAAGCTCCTCCCCCTTAGCGGAGTTGTCACACAGCCTTGAAGTATATTAACTGGCTGCCTATTAATAAAAATGTCGCAGCACGGAAAGCAGCAGGAGACCAGCCACGGACTACTGACCCCAGGAGACAGCGGGGGCAACCAGTGAGAAGCGAAGCCCTCCCTTTCCGCCTCCATCAGCATTTGTGACCTCGCGCCTCCCGCTTCGTGGGAGACGCAGCACGGATAGCAGCAGGAGACCAGCCACGGACTACTGACCCCAGGAGATAGCGGGGTCAACCAGTGAGAAGCGAAGCCCTCCCTTTCTGCCTCCATCAGCATTTGTGACCTCGCGCCTCCCGCTTCGCGGGAGACGCAGCGCGGAAAGCAGCAGGAGACCAGCCACGGACTACTGACCCCAGGAGACAGCGAGGGCAACCAGTGAGAAGCGAAGCCCTCCCTTTCCGCCTCCATCAGCATTTGTGATTTTCCGCCCAGGGCCTCATAAGAGAACCACGTCATCCCTGTCCCGCGGGACGTGCCGGGCGAAGCCCGGGCCAAGGGCGGGCCAGTTTGTGCCCGTTAGAGACCGGAGGAGGACGGGACGGGGCACCTCTCTGAGGTGTGCTCAACAAGGTTAGTGCTTCACAGCTGGGAACTGTTGACGACCAAGGGTGTGGTTGAAGACCGGGGCAAGCAGTGTAAGGATATCTGTACATCACGGTATCTCCTTGTTTATTAGCAAGTATATTTGTCTATGGCCCAACAAAAAAAGATCACCGGAGGCTCTGTCCTGGGCACTTTAGACCAGTTCATCATACGTGCATCATCGGCACTGGAGAGAGAAATAGTCCAGACTGAAAAGAGACTCTCTATGGATCCAACATTTGAAAGAAGGTCTTCTCTGGGCAATTTGGCGCTGGCAAAATCCCCCCATGACACTCTTGCTGTTCCTCTGAATATAGTCCCCGAAGTTACCCAAGGTTAAACCAGCGTAACATCTGTGATTAGTTGTTCTAATCAAGTGGGGAGCGCTAGTAGGGGCTCTATAATAAATCCAGTGGACAGTAGCACCCTGACTGAGCCCACACGAAGATGCATGCATACTCGTAGCGCAAACTCTGCTTCTATAAATCGGTCAACAATGGAATTAAAGAGGAAAAGGGTAGATGTACACCATAAGGGAAGGAAAACAAAGGCAAAGAAGCATAATTCGGAGATGGATGATAATGGTCCTCCAGCCAAGACTACCCCCGAAGTTGCTCCCCTAGTGGTGGGTTCTGCCGCCCCTACAACAAGTCTTAGGGAGGAGACATCATTCAGTTGGGGAGAGGACATGTGGGACAAAATGGAAAATCTGTTTATAAAATCGTGTGCTCCCATATATGAAAGGCTGGACAAAATAGATCTTAGGTTGAGTATCCTCGAGGCTGAAGTATTGAGGGTTCAGGGTAGAGGGGCCCCAATACTAGGAGCAAAGGGATTAGAGAAGCAGGGAAGGCCACCAACAGAACCCGTAGCTGGGATATTCCCAGCTATTCGGGGCGAAGCTGGAATGTTGGGTCATGGCCATTCACAGATAACTCATTTAGTCCACCAGGGTTAGGATAGAGGTCTAACGCCAACAGGAAGTGAACAAGCACTTCAACAACGTGCAAGGGGGGAGGGACCTTCTAACACTACCTCGACTACGAACCTTCCCGAGACAAATATCACACCTTCAAGAGACCGACTGCGGAAAATCACACCATGTATTAACCTTCCCCCGGCCTGTGCACCATATGTGGCAATATTAGTGGGGGTACCAGTATTAAGATCGGGCCAATGGGAGGACTACCCCGCCTTGAAAAGAAAGTGCATACAGTGGTTGAATGCAAACCGCCTGCTACCCCCTACGGCATCGGCCGAGATTTTATTTGCCCGAAGGGTAGTGTGGGTAGGGGGTAGGAAAAAAAACCAGATCGGGGTGATTGTATAATAATTAACTTCAAGGATACCAGAGCTGTTGCGCACATATGTGGGTGGGTGCAGGAAAGGCCCAGGCCCTAAATAAATGTTGTGCCCCTCGATTACTTCTATCCGGAGGGGAATATGGCCCCAGGATATGATCGACCAAGAGTAGGGGGGGTTTCTACAGGAAATACCTGGGGCATTGAGACCAGGTATAGGTATGATGTACTTTCAGGGCTCGAGGAATGTGATTGACGCCAGCCATCTCAGGTACAGACCAGAAAAATGGTTGGCCGTCACATATCTACGATGGAGGGTACAGGGATAGATAGAGGTTCTCAAAAAGATCTACTAACTGGTTTGCATGTCCAAGCTCCTGGGGGAACACAGACATTTCATGTGCTACCAGATCCCGATGTCGAGAATGTTAACTCACTGCCTATTACTAGGGTGGGTGGACTAGATTCCCGAATAGATTCAGGGACAAACATGAGCACAGTACGGCTCCAAACCATGGACCGGGATGTTATTTCAGAAATCCCCCCCCCCCCCCTTTTCGAGCGATCTGTCCTTGTTGTCCTGGAACATCGCTGGTTTATGCTCCAAGATATCACAGAAAGAGTGGTCTGATTTAATCGAGGGACACGATATATGTTTGTTCCAGGAGACGTGGGCAGTGCATCATGTTTTTTGCCAGGGCTATTTGAACTTCTACATTCCCGCAGAGAAGAAAGATAACGGATGGCCAGCGGGTGGTTTGGTAATTTGGGTTAGGCAGGCGTTGGCCTGCACCGTATCACAACTAACTACAGTAAGTAGTGATATTCTAGCCGTGAGAATGAAGATGGGGTCAGGGATACGAGTAGATATTTATAATATCTACGCACGTGGACTTCCCGGAGGGCGTAGTTCTGAGGTAGTGACAGCAATGGAACTCATGCTAGAATCATCGCCTAGTAAAGTCTGGCCGATAATCGGGGGGGACTTCAACACTACGTTCGAGCCGATGGGGCCCGATGACGGGAGCCTCACGGAAGAGAAGGATCGTAAGTGGGGAATACCTATCCTCGAAATCCCGCCGATAAAAAGATGGACAGAGGCGGCTATCCATCTAAAGGGTCTATGTTTGGGCCTGCAGTTGAGGGCGGCTAATGGCCGCACTCTTTCTGACAGGACCGGGGCTGCAACTTTTGATAATGGGACCTCGTCAAGTCGTATAGACTACTGGCTGGTCAGCCTACACCTGTGGCAGTTTCTCAATGACATGGTTGTAATAAACTGAGTCGAAAGTGACCACAATCCACTTATTATGACCTTGGTGGGGGTGATACGTAAAATAATCCCCAGTAGGGACACTTTAGCTAATCACGATGTCGTAGTTAGCAATGATATGCGCCACCTTAAGTGGAACCATATCGTTGAGTACCCGGAGATAGTGGCCAAAATGGAACTCGAACTAAGCAATACCATGGGTGTATTAGGTACCAAAGATGACAGCCAGGAATGGAAGACGATGGTGATGGAGGAGCATATAGCCCTCTTTGATAGCCTGAAGTCCTATTTTCCTAAGCACGGTAGCACCAGGAAATCCAAAACAAAGAAATCCCACAGGTGGTATAACGAGGAATGCCGCCAGGCCAGGGTTGAGTTAGGATCTGCCTTAGGAAATAGAGATGGGGATAGAGTAAGGCTGGCAAGGAACAATTACAGGAAGGTAGTCGGAGATGCTAAAAAACAATGGGACCAGGCTAGATGGGGCGACCTACTGGAAGCGTGCAAGGATACAAATCCGAAATTATTCTGGGATAAATATAAATGGGAGAAGGGCGGATGCCCAGATCCCCCACAGAACAACGTTGCCCAGGAGCACTGGGTAGAGTTCTTTAAACCCCAGTATGCACCATCAACAGACAAATCGGATAGTAGACCCCTTGACGACAAACCCTTTACTAATTGGGTATTTACTTTAGGCGATGTGGCTAGGGCATTAGACACAGTGACACCTGGCAGAGCTGCGGGGCTCGACTGTGTACCCGCCGATGTGTTTTTGCACAATAAACCGCTGTGGTGTAGTTATATATGCACTATGGCCAATGCAGTTGCATGCGGTGCCCCAATCCCGTCCTCATGGAAGGGAGCGGAAATAATACCGGTTTACAAAAAGGGCGATAAATCGGTGGCAGGCAATTACAGGCCGATCATCCTTATAGATTCCATCCAAAAGGTCGTAGGGCGGTTGATTCTGCATAAAGTACAGTTATAGATAGACGAACACCATATACTCACCCCATTGCAGGCAGGGTTTCGCCCTCTTATAAGTACAATAGATCAGGTATTCCGTTTTATGACAATTTACTGGAAGACTGTTCTACTGGGCAGGGGAGCATTGTATGCAGTATTCGTAGACATGAAGGCAGCGTTCGATACTGTGCCACGCTGCAAGTTGTGGCACGTATTAGGAGAATTGGGCATGCTCCTGGAGTTGCTGTCCCTAATCGTCCGCTTACATGAGGAAAACTATGCTTGGGTGCGGTGGCGATCTAGGGGTGAGGTTACGGAGACCTTTCCTGTTGGCAGGGGAGTGCGGCAGGGGTGTGTGCTTGCACCTACCCTGTTTTCACTCTTCGTCAATGGGGTGGCCGATCACCTGGCCCGGGTCCCCTCCGACGCCCCAGTACTATCAGGAGTCCATATCCCTGTCCTCATGTTTGCGGACGACACTAATTTCCTAGACACCCAGTGGCCTACAGAAAACTCTAGAGAGGTTTGAAGAGTTCTGTAGTATCCGGGGGCTAGAAATAAACACGGGGAAGACTAAATTCTTGTCTTTCAATGAACATAGATCCTTTCGGGGCAAACTTAGCATGAAAAATGTCATGCTAGAGCAAGTTAAAGCCTTTGCATATTTGGGCGTATCCTTACAGAAGGATATGAGTTGGAAACATCAACTCAACCTGACTGCTCTTAAATTTAAACAGCAGGTGGGGGTGCTTCTAGGGAAGTTTAGAACCTCCTATACGAAGCCCGTTACCCCGGTAATGGAAATTTATGGGCTAAAGGTTTTGAGCTCTGTTCTCTACTTAGCGGAGTTATGGGGATTCACGAACCTGAACCAACTGACTGTGGTCGAGAACTCATTTTTACGCAAAGTGGTTGGAGTCCCATTGAGTACCCCGATGTATCCTCTTCGGATAGACCTAGGCAGGACGGCTGTAAATGACTCCGCAAAGCTGCGACCATTATTATATTGGCGTAGACTTTGGTGCACAGAAGAACTAGAACACTACGCAAACGGTCTCAAGGACGTTATGGAAGCTGATACCTTCCATAAAATCCCTTGGCTAAAAGAAATCAGATCGCTCCTAGTGAGGATGGGCTTGAGCGAAATGTGGAACGATCCCCAAAATGCAGTTTTTCCCTCAAAAAAAGCATTGAAGAGCATGTATTGGGATTGGGTAATGGAAGAGGCTTGTATGAGCAGATCCACAAGGCACCTAACAGGCCTATTTCTAGAATTTAAACAAAGACCTGCACTAGAAAAATACTGGGATGCAATTATGAAACCCCATGATCGGAAATTGTACTTTCAAATGAGGATTGGCTCCCTTCCATTGAGGTCGTTCACAAGCAGATGGGTAGGGCCCGCAAAAGAAGTATGTCCATGGTGCCCAGATAACCAGGAAACTTTGTCATCTATTGTTTTTCTGTCCTATCTATACTGTACCACGAAGGGTATGGGTCATTCCCATCTGCAAATCACTGGGCTTTAGAAAGCACAAGGAAGCACTTAGAGTTCTTCGATCAGATGCGTCTCCTCATATTGCGATTGCTCTGGCCAAGTTCTTAGGCTGGGCATGGTCCATACGAGCTAAGGCGTTAAAACAACATCAACCTATTCCCTAAGAGATATTTGTTTACAGTTGGAAATAGTGGGGATGTGGAGGCAACCCTAATCTATGGTCTTGTACCCATGGGAGAGAATGCTTTTTATATTTTAGGATATGTCTGGGGTTTGTATCCAGATCATTCTTAGTATTATTCGACTAATGTTTTTTATTTAATACATTTTAAGATCTTTTATCATGTAAATAATAGCATTTATAGTTTTATATCTTAATCACATTGACATTGCCTAACTGGTGTAATGTGTTTTGATAAGCTTTTATGACAGAATTGTCGAATAAAGTTATTATTTGACTAAAAAAATAAAAATGTCAAGTTAAGGCTCTTTAGTTGATCCATACGACTTTTTACAAGACAGAGCTTTGTTTCACTTTGCTATTTTTGTTACTCCGTATTTCTAAGTACTGTCTCAAACTGCGGCTGCAGAGAAACAAAATATTTAGGGGAAGATATTTGCACATTCAGGGCTCCTCCCTTTGGAACACACTTCTCTTGTCTCTTTGCCTTTAGGAAGATACCAGAAAGTTCCAGAAAAAAGCTGACAACCTATCTCTCTCTTTAAACATGAATCTCAGCATGTATCACAAGCATATATGCGTGGTGGAAGTATTTGTGACATGGTTTGAGACCCACAGTGAAACTATGTGACCAGGTTGTCATCTCTATCTTCATCCACGGCGCAACAGAGCTATGTACATATCTACAACATCCCTAATCTATACGCACATCACTAGGCTGCTTTCTATTATAAAATATGAACATCCCGATCGATAAGCAGAGGAGGCACTTCCGCTGACACCGAGGGTCATTGCATGCTGAGATATCACCACGCAGTGGTCTGACATCTCGTGAGGGGTGTTCAGTCCCTGATCAAGACGGGGTCCTTCACTCTATCTCATCAGATAATGGGTTTGGATCATCCCTTGGGGGGATTCTTGGCTGTACGCTTACACACACTCTAGGTACACTTAGAGTAGGGTTCCCATATATACATTGTTTCAGCACCATGGTAGAACTATTGCTACTATTCACGCTTTTGGTGCTTATAATCACTTTTATCTGCTTCTGTCTATTAATCATTGCAGCACATGTATTGTATACAAAAATAACGTTGGTTCAATAAATATATTGAAAATGCCCTACTTTGCATTCTCTGTATACTTTTCTGTGAATAGGTAAGCACAAGTGACTGAGGGAAAGGTTCAGTTCTGTTTCCACGATCTCTGAGGGGTCAGAGTTGTCATGTTCAGTGGTTGCCAGAAACCATTTGCTCCCTGGTGGGTTAGGGGGGCTTACTGTGGCACTGTGAGCTAGTTGGTTTAATAGGCCAACATATCCTACGTGGGTGCCCGGAATCAGTCTTGATACCAAGCCCCTAGTTTATGTTCTCCAAATAATGCACAGATCCTATGGATTAGTAGGAACTCCATGACATGCGTCGCCAACGTTGGTTGGGTTTTTATTTAACTGTCAATCTGAGTAGTTCAGTCTTGCTTTCTCAGAGACCCCTACTAACATTTAAACTGGAGACATCGGAAGTGGGAAGGGAAAAAAATCCGTATAAGCTGAGCAGGTATTACCCTATGCATTGGCTGTAGGTTATTCAAGTTTGGAGGATTAGAAGTTCCCACATTGTGAAAACTATATTTCCAACAAATTCATTTAAATAAGATAGCTCTTCTCATCACACAATGTCCGTAAAAGGAGAGGCAGGTGAGGACATCGAAGAGGAGGTACCAGCTCTGAAAATAACAGAAAACTGCAGACAGGCACTTACTATAAAAACTTTTACATCATGGCCTCCCGGCAACGAGTGGAGATGTTACCTTCGTGGTTGAGGCACACAGACGTATTCATTACAGAGGTATTCTACTCTTGGGTTAAATTTCCGTCTGCAGATGCATGTACATAGATGTTTTAAACCTACATTGAAGATGAACCACCTGAGGGATATTTCCTATTCATGGACATAGAAGTCCCATTAACTTACCAAGAGCAATTTAATTAGTGTAAAGACGCCCTACCCAATACAATAGGAAAAGTGAGACTTGGTCTGCTCAGTAGAGACAAAGTGACCTGGCCAGTCTTAGCTTCATATACACTGCATCCAGACATTGGTGCTTTGTCAGCAGCAAGAATGCGTACACTCTATAGAGATTTAGTAAAAATGTACCGAAAACTCACACTACATGATGAGAACATTGACAGTTCAACTTGTGAAAGCTGTTCAGGCTGCACAACCTTAATTGGCTGCTACAGGCATTAGCCCACAAACGCAGAATGCCATTATGGGAATGATTCCCACCAGCCACAAGAAAATCCTATTCTGGATAGCACAGAAAACATCACAGCTTGAAGCAGTTTGTCCCCATATGGGCCCACAGGAAAAACACAGAATATTTAGGCTTTGCTTGCCAATGGGGATGACTCCCCTGATAGAAGATTGTGTCACTTGCGGTAGAAAAGACTTCTAAACCTCAATTTAACTCCAGCTTCATTTCCAAGCAACTCAAATGCGTTACCTGGTTGAATGGAACCGGCTAGAATCCGAAAAGCACTGACTCTTTCAAGATCAGGCAGTAGCTACCACGTCCCTTCAGAAGGTCTCCCTTCGAAAGGCGCACAGACCACCTAATCTCTACGCGTCATACATTACAAGAGTGTCCTTGGAGGCCTGGGATAGAACCAGCACTAAACATAACTTAACTACATTTCCCTCCCCCCTCACCCCAATCTGTGACAATCCGGACTTTCAACTGTTCATGGGCGAAGCGGTAGGTGCACACTGGCGCTCCACGGATTGCAAGTATCTGGGTCACCTATTCGATCTAGACGGGATCATCTAATTTCAACAGGTATAATCGGAGTACGGGAGTTCTGAAACTGAGAGACTACGGTATCTGCAGGTTCGACACTGGGCACTACATCTGAATATTTAAACGCACGCTCATTGACCTCTCTCTACATACGAAAAATAATGATAATAATAATCCGCATTTATAAAGTGCGAACAATCACCCGTAAGGGTCTCTAGGCTCTGGGGGCCGTCGGGAAGATTAGGCAAGCTATTGCCCAGAGTCACATGGTGCTGGGCTAATCTGCCGTTGGCGCCGGGGATTGAACCGTGATCCCCAGATTCCGGAGTCAGTCGCCTTGGCCGAGGCACCACACCTCTTCCAAAATGGCTTCTCACACGCACATCAGTCAGGAAACTCATCTCTGACTTGTATAAAATGCTACTAACCAGAAACATACATATGTACAGCGCCAGTCGGGCTTGCTGGGAGCGAGAGCTTGGTAGATCACTCATTCACAAAGAGTGGGAGGGGGTGTATTACAGAGCCCGCCACTCAACCTATCATACGGGACTGACCGAGACAATGACGAAAATAGCCACATAGTGGTATTACACCCATGCACGCACCCACTTAGCAGACCCACGATGGAGCGCAGATTGCTGGAGGGGATGTGGGAAAACCAGCACTCTGGTGCATATCCTCTGGGACGGTGAACATCTACAATCCTACTGTACTCAGGTTCTCGATGAAGTCAACTAGACACACAAATACTGAGGTTCCCCGCGTACGTTATACTGAGTCTCCCGAATTCCCTGACATATCCTCTCAAATCCAGAAGAGGCTGCCTAATCGCAATAGCTCTTGGCTCAGCAATTCAAAACATCCTGACTCACTGGTGCACACCCCAGACCCCCTCATTTATAGGCTGGCTGCAGCGACTATGGCATGTTTTAGGGATGGAGAAAATGGCTCTTACACTGGCAGGAAAAGGCGCTGCGTTCAGAGACATCTGGCAACCATTTCTGTCTCTTCTTGCCTCAGAATTTCGGGAAGTAACCTGCCCCGGGTATCTGAGACCCCTACGGCTCTCAGATCAACAGCAACTTAAACTGACTTTCACCTACTGGCTCTGGTCAGTACCCAGAACTCGCACTATCCTGATGAACGAGGGATGGGAGAGGGGGGAGGGGATAGTGTAAGTTTAATTTTTTATTTTTTGTAGATCGTTGAGTTGCTTGGAATCCCCAGCGTGGGCATTCTACTCACTTGTGGCTCTTACTGCCCAGGCTGTTCTAATTACCTTGGGAGACCAGTGTTGTTCATGTTTGATAAAATCTCAATAAAAGATTTAAACTATAAACCTCAATTTAAAAAGAAGATGGTAGCCGGGATTAAAATTAGAAATGCCGACGCTACTGAGGATTCTGCTTCTGAACGGGGAATGGGCAGTGACGATGTTAGACTGCGTGGTAAAAGTCTCAATAGCTCGCCAGAACCTGATACGTCATCTGGCGGCAGTAGAGCTGAATAAGCATATCACGGTGGAAACACCTGATACAAGAGTAAGTGTCTCATATCGTTTACACAAATTAATGTTCCAAATGGAGGGGGAAATACCCAGGCAAGTAAAGGGTCTTTTTTGGGAGAACTTGACATATGGTTACTACATTCTTTTGGCCGAAAAGGACTGGCCAACTGATTTTGTAGTGGATTGCCCAATGGTGGAAGAAGTTATTTTACCTGCCTTCTTCAAATTCGTACCAAATCAGTTAAAAATTCATACGTGTAGGAGTGGGCATTAGCACTATCTCCTGCACTTTACCGCAATCCTGTTGGGTGGGATGATGCTTCACCCCATCACGGAATACCATTAACATCTATTCCCCCAACTACAGATACATTACACAATAAAGCATGAAGCAAAGAAACAAGTAAGGGAGATCCTAGGTCAACTTGAATACCAGGTTGTGATTGAGAATTGCACCTCACCTAAGAATAATACCTTATTTCCGGTAATGAAACCCGATCATTCATATCGTCCAGTCTTAGATTACAGACATTTAAACTCATCCACACGTACATTGCAGTACAAAATGCACATTGTGCTGCACTAATGAATAACATTGTACGGAAAAAATACAAAACAAAACTAGATATCTCAAATGGATTTTTCTGCCAAAATATAGTGCCTGGGAGCAGGTATTTGACAGCAATCCCAGCACTACGTTCTTAACGCTAATTTTGTCGATTACCCCAAAGGTATAAGAATATCCTTGGGTTGTTTTCAGCCAGGGTAACAGAGTTACTTCCAAATTTTGTAGAGGATATTTATCTGAGGGACGATTAATTAATGGCTAGAGTGAACCATATAATCCTTGGGTCTGCTCACCTGGGTTACAAATTCAATAAAAAAAAAAATCAAAAATTGCCAACCTCAGTGTCCTATTTCTAGGGTACGAGTTGTCAAGTGAACGAAAAAGTCTGGCAGCACAGTTTTTAGAAAAATGTGCACTGCTCCAACCTCCAACGCATCTGATGAGACTATGATTCATTTTAGGAATTTGAATTTTGGCGGGACATTTATTTTGGATTATGCAGGAATGGTGAAACCTTTTTCTGACTTAATTAGACCTGATTTTTCAGTACATCATTGGACACTGGAACATACAGATTTTCTGTGTTCCGTACAAGCTGACATGAGAGCTTCTGAACATTTGCATATACGTGTTAACACAACTAAACTGGTGATCTGT
Source organism: Triturus cristatus (assembly GCF_964204655.1). NCBI lineage: Eukaryota > Metazoa > Chordata > Amphibia > Caudata > Salamandridae > Triturus > Triturus cristatus. The sequence goes on from NC_140584.1 coordinate 21,944,234, forward strand.
GTAGTCACTGGACCAACTGGGTACACATATATCACTTTCAATGAATGCGATACATTCCCTATTGCATACAAATCACATTTGTACACGAATGCTGAAATACGTTTTGCACCAACTGAGAAGATATTCACAGCTGTACAGACTACTGTAGTGAGAGAGAGCAAGAAAACAAAAATCCTGTGGACGTATTATTTCTCCAAATCTCTTTAGATGAACCCTTTTAACTCATAAAGAGGGTATAGTGTATTTATTTCACTTATTACTTTCAGCATTAGTTAGAAGACAAACATACAAAACATTAACTCATGTCATAAGAACAAGACATACATTGTGATTTAACATTTCATTAAATCATAAGTACCAAACAAATACATAACAACTAATTCAACATGAATGACCAGTCCTTAAATAAGAAAAGAAACAATAGCGGTGCAGACTTTTTCTCAAATTCTATTACTGCAACCTGCTAAAACTAGCTAGTCGACAATGATTTTGCAACAGGCCGAATGCCTTCTTTGCACACTATCATTCAGTGGGGTTGTTGTGGTTACGGCTAGCTGTATGTGGTCGACGCGTTTCTGAACCCTGTATTCGTTTTGGGGTTCTCTTCAGGACCAGGACTTAGTCGAACTCTACAATATAATAAAATATTGTGAAGTTGTGAGTGTAATTTATAGACTTATATTAAAACCTACTGCATATCGTTCCTTTTTGGGGTCTAATCTTACCTTTTGGAATAGAGAGTTCTGACAATCAATAACCCAATGGAAAGCACTGTTCAATGTATTAATCTGAAAAAGCAATAGAGTTGACAATGTTTGGATGCACTCTAACGAATATGCACACTTTATATGCACTGCTTAGCCCACGTAGTGGGGTCTGAGAAACTGTATACAAAAGAGTTGCCAAGTTCTGAGATCTGGAATAAACTTGCCTTGTGTCTTCTTTTCTTTTTCCACAAGCCGGTAAATCCCTGTTGTGTGCAATGTACGATTTTTAGATTCAAACGTGGAAGCAAAGGAATTCACTCCGCATGATGTGTCTTAACCTGCCAATACATAAATGTTTGGAACGCAATATAAGAACTTTTATTAAACCTGTACGATGTCGACATAAATCAAAAGGGACACGGGTGAAAAAAAGAGACTCACTTGAACGTGTGAGCCAAAATTTGCGTTCAAACGCGGCAGAGAGGCAGACGTCTCTTCTTTATGTGACTTTGTCTTCTGTAATTTAAAGAAGATCGAGAACTTTGTATAACCAACGTGAAACAATGTTGTGCTCAGGTGTGAAACGCGAGCTTACATGCTCAGTTCGTACTGCTGCCGTTGCTACACAACTCGCTAAAGTACAAAGATAGACGGACTAACTGTGGTTGCAGTTAATGCCACGCGCAATGGAACAGCCCTGCCAAAAGGCTTTCCACGCAAGTAATCCTACAAGTTAGATGCACAAAACATTCCGTACGGTCAAATTTCAGGAGTGGGGAATAGAGTTAACCCAAACATTGATCACAGATTAGGACTAATACTAGCTGCACATGAGGATCTGGGTTCCACTCACGCAGGGATTACTGCTACAGTTTCATTAATGAAGTACCGCTATTAGTGGCCAGGTCTATCAAAACAGCCCAAGGAATTTTTCCTTAAATGCGACATCTGCCAACAGATGAAAGGCTCCACTGTAGCACGTCCAGCACAGACACCTCTACTGATCTCAGACAGGCCTTTGGCTTGTGTTTATTTGGACCTCTGCGGCCCCTTACAATCAGATGGGGCTTACAAGTACATCTTAGTGTCAGTGGATTCATGCCCCAGATTCCTGTGGGTTTGGCCACAGCGCTTGGCTGATGCTCAAACTGTTATAAAGGATTTGCTAGTCTTCATCGGGACATATGCAATTGGCACACCTCATTCCGACCAGGGTACAGGCGTTTAGCTCTCAGGCTAACAAAGAAGCCACAGGAAGTTTGTGTGTGGCCTTGCAGTACTCCTCCCCCTACCATCCCAAGGGAAATTTGTTTGTTGAGAGGAAGAAGTGTGATTTAAAGCAATCCTTAACAGCTAGGGCACTAGGGTCGGGTCGATCACATATATTGGGTCCAGAGGGCACTTAAGATAATGGCAAGAAAATTCCTAGGGGGTCGTACACCTTATGAACTCCTGTTTAGTGTGATCATTTGGGTACCAGACTTTAGGAAAGTGGGTTTCTGTTGCAGTAACCTCTTACTTTTTGCCAGACTACTGATGCACTTTGTCTTGGTGTGCCCTGGGTCCCTGCCAATCAGGTTCCCAGGGCCAGTGTTCTTCCCCCAAAACTAATCCAATTGGCATCGCTGGCCACAGGTCAGCCCCTGGTAAATGGTACCACAGGTGCCCAGGGCACTGTGACCATGGAAGACCCCTAAGGGCTGCAGCACTTATTGTGCCACCCTTAGAGCCCTGTACCTTTCCACACACACACTGCCTTTGCAGGCTGCGTGTTTTGGTGCAGTACTAAGTAAAGAGTCGACATGGCACACATCCCTGTGTGCCATACCTACAACCCACTGCCCTGGCATAGATCAGTCACCCCTCTAGCTGGGTGCCCTATGCTAGTGGTGAGGGTACAGTTACATGAGCCCTGTACCCCTACAGTGTCTAAGTCCATTCTTAGGCATTGTAAGTGCGGTGCTGCCACTAAGATTATATGGTGCTGGGAGCTTTTCATTACGAACTCCACAGCACCATAATGGCTATACTGAAAACTGAGAAGTTTGGTATCAAACTTCTCAGCCCATTAAACCCACACGTATGCCAGTGTGGGATTTAATGAAAAATGCACACAGAGGGCATCTCAGAGCTGCCCCCTGAAAACCGACCAGCCTCTGGTGGGTTCCCTAACTGGTACACACCAGCCTGCCACCACAAGACATGTTTCTGGACCCCTAGGGTGGGAGCCTACGCTCCCTGAGCCTAGAAACAAAGCCTTTCCTGGGCGGAGGTGTTCACACCCTCCCCAGGCCAGGGAGAGCCATCTGTGGCAGGGGAGCTGCAAAGGCCTGGCGGCCTTTGTAATGCGACCCCCAGCCTCTCCTGCTATCAGGGGCAGGCCCCCTTCCTGTCTCCCCTCCCTTTCGGTGGGAAGTCGGGCGGGAAAAACTAGCCAGCCCAGGAGGTGTGCCCACCTCTGCCAACTCCACCCCTCAGGTGGGGGAGGCGAGGTGAAGCCCACTCTCCAGTGCTCGCCATCTTGCAGATGGCAGGCACTCCCCAATCAGGACTAGGGATTGTGCTCACTCCCCCACGTGAGGTGAGCACAACAAGGGTGTAGTTACCCTAAGGTATGTAGCCCATTGGCTACTGACCTCAATACCCCTAAAACACCGCCTAAATACAGTATTTAGGGGGCAGCCCTGAACCAAGAAGGCAGATCCAGCCTACCTATAAGAAGAAAAGAAGAAGAAGGACTGAGAGCCGTGCAGAGCTAACAAGAGGACGACGCCCACTGACTTGGCCCCAGCCCTACAGGCCTGTCTCCCCTCGAACCTGCTCCTGCGAAATCTCGGCATGTCCAGCAGCCAGCAACCTCACAAACCCTGGAGGACCTGCCTGCCTTCACTTCCCAGACTGTTTCTCCCATGAACACCGGACGTGTTTAAACTGCAGCTTCTGGTGCCAGCCAGAGACCGCAAATCCAGCCCATTCTGCACCCGCCGAACCCGGCCCGAGATCGAGTGGAAAACCATCACGAAGAGGTCCCCCCAGCGATCCTGACCCGAGATCCGGTGACCCCTGACCTGCCTCAAGCCTCCAGACGACGCCTGCAGCCACAATCCAGAGGACCACCCCTACCGGGACCAGCCTCAACACTCTGCACCCGGCCACCCTAGTGCCGCTGAGGGTGCAACAACAGTGCATCACTGACCCTGGGAGACCCCTGAGTCTAACCCCAGAACCTTAGCTTCCACAGTCGATTACTTATCTGTGAACCGTTAACCTATTTTCCTTCCATAGGATAACATTGACACTTTTTCTCCAGAAAGTTTTTAAGTGTGGAGTTTTGAAACCTAAAAATATTCTTTGAAAATCGCACAAATAACCAAAACGTGTTTACTCACCTGTTTGCAGGAAATGTCCCGGTGCTGAATCTAGGTATCCAGCACTGAGTTAGAAAAGTAACGTGAAAAGTAACTTACCTGCAATTTATTGTCGAAGCCCATTAATTTCACTGTACTGCTCCAAAAGGTTTCCAAGTGTGGAGTTTTGAAAACTGAAAATATTCTTTAAAAATCATGCGAATAACCAAAATGTAATTATTTACCTGTTTCTAGGAAGTGTCCCAGTGCTGAATCTAGGTATCCAGCACTGAGTTAGAAAAGTAACATAAAAAGTAACTTACCTGCAATTTGTTGAAGCCCATTCATTTCAATGTACTGCTCCAAAAAGTTTCCAAGTGTGGAGTTTTGAAAACTGAAAATATTCTTTAAAAATCATGCGAATAACCAAAATGGAGTTACTTACCTGTTTCTAGGAAGTGTCCCAGTGCTGAATCTAGGTATCCAGCACTGAGTTAGTAAAGTAACGTAAAAAGTAACTTACCTGCAATTTACTGAACAAGCCTTTTAATTCCAATGTACTGTATTTGCTAAGTGCTGCATACTATTGCTCCCCTGTAAATCAAACAAAGTACAATGTCTATTGCATTTTCAAACTGTCCTATATCCGGTAACTTATTACTGGAACATATTTAATGCTTACCGGTACCAGGCCTGCTTGGTTCTAAAATTAAACAACAGTATATTTTTATAAAACAACAATTGGCCTAGTGTTCAGTTCTTGAGTGTGTGAATTCATTTGCTGACAGAGTGGGTACATCAAAGGCTTAACACTGTCCTCTGATACTGCCTTACTGCTCGACCAAGCTACCACTATTAGAGAGTAAGGTTCTATCTAACTTTAACCTCTGCCTGCCTCTGGGTACACTTGGACTCTATACACACTATACATCATTTTGGTGTAGTATATATGAGCCAGTTTCTTACACAGACCTCAATAGCGTCAGAACAGTAGTGGCTTAAAACTATTTGACATCAATGAATGTCTGACTGTTTTAGGGGAACTGAATGAAGACTGGACTTTACAAAGCAACGTCCAAGTAAAAGGCACCACCACTGGAGGAGTGAAGGTAGTACTGGCAAGGTCTGCTTGGGTCCTGAAGATTGGGGACCTGGTCAGAGAAACGATAGTGGACAAAAAAAATGTGGGCCTTCATACAGAGTGCCTGTACCTGTCCTGGCTGTTGAGGGTACCAGAACTGTCCTTCTTCCGCCCCTTGGAGGTCGCAGAGACAAAAAGTTTGTCTCAATTGATCTGAACAAACCACACTATGTGGCCAATTCTCAACAGTAGGCCACGTGGGCTCCTGGGTAGCTGCCACACTCCTCTTGCTACTGTACAGAAGGTTCAGATGGAAGCTGTAATAACGACTGAAGACTTCACTCTCCAAAGAGAAGCTGTATTCAGCAATGAAATGATACTTCTCCCTGTTCAAACAACTGCAACTGTACAATCAACGAGTACAGAAATTTCAATTCTAAAAATTGACGATGTCTATGTAAACATGGCTCAGGTTGAGTCATCAACCAGTTCTACAAAACCTGCTGAGCTGCCAAGAATAGACCGGATTGCGTCAGGTTACTTTATGCATTATGACGATTTCTCATCGGATCCAAATAAACCTGAATTTCTGACACCGCCTCTCCCTTTAAAGCTACGAATGTATGCTCTCTATCATTGGCTGAATAAGACTTACTTTGTTGTTCTCTGTATACATCTCTGGGTTACAATTGGATTACTTTTCCTGGTACTATGTATCTGTTTGGTAACTGTCTTTTTCCTACTTCTGCATGGACTCTTTCTCCCAGGGTGCTCAGCAGTGCAACTCGTGAACTTGGTTCTTAAAACCACATGGATCATCACACCGTGAACTGAGAGACCTGTCCCTGGTGAACATTACAGCAGTTCCAGTTCCTGAAGGAATTGTATGGGACAGGGTATTGTATGATGTGTATGGTCCTACTGAACTTTTGCAAATTCCTTATTTGTTTAGAATTTCTTTAAATGACATCATTACCCCTAGTATGTTTCCTGATGATTGGGACATTGAAACCCTGCATAATTTGCTTGCAGATCTAATGATAAATTGTATGATGGTACAAGTAATTATGGAAGCATGTTCTCTTTTTAACATTAAGGCAGTAGCAACTCATAAGGATTGCCGGTCATCTCAGTGAACTCAACTTCCCCGCTTTCCCCCCGCAACCCAGTGTACATACGTTGTATTGTGCTCTTTTCTGTGACTGCTAGACATGACTTCAAACCCAACCTTAAACTGCCTTCCCTCAACTTCCCCCTCCTTTCCCTCACCCCAGGTGTGTCACTTGTACTCAAACCGCTAGTTTACGGTATCCCACCACTCCAGATTGGGTTTCATATTTGACTGGGGTAGCATTTTAAGGAATCTCAGTCAGATATGGCGGCAGTGTGCTGTGTCTGTTAGTTAATCCGACAGATCAAAGATTCGCTCAGTGGTATGTAACTTAGTCTACTCCTGCTGGAGGTTCACCTATTGATTCCTCCCCCTCAATGTCCTCTGGGATCTCAAGTGATAAAACTAACGTTTCCCAAGCTCTTGCTGCTTCCAGTGCCCTCTTGCTCCCCTTTCTTTTGGCTATTTGCATCCTGATCACTCCTTCACACTCAACCCACTAAATGAGTTCTTTTTTGCATCTGGCTATACTTGGACCCTGCCTCGCCTTCTAGTGCATAGTGATGTCTCTTTTGGCCAGTAAGAGGCCCATATCTACAAATTTACATGTGATTTTATTTTTGGATGTATGAGGGAACCAGTGTAATATACAGTATTTCTGAGTCAGCTCTACTTCCCTGTCGGTGATGTCGGTCTGCAAAGTCATCACCTCCCCCCAAAAGTTACTCAGGTCCTCTCAGTCCCATACCATGTGCCTGAAATGTGCTCCTTCTCTATTGCATCGCGGGCAAGCCGCTGCTTGGGTTGGGAAATACTTATTAATCTTTTCTGGGGTGAGGTATGCTCTATGTAGGATATAAAAATGCACCAACTGGAATCTGGCATTTCTGCTGCTTTTCCAGGCTCTCTCCACTAATTCCCCTCAGGTTTTATCTGGGATAGCCTCTTCAAGGTCAGCCTCCCATTTGAGTTGCAACTCCGACAAGGGTAGCAATGTTTCCTGCGTTATGCACCTGTACATGCATGTAACCGCCTTGAATGTACCTGCCGCCAAAACCACGTATTGGCAGCACAACAACATTTTTGGTTCGGTGAGTCCCCCTACCCAGTGATTTCGTATGGCCGCAGTGAGGGCAGAGTACAACAGGAAATCCCCCCTGGGTAGGCCATATCCGTTCTGCAGATCATTGAACAGCATCATGGCGCCCTCCTCATATAGGTCTCCTATGTCAGCTAACCCTTCTTCTGCCCAAGTCGTCATTCTCTGCCAGTTACCCCCATGTGGCACGGCTGCACACATAAGTAACGGGGCAAAGGGCGTCTAATATTGCCCGTCGCAGGTTCCTATTCCAGCAACGTCGTGCTGTGTTGAGCCTTGTGGTGAGGCTTGGGGTTTGAACAGGATGCCACAATATAATTTGGGATAACAGTCTTAAGGTCACAAAGTCTTCTCTCCACTCTTCCTCCCCCCTGAGACAGTTCACCACCCATTGCGTGAGCCATTGGAATTGTTAGATAGTAGGCCTCAAAGTCAGGTACCGCCAACCCTCCCTCTGCTCTTGGTTGCATGAGAACAGTAAGCGGCACCCTTTGTCTGCCATTGCCCCACAGAAAACCCGTGATCATTGATCTGAGTTGGGCAAAGTACTTCGTCGGTATCCAGACCGGCAAGGTCCTGAAGTAATATAATAACCTCGGCAGGGTCACCATTTTAAGCAGAGCTACAGATATAGGCGAAGTGCCCCAGAAGTCAAAATTGCTTTATGCTCCTCTGATGGCTTTCCCTATATTACCCTCTAGTATGTCTTCCTGAGTGTGGTAAATTTGAGTATCTAGGTATGACAGTCGCCTAACTTCCCATCTCACCCCCTCTGTTTCTTGTGGGCCTATCTTGCCCTCTTGTGCAGGGAGCAGGCAAGACTTTGCCCAGTTCACTTTTAGCCCTGCTTAGGCCCTGTAGCACTTCTTTCACACCCTGAAGCGCCTCACCTGAATCAAACAGAAACAGCAGCAGGTCGTCAGCATAGAGCGCAGTGTGGTGGATCTGCCCATTAATGTTAAGTCCCTGATAGGATTGCCCTGACCTAGCTTTCGCTGCTAGTGGCTCCATCGCCAGGGCGAACAGAAGGGGGAAAGGGGGGCAACCCTGTCATGTTCCCCTCCTAACGCTGCAGGTATCAAATATTAGCCCACCAGTTTTAACTCTAGCAGTGGATTCGGACTATAGAAGAGCTGTCCAGCCCACAAATTTGTCTACCAGCCCAAACTTTCGCATCACATGGAACAAGTAAGGCCATTCTAGGCTATCAAACGCTTTTTCTATATCGACTGCGAAGGTCGTCGCCATATCTTTCCTATAGAAGCCTGCCTCCTGCACTCGTAAAAGGTGCCTAATGTTAAGCGATGTGTTTCTGGTGGGAATGAACCCGTATTGGTCTTTGTGTATTAGAGTTGTCATGTGGGGGAGTAAGCGAGTGGCAGGTATCCTACTCAGTATTTTGTAGTTAAGCATAGAGAGCGGTCGGTATGCCGTGCTATCCCATGGTGGTTTCCCCGGTTTGAGCAACGGTATGATGATTGCCTCCCTAATAGATACAGGCAGGTGTCCCACTTGTCTTGTGTCAATGTACAGCTTTACGAGCCAGGGGGCCAACAAATCAATGTATGCTAGGTAGAATTCAATTGGTAGGCCGTCTGTGCCTGGTGTTTTATTTTGTGCCATATTATTAATAGCTCCTCTTACTTCCCCAATCTCCATTTCCCACCCCAGGGTATTTGCGACTTCCTCATCCAGAACTGGTAGTTCCACATCTCATATGAATTCAGTCAGATTCTCCTCCACTGGGATCAACTTACTCTTGTATAGGTCAATGAAATATTCTAAAAACAAGTCATTAATACCTTGTTGGTCATATCTCACTGCTCCACTCTCTCCCCTAAATTCCAAGATTACCGTGCCTCTCCTGGCTGGATTAGCCAGCCAAGCCAGTAGAGCTCCCAACTTGCCCCCCTCTGAGTGAGCACGGGTTATGTATTTTTTGTAATCAAAACAACGAAGGCTTTCTACCTGCACTGCCACTGCCTCTCTAGCCTCTAAGAGTTCCCTCTGATTGTCCACTTTCTCAGGTCTTTCCTTTTCTAGTTGTCTTAGGCGCTGGTCATCCCTCTGTAAGTCCTGAAGTAGCACCTTCAGTGTAGCCCCATCATGTCTGATATACAGCGCCCTCTGATGACTGTTTTAAACACATCCAACTCTACTAATGAGTTGGCTGCAGTGTTAGCGTTGTCTTGGAAATAATTAACAATAGCTGTGCCTATCGCTTCATGAAACACCTGGTCCTCTAGGGCCTCGGGTCTCAAGCGCCAGGTGGTTATTTTGGGTCGCGTGCGGGACCATTGCAAGCCTATCAACTCAGGGTTGTTATCGGATATTGTCCTAGTTATTCACTGCTGTGATCCCCCTCGTGTACATCAGGGGAGCACAGTATGGCATCTAGTCGAACATGCAGGTCGTGCAGGGCTGAGAAGAAGGAGTAATCCCAGGTCACAGGGTGCGGAGCTCTCCACAAATCTATCAAACCCCACCTCTGTTGTCAATTGCCTCTTGCCTCTTCTAGTTTGTGTGTGGATGCATCAGGGAGCGGGGTGGGAATGGTCAAGAGTAACATCTGATGTAAAATTAAAGTCGCCTCCCAATAAAACTGAGCCCGTGAGTATGGAGGCCAGTTTCCCAGAGAGGTGTGAGAAGAAGGTTAGTTGGTCCGAATTAGGTGCGTAAATGCTACTCAATATGAGATCACCGACCATCTAGTCTCCCAGAAACTACTACATATATGCCTTCTTGGTCGATAATCTGTTTCGTGCACTGAAAGGGTAAGCCCGCCCTCACCCAGATCAGGACTCTCAGTGCAAATGCTGAGTAAGTGGTATAAAATGCCTGACCTCTCCACCGACACTGCAACACCGCCCCTTCTGTCGCTATTATGTGGATCTCCTGAAGTAAGGCAATCTGAGTACCTCTGAATACCTCTACGGACCCAGTATGCGTGTATTTTATGAAGCCGTACCATTGAGTGCATCCCCTTTACATTCCATGAAATGCATTTTAAATCTAGTGGGAATCCCATTGCCTCAGGTAAGTCTTGTGTTCATTAAAACTCCCCATTGTGACACGCCTGGTCCCCCTCAACAGTCCCCAAACCAAGTAAAACCCCCAACTCCCCCTTCCCAGGAGTTCCCATCCAAACGCTGCTTAAGTACTCAAACATCCAGTAGCGGTTACAGGGGTGATCAACTTACAGTTCTGGACCCAGATCCCCGCCTCGCCGCGTCCCCGATAAATGCAACAATAATTCCACACCAGCTATTTGCTGCCCTTGCTACTGTGGTGCAGACAGCCGATTCTTGTAGACCTCCCTCTAGACCAAGTTTATATCGTGTCCCAGAGGTCAACAGTTTGCAGTGCCAAATCATATTCATCACACAAAATTGACCGTCGTCTGGGGTGCTCAGCGTCAGTGTGGCGCGCTACCAGGCCGCGACGTCCGTGTGACAGCCTGCCCCAGTTACGCTGTATATGTTACGGCATGGGCACCATCTTGCTTCCTCTCCCTCAGCGCAGCCTAATCTCTGCCATAGGGCTGAAGCTTTATTTTCTGGGGAGTACAGAGCCCTCCTTGGTTTCCCTCCTCTTACTGTGGGTGCTCGGGGCTTCTCTGAAGGGTGCCATGTTAACTCCGGCCGAGATCCGTCTCCCCCCCAGCTGCCCGTGATGGTGGGAATGGTCACTTCAGGGCATGGGCGCCATCTTGCCACCTTCAGCTTTGCGGCTCTCAGCAGCGATTTTGGCTTTCTGGGGGTGCACGGATAACGCCTCCTCGCACATCCCGCTTCCAGGGCACTCCAGTCTGCAAATTGATGCCCGTATCAGCGTCCGGGACTCAGGATATGTGGCAATATGGAGAAGGGGCAGACGGAGCGCCGCAGCCTGCGTCCGATCACATTGGCTTCCAAGCCACGCCCTCCATTGGAAGGCTGGTCTGCATGGTAAGATTGTCTCCCTCTGACTTATGTGCATAGAGACCTAGCCCCTAACTTGTAGTCACCCCAAGGTGAAATGTAATTAGAATGATAAAAATAATATAATGCTTTATTGTTTATGGTTATTTAAAACCTTTACAATATAAAACAGCAAGTACAATTTGTAAAACAGGCTTTGATTCCTATGAGTTAAGCTGAAGACGAGTTTACTATATAAAAACAGTATAATCGGATATTAAAAGAAGCATGCTAAGGTTACTACACTGGTCGGCTTCATAAGGATATCAGCTAGTTAGTCCTTGTTTAAAGCAACACAAGAATTAGATAAAGAGCACAAGAATTAGATAAAGTGCAAGTAAATTGAGGCAACACACTGAGGATACCACATTGGTCAGCCACATAGGAATAGTAGCTGGTTACTCCTCATTTAAAACAGCACAAACATTCAATAACATGCAAGTGCACTGAGACAGCCATTTTTACAGCAAATAATGTGACGGGTCAAATTCAACAAATAGATTAGCTACCTGAGGACCATCTGCTAAATGTTCTTCGTTGGAAGCAACACAAGAATTAAGTACAGTCCCAATGCCTTGGATATGTCCCATCTGGTTAGCTTGTGTCAGAATGGCAGTGTGCTATTCCTCATTACCAACTGAGCTGAGGTTCTCATTGTCAATCTTGATTGTTGTTGTTCTCACTCCACTGAGGGTGTGGGCCGGAGATGGTAGGGTAATGGTAATGCCCACTCTGGTCGACTCTGCTATGGTTGGTTGAAGTTTTGTTCCCCTTCTGCCTGAACTTGTGTGCACTGAAGGTTGCCTTGGCTCACCCTTAGGGCAGGATTCCTGCCACTTAGAGTGTGTGGATTCAGCTACAGCATCCAGGGTCAACTTTAGAGTAGGCTGTGACTGTGAAGGCTGCTTTCTACTCCATTTAGGTGGATGGATTCTTCTCTTCCCCTTGCAAATACAGAAAAGAAGTCACGAGTTGCAGGTATGATGGTACCACTGTTTTTTTGTGCTGTTTTCGAAGACATTTTTTTACCTCTTGCTGAGGGGGTCATAGTGGGGTGGGTTGTTAATAGCCATCTTGCCCGGTGCTGTCTTTCTACTACCACAGGGAGTCTTCACAGAAGTCAAGGTTGTTATCGGTGGCCCTGGCTGATCAGAGTTGCCCTTCCAAAAAAGCTGGTAATCGCTCCGGGGCTTTACACTTGTGGTGCTGGCAGGGGTGTTAATGCCGATGCTTTCACTGCTGCCATGGTGCTGAAACTCGGTTTGGGGATTCCTTTTCAATATTAGCTGTTACAATTGCATCACTGTGCGCTTTAGAAGCTTGCTGGGGCTACGAGTGTATGTTATAGACTGTGAGCAGGTCCCCTAGGGAGTTTCTTGATTTCTGTCAAAAATGTATTAAGGAACGTTGGAAGTGAGGACAGACAGTCCATTATTATGGAGCATCTGCATACCGAGTGTTCCTAATTAATGTTTGATTGCGCTCTTATAATCGGTTTATTTAGGTTGTATTGTTTTTGTCTATTCCTGCTGTGTACACCACCAGTGTTTTCAGAAGGTCCATTTGGGCATCCTGTTGAGGGAACTCCTTAAGCGAGGATGTGGCATCCAGAATAATGAGGTATCACTTGATGTGACAATTGGTGACAAGTTGTGTATAGAAAGGCTCATCCAGGGAGGTGACTGTTGGTTGGTCTTATCTTGAGTGGCTGGTGTTGTCTGTAGTGCAGCTTTTTCCATGGAGTTTGCAGATTTTATTGCCTCATTCACCTCTGCTGTGCTGCCAGGTTGCCATCCAGTGTAGGCGAAGGTGTGTGCACCATATTGCTGGCTACAAATTATGCTTTGATCTTCAGCTCCATCTATGTGTGTTGATAAAAACAAAACATAAAGATAATCTAATAGGGCAAACTTAAGTCATGGTGCAACTACATGCAATATCATCCCTGCAAAGGTAGCATGCTCAGAGGTATTCAATGTTAGAGTGGCACATACTGGCAGTAAATTTGCATATTACCATCTAGCGTGAATGCCTACACACATCAAAAGTTCAAGTAAGCCATCTCTGTTGGTGAATTATGTGGCGCATGGCAATGGTAAGCACATTCCTGTTTGAAAGTCATCACACTTGTTTGGCTAACTGAAGCTGGCCTTGTGATGATCTTAATATAGGTGAATATGTTTTCCAAACACTTTTCTGCATGTGTTATGTGCATGTGCCACAAACATAGTGCCAGACACCAAACCCAGATATGGGATGTTTGTGCACCACAACATGATATGTTGACTGTTGGCTGCTTTTGTCTAATACGTTATGTTCTTGCACATATGAACAGGAGACCTATTGGCCACGCAACATGCCTTTCATATCTAGACAGTCAATCTGTGAACTGGATGCCACATACACTGTGGATTGGCTGAAGGAGCCACTGTATGTCATTCCCTGAGTATGTATTGCGTCCGTAACACATCCTTTGTCAGGAATGCATACAGATAGTATGATCTTCAAGTATGGCCATAATCATGTATGACAATGTGTATAACATTTGCATCAGAGTGCAATATCTGTGAATAATAAATGCCTACTACAGTGATATCTATGTCAATGCTAGAATAAAACAAACTGCAATACATATTGATAATATCAAGACACGCAAATGTGAAAATATGCCTGAATATCTCACTGCAATATAGTGCCTGGGTGTCTCATAGCAATATATTGCCTGTCCTAGTGTCCGCACTACGAACACAAGGTGTCAGACAAACGTGCACTTTTTTTTTTTAAACTTTGTTTATTGGTTTCAATCACAGCCGTACATAACATGATTGGACGACATATTCAAGGTTGTCAACAAAATGAGCAAGCAGACATTACTTTTGGTTACACATTAAGCATTTCCTACAAGACTTGCTGGTCAATGCATCTCCATTTCAACAGTAGGCGACACACAGGGCTCCCCTCGATGTTTATTCCAGTGTGACCACTTCCTATCCCATTTCTTGGGACACCCCCGAGCCTTAAAAACCTCAGTCTCCGCCGACATACATCTATCCATTTCTTTGGCCCATAAGGTGACGAGTGGTGGGTTTGCTTCCCCCCAGCCTCTAGCCAGCTCCCGTTTCACCAGCGTGTATCCCAGTGTCGTAAATTGCTGTTCAACCTCCGTGAGATCAGTCGCCTCCCAAACGTTCAACAGTCCCAGTTGTGGTGTTAATATTACGTCCTTCCCCAAAGCCGTACACATGTGGTCTGAGGCTCCCTCCCAAAGGGCACGTATCCTTGGGTAAGTCCACAGGGTATGGTAGAATGTGGCCTGCTGTCCACAACCCTTCATACAACGGTCGTCAGGTCTAGTTCCTATTCTCGCCAAAACTGTCCCAGAGATGTATGATCGGTGGAGTATCCTAAGCTGAATCAGCCGAAATCTGTGTGATAGCCGCTTCTCGAGGGGACATGAGTGCCATCTGCCAGTCCTCGTCATCTATAGGACCAATGTCATCCTGCCACCGCTCCCTGAGCTTCGGGAAGGTGTCTGGCATGTTATTACTCAATTTCTTGTAAGTGAGAGATATTGCCTTTGAAGTAAGGGGCCAGTCTAGCAAGCGGTCTTCCAGAAGTGATGACTCTGGTATATCTTTAAGTAGCGCATGCCTGATCTGTAAATACCTATACATTTCTCCCTGCGCCAGATGATATTGTTTCTGAAGCTCACTAAAAGGTAAGCATTGCTCCCTTTTTCACCAGATCCCTCACTGCTGATATCCTGATGAGGTCCCATTTATCAAACCCGGCTGATAGCACAGCATGCCCAGTTTCTGGGTGAACCACAACGGTGTAGCCTGCGAGAGAACGGCCTTCCATCCCAGCCGGGCAGTAACCACACGCCAGATTTCCAAAGTGTGTTGGGTGGGTCCAAAGAACCTCCCCCTATTTTTCCTGTCAGTAGTGTATAGGGGACCCAAATATCCGGAGCGGTCAGTTTGGTATCGATCCAGGGCATATGCTGGGTCATCCGGGGGCTGATAAATCCAGTGATTGGCGGTCACCAGTTGCGCCGACCAGTAATAACGCTGTAGGTCAGGAAGTGCTACGCCCCCATCGTACCAGCCTTTTGTCAATTTCTGCAGTGCAATTCTAGGGGCCCTGCCATCCCAGAGCAGCGTGCAAATCTCCCCTTCAACTGCTCTAATATATGAGTCCGGGACCCTGTGGGGACAGTTGTGTAGTATATAAAGAAAACGAGGAAGGGCTAGCATTTTAAAGAGTGCCGCCCTCCCCACCAGTGTTAAGGGCAGAGACCTCCAATGTTTTACATCCGCTCGTAATCGGGACAAAGGGGGGGTCCAAATTGGAGCTGTAGAAACAAGCCGTATCTGAAGTGACAAAGATCCCCAAATAACGAAACCCCTCTGTCGCGACCCCTATAGTGCAGTCTGCCGGAAGGCGGGGAACTGCGCCTCTCAACATAAACAATACGGACTTGTGCCAATTTATCGCGTACCCCGAATATTTACCAAAATTCATGAATATATCCAACACCACCCTAATCGATTTATACGGGGATGCCAGGTATAGCAATATATCGTCCGCATAGAGGGATGTTCGCTCTTCCACGTCATCTGCTCAGCGCAACCCTCGCACCATCACATCTCTACGCACCCAGGCCGCGAGAGGCTCTAGCATGAGAGAGAAAATCAGCGGGGAGAGCGGGCACCCCTGCCTAGTACCTCTTCGTAGCTCAAACGTCCAAGATGTAAAACCATTAACCCTCACCTGTCCCAGCACACCAGTATATAGAAGCTTTACCCAGGCTATAAATTTAGGGCCCAGTCCCACTTTCCCTAGGACCTCGAATAGATATGGCCATTCAATGGAATCGAATGCCATGGAGGCGTTGAGAGACAGCACCGCCGCATCCTCTTAAATATACTTCCTACGAGCCATCACATTATGTAAACGCCGTATATTAAGGGCCGTATTTCTACCTGGCATAAAGCCAGATTGGTCTGGGTGGACCAGTGATGTAATGACTGACACCAATCTATTCGCCAAGACTTTTGCCAACACCTTCGTCTCTACATTAAGCAGCGAGATTGGCCTATATGAGCCACAGTTATCTGCTGGCTTACCCTACTTATGAATGACTACGTTGGTGGCTAGCCGCTGATCTACTGGTAGCCCACCAACTTCTAAACTTTCTTCATACATGGCTTTCAAGTGCGGCACAGTCAGAGAGGCAGTAACCTTCAAAAACTCTACTGGAATGCCATTAGGCCCCATCGCCTTTCCGGACTTAATCTGCCCCAAGGCCTTGCTTATTTCCTCGTTCGAAAGGTCTGCCTCCATGGTTTCCTGTTCCACATCCGAGAGGCCCGGCATATTACTGTCCTGGAGGAGCTGACGGGAGTCCTCCGCCGTGTATTGAGTAGAGGGGGGAGTACACAGTTTCAAAATGATCAGCAAACTTCTCTCCTATTTCTTGCGGATGAATCACTGCTTCACCCTCCAGTGTCCTCAATTTGTGTACCCATCTGGACCCCTGCTCTTGCCATTCTAACCACGCCAGTGTCCTGCCAGCCCTATCCCCAAGCTCATAGAGTCTATGTTGTGTGGCACGATGTTTAGCCACCATTCGTTCCCTGGTTTTTATCCTGCACTCGTCTTGCTTCAGTAGGAGTCTATGGCTAGTGTCCGGCGAGTGGTATCATGAATGCTCCCGCTCTAGTTCGAGGAGGTCGGACTCTACCTGGACCAAGAGTTCGCGCTTTTTTGCGATATAACTCGTCTTTAGTGACAGAGCTTGCCCCTTAAGAACCACTTTGTATGCCTCCCAAATTATTTGTGCGGAATCGACTGAGCCCAAATTTTCAGTAAAATAGTTCTCAGTTTGAGTGCGGAGTTAGTTTCTTATATCCGGTATATGTAGGAGCCATGGATTAAGGACAGAAGTGGTGCGTGGTTGTCGTTCTCAGTGCGTATACTCCGTCCATACCGGGGAATGGTCTGAAATACCTCTGGGTAGAACTTTGTAGTGGGCGAAATTACCTTGCGAGGATATATGCGTAAGGAAATAATCAATACTTGATAAACTGCGGTGGACACTCGAAAAATACATGAATAATTTATCAATGGGGTGAAGCGCCCGACATCTGTCAAACCCATCGCCTTCACAAAATCAGCCATTAGGTCGTTTGATTTCTCCCTAGACTTCGGTGGGTGGCGATCAACAGTGTCATCTAGGGTCATGTTGTAGTCTCCCCCCATTATAAGTGTGCCCTCCCGGAGTCTCGTCAGCCTATTCCCTAGTTCTACCAATGCTGCCTTGCCCAGAGCTGGCGGCACATATACAGAGAGTATGTTGATGTCTTTACCATCCCACTGGGCCTCCGCCCCCACAAAACGATCCCCTGTATCCACCCATGTCTTATGAACAATAAGGGGCGTATTTTACCTCACCAATATAGCCGTCCCCTTCAAGCCCGTGGTGTAGTCTGCGTGTACCAGAAGTTTGTATCCCCACCTAGTAAGGGCCTTGGGTTTCTGACCTACTAGATGCGTTTCTTGCAACAGGACCACATCAGGTGAGTGTCTTTTCAGGTATTGTTGCAATATTCCCCATTTAATTTTATCCCTAACCCCGTTGACGTTCCAGGACATTACTGAAAGGGTACGGTCTCTATCCTGCCCCATTACCGTGTAACACACTCAATTCCAGTACTCGAATCATCGCTATGTAGGAAAAAACTTGAACCTGTCCACTCAATAATCGCCGTCCAATTGTCAATATGGCTACTTTCACCTTGCTTACCAATAACACATTCAAAAAAGTAACATCCCTCAATTCCCGGCCCCCTGGTCCCCTCCCCCTCCCCGCCCCTCGATCAACAGCACGATGCACCTTCAAACCCCCCAATCCCAAACCCCTCAACAATCCCCCGGTCCCTGCCCCCCTGCCCGTGGATTTAAAACTACCCACTCCCAAACATGGCAGAGTGCCTCTCTTTCTCCCTGAAATGCTAGATATGCACGGGACGATCAACTCCCATCCCCGCCCGCTCACATCACAGTTAACTTGAATTTTTCCCCCATCCACTGATCGCATAGTCCGGTCACATTCAAATCACATCTTATTAATCCCATCGATCTCAAACCTTGTACCGGGTCCCTTTTGTAAGTCTCGCACCCAATGGGTATATCAACCCCCCACCCGATCGCCCCTACTTGTGCTTTCAGTTGGGCGCCGGCTCTTCCTCAATGATGCCAAGGGTCCTCATTCCTGTTCCTTCATCAGACCTTCTTCGTCTGCAGGGCCATTACGTGTCTCGTCTGCACGGAAGCCCCTGCGTTGGCTAGTCCGTTCAGAGCGTTCACGTCTCTGGCCTCCCACCGTGCTCCATGCTTCCATCCAGTCTCAGACTGCATCCGGTGAATCAAAAAACCATGACTTGCCATCCGACTCCACCCTCAGTTTCGCAGGAGAGAGCATCGCGTATTTCACCTCCCGGTCCCGCAGTTCCTTCTTCACCTCTTGAAAGCTGCGACGTTGGACTTGGACCTTGGCCGTGAAATCCGGAAAGAAGGCCACCTCGTAGTTATCTATTTTTAACGGAGGACCGGACCACTGCCTGCAATATAACATCCCTATCTTGGTAGTTGAATACTCGAGCAATAAGGGACCTCGGAGGTGCTCCTGGTTTTGGTCTACCTCCTGGTACTCTATGAGCTCTTTCAATAGAGAAGTAATTAGACAGAGACTTAGGCCGCAGGTGCTTCGTGATGAGGTCTTCTAAGTATAAGTTTGCTGCCGGCCCCTCCATTCTTTCCGGAATCCCTAAGATACGAATGTTAATTCGGCGGGCCCGGCCTTCATAGTCATCCAGTTGCTGTTGCATCCTGTCCTGTTTCTTCTGCTTTGCAAGCATCTGTGTCTGAAGTTCCGATGTGTCCGACTGTAGGGCTCTAGTGACCACCCTAAGCTCCTTGACTTTCTCGTCCATCTTCCGGAAGTCCGCCCTGATGAGAGAGACCTCCACCGTGACCGAGACCACTGAAGCGCGCACTCCATTAATAGCCGCCATGACATCATGCAGAGTTGGCCCCGGTTCTTGTTTGGAGGCTGCCACCCCTCCATCCTTCTCCGACTGCAGCGAATCACCCTTGTCTCCCACTTTGGACCATGCAAACTTGTTCAGCTGCTTTTGGGCGTTCGCCTTTGGCCCCTTCCCTCCCGTCGCCATGGGTTCGCGGCAATGGACGCCCTTCTAGATGAAAACCTGGACCAGTTCCGAAGAGTTGACTGCAAATCGTTGACAATAGTGACTGGGTTCCCAAGGATCACCGTCGGATTCGAAGTCTGGGTATTTCGGCCTCAGAACATGGACTATCTTGGCTGGGCTTCCACCCACTCCGCTGCGCACGCCAGTACGGCTTGATGATCTTCGTTAGCGTTCTGCAGGAAGCTTCTCCTCCCGCTATTTACGGCACTTTATCTCTATATCTCCTGCGGAGCTGGAGCCTGCAGCACATTCCTGTGACAGTGCAGACCAAGTTCGGAGCGCCCTCCAAGCCCCAGTCCAGCTTCCACAGCACCAACCTGTCCTAAATCAGTCGGGGGAGTTTCAGGAGTTCCTACGCACCACGTACTCAACAATGTCTCTCACTGGTGATCTGCCCCGCAGGAGGCAATAGCTGTCCCCCGTGCCAATGCTGTCTAGTTGTAGGGAGTTGTCAGGGCCAGCAATCCCCATTCTCAGGTGTCCCCAACTGCCATCATCTGTCACCGCTGGACAAAGCTTCCAGTTCTGATGCATGCCCCAGAATCACTCCTGTTTAGGACTGCCGGCCCAAGCCATGCGTAAGGTATTGTCTGTGTGCCCACTCCAGGCAGATTTGACTGGTCAAAGAGACCCATCAGTTGCGACCTCCTCTGAACGTAGGCCCAGGGATCCAGCGCAGACGCCCCCCACACTACAACCGCTGGCCCACAGGGCCACGAGTGCTATAGACCGCCAAATTGCGCTTACTTGGATTCATCAGCAGTATTCAGTCCTTTGGAAACCTGTATATTCCGTGACCTCGCTCATGTACCAGTGCCAGCTAACACCTCTCAGGCAGGGCGCGAGCCGGGCCACTATTTTTGTGCCACAACGGTCTAATGTCCTGTGGGTCACGGCGCTCTGTCCTCCCAAT
This sequence comes from Triturus cristatus, assembly GCF_964204655.1. Classification (NCBI taxonomy): domain Eukaryota; kingdom Metazoa; phylum Chordata; class Amphibia; order Caudata; family Salamandridae; genus Triturus; species Triturus cristatus. The sequence goes on from NC_140584.1 coordinate 21,964,727, forward strand.
GTCTTCTGCCACTGGCCCTAGAGCAGAGTGTCTTGAACTAGGCCACAGGGCTATATGTCCTACAGGGTGGTGCCTCCCACTACTTACGGGCTCTCACAGAGACACCGACGCTCTCCTCTGGACCTGCAGGTCCGTGCTGTGTGCCACACATCAAGTATAGAGGCCGTCGCTCCAGCGGTAATCAAATAGGTCTCCCGCCCCGCCTCTCAGTAGTTCCACATCGCAGGCCGCAAAGCCGGGGTCTCGCGTAGCCCGCAAAAGCAGATATCTTCAGGCCTGGGGCCGCCACGCCCCCTCCAGTATGCAGGTTGCCAATCGTGCGCCGGTCCTCGCAGCGCAAGCGAACCCAGGCGCTGGAACCCCACCTTGCCACCACTCCCCGCTGGGAATCTTTCAAGCTGCGGCCCCTCAGGATACACAAGGCCGATGATAGCGGTCGCGGCGCGCAAAGGCCTCGAAGCCAGGGACCAGGTGATTAAGGCACTTACCGGGTCTTCCCCCTCACAGCAGCACCGCTCGGCGCGGGAGCGTTCAGCCAATCCTCGTCCGCACCAGGCTCTGCTCAGGATTACGGCACTTCGAGACCCCTTGCGAACCACACAACTGCCAGGCTTTTTTAACGTCCCCCGGCAGTGTCGACGCTTCCATTCTTTGAGCGTCCGCCATCGCCGCCATTACCGCCTCATCAGGGACGCAGCAAAAGGGATCACCGAAGTCACCAGCCGAGTCGCTGTGGTGCAGATCAGAACGCAAAATCTCCTCCTGCTTCACGGATGGAATGATTCCGCAGTCACACTCACATACATACATCACACGCTGGTGGGGCCCATAACACCAACATTCATTCAATAATCAAACTATCCGTGCCTTGCAGAGGAGAGAGAGATAGATATCCAGATCCTGAACTGCAGCTATTCACTTCGGATAGAGGAAAACACATCTATTGACTTACTCTAACAGTTCCTCCATCCAAGAGGTCGACTAGATCAGTTTTAGTTTATTTGGAATTTGATGAAACACACTTTAACTCTCATTTTGAATCAATAAACATCACAAGAAATAATCACCCGACTCAATTCTTAAAATAATCAAATTCTTTATCTAATTAATTTGCAAGTTAAATCCTAACAATCCCATATTATCATTTGTCATATTTACCTATTCTGGCTAATTGTCGTTTTCTAAGTCAGCATCAGTCCTTAGAATGATCATCAGTATTCTAACGTCCCGTCCTCTGCTGTCAGCATGGAATGTCGCATAGAGTAGCATCGATCAGAGCGCATCTCAAGCTCTCAGGGTGATGACCTAATTTCCCTCTCTAGACCACTAATATTTATACCAAAATTTACATATAATAGTATCTTTTTATTATTTGCAGGTCGTTGATTGGTTGAATTCTGCTTCATTCCAATACTTTAAGTAACATTCTAAAATATTCTCATACGGAAGATGAATATATTAGGCTCATGGGAAAGGATGTTCCCAGGTCAGGAAAGTATCAGTCTATTGTGAAAAGGTGGCTTTACGTTCCCAAATGGCAACATTTTCTTCAGGGACATTGGCATCTCGCCCAGAGTAGTCTTCATGGACATGGCATATCAGGTCACACAAAGGACACGAATGAAGTCAGTGCAGGCGCCTTCTTCCATTGTTCAAATGATGATTTAATGTACTTTAGTTAGGCTTCAACCGACGGCCATGTTTTGGGTAGGCCAGAATAGTCAACTTAAGCAAAGGAAACAGAAATCATAATTAATACATGGAAATGAATAAAACAGTGTTAATCCCTTTCTAATACCCATATGTGCGTGCATTTATCTAGCCATATGCAACATTTAAAGCCATTAATGCGTGTTTATTTAAGCGCAAAATTACATTAACAATGCATAAGCTAAACATTTAAATTTAATATGCGTACAAACTTAGTTCACTTATTATTTTTAGCCATGCCAATCCATTCCCACGTGTATTCTCTTGGTTAATAAGGTTGATTAGTACCATTTCACACTCAATTAATTATTAGAATTTAATTGTTAATCATTTTAATATAAACTTATATAAATGGATTGGGTATACTAAAATTTTTTATTTCTTCCCGCTCCATCAATCCCCCCTTTGGTGATTTTATCACCATAAAACCCACAAATTGTCAATTTATTCCCCTTTTATAGAAATTTGAAATGTCTTCGTGCTCAATTAAAATTCTGTTTCCTTTTCATCTTCTCTTTTTGTTTTGTCATACATACTCTCCTTCCATTCCTCCATTTCTATTTCATAAAAATCTTTTTCTGGTTTCTTTTTGTAAATTTCACGTTTTGCTTTCTTTTTATTTCTTCTATATCTACAACACATACATCCTAGTCTAAGTATCAATAATGCGAAAATCACACAGGTTAATGGAAATAATATTTTCCCAATTATAGTACTACCTAATTTACCTAAGAAAGCTTTTATAGCAGCCATCTTATTACTAATTCTAGTCCAAATATTTTCAGCCTCCAGTGGTTTTATTTCATCATGCAATTCTGTGATATTCTTGATATGCACTTTTAGATCTTTGCTTTCATCAGGAATGTAAGTGCAACAATGTTGAACTTTCAGCATTCCACAGACTCCACCCTCTTTTGCCAATAAAATATCAAGGGCAAGTCGATTTTGCATAATCATAGCACGCATAGCAACCATTTCAGTGTTTACCAAAAGGAAACCTCCAGCGGTGCTTGTTGACAAGCGATCCACTATGGTTGACATTTTCCGAATACTATTTGCATTCCAAGATATTCCCACTGCTGGTATCAAGGCTCCAAAAATATCACCTACAATTTCTAACCAGGTTTCTCTTCTGCTACGCATTAGTAGGTTATTTAGTCCACTATTTTCTACTCTATCCATGTGAAAGATCTTTGGAAAGACCAGGCCAACATAGCATGTGGCATACCAATGGTCAGGCAACCTGTAGTAAGCCTTGTTCCCACAAATATAATACAGTCCAGGGAAAACTGGATCTTCTCCACCTCTAAATCCCCATCCGGATGCAATGAAATATGTATCATGACACTCACTTGTCCCTATATAGATATAATCCTATTGGGATCTTTCCCTCATGATGCATAATTTGCCTTTCTGGGGTGAGTCTATAGCTATTGTCGGTTTACCTCCACCCGGTGTCTCCTTTTTCCCATCTATTTCCCAAATGTTTTCCCCTTCTTTATGTCCCTCTGCATTCTTGTGTATTTTCAATCTCCTCTCTTCAACCATATCCAAGAATGTTTTCTCTTCTGTTTTCAAACTGCAAGTTAAATTGTTCTTAAAAATATAATCTAGGGTTAGTCCTTTAGTTTCTATAAAAATTTCTCCTAACACATTAGCATCTTTTGCTGGATTTAATTCTTTATTCATGGGCAATCGTCCAAGAATATTATCTATATTAGACAAATTATACTCTAATTTTCCTACTTGATAAAATATACTAGTTAAAATGCTACATGTTATTCCATAAATTGCTGGGAGGTGATGATAAGTCACCCCTTCTGAAACAGATGCAGGTAATTGCATACATACGTAGCAATCCCTTACGTCCATTGTTTTTACATATTCATACAGTAATTTTGAGAACACATTACTAGAAAAATCAGTTATTGACCTATCTTGATGTACATGTTCTGTGCTTGTTCTAACTGGTATTACTTTTTGCGAGTTCTTTACTATATTAGTCATATTTTCAGTATGCCCTGCTAGTGTATCTAAAGTTACTTTAAAAGAGATCAAAAGAGCGAGTACGCTCCAAAGAAGCATTAATAATCCTGTACAACAGCAGCATGTCTTGCACCATCTTCTCATAAAAGTACATCTATTCTTGTTATCATCTATGTTAGCCAGCTTGTTAAAAATAACCGTGTCTTTTGACTTAGCCTCTTCTACTCCTCCTCTTGTAGCATTCCTACAAGATTTAAGATCTTATCAGGTGATCCAATTATTTCAATATTCTTATTCAATCCTGTGTATTCCTACAAGGATCGATTTCTTTTACTCAGCTCGGCCTTTCGTCGTTTTTCACTTCTTTTTCATCATCCACATGCAGGATTTCCTGATTTTCCGCTTCTTCTCCGATGTCGGATAAGATAACTCTCAGGATCTCCCCTATTTCTTCTTCTTTTATAAATCTCAGCAAAGTCTCCTCTGGATTTCCTTGACTATCTGCCTCTTCTGCCTCTTCTCTTTGTTCAGGCAGTGCCACGTACGTCTATTCAGGTGACTTATACTTCTGGTTTGGTTTCCTTGTTCGTTTGTTTGCTTCTGATACTTCTGTTTCTCCCTCTTTCTCTGGATGCTGACTGGTTACTTCATTCACTTGTTCAGCCTCTGAGGGTATAGCTCGTATCAATCGATATCTCAGCTTCTTAATTTTGTTTGGCCAAAGATCACCTTTAGCATTTCTTCTTGGTTTGCCGTTTCTTTCCTCAATCCAAGTCCTCTTTCTCAGAACTCGACCCTCTGGTATTTTGGTTTCACTGTCCTCAGATTCTGTCTCATTTGATTTTTCCTTTTCAGAAGTCTCCTTTTCCACCTCTTGAGTTTGCCCTACTTCTGTCCCTCCTCGGATCTCCGGCACGCAATCTTCCTGCTGACTATTTGTCCCTTCACCTAGCTGGGTGTTGCAGTTCCCTACACCTCCTCTGGGTTTTTCCGCAATCTGTCCCTCTCTTTCTGTGACTGTCCCTTCTTCTTCTTCCAGTATTTTCTCAGGTGGAATTTCTCCTATTCTCTCATCTGGGGTATTTTCCAGTATTTTCTCAGGTGGAATTTCTTCTATTCTCTCGTCTGGTGTAAGAGTTACTTCTGACTGGATGTTCTTTTCTTTTCTTCTTTCTGTGTTCACCATTAGCGTTTTGCTCATCTCCAGAATCTGAATCATCGGAAATCTGCAATCTTTTCCTCAGAATTTCTCCTCTAGAGGTCTGAACTAGTCTTGGCTCATTTTCCCCCCTTTCAGGATTTTCTTTTGAATTTATATTCTCATTACTTGACTCATCACTTGATTCTGATTCGTCAAAGTATTCTTTTCCAATGCCGTCTGCTGGATTTGGAACTCTCAGAGTGTGACTTGCATGTATCTAATTTTTCAGTCCAGCACACTTCACAGCAGTTGTTGTGGTCAAGATGACCTGTCTTGGCCTTCCCCATCTTGGAACCAGGCAATTTCTTCTTCTGTGGACTTTTATCCTCACCCAATCTCCTGGGCTTAAATCATGGGCTGGTTTCTTTTCAAGTGTGGTGGCATCCGCTCCAACCTGGTGAAACACAGAATGAACTGCGTCAGCCAGGCCTTTACAGTAATCCAAAATCACGTCATCAGTTATAGTCATCAGCTTGTTGACTGGTACAAACACATGTCTCATGGCGCGTCCCATGATGATTTCGTGTGGACTCAAACTTGTAGTTCTGTCTGGAGTAGACCTAATGGTCATCAAAACCAGAGGCAAGACATCAGGCCATTTCAAACCTGTGGCTAAGCACATTTTACCTATTCTATTTTTGATAGTACCATTCATTTGTTCGACCACACCAGAAGCCTCTGGTCGGTAAGCACAATGCAGTTTCTGTTGTACACCCAATGCTTCACAGATTAATCTCATGATTTCATTGTAAAAATGTCCTCCTCTGTCTGATTCAATGGTTACTGGGAACCCGTACCTTGGGATGAATTCCCTCAACAACAGTTTGGCCACTGTGATTCCATCATTTCTTCTGGTTGGATATGCTTCCACCCACCTAGAGAACAGACAAACTACCACCAAAACATACCTCAGTTTGTTAAAAGGAGGCATTTCAATGAAATCTATTTGCATTCTGGTGAAAGGTCCTCCCTCCCGACCTATGGTGCCTAGACTCACCACCGTTTTCCTTCCAGGATTGTACTGCTGACATGTCAGGCATCTCTGACAGAGACTTTCTGCAATCAACCTGAATTTTGGATTATACCAGGTCTGCTTAAAAGCCCTTATCATGGCATCCCTTCCCAGATGTCCTTGGCCATGATACATCCGTGCCATGGTTGACATCATGCTATCAGGCATTACTGGTCTTCCATCCCGATAGACCCACACATGATCCTTTTCCCTGGGTGCACAACCTGCTTTTACCCATTGCCTCATTTCCTCATCAACTGCTTCATCCTGCAACTGCCTCACCTCTTCCCATGTTCCCACAACGTTAGTAAACATTATGGAGCAAGAAGTCATTTCCTTTTCTTTTGACCGATTAATTGAATATTTATTTCGGGCACAATACTGAGCCATGTCATTTGCAAATCGGTTCCCGGTAGTGATGTAATCACTTCCCTGTCCATGTGCAGCACACTTTACCACATCCAATTCTTTGGGCATTTGTATTGCCTCAAGCAATTTCCCAACTACTTCTGCATTCCTTATGGGAGTTCCACTTGAGGTCAGGAAACCTCTTTGTAGCCATAGTTGGCCAAAATCATGGACAACTTCGAAGCCATACTGGCTGTCAGTTATCACTGTCACTCTCGCATTTCTCCCAATCTTGCATGCCTTGGTTAATGCCACTATTTCTGCTACTTGAGCGGATTTAACTCCTTTCAAGGGTGATGCTTCTACAACTCCTGAAACTGTGCATACTGCATAAGCTGCGCTTAACACTCCTTCATCCGTTCTCAAACAGGATCCATCCACAAATAACACATGATCACTTACTGGTAGTGGCAGATCTCTTATATCAGGTCAAGGTTCTGTGCAATAGTCAAGCACATCCAGACAATCATGATCAGCTTCTTCTCTTATTTCCACTCTTTCTGCATCAGGTAAAAGTGTAGCTGGATTCACATTCACACATCTTTCCAGACTCAAATTGTTTGCACCTAGAATGACCTTTTCATACTTAGTCAGCCAACTATGTGACATGAACTGTGTTCGGCTCCTTGTTAAAAGGATTGCCACACTATGAGGTACAAACACTCTTACTGGATATCCCATCACAATTCCCTCACTCTGCTCCAGACTTCGACATGTAGCCGCAACGGCTTTCAGACATCCTGGCAGACCTACCGCCACTGGATCTAGCATTGACGAAAAATAGGCCACTGGTCTCCTTTGTCTTCCATGTTTCTGTATTAACACTGAAAGTGCACATCCGTTCCGCTCACTACAGTATAACTCAAACTCCTTCTCATAGTCTGGCATACCCAGTGCTGGGGCCTCACACAGACTGTTCTTCAACTGTTTAAAAGCTGCCAATTCCTCTTTGTTCAGTTCAAGGGGGTCTTTTACCTCACTTTTTGTCAGTTTCACCAAAGGTTTGGCAATCAGGGAAAAATTACTTATCCACTGACGACAGTAACCAACCATGCCTAGGAACATTCTTACCTCTCTTGGGGTCATTGGAGCTCTCATTCCTCTAATGATTCTGATTCTGTCTATGGTTACTTTTCTCAGGCCCTTTTCGATATTATGACCCAAGTATGTCACTTCCTTTTTACAGTATTGCAATTTTGTTGGAGATACCTTCAGTCCTCCATCTGCCAAATGATTTAACAAAGCTATAGTGTCTGTTTCACAGGCCTCACGTGTCTTTGACGCTACTAATAAGTCGTCAATATACTGGACTAAAACTGAACTCTCAGGCATGGTCAGGCTTTCCGGAGATTTCTTTAACAACTGATTAAAGATGGAGGGGCTCTCTGTGTACCCCTGTGGGATTCGGCACCATGCCAAAATTCGGTTTCCAAACTGAAATGCAAAAAGCGGCTGGCTGTCATGATGCAACGGAATGGAAAAGAAAGCATGACACAAATCAATTACCGTGTACCATTCTGCATCATGGGGAATTTGATACAAAATTACTGAGGGATTTGTAACAATGGGACAACATGACACAACAATCTTGTTAATTTTTCTCAAATCTTGTACAATCCTGAATTTCCCACTTGGCTTTCTCAGTCCCATGATAGGCGAATTACATGGACTGCTCATTATCTCCCTCAACACTCCTTGCTGGATCATTTTCTCAATCAACGGGGTTACTCCTGCTATTATTTCAGGTGTCAGCTTGTATTGTGGAATATTCGGGTAAACTGCTCCTTCCTGTACAGCTATTCTCACTGGGTCTACATTTCTCATCAGGCCTACATCTTCTCCAGTGAAATCCCAGACTGCTGCTTTTACTGTCTGTTTTAACTCTGGGGGAAATTCGTCTGGATTGAATACTGCATAGGTTCCAGCAACCTCACACTCTCGGTTAGCTATGGTCATTTTGTACAGAACATCTTCATCTGGTGTTTCAAAAGCTATTCCGTCTGGTGTACAGAATATGGTGCAATTCATTTTGCACAACAAATCTCTACCTAATAAATTCACAGGACTAGTGTCACACACCACAAATCGGTGCATGTCTGAAGATTTACCTATTCTGACCTTTACCGGTTCAGTAAGGTACGTTCTAATCTGGGTATTCGATACACCAACTACTTGGATTGTTCCATCCGAAAGAGGAAGATCCTTCACATCTGCTGATCTGACTGTAGATCGTGTAGCTCCAGTGTCTACTAGGAAAGTGATGTTCTCGTCATTAACTTTCCCATCTACAAATGGTCCAGTCTGATCTATTTCAAGAGATGCGCCAAGTACGCACTCTGCTTCCTCTTTTCGGCACCGTCAATAAAACTCCTCTGGCTCACTGTCATCATTTTGCAGCCAATATTGTGATATAGCGCTCGCGCGAGTCGGTTTGTTTACCTGTTGTTCATTGTAGAATCCCGCTTCTTTGCTATATCTTTGTACACTCCGGCTCTGTGGTAAGGGCGGTTTCGGCACCTGATTCTGTGGATTAACAGCCGTCTGCTGTTGCGGCGGTGGGCCACTCTCCTCACACTGCACCTGTGGATTCAATGATGGATTTTCATTATTAGTACTTGGTGGATATTTACACTCGGATTTCCAGTGCCCTAATCTTCCGCAATTGTGACAGGGAAACTTCTTTTTTGCTTCTTCTATGTTACCCTTTCCTTTACCTGGGCCAAATCTTGATTTAATACCTGGGTTATTAGCTTGTTCCACTAGCTGAGCTTCCGGTCTCTCTGCAACTTTCACTTGAGCCCACATTGCCTTTTCCTTTAATTTCCTCTGCTTTGCCTCAATCTCATCACTGAAGTATTTAGCATGCCTCAGAATCTCATCTATTTTCTTGCTCTGCCAGTCCACGGTATGCTGCTTGATCATGTCCCCAATCTCGGGACGCAGACCATACACAAATCTGTACACAAAATGACTCAGGTCTTTTTCTCCCAGACTGTCATCCCCGCTAAACTGTTTGAAAGCCAAAATTAGCCTCTCATAGTACGCGTGGACTGACTCCTTTGCTTCCTGATGTGTTCGATCTATTTTAACCCAATCTGTCTCTTTTGAAGGTACTTTGTTTTTCAAGAATGCCATAACCTGCTCATACTTTTTCATAACCTCGGGGTCTGGGGCCCCTGTTTTGGGATCTCTCGGATATTCTTTAGTGGGCCAATCTATGACTATCTTACATTCTGCCCATAAGTCTGCTGGCACAATTATATCAAGCAGACTATTCAAGTCGATCCACAGCACCTTTGACAATTTCACAAATCTGTCTACTTGTCTATACCACTCAACCGGCTTTTCCCGTAGTCGAGGGTGTCATTGGTAAATGACAAGATATCCTGTCTGGTCCAGGGGACATGTACATATCCCCCTCCTGGAATCTCTCTCATAGGGAACTCCATCACCACCTTCTCTTTTTCCCTCACTGGAAATGCTGAATATGGTCTGTCTGAAGGGTCATCCCGTTTCCTATACCACCTGCTCTTCCATTTGTCCACATCTCCACATCTCCCCATTTCCTTAATATCGAGATTATGTCCCTAATCTGCCCTATTCGCCCTGCAGCGTTCAGATTCTCAATGTCTTTTTCTGTGAAGTCCACTCGGTATGGTTTCTGTAAAGCTTTTACTTTGTCCATGTCAATTCCCATTTCACTCGCTATTTCCGCTAGTTTGTCATGTAAATTCTTTGCTCTCCAAGTGATGCTTTTACAGAGGAACAGCAGTTCCTCATCTTGGAAATTTTTCAGTTTCTCTGTGGGGATAGTCCCTACAATCAACTCTTCTAACATCATCCGTAATCTTGCTACGTCAACGGTATGAGATTCCTTTTCTTTATCCTGCAAAACTTTTAACCAGTCATTTAAGTCTTCAGTATTTATGCTTACTGACTTCTCTACATTTCCTGGTTCTGTCAGTCGCTGTGGTTCTAACATCGATCCTTCTACCATTCTGCTTCTCTCTACAGTGTCTGGACAATAAAATGGATTCTTTGACACATGTAATTCACCTTTACCCATAGTATGTTCCCAGGAACTTTCTCTCGCTCTCATCAGGGGCTGTTCTGCCTGTCTTGGATTCACATATGGAACTGTTAATCCGTGCTCACTGTCTTTCTGCTTCTCAAAAATAGGCATAACTGGACCTATGGTCACAGGGACTGTGACTGCTTCTAGATTTTTCGTCAATTCTCTTATTTTCTCTGTCAGCTCTAATGTGGTTTGTGCTAGTTCCTTGGCATTTTCACTCTCAGCTCTATTTTCCTTTCCCCTTTCCTTTAGAGAATTTCTTCTTTTTACTTCTGGGGTCACAACTTCGGTTTTAATGATTCTCAGGGTTTCCCTCACTGGTGTGCCCGAGGTTGGCGTTTCTGGTTCCTGCCTGTATGGAGGTGGATTTTTGTAAAACATATCATCTAGGACATCATCATCTGTCTCATTGGCCCCATACCTCCGAATCTCTACATGATTTCTTTTTTCTAGGCATTTTCTCCCTTCACTTTCCCCTTCAGTTCTAACGGGAAACAGTCCTTCAGTCATACTAGCATCTCGCCACCTTCTCATCCGATCACTATGAGTTTCACGATCGTTTAGCCGTCCAAACATGTACTTATACCGGTTACCACTTCTCTGCTTGTCTCGCTCATGCATCGCGTCTTCCCACTCTGTCAATGCCTCAAACTGCGTAGGCCTAGGTCGCGGATCTAAGCTCATCATTCTCTCGCGTAAGTTCCTCTATATTGCTAAATTAAAGGATCCATCCTCTGGAAACGCTAGAACTCCGTCTTCCTTTGTATATTTTGCCCAGTTATCTAACCAAATGCAAGTATGGTACCCATATTTCGCAACCATAACGGATGCAGGGGTTTTCGCTGGGGGAAGTAACTGTCCTTCCCTAGTCACGATCTTTTTGTCTTTCACAAACCAACTTTTCATTTTTCCAAATAGCGATTTTTTCTTCTTTTCAGGTGAATGATAATACATTCTCCCTTCTTTCGTAAACCCTTTTAGTCTTTCCTGCTTTAGTCCAAAAGCAACGCACCTCTCACTCGCGCACCAATCCTAGCGTCCCTACGTCACTGTCACGTTCTCCAATCCCTGCGCGACTCACACCAACACACCAATCCTGGAGTGTTTACGTCGTTGTCACAATCTCCAATCCCTGCGCGACCCACACTAACGCACCAATCCTGGGGCGTCTTCGTCACCGACTAGCTGTCCAATCCCAGCGCGGTCTTACTGACGTCAACAGTCGCTGCAGCTGCTCTTGCTCCTGACTCCTGTCTCCAGTCTACCCCTCCTTTACAAAACTACTCGGTAGACTTTTGTTTCAATTTTACAATACTTGTTAGTTACAACGTACAAACATCTCCATTGTCTGCTCCGCTAACCACAGAATAGCAAAGACCTTTCCCACGAGAATTCTGCTTCCCGAGAGCAGCGCTTACCTCTGCCCTACTACAGAATAATTACATACGTTAGCAAAGTAGCACATCCCTCTACTTCACCCTTCTATCAAGTATCAATTAACTGCTTTCTTCGGATTTAAAACACATAGGTGGAAACGCAATGCTCCTGAGAGATAAAACCAAAGTTCCACAATTAATCCAAATGCTATTTTCATTCACGCACTTTCACACAAGGAAATACTATTCATTCACACAGAATCCTGCTTTCCCGAGAACAGCGAACAGTCTGTCCTACTACAGAATTATAACATACGTTAACAAAGCAGCGCTTACCTCTACTTTGTCCTTCTTACAAGCTCAGAGAACGCCTGCTACCTTTTCAGTGATAAGCGTTATTGGCATACCATTTGGTTTCCTGGTACTTAAGACCAAAATTTCACAGGTAACCCATTTGCTATCATACGTACTTCTTGCACACAGAAAAACGTCTCTAATGGCAACATACAACGATCAAACCCAGACAATGTGACGCGCAACTTCAATTGTCATACGTTCTTTCCCGTATACCTACGGGCAACCACAATTCCGTCTTTCCCGAGAGCAGCGCTTACCTCTGCCCTACTACGGAACTGTCACCGACTTCTTACATCCCAGAAGCCGTACAGACCACATAAAACTCAATACGACTTCAACATATAGTGTTAGTACACATATCAATTTCAATCAATAATCGATAAGCTATATACATGCCAAATCATCAAACCAAACAATAAAAACCATCATACTGCTACCAAGAAAACTGGTGAGGATCAGAACGCAAAATCTCCTCCTGCTTCCACGGACGGAATGATTCCGCAGTCACACTCACATACATACATCACACGCTGGTGGGGCCTATAACACCAACATTCATTCAATAATCAAACTATCCGTGCCTTGCAGAGGAGAGAGAGATAGATATCCAGATCCTGAACTGCAGCTATTCACTTCGGATAGAGGAAAACACATCTATTGACTTACTCTAACAGTTCCTCCATCCGAGAGGTCGACTAGATCAGTTTTAGTTGATTTGGAATTTGATGAAACACACTTTAACTCTCATTTTGAATCAATAAACATCACAAGAAATAATCACCCGACTCAATTCTTAAAATAATCAAATTCTTTATCTAATTAATTTGCAAGTTAAATCCTAACAATGCCATATTATCGTTTGTCAAATTTACCTATTCTGGCTAATTGTCGTCTTCTAAGTCAGCATCAGTCCTTAGAATGATCATCAGTATTCTAACGTCCCGTCCTCTGCTGTCAGCATGGGATGTCGCATAGAGTAGCATCGATCAGAGCGCCTCTCAAGCTCTCAGGGTGATGACCTAATTTCCCTCTCTAGACCACTAATATTTATACCAAAATTTACATATCATAGTATCTTTTTATTATTTGCAGGTCGTTGATTGGTTGAATTCTGCCTCATTCCAATACTTTAAGTAACATTCTAAAATATTCTCATACGGAAGATGAATATATTAGGCGCATGGGAAAGGATGTTCCCAGGTCAGGAAAGTATCAGTCTATTGTGAAAAGGTGGCTTTTCATTCCCAAATGGCAACATTTTCTTCATGTTCAGGGACATTGGCATCTCGCCCAGAGTAGTCTTCATGGACATGGCATATCAGGTCACACAAAGGACACAAATGAAGTCAGTGCAGGCGTCTTCTTCCATTGTTCAAATGATGATTTAATGTACTTTAGTTAGGCTTCAACCGACGGCCATGTTTTGGGTAGGCCAGAATAGTCAACTTAAGCAAAGGAAACACAAATCATAATTAATACATGGAAATTAATAAAACAGTGTTAATCCCTTTCTAATACCCATATGTGCGTGCATTTATCTAGCCATATGCAACATTTAAAGCCATTAATGCGTGTTTATTTAAGCACAAAATTACATTAACAATGCATAAGCTAAACATTTAAATTTAATATGCGTACAAACTTAGTTCACTTATTATTTTTAGCCATGCCAATGCATTCCCACGTGTATTCTCTTGGTTAATAAGGTTGATTAGTACCATTTCACACTCAATTAGTTATTAGAATTTAATTGTTAATCATTTTAATATAAACGTATATAAATGGATTGGGTATACTAAAATTTTTTATTTTTCCCGCTCCATCAGCTGCACCCGTTGAGTTTCTCCCAGAAGGTAAGGGGTGAGATACTGTATATTTCTGCAATTTTGGACAGTGGATGGCAGCGGATATTGGAGGATTTACAGCAGGGGTTCAGGAGCCCTCTCGGGCAGCAGCCATTCTCGTTGGCCACTAGCCACGCCCCCCATACGTGCACTGTTAACATACACATGGAACACCATCATCAAAAAAACTTTATTCGATCTAGTTAGATGACATAGATCATAAAAGTATACAAGTTTAAAAACAGTAAAAAAAGCCATTTTAAAAATTAATACATGGTGGTTAAAAGAAAGCAATAATAACTCCAACGAATTGGCTTCTAGCACCAATTAGCTTAATTTAACAGCAATCCCTTCCCAGTCTTCATACTGTTGATTGATAAGAATAGAAGAAAGGCAAGTTCACAGATAAAAGGTATGTGTCCTGTTTAAAAACAGATAAGCATCATGATTAAAACTTCTGATCTTTAGGGCAGGGATAGGGAACAAAAACATATCAACCTTACAATAGACGCCTTCTGCGCAGACAAGCCCACAAGAGGATGCTACACAAAAGCAAACATAATAATCGGGGAGTTTCTTAAAAAAAATAAGGCAACTCGACATTGGCTAAACTTATGACGCTGTAACACAGGTAGGATATATCTATGTCTCAGGTCCCTGTAATATTTACAGAATAAAAGATATGAAGATCAGATTGCGTTGACTGATTATCACAGGGACAATAATTCAATTCACTGATAGAATATTTTTTGGCTGGGAAGCCCAACATCAAGGGGATCAAATTAATACAAAATCTTAGAAGGATGAATTTATGCCGTGAGTTGTTTACACCCTCCAGATACAAAATGTCACCCTCTGTTATCGGGGGGATTTGGTAGTAAAGTCTCACCACTGATTTCGCTTGGTGTATCTTCTTCCTTACATAATCTGCATTAGCTAAAAAAATTTAGGAAATGTGACACATCAACCCAGGAAATTATGCAATTCTGCAAACCAGGAAGTGTGACGTTCCTTTCACTTTCACTTACAATCTATTTGTCTAGGCTGGCTGGTGGAGGTGATTGGTGGGTGAACTTGTGAAATGTACTGTTGTTTGGTCTTGTTAGTGTCTCTGCTGTCCCTGTTGTGTATTTAAACTGTTATTTGTGTTGTTTATTTGTAATTTGTATTGTTTTGTCCAGTGTATTGTTGAGTGTATGTTCATTTAGGGGTCTCTAGTTTTAGGGGTGGAGGAAGGGTACGTTTCTGTTGTGTTAGACTTTAGGGTGGGTAGTTTTGTTAGGGAGATGTCAGGTAGGGGCAGAGCCAAAAGTCTGTTGGAGTGGTTGCGTGGCCTGCTGTGGCTGGTGGTCCTCTGCCTACCCAACATGATCGGGAGTGGAGGTAGTAAAGGCTACCCTACATGAGACAGGAAAGAGCGTTAGGAGAAGGTGTGGTACCACATGAGCCGTGTGTTCAATGTACAGTTGATGGTCCAACAACTGAAGCACCGATGGGCAGATGTGTCAACCGGGAGGCAGATCTCCTCGATCACCTGGGAACTGAAGTTGGTGGGGCTATTGGCAAGCCCCTATATTTCATGAGCTTGTAGCTGTGTGGTTTAGAAAAGATCTATAATTGCTTTTCAACATGAAGGGCCAGATATGTATTTGGGGTAGTATAGCATGATACAGGGTAACTGTAGGAAAGTAGGATCTACTTCTTATGGTTACCCCCACTTTTTGCCAAATGTGATAATGTTTTTGACTAGTCTGACTGGGATCCTGCTAATCAAGACCCCTATCTGCTTTCTTCCTAAACTGTTATGTTATGTACTTAGGTACACTCCAGATCGGATACTGGGGTACTCTTGTCAGTCCCAAGTACATGGTATGCATGTACCCAGGGCATAGGTACCCCGGAGGCCTCCCATGTGCTGAAGCATGTATTAAGCTACCCATGAGAGGCCATGCAAAATGGAATTGTAGGTCTGCCATTGCAACCTGTGTCAGTTGGTGCATGCACCACTTACTTAAGATATAGGTTTACTATATCTAAGGGTCACTGCACTTAAAACCTATAAGTCACCCCTACAGCAGGCCTTAACAATCCTGAAGGCTGGGTGCTCGGTTCTAAGTGAGAGGGTGCCACTGCATGAGCAGAACACCCTGCAGCCTAAGGAGCTCATCCTCCCGGGTTGTCAGTGAGACAGCCATTTACGACATATAGAGTAGCATAATGCAACCGCGTGATGACCAAATCTAAAACGGATGAAACAAACCCTATTGTGTTTGGTGTCAAACATATTGGAATCATACCCCCACACTGGTAACTGGCGTGGGAGGTATGATTCCACCCCTCAGAAGTTAGCTTTGTTGGGTCCCTGGTGTTCCTGGTACCAGCCTTCTAGTCCTGGGCAGCACAAAATGGTTGCTGCCGACCAGAGACACATTTCTGCCCTCCTACTTCTGAGCCAAACTCAAACAGGGAAAGGTAGAACAAAAGCCATCCTGTCACAGGGAGGTGTGTCCCCCCTCCCAGACAGGATTTAGTGTATTATGGCTGGGTGGGTGCAATTGCCAGCAACCGAAAGTCTACATGAGGGGCACAATTGGTGTCCCTGTGCATAGTGCAGTTCAAACGAGTCCTGGGAGCCGTTGGCTCCTGCTCTGGTGCATAACTGAACAAAGGACATAGGAGTAACCTCCCCACTGTCCAGACCCTCCCCTGGGAGAGTCCCCTGAATCTGTTAAACCCTCTCCTGTGGGTATAAAAGGGCTTACCTGGCTGTAGGACCCTAGATTTGACGTGGACAAGATTCTGAACCAGAAACCATTGAACTTCCACTGTCTGAACACTCTGGACTTTGCTGTACTTTGTTTGGGCCTGACTTCGTCTCCCTCTCAGTCTGAAGCATCATCTGTGCCCGTGCACCAAACAGGATCGGTGCAGGACCTGTAGAGCATCAAGGACAGTCAAAGTTATCTCCCTTGGAGTGAAGGAGTCACTCCCCTGCCTTCACAGGCACTGCAACACTGCTGTCTGGTCTGCTGACCCGGAGCTCCTACGGAGTCCAAAGGCTTGAGCAACACAGGAGGTGGGTTTCTACATCTCTCGAGGTCCAAGCTGCCCTCTCACCAAGTTTGAGGTCAGAATCCCTCGTGGGGGCTGCAATTCTCGAACCCCTATGCACCGCGTACACTTGCAAGTGCATATGCTTTATGTACTCTCAAGAAAAAGCTGTGAGGGCGTCGCACGTGTGCGCACTGGTGAGTATTCCAAATTAATCCCAACTAATCAATATATTCAACGCTCAACTTCCTGTGGTCACCGCTGCTAAGCCACAGTCCTCATACAAACATTTGCTCATGGAAAGGAGCGTAAGTCGTCGTTGATGTACTCAATCAATTATTGATTCACTAATGATCAAGTCCACAGGCAAGCTTCCTTGGTCAGAAGTTCCGTGCTTTATTTGCAAATATATAGATTTTTCCAACACACTTAATCCAAGAACTTAAATGTCATTAATTACATCAGCCTACGTGTTTCGTCACCAGGACTGAAAAAAAGAAAAAATAATATACATATCAGTTTGGACACCCTTATGTGCTCTATACATTATTCCGCGGACAACAACTGAGCGTATACATGTCTTAGTTTAAGCAATACAAAAAGTATAACAAAAAAGAAGTCTGCCTAAATACAATCTTCACAGTTCCTCTGTATTCAAATTAATAAATCATCATGTCAGAATATTCTGGACCACATAATTGATTAAAAAAAAGACCCACCTGTCTTGCTACCAAGTAATTCCTGATTATGACACTTCCTGTCTATCTCCTTGAATCTTATGTTTTTACAGTCATTAGTTGTTGTGACCAGGTCCCCCTTCACTGTTTATAGATATTCCATATATTAATTCAAATCATACCTCAATATATTATTTGTTGTCAATTCTTTCGTCAAAGATATTTGTGAGCATTTCCTGTTCCTCTCATTCGTGGCAGTTAAATTCTATGTAAAATACATATTTCAAAAACGAGTGTTGTCTTACATGAATATGACCCACTGTACTTCATACCACATCCCCAACTGCCAATTGTCTAAAGCGATATGCAAAATATGATAATGCTTCCAAACAATGTCATGACCAACAATACTGGACCATCCAGGCCTCCTATTGGACACGGATTTCACTCTGCTCTTCGTGAAACCCATCAAAAAGAAAAAAGCACTCTCATCTTCCAATGTCCAACTTAGCATTATAAAGTTTATCTCCCAAAACGATCTCATAAACGTTATCCCCTCAATATCGCACTCATCCCAACACAAATTAACTTGAAAAACATGCTATCAACATTTCCTCCTTTGCAGTGTTAAGTTCTCACCTCTGATTGCTGTGTTAAGCCATACTGAAAAAGTATGTGGCGGCCGGTCTGATAAATCCCGCTGTGAACCTGTCTCTCGCCTTTGGCCCTTCTTTAAATACGTCAGGGACCAATCAAAAGCTCTGGGGGTCATCCGCCACGTATACGGCAGCAGGGGAGCACACTCACAGTTCATCAGGCCACAGGCTGGACATGGTGTCTGATTTCCCCCTAAAATGTTACACATACACATCTTTTCAGAAAAATTTTCACATTTCTTTAATGAGCCTGTACAGGGCTTGTATTATCATTGTTCATTTACAGTGTACTAGTAACATGTGAGGAGCGAAGTGAATAAGACAAACAAGCATGGGTACTGACTGATTTGTGTAGCATTGTTCAGAGTACGTATTGATTTGAGAAGGCCCAAGCAATATACTATGCAGAGAGTGGTCTGTCCAATTGGTCTGTTCACATAGCCATCAAAACCAGGCACCCTTGCACCATGTAGCACGGTAGACTGTATTTTTTACTTTGCACCAGATACGTGATGTGCCTGGTATTATCAGAAACCACTGCAGCAGGGCATACATGTTCATCATTAGGGCATTTCCATTTTGCCATATGCTACATGTCCAACGTAGGACTATACCAGACATTTGTTAAATCAATGTACTGTGTTTCATAGGTATACAGTGTACATGTTCAGCATTCACTGGGCAATGTCTGGACCCATACCCCCGTAGCGAGGCGGAGAGCTTCAGAGATCCCAATGCTACCATTAAGTGTCACCTGAATGTTTCTGTGCTCTGTAAGGTTTTGTGCTTTCTCGTATATTGTTTGCATTGAGATGTGTAAGGGGAATCATAATTCAGCGGAAACAAGCATTACCCTACACATAGATTCACAACAGAAGTAGGACAAAGTTGCATGTGCACATTATAGGGGCAAATTGCAATGTGATTAATTTGGCAATGTTTGCAGGCCCACATGGCAGAATCTGCAGTGCTGATGTTAGGCCAGCTGTGGTGTGGCTGACTATGGCACACATACCATCACCAGCCCCAAGACAAACAGATGGTCATAAGTTCAAATGTCTCTCACCCATACTATGGACAGAAAGTGACAACATGTTACCCGGATTATGTGACAGAAATGTTCCATTGGATATGCTGTGATTTCCCTGACACAGCATGTTTCCCCAAGTCCAAATTTGAGCCGGACACTTGTGTCTTTAGGATGTAACATGTACCCAAGTCAATATTACCCATTGTCAACAGTAATTTCTTATGTGAAAATGCTCCAATTTATAGTCCTCCATTTGTGTGTTCACATCATACCATGCCCATGCATGCAGAAAACATCCCTCATCGCTACCAAAATTGGTACAGTGTAAATGATTAAAGACATCTCAGATATTCATGCCAATAAAACGGCAAAATGTTTTGTGATCCATACATGTACCAGTAGCTCGGCGTCTAGCCAAAGTTCAGACTCCTACGGACTTGTGTGACAATCTGAATAGGCTCAGCATACCGAAACATTATTCCTTCCTGGTATAGATGCTGCATATGTATTTGTGAGGTGGCATAGTTAAAATGTGGCATTCATTATCCGAGTGGTCAAGTTACATATCCCCATTTCTTGAAGGGAGTCTGTGAATCCATTGTCCATATCAATGATTTACTTGGCTTCACCCCTTAGCCCACATTTATCATGATGTGTCAACTGTCATCCTGCATCATGGCTACCTGTGCATCCCTCAGAGTGCTGCATATCAGTGACATGTGAGATGGAGTGACAGAGGAGCTATTAGGAAAACGCCATGCTGGTTTAAAGGATGTTGTCGAGAGACTCCATGTGAACATGGAATTGGACGGATAAACTTCAGTCTGCTTGTCTGATGCACATTACACATGCTGTTGTCCACATGTCAATGTATAGACAATTTTGGGTGGCAGGTCCATACAGGTTGATAGGATTCCTACCTCAGTGCAGACAGAATATGTATGAGTAAATGTGGCACATGTCACCAGTCCACACATGCCAATGCAATTAAATGTCCAAGTATTGCCTCATATCCCCAATGTCCTAAAATTGACACGTGATCATCCCTTTGTAGTGTTTTATGAAGAAAAAGGGCTATGTGTAAAGTACCACAGGCATGTATGCACTGTGTTGTCAGTATACAGGCTATTTCAATGTCCACATACTGCTACCATTACATATGCTGTCTCCCCCAGGAATCTTCACCCTTGAGCATATTTTAGCTATTACCTGCAAGATACAGCCCAAAATACTTGTACATATGAGATCTAGAGCATGCATGCACACACTCATCACATGGCTAAAGTATAACTTTATGTGCATCTAGGTAACATTCTGAACTGAAATGTATGAACAGACACTAGAATATATAAAGAAACACATGAAATTTCTTGAATTTCATTACATGATCAATGTACTAGTGTTCCAGGTATTTCCATGAGTCAATATTGGAGAAGTGTCCAATAGCGCTGTTGTATTGGAGGTAGCTAGCCACCCTCCATCTATGTTTCAAATACCTGGCTCAGAGTCATTCATTGCTGCAATGTGTGTGGCCTTGTGTATTTGCCATAACAGTTACGCATTCCTGAGGCCCAATACCTGTACTTGCTACGCATTACTCCTTTCACAAAGGATATTGCCCATAGATTGTATCTTCTTGCATGCTGCATGACAGACCCCATGGACCTAGATGGTTCATGTATACCATTCCATGGGTACACAACATCATTGTTCCTAATCAGTCTTACTATTTACATAAGTAGACGTTTATAAGGGCAGACACTGCCATTTCATGTACCTGAAAGGCCAATACCGGAGTACTTTAGTATTGTTACTTTAGGAAAAGTATATGTTTCTTACTGCAGTTGCTCATGTTTAGATCCATAGATATTTATTTGGCTGAACATGCCACTTGTGCTGCTATTTGTAAGTCAAGCATTTCATTGATGACATGCACAAGATCAGCTTGCCTGATACATATGTCTTTCCTCGCCAACGGACAATTTGAACCCTGACCAGCAGAAGGCCTATTGCATTAGGTTGGAGAGGTACTGCCACCTGAGGCACATTGCCTGGGCCTACAGGCTCATGGAAGGTCAGTATGAAGATGGAAAGGCAGCTGGGACATGGAAGTCAGCACCTCAAGGACAAAAAGGGCTAGATAGGTCAATCACCAGGCTTGAAGTTGATGTGTCCCATTGTGGTGATCTGGGTGCAGTTCCAGGACCCTATACATCATAGCTGGCAGTGGCACCAAAGGCTCTAACCAGTACCCCAGGACAGCAATCTTATTTTGAAAAGCAAGCCCTGAAAGACAATTCAGACATTAAGTTCTGTCTAGCAGGCCTTGAACTACAGGTTGCCACACTCATGCGCATGGCACGCATGTTACAGCAGTCAGTTGACTGAATAGCTGAACAGCTATAGGCCTCCCTCTGATGTTTTGCCTCTCCCCAGTTGTTGTTAGTTGTTTTTAGCCAGTAATATTTTAGCATAGGCTAGGATAGGCTTTATAGGGATAGGTTAGTGTAGTTTTAGTGATTTTAAAGATTTTAAGTTATTTGTTGTTAGCTGGGTATATGGTTGGGCAGGTTGTTAAGTGTGGGGGGAGGGGGTTAATGTTTAGGATAGTTTATAAAAAAGGCAAAGAATATTAAAATGCCAAAAATATATCTTTGTTAAGGTTTTAATGTTTAGGTAGTTTATGTATAGGTGTAGCTTATGTTTGTATTGTGTGCAAATGTGTTTTAAAGGGGGTGGGGGTTGATGTTTAACATGTCTGTTGTGATATATGTGTAGAGTAGGATAAGTTAAGGTTAGGAAAGTTTTACGTTATGGTTGTATAGGTCATTTAGCATAGGTTAGTTTAGGCACAGTTTAGATAGGATGACTTAGTATAGTTTAGTTATTTATAGTTTTTAAAAATGTTATGATGTTTTAAATACATATTGTTTTGCCCTTTCACAACTGCTTACTTATTAACTGTGTAGCAGTTGTCATATATGCTTTGGTAGTGTTAAAAATATGCTTTTGGATTTCCAGGCAATGTTCTACTAGGTGAGACACCTATGGAGAAGATCCTGTCAAGTTTGCAATGGGGTCACTTTAGGGATATTCAAACATAATTGTGCACTTTATGTGGCATTCTTGCTGTGAATGGACACACAGGCCAAAACTGGTATTCACCTACTGGGTGTGTAAATGATGCTACATATATTGTAGAAATTGTTCTCTCAACCGCTAATCACCATTTCTGGCTGTGTGGGGACACACTGGTGCCTGCCACTTACACCCTCACCCTTGCACAATTTAACCATGCCCTCAGTGTAGTTTGTGGGTTGTTATCCATGGGAATGGGCCATACCTGGCAAGACAACTTCAATCTTCTATGTGGAACATTGGACTCACTTTTACCATTCTCCACAGCATGTGTAGCTTAATTGAGGGATTTTTGCAGCAGCCCCTAACAATGTATATTGTACAGTTGCTGTCATGAATGGTTGCAATCACACTCAATGCATGTGAGGAATTTCAGGGGCAGAGAAACACATTGACCCAACATATGGCCGTGTGGCTTACTACACCAGTTGTCAATTAACACACAAACCAAGTTACTTGGTTTGCAGCTCACGGTTACTGACCTCCAAGTTGTAGCACAGAGTTTTCTGGCAGAGAAGTGATGCTATAGAGGAGGAGTCTGACCATTAATCTTTGTGTGGTTGGCTTATGATGGTTCTAATATGTAAAGTATATGTGTGAACATGTGTTTTGTTGCTCTCACTCATCACTGGCCCAATTAGTAGACCTCTGCTGTTGTGTGATTAGTTGGTCTATTTCACTGTGAGGCACACAAGGTAGCAATGGTTACTGTCACATCACGCCTTTCAATATTTGACAGTGATTTGGTACTGATTGACATGGCAATGGAGGTGCATGATGCCTGCACTTGTCAGACCTGAGCATGTGATATGGCCAGTAGCACATTTAGCAAGAGATGTTGAGAAGTGTGTTTTGTATGTACACATCAACCATGGTCAAGTTTGTCCTTTCTACAACAGACATAGAACAGGCTGGTTCATTTTAGTGTTTTTATTTACACGTGAACCAAGGAACAAAGTGCAATTGGCAGTCCTTTCAGCAACAACCCCAACATAGATTTCGAGCCTTAGGATGTCCAGACAGAATTCAGGGAGATACATGTCATGTGACATGTTGAGGAGAGGAGTGTTCCAGTGAGGAGTAGATGCATATAGCCATTAGGGACTAAGCCCACATTGATAGTCTACAAATGGCTAGGATCAACAGGTGAGAAATCACATAGGGGATAGTAACAGTTGATAAGTACATTGGTATGATGAAAAGCAAAGGTCAAACTAGAAACTGGCCAAGTGGCACAGACAATTGTTAACCGGGCAGTTCTTCTTTGGAACTTGTTGAAGTCCACATCTTCACACTCTGATGTGTGTGGTGCCTCTCATAAGGGGGTTGTTGTCAGTGTCACAGGTGACGGAGGCACACATTCATCAGGGGCTGAAGATGTGTATGCCCTGTCCCCAGGAGCAACTGTTTGTGCCAACAAGTAAGGTAGGACAGTACTAAGAAGGGCCTGATTCCATGCCAGCCTGGCAACAATGTCACGGTGTAAGGCACCCATTGTTGCTATGTAGGAGTCCTGCTTTAAGAATTTGAGGATGGTGTGGATAGCCCCCAGCGAGTTGGCTACCTCACTGGTGCCACATCGGCAAGGCAGTTGTTCATGCCTCTGCCTCATGACTCTAGCAATGTCAGCCAGGGACTGATCCAATCCATGTAGCAGTGTAGGTGCCTCTTATAACCTTCAAGATGTCCTTATTGAGACTGATGCACCAACAGACTACCTCTAGGGTGGCCTCTATGGTCTCCATTCCCGACCGCACCTCATCTAACAGACCCCGCTGGACTCCTGCCGCACGCCGTTGAAATTCAACCTGTGTATCCTCGGAGTCCAGGGTTGGCCTTGGGCTGCCAAATGGGGGTTGTCTGCAGAACTGTAGGCCCTTCCCGTAACTGGAGATGGTGTATCAATATAGGCCAGAATTTGTTGGAGCGTGTCTTGGTACAGCATTGGCAGGCTGTCATCCTCATCTTGTTCCTCATCCCAGGACAGGCAGATTGTCAGGAGGTGTAGTTTCATCCTCTACAATTAAAAAGATATATGTTAATGGTGGTCTATGTTAGATGTTGACATGAGTTATCTGGTTGACATACAGACTTTCTTCTAACTCAATTTTAGTTCAACATTGATGCATAGGACATATGTTACTGATAGGTATTGAGGCTAAGTTGCACTGTTGTAGCCTGTCAGATTACAGTACCTTTGCATTGTTCACACAACCACTGTGTGACATGGGTGCCTTTTCATGACATGACCTACATTGCCACACAATTACACAGCTTGCTGGGCCTACCATGCCCGCACTGGTGATAAGAGGTAAGGTCCGCATCTGCCTGGGTGATTAGCTTACTTTTTGATGCAGGCTATACTGATTGTGCTTTGACATATTGACACAACTACTGTGCACATTGCACCAAGTCCCCAGGGTATCTGCGTTCCCTGTGACCAGTACTCAGCCCACAGCTCCTGTGAAGGTGATGTGGGTTTGGTCAAACATTGGATTACATCCTGTAGTCTGTCTTTGACACAGTACACCACAGCACTCTGCCTTGTTGTGCTGTCTTGCATGCACATTGTTAATTTATGTGGCCAAGAGTTCGTTTTTCACACTCCTCCACACACCTCTGCACAGCGAACACCGTTGCTATACTGCAGGACTGTGTGAGGGCATGTACCAACCTTGGGTTTCCTACTTGTGTATACTCATGTGATTCCATTTCACACACAGTTTGCTTCATAGTTGTGGACAGTGGGCACTGTATACCGACTCAAAGAGGATGGTCCCACTCAAACTAGGTAGATAGCTAGCACTGACACTCACCCCATTTGATAATTGCCAGAGGTGGGTATCTGCAGAGTATCACACATCATTAGACTCCAGCACGCTCACTTTTACATGTACTTTACTCCTCTGGCAAACCTCATTTAGGCACAGGGACTCAACTTATTGGCACACAATGATGAGACCCTGATCATATATTGATTCTCATGTGCCTACAACACCAACAATTTGCATGAGCATATCCAATGGACTGGCATGGGTGCATGTATTTGAGACCTATGTGTAAAGATGTACCCTACATGCTAGTAGTTCTGGAATTCGTCACATGTACCTAGCGTGGTTTGACACACAACTAGGCCCAGCGACCTCACCTTTCAACCATCCCTAACTCCTGCCCTTTGTGGTGGACATCTAGTTCATCTTATACCTTCACATATCCCGGTTTCACAAACTCCAACTTTCACATATGTGGGATGGTGAAACCTTTTTCTTTCAGACTCCCTCCTGCCATGTGCTACGTCTTCACCCAGGTCCACCTCACATGTATGATATAGTACACCAATGGGCTTTTTAACGTCATGCCTTCCAAGCTGCAACACAAGTGTGACACTGTCAGACACAGCAGTACATGTGTGTTGTTCATGCTGGTTTGCAATACACACATTTCTTCTCACCTCCTTGCTATGCAAGACCTCCCCATTCCAACACAACGTCAGTTCAATGTGCTCAGCTACACCTACAAAGCACTGCAGTACGAAGGGCCCTTCAGGGCCACGCACAATCTTTTCATTCAACACAAATGGTCCTCTTGCATTCACCCCTACACCCAGTATGAACTGATACATGACTGGAGTTCAGGTGGCCCCTACCATGGCAAGTGACACCTGTGTGCTCTTACCCCACATGTCAGAACAGCTGCATGAAATGTAGTTTCATGCTAGTGACTATACACATGGCTCGTTACATGATCCTATGTCTTGATACTTCAAATGTACCACACCTGTGCACCCTCTCAGGTGAGTAGTTTTTCTTCTTACAAGGCCATTACATTACATAGCTCTCCAGTCCTGATTAGTGTGCATGGGCCCAAGTAAGCACACTAGCCTCATGGTGCAAAGTGACCTATTATTGTCACAGTCAGGTGGGGCATGGTTGAAGTATACATGCATGATGTGTTGTTCTAGTCCATGTTTTGTGCTTTGTATTGGGGCACTTGTAGTTCTGGTGACTCATTGTCTACATCCCACTACAAGTGCCAGTATACAGAGGTGGACCTGGACTGGTTTTGGATCACATCACACATGGAAAGGAAAAGCTTCATGGAGCTGGACTGAGCTGTGCAATATTTGACATGGCAGTGTGACTTACATTTAGACGATGTTGAACGGTACATGAGTGAGATTCCTACCCTTACCCTTGCACGTAGGGAAGCGCAGGGACATAGCTTACCGTGCTGCACAACATGACCTTTTTGCCCATATTTTCCCGTGTTGCCACTTACCTTGTAGGTGTTGCTGGTCCTCGTAGCCAGTACTGTCCTGTCTGGGAACTCCTGCCACCATGTCTGCTGGGATGACAACTGCCACCCGCTCATCCAAGACATCCAACTCCTCCTGGGGTACGGTCCTCCTCTTCAAGTCTGCATAGCTGCCTTCAGGTTGTTGGCCAGTTTCTCCTTCATCCTACGCTTATAGTCATGCCAGGGTTTCTTGCAGTCAGTGACTGTCCTCTTTGCTTGTCCCACACTCTTGATTTTGGCCCCTATGGACTGCCAGAGGGCCTCTTTCTTGCCTCATGGCACTTTGGAGGTGATAAAGAGCTGGTGTTCGTGCTTTGTCACTGTTGTGATTAAGATGTAATTCTCTTTCTCACTAAAATTGCACTTCCTCTTCTCCTGAGAGTTTGTGTGCACATCCTGTCTAGTGCTGGAGTTGTTACAGGTGTTGCTCTTTCTGCTGTTCTCTTCTCCCCGCTCCATGGCTGCCGTGTGGGAGGTCTGCAATTTGTTTTACCCTCAAAGCATCGTTTTTTGTACAAATTTATGATGCTTGATGAACTCAAAAGTGATGCGAAGGTGGTTAGCATAATTTTCCTTGCCGCTAACCACCCTTACATCACTTCTGCTACAAATGCATCAGTTTGCATTGCGACATCCCGCCTACCGGTGCATCCACTTTTTTTACGCACCTTGTGGGCTTCACCATTGTGTGCCATAGCCTAAATACGGTGCATCCTTGGCATTTTAAACTGACGTAGCCCTGCGCACGTTTTTCTGACATATCATTACCTTGATGCAGCGATGCGTACGTTTTTGTAAATGAGGCCCCTTGGGTGAAAATATTCATACCAATATAACCACAGCTTTCTCAGAGGCATGATGGAACAAGTGTAAGTAACATTATCTGGGGAGGAATTTGTGCACAGAGAGAAATCTATATGAGAACATCAAAACAAGTAATGGGATATTGTAAACATTTCAGAGAAACATGGATGAAGGCTTGTCTTCCATGATTCATAGCATTGATAACTTGAATGAGGCCATGAAACCTTCACATGATGCTTTTGTGAGGAGATTCAGCAACAGAACAAAAGATATCACCAAAACTATGGGCAGAGTGTTGACCCCCTTAGTTTCGTCTCTGCCACCCTTTTCATTGCAGGCTCACCACCAGAAAATGGGTAGTGGAAATGCAACTTTGAATAGTACCAGCATATTCCTGCCCCTTTCCACTGTGCCACCGCCACTGGATCTTGAATCGCCACTCTCGAAATACGGTGAGCAGACCCGCAGTGGTGGCAGCAGTGGCAGTGGTCAGACCTCCACTGCAAGTATGGCGGTCATAAGACTGCCATACTCAGAATAATGCCTAAAGTGTATCTGTTTAAACATTGTGGCCGATTAGGATAGCGGGCGGTAGGACTGCCGCCCGCTATCATGGCGATCAGGAGACTATGCAACAGGCAGGCTGCCGCCCTAATACCAAATTACAATTTTACCTCAGTATTGGCAGTTGGAAAAGCACTCTCTAACTCTGTGGCTTGTGCTGCAATCCAGGAAAAGGGCCACAACCCAACCCCCAGTGTAAAAGAGCACTTTGTGCACATCCATGCACTGTGTGCCAGGCACCATGTGGTGCCTGGCATACAGTGCATGGATGTGCGTGGGGGCTCTACATGTGCCCCATCGACAACTTTGCAGTGGCCCAAGAGGGATGGGGTCCCTGTTTGGGGCTCCTAAAGTCCCTTTCCAACAGCCTTTTGAAAAGGCTGTCGGAAAGGGACATCGTTATCCCAACGGCGGTGTCTGCCTCGGCACTGCCTCTTGTCGGGACTTCGATTCCTACCGCCGCCCCGTCGGGATCAGATGATCCTGCATTGTAATGCGATGGTCAGACCTACAGCCTGTCAGTGGTGATCCACCCGACATCATAATCAGGCCCTTTGTTTTTAGGATTGGAATTGGTAATTTCTGTCTGTTGAACAGGGCAAACCTCACTTTGTTATGACTCTGATGAAGAAGTTGATGTCTGAGAGTAATGAAGATTATTGGTAAGTAATCAAAATGTAATGCTAATGTCAGACGTTTGTTTTAAGGAGCTTTGTAACATGCAAGCCGCACTTCAGCCTATCCATTACCTTGTTTTGCAAAAACCCAAAGTTTGTCATTATCTCTGACAGAGTCAACTGCACTTAGAGTTGCCAGCTCATCTTCTTTTAGCTGGTTATTGCATCTCTTATTCAGCAATAATATTTATGTTGTCTACATTCTTCTACTGATGATTTTGCCCTGGAATTCAGCAGATTGACTGGTGCACTTACTTTGGGCCTCTAAATCGTTGGATGCTGCAAGTCCAGTGTGTTACTGAAAGCAAATACAGGTTTTATTCATGCCACTGTATATTGTA
Source organism: Triturus cristatus (assembly GCF_964204655.1). Taxonomy (NCBI): domain Eukaryota; kingdom Metazoa; phylum Chordata; class Amphibia; order Caudata; family Salamandridae; genus Triturus; species Triturus cristatus. The sequence continues at coordinate 21,993,930 of NC_140584.1, forward strand.
TTAAATGTCTTGAGCCTTTGTATGCATTGATAAACTTGGACATTTAATTGTTTCATTATAAAGTGATTGCTACAAAGGCCGTGCGTTTTCCTGGTACTGTCTGTAAAATTATCACTATTACCGAACTCATTGGAACACAGTTTTTAGGTCTCAGGGGTATAAAAGGGTGCATGTCCCCTCCCAAATTTTGTTCTTGAGTCCTGAAATCTAGATAATTTAAGATGCACCTCCTCTTCAGTAATCCTCGCCCGAGTTGTTGTGATTTTAGGTTTGCCTCATCAGTGAGACAGGTTTTACCTCACTGCAGAACCCTGAAAAAATATGAAAAAGGAAAATTCCTGGTCCTCTAGAATGGCATCTCCCCTTATTGGTCTACCATGAGAAGGAGCAGCACAACGCCTGTTGATTAAGTCCTCACTGTGGTGAACAGTGAGTACTTAACCCAGAATGCATTTTCTTTTCTCTTTTTCATCTTCTGTTTATTTACATATTTCAGATATTCCCTGTGTCTCCTTTTCTCTTCTTTAGTTTACTCTTGGCAGATGGTCCTGCTACACCGGTTTTGAGGCTCACTGTTTCAGGGCCCTGTTACTTGACTTAGAATTGTCCAATTTGAGAAGATATGCTATTCACAAGCATCTACCATCACCCAAGCTGTTGTGCTCTACCTGTGTTGTACCTGTTTTTTCCGTGGGGAGGCCGTCTGATTCTTCCCTGGCTGCAATACCTGCTAACGAGCAGGCTAGTGCACTTAATTGAGCGCTCAGCTTGCATCTTACGTAGTATACTGCACACACATACGTCACTGTAGACTACCTGTGCTCTGACCAGAGTAGATCTCAGTTGCTAAGGAGGTGGGTAGGTGGGTGGCACAGCCTTCCCAGGCTTCTCACCCAACCTTTTTCTGGTCGTGATTTGCCTCTCACTGACCATACAACAATGTCTGCATACACAGCACCATTATGTGAGGATTCATATGGGGTCGAAGCCTCTCTGTATCTGTTTTCCAGGGTCTGCCTTTGCAACAGTGCAGTAAACTGCTCCAGCACACTTTCCCAGGCCTTGGCTGCTCTACCAGGGGTGAGCGGCTCCACATAGACTGGCTGGTCATGCTGAGTTCCTAGTTTGTGACTCCAATCTTGCATAGAAAGAGCAGGACCGTTGTGGCCCTGAGGGTGGACTTTGAAGATTTTCTGTATCTCTTGAAGCTTCTTTTTATCTAGGTCCTGTTTTTCAATCTAAATATGTTGGTTTCTCACATCTTGCTATTGCCTGAATCCAGGGCATGACTGGAAACCTAAAGCAGCCCTGGCAATTAATTTTGTCGGACCAGAACCCCAGCACCATCCCGCCCACTGTGGGCTGCAAAACCGGCCCTTACTGCTGCAAAACCGGCCCCAACCCTTCCAGCCTCCAGGGTAAACGCCCCATGCCCGATCCTGTCTGGATCCTGTAAATCTTTGCTTTACGTACGCTGGCAGAACAGCCTGGTAAGTGTTTTGCAGGTCATGAGTTTGCGTCCAGCTAACCGATGTCTTTAAAAGGAACTGCCATATGTGCCACTCCCTGTCCTAGGCTTACCTGCTGGTGAAATGTGTGTTAGTATTGCGTTAGTAGTTCAGGCTTTCTCTTTGTCTTTCAACTATTCTCTCAGGCCAGGCACATGCTTCTGCCACGTTTTCATTCGGTCTTTGTTGAAGAGCTTCTGGCCCACTGCTCCTGCACATCTTGGCTGGGACTGTACTTCTCTCCTTAACATCGTGGACAACAGGCCCAGTTCCTATCAAATGTCTCCTTGTTCTGCCTGTAGGGTTTCGCATTGGCAGTTCGTCATCACCTTTTGGATGCGTCCTTGAATGGGGGATGATTCCCAAATAGCTCTTTTGATGCAGCAGCCATTGAAGGGAGTCTGGCATTTACTAGAGGATTTCCTCTGGCTTCCATGGAGGACCCTTTAGCTGTTTGGTCTGGTACATCCATCAGGGGTGGAGTCATGGTTTTACTACTGTCTCTGCTCCCCTCTCTTTCTACTTGGGATAGTCTGCTGTTGAGTCCATCCCTCCTTCCACGTGCCTTCTATGCATGATTATGTCATTTCGTCTCTGCTCTGCCTGAGGCTTGTCAGAGTCCATCTGTCCTGGAGCACCTCTGTCTGTCATGGATTGAGTGTTCAGTGTGGTATCATGGGGTCCATTCTTGGGTCGTTTTCTCATCCATAACTAGTGACTCATCATGCCCAGTGCACCAGCATGTACTTACTTGTCCGTGCACATTTTCTATTCTCCCACTTCCGTGGCCTCTCGGGATTTTGCTTACTGTATAGGGGGCACAAGGTGGGAGTGCTTTTGGTGGCGTTTAGAGGGCCCACCTGTCATTGGAATCCCTTTCTGCTCTCTGTAGCCAACAAAATATTTCAACGCGTTACAAAAGAGAAAATTAGCGAAAAGGAAGGTTAGAACAACCCTGCGTGGCGATTAGGAATGGAAGAACTCATTCTTTCGTATTTATTTCTTTGTTGGCGAAATATATACCACAGTACAAGTGTACATACACAATTCAATGTAATTTTTTTCAAACACTGAATCGCTGAGCAGACTTTTTCGACCTCCAGTCATATTTAATACTTTGTGAAAGGAGTTTCGTTTCCCACAACTTTAACTGGTGTGGCACCCGCACAACACTGGGAGATGCTATTACTTTTCCCTTAAGTAGGTAGGCGTTCCGGTGTCATTGTTTCTAGCAGGACGCTTTTCTCGCCAATTCTTTTTTAATAAGATACACGGATTTGGCAGCCTCGTCCTGATCTCCCCTACATTCGGGCGGGTAAAATCTCTTCATGGACTAGGAAAAGGTCAGCACCCGAGCGTGAGAAAAGCAAGTTCATTGCGTTACAAAAGCGCGCCAAGGCCCCTGTGAGCCGGCTTCATTCAGAACATGCGCACATAGGGTGCTTAATGCTTTTATGAATGACCCAAAGTTATTCAAACACATTATGTCATCGCAGTGTATTGGCAAGCAGAGGCAAGTGGAAGCGGTGAGGACGGCAGTGAAAAGGAGCGGTCTGTGCTGGGAAGAGCGCCAATTTCTTAACTGGAAGTTTCCCATTAATAACTTGTAGCCGAGCCACTTATATTTAAGGACTCCGCTGGGAAGAATGCTAGTGAGTGAATTGCAGGCCCTCATCAGTAGTTTTTTTCCCTGTTTTGTGTTCATGAGACTTTGGACATGTTTATGAAGTTGTACAGTGACTGAACAGCTGTGTGCGTGTTTTCAGTATTAGCAGTTGACGAACCCAGTCCCGTACAGAATTACTGATGTAAAACACAATATGGTGTTATTTGAAAGTAGCACAACACCTTTATAGCCTTGTTCTCCAACTCTCTTAGCTTAGTAAGTAAGGGCCTGATGATCAAGGGGAATTTGCAGGTGCAACATGCGATTCGCTAAATCATAGGGTTATCCACTGCATAATACTCTATTCCCATTTACCAAAGCCCTTCCACAAGTCGGAAAAGGCTTTTTGACCCGTAAAGGGGCTTTTGCGACCCTGTCTGAATCGCAAATAGGAGAAGCACAAAATGAGTCATAATTTGCGATTCGTAGCAGAATGTATCAATGGTCCACAGTTGTGGTCACAAACCATTGGCCAGATACTGGCAAAGAGTGTGGCATCTGATTTGAAAAAGGGGAGTGTCCTTGTGGGAGATCTTCCCATTTGGGATTCGTGAAGGTAGCCTCAGACAGAGCGGGAAGAGGTTTCTAGGACCTCTGCCTGCTGTCATCGATGTCTTCCCAAATGGTAAACTTTTTTAGGGCGAGCCTAGCAGCACCGCACATGCGCTGCTCGCTCTGCAAGACTGCTGTAGTAGAGTATGGGAGAAAAGCCGCACCCACTCTCCTCCCATATTTTTCATTGGCTTGTGTCACTGTCTTTGGTAAATGCTGCCTTCAGATTCGTTAATAGGCTTGTTAGTCCCTCATTAGTACGGCCTTGTCTTCATTTTTACCCTCCCATGGCAACTGGCCCTTTTATATCCTTTGTTACACTTTACCTGTTATTTAATCTGTAAGCACTATTTGCTTTATTGAGTTTTCTTACTGCAGGCTGGACATGGCTGCTTCAGCTGAAACTGCTTGTGTTTTTTTAAGCAGCATGGCCACCACCTGTAACACGGGCGCGGGGGTGCCTGCTTTCAATCACTTTAACCCCTCATTATCTTGTGTCTGCTTCAACCCCCGAAGTTAAATGGATTTAGAAATGATTAGCGAATTAAGTCATGTGAATTCCAGGTAGCATATAATCTTGTGCTAATGGTCTGAAGCTGACAACAGCACATCTGTGTTACATGTCATCTGTACTAAAGCCACCTGATGGTTTGTTTTCAAAAGCCTGTTTTTTTAATAACAACAACACCACCACCAATACCTCTACCATCCTCTACCATCAATACCACCACCTCCACCAATACCAAAACCACCGCCAATACCACCACCAATACCACCACCGCCAATACCACCACCACCAACACCACCACCATCAGCACCACCAGCACAATACCACCAATACCACTACCACCAATACCAGTACCACCACCACCAATACCACCATCACCAATACCACTAGTACCACCACCACCATCAATACCACCACCTCGACCACTACCACCAATACCACTACCACCACCAAAACCACCAATACCACCACCACCACCAATACAACCACCACCCCCAATACCAGCACCACAACCGCCAATACCAGTACCGCAGCCAACAATACCAGTACCACAGCCACCAATACCACCACCACCAATACCACAACCACCAGTACCACCACCACCAATACCACCTCCAATACCACCACCACCAATACCAATACCACCACCACCAATACCACCATCACCAATGCCACCACCACCAATACCAGCACCACCAATACCACCACCAATACCACTACCACCAATACCACCACCTCAGCGCCTCTCGCTCACTAGTAATACCAGGGGCACTGCACGAGGCCGGAGCTGCAGCTGAGACTATCCCTCCCTCCATGCCTGTCATAAAGCACTGCCCACCCTGCACCAGGAGGTGAAGCCAGGGCCATACTACAGCTGGAGTGTTTTTTATTAGGCCAAAGATAGCAATGACATTACACAATGCCACACTGCTCACTCAAATCACAGAGAGGGCAGGAAATAGCCCCCCACCCCTCCCGCTCTTCCTCCTGAGCCACGACAGTGTAATCACAGAGCGAAAGGTGTTGGAGCGCTTTGTTAGTGTTTATAGCTCGGATCATATGTAACGCTCACTTCACACTTTGTGTCTGTGTAATTTACAACAATCACAAATCTTCTTCACTGCACTATTTATCTCTACTTTGAAGACGTCGCAGGCCAGTCTCTTCCTCTGATCTTTACAATCTAACAAGCGGTCGAGAAGGCCCTTTATTGCAATGCAATAGGTCTCGCATTTGCAAGAGTTTAAGCTATTAGTATTGTAAATGTCAATGCCTTTTATTTATGTTTTAAAACCCAAAACATAAATAAAATGCATTGTCATTTACAATGCCAATAGCTCAAACTCGCGTAAATGCGAGACCTATTGGATTGCAAATGCTTGTTTTTAAAGGGGCACAGTTCAGCTGCTTTAAATAATATGTTTCCCGCTTTGAAATGCAAAGGAGGTGTAGTTCTGCTGTCGCTAGCAAAGCTCCATCTAGCTAAATAGAAGCGGTCACTGGGGGTCACAAATTTTGAGCTGCTTAATTAATATTCATTAGGCAGCACATTTTACAACCACCGGTGAAAGAACAATTTGAGCTGCAACCTGTCAGTACATAGGTCATATTTCAAATTGCATTCCCAGTCACATACTAGTTAGTGTGTGCAAATTGCACAACCCTGGTTTGCGATTGGAATACTACATTAGGGCACTAATTCTTTAGAGGTAGCTGAGCCCAAGTTTAGCACCTACCATTCATCTCTGAAAAGAGTAAAAGGAAGAGGATGGGGTGTAACGGCCAGAGCTGCTGACTTTGGAGCTGAGGAACTAAATTTGAGTCCCGGTGTCAGCTCAACATCTTGCGATTCTGGGCAAATCACTTAATCTCCCATGTGCCTACCAAAAAAACCATGCATTAGTAAATGCATTAGGTTTTGCCTATGTGATTAATAATACTTTTTTTGTTGTAAGTTGTAGCTTGCTGAGCAGTTGTACTGTATAAGTTACAGAAAATCTGATAGTGTTATGACGTGTTTCTGTGCAAAAAAGCAATATATTGTGCTGTTGCTAGTGGTATTATAAAGTAGGGAGATAAGTAAATGGTGGACGACGGGGGCGTGGCCCAGCCAGCCAAAATGGCGGATGTGCCCAGCTGAGGCATCGGCAAATCTACTCGAACCTCGCTCGTAATCCTAACCGGAGGGGCCCCCAAACGAAGTCATCAGGCTCTGTATCGCTGCCATAACTGCTGAGCATATCGCGGATTACGCAATCAGCACCCCAGATGGCTCATCTCCAATATGGCGGCACCCGAGGGAGTGAGGGATGTGTGATGGCCGCAAGGCTGTTGAGAGGGCCACGCCATACATGCCTGGACCCATCCTCTTAGAAGTGTCCGCAGGTGCTGAGGGGAAAGACTAAGTCAGTGAAGCGGCTCCCCAAATAACATTGTTGCCGCGTGGTGGCAAACACGGAGGCCTCCCCGCACAGACAAATGGGAAGAAGACAGGGCAGTTCAAGGCCAATCCACTGGCCCTAGTGCACCTGAAGCAACTGACGACATGGAGCTGTGCCACAGACACAGAACCAGTGAGTACCAAGGTTTGTGCGGTGGAGCCGCCCAGGAAGTGAGTATCCAACGCACCCACTGCATAGAAGGCCGCCCACCGGTAGCGTCCATTTGGAAGCAGACTGCCTGAGACGGACTCAGATGCCGCCACTCCCGAGAAGATACCCAAGTATGTCTCCGTAATAGCCATGTGACAGGTTCCCCCCACAGGGACCCAGTGCATCATCTGGAGCTCTTATCTGGGGACTCACGCAAGGACTCGCCAAACATAATAACAAGATCCCCACGGCTCGGTGGAGCCCAGCGGACCCCCGGGAGTTACACTAATCATAGCCGCACCTCCTACCCTTGCACAGACCTGGTATCATGGCTAGAGAAGCGGAGTAGAACATAAGTCTGTTAACTGCCCCTTCAAGCCCTTTCCACAAGACCTGGGGAAGAACCCAAGGCACGTACCATAAGGACCCGAACAATCCAAAATAAAAAGCGCACGCCACTCGGCACCAAAGCGAGGTGCAGCTCTGCGCAGCAAAACCACCAAGTGACCTTGACAATACTAGGCCTCCACCAATTGGGAGATTTAAATGCTCACTCTCTCCAACTATACAATAAGGTCCTGCTTAAATACATGTGGCCGGGCCCCCTTTGTAGTTCCTAAGCTGTCCCTGAATCAGAACAGAGGCCTGAAACGCACTACATGCATAACTCCCGAAGTACAAGACAAACCCCATTGACTGAACTATACCAAGGCGACAGGACCAGCCAAACACAGTGCACCTATGGCGAAACTACGCCCTAACACTGGACCCCAGGGACCCTCTACAGCACATATTCACTGACAGAACGATGAACAATTAGCAAGAGGATACAGAGACACCATCCTCCCTATCCATGTCTGACAAATTAGACAAGGTATTGTCGGTCATTGAACACTCCAGGGTCACAATGGAAGATCGGTTTGGGGCCCTGGCTACAGATCTTAATCTGCTACTCGACGACCATCGCAATCTAACGGACAAGGTCGTGGATGGGGAGAAAACGCTCTATACTCTACAACCACTGGCAAAACCCAACAAGAAACATTACGACTGCTGTAAAAACCGAGTATCTGCCCTAGAAGAACGTACAGATGGCCTTGAAGGACGATCAAGAAGATGCAACATTTGCGTCCCTGTAAAGAGCAAGAGGCCCCCTGCTAATAGAATAAACATTCCTTAAGGCAGGGATCAACAAATTAGTGCAAAGGCTTAACTCAACTAACTACTTATTCATCAGCACAAAATTTGCAATATAAAATGAAAGAACCAAAGATACTTTTTTCTCCAAAAATACAAAACATACTTTTATTGTTACTAATGAATACACATTACAGTACAAGCCTACTCATACTACCTCACTCATGTCCACATGCACTCACGACATCCCAAAAATATTATATAAAAACACAATATTCAAGAAGACAATCAAAAGGTGGTTGATATAATTTTAGCAGGAGCTAATCTAGTTAGTTGCCTTAAGCCTTTGCACTAAAACATTCGCGTCCCTGGCCTGTCCAAGTAGAGGGAACAATTCCTATTGGCTACACAGAAACATGGCTTTGCACTTTCATGCCGACTGTATATTTGTCTGCCTTCTTCTCACCAGAGAGAGCGCATAGAGTGCCAGCTCGCTTTCCACCTCCGGGATCCCCCCTCATCCATAACTGGTGAAGCTCGTTCACTATCGAGATAGAGACGCAGTGTTTCGCGCCGCTAGACAGCATGGGCCCATCTGAGTCAAAGATAAACACATCATGCTCTTCCCAGACTATTGCCGAGCAGTGCAGCACCAGCGATCCTTGTTCCTAGAAGTCAAATGACATCTCCGCCAAGAGGAAGTCCAATACTCGCTGTTATTACAGGCACGCCTCAAGATCATGCATGATGAGACCACTATGTTCTTCACGCACCCCACCGCAGCATATGACTGGATGGAGCAACACTGCCAAAACCATTCTCACCCAACCCCAAAAAGCAATGAACAGTCACAAGCACTTAAGAAAAGATGCCGCTACAACAAGAAACTCACCCTAAGCTTAAAATCCTTGCCATGACCTCCTGTCTCAGGATCCCCTGACCTGAGCGCAGGAAAGCCCTACAGGCAGCAGCAGACATAGGACCAGCTTCAACAGCCATAGATGAAGAGAGAGGCCCCCGCATCTTTATCTTGGAAGAGGAAGGCAGTGTCACAAACTTATCTCGGGCAGAGTTGGTGACTCCACCACTGGTGACCCCGCAAACTGCGGACACGCTCATGTGAACTATGGCCACTGCCGGACACTTACCCTTATCACTCATTTCATAATCACTGCATTAATGTTCGGACTCGTGCACCACATAAACAATATAAGTTTGGCAGATGCCAGGCCCCACCACCTATACAGTTCCTGGAAAAGACAAACATGAGATCAACTTAGACGCAGAGCCAGCCCGACCCCACAATACACTAGAGTATTAGTGACATGCAAAGTATGGACCTGCCGCCAGTTGCAGTAGGTCCCACGTATTGGGAATACTTCCCACCCCAGTTTGTACCCTTATATTTGACACCCACCCACACACTGAGTATACACTCCCAGTTGGATGAGTGCTATGGGCCTAGGCAGGACACCACAACTGGAAAAAGTGCAGAGCTCACCCACTCCCCCCTTGGCACTCTTGACATAACATTTACACCCCATAATGGCACGTAACAGTGATATCAAAATCTTCACACTTAATGTGCGAGGCATGCACATGGCACATAAGAGATATGCTGTGTATGCCTACATCAAACGGCAGAACGCGCAGATAGCAGTGCTCCAAGAAATACATCTAATCGCTGGGAAACTAGACCTGCTGCGTAACCGCTGGCAAGGTACATTCTGTGCAACTACATACTCAGCATTTGCACATGGAGCACTCATTTGACTTCGGCGCGAAACACTGCGCCTCTATCTCGATAGTGAACGAGCTTCACCAGTTATGGATGAGGGGGGATCCCGGAGGTGGAAAGCGAGGGGTCCTGTTTCAGGAAATACGCAGAGCGATAGATACGGAGGGTTGCTATGCCCTCACAGAGGGTCTCCTTGATGGCCAACCTATCCTAATAGATAGCATTTATGCACCGAACTCTGAACAAAGGAAATACTGGGACTCCCTATCACGCACTCTTGCCCAGTTTACCACATCACCCTGTATACTAGAAGGAGACTATAACTGTGTGTTGGATCTCTCCCTGGACAGGTCACACCCACCACATCCAACTTCCCCGGCCATTGCACAAACGTAGTGATACAATACCAGCAGATATTGTATTAGTAAAACAAACTGCACGTACATGTTTTTATGTATATCTCGATTAACAATAATGATGAAAACCAAATAAAACAGTTTACAGAACTCAAAAAAAAGAAAAAGTATATGGTGGAGGACAAAGATAAAAAAAAACATGTACCTGATAAGTAAGCATGAAAGTGGTGCAGATATGGGGAGAATAGGTAAGGGGTGGATGAAAAACTGTACTAGTACAGCGTAGGAGCTATTTTTGCAATTCCAAAAAACACAAGATTACGAAAATTAGATGAAAAAGTGCTGTTTGGTTATTGTCCATTGTTAAGCTAAACACATGAAAATTAACTTTCCATTTTTCAAATGAGCATTTGAACATCTGTGCAATATAAGCGAAAAACATACACTGAAAGTGAGATTATTGTTTTATTGAGATGGGCAATTTTTTTTATTAAAGATTTCTCTTACTATTTTTTAAAAATTTTGCACCACACATTAATTTTATTATTGTAAATTGTAAAAAAACGTACAGATGAACATAAACTCTGAAACAATAATGAGCATACATTAACTATTTGCTCTTGCATTATCACTGGCACTGTGTTACTTACGGTCTACAATTTTTCTTTATTTAAACAGTACACTGTGACATTTTCAATTATTTTGCTATATACTTTGAAGTTTGTATGTTGTAACAAATATTGTATTTTTTTCCAAGGCATGTGTTAGAATAAGTTCCGGTGCAACCGCACCTGCTGCACCATTGAAATCATGACCTTAGTGTCTGCTAGATAGCTGCAATTTGCCTGTTTTAAGAATGTGCAGTTGGTGTTCTTTATATTAAATAACAATGAAAATACAGGAGGCTGTTTCAATTACTTTGGACAACTTAAACTCTTTTTAGCAATTATTAAGCTAAACTACCAGGTGTAAAGTGAGCTAAATTAGACAAAGCGTTTGCCTATTTAAAGATTGTGCAGTTGATATTCTTTATATTAAATGACAACGAAAATTCAGAAAGCTGTTTAAATTTCTTTGGAGAACTCAAACCCTTTTTTAGGAATTATGAAGCTAAAATACCAATTGTTAAAAGTATTCAAATAAATGTAAATACATTTTACATCCACAGAAAGATGAACGGCAAAATTCATACTATTAGGAAATAACTCCTGCTTCAGTACACATAGTATCGCTCAATTACTACGTTGCGTATTCATATGGACAACGGAAAATACAGCAAACGATATAACATGTTTTGGTGCAAGAACAATACAATCTGCGCAGCAAAGGCCAGTCCGAGAAAAGCCAGTCTTACCACCTACCTGCTAACTAAACTAAACGATTGGTGTAGAACTCACACCAAAGAAGAAAAAAACAGTTTTTTTATTTAAAAGTATTCAAAATGTAAAGATACTTTCCGAAAAAAAGAACAGCAGAACAAATCCCATACAGTCACGAAACACGCTTGCTCATAAAGACAAGCTTTGACGCAATGCGACAATGCCCAACAGCTGGAATTTTTAGATTCACTGCCCTTGAAACTATACAGCCTCCCTTCCCGTCCAGTAGAAGGAACAGGCTGCAATCAGAAAACGTGAGAAATACTTTTAGAATAGGCAAATGACTGTGTTTACAATCCAAGACATTGCGGCAGTTGTTTGGTGCTGTAATGTTATACAGAAACTGTCCCAACAGATAAAGGAGGTTAAAACATCCTTTCAGAGAACCACGGAGCGTGCTCATGTAAATCACTGCAATCACTTTGTTCTGTTTTACGCTGTATAATGCTCCAAGAACAAACACATACCACAGAATTATTTTTAATTAAGGACAAACACATAACACAAAAAAATTTGATCTTATTAGCAGAACAAAAAAAACATAAAGAAAGTGAAAATGAGTTCCACCCACTAAAGCAGAGTTAAATAAGCACTTTTTAAACGCATGCAGCCATGGAAAGATAAGAATCGATAAACAGTAAACACTTTGCAGCCTTAATGTAAGAAAAAAAGTTCCACAACTTTTGGGCCCGGTGCCATTGCACTTGCTGCACCAATCATACCATGACCCTAGTGGCTTCAAGATACCTGTACTTGTGACTGCCTGTTTATCAGTAAAATATAGCAATATTTGATGTTTTAGAAGGGTACTAGATCTTCGGGTCCCGGTGCCACTGCACTTGCTGCACTATGGAAATCATGTCCCTAGTGCTTGCTGGATAACTTCACTCGTGACTGCCTGTTTAGTAGTAAAATATGGCAATATTCTGTGTTTAGGGAAGTAATGGCAACTTTTGGTCATTTTAATCGTGACCTTATTGCCTGTAAGGTAACTGCCCTTGTGATTACCTGTTTAGTAGTAAAATGTAGCAATATTAGGTGTTTAGTGGTGCGCCTAGAGCTCTTGCTCCCTGTGTCACTGCACCTGCTGAACCATTGTAATCATAACCCTCGTGCCTGCTAAATAACTGCACTTGTGACTGTCTGTTTAGTAGAAAAATTTAGCAATTATCTGTGTTTAGTACGGTCCCTAGAGCTTTTGACCCTGGTGCCACTGCACTTGCTACACCATTTAAATCAAGCTCCTTTCAACTGCAATTGGGACTGGCTTTAAAGTAGTAGAAAATAGCAATATTAGGTGTTTTGAGGAGTTCTGACAACCTTTGGGCCTGATGCCACTGCACCATTCAAAACATGACCATATTGCCTACAAGATAGCTGCACTTGTGACTGTTTAGTAGTAAAATGTAGCAATATTTGGTGTTTAGAGGGGCTCCTAGGGCTTTGGGGCCCGGTGTAACTACACCTGCTGCACCATTGAAATTACGACTCTAGTGCCTCAAAGGTAACTGCAATTGTAACTGCCTGTTTAGTAGTTAAATATAACAATATTTGGTGTTTAGAGGAGTCCTGACAACCTTTGGCCTGGGTGCCACTACACCTGCTGCAGCATTCAAATCATGACCCTAGTTCCTGCAAGGTAACTGCACTTGTGACTGCCTGTTTAGTAGTTTAATATAGCAATAGTGGGTATTTAGAATAGTTCTGACAACTTTTGGGCCCTGCTGCTGCATTCAAATCATGACCCAAGTGCCTGCTGGAAAACAGCATTTGTGACCGCCTGTTTAGAAGAAAAATATAGCAGTATTTGGTGTTCAGAGGTGTAATGACAACTTTGGATCGCAGTGCAACTGCACCTGCTGCACAATTTCAATCATGGACCTATTGCCTGCAAGCTAACTGCACTTGTGGCTTCCTGTTTAGTAGTAAAATATAGCAGTATTAGGTGTTTAGTGGTTTGCCTAGAGCTTTTGGTCCTGGTGTCACTGCACCTGCTGCACCATTGTAATCATGACCGTAGTGCCTGCAAGGTAACTGCACTTGTGACTTCCTGTTTTTTTTGTTTTAAAAAAAAAAAGATTTTTATTAAGTTTCAACAGTTTGTACAAATATGTTTGGCTAGTGATAATATGCACATTATTTCACATACAGTTACAAATGTGGCCTTGGTGGGGTGCCAAGCAATGATGATAACATTAATCATGCAATAATATTGTCAGTCTATGCCTCATATATGAAGTCACTAATATTATTAACATTATCAGTGGTACCTGCCCATTGCTTCCCGTTCGTGTTTGTCATATGTCTATGTTTTGCACCCAACCATGCGTAATCAGGTGTATATATGTGTCTACTAGGCAACGTAGAGTAGGGAGGGCTGTAATCTGTGACGTTATAAATGGTTCCACCTGTACTGAACCTGGATGCTCAAGTATGACCACTATACATATGTATTATGTCGATCACGCTAATGATACATCGCTATGGAGGCGTAGTATAGTGTTGTTTCTCACGATGAAATTGGATTTCTAATGTTCAACTTCGATTCTATGGTGGTTAAATAATCATGACATTGCATGGGGTTCGCTGATTGGTACAATTGTGTAGCGTTAATCAATTGGGTCTCGTACTCTGCCACTAATGCCCTGCGAAGGTCTAAAAGCCATGCATGCTTGCGGGGGCATGCAGATGATTTCCATGACATAGCTTGTTTGCATTTAGCCAAGCCCAGTGCCAGATCTAAAATGTGTTATGGTTCTTGCGTCGAGCATTGTGTTTTGTGATACCAAGTATGAAATGTATTTCCTGGGCTACGACTGGGGTTCCTGCTGCTGCTGTTACTATTTCAGCAACGTTATTCCAGAATGTCCTAAGTTGGGGACATGCCCAGACCACATGGGGGAATGTAGCGTCTGTGGCTTGGAACCTAGGGCAGATGTTCGAGGATGTAGAATAAATGCGTGCCAGTTTATGCTGTGTTAAATATGTGCAGTGAAGGTAATTGAATTGCGTATATTTCAATCTGGCATTCATGGATATTGTCCTAGCATATCCAATGCATTCTGTCCTCTGCTTAGCAGTGATGCTGGTTGTCAGTGCTGAATCCCAATATTGGGGATCAGGTTGTGTCTGAGAGAATTGTAAATTGCTGTGATTGCTTACCTGCCCTGTTCATGTGTCAGTAGTATTTGTAGTGTAATGGATGTAGTGGGTTCAGTTCACGTGTTCCGCCATACTTGGAGGAGTTGTTGAGTCAGTGTAGTGGACAGCAGGAATGTCCCTGGTGGCACTCCGTAATCGTATATCAAGACCGCAAAATCACATAAGTTTGAGTTTACCAAGAGATCCCCCCCATGTGTTGAGTCCTGCTTCCTGCCATACTGCCAATTCTGGGCGCTTAAGGCAAGTGTAAGAGCCAGGGAGCACTTTGAGGGGGAGATCTGGGGCATACGGTGAGGACTGGTGGTCAGACAGTACATATCTCGACCAGCTATTTCGGGTCTCAACATCAGAAGGTTGCCCTGTTTCTTCTGTAGCAGTGTTTTGGAACCAGAGATCCATTCCAGCATAGCTGGCTGTTGAAGTGACACTGCCTAGGAATCTAATTTGGCGAGATTACTACTTACCAACCATCTCATAAGCCATTGGAGTTGCACCGCTGCATAGTAATGCTTGTCTTTAGGTGCCCCCAGATCCCCCTCTGAGAGAGGAAGGTATAGTTTCGGGAGTGCCACTCTGGCCCTGGAGCCACCCCAAATCAGGGGTACGAGGAGCGACTCCAAGTCCCTGAATATTTTGTGCGGGAGTCGGTAGAGAAAGACTGCGGAAAAATATAGGAGTCTGGGAAGCAGAAGCATCTTAGAGATAGCAACCCGACCCTTAGGAGATAATGGTCGCCCCGTCCAGAATGGAAGCGCAGCTATGGCTCTAGGGATTACTTTAATCAAGTTGCCTTCTATCGGGTCCACCTGAGTGATACATTTGTACTCCTAAATATTTAAAGGAGTCGAAAGCCCAGTTGAGTGGAGTACTGGATAGATTTTGCCTCTGTTCTATAGACCGGGGTTTCATTGGGAACACTACAGACTTGGACCAGTTCACCTTCAAGCCAGAAATTCGGGCATGCACGTCTAGTAACTTCATTAGGTCCTCCAGGACCTTATTCGGGCCACGGAGATATATTAGCTCATCGTCTGCGTAAAGGGAAACTATGTGCTATTGCGTGTACACTTGTATGCCCCAATCTAGGACACAGCTACAGAGCATGCACGCCAGGGGCTCCATGTCCAGTGCGAATATGATGGGTGATAAAGGGCATATCTGTCTCGCTCCTCGTTCTATTTCAAAGGAGGGTGAGATGGTGCAGCCTGTCTTCACTCTAGACCAGAGGTCTTCAAACTCTTTGATGCCTAGACCCCCCTGTCAAAAAAGTTTAAGCGTAAGGACCCCTCCTGACACAAATTTCTAGAACTTGGTCCTCCTCTTTTCCAACTATCGACAACCATAAACCCCCCCATTCCCACAGCAAATCATTTTTACATCGGGGAAATAAATTAAACAGTATTTAGCAAACCAAAGGTCAGTAAGAGAGCTTGGGGGCGTGGTCAAAGGTGTGGCTAAAACAAAGAGCCTTATTTATGAGGCATTGGCGTAGGGCAGCGCCGCAAGTTTTCTTCCTGCTCTGCCCTACGCCAATGTGAAAGGGCAGGAATGCACCTTATTTATTAAATATGTTGCATCCCTTTCCTCTCCCCCTGCGTTGGCGGACAAATTTCTGCCTAACGCCAACATAGGCAGGATTGTTTTTGTGCAGGAAGGGGCACCTTCCTACAAAAAAAGAATCCTGAGAGGGGTTTTCCTCTTTCTGTGTGTGTTGGAGAATGCAGCACACATAGAAAGAGGAACACATATAAAAAGAGGAAAAACAAGGAGAAATAAAAACATTTCTCCTTGTTATGCCTGCTGTGGGGAGGCGTAAGGTTTTGGCACTGCCCCAGGTTTACATGGTTTTACAAATCTGGCACAGCGTCAAAATCCATGGGTGTTGCGTGAGAACACCCACTGGAACGCCTACTTGACATAGTGTAAGGCAACACAGCGACTTGCGCTGCTTTGTCTTACTCCATATCTAGGAGGCCATGCAAAGCCACGCAGGGTGACTTTGCCTCGCCTCATAGATATGATAGAGACGCTTGTGCCGCCAAAGCTTAAATGAAAGTGGCACTCCAGCAGCGCAAGCCTCTCATAAATCAGCCCCAAAATATTTTGTTACGTTTTTTAGGTCTTTCACCATCAGGTAGCTACAGATAACATAATGGGTAGCTTAAATGAAAAATAAATGTACTCAATGTGAAATGCACTGTAGTACATTATGAAACCTCTATTATTTAATGCACTGCAGAGGTGTGTTGTAACCAGATAGACACACAATTAAATTTGGTTGGCACAGTGGAGAATAGTGACTTGTGTATTTTTAGTGCTATGAGGTCACAGCCTGTGGAAGAAAGCACAGTGAATCTGTAAGTCGTTTTTTTTATATTTGCATTACACACATTATAATATAGACTGCTACAAACTTTGCAAGTAGTTTTAAAATAAAATGGATCTTCCAAACTGTAGATTTGAGTAATATAAGACCATAAGTAATGTATTTTTTTTTTGCACACCTGTCCCTTCAACACATCCCCAGAGGTACTAAGCACTGTGTAAATGCAGTTACGGTTAAAAGCATGCACTACGCAGCCCAGTTGTTAACGCTTTGCACCAACATGCAAAAAAAACCCACATCTTTCCCATCACAATGCTTGGATTGGTTTGAGCAATTAAAGCCAGAACCACTCCCAAGCACCCTTACATTTGCAGGTTAACTCCTAGTGCACATTTGCCTGTCATTCAGGTAAGCAGGCACCCTGGCATGAACACTTACTTGAAGGATTGTTTTACCAGGCCTCTTAGTTTTACAGCACATGAGAGTCAATTAACTTCAGCTAAAGCATTTTAAGGATCGGAGTGAAGGGTCCTGGCCTTTGTCCAAAAGTAAAAGCACATTTTCGCATTCCAGGTAGAAGTGAGGCCTGGAACTGTGGGACCCCCTTCCCAGGACTCCACGGCCCCCCTGGGGCTTGCGCCCCACAGATTGAAGACTGCTGCCCTAGACCCTTCTCCTGATATGCATACACAGCAGAAGCCACCACTCCAGTGGATTGGAATGCTGTGATGGGTTATCACTGGTATGGCGAGCTGTGCTCTCCCCAACGAAAAAAGACCCTGCGACTACCTACAAATTGTATATGCTGCTGTGGAAAAGTATGTGCTGCATAGTTGTATTCATACTCTATGTATTTCATAATCTATGTATCTAATATGGGTGGAATTGGCTTTGTAGACACAACATTATTTACAATTTATTTTTTTAAATGTCTTGTCACGTACCTTGCTCCTCCTCCTTCAGCCGGGACTGTCTCCTGCTCCTTCCTTGCCATGGTCTGCATTGCAGACCCCGAGTCTCTTTCACCAGATGCTTCCCTCTCAGTTCATCTCATAAATGGTTGGGTGCTGCCACTAGATGATGGCGCTGTACCTTTTTTCAATCATTTGTGACATTGTATCCTCCTTTATGTTTCAATTTTTGAGCAGTTGCAAGAATTCTCCAGAGTTCACCTAGCCTTCTGTGAATTTTTCTTTGACTGTACTCACAGACCATGGAACGCCCTTTTGGAATCAAGACTGTTTGTGTTGGGAGAGTTATCTCTATTAGACGAAATACAAATGTTCATACTATTTCTTTATACTAAACTTCTTGGAAAGTTTTCGCTCTAAACTTGGGTTAGGCTATTTCGATTGAACTTCATAGCAACTACTGAAACTGATTGTCAGCCAACTAGTGGGATATGATTCCCTACATAAAGCTTTATCTGCAAGCAGCTGGGGGTCGACACCGACCTACATCTTCTAACCCTCTTTAAGCAGGTGTGCTTGAAGATATTTCCAAAGATCCAGAGTGCGCATCTTTTGTCTAGACAACTGTTACAACAATCTCAAGGGGAGAAAAAAAAGTCTGACTTGGCATCAGAGATATTCTAAGCTGATTCAATTTGTTGAGCACCTACATTCTAGGTCTCATATACACGTCACTGGTGTGTACAAGTATATTCAGAAAGGCAACTCCATCCTTGCTTTGAATAATTGTAAAGTAAAGTTAATACTGCTTGTATTTGTGTTAATCATCCTAATAGAAAGTACTTTTGATACACTTCTAAATTACAGAAACTAGTATATAAGAAATTATCACAGGAGGTTTTTACTAGGGGTGGGTGGAATTTGCGTAGTCACGTTACACAAAGTTCTGCGAAACTGGAAAAAAATCGCTGCGAGCTACGCAGAATTCTGCGAGCACGCGGAATTGCTTGTTACGCCCATTCACGATGTGCTTTTCCTGTTCGGGGACGCTGTTTGCGTGCTCGGGGGGAAATATATCCTGAACTTGCCCATGCGGTCGCCAATTGGCGCAGCTATCTTGTTTCACTTGCCCTGCACACTCTCGCGATGCGTGTTTCCTGTTCGCGACTGCAGATGTCCGATGACGCGTCCGAATGACGTGTTCACGATCGCACACTCTCGCGGGATCTTGCGGCCGGCTACCAAACTCTCAATGCGCACGCGAACAGATGGGAAAACTCGTCGGCGAATGCAGGCATCTCGGTAAGTCGCTCCGGCGCGCGCGAACACACATTTTGAAAGCGCGAACAACGAAAAAATTCCACTACGCCGAGGATCGCGGAGTTTTCGGCAATTCCACGTTCTCCGCGTAATTGCCAAAATTCTGCAAATACAGCTAGCGGAGCGGAATTTACCGCCCAGGCCTAGTTTTTACCAAAACTGCGAAAGTGTCTGTGAAGTCCAAAGAAAATACATTATTTATAGAAACATCTATTGTGTTGTGACAAAGCACTGGACTGGATCACCTCCTTCCTCTCCGGCAGAACCAAGAACGTCCGCCGCCCCACCTTCCGATCCAAAGCCACTGAGATCATCTGCGGCGTACCCCAAGGAACATCCCTCAGCCCGACATTGTTCAACATCTACATGGCACCACTCGCTCACGTTGCCAGACTGCACAACCTTAACATCATCTCCTACGCCGACGACACCCAGCTGATCCTCTCCCTCACCAGGGACCCCGTCACCGGCAAAACCAACCTTCACGAAGGAATGAAAGTCGTCGCTGAGTGGATGAAGATCAGCTGCCTGAAGCTGAACTCAGACAAGACGGAAATCCTCATCCTTGGCTCCACTCCCTCAGCGTGGGACAACTCCTGGTGGCCGACCGCACTAGGAGCAGCACCTACACCCACCGACCACGCACGCAACTTAGGGTTCATCCTCGACTCAACACTCTCCACGACCAAGCAAGTCAACGCCGTCTCATCCTCCTGCTTCAACACCCTCCGCATGCTCCGCAAGATGTACAGGTGGATCCCCACCGAAACAAAAAGAACGGTCACACAGGCCCTCGTCAGCAGCAGGCTAGACTACGGCAACGTCCTGCAAGCAGGAGCCTCGGCCAAACTCCTGAAACAACTACAACGCATACAGAACCTCCGCACGCTTGATCCTCGATCTCCCTCACCGCAGCCACATCACACCACACCTAAAAGATCTGCACTGGCTTCCCCTCAACAAGAGGATCACCTTCAAGCTCCTCACCCACGCACACAAGGCACTCCACAACATCGGACTGACATACCTCAACAGACGACTCACCTTCTACACCCCGAACCGCCAGCTCAGCTCCGCCGATCTCACCCTCGCCACCATCCCCCGCATCCGAAGAGTAAACACCGGCAGCAGATCGTTCTCCCACCTCGCCGCCAAAACCTGGAACACCCTCCCCATCCTTCAACGGCAGACCCAGGACCTACTCACCTTCAGGAGGCTACTCAAGACCTGGCTATTCGAGCAGTAGCAGCACCTCTCCCCTCAGCGCCTTGAGACACTCACGGGTGAGTAGTGCGCTTTACAAACGTTATAATTGATTGATTGATTGATTGATGAGTGACAGTTACTGATGACGTGAACTTCTGAGTTAGGAACTTCCAAAAGCATGCTGAGAATGCGAGCCACTCCCATCCATAACTCAGTGCCATAAAAGTGATGGCATTCCCAGCATCCTCCTAATCTGTCCAAGCCAACTCCGAAGGCCAAACAACCAATGGTGTCTGGGTGGAATGAAATACTGTAATTATGATTACCAATAAATTATAAGAAATCATCGGCTTTAATGTTCTCATAGAATTACACATAAAAGCTGCATATGCCGCAAAACAAGTGATTATTTATTAGCAGAACTGCAAATAACCAGGTGAATATCGATTGAAGAATACTGACGCCAAAAAAGCAAGCCGTCCCGCTAAATATTTTTAACCTCTTGAATGCCCATGACGAGATGGTCTCGTCATGGGCCGCGGTTGCGCTGTGCCCATGACGAGACTATCTCGTCATGAGCCCCGCCCGCTAATGAAACGCCCGGCACAGGGCGTGGAAAGGGCGGGGCACTCAAGGGGTTAAAGCCAGAGGGAAAGGCAGGTAGTCAGAGAGGGCCAGTTATCAGCTCTGAAAATTTCAGGAATTAGAACCCCCTCCCTCTCAGTCCATAAGGCCACTATCCCTATAGTAAATGGCCCTGAATCCAAAGAGACAAGGGCAACATAGTCAAAACGAGTGGCAGAGAAATGGTGGTGGAAGTTCACCTGATGACATCATGTTAGATACCCAGTGATTCTGACCTGCCAAACGCCCAAAGTATGCCAGCAATGCTCCTCCACCAAGGTCTGTGAACAAAAAAGCATGGCAGAAGGATTTCCTGAGACCCATGAAAAGATCAAGCCATCTTTAATTCGAACCAGAGATCCAGACAAAAGACAACTCTATATTTTAAAAATATCCAGGAAGGTGTTCCTACATAGAAGGTCTCCTAGCTCTCCAATTCATTTAATTAAAGTAACTGCTAACAAAAGGTTAACTTCATGGTGAGGTAAAGTTCAAAATTGTGTGCTTGTAATGCCCTTAGTATAAAAAGATGATGCTTCTGAGGAGGCAAAGACCTAGTGGGGGCTCATCCACCAACAGCTCACCATAATACAAAGTTCTCAGAAAGCCTTCATTGATGCCTACGAAGGTCAAAGGGTTGAGATGAACAATTCAAAAGAGAAACCACAGTAAATAAATTAAGGACCAATTGAATGCTTAATGACAATGGTGAAATTCCATGCGACCCACACCGTTTCTGAAAGGGGTCCGGTGCCTTGCATAAGATTTGAGTGTTGACCCAAATCTTGAACGTTAAATGGCTGAATCATGGTGGTCTGGTAACCCTATCATTGGTCACGCTCTTAACTTTAAAACTAACATGGTGAGAAACCTAGGAGTCAGAACCCCGAAGATCAGAGCTTCTATCCCGCAAACACAGGAAGGGCCTGAAGAAACAGAACCCACCACAAGAGGTACCATTACTTTCATTCTCACGTTTAGTGCACTTTCCTTCATTTGTTCTTCGCGTCTCTTTTTTACACTGATTATTTTTCAGGTAGATTCAGCTTTGAGCTTTTTATAAATATCATCATGTTGTCCCCGCTTGGCAGTAAGTGCATTACTGTTAATTTATTGTGAGAAGGTTTCTGTATCAGAAGAACGCACCTATCATATATCGTGCACCATAGTTCTGTTCTATTGTTCACTGGTGATCTAGGTCTACATTTCAGTGGCGTTTCCTACTAACGTGGGCATTCACTTCTGTGGCTTTGGTTTCTAGTCTGTGGGGTTCCACAGTAGGTTGACCTTTTCTAGTAGGAGTTCACTATTTGCGATCACCTACGTGTTCTCGGATTGCAAGGATGTCATGCAGGCTGTCGTGCATGTCTGGGTAATTTATTGACACTTACAGTGACGGGTGCCGTCGGAGAAGGTAGCCGACAAGCATGCTTTTTTAATGCAGCAGTAATCATTTGTTATTTTTGTTTACGTTACAGTGACCCCTGAAGAAGGGACGCAGGAGTCCCGAAATGCATAGGGCATTTTGCTATCAAGTGGAATTGATAGGAAGATTTATGAATTTCACCTTTCATGTCTTTTACAGAATGTCTGATATACAAAGTGTACCTGATTATCAATTTAACCACTTAACTGCGGCGCAAATTCTCCCGCAGTGCGGGAGAATTAATGAGTGGGCGGGGCTGCGTCGGCCAACGGACGTGCGCAGCACCAGCGATGTAGTGCTTGCGTTGGCCGTTGGCCGACACAAGCAAGCACGGAATGGGTTAATGGATTGTAACCATGTATTTTTTTAAACATGAGTTTGTTTTGAAAAACAATGAAAATTTCTGTGATACATTTTCTTTGACTATAGTGTTTTGTGTATGTATATTGTGTTACACTGTTCAATTTTTGTTATTCAAAATTTTGTAACGATTGACAAATATTTCTGCGTAGTGCACACAGACCATTCAAGCTAATCAGCTTGATTCTTTTCATTTCTAAGTGCACCCACTTTCCAGGCCCACACTTTCCCTTTTACTACATGTAAGTCATTCCTAAAATAGGCCCAGGCAGCCCCATGGGCAGGGTGCTGTGTATTTAAGTTTAGGAGGTAGGACATGTACTGGTGTGTTGTACATGTCCTAATAGTGAAATACAGCTAATTTTGTTTTTCACTATTACAAGGGCTATCTTTCCCATAGGGTTAGATGGGGATTGCCTTGAAATATCTTTTAAGTGTAATTTCCCATTGGGAACAGATGGAGATTTGGAGTTTGGGGTCTCCGAACTCACAATTTGAAAAATACATCTTTTGGTGAAGATGATTATTAAATTGCGTTTTTCAAAATGGCACTTTTAGAAAGTGGGCATTTTATTGCTTAACCATTCTGTGCCTCTGCCGGTCTGTAGAATACACGTCTGGGTTGTCTGACAGTTGGGCTTTTGTGCATTCACTCCAGACAGTCCCCCAAAAGGAGCTGAGGTGTGCTGTGCATATCCTGATGGGCCATGATAAGGCTGATGGGCCTTCCTGAGTTGGAGAGGTGGGAGGAGTTGTCATTGACACCTGAATAGGGCTGTGCCAGTACTCTCACAGAGCTATCTCCAACCCTCTGCAGTGTGTCTAGGGCCAGGTGATGGAAAGGCAGGATCTTTTGCAATACAAAAACTTTCCTTTGAATCTTGCCTACTTCAAAGGCAGAAAGGGGTATAAGTATTGGACCTCTGACACCCAAGAATCAAAACACTTCTGCACTGAGGACATTCTGCTAGGAAGAAGAGCTGGATACTATAGGAGGAGGGACTGCTACTCTGCCTGTTGATTTGTTGTGCCGGCCTGCTGCTTGCTGCATCTGTCATGGGAGTGAAATGACTGGACTTTGCTTTCTACATCCTGTTTCTAAGGTGTGTGTGTGTTTGCCTCCTGTTAAGATGTCTCAGGGCCCTCAGAGACTTCACCTGTTAGCGCCTGGGCACTTCTGCTGTGAGTCCTGATTTGCCAAGGTGTGCCAAATCCAGTTCCTGGGCCCTTGGAAGTGTAACCTGATGATCTTAAGAAGAAAATCCATAAGTTGACTCCCACCGTCTGCTTTCTCAATGCACAGCTGCAAAAGATCGACGTATCACCGCTGCCTGCCCCAAACCATGGTTCCCACTTGAAGCATCAATCACGGCTTTCACCGCAGGGTCCAGCTCGCTGTCACAGCGCATCAGAAGAGTCAACGAAGAGTGAGTCTCAAACCCCATGTCACTGACGTCCGTGACCCCACTCCGACACAGCGCCTGCTTCGCGGCTGAAAATGGGCACAGTGCATGCTTTGCTGCTGTGAAATCAAAGCAGTGCCTGCATCACCACTGTCGCATCGATACAGCTTGTCTGGATTTTTGTCGAATCATCCCTTAAGGCTGATTCCTCATCAACACCGCACGCACTGCAAAAAGGAACCGAGGCCGCGTGTCCGGAAACCGACGCATCAACGCCCCTGCCAGTATGGAACTGACGCATCACCTCCCCTGCCTAGCAGTAGGGAACCAACACATCACCTCCCCTGCCAGTAAGGAACCAATGCATCACCTCCCCTGTGTAGTAAGGGACTGACACATCGATTTGCTTTTCTGGCGCCTCGCTTCCCCTGCACCTTGCACCGTTTTTGACTTTTGACGGCTCTAGGGTACTTTGTGCGAAAACAAATGCATCCATTGATTTCTTTGGATTAGACTTGCTTAATAGGTTTTTAAGTGATATTTTGACTTGTGTATGTTGGATGTTTTTTATTTTGGTCTTGTTTTATTCAGATAAATATTGGCTATTTTTCCAAACTGGTGTGGACTTCTTTTGTAGTGTTTTCACTGTGTTACTGTGCATGGGTACAAATAATTTACAAATTGCCTCTGAGATAAGCCTGGCTGCTCATGACAAGCTGCCAAGGCAGTGAGCAGAGTTTATATTAGCTATGTGACTCCCTTACCCTGACTAGAGTGACGGTCCCTACTTGGACAGGGCGCAAACCACTGCCAACTAGAGACCCCATTTCTAACACCAAGTAATGGACAGACTGGATTAGTATATGTGGTGTACACAGGTCTCCCCATAGCACTGACAGATATGCTGCAAAGAGTGCAAAGCTCAAAAAGAGGCTGCATCAAGCCTGTGCTGAAGTCGAATTATGTGCTTCTGTCATCCAGGATTAGGCTCCATGCCTTATGCGCTCTGCGCTTGCGTTCTAGCTCAGAATACTTGTTAGGGCCAGTTCCTCATTACGTCACATCCAAAGACCTAGAATCAGCCAAGTTTTAGGACATCTGCCAAACAATGCATGGGGATAGAAACCTCGGTGTGTAAGGCCTAAAGCTATGGAATTCCCTCAGTCTAGTCTTGTGAGACCAATCAAACTACTTCAGTCTTGTAAAGATTGAAGCTATTAATCTATTCAAGGAAGCATTTGATTGAACTATGGCAATGGAAGATGTCACAGCTGTACTCCTACCATTGATAATGTATAGGCCTATTTGCTCCCACCATAGCCTTTCCTAAACTTCTTCTACATCTAACCTTCCCCATTATCCCACCTCTCCTATTTATTCCAGCATCCAAACTGGACATGGCTTGTTAATGTGTCTATTTGTTGCCCCAGGCTACTCTCCATTCCCTGAGCCATGAGCACTGAAACTTTACCATTCCTCCCACCGTATATGAAAGTGTTATGAAGTATCCATGAAGTGAAGGAATCATAAAACTCTACAACATAAATGAATCGCTCCTGATTCCTCTGTGAAAAGTTTCTGCACCCGTGCTTCACCCAATAAGCATTAGTTTGCAGCTTAGTAGTATCCACCTCTGAGCTACTTGAGGACAAAGGAGTTGAGGGATGTTGCAAGAGAGGTCCAAGCGTGTAAAACGATGACCAAGCCAGATAAGAACATTCTGCTTTTTAGGTCGAGCCTGGGCAGCGCATGCGCTGCTCTGTGAGGAATGCCGTATTCAAGTATAGACTTGAAGCCCGCCCACTTTTGCCCATATTTTCCATTTGCTTGTGTCATTGTCCTCCGTAAATGTTGGATCTGTTAGTCCCTCCTTAGTTCCGCCTTTTCTTCATTTGTAATCTCCCATGAAGTCTCGCCCTTTTACTTCTGTTCTTACACAGTATGTCTTATTTAGTCTGTAAGCACTATTTTCTTTAATGAGTTTCTCCTACTGCAGACACGACATGCTTTCCTGCAGCATTCAGTGCACCATGCGCACTTTCACTTTCCATGCAGTCTGGGAAAATGGCGACCGCTTCTTTGAAGTGAAATAGGTCTCTCATTTGCAAGAGTTTTTGCTATTGGCATTGTAAATTACAATGCCTTTTATTTATGTGTTAATTATCAAAACAGATAAATAAAAGGCATTTTCATTTACCATGCCAATAGCTTAACCTCTCGCAAATGCAAGACCTATTGCATTGCAAATGCTTGTTATTTTAATGACAATTTCTGGTTGTTCTTTCATGCTGTTCTGTACATTAAATGGGTATTCTGAGGGTAAGAAAATTCTATTTGTTGTTTTCAGCAATTTGGCAAGGGGCTTTCTGTTGACATGAACGTATAAGAGATGTGCCCTGTTACCTGAAGTACGCCACAATGGGACTTACTAGAGAGAAAGTGGATGGCTAACAGATTGGATTTCTGAAAAAAGCATAACTAGCGTCACCACATGAGTCGTTATCTGACAATGCTGACAGTTTCAATCTATTAGATATAGTCTTGCCATGCAGGCTTCTAACACTTCAGACAAAACAAAAAGATAACTGCGGAAGGTAAAGGAATTTAATATTTTCAATTTTCTTTCCTTTCGTTGAGCTTTGCGTTTTTTTTTTAAACTAGGAAACATGAACACGCGTTTCTTCGCTTCAAGAAAGACTAGTAAGATTGACGAATAAAGAGTTGTTTGTTTGATACACAGCAACAGAAATTATCAATTCGTAGGAAAAAAAGAAACAGTGAAAGTTGAGAGCGTAAACACACTTTCTTTATCTGAACTAAATACACTAGATTGGTGTTTCTGCAACAGGCGCTGCCTTCTGATTTTAATAATGGGTTACTAGCTTTTCAGCGGTTCTTGGTCAAATGCTAATTTTCTCAGACCTAATTAAAAAACATTTTTGTCATTGACTAAAGCTACTTTTAAGGTAGATTTGCAGCTTTAACTAGAGAACAGATGCATTTATCTAAAGTTTACACACACACGAGCTTTGAGTTCAGGTGACCTACAATTTTGATGAATGCAGAGAGGCATCATCTAGTGCCGCGAGGTCTCGCTCAATGCGCAATAACGTGTTACGGAGATCCTTGAGTACCCCAGCATGTTTGGCAATACAAACGCTCCTGATGACTGCCTTAAAACCTTCCCATAGGACAGCCCAGGAGCCAGTGTTAATTGCGAAGTAGACCTCAATGGCTTCGCGTATTTCCGCCTTAAAAAAGCGCCATTGCCGTTCAAATCCCTCGGGAATTTCAAGTGTAGCAATACCGGGCAGTGGTCGGAATATGTCTGAAGAAGAGTCTCAAGCGTTCGGAACCACCCTGCAACGTCTGGGGAAGTTAGTCAAAAATCAATTCTAGTCCAGGTGTTGTGCTGGCCGGAGTAATGTGTGTAGTCTGTAAATGTGGGATTGCGCTCACGCCAAATATCTAAAAGCGAAAACTGTTCACAGAGTTCTAAGAGGATGTGACCGTGGTTTAGTGTCAGGAGACAAGGAAGTGCTGTCCAACCTGGGGTTAAGAAGCAAGTTAAAGTCCCCACCCACCAATAATAACTGTGGCTCCAACTTTGCTAGCTGGGCGTTCAAAGTGTGAAAGAAGTTGGGGGAGTCCGTGTTCGGGGCATACACGCACACCAGGGCAGCGCTGTAACCCACCAGAGCTCCCGTGACAATGATGTATCTACCCTCGGCATCCCGCACAACAGCACCAAGACTAAAGGGGACCCTTTTTGTGGATAAGAATGGCTGTACCCCTGGCATAGTTGCTAAAATTGGCGAAGTATCTATGTGCACCCCAGCTTGCACGAAGCGTGCTGCATCTTTTCTGGGTAGGTGCGTATCCTGGAAGTAGGCGATGTCTACCTTGTGTCTCAGTAGGTAGTGACCACCTGCCTTCTCTTGCGGTTGTCGTTGAGACCCTGTACGTTCTGGGAAATCAGGGACAGGCTAGAGGGGCCCTCTATATCACCCAGCCACGCCATCAGATGAACGTGTCAGAACAGTCATAGCAAGAAAGCAACAAAGAAAAGGAATTCGTGACAGTGAACATATCTGCAAACAACAAAAACATATAGGTAAACCTGATCAACCCGCCCACCCTGCCTCACCCCAAACAGCGCGAGGCCAATCCCAAACGAATGGCAGAACATGGAGTACCAATTGACTTTATACTTAAATGACAATCCCCAGGGAACAGTACCCCTGTATGAGCAAGAACAAACCCAAGGGATACACCATGGGGGTGGCAAAGCAGGGGCAATCAACCAGCCAAGTGAAACATCATAACAGGATGAATAACATTTTCCCTCTAAGTCTTACAACGGAGAGGCAGGAGCCGTGAAGGAATGCTAACCAGTGCCGGAGCTGGAGAATAGGTCTGCACTAGCGTCCGACCCACTATGCGGGGGAAAGGACCCCCCTCCACCCGCCGAGGCCTGATTGTTATTTTGCTTGTATACCTTTGTAGAATTCCTGGACCACAGTAGGAGTGTCAAAAATGCGAGCCCTGCCTCCCACATCAACTCTCAATCGGGCGGGGTAGAGCATACCATATTTTAGTCCCAGGTTCCTGAGGGTGGCCTTCACCCCATTGTATTTGCGACGGGCATCCTGCACCATCATAGTGAAGTCCGGATAAAGGGACAACTTAGAGCCCTGCCAAACAATGTCCCCACGCTCTCTAGCCAGTCTCAGAGCCGAGTCTCGGTCACCAAAGTTCATGAGACGTGCAATGATGGGTCTAGGCGGTAGTCCAGGGTTTGGCTGAGGATCCAACGATCTTTGGGCTCTCTCCACCACAAAACCCGAAGTGAAGGACTCCCTGCCAAACAAATCAGATAACACATTCTCAACAAACAGGTCCATACGGCCGGTGGCAGTAGTCTCCGGAACGCCCAGGATGCGGATGTTGTTGCGCCGACTGCGCGCCTCATGGTCTTCATTCTTGATTGCCACATCTTTGAGGATATGCTCGACACGCTCCAATCTTTTAATGGATTGAGCAGTCAGAAATACGTGCCTCCACTACATCGAGCCTCCTGTCGGGTACCTGGATTTTGTCCCCTAGGTGGCAAGATTCTTGTCAAGCGAATCAAATCGACTGTCTAGCGCCTTGAAGCCAGCCCTCATCTCCTGTAGCATGGAGGTGGTGACAGTGGAGGAGTCAAGTGTGTGTTCCGTGCCTTGTGCGCTTTCCGCCATGCTGATACTTTCCAAAGGGGCCCTGTCTACAAGCTTTTCCAAGGGGAGGCTCTTCTGTTTGGGATCTTTGTGGCCCATGCCGCGGATAAGCAACACAAATGGCGAAGTGGAACAGAATGCCTCCAGGTAGTATTATGGGAATACTGCAGCCAAAACAGTGAAGGAAGCAGCGCAAGGGTATAGGGTTCCAATGAAAGAGGCAGCATCTGCAAGTGAGTCAATGGCGATGCGCACATTTGTGTGTGGGGGTAGCAAGTTGTAAGGCACCAGTGCCTTTATTCAGCAAGGAAGTCCGTGTAGGCCCGCACTAGCCTGACCCCCGTGGCCTCTCAATGGAGCCTAGGATTACCACGTGGGTCGGGAGCCCAGGGCGGATGTTTGCCGTAGTTTCAAAGCACCGGCTCTGTGACGCCCAATTGAGTGCCGTCCCTGCACAGGCCTGTCTCCACAGTAGAAGGGAGCTCCACAATGCAGCGTGCAATTTGGTAGACGCGGCTGTAGTGCAGTTCTCTTTCAGGCCAGGGGATTATCAATAAGCAGTCCGGTGCCCCTCGCAAGGTGAATTTAGGAGCCGGATGGGCGCATCTCCAATTCGTGGGGCTGTCGGGCACAGCAGGTGGCAGCCCCCCACTAATCCGTCTCCCTCTCGTGCCCCTACGTGCCCAGGTGGGCACCACTTGTACTTGCAGGCGGGCCCTGTCCCCGTTTGTGGTCAGGATGGCAAGGGGCACGAGCATCAAGACTCGAAGCCGCCAGACGCTGCTGCTCCCGTCACCGGCACCTCGGGGTCAGGGAGGGGGAAGAAGCACCGCCGCCCCGCTACACCTAGCCACTCACCGCCATCACGGGCCCGGTCCTGCTCAAAGTGGTCTGCAGTGTCTCTGTGTTCTCCGGCCTGGCAATACGGAAATGGCGCCGGATCGTGTTGCAGCAGGCCCTGCCTCACGGCATCTCCCGGAGCTGTATCTTGGTTTCAGGGGCTCCCAGTCGTCTTGCGCTCATTCCATCCGGGCAGGATGTGCTCTGCACTCCAGCGCTGCGTGTTACGGCTGGAAACGTTGGAAAAGCACAATACTAGCTCTCCATTTGCCACAGTGTTCTGCCTTCATTATGTCGCCCAGATATAAAGCTTCGTTAACTGTTCCTTGGCTGAACTTCGTCCAGTGCTGAATAGTGCAAACATCTACCTTTATAATACCCACAGTCTCTGGGTACCTCAGTCATGGGATAAAGGCATGCTTGCTGTTCTGTGTCACAGACTCTACACCGAGCTCTGAGACTGAATTCTAAAGCCAAGATCTTTTGATTTTACTAACATTGGATGTATGGTATACTTGTAGGGGTGAGCCCTCTTCATCTATTCGTCGGTTATTGTGTCATTCACATTTTTCTTCTGCTCACTGCACTACACAGCAAAGGGCAAAGAATCCTCCCACTTCAGCCATTGGCTAACGTCACTTTGAGAGACAGCATTCTGCCTTTTCACAAGGAGCACATGCACATTCAAAGTAATGGTCTTCATTTCTAGGGACTTCAATGGCAAAATGGCTTGGTGCTATTTCTGAGAACAAAAAAGACTTTTGTTTTTGCCATTTTTTTTAGATTAGCGAGCAATGGCAGCCTCTCCAACAATACATGTTTGCAAAAACCTTGACAAAACGAAAGCAAGCATTGACAAAACCCAAACTATGGCAGGCAAAGATAGAACTATTGCTTTTCCCAGTGCTTGCTGACAACTTTAGCGGGCGCAGACATTGTATTTCATGCACAGCCAGAAGAAGACACAAAGGGTGCGTCATAGCTGTTTACGTACACACAGTCACAAATGCCTGTCTGAAGGGACACAAGCCCTTCTCAAAATTACCCAGTCAGTGAACATTCCTTCTGTGACACACACATCATATCCAAACATCAAAACTATTGCCTCCCTAATCTAATTGTAAGGGTGATGTTTAGTGGAAAGACCTACCAGCGGTTGATATTTGCTTGGTAATAACACAAAAATTCAAGTAGGCATGAAGGGGGCAGTGGGCACATGGAAAGGGTGAGAACACATGGCGAATAATGAACCCTCTATAACAGGTGCAAGATCTGCACCTTCAGAAGCAGATAGCGCTTACTTAGTTGTACAAACGAACACACTTTCTCCCTTTTGGGTCAACCATCACCAGCTGGTAACATACTCTCCAAAGAGAGGAGAGCTAGTCATGAAGTGTCTGGGTTTCTTAAACAAGGCGGCTGTTGATACCATCGTACTATAGCTAGAATTCTAGAGTTTACAGCAAAATCCACAACGCTTCAAGACCCTGTGATAGAAATAACCTATGTGATGAGACATGAATGTATAAGGGATTTAAATAAATATTTTGTGTGGTTTCCAGCCTTCAAACCACACAAAGACAAGGAGAAGCTGGTATTGACAGTCCATGCCTCTCTTGCCGGGTTAAGTGCCTGAGCTTTGAAAATCAGCATCTCCTTTCATTCTAATTTATTGCCTCTGGATGCATTATTAAAGCATCCCACGTTTTATTTATGCAGCTTTTAGGCAAACGCTGCACAGCACAGAAGCTTAGTTTAACGGACGCAAGTAATATGCAAAGCAAATTTATGAAACGCCGGCGCTGAAAGACAAGTGTATTTTTGTGCATATATACAATTCTTTTCAGCAAATGCATCTCTCTTTAAACATCTTTCTTTATTGTGCCAATAGATTTTAAATCCATTTGATTAAACGTTTGTATAAATAATGCTTAATGTTTCTAAGTGCAAAATGTTTTACTACCTATAGAAGATCATTTTCTTATACTTTTATTTCTATTTTGTATTAGTGATGCGAGGTGAACCAATCAACGCGTTTCGGTTTCACTTAGCCTTGGCCGAAGCATGCTCTATGAGTCCTTCACAAGTAATACATGTGCAATTGTCTTTTTACTGAGAACCAAGTACCCCAATTTAGCATTTGACTCACACTCAGTGAAGCGAGGCAAAGCAGTTCAAAGCCTACTCAGGCAGGTTATGGGCTAATAACCCCTGTTCGGTTGTACATAACAACACTCAATACATTTTTTATCCAGTCACTGCTTTTTCTCATAAAAACTCAAAGTACTTTTATCACTCACACAATACTAGATACTACACATTTAATTACAAATATATGCAAACAAGTAGGTGGAAATAACTTAAGTGACAGCCTCCTATCAAGTTAAACCCCTAGTGGGTCCTGGAGCCTATAACCACAATCCCTCAACCTATACTAGATGCAACATCACAATATAATAGGGAGTCATTATAAATAAGGCAAGTCTACTGGCCTTGTCAGGGTGTCACCACATCAATAAAAGCAGCCACTTTATAATTCAACCTTGCAACACCATTGAAATCAATGGAAACAGTATATGTATTACATGCTCTGCCCGGGAATAACACCAACATCCAAAAGCATTCAATATACTGTGAAACCTTGCACTGTCAATAACCAACATCATCAATAAAGCATTGAAATTAAAAACGTGTCTCAGAGTCATTCTTTTACAGAAATTAGAATTAACCAATAGGTGTTCCCACACTCCAGAGCCTCTGTACAAAGTACTCCAGGGGTGCTTAAAATAAAACAATCCTCTCCCGGGGTCAGGGATTCAACGTGTCTGTTTTTGAGTACCACTGTCTCTTTCAGGGCACCCACATCCTTTTTAGTTGTATGGGCCCGCGAGCAGGGCCCCAGGGCCCATTCGGCCCCACCCAGCACCTCCTGTGCCGTGTGTGGGAGCCAGCACATAATGTGTTATGCTCCTGCTCGGTGGGAGCAGTATCTGTTATGCTGCCACCTGCAAGACGGAGTGGTGCCGTCCCGTGGCAAGGAGGAGCCTGAGCACAGAGATGAGAGACTGACTCGCACGGCCCTAGACTAACTTCAGCCCCAACAGATGAAGCCCTGGGACCTTTTATTTATGTGCATGCACCTGGGAAGATGGGGATTCCAGGGAACAAAACTGTGCATGGGAAGGTGGCCCCACGTCTGCACTCTTCCCTTCAAAATTGTAATTGTAGAGCTTGGTTTGACCTCCAGGCTCTGGCCCACCCTGGGTGTATGTTTTCAGATGCTGCAATGAAGTACCTCACGCTTCATTCTCTCCCTGCTCCCTTGGGGGGACCAGACCATATGTCGGGCCCTATAAGGCCAATTTGCTTGTGTTTGGGCTTTTTGCTTGTGGAGGCCACCATGAGCATTTACTTAAGCTTTGTGGACTTCAAGGGGCGCTTTTGGTTGGGAGCTTGATTTTTACTACTCCCTGTAATAGACCTGTTCTCTATCTGGGCTCCTGGTGCTTTTCCCTTCTTGGGGGGCATCTTCCATGGACCCTCTACAGCAAGTCAGCAGAACATCCTCCCTGCCGATCTCTCCAGTTCCCAGAGCCTCATGATTTCTTGAAGGGCACCTGAATGTCAACAGTGTCAAAAAGTCATTCCACAGAAATCCCAGGGAAACCCCTGGGGGTCCAATCAGCAGGTCCATTCCCACAACTGTTTCTTGGTGGCATACTGGGGCTGGTGCCACTTTGCTTTGGACAGACCCATCCTAGCCCTGGCGGTCAGCTGGAGTCCAAATCCCCAATTCCATCCTTCCATGGCATCAGGTGGTGTCTCTCAGATAGGCTGTCGCTCCTTTTGTCCAGTATCTTCACCTCTGTCTTTCCCTTGTGCAGTGGATTTTAAATGTGGATGAAAAGTTATAGGAGATATGCAATCCTGGCCAGACCTAGGGTGCCACATCATCAAAGCACCCCTGTCACATCCCTACTGCATAGCATTCTGGGGCAGTCCAGTATGGCAACTTCAAGTTGTCTGTAGAAAGGGCTACCCTGAGAGCCGCAGCTCTGTCCCCAGCTGACACAGCTGCCTCATTCCTTCCCTCCAAAACAGGCGAGCCCCTACTGTGTTGACTCCATAGTTTTGACCCTCATCCTTTATTTCTCTTAGCCTGGGCCGTCTCATCTCAAGTGCAGTATGACAAGCTAATTGAGAGATGCAGATTTCCTCTCCACCCATTATTTTACAAGGGACTAGGTCAAGCACTATTAGTTGCTCTATTACGTGGGGAGGCCATTGATTCTCCATCCTCCTGCTGGAGAGCAAAGTAATTACCTTAGCCCAGTAGGGAGGGACAAAGTCCTGGAATCTGATGCTGAGCTGAGCCAGGCAAATATGGCAAATCAAGTATCATAAGGAGTGTATGTCGGATGTTAGGGACTTTAAATCTACACTCGAGGAGCATGTTTACCCCTAACTTGATACCTTGCTGGACCTTATAGACCTAAGAAGCACAAAGTGTACTTTAGTGCTGATTTCATCCACGATGTGTAATGCAGTGTAATCACCACAGACCTTCAGTAAGCACTACAGACCTACACTATGTATTCCCACTCACATTTTAAGGCCTACCCCATGTCAGTATCAACCCCTGAAGGGTTCTTTCTGTGACAGGCTGTAAGGCGGACAGTGACAGCACTCTCCATTTACCATGAATTTAAAGAGGGCGGAACCCACTTTGCATATTTATATATATTTTACTCAGTAGTTATAATTGGATTTCCACGTAGATAGGAATTCTTCAGATTTTTGCTTGCTAATAACTTTTCCACCATTTGCCGTATCTCCATCAAACTTTGCTGACCTATTCCTTTAGATCATTCACCTACATTGGTGAATGATGTAAAGTTTTGTGGTGATTCATTAAGGAGGTTCAAACAAAAAAAGGGGGGGGTCCCAAAACTCCTTTCTGCACCAATGCATTTTCCATAGACATTTAATGGGGCATAACAGCAAAACAGCCTGCGGAATTTTTATAAAAATTGGCAGGATTATAAATGATGAGGTGGAAAGGATCCTTTTTGGTAGCTGTAGGAGAGTAGGATCTGCACTTATGTTGCCCCACTTTTGTTTCTGATGTATACACTGGTTTCTGGCTATAGTCTGGCTGGGTCCCTGCTAATCAGGGCCCCAGTCTCTCTGTTCTCTCTAAACAACTTGGAGTGCATATTAGATGCACTAGTGATTGGATACTGTGGAACCTTATGAGCCCCTAGTATATGGTACCTTAGGTACCAAGGGCATAGGTACTTCACAGGCCTACCAGGGGCTGAAGCATGTATTATGCCACCCCTGGGAAGCAGACCCCTCACTGGGGTATAGGTTCCTATATCTCACCATACACACACATATAAACCTATCAGTCACCCCTAAGGCAGGCCTTATCAATCCTGAGGGCAGGGTGCTTGGTTTACAATGTGAGGGGTTGCCTCTGCCTGAACAGGGCCCCTCTGCAGCTGGCAGGGTCTATTCCCTGTGGCTGTTTGTGGATGCGGTTAAACCATATACTCTTAAGTGCATTATAAATGCTAACTTTGGTATGACTGCATCAAAACATGTCGTGTTTGGTGTCAAACAACTTGGAATCATACCCCCACATCAGTCCATGATGTGGGAGTATGATCCCAACCTTCTAGAGGGGATGACATGTGCCTACTGTGGTAACACGGTAGAAATCTGAAAGAGCCCTGGCATCACAAAATGAATGCCACCAGCACAGACACTGGGCTGCCCTCCTGCTGCTGACTGAAACTCGCAGTGGAGGAGGCCCAACAATAGGCATCCTGTCACAGGGAGGTGTCACCACCTTCCAGACAGGATTTAGTGTATTGGGGCTGGGTGGGTGCACTCCTAGAGTGCTTTGAAGTCCTGCTCTGGGGGAGCAGTAGGCTCATCTGTGCATATGCCAGCTCAAACCGGTTCAGGGGCTACCTGTCCCTGCTCTGGCGCGAAACTGGACAAAGGGAAGTGGGTGTAACCACCCCAAACCCTGACCCTCCCAGAGGAGTGGTCATAGAGCTAGTCCCTCCCCTATCTTCAGTATACGATAGGAAACCTTGCCATTGCAAAGTAGATAACCCTGGACGACGCTTTACAAGAAGAATCTTGGTCCTTCGACATTCCACTACCTTTGGAAGACGGAAGAATCTCCCTTGGAGTCAAGGAGTGACTCCCCTGCTTGGGAGGCACCAAAACTTGAATCAACGGTCGCAAACTTTCCCACTCCCGGTGGAGTCCGAAGTCCCTGCAGCCCCAAAAGTGGATTTCCTGACTTCTCGCTGGCCATTGTGAGTCCCCAGCAGAGCTGAGGCGAGTGGACCCCATGAGTGACGAGGAACCGCAATACCTGGGAACCGTGCACTATTGTCAAGTGCAACCCCTTCACGACATTCTACGAACTTGTGCTTTGGACCACTTGTGGTCCAAGCCTTCAGTAGGTTTTGCAGAGAAAATCAGAGGCCTACCCCATCCCGAGTGACCGTGGGCTCCTGTGAAGCAGTTCCTCAAGAGGCGTCGTTGCGATCCCTTGCCCATTGGCTTGTGGGTCCCCCGAAGACTTTCTTCTCAACTCAAAGGGCTCCCCTGTTTGCTCCAGTCCTGCCCTCACTCACCCTAGCTGGGTGAGTCCCTCAGACCTTGCTGGTCTGCACCATTGACTAAATTCACTTTCCACAAGACTTGCTGTTGCCAAGGCTTGTTGGCTCCAATGCAGTTGCCGACACCGCAGTCAGCTGCAGACGTTGTGGGACACTCCGAATCCAGCTGCTGGTCATTGTTGATCCTTCCTGGTTTTCGTGAGCGAAGAGTCAAACCACCCTTGATCACCTGAAACCACCCGACATCCGTGGGCATCCATCTTCCTGGCCCCGGGTCACTGGCAAGTGACTGTGAATACCGTCCCTTCAATTTTCAGGTCATCTGCGTCTTGAATCCAGCCTTGGATTCCACCGGACACTTCTTCAGTCTTCGCAAGCAGCAAATCTTCTTTGGCTTCCATAGAAAACAGCGACGCGACCCGACACCAAAAGACACCTATGCACCCGGCTTCCCTGGGTGAGGTAACTCGTGCGCTCCAGTGCCCTAGTGCGTGTTGGCCGTCGAATTACTTACTTTGTAAGTGGCTTGCTTGTAGACTTCCTCGAAGTACCCTAAAACTTAAAAAATCCAACCGCGATTTGCTCCATTGAAATCAATAGGGAACCCGCGGCTGTGTTCTCACACTGCATGCGTCTCCCGTGGGTCTGTTACTTACCTGCTTTAACTGCATTAGTGAAGCCCCAGCGATTCTACAGGCCTTGTCATTCTGCAAGTCGACTTTCCTAAACCTCTTTTTTAGTATATGGTCTGGTACGCCCCTAGGGCCCCAGCCATATTTGTGCTTAACTTATTGTGAAACGTTGATATTTGAATGTGTTCCTGGCTTCTAATCTCATAAAGAGATTAATAGAGTGTCCCTAGAAATAAATACATATATATTTGATATATATACCTGTGTGGTGTCCTTTCATTTGGTAATTCAAGAGATTATAAGGTAAAACAAGCTGCTTTACATTCCTCTGAGACTTAGCCTGAAGGCTGCTCTCCACAGCTACCACTAGGATAGCTTTCTTTAAAAGGTTGTCTTAAACCTATCTACCATAAGAGTCGAATTGGACTGGTGCAAGGTGGCCACTATAATTAGTGACCAGCATATGCCAGGCCAACTTCTCGCATTGGTGGGCAGCGTGTGGGATTCCAGCTTGCCATTGTTTTACCAGAAAATCTCTATTTGAATTACTAACTGAAAACCACTAAAGGTACTCAAGGTACATATAAAAGTCAAGCTTAGTATCAATAAGTTCTACTGAACTTAGAGTTGTTTGTGAAGGGATAGCACACCCTTGCTACAACTCAAGCTAGGATCAGTAGGCCACAAACTAGTGTAGGTAGTACAACACTGCACAACACTAGAATGTCCTCAAGGGATGGACCTAGTGGATCCACCCAACCTCAGTATAAGGACATGACCTTCTTTGACTTGAAGGCCATGTGTGTTGCAAGACACCTGGGGTTAGGACAGAGTCCCTCCACACAACACCTGATAAATCTACTTATAGCAGATGATCTTAGGCTGGCTCTAGGAGCTGGTGGATCTGGATAAGGGGAGGGTCAGCCATAGTCTCTGGGTCAGATGATGAAAATCAAGATGACCTGCAGTCTGTGATTGAAGGGCCAGACCCAGAAAGGTCTGAACAGGACAGAGGAATTCTCCCTAAGAGAGTTGACAAAGTGGAAGAGAGGCCTAGGTCCCCTTCAAGGGAATCTAACCACTCATATCACTCTAACAAAGATTCTGTACATCAGAGGAACTCATACTTTCATAGAGAGACCTCCTCTGAAAGAAGATACAAGATGCTCCAGTATGAGGAAGCTAGGCTTGCCCTCAGAACCAAGCAATTGGCCTTAGATAGAGAAGCCTTTGAGCTCCAGAGAGCTTCTAGAAAGGAAGGGTTAGAAATCTCTGGTGGCAGCAACAGTGTCCCTAGAGGCAGAGATTACATTCCAGACCATAGGAACCTGTCCAAGGTTGTTCCTCCCTACCAGAGTGGGGATGATATCCACAAATGGATAACTGCTATTGAGAGGGCCCGTAAAGTTCAACAGGTCCCCCAGAAACAGTGGGCAGCAATCTTGTGGCTCTCCTTTTCTGATAAAGGTAGAGACAAGCTCCTCACTGTTAGAGAAGAGGATGCTAATGACTATGAAGCCCTGAAGAGTGCATTAATAGATGGGTTTGGCTTAACCACTTAGCAGTACAGGTTGAAGTTCAGAGATACCCAGAAAGCACAGACTCAGGATTGGACTGACTTTGTTGATTGTGCAACCAAGGCTCTGGAAGGTTGGCTGATTGGTAGTAGAGTTACTGATTTTAAGGGATTGTATAATCTGATAATGAGAGAACAGATCCTTAATAATTGCCCAAACCAGTTGTTGCATCAGTACCTGGTGGACTCTGATCTGACCTCTCCCCAAGAATTGGGAAAGAAGGCAGACAAATGGGTCAGAACCAGGGTGAGGCAGAAAACCCAGAACCAAGGGGGTGACACTAAGAAGCAGGATCCTAAAGGCTCAGATAAAGGTGGGGATAAGGCAAAAGTCTTCACAAGGGCCCCAAAAATCTGCATCTGGTGGGGATTCACAGTCTACAAAGGGAAAAGGCCAAAAGAAGCCCTGGTGCAAATTCTGTAAACAGAAAGGGCACTGGACTTCTGATTGTACCAAGTCCAAAGACCAAACCGCCACCACTCCTGCCCCTAAGGCAACTGTTCCCCCTAGTGCAGTCATTTGTGGAGGTGGTAATCAGAATAAGGGTGTAGTAGGGTTGACCCTGGGTTCTGATGTGGACTCTGGCCTAGTCAGAGTACCAACACAGGCATTGCTAGTTTGTGAGAGAGACCTTGATATGTCCTTCCTAGTGAGCCCCAGTAATCTGGGCAAGTACAAACAGCAGCCTATAATAAATGGCAAACAGGCTTTGGCATTCAGGGACACAGGTGCTAGTGTCACCATGGTGGCAGAGGATCTGGTGGACCCTGCACAGATCATCCTGGGTGAAATGTACCAGGTTACCAATGCAAGCAATGTCAGGACCAACCATAGTCTGGCAGTTGTGAATTTCTCCTGGGGAGGGGTAACTGGCCTTAAGAAAGTAGTAGTCAGTGCAGACCTCCCTGTCGAATGTCTGTTGGGCAATGATCTGGAGACTTCGGCCTGGTCTGAAGTGGAGTTATGGACTCATGCTGAGATGTTGGGCATACCTGCAGAGGTATTTGCTGTGACCAGGTCACAGGCCAAAAGGCATAAAGCTGAACCAGCTCTGGATCCTGAAACTATGGACCAGATGCTACCCAAGAGGAGGAGCAGTAGGGTTAAAGCAGTGCCTTCCCCTTTGTCTCAGATTCCCCTCCTGAGGGATGAGAAGCAGATCCTGAAGAAAGAACTGCCCCAGAGGGACTTGAGCCTGATCAGGTTGAGTTCTTGGGGGCAGGGGGACCTTCCAGGGAAGATCTGAGTAAGGAGCAACAGTGCTGCCCCTCTCTTGAACCCCTCAGACAGCAGGCTGCTGCTGAGGCTGCTGGGAGTGCTAGTGGGTCCCATAAAGTTTATTGGGATGAGGGACTCCTATATTCTGAGGCTAGAGATCGTACCCCTGGAGCCACCAGGAGGTTGGTAATACCTCCGAAGTTCAGGGGGTTTCTCTTGACCCTAGCACATGATATCCCATTGGCAGGACACTTGGGCCAAAACAAGACCTGGGACAGGCTTGTCCCTCATTTTCATTGGCCACACATGTCAGAGGACACCAAGGAGTTTTGTCGCTCCTGTGTCTCTTGCCAAGCCAGTGGCAAGTCAGGTGGCACAACAAAGGCCCCCCTGATACCACTACCTGTGGTGGGGGTTCCATTTGAAAGTGTAGGGATTGACATTGTTGGTCCCCTTGACCCTCCAACAGCATCTGGGCACAGGTTTATCCTGGTGGTAGTGGATCATGCCACCAGGTACCCAGAAGCAATTCCCCTCAGGACCACCACAGCCCCTGTGGTGGCAAGAGCCCTCATTGGAGTTTTCTCCAGAGTGGGTTTCCCTAAGGAGGTTATATCTGACAGAGGTACAGACTTCATGTCAGGATATCTAACTGCAATGTGGAAGGAGTGTAGTGTAAACTACAAGTTCACTACTCCCTATCACCCACAATGCAATGGGTTAGTTGAAAGGTTCAACAAAACCCTAAAGGGAATGATTAAAGGCCTCCCAGAAAAGCTTAGGCGAAAATGGGACCTTTTACTTCCCTGCCTTCTGTTTGCATACAGGGAGGTCCCACAGAAGGGGGTTGGCTACAGCCCTTTTGAACTTCTGTTTGGGCACCCTGTCAGAGGTCCACTATGTTTGGTGAAGGAGGGCTGGGAGTTACCTCTCAAACCTCCCAAACAGGATGTGATGGACTATGTACTTGGTCTCCGCTCCCGAATGGCAGAGTACATGAAGAAGGCAATCAAAAACCTTGAGGCTAGCCAAGAATTACAAAAAGCTTGGCATGACCAAAAGGCTGTCCTGACTGTTTATCAGCCAGGCCAGAAAGTGTGGGTGTTGGAGCCTGTGGCCCCATCAGCGTTCCAGGACAAATGGAGTGGCCCCCATACAATTGTTGAGAAAAAGGGAGAAGTCACCTACTTGGTGGATCTTGGAACTCCCAGGAGCCCCCTTAGGGTGCTCCATGTCAACAGATTAAAGCCATATGTGGACAGGGCTGATATGGGCTTGCTCATGGCAACTGATGAGGACCAGGAGGAGGAGAGTGACCCTCTCCCTGACCTGCTCTCACCGAACCCTGATGATGGGTCAGTTGATGGTGTTGCTTTGGAAAGCAGCCTCACTGATCATCAGCAAACTGAATGCAGACAAGTTCTGCAACAGTTCAGACATATGTTTAGCCTGACCCCAAGTCAGACTTCCTGGTGCACCCATGAGGTGGACACTGGAGACAGTCTTCCTGTCAAGAGTAAAATCTACAGTCAACCTGACCATGTCAGGGACTGTATCAGGACTGAAGTCCAGAAAATGTTGGAACTCGGTGTGATTGAGCCTACAGATAGCCCTTGGGCAAGTCCAGTAGTCCTTGTGCCTAAACCTCATACTCAGGGTGGTAAGAAAGAAATGAGGTTTTGTGTTGACTACAGAGGCCTCAATGCAGCCACCAGGACTGATGCCTATCCAATCCCCAGGGCAGATGAACTGATAGATACTTTGGCCTCAGCCAAGTATCTTAGTACATTTGACTTAACAGCTGGCTACTGTCAAATCAAGTTAGCTGATGATGCCAAGGCCAAAGCAGCATTTTCAACCCCTGGTGGGCACTATCACTTTGTGGTGATGCCCTTTGGTTTGAAAAATGCACCTGCCACTTTTCAGAGGTTGGTGAATAAAGTTC
The DNA here is from genome assembly GCF_964204655.1 of Triturus cristatus. Taxonomy (NCBI): domain Eukaryota; kingdom Metazoa; phylum Chordata; class Amphibia; order Caudata; family Salamandridae; genus Triturus; species Triturus cristatus. The sequence continues at coordinate 22,036,178 of NC_140584.1, forward strand.
TGACTGGTATGGAAACTTATTGCTCAGCTTATCTAGATGATATTGCTGTCTTTAGTTCCACCTGGCAGGATCACCTGGTCCACCTCAGAAATGTTTTGGAGGCCCTGCAAAAAGCAGGCCTCACTATCAAGGCCACTAAGTGCCAGATAGGGCAGAGTCAGGTTGTGTACCTGGGCCACCTTGTAGGTGGAGGCCAGGTTAAACCATTACAGAGCAAAATCCAGACCATAATGGAATGGGTAGCTCCAACAACCCAGACACAGGTTAGAGCCTTTTTAGGCCTGACTGGGTACTATAGGAGGTTTGTTAAGGGATATGGATCTATAGTGACCCCCTTAAATGATCTAACCTCTAAGAAAATGCCAAAAAAAGGTTCAGTGGACAGCTAGCTGTCAAAAGGCATTTGATGACCCAAAGCAGGCAATATACTCTGCCCCCATCTTGCAGAGTCCAGACTACAAAACGAAGTTCATTGTTCAAACAGTTGCTTCAGAGCTGGGTGTGGGAGCTGTACTGTCTCAACTAAATGATGAAGGTCAAGACCAGCCAGTAGCTTTCATAAGCAGAAGGCTGACCCCTAGAGAGAAACGTTGGTCAGCTATAGAGAGGGAGGCCTTTGCTGTGGTGTGGGCCCTGAAGAAGCTGAGGCCATACTTGTTTGGCACTCACTTCATAGTTCAGACTGACCATAAGCCCCTCCTATGGCTCAAACAGGTGAAAGGTGAAAATCCTAAACTGCTAAGGTGGTCCATTTCCCTAAAGGGGATGGACTATACAGTGGAACATAGACCTGGGACCCAACGTGCCAATGCAGATGGACTCTCAAGGTATTTCCACTTAGAATATGAAGACTCAACTGGTCAAGGTTAGTTTAATGTCCCTGCGTTTGGGGGGGGGGTTGTGTAGGAGAGTAGGATCTGCACTTATGTTGCCCCCACTTTTTTCTGATGTATACACTGGTTTCTGGCTATAGTCTGGCTGGGTCCCTGCTAATTAGGGGCCCCAGTCTCTCTGTTCTCTCTAAACAACTTGGAGTGCATATTAGATGCACTAGGGATTGGATACTGTGGTACCTTATGAGCCCCTAGTATATGGTACCTTAGGTACCAAGGGCATAGGCAGCCGCGGTCGGTAGTAGGAGTAACTGCAGGGCGGTGACATGGGGAGGGGGAGGGGCAGGGTGGGGGGTAGTAAACTATGGATTACGGAGGTTTACAGGTAAGTTTACATATAAATTAATAAAACGAATTTCGTTGCGTGCACTGCATCCCCAAATGCGATGGAGTGCACGCAACGAAATTCGTTTAATTAATTTATATGTACACTTACCTGTAAACCTCCGTAATCCATAGTTTACTACCCCCCACCCTGCCCCTTCCCCTCCCCACATCACCGCCCTGCAGTTACTCCTACTACCGACCGCGGCTGGCCATAGGTACTTCACAGGCCTACCAGGGGCTGAATCATGTATTATGCCACCCCTGAGAAGCAGACTAAATCTGACACCACAGGCCTGCTACTGCAGCCTGGGTGAGGTAGTGTTAGCACTCCTCACTGAGGTATAGGTTCCTATATTACACCATGCACACGCATATAAACCTATCAGTCACCCCTAAGGCAGGCCCTATCAATCCTGAGGGCAGGGTGCTTGGTTTACAATGTGAGGCGGTGCCTCTGCCTGAGCAGGGCCCCTCTGCAGCTGGCAGGGTCTATTCCCTGTGGCTGTTTGTGGATGCGGTTAAACCATATACTCTTAAGTGCATTATAAATGCTAACTTTGGTATGACTGCATCAAAACATGTCGTGTTTGGTGTCAAACAACTTGGAATCATACCCCGACATCAGTCCATGATGTGGGAGTATGATCCCACCCTTCTAGAGGGGATGGCATGTGCCTACTGTGGTAACACAGTAGAAATCTGAAAGAGCCCTGGCATCACAAAATGGATGCCACCAGCACAGACACTGGGCTGCCCTTCTGCTGCTGACTGAAACTCGCAGTGGAGGAGGCCCAACAATAGGCATCCTGTCACAGGGAGGTGTCACCACCTTCCAGACAGAATTGAGTGTATTGGGGCTGGTGGGTGCACTCCTAGAGTGCTTTGAAGTCCTGCACTGGGGGAGCAGTAGGCTCCTCTGTGCTTATGCCAGCTCAAACCGATTCAGGGGCTACCTGTCCCTGCTCTGGCATGAAACTGGACAAAGGGAAGTGGGTGTAACCACCCCCTACCCTGACCCTCCCAGAAGAGTGGTCATAGAGCAAGTCCCTCGCCTATCTTCAGTATAAGATAGAAAACCTTGCCATTGCAAATTAGATAACCCTGGACGATGCTTTACAAGAAGAATCATGGTCCTTCGATGTTCCACTACCTTTGGAAGACGGAAGAATCTCACTTGGAGTCAAGGAGTGACTCCCCTGCTTGGCAGGCACCAAAACTTGAATCAACGGTCGCAATCTTTCCCGCTCCCGGCGGAGTCAGAAGTCCCTGCTGCCCCGGAAGTGGATTTCCTGACTTCTCGACGGCCATTGTGAGTCCCCAGCAGAGCTGAGGCAAGTGGACCCCACAAGTGACGAGGAACCGCAACTCCTGGGAACCCTGCACTATTGTCGAGTGCAACCCCTTCATGACGTTTCACGAACTTGTGCTTTGGACCACTTGTGGCCCAAGCCTCCAGCAGTGAAAATCAGAGGCCTACCCCGTCCCGAGTGACCGTGGGCTCCTATGAAGCATTTCCTCAAGAGGCGTCTTCATGATCCCTTGCCCGTTGGCTTGTGGGTCCCCCAAAGACTTTCTTCTCAACTCAAAGGGCTCCCCTGGTTGCTCAAGGCCTGCCCTCACTCACCCTCGCTGGGTGAGTCCCTCAGACCTTGCTGGTCTGCACCATTTACTAAATTCACTTTCCACAAGACTTTCTATTGCCAAGGCTTGTTGGCTCCAATCCAGTTGCCGACACCACAGTCAGCTGCAGACGTTGTGGGACACTCCGAATCCAGGTGCTAGTCATCGTCGATCCTTCCTGGTCCTCGTGAGCGAAGAGTCAAAACACCCTTGATCACTTGAAACCACCCGACATCCGTGGGCATCCATCTTCCTGGCCCCGGGTCACTGGCAAGTGACTGTGAACACCGTACCTTCAATTTTCAGGTCATCTGCATCAGGAATCCAGCCATGGATTCCACCGGACACTTCTTCAGTCTTCGCAAGCAGCAAATCTTCTTTGGCTTCCATATAAAACAGCGATGCGACCCGACACCAAAAGACACCTATGCACCCGGCTTCCCTGGGTGAGGTAACTCGTGCACTCCAGTGCCCTAGTGTGTGTTGGCCGTCGAATTACTTACCTTGTAAGTGGCTTGCTTGTAGACTTCCCCGAAGTACCCCAAAACTTAAAAAATCCTACCGCGACTTGCTCCATTGAAATCAATAGGGAACCCGCGACTGTGTTCTCACACTGCATCCGTCTCCCGTGGGTCTGTTACTTACCTGCTTTTACTGCATTAGTGAAGCCCCAGCGATTCTACAGGCCCTAGGCCTTGTCATTCTGCAAGTCAACTTTCCTAAACCTCTTTTTTAGTATATTGTCTGGTACGCCCCTAGGGCCCCAGCCATATTTGTGCTTAACTTATTGTGAAACGTTGATATTTGAATGTGTTCCTGGCTTCTAATCTCATAAAGAGATTAGTAGAGTGTGCCTAGAAATAAATACATATATATTTGATATATATACCTGTGTGGTGTCCTTTCATTTGGTAATTCAAGAGATTATAAGGTAAAACAAGCTGCTTTACATTCCTCTGAGACTTAGCACCATTTACTAAATTCACTTTCCACGAGACTTTCTGTTGCCAAGGCTTGTTGGCTCCAATCCAGTTGCCGACACCACAGTCAGCTGCAGACGTTGTGGGACACTCCGAATCCAGCTGCTGGTCATCGTCGATCCTTCCTGGTCCTCGTGAGCGAAGAGTCAAAACACCCTTGATCACCTGAAACCACCCGACATCCGTGGGCATCCATCTTCCTGGCCCGGGTCACTGACAAGTGACTGTGAACACCGTCCCTTCAATTTTCAGGTCCTCTGCATCTTGAATCCAGCCTTGGATTCCACCGGACACTTCTTCAGTCTTCGCAAGCAGCAAATCTTCTTTGGCTTCCATAGAAAACAGCGATGCGACCCGACACCAAAAGACACCTATGCACCCGGCTTCCCTGGGTGAGGTAACTCGTGCACTCCAGTGCCCTAGTGTGTGTTGGCCCTTGAATTACTTACCTTGTAAGTGGCTTGCTTGTAGACTTCCCCGAAGTACCCTAAAACTTAAAAAATCCAACCGCGACTTGCTCCATTGAAATCAATCGGGAACCTGCGGCTGTGTTCTCACACTGCATGCGTCTCCCGTGGGTCTGTTAATTACCTTTTTTTTACTGCATTAGTGAAGCCCCAGCGATTCTACAGGCCCTAGGCCTTGTCATTCTGCAAGTCAACTTTCCTAAACCTCTTTTTTAGTATATGGTCTGGAACGCCCCTAGGGCTCCAGCCATATTTGTGCTTAATTTATTGTGAAACGTTGATATTTGAATGTGTTCCTGGCTTCTAATCTCATAAAGAGATTAGTAGAGTGTGCCTAGAAATAAATACATATATATTTGATATATATACCTGTGTGGTGTCCTTTAATTTGGTAATTCAAGAGATTATAAGGTAAAACAAGCTGCTTTACATTCCTTTGAGACTTAGCCTGAAGGCTACTCTCCACAGCTACCACTAGGATAGCTTTCTTTAAAAGGTTGTCTTAAACCTATCTACCATAAGAGTCGAATTGGACTGGTGCAAGGTGGCCACTATAACTAGTGACCAGCATATGCCAGACCAACTTCTCACAGTACCAGTGTAATTTAGTTCAGTAGTTTTAAGGTTATAAGCTACTAAAACTCAGTGATATATTGGTCCTTGGCATACTGCAGTAATTTTGAAGTATACAGTGGTATATGCCGGTGACAAGGCAGTATATGATTGTCTAATGACTGCCTTTACAAAAGTAAAGTAATCTGCATGCTTTGACTCTCCATGCTGAATGTATTAATGCATTAAAGCTAAGAGACTTAGTTGGTGCTTTTGCGTTAATGGGATTCATTTTGGCCTGTCCCTTCCACAGCAATTCCAACCAGTTGTTTGTGTTTTTGGTTCTGGTTCTGTGCATAATGTCTAATTACAAGGTATTCCTTTAATTCAGTCCAGAGTGTGCTGCGGCTTCAATCCCAGTCCACCAGTTTGGTCTCCTGGTGTCCCACTGGTTTGTGATGATACCATGTTGCTGGAAAGCATAACTGGTGGCCTTATGGTTAAGGTCTCCAACTATCCATCCAGAGGTGTTCGATTCCAGCTACTCTGTCACCACGGTCAAATGTCTGCTTGAAGGTCTGATTAATAAGAAAGTGTTTCATTGATCTTCTCTAGAAAGTGAAAAGTTAATAGCTTTCACTTTAAAATACATGTCTCCAGTTTTATGGCTCAGTGGGTCCTGCGCTGATTTTTATACTTTGTGGTGTGATCCTTCGCTTAACATCTTTGTATTTTTTAGGACTCTGTCTTTTGTACCTGTGGCCACAAGCTGGCTGTCGTGGCCCGTTATACATATGGCGGGTCCTGTCCTCGTTCTGGCTACTTTCTTGAGTACTGCATGACTCCCTTACTTTCCCCTGGTGTGTCCTGCATTGTTCAGCGATTTGTGCTGTATGCATTTATCCCATAGTAGGATGTAAGGCTTGCTTCTGTTGCTTCTAGAATGGCTATTAGCCTACCAGATAGCACAGCTGCTTGTTTGTGAAAGACATGCTGTGGGCTTACCAAGAACATACAGGGGCTTGGAGCCAACCCATTGCTTACCATCGACTGGCTTTCCTCTCACTCTCATTTGTTTGTTTTTTATTCATGTCCAAGCTTGTCAATCTTGTGTTTGTCCCTGACATGTAGCATAACTTCTTTACCATCTCTTTTGATTGGCTCACCTCTCTGCTTCTAGTGCTTGCTTTTCAAGTACCACTTTCTTCGTTTTGGTTAAGCTATCCATAAAAGTATATGCTTTTTCTAACTGTCTCCGTCAAGTACTTCTCTTCTCTTGTCATCTCCTGCACTCCATGTTGCTCACTCTAACCCCTGTGCTTCCCCACTCCCACCATGTTGCTCTCACTCTCGTATCACCATTGCTTTCTCCCCGTGCACTTCTCTCCTACTTGGTCCACATTTCTAACTCATCCATCGTTTCTTCTCTATACCCCGCACTCCATGTTGCTTCCATCCCGACTGCCTTCCATGCTGCTTCCTCCATCTGCATCCTCCTACTCTGTTACCATTACTTCTCCTCCCCACCTCCCAAGCTCCTCTTCCTACACACACCCTCCATTGTTGCTCCCCCGTCCACACTCTCCGTGTTGCTCCACTCCACTTGCACATCTCTAAATGAGGAGACTGGACTTAAGTTTGGGAGGGAAGGGTACTGTTCTGCAGCGCATTGAGTGAACCACTGCCATGTGGATTTCAATCTTGTTGTTCCTGTTCACAATTACCCATGGAAAACTTCCATGTCGCTTTTGTATTTTGTCAAATTGATTCAATTTTTGGGGGGTTTTCTGGCATTCATTGCCCTCCATTTCACCTGTTAGTTGGATACTATGTCTCCCTTTACCATGGGTCTTTCTGCTGGCCAGCCTTTTTGGCTTTGAGCTATCTCACTTCTTCTGCCTACATAGCTGTGGGATCCCTTTAATTGTTTCCCACCTTCTCCTGTGACGTTGGGCTATTCATGTTCTGAATTTCTGTGTTTTGTAAGCTGTTCCCTGTTTCTGTTGTGTCAGTACCTACTCTGTTTCTTGTATAATTTTGTGATACCTAGTGTTTGTAGCTGAAATCCTTGCACTGCTAGCAATGCCATTGACTTATTTTGGTTTTGTTCAGTTGGGGTGTGTTTATGTCCCAGTAAGTGTCACCTGTTTTAGTTATGTTTTGGCCTCACATTTCTGAGCAACAACTCCTAGGGTCTAGTGTGACCTGTTGGCTGTGCTCCTAGGTTTTGGTATTCACCTATGGCTTGTGTGAGTGCTGGCCATCTCTAAGGTCTTTGATTTTCTACATTGTCAATCTGGAGCAGTGTCGTTTGCTGGGTTTTCTTCTCTTTCACATCTGGGGGTTTTGCTTGCTATTTCTTGTTTCCTGCTAGGCTCAGCATGGGTTTTCCTTCCTGTCCTAATTGCTTTGCTCTGGTTTATCATTGGTTTTCCTCACAGGGGTCTCCAAGTGACATGTTTTGTTCTTCATCATATTGAAGCAATAAACATTTGCAGATTCGGAAGGCCAAGGGGGGCCTTGCTGTTTACATTTCAACAGCATTGATAGTAAATTTGAAGCAACTACCAACCTATACCTCAGATCTTCAGGTAATCAAGCTTAGGCTGTGCCATGACTACTGGAAAACTCCAGTAGTACTTTTGAACATTTATGCACATCCCAACTCTCAAAGAAAGTCCATATTATTTAAGAAGTTAATCCATGAGATAATGGAAATAAGGTTTACAAACCCCACCTGGAAAATCGTGGTGACAGGCGATTTCAATACTAACTTGATATACACTCCAGATAAGGATGAGCACTTGGCAGCCGAAAATGCAATTTGGGCAGTGTTCCCACAAGCCGCCCACCTGCAAACACGATCGGATCACACTGGGAAGGAATTGGTTACTCCACTTGAATACCTGGGATTGAGAGTAATCAACGACAGGACTGAAGAGTACAACCCTCCTAGGTTCACACATTATGCAGCAACATCTGCATAAATAATAGACTATATTGTCCTTTCCCTGCCGCTACTGAAATAGCTATGGATGCTTAAAATCAAAACCTCGATGGAAAGTGATCACTTACACCAGCACTTGGAGCTGACCTTAAATCCATTCAAACACCAGCAGGGTAATTGGAAGTTTACAATGAATTAGTCTGAAGCGCCTAAACTGGACCCATAATTCCCTCCCAAAGCTGCCCACAAACGCGAAAGCAATACTGGAGTCCAGAATAATGTTATATGATAACCCATTAAAGTGTGAAACCAAACAATGAAAAGGAACATACAATTATACACAATTAATGAGTGAAATACAATCAATAGCTGGAAATCCATAAAATCCAAAAAATATTGAACAAGGGGTCTTGAAATTTATTTTTCCAATTATTCTTTATTTTCAGTCATATGCGATATGCGTACATCAACCCAGCCAACGCGTTTTGTCCAACAAGGACTTCCTCAGGGTTGGGTATATCTTTCGAAGATATCTGAAGCATTCTTCTTCTGATCCAAAGTTAATTGCCTTCATATCCAATCTGCCGTGTTCTTCGTGTTATCCGGATAGACAGACGGCACTCGAACTTGAACGAAGAACAAGGCAGATTGGATATGAAGGCAATTATCCTTTAATCACATGAAAAATCTGGATGCTACGGGGAATCCCTGCATATATTAACTTATGGGACTTAATTTACCACACTCCACATTCTGCTGCGCCATCAAAAAGTAGCTCAATTGCATTCCCTTATTGAAGACAAGTATAAATTAACTTCATCGCCACAATCCTGGATGGTAGTTCAATCCTACAATAGTTTAAAACCAGCAGAATATCGCAGCATGACATTTCCAGCATATCTAAAAAGAAAGCTGATGGCACTTCAATTCGGAGTTTTGCCATCCGAGGCCAACCAATCTGCATGGAGATACAAAGGTTTAAGATCATGCAGACTTTGTGGTGCTCCAAAGAAAGACACAATCCATCTAGTTTGTTTTTGTCCAGCCTTAAAGCGACCCTGTACTCTATTACTGAAATCTACATTCAATGAACGGGGGATGGCAATAATTAAGAGCCTAGGCCCCACGGACGGCAAGATCAATTGTAAATTTTTGAAATTCCTGATATTGCATGAGAAACAAATCAACTGCTCTTGATTTCCTGGAATATAATATAACTATTGGGATACCCACTGTCGTAACAAAACTTGAGAGGGACCCCCTGCAAGGTATGTGGAGGGGCCCCCTCTGGACTCAATCAGGAGCTCTCTGGCCAGAGTACTTTGCCGAGGGGGCCCGTGGAGCTTGGGGCCCCCCTGCACCGTGGGGGCTGCGAGGGCCTGTGTGGCACCACTTGGGATGCCTAGGCTGTCCAGCCACAGAAACATTACTTTCTTTAACACAATATTAACAGTGGGAAGCCTAGGTTATTTTAGCTATAGGAATAATATTTGAAAATGTTAAATCGATTTTGCTGATGCCTAGTAACAGTTTCAGACAATTAATTGAGGATAAAGTGTCCTCTCTTTTTTTTTCTTTCTCCTCCTTATAGTTCTCTTCCTTGGCGGAGGAGGGTGGGTTCGCTCGTAAATCCAGAAAATTGTTCAAGCTGCAAAACTACACCGACAGGTAAGAAACTATTCGTTTTGCAGCGTGAATTTTTTCTGGATTTACTATGCTGTGCATAGACTTTGTAGCGGTTTGCTAGTCTTGTGGTGACTGGGTGGAAGATGAACTTTGGTTTGTAAATTGATGCTGTCCACACAGTAATGTTTGGTGAATGTGTGAACTGAAGACCATGTTGCAGCCATGCAGATTTCTTGAATTGGAGTGTTAGCAAGAAATGCAATAGTTGCTCCTTATTTCCTTGTTGAGTGCGCCTGTGGCGCACCTTGTGAAGCTTGTCCTGCTTGCTTGTGTCACAATTGTATAGCTTGTGCTATCCTATCCATCTTGCAATTGTGTTTTTTGTTACTGGTCTTCCTAGAAAAGGTTTTGCAAACGATACAAATAACTGTTTTGTTTTTCTGTATTCCTTAGTTCTTTCAACGTAATACATGACTGCTCTTCTTTCGTCAAGTGTGTGCAAAGCTCATTCTGCTTTGTTGTTTGGATTTTGAAAGAAACTTGGTATCTGTATACTCTAATTTATGTGGAATCTAGATACCACCTATGGTATGAACTGCGGATCTGTCCTCATGACAATCCTGTTACTATGTATTTGGAAGTAGGGTTCCTGTAATGTTAGTGCTTGTAGTTCGCTAACTCTACGTAGGGATGTTATTGCCACTAAAAATGCAATTTTTATTGTGAGCATTTGTAGCGTCGCTTTGTGTAGTGGTTCCGAAAGGTGCTTTCATCATTTGTGGTAGAACTATGTTCATATTCCATGTTGGTGCTGGTTCCATTTTAGGTGGTGCAATTCTTTAAGCTCCTGCTAGGAACTGTTTGACCACATGTGAGGTGAAGAAACTCTTCCCTGTTTCCCCTCTTGTATACGCTACAATTGCTGCTAAGTGTACTTTTAGTGATGTAAAACATAATTTACTTGTAGTAAATGTGTACTTTAGCACTGTTCTTTCTTTTGTAATCTTCCTTGAAATATGTTTTTAAGACACCATTGTGTGTATCTTTTCCACTTTGCTGTATAATATTTTCTTGTTGTTGGTTTCCTAGCTTGTCCTAGGACAGCCATTGTGCTTTCTGGTAGTTTGATATGTGGAAATTCCAAGTCTTTAGGAGCCATGCCGAGAGGTCTAAGCTTTCTGGTTCTGGATGAATCACTTTCCCGTTTTGCATTGTTAGCAAATCTTTCCTTTTTTGAAGTTTGTGCATTGTTCCTTGAGAAACTTCCCTTAGTTCCGAGAACCAGGTCTGTCTGGCCCACTGTGGTGCGATGAGAATCATTGTCATTTTGCTGATCCTGCATTTGCTGATTACTTTGTTCAGTAATAGCATTGGGGGGAAAGCGTACGCAAATGTCCCTGACCAGTCTATCCATAGCCCATTCCCTAGGGACTGGTTGCAAGGTCGCCTGGATGCGAAGATTTGGCATTTTCCATTGTGGGGTGTTGCAAATAGGTCTATTTGTGGTGTCCCCCATTTCTTGAAAATTTGCACTTCTGTTTGATTCAGTTCCCACTCGTGGGGTGATGTTGTTTGCCTGCTCAGTCTGCCTACTTCTATATTATCTTTCCCTGGTAGGTGTATTGCTAAAACAGCTATTTGTCTTGGGATTGACCATCTCCAAATCTCTTGTGCTAGAGTTGAAAGTGCTACAGAATGAGTCCCTCCTTGTTTGTTTATGTAAAACATTGTTGTAGTGTTGTCTGTTTGTATTAACACCCTTTTCCCATAGAGCTCTTTCGTAAAAAGGCTTTTAAGGCTAAGAACACAGTTTTTAGTTCCAAGATATTGATGTGTTTCACCACCTCCTGTGGTTCCCACAATCTTCTTACTTTGAGATTGTTCATGTGTGCTCCCTATCCTATTAGAGACGCATCTGTTGTTATGGTCACTGTTGGAGTTGGTGGTGTGAAAGGTCTCCCCTGTGCTATGTTTGTTTTGTTCCACCATGCCATTTCTTGATGAACTCTGTTCGTGACAACCAATAGATCATCCCAACGCCCTGTAGCCTGTGACCATTGTGTCTGGAGCCATTCTTGAAATGGTCTCATGTGTAGACGAATGTTGGGAACTAAATGAATGCATGAGGCCATCATTCCTAGTATTTCCCGACTATCCTCACTGTCAGATGATGCCCCCTCCGGTATAGATGAGTCTCCTTCAATAGGGCTGATCTTCTTTTCTCGCTCGGGAATGCTTTCCCTAACACAGTGTTTATCTCTGTGCCTAAGAACACCTTTATGGGTTCTGGTTCTATTGATGACTTTTCCCAATGTATGGAGAAACCCAGCTGAACTAGTGTCTCTATCACTTGGTGTAAATGCTGTTTGCATTGGCTGTAAGAGTTTGCTCTTACCAACCAGTCGTCTAAGTAGCGATAACCATGAATTCCTTGCCTTCTGAGATGTGCTGCTACTGCTGCCAGGCACTTTGTGAACGCTCTTGGTGCTGGTTTTAGACCGAAAGCGAGTACTTTGAATTGGTAGTGTTGTTTGTCCACGACAAATCATCTTAGCATTCTTTTGTGTTTTTTGTTCATTGGGATGTGTAAATACGTATCCTTTAAGTCTATTGTTGCCATGTAATCTCCCTTTTGCAATTGAGGTAGCACCTCTTGTAGTGTAGTCATTTTGAATCTTTGTGTTTTTATACACTTGTTTGGAAACCTTAGGTCTAATATTGGCCGTAATGTTCCAGCCACTTTTGGAATTAGGAATTATTTTGAATATACTCCGTTGCTCTTTCCTCTGTATGGTACGTGCTTTGCATGTTTTTCCTGAAGCTCCTGCACCTCTTTGGAGGTGGCCCCACTGTAGTTAATACATTCTTTTTCTTGCTGTTGAGGCAATGATAGAGTCAGCTGGCACTGATCCCCTGATGTATATAGGGTCTTTAGAGGAGTGTTTATACTTCTTTTCTGTCCTTGGTGTTATAGCCTTGCATGTAGCAGGCTCTTTGAATGCCTCTTTCCCCTGGGCTAATACACTTGGCAGCATTGGGAGGAATTGATTTCTAGATTGTGTAGGCATCAGTGTCTCTAATAAAAAACAGGATTGTGGTTTTTCTTCCTCTAGCTGAACCCCATAAGTTTCTGCAGCTTTTTTAATCACTTGATTGTACATGCACATCTCATCTGGGGTGATGGCCTCTAAGGATATGATTCCACTGCCTCCTCAGGTGATTCGGCGTCGAGATCTTGCCATTTGAGGTCTTGATTCTCCGAGATCGCCGATTCTGCATATGTTTGTTCGTCTTCCTCAACGTCTTCCCCGAAGAAGAATGATTCTTCCTCTTCTTCTTCAATCGTTTTTTTTTTTTTGGGCGGAATTGGTTCTTCGACGACCTTTCCGCCTTCCGTATATTTTTTGATTTCGGCGGTATCTTGATTGATTCAAGCTTTCATCGAAGTCTTTTTTCCGTTGCAAGATATTAACCATTTTGGCTTCGAGCCTCTTTCTCTTTTTCTCTATCTCAGCCGCTTGTGTTTCGGTGTCGAGATGTTCGGCTTTCCGTTTTTCGGCTGTTGACGCCGATCCGGTCATTGATGATTGTTTGGGCGTCTCTTTCTTCGACCGAGGCGTTCTTTTCCAGACTGTATTTTGATGTCTTTGTTTTTTTGAGGACCTTCGCCGTTCCGGAGTCCTTATCCAAGGATTCTACGGTCTGTTTTTGTTTGGATGCAGCTGCAGTCGCCGAATGCTTCTATGCCGAGGATCCCTTCTGAGGTCTCGAGTCTGATTTTCGAGACTCTTCTAGTTTTTTCAAGGTCGAAGACTCTCTTTCCTCCTTTGAAGTCTTCTCCTCGACCTCCATGACCAAAACATCTCTGTCATCGTCGCCTTCTGGTCCTACGGCGACCTTATCTTCCTCCTCACTAGAGAGGCCCAGGTCTCCCAGCGATGGCGGTGGTCCTTGGCCTTGCATGTTGTAGTTGGCTCGTCGCTGCCTTTCTCTCACCCTCAACGTCTTCGGGGTGAAGACGGAGCAGGCGTTACAGTTGTCGCTCTGATGGTCCAGCGGCAGGCACAGGTTGCAGACCGGGTGCTGATCCTTCTGAGCGTACTTGTGGTGACAGTTCTTACAAAACTTGAATGGTGTCTTTTCCATTATCATGCACAGGGAGCCCCCTGCATGCACATTCTCCAATCTCCGTTGAAGATCTTGTTTTCTCCCTTCATCAAACTGCGGTCGTCTTTGATTGAAAGTTGAAAGTGGGAGACACCGTCCTACCGATGTTTCTTTAGTTTTTCCTTGATTCTTCTCTCTAATCTTGGGAGGTCCTTCTGTATCGATCCACACCCAACAGCGGAAACAAAGAATCTGAAGATGGCTACCAAAGGTGGGAGCTTCCGGAAGGGCACCAAATGGTACTACGTCAACACCCACCACCAACAACAACAACAAAAAGAGGTGAAATACTACAATTTCAGACCCAACCACTAGATGGCGGAATAATGCACAGCACAGTGAATCCAGAAAAGAGTCACGCTGCAAAATTACTGTCCATCAGTGTGAACCAGTCACTAGCAACTGTGTGAAAAGGGCAGTTTTGAGAGACTCACATTGACCTTTTCAAAGAGCTGATCATGAGCGTCTGAACAAATGTGGATCCATTTGCTGTTGGCTATCGGTGTCCAGGGGACGGTCACAATAAGCCAATATAATAGTATGTTTGGTAATTCTTTGGATATATCTGTTTGTTTCTTTATTAGGCAGCACTTGTGGGGTGAGTGTTGGAAGTCACTCGTTCTCCTTTTCCCAGTAAAAGTCATACAGTTAGGGGTTGTCCACGGGTGCACACAACAATTTTTAATGATTACACTTCAGGTTCAATTGTTGTTTTTCCTTCTGATTGCACTGAGTGAGGGAGAAAGAAAGCACATTTCACATTAGAATTGTTGTCAAGTTTTCTGTATGCATGTTTGTTACATTTCTCTGTTTGCAGTGAGAATTGGTGTGGCATTTTCATGCGTTATGTTAAGCATACTCATGGAAATGTGGTGGACTGTACCAATGCTTTCTTGGCGCTGGTCTCCCAGCTCTGATATTCTTCACCCTTCAAAAAACCTCATAAATAACTAATCTCTGAATAATCGTGCAATGGCGAAAGCCACATCCCGTCTCTTTTTGATCAATTGAAGCAGCATCTGTAGTCGTTCTGGCTTCATCAACAGAATACAGCGGGTTTACTCTCCACCATGGCAACATGGGAGACTGAGTTGGACAACTTTAATAATCTACAATCTCTCACCGCTCGCAAGCAAAGCATTGACCTGAAGACCTTCTCTAGTCTCACTACCTTGGAGTGAGTGAGTGATTAAGAAAGAAGTTACCCTATTTAATCCAGTTGAATGCACATAAACAGAGACCTCATGAGGTTATCAGCAGGTTGAGTGATGTCCTGAAGAACTAAAACTGGAGAATGACCGTAGGATCACATCAGGTGAATTCAGAGTAGCTAATCAACATAACAAGGCCATGAAGAAGGCAATGAGAATGTTTAAAAGAAAAGGTAGAGAAAAAGGAGTTTGTGTTACAACTATACAAAGCAATAGCAAGGAACAATCGGGCATGCCAAGTTCGGAGGCAAGGGGCTAGGTCGCATTGCAGTGCTGCGTTTGTGTAGCATTTGCAAAGTAACAGCCAATTCTTGTGTGGATTTATCAATCCTGCAAAGAATAAAGAGGATGGCTTTAGTTTCAAGTTTATTTTATTTATGATTACAGAACTCCGAAGAGGTCCACATAAAATCATAAAATTACAAACATATAAATGAGATAAAGTTCTAATTTACAATTAAATACTCATAGAAAAATAGTCCACCCCAACATGAGATCTGACAATCGTAGAAGATATCCAAGGTTCTAAAAAGCTATCATGTAACAAAATTCCAACAAGTTGCAGCATGTTATACAGAACAAAGTATAAAGTGTATTTCATACCATCAGTTCAGAATTTGAAAAATATATAAAAAAATCGAAAAAGTTAATTTATATACCATAGAATTACAATAAAACAATACAAATTACTAATACATACAACTTTTAAAAAAATGCCCACGTATGGAGCCCTATCAGCCTTTACAACATACAAACTAGTGCACCTCAATATAACTTTAAAAAGCACTTTAAAAAGTTAAAAATTCTATTACTAAATATTTCATTTGGAGAAGCTTAAAGTGATTGTAGTACTGCTGATGCTGAGAGGATAAATAACTGCAAACATATTGGCCTCAGCCATTCCTGCTGGCATAATAACAAAGTAGGACAAATGAATAAAACATGGTTAATATCTTGGAGGCCATTTTTACACAGGTTACAGATCGCTGATAAACCATACCATTTCGCTAGGAAGGGATTTTGAAGAAGCATGCCCTGCCTCTGCAGTATCCAAAAACGGCAGACTACATGCAGCGGATTCCACCAATTTTAACCCTGGGCGTTGGCTTTAGGGATTTGTAGGAATTCTGTTTCTTTGAAAGTCAAGAAGCAGAAAGCCTGCTGTGATTCCTTGAACCCATGCACAAAACACCGAGGAAGGTTTCCATTAAACAGCAGACACCCAACTCTGCATTTGTAAAGTGTCAGTAGAGCAACCTTTCTCCCTAGAGGGACATGATTGCAATGGCAAAGAAAATGTTATATTGCAAAAGGGATATCGGGCAGAGCATTCAGAGGCCCATGAGATCTCTATGTTCCCCTCCCAACCAATGCGCTCAGCTGCAATTAGCACAGTGAACTCTGTACCACTTTGACTGATGCCGCTTTGCAAATGGTTACCGTCTTAACCTCTTCTGTGCCCATGACGAGATGGTCTCGTCATGGAGCACAGTCGCGCTGTGCCCATGACGAGACTATCTCGTCATGACACCCACCCACTAGGGAAGCGCCAGGCACAGGAGGGGGAAAAGGCCTGCCACCCAAAGGGTTAAAAAGAAAAAGTTGGTACTTGTAAGCACAGCTACAGTCACAATCCATTGATAAATTTCCTTGTTAATCTCAAGAAAGTGGGGAACTCCTCTTTTGTGAACAATGACCTTGTGTATTGCAAATTTCCGAGCAAGCTTTGAGGGGAATAAACATGTCTAATACATCTCATCTCCTGTGAGGGGAAAACTGATCAGTCCATCGACAGGCTTTCAAAATTCGAGCCTTCCGCACTACAAGTCTTGTGATAAGAGGCACAAAATGTATATTAAAGAAGTTTTATTAAGAGAATAACAGAGTCTCTGCAGTTTATTTAAAACACATTTATATAAAGGCAATTGAATGCATGAAACCACTTAGCAGTGAAAGTGGTGGGGACAAACGGGGAAGCAGTGGTACTAAACTAGGAGTTGTGCGTTGTAAGTAGGCAGGAAAACTGGTGTTAAAATCTAGGCACTGGTGCAATTCCAAGATTGAGAAACATAACTTTTATTACTGAAGGAAGTGAAATGGGACCAGAACACATAGATGTGGGGTGGCACTGCACCCCACAACGTGGCTGTAATGTACTTTTCAAAAAGACTATTAGGGGAGGTCTCATTTTCCTATCGTTCACAGGGGTCATGGAACACTTGTTATGCCACTACTTGGATAAAAAGAACGATTTCTACTGAGCATGCACTTGGAAAAAGTAGAAGTGCAAAAGGCCAACTTAGCAACTGCAAAAATGCAGAGAATTATTATTTCAATATTTTCCAGTTTCGGTTATAGCATTATTCTTAAATGTGGTCATTGTCCTGGTTATGCCGTCGGGGAACCTTGGTATCTGTGCCAGATTTTTAAGATACTGAAATGAGATGAATATACATGATGTAAATAAAAATGGTAATAGCTTAATTTGTGATTTTCCTGAAAATGTGGTCGGGATCTCGCCCTTCTGCAGCGAAGTTACACCCCCCTGACCTAAATGACAGGAAGCAACCTAACACAGAGCCTTTAACTGTTCTTCCTGAAGGTTTCCCTTGTCAAATATCTTTGAAGAAATTTGAGCACCGGGAAATCTGCATTATTTATGAGTTCTTCTTGTAAACGTGTTTTGCATAAACTACGCACCACGTTTGAATATTGCAGCGAACTTGAAAGTGACCTTCATGTTGAGAAAATGTTTTTGCATGTTTAAAGAAAAGAACACACAACACGACTCAACCCACTAAAGGTTCTGTTTTTTCGATGAGTGCTCACGACTCTAAAGGAATACTGCATCTTGCTGTTGCTGAGGAAGTTTAGAGTTTGCACTCCTCTGTGATGTGTTTCATTTACTAAGGTGATGGAAAAGGGAAGGGAGAGCGAGTAGTAGAGATGCCGAATTATCAGGATATGAAGCAGAGGGAGAAAAAACAGGAAGAAGTATAGTGAGGGGTTAATAGAGATCACATAGAGATGCCAAGAGTGAGATTAGAGGAAAAGGACATGAAACACGAGGAAACAATAACAGAGAGGAGAACATAGGATGTTTCTGTTTTTCTTCAGTTACTAGGAGTGTCGGTGTATTCATGAACAACTTGCTTAAGGCACAACAACGGCAGTGTCACTGGGCTATCATTGGCAGATAACTTCACATCAGCAAGACACAACTATCCTGTCTTGGGCTTTCCTAAAAAAATCTTTCTTGCCAGTTTGCCACTTGGACTACAAGATCCCTACAAATACCACCATGCACAGGCTTATTTGATGGAAGCCAAGGCTCGAGATGATGTATCTGTGGTAACGGAGCCATCCGGCCCGTTCTTGTTACGCAGGTCACGCACCCACGCACCCGGAGGGCGGGCACGCCCAAAGGTATAAATAAAGGGGCGCAAGACCGCTCGTGGTCTTTGGCCCACATCAGTAATCCCGGCTGTTGTGTCCTTTCACTGTCAGCAGTACACCTCCCCTAGGCCTGCCCAGTTCTAGTATTTCACATTGGCGACGAGAGCGGAGCCCACCCGCGCATCGCCCCTCCTGTGTACCTGCGCAGAGGCGATCCTCGCATCGGAGCGATCCGGCTGGCTGGCGGTGTTCCGGGCAGTCTGCGGAGGCGGAGCACCACGTGTTTTTCAACGCGCGCCCTCGCGCTGGCTGTCTGGACCTCTCCTGAAGATCCGGAGCCCTGCGGGGAATCCCTCGTCCCGCCCACTGCCGGTAAGCTCGCCCGGAGGGGGAAATCGACCCTCAGGAGCCCGGCCAGTGTCTGCAGGGGGAGGGGAGTGCAGTCACATGGTCTGATGTGCAAGGCCCCCGCCTGAAGCTACACAGGCGTCCTCGGCAGTGCCTGCCTGGAGGCTGAATTTACAAGGAAGGAAGCAGCAAGTGGTCTCGCCTGCGCGCAGCAACAGCCAGGCAGCTCCACTCATCCCAAGCGGGGGAGGGGAGTGACGTGGTCTCGCCCGGAGTGCGGACCTGCAGCCACGGTCAGTGAGGTGGGTGGTGACGCAGAGGTGCAGCAAGCATGACCACCCCTACCAACAGCGGAGGAAGCACCGCGCAACCGCCACAGCAGCGGGCCGCGCAGCCAGCGCCCGCCGCGCCTGGACATGGGGCGGTGGCCCCACTGCCCCCGTTTAGTGAGCTTTCGGACCCCTCTACGGCGGCAGTGCGATGGCGCTCATGGCTCGGACGGTTGGAGCACTACTTTGTCGGGGTGCGGGAGACGGACGACACGGTCAAGAGGTCCCTCCTCATGTGCTACGGTGGCGAAGAGCTGTACGACCTCTTTGAGACCCTACCAGACAGAGGGAACGCCAACGACTATGCGGGCGCCATAAGGGCCCTAAATCGCCACTTTGACCCCCAGACGAACCCCGACTTCGAGTGGTTCAAGCTCCGCCAGGCGCGACAAGAGGAAACGGAAAGCATCGACGTCTTCTATGCCCGCCTTCGAAAACTCTCGCTATCCTGCGAGCTACCGGACCAGAGAGCAGAGATTCGGGCGCAGCTTATCCAGGGTTGCCGGTCGGTCCCGTTGCGGCGCCTCATCCTACGGCAGCCAGGCATTTCCCTGGATGAGATCTTGATCCTGGGCCGATCCCACGAGCTCTCCAATGCTCGGGCGGACGCGATGGAAGCAGCCCTCAACCGGCCAGCTGCGGCCCCGAAAATGCCTGCAGTCAAGGAGGAGAGAGTGGATGTACTGCAGAGGCGACCGACCCAGCAGCGCGGAGCCACGAGGGCTTCCCAGAGGGACGCCTGCGGAAACTGCGGCCTAGATCACCCGCCTGGCGGAAGGTGCATCACGAGAGGACAGACGTGTCTGAAGTGTGGACGGGCGAACCATTTCGCGAAGGTCTGCAGAGGCAGAAGGATGCGCAGCGGTGCTGGGGGCACGCGAGGTGCAGTGGCGAGTGTGCGCCAACTGACATTGGAAGAGTCCGCCGCCCAGAGAGAAAACACCAAGACGGAATTCGAGGGCGAGGCGGAGGATGACGAAGTGTTCTTCGTCTCGTTTGTTGGCAGGGAAGGCACGAGGCGCAGGCCGCCGCCCATGTGTGACATCACGGTGGCCGGGTCCCCGGTGAGCGCCCTCATCGACACGGGGGCGTCAGTAAACGTAATGGATAGCTGCCAGTATGAGAGACTGTCTCCACGACCACCCCTGAGACCCTCCAAAGCCCAAATCTTCACATATGACAGTGACAAGCCGCTGTCCCTGCAAGGGGTGATCGAAGTTGAAGTCGTTAGTGACGGCAGGAAGTTGGCCACGACGTTCCACGTGGCGGAAGGAAAGCGGGGCACCCTGCTGAGCTGTCACACCGCCGAAGATCTGGTGCTGGTGTTTTTCGCGAACCAGGTACATGACCTGCACGCCAGGGAGATGTTGAAGGACTTTCCCATGCTATTCCGAGGTCTAGGATGCCTACGCGGGAAGCAGTTCAAACTCCACGTGGACCCGACGGTCCGGCCCATGGCGCTCCGACACCGGAGGATACCATTCCTCCTGAGACCACGAGTGGAGGAGGAGTTGAAGAAGTTGGAGGACCTGGGGGTGATCGAAAAGGTATCGGGCCCCACCCCGTGGGTGTCCCCCCTAGTTGTGGCGCCCAAACCCAAGCAGCCAGGCGCCATCCGCTTGTGTGTCGATATGCGCCTCCCGAACAAGGCAGTGAAGTGCGAAAGACACCTCACACCCACCATGGACGACATCGTGGCCGACCTCAACGGCGCACAGTGGTTCACAAAACTGGATCTCAACGCAGGGTACCATCAGCTAGAACTCCACCCGGACAGCCGCAACATCACCACTTTCTCCACCCACGTTGGCCTACGGAGATACAAGCGGCTGAGTTTTGGGATCTCGTCAGCTGCTGAGGTGTTCCAAAATGCCATACGGGAGACTCTCTCCGGACTCCAGGGAGTCATCAACTTGAGCGACGACATATTGGTGTTCTCGAAGACCCTGGAAGAGCACCATCGGCATCTTCGAGACACGCTGCAGCGGCTGGCAGACAGTGGCCTCACCCTGCACGAGGCCAAGTGCTCCTTCTACCAGGAGTCGGTCGAATTCTTCGGCTACGTCTTCTCCAGGGAAGGCTTGAGAGTTGATCCGAAGAAGGCGGAAGCGATCCGAGCAGCCCCGAGGCCCACCTCTGCCACCGAGGTCAGGAGTTTTCTAGGGATGGCAACATACTGTGGACGCTTTATACCCAACCTGGCGAACTTGTTGGAGCCGCTCCGGCTCCTCACGAAGAGCGGCCAGCCCTGGACTTGGGCAGCGAAGGAAGATCTAGCGTTCCAGGCGGTCAAGGACGTGCTCATCGACGACAAGGTCATGGCGTACTTCAGACCCCAAAGGCGAACAGAGGTGGTGGTGGATGCGAGCCCCGTCGGGCTGGGCGCAGTCCTGATGCAGGAGACGGAAGCCAGGGAGTGGGTCCCTACCGCGTATGCCAGCAGGGCCCTGACGGCCACCGAAATGCGGTACGCGCAAATTGAGCGGGAGGCGCTGGCCATCAAGTGGGCCTGCCAGCATTTTCATCTCTACCTGTACGGTCATGACTTCCGGGTGGTCACCGACCACAAGCCCCTTGTCCCGCTCTTCGCTGGCACGGCACGGCTAGGCCCACCGCGGATCGAGAGATGGGCAGTTCAGCTGCAAGCCTACAGGTTCGAGGTTGTCTTCCGACCCGGAGCCAATAACCCGGCGGACTTTCTGTCACGTCACCCGGGGCCAGCCCAAACGGGCCCCGAACCGTCGGATGAGAGCGGCACGGAAGAGTTCGTCCGGATGGTGTCGCAAGCGGCGTGCCCGGTGGCACTCACGCTGGAAGACATTGGCAAAGCCACGGAGCTGGACGAGTGCCTCGTCAAGGTGAAGCGCACGCTGGTGAACCGCAATTGGCGGAACTTCCTGGATGGGGTGCAAGCCCTCACTGAAGATGAGAGAGTTTTTCGGCAGCAGGTGTGGAAGGCGCAGAGTGAGCTCAGTGAGGGGCCACAGGGAGTTGTCCTGAGAGGGGCCTCACTCGTCATTCCGAGGAGTCTCCAGGGAGAAGTGGTTCGTTTGGCTCACCAAGGGCATCAAGGCGTCTCCAAGACCAAGGCCAGACTCCGGAGCAAAGTGGGGTTCCCTCGGATGGATGCCATGGTTGAGGACGTCGTCCGCAACTGTCACTCGTGCAACATCAAAGCAAAAACCAAAGGAAATGATGGACGGAGTGTTGAACATTGCAAGCACTCACCCCCAGTCAACTGATCTGGGTTTAATCCATCACCGTTCTTTAGCCCACTCTGCCACCCCAGTTCAGACATGGCCATATGCAAATCAGTCTGACCCTGTGCCTCATGGGAACAGTCCAGCCCGAACTGCCAAGCCATGTCTTCCCTGGACCGGAAACAAGCTTCCTAGGACCGGTTTCTGGCATTTCAGCCATCTTCAGCCAGGCTTGCTTGAATCCAGTGGCAAAGTGAGCAAGGGACTCACGTCTGAGCATACCCTGCCAACTTATGGCGAACAAAGCAAAAACCAAAGGAAATGATGGACGGAGTGTTGAACATTGCAAGCACTCACCCCCAGTCAACTGATCTGGGTTTAATCCATCACCGTTCTTTAGCCCACTCTGCCACCCCAGTTCAGACATGGCCATATGCAAATCAGTCTGACCCTGTGCCTCATGGGAACAGTCCAGCCCGAACTGCCAAGCCATGTCTTCCCTGGACCGGAAACAAGCTTCCTAGGACTGGTTTCTGGCATTTCAGCCGTCTTCAGCCAGGCTTGCTTGAATCCAGTGGCAAAGTGAGCAAGGGACTCACGTCTGAGCATACCCTGCCAACTTATGGCGAACAAAGCAAAAACCAAAGGAAATGATGGACGGAGTGTTGAACATTGCAAGCACTCATCCCCAGTCAACTGATCTGGGTTTAATCCATCACCGTTCTTTAGCCCACTCTGCCACCCCAGTTCAGACATGGCCATATGCAAATCAGTCTGACCCTGTGCCTCATGGGAACAGTCCAGCCCGAACTGCCAAGCCATGTCTTCCCTGGACCGGAAACAAGCTTCCTAGGACCGGTTTCTGGCATTTCAGCCGTCTTCAGCCAGGCTTGCTTGAATCCAGTGGCAAAGTGAGCAAGGGACTCACGTCTGAGCATACCCTGCCAACTTATGGCGAACAAAGCAAAAACCAAAGGAAATGATGGACGGAGTGTTGAACATTGCAAGCACTCACCCCCAGTCAACTGATCTGGGTTTAATCCATCACCGTTCTTTAGCCCACTCTGCCACCCCAGTTCAGACATGGCCATATGCAAATCAGTCTGACCCTGTGCCTCATGGGAACAGTCCAGCCCGAACTGCCAAGCCATGTCTTCCCTGGACTGGAAACAAGCTTCCTAGGACCGGTTTCTGGCATTTCAGCCGTCTTCAGCCAGGCTTGCTTGAATCCAGTGGCAAAGTGAGCAAGGGACTCACGTCTGAGCATACCCTGCCAACTTATGGCGAACAAAGCAAAAACCAAAGGAAATGATGGACGGAGTGTTGAACATTGCAAGCACTCACCCCCAGTCAACTGATCTGGGTTTAATCCATCACCGTTCTTTAGCCCACTCTGCCACCCCAGTTCAGACATGGCCATATGCAAATCAGTCTGACCCTGTGCCTCATGGGAACAGTCCAGCCCGAACTGCCAAGCCATGTCTTCCCTGGACTGGAAACAAGCTTCCTAGGACCGGTTTCTGGCATTTCAGCCGTCTTCAGCCAGGCTTGCTTGAATCCAGTGGCAAAGTGAGCAAGGGACTCACGTCTGAGCATACCCTGCCAACTTATGGCGAACAAAGCAAAAACCAAAGGAAATGATGGACGGAGTGTTGAACATTGCAAGCACTCACCCCCAGTCAACTGATCTGGGTTTAATCCATCACCGTTCAACATCACCGGGGGGGAGCCGGCACCACATCCCGTGATCACGGAAGACCCGTGTCTAGAACCCTGGTCCAAGCTGTGTGTGGACTTTGGGTCTTTCCCTGATGGGCAACACACCTTGGTAGTTGTGGATTCGCACTCCAAATTTCCGGTTGTGGAAGTGGTCTCCTCCACAGCGTTCAGCCAGGTGAGAGCGGCACTGGACCGCATATTTGCCATGATGGGCCTGCCGGAGGAAGTCCGGTCGGACAATGGTCCGCCTTTTCAAGGAAGAGAGTTCCAAGAATACCTGGCAGCCCGAGGAATCCGGCACAGGAAGATCACCCCGCAATGGCCCCAGACCAACGGAGAGGTAGAACGGTTTATGCGCACGATGAACCGGGCGCTGAGGATAGGAGTGGACAAAGGGGAAGATGCGGATCAATGCCTCTCACAGTTTCTCAGCGCGTACCGCCGGACACCCCACTGTACCACTCGGTGCGCGCCTGCACACCTCTTATTCAAGAAGGCCCCCAGAGACAACATCCCGGCGAGTCAGGTGTGGCAGCCTCAACCGTTGGATCAAGGGGCGGCTCAAGACAGAAGGCGGACCTCCAATGAGAACGCCAGTCGGGCTAGGAGGGCCCAGGCGAGGAGTCTCCAGGTGGGGGACAAGGTCATCATGAAAGACCGTTATCCAAACTGGAAGTATCGCACCCCGTTTGAACCTGAAGTGTGGGAGGTGGTCAGGGTGCAGGGCACCATGGTGTCGGTCCAGAGAGGAACAAGGGCCGTGACCCGAAACGCGTCCTGGTTCAAGCAGGTCACCACGGCCCCACCCGAGACTGACCCGCAAGAGGAGGAACTGGAGGCCCGGAGAAGGGGGTAGCTCACCAGGAGGGCAGGCGAGCCCACAGCGGAGCACGCCCCCACCGTCTGGCGTGGAAGAACGGGAGAATGGGTCCTCTGAAGACGTAGTGGTGCCCAGTGGGAGTGGAACCTGTGGGACCGGACGAGGAGACGTCCCCCGGAGCCAGCAGTATGGCCTCCGGCCGAATCCGGCCCCTAATCAGAGACTGAGGGACTTTGCGTGGTGTGCGCAAGAGCCGAACTGTTCCGTAGCGAGTAGTCTCTATATCTGAAAGATTGGAGGGATGTGGTAACGGAGCCATCCGGCCCGTTCTTGTTACGCAGGTCACGCACCCACGCACCCGGAGGGCGGGCACGCCCGAAGGTATAAATAAAGGGGCGCAAGACCGCTCGTGGTCTTTGGCCCACATCAGTAATCCCGGCTGTTGTGTCCTTTCACTGTCAGCAGTACACCTCCCCTAGGCCTGCCCAGTTCTAGTATTTCACAGTATCCACGTGGCTCAGAGTAATCTGCGCAGCCGTACACGAGACAGATCTGTAAATGCACACGCTGGGTGGCACCTGTCTGTTATTTTACAGTCATTTGTAACTAGGTAATCTGTGGGACAGTCTAAATTTTTCCTAATGTACAGGACAGCGGCCTCCCAACTCCAGGTGGTATGCACTGTGCACAGCCAATCAAGCATGACTCGCCTACACTTTTCGCCAGCATAGCCGACTTTGATTGGGAGTGTAATGTTGTTTGTCATGGACTGGCCCACTCGGCCACTGTTCTCAGGGGTGTTTATGGTGCAGACCCCACATATAGCACTAAAGTAGGCTGGCCCAGCGTGCGCCCGGCCAGCACGTGAGCAAGTGAATAAAGGGCACAGAAGGCTGGGCGTGGTTTAGTCTAGGGCTAACCACTAGTTAATTACACATGTGTGCCCTGTCTCAAGTCTGTCCTAGGCCCAGGCCCTAGAACACTACAGGGAGCTGCAGCGATCACTTGCTATAGGGAGCATAGGCAACACCAGTAGCAGCAGCTGCAGTCACTCTGCTTGCGCTTGGGTGAATCCTACTCCCTGAGATCTTCCTCTGACACAGACTGCTCAGTACAGTGCAACCACCAACTTTAGTCGTACGTTAATGCATGCCTCACACTTCTAGGTGCTATTAACTCCTACATACATGCCAACATTTTAGAAGAGAAAAGTGGGATATTTTTTTAAAAAAGCGAAAAACATCGGGAGAATGCAATTCCCCCATCGACTTCTATTGAGGCCTGAATTGTATGGGATTTGCAAGTCTGCTGCTGCAGGATCAGATATTTATTCCCTGTCAGGAGCATGGAAAAAAGTCTATGGCAGGCAGAGAGAGAGTAATGCAAGTGTTGCGCTCTGACCTGCAGGAGCAGGTTGCTGGCAGTGCATACTCCGAGTTACTCAAGACCAGGCCTTTCAGCTAAAGCTCCAGAGCAATTGTGTTTTTGAATGCAGGAGTCAGGAGGCAGGAGACTAGCCTTGAAATCAGTAGTCACCCACTTGAATCGGGAGAGCTGGCATGTATGCTTCTGCTAGTAGGATCCTCTCCGTGGATGTTCAGGAGGGTTCCTCAATCTAAGGCACTTTTATAGGACAGCACACACTGTAGGTGCACTCGGGTTACCTATATATAATCCATAGTTGTGAGCAGCGCTTGTTCCCCCAGTAAGAATGATCATCAGAGTTTACAACCTCTGCATCTCCCTCTCTGCTCTCCATTCCTAGGCAACATTTTCCTCATACAATGACACCTCAAATGCCTTTCCTTAGCAGCCAGTCAGCTCCCTCTTTCAAGGCAGGCTCCAAAGCAACTTCTTCTGGAAGAATGTCAAATTTGCACAGGTTCTGTTCCTAAGTCTGGTAAGGGGAGTTATTGAGAGGTACCACAACATTGGTGAAAATAGAGTTTCCCTATCCCCACCAGTGTTGGGCTCTGGGTTGCTACATAGACATTTTGGTTACTTACTGATCTTTATACTGAATTTGCACACCGCAGAAGTGCAGTCAGCTCAATCCAAGAATCAGGTTTGAGTCCAGGTCTGGCAAACCAGCCCTTCAGGACATTAGGTTGAGATTGTACTGTCAAGCTCTTTACAAGGTGATAGCGAGAAGGTGCTAGGAGTCTTTTCTTTAGGAGAGACTCAAAAGAAATGTACAAAAGAATGGGGTCATGTCCCACTTAACTACTTAACTGTACACTTAATGTACTTGAGGAGCCCTGCAAATCATATCTGCTGTCTGAACTCCATTTTAGGCATAACTTTGATATAACAAATACAAAATGGATTCAATTTGGGATATGTCTACCTGTATCACATATGCTTCACACATATCTTCAACCGTAAATATCGTTTACAACGATTTTTTTATAACGCGGACTTTGATCCTGCATACATTTTCCCCACATAGTGCACTTACCCCGCATACCATTACTCCGCATTTTTTTACACCGCATGTACATTTTATCATGCATGCCTTTACAACGAAAATTGTGGTAAAGGTATGTATGGTAAATGCACATACGTTGTAAAAAAAAAAAGAATTTGGGCGATCCACGTCGTTGTGAGGAAACAGGCTTTTCCGGTTCCGCCCCTCACAGAAAGACAACGTGATGCAGGAAGCAGAAGGAGAGAGAAACCACGAGGAGAGAGAGGTAAGGGGGAATGAGCCTGGGGTGGGCGTTAATTTTTAAGGGATTACGGTAGTGTTTATGTAGTGTAGGGTAGTGTTTGTGTAGTGTAGGGTAGTGTTTTAGGGTTTAGGGTAGTGTTAGTGTAGTGTAGGGTAGTGTATGTGTAGTGTAGGATAGTGTTTTAGGGTTTAGGGTAGTGTTGTGGTGTTGGTGTAGTGTAGGGTAATGTTTGTGTAGTGTAGGGTAGTGTTTTAGGGTTTAGGGTAGTGTTTGTGTAGTATAGGGTAGTGTTTGTGTAGTGTAGGGTAGTGTTATAGGGTAGTGTTTTAGGGTTTAGGGTAGTGTTTGTGTAGTGTAGGCTAGTGTTTGTGTAGTGTAGGGTAGTGGTTTAGGGTAGTGTTTGTGTAGTGTAGGCTAGAGTTTGTGTAGTGTAGGGTAGTGTTTTAGGGTAGTGTTGTGGTGTTGGTGTAGTGTAGGGTAGTGTTTGTGTAGTGTAGGGTAGTGTTTTAGGGTTTAAGGTAGTGTTTGTGTAGTGCAGGGTAGTGTTTTAGGGTTTAGGGTAGTGTTGTAGTGTTGGTGTAGTGTAGGGTAGTGTTTGTGTAGTGTAGGTTAATGTTTTTTGCAGGGTACTCTCACTTACCTTTAAAACTTTTACTAGGAGTATACCTTTACCACGCATGCCTTTGAGTTGTAATGGCATGCGTGGTAAAAGTATAGTCGTGGTAAAAGTTTGCATTGTCACAAATTGCGGGGTGATTGAATTTGCGTGATAAACATTTTGTGGTGATGGTATGCGGAGTGATTGTTAGCGGAGTAACGTCATATATTCATCTTCAACACATGCAGATAAGTATACACATGCAGTATGCATTTCCCACATGGATAGGAAAAGCCCAAATGTAGGGGACTAGGAGAACAATTTGAAAAAGGTAAAAGAGGCTAATAGGTGACCCACCATGATCAGGGCAGATAAAAAACCTGTCTTGCAACCACTGTCAGTCCTCTAGTGACTTCTTCTAGAGCCCTGTGAGCTGGCTGTAGTAACGATCGGTAAAGAGGCGTTGTGTAGTTCCTACTAATCGGTAGGATGTGCACATTGCTTGGACAACATAAAACAGGGGCTTGGTGTCAAGACTGTTTTCGGACACCCCTACAGGATATGTTGGCCTATTAGACCAGCTAGCTCACAGTGCCACCGTAAGCCCCCTAACCTACCATGGACCGAATGGTTTCTGGCAACCACTTAACATGACAACTCTGATGTCTCATCGATCGGGGAAACAGTTCATAACCTTTCGCCCAGTCACTCGTACTTACTTATTCTCAGAAAAGTATAGAGAGAATACACAGTGGGACGTTTTCAATACATTTATTGAACCAACGTTATTCTTGGATAGACTACATTTGCTGCAATGATTAATAGACAGAAGCAGATAAAAGTGATTATAAGCACCAAAAGCGTGAATAGTAAATATAGTTCTGTTTCTGGAGTTGTTGACTGACGTGGGGACTCACTGTCCCAGAATCCAAGCGCTTAGGAGGGGAGGGGCCCTGTTCAACCTCCCCGTGCTAAAAAGTGCTTGTTATTCTTCGCAACGTGGGGTGCTTGGCTGATTCTGAATTTTTCTGGAGTTGTGGAGTGATGGTTGGGACTCGCTGTCCCAGAATCCAACCGCTTAGGAGGAGGAGAGACCTGCTGTTCAGCCTCCCCACACTGCTCGTTGAAAAGCGCTTGTTATTCTCCACGGTGTGGGACGCTTGGCTGATTCTGGCAGTTTTTGGAGTTGTGGAGTGACTGTGGGGATTCCCAGAACTTAACCGCTTATGAGGAGGAGGTGCCTGCTGTTCAGCCTGCCCACGCCATGTGCTAAAAAGCGCTTGTTAGCCTCCACGGAGCGGGTTGCGAAGCCCAGGCCAATGTTCAGGGGTGTAACCAATTC
This sequence comes from Triturus cristatus, assembly GCF_964204655.1. Classification (NCBI taxonomy): domain Eukaryota; kingdom Metazoa; phylum Chordata; class Amphibia; order Caudata; family Salamandridae; genus Triturus; species Triturus cristatus. The sequence goes on from NC_140584.1 coordinate 22,065,392, forward strand.
TGATCCGAGACATATATCCAAGATGCATTCATGGCTGCAAAGCAGACATCTGAAGACAGGTTGTACGCAATCAAGCCAAACAGGCCTGAAGGATAAGAACCAATGCTGGTTCAGTTCTTGAAGTCGAGGTGTGCCAAAGCAACATACCATGCGCCACGGCAACACAGCACCAGCAGTGCTGTCTCCATACCGGGTCGAACTGGGATGTCCATTGCAGAGCAGAAAAATCTAAATCAGAATCCCCGCCACAAGTAGCAGGACAAGCATGAGGCCTCTAAAAACGATTCCCAATACGGGGTGTATGAAAGATAGTATAGCTCCGAAAATCTTCTGATAGGTACTAACTGAACCAGAGCCGATTCATTAAAAAAGTACACTATTCCCCTTGTATCAGACATGTTAAAGATATGGGGGACCTGCAGCCCAAAATGCAGAGGGAAGCTAGTGTGTAGTAGTGTCTGTATCTCAGACGAGGACATTGGAACCTGGAGACCAAATGTCTCGCTGGCTGAAGCAAGGCCACATCCTTTTGAAAACGCATGGCTTTCAGTTTGCTCAAAAAATCAAACTGCATTTTGAAGCATTTATCAAAGGCCATAGCACTGCCTCCCTAACTGTGCGGGCAAGTGGAAACAGTACTTGTGTACAATAAGTCACTATGGAATTAACCGCCACTAGATAAGCAATGCTCGGTTCCATTCCGCAGCAACTTTGATCATGTAGCATCAAATAGCTGCCATTCAAGAGCAGTTTGACCTCAAGATGAATCTTGGCAACTGGAGAACCCTTCAGATAAGAAGACAAGTTCACCACTGAAACGCTGCAGGTCCCGTGGAAAGAAATGTCCTTGCAGACTAAGGAACCGCTTAAAGGATCCCCACAATCGGAACAGCTAAGGAAAACCTCTGTGTCCCCATTCCTGCATCTAAACCTGAACGTTAATTCCCAATACTCATTGTAGGACTTGGCCTTTTTGGCTAAAGTTCCCTAAACTTTTTGCTTTCTCCCTAGACCGTTTTCCTGAGATAGAGTTGCCAATTTTGATGCTTTGGGTACTTTGCCACTGCTGATCAGTGTCAAAGTACAAGTGTTCCCTGTGTAAAGTGTAATGGTAATTGGTTGGCCATGATTGGTATGTTTGCCTTACTAGTAAAGTCGCTAGTGATGTGCACAGTGTGTGCCGGGACTAGTAATGCAAAGGTGCGCGGAGAAGGGATCTCAGGCCTGCAGTGTAGGGCCTGCACGCAGTTTGCTAAGTTAGCATGTTGTTCAGACAAGTGCAACCAATTGTCAGGCCTTACTTTCCCTTTTGCATACACAGTGAACACCCCTGTGATAGGTCCCGGGTAACCCCAGGGCAGGGTGCAGTGTAAGTAAAAGGCAAGACATATGGTGTGTGCTATGTCCTGACAGTGAAAAACACTCCATTTCGTTTTTGACTTGTGAAAGGCCATCCTGCCCAAAGGACAGAATGGGGGAGGCTGGGTATTGTGTTTGTTAGGCTAGTTTCCCATAAGTTGAAAATGGAGAGTTGAAGTTTAGTATGTATGAACTCACAGTGTCATAGCACATCTTTCTATGAAAGTGGTTTTGTCACTGTGTGTTCAGAAACAACTCTTTTAGAAAGTGGCTGAGTTTTGTGCTTTAAGTATTTCTGTGTGTCTCTGCTGAATGTGGATTGACTGTCTGGATCTGAGAGGTGAGAGGAGCTGAAGGAGGTCTTGACTCAGGGAGGGGTTGAGATGGCACCAGGCTGACCTGCATCTGGAGAGTAGGCAGAGAAGCCCCAGGAGGTGAAGAGGCCTGGGTTGCTGCTATAAAACAATTGACCCATCTCCTGCTGAGTGATTAAGAATCCAGACCGCCAGTATCAAAGGGAGAAAGGTGACACTGGGAGGGAGACACCCAGAACTGATTTAGGCAGGGGTCGGGGACCCCTGAGCACAACGAACTTCAAAGACATTTAGGGGTATAACTATGAGAGCGGAGACGCCTGAACGTTGGAATTGAAATGGATTGAGACTGAAAAGGCTTGGACCCATTTCGTGGTCAAGAGGAACATCTGCTAAGGATGGAACAACTGAAGAGACTGCTGGGAAGAACCGACCCTTGCTCCGTGATCTGGGGCTGGTCTGCAGTTTGCTGTTTTAACCAAGGAATAGGCTGTTGGGACTGTACTTTGTGTGCTGGGTCCCCCTGCTTGAAGACTGTGCTTTGTGCTGTGTCTTGTTAACCCAACGGTCTGAGGTGAGATGGCTCCCTGTTTAGAAACACAGGAACATAAAGGATTCCGGAAAAGTTCCAAGCGACGCGGCGGGCGCATGTTGTGGCAGCTTGAGACCCTCGGAAGGTGTGCCCTGTGATCTTGGATACACGGAGACGTGAGACTCGGACGCGCTAGGTGCGTGTCGTGGTGCACAGGAGGCATTGGTGAAGAGCGCATGGTCAACGTGTGCATCGAAGGTGAAGTGAGTCTCGGACGCGCTGGGTGAGTGTCGTTGTGCACTGCAGGCATTGGTGAAGAGTGCCTAGTCAGTGTGTGCATCGGAGGGGAAGTGAGACTCGGACGCGCAGGGTGCGTGTCTTGGTGAACCGCAGGCGCTGGTGAAGAGCGCCTGGTCAGGTGAAAGGAGTCTTGGAAGCGCAGGGTGCATGTGGTGGTGCACAGGAGGCGTTGGTGAAGAGCTCCTGGATATCGGGGCACCGGAGTTGGAGTAAGTCTCAGTGAAGCAGTGTGCGTGCTTTGGTGCAACCTGAGACTGTGGAGGTGATCGGCTGATCATCGTGTGCACCATGAGAAAGTGAGTCTCTGCAGCGCAGTGTTTGTGTCTTGGTGCCAACTGAGACCGCAGGAAGGAGTACCTGGTGAACGTGCACTCGAGTCAACGTTAAGTCCCATCAGCGTTGTGTGTGTGGCTTCGTACCAGAGGAGACCCGGATGGTGCTGTGGTGAATGTGCACCCAGAGTAACGTAATCTCAGAGGTGTGGGGTACGTGTGCCCTGCGGCCACCTGAGACCTTCCTAACAGTCACGGACTGGCATCCCCGGAGGAGCTGAGGTGCCAGGCCGAGCCGCTGAGGCCCATTGAGAAAGTTCTGCACGGAAGGCTTAGTTCGCTGACGGAGGAGAGGAGAGTGGGGTCGCGCCCCCAGGTAACGTGGATCACTGCCTGGGCGGGGTGCAGGCTTGGAGGGACAATCTCTCGGCTGCTCAGTCCTTCTGGCAACATGAGCCTTTGATTCGGCTCAGATTGGGGCCCGTACTGACCAAAGAAGTGGCAGTACTGGGGTCAGAGTGAGAAGCTGTACTTTATGTCATCGTTGATACGTGTGGACTCTTATCGAAGAGGCTGACTGTCGTAATACACATTGCCAATATTGCTGCTAATGAAATGCCGGACTGTCTTATGACGCCTGTCATTTTTTATGCTTAGCGAAGTACACGATTGTAGCGCTACACATTGCATTAGTTCTCCATTGCAAAGTGCAGGAGTGTAGCAGCCCGCATTGCATTAATTCTTAATTGCAAAGTACAGGATTGTAGCTATGCATTGCATTACTCCTTAATTGCAAAGTACGTGATTGGGGTGTGACGCATTGCATTATTCCTTCATTGCATAGTACATGATTGTAGCGGTACGCATTGCATTATTACTCCCATTGCAAGGTACCGGGGTGTATCGTTACGCATTGTATTATTTCTCCTTTGCCCAGCACAGGATTGTATCGTTACGCAGCACACTATTGTTTGTCCATTGCAACATATGTGATTCTAGCATTGCGACCAGCATAGCATTTTGAAAGCGGTGGTTGGGAACCTACCTGCCAGCCAGAACGAATATTAACCTTTATTATATGTTGGATATTGTATTGTGTGGTCTGATCGTATATCTTTTTATATAAAGTTTATACTCGTTTTATCAAACTCGTGTAGAGTCCATTTGTGGTGTCACCAGTGGATTGCTGTGAGTGTGGTTGCACATACTGTGCACTCGTGCCTTGGAGATAGGCCTGGCTGCTCGTGCCAAGCTACTAAGGGGGTGAGCAGGGCTATCTAAAACGGTGTCCTTACTTGGCCTAACGTTGAGTGAGGAGTCCCGGGTCTCGCATTTGGTCACAGTGGTGCGAGACTGGGACTCCGGCTTCCAACACTCATGCACATAACCTTCGCCCTAGCGCTCCATATCTGCCTACCTGTTGGTATTGGAGACAGTATTGAAATTGGAACGTTGTAACACGTAGGGTGATATAACCATGGATTATCCAGTCAGTGGATGGTGTCTCAGCCACGGTGAAAGGTAATTGGTCTATTTTTCAATGTGCAACATGGTATATTTCTCATCTCTACATGTCATTATTATCTGTCTATCTGTTAGATCGTATGTCGAAAACAGACGTGTACTATTGACTATGGCCATGGCACGTGGCCAGAACGTAACATTTGCAATGTCCAGCTAAGTATTACGATGAACCGTAATTGTGACTGTCCATGTTGTAAAATATATATAAAACAGAGAGAGACCCCTTGAATTGCTCAAGGGAGTAGGGTACTCTTCACAAGTAAGAAATAACAATCCTTTGACTGGACCAACAATGAAAATGAATTATCCTATGTCAAAATATCCAGAAATTCAGTTAAACACTTCCACATTAGAGTCTGACAACATTTATTGCATAAAAAACATACATTATATCAAATTAAAAACATATCACATTATAGTCCCTCAATTGGACTCTTAGATAAAAAATAACCAAAAAGATAAAAAGCGATAAATTGTCACACAAATTATAACGCACTGTTATGAACCAGCATAACAGAGAAAACAACATAAAAGACAATACACTTTGTCATGGGTTACACATCAAATTGGACCATCAATTTCATAACACAGCTTGTGATACATCCAACAAACTTATATCTACAAATTTATGTCGATCCTCTAGATTGTGCTCTCAACTGCGTCGACGCGTTCGATGGACTGTCTTTATATCTTTTTCAAGACAACTGATAAAAGTTTTCTCAAGCGTGATGTCTGCTTTCTCTATCCTGTTCAAAATAAATATATATAATCAAAAAATCTCAAACTGGAATTACATTATCGCCTAATCCATTATAATAATATATCTTGGTGCATTGCTGTGGCATACATCATAATACATCAACTATCATTCTGATTCATTTCCCATCGTATGTCATGTTTTAATTTTTAATTTTTATACCTCAGTGGAAGCCATTACTTTCTTCATATGTTTTAATCCCCCACTTAATGTGGAAATCTAAACACTATCTCTTCAGGTGTCATGGTTCATCCCTATTTCATCATAACATTAATTAACTTTTTCTTCTTGGTGTAAGCCCACTATGTCTTATTGGGATTCATCCTTGCCATTCTACATCTCCCCACAATCTTATGTGCATTAGTCTTAACATCCGTAATCTTACAACATTCTATTCTTATCCTTTTTTCTTTCCCATTGGCACGAAGTCTATATTTGCCCGCATCCCACTTTTATCCTACGGACATTGATATTAACTGTTGATATGTCATATTCCTTATTACTCTGTCCGTACCTATGCGAATATTATTGTTATTATTATACTTGTCCTCACCTTAGTGTATGATCTACACTGTCTCAGCATCGCATAGTTTCTGTTTTGCCCGTCAAGAATTCCTCTGCAGTCTGTTTTAGACAATATTTAAAATCTCTGCACGCCTCACCAATCTGTAACAGATAGACACAATATTGCCACCTCACATACACATCGGTATCATCTATAATTATCCTATTTGTGTTATATACTCCTGGGTGCCTACCTTATTGTCATATTCATGCGACCCCCGTTTTGATGTAGTTCAATCAGCTTTTAAGTTGCAGAGGGATAAGGAGGTCCGTAATAATCCTCCCTATTATTAGCATCGCCTAATTCAATATACAGAAGCCAAGGTAGCTGTAAATTCTCTCATCTTATTATTTCATTTTAATCTGGAGAAAAAATATAAATAAATGCTAACACGGTCGGCTATTCCGCTTATACAGGAAATCTCTCAGGCCTCACCTTTTAGCGTGTAGCATGTAGCGTGGACGCGGAAGTGCTTCTTCGGCGTCTATCGTATTCGTTTCTCTTGTCTCCTCCTATTTGACCCAACCAATCTCTTATATTATTGGTTCTTTTATTCACATGATATTCTTCCCTCGTTACCTGAATCATTTGCATTTACCGATGGATTGCGATATTCCTAATTAAGGTGTCTGATTTGAAATCAGTGCTCAATGTTCGCATCTCCAATGCGTTTGCTACAAGGAAATCCTCACCTTTTCACAATAATTTTTATATATGATTGACGGTGGAACCTATTTTAGTGTATTTGGCTGGATGCGGCATGTGCTGACTCTGCCAATCTCTTGTGGTATTGGTTCTTTTATTCACATGATGTTCTTTCCTCGTTGCCCAAGTGATATATATTTGCCAATGGATTACGATATTCCTAATTTAAGGGTCTAATTTTGAATCAATGCTCAATATTTAAAATGCGTTAACTTCAAGGAAGTCCTAACCCTTTCACAATAATTTTTGCATCATTAAAAGTGGAACCTATTACAGTATATTTAACCAAGTGCAGCATGTGCTGACTCTGCCACACTATGTTGTGAATATGGGAGCATACGCGTATGTTATACCGCTAATGACTTGTGCTGTCTCTGCCCGTATGTTTCTACATATTTAATTCAAACGTATCACAACTTTATTGTTAAAATGTCTTATTTCATGGGAATGCCTGTTATCGTTTGTTGGATCTATGAACTTATTACACTACTCTTCTCTATGCTGTATATTTCATAAGGCCATGTGTTCCTGATCACGTTATAAAATATCCAAGTCAGTTTTACACATATGAATGTATCACATATGTCTTCCCTATTGCACTCTATGCTGTCTGTATACCTGGATTATGGCAAGCTCAATTTAAAACTTCAAAGATTATCAAATAAATGAATCTCTATGATCCAATAAGGTATTATCCTTTCAAAATAATAAACTGATGACCCATCGAATACTGGCCTGTTTAATATGATATTATCTCTGAATTTCTCTTCTTATTATTGGTTCAAATACATAATTCTATGTTCATGTAGCTATAATACTCATCCAGTCTTTCTTCGAATTCAGGCCCGCATCTACAGTATTAAAATGGCACATAAACCATTGTTCTCTCTTCTTTCTTTTAGCATTGAGATCACCTCCTCTTCTGTCTATCACAACTTTCTCAAGAATAAACCACTGAAATTGATTACAATCATGGTTGAACTTCAAAAAGTGGTCTGTAAGTGTAGCATTTTCTTTCTTAGTCCTAATAGCTGATTTATGTTCTAACAGGCGTATACGCAGTTCCCTGCTGGTTTCTCCTACATGCTGAGTTTTTAAAGAAGAAATTGAAAGCCAGAGGGTATCCAGGCAAATTGATCAAACATTCACTAAAAAGAGCGAGATTTTATAATCGCGAATGTCTTTTAGAGACCAACAAGGACAAGAATAACAAAGCAATAGGGAGAATTGTCTTTGTTACCCAATTTTCCAATACGAGTAATCAAATAAAAAACATAGTCAACAGGAATTGGAAAATTTTAAACTATGGATCAAATACTTCACTAGAAAAACCTTTGTTCTCCTTCAGACGAAGAAAAACCAATCGCAATTCCCTAGTGAGAACGTATAAACACACATATGGAACCCAAACCACAATAAGTGGAGATACAGCGAGAGGCAACTACAAATGTGACATGTGCTCAATTTGTCCAAATTGTATTGAAGCCAAAAGCATAGTATATGACAATAAAACAGTATCTGTAAAAACTTTAAACAACTGTCGAAGCAAAAATGTTATTTATTTTCTGATTTGCCCATGTGGGCTGGGCTATGTAGGAGAAACCAGCAGGGAACTGCGTATACGCCTGTTAGAACATAAATCAGTTATTAGGACTAAGAAAGAAAATGCTCCATTTACAGACCACTTTTTGAAGTTCAACCATGATTGTAATCAATTTCAGTGGTTTATTCTTGAGAAAGTTGTGATAGACAGAAGAGGAGGTGATCTCAATGCTAAAAGAAAGAAAAGAGAACAATGGTTTATGTGCCATTTTAATACTGTAGATGCGGGCCTGAATTCGAAGGAAGACTGGATGAGTATTATAGCTACATGAACATAGAATTATGTATTTGAACTAATAATAATATGTGAAATTCAGAGATAATATCATATTAAACAGGCCAGTATTCGATGGGCCATCAGTTTATTATTTTGACAGGATAATACCTTATTGCATCATAGAGATTCATTTATTTTATAATCTTTGAAGTTTTAAATTGAGCTTGCCATAATCCAGGTATAAAGACAGCATAGAGTGCAATAGGGAAGACATATGTGATACATTCATATGTGTAAAACTGATTTGGATATTTTATAACGTGATCAGGAACACATGGCCTTATGAAATATACACCATAGAGAAGAGTAGTGTAATAAATTCATAGGTCCAACAAACGATAACAGGCATTCCCATGAGATTAGAGATTAGAGATATTAACAATAAAGTTGTGATACGTTTGAATTAAATATGTAGAAACATACAGACAGAGACAGCACAAGTCATTAGCGGGATAAGATACGCGTATGCTCCCGTATTCAAAACATAGTGTGGCAGAGTCAGCACATGCCGCACTTGGTTAAATATACTGTAATAGGTTCCACTTTTAATGATGCAAAAGTTATTGTGAAAGGGTTAGGACTTCCTTGAAGTTAACACATTTTAAATATTGAGCATTGATTCAAAATTAGACCCTTAAATTAGGAATATCGTAATCCATTGGCAAATATATATCACTTGTGCAACGAGGAAAGAACATCATGTGAATAAAAGAACCAATACCACAAGAGATTGGCAGAGTCAGCACATGCCGCATCCGGACAAATACACTAAAATAGGTTCCACCGTCAACCATATATAAAAATTATGTTGAAAGGGTGAGGATTTCCTTGTAGCAAACGCATTGGAGATGCAAACATTGAGCACTGATTTTAAATCAGACACCTTAATTAGGAATATCGCAATCCATTGGCAAATACAAATGATTCAGGTAACGAGGGAAGAATATCACGTGAATAAAAGAACCAATAATATAAGAGATTGGTTGGGTCAAATAGGAGGAGACGAGAGTAACGAACACGATAGACGCCGAAGAAGCACTTCCGCATCCACGCTACACGCAACACGCTAAAAGGTGAGGCCTGAGAGATTTCCTGTATAAGCGGAATAGCCGACCGTGTTAGCATTTATTTATATTTTTTCTCCAGATTAAAATGAAATAATAAGATGAGAGAATTTACAGCTACCTTGACTTCTGTATTTTGAATTAGGCGGCGCTAATAATAGGGAGGATTATTACGGACCTTCTTACCCCTCTGCAACTTAAAAGCTGATTGAACTACAGGAAAACGGGGGTTGCATAAATATAACAATAAGGTAGGCACCCAGGAGTATATAACACAAATATGATAATTATAGATGATATCGATGTATATGTGAGGTGGCAATATTGTGTCTATCTGTTACAGATTGGAGAGGCTTGCAGAGATTTTAAATATTGTCTAAAACATAGACTGCAGAGGAATTCTTGACGGACAAAACAGAAACTATGCGATGCTGAGACAGTGTAGATCATACACTAAGGTGAGGACAAATATAATAACAACAATATTCGCATAGGTACAGACAGAGTAATAAGGAATATGACATATCAACAGTTAATATCAATGTCCGTAGGATAAAGTGGGATGCGGGCAGATATAGACTTCGTGCCAATGGGAAAGAAGAAAGGATAAGAATAGAATGTTGAAAGATTACGGATGTTAAGACTAATGCACATAAGATTGGGGGGAGATGTAGAATGGCAAGGATGAATCCCAATTAGACATAGTGGGTTTACACCAAGAAGAAAAAGTTATTTAATGTTATGATGAAATAGGGATGAACCATGATACTTGAAGAGATAATGTTTAGATTTCCACATTAGGTGGGGGATTAAAGCATATGAAGAAAGTAATGGCATCCACTGAGGTATAAAAATTAAAAATTAAAACATGACATACGATGGGAAATCAATCAGAATGATAGTTGATGTATTATGATGTATGCCACAGCAATGCACCAAGATATATTATTATAATGGATTAGGCGATAATGTAATTCCAGTTTGAGATTTTTTGATTATATATATTTATTTTGAACAGGATAGAGAAATCAGACATCACGCTTGAGAAAACTTTTATTAGTTGTCTTGAAAAAGATGGTAACATAAAGACAGTCCATCGAAACGCTTTGACGCAGTTGAGAGCACAATCTAGAGCAGGGGTACTCATAGTACGGCCCGTGGGCCGCCAGCGGCCCGGCAAGCCTTTCTTGGCGGCCCGCGGACCTTTCAGACATCGTCCTGGTGTTTTTTTTTTTTAACAGTGTCAGCAAACACAGACTCTGCTCTGTGGGGGCCCGGGGATTCAAGCGATAGTCCGAGTGGAGCTGCTGGGGCGCTAAGAGGTCAAATACAACAAAGCCTCGTTATCATGCAAATGGTCTCTTAAAGACCTGTGAAGTACTCGGGTGGGGCTGTGTGTGTGCCCTGGAAGGGAAGCTGCCTCAGCTGCCACACAAGCGGAGGGGGGAGGGCGGGGGGGGGAGAGGTGACAAAGAATGACAAGAGAACAGCAGGGTGTGAGAGTCGGGTAAGGGGACAGAGGGTGACAGAGGGCAGTAGGGAGAGACAGAAACTGACAGAGACAGATAGAGATAGAGACTAACAGAGACAGGGACAGACAGAGACAGATAGGCAGAGACAGGGACAGACAGATAGAGGCAGAGACAGACAGAGAGGCGGAGAGGGAGACGGAGAGGGAGACGGAGTGGGAGGGCGACAGAGAGAGAGGGAGACAGAGAGAGAGAGGGAGACGGGGAGAGAGAGAGAGACGGGGAGAGTGAGGGAGACGGGGAGGGAGGGAGAGAGATAGAGAGGGAGGGAGAGAGACGGATAGAAGGAGAGAGGGAGGGAGACGGAGGAGGGAGGGAGATGGAGGAGGGATGGAGATGGAGGAGGGAGGGAGACGGAGGGAGAGGGAGGGAGACGGAGGAGGGAGGGAGACGGAGGGAAAGGGAGGGAGACGGAGAGGGAGGGAGATGGAGGACAGAGGGAGACGGAGGAGGGAGGGAGACGGAGGATGGAGGGAGACGGAGGTGGGAGGGAGACGGAGGAGGGAGGTAGACGGAGGAGGGAGGGAGGGAGATAGAGCGAGGGAGAGAGAGAGATATGTGTATGCCGGGTCCGGTGGCTCAGTGGACGAAGGCGTCCGCTGCAGGGACCTGTGTTCCACTTCATGGTCACAGTTTTTTTTGTTGCTCTAGCCCCGCCCCCTCCCCCAATGACCCCGCCCCCAAGGTGCGGCCCTCGGCCACAAACCACACTGTAAATTTGGGGCCCCCAAGAGAAAGTTTGTGAGTACCCCTGATCTAGAGGATAGACATAGATTTGTAGATATAAGTTTGTTGGATGTATCACAAGCTGTGTTATGAAATTGATGGTCCAATTTGATGTGTAACCCATGACAAAGTGTATTGTCTTTTATGTTGTTTTCTCTGTTATGCTGGTTCATAACGGTGCGTTATAATTTGTGTGACAATTTATCTTTTTGGTTATTTTTTATCTAAGAGTCCAATTGAGGGACTATAATGTGATATGTTTTTAATTTGATATAATGTATGTTTTTTATGCAATAAATGTTGTCAGACTCTAATGTGGAAGTGTTTAACTGAATTTCTGGATATTTTGACATAGGATAATTCAATTTCATTGTTGGTCCAGTCAAGGGATTGTTATTTCTTACATGTTGTAAAATAGACATGTCTCGCTGTAATAAATTGTGAAAGACACTACGCCTCCCATTGAATAAATCCTGGGTTATAAGCAATTTCTCAGCAGTTTCCTGTTGAGAAATTTTCCAAAGTTTGTTGTATATACCATACAGAAAGCGTTTTTGACGTGGGTTCTAGGGACATAATTAAAAATCCCTGAGCTCCATGTCAGCAGAAAGAAGCGACAAGTGTTGCATCACCAGGGAAAGTGTTGAGGTCTTTAGCCAATCTAGGCATAACTTCCCAACAGTATATGATGTCACAACCCCCGAATGTTCTGTTCGTACATAGCACTGATCAGGCCTATTGATCCTAAACCCTTCAGTGTTACCCAGCAATCTAGATTGACAGCTATGTGTGTCTGATAGGCAAAACAACTACCCCTTCCAATTGGTATCTGATGAATTAAAAGAATCATTATGTATCATGGTATCTAGTGTATCCACACTGAAGTGTGTTAAGTGCTGCAAATTCTCAAAATGTGGGAATGCGAAAATACGTAGTTTGTTCAAATCATAAATTTTTGCTATACCAAGGCAAGAAGTTTGTTGAACTGTTTTGTTCAGGAAAATCATTTGCTGTGGTATGAGGCATGGCCTAAATAAAGCCTCTGTTCCCTGAACCGGCCAATCTTTTGTACCCTAGACAGATTTTGTGTCTATGGTGTCTTTCCAAATGTCGAAACCCTGTGTAGACAATTGACAAATAGAGGAAGCAGAGTATATTGGCTTGGTGTTTGTAAGCATATTTTTCTTTGCAAGTGTAGGTGCAAGCCTATAATATTCCAAGGCTTGGTCGGATGTATCAAAAAAACAAAGATGAGTTTACTCTGGGGCCCCCCTTGACATAGCGCCAGCCAGAAATCTTTGTTTGGGGCCAAGGGTGAAACACTTTACACAGAACTTCTTCCATGGTCTACTCAGTCCAGCATGGCCAACTGTAAGACAACCACCAGAGTAGTGAAGTAATACGGTTCAAATCGAAAGCTTTCGCCCAGTTTTGGTACGGAGTCCAAAACTAATTTCTCGTATTTTCCAATGCCCTATCTTGGCCGGATTGTGCACTTTACAGAATTGATCCAATCTACCTAAGTCGGGGGAACGGATTTCATCAAGTTTTTACAAATCTCTCTACGAGCAAGGAGCATCAAATAGAAAGTCAACTCTCTTACATTGGTCGATAACAGCTCATAATTTGCCAGAACCCACAAAAAGACAAAAACTATGCTTACCTGAAGTGTCTTGCTGAGTATCCCAGACATACAGTTACTTACATCTATCCAGAAACATTGGATCTCGGGACACTCCAAAAACATGTGGATATCATCCACCTTTTCTTGACCACATTTTGGGCATCTTGGCGTGACACCCTTCCCCAGTTTGGATAGCCTTAAGGATCTCCAATAGGCCCTGTGGAAAAAAAAATGTGGTTCCTCCTCAAATGTGTGGCGCGAACCGTGGAGTACAGAATGTTACACAATGTCACTTGCCATAGGTCTTCTAACTGAGTACCCGGCAAGCTCTTCCCCCACAGGTCCGTTGGTAATCTAAAATCGCCATCTGACAGGGCCACCAAAAGCCAGTACCAGTTAGCCACTTCCCTTCTTCTTTTCACATTGCCACCCATCCGAGTCTCTAATTCATTCGAGGAACCGATGACCACCCCAGAAGAATAATACCAGCTTTATTTTGAAGATATTTGAACCTTGATAACCTGTTCTTGGTACTCTCCTGCCATTTGTCCCAGGGAACCAAAGTTACATTTTCAACTAACTGATCCCATCTCAGTACCCCTGCCTCCCTTAATGAAATGGCCAGGCTATGCTTGGTCCACTTGGGGAACCAGGAGCATCCCGAATAGGTGCCAACACACTATAGTAACTAAGTTTTGTCTCTTTTCTGATTCTGTACCATGTAACTGCAAATCCTTGTAGAGCCTTAAGACGCTCCTTTTAAAAAAATCTAGGATCTCTGAATTTATAGATGAAACCTTGTGCACCCCCTTTCACACCCAATAACTTCACCCTAAACATTTTCCCAATGTCTGATCCGACCAGTTCGTTCAGGGGCATCTTCCCATTTTTTAACAGGAAGACCCAGGCATAATAGGACAAGTCCGGTAGGCACAGGCCCCCCTTGTCCTTCTTTCGTCGAAGATTTTTCCATGCAATCCGTACACCTTTTGAGGCCCAAATAAAACTACTGCTCTTGGCCTGCACCTTCTTGAGCTGCTCTTCCTTAACCCCTTCGCTGTGGGGGTAATTCCCCCACGGTGCAGGGGGCGGGGGGGGTGAGCACGGCGCCGCAGTGCTCGTGACGAGCCTAGCTCGTCATGAGTCACAGTGGAGCTGGGCTCGTCACGACTCCGCCCACTCATTAATTCACCCGCACAGGCGGGGAATCAATCGCGCGTGGGCAGAGCGCAGCCGTTATGATGAGCTGAGCTCATCATGAGCACAGCTCCACTGTGACTCATGACGAGCTGGGCTCGTCATGAGCACCAAAGGAGTTAAAAACCATAGGGATATTCTGAAATAGGAAGGTACGTTTTGGGAGGATCTACGCTTTCACAAGATTCACCTATCTGATAATCCTCAAGGCAGGTGATACCAACTTTATAGTAACTCACAGACTTCCTTGCTGACCTTCTGAAAATTGACCTCTGGGATTTGTCCAATGTTTTGCTTAATCCTAATACCTAAGTATCTCATTTCCTCTTTAATGCAATCTTGCTGTAGATTTATATTCCAGGCCATTATTTCCGTTTTGTGTTCATTCACCTCATAGCCTGAAATACGCCCAAATCGTGAGGTCAGATCATATACTAATGGGACTGAGGTGTGCAGATCAGACGTATCAATCATTATATTGTCCGCATATAGACCCACCTTTCTCTCCCAACTCCTATACCTAAAAGAGAGTATTTATTCATTTTTCTTCCTAATTTTTCCCGCTAGGGGTTCAATATATAGGTTAAAAAGGAGAGGGGACAATGTGCACCCTTGTCTGATTCCCTTGAGATTTTAAATGGGCTAGGAAGATTCCCATTTACCAGGACCCTAGCAGTTGATTTATTTTTCATATATAAGCAAACTTTTTGTGCAAAAGTCTTTAAACTACCTTATAGCGATGTTGGGCTTTATTCCCATTGTGTATAGTTATAAAAAGCTTTGTGTAAAAAATGGTTACCCTCAGTCATTTCACTCGTGTGCATATTGCTCACAGATCCATGGTGGCAATACAAAGTAAAACACACTTCCATCAGTACCTTCTGGACGAAAAGTCTTTGTAATGTCACAAATGAGCATGAGAAAACCTCATGGACACAAACATCCATTAGCACAGGCAAAGTCTGTTCTGACTTCCACTTTCCAAACTAACATTGCCACTGTATGGCTGCAAAAACACTGCATGTCACTCCCATCCTGAAATGCTGCCCGGGAAATGTGTAAGTTAGGCAACAAACCCCATTTTCTTGAAGTCAGCATGCTAGGCAGTGTATCACACAAACCCACACTCTCAGGCACATACTGCAGCAGATCAACTTCATGTGTGCACTCCCTGCACTCTCCTCCTTTCACTCTGAAACACTTACCATGACATCAGGAGCACCATATAGCCTCCCATACTGTGAGAGCACCTCGTCCACCAGGACCACCAAGCAGATATGATAATCCACCATGTCTGTGCCAAATATCCAGGATCAGCCCATGACTCCTACATCCTGCGTAACAGCATCGTACCACAGATGATGGCAAATCTGCATCCAGAGCGTGCGTGGATTGTGGGTGAGTACGCAGAGGCAAGTAGCGTGCTGTATGTGTGAAATGCTGTCCTCTGCCACCGTTATGGTACAAAATTATTCAGTGTATCTCACACCTAGGTGACTCTGCATATCCCAACCGTCCTTGGTTGCTGAGCCCACAGAGGAATCCCAGGACCCCGGGTGAAGTCTGCTACAATGATGCCCATGGGAGGACACGTTGTGTGGTGGAGCGTACTTTTGGTCTACTTAAGTCCCAGTTTTGGTTCCTGGACAGGACTGGAGGTGCATGATGTACTCTCCCCAAAAGGTGTGTCAGATTGTAGTTGCATGCTGCATGCTCCACAACATGGCCTTGCGCAAAGAGATCCCCCTGATCCTGGACGATGATAAGCAGAAGAGGCCCCTGCCTGCAAACCCACACATGTCCAGTGACATGGATAGCGGAGAAGAGGAAGGTGGCGACCTGCGTCAACAGCTTATCAACCACTACTTCCCTTGAAGGTGAGTGACATTGTACAACGGTACCATTGTATGCTGTTTTTGTTGTTGTTGAAAAGGCCTAGGGGAGCTGTATGACGGCTGCCTGTTGTTGTCTCCGTGCTGAGGGCTAATGTTTCTGGGACAGGGTAGTTATGCACAGCTACATGATGTCTATGTCGGTGTTGTTGTTCATTGTAATGTGTGCAGGTTTGAGTACCTTGATAAGAAGTGTTGTGTAATGGCTGTGATGTCATCACCTGACAAGTGAATGTTGTTCTTTTGTGTTTTGCTAGGACCCTTCAGCCTCTCAATGCCTCAAAACAATCAGTGTGTGACAAAGCTAACAGGTCGCGGAATCGCCCAAGACAGGAAGCAGTGGCAGCGGTATAGCCGCTCTCAGCCAACGCGAGGAAGCCCCGCCCACCAGAGAGAGTAGAAAACCAGGAAGTGCAGATTGAGAGGTTGTCGGCAAAACGGGAGAGGAAGATGCGGATGGAGAGACGGAGGACAACTCGACCTCGGAGAAAGGAAGGCGTCCCAGTGGGGGGAGCGATCCTGGAGTCTCGGACCAAGGAGAAGAGGCGGACGAGCGAGCAGCAACGGAAGAACGCTCTTTGAGCACCGCGAGCGAGACCGGCACTCCGAGAAGAACTGAGGAGCCGGGATCTCACCACACTATGGCCCCGGAGGGCCATGGATTCAGGCAAGTGCCCGCTGCGTGTGCCTTTTCTTTAAGGGGCTGGTGGGCAGGAATAAGGGCCACATCGCAGGTTGCACGAAAATGATTTCCCTCACCCAGGCACTTCGCATTTAGGGACATTGGTGAAGGTGCACATACCCCTCCCTGAAAAACCTACAAAGAGGCAGTAGCCTAAAGTTTTGTTTTCTGTTTTCTTTGTTGCTCCTTACCCTTCTTGAGTGCCACAACAGTAGAACAGAAGCCACGGAGACGAAGGAGGAACCACACTAAAGGCCAATCAAGAGACTAGAAGACCATCTCCACCCTACAAGAAACGACCCTAACTTTTCTGTGTTGGTCCAAAGAAATAAACAAAAGAAAGAAACCCCAATCGGTGTCATCATCTATATGTGCTAAATCCTTAAGAAGGGGAGGGAACAAGACAGTCTCGGGGTACCGCTATACAACACAGTGCTTCTGGTACATTGTAATCAGAGTCAACATTGTACATCCTGTGATAAACATAAAGCTGACACGAAAACATAGGTGTGTAAAGAGTGTTTGTTTTCAATAAGTATATGTTACAGGGAAAGTGATTATTTACAAAAGGTACAAAGTGAATCAATGAGTTGTCAGTGATGGTAGACGAGACAATAGAGTAGTCACCACATTGATTGGTGACACAGTCCAACAGACGCCTGCCATCAGCATGGCAGTGTGGGTAAGGATAGTCAACAAAGTCAATAGCAAGGCGAAGAGAGGTGCCATCATGGCTGGCTTTTTGACTGGCATTTGGCTGGTGCTTTGCCCGTGAGCCCCTCGTGCTTTTCCTCAGACGGCCCCTTGAGCGTTTTTGCAGGGGGTCCTCTGCTGCGGGCTCAGCGGTGTCTGAGGACTCATTCTGTTCCAGTTCACCCCTCTCTGTGGTCGCAGGTGAGGTGGTGGGACGTTCATCATGCGGGCCACTGGAGGGAGGTTGAGCTTTTCTTTGGGCCGCAAGCCTGTCCCTCAGAACACCCACAAGCTGGCCCAAGAGGTCCTCGATTTGGCCCATATGCGTGTCCATGGACCTCAGCAGCAGGCGGACCTCACACACTTCTTCAAGAACCTGGCCCATTTGTCCCTGGGTTTGTTCATAGGCCCCAAGGACTCTTTTGATGTTGGCCAGGGCTTCGGCCCAGTGTTGGATTTGTCGCCCAGTTGCCCTCCCACCTACCCTGCTGTCCCAGACCTGTGGCGTCACCACTCAACGCACACACTGACTCTCCCTGACCTCCTTAGATTGTGGGGTGGTGAGGATAACCTCTGAAGCAGGGACAGTGTTGCAGGCAGCACTGGTGGT
Source organism: Triturus cristatus (assembly GCF_964204655.1). Lineage (NCBI taxonomy): Eukaryota > Metazoa > Chordata > Amphibia > Caudata > Salamandridae > Triturus > Triturus cristatus. Next base: position 22,083,616 of record NC_140584.1, read on the forward strand.
GGTGGAGGCCGCACAGGTCGTTACACCATAGTTGTTGTTGCTGAGGTGGTGGTGGTGGGGACAGTGGGGGCCTAGGACCTGGTGCGCCCTGGCAGGTTGATGGGTCAGGTTCTGAGTCCGCATCCAAGGAATCTAGGGAGTCTGCATCCGTGAGTCCATGTTCCGGGGGGGAGACTGGCTCTGCATTTTGGTGTTGTCATCTGCAGCAGTCAGTTCTTGGTCACCTATAGAACAGAGAAGAAATGGTAATTGAAGTACACCCCACAAGCTTGGTGTTAGATGTTTGGATTTTACAAGTTATACACCACACAGTTTACATTGGGGTCACTTTGTATGACTGCACAGTACAGAGCATCATGACTTGATGTGGAGGTACATACATTACTTGGTCATGGTGTTACATGTCAACAGATACCATGCTCCACGTACAGATTGTGTGATTACAAGGACATGTCGTCATCTAACGACTAGCAGCACAACAACTTTATGTGAAGCGTCTTTGTTGTTTATTCTGCATGGAAGACGTTACAAATAAGCATGTACTAGCCATTGTAATCTCATGCATACCTTTGTCATATCATGTGCTTTGCTTTCTTTTTACAACTGACCATGCTTGTTTTGTTTTCATATGGGCCTTGATGCTCTACCCCATGGCACTTACAGAGAACATTCACTGCTGTGCATGATTGTGCCCTGAATTTCTTCAACATGTGATTTGGTGAGTCACACTTTGGTTTTTGTGACAGTTACATACGCTTAGCTGTCTGCACACTGGAAGTGGCTATTGGATCTATGCCAAGTTGGGTGGGATGTGAGGGCTGGTGTGGTCATATGGCTCCATGCTTTTTGAGAGAAATGGCAGGGTGCATGCACTGTCTACCTACCTGTTCTGTGGCACAGTTGTAGGGAATTGCTGCCACATGTTTTTGGGTGTGGGGGAGTGCTCCATCCTGCTGAGCTGTGGGACAAGGGGGCCTGTTGGGAGTTGTAGTGCTGGCTTCCCAGCCTCCAAACACCCCTCCCTGTGAAGATGGCTACCTACCTGTAAGTTTGATGAGTGAGATTCAACGGCTGCCACATGGTTGTGGGTGTGTGGAGTGCTCTATCTTGTGCAGCTGTAGGACAAGGGGGCCTGGTGTGCGTTGTAGTGCTAGATTCCCAGCCCCCAAACGCCCCTCCCTGTGAAGATGGCTACCTACCTGTATGTTTGATGAGTGAGATTCAATGGCTGCCACATGGTTGTGGGTGTGTGGAGTGCTCCATCTTGCTCAGCTGTTGGACAAGGGGGCCTGGTGGGAGTTGTAGTGCTGGCTTCCCAGGCCCCAAACACCCCTCTCTGTGAAGATGGCTACCTACCTGTAAGTTTGATGAGTGAGATTCAATGGCTGCCACATGGTTGTGGGTGTCTGGCGTGCTCCATCTTGCTCAGCTGTGGGACAAGGGGGCCTGGTGGGAGTTGTGGTGCTGGCTTCCCAGCCTCCAAACACCCTCCCTGTGAAGATGGCTACATACCTGTAAGTTTGAAGTGATCAATACAATGGCTGACACATGGGTGTGGGGTGGAGTGTTCCATCCTGCTGAGCTTTGGGACAAGGGGGCCTGATAGGAGTTGTAGTGCAGTCTTCCCACCCCCAAACACCCCTCCCTGTGAAGATGGCTACCTACCTATGTATTTGAAATGAGCATTACAATGGCTGACACATGGGTGTGGGTGTGGGGTGGAGTGTTCCACCTGCTGAGCTGTGGGACAAGGGGGCTTGGTGGGAGTTGTAGTGCTGACTTCCCAGCCCCTAAACACCCCTCCCTGTGAAGATGGCTGCCTGCCTGTAAGTTAGATGAGTGAGATTCAGTGGCTGCCACATGGTTGTGGGTGTGTAGACTGCTCCATCTTGCTCAGCTGTGGGACAAGGGGGCCTGGTGGGAGTTGTGGTGCTGGATTTCCAGCCCCCAAACACCCCTACCTGTGAAGATGGCTACCTACCTGTAAGTTTGATGAGTGAGATTCAATGGCGGCCACATGGTTGTGGGTGCGGGGAGGGCTCCATCTTGCTCAGCTGTGGGACAAGGGGGCCTGCTGGGAGTTGTAGTGTAGGCGTCCCACCCACAAACACCCCTCCCTGTTAAGATGGCTACCTACCTGTTAGGTGAAGAAGAGCAATGCAATGGCTGACACATGCGTCTGGGTAGGGGGAAGTGCTCCATCCTGCTGACCTGTGGGACAAGGGGGCCTGGTGGGAGTTGTAGTGCTGGCTTCCCAGCCCCCAAACACCCCCCCCCTGTGAAGATGGCTACCTACCTGTAAGTTTGAAGTGATCAATGCAATGGCTGACACATGGGTGTGGGTGTGGGGTGGAGTGTTCCATCCTGCTGAGCTTTGGGACAAGGAGGCCTGGTGGGAGTTGTAGTGCAGTCTTCCCACTCCCAAACACCCCTCCCTGTGAAGATGGCTACCTACCTGTGAGTAAGTTTGAAGTGAGCAATGCAAGGGCTCTGGATGTTCTGGAGGAGGTCAATAGCCTCCTCACTCAGTGCAGCCAGGGGGGCAGGAGGTGAGGTGCGTGGAGCGAAAGATAAGCCAACCTCTTAAGGGGGCATGTTTGACCAACTATGGGGAGAGAGGGTGGAGATGGTACTCTGGGTGGCGGACAAGGATGCAGGTATTACAGGACCCACTTGGGACTGGACGCTTGGGGAGGCCTCCATAGAAGATGCTGTGCTGGAGCCCGCCATGCCAGTCCCCTTATCCTCCGTGGCACAGTGTCACTCAGTCGGTGGTCTCACCAGGTGAGACACAGTGTACTGATGCTACCCCGCCTTCATGTCCAATGTCTCTTTTGCCTGCTTCGGATGATGCTAAAAAGATATATAAAGTAGCCTTATTGTAGCTGTGTGAATAGAACTGATCAACAACTGTGAGCAAAAAACATTTTCCTAGTTGCCATATTGCTGCTACTTCAAGGCTCACAAACCTTGGTTCTTTGCATCATCATCTCGTGCATGTAGGGAAGACATTCAGACATCCTTTGCTCACAGTTCTGTAATTCTCAATGAAAGCTCCTACACAAAATATGATCTAGTCTCTTAACCATAATAATTTCTCTATAGGAACTGTTGAACACCTTTGAATGGTTAGCTTTTTTTCTCCAGAATAGTGAACCCAAGTCACCAATTAGGATATACACCAAATATACCTTTGGACACTGTGTGTACAAGGTCCAAATACATACACCAAAAATAAGATATGAATCAATGTGTGTCAACAAATACTACAATGTTGTAGCAATACTTGTAGAAACTGAAAGGGTATCTGCTTTGTTTTCCCATTTCACAGTGATAACACTTACTTCCAGTTTCAAGTTTTGTTTACCTCAAGTAACTCAAGTATTGTACAAATGTACAACATATTCCAATAGCATTAGTAAATACATAGGGCTTGATACAACTCTAATCCACTTTGGTGGACTTCAAAATATCTCAAATTAGTACAATGTGAGGTTGGAAACATCCACTGTATTATGACTGCATAGTATGCAATGTCACATGTAACTGGTCTACCATTACATCATCCACAATAGAGAAGGTGCATCACACCTGACACAACAAAGACTAATGGCCTGTTTGGTACAAATGTCCCTCATGACATCAAAGAACCTGATGCATATGTGAAGTTTAGGCAGCTATGTGCCAACTCAGAACAGTCCTTTGGTTGCGAACAGGAATCAGGTGGGATCCTTTTCAACAAATAAATAGAAAAAGGACATCATCATACACATTGTGCAAACCTTACACCATCAAGATCTCTTCTGCATTGGACATGGGTCACCCTTTATGTTGATGGTAAAAATCCTGGCTGTAACAAAAGATTAGTCATGTAACATGTGAAACCCTGATAAGAACTTACTGTAGTATGTCATTTATTATGTACATGGTTCCTATAACTATCTGTATTCCACTTATGGAATACTTGTTGCATTCTGTCATTCTATCATCCTGTGTTCTGTCCCTCCACGGCAGTTACTGTCAGCTTCTTTCTGTGCTAGCATCTCTGCCGTGGGCTCCTTTACTTTGTAGCTTTATATCCTGAATAAAGCGTTCATTGAACTACGGACGACGTTATTAAGTGTTTCCTGCTTTTGCCCCTTACTACACTTACCCCCTTGTTGCTGCCGTTGGGCCCTCAATTGCCCATCAAGATCTGGATAGGCCACCGCAAGAATGTGGGCCGTTAGGGGGGTCAGGGTTCAGCGCACGTGCTTCCCACATTGGAAGGACTGCCCGAGATGGGCTACTGCTGACTTTCTGGTCCAGCGTTGTAGGTCCTCCTACCTCTTGCAGCAATAGCACTTTATCGCTTGTAGACCCCCAGGATCCTCACCTTCCTGGCAATAGCCTTCCAAATGTCCAACTTCTGATGGGTGTTGACCCGTATAGATACAATACATGAAAGAAAAAAACAACGGTTTTGTGACTTTTTGTTTGTATTGATGTAACACAATTTTTCTACATTTATCACTAGCATGACTCATAAGTTACAATACAACATGTGTATTTATACATTCTGAACAAAACAAATATCTTAATTCACATTTTTGTTGTGGCCTGTTGACTACACTCATCCCATGTCATGGCCTAAACTCACTAATACAGGCCTGTGACATCATCTAGCCCAGGGGTACCTCTATATAATGTGTGACCCGACCTACTTCTGGTCAGTGCAAAACATTGTGACATACTAAAGGCTAAACATAAATGCTTATGCCACAGTGAATACCCTCTACTGTGAGTAAGGGGCCTGCAGTTTGGACATGGCACACTTTGAAATGAGAGTAAAATTAAATGAAGTGTTAGCTCAAGAAGTTAGGTATCTCTCCCCATCAACTGTTGTCTGTTTAAAAGCTCTCAAAGGCATATCTTTAAGCACACCTCAGAAGTTGACCTGGCAAGGCTATATGTTTATGAAAGATATACCTCAGTGCTTCAGTTTTTTGTCCCTGAGACTCAGCCCCAGTCTGGTCTATAATTCTGACTGAGCAATTGTCAGGCCTTATTATCTGTAGCCTGATGATCGTGCTGTCAAATAAAACAGCCTTCCCTTAACTTTTACATGAGAAAATGACTTTGTGCCTATCTAATAAATGACCTCAAGCTGTGTGCTGCTCTGAAGGAGTCTGAGAGCTACTGGTAGCTTGCATACCACTGTTTGGAGAGACCTGATCTAGGCTAATTGATTTGTGGAACCATACACATAGCTAACAACATTTTCTTTTGGTTTGTACAGAAAACATTTTATGTACATTTGTACAAAGCATATAATGTGTTGTCTAATTTCCAAAGACAGACACAGACTTTGGGAGTACAAATCTTGTACCAAGGCACTGTGATTGAACGGAAGATTGGACGATTACACTGGACTTGATCTCTGTTGTGTGTTGGCACTAAGGTAATATCTATGCCATCATAATCTCAAACCACATGTGGTAGTGGAACCAAATCATGCTACTCTCTCTTCACATTGGCAAAATCCTCATTGTGTGTAAAGTGTTTGTAGCTGTTTATGTGTCTCATTATCATAGGACATACTTTTCGTGGCACACCACTGAAACGTGGTTGTGACATCCTACCAGATACTGTAACAGTAGATTGGAATTATCCTGTGTCTACAAAATGTTTTTGTCTATTGGTGGTATTGAAGTGGGATTTCGTATGTGAGCCAGAAGATCTGATTTCAGCTGATGATATGAGTCAATAATAAATTGCCTATTAAATCTTAATGCTTTGGATATATCACCTTCTTCCATGTTGGCAAGGACTGGGATTGTAAATGTGGAAACTGGCACTGAATATTAGTATTATGTTGGTGAAAATATTGTCAGACAATTATTGGTCAAATAGAATAAACATATTAGTAGATGATTTAATGGTATATTTTTGGGGAGTCATGGTTGGGAACTTGAGGATAACATTACATACTTGCAAATTATCTATGTTTACACAATACTTTATTTTTTGTCATTGTAAAATTATGATGGAATGAAACAAATGAATTGATAGAGTTGAGATATACAACACTAGACATTGACTTTTTGAGTTTTGAATTTATTGAACTAAAAGAAAAGACATTAAACAGGGTGAAAATTAAAAAGCATACCAACAAGTGAAGAAGTCAGTTGTGGTGAATGAAACCATAGTTGAAACGCCAAAATTGATTGAGTCCAATGTCCAAAATAAGACTGCCATCAGAAAGGTAAAAGTATCCAAAAATAGTCAACAGAGAAAATGGCAGTCACACACTGGAGGAAATTACGGTTGGGGTTTGTTGCTGGTGGTGGTAGATATCTTGCCATCTTTACTGCCTAATAATTTGGATGGACATCCCCTCCTGTGGGTGAAGGGGGATGTACTGTTGCAGGCCCTGGGGTAGTTGCAGGTGGTTTCTCCAATGGCAGGGCACCCCTTTCTGTGGCTGTGGCAGATGTAGATGGGCCAGATGTTGTAGGACCACAGGTAGGGGTAGATGGTGTTTGGAAGGACCTGCACATATGGGTCTCAATGTCCTGCAGCATCCCTCTCAGGGAGTCAATATTGGAGTTGTGAGGTTCCATCTGATAATTGAGCTACCCCTGCAACTGCTTCATCTCCTGCACCTCGTTGAGTACCTGGCCCATCATGTCTTGGGGCAGGTGATGATAGGCTCCCAAGACTTGGTCGATGGTGGTCTGGGCGAGAGTGACCCCAGTGGTCTCACTATGTTGGCCCACAGAATCCCTCCCACAGCCCCTATCCCCACTACCCTGTGCCCTTGGGCCAGTGTGCTCCATCTGACTGGATCCTGGGTGAGCTGGAGCTGATGGTGGTGTGGTCTCAACATTACCCAGGACTAGGGGGCACATGATCAGTGTTACAATGGTAGGAATACAGGAAGTGGAGGCTTCGGTTAGCTGAGATGTCACCACTGGGGTGGGAGGTGTTGGTGTGGGCCCAGTGAGACTCACTGGAGCAGTCTGTCCAAGCTGACCAGAAAGACCAGGACCCTCATCGTAATACAGACTACCAGGAGTGTTGTCCTCACTGACGGCTGGAGTGGAGGTCTCTTCAGTGGCAAATTCCTGGCCACGTGTTATGGCCACGTAATCTGGCAGTTGGACCTATTGAGAAATTGAAAACATTTTTATTAGTAAAAGTGTGTATTATACATCCAAATCTTTTGAGACACACAATGCAGATACCTGGAAGAAAAAACAGGTAGAGATTATTATGATGGTTGCTTTCAGTGAAATTGAACATATTATCCTAGGTTTTAGCAATTTCAAACCGTACAACCTTAAATAAGCAAGTAAAAATATGTCCTGAAATGTTTATATAGCGATTAGGAATCATGCCTAACCTCACCCAACCATTCAACCCAACACAGTGCAGAGGTGAAATGTGTAATTAACTTTTTTTGCAATGACCACTTATATTCAGCATAGTAATTTTCATACTTTACAATTTTTGGGTCAACACAGTTGATTTGTGAAACCTATGACATCAATTCCATTAGTTAAGAAGAACAGGACAATGTTCAGAAAACAACACAAACCATTTTCAGAACAGAGCTTTGAATAGGGATTGGTCACTGCATGACACTTTACCATATGTTGACATATGTTAGGCAAGAGAGAATGAGAAATATGACATAGCAATATTCTTTTGACTAAACAGAAACAGGGCATTATGGTAGTTGTAGTTATTTCAAAGACAACTTCTTAACACTTGCAAAATGGTTAAGTAGAACATATATGTAGAAATGATGCTGTTGAAATGGGACAGACACAATATGACACACATATGGGTTACGGGTTATTTGGTATTGTAACACTTACAGGCACCATATCATCATGTGACATGTAATGGAGATTGACACCTGTAATCTTAGATACAGCATAATACATTCACACAAATAATCCTAATTATCTGAAACTGATAGTTTGAGGTTTCTTTGTTATGATAATATGTGCAGAACACGTTGGCAACAGCTGAGTTGGGAACAAACAGGACACTGAGGTTTAGTGAAACTTTGTAAAGTGTAACTTACCAGACTCCTCTCCACCAGGTATTCCTGTCAAGCCTTCAGGATGTAGGATCTGCAAGACCTTCTCCTCCCAGGGCATGAGTTGTAAGGGGGGCCTAGGAAAACGATCACCAGTCCTCTGGGGTTCCATGTGAAGCTTGGAGGCCACGGAATGCACCCTCCCACACAGGTCATTCCACCTCTTCCTCATTTCCTCCTGTGTGCGCAGGTTGTTAACTACAGCATTCACTCTGTCAACTATTCTGGCTCACATTTTCCTTTTCAGAGATAAGAGTGTATTTTAAACCTGTGATCCAAAAAATGTAGCTCTACTCTTATGATTTCATCCACCATGACTGACAATTCTCCCTCCGTCGTTTAGAAAGGCAATAAAGACCTGGCTTTTCTGCTGATCTAACATCCCTTCATGCATCCATCCTCTCCTCCTGCAATTAGCGCTGGGACCTCCTTTTGCCAGGACAGCCATGCGCTTTATAAATCTTTAACATTAACATTAACTGAGCATGTCTGTCTGTATTTGTTGAGCACTTTTTTGATGTAGGGCCAAATGAGCTCCACACACACACTCACTTAAAAAACACAGTTAAAATGTAGTTAGAGATATGGATTCTAAGCAAAATGTCACTGAAATTCACTAGTTATAGTTGGATCTGCATTTAATAACTTGCACAGCTGCAGTACTAACCACAACTAACACATCTAATGCTATGCTTATTGTCCCACTTGAGATCAAAGATGACATTCAAATGTTATAAATTACCTTATTTGGCAGTATACATATCACATTTCTTTTAACATTATCAAAGGCAAGTCAATTAATATAGTATTATTTGTCAGTTTGAGTATGTGTTGATATTTAATGACATTTTGCATTTAGTACTGTTTCTTGATACAACTATTGTGTGGTAATAAGCTTTGCATTTAGTGTTTGAGTTACATGGCTGTTGCGTGAGTCATTGATTACAAACCTAATCGTAATTGGTACATTTCTGTGGTTTTTCAGTTTCATAACTTTGAATTATTGTGAGAAGGTGGCGTGGTATATGCTGTCCACTACTTAAAGTGGGCACCCTGTACCAATCCACATGACCCTTATGATGTATGAGGTCAAAGATAACCTTTATGAAAGCTATCCTAGTGGTAGCTATGGAAAGCAGCCTTCAGGCGTAATCCTGAAGGAATGCAAAGCAGCTTGTTTTACCAGAATATCACCTCCTATGTTATGTTACCTATATTTATTGGATACTCATGAGTGTCCCGGCGCGAAGCCAAAGGGTTATGGAAAGAGACTATCAGGCAAAAAGTGTGTCTTCCGTTTCCTTTTAAACACAACTGGGTCCTGAATAGATCGCAGGGCAAGAGGAAGAGCGTTCCAGGCCGCAGCGGCCTTCACAGCTAAGGAGCTGCCCCCTAACCTCTGATACTTGAAGCGAGGGACCTGGGCAAATCGAAGGGACATGGATCAAAGGGCTCGTGAAGGAACATAGAAAGAAGACCATCTCTGCAGATAGAGAGGGCCGCACCCGTGGAGAGCACAATGGGCCAGAACCAATGATTTAAATTTTACTCTGTCCGCCATGGGGAGCCAAGGGAGAGATCGCAGCTGATGGTGAACACTGTTCCTCGCCGAAATGCCCTATAGCAGTCTGGCAGTTGTATTCTGAACCACCTGTAGCCTTTTCAACAGGTAGGCAGGAATACAAGCATAAAAGGCATTGGCGTAATCCAGCTGCAACAGAATCAGTGCACACGTAACGGTTTCCCTCGCCGCCTGTGGTAGAGGAGGAAAAAACTTTCTGAGAGTCTTAAGAAGGCCAAAACAACAACCGGACAGTTTCTTGACATGTGTCGAGAAAGAGAGATGTGTGTACAACAAAGAGAGGGACAATGGGGCTTTTTCCACTCGCAGGGGAGTAGGAGGTCCAGCATAAACGGGGGCCCCAGTTACAATATTCAAAAAATGGAGTTATGCTGTTCCTCTGTAAACAGAGTCAAAGAGTCAAACAGAAGGCTGAGTCCAGCTAAGTCCACAGAGGGTCTATAGTTGGGAATCCATATGTTGGATCATAGTGCCCTCACACACCCTTTCAGGTGTCATGCTTCATGATATGGGTTGCTCCTCGTCGGGTTGGCAGTGCAATACCCAACGGGCTCCCTGAATCGGGGCACTTTGTCGGAGAGCTTTTATCCAAGCGCCGTATGGTAAAGTGCGGGTGTGGGGCCAGAATAGTGTAGATGTGTAATGGTGATTTAAAACGGGGTTGGGAGTACCTAGCATGAAATCGTTTTTTATTCTGGGGGTCTCCTGGGGGTCTCCTACCCTAATTAAAAGCAGTGAGTAAGGCACTCATCCGAGTGTAATGTCTCGTATTGGAGTGTCCTTTGTTAGAAAATATAGGTCAACATGTTTCTCGCATAAAGTGAATGTACTTGCGATTCTTCAGGACCGAAAAAAAGAAAGGGAAAACTATCTACATCTAAGATCTGCTGATATCTAAGTTTAAAGCAAAAAAAGTGTTAATTAACAACGATACCTGTTGTGACCAGGAACTACCTGTAATGGGAGAGAAAAGGTTATAAAAATATCATTCAGGTATGCATGGTATACAACAGTTGTAGACACATCGTGACTCTGATCTCTGTATTATACTTATTAGTGGTGAACGCAGGTGCGTAAGAGGACAAGTCAAAATAATAAAAGCTGGTGGTGAATCCCCACAGTGAGCTATCGCGACTAATTGCCCCTGTGGAAATTCAGTAATAGGCCTAGTATTCAGTAACATCCACTTTTGGCAGCACCATGGTGGGCTCCTAAAAGAAACTTTGAGTTCATAGGCTTATTTTTTTTCTCTCAAATTGGGCAGTGTCAGACTGAGATGTAGCTTTGATTACATTTAGAATAGAAATTTGCCAATCAGCATGTCCTTCCATCATTGGAGCGAGGAGAAACTAATTTGACCTGTGGGCCTAAATGTACAAAGTCTAAACCTTTTAACATTGGGGGGGCACATATAGAAAAAGTATTTTAAAACAATACTTATTTAGAACTTCTGTTTGATGCTAGTGGGTCTTGGGAGAGGCTAATTAACCAAAGAATGTAAAAGATGGGGGCAGAATGTGAAAATATATTTAGATCTTCCATAAGGTTAGGCTGTAAACCAATTTGGGAGATGACCCAGCTCTATAGAAGCAAGTGTTTATCTAATGGTGTTTATCGTGCATGAGTGTAGGGATGTGCAGCTGCAATGAAACTGCAGGTAGAAGAGAATACATTTCTCTGTAGACTTCTAGCGGTTACCCCAACCGTCTGAACCTTTATTTCACAACTAGAACTAGGAATTGTTTTTTTTTTTAAGGGTTTGGTTGGGATAGCTCCTTTATTATTGTGGTTGAAGATATGACCAATCCCAAAGCCGGCTTTTCGACAGACGTGCAGGAGAATTGTTTGAATCTTGATAATATGGCCGCATTCCATGGTTGACTACTGTTAAAACTAGCTTTTACAATTTAGGTCTGAATACTCTTTTTGATTCTCCTGAAGCAATAGGCCTTCAAATAAAAGAGAAGTTCAAAATAACGTTTGCTTCATATAAGGAGGAGGATTGAATAGGAAAGTCCCTTAGCATGGGTACTATTATTAACTATATGCAATAATCTAATGCCTCAGGTCTGGATTCTTATTTAACCTGGCTTATCAACCCTCAGCACAGATTTTATTTGCTAAGGCTAAGATTAAATATGGTCCATTACCTAGTTGCCTTTCCTTTGGCCGGCGCCTGGGTTACCTTTTTCTCTAGTTGGCCAGGTGGTGCTGTCTCTTCACAATCAACTGCTCATTTTATGTTATTTTGCAATCCGTATCGCTCATTAAGAATCCAGTTTTCACGTCCTATTTTATTGCACAAGGACTTTACCTCATACAAAGATGGTCTGAGATATTTGCAATCTCTAGCTACTCCAGAAATTTAATTTTCTGTAGTCAGTTACATTATTGCTGCTTTAAAGTTAGGAAAAAATTATGAGTCTTAATTTTACAATTGTATTGTCCCAAAATGTTGCATTCATTAGGATTCGTTACGTATATTCTATTTTACTGATGTTTTTATTCTTGCTGCGAATGTGAAGATTGTATTTATTTTTGTGCTTTTAAGGCCTTTAATTAGACCGAATAAATAGTTGTTTAATGGATTGTTTGATTGATTAATTTGATTTTACTTTGATGAACCTAATTTAATTTGAAATAGGCCTGTCTGCTCAGACGTTTTCTTTCAGTGTACTGTTCATTAAAGCAAATTCAAGTTTAAAAAAAATTATACAGCAAAGATCAGGATCTACCAGGGTCTTTAAAAATGTGTTTTTATTACCCGAATTTTTAACTCTCATGACATCATTTAAGTTAAGCAAGTCATCTTTCCTCGATAATTGGACTCCAGTTGAAAAAGGTGATGGGAAGAGAGAAATTCAAATATCTTTAGCTCAGAGTGGTTTAGACAAAAGGTAACCTGTTACAGGGACAAGGGACATTCTATCCGCCATCTCGTGTGAAAGAAGACTTGGTCGGTCTGTTTGAGCAGATGACAAAGCATGAACATTAATTGGTTCTGCTTTCTGGCAAAGCTTCAAAACGAGAAGGGGGAGAGTTCAGCTGTTTTTATAGCAATTGGAAAAGAAATTGGGAGAGGATAGATATAGGCCTGTATGTACTACGTTTCTGAATTATGCCCTCTCTACTGTGCATCTCCAGGAAACGCATTTTCTTTCTTCATTTCTCCCTCTGATTTTCTCAAGTGAATGAATGGTTGCTCTGCAGTTCATACAAACCCTTTCTCTAGACCAGTGACGCGAATCTCCATCTTCTAACACTAATTCAACAATCAAAAATGATCCTATGCACTACGTGTTGTGCATTACTGTACTCCCTCACTTTCAAAAAATACTTTCCTGTTTGTCACAATTGCAAAATCTCCTAAGGATAGAGAAAAAAAATTCAGAAGAGTTCTGAAATCTGGCTTTCTAGTTTCACTTTTTCACGATTACAACAGCATGCCTAGAATGAATCTGGTGCCTTTGCATGCTCAACCCGCTAGAAAAGTTCACAATAATGATCACATTTTGGCTTCCATACAGAGGTTAGACCAGGATATTTAGGATTTCTGATCACACATATGTATCATGGCTGCAGGAGATTAATTCAGGGCCTGAGTCACACAGGTAAACTTACAGTTATTGTAGGTTTACAATTGTTTGCTATTCACAAAGGTATTTTACTAGTAGTATCTTTATGACTGCTGAGACTCCACACATAAAAAGATAGGAGTGTCCTAGATTTATATGTACAGACTCCACTGTTGTAAAGATACTACTAGTAAAATACCTTTGTGAACAGCAAAAAATTGTAAATTTACACAAAAGTGTGAGTTTAGCTTTGGGAATCAGGCCCTGAGTTTTTAATCAGAGGCGGCAGGTCAGTGCTCTGATGTAAGATCCTGCTACTTGAGATCCCGGAGTTTTAGGTAGGTCTGCTTGAATGTCATACACTATCAACATAAAAAGGCCGCAGAATATTCATTTCACAAGACTTTGCCAGAGACACAGTGATCAGCCTCAAAGGCCTAATGAATCGACGAATGAGACTCACCGATTTAAATATTCCATTCTCTTTTGCTGGTCCCTCAAGATTCAGGATCACTTTCAATGGTCGCCCACAGATTTTTTATGAACCTTCAGATCTTTCAACATTCTTGGATAATCGATCTGAATCACAAATGGACTCAGACTCTTTTTCTGGTACCTCTTGTCTCTAATGTTTTTGTATTTATCGATATGGTCTGTGCCTAATAGTTTTTTATTTATCTACCATATATGCTGGTGACTTTCTATTTCTTTATCAACTATTATTCTCTCTTATAGGTCATTGCAAATCTTTGTATCGTATTTAGTTCTACTTGAGATTACATTTCTGGTTTTGTTCTATACAGTGCCGGTTGACCAAACTCATATGGTCCTTTGCAAGATAATGCAATTCTTCTGTACTATATTTAGTATTATTTGGATTTCCATTCCTAGTGTTGATCTATACTATGCTGGATGACCTAATTTATATGGTTCCTTACAGTAATGCTGTTACAATTGACTATTGCTAATATATTTTTAAATTCTCATCCAATTCTATTTTTTCCTCATTTCTATATTTTTTAATATTAGTAAGTATTTGATCCTTTGTTCTCTTGCCTCTTCTACTTTCTATTTTATTTCTTTTTCTATCTTCCCGTTGTCCAATGGTCTTCTTAATCTGTAATTTATTTATATGAATATATTAGTTTCTGACGTCACTGACCACCAACTTTATTTTTTCCTCTTTACTAAATCTTTTTCTATCGGTAAGTGTTAGAAATGGGGGACTCTAGTTCGCAATGGTATACACCTTTGTCTAAATAGGCACCTTGCCTGTAGTCAGGGAAAGGGGATTACACTCCTGGATAACCCCTACTCACCCCCTGAGTAGCTTGGCACAAGCAGACAGGCTTATCTCAGAGGCAGTGTGTAAAGCATTTGTGAATACATACAGTAACACAGTGAAAACACTACAAATGGACACTACACAGGTTGTATGAAAATAAGTATTCTTTATATAGACTTAACACAAGACCACTGTTGAAAATTGAAACAGCGATATAATTAAGCATTCACTAAAGACATGAATTCCCCTTCCTTGGACCAAGTTTCTCTCCTTATGTTGACTAATGTCTGGACTCCATTTTGTATTTTCGTGTCTCCACGTGCTCAGCACGAGAAGAGTCCTATCTTTGTATCAGTTGCTCTCATAATCTGCCTAGTAACAGTCTATAAATAGCTCCTTTGTCCGTCTGGCGCATGCCCAGACTTGACCACATCTGTTATCAGTTAGTCCTTGCTTGACCATGTTTTCGCGGGCTTAGGAGTGTGTTAACTCCGCCCACATATTGATTCTGTATCGAAAATGTCCATAAAAGGTAATATTCTTTGCTTCATGTTGTATCCACCCACTTATGAGCCCCTCTGTTGTGTATAAAAGGGGACTGTGTACGCAAGTTCTTTGTGCTACTCTATGCAATACTGAAGAGTGTTGTATAGGTTGTAGGACCACCCTTAAGGGTTAATAAACTTTGTCTTTGTATTTTTCAGTTTCCGTGCCAACTTCCTTCTAGCTTTTGCTACAGGAAAGCGAACCCTTGTATTCTGCGGGCCTAGCTGGGGCCTGTATTTATCAATTGGCACCCGTCACGTGGGGCTCATCGGCGACTCGGATGCTCGAAGGACTGGTCGTGACGAAGGTGAGGAATTTGGCCGGGGATGTGATCACTGCCAGTGGCGGTTTTAGTCCTGGCATCCCGAGGTCTTCTTCCTTCCCTTCCGAACTGACCTTCTGGGTGGTGCCGGTCCTCGACTGAGACCTCTTCAGCCGTTTGGGCGAATTTTGGAACTTGGCAGTTGGAATCTGGACACTCTTGATTGGTAAGAACCGTTGTACGGTACTTGCTCCGAGTTTTGAAGCCTGGGTTGGCTATTTGAGTTTGATTTGTGATGACCGGTCATATCTTGTATTGATTACTGTGAGAATATATGCGTTGCAACACATATAGGCAGGTAATGTGGAGATATTTCTCCGGAGCTGTGTAAATCTGAACGGCGCAAAGTTTAAGTGCCATTTTTGATAATACTGCATATTTTGCATTATTTTTTAGCATGCCCGCTTTTAGCGCACTCCGTAAGTGGTGCTGCTGTTTTGGAAACCGGTTAAGCCTCGAGGAATCTGCTCCAGCCCCCCCAGAGGGGACTCCTAATAGGGATATGTATGTGAAGCATGGTCTTTCTTCTATAATGTACAGCACAGTATGGAGGAAATACACCAAAAAGGATCCTGAGTTGCGCTGGCCTTTGTATGGATCGTTTGATATGCGTAAGATTGAGTATGTGGAACAGTGTATGTGTAAACGGCGTGCTCGGCAAGACATGTTTGAATGTGTACGGTTATGGGTGAAGGAAGTGCGTGAGCGAAAGAAACGTGAGAAAGCGCTGTTTGATAAAGAGCAACGGAAAAATGATCATGTGAGAGCGCAGGAAGCGAAGCGTCGGGAAGAAAGAGAACTGGCGGAGAGACAAGAGAAAGAGCGTAGGTTGCAAGTCTCGGGTCAATATGCTGTCCGCCAACCGCTTTATCCTGTTCTTACTAATCTTGACGATGATTTTTATTTATTAGATCGCTCTCCGCCCCCTTATGTTGGCGCGACTGCCCAGAGCTCACAGGATTCTGGATTGGTTTCGGATACGGTAGACACGCGGTCTATGTTATCAGTTGAGCGTATGGGTGAGCTTTGGAAAATTTCTCTTCGTGCACTTAAGGGCAAGTTATCACTTGCTGAATTGTTGGACTCTTTGGAAAAGTGGCGGGATAGAGAGAAGTTGTATTTTCTGGGAACCTTTTCTGATGAAGTGATTACTGCCTTTCGGAAATATTCAGAAGTTTTTGAGCCTGATGATGTAGTATCAGATGCTAAAGCATTACGTAACTGTGTTTTTTCTCCCTCTAAGGCACCTGATGCGGTCCGACGGCTGTTTGCATTGCGGGACGCGGCGAGTGACCTTAAAGAGAGAGCGCGCCTAAAAGCAGGGGAGGAGGAGCAGTCGGATCCACGTATCGGCGATGACCAATCATCTACCTCCCACTCAGATAAGAGCGAACTAGTGAATGCTAAACCAATGCGAGAGGCGGCACCTTTGTATGTTCCTCCTAAAGGAGCGGGAACTAGTTCGGATATTACTTCCGCCGATGCTAAGGGATATTTTGTGTATAATTGGGTCTATACTCCCTGGCATAGGGCTGATGTTATGGCATTAAAGAATGCATTGCCTGACCCCCGCAAGAATCCAGCGGCCTTTTATGAAGAGGTCGAAGGGGCCTTGAATTCTTGTACTATGACTTTAGCAGATATAGATTTGTTCTTTGGGCTTATATTACCACCGGATATGTGGAGATCTGTGCGGAAGGTGGATGATGTTCCCGCTTTTAAGGCTAGGTGGTCCGAGATTGAGGATGAGGATAGGGAGAGAAAACCCGCACAAAAACCACCGCGGATTATTTTAGATCTTCCTGCTGCTATCTTGACTAAGTTGAAAACAATTATTCCCCCTAAAAAGATTGACTGGAATATGTTAGCCTCGTGTAAACAGAAGGTTGATGAATCAGTCTCAGATTTCTTTACACGCTTTGAGGAGACATTTCATGATTTCAGTGGTCAGTCACTTACGGATGATACGGGTCGACATCTTTTTGTTGATAAATATGTGGCGAATTTATTGCCGGGAATAGCAGCTCGATTGAAAGCGAGTGAAAGTTCTTGGTCTACCTCGTCTCCGGCATCCCTCCTGACTATGGCTCAGTATTATGAACGTCAGGAACAAGAAGCGAAGGGGCATGAGGAGAAGAAATCGAAAGATTTGAAAACAAAGGTGATGTTAGCACAAGTGTATGGTCCGCCTCGTCGGGGTGTCGACAGAGGTAGGGGAGGATTCTATGGTCCCCCTTCGGGTCGGTTAGATGTGAATAGAAATCAATGCGCGTATTGTAAGCAGTCGGGTCATTGGGCCAGAGATTGTCCGGTATTATATGCATCCCTTCAGGGACGTGGTCAGGGACCACCGAGAGGTAGAGGGGGCTTTTCGAATTTCAGGGGGAATTCTAATGATCGTGCTCGCTTTGAACCTAACGCGTAGCAACGAGATAGACCCAATGTATTTGATCGGCAAAATCAGTATCAGATGTCTGGGACTGACCGCTCTGGGTATCATGATTCGCAGCATGCATAGGATTGCGTCGGATGGGGGTTGGAATCAGTTGAAGTACCGGTTGATCAGAAGGGTCCTTATGTTTCAGCAAATGTTTTGGGTTCTACTGATCGGTTCCTAGTTGATACAGGAGCTACTCGCAGTGCACTGTCCAAACAATTGGTTCCGAGGGCTCCCCCATCTGGCTTAATGGTTACATCGGTAGGGTTTGATGGTACACTCTCTCGAACCCCTCTTTCCCGACCCCTTGCGTTCCATGTTGACAACCTTTCTGCGTCCTGTCCGTTTTTGCTTGCCCCGAACACGCCCGACAACATTATGGGTCTTGATATGCTCAAGTACTTCAGAGCAACGATCCGCTGCTCCCCTACTGGAGTGCGTGTGATCTTAAACGATAATCACCCTATGACAGACCGCATGTGTGTGGTTGCAGAGGATACTGTATTAGCTTCCCTCCCTCATTCTTTGTGGGCTACTTCGGATACTGATGTGGGACAGATGTTGATTCCGCCTGTCCATATTAGTGTCCAGGAGGGTGCGGTGTTACCGCGCCTCCCTCAGTATCGCATTTCCCAGGAGGGGGAGGAGGCACTCATACAGATTGTGCAGGATTTGATTAAGGTGGGGGTAGTGGAAGAAGTTCCCTATAATGTTTGCAACAGTCCTATTTTACCCATTTTAAAGAAAGATACGGATACCAGGGTTTATCGTTTTATCATTGATTTAAGGGAAGTGAACAAGATTGTGATACCCCAGTATCCAGTGGTTTCTGATATCACGACGTTACTTACTTTGGTCCCGCCAACGGCGACCACGTTTTCAGTTATTGATTTGAAAAATGCCTTCTTTTCGATCCTATTCACCCTGATAGCCGATACCTTTTTGGTTTCACTTTGAATAATAGGTCTTATAGATTTTGTAGAGTCCCTCAGGGCTACACAGAAAGCCCTAGCATTTACAGTCAAGCATTGAAAAGACAATTGGATTCCTTTGTTCTGCCCGAGGGTGTCGCCCTTATACAATATGTCGATGACATCTTGTTGGCGGCCGACACCCCGGAGTTGTGTGAAAAGAGTGCGTTATCCTTGCTTTCCTTTTTGGCATCTCACAATCACAAAGTGTCGAAGAAGAAATTGCAATTCTGTAGACCAAAGGTGACTTATTTGGGTCACCTTTTATCTAAGGAGGGGCGTGCACTCACACCAGATCGTATTCAAGCAATTTTGGACACGCCAGTGCCTTCCACACAGAAGGATGTGCGTGCATTTTTGGGTCTTGCTTCTTTTTGTAGGCAATGGATATTGGGATTTTCACACATAGCTAAACCACTGTTAGCACTTTTGACAAAAGACACACCAATCCCTCTTCCCTGGTCGAATGAGTGTGAAATTGCTTTCCAGCAATTACGACAAGCCCTTTGTTCAGCATCAGTGTTAGGTACCCCTGATTATACGAAGCCCTTTTCACTGTATGTGCATGAGAAGGATGGATGTGCATTATCAGTTTTAGTGCAGATGCACAGCGACAAGCAGCGCCCTTGTGCATATTTTTCGGCTGTACTTGATCCTGTTGCCCGAGCATTGCCTGGTTGTTTTCGCTCGGTTGCGGCGACAGCTGTGTCAATACGCCAAAGTGAGGGAATTGTGTTATCTCACAAACTGTTGGTATTAGTTCCCCATGCTGTTGATGCCCTGCTTAATCAAACAAAGACGCAGCATTTGACCAGTGCCCGTTTAACGGGATATGAGTTGACGCTTTTGGCTCCTCATATTACGTTAAAGAGATGTGCAACGTTAAATCCGGCCACATTGTTGCCGTTCCCGGAAACTCAGTTTGAAGCACGAAAAGCACATGACTGTATTCTTGTGACTGAGGAACAGACAAAGGGTCGTATTGATCTCCAGGATACGCCCTTTACAGAGATAGATGGAGAACTGTGGGTGGACGGATCATGCCTGAAGCTGCCAGATGGTACGACTTCAGCAGCGTATGCAATTACCACATTACAAACAATAGTGGAGACAGCACGCATACCGCAGAAATCAGCTCAAGCAGCGGAACTGATAGCATTAACACGAGCATGTGAGCTCAGTGCAGGATTGTGTGTGAATATTTATACAGATAGCCGCTATGCCTTCGGAGTAGCGCACGATTTTGGCCTACTCTGGAAGGAGAGAGGGTTTTTAACGTCACATGGAGCACAGATAATGTACGGGGAGTTAGTTCACAACCTTTTGACTGCATTAACATATCCAAAGAAGATTGCTATAATTAAATGTAGTGCCCATAAGAAAGTGGTTGATAAAGTTGGAGAAGGGAATGCTTTAGCAGACCGGGTGGCACGAGAGACTGCGATGCAGCCTGGTGCTACTGCAATGTATGTTGTGAAGTCGCAGGCAGAAAGATGGCACGATGCTAGGAGAGAAGTGCTGGAAATACAGAGGACCGCTTCCGATAAGGAACGGGAGCAATGGTCCAATGATGGAGAGTTGGATGATGAAGGGTGTTGGAGAAGTAAGCAGATGGATAAATGGAAGTTACCCACAGCCTTTGTACAACCTATGGTTCAGATGGCACATGGACTAGCGCATGTCGGAGCTTCCGCAATTGTTGAATTACTCACACGAGTTTGGGAGCATCCGGAGATCGCTAGTACGGCAAAGAGGGTAGTGCAGACTTGCATGATTTGCCTGAGGTATAACCCAGGAAAGGGTACACAAACTCCAGCAGGAGAATTTGCAACACCTACTGCACCCTTTGAGGTTTTGCAGATGGATTACATTCAGCTTGAGCGCTGTAACAATCTGAAGTATGTTCTAGTAGTGGTTTGTGCCTTCAGCAAATGGGTTGAGGCATACCCTACGAAAGATAATACTGCAATGACTACAGCCAAGATGCTATTGAAGGAGTTCTTCCCTCGATATGGTGTTTGCAGATTGTTGTGGAGTGATAACGGACCTCATTTTATAGCAGACGTTATCAAGTATGTCCTGAAAGGCCTAGGCATTACCCAGAAGTTTCATGCAGTATTTCACCCTCAGTCTGCGGGATTGGTTGAGAAATATAACGGTACTTTGAAGCTTAAGATCGCTAAGATCCAAGCTTCGACTTCTTTGACATGGCCAGACGCTTTACCGTTGGCATTATTGTCAATTAGATCGATACCGCATTCTCGGACCGGTCTCACACCCTACGAGATTGTATTTGGACGCCCAATGAATATTTGGGGTCCACCAAAACCGAGGTCAGTGTATGATGTACCTTGTGTAATGATGAATGATTATCTGGCACAGTTAACGGATAATTTGGTTTCTATTCATCAACAGGTTCGAGAAGCGCTCCCTGATCGGTCCACAGGTGAAGGTCATAATCTCCGACCTGGAGACCATGTTATGCTAAAAATCTTCGAAAGGACGAACAGTCTGGAGCCGAGATGGGTTGGTCCTGAGCAAGTCTTGCTCGCGACGAGGACAGCTGTGCGGGTTTCCAATCGGAAGAACTGGATCCACTCCTTGCACTGTCGTAAAGTGCCGCCTGGGTTGGTGGAGCCTGCTGTGTTGACCGAC
Organism: Triturus cristatus; assembly: GCF_964204655.1. Taxonomy (NCBI): domain Eukaryota; kingdom Metazoa; phylum Chordata; class Amphibia; order Caudata; family Salamandridae; genus Triturus; species Triturus cristatus. The sequence continues at coordinate 22,105,078 of NC_140584.1, forward strand.
AATCGAGAAATCCTGACTGCGGAGAAAGGCCGTGCTGTGGAACCGAACGACACTGAGGAGCTCTTCCCGGACCAAGTGATTCCTGGAGGAAGAAGATATCACCTCAGACCAAGGAAGTGATTGCTGTATCCACAGTTGTCAGAACGGCCCTTAGGTTAGTGAAACGGAGAGCCAATGTGGCAAGGGGGGGGGGGATCAGCCCTGCATTAGTGTAGCGACACCCGTCTTGGCCCGCTGGTGAAGAAATCAACGGCTGCCTAAGGGGAAGAGTTCTGACAACCTTTTAGTTTCAGGAAGATATTGACTTCTTACTACAAGAGATGGAGAAGAAGAAGATTCTTTGTGCGACGAGCTTTATTATCATTGTAGTTATTGTTGGTACAACCACGTGGTTTGTTGAGGATGTGACTCCTGCCCGTGAGTTGCTTGTTTTGACTACTCCAGTGCCTGAGGAGCACTACTTTTATACCCTTCCGTATCAAGAATTGAAGCATCGTCAGTCTTATTTGAATAACACTTTCATCCAGATGTTGCATCATACCCATGTTGCTTCAAATGCTACGAACTGTTGGATATGTGGCATGATGCCAGCTCATCAGAAGAAAGGAGGAACTCCGTTCATACCTCTTCCTTTTTCTCATAATGGCTCTTGTAGAGCATGGTGAACTTTGCTTTTTGCCACACGGAAACCTACAGTGGGACGATTACTTTTCAGACTTAATAGGGAATGTCATCAAGATAAAGATGGTTATCCACAAGTGAATGGGACAATATGGGAATGGGAAGAGTATCGACCAGACAATGAATCGATCCCCTACATTTTCACGAACACTAGAGACACTGTAGGGAAGGAACAATTTGTGATTCAAGTGGCACAAGCTCAAGCGGACCTGTGTGTCCAGAGTGTGGGTTATATTCCTGTTGGTGTTAGTGACTGTATCATTATCCTGAATATTGATGGGTTGAATAACAGTACCTTTTTAGCCTCCCATAACACATACTTTGTATGTGGGAATAAGGGTTATTATCGTTTGCCAGCCGGCTGGTCCGGAGTATATTATGTAGCATTTCTATTACCTCCTGTATTTTTGGCACCTGCATCTTATCATAAAGATTTGAAATTATTGAATAATGTGACTGTAAATAGGTATAAGCGTACTCTATCTATTGATGATGTTGATCAAACTGATACCAGCTTGCAGCAGTATATTGATTTTAACTTCTTTGTTGGAGCTGCCCTAAATAGTAGGAAGGTTCGAAGATTAACAAGAGTTGTAGAGGCTGTGACAAATCAAACCGCTGCTGCTCTTGGGAATCTTACGGAAGAATTACAAATTACTAGAATTGTTGCATTACAGAATCGTATGGTATTAGATGTTATGTTAGCTGACCGAGGTGGAGCATGTAAAATTATCGGAAGTAGTTGTTGTGTGTTTATTCCTGACCACACGCCATCAGTTTATAATGCTATCAATAAATTGCATAAAATCGCAGCTGAAATCCATACAGAAAAGGGCACTTGGACCTTTTCTGGATGGTTTTGGGCATTGATCACTGCATGGGGGTGGAAGGTTTTGACTGGTCTCTGCATTATTGTAGCAATTCTGTTTTCTTGTTGCATTTGTGTCCAATGTGGTCCTTTACTCTGTTCCCTATGTGTGTCATTTTGTATTCCTGATAAGAAAGCTATTGCCAATGTCACCTATCAGAAACATTTAACCAAAGAGGTGGAAGAGATGATGAAAATTGACATATATGATGATTATCCTAATAAGCCGGATGTCTTCAGTGAATGCTGAAAGGGTCGTCTGTTGAAAATTGAAACAGCGATATAATTAAGCATGCACTAAAGACATGAATTCCCCTTCCTTGGACCAAGTTTCTCTCCTTATGTTGACTAATGTCTGGACTCCATTTTGTATTTTCGTGTCTCCACGTGCTCAGCACGAGAAGAGTCCTATCTTCGTATCAGTTGCTCTCATAATCTGCCTAGTAACAGTCTATAAATAGCTCCTTTGTCCGTCTGGCGCATGCCCAGACTTGACCACATCTGTTATCAGTTAGTCCTTGCTTGACCATGTTTTCGCGGGCTTAGGAGTGTGTTAACTCCGCCCACATATTGATTCTGTATCGAAAATGTCCATAAAAGGTAATATTCTTTGCTTCATGTTGTATCCACCCACGTATGAGCCCCTCTGTTGTGTATAAAAGGGGACTGTGTACGCAAGTTCTTTGTGCTACTCTATGCAATACTGAAGAGTGTTGTATAGGTTGTAGGACCACCCTTAAGGGTTAATAAACTTTGTCTTTGTATTTTGCAGTTTCCGTGCCAACTTCCTTCTAGCTTTTGCTACAGGAGAGCGAACCCTTGTATTCTGCGGGCCTAGCTGGGGCCTGTATTTATCACCACAAACGACAAAAATCCACAATACTGTACTCAAAACAGACTTAAAGATGGCAGAAGTAGCTTAATTCAAGTTGATGATAAATGCGATACGTTTCTCACAAAAGTACCGTAGATGCGTAACACAAAACAAACAAAAGGTTCGCAGGGAGGGCATTGGTTCCTTGCTTCGGGGGAGGTGATGCGTCGCTCCTCAATACTTGCGCAGAGTAGGGGATGCGTCTTGTTCCTTACCGGTGAGGAGGTGATGCGTTGATTCTCGTACTGCGTTCCGGTTACGATGCAGAAAGATGGTGCCTCGATGTGATGCGACAATTCGCTGTGATGTGATAAGATGGCGCCCTTGATGCGATGACGTGAAGATGATGTGTGCACGCCCAACGGCCGTGCGGCGAACTCTGTAACTTTGGAGCCGTGACAGTCCCTGCGACACGCTTCTCCGGTGATGTGACGAAGACCCTTTCGGTGGGGACATGTTCCTCCGGTGATACGACGACAAACAGCTGCGGTGAAGACGCGCTTTTCTGGTGATGCGGTGGCGGCCTCTGCGGCAGCGACACGCTTTTCCGGTGATGTGACGGCACAGCTGCGACGGTGTCACGCTTCTTTTCGTTGAGCCGCGCTTCCAGCTGCCAACGTCATGCAGGCTTCTGTAGACAGAATTCCCAGCAAGGAAATTCAGAGGGGAGCTGGTGGTGAAGTCTTGTAGCCCTGAGACTTCAGCAGGTGGTAAGCACAAGTTCAAGCCCTTGGAGAAATATTCTGCAAGATGATGAAAGTTCCTTAAAAGTTCCTTCTCCTTTCCTTGGAAATAAAGAAACCACTGCAGGCCAACCCAGCAAAACAGCACACTGGCAGAGGGGCAGTCCAAACTCCTGCAGCTTCCTTGGTTCTTCTTCTTGACAAAGGTTTGTCTTGTTTTCCCAGAAGTGATCTAAAATCTTGGGGTCTGGGCCCCCGTATTTATACTACTATTCTATTTGTTCTCTGAAGGCAGAGGGCCCTGTACCTAGTCCAAACCAGTTGTGGGTGCATTCTGCCAGTGCACACATTCTTCCTTTGTCAATGTGGGCCAGGGTCATCAGACACACCTCAGGAGGTGGAGCCAGTATTGTGGAAGGCAGGATCAGCCCTTTTCAGGCCCAGGTGCTACTCCTCCCACCACTCCTCATGCAGATAGGCCTATTCAGCCTAGTGCTGACTCACCCTGTCTCCTGGAGCCCCCCATCCCCTGTCACTCACAGAACCAGACATACAATACACAAGCTAGCAGAGGCAAGCTGGATGGTTAGGCAAGAAAATACCTGCTTTCTAAAAGTGGTATTTTCAAACACAGAATGTTAAAACCAACTTCACTAAAAGATGTATTTTATTATTCTGAGTTCAGTCACACTAAACTCAAATTTCTGCCATGTTCCCTGGGTCAGTTAGGATTATAAGAAGTTATAATCAAACTGCCCATTCTGGCCTATGGGGACAGGTACAATAAGGTAATGTCACAGTTGATAGCAATTTAAAACAGATAGACAAAACAAGAGTTAATCTAATGTATCCGAACAAAGTAAGGCACCACCATACAGTTGTTCCACCAATGGATGTGATTTTATTTCATCACAACGTTGGAATAAATCAAAATATAAAGTACAAAAAATGTCATAACTGAATATTTTTCAACTTACAGGTGCGCAAAGGGTGAAGTGATAAGTGCATGGAAGGGATAGTGAGAAAGGACAGTATTGAGCATATATATATATACACATCAGTAAATAATTAAATAATGGACTATCCAGCCAGTTTCCTGACAAATACATTAAATGTCAAATCATAACATAGTTGCAGGAATATATTCTCTGTCATGTATGCCTGACAATAAAGTAAAGAAGTGTTGACGTTTCAACCCCTAAATGTAACAGCAAAAATGGCGCATTTTGGGTGGTGTCTACATCAGGACTGAGGTGAAGGTGAGGAAAAAGCACCTAAGGACAATGGAATGAATTTATTCGGGTGGCAGGTCAGAATAGAGAAATGTATCAATTGGTCATATTAATGATAGACAAATTACCAGTGAAAACAGCTATATTGCTTCAGGCTGCGGGTTAATAGGCTGGACTATGTGTGCTCCAACAGAGATAAAGGAAAAAACAAAAAAGAAAAAACAGAGGCACTAGGATCTGAATTCCTATGGCTGATGAGGAGTAAGAACTTTCACAAGTACTTTAGATCTAAACTTACTCAGACTTCTTCTTAAATGTCCATGGTATTCGAAATGTAAGGGCCAGGTTGATTAGTAACCTGTGGCTGAAAGAAGTGATATACGCTGTGAAAGAATGTCATGTCAATGAACTGACACACTTGAGTTAAAAACAAACAAAGACATGAGCCAGAGGAGCCAAAGGCAATGCAAGACGTGCTTGGTGTAAAGCCTGCCAAGATACCCGCTCATACTGCTAAATTAATAGTCTACGTTTTGTGCGTAGCATCTTTTAGCCTTTTAAGCTGCCACATTCCGTGCTTTACACCAAGCACGTCTTGCATTGCCCTTGGCTCCTCTGGCTCTGATTTGCATATGGCCATGTCTGAACTGCGGTGGCGGAGTGAGCTAAACAATGATGATGGATTAAACCCAGATCAGTTGACTGGGGGTGAGTGCTTGCAATGTTCAACCCTCCATTATCCCCTTTGGTTTTGCTTTTTTCACCCTCAGTTGGCAGGGTATGCCAAGACGTTGGTCTCTTGCTAACTTTGCCACTGGATTCAAGCTAGCCTGGCTGATGACGGCTTATTAGCCAGAAACCGGTCCCAGGATGCTTGTTTCCGGTCCAGGGAAGACATGGCTTGGCAGTTCGGGCTGGACTGTTCCCATGAGGCACAGGGTCAGACTGATTTGCATATGGCCATGTCTGAACTGGGGTAGCGGAGTGAGCTAAAGAATGATGATGGATTAAACCCAGATCAGTTGACTGGGGGTGCGTGCTTGCAATGTTCAACACTCCGTCCATCATCCCCTTTGGTTTTGCTTTGTTTGCCCTAAGTTGGCAGGGAATGCCCAGACGTGGGTCCCTTGCTCACTTTGCCACTGGATTCAAGCTAGCCTGGCTGATGACGGCTGATTAGCCAGAAACCGGCCAGGATGCTTGTTTCCGGTCCAGGGAAGACATGGCTTGGCAGTTTGGGCTGGACTGTTCCCATGAGGCACCTGGTCAGACTGATTTGCATATGGCCATGTCTGAACTGAGGTGGCGGAGTGAGCTAAAGAATGATGATGGATTAAACCCAGATCAGTTGACTGGGGGTGAGTGCTTGCAATGTTCAACACTCCGTCCATCATCCCCTTTGGTTTTGTATTGTTCCAGCTGAGCATGATACCAGCAGCAGATGGCTACTTACTCGTCTGACTAACGGATCGGATATTCTGAATTTATATGCCCCAAACATTGATGACCCACTTTTTTGGCGTTACATTATTAAAAAACATACTGATACTCCACAGAATTCAAGAACAATTGTTGGCGGAGATTTTAATCTTCCCCTTGATCCTATTTTGGATAGACATACTGCCTTTAAATTTCAACCCCCTAGGGTGCATAAACACATGCTCAATATGTGCTCATCTCATCATCTTATTGACGCATGGAGATTGCATAATCCTACGGGTAGTGATTTCACTTTTTTCTCCTCTCCGCATTCTAGCTTCTCTCGTATTGATTACCTTTTGGTAGGTGCCTCTCTTTTAAAGCATACTATAAATGTTATGATTCACCCAATTGTGGTTTCTGACCACGCAGCGGTTTCTCTAACTATCCTTAATCTCATGGATACCTGAAGCCCTTGTAGGTGGTATCACAACACAGAAATTTTGGAAGATAATGATGAAGTTAAAGAACTCAATGTCAAGATTGATAATTTCTTCGAAGATAATGAGTCTACGTTGAATTCCCCAATAGTTTTGTGAGATGCCTTTAAATGTACTATACGGGATCACATTATAAAAAAAAGTCAAAGAGAGATAGCATCTTTAGGAATTCTTTTCAATCTCTGGGGGATGATATTAAGCGCAAAGAAGAGCTATATAGGCACTCTAATGATAAGTCACTCCTACCGGATATTAAGCATTTGAAATACTCTTTTAACTCTATAGTCACTAAAAGAGCTTATATTGGTGTACACGCTCAAAACTCCAACCATTTATTGCTATGAAACAGAGCTGGTAAATTGCTGGCCACCACCCTAAAATATCAAAATACGAATATTAAAGCTGCTCATATTTCCCACATTACTGATAAAAATGGATCAAAGAAATTTCATACTCAAGAAATACTTGCAGTCTTTTGAGACTTCTATGAAACATTATACACACCTAAAGATCAATGTTCCAAGTTTACTTAATTTGATCCCTACTATAACTATTTCGCATTCTGATATGACTGAATTGGGGAAACCGATTAACACTGATGAGATCATTCAGGCTATTAAAACCACTCGTTCAGGAAAAGCTCCGGGACCAGACAGGTTTCCTATTGCCTTCTATGAAACATTTACTCCTTCATTAGTGAAATATCTTAAGAAGAATTTTGATAATTATGTTGTTTCTGGCAAGGTTTTAGCCCAATTTCATTATTAAATATGGAAGTAAAATCTCTGCCAAGATTTTGGCTAGGCGCTTAGAGGGTCATATTCCCAATCTCATCCATGACTCCCAAACAGGTTTTGTTAAGGGGAGATTTGCTAGAGACAATATTAGGACCTTTTGTCATATTTTAGAAAAAGCAAAACGTTCGATTTATCATCGGCAGCTATCGTCCTTGATGCCGAAAAGGCTTTTGACAAAGTCTCTAGGCCTTTTTTACAAGCAGTCTTAGAATCTCATAACCTTGGCGATTCCTTTATTAATGTGGTAATGTCTCTCTATGTGCAACCAAAGCTAATATCAGAATAAATTGTGCTAGAGCTTCCTTTTTTAGGTCTCGCCTACGCAGCGCGCATAGGCAAAAAGACCTTTTGCAATCGCTTCGGCTTTTCAGCCAAAAAACGTGCACGCGTTCCATTGCCTTCAATGGCAACACGTGCACTTTGGCGATTCACTTGCGGGAGCGAGCGGCGCCATATGGTAGCAATTATCGCACCTGGTGCCGCTCGCTCCCACAAGTGAAACGCTTTCAATTTTGCCAACACTTCTTTTTTACTTTTAGCGCGCGCGCTTGTCTTTTTTTTCTGCTTTCCCTGCTGATGTCCACAATGCAGTTGGCGTTCTGCTGTTTTCATGTCTATTGAAAATAAGCTACACATCTGTGCCAGATAGGCTGCCTACTGCGAGTCTTTTGCACAGTAGCAAAAATATATTCTTAGGACCCTGTACGAGGCGCGAGGTAATTTCTATTGTTCTGATTGTAACTTGAGTAGTTTAATTCGGGTACTGGCCCCCTCTTCACTGCCTAACTTCGAGCACCTATGTAGGATGTAGCCCACATACTCCAGGACAAAGCATAATACCTAAGGGGGAAGGGGGCTCTTTCCTGCCGGAGAAAGGAAACAAATCACATGCTGTGCGCTCCGTGATTACTGAGGTCGATTTTTTGGAGATGAATGAATAAGAGGGTTCAGGGAGGAAGTCAGAGCCATGCTGCCTCAGAGGCCACTGACAGCTCAGCAGGCGATGCTCATCCTGTGATCTCATCTCTGTACTGCTTGGGGCGGGAGGCACCCTCCAGCCTTCTGTCCCACCCTTTAGCATACTAGCCTAATTGAAACCAGCCCATGTTCAGACTTCATCATCACTGTGCGTGTGCCCTGCTCGTTATATATTCGCGCGGATCAGGGGCCTGAAAGGTCATTTCCAAACAGGAACTGCACAGTCATAAGTAGAAATTGACAGCACATGAGTACTAACAGACCCATCTCTCCACACTGCTAGTCCACCTCAAATAGTAACTCATATGCGAATAGTAACTCCACATGCAGATACTTGAAGGCACATGCAACATGCTAGGATTTTGCGAGTCCTTAATTGTGAATATTAAGGATTCGCAATTAAGGACTTGCAAAATCCTATGCATGTAGGAATCACTATAATAATAGCGATTTCTACACATTCCTTATTTGCGACTCGTAAATAGCGAGTCGCAAATAAGGAATAGCTTCCTATTTATTCGTATGGGCCTGTAGGCCCATAGGAATGAATGGGAAATTGCAAGCGCAATTGGTACTCGCAAATTGCTCATGCAATTTCAAGGGTGCAAGGGTGTCAGAAGGACACCCTGTTGCACCCCTGAAATTGATCTGTGCACAAATGTTGTAACCTACAACTTTGAAAAATGCAAATTACCATGAAGTTCAACTTCATGGTAATTTGCGCCGCCTAGTAGCAAAATCGGTACTTCAAAGTGGTTCTTGCATTGCATTTAAGGAATCGCAAAATGCGATACAATCGCAATTTGAAAACTCGCAATTAATTGCGAATTCTCAAATTGCGAGGGCCTTGACCCATGATGCATCGCAAAAGCTAATTTTGCGATCACAAACGGACGATTTTTGCGAATTGCACCGTTTGCGATCGCAAAAAGCTTTGATGCATGTGCCAGTCGATTTCTTCAGTTACCTTTTTAGTTGCTCTTGTTTCATATGGTCATTTTGCCATTTTTTTTTCATTTTGGGATATGTTTTTATTGATGTGTCTCATAAACAACCAAAGTAGCAAATTGATGCTTTGCAGAATTTCTTCGGACAATGAGATTCTATTGCAGGAAAAATGTTGACTGATTTAATTCGGTGTAAAATGTTCAAATAGCTTCATACACTGCAGGTCCCCTGTGTTCTTTCATCCTTGTGACTAGAGAATTGTAGAGGTGGACATGCCGTGGTTTGTATGTTTTGTTATCGTGTAAGATGCCGCTGATTTCGGCACTGGTTGTGGTATGGGAGTACAATAGTTTCAGTTGTGTGGCTCATTTTCTTTCGTATTTGGATCTTTACTTTTTACTTAACTTTGAGTGTCCGCTTAAAATGTCTCTGAATTTTGAATCTCTCCCACTTTACTATTCATGAATAATGATACACCCTTCTTGGTAGTGTTTATTGATGTCAGGTTGTAGTCGCCAGGTATATTCATAGAACTTCATTTGCCCCTTTGGCTCAACATGTCAAATGTAATGTACCTGACAATTTCATGATTTGTGACTTAAAATAGGAAAGTCATTCTAATGTCGTCTTGACTCTTTTTTCTTGACTTATCTGATAATTGCGAGTAGATGTTTGCTTGGGAAAGGGGTTTTGGAAAATGATACTGGGTTTCAACTGGTCCTGAGCACCTTTAGAGCTTTTATGTGCTTTAAATATTGCAATACCTCTGGCGGATTGCTCTAGGCGAATTAAATATGTTTAAATTATTTACCTTCGGTTGTTGATTTCATATTTTAGTCTACACTAAGTACTTCTCTGCTTTTACTTGCACTGAGATTCTCATCGCTTTCTGTAATGCTTTACTTTCTGTTTAATAATTTCACTCACAGTTTTGTTTCCTTGAATCTCCAGCGATAAAACTGTATGCCCATTACCCCTTTTCCACTGTATTTGGGCACCTAACGATGAGGCTTATGTTTTTTGCTTCATCACTCTGCTCGCTTGTTTTGTGATATAGTCGGGGATGTGGCACTGAGCCTGTATTTTCTTTCTTTAGAAAGTTAGTGTTTTTTGGATAAATGAAAGGAAAGTTTACATAGGCGGACAGACAGTAAACTGATTTTGGATAAGCCGTTAACATTAAGGTTGAAGTAGATCAAAGAAAGCTGCTGGGACGTAGAGGGGAGATGGTCGTTGTAGTGTCCTGCGAGACACGTTCTAGTGTTTCAACAGGAAGTTGTAATCCCAGCCACTCCCTCGAGGGCTGGACACACTGCACCCCCCCACCCATCCATCACGGGTGTCACGAGTGACGTGGCCCCGTCAATAAAAGGGCCCGAGTGCACGTGCTCGTGGCCAGTTGCTACCCGACATATCCTTGTGTCCGTGTCGCTCCTTCACCTTCATGTGGGCCTTAGGCCCAACATTACACTGGCGACGAGGCGGGTCTGACCCCGTGTGCCTGCGTCTCGGCGCTTCATCGTCCCTCGAGGGGAGGGAACATGCCAGAGATGTGAATTTCCCGCAGCCCGTGAAGCGAGTTTGACAGCGTCACGGTGTGTCGACCGGAGACTGGCTGCCTCCCACCCTCATCAGCTACGGTGCAGCGGAGAGAAGACGCCGATGCCCAGCTCAGGTGTGAGGGTGATAAGCCTACCGCCCCACTGCGATGCTTGAACTCCCCCCGAGGGCAGTAGCGGGCCACCTCAGCGTCCGCCGACTGGCGACCGTCGCGGCGCAGCTGAACGCCTCCTGAAGCACCTACACCGGAGGGAAAGTGGGCCACCCTACGGCACCCCTGCAGAGCGCAGGCATCTGTGAGCCCTGACACAGGAGAGCACCAGTGGACGCCGATGCACCAGAGCGGCTGTAGCACCTGAGGTAGGACTGAAATTGCCCAGGGAGGACGCGCTGCACCCCCACTCAGCGACTGCTCAGTGAGCGCCGGGGGAGGAAGTGACAGTGAGGCGGCATTGCGGGGAATGAGTCCGTGCCCCCCTTACCTGCTCAGGAGGGGGTAGTCCATCTTGTCTGCCGCCGGCTGCCCAGCAAAGCCGCGTCACAGCAGAAGGCTCCGATCCAGCGCCGCGAAATGACCCGGCAAATGCCTCTGTCTCCCACACCTGGATGCGGCCCACAAAAAGGAGAAGCCCGCCTAACTCCGACATCACGCTCGTGATCGACAAAACGGCTACGGCGGCTGAAAGAGCGGCGCGCAGCGCCACCTGGCGGTTGCCTGGGAATACCGCAGCGTCCCACAAGAAGCAGCACACAGGAAATGCCCCGATTGTCCCGCAAACTCAATGCACACACCAAAGCCCGTAAAGTGCTGGAAAGGAATAGGGGGCCTCGACGCGCAAAGACACTCGTGAGGGTCAAGCCAACTCTGCCCCAAGCACTGCTGCACAGCCTGCAATACCCCCGCGTACCTTGGAAGCCTCCCGCGCTATCGACTGACTGCGCTCCTCTCTCCTGCAGAGCCGCACCTGCCAGTAGTAGAGTTTGTCCCTCGTGTGCTGGGAGGCGGTGAGTGTATCCAGAGTGCCACAGAGTCACCGCGCTAATGCCAAGGAAGATGGTAGGAGAGGGGAAAAAACTTTGGCCTCCTTTGACATCCACAGAGCACTGCTCCCGCACCCACTGCCCCACCGTGCATGTTGTGCACCGCACGGCGCATGAGCGGATCTGCCAGCATGAGCAGTATGTATGGCCTGGAAGCACGAAGTCAAACGGCAGTGGCCTCTCTACAAGCGCTTGCCAGTGCATAATCCCGGTCACAGTGCGTTGAAGCAACACAAGCCGGTACCGGCATCGCCTATACCAGCAGAATCCCACAGTCCAAGGACAGATTTACCCTGAGGCCCAAGAAGCCAGTACCGCGAAAGAGGGGTGCCTCATATGCCTCTCCAAGCACACAGGCCAGCAAGCATCAACTGCAACAGCCTTTGCAGACAAGGGCAGTGCCCCCTAATGATGGTGTGCAGTACTGCAGGAAGGGAACCGCACCCCTATACCCTGTCTCACAGTGATTGTCCACAGCACGCCCGAGCGGTCGTCTGGCCGCATCGCACAGAAAACTAGCAGGCTGCAGGACCCCGACCTGTTTTCCTTCACCAGGCGGACACAGCTGAGGCTGCTGAGGAAGGAAGAGAAGCCAGCTGAGGAAGCGTTAAGCTTCCACCACTCCCGCAAGACAAAAGCCAAGACTTACCTTGCTGGCAACCGCAAGAAGGATTGACCGGGGTCTCCTGCAGTGACCACGCCTCCCCGCAGACAGGAGTGAAGAAGGACGTGCTGCCCCTTCACAGAAGCACCAAGCCTCAACACACGTCAGCCGCTCACTGCACGTCAATGAAGAAGGGGCAAGCCATCTGCTAGGATTTGCTGGCACATGCAGTCACCGCATGGCCGAGATACAACCAGAGGCCCAGGACTACGACAGCACGAGGAAGTACCGAGACGCACGAGACAGCAAACCCCAAGAGAAGCATACGGCGGCGGGGTGCGAAGCGCAACACCCTGACAGGCTGTTTAGACTTTGGCAAGAAAATACTGTTACGCAACACTGAGTACTCTTTGGAAGCCCGTAACCTTCTCCAGCCCAGGCACGCGCCGATCAAGCTCAAGCAGCAACACCAAATACGCTGCGACACAAGCCACAAGAGCGGACGACCAGCCGAAACAGCAACGTCCCAAGGGAGCTGCCTCCCGCAATAGCACAAGGAAAACTGGTGCAGTGCACGCACAACACGTGGCTGTCCAACGCCACCGCCAAGGAAGAGGTCGCATCACCTGCCCCTTTGTGGTGAACAGGCACAACCGCCAACCACACCACAGGCACCCCAGTGCTGGAAGAGAGCACGCAAGGCAAAGACGGAGCAAACGTGGTCCGGAGCACGTAGAAGACCACACCAGTGAATCCGACAACGCGGGCAGGCACCCGGGAGATAGAAGCATCTCCGCAACGACACACAGCTGAGCGCAGCACAGAGAGCGACCATGTCCCCACTGCACCAGCGAAGCCCCGCAGAGGGCAGAAAAGCAACACAGGGTCCTCCTCAACACTGCCTCAAGATGGAGTCGGCGGTGACCCACAACAGGCAAAAGAGGAGTCGCACCCGCAGCGGCCCGAAAGCGTCACAGTGTCCGTGACACAGTGTCCTCCTCAACACAGCCTCAAGATGGAGTCGGCGGTGACCCACGACAGGCAAGGAAGGAGTCGCACACCCCACGTGGCGGCCGCCACAGCAACAGGCGCTCCAACGCCAGCGACACGCGACTGGACGTCACGCCGCCCAGCAAGCAAGGAGCGCGCCGGAGCGAAGGCAGAAGCCGGCGCCATGACAGCGCCGCCTCGAGGTCCAAGCACAACGCCCTCGAAGAAAGAAGAGTGACAGCCCTGTCACCCTGAAAAACCGGAAGACACAGGAAGACTGAATAGACCGGAAAAAGGGGAAGACCGGGGACTCACAGCAAGCCAAGAGCTCACCCTGACACATCTGACAGCCACCAAGGCGGATCACCGTCCCTGGGCACTGCCTCACAGGAGAACCGAACGTAAGCCGCAGCAGTTGCAAACCGCGTCTCTCCACAACACGTCTCCAGGTGAACGGCCACTCCCCAAGCGTCGGCTGTCCAAGTCAAGGGGCATCACTGCTCCTGTCCGCAGATGCCATGGGTGAAGATCTGCCCTGAGTGTCCGTCCTCACACCGCCTCAAGATGGAGTCGGCAGTGGCCCCCAAGCCAGGCAAGAGAGGATCAACACACTCTACGTGTTAAGCCGCCATGGACACTCAACATCAGCAAGGCGGAAGCACGTGGCTGCCCAGGTCCATCCTAACATCCGAACTCTCCCAGCAAATCACCAACACCTGTCATTCCGAATCACCACATGGCTGGCAACCGTCACCCACGCCAGCCATCGGCACATGCGTCAAGCACCACTCCCTGAGTACCGATGGACTGGAGTCCTTAACCGTTGCCACACCAGCCGACTAAAGGGAACCCAAAACCTCCTGTGAACCTGGCCTACACCGGAACCGCGGCAATGAGTGCAAGTCTTGGCCAAGACTCATCCACCCGTGAGGGTTGTGCGTGCGACCAAGCAACGGCTCCTCGGCGGTCCTGCAGCTGCCCCAGACGGCACACAAGCAGCGGCTCCAGCGCAGCCTTCCTATAGTCCCGCAGCAACCCCGACGACGGGCCTCCCCAGGCGGGAGAGCGAGAAGAGACATTGCCCCACCGACAGGGTACCGATCACAGCCAAGCGTTCCACAGGGACAGTCGGTCCAGCAACACCTCCGTGAACTCTCACATTAGACCCCGTCCATGATCATGACGCAGCCCACCAAAAGAACTAGTAGATCTCACCACAGACCATCACCGACGTCAGCCAAGAGGAAGCCATGCAAGACCCGTCATTGTCAGCGAACGGACGGTAGGCAGCGGACGTCTCCAAGCCAGCGGTCGTGCCCTGAGTCCCTCAGGTTAAACTACGAGTGCCCGCGGAGAAGGTTCTGCTGCAAGCCAAGGCCACCAGCCAACGTCTGATGTCGTCCTGCCACCTGACTCGAGAAGCTGATGGACCCTGTGGTATTTCATCAACTGTGTTTTTCCCCGCAGGTTGGACTTGACTTTTGTGTTTTGTCCTTCAATAAAGTTGGGGAGGAATGTAGTGTCCTGCGAGACACGTTCTAGTGTTTCAACAGGAAGTTGTAATCCCAGCCACTCCCTCGAGGGCTGGACACACTGCACCCCCCCACCCATCCATCACGGGTGTCACGAGTGACGTGGCCCCGTCAATAAAAGGGCCCGAGTGCACGTGCTCGTGGCCAGTTGCTACCCGACATATCCTTGTGTCCGTGTCGCTCCTTCACCTTCATGTGGGCCTTAGGCCCAACATTACAGTCGTCTTGTATGTTGGAGCTTGAGGTTGGATGTGTTTCCCAGCAGCTTTTGCACTGGATATCATCAGCGCTGCATTGTAGCTGGTCATGTGAGTAAGATGCCCTAGGTGTAGCAACTAGAGCTACCGAAGGCGAGTGCAGAGGGTCCCAGCACATTAAGTATTGCGCATACAAGTTGAATAGGTACATTGAAAGAACATAACCTTGCCTAACTCTTATGCCAATCTCAAATCAGTCTGTTTCATCCAGTGGCGTAACACAGGGCCCAGCAGCCCCCACGGTGCGGGGGCCCCCAAGCTCCAAGGGGCCCCTTCAGCACAATACTCTGGCTGGAGTGCTACTGATTGAGTCCGGAGGGGCCACTCCTTGTACCTTGCAGGGGGCCCCCTCAAGTTTCGTTACGCCAGTGGTTTCACCAAGTTCTGACTTGCCTAGGTACAAGTAAAAGGTGTTTTATGGACACTTTGATTGGGGGGCTCACACTTTGTTTGATTAGTACCAAAGAGAACTGTATACTATTGACATTGTAAATACAAATTTGATAACTCAAAACATCTTACAGAGCTCAACAGTCATAGACATGTTGTGCTGCCTTCAAATCTTGCCAATGTGTTGTATTTGGCTTGATTCGTGAGTAGCACAGATTGCGACCTGGGCGACAGTATTAGGAAGGAAGTTCAAGAAGTGCAAATATAAACACTTAGTGGTCTCAGTTTGTATCCGTAATTTAAGATCTCAGGAGGACAAGCATGGAAGATGTGGAGGAGGCGGAGGTGGAAATCAGTGTGAGTGCACTATTTTCACTTCTGGGTTAGAGACAGGACTTCCAGGGCAGGAGTAGTATAGATGTTATCTAAAACCTACACAGACTAGGGTAGGATGCCCTAAAAAGAACTTGGTGCTATAACAGAAACGTCCTACCTCAGCTGAAGGAGAAGAATAAAGAACAGAATTTAGTCCATGTAAACTTTGGTGCACTGAATAAAGGCATTAAAAATGTCATACCGAGAAAAAGGCACCTGCTATATAACCGATCTTTCTGTAATGGAAGCTTTTGTTTGAGTGCTTACACTGCTAAAAACTGTATACTCATCTGTTTCAGGTTTACAGAGAACCGGTTAACACGTAGCCTATTACTGAACAATGTGGGCATGAACATTCTTAATGCTTCTATAGCTCAACACGTGCCACTAATTTAAATTTTAAGGTCTTGTAAACCACTGAATGCACATGTGTGCTGCAATATCAAACCAATTAATGTTTCAAAAATGTTATCTATTTCTTAAGGTGCCTTAAGATGCCACATTTTTCAGCACCACTTGAGAAGAAGGTGTAAGGCCACAGTACACTGGTGGGCCACTATGAAACGCAAGCATTTGCAGTTCAATAGGTCTCACATTTGTTAGAGTTAGAGCTATTGGCATTGTAAATGACAATGTCTTTTACCTATGTGTTATGGTTTGGAGTGTAGTGGATGTATGAACAGAGACACAGCTACAGCACTGCCTAGAGGGTTTAGAATGAGGAATTACAGATGAGACCAGAGAAGCAGGTAGCAGCACTGTGTAGAGGACTTAAACTGAGAAATTACTGACAGTGCCAGAAAAGCCGCTAGCAGCACTGTCTAGAGGACTTTGAATGAGGAATTACTGACAGGACCAAACATGCAGCTTTAGAACTGCCTTGAGGACATAGAATGATAAATTACTGCTGAGACCAGAGAAGCATCTATAAGTATACCTATAAGCTATATGTTTTTAGGCATGCAGCAGTTTAATTTATTTATCTATTACAAATTAAGCACCTTTACATTTGATATAAAAGCAAAATGCCTCAAGCACGAGACCCACTGTGCCCTTTACAAGTAAACAATCCAAACAAAACACGCTGCATATTCTGAGAATTTGAGGTAGTCATAAACAGAGTGCTTCACTGCTCTATTTTTGGGACAATAAATTTAGCAGTTTACATATTATAAGCAGTTCCTCCAATGAAGAAGGAGTGATGATCAAATACTGGTCGAAACTTGATAGTACCAAGCCGATTGGTCGAAGCACTTGGATACCTTTATTTGCCCTATAAAGAATGCAAAAAATAACAAGCATTGGCATAGCCAATAGGTCTCACCTTTGGGACCTTATAAGTGTTTAGTTATGCAGCACAACATCCTTGGTGCAACAACATCAACTGTTGCATGGCTAAACACTTATAAGGTCCCAAAGGCGAGACCTATTGGCTATGCCAATGCTTGTTAATCTTCGTCAGGGCACTAGTAAAGGGTGCCCCTCTCACCCCTTCTTTTTCTCTTGTCTATAGACCCACTTCTTTGTCTACTAAATTTGAACCAGGGTATTAAAGGTTTTCAATTTGGATCGTCTACGCTTAAAACAGCCGCTTACGCTAATGACGTCCTTATTTTTTCAGAGGATATTGCAGCTGCGATTCCTGTTATTTCTAACATCATTCGACACTTTTCACATGTTTGCGGGTACACTCTTAACGAAGAAAAAACTGAATTGTTCCCCCTCAATTTGTTGTACCTTTCCTCTCATATGGGTGACTCAGATTTTAAATGGCCATCAACTTGTATTACATACTTAGGGATTTGGTTCTGTAAGGACCTTTCAGATACTATTTCATATAATGAATCCCATATCTTAGCTAAAGTTAGAGATCTTTTATCTTCTTGGTCTCCTAAATATATTTCTTGGTGGGGAAGAGTACAAACTCTTAAAATGATGATAACTCCGATTGTTAAGTTTTTTACCCTCCATGCTACTGATAAAGCTTTCTTCTACCTTTTTCCATGAGATGGATTTAATCTCTTCAAAGTTTTTATGGAATGATAAGAGAGCTAGAATTTCCTATAAACACCTCAGAAAGCCTTGTGTCCTGGGTGGCTGTAATCTTCCGGATTGGAATCTGTATCAAATCTCCTTCCTAGCGTCACAAGGTGCACTTTGGTTTTTACCAGATTTCCAACATATTCCTCCTTGCATTTATATTGAACGTGAGCTCTGCGCTCTCTTTCCACTCCTTCCTTTCTCACAGCTTCTAAGCTTGTCTTTGATCCTTATCATCGTATTGTGTTAGACACGATTAATGCACTAAAATATATTGATAAAAAAGTATCTAAACCTATTCATAAGTCAAGAGGGTCCTCTTTATGGTACAATCCTAAGCTTTTCACTGACATTGATCCTAGTACGGCCTCTTTGTGGGCTGCCAATGGAATCAGTTTGGTTAAAGACCTTTATGATTCTAATCATGATCCGCTTCCCTTCTCTTTTTTAGTTAGGAAATATAATCTTAGCAACATGGACTTTTACTCTTTTTTTAAACTAAAGGTTACACTTTCTAAAATAGACCTATCTACAGATTTGGTTACTGTTTCACTTCTTTCCCTGTGGGTACTGTTTCACTTCTTTCCCTGTGGTTACGCTCAGGTCATACCGATTCTAAAATCTATTTATTTTAATGTGCTCCACTCCCTTCACAGTCTACAATTACTTATGATAAATGGTCTCATCATTTTGAAGATGATATTTTTAAACATATTTCACAAGATACCTGGCAATTGATTGGGAAGTTGTTCCTACGTAATAAGATTGCTCCCTCACTTATTCAATCTAAATTCTTTACATTAAATCTCATTCATTGGACCACTGCTCGTTTACACAAGTTAAAACTATGAGTTAGTGATCTTGTTGAAACTGTGACTTAGTACCAGGCACCCAACAACATATGTTCTTTGAAAGTACACTATTGCACTCTTTTTGGGGCCTGATACAGAAACACTTATCGTTAATCTTTAACATATCTATAGATCTTTATTTACCTATGATTCAATTGGGTCCATGGGCTATAGCTATTCTTTTACCCCTTGACGATACGGATCTAGAGCTATTAGATTTACTCCTATCCATTTCTGTTAAAATTATTCTAACATAATGGAAATCTTTTCACCTTCTATCCTATCATACTTGGTGGGCATGAGTCTCTTACCTTCGTGGAGCTCATACTTTTGTTGAGAAAAAACATTACTCGCCTTCTATTTCTAGTAATGTTTGGCGGTCTCTGGGCAGCTCTATGAATTTGTCCTCCCAGGGGTTGGTAGCTCAGTATTCTTTTGATTACATTTCTTAATTTATTTTCTTCCATTGGAGCAGATGTCCCCTCCCGTCGCTTTGATTCCTCTCTTTTCTTCTGTCTGTCTTTTCCCCAGTCTTTTTTTTCTCTTTTACTTTCCCCCGTTCCCCTATGCCGATCGTTCTTATCTATTAAGCAATACAACTGGTATGTGTTTTTGTCATGATATATGTAGTTGTTTTGCTTGATCCATATGCCTGGGATTTATATTACTTTTTAATGTATTTTATAACATATACTATATCTCGTATATTTATTTGCTCATGTTTTTAAATAACAATATGTTTACAATTCTTTTTATCCCAGTCCATTAACTATTGTTATGAAATCCTTTCTTTATTCTTAAAATCTTTCGGTACTAATTTGTTATATATTTGATTCTGATCTGTTGTATTGTTATTGTATTAACAATGTATTTCTCTTTTAAATATGCAATAAAGATTATTGAACAATAATTTGATAAATGCAATAGGAATGAGGTTAACACTGTGAACTCTATGACAGATGATGCTGTAGGATGGCATTTAGTATGTAGATTCCTTTTCAGGTCCAGCCAGAGTTAATACTTGGGGACGATTAGGAAGTCCGCCCGCCACCCTAGCGGTGCTGGGACCGGTCGCCAGTGGTGCGGAGGTCCCGCACCGGAAATTAGGTGACATCCTCTATTCCCAGCATTGTGGCGGGCGGTGCTCACAGCACAGCCCGCCACAATGCTGGGAATGCACTCTATGCATTGTCATGCACAGGGTTACAGGCACCGCGATGTGCCTGCCACCATGTCCATGACAATGCAGGGGAGTACCATAGGTACCCCCCATGTGCACCCCCCCAATACCCTGGGGGCCCGCAATGGGCCCCCGAAAGCAGACTCCGCTTGGCTTTCTATGGCGGGGTCTCCGCCATGGAAAGCCATGCACCGCTGCCAATGCTAATGATGTCTAGCAGACACCGCCACCATATATAGCCCCTTTTCCGCCTGGTCGACTGGACGACCGGCAGAAAACCGACAGACGATCTTTCCGTCCGCCGGGTTCCCCCCCGCCATACTAATATGGCGGGGGGGAAATTGGTGGCGGACAGGGTAGGATGTAGGGTGGATCACCACCCCCATGCGGGCGGTGGCGATCCGCCCTACATCCTAATAGACCCCTTGGTGTTTTAAGAAGGACTGATAATTGTCATGTTAATATATACTTTGGGTTGCCTAAACTATTTCATGGGTTTCTCTAGGCATAGATGATTTGGCTATGTTTATGTTTAAGTTATAGCCAAGAGGACTGATTGCTTTATTGTCTATTTATTGTGGTGGCATGAGCAGTATACATTTCATTTTAGATAGTGAATAACTTGACAAAACATGTAGGATTAACATTTTTGATTGTGGAAAGCATTCAAAAGCAGTATATAATACCATCACTGTTTTTTTATGCTGTGGCTTGACAGCACAGCTGTTGCCAGACAATTATGTGAGACTCAACAAGAGAGGTGATTTGGCTCCGCCTACATGTTGAGACCCAGGAGTACAGGATTTGATTGGGTTGAAGCTGTACACTTCCTCTAAAAGAGTGCTAGTACTGAAATCCTATTGGCTGTCGGAGAATTTCCCTTCATCTAACATGGCCGCTGCATTAAAACGTGATGACACGGTGGTGTGCAAGGGAAAACACTTGATAATGCTGCCATCTCAATGTGTGTGTATCTTTCCTCCTAGTAAAGCCCCAAAGAGACATTCCTAAATGTTATACTTTGTCTTACATACCCTTGTCCAAAGAATAAGACATATGAAGGGGGTAACAGGTAGGAATTGAAAATGCATTTCTGCCAAAAGTAAAAAACATCAATACATCATTGCTGTGGTCTAAATGTATTTTAAAAGTTTTTTTCTTTGTTCCTGAGTAATCTTGGTATTGGTAAAAACTAAATAATGCATTTTCAAAATGGCCACCTGTTCATCCATGAGGTGGGTGCTGGTGAAGCTGTTTGAGCCACAGAGATAGAAAAAGGATGACTTCTATGTATTTCCAATGGAGGAGAGTAGTTGGTACCCCTTTTCAATTGAGAGTTGGAGTGCGTTATAATCACGGGTAGTTTGAACTCGCATATATTTCGTGTGACTAATACATGAAAAAGAAGAAAGAGGAGTACGAGATGTTAAGGTATCCACATGATTAGCGCAACTCACATGTGCACATAAGAAATATAACTGGCAAGATTGTACATTAATACTTTGTAAAGGGATAACAAACTAAATGTATTTGATAATTTGGTTTAATATTACAAGCATGATACTAACATTCTAAGATTTCCAATTTATAACTGTTAAGGTATATATCAAAAGTATGGCTTATTTGCTTGTAGAAGGCCACACATAAAGTAACCTGGGTGTTAATTTAGCTTAACAGTAGGCCTGAAATGCATTTCTAAATTTTTTTTCAGCTAATGTTTGAATTCGCATTTTGCTTGCACCTTGGAATGTTGCATGTATCTTGCGTACCCAGTGCAGATGGGCAAGGCTTCATTAGTGGAGAGAAAGAGTTATTGTTCCTAGTAGATAGAGAGACCTGGGAAGAAGAAAAGCGATAACGGATGGGGGACGACTTCTTGTGGGAGAAGGAGTTGGCACCAAGGACGTATGAAATATCTCAACGTGTGAACATGGAGGCAGAGAGAGGAAGCTGGAGGATGCTGGAATAATGGAAAAATACTAGTAGAACTGTGGGAGGTGCCTTAATTCAGTGATTGCTTATGTTGTAACGTAGTTAGGGACAGCTGGCACTTCATCTTTAGGACGCCTTGAGGTACAGACCTCCTATTTGGCTTTTGTTGGTTTATGCTACATGACCTCTATTGGAGTACTTCTTTGGAACGCTCTGACACTTTTCCCATCTTTACTTAAACTTATCTTAGACTAGGAGTTCCACTTTAGGATAGTGGAGGCACAGTTGGCGACTTGTAGGAGTTTCTGAAGGAAGTTTTGATGCATTCCAACATGCATTTTTGTCTCCTTATAACCTATGTGGCTGTGATCAAACTAGTCGGGTTTTTTTAATGCTTCATCCTATTTACTTTGTACTTTATTTCCATTATGCTTAGATTGGTGTACATTAATCTGTTTCAGAGTTTGCAATAAACAAACTAACTCGAGTTTAGTTCTCGACCTGAGTTCTTCCATAGCAGTTTGGATACTTTAAAGTTTAGATATTGTGAAGAGGAGTTTTTACTTAACCTCTCATGCTGCACAGCAAGAACCATTAATCAGGCCTTTGAGGAGGACTGGTTCCAGCTTTCTCACTAGCACCATAACTGTAACTGAGAAATGAGCTCTCAGGGACCTTTGGTGCCTTTGGTGATGACAGCTTGCTGGCGGCATCCCAGGTATGCAGTATGCAGGAGACAGCTCAAGGAAGCAGCATGAAGGAGGATACCCAGGGAAATAATATACTGGAGGCACCTCAAAAAGGCATCTGCAGGGGGCAACCCGGGGACACAGCACACAGGAAACATCAGAGGGAGTGAACATGCAGGAGGTAGCCCTAGTGAGCAGCATGCACCAGGCAACTCAGGCATACAGCATGTATCAGGTAAGACAGGTAGACAGCATGCAGGAAGTAACGGAGGAGAGAAAACTGTGACAGCATGTAGGAGGGAAAACAGCATGCAGAAAGTAACAAAACAGAGCAGCATTCGGGAAGGAAAAGAAAAAAGCAACTTGCAAGAAGAAAAAGAAAATAGCACCATTCAGCGAGGTATACAGAAGAGCAAAGTTCAGAAAGAAGCCAAAATGCAACAAGGAAGAAGCAGCCCAAGGCAGAGTGTCAGATAGTCTTAGAGAATGGATACTGCGCCATCCCAAGGTAGAGACAACATTTTTTATGATCTGGCTTGAAAGCATTTATGTCAGAATCACCAGGAAAAGGGCTTAGATTCTGCCCATTTGTTGGGAGCCAGGAGTACATGATTTGATTGAGTTGAAGTTCTGTGTTTCCTCTGCTAGTATTGCACTCTTTTGGCTGATGGCGGGTTTTCTTTCACCTAACATAGCCACTGCCCTAAAACGTGATGATGCGATGGCGTACATTGAAACCCTCTATAATGCTGCATTCCCATTATGTGCGCATCACTCCCTGGTAATGTCCAGTAGAAGCATTCCTAAATTGTATACGTTTTTTTACATATCCTTCTTTGTTAATTTTGGTCTAATGCTCACACCTGTAGTCGATGAGAGGTCCCTCCTTTTCTCTGCTGTTCAGCTGTGCCCTCTTAAAAAGAGGAGGCTGGGCACTGGTCTACAAGTCTTTCCCAGTCACAGAGGTGTTTATTTCAAAGTGGTGAATTGATGCTTTCAAACAGAGGTTGTTATTGGAGTATGCCAGTAAGTTAAAAACATATGTATTTTTCTCCCAGCTCCTTCAGAGAGAAGTGTGTGGCTTCCCTTCATTTACTCAGTTCAATGTTATTGTAGAGGGTATGTACACTTTTACCTTTCCTTGTTTGCTTATAGTGTGGGTGGCTGCTAGCGATTCAACGCACTACAGATGTTGTTGTTGGATATTTATTTGTTCAGTTCCAAAATATTTTTCCTACAAACACTACAAATCCTATTCTCTCTTTTGAACTCTCTGCTATTTACAAGTCACATTATTGCACACAAATTCTCGAGTCCCACTTAAGTTTTACAACACTATTTTCCACCACAGAATTTTTCACCATATGAAATTTAGATTGTGCGAATATACAGTAAACTCTTTCAGATAGTCACTGTGTTCCTGTTTACCGCAGAGGTAATCCAGTTCCTAATATTTTTGCAATGGCTGTTTGTGAGAATTTACATGCTAGATAAAGAAGGGAATGTGCAACTTAGTTTATCGTTTGATGTGCAACCATGGCTCACTGAGATATTTACTGAGTTACTTTTAATAATGCATCAATCTTATTGTTATGGTTTCGTAGCGCAATTGTGAAAGTGAGACACAGTGGTGCATAGGATTCAATCAATCAAGAAATTGTAAAGTGCTGCAAATATCCTGTGAGAGTCTCAAGGCACTGGAGTTGCTGTGGTGCTTGTTTTGTGATGGTTTGTTCAATCGAACACCAGGTCTTGAGTCCTTTCCTGAATTTCTAGAGCAATGGGATGGTCCTGAGGTGCAGGGAAAGGTCGTTCTGGGGTTTGGTCGCCAGCTGTGAGAAGGAGCGTACTCCAATGTTGCTTCAGCAGATCTGGGGGGTGTCTGTGAGGAAGAGTGAGGTAGATCGTAGGTGTCTGGTTGGTTGGTGGAAGGTCAGGAGTTTGCTGTTGTAGGCTGCTCCTTTGTTAAGCAGGGCTTTGTACACATGGGTCATCATCTTGAACTGGCATCTCTTCTGGATCGAGAGCCATTAAAGTTTCCTGAGGTGGGGTGTGATATGGGTACATCTGTGGAGTTTGAGGATGAGTCTGGCCGCTGAGTTTTGTATATTCTGTAGTCTCTTTAGGAGTTGTGTGGTGATTTCTACATTAAGGGGCAGATTTATGTTGCACTTGCGCCACTTTTGCGCAACCGTTGCGTCACTTTTGTGACGCAGCAGCAGCGCAAATCCTGCGCCATGGTGCGGGGTATTTACAATGTGACGCATCTGGGAGATGCGTCACGTTGTAAAGCCCTGCGCCACATGTAGGCGTTCCAGGGCAGTTGGGGGCGTTCCGGCGCAGGAACGCCTCCTAAAAGTGGCTGAGTGAAATCTACAAGATTTCACTCAGTCACTTTTAGGCCCATGCTGCGTCAAAACCCTGCGCCTGCTTGAAGCAGGCGTAAGGATTGACGCAGCATTGTACAGATAGGGCCCCCCAGAACATTGCTGGAGCTGCGTCGCGCTTGCGACGCAACTCCAGCAATGCGGCACTTTTACGGCACAGATGCGTCACGCATCTGTGCCGTTTTTGCCCCATGGTGCGCCGCATTATAAATGCGGCGCATCCATGGTGGCGCAGCTGTGGCGCATAATAGTTGGCGCATCCCTGCTGATATGCAGGGATGCGCCAGTTAACATAAATCTGCCCCAAAGTGTGTTACCATAGTCCAGACTGCTGGTGACGAGGGCCTGTTTGACGATCCTTCTTGTGTTGACTGGGAACCCCCTGACGATCTTGCAGAGCATGTGTAGGGTGTGGAATCAGGTGGATGAGACTGCATTTACCTGTTTCTGCTTGGTAAGCTTGCAGTCCAAGATGATGCTGGGGTTGCGGGTGTGGTCCATCAGGACGGGGGTGGGCCGAGTTCAGCAGGCCACCATGCATCGTGCCATGGAAAGGTGTTGTTTCCAAAGATGAGTACTTACGTCTTGTCTGTGTTGAGCTTGAGACAGTTGTCCTTCAGCCAGTCCGAGATATTCCTCATACATCTGAGGAAGTTAGCTCTAGTGGTGGAGGGCTCTTTTAACAGTGAGATGATGAGCTGGGTGTCATCGCCATTGGAGATGATGTTGAGTCCGTGTGATCTGACGGTGCTTGCCATGGGGGTCATGTACATGTTGAAGATGGAGGGCTGTGGGATGATCCTTGGTGGACGCTGCAGATGATCGTCTTTGGTTTCGAGATGAACGGTGAGAGACAGATTTGCTGGGTTCTTCCAGTGAGGTATGAGGCGATCCATTTAATGGCATATCCCTGGATTCTGATGTGGTGGAGTTTGTTGATCAGGATGGGATGGGAGATGGTGTCAAAGGCTGCTGACAGGTTCTGAAGGATGAGGGCTGCGGTTTTGCCGTGGTCCAGGAGACTCTGATGTCATCAGTGCCCGAGATCAGGGCTGTCCCGTTGCTTTGGTTGTGTCGGAATCCAGATTTAGAGTGATCCAGGAGATTGTTTCTTTCCAGGTGTTTGGTGAGTTGCTGGTTGATTGCCTTCTCAAGAACCTTTGCTGGAAAGAGAAGCAGGGGGATGGGCCAGTAGTTCTTTGGTTCTGCAGGGTCAGAGGATGGTTTCTTCAGGAGGGGCCTCACTTCAGCATGTTTCCAGTCCTCAGGGAAGGAGACTGAGCTGATGGAGGTGTTCAGGACTTTCTTGAGCTGGTCACCAGTCATCTTGCTCCAGAGGTTGAAGATGTCTGTAAGTGCACCCGAGTTGTAAGATGGTCCCAGTGGGTGATCAGGTGTTCAAGGTTTGGGTTTGTGGGTGTGAGCAGATTGATTCTGTCAGCGGCAGTGTGTTGGGGTTTGAAGTTCTCGTAGATAGCAGAGATTTTGTTGTGGAAGAAGTCCGCCAGGGTATCACACAGTTCTTGGGATGAGGTAATGTTGTTCTCGGCAGCTGCGGGCTTGGAGAACTCCTTCATAATGGCAAAGAGCTCACTGCTGCAGTTTGTGATGGCTCCTATGCAGTCTGCTAGGATGCTCTTCTATGATTCTTTCAGGAGGCGGTGGTACTGGTTGAGTGCTGCCTTGAAGGTGGTCTCCTGTGCATTTGCTAGTGTGCCACTTTCTGTCTAGTTGCCGGCAGTTGCGCTTGGTGGATTTCAACTCCGCAGGGAACCAGCTGGCTCTTCTGGCAGGTCCTCCAGATGTGGCTAGTTTGGCAGGGGCGATTGTGTTGGCGCATTTAGTAGTCCACTGGGAGAAGTTCTTCGCAGCCTGTTTTGGGTTGGATGTTGTGTCTGGTAAGTATGCATTTTGAGCCTTGTTCCTCTGGTCTTCAGATACTCAAAATTCTCTTAAACAAGACCAAAGGTTTGTGGATTTTGGATGGGGGATCTATTTAATCTTCCAGGTGTGCTTGGTTCGGGGATGTGAATGAGACTGACTGTGTGGGTCCAATTCACAAATCATGTACTATGGGTGTGTCATACTCCAGACTTAGCAATGACTTACACCTGGATAGTTCAGGCCTGATTCCCAAAACCTTTTATGTGGGTAGGTTCATCTTATTCCTGCCTTAGGTTTTATTACTTGTGTATCTCTAGAAGTATGACATGATTAATCATGAATCCTATGAGAAAATTTGTATTACACCTGTAAATTGGCAACAGTAATTGAAGGTTACTAAGTGACTCCATGTCGTTGCTAGCAACATGTTCAACCCTTTCCTTCTTTTACAATTATTTTTTTCTTCAGACATATTAGCCAAACTGGCTCAAGAAACGTTAGGGACTGGAAAACTGTGTCCCCGAAGACAAGGGAGTCATCGGGGAGCCTTAAACTTCATTACTTTCTAGACAAAATCCATATTAGTTAAACTAATAAATAAATAAGGTATAAATATGCAAAAAAAGTAATGCTTTAGTGCTTAAATTAGTAACATTTACTGTTTTTTGGGAAGCAGTGAATGCAGTTTTCACTCACTGTAATGCTTACTGCATGGTCTCATCTTCTAATGTACTAATGAGCATGTATTGATACTCTTATGATGGTGGTGAATCTAGCAAGCGTATGTCTAAATATATTCTTGAAACAGCCTTCTTATTTTACGCCTGTCCCCATTCCTTTCATATGATGGCTTCAGCTCCTTTGCCATTGGCTCTGATTGTGGGAATATTAGTTAAACCTGCAGGATCCGTTGTGTTGAAAGGACTTGGGTAATCAGGAGCGGATATTTTTCAACGGTTATTAGGTCTCGCCTATGCAGCGCGCATGTGCTGCGCTGCATAGGAAAAAGACCTATAGAAATAGCTTTGGCTTTCTGGTGATTCCCTTGCGGGAGCGAGCTTTGGCAACATATGTTTGCTCGCTCCCGCAAGGGAATCGCTGTGTGTTCTCTCGCACTCCCCTCACCCCTCCCACTTGTTAGCCCAGAGCAGCGGGACGCTGCAGCTGCATTTGCGGCCGTGCTTGTTGTACGAAGTCTCTGCTTTCGTGTAAAGTTAAATTGCATTCCTAAAGTTTCAATTTCCTGCTGTTCGAAATGCCAAAAAGGGGCTAGCTCAAGCCTAAAAACAAAGCTGTTTATTTAGTGTTTACAAGCCTGAACACATCTTTACACCGCTAGCGCCTCAGGCTGCAATCTGCTTCGCTCAAATAGATATGGAATGACCCCGACCTAGATTACGTTCCCCTTTAATTAAAACAATGTGTGTTCTTGCCGTCTTGCCATTTAAACATTTATCCAGTCCAAATTTTTATTGCGAATTCAGGTTGGATTAGCATTCATGATTGGAGCGCACTCAGCTTTGAATTTGAGACATTATGACATTTGACGAAGTTTACAGGAGAAATTTGCAGAATGCGCAATTGAGCATGATGGGGAGCATTTCATAGTGGGGGCAAGTAACTGATGCCCAGGCCATGTGGTACTTTAAAATTTGGGACCGCGTAGGAGACAGGGCCCTACCCCTGCCTATTCCGGTATTAGCGAACCGCGAATGGCCAATGCGGTATGTACAAGTGCTTTGCATAACATTTCATCGATAAATGCACTATGTATACAATGTTACACATTGACTTTGTGGGTTCCATCTTGGAGCGGTGGCCATCTTATGGTTGCCCTCACATAGGCTACACATCAAGGACAAACACCGGCCTTTAGAACACATGTGCCTTCTATTGACTTCTCTGTGACCTATGCGATTTGGCTCCACCGCCCCAGGTCAGTCCGGTCCCACGAGCTCCCCGTCCTACGGCCACCTGTGATTAGCATCAGGGTTTGACACACCATAAAGCCTTTTCATCCCACACAAGCCTCCGGCTAATCTCTTTCACACCTGACTCTTCCTGCTTTATGGCTTGTTTTACAAACAGGAGATGCCCGTGTTTATTGGGGCCTGTTGATATCTGATGTGGGATCTGAGCCTCGCTGGGTAAATAATTGTGGGCTGGCTTAACTGGAATGTGGGATGGTCATCATGACTCTGCCTTTTCGTTTGTAATGAATACATGTGAATGACCATATCGTAAAATGAGGAATGTGTGCCTGAAGCATGATATTTTGTATATAAGGAGAAGGCCGTCTCTGTAAGTTTAAGCAGTCTCCTGAGAACATACATTGTGTTGTACTTCTCGGATACCTGTAATTGGTCTGCAGCCAATAAATCGATCTTTGACTTCACCTAGAAGACTCTGTGTTTCTGTGGGGCTGAAACAGGAAGAACTCGAAGTCTTAGGGTGTGTTCCCCTGCACCGCTGGGTTCTAAAAACCCAGTACTTCAGTTTGCGCCCAACTCGGGGCGATTTCAGCGGTACCGGTCCAAGCCAGAGGTTCGTGAGGAGCTTCGTGTGGAAATTCCGGAGGAAGGCCGCCACTTCATCGACCCCTGCATGTCGACGTGGTCCGAAAGTCTTTTCTGCGAGGTTCTCCGCGTCCCGACGGCTACGAAGGACTGCTGCCCTGATTAATCGCCCTGTTTTGGACCCTTGACGATTTGGTAGAGCGAAACAATCGAGAGAGTCTTCTGGTGACGCCAAGGATCATCGATATTCAGTTAAGTATAAGTGTGGAGCGTCTCCCAGTTTGTTTTGGTATCCTTCGGGAATTTGGTATTCTTCGGGATCGCTTTGATTTGGAACTTGCAAGTGCCAAAGCCAGAGGACTCGTGTATTCACGAGACTATCGTATTCGATAATCCTTTGAAGTTTGAAACTAGACTAGTGAGCGAAGATGCCTGGTTCTAGTGTATTTGGAAGATTGTTTTGTTTGGGTTGTAGAAGGGATTCCCAATTAGAGGACTCATGTCCGGTTCCTCCAATTGGAACTCCAACTTATGAGCTTTATGCAAAACATGGCGTGGGCCCCATTGTATATAATGAAGTATGGATCCGATACACCAGAAAGGACGGTGTTTTAAAATGGCCCCAAAATGGTAGTTTCGATACAGATATCTTAGATAATTTGGAAGTTAAATTGTTTAAAAAGAAAGCCCGGCCGGCGATGTTTGATTCTTTCCGCCTGTGGCGAAAGGAAGCCAAACAGAAGGAAATTAAGCTAGCAAAAAGGAATAAGAGAGAAAAAGGTATATCAATGGTGCAAGCAGCTGTGCAATTTAAAGATAATGAGGAGGAACAAATGAATGAGCAATTACATAGACAGCGCAAACTAGGGACCGATAAATGTTACCCAGTTTTGTCACCCCTTGTGCAAGATGAGACAAAAGAGAAAGAAAAGGATTCCCTAATGTCCCATTTGCTAAGTTCGCCACCCCCGTATGCACAAAATGCCACAGCGCCTCCACAGCTTGTGAATGTGCAGCCTCTAGTTAATGTGCCGCAAGCCTTCCCACAGCCGCCAGCTCCCCCTCAGCTGGCTCCTATCCCTACAGTGCAGCCCTCTCAAGGGCCGCCAATTTTGTACCTGTTGCCCCTGCGCTTCCTGCGACTTTGCCTAGTACATCAGCTGCCTCCCCTGGCGCTTTTCCCTACACTACCCAGGTACCTGTATCTGCATCCGCTTTTCTTCCCTCTGTCTTTTCCCCCGTTTTTGCCTCAACCTCTCCTTCAGCGCGACAACGACTAGCTAATGTAGTTACTAGTTTAATGTCGCCTCTCTTTGGGTCATCTAGTATGACCCCTGGTTTACAACGTAAGCAGTTGCGTAGTCAGCTGCCTGGTCCTGAAGAGAAAGAGGTGTTAGATCATCTGGCGCGTAGGTGGATTGGTTTCCCTTCACTCTATGAGGTGGAATCAGTTGTTAACGTTTTTCACCAATGGGATGCCCCGAAACAGAGGTATGTGTTTGACAAAATGTGTGAAGTCCTCTCTGAGGAATTGGAGGATCATGGTTCAAACCCAATCCCGCAAGAATTGTGTCGAGTGCGATTTGATTTTGAAACAGGTACAATTGTGGGTCCCGATGTAGATAGAGCAGTCGCGACTTTACTGTCCTTCAGGAATGGAGATTGTCAACAATCATTGTTCGAACAGGAATTCCCTGTGGGGAAGAAGGTAAAAGCGCGCCAATATCCGATGCGTGAGGTTCCCCCAGTTTGGAGACCTGCTGATCCAAATGCTGCTCCACCTGTCTTAGCACATTTTCAGCGTGTTTGGGTACATGTCCCATGGAAGCGTTCTGAGGTTTTAGCGCTTAAGCAGACATTGCCTGACCCCCGTAAAAACCCTGCAGGATATTATAAGGAGTTATCACAAACTGCAGACTCATGTGTCAGGAATCTGGCTGACATAGATATGTTGTTCGGGAATGTGGTTCCACAGCCTTTATGGGGATCCATTCGTAATACGGATCATGCTGCAGAACTAGGGGGCACATGGGCTAATATCGTTGCTGCAGACACTAGACAAGTTGGTGGCGCGAAGCCTGACCCTTTGGTAGCCGACCTCCCTGGTAGAATTATTACATACATGAAAACTTTAATGCCCGCGATGCGCGTGAATTGGGATAAACCATCTGCATGCAAGCAGAAGAAAGATGAAACGGTGTCCGATTTCTTTACAAGGTTTGAAGAAACGTTTATCGACCACAGTGGTCAAGACATGAGTACTGAAGGTGGCCAACGGTTATTTGTGGATAAATTTGTGCAGAATCTACTTCCCGAGTTGTGTAAGAAATTAAAAGATTCAGAGAGTTCTTGGGCTGTTTCCTCTTCAGCGCAAATACTGGCTACTGCACAGTATTACGAAAATAGAGATAAAGACGAGAAGGATAGAACAGACAAGAAAACGAAAGAACTGAAAACGAAGGTCCTTTTACAGCAGGCTTATCCGCCACGTGGACGACAGAATAATTATAGGCAAACCCAAGGTATCTATCAGCAACCCCAACAGTTTCAGAATAACCAGCAAATGAATGGGTATTATCAACCACGTATCCCTATAGGTCCCAATCAATGTTCATATTGCAGAGAGGAAGGTCATTTTAAGTATAGTTGTCCTAAATTAATGCAGCGTACTAATAATGCGTATGGCGCAAGAGGTAGAGGTGGTCAGCAAGCTCCTAGAGGTAGAGGGCGTGGAAATGCTCCCCAGAACGCGCGTCCTCTTCCGCCTCAAAATATGATAAATAGCTTTGATCAGCAAGCCAATGCAAATGGTAATACAGCTCAGTACTATAATAATGATTATTATGCAGAAGACGACAATGTGGAAGGTAATGATTACTAGGACAGCCATAGACAGAGAGAGGGAGTTGTTTCAGTGCCAGTGGATCAGAGTGGACCGTATGTTAAGGTGACGACAGCGGGTGTAACAGAGCCCTTTCTGCTGGATACTGGTGCTGCAAAGAGTTCAATTATGCATTCAAAACTCCCTGGCGCGCCTTTGTCTGGCAAAATGAATGTTTCAGTAGGTTTTTCTGGTGCCCCAGTTAGGAACCCGATTTCTAGTCCTATGACACTTTCTGTTGGACCTTGTGAGTTAAAAGCACCCCTCATCCTAACGACAGGTTGTGGTGAAAATCTGCTAGGATTAGATTTGTTAAAAAGATTGCATGCAATGCTATATTGTTCTCCCTCAGGAGTACAACTTACAGTGGGTAAGGAAGTGATTTCCCCAATATATTTGTCAAAGAATACATTGCCGCCTGAATTGTAATCCCTTCCGGATGTCCTTTGGGCTACTGGTCCCAATGATGTGGGTCTCTTGGAAATACCGCCATACGTGGTCACTTTAAAAGCCAATGTCAGATTGCCACGCATTCCCCAGTACAAGATCTCCAATGAAGGTCAGAAAGCGTTGTTAGCAATTGTCAGCGATTTGATTAAAAAGGGTGTAATTGAGGAGACAAGAGGCAACGTTTGCAATAGTCCTGTTTTACCTGTCTTAAAACGAACGGACCCTTCACAGCCACCTGTTTACAGATTTGTGATTGATCTTAGAGAGGTTAATAAGATTGTTGTGCCACAGTTTCCAGTTGTCCCTGATATAACTGCCTTGTTAACTATGATTCCAGCTTCCGCTGCATGGTTCTCAGTAATCGATTTAAAGAATGCTTTCTTTAGCATCCCAATTGCAGAGGAGAGTAGGGACATTTTTGGCTTCAGTTTAGGAGGTCGAAGCTTCCGTTTTAAACGCGCTCCACAGGGCTACTGTGAAAGTCCTTCAATATACAGTCAGGCTTTAAAAGCGCAGCTTGATGCACTTGTTTTACCTAGTGGCGCTATCCTTATTCAGTACGTTGACGATTTACTAATCGCCGCGGATACTGAAAAGATTTGCAAAGAAGCTACATTGTCATTGTTGCGTCATTTGTCTGCCTTTCATCACAAAGTGTCTCTCTCAAAAATGCAATATTGTCGACAAGAAGTGACCTACTTAGGTCATCTCTTATCGAAGGAGGGAAGGAAACTGACCCCACAAAGAATTCAAGCCATTGCACAATTAAGTGTGCCAAGAACACAGAGAGAAGTGCGTGCTTTCTTGGGCATTACTTCATACTGTAGGCATTGGATACCGAATTTCTCTTTGCTGGCAAAACCTTTGTTAGCATTAACATGTAAAGACACACCGAATCCTGTCCCATGGTCTGAAGAGTGTCAGAAAAGTTTTTGGGAATTGCGTAATGCATTATGTTCAGCTCCTGTGTTGGGTACCCCTGACTATAGTAAGCCTTTTACATTGTATGTTCATGAAAAGGACGGTTGCGCATTATCAGTGTTAACACAGCCTTTTGGCGACAGACCGCGTCCATGCGCATATTTCTCGTCAACCTTGGACCCGGTAGCGAGGGCATTACCAAGTTGTTTGAGAGCTACAGCCGCAGCAGCTATGTCTATTCGACAGTCTGCTGGATTGGTAATGGATAACACATTGATTGTTATGGTTCCACATGCTGTGGACACATTGTTAAACCGGACCAAGACACAGCACTTAACTAGTGCTCGATTGTCAGGATATGAATTGACACTGTTGGCAAACCATATACACATAAAGAGATGCAACACGTTGAATCCAGCTACATTATTGCCAATTCCAGCAGACATAGATGAGATTGAGCAACATGATTGTCTGTTCAGAACAGAAGAAGAGACAAAAGGGAGAATAGATCTTAAAGATACTCCCCTGACTGAGTGTGATGGTACCTTATGGGTGGATGGTTTGTGCTTCAAGCTTCCGAATGGTGATACGACTGCTGCATATGCTATCACGACTTTGCACACGATTGTTGAAACTGCACGTGTGCCACATAATTCGGCTCAAGCAGCAGAATTAATTGCCCTTACAAGAGCATGCGTGTTGTCTGAAGGAATGAAAGTGAACATATATACTGATAGCCAGTACGCCTTTGGCGTGGCTCATAGTTTTGGGCGATTGTGGAAAGAACGTGGATTCCTGACTTCGCATGGAGCTAAAATTCAGAATGGCAAGTTGGTGAATGATCTCCTTGAGTCACTGACCCTACCGTTACAAGTTGCGATTATGAAATGCAGTGCGCACAAGAAAGTCACTGATGATGTTGGTCGTGGTAATGCATTTGCTGACGAAATCGCGAAAGAAACAGCAAAAGATGGGAAGACTCGAATGTATGTTGCAGGCCCTGCAAGATGGGTTGGTGATGTTGGAATGTGTGAAGACACGCTAGAGAGTGTGAAGTCCCTTCAAGCTGAAGCCACAGAGAAAGAGTTGAGCAAGTGGAGAGAAAGTACGGGTAAATTGGATGAGAATGGTTGTTGCGTTGATTTGTCAGAACATCGGCGATGGTTGCTACCTGATGCATATGTGCTTCCAGTGGTTACTATGGCACATGGAATGGCACATATCAGTGTGAAAGGAATCTGTAAGTTGTTGGCTCCAGTATGGCAGAACGCTGGAATTCCCAAGTGTGCAGAGAACGTGGTCAAGAATTGTATGGTATGTTTGAAATACAACCCTGGTAGGGGAACCCCAACTCCAGCTGGTCATTTTGCGCCTCCATCATATCCATTTGAGGTTTTGCAGCTAGATTTTATCCACATGGAAAGGTGCAACAACTTGAAATATGTACTGGTTGTTGTTTGCGCTTTTTCAAAATGGATAGAAGCATATCCCCTAAAAGACAACACTGCTTTGTCCACAGCCAAAGCCCTTGTGAAGGAATTTTTCCCTAGGTTTGGAATGCCAAGAATGGTGTGGAGCGATAATGGGAGTGAATTTGTGGGTCGAGTGATGAAGAATGTGTGTGAGGGGTTAGGGATAAAGCAAAAATTTCACGCTGCAAATCACCCCCAATCAGCTGGATTAGTAGAGTGCTACAACGGCACTCTAAAGCTCAAGCTGGCCAAAATCCAGGCGAGCTCTGGTCTTAAATGGCCTGACGCTCTGCCTTTAGCACTCCTATCCACCAGAATGACCGTGCACTCACGAGTGGGACTTAGCCCATATGAGATCATTTTTGGCCGCCCGGCCAATATATGGGGTGTGCCAAGACCGATAAAATTCAGCGAAATCGAACATCCAGTACTGCTTGACTATCTGTACGAATAGACGGCTAAATTGCGTGTTTTACACCAACAGGTGCATTATACTCTCCCCCAGGCCTCTGAAGCTCCAGGACACCATATCGACCCTGGCACGTGGGTTCTCGTGAAGAACTTTCAGCGAAAGAACAACGATGAGCTCCGTTGGATTGGCCCTCACCTCGTACTTCTATCGACAAGATCAGCGGTTCGAGTAAAAGGGAAAAAGAATTGGATTCACGGCGCCCACTGCAAACGGATCCCTTTGCCCTTATCATATGACCGGTGGGTCCAGGAGGGTATCGCTGATTCTGAAACAGACACTGTACCTCATTTTGTACCATTTAGTGATGCACGCGTAAGAGGCACAACTTCAGAACAAGAAAGTGACGGTATTTTGCAAGAAGCTGTGCCACCGTCAATTCGATTGGACACCACAGAGCCTGAACTCTTGTTTCAAGACCAGACAGTACCTGGCAGAAATCGGTATAACTTGAGACCAAGGCCTATGGACAAATAAAGATTCCCTTCCCTTACTATTTTTTGATATTATAGCTCTCCCATCTGAAGGACTTTCTTGATTTTTGTTTTTCGAACCACCATCCGGGTTCAGCCGCAGGGTCGCGGTGCCAAGACTTTGGGGTACAGGCCGAAGACGTTAGGTCAACGGTTCTGGTTGGTCTAGGGCGT
Organism: Triturus cristatus; assembly: GCF_964204655.1. Classification (NCBI taxonomy): domain Eukaryota; kingdom Metazoa; phylum Chordata; class Amphibia; order Caudata; family Salamandridae; genus Triturus; species Triturus cristatus. Next base: position 22,141,126 of record NC_140584.1, read on the forward strand.
TCCCTGGACTGACAGGCGTACTCCTTAGCAGAAGGTACTCACCCGCCGCGAGCGGCACGATTAGAGGATGGAGTTTTTCAAGATGGAGAGACCCGCTGAGGAAATGAACTTTAAAACGAAAATATGTAAAATAATGAAGAGCAAACGTTTTGTATTTTTATGTCTGTTTATACTATGTAGTATGATGGTGTTTACTGTAGGATTTGTATTCTTCTCCTCTCAAGTGCCATTTGCACCCACTGAACAGCCTATACCTCCTCCTACTGCCTCCTTGCATTCTGTCCACCCTCTGCCTGAACACGAACAAGCTAGACGATCTGAGTTCGTAAACAACTCGTTTATTCAGCTCCTGCACCAGCTAGTTATGAATACAACTAATTGCTGGGTGTGTGGATTAATGCCACATACCATTAATAAGGGTATCCCATATCTAGTGCTGCCGTTTAGCTATAATGGATCGTCATGGGCATTCCAGACCATGTTTCTTTTTGCATTAGATGCCTACTCCCCGCGACAACCGCGTTCCATCAGACCTAGCACCAATAATAAAGCTTTAATGAAAGGAGTTGCCGATATGAGCAGAGATATCGATGCATACTCATCTATTCCCAAGGATGAATTGCGAGCTTATGTAGGGTGGAACGCGACGGGGTATAGTATTAGTCTGGGTGAAAGGCAGCGAAAAATTTCATCCCCAATTTGGGTCGTACCCCACATAGGTCGGTTCTGTTTACAAGGTAATGGTCAGAATCCACGAGCTCAACTGGGGAAAAGTGACTGTACTGAAACGTACACTTTTCCATCACAGTTTTCCCCTGCGTTTTTGGCTGCCAAGGGTACATATTTTGTCTGCAATGACCGAGCATATACATGGTTGCCCCCTGATTTCTCGGGCACATGTTATATTGCAAACTTGCTACCGCCAACATTTACTGCTGCCTCTGATTATCACAAGACCAGAGTTGTGAGAGGCGTGGTTAGTAAGGAGGATACTGCCGGTCAGGAAGCAGGAGATTTCTTCTTGGGTTTCCTGCCGTTTTGGGGACCTATGGTCAATAGTAGGAACCTGAGACAACTGACTCGGGTGGTTGAATCCACGGTTAATGTTACGGCTGGTGCCCTTGGCAATTTGACAGCTGAGCTCAAAGCGGATCGCCTCATGACTTTGCAGAACCGTATGGTTCTAGACGTCATACTTGCAGACCGCGGTGGGGTATGTAAGGTTATCCAATCTAGCTGTTGCATTTTCATACCAGATAACGCTCCAACAGTTTATCAAGCCATCTCCAAACTACATAAAATATCTGAATCTATTCACGTGGAAAAAGGAGATTGGTCACTGATGGGGTGGTTCTGGGAACTGATATCTGCCTGGGGTTGGAAGATTCTGATGGTCATTGGAATGATCTTAGCCATTCTTTTCCTGTTCTGTCTGTGTATACAGTGTGCTCCTGCAATATATGGCCTCTGTGCTACATTATGTGTAAGGAAACCTGTATCGAGGGACGAGCTAAGTAATAGGATGATGCTACAGCAACATCTCCATGACTTTATGGATATAGACCTGGACTCGGATTAATATGAGTATAGGTATTGCCTATGTAAGGGCAAAAGGAGGGTCTGTGGTACTTTAAAATTTGGGACCGCGTAGGAGACAGGGCCCTACCCCTGCCTATTCCGGTATTAGCGAACCGCGAATGGCCAATGCGGTATGTACAAGTGCTTTGCATAACATTTCATCGATAAATGCACTATGTATACAATGTTACACATTGACTTCATGGGTTCCATCTTGGAGCGGTGGCTATCTTATGGTTGCCCTCACATAGGCTACACATCAAGGACAAACACCGGCCTTTAGAACACATGTGCCTTCTATTGACTTCTCTGTGACCTATGCGATTTGGCTCCACCGCCCCAGGTCAGTCCGGTCCCACGAGCTCCCCGTCCTACGGCCACCTGTGATTAGCATCAGGGTTTGACACACCATAAAGCCTTTTCATCCCACACAAGCCTCCGGCTAATCTCTTTCACACCTGACTCTTCCTGCTTTATGGCTTGTTTTACAAACAGGAGATGCCCGTGTTTATTGGGGCCTGTTGATATCTGATGTGGGATCTGAGCCTCGCTGGGTAAATAATTGTGGGCTGGCTTAACTGGAATGTGGGATGGTCATCATGACTCTGCCTTTTCGTTTGTAATGAATACATGTGAATGACCATATCGTAAAACGAGGAATGTGTGCCTGAAGCATGATATTTTGTATATAAGGAGAAGGCCGTCTCTGTAAGTTTAAGCAGTCTCCTGAGAACATACATTGTGTTGTACTTCTCGGATACCTGTAATTGGTCTGCAGCCAATAAATCGATCTTTGACTTCACCTAGAAGACTCTGTGTTTCTGTGGGACGAACTCGAAGTCTTAGGGTGTGTTCCCCTGCACCGCTGGGTTCTAAAAACCCAGTACTTCAGCCAGCTCCATAGTCTTAGAGTTCGACACTAAGTGGTAGGAAGGAAATAGGAAAACATAAAATAACTTAGTTTGTCGGCATGCTCGTTAAGCATGTTTCTCTTAAAAGGAACGTCTGAGCATGCACACATAAAGCAGCCCTTTCGGCCTAAATGAATGTCTCCCTCCATTCAGAATCAGAGGTTGTGCTGCACACCGTGCAGGAGACATGAGTGTAAAAGGAAGGAAAGAGTCGCAGTGCATGCCATCATTTTTTTACATGCCTATTTCCTTTTGGTAGAGCGTTAAGTGGGGCGAATTTGAAACAGGTCCCTAAAAGGCTCTATTTGCAACCTGAATCAACATTGCTTAGATATATTTTCTTTTTCCAGCTGCTGTTTTTCTGTAGTTTTTCATGCAACATACAGCTTTTGTGTAGTGGATATTTTGTACTAAATCGCATCCAGGTGTCTGGTGGAAGCTGTAGAGTGGAGACTGAATGCAGCGTGAGGTTCTAATGGTGCCTGTCAGTAGGTGATAAAGGTGTTCAGATTACTTGCACATCCAGTTATTGGCCTCTCTGCAGAGCAATGGTCACATACATGCAGATTGTACATTGTAGAAGGTTTGAAGGAAATATGCAGCTGTAGCATTATGGACAGTGCCAAAAGAAAACACAATGCAGTGCCAGCAGGTGAGCGGGTGGATTGTGTAATTGGGGGGATAGCGACGTGAAGATGATATAAGTAAGCACACACAATGAAAATGGAGTGAAAAGATGTTGCTGAAGAGGAAAGAGATGCTATGTGAGATATGCGGAGGAAGGATTTCAAAAAGACGTGGGGAGAAAAAAGTTGTGCATGTGTAATTACAGTGCAGAAGAAAGTGGAGAATGTGAATGATTAAGACACTCAGAAGACCACTGCCCTCTCCACAGACATTAATAATGCTTAATCCACAGTTATATTTTATGAATTGAAATATTTTCAATACTAATTATTCACAACTGTTGCTGTTACTCATTTTTTGATGGTGCTGACAAGCATTTGCAAAGCCAATAGGTCTTGCTTGTTTCAGCCGTAGGCCCATTGTTGTGTTATATGTATGGATGCAATGAAAGAAAACTCACAGAGAACCCCTCAAATACTGGGCAGGTCACTGGCTGTGTGAAGCACAGGATTTTAGGATTTTTTTTTATCCATGCCCCTAAGTACATTGTCATGTTGGAAAGGATCCCTAGTTATACTTCTTCAGCCGTACACCTTTTACATGGCCTGATGAGGGCAGGAGACCTTTTTCAGGCAGAGACCTTGCTGACAATAGACAAGATGTGCGACCCCCTTCCCCCGACGGCACTAGATATGGTGCTATATTATCAATTAAAGACCTTTTTTTCCCACATATCCCACCCCCCCACAAAAAGTACATGCACTCGAAAACATATTGAAAAATGATACTGTTAAGAAATTAATATCGAGGGGCGTGGCTTGACCGCCGAAGTGTCATGGCGGATCCTGTTTGAGCTCCGCTACGTCGCGGGACTCGGAACCCTATTTCCTCCTGTATTCAAGCAGATTTTCTCTCCGTGGGGACTGTCCTGTTGTTAGGATGCTGCGGTGAGTCCGCTGGCTGCTTTTGTTTGCCGCAACCCACTGCTTCAACGGTTTTCACCGTAGCGGCGTTTCTCTCTCCTCAGAGATGAGAGCGGCCGCCATTTTGATGCGTTTCCTCACGGCGCTCGCATCCCCCTCACGAATTGTTATCAACCTAGGCTGTCCTCTGCTATGTACCTATTCTGTGCCCCTAATATGAGCTACTCCAAATACGGGGCATGATTACTGGCATGTCAGCGTTTTCTGCTACAACAATGCATTGCCTTGCCATATGTTGCGGATTATGTGCTTCTCCTCTCCTGCGCTGGACAGCTTGACCTACTATCCCTAATTGCCTCTACTTCTGTGAGGTGATTTCTACATACCGCTGCTGGGCTACTTTCAAGTTCGATATGGCTCTATTGGTTTCTATGACTGTGTCCATCCTGGGATAGATTTTATCTTCCTGGAATTGCGGACTACATCCATATTCAACTAGCTCTTCTTGATTTGACGTAATATCCCGGTTGGTGTGGTGTGTCCTCGTTGCTCCAGTACTGTGCCGTCAAGCTCTTTCATCTCCTTGGTGATTTTTATACCCTTGGGTGTCCGCCTTTCTGTTTCTAAAAGATGGCTAGTGATTCCCATGTGTCCAGGCCATCGGTCTCTGGTACGAAACCGAAAAGGCACAAAAACGATCCACCTTCACCAATCCTTTCATCACAGAACCCTGTTCTGGACTCCATTCTGGATGAGGTCCGTGGCCTTCAGCCTTTCATGTCCGCTACCAACGACAGGCTCAAACAAATTGAGGAACGATGGATGGTTATGGAAAGTAAAGTATTAGACCTTGAGCAACGGGTTAGTAACATTCAAGATGTCTCTGTAAAGATTCCTTCCCTCGAGCAAGAAATTCTCAAACTAAAACTCCACACAGAGGATCTTGAAAATCGAAATCGTAGAAATAACCTACGCCTTTTTGGCCTGCCGGAAAATGTTGAGGGGGTTGACCTTGTCTCATTCCTACAAAAATTTCTGCCTGAGCTTCTTGATCTTCAGTCCACATCCAATCCCCTCAACATTCAAAGAGCGCACCGGTTGGGTCGCCTTCAACCATCATCCAACAAACCTCGAGGGATCATAATGTTGTTCCTGGAATTCACAGAGCTTATGCAGGTTTTGAAGGCTGTGAGAATCAAGCGTCGTCTTATTTGGTCTGGCCATAACATTTATATATCTCAAGATGTCTCTACTGCTACTAACGCCAGACGCAAGGAATTCCTCGCTCTTCGACCTCAGCTTCGTCAGCTTAATATTCAATATGGAATTCTTCATCCCTGCCTTTGCAAGATAACTCATGATGGTCGCACACGTTCCTTTGAGGATCCGGAGAAGCTCAAACTTTTTCTTCATAATTTCTCCTCACATGGCATGGCTACTGGTTCTTAAACTTTGGTCATAATGTTGGAATTGTTCCTTTTTTAACTGTTCTGGTTGACTTATTTGTTTCACCCCATTGAGTTTCTGTCTCTCTGTTTGCCTATTGGGCCCATCGCCCATTTATTATTCTCTGCGTCTGCTTTCTATGTATCCGCGTCCTTCGGTGTCACCTCGTTCTCCGCTCTCAGGTTTTCCTTCTTTTTACAGGTCTGGATGTCTTTCCTTGATCTGTTTACTTTTCTCTATTTCTCCCTTTTACTTTTCTCTCCTCCTTCTCTCCTTCTCTCTTTCCTTTCTTTTCCTTCCCTCTATTTCCTCTCAGTTTCACCCTTGTTTTCATGTATAGACTTATCTCTTAAGATTTGGTCATTTTTCTTACTCATTGTAAAATGTCCTTCCTATTTTTATCTTGTCCATTCTGCAGTTTTGTGGCCCTATTACTGTTCGTTCCCCTGCATCCAGAAGTATGGTTAATGTCGTCTCGTGGAATGTTCGTGGTCTGGGTCACCCCGTCAAGCGTCAGAAGGTACTGTCTCACCTTGCTAAACTTAACGCCCAAGTTGCTTTTTTACAGGAAACCCACTGCAATGATAAAGAATCACTTAAGCTTAAACGCCAATGGGTAAATCAGATTGTCTTCTCTCCTGCTATTGATCGTCATGGTGGTGTCGCTATTTTATTTCACAGGTCTATTAATGCACAGATTATATCATCTGAGTGTGACCCAAATGGTCGGTGGGTACTTGTTGAGGTTCTCATTAATAAAAGACAAGTGACTTTCTTCAATATTTACGGGCCTGTCAAGCCAGACACTGAATTTTGGCAATCTATAAAATTGAAACTATTGTCAATTTCCACTTCTGACATTGTGGTTGGGGGTGATTTTAACAATTGGTTGGACCCGTTCACTGATAGGCAATCCAAGTGCAAATTCAAACCTGACAAAACCCACAAATCATTTCAAACAGCCATCTCTTCTCGCCCACTTTTTGACACCTGGAAAACATGTAACCCTGATTCCTCCGAATTTACTTTCTTCTCACCTGTACATCATACCAGGTCCCGTATTGATTATATTCTTGTATCCAAACCACTGTTACCATGTCTACAATCCTCTGACATTGGGTCTATCTTTATATCAGATCATGCCCCTGTCTCCACTCATATTGACTTATCTCTTACTACTTGCAAACAGGGCAGATGGCGGTTCAATAATTTCCTTTTATCAGACCCTACTTTTATTTCAGAAGCGACCTCTTTTATTAAGGAATTTTTTTCTTTCAATCATTCTTCAGATACCTCCCTACATAACAATTGGGATGCTTTTAAAGCATCTTTCAGAGCCTTTACTATTGCCTACTCCTCCAAGAAGAAGAAGCTGCTACGCATTAAATATAAAGACACTTTAGCCCACATAAAATCATTAGAACACACGTATTATTCCTCCAAATCTCCCTCATCACTTCAAGACTTAATCAATGCTAAATCCGCCCTGAATAAAATAGTAACAAACGATGCTTGCAATGTTCTCCTCAAGATTAAGTCAAAATATCACGGGGGCCAAAATAAAGCTGGGAAACTGCTAGCAAATTATCTAAAAATCAAATCGGAACGTAAAGCCATTGGCCCCATTCACTCAGAAATGGATGATTCTCTCCTCTCGTCCGACGCTGATATTGCTGCCACATTTCAATCATATTACAATCTCTTATACACGGACACTACCAAGCCCTCTGAAGAAGATTTCGCCTCTTTTTTCCGAGATATACCTAAACCCAATCTTTCCCAAGATAATTTCCAATCCCTTGAAGAAGATATTTCCCTAGCAGAATTAATTGATGCTCTCAAAGCTCTGAAGAAAGCAAAAGCACCTGGCCCTGATGGCTTTTCAATTGAACTGTTTTCTGCTTTCTCTTCAATCTTTGCGCCTAAATTATTGGAACTTTTCAACTCTTTTATTTCTAGCTCCCATGCTGAAGGTTCCTTTCTGGAAGCCCTTATCATTGTGATTCCCAAACCTGACAAAGATCCCTCCTATTGTAAAAACTTCCGTCCCATTTCACTCATTAATTACGATTGTAAAATTTTTGCAAAAATATTGGCCTCTCGTTTAGAAAAAATTGTCCCTTTGCTCATAAATCCAGACCAAGTTGGTTTTGTTAAAGGCCGTTTAGCCTCGGATAATGCCAGAATGTTTTCCAATGTCCTTGCTCTTAGCAAAAACTATCCTTCCCCCCTAGCTGCTGTATCCCTGGACGCTGAAAAGGCCTTTGACCGTGTCAATTGGGAATTTTTAATTCATACTTTGAGATGGTTTGGTTTTGGGCCGAAGTTTATTTCATATGTTAAATTGTTATACACCAACCCTAAAGCATGTATTTTTGTCAATGGTCTTTTTTCCCCTTATTTTTCCCTTCAAAGAGGTACTCGTCAGGGCTGCCCTCTCTCACCATTACTTTTCCTGTTTTGTTTGGAACCATTTTTGGAACGTATCAGAAATAACCCTCTCATTAATGGTTTTCATTTTAAATCTCACCAAATTAAGTTGTCTGCATATGCTGATGATGTTCTTATTTATATGTCTAACCCAGTTTCTTCCCTACCCCCCTTTCTGAAGGAAATCGCTTCATATGCTAAGGTTTCAGGCTACAAATTGAACTTCTCTAAAACGGAGATTTTACCCTTAAATCCCTCATGTTATCAATATATGTTTGAATCATCTAGTTTCACATGGTGTCCTCAAAAAATTAAGTATCTCGGCATTTGGTTTTCCTCTAATATTCGTGATACATTATCTAATAATTTCTCTGCCTTAAAACTTAAAATCAGTAATTTGTTAAATCTCTGGTCCCCCTTGTTCCTTTCTTGGTGGGGTAGACTCGATACAATTAAAATGATGATTGTCCCTCAGATACTGTTTATTCTATCTATGTTACCTTTTAAAATTCCTAAATATTATTTTTCCCAGATTAATTCGTTATGCTCCAAATTTATATGGAATAACAAACATGCACGTATCTCGTTGTCTAAATTGATTCGACCTAAGAATGAAGGGGGGGTGCGATTTCCTGATTTTATTTTATACCATAATGCATTTTTGATTCGTCAATTTTTTGCCTTATCCAAAGACTATGGGGTCCTTCCTCAACCTCCGTGGGTTAAAGTTGAATGCTCATTGTTAAATGACTTTTCAATACGAGATGTTGTTCACATGTCTAACTGTACTTTTATTTCCAAATATCCTATTTTGAAAAATTCTCAAGTTTTGTTAAACTCATTGTTTTGTAAGGAATTGAATCCCTATCAATCCTTGCTAGCGTCATCAATTTGGTTTAACAAGTTCATCAAATTTCGCCACAAATCTTTCTACTACAAACAATGGAAAGAAAAGGGCATTATTTATGTTCATCAACTGATTGTTAATAATGTGCTTCTCTCTTTCCCTCAATTGCAAGAATCTTTTCACCTCCCTGACTCCTGTATCCAGCAATATGATACTTTAGCTCCAATACTTCAGGGGTGCCTCCAGAAATTCCTCCCGCTTCCACTACCTTCTCCCCCTCCTCCTGTCCCCTCACTATTTCAAATTTCTCCTGATGTTACTCCTAGTGCTTCCTTTATCTACAAATCTTTATCTACGCCTATCTGTACACGGATTAAATCTAAGGTGGAACTGGAGTGGGAGCATGACCTCTCTGTGTCCCTATCGGTATCTCAATGGGATAAGTTTTGGCAGAAATTATTTAAGACCTCCAAAGCTGCTCATATCACACAGTCCTTATTTTTCATTTATAATAGAGTCGTTATCACTCCCCTTGTGTTACATAAATTTAACCACTCTGTTACATCAACTTGTTGGTCCTGTTCTAATGCTGAAGGGTCTTTAGCACATTTATTATTCTACTGTCCTAAGGTTTTTACTTTTTGGAATGATATATGGTCAAAATGTTCTTTGATTTTTTCTTACAATGTACACCTTAATATTCAGAATGTATTTTTAGGCACTGTGGCACCGGACCTTGATCTAATGCCTCCTGTTTCACCATTACTGAATTTGTTTCTTGCTGCTGCTTTTAAAGTTATACTCTCTTGTTGGAAGGACAACTCAAAATTGTCCTTTTTTCATTGGTGGAATTACATATGTGATGAACACAGAATTGCCTCTATTCCTCAATCCTCTATTCATTTACAAATTAAATCTGACCTTCTCTGGCTACCTTTTACTTCTTTTCTGTCATCAACACCATAATTTCTATCTTCTCCTAATATTTCCCTATTGTTCTTTACTTCTCTGTCTTCTCCCCTTTCCTTTCCTTTCATTTCTCTCTTTTTCCTTCCTCTTCTTGTCTCTTTTTCCTCCTCTCTTTTATATGAAAATGATTTACCTACTTTAAATATACTTTCTTTCTTTTTTCTGTTTTCTCTACCTTCCTTATTCACCTAGATTATATTCATCGCGTTAATGTATATCACCCTTGTTTTTATCTTCTGTTTTACTGATTTTTGTAAAATTCTTTATTCTTTGCAATATTTGTTATTACTTGGCTCAGTTCATTCTCTGTAATTCCGTGCATTGCTATCTTCAATAAAAATTATTTAACAAAAAAAAAAAAAGAAATTAATATCGCTGATTTACCGCACGACCCAGCGCTCGGCCCCGGTAGTGACTCCATTGGCCAGTAAAGCGTGGGATGAAGACCCAATCAAGCATTGGCATAGCCAATAGGCCTCGCCTTTGGGACCTTATAAGTATTTAGTTCTGCAGCACAATATCCTTACTGCAACAACATTAACCGTTGCATGGCTAAACACTTATAAGGTCCCAAAGGCGAGACCTATTGGCTATGCCAATGCTTGTTTTTCCAGTAGCCATTCATACGAAAGTCCACTCGAGAAGTAACTAACCATCTTTACCAAAGAGGAAAACCTACTTCTGTTGCCGAGGATCGTCTTTTGACCAGACTTTCAACAAAGGAACCTTACTATCGAAGTGTGCAGCTGTGTCTAGCCGGTCACAAACCGCGCAAGCAGTAGTTTAATTGCCAAACCTTTCGCTCATCTAGCATTGTTCTTTCTATTCAGTGACATTTTACTTAAATGTACCAGTTTTCGGTTAATAATGTCAGCCAATTATTAACATTTTCTTATATATTTTTATATATTATATCTTATATATTTTTACCACAATGATTACTAGTGATAAAATTAATTAAAACGCCCAAAAATATATGCGACGTATCATGACTCTGCGCCCTCCTGCTAACTAGACATTTGTTTTCACTTGATATTACTGGTGAAACGTTGCGTGTATAGGGTGCCTACCTTCAACAAATTGTCTCCTGGTGCAAAGTCACCTAATTTATAGGTTATTGTCCTTAGGAAAAGCAATGCATATGACTCCTCATCGTCAGTGACACATTGATTTTGCCCCTTGCTTTAATTTAATAATCCTAATGCATTCTGGGAGATGCATTCCAATCAAGTCAATGTTCTTTCTCGGTATATATTTATTTATGTACTCATTTTATTAAGCGCGCAATTCTTCGAGGGTGTGCAGGCACTGATATAAGTCAGTTAAAGATTGCTAACCTACAGAGTGTAACTTGACATTCGAATACTTGACATTGGGGCTTTACAAGTATATTGTTAAAAGGCGAAAAATAATTTGAACTGACATTGAGTGGTTAATACGTAGCTAAGCCAGCTGTAAATCGACATCTATAGGTCTGTTTGTGGACCAACAGGATTGCTTGCGAGTGTGCCACATTTTTAAGGAGTCACAGGGCAGTCAGAGGTTATTGGGCTCAGCTTGTGACGATCCGAGCCTTTTACCAATGGTGCCCTGGTGCTTTACTCTGCTATTGGACCAACAACTGATCATCGAATGTGCACGTGGCCTTCAGGGTAGACATTCTGAGCAGTCCAAAGATTTCTCACAGAGGTGGTGTGGGATGTAGATGGTAAAGCATTTAAGAGCAATCAGTACCTATTTAGCCAGTGCTTTTGCTTATAAAGAAACAGTGCTTTAGTCACAGCACACGGTAAAATCCTACACACATAAAACGTGTAGCGAGCAGGAATATATAGACGTATGTCTCAAAGGGAGTCTGTATTACTTTGTAATTACTCTTAGGTAACTTCACAGTACTGGTGTGAGAACACAATCAGTGACTTTAAGGGCTGGTAGAGTACAGTCTCCTATGATCTCCCTTTTCGCATAACAAGAATTATACAATAATTAGACTGGGAAAGTAATGCTTGTCTAGCGTTATCATTATAACTGCCTCGATATCAGTAAATGTTATATATGATCCCCACAATCCCTGCATGCACACTTTGCCAGGGGGACTGGTGCATGGTTGTCTCCTGCTTTGTCCTGTCAGTTGAACTGGTGCTCCACTCTACCCATATGCATGCTCACTGAGGAGGGGGCAGTACTTGGTTCTGACCCAGCCTAGTAATTCTTTGTTTGCTATGTTCCCATGAGGATACGGTTTTGCACAAGTGCTCCCCTCCCGTCCCAGGAGGGAGAGGGGCTTCGCAGTCACAGTTGCGCAGAAGCCTCAGTTGCTTGTGTTGGTCAGTAAAGCTGAGATTCTCCTTGGTGGAGTGGGTCTTTCTTGACTCCAAGCCTCTAGCCCGCCACCCAAACAAACAAATAGTATTACTATACAGCAGTGATCTTACTGGGGATGGAACCACCAACATTTGGTCACAGTGCTTTATTGCCAAGCCATCAAAGGTGCTTTCTCTTCTGCTGATGAAGCAGACGATCGCGGTCACAAATTTCTCCAGCACTATTGCACATTTGCTTCTTCTTGGAGTCTCTTCTTCTGAGGCTCTTCCCTCATCTCTGGCTGCTGTTCTGCCACTCTCCACTGCCTCATCAGACACAAATGAAGTGACTTCCAACATACAGATTTTGAAAGCAAGTTTTTTGGGTATGTTGCACATCTCAAAATTGCACTGAAACATCTCTCATTATTCATCTCAAGCATTATATAAAGTAAGTATTTTTTCTTTGCTGCAATAGGCTTTCTTCAATGTTTTAGTATGTATTTAAAATTCTCTTAAATATAAGAAGGTATTATTAGCATACATAATGAAATATGTCAGAGAATTGTCACTGACTCAGAAATTTATAAATCAGGCCACCAGATTTATCGCTCTTGAACCTGCAACCGGTGGGTAAGACCTATGTTTCATGCATTCTGGCACCATGTTAAAGTAAACCCACCCCCTCATTTAGGTCGACATCAAACTACGTAACAGTGGGGGCCTAACACATCTAGATAGTGTTGCTGGTGCACATTTTGAGCCTAGATACTAGTCAGTACTATGGTCCTACCATCCAGAGTCCCCCCCCAGTATTGTGTACTGAACTTCGGGGTCAATGTGTGTGTCCTGAACTATAGAGGGTACCCCTCAGCTGCTATCCATTTCAATGTGCCTCTAGAGTATGATGAAGTAGTACTATACTGCATACCTCAACACTTTCTCCCTAAATTCTGCAATTTCGGTGCCATCATGCATTTCTCTTGCAAGCAGGCAATAAGTATATTGCGCCTCTTGAGAAATGAGAAGTCTCAAAGCCTCTTAGCTGGTGTCGCATGCATTTCTCTTGCAAGCAGGCAATAAGTATATTGCGCCTCTTGAGAAATGAGAAGTCTCAAAGCCTCTTAGCTGGTGTCGTGATAATGTTCCAGGTGACATCCCATCTGATACAGTCCCAGGTCTCTTTCCACTGCGGCCACTCTCCCTCCTTCCAAATTCACATTTGAGGTTCCATGTGTTGTCTGCTCATCTTACATATACACATCCAGTTGTTATGCAGTCCAGCATCTATCACAGGTACTACTAAACTCTCATCCCGAACCTAGGCTTCAAAACTAACCAGACCATTCTGTAATAATATGTAAACAAGGAAATGTACCCTATCCATCTGGATCAAAGTGCCACTCTGTGTCACAGTAAGTTCCTAGATACTGTATTTTGCCCCGGTCCGGGGCACCTCCCGCTTCAATACAGTAGTGCATGTGATGAGTGTGTGGTATCTGAACCTAGATACTCTGGTAAGTCCTGAGTGGCATGTGGAATGTAGTCATTGGAATGGCACCATGGCACTGAGGAGACTGGAATGTTGTTCGTAAAATAAACTGGCAGTTGCTGGGCTATGCTGTTGGGAAATGGATAGGATCTTATAAAATAAACTCAACTTGAACCTCAGACCACCTCAACCATTCCTTGAATTCTCATCCTGCCATGGATACTACACTGGCATAGTCGGCATAGGAACCTCACCGGAAATGACAGGGTCCCAACAAACCACTGCACTGCTTCTAATGAGCTGCCTCACAAAGGACTCCTAACTTCGCCTTGACTTGTGAGTTTATTTTCTTCAATTAATTATGTGATTCGTAAGGAAGAGTTTACTTAAAGACTACCCCTTATTTTGGGAATGGCAAGCAATCTTTAATGATTTCTCTTGTTACATTTACGGCAGTGTTTGACCATTATTGGTTCGATTTGACATCTGAATACACGGGGCACCTATTTTAAACCGTTCGTCCCTTTGAATACATTTCTGAGTGAGGCTTCATCTTAACATGCAGCGGGTGTAGCGGTTGGGCCCTAGTGCCCTCAAGACCACACAAGCCCAAAACTCGTGTACCCTTGGGCTCAAACAGCTTACCTGTTTACAGCAACCTGCACTGCACTGGAACCCGAGGATGTGTGAAGAACGGATGCACGCACTGACGTAAGCGCTAGTCAGGGAGAAGGCTTGTGTGCTAACCCTCTGGTGTCCATGGGTCCCAGTATTCTCCTTTCATTATACCTTCAAAAACGTGCAACTCCCCAGCATCGTGTGCTACTGTGACGTGGGCATTGTTACAAAGGAAGCTAGAACGCTAACCTTTGCCTGTACGTCGAATCCAAAACTCTTCCTGTGCGTGCTTTGTGATGATTTCCTTTGTTCAGACATTGGCAATGAAGTTCAGGGAACTCAATTACGACGCACTGTCCATAGCCTCCTCAAGAGTCTTCATCCTGCCTGTTCAGTGACAGGGTCACTGCTCTTCATCCTGCCTGTTCAGTGGCAGGCACACTGGGTATATCGAAGGTTTATGAAACAACTTTGTGTGTTCAGTGATGGACATACTTGATGGGGGAGTTTGGACACCCCTACGACTTGCTAATTTCTCGCCAGATTGAGGTTTGCTTGCTACCCATTTGTATTTATCATCCTGGAACCCTTCAGTTGCCTGCTCAGTGACAGGCACACTTTCAAATAAAACTTTGGAGAAAAATGGAGGTGGCACCAGGAATGAAGTCACAAATTCATGAATGTGAACTTATTTAAGATAATCCTTTATTCTTCTTCATATAAAACATAAGAGCACACAGGACAACAGCCAACGCCTTTCGTTCCTTTTAACGGAACTTCATCAGGGCAGAATGCTGTCAAAATTATTTTTTAAAGTTTTACTGGTAATATCCAAAGTGAAGATCATCCAATACTGAGCAAAGAGGAATAAGTGTGGAAAGCCTCCCGGACTGTGGGTATGGAACCTCGCATCGTGAGCGTCAATCGCAACGCCTTTTGAAATAAATTGTGCCACACTTATTACTCTTTGTTCAGTATTGGATGATCTTCACTTTGGATATTACCAGTAAAACTTTAAAAAATAATTTGTGACTTCATTCCTGGTGCCACCTCCATTTTTCTCCAAAATTCTCTTCTCGGGTTTCCCAGTGAGATTTATACACAGCAGGTCTTGGAGTCGTCGGGCACAGGAGCTACAAATTTGTGGGACTTTGATACTGATGTGTGCAACATTTGTCGGCTGTGGAATCGTTTGTTTGTCAAGACTTTCAAATAAAACGTTTGGGTTATACTTTGCATTTTGTTTCTGTGCTTTATCGTTGAAGATTAATAAGTGGTCACTACTTCACAAATTTTGTGATGTCATCAGTGATGTCATTGACCATGTGATGTAATATTTGACGTCATCAGCAGTGCATTGCGGGGATGCAAGTTATAGTTAGCTCAACTAACTATAACGGCCAAATTTCTCTGGTTTTGTACAAGTGAAATGCCCAAATACCTATAACGTCCTTGAAACCTGTGTTTTATTCAGTGAATTTCCAAGGTTTTTTAAAAGCTAATTTCTAACTATAACATCCCTGAAACCAATGGTTTTTTCAGTGAATTTCAAAGGTGTTTTAAATGCTAATTACTAACTATAACATCCCTGAAACTTATGTTTTTTTAATAGTGAATACATATATAAATATATCTATCTATCTATATATCTATCTATCTATCTATCTATCTATCTATCTATCTATCTATCTATCTATCTATCTATCTATCTATCTATCTATCTATCTATCTATCTATCTATCTATCTATCTATCTATCTATCTATCTATCTATCTATCTATCTATATATATATCTACATGATGAACAAGGCTTCGGCTGAAACGCGTGTGTGGAATACATTTTTTAAAAACTTTTTGGAAACATCTACTCTGTAACTGGCCTTTCTTCCCGAGAGCGTATCTTACAAAATTTTGTTTCTGGATACTATTAACCGGCACGCTCCGCCAGTATATACGCCACCCTCCTCGGGTCCCAGCATCCCAGAAGGAGTAATTTTGTTGTTCGATATATAATCCAAAATAGTTGCCCCCCAAAAAAGTGCACTCTTCAACAAACACATTTATTCAGGAGGAGCACCTTCGGTAAGTTGCATATAGCAATCCAGTGCCTGACGCGTTTCAGAATAACAATTTCTTTTTCAAAGGCAGCACGCCACAGTAGTCCATTACGTACCAATTTATCCCCATACGTTTCTTTGTTCTCAGGTAAACAAGAGCCTGTGCTGTAAGGCCAGACATAAGAATTCTGGAATCAGTAGTTCCTAATTTTTCCCAAGTGGGTTGACACCATCCTGCGTGCCCAAGATAGTTCCTCTTGCCACCGTAAACACCACCAGAAGTCTCCCCCAGTTGCAATGCTGTACTGGAGGCGCTTGTGGAACACTCCAGAGCTTGCATAATATACTGACAGCCTAAAGGATGTCAATAAGGCTGACCAATTTATCTCAATCCCATGGCTTTCAAACATGAAGTCAGCCTTGGATTAATTAGGCTTTCATGATTTGTAGAACCAACCTAATACATCTGTTTTCTCATCTAAATACGAGCTCAAAATGAAATTCTGGTCCCTTGTGGATGACGAAGTCAGTCACGGCTAAGCTGACAATCGACTACATGTACATCAAGATATGGAGGGGGTGGGAGCTATTCAGGGATGTAGTAACGGTCCCATTGCATAAGAAACTTTATTTCCAGTTTCGTATATGTAACCTACCCCTTAGGTCATTCACAGCAGATCGGAAGGGTTTAGAAGGTAGCACTTGTCGTTCATGTGACCATCAGATGGAAAGTGTTCCACATGTTATGTCTGCTTGCCCAGGCTGTTCATCCACCCAGCATATATGGCTGGCAAAGATATGTAGGTCACTAAGTGTACAGAATCACCAGGATGCCATCCATATTCTTAGATCAGACTCTTCTATACCACAGGTCATCTCTGTTGCAATTGTTTTGGGTGCAATGTGGGTGCTACGCAAGAAATCCCTAGGTCGATCACCTGTCTAATGACTTAACTCTTAGTTTGTCTTATTTGTGACCTTTGAGTTACTTTTTCAATACCCCACTTTCAATAATATGTCTTATTTATTAATATCTGTTTATAACTGCATATAGGCATCTATCCTATATGATTATATGGAAAATTGATCTATTTTTTATTGTTTTGTTTTGCATGTTGCTCTGTCATAAATTGCTCTTTTATGGCCCTGGTGGCCGAAATAAAGAGTTTTTGACTTGATCTGACATCACTGATGACATCTCAAATGACATCACTGATGATATCATCCACTGATTGTGAGTGTTAAACACATACACTAAGGTACTACAAAAGTTAAATTACTATACTTAGTGTACTACTAATCACAGATAATGTTTCTAACATATATTATGTGAGTAGCTATGTGACTGTGTATCCATGTGTGAGTGGATGTCTGAATGGTGGTATAGGTGTGTCAGTGGATATGTGAGTGGCTGTATGGGTGAATACGTGGAAGTACCTGTATAGGTGAATAAGTGGGTGGGTGATTAACTGCATGGGTGAGGGAGTAGATGTGTGACTGGCTGCATTGGTGAGTGAGTGGGTATGTGAGTAGCTGTATAGTTGAGTGAGTGGCTCTATGAGTAGTTGTATGGGTGAGTGACTGGGTATGTGGGTGGCTCAATGGATAAGTGAGTAGGTGTGTAAGTGTCTGTATTGGTGAGTAAGTGAGTGCATGAGTGGCTGTATGGGTGACTGAGTGGCTGTGTGAGTGGCTGTATGGGTCAGTGAGTGGATATGTGAGTGGCTGTATCTGTGACTAAGTGGTTGGCTGTGTGAGTGACAGCATGTGTGAGTGACTGTGTGTGTAGGTGGCAGTATGGGTGACTGAGTGGGTGTTTGATTAACTGATTGGCTGTCTAAGTGGCTGTATTAGAGAGTGGGTGTCTATGCGAATGGCTGTATAGGTGAGTGAGTGACACTGTTCAGAGGCTGTATGGGAGAGTGACTAGGTATGTGAGTGGTTTTATGGGTATAAACGTGGGTGTGTGAGTAGGTATTTGGATGTGTGAGTGACTGTATGGGTGAGTGAGTGGCTGTGTGATAGATGTATGAGAAGTGAGTGGCTATATTGGTGAGCGAGTGGGTGTGTGAGTGGCTCTATTGATCAATGAGTGGGTATGGGAGTAGTTGTATGGGTGTTTGAGTGGGTGTATGAGTTGTTGTGTGGGTGTGTGAATGGATTTGTGATTAGTTCTGTGGACAATGACATCAGTGAAGTCATTTGAGATGACATCAGTGATGTTATTTGAGATGTCATCAGCTCAGGTATCTATAACTGCTGAATTTCATTGGTTTTGTATGAATTAAATCTGAGCATAAAAATAATGTCCTTGTAACCTTTGTTTTTTCAGTGAATTTTGTAAGGTTTTTTTTAATTCAATTTCCTAACTATAACGCCTCTGTAACCTTTGGTTCTTTAGTGAATTTTCAAGGTTTTTTAAAATTTTATTTCCTAACTGTTACCTCTAACTTTTCAGAGTGGGTGTGTGAGTGGCTGCATAGGTCGGTGAGTGGGTTTTGAGTTGCTGGATGGGTCTGTGACTATGTGTGTGAGTGGTTTTGTGGGTGCCTGAGTGGGTGTGTGAGTTGTTGTGTGGGTGTGTGAGTGGGTTTATGAGTGGCTGTATGGGTTTCTGAGATGGTATGTGGGTGGCCATATTGGTCTGTGACTATGTATGGGAATAGCTGTGTGGGTGTGTGAGTAGGTTTGTGAGTGGCATTATGGGTCCGTGAGTGAATGTGTGAGTAGCTGTGTGGGTGTGTACAGTGAGTGAATAAAGGGTGCAGGGCCCCCAATAAGCTCTCAGCAATCTCGCTGTATGGGACTTACTTGTGGTAACAGGAGGGGTTCTTGGCACCAACAATCCTCAGCAAAAAAGTGGACTTTATCTCCTAACTAGTATTGCGCCAGGAGGCGAGTTTGCAGAGTGGTGAAGAAAGGGTGTGGGACCCACAACCAGCTCTCAGCAATCCCACTGTGTGGGACTTACACTGGGATACACTAGGATAGCTATGCGCTCTACAAATGCTGAATAATAATAATAAAAGGAAGGGGTTCTTGGCCCCAAGGACCCTCATCATCCAAGGGGACTTCATCCCCCAACCAGTAGTGCACCAGGAGGCACATTTGCAGAGTGGTGGAGAAAGGGGGGGGCCTCCGACTACCTCACAGCAATCCCACTGTGTGGGACTTACAGGAGTTGACAGGAGGGGTTCTTGGCCTCCAAGGACCCTCAGCATCCAATGGTACTTCATCCCCCAACCAGTAGTGCATCAGGTGGTACTTTGCAGAGTGGTGAAGAGAGGCGGCAAGGCCTCCAACAACCTCTCAGTAATCCCTTATTTTTATTAGACGAGGGGGACACTAGGCCCCCCTTCCGGGCTAATTTTGTCACCGGGGACCCCATCCCCTGGCTATTATACTTTGGGGAGGGTCCCCTCGTGCCTGTCCTTCCTAGGCCACTTTCAGCCCCAGTACCCCATCCCACAGGACCCTTATTCTTGGTGCCCTGGGGCACCCAGTGACCTCTGTTGGGGACCGCAGGGGAACCTCAAGGCTCAGGCAGTCCCTGCCAGCTTCCGCCTACTGCGGGAGCCAGTACTGCTGTGACAGACAGGGGGCTGCTGAAATGTAGTACCCTGTCTGTCAGAGCAAATGTTTTCATCTGTTTCCCTGCACTCATATTTGCATGCAGGGAAACAGATGAAAACTCTGCTTTCTGTAAACCGGAGCTGTTTGACAGATCTAGCTTGCAGAAAGTAGAGTTATGTCCAGCTCCCACCAAGCAAAAGCAAACAGCTACCTTCTGAGAGTGGACACTTTGGGAGGTAGCTGTAGCCAGCCCTGGGGGGTGGCAGTCCCCAGGGCCATCCATGACTTTGCGAGTGGGGCCATGTCGATCCCCTCCAATGTTTATTTAAGCCCCGGGGAGGTGGTGGTCCCCAGTGTTGGTGGTTCGCAACGGACCGCCTTCATTATTTTCTTAGAGCCCCAGCGAGGTGGCAGTCCCTGGGGCTCCAGGGGGGTTCATGCAGCTCCTCGCATTCATTTTAGAGTGGCGGTCCCCAGGGCACAGGCAAGCCCAGCGGACCCGCCCTCACATATATATATCTATATATATTATACTGTACCCTGGGAAGGTGATAGTCCCCAGGTCAGCAGGAGAGCTGTGCGGACCCCCCACATTTATTTTACAATCTTTGGCCTGGGAAGGTGGCCTTCCCGGGAGTGCGGGGAGGCTCATCGGGCACATCCACATATATGTATTATACAATGCCCTGGGGAGGTGGCAGTCCCTGGGACTGCGGGCGTCCGTGCTGGCCCCCGCATTTATTTTATGTTTTGCGCCTGGGAGGTGGCTGTTCCCGGGGAGCAGGCAGGCCCAGCGGAGTCACCCTTGTATATTTTTTCATGATGCTCTGGGGCAGTGGTGATACCAGGGGCTGTGGGGGAAGCCACGCTGGGCCCCCCACATTAAGTTAACTCCACTTGCCCCTTATGATAAGCCGTAGAAGGAGGGCCTTGTGCGCCCCCATCCTTTATATAATTGCTCATGTCCCGGGACCTGGCACACCCGGGGGCTCAACATTACAGGATCGTGGGAGTCTGTGCTTCTTTTGAAAAAAAGAATTCGGCAAGAGTTACTTCCACACCGTTTTTTTTTTGTAATGCTTTTTTTCCCTGGCGGGGTCCCTGCAGGACATTTCCAGGACACCTTGGGTTAAGGGTATTACTATTTTGCCCCCTTCACAGTTTTTAACCATTTGTTGTGGGACTCGGCTCAAACCGAGTCTCACAATCGCTGCCAATACTTCCTGGTTTGAAGTGTTTGCAGCCAATCTCAGCACAAGATTGAGAGGGTTTGCGGAGCCTTCGCAACCATATATGTACACATTTGAATTTCTTTTAATAACTCTGCAACTACTAGACGGATTTATAACAAATAAGAAAAGGGCACTTCCCTGGACCAATATCTATCTTTCTGCTAAATTTGGTGTAATTCTGTTCAGCAGTTTGGGCTGTAGCCATGTTTGTAGTTCCTACGGCAATTAGCATGGGGAAAACACATTTTGGGACCTCCCCTTTTTCTTCGCCCCCACTTGAAGGATCATCATGAAACTTTCAAGACAGCAGCTAAAGTGAGCGCAATACTAGTTTTGGACATTTTCAAGGATTCGTCAAACGACACCAAAGTTATTGACAAATGAAAACACGTTCTTCCCATGGAAACTAGGTCCTAACTATAACGTCCAACTGAGGGGTAACCATTTTACCTTCTTTGCTACTCAGAAAGGAGTTGGTTTGCAGGAGTTCTGACTAGAGATTTGGAATTAAAACAGATGTTACCAAACATAGAACTAAAACTGGAAGAACAGCAAAGAGTGTTTACAGGTATGTTAATTAGGTTGTAGTATATAAAAGTGTATTTAGATAAAACATTGTGAGTGTATGTAAGCTGTAAGAAAATGTGTACCTTCTACAGACTATACTAGAAGGAAAATAGAAGGGAGCTTAGATGAGAATACTAACTAAAAATGCAGTGACCAGGAAAGGAGGAGAAATTGTTATACTGAAAGTATACAAATTTTATTAAGCCAGTATGAATGAATGTGTTTCAAATAAGATGTGAGTGCTTGCTTATTGTATGTTTTATTAGTATGCAACTTTCCTACGCTCACACAGTCAGGCAGGCACTTGCATATCCCGTTACACTCCCACAAAAGCACTTATGTACCCACCACTCACATAGCCAGAGAGTGACTGCTACACTCAGTCACACACCCAGAAAACCATTCACACACCCATTTACTCACATGTACTTCCAAGTTTGAGTACTAGTAGAGCCTGGGTGGACATGCACAAAAGGCAATCTTCCCAACAAGAAGAGTTTGAAGAGGACTTGAAAAGGCAAAAACCCTGATAGTGGTTGACCTCAGAATCAGGGCCCCAAAGGGTAGTGTGTTTCAGGAGGAGGGAGAGGAGTGGAGAAATAAGTGGGTAAAGACTTTAGAGGAGAGAGGAGATCCCCAGAGAGAGACTTCTCTATTAGATATGGTGCAAGAAGTACTGCCTCCTCCAACACCCAGTCCCCTGTAGACCTCAAGGATAGACAGGCTGAATAGGACCTGAGGCCACAGCTGGCCAAGCTGGGCACAGAGGATTAAAAAGGTGAGGATACGTGAACCGTGGAGGAGAAAAGGGTCTGGCTGGAGTGTTAAGGAGGAGCTCTTGAAGGCTAAATAGATGTTAGAGTCAAGCAAACAAACATGTGAGTACCACTACTCTGCCTAGTGCAGATGAAAGAGTTATTATATTCAGAGACTTGGTGCCTGACTTTAAGGAGGGCTTTGATATAGACAGGTTGTGTCTGGCAGAAGAAGTAGCTGTAGTGGTACAGAGGATATCTTAGGTGGATTGTAGAGATGACTTTGAAGTCATATTCGGGGTGATGGGACAGACAACATGCTAGCTCCAGAGAAGAGGAAGCGGTAGAAGTACCCCACTATGAAGAAGGTCCTTGTCAGTAAGTATGAATTAACACCCAGAGGATTGCAGGTTTAAATTCAGTGTTAGAAGCTGTCTGGCTACTACTGGGAATATTTCGTGGGGTAGTTTTCAAATGTTCGTTAAATGTACTGTTGTTTTTGAAGGTGTTTCTAACAGTTCTATACATTTTCTTTTTTTTCAAATTGGACTGAGAAGAAGCAACTTGGGGAACTGTTTCTCCAGACACTTGTTGGAGTTCTTTTAGCTTGTTTATCTGATACAGTTTAATGACATCCCCATAATCTCTTTTGAATGTAGAAAGTGGATACTGTAATGTTCATATATTTTGTTCAGATCTACTTCTATCCACTTTTTCAAACTGTCCACTGATAGACAACATTTCTTACATAATGCAACTTCCATGTTAGAGAACATCTATATCTTTATAGTACATATTATTGTGTTTGAGATATAATGTAGCTTTCTTCACCTTCTTCACATCCTCTAGTTCCTGCCAGATTTTGTTGTTTTTCGTGGGTACACCATTCACTAGACTAACAAGTGGTTTTCCAAATCTGTCTCTATACCCACAGTTTCAATATAGTGTTTCACATCTAAAGGAAAATACACAACTGTACCTTTCAACCATTTCCGAAGCTTAGTGGATGATACCTTCAATGTTAGAGTTTCCTTCTCTGAGAAAGTAATGTAACTGACACCATGGATATTCTGCACAACTCAGGGTTAAACACCAAGCTACTGTTACTCAATTTCACAGCATGTACTTAAGCTCAACATCACGACGATACCAGTACTCATTCGTCCCAATTGTTGCAGAGGTAAAGTAAATAGAAAATAGTGCTGCAAGTACATGGGTGGGGTCCTACTATATCAATCTTATCCTGGCAAATCCTACAAATGCTACTACACTCTCATTTATACATAGGAGCATGTCTATACCTCCCTTGTACCTCTTCACCGATCTCTTCATCTACATTTCTAGAATTAATCTCTTCTTTTCCTATGGTGCTGCTGTTTGTTGTAAAAGTTCAAGTTTCAGTGTGTTTCTGTATTTGTAAATAGTTAAATAAGTTATGTTATGTATGTTTATTAATTATTTGGTTTAAATTGTATTGTAATATGTAAAAATATATACTTGTAAAGTTATAAATATATTTATTATTAAGTTAATAGAAGGGTCACAAACACACTCATACAGGTACTCATAAATGTACTCACGCACCCAGACAGTCATTTCAACATGTACGGTAGTAGGGAAAATGGAGCCACATAAGAAATCTTTACAGCGACAAACATGTGGCATTTCGCACAGTGAGTAATCATCTCACTTAAATATTCACAGGCTGCTGGTATCATGATGACTGCAGCTTGTGAACGTTCTCCCAAGGATGCTATAGTGGTAGAACTTAGTTTCCTGTGCATTATCCAGTTCTACACCCTTTCATGAATTGCTTTTATGTGCTTCCAATTGGAAGTTGTGCCATGTGAATACTTCTTGACAGTGGTGCTAGGTAACGGTTAAGGGTGGGCGGTGCATTCCACTCCGCCAGCCGAGTTTGCAGAGTTTTGCCAACTCTGCGCTCCGCTCAGAGCACAGAGTTCTGCAAAAAAATCTCTGATTGTACCATGTGGTGGAGTTAGTCCCCGCCACCCTCCCCTAGACAGGGAGCTTGACCCCAGTTGCTGGTCCCACTTGTCCCAGGGGCTGCTTTGAAGAGCCCATCCCACACATCTGGCTACAGTGCCTCTGTGGATGGTAGTAAATTTGCAGATTCTTGAAACTGGTAAAATGGGTAACAATTTAAGGTTGTTTATATATACTTGTAAACATGTTCACACTGATTGTATTAATGATAACGTAGAGGTGTACATATATGCATTAATTTGTACATTTTTTGTCAAATCCATGAATTTGTGCTCACTGAGTCATCCCGATCACATGATCGGATGTAAAAACTATAGAGTAGCAGACCGTGTATATTTCTGGACCCGCAAACGTACTGTGGTACATCAAAAATATATATATTTTTTATTTCTTAAGTCTTTATTTCGATTCAACGAATCATAAAAGAAATCATACAAGTACATTTAAATCACACAAATTATCTTAAAGAAAGAAATCTTTCATTAATAATAAAATACACTATAAGCTAGGGGGGATACAATTGCGAATAGGAACATTACAGCATAATCCTAGCCACAGATTAGCAATTTACATTTCATTTCGGCAGGTGAATTCTTCTAATATACCATACTGCTGCTAGGTACTTGCTAATAGCAAAAACAGTAGAAGAAGATAAATCACTTTTCAGCAGCCTATAGGCATCTAAATGTCGTCTAAAGCCCCAATTCCTACAAATAGGAGCGATCCACTTCTTCCTAGATTTAGTGTACATAGGACAAAAAAACATTAAATGAATATCGTCCTCCAGCTCGCTAGAGCATGCAGGGCAATTTTTTAAGGTAGGGGGGTGCCACTTACTAGTGAATGCTCTAACTCGAAGTGCGTTATATCGCCATTGTAGAAATAGTTTTCTCAGGGCGACGGGATTAATATCATTCAGGACGGTTTCCAATCTATAGTGGTCCTTAATGGTTAAAAAAGTGGTGGTCATTGATCCCAAATTCTCATTTGCAAGAGATGCCGAGAGATTAGAATTGTGGTATAGTGCAACAAGTTCTTTACGAGGTATGGTCGCACAGGCCTCTAGGGGTTTTGTCCAGTGGGTCTGTAGGCCCAGCTTGATAAATTCATTTTTGACATAATTCAGCCATGGGATTTTGCCCAGAGCTGGATGAAGGTAGAGTTCCATAAGTTCAGAGCGATAGCTCAGAAGTTCAGGGGTTGTCCAGAGACGCCTCCAAAAAGTTAAAGGCTTCACACCAAGTTCTTCCCTTATCGGTCTCAATCCCATATCGAGCCTCAAGGGAAGTAACGGCGTGCTAGATGGAAGGGCAGACAAGTTCCGTAAGAACTTGTTTTCCGTAGCGGCAATCTCAGGGGCACAATCGTTGCCCCAGAGTTCGCCGCCATAAATCAAAGCCCCACGAGCCTGCATTTTATAAATTTCCAAAGGCGGACCAATCGGATGGGTCATGGATTGGTTCCATAGTTTCAGGATTCCCCCTACCCTTTGGTTTAACTTTAAATTTGATTTTATCTGATGATGGGTCCAGGTCATTTTCTCGTATTTTTTAAATAACATGTATTTATTTACATAAAAAAACTTCTTTTACTTTACATTAAGTTTATATGAGATTTTTATATTTTTAAATGTATAAACAGATAATTTGTAAAAAAAATATCTATAGTAGTAAAACAATTATTTTATTAAATGTTTTTTTAAATAATTTGTAATACAGCTAGTATTAAAAATAGGTCCTACAAATTAACTAAATATGTAAACATTAGAAGGACATAATATTTTGCAAATGCAATTCGAAAAATTTAGAAATTCACTAAAAAAAAAACAACAAGTGTCACGGGGATGTTATAGTTAGGAACTAGAATTTTAAAAAAATGTAGAAATTCACTGAAAAAAAACAAAGGTTATAGGGACGTTCTAGTTGGCTCAACATTCACTCATACAAAACCTTAGAAATTCAGCACTTATAGTTACTTGTGCTAACTATAACTTACACTGCCACAATGCACTGCTTATGACCTCACAAAATACATCACTCATGACATGGTCAGTGAAATCACTGATGACATCTCAAATTACATCACTGATGACATCATCCACAGAAACACTCAAACACCCACTCACACCCCATACAACCTCTCATACGTCCATTCACATACCCACATAAACACTCACATACCCATTAACAACTCCATTCAACTACTCACACACACCCACTCACTCATACAGCCACTAACACGGCCAAATCACCCACCCATACAGCCAGTTACATACCCACTCACTCATCCATAGAGTCACTCACACACCCACTCACTCACCCAAACAGCCACTCACATTAGCATCACCCACCCATAGAGCCACTCATCTATACAGCCAGACACACAGACACTTTCTGTGCAAAACAGCCACTCACACACACTCACTTGCCCATACATCCATTCAAACAGCCACTAACCTACCCATACAGCCACTAACACAACCACTCACCCACCCATAGAGCAACTCACACAGCCACTCAGTCACCAAAACAGCCACTCACACACATCCACACCCATATAGCCACTAAGGAAGACACACTAACTAACCCATACAGCCAATTACACGCAATCACCAATACAGCCACTCACACAGTCACTCACACACACATATTGGAAAACATCAGTCTTTCATCTTTGCTGCCCACTCTGCAGTCCTAGACTGTCCAACAGATTCAGAGCAGGGGCAATAATCATACTGTGAGGACATAAAATACCAGGTATCGAAGAAACAGGTAATCCCCGACATCAGTACAATCCCCTCCCTACCACTGTGTTAGTCATTACCCTGTAGTTCAGATAGAACCATACCTCTATTCCTAGATAAAAATTGGTCATCATGATACAATGGCTGAAATACAGCTTGTTTAGACGCATTCAAAAAATAAATACGAGCCATATATTTATAAAAGAAGCCCAAAGGTAAATTCTTTATTGTATGAGATTGTACCATGCCTGCCCTGGTTTGGGCCAAGATTTCTCCAGCAACCATAGGCCTGTACAAATTGATGACTATACAGACACCTTGGAACTTCCTAGGCACGGTTCCCAACCCCTCAACCCTGCCCACAAAAAGAATTTTCTGGTGGCAATTTGAATCATATTTAACATTGTAGTGGAGCCAGTGTGTCACCTTGTTTTTCAGCTCCAGCATTGACTCTGTCGCTCCAGAGGCCAAGCTTGGTGTACTAGCCAGTACTACCACATACCAGCATGAGGCTGGTGGGAGATTTATCACGGGGAGGGAGACTGGACGAACCTGGTCACTGGATGTAGTCAAGTGATTGTAGTCTCGAGGCAAGGTCATAGTACAGCTATGGGAAGGCCTAGAAAATCTCTGCTCATTTCCATTAATCTGCGCTTCCTTTGCAGCGATCCGATGGCCATTTGAGTAGAAGATAGGTTTGCACTGGGTAACTGCCTTGCATGTCCTGTCCTGCACCCCTGGCCATTATTGTTCAAACATTTCTCAATAGAGGAAAGTCGATCATGAATTGAGCGTAGTTTTGAGTCAAGTAGGGCATGAAGCCTTTCACGTAAAATATCCCATAAAATGATGTCAGGCAGTGCTGAACTAGGTGTCAGACTAGGCAAATCCAAGATCAGTGAGCTGTTTGACACCCCTGTCTTAGGCCTCTGGGCTCTTTTTCTCCGGTTAATCACTGGGCTGGATCCAGGAATCTCTGTTGAGGTTCAACAACTTTAGGGTCCTTCTTTCCTGTTGAGGCACACACTGTAGCAACACTCACTCCAGCCCAAACATGGCCACTAACTGAGGCATCGCTACGAGGCTTAGGGGCCAAGGATAGAGATGGATCAACTTTATCAGTGGAAAGAGAAAGTAATTGCTCGGTCCGTTCATTCTCCTTTCAGATGACTCCTATAACCTGTGCCCACAGGGGTAATTTCCCATCTTCCTATTACAGCTGAGCAATATAGGGGGCAGGACTGTAGCAAATGCTGTCACACTATATTCGCCCCAGTTCTGATGAATTCTAATAAATGATCTGTTTAAACATAAACAAATGGGCAAATGATCCCCAAAAGCTATGTAGCTCTTCCTGGCACAAAATCACCAATAAGGAAGGGGGACGCAAACATGCAGCAACACACAAAGTACCATAGCAGGAGCCAAGGTGGGTGGCCTAACCCAGCCCAGCCTCTCCCTGGCGATGACGGATAATGACGGATCTGCTCTTGCCTCAGTCTTTGCTTGGGCATGCACCCGGCACGTCCCGTACGGAGGTAAAGAGAGTGGCATAAATGCACCCGATCGGCACTCCTAACAAGTTACTCTTCATTCTGCCCTCACAGAGAAGTCTGGGCCCTGCAGTCCTGGCCCCTGGCTCCACAATAAAAGGCATCCCCTGCTCAAAAACCCTCTGCCTTCCCCAGCAAACTCAAAAACTACAGCCCAATCTCATTCCTATTCCCAGACAGATACTGGAAAAGTCTATCAACAGGCAATTCCTTCCTGGAGCAGAACCAGCTACTGGAATACTCCCAATCCGGTTTTCACAGCTACAACAGCACAGAGACTGCCTTGATCACAGTCACCAATGACATCCATTCCAAACCCACCTTGACTGAGGAGAAACAGCGGACCTTATCCTCCTTGACCTCTCAGCAGCCTTTGACACTGTATCCCATAATACACTGATCCACCACATCGGTATCCAAGGGGACACGCTCAGATGTATCTCCTAGGACATAGAGGGTCTGCTTACCACCTTTTACCTCCGAACCCAGGATATAATTTGTGGAGTCCCCCAGGGCTCATCCCTTAGCACTGCCCTCTTCATCGTATACATGACCCACTGACCAGCATTGTCAGAGCACACGGTCTCAACATATCCTATGCAGACGATACCCAACTCATCCTCTTCCTCACCGGTTACCCTATCACCACAAAGACCAACTTCCACAGATGCATGACAAGCGTCGCCGACTGGACGAAGAACAACTACCTGAAGCTGAACACAAACAAGACGGAAGAACTGATATTTGGCAACAACAGCAACACCTGGAACGACTCTGCTCACTGTGCGCATGCTACAGAAGATTTGCAAGTGGCTACCTCCGCACACGAGGCGCACAGTGGCACAGGCCCTCATCACCAGCCTACTGGACTATGGCCACTCTCTCTACGTAGGAATCGCCGCACACCTCCTGCAGAGACTTCAAACCAAACAGAATGCCGCAGCTAGACTCATCCTCAACCTCCCCCGACAAACCCACATCTCACCACACCTCAGGCAACTCCACTGGCTACCTACATAAATTAACCACCGTCTGAACTTCCATTGAAGCAAAAGTGGAGGACGATCCTTCTCCTACATCAGAGCAAAGACCTGGAACAGCCATCCCATGCAGCTCCAAACCATCACCTCACTTCCGGAATTCCCAAGGGTCTTCAAGACCTGGCTGTTCGATTAAGCCTCTCAGGACCTGCATGTGTATGGATACCCTACTGGGTGATTAGTAGCACTATAAAAATCCTGACTGATTGATCTTTACATTTTTTATAAAAACCAAATACCACATACAACGATGAGGGTCACATGTTGTGTGCACTGGTGAGTATTTTCAGTGTTAATTGACGCTCAACTTCCTGTGGTCCACCGCCAAGACCACTTCCTTTAAGAAATATTGTTTTAAAGAAGGAGCGCACTCATTATAACATCAATCAACAATAAATTGTTATAGTCCAATAATGATCCAATCCCAATGCAGGCTTCCTTTTCAGGTCTTTATTAGCAAATGTTTTTCGTTTTTCCAAATGCTCCTCAATCAAAACAAACAAGACAATCAATTGATTGAACCATTCAAAGATGTCTGCATGTGTGCACATGCGTACGCGTGCACAAGCGGCCTTTTTGGACTTTTTGTTTTTGCAAAAGTATAACAAAAAACATTCAACAAAGGATGCCCATGCATGAGCATGTGTGCAAACTCTCACTCGCTAATTTTCAATTTTCTAGGTCAGCGTTACCCAAGACCTTTTGATTTTACTAAAATAGCATCTATAATATACTTACTTAAAGAGGCTCTGAGCCACCTCTCTTCACCCATTGGTCTGTTGTTGTGCCATTCCCATGTTGCTTCCACCCACTACAGAATATACAATCGGGCAAAGGGTCAGTCTACTTAAGTCTCTGGTTAACGTCATCTTGAGTGACTGCATTTTGCTATTTCAGAAGGTGCACATCCACACACAAGGAGTTCCCTTTAGCGTCAGTGTTGCCTGATAGCCTGTCTTGATAGTACGACACATTTTGAAGTGAGCACAGGGCACATTCCAGCTTTATCAGTTCCTTTTGAACTGGACTGCTGCTATTACACAGCATATCAAATTGTGTTCCTGGACTCGGTTTCACCAATGGTTCTTTAATAAACTTTGCCCAAGAAGAAAAACAAACTTTATTGTGTTTAATTTGCAGCACACTTGAAATGTTTTATTTAAACAGAGTTGGGGTTTTAGTGTCCAATGTTTTATACTATAAACACTCTTTCCTTCTTTCCTTTTTTCTTTCCTTCTTTCCTTTTTTCTTTCTTTTTGTATTTGCGTCTTTCTTTCTTATTAGTCTTTTTTTACTTCTGTCTTTCTTGCCTTCGTTCCCTCTTTTGTTACTTCTTTCTTTCTTTTTCTGCCTTCATTTTTTTTGCTTCTTTATTTCCTTATGTTTACTTTTTACCCTCTTCCCGCTTTCTTTACTTTTTTCCTACTTTCTTTCCTTTCTTGTTTTATTACCTTCTTTCCTTTCATTTTTCCTCTTTCTTTCTGTTTTCTTTCCCTTTTCATTTCCTTCTTTCTTTCCTACTTCTTTCCTTCATTCTTTCCGTTTTTAGACTTTCTTTCTTTATTCTTCTTTCTCTTTTGCCTTCTTCCATTCATTCTTTCCTTCGATCTTTCATTTTGACATATTTTCCTTTTCCTTTCATTCCTCTGTTTTCTGTCTTTGCTTCTTTCTTCCTTTTTGCTTTCATTCTTTACTTCTTTCTTTCTTTCCTTTCATTCTTTTTGCCTTCATTCCTTTTGTTTCCTTCTCTCCTTTCCTCTTTTGTATCTGAATTTCTAGCCTTCTTTAGCTTTTTTCTTTTCTTTTCCTTCTTTTTTATATTTTATCTTCATTCCTTCTTACTTTTTGTTTTTGCCTTCTTTATTTTCAGATTTACCTTTCCTTTCTTTCTTTTTTGCTTTGTTTCCTTCTTTTTTCTTTTTTGCTGCTTTTGCTTTTTTCTTTCTTTTGCATTCTTCGTTTGTTCTTTTTGACTTCCTACCTTTTTCTTTCTGTTCAGCCTTCTTTCTTTCATTGTTTTCTTTCTTTTTTCCTTCTTTCTTTCTTTTATAACTTTCTTTCTTTCTTCTTCCTTTCTTTCTTTTTTCTTTTTTGTTTCTTCTTTTTTCCTCCCTACTTTCTTGCCTGCCCTCTTTTTTTGTTTCTTTCCTTATTTCTTTTTACTTTTTTGACTTATTTCTTTTCCTTGCCTTCTTTTTCACCCTGCTACCTTCTCTCTTTCCTTTTTCTTTTTTGCCTTCTTTCTTTATTTCTTTCTTTCTTTTTGCCGTCTTTCATTTTTTCTCGCCTCTCTTCTTTCCTTCTTTTTTGCCTTCTTTCCATTTTCTTTCCTTCTTTCTTTTTGCACTTTTCTTTTTTCTTTCCTATTTTCTTTTTTACCTTCTTTATTTATTCCTTGCCTTCTTTCCTTTTTATTTCCTTCTTCTTTCTTTTTGCCTTCTTTCCATTTTACCTCCTTTCTTCCTCGTTGCCTTCCTTCCCTTTTTGCCTCCCTCCCTTCCTTCCTTTTTTGTCCTTCTTTCTTTTTATGCCTGCCTTCCCTCATTTTTTTCTTTTCTTCATTCCCTTCTTCACTTTTTTCTCAGAGGCAAGTTAGCAGCCAATATCAGACTGACGGCTTTTTTAGGTCTGTGTTAGCCTAGACCTTTTGATTTTACTAAAAGTATGTATCACATAGCTAGTTATAGGGATGTTCAGACAGACTTCATCCATTGGTCTGTGATTGTATCATTCACATTTTTCTTCTACCCACTCCAGCATGAACCAAAGGGCAATGTTAGCCCACTGCAGCCATTTACTAACTTCAATATGAGTTGTGGCATGCTGCCCTTTCACAAGGAGCACGTCCACACACAAGGTAATTCCCTTCAGTGCCAGGTGTTCCAGGGTACTGTGAACTTTGTTTTAGACCAGAAAACAACTTTTGCCTTAAGCCATTGTTTTTTTGTGGTCTTTTTTTTAGATTCAATGAGGGACCGGCAAGGTTTTGCAAAAACAATGACAAAACATAACAAGAATTGCCAAAAGGCTGACGGACGATTCCAGACCTATTGACTTTGCCAATGCTTACTTTTGTATGTTAGTGCAAGGGGAGCCATCTTCATACTGGTTTTGTAACAAAGTTTTACAAAAACCATTTGCAAAGTAAATCGATATTGGCAACGTAGCCAACATCCGAACTATTGGCTTTGCCAATGGTTGTTTTTAAATTTTCCAATTTCATGATGTTCACTACATTTAAAGTTAAAAAAGCGTGTTGAACCTGGGAAACGGACGATTGGAACTTCTCCAATTTTGCAAAACCCCTCAAAAAGGCAGCATGGTAATCACAGTTGGTTCGATCTGCAGCCTGCTGTGCGCATTCCATTGAATTATAGAAACCATAAAGAATACAGCAGTGAAAAAGGCTCTTTATCCAATGAAATCCTGTGGCCTGTACAGGAGTGGGCGTCGAGTTTGTGTGTTACTGCAGCTGAGCCACCATGTAGTCGACAGGCCGGTTCTGTGGGAAAATAGCAGTTTGTGAAAAAAGCAAGATGCGCCTTTCGCCGGAATATGAAACCATGAAGCGAGCATCATCCCCTCTGTGGCTGCAGGGATGGAGGACGCTGCCATGTCATATAATCCCTGCAGAACAGCCTTTCGTGGTAGAGTTCAGGACTGATCTGTCATGGTGCTGGTGTGGCTCACCTTGCTTTTCTCCTCTCTCTGGTCTGTTGCAGTCCACACACGTAGCTTGTGTTCACTGTGGAACACTTGTATGTAATTTTGGTTTTCAGCAGCCGCCTCCTTTTTGCCAGGAGCTGTGCTCAGCCTCAATGGGTTCCAATCCTGTCATGTGGTAGGGAGTGGACTGTGTCTGTATTCATCTCAGCAGACACCAAGAGCTCCCATGTTGCATAGCATCCTAATGACTACCTCGTTAGATATTAATGCATGCAATGCGCTGTATCATTTGGCGAACATATGCCCAAGCATCGAGGTCAGACCCGGCTGTGACTCCATGGGCCCTTAAGTGCAACTAGAGTGCGGTCTTCTATCGACAGCACCCCTCAAAATGAGAACAGGAAACCATTCAGCAGCTGGTGGTCATTCATTAGCGAACGTCAGCGTCACGCCATCAGCGCCATCCTAGTAATGTATTTCTTGTTTTTACAGTATTCAGTCGGCCAAAAAAGCAAAAGGTTTTATCATAGGGCGAAGGTAGCATTTCATAGTGACGGCTCTTTGAACCGTTAGTAGCACTCTATCTATACCTTCCCCGTAAATCTGCCGAACACGTTGACAGGGAAGGAGCCTTTGTGAAATGACATGCACAAATTACTCTGGACGTGGCAGTCGTTGGTTGGCAATGCTTTGACATTTAACAGTATGACCAACCATGAAAAGCATCTAAACAGGGAAGGCCCAGTGAGAACATATCGGGTCGCAAAGCAGTCGTTGTGTTCTGCACGATGCCTGCTTTCCAAGCCAGGCCACTGTTAATGCTGCAACGGATGCACTAATCCTGCAGAGCGCCCCCCCCAACGCAACGATGCATATAGCCCGTGAGGGACAGCAGCTCTCTGTGCCTTCATTCACATTAAAACAAAAGCAAGTTTAATTTGGAATTCTGTGTATGGCAATGGTGCAGCTTGGAGCCGTTCCTGCACCGCTGCGTGCCTCCCTCCAAGCCGACACTCACATTCACAAGGCGGAAGCTGGCCCCCGTGACAGCTAAGTGCTAACCCTTTACAAACGGATTCCGCCGTCTTTCCAGGGTTCAAATCAGATGTTGGTTTGCACCACAGTAATGGTCTGAAACTATTGATAAATGGCAATTAAGGTATTTATTCGTTATGAGAAGGAGGATGGGAACTCCCATGGCCATTACACTTTTCGATCTGCAGTGATCCACAACATGTAAGCTCTTAATTTTATGAGCTTGGATACCTTGAATTGGTTGGATGTTAATGTAATGTTTCCAGGGCACAAAACAAGCATTGGAAATGCAATTGTTTTCGCGTGTGTTTGAGTTAGAGCTAGTGGCATTGTAAGTGGCAATGTCTTTTACCTATGTGCTATGGAGTGTATGTATGTGGTGTGTAGTGTAATTATATGGGTTGGGTTCGATTAGTTAGTTGTGTAATTGTGTGCCATGGGATTGTGTGATGTGGGGTGGATATGTTTAGTGGAATTATGTGGCATGGTGTGCTGTGGAATTATGTGGATAGTAATTATGTAGTATTGACTGTACTGGAATTTTGAGGAGTGGAATTGTGTGTTATGGAGTGCAATTATGTGGAATGGTATGTTGTGCTGTGGAGTGGTATGTAGTGGAGTTTAACTATGTGGTGTGCTGTTGAATTGTGTGACACGATTTGGAATTGTGTGGTGTGGATTGGATGTGTGTGCTGTGTTGTCCAATCGTGGTGTTGATTTGAATTATGTGGTTTGGTGTTGAATTATGTGTTGTGGATTGGAAATGTGTGGAGTTCAATTGTGTGGCGTGGAACTGTGGATAGCTTTGCGTTTTCGAGAACTATTGGCATTGTCAATGTGTTTTAGCCATGTGTTATGGAGTGGAGTGGATGTATGTGGTGTGGATTGAAATTATGTGGGTTGGATTGGAATTGTTTGTCGTGTAATTGTGTGGCGTGGAATTGTGTGGTGTTGAGTGGAGTTATTGTAGAGTGGAATTATGTGATATGGTGTGCAGTGGAATTATGTGGATATAATGATGTGGCATCAAGTGTACTGGAATTATGTGGAGTGGCATTGTGTGTTATGTAGTCTAATTATGTGGAGTGGTATTGTGTGTCATGAAGTGGCATGTAGTGCAGTGGAATTACGTGGTGTTGAATTTTGTAGCGCAATGTGCAACTCTGTAGTGAATTGAATAAATGTGGTGAGTAGTGGAATTGTGTTGTGTAGCTGAATTATGTGGTTTGGTGTGGAAAGTTTGTGGAGTGGAATCGAATTTTGTGGAGTTGGATTGTGTCGCATGGAACTGTGTGGCATTGAGTGGAATTATGTGGCATGGTGTGTAGTGGATTTATGTAGGGGGGATTCATGGTATTGAGTAGAGTGTAATTAGGTGAAGTTGAATTATGTGATGTTGAGAGGTATTATGTGGAGTGTAAATATGTTGTATGGTGTTATACAGTGGGCTGGTTGAATCATGGATGTATTGTAGCGTCGCCAGCATCCAGGCCAACACCTATAATAAACTGCTCAAAAATGCCGATTGAGATACCAGTCGCCATCCATAAGAACAGACAGAAAATTGTCAAAGGAGCAAACAGAAAAATAAAGGTTAGAGTATGGTTAGAGTATGGATATTCTGTGTCAAAGTAGGGGGTTCTCCTATTATTGCACTGTTTTCAAAGAAAAGCTGCCAGTCACATGGTAAGTGAAAAAATAAAGTCCATCTAAACATTTCAATGGAGAAAATATTAACAAGAAGACATTATGTACAACTGAACGACCCTATCAAAACAAGCATTTACAATGCATTTGGTCTCGCCTTTGGTACCTTATATGTATTTAGCTATTCAGCACATTAGCCTGGGTGTTAAAACATCTACTGTTCTTTAACATGGGGCGAAAGTAAGCACCGAATTGCGTGACACGCCAGGTGTGGGAACCTCATGGAGAGAAATATTGCCTTTACTGGGAAAGGGTATAGTCCAAAGCTCTGTTTTTAATATAAAAGCAGGGCCTTCGGTCGTCATATCACTGAAAATACAAGATTTGAAAAAGATATTATTGTCTACGGGCGCTCGTGTAAGACAATTTCTATGGACTGGAATTTAGAGAATGCTAAAGTGATTCCGGTATCTCACTATCCTTTGCTGGTCGTTTTCTATCAAGAAAGTTAAATAGAGGCAGTTGCCAGAATTTTTTTTAAAAGAAAGTCCCTCAGAAGAAAGCAATTCTAGTATTTTACTGACCTCTGCTGGTCATTTTCTATCAAGACAGTTAAATAGAGGCACTTGAACAGAAAAAAAAGTCCCTAAGCGGAAGCAGACAAGTCCTAGGGCTGATCTCCACAGCCCATAATACATACACATATAAGTATATACTAAAGTATATACTAAAGTATATATGCTAAAGTATATACAAGAGGTCCGAGGTTTCAGCGCTGGGATACTCGAGGGTGACTACGCGCTCTATAAAAACCTAAAATAAATAAATAAATAGGTCTTGAATGCTCAACCTAAAAAAACATTAACATAAAAAGTGTATTTTCGTTTTTTTTTCCTAGCAATGCTGGCAACTTCTTCCTGTCTGTTCTAATGCTTGTTTGTTATATATATCATTTTTTATATGGGATGGGGACAAAAACAATGGGATGGTGGAGGCTGGGAAATAGAACCTCAATTACAACAGGAGCAGTAGACAGACACTAAGGGAGAATAAACAGATGCCAGATTCCGAGGACAGACTGAGGTGGTTCTGAGTAAGGCTGTGGTGGTGGTGGTGTGCTGGTGCAGAGGTGATGCTCAGGTGGTGCTGAGTGATGCTGAGGTGGTGGTGTTATGGTGCCGAGGTGATGTTCAGGTGAAGCTGAGATGGTGCTGAGTGATGCTGCGGTGGTGCTGACTGATGATGTGGTTCTAAGTTATGCTGAGTTGGTGGTGCTGCACTAGTGCCCAGGTGGTGCTGAGTTGGTGCTTGTTTGTTATATATATATTTTTTTTATATGGGATGGGGACAAAAACAATGGGATGGTGGAGGCTGGGAAATAGAACCTCAATTACAACAGGAGCAGCAGACAGACACTAAGGGAGAATAAACAGATGACAGATTCCGAGGACAGACTGAGGTGGTGCTGAGTAAAGCTGTGGTGGTGGTGGTGTGCTGGTGCAGAGTTGATGCTCAGGTGGTGCTGAGTGATGCTGAGGTGGTGGTGTTTTGGTGCCGAGGTGATGCTCAGGTGAAGCTGAGATGGTGCTGAGTGATGCTGCGGTGGTGCTGACTGATGATGTGGTTCTAAGTTATGCTGAGTTGGTGGTGCTGCACTAGTGCCCAGGTGGTGCTGAGTTGGTGCTGTGCTGAGATGATGCTGCACTGATACTGAGGTTGTGCTGAGCTGCTGCTGAAATGGTGCTGTGTTGGTTCTGAATTGCTGCTGAGGTGGTGCTGCGCTGGTGCTAAAGTGGTGCAGCGCTGATACTGAGTTGGTGCTGCACTGGTGTTGGTGCACTGATGAGGAGGTGGTGCTGTGCTAATGCTGAGATGGTGCTGTGCTGAGGTGATGCTGTAGTGGTGCCTAGGTGGTGCTGTGCTCGTTCACAGGTTGTGCTGTGCTGGTGCTGTGCTAATGCTGAGGAGGTGCTGCATTGATGCTGAGTTGCTGCAGAGGTTCTACTGCGCTGGTGCTGAGGTGGTGTTGTGAAGGTGTTGTGGTGAGGCTGCACTGGTTGTGGTGCACTGATGAAGAAGTGGATCTGTGCTAATGCTGATGCTGAGGTGGTGCTGTGGTGGTGTTGAGTGATGCTGAGGAGA
This sequence comes from Triturus cristatus, assembly GCF_964204655.1. Lineage (NCBI taxonomy): Eukaryota > Metazoa > Chordata > Amphibia > Caudata > Salamandridae > Triturus > Triturus cristatus. Next base: position 22,179,287 of record NC_140584.1, read on the forward strand.
TGCTGTGCTGGTGCTTAGGTGGTGCTGAGTGATGCTGTGGTGGTGCTGAATGATGCTGTGCTGGTGCTGTCATGCTGTGGTTGTGTTGAGTCATGCTGAGGAGGTGGCGCTGTGCTAATGCTGAGATGGTGCTATGCTGAGATGGTGCTATGGTGGTGCTCAGATGCTGCTGTGATGGCGCTCAGATGGTGCTATGCTGGTTCTCAGGTGGTGCTGAGTGATGCTGAGTTGGAGCAGAGCTAATGCTGAGGTAGTGCTGTATTGCTGCTAAGTTGCTGCTGAGGTGGTGCTGCGCTGGTGCTGAGGCGGTGTTATGCAGGTGCTGTGGGAAGGCTGCACTGGTGCTGACCTGGTGTTGCACTGGTTGTGGTACACTGATGCAGAAGTGGAGCTATGCTAATGCTGATTCTGAGGTGGTGTTGTGTTAGTGTTGAGTGATGCTGAAGAGATGCTGCTCTGGTGCTGAGTGATGCTGTGGTGGTGCTGAGCGATGCTGTGCAGGTGCTGAGCCATGTTGTGGTGGTGCTGAGTCATCCTGTGGTGGTGGTGCTGAGCTGGTGCTGATTGATGCTGAGTTGGTGCTGTGCTTTGGTGATGCTTCGCTGCCAATATGTCTCCCCTTTTGGACCAGTGAGAGGATGGGTGATGTTAGTAGATGCTGTTTATGGGTACCAAGGATTATTGATGGGTCCTGCATCCTGCATACTCACCCAGGACAGAAAACTATAGAGCATGTGAGTGCTGGATAACGTATGACTCATTACATTAGTGATGAATGTAGGATGCCATCTTTGGATGCTAGGTGGAGTAAGTTAGTACTGGTGGTGTCTCCAAGTGATGGGCTTAGGTGTGCCATGGTTAGTGAGTGTGAGTTAAAGGGTTCAGTCTGTAACATGCAGGATGTTGTGAGAGGGTACGGTTGGTATATGAAGGTGATGGGGAATAGGAGGGGGTCAGTTGCTTATGGAGACTAACAACAATACAGGCTGATGATGTTCTACCTCTGATGACATAGAGTGCAGTAAATCAATGTTGGATGCTGTCAGTGATTGGTGCCCTTAAGTGAAGTGTATGAGGTTCAGTTTAGTCAGTGGGCTCTGGATACAGGGTGCTTCCAGCGATGCCTGTTTGGTGCTGTATTTTGTTGCCAGTGATTGATGCCTGCAGAGTAGTGTGGTTGGTGGGGGTTGGATACAGGGTGCTGTCAATGGTGATGCAACCCGTAGTTTCTGTGTGTCAAAGGTGAGAATGGGAGATGTCTGCTTCAGGTTACCGTTGGCCTGCAGTACAAAGTATCCAAAGATAAAACTGGATTGTGCCCTTAGACACTAAGAATCGGAAAAACAGAATGTTGTTTTATTGTTTATTTATTGGAGATATGTATAAAGAACCCTCGTACAGAGAATTCCTACATATAGATTAGTGAACACCTCCTCGTACCACCGTCTTACCATAGCCCTGTAAAATGGCATACAACCCAGGAAAACCAGCTATATTCCTGTAAGCTGGTCAGATCACAAACAAGACACACACAATACCATATTCTGCTTTAGTAACATACATCTATCAAACAATTTCTGAACCATGCTGCCTGATAACATGAGTTAATTCAATTTCCACCCACACCTCAATACATAAAAAGAGCTGCCCTGCTCATGAGGCAGAAATACATATAAAAATGCAGCTATTTACAAATTTGCCTGACACAGGTCCAAGAATTGCAAATGACTTATGAATTCTTCCAGAAAAAAATGAAGGAATCTAGGGGCATATGTATCAAACTCCCCTTTAGCGAATCTCAATTTGCGAGATTTTGCGATTCGCAAAATCAGATTCGCTAAACGGGATGTATAAAATAAATCGCTAATCATTTGCGAGTCCTTAAAAATCGCAAATAATTCGCAGAATCCCGTATTGCGATTTCTTAATAGCGAAATTCGCTAAATAAGAAATCGCAAAAACGGGAATCTGCAAGCCTGGTGCAGGCTGATGACATCACAAACAGGAAACTGTAGTGATTGCCTGCACCTGCTCACCTGAGCCACACCCAGAGGCTGCTTGTGGAGTGTGAGGAGGCTTTCCTGGAGACAGCAACCAGCAATGGATCCCAAACAAAACCAGCAGGGCAAAGATGCAGAAAAAAGAAAGAGAAAACACAAGTTTTCAGAAAAGGAGCAGGAGGTCCTCATTGAGAAGATGGTCTGCAGCCATGAGCTCCTGTTTGGGAAGAAGGCACTCAAAGTCCCAGAGGCCAGGAAGAGGAAAATCTGGCTGGAAATACAGAGCAAGGTGAATGCTGTTGGAGTCACCACACGCACCATCGAGGAGCTGCGCAAGCGGTGGTATGATATGCGCCAGAGGTCCAAGGAGAGGGTGGCAGCCAGACTCAAGGATGCCACTCAGACTGGAGGAGGACCATCCACTGCAGAGCAGCCAACCCCCCATGAGGAGCTCGTGGAGTCAACCCTCCTGCCTGAGAGCGTTGGTGGTGTGGCTGCAATCGACAGCTCCGACCCCTCATCCAGCAGACAAGGTAAGATGCATGCCAAATCACCCTGCACTCCTCCCCATCCCTTGCACACTCCCCCAAATGCGCATAGTTAACTCCCAACATGCCAATCCAGCACAGGTCTTACAGCACACCCAGCAATGCATCATGGTACTCGTCGTACTGTGTCTGACTGTGTGTCCATGACACCATCACAAGTAAATGCAACATATGTGTTTTGGGGATCATTGAATAGAAATGTGTCAGAGGTTAGCCGTCAAAGATTTGTAACTTTATTGAGTGCCACATGCAGACAGTAACACAAACTCATATAGTCCCCCTTACATCCACAGCACCCGCCATGCCACAAGAAGACAGCGCTGAGGGAGAGGAGCCTGCAGACCCTGCGGACTCCAGCGATGAGACAGAGCAGCAGCCAATTCAGCGCAGGAAGCGCGCACATGTGCCCCCACTGCCTCCATTTGAGGATGAAGTCCCAGCAACAGGCGATGACACCGACAGGAGAGAGGGGAATCAGGGTGTGACAGACATGCCCCGTCATGACGCACCAACACCAAGGCAAAGGGAACAGGCCATTGCCAGGTCAAGGCCCAGGAGCAGCACTGCAACAGAAGGAGAAGGCACCGTGTTCTCCGGCTTGGAACAGTGCATGTTGCAGGAACAGCGCCTGCAAAGCAAGGCAATGCGGTCAATGAATCGCCAGCTAGGCCGCCTACATCAGGACAATCGCAACATGGTAGCGGCAATACGAGAGCTCTGTGCCACTTTGAGGGACACCCAAGCTGCCAATGACAGGGCTGGACGACGTGCCAATGCACGGCTACACAATTATACTAAGGCAGTCAACCGCCTCTGCACCACCACCAGCGCACTCACACGCAGAAGCGTAACCATGCAGGTGGACATGGCACATTGCTGCCAGGACATAGCACGAGGGCTGGCGCAGGTGACCACTGCTGTGGAACAGCTGCAGACAGCCAATGCAGGTGGCAGCGCACTAATGGCCTCTGCTGAGAGTGAGGACACATCGAGTCGCAGCAGCATCACTCCAACCTTGCCAGGTGAAAGACGCCGCAGTGGCAGACAGGTAGCAGGCCAAGGGCGCACCATGGGGGTCAACCACCCTGGACGGCACCGACGGAGGTGATCATCTGCGGGGACACTGACTGCAACACGAGTGCATTAACCCGCAAAAGGCTGTTTGCCCTATTTCTTGTGCCTTCTCTGCACTGTGTGTACAACATGTGCTGGGGACAATTACAATTTCTTTCATGTTAAGTGTGATTAAACACTTGACACATCATCAGGCTTTGTAGTCTCATTTCCTCAATACTCACCTAAAAGTAGTTTTGTGTGATCTCAGTCCGTCTCTGGCGTCCAGCAGCTGCCCCAACTCCTGGTGCTGGTCTGGCAGGGGGAGCAGGGCGCTCGTCATCCGATGTGTCTGTATCGGTCACATCAATTGTGGTGCCTTTCCTCATTGCCATGTTATGTAGCATTGCACAGCTTGCCACGATTTTACAGCAGGTCTCAGGGCTGTATTGCAGTGTGCCTCCACTTTTATGCAGGCACCTGAAGCGGCTCTTCAGGATTCCGAAGGTTCGCTCAATGACACAGCGTGTAGATCTGTGTGCCCTGTTGTAGCTCCTCTCACTTGCATTTGCAGGATCCAGGTATGGGGTCAGGATGAAGTCGCGCACTGCATAGGCACTGTCACCTGCATGGAAAAAAACACAATAGGTGAGTCAATGTCCCCCCCCTCAACTGATGTAGTGGATGTATTGATGTGTGCAATGTATTTACCGAGCAGGTACCCCTCCCCGAACTCTCCAGCACTCAGACGTCTGTGTATTCCACTGTGTCGGAAGATGAAGGAGTCATGTGTACTGCCGGGGTATTTGGCTACGATGTCGGTGATGTGATACTTAGCGTTGCACACAATCTGTATGTTGAGGGAATGGTAGCATTTCCGATTCCTGTAGACATATTCAGTTTCTGCTGGGGGTGTGATGGCCACATGGGTCCCGTCAATGCAGCCGATGACGTGGGGGAAACGTGCAATCTGGTAGAAGTCCAGTATCGTTTGTTGTAATGCCTGTTGGGTGGTGGGGAAGTAAATGTGATGTGGGAGCCTCAGTAGCATTGCATCTAGGAAGGCATGGAAGAAGCGCGAAAGTGCACTCTGTGACACCCCACCAACCTCCGCTATGACCCGTTGAAAACTCCCTGACGCCAGGAGGTGCAGGGAGCACAGGACCTGCACATGTGTGGGAATTGTTTGTGTCCTGCGAGTAGGGTGCTCCAAGTGGGGTTTCAGCTCCTCAATCAGGTCCATTATGGTCTGTGGGTGCAGTCTGTACTTGTCATAGATCTCCTCTTCAGTGTTCTGTAACAGGGTGATGCGCAGCCTGAAGATACGTTCCTGTCTCATTCTCCTGTGTGCAAGGGCCCGAATACGCAGCCTCCTGGCTATCACGTACATTGCAGCCATTGTGGGTGTGTTTGTTGCATTGTGGGCTGGTTTTTGTACCTTGCACCAGTTTACCACCTGCAAGCAATTGGTGTTAATAGCGATTTCTTAATTAGCGAATTTCGTGAAATCGCAATTTGCGATTTTTTCATACATGTGTTTGCGATTTCTTAGCTAGCGATTTCTTGTTAGCGATATTCGCAACGCTAAGTAATCGCAAATTAGGTATTCGCTAGGAAATTCGCAGTTTTCTTGTTTCGCAGCCTAAGAAATCGCTAATTTAGCGATTTCTTATTTTTCAGTTTGGAAGTGTGTCATACATATGAAATAGCGAAAAATTAGTCGCAAACGCTGTTTTTTGCGAATCGCAGCGTTTGCGACTAATTTTTGCTTTCATACATATGCCCCTTGGTCACAGGAATTTTGAAGTGCAAACAGTAAAACCCCTTGCGGTACTCTTTCATGTACTTATATATGCCTTTGTGAATAAAAACTTCAAAACCTCTAAAATGGGAAAAATTGAATACTCATGTGCACAGTGCAAACAGAAAGGATTCTGCTCTTTTTGCACTTTTGCCAGAGATGTAAAATAGTACTGTTAAAACACTACTTCCTGTACTTATAAATGTATTTGAGTGTCAGTCTTAAAGTGTCCGAAAACAACAAAAGAAAAAGCAGGAGTGCCTTGAAAACAACACTACCTTCTGGACAGTGCAGGAATAAAAGACAGTGCACTTTTGAGTGGGCCTTTCCCACTCTTCTCAGAAGTGCAGCAGGTTTGGGTGGATAAAGGGAGAGACAATGCTCCTCTCCACTGTGCCAAAATGCTGTCTGACATTAATCACTAATTAATCAAAAATAACAGGGGAGTTACCCCAATGTGACACACACAGAGGGACGGGATATCGATCTTCAAAAAAACACACAAGAGTCCCTATCATTAGTCTAACAGGCCTACGGTGTTGTCCTCAGCCAAGTGTCGAATGTTCACAGACTCGATAAATTATCTCAGAGAGAGAGACTGTTATTCTATGTCAATCTATTCATTAAAAGGGTTTGCCCTACGATCTATACACTGTATGTTGTATGTGCACTAAAAAAACTTTTTGAGAAACTTATTAATTAAAATCAAGATAATTTATTACATTTAAAAAAAAAAATATGCAGAATATCTCTACCTCCAAGAATGGGTTACAATCTTTAATAATCACAAATAATCACAAGTAAAACTAGTCATCATAGTTAAAAGTCGACGCAGCGTTTCGGTGATTTCTTAATCTTTCCACCTTCTTCAGGACTAAACAGTTTCATCAAATCTAAAATAAGAGAAAAATATTGTTTTCTTTTTTTGTCAACTTATTACTCAAAAGTGCAATTTACAGTGTTGTGAATATTAACTACAGTATTTGTTTGCATTAATTACATGCTTCTTCAACTATCACAGTAACCTCTTATTTATTCACACTGCTTTCCATAACTACTAGATGGAACAGACACTTGGCTGTACAATGATCTTGTTATTTATGAACATACAAACTATACAAAATACAGTATACACTTGTATGTTATACAAGTGTTTCTCCTCCTTAAGACAATAGTATCTTCAGCATAATAGTTGAAAACACATACCTCATCTTAAAATTGAATAGAAGTTTGAATAGACTATCCAAGGGGGATGACCCTCCAAATTTATACTTTCTGCCTGCTGGTTATTCAGCCTATAATACAAGGAGGTATCATTCTTTAGTGTATCATCTACTATCATCGTTATTTCTTAAACATTACAGGGACAATGCTGGCGTACCTTATTGTTAGTTGAGGTAATATATTTTATCCGCAAGAGCCACCGTAAATGTATTCATTTGTCGAGAAAAGACCACTTTAAGGGCCATATGTAGATAGCTGAATACCGGTCGGTAACGGCCGAAAATCGGTAATTTTCCCGTTACCGACCGGTATTTAGCCCTTTCCAATGTAGGAGGCAGCTTTTAAGGATTCGGTAATTTACCGAATCGGTATTTTAAGAAATCGGTAAAATACCGATTCGGCAAATTACCGAATCCTCAAAACCTATGTAGGGAGCACTCAAGTGAGTGCTTTTTAGTTTCAAGGATTCGTTATTTACCACCAACTACAGGTGGTAAATACTGAATACCTGTTCAAAATGCACTTTTGTGCTTTTCTAGACGTGCCATGTGGCAGACATACATGCCCTTAGGGCATGTATGTGCGCCACATGTGCACACATGCACGATTCAGGTGTGCAACAGGGTGTCAATGTGACACCCTGCAACCCTTGAATTTGCTCCCCCTATTACCGAATCGGTATTTACCGAATCGGTAATAGTCAATGGCTTCCCATTCATTCCTATGGGCCTCCAGGCCCATAGGAATGAATAGGAAGTTATTCCTTATTACCGATTCGGTTAATACCGATTCAGTAATACCGAATATTACCGAATCGGTAAACTTTACTGATTTATTACCTACATTCTATTTACCGATTCATAAATACCGAATCGGTAAAATTCGGTATTTAAGAATCGGTAAATAGAAATTACCTACATATGGCCCTAAATATTCTAAGGACTTTTTTTCTCTAAAAAAACATATAAGGAAAAACGTCATTCATTGTTAGAATTTTTTTTTTTGCAGGGAATACTCAATAGAGTCTATTATCTAAAGTTTGGTATACACTGCTCACCACAATGTTCGAGAACGTGCAGATCCTTTTCTTTTCTTCAATTTTATCATATAGTAAGTAAATGGCACTATGTTGGTCTAAAGAAGTGATTAGTCTCAATTTATCTTCACTTTCCACTTGATTGTCTTAGAGCCTATGCATAAAGGAACATGATACATCATTACTTCTATATCCCTATATATTAAATCTTTGTTATAACTGAATCACAGTCGCTTAAAGAGACATTTTGGTATGGTCATATTACTCAAACCGGTTTATATATATATATTTGGATAATCTCTTTATCTATTTTCGATATCTGTAGGCACAGTTGTAGCTATATTGTACTCGTCACCACTTATTTTTCATTATTATTTATATGTGTATGCATATTTTTTCTAAAAAGACTCGACTTTGCTTGTTGGTGGACATAATATTTACTAGCACGTCACTCTTTAACACTAATATACGTGAGTGTTCATGTGCTTGTTCCCTTCTGTAATGGTAGCCTGGCTGAAATGGCAGCCGGTTTGTCGGCAGTATCAAAACCTAATTTTAACACAATACTAATTCTAAATAGTCATAGAGAACCCAACTGCTAGGATTACAACAGTCTTTAAACAAGCAGATTCTATCTCATTACTGCGCTTTTCTATATAATCTACTACCGAACTAATGTCGAACTCAAGACTAAAGGTTAAAGCAAAACGTTAAAGGGGCTCATTGGCGCTTACCTTTGGAAACAAAATCGGCCTCCCTGCTCTTGCGGTCCCTTCGAAATGGCATATCGAGGGAACCGCAAGAGCAGGGAGGCCGATTTTGTTTCCTAAGGTAATCGCCAATGAGCCCCTTTAACGTTTTGCTTTAGCCTTTATTCTTGAGTTCGACATTAGTTCGGTAGTAGATTATATAGAAAAGCGCAGTAATGAGATAGAATCTGCTTGTTTAAAGACTGTTGTAAACCTAGCAGTTGGGTTCTCTATGACTATTTAGAATTAGTATTGTGTTAAAATTAGGTTTTGATACTGCCGACAAACCGGCTGCCATTTCAGCCAGGCTACCATTACAGAAGGGAACAAGCACATGAACACTTACGTATATTAGCGTTAAAGAGTGACGTGCTAGTAAATATTATGTCGACCAACATGCAAAGTCGAGTCTTTTGTAGAAAAAATATGCATACACATATAAATAATAATGAAAAATAAGTGGTGACGAGTACAATATAGCTACAACTGTGCCTACAGATATCGAAAATAGATAAAGAGATTATACAAATATATATATATAAACCGGTTTGAGTAATATGACCATACCAAAATGTCTCTTTAAGCAACTGTGATTCAGTTATAACAAAGATTTAATATATAGGGATATAGAAGTAATGATGTATCATGTTCCTTTATGCATAGGCTCTAACACAATCAAGTGGAAAGTGAAGATAAATTGAGAATAATCACTTCTTTAGACCAACGTAGTGCCATTTCCTTACTATATGATAAAATTGAAGAAAAGAAAAGGATCTGCACATTCTGGAACATTGTGGTGAGCAGTGTATACCAAACTTTAGATAATAGACTCTATTGAATATTCCCTGCAAAAAAACAAATTTCTAACAATTAATGACGTTTTTCCTTATATGTTTTTTGGGAGAAAAAAAGTCCTTAAAAGATTTAAAGTGGTCATTTCTCGACAAATGAATACATTTACGGTGGCTCTTGCGGATAAAATATATTACCTCAACTAACAATAAGGTATGCCAGCATTGTCCCTATAATGTTTAAGAAACAACGATGATAGTAGATGATACACTAAAGAATGATACTTCCTTGTATTATAGGCTGAATAACCAGCAGGCAGAAAGTATAAATTTGGAGGGTCATCCCCCTTGGATAGTCTATTCAAACTTCTATTTAATTTTAAGATGAGGTATGTGTTTTCAACTATTATGCTGGAGATACTATTGTCTTAAGGAGGAGAAACACTTGTATAACATAAAAGTGTATACTATATTTTGTATAGTTTGTATGTTCATAAATAACAAGATCATTGTACAGCCAAGTGTCTGTTCCATCTAGTAGTTATGGAAAGTAGTGTGAATAAATAAGAGGTTACTGTGATAGTTGAAGAAGCATGTAATTAATGCAAACAAATACTGTAGTTAATATTCACAACACTGTAAATTGCACTTTTGAGTAATAAGTTGACAAAAAAAGAAAACAATATTTTTCTCTTATTTTAGATTTGATGAAACTGTTTAGTCCTGAAGAAGGTGGAAAGATTAAGAAATCACCGAAACGCTGCGTCGACTTTTAACTATGATGACTAGTTTTACTTGTGATTATTTGTGATTATTAAAGATTGTAACCCATTCTGGGAGGTAGAGATATTCTGCATAATTTTTTTTTTTAAATGTAATAAATGATCTTGATTTTAATTAATAAGTTTCTCAAAAAGTTTTTTTAGTGCATATACAATATACAGTGTATAGATCCTCTGACATTAATCACTGTCAAAGGTGCTTTTTGTGTGTGCCCTGAAACCTCCAAAAGAAGCAGATTTTGAACATACAGTGACAAAGAAAATCAATGTCAAGAGTATCTTCCAGAAAGGATGCTGCAGCACACCAAGGGATGGGTAGCTTGGGCCAAGAGGTACAGGAAAGGAAGAAAAAACAGGGAACTCTGTACATATACAGCAGTGCCAGTAGCTTCCATTTTCAAAACTCTGTGAATTAAATGTGCCATTGTTTCCCGAAAAGTATTCATCTAAATGACTCCTGATGGATGAACAGGTAAGCAAGCCCACTTTTATCAGGATATTGTTACTCATGCATGACACATGACATACTTAGAACGCTGCTGATATCTGGGGTGCAATATGCAGGGTACGGCCTCTGATTTCTTTTAATTTGCATTCTGTTTTTTAAAGTGCTGAGAAAACGGAATGTATGAGAATAACGAGCAGCGATCTCGGAGGGGTGGTGGGGCGGGCAAGCAATGCTGTGGGAGGGGTGAAGGGGTGGGTGGAGGCAAAAGGAGAATAAGTGACAGCACAGCAAATGAAGCAAATGAAGCGGCCCAAAGCTTCATGCAAAAAGTAAATAAAACAGAACACTTAAGAAGCAGAAGCAGGCTAACAAGAAAGAGTGCTCTCAAAGTATAAATATCCTGAAGAGTAAAATCATATATAGCAGAGATAGTCCTCATTGGAGGATACAAAAGTAAAAAATGAGGGACTACCAATTGTATTCACCAATCAAAAGCTGGCATTTACAAAGAACATTAAGAGGAACCAATGAAAAGATGGGTGGGTCTTGAAGCCCATATTCTAGATACAGCATGTCTCAGAGACACAGCGCATGTGCTGCCTAGGCGAGACCTAAAAAGAAGTGAGGGAACTTACCAAGTAAGGCAGTATGTAAGTGACATCATGGTGCGTGACATCATATTGCGTGACATCAAGGCGCATGGCATCGCACATCACATCACAGAAAGTGGCATCACAACCCATGACCTCACAAGAAGTGACATCAGATCTTAATACCTCACACATATGTTTAGCAGATCTATCATGAGTACATTTGAGTGCATTACAGTATTTAATAAATTAGATTTTGTGTCGGGGTTGCGCCAAAAAAGTAACACAACCCCTACGTAAAATCTGGGCCTCAACTTAAACATTATGGGGCATATTCTCAAGAACGTGTGATAATCATTGCAAATGTTACTGAACGCAACCTGCAACATCGCAGTCGATCGCGGGTATTTTACGCCGTGTTAACCAAGTATTCACAACACGGTGGTACCATGCGATAGACCCCAGATAAAGCATCAACTGACCGCGTTAAAATCAACGCCACGCCACAAAAATGCGAAACACGAACGCAAAAAAGCTGTGATGAGGCCAAGCGTGATACAAAAAGCTGCGAAAACCAGCCACAGGCCTGCAAATCCCACGCGTCTTGTGGGAAAATGCACTATAAAAGCAGAACAAGAAAAACACAGCAGAAACAATCCAAAGTGAGCAGAACCATGGATACACCCTGAACGAGTGCAGAGGCCAACGCAAACCTCACAAGCAACACAGACCACCAGCAAGGTACAATGGGGTCGGCGAAGGCCAGGGAGAAGAGAGAGAGGAAGACGGGGTGCAGTCTGCATCAACACAAGACCAGCGTCACAGAGGTGACAGAACACTACCAGCAACTGTACCACAATCAGACTACCTGGAATGCAGCCGGAGTGTCGAAGAGGACAATGGATGAGGCTAAGAGGCGGTGGCATGACCTGGAAACCTAAACCAGGCACAAACCCGCTGCCAACAGGAAGGCAGCAACGGTGACAGAAGGTGGGAGTTCTGCGCCACATGAGGAGCAGGTGGAAATGGAGGCCAGTCATCAGTTTGGAGACGGTGCAAGGAGGGGGGGGAGTACGGACACAGCTCGAGGAGACCTGACACAACAACAACAGGGTGAGGCACAAACAGGGACTGGGGGGACGGGGGGAGTTGGGCACAATGGCAGGCATGCACAATCAAGTATAGCACACTGCACACCCACAATGACCCTGGATCAGGTCCCTCATCCCCGTGGCACACTGCAGCACACACACATAGCAATCACAGCACATCCACATTGACAACAACGTTGTACAATACGCAAAGCTGACACTGCAGAACAGAGGACACAACTGGGTCCGCACACGCACAGAAACATGCCTACTACATCTGACAGAGCAGGAAACTGTGAAATGGAAAAGTGCGCGTACAACTTCACATCCGTCATGTAGTCCAAATGTACACTGTCCCGCAGCAGTACCCAGCCCCTCCCAAACAGTCACAATGTACATTGTCATACAGTCTGCATGTAAATCAGAACAATGTGCCAACATACATGTTAACACAATGTCAACATGCATCTCCCCTTCACATTGCAGGGGGGCACACAACACCTCCAGCAGAGCACAGAAGACAACACATCAGTGATGCCGGAGAGGACCACCACACCTTCAACACCGACGCCCTACAACAGCCCATGAACATCCCACGCAACCCACCACCAGGAACCAGGCAGCTAAGCTACTTAGAGAAGAACATAGAGCCTGCAACAGACCACACAGCAGGAAGCACCCACAAGCACAGCTGGCTCACAACACTTCATGGCACCCACCCACCCATGGCACACCAATGCCATGTGTCAGCACGCCAAAAAGAGGTTGCCGAACAGGTGTGGGTGGGCTCCGAACCCATGGAAGGTGAACTAGATCACATACGTTGGTGCCTATTACCCTTCAGGGATCACCCACATCCCACAGGAGACACACACTGCCATAGACACATCCAGATGCACATTCCCAGTACAGAACCACGCCCAGGGGCTCACAAATGGCAGTCACACACCCACGTTGGCTCTGCGTACGACGGCTCAGGCCAATCCCCTTACGAATTGAGTGTGTGATGACAAAGCTACATGTCCAAGCTCTAACCCGCTGCCTGCGGTGACATGTCTGCATCCGCTGTACACAGCACACTGCAATGTCGTAGGGCCCAGGGCCCTCATGCATACAACAAGACCACAGGGAGACACGCAGATATCATGTTGAACTGGCTACGGGCATGTTCGCCCGGCCCCTTTATTGGCAGGGCCACATGTACAATGACACCTGTGCTAGATGTGTGTGGGGTGAGTGTAAGCCAGCCCGCATGGAATGCTTGGTGCTGGCAACCACTTGAACATTGGACACCAGTGCAACGGAAACTGAAAACACCTACATAACAGAGTCAAATGCTGAGCAACATAGAGGGAACCGAAGCACGTACAGAGGTCACCCAACATGCAAACAGAAGTGTCCTTGAGTTGCAGTGCACTGGGGTTGGAGCACTAGAGATGAGCGCGCTCATGTGAAGAAAAAGTCTTGGATTGTGTCCCTTCGAGTTATTCCTGATGCAGATGCAGTGGGGTGTGTTAGACCTGCATCAGCTTCCTCATCAACGTCCCAGGTCTCCCGCACTGCTTGAGGTGACATTGCTGCGCAACCTCTCCACAGCACAAAACGCAATCAGTAACGGACAATGGCTTGCGGTGCACTGAGTTAGTGGCACCTGGAGTGCTGAGCAGGGAATCAGGCCGATGATGGCATCCACGACAGGTGTGAGCAACTCCGTAAGTCTGTCAGGACCATCGTTTTGACTCTGGCAGATGGCGGTTGGAGGAGGTGGCGTGTTCCTCCTGCAGTGATGCGATGTCCGGGCAGGACTAGATTCGATGTGTGAGCCCTGGTGGGCCGCAGTTGAGTCCGGATGCAGCTGACAGCGCAGGGCCACAGACACATGACGTTGATGACCCCAAGGCCATCGCCTCAGAGGCCATCCAATATCCCAGAAGAAGGGGGTCACGGACCTGACCAGCACAGAGTTAGTGGCCCCGGATGCACAGCGGCCGGCACATGCACCCTGCCACAAGACGTCATTTGCGGTGCACTGAGGTAGGGCCTGGTGCAGTGAGCGGGTCCTCATCGATGTCGAAGTTGAATGTGGTGGAGGCTTGCGGGGGACAGAGGAAGTTGTCCTCCGGGGCATGATGCAGAAGGTATGATGTTATCCGGAAGCAGCAAATGGAGGAGTGGAAAGCAACAGCATAGTTTTTACCACAAATTCGGTATCAGCTACATGAGGATGAAACTACCCCCTAGTCCATAGGCTCAGACGCCACCAATGTACGGCCAGAGAGTGTCCATGTCTGTTGGGGAACAGACTTAGTGGCACCAGGGCTGAGAGGGGATGCAGTCTGTGATGATGCCTGTACACTGATATGAACTCTGCCATTGCTCAATCAAGACTCTGTGACCTACTGGACCGCGGTGTAGGCCGGAGACAGCGGTCAGCAGTGACCCACAGCCACGTGTCATTGGCTTGCGATGCACAGAGTTAGTGACACCAGGGCAGTTGTCGGTAGTGTTCGATCACATCCGTAACGATGATCCTATTCCCTCCGGACTGCAAAGCGTCATCCTCTTACGCCTCACCTTGCGTGCAATGATATGTATTCTGCCTTTGAATAATCGATGTTCAGTTCCAAATCTGTGGCCTACTCATGCGCTGCGTAGGCCGAGGGCAGTAGTTCACGTGGGCCCACAGACACATGTGGTTGTAATGCTATGCACAGACTTGGTGGCACCACATCTAACGGAGTGTAGTGACGTAAACTCTGCCTTAAATAATGTTCACTGCCATGGTGTAATCAAGACTCAGTTCCAAATGTGTGACCTACGTGAACGTTGTGTAGGCCGGATGCAGCAGTAGGTTACGTCAACGAGAAAGGAGTAAAGCGGGCCTGTGTCGTGGAGGCCGTAATGGTCTGAAGAGGCTGCCGAGGTCACGGGCCTCGAGCTTGGAGCTTGCGCCGGCATGTGGTGGGCCCTCCGTGACACACGCCAGTGTCGGCAGGTGATCAGTGTGGCCTGGCTGCGCAGGGGCGGGCCTGACGGGTTCGGGGTCCAGCGGGCCGGGATACGGCAGGCGCACAGGATTGCAGGCAACTCCGGTCACGAGGACAGCATTGGCCTCGTGGCGGGGTGAGAGGCACCACCTTGGCAGAGACGTTGGGCATTCCGGAAGAGGAACACGCCCAGGGCTATGTGCTTTTTATTCACACCCCTACGTGGCCTGGCGCACGTCGGGACATCCCACTCCGCTCACGCTTACGGGTGGGACATAACAGGCAACATTTCCGCGAACTCATCCACTGGCTGGGGTCACATGGTTGTGTCCACTGTCCACTACACTCCATACGCCAGACGTGTATGTCGCCATGGATATGGGTGTGTTATGCATACTGGGGTCTGTCCAGCACATCACCGCCACTCTTGGCAATGTGTACTTTCCCAATGATGGTTCACTTGCCTCCTTCACACATGCCTGGTTCCCAACTCTCCCCACAATCCGCTATTGTGTGGCTAAGGTGCCATGCCATTGATGGCTCATGTCCAGGGCTTGCCCAGGTTTCCATTGTAAGTTGTTCAGTCGTGTCTGGTGGGTGGGAATGTGGTTTTGTATGTTGTTTGTGATTTTGTGACGTGTGTATTGCCAGAGTTGTGAGTTGCATGCTTGTGGAGTTGAGGTGTGTGGGCTGTTCATTTGGTACTTGACAACGGGCAGTGCATTCCCATTGGTGCCATCCTGGAAGCGCTAGTTGATGATGGACTGTCGGAGGATGAAGGAATCATGCACACTGGCTGGGTATTTGGCGACGACGTTGGTGGAGATTCCACGGTGTTCAGATGTTGCCTGCACATTGATGTGAGACGTGTGCTGTCTGTTGCGGTGATTGTGTGCTGTGTCACCAGGGGGCACAGGTGGGACATGTTAGCTGTGGATTGCCTCCAACACATGCGTGCATCCAGCTATGGCGTATGGTCCTTGCTTGGTCTCCAGCGGATCCTGCGCATTGTGGTGGACATATAGATACTGGGGTACCAGGCTGATTATGGCATCCAGGACAGGTGTGAGGGACTTGGATGAGGCTGGCTGTGAGACTCCTCCGACTCTGGGGGGTGTTGGTTGGGGGGTACCAGAGGCCAACAGGTGCGGCACAGCCAGCAGCTGGGTGGGATGCTGGTTGTCCGCTGTGTTGGTGCAGTCGGCCTGTTGGGCATTGATGGTCAGGATGCGTGGGAAGGTTGTCCTTTTGAGCCTGTATTGGGCATTGACGTTCTCAGGTGTTGGGTCTGTGAGGTTGGTGCGTTTTCATCAGGTCACTGTGTTTGCGCTGCCTCAGTGTTGGACCGGGCGGGGGTCAGGGGGGGTTCCTGGGGGTGGTGGCAGTGGGTGTTGTTGCTCTATTGGGACTCCGGGCTGTATGTTCAGTTGCCCAGGTGCATCTGTTGTTCTTCATGTTTTGCTCTGGGCTGTGCTCTCTTGGCTGCTGCAGGTTGTCATTGGACTTTACACCAGGTCAGAGCAGGTGTTAGTTTCCTGCAGCTAACGCGCCTTATCGCATGTTTCATGGTCTTTTCGCAGAGCTGTCTGGTGGTTGAGAATGTTGAGGAGTGGTGTTGTCACGGCTTTTGGCTCGGAACACCTACTCTGCATCTCATTAGCGATAGTTGCCGGGGTCATCTGTGGCGATGTTTTTTGCGAATGCTACCGCCAGAAAAGTGGTGCTAGGGGCTGTTAGCACCAGCTCGTGAATGGGGAGATACATTTATCGCAAGTTTGGCTGCGCTAAAGTGCCGTTAAGTCGGCGATAGCTCCTTGAGAATATGGCCCTATTTCTTTTAAACACTGCCGCAAAGAAATTGGAAACAAGGAGAAACATAGCAGTAAATCTTTTCTGCCTAGTTGGTTGCAAAGTCTGCATTTTAAATTATCTTATGGGGGGGGGGCAGAAAACCCCACAAGCCACCAGGGATTTTGTTTTGTGAGTAATGGAAGCGACATGGTTGCTTCCTGGGGACTGATCTGCCCCTTTTTTGGCCTTTCTGCCCTAGGCGGGAGGGGGGAGGCAGAAAACCCTACTAGGCACTGGGGATTTATTACTTTTGCAAGGGGGCAAATTTCTGTCTGCTGTTTCCTGCCCCACCTGGGGGGCAGATTGGCCTGGCAGACAACCTCACCCGATCCCTTGGGCAAGATCACTCCTTATTTTTCTCAGCCCTATTCGAAGGCCCATCAGGCCGATTGACCATTTGAGTAGCAACATAGCGTGTTATAATGTTAATTGTTTTACTTTTTGTGAATTGCAATTGTAATGCTTTATTTTTCCTTTTTTGTTCTAGTTGAAGGCTTTTGCTCTTTAGACTGTTCCAGGTTGCGATTTCGGTACTGGTGGTTCTGCTGTTTGTGTAGTTGCATGTGTTTGGTAAGAGACTTTTTTTGTACAATGTAAATGAGTTTCATTTCTCTGCATGAATTTGTTTTTTGCAAATGGTGTAATAATAGCAGTATGTTTGGCTTCTGGTTCTTGAGTGTCAAAAACTCTTTGTATTTGTGCGCGATGTGTATTTTGTTGTCTTGTGAGTAATTTTTTTAATTTTTTATTTCTAGTGGGATATCGTTGGTTTTTGCTGTGTCTCTGCAGAGTAGGTGCTGGTGAGTGTAGCTGTCTCTTGTAAGTAAATTGTATAGTTTTTGAGTATATAGATCTTGGTGATAAAGGCACACATTTTTTTACTTACCTGTTTTGCAAAGTGTTGGTTCTTGTTGACTTGTTTGTGCAGTCTCCTTTCTTAGTAAGGATAATGGCTAGCAGCATGATTACTGCTCAGCAGGTTGTTGGTATGCTTTTTGAGTCTTCCTCTGACCGTGGTTCAGAGAGTGACTCTGCATCTGAGTCAGAGGAGGCAGGGGACGATTCTGGCAGTGAGTTTTCTCTCCACATGGAATCATCGGATGATGAAGATACTCTTAGTGCGGATGAAGTGCCTGTGTTAGAGGAGGAGATTGATGTGCCGATAGTAGCGGCAAGAGGCATCTGGGCTGCAGCCTGGGGCTGCAAGGCGTCCCGTTGGTGTAGTGCGGCAAGAGGCATCAGGGGTGCAGCCTGCGGCTGCAAGGCTTCCCATTGGTGTAGTGCGGCAAGAGGCATCTGGGGCTGCAAGGCTTCCCATTAGTATAGTGCAGCAAGAGGCATCTGTGCTGCAGCCTGGGGCTGCAAGCCTTCCCGTTGAAAGTTCTGACCTCTAGGTTGCCTCAGGCATGGTGCAGTCGGCATTGCCAGACTTTACTGGTGTTCCAGGGTGTAGAGTGAACACTGAAAACTTTTTGGCGATACATTTTTTTCAGTTGTTTATGGACGATGTGTTTTGGGCAGAGATTGTTGAGCAGACTAATTTGTAAGCCGAACAGTTTTTGAGGGCCAACAGTGCCAGTCTTAAGCCCCACTCTAGAGCTACCCGGTGGACTCCCACAAATTTGGAAGAGATGAAGAAGTTCTTGGGTTTAACTTTTTTATGGGGTTGCTAAGGAATCCATCAATGTCTTCATATTGGTCTACTAGTCACTTGATGGCAGCTGCTATTTTTCTGGCAGTCATGAGTCGTGATAGGTATTTGCTTCTGCTTTGGATGATGCATTTTGTCGATAATGGTTTAGCGTTGCCACAAGATCACCCTGATTGTGACCGTCTTTTTAAGTTTTGGCCTGTCATTGATCACTTTGTTGATCGATTTTCTGAGATCTATGCTCCAGGGAAAGAAATTGCAGTGGATGAGTCTTTGGTGTTGTTCAAGGGCCGCTTGGTTTTTAGGCAATACATTCCTAGTAAGATGGCACGCTATGGAATTAAGCTGTATATGCTGTGTGACAATAGGACTGGATATGTCTCTAATTTCAGGGTGTACACCGGTAAGGAATCCAGGATTAACCCCCCTGGTTGTTCGTCCACTTTTGGAGTGACTGAGAACATTGTGTGGGAACTTGGTAGAGGATTTTTTAACAAAGGCCACCATTTATATGTGGATAACTTCTACACTGGTGTGTGGTTGTTCAGGGAATTGGCCAAAGTGGACACTGTTGCTTGTGGCACAATCTGCTCTAACCATAAAGGTTTCCCAAAAGAACTTGTTTGTCAAAAGCTTGTGCGCGGACAGTGCAGTGCGTTGAGTTGTGAGGAGCTTCTAGGTGTGAAGTTTTTAGACAGGAGAGATGTCTACATGCTGACTACCATCCATGATGAAAGCACTGCACCTGTGACTGTTTGGGGTCAGGTTGCTGAAGCGCGCAAACCTGTGTGCATTTTAGACTATAATAAGCACATGGGTGGTGTTGACAGAGTAGATAAGAGGTTGGAACCTTACGATGCGCTTCGTAAGGCATACATTTGGTACAAGAAGTTGGCTATCCATCTTTTCCACTTGGCAACCTTTAATGCTTTTGTTGTGTTCCAGGATTCTTGTCCTGAGTCAAAGATGACTTTTGCTAAGTTTCAAGAGTCTGTAATAGGCAGCCTTGTTTTAGTGGAACAGGCAAGTGTTCCTAGAGTTGGAGTGGTGGAGGATGTTGCTAGATTGAAAGATCGCCACTTTCCTGATCACATTCCTCCCACACCCTCAAAAGACTTTCCCAGCAGGAGATGTAGAGTCTGTTGGCGAAGAGGTATGCGGAAGGAGACTCGTATGTACTGCCCCGAGTGTCCTTCTAACCCTGGGCTGTGTGTGCCTGCTTATTTTAGAATGTACCACACGCAAAAGAATTTTTGGGAGCATCCATGAGTGGTAAAGTGAACTGCCTGGCCTCTATTGTTTAATATTTTTGGTTCCGTTTCAAGGTTGGCATTTGTGTAGTGTATTGAGTTTCAGATTTTGTGTTAGTAGATTTGTATCTATTTGCACTTTGTTTGTGTTTTCTCATTTATATAAAAGAAATTCCTAAATGTGAGCGTGGAGTGGGGCTTGTCTGGCGGTTTGCGTGGTCTGGCGTTTGGCTGGCGGTGTGTTTGGATTGGCGCTTGGCTGGCGGTATGCATGGACTGGGGCTTGGCTGGCGGTGTGTTTGTACTTGCGCTTGGCTGGCGGTGTGTTTGGACTGGCGCTTGGCTGGCGGTGTGCGTGGACTGGCGCTTAGCTGGCAGTGTGCGTGGACTGGAGCTTGGCTGGCAGTGTGCGTGGACTGGCGCTTGGCTGGCAGTGTGCATGGACTGGCGGTGTGTTTTGATTGGCGCTTGGCTGGCGGTGTGTTTGTACTGGCGCTTGGCTGGCGGTGTGTTTGGACAGGCGCTTGGCTGGCGGTGTGCGTGGACTGGTGCTCGGCTGGCGATGTACGTGGACTGCCGCTTAGCTGGCGGTGTGTGAGTAGTGACTAGCTGCTGGTCACTACACACACTGCTAGCCAAACGCCACTCAACGCATTCCGTGAGCTGGTGTGGTTGCTGTGTCAGGAATGTGGGCATGTGAAAGTGATGGGCCCTTGAATGGCGCTGTCTGCTGGTGTGAGTGTAGTAATGTGCTGGCGTTGTGAATGGTTTTGTATGTGTCACACGTATGAAAGGTGTCTGAATGGCCTGTAAAGCGGTTGGTGCCTTGAAGTGGCTTTACAGCTCACGAGCTGTGAGTCACTAGTTCAGTATTTTTGTCCATTCAATTATTGACAGTGTATTTCATTTTTGTGAAATCTCTTGTTAATACAATTTTATATACTGAAGCATCACTCGCTCTCGTGGCAAATCCAACCAGTATGTGTGTGTGCTTGAGGAATAGATGGCTGTGCAGTAATCTTTGTCTGTTTTGTCTCTTTGCCAAGCTGTACATTTCATATAAGAATAACCTAACAACTGTAGTTTTTGTCGTAAACTAAACACCCATGGGAGTGCATGGTGATGTCTCTCTTGTGGATCCCAGCAAGTTATCTTACCCACAGTGTCCTGCAAACCTCAAAATGTGACCGTGACATTTTCCTTGCATTATTGTGCCCACATTTTTTTACTCTGTTGAGACACGGACGAGCAGCACGAGCGTGACGACGGCAACACTGCATTACTGATACTGGTGAAGAACTCTTAATTTTCCTGTTATAGAGTGAAGCGTACATTTTAAAGACATAAAAATATCTATAAGGAGATAGTAGGAAACAACTGTCCCTCGTCTTCATTAATACACAGGGATTGATCTGCACTACCAGTAGACTTTGGTCGGTTGTAACATACTTTACTTACTTCAGAAATAGCACAATAGTAAGCCCTGAAGAAGTCCCATGAGGGATGCAACGCGTTGGCGGCAGAGCAATTGTAGAATGTTTTGAGCAAGTAACTATTATATAATAAAGGACGAACGCTAAATTTACTACAATCAAGTCTCTCATCATTAATGGACATTTGTATTATGGGAAGCTGAAGTTATGTGATATTTTGTTCTGTTCTAATTACAATAAGTGATATCATTGTATTCACAGAATAGAATTACATTTCTCGGGTGCAGGGTCATTTGTCAGTGTGCCCAAATTTTCACACTGCAGAAAGTAACAACAAATTTCCAACCCCCAGCATTTCGCCGAGTATCCCAATAGAAATGGTACCTCACTTGTATGGGTGGGCCAAGTACCCGCGTCAGGGAAGGGCCCAAAACCTATTGATGTGACATCAAAATTTCCTATCACAAAACAATTTTGATGTTGCCTCAATAGCTTTTGGGCCCTTGCCTGTAGCGGGTCCTTGACCCACCCGCAAAAGTGAGGTACCATTTTTCTCAGAAGACTTTGGGGAACGCGGGTGGGTGGAAATTTGTGGATCCACGCAAATTCCATAACTATCCACCACAGAAATGTGTGGAAAATGTGTTTTTTTTGCAAAATGTTTGTAGGTTTTCAAGGGATTCTGGGTAACAGAACCTGGTGGGAGGCAGTCAAGTCACCCCATCCTGGATTCCCCTGGGTGTCTAGTTTTCAAAAATGTATAGGTTTTCTAGGTTTCCCGAGGTGCCGGCAGAGCTATGGTTCAAAAACTACAGCTAGGCACTTTGCCAAAAAGGGTCATTTTTCAGTGCAAAATTGAGGTGTGTCCATGTTGCGTTTTGCGCCGTTTCCTGTCGCAGGCACTAGGCCGACCCACACAAGTGAGGTACAATTTTCCTCGGAACACTTTGGGGAACGCGGGGTGGGTGGAAATGTGTGGATCCACGCACATCCCTGAACTTTCCACCACATAAATGGGGGGAAAATGTATTTTAATTTTTTT
The DNA here is from genome assembly GCF_964204655.1 of Triturus cristatus. Classification (NCBI taxonomy): domain Eukaryota; kingdom Metazoa; phylum Chordata; class Amphibia; order Caudata; family Salamandridae; genus Triturus; species Triturus cristatus. Next base: position 22,201,614 of record NC_140584.1, read on the forward strand.
TTTTTAGGTATGCAAGGGATTCTGGGTAACAGAACCTGGTGGGAGGCAGTCAAGTCATCCCATCCTGGATTCCCCTGGGTGTCTCTAGTTTTCAAAAATGTATAGGTTTGCTAAGTTTCCCTAGGTGCCGGCAGAGCTATGGTTCAAAAACTACAGCTAGGCACTTTGCCAAAAAAGGGTCATTTTTCAGTGCGAAATTGAGGTGTGTCCACGTTGCGTTTTGCGCCGTTTCCTGTCACGGGCACTAGGCCGACCCACACAAGTGAGGTACCATTTTTCTCAGAAGACTTTGGGGAACGCGGGGTGGGTGGAAATTTGTGGATCCACGCAGATTCCAGAGCTTTCCACCACAGAAATGTGGGGAAAATGTGTTTTTTAAACATTATTTTAGGTTTGCAAGGGATTCTGGGTAACAGAACCTGGTGGGAGGCAGTCAAGTCACCCCATCCTGGATTCCCCTGGCTGTCTAGTTTTCAAAAATGTATAGGTTTGCTAGGTTTCCCTAGGTGCCGGCAGAGCTATGGTTCAAAAACTACAGCTAGGCACTTTGCCAAAAAAGGGTCATTTTTCACTGCGAAATTGAGGTGTGTCCATGTTGCGTTTTGTGCCGTTTCCTGTCGCAGGCACTAGGCCGACCCACACAAGTGAGGTAACCTTTTCTCGGAAGACTTTGGGGAACGCAGGGTGGGTGGAAATTTGTGGATCCACGCAGATTCCAGAACATTTCACCACAGAAATTTGGGGAAAATGTGTTTTTCTTTACATTTTTTTAGGTTTGCAAGGGATTCTGGGTAACAGAACCTGGTGGGAGGCAGTCAAGTCAGCCCATCCTGGATTCCCCTGGGTGTCTAGTTTTCAAAAATGTATAGGTTTGCTAGGTTTCCAGAGGTGCTGGCAGAGCTATGGTTCAAAAACTACGGCTAGGCACTTTGCCAAAAAAGGGTCGTTTTTCACTGCAAAATTGAGGTGTGTCCATGTTGCGTTTTGCGCCGTTTCCTGTCGCAGGTGCTAGGCCGACCCACACAAGTGAGGTAACATTTTTCTTGGAAGACTTTGGGGAACGCGGGGTGGGTGGAAATTTATGGATCCACGCAGATTCCTGAACTTTCCACCACAGAAATGTGGGGAAAATGTAGTTTTTTGGACAATTATTTAGGTGTGCAAGGGATTCTAGGTAACAGAACCTGGTGGAAGGCAGTCAATTCACCCCATCCTGCATTCTCCTGGGTGTCTAGTTTTCAAAAATGTATAGGTTTACTAGGTTTCCCTAGGTGCTCCGGCAGAGCTATGGTTCAAAAACTACAGCTAGGCACTTTGCCAAAAAAGGGTAATTTTTCACTGGGAAATTGAGGTGTGTCCACGTTGCGTTTTGTGCCGTATCCTGTCGCAGGCACTAGGCCGACCCACACAAGTGAGGTACCTTTTTCTCGGAAGACTTTGGGGAACGCGGGTGGGTAGAAATTTGTAGATCCACGCAGATTCCAGAACTTTCCCCCACAGAAATGTGGGGAAAATGTGGTTTTTTTGACAATTTTTTAGCTTTGCAAGGGATTCTGGGTCTTCACATATTTTGAGAGCTCCCATTGATTGCCCAGCTGCTGTATCTATGTCTCTGTGTCATACGAATGCTTAATCTGCTATTAGTGTTTCCGCACTTGTAATGCATAATGCACAGTTTTTACTATGGAAACAGAGCGAACTACACTGCAATAAACCATCTCGATGATGAACATAAGAGGGATGGGCTACTTTGAAAGTGCATTTAAAAGTGAATGCCAGTTATCTCGATGGAAGAACTATGGAAGTGCTACCACTCCTTCCACCCATCCTCTTCCACCTCTACATCCTCCTACTGATAATATATATTATTGTTATGATTATTATTATTATATTATGCTGGTGATATGTGGTGGTTTGACTTGTTTCCATTATTTATACTATTGAACATCCAGCAGAAGTTGAACATGGATGAAGTTATCCCTTGTTGAGTGTGGTGTAAACCATTTGTATATTACCCTAATAGGAACTGAAAGTCAGCTTTGGATTGTGTGGATATTTGCTGGCCCAACCTTTACCAACTCGTGCAGATTTATGGCCAGTTCCCAAAATATAAAGAAACATAAAGCAAAACACACCCATCTGCGTGAATCATTTCCAGCATGTGCCACCTATGTAGTTTCCCCCTTACTGCCAGTTCAATTCCTTCAATGTACCCAGTTCATCAGTGCCAATATTACTATACCCAGTACCTGACTGTCTTCCCTATGGTGAGACTGCAGATTATTTTGAGGGCAGATTAGTCAGTTCCTGCACATTGCAATGATTCAAATTCCTAGTGTTGGCTGTTTGTGTTTCTCTTTTTCCCTGTCCTTGCATCTTGCCCAATACTCATATTGATGATCTGAACGCACTTTTGCTGCTTATCGTCCAGTGAGTTATGTGAGAGAATGAAAAAACAAGATGTTGTTGTATACTTTAGAAAACACATTTATTTCTGTGTTAAAAAGGGCCAATACTGAGGATCTTTAACCAATGTGTGGAAACCTTTGGGCCTCTCTGCTTTTGATATTGCTTTACAGAGATCCGCTTTACAGGATTCTGGCTGATTGATAGGCATCTTTTTTCAAAATAAGATTGGCAGCGTGTCACGTAGTACTCTCTTTGATGTTTCACATGCTGACGTCGTGAGCACGGGAAGCATAACCCGAGGTGAAGAATCCTTCTTCTCTCAGCAGCAATTTGAGCAATTAAAGGATGAGAAATGGTCTGAAAGGAAAAATCTGAGCACTCGTGCCCTGGATGTTTACATGCAAGTGGTGCTTGTATGAACCTCTGTCGTTACAGGCGATAAAGAACACATTATAGTTTGAGAAGCACCCACTGCGTGCAGGGTTTTAATGTGACAGAAACAGCCTTATGTGTAAAAATGCAGTCATGGAAAATTTGAAAGAGCTATAAACAAAATAGTTGTTATGTTGTAAAAAGGAAAAACGAGACAGAAACTGTTCGCTTGTTTTTAGCATTTTTTCTAAATGAAAAAGTTTTGAAATGGTTAATATTAGGTTTGGAGTAATATTTAGGACCCAGTTAGTATGTCAGGTGGACCGTCACAGCCGACAGTGGCGATTCGCCCTACAGCCAGGATAGCGCTCCAATTGCCACATTATGATGCGGTCAGTTAGAGCGCAGTGGTCGAAGGGACCGACCGATGCCTTCGAGAGTCGGTTCGACCATAGACCCTACAATGGGAGCAGTGCCTGCAGAGGCACCACCGTAGGGAGTATGTTGTCCTTTTTCCCTCTGCCTTTTAGACCACCATGTAAAGGCAGATGGAAAAGAACTTTGGGGGGCCCTAGCAGGCCCCCCGTCCCCTATGGGTCTCTGCTTTGGGGCCTGTGGGGCACATATGGTTCCCCCAAACGTACATGCACCGTGTGCCAGGCACAACATGGTGCCTGGCACACGGTGCATGGATTTTTAAAAACATGCCTTTTTCAGTTGTGGCTTGTGCTGTGGCACTTTTCTGGGACGCAGCACAATCCAGAATTGAAAAAGACATGCTTCTGATGGTGGTCAGATCATAAGGTGAGAGGAGCCGCCGACTACATGTAGGGCAGTCTCCATCCTGACACCGTTATTGAAATGAGGCCCTTAATGTTATTGTCAAGATTAAGGCTAATTTGGGTTAGAAACGAGGGAAAACGTGTTGTCCATACGGGAATTCATTTGAGCGTTTTATTTTTGCATCAGAATAAGGTATACGGTGTATAGAGCATTTTGAACATACCCAAATTATTATTTTCTCCAAAATGACATGGAATTTTCCAGTTCAATGGGGTTAAAGCACGATAGCCAGGACCAATCACAGGGTATGGTGTTCAAAATCCATAACTCTAGTTAATGAAAGAAGACTCCTCCCCAGTTTTCACCACAAAGATGCAGTGGAAACCAACACCAAGTGTTCACAGGATCCTGTATTCCTGGAAGACAATGTCAATTTCATAAGTGAGGGGGGGTGCAGCCACGGCGGTAATGGAGTCAGTTGTGTAGGCTGGAGCTATGACTACGCTGGCCCTCTGGTGCAGGCATCCTGTGGGCTATACTCAGGCCCCATGGCCTTGGAAGACTGTGTAGGGCAATCTCTTGCATCTCTTCGGTTGTCTTGCCAGTCGACTCCGGGCACAAGAATTGGCTCTTCTCCTGGCGCTGGATGTCGAGAAGGCTTTTAATTCTCTAGAATGTCCCTACCTCAGGGCACTTTTGGGCTGTATGGGCGTCTGCCTGGCCTATAGGGTGTGGGTGAACCTTCTCTATCAAAGGCTGATGGCGAGGGTAAACTGAATGGCATGCTATCTGAGGTATTTGATCTTGGCAGGGGTGCCCAGCATGGATGTCCCCTCTCGCAGCTACTTTTTACAGTGGCAACTGGATTCAGTGGGCTGCGCAGTTGTGGGGCCTCTGTTTGGATGGAGACAGGGAGGACGTGATCTCATTACATGCTGAAAACCCAGGAGATCTTGAGACTCTTTGGACTCTTCACTGGCATAACAATGAACTAGAGAAATTCCATGGAGTACCCACTGTTTTGGCAGATGCCGCAGGGTGGATGGCCCATTCCACTGATGTGGACTGATATTTATCTACATGGGAATATACGTGACCATAGATCGGTAACTGCTCGGTAACTGTGCAATGATAAAAATGCAGGGTGAATCCTGAAGAATTTCCACAAAGATGTGGAACATTGGTATTGGCTTCTCATCTCTGTACTGGGAAGGGCGACCCCTATATAAAATGACTTATCTCCTTAAGTTTCTTTATGTAGTGCAAAATTCAATGTTTGAGGTCCTAGACAATTTTTTCCGGGCATGGGAGGTGGAGGTTAGAACCAGTCTTTAGTGTGGAGGCACCCCGCGGATTACTATTGGAGCACTGATGAGGCGGGAGCTTGATGGGGGTTTGCCCTGCCAGATTTACAGTTGTATTACTGGGCAGCCTGCCTGCTGATCAGGTAGATACCATACATCTCCCTTCCAATAAATACAATTGCTAGAAATAATACAGTGTATTTATGTCTTATGACATAAAGAAGGGGCCAGGGAAAGAAAAGGAGAACTGGCAAAGTAAATAAAGAGAGGTGACAGTTATACAAAATTAATTTAGAATTCCAACATTTCATGAACATATTGAACACAAAATATAACATCAGAAGATTTATATGTCTCTTCATGTCTGAAGGAGGCCACGCAAACAATGATCAAAGTGGAATAACGCATAATCTTTCAGATGTACTAGTTTCTTACTATATCTTGCTATCCTCCTTGAGTCTATACTTTTGGGACTTTGACCTTCGTGCATAATTACCATCTTCTCAAACAAACTCACAGTAACTTATACTTTAGAAACTCTGTTCAAGTTACATATTGTATGATTTTGCATTTGACTGCCTTTTTAAACACCTTAATAACTTTCGTGAGAGTCAGATATTTGTAAGATAAGTTACCCTTTCTGGTATTTCTAATCTTTACAATTCCACCAACCTCAAACAGCCTCTAGGTGGCTGCTTTACAAACATCAAACAATTTCTTTTTCACCACCTTCTTTACCCTTTCCATATTTGTCCAATAATCTCTACCTGTTCCAACAACTGAATCCTGTCCCACCTTTGTGTTGACTCAAGACAGACAAAACATAGTGTTACCTTTCTTTTTTGAAAATGTTCAAATGGTGTAACACCTGTAGTGGAGTGTGCTGTCAATCTATGCAGTTTTCCTACGTTTGATCCGCTTTCCAAAAGAAAATATTAAGTTTCCTTGAAGACTAATTGTACACCATTATCTATTAATTTAGTGGAAGGAACTCCTTCCCTACTAAAGATCTGATCCAGAAAGCAATAACATCACATGTCTTCACTGAATAAGTAACTGTATCCTCAGGTCACCATGAAAACATGTCTAGTAAGACAATTACATACTTGTCAACACTGTATATACTGGTGAGCCCTAAAATGTCCAACACAACATCATCCCAAGGCTCCTTGTTAGCTTTCTTAATACCATGGGTTGCACTCTGCACTTCAAGATCTTGTCAATATTAGAACATTCCACACATTCTCTTACTGACCTTTCAATCTGAATATCCATATCCGGCCACAAATACACTTCTCTCAATCTTGCTTTGGTTTTGAAATGCCTGGGTGGCTTTCATTGGTAATGCCAATCAGATTACACCTGAGACTGGCTGAAGGAACCAATCTTGTCTCTCCAACCAACAACCCATTGCGTCATGAGAGTCTATCTCTGGCATTCCAAAGTTTTACATTGATCTTGGAATTTGGCCTTGTCTTTCCAACCTCTGTCTATACATTTAAAAATCTCCTGCAAATCTGCATTAGTGTCCATTTCCATAAGACATTCCTCTTCTTTAACAGTACTTTCTCAGATCATTCATACTTCAAAGTCATTATTTTCATTATCATCATCATTCTGGTCATCAGCACCACTCTGTTCCACCACAAGACATGAACAAAAGTCAGCCAAAACATTCTTCACACTTGGTTCATGTGTCACCTTAAACTGAAATTCCTGAAGTGACACCACCCATCTTCTAGTTCTCCCTGAGATAGCATATACTTCTTTTTGGCTCAAAAAACTCCTTTAAAGGCTTCCGATCCATCTTAAACATAAATTTATTTCCCAAAACAATGTTCTCAATTTTTTAATCGCCCACTGAACTGACAAGGCCTCCTCCTCTGTTACTGAATAATTTAACTCAGCATCTCTTAGACCTCGAGAAATAAACAATATGGGATGCTCAGCACCATTTGAGCATTATAACAATACACCCCCCCAAACCTTTTGAACTTGCATCTGTCATGGTAATTATGTCATCATCAGGCTCAAAACGATGTTGACTAGGGAACTTTTCTGTACACTGTTTCAAGTCTGTAGACACTTTCTTGCATGCTCCATCCCACTGAAACATACCTCCTTTATTCAACAAACCCCTCATCCTTATACTTCTCTCTGAATATTCAGGTATGAATTTGGCATAATACTTCTGACATTCCTAAAAGAATTAACTACTTCATATTTGCAATAGGGGCTGGGCATGTCACAAAGGGTCTTGACCAATTCGAGTCTTGATTAAATTCCCACAGATGTAATTTTGTGACCCAAAAATGTAATTTCTGTCCGATTTAATTTACATTTCTTGGCTTTTAACGTCAAACCACTCTCCTTTAACCTCGAAACAATGTTGTGTACCCTCTGATCATGCTCACAAACATTTCTCCCAAAAGCCAGAACATCATCTTAATATTTCTTCACTGCCGGCACACAGTTCAACGCCCTTTCCATGTCTCTCGAGGTGGGACCAAAAGGCATCCTCAGAAATGTAAAGGTGCCAAATGAAGTCACAAAAGCTGTTAAATCCTGGGAGTCCTGATGCAGTTTCACCTGATGCTAAACTGACGGCAAATCAATGGAAAAAAAAGTGTGTTGCTCCTTTCAATGTTGCTAGCATTTCTGTAATGTTGGGCGGCAGGTAATAATCCATCACTACACACTCATTTAACTCACGCAAATCAACACAGAACCTATATTCACCATTAGCACACTGTATCTTCGACAACTACCTTTCAAATTTTCCATCTCTTTGTACATGGCATCTTTTACAATAATGGGTATGCCTTTAAATTTGCTCACTTTAGGCTCAGAGCCTTTACACACAAGAAATTTATGAACGTAAACTTTAAGAGAATCTAAAGCATTACAAAAAACTTCTGGAAACACACTCTCATAATCAGACCTTCCCAAACCAACTTGATCAATATGTTCTATATAGTTTATTCTCACCGCTCAGGTTTCATTTGGGTCTAAATATACCAACAGATCTCTCTGATGAAACCAACTTATCGGAGAGTTACCCCTCATTGAGACATAAACCTTACCTGTGGTATTACTGCATCTAAAGTGAATCCAATGGATAAAGTAGCCTAATAACTTGATGCGTTCCCACCATGTCCTTGGGGATGAATATTTGGTTCATCTAAAACTACTTTGCCTTTCTTTTCTTTTTAAGACATGTCAATGGAAATCAAGGTGATTTTTGCCCCTGAGTCAAGCAGCTCACCTATCACGAAATCATCAATCTGAATTTATTCAAATGGGCCACTCATGTCACCATCACTTATCTTTAAAATAATCTCCCTAACTTTCTTTTACAGATTACCAAACCTACAGCATTTTGTAAAATGTCCTTTTCATCCACAAGACTTACAAACAGCTTTCCACCCCACATAATCTTTATTGTTGGTCATATGTCCCACACCTAAAGGAAGTACCATGAAACTTGTTCTCTTCTTTTGACTGTTCCTTATCAGACTTTTTAATGAAAGTTAGATCTCTGTCACTCTTTGTCATTTTTACTACATATACTTTGTTCCCTTCCACCTTCAAACTTTGATTACATTCTTTCTTTAGCTCTTCCACTCAAGCTTGGCTGTGTGAACATGACTTAGCAACTGTTACCACCTCAGATAGAGAAGGGTTATCCTTTAACCAAAACCTATCCACTGCCTTCTCAATACAACAACCCAACATAAACTCGTCTCTCAACCAGTCCCCATTATTCATACTAAAGTTGTAGTTGGACGATAATTTCCTCAACACTGTAATTGATTCTTCACCAGTTTCTCCAGACCTTTGCAAACACTTGCCAACATTTTAGTTTTAGAGAACAGTGGGCACTTTAGCTGAATAACGGAAGTCAAGCTTTTTAAACCAATTTACAAGTCATTTAAATCCTGTGCATCCTTTATTGATAACTCTTGTAAGTTCTCGATTACTTCTTGAATCTCCGGACCCAGACAATACATCTTTGAAGAGGTTTTGGGTTCTGCACTCAGGGAAACACCACAATCCTGTCCATTATGTAAAAATACTTTCTTCCATTTCCCTTACTTTAAAACAGGTTCCCCTAGACTTATTTAAAAAAATGAAGGACGACTAACATTTTACATTATAAAATTTTAGTTAGGGATTTCCAAACACTCTGATTTTCGATATGATATCCGATCCCATAACAAACACCAATATCTGACATGATACCCAAGAATTGCATCCAACTAAAAGGAATAAAAGAAAACAACAGTAAAACACCCCAAACTGTTACACAAGGTTTGAGATCCACACTAGATGTTGGTACGAAGAAATTCATCCAAGCTAAAATGGTGTATTATTCACTGCTATAGTGTTGTGTCTTAACTTGTAGTGAAATAAAGCGTATCAGCGGCTTGACTCAATCCACACTGACATGAAGTTGAGTTGATTTCCTCCTTCGAATAGATTGATGACAGAGCCCAATCTACAGATCCCAATTCAAAATGGTGCTCTGTGGACTTCTGACATATCCAAGGTGACGGGTCTCTGAGAACTGGAAGATGACGAGGAAAATCACATGAGGAAAAGTATTTAGCACAAGCGTGGTGTAGAGTGTTGTATTGGTGCTCGAGCCTTGCTCGAGTCACCTTGGAGTGTTGTTGGGTTAAAGCTCGAGCATGTGCTTGTGTCTGTGATGAATGTGAGATTCTAGACCTGGGTGAGGAGGTGATGTGAGAAGCTGTTAGCCGGCGGCTACGTCCGCACTTCCCTGCTGTCTTGGGGGTTTAAGCTGTGAATAAAGAAGTCACCATCTACTCTATGTCTGGACTTTTTATTCAATTTAACAATGGCAACAAGATGCTTAAACCCCACAAACCCACGTACGCTGCTAACGCAGAAGAGAAATTTCTACCTTAAGTTTGTTTCGCGACAGCAGTAAAGGGAAAGAAGAAAGCAACCTACATCTGCGCTACCTACAGCGCGTGTTCAACTTCCAATGTATCGTTTTCCACGCCGCAAGTTTTGTTTTGGGATTTACCTTGGTCTAGGCATTTTGAGGCGAAAAGTAAATGGAAAGAAGGAAGCACCTGCAGCCTACTTCTGCGCTATCTACAGCGCGCGTTCAACTACCAAGGTATTGTTTAACACGGGGCAAGTTGTGTTTTGGGATTTAACTTGGTAGAGGCACTTTGAGGTGACCGTTGGGAAAACTGCTCTTCGGCCGCATTTTTCGAGCAGCAGCAGTGTTCTACTCTTGAGCCGGCATCCATGGGAGCGGCTTCATTCCCCAGACGATGTTCCCCATCTGACGTCAGGAAAGCAATGCAACATTAAAGGTGTTCTCAGCGTCTTCACGTCACCACGGATACAAGCCTTCAGCCTTCACGCAAAGGTGACACTACGTGCGGCCATCTCGACGCGCACTGCCTTTGAATTGTCTGCCACGACCCATAATTGACGCAATTGGAAAAAGTGCTTGCATCGAGGGAACATCGTTTACTTTGCACAACATACAATTCTACTTGAATTCTTTCGGCGATTTCAGGATTTACATCCGGTACAGTGATACGCACACTGCGTGTCAACTAAGGTACTCTTTATTAAATTCTACTAGAACTCTTTTGGCGAATTCAGGATTTTCATCCGCTACAGTGATACGCACACTGCGTGTCAGCCAAGGTACTCTTTATTAATCCCTTACATTTTGTTTTAATTTTGTATTTTCTTATTGTATATATATTTTTTTTACTTTTGCCTATTTCAGTTATCATGGCTATGGCAACCATGAATTTGCCTGCCCCACAACAGTTCATGGTAAAAGACTGTGAGGTCTCTAGCCAGAGATGGGAAGAATGGAGGGATTACCTTATTAATTACCTTAATACTTTTGAGAGCAAAGAATTGCCACCGGAAAGAAAAAAGAAAATCCTGTTACATTGTTAAGGTCCAGGCGTGTTAAGAGTTTTTTATAGGATTGAAAAAAAAAACCTTTAGCAGACGAATCTACCTACAAAAACATTTTTTTAGACTATTCTCCCACTAAAAGGGTTTCTGTTTTGCAGAGATATGGATTTTTTTTGTAAAACCAAATTTTACAGATTTTTTGGTATTCAATTTTCCACTTTCAAAAATGTTGCTACTTTCAAGAACTTTGCAAAGATTTTTAAAACAACTTCTCAGACTTCTGGGAAGGAAATATTTGCATCTTTGCTCGCCCTAGCTCTAGCTCTGAGATACAATTCCTGCAGTTTACAGGCTCTATCAAGATCTTTGTTTTTTAATTTCTTGAGGATTGATTTCCCTACATTAGTTTGTTTCTAACGTGTTGCTATTGAGACACCGCAAACTAACAAACAGTACAAAATTACAAAAATATACATTTTGACATCATCACAGGTGTAAAGAGGTTTTTATTACAAATAGTAAAGAAAAGGGGAAAAGCGGGAAATCTGATTTGGTGGAACAGTATGTATTAATGTGTATCTTCAGGACATCTCTTTATGTGAGTGCGGGTTCACCTATAAATTAGAAGCAGTTAAAGGGAAACATTGCCTTTTAAGCATGATTTCAGTACATTAATGAGATTTTGATCTTAAAGATAACAGCAGTTCTAAGGTCAGTTGCAGGAATTGCTCAGCCGGGTCATATATTTTGAATGCACCTATGCAATGGCAAATTATAAAATATCAGAGTGGATTTACAATTCCTTTCTTCTGTACTTCACTGAGAATAGAAAAATAAGAATGTATGTTCTATATGTGTCTCTGCTCAACCAGCTCTCGGCATAGACATATAATCCTTGCAAAGAAAGGAGTTATAATTTCTCAAAATGTTTCCTTGCAAACTGAGGCTAACTGCATTGGGCATTTATTTTGTTTCAAATTATCTTTGTTGCAGATTCTATAAATTGAGTCATATGTAGGTGTATGTGGTGCAGGAGGTAGATGCACCTACTTCCCGTGGGGAGATTTGTGGACACGGTTTGTAGGCTGGGTTCCAGGAGGGGATGCCCACTGGTTGCCATGGTTGATGAAGTTGAAAGGATATGAACGTTTTCAGGGAATATTTTAATGTATCACTAGAAGTGCTTCATTTGAGCTGGTGGTTGCCAGTAGGGGCAACTAGCACTCATTTGTAGGGCCCCGGGTTTATTTTTCCTCATCAGGCATGGACAGCGAGAAAGAGAGGGAAAAACCCAAAAATGGAAAGACGGAGGAAGAGAAAGATGGAAAAATGAAATAAAAGAAGAAATTAGGAACCTGCAAGAGCGAGACAAAGGGGTACAGAGTTCTTGGTAGTAGATTATTGAAGCATGAGGCAGATTAAAGACTATAGAGTCTTGGTATTGGGCACCAACATTTAATTCCCCCTGCCACTGGGTCCTGGGCAGAGCTTTGGGAATGGGCACTCATTCTTTTGCAAATCAAGCACTGACTAGTGTTCTTATGTGGACAGAAAGATTGCCCAGGAGCATGGGTGCTTGCTCCTCCAAAAAAGTCAGTCTCAGTCGCAGGCCTGTTTGTACCGAGAGTAGCAGTCAAAGAGTATTGTGGTGGATTTTTCTGCAAAAATAAATGTGGGTAGAATTAATAAGGCAGAGGAGAGGATCATGACTTAATTTAGACTACGATCTTGACTTAAGGCCTGATTTATAGTTTGGCGGACAGGTCACTCTGTCACAAACATGACGAATATCCTGTCCACATTACTAGATGTGCATCATTTCATATGGCACTTGTAATAAGTTGGACAGAATATTTGTCACGTTTGCGACGTAGTATCCATCCATCCAAACTCTAAATCAGGCACTAAGGCTTGTGCTTTAACTTTCAACCAATGGAGTGGCATATATAATTTATTTTCTTCAGTCTGGCTTTGGTGTTTTTGGAACTTGTGTAAGCAATGTATCAGGCCATCAAGAAAGCCAGAGTAGATGGCATTCTTATAGACAAGTATGGTGTTGAGAATGGTGCCGACTATTCTTGAGCATTTCTGTTTAAGTTCAATGAAGTCTAAGGGCCTAATTACGAGTTTAGTGGGCCATCGGACCATCACACATGTGGTGGCGGTCCCTGGATGGCCAGAATGGCGGTCCACCCAATGTGTTACGAACATGGCAGTGGAACCACCACAGGACTGCCGTAACCATCAAGCATCATAAAACCCGTGCCAGTGGCACAGCAATCAGAGTCCTTAATATGCTGGCTATGCCACTGGGGCTCCACCAAGCATATTAGGAGTTTCCTCACCACCGCAGTTTTCATGGCAGTGAGGCAGCCATGAAAACTGGTGGTGAAGAAACAAAGGAGGCCCTAGAGGGTCCCCTGTTGCCTCAGGACCAAGGGGTGCCTGCAGTGGGGCACATGTTGTGCCTCCCTGTGTGCAGTCATCCCCTTTCCTGCACGGAATAGACTTTATAGTCCATGCCGTGTAGGAACTGGCTCTGGCACTCCCATTGTGGTGCCTTTTTAATAGGCAGCACGGTGGAAACACCAAAAGGACCGCTTGTCCGCCCACGCGATTACTCGTAATCTGACGGGCGGGCTGTGGTCGAGTTTGGCGGTAATGGAGCGAGGCACTGGTGTGTCAGCCCACTCCAAGACCGCCAAACTGGTAATCAGGACCTAAGTGCGAACCATTTGGATCTGGATGACCTGTTGTTGGCTACGCAGACATTCTACCCCATTCCTCCGAATCATAAGAGTATACTCATAGTAGAGTAAGAGCAAAATCTATGTCCCCAAGTTCAATTGATTTAGTCTCAATGGTTAAGCTACAGCAATACAGTTTCCACATTTAAAGTGACCGACTACTGCCAATAGATTCCATTACGAGCAAAGAGTGGCCTGTGTTTTCAGTGTGTATAGATAGTAGGGACCTTTACCACACAATCCCTTAAATTGGACCTCTTTTAAAGACAAACAAAGCTTTGCTTAGACCACCCACATCATCCCTTACTAGATTCCAATGTTTGTTGAGAAGCTTTTTTATTTTATTACTCTTCGTTTAGAATGTCGTTCCACAGACCAACCTTTTGTCACTCTCTTATCTGCCTTTAAGGGTCCAATAAATATTCCCTTGGGGTATACTACAATCTTTTTCTTGACCTTTCAATAAGCCCAGGTTCTGTGAAATAACATTTTACACTATTAGTTATGGATACTCAATCTTATGACCTGCTGGTCACCACATGTTTCATTTGTGAGTGTCCAACTCACCAAGGCATCCTAATGGTTATACAGTTCTGGCAGTGTTTTTTTCTACAGTAGGTGAATTCGAAGTGACACAGTGTGAGGAGGCAGTGTACACTGAGTCTGGCATCCTCCAAATAGGATTCATAGGGATGATTGGATCATGTATGAGTAAGGCATTATACAGTGCATAATCAATATTAAATCGTGTGTATCTTAGGGTGCTAAATATGGAGAGGAGAACAAAGTGACTGAAGAGCTAGGGGGTAGTTGTTTTTAATGTTGGTGGTGGCACAGATGTTGTGTTTGTTTCTTGATGTGGGGGCAGGAGAACAGTGGGTTGTAACTGTAAGTGATGTGACACACAGTCATGGTTATGAAGATGGGGAAAGGGATCCTAGAAGTTAGAGACTAGGGAGAAAATCAGTGCAAATGTAAATTGATAAGTGAGTTGGTAAGCAAGGCAGAGCAATTAGTGTGTGGGGTGGTGTAGAAGGATAAGGTAAGGTGGTCCAGAGGAAAGTGGGTGGTGTGAAGGAGTAAAATGGTTAGGACACACTTCTTTATCGACAGCATGCTGTGTATTTACAGCAGCCTTATAAATTTGATTGAGACTGGCCCGGTTGCATCACATTCAGCCTTTGGTGGTCTATTTTGTGGCTGTCACTAAGACTTCTGAATTCTTGGGTCAAACACACATAGCCACTGACAAATAAAGAGAGAGGTCAACTGCTTCATAGCATTTGTGACATATGTGTTACTCTGTGGGACAACTGGTGACCTTTGAGATATGTTGTTCATAGAAAATGATTTTAACGTAAAGATTTGAAGTTTTCTTAAGATTGCTGAGGTCTCACTACCTATGGCCATAGGATGACATTGCCATAACCAGAGAGAGAGTGGCACATAAACAGCAAGTCACAGACTATTGGACAGGAAGACATAGACAATGGGTCAAGAAGACATTGACAGAATGCAACACATGGGGAAGATGTGCCCAGAGACAATGAAACAGGAATGACATACAAACATAAAGGGGCACATAAACATTGATACTGATGCTAGAATGCAGACATTTTACAGAGACTCATGTATAAAAAGCACAGAAGCACAGTGCCAGTACATTAATATACACCAAATCCAAGCCTGCAATTGGAAGAAAGCATTGACAGATATTGTGCTTTACAAATACAGTAGCACTACTCAAGTACTACAAAATCCTATTCACTAACCTATGTGCAGAGACCTCTGTCTCTACCACTATTATCTTTTCTGTGCGGAGGTCACTGCCACACATGCAGAGATCTCTGCACATGTAGATCTACGTTTAAGTAGACAGGGGAATGGCTGGCAAATTGGGATTCCTTACACTGCAATGGGAGGGCTTTAAAGAGTTTAAGGTGGGGTTTAGAGAGGGACATCCAAGTAAAGACATCCACCCACAAATCAGTAAGCCGATTGCTATTCACAAACCACTCTTTCAAAGCTACTACAGACAAAAAGGTCCCACAGCAGTAGCAAATGTGCTCTAACCCATCCATGGAGTAAGTCCTGCACCACATGAAGCCACTCACAGGTACTGCAACACACCTCAATAGAAAATAATGGAACAAGGGACAGGAAATAACACCCAATAGGAAACAATGTAAAATAAAGATGATTCATTTCCTGTTTAAAATAGACCTATGTTTTTTAATGTTACATAAAAGTAATACATAATTATTATATTATAAAATGTAATACTGAATTTATTTTAAATTTACAGTTAAATTAAACAATTACATTTTCATTTGAAAAATGAAAAATAAAATGAATTCTACACTTACCATTTAATATTTTTTATACATTTTAAATAAAAAGAAACATTTTGTTAGTTTTGTTTTAGAATTATTCTTCAAGCGATATTATTTCCAAATTAAATAACTATATTTTAATTATTTAACAAATTTAATGTGCTGCAGCATTTATTATTTTTAGCTATATTTTACATTAATTTACATCAACATTTTAGATGATTTTATTTAAAATATTTTTTCTAAAAATAATAATCTTTATTAAATTTCCCTATTTGTTGCCTAAAGAAGATCTCCGCCACAGTGTCAGAGGTCTTCACCCACCTCTGAAAAGCTATGCATGAAAACTTTACAGTTGGAAATCCTGGTGTAGGAGGCTCCCCCAGAGGATGGAAAGAAGTAAATCTACACCTAAGAGTATTGTTACACTCAGAAATGGTTTGTAATAAAAAAGTGTAAAGTTACTTCTAGGTGTGTTAGTAAATATACGCATTAGTAAATCTACTCCTTTATATTTACTTTTGTGACCAGGCCCCTTAGAGGTTAAGAAGGAATGATAGAGGTGGCCACTAGGAGACTCCACAAGGAAGGATGGATGAAAATGCAACTGTGCAGCAACAGTGAGTAAGAGTCTTCCCCTTTAAGGACACTGCTACCCAAAGTTATCTTAAATTATGTTGACTTCCTTTTCCTTGTCCTCTTATATAGTGAAATGGGAAATGTATCGTTCTCAAGATCCGAGGAGGGTCCCTCGTGTAAAGCAATTTAAGAAATCTGCTGTGCTCGAAGTTTTTACCATTATTTTGAGCAAAGAGGACTTGACATGAAATCCTGTAGTCTTACTGACAAAAGTCTTCAATAACTCGATATTTATGTGAATAATTATGATCCATTCCATCTTCTCAGTCTTTTGAAACAAGCATTTGCAACATCTGCCTAGGGCACGGAAACATGACATCCTTTCCTCTACCTAAATAAAGGCATAGAAAAGTAATCTTTCAAAAAAGTTTTCATGAAACCAAATAACAGGTGCCCCCACCGTCGACTGAGGCAGGGGGGCCAGATGTAAGAAGGATCACAGGTATGGCAGACCATGAGCTCGGCTAGTTTGTCATGATGCGTCTACTCCACCAAACCCTAAACGAGCCCCCACGACTATGTATTTAATATGTGAATGTTGCAAGGCCTAAATGACGGCTGCAGGGAAGGCTTGTGCATCTCAGTCCTTTGTGTGGAGGCTGCTGTTGTCATGGATGCTCAGCGGAGGATAATTTACATATTGCTGCATTAGGGAACAGTAAAAGCTTGGAGGTGATGTCTTTTGACAGCACTTTTGTAGGTAGAAGATGAAACCATACGGATAGAAATAAAACTGTCACAGGGATGGCAGCAAAGATAGAATGATCCGCCTGCCTGCTTCTTAGCGTAAATAATTTGACGCCTCCAGGGATGGCAATGCTCGACGTATTTGGTGTTTTTACTCTGGCTGAAATCAAAGAAGCTCCCAGCTTTAAGATAAAGGGTACCAGCAGGGTGTATATGTTGGTTTTCATTGGCACAGATTGTTTTGTAATTACAGTACTGCATAATTGACTAGACTGAAGACATGAGCTGTGGATTGTTAGCACGAGCCAAAGAAAGATGTTTGCCCAATTTGTGGGCGAGGCCAGTTACCAGCTGTTATCATCGACATTATGTAGGCTTGTCGTCCCATTCTCATCTAGGATAGGCTGACAAAGCAACGTAGAATGCACGCCAATCTCAATATTCTTTACAGAATGCTACCTGTCACTATAGAGTAAAAGTGTCCAACAGTAGTCCACAAGATTCTACAGGCCAGATGTATGGAGCATTTTACAGCTCGCAAACAACCCATCGGGCCCTTTGCAACTGGTAAAGTGCTTTTTGGCATGTACAAAAGGCCAAATGTGACTCAGTAACTTGTTACCAAATTGCATTTTGCCTTTTGCAATTTGATATTAGGAAGGGGCGTGTTTAGGGCGTCTCGAATAGCACTGGTATGTAGGAATGTTTTGCAAATGGGAATGCAATCGCAGACATTCGCAGTTACCAGCAACTTCAAGTTGCTTGTAACCCATTCGAAAATGGGAAGTGGTCGCCAAGGGACCCCTTCCCCTGTCTGAATGGATGCGAAAACTTTTTTCAAGAGAAGGGAGTGGTCCCACAGACCACTGACTGGTCTTAAAAAATTAAAAGAAAACTTTTCGTTTTTCTTTTCGCAACACTTCCCATTATCCTTTAAGGAAAATGGGCTGCTTTATAACAAAAAGATTGCTTTATTTAAAATCAATCACAGACATGGTGGTCTGCTGACCTTTGCAGGCCACCATCCATGTTATTTTTGTCATTGCCAATGGGTCGCAGATTGCGACCTACCTCAATATTCATGAGGTAGGTCATTTGCGACACCACTGGGAATCTCAGAAAGTGTTCAACATGCTTTTGTTCATGCCGATTTGCGATTTCCTAATTGAGAATCAAAAGGATTTGCAATTAGGGAATTGCAAAATGATTTCTTAGTCCATTTGGCCCTAAAAATGCTAAATATCTTAGACGAGTCGAAGGCAATATGTATGTGTGTGTGTATATATATATATATATATATATATTCACTGAAATAACCATAGGTTTCAGGGGCGTTATAGTTAGCTGGACTTTTCACTCGTACAAAACCATTGAAATTCCCCCGTTAGTTCAGCTAACTATAACTTGCGCGCCCGCAATGCACTGCTGATGACGTCACATATTACATCACTCATGACATGGTCAGTGACATCACTGATGACATCTCAAATGACATCACTGATGACATCATCCAGTGAATGTGTGTTTTTCTGAAAACTACATATGTTTTATATATGTATATCTCAAGGTCGATGGAAGAATAAATGGGTATATAAGTGTCTAAATGGATGATTTGTTTTTGAAAAATTGATTGTATAACTGACTGATTAAGTGTATCTTAGTGAATACATGGCTTAGTGAGTAATGTTTAAATGTGTAAATATCTGTATCAGTCTCTCACTTTGTGTATAAGTGGCTGCATGGGTTGGTGAGTAGCTACATGAGTGTCTCTATAGGTTATTAGTTGGTTTTTTGAGTATCAGTATGAGTGTCTGAGTGTCTGTATGGTTCGGTGGGGGGTATTACGTAGTGCATAGGTGCATGAATGAGTGACTCACTGTTTGTATGTGTTGAAGACAGCATGTGTGCAGGACTGTATGGGTGGATGAGTGTGTGCATGGGCGTGTTAGTGAGTGATAGACTGTCTCAATAGTGTCTTTATGAGTAACTACATATGTTTTAAACTAGTATATGTGACTATTGGTGTATATAAGTGAGTACATGTGAGAGTGAGAGATTGAAAGAGTTCCTGTATGAATAAGTATGTGTTTCTATAAGTGATTGTTTAAAAGACTAAGTATGTGTAAGTTTCTGTAGAAGTAAGTGTGGTGGTGTGTGTATATCTGTATATGCAAGTAAATGGATGTTTGATTCTTTATTAGCATGAGTGACTATGTGTGTGAGTAACTCTATGGATGAGTGGCGTTGTGTAACAGGATGTATAGGTGTGTGAGTACATATGATGAGTGAGTACAAGGACTGTTGGTGAATAAGTGGATGTGTATGTGGATCTTAGAATTACTGAATAGGTTGTTGTAACTGGTATTGGTATGTCCATTGTTTTGAACATTGTAGTTTCTATTTTTGAATGTGTGTATCAAAGGTTATATTAGGGGAAGAGGAGGTCTGCCACTCTATCACAAGGATGATGTCATCAGTGATGTCATTAGTGATGTCATTTGAGATGTCATCAGTGATGTCATGAGTGATGTCACTGACCATGTCATGAGTGATGTAATATGTGACGTCATCAGCAGTGCATTGCGGGCGCGCGAGTTATAGTTAGCTGAACTAACTATAACGGGGGAATTTCAATGGTTTTGTACGAGTGAAAAGTCCAGCTAACTATAACGCCCCTGAAACCTATGGTTTTTTCAGCGAATTTCAAAGGTTTTTTAAATGCTAATTTCTAACTATGCCTACAGAGATAGGACATGTGAAGAAAGAAGAAAAAACGCACAGAAAGAAAAAAAAGAAATGCAGAAAGAAGCAACAGAAGTCCTCAAAGACGAAGAAAAGTGCAGGAAGAAGGATAACGTGCAGAAAGAACAAACAGAAGAGCAGAAAGAAGCCTTTTTGCAAAATCATCCTGTACCCTCAACTTTTTCAGACGGATACTGGTGGTAACTGAGTCTGACTAACCAGTCCTAGAGCCAGTGCTATGTTAAAAGACACTCAGAATACAGTGAAAACACCTACATACACTAGGGAACACTATGCGTTGGGGTCCCCCTGTGATCAGCATGACCTCCTCTGTAAGCCCCTAGTATATAATAGGGCAGGGGATTAAAACTACCTCTTAAAACGCGCCACAGGGCGTGTTTGCACACGTCACCTCAGGCCCCGTCCCCTCACTTCCCCACTGTGTAAACACGCCCTGTGGCCATTTTAAGTTGGGAGATTAAGTCCCCTTGAATCCTGAGGGTCCCTAGGGTCCAACTAGACCACTAGGTACCTCCAGTAAGCGCTGCAGAGCTGCGTTGCAGAGAGATGTAAAAAGGGGCACGGCCTAGACCACCTCTCTGCAACGCAGCGGAGTGGTGCTTACTGGAAGCACCTGGCGGGCTAGTTGGCCCCCAGGGTCCCTCAAAATTGAAGGGGAATTATTTCCCCAACTTAAAACGCGCCACAGGGCTTGTTTGCACACGTTAACTCAGGCCCCGTCCCCTTCCTTCCCCACTGTGTAACCATGCCCTGTGGCCGTTTTTAGTTGGGAGATTAAGTCCCCTTGAATCCTGAGGATCCCTAGGGGCAAAATAGCCCACTAGGTACGTCCAGTAAGCGCCACAGAGCTGCGTTGCATAGAGGTGTAAAAAGGGGCATGGCCTCAGAACACCGGTCTGCAACGCAGCTCCCTGGCGCACCCTGGAGATACCTGTTGGGCTAGTTGGCCCTCAGGGACCCTCAGTATTGAAGGGGAATTAATTCCCCAACTTACAACTGGCCAGGGGGCGTGTTTGCAGAGTGCTGCAAGGAGGGGGCGTGGCCTCCGGCGCGATGCCGGTCTTTTATTTATTTTTTTAAGAAGGAGGGCTGTGTGGCCCCCCTTCTTTTTCTAATTTACTGGCCCTGGGGACCCCATCCCCCAGGGCCTGCACCCTAATCTTTTTTGTTGAAAAAAATAAATTTGGCCCTCCCAAGGCCTTAATCGGCCCCGGGGACCCCAACCCCCGGGTCATGGCCTTTTTTGTATTTAAATTCTTTAGGAGGGGGCTGCGTTGCCCCCCTCCTCAGG
Source organism: Triturus cristatus (assembly GCF_964204655.1). NCBI lineage: Eukaryota > Metazoa > Chordata > Amphibia > Caudata > Salamandridae > Triturus > Triturus cristatus. Next base: position 22,222,861 of record NC_140584.1, read on the forward strand.
CCACTTATGGCTCCGGGGACCCCATCCCCCGGGGCCGGCCTTTGTTTTTTATTATTTTAAAAATATGTATATTTATAGAAAAACCTAGGACATGCTGGACAAACCGTATGTACCTATCACCATGACGATTTGCGTGATATTCATTAAAAGGCGACTATGCATAGAATGAATCCACATGGAATGTATTAACACCGCTAGTGAAGCTCTGACGTGTCTGACGCCCTACCGTGCCTAATCCCGGCGCCCCCACCGGTGGGTACTCTCCAAGTAGACACCCTTGTCGTTTATTTATACAAACATGGGTAGCTTTTGACGGGCACATTTAATATACACGCACACCAAGCCATTCAAAGGGGATTCGACAAAAATTCGACCAAACTATGCAAGAAACCCCCCTCACGGTTAATAAAAAACACATCCACCGCCGGATGTGTAATACTTTTTTATTTTACTCTCTGGAAAGGAGACAAACCTCACTTGAGAGTCACAGCGTGCTCCTGGCTGAGCCCAATGCTGTGTTACACCCACCAGTGCCCGCCGATTGCCTCACACCTCTGTGTTGTATTCCACCAGCTAGTGCGTATGCTATGACACTCTCTAGCCCATGTCTTTGTCACAGTGCATATGCAACGTTACACTCCCCAGCACATATTTTATATTACAACTTTAGAGACTAGTTATGTTACACAACACTGCCCTGTGCATATTACACTCCAAGGCGCATATCGCATAGCACATGCTAGTGCCTGTGCTATCTTGCGCTCTCCAATGAATCTGTCATTGCGCACAATGTATTGCATATTATATTTCACGCCCTGGCTCATCTTATATCACACTTTTTGGTGCATAGTTTATACCATATACTACATCTAGTTTTCATTTTCAATCGTGCTCTCAGGACTATGTTCTATATAACACTGCGTCCACCTACCCTTTTCACGGGCATTACATTTTGCGATGGGGGTGGAGGGTCAGGGGGTGTTTCTGCCAAGTGAGCCCGGAGTCACAGTCACAAACGTCCTCTTCTTCCTGAATAAAAGTGAGATTATGCTGCATACTTGTTCATATTTTAAGTAGTTCGCACAGACACACATTTTAAAAACAATAAAGTTCCTAATACCCACCTTCTCTGAACAGTTAGCTTGCTGCCCCATCCACCTCCTCCCTATCCTCTGTTGTCTGAATCCATGGACTAGCCTCCTCCCTCCTGCCATGCATGGTCTGATGTGCTGCCACTGCCCTCCATTTAGCATGATGTACCAGTCTACTCCTCCTGCCCTCCATTGCCCAATTCTATGGCCCATCATTGACCTCCTGCTTAGCCTCTGTGCTTAGCTTGCTGCCCCTATTCTCCTTCCCCCTGCCCTCCAATGTCTTTGTGCATGCCCCTGCTCCATCCTTTATGCCCACTATGTTCCATGGACCTGCCACTCCTATCTACTCTGAGTGTTCTGTTGAGCTGCCACTCCCCTCCCACCTGCCTAGCATTGTCAGATGACTGTAACCTGTCCCTGCCACCTCCACCCTGCCTGACCACATGCCATGCCCCTATCCCCTTCCTCCTGTCCTCCATGGTCCATTTTACTGCCACACCCTTCTGCCCTCCCTGATCTGTTGTGCTGCAACTGCTCCTCCTGCCTGCCCCACGCGGTCTGTTGTGAGGCCCCTTCCCCTGAACTCTCTTGTCTGTGCCCAGGTCCTTACCCTCCCTTCTATCCTCCATGGTCCTTTGTGCATGCCCCTGCACCCTCCTTCTTGCCCATCATAGCCATTGTGCTGCCACTAACCCTCCCGCTTGCCATGCATGGTCTTCTGTGCTGCCATGGCCCCTCCCACCTTCCCTGTGTGGTCAGCTAGCTGCCCCTGACGCCCTCCCACCTTCCCTCCATGGTCTGTGTGTATGCCACCATAGTCACATTGTTGCTCTCCATGGTGTGTCTTGTTTCTAGTGCCCATCCTGCCTGACCTCCATGGTCATCTTGCTGCTCCTGCCCTGCCACCTTGCCCCAGCCCTCTGTTTCCATGTGCAGACGCCCTATTCCCTCCCTCCTGGCTTGTCTGTCCCATTGTAATGCCCCTGATCCGTCCCTCCTGCCCTTTATGGTCTGTTATGCTGCAGCTTTCTCTCCTGTCTGTCCATTAGGGTCAGCTAGCTACCATTGCCTCTTTCCCATCTGTTCTCTGTTGTCCATGTGCATGGTCCTGTCCCCTCCCTATTGCTTTCTATGGATTGTTGTGCTGCACTCCCGTCCCGCATGCGCTGTGTGGTGTATTGTGCTGCTGCAAACCCTGATTGCTGCCCTGTAGGGTCAGTTTGGTGCACCTCTCTATGTCCCTCCTGTCCTCTGTTATCCGAGTCCATGTCCCCACCCCAATTCCTCTTGCCTGCCATGATTCAATGTACCATACTTGCGAACATTTTGAACTTGGTAAGAGGGAGATTTTGAAAAAAAACTGGGGTATTGATTTTCCCCTTTGAGTTACATTGAAAAAGAGGAGATTGTAGACAGGAGACAGATCAAATAAAGCCCATTTGAGCTTAAAAACATTGGACGTTTCCTGGCTGAAACGGGTCTGTTGGCATGTATGGTTGTACTACCACTGCCTCTTCCTTCTGCCCACAATGGTCTATTATATTGCCACAGCCTCTCTTGCCAGTCCTGTATTGTTGGTTTGTTGCACCTGCCCCCCTTTCCACTGCCCTCCATAGTCTGGTGTGCTGCCACTGCCCTTCCTGCCTGCCCAGTGTGGTCAAATTGTTGCCTCTGCACTCTCCTACCTGCCTTCAATTTTCAGAGTCCGTGCCCCTGGCCTCTGCCTCTCAACAGTATCCCAATGAACAACTAGATTGCTAACATTCTATATATATTACAAAAGTGTGGAACGCATGACATCATGTTGATGTAATCAAAACTGTAATACCTAGAGTATTTCCTTTAGAAATTACATATATAAGAGGGTCTTATTTGCATCAAAATTATGGTTAGTGCTCTAAAAAACTAAAATGAGGACATATTTTCTGAGTTTTCAAATAGCGACAAAGAACTTTTAAATTTTTTGTAATCTTTATTTTTTTTATCCAGTTGACCACTTGATTAAATGTTGCACCTTGGCGAGAGGATGTGGTGTTACTTCCAGAGCTGCAGACTTTGCAACTGGGGAACCAGGTTGGAGTTTCTGCTTCAGCTCAACATTCTGTGATTGTGGTCAAATCACTTAATCTCCCCATGTCTACAACCAAAATGAATTTGATCTTGTGTGATGTAACCAATGCTCATGTAAAGCATTCCAATACCTCACAAGTCTGCACTATATAAAACTGCAAATACACAAAAAATAAGTGTTTTGCACACTTCTGTCATTGGGCTAAATGTGGGCTACATCTGGGTGATATTTGGGCTACATTTGGGCTCTTTTGTCTCTGGTGGCCATTTTGGGAGACTTATTTGTTATGATGTTTCCTAATTTCCTCATTCACTACAGTCTCCTCAGTAGGAAATACTTTCAGTTTTTTTACTTTGATTCCATCAAGAAGGCATTCAGATGTGTCACAAATTTGCCATAAATTCAGAATGTTAGCACTCTAGTTGCTTATTAGATCACTGTAGTAAAGCTACTGCTCACCAGGGAAGTCTGCTGCTGGTATTCAAAGTGCATGTTTCAGTCTGCATGTCAGAATTTTTTTATGAAATAGAAGAGGATTTGAGAAGTCACTCAAAATGTGCCCTAATTTTTCTTTCTGCAGCACTAATCATACTTTCTATGGCAAAATGAACCCCCTCATTTTGTTCCTTTTTAAATTAAATGTTTTAATAATTACCACTTTATTCCAACCAAGATGGCTTCAGGTGTGCCATACGTTTGTCTTAAGTAGGACTGTTAGCGCTCTAGTTGTTCTTTAGAACACTCTGGGAAGCTGCAGTAGAACACAAAGGAATCAACTGACAGTCTCTGCCCTTGTTGGATGTGCATGTTTTACTGAGAATGTCAGACTTCATTCTCACATGACTGAGAAAGATAATGTGAATGTACAGAAAATATGCTCTCAGTTAGCTTATAGATCACCTTCAAAACCTCTGTGTGAAAAGCATGAGAAAATTGTTTTCTCTCAAACATGATTCATGATATCACAGCAGAAGGCTTTTTCACATGGCAAAATCACCTTAAAACACACCACAATTCCTAAAATGAGTATGGTACCATCAACAAATGATTTATAATGTAAGTAAAGTCTTAAAACCTTCTATTAACTGCAATGCTTTTTAATGAGGTGCTATCATGTATATTGGTCCCAAGATGGCTGCCAACACTTCTTGGATGAAGTGCTGACAGCCAATCAGATCTCACGATGAGATGTGTGGTTAGGCTCCGCCCAGATATATATGTGATTTTACTTTTGATTTTCTCAGGAACTACTGAACGGATTTACACCATTTAAGCAAAAGGCACATGCCTGACCTGAGGACTACCTCTTTGCCAAATTTCAAGTAATTCTGTTCAGCCGTTCAGGCTGTACCTTCGACTAAAGGTCCTATGGGAAAATGCATGGGGAAAACGCGTTTTGGGACCCCCCTTTTTTCTCAGCCCCCGCTTGACGAATCACCCCGAGACTTTCAGGGTAGGAGCTGAGCGGAGCGCCCCATTAGTTTTGAAAATTTCACGAAGATAAGTCAACCGGCGCCAAAGTTCTTCAAAATAGAATTTTCAGATTTCCTATGGGAACTCGGTCCTAACTATAACTATCTACTGGCGACCGCCAGTAGATAATATATATATATATATATATATACATATATGGGTGTTTCGCTCCAAAAGTTTCCCACTGGCGGGAACACACTCTGGCTGCTACAATTCTTCTCAGACCAACTCTCACATGCCGGGATGTAGCCTGACGCGTTTCGGTGAAAATACCTTAATCATAGGCTGGTACACAGAGCTTTCGGCTTTTTTTTTGCCACACCTTTTATTTTGAAATTCTGTCTTCCCATAGGCCAATGGATTGCTCCAATGATCTTCCACTCTAGCATTCTGGGATTTGTAGTGCAGTAATCTTCCCCTGGATGGGTACCGTATTCAATGTGTCCCCAATCATAGCCCTGGATAGGCCCCAGAACGTGCATGGTCTATTTCTCGGCGTCACAGCCTCCATGTTGCGAACTTGTCCTTATTCCAAGCTCCATGGTCCGCTATTATTGTCCAAGCGGCGGTGCATTCCCCACGGCTGGGCCGCCGTGTATTGTATTTCGCTCCAAAAGTTGCCCACTGGCGGGAACGCACTCTGGCTGCTACAATTCCTCTCAGACCAACTCTCACATGCCGGGATGTAGCCTGACGCGTTTCGGTGAAAATACCTTAATCATAGGCTGGTACACAGAGCTTTCGGCTTTTTTTGCCACACCTTTTATTTTGAAATTCTGTCTTCCCATAGGCCAATGGATTGCTCCAATGATCTTCCACTCTAGCATTCTGGGATTTGTAGTGCGGTAATCTTCCCCTGGATGGGTGCCGTATTCAATGTGTCCCCAATCATAGCCCTGGATGGGCCCCAGAACGTGCATGGTCTATTTCTCGGCGTCACAGCCTCCATTTTGCGAACTTGTCCTTATTCCAAGCTCCATGGTCCGCTATTATTGTCCAAGCGGCGGTGCATTCCCCACGGCTGGGCCGCCGTGTATTGTATTTCGCTCCAAAAGTTGCCCACTGGCGGGAACGCACTCTGGCTGCTACAATTCCTCTCAGACCAACTCTCACATGCCGGGATGTAGCCTGACGCGTTTCGGTGAAAATACCTTAATCATAGGCTGGTACACAGAGCTTTCGGCTTTTTTTGCCACACCTTTTATTTTGAAATTCTGTCTTCCCATAGGCCAATGAATTGCTCCAATGATCTTCCACTCTAGCATTCTGGGATTTGTAGTGCGGTAATCTTCCCCTGGATGGGTGCCGTATGCAATGTGTCCCCAATCATAGCCCTGGATGGGCCCCAGAACGTGCATGGTCTATTTCTCGGCGTCACAGCCTCCATGTTGCGAACTTGTCCTTATTCCAAGCTCCATGGTCCGCTATTATTGTCCAAGCGGCGGTGCATTCCCCACGGCTGGGCCGCCGTGTATTGTATTTCGCTCCAAAAGTTGCCCACTGGCGGGAACGCACTCTGGCTGCTACAATTCCTCTCAGACCAACTCTCACATGCCGGGATGTAGCCTGACGCGTTTCGGTGAAAATACCTTAATCATAGGCTGGTACACAGAGCTTTCGGCTTTTTTTGCCACACCTTTTATTTTGAAATTCTGTCTTCCCATAGGCCAATGGATTGCTCCAATGATCTTCCACTCTAGCATTCTGGGATTTGTAGTGCGGTAATCTTCCCCTGGATGGGTGCCGTATTCAATGTGTCCCCAATCATAGCCCTGGATGGGCCCCAGAACGTGCATGGTCTATTTCTCGGCGTCACAGCCTCCATGTTGCGAACTTGTCCTTATTCCAAGCTCCATGGTCCGCTATTATTGTCCAAGCGGCGGTGCATTCCCCACGGCTGGGCCGCCGTGTATTGTATTTCGCTCCAAAAGTTGCCCACTGGTGGGAACGCACTCTGGCTGCTACAATTCCTCTCAGACCAACTCTCACATGCCGGGATGTAGCCCGACGCGTTTCGGTGAAAATACCTTAATCATAGGCTGGTACACAGAGCTTTCGGCTTTTTTTGCCACACCTTTTATTTTGAAATTCTGTCTTCCCATAGGCCAATGGATTGCTCCAATGATCTTCCACTCTAGCATTCTGGGATTTGTAGTGCGGTAATCTTCCCCTGGATGGGTGCCGTATTCAATGTGTCCCCAATCATAGCCCTAGATGGGCCCCAGAACGTGCATGGTCTATTTCTCGGCGTCACAGCCTCCATTTTGCGAACTTGTCCTTATTCCAAGCTCCATGGTCCGCTATTATTGTCCAAGCGGCGGTGCATTCCCCACGGCTGGGCCGCCGTGTATTGTATTTCACTCCAAAAGTTGCCCACTGGCGGGAACGCACTCTGGCTGCTACAATTCCTCTCAGACCAACTCTGACATGCCGGGATGTAGCCTGACGCGTTTCGGTGAAAATACCTTAATCATAGGCTGGTACACAGAGCTTTCGGCTTTTTTTGCCACACCTTTTATTTTGAAATTCTGTCTTCCCATAGCCCAATGGATTGCTCCAATGATCTTCCACTCTAGCATTCTGGGATTTGTAGTGCGGTAATCTTCCCCTGGATGGGTGCCGTATTCAATGTGTCCCCAATCATAGCCCTGGATGGGCCCCAGAACGTGCATGGTCTATTTCTCGGCGTCACAGCCCCCATGTTGCGAACTTGTCCTTATTCCAAGCTCCATGGTCCGCTATTATTGTCCAAGCGGCGGTGCATATATGGGTGTATATGTATATATATATATATATATATATATATATATATATATATATATATATATATAAACAACGTCCTGTCCGCGTTAGATGAAAGCGGAACTCCAGGCAAGGACCTCCAAACTCCAGATTGAATCACGGACTTCCGCACACCACACGTGGATGAAGCAGTAGCAATTTATTGACAACAAAGTATCACAGGACCAGCGTCCTCCATGACGCGTTTCGCTCCTCAAAGGGAGCTTGATCACATGATGCGTCTCCATGCTGTGACGTATTTTAAAAGGTGAAAAGTGTGCACAACCAACTATAAAAACAAATTGTTGTTGTAACTAGATGTAAAAAACAGACTGAATACAATATGTGGTCGACTTCAACCATAATGAACGCTTTAAACATGGGAAGGAATCAAAGATTCAGTGCAATCCAAATTAATAGGGATTTAGAGAGGAATATAAATATAAATACATAGTGTATACCTGTAAAACATAATAGCGCATAAACAAAAAATGCAGGTTAACACTGATCTATGCAAGCAATCTTCGGCAGGTGCCCTAAGTATACAGTTTCAAACTATATTTCTCTCCTAATACCAAAATAGTTGATGTGACCTGATGTAAAACAAACAAAACCAAAAAGACATCATATATATGTAAAACCTATCATGCAAATCGATCAATGATGATAAATACAAAAAATAGTCCAATCCATATCGTTCTAATGAATAGCAGCAAAATAATCAATAAAGTGCAAGTGCAGTATTGGAGAGATGGCTGATCGAATCTAAAAAGACCCAATACTAAGATGAGGACAAGAATGTATAAAAATCAATAAATAGCGATTTTGCAAGTTAAAACATTGTTACAAATACATATATAAATAGAATGTCAAAAGGTTAAAGACAGTCTGTAAAAAACAACAAGATATAAAATACCAAAAAGTGCAAATGGGTGCAGTGCAAAAAATATTACCTCAAACACTTAGCAGCAGTAAAAAAAAACCTGAAATCGCTTAAGCCTAAGCGATCCTAAAGTGCCAGTGCAAGGAAAATAGTAAAAACGCAGAACAAACCAATATAAATTCAATTAGATAGATATAACATAGACTCAATGAGAGCAGATGATTGTCAAAATGCAGTACCGTCTTATACATAAAAACACCTGAAAAACTGGTTCATAAAAAGTTGTGCAAATCTTCATTCATGTTTAGACCATTAGGGACTCTTGTATCGAGAGCTAAAATAAAATGGGATTCTCGCTGTCTCAGTAATTTCTCTCGATTACCCCCCCGTCCGGGGTTGGGAACTGACCCTAGAACTGTGTATTCCAAATCCTTCAGTTTGTTGTCATGGATAGATTTGAAATGCCTGGCCACCGGGTAATTGTGGTCAGAATTGACAATAGCCTTAACATGCTGAAGAATGAGTTTATGAACCGGGAGCTTAGTGCTGCCAATATATATCCATCCTCCTGTAACAAATCCAAATGCCTGTGACACTCTGAGGATGCCCTGCCTGGCGGACCGAGCCTCTTTACACGGGCGGCGTCCGTATCATACATTCCAAAAGAAACAGCCTCTGCTCCCAGGGGCAAATAGAGCCCACCAGCCGCTATAGTAGTTTAAAATCCTTTTATTCATTAAATGGAAGGTTCAGCATAACGCATTGGAGGTGAAAACCCTTCGTACTTGCCGGAAGTTTTTAATTTAATTTTTATTTTTATTTTTTTGACTTTGCAGAGTTTATTAGCAGCACAAACAAACACCCTTTGCATTTCGGTCTCGCCTCAGACCGCCATCACAGGTTAGTTTCCAAGGGCAACTGTCCCTCGTTTATTTTATTCACAAAACCATCATTAATTAATCCCCAACTGACTGCTGGTACGTGTAGTTAAATATATAATCTGGTATTGAAAGTGACATAGTGCAAAAGTGCACATTTTCTTTTGTTGTAAACAGTTTTATTAGAATTGCCGGACGTCTTAAGTGAAGCTATTTGGAAGGTATGTGCAGAAATGTAAAGGATTTCTGGAACAACTTGTGAGAGGCAGGAATGACACCGCTATCACTATGTAGACTGTACCACTCTTGCACAAAATAAAATGTATTTCTGTGAGGCACAAAGAGGAAATGCGATCTATGGAAATAGTAGATGCCGTCATTTGACTCTAAACAACAACCTAAGTGGCTGAGTTTTTGATGGACATAAAAAACTAGCAGAATTTTCTGTTTCAATGCATTATGGGTCCCGTGGTTTTGACAAAACAAACTGACACAAGGTTTGTGAATAAGCCTTGATTTATGTGCCAACTATTGGCTGGGATACAAGATATCAATAGACTTACTCGTCAAAATTGTACCAGAGTACCACTAAAGCTACTACTTATGTGTTTAAACAAACAATTTGTAACTTTACTTGTTGTCCATCTTCAGTGTTGATACCTGTGGGGTTTAAAAACAGATCAACTGACCACATCACATGATGCATATGATTAAAGCCTAAAGGAGGCTTGTGGTGTTTACATACATCTATCTAGTCTTGTTAGTTCATTGGAATCTGGAATGTTTGTAGTCCGAAGTTCTTTTCTAGTCAGTTGCTGCCTGGTAGCAGATGGATGAGGTGTTCATAATTAAACCTCAAGTTAACCCAAACATATTGTAAGCGTGTTACTTGAAAATATTTCACTGGCGACGAGCGGAGAAAGAAGAGGGTGTAAAGTGAAGAGCACCTCAACATCATACTAATTAAAAATGGAAAATAATTCAGTGGAAAAGAAATCCTTTCTCATATATTAAGATTTGAAGTCAAGTGGTCTTTCAAGAAACGGCGGGTGGATCGGACCCGCAAGGTACTTGTTGGTTGTTAGTATGGTTTTTTTTTAAAGAAAGATAGTCGCGAAGGAAGAATTTAATTAATTGTGCCATTGTTAAAGTAACTGGAGCGAAGACTTTGAAGGCACGTATGTTATGCTTGTGTGAAGATTCAAAGGCTCAATATAAAGTAAACAAGAAAGACTGGAAAATCCTTGTGAGACATGGCATGTATCGGAAAAGCTTTAATGGAATTGAAAAATAACTTTGAAAGTCTCTAAGAAAGCTTGAAGTATAACGTAACCTTGAGGTGAAACGTACGCTAGTCATCTTCATAAGAAGGGTTTCAAAGGTTTGGTGAAAAATCTCTAATGCGCATCAAATTAATTTGAAACGGAAATTATGTGCGTCTCTGATAAGACGCAGTGAGAGAGAGAGAGGCGCGAGACAAAGTTATAGTCTGACGCATGCGTACAGAGAATTTTAAAGGAGCATCGGAGTTTCTTTGCCAAGATTAATGTTAACTCGGTGGCACAAAAGTAAACGCATGGTATGAAAAGCATATTTCGAAGAAAAGTGGCATCGCTTACTTTAAGAAAGGATCTTACATTATTTGTTATCTTCTGCATCGGATTGCTTTCGGCGAGATACTTGACATCGGAGTCTTCGTTTCTTTCGTTGCGTTTTGATGCGTCATCTATGAACCTCTCGATGACACGCACATCAGGAAGTGAATTGGATTGGTGTTTAAGAAACTGGTGTCAGAACAAGTCGGAAATGGAGTTTGCTGACATAGAAATAGAGATTCCTGTCAGTCTTACTTTATAATACTTTGTTAAAAAAAACAACTTTATTAGTCAATTTAAAAATATTTGCTGTATAAGATAATTATTTGGAATATTGTCCCATATTTTAAAATATATTTATAAGTGATTATAGATTCATAATATTTAGTTTTTTTGTTTTAAATACATTTAAGCAGGTACTTATATAAAATGCAGAATGTTACTGCACCACCATTTTTTAAGTGACCCAGGTGAACCAACAAATAAATGGAGCAAATGGAAAAAGATATTTGCGCATTATGCAAGAGTTTGCGGTACAAAAATTAGTGCAGAAAGAAAGTGTTCACTTTTACCAAACTGTTTAGGAGGGGAAGGACAAGAGGTTTTAGAGAATTTGCCTGCATTATCTGTTCAGGAACAACGTGGTTTAGATGAATATGAAATTTGCATATTACAGTCAGACAGGCATTATTTACCACGCGTCAGTACAATAATGGAGAGGTATCATTTTGGTTTGAGGGAACAAGGTAAAGAGGAATCAGTAGAAGTGTATTTAACTGGTTTGCGTAAATTAGCATCAACTTGTAAATTTGGAGGTACAATTGAAGAAAGAATTCGTGACCAATTTGTTCTTAAATGTAGAGAAGAGAAAATTAGAGAGGAGCTTTGGCTCAAAGATGAACCACCTCTAGAAGAGGTAATAGGGATTGCAAAGAAAGTTGAACACATGTTAAAATGTGTCAATGAATTGAAGGTTGACAAAAACAAAAGTCAAACTGTTGTAGAAGAAGTACAAGAGAAAGTTTGTCAAGTTAAAAGTGAAAGAATTCCTGTAAAAGAAGTAACTAAAAATGATTCTCAAAAAATAACTTATGAATGTTTTAGATGTGGAAGATTTGGACATAAAGCCAACTCAAAGTCTTGTCCTGCTTTGAGTTTTGTTTGTCATGGTTGTGGGAAGAAAGGCCACTTTATAAAATACTGCAAGTCTAAAGGTAAGAAAGTGACCAACAGTGAGGTAAAGGAAGTTATTTGTCAAGTTGTGGAAAGAAAATGTATGGATCATCCTGTTGGTAAAGTTAAGGTTGATGGTATTGTTTTAGACATGAAATTTGACTCTTGCTCGCATATTTCTATTATTTCAAGTGAAACATATGCCAGGTGGTTTCAAAAGAGAAACAAACTTTGCAGAATGGATATAAAACCAGGTGGATATGGAGGTCAACCCATAAGCATGTTGGGATATTTTAATGCTTGTATTGAAATAGAAAGCAATATCATTGTTGGGAAAATGTATCTGTCAAAAGTTGGTGACAGTTTAATTGGATGGCCACATCAGTGCCTTTTAGGTGTCATGTTAAACCCTAATGCTGACCCTCAAATACAGATCCATGCGATAGGTTCAGAGGCTAATGAATTTGTAAGTGAATATCCCCAGTTGTTCAGGAATGATTTAGGGTGTCTCAAGGGCTACAAACATCACATTGAGTTGAGAAACAATGCTGTTCCAGTGGTAGCTAAAGTGAGAAGAATACCTATTGCTGTTCAAGGAAAGGTTGAACTAGAATTGACTAAACTTCAAAATCAGGGTATGATTACTCCTGTGGAGGCATCTGAATGGTTGGCGCCAGTCGTTATTGCCAACAAACCCAATGGTGATATGAAGCTCTGTATTGATTTAAGATCTCTTAACAAAGAAGTTGGAGGTGACAAATTCCCTCTCCCTAACATTGATGAATTGTTATCTTCTTTGGGAGATGCGAACATTTTGACAACTCTTGACCTCACTCAAGCATATCATCAGATTGAACTGACGCAGGAGTCTCAGGATCTAACGGCATTCCTCACACCCATGGGTGCTTTTAAGTATAAGAGGATGCCGTTTGGTTTGGTGTCTGCTGCGTCAGTTTTTCAGAGAGTGATGGCCTCAAAAATGTGAAATGTTATCAAGATGATTTGCTTATTTTTGGATGTAATCAAGAGGAACATGATATGACTCTAAGATTAGTTTTAAAGAGATTAGAAGTTGCTGGTCTCACTTTGAAATTTGAAAAATGTTAATTTTCGGTACATGAAGTACATTATTTGGGTCATTGTATATCTGCATCAGGAGTTGTTCCTAAAAAAGAGTTAGTAAATACAATTTTAAATTTAGCTTCTCCAAAGAACAAAGGAGAGGTTGTTTCTTTTTTAGGCATGGTTGAATATTATGGGAAGTTTGTGAAAAACTTGGCAGGTAAATCGTGCAATATGAGAAGTTTACTTGGGAAGAACAAAGAATTTAGTTGGTCGGATGAATGTCAGAATGAATTTGAAGAAATAAAAAAAAACTTAGTGAATGCACTCAATTTACAAGCTTTTGTTCCAAGTAATGAGACCATTGTAGTAACTGATGCAAGCTGTAAAGGATTAGACACCAACTGCAACACCACCCACGTAATCTACATGATCACATGCCCCTGCAATTTACGATACATAGGCATGACGAGTCGAAAAGCCAAACTAAGACTCTGTGAACACAGAAGCAATATCAAGTGCAAAAAAGTGACCACGAAAATGAGTTGTCATTTCCTTGAGAAAGGACATACAGTTGACGATCTCCAATGGGTGATTTTAGAGACTTTACTTTCCAAGAACTTCAATGCCGAAAAAGTACTATTTGAGAAGGAACAAAGATGGGTATATCGTCTCCAAACATATAAACTTGGTTTGAATGATAATATCCCGTGGCTCAGTTTTAAGAACACATGAGCCTAACAACCACTCAGTAGTACGAGTACCATGAATGCACTCTTTCCATAACAAGTACTACGAGCACTATGAATGCGGTTTCCACTTTGAAAATTAGGACCAATCTCTCCCTAATTATGACCCACATACTGGAAGGAAAACAGTACTATGAACCGCTAAGATACACAATTCTTAAGTATCATGCCCGGAATATAACTTCAAAACACACCTTTTCTCTCCTTTGTTCATAAAAGTTTGAAATATACCTATCCTTCACATACCTATGGTCCAATACCTATCAACTTTGAGGCGACTCTGAATGTACTATTGAAAAACTAATGCAAGCAAAATGCAGCAACGAACTCTATATTTATTTTTATTTTAATTTTTATTTTTATTATTCTTATTTTTTCAATCGGTAAAGACCACATGAGATCACATCAATATATACCGAAAATAAGACCATTAAGACATAATTACGACAGTATATTTTTCACGATCAACATTGGAAGAATAACTTTATTGATAACACCCAAAAGTACATTCTGAACACATAGCAATCGAACAGCCTTTTACTCGTATCTTTCAAGGCAACGCTACACATTGGTAGCCTTTTCTCTATGTCTCTGATTTTCATCCCCTTAAAAGAACCAACCACAGAGCAACCCGTGTCTTTACCGGGTCCTAGGAGGCAGAGTCAGCACAGGTCCTCGACCCACGCCGAATAGGTAACAGAAGGAGGAGCGGATCACCAGAAAACCGTATCGTATCTTTTAGATAATAAGAATTTCTTTGAACTCTACTTTTCTCTTTGACCACTACCAGAGCGTGAAGTGACCCCCCTAGAGTACTCATGGTGACCTGTAAATAAGGAGACCAGGTAACTTTTTCTAACTCTCTCTAATAGCGCGTAATAAATTTCCATACCACTTAGTAAGTAATTCTTCTTTTTTAATCAAATGATTACCGCGCTTACTAGATAATGGTCCTCATGTCACCCACTCAAGAAATATAATATATTAAGCGCTCTTCCTTGAGTTTTACTTCTACTCGCTAGCGAACCCAACATAGTATTCCTCTTGTAGAAACAAGCCGCTCGCAATCATTAGTGACGTTGTAGAAAGAACATCACTTATCATGCAATCCACCTGCTGTATTTATTCAGGATTACCCGCGCCCACGAACCATTAATCAGTGTAGACACGCACTATAAGACAACTCATGGTTTTATGTACCAGTACTTGAATGACTGTAAATAAATGTATTTTTACCAAAAACCTTTAAAACCTACGATCATGTGACCCTGCACCTACCTTGACGCTGCATACTTCCGATGCTTATCGGGAACTGTACATGATCTGGAATAGAAAACCTTTCACCACGGTGTGCTAACCACGCGCCTTGTTTTTATGGCAATATGTATGCAGACCTGTCATTAATGTGAGTGTGAGTATGACAAAATGGATTGTAGAATGGCCTTTTTCTTACAGAAAGGAGGGACGAATTTTGCCATATTGAGCGTTTCTCAAACCATAGTGAGATCCACTCTTGAAAAGCATTGTCATTTTATAATTGCATATACACTACCAACTCAACCGATTCATAATGATTTCTGTGTTGTTGTTTTCCCCTTTTCTTCCCCCCCTCACAAACACTGAAACAACAGTTTTTAAGCTGAAGGTGCGACCAATGAGAGGAATAATTATCTTCCCGCACTTACACAAGGGTACCTTGAATATTAGGTTACCTAACTCTGCACTAGGTCCTGAAGAAAGCCCGCTTGACCCCTCGGGGCTGATGAGGGCTGAAACATGTCGACCTCTATTTGGACACTAAATTCAAAAGTGCACTAGACCATAACAAGTCTAACGAGTGCACACCTACAAGAACCTTTTTATAAACTATCCCGAATCCAGTACCAATAAAGATATCTACTGGCTTTAAGAGATTTTTAAATAAAAACACCTTTTTTCATCACAAGTCACCTCACCCTTTTTTCTATTTACGATCACTTCTGGGACCACCAGTGGTAAATACCTCCGGGTGGAGGAAGCATTGGACTAACCCAATGATTATGCGATCACGTTAATGACAAACTAGCGGAGAATCAAGATATACCGCTGAAATCGATTCTTTACTAAACGTGAATGAGGGTTTTTTACACGGTACTCAGTACTGAACGTGCAATACCCTGGTTCTCCCAGGACCAGTGATCCACTCTCCCATTGATTTTTTGATATATTGAGATAAGGAAGCTGAGTGGATCTAAGACTCTTCTTTCTCCCTCCCTTTGATTTTTGAGTAAAGGATTAGGTGCCATTTTAAAACAGCATAAAGATGGAAAAGAAAAATTGATTGCATGTGCATCAAGAAGCTTGCGGGGTGCAGAAAACAATTATTCTGTAACTGAAAAAGAGGCGTTGGCTATTTTCTGGGCTCTCAATAAATTTAGAAATTTCCTTTGGGGTCTGCATTTCAAAGTTTGCTCTGATCATAAGCTGTTGAAAGAAATTTTTACAAAGAAGGGTTTAGACTTTATTTCATCACGAATTAGGAGATGGGTTATTGGATTACAAGATTTTAGGTTTTCAATTGAACATCTTCCTGGTGTTGAAAACACGTCTGCGGATTGCCTTTCTCGTTTAGTCTGTGATGTTGATGAAGAAAAGTTTGAGGAAGAGTTTTTGGAAGATGAAGTTAGTGTGTGTGAGGTCACTGAAGGAGTTATACAAGAGATTGAGTGGAAGGATGAAATCAAAAAGGATGATGAAATTGTTAAAGTCATGAACATGATTAATTCTAAATCTTCTTTTGATAATTCTCTGCCTAAGGTATGGCATTTGGTTGGAGAAGAATTATCTGTTGACAAGGACATTTTGTTGAGAGGCACCAAACTAGTTCCTCCTTCTTCTCTTAGGCAAAGGTTGATAGAGGAAGCACATCAGGGTCATTTAGGAATTGTGAAAACAAAAGAAAGGCTTAGGTCTTCGTTTTGGTGGCCTGAAATGGATCTTGAAATTGAGTGTAAAGTAAGAGAGTGTCTGCAATGCAGGGTGAATGATAAGATTCTCACAACTCGGACTCCTCCTATTGTATGTAGGAGTTTACCCAATGGTCCGTGGGAAGATATTGCTATTGACATTGTAGGTCTTCTTAGTGGTGAACATCGCACTCCCTATTTAATTGTTCTAATTGATCTCTATTCTAGATGGGTTGAGATATCTTCTGTTTCTGATGTTTCTTCCTCTTGTGTGATTTCATTTTTGAAAGACATTTTTAAGAGAGAGGGTTTTCCAAGAACTCTGTTGTCTGATAATGGACCTCAATTTTGTTCTGGTATTATGTCTGAATTTCTATTATCATGTGGAATTGTACACAAGAAATGTTCAGTTTATCATCCAGAAACTAATGGAGCAGTAGAAAGGTTCGACAGGGTGATAAAGGAGAATATTCAGCTCTCAAGAGTTAACTCTCCTAACTGGAAGGAAGAACTTAAAAAATGTATTTTGGCTCATCGTTTTTCTCCACATACATCCACACGTAAGTCACAATTTGAGTTGTTTAAAGGCAGAACTCCTAACACCAGTTTATGTCCTGCCTGGATGTTTTGGAGTAAAGGAATTAAGGACAATAGTATTGGTCCTTGGAGAATAAGGGAAGAAGAACTTAAATTAAAAAATAAATTAAATTATGACGAAAGGAAAAATGTTAAAGATGTTGTTGTTAAAGTAGGAGATATGGTGCGTGTAAAAGCTCCTGTAGGAGCTTTATCTTGGTCTAAATTTGCTGCTCCCATGCGTGTCATTAAGTGTTTTAAAAATTCTGTGAAGTTAGAAAATGGCAAGATTTGGAATCTTAACCGTGTTGCTATTCTTAACAATTATTCTTTCACGTGTAATTCTGACAATAATTTGAATATTCATTCACATGTCTCTGATAATTCACACCCGAGGCGTAGTGTTCGCAAGACACATGTACCCATGTATCTGAAGGACTATGTGGTGTAGGCATTTATTTGAGCCATTCTTTGTTTTCTACATACTGTTGAAATTTTATATACTTATGTTATTACATGCAATTCTTATGCCACACTACACTGTAATTCATACTTTTGTTATTATAAGGAAGATGTGTGGTGTTTACATACATCTATCTACTCTTGTTAGTTCATTGGAATCTGGAATGTTTGTAGTCCGAAGTTCTTTTCTAGTCAGTTGCTGCTTGGTAGCTGATGGATGAGGTGTTCATAATTAAACCTCAAGTTAACCCAAACATATTGTAAGCGTGTTACTTGAAAATATTTCAAGGCTGAAACGGGTTATGCTGAACTTTCCATTTAATGAATGAAAGGATTTTAAACTACTACACCGGCTGGTGGGCTCTATTTGCTCCTAGGAGCAGAGGTTGTTTCTTTGGGAATATATATATATCAAATGAAGCCAAACTCCTTCCTGGAGACCTGTGTGGGGTGGCGCGCACGCTCGCAGAGTTCCAGGCAAAAACAGTGCGTGCACAGGACGAGAATGAAGTGCACACTCAGAGACACCCAGTTTGAAGAAACAGCAAATTCCTTCATAAATCATGATGCGTTTCGGCCGTCAGGCGGCCTTGTTTACATAAGTGAGGGCATATACTTGGATGCATTTATACAACATAAAATAAACATCAATGAAGGACTGTATTGCAGAAGCATCATAGTTGCAAAAAAAATGTCAGCCTTATTGGAGTGGAAAATTCGCAACCGGGAACGTATGTGTGGAAAAGAAAATAAAACGTTCGGATGCTGTTAGAATGCAAAAGTAATCTAAAGACATACAGTATATATAGTAGTTTCTAGTGTGTGTATAATATGAGAATGGTACATATTACAGCAAAATTAAGCTAAACATGAGAATTAAATTAATTCCCCAAATGGGCACAATAAGATAGTCAATTCCCCAAGTAGGTAAATATGGTACACATCAGTGTACATAGTGTAAAAGTACAGTTAGAGGATAAGCTGTGTCGAGGTACAAAGTGGAAACCTATTGTTGCGGTAGACATTGCATTCCTCAAGTGGGCAAGATTATTGTATCACAGTATCCACGGTATGGCAAGACTTTCCAAATCATAATCAAAAGACATGAAAATAACTCCTAGATGGGAATACGTGTTGCATCCAGTAAATGCTGCATGAAGAAACCACACCAAAACAAAGTGTCAAAAATAGTGCAAAAATTATGCAAAAAAGAGAGAGTTCTTATCTGGGGCATACAAAATCAACTTTGGATTCAGTTGGATGTGAAGAAAAGGGTAGGATCACAAAAGGCTGAAAATTGGGTCTGATGGTCCCTTCCTTTTCTCCTGCAAAGAGATGTATAAGAACACGAGTAAGGAAACCGTCATACAATGTCTTCTGTCTGTACAATGCACATAATATTGGGGGGCGGAGCTAGCCACGCTGATGGCAGCAGCTTGAGCGAGCTCCTCTTGGACGCCATAATATTCATCAAAATCTTGCACATTAGAGCCACAAGAGCCCTGCACTTGGGGATATGCCACTGCTGTAAACACGGGCAGTCGTTACAACCGGTTCCTGTCACCACAGAGAATTACGAAACGGCAAGACGAAGTAAGGCGCAACTGCGGCCTAGCCGGCAAAACCGAAACTGAAGCGGCGGGCTTGCGTGGGCAGAGCGGCCGCGACGCACAGCGCGCAGTTTGGCTGCAGAGATGAGAGCCTGGCGGTGCAACCGGGACTGAGCCCGGAAAGCGGTAACACCAAGCAAATGACAGCGCTGTAGAGCCAGGGGTGCACTACACAACTAAGCACTAAGAGTGTATGCCGCTATACCAACGTGTCAACAGGTGCTGAGACTGACGCCCACGCGGGCCAGATCCGGGCTGTAGGAAGCCACAGAACCCATTGTACTGCATTCTGCCACCTCTGAAATCAGCAATAGTGGTGTATATTGGGCGCAACAGGAAGTAAGTGGCTTCTCCCCTTTCAAGAATGCTTTGAATGCACCAGCACTTGTACCACCTCCTGTGCAGACAGTGGAGGCACCCCTCTGGTTCAGGCACTAAAACAACAAATACTGTGCACTAAAGTTCACAGACACACACGAACTACTAAGCGCGCAGCACATTATCTGACCGCGCAGTTTCCCTTCTGTGGGCCCTGCAGCTGGCCGTGACCAGACAAATAAACTAAGCATTGGTGGAAGCATCGTTATCACCAGAGGGGTGCTACCAAGAGGGGTGGCCGGAACCTTGGGCTGCATTGACGGAAAGGACAATACGTCCGCACAGTGCCTGTGAAACGCAGCTGGAATTATAGTACATGTTGCTCACCTAAGGCGGCGTTACATCGCTACTGGGGGTGAGAGTGGTGGATGTACTGCCAGCGTGCTCCTACAAAATGTTAAATCCATGCTAGACGGACGAAGTTCAACAATATATCACACCTCACTTGGTGCCCTGGTCACGTCCCCCCTCTGGACACTATCACTTGCCTACTACGCCCACGAACTGCGCTTAACTGATGTGCCAAAAATTAAGTAGGTGGTGCCAATTGGTCATAACTTCCACATCGCACTGACTATCCTCTACTTGACACAGCAGGGTAGCTGCCATTGAGAAAAAGACAATACCAGGGCCATGGGCAAGACGGACAGAAACCAGCCCAAAATCACTTTTGAACTGGCCAAAAAGCAGCCGGACCATACTGCGGATGGCCAACAGGTTGCGCAACCAGCGGCCAGTGCAACTGGTGGAGTCCCCAATAATGATGTGCAAGCCATGTTCACCACGATACAAGCAGCCTTAACCACCATTGACGGCAAGATTGACTCACTCACTTGAACGAGTTGATCGTATGGCCGAACGCATGGACAGACACTCGGAAAGGCTCGACATGGCCGAGCGCCGTATATCTGAAGCCGAAGACGCTCATACTCAAATGGAAACTAAGCAAGGGAAAATGGACAAGCATCGAGCAGCCCTAACAGCAAAAGCAGAGGATTTGGAAACGAGATCTTGCAGAAATATTACCCGCCTGACGGGCATATCGGAAACGACTAACACAGGTCCAATGGACCGTTATGTGGAACAGCTACTCATCTCCCTAATGGGTCAGGAAACGTTTTCTGAAATCTTCATTGTCGAGAGGGCGCATAGATCGTTAGCTCCGCCACCGCCACCTGGATCCAGACCAAGACCAATAATAGCTGAAATCTTAAATTACAGAGATTGTGATGCGACCCTCCGCAAAGCCAGAGAGCTGGGCAATTTAAAACACGAAGGTATGGACATCGCCTTATACCCTGATTTTACACCGACTGTCCAAGAGGCAAGAAAGAAATTTGGGCCTGCAAAACAAAAGGTTTGTGACCTAAATATACAGTACGCAATGTTGTATCCTGCCTGACTTCGTGTGACTGATGAAGGGAAGACAAAGATATACAATGAGCCCAAAGAGATAATGAAGTATTTACAACAGAAAGGACCACATAGCATGCGCAGGCGATCCCCAAGAGGAGAAGTGGAGGAACAAGCAAATACTTCAGACGGGGAATAAATACTCGTAATTTGCAACTGTTGCAGTCAATGCTTGGTACCCCGTCAGATGAACACATAGAAGATGCCTGGACTAGGTGCTGATATACCAAATCATGTCACTGCACACAGAATATCACCAATGACTTATCATTTCAGAAACCGTGTGTGCAAATCACAGATGGCGCTTAGCGATGCTGAGAACATCCTGACGAACAATGTGGGGAGTGCAAGCGGCTGACCACAGATAAGTTTACATCTGAGAATTGGGCTTCAATCCCAATTGCATCTATAGACTGTACATAGTAGGATGTTCACGGTTTTAGTATCATAAAATGTGCCACTATTGGCAAGTGGGTCTTTGGCTGTGGGGTAGCAGTACAGAGAGCTCAGATGTGCATTATACTCGCATAGGTGTGGCGCCCACCCATGTGGGATATCTACTGGGACTTGTTGCGGCAGCTCCCGCCCACCTGTGTGAACCACAATAGTTTAATCTTTGGTTTATAGGGAGCGGGTGGGTGGGGCGGGGTATGTTGCAGTTACTAGGGATTGTCTCCTCTACATGTGAGCAGGCGGAGGGGGAGGGGGGTGGGGGGGAGCAAGGGACTAAACATCTGGTCAGTGTTGGGAACGTAGTCACTCATGTTTATGACAATACACCATGAATGAGACAGCAGCAACCTCAGTGCATAGAAGACAGCACACATGGCTAACACTCCACAACACACCCGAAAACTGACATTCATGACTTGAATATGCAAATATGCAAGGTAATGTCATATTTAGATAGACACGGAATAGATGTTGCCTGCTTACAGGAAACGCATCTTAGGACACTAAATGAAGGGCGAATAGGTGCATGGTGGGTGGCATACCCAATGACATCCTCCTTTTCTAAATACACGAGGGGAGTAATGCTTCTGGTCAGACGCAGCATCCAATTTCAGCTCATTCAAGCTCTTAAAGATGACCAAGGGCGTTATTTTATAGTACAAGGAAACTTTGGTGGCACTGTGTTGACAATAGTCACATCATATGGCCCAAATACTGACGACCCCAGTTTTTATGCGCGCATATGGTCTGCATTACAGGACCTACAAACCACAGCAATAATATGGGGTGGAGATTTTAATACATGTATGGACCCAGCTCTTGATAGATCACCTGGTAATGAAAGATATGGTAAACAATCCGCTAAGGTGCTTAGAGAGGAAATGAAGATGTGGATGATGTCTGATATATGGAGATTGTGACATCCAAGGCTTAAAGAAGGCACCTGCACATCAACAACACACAATACATGGTCGAGAATAGACTACTGGTTGATCACGCAAGATGTTTGTACGTGGACAATTGCGGTGGAACACTTGCCCAAGACATTGTCAGACCATGCCCCAGTCCGCCTCACGCTAGCGGTCCCCATACATACGCCATGACAGTTAACATGGCGACTACAAGGAAGTGCTCTCCTGGACCAAGTATTCCATAGCGAATTACACCAGGCGATAGTAGACTACTTTAACCTCAATATAGGATCGGTAAGAAAGTGCTCAAACACTATGGGATGCCTTTAAGGTCACATAAGAGGACACTGTATCTGTAAACACGCAGTCATATTGAAGGACATTCAGCAGCAATTAACAATGATAGAAAGAGATGTCAAATCCCACAATACTAGCGGCCATAAGTGGCAAAATAGATACTTACCATGAATATGCAGGTGATGAGATAAAATATAGGTCGCGTAGATATACAGCATGGAACTATGGCAAGGGAGGTAGCCCAGGGCGTGCACTATCGCATAAAATCAGATCTGCATACACAGAAACCTATATAACACAGATAGTAGACACACAAGATCAATTACTGTACGATACTTCGTCAATTTTAAACTGCATAATGGACTATTACCTGCAACTCTATACCACACAATACACTGTGAACCCACCGGACAATTGCCATTACTTAGATGACATTGCCCTAGCCTGGCTGTCTGACGGGCAGCGCGAGTACTTCTGCCACCACATTACGAAGAACGAAATTAAAGAAGCGATTAACTCCTTACCCAACAACAAAGCTCCCGGCCTTGATGGTCTACCTGGAGAGTTTTACTAAGAATTTCGAGACCTATTGATACCGCACCTAGCTGAGATGTACGAAGAGGCCTATGAGGAGGGTAAACTCCCGACCTCGCTGAGAGAGGCACTTTTGATAGCACTTCCCAAACCAGACAAGGTCTGAACTAAATGTGAGTCCTACCGGCCCCTATCTTTAATAAATATATATGTCAAAATACTAGCTAAAATTATAGCAGCACGGATTCAGCCCCTACTGAGTAACTTGGTTTTAACAGATCCGGCCGGCTTTATACTGACATGATCTACTACACAAACTATACGCACCATCTTTGCAATGTATCACCATCTAACTCCTGATCTACCGGCAGCTGCAGCTTTATTAGATGCGGCGAAAGCTTTCGACTCTGTGGAATGGGTATTTATGTTTACAGTGTTACGCAGAATGGGCTTCCCGGAACCATTTCTGCGCTGGATCGAGATTCTCTATACAGATCCCACTGCGCGAGTCAGAATTAATGTGAACACGTCCAATCCAATTAGTATAAGTCGTGGGACGAGACAAGGCTGTCCGCTATCGCCAATCCTGTTTGCATTAATCCTTGAACCATTAGCTTGTAAAATCCGTCAGAAACACCACGAGACTGCCTTACAATTTCATCTTCGACCTATTGGCATCTCACTATATGCTGATGATATGGCGCTTTTCACTCGCTACCCAGACACTCATTTAAATTCACTTATCAGGAAATATATACGATTCGAACAATACTCAGGGCTCCGCGTAAAGTGGGATAAATCAGTAGTCATACCTCTTACACAAGCCACAACACAACCAAATTTAGAATATCCACTGAAATGGCAAACTGAACCAGTTAAATATCTTGGTATATGGATACATCGCGATCCAGAACTGGTGATAAGGGAAAATTATGGTAGAGCAATAACCAAACTCGAGGAACAGATAGACCGCTGGATAAAGTTGCCTCTCTAGCTAGCTGATAGAATTGCCTTACAAAAGATTGTAGTACTGGCCAGATTTGTATACTTATTTATGAATATCCCAATCTGGCTCACACAGACGCTGTTTTTTAAATTAAGATCAGCCATGCAACGATTAACATGGGCTGGAAAGCAGGCCAGAGTGGGGTGGAGAACTCTAAAAAAACCATATCATCAAGGGGGTTTTGGAGCACCAGATCTTCAATTATATTTTTACTGCGCTCAAGCACAACATGCTCATTACTGGCTACACCCGCACGCGTACGTACCACACATAGCAGTCGAATGCGACAGCATACAGCCGTCCCCATTGATAACTTACATATCGGATCCAAAGACCTTTTCCTCGAGGGACACAATTCAAACCGTATACTGCACTTTAAGAGCATGGCATATGCTAGCACACCACGCGCAGAAACTCCGATATACGCCCCATCTCTTCCTATAGCTCACCACCCACAACTATCAGTTACACAGGAGAAAAAAATATTAATGCTACTAGAAGAGATGAAACTGACTACCATGAGTGATATATTCCTGCATAATAGTTTCATATCACAGGATGACCCATCACTATGTGCACACCGCACACCACTAAAGATGTTTGCAAATCTGAGACTGCACTAAGGGAACTATATATATCATTCCCAGATGAACCACCAAAATTGCAAGCATTACAACTTTTATTAATGGCACCTACTCGTCAAAATCTAGTAACACGTTTCTACAATGCATCACAAGAAGAACAGAGCAGTCCCGTGAACAAATCGCTCCAAAGGTGGGAAACACTACTAGGGGATATCATAGATGAACGAGATTGGGACTATAGTTGTACACAGTTGCAACTACTTACATCAAACTGTAACTTACGTATCATTCACTTTAAATTTTTACACCAAATCTATCACACTCCGGCCCACTTATACAAATACGGACTTAGAACACATGACGAATGCCAAAGTTGTGACGCATCAAATGCAGACTTTTTGCACATGTCCTGGGCATGCCCCCAGATCCATATGTATTGGCAAGAAATTACAAGGGCACTCACGACTATGCTGACTGAAGAGATACCAAATGCACCGCTTATTTGCCTATCAGGAATATACAAACTCAGACCAGCGAAGAGACGGAAATTTCTAGCTGTAGCACTATTACTGGCCAAGCGCTGCATTGCAATTCGGTGGGGTAGCAAACGACCTCCCAGACTTAAAGACTGGCTAACCGACATGTCATACTGTAAAGATACACTAGAGGTTTATGCGGAAGAATTACCGCAGGCATACTGACCCAGAGACTTTTGGGAACCCCTAGTACAGTACCTTCAAGCAACACATGTGGACAGCTAAACTGCATTGAAATGTTTGATCGCACATGATATGCTTGCAATATCCATTTACATAAATGTAGTGGAAGGTTGATACAACACATATCGAGATTGTAAAAATATGCCAAATATGTTATATGGTAGCGAACTGCGGATATTTATAATTGTCAGAAGATCGGGACATGTTAGAATATTGAACAGCTTATTAATGTGTCTTGGGTGCCTTTTGATACATAATTGTATGCATGTGCAGGAAATACTCTGTCTGCATTATGTGTGTTTTTCATTGCTGACCGGAATAAAAAAGAAAACTAACCAAAAAACAATGCACATAATTAACAACCACGGTAAACTGTAAACCGTGTATGAAACCCGTATGACATGGGACAACATTGTAAAGATGAAAGTGGAAGAAGAAAATTAAAGAGACTGAATTCCAGAATATTAGTGTTAGCGTTGACATTCAAGAGAGATATTCAGTCACTTGAAATAAGTATGATCATAGATCTGGTAGAGTAAGAGTGGGAATTCGGATATATAGTATGGGGTAGAAAAGAGTAAAAAAGAGTGTGTTTGGAAATAACATAAAGATATAAAGATAAAGAACATAAAGACATCAAGGCCAGGAGATACAGGACCACTGGTCCAAGGAGACAGAACAGATGACAGTAGACATGTTATTCATTATACAAATGAACTGCCATCTCTTCAACAATGTTGTGTCCCCGGGTATCTGGGTCCTAGATCAATTATGTGTTTAGATTCTTTTTTCCTCAATGTGAACTCCCTATTGCCACCCCAGATGTTTGGGAGGACCTGTTCTATGATGAAGTATTTTAATTTGTAACTGTTCGAATAATGAAAGGCTTCAAAGTGTCGGGCAATGGGGTAAGGTTGATCTTTATTGCTTATGGCCCGCATATGCTCCAAAACATGTTTCTTGGCCATGTGTTTGGTGCTCCCTACATGCCACAAGTTGCACGGACATTCTAGAACATATACCACGTAGGTTGAACAGCATGTGAGAAATTGATTCATCTTGGTACTGGTAACTCTTGTTTTATTGGGGTATTCTTTAGTCATCATGCTGTTGCGGCATGCCTTACAGTGACTGCAGGGAAAAAATCCCTGGAGGGCAAACTTGTTGGTAGTGCCAGTGGTGGTAATGTCACTATGTACTAGGGTATCTCTTAGGTTTCGTCCTTTGCGGTAAGTAATGCGTGGTCTTTTCCCTATAGAATTCACGAATGATGGGATCCTTGCTAAGGATTTCCCAATTTTTGACCAGCATTTTCTGGACATCGTTTGCATTACTGTTGTGCGTGAAGATTTCCCTGGTGATGTCATTGTCATCTTGTGAGAGAGTAACCTTGGCTTTTTCTGCCAAGGTAGAAGCTCTGGATACCGAATGGACTTTCTCAACAGCTCTGCGGAGGACCCATTTGGAGTATCCTCTTTCAACAAATCTGCTCAACATAATATCTTGTCCTTGCGCCAAGGCCTCCGCCGTGCTGCAGTTGTGTTTTGCCCTAAGGAGCTCCCCATATGGGATGCTCCATTTGAGGTTTCAGGGTGGCTACTTAGGTGCCGATTCTGATCCGGTAAAACCTGGGTACGAATGGTCCTACGGAGTGTTTTTTCCGTCTGACTCGTACCCGGGAAAAACACCTTACAAACTCGCAAGTACGATTCGCACAGAAATACAATTTCCGTACGAGTCGTAAAAAACACAGACCGGCAAAAAAATACATACAAATCTGATTCTGGACGGCGCATACGCGACGTCCGGACGAAGTCAGGCAGCGTTCTACGGACCAGCAAGTACTATTCGTGCCGACGTCACTCCGCACGCAGCATTTTTTACGGGAGCCAAAAACTGCCGGGAAATTGAGGACAACGCAAAGAAGGAGCACCGGTACGTGACGGACAGCGATGGACCCCAACCTACGCGTCATCCCGGCCCTCATAGCCCCACCTCGTGTACAGAAACCGCCGCAGACGTCGCAGAAGGTCAGAACAACCCCCAGAGGCAAAGGGCGGGGGGTGTGCAAGGGGCAGGAAACATCCTGCACATTAATTACCTCCATGGTCTGGTCACTTCGGGGGGCGTGTCCACCAATCCCACGTCCGGCCTCAACGGAAGTGGACGTGGACGCGTACCCGTCACCACCACAATGGTGGTACGGGACGTACCCACACCCCCCAGAGCGTGGGTACGGCCCGCACCACCATTGTAGTGGTGATGTAGGGGTATGCGTGTACGGACCGTACCCACGCCCCCAGAGCGTGGGTACGGGCCGTACCACGCGTACCCCTGCGTCACCACCATTATGGTGGTACGGCCCGTACCCACGCCCCCAGAGCGTGGGTACAGGCCGTACCACGCGTACCCCTACGTCACCGCCACAATGGTGGTACGGGCCGTACCCACGCCCCCAGAGCATGGGTACGGGCTGTACCACGCGTACCCCTACGTCACCGCCACAATGGTGGTACGGCCCGTACCCACACTCTCCAGAGCGTGGGCACGGGCCGTACCACCATTGCAGTGGTGATGTAGGGGTACGCGTGTACGGAGCGTACCCACGCCCCCAGAGCGTGGGTACGGTCCATACACGCATACCCCTACGTCACCACTACAATGGTGGTACGGGCCGTACCACGCGTACCCCTACGTCACCGCCACAATCGTGGTACGACCCGTACCCACGCTCTCCAGAGCGTGGGTACGGCCCGCACCACCATTGTAGTGGTGATGTAGGGGTATGCGTGTACGGACCGTACCCACGCCCCCAGAGCGTGGGTACGGTCCATACACGCATACCCCTACGTCACCACTACAATGGTGGTACGGGCCGTACCACGCGTACCCCTACGTCACCGCCACAATGGTGGTACGACCCGTACCCATGCTCTCCAGAGCGTGGGTACGGGCCGTACCACCATTGCAGTGGTGATGTAGGGGTACGCGTGTACGGAGCGTACCCACGCCCCCAGAGCGTGGGTACGGTCCTTACACACGTACCCCTACGTCACCACTACAATGGTGGTACCGCCCGTACCCACGCTCCCCAGATCGTGGGTACGGGCCGTACCATGCGTACCCCTACGTCACCGCCACAATGGTGGTACGGCCCGTACCCACGCCCCCAGACCGTGGGTATGGGCCGTACCACGCGTACCCCTACAGCCCCATTACATGATGGATACAAGGCGTACACATGCCACGGATGTAGGTGTGCGGCTTGGTGCAGCACATCAGCTGTAAATTGGGGGTGGTGTATGCCCAGGACAGCAGTGTACCACAGCAAGGGCGCAAGTGGGTGGGTGGGTGGGTGCAGAGGACTCCCAGCAGTGCCCAGACATATGAGGGGTGGGTGCAGAGGCCTCCCAGCAGTGCCCAGACATATGAGTGGTGGGTGCCTAACACTCCCAGCAGTGCCCAGACATATGAGGGATGGGTGCCTAACACTCCCAGCAGTGCCCAGACATATGAGGGGTGGGTGCCTATCACTCCCAGCAGTGCCCAGACATATGACGGATGGGTGCCTAACACTCCCAGCAGTGCCCAGACATATGAGGGGTGGGTGCAGAGTACCCCCAGCAGTGCCCAGACATATGAGGGGTGGGTGCCTATCACTCCCAGCAGTGCCCAGACATATGAGGGGTGGGTGCAGAGGACTCCCAGCAGTGGACAGAGACATGGGGGGGTGTACATTATTATCAGATGATCACAGCTCCATGGGTGAATGTACGTATCCCTAACTTAGGACAATGATGATAGTGCCATAACAACACATCACTTACAGCAGTGTCCCACTCACAGGAGGAAGGAGGTCTTACCCCCACTTCATGACACACCACATGTGGGTGTGAGGACAAATAACACATGCATACCCACCCCTGGCAGATGCAGCACAATGCACACACTGAGATCATGCCACAAGACTGTATAGTCATGTCACTGCCTAACAAACTAAGAGAGCCAAAGAGAACACACACTGTCACGCACATCCCAGGACTGATAGGAATGTTCAGGTGCTGGGCTAGCCACCAAGATGTTGTCTGTCATGGAAGGAATAGGGTGGAGTTCCCACAGATACAATGCCCACAATTGTGAGTCAGGTGTTCAAATACCCAGCAGAACAAGTACCATATGTGTGCTAGGCTGCGATTACACACATGCATTGTGCGGAAAAGGGACCATTTATCCATGAAGGCATGGCAAAATACTCTATACACAAGTACAGTGAGTACCAAGGATGGCACAGACGATGCAGCCGGACACATTGCTGAGCAGGCATGGCCAGAGTTGAAGGGATCCATCACCAACAAAGGACATGTAGACACAGGGCAACACAACAATTGTGCAACTCTCTGCAGGGGAGATGTCAGGTGCCACAGAGGAAGGAACACCCCTTGGGACAATGTCTCCAAACACAAAGAGCATACACGACAAAGAATCTTTGCAGAGATCGCGTGATGGCACGCACATACCAGGTTCCACCCCATGAGCAGCAGACCACAACATTTACCTGAAACATAACACATGCCCACAACCCCAACTCCTGTAGCATCAGCATCAACATCAATACCTGAAATGCAAGACTTTTCCAAAGAAAAAGAAAATGCTTTATTCAGCATGAAAATAATAATGTGTAAACGAGACTATTCACAAAGGCCAATGGCCAGTCCTATCAGCAGTCCTTGGGGGGACACATGGCCATGCGTCTCCCCTAGCTTGCCTGCACATCACAAGAGTGGTTCGTCGACTGGGGGGGGGGGGGGGCATCCTGTGGGGAAGGACCAGGCACCGCAGGGACAGGAGGGGGAAGGGTAGGTGTTGTTGGTGCAGGAATGGACGACTCCACCACAGGGGGTGGGGCAGCGCCAAAGGTGGAGGCGAGCTCAGCGCTGCACACTTCTGCCAGTTCTTCAAGCGTCTCCCCTGCACCCGGAGAAACAACAGGGCCCAAGGAGGGGGGGGGTCAGAGGGATGGGTTGCAGTGCCACTGGGGGAGGTGGTGGACGGGCTGGGGGACTTAACTACCCTACCCGTGGAGTGCCGTCCAGGTGAACTAGTGGGGCTGAGGCCCAGCCCAGCAAAGTAGGCCTCCTTCTCCGAATCTGGGGCAAGGGAGCCAAGGGGAGTGACATCGGAGGGACTGGGGAGTGAGTCATGTGGATGAGGACTGTGGCCGCGTGCCTGCCTGTGTGCCCCAGACCCAGTGGGTGTGCCTGCTACCCCCTGAGTGTGCGTGTCAGGAGGTGTGCGCTTGCCCTTACGTGGTGGTGTGCTGCATGTGTCTGGTGAGGTGCGTGTGTGTGGATGTCTTGGTGTGCTTGGGACAGGCATGGGTGTTGGACTTGTGGATGGGCCAGGGGTAGGGGGGGAGGCAGCGCTGCAGGTGACTCGCTACTGTCGTCAGTGACGAGTCTAGGGACCTCAGCAACATCCGTTGGTCAGACATCGCTGATGACATGCCCTCCATGTACGACACGATTTGGGTCAGCAGTCTGGTGTGGCCATGGAGGACAGTCAGGATCGATGTCTGCCCAACTTGCAACTGCCGCTGAATGTCCACAGACTCGGCAGTGAGGGCAGCAGGGGGGACAGGGGCAGGGGGTGCGGTGCCTGGCGCGAAGGAGACACGGTGTGGCCTAGCACGAACAGAAGGGACCCGATCAAGTCGGAGGGCGGTGATGGGAATGGAGGGGGCGGCGAGAGATGTACTGCTGCTTTCAGCTCTGGGAGCAGCCTCCGCCCCCTCTGGGAGCTCAGCCTCGGACCCGTCTGCCTCATAGTCTGTGTTGGTACTGGGCAGGTCCTCCGCCTCACTCCCCTCGCCCTCCGTGCCACTAGATTCCACCGACTCCACAGCAGTGGTGGCACCACTGCTCGATCCCTCCTCCACGTCCGTGCCGGTGTCTCCCTCGGTGTCCTCCGATGATGCTGTGGGCAAGGTGAAGAGACAGGAAAAAATCAGTCACCTGTATACATCTGACACATGAGTCCAAACAAAATAGGCAACAGTGCATATCAGGAAAGGCATCAGGAGTAACATCTAGGATACTCCCCACATATGTAAGCCCTGCACTCCCCAGTTGGTTGACGCACCATGCCACTTGCAAAGAATGAAAATTAGGACACAACAGCAAATAACTTGAAATCACAAGATCATGAGAAGCTAGTGTCTGGGATCAGTTGAGCACAGCAAGACTATGAAGGCATGCCACCTCTTGTTCACTGGGAAACAAACAGTATTGTCGCACCCAAGGCCAAATACCACATGCCAATGCAGAAGGTGTCCCCACACTCAGAGACCTGTGAGTACTTTTGACACCCCAAATAAATACATTGTGACTCCTGGAGAATCACAACCCTTTACAAAATGGACATGTCTAGCATGTGTGAATGTGGCACTTTGTGAACACAACACACATGTGTCTGTATAGCAGAAGTCTCACAAGGAGGTGCACACCAAACTACATGTACACAGTCATTGTCTGAGCTGCCAGACTCATTCAAATCAGCCACTGTTAGGCAGAAATGTCGTAGCAGTATGTACATATACATGGCACCAGGGTGGCTGGGTGACTTGACACTCGTAAGTTGGTATCAGCAACAACCAAGGACTAACCCAAATGCTAGCACACTGTGGAAACATGTATATGTATGAACTCCAAACAAGTGTTGTCCAAACTGTGCCTTACTTTCAAATGTGCCAGCGTGTCCCTGGAAAGTGTAAAGGTGGTGTCTTGTGCATTTCCTTGGGAGACATCTGTCATGCAGGCACATCATTGTCCTTCACAACCAAACAACAAGGTCAAGCATATGAAACATTGAGACATGTTGACAGGTGTAGTGAGTGCCAATGGACATTTTCCCAGAGTAACAACTTGAATAATGTCATTTGTCACATGGCTATCCGTCACCTGATAACACAGTTGGCTACACATATGACCTACTGACTGTCATCTGGAGTGGCACACATGTCCACACCCAGGACAATGCATAAGCTAATGGGCCTGCAATTGTTTAGAAAAAAAGCCTAGCTGTAGTGTGGGTTCCCCCTCATGGCAAGCCAGAATGTACCCACAGATGTCAGCACACAAAGTCACAACTGTGTAGCATCTGAACCACACACAGGTGCCAAAAATGTCCAAGCAGTATACATGATTGCCAAGAACTGACACAGGCAATGAAGCACCAACAACAAGCACTGGCCAACATCACGGGGGCACTGCACGATGACTTTCTGTACTGCGAATCATCACACACAAGTCAGAACTGGCAATGAAACATCAGGGTTGAACATGTATACCCCTCCCGCGCACACCCACCCATACCTGAGTCAATGTGACTGATACCAATCAAGAAGTGAAAGCTCTTATTCAGGGTTACAATAACTGTGCATGAAAACTAGCTTGATTAACACGACATCACTTTGTAGGGCTGGCAAAACATATTGGTCACAATCAAACATCAACAGATTGTTGTGAATAGCCACACAGGCACTGCCCAGTGTGAGTATGCACAAGCAAACTGCTGTATCCCTGTCCAGTGGGCAAATGTATCACACATGTGAAAACTACTACCTAGGCCAGGGAACAATGCCACAGAGGCAGAGCCATTATGAACCCACAGTGAATGTGCACAGTGTTGGATGACACACATGAGTAGGAGGGCAGGATGTGACAGGGGACTGTAGTGTGCACACTGCTCCATGGTCCTGGAATGAGCTGACTGTTACAGGAGCAACCGTCCCGCCACTATGCATATATCCCACTCATGCACATCATGTCTGAGGCCACAACATTGCTAATGCATGCAGCAAGTCTGTTCATTTGAAACCTCACACTCCTATGTTGGGACTCAGCATCAGTGGCAACAAATATGCACCCCCTAATGACTGTACATGACAGGGCACAGGCAGACCACCCCCACACATGATGCTGAAAGCAGTGTGCACCTTGAAAAACTGGCAGCCTAGATGACCATGTGCAATAGTGATCACACACAGACCAGGTAACACATGTCAAGGAGGGGAAGGGAAGAAGAACAGCACAGGTTGACTGTGGGGAAACAGGATATGCACTGCACATATATACCCTGGCAGTGTCTCCAGGCGAATGGGCAGCAACAAAAGCTGGCAACACATAACAAACACACATGTACCTACCCCCTTCCTGCTGCTGTAACTCCTGTATCCGCCTATCCAGGTCAGGGAAGACCACCGCCAGGACACGCCGCATCTGGTGGGTCAGGCGCCGGCGCTCGCCATGCTTGCGAGGAGCCTCCTCCTTCAGCATGACCCGGGCGATCCTCCGGGTCCAGCACCGGATGTCCTGCCATCTCTTCCTCACTTGTGGCAGGCGCCGACTGCGACCCTCCGCCGATTGCACGGCCTTGACGGCGTCCTTCCAGATCTTCCCCTTGTGGTAGGGGGATACCTGTGTGGATGACAAAGTGGGACAATATCACTACACCTGCACCATGTCACAGAGACACACAGTTGAACATCTTAGATTTGTAGAACAGGGCATAGTATGCTGTCAAGTAATAGCACCTTAGTCATAGGGACTTTTTCCACTGGGGACGCAGCAATGCACTACATGGCATAGTAAGTACACAGGTGGCATGAGGGGTGCGAACCAATCCCTGATCATGGCACACACTGTGCATCCCAAGCAACACAAGGCTGATGGACAGCAACGCAAAGCAGTCACATGTGCCAGGCCACTGACGAAACCTCAGCAGAGTACACAGACACACACAGGCACACATCCATCACCTGCCATTGGCAACAGAGGATGCAAACCTCACTCTGCACATGTGCCACTTGCCAGGGGGGGTGGTGTGGGGCTAGTTCAGCAAGTCAGACACACAGCACGGCTTACTTCACACATCAGATGGATTGAGCAGTTGCCTCCTCCATGCAGCTGTGGTGCAACACTCCACATAGACACTCATCCACATGACAATAAACATTCCCACACATCAATGTCCAGGGGGCGTACACATCATTTGGACACTCTCACCACAGCTCCACTCAACTCTCACACACATCTGTGGGTGTAGTCACCTGTCACACCGGGGTGACCACTGAATCACCGCAGGACAATAGAACAAGAATGCCCAAGAGGATTTGACTGGCGGAATGTGCCATGCACTATGCAGTGAATGTCACAGTAATTATAAACAACAATTGTCCCTAGTCATAAGAAAAAATAGAGTTAATGATAAATAAGGACCCAGTCAGTACTTATCAAAAGGGAGACTTGTCCAGCCGGACAGAGGTCATGAATTTTACTAATATTCAGAAAGTAGCCAAAATATAAAGAAAATTAATAAAGTGGGACACAAGCCTGCGTCCAGTACATACATTAGAACATAGAAACAAGGAGGTTCAGGCATAAACACATAGTTTGCTTATAGATATCAACAGTAATTGAGAAACAAACAGTTTAGACAACACCCTTATGTCTCAAAAATCATGTTTTTAACATTTCGGGTATTTGTAAGTGTCGACGGCGTTTCGATCCTACTGAACGGATGCAAGGATCATCATCAGGACAAGGAACAATAATGCCTGCACGATGCAACCTGAATAACCTCAAGGAAAGAAAGAGGAAGAGGGAGAGGGTATTTTAAAACATTAAAGATTTGAGGGACATGACTTAATTGGTGACAACAAAAATCCACAATTCACTAGTTGTTACCTTGTGCTCATAATAATAATCAGAAGGAAAAAAGCAAAGATATAAGCACGATACATCATAACTTCAGTTGAAGGTGAGGCGGTAAAGAGTGATACTGACACTCGAATTAAAGTGGAAGGATGCAGGTTGCTGGAAACCGATCAGATATGAGAATAAATTTAGGAGGGTAAACGGTAAAAACGTAAAGGTTAAAGGATAAAAGGAGAAAGTAAGGTAAAGGTAAAAAGGAAAGGACATCACGAGGCAAGAAACCCGTGCAACTACAATCTGTAGAATAAAGGTCGGGCGTGCAGTAACTGGTCTGCCACGGAGTGTGCATTCAAATGATTGCTTAAAAAATGATGGTACTAAGTGACAGTTCTTAATAAGTGCTCGTGATGGCCAGAGAACGAAAACCGCGGTGAATTGAAGTAATTGGTGAAACTTACCGCAGCCGCGGTAAATTCAGAACCGATATCTGGAAGGGAGGGGAACCGGATTAGTGAAGGGTGTAGGAGTGAGCGGGACCAATGTACTTGCCGCGAAGACCAAAACTTACTTGAAGTTGATGCGGAGGTAATTGTCCGAGGGCTAGGTATTGCAATCGATTTCTGAGCTTGGCTCGGATTACCAGGGGTCCGTGGACCTGGGAATAGGTTCCTATGGAACAGGGCGAGGGAAAGGGGGTTAGCGAGTCAAGGGGGGGTTTTTGTTTTGGAGGGAAGAGACACGCTTGATTGAAAAAACGGAACACTCACCGATGGTGATTGAGTAACGGGACAATCCGACAGTGCGGGAGCAGGTTACCGGCAATGGGGCTGCTGACGAGGACCCGGGAGTATGCGTGTATAACCAAAAGGAAGTGGGCCGGGCTATGGCTGGTTTAAGGGAAAGAGTGAAGGGACTCGAGTAGAATGGAACCCAGGAACCGGGCGGCCATCTTAAAGTGGTGTTAGATGAATGAAAGGAGGTAGAAGGAATAGGAGAGTTGTATGTCAAGTTAAACAATTGAAAAATATAATCAGCACATAGTACTATTTTAAAGCGGGACAGAGTAGCAAGGCACAAAGGGACATATATATACTTAAAAATACATAAAAGATACATAAAATTATACATAATAATGGACAGATCAATTCTTCACCAGTTCCAGAATTCTAAAGGAAAATTATTCCTGAATCAAGTGATGGTAGTCCAATCCTCAAGGCGATTAAGCCCCGTGTTCAGGCTATCAGTTTTAAGGATCCATTTGAGTTCTTCTTTACTTAGAATTTTTGTAATGTCACCACCCCTGGGTGGTAGCTTCACGACAGAAATCACAGTCCAACGTAGTTGGTCCTCAGAGTGGTTCTTTTCTAGAAAATGTTCAACTAGAGGGGCAGTGAGAATTTTGCAGCGAATTCTGCTCCTGTGTTGTGAGATACGTAAGCGGATCTTTTGCGTGGTTTGTCCGACATAGATTTTGTCACATGGACAAAAAATTGCATAGATTACATTAGTAGAATTACAATTGGTAAACAACTTAAGTTCATTTCTGATATCACCAAAAACAAATGTTTTACATTCGATAGTCAATGGACAAACAACACAATTCCCACATTTAGCATGACCAGTTAGTGGGGGAAGTGACCAGAGTTCATTCAAAGTATTCAGATTGTCAGTTACAGGAAGGGCCGCACGGACCAAATGGTCTTTAATATTTTTGTTCTTCTTAAATGCAAATAAAGGTCGATCAAAAGCGAGAGTACCTGCATTCAAGATGGGCCAATTACGTAGAATTGTTTTACGTATAGCACTTGAGATTGTAGAGAATGTGGTGACACAAACTAGTCGATTGGACTCCTGTTTGGTTTTTGGTTCTAAAAGAGATTCACGGGGGTTGTACCAAGCGCGTTTCATGGAATTGCGCACTAGTCTCCGTGGGTAGCCTCTTTTGAGCAGTTTTTGGCAAAGTATTTTTGCTTCATAAAAGTAATCTGTTTTTAGGCAACAGTTTCTTCTAATTCTTAGAAACTGTGAAAATGGCAAGGAATCTCTAAGGGCACGAGGATGGCTACTGTCATAACTGAGTAAAGTATTACGTTCAGTGGACTTACGGAAGAGACTAGTAATGAGATAGCCATCCGTATGTTTAATTGTCAAGTCAAGAAAGGGAATTGATTCTTTGTCATATGACATGGTGAAGTTAAGTCCACCGCAGTTATTGTTAAGCCAATGCAAGAAGGGCGCAAGTAAGGTATCATCGCCCTGCCAAATCATGAAAATATCGTCTATGTATCTTTTCCACTTATAGATACAAGACGAGAAAGGGTTGTCTGTGGTGAGTATATGTCCCATTTCCAGTGTGTCCATATAGAGAATAGCCAGGTTGGGTGCAAAAATTGCACCCATGGAAGTACCTTTCACCTGTTGAAAGAACTGCTGTTCAAAGGTGAAAAAATTCCTGGTAAGGCATACTTCCAATAGTTGCAGTATAAAGTTGGTAGGAACAGCATGAGGGCGAGGTCTTTGGTTAAGAATGGTTTCAATGACAAGTAATGAATCCCTTTGAGGTATATTGGTGTACAGGGATTCAACGTCCAAAGTACACAAGGTATTGGAATCAGGGTCGTAAGGAAGATTCTCCACCATATTTATCATTGCCATGCTGTCACGAACATAACAGTGGGTATTGGGAACAAAATCTTTGATAAAATAGTTGACATAATGACCCAATGGCTCCAAAATGGAGCCACAACCAGAAACAATAGGGCGGCCAGGAGGTTTCTCAAGACTTTTATGAATTTTGGGAAGTGTGTAGATTACAGGCAGCCTGGGATTTTTTGTATTTAAGAATTGGTATTCTAATTTGCTCAGGAAGCCCTGGTCTAAGCCTTCATCAGTGATCTGTTTGATCAAGGATTGTAGTTCTTTGGTAGGGTTAGTGAAAAGTTTGCAGTAGTGATCTGTATTTGACAGCTGCCGATTTATTTCTGCCTTATAGTCATTTTTATCCTGTAAGACTATACCACCCCCTTTATCTGCCGGTTTGATTATCAGATTTGTATTGTCACGCAATGATGATATTGCTGTTTTTTCATCTCTGGTTATATTATAAGGAATATAGTGATGCGCTGCAGAGATATTCCTTACTTCTTTGAGCACCAGTTTTTCAAAAGTACTGATTTCAGTGGGGATCTGATTGACAGGTGGTGAAAATGTCGATGGGAGTCTAAGCGGGGTGTTAGATGCTTTAGGGGTAAAGGGATTCACTTGGAAGTAGCTGTGGAGTCTTAACTTCCGAAAGAATCTTAAAAGTTCCGTTTGTAGGTCTAAGAAGTTGGGATAAGTAGTAGGGACAAATGACAACCCTTTGCTCAATAATGAGATCTCATGGCTAGATAGTGCGTGTGCTGAGAGATTAAAAAGGGGAATTGTTAGAGTAGCGTCAGTCATATTGGTTTGTAGTGGGGAGTTTACCAACGGTAAAACTTCTGTCGCGTTTGGCGTTCTCCTGGGGGATTGTACCAGCGAGAGCGTTGCCTCCCTCTGCCTCTCCTGGGTGGCTCTTGTTGGTCTCGACCTAAAAAAAGGGAATTCGGGGTTCTAGTGATGCTACTTGTACCCTCTCCAGGATCTGAATTGTCAGATGACTCAGCCGATGTGTCAGAGAACCCTACTAAATTTTGCCGTTTATTGAAACGGCCCCAGGGGCGGGAGTTCTGAGGATTATTGTAAGAGCGATTGACATAGAAATCTTTATTTAGATAAGGATACGCTCGTTCTTGGGTAAATGATTTTATATCCCGTTTGACTTTATTGGATTTTTTGTTTTGTTCCAGTCGATGGAATTCTTCAGATGTTTTTTCAATTTTTTCCAGAAGTTTCTTGGCGTCAGGGATTGTGTTGTTATCTTTAATATTTTTCTCAATGTCATTAATAGTCTTAGTTAACTCTTTGAGCTCCTCAGAGGCAATGTCTATTCCAAGTACAAGCCAGTGCCTTGAGCAGGTAGTGCCAATGAAACTAAAATTATTAATATATTTCGGGTTGTCAGTGAAGACACCAGGAATGTTCCTCACTATTAAGCCTTGTGGGATTGTATTAGATTTCAGATACTCAGTCAGCATGCGTATCATTAATTCCAGACGGATGAATTTCTTTTTCTGTTTTTCAAGCTCTTCGGAGTAATCAGGCGTATGACTACTAGCACCAGGGGTCTCATCTAAGTTAGAGAAGAGCGAGGGACCTTCTAGGATTTTTTTGATATAGTCGTCCGAATAAAGTGGTGTGTTGTCAGACATGTCAGGAGCGTTAGAGTAGAGGGGTAGGGGGGGGGGGTGTGGAGGTTTTTTGTATGAAAGGACAAAAGGGAGGGGACCCACTTAAAGGAGGGGTAATAGGACTAAGCCCTTGCAATCAAGTGATTGCGCAAATTATATTTAGTAGCAACAAGAGCACCCAGAAAGGTCAACTAGGGACCTTGGGAATTAAGTGATTATAAACAACAATTGTCCCTAGTCATAAGAAAAAATAGAGTTAATGATAAATAAGGACCCAGTCAGTACTTATCAAAAGGGAGACTTGTCCAGCCGGACAGAGGTCATGAATTTTACTAATATTCAGAAAGTAGCCAAAATATAAAGAAAATTAATAAAGTGGGACACAAGCCTGCGTCCAGTACATACATTAGAACATAGAAACAAGGAGGTTCAGGCATAAACACATAGTTTGCTTATAGATATCAACAGTAATTGAGAAACAAACAGTTTAGACAACACCCTTATGTCTCAAAAATCATGTTTTTAACATTTCGGGTATTTGTAAGTGTCGACGGCGTTTCGATCCTACTGAACGGATGCAAGGATCATCATCAGGACAAGGAACAATAATGCCTGCACGATGCAACCTGAATAACCTCAAGGAAAGAAAGAGGAAGAGGGAGAGGGTATTTTAAAACATTAAAGATTTGAGGGACATGACTTAATTGGTGACAACAAAAATCCACAATTCACTAGTTGTTACCTTGTGCTCATAATAATAATCAGAAGGAAAAAAGCAAAGATATAAGCACGATACATCATAACTTCAGTTGAAGGTGAGGCGGTAAAGAGTGATACTGACACTCGAATTAAAGTGGAAGGATGCAGGTTGCTGGAAACCGATCAGATATGAGAATAAATTTAGGAGGGTAAACGGTAAAAACGTAAAGGTTAAAGGATAAAAGGAGAAAGTAAGGTAAAGGTAAAAAGGAAAGGACATCACGAGGCAAGAAACCCGTGCAACTACAATCTGTAGAATAAAGGTCGGGCGTGCAGTAACTGGTCTGCCACGGAGTGTGCATTCAAATGATTGCTTAAAAAATGATGGTACTAAGTGACAGTTCTTAATAAGTGCTCGTGATGGCCAGAGAACGAAAACCGCGGTGAATTGAAGTAATTGGTGAAACTTACCGCAGCCGCGGTAAATTCAGAACCGATATCTGGAAGGGAGGGGAACCGGATTAGTGAAGGGTGTAGGAGTGAGCGGGACCAATGTACTTGCCGCGAAGACCAAAACTTACTTGAAGTTGATGCGGAGGTAATTGTCCGAGGGCTAGGTATTGCAATCGATTTCTGAGCTTGGCTCGGATTACCAGGGGTCCGTGGACCTGGGAATAGGTTCCTATGGAACAGGGCGAGGGAAAGGGGGTTAGCGAGTCAAGGGGGGGTTTTTGTTTTGGAGGGAAGAGACACGCTTGATTGAAAAAACGGAACACTCACCGATGGTGATTGAGTAACGGGACAATCCGACAGTGCGGGAGCAGGTTACCGGCAATGGGGCTGCTGACGAGGACCCGGGAGTATGCGTGTATAACCAAAAGGAAGTGGGCCGGGCTATGGCTGGTTTAAGGGAAAGAGTGAAGGGACTCGAGTAGAATGGAACCCAGGAACCGGGCGGCCATCTTAAAGTGGTGTTAGATGAATGAAAGGAGGTAGAAGGAATAGGAGAGTTGTATGTCAAGTTAAACAATTGAAAAATATAATCAGCACATAGTACTATTTTAAAGCGGGACAGAGTAGCAAGGCACAAAGGGACATATATATACTTAAAAATACATAAAAGATACATAAAATTATACATAATAATGGACAGATCAATTCTTCACCAGTTCCAGAATTCTAAAGGAAAATTATTCCTGAATCAAGTGATGGTAGTCCAATCCTCAAGGCGATTAAGCCCCGTGTTCAGGCTATCAGTTTTAAGGATCCATTTGAGTTCTTCTTTACTTAGAATTTTTGTAATGTCACCACCCCTGGGTGGTAGCTTCACGACAGAAATCACAGTCCAACGTAGTTGGTCCTCAGAGTGGTTCTTTTCTAGAAAATGTTCAACTAGAGGGGCAGTGAGAATTTTGCAGCGAATTCTGCTCCTGTGTTGTGAGATACGTAAGCGGATCTTTTGCGTGGTTTGTCCGACATAGATTTTGTCACATGGACAAAAAATTGCATAGATTACATTAGTAGAATTACAATTGGTAAACAACTTAAGTTCATTTCTGATATCACCAAAAACAAATGTTTTACATTCGATAGTCAATGGACAAACAACACAATTCCCACATTTAGCATGACCAGTTAGTGGGGGAAGTGACCAGAGTTCATTCAAAGTATTCAGATTGTCAGTTACAGGAAGGGCCGCACGGACCAAATGGTCTTTAATATTTTTGTTCTTCTTAAATGCAAATAAAGGTCGATCAAAAGCGAGAGTACCTGCATTCAAGATGGGCCAATTACGTAGAATTGTTTTACGTATAGCACTTGAGATTGTAGAGAATGTGGTGACACAAACTAGTCGATTGGACTCCTGTTTGGTTTTTGGTTCTAAAAGAGATTCACGGGGGTTGTACCAAGCGCGTTTCATGGAATTGCGCACTAGTCTCCGTGGGTAGCCTCTTTTGAGCAGTTTTTGGCAAAGTATTTTTGCTTCATAAAAGTAATCTGTTTTTAGGCAACAGTTTCTTCTAATTCTTAGAAACTGTGAAAATGGCAAGGAATCTCTAAGGGCACGAGGATGGCTACTGTCATAACTGAGTAAAGTATTACGTTCAGTGGACTTACGGAAGAGACTAGTAATGAGATAGCCATCCGTATGTTTAATTGTCAAGTCAAGAAAGGGAATTGATTCTTTGTCATATGACATGGTGAAGTTAAGTCCACCGCAGTTATTGTTAAGCCAATGCAAGAAGGGCGCAAGTAAGGTATCATCGCCCTGCCAAATCATGAAAATATCGTCTATGTATCTTTTCCACTTATAGATACAAGACGAGATATCGGTTCTGAATTTACCGCGGCTGCGGTAAGTTTCACCAAATACTTCAATTCACCGCGGTTTTCGTTCTCTGGCCATCACGAGCACTTATTAAGAACTGTCACTTAGTACCATCATTTTTTAAGCAATCATTTGAATGCACACTCCGTGGCAGACCAGTTACTGCACGCCCGACCTTTATTCTACAGATTGTAGTTGCACGGGTTTCTTGCCTCGTGATGTCCTTTCCTTTTTACCTTTACCTTACTTTCTCCTTTTATCCTTTAACCTTTACGTTTTTACCGTTTACCCTCCTAAATTTATTCTCATATCTGATCGGTTTCCAGCAACCTGCATCCTTCCACTTTAATTCGAGTGTCAGTATCACTCTTTACCGCCTCACCTTCAACTGAAGTTATGATGTATCGTGCTTATATCTTTGCTTTTTTCCTTCTGATTATTATTATGAGCACAAGGTAACAACTAGTGAATTGTGGATTTTTGTTGTCACCAATTAAGTCATGTCCCTCAAATCTTTAATGTTTTAAAATACCCTCTCCCTCTTCCTCTTTCTTTCCTTGAGGTTATTCAGGTTGCATCGTGCAGGCATTATTGTTCCTTGTCCTGATGATGATCCTTGCATCCGTTCAGTAGGATCGAAACGCCGTCGACACTTACAAATACCCGAAATGTTAAAAACATGATTTTTGAGACATAAGGGTGTTGTCTAAACTGTTTGTTTCTCAATTACTGTTGATATCTATAAGCAAACTATGTGTTTATGCCTGAACCTCCTTGTTTCTATGTTCTAATGTATGTACTGGACGCAGGCTTGTGTCCCACTTTATTAATTTTCTTTATATTTTGGCTACTTTCTGAATATTAGTAAAATTCATGACCTCTGTCCGGCTGGACAAGTCTCCCTTTTGATAAGTACTGACTGGGTCCTTATTTATCATTAACTCTATTTTTTCTTATGACTAGGGACAATTGTTGTTTATAATCACTTAATTCCCAAGGTCCCTAGTTGACCTTTCTGGGTGCTCTTGTTGCTACTAAATATGTGAATGTCACAGTAAGCACAATGCAAGTGATGAGTGCACACATGAACTACATCAAGCCCTGCATGAGAGACATAAGCCATCCCCCCCCCCCCCCCCCCCGGGACCCACTCCACCCAACATTGCATGTCTGTCACACCTGGCCACAATGCCAGAAGTGACAGA
This sequence comes from Triturus cristatus, assembly GCF_964204655.1. Lineage (NCBI taxonomy): Eukaryota > Metazoa > Chordata > Amphibia > Caudata > Salamandridae > Triturus > Triturus cristatus. The sequence goes on from NC_140584.1 coordinate 22,266,725, forward strand.
CACAATAAAGGTGCACAGGCAAAGGTACTGGAGTCAGCACTCACCTGCTCCCCTGGTCGACCATACAGCATGGGGTACTGTGGGAGGATCACATCCAGCAGGGCCACGTTCTCCTCCTGGGTGAAAGGCTGGGCCCTCTCCACAGTCCTTGACATGGTACCAGAGGGAGACAATACAGCAGCAGTGGTATCGACTGACATGTTGTGCAGGCAAGTGCCCTCTCATGGGTTCTGCCTGCCTTATATATGCCTTGCTGGCCTATTTCATATACAGGAGTACAGAGTGATTGGTCAGACTCATTTGCATCCTACGTTTCCTCCAATCCCTTTAAACATACACCAGTGACAGCCTTTGCATCTTTCGATTTTGCAGCATCATGTCAAGTCAACAACCACTTTGCAACAATGTTAAATGTGGCATTTGCCATGCTAGTCCACAGCCTCTGTACCTCATGCTGCAACACCCTCTGCATTATGCACAAGATCCACAGATAGATCCACTCCAAGAAAAGACAGACCATCCCCCAGGTCCATGACAACATCCATGTCAAATACTGCCCTGACCTCTACGGAGCAAGTACATCCAAACTCCCAGGAAACTTGTCCACATCCAGGGGGCATCTGCACACCTCAGATTCAACACCCTGCGCCCCAGCCACCTCACCGTCAACCATGGATAGCTGCAATGGATCACTGTCTGCTGCAGGGTGACCTCCACACTCCCCACCCACACTCAGGAGGCAGTCCACAACCCCGACCCCAACCAACCTTGTACGTCTGTCATCCTAGATCCCGTTGGGCCATCTTCGTGCATCCAACCTTGCCCTGGCCACCGTTCTTCACATCCACTGTACTCCAGCATACAGGACATTGTTCTCCCACCTGGCCACACATACCTGGGCCTCCCTCCCCGGGAACCTCCACATGAGCCATGACCTCTACGCCTTTGATGATGATCTCCCAAATAGGTCTCTCCGCACAGTTTAGCAAGCCCCCCCTCAGCAGCCAGAGGCCATCACAGGTGAGTGTTGTGCTCCATGCCTACATTGAATGATACCTTGTGACCCATGTGTGTCCTGTACCAGACTCTGATCCCAGGGTATGGATGGATGGAGTTGGTTCAACACTCAGCCATAGTTTAACATTTCCACACACATATGTCGTTGAATGATGTAAAATGACAATAACGTCTCATGTCCAAAGTGAAATATTTATTTACGGTGGGGTAAGTGGTTTGGTAGATGCAATTGGGTGCTATACCGGGGGAATAGAATCCAAAGTTCACAGGGGGAGATGGTATCCTTGGCATTGGAAGTCATCAGAGTACACACCACAGTGTTGGTCATCATTGGTCAGACTGTGACCAGCAAGTCCATGTGGCAGAGAATGTCATTGGATGAGGTGCTGCTGTTGCGCCAGAGGGCCAGGTGCCAGGCCAGGTGACCTGGGAGATGGGGATGGTCCGCTGACTCTCACGGTCTTTTCCGTGGACGACCCACCTTCCTCCGGGGACCCTCGGATGCAGGCCTTGACGATGCTGGGGACGCTCCGTCAGATGAATCTTCCTCCTCCTCCCTCCCTGTGTCTGGTGCTGGTCTATGCCTGGTGGCACAGGGAGGGTTTGCCAGGCTTTGGGCGATCTGACGGAGTGATTGGCTCACGTCCCTGTGCACCGCCAGGAGCTCAGCCAGTCTTGCCTCCATCCGTCCTTGGTGTTGTTGATGACTGGCATGATGCTCGACCTGCAGGTTCTTAATGTCATCGAGGGTCCCCTGCATCTCGGAGAGTCTTGACACGACCTGGTTGATGCCTCTGGTGTCACGCCGGTATGAGTCCAGGATGTTGCGTATGTGTGACATACCGGGGTCCTGAGCTGGCTGGTCAGGTTCGCGCCTCCGCCTGCCTCCACTCCCACCACCCCTGCCCACTTGAGCCTGGCCTGCCCTTGTGGGCACATCGGGTCTACGGGACCCCTGAGGGATGGCATTTGCAGGGTTGCCTGCCTCCTCCTGGGTGCCCGGAGAACCTTGTCCCTCCTGGTCAGACTGGCTCTGTTGTTCAGTGTGAGCAGGGCTACTGGGTGTGTCCTGGGATGTGGCAGGAATGGGGGTGGTGGTTGGCACAGATGTACCTGACGCAGGTGCTGCAGGGGCTTGGGCACCAGAGGGTCCAGGTTGGTCGGGGTCATCCACGGAGTGGTGAGAGTCGTCGCTGCCGGTGGGATCGTCTTCACGCGGTGCCTGGGACTGAGATTCTTCCCCCCAGTGTTGGGGGGAGATAGATGACGTTGCCCTGTGTGTGAGAGAGAGACAATGTTAATGGTGTTTCATGCAACATCTATGTTTCATACATATTCAAGTTGACACATTTCCTCCAGGTAGTTGGATGTGCCTAGCATTCCTCTCAATGTCCACTTGGGGATGAGTATGTTGCGGGGGACAGATTGGGATGTTCTCCTGAGTGTTTGACCTGTAGATTGTTTGCTCTGATGCTTATTTGGCTCTGGATCGGTCTTGTTGTGTCACATGTCCATTGTGGGAGTGTGTAAATCCGTTGCCTGCCCCGGGTGTGTGTGCTTGTGTTAGGGGGGGTTGTGACCGGGCCTGCTGTTGTGTGTAGTGTGAGTTGTCATTGGGTCTCCCAGGTGATGTGTGTGTCCCCTCATGGTGCATGCTGGCATGACAGTGAGTGTGAGTTCCTGTGCTAGATACCTGTGCTTGTGGAGTTGGTGTTTGAGTGTACAGTGGTCCCAGGAGGGCCTTGTGCTGCATACAGCAGGGCCAAGTGTCATCTACCTTGTCAGTACTTTGCCAGTCCCTGTGCATTGTGCATGGTTATGTACCTATGCCATATGGGCTGAGGGCATTGGTGTCTGCGTCTCATTTTCACAATGTGTTGTGTGGGGCCACCCTCCCAGCCTCCCGGACATCCAGTCTTGTGTTTGTGGTTGTTGTAGGCTTGGACATGGCCTTGCCTTGATTTGTGAAGGGTGCATGGTGAGGTTAGTGGCATGAGCGTGGTTTTTGAGTGTGGTTGTTTGCGGTGAGTGCTTGGGGGAAGTTGGGTGCATTTGGTGTATATGTGGTGTGGACCCCATTGCCCCCATGTTACGTAAGTTGTTTGTGTACTCACCAGGCTCTGTGACTCCTTCGACTCCGTGTACTCCCACCGGCGGTAGCAGGGCCATCACCTTCTCCTCCCAGGGATGGTAGTGTACGGGTCTGCGGGGCGGCCCACCTCCAGTGATGTTAGTCTGGGCATATTCTTCATTCATTTTCCTCTTGACCGCCCTGCGCAGATCGTACCACCTGGCTTGGCATTCATGCCTGGTCCTTCGGATGGGCGCAACAGCATTCACCTTGTCGACAATCCTCTGCCACATGGCAGATTTTTTAGCTATGCTGGTCTGTCTGACCAATGTTCCAAACAGCTGTGGCTCGACTCTGATGACTTCGTTGACAAGGAGGTCCAGCTCCGCCGTTGTGAACTTTGGATTCTTGTCTGTGGGCATGGTGTGGGGTGTGGGTGTGGGTGTGGATGGTTGTGGGTGTGTGGGTGTGAATGTGACGGTGTGTGTGTGAATGTGAAGAGGGGGATGTTTGTGGAGGAGGTTGTGTGAAGGTGTGTGAGTGAAGGTGTAGTGGGGGTATGAGTGATATGGAGTAGTTTCTATGTGGAGTTGTTTCTCAGTGGGGTCTGGCAGCAGTGGGTCTGTTGCAAAGGCTCATGGGTTGTGTGTGTGGGCCCTTTTTATTGGTCCATTTTTGGGTGTGGCTGTGTTTGAATTTTGGTGGGTGTGTTATAAGTGGTGGTTGTGATTTGGGGCCTCTGTTTGCCTGTTTGGATGTGCCAGGTCAGTCATTGAGATGTATTTTATCATGTAGACGTGTTTTGTGGTGTTGTGCGAGTCGAATTGACCCTCCTTGTGCTGTTTTACAGTGTCCTGGTTCTGTAAGAGTCATTTTCGCGTAGGTACGATCCGTACATACGCGATGCTGGGTGAGGGTGCTGGGGTACGGTGTTGGAGTGCGGCGCGTACATGCGGTGGGGGTTCGGTGCGTACACGTGCGGCCCTGGGGTACGGCGCGTACATGCGGAGGTACGGCATGTACATGGGGGGACGGCGCGTACATGGGTGGAGGGGGGCGCGTGCATGGGGGGAGGGCGCGTACATGCAGTGGGGGTACGGTGCATACAGGTGCGGCCCTGGGGTACGGCACGTACATGCAGAGGTACGGCGCGTACATGGGGGTAAGGCACGTACATGCGGTGGGGGTACGGTGCGTACACGTGCGGACCTGGGGTACGGCATGTACATGCGGAGGTATGGCGCGTACATGGGGGGTAAGGCGCGTACATGCGGTGGGGGTACGGTGCGTACACGTGCGGCCCTGGGGTGCGGCGAGTACATGCGGAGGTATGGTGCGTACATGCGGGGGTGATGCGCCTACAGGGGGGGTAAGGCATGTACATGGGGGGTACGGCGCGTACAGGTGCGGGGCTGGGGAACAGTGCGGACAGGGGGGTAAGGCGCGTACAGGGTGGGGTACGGCGCGTACCTGGGGGGGGTACGGCACGTACAGTTGCGGGTCTGGGGTACAATGCGGACAGGGTCGTGTACGTTGCTGACATATTTGGGGGTGGGGGGGCTGTACGCCTCGTACACGGGCATGAGTTTACCCATGTACATGTGTGCTACTGCGTTGGCTCCGTACGGGACTTTTTACTTGCGATTGTGTATTCAGACGGACGGTCGGGATCGTACTTGCGCGCTCGGACTTGTGTTTTACGATTTGCACGTAACAATGTCTGAATCACTCTCGTACACTTTTCCCGATGATATTCGGACGTGAACACTTTCCGACGCACTCTCGTAGACTTTTCCCGACGGTATTCGTAGATATTTTTCACGGACGAATCGTACTTGGCCGTTTGTACGGTGCTTCTCCGACTCGTACGTAAACAAATACGGATACGGGTCATACTCAAATTATTTTTAATGGATTGGAATCAGCACCTTAATATATGGAGTAAACTATTGTCCCCAGTGGCCTTTCTAAAGAGTCTGGTCTGAACTCGGTTGTTGGTAATTTCAACCTTGACATCTAAAACCTCAACTGAGGTGGTACTTATGTTGTCTGTGAGTCTGAGATTGATCTTATTAGTTTTGAGTTTTTGAATAAATTGATTGGCTTTCAGTTCGTTACCGTCCCAGATGATGAACAGGTCGTCGATGTATCTGAGCCATAGGACGACCGGTTCAAAATCTTTGGCAAGGGTGGGATTGCTTCTGATGTCCTATTGCCATGCCCCCAGAAACAAAATCGTGAAACTGGGGGTGAAAGCAAGTACCCATCGTCATTCCGAGGGTCTCCCTATATATGTCCCCATTGAATAAAAAGAAGTTGTTCTGTAGACAATACTTGATCATATCAAGAAGCATGTTGGTATGATCCAGGAATCGGACCGAACGTTTGGTAAATATTTGGCACAGGCATTGATGCCAACCTCATGTTCTATAATCGTATAGAGAGAGTTGGCATCTAAGGTGATTAGTAAGAAAGTTGTGTGCCAGGGTATGTCAAGGATTTTAGAGAGAAAGTCTTTGGTATCTCTCACGTATCAAGGTAGGAGAGTGACTTCATCCCTTAGAAAATAGTCAACGTATCGTGAGACGCTTTCTATTGCACTCCCTCTGGAAGATATGATGGGTCTGCCAGGAGGGTTGATGGTATCCTTCTGTATTTTTGGGAGGAGGTATAGGACCGGTATTTTGGGGAAGTCCCTTTTGAAAAAACAAAATTCTTCCCACTCCAACAGACCCCGGTCCCTCTAATCCACCAGGTGACTCCAAATGCCCGTGACACTATTCCTGTAGTCCTCTTTCGTTGTTTTAGTATAGAACATGGGATCATTCAATTGTCGAGTGGCTTCACTAATGTACTTGTCTTTGTCTAATATGGCCACATTGCCCCCCTTATCGGCAAGTCTAATAACCACATTCTCATCATTGGTCAAAGCTTTTATAGTCTCTTATGGGCCAAGCGCTGCATTGCAGTGGGAGTCCACACCAGGAGTGCGAGGGCATGCCGCAAGCGCTGGGAGGACCTAAAACGGTGGGCCCGGCACAAGGCTGAGGAGCTGGTGGGCCAGTCTTCCCAGCACCATGTGCATCGTCCTCGCCTATCCCCACTGTACAGGAGGGTCCTGCGATCAGCTTGGCCGACCCTCCATGCTCAGCTGGAGGAGCATGAGCAGCAGGGACATGGTAAGTGCATCATATGCTAAATGTGTCTGGGAGTATGATGTGAGTGAAACAGTGCTGTACCATTGTGTGTCCGATGCCTCCATTCACAGATTCCGTGTCCATGCAGCAGTAACCAAGCTTAAAAAGGCACACTGTGGCATATGGACTGTACAGGGCAGAGTGCATTTTGGGAGTTGGAGTCTCGCCATGACAACTGGCTAAATGAGCCATATTTGTGCATTTGTACTGAAATCAGCTCTTCCCGCACCACTACAATTGGCACTAGGAAATCATGTGTGCATTGGATGAGCAATGGTACAGACACTGTCCTGTGTGCGCATGGCAGGCCAAAGGGTATTGGATGCTATGACTTGCATTGCATTTTTAGAGTGTGGGTTCCAATTGTGACAAAACATCATGTGCCATGGAGTCAAGACAGACTTTGACATCCTTGCATCACTCTTAAGCGCTTCTAAATTTACAAGGGGTGTCCACTGACAGACGTCTCAGCCTCAGTGGCCTGTTTCACATTTCACTTGTACAGGTAGCTGTCACAAAATTCCCCCAGTGTTCAGCGGTGTACTGCATTACCATATCAGTCACCAAAGCCAATATGTGCCACTGGATTGTCAGTACATGTGTGGGGACAGCCAAAGGCTAGACTCACAATTTAGCTACAGAAATAGGCCAGTGCCTCAGTGCATGTGTGACCCACATTCGCCAATTGTCGTGTCCCATACCATGCTACAAAGCAGATGACACTTGTCCAGACCTTCAACAGCTGCGACTCCCTATGAATGGCCATAATCTGAGATTCGGGACTTCATGTTCTCCATTGGTGGACTGCTTTTGGAACCTGCACATGTAGCTGGGGCAGGACACACAGATCCCCAGAATGCCAGGTTGAGGGTTGGCCAATACAGTCGTGTAAGCCACACACATCCACGTGAGATGGCCATGTCAGACTCAATCCAGGAACTGACGGTGAACATACACGTAATGTCAGCTCATAGACACTGACAACTATTGAGTGTGATCAGAGGAAAATAAGTCTGACCTTGGCTCCTATGAATGTGTCTCGTCCTGCATGACACAAACATAACATTAGGATTTTGCTTACATTTCAGCAGGCACAGCTGGCGAAACAGAAGGGCAGCAGGACCTGGTCCGGAGCAAGAGGCCACCAGTGCGGCGGCGGCTACACCCACTTTCCACCAGCGAGGAAGAGGAGGATGAGGAGGGACCCTCAACATCAAGAGGCAAGGGGATTGCGCCCACCCGGACTGACAAGGGACACCCTGATGCTGGTGCCACATCCCGGGTGGAGGCTGCAGACATTGAATCGGGGGGGGGGTGAACACGACACCTCGGACCATGAGGTGTTGGAGAGCTACTCTCCTCAGGAATCTTCACCTGTGGTCCCTGAAAAGGTGTCCTCGGGGCAGGCCAACAAACAATCTGGGCCTGCCATCAGCCACTCCCTACCTCTAGAGTTCCCCATTCCATCGGGGGACCCAGCTGCATCCCCTGCAACCAGTCCCCCTCATCGTAGCCGCCAGCTCCCCAACATCATTGGCTCCGGACCTCAGGCACCACATCCCTCCTTTTCCCCCCAGGCCCCTCCCGGTGTTGTTCCTCCTGTGGCTGTGCCAGCGGACTTGATGTGGATGTGTGAGGGTCAGCCAGACATGTCCGCTCGCATCCAGCTACAAGTGTGTATGGAGGTACGCATGATGCGAGAGGACATGCTCCGAACAATGGCCACCCTCACCACCAGCATCAATTCACTGCCCGCAGCCATCTCGTCTGTTGTCTCCCCAATCCCTTCCCATACCACTGTCAATGTCTCCCCCTGTCCGTTTCCCCACACTGTTTCCCCCCGTACTCCTCGTGTGGCACGAACCCAAGTGGTGCCTGTTCCTGCACCCGCCAGACGTGTGCCTGCATCGGACTCTGAGGATCTGGACATTGTGGTCCTAGAGGATGACCAGAAGGACACTTGACTTTTGACGTGAACAACTATTTCATTTTCCCCTTGTAAATAGACTGTTTTCCCTGACGCTCCCTGACGTGTTATATTTTTTTTGCCCCACCCCAATCCAGGTTCCCATCTCCCTCTGCATTAAGATCATCATTTGTTTTCCTTTCTCCCTTCCAAACGGACGGTTGTTCTTTTGTACCTTCTCAAAATACAATTCGGAATACTAATAACTTCCACTTGTTTTACTTCATTCTGAATGTCTGGTTCTGAATATGGACACATATTTGGTGAGTCATCTGCTATGCACATAATGGCTGGTTGCAACGATGGGTTACACTTGTAACTGTGTCACACACACACATACCTTCTCACATCTCCAGGCCACCTGCAACGTTACACAGGACATGATACACAACAGATTATTCTTTTTGGTAGGTGTTTATTTGGTGCACACACAAACACGTGATCACATTGTCCCGGGTTCCTGTCACTGGTGAGTGCGAAGCCGCAATTTGGGGGGGGATGACCGCTCCGAGTGCTCAGGTCTGGCTCGCCGCCTACGTGGAGGTGGGTACTGTCCAAGGGACTGTCCAGGGTCATCCACATGTGGTGGGGCAGATGGTGTATGCACACTTGATGGCAGTACAGGTGGTGGTGGTGGTTGTGCAGGTGGCGGGAGTGACTGTACAGGTGGTGGTGGTGGTGGTTGTGCAGGTGGCGGGAGTGACTGTACAGGTGGTGGTGGTTGTGCAGGTGGCGGGAGTGACTGTACAGGTGGTGGTGGTTGTGCAGGTGGCGGGAGTGACTGTACAGGTGGTGGTGGTTGTGCAGGTGGCGGGAGTGACTGTACAGGTGGTGGTGGTGGTTGTGCAGGTGGCGGGAGTGACTGTACAGGTGGTGGTGGTTGGGCAGGTGGCGGGAGTGACTGTACAGGTGATGGTGGTTGGGCAGGTGGCGGGAGTGACTGTACAGGGGGTGGTGGTTGTGCAGGTGGCGGGAGTGACTGTACAGGTGGTGGTGGTTGTGCAGGTGGCAGGAGTGACTGTACAGGGGGTGGTGTTGGGAGTGCCAGTTCAGCCCGCTGGTGTGGATGTCTCCCTTTGCTGTGTTGGTGTGCAGTTGGTACAGGTGTGGGGATGTGCTGTCCTGTGGGCAGATATGATGGCTCCCCTCCCTGCGTTGACCGTGAAGGGAAAGGTTGGCTCACTCTCAATATGCCCTCCATCATCTTCATGGCCAAGGCATGGTGCCTTGCACTCTCTTCCCTCTGGATGGATAGCATGTCTCGCATATTTCTGGACATGTCCTGCCAAGGCCTATCCATCCTATCCAACACTTGGCTCAGCCTCTCCACCGCCTGAGGGAAGTGGACCATGTCCTGCAGGGAGTCCGACATGGTGGACAGGGTAGCCCCTATGGCACTAATGTCCTGCCTCACATCGCTCTGCTGTTGGAAGAAGTCCTGCTCCCACTGGTCATCACAGCCAGGTGCAGGCCCTCTCTGCAGCTGTCTGCCATGGATGGGATGTGCAGGTCCTACGGCAGGGGGTGGGGTGGGAGGTGGGAGCCTGTGGGCAGGTGAATGGTGCCCAGGGGATTCCAGCAGCACAACAGGGCTGGTACTACCCCCAGATGGTGGAGAGGATGGCAGGGATACACTGTCTAGGGAAGAGTGGGTAGGGGAACCACCATGTTGGTCCTGGACGTGAGGACTGTGAGGGAGTGATGTCTGTGTTGTGATGCGTGTGTGCTGTGGCTGGTTTGCTCGAGTCTGGGGACAGGCCATGGTATGCCTGGGAGGAGGCGGAGGGACGTTGCTTGGCAGAGGAGTTGATGCCCTGACCGATTTAGCCAGTCTGGCACGATATCGCGCATTGGCATCTTCATCGTCAGACATGTAGTCCTCATCATCCACCAAGTAGAGGTCCTCAGGATATTCTTCCTCCTCCTCCTGAGCAGTGCTTGCAGCCGACATCACAGCTTGGAGGATCAGGGGATTCTCCCCTCTGATTCCCCGTCGGCCCGCACTGGTCATAGGCCTGTCATCCTCGTCATCAGCATCCCCTGGAACAGAGGTTGCAACCGTATTAGGGATTGACCTGGTATGACATGTGGTGCAAAACAAGGGTTTGTATCAACTGTACTTTGCATCAACAGATGAGGATCATGTGACCTGTGTAGGGTACCACCACAAATGACAGCTCACACCATAGCACTGAGGTGTTACACAGATACAGGCAAACTCACCAGCTCCAGCCACAACTCTCTGTCCCTTGGTGTTCCCCCCTAGTGTCACCTGCTGGACCTGTCTCCTCACGGGCCTAGCTGTCCCTGAACCATCAGCTGTAGAGGGAAGTGACAACATTCTCAATTATCTGCATCACCAATTGTCAGACAGGCACATGACACTCCTGATTTGTATTTCACTTTGTACACAACTGCTGATTACATGCAGAGGGGAATCAGGATCTCTGACATGGCTTTGGAGTCGAAGCCAGTGACACACCTCATGCTAGAATTACCTGAAGGACGGCTGCGCGAGGGTTGGATGTCATTCAGTCCCCGGGATGGTGCATGCTGCTGGGGTGTAATCCGGTCAGCAGCTGTGATAAGACATACAGGTCTATATTTTGCAACAAGAGATGGTAGATCTGAGCCAACACGTCATTCTCAATGACCATTTGTGGGTAATCCAGAACTATGTGCAGCATGTTTAGCTCCTGAACTTTACATTTGGGCACCTGCTCACATGCAGCAGTTGCCAGCCGTTCCCTCCACACAGCAGTGACACCAATCAGATGACACATCAACAGACACCTCATGCTAGAATTACCTGAAGGACGGCTGCGCGAGGGTTGGATGTCATTCAGTCCCCGGGATGGTGCATGCTGCTGGGGTGTAATCCGGTCAGCAGCTGTGATAAGACATACAGGTCTATATTTTGCAACAAGAGAAGGTAGCTCTGAGCCAACATGTCATTCTCAATGACCATTTGTGGGTAATCCAGAACTATGTGCAGCATGTTTAGCTCCTGAACTTTACATTTGGGCACCTGCTCACATGCAGCAGTTGCCAGCCGTTCCCTCCACACAGCAGTGACATCAATCAGATGACACATCAACAGACACCTCATGCTAGAATTACCTGAAGGACGGCTGCGCGAGGGTTGGATGTCATTCAGTCCCTGGGATGGTGCATGCTGCTGGGGTGTAATCCGGTCAGCAGCTGTGATAATACATACAGGTTTATATTTTGCTACATGAGATGGTAGCTCTGAGCCAACATGTCATTCTCAATGACCATTTGTGGGTAATCCAGAACTATGTGCAGCATGTTTAGCTCCTGAACTTTACATTTGGGCACCTGCTCACATGCAGCAGTTGCCAGCCGTTCCCTCCACACAGCAGTGACATCAATCAGATGACACATCAACAGACACACATGTATGAGAAGATGACTGATAGGAAGGGATAAATGACCCGGATTCCTCCCCATTACACTGCTATCACCTTTGCCATTCAGACTTACATATTTCCAGAGTCTCATGTTGTTTGTTGTCAAGTCAGAAAGGGTTTCATGTGTGAGATTTACAATAGTCAGGGACATGATGTTGCTCATTTGTGCTTCCCCACGCATGAAGTCACACATATTTGTATGAGAGAACACAGATGTCTTACGTCCGTCCTTTGAGTGTCCTCTCTTTGCGTACTCTATTTCCCAGATCATGGTACTACTTAGCTGACGACGATTGGTGTCTTGTACAGCAGACATCCAAACCTCTTTTGTCAAACACTAACCTATACATGTGAATACAGTAGGAGAGGAGGCAAGCAGAATGTAACATTGCGGATAGGCTGAAAGGCTTTGATGCCTTCTGCCTGCACTGGATTAGCGTGTTGCTCTTCAGCCTAGTCATTTAGCAGGTGTAACTACATGAAGATTCACCTTAGCAGCCCCTACATTCATCTCAAAGGTACACTACTGGCATCAGTGTTGGCCTCAGCCATGCTATTTTCATCGTGGTGTTTCCTATCATTGAATTGCAAGCCGGTTGTGTTTTGGTCACTTCATATGACTCATGGTACTATTGAATGTCCATTCTGCACTCACTTGGCATACATTTTGTGTCATCCTTTCATTAGCCACCAGGGTCTGATCTTGCATGGGTTCAAATGCCATATGTGAGCATATTGTGATGCAGGACAACAGTGTTGTAATACACATGCAACATACGGCGGACGTGAAAGGCACATTTCTTGAGCAGTCAGCCTGATATATTCTTGGGCTCCCCTCCCTTGGCCCAGCACCGGAACAGTGTGTGGGCCCTGAACAGATGTCACAGCCAACCTTGTAGCAGAAGTCAGTGTGTGTCTTTGATTCTGGGAGGACCTCGTTGTACCTACAATGATAAGTGTGTTTTGCTACTTCACATTCCGGCAGCCACATGTGATGCACTAGATTTCTGGCACAAAGGATGAGCACAAGCAGTTGTGGGCACCAGCGTTGCATTAGTGTGTTATTTGTAATATCATGATTGCTCCCACATTACTTCGAATAGGCCCACTACCTGGATGCAACCTATATCACAATGACATGTCTACGGATCCTGATGTGCGGTCCACTATCGTGTTTTGTTGATGGGCAACACAGAAGCCAGACAATGTAAGTGGTACATGACCAGCTGTGTGGACTGGGCATTTGATCTATATTGGAAACATTCAAAGTTGGACAGTGTATGCATTGTCAATACTAATGACCCTGGGATCTCACTTGTTCATCATTGCCATATTTCAGTCAATTACTTTGATTGATTACGTCTACAGACACCATTACAACATAGTGGGGACACCCTTTTGAGTAGTTGTGGCACTAGATAACAGGATTGGATTCCCAGGTCTGGGCCTGTTGCTGTAAAACATGTCATGTTCCGCAATTACGAAGGTTTGATGAGCCAAGACATGCAATATATTGTCTTCAGCTGTTCACAATTATAATTAGCTAAAGGTGGATGTCCATTGACTACTCCAATAGTAATGCAGCTATTTGTACATCTCTGGTTGACTTTCATATGTGGGCACTACATGTCCCTCGGTCACTCCTGGCAATGTATGCATTTTGACCATCTCCTGGCCACTTTGACTTACCAGTCGGTGAGGGTGTACGGTGGCGATGCCTCCCAGTAGATGCAGGGACCTCCGCTACGGCAGTTGTCTGTGCTCTGGCTGAATGTGTCAATGGGTGAGAAGAGAGAAAACTAAACATCTGGAATATGTGCTTGTGGAACATTTCTGTGATTTCCCCATTTCTTCTGCATGCTAACAGTGTTTTGCAGTACTGCTGCTGACTGGGCAGGTAGGAGCAGTGGTGCATTGGGGTCGTAGTGGCGTGGCAGGGTGGGAAATGTACAACAGAATAGGTGTCTGACTTTTGGACCAGATGGTTCTCTCACCTTCTGCTTTGTGCTTTCAGCTTGCACGGGGTGATTTACTTCTTAGAGATTTAGTGGCATGTTTCCACGCCCCTTGTAATACATTAACACCGCAGTTGCGTCACTTCTGTGACACAGCGGTGGGGTAATACAGGTGACACATATAGACTTATTCCCAATGTTATGCATCTATGGGGATGCCTCACGGTGTGCGGTCCTGCGCAACATTAAACATGCATCAGCTGTGATGTAGGCAGGGTGTGTGTTTATTTGGTTATGCCTCGTACAAGTGATGCATTGTAATCGCCGGCATTTCACGTAGTGACTTTTCATAGGGTGTTGCCATGCAAACTTAAACCAGCTTGAGGCACCTGTAATGAGTTGCCCTGAGCGTTAGGTGTAGGCGGTCCATGGACATAGTTGGAGTTGCGTCACACTTACGACACTACTCCAGCAGAGCATCCCCCTAATGCCATCAGTTGCGACACCCATCTGTCTATCCCAGCGCCACAGTGCACCGCATTGTCAATGTGACGCATCAGCGGTTGCACAAGAGTTGGATTGGGTGTGGCATTGTTACTGGCGCATCTCTGCTGTTATTTGTCAATTGCTACTTAGCGGGCTGGTGTATTAATGCAACTGGACAGTGGCCATGTTTTCAGAAGTGGAGGAGGGATTTGCCATTTCCATCGCTAAGGATTGTAGGACTTGTAGTGCTACATACAGAGGGTGACACAGGAGTCTCTGACTTACGGATTAATTAATACACTTTGGACTACTTCCTTATTCACACTGACAGTGCAACACAGACCTTCTATTCATGCACTTTAACTTTTCATCCCACTTACCTGGTACCACGTAGCAGACGTCACTGACAGGCAGCCCATGGACCAAGTGGGGGTGTATGGTCGTCAGGATGTCCTCCTCCTGTGTGGTGAGGCGGATGCGTGGTCCAGAGTGTGCGGCTGGGAGGATCCGTTGTAATTCCATCCTGGAGTACTTATCCTTTACCCTCAGCCGCTCATCCTGCCATTTTTTTTTAACGTCCTGGACAGTGCGCCTGTCCTCCCCCAATGCTGTGACAGCAGTGGCTAATTGCTGCCACAGGGCTGCCTTCTGGCTCCCACTGGTGCAGTAGGGTGAGAGTCCATAGAGGCGTTTGTGGTGCCTGACAATGAACTCCACAAGCATGGTGGTCTCCTCTGCTGTAAAGTTCCTCTTTCTCTTCAGGAGCTCCATTTTCTTGGCCGGTCTCTGCTTGGAAATACAAACTGCGTGTGGCCAAACCGGTTCCTTCACAGTGTGCTGCTTTTAAATGTTTTTTGCTGCTGGTCAATCTGTGTTAATTGGCTTCAGCTGGATCATGGTGGGGGATGGTAGGCACTAGCAACATGATGGCTAACTGGAGCTGTTGGCTGGGATTGGCTGGAGTGCGTCAGCTGATGCATGGTGGGGGATGGTAGGGACTTGAACAGGTGTTTCCCCTTGGCTCAAATGATCAATGGCAACAGTAATGTAGTCTGGTCCCAATTCTGATGTTCCGGCCCGGAAGCGGGATTTCCGGCCCGGGAGCGGATATTCCGCCCCCGGAGCGGACTTTCCGGCCCGCATGCGGACTTCCCGCTCCGGGCCCGGAAATTCCGCTCCGGGTGCGGAAATTCGGGCCCGAGTGCGGACGTAAGTTTAGTGGTCGTAAATGGATTCTGTGAATAGCAAAAGTCCTAAGTTCATTTTGTGAATCGCAAAAGTAGTAAGTTCATTCTGTGAATACCAGAAGTACTAGGTGCATTCTGTGAATACCAAATTGGTACTAAGTTTAGGATTTAGTCTTAAGTTTGTTCTGTGAATCGGGCCCTAGGTCTCCGATCATACTTATTTCAAGTAATCGAATCTCTCTCTCCCATGTCAACGCTAACGCTAATATTCTAGAATTCCGTCTTTTTCATTTTCTTCTTCCACTTTCATCTTTACAATTTTGTCCGATGTCATACAGCGTTCATACATGGCTTACAGTTTACCGTGGTTGTTAATCATGTGCATTGTACAGACAGAAGACATTGTATGACGGCTTCTCTACTTTGTGTTCTTATACATCTCTTTGCAGGAGAAAAGGAAGGGACCATCAGACCCGATTTTCAGCCTTTTGTGAAACCCTACCCTGTTCTTCGCATACAACTGAATCTGAAGTTGAATTTGTCTGCCCCAGATAATAACTCTCTCTTTTTTGCATAATCTTTGCACTATTTTTGACACATTGTTTTGTTGTGGTTTCTTCATGCGACATTTATTGGATGCAGCACGTATTCCCATCTAGAATTTATTTTCATGTCTTTTCATTATGATTTGGACTGTCTTGCCGTACCGTGGATACTATGATACAATAATGTTGCCCACTTGGGGACTGCAATGTCTGCCGCAACAATACGTTTCCGCTTTATACCCCAACACAGCTTATCTTCTAACTGTACTTTTACGCTATGTACACTGATGTGGACCATATTTTCCCACTTGGGGAATGAATTGACTATCTTAGTGTGCCCACTTGGGTAATTAATTTAATTCTCATGTTTAACTTAATTTTGCTGTAATATGTACCATTCTCATATTATACACACACTGCGTTATATTTTTTGTCTTTAGATTGCTTTTGCACCGACATCATGAATTCTAACAGCATCCGAACATGTTACTTTCTTTTCCATACATACATTCCCGGTTGCGATTTGTCCACTCCAATATGGCTGACATATTTTGCAACTATGATGCTTCTGCAATACAGTCCTTCATTGATGTTTATGTTATGCTGTATAAATGCACCCAAGTATAAGCCCTCATTTCTGTGAACAAGGCCGCCTGACGGCTGAATCGCGTCATGATTTTGAAGGAATAAATCCAATTGCTGTTTCTTCAAACTGGGTCTCTCTGAGTGCACCCTTCATTCTCGTCCTGTGCACGCAATGTATATATATATATATATATATTACCTATATAATGTTGGCGCCGGTTGATGAATCTTTGAGAAATTTTCCAAACTCTTGGCCAGCTCCGGTCCACTCCTATCCTGAAAATTTCACGGTGATTCGTCAAGCCGGGGCCGAGAAAAAAGGGGGGTCCCAAAACGCGTTTTCCACATGCATTTTCCCATAGGACCTGTTGACGCAGCTACAGCCCGAACTGCTGAACGGAATTACACCAAATTTGGCAAAGAGGTAGTCCTCAGTTCAAACTCGTGCCTTTTGCGTCAATGGTGTAAATCCGTTCAGTAGTTCCTGAGAAAATTAGAGTTAAAAGTACATATATATCTATGGCCTCGGAGGATCCGCGCACCCTCCCCGTACCCTAAGCGCACCCTCCCCGAACCGTGCGCGCACCCTCCCAATCACGCGCTGAATGCTAATTGGCTATCTAGTGTCTGTCTACATTCGAAACCAGGAACTGTTGGCAGCCATTTTGTGCCTCGGTAGAAGCGAGGCTGAAGAAGTAAAGGGAATAAGTGTTTAAAACATATAAAGGGGGCAGGGTAGAAATACTCTGACCCTCTAGTGTTGCTCAGGGGTCCCAGAAGGACCCCCTGGGGCCCCTTTTTTAAAAAAAACCAAAAATCAGCGAAATGCGCACAGGATGCACGGATCCGGACGAAAACATAAAAAAAACCGAAGCGTGGGCTTCCGCGCTTCGTTAATAATTAGCCCACGGGTGGGCCAAATGCCGGGGGCAAAATGTTTATATATTACTAGGGGAGGGGGGCTGCGTGGCCCCCCTCCTGGAGCCCTCGAGGGCCCTGGGGACCGCCACCCCCCAGGGCCGGATCCTACAGTGTCCTGGGGTGCCCACCCACAGGACACTGTTGTTTGCTATGAGAGGGCGGGAGTCTCCCGTCCTCCCATAGCAAACTTCGTTAGGATTTTGAAAGAGGGAGCAGGGAAACCTGCTCTCTCTTTCAAAATCCAAACTATATTGCTTTTCCACACGGGGAGCTGCATGTCAGCAGCTTCCCATGTGGAAAAGCAATGCCGGCTCCCGAAGGACGCGGGGAGCCGGCTGGGACCGTGGGGGCGTTGGGGCTCGCCCCAGGGTCTCCAACATTTTTTTATAAGCCCCGGGGGATGGGGTCCCTGGGGATAATAAAAATTAGTGATAGGGGCTATTTTTTTTTTTTTACGGTAAAATTAGGAGTCGCGCATCCTAACGCGTTGGGTGCACGGTTCCTCTCGCCTTGGGTGTGCGGTTCCTAACGCGTTGGGTGCGCGGATCCAAGGGAAAAAAACTGACATTTTTGGGAGATAAACATGTAGCTTAAGTGTTTTGTTCATGAGTGGCTCTAAAAAGAGCCGTTGTGTTCATTGTGAGTTTTTGGTACTTATAAGTAAGTACCTATACAGAGTCTAAAGTTGTTGAGGAAGACTCTGTTTCCTTCATCAGTAAAATGTTCTCCATCTCTCCTATACATCTCTTGCATATGAAAGCGCAGATTGTTATTATAAATGGACCCCATTCTATAGTCTCGGAGAAAAGCAGAAACAGATTTATTCACATGTTTCCTAGCTTTCTCAATCTGTGGACAAAAATGATTGGACCAGTTCCACTTCTGCCTTTGGCATATGTTGGAATACACAAAGGCAGTTTTGGGAAAAAGTGAAAACAATTCTGCAAAGGTGTCCTTCATAAGCATTTCCAGACCTACCCCAGTCAAAGTGCCTAGGTCATTGCCACCACAGTGCACTATTATGCGGTCAGGGTGTTGGATATGCATAAAGGTTTTTACCAATGGCATCAATTGGTGCCACTTTAACCCTCTCTGTCCAATCCATTTAATGTCTACATTTGGCAAACCTAGGTCCTATTCCAGCTTAGCGCATTAGCGTGCAGCGCTTGACTAGTGTACAGCCTCTGCTGTTTTAAAACTCCCGCTTTTTTTGTATTTTGGTTCTTTCTTGTGTTACTGTATCCCCTGTTTTTAATACCAGCTTTGCCTACCAGCTCAGTGCATTTGCGTGTAGTTCAGCGCATTAGCGTGCAGCGCTTGAACAGTTTACAGCTACTGCTGTTTTTAAAACCCCCGTTGTTGTATTTTCGGTTAGCTTTTGTTTTGAAAGTATTCCCGGTTTATAATAACTGTCCTTGCTCACCTGCATTGCTGTCATCTTTACTTGCACTTTAAAACAGACTATTTCACCGCTTTTTTGCGGGCCCCTCGCCCTTGTCACGGTGGCCGCCATCTTGTGTGAGGAGCGATCCATCACGCGCTCTAGTCTTCATCTAGGAGGCTCGACCTCCATAAATGGCAGTCATACAGACGTGCAGCGTCATCGCGCAGCGGGGTCGCCGGTCTTCCGCCGGAGTTACGCCAGAGTTCAGCCCGTCTGCGCCCGTCCGCTCTGAGGACGGGCTGCAGGTCGGGCTGGACCCGGTTCTCGTACCTTCGCTTCCTGGTAAGACACTCATGCGTTATTCCTCATCTGGGCTGTGGGCCCTTAGACCTCCCACATGCCCTTCTTTACACTGTTGGACTCCGCTGGAGTTATTATATTCCCGCCGTTGTACGGTCTGTTCTTCCTCTTTTCATCCCCTTGCTACTCGCTCTACTAGCTTATGCTCTTCTTCTTCTAAGCCCACTGCTTTTCATAACACTGGGTTTTTATTAAATGCGCGCTCGCTAATCAAACATAATCTTGCCTTCCACGATTTTGTGGACGAAAGGCAGCCAGACTGGGTTTTTATCACGGAGACCTGGGCCACTGACTCTTCGGGACATGACCTTCTGCTAGCCATTCCTGAGGGCTACTCTTTACATCGGCATGACAGACCTAAACGTAGAGGAGGAGGTATTGCCATTCTTTTTAAATCGTCCCTGCTATGCACGATTAATTCACTTTCGTCGCCCCAAGATTGTTTTGAAGCTCTATACTTCTGTATTACATGTGCCCCTTCAGTTTCTTTTACGGGTATATTGATCTATAGGCCGCCTGGTCATAGAGCTAACTTTGCCTTGGACATGTTGAGAATTCTTGAACCGTATTTTGGAAAGCCCTCCTTCACCATTTTAGGTGACCTCAATTTCCATCTCGATGAGGTTCACTCTAAGGATACTATATCATTGGTTGAATCACTTGCAGCCTGTGATCTTATCCAGCTTGTTACCAACGCTACTCACATAGCTGGTCATATCCTTGACGGGGTGTTCTCCAATGATACAAGACTCTCCAGCGGCATACCTTTTCCGCTGGTATGGACAGACCATTTTGCTGTTCCTCTGCAGTTAGCCTTTTCTCTTTCTCATGGGATTAAGAAACAGACTACCCCTTTTGTCTCCAGAAGAAATTTCAGAAATCTTACGAATGAGGCTTTTGCCCCTTTTGTCTCCACACCAGAGGCTCTCTCCCTAAAAGATGCGGCTGAGGCAGCACATGATCTGCAGGATTCTATCATTAATGCAGTAGAAAAACTTGCACCTGCATCCCTGCGATATGTAGCCCGGCGGAAACCATCAGCACCATGGTTCTCGGACCATCTACGACAGGGTTGTAGAAGCAGTGAGAGAAGATGGAGGAAATCTTGGGATCCCTTGGATAGGGAGGCCCACAAGTCTGCTCTACGGGAGTATAAGCAGAAAGTGATAATGGAGAAGCAGGAATACTTCTCCAACCTCACCAGCTCACTCACCTCCTCTAGGGAGCTTTTTAAAATTGCTGACTCGCTGTGCTCCCTCCAACTTCCAGACCCCGTAGTCAGCTCTCAGCGTCTTTGTGACGATATTGCAGACTTTTTCTATACTAAAATCTTAGATATTCACACTTCCTTGGAAGCACAACGTCTCTCCTTGACGGAAAATTTCCCTTCAGGTATAAGCTCTTCAGAGACACTGGATATAGTTCCTCCCAGCCTCCTTTCTGTCTTTCCCTCTATGTCTCTGGAGGGTCTGAATGTTCTTTTGGATAAGATTAAATCTTCCTCTCCTCTAGATCCATTGCCTCTCAAAAAGCTAAAAGAGTGTAGGAATAGTCTTCTTCCTCCCCTACTTGAGGTGATGAATAAGGCAATTGCTCAAGGTACTTTTCCATTATTATGGAAGAAGGCCATTGTGAAGCCGCTCCTTAAGAAGCCTTCACTTGATCCCGGCCTCTTGAAAAATTTTAGACCTATTTCTTTGCTCCCTGCACCCGCTAAAATTTTAGAAGCTCACCTGAATCGCCATTTATCCTCTTTTCTTGAAGCCTCGGAGTATCTTGACATTACCCAGCATGGATTTCGAAAACACCACAGCACAGAATCTGCCCTCACCTCTGTAGTCGGTAACATCCGACGCAAGGTTGATGTTGGACAAACTACTGTTCTTGTGCTATTGGACCTCACAGCCGCATTTGACACTCTGTCTCCTGCCATTTTAACATCTCGGCTTAGGGAGGCAGGTGTCACTGGCTCGGCTCTGAGTCTCCTTAATTCCTTTCTCCTTGATAGGGAACAGAGAGTGATGCTCGGCAACCACCTCTCCCCTGCAAAGTCTTTGCAATGTGGGGTGCCACAGGGGTCGGCACTAAGTCCGACCCTGTTCAACATCTACGTGGCCCCCCTTGCTAGGCTAGTAAGATCGCAGGGGATGGAGGTGGTATCATACGCCGATGACACCCAGATCATGGTCTCACTAACTCAATCCTCTGTCATAACATCTGCCTTTAGCTTCAGGTCCTGCATGCAACTTGTTGCAGACTGGATGGTTACCAACTCCCTGAAGCTAAATGGCGACAAGACTGAGGTTTTGATCTTTGGGAAGGACCAAGAGATCTGGTCGAGTGAGTGGTGGCCCTCCTCTCTTGGTATCTGCCCGACTCCATCTCAATCTGCCAGAAATCTGGGTGTAATGTTCGATACTTCACTCTCGATGTCCTTACAGGTGAATCGGACTGTTTCGACCTGCTGGGGCGTGATCAGGACGCTCAATAGAATTCGCAGCTATCTGTCACTTCAAGCTCGCAAGCAGATTGCAGTCGCCCTTGTTGGTTCCAGGTTGGACTATTGCAACTCTCTTTACATGGAATCCAACAAGGGCCTTATACACCGACTGCAAATCGTGCAGAACGCTGCTGCACGTTTTGTCCTGGATCTCTCCAGGGCTTCTTCTGCTACTGCTGCAAGGAGAGACCTTCATTGGCTGCCTATTCAGCACAGAATTTATTTTAAAATTCTGTGTCTGACATATAGAGCACTTGAGGATGAATCTAAAGGCGCTATCAGCTCTCTGCTTACTCGTTACCACCCTACAAGGCGTTTGCGCTCTTCGGGACTATTTCAACTTGTTGTCCCTCGCTTTAAGCTCGCCAGATGGGGAGCCAGGGCTTTTTCAGTCGTTGCTCCACAACTTTGGAACAACTTGCCGATAGAGTTGAAGACCTTGCCTTCTTTAGCGCTGTTTAAAAAGGCCCTAAAAACTTGGTGCTTTTCCAGAGCTTACACAGGTTGAGCTGCAGGAGCTTTGTTATGAGCTGGATTTGGAATTAGGCGCCTTGACGCCCATTGGGCTATGTTTGCGCATGACAAGATCCCTTTTATTATTATTATTATTATTATTATGTGAATGCCTTTGTTTTCGGCATACCTTTGGCTCCAGAAAATATAGCTGTGTCCCACAATCCACACTCTAAGCATCTTGAAGGGAGGTCTGGATGCGCTCAGATGGTCTCTGTAAATGAAATGGCAGTTTGAAAAGTAAGATTTTTCTAAAATGGTGGCTAAGATGCAGTTTTGAAAAAAGACAAGAAATCATTGGTTGTTTGACAACCTTCTACCCTGAAAACTAGGGTGCATGTTTCTGTTTTTTAAACGCATGATTCTTATTGGTTAACAAAAACTGATTGAAAGGAACATTATATATGATAAGCTGATATGTTGAAAAGTCAAGCGCACTTGCTGTTTTGATTAGCAACATTGTGTGCTGAACTTGTGACCTGTGTGCTCAGTTCAGTGTTCCATGACCTGTTGCTATGGTAACAGGCAGAAGGCAGAATGGGGGTAGGGTTGAAATGTATGTCATTTGGAAAGGGTTGAAATGTTTAACCAATAGAAATATGTGTTTGCTTTTGAATTTATGTGGGAAGGAATGTGATTTGATGTTTACATGTATATGTATAGAAAACGAGAGGGAAACTTTGCCATTCTTTGGTTTTGCTGAGAGGTGCACAGTGCAGAGATTCTGTATAAGAAAATCTGTTGTGTGACTGATATCTGGTGTGTGACTGATATACTTCTTAATCTACAAAACAACTTGAAAGGTGAGTTATTTAATTGTGAGGGGATGTATGTAGACTATTTTGATTTTAATCCGACTAATGTATTTCTCCTGCTAAAGTGTAGGGAGTACTTTTTTTTGTCTACAATCTTGACAGTGTGTGTGCATTTAGAAACCATTCTGTGATAAGCATTTGTGTTTTTCATGTGTTTGCAGACAGATAACTGTGCTGTTTTTATATTTTGGTACAATTAGAAATCAGTCATTGTTTATGAATTTACAAAATGAGTCATGTTTGAACACTAAAATATAGTATTCGTAGATTAAGAAATGTGTTTTGGTAAACTCCTAGGGATAGTGTTGCCAGTCTTTGCTTATGCATTGATAAAATGAGTCAGGCTTTGACACTAAAGTGCAGTACTTACATATGTAGATTGTGTACCCTTTCCACATTAGTGAATGTGTTTTGGTAAACTCCTAGAGATAGTGTTGCTTGTCTAGAATCACATTGTGAGTTAGTGTGCATTTTGGAACCACTGTGAGAGAAGCATTTGGTAACATTATGTATTTGCTGAGAGATAACTGTTTTAAAACCTGTCATGTTGTCAAGTTTTAGTAGTATTAGAAGCCAGTATTTGCATATGCATTGATAAAATGAGTCAGGCTTTGACACTAAAGTGCAGTACTTAAATATGTAGATTGTGTGCAGTACCCTTACCTCTTCTAGACTAGTAAATGAGTTTTGGTAAACTCCTAGGATAGTGTTGCTTGTGTAAAATCACACTGTGAGTCTGTGTGCATTTGGGTAAGGATTGTGAGAGAAGCATTTGCTAACATTATGTATTTGCTGACAGATAAGTGTTTTAAAACCTGTCATGTTGTCAAGTTTTAGTAGCATTAGAAGCCAGTCATGGCTTATGCTTTGATTAAATGAGTCAGGCATTGACATTAAAGTGGAGTCCTAAAATATGTAGATTGTGTGCAGTCCCCTTACCCTTTCGATAGTAGTGAATGAGTTTTTGTAAACTCCTAGGGATAGTGTTGGTTGTATAGAATCACACTGTGAGTCTGTGTGCATTTGGAAACCACTGTGAGAGAAGCATTTGGGAACATCATGTATTTGCGAACAGATAACTGTTTTAAAACCTGCCATGTTGTCAAGTTTTAGTAGCATTAGAAGCTAGTCTTTGCTTATGCTTTGATTAAATGAGTCAGGCATTGACACTAAAGTGGAGTCCTGAAATATGTAGATTGTGTGCAGTCCCCTTACCCCTTCCACAGTAGTGAATGAGTATTTGTAAACTCCTAGGGATAGTGTTGCTTGCCTAAAATCACACTGTGAGTCTGTGTGCATTTGGGTAAGGATTGTGAGACAAGGATTTGGTAACATCATGTATTTGCTGACAGATAACTGTTTTAAAACCTGCATTGTTGTCAAGTTTTAGTAGCATTAGAAGCCAGTCTTTGCTTATGCTTTGATTAAATGAGTCAGACACTGACACTAAAGTGTAATCCTGAAATATGTAGATTGTGTGTAGTCCCCCTACCTCTTCCATAGTATTGAATGAGTTTGGGTAAACTCCTAGGGATAGTGTTGCTTGTATAGAATCACACTGTGAGTCTGTGTGTATTTGGGAACTACTGTGAGAGAAGCATTTGGGAACATCATGTATTTGCTGACAGATAACTGTTTTAAAACCTGACATGTTGTCAAGTTTTAGTAGCATTAGAAGCCAGTCTTTGCTTATGCATTGATAAAATGAGTCAGGCTTTGAGACTAAAGTGCAGTACTTAAATATGTAGATTGTGTGCAGTCCCCTTACCCCTTCCTGGGTAGTGAGTGAGTTTGGTAAACTCCTAGGGATAGTGTTGCTTGTCTAGAATCACACTGTGAGTCTGTGTGCATTTGGGAACCACTGTGAGAGAAGCATTTGGGTACTTCACATGTTTGAATACGCATAACTGCTTAAAAATTTTCCTGTTCTCCAGTTTTGTTAGAATTAGAAGGCAGTCATTGCTTATGTAATCACCTAGGAAGTGTCCTTGCAATACTGTAAACATTCAGTTAATATTCAAGTAGTAAGTGAGGCAGGCCTTAGCACATGCATTGATTCAAATGCTTATCTACAATGCATGCATTCCTATAACCATCTACACAGTTCTCTTTCACACCTTTAATTCCACAGTCAGTATTCATAAACTTCAAGCAAACACTCTGTCACTCCACATGTACTCCTCTAGTGACCCATTCAGTAGCATATACTAAACCATTCACTTTGCCAAAACGCAAACACTTATACATTCACTCAGGCACTCTCTTTTTAGTACTCTTGTCATTCAGTCAGTATCCAAGTACTCATGCAGCGAGCCAGGCCTTACAACATGGACTGCTTGAAACCCCTATGCAGTATGCATACAGGCCTCTAGTCACCTACACACTTGTCTTTCACTTCTTTAATTATCTAGTCAGTATCTATATACTTCAATAAACATCCTGTCACTCATCTTGCACTCATTCAGTGACTGATCCAGTACCATGTACTAATCTTTTTACTGTGCCAAAACTGAAAAACTTAAAAGTTTTACCCAGGCACTCTCCTAGCAGTAGTCTAATGATTCAGTCAGTTTACAGGTACTCGTGTAGTGAATCATGCATTACCACATAGAGGGCTACAAATGTCTATGCAGTATGCATGCAGACTTCTAACACACTATACACTTGTCTTTAATAGCTTCAATTCCCCAGTGAGTATCCATGTACTTTCAGCAAACATCCTGTCACTCCCCTTGCAGTGTTCCAGTGACTTATTCAGCACCATGTATTAAAGCATTCACTGCGCCAAAACTAAAACACTTGTAAATTCATCCCGGAACGCTTCTTGCAATAGTCTCATCATTCAGTCAGTACCTAAGTACTAATGGAGTGAGGCAGGCCTTAGCACATGGATTGATTCAAACGTGTTTCCAGTATGCATGGAGGCCTGTAACTACCAACACAATTGTGTTTCAGACCTTCAATTTCTCTGTCAGTATCTATAAACTCCAATAAACACTCTGTCACTTTAATTGCACACCTCCACTGACTCATTTGGCACTAAGTATTAACCTATTCACTGCAGTAGAATCCAAAATCTTAAAAAGATTCACCGAGTCACTCTTTTGTAGTACTGTAATGATTCAGTCAGTAGTCAGGTAGTTTTGCAGTGATCCAAGTGTTACTCTATGGACTTTTTCAAACGTCTATCCATTATGGATGTAGGTCTCTAGCCACCTATATACTTGTCTTTCACACCTTTAATATCCCAGATAGTATTCATACAGTTCGTGCAAATAATCTCTCACTCTCCTTGTTGAAACATTTTTTTATTATTTTCCAAATCAACAATGACTGTTCATTACATCACGGGTCCCCGTGTTCATTAAGAGTATCTTCCCTCCCAACCCCAACTCGTCCCCTCCCCCCCCCCCATGTCAGTGCGCCTCTGCCCCCTACTTCTCCCCCGATGTGCCCCCCCTTCCAAGGAGTTCATTTACAGTTTCTCACCCCCTCTCTGCGTAAGCAAATCATCCCTCTTGTCCAGGCCTCCGGTATATGCCTGGGGACCTCCTTCATTTCCATCTCATCTCATTCCCCAGTTCCCCTCGCCTCTTGCCGATCCGAAGTGCTCCCTCCTTCCCCCACCTCAGATATCAGCCCCTGGAGCTCAACTACCAACGCTTCCCATGCCCTGGCCGTCGCTAACGCTTTCTTATCGTCACTCCTCAGTGCCACCTGCACCCGGAGCGTACCCTCCGCCCCCGCCCATCTCACTAGTGCTGCCCTCCACCGCACGTAGCTAGGCCCCCCCCCCCGGATTTCCAGTGCAGGGTCAATTCTCTCTTAGCTAATATCAGCCCCAGTTCATAGAACCTGCTAGTGAATAATCTCTCACTCTCCTTATACTACTCCAGTGACCCATTCACCACCATGTACTAATCCATTCACTGCACTGAAAGGCAACCACTTATAAATTCACCCAGGTAGTCTCCTTGCAGTGCTTTAATCATTCAGACAGTATCCAAGTACTCATGCAGTGAGCCAGCCCTTAGCAGATGAATTGCTTCAAACGTCTATCCAGTATGCATGTAGTCTTCTAACCATCTACACACTTGTCTTTCACAACTTTAATTCCCCACTCAGTATATATATAGTGCAGCAAACACCCTGTCACTCCCCTTGTATTCCTCCAGTGACCCATTCAGCGCCATGTACTAATCTATTCAGTGCGCTAAAACCCAAACACTTATAAATTCACCCAGGCACTCTCTTTGCAGTACTCTCATCATTCAGTCAGTACCCAAGTACTCATGCAGTGAGCCAGGCTTTAGTACATGAATTGCTTCAAATGCCTATCCACTATGCATGCGGTCTTCTAACCACCTACACACTTGTTTTTACACCTTCAATTCCCTAGTCAGTATTCATACACTTCTAGGAAACACCATGTCACACACCCAGTTTCTTTCCTAATAGTATTGTAATCATTAGTGAGTTAGCATGTACTCTTTTAGTGAGGTAGGCTTTAGGGCATAAACTGTTTCAAAGTAGTATGCACTATGTTTGTAGTGTTTTAACCATCGTCACACTTGTGCTTCATGGCTAAAGTTTCTTAGTAAATTTTTATATAAAATGTGTTTAAACAGTAATAGAATAGTATGAATTTGAAAGTTATTAATACACTTTTATTTGTGATTCTTTTTTACAGATACTGTTTTTCGACGTAAAAATAGAGAAATCATGCCTGGAAAAAAAATAAAAGAACAGAGACAGGACAATTACTTGAAGAAAAGTCAACCACATGTATTGAATGTACAAGATAATGTAGCTAAAAACAAAAAAATCTTCTGGTAAAATCACAAAGCAATTTATTAAAAATGTTTGTAGGAGGAAACAGAATGTACAGAATGCTGAATCCACTATGAATGTTTCAACTAGAAAAAAAATTCAAAATAAGAGGAAAAGCAAAAAAAACAAATATTCAGTCAAAGGAGACAAAGTGTGCTAAAAGAAGGCAAAATCAGTATAAGGAATTACGAAAAAAAAGATTTTACAAGTGAGTAGTACATAATTTGCTGAAAGATGTGAAGAAATATAAAAAGAGAGCTCTGTTTTATAAAAAGAAGAAGCATATTGAAAACATTGTTGAAAAGGCTTTAGAAGTAAAAAGGAAACTATTCATTTTAGTATTAAACAGAATTCGATCACTAGATAAACCAATTAATTTTATGAAGGCCAAAAGTAGGAGGAAAAGAGTAATTAATAGAAAACATTTTTTTTGATTTTTTTTGGGAGAATGGAAACACAGTTCCAGTTCAGAGCCTTTCTTTAATGAAGAGAGTTATTTACAGATCAAAAAATTGCTGTTTGCAGTTGACACCAGTGGTAGAGGTTACGAAGTTAGAGATGGGTGTCCAATTGAGAAAGAGAAAATGGTTGAAAGATAGCTGATGAAGTTCTAGGGAGACGTCCTAAACACCCTGTGTATACATGGGATTGCAGTAGTATTTGCACTGTACGACAGGAATCTATTGATAAATTATGTTGTATTTTACGAGCATATACTAAAAAAAGTGTTAAACAAAAGATTAAGGTGTTGCAAGGACTAGACCCTTGCAGAGTGAGAAAAAATACTGGTTTGCAAGGTCATTCTCTGGCTTGTCTTTCTAGGAAAGTTTGTGAAAGTGTTTTTCACCATTTCAGGATGCTGGCAGTACATCATACTCAAATGCGGAAGTTAGTGAGAAGATTGTATTATGCGAAAAGTCCAGCACTAAAGTTAAAGGAGTTGAACAGTGCTCTTTTATGTGGCTCAGTATCAGATGTGAAGAAGGTTTGTGAGGATATTGAGTTTTGTTACTTTGGTCCTCAGCAAGAGAGTGGAGAAACTGTGACATTAGTAGAAGAAAATGTTGAAGACAATGTAGAACCTGTGATTACAAAAAATTTTGAGGATGAAATCACAAAGTTTAAGGTAATTTCAGGTGAAAGACCAAATGTTTCTTGTATTTGTTGTCAGCAAAGTCACTATAAAAATCAGACTATGGGTGTCAATCTGTATTTAAAGAGTGAAATAGAAGATAATAATAAGTGGATGGAATTTGCAACTTATTTGCTGGTAGAGGATTGTTTTGATTCGGGATCTGAGCAGCGTATTTGCAAATATTGTTATAACAAATTAGATGACAATAAAATGCCTGCTAGAGCAGTTCATAATAATCTAGAATTAGTTGCTATTCCTCCAGAGCTGATAGATTTAAATACGCATGAGTCTATTCTCATTCAATGTGTTCACCCGTTTCAGGCTATTGTTCGTATGGAGCCTAAAACAGGTAAATTACCTCCATCAGAGTTGCAAAGAGGATTGAAAGGAAGAGTTGTGTATTTACCGTTAGACTTAAGGAAAAATATTGAAACTATTGGTGTAGACCATGCAGAAAATGAGCCATTAGTCATTCTAGTTAATGGTGTTCCTACTAAGAATAAGAAAATCTGGCAAGAGTAAGTGGATGTTAGAAAAGTACAAAAGGCATCATTGTATCTGTTAAAAAATAATGAGTACTATAGAAATGTGTTTGTAGGAGAAGAAGAAATAGATTTAGCCGAAGATACTGAAACATTAAGTGGACAAAATGAAAAAGTGGACATGTCCAGATGTGAAGAAATCTATGAACATTACAGTGTACATCCACTTCATTCTAAAGAGGTAATGGGGAATACAATTGAGTTGTTCCAAATGAAAAAAGCAACAGGAAGTCCCATGAGTGTATGGGAAGAGTTTGGAAGCTCATTGTTTCCCGCAGTTGTTTCCAACAGGAAAAGGTGGACGATATAATGAACGTCCTGTGCAGATTCCTGCATTTGAATATCAGACAACAATATTATATGCAGAAGAACCAAGATTTCGACAATCTATCCCTTATATGTTTCATCTTCTGTTTGAAAGTGACTTGTCTGGACTTTCATATGCAGTAAATCACATTTTAAAAACTGGAATGCATCTGCAAAATGTAACTGCTAAGGATTTTATGGATAAAGTGCATCAGAGAGATGATCATTTAGAATCTCAGTTGATTAATCTGATGGCATGTCAGCGAGGGACTAATGAATATTGGTACCGTCATCATGGAGAACTGAAATGTATGCTACGTAACTTGGGAACTCCTACATGTTTTGTTACACTAAGCTGTGCTGAGTATGCTTGGGATGATTTACTTGAATTTCTTCGAGAGGCAAATTGCAATATAAAAAATATTGAATTCAAGACACCTGGAGAATTGTCCTCATTGCATCCTGTTAATGTATGCAGATATTTTAATCATAGATTTGAAGCTATAATTTCGTTCATCTGCAATAAAAAGAATCCTCCTCTTGGAGAAGTTGTGGATTTCTTTTGGAGAAAGGAGTATCAAGCAAGAGGTGCTCCTCATATACATATGTTGTTATGGATCAAGGACACCCCCAAATTTGGAACAGATTCAGATGAAACTGTTTTGTCTTTCATTGAAGATTATGCCACATGTGCTGTACCCAATAGCAAAGAACATAAAAACTTAAAACAACAAGTCTTACGATTCCAAAGTCATCGATGTGGAAAATATTGTCGACGAAAGTACAAGTCAAAGGATAAGTTCTATACCAAATGTCGTTTTGGATTTCCACGTCCTGTATTATCCAAAGGAAGAGTGAACAGTTTTATGTCAGCTGTGCGACATACTATCACAAGAAAAAGTCTCCGAAAAATACCTACAACTTAAAAAGAAGTGAAGAATCAAAATACATAAATGACTACAATCCAGTTATTTTATCCATGTGGAATGCTAACATGGATATTCAGTATGTTGCGGACAATTCCATTGCTGTCGCTCGGTATGTAACGTCCTACATTACTAAATCAGAAAAGACGGAATTGAAAGAAATGTGGGAAGAGATTTCTCACGAGAAGACTCTAAATAAGAAATTATACAGTTTAAGTTTGAAGATGTTATCGCATCGTGAAATTGGAGCATATGAATGTTCAGATCGGTTATCATCTGCAAGTCTATATTCAAAAAGTAGAAGAATCATTTGGGTGAGTCTAGGTCTTGCAGGAATGCGAAATCGGGTACTGAAATCTGTTCAAGAAATTGAATATTTATCAGAAAAAGAACCAGAAAGTACAGATATTTTGAAAACGAATATGTTGGACACATATTACCCGAACAGAAGTCATCATCTTGAGAGCATGTTTCTCTATGAAGTGCTGCAAAACTACACTTTTAAACGGAATACTACAGAGAACATCAATGATGGAAAGTATGCAGTTATTGGTTCTGAAGGATGTCTGGTGAAACAGAGGAAAGGAAATTTAATTAATCACAGGAAACTGAGTTGAGACACTGCTGCTAAAAGGGAATTTTACTATTTAGCCCTTTTGCAAATGTTCAAACCATGGCGTTCAGAACTGGAATTACTTGGAGATTTTCAGAGCTATGAAGATTCATTTAATGCTTGTAAAGATAGCATACAATGCAGTGCTTTTGCAAATTATGTGAAAATGTTGAATGATGAAATTGATCAAGAAGCTACAATTGCAGCTGAGATTGCTAGAGACAGTTCTCAAGACAGTCAAAGTTCTGCTGCACTGAGTCAAGATCCACTAGGACAACCAATTGTTGAAAATGAAGCAGCAACTGCCATGAATGAGGTGGAAACAGCAATGTATCAAGCTCAAGAAGATGTAGTACAGTTAGGAAACTTGGAAGAACAACTAAATGTTGAACAGAAACAAATATATCAACAAGTGAAAGAGCAGATAGACCATGGATTACTTCATGAAAAGAAAGGGTGCTCATGTACATAATTTCAACTTATCCGAATGTATGTGAGTGGTCAAGCTGGAACAGGAAAAAGTTTCTTAATTAAAGTAATTACAAGTTAGCTGCAAAAAACAACTGAGTCGCATTTGTCTTGTGTTGTCACTGCTCCAACTGGGTTGGCAGCACATAACATTAAAGGAATTACTTTACATTGTTTACTAATGCTACCAGTAGAGCATGAGAACAAATTGGAATACCACAAGCTATCTGGAGAAGCTTGTTGTGAAGTTTCAAGAGTCTTGAAGAAAATGAAACTTCTCATTATTGATGAGGTGAGCATGGTCTCTAACTTGATGCTTGCCTTTGTGCATTTAAGAATGCAACAAATTCTGAAAACAGACTATGACGTGTTATTTGGAGGAAAACACGTCATAGTTTTTGGAGATCAATTGCAACTTACTCCGGTAAAAGGACAACCGGTATTTAAAACACTTGCACATGAAGATACCAGAAAGTCTCTTGGTAGTGTTGGTAATGTGAACATCTGGACTAATTTTGAATACAAAGAACTGACAACAAATATGCGACAGGCAAATGATGCTGAATATGGAACTATTCTTCAAGATATAAGAATTGGAATTCTTACAAAACATGGCAAACAAGCTTTGGAAAGTCGATTACTTTGCAATGTCTTTCCAAATGAAAATGTACTTCCTGCAAAAGTGTACATGAAAATTGCTGAAAATAAATCAGTGATCTGTTTAATGCCAACACTGCAAGAGTGTTCCATATTCAACAAAGAACAATTGAAATTGGAAAATTAAGAAATTATAAAAATGGAAGCCATCGATAAAATAGAGCATGAAGGAATTACTATTATTTTGACGGGAAAGTTAAAAACAAAACTGGATTCTTTAGAAAAAAAAATAATCTAAAACAGCTGGTTTAGAAAAGACACTGTATGCGTGTGTAAACTGTCAGGTAATTTTAAGGCGAAATTTGGATGTAGAAAAAGGGTTACATAATGGCGCAATGGGTAAAGTGGTAGATTTTGTTAATTATCAAAAAAGAAGGAATTGAATTTTTAAAAATTACAGTTGATCAGATTGAAGAAGTTAAAGAAATTGGTCGTTGTTCAGTTCGTTTTTTGTTTGTTACAGATTTATATGTCCGTAGGAAACAATTTCCATTTTCTCTGGCATATGCAGTGACTATTCATAAATCTCAAGGATTAAGTGTAGACAGTGCATTGGTGAACATTGGATCTACTGTATTTAAAGAGGGTATGGCATATGTTGCTTTGTCGCGAGTCAGAACATTATCTGGTTTGTTTTTGATTGATTTTGATGAGACAAAGGTTACTGCAGATGCAAACTGTGTAAAAGAGTATAATAGGTTAAGAAGGGTGTATGCTCCAAATTTAGGTCAATATCCTGTATCTGAAAAGCGTGTGGTTGGTCGAAAAAGAAGTTTTGACAGTATCTGTTCTGAAGGTGTTGACAAGGGAATAGCACAAGTTGCAAGTACATAATCTTTATTTAGATATAACACAGATATCTTTAAAAGATATTACAAAATTACAAAATTTCACATTAAAAACCAGCTGATTTAAAATAATAAAGACGGACAGCAGATCAATAGCCAGGCTAGAGTAGAAATTTTCTAGATCCTAAACCGTCTGAGGCAATGACAGTTACATAATAGCAAGCGTTTAAAAATTAATGTAAGAGACTATTCAGACATTGCTTGTTACGATGACTATGAAAGTACAGCATACAGATTAAAACGGTATTGACCTATTAGATTGCAAAGCATAGTAGTCTTTTCATTTCATTTCCCATAAAATTTTTGTTAGCAAGGCCTATTTTACATAAAATTACGATATGCTTGCTGAATAAAAGTTGTTAAACCCAGGTTTAAATCAGTATTGTCGGGGTTCAGGGCTTCAATAATGGCTTGCCTGCATGTCCGGACCCCTAACCTATTCCAGTCTGCTTTGAGTTTGAACCTGCGTTGAGAATTAAAAGCTGGACAAAGACAGACTACATGTAGCAGAGTTTCGGCAGTCTTGCCGCACCCTCTACAGATTACGTTTTCCGCCGTGCGTCGCCAAGGGGGCAAATCTTGCAGGAAGCGCCAATCGCCCATTCTAATTGTCATAAAACTACGTTTTAGATACAGTGAATATGTGCAAGAGAGGTAAGTAGCCGGGGCTAGCTGTCTGTATGAATTTACGAGGGCCCAAGCATGACTGCGTTTAGTAAATAGTGCCTTATCCGATATAAGTGAACTCATTCTCACACATTTTTTATTGGCGTTTTTTAATACTGCCCGGCTGGGGTTAAGGGCCCATAGCTCACTCACCGACATTCCTGGTTCCGCTTGCCTCAGTTTGTGGCAAAGGTTTAAGTATATACCCATATTGGAGATGTCATAATTCAATATCCCCAGCTCTAATCTTACCTGAGCTGGCGATGCGGAGTTTGGCAGATGGAGTACCTTTTTGTAAATTTTTGTCGTGTGTTGGTTTAAGGCGGTATTCAGCTTGCCTCTAAAGATCTCTATGCCATATGCTAAAGTCGGGCCAATTTTCGCTCTCAAGACTTCTAGAAGTGGTAAGAGAGTTGGGCCAGAAATATTTTTCGAGATCTTTGCTAATGACACCGCAAGGGTCTTGGCTTTAACTGTAATCTCGTTCCGATGTTTAATAAGATTGCCCCTAGAGTCCAAGTGGACACCTAGGTACTTGCACGAGTGTCCTACAGCAAGGCTTATGTTGTTATATGCCCATCCACCAACAATGTGCCGTTTCCGACCAAATGGGACAACCAGTGTTTTCTTTAGGTTAACCTCTAGTAGGTTAATTGTCGTGTAAGTATACAATTTATCCAGAAGTCTTTGCAGCCCAACCCTAGTAAGACTAAAAAGGACCAAGTCATCAGCATATAAAAGATAACTTAATGTCATGCCTCCTACCTTTGGTGGGTGGCTGTTAGTATCGTCCAGTAAAGTTGACAGGTCTGCTATAAACAGATTAAAAAGCATTGGGGCCGGCACGCATCCCTGCTTCACTCCTCTTGATGTCGAGATTTTCCGCGAGAGGTGTGTGCCGGACCCCAGCTTCACCCTGACCCAGGTGTTGGAGTGCAGTTGTATTATTGCCTCCAAAAGTTTGTCCAGGATCCCCCATTTCCTCAACTTTTCCCATAAAGCAGCCCTCAGAACCCTGTCAAATGCTGCTTTAAAGTCGACAAAGCAACAGAACACTGATCTAGATGTGGAGAGAGCTTTGTCTGGGACGATGACAATAAATTGATCATCGTCCCAGACTTGGCAGTAAAGCCTGTTTGATTAATTGGGGTCAAATTGTGGTCATTTACCCATAGTCTCAACTCCTCCAACAGGAGACCCGCATAGTGCTTTGCCTCAATATCCAGCAGTGCAATAAGTCTATAATTATTGGGGGATGCCCGAGAGCCTGATTTGTAAATAGGTTGAATTATTGCACCCCGCCATGAGTCTGGAATTGTTGCTGTTCTCAGAGCAAAGTTGAAGAGGTTTGTCAGTGGACCTGACCAGAAAGCCACGTCAGATTTAAACAGGTTCTGTGGCAGGCCATTTGGGCCTGGAGCTCCATCTGATCTGGCTTTTGACACAGCAGTAGCAACCCTTTCTTGGGACATCTGAAAGTCCTCATTATCGATATGTAAGCACTCTGTAGGCATGCTCTGCTTGATGTTAAAATCTGTTACGTTCTTTCTTGCGAGGCTGGTTCCTGTATCACCTAGAAATTCTGGAGATCTAAAATGGTCGGTAAGGAAGATAACCCAGTCTGATTCTTGGATGTTAGCAGATCCAAGGCTCAATGTACTCGGGTTAGACTGATTGATTAGGGCCCATTATGATTGTGAATTTCGGCACTTGCTCTCATACACTAATTTACACCAGAATTGATTAACATGTGATCGTTTGTCTTTAGTGATCTCCTGCCTGAGTGCCTTTTGGGCTACTTGATACTGATTTAAGCATTCGCTGTTCCCTGGAGCTTTTACCAGTAGACGTAAGGCTTTGTTTCTGGCAGTCTTAAGTAACTTCGATTGTTGTGAAAGTGCAAACTGGCGCGAAGAGAATCTCCTTCGGGAGTGCTGTTTTTTTGGAAAAAGATTAATCAGATGGAGGCAGAGCATTGACCATGTCGCTATCGGAGAAGTTTCCTGATCAGTTCCACCTCTTATGAGCTCCATGCTTGCTAGTAGGATCTTTGGGCTGATGTCTTCACTCCATCTGAGGCGCTTCAGGTTTTCGGAGTATATTCCCCCGCTTGTTGAGGGGGCGGATTTATGCTTCCCTAAATTTGTTTTGAAAGCTATGACCTGAGGTCGATGATCACTTTCTGTTCTCGGATGGATGCGAAAGCTGATCAGACAATGGAGCAAAGCTGAGTTACAAATGGAGTAGTCCAGGTAAGATCGTTTCTTTCTGTTTGTCCAAGTCCAATTAGGAGGGGTGTCGCCTTCCGATCTTCCATTTATAACCAGATAGCCTGCGCTGTAAAAGCGCATCACACAGAGGTCACCCAGGCCACAATAGGCTTGATTTGCCGGTTTAGATTGTAACTCTGGCTCATTCAAGGAGAATAAAAAGGGCCCTTCAGATTCTGTTGGCCCCTGGAATAAATTGGTGTTAAAATCCCCAGTGACAATACAGTCTGAGTCAGAGTACTCCATGGCTAAGTCACTCATAATTTCTGTTAATCGTACCAAGTGTGCTTTTTTTGTTCGTGTGTTTGGATTGATATATACGTTTAAGAAAATGAGTGAACGATGTTCCCGCCATGCGTTGATTTTGACACCCAGCAGCCAATCTTCCTCCAGTTTTAGTTGTGTTATTGGACCTTTTAAGTTGATTGATATATATATTGACAAGCCGCCTTTTGAGTGACCATACCGGCTGTACCTCAGTGCTGGTTTCCATAGATCGATGTAGCCAATGACAGGGCAGCCTTGTGAAGCCCAAGTTTCCTGCAGGGCTATTACAGCATGTTTACAAATAAAAGAGTGAAAATCTGGGTTTGTAGTTTTCTGTTGAAGTCCGCTGATGTTCCAGGAGCAAATTAAGAATGTGGAGGCTGCTTGTGGGTTGTGCCTCGTTGGTAATGTAGATACTTGAGGTCTTATATTTTCCAGAGATTTAATAGTATCACCCGTAGACTCTGTACCTTGTGGTCATTCTGATCTTTTTGTTGATAAGATAGCTGGGAGCCAATTCCAGCCTTGATGTAAATCGACATTAGTGACCACATTTGAAGACTGGTTGTTACATATTTCAGGCCCAGACGCATTTTTTAAAATCGAGTATGGCCTAGAGTGAGACACAGATCGAGGAGATCCGGTTTTTTTAGGTGGCATTTCCTGGTTTAGTAGTGCTGGGGGGTACCCTGGAGTGGAATATGGGTAAACTCGGATGCCCCAGTCCCGCAGGGTGGCCTTATGATCCAAAAATACCCCTGCCCAATAGGCTGACTTGAATGTTACCAGTGTTACCTCAGATGATTGTGTGCCTCTTGGTGGGAGGAATTCGATGGATTCGATGTCGTCCGTTACAAGGCCTACAAACCCCGGGGGCCATCTACTAGTTTGATTATATTAGATCTGTTGAGGATGTCATGCCGGCCTTTTGATTTAT
Organism: Triturus cristatus; assembly: GCF_964204655.1. Lineage (NCBI taxonomy): Eukaryota > Metazoa > Chordata > Amphibia > Caudata > Salamandridae > Triturus > Triturus cristatus. The sequence continues at coordinate 22,304,123 of NC_140584.1, forward strand.
AATCAGGAGCAAGTATAATATGTAATAGTTTTAAGTCTCTTTTGACCTTTTTACTACATGGGCTTTGAATTGGTTTATTAGTTTTATTGAGTGACGGGCCTGCATCAGGCTCTTGCTCCTGTTCAGGCTGGTGATTAGAGGCCTTCCTCAAAGTGCTTGATTTGATTGGCATCTAAGGTGGGTGTAAACTACCTTACCCAAGGTCCTGCACTTTTGGTCTGTTTATCCATTCCTTCAAAAGTTACAGTGTCAGTCATTGTGGGGTCCATAACGTTCGTATATCCAACCAGCATGTTAGTAAATCAAGGTTAAGTACCTTAACATTCAGAATTAACTTTCAAAGAAAGTCAGTCTCTGATTGAACAATCTTTCTCAAAATGGGAAAATGAAAAAAGGAGAAAGGTAGTGCATTAATCCCCAATTTGTTTAGAAACACAAATTAATACCATTGGAGAGGGAACATGTTGTTCCTCTCGGCTATAGTGGCCTACGGGATGAACTCCAACATGCTCAGATTTAGCCTTCAGTTAGTTTGAGGTCATTCATTCCTACTGTTCCTCTAAGGTTAAGAAAAAAGTTTCCACAGGTGGGAGAGCCTTTTTCCTGCAGATTAACTCCCTAGGAGCAATTCTCCCAGTGACTTCATTCATTCTGGACCTTTGTGCATTCTGCAAAATGAATAACAGAATTAATACTTAAGTACTGAAAATTACCAAATAAAAAAAGGAAGGGAGAGGAAAAAGGAAGTTCACAACATTACTGTTGACTATCAAATGTTAACACCAGACTGAGACTCTGTTGGGTGAAAAGATTGCCCCATTCTATCTATAAATGTGAGTGTAATTCCTAATCATTCTTCATTCTCGGGGGAGGGGGGGATGATCAAACAGCCGGTCTGCTTAAAAAAACGTGATTCCAATCTGTTTAAAGCAGCAATCCAATTTCCTCCTTTTGGGTGTTTGAGTACAGTGTCGATGCCAAAATACTTGGCCTTTGTCCAATCTCAATCATGTTTTTCTAGGAAATGCCTAGCTGTACTATAGCTCTGTCCCTATTGGTTATGGCACGCCGGTGTTCCAAGATTTGTTTGTGGATCGGGAAAGTGGTAGAAACAATATACCACTTGCCACAAGGGCAGGTGATGACATAAACTAAAAAATCAGTCTTACGTTATTAGCTTGGGAATATGCCATTTCTTTTTTATCCTGTCGAGGGTAACCTCTTGTACATTTTCACTGTGTTTGCATCCTTTGCAATGGCTACAACATTTGAAACCTTTGCTCTGTCTAAGCCAATTAGACGTTTTTGGTATCAGATGACTGTGGACTGGCAGGTCTTTGAATGATAAGTTATGTTGGAAAGTGATGCTAGGGATGTCTCCTATTTTGTCTCTTGGTTTGATATCTTGTGAGAGGATTGCCAATCTACTCTCAAGTATCTTCCTCACCTGAGCCGCTTGACTGCTGAATTTGGTAATGGAATTGCTTATGACCCCACATATTACATCACTCAAAACATCACTGATGCCATCTCAAATGACATCACTGATGACATCATCCACATAATCTCTGACGCACCCACTCACACCTCTGTAGAATCTTTTATACACCCACTGCCACTCCTACACAACCATTCAAAAACCCATTGAGAGAGCCATACTAGTACTTACACTGCCACTCACTAGTTCATCGATCTACACACGAGTATGTTAGTGCTTGTGTGGAAGTATGACATGTTTTATAGGGATGTAAGTAGGTGTGTCAGTGTTTCTCTGGATGATGTCATCAGTGGTGTCATTTGAGATGTCATGAGTGATGTCACTGACCATGTCATGAGTGATTAAATATGTGGGGTCATAACCAGTGCATTGCAGGGGCGTGAGTTATAGTTAGCTCAGGTAACTATAACTGCTAAATTTCTATGGTTTTGTACGAGTGAAATGTCAGCCTAAATATAACGTCCCTGTAATATTTTTTTTCAGTATATATTCATATATTGTGAAAAAGGCAGGTGTGCCGAAACGCGTCAAGCGGATGAAATAAACTAAGAGCTGGATGGTGAAGCTTACCCCTGTGTCGGAGTCCGATTTCTGCAGTAGGAGTCGGGAGTGGTTGAATATATATATATATTCACTGAAAAAACCATAGGTTTCAGGGGTGTTATAGTTAGCTGGACTTTTCACTTGTACAAAACCATTGAAATTCCCCCGTTATAGTTAGTTCAGCTAACTATAACTCGCGCGCCCGCAATGCACTGCTGATGACGTCACATATTACATCACTCATGATATGGTCAGTGACATCACTCATGACATCACTGATGACATCTCAAATGACATCACTGATGACATCATCCAGTGAATGTGTGTTTTTCTGAAAATTAAATATGTTTTATATATGTATATCTCAAGGTCGATGGAAGAATAAATGGGTATATAAGTGTCAAAATGGATGATTTGTTTTTGAAAAATTGATTGTGTAACTGACTGATTAAGTGTATCATAGTGAATACATGGCTTAGTGAGTAATGTTTAAATATGTAAATATCTGTATCAGTCTCTCACTTTGTGTATAAGTGGCTGCATGGGTTGGTGAGTAGCTACATGGGTGTCTATATAGGTTATTAGTTGGTTTTTTGAGTATCAGTCTGAGTGTCTGCATGGTTCGGTGGTGGGTATTACGTAGTGCATAGTTGCATGAATGAGTGACTCACTGTTTGTATGTGTTGAAGACAGCATGTGTGCAGGACTGTATGGGTGGATGAGTGTGTGTATGGGTGTGTTAGTGAGTGAATGACTGTCTCAATAGTGTCTTTATGAGTAACTAAATATGTTTTACACTAGTAGATGTGACTATTGGTGTATATAAGTGAGTATATGTGAGAGTGAGAGATTGAAAGAGTTCCTGTATGGATAAGTATGTGTTTCTATAAGTGATTGTTTAAAAGACTAAGTATGTGTAAGTTTCCATAGAAGTAAGTGTGGTTGTGTGTGTATAACTGTATATGCAAGTAAATGTATGTTTGATTCTTTATTAGCATGAGTGACTATGTGTGTGAGTAACTCTATGGATGAGTGGCATTGTGTAACAGGATGTATAGGTGTATGAGTACATATGATGAGTGAGTACATGTATGAGTGACTGTATAGGACTGTTGGTGAATGAGTGGATGTGTATGTGGATCTTAGAATTACTGAAGAGGTATTGGTATGTCCATTGTTTTGAAAATTGTAGTCTCTATTTTTGAATGTGTGTATCAAAGGTTATATTAGGGTGAGAGGAGGTCTGCCACTCTATCACAAGGATGATGTCATCAGTGATGTCATCAGTGATGTCATTTGAGATGTCATCAGTGATGTCATGAGTGATGTCACTGACCATGTCATGAGTGATGTAATATGTGACGTCATCAGCAGTGCATTGCGGGCGCGCGAGTTATAGTTAGCTGAACTAACTATAACGGGGGAATTTCAATGGTTTTGTACAAGTGAAAAGTCCAGCTAACTATAACACCCCTGAAACCTATGGTTTTTTCAGTGAATTTCTGAGGTTTTTTAAATGCTAATTCCTAACTATAACGTGCCTGAAACCTATGGTTTTTTCTGTGAATTTCAAAGGTTTTTTAAATGCTAATTTCTAACTATGCCTACAGAGATAGGACATGTGAAGAAAGGAGAAAAGATGCACAGAAAGAAAAAAAAGAAGTGCAGAAAGAAGCAACAGAAGTCCTCAAAGACGAAGAAAGGTGCAGGAAGAAGGATAACGTGCAGAAAGAACAAAAAGAAGAGCAGAAAGAAGCCTTGTTGCAAAATCATCCTGTACTCTCAACTTTTTCAGACGGATACTGGTGGTAACTGAGTCTGACTAACCAGTCCTAGAGCCAGTGCTATGTTAAAAGACACTTAGAATACAGTGAAAACACCTACATACACTAGGGAACATTATGCGTTGGGGTCCCCCTGTGATTAGCATGACCTCCTCTGTAAGCCCCTAGTATATAATAGGGCAGGGGGATTAAAACTACCTCTTAAAACAGGCCACAGGGCGTTTTTGCACACGTTAACTCAGGCCCCGTCCCCTCCCTTCACCACTGTGTAAACACGCCCTGTGTCCGTTTTTAGTTGGGAGATTAAGTCATTTGAATCCTGAGGGTCCCTAGGGTCCAACTAGCCCACTAGGTACCTCCAGTAAGTGCCACAGAGCTGCATTGCAGAGAGGTGTAAAAAGTGGCACGGCCTGGACCACCTCTCTGCAATGCAGCTCAGTGGCGCTTACTGGAAGCACTTGGTGGGCTAGTTAGCCCCCAGGGGCCCTCAGTATTGAAGGGAAATTATATCCCCAATTTAAAACGTGCCATAGTGCGTGTTTGCACACGTCACCTCAGGCCCCGTCCCCTCCCTTCACCACTGTGTAAACGCGCCCTGTGGCTGTTCTAAATTGAGAGATTAAGTCCCCTTGAATCCTAAGGGTCCCTAGGGTCACTAGACCACTAGGTACCTCCAGTAAGCGCCACAGAGCTGCGTTGCAGAGAGGTGTAAAAAGGGGCTTGGCCTCAGAACACCTGTCTGCAGCGCAGCTCCCTGGCGCATACTGGAGATGCCTGTTGGGCTAGTTGGCCCTCAGGGACCCTCAGTATTGAAGAGGAATTAATTCCTCAACTTACAACTCGCCAGCGGGCGCGTTTGCAGAGTGCTGCAAGGAGGGGGTGTCGCCTCCTGCACGATGCCAGTCTTTTATTTATTTTAATTTTTTAAGAAGGGGGGCTGTGTGGTTCCCCTTCTTATTCTAATTTATTGGCCCTGATGACCCCATCCCCCAGGGCCTGTCTCCTGATTATATTTTTTTGACCCCAATCCCCAGGGCCGGCCACTGTTTTTTATTATTTTTAAAAAATAAATATTTATAGACACACCTAGGACATGCTGGACAAACCGTACGTACCTATCACCATGGCGATTTGCGTGATATTCATTAAAAGGCGACTATGCATACAATGAATCCACGTGGAATGTATTTACACCACTAGTGAAGCTCTGACATGTCTGATGCCCTACCGTGCCTAACCCCGGTAGACACCCTTGTCGTTTATTTATACAAACATGGGTAGCTATTGACGGGCACATTTAATACACATGCACACCAAGCCATTCAAAGGGGATTCGACAAAAATTCGACCAAAACTATGCAAGAAACCCCCCTCACGATTAATAAAACACACATCCACTGCCGGATGTGTAATACTTTTTATTTTACTCTCTGGAAAGGGGACGAACATCACTTGAGAGTCACAGCGCGCTCCTGGCAGAGCCCAATGCTGTGTTACACCCACCATTGCCTGCTGAGTGCCACACACCTCTGTGTTGTATTCCACTAGCTAGTGCATATGCTATGACACTCTCTAGCCCATGTGCACTGTAACACCACCCCGTGAATATGTCATGCCACACTTGTCTTCGCACGGGTTATATTGCCCCATCTAACGTGCCTTCCTCGATGCCTATGTTATAACGCACAGTGCTATGCCATACATATTACAATCTGGGATCCAAATCTTTGTCACAGTGCATATGCAACGTTACACTCCCCAGCACATATTTCATATTACAACTTTAGAGACTAGTTAGGTTACACAACACTGCCCTGTGCATATTACACTCCAAGGCGCATATCGCATAGCACGCGCTAGTGCCTGTGCTATCTCGCGCTCTCCAATGAATCTGTCATTGCGCACAATGTATTGCATATTATATTTCACGCCTGGTTCATCTTATATCACACTTTTTGGTGCATAGTTTATACCATACACTATATCTAGTTTTCATTTTCAATCGTGCTCTCAGGACTATGTTCTATATAACACTGTGTTCACCTACCCTTTTCACGGGCATTACATTTTGCGATAGGGGGTGGAGGGTCAGGGGGTGTTTCTGCCAAGTGAGCCCGGAGTCACAGTCACAAACGTCCTCTTCTTCCTGAATAAAAGTGAGATTATGCTGCATACTTGTTCATATTTTAAGTAGTTCGCACAGACACACGTTTTAAAAACAATAAAGTTCCTAATACCCGCCTTCTCTGAACAGTTAGCTTGCTGCCCCATCCCCCTCCTCCCTATCCTCTGTTGTGTGAATCCATGGACTAGCCTCCTCCCTCCTGCCATGCATGGTCTGATGTGCTGCCACTGCCCTCAATTTAGTATGATGTACCAGTCCACTCCTCCTGCCCTCCATTGCCCAATTCTATGTCCCATCATTGACCTCCTGCTTAAACTCTGTGCTTAGCTTGCTGCCCCTATTCTCCTTCCCCCTGCCCTCCGATGTCTTTGTGCATGCCCCTGCTCCATCCTTTTTGCCCACCATGTTCCATGGACCTGCCACTCCTATCTACTCTGAGTGTTCTGTTGAGCTGCCACTCCCCTCCCACCTGCCTAGCATTGTCAGATGACTGTAACCTGTCCCTGCCACCTCCACCCTGCCTGTCCACATGGCATGCCCCTATCCTCTTCCTCCTGTCCACATGGTCCATTGTACTGCCACACCCTTCTGCCCTCCCTGGTCTGTTGTGCTGCAACTGCTCCTCCTGCCTGCCCCGTGCGGTCTGTTGTGAGGCCCCTTCCCCTGAACTTTCTTGTCTGTGCACAGGTCCTGACCCTCCCTTCTATCCTCCATCGTCCTTTGTGCATGCCCCTGCACCCTCCTTCTTGCCCATCATAGCCATTGTGCTGCCACTAACCCTCCCACTTGCCATGCATGGTCTTCTGTGCTGCCATGGCCCCTCCCACCTTCCCTGTGTGGTCAGTTAGCTGCCCCTGACCCCCTCCCACCTTCCCTCCATGGTCTGTGCGTATGCCATCACAGTCTCACTGTTGCTCTTCATGGTGTGTCTTGCTTCTAGTGCCCATCCTGCCTGACCTCCATGGCTATCTTGCCGCTCCTGCCCTGCCCCCTTGTCCCCTGCCCTCTGTTTACATGTGCAGACCCCTACTCCCTCCCTCCTGGCTTGTCTGTTCCATTGTAATGCCCCTGATCCGTCCCTCCTGCCCTTTATGGTCTGTTATGCTGCAGCTTTCTCTCCTGTCTGTCCAGTATGGTCAGCTAGCTACCATTGCCTCTTGCCCCTCTGTTCTCTGTTGTCCATGTGCATGGTCCTGTCCCCTCCCTCTTGCTTTCTATGGATTGTTGTGCTGCACTTCCGTCCCGCATGCCCTGTGTGGTGTATTGTGCTGCTGCAAACCCTGATGCCTGCCCTGCAGGGCCAGTTTGGTGCACCTCTCCATGTCCCTCCTGTCCTCTGTTATCCAAGTCCATGTCCCTACCCCATTTCCTTCCATGATCCAATGTACCATACTTGCGAACATTTTGAACTTGGTAAGAGGGAGATTTTGAAAAAAAACTGAGTATTGATTTTCCCCTTTGAGTTACATTGAAAAAGAGGAGATTGTAGACAGGAGACAGATCAAATAAAGCCCATTTGAGCTTAAAAACATTGGACGTTTCCTGGCTGAATCGGGTCTGTTGGCATGTATGGTTGTACTACCATTGCCTCTTCCTTCTGCCCACAATGGTCTATTACATTGCCACAGCCTCTCTTGCAAGTCCTGTATTGTTGGTTTGTTGCCCCATCCCCCCTTTCCACTGCCCTCCATAGTCTGTTGTGCTGCCACGTCCCTTCCTGCCTGCTCAATGTGGTTAAATTGTTGCCTTTGCACCCTCCTACCTGCCTTCAATTTTCAGAGTCCGTGCCCCTGGCCTCTGCCTCTCAACAGTATCCTAATGAACAACTAGATTGCTAACATTCTATATTTATTACAAAAGTGTGGAACGCCTGACGTCATCTTGATGTAATCAAAACTGTAATACCTAGAGCATTTCCTTTAGAAACTACATATATGAGAGGGTCTTATTGGCATCAAAATTATGGTTAGTGCTCTAAAAGTCTAAAATAAGGACATATTTTCTGAGTTTTCAAATAGCGACAAAGCACTTTTAAATTATTTGTTATCTTTATGTTTTTTTATCCAGTTGACCACTTGATTAAATGTTGCACTTTGGGGAGAGGATGTGGTGTTACTTCCAGAACTGCAGACTTTGCAACTGGGGACCAGGTTGGAGTTTCTGCTTCAGCTCGACATTCTGTGATTCTGGTCAAATCACTTAGTCTCCCCATGTCTACAACCAAAATGAATTTGTTCTTGTGTGATGTAACCAATGCTCATGTAAAGCACTCCAATACCTGACAAGACTGCACTATATAACACTACAAAAACACAAAATAATAAGTGTTTTGCACACTTCTGTCATTGGGCTATATTTGGGCTACATCTGGGTGATTTTGGGCTACATTTGGGCTCTTTTGTCTCCGGTGGCCATTTTGGGAGATTTATTTGTTATGAAGTTTCCTAATTTCCGCATGCACTGCAGTCTCCTCAGTAGGAAATGCTTTCAATTTTTTACTTTGATTCCATCATGAAGGTATTCAGATATGTCACACATTTGCCATAAATTCTGAATGTTAGCACTCTAGTTGCTCATTAGATCACTGTAGTAAAACTACTGTTCACCATGGAAGTCTGCTCCTGGTATTAAAAGTGCATGTTTCAGTCTGCATGCCAGAATTTTTTAATGAAATAGAAGAGGATTTGAGAAGTCACTCAAAATGTGCCCTCATTTTCTTTCTTCAGCATTAATCATAATTTCTATGGCAAAATGAACCCCCTCATTGTGTTCCTTTTTAAATTAAATGTTTTAAGTGTTACCAGTTTATTCCAATCAAGATGGCTTCAGGTGTGCCATACTTTTGTCATAATGAAGACAGTAAGCGCTCTAGTTGTTTTTAAGAACACTCTGGGACATTCTGTCATTGGGCTATACTTGGGCTACATCTGGGTGATATTTGGGCTACATTTGGGCTCTTTTGTCTCTGGTGGCCATCTTGGGAGACTTATTTGTCATGAAGTTTCCTAATTTCCTCATTTACTGCAGTCTCCCCAGTAGGAAATACTTTCAGTTTTTTACTTTGATTCCATCAAGAAGGGATTCAGATGTGTCACACATTTGCCATAAATTCAGAATGTTAGCACTCTTTTTGCTCATTAGATCACTGTAGTAAAGCTACTGCTCACCAGGGAAAACTGCTGCTGGTATTGAAAGTGCATGTTTCAGTCTGCATGTCAGAATTTTTTAATGAAATAGAAGAGGATTTGAGAAGTCACTCAAAATGTGCCCTAATTTTTCTTTCTGCAGCACTAATCATAATTTTTATGGAAAAATGAACCCCCTCATTTTGTTCCTTTTTAAATTAAATGTTTTAAGAGTTACCACTTTAATCCAAGCAAGATGGCTTCAGGTGTGCCATACGTTTATCATAAGTAGGACTGTTAGCGCTCTAGTTGTTCTTTGGAACACTCTGGGAAGCTGCAGTAGAACACAAAGGAATCAACTGACAGTCTCTGCCCTTGCTGGATGTACATGTTTTACTGAGAATGTCAGACTTCATTCTCACATGACTGAGAAAGATAATGTGAATTTACAGAAAATATGCTCTCAGTTTAGCTTATAGATCACCTTCCAAACCTCTGTGGGAAAAGCATGAGAAAATATTTTTCTCTCAATCATGATATCCCAGCAGAAGGCTTTTTCACATGGTGAAATCACCTTAGAACATACCACAATTCCTAAAATGAGTATGGTACCATCAACAAATGATTTATAATGTAACTAAAGTCTTAAAACCTTCTATTAACTGCAATGCTTTTTAATGAGGTGCTATCATGTATATTGGTCCCAAGATGGCTGCCAACACTTCTTGGATGAAGTGCTGACAGCCAATCAGATCTCAGGATGAGATGTGTGGTTAGGCTCCGCCCACACATATATATATGATTTTACTTTTGATTTTCTCAGGAACTACTGAACAGATTGGCACCAGACCTGCAAAAGGCACTTCCCTGACCTGAGGACTACCTCTCTGCCAAATTTCAAGTAATTCTGTTCAGCAGTTCGGGCTGTACCTTGGACTAAAGGTCCCTATGGAAAAATGCATGGGGAAAATGCGTTTTGGGACCCCCCATTTTTCTCGGCCCCCGCTTGACGAATCACCCCGAGACTTTCAGGGTAGGAGCGGAGCGGAGCGCCCCACCTATTTTGAAAATTTTGCGAGGATTCGTCAACCGGCGCCAAAGTTATTCCAAATAGAATGTTGCGGATTTCCTATGGAAACACGGTCCTAACTATAGCTATCTACTGGCGACCGCCAGTAGATAATATATACATATATATATATATATATATATATATATATATATATATATATATATATATATATATATATATATATATATATATATATATATATTACCTACTGGCGGTCGCCAGTAGGTAGTTATAGTTAGGACCCCTTTTCCATAGGAAAACCTCAACATTCTATTTTGAATAACTTTGGCGCCGGTCGATGAATCCTCGCGAATTTCTCAAAATAGGTGGGGCGCTACGCTCCGCTCCTTCCCTGAAAGTCTCGGGGGGATCCGTCAAGCGGGGGCTGAGATAAAAGGGGGGTCCCAAAACGCATTTTTCCCATGCATTTTTCCATAGGACCTTTAGAACGAGCTACAGCCCGAACGGCTGAACAGAATTACTCGAAATTTGGCAGAGAGGTAGTCCCTAGGTCAAGGAAGTGCCTTTTGTAGGTTTGGTGTAAATCTGTTCAGTAGATTCTGAGAAAATAGCCTTTAAATCAATATATATATCTGAGCCCGCTTACCGTACGCTTACCGTACGCTTACCGTAAGCGTACGGTGGCGTGCGCGAGCGCGATTCTGATTGGCTCTTAGATCTTAGTAAACATTCGAATCGGCCGAAACCAGGAAGCGGCGGCCGCCATTTTGTGTATTTCACTCTGAAAAAAAAGAGTGAAAACAAGAAAAGGGGGCAATGAGGAGAGTTACAGACCCCCTAACATTTGTAAGGGGGTCAAAGAGGGACAGAAAAGTACAAAAAAACATTTATTGATTTTTAAAAAAATCACGGGGTACGCGTACGGTAAGCTTACGGTAAGCGTACGGTAAAAAAAAAAAAATAAATAAAAGAAAAGCAGATTTAAGAGTTTAGATATTAGGGAGCTCTAAAAACTGCGTAAAGTGGGCGCGCGGTGCGCGAAGCGCACCGCGTGCTTACTGTGCGCGCACGGTGCGTGAAGCGCACCGTGCGCACACGGAACGAACTGCGTTAAGTGGGCGCGCACGCCACGAATGGCGTAAAGTAACTTAGCATTTAAAAAACCGTACAAATTCACTGAAAAAACCATAGGTTTCACACACGTTATAGTTAGGAATTAGCATTTAAAAAACCTTGCAAATTCACTGAAAAAACCATAGGTTTCACACATGTTATAGTTAGCGGAAATTTTACTGATAAAAAACCAGTGAAATTCCCCCGTTATAGTTAGTGCAGGCAACTATAACTCACGCGACTGCAATCTTCTGCTGATGACATATGTGTCTTTATGAAAAAAAAATATTTGTAATATATGTATAGCTAAAAATGTATGGAAGAAGACATGGGCAAATAAGTGTCTAAATACAGTATTAGCATCAGCAGAGGATTGCGGTCGCGTGAGTTATAGTTGCCTGCAGTAACTATAACGGGGGAATTTCACTGGTTTTTTATCAGTAAAATTTCCGCTAACTATAACATGTGTGAAACCTATGGTTTTTTCAGTAAATATATATATATATACATACACACACACATAGATAGATTATTTTATCTATGCATTTCAATGGAAACGTTTTGTTTATGTGTTGTAGCATGTATTTATAATTTATGAGTCATCTGTGATTACATTTTAATATCTTACAACATTGGAATTTTGGGAGCTCTATTGAAAACAATGGAGTGCTACTGGTTTCTAATGGCAGGGAAAAGCCCAGAACTTCAACATTCCAATGTTTGTTCACAGCTGTTGCTGTGGACAAAAGGCCTCAAGGAGTCTGCCTTCGTGAGGCCTTTGTTTTACAAATTTGAACGTTCTGCCTTCTAGGGGCAGAATATTCTAATAGTCTTCGAGCCCTCCATTGCGGGCTCTGCCGGCCATGAAAGGCCCTTGCTAAAGGATGAAGCGGGCCTTTAATGGCCAGTAGAGCCTGCTATAGCGGCTCTAACTCTATAATATAGTTTTGTATATTTCTTCCCAGGTGAGGCTAGTCTAACACCTACACAGCACCAGTATACTATCCTAGGTCATACAGCGCTCTACAAATATGCAAAACATAATATAACTTTCACCCCATAGGGAATGCTCGTGACCCCACCCTTAATTAAACAGATGTAATTACAAATGATAATCAGTAGCACCATAGACTTGGTGGATCTGGGTAGCGACTCATATATGCCTACACTAAGAAGGTCGTTTATAATGTCCAGTTAATATAATTTGTTTTACACAGTATAACACCAAATCACTAATTCACTAACAATAAAAGGGAAATTACATGTAATTCAAAAATAAAAACAGTAATAAAGACTGAACACATGGGCCAAGAAAAACCCCACAATTGTAGCACTTTTATGAACGTTTACTGTGCAAGACCTAATATTGTAACCCAAGTGTGCAGGGGCATAGCTTTTTAAGAAATTCCCAATGTTGTGGTTAATGTAACCAGCTAACATCAGTGGATGGCCCTGAGGAGGATCTCATTGGATAACAGCTCCTGAGGAGATTTAAACACCGTGGTATGACTTAGGAGTGCATGGGTTCCTTTTCCTTTAAAAATTGACTGAATCTTAATTTTGGACTATTAGACACCTGTTAGCACCCTCGTAAGGTGGCCTGTCACATAGAAAACAGTTGTATATGGATTGGTTTTGATAACTGTTGGGACAGAAAGCTATAACTGGAGGTTTTATTGATTAAGCATGTTTGGTCTTTTTGTTGCTATTTATTAGGTACGGGTTGGGCTCACAATTGATGAGTTGTTCTCTTTGTTTTTTGTGACATTCTACTAATAGCATAATTAATTTATGTTGAAGAAGCATTCAAAAACACCGGAAGTTTGTAAAAAAAAATGTAATGAATGGGTAATAGATTTACTAGACACGATGAAGGAGGTCTGCATGTTTCAACTAAATTATAATGATCTATGGTGTGTGAAAGATTTCTTTTGTCAATTATATATCTGCACATCGGTTTTGTGATTTTGTGTGTTTTAAACGTCAGTAAAAGCTTTTCTTGGAGCCGTTTTAAATTGTATGCTTTCATTTTCCTTAGCAGTGTTATTTACCTTGTGGATTAGGAATTATTTTCCCAAAGGCGTCAAACCAACCACTACCCTGTATTTTGCTGAGAGTTAGCTAAGAGTTCCCCACAGTGTCACATAGTTCAAGTAGAAAAGGCACCTAGTTACCTTGGGAAACCCTGCAGCTGGTACTGACAAGTGACAATACTTTCCCTGTAAATAAAACATTTCGGTAAGAAAGCCGTACCTCTTGGGAGCAGCAGAAAGTCCACACCTCACAATATTTGGTATTTCTTGTATTTTTTCTTGTCTATCTGATTATAATAAATTTCAAACAAAGAAGGCATATCTTGTGGAGCTAAATTGACGGATGTTTATTCAGTACACCAGAATCCTTGCTTACATACTAGACTAGATTTTGTGATCTCTGGAAAACTCATTCATCTACCGATGCCCCTTAATTAAACGCTATGTTAAAAGACAGCATTTCCTTTTCAGGGGTTTAATTCCGTTTTTTGCAATTCTTGCACTTTTATTCTGTAGCACATAGTCAGATGCCTACGGTCAATCTCCCAAAAACGATTCAAGCAGCCTAGGACTTTGAGTGAGAAGGCTTTCGACATTCACAGGGCTTATTATTCAAAAATGTAATATTTATGCCTCTTTGACTGGAGGAGGACTTCAAAAGGCCTCAAGACTCACCGCAAAGGGTATGTCTAAACTATTATTTCCACAGTTATATTTCCTCTTACACCTCTAAGATGCCAAGCACTTGGAAGCCTCCTAAAGGTAGGGCACGTGCTATAAAACAAAAAAATGAAGTTAATATATGGTGGCATCTTTATTTCTGCTGTTTTGTGCATTTCGAACAAATTGTTCTTGGATACCTATGTAGATGTATCAAGATACGTGGGGGTATTTGTTTGATGTAATGCTGTTTCTGACTAGTCTGACTGGGATCCTGCTAATAATCAGGACCCTACTCTATCTGCTTTCACCCTAAATTGTCAGTATTTGGGTGCATCCCAGATTGGATACTGGGTACCCTTGATAGTCCCTAGTATTTGGTACCCATGTACCCATGGCATAGGTACCCCCGGGGTCTCCCATTGGCTGCAGCATGTATTGTGCCACCCATGAAAGACCATTCAAATTGGAACTACAGGCCTGCCATTGCAGCCTGTGTAAGTTGGTGCATGTGGGGCAGTTCAGAACACAAAATCTCCTCCTGCTTCCATGGACGGAATGATTCCTCAGTCACACACACATACACACATCACACGCTGGTGGGGCCCATAACACCAACATCCATTCACATCAAACTATCCGTGCCTTACAGAGGAGAGATATCCTGATCCCGAACTACAGCTATTCACTTTGGATAGAGGAAACACATCTATTGACTTACTCTAACAGTTCCTCCATCCGGGAGGTCGAATAGATCATTTAGTTGGTTTGGAATTTGATGGAAATCTCTTCAACTCTCATTTTAATCAATAAAAATATTACAAGAAATAATCACCCGACACAGTTCTTCAAATAATGATTTTTCTTTATCTAATTAAATTGCAGGTTAAATCCTAACAGTGACATATTATCTTTTGTCATATTTACCTATTCTGGCTATTTGTCGTTTTCTAAGTCAGCACCAATCCTCAGGTAGATCATCCGTATTCTAACGGCCCATCCTCTTCTGTCAGCATGGAGTGTCGCATAGAGTAGCATCGGTCAGGGTGCGTCTCAAGCTCTAGGGGTGGTGAAGTAATTCCCTCTCTAGGCTACTAATATTTATACCAAAATTTACATATAATAGTATCATTTTCTTTATTTCCAGGCCGCTGATTGGCTGAATTCAGCCCCGTCCCAATACTTTAAGAAACATTCTCAAAATTTCACATACGGATGATGAATAAACTAGGCGCATGGGAAAAGCTGTTCCCAGGTCAGGAAAGTATCAGTCTATTGTGAATAGGTGGCTTTTGGTTCCCAGATGGCAACATTTGCTCCATGTTCAGGGACATTGGCATCTCGCCCAGGGTAGTCTTCATGGACCTGGTTCGAAAGTTCATGGAAAGGCCACGACGAAGTCAGTGCAGGCGCCTTCCTCCATTGCTCAATGCATGAAGTCATGTACTTTAGTGAGGATTCAGTCGGCAGCCATCTTTTAGTAGGCCGAAATAGTCAACTTAAGTAAAGAAAACACAAAATCTCAATTAATACATAAAAATGACTAAAACAGTGTTATTCCCTTACTAATACCCTTATGTGTATGCATTTATCTAGCCATATGCAACATTTAAAGCCGTTAATGCTGGTTTATTCTAGCGCAAATCACGTTAACACTGCTTAAACCAAAATATAATTTTAATATGCGTACAAACTTAGTTCACTTATTATTTTAGCCATGCAAATGCATTCCCACGTGTATTCTCTTGGTTAATAGGGTTGATTAATTTAATAACACCCCACTCAATTATTCATTAGTATTAATATTATTCATTTTAGTATGACTTATATAAATGGATTGGGTATACTAACAAATTTTATTTTACCCGCTCCATCAATTCTCCCTTTGGTGATTTTATCACCACAAAACCCACAAAATTTCAATTTATTTCCCCTTTTGCAGAAATTTGAAATGTCTTCTTGCTTAATTAAAATTCTGTTTCCCTTTCGTCTTCTCTCTTAGTTTTGTCATACCTACTCTCCTTCCATTCTTCCAATTCTATTTCATTGAGATCTTTTTCTGGTTTCCTTTCTCTCTTTTTGTAAATTTTTCGTTTAACATTCTTTTTATTTCTTCTATATCTACAACACATACATCCTAATCTAAGTATTAATAATACGAAAATGACACAAGTTAATGGAAATAATATTTTCCCTAGAATAGTACTACCTAATTTACCTAAATAAGCTTTAATAGCAGCCATTTTATTACTAATTCTAGTCCAGATACTTTCAACCTCCAGTGGTTTTATTTCATCATGCAATTCTGTAATATTCTTTATATAGACTTTTAGATCTCTGCTTTTGTCAGGAATGTAAGTGCAACAATGTTGAACTTTCAGCATTCCACAGACTCCACCCTCTTTAGCCAATAAGATATCAAGGGCAAGTCAATTTTGCATAATCATAGCACGCATGGCAACCAGCTCAGTGTTTACCAAAAGAAATCCACCAGCGGTGCTTGTTGACAAGCGATCCACTATGGTTGACAATTTCCGAATATTATTTGCATTCCAAGATATTCCCACTGCTGGTATCAAGGCTCCAAAAATATCACCTACAATTTCTAACCAAGTTTCTCTTCTGCTACGCATTAGTAGGTTATTTGGTTCATTATTTTCTACTCTATCCATGTGAAAAATCTTTGGAAAGACCAGGCCAACATAACATGTGCCATACCAATGGTCGGGCAACCTGTAGTAAGCCTTGTTCCCACAAATATAGTACAGTCCAGGGAAAACTGGATCTTCTCCACCTCTAAATCCCCATCCGGATGCAATGAAATATGTATCATGACACTCACTTGTCCCTATATAAACATAATCATATTGGGATCTTTCCCTCATGATGCATAATTTGCCTTTCTGGGGTGAGTCTATAGCTATTGTCGGTTTAACTCCACCCGGTGTCTCCTTTTTGCCATCTATTTCCCAAATGTCTTCCTCCTCCTTATGTCCCTCTGCATTCTTGTGTATTTTCAATCTTCTTTCTTCAACCATATCCAAAAATGTTTTCTCTTCTGTTTTCAGACTGCAAGTTAAATTGTTCTTAAAAATATATTCTAGAGTTAATCCTTTAGTTTCTATAAAAATTTCTCCTAATACATTAGCATCTTCAGCTGGATTTAATTCTTTATTCATGGGCAATCGTCCAAGAATATTATCTATATTAGACAAATTATACTCTAATTTCCCTACTTGATAAAATATACTAGTTAAGACGCTACATGTTATTCCATAAGTTGCTGGGAGGTGATGATAAGTCACCCCTTCTGAAACAGATGCAGGTAATTGCATACATACGTAGCAATCCCTTACGTCCATTGTTTTTACATATTCATACAATAATTTTGAAAACACATTGCTAGAAAAATCAGTTATTGACCTATC
Organism: Triturus cristatus; assembly: GCF_964204655.1. Classification (NCBI taxonomy): domain Eukaryota; kingdom Metazoa; phylum Chordata; class Amphibia; order Caudata; family Salamandridae; genus Triturus; species Triturus cristatus. Next base: position 22,321,465 of record NC_140584.1, read on the forward strand.
TTGATGCACATGCTCTGTGCTTGTTCTAACCGGTATTACCTTTTGTGAGTTTTTCACTATATTAGTCATATTCTCAGTATGCCCTGCTAGTGTATCTAAAGTTACTTTGAAAGAGATCAAAAGAGCGAGTGCGCTCCAAAGAAGCATTAATAGTCCTGTACAACAGCAACATGTCTTGCACCATCTTCTCATGAAGGTACATCTACTCTTGTTATCATCTATGTTAGCCATCTTGTTAGAATTAACCGTGTCTTTTGACTTAGCCTCTTCTCCTCCTCCTCTTGTAGCTTTCCTACAAGATCTAAGACCTTATCAGGTGATCCAAATACTTCAATTTCTTATTCAATCCTGTGTATTCCTACAGGGATTGATTTAAATTACTCAGCTCGGCCTTTCATCGTTTTTCACTTCTTTGTCGTCATCCACATGCAGGATTTCCTGATCTTCCGCTTCTTCTCCGATGTCGGATAAGATAACTCTCAGGATTTCCCCTGTTTCTTCCTCTTTTATCAATCTCAGCAAAGTCTCCTCTGGATTTCCTTGACTATCTGCCTCTTCTTTCTGTTCAGGCAGTGCCACATACGTCCATTCAGGTGACTTATACTTTTGGTTTGGTTTTCTTGCTCGTTTGTTTGCTTCTGACACTTCTGTTTCTCCCTCTTTCTCTGGATGCTGACTGGTTACTTCATTCACTTGTTCAGCCTCTGAGGGTTTAACTCGTGTCAATCGATATCTCAGCTTCTTAATTATGTTTGGCCAAAGATCACCTTTAGCATTTCTTCTTGGTTTGCCATTTCTTTCCTCAATCCAAGTTCTCTTTCTCAGAACTCGACCCTCTGGTATTTCAGTTTCACTGTCCTCAGATTCTGTCTCATTTGACTTTTCCTTTTCAGAAATCTCCTTTTCCACCTCTTGGGTTGGCCATACTTCTGTCCCTCCTCGGGTCTCCGGCTCGCAATCTCCCTGCTGACTACTTGTCCCTTCACCTAGCTGGGTGTTGCAGTTCCCTACACCTCCTCGGGGTTTTTCCGCAATCTGTCCCTCTCTTTCTGTGACTGTCCCTTCTTCTTCTTCCAGTATTTTCTCAGGTGGAATTTCTTCTACTCTCTCATTTGGTGTAAATGTTACTTCTGACCGGTCATTCTTTTCTTTTCTTCTTTCTGTGTTCACCATTGGCGTTTTGCTCATCTCCAGAATCTGAACCATCTGAAATCGCCAATCTTTTCTTCAGAATTTCCTCTCTGGGGGTCTGAAATAGTCTTGGCTCATTTTCCCCCCTTTCAGGATTTTCTTTTGACTTTATATTCTCATTGCTTGACTCATCACTTGATTCTGATTCGTCAAAGTATTCTTTTCCAATGCCGTCTGCTGGATTTGGAACTCTCAAAGTGTGACTTGCATGTATCCAGTTTTTCAGTCCAGCACACTTCACAGCAGTTGTTGTGGTCAAGATGACCTGTCTTGGCCTTCCCCACCTTGGAACCAGGCAATTTCTTCTTCGGTGGACTTTTATCCTCACCCAGTCCTCTGGGCTCAAATCATGGGCTGGTTTCTTTTCAAGTGTGGTGGCATCCGCTCCAAGCTGGTGAAACACAGAATGAACTGCGTCAGCCAGGCCTTTACAGTAATCCAAAATCATGTCATCAGTTATAGTCATCAGCTTGTTGACTGGCACAAACACGTGTCTCATGGCACGTCCCATGATGATCTCGTGTGGACTCAAACCTGTGGTTCTGTCTGGAGTAGACCTAATGGTCATCAAAACCAGAGGCAAGACATCAGGCCATTTCAAACCTGTGGCTAAACACATTTTCCCTATTCTGTTTTTGATAGTACCATTCATTTGCTCGACCACACCAGAAGCCTCTGGTCGGTAGGCACAATGCAGTTTCTGTTGTACACCCAATGCTTCACAAATCAATTTCATGATCTCATTGTAGAAATGTCCTCCTCTGTCTGATTCTATGGTTATTGGGAACCCGTACCTTGGGATGAATTCCCTCAACTATAGCTTAGCCACTGTGATTCCATCATTTCTTCTGGTCGGGTATGCTTCCACCCACCTAGAGAACAGACAAACTACCACCAACACATACCTCAATTTGTTAAAAGGGGGCATTTCAATGAAATCCACTTGCATTCTGGTGAAAGGTCCTCCCTCCCGGCCTATGGTGCCTAGACTCACCACAGTTTTCCTTCCAGGGTTGTACTGCTGACATGTCAGGCATCTCTGACAGAGACTTTCTGCTATCAACCTGAATTTTGGATTGTACCAGGTCTGCTTAAAAGCCCTTATCATGGCATCCCTTCCCAGATGTCCTTGGCCATGATACATCCGTGCCATGGTTGACATCATGCTATCAGGCATTACTGGTCTTCCATTCCGATAGACCCACACATGATCCTTTTCCCTGGGTGCACATCCTGCTTTTACCCACTGCCTCATTTCTTCATCCACTGCCTCATCCTGCAACTGCCTCACTTCATCCCATGTTCCCACAATGTTAGTAAACATTATCGAGCTAGAAGACATTTCCCTTTCTTTTGACCGATTAATTGAGTATTTGTTTCGGGCACAATACTGAGCCATGTCATTGGCAAAACGGTTTCCGGTAGTGATGTAATCACTACCTTGTCCATGAGCAGCACATTTTACCACAGCCAATTCTTTGGGCATTTGTATTGCCTCAAACAATTTTCCAACCACTTCTGCATTCCTTATGGGAGTTCAACTTGAGGTCAGGAAATCTCTTTGCAGCCATAATTGGCCGAAGTCGTGGACAACTCCGAAGCCATACTGGCTATCAGTCATCACAGTCACTCTCGCATTTCTCCCAATTTTGCATGCCTTGGTTAATGCCACTATTTCTGCTACTTGAGCGGATTTAACTCCTTTCAAGGGTGATGCTTCTATAACTGCTGAAACTGTGCATACTGCATAGGCTGCGCTCAACACTCCTTCATCCGTTCTTAAACAGGATCCATCCACAAAAAACACATAATCACTTTCTGGCAGGGGCAGATCTCTTATATCAGGTCGAGGTTTTGTGCAATAGTCAAGCACATCCAGACAATCATGATCAACCTCTTCTCTTATCTCCACTCTCTCTGCATCAGGCAAAAGTGTAGCTGGATTCACATTCACACATCTTTCCAGACTCACATTGTTTGCACCTAGAATGACCTTTTCATACTTAGTCAGCCGACTATGTGACATGAACTGTGTTCGACTCCTTGTTAAAAGGATCGCCACACTATGGGGTACAAACACTCTTACTGGATACCCCATCACGATTCCCTCACTCTGCTCTAGGCTTCGGCATGTAGCTGCTACTGCTTTTAGACATCCTGGCAGACCTATCGCCACTGGATCTAACATTGACGAGAAATATGCCACTGGTCTCCTTTGCCTTCCATGTTTCTGTATTAACACTGAAAGTGCGCATCCATTTCGCTCACTACAGTATAGCTCAAACTTCTTTTCATAGTCTGGCATACCCAGCGCAGGGGCTTCACAAAGACTGTTCTTCAACTGTTTAAATGCTGCCAATTCTTCTTTGTTCAGTTCAAGGGGGTCTTTTACCTCACTTTTTGTCAATTTCACCAATGGTTTGGCAATCAGGGAAAAATTACTTATCCACTGACGACAGTAACCAACCATTCCTAGGAACATTCTCACCTCTCCTTGGGTCATTGGAGCTCTCATTCCTCTAATGATTCTGATTCTGTCTATGGTTACTTTTCTCAGGCCTTTTTCGATATTATGACCCAAGTATGTCACTTCCTTCTTACAGTATTGCAATTTGGTTGGAGATACCTTTAGTCCTCCATCTGCCAAATGATTTAACAAAGCTATGGTGTCTGCTTCACAGGCATCACGTGTCTTTGACACCACCAATAGGTCGTCAATGTACTGGACTAAAACTGAACTCTCAGGCATAGTAAGACTTTCCAGGGATTTCTTTAACAACTGATTGAAAATGGAGGGGCTCTCTGTGTACCCCTGTGGAATTCGGCACCATGACAAAATACGGTTTCCAAACCGAAATGCAAAAAGCGGCTGGCTGTCATGATGCAACGGAATGGAAAAGAAAGCATGACACAAATCAATTACTGTGTACCATTCTGCATCGTGTGGGATCTGATACAAAATTACTGAGGGATTTGGAACAATTGGACAACATGAGACGACAATCTTGTTAATCTTTTTCAAATCTTGCACAATCCTGAATTTCCCACTCGGCTTTTTCAGTCCCATGATAGGCGAATTACATGGACTGCTCATTATCTCCCTCAACACTCCTTTCTGGATCATTTTCTCAATCAAAGGGGTTACTCCTGCTATTATTTCAGGTGTCAGTCTGTATTGTGGAATGTTTGGGTAAACGGCTCCTTCCTTTACAGCAATTCTCATTGGGTCTACATTTCTCATCAGGCCTACATCTTCCCCAGTGAAATCCCAAACTGCTGCTTTTACTGTCTGTTTCAATTCTGGGGGCAATTCATCTGGATTGAATACTGCATAGGTTCCAGCAACCTCACACTCTCGGTTAGCTATGGTCATTTTGTACAGAACATCTTCCTCTGGTGTTTCAAAGGCTATTCCGTCTGGTGTACAGAATATGGTGCAATTTATCTTGCACAACAAATCCCTTCCTAATAGATTCACAGGACTGGTGTCACACACCACAAATCGATGCATGTCTGAAAATTTCCCTATTCTGACCTTTACAGGATCAGTAAGGTACGTTTTAATCTGGGTGTTAGACACACCAACTACTTGGATTGTTTCATCCGAAAGAGGAAGATTTTTCACATCTGCTGATCTGACAGTGGATCGTGTAGCTCCAGTGTCTGCTAGAAAAGTAATGTTTTCATCATTAACTTTCCCATCCACAAATGGTACTGTCTGATCTATTTCTAAAGATGCGCCAAGTACGCACCCTGCTTTCCTCTTTTCGGCACCGTCAATAAATCTCTTCTGGCTCACTTTCGTCATTTTGCAGCCAATACTGTGATACAGCGCTCGCGCGTTGCGGTTTGTTTACCTGTTCTTCATTGTAGAATCCCGTTTCTTTATTATACTTCTGTGTGCTCCGGCTCTGTGGTAAAGGCGGTTTTGGTACCTGATTCTGTAGATTAACAGCCTTCTGCTGTTGCGGCGGTGGGCCACTCCCCTCACACTGCACCTGTGGATTCAATGACGGATTTTCATCATTAGTACCTGGTGGATATTTACACTCGGATTTCCAGTGCCCTAATCTTCCGCAATTGTGACAAGGGAACTTTTTCTTGGCTTCTTCTATATTACCTTTTCCCTTTCCTGGACCAAATTTTGATTTAATGCCTGGATTATTAGCTTGTTCTGTCAGCTGAGCTTCCTGTCTCTCCGCAACCTTCACTTGAGCCCACATTGCCTTTTCTTTTAGTTTTCGCTGCTTTGTCTCAATCTCATCACTAAAGTATTTAGCATGCCTCAGGATCTGCTGCTTAATCATGTCCCCAATCTCGGGACGCAGACCATACACAAATCTGTACACAAAATGACTCAGGTCCTTCTCTCCCAGACTGTCATCCCCACTAAACTGTTTGAAATCCAAAATTAGCCTCTCATAGTATGCGCGGACTGACTCTCTCGCTTCCTGATGTGTTCGATCTATTTTAACCCAGTCTGTTTCTTTTGGAGGCACTTTGTTTTTCAAGAATGCCATGACCTGTTCGTATTTCTTCATTACCTCGGAGTCTGGGGCTCCTGTTTTGGGATCTCTCGGGTATTCTTTGGTGGAACAATCTATGACTATCTTACATTCTGCCCACAAGTCTGCTGGCACTATTATATCAAACAGACTATTCAAATCAATCCACAGCACCTTTGACAATTTCACAAATCTGTCTACCTGTCTGTACCACTCGACTGGTTTTTCCCGTAATCGAGGGAAGTCATTTGTAAATGACAAAATGTCCTGTCTGGTCCATGGGACATGCACATATCCCCCTCCTGGAATCTCTCTCATAGGGAACTCCATCACCACCTTCTCCTTTTCTCTCACAGGAAACGCTGGATATGTTCTGTCTGAGGAGTCATTCCGCTTCCTATACCACCTGCTTTTCCATTTGTCCACATCTCCCCATTTCCTCAATACCGTGATTATGTCCCTAATCTGCCCTATCCGCCCTACAGCGTTCAGATTCTCTATATCTTTTTCTGTGAAATCCACTCGGTATGGCTTCTGTAAAGCTTTTACCTTGTCCATGTCAATTCCCATTTCACTCGCTATTTCTGCTAGTCTGTCATGTAAATTCTTCGCTCTCCAAGTGACACTTTTACAAAGGAACAGCAGTTCCTCATCTTGGTAATTTTTCAGCTTTTCTGTGGGGATGGTCTCTACAATCAACTCTTCCAATACCATCCGTAATTTTGCCACATCAACGGTATGAGATTATTTTTCTTTATCCTGCAAGCCTTTCAGCCATTCATTCAATTCTTCAGCAGTTATGCTCACTGATTTCTCTACATTCCCTGGTTCTGTCAATCTCTGTGGTTCTAATATTGATCCTCCTACCATTCTGCTTCTCTCTGCAGTATAAGAACATGAAAATAGGTTCTTTGACATATGCAATTCACCTTTACCCATAGTATGTCCCCAGGAATTCTCTTTTGCTCTCATCAGGGGCTGTTCTTCCTGTCTATTGTTCACATACGGGACCGTTAGTCCGTGCTCACTGTCTTTCTGCTTCTCAAAAATAGGCATAACAGGACCTATGGTCACAGGAACTGTAACTGCTTCTAGATTTTTCGTCAATTCTCTTATTTTCTCTGTCAGTTCTAATGTGGTTTTTGCTAGTTCCCTAGAATTTTCACTTTCTGCCCTAATTTCCTTTCCCTTTTCCTTAAGAGAATTTCTTCTTCTTACTTCTGGGGTCACAACTTCTGTTTTAATGATTCTCAGAGTTTCCCTCACTGGTGTACCTGCGGTTGGCGTTTCTGGTTCCTGCCTGTATGGAGGTGGACTTTTGTAAAACATATCATCTAGGACATCGTCGTCCGTTTCGTTAGCCCCATATCTCCGGGTTTCTACATGATTTTTCTTTTCTAGGCATTTCCTTCCTTCACTTTCTCCTTCTGTTCTAACGGGAAACAATCCTTCAGTCATACTAGCGTCTCGCCACCTTCTCATTCGGTCACAATGAGTTTCACGATCGTTTGGCCGTCCGAACAAATACCGATACCTACTGCCATTTCTCTGTTTCTCTCGCTCATGCATCTCATCTTCCCACTCTGTTAATGCCTCAAACTGAGTAGGCCTAGGTCGTGGATCTAAGCTCATCATCCTCTCTCGTAAGTCCCTCAATATTGCCAAATTAAAGGACCCATCCTCTGGAAACGCTAAAACTCCGTCTTCCTTTGTATACTTTGCCCAATTGTCTATCCAGATGCAAGTATGGTACCCATATTTTGCAACCATGAAGGATGCGGGGGTTTTCGCTGGGGGAAGTAACTGTCCTTCCCTAGTCACAATCTCTTTGTCTTTCACAAACCAATTCCGCATTTTACTAAATAATGATTTTTTCTTCTTTTCTCGTGAATGATAATACATTTTCCTTTCTTTCGTGAACCCTTTTAATCCTCCCTGCCACAGTACGATCTTTAGTCCAATAGCAACGCGACTCTCACTCCTGCACCAATCCTGGCGCGTCTACGTCACCGTCACAATTTCCAATCCTTGCGCGACTCACACTAACGCACCAATCCTGGAGCGTTTTCGTCACTGTCACAACCTCCAATCCTAGTGCGGCTCACACTAACGCACCAATCCTGGAGCATCTACGTCACTGACTAACTGTCTAATGCCAGCGCGGTCCACCTGACGTCAACAGTCGCTGCAGCAGCTCCTGCTCCTGTCTCCTGTCTACAGTCTACCCCTTCTTTACAAGACTACTCGGTAGACTTTGTTTCGATTTTACAATACTTGTTAGTTACAACATACAAACATCTCCATTGTCTGCTCCGCTAACCACAGAATAGCAAAAGACCTTTCCCACGAGAATTCTGTCTTCCCGAGAGCAGCGCTTACCTCTGCCCTACTACAAAATCATTACGTCCGTTGGCAAAGTAGCGCATCCCTCTACTTCATCCTTCTATCAAGCATCAATTAACTGTTTTCTCCGGTATTAAAACACATAGGTGGAAACGCAATGCTCCTGAGAGATAAAACCAGAGTTCCGCAATCAATCCGAATGCTATTTTCATTCACGCACTTATACACAAGAAAATATAGTTCATTCACACAGAATCCTGCCTTTTCCGAGAACAGCGAACAGTCTGTTCTACTACAGAATTATAACATACGTTAACAAAGCAGCGCTTACCTCTATTCTGTCCTTCTAACAAGCTCAGAGAACACCTGCTACCTTTTCAGTGATAAGCGTTATCGGCATACCAATTGGTTTCCTGGTACCTAAGACCAAAATTTCACAGGTAACCCTTTGCTTTCATACGCACTTCTCTCACACAGAAATTGTCTCTAATGGCAACACACAGCGATGTCACCGAATCGAACCCAGACAATGCGACGCGCAACTTCAATTGTCACACATTTTCCCCGTGTACCTACGGGCAACCACAATCCCGTCTTTACCGAGAGCAGCAATTACCTCTGCCCTACTACGGAACTGTCACCGACTTCTTACATTCCAGAAGCTGTACAGACGACATAAAACTCAATACGACTTCAACATATAGTGTTAATACATACATCAATACCAATCAATAATCGATAAGCTACATACATGCCAAATCATCAAACCAAAACAATAAAAACCATCATCTTGCTACCAGCAATACTGGGGCAGTTCAGAACACAAAATCTCCTCCTGCTTCCACGGACGGAATGATTCCTCAGTCACACACACATACACACATCACACGCTGGTGTGGCCCATAACACCAACATCCATTCATATCAAACTATCCGTGCCTTACAGAGGAGAGATATCCTGATCCCGAACTACAGCTATTCACTTTGGATAGAGGAAACACATCTATTGACTTACTCTAACAGTTCCTCCATCCGGGAGGTCGAATAGATCATTTAGTTGGTTTGGAATTTGATGGAAATCTCTTCAACTCTCATTTTAATCAATAAAAATATTACAAGAAATAATCAGCCGACACGGTTCTTCAAATAATGATTTTTCTTTATCTAATTAAATTGTAGGTTAAATCCTAACAGTGACATATTATCTTTTGTCATATTTACCTATTCTGGCTATTTGTCGTTTTCTAAGTCAGCACCAGTCCTCAGGAAGATCATCCGTATTCTAACGTCCCGTCCTCTTCTGTCAGCATGGAGTGTCGCATAGAGTAGCATCGATCAGGGTGCGTCTCAAGCTCTAGGGGCGGTGAACTATTTCCCTCTCTAGGCTACTAATATTTATACCAAAATTTACATATAATAGTTTCATTTTCTTTATTTCCAGGCCATTGATTGGCTGAATTCAGCCCCGTCCCAATACTTTAGGAAACATTCTCAAAATTTCACATACGGATGATGAATAAACTAGGCGCATGGGAAAAGCTGTTCCCAGGTCAGGAAAGTATCAGTCTATTGTGAATAGGTGGCTTTTGGTTCCCAGATGGCAACATATGCTCCATGTTCAGGGACATTGGCATCTCGCCCAGGGTAGTCTTCATGGACCTGGTTCGAAAGTTCATGGAAAGGCCACGACGAAGTCAGTGCAGGCGCCTTCCTCCATTGCTCAATGCATGAAGTCATGTACTTTAGTGAGGATTCAGTCGGCAGCCATCTTTTAGTAGGCCGAAATAGTCAACTTAAGTAAAGAAAACACAAAATCTCAATTAATACATAAAAATGACTAAAACAGTGTTATTCCCTTACAAATACCCTTACGTGTATGCATTTATCTAGCCATATGCAACATTTAAAGCCGTTAATGCTGGTTTATTCTAGCGCAAATCACGTTAACACTGCTTAAGCCAACATATAATTTTAATATGCGTACAAACTTAGTTCACTTATTATTTTAGCCATGCAAATGCATTCCCACGTGTATTCTCTTGGTTAATGGGGTTGATTAATTTAATAACACCCCACTCAATTATTCATTAGTATTAATATTATTCATTTTAGTATGACTTATATAAATGGATTGGGTATACTAACACATTTTATTTTACCCACTCCATCACATGCACCACTTAATAAAGATATAGGTTTACTATATCTATATCTAATGGTTACTGCACTTAAAACCTATAGGTCACCCCTATAGCAGGCCTCTGCAATCTTGAAGGCAGGGTGCTTAGTTCTAAGTGAGAGGATGCCCCTGCATGAGCAGGACACCCCTGCAGCCTACGGAGTCCATTCTCCCGGGTTGTCAGTAGAGCAGCCATATACTATATAGAGGGGAACCGCGTAAATACGCAATGACCAACTCGAAAATGGCTGCAACGAATCCTATCATGTTTGGTATCAAACATGTTGGAATCATACCCCCACACCATAAACGGTGTGGGAGGTATGATTCCAAGCACCGGAGACTCCGCCATGGAAAGGCATGCGGAAAATGGCTTTGGGGGTCCATTGAGGGCCCCGGGGGGGATTGGTTGTGGCTGCACTGGGGGGTACTTATGGTACCCTCCTTCATTGCCATGCACAAGATGTCAGGCACCGTGCGGTGCCTGTCACGTTGTGCATGGCATTGAACAACATGCCTCTTTGGCATTGCGGCGGGTGCTGCTTACAGCACCGCCCGCCGCAATGTCAGAGATGCGAGATGCAACCGCAAGGGTGGCGGTCGCATCCTAATTAGCGGTGCGGGACTGCCGCACCACTGGCGGCCGGTCCCAGCACCGCCAGGGTGCTCCCGGTGCCAACATTATAGTCTCAGACAGCACAAAATGGTTGCTGCCGACCAGAGACACATTTGTGTCCTTCTACTGCTGAGCCCAGCTCGAGCAGAGGAAGGTGGAGCAATAGGCATCCTGTCACAGCGAGGTGTGACCACCTCCCAGACAGGATTTAGTGAATTGGGACTGGGTGGGTGCCCTTGCCAGCACCTAAAAGTCTGCATTAGGGGCACATAGAGTGTCCCTGTGCATAGTCCAGTTCAAATCAGTTCTGGGAGCCGTCGGCTCCCGCTCTGGCACAAAACTGGACAAAGGACATGGGAGTAACCTCCCCACTGTCCAGCCCATCCCCTGGGAGGGTCCCCTGAATCATCCCAACACTTTCCCTAGGGTACTTAAAGGCCTACCTGGGTGTAGGTCCCTAGATTCGTCATGGGATAAGATTCAAATCAGACAGCACTGCACTTCTACCCTCTGGGCACTCTGGACTTCGCTGGAATTTGTTTGGGCCTGACTTCGTCTCCCTTCCTGTCTGTTGCATCGTCTGTGCATCATACAGGAACCTCCAAGGCCTGTGAAGCATCAAAGACAACCAAAGTAATCTCCCTTGGTGTAAAGGAGTCACTCTCCTGCATTCGCATGCACCTCAATGGCTGGTCTGCAGATCCCGAGATTCTCCGGACTCCGTGACCTCTGCAACACAGGTGGTGGTTTTCTACAGCTCCTGAGGCTTGCTCCACCCTCTCACCAAGTCTGAGGTCAGCATCTCTTGTGCGAGTTGCAATAAACCGAACCCCTGGGTACCGTGTCCAACTTGCAGTTGCAAAGGCTTGTTGGCTTCTTTGCAAAAATATCTTTGGTCTCCAAGTGGCCCCAATCTCGAGCATCTCCTGTGACCAGAATCTTCAGCCACACCTCATTGTGTGCATCGTGGCCTGCATCTTTTGGTGACCTGCTTGAGGTCCTCTAGCGACTCCAGTGGCTCCGGCCTGTGGGTCCACTTGAGGGTCACACTTGTTTCTTTTGGGATCCCCTATTTGCTCAGGGCCTGCCCTCACTCCCCTGCCTTTGGTGAGTCCCCTGGACCTTGCTGGTCCCGACGTTTCTCCTTCTTTGATTCCTACAAGGCTTGCCTTTGCCAAGGCTTGTTGGTGCTCCCACCAGACACCGACTCTTCAGCACTCGACATCCTTTGTGGGACAGCTCGTATTTGGGTATTGGTTTTCCTCAGCATTGCCTGGTCTGCACAGCTGCAGAGTCAAGGTCCCCTTCATCCATCCTGAAGTACCCAACATTCGAGGGCATTCGTCTTCCAAGTCTACGGGTCACCCCTGAGTGACATAGACTCTGTCCGCTCTGCTTTCAGGTACCCCTCTTCAAGAATACATGTTTGAATTCTCATGGACACTTTCTCCTCTTCCAGCAGAGGCACTTTCCTGAAGTCCTCCATTGGGTTTGACTGCGGTTTCCTACACCACTTCACACGTATACACCCGGCTTCCCTAGTGTAGGTAATGTGGGTACTAGGGTATCCACAGGTGGGGTGGCTCTCCAACCTTCTGCCTTCCATGGGGTTTCTTCAGGGTTCACTGTGTAGGGTCCTTAATCTTTAAAAATCCAATGCGACTTGCACATACACTTGTTCAGAGTATGCAGTCGTGCCCCCACACTGCACACGCTCTCAGTGGAGTCCCTATCTATTTACTTTGGGTGGTTCTGCGTGTCCCAAAGCAATTCTACGTCCTCTCAACTTTGTCTTGACTCAAATCGTGGTTCTTATACCACTTTCTTAGTAGATGGTTTGGTCCTCCCTGGGTCCACTGTGTATTTCATGCTATTTACTGTGTGCCTTTACTAAAGTATTGTGTTCATTATGTTTATCTCTGTGTAGGAGAGATTGGAATGTACTAGAGAGTAGTATATAAGAAATACATATTTCTATAAATACTTGGTGCGGGTCTTTTTCACTTAATCTAAACTATAAGATTGCATTCTGGTAAAACAAGCTGCTTTACACTCCTTCTGGACAAAGCCTGAAGGCTGCTCTCCACAGCTATCACTTAGAGAGCTTTCTAAGGTTGTCTAAGACCTCTTAAATCACTATAAGGGTTGTCTGGACTGGTGCAAGGTGCCCACTTACATTAGTGGACATCATATACCAGGCCAGCCGCTCACAGTTTTGCACAGGAAGTGATTGGAATTTGGGACAGAGGGAAGCTAGTCTTTTGAAAAGAAGGAAGTTAGATTAGTACTGTGAGTGAATTTGGATTTTGCACAATTGGACATTGAACTTTAGCACTTGAGGACTTTAGATTTTTGAAAATGTTGTGCAGGAGTACATTGAATTTTTGCGGGGGAGGAGATTATATTTTTGAAGAGGGGAAGGTTTGTTTGTCTAGTGGGAGGTTAACATGTACAAACTAGGATTAATCTTAGAGGTATCTCCTTCAGTTGCTCTTTTTTAAATTTATTGTAATAGTAATTCCCTTTGTGTTGAACTTTCTACCCCATGTGAGGTTTTGAAGCTCCTTATCATATGGAACCATGCTATACGGAACGTGAGTGATTGGTTGGAAGATTATTGTATTTATTTTACAGGCTCTTGACGGTTGCGGCTACTGCTGCTACTGATTCCCTATTGCCCTGTTATTGCCCTTTAATTTTGACAGATTTCTACTGCAACAGTATGCTGTATTTTGTATTTACTGAGACTCGGCTGAATTTCATGAACTTCTCTCCTCCGTTCCCATGAAAAATACATGCGGCTTGGAAAGTTCTCACAAAGTTAGCTACAAACATTCTTCCATATTTAGATTCTGGAAACATAGGCCTTAGTTCCCATAGGCATTTATGTACAAGTCAGCCTTGTACATCACATTTTGTTTCACTGCAAGAACAATGAACTATCCTATCTAAGAGATAGAATCGCTGTTTGGAAATGCATTTAATTTAATATGAACAAGAATTATTATCTATAATGCACAACTATCTTATTCAAGCATTTATGTTAAGCATGAGAATGTAGGAAGCTCTTGGCATTTAAGAATAAAATGTTGGTTATAAAGTAATATATTTGTTAAACCAGAACACTCTGCAGTTATGACAAACGTTTATGAGCATGTCATTTTAGGGTCAAGCTTCTAATTCGCTTGTGCACATTTCCCCAATATTAGGTCTGCTTCTATTTAAAGAACTTGTTTCTTAGCATTTCTATGACCTATACGAATAACTATGACTGTGTATTACAAATCAGCACATTTCAAAAGCGTGTCATTTGATCTTTGAATTTTACATTATCATTGCATAGTTAGCTACTAATTTAAGTAATTTTCATTTCAATTAGTGGACTCTATTAGTCCCCCATCTAACGGCTATCTTAACCATCACACTATTACGATTTCACATGAGTTCTACTCAAAGGACACTTTCATAGTCAGTTGAATCCTGCCTCTTCCTTTTTAAACTTTGATTTTTAAACAACTTCCTGTTGTCTTCATTCATAAAGCTAAGTTATTTTCAAAATTCTGTTAATTTTTTCTGTCTCTTCTTTTGTGTGAATAAAATCTATAGCCTTTACATAAAAGAAATAAGCTCAGCAAACAAAACCCTAGGATTAATACTGGTGTAAGTATAGCCTCCAGAATACCTCCTCCTGCTGTTGCTATCCACTTCCCAATGGTATGAATCCCTTTCCAAAACCTTCTAAAATACTAGGGGGCATATTCTCAAGAACGCGTGATAACCATCGCAAAAGTTACTTAACGCAACCTCCAACATCGCAGTCTATCGTGGGAAACTTATGCTGTGTTGACCAAGAATTCACAACACGGCGGTACCATGTGATAGTCCCCAAATAACGCGTCAAATGGCGCGTTAAAATCAACGCCACGCCGCAAAAATGCGAAACACGAATGCAAAAAAAGCTGAGATGAGGCCAAGCGCAATACAAAAAGCTGCGAAAACCAGCGGCAGGCATGCAAATCCCACTCGTCTGGCAGGAAAATGCACTATAAAAGCAGAACAATAAAAACACACCAGAAACAATCCAAAGTGCGCAGCAACATGGATGCACCCTGACCGAGCGCAGAGGCCAACGCGAACCCCACAAGCCCCACAGACCATCAGCAAGGTACAACGGGGTTGGGGAAGGCCAGGGAGAAGAGGGAGAGGAAGACGGGGTGCAGTCCGCAGGAAAGCAAGACCAGCGTCACAGAGGGGACAGAATAATACCATCAACTGACCCACAATCAGACTACCTGGAATGCAGCCGGAGTGTCGAGGAGGCCAATGGAGGAGGCCAAGAGGCGCTGGCATGACCTGAAAACCCAAACCAGGCACCAAGACGCCGCCAACAGGAAGGCAGCAACGGTGACAGGAGGTGGGAGTCCTGCTCCACAGGAGGAAATGGAGGCCAGTCATAAGTGTGGAGAGGGTGCAAGGAGGTGGGAGAACAGACACAGCCAAGAGGACGTGACAACAACAACAGGGTCAGTAACGACCAGGGACTGGGGGGACGGGGGGGAGATAGGCACAATGGCACTGCACAACCACAATGACCCTTGATCATCTCCCTGAACCCCTTGACACACTGCAGCACACACACATAGGTATCACAGCAAATCCCATGACAATGTGGCATAAAGTGCAACACCAACACTGCAAAACAGGGGACACAACTGGGTCTGCACATGCGCAGAAACAGGCCACTCACATTGAACAGAGCAGGAAGCTGTGAGATGCATATGTATGTGTACAACCTCACATCCGTCACGAAGTCCAAATGTCCACTGTCCCCCCTCAAATTGCCATCCCTGCCCAAACAGTCACAATGTACATTGTCTCACAGTCTGCATGTCAACCAGAACAATGCACAAACATACATGTCTAAATGCATCTCCCATTCACATTTCAGCGGGACATTAAACACCTCCAGCAGGTCAGACCAGACAACCCAGAAGTGTTGCCCGAGATGACCACCACACTTTCGACACCGACGCCCTACACCAGGCCATGGACATCACAGGCAAACCACCCCCAGGAGCAGGGCAGCCAAGCTACAAAGAGAAGACCCCAGCCCCTGCACAGACCACACAGCAGGAAGCACCTGCCACCATGGCTGGCTCCCAACACTCCACCTAGGCACACATCGCATTCCAGTGCCAGGTGTCAGAATGCCAAAATGAGGTGGCCGAACAGGTGTGGGTGGGCTCAGAGCTCATGGAAGCTGAACTGGACCACATACGTGGGTGTCTAAGTCCCATCAGGGACCACCTACACCCCACAAAGGAGACCCGCACAGCGACAGAGACACATGCAGATGCACATTCACAGCACAGACCTACGCCCAGGGGCACGCAAATATCAGTCACACACCCACTTCGGCTGTGCGTACGATGGCCCAGTACATCCCTCTTCTCGTATTGAGTGGCTGACTACAAAGCGACATGTCCAAGCTCCGACCCGCTGCCTGCGGTGACATGTCTGCGTCCGCTGCACACAGCACAATGCAATGTTGTAGGGCCCTCATGCATACAAAAAGACCACAGGGACATACACATATATAGGCTTTCCTGTTTTCAGTTTCTATTTTTGGTAAATTCTGGTGGGGTTTTTTCAGTTTTTTCAATACCTTAAAAAAACAGTGGTTATCAGTGGTTACACATGTTCATGCCATTAAAAACAACAGAAACAGTGTTTTTCCAGTGTTTATGGAATTTTAATGATTGCTTGCTTTCTGCACTGATAGGACATGTGTATAGATAGCGTGTCCACAGGGTATATGAGGTCCAAATACATTTTTACTGCACCAGAATGGCATTCTTCATTAACTCTGAAGATTGTAAAGATACTTTCAGCATACCTTCTAGCATGTGATAAGGATCTCTTACAGGGAAGCACTTTAGCTCAGGTATCGAATTTGACAGACCATCATACAACTGTTTCACATACATAGCTGAATTACAGCAAATACAAACAATATCACTCCAATCTTTAATGATCTTGGTAGGACATTTTTTCAGCAGCATCCCAAGTGACACTGCGTTCCATTTTTACGAAATATCTGGGGTCATGTTTTCACCACTATCTCAGATGCTTGGTGAGAACATTCTTTTCACATATACCTGTCACTACATCTTGCATTGAGTGTTTAAAGCTTGGGGTGTTTGGCAATTCACTTGCAATCAATACTGACTCACTAGAAAAGTAGGCTAATGTATCAAAGGATTTCACCCATTCTCTGTCTGCTGGTAAATTTAACGGTACATATTAGGAAAGATTCTTATGAAACCAGCCATTTTACCTATCAGTGAAATCAAATGTAGCCAAAATATCAAATATAATTTGATATTTCCCGATTCTCTACAGTTTATAAAATAACTAAATAAGACCTAAAACATGCTTCTAAACAATGCATCTTTAGAGCAAAGACCACAAAACTGAAAAAAGCAGAAGAGACAATGTTTTGGTGACATCCCTAAACAACAAAACTCAAGCAGAATATTGTTAGCCCTGTCTTTCTTGATTGCTACCTTGTATAACAAAGTTACATTGTATTGGCCCCTTCAGGAAAAAAATCAAAATGTCTTTTTCACTCATCTTTTCCTTTCTTTGAATAGCACTTAGTTTGTGGTTGCAAAGGTGTTTTTTCAGTGTTTATGTGTTTACACCGGAGATGGCTATTTTCCTTTTGGTGGGGTTTTATCAGTTATTATAGGTTTAAACCTAAAACCAGATAGCCTACACATATATCATGTAGAACTGGCTATGGGCATGTGCGCCTGGCCCCTTTATTGACAGGGCCACATGTACAGTGACGCCTGTGCTGGATGTGTGTGGGGTGAGTATAAGGCAGCTCGCACGGAGTGCTTTGTGCTTGCAACAACTTGAACAGTGGACACCAGTGCAATGGAAACAGAAAACACCTGCATAATAAGAGTCAACTGCTGAGCAACACGGAGGGAGCCAGAGTAAGGACAGAGGTCACCCAACATGCAAACAGAAGTGTCCGTGAGTTGCAGTGCAGTGAGGTTGGGGCACCAGAGAGGAGCGCGCTCATGTGAAGAAATGGCTAGAATTGTGTCCCTTCGGTTTGTTCCTGGTGCAGCTGTAGGGGGGTGTCACACCTGCATCATCTTCCTCATCGTTGTCCCTGGTCTCCCACACTGCCTGAGGTGACATTGCTGCGTGAGCTCTCCACTGCACATAACCAAAACAGTAATGAAGATGATTTGTGGTGCACTGAGTTAGTGGCACCTGGAGTGCTGAGCAGGGGTACAGGCAGAAGATGGCATCCACAACCGGTGCGAGCAACTCTGTCAGTCTGTTATGTTATGTTATGTTCAAGAGATTTATAAAAGTGCTAGGGAGTGCAAGACGCAAACTCGCCCCTAGTACTGAAAGAGCCAGGTTTTTAATTACTTTCTGAAAACTGTCAAGGAACTAACACTCCTAAGTTGAAAGGGAAGGGAATTCCACAACTTCGATGCACCATAATAAAAACTACGGCCTCCCCAGTGCGCCGTATGAATTCTTGGTACCAACAGTAATCGTGCCCCCATAGATCGAAGGTGTCTGGTCGGTTGATACCATGTGAAAAGATCCTGCAGAAAAGATGGACCTAGATGATGCAGAGATTTAAAAACAATACATAATGTCTTGAATTCAATGCGCCGAGGTACTGGAAGCCAATGGAGATTGCGAATTTCGTTAGAAACTGAGCTACGTCTTGGGATGTCAAACAAAAGGCGAGCTGCTGAATTCTGAATCATCTGTAGTTTCCTCAGACACTGCTTCTGGGCGTTAAGGTATAGGCCGTTACAGTAGTCTAATTTGGATTGAAGAAGGGAAGAAACGACTGTTTTCCTGGTGTTGTCGGGGATGTACGGAAATATTTTCCTTATTTTCTTTATGAGAAAATGTGAGGCAGACACCACGGCGTTCGTTTGATGGCAGAATGTCAATCTATTGTCCATCAACACACCCAAGTTCTTTACTTTAACCACTGGCTTTGGTGGTAGGCCCAACTCCGCTGGCCACCACAGATTATTCCAGGGGGGCTGTATACTGCCAAAAATCAAAACTTCCGTTTTATTAGAATTGAGTTTAAGGCAGTGTGCCGTCATCCATCTATTGATGGCACTCATGCAGCATCTAAACTGCGAGGCCGGGGAATGTTGAAGTTTATGTGCCGCTATCACAATCTGGGTATCGTCGGCATACGTGGTCAGATTGAACCCAAATTCCCGGATAATAGGGGCCAGTTCAGAGACGTAGATATTGAACAATGAAGGGCTCAGCGAGCTGCCCTGAGGGACACCACAAGGTAGAATGTAGGGATCTGACTTAAAACCGTCGATAGATACGGTGGATTTTCGATCAGATAGAAAGGAGGCCAGAAGTGCCCGCGCCACCTCTCCTACTCCCAACTTCTCCAAGCAACTTTGTAAGAGGGAGTGATCCACCGTATCAAAAGTGGCGGATAGATCAAGAAGCACGAGGGCCGCCGTGCCTCCTCCATCCATTACTGCTCTGATCTCCTCTGAAAGCTTTGATCAGTGCGGTCTCCGTACTATGATCTTTGCGGAAGCCAAACTGGGAATGATCCAACAAACTGTTCGCGTTGATAAATTGCGACAATTGATTGTTCATAATTTTGTCCACTATTTTCGCAGGCAAAGGCAGTCTAGCGATAGGTCAATAGTTGATGGGATTGGTAGCGTCTAAGGTAGATTTTTTTAATAAAGGCAAAATAGATGTCTCCTTCCAACTGATCGGGAAAGCACCAGAGGTAAACATCAGATTGAAAATATCTGTAAGACCTGGACTCACAAAATCTGCCAGTCTTTTGAGGAAAGTCGGTGGACATGGATCCAATGGTGAACCTGACTTAGATTGATATACATATTTTCTTACTTCATCTAAGGAGACTGGGGAGAACGCAAATAAAGTGTGATTAGTAATATCTGAGCCACATGAGTATGGTAAAGGGCAAGAGTCAGGAGCCTCCTTGAAAGCTTGAAAGATTTCTAAAACCTTAGATTTAAAAGTGTCTGCGATGTCATTGCAGAATTTCTGATTGACCTTCCTGCCTGTATTATTGGGTGTAGCCAGTTTGTTAATCACCGCAAACAATTCCTTGGGTGAATTAGCAGCCGAATCAATCTGTTGTGTAAAGTATTTTTTCTTTTCTGAGATAAGAAGATTTTTATAGTTCAATAAAGCTATTTTGTAAGCTATTTTACCCGGCTCATCATAATTTAAACGCCAACGCCGTTCTAGACGGCGGCACATCTGTTTTTCTTTCCGAAGACGTTCAGAAAACCAGGGGGCAGAAGGCGTAGTCCTATTGCCTGAAAGTGTTTTTGAAGGAACCGAGGCACTAACTGCACCCAAAATCCAATTAGTGTAGTTGATGACGGCTAAGTACACCTGGTTCTGAGGGGGAGGGCGAAAGGTTTCCAGGTAGGTATAAAGGAATGACTTATCCACTTTGTTCCAAGCTTTACAGGTGGAAGCTGGCCGTTTGGTAGTGCCACCCTCTCCCACCCTAAAAAAAGGAAGGTTGAACTTAATTAGTGAGTGATCTGACCATGTTAGCGGAAGAATTCCCTCAACCGTGAGGCCATAGGCTGAAGAGAAAACACCATCCAGCGTGTGTCCAGCTATATGTGTCGGTGACTGCACCAGTTGAGTGAGTCCGAGTGATCTTAAGGTATCTAATAACCCCATTGTGTCTTTATTTTCTAACTCTTCCAGATGGAAGTTGAAGTCTCCAAGAATAGTAAAATCTGAATTTAAGATAACTGGCTCAAGCAAAGTGTCCAGATTGGTTAAAAAGGTGTTGCGGGTGCCTGGAGGACGATAGAGAAGAATCCCCTTAAAGGTCACTTTGGGATTGAGTGTAAACGAGAAATGGAGAGCTTCATAAGATGGAGTAGAAACAGGATGGTGTGTGACCAAAAAATGATCCCCAAAAATAATAGCTATTCCACCCCCTCGTTTAAAAGACCTGTCCACTCTAATAGCTCTAAACCCAACAGGTGTTGCAGTGATAAAGTCGGGGTCTGATGCGGCATCTGCCCAGGTTTCTGTTATGAATTATATATCTAGACCCAGGCTTTCTATGCTGTGAGCAATTTCATACCTGTGCTTACCCAATGATCTGGCATTAATAAGGCCACCAAAGAGCATAGATTGTTCATGTGTGATGCCGTTCGCTAGACGCTGGGGTAGTTGCAAGGCCAAGACTGGTTCAGGGTGGGGGAGGACAAAACCACAAGCGCAGCTTGCCGTGCTAACCCCAAGACGCATAGCACAGCAGTTCTCCCTACCTTGCTTGTCCAAGGCACGCAATACACCACTCGTATATTTAATTATTGGTGGGGGCCACAAAACAGAGTTATGGGCCCTAGGCACGGACTTGGCACGAACGGGCGCAGACGGGCTTGCCTTAGGCGCGACTTCAGCGCGCCGGCGGTGCGTCCGCTGCGCGTCCGCACCATTAATGTTGAGTGGCCGGAATACTGTGTACTGAAGGGTCCGCCCTCCGCTCAAACGGCACGTCAGCCGCGGCGGAACGGGGCGGCCCTGACAACCAGCAAGAACAGTGCAAATGAACGCAAGGAGCAGCGAGGAAGAGCTTAAGTGAGAGTAAGTCAGTGCAATAATGTTGAAACAGATTAAAACAGATGAACAGCTAAAAAAAAACACTAGCAGCAACGATCCTCCCCGCAAGTTGTAACAGTACAAAGATATTTTAAAAAACAGTGCAATAGTATTTAAAAACAGATTAGCAGCTAAACAGGATCAAATGTGCGAGGCGCGAGCAGGGCTAGTTAAGTCCGCTGCGCGTCCGCACCATGAATGTTTATATCCCTTCCGACGAACGCCAGAAGCGCTTCCTCACCGGAAGTGAGATGGCCGGAATACTGTGTACTGAAGTGTCCACCCTCCACTCAATCGGCACGTCAGCCGTGGCGGAACAGGGCGGCCCTGACAACCAGCAAGAACAGTGCAAATCAACAGTTCAACCGTTTCGGCACTGGCAGTTGCCGTTTAGAGTTGGTCCGGGCAGTGGTGGTGTGTGCCTCCTGCGGTGATGCGACGTCCTGGCCAGTCAGAACTCGATTTGATGTGTGGGCCCTGGTGTTCCACAGTTGAGGCCGGAGGCATGGACAGCACAGGGCCACAGACACATGGCCTTGATGACCCCAAGGCCATTGCCTCAGAGGCCATCCAGTATCTCAGAAGAAGGGGTCCCTGACCTGACCAGCCCAGAATTAGTTGCCCCGTATGCACTGCAGCCGGCACAGGCATACCGCCACGGGATGGTGACTTGTGGTGCAGTGAGATAGGGGCACATGAAGTGCTGGGCGGGTCCTCGTCGATGTTCAAGGTGGACGTGGCAGAGGCTTGCAGGGGACAGTGGAAGGTGTCCTCCAGGGCATGATGCAGAGGGTGGAAGCTGTCCGGAAGCAGCAAATGGAGGAGTGGAATACCACGGCATCATTTGAGCCACAAAGTCAGTATCACCGACATGATGGCGACGACAACCAAAGTCCAACCAGGAAGTGTCCATGGGTCTCGTGGAACAGACTTAGGGGCCCCGGGGCTGAAAGGGGATGCAGTCTGCGTTGAGGCATGTCCAGTGACATCAAGTCTGCCATAAATAAATCAAGGCTGAATTCAAATTGTGTGTGGCAAACTCGACCGCAGTGTAGGCCTGAGGCAGTGGTCAGCGCGGGCCAGACGCGGTTCAGCGAGCTCCTCCTGGAACTCTAACACATGACGTTGACATTACATTTGGGAGTGACTTGTGGCTGATGGAAGCAAAAGCACCAGAGCCAGGCTGGTGTTCAGTCCTGCCTGGTATGGACTGGATTGGAGTGGTGTGAGGACTGCTGTACCGCAGTGTAGGCCGATGGTGTAGTCATCAAGGGCCCACAGACACGTGTGGTTGGGAGGCCAGACACAGACTTGATGTCACCACATTGAAGGGAGTACAGTGAAGTAAACTCTTCATTATTTTTGTGTACTCAGACAATGTATTATCAAGAATCAGTTCCAAATGTATGACCTACTTGACTGTAGTGCAGGCCGGAGGCGGCAGTAGAGTACGTCAACGAGAAAGGACTAAAGCGTGCCTGTGTCGTGGAGGTCGTGATGGTCTGAGGAGTCCGCCAGGGTCGGGGGCCTTGGGCTTGGATCTTGCACCGGCACGTAGTGGGCCCTCCTTGACACACGCCGGTGTCAGCAGGTGATCAGTGTGGCTGGGCTGCGCGGTGGCGGGCCTGACGGGTTCGGGGTCCAGCAGGCCAGGGTACGGCAGGCGCACAGGATCGCAGGCAACTCCACTCAGGAGGACGGCGTCAGCCTCATGGCGGGGTGAGAGGCATCGCCCTGGCAGAGACGTTGGGCATTCTGGAAGAGGACCACACCCAGGGCTACGTGCTTTTTATTCACACCCCTACGCTGGTCTGGCGTACGCCGGGCCATCCCACTCCGCTCACGCTTATGGGGCGGACGTAACTGGCAACATTTCCATAAATGCCCCCACTGGCTGGGGTGACATGGTTGTGTCCACTGTCCACTACACTCCATACACCAGCTGTGTTTGTCGCCATGGATATGGGTGTGTTCTGCATACTGCGGTCTGTCTAGCACATCTCCGCCACTCCTGGCATTGTGTACTTTCCCAATCATGGTTCTCCTGCCTCCTTCACACATGCCTGGTTCCCACCTCTCCCCACATTCCGCTATTGTGTGGCTGAGGTGCCATGCCGTTGATGGCTCATGTTCACGGCTTGCCCAGGTTACCATTGTGAGTTTTTCTGTCGTGTCTGGTGGGTGGACATGTTGTTTTGCATGTTGGTTGTGATTTTGTGACGTGTGCATTGCCAGAGTTGTGGGTTGCATGGTTGTGGAGTTGAGGTGTGTGGGGTATTCATTTGGAACTTACCAAGGGGCTGTGCATTTCCCTTGGTGCCATCCTGGTAGCGCTGGTTGATGATGGAGTGTCGGAGGATGAAGGAATCATGCACACTGGCTGGATATTAGGCGACAACATGGGTGGAGATTCCATGGTGTTCGGATGTTGCCTGCACAGTGATGTGAGACGTGTGTTTTCTGTTGGGGTGATTGTGTGCTGTGTCACCAGGGGGCACAGGTAGGACATGTGTGCTGTGGATTGCCCCCAACACGTGCGTGCTTCCGTCTATGGCGTACGGTCCTTGCTTGGTCTCCAGATGTTCCTGCGCATTGTGGTGGACGTATAGATACTGGGGTACCAGGCGGATGGTGGCATCAAGGACAGGTGTAAGGGACTTGGATGTGGCTGGCTGTGTGACTCCTCTGACTCTGGCAGGTGTTGGTTGGGGGTACCAGAGGCCAACAGGTGCATCACAGCCAGCAGCTTTGTGTGGGGTGGGATGTTGGTTGTCCGCTGTGTTGGTGCCGTCGGCCTGTTGGGCGATGATGGTCAGGATGCGTAGGATGGTTGTCCGTTTAGACTGTAGTGGGCAATGGCATACTCTGGTGTTGAGTCTGTGAGGCTGGTGCGTTTCCTGTGGGTCCGCTGTCTTTGTTCGTGCTGCCTCTGTGGTGGTACGGAGGGAATTCAGGGGGGGTTGTGGTCCTGGGTGTGGTGGCGGTGTGTGTTGTTGCCCTATTGGGGCTTCGGGCTGCATGTTCATTTGCTCTGGGTCATCTGTTGTTCTTCATGTTTGGCTTTGGGCTGTGCTCCCTTGGCTGCTGCCGGTTCTCATCCGACTTTACACTAGGTCAGAGCAGGTGTTAGTTTCCTGCTGCTTACGCGCCTTATCGCATGTTTTGTGATCTTATCGCCAATGTGGCTGGTCGTTGAGAATGTTGCGGAATGGTGTTGTCTGGGTTTTTTGCACGGGAACGCCTACTATGCATCTCATTAGCGATAGTTGCCGGGCATCTGTGGCAATGTTTTTTGCTGATGCTGACACCGGATAACTGGTGCTATGGGCTGTTAGCACTAGCTTGTGAATGGGGTGATGAATTTATCGCGACTTTGGCTCCGCTAAAGTGCCGTTAACTCAGAGGTAGCTCCTTGAGAATATGCCCCTCGGTGTTTCCAATTCTTCTAATTCAGGTTTGAAATGTTCTTGGCAAATTCCTCTATTTTCTTACTCTTGTCAGGGATATATGAACAGCATTGGGTTAATTAAAGAATCTTGCAGACTCCATATTTATCTGTGAGTAAAATGTCTAATGCTAAACTAGCCTACAAAACCATTAAACGTATGTCAATAAGCTCAGTATTTACTACTAACAAAGCTCCAGATGTACTAGTAGCCACTTCATCGACAACAATTGACAGTTTTCTGATCTTTTCATCATTTAGTATGACTCCTACAGGTGGAAAGATTGTCGCCCACTAATTGAGCTCCACTCTCTGTACTACGTGCGTGTCTTCGTGCTGGTGTCATTGTTAATACATCTGTGCTATACGTGTGATACATTTTGGGAAATAACACAGATAAATAGCAGATACTCTCTCAGGCAGCAGAAGATAGGCTTTCTGTCCACAAACAAAATAAACTCCTAGAATTGTAGATTCTTCTCCTTGTAAAATGCACCATGGCCCTTCCATAAATTCAAATGTATGTTCACAACTTCTAATCCCTACATGTCTGGTTCATTTGGTTGTCCTTGGGTGGCCATGGCACATTTTCCCTTTGTGTTGACTGTCCAATTTTAATTGAGGGTAAACCATTTTCTTCCTGAGCTCATCTTCCTATTTCTTTCAAACATTTTTCAAAACATCACTACGTTTGTCTACTATGTGTGAGATTAGTGTTTCTTTCTTCTAAAGTAATAAAAAAAGTTTTCTATTGGTTTCATTAAACAGGTTAAATTATTCTGATACGCCTTAAGAGTATCTATAGGTCTGTGAAGCCTAAAATAATACCAAGCTGTGTCCATTTCTTACCTTTGTGAGTATAATTTCAGACTTTCTATTAAAGGCACTCTGGGAAGTATTAAGTCATAGTGAGAATAGCAATTATTAAAAATGTTTGCGTCTATATACATGTAAGCAGTATACTACATGTAATTCCATAAGATATTGGCAAGTATTACTAGGTGACTCCTTCTAATGCTGAAGATGGCAAATGAGCGCAGACATAACAGTCCGTTGCTCCAATGGCATATGTGTATTCCTGTACTAACCTAGAGTAAATGTTTGTTGAGTAATCCTCTCTATTGTATGTGACAAATGAAGCGTTAAATTCCTTTTCATCATTCAAGTATGCATATATTTTTGTTGTGTTTTTATTTCTAAAATTCCTATCGGGTGCTAAACAAAATCCTACTAACACTATGATAATCATTATAATTGCTATTCCGAAAACAGAACACATAATGTATTTACACTTATTTCTAAGGCAGCATATGTTTCCCTAAAACCAGATTAGATGTAGCCAAGTTAAATTTCAGTGCAGAATTTTGTAAATACCTTTTCTATGTGCTGAGTTTCCAACAAAGCAATCTTCGTTTAGAAAATCCTTGACCCTACTTTGTTTTCCTCTAATAATGTTATCCTTAGTCTTCTACTGCAGACTCAGGCCTAGGTTGATCTTCTGTAAGATAAAAAAAAACAGGAATTGATTAGCATCAGTCTCTTGTTTTCATGTATCTTGCTTTTTTGAACTTTCAAAAGTCTTTTTGTAATAGCACAATTCGTTTTTAGTCAAATATCCTTTGTCCAATAATGTTCAGTGTGATGATGTCATGAAGGTTCAAACAGTTCGGATTTCATATCACCCAGTTCATCTACTGTGACATTCAGAATTCTATCAACGTAGTAAGACTACTCAGGTGCTGAATATCTGTGACAAGGTACTCTTTCTCTTTTTGATTTTCTCTGCTTTTGTTGATTCTCTCCTGTATCGCATTCATCACTTGTTTCTTTCTCGGATCAGATGAACTGGCAGATTCTGTTACAGTTTTCCTCTATCACAGTTCTGTGTCCGTTCACTTCACGGGTGACTCTTCTCAGTTCAGTACTTGTTCCTTCTCCCGAATTTCTTGACTGTACTGATGATGTTTCAGTCACGTTTCCAAATTGAGGATCAGTCTCTGCTTCTACTTTGTTAGAGACTCCAATGCCACTTGGTGCAAAGCTAGGCACTTGAAGTGGTGCAATTAGTTGTATTTCTTCACCCCGTTCTCCTTCTCGCTACTGTTGTGGTCACAGTATGACTGCGACCCACGATCTCACAGCTTGTGGCAGCACAGTCACCAGTGCTCTTCGTTCAGAACAAAAGAGCTCAATTTCCTCTTCTGGACTTCTCATTTTCTTCATGTGTGATGCATGCACCTAATTTGGAACTCCGCAACACTTTACAGCAGTATTAGTCACTAATACGACTAGGAAGGGGCCTTTCCGTCTTGGCTCCAAACAATTCTTCCAAATGTGCTTCTTGATTACTACCTAATCATCAGGATTTAGTTCCTGGCACTGTTCTTTGGTGTGGAATATTTGTGGCAGCTGCAACTTGGTAAGAAACAGAACCACCACATCAACCAATACTTTGCAGTAATTGAGTATCATATCAGCTGCGATGTTCAACAATGCATTGGCAGGTAAAGTAGGCAGCCTCATTGCACGTACCATCATAATTTCATGAGGTGACAAAGCAGTCTTCCTATCATTGACACTTCGAATACTCATCAGCACCAAAGGTAAAGCGTCTGGCGATTTCAGTGATATAGAGGCACAAACTTTTGCAAGCCGAGTCTTGATAGTCCCATTGATCTCTTCAACTATCCCAGAAGCCTCAAGTCGATATCTGCAATGTAGTGTTTGCTCAATCTGTAAAGCTGCGCAAATCATCTTCAGGACCTCGCCACTGAAGTGGGTCCCCCATCTGATTCCCGAGAAATAGGCATGCTATTCTGAGTATCAATTCTTGTAATGAAAGTTTTGCTACAGTGAGACTGATAATTCTTCTGGTTGTGTAAGCTTCTACCCATCTCGAGAAGAGACAATCTATTACCAGGACATACTTCAGCCCATTGCAAACAGACATTTCAATGAAGTCCATCTGCATTCTGTTGAAAGGACCACCTGATCTCCTTATGCAAAAGCGGTTCACACAGGTAAGAGCGGTGGGGCGAGCGAGGTTGGGTGGGGGGTGGTGGAAGTCAATAGAAGACAGGATAAGTAATGTTAAATAAATAAATGAATAAAACCACTTACTTTGTGCTCACTGCATCGGCCTCAATCAGCTGTTCATCCTTAATATCGGATCTAGGCTTTGTGATATTTAGTCAATCATGCTCAATTTCATCACAAGCATCATCATTTACTGGAGGTAAAGTAGCAGGACTCACAATTTGAGACCTTTTGATCACCACATTTTTGGAACACAAGATTCACTGCTGATACTTTTTGAGCCTATTGTGGGTCATGGACTACATTTTTGTTCTAGTCAATAGAAGCTCCACAGAGTGAGGGACCATTACTTTTCCTGGATACCTGATCACTATGCTCTCACTCTTTTCCAGACTTAGTGCCCACTGCCGCAACAGCTTTAAGACAGCCAGGCAGATCTCAAGCAACTGGGTCAAGGGTGATCGAAAGTAAGT
Organism: Triturus cristatus; assembly: GCF_964204655.1. Lineage (NCBI taxonomy): Eukaryota > Metazoa > Chordata > Amphibia > Caudata > Salamandridae > Triturus > Triturus cristatus. The sequence goes on from NC_140584.1 coordinate 22,349,954, forward strand.
CATAGGTTTCCGCGCATCACCATGCATTTGAAGTACTGGGAATTTAAAGCCCAGCGGTGCAAGGGAACACACCCTAAGACTTCGAGTTCTTCCTGTTTCAGACCCACAGAAACACAGAGTCTTCTAGGTGAAGTCAAAGATCGATTTATTGGCTGCAGACCAATTACAGGTATCCGAGAAGTACAACACAATGTATGTTCTCAGGAGACTGCGTGTAGTTACAGAAACGGGCTTCTCCTTAAATACAAAAATATCATGCTTCAGGCACACATTCCTTGTTTTACGATATGGTCATTTACATGTATTCATTACAAACGAAAAGGCAGAGTCATGATGACCATCCCACATTCCAGTTAAGCCAGCCCACAATTATTTACCCAGCGAGGCTCAGATCCCACATCAGATATCAACAGGCCCCAATAAACACGGGCATCTCCTGTTTGTAAAACAAGCCATAAAGCAGGAAGAGTCAGGTGTGAAAGAGATTAGCCGATGGCTTGTGTGGGATGAAAAGGCTTTATGGTGTGTCAAACCCTGATGCTAATCACAGGTGGCCGAAGGACGGGGAGCTCGTGAGACCGGACTGACCTGGGGCGGTGGAGCCAAACTGCCCAGGTCACAGAGAAGTCAAAGGAAGGCACATGTGTTCTAAAGGCCCGTATTTGTTCGTAATGTGTAGCCTATGTGAGGGCAACCATAAGATGGCCACCGCTCCAAGATGGAACCCACAAAGTCAATGTGTAACATCGTATACATAGTGCATTTAACAATGAAATGTTATGCAAAGCACTTGTACATACCGCATTGGCCATTCGCGGTTCGCTAATACCGGAATAGACAGGGGTAGGGCCCTGCCTCCTACGCGGTCCCAAATTTCAAAGTACCACACATTTGTGTTAGCACTGAGAGAGTGAAGCCCTCCCTCTCACTACAAAATAGAAAGAATTCTTTACTGTAATCTGGCATTCCTAGTATTGGGGCATGACAAAGTTTTTCTTTCAGCTGAAGTAAGGCTTTCTAGCATTCGTTGTCCCATGGAAGTGGATCAGACGCATCCTTGTGTGTCAGCCTCAGTAATGGTTATACCACTAAGTAAATGTTTGGTATCCACTGTCTACAGTAGCGAACCATTCCCAAAAACATCCTGATTTCTTTCTGTGTTCGAGGAAAATATATCTGAAGAATTGTCTCGACTCTCTGATGACACCTTTCTAGTTCCATTCTCATTTATGTGTCCCAAATATTGAACTCCTTTCTGACAGTACTGCAGTGTATCTGATGACACCTTATGTCCATTGTCAGTCAGGTGATTCAATAATGCAATAGTATCTTGTTTACAGGCTTGCCGTGTCTCTGATGCCACAAGCAGGTCATCAATATCCTGCACAAATACTGGTCTGTAGGTCATCTATAGTGACTCTATATTCTTTTTCAGAATCTAAAGATTGATGGACTGTCTGTGTACCCTTGTGGGACTCAGCACCATGCCAGAACTCTCCTCTGGAACACAAATGTAAAAATAAACTGGCTATTCTCATGCAGTGACACTGAGAAGAAAGCCTGGCAAAGATCAATGACAGTTAACCATTCTGCAGTACAAGGAATTTGGAATAATTGTGGCTGAATTCGTACCACAGGACAGCATGGGACAACTATCTAACTAATCTTCCTAAGATCCTGAACAATCCTGTATTTTCCATTGGGTTGCTGCAAACCCATTATCGGAGAGTTACATGGAATCCCAATCAATTTCCTCAGAATTCCTTTCTGTATCATATCTTCCAATATAGGCGTAATTCCTGCAATTGTTTCTGGGGTTAGATGGTACAGTGGTGTTCTTAGAAACACTGCCTTTGCCTTTATGGTAATCTGAACTGGTTCTATTCCTTTAATCAGTCCAATGTCCTTTCCTGTGAGGTCCCATACGTCTGGGTTCACTGTTTCTCTCAAATCAGCGGGTAATTCTTCAATTGTCGTTAATGGAAACAAACATACAGCAGTTTATTGTTGAACCATTTTAAATTCCGCATCGTCAATGTCAGTTTGAAACTCAACACCTTCTGTTGCACAGTAGATTGTACAATTTAGTTTGCACAAGAAATCTCTCCCTAACAAGTTTAAAGGACTTGTGTCATAGACAACAAATTGGTGATTTTCCTCAAATGAGCCTATTTTTATAGGGACCTTCTCTGAAACTGGATTAGTAATCTGTTTGTTTGAAACTCCTATGACTTGAATCTTCTTTCCCACGAGGGGTAGGTCTGGGACTTCTACAGTTTTTATACAACAATTGACCTGTTCCCAAGGTGAATATACAGTTTATGCATCTATACCCATTGTCATGTATTTTTAGACAATCTATACAGCATGTGGTTACACCATCTATGCTACTTATGGGTATGGCTCACCAATTAAGGAGGAAGAAGAAAATCATACGAGGTAGAATAGAAAGAATGAATGTCTCTGTAACCCTCAGGTATATGTCTCTAAACACCCAGTTGTGGTGAAAAAAGTGTAGAGAAGGAACGAGGATGCCTCACGGTAGCAACACCAGGGAGGTTTAAGCAGGAAGGTACTCGCCTGCTACCTCAAGGTCTCATCATCAGCTAACCTCGCTCCAGAAATAAGATTGTGTAAAGGAAGAAGAATGGGTAACAACCCAAAAGACAAAGTGCTAGGGTGTGTGATAAAGAATAACTTGTGCAAAAATATGTGCACCAAGGGAGACCCCACAACTATATACAGTTCTGAGCTAGATCACACTGGCTTACGTTTTTATTCTATGCTGTGTGTCTGCTCCTATAAAAAATGGCATTTTAATAGGAGCAGACACACAGCATAGAATAAAAATCGTAAGCCAGTGTGATCTAGCTCAGAACTGTATATAGTTGTGGGGTCTCCCTTGGTGCACATATTTTTGCACAAGTTATTCTTTATCACACACCCTAGCACTTTGTCTTTTGGGTTGTTACCCATTCTTCTTCCTTTACACAATCTTATTTCTGGAGCAAGGTTAGCTGATGATGAGACCTTGAGGTAGCAGGCGAGTACCTTCCTGCTTAAACCTCCCTGGTGTTGCTACCGTGAGGCATCCTCGTTCCTTCTCTACACTTTTTTCAGCACAACTGGTTGTTTAGAGACATATACCTGAGGGTTACAGAGACATTCATTCTTTCTATTCTACCTCGTATGATTTTCTTCTTCCTCCTTAATTGGTGAGCCATACCCATAAGTAGCATAGATGGTGTAACCACATGCTGTATAGATTGTCTAAAAATACATGACAACGGGTATAGATGCATGAACTGTATATTCACCTTGGGAACAGGTCAATTGTTGTATAGAGACTTAAGAGTGGGGGACGACCTGTTCTCTGCCCCTAGAGCTCCATTTTGTGTTATGGACTTCTACAGTTTTAACAGTGGATCTGGTAGCACTAGTACCTATAAGAAATGATACAGCATGGCCATCCACCTGCCTTCTACAAATGGGCCACTCTGGTCTACCTCTAACACTGTGCCAATCATGAAATCTTCCTCCCCCCCCCAAGTCACCGTCATTGACATGTTTCTGAGCCTGGCCCATCATTCTCAAAAAATGGAAATTACTGTAAACCTTCTGATTTGCATTTGAAAATTGTTGGAATGCATTTTGATTGATCTCTTGGGAAAAGTCTCATTTGCCTTTGCCATCTGGTTCAAATAAAATCATGGGTTTCTCATATTCTGTGGGACCATTTGAGTCTGTGGGACCTGCAACACTGGGACTTGTTTTTGCATGGGCACCTGCATCTGTTGTACTGGCATATTCGGCATCTGTACTCCCCTCTGCATTGGCACATTTTCATATGCATTATCAGGATTAAACCTACACTCCCTCTTCCAATGCTCGACCTTATGACAGATGTGACAAGGAGGCATTTTTTTTATTACTACACCCTTCATTCCTGAACTGGGGTCAATAGGTACACCTCTACTTTGTGAACCACAAAAACCTCCTGGATTGCCCGGAAAACCAGTTTGTAAAACAGCAGCACCTTGCATACCTCCTTGATTCTCTGTAAAAGGAGAACTCTGGAAACCTTTCTGGGCCAATTTTGTTTGAGCCAACATAAATTTCTCCATACTGTTTTTTTGTTTCATTTCTAATGCATCACTGCAATATTTAGCATACCTCGGGATCCCATCAAGTGATTTACTCTAACAGCAAATTCCACTTTGGAATATATGCAAACTGATCTCTGATCTTATCCCTAAAACAAACAGAGACATAAAAATACCCATGTCCTTCTCTTCAGGGTATTTTTTTCCACTGTGCTGCTGGAACACCTGCAACAAATGCTCATAATACCTATGAACTGACCATTTTGCTTCCTATGTTGTTTGATTAATTTTCAACCAATCTAAATCTTTTGGAGGCATTTTGCCTTTCAGGGATGTAATCACAGCTTCATATTTCTCCATAACCACAGGACATGGTGCATGTGTTCGTGTATCTCTCGCTGACTCTTCACGTGGCCATCGTACAGTAGTCTTACACTCATCCTACAAACCACTTGGTACCACGATATCAAAGAATGTATTCAAATCAGTCCACAAAACGTTTGAAGTTTTCACAAATCAATCAACTTGTGTATACCACTGCACAGGTTTGTCTCTTAATTTTGAAACATTGTTCATAAAAGTTGCAAGATCACCTCTGCTCCAAGGCTCATGAACATACACTCCTCCCACTATTTCCCTCAGTGAATCAGCTGAAGCTTCTTCCTCATCTGACTCATTTCTTTCCTTTCCTAACTCTGTCTGTTTCTTTTACTTCTCATGCTGTCTTGCCCATTTGTTTTCTACTTTTTCAAAGTCGCTCAATTTATTAATTCATTTTATCAATTCAATAACGAGTAACCACATTCCTGAAGAATGCCTCGTTCCAATTGCTGCATCATCTATTTGCATCCTGTACGTTTTCTGTGGATTTGTACAAATATCAACATCGTATTTCTGTGCCAACTCAGTTTCTCATGTTCTGTTCATCTTGTAACTTCTTTATGCAGGTAAACCGATTCTTTCTTTTTGATACATACTTAAGTATTCTAAATCCAAACATCCCCTAATAATTTCTTCCATCTTGATTTTTAATCTGGTAATATTTAATGGTTTCTCTTTACCAGGTTCTGCGCTGGCCACTTGCATTGTGCTTTCTGTCTTTTTAATCCCTACATCTTCCTCAAACCATGGTGGAAGAATTCCACCTTCCAACAAGTTTGTTTCTTTTGAGTTATTGGTGTCGTAAAGCCAATCCTTCACCCATTTCTTAGTGCTTCAACTGCCTGTGGTGGTCTCCATATAACAATCTGTGAATTTTGTGAAGTCAGTTCAAATCCTAACATAGGTAAACCTCCTACAGCTCCTTGTGTCTCTGGAGTCAGATTATCATTTGTAGAGGCATTTGTAAGTGGTCTAGGCACTGTTGCTGTTTGCAGTTCTCGCACCGACCATGCATTAAAGGTAGATTCTCCACGGGTGGAGGAACATTCTGTGGCTGAGCAATGTGTGGTGGGGCAATCTATAATACATGAAGGGGTTTCTCAACTTGAACAACACTAGTTTCTATTTGTTGTGGTACTACTCCCTAACTATCATCTAGAGTCGCATAAGGTAGGGGTCGTGCAGCCAACATTCCCTGAATCACTATATGTCTCATTCTCTTTTTCTTTTTCCTTTTTATCTTTCCCCTAGGTATTCTTCTTCTTCCCTCTCTCTTGCATTTCAGTAGAAATTGCAGATATAATCTGGTGCCTTCAACTATGGCTTTTCTCCATCTATGCTGTTCATCTCATCGAGCATCTGCATAATTGCACATTGCTCTCTTTGTCCTTTTATGGTATTTTTCTCTTACCTTGTCTCGCGCTGTCGTTTCCCACATAATTAAATTCTCAAATTTTGTGGGTCTGGTGGTGGTTTTATCTCAGCTAACCTTTCCCCTAATTTGTCAATAATTCTCAATTCAAATGTACCATATTTTGAAAATGTCAATGGACCTTCTTTCTCAGTAATCTTGCACCATTGACGAAACCATAAGCATAAATGTAATCTAAATACATTTGTTATATAATGTGCAGGTGTATGCCTCTTTACCTTACCATATCAGAACTGAAACATCGCCTCTCACAAAACTTATAAATCCTTTAGAAAGTTTTGTGATTTCACAAATTTGTAAGAATAAACAATTCTCAGTTCATTGTTTTGATTCTGTTCCATAAATGTCACAGAGGTGTGGCACAACAGACAGAGCAGCTGACTCCGGAGCGCGGGGCTCATGGTTCAATCGCTGGCAGCAGCTCAGCTCAGCATCATGTGACTCCGGGCAATAGCTCACTTAGGGCCATATGTAGGTAGCCTAACATTTACCACTTCATAAATACCGAATTTTACCGATTCGGTATTTATGAAGTGGTAAATGATATGTAGGTAATCCATCGGTAATATTTACCGATTCGGAATGGGTCGGTAATTTAGAATCGGTATTTACCGATTCGGTAATGGTAACTGGCTTCCCATTGATTCCTACGGGCCAGGAGGCCCATAGGAATCAATGGGAAGCCAGTTACCATTACCGAATCGGTAAATACCGATTCGGTAATGGGGGGAGCACAATCAAGGGTGGCAGGGTGTCACAGTGACACCCTGTTGCACCCCTGATTCCTGCATGTGTGCACATGTGGCACACATACATGCCCTAAGGGCATGTATGTCTGCCACATTGCACACTTCAAAGTGCAAAGAAGTGCTTTTTTCCAGCTATTCGTCATTTACCACCAACTTTTAGTTGGTGGTAAATAACGAATCCCCACAACACCCACACACTCCCCCTACATATCATTTCAGGATTCGGTATTTACCAAATCGGTAAAATTACCGAATCGGTAATTTTACCGATTCTGTAAATTACCGAATCCTGAAATGTGCCCCCTACATACCAAAAGCCTGAATACCGGTCGGTAACGGGATATTTACCGAAAATCGGCCGTTACCGACCGGTATTGGGCTTCCTACATATGGCCCTTAATCTCCCTGACAGCCCCCCAGTACCTGTATACTTTTAAGGGTGATCAGTTTGCACTTTACATCTGTAGAATTATTACTCCAATCCTGTCACAGTTGTTATTCTATTGAAATCCTATTGACGAATCCAAATGTGAAATTCACATTGACACTGACCTATCACCGCGCTGTACCTTGACGTCATCAACCAATAGCAGCACGAAAGCACACCAACCAACCAATGCCAGCGCAAAACACTATAACTTATGATCACGCTCCTCACAGCAGTTCACCCTCCTTTACAATTTCTTTTGTACACACAATTTCACAACTTTAGACAAACATAAAAAAAATTCTTGTCTGCTCTGCTAAACAAAATGATAGTAATTCAACAACTGGAATGTTAAGGTTTTTACACCTTCGCATGTAAAAACCTGTGTTCCTCCGGGGGCACGGTTGCCCATGCTGGACGATAAATAACGTATTCCCCCCTCCCCTTGCTGTACTTCCCGGCAGTGTGATGTACACCATGCTAGCGCCAGTTGTGCTTTAGCAATGCTAGCGCCCGAGTGCATTTTGGGTGTAGTGGCGCTGCATGTGATCATTTTCTTTAGCGGGATGGTCTGGACACCCCATGGCACACTGTGCTGAGGGACTTAGTCTGCAGCCGGACATTTATATTCATCTGCAGGTGCACACAGTTGTCTACGACTGAATTTGTAAGAAAAACTTTGTCCCCCTGCCTGAGAGTAATGCTTACTTTAAATCTAGCATCTCCTGCTGACGTGTTTGCCTCCGCCTTCCACATACTACAATTCAGCCTATGCTATCTACTCCACACACTGCCTGCTGCACACCAGATGGTGCACAATATGTGTGCTTAATATGGTGCCCACTGCAGCACAGTGTACTCCTCGACCTACATAGGGCACACGCTGAGTGTTCTGAAGCTGTTTTCTTCACAAACCGACAGCTCCACAAAGTGGCTGCTCCAGACCCTTTGTGTTCCATATTATCATTGCCACACAGTGGCCACCAGCCTACTCTGTCTATTGCTCATGCTGCTTTCTTAACAGCCACTCACTGCCAGCTGCTCCCACTGCCTGCTATACATGCTGCCTCATATGCTGACTACTGCAAAGCACACACTTTCTTGTGGACACACAGTTGTGTGCCTGTTGAACAAACATCCTGCTTCGTTCAAGCAGCTGTTATGCCTCCTCGCTTGGTGTGCTGGCTCGGTGCGTCTCTTCCTTGAAAGCCAAGGCCAATTACTCCTTACCATGCTTAGAATTACTCTCTGTAGAGCTCTTTACTTCTCAATCTGAACATGTGACCCTTTTCCCCCAACCCTTGTTAGCTGGGGCCCCCACCCCTTGGTCTGAACAGTTTTGGCTCTTGCTATGCCCCCACTTCCCAGTACGTGAAGTTACCTCTGCGGTAATGCCCTCTGTCCCCTTGTAAGTGTGTGTGTGCCCCCTGTCTGCCATTGGTGTTTCTAAAGCCCTCTACCCCTTTGTCTTCCAATGAGTTTGTGGCTTCTGGGAAATCACTTTTTGTTCATGTTTACCTCATTCATTTCAAGTTAATTGCTGGTTTCCTGTCGAACCTTCCATTCTCCCTGGGGGAATCCTGCCTTTTGACTCTGCCACCTCTACATTGTGTTAGAAAGTATCTTTTGGGTGTGGTTATGACGTCCTACCTTTTTCCAAAGAAATACGCTATTCACACCCGCCAGGTTTTGGCACCTTTTTCAAATAACAGGCATAGGATGTATTTTATTAGGTCTTATTCGTATGGTTTCCCAGTCAGTGTGCAATCTAGGTATTATCAGCTCTGATTATTCACTTAAAAATCAAGTTACCCAGATTGGCAATCCCTGCTACTGCTAACTTAAATCCTTTCAAGACATTGCCAAAGCCAATAGCTTTGGCTAAACACTTTTAAGGTCCCAAAAGCAAGACCTATTGGATATGCCACTGCTTGTTTTTTTTTGTTGGGTAGGGCATTAAGGCCTTCACCGTGGCTTAGCCCAGGATTTCCATGGTGGATGGGGCATCTGTATTATTTTCCCTTTTCAGGGTGGAGGAACCACTGTCCTTGCTTAATGGGTTGCAGCATGTGAGTTCCCTTCCTCTCGCTTATGATCACCTCTCAGATTTGAGGTTGGAATGACCTTTGTTGATACCATTTGGTCTCATCCAGTGGTATCCCACAAGGTGCTCAGCTGATGCCTGTTATATGAGTCATAACAGTTGTAAAGCAGTCTTCAGTGGCCTCTGGGTGTTGTTGCTGTAGTTGCTCCCCTTTTGTCCTTGGATTAGATCAGACTTTCTTCTCTGTTGTAATCCGAGGGCCCTCTCTGGCTTCATCAGGGTGTGATACCCTCATACCTGGCTCCGGCGCACGGTGTTAGGCCCCAGGTAGGACTAGATGCTGGGGGGAGGAGGGAGAGAGGAGGAGGGAAGTGAGCGCACTTGAAAGGAGATAATGAAGAGAATGGTTGTGCATATACTCGTGTCTGATCTCATTGATTACGAGACACGACATCTGGAGACGAAGGCTGGGAACCTGAACCTGCCACTCCCGGTCTGATGATGCAGCCCATACCGCTTGCGCTGCAGCGGTGAATCAGCGGCGTGCCAGCTATTTCCCTAAATGTGCCCCTGAGCACCTAAAATACCGGCTGCACGCGGAACTGCACTCGCAACCACATTTCATTAAGTACAAAGCCTATTACTGCTGCTCATCGTGTGCTGCCTCATCCCCCTGCTTATTGCCTGCTTACAGCCTCATTGCCTGGGCTGCTCCCAGCCTCATGCACACCTGTTCTACTCCACCATATTGAAGTCAGGCCATATGGTCACAGACCCTGCAAATATCACAGTGGCCATTTTGAAACCAGGCAGAATTTTTGCAACCTGATCAACCACAGCTCCGGACACCGTCGAGACACCATACACCCTTGCACCTCCGGCTACATGGCCCTGAGCACCTGCTGACCCTCAAAGAGAGTCACGAGCCTCAGAGAGAGTCACAAGCCACATTCCCACATCAACTTGGCAGTGGCCCCGGACACCTAGCAAAGTTCACAGCCAAGTTCATCACAAAATGCACTGCCAGGTCCAGCAATGCTAGGCGTATCCTTCTTACGCCCCCAGAACCTCTGGCCCTCACGTCCAGCAGCGGCATGGGTCCAATATGGCAAAGTTGGCTAGAAGACCTTAAAGACTTCATGATGGTGTCGCGGGTTACTGACCCCAAACAGCAGCTCATTGCCCTGCACAAACTGATAGGCAAAGATGTCAGACAAGTCATCAAAGAACTGCCGCTCGCCACAGCCACCTCATATCAAGAGGTGAGAGAGGCACTGAACAGGAAATTTCTTCACAATCAAAACCTGGATTATGAACGATACACCTTCAATTTGGCGTCACAAGAAAAAGACGAGCCGATGGGTGACTTCATCACACGTCTCTAACAAACGAAGACAGAACAGTCCATGCACAGATTCAAGTCATAGAAGGACCTGATCAGCCAACTGTCTCCTCAGCCTGCCCACAGCTGAACACCTATAACTAGTGGAGATCCTATACAAAGTAGATGACACCCCGGACATCATCAGCAAATTCCCGGAGCTATTTACCGGACTTGGCAAACTAGCCCACTTCAAATTCCGACTACACATTTACGAATAGATAACACCTGTAGCTCAGCATCACTGGAAGGTACCTTTCCACCTCCAACAAGCAGTAGATGAAGAGCTACAAGACCTACTAAGAGCTGACATTATCGAAAGATCGACTGGACCCACACTACGGGTATCCCCAGTAGTAGTTGTACCTAAACGGGTATCAGAAAACAAGTATGCCTGTGTGTGGACATGAGGGCCCTAAATACAGCCATAGAATGCGAAAGACACCAGGGACCCCACATCAGTGACATGATCACTCGCCTAAATAGGGCAAAAATCTTTTCAAAATTGGATCTAAACAGAGGATACCACCAGCTTGAGCTTCATGAGAAATCCCGTTATAATACCACTTTCTCGACTCACCAAGTACTCTTCAGGTACAAACGCCTTAATTTTGGAATTTCCTCAGCTACAGAGATATTCCAAGAGGCAGTGAGGCAAGTTATCCATCATATTCCCAACTCATTTAACTACAGCGACGATATCCTGGTATTCGGCGACACCCTCAAGGAACACGACAAATGCCCACCTTATCCTCAATCGAGAAAAGTGTGAAGTCCACAAATCGACACTAAAATTCTATGGCCACATCTTCTCCAGCGATGGAATGCGACTGGACCCTGAAAAAGGGACAGCACTGGCTGACATGTCCAGCCCCTGAGACGTCAGTGACATACGATCTTTCCTGGGCATGGCCACTGCACCCGATATATCAAAGATTATGCTACCATGAGCTACCCCCTGCAGAAACTCACAAAACAAGGACAACCATTGCGATGGTCAACCAAGTGTGAAATAGCGTTTAACAAAATCAAGACTGCAGTAAGTTCTGCCATTAACCTGGCATACTTCGACCTTCGCAAGAAAACAGAAATCACAGCTGACGCGAGCCCAGTAGGACTCGGAGCCATCTTGGCTCCAGTGGCGGCTGGTGACATTTGTAAGTGATGATGCGCAAAGTTTGTGGTCAGTGCACGGTGCCGAACGAGCGTAGCGAGCGAGCTCCAATGTCATAGGGAGAGTTCGGGGGTGCTCCCCGAGAAAATTTTGAAAAAAGAATGGGCAAATGGTGCATTTTAAAGCATATTTGCAAAAGCAAGAAGGTTAACCCCTTCAGTGCCACGCCCTTTCCCCGCCCTGTGCCGTGCGTTGCATTAGCGGGCGGGGTTCATGACGAGATAGTCTCGTCATGGGCACAGCGCAACCGCGCTACATGACGAGACCATCTCTTCATGGGCACTGAAGCGGTTAATAAAGCAATTGTCATATTGTCTTTTTTCAGACTCACAAGCCTGTCAATACATCTGCTGGCACTGATCCAGCTCAGCTGTTCTTTCAGATTCCTGTACACCCTTTAACACTCCCAGGCCTGCCAGTAAGTCTACCGCCACTGCCCCAGCTCCACTGTCCTTTCATACTTCCAGGCCTGCCAGTAAGTCTACAGACACTTCCCCAGCTTCACTGTCCTATCAGACTCCCAGGACCATCAGCAAATCTACTGGCACTACCCCCAGTTCCGCTATCCTATCTCTGCTCTCTCTCTGGCAGTGCCACAGGCTGCCAATAATGGGCATCAGGGGCGGGGCATCCCCACCACCAGAGTGCGGGAGTTGGGGGCAGTAGCGGAGACTGCCTTTCCTATCACAGACACTAGGAGGGGCAGAAGGTGAGAGGCAAGTGAAAGGGAGGGAGAGAAAGGAAGCACAAGGGAAGAAAGGTGGAGAAAGGAGGAAAGAGAAAAGGAGAAAGTGAGTCAGAGGGGACAGACAGACGAGAGAGGACAAGAGAGAGAGATTGAGAGAAAGGAAGATGCAAAAACGTGTGTAACTGTCTCTAGAACACAAGACAGTGTTTCAGGGGCCTCGCCTCGAGAAGAACAGACACCAGGGTGAGAGGACAGCTCAGAGTCGAATACAAGTAGACAGGGCTCATTACTGGTCCAATTGGAGAGTGAAAAAAAGCACACATTATGTGGATAATTGAAAACGCAGCTCTTCAAGTACTGTCACTCTAGTTTCTTCTGTCAGCAGTGACAACACTTTAGACATTTTTTCTTCCACATCGGTTTTCTTGATCTAAAAAAAGCCCGTCCCAGCACCCATCCGTGCATCTCTTGCGAGACAGCTCAGGAAGAGCGGTAAACTCCCATACATTCAGTCCTCCTGAAGCAATATGCTGATGTATCCTGGCGTCAGTTCATGTGGATTATTTACAAGTATTGAATGGACCTGGCCAGGGCCTGGCAGCAGTCAATTTAATGTTATTCTTACCTGGGCTGGAGAACACAAAACACACAGTGTCTCAGAGTCCCAACATGCAGTGTACTAAAATGTCAGCCAGGATTTAGAGCCTCACTACAAGTCGGGTCTGCGCGGACGCGATTTCTTGGCTTTCTGCCTGCCACACCCCTTTCCAATTCGTCATAGGGTAGTGGGTCAAACCCTACACCATGTAATGAGTTGGGAAAGGGTGTGGTGACAATGCTCTCCACTTCCTGATTTGCGTGGAAGCTTAGCAGTACCGGGCTGGTATCAAAAACGCCCGGGGCTAACTTTACCTCCACGCCATCAGGAGGTGGAGACTGGGCCTTGATGTTAGGTCTTTGCCAAGCAGATGACTAACCCTGGGCGTATTTCCTGAAGTAGCGCTATGCGTAGCTACGCAAAGTGCACTTCGCACTATGTGAGCTACGAGTAGCACTTCGCGAACTGCGTAGTACCCTGTTCGCACTGTGCAAGATGCCGTTTTCAATGATTGCACAGTGCCGGATGCTTGTCCGCACTGTGCAATCATTGAAAACGACATCTTGCACAGTGCAAGCTGTAGTTTTCTGCCGCTCGAGTAGATTTTTACTTGAGCGGCAGCTTTCTCAACACGGACTGGTAGTTTCTCATTGCGAGCGGTCGCGAGCATACGCGACCACTCGCAATGAGAAACCTGACCTTCCCGCGTTGAGAATCTCGCCGGGAGGTTTATTTTCCACATTCGCGATCGGCAACTTGATGTTGCTGATCGCGAACGAGGAAAAAGTCTCACCGGGATGTCATTTTGCTTGCTCGCGGTCGCCAACTTGACGTTGAGGACCGCGAGCAGGCAAAAAATGACCGCTGCACTACGATACGCTACGCTACGCGTGTTTGCACTGTGCTACATGCAATTGGCGTAGTGCGAAGTAGTGCAAACTTCGCAAACTACGCAAGCGTGGCGTAGTGCTTTGCCCAGGGTTACTGATGACCTCACAGGCCTCAGGGCTGTGAGATTGTCAGCACGGCAAACACCCAGGGGAGCAACTTAACGCACGCAGTGAAAGTGAAGTCACATGTCCAGCAACAACACCGGTGTCGGTGTATGGGGAAAACAATGCTTACAAGGGGGATTTTTTTTTAATTAAAAACAAGATATGAGCGTTGCTATGATTCCTTTGTACAGTAGTTACTGAATGTAAAGGGGGCGGCGCCCAGCCACCCTTGGACAGAAACCGCCGCTGCTTGGCTCAGTATGAAGAGGACCAGCGACACGTTGTGGCAAACGCCAGCCGCAGTCTCACGGACAACGAGAAAGCACACTTCCAGCCGGAGAAGGAGAGCCTGGCGGTTGTGTGGGAATGGGAGCACTTTCACATCTTTGTCTACGGGAAGCACTTTACACTGATCACCAACCACCAAGCCCTGATAACCATATTCGGACACCCCTGACCGAAGATGCCACCAAGGATTGAGCACTGGGGCATTCGCCTCCAAGAATACACCTACACGATCATCCACAAGCCAGGAAAAGCAGAAAACCAAGCATACTATATATCAAGACATCCCAAGGTCTCAACACGAACAAGGCATTCGCTGGCGGAAGAATACATCCACTTCTTCATCGATCAGGCGAGACGACCAGCTGTCCCGTAGGAAGCAATCACAGAAGCCACTGCAAAAGACGCCACGCTTCAAAACATCATTCACCGCAATCACACAAACTCATGGAGACACCTGGAAGAAACGCCAACTAACTAAAGCGTCAATGCACAGGAACTAGTGTCCTTCCGGCACATTAAAGATGATCTTACAATCAGCGATAACGGACTACTTCTAAGAGACAGAAGGATTGTCATCACACAGCAGTTACGTCGAGGAGTTGTCAACTTGGCACATGAGGGACACAGAGGCGTAGTAGAAGCGAAGAAAGCGCTACGGGAGCCTGTCTGGTTCCCATCCCTTGATCACATGGTAGAAACCATGCTTCAAGACTGCCCTCAATGCCAACTGGTAGGGCGAGAAGAACTGAGTCCCCGCTCCAGATGTCCGACCTCCCAGGCAGTGTATGGCAACAGGTGGCCATTGACTTCTTCAGGCCGTTGAAGCCCGGGAAATACATCATTGTCATCATGGATGAGTACTTCATATTCCCCATCGCGCAACAAGTATCATCAACCAGAGCCACCACCATCATACCGATTCTGGACGAAGCATTTGCTGCATGGGGAATCCCCACGGTAGTCAACACAGGCAATGGCCCGCCATTCAATGGACACGACTTCACAGAATTTGCCAGACACCTCAATTTCAAGCACCAGAAGATCACCCCCATGTGGCCTCAAGCCCATGGCATTGTAGAGAGGTTTATGGCCACAATAAAGAAAACCATACATCAAGCAGAACTGGACCCCCAACTTGCACTCAATGAGGTGTTGCGAGCATATCGAACCACGCCGCACAGCACCACCAATAAATGCCCAGCCGCTCTGATGTTGGGAAGAACACTATGCACGAGAATACCTGTCACAGACACCATTGTGCATTCCAGCTCCCAACCCCATGATCACGTGACATTGGCAGAAGTTGATAAAGCCAAGAAAGCGAAGATTAAAGAATATGCGTATGAACGCCGCAACGCTAGAGCATCCAACATCCAAGAAGGGGATTGGGTGCTGGCCAGACAAGAACAGAAGGCAAAGACGGACAGTCGATACCGTGCCCCTTTGAGTGACGAGTCAGAAAGGAACCATGGTCACAGCCGCATCTGAGAGCAAGAGAATCACACGAAATTTGTCGCACTTCAAGAAGTGCAACCCAGCAGCCTATACCCAAGCAGCAGAGTCAGAACAGGACATAGATGACTCAAGTAAAGAAATTGAGGCCCAGAATGATTTGAGACAGTACAAAGCTCAAGAGGGTCAAGAGAACTGCCCCTTCCACGCAGGCTGCAGAGGATCATTTGGAGACCCACCCGACTCATCAAAGAACTATAACTGAGTGACCATTGGACTTTAAGAAGGTGGAAGTTGTGATATCGTCATACCTGGCTCAGGTGCACGGCGTTAGGACCAGGTAGGACGAGATGCTACGGGGGAGGAGGGGGAGAGGAGGAAGTGGAAGGGCAGAGCGCGAGGGAAGCGTGCGCACTTGAAAGGCGATAATAAAAAGAACGGTTGTGCATATACTCATTCCTTGTCTTGTTACCGAGACACAACACAGGGCTGAACAATGTTTCCACTTTCTGGCTGCCACTGTTCTCCCCGGGTGAGATTCTGCCTGGCAGCAGTCAATTTAATGTTATTCTTACCTGGGCTGGAGAACACAAAACACACGGTGTCTCAGAGTCCCAACATGCAGTGTACTAAAATGTCAGCCATGATTTAGAGCTTCACTACAAGTCGGGTCTGTGCGGACGCGATTTCATGGCTTACTGCCTGCCACACCCCTTTCCAACTCGTCATAGGGTAGTGGGTCAAACCCTACACCATGTAATGAGTTGGGAAAGGGTGTGGTGACAATGCTCTCCACTTCCTGATTGGCGTGGAAGCTTAGCAGTACCGGGCTGGTATCAAAAACGCCCGGGGCTAACTTTACCTCCACGCCATCAGGAGGTGGAGACTGGGCCTTGATGTTAGGTCTTTGCCAAGCAGATGACTAACCCTGGGCGTAGTTCGCGAAGTAGCGCTATGCGTAGCTACGCAAAGTGCACTTCGCACTATGTGAGCTACGAGTAGCACTTCGCGAACTGCGTAGTACCCTGTTCGCACTGTGCAAGATGCCGTTTTCAATGATTGCACAGTGCGGACAAGCATCCAGCACTGTGCAATCATTGAATACGACATCTTGCACAGTGCAAGCTGTAGTTTTCTGCCGCTCGAGTAGATTTTTACTTGAGCGGCAGCTTTCTCAACGCGGACTGGTAGTTTCTCATTGCGAGCGGTCGCGAGCATACGCGACCACTCGCAATGAGAAACCTGACCTCCCCGCGTTGAGAATCTCGCCGGGAGGTTTATTTTCCACGTTCGCGATCGGCAACTTGATGTTGCTGATCGCGAACGAGGAAAAAGTCTCACCGGGATGTAATTTTGCTTGCTCGCGGTCGCCAACTTGACGTTGAGGACCGCGAGCAGGCAAAAAATGACCGCTGCACTACGATACGCTACGCTACGCGTGTTTGCACTGTGCTACATGCAATTGGCGTAGTGCGAAGTAGTGCAAACTTCGCAAACTACGCGAGCGTGGCGTAGTGCTTTGCCCAGGGTTACTGATGACCTCACAGGCCTCAGGGCTGTGAGATTGTCAGCACGGCAAACACCCAGGGGAGCAACTTAACGCACGCAGTGAAAGTGAAGTCACATGTCCAGCAACAACAACGGTGTCGGTGTATGGGGAAAACAATGCTTACAAGGGGGATTTTTTTTTAATTAAAAACAAGATATGAGCGTTGCTATGATTCCTTTGTACAGTAGTTACTGAATGTAAAGGGGGCGGCGCCCAGCCACCCTTGGACAGAAACCGCCGCTGCTTGGCTCAGTACGAAGATGAAGAGGACCAGCGACACGTTGTGGCAAACGCCAGCCGCAGTCTCACGGACAACGAGAAAGCACACTTCCAGCCGGAGAAGGAGAGCCTGGCGGTTGTGTGGGAATGGGAGCACTTTCACATCTTTGTCTACGGGAAGCACTTTACACTGATCACCAACCACCAAGCCCTGATAACCATATTCGGACACCCCCGACCGAAGATGCCACCAAGGATTGAGCACTGGGGCATTCGCCTCCAAGAATACACCTACACGATCATCCACAAGCCAGGAAAAGCAGAAAACCAAGCATACTATATATCAAGACATCCCAAGGTCTCAACACGAACAAGGCATTCGCTGGCGGAAGAATACATCCACTTCTTCATCGATAAGGCGAGACGACCAGCTGTCCCGTAGGAAGCAATCACAGAAGCCACTGCAAAAGACGCCACGCTTCAAAACATCATTCACCGCATCCACACAAACTCATGGAGACACCTGGAAGAAACGCCAACTAACTAAAGCGTCAACGCACAGTAACTAGTGTCCTTCCGGCACATTAAAGATGATCTTACAATCAGCGATAACGGACTACTTCTAAGAGACAGAAGGATTGTCATCACACAGCAGTTACGTCGAGGAGTTGTCAACTTGGCACATGAGGGACACAGAGGCGTAGTAGAAGCGAAGAAAGCGCTACGGGAGCCTGTCTGGTTCCCATCCCTTGATCACATGGTAGAAACCATGCTTCAAGACTGCCCTCAATGCCAACTGGTAGGGCGAGAAGAACTGAGTCCCCGCTCCAGATGTCCGACCTCCCAGGCAGTGTATGGCAACAGGTGGCCATTGACTTCTTCAGGCCGTTGAAGCCCGGGAAATACATCATTGTCATCATGGATGAGTACTTCATATTCCCCATCGCGCAACAAGTATCATCAACAAGAGCCACCACCATCATACCGATTCTGGACGAAGCATTTGCTGCATGGGGAATCCCCACGGTAGTCAACACAGACAATGGCCCGCCATTCAATGGACACGACTTCACAGAATTTGCCAGACACCTCAATTTCAAGCACCAGAAGATCACCCCCATGTGGCCTCAAGCCCATGGGATTGTAGAGAGGTTTATGGCCACAATAAAGAAAACCATACATCAAGCAGAACTGGACCCCCAACTTGCACTCAATGAGGTGTTGCGAGCATATCGAACCACGCCGCACAGCACCACCAATAAATGCCCAGCCGCTCTGATGTTGGGAAGAACACTATGCACGAGAATACCTGTCACAGACACCATTGTGCATTCCAGCTCCCAACCCCATGATCACGTGACATTGGCAGAAGTTGATAAAGCCAAGAAAGCGAAGATTAAAGAATATGCGTATGAACGCCGCAACGCTAGAGCATCCAACATCCAAGAAGGGGATTGGGTGCTGGCCAGACAAGAACAGAAGGCAAAGACGGACAGTCGATACCGTGCCCCTTTGAGTGACGAGTCAGAAAGGAACCATGGTCACAGCCGCATCTGAGAGCAAGAGAATCACACGAAATTTGTCGCACTTCAAGAAGTGCAACCCAGCAGCCTATACCCAAGCAGCAGAGTCAGAACAGGACATAGATGACTCAAGTAAAGAAATTGAGGCCCAGAATGATTTGAGACAGTACAAAGCTCAAGAGGGTCAAGAGAACTGCCCCTTCCACGCAGGCTGCAGAGGATCATTTGGAGACCCACCCGACTCATCAAAGAACTATAACTGAGTGACCATTGGACTTTAAGAAGGTGGAAGTTGTGATATCGTCATACCTGGCTCCGGTGCACGGCGTTAGGACCAGGTAGGACGAGATGCTACGGGGGAGGAGGGGGAGAGGAGGAAGTGGAAGGGCAGAGCGCGAGGGAAGCGTGCGCACTTGAAAGGAGATAATAAAAAGAACGGTTGTGCATATACTCATTCCTTGTCTTGTTACCGAGACACAACACAGGGCTGAACAATGTTTCCATTCTCTGGCTGCCACTGTTCTCCCCGGGTGAGATTCTGCCTGGCAGCAGTCAATTTAATGTTTTTCTTACCTGGGCTGGAGAACACAAAACACACGGTGTCTCAGAGTCCCAACATGCAGTGTACTAAAATGTCAGCCATGATTTAGAGCCTCACTACAAGTCGGGTCTGTGCGGACGCGATTTCATGGCTTACTGCCTGCCACACCCCTTTCCAACTCGTCATAGGGTAGTGGGTCAAACCCTACACCATGTAATGAGTTGGGAAAGGGTGTGGTGACAATGCTCTCCACTTCCTGATTGGCGTGGAAGCTTAGCAGTACCGGGCTGGTATCAAAAACGCCCGGGGCTAACTTTACCTCCACGCCATCAGGGGGTGGAGACTGGGCCTTGATGTTAGGTCTTTGCCAAGCTGATGACTAACACTGGGCGTAGTTCGTGAAGTAGCGCTACGCGTAGCTACGCAAAGTGCACTTCGCACTACGCTAGCTACGAGTAGCACTTCGCGAACTGCGTAGTACCCTGTTCGCACTGTGCAAGATGCTGTTTTCAATGATTGCACAGTGCGGACAAGCATCCGGCACTGTGCAATCATTGAAAACAGCATCCTGCACAGTGCGAGCTGTAGTTTTCTGCCGCTCGAGTAGATTTTTACTTGAGCGGCAGCTTTCTCAACGAGGACTGGTAGTTTCTCATTGCGAGCGGTCGCGAGCATACGCGACCTCTCGCAATGAGAAACCTGACCTCCCCGCGTTGAAAATCTCGCCGGGAGGTTTATTTTCCACGTTCGCGATCGGCAACTTGATGTTGCTGATCGCGAACGAGGAAAAATTCTCACCGAGATGTCATTTTGCTTGCTCGCGGTCGCCAACTTGACGTTGAGGACCGCGAGCAGGCAAAAAATGACCGCTGCACTACGATACGCTACGCTTCGCGTGTTTGCACTGTGCTACATGCAATTCGCGTAGTGTGAAGTAGTGCAAACTACGCGAGCGTGGCGTAGTGCTTTGCCCAGGGTTACTGATGACCTCACAGGCCTCAGGGCTGTGAGATTGTCAGCACGGCAAACACCCAGGGGAGCAACTTAACGCACGCAGTGAAAGTGAAGTCACATGTCCAGCAACAACAACGGTGTCGGTGTATGGGGAAAACAATGCTTACAAGGGGGATTTTTTTTTAATTAAAAACAAGATATGAGCGTTGCTATGATTCCTTTGTACAGTAGTTACTGAATGTAAAGGGGGCGGCGCCCAGCCACCCTTGGACAGAAACCGCCGCTGCTTGGCTCAGTACGAAGATGAAGAGGACCAGCGACACGTTGTGGCAAACGCCAGCCGCAGTCTCACGGACAACGAGAAAGCACACTTCCAGCCGGAGAAGGAGAGCCTGGCGGTTGTGTGGGAATGGGAGCACTTTCACATCTTTGTCTACGGGAAGCACTTTACACTGATCACCAACCACCAAGCCCTGATAACCATATTCGGACACCCCCGACCGAAGATGCCACCAAGGATTGAGCACTGGGGCATTCGCCTCCAAGAATACACCTACACGATCATCCACAAGCCAGGAAAAGCAGAAAACCAAGCATACTATATATCAAGACATCCCAAGGTCTCAACACGAACAAGGCATTCGCTGGCGGAAGAATACATCCACTTCTTCATCGATAAGGCGAGACGACCAGCTGTCCCGTAGGAAGCAATCACAGAAGCCACTGCAAAAGACGCCACGCTTCAAAACATCATTCACCGCATCCACACAAACTCATGGAGACACCTGGAAGAAACTCCAACTAACTAAAGCGTCAACGCACAGTAACTAGTGTCCTTCCGGCACATTAAAGATGATCTTACAATCAGCGATAACGGACTACTTCTAAGAGACAGAAGGATTGTCATCACACAGCAGTTACGTCGAGGAGTTGTCAACTTGGCACATGAGGGACACAGAGGCGTAGTAGAAGCGAAGAAAGCGCTACGGGAGCCTGTCTGGTTCCCATCCCTTGATCACATGGTAGAAACCATGCTTCAAGACTGCCCTCAATGCCAACTGGTAGGGCGAGAAGAACTGAGTCCCCGCTCCAGATGTCCGACCTCCCAGGCAGTGTATGGCAACAGGTGGCCATTGACTTCTTCAGGCCGTTGAAGCCCGGGAAATACATCATTGTCATCATGGATGAGTACTTCATATTCCCCATCGCGCAACAAGTATCATCAACAAGAGCCACCACCATCATACCGATTCTGGACGAAGCATTTGCTGCATGGGGAATCCCCACGGTAGTCAACACAGACAATGGCCCGCCATTCAATGGACACGACTTCACAGAATTTGCCAGACACCTCAATTTCAAGCACCAGAAGATCACCCCCATGTGGCCTCAAGCCCATGGGATTGTAGAGAGGTTTATGGCCACAATAAAGAAAACCATACATCAAGCAGAACTGGACCCCCAACTTGCACTCAATGAGGTGTTGCGAGCATATCGAACCACGCCGCACAGCACCACCAATAAATGCCCAGCCGCTCTGATGTTGGGAAGAACACTATGCACGAGAATACCTGTCACAGACACCATTGTGCATTCCAGCTCCCAACCCCATGATCACGTGACATTGGCAGAAGTTGATAAAGCCAAGAAAGCGAAGATTAAAGAATATGCGTATGAACGCCGCAACGCTAGAGCATCCAACATCCAAGAAGGGGATTGGGTGCTGGCCAGACAAGAACAGAAGGCAAAGACGGACAGTCGATACCGTGCCCCTTTGAGTGACGAGTCAGAAAGGAACCATGGTCACAGCCGCATCTGAGAGCAAGAGAATCACACGAAATTTGTCGCACTTCAAGAAGTGCAACCCAGCAGCCTATACCCAAGCAGCAGAGTCAGAACAGGACATAGATGACTCAAGTAAAGAAATTGAGGCCCAGAATGATTTGAGACAGTACAAAGCTCAAGAGGGTCAAGAGAACTGCCCCTTCCACGCAGGCTGCAGAGGATCATTTGGAGACCCACCCGACTCATCAAAGAACTATAACTGAGTGACCATTGGACTTTAAGAAGGTGGAAGTTGTGATATCGTCATACCTGGCTCCGGTGCACGGCGTTAGGACCAGGTAGGACGAGATGCTACGGGGGAGGAGGGGGAGAGGAGGAAGTGGAAGGGCAGAGCGCGAGGGAAGCGTGCGCACTTGAAAGGAGATAATAAAAAGAACGGTTGTGCATATACTCATTCCTTGTCTTGTTACCGAGACACAACACAGGGCTGAACAATGTTTCCATTCTCTGGCTGCCACTGTTCTCCCCGGGTGAGATTCTGCCTGGCAGCAGTCAATTTAATGTTTTTCTTACCTGGGCTGGAGAACACAAAACACACGGTGTCTCAGAGTCCCAACATGCAGTGTACTAAAATGTCAGCCATGATTTAGAGCCTCACTACAAGTCGGGTCTGTGCGGACGCGATTTCATGGCTTACTGCCTGCCACACCCCTTTCCAACTCGTCATAGGGTAGTGGGTCAAACCCTACACCATGTAATGAGTTGGGAAAGGGTGTGGTGACAATGCTCTCCACTTCCTGATTGGCGTGGAAGCTTAGCAGTACCGGGCTGGTATCAAAAACGCCCGGGGCTAACTTTACCTCCACGCCATCAGGGGGTGGAGACTGGGCCTTGATGTTAGGTCTTTGCCAAGCTGATGACTAACACTGGGCGTAGTTCGTGAAGTAGCGCTACGCGTAGCTACGCAAAGTGCACTTCGCACTACGCTAGCTACGAGTAGCACTTCGCGAACTGCGTAGTACCCTGTTCGCACTGTGCAAGATGCTGTTTTCAATGATTGCACAGTGCGGACAAGCATCCGGCACTGTGCAATCATTGAAAACAGCATCCTGCACAGTGCGAGCTGTAGTTTTCTGCCGCTCGAGTAGATTTTTACTTGAGCGGCAGCTTTCTCAACGAGGACTGGTAGTTTCTCATTGCGAGCGGTCGCGAGCATACGCGACCTCTCGCAATGAGAAACCTGACCTCCCCGCGTTGAAAATCTCGCCGGGAGGTTTATTTTCCACGTTCGCGATCGGCAACTTGATGTTGCTGATCGCGAACGAGGAAAAATTCTCACCGAGATGTCATTTTGCTTGCTCGCGGTCGCCAACTTGACGTTGAGGACCGCGAGCAGGCAAAAAATGACCGCTGCACTACGATACGCTACGCTTCGCGTGTTTGCACTGTGCTACATGCAATTCGCGTAGTGTGAAGTAGTGCAAACTACGCGAGCGTGGCGTAGTGCTTTGCCCAGGGTTACTGATGACCTCACAGGCCTCAGGGCTGTGAGATTGTCAGCACAGCAAACACCCAGGGGAGCAACTTAACGCACGCAGTGAAAGTGAAGTCACATGTCCAGCAACAACACCGGTGTCGGTGTATGGGGAAAACAATGCTTACAAGGGGGATTTTTTTTTTATTACTAACAAGATATGAGCGTTGCTATGATTCCTTTGTACAGTAGTTACTGAATGTAAAGGGGGCGGCGCCCAGCCACCCTTGGACAGAAACCGCTGCTGCTTGGCTCAGTACGAAGATGAAGAGGACCAGCGACACGTTGTGGCAAACGCCAGCCGCAGTCTCACGGACAACGAGAAAGCACACTCCCAGCCGGAGAAGGAGAGCCTGGCGGTTGTGTGGGGATGGGAGCACTTTCACATCTTTGTCTACGGAAAGCACTTCACACTGATCACCAACCACAAAGCCCTGATAACCATATAAGGACACCCCCGACCGAAGATGCCACCAAGGATTGAGCAGTGGGGCATTCGCCTCCAAGAATACACCTACACGATCATCCACAAGCCAGGAAAAGCAGAAAACCCAGCATACTATACATCAAGACATCCCAAGGCCTCAACACGAACAAGGCACTCGCTGGCAGAAGAATACATCCACTTCGTCATCGATCAGGCGAGACAACCAGCTGTCCCGTAGGAAGCAATCACAGAAGCCACTGCAAAAGACGCCACGCTTCAAAACATCATTCACCGCATCCACACAAACTCATGGAGACACCTGGAAGAAACGCCAACTAACTAAAGCGTCAACGCACAGGAACTAGTGTCCTTCCGGCACATTAAAGATGATCTTACAATCAGCGATAACGGACTACTTCTAAGAGACAGAAGGATTGTCATCCCACAGCAGTTACGTCGAGGAGTTGTCAACTTGGCACATGAGGGACACAGAGGCGTAGTAGCAGCGAAGAAAGCGCTACGGGAGCCTGTCTGGTTCCCATCCCTTGATCACATGGTAGAAACCATGCTTCAAGACTGCCCTCAATGCCAACTGGTAGGGCGAGAAGAACTGAGTCCCCGCTCCAGATGTCTGACCTCCCAGACAGTGTATGGCAACAGGTGGCCATTGTCTTCTTCAGGCCGTTGAAGCCCGGGAAATACATCATTGTCATCATGGATGAGTACTTCAGATTCCCAATTGCGCAACAAGTATCATCAACAAGAGCCACCACCATCATACCGATTCTGGATGAAGCATTTGTTGCATGGGGAATCCCCACGGTAGTCAACACAGACAATGGCCCGCCATTCAATGGACACGACTTCACAGAATTTGCCAGACACCTCAGTTTCAAGCACCAGAAGATCACCCCCATGTGGCCTCAAGCCCATGCGATTGTAGAGCGGTTTATGGCCACAATAAAGAAAACCATACAACAAGCAGAACTGGACCCCCAACTTGCACTCAATGAGGTGTTGCGAGCATATCGAACCACGCCACACAGCACCACCAATAAATGCCCAGCCGCTCTGATGTTGGGAAGAACACTATGCAGGAGAATACCTGTCACAGACACCATTGTGCATTCCAGCTCCCAACCCCATGATCACGTGACATTGGCAGAAGTTGATAAAGCCAAGAAAGTGAAGATTAAAGAATATGCGTATGAACGCCGCAACGCTAGAGCATCCAACATCCAAGAAGGGGATTGGGTGCTGGCCAGACAAGAACAGAAGGCAAAGACGGACAGTCGATTCCGTGCCCCGCCCCTTTCAGTGACAAGTCAGAAAGGAACCATGGTCACAGCCGCATCTGAGAGCAAGAGAATCACACGAAATTTGTCGCACTTCAAGAAGTGCAACCCAGCAGCCTATACCCAAGCAGCAGAGTCAGAACAGGACATAGATGACTCAAGTCAAGAAATTGAGACCCAGAATGATTTGAGACAGTACAAAGCTCAAGAGGGTCAAGAGAACTGCCCCTTCCACGCAGGCTGCAGAGGATCATTTGGAGACCCACCCGACTCATCAAAGAACTATAACTGAGTTACCATTGGACTTTAAGAAGGTGGAAGTTGTGATATCGTCATACCTGGCTCCGGCGCGCGACGTTAGGACCAGGTAGGACGAGATGCTACGGGGGAGGAGGGGGAGAGGAGGAAGTGGAAGGGCGGAGCGCGAGGGAAGCGTGCGCACTTGAAAGGAGATAATAAAGAGAACGGTTGTGCATATACTCATGCCTTGTCTTGTTACCGAGACACAACACAGGGCTGAACAATGTTTCCATTCTCTGGCTGCCACTGTTCTCCCCGAGTGAGATTCTGCTTTGCCTTGGCATGCAGGATGTGGACTACACCTTGGGTTTTCCTGAAACGTTCTTTCACTGTTTTGGTCTTTTTGTACTCTGTTCACCTCTGGCCCAGTGAACCTCCTTGGATTTTTTAGGGGGTCTCAGGGAAGGGCATTGAGGCCTTTACTGTTCCTTTGCACGCCATTTGCAGAGTGTTATTTGCCTCCTGTAGAATTTCATTTGGCTTCAGGTATCTTCCTCTAGTCTTTTTGGTACCTTCAAATCCACGCAGTACAGTTGCCTGCTCTGGTGGTTCCTCCCTCTGTGTCAGACGCACTATTTTGTCATTTACCGAACATTAATTAAATGTACTATTGAGTATTTGTACCAAATAGTGATTACTTGGGATTCGCTTACCTAAAATAACGAATCATAAAAAGCGAATCCTTGTGGAGAAATTTGTTGCAAATAATGTGCAGCTATGAACAAAAGCTTCCCTAACTATTCCTGAAGCATCTAAAAGGCGCATCTGAAGACAGATCAAAGAGAGAATTAACGGAGATGGGGTTACTACATGCATTGTGGAGGAGATGGAATCATTGGTATGACCTTTCCTCCAGAACTAAGGCGAAGCTGACAAGTTGGAGGAAGGAATATGCTTGGAACTGGAGGGGGCCTATTAACACAGCCACCACCCACAACTTTGGATGAGGCCTTGAAAGTCCCCTATCAACAGAGGCTATATATGAACTAATTAATACAGAAATGTCAGAACCTTAATAGTCAAACCCAGGTTAGTGTAGAAATATATAAAATAAATATTAACAATAAGTAACTTTATTAGAAGTTTAACATGATATTTCAGTAACTTGTTTTTATTTCCCAAATGATATTTTTCAATGAAAATACCATATGTTTTAGCTTCTAGGTAGAAATGCTGTATTGGATTCATAGTCCATTACAAGTCTTGTAACTTCTTAAGTTCAACAGTAACTGCCATTTCAATTAATGGTTGGAGAAGAAGAATGTGTAAAATACAAAATAACCCATCCATTTCTTCTTCCATATTCATGTAAAAAAATGAAAAATATGTAACATTCATTTATCACACTATTACTTGCACATATGTCCATAAAGCATATAATACAAAGTACAATTTTTAGCATCTCATATTACATAATATCCCTGCAGATATAGAATCAAACATTTCAGAGGGCCAACAGGAACAGAATCTCTCTGAGGTATAGGATCATAGAACTACCATCAATGATCTGCCTACAGCAATGGACATTACAAGTCCTCTTACATTTTCTAAAACAAAAGTGCGTACACACCATAGAACTTTTACATCAAGGGACTTGGGGCCTCATTTACAAGCGAGCTGCGCTGCTATTGCGTCATAATATTTAACGCGGCGCAGGCCGTATGCCATATTTACAATGTGACACATGTGTGCACGTGTCACTTATAGTAGCCCAGCATCGGAATGTAGCTGCAACCAAAATAAAATATGCAAGGTAGGCGATCCCACATTAAAATTTGCGTAAAATAGACAATGTCATGTTTATGGGTTTTTGGGAAAATAAAGCATCGTCAGCAAGCAGCGCACTCAGGCTAAAATACGTCACAATGCCTGTGCGTCGGTATCATAGGTGCAGGAAATGATTCATTGGCTGTGGTATAGAAAGAAAAGCCAGACAGAACAGTGTGGCAATTTCAACTACTACATGAAGGTGCTTATTTTGCAGCAGGGAGCTGCTTAAAGACCACCACCTCTCCGCCACCCCCCTCACCACCACAAAGGCAGCTCATGAGAAGGGAGCGCGTTTATTGGCAGCAGACTACCCTAATTGAACTCAGGGAGGAGAAGGCCATCTCCGACTACCGGCTCAGGAGGAAGTCCATGATCTAACTGCAACACGAGATAGCGCCAAGGCTCCTGTCACCAACTCCCAGGTCCACCAACATCCCTCCGTAGGTCAAGCTTAGGGCTGTCCTTCATATGTTGGCATCTGGCTCATTCTGGATTACGACAGCGAGAGTGGCTGGAATTTACCAGCTATCTTTCTTGGCCTTCCTACCCTCTGTCCTGGATGCCATCATCCGCCTAACACCACTGCCCCTCCTCTTCCCCTACACACAACTGTGGAGACCAAGTAAAGGTTCTATGCCATTGCTGGCTTCCCACATGTGTTGATTGCCATGGACTTCACACATGTGCCACTGGTTCCCCCTGCAGCAATATCCCATCTCTACAGGAACCAGAAGCACACGTACTCCAACAATGTCTAAGACAACGTGGATCATCGTAGATGATCACGAAGGGGCTGGCCAAATACACTGGGAGTGTGCATAATGCATAAATCGTCAGGCACTCCATCATCAACAAATGCTTCATAAATATTGAATGTGAGAATGGCCACTTGTAGGTAAGCAAAACTCAAGTGCCAAAAGACCCACTAACAGTCAGAAATGGATGACATAATACCCATCTTTGTGTCTGTTGGAGCTGATGGGGCCATAAGTATGAGGGGTGTGCCCTATAAATGTACCATGAATCATGACACGTGTCAAGCAAACCCCCAACTCACACATGTCAAGACACCTAAAGTCATCAACATAGAATAATATCCAACATGGTCAAGGCACCACAGTGTACTCAGGACACCAATTTCAACATAGAACCCCCACACCTATGAGAATAAATGCAAGGCATACAACTACACAATCCCATACAAGTTCTACTACTACACATGCATGCGAATGCAAAAATGGATTGCGGCTACTCATGTTGTACAGCGTCAGTGTGTCCTACATGAGCATGGTCCACACTGCAATATATATGTGTGAAGCAAAGTGCATTATGACAAATATGCCAAAATCACAGTGGAAGGCAGACAATGAATAGCATAACAATATGTGTGACATGTGTGAACTGCACCACAAACATGACCCAATATCACATTGGCAAGTAAGTGCACCATGAAAGGTCTGTGCCAAGATCATGTAGGCCACCAATGGCATCTGTGGTTTACCATGGACATATGCCTGTGTCAGTGTAGAGCATGTTGGCCATGTCACAACCTACCTAGGGAGGACCAACTAGGCTATTATCTGATCCCCAATCTGTCACTTCACACATGTAATGGCAACACGTAACATAGATTGGCCAGGACCATCTCCAAATAGCCATCATAGAAAGCTTCAGGATCAACATGTTAGTCAGGATGTAGAAGTGTGCAATGTCTCAGCCCATGGTAAGCATTTGCCATTGCACTGGGTAATAAAGGGGGCATGTGTACACCTTTGAGCAACTCTATGAGAAACACATGTTATGAAATGCCATTATAAATGTGTATGACCATTTAACTGCACATAACATGCATGGGTCTGAATGTATCTGTAACAGTGAGCAAAAGCATTGACAGTTTAATTCCAACTGACCAATTATATGGTCTCCTGTCATGGGTCATGACCCAATATTCACACCCCCAGACTGAGCCGGAGAGAAACACACCAGGCACTCTGCAAGATCCACAATATCATTAAGCGAACCTTTGGTCTGCTCAAGGCAAGGTTCCGATGTCTCAATATGTCAGGATGGAGATTGATGTACTCACTCACAATGGTGTGCAAGATGAGACTCGTCTGTGCCATTCTGTACAATATGTGTGCTGACGATTGTCCTGTGTGATGGAAACCAGCAACAGCAGGACCAAATGGAGGAGGAGGAGGATGGTGAAGACATCTAAAACTCAGTGACTGGCTATAGGCGACACACACATACTGCGCAACAGATGAATCAAATGTATAATGATGAAGCGATAACTACCATATCATGAATGTTCAACCTGCAAATAAACGTCTGAATCTAAACTTTGTCTTTGTGTTCATGTCACAGTCACAGTCCCAGTAGACATCTACTCACCAACTAGAAGTAGGCCTCAAAAGTTTACACTCATATCATCAGACCTGTTGAACACCATGGGCCCATGCTGCACTTCTATCAATTGCACATACACAGAAATGCTATGTGATACTGTGTACTGCATCAGAGGGGCAGGCCAGGCATGCCACATTTCCCTGTCCACGTTGAATGTTAGTCTCCACTTGCATTTAAGCAGTGCTGATCTAAACAGCCATCAACCTTGCTGTGTAGTACAGCAGCAAAGTGTACAACAGATGGCACTCAGTAACATTTCAAACACAATTCACCAACCACCAGACCTGCAAATATCTACAAAACATACTGAGTCTCAACATTGTGTCACCATGTAGATTGAGTGCATCTTTTAGTAACTCATCCTGTTGCAGATACCATTAGAAATAATGAGTGACAGTTGTCATGGACAAAGGTCGTGTGTCTTGCTAACATGTAAAAACTGTCACTTCGAAAGAGTGCATACAAGCATGTTTGACTTCACACATAACACAAGACATGTGAACTATTTACTACCACTATCAAAGGAGAGAGAGAGGACTAGGTAGCTAGTCTGTATCCCCGGGGTTTATATGTGAGACCAAAAATGACTAGCCTATTTGTGAATTTACATAGACTCAAGACTGTAAGGCAGGGTACAAACCATTTTGTTTGTTCATGAAGCCCTCACCCACCAACCTAGTTGGTGGCATGATTCATCATCGGGCCCACCCAGTGACACCGAGTGTGTAGCGGGTGTGCTTCGACGCCTGGATACAGCGGAGCAGGTATGTATCTGAGTGTGCAGTGTAGTGACATGAAGGTGACGATTTAAAAGCTATGCAGGGATCCCAGTACCCGAGGGTAAATTATATTTTAATAACTGGGTCACTGCTAGCATTAAAAAAGGCTGTTGGATGTTATAGTAATGTTAATTAGGGTTTCCTACATCCAGGTGTGGTCTACATGTTTCAGCCAGGCCTTTATGATTAAAACTGGCTTTCCTCAGGACCAAAGTGTGTAGGTGCAAATTACTTAGATTTAAGTGATTGTGTAATTTCGAGAAATGTGTAGCACTCGCTAAGGTGCTTTACATGTGAGAGGGGGATTCCCTCTTAGAGCATTAGTTGGCTTGTTGCCAAACATGCCCTATGGAGTAGTCCGGCAGAGGAATGGACTAATACTTTCGGTCAGTGTCTGCGTTGAGCCTCCAGTCGTCTCTGCGGCCTCCGAGACGACTGGAGGCTCAACGCAGACACTGACCGAAAGTATCGGTCCATTCCTCTGCCGGACTACTCCACACACATTGGTCCTGAGGAAAGCCAGTTTTAATCATAAAGGCCTGGCTGAAACATGTAGACCACACCTGGATGTAGGAAACCCTAATTAACATTCCTATAACATCCAACAGCCTTTTGTAATGCTAGCAGTGACCCAGTTATTTGCACCTACACACTTTGGTCCTGAGGAAAGCCAGTTTTAATCATAAAGGCCTGGCTGAAACATGTAGACCACACCTGGATGTAGGAAACCCTAATTAACATTCCTATAACATCCAACAGCCTTTTTTAATGCTGGGATCCCTGCATAGATTTTAAATCGTCACCTTCACGTCACTAGACTGCACACTCAGATACATACTGCTCCGCTGTATCCAGGCGTCGAAGCACACCCGGGACACACTCGGTGTCACTGGGTGGGCCCGATGATGAAGCATGCCACCAACTAGGTTGGTGGGTGAGGGCTTCATGAACAAATAACATGGTTTGTACCCTGCTTTACAGTCTTGAGTCTATGTAAATTCACAAATAGGCTAGTCCTTTTTGATCTCAGAACTATTTACTGCCGACATTGTCACATAAATCACATCACGCTACAGTAGAGACACATTTGCCATGCATCACTAGCAATGTTATGAGGAACAAAGGCCTGTAAACATAACATAATGAGCAGGTGACAATGTTCCTTCAGCAGCAGCATCACATTGAATAGGTAACGTGCAAACATCTGAACACTTGATTAATACAGAGATGTCAGGAAAGGGAATACCTGTTGATAAAGAAGGCAGATTAACCTGTATGTGCATACACACAAACTAAGTGGGCATTGTTAGATGAAATGCCAAACAGGGGTGTGAAACTTAAAAAAAATAACAAACATAGTGCTCGCGGTTCCGAAAGTGAAAGCGGAGCCGCACATGTAACGTATGAACACCAGTCTGCTCAACTCTACCCCTCTGCAGTTCCGCATTGCCCATGGGAGTCCTCTTTGCCTGCTTTTCTTGTCCTGGTGTGACCGGAGTCCCAGGACACCGTCGGACGCCATCCATCTTCGTCCCGCAGAACCAGCCAGCAGTCAGGGGGACTAAAAGGTCCCAGTGTGCAGTGTGTGCACACAGCTGCTGCCAGTGAGGGGGTGGCACCTGACATCACGCTAAAGCGCTGCCTCTCCCTCTGCGGCACAGGATACCAGTCTGCTCAACTCTACCCCTCTGCAGCTCCGCATTGCCCACGGGAGTCCTCTTTGCCTGCTTTTCTTGTCCTGGTGGGACCGGAGACCCAGGACACCGTCGGACGCCATCCATCTTTGTCCTGCAGTACAAGCCAGCAGTCAGGGGGACTACAGGTCCCAGTATGCAGTGCGTGCACACACAGCTGCTGCCAGTGAGGGGGAGGCGCCTGAAATTGCACTAAAGCGCTGCCTCTCCCCCTGTGGCGTGGGACGCGCGCGGGCCGTGCCCGGGCGAAGCCCGGACCATGGGTGGGCCCGTCCTTGCCCATCATTGCCAGGAAGAGGCAGGGCTAGGCCACCCCTCTTTCATCTATCATCTGGAGTTGGAGGAAGGCGAGGGTTAATCACGGACATAAGAGGTATTGTTTCCCTGCCCTCCATAACCGCATTCACACGTAGAGGAAATTTGGACTCTGCCCAAAATTGCGTATAGCAAAACTGTGAAGTTCATTTATACAGTAGGGTGTATCCTATTGTTATGGGGAAAAGAAAGAACATGGAAGGTGGAGGAAGGGGGGAGATGCTGGTAATGCTGGCAAGTCTCGCAAAGGGAAAAAGGTCAGAAGGATAACTAAGCATGCGGTCAGCAATTGCTTACTTGACCGAATAGATACACTAATTGAGGAATGCGAGGATATTCTAGTATCTGAGCCAAGTTTGCATTTAGACAGGGATCTGGCCCCCCCTAGCATAGCCCAATTGGGTAGAGAAAGCCCGCCTAAGTGTCCCGCTATTCCTGCTATGTTCCTTACGTATAAAAAAGGTTCGAAGGCCACGGGGCGAGAGAGGAGTGAGTCCAGTGAAGGCGAGCGTCTTGGCTGGTAGCATTGATAGTCCCCCACCAACTGACGGTAGCCACCCCCAAACTTATGAACCCACAGTATCCTGCTCAAATAGATATGCTTTATTATCAAACACCCAGGGGGAGAGTAATACACAGCTACCTGACCTACCATCAGAAATAACTGTAGAGCCAGCTACAAATCATACATCAGCTCTCCAGGACCTAGCTGAGGTGGTGTACTCACTTCGAGACAATTTAGGAACCCTGAGGATATTGATTGATAATCTAACATCCATGGTTAGGCTTATGTCAGACATTGGGTCCTGAAACCAAGATAGCGCAATCCTGAGAGATAATAACTCTGTTCCACCTAGTTAAAGCGCTGTCCAGGCAAAATTATCGGGTGCCACAGATGCTGGTGGACAACATAATGCTACTGCTCTGTACAGTGAGGTGACCAAAAAAACCATAGTACCATCTTTCACCTTAAATAAAATACCACCCGCCATACCAAACAGTCATAGACTCCTAACTGTGGAAACATCGAGAGAACACCCACTACCTAATAGGAGAAGGAATACTGGCCCAACTGCAAACCAACGGTACAATAACGGGGAAGGAAGGAGGGATCCGAATGCAGGTAAAGCATTTAATACCAATAAAATTTATATGGCGAATGTTCCTAAACTAGCTCCAAACAGTAGCTTAGAAAGCGCAGACTCTCTGACCAACAAAGCTATCCAGTGGATACGCCACGTTAGGGGATGTTGATCTGTGATCAGGGAAGACATCATAAAGGCGCGCAGGCTCACCTCCACCACTGAACGGTTTTGATTGCATTGAACTGACCCTTCAGAGGGAGGAGCTGGCTGAAAATCTGTTTGCCCTTGTGTTTAGAACATGCCCTCCTGCCCATTCTTCCATTCAGCTAAGGAGGCTCCTGCCAGGCAGCCAGGCCAACCAACACCCTGGGCAACTCATGGCTGGCACAATGGAAAGCTCCACGTTAGAATGCAACTACTGACTGATAGGAGAGCATGAGCCTTGTATTGCCAAAATTGGTGACCTAGTTGTTCCCAGGGATAGCCACCTACCCACAAATCCTATTAGCATACATAGAGTTGTAAAACCTACCAAAACAAGATCTTTGAATATTCCCTGTCTAGAGCACCAGCACCAGCCTAGTAATAACTTCCCGGGGCCCATAAACGATTTACTGCACACTCGCTATACTCCCATAAGGGGCTCATTAATGTCATGGAATATCGCTGGTTTGAGTTCAAAATTTACAACCCCTGAATGGCTTACTTTTGTCAATGGTTTTGATATATGTCTTTTCCAAGAGACATGGCTTATGACACCGCAGTTCTGTGCAGGTTATGTAAACTTTCACGTTGCCGCAACAAAAGGAGTAAATGGTCGACCGGCAGGCGGTCTAACCATATGGATCCGTCAAGAATTAGGTCAAAGCATTAGGGAACTTCCATCCATGAGCAACGATATTCAGGTGCTAAGAGTAAACCTAGGCCCCCTATTGAACGTTGACATCTATAAAGTCAATGCGAGAGGAACCCGAGGGGTTAAGTCCCAAGTTTTAGCGGCTTTGGATAACCTCCTCGAACTTTACTTAATGGACACCAACGTTATTATTGCAGGTGATCTAAATGCAACTTTTGAACCGCTCGCTATCCCAGATTGGCACCTTACTGATGAAGAAGACGCCTAGTGGGGAGTTCCGAAACTGGAACTCGACCCAGTGAAAAAATGGACGGAGGTGGTTATCCAGATTAATTCTATTTGTTTAGAAAAGGGGCTACGGGCATTAAATGGCAGGATGCCCCAAGATAGACTTGGGGCTAACACATTTAATAACGGGTACAGCAAGAGTAGGATAGATTATATCCTCTTGAGTGTGAAATTTTGGCACACAATTGATGACATGGCTGTAAGGGATCGCCCCGAAAGTGATCATAATCCCTTGTGTGTTACCCATGGATGGTGGAAGCACAAGGCACCACATGGTGGGGAGATTGATTTACATTCTCAGGATGTAGTCCCCACCAATGCTTTAAGACGGCTTAAATAGTCACAAATAATTGAAAATCCTGAGTCCTTGGGCAGCATCAACAAAGATGTCGACAGCTCTATAATAGAGTTAGAGCATATCCTATCCTCTAACGGAAAATTGGAGCTCCTCACACAGTCACACGATAGATTTTTTACACGTATGAGATCCCATTTTGTTAAGCGCTGCAGACCAAAGAAACAAGTAGACCTGAAACCCTGCCGCTGGTACAATAAAGAATGCAGGCAGGCAAGAGTTTTCCTTGGGAATGCGATCAAGGGTGGAGAACCGGCTATCATACATGCAGCTAGGCAGGAATACAAAAGAT
Source organism: Triturus cristatus (assembly GCF_964204655.1). NCBI lineage: Eukaryota > Metazoa > Chordata > Amphibia > Caudata > Salamandridae > Triturus > Triturus cristatus. Next base: position 22,385,636 of record NC_140584.1, read on the forward strand.
CCATGCATAAAGCTAAACGCTCACGGGATGAGCAAAGATGGCAGGAGCTTAAAGAAGCTAGCCCTCAGAACAACAGTAAACTATTTTGGAGCATCATAAAATGGGGCAGAGGGGGCCAACCTGAACAACCACAAAACCATGTACAGCAGGAATATTGGGTCAACCATTTCAAACCACAATATGCTCGTAGTTCAAACGAGAAATATGGATGACCCTAGTTATGCGTTTTATGCAGATGAGGCTTTTAATTCTAATTATGTTGTACTAGCTCTTGGAGGCAGAGGCAGAGCTCCGGCACCTGATGGTTTTCCTGCTGACGTGTTCCTCTATGACAAACAAAGATGGGGCAGATATATTCTGCTGGTAGCTAATGCAGTGGCCCAGGGTGCCCCCATACTGGATTCCTGGAAAGGGGCAGAAATAATCCCTATATACAAAAAAAGGAGACAAATCTCTTCCGGGGAATCATAGATCTATTAGCCTGATAGACACGATGCAAAAGATAGTGGGCAGGCTGATCCTGAACAAAATCCAAGGTTGGATCGAAGACCGTAGCATACAATCCCCCTTGCAAGCAGGCTTTCGGGCGTATACTAGTACCATCGACCAGGTGTTTCGTTTCATCCTTCTACACTGGAACATAGTGACCTTGGGCAAAGGCAGTTTGTATGCTGCCTTTGTCGATTTAAGGTCAGCATTTGACCTTGTTCCCCGCTCCAGTTTGTGGGCGACGCTGAAAGAACTAGGTCTCCCCAATGAGCTTCTAACGCTTATAATGAGGCTACATGAGGGTAATTATGCCAGAATTCGATGGGGCACACAGGGCATGGTCACTAGCCCGTTTCCAGTTGAAAGAGGGGTGCGCCAAGGCTGTGCTATGGCACCCACGTAATTTTCTTTGCATATTAATGGCATAGTTGACTGCATGTTGCCAGTGAACACGGACGCCCCTTCTCTAGCAGGTGTAAAAATCCTGATTTTAATGTTCGCGGATGGCACACTAATAATTTCAAAGACTCCAAGTGGCCTCCAGCCAGCTTTGGTAATTTTTGAAGAATTTTGCTCCACTCGAGGTCTTGAAGTTAATGTGTCAAAAACAAAATTTATGGTTTTTAATCCACAAAGAACCTTTAAAAGTAGTATTTTAATAAATAATCGACCATTAGAACAAGTTAGAGCATTTACATACTTGGGGGTGAATATACAGAGCGATCTAAAGTGGAACTATCAAACTGACATAGCCACACTAAAGCACCGGCAACTTTCAGGAGCGTTAAGTACTGAGCATAAAAAGTCGCTTACTAAACCAATCAGACCTGTGCTCCAAGTCTACGACATGAAAGTGGTCAGCTCAGCCCTTTATGGTGTAGAACTATGGGGGTTTGAGAATATGTCTAATTTAAGTACTTCAGAAAATAAGTTTCTGCGTAGTATCACCAATCTCCCCCAAAGTACTCCATTACGCCTGTTACTATATGATCTTGGCAGAAAATCTATATCTGGTGTTGTCAAACTGCGTCCAGTGTTATACTAGCGCAGGCTGTGGACAACACTAGAATTGTTATCGTATTCAGCTAGCTTTTTGGATGTAATAAAATCCGATATCTTCCACAAAATTGGCTGGCTACGGGGAGTTAGAAATGTTCTAGTGGGCATTGGCATGAAAGTGTTTTGGGAGAACCTAACAAAGGCCTGCTTTCCTTCAAAAAAGATCCTAAAAGAAAAGTATTGGGAGATGGTTACTTATAATGCTTTGAGAGATACTGATTCTGCTTCTCTGACAGGAATGTTTTGGAAATTCAAACATAGTCTAAGCCTCGAAACATACTGGGACACTCTTACCAAACCACTGGACAGGAAACTGTATTTTCAGCTGAGGGCAGGTTCACTGCCCCTAAGATCTTTTACTTCTAGGTGGTCTTCTTCAAGGACATCGAGGGGTGTGCATTGTTGGACACAGTGATTCTGCCCCGAGACATCATTAGCTATGTAATGTATGTCTTGCTCACTCACAAACTGCATTGCAGATGAGGGCCTTCTTCACATTGCTTTCTGTGCTGGCATTATGCATGTGCATGAGATGGCCAGGTACTGTGTCCATCCTCATACCTGCATGCATTTAGGTACGATTGTCTTATGTTAATGTACTACGGGTCAGGCTGTATGGCCTCTGCTAAACATATCTGAATAGCTGTGCTAAGTTTGTGCATGATCCTGTACTGAGACCCAGTGGTACATAACCCAGTGTTACTGATATTTCCTCCTCTTGTCTCCCATGCCTGCAGCTTAAAGTCCACCAGCGTAAGGCCTTATGGAGGGCCATTGCACACAATGTGTGGGCTCTGGGTGTCTCCAACCGATGGCACACACACTGTCATAAGAGGTAGGATGACATCTGCCGGCTGAGCAAAAACGTGGCAGAGATGATGCTGGGACTGCTCCCTTGGACTGGCAGGTTGGCGCGCAGGAGCATGACACCACTAATGGTCCGCATCTTGGCAGTGACACAGCCAGAGCCGGATGGACGTTTGAGAGCCCATCAGCAGCAAGTTGGGGGTGAGTATTCTGCAAAGTGTGACTTTGGTTGCGAGTGACTGCATGTATCCCAACCCTGAGCCAGTGCGGAGCTCTGTGATGTTTCTAGTGTGATACTATGGCTTGTAAATGGCCTCTGTGTTGAGTGCAGCTGTCATGCATTTACGCTACATGTACTTTCTCATGTGTTTAATGTAATGGCCCTTGACATTGCATGCTGAGATGTGGCCTTATGGCAAATTGGCAAATTGTTCTTTTTGCATGGGGCCTTATGGCATCTGAATGAATGAATGAATGAATGAATGAATGAATGAATGAATGGATGAATGAATGAATGAATGAATGAAAATAGATTTATAGAGCGCAACTCAGCCCCCTGGGCATCAAGGCGCCTAACCAAAAAACTAGGTAGATAAGATAAGCTTGCTTACTGGTAGGCCTTGATAAAACACCATGTTTTAAGCGCTTTTTTAAACTGGACTAATGATGGTTGGACCTTAATTTCTACAGGAAGGGCATCCCAAAGACGGGGGCCAGATTGGAAAAAGCTCTACTACCCCATCGGACTTTCTTTACCCGAAGAACTACCAGAAGATTCTTCTCAGAAGAACGCAAGCTCCTACTGGGAGTATATAAGGTTAACAAAGAGCCTAATGCAGTAGAAGGACCAGAGGATAGGGCTCCAAACACTAAGCACAAGAGTTTAAACACAATCCTCTGCTGGATTGGAAGCCAATGCAAACCCTTACTAACCAAGGTAGCCGAGGACAAAAAGGGTGCAGCGACCACAAATCTTGCTGCAGCATTCTGCACTACCTGGAGGCGAGAGATGAGACCCTTGTTAATATCAGCATATAGTGCATTACAGTAGTCCAATCTTGAACCTACTAAAGCAACTACCGTTTGCTTACGTGCCTGAGGGGAGAGGTAATGGGCAATTCTCCTCAGAATCTTAATAACCCCCCAGCAGGTGGCCACCGTTCTATTAATTTGTAGAGTCATATTCAATGAGGTGTCAAATATAACGCCGAGATTCCTAGCCGAACAAGATGGTATAGGGCAGGTTCCCAAAGATGGAGGCCACCACTCATTAGACCAGATATCCTGATTATTACCAAAAATCAGTATCTCTGTTTTTTCACTGTTCAGCTTCAGGGAGTTTTGAATCATCTATTCTGAAACTGCTTGCATGCAGTTCCTGAAGCTGAGCGCGGAGGTACAGGCCGAATGAGCTAAGGATACCATAATTTGGGTATCATCGGCGTATGACACCACCTCCAACCCCATAGACTTCACCAACCTGGCAAGAGGGGCCACATAGATGTTGAAAAGGGTCGGACTCAAGGCCGACCCCTGTGGCACCCCACATTGCAGGGATTTAGCAGGGGAGAGGAACTCTCCAAGTTTGACCCTCTGTTCTCTTAATTCTAAGAAAGAGGACAGAAGGCTCAGGGCCGGACCCGCTACTCCTGCCTCCCTTAGACGAGATGTTAAAGTTGAGGGAGACAGGGTATCAAAAGCTGCCGTAAGATCCAAAAGGATCAAAAGAGTAGTCTGGCCTTGGTCCACCTTCAGCCGGATGTTATTCACCACAATAGTAAGTGCCGACTCCGTACTATGACATTTTCTGAAGCCATGCTGGGAATTATCCAGATAGCCAGAAGAGTCCAGTAAAGCCGACAGATGGAAATTGAAGTGGGATTCCAACAATTTGGATGGGGCGGGTAGCAAGGATATCGGACGGAAATTTTTCAATATTTCTGGATCTAGGGTGGGCTTCTTAAGCAAGGGCCTCACTATCGCCTTTTTCCAGGCTACTGGAAACGTCCCCTGTGTCATGGCATTGTTCATCACCTCCAACAAAGGAGGTAATAACATATCCTGACATGATTTCAGCACCTTCAGAGGACAAGGGTTAAGAGGAGAGGCTGATTTTGTCTTTTTCAACAAAAGCTCCAACTCTTCACGGGACAGCGGAGGGAAATGAGTAAAGGTCTTAAAAGGATCTCTATTCCACGCCTCCATTTTTTCCAGGGCCGAGGAAGAATGAGTTCCCAAAGTACTCCTCTGTGATTCCAGGGCAAGATAGATTTCCTCGATTTTTTTATGAAAGAACTCTGAAATTTTATTACATAGCTCTTGTGACCCTACCACAGGATCAGGCACCTGAAGAGAGCAAAGGGAATCCACGATCTTAAAAAGTTCATTAGATGACGACAGGGATGAGGTGAGGTTAGAAAAAAACACCTGCTTTTCCTTGATCACCCTGGCCTTATAATCTCGCAACAGATGTTTATATGTCTCTCTTTCCCTAGGGTCCCAGAATTGCCGCCATTTTCTTTCCTGTCGCCTAACGCCCTGCCTCAGGAGCCTTAATGGCTCAGAGAACCACGGAGAAGAAGGTTTCCGTCTTGCCACATATCGAAGGGAAGCAGGAGCTAACACATCTACCGCTCTAGAGATAGAATTAACGAGCTGCTGTGCAGCCTCATCTACTTCCTTATTTGCAAAATGTGAAATAGCCCCAATGAAAGGAATAAGAGATTCATTGGTAATGTTCTTATAGCATCTTTTAGGTATTCTATTAATGGGGCTCAATTTAGGCACCTCTCCAAGGGGGACTGCTAATTCTAAAGGCACTGCCAAATGGTCAGACCAAATCAGTCGTACAGGGGAACCAACTGACAACCTCGAATCGTTAGAGAACACCCCATCTAAGATATGTCCCGCTCGATGGGTTGAACTGCATACCAATTGGCTGAAACCACATGCGTCAAGCGAGTCAACCAAGGAGAGTGTGTCATTGGAACCCACATCATCTAAATGAAAATTTAGATTTCCAAGAATGGTCAGATGAGACTTACCAAAGTAAGGTTCCAAAATTCTAAGCAGCTCACAAGTAAAAGTAGATCTAGGGCCAGGTGGTCTGTAAATAAGAACGCCTGTAAATGATACAGACGGGGAGCAACAAATACAGAAATACAAGGCCTCGAAAGAGTCAGACGACTGAGACAAAGCTTTGATACTACAGGCCAAAGAGATTTCATATAGAATAGCCAAACCACCACCCCTGCATCTTGTTCTATCGAGTCTCTGCAGGGCATAGCCATCAGGGATAGCCATCCGTAAATCATGACCCGCAGAGTCCGACGCCCAGGTTTCAGTAACAAAAACCCAAGAGGGTTTCCTCGCGGTCACAAACTCATGAAAGGCCACATTGTTTTTAATGAGAGACCTAGCATTCACGAGGAAGCCCTTTCTGAGTTGAGAATCATTCCCTCGGGTGATAGGCACATAATTCAGCCCAATATTAGAGCACGAAGGCGATAAAGTACTATTACAGGTGTGACATACTACAGAACATAAGAGGCCCTCAGGCGAAAACCTATGGTGGCATACTAAGGGGGAGGGCTTAAGAGCAATCAGCTCCTGCATGGAATATGAGCAGACGACCCGCGGCAATGGAAATCTATCCTTAATGGCCAACCCGTCCCGCAGCGCGTCCTCAGCGCAGACGGGCTGAACTCAGGCGTAACTCTGGCGGAAATCCGGCGATTCCGCTGCGCGAGTCCGCTGCGCGTCCGCATGACCCCCTTATGAGGCCGTCTAGTGTCCTTGTGACGACTAGAACGTCAGCTGCCCAAAATGGCGCCGCCAGGCGTCCAAAGTACAACCAATGTGGCTGACAGGCTCCGAATTATCTAGGGAAAGGATCCGCCCAATAGCGGTGCGATATGCGTTTTATCGTGCAGGTGAGAGGCCAACTAAAAAGCTTACAATAAAAGCAAGGGATAATAAAGCAACTTTTAAACAAAAAGCAAAACGGGCAGTTTTAAAAAGACAAGTAGTACGCAAGCAAGCGCTCTGCACGCTCTTACCCAGTAAGGCAGTCCACCTGATTTACCCCCCTTATGAAGCCGTCTAGCGTCCTTGTGACGACTAGAACGTCAGCTGCCCAAAATGGCGCCGCCAGGCATCCAAAGTACAACCAATGTGGCCGACAGGCTCCGAATTATCTAGGAGAAGGATCCGCCCAACAGCGGTGCGATATGCGTTTTATCGTGCAGGTGAGAGGCCAACTAAAAAGCTTACAATAAAAGCAAGGGATAATAAAGCAACTTTTAAACAAAAAGCAAAACGGGCAGTTTTAAAAAGACAAGTAGTACGCAAGCAAGTGCTCTGCACGCTCTTACCCAGTAAGGCAGTCCACCTGATTTACCCCCCTTATGAAGCCGTCTAGCATCCTTGTGACGACTAGAACGTCAGCTGCCCAAAATGGCGCCGCCAGGCGTCCAAAGTACAACCAATGTGGCTGACAGGCTCCGAATTATCTAGGGAAAGGATCCGCCCAACAGCGGTGCGATATGCGTTTTATCGTGCAGGTGAGAGGCCAACTAAAAAGCTTACAATAAAAGCAAGGGATAATAAAGCAACTTTTAAACAAAAAGCAAAACGGGCAGTTTTAAAAAGACAAGTAGTACGCAAGCAAGCGCTCTGCACGCTCTTACCCAGTAAGGCAGTCCACCTGATTTACCCCCCTTATGAAGCCGTCTAGCGTCCTTGTGACGACTAGAACGTCAGCTGCCCAAAATGGCGCCGCCAGGCGTCCAAAGTACAACCAATGTGGCCGACAGGCTCCGAATTATCTAGGGAAAGGATCCGCCCAACAGCGGTGCGATATGCGTTTTATCGTGCAGGTGAGAGGCCAACTAAAAAGCTCACAATAAAAGCAAGGGATAATAAAGCAACTTTTAAACAAAAAGCAAAACGGGCAGTTTTAAAAAGACAAGTAGTACGCAAGCAAGCGCTCTGCACGCTCTTACCCAGTCTGCTGCATTAGGGGAGTCATGGACATCACTGGGCCATTGCATAAGGACATTTTGGAGTCTGTATCTGTGTTGTCCCCTTGAAGTGACTCCATATGTGTCTGTGACATGTTGAGATATACATCTTTTTCACCTACAGGCACCTAGGTATGCTTACAGGAATCTGTATGTCAGGTTACATGGAGGCACAGGCGAGCTATTTAGCTGTGTGAACATCACATGGGTCATTAATGCCAAGTATGCATGTTATGATGCATCTTTTGATTTTGGCATTAAGGTTGCACATGCAGACTGCACAGGGGTGTGTGCAACATGGGGGTATTATCATCTTGTTTTGTGCTTTGTTTGCATATGATGTTTGTGAGTATGGCACTAAACTGGACCTACGTCTCTGTCTCTTGCAGCATCTACCGAGGGCACAGAAGGACAAGGGATGGACACTAGTGGTGAAGCTTTGGGCACAACTGCTACACATGATCTCACTGACACTGATGTGACCAGCGCCTCGGAGGAGGACAGGAGTGCCCTTGAAGAATCACGCCTAGAAACAACAACGTCAGCGTCATCTGACCACAGCAGTGACTCCTCCATGTTGGCGGGAACAGAGAGTGGGAAATCTGCCTCTTCTTCCACCACACATCGTCCAGTGCCCACCCTCCCAGCTACTTCCACTAGTGCAGCACGTGCCCGCAGCAGTAAGAAGGGAAGAGTGTCCTTCCCCCCCAAACACCGCTGCCCCTGTCTCCCCTGCTGCCCTCAGTGTTGAGGCTACGGACCTTATGTGCCAGCTGTGTGTGGTTCAGACTACTCTCCTGAATGCCTTCCAGGACCATGACAAGAAGTTGGCACAGGTAGTTGCCTTCATGGAAGGCATTCATTCTGACATGGGTGGGCTACACAAAACTGTCCAGCCTTTGCCCTCCACGGTGACGGCAGCCATTCAGCTGTCACTGGCTCAGAGTCGAGCTCCAGTCCCTTTGGCAACCCCCCTGCCAGTGGCAACATCCGACGAGAATGACCACACACCACAGCCCTCAGGCTCCAGGTACTCCACACGCAGCACACAACAGCAGCACCCCAAGCAGCCCAGAGAGCAGACACCATCCCCCAAACAAAAAAATGTCACACAGGAGCGCAAAGGCAAAAGCCCTTCAGGTGACACTCAAGGGCATCATGCCAAGAAGCAGGTCTCAGGCTCACATGCCTCAAAATCAGCCCCATCCAAGGACACACCCGTCCCAAAAGGGGATCCCAAAGACAGACAAACAGTTGCCATGCCTGCTGTGAAGCTGGTGCCTGCAAAGAATCGGGCACTAAAAGCCCTCTAAGGCAGATTCACCCACAACCTCAACTCTCACCCCCACCCCTGTGAAGCTGGGAGAGGAGGGCACTGTGGGAGGTTCACCTGGTCAACAGGGAATGGAGGGAAAAAGGCAAGGCCAGGCCAAGCGTACCGCCATATCTAGCAGATCCCCAGAGGGAGGGCCACCACCTGCACCTGATACACATGTGGTGGAGAGTGTGCCTGTTGTGCCCGCCCCACTTCCCACTCTGGCCAAGATTGTTCTGGGCTATTGAATCCCCAAGAAGTGGAGAGGCAGCCCTCCACATTCACCCTCACACACTGTGTCTCACGGCAGCATGTCTCCGCCTTCACGTGCCACCACGCCACCCGTTTCAAGCAGGCCTCCGGCTCCCAAAGCCACTGATGCCTCTACCCCAGCTGGTCCTCTCTCTCCCAGGTCCAGTCCTCCAACTGGCCCTGACAATCAGCCACCTCCCAGTTCGACTGACAGCCAAGTCTGAGGCAAAGCCCCCCTCTCAAACCTATCTCTCCCACAGCGGTGCCTGGATTGCCCATAGTTATCGCCCTCGCTGTGTTGCTTCCCATGGCAGTGTACGGTGTCACCTATTACCTGTGCAGGTTCTCTTGCACACGTGTCCCTCCTTTGAACTATGGGCTGGCCACTGGCCTTGCTATTTGTAAGTTTGAATGCCCATTCCCTGTGCAGGTTCTCATGCACACATGTCCCTCCTTTGACCCATGGACTGGTCACTGGCCTTGCTGTTTGTAACTGTGGTTGCCCATTCCCTGTGCAGGTTCTCATGCACACATGTCCCTCTTCTGAAGTATGGACTGGCCTTGCTGTTTGTAACTTTGGATACCCATTCCCTGTGCAGGTTCTCTTGCACACGTGTCCCTCCTTTGAACTATGGGCTTGCCACTGGCCTTGCTATTTGTAACTTTGAATGCCCATTCCCTGTGCAGGTTCTCATGCACACATGTGCCTCCTTTGACCCATGGACTGGTCACTGGCCTTGCTGTTTGTAACTGTGGTTGCCCATTCCCTGTGCAGGTTCTCATGCACACATGTCCCTCTTTTGAAGTATGGACTGGCCTTGCTGTTTGTAACTTTGGATACCCATTCCCTGTGCAGGTTCTCATGCACACATGTACCTCCTTTGAACTATGGACTGACCACTGGCCTTGCTGTTTTTAACTTTGGATGCCCATTCCCTGGGCAGGTTCTCATGCACTCATGTACCTCCTTTGAACTATGAACTGGCCACTAGCCTTGCTGTTTGTAACTTTTGATGCCCGTTCCCTGTGCAGGTTCTCATGCACACATGTACTTCATTTGAACTATGGACTAGCAACTGGCCTTGCTGTTGTCTATTTTGATGCCTATCTAAGTGATATGTAATAAAGGCAGTTACTCCTGTTATCTGCTTTGTCAGTGTCCTTGCTAAATAAAAGTTTTTTTCTGTATGGGTATGGTTGCATGTGACAAATGCTCTGTATGCCACTTTAACATTGTCAATGGCTTCTTTTAACTTTTTCTGGGTTTGCCAGTAGTGAAAGGCACTTTAGTTCTTTTTGACTCTGATGCTTGAGGGTGCAATGATGGTTGTTTGTGATGATCTACTGTTATCATACTCATCATATGGTCATGTTTGCCAAATTGTACACGTGTCATGTTATGATGCAATACCATAACTGAAGTGACTTCTATCCACAGGATTACTTGCATGGTGGCCAGGGTCCATCATATCTGTGTGATCTTTCTTGATGTGTGTACAGCAGTGTTGATGTATGGTCATCTTGTGATGGCCTGTCTTCCTAGTCACATGGGAACATTTGAATGTGTGCACTTGAGTTGTCATAAAGTGTGAAGGAGGTGACTTTGTCAGTAGTGTTGATGTGTGTGTGCCCCTGCAATGCCAACTGTACACATGTATGATCCGGGAAATGAGTGCCTGTTTCTTTCAATTGTCTGCCATGTGCTTCAGATTGTGGGCACATGTAGGAGTTGTAGGTTGAGCACTGTGCAGTGTGTTGGTGTGTCCTTGCACTACTGGGGGACACCTACTTGTTGTTGCTGCCAGTTGTGAGTATGCAGTGTGTGACTGCCAAGTGTGTGTTGTGTTTTATTGATCAGCCATGTGTCTTGTTACTGTTTGTGCACACTGTGCAGATCTGCTCAGCCACACTGACATTATTTGTGAGTTTTCTAATGCATTGCTGTCACTTGACCCATTTTTGGCTCCAGTATGGTATGTGTAGTCATGCCATCCCCTATATGTGCTTCTGATGCCTAAACATTGTGAGTAACTTCTCTATGTGTTTGTGTACTGTACACTCCTCACCTGTCCACTACTGAAGTACACACTACTACAATCTCATGTATTCCACCCCATGGCTTGCCAGTGTGTGAGCCTCCCCACCACTTCATAGTGTGACACTATGCTGTGTGAGGCTGATCTGTGTGCAGGACCAATGTGCTACTCAGGACAGTTTCCCAATTAGTTATGTGTTATTGTCTTGTACTGGTTTGCAGTCATGGTTGCTCATATGCAGTGAAAATGTTTATGCAGCACAGTCCTCTGGTCACGTTGTTTGAACCTGGGTGTCCCTGGGTTGTGCATCTGTGCATGATGGGTAAGCTGTATGTGTGTTTGCTTTGGTACTGCTACCCTTACTGAGTGTGATGTTCTCTGTGTGCTGTGATGATTTGTGTTGTGTGAGTCCATGGTGTGGCACTCAGATGTGTGTGCTATTGATTTGGCTGGTGTTCACACACTGCTTGGTGTGCATGCAGTGTTGTCAGTGTATGTTGCCTTGTACTTGCTTGTTGTGCATCCCCCTGATGTGCAGCTGAGTTTGCAATGTGATGGATTGGTATGCACATCTGTTGTGTTTTTGTTGTAGATGTATGCAGTGTTTGGCCTGTGTTGGCTCGTTCTACTAACAGATGCTATGTGTGTGTGATGTTCTATTTGCATGACATTGTTTGTGATTAGTTGTTGCTGTGTGATAAATTCAGATGTGTGTTGCAAGTGTAGTGTGCATTACTTGTGTGTCTGTCACATGCAGCATGGTGGATTCTTGTTCCTGATCTTGTTTTGAGTGCACATTGGTGGTATTTCCTCCTATTTTTGACCTGTCACTTGTCAGGATTGTGCATGTGCAAGCTTGTGGTACACTATGGCACCATGTTCAATTGATGGGTGGTGTTCTGTCTCTGTCTGTGTTAGCTTAGTCAGAGTCAGTTACCACCAGTACCCGTCACTAAAAGGTTGGGGGCACAGGAGAATTTTCTGCTCCTCTGTTGGTTCTTTCTGCACATCTCTTGCTTCTTCCTGCACTTTTCTTTGTCTTTCTGGACTTCTGTTACCTCTTTCTGCATTTGTCTTGCTTCTTGCTGCGCTGTTCTTCCTCTTTTTTCACATGTCCTAACTTTGTAGGCATAGTGAGAAATTAGCATTTAAAAAACCATTGAAATTCACTGAAAAAAAATAAGTTTCAAGAATGTTAAAGTTAGAAATTAGCATTTAAAAAAACATTGAAATTCACAGAAAAAAACATAGGGTTCAGGCACGTTATAGTTAGAAATTAGCATTGAAAAAACCTTAGAAATTCACTGAAAAAAACATAGGTTTCAGGGACATTTCACTCGTACAAAACCATAGAAATTCCCCCGTTATAGTTAGTTCAGCTAACTATAACTCGCGCCCCCGCAATGCACTGCTGATGACATCACATATTACATAATTCATGACATGGTCAGTGACATCACTGATGACATCTCAAATGACATCGCTGATGACATCATCCACATCAAAATCTGATGCACCTCCTTACACTCTAATATAATCTTTGATACACCCACTGTAAAATACAGACTACCATTTTCAAAACCATCGACACACCAATACCAGTTACTACATATGCACTCACTGATTACTAGGTCTACACACACATCCACTCATTCACCCATACAATCACTCATACATACAGTCACTCATCAATACAACACTATCATATGCACTCATACACCTATACAGACACTCACACACTGCCACTCATCCATGGAGTTACTCACACACCTAGTCAGTCATCCATAGAATCAATCACACTCCCATTTCCTCACCTATACAGTTATACAGACACCACCTCACTTATTCAAACATATACTAACACATACTTACTCTCTTATACAATCAATGATACAAGTACACACTCATCCAAACAGCCACTCTCACAGTCACTGACTCTCACGTATAGTCATTTATATACTCCAAGTCTCACATACACTGCCTTTTACATATGTCGTTACTTGGACATGTACCACTGAGACATCCAATCTCTCACCAACACACCCATACACACACTCACCCACCCATACAGCTGTTTCCACATACACTCTTGAACCCATATACCCAGTGAATCAGCCACTCACACATCTATGCACAGAGTCACACACCCACCCACCCACCCACACACACACTCAGACTCCCAGACAAATACTTAGGCAACCAATCAATAACCCATATAGACACTCATGTAGCTACTGACCAACACATGCAGCAGCTTACACAACAACAGACATACTGATACACACATTCAGACAGTTTAGTCACTAACCCATGCATTCAGTAAGACACATTTAATCACTCACTTATACAGTCAGTCACACACATACTAAATCCTCCATCCAGACACTTATACACCCACTCATTCTTCAATACACCTTGGCATATATATAAAACATATTTAAACTTTAGAGAAACACACAGTCACTGGATGATGTCATCAGTGATGTCATTTGAGATATCAGTGATGTCACTGACCATGTCATGAATGATGTAATATGTGACATCATCAGCAGAGCATTGCGGGGGCGCAAGTTATAGTTAGCTGAACTAACTATAACGGGATAATTTCTATGGTTTTGTAAGAGTGAAATGTCCAACTAACTATAACGTCCCTGAAACCCATGGTTTTTTCAGTGAATAAATATATATATCAAGACAGCCGTAGAGTTATGCTACACTGTACCTCACTCCACTTTATACCACTCCAATGTAAACTTAAACCACTTAAACCACTCTATGTCATTCCACTGTATGCCACTCCAGTCTATGCCACTCCACTCTACACCACTCCAGTCTCTGTTATTCCGCGTTACGCCACTCCACTGTACCAAATTGCACTCTACGGCACTCCAGAATACAATATTTCATTGTACACAACTACACTCTATGCCAGTCCACTTTATGCTATTCCACCCTTCCAAGTCCGCTGTATGATACTCCACTCTACGCCACTCCACTCTATACCACTCCCCTCTAGGGCACGCCTCTCAATGCAACTTTAACGTACGCTATTTCACTCTACGCTATTCCACTGTACGCCACCCCACTCTACAGCACTCCACTGTGCGCTATTTTACTCTATACCACTCCAGTATATACCAATCCAGTCCATGCAACTCCACTCCACTCTATGCCACTCTCCACTATTCCACTAGATGCAACTCCACTCTATGCCACTCCACTCTACACCACTCCACTGTATGCCACATGCTGTATGTCACTACACCCTATGCCACTCCACTGTGTGCTATTTGACTGTATGCCTCTCCACTCTGCCACTTCACTGTACACCACTCTACTGCATGCTATTCCACTGTTCGCCATTCTACTGTAAGCCACACAACTCTATGCTACTCCAGTCTACACCACTCCACTCTATGCCACATCAGTCTTCACCACTCCACTGTACCCCTCTTCACTATACACTACACCATTGTATGCAACTATACTTTACGCCACTCTGCTTTATGCTATTAACTACACTCTACTCCACTCTGTCACTCCACTCTATGCTATTCCTCTCTATGCCACTCCATTCTGCACCACTCCACTCTACGCCACTCCACTTTACCACACTCTATTACACTCTATGTCAATCCAGTCTACAGCACTCCATTCACTGCTATTCGATTGTATGCAACTCCACTCTACGTCACTCCACTCAATAAACCCACAACCCGCTACGGAACTAAAAACTGAGAATTCAAATAAAAAAGATATTAATAACTACTAAAAATAATCAATTAATTTTATAGAATTAAATTACTTCCCACCTTATTCCCCTACAAACCTACAACACGCTACGGAACAAAAATCACGAAAATCTAATAAAAATAATTAATAACCACTATAAATGTAACACATATTAAAAATACAAACAAATCTTACACAAAAAAACATACATATAAAATAAATACCAAAATACATAACATAAGAAATTAAAAATCGATATTTTTAACTATATTTTTACAAACAATATTTTACACTTCAATATTTTTAACATCGATATTATTTACCTAAATTCCATATTCTTGACTACGAGAATTTGTCTGTCGATATTTCTGACCCACAATATTTTTAACTCAATATTTGTGTAAATCGATATTTTTGATTCGATATTCTGTCTTTGCACCTGTATGAGGTTTCTCTGGACAAACAGCACTTTGAGGTTTAGTGAGACATTGCAAATCGTAATTTACCAGACTCCACTACACCAGGTATTCCTGTCAATCGGGCTCTATTGGTGAATGCTTTTTAGGATGTAATAGTACAATCATAATGTAAACCTGATAAATGAGTTCCTTCCTGTATTTGTAATTTTAGTTTATTGATTGATTATGTTTTCAGCACCCCTGAAGAAGGGATTGTTTATACCGAAATGCATTGGGACTGTTGTTGAGAGAAGATGGATGCTGTCCACATATGGAATATTGAAAATATCATGTGTTAACATATAATTTGTTGTTACTGAAGTTATTTTATGATACACAAATTATGATTGTGTAACAGCAGAGAGGGATCGGCAAAAATTAAAACAATAATATGCAACTAGACTAATAATGTGTGTGAAAGTACATACAATATAGCAGAAATATTGGTTTAATTTTGTGTGATTTGGTTTGAACAATTAAGGTCGCTGTGAGGCCAGGTGTCAAGGGCAGTGTTATACTTGCAATATATTTATTAGTTTACATGAGGCAGGCAACCCCATTCCTGACATGCACGCTAAACGGACAACAGTATTGACAAGCATCTGAGCAATAATAATATTGTGTAGAAATTAAGGTGTGCGTAAGAACTTCATTTCATGATTTATGACAATCTGCCACATGGTGGTACGGTTTGTGTAGTTTAGTGATGAGCAGAACAACAGTTGTTTTATAATCCACTATATATTAAAAACAACGACTACCTGCCGCCCAAGCCATTCTAATAGCTTTTTGGGCCTGCAGTAGTCTGAATTGGCACACTTGTAGGAGTGTGCTGGGTACTAGTTGTGTATGTTGATGCTGGCATTGGCAGCGCCGGCAGGGGCAACGTGTGGTGCAAGCTGCAGTGGCCTCCTGGGCCCTGACACTTACTTTTTTACAAATTAAACACTGCAAGTATCTCAACTCTACTGTGCAGGAAATATGTGTGCCAGAATAGTAAAGACAACACCCTGTTGCACAAAAATTGTGCAACTGAGTAAGCTCAGTCAATGGATAAAACTTGGCAACTGCAAGAAGTTCACAGTGAAATTGCCCTCGCGTAATATAAACTATGCACAGCCCGAAAAAAAGTATGGTATTCAGGAAATAGTAAAATGGATTAATGTATAGTAAATAAACCCACATAAGTCTACCGCAGCAATTTTTACTGAATTTAGCTAATATGTCTTATGAGGTCAGCTAAAATTACTAGCTAAAGTAGTCTCCTATAAAAATATAAAAATCATCCCAAAACAGCATCGCAAATTGTTGTTTTTAATATTTGCATGTCTCTCGATACAGATCCTGCCTGCACTGAGCATTATGACTCATAGATCCTTAAACCAAAATGTACCTTTCAGAAAATTCATCTTCCCATTCCACTTCTAAAAATAAAAACTGAATTGAATTTGTCTCTTACAGCAGTTTGGTTCATTGAAAATTGGCAAGCTGTGCAATTCATTTTATCTCTGTTGCTTAGCAACATCCCCACGGTGAACTGCACAAAATGTCATATTAAGATGTCTCTATTGGTTTGACTCGATGAGAGGGATGAAATAAACCGCGAACTGTAATTTATGCAAGTAATCATGTAAACTCAAATGTAGTTTATTAACATTTAATTCCACATGGTCATACCGGCAGATAACGTATTAGAACACCCAACGTGTCAATAGGGTTGCTTTTTTCAACAAAAGAAGTTTTCAGAATTCAACAGTTGACAGTCCATAACACGTACGAATCAGACGCATGACTTTACAAATAGAGTATGTTGTCCGACGGTCCCAGCCTGATGAACCTCTATTTTCCAAATTTGTGAAAGCTAATTCCATGAAATTTTGCAGACAATTAGACAAAAATAAACTAAAAAAAGACAAGAGGTTTTAATAAAGTCACATCAAAATAGGCAAAAAGGAAAAGGGTCAAAATGAATGAAGAGGAGATAGGTAAGAGGTATCAGGAGGGTTTGAGATGTGAGTCTATAGCTCGGGGTAGAGTTATTAAGACACTAGTGTAAAGGCGGAGCACAGGCACAGAGGTACTTTAGCGTAGGCTGGATTAAAGGTGCCAGGCTATAGGTAGCTGCAGATGTACCAGTGTATAGGTATGTGAAGAGTTACTAGAGAACATGTATGGTCTAGGAAAGGTAGATATGTAAGTGGAGAGGTGGGGTACCGATTCTTGGATGCAGGCAAGGCAGAGAATTAGGGTTTAGACTCATGTCTAAAGAAGGCTAGAGGTTCTTTGCTATTTGTAGAGTAAAGGTACTGATGATAGACAGCGATAGAGATACAAGATTATAAGAAGTAGTAGCAGTAGTAGCAGGGGTGGAGGCTATAGTAAAGCAGATGTAAACAGGGGTGGAGGAAGTGGTAAAGAAAAAAAAACAAAGTTGCGGAGGAAGGGATGAGAAATCAGTCTGGATATAGGAAGAGAGTTGATAGAGAGAATATAGGAGAGAATTTATGAGTACCGGAGACCAACAAACACATGAAAGATTGAGCAGATAGAGAAGGGGAGAAAGAGGGTAGGAAGGATGTTTCAATGCTAAAAGATTAAAATAAAAGATCAACGGGGTCCTGGACAAAGGCTACAGGGAATAATTTCACACAAGAGGTATGGCGAAGGATGCACTCAACGTCCTGGGGTTACCACTCATTTTGAAATATTGGAGGAAACAGAAAGTTTCACCAGAAGAGAATCTTCCAGGTAATCGCAACCATCCAGGAGAGCCACATAGGCTGGAGAAATGTATCTTTGACCTCACCAGGCTTCAGTGCCAACAATTTAGAGGATCGACTCACATCATGGATAGCATCGTGCTAAAATGCACAATTCTTCTTCAATTCTGTGAAATTTTCCTACCCTTTGATAATAAGATATACTGAAGATAAAGTGATTTAATGGAAGAAGAATTGTATTTAGACAGCATAGGAAATAGAATATTTATCAACACTTTACAAGGGCTCTCAAATCTCCCATGTCCATCCTAAAGAAGTTAGCCTAGAAGAGACATCAAGTCTCCGTCTGCTAACCAAACCTCTCAAAGATAGGGTAACACTAGTTTCAGCTAGGTAAAACTCTAACTTGCTGAAAGAAAACGCCTCTTTTTGCATGTTTACCCCACAATCTTGGATTGATGCTGTTGGTTTATCTACTTTGAGAGTGCATGTAGGCCTGCTAAGCAGATCTAAGTGCCTGTGTTCAAACCCATTACAAAGTATAGGTGGAATTGGGTATCCCCAATTAGCAAGGGCTGACATATATAAGTCCCTAGTACATGGTATTCATGGCCCCTAGGGCATGTAAGGCAGAGTGTGCACCCAGATCAGCAGCACTGTTTGTGCCACCCGGTGCGTGACAAAGTACAAAATGTCTCCCAGCCTGCCACTGCAGATTGGAAGGGGAGTGGTAACACTACTAATTCTACTTTGCCATGTAATTTAATGGCAAAACCCCCACTTCCCTTAACAATATATGCAAGTGTCCCCTAAGGAAGTCCTATAGAGCCCTAAGGCAGGGAGCTGTATATTATTAAGTAGGACATGTGTTTGTATATGTCTCAGCAGCAACACTTCTAAGCAGAGTTTCACCAGAACACAAAGAGATGCTTTTCGATATTGAAAAGAGAGGAGTTGTGTGAAAGTAGGAGGCATGGTTTCAAATGGGTGAATGTAACAGGACAGATTAGGAAAGATAAAGACCCAGGGGAGGGAGACACAGTGTGGTACCAACAAATCCATCATCGAGTCCTACAGTTGTCAGTAAAAGGGAAAAAGTGGGCAACAAGAGAATCAATCACCTCTCAAAAATTGTTACAGAAAAGTTGTGAAGGCAAGCATTTGATGTCCTAAGTGAAGAGTTCAGGCTGCTGGTGATCCTAACAAGCTTGAGACTGGGCTTGGTTGAAATGGCGGAATGCAAGAGAAATGCTCTGCAAACCAAACATTCCTGCGTGAGGAGTTGAGGTATGGAGGGGTGTGCAATTCTTGTGTCACCCCGGCACTCTCAGGGCCCAACCATTGTAATTAACTTAAAGGACATGACATATGAGGTAAGGCTATTTTTGATGACATGTGTAGGTCACTGTCAGAACCCTATGCAGAGGGCCATGGGGCAAGCAGGAGCTAATGGGCCCAACCATGGGGGTTGAGGTCTTTTTCTCCTGATGTCCTGGGGTCCAGTTTACTATGGATTCTAAGCAACTGAGCAAAATACTCCTTCAGCATTTGACTCTCAATGGTAGCGCAGGTCGAGTGTCCAAGGCTTTTTGAGGGGGAGGTAGAGATGGGGGGAGGGGCAGGGGGAGTGAAAACAGGCTCACAATTCAAAAAAGGTTTAATAGAAGCAATGAATGATTGCCCAGTTAAATACTTCCTTTTATGACAAAAGGAGTATTTATATATGACCAAAAAGTAAGATACTGCATGCACAAACAATACACAGAGCCACCAGGACTCAAGTGTTTAATATCCAGTCCCATGAGTCCCAATTTCCTCTCACTAGCAGTAGTGATTATTCCTCTTTCATTATAGGCAACATTCAGATTAGACTCCACTAGCCGTCCTACTTCGACTCTGTTACAAAAGTCAAAAGTGTTCCATAACTGAGGCGCTATCTGGCAACAAGTTCCTCCGGAGCCTTCTGGCCCTTCCCTCTGTCTTACTCGCATCAGCAATGATTATCCAATTGGAGTCTCTTAGAACGTCTCTTTTGTGTGTGAGGCAGTTGCAGTGGTTGTATTGGGTGAGTCAGACACACGCAGCTCTGCAAAGGCCATGGCTGGGTATCCTCAGTTCTCCTCCGATCCAACGGTAAGTTTCCTTTGGTTTTCCCCACAGGCGAGGGGGATTTCAACAGCTTCTGATCCTCTTTCAGGCTCCAGCCTACACGAGTCACCATGGTAGGTTCTCGACACGATGACAGTATCCACCAGGCTACGTCCCTTGTCTTTCTTCAGTGGCCAGCATCTGACATATAGTCTCACCACATCTGCTCCTCATTGGGGTGATGGCCAGATTGGCACAGAAGCAGGTTCCTCTTCATGGTGGCCACCTTACGCACTGCACACAGGTGATGGACTGATTGGTATGTCAAACTTCACGGCAGCACCCTCTGGCAGAAGGAGTCTCTAACTTATACACTGCACACAAACGATGGCCCACTTGCCATGGCAGTGATGATGACCATGACTAACTTCATGGTACCCCCCTCTGGCATATGGAGTTGCTCCCTCCAGTCCTTTCCTCTTCCTCAAAGAGCACACTGGTCTTGGCAAGCAAGCAGGCACTAGTGCTCCAGTTGCAGGTGGTCTTCGATGTTTGTGGGCGATGGCCCCTCACCACACTGAGAGACTGGCAGGCCTTAGTCTTGTAAAGCCTTGTCGCATGGCCCACCTGGCGGCTTGACAGTTGACCCTTTTGGGGCCCTCGAGCTCCCCTCCTTAAAGTCCATTTTCCAAGAAACTGATGTGATTTAGGGTCTGACACTTTGAAGTTTGTGTAGGGAGTCTGCTTTCTTTTGAAGTGCCCTTTCCTCTGCCCCTGTCAATTCTCCAGACAGCTGTCTGCCACAGCAGGAATGGCTCCATATCTGAGAGCTCCACAACACCAGCCATGGGAGTGACTAGCGGTCCATACCTGTATGTCAGCCACAGTGATATGTGTATCGACAGTTACAGCTGGGCCCCAGCCGTACTCTTTATGATTCTGTAATGAGCCCCATCTCCTTCCTGAGATGTTCGCAGGCCCTAATCTAATGGCCTCTCTCTGAATCAAAGAGAACCATTTGAAGCATACGGGAGAGTCTGAGATCTGGTGTGTGTCCCACTCAGCTCACATGACTGTAGCAGCAATCCACAAATCTGTCTGGCTCCAGTCAGCCCTTGTTCCCCCAGAATGGAACCCTGAATCTTCCATGTATTGTAGCATCCACAGGCACACATACACCCAGCACATACATAAAACCCACACGCTCTGCACAGTGCTACAAACTAACTTGATGTAGGCCAAGGGAAAATTAAGCACCCGGCAGCGGTGCTATTATATGAGTGAGCCTGTGGGCTTACTCCAGTGACACAGGTAAAAAGGCCTGTTCACTTCTACTGATCACACTGACCATCATGAGGGTAGTGTTTGAGCTTCCCTCTTGTTCCAACAAGACCGCATTTCGTGAAACAGGCTTATGTCATGGCCCACATACATGATCTGTGTTCGCTATTGACAACAAAAATCCTCACCATGTATCCTGACATCATTGCAGCTGGGCCACTCTGGGCAGGGGTACATGTCCATCGCCATGCCTTCTCCTTTTGCCTGCATCACTGCCTGTGCCCCGAGTGCCTGTGTTGCCGCTTGTCTGCGTTCGCGCTCCCCTTTTTTTTCATTCTGTATCCCCGAGTGCCTGTGCTGTGTGATCGTGCTCCCCTGGTTTCCTTCTGTATCCCCGAGTGCCTGTATTGTGTGATCGCACTCCCCTGGTTTCCTTCTGTATCCCCGAGTGCCTGCATCTCCTGAGTGCCGTCCCCCTTGCCCTCCCGCCGTCTCCCCCTCGTTTTTCCTGTTTTTCTGCGCCTTTTTCATTTTTCTAGGCCTCCTCGCCTTCGGAGCCTTTTTCCCGCCGCCGCTTTTTTGCCGCTTTTTTCCCCTACCAGCCCTCCTCCCGCCTCCCAGCTGACCCCGCCTCCCCGGCTACCCCTTAAATGGCGGCCGCTGCGAGGCAATGGTAGCGACCCTTGACCCCAGGGTAGGTCGCTCCCCTGTCCTCACAGCGCCACCAGATCCCCTTTTCTGCCTTCTCCTTTTGCCTGCATCGCTGCCTGTGGCCCGAGTGCCTGTGTTGCCGCTTGTCTGCGTTCGCGCTCCCCTTTTTTTCCTTCTGTATCCCCGAGTGCCTGTGCTGTGTGATCGCGCTCCCCTGGTTTCTTTCTGTATCCCCGAGTGCCTGTGTTGTGTGATCGCGCTCCCCTGGTTTCCTTCTGTATCCCCGAGTGCCTGCATCTCCTGAGTGCCGTCCCCCTTGCCCTCCCGCCGTCTCCCCCTCGTTTTTCCTGTTTTTCTGCGCCTTTTTCATTTTTCTAGGCCTCCTCGCCTTCGGAGCCTTTTTCCCGCCGCCGCTTTTTTGCCGCTTTTTTCCCCTACCCGCCCTCCTCCTGCCTCCCAGCTGACCCCGCCTCCCCGGCTACCCCTTAAATGGCGGCCGCTGCGAGGCCGCGCAGCGGACGCGCGCAGCGGGCGCGCCGCTGGCGCGCCGAAGGCGTGCCTAAGGCAAGCCCGTCTGCGCCCGTCCGCGCCTGGCCCGCGCTCAGCGCCCGAACCCCTGGCCCCCGCGCCCCCGCCTGACCTACGACTCCGCCACCCTCGTCAACCTCAACCCCGGCTGCACTCCGGGCTGCTACCGCGCCCACCCTAAACGGACCCACGGACCCTTCACCTGCAACAACTGTCACTTCACCTGCCCACGGACCAACACCGCTCCCGTCAAGAACAACTCCCCCGGAAGCAATCTCCACTGCATCCTGGTCAACACCCGATCCATCCACAGGCACGCCATCGAACTGTGGAACCTCATCAACTCTACGAACCCGGACATCGCCTTCCTCACCGAGACCTGGATGAATCCCTCCTCGGCACCCGACATCGCCATAGCCATCCCCGACGGCTACAAAATCATCCGGAAAGACCGCACCAACCGCATCGGAGGAGGCATCGCCGTCGCACACAAAAACTCCATCCGCATCTCAACCAACACCGACAACTCACTCCCCGACGCCGAACATCTCCACTTCACGATCCACAGCGACCCCAAGACCACCCTCAGAGGCACCCTCATGTACAGACCACCAGGACCCCGCACCAAGTTCAGCGAAGACATCGCAGACTTCGTCAACCCTCACGCACTCTCGTCCACCGACTACATCCTCCTAGGAGACCTCAACTTTCACCTGGAGAACCTCACCGACAACAACACCACCGCCTTACTGGACAACCTCACCAACCTGGGACTGAATCAGCTAGTCAACACACCCACCCACTATGCCGGACACACGCTCAACCCCATCTTCTCCTCCAGCAAACACATCACCTTCAGCCACACCACCGAACTCACCTGGTCGGACCACAGCTGCGTCCACTTCATCTTCAAGAAGACCACTGTGCACCACCACACCCAGCAACCACCAAGAAGACACTGGACTCGTATCACCACGGATCAGCTCGCATCAACCCTCTCCCAGAACCGACCCACCAGCACCACCGACCCAAACGAAGCCGCCAACAACCTCACCAACTGGATCTCCGACTGTGCCGACCTCCTGGCCCCCCTGAAAACTCAAGCCAGCACCAACAACCGCAAGAAAAACTCCTGGTTCACCCCCGACCTCAAGGACTCCAAGAAAGAATGCCGCGCCCGCGAGAAGACGTGGCGCCTCAACCAGACCGAAGAGAACATGTCAGCTCTCAAGGACGCCACCCGCCAACACCACCAACACCTCCGCGCCGCACGAAAAACAGCCTACCGGAACAGACTTGACAACAACGCCCACAACAGCAAGGAACTATTTGGCATCGTCAAAGAGCTCTCCAACCCGGACGCAGAAAACAACTCCATCCCCCCATCACAGGACCTCTGCGACTCCCTCGCGACCTTCTTCCACCACAAGATCACCGACATACACAACAGCTTCCCGACCACCGACACGAACGCCCCCCCGGAACCCGCTACCGACATCACCACCATCCTCACCTGGAGCCCAACCACCACCGAGGAGACCACCCGCGTCATGAACTCGATCCACTCTGGATCCCCATCGGACCCCTGCCCGCACCACATCTACAACAAAGCCGACGACATCATCGCACCGCACCTCCGAGATGTCATCAACGCCTCCCTCACCACCGCCACCTTCCCGGAGAGCTGGAAACACGCAGAGCTCAACGCCCTCTTAAAGAAACCCACAGCAGACCCCACCGAACTCAAAAACTTCCGGCCCATCTCTCTCCTGCCGTTCCCCGCCAAAGTGATTGAGAAAATTGTCAACACTCAACTCTCCAACGCCCTGGAAACCAACGACTCCCTCGACCCCTTACAGTTCGGTTTCAGGACCAACCACAGCACCGAAACCGCCCTCATCGCAGCCACGGACGACATCAGAGCCCTGACCGACAAGGGTGAGACCGTGGCCCTCATACTCCTGGACCTCTCCGCAGCCTTCGACACGGTCTGCCACCGCACCCTGATACGACGCCTCAGCAACGCCGTCATCAGAGGCAAGGCCCTCGAATGGATCATCTCCTTCTTCTCCGGAAGGACTCATTTAGTCCGCCTGCCCCCCTTCAGATCCACAGCCACGGAGATCATCTGCGGCGTACCTCAAGGATCCTCCCTCAGCCCCACTCTCTTCAACATCTACATGACCCCCCTGGCGAACATCGCACGCAAACACGGACTGGACCTTATATCATACGCCGACGACACCCAGCTCATCTTATCACTCACAAACAACCCCACCTCAGCTAGGACCAGACTTCATGAAGGAATGAAGGAAGTGGCGAACTGGATGACAGACAGCCGCCTGAAACTGAACGCCGACAAGACAGAGGTCCTCATCCTCGGGCCCACCCCCACCGCATGGGACGACTCCTGGTGGCCCCCCGCCCTAGGCAGCACTCCCCAACCCACCGACCACGCACGCAACCTCGGCTTCATCCTGGACTCATCCCTCACCATGACCAGACAGGTGAACTCGGTGACCTCAGCATGCTTCAACACCCTCCGCATGCTCCGCAAGATCTTCCGCTGGATCCCCACCGACACCAGAAAGACCGTCACCCACGCCCTCGTCACCAGTCGCTTGGACTACGGGAACACCTTGTACGCGGGCATCACCACCAAGCTGCTGAGGAAACTCCAACGGATCCAGAACGCTGCCGCAAGACTCATCCTGGACATCCCTCGCCACCACCACATCTCAGGACACCTGAAAAAACTCCATTGGCTCCCCGTCAACAAGAGGATCACCTTCCGACTCCTCACCCACGCACACAAAGCCCTTCACAACCTCGGACCCAAACTCATCAACAACCGCGTCTCCTTCTACACTCCTCCGCTCACTCTACGATCCGCCGGACAGGCCCTGGCAGCCATACCCCGCATCCGCAAAGCCCCCGCCGGAGGAAGATCCTTCTCTTTCCTGGCAGCGAAGACCTGGAACTCTCTGCCCAGCCACCTTCGCGCCATACCTGAACACCTCTCCTTCAGAAGGCAGCTCAAGACCTGGCTCTTCGAGCACTGACCCCCCCCCCCCCCCCTCCCCAGCGCCTTGAGACCCTTTATGGGTGAGTAGCGCGCTTTATAAATGCGAATGATTGATTGATTGATGCAAGTTACATACCAATCAGGCATGGCTGCATAATAAACAAGACTACATTAATTCCTTAGATTGTGTGAAGGTCTAGGGCCTAGAACATTTAAATTTTGATTTGTGATAATAGCTAACAGAGTGTGCAAACCATATTATGACCAGTCTATCATTAGTCATGCTAACAAAAAAAACTGAAATGTAGCAAAAAGGAAATCTTTCATTCTGATGTTTAGAGAGCTACTTGTAGTGAGCAACATTGCAAGGTCGTCCGGCAAAGCATAAAGCTAATGTGAAAGGAAGCATATTTTTGAGAAAAAGTTGCCTTTTGCATGTAGGAAGGTGGAATCTGACTATATGGTTGCCCCCAACTTTCTTCCTGGTATTTGAATGGTTTTTGACTAGTCTGGCTGGGATCCTGCTATCCAGGACCCCAGCCTATCTGGTTCCTCTCTAAACTGATGTGAGTACCCTAGGTATATACCAATTGGATACTGAGGACACCCTATCAGCCCCTTGAAGATGGTACCCTAGGTACCCAAGGCATGGGTCCCTCAGAGGCCTACCAGGGGCTGCAGCACTTATTGTGCCACCCCTGGGACAGCCATACAAACTGACACCATCATACCACTACTGTAGTCTGGGTAAGGTGGTGCTTGCACCCCTTACAGGGATATAGGTATCCTGTATCCCACTTAAATACAACACATATATCCTCATAGGTCACCCCTAAGGCAGGCCTTGCTAATCCTACAAGGCAGGGTGCTGAGATATGTGTGAGGGGGAACCCCTACCTGAGTAGGGCCCCTCTGCAACCTTCGTAAAACTATTGCTGGTTTGTTTGCAGTGCAGCCATACCATATACTCTTAACCGCATTATAAGTAATCGCGATAGCGTGATAACTTGAGAGTGGCTGCACAGAACCATGTCGTGTTTGGTGTTAAACATGTAGGAATCATACCCCCAATCCAACCATGGGAGTGAGGGCATGATTCCCCCCTGCTAGAGGGGCGATATGGTAAAAGCGGCAGATTTTAGACACCAATTTAAAAGTGCACACGTAGTACAAAATGGATGCTACCCGCCACCCACACGACTCCGGTTGCCTGTTGCTGGGCAGAACTCCAGCCACGGCAGCTGGACAATAGGGATCTTGTTGCAGGGAGGTGCTCCCACCTCTCCAGACAGACTATGTGGATTGGAACTGGGTGGGTGCACCATAGGATGTCTTTCAGACTTGCACGTAGGCTTCTCCAGTGCCTACTTCTACATACACCGCCTCAAACCAGTTCAGGGGCATCCTGTCCCCTGCCCAGGCGGGAAACCACACAAAGGGGAGAAGGTGTAGCCAGTCTTTCCCGCCTGAACTCTCATTGGTGGGCTCTGATCTGGACACTCCCCTAATCTTTGGATAAAGGTGAATACAGGGTCCCCAGAGCCTCAGTTTATTCTTAGTCTTTACAGACTTGAACTTCGACTTGCTGCCGCACAGCTGAATGAAGAAATCTCCCTTGGGGTAAAGGATTTACCCCCCTGCTTGGCAGGCACCTGAAACACTGCAAGTGACCTGGTTGGAACTTCGCTGCTCCTACGGACATCGACGACTCTTTCCTACCCTGAGGTGGGTTTCCAAGCATCCCAGAGGCCAGTGAGTGTGCACAGCAAAGCTCAGCACCGTGGACCCCGTGGGTGCCGAGATCCCCAATACCCCAGGACACCGGCCACCTCTTGCACAGCACATGACCCCGACAAGTGGGAAAGTTGTGCTTTGTCCCATTATTGAGCCAACCTCTCCGCATCATCTGTGCCAAAGATCGACACCCTAGCCTGCTCCGGCGACCCGTGGGCGCATCTTTACGCATGCCAAATTGCTGCCTCCAACGGTCCCTTGTCTCTCAACTGGTGGGCCCTGGCGGAGGTCAATCTTCACTTTCAGGAGTTCCCCTGGTTGTTCCAGGCCTGCTCTTCAGTCTCCTTGCTGGAGACCTCGCTCAGACCTTGTGGGTCTGCACCAGTAGCTGTTTTGGGATTCATGCATGGGTTGCGGTTGCCAAGGCTTAGTGGATTCAATCCGGACACTAACACCGCAGCAACCCTCATCCTTTGTGGGACAGTTGTCTTTCAGAAGCTGGCCTTCCTTGACGCCTCCTGGATCCCGTGGCTGATGATCCAAGCTACACCTTTTCCACCTGGAAGCACCCGACATTGAAGGGCTCTTTCTCCTGAGCCCCCTGGTCACTGTGCCGTGACCCAGACTCTGTCCCCTCTGCTTTCAGGTCCTTCTCTTCAAGATCTACATCTTCAATCTTCACGACATCGACGACGCTTCTTGCTAGCAGCAGTTCTTCACGTTTTGCCATTGAAAATCAGCCTGCGACCCGACATCGAAAATGTCCTATGCACCCGGCTTCCCTGGGGCAGGTAACAGTGGTACCTCGGTACTCCCGTGGGTGTGGGCCCTTCGAAAGCTTAACTCTCAACTCTTGAACTTGAACTCCTGCTAGAAGTGTTTTTAATTTTGTAAAATTCAACCGCGACATTCTCCATAGGCTTTAATTGAGATCCCGACAGTAGCTTCTACCACTGCACGCGTCTCCTGTGGGTCCCCTTCCTCACTACCTTGGGTGGTTTCACAAGGGGCGAGCGACCCTAAATGCCCTAGGCATTGTCTGTAGAATTGTCGTGGTTCTTATACCACTTTTTTGATATATGGTTTGCCCCCCCCCTGGTGCCCCATGATTCCAGTGCTATTTATTGTAACTATCAATGCTTGTTTGAATTATATCTTTACCTCCAGCCTCATAAAGAGACTAGTGGGATTATTCTTAGAATAAATAAATATATTTTATATATATACTTGTGTGGACTACTCTTTCATTTGGTTATTCAAGAGGTTATCTATGGTAAAACAATAAGCTTAACACTCCTTCAAGACTTAGCCTGAAGGCTGCTCTCCACAGCTACCACTAGGATAGCTTTCTTTAAAGGTTGTCTTTAACCTATCAACATAAGAGTCGAATTGGACTGGTGCAAGGTGTCCCCTATAACTAGTGGACAGCATATGCCATGCCAACTTCTCACATTGGACATATCTCTAACTGAGGCATTGTTCATGGAGTGATGCAAATGCAAGGAGCTGCACAGCAACTCTCCCTCTCCATAAAAAAATAATTGGGGAGAAAGATATAGAGATCTAGGAATTTGTGAGGGGCAGACACAAAGACTAGTTGCTTGGACAAAAATGCTGGAGATCCGATATCCAGATGCAGACCTGAAAGGTGCATAGCGGTCTTCAGGGATAATACATGGCTTGGCACAAAGTAGTGAGGAAAATAACTAATCAGCCAATACCATTTTTAGGTGGCTGATCATAATTTAGATATGAAAGTAAGTTAGAGATTAAACAAATTATTACAGATAGTAGGAATGTGTGAAATAAGATGCTTTTGGTTTTTCTAGTAATCATCTTGTTTCATAATATGACTGCTGAGATAACAATAACAGTTTTAATTACTCTGATACACATTTGTGTGATGATTGTATATAATAAATAATTAATCAATATAAACAATTTCCCAGTGTGCTTACTGCTTTCAGAGATAAGGGTCAGGGTCTGCTCAAATACAAATAACCCCTGCAGATAAGAGCATCCGGATGGTTGTCACTCTAGATAAGCCTAACTCGTTCTGTAAAAGTGTGTGAGACTCCTGCATGGTTTTTTTTCTCCAAAGAAGGGGCAATAAGCAAATAGCCTTCGGGCTGTTGTGCTTCTAATTTGAAACAATAGGACACACCTAAACCTGGCAATCTATCAAGAGGAGGCAAATGTACTGCTGCACCTTTAAATAACACACATAAAACAGCACTCCCAAAAGAAGAGAGGATAAACCAAGACCCATCACTCTCTTAAGGCGAGGCAAGAAAACAAATTCAGGTGCATTTAAAGTGACACACACATATGTAATAATCCAATACTTTGAAAAGGAAGGCTGAATACATCGGTTGATGCAGACTCCCAAATATCAAGTAATTTAGGCAGAAAACCAGAATAACATGTAGCATATATACATGGAGCAGAGTAACTTAGAGATTATGTACATGAAGTAATTAAGAAGAATACATCAACGAGTGAGTGTTCATCATTTCATCAACTCGACTGGTAGAGCCTCTAAAGTGGAGTCGCACACGAGTGAGATTCAAATAAAGATTTATTGTAGATGAAACACCGGTACAGCAAATGCTTCCGTTCCCTGCTCAGCTCCAACGTCCACTGACCAGCACTCTAGAACTCATGCTGACGTGGACAGTACAGAGTGAGTCATGGAACGAAATGCGAACAATAAGCAATAATAAACACAACACATCTTCTCCCCTAAAATAAAAAAAATAAAAAATTAAGATTCTTCATCGCAAACAAAGTCTGCCATCCATTTGGGTATAGAACAAATACGTTTGTCACAAAGTGGTAAACCACTATTCTCATTGCAACCTCCATGACCAGGTACAACATCATTATCACCCGTAATAGGGAAATCACTGCTAAAACAATGCGGCTAAGTGGTGGACAACCCAGAACTGCTGTTGCAGTTATCATCAAAATTAGATGGACCATCTTCTTCTGCATTAATAACCCATTCAGAATGAGTATCTGCAGAACAAGAAACTGCAGGCACAGCCAAATTCTTAAAGGAATTGGGAATAGGGAAAAAAATGGCCACACGTTTAAGGTTCCAGACCTTGCCATTAGATAATTCTACAGTCTTCCTTAGGACTTTCGTAACTCTTAAAGGTTCAAAGAACTGGCTTTCCCCCTTTCTAGTTTTCCATGGTTTTTAATCTTGACCCAACAACCAACCTTGATGCAAACACTTTTAGAATTATGTTTTAGGTCATACATCTCTTTGTACTTATTATGTCTGTTAACAATCCTAGACCTGATTACACCAACTGGCATAGTACTGGTAGCGGTTTCCAACAACCATTCTGAGTTACACTTAGTTCTGGCACCACGACCTCTCATTACCTCAAAAGGAGACACTTTCAAAGCATCATGAGGGGTAGTCCTATACATCCACATGGTCTTAAAGATTTTAAATTGCCAATCACAACCATTCTGAACAGCCATTTGAATAGAGTTCTTCAACATTCTGTTAAATCTTTCAATCATACCATTACCCGAAGGAAAGTTGTTCTATGTCCGATTCCAGTTACCTTGAAATAATCTTTGCAATTTTGGAGAAGAGATGGACATCGTTGTCTGAAATCACTTGAACAGGTAACCCTTCCTCAATAAAAGTCCTGTCAAGGAATTTAAACACTTCATCAGAAGTAACCTTGTTGACAATTTTTATAACAGGCCACTTGTAAAAAAACATCAATGAGCACTATGATATACTTTGCCTCCAAACCAATAGGACCCATGATATCAATAACAATGGTATGCCACGGTTTGGTAGGAACAAAAGACTCACACATTTTAGGTCTCAAAGTAACCAAGGACTTATCCGAATTAGTGCACAACAAACAATCATGCACAATTCTCTCAATAAAAACATCAATACCAGGCCACCAGAACCATTGTTTGACTCTTTGTTTGGTCTTGACAATACCGCCGAGCTCCCATGACAAAGTTTAACAATCTCCGACCTCAAAGAAGAAGGTGGAATAATCCTATCACCTCTGAAGACAGACCCCTTGATGATAGAGAGTTCATGTCTGATCTCCCAAAAACGTTTCAAAACCTCAGGGAGTTTGGTTTTACTAAGCCAACCAGTGTTGATAAACAAGGACAGCCTCTGTAAGTCTTTGTCAAGACTATAACACTCTGACCGTTCTTTCTCTCCAAAATTGAGCAAAGCTTGGTTATGAATTAAAGCAATTATTTCAACATCCAAATCAGTACTGTCACACTCATGCATGTCAATGGGTAACCTGGACAAGAAATCGGCAATACATTTTTTTCTCTCCAGGAACGTATACAATTTTGTAAATATAGTCTATTAGACGCATAGACAACGTAGCAATCCTC
Organism: Triturus cristatus; assembly: GCF_964204655.1. Classification (NCBI taxonomy): domain Eukaryota; kingdom Metazoa; phylum Chordata; class Amphibia; order Caudata; family Salamandridae; genus Triturus; species Triturus cristatus. The sequence goes on from NC_140584.1 coordinate 22,417,230, forward strand.
GCAGAAGCATTCAAAAATCACTCCGTAGTGAGTAATTTGACTAAGGGTTTGTGGTCACTCCATATATCACAAGGTTTTCCCCAGACAAATGAAAGAAAATGCTCCATGGCCCACACGCATGCAAGGGTTTCTTTTTCAATTACAGAAAACTTCTCCTCTGTAGGAGATAAGGCTCGAGAAGCATAGTCTACAACATTTTCCTTCCCATCAGCCTTGACTAGTGATAAGACACCACCGAAACCCTTGTTGCTGGCATCCACAGTGACCACATTATCTAAATCGGGATCAAATCTCTTTAGAGCAGGAGCCTTCACAATTGCATATGTGATATTGTCAAATTCAAACTGGCATTCCTTGTCCCACAAACATTTAATTCTGTTTTTAAGCAATTGTCTAATTTGAAACACCTTAGTAGAAAAATCCTTCACAAGTTTTGAATAAAACTCCACAAGTCCAAGGAAAGATCTGACCTCCTCTCTATTTTTAGGACTGGGAGAATCACGAATGGCATCAAGTGAATGCTCAACTGTTAACCCTTTAGTCTCCAAAATAGTAAGAACTTCATTTAAAATCCTGTCGTGTTCCAACCTATCCTCCCCAAAAACAAGAATATCATCCAGGAAACACCTGAACTTTTTGATTTTACCAAATAATTGGTACATTAACTTTTGAAAGAAGGCAGCGGCCGAGGCTAAACCAAAAGGAAGTCTTTTGTACTGGAAACATCCAAAAAGGGTAATGAATGCAGTTAGCTGCTTACTCTCTTCAGCAAGAGAAATCTGGTGGTACGCAGCTGAAAGATCAATGGACGAGAACCACCTAGCATTTTTTACAAGAGATATCATCTCAGAAGCCTTTGCAGGAGGACATTTGTCCACTACAATGTTATTATTTAAGTGCCTGAGGTCAATACATAACTTCAACTTGCCATTGCTACATCTGGCTACCACACTCGGAGAAATGCATTCAGCTGACTCAATTGGCTCAATAATGTCAGCCTTAACCAATTTTTCCAACTCTTTTTCAACATCATCTCGGAGTAAAACAGGAATGTGCCTAACCTTATGTACTTTGGGACATGCATCATTTTCCAACACAATGCGATGTTCAAAATCATTGAGTTTCCAATAACCCTATTGAAAACTTTGGGAAATTTCTTCAAAATCTTCTCACCAGGTAAATCACCATCATTAAGGACCATAACAGGATCAGGGCTATTAGGCTTGAGGATAATGTCCAATTTCCCTTGATCCTTTCAACCTAGGACAGCAGGTCCTTTCCTAGCAACGTACAAGTAACTAATAGCTTCTCTATTCTCAAATTTAAAAACTAAAGACCTGTAAACCAACCATATCAATTTTTTCTCCGGAAAATCCTTCTGGATGGATGTCAGACTCAAAAAGTCTATCTCCCAAACACACAGCAAATAAGGATTTCCAAGTATTTTCATCAACTATTATATATGGAGAACCTGAATCTGCATACATTTGCACCATGACACCATCAATAGACATAGTACACAACGGTTTCTTCAAACACACTTTGCTCTTGTCATTGACATTCCAAATAAACAATGCTTTAGGATCAAAGTTTTGAGAACCATCACAAGAATCATTAATGGTAAGCTTCTTGATGTTACACTCACTGTCCCTCCAATCACAGTCAGCTTCATCCACACACTTTACCCTCCTACTACCTTTCCTCCTGCAAACCTTAGCAAAATGTCCCAGAATTCCACAATTGGAACACTTTTGCTTGATTGCAGGACAAGATTTGCTAGAAGTAATGTGTGTGGAACTATCACAACAGTAAGACCTGAAGTTACCACGCCGATTAAAATCTTTGTTCTTGATAACCTCAGTTTTAGGTTTAGCTGTAGAACTAGTTTTGGTAGTGGTAGCCCTCGCCTTAACCTTGCTAATTACCTCCACCGGGGTATCTGTGACAGCAGCATCTTGTTTAAGTAATTTAGCACTGCGACTAGACATCTCGGCCTTCCTAACGCTATTTAAAATATCTTTAAGTTCTGCATCCCCATTAAATCATAACCTCTCTTGGATTGCAGAATCTCTAGCATGCATGACCACTTGGTCTCGAATGAACTGATCAACCAAATGATCAAACTTACAATCTGCTGCAAGTTTCCTTAAGGCCGAATCATACTCATCAACAGTCTCGTTGGTCTCCTGTTTCCTGTGGGAAAATGTAAACCTTACAATACCAATACAAACTTTTAGTGCAAAGTAATTGTCAAAGTAATTAATAATGGCATCAAATACATTAACATCTCCACTTCCCAATGCTTTAGTCATTTCCTCATAAGCTTTTAGCCCTCCTGCGCCAACTGAATCCAATAAAATCCTCTTTTTCCTATCTGGAGTCAACTTCTCATCTTCAACAATAGAGTAAATGAAGTTGAGGAATTAAGACTTCCACTCAGTCCATTTCATGCATGGATTACCACCAGGAGGCCAAAATGCTTGATGTGGCTGAAGAGAAAAATATTGGTAAGCCATAGTACCAAGGAATAAAATGCACAAGGATGCATGAAGATTCTAAGCGTCCCAACACCCCTTGAGAAGAACTAGTTCTCTGTGCAAAATATAGTGATTTAAAAAAAAAAACAATAGCGTTAATTTTTAAGGGGTGTGCAAATCACCGCGTACACTTAAAATGCACATTAAATTATAAAGGTGTGTACATCACTGCGCTGAATAATGAAGATAGATGCCAGGCAACACTGGTACCTAAGGATTAAAAGCAATAAACAACATAAGGGTGTGCGCATCACCGTGCAGAAACTATACTTTTGATGATTGCAAAGGTGTGCGCGTCACTGCACTGAAGCAAGGTAATAAAATGCCACAATGCGCACTTGAAAAATGTAGGGTGTGCGCATCACCGCACTGAGGCAAGGTAATTAAGGTAATCAAAATGCACAAGTAATGCGCCCAGTATAATCTTTTAAATACTGCAAGGGTGTGTGCGTCACCGCGCTGAAGCAAAGTGACCAGAGTACTTGTAACCGCCTTTAATTATAACAGGGTGTGCGCGTCACCACACTGAAACAGGCAAAAGCAGGTGCCTGACAATATGGTGGCATGTACGTTCATGCTACGTGACCCCAGCGTGAATACGAAAAGAAGCTCCAATTCCACAGAGAATGGTCAGAAGCAAAGGAACTCAGCAGCAGAGAATAGTTCCATGAACAAACGCAGCAAACCTACACATGGTGTTCCAGATTCGGCACGGAGATGCAGGCATGTGCGAGCGTTCATGGCATTTAAATAAAACAGTTGGGCAGCAACTGTAGCTTAAGTCCGTCACCCAGTAAATAAGGTATACAACCTGCCCAGAGCACTCGTGTGTGTGCGCATTCACACTCTGTCAGCTCCTTAAAATGTAAAACAGCTATGAGGGCACACAAAACTGGTCACAGCTTGGTCCAGAAAATTGTTGAAAGGCTTGGATTCTTCCGCTGTTTCACTCGTCGCCACTTGTAAAGTGGAGTCACACACAAGTGAGATTTAAATAAAGATTTATTGTAGATGAAACAACGGTACAGCAAATGCCTCCATTCCCTGCTCAGCTCCAACGTCCACTGACCAGCACTCTAGAACTCATGCTAACGTGGACAGTACAGAGAAAGGTATGGAATGAAATGCGAACAACAAGCAATAATAAACACAACTGAGCCCTTGTCAGCTCAGGCAGAAAACTCAATCGGCACTCTCAAAAGTTCCGTTTTCTTGTGAGCTACCTTCTGGGTGCCAAGATCCCCAGCCTTTAATACCTTTTACTCAACCTGAGGTGGAGGTTCTAGAAACCTCGCTCCCTTTCTTCTGATATGGAATATCGAGCTGACCGTTCTGGTCTGTGTCAAGGTCAAGACAGAACCTGGCCAGGCCCCTGTATTTTGACTCCGAGACAGAGCTGGCAACAACAATCTCTGCCCTGAAAGGTACCAAGCATGCATTCCACACAACATGTGTTAGTTCAGTCTGCTCAGTGAGGAGCGTAAACAAGTGAAGAGCAAAAACATCACCTCCCCACCTTGCAGCTGCTTGCGAGCATAGAAAATTGAGTCTGTTACACAAGATGGAGTCAGCACAGAAGATGGAGTCAATGGTCAATATATCTTCTTAATAGCACTACAGGGGCTAAGGAATCCTTTCTGGGTGTGGCCTTAGTTTTGTTGGGTAAGGTTCATGATATGGCTCGCGGTCGCATGGATCGAACCTTAGGGATCTCTTAACGACCTGAGACCCTGAAGTCCTTGATACACAGAAGTTAACTGAAGATGTCCAGAGGTGTTTAGTTTAGTGATCAGGGTCAGAATTAGGAATGGTACCCCCTTACCCCTACTAAGATTAGTTAAGTGCTTAATAGATACAAAGGATTAACTCTTATCAGGAGTACAGAGCTTGAGTCTTTGTGACTAATGGCTGGAGATCCAGAAGAAACTGAGTTAGAGGATATAGAAAATTCTGAGAATATCAGTCCCATTTTTACTGCCTATTTAATCACTAAGGGATTCCATTAAATGAGGAAGAAGTAGTATACGTTTTCGGAGCAGACCTAATATATGCTACAGAAATATTTTACACTTGTATTGAATTAGAAGCTGCAGATTATTATTATATCGTATATAAAGCGTGAACTGTCACCAAAACTGGTTTCCTGGCACTGAGACACAGGTACCAGCTGCCAACATATAACCGTCAAGGGGGAACAAGGCAAGAATTATTTGGGGATAACACATTTGTTGAGAGTTTTCTGGAAAAGCAGCAGATCGATTGAGGATCTGAGAGATGGTGGCAGTTCGTCCCACAGTTGAGCTGCTTTGACTGAGAAGACCTAGACCCCATATCTGACCTTATGAAACTTATTGATACAAACTTAGGGCCTGATTAAGACTTTACGCCACACAAGTACTGTAGAACATATTATGAGTTGAAAATGTGCAACTCGTAATACTGTCGTCGGTCCTTTGGCGATTCCCAAGGCACCACAATAAGAATAAGCAAAAAGTTCCAGCACAGCATGGACTGTGACTTCCATGCTGTTCTTGAACTGGGGGAATACAGACAGGGGGCACATGTTGTGCACACCAGAATGTATCCCCATGGCGTGGTGGACATGGGTGCCCTGTAACCCCCCATAGTTCTTGCACCGCCATATTTTTAATGGCAGGGCTCTACCATTAAAAGGCTGGCAGTGCAAGAACTCAAAATATGCTGAGCAAGACTACGCCAGTCCCTTCTCACTATAAGGCGCTGTGGGCTCCTTCGCCACTGCCAGTAAACAACTGTTCCCTGGTACAGCAGGCGGTCCACCGCCGATACGACTTTGTAAGTCATAATCAGCAAAACGGTGGACCTCCACTCCTCCACCACCGTGTGTCTGGTGGTCATCAGACCACCCAACTCGTAATCAGACCCTAAGTTTGCATTGCTGGAGCGAAGATGTCACACTGCGGTATACTCCTTCGGTCTTCATTGCAGGGGTGCTGGGCCAATGCCATGTAATGCCTTGAACACGATGCACATGGCTTTGAAGACATTTCTCAGCTTCAGAGGTAGCCAGTGCAATTCCTTCAGGGCATTAGATGTTGATTGTCTACGGGGTCTTTTTAAGACAAGTTTAGCTGCTGCCACTCAGACTCTATAAAGTCTATTTAGCAAGTAGTCAGGGACCCCAAGTAGCAAAGCAGTAGAGTAGTCTAAAAGACTAAGGGGCCTATTTCGATCTCGGTCGGAAATCCTTCGACCTGTGGTTGGAGGCTTTTCAACCAACATCTATGGTTTCACTTGCGACCACCTAATTACAATGTAGGTAGTCTAAAGTGAAACAGGTCGGTCAATCCGGCTGGATTCTGATGGGCTCAAGGATCCCGTCAACCAGTTGGAACTGGCATGTAATCCTTTTAGGACAGCATTTCTGCCGTTGGGATTACAATGTCAGTTTCCGACACACGTTCTATTATGGGCTTTCTGACATGGAAATCCTGCTGACAACCTCCAGCATCCGTCAATTAATGCTGTTACTGTCTCCTCTTGATTTTTCTTAATGGACAGCATCAGCTGAGTGTCATCGGCATAGTTGACCAACCAAATGTCATGCTTCTTTATCAAAGTAAAAAGTGGCCTCATATATATACTGAACAAAACAGGGCTAAATGCTGAGCCCTGTGTCACTCCCTGTCATGAATGTTCACATTTAGAACAATAAGGATGCAGGGCTACAGCCTGACATCTGCCGATAGGTAGGACTCCATCCACTTTAATGCTGTGCTCCCAATTCCAATTTCAGTTAGTCTGGAAAGAAGAACTTTAAGGTCAACTGAGTCAAAGGCAGCTGACAAATCAAGCATGATCAGGACTGTTCCCACTATTCCTTTGCATCAATTACTCCAAGGCAATGAGTAAGGCTAATTCCATACCATGCCCAAGTCGGCAACAAAAATGTTCATCCTCAAGGAGAGAATGAGATTTTAGATAATGCGTTAATCTCCTACTGACATATCGTTCCAGAATCTTTACAGGGAAAGGAAGGAGCGAGATGGGTCTGTAGGTACTCAGCAAAGATGGCTCAGCTAACGATTCTTTCAAGAGTGGGGTGACAATTGCTTTTTTCCAGCTCAAAAGAAACTGTACCCAACTCTAATGATAGGTTACATACCTGCCAAGTAGGGCGAGAAAGCTCATCTCCCAGCTCTTTCCATATCCTTGAAGGTATGGGGTCCAAGGCGAGCCCGAAGTACTGAAGGTAGCGATATCTAAGACGGTCTGTTCCGAAATGAGACTGAAAGTATCAAGCCTACAAGTGATGTTGACGCCAGCATCCATGCATCTAGGGTCGTAGTGAAACCTAACACGGATGACTCAGTAGAGCTCTCACTGTTTGTCACTTCTATTAGTGTCTCAGGATTGTCGACAATGTTCATTTCGAGGGACGTTGTCTGAGTAGAGGAACCAATATCTTTTTGGATCTTGCTGATCTTCTTGTCGAAGAAATCAGCAAGGTAATCACAGAATTCCTGAGAAGTGGAAATTTCTTGTTTTAGAGAATACAAATCTGCTAATCCCTGAAGGATCTCAAGAAACTTTTTTGCCCCATTGTTAGCTGTTAGAATGCTAAAAGCATAGAAATTGGCGCTGGCTTTACCAACATCTTTTTTTTAAGTACCTAGCGTACATGTAAAACATTTTTTATCTTCCTAAGAGTAGCCACTATGCCACTTCCTGGTTCACTGAAAAAATCCAGAGTACTAAATATCGTTGCAAAAATATAAAGTGAAAAATATAGATCTTAAAAATATCGACTCCCTAACCTTATCATTAAGAGTACAAAAATATTGAAAAAAAATATATCGATTGCACTGATATAGTTGTCCAAATTTTAAATATCTATACATTTAAATATTAAACATTAATAAAATAAAATTTTAACACTGGTATAATAAAAATATATATTAATACTTTAAAAAAATATATAACAATTATGATTTTTTTCAAAATGTTATAATTAAGTTATATATATAAATATTTTATATAGATTCATCTAATTTAAAAACTGTTAAATTGATATATTTACTTTATATTATATTTTCAAACTTTCTTAAATGTAATATAATATATATCTATATATATATCTAATAAACTATTTAATAAACATACCATTTTAATTACAAAGAAACAAAACAAGAGAATAGAAATTTAGAATTTATTAAAAATAAATAAAATATTAAAAACATTAATGATCCTAATTTTATAAATTTAAATAACCAAAAACATAGTAATATGAATGTAAACTAAAGTACAACATTTTTAAATTAAAACATGTACTATTTACACTACAACTTATAAAAAGTAGACAAAGTGTCAAACTCAGGAGGTATAAAATGTACAAGTTCCACTACAGTCACTGCAACAGTAGGGAAAGTGGTGCATTGCGAAGAGGAGAAATGTACTATTCCCACTCCAGTCATTGAAACAGTAGGGAAAGTCTTGGATTGTGGAGGGGTAAAATGTATTATTCTCAATCCAGTCAGTGCAACAGTAGGGAAAGTGTTTGTTTGCGGCGGGATACAATTTACTATTCCCACTTCAGTCAGTGCAACAGTGGGAAACTGTTGGATTGCGGAAGGAATTTTTTTGTTTAATCCCATTGCAGTTAGTAATATATTAGAAATCAACAAATGCTCTGGAAAACAATAAAATAATTGCAAAAATTAACCGAAAATGTGAAATATAAATATTTAATACAAAATTATTTCATATAAAACTATTTAAAATAAATACATATTATAATGTTAAAAACATATCATACATTTTTACAGACATTATTAAAATGTTCATCCTAAAAAAACCTTTTCATGCAAAAATGATTGTTATTTAAAAATTATTAATTAACAAATAAATAACGTTATAAATCATTTTTATTGTAGTTACCTCCCACCATATAACCCTACAAAACTTACAAGCAGCACCTACAACTTAACTGTAAAAAAACTATTTACACTATTAACATAAATATGTAACAAACTAATTATCAATAAATAAAAATTAGTTATTTCATAACACTTAATTTACGTTTCACAATATACCACACTGAAATATACAACATACTCCTAAAATGTTATGAACAATTTATTACACAATTAATATAATACATTTTAAATTGAATAATTATTATCAATTAAAGAATGTATTATAACTTAACTAAAAAGAAATCTACTTCCAACCATGTACCCCAACCAAACCCAAAACCACACATAAAAGTTTGTTAAAAAAAGGTAAGTACACTATTAACATCATTAATTATAAATTAAATAGTTATTATTAAATAATTTACTTCCCACCCTGTAGCCCTATAAGCCCCACAGTCCACACCTGAAATGTAAATAAAAAATACACAAATAAAATAGTTAATTGTCAAATACATAATTAATATTAATTTACAATTAATTATTTTAGCATCTTTTAAGTTCAGAAGTAGGTTTATTAAGGAAAATATAAGTCAGAATACAAAATACAATATAACAATACATATATATAGGCCTGCCAAAGGAGTTTGTTGGTCCTTCGCCTTCATACTCTAGGGATCAAATAAAAACTCAGTACTGGGCTTGGGTAGAGCAGAATAACTTATCGAAAATTCATCACTCCACCTTAACTGATGTCTTCACCGACATAAAATCTATTAATCGGTTAGAAAGCCATCTTGATATCATTAAGGTGCCGGTAGACAGGAACTTTTACACCCAGTTCAAACATGGCAGTTTACCTATAAATGCCTTCACCAACTCCTGGCTGACAAACAACTCTCAGCCAAAGGGCTGTCCTTTCAGCTTATGTCCCCAAGACCCTATAGGCCACAAAATTATTTGTCTGTGCTGCTTATGCCAGACCGAGAAGAAATTGGCTGGCCCCTGTATGTAGACAACTTGGGACACACAGCCAAAATGAAGCCATACGTATTTTAAAGTCAGATACAAGACCACTTTTTGTTTGTGCAGTCGTGAAATTTTTAGTCCAGTTCTGGGCCATTAGAAGGAGGTCTTTGTTTATCTCCCCGACTGCTATGAACTGAACAAACAGAATCTATAATGATTAGTCAAGATGGGTATGCTCTCAAATTTTAATACTTTTATTGTGAATTGGTTTTATGGTTTTCTTTTAATTGGTTATTGTGACAAGGGTTTTATAATGGCTGATGATATTTAGCTAGGCTGTACATCGCAGTAATTGTGACGCAAATAATATTTATTAATGCACTAGCTCTTTAGTCAGTGTCCCTATAGGCCGAACCAGTAAAAAGCAAGACTTGTCTAGGGTTGATCTTCTCCTGTGTCTATACAATGTAACATGAATATCCTATCTTTAAGAGTTTGTATATGGAGTATTCTTTTTCCGAATAATATTGACAAGGACTCATGTGTTTGCATCTTTTATGGTTCTATAAACCAAAATAAAGATTTATTGATTGAATATAACAATACATAGTCACATGAATTAAATATTGAACATATAATTAAAATAATTGGATGTATAAATGAAGTTGGCCTACCTAGAAGAAGAGAAGAAGAATTAATAATAATATGTAGAGCACTTAGTGTAAATACAGGAGGGTTACAAATCACAAAGAGCAAAGAATCATTATACAAAATCTAAAATGATCTTATATATATAATTACAATGAAAGGAAAGTCATGGAGGTTTGGAAACTTCTTGTACAGGAGATAGGGTGGAGGAACGTTTAGCACTAGCTTTAATGAACAATGTATTAGGTAACCATAAATACAAACGTTTTGTTGCCATGGGGATCGGATACATAAGAGTGAGATCTAATCTGTGATTGTAACACACAGCATACCACCATACTTGATGAGATAATTTAGTAAAGTCTTTCCAATTTTTGGTTATCTGCTGGAAGGCAACTGCCAACAATAGATCTATTATTTTTGTATTAGGATTGCAATCTGTCCAAACCAAAGACAAGCTTCCCAAAAACACATTAGAAACAGAGAAAGGACATTTGGAATGAAAAATTACATTAATTTGAGCCCACACCTTTTCCCAGAAATTACAGACAAGTGGGCATGTAAAAAGAAGATGGTGTAAATCTGCATGTGGGGAGGAACTTGTCCAGCAAATATCTGAAAGATCCATGTGTCTTTTATTTGAAGTGACCGGGGAGAGCAAAAGCCCATTATACACAAAAAAGAGTGTCTATGTAGTATTGGCTGCTCTCGAAGATTTTCTATTTTTATTCATTGTGTTTGTGGACCAACTGACTCCCAAATCCTGTTCCCAAGAAAGTTCCACCTTTAGTTTTTCTTGTGTAATGCTTGAGATCTCTAAATAATTGTAAATAACAGATGCCTTGGGGTTAGCTTGTAGAAGAGAATGCAATTTATCAATAGAGGAGGGTGTAGGATCAATGGGAGGATTTGGATTTAAGCATCGGGTGTGAGCAGTTAGAATAGCTTGTTTCAAGAGGGTATATTTAGATTGGGAAGACATAGGTAGGTCAAAGAGTCTTCTAACCTGCGCAAAAGACAAAATCTGATTTTGTATTTATAATTGGTGTATCCAAATTAATCCTCTTTGCCTCCAAGATTTCCAGTAAAAAGGTTTGCCACGTATCAATATCATAGTGTTATGCCATATCGTGGAATTGGAGAAAGAAACCAGTCCACAGGATCCAATGGGGAATTGGGTTTTAAAATTTTGGATGTGTATCTAGTTATGGGAGTCAAAAGTTGTTGTGGTTAATGAGAGAAAGAGAGATATTCTTGAAATGAAAAAAGGAGAGAGAGATAAGAAAGTTCAAGTTTAGCCCATAGAGGGTAATACTCAGAAGAGTTGGAGAGCCATCTTGATGCTTGACGAAGCAAAATAGATTTTTGGTATGTAGGAAAATTAAGAAAGTTAACACCCCCTTCTGAATTGGGACGAATCAATTTTGATAAGGACATGCAAGACTTCCTGTTATTCCTCAAAAAAGAGGATAACAAAGAGTTTATTTTCTCAATTTTTTTTAAAGGAATGGATATTGGGATATTGGAAATTGTATAAAGAAACAATAAGGGACAGCATCATCTTTATGGTGTCAAGACGACCCCGCCAGGATAAGTATAGAGGGTGCCATTTAGCAGTTAAAGAAGTTATTCTTTGTGTACAATTATCCATACAGTGTGAAATTGTATTAGAGATAGAAGGAGTAAAATGTAAACCTAAATATTTAATATACTGCAGGCTCCATGTGAAATTTGAGAGTGCGAAATTATCTTTAAAAGTATATTTTGTTAAAGGTTATATTTTGCATTTTTCTTTATTTAATTTATACCCGGAAATGGCTGTAAAGGAGACTACTTCATGTAGGAATGCAGGGAGAGAAGACTGAGGTTGCGAAATAAATAGTAATATATCATCATCATATGCTGCCAGCTTAATTGAGGTGTCGTTAAAATTAAATCTATGAATGTCCTTATTTTGACGTATTTGTGATAAAAAAGGTTCTAAAGCTAGGTTAAAAAGAAACGGGGATAATGGGCATCCTTGACGAACACCTCTACCCAAATTGAAATAAGGAGATACAGTACCAATCGCACATACAGCCGCTTTTGGGTTTGAATATAGAATTGATATTAAGGAAATTATTTTAGGTCCAAAGCCAAACCATTTGAGAGTTTGAAAAAGGTAAGTCCATTCCACTGTATCAAACGCTTGCTCTGCGGCCAGTGCTATTGCTGCCAAGGAATGCGAGACATGGGAGGATTTGGATAAGACGTAAAAAGATAAACAAGTGTTGTCTGTGAGAAGATGATCTTTAACAATTCCAGACTGTTCCATTCACAATAGATCAGGCAAATGGGATTCCAAGTGCATGGCCAGAGATTTTGATTTTTTTTTATAATCAACGTTAACTAAAGATATGGGTCAAAAAGTTTTACAGTATCTTAAATCTTTCCCTTCCTTTTGAATAAGACAAATAAGAGCCTCTGGAAAAGAGCCTGAAGATTTACCAGAGTTCAAAAAAGAGTTTAATAGATTATGCAATTTTGGAATTAAAATGGAAGCAAAGTGTGTAAAAAACTCAACAGTAAAGCCATCTGGGCCAGGGGCTTTATCTTTTTTAAGTGCTTGTAATGCGATGGAAAGTTCCTTTTGGGATAGGTCAGATTCTAAAATAGAAAGGTGAGGTTGGGTATTAGGTGGCCTTCGGATATCAGATAAAAACTGAGAAATGTGATGTTCTATAGGAGGGACTTCTGATGTGTAAAGTGTTTTGTAACATTAAAGAAATTCATTCAAGATCTCATCATCCTTAAATTTCAATGACTGTTGCTCGTCCATAATAGACTCCATATTGAGTTTATTATGCTTATCCTACAAATAATTTAGCTAATACCCTGCCAGCTTTGTTCTGTCCCCCGTAAAATTTCGCACTCAACTTCAATAAATATGTGGAAGCGTTATTAGTCAACTCCTTATTGAACTGGAATTTAACATTAATAAGTTCTGACAAACAATGTTTTGATCTTGAGGGGTAATAAGAGTGCTCCAGTTTCTTTATCTTGGCCAGGAGGGATGTGGTGAATTATTTTGATTTTATATGCTTTTTGGAGACATAATCAATAATAAAATCCCTAGCTGTTGCTTTAAAAGCGTCCCACACCACATGAAAATGTAAAGCATCAGTTTTTGATTAAACAAAAATAACTCATTAAAAAGGAGATAAAAGAGGAAGTGAATACCAGGTCTAAAAGAAGAGCGTTATTAAAACGCCATTTACGGGGAGTGTGAGGTTTCTGTAAAATATCTAGCCTCATGGTAATAGGAGCACGATCAGATATTAGAATGGATCCAATATCTGCTGCCATTAATGACTGGGATACATTATGTGAAATTAAAAAATAATCCAATCGTGATTGAGTATGATGAACTGAAGAATATTAAGTGTACTCTTTGGTAGTAGGATTACAAAGTCTCCAGGCATCTATAAGCTTGTATTGTTTAATAGTTTGTATAAAAAGCTTATGAGCCTTATGAGGGACAAAAGACACTATTGAATTACGATCTAAGAAGGGGTCAAAAACTTGATTACAATCACCGGTAAGAATTAAATTATCATCAATACATTTGCAATTTGCTGAGCTAAGGATATCCAAAAGGAGAAATCACCAGCAGAAGAGGCGTATACATTTAGTAAAGAAACTGGATCATTAACAATCAAAAGTTTAGTAACAACCATCCACTATCTTCATCAGAACATTATGAAAGTAATTTAACAGAAAGTGATTTACGACATAGGGTTAGGACCCCATTACGTTTGCCATCTCCTGGTGAATAGAAAACCTCCCCAACCCAACCTCTCCTTAATTTTGTTGATTCCTCTGCTGTTAAATGGGATTCCTGTAAACAGGCTATATCCGCCTCCAATTTAGCTAGATGAGTCAACACCCTTTGCCTTTTAATAGTTGAATGTAAACCTCTGACATTCCAAGATACAAGATTCAAAGACATGGAGTAAGTAAAGGAATGAATATAAGACACCAATATATGTAAAAATACAGACAACAAGAAATATAAAAAAACAGACCAACTAGCTGCAAAACAGAACAAACTTGTTGGAAAGGGAGAAAGATAAAAATAAAGATATAAGTTTACATGTGACAATTGTAGTGTAAGGGAAGAAAAAGTATTATGTGAAAGACTTAAAAGCGAAGAATAAGATAAAAATAAATAAGGGAGAAATAAGTGGAAGAATAGGGCAAGAAAAAGGAGGAAAATATGTAAAGTGAAAAAGTATGCAAGAATAAATTAGAAGTAAAAGACAGAAACGAAGTAAAGAAGAAGGAAATTGCTATTAAAAATAGTAGAAGGGGAGGAGGAGCCTAGCGCGCATCCAAGATGGTCGCGTGAGCACAGGGCTCCCCGGACCCTCGCTACTCCTCGGAATTTATCCTGACTTTATCCTGATATGGTTTACGGAAGCTGGAAGATGAAGGCTGGCTGAACACGGATCTCCTTTCAGAAATCGAATCGGACCTGGGAATCCTGATTTATCGTGGTCTGAACTTTTGAGACCCACCCGACGGCGGTGCCCGGTGCGAGGGTGAACGGTGGAGCCGGGGCGTAATCGAACAACAGCGGCTGCAGAACTGTGCCAGTGGCCGCTCCAACATTTTCGGTTTCACATTTGGACTTCAAAGGGGCTGGACAGCGGAATCGCTTGGAGTGGCTGGGTGCTTCCTTGGCCTCTGCGTGAGGCCTTTGTCTCCGCCTGCTACTAGTGTACCCATTGCCTTTGGTCCCCTCGCACCGCTATACTGCGGACTCTGTTGAGGCGCCCGTCTGCGGTGCCGGTGCCCATTCGACCCTTGATCGACGGTCCCCTTCGGTGAGCGTGGCCCACATGGGGGGCAAAGGGGGCCCCGAGGGGCGTAAGACTAAGGCTTCTCTCCGCGGGGGACCGGTCCAGGCTAACAACATGGACCGCTACACTCATGGCAGAGGGTCCCCTGGAGCGGCCGGTGCCCCCCCAGACGACGCCGGGGGTGGCACATCCGTCTCTCCGGAGCTGTCCCTGCAAGACATCATGGGCGCCATTAACGGCATCAGGGAGACCATCGCCACGCAGTACGAGGCCTTGGCCCGTAAAATCGACACAGTGGCTATCGATGTCACATTAATTCGGGCGGATCTCTCTAAAACCAACGAGAGGGTTCAAGCGCTCGATGTGCGGACTTCCACCCTCGGTGCGGATGTGTCGGACCTGCAGACCACTCTTGGCGACATCAAGATGGCCAATGATCAGATGGCCCGGCGGCTGGAGGACTTCGAGGGACGAGCCCGACGCAATAACATCCGTGTCATAGGCGTACCGGAGTCCTCCGACAACCGCCCGGTTGACCTCCTGGTCGAGGAACTCATCCTCCAACAGCTGGCCCCCGCTGGCCTAAGTAAGTTCTTTGCCGTGGAGCGGGCCCATCGAGTTCCGGGCGGTCGGCCGCGGCCGGGGGCCCCCCCGAGGCCTATTGTAGCCAAACTTTTCTACTACAGAGACCGAGATGCGATTCTGCAGGCCTCACGGGTCCACGGCCCGGTTCGTCATGAGAACTCGTCAATTAACTTTTATCCGGACTTCACCCAACTTGTCCAGAAACATCGGATGGGTTTCCAGGGGGTGAAGCGTCGTCTCCGTGACCTGGGCCTTAAGTACTCTATGCTCTATCCCGCAAAACTCCGAGTGGAACACGAGGAACGGACTGTCT
The DNA here is from genome assembly GCF_964204655.1 of Triturus cristatus. Classification (NCBI taxonomy): domain Eukaryota; kingdom Metazoa; phylum Chordata; class Amphibia; order Caudata; family Salamandridae; genus Triturus; species Triturus cristatus. The sequence goes on from NC_140584.1 coordinate 22,433,014, forward strand.
TTTTTGACTCTCCCGCGACTGTGAGTGACTGGCTGGACTCGCTGCCGGACAGGGGTGACCGGCCGGGGCCCTCTGCCGGTCCCGAAGGTGACGGGTCCCCTTTGGAGTGACTTTTGGTCCTTGACTTTGCCATTTTGCACTGTTCGGCTGGGTTTTACTTCTTTTGTTCATTTTGTCTCACTATGACCTGTGTGGGGGGCGGGCGGGGACGGGTCCCTTTCCTCCTCCGGGGTCTTTTCGTAGAATGGGGTTTGTAGGGCGACAGGCACACTGCAAGTTGGGGTGGTTTTTTGGCCCGCAGGGGTGCAGGGTGGGGGGAGTTGGAGTTGGGGGGGGGGTTGGGGGGTGGGAGGGGTTGTTTTGATGTGTGTTTTTTGTTTTCAGGGCGAGGTACTGATTTTTGTCCAGTTTCGGGTGCCGCGCTATTGGCTGGGGGACCTTTGATCTACTGGAGGGGATGGGGGGGGACGGGTTGAGATTGATGTCATGGAACGTCAATGGGTTGGGGGACCGTATCAAGCGGGGTGTTGTGCTGCAGTATTTGCGTCGTCTGGCTCCTGATGTGGTGTTCTTACAGGAGACGCATCTGGTTGGTAATGTTTGTCATGCAATGAACAGGGGGGGATACCGCCTCGTGGCCCATTCTGGTTTCACCACTGGTTCTAGAGGGGTGGGCATTCTCCTGCGATCCTCACTTCCGTTAGAGATCACCAGGGTAGTCCCGGATGATAGAGGGCGCTATGTGGCTTTGACTGGGAGATGGGAGGGGCAGTCACTTTCCTTGGTCTCAGTTTACGTTCCCCCGGGCCTCCAGAACTCCACCTTCTCGGACTTGGGTCGAATGCTGCTTGAACTTCCGGACAGTCTTTTGCTTATGGGCGGGGACTTCAATTCGGTGGTTTCGGGTGACCTGGATCGTCACCCGCCCAGGGCCCTCCCCGCTGCCCAGGCATGGCTTGGCGGACTCTTGGAGACATTTGGTCTGGTAGATAGTTGGAGATTAATGCATCCGACACAATGTCAGTACACCTTTCACTCTGGGGCGCATGGGAGTCTTTCCAGATTAGACTATTTTCTTATGCCCGCTGCCCAGACTGCCCGGATTCGAGAGGTTAGGCACCTGGCGCGGGGTATCTCTGATCATTCCCCGCTGTGGCTGCTCTTTGACACCGGGTCGCGATCTGCAGGGCGGATCGCTCCCATTAACCCTTGGTACCTGCGAGACCCCACTATTCGCGACAGCTTGGTCAAGTCGATTGACCAATATTTCCTTGAAAACGAGGGGTCGGTGTCGTCCGCAATGTCCCTGTGGGAAGCCTTTAAAACCGTGCTCCGCGGACAAGCCCTCTCCCAGATAGTGGTGGCTAAGAAGCTCAAGAATGAGGCAGTGGTGAAGCTGGAGACTGACATATCGGGGCTGGAGTCGGCCTTGGAGGCGGGTGTCACTCCGGATGGGCTCCATGCCCTCAGCTTGAAGCAGTTTGAATACAGGTCTCTTGTCACCGATGCTGCCAAGACTATGTATAGGGAGCAGCAGGGTAGATTGTATGACGCCGGAGACAAGGCGGGTAAATTGATTGCTTGGCTGGACAGGAAGGAGAGAGTGAATCGTGTGGTCCCGGAGCTTCGGGCCTCGGATGGAGCGTGTGTGACTGAGCCTGGTGAGATTGTGGAGTGTTTTGCTGACCACCTCCGGGCCGTGTACTCCCCGGTGACTGATAGGGATGAGGAAGACTCTCGCCTTCTGCTGCGGGATATTGCCCTGCCCGGCTTGTCCGTCGAGGACCGTGAACAGCTGGACGCCCCCTTGTCTGTTGACGAAATTGCAACTGCGATCCGCTCCCTTCGCTCTGGCAAGGCTATGGGTCCCAACGGCCTGCCTATTGAGTTGTATAAATTGCGCCCGGATAAAATCGCGCCTTTCCTCCGTCGTATGTTCCAGGAGTCCCTCGAAACGGGTTCCCTTCCCGCCGACCAGCGTCTGGCTACTATAGTCGTGATCCCCAAGGATGGTAAGCCACGAGACCGCTGTGCCTTTTACAGGCCTATTTCTCTATTAAATGCCGAGCCTAAGATACTGGCTAAAGTCCTCGCCACTCGCTTGCTGAGCGTTATCTGTGATCTGATCCATCCGGATCAATGCGGCTTCATCCCTCATCGTAATACCGCTCTTAACCTGCGGCGTCTCCACGGCGCCCTCGCTAGGGCGGAGTACCTCTCCGAACCAGCCGTACTGGTTTCGTTAGATGCCACGATGGCCTTTGATACCATCGAGTGGCCATTCCTCTGGGCTGTCCTGACCAAATTCGGCTTTGGGGAGGGATTTCTTGGCTGGGTGAAGCTTCTTTACGCTGGACCAATGGCTCAGGTGGTCGTCAATGGGCGGGTCTCTCAGCCTTTCGCTCTCGGTAGGGGTACGAGGCAGGGGTGCCCGTTGTCCCCTCTGCTCTTTGCTCTCGCCTTGGAACCGCTCGCGGCCTGGCTCCGCTGGGAGCCCTCGATCAGAGGGATCCGGTGGGCCCCGGGCTTCGAGGACCGGGTCTCGTTGTACGCGGATGACATTCTTTTGTATCTCACCTCGCAGCGGCAGTCGCTTAATGTTCTCTTTGATGTCCTTACTTCCTTTGGGAGAAATTCGGGTCTGATGATTAACTGGTCTAAATCTTGCGTGTATCCTATCTCTGGTGGCCCTCCTCTCTTGCCGCCTCGGCTTCCGATCCAACTATCTCTGTCCGGCTTTAAATACCTGGGGGTGTACGTTTCGTTGGACCCGGCGGTTCGCTATGAGCAGAACCTCCTGCTTCCACTTCGGCGTTTGAGGGAGGATACGGCTCGGTGGTGTAAACTGCCCTTGTCCCCGCTTGGTCGCGCAGCTCTGTTTAAAATGATGTCCCTTCCCAGATTCCTTTATGCACTTCAGAACTCCTTCGATGTCATTCCGGTTACCTACTTTCGGGAGGTGGAGAGCCTGCAGAGGAGACTGGTGTGGGACGGGCGGGCGCGTATCGCTCTGGCAAAGCTCACTCTCCCCTGGTACGACGGGGGCATCGCGCTTCCCGACATTAGAAGGTACTATTGGGCCTCCCAACTATCGCAAAAAAGGGGGGGGGTAGGGTCCGAGGGAAAATTTAAAGACTAAGACAGACTCAATCCCCCATTCAATGACTAATACAACAAGGAGTCTGTCAGTCTGAAAAATAGGCACAGTCGCCAAAGGGATAGAGATAAGCGTAGAGTTTGAAAGAGGAGCCTCAGAGTGCTGTTGGATTTATTAGGATTTCCATCAATAACCAGTGATTGGTAAATATCATCATCTGGATATCCAAACCTTCCCACCACTGTGATTCACTCCATCTTGGAGTTTCATTCGTGGTAAGTTATTGACCGGAGCACATATTCGAGGCCCGGGGAGGGGGAAGGAGAGAAGACAGCCAAGCCGCTAGCTAAGGCAAGATGTGTGATATATACCGAAATGATATATAAGTGGTGCAGTGCAGTAAGGTGAAATACTAAAAAAGGATAAGGAGGAAAAAAGTAGTTTATTAAGAAATATTCCTGCCAATCCTTATCTAAAAATGGTGCAGAAACAGCTTCTAACAAATAGGCTGTTTGACAATAGGGTCGACATGTTTCAGCCTGCTTGCCCGGAGGGTCAAATGGCTTTCGTCAGGACCTTCATTATATTATCGCTACTGCAACAACAGTGAAAAAATTATAAATTGTGAAACAATGTTAAAAAATACAACCTTCTTGTGGTGTATAGCTTCTTCGTACTGTCAGTGTATATATGAACATCTGCGGAAATACGAAAGAAAACCAAAGGCAACAGAGTGAGGGAAAACATGGAACATACTCTCGCTCGGAACGTTGTACCATGATCTCAAGTGCTTACCTGATCAGCACGAGAAGTGAGCCTCACCTCACCCGGTAACGACTCAGGTATGAAGGAGGCCCCGCCCTACAAAATTGAAAAAAATGCGGGGAAGATGAACAAACTATGAACCCTGAAGTTCGAGGTTCAAGGTTTAGAATTTGAGACATTCCTCTGAATGTCCCTAACATGCTCTGCTTAGAACGCTGAAGTGACTTCACCCAAAAAAAAAAAAAAAAAAAACAAGACAACACCCAAGTTACAAGATCTGCAGTCGCGCAAATGTTCCAACATTGGTGGAACTCGCAGTGCATGATTACGCCAGGTTTGTAAAAAGGTATTAAAGGCTGAAAAACCGCTTACCTCTCCGTCGGTACCTCAATGTAGGATCTGAGCCGTTTGGGAGGTAACCGGCACCACAGGTGAGTGGTGTTAAAAGCGTATGCTTTAGTAAAGCGGCAACCTGATTCGTCAAAACGGAACCAATAGGTTTCAGTGTTTAGTGTGTGATGGCTTCTGATAGGGCCATGGAAAGCCCGATGTCTCGCGGGACTTCAAGAATGACTACAGAATGGCGTCAGTGTGTCCGGAAGATGTAGTTCTGTATATATATACGCCGTGATGAAACTTTATCGATCAGCCTGACTTGGACATACTGCCATATGGTGGGTGTACAAGCTAAATTGATCTAGCAAATAGCTAAAATCATAAACCTAGATGAGGTTGTTACTAATCACCATACCATGGGTTTCCACAGTCGACATTTATCAATTTAGCACATGAATATAGATCGCTAGCGAAAAATGAGCAATTTGGCTATAAATGTGCAGTGTACTTTTTATAAAAAAGAGATAGTATGAAAACTTAATCGCTATCTCGGGATGAACATTGGCCCGTGGAAATTTATAATGAGATCCACGGGATGTCATCGTTCAATCCTTTTTGAAAAGTACAAATTTTAAACACCCAGCGTTGTTCTTTTAGAAACAGAAAGCGAGATGTATCACTTACATGAGATGGGATGAAGGGTTTCTCTAAGACTGTCCACCAGAAATCGTTGGCTTGGTGCTTTACCTCATTGAAGTGGCGTGTAAGTCTTGTGTTGGTCTTGTTACAGCGAAAGGTGCTTTTGTGTTCTAGCATTCGCAGTCTAACTTTGCGGGTAGTCATCCCTATATACCGAAGTTTGCAGGGGCATTCTATCATATAGATTAGATTGTCACTGTTGCAGTTGGTGAAAGTTCTTTGTTCCCATGGTGTATTCGTGCCTATGTCTAGTGTTGTGGAATGGCTAGTCTGTGGGCATATTGAGCACGTGCCACATGGGTGGTGTCCTTGTACTGCAGGTAGGTCCCATAAGGTACCAATGGAACGTGGTCTTTCTTCACGGGGTCTTGTATGGACCAGTTTGTCTCTAAGGTTACTTCCTCGTTTGAGAGAGAACAAAGGCAGTGGTATTTTCTCTTTGCATGAGTTCAAGAGGCGCCAATGCTTTTTCACACTCTTCTGAATTCCATTAGTGAGAGTGCTGAAGGTATGGACGAAAGTAAGCCGTTCTAGTGGTGGTTTTACAATAGGTGGCTCGATTAATGCTTCTCTGTTGTTGTTAGAAGCGCGTTTAAACGCTTTCTTGATCAGAGATCTCGGATATTGTTTAACAATAAGTTGTTCTGTGAGATTCTTTGCATGCACCTGATATTTGTCAGATGTGGAACAGTTGCGTCTTACACGCAAAAACTGTCCGTAGGGAAGGTTGTCTCTCAATGATTTCGGATGTTGACTATCATATCTCAAGAGAGAGTTACGAGACATTGGTTTCTTGTACAGTTCACTTTCAAGGCCGGTTGGAGTACTGAAGATGGAGAGATCTAGAAAGGCTAATCTCTCTTTATGAGCTTCCACTGTGAACCTCAAGAAGTTGTTTCTAGTGTTCAACCAGTCTAAGAAGGGTGAAACTGACGGCAAATCACCACGCCAGATTACCAGGATGTCGTCAATATAGCGCTTCCATAGTCGGATTGAGTCGCTGAAGGGGTTGTCATCATTGAGCACATGTGTTTGTTCGAATGAATGCACATAAAGGTTGGCTAAGCTTGGAGCAAAAATACTCCCCATGCTGGTCCCGGAGACCTGCAGGTATATGGTGTCTTCAAATTTGAAATTTTTTTCCTTCATAGCCAAATGTGCAAGGGTCATGATGAAATGAACGGGAGTAATGGTATCCAGGTGTGTATTGTTCAGGATGGAGAAGATGGTTTCAAGGGTCTCGTCCTGAGGGATAGAGGTGTATAATGATTCTACATCAAATGATACTAGAATGTCTCTGTCAGGATCGAAATCGACTGTGGGCAGTAGACGCAGAATATCTTTCGTGTCTTGCAGGTAAGTTGGCATCTCTTTGACTAGAGGTCTCAAGAAGTGATCAACAAAAGTGGATAGGAGTTCTAATAGTGACCCTTGTCCTGATATGATGGGTCTTCCTGGTGGGGGCCGTTGGGTTTTGTGAACTTTAGGAAGAGTGTAAAAGTAAGGCATCACAGGATGAGGGGTATTAAGAAATGATGCTTCCTGTGAAGTGATCCATCCATTAGCTGATGCTTCATCTACTACTTCAGTGATAGTTTTCTGAATCCTCTTGGTGGGATCTTGTTGGAGAGGTTTGTAGAATCTCCTATCCGCCAGTTGTCTGAGGCACTCTTGGCGATATATTTCAGTATCTTGAATGACCACTGCTCCGCCTTTGTCAGCTAGCTTTATTACGATAGTTCGGTCTTCCATAAGTCCTTTCAAAGCCAGACGTTCTTTCTTTGGTAGATTACAAAAATGGTCTGATCTCGTTTTGTTCTTACATAAGGTTGTGATTTCTTCAGTTACCGCTTGTTCAAAGGTTAGCACCTGTGGCGGTACCTCATGTAATGGTGGATTAAAGGTGGATTTATTTTTCAGGCCGGTGTTCAGTTCACTCGATGTAACTAAGGTCGTCTCTTTGTTCTTAAAGAAATAATGTAACCTTATTTTGCGGAAAAATTTGGCCAGATCACATCGTACTTCAAAATCGTCTCCATGAGTGGTAGTCACAAAACCAAGGCCTTTGTTGAGTATCGATGTCTCATCTGGTGTCAAGATCTTATTACTCAGGTTCAGTACTAGGTCGTCTCGGTACTCGTTCCTGGTTGTGGTTGTCCCCTCTTGGTTTGGCTGCGTGTGTTCATTTGTTGGGGCATTGATGTGGACAGGTTCCAATGTACCTGTGGTTGTTGCCCTCTTCTTTTTGCTCTGGACCTCCCTCGGCCTGATCCTAAAAAAGGCTGGAAACTGGGGTCCTGATGATGTACTGAAAATTGGTTCGGTTGGAAGGGCTGGAAAGCCTGGGGTGGTGGGGGATATCCCCACGGTGTCGGAGGCCACCATTGTTGGAAATTAGGTGTGTATTGTCCCCTCCAGTTCCTTCTATTCCCTCGACCTCTATATTGTGGCCTGTTGGATTGTGGACCTCCATTGTCATTTTCGTTATTGTCATCATCCGAACTGCTCCCTGAGTAATTGGACCCATACCGGCGTCCTTTGTTGTTGAACTCAGGTGCTACGTAGGAATCGCTGGTATAAGGATATATCACCTCGTGTTTGAATTTAGCAAGGTCTTTTTTAAACTTTTCTATTTTGGTGACCAATATTGAGTCTTTCAGTTCCTTATTGCTTTTATTGGCTTCATCCTGGTTCTTTTTAAAAAGTGTGGCTGTGACAGTGACTTTGATTTGGGCTTCTAAAGCCTGTATCTCTAGGAGGATAGTGTCTGCAATGCGTTTAGATGTGCTAATAATTAAAATGAGCCAATCACGCGTGCAGCGCCACGCTATGAGGGACCAATCTTTTAGAAATCTTTTATCCTGCAAAAATAGGCGAGGGGCGTTGGTGGCGATTAGGCCTGTAGGGGCACAATTACCCCGTAAGTATTCAGCCATGATCGCACCATGTATTGTTGTCCGTGTGTGTGATTTCTTTAATGTAATTATCTTGGTCCAATCATCAATATTGGTGCCAGGTATAGCAAATGTATTGTCCAATATGCTGGGTGTACTATCCAATATAGATTGGAGAGTAGAGTCATCATAGGCTAAACCACTGAATTCTGCCATAGTGCAGAGAGTAAGGTATATGTCTATTTTAGAAGAGGAAGTCACCAGCAGAACAAACAGTGCAAGTACTTGTATGGTTATGAGCTGCCATAGGCTAGTTCAACATACCATCAAGTTTGGGTTTCAATTATGTAGGGCGGGGCCTCCTTCATACCTGAGTCGTTACCGGGTGAGGTGAGGCTCACTTCTCGTGCTGATCAGGTAAGCACTTGAGATCATGGTACAGCGTTCCGAGCGAGAGTATGTTCCATGTTTTCCCTCACTCTGTTGCCTTTGGTTTTCTTTCGTATTTCCGCAGATGTTCATGTATACACTGACAGTACGAAGAAGCTATACACCACAAGAAGGTTGTATTTTTTAACATTGTTTCACAATTTATAATTTTTTCACTGTTGTTGCAGTAGCGATAATATAATGAAGGTCCTGACGAAAGCCATTTGACCCTCCGGGCAAGCAGGCTGAAACATGTCGACCCTATTGTCAAACAGCCTATTTGTTAGAAGCTGTTTCTGCACCATTTTTAGATAAGGATTGGCAGGAATATTTCTTAATAAACTACTTTTTTCCTCCTTATCCTTTTTTAGTATTTCACCTTACTGCACTGCACCACTTATATATCATTTCGGTATATATCACACATCTTGCCTTAGCTAGCGGCTTGGCTGTCTTCTCTCCTTCCCCCTCCCCGGGCCTCGAATATGTGCTCCGGTCAATAACTTACCACGAATGAAACTCCAAGATGGAGTGAATCACAGTGGTGGGAAGGTTTGGATATCCAGATGATGATATTTACCAATCACTGGTTATTGATGGAAATCCTAATAAATCCAACAGCACTCTGAGGCTCCTCTTTCAAACTCTACGCTTATCTCTATCCCTTTGGCGACTGTGCCTATTTTTCAGACTGACAGACTCCTTGTTGTATTAGCCTCCCAACTATCGGCCATTAACCATGCCACGTATGCGCCCGGCTTGAACCCGGCGTATGAGATGGATAAATTTCTGCTTCCCGGCGGTAACTATAATAGGGCGCTTTACTCCCGCTTGGCTGGAAGGACCCTTACGGGCCCTACTAAGATTGCGGTAAGGATCTGGAAGGCAGCTAATGTAGCCATGGGCTGGAGTGAGCGTTTAACGTGTGCTACTCCTTTATTCGCCTCCGACCGATTGGGTAGCCTCTGGACAACGAAAGGCTTTGAGCACTGGGACACGATCGGTATTAGCAGAGTTGGAGACTTATGGGTTAAGGGCGCGGTTAAAACCTTCGCGGCGCTCCAGAGCGAATACGAGCTTACTGAAAGGGAGTTCTTCCGTTATGCCCAGGTTCGGCATGCCCTGCTCTCTGTCTTTGGGGAAGGGACCACGGTCCCGGCTTCTTCGCCCCTCGAGGACCGCGTACTCGATGGTCACGTGCCCGACAGTACTATCTCTCTAATTTATAAAAAACTGATTAATAATCGGGCTGACCTCTTGGTGCGTCTTCGGGAGGCATGGACGGGAGATGGGGTGGAGTTGGACGACGAGGACTGGCAATCCGCACTGTCGTCCCCTAAGGAGGTGGCCATCCCGGCCCGTCTCCGTCTGGTCCAGCTTAAGATTCTCCACCGGGTTTACGTGACGGGTCCCCGTTTGGTTTCGATGGGATTTTCTGACGACGGGCTCTGTAAGCGGGGTTGTGGGCTTAGTGCCACCTTTCTCCACATCCTATGGGAGTGCCGCGAGGTGGCGGAATACTGGCGCCGGGTGCATGAGGTTATGGGACGAGTCACCGGGGTTGCTCTGTTGCCGGAGGTGCGTCGCTGTGTTCTGAATGTGTGGGAGCCCAATGATTATAACGCGGCCCAGACTCGGTGGGCGGCCCTGGGGAACATGATTGCCAAGAGAGATATAGCGCAGCTTTGGGGTTCCCAGCGGCCTCCCACCCTGTCTGTATGGATGGAGAACATGGACTGGTGCATGTTCAGGGAGAAGACTGTGTATGTGGCTCGTGGTAAACCGGGGGCATGGGGCAGAATCTGGGGGCAATGGAATGAGTATCGGGGGAATATCTGTGCTCCCCCCCTGGTGGACACTTCCGAGGTTGCCTTGTCCCCCTGACCCGTGATGGTTCCTTGCGTATTTGGAATATCCGAGTGTAGACCTGGCTCACCCGTGGACCCCCACTGACCTCTTAGTCCTCCTTCCCCTTGACCGCCATCTGGTGGTCGGATGTGAAGTCCCCCTGCTGTAGTCTGACGCCCACTTCATGTCACTACGCCTCGCCTTTTGTTTTTTTTTTAGTTGTTATTTATGTTAAATGTATGTATCCTGATTCCTTTAAGTGTAGCCGGAGCTTCTGTAATGGGCTGGGCCCCATGGGCCGGTTAATGACTTTAACACTGTGTGATCCTTTTTGATTCTAGCGGCCGGCCCTGGTGGTTGTAGGCCCATGCTTGTATCCTTTTTACTGTTCAATAAAAACTTTTATAAAAAAAAAAAAAAATAGTAGAAGGAAGAAAACTGTACCTAGAAGGAGTCCAAAACATATAGAGAGTGAGGGGGGGAGGATGCCACATGGAACGATGACACGTCCAGACTCCACGAGGTGAGGCAGGGGAGACATCAGGATAAATGACCACAAGACACAAAAGTCAGACCCAACGGAGAGGAAACCTGTAAGGAGAAAACAATGGTTAGACCAATTAAAGCATTTTTTAATTGAAAGCAGTTAGCTTAACTTTCTAGAAAATAAGATTGCAAATTACAATACCGAACAGTAAAATTCCAATGAGAGAAACAAGCCAATATCTAAACTGTTAAACGATCGATGAACTTTACAAGAAATTCAACATATTGAATATATAAGGCTGTAATTCAGAACTACTACAAAAGAAAAATCATCTGGGGCGTGAGTTAGAAAAATCCATCTTTTCTGGATAAAGCGAGTTGAGGAAACTTTTAAGCTTGATCGGATCATAGTAAGTGATGGTGTTATTATTGAAGGTCACTTTGAACAAGCATGGGTGAAATAAGCCAAATCGTGCACCAATAGCGCGCAAAGCTGGTCTCATGGCCAAAAATTATTTTCTTCTGTCTGCTGTAGGCTTCGCATCGTCTTGTGAGAAATAGAGCTGATTACTTGATGACGAAATGCACTTCAAGGACCTAACTGCGGACAATACCTTATTATTAACATTTCTAGAGCGCACAGCTACTTCCAACGGAAGTGTCCCGGCGCTTAAGAAGATCCATGTATTCAAGAAAATAGGGTATGACTCCTCTTGGTTTTCGCATGGTGGAGGACGACGAGTGAAGAGGACCCAATCTGTGGGCATGTTGAATGTTCGGGGTAGTGGTTTCTGGTAGATTGAGTACCGCTGGCAAGAATGTTTTAAAATAGGCTATAGGATCATAGCCTTCTGAACCCTCTGACAGACCATAGATATGAAGCTTATTCCGCCTATTCTTATTTTCAAGGTTTTCAATCTGCTTCTGGAAAGATGCAACCTGAGATTGAAGGACTGCAACCTGAGCTCAAGCTGAGCCCAAGGAATCCACATTTTGCTATTGCAGTGATCCTCTCTTCCGTCTTTTCCCATCGTCTGTTAGAACTTGTATTTTGGAGTTTGTCTCCTCTACAAATGAACGTAGTGCACGGATCTCCTCCAGAAGAAGATCCATTGAGACTGATGTGGGTTGTTTTGGCGGAGAAGGAGGATCCTTTTTCAACCGTTTGGATGACACCTTGGTGGTTACAGAAGAAGAAGTAGAGGCACTTTTAGGAGAAGAATTCAAGGAGTCATCCATTGTGGCAAGGCAGTTGTAGAAATGTGAATGAGCAAAAAGAGAGCAATTTGTGGGTACCACCAATGACCTTACTGTTTTCAGTCTGCCCATAGATAGAATGACCTGATCCAATATCTCCTTAGAATATCTAATGCGAAGTAAGGACAGTTAGCACAAGTGATAGCAAGTGCCCCAAACTCCAGCAATATAATTTCAGCTAGAAAGAAAAATATGTGTTACAGAGTCACAGCATCCAGTGAGTATCTTGAAAAATTCCATACATGTACCAAAAATATCATCAATGACTAGATACGGAAAGTTGTTCGCCTAGACACAAGATTCTCTAAGAGGCCATCTGGTGCGTAATATAAACACTAGACAGCTAAAGAAAAGCAGTGAGGCATAAATTCGATATTCTGCATATCAGTAGTATCACTGAAAAAGATTAGAGAAGCAGATAATGTCACAACAACTAAAACCTGTTTAGAGTCATTGACAGTGATAGCAGTAGAAAAATGCATAAGCTAAACAACTCACCCTACGCAAACAAATATCTTTTGAATTTGGTAAAACCTCACAGCCTTATAAAAAGAAATCGATTTGAAGACTTATGATGTAACAAAATGGCCGCTATCACCAACGACACAGAAATAGAAGCCCTGGTGAAACTTCTAATAAGAGGACGTAATGGGCCATTACGATGTTGTTCAACAGTTGCACAGTTGTAGCGTCGCTTTCAGGCTATTCACTGTAGTAAAAAAGGAGCCTTTTGAGGTGTGCAGACATGAAGAGGGAAGTCAACAAAGAAAGAGAATTTACTCTCAGTTCGCGGGCGTTTTCAAAATGGAAGGCGCCACATTGCTCTGAAATAAAAGATATGATACAACGAGGAAAGCATGCCTCTCATGCGTTGAAAATTTAACTGCTGTCTACCGTCGTGGTTCCCACAGCCGCCTGCTCATTTCCGCCATTTATCACCTTGGTGAAGTGTCGCAAAATCCCTCATCAGCCCTGCCACACCGGGCGAGTCACGGAAACGCCAACATCTCCCTTGGGCGCTAGCCACGCCCCCAACAATCAATTATTAATTCAAATCCATATATTTGCACGTCGATATTTTGTACTTGATTTTTTGTTTCAGCACCGCCACATCCTTTCAAGCTTCTTATATGTCAGTTTGAGCTCCTTTAACGATTGACTATACCAAAGTGCAGCTCGTCTCCTGCGTTATTTCAAACTAGTGAGGGGGATTACTTTATCTAAAGTGCCAACAAACCCCTGCTCATATGCTAGACAGTTGTCCTCAACTGATTTACTAAGATCAAATACATTAGGAAAATGCAGAAGTGATTTCTTCATTGGTCTACTCAATTTAGACCATGCCCTCCCTTTCCTTGCAAGGCTGGAACTGGTCAGGGGGACTAAAATGCTTCACCAATATATTGAAACATATCAGGGCATGGTCAGTCCAGTGCATTGGAAGGATATCTTTAACAGATATGAGCCCATCTGGGGCAAATATAAGGTCGAAAATATGCGTGGGCCCATGCACTAGTTGATGGAGAACCATAGCTTCACATGATCCCTGCAGTTCTTTAAATGGGGATGCGGAGCCTCCTTGTGCCCACAGATTGAAGTCCCCCAGGAGGCAAATATTTGAGTGAGTGAGCGCCATATTGGAAATTCCTTCAATTAACAGGTCAAGAAGAATGTTTTTGAGTCCTAGAGGTCTGTAACACAAGATGCCCAGGAACGCTTTACCTCTCAGTTTTTAGAGCAAAACCCAAAAAGGCCATTTGACTCATCAAGTTCAAGCATTAGGAATTTCCACATTCCTTATAGATGACTGCTACCCCTTCCCCCTTTTTATTAGTGTGTGGTTTATGGAAAGCTTTACACTCTGGTGGGCATGTCAGGCCTAAGATTGCTACTGAGTCAAGTGTGGTCCATCTCTCTGTTATAAATAATACATCCCAGGTCCCTGACTCTAGTATCAGATGAATCTCCTCTGTGTGTTTTACAGATGATCTAGTATTGAGTAGTCCACAGTGTATGTAAGTAGATTTCCTGCTGTGGTCACTTAGAAAGTTCTTAGATTCCACCCTACAAATAGTCGGTGAGGAGAAGGAGCTTTTGTTCTGCTTGCACTGCTTACTAATGTGGAGCAGTTGATCCCGCTTGTAGTGGAGCCTTGGTCCCGTATAGACATGATTAAACTCCCTCACACCTACGGCACTACCGGCAGCATGGCTGGCGCAGTGCACAGATGGGCACAGACGGGCTTGCCTTTTGCACGCCTTCGCGCCACCGGCGTTCCGGCTGCGTGGTCGCATCATCCAACTGATACAGTCTTTCCAAAACTGAAGACTAGACTGGCACTCAAGATGGTGGTCCACAAACCTCAAACTCTGGCAGGCGTGTATGTGAAACACAATAAAACAAGTTAAAAGGTTTAGCAGCAGTATCTCTTCATTGATTCAGCAGGACTATTGACAACGTATGTCAAGGATAACCCTCCATCTCAATATGTTCAATCTAACATATATTAAGCAGTTAATGCTGTTTTAGGGAAACTCCTGTATGCATTGCAAATCCTCCATTTAGGACCACTTACAATGAGTGGACAAACTTGGCCTATGTTAGCTACATACATATCACACTACACTAAAGTTTTGAGGGTCCTGCCCCTCAACTGTCTCCTCTCCCCGGCAGATACCCTCACGGGTGATAAGCTGCATCATACAAATCTACATAACATGACATACTAGAGAATTACAGTCCACCAAAAGAAAGCTGCAATGCTCCTATGGGGAAAATACAAAGTTCAATGACGAATTTAAAAAGAAGCCACAATTTTATCATAAAGATGAAAGGAGGAAGGATACAACATGGGAGATAGAAGAGAAATAAGAGCTTAACAGAAATATCAAAACTTTGATGAGTGCTGATGGAGCACGATTTTTGTAAAGAAAATCGGCATGATGAAATCTACTCAAATGCATGGTTTTAATAAATGTGTGTGAATTACTAATATATAATACGAGAGTATACAACACGTAAAATGTGCACAAGGCATTATAGTTGATTGTTAGTTGAACATGATGAGAAGACTGTTATTCTGTATTCCTAACTGCAGAAAAATAAACAATAAGAATCTGCTTTTATTCTTCGTGAAAGTAGTGTGAAGTTTGGAAATAATTTTCTGTTTTGCTAAAATAATGTAGCCGTAGAAAGGTTAGAGGATGTGCTTCCCGTGCAACTGTCCTCCAAAACGTTGCAAATGCTTCCTGAGAGTATAGATATTTAGCCTGTTTCTAAAATTCTATTTAGAATTCTTTCCTGTCTAGGCGAGAGTTGTAGATGATGAATGTAACTATTGCGAAACTTAGTACACAAATGTATCTAGGTTCTTCCTTCTTCCTCTCCTGGAAGCTGTACAATTTTTAGACAAAGAGGGGCCGATTCCGATCCGTTAAAAATTTCCCCCGTACGAATCGTTTCCGTTTTTTTTACCGTACGAATCGTACAAGTCCCGTACAAACTGGCAAGTGCGATTCGTATGTGAAAAAATCCATAAGAATCGCATTGGGAAAATACCCCGACACGTCCTCGGGTCGGAAAAAGTGTCCCACACGTCCCCGGGCAGTTTTACCTACGAATCGGGAAACTGAAGTCCGAGCGCGCAAGTACGATCCGTCCCGTCCGTCCGAATGCACAACCGTATGTAAAAAACACCGTACGGTGCGAACTCCCATAGCAACTATGGAGACGTCCAAATAGTTGCCCCCATACGTGCCGAACACCCCCCCAGCACACCCCCCCACGTACGCGCCGTACCCCAGCACCCCCCCATGTCCGCACCGTACCCCCACCCCGTAGGTACGGAGCGTACCACCACCCCCGTAGGTACGGAGCGTACCACCACCCCGTAAGTACGGAGCATACCCCCACCCCATAGGTACGAGGCGTACCCCCACCCCCTATGTACGGTGCGTTACGCGCTGGGGGTCCACAGCGTACCTACGAGGGTGGTGGTACGCTCCGTACCTGGGGGGAGGTGGGGGTACGCTCCATCCATAGGGGGGGCTGGGGGTATGGCGAGTACATACAGGGGGGCGGGTGTACGGCGCGTACATACGGGGGCTGGGGGTACTGCGCATACATACGGGGGTGGGGGTATGTGCTGGGGGACGGTGCTTACATACGGAGGCTGGGGGTATGCACCGTCCATACGGGGGTGGGGGCACACACCGTACCCCAAGCACCCCGTATGTACGCGCCGTACCCCCAACCCCCCCCATGTACGCGTCGTACCCTGGGTTCACGTATGTACGGCATGTACCCCCAGGCCCCCACACCCTGCTCGTGCCTGTACGCACCCTACCCGAGGCCCCTACACCAGCACCCTCACCCAGCCGTGCGCATGTACGAGTCGTACCAAGCCATAGCAAATGTGAGCACTGTACAACAACATGGCCGATGTACACACCGCCCAGACACGAAAAGCACACGTACTGAACCAGGACACTGCAAAACACCACAAGGAGAGTCAATTTGAATCGCACAACACCACAAAACACGTCCAACAAGCCCAAATACACCCAATACACTGACCTGCAACAGCCAAACAGGTAAACAGAGGCCCAAAACACAACCACCCCTTATAACACACCCACCCAAAGTTCAAACACAGCCACACCCACAAATGGACCAATAAAAAGGGCCCACACACACAAACCATGAGCCTTTGCAAAAGACCCACTGCTGCCAGACCCCACAGACAACCCACAGCACCAGACTTGAACCTTTACTACACCTTACACTTGCACACCTTCACACAACCACCTTCACAAACACCCCCTCATCACATTCACACACACACCTTCACAACCACACACACACACCCACAACCATCCACACCCACACCCCACACCATGCCCACAGACAGGAATCCAAAGTTCACAACAGCAGAGCTGGAGATCCTTGTCGACTAAAATCATCAGAGTCGAGCCACAGCTCTTTGGAACATTGGTCAGACACACCAGCGTATCAGAAAAATCGAGAGGGTGAATGCTGTTGCGCCCATCCGAAGGACCAGGCATGAATACTAAGCCAGGTGGTACGATCTGCGGAGGACGGTCCGCCGCAAAATGGCCGACGAACACAACCAGGGGAACATCACTGGAGGTGGGCCGGCCCGCAGACCGGTACACTACCATCCCTGGGAGGAGAAGGTGATGCGCACGCTTCCGCCGGTGGGAGTACACGGACTAGAAGGACTCGCCGAGCCTGGTGAGTACACAAACAAATCACCCCACATGGGGGGAACCGCATCCACAAACCAACTCCTGATAATGCACGCAACTACCCCAAAGCCATCACCGGACGAAACCACATTCCAACAACACGCACATGCCACTATCGGCTCCATGCCCCATGCACCAAGCAAGGCCATGCCAAGTCACAGGCCAACAAAACACCAACACAAGACAGGATGTCCGTGATGCCGGGAGGGGGGGCCTCCAAAATCACATTGTGCAACTCATAAGCAGACACCAATGCTCTCAGCCCATATGGCCTAGGGCAGAGCTATACAAACAGTGTGTCCCGACACTGTACTGTGTCGCCTGCAAATGGTGGCCGCGTCACAGGATGACATGGGTATGAAGGCCCAATTCGCACATAACAGCAGCTAATGAAGAGGCAACACTGTGAAAGAGTGTCAGCACACACCGCCGCTGCAGCGCAGACTCAGAGACACTCTGCCCAATGGGGTCCGGGAGATTCTATACAAAGCCATATGAACAAGCCAATGGCCTTTGAAAGACCTGCAAAGTGTGTGTGCCCAGGAAGCTGGGCTGAGGTGACAGAGGGTGACAGACAGAGGGAGGGGGAGGGAGAGAGAGGGAGGGAGACAGAGGGCGACAGAGGGCAACAGACAGAGGGAGGGGGAGGGAGAGAGAGGGAGGGAGACAGAGGGCGACAGAGGGCGACAGAGGGCGACAGACAGACAGAGGGAGAGGGAGAGAGAGGGAGGGAGAGGGAGAGAGAGGGAGGGAGACAGAGGGAGACAGAGGGAGACAGACAGAGGGAGGGAGAGGGAGAGAGAGGGAGGGAGACAGAGGGCGACAGAGGGCGACAGAGGGCAACGGAGGGTGAAAGACAGACGGAGGGAGAGGGAGAGAGAGGGAGGGAGACAGAGGGCGAAAGAGGGTGACAGACAGAGGGAGGGAGAGAGAGGGAGGGAGACAGAGGGCGACAGAGGGAGACAGACAGAGGGAGGGAGAGGGAGAGAGAGAGAGGGAGGGAGACAGAGGGCGACAGAGGGCGACAGACAGAGGGAGGGGGAGGGAGAGAGAGGAAGGGAGACAGAGGGCGACAGAGGGCGACAGAGGGTGACAGACAGACGGAGGGAGAGGGAGAGAGAGAGAGAGGGAGGGAGAGGGAGAGAGAGGGAGGGAGACAGAGGGAGACAGAGGGAGACAGACAGAGGGAGGGGGAGGGAGAGAGAGCGAGGGAGGCAGAGCGTGACAGAGGGCGACAGACAGAGGGAGGGGGAGGGAGACAGAGGGAGGGAGACAGAGGGCGACAGAGGGCAACAGACAGAGGGAGGGGGAGGGAGAGAGAGGGAGGGAGACAGAGGGTGACAGAGGGAGACAGACAGAGGGAGGGGGAGGGAGAGAGAGGGAGGGAGACAGAGGGCGACAGAGGGCGACAGACAGAGGGAGGGGGAGGGAGAGAGAGGGAGGGAGACAGAGGGCAACAGAGGGTGACAGATAGACGGAGGGAGAGGGAGAGAGAGGGAGGGAGAGGGAGAGAGAGGGAGGGTGACAGACAGACGGAGGGAGAGGGAGAGAGAGGGAGGGAGAGGGAGAGAGAGGGAGGGAGACAGAGGGAGACAGACAGAGGGAGGGAGAGGGAGAGAGAGGGAGGGAGACAGAGGGAGACAGAGGGAGACAGACAGAGGGAGGGAGAGGGAGAGAGAGGGAGGGAGACAGAGGGCGACATAGGGCGACAGAGGGTGACAGACAGACGGAGGGAGAGGGAGAGAGAGGGAGGGAGACAGAGGGAGACAGAGGGAGACAGACAGAGGGAGGGAGGAGGGTGACAGAGGGAGGGAGAGAGAGAGACAGAGGGAGACAAAATCACCCTTGGGTGGTGTGGGCATGTCCGCTCATCAGCAGGTGGACTGTGTGCATGTTGACAAGGTCAGCAGTGCGTGAAACACCCCTCATCCGCTTGGAAAGCACTGGCCCATGTGTCAAACTGTGCACGAGTCGATCCTCGCTGCAGGCACAAACCTAACCTCACACCCAGTAACCCACTCACTGTGTTTGTTAGAACCCAGTCACAAATGCATAAGTTTCCTACCTGCATTCTCCAATAGACATGACAAAGCAACATTTGGCCGCGTACAGTGCAACACGTAAGTCGGTTCTGCAGCGCTCGCTACGCACGCTTGCTACACTGCTCCCTGCGTACAAAACTGATGCAACAACAAAGAGTGTGTCACACATAGGAAAAGTGTTGACAGCCGTGGCCAAGGGACATACCCATGCACCATGCACAATGCACAGGGACTTGCCAAGTACAGACAAGGTAGATGACACTTGGCCCTGCTGTAGACAGCACAAGGCAAACCTGTGACCACTGTACACTCAAACACCAACTCCACATGCCACCTACCTACCACAGGAACTCACATTCACTGTCATGCCAGCAGGCACCATGAGGGGATAGACACATCACCTGGTAGACCCAATGACAAATCACACCACACCCAACAGCATGCCCGGTCACACACACCCCCCCTTACACAAGCACACACCCCCGGGGCAGCCAACGCAAATTACCACTCCCACAATGGATATGTGACACAACAAGACCAATCCATAGCCAAATAAGCATCTCAACACTCATTAGACAGGCCAAATAACCAGGAGTACATATCAATCTGACCCCCGCAACATACCCATCCACAAGTGCACTGTGAGAGGAATGCTAGACATATCCAACTACCCAGAGCAACTGTGCCAACTTGAATATGTATGAAACATGGATGACGCATGTAACACCATTAACATTGTCTCTCTCTCACACACAGGGCAATGTCGTCGATCTCCCTCCACACAGGACCAGGCTCGGCGTCACGATGATCCCACCGGCAGCGACGACTCTCACCACACCGTGGATGACCCCGACCAACCTGGCCCCTCTGGTGCCCAAGCACCTGCGTCAGGTACAACTGTGCCAACCACCACCCCCATTCCTGCCACATCCCAGGATACACACAGGAGCCCTGTTCTCACACAACGCAGCCAGTCTGACCAGGAGGGACGAGGGACCCCGGGCACCCAGGAGGAGGCAGGCGACCCCGCAAATGCCATCCCACAGGGGTCCCGGAGACCCGACGTGCCCACAAGGGCAGGCCAGGCTCAAGTGGGCAGGGGTGGTGGGAGTGGAGGACGGCGGAGGCGCAAGCCTGACCAGCCAGCTGAGGAACCGGTTATGTCACACGTCCGCAACATCCTGGACACATACCGGCGTGACACCAGGGGCATCAGCCAGGCCGGGGAGGCCCTCAACCAGATAAAGAACGTGCAGGCCGAGGAATATGCCAGTCAACAGCAACACCAAGGACGGATGGAGGCAAGACTGGCTGAGCTTGTGGCGGTGCAAACGGACTTGACCCATGTACTCCGTCGGATTGCCGAAAACATGGGCAACCCTCCCTGTGCCACCAGGCGTAGATCACCACCAGCCACAGGGAGGGATCAGGAGGAGGAGGATTCGTCCAACGGAGCATCCCAGACATCGTCACGGCCTGCTTCTGAGGGTCCCCGGAGGAAGGTGGGTCGTCCACGCAAAAGACCGTGAGAGTAAGCGGACCATCACCATCTCCCAGGTCACCTGGCCTGGCACCTGGCCCTCTGGCGCAACAGCAGCACCTCATCCAGTGACATTCTCTGCCACATGGACTTGCTGGTCACTGTCTGACCAATGTTGACAAAGACTGTGGCATGGACTCTGATGACTTCCAAGGATACCATCTCCCCCTGTGAACTTTGGATTCTATTCCCCCGGTACAGCACCTAATTGCATCCCCCCAAACAGGTACCCCACCACCAATAAAAATATTAGAAATCACGAGATGATGCCGTCATTTAGCATTATTCCATTACATGTGTGTGTTGGCAAGTCAAACCATGCCTGAGTTTTGAAGTAACTCCAACCATGCATACCCTGGGGTCTGAGTCTGGCACAGGACACACATGGGTCACGATGTATCCTCCAATACAAACATGGAGCACCATACTCACCCGTGATGGGCCCAACCAGCTGAGGGGGTGCCTGCACAACTGTGCGGACAGACCTATTTCGAAGAGCAACAGTCATGCACAGAGGTCAGGGATCATGTGGAGTGTCCTGGGGTGGGAGTCCCAGGTATGTGTAGCCAGGTGGGAGAACTATGTCCTGCAAGCAGGAGTCAGGTGGATGTGGAGAATGGTGGCCAGGCCAAGGTTGGATGCATGGAGATGGCACAATGGGGTCTTGAATGACAGTGCCACATGGTCGTGTTGGGGGCGTGGTCGTGGGATGCATCCTGAGTGTGGCCGTGGATTGTGAAGGTCATCCT
Source organism: Triturus cristatus (assembly GCF_964204655.1). Taxonomy (NCBI): domain Eukaryota; kingdom Metazoa; phylum Chordata; class Amphibia; order Caudata; family Salamandridae; genus Triturus; species Triturus cristatus. The sequence continues at coordinate 22,454,423 of NC_140584.1, forward strand.
GCAGATGACAGTGAACCATTGCCGCTATCCCTGTTGGACGGTGATGTGGCTGGGTTGCCGGATGTTGAAGCAGAGCTGTGCAGATGCACCCTGGATGTGGACAAGTGTCATGGGAGTTGTAAGGTACTTCTCCCAAGAGTGCAGGGTAGGATTGGACATGGATGTCGAAGTTGACCTGGGGGATGGTCTGTCTTGCCTTGAGGTGGATCGAACAGTGGACCGTGTGCATAATGCAGAGTGTTCTGAGGCCTGAGGTACAGATGCTGGTGATCAGCATAGCACATGTGAGCAAGCATTCCATGATGCACACCAGCTCGTGTGCGTGGACACTGTGTGCCTGTGCAGGGCCCTTGCGGGTGGGACACAAGCAGTTGACCCAGCTGTAAGGGGACAATCCGCAGATGAACACCTCAGTCATGTACAAGTCCAGCATCAGGTGGCCAACGTGCATCCATCTGCCAATGGATACCATGCATTATTCAATATGGGAACTGGCAAGGACTGCGTCTTTGGAGAGGGTGAGGAGCACCTGCCTGTCAATGGGACACCAGATGATGATGAGATGCAGTGCGCATGTCATGGTGTAGAGGGGTATCCTGGACACATTGTAGACCGACACGCTGAGACTTGATACCTGTGCCATGTGTCCCACAACGACACCATACTACATGCAGAGGCCTGGAGTACCACTCACATGGCCATGTTGGGGTACAGAGCCGGTGGGGAGTAGGAGGGACATGACCTGGTTGGTGTGACAAGGCCTGGAAGGCGTGCCAGCGCTGTGTAGGCAGTTGGAGTTGCACACTCATTATGCAAAGGTGTTGTGTGGGCGATGAGTGCATGCCTGAGTGCATGCAACAGATGTATTGGATGGACATTGCTTGGTGGGTGGCCTCAACATCATGGTGTAGCGTGATGTGGCACATGTAAGGACATGAGGCATGTGCAATGTGCACGTAGCATGTGCAGACGGTCCAGCCTTTGCCACCGCAACTGTGTCACACACAAGCAGATTACACCAAAATGAATGGGTGGAGGGAGGAGGGGGGGTGTGTGTCTTAGAGGCGTGTGTGTGAGGGCAAATCTAGAAACTCTGTGTGCCCTTGCTGCAGGGCCTGCAGCAGCAGGCGCCATGTCCTGGAAACCATGCCACAAGTTGCACACTAACACAAGCATGTCAGAAAGGACTACTGCAAAAGGTGTATGAGAAGGGAGGAGTTTCCGGTTCAACATGGCACACACACAGACAATGGATGCACATGCAGCAAAGTGGCCATTGTGGGGACTGAGATGGCGAAATACCTACACAGCCATGTACATCGTGCACAATACATATCATAATCCCTGACAAACAGCTTGCATCTTGCTACTCTACACATAGACTCATATGCACAATCTATGACAACTATGCCAGACATGCCGCGCATGTTTGCCGCAAGGCAAATGCATCTATATTAACAGATGCACATGTCATGTGGATGAACATGTGGAACCTACACTGGCACCCCCCTTTGCACCACAGATGCAGGAAACCCATAGAACTGGCACACAAGTGACAGGTTTGAGGCAAACACCCCGTGCTGCTCACGGAGAGGCTGCAATTCACCATTGAACCACTAATGGGGATGTCCCACACTATGTCAACCCGGTGCATCCCGTGTTTCCGATGGCAGTGTTACACACATTGATGCCTTCATCACAATCCACAATCACATTACAGATGACTGTCACCAAGTGTGACTATCAATTCAGGTGAATCCAGCTCCATGTCATGTGACCCATGGTGATTCTACATGTGTGCTAAGTAACCAAACATGAACAGGAGCAGTGCACACACATTCCAAACACATAGCACACCCAAAAAGCCGTGGTGCATCCCTTACCCTAAGGTGATTTTTCGACATGTCCGTGCATGTTACGCTGATTCAGCACACGTTGCTGTATTCATGAGGAATAGCAGGAGCACGACAATGCCACCAGCAGACCGCATGCGCAAATACCTGGGGATGAGAGACACACAAGAAGTGAGCCAAAAGAAGCACATCCGCATGCATAGGCATGTACTCGACACTTATAAGGTTGTCAACATGCTAGGTGAAAATAGTGTCTCAGGTAAGACATACTGTTATTACACCATCACTTGAGTGACACATCCAAACACACCTCTGACTCACTTGCCAGACATGCAGATGGACCCACACATTGCAACACATGCCACACAAGGCTCAATGCGTGCACACTCAGACACTGCAACTCACCACTAAGCAAAGAAGTTGCGTATGAGCCGACTCCGGATGTCCTCTTCCTCCTCCTCCTCTACATCACCTGCCTCGTCACCAAGCCCCTCGTCCTCCACGGGTGGATGTTCCTGCTCATCCGGATCCAGGATGAGTGGCACAGCGCTCTTCACTGCCATGTTGTGCAGCATGCAGCACACGAGGAAGATTTTGCAGACCTTCACCGGTGCATATGGGAGTGCGCCGCCGGTCTTGTCGAGGCACCGGAAGCGGCTCTTCAGGAGGCCAAAGGTCCTCTCTATCACTCGCCTGGTCTGCCCATGGGCGTTGTTGTACCGGTGATCGGCAGCTGTTCTGGGGTTGCGGAGAGGTGTGATCAGCCATGGCATGTTGGGATAGCCAGAGTCCCCTACATGGAAACATCATGGACAGAAGTGGGTCAGGAGAAGCAGTAAGACAGAAAGATGACGCTAAATACAGGAGTAACAGAGTATACCCACCAACAAGACATGCTCGTTCGTTGCGCAGCTGCAGCATCATTTCAGGCACCCTGCTACGCCTCATGATGTAGGCATCGTGTGCTGATCCTGGAAAACGAGCACAGACATGGGAAATCACCATGTTAGCAAGACACACCACAAGGGCATTAATGGAGTGGTAATGTTTCCTGTTCCTATAGGCTACCTCCTGTGCCTGTGGTGGTACCAAAGCCACATGTGTCCCATCAATAGACCCAATGACATGGGGCATCCCTCCCAGGGCATAGAAGTCACCCTTGACACCTGTCAACTGCTCAGGAGTTGGGAAATGTATAAACTCATCCAGGTGAACCAACATGGCCTCTAAAAAATCATGCAGGACACGGCTGAACATGGTCTGGGACATGCCACCAACATGAGCAATGGTATGTTGGAACGTACCCGTGGCAAAGAAATGGAGGGCTGCCATCACCTTCATCTTGGGTGTCAGTGCAGTAGGATACCTGTGTAGCGGTTGGAGGTGTGGTGCCAGCCTTGCTGTCAAGTTCAGAATCAACCGTTGGGTGAAGCGGTAGCGGCGTATACAGTCACGTTCCCTCAGGGCAGCCAAGTCTGGGATTGGTCGGGGGAGAGGCGGAGCCCTGCAGTAATTTGGAAGGGACAACGAAGAGTGAGTACAGTACAACAACACTGTCAATGTACTGAGCACATGTTGAACAGCCGATACACATATGCTACATGCAGAGTCAGGTCTGTGCAATATATTCTGGACACGTATGCCAGGCAGGTGACACTCCTACCAAGAGCCATCTAAAAACGTGGATTCATAAGCTCAACATGACATGGCATGAGACTAGCTGTGGGCCAGTGTAAGTGAACAGGCAGACGCATTACAGGAGTGACAGACATCCACATGTGTGCAGGAGAAGGATGTTTATCATACAGACAGGTTGCGGAACACTGGAGGCACAGGTCACATGTCCCTGAAAAAAGGACAGACCACACACCTTGCCATGAAGGGGTACATGTCAAAACTGATCACACGTACATTGATACTACGCAGATATGTCCTTGTCTCGCAAGTCCATGTTGGATGCATACATACACACGTTACGTCTGATTCCACATGTGTCCTGGTGTGCATTATAGTGTGCCATGCCCATCCACACACATGCACATGTTGGATGCAGCAACTGCAGATGCATTAGACGGTACACCAACAGCAAGCTTATGGGAACACATGACACACACATGACATACTCACATCGTACAAAGCCGGTAGTCACATGTCAGGTGTCATTATCCGTGTACCTGGCATCAGGGGACAGTTGCGGGTGTTGGCGACTGTGCCATGCCAGTGATGCAGTGCTCAACAAGTCTGTACTACATGCACACATGTCAAAGGTGTGAAGGGGATGTGTGGCACATAGTGCAGCTTGACACATGACATGTGTACACAGCTCATCAAACATCTACTGGGTTCAAACATGAGGAGATTTGTGCCACATCACAGCCTGACACACCTAGGCCCGAGACATGTAGGACTGCACTGACAATGACTTGATGTCCGGCCTCGGCCAAGTATGACAGCTCAATTCCTTTCTGTGTGCCGCCTGTCACCAGTGTAAGGTGTGAAACGCACCGTACACACGCTCTGAGGGCGTGTGTAGGGTCCTTATCACTATGGTTGTGTCACCGTAGGCGTACGCCATAGGGATACGGTCCGTACACGCGTGTGTAGGGTCCGTACCACTATGGTTGTGTCGCCGTAGGCGTACGCCATAGGGATACGGTCCGTACATGCGTGTGTAGGGTCCGTACCACTATGGTTGTGTCGCCGTAGGCATACGCCATAGGGATACGGTCCGTACACGCGTGTGTAAGGTTCGTATCACCAATGCGTACATTATAAGGGCCTAAATGCGTGCTGGTTGTCATGGAGACCCAGTTTCAAGTTCAAATTTTTTCAACAGGTGGCCAGCAGAAGTTGGTTGGAGACAATATACAAAGTTGCAAAGTGGTTGTTGACTTGACATCATGCTCATTTTTTAAAACATGCAAAGGGACCCACTGGGGTAGGTTTAAAGGGATTGGAGGAAACGTAGGATGCAAATGAGATTGACCAATCACTCTGTACTCCTGTAAATGAAACAGGCCAGCAAGGCAAATATAAGGCAGCCAGGCCCCATTAGAGAGCACTTGCCTGCACAATCTTTCATTCCACACCACTGCGGCTGCTCGTGATTCCTCTGGCACCATGTCCAGGTCTGTGGAGAGGGCCCAGCCATTCACCCAGGAGGAGAACCAGGCCCTGCTGGACGTGATCCTCCCACAGTACCCTTGCCTGTATGGGAGACCAGGGGAGCAAGTGAGTGCTGACTCCATTAGCTCAGACTGTGCCCCTGTTTTGTGACTGTCACTTCTGGCATTGTGTCCAGGTGTGACAGACATGCAATGTTCTTCAGAGTGGGTCCCAGGGGGGGGAATGCCTCATGTCTCCCATGCAGAGCATGCTGTAGTGCATGCCTGCACTCCTCACTTGCATGGTGCTTACTGTGACAATCACTGCATGGTGCATGCCACATTCAGCCTGGCTAATCCTCTTGGGAATGTTGTTTCTACAGTCCTGATGTGATTCCGTGGTCCCCCCAGTGTGACAGGTGACTGTACCCACAGATGTGTGTGAGTTGAGTGTACCTTTGGTGAGAGTGTCCAAATGATGTGTTCGACCCCTGGACATTGGTGTGTGTGTAAGTCCCCTGTCATGTGGGTGAGTGTCTATGTGGAGTGTTGCACCCCAGCTGCATGATGGGATGCATATACCCTACCCATCTGATGTGAGCAGGGAGCAGTGCTGTGTGTCTGACGTGCTGAGCCAGCCCCACACTTGTGACACCCCCCGGTCTGGTGCCACATGTGCAGAGTGATGTTTGTACCCGCAGTTGCCAATGGCAGGTGATTGTCCTGTGCCTGTGTGTGTCTGTGTACCCTGCTGAGGTTGTGCCAGTGGCCTGGGGCATGTGACTGCTTTGAGGTGCTGTACATAATCGTGGTGTAGCTTGTGATGCACAGTGTGAGCCGGGATCAGTGATTGTGTTGCACCACTCATTCCACCTGTGTACTTTCAATTCCACGTCGTGCATTTGGCCTTCCCCAGAGGATAATGTCCCTATGATGAAGGTGCAATGATTTTGCTGCATACTATGCCCTGTTCAAACCAGCCAAATTGTTCAAATGTGTGTCTCTGTGACATGTAGCAGGTGTATTGATGTTGTCTCACTTTGTCATCCTCACAGGTAGGCGTCCATGCCAAGGGGGAGAACTGGAGGGAAGCCGTCAGTGCCTTGAGGTCAGTGGAGGGTCGGAGGCGGCGCCTGCCCCAGGTGAGGAAACGCTGGCAGGATATCCGGTGCTGGACCAGGAGGATCGCCCGGGTCCTGCTGGGGGACTCACCTGAGAGCCACAAGAACCGTGGGCGCCGGCGCCTGACCCACCAGATGAAGCGTGTGCTGGCGGTGGTCTTCCCTGACTTGGATAGGCGCCTAGCGGAGAAGCAGCAGCAGGAAGGGGGTAGGTACATGTGTGTTTGTTGTGTGTCACCAGCTTTTGGAAGTGCGCAGTTGCATGGATACAATGCCAGGGTTCATATGTGCAGTACATATCCTGTTCCCCAAAGTAAACCGGTGCTGTTCTTCCTCCCTTCCCCTCCTTGACATGTGTTCCCTGGTCTGTGTGTAGTCACTCTTGCACAAGGTCATCTAGGCTGCCAGTTAATCCAAGTGCCCAATGCTTGCAGCATCATGTGTGGGGGTGGTGTGTAACATGTGTTTGGACCTTGCCTGTGCCCTGGCCAGTTCAGTCAATGTGGGGTCCATGTTAGTTGGCACTGATGCTGAGTCCCGACATAGGAGTGTGTCTGAAAAGTGTACTACCATACAGCATGCATGAGCAATGTTGTGGCCTCAGACATGATGTGCATGAGTGGGAGATATGCATAGTGCAGGGACGTTTGCTTCTGTTGCAGTCATATCCATCCCGGACCATGGAGGAGTGTGGCCACTACAGTCCCCTGGGGCACCTTTTCCTAGGTTTCATGTGTGTCATCCAACAATGTGGACATTCACTGTGTCTTCAGCATAGGTTGGGCTCTGTGGCATTGTACCCTGGCCTAATGTGTATATACATAAAGTGTGCTACATGTGTCCACTGTACAGGGTGACCCAATTTGGCTTGTGCATACTCACAGTGGCCGGTGCCAGTGTGTTTTGGTACAACTATCTGATGATGGTTGTTTGTCAATTTTATGTGTGGACAGGCGCACAAGGGTTAGTTTGTGTACATTCAGGATTTATTGAAGGGCATTTTAGTAATCCCTGAGTAAGAGGTGTAAGTACTTCCTCTGTGTCACTCACATTGTCTCAGGTAGGGAGGGGTTTGTGCGGGAAAGGCCTACATGTCCAAACCGTATGTGTCCTTGCCAGGTCTGGCCTGTGTGTGATGATTGTCTGGACATACACTCAACATGCAGTGACCCAGTCATGTTGGGCAGGGTTTAATGTATTTGCTAAGCAGCATGTGCCAAAAGTTACAAGACATGGTTCCTGCTCATCCCTTTTTTGGCTACGGTGTGTGGTCCAGATGCTGTACTCGACTGTCCCCAGAGACTTGCTCCTCTGTCTAATTTGATATCAAGTTCTTTGCTGTTGTGTCATGCTCTCCATTGTTTCTCAGTGGCATGGTGGGTCAACCAACTGTGTGGTGCAGGGCCTACATATGTGCGTAGTATTGTAGATGTTACTCATGTTGCTTTTCATGCTATGCACTGTGACCTATGTAGTTTTGAATCATGTGTCATATGTATACAGGTGTCTGATTATTTCCTGTCTCTTCACCTTGCCCACAGCAGCGTCGGGGGAAACCGAGGGAGACACTGGCACGGAAATTGAGGAGGGATCCAGCAGCAGTGCCACCAGTGCTGGCGAGTCTGTCTCAGCGAGTGGCACGGAGGCAGAGGGGAGTGCGGCGGAGGACCTGTCCAGTCCCACCACCGACTATGACGCTGACGGGTCCGAGGCTGAGCTCCCTGAGAGGGCGGACGCTGCTCCCAGAGCTGAGAGCAGAACTCCATCTGTCGCTTCCCCCTCCATTCCCATCACCCGCCTCCCACCTGCTCGGGTCCCTTCCCACCGTGCTAGGCGCCAACAGGTCTCCTTCGTGCCAGGCACCGCACCCCCTGCCCCTGTCTCCCCTGCTGCCGTCAATGCCGAGTCTGCGGACATTCAGCGGCAGTTGCAGGTTGGTCAGGCATCGATGCTTACTGTCCTCCACGAGCACACCAGACTGCTGACACAGATGTTGTCGTACATGGAGGGCATGTCAGCAGTGATGACTGATCAACGGATGTTGCTGAAGTCCATAGACTCCTCACTGACTGCAGCAGTGGATCTCCAGCAGCTCTCCGTCCCCCCCCCTACCCCTGCACCATCCACACTTCCTACTCCCATGCCTGTCCCACGCACACCCAGACGTCCCCATGCACGCACCCCACCAGACACAGGCAGCACACCACCAGGGAAGGCAAAGCGCACTCCTCCAGTCATGCACACACAGGGGGAAGTAGGCACACCCACTGGGTCTGGGGGCAAATGGCAGGCACGCAGCCAGAGTGGGAGTCCACATTCCTCAAGACCCACTTCCTCCCAAACCACTCCCCTCACCTCTCCTGGCCAACTGTCACCGAAGTAGTCCTTGGTGGCCACTGTGTCCCTCAGCCCCAGTGTGGCACCACCCCGCAAGCGGTGGAGGCAGTGCCGGGCCATGGGAGTAGAGTCCCCCCCCCTGTCCACACCCCCCCCCCCGGGAGCGCAGCAACCCATCCCTCCGACCCCCCCTCCTTGGGGCCTGTGGTTCATTCGGGTGCAGGGGAGACGCTGGGCGACCTGGCAGTAGTGTGTAGCGCCGTGCTGGAATCCACCTTTGGCGCTGCCCCACCCCCTGTGGTGGAGTCGTCCGTCCCTGCACCCACAAAACCTACCCTTGCCCCTCCTGTCCCTGCGGTGCCTGGTCCTTCCCCCCCACATGATGCCCCCCCTTCTGTGGATGAAATGGACATGTGAACTGTGCAGGCAAGCTAGGGGATACACACCCCGATGTGTACCCCCCCAGGACTTTGCAGATGGCCTGGCCCATGGGCCTTGTAAATAGTGGACATTTAAAACAATTTATTTTGAATGCTAAATAAAGCATTTTGTTTTTCTTTTGCACACTTATGCTTTCCTGGACTTGCTGTTGGTGGTGCTGCTCCATGTTTTGGGGTGGTGATAATGTGTTAGGTGTCTGGGAAATGTTGTAGTGTGCTGCTCATGGGGTGTACCCTGGTATCTGTGTGCCATCACAAGGGCTCTGCAAATAATCTTTGATCACGTGTGCTCTTACTGTATGGTGATATTGTCCCAAGGTGTGTTCCTTCCTCTGTGGACCCTGACCTCTTCCCTGCAGGCTGTTTCCCAATTGTTGTGCTGAGCTGTGTCTACATATCCTGGATGTGTGACGGATCCCTTCAACTTTGGCCATGCCTGCTCAGCAATGTCTCCACCTGCATCATTTGTGGCATCCTTGGTGGTCACTGTACTAGTGTATGGAGTATATCGACATGACTTCATGTGGACATGTTCCCTTTTACGCCCTTTGCATGTGTGTACTCCCAGCCTCGCACACATGTGTTACGTGTTCTGCAGGGTCTTTGGTCACCTGACTGACAATTGTGGGCATTGTATCTGTGGGTACTCCACCCTTTTCCTTCCATGGGAGGCAACAACTTGTTGGCTGCCCCAGCACCTGTACATTCCTATCAGTCCTGGAATGTGTGTGACAGTGTGTGTTCCCTTTGGGTCTCTTAGTTTAGTAGGGTGGCACATGAGTATGCAGTCTTGTTGCATGCTCTCATTGTGTGTATTGTGCTGCCAGCACCAGGGGTGGGTATGCATGTGTCATATGTCTGGGTACTGCTGGGGGGACTCTGCACCCACCCCTCCTATGTCTGGGCACTGCTGGGGGGACTCTGCACCCACCCCTCCTATGTCTGGGACCTGCTGGGAGTGATAGGCACACACCCCTCCTATGTCTGGTCACTGCTGGGAGGACTCTGCACCCACCCCTCCTATGTCTGGGCACTGCTGGGAGTGATAGGCACACACCCCTCCTATGTCTGGGCACTGCTGGGAGTGATAGGCACACACCCCTCCTATGTCTGGGCACTGCTGGGAGGACTCTGGACCCACCCCTCCTATGTCTGGGCACTGCTGGGAGTGATAGGCACACACCCCTCCTATGTCTGGGCACTGCTGGGGGGACTCTGCACCCACCCCTCATATGTCTGGGCACTGCTGGGGGGACTCTGCACCCACCCCTCCTATGTCTGGGCACTGCTGGGAGTGATAGGCACCCACCCCTCCTATGTCTGGGCACTGCTGGGAGTGATAGGCACCTACCCCTCCTATGTCTGGGCACTGCTGGGGGGACTCTGCACCCACCCCTCCTATGTCTGGGCACTGCTGGGTGACTCTGCACCCACCCCTCCTATGTCTGGGCACTGCTGGGGGGACTCTGCACCCACCCCTCCTATGTCTGGGCACTGCTGGGGCTGATGGCCACACACCCCTATGTGTCTGTCCACTGGCGTGGTACGACTTGTACCCACGTCCTACGGCCTGGGTACGGCCCGTACCACCATTGCAGTGGTGATGTAGGGGTACGCTTGGTGCGAGTCGTACCCACGTCCTTGAGTCATGGGTATGGGTCGTACCCCTATTGATTGGGTGCCGTAGGGGTACGTACCGTACCCATGCCTTTAGGACGTGGGTACGGCCCGTACCAAGCATACCCCTACATCACCACTGCAATGGTGGTACGGGCCGTACCCATGCCTGTGGGACGTGGGTGAGGGCCGTACCACCATTGTGGCGGTGACGTAGGGGTACGCGTGGTACGGGCCGTACCCACACTCTGGGGGCGTGGGTACGGGCCGTACCACCATTGTTGGGGTGCCGTGGGGGTACGCACCGTACCCATGCCTTTAGGACGTGGGTACGGCTCGTACCAAGCGTACCCCTACATCACAACTGCAATGGTGGTACGGGCCGTACCCATGCCTGTGGGACGTGGGTACGAGCCGTGCCACCATTGCGGCGGTGACGTAGGGGTACGCGTGGTACGGGCTGTATCCACGCTCTGGGGGCGTGGGTACGGGCCGTACCACCATTGTTGGGGTGCCGTAGGGGTACGCACCGTACCCACGCCTTAAGAGCGTGGGTACGGGTCGTACCACGCCCACCCCTACGTCACCCCAAGAATGGTGGTACGGCTCGTACCCATGCCTTTGGGACGTGGGTACGGGTTGTACCGCCATTGTTGGGGTGACATAGGGGTGGGCGTGGTACGACCCGTACCCACGCTCTTACGGCGTGGGTACGGTGCGTACCACAATTGTTGTGTTGCTGGTTCGCGTCCATGTTGACTTCCGTTGTGGCAGACGCAGGCCTTGGTGGAGACGCCCCCACCCCCGAAGTGACCAGGCCCTGGGGGACAGGTATGTACAGGGCATGTTTGATTTTGGACTTTGGGTGGGGGTTATGTTTCCTGCCCCTGCCCCCCCCCTTTTGACCCTGGGTGTTGTTCTGACCTTCTGCGGCGTCTGCGTAGGTTCCTGTACACCAGGTGGACTGCAATGAGGGCCGGGATGACACGTAGGTTTGGGCCCATGGCTGTCTGTCGCATACAGGTGCTCCTTGTGCGTGTCGTCCTGATTTCCCGACAGTTTTTGGCTCCCGTAAAATATTGTCCGGGCGGAGTGACGTCGGTACGAATCGTACTTGCTGGTTCATGAAACGCTGCCTGACTCCGTCCGGACGTCACGTCCGTGGTGTCCCGGATCGGAATTGTGAGTATTTTTTGTTCGGTCGGTGTTTTTTACGATTCGTACGCAAATGGTGTTTGCGTACGAATCGTACTTGCATGTTTGTAAGGTATTTCGACCGGGTACGAGTCGGACGGAGAAAACGCTCCGTCCGACGGTTCGTACCCGGTTTATCCAGGATCAGAATCGGCCCCAGAGTGTTTATAAAATAGCAGTAAAGTCACTGTCAAAAGACGGTCGGACCATCATGAATAACCAATAGAGAGGCTTGCTGATGGGAGAGAAAACAACATTTTAGCTGAAGAAAGGAAGTAGCATACTATAAAGATTCCTGTGGGAAAGTGTTCCTCGTCTTGTTCACAAGATTCGTGACCTGTCCTGCATTCGCGGTCTGCTGCATGCCGTGCTGATTCCTGATTCTCTAGCTGGCGGATCCTGCTGTACCTAAGAGACTTTCCTAAAGACTATGCACATCATCGGCTGGTGATGCAGCCCTTGCTATACTCTAACGGCCGTGGAGTTAGCTTTTCAGACTAATTGCACGCTGTGCATTAGTATTTCATCTTGTAAGTGAATCTTTGTTTCACTGATGTTTTCTCTCTCTCTCTCTCTCTCTCACTCCTATATACCTGAATTCTGATGTTTTTGTAATTGTTCTGTGGTAATTATTGTAAATCTATTCTGTATTTTGCAAACCGAATTATGACATTCTAACTTGTATTTGTGTTTTACCATTCATATTATAAAATAACAAGAAAACTATTGGAAAAGAATAGTGTTTGTCCTTATTACTGAGATACTGAGTTATTTGGATAGGTTTATAATGACTAATATTTAGCGTATTTCTTCATTGTAGGTCCACGTGGAGAAATAGCATTCCGTCTTTCATCATTTAGTCCCTTTTAGCTCTACCACATATTCATCAAAGGACCTTTTCATATTGCTAATTGTGTGACAATGACTTATGGGTCCGTCATTAGAGTTATGCTTCCGAATATTGTAGAGTGGTTGGTGAGGATAGGTAAACTGACTAAAATCCCCCAACGCTTCCACTGCATTAGTTTTTGGTAGTTGCATCGTATGGTTAGTTTAGACAGCTTTAAGACAGTTTATAATATATGTGAGTTCGTACCTTTATGTTACGTGAGGTTTGTTGAATCTCGATGGAATTGGCGGCTCCATTTTTGGCCTAAGATCTCGGGATAAGCCTAAGGGCTGTCTTTGTGTGGCATACACTAAGGTTTATATACGTTGTCTGCTGTTGATGCGTTACTAGGCTGTCATCGAACTGAAGGTTACTGCACAGGGAACTTTGTTGAATGAGGCAGTGGTTTATTTGGGTCACTTCAGAAGCATAAATGGGGAAGTCCCGAGAATTATCTACTTGTAAGAGAGCAGAACCGCGCTGGTCGAGGTTGTGCTGGAGTGTAAAAATTTCTTAGAGTGCATGAAAATACTTTCATATTTTTTTAGTGGAGCAGACAAGCTGTGTTCATATAGTTCGTAATTGTTCATTAAAAGAATTCAAAAGACATTGATGCTGATTTTGTAAAGGGAGGGTCAGTAGAAGGAGTGATACTGACGTAACAAAAGGCCTCTCTGGTATTGGTCAGTGGTGAGTATACATCACCAAAAGTGCCATGCTTCTATAAGCTAGTTGGTGTGAGTCGCGCTGAGATTGGTCAGATTAAATAACATGGATTGGAAGCAGAGAAACATAACACGGAAGGGAGTTTGTAGACTTATTTACTAATATGTACTTTACAGAATTAAAAAGAGAACATGAAGATATTTAAATTGTTGAAAATATTGTTTAGCAAAGATCAGCCAATAGTGATTAGAGAAGGGGTTTCTATAGCTCCCGAAGGCACACCTGCATCATTTATGGTGCTAGAAAAGGGGTACCATACTTGCACCAGGTTAGAGAATTGGATTAAATATACAGAACAAGATGGTAATTTGGCATTTCCAGTAAATGGTACTTTCAATACCAAAATTCTAGACAATTTAAGGAAACAAATGAAAAATTTGAGTCCAAATACAAGACCTATGCAGTACGAAGCTCTTGAAGAGTAGGGTTTCAAAGCATATAAAAGAGAAAAAGAAAAGACTACAGAATAGATACAAAAATACAGTGAGTAGGTATTCTAAAGCAAAATAGGATGCTCGGGAAAATTGTGGAGAAGAGATACTGAGGAGGGAACTAGGATGTTTTCAGTTAGAGAAGTTGAGACGACTGAAGGATAAAAGAATAAGGAGAAAAAGAAAAATATTGAACCACAAGAGAAGGATGCTAATATGAATATTAGTACAGATGAGTTTAATGAGGATTTTCTGAATGAATTATTAATGAACGGACCACCGCCATATCAGGAAGATCAGATTGATATAAATACGAGTGCAAGTGCTTCAAGCATTTCACCAAGTGCTCCTTTAAATCAGATTGAAGAGCCAATAAATAGGTCGCCTGATGGTGTGAGTCCAATTCAAAATGTAAATAGAGAAGTAGTGAGAATGAAATCAATAATGAACCCAGATGTTTTGTCAGTTCCAGTGACAATTGGTCCTATAGTTCCAATGTATAACGAACAAGGACTTACTCGAGTACATACTTTAACAGTTCCAGGAAAGAGTAATGAATATTATCACACAGACAATATAGTAAGAACGAATGAAAATAGTGGTACGAATGTGAATGTAGTGACAGAACAGGTGGAACAATTGATGTTTCAGAGAAGAATGAGACACCAAAACGAGTTATACATCTTCTTGACCCTAAGAGATTGATGCAAGTAGAAAGGAGAATGAATACACAGACACCTAATAGGTTAAGGAGTGATACAAGTGAAAATGCACAGAGATCATTGGGTCCATCGCCAGAAGAATTAGATGATTGGAATAGAGAGATAGCTCCTGGTTGTAGTGGTCAAAATAATAATGCACACCTAGATGTCAATAAATTGAAAGGAGATTTGGAGGAGATGATTGCAGGTACAATTAGTCCAGAAAGATTGAGTTAATATCAAGAAGATGAGTTGTTATTCTTGTGTAAAAACAGTACGACAAAAGCGAGATGCTTGCATAAGATGTTTGCTGAAGTTATACACATGTATGAAGTTGAAATTGAGAAGTCTAAAGCATTACAAAAGACTTGGATTTCACAGACAAGGATTTAGAGAATCTGAATGTATCAGGGAGATGATTACAGATTAAAGAATTGATTTCCACATTAAGACGTTGGGGAGAGATAGAGAGATGGAAAGAAAGATGGGCAAAAATGACAGATGAAGTGAATTTGTCCGCAAAAGCTGCTTTGCTATTGCACACTGTAAAGAAGCAGAAAAAGAGCCAGTACTAGAGGATGTGGTTACAGCATACCCAATGAGAGAGGTACCAGGAGGTGGTTTTGCGCACGTTCCTTGGTCAAGACAGGATATATTGTCATTTACAAATGATTTTCCCAGGTTGAGAGAAAAACCTGTTGAGTGGTACAGACAAGTAGAAAGATTTGTGAAGGTTTCAAAGGTTTTGTGGGTTGACTTGGAAGGTCTTTTTGATATTGTAATTCCAGCGGATTTAGGGATTGAGTGTAAAATTGCTGTAGATTGGCCAAAAAAACAATATCCAAGCGATCCAAAAACAGGGGCACATTCGGAAGAAGGTATGAAGAAATAAAATCAATTCATTACGTATTTGAGAGGGAAAATTTCTCCAAAAGAAACAGATTGGGTAAAAAAAAGACAGAACCTCAAGAATTAAAAGAATCAGTGCATGCTTATTATGAAAGGCTTCTTCAAGTATTGAAACTGTACAGTGGTATAGAAAATATCACAGAGGAAGATAAGGATCACTTTGTCTATAGGCTCATGTATAGATTGAGACCTGAGATAAGTGCTATGATTCAGCAGCATTTGATTTGTTGGCAGAGTAAATCAGTTAATGAAATACTTTGTTTTGCGAAGTATTGTGGGGATGACATAGAAATGAGACACAAGAAATTAAAAGAGAAATTAATGTTGGCTCAGATGAAAGCAGCGAAGAAAAGGGGATACTTGACAGTGTTGATTCACCGGATGATTTTCAGAATAATGGTCAGACTACTACTGGGATGAAAGGTGTAGTTTCAAATGGCAATACTGTGACGCATATGATCCCAATGGGTCAAGGGAGAGGTAGAGGTAATTTCAGAGATAAAGAGGTGTCAGAGTATGTTAAATAATACAGGTCAGGGAAGAAATGGTGACCAAATGCAAATGCAGAATCAGAGATATCAGGTGCAGTATCACGATTATCAAGTGCAGACGAATCACACTCAGAAGAACAGAGCACAGATGAATCAGATGCATAATCAAAGCCCACAAATGCAGGTAACAAATCGAGGACAGGTTTACAAATACCACAAGCTCCTATGCAGAATCAGGAAGTGAATGGTCAAATGCAAAGATACAAAGTGAATGTGGATTCTCATAATAATGGTCAAATGAATTCAAAGGGGCAGGTAGATTCACAATACTTGATGCAGACCGTAGAGAATGATTCCGATACATCACAATGACGGTGCCTGAGGAGGGAGGAAGAGTGCGTTCTTGGCGCATCCCTAGAGGTAGATCAGTCAGGTCTCTATGTCTTGTCCGATGTGTGAGATTTTACAGGGAAAGATGTCGGATTGATGAAAGGAGTTGCACCGATCCAAATTATAGTACAGCCAGATGCAGAATTTCCAAGAATACAACAGTATAAAAAATGAGTCCTGAGACGATTGCAGGAGTGACACCTGTGATTGATATGTTGAATGAACAAGGAATACTAAAAGAAATCCTTGGAAGTCCATGCAATTCACCTATAATGGGAATTCGCTAACCGAATGGGAAATCTAGAATTGTACAGGACCTGAGAAATGTGAACCAAATTGTTATACCTTGTCGTCCAATTGTACCAAGCCCAGGTGTGATCCTATAGTTCTATGTGATGCAGAGTGTTTTACATTAATCAATCTGTGTCATGCATTTTTCTCGATACACTTACATCCAGATAGGCAATATTTATTTGTGTTCCGGCTCGGGAACCGTGTTTTGGCATGGTGCCGAGTTCCTCAAGGGCACACAGAAAACCCCTCAATCTTCAATCAGATAGTGAAGAAATGTCTGGAGTCATTAGTAATGCCTAAAGACTCCGTTCTCGTTTAATATATCGATAACATTTTGGTGGCATCCAAAATGAGAGAAGATTGTGTGACAAATACAATTGATCTACAGAACCATTTAGCAGTAGGTGGGCATACAGTGTCACCGCCAAAATTAAAATTCTGTAAGAAAGAAGTTCTTTATCTAGGTCATGTCATTGAAAAAGGAATTCGGAAAGTCTCTCAAGATCGGATCAATGCTAATATGCAAATGAATCACCCAAAATCACAGAAAGAAGTTTGAATGTTTTTGGGAATGGTTGGCTATTGCAGGCAGTGGATTATGACATATTCACTGATTGCTAAGCCATTACAGAGTTTGGCACACAAAGATGTAACAGATCCAATACATCTTGATGTGGAAGGCACGAAAACATTTGTGGAATTACGAGACAGTTTATGTCGAGCACCAGCATTAGCAATGCCAGATTTTGACAAGGAGTTTGAATTGTTCTGTAATTAACTTGATGGTTGTGCACTGTCAGTTCTAACACAAGCTCATGGAACAGCACGAAGGCCAGTGGCATAGTTTTCTGCCACATTTGATCCAGGGGCTGCAGCATAACCAAGATGTCTAAAAGCAGTTTCTGCTATTTGTGTAAGTCTTGAGCAGAGTGAGTTGATTGTAATGGCACATGTTTTGAAAATGTATGTGCCACATTCAATTGAGACTTTGTTCATTCGCAAACCTTGTAAGCAGTTGGTTAACAAAATATGAACAAGTGATATTGGGAGCAGAGAATGTGACAGTAGCAAGATGTACAACTTTGAATCCAGGTACATTGGTACCAACACCAGGGTCTGAAGTGGTCATGGATGAAGTTGATCATGATTTACTGGATGTGATTGAATTGTGTGCCAAACCAAGACCTGATATCAAAGATACTCCATTGACTGAGTCTGATGTCGTACTGTTTGCTGATGGATCACATTTGAGAGATTCAGAAGGATGTTTGTGAGCTGCATATCCAATCTGCACAGTGGCAAATGTGATTCAAGCATCATGGTTGAAAGGAGCAAGTTCTGCACAAGTGACTACGCTAGTGGCTCTTACTAGAGCATGTTGCTTAGCGAGACAATTGAGAGTGACAATATACACTGACAGCCATTATGGCTTTGGGGTGGTCCATGATCTTGGGCAGTTGTGGTCCCAACCTGGATATTTGACTTCTTCAGGTTAACCAATCAGAAACAGAGAGTGTGTAAAAGATCTACTGATGGCACTACAATTGCCGGCACAAAGTGGGGTGGTGAAATGTTCAGCACATCATTCTGGTTATGAATATGTCACACTAGGCAATAGATATGCTGATGAAATTGCACAACTTTGTGCTTTGAATACATATTTGATTAGTATGGACCAACAAACTGATCAAATTGGCCAAACAGAATGCAGATTGATGTTCCCATCTGTTGAAACTTGGGATGAGGTGAGAGAATTACAGGATGAAGCAAGTGATTCAGAGAATAATGGGTGGATCAAATCAGGATGTACACACAGATCAGATGGTGAAGTGTGGATTTATACAGACAGAAGACCAGTAATGCCAGATGGTCTGTTATCACAGATGGCAAGGGTCTACCATTGTCTGACACACATAGGTAGAGATGCAATGATTAGATTTTTTCGTCAAACATGGTTTAATCCTGAATTCAGGGTTATTGCAGAAAGTCTCTGTTAAAAATGTGCAGTATGTCAGCAACAGAATACTGGGAGAAAAACAGTGGTTAGCATGGGACGAATTGGAAAAGCTGCAGGTCCATTTATAAGGATGCAAATTGACTTCATTGAGATGCCTCCTTGCGAGGGACTAAAATATGTTCTTGTGGTTGTTTACCTGTTTTCTCGTTGGTTTGAAGCATAACCAACAAGATGTAATGACAGCCTAATGAAGTACTGGGAATTTTAAGCCCAGCGGTGCAGGGAAACACACCCTATGACTTCGGGTTCTTCCTGTTTCAGACCTACAGAAACACAGAGTCTTCTGGGTGAAGTCAAAGATCAATTTATTGGCTGCAGACCAATTACAGGTATCCTAGAAGTACAACAGCGTGTATGTTCTCAGGAGACTGCTAAAAATCACAGAAACGGGCTTCTCCTTAAATACAAAATATCATGCTCAGGCACACATTCCTTGGTTTACGATATGGCCATATACATGTATACATTTCAAACGAAAAGGCAGAGTCATGAGGACCATCCCACATTCCAGTTAAGCCAGCCCGCAATTATTTACCCAGCAAGGCTCAGATCCCACATCAGATATCGATAGGCCCCAATAAACATGAGCATCTCCTGTTTGGAAAACAAGCCATAAAGCAGGAACAGTCAGGTGAGAAAGAGATTAGCTGGAGGCTCGTGTTTAATGTAAAGGCTTTATGGTGTGTCAAGCCCTGATGCTAATCACAGGTGGCCAGAGGACGGGGAACTCGTGAGACCGGAATGACCTGGGGCAGCGGAGCCAAGCTGCCCAGGTCACAGAAAAGTCAAAGAAAGGCACATGTGCTCTAAAAGGCCCGTATTTGCTTCATGCTATGTAGCCTATGTGAGGGCAACCATAAGATGGCCACCGCTCTAAGATGGAACCCACGTAGTGATGTATAATAACGTATACACAGTGCATTCATAGCTAAAACGTTACACAAAGCACTTGTACATACCGCATTAACCATTTGCGGTTCGCTAATACCGGGATAGACAGGGGTAGGGCCCTGCCTCCTACGCGGTCCCAAATTGCAAAGTACGACAGACCCTCCTTTTGTCCTTACATAGGCAATAACTATACTCATTTCAATCCGAGTCTAGGTCAATATTCACGAAGTCATGGAGATGTTGCTGTAGCATCATCCTATTACTTAGCTCGTCCCTCGATACAGGTTTCCTTACACATAATGTAGCACAGAGGCCACATATCGCAGGAGCACACTGTATGCACAGACAGAACAGGAAAAGGATGGCTAAGATCATTCAAATGACCATCAGAACTTTCCAACCCCAGGCAGATATCAGTTCCCAGAACCACCCCACCAGTGACCAATCTCCTTTATCCACGTGTATGGACTCAGATATTTTATGCAGTTTGGAGATGGCTTGATAAACTGTTGGAGCGTTGTCTGGTATGAAAATGCAACAACTAGATTGGATAACCTTACATACCCCACCGCGGTCTGCAAGTATGACGTCTAGAACCATGCGGTTCTGCAAAGTCATGAGGCGATCCGCTTGGAGCTCAGCTGTCAAATTACCAAGGGCACCAGCCGTAACATCAACAGTGGATTCAACCACACGAGTCAGTTGTCTCAGGTTCCTACTATTGACCATAGGTCCCCAAAACGGCAGGAAACCCAAAAAGAAATCTCCCGCTTCCTGACCGGCAGTATCCTCCTTACTAATCACGCCTCTCACAACTCTGGTCTTGTGATAGTCAGAGGCGGCAGTGAATGTTGGCGGTAGCAGATTTGCAATATAACATGTGCCCGAGAAATCAGGGGGCAACCATGTATACGCTCGGTCATTGCAGATAAAATATGTACCCTTGGCAGCCAAAAACGCAGGGGAAAACTGTGACGGAAAAGTGTACGTTTCAGTACAGTCACTTCTCCCCAGTTGAGCTCTAGGATTCTGACCATTACCTTGTAAACAGAACCGACCTATGTGGGGTACGACCCAGATTGGGGATGAGATTTTTCGCTGTCTTTCACCCAGACTAATACTATACCCCATCGCGTTCCACCCTACATAAGCTCTCAACTCTTCTTTGGGAATAGATGAGTATGCATCGATATCTCTGCTCATATCGGCAACTCCTTTCATTAAAGCTTTGTTATTGGTGCTAGGTCTGATGGAACGCGGTTGTCGCGGGGAGTAGGCATCTAATGCAAAGAGAAACATGGTCTGGAATGCCCATGACGATCCATTGTAACTAAACGGCAGCACTAGATAAGGAATACCCTTATTAATGGTATGTGGCATTAAACCACACACCCAGCAATTTGTCGTATTCATCACTAGTTGGTGCTGGTGCAGTAGCTGAATAAACGAGTTGTTTACAAACTCAGACCGTCTAGCTTGTTCATGTTCAGGCAGAGGGTGAAAAGAGTGTGAGGAGACAGTAGGAGGAGGTATAGGCTGTACAGTGGGTGCAATGGGCTCTTGAGAGGAGAAGAATACAAATCCTACAGTAAACACTACCATACTACATAATACAAATAGGCATAAAAATACAAAATGTTTGCTCTTCATTATTTTACGCATTTTTGCTTTAAAGTTCATTTCCTCAGCGAGTCTCTCCATCTTGAAAAACTCCATCCTCTAATCGTGCCGCTCGCGGCGGGTGAGTATCTTCTGCTAAGGAGTACGCCTGTCAGTCCAGGGAACGCCCTAGACCAACCAGAACCGTTGACCTAACGTCTTCGGCCTGTACCCCAAAGTCTTTGCGCCGCGACCCTGCGGCTGAACCCGGATGGTGGTTCGAAAAACAAAAATCAAGAAAGTCCTTCAGATAGGAGAGCTCTGGTTATCAAAAAAATAAAAAGGTAAAAGAAAAAGGGTATTTATTTGTCCATAGGCCTTGGTCTTAGATTATAGTGGAGACGGCCAGGTACTGTCTGATCTTGAAACAAAAGTTCAGGCTCTGTGGTGTCCAATCGAATTGACGGTGGCACAGCTTCTTGCAAAATATCGTCACTCTGTTGTGCTGAAGTTGTGCCTTTTATGCGTGCATCACTGAACGGCACAAAACGAGGTACAGTGTCTGTTTCAGAGTCTGCGATACCCTCCTGGACCCACTGGTCATACGGCAAAGGCAAAGGGATCCTTTTCACGTGGGCGCCGTGGATCCAGTTCTTCTTCCCCTTTACTCGAACAGCTGATCTTGTAGACAGAAGTACGAGATGAGGGCCGATCTGAGGAAAATAAAATATCATGAGGCCTATGTGTCCCCGTGTGTTCCCCACCACTCATGTGCACATACATGTAACCTATGTATTTCCCCTCAATGGCCTGTCTATCATGATGCTTATGCTATAACGTGGCCTGCCATAATCCAGTCTCCCATGAGAGAAACGACAAATCTGCTCTGAGGCCTACACGTTTTACATCATGTTTTCCCGCATTTCCATTATTGTGGCTCAGCCAGAGCCGAAAAAAGGTTTCAGACCTCAGAACGCTCTGAAAGCTGTAGCTGCGTATCCTTGGCTATGCACACTTGGGCCTCAGCCAAAGGGGCCCCGACCGAGGTGCCAAGACAGTATTGAGCACGGTTATCTGCTTACTCCTACCGAAACCACATTCCTGCCTGGAGAAGGAGGGATAAACATGACCCATCTGCAGCGGAGAAAGCCTAGCCTTCCTGTCTCTTTTTGTGCGATTACAAAGCTCACGTCAGTGAAAAGCCCATAGCCCCCATGTAAGACTTCAGCAGTAAACGAAGAAATAAATGCCACATTGGCCCTTGGTGATGGGCAACCTATGTCACGTATCAGTCCCTGCTCCAGACCTAAGATATCAGATAATACAAGATGTGCTGGTCGCCCTGACACTGAAGGCCTCATTTTCAGACTCCAGACTCCCCGGTTGCATAGCAACCTTTCACACGTCAATTACACGTCATGCTCGAGTTGAGCACAAGTAAGGCAAAGTTCCAGTAAAGTTCCAGCTGATCACGCAACCCCCTCCAGGCATCCACCCACCTATGACACTTACCTATTATCATCAAGTGGACGCCCACCTTCACGCCTACTTACACACCCACATGCTCTTATCTCATTCTCTCTTGCTCCTCCTGAAGCACTCCTGCTTACGTATATTATTACAAACATATATATACTGTACTCTGTGAATAAAGTTTGAGAATATCTTTTTGAGAATCCTGGTCCTGATCCCTTGTGGTGATGGAACTATTCTCCCTATAACTCGAGTTATTTGAATAAAGCCCTTTTTTTAACCTGATACCACGGACTCAGCCTCTTGCTTCATGCATGATCATATTGATATATAGAAATTCCGAACGCGTAATATTTTATTTACGACATTAATGGCGCCCGAACAGGGACAAATCTCCTTCCCCATGCGCCGGAGATGAAGGTCCAGTTTTGCCCCCTTCCACAGCCGTGACGGACTTCGAGTGTACACGCTGCGGGTTTTCCCACCAACTCCCTCAGGCCAACGAAGGAGACGAACTGCGACCAGGCATCCATACGAGGCGGTGTGGATTGCGGATCGTCCCGACCCAGAGCCCACCCTGCGAGAGAGCTGTGTCCGAGGTTTCTAGAGATCCACCTAAGATACGCCATTCCCTGCGCAGCGTCAAGTGTCCGAGGCCTTCAAGTTCAAGTTCAAGTTCTGCTTCCCGGTGAGTTTCTCATGGGGGTTGCAATAATGACGGGTTCATTTAATAAACACGGTAAAGACGTGTCTCACTTGTGAGACCGGTATGTTCAAGAGCATGCATTCAAGGATTAATGTTTCAAGAATTAAAGTCCAAGTTTTCAGGTGCACCGATATAACTGTATGAATGTTATTGTCTTAGTAAGGTTCAGTTAGGTTTGAATGTGTCAGGTTTTTGTGTAAGTTTGTTTCATTGTGATTTTTGGGTTTTTTGTTCATTGTGATTTTTGTTTTCGGTTACATTCCAACATGCCGTTATTTTCAAAACTGCGTAAGATATGTACCAGGAAAGGTGTACTAGAGGAACCAGTTAACATTCCGCCTAGAGACACACCTGGACATTTTATGTACTGTAAGCATGGTTTAGATGCCGTGTTGTTTTTAGAACTATGGGTGGATTACACGAAGGATTTAGAGACAAAGTATAAATGGCCCATTACGGGAACGTGGGATGCGGAATGCATTATGAAGGTAGAGGAAGAGATATGGAAGAGAAAATCTAGACCTGCTCAGAAGGATGCCATTGAGTTATGGTGCAAGGAGTCACATAGAAGAACAGAGAAAGAGTTCTACAAAGCAGAGAGAAGTAGACAGGAGTCCGAAAAAGCCAAAGAAGAGAAATTACAGGAGGAAGGGGAGCGGGTAAAAAGAGAGCAGGCTGAAAGAGAAAGAAATACTGTCGTTGCTGGTATTTATCCCGTCCTTTCAGAGGAACTAGCAAAAGTGGCCCCAGTAGAAAGACCAGTTAGAGTGCCACCGCAAGTACCCCGAAAAATAAAACAAACAGCATCCGAAACGTTCATTAACACCTACCTAGAGGAATCCCCACCAGCATACGTGGACGGATTTTTCCCTGCACCCCCAACGCAAGAACAACTCCAGGAGCTCGAGGACGGCGGGGAGGGAGGATCCGGGGCAACATCAGGAGGGGGGCCGACAGTAAAAGTAGACATCTCCGAATGTATATATGACCCAGATCCAGGAAAGGGCAGAATGCTCGTGTTTTCACTACGGCTTAGACGAGCAGTCGCAGATTTGGAAAAATTACCAGATATGGATAAACATCTAAAGAAAATGTACACATTCATAAGAACAGGGGAAGGTCCTGAGTGTATAGCAGAAGCTGTACAGAATAGAAAGGTAATTGTTAAGAACTATATCCTTCGCTTCCTAATTAATTGTCTGATCAGGGAAAAAGACGAAGGCGACGGGGACGTAGACCGTTGTTATATTGGTTGGAGTGATCGCATAGATGCCGGTCAGCATGATAAATCAGGCCAGACAGACAACATGTTGACCAAAATCCGAAAGGCAATAATAGCGTCACACGAAGGAGGCCCGAACGAAAAAGCTGAGTTATCGTCTGATGACGAAGCAGGGGACAAAGACAGAATACATCGTTGCTTTGGCGCTGGAAATTTTTTTACCAGAACCCAGGTGCCAGGGTCGATAGGGTGTCCTGGAGCCTCAGAGGCCTGGGGAAGAGTATCGTGCACCTGTTGGTGTAAAACACGTAATTTAGCCGTCAATTCATACAAGTAATCAAGCAGTACTGGATGTTCGATTTCACTGAATTTTGTCGGTCTTGGCACACCCCATACATTGGCCGGGCGGCCAAAAACGACCTCGTAGGGACTAAGTCCCACTCGTGAATGCACGGTCATTCTGGTGGACAGGAGTGCTAGAGGCAGAGCGTCAGGCCATTTAAGACCTGAGCTCGCCTGGATTTTGGCCAGTTTGAGTTTTAGAGCGCCATTGTAGCGCTCTACTAATCCAGCTGATTGGGGGTGATTTGCAGTGTGGAATTTCTGTTTTATCCCTACTCCCTCACACACATTCTTCATCACTTGACCCACAAACTCACTCCCATTATCACTCCACACCATTCTTGGCATTCCAAACCTAGGGAAAAATTCCTTCACAAGGGCTTTGGCTGTGGATAGAGCAGTGTTGTCCTTTAGGGGATAGGCCTCTATCCATTTTGAAAAAGCGCAGACAACCACCAATACATAGTTCAGGTTGTTGCACCTTTCCATGTGGATAAAATCTAGCTGCAAAACTTCAAATGGATATGATGGAGGCGCAAAATGGCCAGCTGGAGTTGGGATTCCCCTACCAGGGTTGTACTTCAAGCATACCATACAATTCTTGACCACATTCTCTGCACACTTAGGAATTCCAGCATTCTGCCATACTGGAGCCAACAACTTACAGATTCCTTTCGTACGGGAAACAACCTTTAAAACGCAACTTTTACAACGCAATTCTATTACAACGCATTTTTTACAATGCAAAAGCTTTTACAACGCATGCATTTACAACGCATGCTTTTATATGGTAAGTACATTTACAACGCATATACCATTACAACGCATTTTTAATTTTTTTTTTTTTTTTATAAAAATGATGTTTGAAAAATAATTAATTAATATTTTAATATTTATATTATATTCTATATTTGAAAAATATGAAAGAGTAATTATTGAGTATAAATTATTTAATATTTAAGAAAAATTTAAAAATATGAGTAGTATAATAAAAGATTAATACTAGAGTATTTTTAAAATATGAAAGAGTATTTTTTATGTTTAATTAAAAAAATTAAAAAAGTATAATAAATGAGTAGTATTATGAGAGATTAATACTTGAGTATTTTTATCTTTCTTATTAAAAATGTAATTACTAATATAAAATATTTAAAAAAAAGAAAGAGTAGTTTTGGAGTATTTAAAAAATAATTATTTAATATTTTATTATATATATAAAATACTATATTTTTAAAAAAAGAAAGAGTATTTTAATAATTAAGAAAAATTTAAAAATATGAGTAGTATAATAAAAGATTAATACTTGAGTATTTATAAAATATGTAAGAGTATTTTTTTATTATAAGTAAATAAATTAAAAAAGTATAATAAATGAGTAGTATTAGGAGAGATTAATACTTGAGTATTTTTATCTTCCTTATTAAAAATGTAATTAATAATATAAAATATTTAAAAAAAAGAAAGAGTACTTTTGGAGTATTTAAAAAATAATTATTTAATATTTTATTATATATATAAAATACTATATTTTAAAAAAAGAAAGAGTATTTTAATAACGTAAGGCGCCATTTTGAAGAGCATCGGAGGAGGAAGCAGCAGGAAGCTGATCTGCGTCCAGGTAGGAAACTTTTTCACATTTATTTATAGATATAACGTTAAAACAAGATACATATATAGTAAAAAAGGAATAAGGAGAGGTTGCGGAATAACTAATTGATGTTTAAAATGTAAAAAAAGTATGTCCACGTTCATGTCATTAGTGTATGCCTATGTCGGGTCGCGAAAATGTATTTGTTTATAAAAAAATTTAAGTAACTATAACTGTAATTAAAGTTACTATTACAAATGTTTATTTCAAAACTTCGGAAAGTTTAAAAATGATTTATATCTTCATTTAAAAAAAAAAAAGTTTGCGTATTCATAATTTGTGAAAAAAAAGATTGTTATTAATTTGGTGTTTATGCAGCAATGTGCATTTCTGAAAAAGGATTGACTTTTGAAAATTTAAATAGTGTCGAGAATTCCTCTCATGCGTGGGGAGGAAACGGTAACCAGCGACAACGGACTACATCTCCCAGGATGCTTAGCGGTTGAGAGGTTATGAAAACAGGAGAGCTGTGACAGAACTCAAGGAAAACACGCCCTTATGTAAACAGGAGAGCTGTTACATAACTCAAGGAAAACACGCCCTTATGTAAACAGGAGAGCTGTTACATAACTCAAGGAAACACGCCCTTATGTAAACAGGAGAGCTGTTACATAACTCAAGGAAACACGCCCTTATGTAAACAGGAGAGCTGTTACATAACTCAAGGAAACACGCCCTTATGTAAACAGGAGAGCTGTTACATAACTCAAGGAAACACGCCCTTATGTAAACAGGAGAGCTGTTACATAACTCAAGGAAAACACGCCCTATAAAGGGAGGAACCGGGAGGTACAACGCTGTCGGATATTGTGTTTACACCGACGTACCTGCTTCGTGAAGAGCAGTGTTCCGGAGAGGTGCTCCAGTAAGGCAAGAACGGAGGTAGGTCGAGTCGTTACTCCCTGGGCCGTGTCTTGCCCCATCGTCACCTGTGAAGGACCCGGAAGCTCTACCGGTCAACCATTGAGCTTCGCTTTCTGACTCGGCTGAGTCAAAGCGCAGTGGCGCTTTTGCTGGTTGGAGTCGTAACTCCCAGCCCGACCAGAGATACAGGGACTGCCAGCTGTCACGCACACCAGGAGGTGTTTTTGCCGCGTTACAGACTCGGAAGTCCACAGGATCGATCGAGCGGCTGCTCTCGGTTCAGTCTTCTTACTTTTGATTGGGGTATCGGTGACGCATCACCAGGAGGTGACTCCGCGTCCCGGTGCAGTCTGAGGAAGAGGTTGAGCGGCTGCTCCCTTCAGGTAGAGACCCCGGCTGGGTGTTTCCCTGACTCCTCGATTCTCCCCAACACTCTTCGTGCCCCTCACAGCCTACCGATTGGCATTGTCGGCCATTTCATTTCTGCCCTCTGTTGGCATACGCCGGGACCGGCGTATATGCAGAGGACGGTTAGGACCATCCGTGCGGTGGGCTGGTAACGTACATAGCCTGGAGGATTCCAGTGACTATAACTTTTGTTTATTCTTTGTGTTATTTGAGCCTTCATTAAATAACTTACCCTTCACAAGTGGTTGCGTCCTCATTATCGTGTCTGTTAAACGATCCTGAGACGTTCAGGGCGTTACAAAATATCCGACCTTAACAACACTAACTGTCTCCCGGTCGATAACAGACATGGCAACACTTGATGCTGTGCTGGCTGCTTTAGCGACCGTGCAAGTTGAATTGGCTGCCTCTAGGCAAGAGACAGCCGATGTAAAAGCCAGACTGGACGCTATCCAATTGGACCCGCTCACGCCCAGCACCTCCCTCACGAACCAGACCCCTGCGGTAGTATTGGAAATACCGGTAGCCATCCCCTTGGCAACACCAGACAGGTATGGTGGGGATCCTAACACAGTGCAGGTATTCCTCACACAAGTGGCGCTACATTTCTCGTGCAAGCCAAGGGCGTTCCCCACGAGTCAGGCTCGTGTGGCTTTCCTTATTTCCTATTTGGCTGGAAACGCGGCACAATGGGCCGTACCTCTGGTGAGCAGGGACGACCCCATCTTATGTGATTGGGGTGCTTTTCGCGAGGAATTCCTGAAGGTATTCGATAGAAGGGCTGACTCGTACACGGCGGACCGTGAAATGCTTGAGTTGAGACAGGGATCCAACGACCTGGTGCAGTATCTCAACGCGTTCCGAAGGCTGGTTGCGGAAACCAAGTGGCCTGTTGCTAAACAGACGGCGCTCTTCCATCACGGACTGTGCGATGAGCTCAAGGACGCCGTGGCTCATATTGACCCGCAACCTAAGACATGTGAGGGCCTTATCAACCTGGTATTACGGCTGGAACATAGGCTAAGTGAAAGAAAGGGGGATCATGGGAGAAAAGGAAAATCCCTTCCATCCTATGTGACGGTGGGAAGTCCTGAAACTTCCACCGCATCCAAGGGAGAACCCATGGACATCGGCGCAATACGAGCGAGCCTCACAGCCACGGAGAAAGAGTCACGCCGTAAACAAGGATTGTGCCTATATTGTGGCAAAAAAGGCCACTACGTACGTGAATGCCCTGCCAAACCGAAGACGGCACGTTATCGGGCCACCCGGTCGGTAACAGCCGTGGTGGACATACCGGCGGAAAACTCGAGGACTCCCAGACCGAAGAAGGGGCATCTCGGAGTCACTCATCCATCCCTTCACTTTCCAACTCGGTCACTAAGGGACACCGACACCTGTTTCTCACGGTGCACGTGGGAGTGCATGACCAGTGGATACCCGTTGTGGCCATGGTGGATTCCGGGGCCACTGGCATATTTATGGACCACAACGAGGCATGCAGGCTAGGGCTAGTGCTTCTTCCCAAAGCTGTACCCGAAGACGTCTATGCTGTAGACGGAAGGCGATTGGTGACGGGGCCCATCGGGCAGCACACGGGGGTCCTTCCAATGAGATATGGGAGGAACCATTTGGAACAAATCGATTTTAACATCATCCGAGCGCCCCAATATGGCGTCATATTGGGATTGCCGTGGCTACAGAAACACAACCCCTCTGTGGATTGGCCAACACATCGCGTCGAAATGACGTCACCGTATTGCATCCTGCATTGTGGAAAAAGAACGGAATCCCTTGACGCAGATGAGAGCGGGAGTCAGACGGTGGCTACAGCGGCAGAAAAAGATGTGGCTCTCCCCCAGGCTTATCACAGTTTTGAGGATGTATTTGATGAGGTGAAGGCGGAAGTGCTACCACCACATAGACAGTTTGACTGCCAGATCGACCTGGTGCCAGGGGCCAGCGTTCCCAGCGGCAGGCTGTATGCCCTGACGGAGCCTGAAAACGTGCATCTCCGGGGGTACCTGGATAAACTCCTCAAACTAGGATTCATCCGCCCGTCCAAGTCTCCGGCCGCCTCGCCACTCTTCTTCATCCCGAAAGCTAATGGGGAGCTGAGAGCCTGTGTGGACTTTAGGGCATTGAATGCGATCACCATAAAGAATCGGTACCCCTTGCCTCTCATCAGTGTACTTCTGGAACAGGTCAAGAAAGCTCGTATCTACACCAAGTTGGATTTGAAAGGGGCATACCATCTGGTGCGCATGAGGAACGGAGACGAGTGGAAGACCGCCTTTAAGACCAGGTTCGGCCTTTTTGAGTACCTCGTCATGCCGTTCGGTCTGTGCAACGCCCCGGCAGCCTTTCAGTACTTTTTGAATGAGGTATTCAGAGAGGAGTTGGATATCTACGTGGTCGTATATATCGACGACATCCTCATCTATTCGTCCAGTGTGGAGGAGCACGTACACCACGTCAAAGCTGTGCTCCAAAAGCTGAGGGAAAACAAGCTGTTATGTAAACTCAGCAAGTGTGACTTCCACGTCACATCCGTGGAATTCCTCGGAGTAATGCTGAGTCCAGAGGGACAGGAGATGGCAGAACGAAAGATCAAGGCGGTGAAAGACTGGCCGGTGCCCCAAAGCGTGAAGGACGTCCAAAGTTTCATTGGCTTCGCCAACTTTTACAGGCGGTTTATAGATGGATTTTCAGGATTGGTGGCCCCAATCACACAGCTACTGAGGAAGTCCAAGGAGTTTGTCTGGTCCTCTGAAGCGAACACAGCCTTTGAGGCCCTGACAAGCGCCTTTGGTAAGGCGCCGGTGTTGGCTCACCCCGATCCGAATCTCCCCTACGTGGTGGAAGCGGACGCATCGGATGTGGCGCTGGGGGCGATCTTGTCCCAACGCAACCACGACACAGGGGTGCTTCATCCCGTTGCGTACATGTCCCGCAAACTCAACGACGCCGAACGCAACTACCATATTGCGGAGAAGGAGCTTCTCGCAATCAAGGACGCCTTCACCGAATGGAGGCATTGGTTGATGGGGGCAAGACATGTGGTATCGGTGTACACGGATCATCGGAATCTTCAGTTCATGATGGCCACACGACACCTTTCTCCCAGGCAGCTGCGGTGGATGATCTTCTTTGCGGGGTTCAACTTCCGCATCACTTATCGGCCGGGGACGGAAAACCGGAAGGCGGACGCCCTGTCCCGTCAATCTACGGTTAAGGAACCATTGCCTGCGACCGAGCGTTCCATCATTTCCCCGAGGATGGTATTGGGGGTTATCCAACCGGATACGTTCCTGAGGGGAATAAAGAGAGGGATCAGGTCATTCGCATGGCGGAGGTGGCTCCTCAGTCACAGAGAATGGCAGCTGAAGGACGGGATACCCCTGAAGGGCAGGTGCCTATTGATACCCACGCCTAGGCTAAGGAAACAAGCATTCATCTGGTGCCATGACTCTCCATGCGCAGGTCATTTGGGCTTTGAAAAAACGGTGGCTAGCATGGGACGGCATTTCTGGTGGCCAACCATGAGAGTGGATGTCAGGAGGTGGGGACAGGAGTGTCCTACGTGTGCCACCATGAAGGCCGACCATGGCCGAACCCAAGGGCTCTTACATCCACTTCCGACCCCGGATAGACCATGGGATAACATATCACTGGACTTCGTAGTGGGCCTCCCGGTGGACCAGGGGATGACGGCAATACTGGTGGTGGTGGATTACTTGACGAAAATGGGGCACTTCATCCCCTGCAAGAGAGTCCCTACGGCCGGGGAATTGGCGTCACTACTCCTAAAGAATGTGGTACGACTGCATGGATTACCTGGGGTGATCGTGTCGGACCGGGGGTCGCAGTTTACTGCGCAATTCTGGAAGACGTGGTGCACAGCGCTGCATGTTAAAACCGCCCTGTCCACCAGCTACCACCCTCAAACGGACGGCCAAACCGAGCGCCTGAAGCAAACGCTCAAACAGTATCTGCGATGTTTTGTGGATCAGGGCAGGGACGAATGGGTCGACTTGCTATGGGTTGCAGAGATAGCCTATAACAACGCCACTCACAGCTCCACACAGTCATCTCCGTTCTATAGCAACTATGGCCATCATCCCAGGTTCTTGCCATTTCTACATCCGTTCAGAGAGGACAGGATTCCCGCCACAGCGGACAGGGTGGCACACATAAAAGACACGTTGATGCGCTCAAGGGCTGTCCTAATAGAGGCCAAGAGAAGATACAAGGCTGCGGCAGACAGGAAGAGAAGGCCCGGGCCGCTGTACCGCACTGGAGACTACGTCTGGATATCCACAAGAAACATGAGGTTTCGAAAGAACAGTGTGTTCCATCCAAAGTACATGGGCCCCTATCGAATTACCAAGTGTATGGGTCCCGTGAACGTGAAGGTGTGCTTGCCCCAGTCATTACGGATACACCCTGTCTTTCATGTATCATTGCTCAAACCAGCACCCTCCAAGCCGTCTGGGACACCTAGGCCGATATGCGTGGAGTCGGAGGTGGAGTATGAAGTGTCGGGCATACGGGCGTCCAAATGGCGCAGGGGGAAGCTGTGGTACCTGGTTGCGTGGAAAGGATATGGCCCGGAGGAGCAATCATGGGAACCGGCTGAAGGGGTTCATGCTCCGCGCCTGGTCTCCTTGTTCCATCGGCGTTTTCCTGCCAGCGCTGGACCCGTGGGGAGCCGCTGAGAGGGAGGATGTACTGTCGAGAATTCCTGTCATGCGTGGGGAGGAAAACGGTAACCAGCGACAACGGACTACATCTCCCAGGATGCTTAGCGGTTGAGAGGTTATGAAAACAGGAGAGCTGTTACAGAACTCAAGGAAAACACGCCCTTATGTAAACAGGAGAGCTGTTACATAACTCAAGGAAAACACGCCCTTATGTAAACAGGAGAGCTGTTACATAACTCAAGGAAACACGCCCTTATGTAAACAGGAGAGCTGTTACATAACTCAAGGAAACACGCCCTTATGTAAACAGGAGAGCTGTTACATAACTCAAGGAAACACGCACTTATGTAAACAGGAGAGCTGTTACATAACTCAAGGAAACACGCCCTTATGTAAACAGGAGAGCTGTTACATAACTCAAGGAAAACACGCCCTATAAAGGGAGGAACCGGGAGGTACAACGCTGTCGGATATTGTGTTTACACCGACGTACCTGCTTCGTGAAGAGCAGTGTTCCGGAGAGGTGCTCCAGTAAGGCAAGAACGGAGGTAGGTCGAGTCGTTACTCCCTGGGCCGTGTCTTGCCCCATCGTCACCTGTGAAGGACCCGGAAGCTCTACCGGTCAACCATTGAGCTTCGCTTTCTGACTCGGCTGAGTCAAAGCGCAGTGGCGCTTTTGCTGGTTGGAGTCGTAACTCCCAGCCCGACCAGAGATACAGGGACTGCCAGCTGTCACGCACACCAGGAGGTGTTTGCCGCGTTACAGACTCGGAAGTCCACAGGATCGATCGAGCGGCTGCTCTCGGTTCAGTCTTCTTACTTTTGATTGGGGTATCGGTGACGCATCACCAGGAGGTGACTCCGCGTCCCGGTGCAGTCTGAGGAAGAGGTTGAGCGGCTGCTCCCTTCAGGTAGAGACCCCGGCTGGGTGTTTCCCTGACTCCTCGATTCTCCCCAACACTCTTCGTGCCCCTCACAGCCTACCGATTGGCATTGTCGGCCATTTCATTTCTGCCCTCTGTTGGCATACGCCGGGACCGGCGTATATGCAGAGGACGGTTAGGACCATCCGTGCGGTGGGCTGGTAACGTACATAGCCTGGAGGATTCCAGTGACTATAACTTTTGTTTATTCTTTGTGTTATTTGAGCCTTCATTAAATAACTTACCCTTCACAAGTGGTTGCGTCCTCATTATCGTGTCTGTTAAACGATCCTGAGACGTTCAGGGCGTTACAAATAGGTAGAGTTTTTTTTTATTTTATGGGTGGTAGTAACTTAGGAAGTTTTCAAATAATTATTTACTTGAAATTGATTTTTGGAAAGTTGGTCGAATATTATGGAAAAGTTACTTTGGATACATTGGTTGTTTGGAAAAAAATGAAGATTGGGAAAGAAAATACAAAAATTAGGAGACCCGACTTGTAATTTTGAAAAAAGGTTTAAAAAATAATTGTATGCCAATTGTAATTAAAGGATATTTAAATTTGAAGCAAAGCAGGAAAGTAAGTACATAACTATTTTTAGAAAGAAAGAATGTTAGCAAGATTTTCCAGGTAGTCTAGAGCCACACACAACCTAAATTGTTGTAATATAGCCAATAGTCTCTCAGACATTTCCTTAGTTTTGACAGTTACTCGTGGGTTTAGACTACCTGCAAGTGTTTGGGCAAGTCTCATTTCTTGAAAACTTTGCTCCTTCTTCAAAGTTTCCAAGAAAGAGTAGAAATTTGGATGAGGTTTGCCAATAGTATGGTTGAAGGAGTTATGCCATCCCTCAATGGCATTATTTGTTTTTGCTTCTCCCTCTAAACAGCTCGTGTAGCAGTTCCACCACTCCACATGGAATCGTGGCTTCCTCCTGCGACCCGATCTGCTTAGGTGCCCAATCCATGTGTCCTCGAAATAATTTAGGATGGGTGCCAATTTCTCTTCATTACTTGTATAAAAAACAGATTCTATAATAGCAGTGTAGTACTCGTCCACACTATCGGGAGGAACAAAACAAAGTGCTGTTAATTTTTTTAGTTCAAACTGTAGTTTGCTATCACGAGAATATTCTGCAACTAGGGATGTTTTTTGTAATTTACGCCAAAAAGCCTGGGAAAAATGAAAAAAACATCCCTGAATTTGGGTATCCGTGTACGTTTTATTGATCACATTGATCATGCTCAATTCAAAATCTATTATTATTTTCCTAGGACTTTGAGAAGTTTTACTTTTAATAACTGATAAAAGTTCAGAGTATGTTGCAGAAGTCTTAGGTAGCAAACTATATACTAAGGGGATTACATTATTGTTAATTTTTGCATGAATAGTGTAAATTTGAGTGAAAGGATGGGGTGTACTTTTAAACGTCCCATCCATCATCCAATTTTCACTATTTTCTAACTTTGCTAGGTTACGTGGGGTACTAAAAATAAGAATTCGTTTCTGAGGGTTTTGGTTATCATGCAGAAGGAAAGGTTCATCAGAAAAAGAAATAGAAAGATCATGTGGAATTCTAATATCAGAAAAAGTATGTGGTGTAGATAATTGGATGTTACTTGCCTGCTTTTGTCTTTGAATAATTCGTCTCAAATTAGGAATTATAGGCATGTTACTAGCAACATGACTGGGGACATGCTGTGCAACCTCTCGTAAAATGGATCCTGTAGAATCATTGGAGGTGCTTGCAATAGCTTTCATTTCATTAACAGTTTCTCTTATTTCTACCTCCATTGCAGAGGCAGAGTGGTTATGTTCTGTTGTTTTTACAACTAAATTATCAAGTGTAACTGCTCTGCCACTGCAATGGGTAGTGTAGTATTGCACACACCTCCAATGATTTCTAGGAAAACTTATTCTTTTCTTACTATATATGTATCCTGCATGGTTTAATACATTTTTCCCTTTCCTCGATTTTATGTATTTAGCTGCTTCAAGAGTAGACATTATCTGTGAAGAGAAGAGAAGAAAAACAAATTAGGATATAAAAATAAATACACTAGCTATAATGTTACCCCTACACCATCCAACACTTTCCCTACTGCTGCATCTTCCTGGAGTTAGAATAGTAAATGTATACCCCTACACCATCCAACACTTTCCCTACTGCTGTACCAACCTGGAGTTAGAATAGTAAATTGTACCCCTACACCATCCAACACTTTCCCAACTCCTGCACCTTCCTGGAGTTAGAATAGTAAATTTTACCCCTACACCATCCAACACTTTCCCTACTGCTGCACCAACCTGGAGTTAGAATAGTAAATTGTACCCCTACACCATCCAACACTTTCCCTACTGCTGCACCTTCCTGGAGTTAGAATAGTAAATTTTACCCCTACACCATCCAACACTTTCCCTACTGCTGCACCAACCTGGAGTTAGAATACTAAATTGTACCCCTACACCATCCAACACTTTCCCTACTGCTGCACCTTCCTGGAGTTAGAATAGTAAATTTTACCCCTACACCATCCAACACTTTCCCTACTGCTGCACCAACCTGGAGTTAGAATAGTAAATTGTACCCCTACACCATCCAACACTTTCCCTACTGCTGCACCTTCCTGGAGTTAGAATAGTAAATTTTACCCCTACACCATCCAACACTTTCCCTACTGCTGCACCTTCCTGGAGTTAGAATAGTAAATTTTATCCCCTACACCATCCAACACTTTCCCTACTGCTGCACCAACCTGGAGTTAGAATAGTAAATTATACCCCTACACCATCCAACACTTTCCCTACTGCTGCACCTTCCTGGAGTTAGAATAGTCAATTGTACCCCTACACCATCCAACACTTTCCCTACTGCTGCACCAACCTGGAGTTAGAATAGTTAATTGTACCCCTACACCATCCAAGACTTTCCCTACTGCTGCACCTTCCTGGAGTTAAAATAGTAATAGTTATTCCAACTACAACCCATATTTTATGCTTATTGGGATCTTATTTAAATTAATAAATAAAAGCTTTGATTAATATGTTGATGGATTTATAACAGTGTTGATTTAAAATACCTTTTGTTTTTGTTTTCTTTTCCTTGGTGAGGCTTCTGCTGTGGTATTGGCCTGCTGGCTGGAGTTTTGAGTTATGTGTTTAACAGATTTTTTCCTCAAAGTTGCAAACAATTGTCTGGGAAAATTAAAATAAAAAAAATAAACACTTTGAGAACGTTGGTGACAAATACAAATTTTGAAAAAATGTTTGAAATTATGACATTGTATTTAAGTATTACTACATAACATTTTCCCTACTGCTGCACCATCCTGGAGTTAGAATAGTAAATTATACCCCTACACCATCCAACATTTTCCCTACTGCTGCACCTTCCTGGAGTTTGAATAGTCAATTGTACCCAAACACCATCCAACACTTTCCCTACTGCTGCACCATCCTGGAGTTAGAATAGTAAATTGTACCCCTACACCATCCAACACTTTCCCAACTGCTGCACATTCCTGGAGTTAGAATAGTAAATTATACCCCTACACCATCCAACACTTTCCCTACTGCTGCACCAACCTGGAGTTAGAATAGTAAATTGTACCCCTACACCATCCAACACTTTCCCTACTGCTGCACGAACCTGGAGTTAGAATAGTAAATTATACCCCTACACCATCCAACACTTTCCCTACTGCTGCACCTTCCTGGAGTTAGAATAGTCAATTATACCCCTACACCATCCAACACTTTCCCTACTGCTGCACCTTCCTGGAGTTAGAATAGTAAATTATACCCCTACACCATCCAACACTTTCCCTACTGCTGCACCTTCCTGGAGTTAGAATAGTAAATTATACCCCTACACCATCCAACACTTTCCCTACTGCTGCACCTTCCTGGAGTTAGAATAGTAAATTATACCCCTACACCATCCAACACTTTCCCTACTGCTGCACCTTCCTGGAGTTACAATAGTAATAGGTTTGACTATTACATTGTTGGATTTATAACAGTGTTAATTTAAAATACCTTTTGTTTTTGGTGTTTCTTATCTTGGTTTGGCTGCTGTTGTGGTATTGGCCTGCTGGCTGGAAGTTTGAGTTATTTGTTTAACAGATTTTTTCCTCAAAGTTGCAACCAATTGTCTGTAAAAATGGAAAAAAAAAAAAAATTAAAACAACTTTGACAACGTTGGTGAAAAAAGCAAAATGTTAAAAATTGTTTGTAATTCTGACATTTTATTTCAGTGTAACTACATAATATATCATATTTTCCATGGTGCTGCACCACACTTGAGTTAGAAAAATAATTGGTACCCCTAAACATACTACACTTTCAATAATGCTGCACCATTATGAACTTAGAGTAGTAATGGATACCCCTACACCATCCCTCACTTTCCCTACTGCTGCACCTTCCTGGACTTAGAATAGTAATTGTTACCCCTGCACCATCAAACACTTTCTCTACTGCTGCACCTAAGTGCAGTAATATTAGTAATTGTTACCCCTGCACCATCACACAATTTCTTTTATGATGCACCCCTACACCATACAACACTTTTGCTAATGTTAAAAAACTTTTTTAAAATACAAAAAAAGGAAATATTAAATCATTTACCTTCACAATAACAAAGGTGAGTCGAGGAGGTTGAGGTGAAGATAAATTAGGCAAACGATATGTTGCTTTTGATAGAAAAACAAATTTCTGTTTTAGGAACAAAAAAAAGATGTTTTAAGTTGGTATATATTAAAGTTACTTCAGTGAAATAAAATTGGTTAGAGTACATTTTATAAAATATTTAAATTATTTTTAAAGCACTGTTTGGATGGAAATAAAACATGATTTAGGACAAAACAAGGTGTTAAAATTTAATAGTGACTTACTAGTAGTTGGAAAGAAAGAATGCTTCTCCAAAGGATTGCAGTGTTCTCTCAGTCGAGGTCACAGTCTAGGTGCCAGAGGGTCAGGTTTTTGCGTCTGGTCTCTCTGGTAGTTGATTGCAAAATGGTGTCTTGCTGGTATTTATAAGTTTTAGTCAGTGTCACTATTATTTTTTTTAAAAACAGCGTTCGTTGTGTTTTTTAGTATATTTTATTTTGCTGTGGAAAATGATAATTTAAAAAAGCATTAAAAGATGTATTGTTTTCATTGATTTGCTCCGTTTTGGCATCCATTTTGGAACATGTCTTTTGCTATTGTTTTCATAGAAAGTGTTGTAGGACAAGTTTTAGAAGTGAGATGGATAAAATGGCGACTATGTGTATGTGTCTTCTGTTTTAATCCGTTTACTTTTTTTCTGATATAATCATGATTTAAATGTATATGAACTGTTGTTTAATTATTCGTTATTTGTGTAAAACTTTTAAATGTGTTAAAACGGATTTTTTTTTAAAATAGGAGTATTAATTTTAATACCCTAGTATTAATTTTAATACTCGAGTATTAATTTTAATACTCGCGCATTAATTTGGTAATGCATTTCAGTAGATTTACGTTCAGTTTTGCTCCACATTTTAATACACTTCCCCACCCTAAAACCCCTAATTTCCCTGCATCCCGTGCCAGATTTTATTTAACTTTTTAATAAAAAATATATTTTTTTTGGCGTTGTAATGGTATGCGTTGTAATGGTTTTCGTTGTAAAAGCACTTTTAAGTATTTTACTTAGTTTTGCGTTGTAACAGTATTCGTTGTAAAATATTGCGTTGTAATAGTGTTTGCGTTGTAAAAAATGCGTTGTAAAGGTAGGCGTTGTAATAGCATGCGTTGTAACGTCATACATCCCTTTCGTACTGATATGTGCCATTCCATGTGCCATAGTAACCACTGGAAGCACATATGCATCAGGTAACAACCATCGCCTATGTTCTGACAAATCAATCCAACAACCATTCTCATCCAACTTACCCATACTTTCTCTCCACTTGCTCAACTCTTTCTCTGTGGCTTCAGCTTGAAGGGACTTTACACTCTCTATTGTGTTTTCACACATTCCAACATCACCAACCCATCTGGCAGGGCCTGCAACATACATTCGAGTCTTCACATCTTTTGCTGTTTCTTTCGCGGTTTCATCAGCAAACGCATTACCCCGACCAACATCATCTGTGATTTTATTGTGCGCACTACATTTTATAATCGCAACTTGTAACGGTAGGGTCAGTGACTCAAGGAGATCATTCACCAACTTGCCATTCTGAATCTTAGCTCCATGCGAAGTCAGGAACCCACGTTCCTTCCACAATCGCCCAAAACTATGAGCCACGCCAAAGGCGTAC
The DNA here is from genome assembly GCF_964204655.1 of Triturus cristatus. NCBI lineage: Eukaryota > Metazoa > Chordata > Amphibia > Caudata > Salamandridae > Triturus > Triturus cristatus. Next base: position 22,494,007 of record NC_140584.1, read on the forward strand.
TGGCTATCCGTATATATGTTCACTTTCATTCCTTCAGACAACACGCATGCTCTCGTAAGGGCAATCAATTCTGCTGCTTGAGCCGAATTTTGTGGCACACGTGCAGTTTCCACAATCGTGTGCAAAGTCGTGATACCATATGCAGCAGTCGTATCACCATTCGGAAGCTTAAAACACGAACCATCCACCCATAAGGTACCATCACACTCAGTCAGGGGAGTATCTTTAAGATCTACTCTCCCTTTCGTCTCTTCTTCTGTTCTGAACAGACAATCATGTTGCTCAATCTCATCTAGGTCTGCTGGAATTGGTAATAGTGTAGCTGGATTCAACGTGTTGCATCTCTTTATGTGTATATGGTTTGCTAACAGTGTTAGCTCATATCCGGATAATCGCGCACTAGTTAAGTGTTGTGTCTTGGTCCTGTTTAACAATGTGTCCACAGCATGTGGAACCATGACAATCAATGTATTATCCATTACTAGGCCAGCAGACTGTCGAATAGACATAGCTGCGGCGGCTGTGGCTCTCAGACAACTTGGCAATGCCCTCGCTACCGGGTCCAAGGTTGGCGAAAAATATGCGCATGGACGCAATCTATCGCCAAAAGGCTGTGTTAACACTGATAATGCGCATCCATCTTTTTCATGAACATACAATGTAAAAGGCTTGCTGTAGTCAGGGGTACCCAACACAGGAGCTGAACACAATGCATTGCGCAATTCCACAAAACTTTTCTGACACTCTTCAGATCATGGGATAGGATTCGGTGTGTCTTTGCATGTTAATGCTAACAAAGGTTTTGCCAACAAGGAAAAATTAGGAATCCAATGCCTACAGTATGAAGTAATGCCCAAGAAAGCACGCACTTCTCTCTGTGTTCTTGGCACACTCAACTGTGTAATGGCTTGAATTCTTTCTGGGGTCAGTTTCCTTCCCTCCTTCGATAAGAGATGACCTAAGTAGGTCACTTCTTGTCGACAATATTGCAGCTTTGAGAGAGACACTTTGTGATGGAAGGCAGATAAATGACGCAACAATGACAAGGTAGCATTTTTGCAAATCTTTTCAGTATCCGCGGCGATTAGTAAATCGTCGACGTACTGAATAAGGATAGCGCCACTCGGTAAAACAAGTGCATCAAGCTGCGCTTTTAAAGCCTGACTGTATATTGATGGACTCTCACAGTAGCCCTGGGGAGCGCGTTTAAAGCGGAAGCTGCGACCTCCTAAACTAAAGCCAAAAATGTCTCTGCTCTCCTCTGCAATTGGGATGCTAAAGAAAGCATTCGTTAGATCGATCACTGAGAACCATGCAGCGGAGGCTGGAATCATAGTTAACAAGGCAGTTATATCAGGGACAACTGGAAACTGTGGCACAACAATCTTATTAACCTCTCTAAGATCAATCACAAATCTGTAAACAGGTGGCTGTGAAGGGTCCGTTCGTTTTAAGACAGGTAAAACAGGACTATTGCAAACGTTGCCCCTTGTCTCTTCAATTACACCCTTTTTAATCAAATCACTGACAATTGCTAACAATGCTTTCTGACCTTCATTGGAGATCTTGTACTGGGGAATACGTGGCAATCTGACATTGGCTTTTAAAGTGACCACATATGGCGGTATTTCCAAAAGACCCACATCATTGGGACCAGTAGCCCAAAGGACATCCGGAAGGGATGACAATTCAGGTGGCATTGCATTTTTAGACAAATACATCGGGGAAATCACTTTCTTGCCTAGTGTAAGTTGTACTCCTGAGGGAGAACAATAGCGTTGCATGCAATCTTTTTAGCAAATCTAATCCTAGCAGATTTTCACCACATCCTGTCGTTAGGATGAGGGGTGCTTTTAGCTCACAAGGTCCAACAGAAAGTGACATAGGACTAGAAATCGGATTCCTAACTGGGGCGCCAGAAAAACCTACTGAAACATTCATTTCGCCAGACAAAGGCGCGCCAGGAGGTTTTGATTGCATAATTGAACTCTTTGCAGCACCAGTATCCAGCAGAAAGGGCTTTGTTACATTTGCTGTAGTTACTTTAACATAAGGTCCGCTCTGATCCACTGGCACTGAAACAACTCCCTCTCTCTGTCTACGGCTGTCCTAGTAATCATTATCTTCTACATTGTCATCTTCTGCATAATAATCATTATTGTAGTACTGAGCTGTATTACCAGTCGCGTTGGCTTGCTGATCAAAGCTATTTATGGTATTTTGAGGCGGAAGAGGACGCGCGTTATGGGGAACATTTCCACGCCCTCTGCCTCTAGGAGCTTGCTGACCACCTCTACCTCTTGCGCCATACGCATTACTGTTACGCTGCATTAATTTAGGGCAACTATATTAAAATGACTTTCCTCTTTGCAATATGAACATTGGTTGGGACCTACAGGGATTCGTGGTTGATAATACCCATTCATTTGCTGATTATTCTGAAATTGTTGGGGCTGCTGAAAGATACCTTGTGTTTCCCTATAATTATTCTGTCCTCCACGTGGTGGATAGGCCTGCTGCAAGAGGACCTTTGTTTTCAGTTCTTTCGTTTTCTTATCTGTTCTATCCTTCTCATCTTTGTCTCTATTTTCATAATACTGTGCAGTAGCCAGTATTTGTGCTGAAGAGGAAACAGCCCAAGAACTTTCTGAGTCTTTTAATTTTTTACACAACTCGGGAAGTAGATTCTGCACAAATTTATCAACAAATAACCGTTGGCCACCTTCAGTGCTCATGTCTTGACCACTGTGGTCGATAAACGTTTCTTCAAACCTGGTGAAGAAATCAGACACTGTCTCATCTTTCTTCTGCTTACATGCGGATAGTTTATCCCAATTTACGCGCATCGCAGGCATTATAGTTTTCATGTAGGTAATAATTCGACCAGGGAGTTCTGCTACTAAAGAGTCAGGTTTCGCGCCACCAACTTGGCCAGCATCTGCAGCAATGATATTAGCCCATGTGTTACCCAATTCTGCAGCGTGATCTACATTACGAATGGATCCCCATAAAGGCTGTGGAACAACATTCCCAAACAACATATCTATGTCAGCCAAATTCATTACACATGATTCTGCAGTTTGTGATAACTCCTTATAATAACCGGTAGGGTTTTTACGGGGGTCAGGCAATGTCTGCTTAAGTGCTAACACCTCAGATCGCTTCCATGGGACATGCACCCAAACACGCTGAAAATGAGCTGGAGCAGCAACAATATTTCTAGCGGCATCAGCCGCAACGGCTTCCTTCCATACCGGAGGGACTTCTCTCATAGGGTATTGTCGCGCTTTTCCCTTCTTCCCCACAGGGAATTCCTGTTCGAACAATGATTGCTGACAATCCCCATTTCTGAGGGACAGTAAAGTCGCAACTGCTTTATCTACATTGGGACCCACAATTGTACCTTTTTCAAAATCAAATCGCACTCGACACAATTCCTGTGGGTTTGGGTTTGCACCATTATCCTCCAATTCCTCACAGAGGAATTCACACATTTTATCAAAGACATACCTCTGTTTTGGGGCATCCCATTGGTGAAAAACGTTAACAACTGATTCCACATCGTAGAGTGAAGGGAAACCAATCCACCTACGCGCCAGATGATCTAACACCTCTTTCTCGTCGGGACCAGGCAGCTGACTGCGCAATTGCTTACGCTGTAAGGCAGGAGTCGCACTAGATGACCCAAAGAGAGGCGACATTAGACTAGTAACTACATTAGCTAGTCGTTGTCGTGCTGAAGGAGAGGTTGAGGCGAAAACGGGGGGATAGACCGAGGGAAGAAAAACAGATTCAGATACAGGTACCTGGGTAGTGTAAGAAGTAGCTCCAGGGGAAGCCGCTGGCGTGCTAGGCAAAGTCGCAGGAAGCGCGGGGGTAACAGGTAGCAAAACTGGCGGCCAATGAGAGGGCTGCACTGCAGGGATAGGAGCCAGCTGAAGAGGAGCTGGCGGCTGCGGGAAGGCTTGCGGCATATTTACTGGAGGCTGCACATTTACAAGCTGTGGAGGTGCTGTGGCATTTTGCGCATATGGGGGTGGCGAACTTAGCAAATGGGACATTAGGGAATCTTTCTCTTTCTCTTTTGTCTCATCTTGCACAAGGGGTGACAAAACAGGGTAACATTTATCGATCCCTAGTTTGCGCTGTCTGTGCAATTGCTCATTCATTTGTTCCTCCTCATTATCTTTAAATTGCACAGCTGCTTGCATCACTGACATACCTCTTTCTCTCTTATTTCTTTTTGCTAGCTTAATTTCCTTCTGTTTGGCTTCCTTTCGCCATAGGCGGAAAGAATCAAACATCGCCGGCCGGGCTTTCTTTTTAAACAATTTAACTTCCAAATTATCTAAGATATCTGTATCGAAACTACCATTTTGGGGCCATTTTAAAACACCCTCCTTTCTGGTGTATCGGATCCATACTTCATTATATGCAATGGGGCCCACGCCATGTTTTACATAAAGCTCATAAGTTGGAGTTCCAATTGGAGGAACCGGACATGAATCCTCCAACTGGAAATCCCTTCCACAACTCAAACAAAATAATCTTCCAAATACACTAGCACCAGGCATCTTCGCTCACTAGTCTAGTTCCAAACTTCAAAGGATTATCGATTACGATAGTCTCGTGAATACACGAGTCCTCTGGCTTTGGGGTTTGCAAACTCCAAATCAAAATAATCCCGAAGGATACCAAATTCAAACTGGGAGATGCTCCACTTATACTTAACTGAATATCGATGATCAATGGCGTCACCAGAAGACTCTCGATTGTTTCGCTCTACCAAAATCGTCAAGGGTCCAAAACAGGGCGATTAATCAGGGCAGCAGTCCTTCGTAGCCGTCGGGACGCGGAGAACCTCGCAGAAAAGACTTTCGGACCACGTCGACATGCAGGGGTCGATGAAGTGGCGGCCATCCTCCAGAATTTCCACACGAAGCTCCTCACGAACCTCTGGCTTGGACCGGTACCGCTGAAATCGCGCCGAGTTGGGCGCCAACTGAAGTACTGGGAATTTTAAGCCCAGCGGTGCAGGGGAACACACACTATGACTTCGGGTTCTTCCTGTTTCAGACCTACAGAAACACAGAGTCTTCTGGGTGAAGTCAAAGATCAATTTATTGGCTACAGACCAATTACAGGTATCCTAGAAGTACAACAGCGTGTATGTTCTCAGGAGACTGCTAAAAATCACAGAAACGGGCTTCTCCTTAAATACAAAATATCATGCTTCAGGCACACATTCCTTGGTTTACGATATGGCCATATACATGTACACATTTCAAACGAAAAGGCAGAGTCATGATGACCATCCCACATTCCAGTTAAGCCAGCCCGCAATTATTTACCCAGCAAGGCTCAGATCCCACATCAGATATCGATAGGCCCCAATAAACATGAGCATCTCCTGTTTGGAAAACAAGCCATAAAGCAGGAACAGTCAGGTGAGAAAGAGATTAGCTGGAGGCTCGTGTTTAATGTAAAGGCTTTATGGTGTGTCAAGCCCTGATGCTAATCACAGGTGGCCAGAGGACGGGGAACTCGTGAGACCGGACTGACCTGGGGCAGCGGAGCCAAGCTGCCCAGGTCACAGAAAAGTCAAAGAAAGGCACATGTGCTCTAAAAGGCCCGTATTTTCTTCATGCTATGTAGCCTATGTGAGGGCAACCATAAGATGGCCACCGCTCTAAGATGGAACCCACGTAGTGATGTATAATAACGTATACACAGTGCATTCATAGCTAAAACGTTACACAAAGCACTTGTACATACCGCATTAACCATTCGCGGTTCGCTAATACCGGGATAGACAGGGGTAGGGCCCTGCCTCCTACGCGGTCCCAAATTGCAAAGTACGACACTAACAGTTGCTAAATTACTTCTTAGAGAGATAATTCGTAGATTTGGTTTTCCAGTCTCTTTAGAATCAGATAGAGGAACTCATTTTAATAATAACATAATGTGGATGATTTGTGCAGCATTAAAAATTGAACAGAAGTTGCACTGTGCCTACAGACCTTAGGCTTCAGGTGTTGTTAAACAGATGAATGGCACAATTACATCTTGATTGGCTCCATGACACTGAAATGGCTTGATGCATTGCCATTGGTGTTGATGAGCTTGAGAAGTATCCCTGACAAAAGAACAGGACTGTCCCCAGCATGAAACTGTAATGGGCAGGGCTATAAGATAGCCGACAGTCCCAGCAAATCAACTAATGAACATTACTGATGATTTGGTACTGGATTATTGCAAAGGATTGGCTGATGTGGTACGTTCTGATCCTACCAGGTTGGAGAAGTTGCAACAACAACACAGCATTATCTGTGTCCTGGGGACTGGCTGCTTGTGAAAAAGCATGTAAGGAAGTCTTACCTAGAGCCACAATGGCATGGTCCGTATCAAGTGATACTGGTGACAACGACTGCAGTTAAGTGTGGAGGTTTGCCAAACTGGATCCACGCAAGTCACACCAGAAGAGTGCCAAGTCCATTTGAAAGTTAAGAACTTGCACAAGAAGAACGATGAGAACAAAGAAACGTTGCAAGACGAGTTGAGAATCAAGTAGAGTGGGCACAAGTTACTGGACTGGAGAAAATAATGCTGTGGTTGTTACTGTTGAAAATGAAGTGATCCCTATGAGCACCAGTAAAGAAAAAAAGAAAAAGGGATTCACCAAAAGAAGACTGGTGGCCAAAAGGAGTAAAAAGAGTAAAATTCTCTGTGAATAAAAAGGTCATAGAAACAGTAATTGAAATAGCTAACCAGTCTGAACAAAGTGAAATAGAAGAAAAAGAACAAGTGAGACGAACAAAGAGAATTAAAGTACCAAATAAGAAATACAGAGCACCAAAATAGACATATGTGGTGACTACAGCATCGAATGATTGGGAAAAATAAATTCTTGAATTCTGTTCAAAAGTCAGTTGGTCATACAAGCCACCCCAGATAAACCGTGTTTCTGAAAGGGGTGCAGAAAAAGAGAGAGGAGATTTATGAAATAAATGAATTCTGAAATGTTCTGAAGCAAAAGAAGAAAACCTGAAGGAGAGCTGAAGACTCTAAAAGGTGTGGGGTGCACAACCTAAAACAAGTCTAGCAAAATTTCGTTTATTAATTTTTTATTACATTTTTGAAATTGACACATTTTTTATTTTTGAATGGATAGAACTAAATCTGAACTGGTAAATGAAATCAGAGCATGTATAGGCAAAGATGTCTTAATGTTTGTCTTGCATGTTTTACGTTAACAATGTTCCTATGGTTGGTATTAACATTTGTAGTACCATATTTTATGTTTATTTATGCAGTAAATGTTACTAATCATAATGAGCATGTGACACTTCATACTAAAAGAGATCTGAAAGAAGATCCAGAGACTAATATTAAAGAATTAACTGGTAGTGTTTTAGACATGGATAAATCAATTAATGATTTCTTATTAAATGCCGTCACAAAGCTCTTGTATCAGTATGTAGATACTATGGATGCGAGAGATCGTTACGTGTGCATGCAGTTACCTACGTTTGTGTTAGAAGGGGTGACTTAACATCACCTACCCTTGACATATAGTATTTCGTGTAGTGTACTAACCAGTTTGTTTCATGGTAAGGAGATGTTTCAGTATTTTGATTCAAATTTTGACTTAGTTTTCTAAGAAGTTTCTATTAGAAAGAATATGAATATAGTGTATAGTGCTAGGAATGTAGAGTATATGGGTGATTTTTTCCGTTCTACTAAGACAATAGACACAGTATATGCACATTAAAATAATCTAACTTGTAAGTTACATAGTGTAGAAATAGAATTCATTAATACAGTAGAAGATAGACGTAGCCCTCTTAGACAAAGAGCTGCAGAGCAGAACAGTAGAGAACCGCCAAGGGCACATAAAGATGGTAATTACTAACAGGATGATACTTATGCTGCAATGACACTGGATTGGCCTCATAGAGGGAAGCTTTGCTTACTTAGGCAAAAGACTAATTACAATAATCATTTTGTTGGTTTCAGTGAGAGTGAACATACTTTTCTTATAACAGGGGATTGGGGATTAAGAGGCGGTACTGATTCTGTATTCCCTGGAGTTTATGTGTGTGGGAAAAATGTCTACTACAGGTTGCCACCACATTGGTATGGGTGTTGTTATATGGATATAGTCTTTCCTAAGATTTTCCATATTGGTAATAAACATGGAACCAACATAAAAGGACTAACACAGAATAAAAGGGGTTTGAGTGCTGAAGAAACTGTGGGAGATATTTTTGGAGCATTGATACCTTCCGTTGGGGTGATTCTAAATTTGCAAAAGATTCAAACATTATCTACAGTGGTGGATCATTTATCAACGGATACTACTGGTGGATTCCTGATGGTTGACACCGAAATGGTTGCTCTGAGAACAATCGTTTTACAAAATTGACATGCCTTAGATGTATTATTGGCAAAAGAGGGTGGAGTCTGTAGTATGCAGAAAATTCAACAATGTTGCACATACATTCCTGACAAAGTAGAGATCTAGAGGGATATATCAGCAATATTACTGAATTACATGATGATTTGGTAGAACTGAAGGTTGATGGTGCTGGGGAGAAACTGAGTATGGGTTTCGCTTCTATTGGTAATTGGTTTTCAACATTTACTAATAGCTTATTAGGGAGGATACTAACACCTATAGTTGCTGTTGCTACTGGCATACTAATGGTATTTGCGCTTTACAAATGCTGCAAGAATAAAAGTAAAGATGCAAAATGAGGAGCGTGAAAAAGGAAGAGAGAAGAAATAGAAATGGAGGATTAAAAGGGTGTTTATTGTGGTGTAATAAAGGATTTAGAAGGTGTTAGATTGAAACAGATGCGAACAATGGACACTGCATTCTGAACATTTTTATCAGATAGTAATCTGATAAGGGTTATTGTGAGGGCTTGGAATACCATCAGATGGGGGATTGATGGAACACGAGTTTTGTAAATAAAATCTGCACGATGAAATCTACTCAAATGCATGTTTTTAATAAATGTATGTGAATTGTTGATAAATAATACGAGAGTGTACAACACGTGAAATGTGCACAAGGCGCGATAGTTGATTTTTAGTTGAACATGATGAGAATAATGCTAACTGAATGTTATTCTGTCTTCCTAACTGCAGAAAAATAAACAATGAGAATCTGCTTTTATTCTTCATGAAAGTAGTGTAGATTTTAGAAATTATTCTCTGTTTTGCTAAAATAATGTTAGCGGATATACTTCCAGTGCTCCTATCCTCCAAAATGTTGCAAATGCTTCCTGAGAGTATAGATATTTAGCCTATTTCTAAAATTCTATTTAGAATTATTTCCTGTCTAGGCAAGGGTTGAAGATGATAAATGTAACTATTGCTAAATTTAGTATACAAATGTATCTAGGTTCTTCCTTCTTCCTCTTCTGGAAGCTGTACAATTTTTAGACAAAGAGTGTTTAGAAAATAGTAGTAAAGTCACTGTCAGAAGACGGTCGGACCATCATGAATAACCAATAAAAAGGCTTGCTGATGAGAGAGAAAACAACATTGTAGCTGAAGAAAGGAAGTAGTGCACTATAAAGATTGCTGTGGGAAAGTGTTCCTCGTCTTGTTCACAAGATTTGTGGCCTGTCCTGCGTTTGTGGTATGCTGCATGCTGTGCTGATTCCCGATTCTCTGGCTGGCAGATCCTGCTGTACCTAAGAGACTTTCCTAAAGGCTTTGCACATCATCGGCTGGTGATACTGCCCTTGCTATACTCTAACAGCCGTGGAGTTCGCTTTTCAGACTAATTGCATGCTGTGCATTAGTATTTCATCTTGCAAGTGCATCTTTGTTTTACTGATGTTTTCTCTCTCTCTCACTCCCCTATACCTGAATTCTGATGTTTTTGTAAATGTTCTGCACTGGGACACCCTTGGGCAGCTATGTTCTCTACAAATGCTAAAAAATATTAATAATTATTGTGAATCTATTCTGTATTTTGTAAACCAAATTGTACATTCTAACTTGTATTTGTGTTTGACCATTCATATTATGAAATACCAAGAAAACTAATAGAAAAGAATAGTGTTTGTCCTTATTACTGACTTACTTGAATAATTTTATAATGACTAATGTTTAGCGTATTTCTTCATTCATCGTAGGTCCTTGTAGAGAAATAGCATTCCAACTTTCATTATTTAGTCCCTTTTAGCTCTACCAAAGATTCATCGGAGGACTTTTGATATTGCTAATTGTGTGCCAATTACTTTTGGGCCCGTCATTAGAGTTAAGCTTATGAGTATTGTATAGGGTTGGTGTGGCTAGGTAAACTGACAAAAATCCCCCAAAGCTTCCGCTTCTATTCTTATTCTTCACAGGATCGTGGAGATAAGAAGGCGAAGTCCAGTTAAACGTACCCACTGTTCCCCAGGACCTGATTACCGCTCAACATATCTGCAGGGAAGAGGAGACAGTTGAGGGTCAAGACCCTAACAACCTTGGTATCAGAAAAAAGAGCAACTGCAGCAAAAAACAGGATGCCTCACAGAAATCAAGCCCTTTTTAAGAACAGCACATGGTCTTGGCTGTGCTAGACTGTGTGATGGAAATAATTATACAACCCGTCCTTCTGGAGGCCCTTTAATATGGGTTTAGAACATGCCAAATGTAACCATACGAAATCTAGAGATAGATAGTAAGGGCATTTTAGGTCTGTCCTTAAGGGGTAGTAAAGGAAGCAAAGTTGACCCATACAATGTATTCAACCACCCAGTGCAGAGGAATAAAGAATACCCCACGCTTAAATTCCTCCCCATCATCTTGAAAATAGGACAACTAGTGTGCCTCTCTTGAACCACTAGATGGAAGATGAAGCTAGAGGCATAATGATGTTAGAGAGCGAACCCTTATCACCACGACAACCCCTGCACTGCAACTACTGTCAATTACTCTGACCCATGGTATGCAGGCCTGAATTGGGAGATTTGCCTCTGACAGACATTGCGCTCCCACATTTGTACGGGGGATTACCAGGGTAGAATTGACTCTGTAATCCTAGATCTTGATCTCTGGCATGTAGTAGCAGATTTTGAAATACTGCCCAGATTGTACAGTGACCACAATGCCCTTAAGTTAACACTCAAGGGCAACTTTTTCGCGAACACCACTGATAAAAGCACCCATTCAGAGACAATTCTTACCCTAGGGAACAACAGGAAGTCTATCAAATGGTCGATGCTATGCTTTTCAACTGACACTCTATTGCAAATTTATAATAGCTTTAATAATGTTTTCGATCCTCATATAAAGACCTCCCCTGAAACTCTTACCTTAATAGATCTGCATGATAATCTGTTCAAGGCATCGTATCTCCTCTGCACAAGGAAATCCTTATGCAAGAAAGGGCCATTTCACCAGGCACAGGACTGGTACTCTAAATAGTGCTGCACAGCAAAGGGGCTATTAATTAAGGCTGTGAAGCTCAGAGTCCGTGGGACAATTAGCGTAGCCCATACCAAATGTAAACAATCGTACCATCCATCAAGCAGAGATGAATTGGGCAGCCCTGACCGATGTATCAAATAACAAAGATTTCCAGACTTTTTGGCACATCTTCACACGTCAGCCTTAAAATCCATTCGCCTATTGAAAAATCTGTGCAACTGCAGCAGTGGGTGCATCAGTTCACAGAAATGTATGTAAAATCACATACTGGGACTGATGAAAGAATGTTTAAAATCCAGACCCGAGGGAAACTGACAACACTGATCCCATCCAATTTGCATTGGATGAAACCCTGAGAGCTATTCAGTCCCCACAACCTGGGAAAGCACTGGCCCAGATACATTTCCAGGTGATTCGTTTTGAACTGAACCCACTGTATGGGCCTGTATATAAATGCACTGACCAATAGGATTATGGCAGGTGCCAAAATTCCTGATTCTTGGCATGGTGCAGAGATTAGTCCCCCATATATAAGCAAGCATTTGCAATGCAATCGGTCTCGCCATGCAGTATGTTATCGCGTATTAAAGCAATGGACTGTATGGCAGTACTTTTGGCAGTGAACATGGTATTTGAGCTGTTGGGGGTGGTTTAAAGATTAATACATTAAATTATTGATACACTGTAACTAAATGTATAAATAAGTGGAGCCTACAAAGATGTTTGTGTGCATTTATGGAAATTAACATGTATGCTCTGCAGTGTCTGAGGTGCACACAGGAAGAGAAAGGCAGACATTGTTAGAGCAGGAGGCGTATTCTGGGGAAGGAGAGAGAAGAGGGTGAAATATGGGAGTAGACATGCAACAAGAAAAAGAGAGTGATAACAAAATAACATTCAAACATGCCAATCGCAAAAAATCTAAACGCAGTGTGCTGGTGGATACATTTAGATGCCGCTAGTTAGTCTTGACGTGCTTTTTCTGTGCAGCCAATGAAAAATAATGGTGAACCTTCCGCCCAAGTTGGTGGGACATATGAACAATGCCCCTTTGTAAACACACAGCGCGTGGCGAATTAAAATAGTACAATGACTACCAGGGAACCTCCGTAACGAACACGGGCTTTACAATGCTCTCATTTGTGGAAGTCAGAGCTAATGGGGTTGTAAATGACAATGTTTTTTACTTATGTTATTTTGTTTCCATTCGAGTGATCATTTAGAAAATGAGAGTTAAAGCTGCTGGCGTTGTAAATGTAAATGTTTCGAAGCACATTTACAAATAAAACTATTTCGGGTGGTGTTCTGACATGCTAAACGTTAACAAGCATCCTGTGAGGTTAAGTGAAAATGCACTTTGATACATAAGAAAATGCGGCGCCATGAGAGGGGTCAGCAGCAAAGAATATTATTTAAATATATTAAGCAAGTATTTTACACTTAATATAATTTATGTGGCATTTATGGACATGAATCAATTTTGAACACAACACAACCATATCCCCCTGGCTCTCAAAAACGCGTCCCTACGAGCGTGAAATTGACAGAATAAGAGGCACACATGCAAACTTATTCAGAGGCTGCAAAACATCTCCTATAGGTCAGATCAAGTGCCCTATGTCACTTTTAACCACCTTTAAAAAACTGAATGTAGGAGTTTGCTAGTCCACAGCACTAGTGATCTTTTACTCTTCGACTCTGTGAGACTCTGTGAGCAAAGTGTAAAATATATTTATGAACGTTGTTGAACAGTAAGCAATTTATAATTTTGACAGTTTTGAAAACTGCCATTTGATCGGGAAATGATGTCAAAGGGATTGTGAAGCGCTGAGAGCAGAAGGTGGGAAACCAAACGGGGCGGGGAAAGGATCGCCTGGCCCAGTGACAGAACCGAGTCACACAGGGAAACAATCACTCTAACACATACCTGATCCGTTCATGGACAAGCACCAAACACACCTATACAGCAGAACCGAGCCACCCTGGAGGGATCTTCCCTACATACCAAGGGGCCCATCATGTAGATGGAAATAAAAGGTCTGCATGGTAGAAGAGAGGATTGTCAGACAGGGCCCAATCCGCACAGGGAAATAGCTGACCCAAACACTGATGGAAAAGAGCCACAGCTGCACACTGTGGAGGCCATCTTGCAGAAGGAAGTGCAGGTGCTGCACAGTTGGAGGACTGTCAGGCAGGACCCAATATGCACAGGGAAATAACTGATCTGAAGAGGGAGCAACAGACAGAGACCGTCTTTCACGTGGAAAGAGACCGGTAAAAGACTAGCCCGCAAATAAACAAAGCCATCTTGGGAGGGAGGGGAACAAGCGAAACCGAGACCAATTTTTGTGTGTGTAAAAGGCCGCTTTGTTGAAACAGGTGCATATCACAATGATCAACCTGCCAACTGCATTCCAAAACTAAAACCTCACTATACATAAATTACCTGACCTCCTGTTCCCCCCACCCCTACGATTCCCAGATCTAATCCTCCACCCTGCCGATAACAAAATAACATTACATAACAACCATATTACACAATATTGCATTTACAAATCCTGCCCTCCAAATGACCCAAAACCCTACCTGCCTTTGTGCAACTGTAACTACCAAACATCTAGTCTAAACTTAGCCTACCTGCCTACCCTTTCCCTGCCCCTGCTCACAAAACTACCAACACTTAACTAAAAACTTCAGCCAATCTTGGCCAACTTTTAACAACCCCGCCAGCACCTCTTCCAAGCGACGAAATATACAATTAGCCAAAAACCCCTATGCACCTGTAAAAAAAAAAAAGTCCTATGATAAAAACACCAGCCCCCAACTGAAACAACCCCAAAAACTCCTGAAAAAAGGGAGGGAGGGAGGGAAAACGCTAAAACCTTCAGCGCTCCCAACCACCAGGTCACCAAACCTAAAATGGTGGCTGGGGAAGCGCGAAACCCCCTCTTAAACCTATTGGGCTATAACTTTAATTGGGCTACAATTGGGCTATTCCCAATGTCGCCCAAACCACAAAATGGCCGCTAATCCCTACCCCCTCCCAATCTGCCCGTGGGGCAGACCTCCCCGGGGTCGGCTGCCCCCAAGCTCCACTTACACAGAGGCAGCACCGACCGCATTGAGAAAAAGAACTAACCAGCCAAGAGACTGGACAGCTTACAGAGGAAGAGCCAGCCCACACATGCGAATGAACACTGGCTCTGCATAAGCAACTAGCTCCCTTTTGCAGGGTCAGAAAGGGAAGGGAAATACCACACATCGCAGGCAAAGGGCTGACTCGCAATAAAGGAAATAACCTTTGGGGAGAGGTGGCTTAATAGAGCTGCCGACTCAGGAACTGGCAAACCAGGTTCGAGTCCCCATAATTCTGGTCAAATCACGTAAACACCCTGTGCCTAAAAACATACACACAGACAAAAAGTGAAGCTGGTGAAACGATATATCAACACGCACTAACTGACAGCTCTGTGAACAGTGCCCACGAGCACACCGGAACCGGGTGCATCTGAAGACTGGACAACAAAGTTAACCACGTGACAGATGCTGCAGTAATTTAACTAGAGTTCTCAAGTCCGGTAGTTGTATCTGTGGCTTCATTTTTTTTGCCCGATAATCCAACAGAAGTGACACTTCGGCAAAGTTTCAGAGGGGCTGGGGCCATGCAGTGGTGACAAACAGAGCTCTGGTGAGGCAGGGCGATACATGTGAGCGGAGAACTGGGGTGCAATGTCAGGCACCGGTTGGAGCTGAGCAGATATTGGGCAGGTTTGGGTACATGGGATGGGTTGGACTGTAGGCCACTGTCCCTCCGTTTTGACCACATGTTTTTTTTCTTTGTAGTCATGCATTTCATTTTTCTGTTTCCAGGCCTTGCCTGCTGGCAGCCAAAAGTAAAGGACTAGATTATTTTTTTTATATTTCTTTACTTTTGAAGCAATCCTGACACCTGCGCTTTAGCCAAAGCTGTTTAATGCTAAAGGGCGGGTGCCGCGATCGTAACGAAAGTCAACAAATAGGGGAAAATATGGCAGCCCAGCGCTTTTTTTCCCTATTTATTTACTTTTGTTACAATGTTAGCTCCTGCGCTTTCGCATTAAACATCTTAAGCTAAAGCGTGGATGCTGAGATTGCCCAATTGCGGCACCCGCGCTTTAGCTTAAGATGTTATAAACTAAAGCGTGGGTGCTGACATTGTATAAGAAGTTAATAAATAGAAAAAAACATGCTTCTGCGTTCGTAAATGAAAGGCGCGGCCCCATAATATCAGCTGATGCATGCTGCGCTATTTAAAAAAAAAGCATGCGTTCGTATGAAAAATTACAAAATAGAAAAAAAAAATAACATGCGCCCATGTTAGGCGCAGCACCGCCATTATATGAGTTGAGGCTGCCTCGCTATGAAAAAAACAGACAGGAGGAGTGGTCATCGCGCTATGAGGGAGTGTGGTGGCCGACCAAAGGAAGCCTTTAGTGAAATCGCCACAGAGCAAAACAGACACAGAAAGGAGGGACCAAGACTGACAAATACCAATAGGAAGCCAGCATTTCTGAATGCTACAGGCAACAACCAATGGCAATAGGTGAGTGTGCCAAACCCCATGGAAGAGATAATAAGAGATAGAACTGCTTTTGGTATCTACCCACCCATCAGCCTAAGTGGCAATTTGTAAAAGGTGTTCTGCCACCAGGTTCCTGATAGCATACTTGAGTGTATTGATGCGGCTGACATTCTCTCTCCTTTTCAGACAGGCTTTCGTTCTAAGGTGAGCACGACTGACCAGATTTTTAGATTTAACATTATTGTCTGGAAATATCTCAGGTTCTCTAGTGACCACTTATACATAGCTTTCATGGACTTTAGGACGACCTTCAATCTTGTTCCAAGACAGCAATTATGGTCAACCGTGGCCGAAATGAGAATCGATCCTGCATTATTAGATGTACTCATTAGATTGCATTAGAATAACTATGCACAAGGAAGATGGGGGATGGGTGGCGAGTGGATTTATTTTCACAACAAACTTGATAGAGTTTTGAGCCACAGCAAGACACTAAGAGGTGATAACATTTGCAAATACATACAAATGCATGACTATGGCTTTTTGTTTAAGAGAAAAACAGACTAACATATTGTGTCATAACCCTTATGTGTATCCCACCCCCCTTCCTCCATCAACCCTCAGCCCAACTAGTCATTGGTGTGTATGTTATGCCGAACCTCTTGATCAAATGATTTGATTTCCGCATCTAGGGAGTCAGCCGCCATCTATGGAGGTACGAGGGTCAGAAACTCTGTACTCCGCCCATTGCTGCCAAATTTTGGTATGCTTCTGGGGGCATCCCTAGGCATGAAAAAACTGGTATTACAAGACCCCCAGACCTGACCCCCAGTAGGGGTGGGGAGTCCGCCTTCCACCGACTAGTGATGTCCCATATAACAATTGTTAGGCCCAAAAATAGGAGATGGCACTTATATTTATTACCCCCTATTCCGTCCGTAGCATGCAACAGAATCAACATGGAAGAGCGGGGGAGAGCCCACCCTAATACTTCAGCCAAGCATGCAATTACGTCCCACCAGAACCTATCAATTACAGTATAGGTCCAAATTGTATGTAAGAAAGTGCCTTCTGCACTGCCGCAGTGAAGGCATGGGGGATGCCACTAAGCCTGCCCTCCACAACCTATATCTAGTATATTTGGCCCTATGTAGGAACTTGAATTGTATAAGACGTAAACACGGTGAAATAGCCACCCCCCCTTGGAGACTACAGTGCTTCAGACCAATCATTGTTATCTATGGGGCTGAGGTCCTGCCTGCCATGCTGCTCTCAGAGCTTCGAGAGCGGTAGCACTATTTGTAATAAGGGATTGATATATTATTGAGATTTTTTGGTCCCCGAGGTGGCCCATCAAAAGTTTGCCTTCTAGCGGATCGAACTGTGGGAGATTTGTGAGGTTGCGTATGTGTGGTATAATAGCATGGCGAAACTGGAGGAATTTGTAGATCTGACATCGGGGCATGGAATACTCAGATTGCAGCTCCTGAAAGGATTTTAGATTGTGGCCATTTATGACATCTCCTAAAGAGCAGATGCCAATCAGATCCCAGCTGTGGAAGCCCTAGAGAGTAGCTAACTGGGGGAGTAGCCTGCTATGTCACAGCAGGGTCTCCTGTGTGAGGCGGCCAACCCTTCCCATCCTACTAAGGAAATTATGCAATGCTTGAATCACAACTCTAGTGGCAAGGGGGAGATGTTGGACATTCTCCCTCCGTATAGATATGTGTGCAGAGATGGATCCCCCAGCAACCAGCTTTCCACCAGATATGCAGGGTCATCCCGAGAACCATACCATCAGTCATTAAGCACTAATAGGTGTGCAGCTGCATGATTAGATTGTATATCTGCCACCGTGATGCCGCCACAATAGGTGGATTGGAAGCAGACTTGCAGAGTCACTCTAGATGCCCCGCCCCCCCACAAGAACTGTCCCAACATTGCATTTGTCTGAACCATGACATGGGGACAGGGTAGGGGTGGTAGGGGTGATTCTGCAACTGATATAATAGGCGAGACAGAGATACCATCTTGAATATGGCCGAGCGTCTGTATAGAGAGAGGGGTAGGCCAGCCCATGATTTTATTTCTCTCCATTATAGATGCCAGGTTGCGACACAAGAAGATGGTCCGAGTATCTGACAGAAAGACCCCCAAATATTGCAAGCCTGATGTGGCCTTGGCAATGTCGTCCAACCAATGACCGTCCCTCAATGTCCCCCTCAGCGACCATATGTTGTCATATGTTTATATTGAGGCCCGACATCTCACTGAATACTTTCATGATCTGTACGATCCTGGGGCCTGATCCGTGGGGATCTGTAAGGAAGAGTTGTAGGTCAACTGGTTATAGAGATATCTGTGGCTCATTCAAAGTCTCGCACCAGTGCGCCTACTCAGACCCAGGCAGCCAATGACTCAATAACCAAGGCAAATAAGAGGGGGAACAAGGGACATCTCTGACGAGTACAGCGTCTAAGAGGAACTGGGGATGAGTCGCTACCTGCCACATACACCGACCCGTTAGGTCCGTATAAAGTAGCTAAAGAAAGGCCATAAATTGCGCACCTAAGTTCAACCGATGCAAGAGTATGAAAAGGTACGTCCAACTGACTGAATCAAATGCTTTGTCTATATCGGCCAATAATAAACTCACAGGTCAATCTAAGCGGTCCACAGCCGCTATCGTGTTGTGCGCTCGTCAGATATTATGACACGTCGCCCGACTGGACATACAATAAACCCCGCTTGATCTAAATGGATCAAGTGCTTCACATGTGGCATTAATCTGTTGGCCAACATCTTGGCCAGTAGCTTGCTCTCTATATTAAGTAGAGAAATTGGGCGATATGAGGAATGAAGTTCCCGTGGGCGACCTGGTTTGGGGAACACCACTATTTCGGCGTGTCTCCAATTCGGGGGCATGCGAGTCATCTCCACAGCCACCTGGTTTGCCGCCAGGTTATGTGGGCATAGTAGAGAGGAATCCATTTTAAAGAATTCTTGTGGGGACCCATTGGGGCCTGGCACCCTTCGGGCCTTAACTCTGACAACGCTACTGTCAGTTCCTAAACCATGAGGGGGACCTCCAAGGATTCCCGTACTTTGACTGACAGTGCCCTCGGGGGCAGATATCGTCAAAGAATCTTTCGATCCTTGGGGTCTTCAACATTTCCCGCAGGGCATATAGGGTTTGATAAAACTCAGCAAAGCTATTTGCCATAGCGGCTGGCTCAATAAGAATCATGTCGTCCACCCCGCATACTGCAGGAATATAGGTCGAAACCCTGGCTTGCTGACACAGCCTGGGAAGAAATCTCCCTGATTTTTCTCCCATTGGTCAATACAGCTCCGAGAGGCCAGCCAAGAACAACGCGCCTCCTCCATCAGTTCCCCTTGATATTGCTGTTGGGCAAAGCTGAGTTGTCTAAGCATCCTACTGCCATCCACCCCAACCCTACCAGTTCTATAATGTGGGCCTCTGCTTTAATTAGGAGCTGTTTGCGTCTCCTACGTTCCACAGTGCAAAAGCTGATGTCCATGGATAGTGGGCTTCATGGCCTCCTACAGGACCTCAACTGCATAGGCAATGGTGATATTTAAGGAAAGGTAATCAGTCAAGGTCACGTGAATGTGGGTATGATAAGACTGGTCATGGAGACATTCTCCACCAGAATGATAGCCTACCAGGACAAATCAAGAGCAAAACCAACTGGGGAATGATCGGAAATCTCCAGAGGCAGAATCGTGGCCCCGGACACCCTGTGTGTAAAACTGTGCGGCACAAATATATAATCCAGTCTGGAAAAGGACTTATGGGGATGAGAGTAAAATTGTCTGGCCACCCCACTCATTCCACTAAAAGCTTCAGGCGGGTCTTCCTCATGCAGCCCCCACCCTGAGGTCTGCCATCCATCCACTATCCACTTTGGGATTCATTGCATCATTCCAGTCCCCACGGACCACTGCCAACACATCGGGCAGGTGCACCCATATCTCTACCAGGCAATACACACAACTCTGACTGAGGGGCGAAGGGGCATATACACTACCAATTACTATTTGTTTCCCACATAGGTTCCCATTAATTAATATATATCTACCCTGAGGGTCCGTAAATTGAGGAGTGTATTAGGGATGTGTCCTGGCTATACGTTGTTTTCATTGTACATAAATGATGCAGTTAGCCAATTAAGTGCCTGCACCCATGACTCCCCACAGCTGGATGGTTGCTCCGTCCCAGCATTGCTATTTGCAGTTGACACCCTTCTTCTAATCCGTACTCTGTCTTGGCTCCAAAATCTGCTTAATGAATTTGTGAACTTCTGTTGTGATAGTGGCCTAGAAGTAAACATCTCTAAAACTAAGATAGTGGTTTCAAGCCCCACAGATTCTACAGAGCCGGGTTTCAGATAATGGGGTCAAACCTGCAAATTGTTGATTACTTAGGAGTCAGGATAGTTCAAACCTTTACTTGGAAATCCCACATTCAAAAGTGTGAACTAACCTTGTTCAATAGTCCATCGGCACTCACAACAAGATATAAAGCTACACATAATCTCTTTCTCGGGCAATCGAAGTGTACAGAGCAATGACTTAGGCATATTGTGGGTTGAGAACTCTAGCCACTTGACTGTAAAAGAAAACAGCTTTTTATGGTCCTTATTGCGCGTGCCTCAGATAACTCTTATGATCCCGCAATTTTGTAACAATGGGCTTAAGAGGATCAGCGAAGTAGTGTCACGCCTGCCGATTCCAGCCCCCGGATGAATACGTTCCCTGTCCCAGATGGCCGCTCCCGAGTGCGCAGGCGCAACACGGTCAGGCGAGTTGAAAAGCCTGACTTCCGGTTTACTCGGAGCTTCGCGTTCCAGTGTGGCTCCTCAGGCTGTTGCGATACGTACCCTCAACGTTCTGAGTTCCTGGACTACATCGGTAGTCACTTTGTTCCCGTGTCCTTTGCCCAACCACTTAAGAGGATTTCACGGCTGCAACATTTTTCACCGCAGCCCTCTCTGTCAGAGCTCTGACACCCGAGCCTGTTTCATCCCGCTCGGGGGCTCCTTTTTGTTTCGCGCCGCTTGGCGCCTTGTTCCTTTGCTCTGTCGAGCATCAACAGCAGGCAGCAGTGTACTCCGCCCACCTTACCGGACCTTGTCCCGTGGGCCGGCCGGGTTTAACTGCTCCTGCTCCCCTGTCATTCCACGCGTCCTTCCCTGTTCATTTCCTTGTCTGCCCTATCCTCCAGAGACCCGCTTTCCTTCGTTTCCTCACTCGGAGAGCTGGCCAGATTCGATCCTTCGCTACAGCGGGCAGTAACGTTCCTGACTACATCCAAGGCTCCTCTCTTCACATCCCAAGATCCAAACAAAAGGTGTGTCTCACATAGTACCAGGGGCAGTTCCGGTAAACTTCTTAGGATTCCCCTCACAACCATTCCAGTTCCACCGCTAGGTAGGCGAGCCTCCTTTTGGTTAGCAAGGACAGGTGGGAGGGGGCCTTTAGGCACATTCACATCACTTCCCTCTATTATTATATGTTCTTTGTGCCTTTTCAGAATTCCGCTCTCTAAGGACCACAGTGAAGGTGAAGAAGGCAGTTCTCTGGATGCTACCCTCCTTTCCTTGTTTTGTCTCCCCTCTTTCCCTTCTTACCTGTGTGTTCTAGGGTTTGATAGCCACACAGTGTGAGAAGGGACGGTTGGGAATTAGCCTCAGCATCTAGCAACAGCAGCGTGGGGACTCGGTGGCGCTCCTGCAGAATCCCTTCCGGTAAGATCCTGACAGAACGCGAAGCCCTAGTGGTTTGTTCTGCCCGGGCGCCATGGAGTTACCTCAGGTTACAGTAGCAGACTTAGCTAATATGATAGGGAATTTACAGTTAGAGACACAGGCCTTGACCGCTCGAGTAAATACATTACAGAGAGCGAGGCCTGGGGAGGGCGATGCTAGGGGCCCAGCGCAGGTCATACACGTAACTACTCCTCCGTCCATTCCTCTTGCTCCACCTGAAAGATTTTCAGGAGACTCTACCAAATGTGCCACCTTTATTAGTCAGTGTCAACTACAATTCACATGTAAGGCGCACTGTTTTCCTACAGACCAGGCAAAGGTGGCTTTTATGATTTCATATCTAGGTGGTTCAGCTGCAAAATGGGCGATTCCGTTGATAGAACGGGACGACCCTTTATTACAGGACTATAGGGCATTCCAAGTAGAATTCAAAAAGCTTTTCGACAAACACACTTATACGCAGTCTGCAGATACCGAGTTACTAGCTCTCAAACAAGGGACAACTGATTTGATCACCTATATCACTTCATTTCAGAGGTTAGTGGTTGAAGCTGAATGGCCAGAGGAAAAACGCAGTAGTTTGTTTTATCGGGGCCTTAGAGACGACATCAAAGATTCCCTATCGCAGATAGTAGATCTCCCCAGGGATTGTAAAGAACTTATAGACTTGGTGGTCAAACTAGATCATTGTCTTCAAGAACAGAAGAGGGAAAAAGGGAGACCTGAGAGTAGAACAGTGATTTTCCGAGAGAAACGAACAGAAACCGCTTCTGCAGCAGACGAAGTAGAACCTATGCAGATAGGGACATTACGTGGTCCTTTAACCCCTGAAGAAAGACGCAGAAGGCGCGACAATCAGCTTTGTCTCTATTGTGGGAAGGCTGGTCATTTTCTCAGAAACTGTCCTACCAAACCGGTGGTAACCAAGAAGTCGGAAAACTAGAAAACCCGGGGCCTAGTGAGACCAGGACTCCGGGTTATTCTGGTTTAAGCGTCTCTTCAGCTAACCCCAGTATGGTACACCCCAGTCATTTTTTTGTCTCCGCTGAATTAATTTGGGAACAAGGAAAGACAGGGATTCAAATTATGATAGATTCGGGCGCTTCAGGGAATTTTGTAGATAAGAATTGGGCCCAGGAACATTTTATTCAGGCTTATGACAAAGGTTACGTAGAAAATGTCACCACGATTGATGGGAGCATTTTAAAATCAGGTCCCATCACACATCAGACGGAGGCCATACAAGTCCTCTTAGAGCCTAATCATGCAGAGCTGATAGAATTTGACTTGATCCAATCCCCTCAGTTCCCGGTCTTGTTGGGCCTCCCTTGGTTGAGGTTGCATAACCCATTGATAGATTGGAAAAAAGCAACAATCCAGTTCCGACCTGAATGCTGTTTGGCTCATACGGTAATGTCTAGTCAGGTCAGCGATGTACCAAGGGTTGAGGAAGAGAACTCGTTACCACAGGAATATCAAGATTTGAAAGCCATTTTTAACGAGGAAGAGGCCACCAGTCTTCCCCCTCACCGACCATATGATTGTCGGATTGATCTACAAAATGGGGCTAAAATACCCTGTAGCAGGGTTTACTCCCTCACGGAGAAAGAAAACCTGTATTTGAGAGAATATCTGGCTTCCATGCTGGCCATGGGGTTTATACGTCCTTCCCGCTCCCCAGCATCGTCTTCGCTGTTTTTCATACCGAAGCGGGAAGGGGGCTTGCGCTGTTGCATCGACTATAGGTCTTTGAACAAAATCACAATTAAAAACACGTATCCTCTTCCGCTCATCTCTTCTCTCCTTGATCAAGTGAGAAATGCCCAAATATTTACTAAACTAGATTTACGGGGTGCATATCACTTGGTTAGGGTAGTAGAGGGAGATGAGTGGAAGACGGCCTTTTGTACAAAATATGGCCTCTACGAATATCTCGTAATGCCCTTTGGGCTGTGTAATGCCCCCTCATCATTTCAATTTTTCATAAATGAGGTACTTAAGGAAATGCTGGAGGTCTACGTCATTGCCTATATTGATGACTTGCTAATCTATTCCTCTTCCCCACAAGAACACGTACACCACGTCAGAAACATGTTGCAGCGACTACGGGACAACCACCTATATTGCAAACTTGAGAAATGTATGTTTCATGTCCAGGCGGTCCCTTTTTTGGGCTTCATTATATCACCAACAGGGTTGAGTATGGATCCCCAAAAGTTGAAGCCATCCATCGTTGGCCCACTCCTCAAAAGGTGAAAGACATTCAAAGTTTCCTCGGCTTCGCCAATTTTTATAGGCGTTTTATCTCGGGCTTCTCCAAAACGATAGCACCTATTACCAAACTGTTGAAAAAAGGGGTCCCCTTTTTATGGACAACAGAAGCCGAGAAAGCGTTTCAAACACTAAAGACAGCTTTTACACAAGCTCCAGTACTCCAACATCCGGACCCCAGGTACCCGTTCATAGTGGAGGTGGATGCATCGCAGGCCGCGGTGGGTGGGGTGCTATCCCAGGCAGATCCCCTTACGGGCGAATTACATCCAGTTGCATTCTTTTCCCATAAATTCACACCCGCGGAATTAAACTATGCTGTTGGCGACAAAGAACTGTTAGCCATTAAGATGGCATTTGAGGAGTGGCGTCAGTACCTGTTAGGAGCCAGACATACCGTCATGGTATTCACAGATCACCGTAACTTGCAATTTCTAAAATCAGCCAAGGCCCTATCCATGAGGCAATTGCGGTGGGCCCAATTCTTTAGTGAGTACGATTTCACTATTCAATACCGAGCAGGCAGACAGAATGGTAAAGCCGATGCTTTATCTCGGTTAGGATTTGAAATGCCAGAAGAACCGGTAGATCCACCCCACATCATACCACAGAATAGAATAGTGGGAGGACTTTCAGAGGAGGATTTCTGCACTAAAGTAAGGACAGAGCAACAGACAGCGAGCGGACAAGAAATGGTAGACTCAGTTGAACACGTTACAAGGGAAGGGTTCCTGTATGTGCAGGAAGGCCTGGTTCTTCCTACTTTGGACTTGCAAAGACAGGCTCTGGAATGGTGTCATGCTCACCCTCTGGCCGGACACCCTGGGATAAAGAAGACTATCGCCTCAGTAAGAAGGTGGTTTTGGTGGCCCAATCTGGGAAAGGACGTAGAACTGTTTGTGAAGACCTGTCACGTGTGTGCCCAAAGTAAGACATCCAGACAGAGGCCCATGGGGTTACTCCAACCTCTCCCTACCCCCCGATGCCGTGGCACACAGTGTCCATGGACTTCGTAGTGGAATTACCTCTCACAACCAGTGGCCACACCACATTATTGGTGGTAGTAGACCTATTCACTAAAATGGCCCATTTTGTTCCATTACAAGGCCTCCCTACGGCGGCTGAACTAGCTACAGTATTCCTCCATCACGTAGTCAGGTTACACAGGTTTCCCTCCGTGGTCATATCAGACAGAGGCGCTCAGTTTGTTTCCCGGTTTTGGAGGAAACTGTGCTCCCTGCTACAAATAGAAGTCAGATTGTCCTCTAGTCATCATCCACAAACCGATGGCCAGACCGAGAGGGTAAACCAGTGTTTTGAACAGTACATAAGAAGCCAGTCGTTACACTCTAGAACAGAATGGGATAAGATGGTATGGATAGCGGAGTATGCATACAATAACAGTCAACATGCATCCACAAAAAACACACCCTTCTACTGTTCTTACAGTTTCCACCCAAAGACCCTTCCCTCGTAACCGTCTCGGACTGTGTCGTCCCAGCGGTCAGTGACTTCATTCATAACATTCAAGATATACACAAAGTCACGCGGGTTAATCTAGACCAGGCTAAGGCACAGTATAAAAGAGGGGCGGATACACACGGACAGACAGAACCTTTGTATCAACCCGGGGATGAGGTATGGCTATCATCAAAATATATACCTTTAAAGGGTCCTTGTAAATTAAAACCTAAGTTCCTTGGGCCTTACAAGATCAAAAGAGTAATCAACCCAGTAGCTATGGAACTACACTTGCCAGTGTCTTTCAAGGTACACCCTGTCTTTCATGTTTCGTTGTTAAAGCCCATGGAACCTGAGACCCGGCTTCCCCCAAAACCTGCTCCGGTATCCGTGGAGGGAGATGATGAATACGAAGTAGAAGCCATTATCGATTCACGAAGAAACAGACGTCGATTACAGTATTTGATACACTGGAAAGGCTACGGTATAGAGGAACGTACGTGGGAACCCGCTAGTCAAGTCCACGCCCCTCGATTGATTCGTCTTTTTCATAGATGTCATCCTCACAAGCCCAAACCTGTGGGAGGGGTTCTAGGGGGAGTATACTGTCACGCCTGCCGATTCCAGCCCCCGGATGAATACGTTCCCTGTCCCAGATGGACGCTCCCGAGTGCGCAGGCGCAACACGGTCAGGCGAGTTGAAAAGCCTAACTTCCGGTTTACTCGGAGCTTCGCGTTCCAGTGTGGCTCCTCAGGCTGTTGCGATACGTACCCTCAACGTTCTGAGTTCCTGGACTACATCGGTAGTCACTTTGTTCCCGTGTCCTTTGCCCAACCACTTAAGAGGATTTCACGGCTGCTTCATTTTTCACCGCAGCCCTCTCTGTCAGAGCTCTGACACCCGAGCCTGTTTCATCCCGCTCGGGGGCTCCTTTTTGTTTCGCGCCGCTTGGCGCCTTGTTCCTTTGCTCTGTCGAGCATCAACAGCAGGCAGCAGTGTACTCCGCCCACCTTACCGGACCTTGTCCCGTGGGCCGGCCGGGTTTAACTGCTCCTGCTCCCCTGTCATTCCACGCGTCCTTCCCTGTTCATTTCCTTGTCTGCCCTATCCTCCAGAGACCCGCTTTCCTTCGTTTCCTCACTCGGAGAGCTGGCCAGATTCGACCCTTCGCTACAGCGGGCAGTAACGTTCCTGACTACATCTAAGGCTCCTCTCTTCACATCCCAAGATCCAAACAAAAGGTGTGTCTCACATAGTACCAGGGGCAGTTCCGGTAAACTTCTTAGGATTCCCCTCACAACCATTCCAGTTCCACCGCTAGGTAGGCAAGCCTCCTTTTGGTTAGCAAGGACAGGTGGGAGGGGGCCTTTAGGCACATTCACATCACTTCCCTCTATTATTATATGTTCTTTGTGCCTTTTCAGAATTCCGCTCTCTAAGGACCACAGTGAAGGTGAAGAAGGCAGTTCTCTGGATGCTACCCTCCTTTCCTTGTTTTGTCTCCCCTCTTTCCCTTCTTACCTGTGTGTTCTAGGGTTTGATAGCCACACAGTGTGAGAAGGGACGGTTGGGAATTAGCCTCAGCATCTAGCAACAGTAGCGTGGGGACTCGGTGGCGCTCCTGCAGAATCCCTTCCGGTAAGATCCTGACAAGTAGCCTCTCTGAAATCTCTTTTCTATTGGGCCAGGCTGTGGTCCACCCATGAGCTACAGACTATAGACTCATAGCTGAAGAAGTTCCAAGTATGAGTAAAGTGCATCTTTTCCCAATGGTTTTCACATATTAAAACTAATCTCAGTACCCTAGGGTTAAGCACTTTTTGAGACAACCTTTCACTAATTGATAAAGGTACAAAGGCCATAATAAAAGCTGCCTTTTGGAACAAGATCAATGCCCATCACCAAAATTTTAAATATGGGGGCTGGAAGGAGAATTTCTATCTATCGAACCTGCACCTGCACCTGCACCTGCACTGGAACCTTATTTGGTTGCAATTTAACCCCCTTGTTTGTAAAATTTAGACTGGCCACGTAGATGATCAACCTAATAACAATCCGGACCTACCACCTGCAGCCACTCCCTACGTAGTCGTGCTAACAAACGTACCGAGCCTTCCGAAGGGGGTTACGGAATCCTGGGAGTGCCTAAGAAATAAGTCATTACACTGGTTAGGCTCTAGGACTGGCCTCACAGAAAGGCTGTACGATGATTTTAAGTTGGCCAGAAGGGCATCGTGGATTGGTAAAGGCCAGAAGCTCATGAGTGGAGACTGTGTGATTCTATCATTTAAATCTACAAACTTGGTCCGTGAAATATTGTACAGAGTTGGGCCCTCACCTACCATCACCCAGGGCATTAATCTGGTACCGTTAGGCTTTTTTTACCATCCAGCTAGCCTTAACAAAACTGCCCATACCAGGGAACTCTCTATTAGTCGGTTTAAAAGTCCCGGTCCAAAATCGATTCGAAACATTTTCTAATCTCAACTTAGTTGATTGACAACAATTGGGGGAACTTCCCTGTATAGATATACTTAATACCACGGACCGGGTGCATAGAAAGAGTCTCCCTGACTTATTACTTACTAACACACTAGATGAGCCACTCGCACATAACGATTCAATAAGTACCGGCCCAATGCAAGAATTGGCGGTTACTAGTATATTGGAGGGAGCTCTTAGCCCAGCACAATACACCGGTCCACTGCAGCCCAAAGACAATAAAGTAGGGACAAATGATTATGGAAGAGGTCCAGAGGCCCAGAGCTAAATATTATTTTGGAACATCGCAGGGCTAAAATCAAAGGTAGATAATCCCTTGTGGATTGAGTTCATTAATAACTTCAATATAATCAATGTACAGGAAACTTGGATGAAAGACCCCCTACATATCAGTGGTTACAAAACACTGCACACGCCAGCCACTGCAACATCATCCGGCAGAGCCAAGGGGGGGCTGTGCACATACGTCTCTAATAACCTTACTGTCGGAAAAATTGATTTCTTATCCACTGACCTCCATTATCATATTGTGACCCTTCATCTGGATAGTACTTCCTGCCTAGTAATTATACATTTTTACAATAATATGTTACCGGCTGTGGTTATAGATACCTTGAGATCACTGAGCTGCTCTTTGCATACATTAATTAGCCGATTAAAGAAGGAGGTGTTTGTGATTTGGGGCGGGGATTTTAACTCTCCTCTCTGTAAACACACCGATGACGATGTATGTGGGCTAACGTACGGAAATGGGAAAAGTTTTGTTCACTTTCCGCATACATCATACGGGGATGCTCTAAATGATATAATGTTCACTCTTGATTTAGGGTTTGTTAATAGACTGTGTTCCCCCATGACTCCTTTTACCCCTACTTTTCATGCGCGAGGTTTAACATCTACAATTGATTTTATTTTGTCCTCATGTAGATACTCCCCCTGCATCAATAATTTTATGACACATGAGATAGCCCTAAGTGATCATTTCCCCCTCAGTGTTGATGTTACTATGCTTAAACAGAGCACTAACGCTAGATCAATAGCCACTGACAATGTCGACCACATTACTGGCATTAGACAAAATGGGTTCGCATTAAAATGGGCCAATGTAAACACTAATGAACTTATTTCAAATATTGCTATTAATTGCAAAAGCATGCTTTTGACATGTCTAGATGAGTCTACACCCAGCAATGAGATTAGGGAAAACTTCCTGGCAATTTCAAAATATATAAAAGAGTCACTATTTGTTAAAAACAATAGGTCCCTGAGAAGAAAACAAGGCTGGTTCAATGCTGAATGCTCAAAAGCATATAATAATCTTAAAAACTGTATCCACGCAACAGTTAAAAACACTGAACACATAAGGGAGGCAAGACGTAATTATAAAAATGTCCTCAGAAATACTAAGTCCACCTTAAAACAAAACACTTGGCGGGCATTACGCGATGCTGCAGATAGTCGTGACTTTTCTGTTTTCTGGAAAGTGGTGAACTCACCCTTTATGGTAAACAAGGAATTGGCAGTAATGGAGATTGCCATCTCGGAACCTGAATGGGTAAAACATTACTCTAACTTGTACAAAAACCTAACCTTAGAGGAACAAGGTCCCATATCCAATACCTTGGACACAGTACATGATTTTAAAATGAATTTTACTCTAAATGAGATTACCGCAGCTATTAATTCTAGCCCTTCTGGTAAAGCCCCAGGCCCAGATGGTATTCCTGCGGACCTTTTTAAATCAAATACAGCACTATGGGGTCCTCTCTTAACCCAGGTTTCTAATGCTTGTAATAATAGCGCCTTTTTACCAACCTGGTACGAATCCCTGATCGTACCAATTTTTAAAAAGGGAGACAGATCGAATCCAGCCTGCTATCGCCCGATATCGCTGCTGGACTCCACTCCCAAGATCATCGGCATGGTTCTACTGAACAGATTACAGACCTGGGCCGATGAACAAGATGTTATTAGCGACCTCCAATATGGGTTCCGCGAGGGTCTGGGCACAGTTGAACAGGGTTTGAACCTCCATATCTTGATGGAAAAGTATACTAAGGCAAAAAAGGGTAGACTCTTTATGACCTTTGTAGACTTAACGGCAGCCTTCGACTGTGTTTTGCATGATAAACTGTGGTTGATTTTAGAAGGGCTTGGTGTAGATTTATTAATTATTGCTTTTTTAAGGGAACTCTACTCTGGAGCTAGGGCTAAGGTGAGATACGGAAGGAATGGAGAATGCACGAGTCACTTTGGAATTGAGAAAGAGGTGAGGCAGGGCTGCGTCCTTGCCCCATTCCTTTTTACTCTATATATAAACGGTTTGGAATCCATTTTAATTAAAGAGTGTAGGAATTTACCCAAGGCGGCCAAGCAATCCATCCCGGCACTTCTGTATGCAGATGATGCTGTTTTAATGGCCTGTACCCCACTTGCACTTCAAAGGGTAGTTAATTCATTCACAGGTTTTCTGTCAAACTTGGGACTCTCTATAAATTGCTCAAAGACATATACCATGAACTGTGGGGCAGGGACAAATAAGAGGGTAAAGACCGTATATATTAACGCCAGCCCAATTGAGCATACAAAAACATTTTCCTATCTAGGGATCTTATTTGATAGGACAGGAAGCTGGACTGAGGCGATTAAGAGTAGACGTCTGTTGTTTGCCAGGGCATTAGCGGCCCTGTCAAACTTCAGCCGCAAACTAGGTAGGCGCCCACCGGATGAACTCATACATATTTATAAGGCCAAATGTGTGCCTATTGCTACATATGGAGCGGGTGTATGGGGTTACGCTGATACAAAGATTATACAGATTGCGGAAAACATGTTTTTGAAGTTTCTCTTAGCAGTACCCCAATGCATCTCAACACATATAGTACACATGGAACTGGGTATTCCATATTTGGAAGATACTATGTTATGTTATGTTATGTTAAATGATGCTTATAAAGCGCACTGACACCGAAGCTTCCTGGCGCTGGTAGACAGAACAGAGTGAGGGGGAGGTAGAGGAACAGAGTCTACGTGGGGGTGGGAAAGAGATGAGTTTTTAACATTTTCCTAAATAGGAGAAAAGAGGAGCAAGCTTTAATAGAGAGAGGAAGGAGGTTCCAGAGCCCGGGGGCTAAGTGAGAGAACCGGCGTCCGCCGAATCTATTAGTTTTGCTCCTGGGGATGATCAGCAAGTCGCGGTGGGCGGATCGAAGATTACGTGTGGGGCAGTGAGGACGGATGGTAGATTTTAGGAAAGCAGGAGAGGGGCAATGAAGTGCCTTAAAGGTGAGACAAGCCACCTTAAAGGCAGCCCTTCGCTCGACCGGGAGCCAATGCAAATTCGTAAGCAGAGGTTTAGCGGATTGCCATCTAGGTGTTCCATGGATCAGGCGGGCAGCCTGGGTCTGAACGATTTGAAGGCGTTGGGTCAAGTATTGTGGCAAACCGTGATAAATGGCATTGGAAAAATCCAAACGGGAGAGTACCAGTGAAATGACAGTTTGGGTGAGTGCTACCGGCGGGAGAAGGCGGCGGATTTTACGGATCCTCCGAAGTTGGAACATACAGGAGGAAACCACCGCTCCCACCTGAGCACTAAGAGAGAGCTCGGTGTCAATAATGACACCCAGACTTTTTACTGATTTTGCTGGGACGGGGGGGGGAGCCGAACTCCGGAGGCCAGAACTGTGGACCCCAGTAGGTGGCGCTGAGTCCGGGAAGTAGGAGCTCAGTTTTACCGGGGTTCAACTTTAATTGGTTCTGGTTCATCCAGAGTTGGATATGAGTCATGGCCCCATGGAAAGTTGTGATGGCGTTAGGTGAATTAAGGGGGAAAATGATTTGGAGATCGTCAGCATAGTTATAGGTGACGATGTCCCATTTCAGAAGAGATTGAATGAGTGGCCGGAGGTAGAGATTAAAGAGAATCGGGGAGAGGGAAGAGCCTTGGGGAACACCACAGGATGTGAGAGATTTTTTTGCAGTGTAAGGACCAAGGCGGACCACCTGTGTTCTCCCGGTGAGGAAAGACCTGACCCACTCGAGAGCAACGCCCTGGATGCCCGCCTGTCCGACACGGTGGAGAAGGATGTCATGGTCCACCGTGTCGAACGCGGCCGAGAGATCCAGTAAGACGAGGGCTTGGGGGTTTCCCGCGTCCGCGTTGCCTCTGAGTGTGTCAAGGGCTGCCAGTATAACAGCTTCTGTAGAATGAGCGGGTCTGAAGCCGGCCTGGGTGGATACAAGATAGCCGGAAGATTCAATAAACCCGGACAGGCAGCGAGTGACATGGGCCTCCATGAGCTTAGAAAAGTAGGGGAGAAGGGAGATGGGGCGATAGTTCGATGGCTCTGTAATATCGGCGCCAGGTTTTTTTAGTAAGGGTACAAGGATAGCTTCCTTGAAGGAGGTGGGGCAGGTGCCGCTGCTGAGGGAGCTATTAAGTAGGTGTAAAATACTGTCCGGTAGATTGAGACATATGTTCCGCAGAACGGACGGCGGGCAGCAATCATTTGGGGAGCCAGATTTTACGCGAGTGGCTAGTTCCGCCAAAGAAGAGGAGTCTAGGACCGGAAAAGAAGTGAAGGACAGGGAATTATTGGGGGAGTTATCCAGTAGTGGCAGTTGGTGGAATGAGGGAATGGATTTTTTGATAGAAGAAATTTTTTCTAGAAAGTACGAGTTCAAGGTGTCGCAGGCCTCCTGCGTGGGAGTCTGGGCTGGTAGGGTCCTATCATCTGTGGTTAACTCGTTCATAACTCTGAACACCTCCTTAGATTTGTTAGTTGCCTGGGATATCCTACTGGCGAAGTGTTCGGATTTAGCTGAGCGAATAGCTATTTTAAATTCTTTGCGAGCGGTCAGATAAGATTGTTTGGCTAGGTCAGAATAATCGTGTCTCCAGATGCGTTCCAGCTGGCGTGTTTTAAGTTTCCGGGCTTTGAGGTCATCGGAGAACCACCTGTGAGAATTCCTATGTTTGGTACAGGGAAATTTGACCAGAGGGGCAAACAAATCGCTGGCCGACTCAAGCCAGGTGGCCACTTTTTGTTCCAGCCCGTCCATATCGGTGGGGTCGGAAATCACCGGGGGGGAGTCAGCCAGGGCAGTTAGAAATCCCTGGGAGTCATATGAGCTCCATTTACGGGCATGGCCACCGGCCATCAAGGAAGCAGGGGTCTGAGCAACTATTAAAATCCAACCCGTTCTTTTGTGGCACAGAATTTGGCTGTCGGATGAAACTGGATTTAACCGATACCTATTGACTGACGCACTGAAGTCTGACGGCGCTAAATTCATTAGGTGGCTGGAATATGTGAAAAAATTCGTGTCAGACATAGGATATCCTGAATACTATACAGATCCCAGCGCTATGCGCACTATCTCTAGGAAAGAGCTTAAGGCCTGCTGCATGTATTACTTGGGTGAAAAAAGAACAGCTATTGAGATGAAAAAACCTACTGTTCAAGCCCACTTTTTGACCCTGTCGTCACCTACCATCCAGTTATACCTATCTCTAACTGACCATGATTTTGATCGTCTCTTGTTGACCCGTTTTAGATTCGATATGATATTCAGACTCCTCAGTTTCCCAATGATGAATGACTGGACTAGACACTTGTGTAAATTCCCCTGCGACGGTACCTCTATGCAATCCACTATTCACATTATTTTATTTTGTAAATATTATGATGTACCAAGAAAGAGATGGATTACCCCAGTTTTAAAGACTTTTGGGTTGAGATGTTGTCGTCCGGCCCTTTTAGCATTGCAACTTTTAGAGAATGAATTCGTCATTGCTTCTGTCACTGTATTTCTTAAAAATGTTTTTAGATGTCGGAAAACAATGATCATGTGATCTCTACAACATTTATGCTTTGATCAGGAAATTACTGTTTTAAAATACTCTTTTTTTAACACTGTACTTTGATGGTTATTGTATTTTATAACCGAATAAAGTGATGATGATGATGATGATGATGATGACTGGCAACTCTACAGGTTAGTAAGTTAACATGTAACTGGAAATCTAATTGTACTAAATCGTCACTTTGTGCATTTTGCAACAACATGATTGAAGATGTTGAACATGTCGTGCTTTTTTGTCCCTCCTATGGAGGACTGAGGCAGTCTTGGATTAAGCCAATTTGCATCGCCCTCGGTGTGCAACATTTTAAAGAAGCACACGTATTTTAAATCTGACACCAGCTCTGTCATAGTTTTATGACTCAGCTGTTAACTATATAGAGTTTAGTTAGTGAGAAAGCAGGCTTTTTTGCTATGATGAAAGAACGATCTGTACCTTTTTAATCGAAACTTAACTTACTTTATCCAAATTTATAGTGCTTATGAACTTCTCCTTCTTGTACCTAGAGGACTGTGAGTCGACATGTCACAATATCTCTTATATTCGCATAAGCACTTTATTCTCTCAATTGTGTTCACAAATCCTGGCTATTGTACAACTTCGATATATGCCCTTAGACGCTACGTTTGTTTTAAACATTTTAGCTTAAAAATGTTTTAAAGAACGAATGTATGTATTAATAATTAATAATTCTTTTAAATGTGATCAATTAGTTTTTATCTGTGATTTATGACATGTTTTATGGGCTAGTTCCCAAAATAAAAATTATTATGATTATTATTATTATTAATAATATATAGCCCACTAGAAACTCAAACATCTCCTTCTCCCCCTGTTCAACTTTTGACTATGCACTCATGTGTTTAAAAAAAACAGATTTATTACACAAAGTTCAAATACAAATTAAAGAAGGCATTGAATGATCAATCTTAATGATATTTTGTCCACAGTTGATTGATTATGATGTATTTCAAGAAGAAAAGGATTTGCCCCCACACATTATTATTGACATCAATTAGAGGAGGAAGTTACAATAGGAAAATGTATCTCATGTGTGCTCCAGTCACTTAAGAACTAGTATGCTACAAAGTGGACATGACGATTATCATCTGCATTATACACAAATCAAGCAGGGTGAGATAAAGGTGGGACACCCCATGTAATGAAAGATGAATCACGGGTTCAAAAGCAATTTCCAATCAAACCAGAAGTCCACAAAGGTTTAGGGATGAATGACCATGCAATAATAGGCCCAAGTACGTCTGCAAGGACCACCTCAGTTTACCACATCTTGAAACCAGATCAATCCATGAAAATAATATTAGATTTTCACAATTGAAATTTACATTGCAAAATGTATGCACTACAAAATTCACATGATACAGGATTAAGAATGTAATTAATACGTAAAAGATATGAAACCACATTAGGTACAGGAAATAGAATTTCTACAAAATGTTTTGCACCAGAATCATACTACTTAACCTCCTTTACCCTGGGAGGAATTCAATTCGGTTTTGCACAACTTTCTGAGGGGTGGAAAAGAAGTCCTGTGGAGTTCTTGGCAAGAATATTTTTGATATGGCAATTTGATTTAAGTGTAGTTTGCTCTGTTGATAACATATACATCATAGGTGATGATATGGAAGGCCATTTCCAACATGTAGACAATGTAGTTACCGTGTTGGCAGAAGAGGGATATAAGTTCATTTTCTAAAAATTCTAAATATGCTTTTTAAATGTAATGTTTCTAGGATGTGAGTTATCCAGCAAAGTGAAACGACTCATACATAGATTATTTTAAAAAAACGTTGGCTTCTTGAACCCTCAATTTCCCTATATGAATTGTAATCATTGATGAGTTACTTGAATTTTGGCAGGGCATACTTGTGTCATTATGTTGAGATAGTAAACATTATATATCTGCTGATTACTCCTACATTTTTCTGAAAGGACTGAGGCAGTAACATACACAGATAACTAAGAGACATGCAGAGAGACATCATTACTACAGTGCACTTACAAACAAGATATTACACATTTAATTTGTTGAATAGAGTAGTGCCTAGTCAATAAGGACATATACATGTGTGTGTGTGTATATATATATTCACTGAAAAAACCATAGGTTTCACACACGTTATAGTTAGGAATTAGCATTTAAAAAACCTTGCAAATTCACTGAAAAAACCATAGGTTTCAGACATGTTATAGTTAGCGGAAATTTTACTGATAAAAAAACCAATGAAATTCCTCCGTTATAGTTAGTGCAGGCAACTATAACTCACGCGACCGCAATCCTCTGCTGATGCTAATACTGTATTTAGACACTTATTTGCCCATGTCTTCTTCCATAAATTTTTAGCTATACATATATTACAAATATTTTTTTTTCATAAAGACACATATGTCATCAGCAGAAGATTGCGGTCGCGTGAGTTATAGTTGCCTGCACTAACTATAACGGAGGAATTTCATTGGTTTTTTATCAGTAAAATTTCCGCTAACTATAACATGTCTGAAACCTATGGTTTTTTCAGTGAATTTGCAAGGTTTTTTAAATGCTAATTCCTAACTATAACGTGTGTGAAACCTATGGTTTTTTCAGTGAATTTGTACGGTTTTTTAAATGCTAAGTTACTTTACGCCATTCGTGGCGTGTACGCCCACTTAACGCAGTTCGTTCCGTGCGCGCGGTGCGCTTCGCGCACCGCGCGCCCACTTTACGCAGTTAGTGCCGTACGTGCCCACGTTACGCACCGTGCGCACATGGAGGACATATTCTGCGCTTCCTTGTGATAGGTAATCTGTTAAATTTAATTTGTAAGTGATGACAATAATATGCCATGCACAGAGAGTGTTTTTTTTTTTTTTATTAACATTTTTAGCGTAAGCGCACCGTACGCGTACGGTAAGCGTAATCGGCGAAATTTTCAAAAAATAAAAATTTACCGTTTTTGGCCTTGGGGGATCTTTGAGGACTCAACTAACATGGCTATGTGCATGGGCGCTGTCTAAACAGCCCCTTTATATGTTTTTTGCCTTTGTTTACAGCCCCCCCCTCAGAGTGCGAGAGAGAAAATGGCGGCCGCCGCTTCCTGGTTTCGACCGATTCGAATGTTTACTTAGATGTAACAGCCAATCAGAATCGCGCTCGCGCACGCCACCGTACGCGTACGGTAAGCTTACGGTAAGCGTACCGTAAGCTGGCTCAGATATATATATTGATTTAAAGGCTATTTTCTCAGAATCTACTGAACAGATTTACACCAAACCTACAAAAGGCACTTCCTTGACCTGAGGACTACCTCTCTGCCAAATTTCTAGTAATTCTGTTCAGCCGTTCGGGCTGTAGCCCTGTCTAAAGGTCCTATGGAAAAATGCATGGGAAAAACGCGTTTTGGGACCCCCCTTTTATCTCAGCCCCCGCTTGACGAATCCCCCCGAGACTTTCAGGGTAGGAGCGGAGCGTAGCGCCCCACCTATTTTGAGAAATTCGCGAGGATTCGTTGACCGGCGCCAAAGTTATTCAAAATAGAATGTTGCGGATTTCCTATGGAAACAGGGTCCTAACTATAACTACCTACTGGCGACCGCCAGTAGGTAATATATACATATTTATACATATATATGTGTGTGTGTGTGTCTGTCTGTCTGTCTGTCTGTGTGAGAGTGTATTTTGTATAATGATGGACAGACAATACCCATTGCATCTAAATCATGCTTATACATATCGGCAGAAGAGAGATTTGCTCGGGTAGCAAAAATCCCTACTGCATTACAAACAGAAATCATTAAAGAGAAGCTCAAAACCCACGTAAAGAAAATAATCATAGTAACACCAATAAAAGCCCTGGAAGTTGCCACTAAGGTAAGCATCCCAAATTCACATCAAGTACATGTCCGTTAGGCACAGTGGTTTATGCCAGTACTGACGTACAATTTGAGTATGATACTTCATTAAAGACACAGGAGTTCCTACAATATTGACAAGCATTCTTGAGACCTAATCTGCAAAGAAATTTGATGAGTATGACGACATTTTTATATTAATGGATCTCAACAAATACAACAGTAAAAAAGCACTATAAATTAGCCTGCACAGCAAACAATTGAGGGTTCTGAATTTAAAACGAACAGGATACATGTGAAGCCCTTAGGAGACTCAATGAGACAAAGTGAAGAAAAAATTTCAGAGTTAATTGCAGTCCTCTTAGCCTTACAGAAGACTGACAAATCAGATCCTACATCAATAGTATTCGACTCATCATTTTGTGTACAGGGATACAGGGATACAATGCTGATTTAAAACATAGAGAGACCAATGATTACAAAGATTCACAGGCAAAGACAATAAAAACTAAACAGCTTTGGGCTCATATAGCTACCTCTGACAATAGCTTCCATTGGGGGAAATCCAGTGCACACTGTCACACCAAAGTGAAATAGCCCACTCCTAAGACAATTCTGCCACAAATCAAGCTGGGAAATCTGATGCATAAATGCAGGTTTGTAAAGTAGCAGCAATGACCGGGTCACAAAACAGAATTTACCTGGACATACACTCAGCATTCCAATCAATAAACAAACAAGAAAAGCCCTGCCTCCTGGCTTTCCAGAGAAGTACAACTGCTTCCTGGGACACAATGGCATCCACTATTGCAAACACACAAAAGTAAGGGAATGACACATCACAAATAAATCTTCCAGATTAAATTCACTCATGGAGTATGCTCTTCACATGCTGAGGTGTCCCCAACATTATGCATTCTATAGGAGTGTTACTGGTGTTAGTTGATGCCAAAAGAATTTACACATTGGGGGGCCAATTCCGATCCAGGTCGGAAGGGCATGAACGCGATCCGGCCGGAAAAACTACGAGCCGTACGCGTGTTTTCCACCCAACTCGTACAGCTGTACAAGCGAGCCAGTACGATGCGAGCTACATGAAATTCACCGACTGAGTCGTTTCCGGGTCCGAACCGCTCCGTACGTCTTGGTCGTAAGCTAACCGTGGCGTGCAATGGATG
The DNA here is from genome assembly GCF_964204655.1 of Triturus cristatus. Lineage (NCBI taxonomy): Eukaryota > Metazoa > Chordata > Amphibia > Caudata > Salamandridae > Triturus > Triturus cristatus. Next base: position 22,532,924 of record NC_140584.1, read on the forward strand.
CGATTCACGACCGAGCCTGTGCGAGCCGGAGTGTCCGGCTCGCAAAAGCTCCCGGAGTCAGACTTCGGGGGTCCGCGTCGGACCCCCGACACCCACAGCTGTACGACTCGCACATAGGGGGAGACACATGGGTCTCTCCCACACAGGCATGTACGGGGCGGATGGCACCGACGCGTACCCACTGTAAGGGGCGCACTTGTTCGAGACGTACCCATTCAGTCGATGGGAGCGCATTTACGCGTCGTACAACTGGCTCCCATTGACTTCCATGGGAGTTCGACCGAACCGAGTCCGACAGCATACGTGCGCATTGTACTTGCTCGGTCGGACTGTAGGGGTCCGGCTCGGTCGGAAAACACTCCGGATCCAACTCGGTCAGAGTGCTTTCCGACCCGGATCGGAATCGGCCCCTCAGTGTTACAATGCTAAATGTGTCAGACACTAAAACATTTTATGATTTTTAGCTCTCACCAGTTCCACTGGAGAAGCAGCACATCCTTTCCAAATTGTGAAGCTGGATCACATTGGTCCATTATAACCAGCAGAAAGGTACAAATATATATTAGTACTGGAAAACTCATGCACCAGATTTATGTAGGTATGTCCTCAATGTCAGGTTACGGCTCTGACAGTCATAAAACAGTTGTTAGACTTAGTAGCAATGGATGAAGTTCATACATTTCATTCCAAGCAAGGACCAGTTTGACTCTAAAGCATTAGCTGAAGCACTAGTTAATATGAGAGGAAGTCTCCAGTTTTTGCACCACTTTAGGAACAGTTCAACTGAAGTGGTAGAGAGAGCTAGTGGTACGTTTAAACAAACCTTGGCTGCAAAGGTCTTAGACAATAGTGGATCATGGGTCCAAAACCTATTAGTGCACAGAGCGGAACACATAATATCTCAAAACATGTGTAGTCTGAGCGCTCCACTTACAACATGCCCTTTGGAGTCAAAATGTATGTTCCGGACCTTCGAGGATAGGTGGATCAGGATGACCCAGGCTTGGCTACAACAAAATTCAGCTCCAGTGCCTTTTAATGTGGCTGGCTGATTACTGAAGGATGAGGAACTCTTTGTAGAAATCCTGTGACTGAAGGAAGAGTTTGGTATTGCCTGTACAGATCCCGTACCAGAGCTGGAAACAAAAGGATCAAGAATTGTGCTATTATCATTGTTGCCAAGAAAAAAAAAAGAACATGGCTGGTGTTGGTAGACACACTGAAACTTTATCACGTGACCCATCCTATACAGCAGACCAGTTAAACATCTGAAACCACCACTGACTGTGCACTGTAAAGGATTTGCTTATGGAATTACAGGCACATGCTTCAATGTATAATGCTAGGTGAGTAGCTTGTCAGAAAATAATAGCCACCTTACTGCAAGATTATGTCTAACAGAAGGAGTTAGATCATCAAATAATATCAACATAAACTATTAGAAAACATGAGCACAATCCTATTCCATACACTTTTTGTCTTTTTATCTTGCTTTAGATGACATCATGCCTCCAAGCCATTTCTCAAGTGAATGGACCAGAGACACTGTCAATGATTTGCTTATGGAATTCCAGGCACAAGCTTCAATGTATAATGCTGACCATCATCTTAGTGCAGAAAATCATTCTGCTACACCTGATGTGTAAACAGGTATATGCAAATATCAACAGCAACATGAACATTGCACAAGCATCAATAATGGGAACATTGTCCAGTTCTGATGATTGGGAGTGAACCTGAGTTTGAGGCAAAATTTCCGTATTTTACATTTGCACTGAAGTTAAAAAAGTGAACCTAAAAATTGCTTTATAATGAAAATAATAAAAAAACCTTGGATGTTTGTTTATCTCTAGGCACAAAGCGATATGTTCCTCGAATTTTTACATGAGCATACTGAAAACAATTATTCAGCTTGGAATACCACCACACCAGTAAATTCTGCACAAGGAGCAGACAGTAGGCAGATAAAATGTCCAAATACATTATTACCAGTATGTTATTTTCAAGAATATTTTAGATTTCCAAATGATACAATTCAGCAAACATCCTGAACAGGTCTCACTGATGTAAATAAAATGCTAACACCTTTAATACCGAGTTAAAAGTATTCTAATTTCTCAAAGTGGAAATGGCAGAGAGTACCGAGTAATAATTAAATGATTGCATAGCTTAATAATGGTACCTTTAAAAATGTATCCCCAGAATTGAGGAAATCTTGTGTATTAAATTTATCACTGATTGCTAAAGGAGTAACAGGTCTATTACCTAATAAACCAGGCCCTAGGTTTGCCAAAATACATAATGACACTTTCAATATTGGTAAGTTAAGAGTGGGTGAATGACCTTTAATTTGAACCTGTAAGGTAACACAAAGTCAAAGTCAAAGTTTGCTTTATTCGGTTAAAATTTTAAAACCATCAAAGCACAGAACAGTAATTCATTGTACAGGTAAATGCAATTACAAACATTTTTAACACAAAAAATAAATACTATACAATTTGGCACTAAGTACAATAAAAGTATGTCTTTCAATTAGTTCAACCATGTTACAATCTATAAAATCATTTCTCCTTCAAAATTCCATCTTCAACAGTTTGTTAAACACAATACACATAGGAAAATGAGGGGAATTACTAAATGGGCTGAACCCTATTTCTACATCTTATGGCACCTACGATGAAGCTAGCAACCCCAAAACAAATCAAAGGGGACTCCAACATTTGTAGATAGGCCAACGCAGGCCTCACTTGCTCAAATTGACAATTCTTAACAATCGGAAGAATATATTTTTTAAGCTGAGAAGAGTAAAATTTACAAAAAAATAACATGTGCAACGTATTTTGTTCAGAAATGTTGTCACAAGGACAAGGCCCCAAAGTTCCCTCTTTGAAAAAGCCTTTGGTGTAGGCCAAAAGCCAAGGAAGCATACCATGTTTAAACCTTATCAGCAAAAACAGATGGAATGGTTTGTTAATATAGGTTAAGTAAGGCTGAATCTCACCACCTAAACTTAGCATGACAAACCTCCTAACTGTCGGCTTCCCCAACTCATCTCCTTCCCTCGACAACATCGCTCTAGTCAAAAATTGGGTCTTAAGGGCCTTGATTTTCTCTTTACTCAGCGCACAAGGACTGTTAAACAATTCAAGACAGCCAAGTGACTCCAGGTTGTTTTTAATATAGCTAATCCATGGGATAGACATAGCTTCATCTAGGGACAAACAATCTTGAATAATTTGTTTGTTTAGATTTGGTGGCTGCTGAGCCCAAACTCTAAACCAGCCTAATAGCGGGGCCACAGATATTTGGTCAGTAAGATATCCCACCCCCAGGTCCTCGTGTATGTTAAAAGTTGGAGCAGAAGGGGGAAGAGACAACAGTTTCCGAAAAAAAGTATTTTCTACAGTTTGAATGTCAGGTGAGGCCTTATAACCCCAAACCTCACTACCATATAGGGCCATGGGAATACACTTAGCTCTATAAATTTTCATAAGAGCAGGAAGCGGTTTACACCCCAAACGCTTTGCAAAGCCCAACAGCGCCCCTGTTGCTCTAGCAAGGTTATTCTTTTTCTGGGCACGTTGCATGACCCACGATCTTCTATCATCAAATGCAATCCCTAAATATGGGAAGGTCTGCACTTTTGTTAATTCCTGCCCATTACAGAAAAATGTAACCCTTTTCGCCCTCCCCGTACCTATTGACATGGAATGTGATTTTTTTAAATTTATTAATAAGTCTAAAGAGACCATAAAATCATAAAATCCATTTAAAAGAGCTTGTAAACCTCTCGCGGTTCTTGCCAACAAAACAGTGTCATCCACATATAGTAAAGCAGGGATCATTTTTGAGCCGGCTTTGGGAATATCTTTACTAACCGAGGTTAAAACCACGCCCAAATTATTAATGTAAAGCGAGAAAAGTAGGGGGGCAAGAATGCACCCCTGTCTTACCCCGCGCTTTACCTGCCAGGCATCTGTCTGACTCCCATCTTCACTATAGCGGACGACTGCGGTAGTATCCTCGTGGATAACAGCCAAAAAAGAAATCAATACTGGATCAAGCCCCAAAACGGCTAATAAGGCCCATAATTTTTGCCGATTTACAAGATCGAAAGCAGTGGACAAATCCATAAAAGCTAAATGAAGGTCCCCCTGCTTAGCGACCGTGTATTTCCCAATAATGAGATGTAAATTAAGGCATTGACCTACAGTACCCTTTCCTTGCCTAAACCCATATTGTAGGTCAGAGATTATATATTTCTCCTCCAACCAGACTGTTAAACGGGCAAGGACAACTTTACCCATTACTTTCATGGCAGAATCCAAGAGAGAAATAGTCCGGTAACAAGCCGGATCTTCTCTTGAACCTTTTTTAAATAGAAGGACAATAACAGCTTTGCCCCAAGATTTAGGAGCACCGGCCTCAGATGCAGCATTAAAAACACGAGTTAAAAGTTTTGCCCAAAACCTTGGATCAGCCCTATAAAGGTCCGCAGGAACTCCATCCGGTCCTGGGGCTTTACCTTTTGCTATTGACTCAATGGCCTCCAGGACTTCTTCCTCCTTAAAAAGGATTCTAGAGGCTAATATACTATCCGCATAGTTTACTGGATTAAATTCTTGAATCTCCGAGTAAAGACCACTAAAATGAGCCACCCAACTATCTGGCGGGATGAGACACTCTTTGTTAGTATTCTCCAGTTCATCAAAGAGAGGACTATTAATCACCTTCCAGAACTGGTAACACATAAATACTATGCATGAATATGTGAATGTTTATATTAATTCTTAAATGTCCAAAGAAACAAACAGGAATATAATATTAACTATGTTCCTTAAGATCTATAGTTACACCACATAGATTTGCTGCAGAAGCTCTCCAAATGATCAGCTGCGGAAGCTCTCCAAAAATGAGAGAAATATATGCTGAAAATATAAGAGGAGCATTAGATGTAACAGACTATGATTTAAAGATGATGGCAAAGATAATATATTCAATATCAGAAATGATTTCAATTGCTTTTGTTACAGTGAAAAACACATAAGAAAATTATAGACATTATCAGAAACAGTTTAAAGCTGGATTTACTTTACAGACTTCCATACATGAACATGAGCTTCCATGGAAACTGAAATATTTCACATGTATAATTCAGGTGATCAATGCTGAGTAAGTGAGACTCAGTGCACTGTTTGGTTTCAGTACAAGAGTTTGGATTATTACCTTACACTCCTTATGAAAATCGTTTATTATATACATTTATTACAAGACATTTCAATGTGTTGAAATTAGAAGGATGTTTTATAATGAAAGTTATTGGTTGGTACCCGGTTCATAAACCTTTGGTAGATAACACTCGAAAGACAACCATCGAATGGTTTTCTCCACATTTTTCATTCTGCCCTCTGGACTCGGGCCCGGTCCGACTTTACCTTCCAACTTTACCTTCCAACTTTGACGCTATTGTTTTCTACTCGATCCACACAAAGTGATGGAAAAACCTCCCTTCATCGTCTGCCCCAAGAGCCACGATAAACATTCCAGGAAGGATCAACTCTCTGTTCAAATTTCCAGTGGTGAGGAACCACATAGATAGATCTCTTCTCCACACAACAGAACGCAAACTTGATTTTAAAATACACATGGGAAATTCCATATTTGATGCATTGTTTACTTCACAAAATTGTATTTATAAAGCAAAATACTGTTCAAATCTAATATAAACTTCACTTGAATGTAAACAAATCTTTTTTTATGATGAATGCAACAGACCTACATACTTAGATATACAGGTGTTTGCAAATTGACAGTATCACTGAAAACAAGATTTTAGAAACAATAACAAATGGTTCTCCCATTACTTGGTTCGAAGAAAATTGTAGCCCACTTCAAAAATGAATACTTTCTTTAGTCAGTATGAATGAGCCAATTAAATAACAACACCCTGTTGGCCAAATACCAATAAAACCTTGTATACAAATCTTAATATCTTGACAAGCATAAGCCTATTGTTAATAAAACAATATTTAGTATTGAAATCAATAAATGTTAATTATTAAGCTCAAGTTGCACATGTACAAATAGAAAAACACAATTATTAGAAAAAATGTATACATGGTCATGTATTGAGGGCTCCACAACCCACTTGGGAATACTTTCTTTTACCGAAGATGTAACCGGCAACTCACTGTAGAAAAACCCAGCACTACACAGACCATCAGGCCACACGTTTGTGGCCACGCCCACTGAGGCGAAGAAACCATTTAAAGTGTGCCCTTCATGCCGGAGGTATCCTGCGCTAGTCCGTTTTCCTTTGACAAAGTGCTGCCAAGCACGAAACGCTTCAGGACTGGACTTTACCGTGTGAAGTGGTTTGCTGTTCCTCCACTGCAATCTCCACTGAATAAAGCAGCTCAATACTCACCTTCCTGTGTGGGCTCCCCTTTTCTCCAGGCAAAATTGTGTGATGGATGTATTGCGGCTTTTGCCTGAGCCGCGAGGTGAGCCCAGCTGCAGGAGCAGCCCATGCTGCAGCGCCAAGCGACGAGGCAGCTAAGGAGCAGAAGGAGCTAGTGGCGTGATCAACGGAGGTGTTGGAACAAGCGGTACCGGCTCCACAACCCACTTGGGAATACTTTCTTTTACCGAAGATGCAACCGGCAACTCACTGTAGAAAAACCCAGCACTACACAGACCATCAGGCCACACGTTTGTGGCCACGCCCACTGAGGCGAAGAAACATTTAAAGTGTGCCCTTCATGCCGGAGGTATCCTGCGCTAGTCCGTTTTCCTTTGACAAAGTGCTGCCAAGCAGGAAACGCGTCAGGACTGGACTTTATCGTGTGAAGCGGTTTGCTGTTCCTCCACTGCAATCTCCACTGAATAAAGAAGCTCAATACTCACCTTCCTGTGTGGGCTCCCCTTTTCTCCAGGCAAACTTGTGTGATGGATATATATATATATATATATATATATATATATATATATATATATATATATATATATATTACCTACTGGCGGTCGCCAGTAGGTAGTTATAGTTAGGACCCTGTTTCCATAGGAAAACCGCAACATTCTATTTTGAATAACTTTGGCGCCGGTCGACGAATCATCGCGAATTTTTCAAAATAGGTGGGGCGCTACGCTCCGCTCCTACCCTGAAAGTCTCGGGGGGATTCGTCAAGCGGGGGCTGAGATAAAAGGGGGGTCCCAAAACGCGTTTTTCCCATGCATTTTTCCATAGGACCTTTAGACACCGCTACAGCCCGAACGGCTGAACAGAATTACTTGAAATTTGGCAGAGAGGTAGTCCTCAGGTCAAGGAAGTGCCTTTTGTAGGTTTGGTGTAAATCTGTTCAGTAGATTCTGAGAAAATAGCCTTTAAATCAATATATATATCTGAGCCAGCGTACGGTGCGCTTACGGTGCGCTTACCGTACGCGTACGGTGGCGTGCGCGAGCGCGATTCTGATTGGCCCTTAGATCTTAGTAAACATTCGAATCGGTCGAAACCAGGAAGCGGCGGCCGCCATTTTCTCTCTCGCACTCTCACAGGGGGTTGAAAAACCAAGTGCAAAAACATGTAAAGGGGCTGTTTACACAGCTCCCAAGCACCTAGCCATGTCGAGGGAGTCCCCAACGATCCCCCAAGTGAAAAAAGGCAATTTTAATTTTTTCGAAAATTTCGCCGATTACGCTTACCGTACGCGTACGGTAAGAAATAATAATAAAAAAAAAAAATATATCCACATTCTCCCCACCCCGTGTGCAAAAGGTGCCCGAAGGGGACCTTTTGTGCATAGCTTATTAGAGCTAAACAAATCATATATTTTACCTGTCACAACGATGCTCATCATATGTCCTCCATGTGCGCACGGTGCGCGAATCGCATCGTGCGTTCATGGCCCATCTAGCGTAACGTGGGCACGCGGTGCGCTTCGCGCACCGCGTGCTCACTGTGCACGCACGGTGCGCGAAGCGCACCGTGCGCGCACGGAACGAACTGCGTTAAGTGGGCGCGCACGCCACAAATGGCGTAAAGTAACTTAGCATTTAAAAAACCGTACAAATTCACTGAAAAAACCATAGGTTTCACACACGTTATAGTTAGGAATTAGCATTTAAAAAACCTTGCAAATTCACTGAAAAAACCATAGGTTTCACACATGTTATAGTTAGCTGGACATTTTACTGATAAAAAACCAATGAAATTCCACCGTTATAGTTACTGTAGGCAACTATAACTCACGCGACCGTAATCCTCTGCTGATGACATATGTGTCTTTATGAAAAAAAAATATTTGTAATATATGTATAGCTAAAATTTAATGGAAGAAGACATGGGCAAATAAGTGTCTAAATACAGTATTAGCATCAGCAGAGGATTACGGTCGCGTGAGTTATAGTTGCCTACAGTAACTATAACGGTGGAATTTCATTGGTTTTTTATCAGTAAAATGTCCAGCTAACTATAACATGTGTGAAACCTATGGTTTTTTCAGTGAATATATATATATATAACAACCAGTCTTTCTCCAGGTAAGGACAAAAGTGCGAGACAGCTCCGGGATAAACTGCAACTGACTTTAATAATTACCAGCGCTCTGTATAAAACAACCCATGAAACGCTAGGCAGACGCGTTTCGCTGTGATAGCTTCCTCAGTGCCCGTTTCAAAAGTTTAAACAATGTCCTGGGGGTCTGCTGGTATTTTAGCTGTTAATGCGGCCACTCCCAGTCAGGTGCTTACTTGCCCCTCCTCCATCTCCGAGGCTGCAGGACATCTCGCGCTCCACCCATCAGGCAACGGCATTCTGGGAAATGAAGTCCTCCATGAGTGCCCATACAGTGATAGGGCCTCTCAGGCAACAGGTGATGCCCCAAACCAGTTTGGATGGTGGCCCCCACTCCTTCGCAGTTCCCTGGGGGGTGCAAGTCAGTTACAGTCTCCCTTATCAGACAAATAATTTGCCTCCTCTCTCCCCTTACGCCAGTAACCTCCGTGTGGAAATATGCAGCGTCGGGGGGGTATCGCGGTGTAGACAATACTTCAACCAAGGGTTGCAGGTGTTCCACGATCCTCCAGAACGAGAGGGCGTCTCGCTAGAGCCAGCACCTGCAAGCTGGCGACACACAACAACCAGTCTTTCTCCAGGTAAGGACAAAAGTGCGAGACAGCTCCGGGATAAACTGCAACTGACTTTAATAATTACCAGCGCTCTGTATAAAACAACCCATGAAACGCTAGGCAGACGCATTTCTCTGTGATAGCTTCCTCAGTGCCCGTTTCAAAAGTTTAAACAATGTCCTGGGGGTCTGCTGGTATTTTAGCTGTTAATGCGGCCACTCCCAGTCAGGTGCTTACTTGCCCCTCCTCCATCTCCGAGGCTGCAGGACATCTCGCGCTCCACCCATCAGGCAACGGCATTCTGGGAAATGAAGTCCTCCATGAGTGCCCATACAGTGATAGGGCCTCTCAGGCAACAGGTGATGCCCCAAACCAGTTTGGATGGTGGCCCCCACTCCTTCGCAGTTCCCTGGGGGGTGCAAGTCAGTTACAGTCTCCCTTATCAGGCAAATCATTTGCCTCCTCTCTCCCCTTACGCCAGTAACCTCCGTGTGGAAATATGCAGCGTCGGGGGGTATCGTGGTGTAGACAATACTTCAACCAAGGGTTGCAGGTGTTCCACGATCCTCCAGAACGAGAGGGCGTCTCGCTAGAGCCAGCACCTGCAAGCTGGCGACACACAACAACCAGTCAAACAACATTTAAAGTGTGCCCTTCATGCCGGAGGTATCCTGCGCTAGTCCGTTTTCCTTTGACAAAGTGCTGCCAAGCAGGAAACGCGTCAGGACTGGACATTATCGTGTGAAGCGGTTTGCTGTTCCTCCACTGCAATCTCCACTGAATAAAGAAGCTCAATGGGGCCAGTATATTACAGCCTCTGTATGTGGAGCATCAATGTTGGATTGAGGTGACGCTTGCCGGCTGAGAACTCATTCAGCGTTCTTTATTTACCCACAGAAAATGCACGCACGGATTGAAAATGCATCTGGCACTGCAATCTCCAGGATGCTTAGCGCGGACTCATTCAGAGCTGCCCATCAGAGGGCGCGCACACTTTGCATAAAGAGAGACAGTTGCTGGTACGTGCCTATCCTTTCACCACGAGCCCTGGAAGAAGAAAATATATTTTCGAAACGCGTAGGCGAAAGTGGTGTTTGACTGTGAAAGGGAGCGGGTTGGCGCCATTTGCACCGATTTAATGGGGCTGGAGCTTGGAGCCCCGAGTTGATGTTCGAGTGCACCTCAAGCCTTTTGGACCCAAGCCTGAGCACTAATATATATATATATATATATATATATATATATATATATATATATATATATATATATATATATATATATATATATATATGTATATGTTGCCATTTGTTGCCCTGTTTTTGAGGACGCACTCCACTGCAGGTAAGTTTCACAACCATATATTGAAAGAAAAGCGGCATTTCACTCCGACCATTACGCCCTTTGCCTAACGCGTTTCTAAGCTTCTCGCTTCTTCGTCAGAGGCAGTATCAGCATTCCGGTAATGTCTGCTAACCACAGTCTCCTTTGCTATATTTTCGGTATTGGCCACAGGTGTGCCCCTCCCAGTGAGCTGCCGGTGCATTCTGGGACATGTGGTCTTAAAAATTGCTGAGAAATGCACCACCCATGCTCAGCATGTAATAAAAGAATTAAACTCTGGAATAGAGTCTTTTTTAAGAAAGGGAAATGACCATATCCAGAACAACTTACGGTCTTGGGATTTCACTGCTAATGTTAAATTACACCATGCTTCCTCCTGTAGCACATTTCTAGCTGCAAGGGCCAGCTTATATTCAAAACAGAGGAGCTTATTAGTAGTATTATCTCGTGGATAATGGTGTAAAGCCATATTCAATTGCTGGGATGCCTTAGTACATGACTGGTCGAACCATCCCCTATTCCCAGTTCGGGAGGGATTCCGGTTCCTAGTCAAAAGTGAATTAATGGCACATGTAAGACGATGAAAACTAGACAGCAACCTGTTAGGAATCACCTCATCCTTAAGACAGCAACTAATATCAGTGAGGTTACTAGTTCTTGAAGAATTTAATTTGGCTCCATTCCTGCCCATTTAATTCACACACCATTGGGCCTAGTATGATTAATGTTATTGACTGTGGTAAACAACCTTTACAATGAAACTTTAACAACGCACTACCATTACAACGAAACTTTTACAACGAACGTGATGTAACCCCGCGATGCCATTACAACGCAAGTCTTTACATCGACTTGCGCTAGATGGCGTGCTAACATTACAAATAGTGTAGTTTACTATCCCAACACCTTCCCTACTGTTAAGTGGACTGGAGTTGGAATAGTAAATTACGCTTTTCTAATGTTAGCATGCCATCTAGCGCAAGTCGATGTAAAGACTTGCGTTGTAATGGAATCGCGTGGTTACATCGCGTTCGTTGTAAAAACCGCGATGTAACTGCACGCGTTGTAAAGACACGCGTTGTTACGTCGTACAACCTTGACTGTTGGGTTCCATGCCTCAAAACAAAAAAGGCAATATAATTATGTCATGATCACTCATTGCCATCTAGACTATCCTTGGGGTGCCACACAGGCGGCTAACTAAGGCAGATACCAGAAAATGGTCTAATACTGATAAACCATTACTGCCAACAAATGGCGGAATTTGCTCCCCCAGTTCTGCCAATGTGCAAATGTGGAGCCAGAGATGTCTGGTTACAGGCACAAAAAGTGTCTGATTTTAGGGGTCCAGAGACCCAGTACTTATACCCATAAGTGCCTTTGAAGTGGAGGTTACTTCAAAGCAAAGTCTTTGAAGTTCACAGGTCCCCTTTCAGGCCAGTCCTGTCTCCAGACTAACCCTGGGGGTTTGATCACTGCTTTATGTGAGGGCAGGACACTACCTATTGAAGCATATGTGTCAGTCCCTCCCATTCCCTCTGCCCAGGAAGACCCTTCTGTATGCAGATGAATGCAGATGCAGCTGGGTGTCCTGTGTTTGTGGCTCTCTAAAGGAAATGCACAGATTGTAGCTGTCACCCAATCCCCAGACATGCATTGGAGACAGGCTGGAAGGCCACAAAGAGCAGAGTAATGTCCACTTTCTAAAAGTGACACTAATAAACTAGTAATGTCAACTCCCATTTTACCAGTAAGGAGGATTTGTCATTACCAATCCAAAGATATAAAACATAAAACTGCTACTTCTCTGCAATCAGGAATTACAGCTTTAAAGTATTTTAAGGAATTCCCAGTGTTAACCTATGAGAGGAGCAGGCCTCACAGCAATGAAAGAAGAAATGCCAGAGACAGGTTTCAAATGCTATTAATGTGGTTGGCACAATCAGTGCTGCTGGTCCACTAGTAGAATTTGAAATACAGGACCTGGGTATATGGCATATCACTTTACATAGGACTTACCAGCAAATCAAATGTGCCAATCAGGTATACACCAATGTCATCATATTAATAGAGAAGCTCATGCACTTTAGCACTGGTTAGCAGTGGTTAAGTGCTCAGAGTCCTAAGGCCAACAAAAAGAGAATCAGCAAAACAGGAGGTAAAAGGCAAAAAGTCTGAGGAAATACCACCCTTAGGATGCCGGGTTTAACACAAGGGTTCTGCCATCTTGAGACTGGGCAGACTATTGCATTCCGAGATAGTTAGATGCCACACATTGCAGGAAGTCATCAACATGCGGGAGGGGACCTGGCAGCTCATTGGCTAGTAGTCACCCCATCCCCAGAAGGAAAGTTGTGGGCATAAAAGTGGCACCCCTGGCACCCAGACCTGTGGACTAGTGATAGAGGGTCGAAGAAGGACTGCCCTGCTTTTCCCTGGACCTGGCAAAGCTAGGCTGCACCAAAGACTGGACTGCACCTGCTGCTCTTGGACGGTCAAAGAGAGGACTGTGCCTTTGGTGCCCTTCTCTTGGCCAAGACAGAAGATGTGAACTACAAGAGTCAGTTAGCTAACTACCTGTTACAGCTCCAGGGCCACAAAAGATGAAGAAGTCGCCCTGACAAGTTGGTAGCCACAATCGTTTAGTCGCCATCGACCACCAAACTGCAGCCCGCGAGACTGAACCCAGAACCTCAAAGGTTTCTCTCGAGTCTTCTGGACCAGGAAGAGTATTTGTAATGCATGTGACTGCCCAAGACAGAGACTAGCTGCAGTTGAAGGACACTGCTGGTTTCACTGTGACTTCAAATTTGAGAGCCATAGACCTCTGTGGCCAGAGTCGCCCCACCTTGTTCATGGATTGATCCACAGAGCCTGGAACAGAACTGAAGACTCCCTTGACTGAAAGTTAACTGTCCTGGTAAGCCTTCTTGGACCCAAAGCTTACATAAAGTTTTCAAAAGTAGCTGCTAACCGCTGTAGTTGCCACTGCTTATTTGCATTTAGAGTGATAAGCAGTGATTTACAATTTGCTTAATAATTTATATCTATAGAACCCTCCAGTGGATATTATTCATTTTGGTGTCTAAAAAATCATAAAAATAAGATCTAAATTTATAAATGGGTGTCGGATTTTTTTTGTGCGGTGTTTCTTATTCAATTGTTTTGGTGCTTCTAAATGGTCTTCACTTGTCCCTTTGTTAAAGCCTGACTACTCGAAGCCACAGCTTCCCAGGGTTGAGCTACGGTTTTACAAATGAGACGCTTTTGTGAGTTTAGTGCATGGTGAGGTCGCACAACCACACCATATAATAAATCGCATTTCCTCACATAAAAGAATCGCAGAATGGTTGCCAGATCACTATGATTGCCTTTTCTTGGTAATTCAAGATTACTCAAGGAAGATAAACGTTCACAGAAGCAATATGTGATGAATTTCCTGTTTTTTGTTTTAAACGTGACAGATTTGCATGAAACAAAGTGAACAGATTGAAACCAAACTGTACCACGTTCTATCTTAATTTCAGGTTTGTTGTGTTTACATCCAGCTCTCTTTGCCCCAACCAAGAGCAATAATTGTATAGGAGTTTGAATGGCAAATGCAACTCTTAGGATACCAAAATTACTGATAACCGCTTCTTGCCGACCAATCCATACAGCATCGATCTTGTTTGTACCTATCAAGTTTTCTGCAAACTGTTGGGGCCAAATTGGTGAGTGAGGATAAAACGCGTTTTTTTTCTGGCCGAACCATCCCAACCCTACCTACAGTGATGGTATTGAGACGTAAATTCGACCAAATAAACGTGTGTTTGTCAATTGCTGTTTGATTAATGCATACTATTTCAAATAAGTTTTCACTGCAAGAATTATTTCATATTTTTACTCTCTTCAAAATTTTAGATCTTAAAGAAGATTAATGAAAGCTTAAGTAGCTAAAATTAAAAGAGAAGCTAAGAGTAGAGATGTGGATAGGTAGGCACACCGCATAAGGACCGCTAAAATTTCTCTGGAATTTCTTTCAACCAACATCACAAATAGCTGGAAAGGTTTCCATATTTCAAAACATACACAGTCAATCTACATAAAAGCTTGATGTGCTGTTCGAACCCGATGAAAACCATGCTACTGATTGTTTGTTATTTAACTAAAAAATACAGGCATGTCCTAGGGTTTGAAACATGGCAATACATTTCTTTAATTGGGAACGAAAAAATATTTCTTCCAATTAACAGATTTTGTTGCGGTCATTAAACAGCACTGTGGAAAGCTGCAGAAAGAAAAAACGATTTTCCTGTGGCTGGCCATTTCACTGCAACACTATCTCTTCTATAGATGCAAAGCCATGGAGGTTCAGAGGTCGCCAGAGCCTTTGTATGCCATTCTGCGACTGCCACAAACAAACTTTTGTTCCTAGTTTATTCAATTGAATAAGCAGCGAGCGCAGCTACACGGAAACTAAAGATTCCCTTGAAGGCTTGCATGCGCATTATTCATCCAAACAAGCCCCATTTGGAATTTAATTTACGCTTCACTGATAACGTATCTGAATCCCCGGCCTAAGATGTAAAATCAATGGTGGTTTATTGAACCAACTAAAGAGCTGAAATGCACTGCCCTTTCATATGCCTGTGCATTATTATTTCAGGCATTAATATAGGGCAGAAAAAGAGAGACAGGAAAAGAAAGATAACACAACTCACTGAAAGGTTTACTATGTTTTAACAGCAAAGTGCAGACGTGCAATACAAATCTTAGTAAAATATCGTAAGTTAAATTTTCAAACTTTTTCTGTTGCCATTGGTTCTTTTAGATCAAAATACAATGGTCCTAATTCACAAAGTTAACATACATTTTTGTGTGAGTTTACTATTTTTTGGCATTCACAAACTATGAGTTTAATTTTACTAATAGTAATTTTACGACTAAGGACGTTATGCTGTCAGGGTGGGAAACTCCGCACGTCAAAAGATATTTCAGACCAACCTGTTTATGCGGGGAGTCTGCCACCAATGAAGAGTCTTCTCAGTCGTAAAATTCCTATTAGTAAAATGAAACTCGCATTTAGTTAATACTGAAAAAATAGTAAATTTGCACAAATATGTAACTTTATCTTTGTGAATCAGGGCCAGTGTGATTACATGCCTTCACAGAAACATAATTTATTTTCGTGCAATGTTTAGTGTGTGTGTTGGTTGCTCAACGCTTCAGTCATAAAACAAGCAGAAAATATTTGAAGCAGTAGTTATAGAAGCAAACGTTTTTTAACTTTGTGAATTTTGAGGCATTGGGTATATTTAAAATGTTCAAATGCAACATTCAAGGAAAATAGCAACATAGATGCCTCAATTCAACAGGCACCTCCAGATTACTAGCTTTTCTCACTTTCAGCGCAATGGTGGGACTAGTGCTGTGTATAAATCTTTAAACTTTGGAAAGTACAGAACCTTGGACATAGACCAAGGAACCACTGTCCATTTAACCTGATGTATGTAGGATGTGCCAGCCAAGGAGTCTATTGGTCAGGTCTTCCACAACTTCAACTGGTAAGAAACCTTTGCTATGCCATCAATTGATGCCTTTGCAGTCACACATTTTTTAGACTGAGTGCTTTGACTGCCACAGAGGTGGGGTGGTCAGTAGACAGGCACGTGTCAGGCTTCAAGCAAACAGATTGTAAAAAGACGATTAAACAAACAAACAATCTTTGGAATTGGTATTCAGAGAGTAATATTTATGTACTGCACATGCAGAAACTCACATGGCCAGTCTCCTTTGCTCCATAACAGAGGCATATCGTTGATGCCACAAACCGTTCTTGAAGGTTCCTCACTCTAGTGTTAACAGCAAAGTCTTCCTTTATAACCTGCCTCTTGGAAATCACAGAGCCAATGCCACATGCCACATCCTTCAACAGTCCCTCACACATCCCCTAATACATCTGGAAGGGACCCCTGGGTCGCCTACATCTCCAAGTTAATCTCACCTGCACTGATGATGTCACTTAAATACCATGGATTCAAGCGAGACAACCTGATGTATTTGCTGTACTGATACAGTAAGGTCTCCTTTATTGAACATAATTTATGATTTAGATGTTAAATAAATACTTAAAGACACATTCACATTGATTATTCCAAAGGTAGGTGGTGACTCGCAAGTATTGGCGCCCTAAAGGTAGTACACAAATTTTATCATCAAATGTGATTTATTGATGCGATGCTAATGAGGTAGAGAGAACCACCACTCTAACATGAAGTCAATGACAACATAACAGAATACAATATAACTCCAGCACACAACATTTTTCAAAAGAAACACAATTATTATAAAACAGTAGTTATCTTCATCAAGTTATTTATTCTTCTTTTGTTCAGTTGTACATTTCTTTTGCCTTAGTCATACAGTTCTAATGTCTTAGCAGAATGATCCAGCACCTCTCCTTTCAATGGTCCGCATAGTAATGGGAAGCCCAAGATAAATCAGTGATCACTGAAAAAAATAGAAACTTGTCTACTAAGAGCATTCCTTTCAAAGATCATGAAAATCCTGGAAGAAAGAACGAAAACAGAAAGTAGACACTATAGGTAACATCCAAAAACCACTCACTCCAATACAGAAATTAATTAGTTCCTTTGCCTAAACTGTAATAAAGGCATGAAAATGTGACCGGAAAATAACCTCCTGGAGAGAGAAAGCTGAACTGAAGAAGGGTTGATTCTGTAAGATTATGGTTCCTTTGTTTAAAATGTAGAAATGTATTAAAGAGAAAGAGTATGGTCTTCACTGATTCTTTTGAAACATGTATTGTTCAAAAATCAAATCAAATAAACTTTATTTGGTTTCACATATGTAAACCATAAAAGTAACCGAAAATCCAAAATACATTACAACATGATTTCATTAAATAGTATACCTTATAAAATATTTAAAAAAACCTTTCTTCCCCTCCTAGTTTAATCAAAAACAATAACATACCTAACAACCGGACAGACCACATCCCCCTTAGATTGATGTTGCCCTTTAAAGGTGAGCTAGTCCTCCTCGGCCTAAAAGTCCTTAGAGGTTCCTCAGCTCTACCTAAGAATCTAGACAAGCCCTGGTTCTTACAGTGGATTAGCCAACATTAAAAAAATACAGTCCTCCTTCACCAATTGTAAATACAGGAGGGCAGGACGAGCCTGGGTATAATTCAACTAGGGACTAAAAAATACCTATGAGGTATCGCAAAAAAGGTACAAAAGAGCATAGAGTGTAGCAAATCCTGTGGAGACTGTCGGTCGCAGCCACAGGGTGCCAACGATGGCCCTCTACTGCACCCTCTTGGCCTGGCAAGCAGGAGGTGAAAAAGATTCATACGAAACCTAGTCAATAAAAACTGCTCATATGTGGATAAAGACCCCAAAAGATATGGCTCAGTAGATGGAGTCGTCTTAAGCGTTAAATAAATAAGAACACTAGGTTTCTGTCTGTTTGTCTCTTTCCAGTTTTCTTAAAGTGAGGAAGGATTCCCTAATTATCTTCACGTCCTTCTTTACAATAGTTTCAGGAAGAGAGTCCGCAGAGATATGTCCCCAAATTTCGCTACCATAGCTAGCTGTAGCCACACGTTTTGCTTGATAAATTTTCAGCATAGCTGCAATTGGTCTCTTCCCTAGTTTGGAAGCAAAATTAAATATGGCCGCATTCACCCGGGCCAGATCCCCCTTTTTTCTGCATAATAGTGGCTCCCATTTTAACTGGTCATCCATAGGGACCCCAAGATAAGAAAAAACGTTAGTGCAAGGGACTTTAGCGGGGCCAACTCTAAATTGAAAACTTTATTTTGGACTAGACCCCACCTGCATTACATAAGATTTCGAATTATTGACCGACAGGTCCCTGTCCGACATAAAGTTGGAAAAAGCATCTAACAAAAATTGCAGACCTCTAGCAGTCCTCAATAAAAGGACTGTGTCATCCGCATATAGGAGGACGGGAAGACCACGTCGCCCTACATACGGCTAATCTACCCCTGTAGCTCTTAATGCTCTATCAAGGTCATTGATGTAAGGATTGAACAAGAATGGGGCCAGAATACATCCTTGCCGTACTCCCCTATTAATATCAAAGTCCCGTGAGACACGGAGGTCCTGGGAAAATCTGACATTGGCCTTTGTCGTCCTATGCAGGTACTCTAAAAAGTTGACAATATTATTCTCTACCCCCATAGCCCTCATGGACTGCCACAATTTAACCCTGTTCACGCAATTGAATGTGGAGGACAAGTCCATGGAGTCTAGGTAAACAGTGCCCGGACGCGCCATAGTGTATTTACTTAAAACCATGGTTAAATTAAGGCATTGGGCCACGGTAGACCGCCCAGGGCGAAATCCAAACTGGACATTTGACAAGATCTTGTGCTCTTCCGCCCAAATGGAAAGTCTTTCTAAAAGTACACGATCCACCACCTTAACCACTGAGTCAAGAAGTGAGATTGGTCTACAGCAATAAGTGCTATTCCGATCACCCTTCTTAAAAACGGGGACTATAGTAGAAGTGGCCCAAGACTCAGGTCCACCACTCCGAGCTGCTGCATTGAACACAGCCACAAGGACCAGTGCCCACAAGAGTGGTTCAGACTTAAAAAGATCAGGAGGAATACTATCTGGTCCTGGAGCTTTGTCAGCGGTTAACCCTATAATGCCAGCCTCAACCTCTACCTGTTCGAAAACCATTACAGAGACGTCCATGTCATGGCCTGCCAAACAAGTTTGCTCCGTTGGGCTTTCAAACATTGTTTTAAAATGGAGCACCCATTCATCCTCTGTAATATGCGAGTCTAAAGCCCACCCGACATCATACTCGAAGAGAGTTCTGTTGACAATGCTCCAGAACCTGGAGCTATTCCTCAGGGTACTCGACTCAACCAACTCCCTCCAAGCCTCCTCCTTCAGATCTCCCTGCGGTTTGGCTAATATTTTTTTATACTCTTTGAGGCACACACAAACCAGAGATTGGTTTCTCGGGTTAGCTATCAAGGCTTCCTTCAGCTTTCTCGCCACCTGGGAGCATGAAGAATCGAACCATCTGGGGGTAGAAGTCGTAACTCAACAAGCCAGTACACTTAAAAGTTCTCAAATTTTAATGGAGATAAGATTATAAGCACTGATAACCTCCCCCCGGAGAATACTCTGAAAGGTACACAGCACAAACTCGGAAGCGCAGGATTCTCTAACTGCACAATAAAACTCATTTGGAGAGATCTGGGACCATTTAAGCCGTCGTTGTCCGTCTGTTGGTCTTAGCGTATCCTTAGATGCCACACTACTATTTCGTGTTAAAAGCGGACCACTCATCTGAGCACAGAGCAGGTTATGGTCGCTCAAAACACTTTCCAGGATAGTGGAACCGCAAAATAAAGCTTGCAAGGAGGATGAAATTAAAATGTGATCTATAAAAGAACCACTACCTCTCCCTTTAAAGGTGGAAACGGAAGCTATACTATGCGGGTCAGATAGTGACATCAGGGACAGCAAATCAAATTCATTTAATAAATCATTTAATAATATCCCCTGGGCGAGATGTTCAAAGTGAATCCCCCTCGTCCGGGGGCAGCCTAAATCAGATATACATGTTATCCTTGGGTCTCCACAAGGATGGATGTTAAAATCGCCCAAAACCACTAGGTTGTGGAGGTTATAACCAAAGCATTGCCTTATGAACAAACCCAGGGTTGTGTTATAACAGAGACCTGATGAGCATGCCACGGAGTTATAAAAAATTAATGAGACCCAATCCCGTAGCACTTCTTTTTAATATCAGCACCTGTATCCCTGGACTTGGAGACGGCAAAACCTGGATCTGGCAGTCAACAGCCAGGGATATATAAGTAACAAGGCCACCCTTAGATCTTCCACACACCGAGGGGGAGGCTGGCACAAAAAAGCCTTGTATCCCTCCAAGAATAAATCAGAGTCCACTAACCACGTTTCTTGTAAACAAATCACAGAAAATTGATTCACAAATTGCAACCATAATGGGTCATGAATCTTGTTAGCCAAACCCACGATATTCCACGATATGATGTTATTAGAAGATAAGCATGGGCCCCCTCAGTTACCACAGGAGAATGCTGTTTATTAGGCTCAAACTCACTAGCAAATATGGATTGGGCCCCCTCAGCTACCACTGGGGAATGCTGTTTATTAGGCTTAAACTCATTAGCAAATACACATGGGGCCCCCTCAGCTACCACTGTGCATTAGGGTCGAACTCAATACCAGAAAACACAACGATGTTGCATGAGCTAATGGTGTAGGCAATTGCGCAAAAGCAGGCGGAAATCTTTGTGACCACCCATCTTGATGAGCTTCTGTAGAAAAGTTTCTAGGAATATCCCCAGGGGATTCAGGTTTATAAAAGAAACCCAGTGGTAGGGCCCTTACAACCGATACAGCCTTTGGAATGGCAGGGTATCTCCCTAGACAAAATCCTACCAGCAAGATGTGGACCATCAAAATTGATAATAACACTGTTGCCAGTACCCAGTTTACATGAGCTGCCAATCCAACTGACTCTGCGCACCATGACAATATTATTAGGCCACCCCTGCACCCAAAACGGTGATTTTAGATAGCCAGTGCAGTACTTTACTTTTTAAGCTGGCCATAATCCTCGTTGATCCCACAGGGCAGAAATGGCACATTCCCCAGTACAACTACATACGGGGTGGATTCGGGTGACTAGTCAATGACTGGAAATCTCGGAGACTGAGCCTCACTACTACCCATCATCTGCGACCTTGAGCAATGGCTTTCACCCGTGACCTTAGCCTGTACAGAAGTATCCCTTCTCTCGCGTGTGCCTTTACTCCTAGCTCCAAGCCCCCCCTTTGCTACAGACAGCATCTGCGGTTGATTTTGTTCCTGATCCACAACAGTGTTCGTCAAGTTTGTCCGAGCTCCGAGGACCCTTGCAGTACTCTGGCTCTGATTAGCCTTTAACCCGTCTAGCAAGGGAGCTAAGTTATTAATTATCCGGGTTACTAAGGTTTTCTCGATCCGAGTCAGCATCTCCACAATAGGGCCCAGTTTTCAATCCAGTAAGCTGGTCATCACTCCTTGAAAGGCTTCCAGTGCCCCGGAAAGATCCAAGATAGAAGTAGGAGTAGAGGGCACTGAGGCAGGCACCGGGGGTTTAGGGACCCAGTTAGGTTTTGATTTCTTTGCTTTACCCCCGATAGGTTGAGTTTTATGTTTAGCGCCAACACCTGACCGAATATTCTCTTTATCTGCCAGGTTAACATCTTCATTACTAGAAGCTGGGATTGAATCTGTCAGCTTGCGGGTCGCTTTAAAACCAATTCCCAGAGGAAATATAGGGTCACTAACCCCTTTATTGCATATTGTAATGACAGGCAGAAGAGTCATTGGCGCTTGCTCAGTGGGGGCAATTAACACATTAGTTGCCCGCTTGCTGACCTGTGAGATCTAAATAAGCCCAGAGTTACTGGCTAAGTTTGAGAGTTCAGCGTCGCCCTCTATCCGGGGTGCAAGAATATCCATAAGAGGAGGATGCGAAATGCTGATTGGAGACCTGGAAAGACGCCTATTGACCAACTCAATCTCCTTATCTATCACTGCTGCTGCCCGCTGCAAAAACGATTCCATAGAAGTTACTGACGCAGTGGAGACAGTCTTTCCCTTCACCAAGGCAGTGGCAGATACAGCTTTGCGCCTGACCATAACTGAATAATCAAGGGTCGAGAACTATAGAATGAAAAAAAACAGGATAAGCTATGCCAGCGAATCATGATGTCAGAGAAGAGGGCAAAACAAACAGGCCCTCCTATCCCTCAGGACAAGAGTTCAACTACAAGAAATGCAGTCAAGGTATTAATCGGGTCCAAACAGTCAGAAATCAGGGCCAATCATCAACAAAGAACAGTCCTACCTTCTTACCACTACTTGTAATATGGAGGAAGGCAGATACTGAAGCAATGTTCCACTTACTTTGGCGGGTTAGATCTCCGAAGTTGTCATAGGAAGATCCAAGCGGGAGCCCTGGCTACAAACCCGAAGAGGGTCCAGCCCAGCCCAGCCTCGTCCGGCCGCAAGGGCACACCAGTGCGCGTCCCGCGCTGCAGGAATCGGCGGCCGCTTTTTAAGCGCCTCTTGGCACTACCTGGTGACGATGGTGGCCATGCGCAGCGTAGGGAATGCTGGGTGTTGCGGTCCTCCTCAGACCGATATGGCAATGAAAGCAGGCGGGAGCTGGCGGGAGCTGGCGGAAGCAGAAAGACCAAGCGTTGCGGTCCCCTTGGACCGAGAAATTACAGCTGGTAAGAGGAGCACTGTGCAGCTAAAGGAAGAGCCAGACCCCATGTATTGGTCACTAGAAGGCTGCACAGACATAGCTATAATAGGGCAGCAGGTGCATACGCACTGGGCTCAGGAGTATAAGGACCCAATACAGCACAATTATGGCTGTCTTTTACTACACAACCAGTGGTTGGGGGCATTTCCTTGGCACTCTTTCTACATCACAGGAAGGCTGTCAAGAGCTACATGTCAAAGAATGGCATGAGTTTAAAAGAAGATCTTAATACTTAATGAAAAGTCTAAAAATATTTGCATCTAATGATGGATGTCATGTGCATCCTGGCAGGAACACATGGATACCCCTGTTCAGATGCAGTTCATACATGCCAGTCTAAATCCAAACAACAGTATGTAATGCCAGGAATCTTGCTGAAGTGCTTACTAAAGTGACAGTCAATCTGCAGCCGATGCCTACATTGCCTTAAATTCTGAGTCAACACAGGAAACTACAGGGTTATCCCAGAATCAAGGGGAGTGTTTAGGGGAGAGAAAGAGGAAAACACTGCTCTGGGGGAGTGGAATTTACAGGTCCTTGAACCCAGTAATCTCAGCTTGTTATTTTGACACAGACAACACTGCTAAATATGATAAGTCAGTGAGCAACAATATGCAAAATCAACAACTTGTGGTACCTGGAGTACAGTTATTCACCCAGAGAATTACTCACTGCATCCTATACCACAGTGAACCCAAGGAGGACTAGGATCCAACCTAGATCCTGGAGGTGAAGTATGTCAGTCCAAAACAAACCAAAGTAACAGCAGAATACTGAACAAGCATGTAAGGAAACCTGAGAGGAGTCTTGAGGGTACTGGATTGAAAATAAATTATTAAATGAAGGGGATGGAATAACTGGGTGCAAACTGTAGTGGTAACAGAAACCCAATGCAAAAATTAAAAGCTGCCATGAACAGACCCAGAGGAAATGTTTAATATTAATGATATGGTCACTGCCCAAAATGACCCTGATGTTACCCTGCAAAGTGATCAATATAGTGGTGTGCTCATGCACCTTTAGTCAGTGGTCTCCAAACTTTTCAGAATGCCATGTTCAATCCACTAAAACAGCAATGACCCAACCTTCCCCATGTGTCGAGTTTTCCCCTTGTTTTGCATGATGTTATCTTCTGGTGAGTGTGTAAAATGTCCCATTTTACTCTGGCAGCAAGAATCATTTCACCCAGATCCTTGTGTGTAAAAGAATACTAAATAAATGGAAAATAAGATTCTTTTGTATTATTGATAGTGAAACATTCTTAAATAAATTCTTCAAATTGCAAGGTAAAGATTTTGTCTAAGAGTAATGAGTGCCATCTACCAAAATGTGGTGAAAAAGGAATAAGATCTAAACCTTCGTATACTGGGGCGTGATCAGAGATTAGACTAGAACCTATGTCAGAGCACAAGATGAATTGAGTAAGACTCTTGCTGGGAAAGAGATGATCAATATGAGATTGAGAGCGAAGTGGTGGTGAATAAAAGGAGAATTCATGAAGGACAGGGTGGCACAGTCTCCAGACGTCAATTAAAGACTCACAATTGATTGCAGATTTGATTTGTGCATGCATTTTGGTAAGAATAAATTTGAATTTAGAACGACTATCTAGAATAGGATCCTTGACCTGATTACAGTCCCCTTGAGACTAGTATATTATTCGTTGTACTGATGTAACAATAATAGTGACCCGAAAATTATTATTGATAGAAACTGGTCCATTTATATTGAAAATAGTAAGTGGAATGTTTAATAACAAGCAGTTTAACTATAATCCATCTGCCGTCTGAGTCATGTTCTTGGCTAATTCCTGAAAGGTGCAATTTTTTATGATATAGGATTAATACATCACTTTTTTTACGCAAAGCAGGGGCACAGAAATGAAATATATTTGTAAAAGTACATGTTTATCAGAAGGCATCAAGATGCTGAGACCATACTCAAACTGGATCACAAAGACAGACTGTCCCCCTGGGGGCCCGTACTAAAGGCCAAAAACCTTGTACAGTGAAAAGCCAGGTTTTAGGAGCTTTCCTGAGGCCATGTGGTTTCTTAGGCTAAGAAGGCGATGGGGGAGGATATTCCACAGCTTAGCAGTAGCCACCGAGAACGATATGCCTCCACATCTTGCTTTACAAAATGTGGGGATCATCAGCAGGTTATGAGTAGCCGAGCAGAGAGACCTGGTTGGCACATACCAGTGGAACATTGCTCTGATTCCTTTAGGCCCTGAGTTTTGTAAAGCCTTGTGAGCAATGCATAAAGCATTGAACATGATCTGATTCCATACTGAAATGCAGTGAAGCTTAACCAGCTCTGCTGAGATTGATTGAAATTTCTGGATATCCAGTCTCAGACTTGGTGCTCCATTCTGACCAGTTTGCAACTTGTTAAGAGATGATTTATTGATGTTTAGGTAAAGAGTATTGCAGTAATCAAGTCGTGAGGAAATCCGGGCCAAATCAACTAAATTTTGATCTGGCACCAGAATGTAAGGAAAGACTTTCTGGAGTATCCTGATGAAGCATGTAGATACAGGTCGGTTAACTTACAGACCATAGCAAGATGCTGATCCACAAGAACACCCAAATTTGTTGCCCTATTAGAAGGTAAAAGTATGGTTCGAGGGCCCATAGCCATCAGTCATTACTTCAAATTGAAGGTTGAACTCCATCTTGTCTGCATTTAATTTCAGACAATTAACCCTCATCCAATTGCCAACAGCCGTCATGCAGTTGTTGAAACTGATGTCTATGAAATGTCCGTCATCCTTGATGGACAAAATTATCTCTGTGTAATCCACATATAAAAGAGCCAGGAGGCCGAAGGACCAAATCAGTTTAGCCAGTAGGGATACATATAGATTCAACAGTGTTGGGCTTAGGGAAGATCCCTAAGGTACCCCACATGGCAGAGCAAAGGAACTTGATTAAAAACTGACTGTAAGTTACTATTTGTGAGCTCTCCGTTAGGAAGGATATTAGAAGCTTCAGGGCCAAGTCTTTAATACCTAAATGTGCTAAGTGGGCTATCAATAAAGCCGGAGATTTTGTAACAAAGCCTTCAGACAGATACAAAAGGATCTGTGCTGCAGCCTGACCTGCATCAAGCAGCATCCTCATACTATCCACTGCTTATACTGAGATGGTTTCCATGCCATGGTAGCTCCTGAAACCAAATTGGGAGGTATCCAATAGCCCATGTTCCTCAATAAAGGACATGAGCTGGACATTCAGGTGTTTTTCTAGGATTTTCAGGGGAGTCAGGAGCAAAGATATTGGATGATAGTTTTTTTAATCGTTGGGGTCTAGATTAGTTTTTCTTTAGCAGAGGCCTAACTGCTGCTTCTTTTCAGAGTCATGGGTAGCATCCCATGTTGATAGCTCTATTCATGATTGAAGCCAGAGGGGCGGCAATCGTACTGGCTACTAAGTGAATAGTTTTAGGTGGGCAGGGTTGACAGGTGACCCTGACTTGACATTAAGAAGACATCTCTCTGTTTTATCTACGATGGATGTGCAAAGGAGGTAAGTATTGCTTCATTCTCTGTGAGTCCCTCTCTACTTCTCCTGGGGTCTGATTTTGCTTCTGCATCAGGGTCTATAGAATTTCTGCATGACATTACTGGTGGAGTCAAATTCTGAATAAATAAGATTTTTAATTGAAAATAGTGAGGCAATTTATCACAGAACATCTGGGATCCATCCAAGTCATTAGACTTATTGTGGGATGACATACAATTTATTACTTTTAACAATTCCGAAGAGAAATTAGCTCTGTTAATTTGTGTTGGTACCAAAACTTAATTTTTCTTCTCTAATTACTAATTTGTAATCCCTAATCAAAGCTCTGTATATATTTTTACCTGGGAAATCATATTTTGTTCGCCAGACTCGTTATTGCCGCCGACATGCTTGTCTAAGCTGTCTAAGCCTGTCAAAGAACTACTGGGCTGGTGGCAGCTACCTGTGTCTCTGAGTTACCTTAAAAGGGGCAACAAAGTACAAGGCAGAGCTAAGCAGGGATGAGAAATCTATTGCAAACAGATTAACATAATCAGGGTCAGAGTCCTCTGACAGACCCTTCCATTCTCACTTGTCCACTCTATTATTAGCCTTACGAGAGAAGCTGTCCAAGGATAAAACCAACTGCATAGTGGTCCGACCAGCTAAGAGGAGGCACTTCCCTGATTTGCAGCAGCAGATCACTGGAGAAGATTCCATCTAGTATGTTTCCTGTGAAATGTGCAGGAGCAGTAACCAGTTGAAAGAGACCAAAACAATCAATCAATCAATCAGGGATGGTAAAGCGCAAATACTCACCCATGAGGGATTCAAGGCACTGGGGGAGGGAAGGGGGTAACTCTGTAGAGTGCTGAGGTCATCCGAAGAGCCAGGTCTTGAGGTCCTTCCTGAACTGAGGCAATGTTGGAGATTGCCGGAGGTGGATGGGTAGGTTGTTTGAGGCTTTGGCTGCGAGGTAGGAGAAGGACTTTCCTCCCGTTCCAGTCTTGTTGATACGAGGGACAGGGGCCATAGAGAGCTGGGCTGATCGGAGGTGTTTTTTGGGTGCGTGGAAGGAGAGGCGACTGCTCAGGTATTCGGGACCGGTATTGTGAAGGGCCTTGTATGCATGGGTGAGGAGTTTGAAGGTTATTCTTCTTTTGACTAGAAGCCAGTGGAGATCATGCAGATGTTAGGTGATGTGACTGCAACGGGGATGTGGGGGTCAGTCTGGCTGTGGCGTTCTGCACAGTCTGGAGATTGCAAAGGAGTTGCTTCTTGATTCCGGTGAAGAGAGCTTTGCCGTAGTCCAGTCTGCTGTTGATTAATCCGTGCATGACGTTTTTTCTGGATTCGGTTTGGATCCATCTGAAAGTCTTTTGGAGCATGCGGAGGGTGTTGAAGCAGGTCGAAGATATGGGGTTGATATGGCGGTTCATTGTGAGTGATAATGCTAGTATGATGCTGGGATTTCGTCCGTGGTCCGTTGGGGTGGGGGGATTTCCAAAAGCAGAGGGTGGAGGGCCACCAGGAGTTGTTCCATGCAGAGGAGGTGTAGCCAAGGATGAGGACTTCTGTCTTTTCTGAGTTGAGTTTCAGGCAGATGTTCTTCACTCAGGTGGCGACAGCGTTCATCCCTTCTTGGAAGTTGTGTTTGGTGATGTTGGGTTTGTTGGTGAGGGAGAGGATCAGTTGGGTGTCGTCGGCGTAAGAGACGATGTTGAGCCGATGGTTGCTGATGATGTTTGTGAGGGGGGCCATGTAGACATTGAAATGGGTGGGGCTGAGGGAGGAGCCCTGGGGCACTCCACAGTTGGTTCCAAGAGGTAGGGAGGGAGTCTGACCCGTTGAGTTCTGCTGGTGAGGAAGGAATGTATCCAGTTGAGGTCCTTGCCGTGGATGCTGGCTTCGTGGAGTCTGGTGGCTAGGGTGCGGTGGGAGACCATGTTGAATGCAGCTGAGACATCCAGGAGGATGAAGGCTGCCGTTTCGCCCTGGTCCAGGAGGGAGGTGATGTAGTCGGTGGCAGCAAGTAGGGTGATCTCAGTGCTGTGGTTGCTTCTGAATCCAGATTGGCAGATGTGCAGGATGTTGTTAGCTTTGATAAAGTTTGCTAGCTGGGTGTTGACATCCTTTTCAATGACCTTGGCTGCGATGGAGAGCAGTGAGATGGGCCTGAAGTTCTTGAGGTCCGGCGGGACCACAGAGGGTTTCTTCAGTAGGGGGTTGGCTTCGGCGTGTTTCCAGTCGTCGGGTAAGATGGCAGTCTTGAAGGAGCAGTTGATTGTCTGACATAGTTTGGGTGCGATGGCAGAGGCGGCTCTGTGGAAGATGTGGTGTGGGCAGGGGTCTGATGGTGCACCGGATTGGATGCTTTTCATGGTCTTAGAGGTGTCTTCTGTCATGAGCGGGATCCAGACAGGAAATTGTGTCAATAAATGACAATCGTTCTATACATGTGACATATAAATGAAAATTGAAATCTCTCAGTATGGTTAGATTTGCTTTCTCTAGATGAGGTTGAGCCAATTGGCTGATTTCTAGGGTAAACTCCACTCTAGACTTGGAGGTCTGTATTGTGCCATAGAACAATGAAACCTATCTTTATGAATAATTGCAAGACCTCCTCCTAGTCTATTTTCTCTGTTGTGTCAAATTATTGTGAACCCTGGGGGAATGGCACCCAATAGTTCGGGCCTGAGGAATCATGGGCCCACGTCTCTGTAACCAATCAGGGTCTTCTGCCATGACAAATTCTGGAAAATCTAGTTTTTTTTCATTAGGGATCCTGCATTAATAAAAAAAAACCTAAACTGCTCATCTTTATGATTGATAGCCTTCTTCAACTCCCTACTCTCTAGCACACTATAAGGGGTTGTTAAGCGAGCAAGATAAAAATATTGCCAACTCAACATTTCTTCAATTTATTAGCTTCCAGTACAGATAGATGAGACTCCTGAATAACTGCGATATCAGTTTTAAGCTTTCTAAATACGAAATGACTCCCTATCATTTGATAGGGTTACCTAAACCCTTGACGTTCCATGAAAGAACCTGCAATGTAAAATCAAAATCATAACATGAGCAGTATACATGCCTAAAGTAATAATTAGCAATGCAATTTGGAAATAATCAAATAAATGAGTATTAAACCAATACAGCAAATATGAACTGGACAAAGGGAGAAGAAAATGAGAAGTGATACAATGATGTGAAGATGATAAAGGGAGGACATTATGTTAAGAATAAGATATGAAGAGAAAATAAAAAGGACAGAAGGATAGTACAAAAGGATATAGTGCAAATCAAATGAATGACAACAGAGAGAGATACATACATATATGAGTGGCATGAAGGGGGAGTGCTGACACCACAAGGCAACAGCAACAACAACTTCAATCCATATATGGGCAGAATAGGCAGGGAAAATCTTTAGAACATCACATGGAGTGGGACTGTGGGAGAAACTAGGTGCAAGGACTACAAATCTGGAAGAGATAAAAAAGAGGGAAGAAAATGTAAGTAGAATGAATCACTGAGAACATGAGAATGCATGAATGCATATTAAACAGGACACATATCAGAAAATAAAACAAAGTGAGTTTGAGGTCTCTATATCTTCTCCTTCATGTTGCTGAGGAAATTTCTTGAGAACAAAGAGATCATCACAAGTAGTTGTTTTGTTCTTATAAATCACCTTGAATAGACAAGGGTGGAGAAGGAAAATCTGGAATTCATGGCTCTGAAAATAGGTTGCATATTCAAAAAATGCTTTCGCCCAACCGCAGTGACCTTAGCTACATCTAGCTAAAATAGAGCCTACATCCAGACCAAATTATTTGTTTCCTAGTTTTGACAGCAGTCATAACTTTTAGAAGATTACTATATTGTAGAAAGAACAAAATAATCCTCTTGGTTTGGAAGAAATCTTTGGGCCAAGTCTGTGAGCCCTTTGAATGTTATAGACTGTGGTAGAAGGTAGATACAGAAGTTTTGGAAGGAATGTCTGAAAGTAGGCGATGGGATCATAGCCCTCAGTTCCTTCAGGAAGGCCATATATTTGGAGACTGTTCCTTCAATTGCAGTCTTCCGTATATTTCTTAAGTGGTGACATTTCTGATTCCAAATGAGCTATGTGCGAGGGAATATCCTGTTAGTTGTCAACCTTTTGTTCCATTATTGAGATTCTGTTGTCCAGAGATGACCATTTATCATCTAGGTGCTGTAGAGTAGTGTTTGTTTGCTCCATGTAAGGTTTTAAAAAATACATTTCTTCAAGTTTAGGTCCATTGTTATGGAGGATGATTTAACCGGAGAAGTGGGATCCTTTTTAGGTTGTTTGTTTGAACTTAGCGGTAGTTTGCTAGATGCAGGGAGTTTGAGGTTGTTGCAAGTATGCCATCTGATTACCAGGTGATATAGTCCTCCATATCTTGTGAGCTAAAGTTGACCTATGAGAGAGAGGGGAAAAGAACTCGATTTCCAACCAGTGAGTTTGAGCTTCCTTGTTGTCCCCATACACCAAAGGACTTTGTGAAAAGAGATGAGCCAAGGACCTGTTATGTAAAGGCAGGTCAAAGGCTATTCCTCAGTGAGTGTAAACAGTTACATAGATTAATCTCACATCAGCAGTTGTAACATACAAGTAGAAGAGCAGTGCTCTGAGGGTGTCATTCTGAGCACCGCAAGGTACATGAGATGATAGGTCTTATGATTAAGAATGTGTATTATTACTCAAAAAGGTGTTGAGAGGAGGCAGATGTTGTAAGAAGGTGGCTACAACATGGTCAAAATTAAAAACCCTGTGCGGCTGCAAGAATTCCAGAGACAACACCATTACAAAACAGCAAAGGAGCCAAGGATAATTGGTAATTAGGCCTGCACCATGGAAATGTCAGATGGGGAGTTATTATGGCATTTCTTTGCAATTATTGGTGTTGGAAGTAGGTGTTCTGAGGAAGCGCACCAGGAACTCCACTCAAAATGGCAGGCGCAGCCTCAGTAATTAATTGAGGAGATCCCCCTGGGTGGCGTTTACTAGTTCTAAAGACCAAGTGTCGGGGAGAAAAAGAACCACTTTGGGTGACTCGTCGGCCCTTACGAAAAGGCTACATGGTGAATTATTGTTAAAGCACTTGCGCTGCATTGTGCATTCCCAGTCAAAGGCCATGGCCTGGCATGAAGGTCAGCGCAGCGCACCCATCTTAGAAGGCATCATAACCACGCCCTCTGAATCGTTTTTTATTAATTTGCTCACCCTAAACTGTCTCTAGTAAGAACTGGCACCCATCCCTTTTGGCAGTAGGACTCTCTCCTGCATTTGTGTAATCAGCGAATTTTTTGACATCATACTACACTGCGCTATCTCCACCTCCATACCAAAAACACAGCAACAAGTGTTGATATCAATTGTAGCTCTTAGACAACACCAAAGAATATATCTAGAACAAAACTTGTGACCAATGTTGAAGGTTGTGTTCACAACAAGATTTAGTAATGGAAATACCCTCACGAATGGTCTCTCAAAATTTATAATTGCTATTTATAATTATTAATAGATCATACTGCAACTGCATTAATCTTGGGCACTTGTAGGTGTGATTCTATCATTCCCATCACAGTCTCACAACACTGGCTTCTGACTGGATCTGGTAGGGTGTTTAGGATGAATTGCCTGACATACTGATTAATGTCAACAACCCCCACTACCATGCCAGTTAGACCATCCACTAGAGACCTCTGTGACCTAAAGAGCAAAGCTGAACTATGCCTGGATATTAGAGATCATAAACTTTAAAAAGTGCTTCTAAAAAAATGCTACAAAACAGAGACCTCTCGCCATACTGACCTTTGATTTGTGCCTTGCAGGGTCACATTAAAAGAATGAAAACTTCCCTACTGATGAATCCCTCATATTCAAGCAGTGATCCCTGTACTTCTTGCTTAGTTTGTCCATACATAGACTCCCAAGAGAGTACATGGAATTGGCACAGCCCTGTGCCTTAACCTCAGGGCTCGTTCTTCTAAGTGTGCTAATTTGCTAGTCACTAGTTGCATAATACCCAGCTCACAAGAGTGCTTTGTTCTTCATTGTACTGCTCTTCCCTACCCCTGGGGGAAGGCTACCATAGCTTTGTTAGTTTGCTGCTTTATTCCTACCAAAGTATTTCTATTTCATCACATTTTGCACACATACTCACAGCTCTTTTTCTGGTGTGCCTAGAAAAATACCATGTTTACCTCACTATTATTTAGAGCATGGTTTTACATTTTCTGCAAAAATGACTTCTTGACCATCGTTTTAATGGACACATCAGTGAAGCTACTCAACATCATCCTCTCTCGCAATCTCGCCATTTTCAATTCACCGAGTAGTCCCCAAAAAACCTACTTAAACATACCTCCACTCAGAAAAATCCATGGGGGGACTGCATCTCTTAGTTGATCGACCAAGCTGAAAGTTGCTCAGTGGCTCGGGGACCCAGCGGTGGGTGCCTGAGTCTGCTGCGAGTGGAGCTGGGCCTCTGGCTAGCTAGCCTGACTGACTGCAAGGCTGCCCACTCCTCCTCCCCCTTACTCCTTGAACTGGAGGAATCTAATGTCCCTGGTGTATTGGAATATACCTTTTGGGAGCTTGGTCTGCTCGTGCTCCCGTGGGTCCAGGTTGAGGCAGAACTTCTGAGGCTGGGTGCGGTGGAGAACCAGGTGGGTTACATATCAATGCACTGACCAAGACCGCTCTAGATACACTGCATTACTACTACTGTGTTTGTCTGTGCCTGGGTCACCACTGTAGCCTCCCTGCCCTTGACCCTACCATGGGCGACAAAAATCTTGAAGCTTTGTAGGGTTCCCTGGTGGGGCCACCAGTATCCTGGAGATAGCTCCTTACGACCGTATCATGGCAAGACTATACCCGACTCCCAACCTGCTGGTGAGACTGTCATGTAGTTCCTACAAATCTATATAAGATCTGCGTGTTTAGACAACATAAACTAAGGGATTGGTTTCCAGACTGATTCCAGACGCTCCCACAGGATATGTTAGTCTGTAAACCAGCTAGCTCACAGTACCACTATAAGCCCCACAACCTTACCAAGCTCAGTCAGTCATGCTCACATCTCCTCAGACAGATACACAGAATAAATGATGGGGACGTTTTCAATAAGCATTTATTTAACCACCGTCATTCTAGTAAAAAATATGTGTGCTGCAACAACCATTAGACAAAAGCAGATATCTATGCTCATAAGCACCAACAGAGTAAATTAAAGGTAAAATACTGCCACGTTGCTGAAACAGTGAATATATGCAGGCATATAGATACATGGCAGAAATCATGCGAACTCCTAAGATTCAAACCCCAACTAACTGTACTTAAGTGTACCTAGTATGTATGTAGGTGTATATACCCCTAGGAAAGAGCAAACCCCATTACCTGATGGTAGAGAGCGAAGGACCCCATCTTGGTCTCGAGGTGGACACCCTGCGAGGGATGTCAGACCACTGCGTGCTGGAGTGTCTGCGTGCAAGAACTTCAGCATCTCGTGTCAGCATGGAAGCTTCTCCTCTGGTTTGCCCACTAAGATGTGGTACTTATATACCTGAAAGGTACCCTCAGGGGTTCTACCTAGATGTGTCAGGGTCCTGTGGGCCTGTCGTCCAAGTATGACGATAGCAGTGACTTTCATACAGAGTTATTATTAAGGCTCCCTGTTTTCCGTTTTTACAGAAAACAATTTATTTTATTTTATGTATTTATTTTTAAATTTGGATAAAAACGGAAATCGGGGGCTTTTTGAGTGATTCTAAATACACTTTGCCATGACTGCTAGGCCAATACTATGTGAATTGATAGGTAAAGGAGTTAAAAAAAAGGAATTTTAGTAAAGAGGCTTAAACAGCAGTAGATATGCACAAGGCTGATACTGAAAAGTGCATATTTTCATATAAGTGCATTGATTTATCTTCTGCAGGTGTTCATATCACTGAACTCTGGGAGGCATTCAAGCATGACTGCATAGTTATTGGTTAAACATGTGGAAATATACGTTTCAGCTTTATTTATTTTTTACAAAACCCAAAATGAATATGGATAAATACAGATAAAGTTGACAAAAAATAAATATGGATAAATACAGACGGAAATGTGAAAAAAAGAAATACCATAAAACCAGGAGCCCTAGTTATGATGCAGAAGATGGTAATCTTGCTGTGATACTAAGAATCCTTATGCATAACAAATAAGGCTAGTTTTTGAAGAAAACCACACAACATTTATTCGGCACCTAACTAGGTAAAAGTTCAGCGTCAGAGCAGTTATGTAGAGCAAGGTTGAACAAATGTAGGTAAACGGTCGTGCAGCTTCCTAGGCCTATATCGGGGTATATTTTGGGCTATATAACACCCACTCCTCATCCGACTGGATGACAAAATTAACAAATAATAGAATATGCCTGTTTAAAAAGCATAAAAGACTTTGCTAAAATAGGAGTATAAAAACATCTAAAAACATGGTATGTGTTAAAAAACTATGCAAAAGTTTAAAAAGTTCCATAAGTCCTCTAAATATACAATAAACTCTTAGACCAACTGAGCACGCTGAAAGCCATAGTGCTCAGTGAGAGCAAGAGAAAAAATGAAACAAAAATGATGTTGTCGAATTACAATTTGGGTAGTTTTGAAAAAAGGCCGAATTGTTCTCATTTCACAGAGAGCCAAATGTGTACATGTCCTTTGTGGGAGATGCAACATCACTGCTGCTTGCCTTCGCAGACGACGGTCCTTGTAACATCTCTTGGATCAGGTCAGGTCAATGAAGCAAAGGTGATCTTCTCCAGGTCCCACAGCGGCAGCTGACTAAGCACTCAAGACCAGTGAGCCTGTTGTAGAGCTGGTGTCCATTCCGACAGCATCCTGAGGTGGATCTAAGAATGCAGACATCAACATTGGAATACACAGAGGACACTCCACTACGTGGGCCTTTAATGGTCCAGCAGTACGTCTACATCCGGAGGCGCAACAGATGGAAGTGTTATACATATGTCCAACACGCATTCATATCCTCAGAATAGGCAGCAGAGCACAGGCAAGACGCAGTCAACCCAGACTGATCTAAATGATGGGAAGCAATGCTCGTTTAGCTCCAGAAGCAGAGGTGTGCTCAGATGGAGTACCATGCTTTACTGCAACGTCGCACCAAGAGGGCTTTTTCCATCTCTTAGGAGGCTGGGACATCCATTGCGTAGCAAGAAAATTAAAACCAGGATACCCACTACAAGTAGTAGGACCAGCGGAAGCCCTCCAAAAACGCTTCCCAATACGGAGTGTATAAATGGTGGAATAACTCCGAAGATCGTCTGAAAGGTGCTCAAAAGTCCAGAACCTATGCTCCTAAATAGGTGTACTATCCAACTCGTATCAGACATGTTAAAAATACAATGTACCATTTACCCGAAATGGAGCCAGAAGTTAGTTTGGACTAGTGCCTGTATCTTAGCTGGTCTTTGCAACCTGGGGATCAAAAGTCTCTCAGGCTGAGGTTAAGGACACATCCTTCTGCAAAAGCATGGCTTTCAGTCTGATCAGAGAATCAAACCATATAAGGGAAATATTAAATGGAGGCCATAGCGGACCCTCCCTGACTGTGTGGGGGTGGTGGAAACAATACTTGCATACAACAAGTAACCCTGGAACCTACTGTGACTAGATATGAGATGCCTGGCAGCATCTCACAACAACCTTTATCATTCAACGGGGGCGTGGCATAGCTAACCACAATGGCGGACGTGTTCTGAGGAGGCTCCGAGCGAGGGCCCCGACAAGCGGTGATCCACGGTGCAGGTGGGGCACAAAAGGACACAAAAACAGATCCCTCTAAGCCCCCGATGTCCAGCGACTGCGGGGAGAACCGTCGACATCCGGAACGCAGCGGAGACAAACCCGTGCTACCAAAGCCGTAAAGGCGCACCTGACCCCAAAATGGCACAGGTGCAGTGAACAGCAGCACTCCGACCAGCAGCAGCAGAGCCCTGACCAGCAACAGGTCCCACTACACCCCAAGTACACAGCGATTGCAGGGTAAATCACCCGATACCCAGTTTGCAGGGGTGGGGACCCACACTGCCTAAGCCGCACCAGCGCACCTGACTCTAAAATGGCGCTGGCGCCGTGAATAGTGGAGCTACGTCCAGTTCCCCCGAGGTGCAGTGAACACAGCGTGTCTGGCAGCAATGGCAGGGACCCCACAAACAGTGTGAAGACGCCTCGCAGTGTTCCTGGGGAGGCCAGGCAACAATACTTCACCAGCGCGCCTCCTGAACTTGGCTGGGCGGGAAGACAACAGCGCACCGAAGACTGCCTGCCACAGCGAGAAGACCCCACAACACATGTAAGGAGAGGTGCCTGGGGCGATTCCAGCTAGGTGGATATTGGGCCCCCTCCCCTCCCTCAGAACACGAGGTGACCTCCTGGAACCCTGTGGTGTACGGGGGGCCAGGTGTGTTCATCCTCCTCCGATACCAGAGTGACACACACCACGGTGGCGATCCCACGGAGAATAGAGTCCTCCACCTACCACTGGACCACCGGTGGGATCCAGCATCATGGCCCCACGAGGGAGGGGCGACACAAAGCAGAAATACAGCACCCCTGCCGCCTGGTGGCCCCCCAGACCAGTACCCACCGAGACGGCCGAAGAGGACAGAGGGGAGAGACAAAGCAGCCCACCCGGTAGGGGAGGAGGTCGGAGCACGTGGAGTGATGACCCAGGGCCCCGCCAAACACACAGGGGACACACCGGGGGAGCTGGGACCAGGGGTCGCCTCAACAGTCCGGCAGACCCCCACTCCCCCACCCATCACACACTGGCCAGCCCTGCCAAGGGACCCCAGCAGCGCACCAGCAGGCGGGCGACAAGCACCCGGCAGCGTCCGGCGAGGACACCCCTTACGGAATACCCGGGGGACCCGCAGGACTGGGTACTGGGGCTTGCCAACCCCCACGCAGACCCTCAGGCACCAAATGACATGCACACCCAGAGAGTCAATACGCCCAGAGAGCCATACACACACGAGAGTGGGCCACTGTGGCACTTGCGACAGTCAGTCTTGAGACCTCTCCCCCCTGCGGAGTCAAGAGACCGAGACCGGCACCTTGCCCAGTGAGGACTCAACAACGAGCAGACCAGGATCGGACCGGGGGAGCCAGGTAGTCTCCCCCCACAGGGAGGCCAGACCTAACGGTCCTAAGCAGCGGGGATACGGCGACACAGCCACGCCAGAAACCTGCGGATCGGAGCGGAGGGACGAACTGCGCCACTGGTGTGTCCTCTATGCTGTCTCCAGCCATGGGATGCCTTAAAGCAACAGGAGCTGCCCAAGCTGTCAATCAGCCCCGGCTGACATCCCCAGCCCCAACAGGTTCCAAGACTGGCTCCTACCCAACCACCAACATGTCGGACAAGCTGGACAGGGTCTTGGCCACCATAGAGCATTCACAAATCACTATAGAGGAACGCTTTGGCACCCTGGCCACGACCTCAGCCTGCTACAGGACGACCATCGCAAGTTGGTGGACAAAGTCTCAGAAGGAGAAAAAGTGCTCACCGCACTACAGCCTCAAACCAAAACACACCAAGATTCTATTAAAGACCTACAGGCGCGCGTGGCCACCCTGGAGGGCCAGGTAGGTGACCTTGAGGGGCGCTCCAGGAGAAGCAACCTCCGAATACTGAACTTATCTGAGGCGATTGAGGGGAGAGACCCGATCGCATATATGGAATCCTGGCTTCAGACCTTCACACCTCGAGAGGAGCTCACTCCCTACTTCTCAATTGAACGGGCGCACAGGGTGCCGGCGCGCCACCCCCCTCCAGGCTCACCTCCCTGCCCCATGCTTGTAAAGCTACTTCACTTCCGGGACAGAGACGCTGTCCTGCGAGCCGCCAGAAAGCATCATCCCATTATGGTGGAGGACAAACGTGTCATGCTCTTCCCGGACTACTCCAGATCGGTGCAGCTTAAATGGGCGTCATTCCTGGAGGCAAAGCAACTACTTCTCAACCAGAATTTTCAATACTCGCTTTTATTTCCAGCCCGACTCAAGATAATCTACAAAGACACTACTCAATTCTTCACCGATCCACAAGAAGCCATTCAATGGATGGAACTGCACCTGCGACATGGCCCGTCATCCGGGAATCCTGGAACGCCCAGACCCATTCCCCGGAAACCTCCACGTCGCCATACCCAGAAACCGAAGGGTCGCCCCACCACACAGTCACTTCGCAAATCGCTGGCCTCTCCAGACCTAGAGCAGATTATAATAGACCACCGGAGGGCGCTTCAAGCGGCAGCGGAGTTGGCCACGAACATCTCCACGGAAGACCCCACATATCTTCACACCGGGAAGAAGATCCAAATGATTCCAGTGGCTCTGATGAGAACTCTGACACCTTGCCAACAGTCACGCCGCAGACAGCGGACACCCTAATTTGAAACTCCCGCAAGGCACTAACTTTGAGGATTGCAGAACCCACCCATACTTTGTGTCACTGTGCCCTGCTCTGCACCATGCGTTACTCTGGCACCATGTTTGTCCCAGTGCACAATGCCCCACTGGCGCACCATTCACTATACACCAGGGGCCCCCCGCTAGAGAGTCTCGTAGGCACGCACGTCCCCGCAAGGCAGCCCTCCCACCATTCATTTAGTTCTTTGGTACCAGGTAATACCAGTTTGGATGTGTTGCCCCTTGCAGCAGATCCCCTGTATTGGGTTTCCAACCTTGCAGAGTTCTTGTTTACCCTCCCCCTGCACCATGACCTTCCAACATTCCCAACACGACGGGCAGTGGCCCACACTCACAGCAGCTATCAGACAGTAGTTATTCGCTACAGAGGGGTGGCTCCGTAACCTCTAAGTTCCCTTATCCCAAGAGCTTGACCCGCCAACCGCCATGACTACAAAGACAGATCTCACATTTCTCACTCTAAACTCCAGGGGCATACATACAGCTAGGAAACACTATGCATATATTAAGCACCAGCAAGCGCAGGTCATTTTATTGCAAGAAATGCACCTTACCCAAGGGGAACTGAGTTGACTCCAGAAGAAATGGCGGGGCACTATTTGTGCCACGACCTATTCTGCATACGCATGGGGCGCTTTGATCTGGATCCGGCCGGGAGTCCCCTTTCTCGAAACCGACCGGAAGGTAGATCCTGAGGGGAGATATGCACTACTAGAGGGACTACTGGACGGACAGCCCATACTAATAGGCAGCACATACGCACCCAACACAGACTAAGCACCGTTCTGGGAGGCCCTGACTCAGAACCTGGTGCAATTCACGCCCTCCCATGGATCCTAGGTGGGGACTACAACTTCTCCCTAGACCTCACACTA
Source organism: Triturus cristatus (assembly GCF_964204655.1). NCBI lineage: Eukaryota > Metazoa > Chordata > Amphibia > Caudata > Salamandridae > Triturus > Triturus cristatus. Next base: position 22,572,660 of record NC_140584.1, read on the forward strand.
GACAGATCTCACCCACCCGCTAAAGACTCCCAGGCCTACGTACACACAGCCCGACTCCGAGCTTGGGCCACACAATGGTCATTAACGGATGTTTGGCGTCATGCACATCCAACAACTAAGCTCTACTCCTTCCACTCTATCCCTCATAACCTGCGAGTCTGCTTGGACCGCTTCATGTGCACACGGGCGATTCTTCCCTTGCTTAAACACTCTGACTACTTAGGCAGGGTAATATCGGACCACGACACCCATGTTGTAACCCCCCGATCCCCACGTGGCGACTCCCCAGAGACTGCCTCACAGACCCAAAGTTCCAACACGAACAAACGAACACTATCCAACCTTATTTTTTAGAAAACACGGGCACCACACAATCCAGAACACTTGAATGGGACTCCTTCAAAGTGGTCTTAAGGGGTGCATGTATTCGGCAAATCACAGGGGTGCGGCAAACACTGGAAAGAGCGGTGCAGACCGCCGAGCAGCAAGTAGCGTGTCTGTCTAAAGCAGCGGCCCAGCAAGAGGTCCCTTCTGTGCAAATAGCAGAAGCCAAAACGAAATATGCGGAAGCATGCTCAGACCTGTGGAGATATAACTTTTGCGCATACGCTACTAGAGCCCATCATGAAGGGAACCGTGCCTGCACCTTACTGGCCTGGCTTGCTAAACAAGACACACAGACACAACCGATCGCTAGCATCAGATACGCCACCAGCGAGATTCTGTCCACTCGAACAGACATATTATCAGCCTTTCACGACTATTACGCCACGCTATACAGGGAACCAACCCAGGATAGTGGGGAACATATTCGCATCATGTTAGACACCGACACCATAACGCGGATAACAGATGAAGAACGGGAGTCCCTAGACGAACCGCTTACGGCGGCACAGATCAAACACGCCATTCACCACCTAGCCAAAAACAAGGCCCCCGGTCATGATGGCTTCCCCATTGAAATGTACGTCACTTTCTCCCGACAACTAGCCCCACAGCTCAATACAGTCTTTCAAGCGGCACTGGAGAGGGGGTTGCTTCCCCAGTCTATGTGGGAGTCCATTTATCAAACAGGCAATGCAGCACACCACAAAAGTCGCATACACCCCACAAGCCAATCTTATTTCCGGGTGTAGTCCGTTAATTGTAAATGTTGTTCAAAGCACAAAATCAATATCCGTTTTTGATATCACTGGATATATAGTATTTATTCGGTAGTAATCATATCGGTGTCCAAATTTTCACAGCGCAGCCGACGCGCGTTTCGCCCAACGGGCTTTCTCAAGGCTGCATATGTACAAAAGAAAAGAAAAACATGGTATCTAATCACCTGTACAAACAGATATATCACCAATATTGTCAACTGTACTATGTGTACACAACAAAGTCATTAAGTTAAAAATGCAAACCTAATCAAAAATCTATCATATAATTTAATACAATCAAAAACAGAGCTCCAGGGGAAAGTACCCTCAGAAACAGAGTGCTCCCCTAGAGTGGGCGATTTATAGAGAGATACGTCCCGAAAGGTTCCCCAGATAGACAGAACGTGCATGTAAAAAACACCAATGGGTAACTGAATCCTGTCTCTTTAAGTTACCCAATTCAATCATGTGCATATCACCAATGTAAATATGAGTGTTAATGGGGGTGCCCATGTGGGATATTAAATCAGCCAAAAAATGGGGGACATGCTCGTAAGGTGCTCGAAGTAAATATCTACGAGGTGATGTGGTCTCACCTTAAACAATTCAACGTCTCGTTCGAAAATAGTAAGTAAAGTTTGTGAAGTCTGTAAGGAAAAATACCGAACCAGATCAACGCACTGATAATAGACTGTCACGATATCTGACACACCGTTTATCAAAACGTTAGGTATTGCTTACCTAATCTTGACAGAATCGTCCCGTGTAATATTTAAAAATTGCCTTAGATAGGACACTGTCGGCGTTTAGTGCAATTGTAATATTGTTGGAGCAATCAGAAGGACCAGGATCCGTCCCCTCTGAAACAAGTATATTTCACAAATAAGTAATCACTGCCAAGTTCCATACATGTCATTACCGCAACGAATCAATTGCGCGCGTGTAAGTCTTGGATTTGGTATTCAAACCCAGAAATTAGCGTTATGTCAACACGTTACTGTGACGTCTACAATGTAAATTCATTCGTACATATTCATATTGATTCACATCCTTTGATTAGCATTATGTGCATCTAAAACGGCCTTTTTGTCAAAATATAACACGGTATCGTTCCTATAAACCCAGCGTCTATAGTATCACATGTTAGTTCCCAACAATATCATCTTGCCCGGATATATGCAAAAACAATCTATCCGTCGCCATTGCGGTGGCCAAAGTCGCGCTAAAATAGCTCGCTTTTATACAAAACTCGTCACCACAACAGCCCCATGTAACACTCACCATTACTACTGTCACTCGTACTCTCACAGTGTATGGGCGTTTGGAATCCGTGTGCCTCCCGCCATTGTCGGAAATAAACGCGGAGCGTGAGGTCATGGAAATGAAAAGTGGACTACAGAATTAGGTAGTCGAAATTCACTATCATAGACTGGCGGCCATATTGGAATGATCCAATATGTATGTTAAAAATAAGTATGTCGTGTATCTAGGCATGTCACACCTCTCCTAATAGAAAAGTAATAGTAAATTGTCATAAATCGACTGTTTCTCACCGAAACAAAACAAAATTTTGTATCCCCAGTGATGTTAGGTAGACTAGAAGTCCTAATGTTAAGTGATGAACATTAATAAAATAGCAATAGACAGGACAGATAGCAGCAGGTCATATGGAATAAGAATCCTGGAGCCACAACATATGTCAAAAATGCTATTCTGTAACGCATGAAGTCCAAGTGAACTTTTGTTGCATCATTAGTACATGTTAAATTCAAAAACATTAATAATTGGGAGCAGCATCAGTCGAATAATTTCCCAGAACAGACAATCATAGTTATCTCACATTGTACATCAAACATTGACTTATAAAAATTCAAACAGCTCCTTATCAATGTTAATCCCGTGTTCCACTGCTCTCAGGGAGATGATCCATTTACATTCATTCTGTCTTAAGACACTCACTCTATTGCCACCTCTCTGATGTGGCAGTATAACCTCAAGGCCATGAAACGTTATCCTAATCAGTTCTGTGTGATTATGCAAGGTATTAAAATGTGAGGCCAACGGATACTGGGTATTATTATTTCTGATGGCCCTTATGTGCTCTTGTATCCGTTCCTTAAGTGGTCTGATCGTACTGCCCACATAAATTTTCCCACATATACAGATAATGCAGTAAATTACAAATTTAGTATTGCAATTGATAAACCCATTGACTGTATGGGTTTTTTCAGAATTGTATTTGAAAGTGGTGGTCCTGTTCAGCGCAAAGGGGCAGACATTACAAGTCCCACATTTGAAAAACCCCTTTGGTTTAACCGGTAGCCATGTCGTTTGGTCAATTTTTCGGATAAAACTAGGGCATAAGGTTTGTCTCAGAGTATTGCCCCTGGCAAAAGTGATATTAGGTCTGGATCCCACCGCCTCTAAAATCTTTTCATCATCTGTCAATAAATGCCAGTGTCTTTTCAGAATTTTAAATATTTCAGGACTGGCATTTGAGTACGGTGTGATGAACCTAATAGTTCTTGTGTCACATGGCCTTTTGTTAGTTTTGGTGCGGCCCTTCAGCAAATCTGTTCTTGTCATGCTATTTACACTATTTCGTGCCTTACGGATATCCGATACTTTATATCCTCTTGCCAAAAATCGTTGTTCAACTGTGTTTAGTTCCTGCTCCAATGTTTGTGTATCGCTGCAATTTCTTTTTGTGCGGATCATCTCCCCCAAAGGGATTGCTTTAATTTGTGATGGTGGGTGTGCGCTAGTGGCATGCAGGACTGCGTTGCATGCCGTATCCTTTCTGTATGGACGTGATATTAGTTTATTCTTATCAACTATGATTGTGATGTCTAGAAAATTAATCTGTGTGGTGCTTTCTGTTTTGGTGAAAGTTAAGTTAAACGGATTATTGTTTAGATACTCAAAAAATTCATCTAACATTGTTTTTGTGCCTGACCAAAACATGAGTATGTCGTCTATATAACGGCCTAAGAAAAGGACATTATCCGTTAATCGACTGGGGCCCTTCTTCCAGATATGATTGAGCTCAAAGTAGCCCATATAGAGATTGGCAAATGAGGGCGAAAATTTTGCCCCCATTGCCACACCTCTAATTTGTCGATACCAAACATCATTGTGAATAAAAATGTTGTTTTTCAACACCAATTCTGTTAATTCCATTAACATCACCGTGTGTTCCAGGTATTGTATGGACCTAGATTCCAAAAAATATTGTGGGAGTCCATATTGGTAATGTACTGCCCCATCACTCTCCTGACCACGGATTGTAAAATCCTAGGGAGGATACTTGCGGACAGAATCACGAAAGTCCTCCCTCGTCTAATACACCCCGACCAGAACGGTTTCGAGCCCGGGAGGAGTACCTCCCAAAACCTACGCCGGCTGTTCCAGATCCAGGATGAGATGCGGTGCAGGTTCCCACGTGCGGCGTGCCTTGTACTGGATCTCGAGAAAGCCTTCGATACGCTTGCATGGCAGTATTTATTTGAGGTTTTACAGAGGGTAGGGCTGGGCCCCAATTTATAGCGTACACTCGACTACTGTACACCGGGCTCACTACGCGGGTTAGAATAGGCTGGCACATTTCATCTCCCATATCGGTCATGCATGGAATGCACCAGGGCTGCCCCCTATCCCCTCTCATATTCGCTATAGCCATGGAACCACTGGCGATACGGCTACAGGAGGTGGGCGAACTTCGGGGTATACCGTTGGAAGGCCGCACGCATAGTGTGTCCCTGTACGCGGATGACCTCCTCATCTATGTCAGGGACATAATGGCAGACCTCACCACCCTTTTGACCACGCTCACTGATTTCGAAAAAGCGGCAGGGTTGAAGGTGAATTGGGCCAAATCCTCTATTTACCCCCTACATCCGGACACACCTCACTGGGAGGTTGGAATAGGAGACGCTACGCTAACCTGGACAGGGGACGCCCCAAGATACCTAGGCATTAGACTTTATCACACACCACAAGACCTTCTGGAGGGCAACCACTACCGGACCCTCAGAGGGATAAAAATCCAAGTGAACTTCTGGCGAACACTACCCCTGGCCCCCATAGGAAGGGTAGCCCTCTCCAAAATGATCATGGTACCCCAGCTCCTCTACTACTTCGCCAATGTTCCGGTTATTCCCCCGCGCCCCTTCTTTCAGGAACTAGACTTGTTACTAACCTCGTTGATATGGGGGACAGGTTGCCGAAAGTAGCCTTATCAAGGCTGCAGATGCCACGAGATGGAGGAGGGCTGGGAGCTCCGTCCTTCGAGGCCTACTTCCTCGCAGCCCAGCTGCAATGGCCGTCGCGCTGGACAGCAGGCCGACCTATGGGAAGCGGAAACCCGGGCAGGACCCGTATCGGATCCAGAACTGACGCGGATGCTCCTCCCGGGGACCCAACCCGACACAATCCATATTAGTCAAAGTGGCCAGATCCTGCGTCCTCCGCATCCACCGCCTGTCCAGGATGAAGCCCCTGTTCTCCCCATTATTGCCGCTAGCAGGCATCCCCAAGGGACATGGGCACTACACCGCAAGGGAACTGCAAGTGTGGATGGACCACGGCTCACCGAGAAAGAAACCCTATTCACTGATGGGCTTCTAACGTCGTTCGCGGAATTGACGGAAGAGAGTGGGCTGCCGGCAGGCCAATTCCTACTCCACAGACAGCTGGTGGCTGACTACAGAAAGACGTGGAATCTCGCATACGGAGAACCCGTGACACACCCGGTATAACACACACTCCTACACATGGGGACAGGGAGACACCTTGTTACGTGGATATATAAACCCATCATGGAACTTATACGCACACCACTGACACAACTCCGACTCCACTGGGAAGATGAGTTTGATCGAGCGCTCCATGACAAGGAGTGGCTCACCGCCCTAGAACACCACAAAAAAGTGTCCCGCAACCAAAGGTTCAAAAACATTAAATTCAACATACTACATGGCGCTTACCTCACGCCAGCGCGGCTTAAGCGTTTTTTCCCGGCAACACAATTTGACTGCCCCCGCTGCCACACACCTGATGCCCCATTTGTCCACATGTTTTGGACCTGTCTCACAATACAAGCCTTTTGGGCAACAGTACATTCGACACTACAGTCGGTCACGGGCCGGGTGGGACTCGCCACATGGGAGACAAGCGCCCTGGGCATTTTTAAGCGACACAAACAACGAAGAGTAGAAACCAAATTTGCAGTGCTTGCCCTTCTCCTCGCAAAACGAAGCATAGCTATGCACTGGCGCTCACCAAGCGGTCCCCCAATCAACGCATGGTGGGGAGCGGTCAAGAAATGGGGTGCGGACGAAGAAGATATCACCAGGCAGGAGGAGGCACGCGGCATGCGACGAAACCCCATATCGATGGGGTGGTCAATGCTCCTCCATGACTTTGTGCACGCACAGGCCACCCTCGGGGAGATTCCCCGAGCCACCCAAACAGAGCCAGACCCTAGCGTACCCCTACCCACACAGGCTGCCCTTGAAGTGAGCCACCCCTCTGACAACCCTCAGTAGACTGTCCGACTGGCGCTGACAAGAAGCTGCCGCCTATTGATAGTGGACCTAAGGGGAGCTATGCCCCCCTTTTCCCCCGCCCCCAACCCCATAAGTTATATATCCCCAGTTTGGTTACAGCCACGGATCGCCCCATTACATTGTCACACATAGACAACATAGGTCTAACACCTGCTATCGGGGAATGATAGGTTCTTTCCTTTCACCTTATGGACACCCCCATACAGGCTTACACCTCAACCTGCTATACACGCGCAAGGCGGCACGCCCGCCATCCACCAATAGACATGCAGGTACTCATTATGAATCTCTCAATGATGAATGTAACGCCATGATTAACATCACTGCTTGCTGTATAACCTGTATGATAACTGAAAAATCCAATAAAAAGGTTTACCCCAAAAAAACCTTGATCATTCAACATCAAATAACTCCCATTCGAGAGCAGTTTGAAAACCAGATGAATCACGGCAACTGGGGACCCTTTTAATTTGCACATTAAATTTGCAACTGAAGCATCATATGCTCCTTGAAGCATAATATCTTGACAAATTAGAGACCTACTTGAAGAACTCTCACAGTCTGACAAAGACGAGAGTGTCTCGAATTTCACCTCACAATGCAGCTCAAACCTTCACCCGCCAACTAAACGTCTAAACGTACTTAATAGCTGCATTGATGATTCCACTGAGGCCACGCGGGTCGGAATTGTATGGGCTAAAAAGAAGGCACTTGATCAGAAACAGGCAGCCATTACCAAGCCACCCAGAACCGGTAATAAAATACTGCAATTGCACAACTGACCCTTACCTCTTTGGTGGCATCAGTTCAGGTTCTGACAGACTTTGTCAAGGCTTCCTTCAGTGCTCTTACTGATAGACTTAAGACTATTGAATGTACTGTACTAACCTGTGTAGATCTACTGGGGACGATCAAGACATATTCTGGCAGTCATTCCTCAAAAGGGAATGCTACGGGAGCGCTGCAATGTAACACTAATAATATTGGTCTAAGTTATTGACACTCTGTTATTCTCCCATCACAGCTGACTGCCTTAGGGAATACTGATCCATCTAATTGACTTTTGGCAAGCTCAGCGTCTCAGACCCAACAAGCACCTGTCTTAGTAGTAAATAATTCTCAAACATTGAGACCTTCATCTCCCTCCCCTATTTACAAACATTGTAGGGGAATCGCCCCCAATAATATTTTGTCCAAATCTGATCGACTAGACCTCCCCCCAGCTGCTACCCCCTACTTTAAAACATACCACTCTCCAGCATCTACTTTGAGATTTGGTAGGCCTAAAGGTGGTCTTTGGATTTATGTTGCCAATGAACTGGTTTCCTCCAATGTAGCTGCTAAGCGTACTAATTCATTTTATCAAATTGTCTCCATAAAACTCTCAGGGTCATCTTTGCTGGTTTTAGTACATTTCTTTAATAAAGCCTGAGATTTAGAAATATTAAATGTTTTATGTCAACTGGACCTTTACTTGGAATCTCTCATTTCTAAGGAGCCTAGAGAGAAAATTCATATATGGGGAGGGGAGATTTTAACATCCAACAATGCCAGCTACCATCGAATAAAGTCTGTAGCATGTTTAACCCACAAATGATGACACCACCTATTTTATACACACAGAGTATGGAGAGAAACTCAATGAGTTCTTTTCTAAATACGTTTTGGGCTTTAGCAATGAGTTTGGACACAGCCCAGTTGACGTAACCTGTACATTTAATGGCAGTGTGGGTAATAGCATTATTGAATACCTACTGTTCCCAAACCGCTATTCTGCCTTAGTCAATAAAGTTACTCTACATGACTTTGCAATGAGTGACCACTTACCTCTGAGCTGGACACTAATCTTGTTAAAAATCAAGGGGTCTGCCACCACACCTCATCAGTTGAGAGTATTGAACTCTCTTGTTTCAATGGTATCACTCTGCAATGGTCTATGGTTGATCCGACTAAACTTTTAGAACAACTAATCCTACACCAGAGAAGGGCTTTTGACACTTGCCTAGAGGAGGCAGCAGTGGCTACTACTGTCAAAGAAGCATTCAATCTAATCACCAAGGAAATTAAAGAAGGGCTAACCTCCCATCAGAAGAGAGGAGCTGTAAAGACTAAGGGCTGATTTGATCACGCTTGTACACAGGCTCATAAAAACTTGAAACAGACCTTAAACATTCTACCTAGGAACATCACTGAAGTACAAAACTATAGACAGGTGTACAGGCCTGCCCTAAAACATTGTAAAAAAGGTTTGAAAGAGGAGCCCGGGGAAAAATTGCACAAAGCTTGTCGAAACAACGATAACACCATTTTGCCATGTTATAAACTCTCCTATCTTTAGTGATAACAACAAGCCCAGAGTTGAGCTTGCAGTTACTGAAGAAGACTGGCCAGCCTATTATTCTAATTTATATGCCAGTTCAACTGAGTGCGGTAGGAACTACCCCACACTAGAGCCTGTATTTGACTCCTCTTCGTCCACTTCCCCTCACCTCCAGTTTGACCTCAACTTCCCCTGGATGAGGTCAACTTGGCTCTAAGGCCTGGTAAAGGAGGTAAACGACCAGGCCCAGAGGGCATCCCAATTTATATTTTTAGGGCTAATATTGATCTCTGGGGCCCCCTCCTGACCTTTGTCCTTAGATCGTGGCAGAGTGCTGGATTCCCAAATCCCTCGTCCGAGTCCCATAGTGTGCCAAAATTTAAGGAAGGTGACTGAAATTGTCCCATCCATTACAGACCCATCTCCCTGTTAGACTCACTACTTAAAATGATTGGTCGCATGCTTTTATATAGAATACAGGATGGGCTGATCATAATAACATAATTTCAGACTTACAATATAGATTTTGGCCTGGGATTGGGACAACGGAGCAGGCTATTAATTTGAACCTGCTGATAGGCAAATAGATACACACTAAGCGTGGTAACTTGTTTATGGCTTTTGTCGATCTATCCTCTGCCTTCAACTGTGTAGTTCATGCTAAATTCTAGGCTGTCATGTTTTCAATGGGAGTAGATATCACCATAGTCAACTTTCTTAGATACCTATATTCAACTAGCACTGCAAGAACCCGCTATGTTCTGAGAGGTGAATGTACTTGATCTTTCAGTATCCAAAAAGGAGACCAAAAAGGAGATCAACAAGGGTGCGTACTCACTCCTTTTCTGTTTAATTTGTATAATAACAGCTTGGGTAGCACTCTTGCTAATTAATCCTCTGATTTGCTGCAAGCTGGGCACCGGCCCATACCGTTCCTGCTTTATGCAGATGATGCGGTGCTCATGGCTCGCACCCCGCTGGCCTGCAGCGCCTTCTTAGTGAATTTGTACACTACATGCAGAATTTGGGGTTACAAATTAATACAAGCAATTTCTTTGTTATAAAAGCAGGCCACAGAACAACAAAATGCTGTTACATTCAAATTGCGAAAGCCATTATACCGCAAACACCCTCTTTCTCATACCTAGGGATCGTATTTGACTGTGATGGGAATCAGAGAAGTGCTGCAAATTCTAGAAGACTCCAAATTGTTAAATCAATTATAACATAACATGTGTATTTGTAAAGCACACGTTCACCCATAGGTATCTTGGCACTGAATAACAGATGTTTGTTGTTACCCAACTCAATGGTACTCATTTCGATTTGAACCTGTGACCATGAGGTCGAACACTGGCCCCTGCAGTGGAGGGATTAGTCTACTGAGCCACCAGACCCGGCAATGGCACTATCCAATTTTTCAAGGACATTGGGTAATAAACATCCAAAAGAAACGTTGACCATTTACAATGCCAAATGTCGATCTATTGTGATTTATGGTTCTGAGTTGTGGAGATAAGTAAATGTGGAGACTCTACAGCTGCCTTTTTTTAAAAAAAAATCTTCTTGTGCTTCCTAACAGCTGTTCCAATTTTGTATGCCATTCTGACCTGGGTGCATCATACTTAGCAGATTTGATAAAGGTTCAACCAGTTTTGCTTTGGCACAAAATGTGGTCATCTGATTATATGGAACTCAATCGTGCCGTTGCAAAGGATTGTTGTGGTTCGGAGTACGCTCTAAAAATTCCATAGCTTCAATTCATTAAGCAATTTATGTCTGATATTGGCCACCCCGAAAACTATGACCATCCAGAAACCTTGAGAAACATCACGAGGAAATCGCTAAAGCTGGAATGTTCAACTTTACTTGAGGAACTCAAGCTGTCCGCTGAATTGGTTAAGCCTACTGTTTTTCCTAACCTAATGATTTTGACTACCTTTTCTATGGAACCCTACCTAGTTAACATTCTTAATGCCCAGCACAGATTTGTGTTGACATGCTTTAGGCTTCATATTTTTCACTGATTTACAAACTTTCACAATACCAATAACTGGTCATGTGAACTAATGCATTACCCCTGTGACAAAATGTCAAAACAATCGAGCATGTATATATTTTGTTTTTGTAAATTGTATGCAGATTTGATCAATTCTTTTATCAAGCCATTAATGAAATCTCTAAATTTTAAGCAATGTAGACTGGCTTTTTTGCACTTACAATTGCTTCCAAATCTTTATCCATGTGTGGTTTTAGCATGATTTTTTTCGGTGGTCACCTTTCGAAGGAAGTCGTTATCGGGTGAGCAGTTTATTGTTGCATTATCTTAAATTGTATATGTATTTTTTATCTCATGGTCTTTTAATCAATTTTTATACATTTTACTGTATTGTACTTTATTATGTATGCTTTTATGATACACTATGTGAATCGAATAAAGTTTATTATAGAAAGAAGAAACGTGTGCTGAACCCAGACCCTTGTGTGCAGCTAGAATTAAACCAAATCTGCGATCCATGTTTGGTATTACTCCATCCCCCATTCCTGGAAATGGAGCATACAGAATATTTTGTGCATCTAACTTGTAGAAGTACTTGAGTCGAAATCCTTTTGACAAGGCTGAGCTGTTATTAGGCATAGCGTTAACAGCTAACATTATCTGTACGTCTATCCTTGTGCTAGAAGGAGTGGTTGCAGCAATGGCAGCAGTTCTCACGGTTGCCTTGGTGTCTTCATCAGCAGGTGAATTCCCTCCAACGTGCAACCCAACACACTGATGACTCAATGAATGAATTCCATGAGCCAGTAACAAGCCTTTTTTCAGCTCTGCCACTTGTTCCCACACAACCTGTGTTTTATTGTGCAACCTTTGGAATCTCTAGACCCATTCTGGCCCCAGTGGTGAAGATATTCATTGTATAACTGAACACAGTAAAATGAATCGCACACAAGAAAGTGTGGGGAATTCCAGGTCCATATTTTTTGGTGCCAGTATCAGTGCTTTTAGTTCTGCCCGCTGTGCCGTGCAATCTCCTAGAGACTGCGTCTGATTATTTCTAGGATGGAACATGCCGTCCCACATACGTCCCTTTACAATAGCACATGCGGCGCTGTGCTGCTGTTTACTTACTCCAGCTGGCGGGGCAGATCCGTCAGTGTAAATGATGTATTCATACTGATCTTGAGGCATTATTTAATGTGGGAGAGGATATTCCTGTTCATACTGCAGAAATGCTTGTGTTTTTAATGTGGAATCAAATTTGAGTCTACATCTGTTGCAGTGAGAGAATTAGCCCAGTATATCCATCACGAATGCAGTGCTTTTGCATTTGGAACGCTTGCTTTTGTAACAGCCACTAAGGTCGGTCCTGGGGTCTCAACAATTATGCATTTCCCCTGAGCTAGTGCTCTTTCTCTCACTACACCTGTCTGTACTGCTGTCAGTATTTCTTCAGTTGATGCAAAACACATTTCAGCGTTTGTGTATAAATGAGATTTTTTGCAATGGGTACTGTTTCGCCTTCACTAAAGGTGACATAAGTGTACCCGGATTGACGTGTGATTACATGGATCACCAAATTCATGATGTTTACATGTGTGTGTAAGTGTTTGAAAGCTATTGTGTCAGCTTTTAGGGAACTTAATATTTCGTTGTGTTCCTGTGTCCAATGTCAAACTGAAAAATCAGGTCTACTTAAATCGTAGAAAGGATTTACTTTATCTGCGTAATCCAAAATGTATGTTCTGCCAAAATTTAGGAATCTGAAAATGGACTTTAGATTTTTTAGAGTCTGTAAAGGTTGGAGCAGCACACATTTTTCGAAATAAATAACTGCTAGGCTTGTTCCTTCACTTGAGAGCTCATATCCTAAAAATAGGACACTGAGGTAGGCAATATTTTGATATTTTAAAGTTACATTTGTAGCCCTCAGAGGCAAATCCCAGTATTGTGTTGTTCACCCTGTTCACATGATCCAATAATTCATTGTCCGTCAGATAAATATCATCTACATAGGACAATGCCTCCTCATCAAAATTTTGAAGTAACCCTGATACTGTTGCTGAAAACTACCCGGGAATACTCTTATACCCTTGGGGCCGTCTACATAATTGCCGTTGAGAGCCGTGGGCCTAAAATGCTGTCAAATATCTGCTCCGAGGCACTATATTTTAGTAAAGGAATCCATTTGAGATATCTAGTGTTGTTTTGTATTTCTTCCGGACAATGTTATTTATTAATACGACACTGTGCGCATTTTGTCCTGAAATTGTTTTCGTGCATGTGTTCAAATGTCGGTAGTCTAAAACTAGATGGTGTCTAGCATTGTCAGAGCCCATTCCCCGTTCAGTAGTTGAGTCTTCAGCACCCTGGGTTTTTCATATTTTAAGGCAGGCGACTTTCTTCATTTTGAATTGAGGTTGACTTTTTGGTTTATCTTCTTTTTTGAGAATGTAGTCTGAAGTACGATGTGTGTCTCTTGGCCAGACTCGAGCTTCGAGTTTTTGTATGAACCCTGAAATGAACCAGAGGAAAGTGTACAAGTATCCTGATACCTGTTTTTTTTAATATTATCTCCATTTCTATGGTTATATTTCCTGTCAGGTAGCTCCTGCTGAGGAGACCCACCCTGTGATTGTGATGCATTCTGCTTTTTTTGAATTGTTTATTATCCCATTTCTTTTTCGAAGAATTGGGTGCTTGCTTCGAGTTGTCCTTTTCAGGTTTACCCGATAATTGTGGTTTCACAGGTCTATACCCCGAATTATCTCTTGCCAGTGAAGCATAGGTATCTTTTTGGTAATTCTCGCTTCTGTTGTGCAGGAGTGCATTTCCTCAGGCGTTGGCTTGTAGCCACTGCTGCTACCTCTCCTTTTATGTTGGCTAACATAATTGTCGATACCTAGGCAAAACTGCCAATCAATTTCATCCCTAAGTACAAGGCAGATTCCGCCCCCTAGTCATTCTGTATTTGTTTCAGTACTTCTGGTATGACTGCTATTGAGGGTGTACCATGCGGTCTGGTATAAATGGCAGCAAAAACTGTACCCCATGTGGTACAATCCTCCATCGGGGGAGCTATTCCCATTGGCAAGAAAATAGTTAGTATTCTATGTTTTTCTTGTAGGCTTAGGTGTGGAAACACTGACTCAAGCTGTGCTATTTTCTGTGCTATCTAAAATTGCATTTGCTCATGTTTAGTGAGCATTCTTCCCATAATCACGTTCAATGTTTGTTGGGTGATTTTAGTTGTGGTCCCTTGTATTTGACCTTCTAGAGTGACCTTGTGGGTTGAAGTGTAAGTGTATTCATAACTAACTGTGTAATGTTTCTGTATGGCTTTATTATTTCTTTGTGAGGTGGATGTAAGTCTGTTGCAGGCAATGTGTCAATTTCTGGATGTGGTTTGTAAGCAGCTAGGATTGGCCAAGTCGCTCCGTCTCTACTGAGCAGACCAAATCTCACTTTTTCTATGGTATGTAGGAGGGCGCCTTTAAACCAATTTATATGCTCTTGGTAAGTGTGCAGGACTTTTATGTCCTCGTATGGAGAATTTTCTTCAGGTGTTTCATCTGGAGTATAGGTATGTTAGGAATGTGTGCGTGCATCTGCAGGTGGGAACTTAACCCAAGAATAGAACACCTCTGTCCTGAATGCCTCGTGTGCCCCAATCATGAAGGTAGCGGTCCCACCGATTGCTGGGTGTGCCATGTGCAGTCGCATCGTAGTAAGGTATGTGGAACCGCCGAACCATGGTCGGGCGGTTCCCATACCGATACGGTGGTGTCCGCCCGATATCGTAATAAGGCCTTTGTGTTATTGGTGTATATATATATATATATATATATATATACACATATTAGAAAAACCCCTTGACTCTCCAAACCTCCTTCTGGCGAGAAGAGAGACACACGAACACCAGGGAGATATGGCAATGTTCTTTATTCCTCACAAAAACCTCAGTTATATATATATGTATATATATATATATATGTTCTGCTCAAATTACCCATAGGGCAGGAATGCACTCGGACTTTCGACGTACACAAACAGGCTTTATTGGTCAAAATGATACCCTTGGACAGACGGCTTTCACAGCTGCTCATTCCAGTAGATTGCGCTGACGCGTTTCGAAGCTTCATACTTCTTTCTCAAAGGCTCGACTTGTGTGTGTAGCTTGACACACCCTTCTTTTAAACAATATCACGCCCTTGAATAGGCAAAGCATTCTGGTTTTGGTAGTGTCTGTCGCAATTTGAACCCTGGATGGGTGCACTCATTGCCTCTGCTGTTATTGGCAAAAATAAAACCCCTCTGATGGGCTTCCGTGCAAGGGTCCATTTAAAATCCAGCGTCGATGTCCCACTGCTAGGCAAGGAAATCCAATGCCTTGTGGCACCCAGTTATCTCAGGTTGGTGCGTATCCTCATGGCAAGGGCGGCCGCGTATAACATGTTCTGCTCAAATTACCCATAGGGCAGGAATGCACTCGGACTTTCGACGTACACAAACAGGCTTTATTGGTCAAAATGATACCCTTGGACAGACGGCTATCACAGCTGCTCATTCCAGTGGATTGCGCTGACGCATTTTGAAGCTTCATGCTTCTTTCTCAAAGGCTCGACTTGTGTGCGTAGCTTGTCACACCCTTCTTTTAAACAATACTATGCCCATGAATAGGCAAAGCATTCTGGTTTTGGTAGTGTGTGTCGCAATTTGAACCCGGGATGGGTGCACTCATTGTCTCTGCTGTTACTGGCAGAAATAAAAGCCCGAACTACCAAGCGATGTCTTCCCTGGACCGGAAACAAGCATCCTGGGACCGGTTTCTGGCTAATCAGCCGTCATCAGCCAGGCTAGCTTGAATCCAGTGGCAAAGTGAGCAAGGGACCCACATCTGGGCATTTACCCCAGATCTCTTAAATGCTTTGATTTGTTCTGCATTCCGTCCATGAATTGTGTGTCTTTTGCTTTTTCGCCCTAAGTGCGCCAGGTATGCCCAGACGTGGGCCCTGGGCTCACTGTGCCACTGGAATCAAGCTATCCTGGCTGAAGAGGGGTGAAACCCTGAAACTGGTCCTAGGATGCTTGTTTCCGGTCCAGGGAGGACCTGGCTTGGCAGTTCAGGCTGGACTGTTCCCATAAGGCACAGGGTCAAGACTGATTTGCATGTGACCAGGTCTAAACTGGGGTGGCAAGGTGAGCAAAAGAATGATGGATTTAACCCAGATCTCTTGACTGGGGGTGAATGTTTTGATATGTTCTGCATTCCGTCCATCAATTGTGTGTCTTTTGCTTTCTCGCCTGAAAGATGAAGAAAGGCGCAGAAAGAAGAAAGAGAAGTGCAGAAAGAGAGAACAGAAGTCCAGAAAGAGAAAGAAAGGTGCAGAAAGAACCAAGAGATGTGCAGAAAGAACCAACAGAGGTGCAGAAAGAGGCCTACTTTGACTGTATCTTACAACAGACTCATACAAAGTACCCTAATCACTAATCCTTCTTCGAAGATGTCTTAAACCTCACTTTTCTCTTGAAGGTTCACTATTAATCGACTGCTCGGAATGTTAGGCCTACCAAATATAAAACAGCAATCCTAAACATATCACTGTTTTAAGTCTGACCAAGTTTGTGAAGGCTTTTACCTAGTGACATGTTAAATTAAAATAAACATACAAACACTTGAATACCTGTGTTTCAAACAGCATACTCTGTAAATTTGTGTAAAAGGTGTATTCATTTCTTTCTTCTCACAATACAGGGCACATGGGTTTTCAATAGTTTGATTGAGGGGCTCTATAACACATAAATACATAAGACATGTCTGCCTGTGCAACCGAATGACAGAGCAGAACTGAGAAGATTTGATCACCTATAGTAGAAGTTACCCACTTTTTAAGGTACCATCTGCAGATGCATAACACATTTAAGAATACATATACAAGTAGACATATACCTCAGTCACAAGAGCATGCAGACGTTTAAACTTGACAGCTTACACTTCCCATTTGAGTACAGAAAGAGGCAAGAGAAGTACAGAAACAGGCAAAAGAGGTGCAGAAAGAAGCAAGAGCAATGCAGAAAGAACCAACAGAGGTGCAGAAGGAGGCAAGAGGGGTATAGAAAGAGGCAAGAGGGGTGCCGAAATTTGCAAGAGAGGTGCAGAAAGAAACAACAGAGGTGCTGAAGGAGTCAAGAGAACTGCAGAAAGAGGGAAGAGAGTTGCAGAAACAGGCAAAAGGGATATAGAAACAGGGAATAGGTGGGCAGACTGCGGCAAGAGAGGTGCAGAAAGAGGGAAGAGGGGAGCAGAAATAGGCAAGAGGGATCCAGAAACTTGGAACAGAGGTACAGAAAGAAGCAAGAGCAGTGCAGAAAGAACCAACAGAGGTGTAAAAAGAGTCAAGAGGGGTGCAGAAAGGGGTAGGAGAGGTACACAAAGAGGCTAGAGGGGTACAGAAAGAGGCAGGAGGGGTGCAGAATGAAGGAAGAGAAGTACAGAAAGAAGCAACAGAGGAGCCGAAAGAGGCACACAGGGTGCAGAAAGAGGCAAAAGTGGTACAGAAAGAGGGAAGAGAGGTGTAGAAAGAGGCACGAGAGTTGCACATAGAGGGAAGAGGGGTGCAGAAAAAGGCAAGAGGGGTGCGGAAAAAGGCAAGAGGGGTGCAGAAAGAAGCAAGTGAGGTACAGAAAGAGGTAGGAAAGGTACAGAAAGAGGCAAGAGAGGTGCACAAACAGGCAAGAGAAGTACAGAAATTGGCAAGAGAATTGCTGAAAGAGGCAACAGTGGTGTAGAAAGAAGCAAGAGAAGTGCAGAAAGAGGGAAGTGAGGTGCAGAAAGAGGCAAGAGAGGTGCAGAAAGAGAGAAGACGAGTGCAGAAAGAGACAACAGGGGGCAGAAAGAAGCAAGACAGGTGCAGAAAGAAGCATGAGAAGTGCAGAAAGCAGCCACAAATGTGAAGGAGGCAAGACACTTGAAGAAACAGGCAAAAAAAGTACAGAAAGAGTGAACAGGGATACAGATAGAGGCAAGAGAGGTGCAGAAAGAGGTAAGACGGGTGCAGAAAGAGGCAAGACGGGTGCACAAACAGGCAAAAGAGGTACAGAAAGATGGAACAGGGGTACAGATAGAGGCAAGAAATGTGCAGAAAAAGGTAAGAGGGGTGTAGAAAGAGGCAAGACGGGTGCAGAAATGTGCAAGGGAGGTGCAGAAAGAAGCAAGAGCAGTGCAGAAAGAACCAACAGAGGTGCAGAAGGAGGCAAGAGGGGTACAGAAAGAGGCAAGAGGGGTGCCGAAATTTGCAAGAGAGGTGCAGAAAGAAACAACAGAGGTGCTGAAGGAGTCAAGAGAACTGCAGAAAGAGGGAAGAGAGTTGCAGAAACAGGCAAAAGGGATATAGAAACAGGGAATAGGTGGGCAGACTGCGGCAAGAGAGGTCCAGAAAGAGGGAAGAGGGGAGCAGAAATAGGCAAGAGGGATCCAGAAACTTGGAACAAAGGTACAGAAAGAAGCAAGAGCAGTGCAGAAAGAACCAATAGAGGTGTAAAAAGAGTCAAGAGTGGTGCGGAAAGGGGTAGGAGAGGTACACAAAGAGGCTAGAGGGGTACAGAAAGAGGCAGGAGGGGTGCAGAATGAAGGAATAGAAGTACGGAAAGAAGCAACAGAGGAGCCGAAAGAGGCACACAGGGTGCAGAAAGAGGCAAGAGTGGTACAGAAAGAGGGAAGAGAGGTGTAGAAAGAGGCAAGAGAGTTGCACATAGAGGGAAGAGGGGTGCAGAAAAAGGCAAGAGGGGTGCAGAAAAAGGCAAGAGGGGTGCAGAAAGAAGCAAGTGAGGTACAGAAAGAGGTAGGAAAGGTACAGAAAGAGGCAAGAGAGGTGAACAAACAGGCATGAGAAGTACAGAAATTGGCAAGAGAATTGCTGAAAGAGGCAACAGTGGTGTAGAAAGAAGTAAGAGAAGTGCAGAAAGAGGGAAGTGAGGTGCAGAAAGAAGCAAGACAGGTGCAGAAAGAAGCATGAGAAGTGCAGAAAGCAGCAACAAATGTGCAGAAGGAGGCAAGACACTTGAAGAAACAGGCAAAAGAGGTACAGAAAGAGTGAACAGGGATACAGATAGAGGCAAGAGAGGTGCAGAAAGAGGTAAGACGGGTGCAGAAAGAGGCAAGACGGGTGCACAAACAGGCAAAAGAGGTACAGAAAGATGGAACAGGGGTACAGATAGAGGCAAGAAATGTGCAGAAAAAGGTAAGAGGGGTGTAGAAAGAGGCAAGACGGGTGCAGAAATGTGCAAGGGAGGTGCAGAAAGATGCAAGAGCAGTGCAAAAGAACCAACAGAGGTGCAGAAAGAGGCAAGTGAGGTGCAGAAGGAGGCAAGAGAACTGCAGGAAGAGGCAAGAGAGTTGCAGAAATAGGCAAAAGGGGTGCAGAAAGAAGGAACAGGTGGGCAGACTGAGGCAAGAGAGGTACAGAAAGAAGGAAGCAGGGTGCAGAAAGAGGCAAGAGGGATGCAGAGATTTGGGACAGAGGTGCAGAAAGACGCAAGAGCAGTGCACAAAGAACCAACAGAGGTGCATAAAGAGGAATAGGGGTACAGAAAGAGGCAAGTGAAGTGCAGAATGAAATAAAAGAGGTTCAGAAAGAGGCAAGAGAACTGCAGAAAAAGGCAAGAGAGGTGCAGAATGAGGCAGGAGAGGTGCAAAAAGAGGCAAAAGGGGTACAGAAAGAGGCAAGAGAGGTGCAGGAAGAAGCAAGAGAAGTGCAGAAAGAAGCAACAGAGGTGCTGAAAGAGGCAAAGGGGTTCAGAAAGAGGTAAGAGAAGTGCAGAAAGAAGCAACAGAGGTGCAGAAAGAGTCAAGACAAGTGCAGAAGCAGGCAAGAAAGGTGCAGAACGAGGGAACAGGGGTGCAGAAAGAGGCAAGAGGGATACAGAAATTTGCAAGAGAGGTACAGAAAGAAGCAAGAGCAGTACAGAAAGAAGCAAGAGAAGTACAGAAAGAAGCAAGAGAGGTAGACAAAAAGGGAAGAGAGGTACAGAAATAGGCAAGAGGGATGCAGAACTTTGTAAAAGAGGTGCAGTGCAGAAAGAACCAACAGAGGTGCAAAAAGAGACTTATGACATATTACTCCACGCAGTACCATTTGCTTCTCTAGAATCTTAGGGTCCACCACTGGCATGCTTGCTGCAGGGAGTGGAGAGGTACGCTGTGTGGGCACATATCACATATGCACTGTGAAATGCTGGTCTGTCTTCATGTCCCTCTGACCCATGACATGAGCCTTGTAAACTATTGCAGAAGCCTGTCCTGCGGTACTGTCATTTGCTAAACATCTACATGCATTGTACCAAATAGCTCGGGGAAAAGATAGCATGACTTCACAAATGTTTAGATTTAGGTACAAAACAAGCAGGAGAATTAGAACAAACAAATATATATATATAATGAGAATGAAATAGGAACATATAGAAAAGGCAAGGGGGCGTGAGGAGGCTGACAGTTGGAGTGTTCGAAAAAAGGCAAGTACAGTTGAAAAACAGAAGATGCACACATAGAAAATGGGAAAAGAAGGGCAGAGGGGCGGGAGGGGAAAAGAGACAGAGTGGTCAACTGTCACAAAAGGCAGACAGAAAAAATTAAGATAGATAGAAAATGAGAAAAGACAGACAGAAACAAGGTAACCAGGGAAATACGCAGATAAAAAAACTTAAATCACAACAAAGAGACATTTACAGTGAGCTATGGCTAAAGCGGAGGCTGGCAGATTAAAATAAAGGCTCAAAAGGATAAACAAATATTCAGACGTACAGGTGCCAGCAAAGAGACACAAGAAGGCAGATAAAAGGCAGAGAAAAGCTAGCTGTGGAAAAAGTAAAAGCAAACAGAGAATGACACAAGGCAAGCAGACAGTTAAAGAAGGGATACACACAAGTAAACCAAGAGGGGAAAATGAAGAAAGGCAGCTAAAAAAGCTAAAAAATAAGTTTAACTAAGCAGACAAATGAATACAAAAATGACAAAAGACAGACTGAAAAGAAAAACAACCATTAAGCAAGAGGACAGAGAATGGGCAAATGGCACACAGACACAAAAGGGTAAAAAAGAAATTCGGAAAAAGACAAATGGAATGACAAGCGGATGGGAACATAGAAAGAAAATGGCAACCACACATTCGGGCAGCCATGCACAGCTTGAACATAGGAGAGTCAGGCAGACGGAGAAAAAACAAGAAAAGCGGATAGAAAATGTCGAAAAAACAAGCGCTACTGATGTACAGCGGATGATAAAAGGGGGAAGATAGATCGGTTGAAAGACTTAAAAAGCAGAAGACAGGCTTCTAGATAGAGGGGAGGGCAAATAGAAAAATACATAAACTGAAAAACATTTGCAGCTAGTGGATGGCAGAAGGACAGATACTAGCATAAAAGGGAAATGGAATGAAACCAGACTGAGATGATCACAGAAAGTCCGGTGGGAAGCGAATAACAAAAAACACTCTAAGAAATAAAGAAAAAGACAGACAGAAAGACATACAACCAAAAGCTAGAAGAAACACAAGTAAATTTTGCAAAGAATGAATAGTAGCTATAAGTGTTGAACTATGCTTAAAATGGCCACTGAGACTCTATTTTGTGTTGCCATGCTCTCGGCAACCTGGTGAAGGATTGCTTTCTATGTCCCTGTTAGAACTTGCTTAATCCTCCTCGCGGTTGAGCCGATTCCAGAAGCTGCTTGTGTACCTCGCCCCCCCCGGTTGTGCCAGAGACTTAGCCACATCCTGTCCACTGTTGGTAACTCAGCCTCTTACACCAACAGCTGTGCTCTGTGACCACGCCATCTGGGTGCTGAAGCAAGAGGCTGTGTACATTGTGCAATCAGAGACAGACGCTCTCTGGCCACGATTATGCCACCTGAGACTGATGAGGAACTTGTAAAGGGTGTGGCTAGTGCCATAATTATGTGTGCGCTGCGGAGTGAAGCAGCAGTCTCCGTAGAATTGTCTTTGTACCATTCTGGGACCATGTCCTTAGCTCGAGCTAATAAATTAAATTTACTTTCCTCCACAGCTAAGCTGTCCTCGTCTCTTTGGTAATGCATGAGTAATCAAGGTGAACCCGTAGATTCTAGGTGTCCCCTGCACCGCTGGCTTTGACCCTCCAGTAGGGAGGGGTCTCAAAAAGCCGGTTCTACAATTGGCTCCCAAATGTGGGGCGTCTTCGGTGGTCGTCATTGAGCCTGGTGGTCGTGAGGGGTCCGTGATTGAATTCCAAGGGAGGCGCGCCACTACATCGGCTGAAAATTGTCCTTTTGGGCCCGAGGTCTTCGATTGCGTGATTCCTCCCTCCTAGGGGCTATCTGACTGCTGTCCCGACTGACGCCCCAGTTCCGGTTCCTAATTTTTGGAGATCAAGACCTTTGTGACACTTGCCGTGCGAGGGAAGATTAACAGTCAGGTAAGAGTGGGAGTGACCCACTTCTTTGGTGAATTGTATTTGGTTTTGGGTATTGTTCGACTTTTGCAAAAGCCGAAGCCAAGGGGTAAGTACAGTCATATGCTGTAACTGTTCGATTGTACCCTTTGATGTTTGGAACCAGGATACGCGTCTAGAGATGCCTGGATTTAGTAAATTTCGGAAACGGTGTTGTTGTTGTTGTGCACAGGACACAGGACAGTGCATTGGAGGAATCTTGTCCGATTCCTCCCTTGGGGACCCCTAATCATGAAGTCTATGTTAAACATGGTATTGGCCCGATTGTGTTTTCCTCACTCTGGCACAAGTATACAAAGGGTAATGCTGAGTTACAATGGCCAATGCATGGTAGTTTTGAACGTCCTGTATTAGACAATCTGGAGGAGAAATTGTTTCAAAGAAAACTTAGACCTGCGATGTTTGATTCCTTTCGGGTTTGGCGCAAGGAGTCCAAGCAGAAGGAAATCAAACTCAAAAAGAGCGGAGCTAAAACAATGCGTATGAGTGTGATTCAGAAGGCCCAGAATCATGATGATCAGAAAATAGATGAGGATATAGTGATACATGATAGATTACATCGAATGCAGAAAGACGGATGTTACATTACCAAGAAGGTCCCGAAAAGGCCCGGGACAAGGAGGATGACCCTCTCATGTCCTCCATGTTGGACACCCCTCCACCTTATGCTCCCATCATGTATCCAGCCCTTGATCCCGCACAATTGGCCCTCGCTGCCGCTTCAGTTGTTGCCCCTGCCTATGCCCTGGTTCATCCGATTCCTCAGCCACTCGTTCTCAATGCCTTGACTGTTCAAGCCACTATACCGGGGCAGGTCCACCCTTCCCCTTCCATTGTTGCTCCTTCCACTGGTCCCATGCCTGTCCAAACCAATGTGCCTTTAACTCCTGTCGCAACTAATCCATTTCTTGTTGACAGTCATCCGACACCTTCCCCCAGTGCAGGGCTATTAGCAAATGCTTGGTCAGTGGTCTGTGATTATATCCCTTATGTAACTCCGCATAGACCACCCACTCCCAGATGACGTACTTTGCGCAGACAGATAGGTAATACACAGGAACAACTCGCTATGAGTCAACAGGCTTGTATGTGGATGGGAAATGGCACTATGTACACCGCTTAGGATATATGGATGACCATGAATCAGTGGACACGCATCCAACAGATTGACACTTTTTGTGATATGTGTGACATACTGACCCAAATGTGGGGAGATTTGGTAGAATCAGGTCCACCCCCAGATCTGTCTTACCTTTGCAATAAGGTTGCGAAGGGGACATTCAGGGCCTCGCACTATTCTGCGATCTGATCACGTTAGTAGCCTTTAGGGACTCTTTATCTGATGCCATGCTGAATAAGGGTTTTCCAAGGAGGGAGGTACAGCCTGTTTGGAGGGACCGCGTTGCTGGCGTGGGTGACCAGCCTGACATACCAGCGGGTTTTAGGCAAATGTGGATCCGTGTCCCTTGGAAAAGGTCTGATGTCCTCCAGCTTAAAAGCCAATTTCCTGACCCGCGTAAAATCCAGCGGGTTATTACAAGGAATTGACTCAGACCCTCCAGTCTTGAGTGATGACTTTAGCAGATATCGATATGGGACAGGTAGTACCGACTGAAGTATGGTCTAAAATACGTTATAATGATCAGGCTGAATTTGGCCACACTTGGCAACAACTTGGGGAGGCCGACAGAGCTTGAACTGGCGGTGAGAAACCTGATCCCATGATCTTGGCCCTTCCGGCCCAGATACTTACCGCCATGAAAAAGATGTTGACACCTCACCATATTAATTGGGATAAATTAGCTGCTTGCAGACAAAACAAAGAAGAAAGTGTCTCAGACTTTTTCACTCGATTTGAAAGCACGTTCACCGACTATAGTGGACAGGATATGACTTCAGAGGGGGGACAGCGACTATTTGTGGATAAATTTGTGTCCAATTTGTTACCAGAACTTGGGAACAAGCTCAAAATGTTGGAAAGTGCCTGGCCCATTTCCACCCTGTCTGGCATTTTGACAATGACCCAGTATTAGGAGAATAGGGAGAATGAAGAGCGAGACAAAACAGATAAGAAGACTAAAGGCATACCCGAGCCAGACCCAAAACAGGGGTGCCCCAAAGTTTCAATGAGTTGCTCAGAAACCTGCCCCCGTGACTCCTCGCCCACCGCTGGGGTCCAATCAGTGCGCTTATTGTCGCCAGGAGGGTCATTGGCGCGATGAGTGTCCCTTGTTGGTCCGGAACCACTCTGCTCCTGCTGACCGCTTCACAGGGCAATGGCCCCAGAGAGGACAAGGACGAGACGGACTTAGAACACAGTCACAGGACAGGCGCCCCCTCATGCACGAGAATAGATTTGATGTAGCCAATTATGAAGATCGCAATTATTTTACTGAGGATTATGAGCCCGAAGAAGGCACGGGGTTTCTGTCCCACTAGGATTGCCAAGGACAAGGAAAGGGACCCGTGCCTATTCCTGTTGACCAGAAGGGACCGTATGTTCACGTTACAACACTGGGTTCTACGGAACCATTCTTGGTCGACACTGGTGCAACCAAAAGTTCTATTGCTAGGTCTAAAGTCCCTGGGCCCCCTTGTCTGGCGCAAATAACATTTCTGTGGGGTTTTCTGGTACCCCAGTGTTTAGCCCCGTCTCACAACTACTGGAGCTAACGATAGGACCCTACACGGTTCATTCCCCTTTGGTTTTGACTTTGACATGTGGAGAAAATTTGTTGGGTTTAGATCCATTGAAAAGATTACATGCCACCATATACTGTTCTCCTGATGGTATTTACATCACTATGGGCCCCCCTACCACACACCCAGTATATTTAGCCTCCTCAGATCCCCTTCCCCAGGAACTTCAAAATGTCCCTCCCACCCTTTGGGCCCAAGATGATACTGATGTAGGCCTTTTGTCCATACCCCCCTTTTCTGTTACCCTAAAGGAAAATGCTTGCCTTCCCCGACTTCCCCAATACAAAATACCCAAAGAAGGGGAGAGGGCATTACTCCAGATCATTTCTGAACTTGTAGACAAGGGCGTGGTTGAAGAGACAAGAGGCAATGTGCGTAACAGCCCAATTTTGCCTGTCCTCAAACGCACCGACCCTTCCTAGCCCCCTGTTTATCGTTTTGTAATTGATTTACGCGAAATAAATAAAATAGTAGTTCTCCAGTTTCCTGTGGTCCCAGATATCACTGCCTTACTCACTATGATCCCCCCATCATCATGTTTCTTTTCTGTCATTGATTTGAAGAATCCCTTCTTTAGTATGTTGATGGACAGGGAGTAGGGATCTTTTCGGATTCTCATTGGCAGGTCGTAGTTTCCGGTTCTGTAGAGCTCCACAAGGATATACAGAGAGCCCTTCTATTTATAGTCAGGCCCTCAAGGGCCAACTTGATTCCCTGTCCCTACCGCAAGGAACCGCATTACTCCAGTACGTTGATGATTTGCTCATAGCAGCAGACACCGAGGCATTATGTAAAGAAGCTACGATGAAATTGCTCCTGCATTTGGCACAGTTCAATCACAAAGTTTCCCTCTCCAAGCTCCAATATTGTTGACATGAGGTTACCTACTTAGGTCATCTCCTGTCGAAGGAGGGACGCCGCCTCACCCCTGAACGAATACAGACTATCAGTAAAATGCCCCCACCAAAAATGCAGAAAGAGGTCCGTGCTTTCATTGGTATCACCTCCTACTGCCGCCAATGGATACCCAATTTTTCTCTACTCATTAAACCTTTGTTGGCCCTCACACTTAAAGATGTTCCTCACCCGCTTCCTTGGACAAATGAGTGCCAGCGTGCATTTGAAGAACTGAAAACCGCCTTGTGTTCGGCCCCGGTGCTAGGCACCCCTAGCCCTTCACTTTTTTCATACATGAGCGTGATGGTTGCACATTGTTAGTATTAACACAGTGTTTCAGTGACATACAACGCCCCTGTGCATATTTTTCTGCAGTTCTAGATCCCATGGCCTGCGCCTTGCCCAGTTGCTTGAGAGCAGCAGCCGCAGCTGCCATATCCATTCGCCAAACTGCTGCTCTGGTTCTTGATACTGCACTTACAGTTATGGTTCCTCACGCAGTTGATACTTTATTGAATAGGACAAAAACTCAACACCTTACTAGTGCACGTTTGTCCGGATATGAGTTGACTCTCTTAGCCAGTCATATCACCATCCGCCGCTGCACTACACTGAATCCAGCCACATTGTTTCCTTTTTTTTGATGATGGCACTACTTCTGATCCGCATGATTGTGTCCTCCTGACGGAGGAAGAGACTAAAAGCCGTGTAGACTTGACTGATACACCCCTCACTGATCCTGATGGTACCCTGTATGTGGATGTATGTGGATGGTTCTTGTTTCAAACTTCCTAATGGTAGCACAACTGCCGCCTATGCTATCACCACGTTACAGACAGTGGTGGAGAGTGAGAGGATACCTTACCAATCAGCACAGGCCGCTGAACTAGTGGTGCTGATAAGAGCGTGTGAATTGAGAACAGGGATGGCCATCAACATCTAAACCGACAACCAGTATGCTTTCGGAGTGGCCCATAATTTTGGGCGACTGTGGGCTGAGAGGGGATTTTTAACTTCTCACGGTACTAAGATACAATATGGTCAACTGGTCAGCAGGCTGTTAGAAGCATTGACCCTTCCTTCAAAGATAGCTGTGGTTAAATGTAGCGCCCACAAGAAAGTAACAGATGACATAGGAAGAGGTAATGCATTTGCTGACCAGACTGCAAAGGAAACAGCAAAAAATGTCTCCACCTGTATGTATGTAGCTGGCCCCTCAAATTGGGTACCGGAGGGAGGGATGCACGAGGACACTTGAAAATGTGAAGGAAATACAGGCGGAGGCAACTAGAGAGGAAAAGGCTCTCTGGGAAGAGCAAACAGGCCTATTAGATGAGAATGACTGTTGGGCGGATCTGTCTGAACAACAGCGGTGGTTTTTACCCGATGCCTATGTTTTGCCAGTGGTCACCATGGCTCATGGCCCAGCTCATATTAGTGCAAAAGGTATTTGAAAATTGCTAGCTCTGGTATGGCAAAACAAGCACATCCCAAAATATACTGAGAGGCTAGTCAGGAATTGCATGATTTGTTTGATGCATAACCCAGGTAAGGGCACACCAACACCTGCTGGGAATTTTGCGCCCCCATCTACCCCTTCGAGGTGCTCCAAATAGATTATATTCAGATGGAAAGATGCAACAACCTCCGATATGTCCTGGTTGTTGTGTGTGCCTTTAGTAAGTGGATTGAGGCATACCCCCTTAAAGACAACACTGCTATCAGCACTGCTAAGATCCTGTTGAAGGAAGTCTTTCCCAGATTCGGAATGCCCAGAATTATCTGGAGCGACAACGGAAGTCACTTTACAGGAGAAATAATGAAGAAAGTGTGTGTAGGGATGGGGATCAAACAGAAGTTCCATGCCGCCAATCACCCCCAGTCAGCGGATCTGGTTGAACGCCACAACGGGACATTGAAATTGAAATTGGCTAAAATACAGGCTGACACAGGGCTGTCTTGGCTGGACGCCTTGCCCCTTGCCCTTTTATCCACTAGAGCCACGGCACATTCCCGCTCCATACTATCTCCTTATAAAATTGTGTTTGGTCGACCAGCTAATGTTTGGGGAGTGCCCTGCCCAAAGGAATATTCTAATATCGAATACCCATTGTTTATTGATTATTTACATGAATTGACCACTAACCTGCGTCTTTTTTATCGTCAGGTACAGGACATCCTGCCACCCAAACCCGAGGGCCCTGGCCACACCATCCAGCAACTTCCAGAGGCCCAAGAACCTGGAGCCGAGGTGGAAAGCGCCCCAGCAAGTGTTGTTGACTACCAGGTCTGCAGTGAAAGTGGCAGGAAGAAAGAATTGGGTACACGCGAAGCACTGCAAACGAGTGCCTCTGCCACTGCAATACGACCAGTGGGTCAAGGAGGGCCTCGGAGACGACGAATGTGAACAAGTCCCACGCTTTGTACCCTTCAGTGACGCTAACGTTGCCTGGGCTTCATCTGAGCGACAGGACGACGACATCCTGCAAGCTGCTGTTCCTCCGCGTTTGAGGCTGCGGGACACTCAACAGCCGGAGCCTTTGTTTCCTGATCAAACAACGCCCGGGTCCACCAGGTACAACCTTCGACCCAGAAAAAAGGACTGAAGAGACAAAGGTCTCTGCCCTCTACCTCACCTGGCCTGGCGTTCGCTGCAGGGCTGTGATATTTGCCGGCGGATATATCCGACCGGTACCGGTGCAGCAGACCAGAGTGTGTCAATAGGACTGCTGGAATCACTGTCCGGTGAAGCAACCAACAATCACAGGCAGCAACTAGGGAAGACCGGGTGAGGCATAACGGTGACAAAAATTAATGCTGAAAGCTTAAAGGACAGGAAAATGAAGAAGAGAAAGTACATAAAAATAATACGTAGCCGGTACACGATCTGTCTACTTGTACTCATAATTATTTTACTTGTACTGGCCTGCCTCGGGTGGATAACACATGCTGCCCTTGCAGCCCCTGAGTCTCCTACCTCTAAAGAATCGCCTCATCAGCATGTGTCATTCCCCCCACGTGCAAACAAGAAGGGCAGAATTTTATAACAATACTTTCATTCAGATGTTACACCAGCACCAGCTTGTGGTGAATACAACAAACTGTTGGGTATGTGGGTTGCTGCCCCATTCTGCGGGCACAGGGATGCCCCTGATTCCCGCTCCCTTTTCTAGAGCCGGTTCAGCCTACGGATGGTTTACAGTATTCTTTGACGCCTTCTATTCAGGTAAACCATCTACGCGATCCCCAGGCAAAAAATTGTAGCAAGCAAGCATTCACCCACATTTTGGCTACGGAGTGGCCAAATATGAATAGGACTTCACCCGAAAAGGATGAATATGAGAACAACCAAGGGTCTTTCTATCCGCTGAGCCTCACGGGCAGTGAAGGGAGATGACGGCTGCCGCCCCTCAGGGACCTCCCTGTCTACCCACATTCTGGACAATACTGCATCGAGAGCAGTGGAACAGTATGGGTGGGGGAGAGTGACTGCGCCTACACGCTCCAGCTTAATGGCTCGACTCGCACAGCTCTGGTGGCTTCGCTCAATACCTATTTTGTGTGCGGGAGCAAGGCCTACACCTGGCTGCCCAAGTCATGGGCTGGCACCTGTTATATCGCTTGGTTGCTTCCCCCAACATACACAGCCGATGCAACACACCACATCCAGAAGAGAGGTGTAATTGACGCTGAACACACAGCTGGCCAAGAGTTTGGAGACTTTGCTAAAGGGTTCCTCCCCTTTTGGGGCCCTATGATCAATAGTCCCAATATTCAACACCTTACAAGAGTGGTAGAGGCCACCATCAACGTGACTGCCGGTGCTCTCAGTAACATCACTGCTGAACTTCAAGCGGACCACCTCATGACTTTGCAGAACCAGATGGTTCTTGACATAATCCTAGCGGACCGTGGAGGAGTCTGTAAATTGATCAGAACCAGCTGCTGTGTATATATACCTGATAATGCACCGACAGTTTATCAAGCAATCCAGAAGCTCCATAAGATTGTTTCCGACATCCATCAGGATGAGGGTTCATGATCCCTAACCGGTTGGTTTTGGGGCCTGGTCCCTCAGTGGGGATGGAAGAAATTGATTTTCGTTGCCATCATTGCAGCCACATTCTTTTCTTGCTGCCTCTGTGTTCAATGTATGCCCGCGCTATGTGGCCTCTTTAACACCCAAGCCAGTAAATTCACACCACCAGAATGCCATGATGATGCTTGAGAAGGAGGTCCAGTATATGATGGCCATTGACCTAGGTGATGACTGAAAGTTGCCTCTTCAAGGCAAAAGGAGGGACTGTTGAACTATGCTTAAAATGGCCACTGAGGCTCCATTTCGTGTTACCATGTTCTCTGCAACCTAGTGAAGGATTGCTTTCTATGTCTCTGTTAGAACTTGCTTAACCCTCCTCGCTCCTTGCGGTTGAGCCGATTCCAGAAGCTGCTTGTGTACCTCGCCCCCCCGGTTGTGCCAGAGACTTAGCCACATCCTGTCCACTGTTGGTAACTCAGCCTCTTACACCAACAGCTGTGCTCTGTGACCACGCCATCTGGGTGCTGAAGCAAGAGGCTGTGTACATTGTGCAATCAGAGACAGACGCTCTCTGGCCACGATTATGCCACCTGAGACTGATGAGGAACTTGTAAAGGGTGTGGCTAGTGCTATAATTATGTGTGCGCTGCGGAGTGAAGCAGCAGTCTCCGTAGACTTGTCTTAGTACCATTCTGGGACCCTGTCCTTAGCTCAAGCTAATAAATTAAATTTACTTTCCTCCACAGCTAGGTTGTCCTGGTCTCTTTGGTAATGCATGAGTAATCAAGGTGAACCCGTAGAGTCTTGGTGTCCCCGGCACCGCTGGCTTTGACCCTCCAGTCGGGAGGGGTCTCTAAAAGCCGGTTCTACATAAGGGACCGAAATGTCGGGTGCCAAGGGACTCAAAGGGTCACAACAGACGAAACTTGATAAATATGCATTGCCGAAACCAACTGAACCTGATCACAATGCTAAATCCAAAATGGCGACCGAACCAGAACGCGAAGAGCCAGACCCAAGGTTATAGGACATTATGGGTGCTATCTCGGGGATGCGCATCTCCTTGGAAAACAGAAGGGAAGCTGTCACAATGGAAGTGGCATTACTAAAAGCAGACCTGCAAAAGATGGGGAGAAGGTCAAGCAAGTGGTAATGGTCACGTCAGACCTCATAGATAACGCTAACCAAATGCAAAAAGACATCAGGGACTTGCAAGCGTTTCGCAAACTCGCAGAAGAGAAGCTGAATGACTACGAAGACCGCACCCGACAGAATAACATACGAATAATTGGGCTTCCGGAATGAGCGGGAGGCCCAGCGGATGACCTATTTGTAGAAGAACTGATACTCAAACATCTCCAGCCCAAGGGGCTCTTGAAGTTTTTTGTTGTTGAGAGGGTGCACAGAGTTCCTGGAGGTAGACCAAAGCCAGGAGCGCCTCCTCGCCCAATGCTGGCAAAGCGTTTGAACTTTAGAGATCGGGACAGCATACTGCATATGGCCCAAGTGCCCCCCATAAGATATGAAAACAGTGAGATCTCCTTCTTTCTGGACTTCACGTTGAATGTCCAACTGCAGCAACGGACCTTTCTCGATGTCAAAAAGAGGCTTATGGAGAGAGGGCTCAAGAATGCAATGCTGTTTACCTGCGAGGCTTCGAGTTGCTGTGGATGGCAAAGTCTGGTTCTTTGACAACCCAGAAGCGGCTAGTGACTGGTTGGAGGGTTGGGGACCTGCGGAAGTACACAACGCTGGCAGAGGCTGAAATTGATCTGGACAAGTCAAGGGCTACAGGTGACGTGACCTTGCCACTGACCGCGCAATCACGACACTTGAACAATGGAGCGATTTAGAACTGATTTGCCGACAATATTTGGATGATGAAGGCCGCTCAGGAGGAGGAAGCTAAGTGTCTTATATATCATTAGACTTTGATGGTCGTCCAAGGGTTGTTTTGAATAATGTATTGATTGAGACTTGTCATTTGGGGTGACAGAGGGTTCCCCCCCCCTTTTACATTATACTTTTAGTCTATAGTTTAGGGCGACAGGCACTCTGCATAGTTGAGTCATGGGCAGTTCGAAGCCCAGAGTGCAGGGGAGCAGGGTGGGGGGTAGTTAGGTTGGGATTGAATTGTTTTATGGTTCATTAGATAGTGCAACACTGCTTGAGACAGACATCGAGAGGGGACTTGACAAGCAAGAATATATTAATGAATATGCAGTGGGACAAAAGTTTTAAGCTGCTATCTTGGAATGTTAACGGGTTGGGGGACAAACTGAAACATAGCATTGTATTGCATTATATTAAGAGGCAGTCTTCTGACGTAGTGTTACTCCAAGAAACGCACCTCATTGGTAACATATGTCAGGCTCTGAACAGATGGGGATACCGGCTGAATGTCCACTCGGGCTTTACTACCAGGCTCCAGAAGGGTGGGCATTATGACCAAGAAGTCCTTCCCAATGTCAATCAACCACACCTGGACAGATGTGATGGGTAGATATGCAGCCATATCGGGTCAATAGGAAAGTATGCCGCTCACAATTGTATCTGTGTATATCCCTTCGGGTTACAGGGGCAAACGTTCTGGGACTTAGGGAACCTATTATTATCCTTCCCTGAGAGCCGCTTGGTAGTAGGTGGGGATTTTAACTCTGTTGTGTCCGGGTCCCTGGACCGGTGCCCTCCTCGTACCACGGGCCCGTCACAAAGGTGGCTTCCTGACTTTGTAGATGAAATAGGACTGGCCGATGCATGGCGAACATACCATCCTGAAAGTCTCCAATATACCTTTCAATCAGGAGCTCGTAATAGTTTGTCCCGAATTTACTACCTTCTCACTCCATCGGCTCAAGTTAGCAATATCCGCGATATCAAGCATTTAGCCTGAGGTATATCAGACCACTCGTCACTGTGGGCTCAAGTGGCCCTGGGCGAGAAACAAGTGGGCAGGATAGCACTGATTAACCCATGGTATCTTAAGAGTTCAATTGTCAGAGAGAAATTATCAGCGGCCATCGAGCATTATTTCCTTGAGAACGTAGAATCAGTGTGAGAAGTTGGCCTGATATATGCTGTCCACTAATTATAGTAGGCACCCTGTACCAGTCCAAACAACCCCTTATTGATGATAGGTTAAAGATAACCTTTATTGAAAGCTATCCTAGTGGTAGCTATGGAGGGCAGCCCTCAGGCTAAGTCTTGAAGGAATGTAAAGCAGCTTGTTTTACCAGTCAATAATCTCTTGAATGGCTAAATGAATGACAACCACACCAGGTATATATATATAATATATGGATTTATTTCTAAACACACCCTCCTAGTCTCTTTATAAGGCTAGAGGTCAAAACACATAAGTTATACTTCAAATATCACAGTAATAAGCACAAATACATGTCAGGCCCTAGGGGCGAGTCAAACCATATACTAAAACAGAGGCATAAGAACTACGACTTAACTAGACACAAGGCCTATAGCCTGTAGAATCGCTGGGACCCCAAGGAACCACCCAAGGTAGTGACACAGGTGACCCACGGGGGCCGTGTGCAGTGTGAGAACACAGCCGGAAGCTCCCGTTAGCTTCTATGGGGAAAGTTGTGGTTAGATTTTTAAAGATTAGGGACACTTAGAAACGAGTCAGGACCAAACCCTTTGGGACTTAGGAAGTTCTAGGGTCAACACCCACGGGAGCACCAGAGTATTCGAAATACCTCACCCAGGGAAGCCGGGTGCATAGGTGTCAAATGGTGTTGGGTCGCGTCGTCGATTTCAATGGGAGCTGGCAAAGAAGTGCTGCTGCCGGGAAGATGCAAAGTGTTCGAAGAGATACAAGCCTGGATCGAAGTCGAGAAGAACCTGAAAGCAGAGGGGACAGAGTCTGGGTCACTAGCCAGTGACCAGGAGGACAATAGGCGAATGCCCACCAATGTCGGGTGATTTCAGGTGAAGAAGGTGAAGCTAGACTCTTCAGCCACGAGGACCAGGAGGCGTCGCGGATGACCAGGAGCTGGATTCAAGCTGTCCCACAAAGGATGTCGAGTGCTGTAGCGTTGGTGCCCGGATTGGACACAACAAGCCTTGGCAACAGCAACCAACGCAGAAAGGAGATCGATGCTTCGGTGCATACCAGCAAGATCTGAGGGACTCACCACTTGGTAGGGAGTCAGTGCACATCTGGAGCAACCAGGGAAGCCCAAGGAAAATCAAAGTTGCCTTCACAGGGACCCACCAGTTGACAGACCAGGGATCATGAAGGAGCCTCGAGAGGAAACACAAAATGGTGGCCCACAGGTCACTCGGGGTGACTAGGCTGGCAATCTTCACTGTATTCTCTGCTCGAGGTGGGGGCTACAAATAACCCCAAGCACAACTTCAAGAGACGTTGAGAAGTCAATGCACTTGCAAAAGTGCACAGTGACCAGGAGTTCCGGTTCCACGCTACTCACGAGGGCTGCGGGTCTCAGCTTTGCTGGGGACTCGGGTCGGCCTCTGAGATGTCTGGAAATCCTCTTCCTGGGCTGCAAATACTTCAGAGTCTGGCGGGGGCTTCAGAGATGCAGACCAGCAAAATGCTTTGCTGCTGCCTGCCAAGCAGGGGAGCCACTCCTTGACCCCAAGGGAGATTTCTTCAGTCCTCTAGTCGTTAGTAGAGCATCGAAGTTCCAGGATTCAGCTTCAGAGTTTTGTCCAGGGATATCTAAAGTTCTTGTTACAGAGGTTCCTTACTTATACCTACGGAAGGGGTTGGACTAACTCTGGGGACCCACCTATGGGAGGGTTTGGAAAGAGGGGTCGCCACACCCATTTCCTTTGTCCAGTTTTGCGCCAGAGCAGGGGCTGGAAGCCCCTGAACCGGTGTGAGCTGTATTATGCACAGGGACACCAAATGTGCCCCCAGTGCAGGACTTCAAAGCACTCTGAGAGTGCTCCCACCCAGCCCCAATACACATCATCCTGTCTGGGAAGTGGTTACACCTCCCTGTGACAGGAAACCTATTGTCTAGGCCTCCCCTGCCGGAGTTTCGGTCAGCAGCAGGAGGCAAGACCCGTGTCTGTGGCTGCAGCATCCATTTTGTGATGCCAGGGCTCTGTTAAGTTTCTACTGGGTATACCAGTACTGCCATGTCTTTCCCTCTAGAAGGGTGGGACCATATTCTCACATCATGATTTGATGTGGGGGTATGATTCCAAGGTGTTTGACACTAAACACAACATGTTTCTGTGCAGTCAGTCCAAATTTAGCATTAACCGTTTTAGATATAATGCACTTAAGAGTATATGGTCAGGCTAAACTTCTGACAACCCCAGAGAAGAGATTCCGAAGGCTGCAGAATGGCTCTGCTCATGCCTGGGCACCCTCTCACATCTAACCAAGCACCCTGCCTTCAGGATTGATAAGGCCTTCCATAGGGGTGACTGATAGGTTTCTATGTGCAGTATTAAGTGAGATATAGTGAACCTATATCTCAGTAAGGGATGCATGCACCACCTTACCCAGGCTGCAGTAGCAGACCTGTGGTGTCATTTTGGAGGGCTTTCCAGGCGTGGCATAATACATGATTCAGCCCCTGGTAGGCCTCTGAGGTACCTATGCCCTGGGTACATAGAATACCATATACTAGGGACTCACAAGGCTACCCCAGAAACCAATCTGGAGTGTACCTAAAGTACATGCAATCAATTTAGAGAGGAAGCAGCTAGGCTGGGGACCTGAATAGCAGGTTCCCAGCCAAACTAAGTACAAAATCATCAAAACACCAGAAAAAAAGTGGGGGCAACCATGTAGTCAGATTTCACCTTCCTACAATTAGTAGCTTCAACCCAGACGCTTTGGGAAGCTTTTAAGGTGGTCATCAGGGGACAGGCACTCTCCCTGATTGCTGGAGTACGTAAAGAAAAGATCAAAGACTTAGTCAGACTAGAAGACGAAATCCTCTGTATAGAAGATGAATCAGAAAGGCCAGTACAGCAGGACAGACTCCACACTCTATCACTTAAAAGAGAGGAATATAAAACTATTGCCACTGATATGGCCAGGACTTTGAGCAGGGACAAGGCGGGTAGGTTATACGAACTAGGAGACAAGGCAGGGAAGTTGCTGGCCTGGCTGGATAGGAAAGAATTAACAAACAGCCTGGTACCTGATCAAATCACAGAACCGGGTACAAATATAGTAGACCAACAAGAAATAGCCAATGTATTTGTGCATTACTACCGTACAATTTACCAGACAACCACCTCCTCTCAGGAAACAGACTCGGCCGATTTGCTTTCAGACATAAGACATGATAGTGCCTTCACTAATGATGAAGTGGCCCAGGCGATCAGAAGCCTACAGTCGGGAAAGCCCTGGGCCCTAATGGACTACCAATTGAACTTTACAAATTAAAACCTGACAAAATCGCACCCCACCTACGAGGCCTGTTGATGGAAAGTCGAGAATTGGGGGTGCTCCTGTTACACCAAAGGGTGGCCACATTGGTCACCATACATAAGGCAGGTAAACCCAGAAATAAATGTTCCTCTTATGGGCCTATCTCACTACTAAACATTGAACCTAAAGTTCTGGCCAAATTACTAGCTGGACGGCTGGTAAAGATGATTAATAAACTGGTACACCCGGATCAATCGGGCTTTATGCCAAACAGGAACACGCACTTAACCTCAGGAGACTGCATGGAGTCTTGGGGCGTCAGGGTTTTATAAGGGAAGATGCAATAGTGGTGTCATTGGATGCCACGATGGCCTTCGATACCATTGAATGGCCTTACCTCTTTGCAGTACTGAGTAAGATGGGATTTGGGCCTAACTTTATTCAGTGGGTGCGTTTGCTCTATGCTCAACCCCTGGCACAGGTAGTGGTCAATAATACAAAATCCATGGTCTTTGCACTGGAACGTGGGACAAGCCAGGGTTGCCCGCTATCTCCTTTACTCTTCGCTTTGTCCCTGGAACCCCTTGCAGCGTGGATCCGAAGGGACCCTGTCATTCGTGGCCTGAAATGGGCAGACAGTTGGGAGGACCGTATCTCTCTTTATGAAGATGATATTCTGTTATATTTAGCATCCCCTAAAGCGTTAATCTACAGGGTTCTCAACATATTCACAACTTTTGGCAAATATTCCGGATACACTATAAACTGGAGTAAATCCCTATTATATGTCTTTTACAGACAGCCTCCATCGTTGCCTAGAGATTGTAACATACAGGGGGCAAAAGACGGATTTCAATATCTGGGGATCTATATAACAGCGGATCCTAATGCTAGTTACAAACATAATCTGCTCCCCCCACTACAGAGACTAAAGCGCGATGTTGGGAACTGGAAAGCGCTTCCTCTATCATTGTTGGGTAGAACGGCACTATTCAAAATGATGTCCCTGCCACGCTTCCTATATGCCCTTCAAAACTTTCCAAACCCAGTTCCTGCAAAATATTTTCAAGAAGTAGAAAATGTACAGAGGGAATTGCTCTGGGAGGGACGTCCCCGTATATCCTTTTCAAAACTAGTGAGGGGTTGGTACGATGGAGGTATTGGGCTCCCTGATATTAAAAAATACTATTTGGCGGCTCACTTGGCTGCAATTAACCATTACACATACCGTCACTGGGAGGACCCGGGCTATAGAATGGACAAATGGCTACTACCAGGTGGCAATTTTAATATGGCCCTGTACTCTAAGCCTAATACATTTTCCCTGAAAGGACCGACTAGACACTTGGTACACGTATGGCACGCTGCCACCAGAAGCTTGGTCTGGGGGCAAAAGATCACGCAGGCCACTCCCCTGTGGGATACCGAAGAACAGGGATTCGACAGATGGGATATGATCGGAATCTCTAGAGTAGGCGATCTATGGAAAGGGGGAGGAGTTGTAACATTTGCTACGCTCCAACAGGAATATGAGATGGCTGACGTTACAGATACTTACAGGTGCGACACGCACTGACATCTCAGATACCGAAGAGAGGGACCCTTCAGGAGGCCTCTCCTCTGAAAGATAGACTCCTTGACGGATACTTGCAAACAAAAGCTGTATCACTAACGTATAAAAAATTGACCCCCCCTTGAGATGCTTCGAATGCACTGGGAAAGAAACATCTCAGAGCTGGACGAGGAAGAGTGGCAGGAAGCGTTGACCTCCCCTAAAGAGGTCACAATCTCCGCTCACCTGAGACTGGTTCAAATTAAGATCCTTCATAGAGTATATATCACGGGACCAACACTAGCAAAGATGGATAGAGCAGATGATGTGGAGTGTAGGAGATGGTGTGGCCATGAGGTTACGTTCATACATATACTGTGGGACTGTATGCATGTTCGGAAATATTGGGAAGACATCCACCAGTGCTTCAGGGACGTTTTAGGGATGAGCATGGATATTGGTGCTAAGAGGAATCTGTTAAATATCTGGGAACCTACAGATCTAAATAGTAAGGATAAACTGTGGGCGACACTTGGTTGGATGGTAGCTAAGCAGAACGTGGCCAGGTTATGGGGTGCTAGTACAGCCCCAAAAGTGGCAGATTGGAAGAAAAACATGGACTGGTGTATGATGCAAGAGAAACCTGTCTATGTTGCGAGAGGCTGTCCCAAGAAATGGACGCAGGTGTGGGGCAAATGGAACGAATACCGAGGTAATATCTGTGTCCCACTTGTTGCCCCCTCTCCTTCAGATCCAAGTTCGCCATAAGAATTGTAATGTAAAATGTTAATTTTGGAATGGGTCACTGATCTCTGTAGAATGGTATTTGTCACACCGAATATTCTTGTACTTACTGATGAAAGTGATTGTCGCACTTCAGTTGTTAATAAAAAGATGTATTTAAAAAAAAGAAGTGCCAGCAGTGGGTTAGCTTTCTTTCAACTCCATCATGATGCCTGTGGCTAGCCTGGAGTATATATCTTTGACAATCCAAGATGGTCATGGGTAGTATTTTCAGGTTAAGGTGGAAAGGAATAGTACATACCCAGTGGTTTACCAGAACGTTTTGCCTGACAACTGTGTGTTTTGTTAAGTTTATCCACTGTCGAACCAGTTTGCACTCGCCTCCCCCCTCTATATGTGCCTCTGTTGTTTCTGCATTCCCCTTCAGTTTCCTTCAAGGTTTATCTGCTTCCTTTTCTGCAACTACTGTCCTGCAACTGCCGCTACCAATCCTGCTTGCAAACAATTGGTGTGCTCTCCTGATCAACTCCTCTGAGTCTGCCACTGGAGGTTACTCACAATGTGGGTGGCACCTCACCTGGACCCTACCTTAGTGAGGACAACAAACAGAGCTATAGTGCTCCTGATAATACTATATCTCATAGATAGATTGTGTCTTGCCACTAGTTTTGTACTATACAGAGATAGGGGTGATGTCCTCTGAAGACAGCAATACCACTCCAGTGTTTCTCCATTCTGTATTCTTCTTATCAGTTTCTCCCAGAGTCTTTTGTGTAGTGCTTGTTTACGATTAAATACTTGCACTCAAGCTCAATAGGAAGCATAAAGTAGCATTGACATCCATAATAAAATTTCTGATAATTTGCTATTTTCCTCATGATTCCTGTGTTTATTCCTTTTCCTCTCATGCTCACAAAACATGCTGCACAAAATGGAAATGGCAAAAGCTAAATGAAATCTTGTGTTAGACAGATTCAACGAGACACAAAGTCAAGCTATGGCCTTAGCAGGATCCCTGCTTCCCAATCCAGTGGGTGCACAGGTTTCTGTATCTGATTCACAACAGTATGGACCGAGATTTAATCTGCTAATATCCCTGATCATAAATCTACCTGTGCTAAATCATAGCTTAGCCCCTCCTACATATATATCGGGACCAAATAATGATTTCCAGTTTTCGTGTACAGAGTCAATTACATTTCATGAGTCATTTATCACTGTTTAGACCAGATGCAGCCAAGATATTATTTATCCTGTCTTATCTGATAAAGGATAAGGCTTGGGCCACGTTTTTGATTTTGAAACAAGATCTATGTCTTTTTCAAATGAAAATATTCCTAAACAGTTTCTGAGCAGTGTTTGTGAGTCGCCATACAAAACAGGAAGTTCGTATAACACTTCTAACTCTCATATGAGACTAACAGGAGATTGTGATGCATATATTGTCCAGTTCCAACCATTATTATAGGAAGTCTCTTTGAACTATGGATTGGCCACTACCACTTTCTGTGGGTTACATATTGAACTTAAGTATGCATATCTATGATTTCTAATTGCCTACCACTACTGTGGAGTTAATTAACTAAACCCTGCAAGTCAACAAACAATTAATGGTATGGAGGGGAGAGTGGAAAGTTCACCCTATGAAAGTTGGGTTGGAGTACAGGCCTCCTACATGAACTCACTCTAGTGCATGGGTCCCCAACCTTTTCTGCAATAAGAGCTACTTATGTTCAATGCAACTCCTCCTGAGCTACTAATATTATTAGAGAAGTAACACTACCACAGAAGACAAAGTTACACTTGTGGCCACCATATGCAAGATTAGCAGCAGGGATCACCTCAGTGCTTCATGCATGGTTGCCAGCAGTAATGTAAGAAAAATGCTTTGTCTACATGGAATGCCTCTACATGTGTAAACTTTGAACACATATAGTATCTGCATGATCTCTAAATGGCCAAATATATTGAAAGGAACTTTATCCCAAACAATCCCATCAGTCCCTGGAATGGCTGAAAAGTTGACTAGAGACAAGTCTTATTTCAGTTTATGCAAAGAAAAATGAGGGTCCCAACACCAGTTCCATACCAGAACAGTCCAGGAGGTAGTGGCCATTGATCAATAAGAAAAACAACATCAGCTGCAAAAGACACAGTAGTAGAAATAGTCATCATTTCGGTCAGGTTGTTGGCAGAGGACTCAGCCTTCCCCCTGCCAGCCGGGGAGGAGCTATAAACCAAAACAGGGCTTTGGCTCAAAAGACCAGCAGGACTGAGCCCAAAATACTAAAGAACAAAACACCTAGTCCTACCTGGATTTGATTTGAATAACACACTGTTTTTGAAAAACTTTCATGAATTGAAACACAAAAGATGGGGCTTTAAGAATTGCCTATTCTTCAAAAAGTTTTTTATTTATTTATTACGCATTATTTTATTGTGTGATAAAGACAAACGTCCCTAATACAAACATATATATACAATATAAATGACAATACAATACATTAACCGCACCCTGGACAATTTAAACATTCAATCATCTACCATACTTGGCCAATCCATTCATACCAAAAAACTGACTCATACTAAACTGAACTGAAAGGTCCTTAAACAACTGCTCCTTATTGAACACAGATAATTTATCCGTGTTAGACTTTTTAAGACAATTAATTTCTTAATAAACACTTTAAACCCAAAGAAAACATCAAGGGCAAGACTTTTTATATGGAGTGTGTAAAGGACCGACTGGTCGACTGGTCTACGCGTTTCAAACCTCTGACATTATGAGGTTCTCATCAGGACCAATGTATTCTGGAAAGAAAATCAAAAAAGTGTGTCAAAAAAGTAGTTAAAAATCTCTACTCTAATCAGCAATATCAGAACTTGAGCCAGCCTCCATTCTCGACCTGGCATACCCACCTTAAGAATATCTATGCACGTATGGTCTCGGCCTGCTTTATATCCAAAGGATGTTTCAATCAGCTGGTGCCTGGAGCTGAAAACAACCAAATATGACAATAAACCTACTCGTCGAATTAATTCGCATCCTAATGGGACAGACGCACAAGGACAGGACAACAGATAGGAGAGTTGCTCACCCTACGATTTCAGCTAGTCGAATAGTGTGGCGTTCGTTTGTTCCCTTTATTTAGCGTGGTCGGGCTTTAAATATTCCTCTGCCATCAGAGACTGTAAAGACAAAGCGAAAGCAATGTCAGTTGCGTTTTGTTAACACGCTTTCGCGCTAGGACGCAAATTTAAGCTTCCCCCTAGCGGGGACCCGGTGGTTCGTCGCCTACCTGGTAGCTACTTCTTTTCGTCGTTGCCGCCATCCAACGGAGCCATACATCTGAACCGGGGGTTGCTTCAGTAACCAGGAAGTGAATTTAGATCTTTTAAAGAAAGGTGATGCGCATGCCCAGGAATCATGGGAATTGTAGTTATTTTCATGGGGGCGATGGGAAATGTAGTTTATCATCGGGTTGATGATGTCAAAACATTAAACATCATGAATTGATCTCGATTCAAAGGGTTCGGTCGAAATTATGCGATGAACTCTCCACGAGAGGGATTAGAAATTCCAATTAGACCAATACCGGAACACCTTTGTAGACTGCTTATTTGTCGAAAAAATGTTTTGTTGAAGAAAATGCCCAAAAAGACAGATGACTTTGATGAAATGTAGAGACCTGATTTAATATACTGGGAGAAGTCCGCCGGTCGTGCTCACGTCGTGAGTGGTCTATATATCTCCGCTATTTCATTAAGACCGTTGGTCGTGGTATTAAATTTCATAATTAAAAATGACTCCCTTTGGCTCAGGCGACCGTCCAAGTCACCTCCCCGTGGATCTAGCTCGATTTTGGACAGAACTGTCCACTTCAGATCTTCCTCGCGGTGTTTCGATATGGTCCAATGGCTCACCAATGGAGCGTTTTCAACTTTTCGTCGGATCCTTGATTTGTGTTGAATGATGCGTTGTCGTACTTCCTGAGTGGTCTTGCCTATATACAATTTGGGGCATGGGCATGTGACTGCGTAAATCACATTTTTCGTTCTACAATTAGTGAAGGCATCATGTTTCCAATAGATGTTATTAAAGGTGAATGTATCGCCTTCTACAGTTTGATCACAACAAATACAGGACCCGCATCTATGATGACCGACAATTGGAGGCAGAGCTAATAATCCTCTCAATGTAGGGGGCTGTTGTTTGGGCAAAGCTGCTCTTACAATGAAGTTGGCTATGCTTTTTTCTTTTTTGAACGCAAACAGGGGTGGTGTAGAAAAGTCATTATGTAGACCGTTGATCAGGTGCCAATTTGACAAGACTAGTTTGCGAATTTGATGTGAATTGGGGCAGAATGTTGTTACACAAACAGGTCTATTGGCCGTATTCTTCTTTTTACTCGCCAATAGAGTTTCCCTTGGTGTCCACCAGGCTCTTTTTAGGGAATGTTTGAGTAGTCTTCGTGGGTATCCTCTCTCAAGTAGTCGGTCTTTAAGTTTGTTGGCATGCAAAAAGTATTCCTCTTTTCGTGAACAATTCCTACGAATCCGTAGGAACTGCCCGTACGGTAAATTCTGCTTTAGGCTCCGGGGGTGATTGCTGGTGTAATGCAATGCCTTATTTCGATCAGTTGGCTTCCTAAAAAGTATGGTCTCTAATTGTCCTGATAGGTTTTCTACTTGCACATCCAAAAATGTTATTGATTTATTGGAAGCCGAACAGTTGAATTTGATGTCTCTCGTGCGTTCATTGAGCCATCCTACAAATTCGTCCAATTGTTGTTCAGATCCAGTCCAAATTAAGAAGATGTCGTCTATATATCTCATATAGTTAGAAATATTAGCCGAATATGGGTTATTGTCGTAGATGAAATTCTTTTCATATAATCCCATAAAAAGCACCGCTAGCTCTGGGGCGAAAGGACACCCCATCGCCACGCCTTTTATTTGAAAGAAGAAATCTGAGTCGAAAGAAAAATAATTCTTCGATAGTGCAAATTTTGCGAGTTCCAGAATGAAATCCGATGGAACCTGGACTGGTCGTTCTCTTTTCTCCAGGAACCATGTTAGTGTCTC
The DNA here is from genome assembly GCF_964204655.1 of Triturus cristatus. Classification (NCBI taxonomy): domain Eukaryota; kingdom Metazoa; phylum Chordata; class Amphibia; order Caudata; family Salamandridae; genus Triturus; species Triturus cristatus. The sequence continues at coordinate 22,616,565 of NC_140584.1, forward strand.
TAGTGCTTGGTCTTGAGGAATCTGGGTGTAGAGTGACACCACATCTAGTGTCACCATTAGTTGATTTTTGTTATCAAATTTGACTGTTGTTATTCGGTTCAAGAAAGCTGTAGTATCTTTCAAGTGGGCAGGAATGTCGTTAATAAAAGGTTTTAGAAAGAAATCAATATATTGTGCGACTGGTTCAATGAGCGACTCACACCCTGAGACGATTGGTCTACCAGGGGGGTCGATTTCACTTTTATGTAATTTTGGTATAACATAAAAGACTGGTATCCTAGGATTCTTGTTTTGTAGAAAAATCCGTTCCTTTGGGCCAACGAATCCTTGTGTGTGCCCTTCCTCAATAATTTGAAAAAGTTGAATTTGTAGCTCCTTGGTTGGATCCTTTGCAATTTTCCGGTAGCAGCTGTCGTCCTCTAGTTGACGTAGCGCTTCTTTTTTGTATTTGTTTAAGTCCCAAATAACCACTGCTCCTCCTTTGTCAGCTTGTTTGACTACCACTGACCTGTCATTTTTAAGTGCAAGCAAAGCATCTTTCTCTTGTTTAGCCAGATTGTATTTGATGAAATTTTTCTTCTTTTCCATTGTTTGTATCCCGGAAAGAATGGTCTTTTCAAAAGTATTAATCTCTTTAGGGATTTTTGGGCCAGATGGACAGAATACGGATTTTCTCTTTAATCCTGTTGTCTCTATTGAGGAGGTTTCTGGGGTGTCCTGAAAAAACTATTTTGAGCCGCAGTTTCCGGCAAAATTCGATTGTTTCTAACTTCAGTTTAACGAAGTCCGTTTGCCTGGATGGAACAAATCCTAGTCCTTTGGATAAAACAGACAATTCTGCTTCTGTCAGGATTTGTTCTGACAAATTGAACACAGGCGACGGAGCTAGCTCCTGTAGTATTGACGTCGGGTCCTCATTTCCCATGGCTGTGAATAACGTAAGCGGCCTCTGCCCTGCCGCTGGCCTCGGGCTAAAAAATGCGGCCCTTGATTAATTTGTTGATCCTGGTTTTGTTGTTTTAACCTTGGATTTTTGTTTGTCCCTGTATTGTCCTCCGACTCACCCCCTGAGGATGAAGATGTTGTGTCAGAGAAAGTAATGAATTTCTTTCTTGAACGTCCTCGATAGTTTTGCAAATAATTTCTCGAGTCGTTGTTACTGTAGAAATCTTTGTTTAAGTACGGGTATGTAGATTCCAAAGAGAAGTTCTTTTTATCCGCTTCAAACTTGTTGCTTTTTTGAGTAACCGTATAATCTTTAAACTCAGATATCTCCTTTTCAACTTTTTCAAGTAATGTTTTGGCGTCGGTAAGACTTTGGTTGTTTCGAACTTCAGTTTCCAGATCGGCTATTTCTTGTAACTGTAGCAATGACAACCTATGAGCTGTTTCGACAGTCAACACCATTAAGACCCGACTACATTTAGTCTCAATGCAGCTATAACCTTTCTTGTATATCGGGTCATCGATAAACACTACTGGAATATTTCGTATTTGTAACCCTGTTGGAATTGTTCCTTCTTTGAGGTGTTGTAATAGAAAATGACCGTGTAAGTCTGTCCTAATTTGTTTTTTACGTAATCGAATAAGTTTGTCAGATTCGTTCTGAGTTTTTGCAGTGGCACTCAAGGTGGCTGAGGCGAAAACAGGGGGTTCTCGGATCAAGTTCTGAATATGTTCCTCACTGTAAGCGAAGGCATCTTTTTCTGCCATCGTCCGGCTTACTCATAAGGTGAAGTGACAGATGTGTTTGTACATAAAACAGTCAATGAAACAAAAATAGACAAACATATAATACACACCACGCGCTTGTCTCTGAACAACAAACGTTGTCACAATTGCGTGGTAACTAACTTACTACTACCACAAATACAGCCTCGCGAGCCTGCGCCCGCACAAAAAGCTATAAACCAAAACAGGGCTTTGGCTCAAAAGACCAGCAGGACTGAGCCCAAAATACTAAAGAACAAAACACCTAGTCCTACCTGGATTTGATTTGAATAACACACTGTTTTTGAAAAACTTTCATGAATTGAAACACAAAAGATGGGGCTTTAAGAATTGCCTATTCTTCAAAAAGTTTTTTATTTATTTATTACGCATTATTTTATTGTGTGATAAAGACAAACGTCCCTAATACAAACATATATATACAATATAAATGACAATACAATACATTAACCGCACCCTGGACAATTTAAACATTCAATCATCTACCATACTTGGCCAATCCATTCATACCAAAAAACTGACTCATACTAAACTGAACTGAAAGGTCCTTAAACAACTGCTCCTTATTGAACACAGATAATTTATCCGTGTTAGACTTTTTAAGACAATTAATTTCTTAATAAACACTTTAAACCCAAAGAAAACATCAAGGGCAAGACTTTTTATATGGAGTGTGTAAAGGACCGACTGGTCGACTGGTCTACGCGTTTCAAACCTCTGACATTATGAGGTTCTCATCAGGACCAATGTATTCTGGAAAGAAAATCAAAAAAGTGTGTCAAAAAAGTAGTTAAAAATCTCTACTCTAATCAGCAATATCAGAACTTGAGCCAGCCTCCATTCTCGACCTGGCATACCCACCTTAAGAATATCTATGCACGTATGGTCTCGGCCTGCTTTATATCCAAAGGATGTTTCAATCAGCTGGTGCCTGGAGCTGAAAACAACCAAATATGACAATAAACCTACTCGTCGAATTAATTCGCATCCTAATGGGACAGACGCACAAGGACAGGACAACAGATAGGAGAGTTGCTCACCCTACGATTTCAGCTAGTCGAATAGTGTGGCGTTCGTTTGTTCCCTTTATTTAGCGTGGTCGGGCTTTAAATATTCCTCTGCCATCAGAGACTGTAAAGACAAAGCGAAAGCAATGTCAGTTGCGTTTTGTTAACACGCTTTCGCGCTAGGACGCAAATTTAAGCTTCCCCCTAGCGGGGACCCGGTGGTTCGTCGCCTACCTGGTAGCTACTTCTTTTCGTCGTTGCCGCCATCCAACGGAGCCATACATCTGAACCGGGGGTTGCTTCAGTAACCAGGAAGTGAATTTAGATCTTTTAAAGAAAGGTGATGCGCATGCCCAGGAATCATGGGAATTGTAGTTATTTTCATGGGGGCGATGGGAAATGTAGTTTATCATCGGGTTGATGATGTCAAAACATTAAACATCATGAATTGATCTCGATTCAAAGGGTTCGGTCGAAATTATGCGATGAACTCTCCACGAGAGGGATTAGAAATTCCAATTAGACCAATACCGGAACACCTTTGTAGACTGCTTATTTGTCGAAAAAATGTTTTGTTGAAGAAAATGCCCAAAAAGACAGATGACTTTGATGAAATGTAGAGACCTGATTTAATATACTGGGAGAAGTCCGCCGGTCGTGCTCACGTCGTGAGTGGTCTATATATCTCCGCTATTTCATTAAGACCGTTGGTCGTGGTATTAAATTTCATAATTAAAAATGACTCCCTTTGGCTCAGGCGACCGTCCAAGTCACCTCCCCGTGGATCTAGCTCGATTTTGGACAGAACTGTCCACTTCAGATCTTCCTCGCGGTGTTTCGATATGGTCCAATGGCTCACCAATGGAGCGTTTTCAACTTTTCGTCGGATCCTTGATTTGTGTTGAATGATGCGTTGTCGTACTTCCTGAGTGGTCTTGCCTATATACAATTTGGGGCATGGGCATGTGACTGCGTAAATCACATTTTTCGTTCTACAATTAGTGAAGGCATCATGTTTCCAATAGATGTTATTAAAGGTGAATGTATCGCCTTCTACAGTTTGATCACAACAAATACAGGACCCGCATCTATGATGACCGACAATTGGAGGCAGAGCTAATAATCCTCTCAATGTAGGGGGCTGTTGTTTGGGCAAAGCTGCTCTTACAATGAAGTTGGCTATGCTTTTTTCTTTTTTGAACGCAAACAGGGGTGGTGTAGAAAAGTCATTATGTAGACCGTTGATCAGGTGCCAATTTGACAAGACTAGTTTGCGAATTTGATGTGAATTGGGGCAGAATGTTGTTACACAAACAGGTCTATTGGCCGTATTCTTCTTTTTACTCGCCAATAGAGTTTCCCTTGGTGTCCACCAGGCTCTTTTTAGGGAATGTTTGAGTAGTCTTCGTGGGTATCCTCTCTCAAGTAGTCGGTCTTTAAGTTTGTTGGCATGCAAAAAGTATTCCTCTTTTCGTGAACAATTCCTACGAATCCGTAGGAACTGCCCGTACGGTAAATTCTGCTTTAGGCTCCGGGGGTGATTGCTGGTGTAATGCAATGCCTTATTTCGATCAGTTAGCTTCCTAAAAAGTGTGGTCTCTAATTGTCCTGATAGGTTTTCTACTTGCACATCCAAAAATTTTATTGATTTATTGGAAGCCGAACAGTTGAATTTGATGTCTCTCGTGCGTTCATTGAGCCATCCTACAAATTCGTCCAATTGTTGTTCAGATCCAGTCCAAATTAAGAAGATGTCGTCTATATATCTCATATAGTTAGAAATATTAGCCGAATATGGGTTATTGTCGTAGATGAAATTCTTTTCATATAATCCCATAAAAAGCACCGCTAGCTCTGGGGCGAAAGGATACCCCATCGCCACGCCTTTTATTTGAAAGAAGAAATCTGAGTCGAAAGAAAAATAATTCTTCGATAGTGCAAATTTTGCGAGTTCCAGAATGAAATCCGATGGAACCTGGACTGGTCGTTCTCTTTTCTCCAGGAACCATGTTAGTGTCTCTAGTGCTTGGTCTTGAGGAATCTGGGTGTAGAGTGACACCACATCTAGTGTCACCATTAGTTGATTTTTGTTATCAAATTTGACTGTTGTTATTCGGTTCAAGAAAGCTGTAGTATCTTTCAAGTGGGCAGGAATGTCGTTAATAAAAGGTTTTAGAAAGAAATCAATATATTGTGCGACTGGTTCAATGAGCGACTCACACCCTGAGACGATTGGTCTACCAGGGGGGTCGATTTCACTTTTATGTAATTTTGGTATAACATAAAAGACTGGTATCCTAGGATTCTTGTTTTGTAGAAAAATCCGTTCCTTTGGGCCAACAAATCCTTGTGTGTGCCCTTCCTCAATAATTTGAAAAAGTTGAATTTGTAGCTCCTTGGTTGGATCCTTTGCAATTTTCCGGTAGCAGCTGTCGTCCTCTAGTTGACGTAGCGCTTCTTTTTTGTATTTGTTTAAGTCCCAAATAACCACTGCTCCTCCTTTGTCAGCTTGTTTGACTACCACTGACCTGTCATTTTTAAGTGCAAGCAAAGCATCTTTCTCTTGTTTAGCCAGATTGTATTTGATGAAATTTTTCTTCTTTTCCATTGTTTGTATCCCGGAAAGAATGGTCTTTTCAAAAGTATTAATCTCTTTAGGGATTTTTGGGCCAGATGGACAGAATACGGATTTTCGGAGCCGGGGAGGAGCAGCATCAGTGTTGCTCTTGGGCTGCAAAAGAACGTCTTGTGCAGGAGCACGAACACCTCGTGGCATACCATGTAGACTAGGCCAAATGGTGTAATTTGACATGCTCGATGGAGACAAAGCGCTTGTCCTTAGAACCAGGAAGTGGTGGCAAGATCACAGTTCTTGTACCCTGTAAACCAAGGACCAGGGCAGGAGCAGGGTAGGTTGGACCAAATTCCTTTTTTACCCATCACCTTCTCTCGAACCAATTTTTGGAAGCCAGCTGGAAACTGTAGTTAGTACGTCTGCACTTGGAGAGGGAGATGTGGGCAGCTATTTGCTAGATTGAGCGTCAAGGAACTTTTGTAGGTCCTGTAAGATGGTTATCTATGTTAAAGGTTGCAGCAGTCGCCACAATGTCTAGACCGTCAATGTTTGGAACATACATCTTGATACAAAAAAGCACTTTGTGTGGGTTTGGCCCACCCGAAGATCTTTTTGGGAGGTTATTAAGAGCTCGCTGAACCCCGTGGAGATGGTCAACCAACTAAGCTAGTACCTAATACTGTAGCCTTTAAGGACTGCTTTAAGTCACGGTTCATTCTTTCCACAACAGATTTGCCCTTGGGGCTATATGGAGGAGAATAATGCACCTGTACCCCCAGGGATGTCATCGAATCACTGTATGCTTTAGAAGCGAAAGCCAGACCCTGGTCCAAATGGAACGCATAGCACGCAAAGGTACAGACAAACACTTTGCAAGTCTTTAAAAACAGTTTTAGCATCAGTCGAGCACTGTGACCATACCCAAAGGAATCTAGAGAAAAATCAACAGCAACCAAAATAAATTTGACCGCAGTATCTGAAATTAGAGGACCACAATAATCCAAGTAAATGCAGCCAAAAGGCTTGTTGGAAATCAAGAAGTGTGTGTGCAGTGGATGAGCCATGGTGGAGCTTTTAATCTGTTGACAAATGTCACAACACAGGACACATTTCTTGGCCTGCTGGTATAAGCCTTGCCATCATTAACGTTGCTTTAGCAGCAAAATTGTGGCTGCCACTCCTACATGCTCAGAAGCAACTCCTTCATGTGTTGTCACAACCAAAGCGTGTCTGCGTTCTTGGTTGGGAATTAAATGTTCACAAACCCCAGGAATAGTTACAAAGGGAACATTCTGGTTATTTAAATGATAAGAGTATTTAGAAGGAAAACCCTTTAGTAAATGGGTGCTGTTTTTTAATGCATTCACACCAGCCAAGATATTGTTTTCTATGTGAGTCTTAGAATGTTTAACTGCTTCTACCGTAGCTGTGGCGACTGCAGATTTAGCTGCTTCATCAGCTAGAGATGTCCCTACAGCGTGTGCTCCCACAAGTTGATGACTCAATGTATGTATTACATGAGTTTGTGGCAACCTATTCTTAAGGTCTGTCCCATTAACCCAAAGCAGTTTATGATTGATTGTGCTACCCTTTGAATCTCTGAATCCACTCATTTTGTTGCCAAAAATGTGGATTATCATTAAAGGACAGTAAACAGTAAAACGAATCACACACAGTAAGAGTGGGGAATTCAGGATCCGTATTTTCAAGTGTGAGAAGCAAAGCCTTCAGTCGAGCTAACTGTGCATTGCAGTCTCCTAGAGACTATGTGCGAGTTGTTTGAGGTTGGAAAATGCCATCTAACATAATACCAATAACGATGGTTGAGCTGAACCGTAAGTATAAATAATATCTTTATACTGATCAAGAGGCAGAACAGTAGATGGCAAAGGATAAACATGCTCATACTGTAGAAATTCTTCTGTCTTCAAAGGTGGGTCAAAGACGAAGTCGACATCAACAGCAGTCAAGGATGTAGCCCATTGTATCTACCTTAGATGGAGGGCCTTCGAGTTATGGACACCAGCTTTAGTGACATCCTCTAAGGATGAAACAGGAGTAGCAGCAATAATGCGTTTCACTTGAGCAAGTGGCCATTCTTTAAGGATAGCCTTCTGCACTGCAGTCAGTATTTTCTCAGTGAAAGCAAAACGCATTTCTGCACTAGGATATAAATGCGATTTATATGCTAAAGGCACTGTTTAACCTTCATTAAAGATGAGATACTTATGATATTTGTAATTTCTCTGAATAAAATTCGATGACTAGGTTTGTGGTATTGACCCATGTATGCATGTGGCGTGATTCAAGCAAGTCAGACTGTAAAGATTGGAGTGTATCTGTATGTTCTGATGTCCAGCATGAAGTGTAAAAATCAGGGCATAATAATGCATAGAGAGGTTTTATGCGTTGTGCATTCTGGTATGTATGTTTTGCCAAAATCCCAAAATCCTACCAGGGACTGCAATTTTTTAAGTGTGTTTGGACGTTACAATTGTGCACATTTCTCCAAAAAGTGATGGGCAAGACTTTTTACCTCATGTGTAAGTTTTTAAAGTTGAAATTTTGTCCAAGTTCAGCAAATCCCAATATTATACAATCTACTCTGGCCAAGTGGGGATTTAATTAATTGTCCATCAAGTAGATATCGGCTACATAGGACAGAGGGTCAGGGTCAATGTCATGAACAATTGACACAATTTGTGCCGCAAAAACTCCACGGCTGTTCTTATAGCCCATAGGTGGTTGTGCATAGTGCATTTGAAAACACAGGGCACTAAAAGCAGACCAGTGTTGGCTCTCAGATGCCAAATTGTGACTGAAAACTCATTGGAAATGTTCAATGTGGTTTTGTATTTTTTATGGACTACATTGTTAATGAGTGCCGTACTTGGGGTATTTTGCACTATAAATGTGCATGTAGGACTACTTAAAAGTCTATAGTCCAAGACTATGCGGTAAGAATGATCTGGTTTTATAAAAGGAAAAAGAGGATTATTTATTTGAGAGACACAGGGTTCGATTACTCTCTGATACTCCAACTGGGAGCGAATTTCTTTAACAGGCACTTTAGTGTCCCGTTTAATAGGATATTGTGGCTGTACCTGTGAGGGGGGACCATATAGGAATAACATTATAAGGGGAATCTGTATTCCAGCCATCATGATTATGGTAAAGTGCAGGGGCCAATGCAAGGGTCAATTCGGATGCATACGCTTGTTTAACTTCGTCAGAGACTAGATGAGAAAACAAATTAGAAAGCAGAACTTGTTCTTTACATAAAAAGCAGCCAGTCAGTTGGGGGATCTTCCACTAGTCTAAATGTATTATATCTTGCTGCAGCGAGGGTCTCTGCATTGTGTGAACAGAGAGTCTGCTGGCAGGCAAAAGTAACAAGCATACATACATTTCAGGATTACATAGAACACAATATACAGCAATGATCTCATCATAAAAACATTAAAGAGGACAAGAGGGTCATGGAGATTACACAGCTGCAGGAAGGAGGTTCACAGACAGAGTTTCTCGGTTGTGGTTGCCAACAATAACAGAATTCTTAAGTTGTCATGTTTCAAGACATACATCTTACAACATCTTATTGTAAACCTTGAAAAGGGAGACCGAAAGTTGAAAACAGCAGCAGTAAATCTCAGGTAAGGAACTGTACACCTTTAACTGTCTGACATGGCTTCCCTTTGTCCCTGGGTAACACGGTACAGAAATATGTGACAGATAGGCACTTTCTGTACTTGAAAGGTTGAACAATTATCCCGTCCAGCTGCAAGGCCATGTCTGTATCAGAAACTTAAAGCACTATTTCTATAATTTTCAGAACATCCATCACTTACAACTAATTATTTTCTTAGTCTGCGAATCCCAAAACCCCATTATTCATTCTATTGATAGGTCAGTTTTCCCAGTGCCCACCTCCTTACATTCCTTAGTAAAAGACGGGAGTCTTATTCCTGAAGTGAGCACAATTTATGTTCTACATCTGGTTTACCTCATGTTACAAAGGTAAAGAGAAACTTGCACGTCTCCACTAACAAGCTTCCTTTTGAGCAAGCATATCACAAAATACCATTCTACAAAGGACACAGAATCAAAGGAGGATTCAGAAGTGGATAAAACGAGGGTTCATATATTTTTTCCGCTCTGACAGAAGGATGAATGACATCCTCGCCTTGCGGGGAGGCGAGTACTAATGGTGGGGGCCATTTGACCTCCACCAAGAGAATGTCATAAGAAACGGTTACATTTTCCAAGAATATTGCTTTAACTGTGCATTAAACGTCACCTTCAACTTGAATATCTAAGGTATATGCTCTGTCAGAAGCGGTCAAGCGTGTATCCACGGCTTCAACTGTAACAAATGTTTCAGTTGCTTTCGCTACCAGAAACTCCTGGAGATTCCAGCGTACTATGGTGACTTCTGCCACGCTGTCGAGGAGAGTCACCACCCAACTCCTATTCAGGATGAGGGTTCTCACCGTATGTGCCATTTTTATCAGTCAAATCCGTTACCTTCTTTTTCTGAAATGGGGCTTTATATTGAGGAGTCTTGTTTATCTTCACGTAAGATGAGCATTATGTCACCCTTTTTGGCTTCACATACTCTTCTTGGCTGCAGTAAGATTGCCCTCCTCTGTCATACTGCTGATCAGGGAATGAGGAAAACGTGTATCAGGAACCTGATACCTGTCTGGAGTCTTGATTTGAGTGCGATCACGAAAATCATAGAGCGTCTCAGAGGACTCTGAAGGTGGAGAACCTCCGCGAGGTGTATCTTTCTGTTGTTGTTCAGATTTATCCCATCATTTTTTAGAAAATACACAGGCTGGTCTTGCATCCTTGTCAGTGCTAGGCTTGCCAAGTGGTGGTACTGAAGGTCTGTTTCCCAAATTATTGTGTCCTAAAGATGTATATACATTAACACTAACCGTGGTAAGTTGCTGGCGTATAGCCAGAGATACTGCTTCACCTTTAACATTAGAAAGAGCCATTTTGGGGACTACGGTACAATGACCCAATAATTTCATCCCCAAGTCCAGGGCAGGACCTGCCCCATGCTTATTTTGTATCTGTTTGATAACATTCGGTAGAATGGCCATTGAGGGTGTGCCATGACAGAGTATAGACTGTGGCAAAAATAGTCCCCCACGTGTTGCAGTGTCCGAGAGTGGGAACCAGGCCAGTAAGTGAGCACATAGTTAAAATGACGTGCTTGTCCTGTGGTCCTGTAAGGGGAAACACAGCTTCAAGTTGATCGATTTTTTTGGGCAATCGAAAATGAAATTTGCCCACCATTAGTAGGTAGTCTGCCCATAACTGAATGAACAATTGCAGGACTAATAACAGGCACAGCAGGCAACTGGGCTTGTGCTTGCAAGCCAAGTCTAGCTAGACCAGCCAATAATGTGCATGAAAGAAAGAGTTAAACTTCTGTATAAGATGACAAGAACATTGTACATACTGCGGGTTTGCACGAGATTTACATTGCCTAAATCTGGCTATGGTGTATAGCCCGTTAATGCCAGCCAAGTAGCCCCCTCATTACTGCGAGTACCCATTCAAACTGGCCCAGGCACATGGAAAAGAGCGCCATTAAACCAAGTGTGGTGTTCCCAGACTGTAAGTGGAATTTCAACAAGTTCATAAGGTACATATGCAGTAAGTGCCTGTGGGACAGTGTATTAGTAAAAAGTGTTAGTGTTGGCATCCACAGCTGGAATTGTGACCCAGAAATAAAAAATCTCAAAGCGGAATGCAGCGTCCGCTTCTACTTCAAAGATTATAGGAGCTTTCGCATTAGGGACTTCATGTTGTGTTAAATGTGCCTAAACTACCGACCAGCAGTTGGCCACAATAGCAATAGGTTGTGCCATAAGTAATTAGAAATGGATTCAAAGAGTAACACAAACTGTGTGTCAACCTTTTAATTTTCAAGCTTGAAAAAAAAACAACAGAGCTAATCCTAACACCAGGAACGTCCCTGAAAAAGGTGCGAGGGGATTGTGGACAAGCACCAGCACTACTCAAGGTTCCCCCAAATAAGTACCTGACCAAAACATTGGCTGCACCATGTTGCAGGGATTCTGCTAAGGAACAGAACTATGCGTGGGACCACAGAACATCAGCATGTAAGGACTGAGTCACCATACAACCTCTCTATCTGTGAGCCTAAGTCCAACTATCTATAGTGACTCACTTGCCCTCCTAACCTCTCCAGAGAAACAAGTGAATTGGCACCCCAGAACACAACACTCTCAATGCTCTCGGGGATCACTGTAATAGGACACACCTTTTCCTTTGTCTCAGTCATACTTGTACATAATAAGATAAACAGGAGACACAAAGGAAGTATACAATGTTTATTTTAACTACTGTGCTCTAAGATGCAATATTTGCACCACAATTAGAAAACACATTTCTATCAAAAATATCAATAGCATGGTTAACAAATCATATACCATAAAAAGCCATGTCATGTTATATGACAGATTAGCCTAACCCTCCACCATCTTCTATTGAATCTAGATTATTATATATTATAGCTCTCTGGGATTAGTGGTGGACCCCGAAATTTAGCATACTTAGATGGATGCTCTACATCTCAGCTGACACACCACTCTTACTTCAGGACCTTTGCTTAGTGTTTTTTTAGTATCCCTGTCCTCGGCTATATACCAAGATATTTGTTTTCACAAACAGCAGCTACAATTTCTTGTTGTACCTAGGCGTTAGTGTTTGACCAGAGAAAATAACAAGGGGGAATGTTGTTTGACCTTGTATAGGATGTTCAGACTAAATCCCAGGAAAATAATAAAATATGAAAACATGTGCAGGTTCTGTGTGAAAATACAATGTAGCACAAAGGCAAGCATGTTATTTAGTGACGTGTGCCTAAAATGTGCACAATTAGGCTGACACAGGGAAAATGACAATGGGTCATGCAAGAAACACATAAGTTGTCAATTCTTTAGCCGAGCATGTAGGCCCTTTGAATGATGAGATTAGAAAGCTCTGCGTCACGTAGAAGCATTGCCAACAAGGATTTAAGAAATGGTATCATGTCAATGCAATTTACAGTCTCAAAACCACTAGGAATTTGTAAATGATTTGATTGATTTCTATTTTCAAGGTCTTCTGCCTCTTTTTTGAGCTTTTTTACCTCTGCCTCCAACACAGATGCTTTGTGAGTAAAGTCTACAGTATTACTCAAATTTTGTTCAACAAAAGAAAGTCTGTTTTCTAAAAGTGACCCTTTATCGTCAACTCTATTGAGTCTTATGTTAGTTTCTTCTTTATAACTCTTCAAATCTCTAATTTTGTCAAGTAGAACATCCATAGAGGGACTAGGACATGTCTTAATAGATGACGGGGCATCTTTTTTCACTCTCTTTGCAAATGATGACGTAGAGACAAAAGCTCAGATGTAGTATCATTTAATTTTGCAATACAGAATTTGAGACCATGACTGAATCGTGAATTGCGAGTCGCAAAATCAAATGTACAAAGCAGCAGCAGTAGCAGGTACTGATTCCTTAAGAGTCCCTTTCTTAAAATAGTAACTCACAATTTGCGAATTTTTGCCAGTCTCGAATTCCGAATATTGTACAGGCAGTCACCAATGTCATCATAAAAAGTAACTTACACTGTTCTCAGCACTTTGCAAAGCACAGGAGCGAAGCAGCCCACAAACAATCCAATTCAATCCTTAAAAATATTGTTCCTGGAGAGGAGGAAGCCTGTGAAAACAATCCTACATTTACAGGCCAAGAAATTGAGGCTCTTGCAGAAGAATGTTTAGCCAACAATGATGAGGTATTTGGAAAAGCCGCCCTCACAGTTCGTGAGACTATAAAAAAATACAAATATGAACCAGAGCTCAGGAATTAAATAATGCTGCAGTTGTGACCACAAGAAGCACTGAAGAAAATAGAAAATGGGGTATGACCTTCCCACTAAAGATAAAAGTTGGAGTAAAGAAGTTGCCACGACTGGAGGGAGGGCACCCCCTCAGCCACCAGTCATACTTTTGGATGAGGCTATTGAAAAGCCTTTCATTTCAGAGGCTGTATCAGGATTAATAGTCAATTATACTTCTAAAGTAACAGCCACCATCAGGTTATTCTTTTATTTATTTATTCACCTGTAAACATGTTCTTATCATGCAAACTTTGTTTTACTGCTTTGTATATGTTATATATTCTCATAATGTCCACTTCATATTGTAAATGCTTGTTTTATGTTTTATAAAAGTATACAAGCCATGTTTTCTATTACATGGTGGAATGCATCATGGGATACATTAACATTTATTCAACTAATGCACTGAAACAACGTATATAGATATCCACTTTAATATGTTCCTAATTTTATTTACATGGTAGAGACCTACTGGTGAAATGGTGGTGGTGTTGCCATTTCAAGCTATTGATTTGATTTAAGAGGTTTTCAATGTCACATTGAAAAGGAATTTCTATTTTTTGATTGCATTAAGTTGTCATTTCATTAAATTATTTTCGAAACTGTATTTTTTTAAATTCTGAGAGTAATTTGTATGGATTTTATTTATACAATGCTCTCTATGGCAGATCTACTTAGAAGTCATGTAACACAGTAAAGTAACCAGACTTGCAGCGCTGGGACACATGAAAGGTAGCGAGCATATTTCCTAAGACATCCCGGAACAAGATGCCATGGTTTGCCATACTTAACAAGGTGTGTGTCTTTATATGTGTCCTACTGTGATGAAAGCATGCAGAGTTAGAAAAGTCCTGTCTACAAGTGGCTTAATGTCAAAATCCGTGTTTCTTTGTATGTAGTCCCAGAATTCCCACACGTGACGCCAAACAGTCCATATGGTAAATTAGAGTGACCTTAGGGCTACATTTAATTAACAAAAAACTAGTTCAGTCCTGCAAAGCGGATGAGTAATCACCACTTTCAGTTACTTTGTTTAAATCTGTGTGACACTTCACTGTCTAAAAGTGTACATTTCATGATATATGCTTTAATAACTGACTATGTAATCCTTTAGCAACAGATATTGGGGCAATTACACTAGACGTACAGGATGAAATTGTAGAGGATGACGAAGAGAAACAAGCCAGTGACGCCATTGTTCTGCCAGCACCAACCACAGTACTAACTCCAGTAAATCAATTTAAAAAACAGTGTGTCAAAGACGACCTACTCCACTGACTTTCCCACCGTTTTGCCACCTCTGGGATGTCAAATACTAAAATCAGCTTTGTTATATTTATGACATACAAGCTAAAGATGGGTGTCTATGAGGACACAGCTTATAGTATTATATATTGTGGTAGGATAAACACCCTCGAGAGAAATGTTTACACACTGAGCCATCAATGTTACCGGTTCAAAATAAACACATAGATGCTATCCAGGACATTGATAGTAAGATGGAAGAAGGATTATCCACTGTAGAAACTAACATTGATAAACTTACAAATGCACTAACATCTCTATGTAGGGCCATCGTGAAGAAAATCTAACTCAAAATAAAAGGTATTGCCATGCTCCCCTTCAGATTCAAAATTATGGCAACAGGGTTGAAAAACTGACAACTGTCACTGGGGTTCTTCATGATTGACGAGTAGCCGAACATTTGTACACATATGGCCCAGAGTTTGTTCTTGGAGTAACAGCATTGTAGGAAGAGAGACCAGGTTATAAAATACTAGATGTAGGAAAATTCATTTTAGTTGTATTGGACACTAGTAAATCAATATCACTCAGAAATCAGGAAACCCAGTGATGAAATGTCTTAGCTTACTGTAGGACAAACCAGGATTCTTGGGAGGAGTTAATTTTCCTTGTTCTGCCAATCCTTGAGTGTACGGCTAAAGCAGAATATGATACCTTAAGGTCCAAAAACCAATTAAGTATTGTGTAGCGCCTATAGTTTCTTAAAATTATATGTATTTGACGACAAAGAAGGATATCTGTCTCAATACAAAATCTGCAGGATTCACTGCAACTTCAACCAGTCAAGAATATTTGGTAAATAAAAACATAGTGATAGGCTTGTTTCCCAAATGAGAGATAACAGTAACTTCAAGTTAGATGCTAGACGCAGGGGGCATATTTATGACCCCCTTGGACTGCCGTAGCGTCACTTTTGGTGAGGCTCTGGCAGGGCAAACCTTGAAGTCCTATCTGTGAGGCCACGCAAAGCCACTTTACATGGTTTTGAACGGCCTCATAGATATGGAGTAAGGCAAGGCAGCACACATTTCTGAGTTGCCTTACTCTGTGCTCAGGAGGCATTTCATGGGTATTGCAGTGGGTGTTCCCACGCAACACCAATGGATTTTGATGGTTCTCTAGATTTTCAAGACAATGTAAACCTAGGGAGGCAACAAAACCTTACGCCTCCTGAGCTGAGACTTAACGAGGAGAAATAACTTTATTTCTCCTTGTTTATTACTCTTTCCATGTGTGCTGCATTCGACAGCACACATAGAAAGAGAAAAACGCCTCCCAGGATTGTTTTTGTGTAGGAAGGTGCCACTTCCTGCACAAAAATAATCCTGCCAACACCACAGGCACCCTTGAACCATGATGCAAGGGTGCCTGCATTGGCGCTGGGCTGTCGAAACGGCGCCAGCACATAGGGTAAAGGACAGGAATGCACTGTATTGGATAAATATGGTGCATTTATGCCCTTTCACTTTGACGTAGGGTAGAGCAGCAAGTTGACTTGTTGTGCTGCCTAACACCAAAGTCCCATAAATAAGGCATGGGTTTTAAGGACTATGCCACAGAAAACAGACTTCTTACAATGGAGTGCATTACTATACAGACTGCATGGGTTGCGACACCTGCAATGTAAAAGGTCAAGAGGAGAAAATTTGTTGCAAATAAAGAATGTGAAAATAAGTCTTATTTTAATAGTGCCACCGCTAAAAAAAGCAAAACTTCGAATATATTGGGTGTAATACTGGTGCACTACATGTTGCAGAAAAGGCACCACAAACGTATAAAAAACTGCCTGAACTTGAGAGCCTGCGCTCCGCCTGTACACTGCCATCAAAAATGGTGCAAAGCCGTGCCCCCCAATTAACATGTTAACACCCACATTCTTTTTTTTTTTTATTTCAGAAGATTTTATTGAACATTTTAAAAAACAAATGAACAGGGAGAAACAGCAAAGGAATACAAAAAGGTGTATATTGAAGTCCCTAAAACTGGTACAGAGGAACGAGGTTAAGAGGCTGGTAGAATAATCATGAACAAATATCAAAACTAAGCTGTGTTGCATCAAATCAAGACAGTAGAAAGTACAGCACTCAAAAAAGTTTACAAACAATAAGAAGGGGAATAATATGTTAAAGAAAAATAGGAACCAGTAGGCGGTTGAGTGGGAAAAGGTATTGAGAGAGGGGCAGCTCAGGTAGAGTACAAGGTACATGGTGCCAGTTAACTTGCAGTAAGTATTTCATCGTAGGACAGTTAGATAGGACAGAGACAGAGATTGGAGGATCAGTAATGAGCCAGTATTGAGGAGCAAATATTTGTTTGTTCAGGGCAGTAACAGACATGAGGCAGTGAGCATTAGGGTATAGAACGAGCTACTCACACATTAGGTCAACATACATATTTAAAACTGAGAGACGTCTACTTAAGGTATGTTCCACCACATCCCTGTCTGGTTTCGGCTCATCATGATAATTGTTTCTCTTATGGACCAGTGGAGGGTCCCTGAAGTCAGATCTTCTATGTAGACCTCCAGCAACACATCCTTGATAAATGGAATTCCATGTGTACAAAGTTACTGCCAGGGTTTTTTTCATCTCTTTTCATATTTTGCACGGAGCAGGAGAGTTCCTCATTAGTTAGATGAGCTTCTAATCCATCAAAATGGTCCACCATGAGCTGGGGCAGGGCAATGTCATTCAGAATAAACTCAAAATGCTCTGCCCTGGGAGGAGGCGGCTGTGACTAAATCTGTAGATAGGAAGCGAACACTGTGTTAATTCCTCTGTGTGTTAGGATAGGTACTGGCTCTGGAATGCGAAAATTGACATGCTCAGATACTCCGTCCATATTAACCATGTTAATAGACTGCCTGATTTATTGCTGTCCCTGTATGTTAGTGATTTTGTAGTGCATGTGTAAATTTGCCCAGCATGTCAATGTCCTTCCTGGTGCATTTCTTATTTCAAGCTCCTTTTGTTGTTTCACAGGAGTCAATCACGTATCAATTTCCAGATGTGTGAAGTTGTGTTTATGATTGGTAGCCATCTTTTCTAAATGTAACCTAGTGCTGCACATTTCCCCATGCATTCCCCCTCTAACACTTCTTTTAGTGCTTCCTATCTATGGAGGCTAGGTAGGCAGTACGCTAGTTGCGTGTGATGCATTGATTCTAGCCTGCTCAATGTTTAATGAAAGTATTTTCCAGATGTACTTCAGGCCATAATGACTAGTAGTTATAAGGGTATGGCAGGAGGCCTGGAATATTTTGCCTGCTGTGACAAATGACCTGAGAGTAATCTACCTCAGTACATAACCTCTTTTATCTTTGTATCTTCCTACCAGGCTAACATAAATGTAGCAAGTCTAATGTGTATGCCCTGTGTAACAGAATAACAAGAGCATACCCTAACGTCTGTGAAACTGCCATCCTGCATATGTGGGTGATTTCGTGGGCGCCTAGACACAAACTCAAACGCTAAACTGACTAACTTTTTGCTATAGATCCTGGAGCTCCGATGTCATTCAGATGAATAAAATCTTTTTTTGCAAAGAACGTTCCTCCTTATGAATTTTATTTAAGTTAGAAATGAAATTGATTTGATACATGCACAACCTGAAATTCAGTGGTGGTTTGTGGTTTGTATCGTGCTCCGGGGTGCGTCCTCCGAACTAGGGCGTGAATGAATGTAGAAAAGCACCCCCCAACAACATGGGGTGTGTCCCCCAGGCGCGTCACTGTCCTCAGAACTGGGTTTCAAAAGATTGTACTGGATTCTTCAATGTTCAATGTTGAAAAACTTTATTTGTTATTCAAAATTCATCATGAGCGTTTTTTTCAATTCAAACGCATTGCAAAAATAATAGTGTTGGTTGTACATTCCCAATGCATTTCGGCATAAGCCTTCCTCAGGGGAACTCTAGAAAAACAATAAAGATGACGATAAGCGCTATGTCTGAGGTATATTGGTTACTCATGTGTTAAAAAAGACAGGTGAAGGTGAAAAAAGTGATTAAAAACCGGTCGGATATGAACACGCGTAGCTGTGGTGAAAATAAAAGGAGTTTTTAAGCTCAAATGTTTCCATGCTCGTGATGATTATAGAAAGCTGTTTCGGAAATCGAAAGTGAATAATAGTGGTTAAATCAACGTGTTGTTACAACTATAGATTAATTCAAGCGTGGTTTCAAATGAAAGACGGTAACGAACAATGTGGTTACTATCAAAGTTTGCTTCCAGTGATAAAGTTAGTAAGAAGCGTAAAGGCATTCTAAAATGGTGACGGAGGTCGTTCTTACCCGGTGTTGAAAAACAAAGGTGCGTGCTCCCGCGTTTGATCACAAACGTGCTGGTAGTTGTGAATCGAAGTCTAAAGCGGAAGTAAAAAAGGCTAACAGCGTGTGACGTGATAAAAAATGATATACATAGAAATGGGACTGCTGTTAGATTATAAACAACCTGAGAGGACTAATATAACTAACTGAAGGTTAATACTAGTGATGATGACTTGTTAAGCGCACGTCGGGTGGACATGTTAAAGTGTTTCGACACAGTTTCACATGGTAACATAAAAGAACAGAAGCGTCAATGTGGATGTTAATGGCGATGTTAATACTATATACAAGAGTATGAAAAACTGCGTGTTAGAACTAAGGCAATTGGTGACCATACAAGAAATATAAGAAATATAAACCACATTAAAGATCCACAGTATTTAGAGCAATTACAGATAACATAAAAATTCTGTGCGGTCATTTAAACCGTCAGGTTTCATCGAGTTCAACAAATATATCCAATGGTTCTCTCTTTTGAGAAGAAAGTTATGATTGTCTCTTCCTTGAGTTTTAGTAACAGTCTCTAAAATGCAGAATTTCAATTGGCTGATGTTGTGCCCGGCTTCCAAAAAATGTTGTGCAACCGATGATTTCTGTTGTTTTGTTCTGATGTTAGACTTATGTTCATTCAATCTAATTTTGATCTTCCTTTCGGTTTGTCCAACGTATACTTTGCCACAAGGGCATTTAAGCATATATACAACATTAGAGGTGTCACAGGTGGCCGTAGTTTTAATTCTGATTTTGTGCCCTTTCATTGGATGAGTAATGTATTCACCTTTCATAACATTGTTGCAACTGTTACAATTTAAACAAGGGATGGTTCCTTTAAATGATAAATTTGAAAAAGGTTGGTTAGGTTGATTGAGTATTTCACCTAAGTTTTTGTTCCTTGTATAAGCGAAAATTGGTTCTTGGTCAAAAATGTGGTTGAATTCCTGCTCCAGTTTGAGCAATTGCCAATGCTTTTTTATGATGCGTCTAAACTTGACGCTGACGGTAGAATATTTAGATACTACCGTAATTTGATTTTTGATGGGTTTGGGTTGGATGGCTAGTAATTCATCACGGTTTTTGCTGGATGATCTTTCTTGAGCCGTTTGTAGTACTTGATCAGGATAGCCACGGGATTTGAATCTTTTTACAAGTTGGTTGAGTTGATGAATGGATTCGTCTGGGTTAGATACTATTCTCTTTATTCGGAGCATTTGTGAATAAGGAAGATGTTGCTTGAGAGGTGGAAGATGAAAGCTTTGGAAATGAAGAGTATTGTTTCTGTCGGTACTTTTCCTGTAGAGATTTGTTTCAAATCCTGTTGATGTTTTGGTGATGGTAACATCCAAGAAGTTGATGGTATCTGTGTGGATGTTAAAGGTAAATTGTAAACGTTGATCTATTTGATTGAGGTTATTGAGTTGATCTTTGAGAATGTGAATAGGGCCGTTCCATATCATAATGATGTCATCTATGAATTTGAGGTATAGTTTTAAGTGATTGGTCCATGCGGGTGTATTGAGGATATGATCTTCCTCAAATTGATTCATGAAGATGTTGGCATATGCTGGGGCAGCACAATTACCCATAGATGTACCAGTTAACTGTTGATACCACTCATTGCCATGTTGAAAATAGCTGTGCATCAAAGTAAACTCCATTAATTCCATCAGAAAAACTTGTAGATTTTGTGTGTACTGAGAATGCAATAACGCTTGTTCAATGGCTTCCAAGCCCATTTGATGGGGGATGGATGTATATAACGAGTTGACATCTACTGTACATAGGGTAATATTTTCATTTTCAGTGATGGTGATTTGATTGAGTTTGACCAGAAAATCAGTAGTGTCTTTGAGAAAGGATCTCATGGAGATGACGCTGGGTTGTAGATGGCGGTCCAGATATTTACCGACCGGTTCATGAATGCTTCCCCGGGTTGATACGATAGGGCGGCATGAACCAGCCCTTGTTTAAATTGTAACAGTTGCAACAATGTTGTGAAAGGTGAATACATTACTCATCCAATGAAAGGGCACAAAATCAGAATTAAAACTACGGCCACCTGTGACACCTCTAATGTTGTATATATGCTTAAATGCCCTTGTGGCAAAGTATACGTTGGACAAACCGAAAGGAAGATCAAAATTAGATTGAATGAACATAAGTCTAACATCAGAACAAAACAACAGAAATCATCGGTTGCACAACATTTTTTGGAAGCCGGGCACAACATCAGCCAATTGAAATTCTGCATTTTAGAGACTGTTACTAAAACTCAAGGAAGAGACAATCATAACTTTCTTCTCAAAAGAGAGAACCATTGGATATATTTGTTGAACTCGATGAAACCTGACGGTTTAAATGACCGCACAGAATTTTTATGTTATCTGTAATTGCTCTAAATACTGTGGATCTTTAATGTGGTTTATATTTCTTATATTTCTTGTATGGTCACCAATTGCCTTAGTTCTAACACGCAGTTTTTCATACTCTTGTATATAGTATTAACATCGCCATTAACATCCACATTGACGCTTCTGTTCTTTTATGTTACCATGTGAAACTGTGTCGAAACACTTTAACATGTCCACCCGACGTGCGCTTAACAAGTCATCATCACTAGTATTAACCTTCAGTTAGTTATATTAGTCCTCTCAGGTTGTTTATAATCTAACAGCAGTCCCATTTCTATGTATATCATTTTTTATCACGTCACACGCTGTTAGCCTTTTTTACTTCCGCTTTAGACTTCGATTCACAACTACCAGCACGTTTGTGATCAAACGCGGGAGCACGCACCTTTGTTTTTCAACACCGGGTAAGAACGACCTCCGTCACCATTTTAGAATGCCTTTACGCTTCTTACTAACTTTATCACTGGAAGCAAACTTTGATAGTAACCACATTGTTCGTTACCGTCTTTCATTTGAAACCACGCTTGAATTAATCTATAGTTGTAACAACACGTTGATTTAACCACTATTATTCACTTTCGATTTCCGAAACAGCTTTCTATAATCATCACGAGCATGGAAACATTTGAGCTTAAAAACTCCTTTTATTTTCACCACAGCTACGCGTGTTCATATCCGACCGGTTTTTAATCACTTTTTTCACCTTCACCTGTCTTTTTTAACACATGAGTAACCAATATACCTCAGACATAGCGCTTATCGTCATCTTTATTGTTTTTCTAGAGTTCCCCTGAGGAAGGCTTATGCCGAAATGCATTGGGAATGTACAACCAACACTATTATTTTTGCAATGCGTTTGAATTGAAAAAAACGCTCATGATGAATTTTGAATAACAAATAAAGTTTATCAACATTGAACATTGAAGAATCCAGTACAATCTTTTGAAACCCAGTTCTGAGGACAGTGACGCGCCTGGGGGACACACCCCATGTTGTTGGGGGGTGCTTTTCTACATTCATTCACGCCCTAGTTCGGAGGACGCACCCCGGAGCACGATACAAACCACAAACCACCACTGAATTTCAGGTTGTGCATGTATCAAATCAATTTCATTTCTATATTACGTCATTCCGAATCCGAATACGTAGCACACCAGCTAAACTACCATGCAATTTGATGAAATCTCCAACTTAACGGAAACAAGAGCGGATACATTCGCATTTGGCCAAGATGAAGTCTCTAGAATTTACGCGCTTATACATGAGGACGCAACAACTATTTCTAGCACCAACACTAAAGAACAGAATATTCGTCAATTACTATACCTTTCTAAAAAAGAGATTAATCAACGCCTACATGCTAGTACCATGATCAGGTACCACAAAGTACAACGAATACCGAGGGGTCTTAGAATACCGTTGAAACCATCGTTGTGTAAAAACCAACAGAAGTTCAAGGATAAATGGTTTGCAATCCTTAATAAATGTTCCTTAGATTTGATCCTTTTGATCATAGAAGAATTATCAAGCATCTTGGAGGAATTAACCAAAGACATCCATAACATCAAAGCCGAACTTGAAAAATCTTTATCAACTGAGGAACTCAACACCATACTGGAGGATATTAATACACAGCTGGCTAAACACACAGCGGAAGTCAACGAGCGAAAAATTCGCAAATTTCGTAGAGATACGATTGACTATAAAATGGGGGAAGTATATTCTTGGGCAGAAATTTATGCCAGGCGAAGACAAAACAGACCTTACAACATCAATACTGACACTTCATCATCCGACAGTGATCGTACACAACAACCCAAAAGATTT
This sequence comes from Triturus cristatus, assembly GCF_964204655.1. Classification (NCBI taxonomy): domain Eukaryota; kingdom Metazoa; phylum Chordata; class Amphibia; order Caudata; family Salamandridae; genus Triturus; species Triturus cristatus. The sequence goes on from NC_140584.1 coordinate 22,639,673, forward strand.
TTGGCCAAAGATAAAGTACCGGCCACGACACCAGAGAATATACCATCCACATCAACTACTTCCCCTAATATTGAAGAGGTCCCTTTTTTAGAGGTAGGCCACATGCAGCAAGACGACCCAGGAGGGGCCGCAGAAAAAGTCAAAGAAAAGGACAAGGATCCACCACAAACACGTACAACCACGGGCAAGAAGGAAAGATCCAAGAAAGGGAACTAATGGATAATCTAGTCATCAACATCTCCGATTACCATTTTAGTGACATTGAGTTAAAAATCTTACAGAAGGGTACATCTTTTGTTCCGACTGCAGCAAGCAACCTTCTTGAACTTCACATCAGCTTTTTTAAATTGATGAGAAAATTAAGATTGCGCCACTTTTTTGATAATATTATAACATCAACCCAGGAAAAAGATGAGGACCCCTTAATGGGTTTACAATTGAGGAGTACATTTATGGCACCAATCAGTCACAAATGTTTGGATCTATTCGAATCTGCAGTAAAACAAGATCTAGCAAAACTCAACTACAACAAAACAAGTCCAAAACACAAGAATCTAACCAATAAAGAGAAGGGTATCTTAAGAAATATCGCAAATAAACCAGACATAACTTGCACTAAAGCAGACAAAGGAGGAGCATTAGTGATACTCAACACCAGCTACTACGAATCACAAATAACAGCTCACATTCAAGATCCAAGTACCTATATGAGATTGGAGAACAACCCAACATTACAATACAAAGAGGTTTTACAAACCATAGTACAAACAGCTGTTGACAAAGGTACTATCAATGAGAAAGTTCAAAAGTTTCTCATCCAACCTAACCCCAAGAGTCCAACAATTTTTTTGGTGCCCAAAATTCATAAGCATCCCACCAAACCTCCATGCCGCCCTATCGTATCAACCCGGGGAAGCATTCATGAACCGGTCGGTAAATATCTGGACCGCCATCTACAACCCAGCGTCATCTCCATGAGATCCTTTCTCAAAGACACTACTGATTTTCTGGTCAAACTCAATCAAATCACCATCACTGAAAATGAAAATATTACCCTATGTACAGTAGATGTCAACTCGTTATATACATCCATCCCCCATCAAATGGGCTTGGAAGCCATTGAACAAGCGTTATTGCATTCTCAGTACACACAAAATCTACAAGTTTTTCTGATGGAATTAATGGAGTTTACTTTGATGCACAGCTATTTTCAACATGGCAATGAGTGGTATCAACAGTTAACTGGTACATCTATGGGTAATTGTGCTGCCCCAGCATATGCCAACATCTTCATGAATCAATTTGAGGAAGATCATATCCTCAATACACCCGCATGGACCAATCACTTAAAACTATACCTCAGATTCATAGATGACATCATTATGATATGGAACGGCCCTATTCACATTCTCAAAGATCAACTCAATAACCTCAATCAAATAGATCAACGTTTACAATTTACCTTTAACATCCACACAGATACCATCAACTTCTTGGATGTTACCATCACCAAAACATCAACAGGATTTGAAACAAATCTCTACAGGAAAAGTACCGACAGAAACAATACTCTTCATTTCCAAAGCTTTCATCCTCCACCTCTCAAGCAACATCTTCCTTATTCACAAATGCTCCGAATAAAGAGAATAGTATCTAACCCAGACGAATCCATTCATCAACTCAACCAACTTGTAAAAAGATTCAAATCCCGTGGCTATCCTGATCAAGTACTACAAACGGCTCAAGAAAGATCATCCAGCAAAAACCGTGATGAATTACTAGCCATCCAACCCAAACCCATCAAAAATCAAATTACGGTAGTATCTAAATATTCTACCGTCAGCGTCAAGTTTAGACGCATCATAAAAAAGCATTGGCAATTGCTCAAACTGGAGCAGGAATTCAACCACATTTTTGACCAAGAACCAATTTTCGCTTATACAAGGAACAAAAACTTAGGTGAAATACTCAATCAACCTAACCAACCTTTTTCAAATTTATCATTTAAAGGAACCATCCCTTGTTTAAATTGTAACAGTTGCAACAATGTTATGAAAGGTGAATACATTACTCATCCAATGAAAGGGCACAAAATCAGAATTAAAACTACGGCCACCTGTGACACCTCTAATGTTGTATATATGCTTAAATGCCCTTGTGGCAAAGTATACGTTGGACAAACCGAAAGGAAGATCAAAATTAGATTGAATGAACATAAGTCTAACATCAGAACAAAACAACAGAAATCATCGGTTGCACAACATTTTTTGGAAGCCGGGCACAACATCAGCCAATTGAAATTCTGCATTTTAGAGACTGTTACTAAAACTCAAGGAAGAGACAATCATAACTTTCTTCTCAAAAGAGAGAACCATTGGATATATTTGTTGAACTCGATGAAACCTGACGGTTTAAATGACCGCACAGAATTTTTATGTTATCTGTAATTGCTCTAAATACTGTGGATCTTTAATGTGGTTTATATTTCTTATATTTCTTGTATGGTCACCAATTGGCTTAGTTCTAACACGCAGTTTTTCATACTCTTGTATATAGTTTTAACATCGCCATTAACATCCACATTGACGCTTCTGTTCTTTTATGTTACCATGTGAAACTGTGTCGAAACACTTTAACATGTCCACCCGACGTGCGCTTAACAAGTCATCATCACTAGTATTAACCTTCAGTTAGTTATATTAGTCCTCTCAGGTTGTTTATAATCTAACAGCAGTCCCATTTCTATGTATATCATTTTTTATCACGTCACACGCTGTTAGCCTTTTTTACTTCCGCTTTAGACTTCGATTCACAACTACCAGCACGTTTGTGATCAAACGCGGGAGCACGCACCTTTGTTTTTCAACACCGGGTAAGAACGACCTCCGTCACCATTTTAGAATGCCTTTACGCTTCTTACTAACTTTATCACTGGAAGCAAACTTTGATAGTAACCACATTGTTCGTTACCGTCTTTCATTTGAAACCACGCTTGAATTAATCTATAGTTGTAACAACACGTTGATTTAACCACTATTATTCACTTTCGATTTCCGAAACAGCTTTCTATAATCATCACGAGCATGGAAACATTTGAGCTTAAAAACTCCTTTTATTTTCACCACAGCTACGCGTGTTCATATCCGACCGGTTTTTAATCACTTTTTTCACCTTCACCTGTCTTTTTTAACACATGAGTAACCAATATACCTCAGACATAGCGCTTATCGTCATCTTTATTGTTTTTCTAGAGTTCCCCTGAGGAAGGCTTATGCCGAAATGCATTGGGAATGTACAACCAACACTATTATTTTTGCAATGCGTTTGAATTGAAAAAAACGCTCATGATGAATTTTGAATAACAAATAAAGTTTTTCAACATTGAACATTGAAGAATCCAGTACAATCTTTTGAAACCCAGTTCTGAGGACAGTGACGCGCCTGGGGGACACACCCCATGTTGTTGGGGGGTGCTTTTATTTAAGTTAGTTCATTGACAGTTCTGGTTGAGACACAGGGGCATGCCATCAACACTAATTGTCAGATCGGTAGATCTTTTGCAGCAAAGTCCCTGTGATCCCAGCAGATGAGGAAGGCACGCTAAACAGAGGGATATTCCCTTAATATTCCGATCTTTGCTCACACTTCTGACTTGGCTGCATTGGTAAGTGGCTCACGCATAACGTAGTACTTCTTTGAGAACAACAAGTGGCACAGGCAGGGGACTGGGATTAAAGATTACACGAGGAACACATTTATAGACTGCAGTCAGATTGAGTGTGAAAGGTGAAAGGCATGTCAGGTTGTCCTCCCGTTCCCCTCGCCATTGAGTGAATGTAAAAGGGACGACTGGTGAAGGAAAGGAGAGTGTTTTTATCTTCAGAGGAGGCGCGGTTCCCCTTCAGGTATCTGACTGAGTCTGCCAAAGGAGTGGGCCCATCAAGGTGTGAACATTTATTAGAGATCATGGACATGTGTGATGGAGAACATTGTCCTTATCCAGGTGAACCTTAGAGGTTGTGAGTCGGAGAAGGTTTTAGGAGTGGAGGTTCTCCTCCAGGTATATGAGTGGGAGTTGTGAAGATATGGGTAAGTCTAACAATAAATTCAGATTATATAGGGCACAGCCATCCCCCACCCCTGAGGGAACAGCAGCACACAGAATGTCGATAAATGCCAGTATGCCTACTTGTCTGCTGTTTGAACAATGGCATGAGCTCACACAGAATGACACAAATGAGCAATTTCCTGAGAACGGTTATTTTGAACTGAAATGCCTGCAGTACTTCTGCAGATGCATGAATGATCTGAAGATGCCACCTCCACCAGCAGAGGTTGAGGCGCTAAACGAAAGCGAACAGAGACTAACTGATAAAGCCAATGAAAGCAGAAAGGGACAGGTGTACAAAGTGCAAGTTGGTATGAAAAAAACATTTGCAGAAGTGGAAAGAGTGTTGGCATGAGGGTGGCATAGGAAAAAAGACTGATTTATATCTATTCTTGGTGACGCCTTTGGCTCTTGAAGAACCTGAGGAAGAGGAAGAGTGCTTTCTTACAGAACTGTTAAATGTTTGAACGCTACACCAACCGATGTACCAAAGAGTGTACCTGTGAAACTCTTGAGGGAGCAAAAGAAAACATTAGAATATTGATCTAAAAACGGTTTTCAACACGGTCCCTCTGGACCTGCTCTGGGCAAAAATGGCAAGACAAGGTGCACCACCGAAACTCCTCAATGCAATAATCAAATTATAGACAGGCACCTGGGTACGAGTTAAAACAGGTAGGGGTGACAGAATGACTGAAAAGAAATCCACTTGCATCAGCCTAAAACAAGGCTGTATTCTTGCCCACTGCCTCTTCAACATATACTCAGCAGAACCTGATTGATGGCTGTTTATCGGAGGCTTTGGTTGATCCACAAAAACTAGCAAGGAGACCGGTGCTTAGCCTCCAATATGCAGATGGCATTGTGTTATGCAGCCAGACTCCAATTGGCCTTCAGCGCCAAATTACAACTCTCCTTGAATTCACCGAAACAGTAGCGGCTCGTGGAGGGAGTTCGGTGGGGCAGTGAAGCGGGGGAGGGGCAGGGTGGGGAAATGTAAACACCGGAATATGGATGAACGGAGGTAAGTACACATTTAAATTAATAAAACGAATTTCGTTGCGCGCGCTGCTTCGCAAAATGCGATGCAGCGCGCGCAAAGGAATTCGTTTTAATAATTTAAATGTGTACTTACCTCCGTTCATCCATATTCCGGTGTTTACATTTCCCCACCCTGCCCCTCCCCCGCCCCACTGCCCCACCGAACTCCCTCCACGAGCCGCTACTGCCGAAACATTAGGCCTAAAATGAAACTATACTAAAACAAAAATCATCTGTTTTTCGTCAAAAATCACCCAGCAAAAAGTAAAGTTTAAATGGAAAGCAGCAGGGAAAGGCCTTGACTTGGTAAATACTCACAAATACCTAGGTGTGGTAATGGACACAACATGAGATTTCAAATCGCACTTACTGCAAAGAAGGGCCCTAGCCAACAAACTATACTTCGCTTTCACCCCGATAGAAAAAAAGATTGGGAGCTCGTGCCAAGTCATATCTGCTACAGATTATCTGGGCAAAGTTCCTACCCTCTCGACCTATGGTTCGGAGTTGTTAAAGGGCAAGGATGCAACCACCTTAAACCAACTTTAGTCTGTTCTAGTCAAACGTATCTTCCATTTACCACAACACATTCACCAAGCACAAGTGCACCTGGAATTTGGGCTGTATCACCAACACCCAGTCAGAATGGGCGCCATAACCAAACTGTGCTGGAAGATGAGAGTCGCACCCTCCGAATCTTTGGCTGCCTCATGTTGGGCTGAAATGGAGAGCCAGCACACCCAAAACAATGACTGGCCAACAGTGCTCGGACAATCTGTAACAACCCTTGACCACTTCAAAGATTGGGAGTTAAACATCAGTTTTACAGCTTAAAAAAAAAAAGCCAACAAAGGGGCCACGTTAAAATCCTGGATGCTTGACAAAGAACAAATGTCTGGGAAAAAGCATGGCTGGTCAGTCTTACAGTTTTATATCAACTGGGGCCACCAACCATACCTCACATACCACATTTCCCAACCCATCCAACACTTTCTCCTTCCAATCCGCATAGGAGTGTTGCCTTCAAAAGATCAGGTGCCAACCTCTAAACAATATTGGCCAGACTCCCTTTGCCATCTATGTGATCTATTTGAGGAAACCTAGCTACACTTTCTGTGCATTTGTCCTGCTGTCAACCAACTTCAACAGAAATTACTTTGCCCTGCTTTTCGGTCACTTAAGATTAGATCGGGCCGCCAAGCCGTGCCGATATTATTAAAAAGCCATTTCAATTCAGCTCTACTGCAGGGCCACCAAGTTCTCACTCAAAGTGAACAAACAACTATCAGCACAACAGAAGCCATGTCACATATGAAACTACCCTCCTAGGCAAGGGTTCCATCAATAGTTTGACCGGAAACCATTATTCCAATAGGTGCCTGAGTCTTATTACAAGCAAAATTGTAGCCCTTATACAGGGGCCGATGGTCCCTAAAGATTTACCTGGTCAAAGCCCCCCAAGCCCGGAACGCACTTCTTTAATTTAATTTAACTTATCTCAGCAAGTTGTATTAATTCTTTTAAAGTTCAAGCAAGGCCTATTGTCAAAGCATGCCAAAGCGTTCACAGGCAGGAAGTGTGTAAAGATCTAAGTTAAAAGTCTGTTGTCATTTTGCTGTGATGGAGTAACTTTTAACATTTGCCTATTTTTGCACAAATCCAGGGTTGTTTTTTTAAATCATTAATCTGCTAAAATAATTGCTTATCAACAAGTAATTAACAGAATGATCTTTCAAATTGTTTAGTTGAATTTAGTTTATAATGGTTGCCCGAGGAGCGTGCGGCACGCCGAAACACGATGGCCGCCACGTGAAGAGCTCCGCTCGGTCGAGCCGGCTCGAACATGAAGGAATCCCATAATTGCAGCAGAGCTTCGTGAAAATGACGGACTTCAATGTTGGAGATGGCTGTGATTAATTTGGCAAGTTTCTTGACCGAAAATATGGTCTTTTTGTCATTTTATTTGATGATTCCTGTTCCTCTCAGACAGCGGCCGCCATTTTGTCTTCCATGCAGCGTTTTTTTTTTTTTCGTTTTTCTTTTTCTTCTGCTGCAACCATGTTCTTTTGTCTAATGCTTTAATTCAGAACCACTGAGGTGGAGGCTGCCTTTTTTATGTCATGCCATTTTTCTATGGTGATTTTTGGTTGCTGTTGGACTCCTTCAGTGCCTTTGTATTAACTTAACTTCAATCTCTCAGAACTACTGAAAAGCAACTATTTTGTGCTTTCCTCAAGTGATGCCCCCACTTTGCTTTAATGGCATGATCTAAGTCCTATTATACAGTCTCTTTGGTGATGCTGGTGTTGCTGGTTCCTTTGCTCCACTGACAATTCGCTTTTTCTCTGAGGCGCGTTTCTGGCACCCCATATTTCAACGCTGCCCATTACTGCGCCGTGCTGAGGAACTGTCAGCATTTTTTTTTTCTGAGCTACACTTCCTCTTATTATTGCTTTATTAACACTACTGCTGCTCTGCATGCTGTCTTCATCTGTCATCATTTGTCACTCTCTGTGGAGATACCTCCAACATGGACGCCACACATTCAAACAAACCTCATGGAGGCTCCTCAGGAGGTCGAAAGGATACGAATGCCTCCTCTGTCAAACGTACCAAAAAGGACCCGCCTTCCCCAACTAAGTCTCCGTTGCCTCTTACTCTTGAGGACATCATGGAGGAGTTGCGTCTTATCCGTCCTTTTATGACTGACACTGTTACCACACTTCAGAGGTTAGATGACAAATGGTCTAGCCTGGATACGAGACTTTCCGATGTAGAGCAGAGGATTAGTGATGCTCAAGATGTGGTCGCAAGGGTCAACACCCTCACCAAAGAAGTCAGCCAGCTCAAGAAGGTTGCGGAGGACTTAGAAAATCACAATAGGCGCAATAACCTGCGCATTTATGGTATTCCGGAGAATTCTGAAGGGTCGGATATGATCCAATTTTTGAAAACAGAAGTTCTTCAAATTGCTGGCCTCCCAAAATCTTCAGATTTCAACATACAACAAGCCCATCGTTTGGGGCCAAAGAATACATCTTCTACATCTAAACCTCGAGGAATCATTGCATATTTCCTTCTATACTCAGATCTCATGACGGTTCTCCAAGCGGCTAAGCAACATAAGCAAATGATTTGGTCTGGCCACAAAATCTTTTTCACTCAGGACATTTCCAAACCTACGGCTTCTCGTCGAAAGGAATTTCTGGATCTTAGACCTGCATTGAGAGTCATGAATGCTCGCTACGGCTTAATTCATCCTTGTTTTTTCAAAGTGACCTATAAAGACAGAACTTTTAGTTTTGAAGATCCTGCAGAAGTTCATTCATACTCACAAAGAAGAACTTATGAAACTGAGCAAACCCTAACTGTTTTTTGTTTTTTATTTGTTTGTTAATGTCTGACTATTGAGTTTTGTTCTATTTATATTCTAGTATGTATAGTATAGTTCATCTGCTTCCTTTGTTCACCCCATCTTTTGTCTTGCAGGTCTCCCCCACGTGGTGTTTTTGTCAAGGTCGCCTTTTGTACAGTCCTGGTGTATGTATTGTGCATTCCATTCCGTTGCTGTTTTTTTTCTCTAGATGTTTGGTAAGTTCCTTCATTTGTCTTATTTGCCTTTAGTTCTAGATTTTCAGCTCACAGTTTTTCATTTTATTTTTTTTATTTTTTATGGCAATCTGTTTTTCTAGGTGTCTCTTCTTAGTGTGGCTGTCTTGTTCTTCGTTGCCCCCCTCCCACATTAATGTTATTTGTTCAATTGTTCCCTGTGGCTGAAGCCCTTTGGCTTCTTGCCATCCTCCTTTGGATGCTTTTTGGGGATCTCAGTTCCCCCTTACCCTCCTTTTTACTCTTTCCTCTTTCCTCTCCCTCTCTTTCTCCTCTCCACACCTTCTTTTCCCTTTCCCTTTCCTTTTAATCCCTTTCATCTCAATATTTTTGGCAACATTCACATTACCTATCCCACGTTATACTTTTCTCTTGCCTACTTCTGCTGTGGTACTCCATTATTTTCCTTCTCTACTTCTGTCATTATCTCCGTGGTGGACATCTACTTTAGCTTCTTCGTTCTTGGCTATCTTCTGTCTATTACATTTATTCACCATCTATCTTCATTTTCTCCCTCTAACTTTCCATTTTGTCTTAACTTCTTTATCTCCTTTTGCTTTTTTTTATTTTCCTTCTAAAAAATGAACGGTCTTCGTGTTATTTCCTGGAATGTTAAAGGTATTCGAAATCCTGTTAAAAAACAACGTGTTTTATCTCATTTAGCTAGGCTGAAATGTCATGTTGCACTGTTACAAGAAACTCACCTTAACTCACAAGATTTATCTTCACTACGTAAACAATGGGTTGGAGAGGCTTTCTGCTCTCCGGCAGTGAACAGTAAAAATTGTGTTATTATTTTGTTTCATAAATCATTGTCTGTCCAGCTACATAATGAACTCCATGATAATTGTGGTAGATGGTTATTTTTAGATGTCACTGTCAATAATACACAATTTTCCTTCTGTAATGTTTACGGCCCCAATGGTATAGATTTAACCTTCTGGAAGGACTTTTCTTTGTTTCTTTCCTCTCATGCAAGTGATGATTTGATTGTAGGAGGTGATTGTAATCAACTTATGGATCCCTTTCTTGATCGTAAGTCACTCACCAGATATGTTCCTAATAAGATGCAAAAGTCCTTTTTTAAAGCCATCTCATCTAGAGGCCTTATAGATTCATGGAGACTTTCTCATCCTGACACCTTAGAATTTACCTTTTTTTCTCCAGTGCATGCATCACACTCCCGTATTGATTATATTTTTCTCACCCAACATGCCGTCCAATTTATGACTAATTCAGAAATAGGCTCTATTCTTATCTCTGACCATGCCCCTGTTATAATCGATATGGATTTTCCCTCACCTACTCCCACCTCTCGGCACTGGCGCTTTAATAATTCGCTCCTCCTTGACCTGCAATTTACTGAACAATTTACGCTTTTTGCAGAAGATTTCTTTACAAACAATCTTCATTCTACTTCTCATTTTCACTTTATTTGGGATGCTTTCAAGGCTGCTGCCCAGGGATTTATCATCGATTTTGTTTCCTGAAAAAAGGAAATTAGCTTTATCAAAAACAGCTCAAATTCTTATCAAATTAAAGACCTAGAGCATCTTTACTTTACCAAAAGCTCCTCGGAAACACTTTCTTCTCTCATTAAAGCAAAAATGCAATACAACAAACACTCTTGGGATTCTGCATGTAATAACCTTCTCAATTTTCATGCTAAAATGTACGGGGGACGTAATAAGGCTGGCAAATCTCTTGCTACCTATCTCAAAATTAAGAAACAAAAATCCAAAATAATAACCATTACTGCTTCACATGGGAATCATCAATACACCGATGACAAAATCCTTGATTGCTTTGTTCAATATTACTCCTCACTTTATACTCCGGAATCCGTTCCCTCTCCTACCCAAATTGACTCTTTCTTTCAGTCTATTCCCAGGTCCTTTGATAGTTCTACTGACCTTTCCTCCCTAGATGCTCCCCTTTCAGAAAAATAAATACTTAATGCTATTACTCTTCTTCCCAAAGATAAAACTCCTGGCCCAGATGGTTTTACAGTTCGTTTTTATCTTCATGTTAAGGATATCCTGTTATCTCACTTATTTTCCTTGATTACCTATTTTCTTGCACAAGGAGAATCCAAAGGCTCTTTCACACAGGCAATGTTATGTCTAATTCCTAAAAAAGACAAAGACCCCTCCCTCTGTAAAAATTACCGACCCATTTCTTTAATTAATACTGATTGTAAAATTTATGCCAAAGTTTTGGCCTCTCGTAATAATAACATTATTCCTAACCTCACCAACATTTATCAATCTGGATTTGTTAAAGGCAGGTCTATTACTGATAATTCGAGAACTTTTCTCAACATTATTCACCTGGCCTCAAAGATGGATTCCCCAGTCGCTGCTATTACATTGGATGCTGAGAAAGCTTTTGATAGAGTGTGCTGGGATTTTATGTTTGGTGCGTTGAGGTGGCATGGATTTAGCCCTACTATTATTCAATATATTCAATTGTTATACTCTGCTCCCTCTACTTCTATCTGGGTTAATGGATCTCAATCTCATTATTTCCCTATGCGGATGATATTTTACTTTATATTTCTAATCCGACCACTTCTTTGCCTTCATTGTTTTCTTTGTTGCAAGAATATTCTCTGGTTTCTGGATATAAACTTAATGTAGATAAATCTGAGGTTCTACCCCTTAACAAATTTTGCCTTCCTCATATGTTTCAGGGCTCTGGCTTCGAATGGAATTCTAGTAATATTAAATGCTTAGGTATTCTTTATGCTAACACTATTAGATAAACTGTTAAGCTTAACCAGAAAGATATAGTTAAAAAGCTCTCTTCCCTTATAGATAGTTGGTTCCCCCTTTTTCTTATCCTGGTGGGGAAGGCTAGCAACTATTAAAATGATGCTTCTTCCTATTGTTAATTTTTATCTTTCAATGCTTCCAATTTCCTTTCCACTCCTTTCCATTTTTTTAAAACAATAAACCGTATTTTCATAACATTTTTATGGAATAGGCGCAAAGCTAGGATCTCTCTTTCTCGTCTTCAGCAACACAAAGATTTAGGTGGGGTCAACTTCCCCAATCTCTCTCGATTCCATTCGGCCTTTACTTTAAAACAAATTTGGCCTTTTCTATCTGATTCTTCTGACCCTCCCCTAACAGCTTGGAGCTCAATAGAACATGCGCAAATTTCACCCTTTTCATTTATTACGGCCACTCGCTTATCTCATCCCCCGCGGCGTTTTCTCACCCCCATCTTTAAACATTCCAAAGCACTTGCTCTCTCGGTGTTTCGCTCCTCCCTCTCGCAGTCAGAATTTCATTCCTTAACTCCGATTTGGTATAACAAACCTTTAAAGATAAATCATAGAGCGCTTTTCTGGAAAGAATGGATCGATAAAGGTATCATTACTTACGATCATTTACTTAGTAATAATTCTTTGCAAGACTTCTCCGACATTCGTGCCTCCTTTCATCTTTCTAATGCATACTCCTCTCAGTATCCCTTACTTAAAAATTCCTTAGCCTTCATTATCTCTCAAAACGCCTCTTTGCCCACTACTGACACAGCCCTTCACCCGTTACCAGATTTCTCTATTCCTCTCAAAGCCGCTGCTATTTATAAACTACTTTCCCGCCCCTCTGTTGAAAGAGTTAAATCTAAGCTTGAACTCTCCTGGGAAAAGGATCTAGCCCAAGAATTTCCCCTTCAGGTTTGGAACTCCTTATGGCCTAAGTTGCACACTGTTTCCCGCTCTGCTAGTACCACACAGACTTTGTACTTTTTTTATAATAGACTTTTTTTCACCCCTTCCGATTTGCATAATTTCAAATTAACTGACTCTAAAACATGTTGGTCGTGTCCCTATGCAGATAGTGATTTTTTGCATATGTTCCTTCACTGTCCGTTAGTTAAATCCCTTTGGTCTCGTATTTGGTCAAAATTAAATGAAATTTTAGCTACTGATCACCCCTTTGATATTGTCCGTATTTTTCTGGGTGGTACTGCACCTATATGGAATGTTCACTGCAATGTGCGCAAATTTATAGATCTGTATATAGCTATTTCTTTACAGATTATTACAACCAATTGGAAAGAAACTTCAAAGATTTCATATAATGCCTGGTGGAACTTATTGTGCCATCATCACAAGCTTGACCGTGCCTTTGCTACCACTGTACCTCTGTTGATCAAAAAAGATTTGTTATGGTTGCCTTTAACTAATTTTCTCTCTCAAATTGTCCCTTGAATATCTCGTTTTTGTGCCCTACTTTATTCATGACTAGCACACAGTTTTTCTGATATGTACATTTATTAATTTATGTTAAATAAAAGATATTTACTCTGTATATTGATTATCTTTCTCCCTTCCTTTCCACTCCCCTCTTTCCTTTTCCTCCTCTTGCCCCCCCCTGCCCTTTAAATATAATACCTTTAAAAAGCTTTTTCCATAAGTATATCCCCTATTTCCCTTATGGTATTTGTTAGTCTTGTAAGAATTAAATCTTTTCTATTGTTATATTTTGCTGCCTAATGATTCTCTCTTGTACTGATGTTTTACTTGGTTTATTATATTCAATAAAGCTTTCTAAACTATAATGCTTGCCCATTTTGCACAAATTCAGGCGCCGTTTCAAAACCCTGATCCATTACAAATATTTGCATACTATCAAGCAACTAGCTGAATGACTTTTTGAATTTTTTGCATATATTTATGACAGCTATACAGTGTAACAAATTATAATTGTTTAATTCGCGAAATTGTTATGGTTTTAACTAACTGAAACAATAAACTTTGACTATAACTATAAAGTATAGCATTAGAATATTTTGGTAAATAGTCAGAAAAGTGGCCAGCATTGGAAGCACTGAGTAGAGATGATCTTGTTCATTTGGTAGTACAGGTTAGTAGTCAAGCAAGAGCGGCATATGATTAACTTGTTATAATAGCTGGGCAGCTAGAACTGAATCTATAGAAAAGAAGAATATGTCCTTCACACATTAAATTTGAATGAGGATTAGGTAACTAAAGAGAAATTAGTGACTTTGCAGCATTGGTTTAAGGAATTGTTGGAAAAGATAAGAAACTGGTAGGGGATGTAGAATATTTGAAGAGAGAGTGAAATACGGACTCACAGAGAAAGCAGGCGACAGAGACTGAGGATGATATTCTAGAAATGAATTTAATTGAATGGTCGGAGGAATAATCATTGAGAGAGATGCTGGGGTCAGATGGACAACTGGTGCAGATTCATGAACTTTAGACCAGATATGATTTGTAGTTATTTACACAGAACATTCTTAGTTTGGAGGAGGCCCTATAAAAGTGGTACATGGGAGTAGAAATGATGACAAATTCGTAAAAATTATTGTGGCAAGATAAGTATGCATTGTTTCTATTATTGTGCCCAAAAGACTTGTGAGACAATTGTAAGGTGTCTGTAAAGTGGCTGCATGCAGAACCTCAGCATGTGGGTCAGAAATTTGAACCCTCAACATTAGTGATGGAAAAGTACAAAGAGATGATGCAATATTTTAAAGAAAAGGTGCCGCCCCACCATCTGTTCCTCTTCCCTGGACTTTAGTGCCAACTCAATTTTCCCACACAGCTCACCCTCCTCCTCCTCCCTCTGACATAGTGCTTGAGGCCTAGCCAATGTCTCACTGTCTGTGCTAAAGGAAGCCCTTTCCCATTTCACTGCTACATCAGGAGTCCTGATGGGCCCTAGTTATGTTCTCATAGGACTGCCCGAGGTTGGGCGTGGGGGGGGGTGGCTGCTTGCAGGCTCCTATGTTGCCAGTAGATCAAGAAGATCCCTATGTGAAAGTGAATGGACACCTTGTGGATTTCTTGGTTGATACTGGGGCTACACATTCTGTTATACGACCTACAGATGTACCTATAATACCCCTCTCGGGAAAAAGAGTGCAAGTAGTCAACATTTCTAATTTGATTATCACTCGTCCCATCCTGGTACCTATAGGTCCCATCTCAAGACAGCATGAGTTTTTGCTCAGTTACACCAGCCTACTGAATTTGCTGAGTAGGGGTCTATAGTGCGAGATGAATAATTGTGTGTATTGTACTCCTATCGGGCGCTTTCGTACAAATTAGAGATCCATGCATATTTTAAATTTATGAATTTGTCGAGGAAGCAGAGTATGACCTCTTCAGAATTAAATGAAATACCTGACGATTTGCACAATACAATGTCGACTTGACTCTGGGCAATGATGGGTGGAGAAATAGTGAAGATGCACATTGCCCAGCAGGTAAATGTGAGGTTGAAGGAGGGTACACGATTATCACAAATTCCCCATATAAATTGCCATAGGAGGCAGAGATAGGAATGGAGGCAAGATCTGGTAAGGCAAGATATTGTCATAAGAAAGAAAAAAAAAGCCCATGCAACATCCTCTTCTCCCTGTGTGCAAAGCAGATCTGGTATCTTGGAGGACTGTCCAAGATTTTAAGTGATGAATGGTTTAGTGATCCCCAATTCCCCATTGGATCTTTGTTCTACATTTTTCTCAAAACCCCAGCACGATGACAGCAAATATTTATTTGCCTTCACATTTACAAATATGGTGTTTTGTTGTCAGAGAATCCAACAATGGTATATTGAATCACTGTCTATTTTCTACAAAGCCCTTCACAAGGACCTAGAATCATTCCATTTTGCTTATTGATCTGGCTTCAGTACTTTAATGATTTGTTGGTTGCTTCACTTACAATGACGCATGTAATGGGACACTTTTGCTTTGATGAATCATTTGGGTCATGGGGCATAGGATCTCCCTCACAAAACTCTAATATTGTCAGATTAAAGCAGAGGTTTTCAAACTTTTCTGCTCTGAGCTCCCCTAACGCAACATGTTTTTAAAGGGGGGGCATTCAAAACTTTATAGCAAGGATTAGGGTAGCAGGAAGGGCATGTTTGTGTTAAGGGACTCTTTATCTGTAGCTCATAATACACAATAAATGTGGCACTTATAAAAGAGCAAATTGACCCAAAAACTCTGGTCCCATAATTGGCGTGTTGTAAGCCCTTCACACACCTGAGCCCCAGTGCAACTGCATTGCCTCTTTCACCACTTCCCCATCATCCCTAATCATTACTCCAGTCTTGAAACAGGCTCTCTGTCCATTTCAGAAAGAAATGAGCTCCCACATGCTGCACCCCTTTTATGAAGCAAAAGTTCCCTTGGCCCTAATCCTATCAAGGAAAATGAGCCCCCATACTCTTTTTTAAAATAAAGGCAGTCATAACTGTGATGCAGTGCACTCTCAGGTTCCTGGACCAAGGGCTACTACACCTGTTTCACTAATTATAGCTACTGCCTTGTGAAGCGGACTGTCTCCTCTGCCCTTTGTTAAAATCATAGATTCCCATCTTCCCCCAACTGCCTTTTCCATAACGCCCAAACTCAGCTATCACCTATGCTTCAAATCTCCCCTCACCTGGACCATTTCTATGATGCTCAAAGCAACACTGGCACAGCAGGTGTGCACTTGGCCCTAATACCCAGCAAGGATGGATAGAAAAACTGCCATGATTTGGGTTTAGTTCGGCCATCATGCCACTAGCCATGGTGCCACTGCACCAGCAGCACCAATGATACCTAAAGCTCTGCAAAGCAAGCTGTCTCCTCTGCCCTCTTCACTGGGTCATCACTCCTATGCCTGAGGCACATAGTAGGATTTATGTCCCTTTGTGTAAAAAAAGGAAAGACAAACCCCACATCTCGCCCACCTGTTGTTTGGGTCCTTTTCTGTGCACAGTAAAGCCGACCTGGGCCCTAATGAAAATGGGCCTTTACCCTCCCCCTTTTTTGGTAGTAAGGCAAACATTATTGGGGTGCAGTGGCCACTTACGTCCTTGGTGCCAGTACCACAGCACCCTCTGGACTAATGTAAGTGAAGACCCTTTTTAAGAAAAAAAGCCCTATAAATCTCAGTGGACGCTCTCTATCCATATGCAACAAACAAATGAGTCTCCACATTATCGTTCAATTTGAACTATCCATGGATCTGGCTCCTTTCCTCTTTCTCCCGGACCATTACTCTGAGGACCCAGGGCTCTGGAGGATCAGGCCTGTGCATCAGAATCCAACCCTGGCCTCCTCCCTGCCACCCCCTAGATTTACCCTTTAACAAAAACCATACCTGAAAGGTTAAGACTGACCTTGAGATGCAACTATGTAAAAATTAATGGGGGGGGGGCTTCTGTATAGTGAAGCAATGGGAGGGGGAACTAAAGAAGAGACAAGCCTTCACACCATGGTCACTGTAACCAAAAATAAATGTAAATCTCCAGATATGAAGGCAACTTGGGAGCTAGTAAAGGCTTTAATTGATGGAGTCACTTGGACTCCATGGTGACAAATATTTATTCTTCTAGCAAGGTAATTTAAGGGTGTACAAGCTGAGTTTTGGAGTGCGTCCTTTTAATGTTTTTAATTGACAATTATAACAAAAATTCTAGGTACAGCATGGGTGCCATTTTAAATAAGGCAGAGCTACAGACTTTCTCAAAGGATCAGAACACCAAAAATATAAAAAGTTTGCCTATTTGCTTTATGAAGGGATCAGGATACCAACATTTTTAAAACACATATATTGTATTTGTAAATAAAATGATCAATACTTACAATGAAATGAATATTTCAACAACTCATGCACTGCAATGTTTAATAAAAAAGGATTGTCATAATTTTCTTTTATAAAATGTCAGTAAAAATAAAAACACCAACATGTCTTAGAGTCTTTTTAAAACATTTTCCAGCCTGCACGGTGCAGCCACAGAACCCACCACAAGCTGCCTTTGCATTTAAGCTGAAGAGCATATAGCTCTAGCTAGGAGTGATTAAAAAAAACCTTTGGTGGTGCCCCTGTCTCTTCTAGGGGCACCACAAGCATGAGAATATGCTATTTTAAAATGTCCTAGGGCATTATGGGACACACCTTCTTAGAAGTAGTAAATAAATATTGAGCAGCTCCTGATGTTCATTTATTATTCATTAAAAAAAGATATATTTTGGGTGTCCTAGTGCCTACCCGGGAAACTAAGATACTTTTTTTTGGGTGAGGGCCACGGGGGGAGGGGGGCAGAGTCACTGCTGCTCTGTTGGGCTCCCCTACCAGCACTTATCATGTGTGCTGGCACGTGCCAGCAATTCTATTTCTTTACAATATTGGATAGGGGCTGCACGTCCCTTCTCCTTGAGCCTTTAGATTCCCAGGGACTCCATCCCCTGGGGCTGTTTTATTTATGAAGTGGTTGGGTGCACGCGCCCACCCACTATGGCCCATGGATTCCATTAGCTGGAGCCTTTTTATTTTGAGTGGAGGGGGCGCGCAGCTCCCATATATGAGTCAAGAAGAGGAGGGGATGTGGGGTAACAACCACAGCTGATAACGTTGGAACTGGGGATCCAAAGTCAAGTCTTGGCTTCGGCACAACTTCCTGTGATTCTGGACAAATCACTTAATCTCCATATGTCTACAAAAAATGAATGTGTCCTTGTGTAATGTAACTGGTGTTAATGTAAAGCACTCCAATACCTATAAAACTACAACAAGAAAAAAAATTGTGACTCCACAAACACTGTCCTCTGGGACCAAAACATATATTTAAAGGGGAGGGGGCACTTGGACCCCTTCTACAGCCAATGGTGCCCCGGGAAACCTATCCCTGGTGTCCTTTCCTTCTTTAATGGAAGGGGGCTTGTAGCCCTCCCTCTGAGCCACTAGTGGCCCCAGGGATCCCATCCCCCTGGAGCCTTACGTGGATGCCCTGGTGCCCATCCTAGTCACCCACTACACACTTCATTGGCGGGCCACAGGGGGAACCTTAGGGCCCCTATCGCCTATCTGCTGCCCACAACAATCATCACGGTGGAAGCAGGTATTTTTCCCTTGACCCCAACAGGCGGGAGCAATCTGAGCGAGGACAGGGGAACACATGTCCCTCTGGGATCTCCTCATCAGACCTAGTGGGCAGGGTGTCCCAATCGTGCACCTTTATTATTTTGGGCTTTTGCTATGTCTAAATATCCTATAGAAAAATGAACAGGGGAAAAAATGCATTTAGGGCCCTTTCTTTTCCCCGGCCCACATGGCAGATCACCCTTAAACTTTCCAGGAAGTAGGAAGGGAGGCTGCATGGCCCCCGTCCTAAAGGCATAGAATGGGCTCAGGAACCCCATTCCCAGGGGCTGTCTTAAGTACGGTGTCCCAGGGTCCCCAACCCCTGGGATACCATCTATTTTCTGACCAAGAGCACAGGCATGGAAATGTTCTCCTACCTGGCAGGAGCACACATAAGCTCCAGCCATGTGGGAGAACAACTTTCCCCTGCTCGCACTCTCAGGAGGGAAAAAATACTGAATTGCTGCCACCCCATGGGAACAAAAGGAAACTACTCCTGCAGATTGGGAGAAATGCTGGCTCCTGCTGCACACATGATGGGTGCAAGCAGGGGAGCCGGCAAGGCTGTGGCAACCTGGGCCTTCCCTCAGTGAGGGAAGTGGTGTAGGTTGCCCTAGGTGGGTACCGAGCCACCCCACTTTAAAATATTATAAAATGGCTCCTGCCGGAGCATGGAGCCAGCAGATCTGAATGGGCCCTGGGGGACCAGGACAAAAAAAAATATGAAAAAACACAGGAACAATGTGAACAATAAATGAGAGGCAACAGGCTTGTATTTATTATTTACTGCTACTTCAAGGAGAACCCCATAATAACCTGCGAGGGCTATTTATTATTATTATTATTCTGGTGATGTCCCTAGAAAAGGCAGGGGCAGCAATAAACATTTTGTCAGTGTCGTGGGGTGCTGTAGGGAGTTTTCAAGCCCACAAGAAACATGAGAAAAAAAGCAATAAGTCTCCTGAGCTATTGAATCCATGACCACAGGAGAATTTACTATATTTCTTTAAAGCATTTCCCAGGCTGGAGCTTTTGCTCTACAGCTGGGAATGCAGTGACATCTAGGGCCTGGTTGAATGGCTGCATTTTATGTGTTCTGAAAATGTATACAAATTATGCAAGATCATCTTGTGGTTATTTTTACGATTTCATTTTTGGGATGAAAAATATTAAAACAAAGAGTAAGTTATAGTTAGGAAAAAAATATAAATTCATTCTATACAAACCAATCTTATGCAGCACCTTTTAAATTGTTAGTTCTTGGTTGACTGGGGTGTGAGCCTTGGTGAAACAGAAACCACAATCATGCTCACAGTGAGACCCAAGCCAACCCTGGTAGCTTCCACAGAGGCAACATGTAAAGTATTTGTGCAGCACTTTACACACTAATAAAGTGAACAACACCACACAAAAAGGATCCCATATCAAGTTAGAAAATTAGAGTAGAATTTAATAAATAAAACAAGACTAAAACATCAAATATTCGATCAGTAGAACTGGATTTCTGAATGTATAAAGATTTTAGTGTACAGTTAGTATCACAAAGCACAAAGCTCTAACTCAGGATATCTGGTTGCACTGGACCTGGTCAAAGTCACACTTTCAGGCCGACCACAAGGGCAGGCAGATCGGCTACAGTCACCAGTTTAGGCCCGCTGAAGTTTACTTTCTCAAACTCATTGCAGGGGTCCTGTTTGCAATAGAGGAGGCCGCAAGGAGCAGAGAGACCATTGCAGGAAGCTGCCAGCATAGCACGAATAGTTGGCCGGCCTCAGAGGCAGGCGTTGCTGGAGTGTCGTGTTGGTGGTCCACTGCTAGCTGTTAATGCTGTAGCGCAAAGAGGCAATGGCTGGAGCTTCCCATTGAATTGCGGTGCAAGCAGGGAGGTCTCGGTGTGAACAGGCCTGTTTACAGTTGTGAAGAGCCCAAAAACGTGTATTCAGCTCCCTGAGCCACACCAAGGTTCCAGGACCTAAGGGGCACCACATGGGGGTCAGTAACTCACTGCAGCTGGGTCTAGGGGCTGGTGAAGGATATTGGAGAGTCTTTTATCTCTTTGAGATCAAGAGGCCAGCAGACAATCCTTGGAGTCACTTTGGTATCCTGGGTTCAAGGGTTAAGTTGCAGGTCCAGTTCTCTTCTCACCCAGGAAAGTGGACAGCAGGCAGCAAGTCAGCACAGCAGTTCCATAGGAGCAGCAGTCTAGCAGAGTGGCAGTCCTATCTGCAGCACAACAGTCCTTCTTCCTGGCAGAGTACCCAGGTTCAGAAGTGTACTGAAGAGCTCAATCAATCAATCAAACAGGACTGATAAAGTGCTGCTACTCACCCCTGATGGTATCCAGCACTTAGAACCCGGTGCTCAGGGAGGGTTCAGTTGAACAGCCAGGTCATGAATCCCTTCCTGAATTCCAACGGAGAGCATGAGGTCCATAGGTGAAGGGAAAGGTTGTTCAGTGACTTCGCAACACAGTAGGAGAAGGAGCGTTCTCCACTGTTGCTTCTGTTGATGTGGAGAGTGTGAGCGAGGGAAAGGCAGAGCACAAGTCTCTAGAGGGTTAGTGGAAGCTCAGGCGGTGGTTGATGTATTCTGGTCCTTGGTTGTGAAGGGCTTTGTAGGTGTAGATCAGCATCTTGAATTGACATCTCTTCTGAATGGGTGGTGTCCCAGATCCATTATTTATACCCAGTTTTGCCTTTGAAGTGGGTAAGAATTTCTAGAGGCTTGCCTTTGAAGTGCACAGGTGCCATGACTTCCTGCTACTGGCTCCAGATTTACTACATAGGGAATGCAGCTCTTTATCTGGCAACAGGACACAGCCTATTGAAGTGTAAGTGGGGCTGGGCCTAGCTCCTCCCTCCCATCCTGCCAGTGATGTCTCGTCTAGTAACACCTAAGCTCCCTATTGTGTGGAGCTGTCTCTGAGGAATACACAAATCCTAACCGTCAGCTATGCCTAGTCATGTGACCAAGAGACAGGCTGCAAGCACCAAATGGCTAAGGCAAGAAAATGCCAATTTTCTAAAAGTGGCTTTTTAAAATTGTAATTTATATCTGACTTCACCATAAATTAGGATTTTAAATTTCAGCTCCAGAGACACCAAACATGAACTGGGTGACTGTTCCACTTTGGAAATTAAGCTCGTAAAATGTAATAAGGTAACTTCAATGTTCTCCTATGTTCAGTAGTGAGCAACAAATGTAAGAGTTTTTTAACTACCAGGACATGTAACACTTAAAAGTACATGTCTAACTTTTTAAATACATTTCACTCTGCCCTCTGGGCTATCCAGGGCCTACCTTAGGAGTAACTTATATGTATTAAAAAGCAAGGCTTGGTCTTCGCGAAAGGTTTACATTGCCAAGTCGAATTGGCAGTTTAAAAGCTGCAATGGCAGACCTGAGACATGCTTAAAGAGTTCTGTAAGTGGATGGCACAATCAGTGCCGCAAACCCACTGGTAGCATTTAATTGACATGCCCTGGGCACATCTAGTGCCACTCTACTAGGGGCTTAAAAGGAAGCTAAATATGCCAATTGTGTATACACCAATGTTACCATGTTTTAAGCACAGAGTACAAGAACTTTAGCACTGGTTAGCCATGGTAAAGTGTGCAGACTAAGGCAAGCAAAAACAAAGTGAGCAAAAACAGGAGGTCTCAAGGCAAAACGTTCCAAAATAAGATTAGTGTTTCCATCGCATCTCGATTTGCTTTACATTCACAGAGAAGCAAATCATCTTCTCTTCAGCCTGTTTTATTTCAGTAAGCTAACACCACCAATCTACTTATTAAATTCATAAAAAGGTGTTCATTTTTATGTAGATTTAGGTAAGGCTTTTGCTGTCTGGTGTTGATTTCCACTACATGATACCTTTATTTAAAAGTAGAGCACCTGTTTTGCACTGTAATTAAACTAAACTCAAAGACTCCTAAATCTGCATTGAGATGCCTCATTATTTAGTGTGTGGCTCTAAAAGATTTCAAATGCTCAAAGCCCTCCAAACCTCAAATTACCTGTGATCAAAGAATAGTCCCTTAACCATTTCAGTGTAGACAAAAGCCACTTTGATGAGTGGATAGCTGAATGAATGGATGAATTGCTGCATTATTTGAGAAGATGGTTAGCTGGATGATGGAGAAAGTGGGTAAGTGGGTGTCAATGGATGGATTGAAGAGTGTGAGGATGAATGAAGAGGGTGTAGATGTTTCACGGGAGGTAGTGTTTGGGATGAATTAAGACGGTTAGATGAATCAGTTCAGAGTGCGGGGCATGAATGAAGGTGGGAGATGGTGGATGGTTGCAGAGCGTTGACATGAATAAAGAGGGTGTGGATGGATGGAGAGTATAGGGTTAAGCGGAGAAACGAAAGATGGTTAAATAGATGGATGGACGAAGAGGGTGTGGGTGGAAGTAAATGGGTGAGGTGATGGATCTGGGTGGGTGGATGAATTGACAGATTTATTGATGGATTTTGTTAGGCATATGGTTGGATGGACAAATGGGTACTTGTGTGAATGAATGGCTCTTGGTGGTTGCTTGAGTGAATTGATGAATGGGTGGGTGGATATATGGGTTCCAGAATGGATAGGTATGAACAATCTCTTGATGCGTACTGTCCACATTCTGAGCAATGTAGTGTTAACCTCTTTGCTGACAATCAGTATTGCATGAGCTGCAACGTGCAGTACTTACCAGAGGTAAAGGGATTCTGACTTGGATTTTGATATAAAGAAACTGCTGGTACCAATACAGATACCAGGACACTTGTGAGAAACACAAGAGGTAGTTTGAAGCTCTTGGAAGCCGTCAGCAACCAACTGAGCTCTCTAGGCTTCTCCTGTTCAAATCAAAGTGAGCATCTGACAAGCCTTGGATACTTTCAGTGGTAAGGTTACACTATTCTACCACGCCATTATAGGGTTTGTTTACTTAGTACCACACACACCCTATAGACCACTTTCTTTCCCTGTAAAGGGCTCCAGTATTCAGCTCAGCGGCATTCTCAGCTGCATTGGATAAGACGGCAGACTTTAGCTAAGAATCTGTCAACATTTTAAGGCCAGAAAACATGTTTTAAAATCCCAAAATATTAAAGAGGTGACTTACAAAGAACTAGCAGTAAAAGACTACCACAGATTGCATTGCGCTAAACATATTATGTATTACACTGGGCGCCTGAATCATAGTCTGGCAACTAGTCTAGCTCCCTTGGATGTCTTCCTGAGGTAGGAGGACCACCTGTCCACTAGTAACATGATCTGTGTGTTTAAATTGATCCTAATGGTCACTGTTTCATGGTAGCAGTGCACCGTGCTTTGTATGTTGGTACAGTATGTCATTAGCAGGAGTACATTGTTCAGTGTGTGATTGTGTACTTTGCTACAGGTGGTGGTGCAGGATCTGAGGGTGATGGTGCAGTGTGCCTCAGGCTATCGTTGAATGTGCTGTGGGTGGTGGGGCACTGTTCGGGGAGTGATGGCGCCCTGTGCTATAGATAGAGATGATTTATGCCATTGGTGGAGGTACACTATGCCGTAGCTAAAGGAGCAAAATCCAAAGCATGGTCTGGTGCACTGTTTGGCATATCTCTGGTATGAGGATTGAGGATTGTGTGCGTGGAACTTTTAAAATTGTTGTCTGTGCTCCTTGTCTATCTCATTCATGTTTTTGGCTTGACTGTGTAATTTTTCTCGCATCCTTCTTGGCGAACATTTTGTATTCTATGCTTACCTAAAGGGGCTTTGGTACATTGACACACACACAATATCTCCTTCAAATGTGCTGTGACCACTTACTCTATATTTACCTCCGTCTCTGGACCATTACTACCTATGAGCTGGAATTCCCTGTTTACCAATAGAGCACTGCTCCTACTACTGTCATTCAGCTTGAAAGGGAGAATCAAGTGGTAACTATCCCTTATGCTAGATGTTAAAAGTTGGTAAATATTTGCTAGTTTTTAATATGTAAATAAGTCAAGTTACATATGATGCTCAACACTGCTGTGTATTGTACAAACCAAAGAACATAAATCTACTTTGATTTGTACTTATGTCAGTAGTCTATTTACTACTTTTATAATATTGCTAGACTTACACAGATGTGACCATAAACCTAACTTTTGTAATGAATTTTGACTCTTTGTCCTGTATTTTTACAGTCCCCGCCAAGATTTTGCCTCTATGGTAGGTGGTCACCCTAACCAGTACTCATTTTTGGGAACCTGCACTTATGTTTCTTCATCAAATGTTAACTGCAAGATGGAGCAAAACAACCAAACAAACAAACATACGGGAAAGAATGAGGGACAGAAAAATGGGAAATGGGCACAAAGGGAGAAAGCAGGGACTGGCATGATTGATATGAAGGGGCAGCAGCAGGGGTGGATTTGGAACAAAACTAAGCCTGGGCACCCTAAAAAAAAGTGGCCCACATTTGTGAATTGTGCCTTTTCACAAAACCCAGCTCCAGTGTTTAAAGTATTATGAAAAGAAGGAGAGGGGATCTAAAAGAGGCATGTTTTCTTTAACTTCACTGCAAAATGCAAATGTTGCCAGGACTCTCTGCATGGATTAGTTCACAATAGCTAACCACACCTAAATATAAAATAACCCCCACTCCTCCTGCTCAATCTGCATACATTAATGGGCTGGTCCAGCGAGATGCTGAGAATGACACCTCCGCCCCATTGGTAAAAGGGAGGGAATAGCTGCCCATCTGTCTCCAGAAAGACCACTCAGGCCCCCACTGGGCCGCTGGCGGCATCCGAAGAGCACAGACACAACCCAAACCTGCCATCATACTGGGCAAAAATGCAGCCCACAGTTGCAACTCAGATACTGGTCCATCGTCCAGGCGCGGAAGAGCGGTGGTTGATGGAGGGGGGGGGGGGAGGATTTGACCTAAGACGACGAGGGAAACTTGGTTTAAAAAAAAAAACATGGTATTAGTTTTTCCTTTATTTAATTTTCACTCGTCGTCGTATGTCGAATCTTCCCACCCGGCCTCTCAGCGCCCTTCTGCATGGGCTGTGTCTGCCATCAGCCAGTGCCTGAGTGCCCGCTTTACCAATCTGACCCTTGGCAGCAGTGAGTGGTGATAGATTAAAGATGCCTGAGGTGAATTTAACAATAATGAGCCTTGGTATTTGTGTCCCATTTTCAATAGCGCTAACAGAGCAGTGCATTTGGGAAGCGGCACCTTTCTTTACAAATTAGGCACTCAAACTGCTGAATTTCTCCAGGGCCTCTTGCATTTGCCATATCGTATTAGCAACAGAAATGATTTCTTTTTTCAGAGCCAACTCTTCACATCCTTTTCTCACAGAATATGTCATGATTTACAAAGAACCAGCAGGAAAACTCGGAGCAGCAGAGACGCTGGAAGTCCCAGAAACACGTCCAGTCCGCGACCCTGGGCTGCTTTTCCAGAGGTTGAAGTGGACAGGATCTGAGGAGCACGACCTACCCATGCTTTTTTGACTTCGGAAAAACAGTTCCCATACTTTTTTATGAAAAGACACCCGTCCCCGAACGGTTTATTCTGACAGTTAAAATGCTTCAGCTGAAGTTTCAGGCAGGGAGTCCCTCATGCTGTGACACTAAAGGCAGGCAAACAGTTAAACAAGAAAAGAGCCTTCTTGCCAGGGTGCCTGCATGCCTGATAGAAATGTAAAAGAAGCCAGGTGGTTGAACTGCAGGCTCACTTGGAAGTCTGTACTGGCTTTAATTGATGGAATCACCTGAGGCATCCTGGTGACACAGATGTTTTCTTTTTGAGTGGCATTGCAAGGGACTTATCACCTGATATACCTGATATAAAGTGCATGCTTTAAATGGATAGCCATGAGAACATTTTTGACTACAGATAGTAGCCGCTGCGAGGAAGAGAGGAGCCTGTCACGGTGGGTGTGGACCAGTGAGAGGGACTTGCTTTCCCAGTTGCCCCCTGGCCAGAACAACGCCATTTAGGTAAGACACAGACCCGTGGTCTGGACGCGTCCAGGCCAAGGGCGGGCCCATCCAGGCCCATCGGAGCCCGGAGGAGGCTGGGCTGGGCTCTCCCTCTAACAATGGGGATTCTAGTAGGGTACTGTGCATATACTGCTTATTACCATTAACTCCATTACTTATTCATATAATGGTTAAACCCAAGAGCGAGCAGGCAGGTGGAGGAGTAGCAATAACCCTTGATGCGTTTTTAACATGGGCCACGTCTGTTCTTACCCATGAAATAGAATTAACTGAACGGCGCCTATCAATGGAACTCATGTTCCAGATGAGCTCCTCTTTAGGTTGAAATCTTTTTATTGATTTAACAACAAACAAGATGCAGTGAGAAATGGAACCCAAGTCATGGGTAGGCAGCCATCTTATTGCTTCGCAGGGCATCAAATTAAAACTGAAATTAACCTTCCCACTACCCTCCCTCCCCTGCCCTCTCCTCCTCCTCCCGTCTCTACCCCCATTCAAGCTGCTTAAATATAAAAGTGGAGGTTGGGCTCAGCACATTATTTCTCAGTGCAATGGTGTGTGGGTCGCCTCCTGGTTCAGTGCGGGAAGGCGCAGTAGTCGCAGATATCTAGGGCGGAATTCAGAGCATTGCAAAGTGACAAAGGGTCGCCACACGCTGGCGAAAGAAGCCCCATCCCCTTGAAGCGAGAAAGAGATGCGCTCCATACCTAACACATTCCACAGGCGGTGGAGCCATCCCTGGAGGGTTGGTGTCTTATCTGTGCCCCATAGAAATAATATATTCTGTAATGCCGCCCCTAGAGCTATACCTAGTTGCCTGCCTTCACGTGACTTGAGGGAGTAGGTAAGCCTGTCAGATACTCCCAGAACCACATATGCAGGGAAGCGTATAGCGTGGTATCAAAGTGACGGTCGATCTCATCTAGTTTTTGCATCCAGTAGGTTGTGAGATTAGGGCATTCCCACAACAGGTGTAATAATGTGCCATCTGCCTCGCATCCCCTCCAGCAAGTGGGAGAACGGCCAGAGTCACTTTTGTGGAGTCGGGAGGGTGTGAGATACCAATACATCATAATCTTAGTGGCTGTCTCCATGCTAGAAGTGTTGCGTGCTGAGTGTCTGGCTCTGTAGTTAATATCTGGCCATTCTTTGGGGTTTAGTGTCCATCCGAGCTCAGCCTCCCATCGTCTTTGGCCAGCTGACTTGACCATCTGTTCTGGGGGAGGCAAGATGTGATATAGTTCTGTAATAAGTCTCTTTGTGGATTGTTTCGAGAGCAACCAGCGCTTTTACTGAGTGAGGAGCCTCTCCGCTCCCGGACGAATCTGGGGCTGCATGACCCAATGTCGTCTTTGCAAGTAATGATAGCACTTGGTTTCAGGCATGTTAAAATCAGATTTTAAATCCTCGAAGGATCGAGGGCCCTCTGTATCAAAGAAATGCCCTATAGACCTGTGTTCCGCTTTGTCCCAATGACTGAATGCCTCCCAATCAAGGCCTGGTGAGAAGTTTGGATTTTCGGTAATAGGAGTAAGAGGTGATGGAAAGGTTGTCACATTATTGCGTACGGCTGTGGCATTGCAAGCTTTCAATGTAGCTCGTGTCCCAGGAGAGCCATACAGCCCAGAGGGCCTGGAGGCTTTGCAAAGGAAGAGGACCTTCCAGAGAGACTTTCCTGCCAATGCACGCTCCATAAAGAGCCAGTTCTTCTCTGACTCCGGTTGAGCCCATTCTAATAGGATTCGTAGCTGTGTCGCTTTGTAATAGTGGTTGAGGTCGAGAATACCCAATCCCCCCTCTTCATGGGGCTGAAGCTCAGGTCCCTATTTATTTGTGGTCTCTTATCTGCCCAGATGAAAGCGATAAATTCAGACTGAAGTTGTTTCAAAACGCCCGATGGCGGCTCTACCAGAAGGATTTGAAACAGATATAAGACTTTGGGTAGTATGCTCATCTTGAGAGCTGCCACCCTGCCCAGCCATGAGAGATTGAATGGCAGCCATCTTTTAAGCTCTTGTCTGGTCTGTCGCAGAAACCTAGTGTAGTTCAGGGATAGCGTCTCGGCCGTGGATACTGACAGCAATATGCCCAGGTATGGGATTACCTTCTGATCCCAGTGAATGGGGCACGCTAGGGCCAAGGTAGCGACAGTTGTCTGCTGCAAGGACAAGCCCAGCGCTTGGGACTTAGTCACATTGACTTTAAATCCACAGATTGTTGAGAATTCCTCTAGCTCAGCCAAAAAAGCCGAAACTGAGGTCTGAGGGCAGTCCAGCATAGAGATTACATCATCTGCATAAAGGCTGATGGTATGCCGCTCTCCCCCAAAGAGGATCCCTTTGATCCGCTGATTTTCCCGAACCCTCTGGGTGAATGGCTCCATATAGAGAGCAAATAGGAGGGGGCAAAGCAGACAGCCCTATCGTGGGCCCCTGGTGACATGGAAAGGGTCGGAGGTGAAGTCATTCACCCGAACAGTGGCTGAAGGGCGGCTATAGCTGCTGAACACCCATTGGCGAAATCGGCACCCATTTCCAAACTCCTCCAAAACAGTCTCTAAAAGGGCTTTTTCGGCGTCGATCGATAAGAGGATGCACTCCTTGGACTGACGATGTGACTTATCCAAAAGATGCAGTAGCCTTCTGGTATCGTCACTACATTGCCTAGTCGCAACAAATCCGGCCTGATCCTGTTCTATCAATCCCGGCATCATAGGTCCCAACTTGGACGCTAGGATCCCCGTGAATATTTTAAAATCTATGTTCAACAGGGATATCGGCCTGCAAGTGGCGCAATATCTATTATCCTTCCCAGGTTTGGCTATACTGCTGCCAACGCCAGGAGCATCGTGGGCGGCAGCTCCATGGTGCTGTCGATAGTATTAAAAAGCCGAGGCAGTATTGGGGCTAGAATGGAACAAAAGGTTTTATAAAAAATGGCGGGTAAGCCATCTGGGCCGGGAGATTTAAGGAGTTTAAGTCGAGCTATGGCCGAGATGACCTCTTCGGTCCTAATGGGGCTATCTAGGGTAGCTGCCTAGTCAGGTGTCAACCTAGAGTGTGTTATGCTCTGACAGTACCTGGAGGGTACTGCAGTGTATAGAGTCATTTAGAAATCTCGAAATGCTTTAGCTATATCCTCTTCTCGTGTAAGCTCCATACCACCGTCAGTCAGGAGGAGCTGAACTGTTGCCGCCTGTCACTGTGCACGCAACATATGAGCCAACAAGTGGCCGCATTTGTCCCCTCGGGAATAAAATGAAGGTTTCAGGTGAAGGGCGGTGTATTCCTCTTTATCAAGGTCTAAGCTGGCCAGCTGAGCCCATGCTGCTTTTAGTTTCCTCCAGATTCAGGGGGCCCCTGTCCTCTTATGAATACCTTCTAATTTCAATACTTGATTGGAGAGTTCATCCCTCTTCTCCCAGCGTGCCCTATTGTCTGTGGCTGATGTGGCTATGAGGTCACCCTTGACTACTAATTTGAGGGTTTCCCAAAGGGAGATGATTGAGGTGTCCTGAGTATCGTTAGAGGCTAAGAAGTCTTCTAGTGTTTTGGTAAGGTGTGTTACAACTTCAGGGCGGTGGAGT
Organism: Triturus cristatus; assembly: GCF_964204655.1. Taxonomy (NCBI): domain Eukaryota; kingdom Metazoa; phylum Chordata; class Amphibia; order Caudata; family Salamandridae; genus Triturus; species Triturus cristatus. The sequence goes on from NC_140584.1 coordinate 22,669,897, forward strand.
AGCGTATCTCTAAGCCTCCAGGAGTATGATGGGAGAGAGGTGGGGGAAACAAACATTTTGCAGTTAAGGCCGCATGGTCTGAAAGTGCCTGGGGTTCGATTTCTGAGCTCTGTGCAGTTGGAAGGAGAGACTGAGCCGTTAGGAAGTAATCTAGTCTTGCATATGTCATGAGAGTAGAAAGTGTAGTCAAGTGTTTGAGGATGACAATGCTGCCACAGGTCTACTAGCCCCAAGTCCTGTAACCACTGGCGATTGGTGTCAGAGAGAGCCCCCCTTTGTCCCTGCATCTGTGCTGAGCAGTCAAGCTGACTGTCGAACACGATGTTCAGGTCACCCCCTATAAAAAATTGTCAGTCAGGTGTAGATGTCAAGTCTCCTATCGCCTTATGTAAAAATGTCTCTTGGCCCTCGTTAGGAGCATAAATAGTGGCCAGTGTTAGTGTGTGCCCCCCTATGGTCACCGAGAGCGCCAGGAGCGTCCTCTAATCTCTGACACCTTGGCTCCCACCTTCCCAGGGAACGTACGTGCGTTAAGAACGGCAACCCCAGCCTTCTTAGTGGGAAGGGAAAAGAAGTGTTGATTTGGGAAGGCTTTAGAGCGCATCCGATGTGTGTCACTAGGCAGCAAGTGGGTCTCTTGTAGTACACATATATGGGCTCCAGAGTTTTCCAGATAAGACAGGATAGCTCTGTGTTTAATGGGGTTATTAAGCCCTTTCACATTCAACATCAAGATTGTGACACTCATCTACTTATGTGGGGTGGGCGTTGCGTTCTGTAGGTGCATTAGGGCCAATCTAACCCCTGGGAGACGGGTCCTCCCGTGCCCCAGACATAATGCCCTTAATGTGCAAGAGTTGTGCATCCGTGCAAAGGTCATGGTAGACGCAGCAAGGGGGAGGAGACCCCAACAATGAAAACAACCAAACCCCCATTGAAACAAAAACATAAACATAATACGAAAGAACAAGAGTCAATGTCCAGAAGGGTCCCAGTGGCCTGTGGCTCCCCGCTCCCACCAGGCAGGCCTATGAAAAAGTATCAATACTATCTGCATAGGACCAGGGTGCGATTTCAAAGCATAGAATGCAATTGGCGCAAGTTCTACTTCACTCCGAAGATGCCCCTGCAAGGGACAACAGCACTGCTTGCCGCTCCTTGACCATAGTGTCCGGATCAGGGCTTGCCGCCGGACTCGGAGGCTTAATGGTAGTCCATCCATGGCCACTCCGGCGTCTGCGGGGGCAAGAGTCTTTGCTAGGTTGGTCTGTCGCGGGTTCTTCAATGCCCAAAAGCTTGTAGGCCGCTGGAAGCGAGTGAATTTGCCTCAATTCCCCTTTATAGGGAAAGATCAACCTGAACGGGTCTCCCCAAGAGTATTTTATGCCAGGTTCCCGGAGATGGAGTGTGATCGGCAGGAAGGACTTGCGTTTAAGCAAAGTAGAGGCAGCCAGGTCCTGGAAAAGCATGGGTTTCTGCCCCTGATATGTAAAGTCTGGGTGTTGCCGAGTCTCGCGAAGAATTCTTTCTTTCAGCTGATAGTCATGAACACAGGTCAGTATGTCCGCAGGAGGTGCAGAGGCCGCTTTCCATGGGCCCACCTTATGAGTGCGATCCAGCTTGACCGTGAACACTGGAGATTCTCTGAGAATGGAACGGAAGAGGCCCGCCACTGGCACCTCAATGTCGCCGTCGCCCTCGTCATGCGCCATGCCTCTGATGCGGATATTGTTCCACCGGGACCAATGGTCTAGATCCTTGGTGTGGGCCTATAAGTCCAGGTTCTGTTCTTGCAGTCTGAGGACTTCTTGTTGGAGGTTCTCAATTTCCTCATCACTGCCTGTTTCATGCTCCTCCAATGTATGGACTTGCTCACCCAAGGAGTCACATCACGGCGTACGTCTCGTAGGTCTGCCAGCATTTCGCCTTTCATTGTGGACACCAGGAAGGATTGGCTGACTGGAGCCTCCGAGCTTTCACTCCCCTCTGTCTCGTCCGCGCGCCCCGCTCCCGGCTGACTCTTTGACTGTTGTGTCGATTTAAGCAAGAGGTCCTTCAAAGACCTGTCCTTCCTGCCCTTGGGGGCAGCCATGACTCCAGTATGCGTGGGATTCGCCGCCGAGGTGAGAGCTGAGTATACGGGAATTGCCAGATGTAGGAAGCCTGGAGAGAGAATTGAAGGGCGATGTCACAGCTGGAGGGGCCTCCGTAGCATGCCCCTCCCCCACGGGTACCCTGCTCTCACCTCGGACCCAGCCCTGTGGGATGTGAGCGCTGTGGATGTTGGAGGCCTGCCACCAGAGCCTTGCCATCCCAGCGCTGGTGCGTTGTCGCCTTCCTCCTGGCGAGGCCGCCCAATGATATGCTGATTTGTCCCGGGGGGTCCACTGCATACAAGGGATGTGGGCGTAAGGTGCAGCGGCCCCGGGGGTCCCCCTGACCAAGGCCGGCAGATGGGGAGGCGCCACCAAGACCCTCCACTGGAGCGCCCCAGTCTGCAGATGTCTCTATGCCTGGGACAGGCCACTAAATTGCTCCGTCTGTTCGCCCTTCCACCAGCTTTCATGCATTCACCACCGCTCACCGTCTAACCAGGCCTCCTGGCAATGCGCTGTGCTGGTTTAGGTGCTTTGCCTGGGTAAGGAACGTCGGTGTCTGTAGCTGCATTCCCGGAGGGCCCCCAAGCCGGGCCAGCAGGTGGAGAGGCTCAGCCACGGACCCCTACCGGGACTGACGGACTCTGTGGCCGCATACGTGTCCAAATAGGGCCTCCAGGCTCCTCCGGTCCCACACGCTTCTCCCGAGGTCAGCTCCAGAGGCTGCACTGACCTGGGCTCAGGAGGGCTGTCGGGCTGTCCGCGACATGCTCCCTGTCTGACTCTCAAGTGGGGGGATGCAGTAGAGGGCGCAATGGCATTAGGGTGCCTCGTGGGCTGCAGGCATGGTGGCCGCTCCCCCACCTGACATCTGGAGTTGAGGCCTTCTTTCACTAGCGGAGCCGGGGCCTCGCATGATGTGTGTGGCCCGAGGCTCCCTTCGCCCAGCGCTATGCGGGCTCGCCCTTCATCTTGCCAGGAGGATTCACCGCTGATTTCACGTTGCAGCAGCCACCAGGTCTTGCAGGGACCGCCGTGTGCTGCCGAGCCGTGCCTTTTGCGTCCGAGGCCGCGTGATCCCTCCCGGGCACCCAGCAGATCCGCAAGTCGCGATCCGCCGCAGCGTCTGACCTAGCACCGGGGCTCCAACGATACCCCCTCAGCTGCCCAGTGGTGCAGCACTGCTCGCGGGTGGATTTCCACTGGTGACGGTGCCTACTTACCATAACCAGTGAAACAACCTGGGTCTGATGCTGAATCACAAAGCTGAACCAGGAGATATTGTATATACCTATTCTGACATCTCTTTAAGAGAGAACCCTTCTCGGACAGGACCCATCAATCACAGAAGGTGGTGAATTTGTCATCATTTGGGTCTTTATTTCTCAGTGTAACGAACCAGGTCTCGACATATTGACTAGGTAACGTCCAGAGAGAGTACAACAAAGAGGGTTGCTGTCAGATCTCAAAGAATGTCAAAAGCGACAGTATACCCAAATGTTGTGAAGGGGATCCTCGAATAAGCAGCACTAAATAATAAAGGTGAAAATAAAAATGACTAGAGGAGCTCAAATGTTCTTTATTTAGCAGAGTGCCCCTGTCATAATTAAAAAGCAGTATGGCAATTTAGCACAAATATTTTGTCATTATGCTAATGTCCATATCAGTAGGGTCGACATGTTTCTTCCCACTATGATCTGCGAGTATCAGGGCTTTCCTCAGGACCTTAGATGCTGCTGTTTAAGTGAAAAAATGTGACAAAAAGAATTTTTTTGTAAAAAATATTTAAATAAAAGAATCCTACCGCACCGGTCAATTCTTAAGATATCGACACCGGATACCCATAATCATTGGGTTACGCCCTCACCTCAACCTGGTCCTTACTCAGGGAAGGGGGCCCCGCTCTCTCCGTCGGTACCCCAGGGCGGTCTTGAAGTGCCTACTTACCGCCAATATTGCCGTGAAAGGCCCGGTGGGAGTGGAGAGCTCCAAAGCTGCGTCCTACAAAGACACCATCTTGGCCACGCCCCTCATGAGCTCCTCTTTAGGGGGCCAAAGTATGGACAATGCCCCCACACAGCCTCATTTAACTGAACCAGTAACCCATAAGGTCCTTCAAGAACTCTCTTCTCCGACACCTATTACTGCAAAAACATCTATTAGGGGTTCGGCCTTGCAAACACAGCTGGACACAAATCTTGAATCGCCAGTCAAGAGAAGAAGGGGTGGTGGGCCACAAAAAACAAAAGCCTGTGAAAGTTACTTGAGCTGCTAAACCAAGAGGGAATGTACCAAATTAAACTGGACTGAGTGTCATCATTCCCACTACCCTGCCCCCACAGATGAATGATGATGAGATGTTGAAGGAATTAGAAAACATGGTGTCTGCGCTGCTGAGCCTCCTCCTACTCAAGTTACCTCAGATTGAAGGGAGATTAACCCGATTTGAGTCCCAGAGCGCCAACTTCTGTCCCTTGGACCTTTTAGGCTCTACGACAGGCCCTGGTTCTGAATCACACCCACAGGAGGGGATCCGTCCATCAGAAACTGAAGTTGAGGGACCCCACCCAGACCAGGCATATGGTAACTTGGTCCTGGCCACATACCTAAATGATAACACTCATACTACCTCCGCCCTCCATACCCAAATCCTCCCTTCACAATCTAATGAACACTTGGAGATGTCAGTGGAGGATGTAATACATAAACAATATCTTCACACCGTTCCAACTAGGCTGGTAGCAACGACACTTGGGGAGGAGGGAGGACCCCCTGAGGCCAGAAATACTCGAGGTAGCAAAGATCACTACCATGCACCCTGCATCTCCCTCCGGTAGCATCCCCACTTGTACTGGTGTTGGCAAGTGTACCGACTTCAAGGAAGGACTAGCAAGAAACGACTGATCAACTAATGGACAAATTTCTCCACTGGCTGGCGCGTCACCTAATTCATGTGGGGGAAGGGGTAGCCTTTCGTCTAACCAAATTGTTATGGCCAGAAGGATAAGGTGGCTGGGCACATCTAGAAAAGTAATACAGGGTGACTGTGTGGTCATAAACTTCAATAATGAAGCTGTACTCTGATCTCTCTTAGCTCAGCTACATAAAGTTCCGCCCAAGGGCACGCAGATCACATCATTATCGCTGGAATATTTCTATAGGCCCTTTCCCTGGTGGCAGAAGATTGAAGAGGCCAACCTAGGGTTGGCAGGGTATGACCAGACGTGGGTCCCTTGCTCACTTTGCCACTGGATTCAAGCTAGCCTGGCTGATGAAGGGTGTTACCCAGAAACCGGTCCCAGGATGCTTGTTTCCGGTTCAGGGAAGACATGGCTTGGCAGTTCGGGCTGGACTGTTCCCATGAGGCACAGGGCCAAGACTGATTTGCATATAGCTGTGTCTGAACTGGGGTGGCGAAGTGAGCTAAAGAATAATGATGCATTCAACCCAGATCTGTGACCGGGGGTGAGTGTCTGAAAGGTTTCAGTGCTCCGTCCATCAGCTCCTTGTGTTTGCTCTGGCCAACCTAGGGATGGCCATATATGGTTAAACCCAACAGGAAATGCTGGTTCTCTCAGGCTGAAACTGGAGAAAAGATTCACTCCCCTCTGTGACCTGGAAGCATGTGATTGACTACCCCCAGATGATATATATCCAGGGCCGTGCCAGACCAGATATCCTGGATCCCTATACTCAAGGAAGTCCTAAGATAATTGACAATGGTGGGGGCAAATAAAAACATTCGTGAACTGGCATCCTCTAATGTGGTGGGCATTGCACAAAAATTAGGTGTTGAAAACTGGCAAAGTTCGCGCTACTTCGCACTACGCGAACTGCACGTAGCACAATGCGAACACGCGTAGCGTAGTGTTGTGTAGTGCTGCGGTCATTTTTTGCTTGCTCGTGGTCCTCAACGTCAAGTTGGCGACCGCGAGCAAGCAAAATGACATCCCGGCGAGACTTTTTCCTTGTTCGCGATCAGCAAATGCAAGTTGGCGATCGGGATCATGGAAAATAAACCTCCCGGCGAGATTCCCAATGCGAGGAGGTCAGGTTTCTCATTGCGAGCGGTCGCGTATGCTCGCAACCGCTCACGATGAGAAACTACCAGTTCGCGTTGAGAAAGCTGAAGCTCGAGTAAAAATCTACTCGAGCAGCAGAAAACTACAGCTCGCACTGTGCAAGATGCCATTTTCAATGATTGCACAGTGCCGGTTGCTTGTCCGCACTGTGCAATCATTGAAAACAACATCTTGCACAGTGCGAACATGTTACTACACAGTTCGCGAAGTGCTACGCGTAGCTCGCGTAGTGCGAACTTCACTTTGCGTAGCTTCGCGAAGTGCTACTTCGCGAACTACGCCCACCCCTAGGACAGACCAGGATATCTCATGCTTACCAGAGACATGGTCAACAGAACCCATTTTTTTAAATGGTTACCGCTCTTTTCAGACAGTGGCCACACCATCAGTGTCAGGGAGGGGCAAGGGGGGACTTCTATTGTTAATTCCAAACACACTGCCGGTAACAGTAAAAAAAATTGAATCCATGAGCGCCCACTTTCATCTGCTGACATTAGAGGTGGCAAACAAAGGCACCTAGCTTTTAATAAATTTCTTTAACAATGAGTTCAGTGGAAACATGCATCTAGTGACAGTTGAGTTGAATAGGGCAATAGGGAAATTTTACAATTCTTATGAATAATGAGGTTTCCAATATCATATGGGTGGGTGATTTCAACATACATCCCTGTAAGCACCATCAAGACGGTGTTTGTGGTTTAGAAGATTCGGATGGAAACCCAATATATCATTTCACCCATAGCGAATATGGAAATTGCCTAAATAGGATTCTATTCTCCAGGAACATGGTAATAGAGTCAATAATTCAAATCCATCAATAGGCCACCCAGGACAAACCTTTCGGCGAAATGGCTATGAATCAACTATTGATTTCATCCTAGTCACTAACCCCCTTATCAACAAGGTCACTCAGGCAGAAAATCGATTCACGATTTTTAGAGTTCATTCCATCTTAACTATACAGTTAAGTTTGGCCACAAGGGATGTGATCCAGCATCAGAAAACAGGAATCCCAACTCTGGCAAGAAAAAATGGCTTCCAACTTAAGTGGGCCCAAATTGACAAGATAAAGCTAGTCTCTGAAATTGTTTTGATCTTCTAGAGAAAGTAAAGTTGGCATTTATCCATTTTAAATCCATAAATACTGCTCCACATAAGCATTGGTTTGACTCCCCCTGTACAAAATCTAGAAAAACGCTAATGACAGCCTTGAAAGTCCAACCCAGAAATCCGGACCAAATAAGATCATTATGCAGTCATTGTAAGCTAGCAAGAAAGAAAAGGGAAATAGCTATCAAGGAGAAGGCTTTGGCGGAACATAAAATTGCAGCAAATATGGGAAATAGCTGAGAATTTTGGAAGATAATCAATGCATCCACTTTTCCAAATCCTAAGGACCCTACATCGGACAATAATGTAGATGAAGAAGCATGGGTGGCACATTTTGAAAACATCTTTGCCTCAAGCACTCCTGTCACACTTCCTATCAATACAGATCCCAACTTACAGGATATATTGTCCTTCTCACGCATTGAAGTGAGAAGAGGGCTGATGTTGTGTAGCCCGGGAAAGGCCCCAGGCCCTGATGGGATCCCCATTGATTTCTTCCAGGAAAACCCAGAGTTGTGGGCCTTCCTGTTGACGAATGTCTTCAATATTATAGCCATAGCCGCCCCCCCTTCATGGACAACTAGCGTGATTGTCCTGATTCATAATAATGGGGATAGGGGAAACCCAAAGAACTACAGGCCAATTTCCCTGCTGGACACAACAGCCAAGATCAAGGGTTGACTCCTCCTGTTTAGGCTGGAGGGATGGGCCCAGGAGAAAAACATCTTAATTCAGGCACAATATGGGTTCTAGCAGTAAATGGGCACTGTAGACCAGTGTCTGAACTTAGCATTAATTTAATTATAGACAAATACACCAGAGAGAAGGGTGGGAAAGTTTATATGGCATTTATGGATCTTTTAGCAGCATTTGACTGTGTGGTCCACTCTAAGCTCTGGCACCTAATGGAGGAGATGGGTGTCGAGCCAGCTATAATTAATTTTATCCGACAACTATACTCAAACACTACTGCATTGGTCCGCCACGCTAAAAATGGGGTATGCACCCGCCTATTTAAGATTGCCAGAGGGGTAAGGCAGGAATGCATTCTTGCGCCGTTCCTTTTTCCTATCTATTCAAACGGTGTCGAGGACGCCCTCCTGGGGGCATTCCTGGATGTCCCTGTGTTGCATACACATTTGTTACCACTATTGGCTTATGCGGACAATGTGGTGTTGATTGCAAGAACAGGGCTTACCCTTCAACGCCTCATAACTACATATGTGGTTTTTATGGACTCAATAGATCTGAAAGTTAATCAAACAAAATCTTTTGCTATTATAGCAGTGGCTGGCAAACGACACAAACCCCGTTATCTTCATATGCAATCTGGGAGAATTGAAGTAGTAGACACCTTTCCCTGTAAGGGGGTTCTCTTTGATAAAAATCAAACCTGGTCAAAGCTGGTGGAGGGAAGGATTCTACGAATGGAGAGAAGCCTGACAGCCATGAAATAAATCTCCAAAAAGTTGGACGCCAGACCATTAGTCCCTATAAAAAACATTTACCAGGCCAAGATAAAGGCTGCAGCAACATATGGGGCAGGTGTATGGGGTATGGCCTCTATGGAGTCAATCCAAATGATTGAAAATAGATTTTTTACGTTCCTAGTGTCCCTCCCGCCTTTCATTTCCAATTACATCTTACACACTGAACTGGGTTTGCCTTATTTTTCAGACTCAATTTGGTTAGCTCCGATCCTACTGTGGTTTTCCATCTGGCAGAGGGACATGGTGGACCTAACGCAAAATATAATAAAAAATTGCCTATAACTGGAAAACTAGAGTAGGATTAAATGGCTCAATTATCTGGAATCAGAGTAGACTGATAATGGACTCCCCAAACTATTTAAGGACCCAACTGCATGTAGAAAGGTTTCGAAACAAAAGCTAATTAATATGTTCATGCTGAGGGCAGAATACAAACGAATGGAAAAGAATCAAGACAAACAGGCAGTACACGCTTGTTACTTAATCCCGCCCCTGATAGATGGAGGGTACTTCTACCTAGCAAATATCAGTAGAGCACAGCACAAATTTATACTACTGAGATTCCATATGAATCTGATGCCTCTTATGCTAGGTCATCTGGAAAGAAGATTAAAGCACTCAGATCTGAGTCCCTTTCCTTGCCATAACCATTCTCCACCATCTGCTTTGCACAAGAAAGAAAGGAATGACTACATTGTCTCGATTTTAAATACTCACAATTTTAAACTATGCCAGGTTGCACTCTATGTTCTAAAATCTTTGCCTGAACCCTCAGTTTGCTTCTCGGTAGCAACATTTTTATGGGACTGTATAAAAAAGAGGAAGCAGTGGGGTTTATAAATGACTGGCCTTTTGCCCTTTATCAACCTAATGATTTTATCAATTCATAGAAGATAAAAATGAACTTTTATATATATTTATATATATTATGTGGTAAAGTTGTATAATACACCCCGGATTCTCTTTTAGAGTATGTCCTTTTTGCAGGACTTCTTAAAAACAATCTCAGGATATGTGATATAAAATTTCAGATATGGATTTTATGCAAGATGAAATGGAATGCTATGTTGGTTTTTGTAATTTTTATCTGTGCTTTTATGATCTTATCTATTGGATCGACTAAAGAATTACTGACTGACTGACTGACTACATACAGTTTGGGTATTACAAAAATGTATATTTTGTAAGTACTTTTCTCATCTTAAACCTGTTTGCACTTTTTTTGTACCAGCCCATCTTATACTGTGTGTACTACAATTTTAAAATAATGACTTAAATATTCACAGTGCTTTTTATCACAGGCTGGGACCTCTCACCACTAACAATACACAAGTCACTATTCTCCACTGCACCAATCAGGATTCAGTTCTGTGGCTCTCTAGTTACACACACACACTTCTACAGTGCGTTAACTAATAAAGTTTTCTGAACTGTATTAACACGGATTACCTTAACTATTATTCTTCATTTATGCTGTGTGTTACTTTCTATGTAGTTACCTGAAGGTGGAAGACTAAAAAAAGTTACTGAATATTTTCTTTTTTTTAGCCCTGCCTTTGACCCGCCCACACCCTCACTGACCCCTCCACATTGCACGTAGCATCACAGTTCCCACAATTGTTTCAACACACTTTGACCGCTGCGCGTAACACACAAAACTGCAAAATAAAAGTTTGAAACTTCACCCACCACAAAAATAACATCCCTTCACAGTTGAAGTATTAGTATTGTCATAGATTATGTGTGGTTTATGACGATCGTTTATTTCCGGTAATCACAGTGTGCAGAAAAGACTTGTCTCAGGATTATGAAGAAGGTCAATAAACAATGAGACAGCTTTTTGAACTTTCTGACCTAACAACCGTTCAAAGCATTTGATCAGAAAGGAGATGGGAAGCAGCAGAATTGGGGAGATGATCAGAGCTACCAACACATGCACTGGGAATTGTATTTTTTATTCATCCTGCACTAATGTAGAATATCTTACAATACAGATTAATCTTTCCTCCAGAATTCATCTCCCATGACTCCATTCTGCTTCCAACATATTTCTTTCTATGGAGTACTCGCTCATTTTATATCAGGGGCATCTCCGTTATCGACAGCACTTAGCCCTCTCCCAAGCGCCCTCTGGCATCATGTCACGATAGGACATCTTCCCGTGGCTTCTCTCAGCTGCAGGATGCGCCCTTCCTTCTCCATCCGACCCCCTGCTGTGGGCTGTCACAGTGCCTGGCAGAATCGGATGCAGTAATAACAGCTCGCACGTCCCTCGATACTTAGAACCAAGCCCTGTCATTTCACTGGCTTCAACGCCCGTCCCCTGGATCCGCCTGCTGTATCATTTGTCCCTAAATATGAGAGATCTGCGGGGAATATTTAAACAAGATGTTGATGTATTTAATCAGCGGTTTATATGCGGTGCTGGCTTGTGTTCATGCATGAAGAAACCAGCCCTTTCCAGCTATGCCAAGTGCATAAAACTGCTGACTGGCAGCTCGCTGGAGCGCGGAATATGTGGTATACACGACAGGCTCTTAATCAAGAGCATGTTTTATGTATGCCTTTGCGTTGACTCTTTTACAACAGCTGTTTGTTCCGCAAACACGGGCCGATTTCCCGATGACATTTTTTAAAGTCTCAAGCCCCTCACATTGTAAGGTTGTTCATATGGTTTGAGTACATGTCTGACGTCAGTGGGACTCGTCAGAATCCAAGACGTGAGCATGGAAATCCACTGTAATTTACAGACCTTTATGTGTGCTGATGGTTACCCGGGGCGTGGCTAGGTCAGTAAGACTGGAGGATGTGAGCTTCAGATTTTCCGGCAATCCCACTGGCATATCATGTTAATCAATGTATGTGAAGTAGCGCATGAGCTGGGTTTAAGAGCAAGTGGCAAGGGAAAGAGTGCGGATTGAGAAGGGGTACTAGAAATACAGTAATTTGTAAAATAAGCATGTTTTAAGACCATCAAAACAGAAATGAGTGTGTGTGTGTGTAATTGTCTCAGTCAGAATTTAAAAATTCCAGGTGAAATTCGGCAAACACCTTACCATTCCCAACTGAAAATTCCTTTACCCAACCATTTTTTAAATTATACATTTATTGGGGTGGGGGTTGACACCCCAGACACTCCCGTTCAAGCTAAGCCCCTGGTGGTTACCTGTTGTGGGCACCGGGACTTAGTTTTGGGGATCAGGACTTATATTTCATTATCAGACTTTGAACCAGAACAAGAGAAAGACAGATAAGGGAGTAAAAAGGAAGAAGAGACAAAAATACAGTGTCAGGAAGAAAGCAGCAATGGAAAAACCCTGCAAGAGTGAGACAAAGAGGGAGTAAGTGAATGTTCACATTGTGAACACCACCAGAAAAGGAATTAAAAAGGCTCTACTAAGCCAAAAGGGACACCACACTGAGTGTAACACTTAAGGTGAATGAGAAATGGTAAAGAGACCTGAAACAGGAGGTTACTGGATTGTTCCTTGAGTTGAGTGCAGATCATCTCAGGTGGTCAAAGCCAGTGGTGGCTGGAGGATTTTAAAAGTTGTGGGGTGGAAATGTTATTCCCAAGTATAATTCATGAGCAAGCACAGCAAGTGAGGACAAACTTAAAACGGTGCATGGAGGAGGGGTAGTGGGGTAGGGGGTGGAGAGGTGGTAGGTAGGGTGGGGAATTCAGTGCTGGAGGCACGGAAACACATATAGGGATCACATGAGAGCAGTTATGGTAGAAGAACCCGCAAGAGAATCTGATGGGATGGTAAAAAAAAGGAGCGCATGGACAACTACAGTAGGTTCTCATCCCTTGAATACATCCTACATGTGATAAATGCAAGCTCTTCTTCTGCATTTGAACCCTGCAAAGAGTCCTGGGATCCATGTGTACCACACACGCACTCCTCTACTAACCATGTGCCATCAAAACACTCTCTGGGTATGTATGTTCCACACGCATACACTTCAGGCAAGTTTGTCCCCTGCGCTGGTTCTTCTTAAGAGGCATATTCTCCTCTGCCTCTCCTGCCAAGAAAACATACTCTTGCCACACACATGTCCATCAACCTCACACTTCTAACCCTTAATTTCCCTACACTTGTGCTTTCGAGGGACCATATATAGGCACTTCTGCTATGAAAAAGCCATGGAAACATTCTCTTGCCACCCATGTGCTACCCTTACACTCTTCTGACACCTTGCACACTACACTTTATTTCTTAGAAGCCATGTGCATACTCATCTGCTTCTCATGTCTTCTCTATGCTCAGATGCCCACTTCCACTCCTTCTGCAGCTGTGGAATAAGGCAGGCAGACGAGAAGTGTGTGGAACTGTGGATTAGGGCCTATGCCTATGGATCATGTGCAGCACCTGGAAACGGGGGAAAGGTATTCACTCATAGATTAGGAACGATTGGATAAGAGAGGCCTACTGCACAGATAGTCACAGCATGATCATTTGAGAGGCACATGCTCCCTCGCACTTTGTTCCTTCTGCCTTCTCTGCATGCCCCTCAAGGTCTCCAATAAGTGCATCAATGTGGGGTCTATGATGTCCTCTGCTGCCAGGATAGGCTCGGCAACTCGGCGATGTGGCTTGCAAAAGCGAAGTGGTTTTATTTATTTTATTTAACCCTATTCTATCGTTTGTCACTTACAACCCCCCAACACGTGCCCCACCCTCGCCCCACTGCACTTTCCTGCACGGGCCACGACTGTTCCTACCAGAAGCTGCACTGCTGCTATCAGTGCTCTCTCTCTTTCGTGAAAGAAGCACGCTCTGACCCTGCTTCATTACTGACTCTGTCCTAACCTTGCTAGTGACGGATACCTACAGCAGATCTGCCTTGCAAATTGAATCACTGAGACAAAATCTTTTACAAGCGTTTTGGAAAAGACCCCTACACCCACAAGGCTCCTCATCACTTCTAGCCTACAGCCTCTGCTTTCCATTCTTCTGCTCCCTCTTTAGCATCTGTCCTGTGCCTCAACCCCGCCCCTCCTCCCCTACATCACTGATCCCGAAGCTTGGAGGCAAACTGATGGTGGTGTAAAGAGCTACACAAATAAGTATATATTGTATTATGCCTTGTAGTATGCGCCATTTTACATGTTCAGAACTGCAGTTCTGCTAAAGTCTCATGCTCTTGCAGAATCTACCATCTGTCTTTGCATGTCATGCAGACATTAGTTTTATATGCTCTTCTATTAGGATTCGGAAATATATGTGTCTTTGATGTATTTCTCTGAACGTTTTATTAGTTGTAATCTTGGAGTGTTTTTTTATCGTTGTGTAAACCTTTACTGCATCGTTTATGGCCTTACGGCAGAATAAAGTTTATTTGAACCTCGATGTCTCGTACTATATGATATTTTTTACATTAATTAGGTCTCGCCTAGGCAGCACATGCGCTGTCTCGTCGAGAGATGCTGTATACACTATAGTGGGGGACGCTCCGCCAACTTTCCGCCTAACTTTTTGATTGGCCGAATTCTTAAATCCTGCAATCTGATTCGTTTTCCTCAACTTAATCCCGCCTCCTGACGGCCATGTCGTCATTTTTCTCCTTCCATAGCTATCGGCCCCTTTACTTTTAAAACTGTTTTGTTCCCCTGCAAAACAGCCTCCCCAATTCCCTCCCGCAGTCCGTCACTTCTCTGCCCACCACAACGCCCCCACCCACTCCTGTTCCTGCCTTCTTGGACGACCGCAGTTGTATTTACAATGCAATAAGACTCGCGTAAATACGAGTCCTATTGCATTTGGAAATGCTTTTTTGCCCCTCTGATTGGCTGGCTGCATTCGCACTCTATTTTGCCTGACCTAGACTCTTGGATGCGCGCAATGCTATACATCGTACGCATGCGCGCCAAAAGCCTGCCTCTTGCTTATTTATTTGTGTTTTCACAGCGTCCACTTCAGGGACACTGACACTGAGGTCTGTTTTTTTTTTTTTAAACTTTAACACTGAGCGCAGCGCCCCCATAAAGGACACCGCGCTCGAAGTTAGAAAAAAAGTGCGTGCTGGTTATTGTTATAACTTGGTGATATGTACGCACACTTGTTCTTATGAGGTAGGCAAACCGTGTGTATGAGCGGAGCCTGTCTGCCTACCCGCGACCGGCTGGAGGTGCTGTGTACTTGTGCAGGACTGTGCTCACCGGAGCACATTGAGTGGTCCTGGGCAGAGGAGCTTTACTCCATGCATGGCGAGACACTGGACCTGGCATGGGTCCGAGCCCGGACAGCAGAGGTGGAAGTGGCAGTCAGAGGTTTGGCTCTGATCATGGTGCATCAGTGTTTGCAGAGGGGCAGAGGGGAAGGGGGGTAAAACTCGGGGCTCAGAGCTTCATGTGAAATGTCAGTGGGTGGTAGAGGCAGTGGTGTTACGTGTATATTTCTTAGTAGGATGAGTAGGTGAATGAAGAACTGTGGAGGAAGGGTGGGATGGGCGAAGGCAGTACATTGTGTAAGAAAGAGCTGAGGAAGTAGGAGGTGTGTGTGTTGAGTTTTTATTTAATGTGACTTGTTTAAGCCAAGCGTGGGATGTTGATCGAGTGCAAACTTGTGGCGATCGTGTACAGACACACATATTTTTTCAGCTGCACTGATGTTTATGAGTGCCGATTCCCCCCCCCCCCGATAGGGTGGTTGTCGGGGCATGATCCTCGTCCGCAGCAACAGACACTGATCCAGCGCCCCTCTCTGAGGGCAGGAGCGCTTGAGGCATGCTGGCACGGTGTTATTTTAATGCAGATTTCTGTGGCGCGAACTCTACCTAAAGGTATTGGAGTTCTTTACATGAGCACCGGTTACATTGCACATGGGCACATTCAGGCACGGGGAAATTATGTGACCGGCAGGCAGGGCGGCTCGGGAGGAGCGCTTGAGGCAGGCTGGCACGGTGTTTTTTTTAATGCAGAATTTCTGTGGCGCGAACTTTACCTGAAGGTACTGGAGCGCTTTACATGAGCTCCGGTTATGTTACACAAGGCCACATTCAGTCACGGGGAGATTATGTGATCGGCAGGCAGGGCTGCTAGGGAGGAGCGCTTGAGGCAGGCTGGCACGGTGTTTCTTTATGCAGATTTCTGTGGTGCGAACTCTACCTGAAGGTATTGGAGCACTTTACATGAGCTCCGGTTACATTACACAAGGGCACATTCAGGCACGGGGAGATTATGTGATCGGCAGGCAGGGCTGCTCGGGAGGAGCGCTTGAGGCAGGCTGGCAAGGTGTTTTTTTTAATGCAGATTTCTATAGTGCAAACTCTACCTGAAGGTATTGGAGCGCTTTACATGAGCTCCGGTTACGTTACACAAGAGCACATTCAGGCACAGGGAGATTATGTGATGTGCCCATCACAGGATGTGGACGCGACCCCGAGGCTCGAACCCTGGTTTCCAGCACCAAAAAGCCGGTCACTCTCCAGAAATAATATATACACATAACATCTCAATACATGGCCTTCGCTACCTTGCATGCTATCTGTAATTGAAGGATCGCATAATTTTGTGAATCTTTGCATTTATTTTCGTTTCTTTGTAAGCCTCTGTTAACCCCTTCAGCGCTGGGCGAATTCCGCCGCGGTGCTGAAGGGTTCGAGCGCGGGCGGGCTCATGACGGAACGGTTCCGTCATGAGCACAGCTCAACCGTGGCTCATGACGGAACCGTTCCGTCATGAGCATGGAAGGGGTTAAGTGAGCTTATTTTTCTAAGCCTTTTACTGCGTCTGAATTACAATTATTTTAAAATGGCCACACTTTTACCAGATTAGAGTTTACAGTGCTCAAGTGTCCGTCTTTGCTTTTTACACGGGTAGCAGTTCTGGGTTCAAGGGAACCACTTTCTTCTTCCTGTGTCCCGTGTGAAACTCAGCGTGGGATGCTCCTAACAGCTGTCATGGTGAAGAAGGGAGCAGCGGGAGAGATCGGCGAGGGCCGGCCACGGCGTATAAAAAAAACAGGTTAGGGTCTGCTGACTTTACGCCCTTATGAGCCCTTTTATTTTGTTTTCCAGAATGCAGGGATCATGACCAAAGTCGTGTAATGGCGCGTGCAAAAGAAATCTTTTGGTATCAGCCAGCTAGTTCGTACATTTGGGTACATGAACAGTCATATAGGTCTATTATCCAGAAAATGAAGAAGGGAGGGAAGAGCTCCCAGATCCAGTTAGACTAGTTTATTTTTTTGCTTAATTTCTGTCAGAGAACTGTCCACAACCTGTTGGTCAAGATACCACTGTAATTGAGCAACCCTGAATGTTGTATAACACTAATTTCTCAAAATCTACTAACAGACTTTCACCAAAGCAAGCAAAGTCTTTCGTGTGAGTAAAGGCAAACTTTTGTGTCAAATTTGGTGAAGTCCCATCCATCGTTTTTTTGTTTTGTTGCTATAATGAAGAGCAATTGTCTTGTGGGTATTCAAATGGCAAATGCAATTTTTTTATATCCATTTTTTCATCGTCAATCCAGAACTATGCAAAATGTGACATAAGAAAAGCTAGCCAGTTTCACCTTTAAATAAAAATTTGCATGCACATTTGTGAGATGGCGCCAAAGTTATAAGCACATAAAAAAATAGGCTTTTCAGTGATAATCCAGACCTAGCTCACATTAAATAAATCACAAGAAAAACTATTTCTAAAAGGTAAACAGGAAAAACACAGAATCTATGTTAGTATATAGGCTACAGCCTCTGGAATGGAAAATCGACACAGCTCCTTTATGAAAATACACAACACTAGCATCCCATGAGCAGTATCAGTGATAGCTGCCTCAGTTCATTATTCTGATTCCTTAAAAAACTTTCCTGAACATTGTCCTCGCATGAGTTTCACCTAAAACCATTTGGTTTTGTGATTCACTCAACATCTATAGTGACTGGAAGTGTTTTTCTTCATTTCCCAACAGAAAATATTTTTCTGTTTTCCACAATGCTTATGCCTTTTGTGAAATGCCCCACATGTAGCTGTCAAAAACCTCATAAAACAGTCTTCATAATCTACATCGTATGTCAGCCAGATTCACATCTAAATGAATGCTAACCTTGTCTGCAGATGTCTTGAGGAAAAGACAGCTAATTAGACTGCATGGCAAGCAGGAGGATTTGATGCACTAAGAATCCATCTCTGAAATATCAGAAGAGCATGAAGTAGGGACTTCTGTCTTGACTCAGACTACACTGAAAACTCCTAAAGGTGGAGATGGAAGAACAGACCTAGTCATCACGAACACCGTTGTACCTGTTCAATGTTTAAGTCCAATATGTAAAAAAAGGGTATGATGCTACCTGTTAGTCTGTGAGAGCTGACTTGCTCACAAAAGAAAATTCAGCTATTGGCCTCTTTACTCAACATTATTTTTTTCCCTCAGTCCCCCGCCCCCTTGCGCATTCCGTGATTTTTCGCCAACCACTCACCCCCCCACTCCCACTCCCGTTTCTGCCTTCTTTCACGGCCGCACTCACATTTTTAATGCAATATGTCTCGCGTAAATGCGAGTTGTATTGCATTGCAAATGCTTGTTCTAAATTAAACTGACAGTTGTGGGCAGAGTCCGAGGAGTACCCAAGAAACCCCCCCAAAAAAATCTGTTATTCTCAAAAAGCACCTTCCTTATTGATACTCACTTACCCTGACTTCTAGTGCGAAAGTGATTCAGCACCTACGCTAATGTGCTGCATAGCTAAATATACATAAGATCCTAACGGTAAGACTGATTGACATTGCCAATGCTTGTTTTTATTGAGCATTGAATGTAGTCTCAAGTAGGGGTGAAGTATCTTTGCCTGATGGTGGGCCAAATGACATAAGTGGCGCAGAGATACCATTATGGCAGAGAACACATGGGCCACTCTTGGCACTTGTCCTATGTAAAACTGCTGCCAATAAAATACATCTTACGTATGCTGTCAAACACTCTTCTATTTGTGACTCACTGTAACCTTTAATTTCTTCTGCTGTAGCTCTTTAGCTGTAATATAAACTACATCACTAATGTTTAATTGAAAAACTTGTCATTAAAGTAACTAAGTTGCTATAAAGCTCAGGTTTTGGCTATTCACTGTCAGGCATAGCTACTTTACAGATGCCTATTATCTATTTCAGTTATGATTACATAAAATTGCACATTTTATTGAATTTTCTTGTTTTTGATGCATGGTGGCCAAGGCAATTCACGTATAAGTTGATATGTTTTTAAGTCACTAGTACTACAAAAAGTATATATTTGTGTTAGCATTGCTTTGGCCAGGGACCTCTCTTGACTCAGGGCATGCTGAGATCAAGCCAACAGCTGGAAATGTCACTCTTCCTGGGTCCTGAGGAATCTGCCTTCCCACTCTCGCTTCCTTTCCCATACTGTAGCCCTGGGACAGGATGACATCTGCATCCTTGAGCGCAAAATGTAATGCGGTGGGTGGTCTTTTGGGAGAATACTTTCTATCAAACGCATGGATCAGGTTAATAAGAAAAGACACAATTTCTGATTTATATTAAGAGCCACAGACACCCTCTAGTTTTTCAACAGACTGCAATTGTACTAATTTTGGGTGCAGGGAAACAGAGGAACATAATCTATTTATAATATAGTCCTACATAAAGGTTCATTTAGGTGAAGGAGCAGAATTCAATGCTCCTATTCGTCAGTTAAGATGGGGGCTTCTTTACATTATTGGGTTTGTAAAACTCAGAGGGAGTGATATGTCAAAGGGTTTTACCCATTCTTTGTCTTGGGGAAATGAATTGATAAATAAGGTCCAGCGGCGTAACCATAGCCCCAGAAGTTTGGGGGGGGGGCTGAGCTTTAGGGGGCCCTCGGCACTGTGCATGGCTGACAGGATTGAATGGGTCCGGAGTGTGGGGGGGCCTCCATGTAGCTTGAAGGGGGGACTCTCAAGTTTTGTTACGCCACTGAGAAGGGCCATATAAACTAACAGCAGATAAGAACCATTTGTCCCATGTAGTCAAGACTTTATGACTAATGACTAAATAAATCATACTTAGGTCCTCATTTATGGTTTGGCAGACTTATTACTACATCACAAACGTGACAGAAATCCCATCCGCCTTATAATGCAGACACAATATCCGTTGCTTTTGTGATGGGGTAACCTGCCCACTAATCTCAAAAACAGGTCTTTTTCCCTGTCTTCACTCATGCACTAAATTGTATATGTCTAACATGATTAAACTCACTGAAGTCGTGCTTATAACAAACACTGAAAGGCATTTACCATCCCAAAAAACAACCAGGCGGTTAGAATGCCATTTTGGGGCAGAGCATGCTCTAGTTTTCTCTGAGGGTAAAGAACACAGTGTGCATACCCTATTTAAATAAGGCAGCAAGCCTATCTGTGTCCGTCTGCATCCTGAGCATGACCAGTGTCAGACAGGCTGCCCATTCTCCTCCTACTCGGCAGAGGAAATTGTTTACACCAGGCACAAGATACTTAAACCCATAACAACCATATGCCACCATAAATGTAACTGTTCTGCCCCTTTCAAACCAGTCACATGATCTCCCTGCCATTTTCAGATCAATTACTTTTCCGCCGCCGTATACATACAGTACATAATTGAGTTACTCTCCTCAACCTTTAGGGATATTGTTTTACAGATTCATCATCCCCAGATATAGCAATACCCATACGCCCTGGCAACTCAGTTACTTATCTCGATCGTCAGGATCGAAAAGGTGGGGGATTGGCTATATATATATATATATATATATATATATATATATATATATATATATATATGTATTACCTACTGGCGGTCGCCAGTAGGTAGTTATAGTTAGGACCCCTTTTCCATAGGAAAACCTCAACATTCTATTTTGAATAACTTTGGCGCCGGTCGATGAATCCTCGCGAATTTCTCAAAATAGGTGGGGCGCTACGCTCCGCTCCTACCCTGAAAGTCTCGGGGGGATTCGTCAAGCGGGGGCTGAGATAAAAGGGGGGTCCCAAAACGCGTTTTTCCCATGCATTTTTCCATAGGACCTTTAGAACGAGCTACAGCCCGAACGGCTGAACAGAATTACTAGAAATTTGGCAGAGAGGTAGTCCCTAGGTCAAGGAAGTGCCTTTTGTAGGTTTGGTGTAAATCTGTTCAGTAGATTCTGAGAAAATAGCCTTTAAATCAATATATATATCTGAGCCCGCTTACGGTACGCTTACCGTACGCTTACCGTAAGCGTACGGTGGCGTGCGCGAGCGCGATTCTGATTGGCTCTTAGATCTTAGTAAACATTCGAATCGGCCGAAACCAGGAAGCGGCGTCCGCCATTTTGTCTCTCGCATTGAGAGTTATTTCTCAAACTTGATGCCCAAAAACATGTTACGGGGCATTTTTGACAACTCCCTCCCACACAGTCATGTTGAGGGAGTCCCCAAACATCCCCCAAGAGCAAAAACGGTTTTATTTTTTTTTCGGCAATTTCGCCGAGTACGCTTACCGTACGCTTACCGTAAGCGTACGGTAAAAAAAAAAAAAAAAAAACACTATCCACACTTACCCCACCCCCTGTGCTTTTGGTGGCCGGAGGCCACCAAATGTACAGGGCTTATTAATAGGTAAAAAAAACTAGATTTTGGCAACATGAAATTATAAAATCGAAATAAAAAAAACACTATCCACATTGACCCCACCCCCTGTGCTTTTGGTGGCCGAAGGCCACCAAATGTACAGGGCTTATTAAAGTTGATAAAAACCGTGCACGGAACGAACTGCGTTAAGTGGGCGCGCACGCCACGAATGGCGTAAAGTAACTTAGCATTTAAAAAACCGTACAAATTCACTGAAAAAACCATAGGTTTCACACACGTTATAGTTAGGAATTAGCATTTAAAAAACCTTGCAAATTCACTGAAAAAACCATACGTTTCACACATGTTATAGTTAGCGGAAATTTTACTGATAAAAAAACCAATGAAATTCCCCCGTTATAGTTAGTGCAGGAAACTATAACTCACGCGACCGCAATCCTCTGCTGATGCTAATACTGTATTTAGACACTTATTTGCCCATGTCTTCTTCAATAAATTTTTAGCTATACATATATCACAAATATTTTTTTTTCATAAAGACACATATGTCATCAGCAGAAGATTGCGGTCACATGAGTTATAGTTTCCTGCACTAACTATAACGGGGGAATTTCATTGGTTTTTTTATCAGTAAAATTTCCGCTAACTATAACATGTGTGAAACCTATGGTTTTTTCAGTGAATATATATATGTATATGTATATATATATATGTATATATATATGTATGTATATATGTATATATATATGTATGTATGTATTGAGAGAGAGAGAGAGAGATGTACTGCTTCTAGATGACACCCTTAAAAACATTCTCCCAGCTGGACCCAGAATTACTTACCGCAAAACTGCCTCTCTGGGAGATATTCTCACTCACAGCCATTTTGAAATCAAACCACAAACTACCACGTCCTGGTTAATGACACCGGGATTCTGGAAATGTTCAAAATGTAAGGCGTGTGAACAGGGTCAAAACATCACTTCTTACCAATTACAGAATGGCCATCATGAAAAGATTCTAGATCACATCACTTGCGAATCGAAATATGTAATTTACAGACTGGGATGTCCATGTCAAAAATATTATATTGGCAGCACAATTAACAAACTTAAACTTCGCATCCTACAACATCTACGTGCTATCAAGAATAAGGACTTCACATATCCCATTGCTAAACATTTCTTTGATTTTCACTCAAGTGACAGTAATTTACTCAAGTATTCAGGTATCAAAATCATCAAACAAAAAGAAAGGGGTGGAAACCGCATTCTTGAGCTAAGAAGAGCAGAGTCGAGAATGATATTACTAATGGGTACAGAAAACCCATTAGGACATAATTTGGATGCTGAACTACATGTGCACCTCTAATTCATCTTTAATTGATCAATTATGATGGACTCATCCCTGTTCTCCCTTTTATACTTATACACAAATCCCACTGTTGATCAAAACATTGCAAATCTTCGCCTGCTCTCATAACAATATTTTCATCTCTCTCCCCTCTGATTGCTGATTGTGATCTACATATGAACTTTACATTGTAACAGTTGAAACAATTATATGTTGGTAACATTTGGATTTTTTTGACAAATAATCAACCTTGACTTTACATACTTTATGTAAAATTCGCTAATGATTAACATTTTTCAGTGTGTGGTCTAAAGTTGTGATCACTCACTTCATGAATTGCCAAATAGGATCTCCTTATTTAGAATTCGTCAAAATTATTTAAAATTGTCTGATTCCAATTGATTCCTCTAGAGCCTATAGGTACTTTACCTTGATTGCGATTTTTCTTAAATCCTTTAAAATGATTTCCGCTTAAATTACATTAATTTTATATCACTATCTAATTTACAGCAATCACCATGATGGATGAATTATTGTGGTTCTTTGTGATCTAAAAACTTTATTTACTTTCAAATAACATACCTTGATCAACGATGTATTTCAAGTCCAGTATGTTTTCACTTTCTATTTTCCGTTTTTTTCATGTATAAAAAAATGCTTCTATAAAAGACACTCTGGACATTAGGACTCTATGGTCCAGTTGAAGGCTGAGTGCCGAAACGCGTCGACCGTCCTTTTGTGCGTGTTACTGATGTTCTTTTGCTGAATAAACACTTCAAGTGTTCTCTGTGGTGCCGTGCTTTCCTTCATTGCGACGAACCCCAGGACTAAGGGTGAAGCGAGAGAGAAGTTTGTTCTATATATATATATATATATGTATGTATTGAGAGAGAGAGAGAGAGAGAGAGAGAGAGAGAGAGAGAATATATCACAAATCTCAGCATACATCCAGTAAGCTTAAATTTTGTGAGAAACAATACGCAAGTCTGATGAAAAAACCTAAGGGACAATGGTGAAATCATAATCAATAAATTTGATAAAGGAGGGAACATAGTCCTCTGGCCCAAACAAGAATATCTACAAGAGGCTTACAGACAACTTAGCGATAGTCAGTGCTTTGCAAGATCTAGCATTCAACAATTCAAACTCAGAGAGGCACTCAAACACGATTTGATGAAATGGAAATGAGAGGACCTTATTTCAAAAGACGAATTTCTGTATTTACATAATGAATTCCCTGTGATCTATTTTATTCCAAAAATACACAAAGGAGTGTCCCCAATAACGGGTAGACCAATCATATCGGCAAAGATTTCCCAAATATGGACCTTTTTCTTCAAGAACATGTTCAAAGGCTACCTACGTACATTAAGGACACTGGAGATTTTTTAACCAAATTAAATGATGTGCCCTGGTCGGACGATTACATACTTATAACCCTAGACGTAACCTCCCTCTACACCAGTATTGACCGCCATTATGGCTTAGTGGTGGTACAACATTATCTAAGAAAAATACCAATTAAAATGTACAGCCATAACAAGATGTGTTAAGAATTAATAAGATGGTATTTGAATAATAACTTCTTTTTATTTGGTAAGGAGGTATTTCAACAGATGAGGGGTGTAGCAATGGGAGCCTGTTTCTTTCCCAGCTATGAGTGTTAACATGTAGGCTGGTGGGAGGAACAGGTTCTCAGGGTGACTCATTTAAACGAATTTGAATTGAATGTGATCAGGTGGATGAGATACATCGAAGATGTGTTTATAGTGTGGAAAGGCTCTAAAGCTAGTGCAGAGGTTTTTATAAGTAACATCAATAACAGCAAACTCAGTTTAGAGTTCATTTCACACATTGATGAGCACTTTATAGATTTTTTGGATGTACATATTTATGTTACAAGTAACAAACTGGAGACGATGTTACACCGCAAAACTACAGCAGGCAATTCCACACTGCATGTGTCCAGTTTGCACCCCAGGCATCTGGTCAATAGCATCTCTTGCGGTTAATTTCTAAGACTGCGTAAGATCTGCAATGCTGACAAAGATTTGGAACTGTGTCAAAAAGAAGTCAAGGGAAGACTTTTGGAATGGGTATATAGCAATAAGATCATAGAACAAGCAAACTCCAAAGCAAATAAAATACCTAGGGAGAACATGCTGTTTCCACTACAACCTAGCCCTGACTTCAATCAAAAAACCAGTACATCCGGAAAAAGCAAGGATTGTAAGATCAGGCTCATAACTATCGATAGGCGACAGGAAAGGAAGATAAGGTCTATCACGAATAATCAATGGCCCATCATATTAACTGATGTGGTCTTGGGTCAAATATTACCCGACAAGCCCACGCTCACCTTCCGGCGAGCCCTGTCCATGAGAAACACACTAGTTGAGAGCAGCCCTGAACTAAGTACCACTACTACCTGGCTTAAACCAAAAAAAGGGTTTTAAAAATGCAGCTTCTGTAGGGCGTGTAAATTTGTTATTAATACTACCCAATATACAACACCATTTAGTCCCGAACCAGTGGATTTAAACGGTATTTATAATTGTTGAACTGAATTTGCAGTGTATGTCCTTGAGTGAGCTGTGGGCTGCACTATGTGGATAGCACGAAGCTACAGGTGCACTTGAGAATCCTGCAACACTTAAGGGCAATTGTGAATTCAGATTCCACACACCCTGTTGCAAGACATTTTAAACTGAAACACAATAATGATCTCAAATGCCTTACATATTTTGTAATTGGAGCGATACCACCCATAAGAAGGGGTGGCAACAGAGAAAAAATGCTCCGCCAGCTTTAATCAAGCTTCATTTTAGGATTTGATTCCAAATCACCATATGGGCTAAACTATAGTGAGGATTTGCACAATTTCTTATGGATTTGTTCTATAAATATGTTTATAAATACCTTTGTATGTTTATAATCATATTTATAATGGCCATGACTATATATCTGTTAATGTAACATTCTATGTGAATGGGCTGTTGTAATGACTTGGGTCTCAAAGAGAAGATATTGGATGGTATTCATAACATTGGAATATCATGTCTGCTCTACATTATTTAATTCTTTCAGACCCATTTATTAGACAAAGTTTCTTCTGCTGCTGTACATCCTCCCTTATATAGTATGTACTGTATTTACACTTATAACTTGGGTAGCACATTGCACTTTGTTATAACTAGCACTTTATTTGCACACAAAGGCGTTGATGATATGAACCCTTCTGAATCAATAACAGTATGATGTTTTTTATTGCCAATTGCAATTTGCATTTTGTTAAGCATTGGTGCTTTATTGTGGCTCTTTAAATCAGGTGAATGCAAATTCAACTGTGAATTTAATTTTTCAAACTTAGGGACTTTAAAACTCATATTAGGTTTAGAAAAACAGATGACTGAAACTGAAGTAAACGTTATGTATAGACCGATGGATTAATGTTATCAGGGGCATTGGATTTAGAAATTACAG
This sequence comes from Triturus cristatus, assembly GCF_964204655.1. Classification (NCBI taxonomy): domain Eukaryota; kingdom Metazoa; phylum Chordata; class Amphibia; order Caudata; family Salamandridae; genus Triturus; species Triturus cristatus. Next base: position 22,696,062 of record NC_140584.1, read on the forward strand.
CCATTAGGCGTCATATTCTGTTCTTAGAAATGCCTACCAGTATTATGCATTATATACTGTAGATCTACAAGTGTATTAAGTCCTAAAAAGACACGATATATATATCTGGAGCCTTGATCTCCATTGACATTTGTGCTTTACACCTACATTCACTGATTCTCTCATTGACTTTATTGCTCCACTCTGTGTTTAATATTTTAATTTCACTGTACTAGGGTTTTTTACTGTATATAGTAAAAAAAACAACAACAAAAAACAATGTGCCTTGCCGTGCCCTTATCGATGCTCTTCTACTCTTAATCTAATCCAGTTAGTTCCCTCGCCTACCCACACGACCGGGCATATGTTAGACCTTATAGTTTCTAATATGTCGCTTTTAGACCTGCTCGAGCTTGGAGTAAGAATAATGATCATAACCTGACCCAGACCTTGGACTCATCATTAGCTTCGCTCGAGGGCCCTCTGGAGGAGAATCTCAACAGACTCAGTTACTGGCTTTCAACAACTAGCAATAGGCTTGCCCGTCTGAACCATCATTTCTCACCATGTCAGTCAACATCAGCTCCAGGGATTTCCCAAGTACTCAGGGACGAAATACATAGACTAAAATGCTTGAAAGGACATGGGGAAAATATATACTCCCTTCTGATGAAACAATATGTAAAGCAGCAATAAAAAACTAAAAACCATAAATCCATTAGAGGGGTCCAGCTAGACTTTCATGCACAGAAAATGGGAAGTTCCTAAAACTGCCAAATCTGAATCTTTATTGACCCCCAGGTATGTAATCGGGTGACTACCATTTACTCAAATCTCTGTGAATGTTTCTCGACATTTTTTGTAACCAAATTGATAAAACGTGTTTGGGGTTTTCAGGTCCTCCAGTTCGTAGTAACTCTGGGCTCTTGCTATTGTCTGGCACACCCTCTTGGGAGACCTGTTTGATTAGAGAATTCTTTACCACCAATGCTTAGGTTCAGGTCTGATCCTCTGCTAACCCAAGCCCCCCTCGTGTCATGAAAATGGTACTGAAGGTTATTATTCAAAGCTTAAAGTGCTGTTCAACCAATCCCTGTCTACTGCTAAGGTTCCAGACTGTTGGAGGCATGCCCAAGAAGTATCCCTAGAAAAACACATCAGTTCCTAACATGTGAACACATTTTCGACCTATGTCAATACTACTGGTTGCCTCAAAGATCCTTGAAAAGATAGTAAATGACTAGCTCTCATACTATATGGAACATCATGGGCTTCCTCATATTGGTCAATCAGGTTTCCCAATGAAATACAGCACTGGATCAGTACTCCTTGATGTGTCTGAATTTATTTTTAAAAAAAGAAGCTTGAATCAAAGTCACTCGTCACCTCTGGTGCTGCTTAACCTGTCTGCAGCGTTTGGAACCGCATCTCACTTCATTGTGCTAGAACATCTAAAACTCTCTGGTGTTCATGGTATGGCCCTGAGTTGTCTCAGATCTTTCCTTTATAACAGATGCCAGTCAGTCATGCTTTCGCCTTTCACACCCCCCTCTAACATACAGAGTGCCACAGGGCTCTTCCTTTAGCTCAACTTTATTTGATGTTTACATGGCCCCTTTAGCAGCAATTATTTCGATGCATGTTCTCTGTGTGGTTTCCTGTGCTGATGACATGCAGTTGGTGTTCTCTATCAAAGAAACCTATAATCTTTTAAGAATCCTTTGAAGAGTGGCTCATCCTTGTTGCTCACTGAATGAAATTCAGTTACCTTAAACTGAACTCTGATACATCTGAGATACTGATTTTTGGGGATTCTCACCCAGTCTAGTCCTGGTTGGTGGTTGAAGGAATTGGGAGAGCCCCCGCCCGGAGCTCCACAGGTATAGCGAGGAATTTGTTTGTGACGTTTGACACAGATTTATCTTTCCATTTCCAGACATTGACACTTACTGGCACCTGTTATTCTTTGCTACATTCTCTAAACAAATCCTTAATATCCTGCCTGCATTCATGTGCAAGACTGCTGTACGTGCTTTTATTATTACAAGACTGGACTATGCCAATTCACTTAACCTTGGCCTTCCTCAGTATCCTGTCAGGCGTCTTCAAATTGTTCTGAATACATCCCATATCAGCAGTCTACATCATCGCACTTAAAATGTCTTCTTTGGCTCCCAGTGCACAAAAGAATCCAATTCAAAAGTTTAGTTCTGACACTTTGTGCATTAACCGAGCCTAACAGAGACGTGAAATCTGCCAATGCACTTTTGATAAAAGTATCTATGATGTGGCGTGCTTGGAACGGGGGCTCTCGTTTGCTTTTCTCCCTTCTAAGTTATGGAATTACCTCCCTTTTACCTTAAGTTCATTTTCCAAGGAAGACTGTTTCAAAAAACACCTTCCCACGTGCTACGTAGATGTGCTTCACTTCCTGGTCATGAATATTTCTCTACTTACCCTGACGAGGATGCCCGCTTTGGGTAGGTGTTGCAATTTTTAAATGCTCTAAGTCTTTTAATTTCTCATTTGAATTATGTGACTGTTAGTCCTGTTTATTCCATTATAAAACCGGGCCTGAAATAATGAGAATTTAAGGGACGGACAAGGTATGGGTGAGCTACCCACAAGTGAGCTTAAGAAACATGAGCGCTCTGTCCCTTCCAATGTTATAGTGAAGATGACACTGTCCCTTCTTATAACTCTCTCTTGCTTATAACTGAGAATATCCCTCAGCCATGGATTACAACTCGTCCATTTTCATCAGAGACCCCTCTAACAAGTCATGTCTACCCAGACAACGACAGTTCATTCTATGGCCTGTAGTTTCATCCTTTTTGCCGATGTAATGCTAGGCCTACTAGCCAAGTTATCTTAAGTGCTGTTACTACATCGTGATGATCAAGTGAAGTGGACCCTCAGAGGGCAAAGGCGCAGGCAGAAGTCGAGGGCTCCTTTGAGCATGAATTGTATTGTGCACTTACTGTGCTTCATTCAGTGACGTGGAATTCAATCAAGTATACGTTTGAAGTTTATGATTTTGAGTCACAGTAAGTCAGACTCGGTTATCCAGCGGAGGTGAATATATCGAGCATGGTAAAGTAGGTAACAGTAACATCTGTTATCTAGGGGCGGCTCCACCGCAGAGGCACACCTAGGAAAACTAAAATGATAATAAACCTGTTTTATTGTCCTTTTATTTTTCTTCACGGTGCCGTCTTGGGGGTGGGGCCATCCATTGTGATGACCGAGGAGGGGCATGGAGGAGGAGTGGTGGGAACTGCTGTCAGTGCTCATGCCGATTTAGCCTACTGTCTTAGGACAACTAACCCGAAATGTCACTGAGATGTCTTCAACCCAAGCTGCGTTGCCAGGTTGGAGACTGCAGGCACAGGCTCCCAGTCTCTCTGTGAGCCCAAATCCAAGGCGCTCAGGCCAATCACGGCACTTCTCTCATGCTGCCAGCAGCATGAAAGAAGCATGTGGATTGGCCGCAGGGGAGTCTGGGAGCCTCAGCCTGTGCTGCATTGGAGCCAGAAGAGCGGCAAGGTGTCAAGAGGAAGGCAAGTTCTTTTTTTTTTTACTATTGTCCACCCTCCATGTGCTGCCCCCCACCATATCTGCCTCATCCCCCACCTCGCCATTTTTCCCTGACACCCGCAGCTACTGTTATTTACAGCACTTAGAAATGCAGTATTGAGCGCTATAAAATATATAATAATTACTAAAATGTTATGAGATAGGAATGGATTCCCTGCATGTAAAAGTCACCAGATGGTGGAAGTTTTCCTTAGGGCCCCTGTGAGCAGTTGACGCTATGCTCTGATTGAGATGAGACGGGCAGGAGCTTGAGATGGTCCGAGTACAGTCCCAGAAACATATGCTTACTTGCCAGCACTACTGATTTAGTACGTAGGCTTAAGCATTGTAGTGTTACGTGCTCTGTGGCTGGTACTGGTACTGGTACTGGAGGTAGGGGAGAGGATGTGGTCCGTCGGCTGCGCTGGTGCAGGAAACCGGGTTCGAGCCTTGAGGTCGCGTCCACATCCTGTGATTCTGGGCATATCACTTAATCTTCACGTGCCTGAATGTGTAATGTAACTACGGTGCTATGTAAAGCTCTCTAATACCTTCGGGTCCAGTTCGCGCTATATAAATATGCAAAAAAAATAATCACTCTACGATGTTTGCTGATGAAGAGATGTGGCATGACATGTATTTCTATTGATGACGTCAACGTTCGAAGCCACGTGGCTTCTCTGATCTCTGTCCCATAGGCTATGCATGATATGTATTCCTATCAGATAGCCTCATAATACCTTGGGGTGTGTGATATAATTTCCAGCACTGCCATTGTTATGTTTATTAGTGGCTTTAATACTTTAAAAATCCTACATGATTTTGTTCACAGAATCTAATGTTGGCATGTATACAATTCATGTCTGCCCAAAGCATCTCTTGGGATACACTGCCCCCTTGTGGATTTTCTTTATATCACCTGCAACACCGGTTCGAGGTCTGCAGTTGCACAACAAAATAAATAACGTTCTCACTGTTTGAAAACGAGGGTGAAAATTTGAAGAACGTCATAAGTAATTTAAACACAAATCATTTTTTATTTCAAGCAGTCATTTTTGATTTCAGGTAATAATAATCATTAAAAGTGTAAACTATTTGTTTGCCGTTTGTGCTAGGATTATAGAAGGAGGCCATGTAATTTCCAACTATCCCTTTTGGTAGAACCCCTTACCCCCTTGTCACATTTGGTACATAACGGGACCTCATACCCCAGCACATAATTTTCGTATTAACAAAACAGCAAAAAATATTTCTCCAATCTCTTAAGTCAGCCTGATGTCTAAAACTAAAAGGGAAGGAGATAAGTAATGAATGAAAGAAGCAAGTCTGTGCTGACTGTAATGAAATTACTAGTAAGTAATTAAACATTACCTCTTAGTTCCCTTCCTCGTTTCCTTCATAATACATGAAGTATATCAAGCTTATGCCAGGATGACTTAAAAACATGCAAACTTACAGCTGAAAATGCGTAGACTGTTGAAAAGGACGCTTAAGTAGCTACCCTACAAATCTGAATTCAACAACATGGAACTTTACAAACTTGGTAAGCAAATGAAATCAAACACTCAATTAGAACATTGGAATTTGGAGAGCTCCATTGTAGGAGGCCTGCCAAGTGCCACGCTTCAAGCGTTAGAATAACACATTTCAGTGTGGTGGTCCGCATAACCACACTGAAATGCGAAGTCACATATCTTGGCGCCAGTGGCTGACTGTCAAGCATTGTGGCCCCCAGCCCTGGCTGTTATTATAACACTAGTCGAGTCAGTGGCACAGGCAGGCAGGCACAAACCAGGCAGCTGGCACGTATAAGGAAATGCAGCTGCTGAAGACAATGGAGTAACCCCAATCTTATAATAGCTGGCGTAGTGAGCAACCTGGGCTCACTCTCAGGCTAGTGATGCACACAAGGCATTACCACGGCCGGTTGCGGAGAGGTGGTATAATAAAAGGTGATGTGTGTGAGAAAGTGCCATCTTTCTTGCATGGTATGCCCCCACTTTTTGCTGAATTGCTGAATGTACTTTGACTGAGTGTGCCCTGGACTCCTGCCAATCAGGTGCCCAGGGAGCTATTTTCCTTCCCTCAAACACAAAAAACACAAATTGGCAAACCCTGGCCACATGTCAGCCCCTGGTAAATGGTACCCTAGGTACCCAGGGCCTTGTGACCAGGGAAGGCCTCTAAGGGATGCAGCATTGTGCCACCCTTAGAAGCCCTGTACCCTTACACACACACACTGCCCTTGCAGGCTGAGTGTCTGGGTACAAGACAAAACAAAGAGTCGACATGGCACACATCCCTGTGTGCCATGCCCACCACCTACACTGCCATGGCATACATCAGCCACCCCTCTAGCTGGGTGCCCTATGCCAATGGTGTGGGCACAGGAGCAGGAGCCCTGTGCCCCTACAGTACCCAGGTCCATTCCTGGGTACTGTAAGTGCAGTGCTGCCATTTGAGAGAATATGGTGCTGGGAGCTCGTCAAACACGAACTCCACAGCACCATAATGGCAACACTGAAGACTGAGAAGTTTGGTATCAAACTTCTCAGCGCATTAAACCCACACTGATGCCAGTGTGGGATTTAATGTACCAAGCACCCCAGAGGGCATCTTAGAGATGCCCCCTGAAACCTAACCTACAATCCACGTCTGTGCTGAGGCTGCCTAGGCTGCCACACAGCAGACATGTTGCTGGACCCCTGGGTAGGAGAGCCCCTGCTCTCCTGGGTCTGCAACAATGCACATCCTGGGCAAGGTGCTAAATCTCCTCCCCCAGGATGGGCAGGGGGAAGCTTCAAAGGCATGCCGCCTCTGTGAGCTTCCCCAGGCCACTGCAACCCCCCACTCTGGTGGGAAGCTTGGCCGGAACCCCCAAATAAGGACAGGGGATGTGCCAGCCTGCCAACCCCACCTCTCAGGTGGGGGATGTGAGGTGAAGCACATCTCCGGCCTCTCGCCATCTTAAAGATGGGAAGCCCTGCCCAATCAGGACTAGGCTACTGCCCCCCTCCCACAGGAGAGAGGCAGGATAGGGGGTGTACCCACCCCAGGACAGGGACCCATTGGTCCCTGCCCTTCACCTACCTGTAACGCCCCTAAATCTAGTATTTAGGGGCACCCTGAACCTTCCTTCCCCAGATTCCAGATTCCAAAAATCAGAAGAAGAGCTAGAAGAAAGAAGACCTGCCCTGCAGATGCTAAGAAGAGGAAGACACCAACTGCTTTGGCCCCAGCCCTACCGGCCTGTCGACCCTTCGAACCTGCTCCTGCTCCAACCTGGCATCTCTTGTGGCCAGCAATCTCACACACCCCGGAGGACCTGGCTACCTTTTGACTCAAAGCCCCCTGGGACTCCCATGAGTAGAGGCTCTACTCAAAAACTACTTCTAATCCCTGGCAGCAGCCCGGAACCGCGAACCCAGCACACTCTGCACTCGGCAAGCCTGGTATGTGCCGGAGTGAACAAAGACCACGAGGACGATCCCACGGTGACTGTGACCCCGATTCCGGCACCCAAGGACCTCCCTCGACACTCCTGAAGAAGCCTGCAGCCTCAGAACCAGGTGCCCCCCCCAACCGCGATCAACAGAGGGTAAGATTTCCCGACACCAAAAGGCACCCCTGCACCCTGCGCCCCGCGGCCCCCTGTGCCAAATCCCGGGGTACCTACCTATCCTCCAACTACCCAACTTACCTCTCGAAGTGGTGGTGGCACCTGAAGAATCTTCGTCCCCGAGCTTGCAGTCTTTTTCTAAACCGGAGATTTCCCATTGAAATCAATTTAGCGCCCGAAGGCTTAAAAGCACCCTGCACCCAGCCGCCCGAGTGGCCCTTGCAGTGCAACCTCTACACCTATCTACTTCCCCACTTGCCCTGAGTAAGTGACCAGGAGCCCAGCTCCCACAGCCGCGTGGCCTGCTAGTCAGCAGCCACCAACCAAGGCCCCCCTACCTCTCTTGGGATAACATTGGGCCTAACTCTCTCTGCACCCGGCCACCCTTGTGCCGCTGAGGGTGAACCAACTGTACCTACCTGACCCTGGGAGACCCCTGAGTCTATGCCCAGAACCTTAACTCTGCCAGTCGAGTACTTACCTTTAAACCGATAACTCAATTTTCTCCATAGGGTAACATTGACTGGCTTTTCCTGAAATTTCTTCTAAGTGTGGACTTTTCAAAACTTAAAATATTCACCAAAAATCAGCCGAGTAACGAAAACGAAAATACTCACCTGCTCTTAGGTGAGCTCCCAGTGCTGGATCTTGGTGCCCAGCACTGACTCTGAAAAATACTTACAACTGTACTTACCAGTAACCCAATTTTCTCCCGTAGGAAACCATTGACTGTTTTTCTGTGAAATTTCTTCTAAGTGTCAATTTCTGCAAATGTTAAATATTCTTTAACAAATCGTATAATATCTGAAAACGGAATTACTTACCTGTTTTGGATAAAGGTCCCAGTACTGAGTCTAGGCACCCAGTACTGGATTACAAAAGTAACGAGAACATACTTTACCTGCAACCTGATTTTTCTGGCATAGGGAATCATTGACTGTTTTCTATGAAATATTTTCTAAGTGTCAACTTTTAAAGTAGCAAAATATTGTCTAAAAATCATCACAGTAATGAAGTCGACTTTTATCACTTGATTCCAAGTAATGACCCAGGACTGAATCTAGGATCCAGTCCTGGAATTCCAAAAGTAATCTGTGGCAAATAACTTGAAACTTCCATTGAACTCAATGCATTATTGTGTTTAGAATTGTGTTGCCTATTGCAACCACTTGTAACTTTCTACAAAAGTCAATTGCATATTGCAAAAGTATTTATAAAAAGCATCTCATTCTGAGAAAGTATATTTTAATACCTATTGTTGGTTCTAAAATAAAACAAGCCTATATTTTTTTATATATAATCCATTGGCCTAGAGTTCAGTTATTGAGTGTGTGAGACCATTTGCTGGCTGAGTGTGTGCAACAAATGCTTTACACTGTCCTCTGATACTGCCTTACTGCTCAACTAAGCTACCACTTTAGAGAGTAAGGTTATATCTAACTTTAGCCTCTGCCAAACCTCTGGGGACTGTGGACTCTGTACACCCTGTACCTATTTGTGAACAGTATATACAGAGCCACTTTCTCACAATGTGCCGCACAGGGCCGTCCTGAAGTTAACATCCTGTGTGAGGTGTTTGGTTATTGCAGCAAGCCTGCAGCACGACATTCTGTGCCTGGGGCATAAGTGTGTCTCCCAGGCCCCAACAGTACACTGGCTACGAGAGTGGAGCCCAGTGCATCAGGAGCAGTTCAAAGTACCACGGCATACACTCACTCCCGCACCCCAGGTCATCAGAGGCCGAGAAGGGTGAGTACCTGCCATTGCGCACCCACCCTGACTGAGCGGTGAAGATCATTGTTGTGGCCGCACAGCGCCACTTGGAGGCAGGCGGGCGGGCGCAACTGCACCTCTCAGCACCCCAGCACCTCTCAGCACCCCAGCACCTCGAGCACCCCAGCACCTCGAGGAACAGGATCGAATGCCTGTCTTCTGCATGGGTGTGTTTGTGCCCGACTGGGAACAGGAGGAAGGGAGGCCCTAAAAGTGAAGGGCACAATCTCCACACGGTTAGGGAAGCCACAGGGCCTGATTCCAGACAGCACCTCATGACTGGAAGGCTGGTTGAAAAAATTAATAAATAACAAAAGACGACGAGTCAAAGAACATTGGATAACAGACAGAAATGAGAAAACTGTAGGAAAAAAGCATTGGGAAATGCATTAGGTTTCACCTATGTGATTAATAAGCAATTTTTTGTTGTAAGTTGCAGCTTGCTGAGAAGTTGTGCAACATAAATTACAGAAAGTCTGTTAAAGTGTTATGACTTGATTATGTACAGTTCAGTTCAGTTTATTTATGATTCGGAACTCCAATGAGATCCAGATGAAAATATACAAAAAACTAAAAATGTACAATGTATCATATCATTGTATTCTTAATAACAGAATACAATACAATCAGGGACATAACAGTTACAGTTTCACTATGCAAATGAGGGTTAAAAGCAAACATGACTTCATATAATCACACAACCTAATATATAAAGTGCAGGTGCGCATATATAGAAACCTTTACACAACTGATTTTGAAATTGTGCAAAAACTACATAATACGTTGTCCCTTTTAATATTAACAAAATCCTCCTTTACACAATTCAAGTACCCCAAGAATCAATTTACAATGATAATAAAATATACTACGCAGCAGGGACCATTTTTTGCCTATAACAACTAAAGATATTGGGGGGGTGGCCAAATAACACTTGATTTTACATCCTGCCCTAGGTTCTAATTTATAATGTGCAAAGTAAGCTACCCATCAGGGATCGTATTTGGCATACCAGATCTAAACACAGCTTTATACACCTCTCTATAAAATGTTTAAAAATGGTTTTAAAAACCTATCATTTTTTACGCATACCATTTCAGAAGGGGGGGGGGGGCTAAAAGACAAATCCGAGCCTCCTCTGCGGTAGTGATGTTATGTTTTAAAAATAAACGTTGTAATGAATGAGGGACAAACAAATAATACATGATTTAAATCTTGCATCCAATTTCTGCAAGGATGACAAAGTCTATTCTCTCTAGGTAATCCCTCCCAGGCCCCTGGTATAATTCGCAAATGCAGCAAATTCATCCTTAACAGCAAAATGGTTCCACACACTCCATGGGGGAGGTCCCATACAACATACAATTTTTTTTTTTTAGGCATACAACTCACAACTATTAGGTTGTTCTAGAGTGCCCTGAACACAAAGATATATCTCTCTTGTGACTGACTTCGTAAATAGTGTTTTTTGATAAAACTTTTCAATACAGATTTTGGTTGAGACCATGTACCAATACAAACAATTTCAAATAAGTCTAACACTTTCTCAAAAGTTCTAAAAACAACGCTTTTCCCTTTCAAGATGCCAAAACATTTGTGTCTTAGTGCAGCCCTAATGGAACTAGCATCATTTTCCAATAAAACAGTTGTCCACCTTAAACATGCTGCCATGGCAAACACATAAGTCGAGAGAAGCCCAAATTCAAGCCGAAGGGCCGCTATACTTGCTGCACGATTCAAATTGCAGATTTGGTGCCAAATGGGCCCTTCCCCCTTTTAAAATAAATCCCACTGCTGTGCATCCACCGATTCACATGCATAACTCAATGATGGTGGGATTTTGATTTTATAGACAGCTAAAAAATGTGCAAAATGTCTTTGCCCACAGCATTTATATAGCCTACCAAGAGCCGAGGATTGGGATATAGCTTTACTTCTGCACTGGTCAATGTGATCATTGCTGGAGTACTTACTCAAGAAAATTATTCCCAGATACAGGTACTGTTTCACAACCTCAAGTTTGTTTTTACCTAAAAAAACAATTAATATTTTTTCTGACCCTGCATCCTGAGTCCTAAAAACCGTGATTTTACTTTTTAAAATACATTGATGTACAAGGAAAAGAGGAGATTGGCTAATAGGCACCCTTGCTTCAAACCATTGTGAGTTACCACTTTACTTGATAGGTCCTTGTTACCTCCCATCAACATCTGTGTCCATGTAGAGAGATGCTATGCAATGATCAAACTTAACAAATGGCTTGGGATTCCCATTGTAGGCAGTTTCCTCCACAGCCTCCCCCAGTCAACCCGATCAAAGGCCGTGGAGAAATCTATAAAGGTAACAAATAAGGCCATTCCCCTACCTATTGGATATTTTTCAATCAAGGTTTGTAAGACAGAGATGTTATCCATAGTGCCACTATGCTCACGGAATCCTGCTTGTTCTGCGGGAACTAGATCATTACCCGAAGCCCAATCCTGGAGGTGAAGGAGTATGCTTTTGGCAAAAATCTTCCAGTTGCATCCAGTAAGGAAATCTGCCTAGAACTGGTAGGAGAAGTCATGGGACCCTTTTTATATAGTGGAACCACTATGCTTCCTTTCCAAGAGGGTGGAATAATTACATAAGCATAGAAGTAAGAAAGCACTGGGTTAAGGAAATGGGCCCATGCCGGGCTATCTTGTTTAATGATAGCTATTGGGAGATCGTCAGAGCACATCACACCAAGTACCTTGTCCCTTTAATAAATCTCTTGATTTCCTTACAGGAAGGAGGGCCGTAGGTATTCACCAGGGAGGGCTCAGGGATTGGCTCCAAATTAAAACTGTTCCTAGTATGTCCATTCTGCATTGGATATTAAAATGGCTTCTGCCTTACTTTTACTATCACAGAATTCGGCAATAAGGACACAATATTTACGTGAGCCACCAAACTGTGCAACCTCTCTCAATTTGACCCATTTGGAATTCTCCACCCTTCTATGTTCGGCAGCCTTAAGTCTGGTTCTTGCCCGCTTTAACCTATTAATTTCCTTTTGTCTAGACAATTATGCCTGCTTAAATGGGTCCCTTACTAAAGCATTAAATTCCCAATGTAGCTTTTTTACCTTCCACGATGTAACGACTGGATGGTCAATACCATTGGGTAGTTTTTTACTTCCACATAATCTAAATAGAGCCAAGTACTTCTCATACCAACGAATGGGATTTTCCTGACCAGGACATATCTCACTAAGTATGTCAGATTAGTATTCAACCGAAAGGTATGCCTATTTGTTCTATTGTATGTAATAGTTTAATTTCTCGGATTGCAATGATCTAGCATCTTAAATTCCAGATTTAAATCCACTGATAAAATACTGTGTCACTCAGATCTGTTCTCAGTATCTTAAACTGAGTAGATGCTCCAAATAATTAATAGGATACAATCATATAATCAATTAGTGACTGCCCGAACAGCAAGTCTTTGGTTCTCAAACAATCCAAGAGACTCAACCCTTTCCTATCCAATCGAGTATGAGCTGGCAATATTATTTCAGGAATGAACCATGCATCTTCCAATTCTCGTTGCTAAAGGCCAGCGAAGAACAATTTGAGATTTGGCATTAAAATCACCTACCACAATTATCAATGGGCAATCTTCAGAGATACTGATTCTATGTACAAAAGAAAAGAAAGATGGAGTCAACAAGAGAATTGCATGCCCTACCTGGAGGAATGTATACTTTTACCAATAAGAGTGTTGAGTACTGACCTTGTATCACATTACCCAAGCTCAGTTTTAAACGCATACAGAGTTTAGATGGGTGAATAAAAACCAAAGGGTTTCAATGTATACTGTTACTAAGCAGAATAGCTAAACCCCCACTTGCGTGACCTTTTACTGAGCGTTTTGCTGCACAACAGAAGACAAAAAAATCCCCAAACTAAAATCTACGCAGCTCCGTGTTTCCTGAAGGCAGATTATCCATGGATTATAAATCATTAGCAAACTCAATTTAAAATGTGGGTTTCCTATAACTAACAATGAGGGGGGGAATAGACCACTTGTCCTGTGTACCAGGGTCTCATTTAACGTAGATGGTTGTCGTTAAAAAACCCTCATATACGTACACAAGTCTCGGGCGGTATATGTTGGTTCTCCGCCTTCGTGTGTCGTAATAGCATTATCATTGGGCTTTTTTTGTCCAAATGCTTGCCTCCCCATGGAGGAAGACCAACTGGTTCTACAGTAGTGGTCAGAGAGATAAAAAGAGGGAGTGCTCGTGCTCAGTGAAAAAGTGATTCTGGAGATAAAAAACCCGGTTGTCAAAACTCTTTTCCTTTATTCTTGAGATCTTTGACTTGGGAAATTAAAATCGTGAACGTGCATGTGGAGACCTAGTTATTGGTCTGATGCACTGGTTATAGTCTTTAGGAGGTCTGGTCTACATGTTTCAGCCTCGTGCAGAGTCTAGAGGCTTTCGTCAGGACCAAGGTAGATTTAGGGGAGCTATGCTGGGCTCACCTTGTGAATTCTGGGGGCGGTTATAGTGTACTCACCACCCTTGATGTAAGGAGTCAGATCTCTTAGTACCTGTTCCTTGTTTTAGATTTGGACATCTTTCTTCAGGATGTAAGTCAGGTGGTAGAAAACCTCTTGCGGTTCCTCCGGCAGACCCACTTGTTCTGACTCTGACGTTATCCTGGGATGACACCCAGGATAACGTCAGAGTCAGAACAAGTGGGTCTGCCGGAGGAACCGCAAGAGGTTTTCTACCACCTGACTTACATCCTGAAGAAAGATGTCCAAATCTAAAACAAGGAACAGGTACTAAGAGATCTGACTCCTTACATCAAGGGTGGTGAGTACACTATAACCGCCCCCAGAATTCACAAGGTGAGCCCAGCATAGCTCCCCTAAATCTACCTTGGTCCTGACGAAAGCCTCTAGACTCTGCACGAGGCTGAAACATGTAGACCAGACCTCCTAAAGACTATAACCAGTGCATCAGACCAATAACTAGGTCTCCACATGCACGTTCACGATTTTAATTTCCCAAGTCAAAGATCTCAAGAATAAAGGAAAAGAGTTTTGACAACCGGGTTTTTTATCTCCAGAATCACTTTTTCACTGAGCACGAGCACTCCCTCTTTTTATCTCTCTGACCACTACTGTAGAACCAGTTGGTCTTCCTCCATGGGGAGGCAAGCATTTGGACAAAAAAAGCCCAATGATAATGCTATTACGACACACGAAGGCGGAGAACCAACATATACCGCCCGAGACTTGTGTACGTATATGAGGGTTTTTTAACGACAACCATCTACGTTAAATGAGACCCTGGTACACAGGACAAGTGGTCTATTCCCCCCCTCATTGTTGATTTTTGTACTAACCATTGGAAGCTGAATAGACCACTGCTTCTTTTCCCTCCCCCCCCATTGATGTTCTGTGGTTTCCTATAACTGCCACATCCCAGGACAGTATCTTTCTCCGGTGGCTACCTCTACAACATGGAGAGATTTTTATTTCCTTTAGGAGCATTCAATGATCTAGCTACCCAAATCCACTTGGCCAATTCAGCTTCCCCATTAGATTTGGTAGCTCCGTGATCCTCATGTCCCTCAATATTAATCACTCTTTTCCCTGTGTTACTACCAACCAAAATTGTGATAGTCTCTTTCAAGTTCACGGACGCCCTTCTATTCGCTGTCACTCTACATAAGGCCTGTAGATCTCTTCTAGGAAATTCAGTCTGAGTAGCTGCTGGCCCCTCATGCAAAAATATTTCAATCCCATTTTTCCTAAAGTGATCGACATTCACCAAGACTAACATTGAAATTATCCCAGAGCTAAAAGTAACTTTGGAGTTCGGTAGCCCATTTCGATGCACCAATAAAACCTGTTCTATACCTCCACCTGTTATTAATCTCAGGTCCTCAATTTCAGATAGTAACTGCAGAAGGCAAGTTCTGTTAAGTGGGCCCAATTCTCTGTCAAACAGGGAAGCGACGATCAGGGTATTATCTATTTGTCCTGATTTACACCTTACAAGTGACTAATCACTATACTTTTGGTCTACCCCCAGCGCCAGTATCTTTGCAGAGGGTGAAGAAGAAAAGGAAAAAGAGAAAAAAGAGGAAGAACCCGCCTACCTTTGTGCAACCTTCCTTGATTATGCACTATTCGTACATGGAGAGTCTACGTGCTCACTACGCCACTGGAGTCAAGCTATCCTGGCTGATGACGGCTGATAGCCAGAAACCGGTCCTAGGATGCTTGATTCCAGTCCAGGGAAGACATGGCTTGGCAGTTCGGGCTTGACTGTTCCCATGAGGCACAGGGTCAAGACTGATTTGCATATGGCCATGTCTAAACTGGGGTGGCGTAGTGGGCAAAAGAACGATGGATTTAACCCAGATCTCTTGACTGGGGGAGAATGTCTGCATTGTCAGCATTCCGTCCATCATTTGTTTGTTGTAACGCTTTTCGCCCTAAGTGGGATGGGTATTCCCAGACGTGGGACCCGTGCTCACTACGCCACTGGAGTCAAGCTATCCAGGCTGATGACGGCTGATAGCCAGAAACTGGTCCTAGGATGCTTGATTCCGGTCCAGGGAAGACATGCCTTGGCAGTTCGGGCTTGACTGTTCCCATGAGGCACAGGGTCAAGACTGATTTGCATATGGCCATGTCTAAACTGGGGTGGCGTAGTGGGCAAAAGAACGATGGATTTAACCCAGAACTCTTGACTGGGAGAGAATGTCTGCATGGTCAGCATTCCGTCCATCATGTGTTTGTTGTAACGCTTTTCGCCCTAAGTGGGATGGGTATTCCCAGACATGGGACCCGTGCTCACTACGCCACTGGAGTCAAGCTATCCTGGCTGATGACGGCTGATAGCCAGAAACCGGTCCTAGGATGCTTGATTCCGGTCCAGGGAAGACATGGCTTGGCAGTTCGGGCTTGACTGTTCCCATGAGGCACAGGGTCAAGACTGATTTGCATATGGCCATGTCTAAACTGGGGTGGCGTAGTGGGCAAAAGAACGATGGATTTAACCCAGATCTCTTGACTGGGGGAGAATGTCTGTATTGTCAGAATTCCGTCCATCATTTGTTTGTTGTAACGCTTTTCGCCCTAAGTGGGATGGGTATTCCCAGACGTGGGACCCGTGCTCACTACGCCACTGGAGTCAAGCTATCCTGGCTGATGACGGCTGATAGCCAGAAACCGGTCCTAGTATGCTTGATTCCGGTCCAGGGAAGACATGGCTTGGCAGTTCGGGCTTGACTGTTCCTATGAGGCACAGGGTCAAGACTGATTTGCATATGGCCATGTCTAAACTGGGGTGGCGTAGTGGGCAAAAGAACGATGGATTTAACCCAGATCTCTTGACTGGGGGAGAATGTCTGCATTGTCAGCATTCCGTCCATCATTTGTTTGTTGTAACGCTTTTCGCCCTAAGTGGGATGGGTATTCCCAGATGTGGGACCCGTGCTCACTACGCCACTGGAGTCAAGCTATCATGGCTGATGACGGCTGATAGCCAGAAACCGGTCCTAGGATGCTTGATTCCGATCCAGGAAAGACATGGCTTGGCAGTTCGGGCTTGACTGTTCCCATGAGGCACAGGGTCAAGACTGATTTGCATATGGCCATGTCTAAACTGGGGTGGCGTAGTGGGCAAAAGAACGATGGATTTAACCCAGATCTCTTGACTGGGGGAGAATGTCTGCATTGTCAGCATTCCGTCCATCATTTGTTTGTTGTAACGCTTTTCGCCCTAAGTGGGATGGGTATTCCCAGACGTGGGACCCGTGCTCACTACGCCACTGGAGTCAAGCTATCCTGGCTGATGACGGCTGATAGCCAGAAACCGGTCCTAGGATGCTTGATTCCGGTCCAGGGAAGACATGGCTTGGCAGTTCGGGCTTGACTGTTCCCATGAGGCACAGGGTCAAGACTGATTTGCATATGGCCATGTCTAAACTGGGGTGGCGTAGTGGGCAAAAGAACGATGGATTTAACCCAGATCTCTTGACTGGGGGAGAATGTCTGCATTGTCAGCATTCCGTCCATCATTTGTTTGTTGTAACGCTTTTCGCCCTAAGTGGGATGGGTATTCCCAGACGTGGGTCCCGTGCTCACTACGCCACTGGAGTCAAGCCATCCTGGCTGATGACGGCTGATAGCCAGAAACCGGTCCTAGGATGCTTGATTCCGGTCCAGGGAAGACATGCCTTGGCAGTTCGGGCTTGACTGTTCCCATGAGGCACAGGGTCAAGACTGATTTGCATATGGCCATGTCTAAACTGGGGTGGCGTAGTGGGCAAAAGAACGATGGATTTAACCCAGATCTCTTGACTGGGAGAGAATGTCTGCATTGTCAGCATTCCGTCCATCATTTGTTTGTTGTAACGCTTTTCGCCCTAAGTGGGATGGGTATTCCCAGACGTGGGACCCGTGCTCACTACGCCACTGGAGTCAAGCTATCCTGGCTGATGACGGCTGATAGCCAGAAACCGGTCCTAGGATGCTTGATTCCGGTCCAGGGAAGACATGGCTTGGCAGTTCGGGCTTGACTGTTCCCATGAGGCACAGGGTCAAGACTGATTTGCATATGGCCATGTCTAAACTGGGGTGGCGTAGTGGGCAAAAGAACGATGGATTTAACCCAGATCTCTTGACTGGGGGAGAATGTCTGCATTGTCAGCATTCCGTCCATCATTTGTTTGTTGTAACGCTTTTCACCCTAAGTGGGATGGGTATTCCCAGACGTGGGACCCGTGCTCACTACGCCACTGGAGTCAAGCTATCCTGGCTGATGACGGCTGATAGCCAGAAACCGGTCCTAGGATGCTTGATTCCGGTCCAGGGAAGACATGGCTTGGCAGTTCGGGCTTGACTGTTCCCATGAGGCACAGGGTCAAGACTGATTTGCATATGGCCATGTCTAAACTGGGGTGGCGTACTGGGCAAAAGAACGATGGATTTAACCAAGATCTCTTGACTGGGGGAGAATGTCTGCATTGTCAGCATTCCGTCCATCATTTGTTTGTTGTAACGCTTTTCGCCCTAAGTGGGATGGGTATTCCCAGACGTGGGACCCGTGCTCACTATGCCACTGGAGTCAAGCTATCCTGGCTGATGACAACTGATAGCCAGAAACCGGTCCTAGGATGCTTGATTCCGGTCCAGGGAAGACATGGCTTGGCAGTTCGGGCTTGACTGTTCCCATGAGGCACAGGGTCAAAACTGATTTGCATATGGCCATGTCTAAACTGGGGTGGCGTAGTGGGCAAAAGAACGATGGATTTAACCCAGATCTCTTGACTGGGGGAGAATGTCTGCATTGTCAGCATTCCGTCCATCATTTGTTTGTTGTAACGCTTTTCGCCCTAAGTGGGATGGGTATTCCCAGACGTGGGACCCGTGCTCACTACGCCACTGGAGTCAAGCTATCCTGGCTGATGACGGCTGATAGCCGGAAACCGGTCCTAGGATGCTTGATTCCGGTCCAGGAAAGACATGGCTTGGCAGTTCGGGCTTGACTGTTCCCATGAGGCACAGGGTCAAGACTGATTTGCATATGGCCATGTCTAAACTGGGGTGGCGTAGTGGGCAAAAGAACGATGGATTTAACCCAGATCTCTTGACTGGGGGAGAATGTCTGCATTGTCAGCATTCCGTCCATCATTTGTTTGTTGTAACGCTTTTCACCCTAAGTGGGATGGGTATTCCCAGACGTGGGACCCGTGCTCACTACGCCACTGGAGTCAAGCTATCCTGGCTGATGACGGCTGATAGCCAGAAACCGGTCCTAGGATGCTTGATTCCGGTCCAGGGAAGACATGGCTTGGCAGTTCGGGCTTGACTGTTCCCATGAGGCACAGGGTCAAGACTGATTTGCATATGGCCATGTCTAAACTGGGGTGGCGTAGTGGGCAAAAGAACGATGGATTTAACCCAGATCTCTTGACTGGGGGAGAATGTCTGCATTGTCAGCATTCCGTCCATCATTTGTTTGTTGTAACGCTTTTCTCCCTAAGTGGGATGGGTATTCCCAGACGTGGGACCCGTGCTCACTACGCCACTGGAGTCAAGCTATCCTGGCTGATGACGGCTGATAGCCAGAAACCGGTCCTAGGATGCTTGATTCCGGTCCAGGGAAGACATGGCTTGGCAGTTCGGGCTTGACTGTTCCCATGAGGCACAGGGTCAAGACTGATTTGCATATGGCCATGTCTAAACTGGGGTGGCGTAGTGGGCAAAAGAACGATGGATTTAACCCAGATCTCTTGAATGGGGGAGAATGTCTGCATTGTCAGCATTCCGTCCATCATTTGTTTGTTGTAACGCTTTTCACCCTAAGTGGGATGGGTATTCCCAGACGTGGGACCCGTGCTCACTACGCCACTGGAGTCAAGCTATCCTGGCTGATGACGGCTGATAGCCAGAAACCGGTCCTAGAATGCTTGATTCCGGTCCAGGGAAGACATGGCTTGGCAGTTCGGGCTTGACTGTTCCCATGAGGCACAGGGTCAAGACTGATTTGCATATGGCCATGTCTAAACTGGGGTGGCGTAGTGGGCAAAAGAACGATGGATTTAACCCAGATCTCTTGACTGGGGGAGAATGTCTGCATTGTCAGCATTCCGTCCATCATTTGTTTGTTGTAACGCTTTTCGCCCTAAGTGGGATGGGTATTCCCAGACGTGGGACCCGTGCTCACTACGCCACTGGAGTCAAGCTATCCTGGCTGATGACGGCTGATAGCCAGAAACCGGTCCTAGGATGCTTGATTCCGGTCCAGGGAAGACATGGCTTGGCAGTTCGGGCTTGACTGTTCCCATGAGGCACAGGGTCAAGACTGATTTGCATATGGCCATGTCTAAACTGGGGTGGCGTAGTGGGCAAAAGAACGATGGATTTAACCCAGATCTCTTGACTGGGGGAGAATGTCTGTATTGTCAGAATTCCGTCCATCATTTGGTTGTTGTAACGCTTTTCGCCCTAAGTGGGATGGGTATTCCCAGACGTGGGACCCGTGCTCACTACGCCACTGGAGTCAAGCTATCCTGGCTGATGACGGCTGATAGCCAGAAACCGGTCCTAGTATGCTTGATTCCGGTCCAGGGAAGACATGGCTTGGCAGTTCGGGCTTGACTGTTCCTATGAGGCACAGGGTCAAGACTGATTTGCATATGGCCATGTCTAAACTGGGGTGGCGTAGTGGGCAAAAGAACGATGGATTTAACCCAGATCTCTTGACTGGGGGAGAATGTCTGCATTGTCAGCATTCCGTCCATCATTTGTTTGTTGTAACGCTTTTCGCCCTAAGTGGGATGGGTATTCCCAGATGTGGGACCCGTGCTCACTACGCCACTGGAGTCAAGCTATCCTGGCTGATGACGGCTGATAGCCAGAAACCGGTCCTAGGATGCTTGATTCCGGTCCAGGGAAGACATGGCTTGGCAGTTCGGGCTTGACTG
Source organism: Triturus cristatus (assembly GCF_964204655.1). Classification (NCBI taxonomy): domain Eukaryota; kingdom Metazoa; phylum Chordata; class Amphibia; order Caudata; family Salamandridae; genus Triturus; species Triturus cristatus. Next base: position 22,716,486 of record NC_140584.1, read on the forward strand.
TTCCCATGAGGCACAGGGTCAAGACTGATTTGCATATGGCCATGTCTAAACTGGGGTGGCGTAGTGGGCAAAAGAACGATGGATTTAACCCAGATCTCTTGACTGGGGGAGAATGTCTGCATTGTCAGCATTCCGTCCATCATTTGTTTGTTGTAACGCTTTTCGCCCTAAGTGGGATGGGTATTCCCAGACGTGGGACCCGTGCTCACTACACCACTGGAGTCAAGCTATCCTGGCTGATGACGGCTGATAGCCAGAAACCGGTCCTAGGATGCTTGATTCCGGTCCAGGGAAGACATGGCTTGGCAGTTCGGGCTTGACTGTTCCCATGAGGCACAGGGTCAAGACTGATTTGCATATGGCCATGTCTAAACTGGGGTGGCGTAGTGGGCAAAAGAACGATGGATTTAACCCAGATCTCTTGACTGGGGGAGAATGTCTGCATTGTCAGCATTCCGTCCATCATTTGTTTGTTGTAACGCTTTTCGCCCTAAGTGGGATGGGTATTCCCAGACGTGGGACCCGTGCTCACTACGCCACTGGAGTCAAGCCATCCTGGCTGATGACGGCTGATAGCCAGAAACCGGTCCTAGGATGCTTGATTCCGGTCCAGGGAAGACATGGCTTGGCAGTTCGGGCTTGACTGTTCCCATGAGGCACAGGGTCAAGACTGATTTGCATATGGCCATGTCTAAACTGGGGTGGCGTAGTGGGCAAAAGAACGATGGATTTAACCCAGATCTCTTGACTGGGAGAGAATGTCTGCATTGTCAGCATTCAGTCCATCATTTGTTTGTTGTAACGCTTTTCGCCCTAAGTGGGATGGGTATTCCCAGACGTGGGACCCGTGCTCACTACGCCACTGGAGTCAAGCTATCCTGGCTGATGACGGCTGATAGCCAGAAACCGGTCCTAGGATGCTTGATTCCGGTCCAGGGAAGACATGGCTTGGCAGTTCGGGCTTGACTGTTCCCATGAGGCACAGGGTCAAGACTGATTTGCATATGGCCATGTCTAAACTGGGGTGGCGTAGTGGGCAAAAGAACGATGGATTTAACCCAGATCTCTTGACTGGGGGAGAATGTCTGCATTGTCAGCATTCCGTCCATCATTTGTTTGTTGTAACCCTTTTCGCCCTAAGTGGGATGGGTATTCCCAGACGTGGGACCCGTGCTCACTACGCCACTGGAGTCAAGCTATCCTGGCTGATGACGGCTGATAGCCAGAAACCGGTCCTAGGATGCTTGATTCCGGTCCAGGGAAGACATGGCTTGGCAGTTCGGGCTTGACTGTTCCCATGAGGCACAGGGTCAAGACTGATTTGCATATGGCCATGTCTAAACTGGGGTGGCGTAGTGGGCAAAAGAACGATGGATTTAACCCAGATCTCTTGACTGGGGGAGAATGTCTGCATTGTCAGCATTCCGTCCATCATTTGTTTGTTGTAACGCTTTTCACCCTAAGTGGGATGGGTATTCCCAGACGTGGGACCCGTGCTCACTACGCCACTGGAGTCAAGCTATCCTGGCTGATGACGGCTGATAGCCAGAAACCGGTCCTAGGATGCTTGATTCCGGTCCAGGGAAGACATGTCTTGGCAGTTTGGGCTTGACTGTTCCCATGAGGCACAGGGTCAAGACTGATTTGCATATGGCCATGTCTAAACTGGGGTGGCGTAGTGGGCAAAAGAACGATGGATTTAACCCAGATCTCTTGACTGGGGGAGAATGTCTGCATTGTCAGCATTACGTCCATCATTTGTTTGTTGTAACGCTTTTCGCCCTAAGTGGGATGGGTATTCCCAGACGTGGGACCCGTGCTCACTACGCCACTGGAGTCAAGCTATCCTGGCTGATGACGGCTGATAGCCAGAAACCGGTCCTAGGATGCTTGATTCCGGTCCAGGGAAGACATGGCTTGGCAGTTCGGGCTTGACTGTTCCCATGAGGCACAGGGTCAAGACTGATTTGCATATGGCCATGTCTAAACTGGGGTGGCGTAGTGGGCAAAAGAACGATGGATTTAACCCAGATCTCTTGAATGGGGGAGAATGTCTGCATTGTCAGCATTCCGTCCATCATTTGTTTGTTGTAACGCTTTTCACCCTAAGTGGGATGGGTATTCCCAGACGTGGGACCCGTGCTCACTACGCCACTGGAGTCAAGCTATCCTGGCTGATGACGGCTGATAGCCAGAAACCGGTCCTAGGATGCTTGATTCCGGTCCAGGGAAGACATGGCTTGGCAGTTCGGGCTTGACTGTTCCCATGAGGCACAGGGTCAAGACTGATTTGCATATGGCCATGTCTAAACTGGGGTGGCGTAGTGGGCAAAAGAACGATGGATTTAACCCAGATCTCTTGACTGGGGAAGAATGTCTGCATTGTCAGCATTCCGTCCATCATTTGTTTGTTGTAACGCTTTTCGCCCTAAGTGGGATGGGTATTCCCAGACGTGGGACCCGTGCTCACTACGCCACTGGAGTCAAGCTATCCTGGCTGATGACGGCTGATAGCCAGAAACCGGTCCTAGGATGCTTGATTCCGGTCCAGGGAAGACATGGCTTGGCAGTTCGGGCTTGACTGTTCCCATGAGGCACAGGGTCAAGACTGATTTGCATATGGCCATGTCTAAACTGGGGTGGCGTAGTGGGCAAAAGAACGATGGATTTAACCCAGATCTCTTGACTGGGGGAGAATGTCTGCATTGTCAGAATTCCGTCCATCATTTGTTTGTTGTAACGCTTTTCGCCCTAAGTGAGATGGGTATTCCCAGACGTGGGACCCGTGCTCACTACGCCACTGGAGTCAAGCTATCCTGGCTGATGACGGCTGATAGCCAGAAACCGGTCCTAGGATGCTTGATTCCGGTCCAGGGAAGACATGGCTTGGCAGTTCGGGCTTGACTGTTCCTATGAGGCACAGGGTCAAGACTGATTTGCATATGGCCATGTCTAAACTGGGGTGGCGTAGTGGACAAAAGAACGATGGATTTAACCCAGATCTCTTGACTGGGAGAGAATGTCTGCATTGTCAGCATTACGTCCATCATTTGTTTGTTGTAACGCTTTTCTCCCTAAGTGGGATGGGTATTCCCAGACGTGGGACCCGTGCTCACTACGCCACTGGAGTCAAGCTATCCTGGCTGATGACGGCTGATAGCCAGAAACCGGTCCTAGGATGCTTGATTCCGGCCCAGGGAAGACATGGCTTGGCAGTTCGGGCTTGACTGTTCCCATGAGGCACAGGGTCAAGACTGATTTGCATATGGCCATGTCTAAACTGGGGTGGCGTAGTGGGCAAAAGAACGATGGATTTAACCCAGATCTCTTGACTGGGGGAGAATGTCTGCATTGTCAGCATTCCGTCCATCATTTGTTTGTTGTAACGCTTTCCGCCCTAAGTGGGATGGGTATTCCCAGACGTGGGACCCGTGCTCACTACGCCACTGGAGTCCAGCTATCCTGGCTGATGACGGCTGATAGCCAGAAACCGGTCCTAGGATGCTTGATTCCGGTCCAGGGAAGACATGGCTTGGCAGTTCGGGCTTGACTGTTCCCATGAGGCACAGGGTCAAGACCGATTTGCATATGGCCATGTCTAAACTGGGGTGGTGTAGTGGGCAAAAGAACGATGGATTTAACCCAGATCTCTTGACTGGGGGAGAATGTCTGCATTGTCAGCATTCCGTCCATCATTTGTTTGTTGTAACGCTTTTCGCCTTAAGTGGGATGGGTATTCCGAGACGTGGGACCCGTGCTCACTACGCCACTGGAGTCAAGCTATCCTGGCTGATGACGGCTGATAGCTAGAAACCGGTCCTAGGATGCTTGATTCCGGTCCAGGGAAGACATGGCTTGGCAGTTCGGGCTTGACTGCTCCCATGAGGCACAGGGTCAAGACTGATTTGCATATGGCCATGTCTAAACTGGGGTGGCGTAGTGGGCAAAAGAACGATGGATTTAACCCAGATCTCTTGACTGCGGGACAATGTCTGCATTGTCAGCGTTCTGTCCATCATTTGTTTGTTGTAACGCTTTTCGCCCTAAGTGGGATGGGTATTCCCAGACGTGGGACCCGTGCTCACTACGCCACTGGAGTCAAGCTATCCTGGCTGATTACGGCTGATAGCCAGAAACCAGTCCTAGGATGCTTGATTCCGGTCCAGGGAAGACATGGCTTGGCAGTTCGGGCTTGACTGTTCCCATGAGGCACAGGGTCAAGACTGATTTGCATATGGCCATGTCTAAACTGGGGTGGCGTAGTGGGCAAAAGAACGATGGATTTAACCCAGATCTCTTGACTGGGGGAGAATGTCTGCATTGTCAGCATTCCGTCCATCATTTGTTTGTTGTAACGCTTTTCGCCCTAAGTGGGATGGGTATTCCCAGACGTGGGACCCGTGCTCACTACGCCACTGGATTCAAGCTATCCTGGCTGATGACGGCTGATAGCCAGAAACCGGTCCTAGGATGCTTGATTCCGGTCCAGGGAAGACATGGCTTGACAGTTCGGGCTTGACTGTTCCCATGAGGCACAGGGTCAAGACTGATTTGCATATGGCCATGTCTAAACTGGGGTGGCGTAGTGGGCAAAAGAACGATGGATTTAACCCAGATCTCTTGACTGGGGGAGAATGTCTACATTGTCAGCATTCCGTCCATCATTTGTTTGTTGTAACGCTTTTCGCCCTAAGTGGTATGGGTATTCCCAGACGTGGGACCCGTGCTCACTACGGCACTGGAGTCAAGCTATCCTGGCTGATGACGGCTGATAGCCAGAAACCGGTCCTAGGATGCTTGATTCCGGTCCAGGGAAGACATGGCTTGGCAGTTCGGGCTTGACTGTTCCCATGAGGCACAGGGTCAAGACTGATTTGCATATGGCCATGTCTAAACTGGGGTGGCGTAGTGGGCAAAAGAACGATGGATTTAACCCAGATCTCTTGACTGGGGGAGAATGTCTGCATTGTCAGCATTCCGTCCATCATTTGTTTGTTGTAACTCTTTTCGCCCTAAGTGGGATGGGTATTCCCAGACGTGGGACCTGTGCTCACTATGCCACTGGAGTCAAGCCATCCTGGCTGATGACGGCTGATAGCCAGAAACCGGTCCTAGGATGCTTGATTCCGGTCCAGGGAAGACATGGCTTGGCAGTTCGGGCTTGACTGTTCCCATGAGGCACAGGGTCAAGACTGATTTGCATATGGCCATGTCTAAACAGGGGTGGCGTAGTGGGCAAAAGAACAATGGATTTAACCCAGATCTCGTGACTGGGGGTGAATGTCTGCACTGTCAGAATTCTGTCCATCATTTGTTTGTTGTAACGCTTTTCGCCCTAAGTGGGACGGGTATTCCCAGACGTGGGACCCGTGCTCACTACGCCACTGGAGTCAAGCTATCCTGGCTGATGACGGCTGATAGCCAGAAACCGGTCGTAGGATGCTTGATTCCGGTCCAGGGAAGACATGGCTTGGCAGTTCGGGCTTGACTGTTCCTATGAGGCACAGGGTCAAGACTGATTTGCATATGGCCATGTCTAAACTGGGGTGGCGTAGTGGGCAAAAGAACGATGGATTTAACCCAGATCTCTTGACTGGGGGAGAATGTCTGCATTGTCAGCATTCCGTCCATCATTTGTTTGTTGTAACGCTTTTCGCCCTAAGTGGGATGGGTATTCCCTGACGTGGGACCCGTGCTCACTACGCCACTGGAGTCAAGCTATCCTGGCTGATGACGGCTGATAGCCAGAAACCGGTCCTAGGATGCTTGATTCCGGTCCAGGGAAGACATGGCTTGGCAGTTCGGGCTTGACTGTTCCCATGAGGCACAGGGTCAAGACTGATTTGCATATGGCCATGTCTAAACTGGGGTGGCGTAGTGGGCAAAAGAACGATGGATTTAACCCAGATCTCTTGACTGGGGGAGAATGTCTGCATTGTCAGCATTCCGTCCATCATTTGTTTGTTGTAACGCTTTTCGCCCTAAGTGGGATGGGTATTCCCAGACGTGGGACCCGTGCTCACTACGCCACTGGAGTCAAGCTATCCTGGCTGATGACGGCTGATAGCCAGAAACCGGTCCTAGGATGCTTGATTCCGGTCCAGGGAAGACATGGCTTGGCAGTTCGGGCTTGACTGTTCCCATGAGGCACAAGGTCAAGACTGATTTGCATATGGCCATGTCTAAACTGGGGTGGCGTAGTGGGCAAAAGAACGATGGATTTAACCCAGATCTCTTGACTGGGGGAGAATGTCTGCATTGTCAGCATTCCGTCCATCATTTGTTTGTTGTAACGCTTTTCGCCCTAACTGGGATGGGTATTCCCAGATGTGGGACCCGTGCTCACTACGCCACTGGAGTCAAGCTATCCTGGCTGATGACGGCTGATAGCCAGAAACCGGTCCTAGGATGCTTGATTCCGGTCCAGGGAAGACATGGCTTGGCAGTTCGGGCTTGACTGTTCCCATGAGGCACAGGGTCAAGACTGATTTGCATATGGCCATGTCTAAACTGGGGTGGCGTAGTGGGCAAAAGAACGATGGATTTAACCCAGATCTCTTGACTGGGGGAGAATGTCTGCATTGTCAGCATTCCGTCCATCATTTGTTTGTTGTAACGGGAAAAGTTGAGGAGCACTATCCACAATCTGCCCTGCCTCTAACAAGGTATTATTTGTTTTTATTCCCATGTTCTCCTTAACATCGTGGTCTGACCCTGGCTTTTGAATCTCCCGATCCTTCCCCTTCATTGTAGCCTGCTACCCTCAAATCCTTATACCCCTCCTCTTGTCCTAACCCCCCCAATATAAGCACTTCTCTCATAATTTAGGAGGCAGGAAGAGGATTTTCATCCTGACAGTCCAATTCCTGACCATCATAGGACCCGACAGCCTGGAACGCTTTTCTGTTTTGGGGCAAAACAAGTACTTCCAGGGCATCAGAAAACCTCCATTTTTTTAGGTTTAGGTTTTGTAATAAGCCGGTACTTTCTTCTTTCCCTTCTGTGCTTTTACTCATTTACAATCAAATTGAGAGGCACCCTCACCAGGGAAATCAAGAACAGTTTAAACCTTAGACTGTTTAATAAAAGGGGGAACAGTTATACAGGATGGATCGCCCGAGGTACTGGAGTTTCTTTTTTTTTTAAACTGGATAGATAGAAGAGGAATTCTTAGGTGCCGAACCCTTTATATTTTCACTTACAACATTAGGCATGAAATTATCCACAGATCACTGATTTTGTGAGGCAGTACAACACATATTGTTTGGTGCTTTAATATCCCCAACCCACATGGATGAGGGAGCTCCAGAGTCACCGACAAATCCCACTTGGGCTCCCATTCCCCTTACCACTATATTAGTCTGAGTAGCCTGGGTATTCAAATTAATACCCTTTTCCGTCTGTCCTAAGTGGGTATCGGCAAAATTGAGAAGGTGCACATCCACTAAGATCGGGGAGAATACATCCAACACTAACAGAGTTTACAGTACATTTTTCTAACAAACTAAAAATGTATGAGAGAATCCTCTCTAAGGCACTTAATATCTCAGAATTGTCCCTCCCTCCCCTGTTCACATTTACATCCTCATTCTTATTTACACCATCATTCATTAGTTGCCATATATCATGTGCCCCTTTACTTAGGGACGCCTCAGAATTCGGTAGCCCCAATGAGCGAGAAAAAAAAACACTTGAAGCAGTACTGCTATACAAAGCTGGCATTCGTGGGCAACTGGCAGGACAGTCTGTTGACAGTCTCACAGCTTTTAAATTAGCCTACATTACTTGATTTTTCCCCATAGGTATAGCAAAATCCAGTAGTCTGATGTCCCCTGAATCCCCTGGGTCAAAGCTACATTCAACCCCACCAGGGGCGTAACACAGGCCCCCACATCCCCCGCAGTGCGGGGGTGGGCCCCCTCAGCACTGCACTTCGGCCGGGGAGCTCCTGATAGAATCCGGAGGGGGCCCCTCCAGGTACCTTGCAGGGTGGCCCCCTCAATTATCGTTACGCCACCGAACCCCACAGTGTTTGTTCTTGGGTGTCTCAGAAAACTCTTTAAGTGAAGTTAATCCCAATTTTGACTGTGCCACATTTACAATGTCAAATATAACCGTCGAGCTCATTGACATCAGTGAAACCCCAGATTCAGCGTTTTTTTTTTCTCTAAAATAACCTTAGCATCTTCCATGTTTGTTTCCATGTCTTCAACCAATATGTTTGACAGGCATTGTTCACTAGGCTCGATAGGTTGAGTTAAAACTGAAGGGTACACTAGGTTCTGCGCAATAAGCTTTCTCTGGTACAGAGCTAACAATTGTGAGATGACCATATTCATGCACAACTCATCCGCATTAGCCTCTCCAGGGGGACTTTCCCTTTGTTAGTCTGTAATGTTTTGCTCCTCAAACCCTTGGTAAACACAGCAAATACCGTTGGATGAGATTTCAAAAGGGACAGATGGTTTTGGGGCTTCTTTCGCTTGATGTTTTTAAGTAATTCTGGTGAACTAGAGCGATCAGATTTATTTCCAATCAAACCAGAAATGGGCTCTAATCCTGGCCTGACAGATGTAATTAGCTGACCAGAACGTAAGCATCTAGCTGGCATCTTCTGCCAATAAAGACTATCATTAATGTTAGTCTCACTCCACTGAGGCTAAAGTTGTGAATCTATGGCTGTGGCTATAGGCTGTAGCTGTAGCTTTTACTATAAAGAGCCATTAAACATTGCTAGGTCCAGGCCTGACTTAGAATGAAGCGCTAAGGTTCTGAGGCAGTGGGACAGTGAACCCAGTGGGAGCACACCAGGCTACCCACAAGCTGCGCCCAGCCCTAGCTGGACCGCCTCTGTTGGAGCCCGGGTTCGCACTCTGTGTGTGGTGTCCACTACCGCCACACTCTACCCCCGCTCCTTACCTAACCTCCTCCTGCTAGTCCTTGGTAGAACGGAGCCTAGAATCGCCTCAGCCAAATCGGGCCGAAAAAACACTAGGCAGGGCTCCCGATGGAATTGCAAAAAACTGTTTCTCCGGTAACCGATACTCTAGTACTACTGTTCTGGTTACTCACAGGTACTCACAGCACTTTCCTGTTTGTCGGTGGCAACCCCCAAATGACGGGCATTAAGCCACTACCGCCAACTGCTACTGCTGCTAGATTTTCCCACGACCTTCACAGTCCAGTCCTAGGCTGGAATCGTCAGTTTGCGGCAGTTCCAGTCAGCAGCCAAATAACTAGGACTGCAGCCACTGCCACCAGATCCTCCTGTACCCTCTGCGGCCCGGTCCTAACCTGGGCTCAAAGCGGCGGCAACGATCTCCGGCTGCGCTGGCTCAGGGCTCCTAGGGCATGACCTGAATACCGCGGTCAACCACTTTCCGCGAACAGAGTGGCGTTACTGCGTTACTCCTTTCCCATACCAAGGAGGGAGGGACAAGGCTTAGGAGTGGGGGCAGTGGCATTGACTCTGGAGCAGTGGGCTTACAAAGAATCCCGGCAGCAGAACAGGAAAAATGGTGAAGCAGCCAGGCCAGCAGCAAGAAACTGAGAACAAAATCAAAAACAAGAAAAGCAAAGACACGAACATGCAGCACCTAGGCAGTCTCTTTATATCTGTGTCAGGTTTGGTGCAAGGTTGCCTCTCCTGTCTCCTCCAACTGCCTGGATCTAAGCAGGCTGATGCAGCAAAAGGAAGAGCGATGAACAATTATGTCAAGTGCAGCAGAAAGGCTTACACAGTGCTTAAGCAGAGGGCAGCTCGTAGGGGAGGGACTGTGTGCCTTTTGTAGGTATAAACAGGGCACACTGGGAATGCCCACAGGCCGCACTTGGCTCTAGCCTGGCCGCCTCCCTAGGGGCACACGCTCTGCAGTGGCTGGCTGCAGCTTTCGCACTTGAGGCCCCTTTAAGTTTTCAGATTTGCTACCCCTTTCCACTGTGGGCCCAGTGCGGTGTTCAATTTCAGCAGGGCCTGCCTTTCCAGTGGGGGCACCAACTTTCCTTGGGTAATGCCTTGGGGCTGTGACTGCGGCGGCTCAACGGTTGTGGCCCCGGCGGTTGTGGCCCCGGCGGCTCAGTGTGGCTCATCCGCGGCACGGCTTCTCTGGTTCCGGGTCTGTGTTTCACGTCACAGGAATTATGTACAAAAGGGCAATATATTGTGCTGTTACTAGTGGTATAGGGCGGGTAAGTAATAGCAACATTTTGAATAATGAAATAAAAGAGGGGAAATAATAGAATTAATTGATGTAATAGCAATATCTTGTGTTTAGAGGAGTTCTAAAAACATTTGGGTGGGGTGCCACTGAACCTGCTGCTCCATTCAAATCATGCAATTCAAACAATGCCTGTAAGGTAACTGCACTTGTGACTGCCTGCATAGTATTAAATAAAATATAACAATATTAGGTATTTAGAGGAGTTCTGACAACTTTGGGCTGGGTGCCACTGCACCTGCTGCACCATTCAAACCATGACCCTGTTGTCTGCAAGGCAACTGCACTTGTGACTGCTTGTTTAGTAGTAAAAAATAGCAATTATAGGTGTTTAGTGGGGTGCCTAGAGCTTTTGGTCCTGGTGTTACTGCACCTGCTCCGCCATTCAAATCATGAGCCTATTGCATGCTAGATAAATGCACTTGTGACTGTCTTGTTTAGTAGTAACATTTAGCAACAATCTGGGTTTGGTGAGGTCCTTAGAGCTTTTCGAATCAAGTTCCTTTTGACTGCAAGGTAACGGCAATTGTAACTGCAATTGACTCTAGTGCTTGCTAGATAACTGTCCTTCTGACTGCCTGTTTAGTTGTAAAATATAGCAATATTCTTTGTTTATAGGAGTTCTGACAACTTCTGGGCCCAGTGCCACTGCACCTGCTGCACCATTCAAATAATTACCCTGGTCTCTGCAAGATAACTGCACTTGTGACTGCCTGTTTAATAGTAAAATATAGTAACATTAGGTGTTCAAAGGAGTTCTGACAACTTTTGGGCCCAGTGCCACTGCACCTGCTGCACCATTCAAATCATGACCCTGTTGTCTGCAAGGTAACTGCACTTCTGGCTGCCTGTTCAGCAGTAAAATATAGCATAGCTCTTGTATACTAACTTTATTTTTAACATGCAATGTTTATCACAACATTTAGAATTTGGTTATATTCACCAAATAGTTTAATCCGATAATGCCTACAAAGTGCAAAGAAAAGTAAAGAGGCATGAATAATAAATGCCGCAAACGTTCTAAGCCTAAAGCATCTGCTTTACACAACTAAGTCATAACAAGCATTTGCAATGCAATAGGTCTCGCATTTGCTAGAGGTTGAGCTATTGGCATTGTAAATTACAATGCTTTTTATTTATGTGTGGGTTTTGAAAACAAATAAATAAAAGGCATTGTCATTACAATGCTAAAAGCTTAAACTCAAAGCAGGAGGTGGAGAGAAAGTAACAGCGAAAAAACATGGGGTAGTGGAAGCAACATAGGAGAGGGTTAGGAGAATAGCAAAGCAACACTTGGTAAGGTGGGTACGAACAGCAAAGCAAGACAGGGAAGAATGGAGGTTGGGAATGCAGAAGGAACATGGGAGGGTCTCCGAAAGCAACAGGGGGGAAGGACTGGAGGAGATGCAACAGGGAGTAGGGTTTCATCCCCCTCAACCAATAACCCAGTTTCTCACTGTGCCCCTCCTTGCTAGGGCCCAGTGCGCTAGCAGTTCTTCTGAGCAAAGGGCTATATCATGGGACAGAAGGAGATGCTGATTACAGAAGCTCAACAGACCCTATCCCCGCACACTAAATCTGCGCCTGGACATGAACACAGGTGAAGCGACTTGCGCTGAACGAGCAAGAAGTAAATTAAAACAACATTGCTGAAAGGTTTATTTTCCATCATCTCAGCAACCATGTAAGTGCTCATGGAAGACCATAAAAAAAGTGAAGGTGCGTTTTCTGTAGTACCGTCAATCACATGTTTTGTAATACTTTGATGGGTTTATTCTACAACGCTGGCCATCTGCTGTACCAATTTGAAATTACTTAGCAATACAGACGTAGGCATCTTCTGTAATATAATCATATACTTCCCGGGGGACAAATTACCATAGTCTGTATTTCGATAATAGACACATTTTGTAAGACAATGGCGTGCATGTTCCGTAATTAGTATAACGGAGGCCGTGTAATGTAGCACATCCACCGTATTTCGTGGTACAGTGCTTCCCACATTTTGTAGCACAGTGGTGACTGTATTCTGTCGTACAGAACTTACTAAATAGGGTAGTACAATGATTGGCCTTATTCTACATAGCGTATATATGTTTTTCTTCATTACCTTGAGAGCCATGCCTCTTAAACTGACGGATATTTTCAGTGTTCGTAAAGTCGTGGGCATATTCTTTATGATCCCAACCTTCTGTCATGTGTGTAAACTCTTACTTGACAGCACGTCCCCTTTCTATGTCCATGCCGGTGGTGCCGCCACCGGTGTCGCACGCTCGGTGCAGGTGGAGTTCGGTCTCCTTGACAACGGCTGCTGATCCTGTGCGCGTTCCTGTTCACGTGCAGGATCGCAGTCGTGCGCGCGCGGCTCTGAGGGCTCAGGACGCTGCGGCTGCGTGAGACACGGGGGATGGAGGAACCGGCGAGCCGGGAGTGTGAGCGGGGGTCCCGTGGGGAAGGCAGGTAAGGGCAACTATTCAGGTCGTAGTCAATCATGCAGGGCGATGGAAAGGAGTCCATCGTAGACAGATAATAAGGGGCAGGTATTAGTTGAATAAGAAGACAGGTGTGTGTTTTGAGGGGAGGCGGGGGTAGACCAGCTGTGAAGATGAGGGTAAAGGAAAACGAAGCCAACTTGTAAATGAAATCCAGAGATCGTTAGCCTTTGTTTGAAGTTTGTTTATTCTTGAGGCTTGAAAGGAAGACACTGGAGCACGTCTGTTGCGGTAGAAATCCAACTGCTGACAAAGTCCTTCAGTTTGGAATCCTCTACCATAACAGAGGCACGACATCACAGTGAAACAACTTGCATCATCTACTTACGTACTCTACATCAGCCAAGGGATGTGGACAGATTTGGGCTGCAGGGTCAGGTACGTGGGAGCTGGTAAATACCTTGGTGCGCTGTGGGGGCAGGTAAACGGACGGGGGTAGGGGAGAAGACCCGGCGACGGTAATGGAGCAGGTAACGTGAACGTTGTGGTCTTGCAGGGGTTACCGACGATACTGGATGTGAAGGAGTCAGAGTCCACGAGCTTGTGGGAAGAGAACAAGAATATGTACCTTGAGGCATGCAAGGGAAATCGAGTGATGGGAGGGTATATGGTGCAACGGGCAGAGTTTTACCATGCAAAGGAATGCACGATCTGCTGGGTAGTGGGGATTTAAGTGGGTAGGGACATGGTAAAGCCGAGTGTGCACTAAAAGGGTGTTGAGGCTGCTTCCAGAGGAGGAGGGCTGCTGGAGAGTGACAATAGATGCTGCTTCCATGGAGGTCGGGGAAGGGACGAGGTTAGAGAAGGGCACTCACTTCCTGTTGTAGTAATAAAGGATGCGTCCTATGATGCTGCTAATTATTACGACTTCCTCTAAGGTTGTAGCATGTGTTTCTTGGATGTGAGTGTAAGAAAGCCTGCTTTCTGTTCAGGTAATAATTCTCCCAGTGGTAAGATGGTATATAATTGAGGTTGCACACAACTGACTCTTTCTTCCTCCTTAGCAGGTGGCCAGGTTTTCCTGTAGTCCAGACAATCTTTGACCCCAGCTGTTCATGGTGTCTTCACACCTTGGATGCTCTCAGAATGACGCAAAGGCAGTTCTCCCAGCAGATTTGCGATTTTGCTCCCCCGGGAGCAGTGAAGCATGATGCAATGACAACGTGTGTGGGATGTGGCTGTACATGCTAAAGTGGTTTTCAACTGATCGTGTTTAGGAGAAATTTACCACCATCATGCTTTTGAAATGTATATTCAAACATCTACTTGAAAGTCGCTAAAAATGAAAGGATTTTAATGTACGCTGTGTGCGCCTTTCCCTCTCCGATTTTTCACTGTACGATGCTCTAGGAGTCGGTATTAGACGGCGGTGTCTTTATTGGAGTGGCACTTAGGTGTTTCATTGGTAGCATCACTCCCCGCCCGGCAGTATATGCATGTTAAACAACGCAGGCTAGCATGACCTTGTGTCGTAGAACCTGCCAAAATCTACTTACTTTAAGGCGTGAAATCAATTCTTAACAGTGGTTATCACCAGGTCGGGTTGGGGTGCTGAGAATAATGAGTGGTGCGCGTGCCACAGGTAGACATGTGGTTTCACTTATCGCGCCCATGTCTGGGCACGATAATTGAAACCACATGGCGGCGGTGCGGGTAACCGACACCAATAGGCCATGGGCGGAGCAATGCGCCCGCCTTTGGCCAATTGCGTGCTGTCTTTGTTAAAAAGACAGCAGTGCGTGTGCTTTTCCTAGGTCAGTTTTGAAACCCCCCTACAAGAGGTCTCTCGCTGCGCGAGCAGTGCTACGCACTGCAACGCTAGGCGTGAGACCTAAAAAACAAGCATTCCAGCATACTGTTAGAAGCTATCTGCCTTTTCTGTGGGAAGAGATCTTATCTTGACAGCGAATGAGGCTTAAACAGTTTGAACAGCTTTTGTAGAAGTATTGGAAATGTCTGCAGCCAGAGGAAGTTAACAAAAAAAAGTATCACACAAAAGCGAATGAACACAGTAAATCGGCTATGGGAACTTTTAAGATCTATTAAATACAAGAGATTTCACAAGCAAAGTGCAGGCGCTGTGCAGGTGAAACCTATAAATGGGTACTCTCTTGTATTCCTTCTGTCAGTCCTAGTAGAGTGGTAAAGAGCAGACAGGCTACTTAGAGGAACATGTGTTAAGCATGTCACCAACAAGGACATGACTTGACATGACTTGTGAGAGATCTGACACCGATTTATAAAAATCTAGATGTTTTGAGGTATTTTTAGACACCAAAATGAAGTCCATACATACAGGATAACCGGAGTTATCAATTTTCAAGCATTAAATAAATACCACCATGCTACACCAGTATTCTTTTTTTTAAATTTTGTTTATTAGCTATTCCAATAAATACAGATAAACAAGTAAGCCGAGCAATAAATATAGCAGCTTTGTATAAAAACATTAATACATACTCAATGATGACAATAAGAATACATAAAAGAAATATACATAACAGTATAAGAAAGAGAAAACGGCTTGAGTCGGAAAATATACAGACTTCTTAGTGTTGCCTAACTCCATTCGCCCAAGCTGCAATTGGTGCCCAGATTTTTTCCCCCAGGATTCTAGACCGCATTGCTCTAGTAGCAAAAAAGGCTTTCTCTTGGTAGTACACCTCCAAAAATCTGGCTAACCACATCTGAAACTAGGCGGATGCGGATCTTTCCATTGTGCTGCTAATATTATTCTAAAAAAAGCTGTCCCTATAAAAAGACATGCCTCTTCTTCACGACTAAAGCATAAAGTATTATCATATCCAAGAATAAAAAGTGTACTAGAATAAGCCATCTTATGTCCAAATACCTCCTCCCAGAATCCTAACACCATATTTTTGAGTGATGTTAATGTGGGGCAATCTGAAAACATATGTGGAAGAGTAGCCGGCCCTATCCCGCATCTCGGGCAGGAATCGTCTGTTCTTTTACCCCATAAAAACAGCTTGGCAGGAGTAAAATACAGATTAAAAATTGTCTTGTGTAATTGTGCTTTCAGATTTGAGGATAAAAGCAGTTGAGATATTAAAACCAAACTCATGTCAATATCAATATGGGGATTAAGCAGTTTTTTGACCCATGAGGATTCAACACTATCTAGATCGATTGGAAGCTTCTCCTGGAGTATGCCATATATAGTCCCAATCCGAGTAGAATTTCTAACAATGACATCCATAAATGGGACGGTTTCAAGAGGGATGGTATTGGACCCTAAGATAGAATTATTTCGAATAAATTTAAAGTAGTCATTATTCGAAATTCCAAAAGTGTTTTGTATGTTCAAAAATCTATGGCCTGTCCCATCCCCCAGAAAGTCACCAACAGTTTGTACCCCTGCTCTTTCCCATTTTTTTGCAATTACATCATTAGCATGTGCTGGTAATATCGAGGATTGCCAAAGAGGGGTATATCTATTAATTTTCTGGATTTCCATCAACTTAGCGGCCTGCCTCCACACCTTCCATGCACTAATAACAACCCTCAATCTGTTTTTTTTTTATAATATCTTACTTCAGTTTGTCTTAGCAAGAGTCCTTGAGCTTCTTTCCCCAATGCTATTTCATAGATAGAAGGAATCACAGCATCTTGATTAGCTTCATTCATCACAAGGAGAGGTACCATTTGCTGAGGAAGGGCAGCCCAGTGGTACAGCCTCAAGTTTGGAGCAGTTAGCCCCCCCCCCCCCTGTTTTGAGGGAGAGATAAATATTTCAGTAATCTCCTGATTTTCCCATACTGCCATATAAAACTGGATGTTTGTGACTCAAGCAATTTCATAATTTTTTCCTCTAAAAACAAGGGGATAGCCCGAAATAAATACAATATTTTAGGGAGTGTGTTCATTTTTAAATAATTGCATCTACCAATAATGGATAGATGTAGGTTGTTTACCCTTAGAAGATCTTTGGTAATATTTTTAATTAGTGGATCATAATTCAAATTATTAATATTTTCTATTTTCGCAGTAAGGCACACTCGTCGTATTTGTTACAATCCTAGGGTCAATAAAGATAGTATTTTCAGTACAAAGAATAACCGTCTTGTCTCTATTTAATGAATATCCCGAATATTGCCCAAATTGGTGTGTAATTATTTCAATTTCAGCAACAGCCTCAGCGGGATCTGGTGTTAAAACTGCCACATCATCGGCATATGCTAGAATTTTAGTCTCATATTCCCCAACGATGACTGGTTTTATTTTCTGACTGTGCAATAGTCTAATAATCAGGGGGTTTATATATAGCGCGAACAAAATCGGGGAGCAAGGACACCCCTGTCTGGTTCCTCTTGAGATATCAATGGGTCTGGATTCAATTCCCATCATTTGTAACTTGGCCCTTGGTTGTTGATACATGGCCTTTATAGAATTAATAAGCCCTGGCCCAAAATTACACTGTTCTAGAACTCCCCACAGGAATCTCCAAGACACCCGATCAAACACTTTTTCGGCGTCTAGGAGGATCATTGACATCGGGTCTCCCGTCTTAGACATAATATCAAATAAAGTAATAGCCCTGCGGATGTGATCAGTTGTGCCTTTGCCAGGGACAAAGCCATGTTGCCACGGGGAGACCAGATGTTCAATAACCCTCCCGAGTCGATTAGCCATAATTTTTGCATAAAGTTTTGAATCGGAGTTAATCAGGGAAATCGGCCTGTACGATGTAGGTAAATCTACTGGCTTGCCTTTCTTCGGAAAAACGATTATATTAGTATCTCTCCAGGATTCAGGGGGGTTCCCGCTTGATTGTATACCGATAAATAGATCTACTAAATACGGTAAAATTTGTATACCCAAGACTTTATAAAGTTCGAGGAGAATTTTGTCGGGACCAGCTGCTTTCCCTGAAGCTAAGCCTGATAGAGCTAGTTGAAGCTCTATAGTGTCGATTTCTCTGTCAGGATCTTCCCTAGTATCATTATCTATTATTTTATTTCCTTCTGTATCCCTCATAAATTCCCTAATAAAAATTTCTATTTCCTCTGAATTGTCCGAATCATCTGAACCAGCTGGGATATCATTTTGGTATAGCTTTTGGTAATACTGTTGAAAAATTTCGACGATATCCCCAGAGTTTGTATATGCCTGGCTATTAGCTTTTATTGTGTTATAGTGTTATATATAGACTTCTGCCGGGTACGCATCGCCAATTGCTTCCCCACCCTCTCTCTATTTTCATACACCTTGGCTCGATGTGCTTGGAACGTCTCTGCTGCTTTCTGATTGAGCCAGCTATTAAGTTCTGTTTTCAGGACAAGTATGCAACGCATACTGGACCCCGCCTCCCCACCATTTGATATTAAAGACATATGTTTCTCTTCAGCTCTTGTCAGTTCTTGCATCAATACTTGTTTCTCCCTGTCTTGTTTTTTTCGAAGCCTTGCCACATAACTGATCGTTTCGCCTCTAAGGGCAGCTTTAAAACAATCCCAAACCATTCCCCTAGATGCACTATAGTGGTTCATGTAAAAAAATTGTTGTGTCCAATTTTTTATATATGCAATGTAATCTTGGTTAGCTAATAGCTACACCAGTATTCTCGTGCCTTGGTGGGCTTTTTCGAGGGTTAGCCACCAAGACAGAGATCTGACCTCATGCTGGGCAACGTGTGCCACTACCAGAGGTCAGGAACAAGACCTGTGTGAGCAAGAAGTGACACCTCCCCCCCATACAGGATGGCTAGCGAACGCAACTATCATGGTGGTGAGCATCAAAGTCTTTACCAGCGTTGCTGGACAAAGGAACTTGTCCTCCTTCCGAGGACAAAGCCTCACCCTGCCCCAGGCACTGTTTTTCATGGGCTGACGGGAACATTTTTCGAGATTCCTTGGAGGTAAGGCACAATGGCAAGCCCGTCTGCGTCCGTCCGCGGCCCGCCTGCGACCAGCGCAAGGAACCCTGGATCTCTGCACCGCCAACGCTACGACCCAGCGGCACTCCACACTCTCAAACCACGCTGCAACAACAACTGCAAGCTAGCATCACCAGCCGACACCCATGGACCCTTCAGCTGTCACTGCTGCCAGCACACCAGCAGCACCGCCAAGACCACGGACCCAGTGCAAGCCACCTGCAAGAACACAACCGAACCGAAGACCCTGCAATGCATCCTCCTCAACATCCAATCTCTCCACAAACACGCCACCGAAATCTGGGAACTCCTCGACAGCACCACCCCGGACGTAGCATTCTTTACCGAAATCTGGACCAACACCACCTCGGGACCAGACATTGCCATCACCATTCCCCAAGGATACAAGATCTCCAGGAAGGACCGCCCCACCCACCCTGGAGGAGGAATGGCCATCGTCCACAAATCCACCCTCCACCTAAGCACACTCCCCAACAAGCCCACAGGCCTGATGGAATACCTTCACTTCAAGATACTGGCCAGCCCTACCTCCACCCTCTGAGGAAACTCATCTACCGACCCCCTGGACCCCGCGGACGTTTCACCAACTCCATCACGCACATCATCTCCCCGCATGCCATCACGTGCACCAACTGCACCCTACTGGGAGACCTCAACTTCCACCTCAACAACCAACTGGACCCCAGCACCACATACCTCCTGGACAACCTCCGCAAGATCGTGACCGAACCCATGCACTCAGCAGGACACACCCTCGACCCCCTCTTCTCCACAGGAAACTCCATCACCTTCAGCCACACCTCCGAACTCCCATGGACTGACCATCGATGCGTCCATGTTACAATCTTGGTACATGTAATGGAGTTGGTATGTTCCACAAACCCCCTCCCTCCTCGCTGTGTTGGTACGACCCTGTGAAGTTCATGTTAGAATGTTCATGTTTAGTTATCACTGTGGTGAGAGCGGATGGTCAGATAATAAAGGCTGCAGTTCACTTACCTTTGTGGCTTCATATCTTTATTACAACACTGGCGACGACTGCGTAGGGGGCAGCTGGCCATCACCCCTCTGTTTATTCTCTCAAAGGAAAGGAAGAGTTTGGTGGTGTCACGTCGGTTCTTTCTTCAGAAGGTGTAAGGAAGGAGGTTTACGGTGACAAGCACCAGTACCTGCGTGGTGTGTAAAGCAGGTCAGAGCAGAAAAGTACGAGCAGCAGTCAGCGCTGTGCGTGTCTTGAACCGCTTTATCATTGAAGTGGACTTTTTCCAGTGACTTCTTTGAGGCAGTTGGATTCTCCTGTTTTTATGTAAACCTTCGGGCGCAGGGTTTGACGCTGGAGAACCTCGGAGGCAGCTGCATCCGTCTGTAGGTGTAGCGGAGGCATTCGGTGGGTTCGCAGTAGTTGATCGCCTTCAGTATAAGCACTGTGGGGGAAGTGTGTTTGGAGAATTATATTGGGCATGCGGAGTCAGTTAGGTGACGACCCGTCAGCCGCCTTCAAGTGCCATTGGAGTATCTGATCCACTGGGCTGTGGGTCTCAGCCGAAAGGAAGAGGAGTTCCCCGCTGCCAAGAGCGCTCCGATCAACGCGTCGTTGGAGGCACTAGCGGAGTCCTGTGAGGGAATTTCCGTCTGAGGAGAAGGTGTGCCAGCCTCAAAGCACTGGTGTGTCTAAAGAAGCTTCAGTCAGCGGTCGGCGCCCCAGCCGCATCAGTAGTTCCCGTTGCCGAGGGCGCTCCGAGCAACGCGTCGTTGGAGGCACTAGCGGACGTCCAGTGAGGGAATGTCCGTCTGAGGAGACAGCGCGCCAGCCACTTAGCACCGGTCTGTCAAAGGAAGTTCCAGTCAGCGGTCCGGCGCCCCAGCCGCTTCAGGGCTGTTCGTGTCAGTTTCATTTACTTCGTGAGCAGGGGGACGGAGCGCCAGCCTTTAAGTACCGTGCTAGTAAAAAATTGGGAGTTCCAGTCTGTGTTGTTCGGCGCTCCACTGCATGTGAGCCATCCGTGTCAGTTTCAACGGATTTCTTCGTCGTGTGCAGTGGGTCCAGTGAAATATCAGGTACCATCCTCCATCGTTTTTGGTGAGTCAACTAGGCGATTCCAGTGACATAGAGGGTAAAGGAGCCAGCTGGTTGGGAGGCGATACGGGGGCATCGTAGCTGTATTGGAGTATTTATCCAGGCATTGCGTGCAGCCACCTCAAACCCTCCAGTAATTCAGGCTCCTCTACAAATCCTGTCTTTGCGTGGTTCAGAGGTGCATCTCTGGTTGAGTGGTTTTGTGCAACTAGTTCTCCATGGGCACGCCTGGGATGAGCCAACCCCCGTCCTTTTTAAATGACTGCGGTGACCCTGAGATTCACTGGAAAGATTGGGCAAAACTTTTTGAATCTTACTTAATTGCCATGGGTGGTGAAAGGTTTTCGGCTGTAAGGAAACAGCACATTCTTTTGCATAATTTAGGCGTTCATGGGCGAAAAATATATGAGACTCTTCCTGAACCTGAATTGGAAGATGAAGATGAGATTGATGTATTTGAGGTGACCTTGATGAAACTAGAGGCACATTTTCGGGACAAGATCAATGTGGTATTGGAGAGACACAAATTTTTCAGCAGAGTACAAGGGAAGTGTGAATCAATCAGTAACTACATTGCAGCGTTAAGAGGTCTTACCCAACTGTGCGAGTTCGGGGACTTAAATGACTCACTCATACGTGACCAACTAGTCAGGTGCACAAACAACAGCAGGGTTCAAGAAAAGATGTTGGCAAAAAACCCCACTTTGAAAGAGGCAGTAGCTATTGCTCAATCTATTGAACATACAGCGAAATGTGTTAAAGAGATGAAAGCTAGAGACGAAGTTGTAGCAGCGGTACAGGTGAAGGAGCAGGGTAATGAGGTGTTCAAGTTGACAAACAAATGGGGCACGAAGGAGGCCCAGATCCCTAAAGCAAACAGAGATATGCATAATTTAAAATGTTATAGATGTGGAAGCAGTAACCATCTTGCTAATAACTCTATGTGTACAGCTAAAAATGTTTTATGCAAAAAATGTAACAGGAGAGGTCACTTAGCAAGGGTATGCAGGGAGGGGGTAAGCAACACTGTGAGTGTGGTAAATAGTGGTGAGGATGATCACGCCAGGTTTGTTTTCCAAGTGAAAAGCACGGTTGCGGGGGTTAAACAAAATTACCCTAAATGTATTGTGTTGTTCAATAACAAACCGCTTGAGGTGTTTGCAGACTCCTGTTCCCCTTTCACGTTAGTGAATGTGCACGATTTTGAGGGGTTACTGGGCGGTTCAAGAGAAGCTTTAGAGACTCCTGATATCACACCTGAAGGTTACACGAGAGATCCCATTCCCCTGGTGGGGATGTTGAACAGTTACATTGATTTTAATGGGAGGATCACAAAAGGTAATGTGTACATTGTGGAGCATGGTGCCAATCTGCTTGGGTGGCAACACCAAAGGGAGCTGGGGATTATATTAGATCCAAACAAGGAGAATCAGGTTATCATGGTTGACAGAGCCAGCAAAGAGACAGGTCTACAGAATATGTTCCCCAGACTCTTTAGTGAGAAGTTAGGCAAGTTACGTGAATTCCAGCACAAAATCAAAATCAGACAAGGGGCGAGACCAGTGGTTCACAAAACACGGTCAGTACCTTTCCATCTAAGAGAAACTCTCAAGGTAGAGCTTGATAAGCTGTGTGACATAGGTGTCATACAACCCATCGAGGCCACGGAGTGGCTTTCGCCTTTAGTTTTGGCATCTAAGGGAAATGGCAAAGGTATTCGCATATGTGTGGATCTTCGCTCCTTAAACGAAAACATTTGGGTGGAGAGATTTCCTCTCCCCAATATAAATGAGATGATAAGCACCATGGGCAAGGTGTGTTTCTTTTCAGTGATCGATTTGTCCAGGGCGTATCATCAAGTTGAGCTGCATCCGGAGTCCAGACCACTGACAGCGTTCACGTCGCCTTTCGGGGCGTTTATGTTTGTGAGAATGCCTTTTGGGCTTGCCTCAGCAGCCTCTGTATTCCAGAAAATAATGCAGCAGGTGCTGATGGGTGTTAAGAACACTCTCTGCTTCCAAGATGACATATTGATGTATGGGGAGACGGAGGAGGTACACGATGCTACCCTCCATGCAGTTTGTCGCAGACTATCTGATGCGGGGTTGACAGTACAGATAGACAAGTGTAGAATTAAGGTCACGTCAGTAGACTATTTGGGGCACACCATCACCAAAGATGGGTTTAGACCCAAGCACAGCTTGATCCAGGCTGTCAGCGATGCCCCGCACCCAACTAGTAAGGAAGAGCTCAAATCTTTTTTGGGTCTTGTGGAGTACATGTCTAAGTTTGTCAGGAATTTTGCAGATTTATGTGTAGGTTTGCGAGAGCTTCTTAAGAAAAATACAGCTTTTGTGTGGGAGAAGGAACACAGTGAGATGTTTGAACTGATAAAAAAACACATATTGGATTCACCAGCATTGGGAACCTTTGATCCCAAAAGGAGAACCATCTTAACCACAGATGCCTCTAGCAAGGGTTTAGGGGCCATGTTGTCCCAGAAGGGAGAGGGGGAAGAAAGAGTAATAGCGTTTGCTTCCCGTACCTAGAGTGAGCCTGAACGCAACTATTCAGTCATCGAAAGGGAGGCCTTGGCGTGTTTTTGGGCGGTCCACCATTTTAATTTTTTTTTGTGGGGAACGAAGTTTACCATTCACACGGACCATAAACCCCTAACCTTTATGTTTTCTCCGAAACAGACACTAGACATGTCGCCGAGGATAAATAAGTGGGTTTTGGGTTTAGAACACTTTTGTTTCAGAGCTGAGTACTTACCAGGTCCAGAAAATGTAATTGCAGATTGCCTGTCAAGATTACCGCTAAAGGGGGTGCAGAGTGAGGAGGTGCTCGATGTACCCATTTGTGCTGTGCATATACCCTCGCTAACGGATGCAGAATGGAAAAAGGGCATGGAGGAAGACAGGGCCATGGAGATGGTGAAAGATCTCATGGTTAAAGGTTGGCCAGAGAAGATTTCAGAGGTCCCTGACCAGGTTAAAGAGTTCTGGGAAGTGAGATTTGAACTTTCGTTAATTGATGGCCGCTGCACAGGGGTGGGAAAATTATTCCACCTGCAGGTTTGAGGAACAAGATTATAGACCTGGCCCATGAAGGGCATTTGGGTAGGAGCCTTACAAAAAACAAAGTACGGAGCTGCTTTTGGTTTCCCAGAATGGATTCTGAGGTGGAGCACAAAGTAAAGGAGTGTATCAGTTGTGCGAGAAGCGACAAGAGCAAAATCACTCACAAGGCCCCATTGGCCCCCGTCAATGTGCCAATGATTCCCTGGACAAAACTGGCTATGGATATAGTAGGTCCCATGGACATCTTGGGGTCACAAAAGAGGTTTATGTTCGTGTTGGTGGACTACACTTCACATTGGGTAAACTTCAAGTTCACAGCGTCCACCACAACGAACAATCTTATTGCATTTCTAAAGAACATCTTTGTATACGAAGGCATTCCAGCCACCTTGGTAACAGACAATGGAGTGCAATTTGTATCTGAGGCAATGAAAGAGTTTTTGGAAGAGCACAATATAAAACATGAAAAGACTGCTCTCTACTGTCCAAAAGCCAATGGGCTGGTAGAAAGGGTGAATCGAATGATCAAAGAACACATACAACTAGCCATCACCAATGGGTTGAATGTGGAGGAACATTTGAGAGAAGCCATGTGGGCTTATCACACCACGCCCAATGGGGTCACAGGGTTATCCCCATTTGTGTTTCTTAGAGGAAGAGAACCCAGCACGAAAATGAATCCGAGGTGGTTGGGTGGGGGGAAAAGTGTGGTACCAGACTTTGGTTGCATCGAGGAAAGAGTGGTGTCTCATCAACAGAAATATAAGTCTTGGTATGATGATAAACACGGAGCAAAAGATGTGGGATAAAACCCAACACGACTGTGTGTGTTAGGAAACCCGGCAAAGGGCAACCTGGAATGAGCAAATTTGGTGTACCTCAAAGGGTGGAAAGCACAAGTAGAAGTATAGTTCGTTTAGAGAACGGACAAACATGGAGCAAAGACAGAGTTGTAAACACCTTGTGAATTATTGTTGTTGTTTCCCTTCAAAGGGAGATGTGTTACAATCTTGGTACATGTAATGGAGTTGGTATGTTCCACAAACCCCCTCCCTCCTCGCTGTGTTGGTACGACCCTGTGAAGTTCATGTTAGAATGTTCATGTTTAGTTATCACTGTGGTGAGAGCGGATGGTCAGATAATAAAGGCTGCAGTTCACTTACCTTTGTGGCTTCATATCTTTATTACAACAGTCCACTTCACCTTCAGAACACCCACCATCCACAGACACCAGCACCTGCTCCCACAAAGAAACTGGACCAGAATCGCCGATGACCAGCTAACCTCTTCACTCAGCAACTCCACCCCAACCTTCAAGGAAAACGATGACCCCAACACCGCAGCCCGAACCCTGCACAGATGGATCTCCGATAGCGCCAACACCATAGCCCCCCTCAAGAAAAACAACAACACCCACACCAAGAAAGCTAGATGGTTCACCACCGAACTTCGAGAGTCCAGACGCACTGGCCGCCGCCTCGAAAAGGCCTGGAGGAACACCAAATCCACAGAAGACCACAACTTCAGAGCCGCCACCAACGCCCACCACCAACTCATCAGAAAAACAAGGAAAAAAGTGATTGAAGGCAGAATCTCCACTCATGCACACAACAGCAAAGAACTCTTCAACATCATCAAGGAGTTCGCCCAACCCACCAGCGAGTCCACCGATATCCCTCCCTCACAAGACCTCTGCAACAAACTCAGCACCTTTTCCAATCCACAAAATCAAGAGCATCTACGACAACTTCGGCGAAGACAACCAACACACTGAACCCTCACCAACCACCTCTGACACCCTGAAGCCAGCGATCGACAACTGGACAGCCCTCACTACCGAAGACACACTGAAGACGATGAAGTAAATCCACTCCGGGGCCCCCACGGACCCCTGCCCCCACCACATTTTCAACAGACCCGCCGACACCATGGCACCCATGCTCTGCCACACCATCACCCGCTCCCTGGCAACCCTCTCATTCCCTGACGACTGAAAACACGCTGAGATCAACCCCCTCCTGAAGAAACCCTCGACGGACCCCACCGACCTCAAAAACTACAGACTCATCTCCCTGCTCCCGTTCTCAGTGAAAGTCATCGAGAAAGCCATCAACAGCCAACTCGCCACATTCATCGAAGAGCACAACATCCTCGACTCCTCCCAATCCGGCTTCAGAAAAACCACAGTACGGAAACCGCCCTCCTCGCTGCAACAGACGAGATCCATACCTTACTGGACAAAGGAGAAACAGTAGCCCTCATCCTCCTCGACCTCTCAGCGGCGTTCGACACAGTCTCTCACTGCACCCTAATACGCAGACTCCACGACGCAGGAATCCAAGACAAGGCCCTCGACTGGATCTGCTCCTTCCTCACTGGCAGAACGCAGCGGGTCAGACTCCCCCCTTTCCTCTCGGACCCTAAACCTACCACCTGCGGAGTCCCCCAGGGGTCTTCCCTCAGCCCTACGCTCTTCAACATCTACATGGCTCTGCTCACCCCCTTCATCAGAACCTATGGACTCAACATTGTGTCATACGCAGACAACTCCCAACTCATCCTCTCCCTATCCAACAAACCCAACACCGCCAGACACAACTTTCGAGAAGGCATGGAAGCCGTTGCCAAATGGATGAAAAACCGCTGCCTACAACTAAACACCAACAAAACGCAAGTACTCATCATGGGCCCAAACTCCGATGCCTGGAATGACACCTGGTGGCCCCCCGCCCTCGGAAGCCTGCCCACCCCCACGGACCACGCACACAACCTGGGAATCACCATGGACTCAGAGCTCAAAATGAACCGCCAGATCAACTCCGTCTCGTCCTCCTGCTTTCACACCCTCCGCCTCCTACGTAAGACCTTCAAATGGCTCCGCATCGAACACAGAAAGACCGTCAATCATGCCGTGGTCACCAGCAGGCTTGACTACGGCAACGCACTCTATGCCGGAATAAACAAAAACCTCACCTGCAAGCTACAGAACATCCAAAACGCCGCCGCTAGACTGGTCCTCAACTTGCCAAGACACTGCCACATCTCCCAGCACCTGCGCACACTCCACTGGCTCCCCATCGAAGCTAGACTCACCTTCAAGATGCTAACCCACACTCACAAGGCCCTCCACGACACCGGACCAGCATACCTGAACAGCCGACTCAAATTCCACACACCCCAAAGGCCCCTATGATCAGCCCAGTTCTCCTACACCGTGGTCCTCCGCACCAGAAAGACCAGATCAGGAGGCCGCTCCTTCTCCTTCCGTGCGGCCAGAGCCTGGAATGACCTTCCGCTCCACCTCAGACAGACAACATCGCTCCCCATCTTTGAAAGAAACCTCAAAACCTGTCTCTTCGACATACCCCCACCTTGATGGACTGGAACCTGAGACCCCCCCCCCAGCGTCTTGAGAACCTTACGGGTGAGTAGTCGCGCTTAACAAACACCTGATTGAATGACTGAGGGCATCGGAGCCAGGGCAGAAGACCCCCAACCAGGACAGTTCGGCACCTATCAATCAGTGAGTGGGCCCGGCAGCCAGTGACACCGGAGAGTGGTGGCTGGAGGATTAGACCAAACCAGACAATCCAGAGGAGGAAGACATCTTTCTCATCTCTTACATGGCAGCACATGGGTAAGGCCGCAGGCCACAGCCCCACTGCAAGGTAATTATCACAGGCGGAACAATGCCCTCTCTAATCGACATGGGGGTATCGGCTAATGTAATGACCGACAGACAGTTTCTACTACTACTACTACCATGCCCACCCCTCAGCCCATCACGCACAAGGGTTTATGTGCACTGAGACAAGGACGCACTGGTCCTGGTAGGAATCATGGAAGCAGTGGTGCACGGAGGAAGGGGAAGGCAAACTGCTCGGGTGCCAATGCGCCTGAAGATCTGGGCCTTGTCCTCTTTGCTAAGGACATCCATGCTCTCCAGATAGACTATGTATTGGAACAGTTCCTGGAATTGTACAGGGGGTTAAGGTGTAGAAAAGGGGCCCAAGTCAAACTGCACATAGATAGGACCATACAACCCACCGCCCTGAGTCGCAGGTGGGTACTATTTTAATTGCACCGGCAGGTGGAGGCAGAACTCAAAAAGCTAGAGAAAAAGGATGTGATCGAAAACGTTTCAGGGCCCACACGGTGGGTATCTCCAATGGGGACTAATGAAAAACACAAACAGCCTGGAGCCATCAGGCTTTGCAATGACCTGAGGCTTCCGAACCGAGTGATCAAGAGGAAGTGTCACATCATGCCAACACTGGACGCCAATCATTACGGACCTCAATGGAGCATAATGGTTTTTAAAGTTACACCTCAATGCTGGCTACCACCAGCTAGTAGTCCATCCGGATAGCTGGTACATTGCCACGTTTCCAAACTCACTAGGTACTACGACACTACAAGTAGCTAAGTTTTTGAATATCTTTGACCGCAGAAGTATTCCAGAATATAATCAGAGAAACCCTGTCAGGACTTGAGGGAGTACTAAATATCAGCAATGATATTTTGATCTTTTCATCCACCTTGGATGACCACCACAAGTGCCTAAAGCCACAATCACAGGATAAGAGACAGTGGTCTAACATTACACAAAGACGATTGTTCTGTTTTCGAGGCCAAGATGGAGTTCTTTGGCTATGTGTTCTCCCAGGAAGGCCTGCAAGTTGACCCCAGAAAGTCAGCAGTGATCAAAGAGGCACCGACACCAAGGAACACTACTGACATTTTGTATTTAAAAAACATATATATATTTTTATTGAGTATAGACTTGCAATATTAACATTTGACAAATACCTATATGCTGATACAATTTCCATAATTTTCTCTCAGTAACGTAAGTATATTATTCATCAGGCGTACATTATACAGTTTATACGGACAAACCCACTTCTCCATCACTCCTCCGCATCTAATACCGAACTTAACGTCGGAGGTGCGCATATACCTCCCCTAAAGCTATTCCACGCACCCCACATAACACTACTCAAGTTTGAAGTTTTCTTGGGATGGTGACATACTGTAACAGATTCCTCCCGAATCTTGCCATCCTCTCTGAGTCAGTCATAGCGCTCACAAAGACAGGAGTCTGATGGGAGCGGGGCCCTGTTAAGTAAGAAGCACTCAACAAGATAAAGAATTCACTCCTAGCCAATGCCACAATGGCTGATTTTGACCCAGACATGGAGATCAAGCTGGTGGTGGACGCGGGCACCGTAGGGCAGATGGGCATCGACATAGTAAATTATTTATTTATAAATAATATATCAAAGCTTTTTTTAGAGATATAGTTCACATGCTCACAAGAAAGTGAAATAAAGTGTGATGTGATGAGTGACGGTGACATTTAAAATATACATTGCATTGACAACATAGACCGAAACTCCTGATTGTAATTTTAACAGTAAAGGAGTTTTTTTTCGTTGTATAAAGGTCGACGGCGTTTCGATCTCACTGATTTGAGATCATCATCAGGACAAAAATTGTGAGCATGAAGAATTTGGCAGCCCGGAGGAAGCCGGTAATTGAAGGAACCCGGTTATATGGATGCAGTAAATCATGAAGGGTCATGGAGAGCAATCCGGACCTAAAGGCGCAACTGAACCAATTAATGCCATGAAGTTCCAGGGGCTAGGTTAATAAAGCCGGGTTGGTGGTCACGCTTGAAGCTTACTCGGCTGCGGTGGTGAAGTCCATATTCACTTCTGTAGTTGGTAAAACCACCGCATAGTCGGTGTAACCGTATACCAAAATTGTGTCAGACAGAATTCGTCATTCGATTTTAAGAGGCAGGCAGCCGTTCGGTCTCGTGCCTTTGGGCGAGTGACTTCACTTTAGCCATTAAGTGGGCATGTCACCGCTTTCACCTCTACATCTATGGACATGAGTTCAAGGTGATTATGGCTCACAAGCCGTTGGTGAACCTTTTTGCTCAGACAGAACTTCACCCACCCCCTAGAAATGAGTGCCCAGTGGTGCAACAGCTACCATACCGGTTCAGTGTGATGTACAGGCCAGGAGCAGGCAATCCAGCAGATTCCCTCTCAAGGTATCCACTGGAACAGGGAAACTAACCAAGTGCTGATTCTAATGAGGCTAAGGAGTTCGCACGCATGGTAACATCCGCTGCATGACCGAAGGCAATGATACTCAAGGACATCAGACGAGGCAACGACGGCAGGTCAAAGAGGCCATCAGTGGGAAAGCGTGGAGGCTGTTGCTGAGGGACTTACATCAATGGCATCCTAAAGAGAAGTCAAGAATATCCCAACTATGGAAAATAAGGGCCGAGCTGAACTCCTTGGCAGAGGGCATCATCATGGGTGCCACAGCATCGTGATTCCCAAGACGATGGAGAACTAAAACATTACCCTAAGCAACTTAGGGCATCAAGGGGTAGAGAAAACGAAGGCCAGAATGAAAGTCAAAGTATGCTTTCTTGGCATGGTTGAAAGGTGGAAGAAATGGTGCAGCTTTGCCAGACATAAGGAGCCGCACAGTGACTGCTCCAGTGGCAACTGAAGATGCCCCGACATCCACTTGGGAGGGAGTGAGTCTGGATATTCAAAGCTTCCTGGATGGGAGCCTGACCATGGTCTTGGTTGATGACTGGTCCAAGTATTCCGTGGTAGAACTGGTTACCCCCACAGTGTTTACCCACATCAAGCTGCTGCTAGAGAAGGCATTTGCATTGTATGGCATACAAAAAGTCATCAAGACAGGCAATGAAGGAGTAGTTTCTTTTCTGTAACTCCAGTTCTGTAGTAGGGGTATCTCTGTTATAGTCATAATCTAGTGAATAGTCCCGCCCATGTGCGTGGACCCCGGAGCAATAAAAAATAATCTCTAAAGGTGACAAATCATGCAGACCTGCATACACCTTTAAGAGAGAATTTAATTTAAAGACAGATAATGCAGCCTATACCCACAGGCTACACTGTCCAGTACTTCAACTAGAATTCCACCAACATCCACAAACAGCACTGCCTGTCTAGCTTTTCTCCACATAGGAAAAAACCCTGCCTCTACCAGCAAAAGCCTCTGGAATGATAGAGAGGAAGGAGTGGACAGACAAGCCCCATAGGCTGCCATTATGTGGCTTAGAACAGGATACTGTGCCTTTAAGAAAACTTTCCAGATTTCCAGAACTTTCCCCAGTATCCCAGAATGCCCAGCAGGTCCCATTTACTTTCAGTTCTTTTTGAAGGCGTAGCACGCCAGACCTGTAGCATTCTTCATATGAATAAATATCTCTCCACCGGGGAGGAGGGCGGGCGCTTATGACTATAACAGAGATACCCCTACTACAGAACTGGAGTTACAGAAAAGAAACTACTCCTTCTGTAGTAGGGGATCTCTGTGTATAGTCATAATCTAGTGAATAGAATGGCAAGCCCATCCCCACACAACACCAGCGGTGGAGAACAACAAGACAAAAAACCACTACTGTGCGAACAAATTTCGCAGCGAAGCCTGCCCAACCTGAGCATCTGCCCTGGCATCCGAGTCCAGACAGTAATGCGCAGCAAAGGTATAAACCGACTTCCAAGTGGCTGCCTTGCAGATTTCCGCAATAGGAACATTACGTAGCAAAGCCGTCGTGGCAGCTTTGCCCCTGGTGGAATGAGCCTTAGGCTTACCCCCTAAGGTCTTATTAGCCTTTTGATAACACAATTGTATGCAGGACACAATCCACCGAGAAATGGACTGCTTAGAGGTCGCAAGACCAGTCCTGACTGATCCATAATTAACAAACAATTGGTCAGACCTACGAATATCCTTGGTCTTATCCAGATAAAATTTCAACACCCTCCGAACATCCAGGGAATGGAGAGACCTTTCCGCTGGCGAAGAAGGATTCTGAAAGAACGTAGGTAAAGTTATGGTCTGGTTGACATGAAAGTCAGAGATAACCTTAGGAAGAAATTTAGGGTGAGTACGCATCACAACCTTAGCAGCATGAAATACAGTATAAGGTTCTTGACAACATAATGCCTGAAGTTCACTCACCCTGCGGGCCGATGTAATGGCCACTAGGAACGCCGCCTTCCAGGATAGGTGCTGCAATGAAGCCCTGTGAATGGGTTCAAAAGGCTCCTTCATCAGTCTGGACAGCACCACATTCAAGTCCCAGGAAGGCGAGGGAAGTCTGACGGGAGGAAACACTTTCTTCAAGCCTTCCAAAAAATCCTTGACCACAGGGATCTGAAAGAAGGAAGTCTGTGAAGGGCATTTCCTGTAAGCAGTCAAAGCAGCCAGATGAACCTTAATGGAATGGAAATTAAGGCCAGACTGCGCCAGATGTAAAAGGTATGGAAGGATGACATCTTCCTTACATGTCGTCGGATCAAAGTTCTTGGACTTACACCAGATACAGAACCTCTTCCACTTGTAAGCATAGGATGTCCTAGTGGAAGGTCGTTTAGACTCCTTCAGTATGTCCATACAATCGTCTGGTAGATTCAGATGGCCATATTGCACTATTTCAGGAGCCATGCCGCCAAACTCAAAGACGAGAGGTTGGGGTGCACCATCCGCCCCCCGAACTTCGTCAGAAGGTCCGGCCTGCACGGCAACCGCATGTGAGGAAGGAGAGACCGGTGAAGTAGGTCCGTGAACCACCACTGCCTGGGCCACTCCGGGGCGATCAGGATCATCCGCGCCCTGGACTGGGACAGCTTGATGAGCACTGCCGGAATCAGGGGAATGGGTGGAAAAGCGTACAGAAAGCTGTTCGACCAATCGATCCATAGCGCATTCCCCAGCGTCCCCCGCTGGTAGTACCTGGATGCGAAGTCTCGGCATTTGCTGTTTTCGGCGGTGGCGAACAGATCTACGTCTGGAGTCCCCCACCTTGCGAAGACTTCTCCTAGTACTTCGTCGTTTATGACCCATTCGTGGTTTTCCTGAATCAGCCTGCTCAAGGCGTCCGCCTGAGCATTCTGCACCCCTGGCAGATGCGTGGCCGTAATCGTCAGTCCTCGGGCCAGCAGCCAGCGCCAGATCGCCTGCGCCTCCTGCGACAGAGTGTGCGATCTCGACCCCCCCAGCTTGTTGAGGTAATACATCGTGGTTGTATTGTCCGTCTGTATCAGCAGCGAGTTGGTCTGGAAGGACGGAAGGAAGGCCTTCAGTGCCAGGAAGACAGATCTGAGTTCCAGGAAATTGATGTGGTACGTCGATTCCAAAGGAGACCACTTTCCTTGAATCTGCAAGTCCCCGGAATGCGCTCCCCAGCCCTGGAGAGAAGCATCCGTCACGACACTCGCCGTGGGAATGTCCTTGTGGAAGGGAACCCCCTTGAGGAGGTTTTCCGCCGAACACCACCACTTCAGAGACTGAAGAGCATGCAGCGACAGTCGTATCCTGTCGTCCCAAGAGCCTGTCCTCTGATCCCACTGATCCTCCAAGCACTCCTGCAGTGGTCTCATGTGTAGCCATGCGTGAGGAAGATACAGGAGGCCATCGATCCCAGTAGAGAAGACACCTTCCTCACTGTCGTCGATGGAGCAGTCCTGAGCCTTCCGAAGGAGTGATAACCATCTCTCCTCCGAAGGAGACACGCTTGCTGACCGCGTATCGATGGAGGCTCCCAGGTACTGTATGCACTGGACCGGAGTCGGGACCGATTTGGACATGTTGACGTGTAACCCCAGCTTGTGCAAGAGAGCGCACGTCCATCGGAAGTGATCTTGAGCTTCCGAGAAGGATGAAGCCTTGATCAGCCAATCGTCCAGATACGGGTAGACAAACACCTTGTTCCTTCGCAGATGTGCCGCCACCACCGCCATGCACTTCGAGAAGGTCCTGGGCGCAGACTTTAGCCTGAATGGCAGTACTGTGTATTGATAGTGATTGGCGCCGACTTGGAATCGCAGGAACTTCCTGTGCTTCAGTGCTGTGGGCACATGGAAGTACGCATCCTGTAGATCTATGGCACAGAGCCAGTCTCCCCGTTGCAGCTGAGGGTAAATCTGGTGCAACGATAGCATGCAAAACTTCTCTCTGCGAATCCATTTGTTTGCCTGTCGCAAATCCAGAATGGGCCTGAACTCGTTCTTGTCCTTCTTGCGAACAAGGAAGAACCGAGAGTACAGACCTCTTCCCCTTTGAGACAGAGGTACCTCTTCTACCGCCTTTTTTCTCAACAAGATGTCTGCCTCCGCCTTGAGCTCTCTCAGCTGGAATCGAGAGCTGACCGGCGGAATCGCTGGAGGCGGGCTGATAAACCGAAGACTCTATCCATTGCAAACAATATTCAGCACCCACTTGTCCTGAGTCATTTTTCTCCACTCTGCCGGAAAAAGTTGAATGCTTCCCCCCACTGGAGTGGGTAACGGTTGAGGGGGAAGTAGCCGCTCAGGGCCGAGACCCGGCCGGGCCCTTGGTAGTGGTAGTAGCCTGCTGGCCTCCTCTACCCCTCTGGCGCTTCTGGAAGGGCTTGCGGAACTGCTGCTGTTGTTGCTGCTGCTGTCCCGAACCCTGCCCACGCCCTCTGCCTGAAGACCCGAACCGCCTCTGGAACGGGCGCTTCTTCTTCTCGGCCTTCTCCAACCCGACGGCCGTCAGGGTTTCCGCCTCCGCCTTCATGCGTGCCATCTCATCATCCGCATGTTTCCCGAACAGGGTTTCCCCCGAGAAGGGCAGGTTGGCCACTCTGTGCTGCGCCTCTGGTTTGAGGGACGTCAGGCGCAGCCACGAATGTCGCCTCTGGTGGACGCCATGACAGTAGGCGTGGGCGGCCAACAAGGATACATCCGCCGCCGCGCCGATCACCTGATTAGAAACCAGCATGCCTTCGCGCACTGTTTCCAAGAAGTCCTCCTTCTTGACCCGGGGCAGCAGGTCCGCATACTGCTGCAGGGACTCCCACAGGGCCCGGTCGTAACGGCCCAACAAAGCCCCTGCACTCGCCGCCTTCATGGTGGTGGCGGCGGTCCCACACACCTTCCTGCCCGCAGAATCCAGCCAGCGGCTTTCTTTGTCAGGCGGGACCGTCGATGAAGGGGCGGTCGCATGTTGTTTCCTCGCCGCCGTCACGATGACCGAATCCGGCTTCGGGTCCACCCTCAAAAAGGTAGGGTCCGACTCCGGGGCCCTATACTTTTTCATGAGCCTGGAGGGGGCGGCCTTCGTCACCGCGGGAGTGAGGAACAGCTCCAACGCGGGTTCCACCAGTCCTGGTACAAGGGGCAGTAGAGGGCGAGACAGATGTTTCTTATGAAGTGCCTCGAATATCACGGACGTCGTGGGTGTTGGAACCGTCACCGTGATACCCAACTTTGCTGCCCCTCTCAACAGCACCTCTTGGAAAGAGACCAAATCGTCCACCGGAGACACCCTAGTCCCCGGCGAGTCCGACAACGTCGGGGAAAAATCTCTGGTCGAGGATCGCGTGTGCGACCTGGACCTGTGCCTCCTACGGCGTCGTCCTGAGTCCGACGATGACCGTCCATGGCTCCGTGATCTTCTCCTCCTGAGAGAGCGGGAGCGCGACCTCTTCGGCTTCGGTCTGCCCGCCGGTCTAGCCCGTCCCGGCGACCGCGGGCGTCGTGGCTTCGGAGTCCCCTGCGGCGGAGTCGGGTACCTCGGAAAGGAAACCGACCGCGGGGAAACCGCCGGCAGCCCCAATGGAGTGCGTGGCAACGACCGAGGTGGGGGCGGCGGAGGCAGTGTCCGCGGCTGTGGAGGCGGTGGTGGCGGTGGAGGTGGTGGTGGTGGCGGCGGCGGTGGTGTTGGCGGTGGTGGTGGAGGCGGAGTCAGAGGTGGTGGGAGAGGAGGCGGTAACGTAGGCATCCGAGGAGGCGTATACACCACAGAGTACACCGATCCCGATGACTCTCTCTTCCTCGACGTCAATCTTCACCTCGACGTCGACCTTCGCCTCGACGTCGACCTGCACCTCGACGGCGACCTTCGTCTCGACGGCGATCTTCGTCTCGACGGCGATCTTCGTCTCGACGGCGATCTTCGTCTCGACGGCGATCTGTGCCTCGACGGCGATCTGTGCCTCAACGGCGATCTGTGCCTCGACAGCGATATGCGCCTCAACGGCGATATGCGCCTCGACGGCGATCTTCTTGACCTCGAGCGTCTCGACGTCGATCTCCTCTTCGATGGCGACGTCGACCGTCTCCTCTTCACCGACGGCGAACGGCGATCTCCCCTCGATGGCGAGCGCCGACGCCAGGTCCGATCTCGACGCCGACTGCTGGACGGCGCCGTGGACGGCGTCGTCGCTGAAGATGCCGATGTAGTCGACGGCGGCCTATTCAGGTCCCTCGACGTCGACCGTCAACGCCACTTCTCCCCAGAGCCCTGGGGAGACGGCGAACAGATGGTAGTCATTCTCCTCGACGTCGCCGTCGACGCCCTCGACATCGATGGGGAGAGGGAGCGCTTACTGGTCTTCCTGCCCCTGGGGAGCCCCCCAGAGGCCTCAGTATGGGCCAAATCAGCCCCTCCAGACCCACCTGGTGCCTTCAGCCTTCTCTCTTCCAGGACTTGAAGCCTGATTTTCATTCTGTCCCTCAGGGTCCTGGCTGAGAACGAGTGGCAGATATCACAGTCTTCAGGCACGTGGGACTGGGGAAGGCAACCTATACACACCTCGTGTGGATCAGTTTTAGCCTTCTTTCGACCACATTCCGGGCACTTGTCGAACAAGCCAGGCATGTTGACAGTACCAGCCACTAAGCACTTGAAAAAGTGACAAAAATTGACAAAAACTACAATCAACCCTTGAAAAGGGGAGAGCTCAATGCTCCAGGGTCCTGCTAGCAGGAGCCGGAAAAAAGAACTGAAAGTAAATGGGACCTGCTGGGCATTCTGGGATACTGGGGAAAGTTCTGGAAATCTGGAACGTTTTCTTAAAGGCACAGTATCCTGTTCTAAGCCACATAATGGCAGCCTATGGGGTTTGTCTGTCCACTCCTTCCTCTCTATCATTCCAGAGGCTTTTGCTGGTAGAGGCAGGGTTTTTTCCTATGTGGAGAAAAGCTAGACAGGCAGTGCTGTTTGTGGATGTTGGTGGAATTCTAGTTGAAGTACTGGACAGTGTTGCCTGTGGGTATAGGCTGCATTATCTGTCTTTAAATTAAATTCTCTCTTAAAGGTGTATGCAGGTCTGCATGATTTGTCACCTTTAGAGATTATTTTTTATTGCTCCGGGGTCCACGCACATGGGCGGGACTATTCACTAGATTATGACTATACACAGAGATCCCCTACTACAGAACCTCCTTTAAAATGGGCCGAGTTTGGAGAATACTTGGCAGCACTAGGAATCCAGCATCAGAAGAAAACCCTTCAGTGGCCCCAGGCAAACTGCACAATAAAGCAGTTCATGCAGATGCAGAACAAGGCACTTAGTACAGCCATTGACCAGAATCATGACTGAATGGGAGCTGCATTGATTTCTGAGAGCATCCTAAAATACACCTCACTGCATGATGAGGTGCACCTCTCAATACACCTCATGTTCCAAAGGCCTGTCAGAGACAGCATCACCATGGGTCCAGGGTGGCAGCCAGAACGCCTCAGAGAAAAGCGAAGACAAGCGAGAGTGCCAGTCAAGCCAGACGAGCAGTGGAAACACGCCTGGAGGTAGGTGACAGTGTACTGGTGAGGGATCGTCACTCCAGGTGGAAATTCCACAACCCTTCAAAAGAGGATTGTGGACAGTGATGCCAGTAAATGGTGTCATGATCACAGCTCAGAGCGGCCAAGAAACGAGAACTGGGAACATCTCGTGGTGATGATGCCAGCTGATGACAACAGAGCAGTTGTGCTGGAAGGGCACGAGGGACGAACACCATGACATTCAGAAGAAGATCCCGACCTCACCAGTGAGGCCAGGCATGGTGCAGCTGTGACCTGCCAGCGGGGCCAGGGTCAACGGTATGAACTGAAGCCAAACCCAGCACCCAGCCAAAGGCTCTGCGACTTTGTGTGTGCCCAGGTGTAGGAGGCACAAAGAATCCAAAATTGGATGGGGTATATTGAGTAACCCTGGGTGGTGAACTACGCTCCGCTCGCGGAGTTTGCGTAGTTTCGGTAACTTCGCGGTTCGCGTAGCACGCGTAGTTACCGAATACTACGCAATCTGCAAAGTAGCGTAGCTGTTTTTCTTCTTCGCGCGCTCAATATGCATTCTCGCGTGTGCAGTAACGACTTACCGTGATTCTGCGTTCACCGACTCTATTTTCTATCCTTTCACGTGCACCACGAGATTTGGAATCCGGCTGCACGATCCTGCGAGTGTGCGGACACGCGATCTGACTTCTGGCAGCAGTGTTGGTAAGATCGTGATCCCGAACACGCAGAAACTACAATCTGGCAAAGAATATCTCTCGAGCATCATAAAACCTTCTCGAAAATGATCATTTTGCTAAAAAAAATCTCCTCAGATTGTGATTTGGCTGTAGTTTTTTGTGCAAGGAGTCCTTTTTCTCTTTTTAACATTTTATTTCAAGAGGAAGGAAGTGCCTCTGAGTCTCCAACTTCCTTTTCCTGTACAGCAGGCTCCTCCCAGTGCTTTGTCCATGTGCTGTTCACTTTCATTTGGATTTGGAGCTGGAAGGATCACTTTTTGTGTCTGTCTGCTGTATCATATAATTGGATTGCATTTGAGGACTTTTGGATTTGAGATTTTACAAGTAAGTTGATGTACTTGTTTGTTTGATTGGGGCCTGTTTGCACCTACATTTTTTTGGTATTTTCATAATTTTTAAAATGTATTGTTGTGGGTGGCCTCTAGTTTCAGTAGGGGCCTAGTTGTTTTTCTTTGAAATTTCAGCCAGTAGGCCAAGAGGTACCCATGGGTGCATGTTTCTGTGGTGTCTGTTGAATTTAAACATCATGTAGGGCATGGATGGCATTGGATTGAATTGCTAAATGTGGTTGGGGTGTATTTCACTTTTTGGGTGTGTGTGTTAATAAATAAATACCTTTGTTGGATGTGTGTGTGTGCTTACTGTGTAACTTTCCAACCTTTCGTAGCCCTGTTGATTTTCGTTTTTGCATTTTTGTATTAAAGCTGTGTTGTTTAGCAGGCCTCCTTTGTCTTGTCTGCTTGAGTTCATTGTTTTCCATGGCCTGTTGTGACTGTGAGTTACCATGTAGCTTGGGGCCATTTCGTGGTGGTAGTTTAGTAGTGTGCTGCTTTTTCCAAATAGGCCTGCCTGTCATTTCTTTGTTCCCCTTGGCTTATGCTTGTTGTTGTTGTGGCCTGGCCATGTGGGTGGCGGCCATTTTGTGGCCTAGTCTGCCAGTAGGCCCAGAGGTACTCATCAATCATCATGGATGCATGAAACAACTGTTTTTGTGTTGTCTGTTGAATTTAAACATCATTTAGGGCTTGGATGGCATTGGATTGAATTGCAAAATGTGTTTTTTAGGGGGGGGTTCACTTTTTGGGTGTGTGTTAGGCCTTTTAAGCCAGTAGGCCAAGAGGTACTCATGGGTGCATGAAACAACTGTTTCTGTGGTGTCTGTTTCATTTAGGGCATGGATGGCATTGGATTGAATTGCAAAATGTGTTTTTTTTTCTGGGGTATATTTCACTTTTTGGGTGTGTTAAATAAATGCCTTTTTTGCATGTGTATGTGTTGTTGTTGTGTAACTTTCCAACCTGTTTTTAGCCATGTGGATTTTCGTTTTTGCATTAAAGCTGTGTTGTTTATCAGGCCATATAGGCCTGCTTGAGTTCATTGTTTGCCGTGTCTTGTGCCTGTGAGTGACCATGTGGCTGGTGGCCATTTTGTGCTGGTAGTTAGTAGTGTGCTGTTTTTGCCACATAGGCCTGCGTGTCTTTCCATTGTTCCTCTTGTCTTACTGCTTACAAATCCATCCCCATTACAAGCTGCAGCTCCTTGATGCTGCATCCATCCCACGTGATGCACAAATTTAGGCAAAACAGGCTTCACTACATTTTTGTTTTTGTTCTTTGCTATTCTTATTCTTCCTGAGTGTACACAGTACACCAGGAAAGCCCTGGCCTTGTTGTCAAAGTCTCATAAACGGCTACACTGTTGTTGTTCACTGAGTTACTAACATTTAATAATTGTGGCCACCACACACTAAGAAGTTATATATCATATTAGTTTGATTGTACTATCTTTTGACTGATGTTCTTCTGGCTTTTTTGCTTTTAGGTGCACAAAATCCTGAGGAGGAGGTGTGTCATCATTGCCCATTGTGTTGCCAGACAGACGTCCT
Source organism: Triturus cristatus (assembly GCF_964204655.1). Taxonomy (NCBI): domain Eukaryota; kingdom Metazoa; phylum Chordata; class Amphibia; order Caudata; family Salamandridae; genus Triturus; species Triturus cristatus. The sequence continues at coordinate 22,756,499 of NC_140584.1, forward strand.
GCTGCTGTACATGGCGTGACGTGTGAGTGACCTGACCAGACATTTCTGCAACTTGTGCAACTGAGTGCTGCTGACATCTGAAGAAGATGGCCTCAAAGAAAGCAGGTACCAGGTCCTCCAGTACCAAGAAAGTTGCTATTGAGAAGAATGAAACAGAAGAAGGAAGTGACACTTAAGTCTGGTGTGCCGCCCAAAACCTTTTTTGGGAAACCAAAAATGATGCCTGCAGCAGCGGCGCCCGGTGGGGGCAAGCTGTGGGCAGCACCTCCGCTTCAGTGGGCCCAGCCCACCAACCCAGGCCCAAGCACATGTGTGGAAGAGGTAGCCAGCCTAATGGTGGAAACCAGTGATGCTGAGCCTGAGCTAAACTTATCGCTATCTCAAAGTAGTACCCAATAAACGCAGGAGGAAACACAGTAGATAAGTGGTCAACAACAACAGCCGCAACCAACGCCCGCAATAGTAGTTGTTGTTCCTCCTGAAGTAGGGGCAGTTCAGGAAATTGAGCCTCATGCAGAGGAAGAAAAGGAGGAAGCCACTCATTCAGAAGATCCATTGTCTTCCAAATCCCCAGCAAGGAAAAGGAGGGTTAGTCCATCAAGTTCTTCGCCAAGCCCCCCTTCTGATGATCTAGATGCCAATTGGAAGCCACAAACTGAGCCTGAGAGGGAGACACGTCCCAAGACCAGGCTAGGGAAAAGGGAGGTTCCAGAAAGCCTTACACTTATGGAGGTTGATGTAGAACAGCAGGATGCTGATGATGAGCCAGTCATCACGAACATCACTCCCGGCCCGGGGAGATGGAGACGGAGACCAACATTATTACCCTATCCAAAATCGCTGCGAGGGATGTAGCACACATTCCTTCAACACAGGTAACACCAACACGACCTACAGCTTCCATATTTGCATTAGCAAAGGCCCGGCAGCGACCTACATCCAGCACAACCACCACCTCAGTAGAAGTAGGTAGTGGTACAGCACAGAGTCAAATTCAACGCACACCCTCCAGTTCATCCGGCATTGGAAGTGGCACCTCCAGCAGGAGGCAAAAGTTAAGCTCCCCAGTTTGGGACTTCTTTGTGGTTAGAGAAAAGGAGGAGAACATTGCTATATGCTCCATTTGTAATACCTCTGTTAGTCGGGGTAAGCTTGGTACAAACTATGGTACCGGAGGCCAAATAACCCATCTGAAAAAACACCACTTGATCAACTGGGATGACCACCTTCGCGGCATAAAAACTACAACCATTGGTGTTGGTGGGGATAAATAAGTAGAAGAAGAAGATCCGATCACGGTGGGAGAGGAAGGACAGGGAGACATTCTCTCTGGTAGTGGTACACGAAGTAGCCCTGTTCCCAGCAGTGCAGTATTATCATCGCCCACATCTTCAGCAACATCTCAGTGGCACAAGAGTAAGAGTCAGCCTGAGATAGCAAGGAGTACCACAATGAAAAAAAGTGCGTTGTGGAGCCTAAGAGAAAGGAAAGCCATGCAGCCTACCATTATGAGCATGTTTAGGGAAGAGGGGCAGTCAGAACATAACCATCCAATAGCACGTTTGTACAATGTGAAGCTGGCTAAAATGTTAGCACTGGACCTTCTCCCTTTTTCTTTTGTTAAAGGAGTGGGTTTTCTGAAATTTGTGACAGCCATCTGCCCAAAATGGCAGGTTCCCAGCCGCTACTATTTTGCCGGAGTTGCTGTTCCAGCACTACATCACGACGTGCTGGAATTGCTTGGAAAAGCCTTGAAGCAGAGTGCTGTTCAGAGTATCCACCTGACAACAGACATGTGGACCAGTTGCCAAGCCACTGATTACATGTGCATCACTGCTCGCTGGATCTCTTTTGTGGGGGTTAGAGAACAGATATCTGCTGGTGTTGACGCTGCTGAGATTTTTCATGCCACTCGCAAACATGCAACTGTAGCCATGTTTGCCATGGAGAAATCTCATACTTCTGCAAACATTTTGGATGAGCTTAACAGCAAGGTCTTTGAGTGGCTGCGCCCAAGAGGGCTTAACATTGGTTTTGTTGCCACGGACAATGGCAGTAATGTAGTTAGGGCCATGAAAGGTGGTGGCTATGTCAGGGTCCCGTGTTTGGCACACTGCATTAACATTGTTGTTCAAGACTTTCTGAAAAATGAATTTAAAGTCAGCAACTTACTGGCCACCTGCAGAAGAATATGCACACATTTCAGCCATTATTTTAAAGCCCGGAAGCAGTTAAGGGTCATTCAACGTGAGCATAAAATGCCAGTCAAAGCACTCATTCAGGAGGTGCCAACACGTTGGAACTCAACTTAATACATGCTTGATCGTCTGTTTGAGCAGTACATACCACTCAATGCTTATGTTATGCAAAGATTAGGGGATCCTACTATGAGAGACATGACCGTTGAAGTGGACCAATGGGACCTCGTTAAATGCCTGACAGAGATGCTACTTCCTTTTGAGGTCTTCACACGTGAAGTCAGCAGAGAGGCCTTTACTATGGGCCAAGTTATCCCATTGTTGCACATGCTAGAGCAACAGCTGAAGGAGGTGTCTGAAACGTACGCAGGTGTGGATGACAAACAAGACGCACATTATTTGGTGGACTCCTTAGCCATTCGCTTATCTGAAAATACAAGGATTCAAAATAACATTGTGTCACATCCACATTACATTACTGCCACAATATTGGATCCACGGTACAAAGTATTTCTGAACACTAAGGCAGTAATTCCTGTTTCAGAAGTGGATGTTGCCAAGTACAAAACTTTGATAGCTGAGCAAGCCATTGACTTTGAAAACAAACTGCTGGTAATTAGAGGCCCCCTGCCCCACGCCAGAACAAGTACTACAGGGCAGATTCCAGAGTCAAGTTCTACTTCAGAGCCTGAGTGCAGTGCATTTGCCTCCCAGCAGTCACCGACACCAACAATACCAATAACATCAACAACAGCAAGAACAGGATCATCCACACTACAATCGGCAACTGATTGGTTTCTACGGCAGGGGTATGGTATGTCCAGTGCTGATGCAAAGGCAAAAGAGGCCAAGCATATCGGAGCACCCCTGAGCATTGAGCGGACGGTCCAGGCTTATCTGGATGACCCAACAGAGGTCTTCATGGATCGAAACCCATTGGTGTATTGGTAGGGGAAAAGAAGCCAATGGACAGTGCTCAGCAGGCTGACGATAAAGTATCTGGCTTCTACTGTCGCAAGTGTCTCTTCTGAGTGTGTTTTCAGTGCTGCTGGTGCCATTGTAACTTTGAAAAGGACCAGTCTCTCGCCCAAAAGCGTGGAAGGGTTAACCATCGATGAAAATGAATCAGCACTTTATACCACCGGAGTTTAAAATATGTGAATCACAGCAGGAAGAGGAGAGCGACTTTGATGACTTAAGTAGTGAGTTACAAGACCTACTTCTATCCGAACCACCAGAGTTTGAGGACGAGCTCCTCTTCCCTGACAACTAGGCTTTCAAATTTCTACTTTCTACCTTCCTTTATTTGTGTGTGTTTCTGTCTTTTTCTGGTGCAAATCAAATCACAACAAATCCATCACCACCGTCTTCTCTTTTTATTTCCCTATTGGAGTTAAACATCTGTGCATTTAAGTGTCCACTCCTCAGAGTCCTGCTCCATCTTCCTGACTTGCCCTAAATACATTTCCATCAAGCCAGACATTGGATGGAGAATAGTACAAGAAATGTTTCCTCTAGCAGCCCCTCCATAAGAAGTGAAACGTGAATATAGCTATCCTCCGTTTTGTTTCCAAGCCGAAACCCATCACTGTCCAAAGGCTACCGCCTCTGCAGGCATCCACAACTCTTCACTGTCAGAACTTGGGCAGGCATCCAAAAGTAAACTCATCACTGTCAGAAGGCTACAGCCTCAGCAGGCATCCAAAGCTCATCACTGTCAGGACAGAAGGTACTTGGCAGAGAAAGACAAGACTCTTTGAAGAAACTTGCTGACATTTCTGCAAACTCAATTGACCAATGACCGCTACCCAGGCCGCGGCCTATCACAGCGCTGACTATGCGAACCAACTTCAACGACAACAAAGTGACACAGATGAATAAGAAGAAAACCGAAACAGCGACTAACAACACTCAAAATAAATGTGGAGTAATAATGAGGCCGCTGCCTCGTTAAAAAAAAAACACACACCTGTCAGAACTAGGCATCTGATCTGACAGCCAAAGAGAAGAGCAAGACAGGTAATGATGGAATGCATTGGATGCTTGCTAACACTGAACGATTGCTGTTGTTTGTTGTGTTGATGTTGTGCATGAAGTCAAACTACTAGTTAATCTACAAAGTAAAAGTGACTCAAGTGACAGTCAATGTGTTCCTTCTTGTTGTTTAATAACCAAATTGTACTCCTACTACTGCAGGTGCAGGCCAAATCCGTTGCAATTTTTTAATATGGAATATGGATTTAATCGAAGTCACTACAAACTGAGTTGGAGTTAGACAACACGTACCACACCATGATGATGACCATACTAACTTTGCACGCAGTCAGTCAGTTGTATCGGAGATGATTGATGGAATAACTGCATTTCATGAAATGACATAAAAGGTAAACACAAAAATTCAACAAGAACCACAGCAGACCTAGGCTACATGTCCATGTAGTGGTGGAGTAGAGTATAGTGGTATGACTGACAGCGGCGCATTGATTTAGTCACTTAATTTTGAAAATGCTAGGTTGCTGTATATGCCTTTTGTCTGGCTCCGTCAAAATTTAAGGTAAATGGAGGTTGGGTCACGGCCCGGTGCCGTGGGCCTGTTGTGTCCTGACTCTTGTCCTGTTATTGTTGTAGCTTACTGCTGTAAACAGAGTAGACACGATGCATCCAAGCCACCTCAGTCTGAAAGTGTTCTCTCTTCTCTTCTTGAACTCCACCGTAATTGATGCTTTTTTTTATTAATTGATTTTTCAATACCCCTTTTGTTTTTCCATCTACACTTACAGGCCAGCCTTTACCCTGTGCTATACTGGGAGAAACATCTCAAACTTACCTTACCAATTCGCATCAGGCAGGCAGTGGCACCCAAGATTGATGTGCGGAGCGTCCATGGAAGGGAGGACCAAGAGGAATGACGAGATGCAACTCCACAATTGGACCAGGATAATACAGTAACTTTAGTATCATTCATCATTCGTCTTTTAATTAATTTGATTCCTTTTATCTCTTCAATCATTTCGACTTTGTGTTGTGTTGTTGTTTGTTTGCTAATTGATCCCTACAACTATTTTTTAATTTTCTTTGCTAGCTTTAAAAGTAAGCCCGGTACAACATGTAATTTGGGTCTCTCTGAGGGCATACAGGCAAGTCAAATTGCATATTATTAGACTGCTGCCCTGTACTGTCTAATTGTGTGGTAGTAGTTACTAAGTACTACTCATTAACCATCAAGTTATCTTCATCATCATGCCTGCATTTCCTTTTTCTCCCTTTATAGATTTATTGGATAAGATCATGGTTGTCTGCCAAGATTGTGTTTTGATTTTGTTGTGTCCATGCGTACTGTTTTTCTTTGTCAAACCTTTCCCCAAACCCCCATTCCCATCCATTCATCAAACCCTAACCCTCTTTTCCCGGTCTGTGTGATTTATATTGAGGTGTGATGTGACTACATTAAATGTACACCAACAATTGATCACACGCTTGCTGGGGCAGGTGTGGTGAAAGCAACACTAATTCAATTTCAAGGCAGGGTGAGGATCTTCTGCTTGTCCACCCATGCTCAGTCTATGTGCAAGCCAATTTTTTTTCCAAAGGGACCCACCTAATATATCATAATTAATTGCCGGCATTGATTGGATTCATCATCAACATCCTACCACACAGCAGCAAAGGTTACGAATTACGATTGTGTTAAGTGACTCACTTGACACAACTACAGTTTGTAACTTCTTGTACTAGGCTGTCCCCGCCACCATTATGTTTTATTTTACTTTAGCAGTTGCAATATTGTTTGTTTGGCAGTCTTCTTCTGTACTGTACTTTACTTCATTCTACTACTCCTCCCACAGTCTCTCTCAGGCAAGTGACTGTCTCTTTTTTGTTTGCAAATGCTACTGCCAGTGTCTACTACTACCACCACCACAACCATGGCATCTTCTCCATTCTCTTGGGAAACCATGCAGCCATCGCTGTGCCGAACGTAATCATCATCAATCATAGGTAAGATTAGTTTGGTGGGAGGTATAATGGACTAGGATGAGAGACTGACAGTACTAGTAGGACAAATAACTCAGTGAGGCGTACCGCATCTATCTGTTTGTGTGTTACAAAATCGGCAGATATTTTAAATCAAACACTGGCTGCGGCCCTCCAGCTGCAAGGAAACCAAGTGACGCAAATTAGTAAAACAGTAACCTCCCACAAAACATTAACATCATATGTTTAGGTATAAATGTAATGTATTACCCCAACAAAAATTAACTATCCCACTGTGACCTGACCTACCCCTCTCCCTAACCCCAACCAATGTCCAAAACGAGAAAGTCCAAACAATGTCCATAAACCCCAACGCCCAATTCCCACCCACCAACAAAAGGAATAAAAAAGGGTCAATCCAATGTGGGCCTAAATTTGGCGGGCTTTGAAGCCTATCCACGAGACTCTTGACCCGCTCCTCTAGGTGCTCTTCTAGGCGTGCCATCCGGAGAAGCACCTGGCGGTGAAATGCCCTGCAGATGCATCCAGGGTGGGGGACAGCAGTGCTAGATGTTGAAGAAGTGCAGCGGCGGGCGGCTGCTTGACCGCGGTGCCGTACCACTGGAGGCGGGGCCTGGCTGGGGCCCGGGGCCCTGGAGGAGGCTGCAGCTGCAGCCGCCTCCTCCGCCTGAGCCACCAGCTACCGGTACTCTTCGCAGATGGCCTCCAGTTTACGGTGCCGGGCCCTGGCTGCCAACTCCTTCCGTGTTGGTCTTTCTTGGGAAGGAGGATCTATATCAAGAAAGAAAAAGAATATTGTAACCAATACTCTTAGCAAAACAGTAACACAAAATTAATTCAAAACATAGTGGCACAGTAGCACTAGCAAGCACAGTACATAACATTTGTGGTAAGTATCTATCCTCCCACTTCCTCGGCCTCTAACATTTGTGGGAGTTTCAGGCATTATACTAGCACTATGGACTCCAGTACACAGTACACCAGTCTTCTTATCTCCAGTTTAGCGAAATTACATAACCTTGTTGTAGCCGGCATGCCAGCTCAGTCAGCTAAGCTTGCACCCAAGACAAACATACGAGTCATGACGCAGACTCACGTTAGTTTTATTTACTACTACTGTCTGCAGGTGGGAAATCTCGTATTTTTCTATTACGGGTGGCACTGGCCATACTCTCTCTGTTACATGAGGGCAATTGCTCAGTTTTACTTTCACCCTGCCCTGGCTACTACAAAAAGGCAGATTATATATCTGATCCAATGATCATTGCTTATATATGGGACGACGACATAAGGTCAGTAGCGGTCGGTGGTGGGAGTGCTGCCGGGCGGTGACGTGGGTGGGGGGGGCAAGGTGGGGTAGTAAACTATGGATTACGGCTGATTACAGGTAAGTAAACATATAAATAAATAAAATTCATTTTGTTGCACACACTGCATCGCATTTGGCGGTGAAGTGCGCACAATGAAATTTGTTTTATTTATTTTTATGTTTACTTACCTGTATTTGGCCGTAATCCATAGTTTACTACCCCCCACCCTGCCCCTCCCCCTATCACCACCCGGTAGCACTCCCACCACCAACCGCTACTGCATAAGGTACTTTGTTTTGATTGATTGTGTACCAACAGTGGGCCACCCTTTACAGGCTAGCTGACACAGTAGAAAATAAATTAACATAGGTTGGGAGTGGTCCTCGGAGTCGGAGGAATGCGCTTGATAACTATACACAATATATATATATATATGATGTGCTTGCAAACTATTGTGAGTCAACTGTATTCTGAAAATACAAGTTATGATATTCCCCTCGGCTTTGCTACTCTGGCGCGGTTTCTTTTACATTCTCCGCAAACTAAGACTCTGCATCCAATGACAGTCTCCACCTATGCTGTCTATGATGAATACATCCAGGCATCCATCCATTCAAAGTAAATGTCTATCATTCTTCTTAATCTCTCAACAAACTTTAGTTTGTTTCACCAACAACCACCCATGTGTCCACTCCTTCCTTGCTTACCTTGGCTTTGAGTTTGACCCAAACACCGCTGATGATTCTTGCTATCCAGTATCCACCCATACTGTGTCGCCCACCCAGGCAGGCATCTTCTTTCACCTTCCACCCATCCTTCAGCAACCCATGCATCTGATTCCTATCAGCCACCTATGCATGCTGCTTCCAACGTATCCTTCTCTGCCAGTCGTATTACATCTCGCCCGTCCTTCCTCCTTCCACCCTTCTTTCTCTTTTTGTTCAACACATCCATCAAGGTCATCTGATCCGACTTTTAGTCTTCTCCATAAAACTTTCACAGCTGAGTTGGAGTCAGATAGAAGAGGCCATTGGTTACTCAACTCAACTATTGCTAATGCCATTGCTAAGTAAAGGGTGTCTTCTTCAACCGTTGTCTAATGTTCACTACAACTTCTTACTTACTAAGTCTCAACAGTACAGTGAGTGTACAGTACACCCTTCCCGCTAGTGTAATGTCAATAAGTAAGGGATATAACTTACCACCGCCCGCGGCTGCTACTGGCTCACCCCCCTGTAGTAGCTCCTACAGGTGCCGCTGCCGCATCTCCTGCCCCCTCCGGAATGGCCGAATCGTCATCGCTGCTGGCCCCGCCCACACTGGTGTTCGGTAGTAAACCTAGAAAAAACATTACACATTTTTAGATGCCTGTACACCTCCCCCTATTTATTTGTTTTCACAAGCAAGAATGAAAAAAAAGTTAATACATACATATACAAGATACAACACTAGTCCAAATCGGGTACTAGAGTAGAGTCAGTAGAGACTAGTAGTGTTATGGTCCCTAGGGTCATTATAGTCTATTCTACTCTTTGCAAAGTTAGCCTGAGACATGCAACAATTTTAGCTTCATGTCTTTTGCGCATGTTACCTCGCAGCTTGTTGTGCAGTAGACGCCTTTGAGCCCACATGAGCTCATACAGCTACTGTCTGAGCGTTGCGTTGCAAGAGGTCGAAAAACAATCCACTTTGTTATGGAGTTCGGTTAGTCCGTATTGCTTAGCCATAACATGTACATGTTACACTTTTTGGCATGACTGAGAAATGCTTGCATTATACTATCTAACGCGCACCATTTTTCTCATAACAGGCGGAAGATTCCCTTCTACGAACTAGAGATTTGCAGAGCTTATGATGCATGTAACCAGTACTTCTCCGTTCTACGGTGAGGGGTCTCCCAGAATTCGCACAGATTTTTTGTCTTCTAGTTCTATCATGCACTTGTAACAATGTTTATTGTTTTAATCTTATGCATTTTGCTGTTGGAGCTGGCTGTAGTACACTGAATTTTATAGAACAAAGTACAGAGCTTGTTAGTTGAAAATAAACCTTTTGAACTTACACATAGACTTTGTGGTATTTGGTGCGGTGGTGGACTAACACGAGTGAGTGAGCAATAGGGTGTTATGTTCGGGGTTGTGTAATCATTGGGTATCTTCGGGTGGGGGTTCGGGGACCTAATGAGACACTATAGCTAGTCGGTCAGGGGATTGTGGGTTCTGACTGAGGTGTGAGGAAGGTCCAACCTCCCATCACCAACATCCTATTTTCTTGTGTATAGTTCTGTATGTGGCTGTGCAGAATTCCCACAACAGTAGTAGTACGTACTATATCCTATCAAAAATAGTTGTAGTTATCTGGTTGGGCATTTTGTTGGTGGGAATGTCAAAGCCTCAAGATTAAGAAGACTAAAAGAGGACAACCCAAAGGACTGGACTCAGTGGCTAGAGCTATTGGTCCATCTGAGTTTTATTCAAAACCTTAAATAAAGAGTGGCCAACTGGGCACGCTTAGCTACAGACAGACTAATAGTAGTAGTACAGAGAGTCATAGCAGAGGGAGTTAGAACTTAGAGAGGCAGGGATAACCAGAATTTAGAAACAGATAGTCAAGAAGATCAAAGAAGCTTTTGTAAAAAATAGAATTAGGAAGTGGAACCAGAATTAATAGTTCGGAAAAAATAAGGTGCAGTAAAAGTTAGGGAAATATAATTGTTAATATTAACCACTGGAGGACTTACTGGGGCCAGCAGCAGGGCCCTCGGTAGAGGAGCAGTCCTCTGGTTGTCCCGCCGACTTGGACCCCGTCTTCTGGCCCCTGGGTGCTGCTCATGTAAGATATAATAAAGAAAGAAACAAACATTAATGATTGCTGTGATTGTGAAACAAATAAATTATTTTAAAAAAAGCTCAAAAAACTTTTTAGGAAACAACAAATGCAATAAAATTGACCTATCTAATGAGATCGACTACTTACTTGCTGGATTCACGGACAATCTACTTATTTATGAACACTAATCCAGTGTTCCATTCTGATTCTAAAATACTAACTAAGCCTAAGCACCATCTGACCTAGCCCACCTATTCCAGACGGGCCAATTGTTCACCAAGTCTGCATTTTCATTGTTTTTAGCCCTCAAAAATGCATACCTGAGATGGAGGACACATGCACATGCATAAATGTATGCATACACCAAATTATTGGTTGGTTGCGTCTGATGTTCTGCTACTGACTGACACTGCTAAGCCTACCACTCACTAAACAAACTACAAAAGGTTCTACTAAGGACTGGGGTAAGCAGCACTCAGTGACAGAGGATGCGTCACGCAGACCGCAAAAAAATTATCAACTAATACTAACTAAATCAATCTAGTATCAAATCAATCCATCCACCACTATTTGACAGGAGGACAAAGAAAGGACTAGAGAGTCTCTCTAGCAATAGCATTACCTAACTTAAGTTATCTAAAGTAAACTCTTAAATAACAATCAGCCCAAACGAGCGCAAAGTTGCAAACAAGTAAGAGTAGCACCGAGCACCTGTGTCCTACAATCACAGAAGATTTTGAAACGTTATTTACCTGCAATGTAAGCAGCAGTATTCTTGTTATTTGTAAAAAAATTATACACAATACTTATACTACTATATATTAGCTACTCACCAAGCCCCACGACCTCGACACCTAGCAGGTCCAACAGGTTCTGCTCCCAGTCCAGGATGTCTGACCACCGGTGGGCCAGCCGGTTATGGGTGCGCCGGACCCCTGAGCAGCAAAACACTGCCCGGCACACCTTCGCCCACCGGCGGTGACTCTCCTGGGTCGGGTACCCGAAGCCTGGCCTGTCGCCTTCTGCCAAGGTCAAGGGGAGGTGGCGTTGCACAAAAAAAACAAGGGCGGCAAACTCTGCCTCGCAAAAAAGCTGCCGGGCCTGCACCCCTGCAGGGCGCAGTCTGCCGCAAGGGAGGCGGCTTACCCTTCGCCATGGTTCTGGGGTGTTAGGGAAGGCGGAAAAGAAAAGTTAGAAAGAAAAAATAAAGTTAGGGGAAAAAGTAGGAGGTTAAAGAAGGAAGTAAAATAAAACAGTAGAAAAGTAAAAAAACACAGTAAAAGTAGAAATAAAATGCATGGGCAAGTTCGTGAGGTACTATCCCCCGAGCACGCAAACAGCGTTGTGAACACGCACAACGCGTTCCCGAACAAGAAAAACGCATTGCGAACGGACGCGACAAGCAACTACGCACGCTCGCGTAGCTCGTGTAGCGTGGTAACAGCTTCACGTAGCGAACTACACCCAGGGTTAATATTGAGCCACCTGGCTCACCGCCAGGACAGTGACGCACTCAGACATCACCATGGCTGGGCTTAGCCAAGGTGAAATAATAAATGGGGATGTGCTGCACTGGGCCAGTCCTGAAGTATAAATCTTGTGTGAGGTGTTTGGTTATTGCAGCAAGCTGGCAGTATGACAATCTGGGCCTGGGGCATAGGTGTGTCTCCCTGGCCCCCGCAGTATAGCTGTCATAAGCCTTCTGCTCCAACATTCAATTTTTGTCTTTATATTTCTCCATTTTTAATTTAGAACTTTCTTCTTTAGTGGGTGGAATGTTCTAATACCCTTATTGCCCTTCTGTCTAAAGGTATAACTGTTATTAAAGGCCCTCTCACTCAATATAGCTTTCAGGAAGAGACTCCAAACATTGCTCTTTCCCTAAAACTCCCACCTTCACACAGCCTGATCTAGTCCACTGTTGTTATGTTTTCTCCTAGCGCTGGGAAGCCTAAGGGCAGCTACGCGTTTTACAAATCCATAATCATTATAGGACCTTGCCTGTGATTCTGGCCTATAACCCGGGTTCAAGGCCTTTAAAACCAGTATAGCCCTTGGCTGTGGGCTAAAGGGTATATTAAGTGATTGAAGGTATGACTAACAGGCTTGCATTACTTTTAGTCAGTCTCAAATTTACCGGAAGAGAATCTGACCATCACAAAAGAGCTAACCTCTCTAAATAGATTAGCCTCCAAATTGTAGAGCTTAGCCTCTTCAAAGCACGGAGAAGAAAAGAAACTCAGGAAGAACCACTTTTTGCTCAAAATAAAACAGAGAACCATCCTTAGGAATAAAAGAAGTGCCCAATCTTAGGACTACCATACCCAGAAACTGAAGCGAACAGCAGTGAACACCATCCAGACCACCACTACTACCTCATCACCGCTCACCTCCCTGATCACCTCAGCCATCATATGTCTTCCATCCACTCCAGAGCACCCACCAACCCTTGTCCCCACCACCTCCACAACCAAGCATCACACCCAATCAGCACGCAACTCATCAGCATCCTCAACACCTTCATCTCCACAACAACCTACCCAGACAGTTGGAAACACGCAGACATCAGACCCACCTAAAGAAAGCCTTCACTGACCCGAGTGACCCCAAAAATTACCTTCCGATCTCCGTTCTCCCTTACCCACCAACGTACTTGAGAAAGCCATTAACCAGCAGCTCACCAGATTCCTGGATCAAAACCACCTACTGGATGCCTCTCAATCAGAATTCCATGCCAACCATAGCATTGAGACCATGCTGATTGCCACCACAGACGACATCAGAACACTCCTCGACTGTGGATAAACTGTGGCCCTGATCTTCCTCGACCTCTCCACAGCATTCGACACAGTCTCCCACAAAACCCTCATCAACAGAATACACAGCATAGGCATACAGCAAGACGCCCTCAAGTGGATCACCTCCTTCCTGACAGGAGGCACAAGGAGCATCTGACTGCCTCACTTCACCTCCACACCCAAAGGCATCATATGTGGCATACCACAAGGATCATCCCTCAGCGAGACCCTGTTCAACATCTACATGACCCCCTCACAAACATCACCAGATCCCACAGACTCAACATAATCTCCTACACAGATGACACTCAACGGATCCTTTTGCTCACCAAGGACCACATCCAGCACCAAAACCAACTTCTGCAACACCATGACCAACATAGCTAAATGGATGAGAGACAGCTGCCTCCAACTCAACTCCAACAAAACTTAAGTACTGATCTTCAGGAAGAACACCTCTGCATGGGACTACTGCTTATGTCCTGCAGAACTCGGACCCACACGACTGACCATGCACACATTCTCTGCATCATCCTCGACAGCCAAATGACCATGAAAAGACAAGTTAACGCAGTTGCCTCCTCCTGCTTTAACATACTTTGCATGCTCCACAGAATCTTCAGGTGAATCCCAACCAACAGCAGGAAGACAGTCACTCAAGCCCTTATCACTAGCCACCTCGACTACGGCAATGCCATCTATGCCGGCATCTCCACCCAGTTCCTTAGAAGACTCCAGACCTTAGAGAATACTGCAGCCAGACTCACCCTGATCTCCCTAAATTAACCCACATTGCCCCCCACTTGAGAGACCTCCACTGGCTTGCCATCCGGAAAAGATGTGAGTTAATGTTCCTCACACAAACCTGCAAAGCCTCACAGGACCTAGGACCTGCCTATCTCAACCATCGACTGAATTTCCAACAACCTGCTAGACACCTGCACTCCTCTTCATTTGCCCTCACACACACCCCCCACATCCATTGCGGCTGTGGCCACTTCTTCTCCTACATTGCTGCCAAGAATTAAACGACCTTCCCTTCCAGCTCCGTACAGCCCCCTCACTGGCAGACTTCAGAAAGAGACTCAAGACCTGGCTTTTCAATGGTGACACAGCACCCAGATACCCATATGGGTGACAGTGCTGTTCTAAAAACATGATGATTGATTGATTGATTTATTAATCTAGAGAAAAAGATGCATAAAAGAAAGAGAGCCCTCATCTCCTAGTATTTGAACTGACTTAATCATCACAATTTTTTTTTTTAAGTTGGGATCTTAAATACACTGACTCTAAGGGTTCAAAGGAGAACACTTCAGTTGGAAACACCTAGAAGAATAATGCTATGCCTTTGCCGTAGTTTATAACTCGTCCTTGATCATCAGAGCCACCTTTAACTACTCTTCTTTTTTAGACAACAACAAACTACATTACTGCCTTTCCCTCCTTCAATGCTCAAATTAAAAATTTCAAAATCAGAGGGCACAGTGGAAAGGAAAGAAAAGATTTTTAGGCCAAGGGTAAGAAAGAGCATCAATCCCTTAGGATTGATCCTGCCACCTCAAGAAATAATTTGGCAGAATGGCATTTCTTTGACTGGCAGTTTGGTCCAATACAATTTTCCCCCAATTCTGGCACAGAATTCAAAACTAGAGAATTGGACAAAAGTCCTGAGATGATGGACATTTCCTAGTGAGATTGCCCACAACTGCTTTCTGAATCCCCAGAATGTGAATAGATAAAAGGGTTAAAAACCTTCCTCTGACCATCAAAACATTGAAATTGTGATTTTAAACATGCAGAAAATGAAACGCCCATTTCAGTTCATACAAGATTTTGCAATTATATTTTCTATTTAAATTAGATCTTCTTTCCCCACCAGAAGAGGGGTGAACAATAACAAGCTAGCAAATTGCGTCCAACTCTTTCCTGTTGGAGAAATGCTTTCCTTATTGATGGCACCATCTTCCCTGCAATGTCTGATCCCCCATCTGACCCCATTCTGAGCTCAGGTAAATAAAATCAATTGTTGTCACTGTCCACGTTGATGGAGTGAAATGAACACTTTTCTGTAGATTTTGAATAGCCACTCCTCTCTGAGATCTGTCTATAGTAGCTATCACTCCAATCTCATTGGAACTGTAACATTTCTCCAGTGATTCAGAGGAGGGGGCACAGCTAGGAAATGCTGCTTCAGATACTATTTCATGTACCCTGTCTGAATGACAGACACAAACAGGATTGCAGAGGGTATGCAGCCCTTTTGTATAGCTTATGTAATTAGGGCAGGCTAAGTAGTGAGGTTTTAGGATTGGATTTGGAAGCTGAGAAAGCCTTTGTACACAACACAGATACACCTCATGAGTAATGAAGGGAATGAGAATTTGGGGTAAGAGGTAATCTGGTAAAATCTCTCCCACACTGGCCTAAGCAGACAAGATAACATAATTTTAACACGCAATACACCATGAAGCATATCTATAAGAAGGCCCTCCTCTCAATTTATTTACTGCTTTTTTGCCCTTGGCCAGTTAAATACAAGTAGGTTTTCTAATGTTTGTGTTTCCTGTTTCTGCAGAAACATTGGGATTTCACTTTAATGAAAATACCCACCATCCCTATACTGTGGGGCTTTGGGGGAGAGCAAGGTAACGTGATTTGATGGTTCTTGGCCTTGAGTGCTCTGTCTCATTAGTCGCTTTATGTTGGGAGACCTTTGGGGGGCGTGGCTTAACGGATTAACGTGAATCTGGACCCTGGGGATAAGAATCCTGCTGTATCACTGGCTAAAGTGCTGCATCGAGCTTCTAGGCAGTGCACTGTCGCTGCTGCACGGCCGGATGAAAAATCCGCACAACAAATTAGCTGAAAACTGCCATTGACTAGGTGTATTGCTGAGGCGGGGCCTGCCTGGTGCTGGGGCCTAACTAACGAGGGGCGCTCCGTGCGGGCGCTGTGAAATCCCCTACCGGTGGCTTGTGAGCGGGATGGTGGTCGACCCCATACCCCTGCCGTCGCTTGCCCTGGCCCGAAGTGGCGGCGCTGAGAAGATCAAGCACACTCGTGCCCCGGGCCGGGTGCCTCGAGGACTGTGACGGTGCTGGTGTGGCCGTTCCCCGTTGGGTGCTTGATGCCGCTGGTCTGCTGCTGACCCCCCCATGGATCGCTGTGCCTGGTGCGGTGGCGAGAGCTGGCGCTGTGGAGGTCTCAGCGGGCGTGTTGACTGCGTGCTGGCCTGCGCACCGAGTAAGAGGGGCTGTGTGGCACGCGCCTGAGGATACTCCCGGCCGCTGCCCGGCCCAACTGTGAGTCAGTCCTGGGGGCGCGATAATGCCTTGTGCTCAGTGACTAATGCTCAGAGTGACTGCTGCAAACATGGCCAACGCGAACCGGCAGATACACCAACCCCCGGCCTGAGACTGCCTGGGATTGGCGCTCTGGCCTGGAGTGGGGGCGGGCCTGAGAACTGTAAACAGAGGAGCGCCTTCTGGCGCAGAGTAATACTGTAGTTGCGGGGTATCCCCCTGGTGAGGCACCTCCTAATGGATGCTGCCTGATGTGAGCGTTAGGGGCATTGCAAGCAGGAGGACTCTGGGCATTGTGTGTAGTGCGTATTGCATACCTGCTTCTGCTTCCTCCCCACGCCGGCCCGTCACGTGCAGGCGGTGAGTGGACAGGGGCACCGTGGACCTGGGCTGACAGTGGTGCGGGCGTCGAGGGACAGGACAACTGGTGCATGGGCTGTGTGTGCAGGCTGAACTGCCTCGCTGCACTGCTTCCCCCTTACCTTCCTCTCTGCTTGCCTGCACGCTTGACAGTAGCATAAACAGGGCTGAGAACCAGGAAGGTATACAATCACGGATGGTGAAACTGATGGGCCCCGTCTGACTCCAGGTGGGACAGCGGCGGGAGCGACGGTATTAGGCACACCTGCACACCCACCTGTGTCACTAAGTAGCCGAGACGCGCACAATACCTGGGCCCACCACAGAGGGCGTCTGTGTCAACTGATCCACTGCTCTGCTGGCTCGGACACACACCTTTCGACAACCGACAGCCACGGCCGCTTCACACTTGGCGCAGTGGTTGCTTGCTTCCCCGGCGCGTACCTCCGCGGCCTACTCCAAATAGGAAGGTGAGCGACAGAAGAGATGGGGCGGATCAAGGGGAGAAACTTGGACACAACCACTACTATCAGTCATCCTGTGTAGGATCCAGACAACCCTGCAAGTCCGGAGGTGCTGGTCTCCACTCCCCTCACTGGAGCGGAAGCGCCCCAAAACAAGCTAGACTTGATCCTGCAGGAAGTTAGGGACTCCTGGAAAGCTATTGAGCAGCAGATCGGATCGCTCACAACAGGCTTCACACTGTTTAAGGCGATCATGCCAAACTGGCAGACATGGTGAAATCGCAAGGAAAATCCCTAATCGAGATCGAGCCCCTAGTTAAGGATCATTCAACGCAAATACAACAACTACAACAGCAACTGAACGGCCTGCAGGACAGGATCGAAGATGCAGAGGGCAGGAACCGCAGAAACAACGTGTGTGTTATTGGACTTCCGGAGTGAAGCAAGGGGCCCAGTGCCATCGCCTTCATGGTGCAGTGGTTCCGTGACAATGTGGCCCTAGAGGGTCTATCTTCCTTTTTTTGCATAGAGAGGGCTCACCGTATCCCTACTGGCAAACCAAAAGCTGGAATGCTGCCATGACCCTTAATAGTTAAGATACTAAACTACAGAAGGCTCGGGAGCACACACAGATTCAATTTGAAAATCACAGGATTTCCTTGTACCATGATTGCACGGTAATGGTGCAGCGCCAAAGGTCCTCCTTCCAACCAGTAAAGAAGAAATTACGTGCTCTGAATCTCAAATATGCGCTGCTATTCTCCGCCTGCTTAAAAATTATCCACAAACAAAAAAGGTATTTCTTCGACAGCCCGGAAGATGCTGAGGAATGGATCGAAGTGTTGGACACTGCCTCAAGCTCCGGCTCTTCCTTTCGCAACCTGCCTAACAGTCTTAAATGATCCCAGGGTCGCCGGTCATACCGCACCGCCAAGGGATCTCAAAAACTGTCCACCATTAGCTCCACATACGAACAGGCCCAGGCTAGTATGAAAGAGGCAGTGGCGGTGGCAAGCTCCTTTAGGGATGACAGCCTCCAGATCGCGACTGACTCATCTGGGTACAATACTATACAGTCGGACTCAGAGTACAGTATAAACCTGTTCCACTCAGTTACACCTCAAAATGCGGACAATCTGCTGGGCTGAACCAGGTGTTGTGACTCGCGGTCCACATGAACTGGCCGTGGTTGCAGAGAATGACCATAGAACACTTCTTGCACACAAATTAATCCTTTTTCTTCACGTCTTAGCACGATGTTCACTGATAATATAAGGGCCGGGCATGACCCCCCCTCCCCCCTCCCCCGGAATAGGCAGTGATCAAGATGCCGGTATCCGCATATGCAGATTGTACTATAGGCTAAAGTCCTGGGCGCGACAGCGGCAGATGCCCTATATATGTTTATGCAGGTTGACAATTTTTCTTGCTCCTTCATATAGCAGCACGGATGGTTAACAACATGTATGTAATGTGATATTCCCCGGGTACCGTTGAGCCCCACATGTTAACTATTGGTATATCCACATCATGATGGCCGGTAGCGCTCACCCCCACAAAGTGTACGCACTGTGTATCTGTAGCACCACTTGCAAGGTTCAGTTTTCTGTTTGGCCCAGCATAGTTTCATGGCCGCACCGTGTATTGCACATTCTTTTTTTTTTTTTTGTTTCCCTTTATTTTGATTTTAAATTTACAATGATACAAAACATGACAAGCATGCTATACACAGCACAATAAAATAAAGAAGAGAACAAAAGAGGAGAGAGACTACAAAAACAAATCATCAGCCATCAAACCAATCCTTGAAAGGGGCCCAGATTCTAGCCCCGAACTCCCGCCTTTTTCTCCCCCTTAACAGAAAAACAGAAGACTCCAGATTGTATAATGCTAACATCCTAGCTCTCCAATTAGAAAAAGTTGGAGCTTCCGAGCTAATCCACTGTGATGTAATGCATAGCTGAATCATTGCTATTGCTAGAAAAAGAAAAGCAGCCGTATAACTAGAGCCCCCAATAGACTCATTGCCATCACAACCCATTATCACAAGTTCAGGGGAAATTTTGAACTGAATCTTTAACATCACATTGATAAATTGCTCGATCTCATGCATAAATAACCCCAGCTTAGGACACACATAAAACATATGCACTACATCCGCAGCCTGAAAAGTTGGAGCTTCCGAGCTAATCTACTGTGATATAATGCATAGCCGAATCATTGCCATTGCTAGAAAAAGAAAAGCAGCCGTATAACTAGAGCCCCCAATAGACCCATTGCCATCACAACCCATTATCACAAGTTCAGGGGAAATTTTGAACTGAATCTTTAACATCACATTGATAAATTGCTCGATCTCATGCATAAATAACCCCAGCTTAGGACACACATAAAACATATGCACTACATCCGCAGCCTGAAAAGTTGGAGCTTCCGAGCTAATCTACTGTGATATAATGCATAGCCGAATCATTGCCATTGCTAGAAAA
The DNA here is from genome assembly GCF_964204655.1 of Triturus cristatus. Lineage (NCBI taxonomy): Eukaryota > Metazoa > Chordata > Amphibia > Caudata > Salamandridae > Triturus > Triturus cristatus. The sequence continues at coordinate 22,776,245 of NC_140584.1, forward strand.
AGAAAAGCAGCCGTATAACTAGAGCCCCCAATAGACCCATTGCCATCACAACCCATTATCACAAGTTCAGGGGAAATTTTGAACTAAATCTTTAACATCACATTGATAAATTGCTCGATCTCATGCATAAATAACCCCAGCTTAGGACACACATAAAACATATGCACTGCATCCGCAGCCTGAAATCCACATCTAGCGCATCTATCGCCCTTCTGTCCCCCCCATTTTGCAATCTTAGCAGGTGTATAATATAGGTCGAACATCGCCATATAACATTGGGTCTGTAAACTGCCTGAAACTGAAATCCGACTTGCTAACTGTAGCGTGAACCTAATATCGACCCCTGTCCTACCAAATTTCCCATCCCACTTCAGATCCTGCGAGTCCAAATCGTCCGGTAGACAGGATAAAAGATACTGATAGATCAAGCCTATTCTCACTTTCTTACGAGCCATTTCTATTATGGTTATATTCCCAAATTTACTAATCATCTCATTTCGGGATTTTTCCAGAAAACTTCTAATCTGAAGATATTTAAAGAAATCATGGGTATGTAAATTATACTTTTCCTTAAGAAAAGAAAAAGTAGATATTTCCCCTCCCGAACACAAATCCCCAATAACCTGCAATCCACGTAACTGCCATCTTAGAATGACTTGATCCTGGAAAATTGATGGCAGCGTTCCAGCAGTGGAGAAGGGCATATATGAGTTAATATTTGCGATTGCACACCTGCGGCGAATCTTCCGCCAAATCGTAAATGCCGCGTAGATCACTTTGAATCTTGTCTTTTTAAAATAACTAGGTTCTAGTATCTTTACTAGAATACCTTTAGCGGCGTCCCCCAGACCTATTTCATAAATATTGGGCCTATTTGCTAAACGGACATCTGCCCTACCCCCTACTAGAAGGATTCCAAAATGTTGCAGCATAGCTGACCAGTAATACATTAGCAGATTTGGGACCGCCCATCCCCCTCGGGCTCTTGGGAGGCACATCAATTTAGCTGCTCTCCGTGCTCGACGATACCCCCAGAGAAATCTCGAGCCGGCCCTCTCGGCGCTACTCAAAGACGCTAAAGAAAATTCTAACGGAATAGTTCTGAACAGGTATAATAATTTCGGCAAGACTAACATTTTGAGAATATTGCAGCGACCATATAAGGAGAGATGCAAGTGATCCAATCTTCCAAGCTTCAAATTGATAGATTTGACCACTGGGAGCATATTAATATCAGGGATATCTGATACAGAAGCAGAGATTTTAACCCCCAAATAAGTTGCTACCGTAGTAATAGGGATGTCTGAAGGGCACATAAAAGCTGAATGGAGAATCTGCGTCTTATCGACATTGAGCTTATATCCTGACAATAAACCAAATTGATGTGCCAGATTTATTATAGTTGTAAAAGCCATGGAAGCATCCCTTGTTAAAATGACAATGTTGTCAGCATATGCCAGCGTCTTATAATCTGTACCATTAAAAGTAACCGGCAAAATTGTTGAATCTTCTTGAATTTTCATAAGATATGGGTCGATGTACAAAGCAAAAAGCAACGGCGAGCACGGACAACCTTGCCTTGTACCCCTACCGATATTAAATAAAGAAGTTTCCAGCCCAGAAATATGAATCGATGCATGTGGTGAAATATACAATGCTTGCACCACCTGTATAAATTTGGAGCAAAACTCCTTCCAGCGGAGCACTGCCCAGAGAAACCCCCAGGAGACCCTATCGAACGCCTTCTCGGCATCCAATAGGAACACCCCGAGGGGAGATTCAGTGGCCTGTGCCCAATCTAGCAAAGCGATAACCCGCCTTACATGGTCAGATGTGTCCCTGCCAGGAAAGAAGCCATGTTGAGACGCTAAAGGGGTAATTACCGCAGCGAGCCTTGTCGCTATAATCTTTGAGTAAATTTTACAGTCCGTATTAATTAGTGAAATAGGACGATAAGTTGACGGATTCTGGACCGGTTTATCTTTCTTTTGAAAAAGTACAATAGTACTTGAGCAAAGGTCTTGTAAAATTCTAACGGAATAGCATCTGGTACAGAGGCCTTACCATTAGCCAGCGATTTAATAGCCAATTCAACCTCCTCCCAAGTGATAGGGGCTGAGAGAATTTCATTCTGACCAGTTTTAATTCTAGTGGTATCCATATCTTGTAAAAAACCATCAATCATAGAGTCAATAGGAGCAATGACCTCATCTTCCTTCTATAGCTGAGAATAAAATTTTACAAAAACTTCCTAAACCCCCTCCGGAGTAGCCTGCACTTGACCTTGCTGATCCAGAACACTAACAATTCTATTTGCCACACTTCTTTGCTGTAGCCGTTTGGCAAGAACTCTGCCATAGTTCTCACCAAATTCAAACATCGTCGCATGATATTGAATATATTTTGCGGCAAGGTCCTTACCAAAGTATTCCAGTACCTTTGATTTAACCTTGGCCACCAACTGTTGACTTTGGTCACAATTAAGACCTTCCTTAATGTTCTGTGTCAATGCCATCTCAGCAACCCATAGCTGCTCTAAGCGATCCTTTATCTGAGCCTGAATGATCTTCCAACGGTAAGCCGCAAAGCTCTTAGTCTCTCTCCGGAAAGCGGCTTTAAATGTGTCCCATACTACCCCATCAGCCGCCGAGTCCCGATTAAAACTGAAAAATTCTGCCATCCATTTGACCATATGGTCCCGATAAAGCTGATCCAAAAGTAGTTTTTTTTCGAAGGTCCATGGTCTTGGGACTTTGGTCCCTCTTACCCAAGGGCACTCCATAATCACAGCGTTGTGGTCTGATAAAGTTCTAGGATAAACCTCAACCGATGCCTCCCCTACCAATTGATCTGACAAAGATATAATCTAGCCGCACTATTTTATTATAGAGAGCAGAGTAATATGTAAAACCGTCTTCCATTTTATTATGCCAGTGCCAAGCATCGGCAAGCCCGTGTTCGGAAATTAGCGCCTGGAGGGCACGAAAAACCCTTGGCTTCCTACCCTGATAATTTACATTGCCCGCCAAGTTCCAATTAGCTGGCATATGGATATTCAAATCGCCACAGAAAATCATTGGGTGAGACCAGGATACTAATTCAATGTTTAAACATTTCATGATCGACGGATTGTCTAGATTTGAGCCATAGATAGAACAAATCGTGATAAGATCATTACAAATCGAGATTTCAGCTAATGCCCACCTTCCCGCTCCGTCCACTTTAATCCTTCTACAAACACCTGCCCCGCGCCTTACTAATATAGCCACACCTCTAATCATTGAGGATTGCTTCGTACAGGCTACTAAATTAAAACCTGGAAATTTCAGACATTTCCGCTTACCCCATGGGACGTGCGTCTCTTGTAGACATAAAATATCAAGTTGCATAGGTTGCAAAACTCTAGATAAAAGCGCACGTTTCTTTCCAGCATTCAGGCCACAGATATTCCAAGTAGCTATACGCAACCTACCCAGCATCATTTAGACAATGTAAATATTCCAGACTCACTTTGTTCCAATATACTGCTACAGAAATATCATCTTTTTTATTCATGTTATCACCATCATCCACAGCCCCAACATTATGCTTGTCATGCCTGAAAAAACACCAAAACCCAATCGCCAAACCCCGCCCCCCCTCCGCCCTCAAGACTGGATCAGCCACCATCCAGTCCCCCCCAATCCCGCCCGCTACCCTGAACTACACCCCCCTTAGGAGGCAACAGGACCCGAGTCCTTATGATGGTTATGAACAGGCTGAACCCCATACTCCCCTGGACCCCACCACCAAACAGAACCGCCGCCCCCTCGATAGATAGATACACACACTAAAAAAAGAGAAAGGACCACCAACAGTAAGAAACCTAAGCAGTCAACATAAACCTACAAAGCATTTAAGTATTCCTTCGCCTGGACCTCGGATAGGAAGAATCTAGTCTGACCCTGATATATTGTTTTTAATTTTGATGGAAAAAGCAAAAAAGCTTGTGCTCCTTTTGCTTGGAATGCCGCTATCAGCTGGCGGAGCTGCCACCTCCGCTCAACTGTTGCCTGACAAAAATCTGGTCTGACGAAGAACTCACAACCTTTCCCAGCCCTCTTCCTATCTGGTCTTGCAAGGTCATAAACACTTTCTCTAGCTAAAAAATTATTTAAGCAGATCAGTATGGCCCGCGGCTTATCTGTAGCTAACCCTGTCTTCTGCAACTTAAAGGGGAAGCGATGTGCCCTCTGAACCTCCCGCTGCCAGTCCCATTGCTTTAAATCCGGAAATGCTTCTGCGAAAAGCTCTATAACAAACTGCCTAGGGTCGGAGCCCTCTTTCCCTTCTGGAATACCTAAGATTCTTAGGTTGTTCCTCCTGGCCCGATTTTCCAAGTCTGTTAGCTTCCAGACCACATCGTTCCTTTGTGCCTTAGCCATGTCCGTGAGGCCTTTTTGCAGTGCCAAGTCATCCTCCAGGGCAGAGATCCTTTCCTCGGCCAATGCCGTTCTTGAGACTATTTCTGAGCATGTTGTGACAACTCTCCAGATAGAGTTCTGCATCTTTCGGCATGCTCCCTGTGTCCGAGAGCTCTCCTGACGCGCCTCCTCTCTATGGGCCATCATAGTCTGATAGATAGTGGATAGCGTTATTTCCACCGGTGGCCCTTGAGCGCCATCATTTGGTTTAGAAACATCGGTAGTAGGGCCAGACTGAGTGGAGAATGAGTAGTCCCATACCATTGATCCGGCTGACTCTGCTAACCCAGATGCCTTACTTAGCGCCAGCCCTCCTTGACCAAGTGATTTATGCCTTACAGATCTTCGCACAGTACCCTCACCACCAGGTAAAAGTTCGGGTTTTTGCGTTCCTTGCCAGTCTTTTAAGTCACTATCATCATCTGTCCAATCTTTTTCAAGCTCCTCATCTTCTGAAGAGCCTGAGCCTGAGTGATCCGACATAGAATAAAATTTGTCCACAGCTTCCATCTCTTTAATTAAGCCACTACCATCATCACAAACTTGCATACTAGTGTCTAAGCCATCCGCTACCATTTCAGAATGTTTACTGGATGTTTCCATATTCTTTTGACTCGAGCGAGGTCCTTTAGACACTGTGGCAGAAAGGTGGACTACATTTCCCACAATTCCGCTGGTTGGAACAGGTAACGTAATATGAAGTGGATTATACTCTTTGGATGCTACCTCTGGTAAATTTCCACTGCCTTCACCCTGTGATTCATTACTACTTGGGGAAACCGGTCGCTGAGCCACCAAATCACCCCCAACCTGCTGCAAACGAGGAGTAATATTGGATAGGTAAGGCTTTGTCAGTAACATTCTGCTCGCCGGAGCCCCGACTTACTGAGGGAGTCGATCTTCCAGCCTTCACCGCCTTCTCCGTCTGTAGTTTAAACAATGAAGGAAGCGTCTGTTTCACTTTGCCGGCTCCAGCGTTGGCTGAGAGAGCAGAGCCTGATGCAGAGCCCGAAGCCCCCGTCACCATCTCCTCTGGGGCACGGGCAGTCAGGAGGTCTTTCTCGCCACGGATTTTGTCAGGGCTTGCTGTGTGGGCCGGTCTAACAGTGCCGGCGTGGGTTTTCGGCATCTTTGTCGGCACTTTCGGTGCCATTACAACAGAGGAACAGCGGGAGGTCGAAAGTCCGCTTAGCCGAGCTGAATAGCACTGAAACCGGGAACGTTTATGCGCTAAAACTCCGTAGCATCACAAATCCAATATGCTAGCGTCATATACTTTAGTCACCTGGAATGTGCGGGGTCTCAGTTCTGTACACAAGCAGCACAGGATCATGCACAGCTGCTTAGGCGCAAGGCACAGATAGTATTCTTGCAAGAGTCGCACCTCACAGAATCAGAACAGAGGGGACAGATATTCTCTACTAACTATTCAGCTTTTGCAAGAGGGGCTTCCATATAGATTAGGCATGGGGTCCTATTTACTGAGATAGAACGGCGCACTGATGAACAGGGTAGATATATACTTCTGCGTGGATCACTAGATGGTTCACCAATAGTATTGGGTAGCATCTATGCCCCAAATTTTGATCAAGACAAATTCTTCAGTAAACTGAGTGTAGTGTTGGCAGGATGGGACGCGTACCCGTTGTTACTGAGTGGGGATTGCAATGCAGTGTTGGATATGTCGCTAGAAAGGTCACACCCTCCCCTAAATGGTGCAGGTTCTATGAAGCAAGCAGAAGCCCGCGCAGCTGGACTGCTGGATGGGCGTTAGGGAACGTGTGAAGAATGATGAATCCAGCAAGCAGGGAATACTCCTTTTACTCACCAGTCCACCAGCTACGCACACGGACTGACAGAATGCTTTGCTCCCTAAATATCGCGACACAAGTGACACACACCACATACCTAGCCAAGACCTTCTCTGACCATAAGCCTCTAGAGATCCGCATTGCATGGGGTAGAATACCCACTCCGGTTCCCACATGGAAGCTGTGGCCTCAGAGGCTGGAGGACGCTCCGTTCCACAGTACGTTATCCAATGCTGTCACAAATTACTTTTCAGAAAACTGGAACACTGCCTCCTCCAACCTAATTGAGTGGGATGCGCTCAAACCAGTGGTAAGGGGTACAGCAATAGGCGCCACAGTGGGGGCCAGGCAGGAAGCCTACAGTAGTCTTATCCGAATAGAAAATACAATGTCCGAACTGGAACAGGCAGCAGCAAGTGACCCAACTAAGCAAATTCCACTACAAGAAGCGCACATACAGCATGCTGAACTGTTAGAAACACTCAGGGTAATAGATCACAGAGCCTATACACAGCTGAGGCACACAGAGGCTGACAAATCTGGGATGCTATTGGCTAGAATATTACGTGATGACCCAATGCCCTCTGTAATTCACACTGTCAACATCCACGGGAAAGGGCTTGGCACATACACAACAGGACATCAACGATACGTTCTACAAGTACTATAGCAGTTTATACAGTATGCCCACACATGTAGATGAAACACCTAAAAGGCCCTGTCACTCAAATGGAAATAAAAGCTGCCATCAAAGGGCTTCCGAGGGCCAAAGTGCCAGGCCTCGACTGCCTGCAGATAGAATTGTTTGACTCTTACTCTGAGATCTTAATCCCTAAACTGGAGGAGTTATATAACAAAGCTCTAGAATTAGGAGACCTCCCGTGCACCACCATGCAAGCGCTGGTGATTTCAAACCCCAAACCAGGTCGCGATGGCACAGAACTATCCGGTTACCGCCCATTATCGCTCCTAGCCTCGGAGTACAAGATCTTGAGTAAGATCATAGCAAACCGGCTCCTGCCCTACTTACATAAATTGATACACAGAGACCAATGCGGATTTCTCCCGGCGCGCAGCACATCAGTAAATATTAGAAGGCTGCACCACGTCATGGTTGCCACTCCCGCGGAGTATCCAGATGCAGGTTGCATTTCGCTGGACCTGCGCCAGGCCTGTGTTACTGTTACATGGGCTTATATGTTTAAGGACCTAGAGAGATTTGGGCTGCCCCCCGAATAACTCCGCTTGGTATGGCTGTTGTACACTGGCCCCACCGCGAGAACACGCACAGGCGGTCACATATGGCAGGAATACACAGTGCACAGAGGCACGAGGCAAGGCTGCCCCCTATCCCCCTTATTGGTTGTGCTCGCTATAGAGCCAGTAGCTCTCACGCTCTGACAAACGGCTGACCACCTGGGGATTCCAATAGGTAATACCACCCACCTAATATCAGCTTACGCTGACGACATTATTGTATACCTACGGGACCTCACGGATTTGTTGGAGCCCCTCCCCAGTATTTTCTCAAACTTTGAGCATGTCTCTGGCCTTGCCTTTAACGAAGGGAAGTCACACGCTTTCTTCTTGCGCGAAGGATCCCGCCCGGACGAAATTAGCCCAGGCAGATACACTATTCCGGTGGCCCACAGCACATTCAAATACCTAGGTATCCACATATATAGGTCTCATGAGGATCAGCTCGATGGTAACCTGATGAAGGCAATTACTGAGATGCGCTCGTGGGCGGCATTCTTGCTGTCATTGCCACTTTTGGTAATGGGACGAGTTGCTATTTCAAAAATGGTGGTCCTTCCCCGACTACTGTATTATTTTGCCAATTTACCAATCCTAGTCCCACCATCTATGTTTCGTGCCCTAGACACCATGCTGCTAGAACTCCTTTGGGGGACTGGACGCCGGAGGGTGAGCCAAAAAAAACTACAGTTGGATCCGCACAAAGGGGGGCTGGGGGTGCTGGACTTCAGGGCATATTTTATGCTTGCCATTTGCAATGGATGTCCTACTGGACTGCCGGTAAGAACTTGCAGGAAACAGGTTACACAACACAGGAAATTGACAGAGGGTCGCCACACACACTGCTATTATCAAAAAGCAAGCTTCCACCTCTCGCACCCCCCCTTATTAAACACTGCACTCCAATGCTGGAAAAAAGCGCTGCTCTGTACACCATGCTCCATTCCCTATGCTGGGAACATTCCACTGCTGTGGATACAAACACCCGGCGGCAGACTCCCTAAAAGTAGGCTACAGACCTGGGCCGATGTGGAAGTTGACACGGTGGGTGCCTTGTTTAGCAATGACACCCTCTTAGACCATGGATCAGCATACTGGAACACCCCAAGAGAGTGTCTCATAATGCCAAATTTAAATTCATACAAAGTATGATCTTGCACAGATCTTACTTAATCCCACGCCGTCTGCACCGAATGTTCCCGGACACCCAGCACTGCTGTCCGCGCTGCAAAATGGAGGAGGCGGGTTTCGCACCTATGCTATGGTCTTGTCCTCACCTTAGAGCATACTGGGTGGGAGTGCGTGGTGCCGTAGCAGAGGCAACATACCTACAACCTGCGGATAACTTAGCAGAATGCCTGTTAGGACTTCGCAAGTGCACTAGCGCCTAAAGAGTTCAGCTGCGCTTCCTAGATCTTGCTTTTATACTAGCTATACACAACATAACAATGAGGTGGAAATCTGTGTGACCCCCGGCATTATCTACATGGTGCGGTGAGGTGACTCGTTGGGGCAATGTGGAAAGCGTGGCAATCAGACGCGAAGAGGCACGGGGCTGCATAAACACCCAATTTCCATGGAGTGGGATACCATGCTGGGGGAGTTTAAAGCTAATCGCGCAACACGATTTCCCTGTCACACTGTAGCTAGGGCTCTGTAAGCCATAGGCAGCGATGCTAAAAGGCGATAGCAATACACTCGCCTCTTGCACATTGCTATCTAGGGCACTAGTCACTATCCATATGCGATGTCAGCACACTAACTAGCAGACCTTCGGGCCAGAATGTGGGTGGGGGGTAATTAGGTTAATTGTTTATAGTTATGCTGTCTGCTTTATATATACTGATGTTTCCTTTGTATACCAGGCATGCACATCTACTGATACTGTAAAATGTTGAACTATTGGTGCACTTGCATGCACATCATGCTAAAAGTTTGTTACCACGAATCAGATGTATAAAAACGAGAAATGTCTAAGTGAAACACATGTAATTGTTGATATCTACCATGTGGCACTACATAAAGTTTGTTTAAAAATGTTGGGAGACCCTTATTGCCTCACACATTCTCCCCAACTCAATGTCCCCTTGCATTGACTGTGCACCATGGCATTGAGAAAGCTCTGGCTTACTTAAACATCCCAACTCAACAGGATGGTCTTTTTAGCTGCTTGAGAGGTAAGAGGGAAGAAAACAATCACAATTTAATTTCATTACAGTGTAACCAATTCGGAAACACAATAACTACCCGACAACTAACATTGAGTATAGTAAGGTTTAACTATCAATTGAAAAATAGATAGATATAAATCAGTCTTAGCATCATGGTATAGAAATATAGAACTAACAGAATAGGTCCAAATCTCCTAAAGAAGCATACAGCTAATTCAGCTATAGCGATGCAAATGATAAGGAGAAAGAATTGAACGTTAAATTGCATTAGTTGATTTTCAAAGGTAAGCATGAGCATGCTCTCTTTCCCTACATTAACTTAAAAGGCACAACCCTAAACTAATAAGCATTGAATAAGAATGGATAATAGAAAGGTATCAGCTGTCAGAGTCTTCAGTTGAAGAAACTCCAACTAAGGATCATGTAGCATGAAGCCACACAAAGCCAAAGAAGAGGTCTGTTCCTGATGAAGTCCTAAGATGTATCACTGTCCCTCACTAAGTTACAGCATAAGATATTAGTGGCATTCAAGGTTAATCATGTGATCAACTCCAGTAACTTTCCATGATTCCATCACAATGTGGCTTCTGACACCACCTTTCCCATATCCATAGGTTGCTACTTAATTCATCCTTGGCCATTCTTTTCATCCTCCATGAGAACTCATTTCCTTGCTCGTTACCGTGTTTTTCCTTGCAAATCCTTCTTCACATACCTCGCTATCTCACTGAAACACAAACCATTCCTTTACTAAATAATGACGCTTTTTCCACACCTGCAATAGAAACAGAACTACAAGCAAACATATTCTACATTGGAGGTTAAATACAAATTAGATGTTAGACTTAAGCATGAGCTAGTGCTGAAATCTGTTCTTGAGACCTAAAATCTTGTCAACTTAATAGTGCACAGGGTTACAAATGCATGCATATTTCTAAACACATAGCAAATGCATTTTCCTAACAAATGAATAAATTGAAAAAGATTCCCCAAAATATGTTATTTTAAAAGTACACCAATATGAATATAATTTCTTGTTACACGTATAAATGCCTAAACATTAGTCTACATGTATACTTCATTTCACCAGTCTCACAATGAGGTTCATCTAAACTTTAATTTCTCTTAGAATATTAATATAAGTGTTGCAAAACTTTTATTAGTCATTTCTATGCACCACATTTATATAAGTCTCATTACGTTTCCTGTGGAGTAATTTAAAAATAAAAATAGCCCATTTTTTCTTAGTAACATTAGTCACACAGGATGTATTACAGTGCTTACTACACATGATTATGATGCACTCCTACAGTATCTTAGGATGAGATCAAAATAACGCTGCTCCAATCCCCCCTCTGATGGTGTATCAAGCCATCACATAATCTCGTATCTTTTGATTTGATCCGATTTGCCAATATGAACAGTTGACGTGGCATTTGCTTTTCATCAAAATTCCTCTATACGCTTCATTTCATTATAATTATCACTCTACTTTTTCTCTAGCTCTATGTCTTCTCTTCTTCAAGAGACTCCTTTCCTTGCTTTATATCTCATGTCACCTTCACTGCTACAATCACAACCACTGCACAAAGAGCAATGATCAAGAGAGGTCTCAAGTTGGAACGAAATAAATCCCTTCCCAAGTTTTCAATCCATCTACCTATAGCACTATATCTGACTGAATCTCAAACAGCTGTGGTTGCCAATCTACTCAACTCTCTCTGTTTTTCAGTAATGTTTTTAATATACTTTTGTAAGTCCATACTTTTATCTGGGATATAGGTACAACACTGTTGGACCTTCAAAATCTGGCAGACTCTACCTTCTTTTGTAAGCAAAATGTCTAAATCAAGCCGATTCTACAAAACAATAGCCCTAATAGCAACCATTTGAGTATTTACAAGCAATAAAGCTCCAGCAGTACTAGTAGATAACTTATCAACTACAGTGGATCATTTTCTAATCTTGATATCATTCAAAATCACACATACATTTGATATTATGGCACCAAAAATATCTCCCACAATTTCTCCAGCATTAGCACCTTGTTTGGACCTAGATTTGTCTTCCCAAACAGGATGATTGAAATTCTCTACATGATCAATCTTTGGAAATACTATTCCTAAATAACATGAGCCATGCCATTTATTAGGTCATTTGAAATAGGCATTCGATCCACAAATAAAATAAACTCTAGGAATTACAGGATCACTACCACCTAAAAACAACTGTCAAGTTCCTCTAACCTCAAAGGTATGGTCATATTCACTCTTCCCTACAAAAGTAGTATCATATTCATTCTTGTCATTTTGTGTTCTACAGCTTCCTTTGATGTTGCCAATCTAATGTCAATGCTCCAGTGTTTCCTGCTGTTTTGTTATCCCTTTCTTCTTGTGACCAAATAGGAAAGTGAGTTTCTTTAGTTGTGCTAGTTTTCACTGCTTTATATCTATCTTCTACTTGATTTCAAAATGTATATTTAATGTCAGTTAGAACTCAGATCAAGTTATGTCTGTGCATAAGAAGTGTCTAATGTTTTAACTGGGGCAAAATATCTACTAGCAGTTTCAGTATTCTAAGCATAGGAATTTATATTCAGGTACTTGAATAAAGAAACTTGTGGAAGAACTAAATCGTAGTTAGAATAATAATACTGGAAAATTACACTTTCCATAGAAAATATTCAACAGTAAGCTACAAGTGGCACCATTTGTTAGAGGTATATGATGGTAAGTAATGCCTACAACTACTGAAGTAGGTAACTGCATGCAAACATAGCAATCCCTTGCCTCCATAGTATTGACATACTCATAAAGCAACCTAGTGTGAGCGTTTAATGTACAATCTCCTCTAGATAATTCTACAAGCAAGCTCTGCTAATAAGTATAATCCTCCATCTATACAATAGCGGTAGGTTTATGCCGCACTCCAATGCTGATTCTACCGATCTAAACTGCACTAGCACTTTAGCAACGATTAGGCATCTCCAGTCACTCACTAAGGACTTCTCTGCACATTTTTAAATCTAAACCTTTTAACTGATTTTTTAAATTGCATTTTAACTTTGAAGTAAGTGTTTAAACTCACTTACCAACATTTCTTTGGTTCAACGGCCTGTTCCACCACGGCTGGTGCCGTTTGTTGTGGAGGGCTGGCTGAACCAGAAGTACCTCATCTGACTTCCGGGTCAAAGGGGGCAGTTACTCGCCTGCGTGCCAATTCCCTGCTGCATTCACATAAAAACAGGATGCAGCAGCGGACACGCAGAGGGCGCGCTGGTGGCGCACCGAAGGCGCGCCAGAGGCAAGCCAGTCTTCGCCCGTCCTCGCCTGGTCCGGGCCCAGGGCCAGAATCTCTGGCCCTAGCATACTAAAAGCTGGGATAGCAATTACAGACCAATAGCAAGGATTCCTTTACTGGCCAAGGTTTTGGAAAAAATTCTCAACTCCCAAACTAACAACCTTCATCTTCTCGGCAGACTTATTGGATTCCTCCCATTATGGTTTCTGACAAGGACATGGCACAGAGACTGCCCTGATTCTGGCAGCAGAGGAGATCCGTGCAATACTTGACACGGGAGCCAAGGCCACCTTGATCCTGTTGGATCTATCGGCAGCTTTTGACACCGTGAACCACAACATTTTAATCAAAAGGCTCCAAGAGGTAGGAGTCAAGAACGCTGCTCTAAAGCTGATCAATTCCTATCTGTACAACAGATATCAATACATTCAGATCAGTGACTCATGCTCGGAGCAATTTACGCTGCCATGTGGGGTGCCGCAGGGATCCTCGTTAAGCCCCACTCTGTTTATCATTTATGTAACCCCTTTAGATAATATCAGGCAATTCGGCTTCACACTAATATCTTACGTGGATGACACCCAAATTGTGGTGTACATTTCAAGCAGCCCTGAAGAAACAGCTGATCGCTTTAGACTAAGCATGTACCACAAAAACCAGTGGATGGGGACAAATTGTCTAAAGCTTAACGGAACCAAAACAGAGGTCCTCCTGTTGGGATCGGATACCTCCTTTTGGTCACAGAACTGGTGGCCCTCAAGTATGGGAGCTTAACCTACCCCAGTTCAAAAGTGCATAACCTAGGCATCATCTTCGATGACAAGCTGTCCTTCCAACACCAGGTCAACAAAGTTGTCTCTTTGGTGTTTCTAACTTTAAAATCAATCCACAAAGTACGCACCTTCATTCCCCCAGAAGCAGTAAAAACACTAGTGACGGTTCTAGCCATGGCCAGACTGGACTACGGAAATGCCCTATACCAAGGCCTTCAAAAACAGCACATGGTCAAGCTTCAGCGCGCACAAAACTCAGCCACCAGAACACTGCTGGACATCCCCAAATTCCAGTCCATCTCTGAAGACTTGAAAAAACTCCACTGGCTTCCTATGAAAAAAAAGAGTAGATTTCAAATCCCTATGTCTGGCACAGAAAGCTGTACACGGAAATGGACCAGCATTTTTGAACCAACACCTCACCTGGTACCATCCACCTAGACACCTACACTCAGCTCAGAGCAAACTCCTTCAGACACCAACATTTTAAAAAGTCTGCTGGGGTGGAAGAAGCTTTGTCCTGGGTACAGTGAAACTATAGAACTCGATCGCCATTAATATTAAAAGCTGCCCAACTCTGCTCGGATTTAGAAAGCTAATAAAGAGCTGGCTTTCTTCAAACTAACTTAATCCATCCTCAACTGGCACTCTGGCATTCTCCTCCACAGAGCGCCTAGACGCCCTTGGGCATTCGTGCGCTGTATAAATCTTACAATCAAATCAGAATCAAATCTACGTCATGTGATAATTTCTGCTCAGGTGTACGGTTTTCTTCTCCCGCACTAGCTGAATCTGATTGCAATCCTACTAATATTTTTAATCCAAACAATAATTGCACCTAATATTTACCTACATCTACGGTTCGATTTATTAGCTTCCATACTATTTAGACTCGGACCAAGTGGGTAGAGAAATAGCAGCAAACAGAATCTTTTCTGTTGGCCTCCATGTGTGCAAAAAGCAAAACCCAGTCTTTAGTTGTTTCAACTTTATTTACAAAAGTGTGTACAATTATTTGTAAGGCTTCCCTACCCCTACTCCGTGTTCTTCTAGATGGCAACCCTAAATGTATTTTGCTTCAATTTGGGCCTAGGTCAACTTCTTTAAGCCACTCAACAAAGTTCATTCAACATCTCTAATGATAAAGGGATGAAGTTCATTATTAAGCATTTCTAATGTCATTAATTTTAGCCCATCAATGAGCACAGAAAATTCCCCTGAATCCAGATAGGGAAATTCAGGTTCATTCAGTAGTAGGTGTTCCAAGGCACACTTTCATCTCTATTCAGTTCAGATTCTCCAGATGTGTCTGCTTTACGTGTAAGTGTTCTTTTAGAGGACAACTTCAGTCTTCTCCTAATCTGATTTCTTGGTGAGCTTTCTTTCAGAGTCACTTCTGGTCCCACGTCACTAGTTCCTTCTTTGGGGTTGGAATCTGACTCATTCACCACAACTGTACCAGCTTACTCCAAATCAGCTTCAACTTCTGATTAGTCTGGGCCCCCCTCAAAGCACTCTAGTGCTGTCTCAGGCTCTGTCTGGTCCCCCACAGCTTGGCTAACCTCTTCCCGTGGCCTTCAGACCACTGCTGGTGTCTCTTCTAGGAGAGGTACTGTTACTTAATCATGGGAACACAGAACTCTACAAGTGTGGGATGCATGTACCCAGTCAGGTAAGCCACTGCACTTCACAGCAGTCATAGTAACCAAGATCACCTGATATGGATCACACCAACGAAGCTCCAGACAGTTCTTTCTCACATGCTTTTTCACCATGACCCAGTCACCGGAATTAAGGTCATGACTCTGCTCCTGATGTGGTGGAGCTGTTGCTGCTTCAACTTGATGAGAAACAGAATGAACCATATCAGCTAATCCTTTATAGTAATCGAGCACCAAATCATCTGTGATGTTTACAAGAATATTTGCAGGCACAGCAGGTAATCACATAGCCCTCCCCATGATGAACTCATGAGGTGATAACTCTGTTCTTTGGTCTGGGACACTGCGAAGACTCATCAGCACAAGAGGCAAAGCATCAGGCCATTTCAGAGACATTGAAGCACACACTAAGCCAATCGGGATTTCAGAGTGCTGTTGACCTGTTTCACGATACCTGAAGCTTCTGGACGATAACTGCAATGCCGTCTCTGCGCCTCTTGCAATGCTGTGCATACCATTTTCAGAACTTCATTATTACAATCAGTTCCTCAGTCTGATTCTAAAGAGGTTGGAAATCCGAATCTCAGAATGAGCTCCCTCAATAACAGCTTAGCTATCATGAGACAGCCGCATCTCCTAGTTAGATAGGCTTCTATCCAACATGATAAAAATGCACACCACTACTAAGAAGTACCTCAATCCATTGCATACTGGCATCTCAACAAAGTCCAGCTGCATCCTGATCAAAGGCCCTTCAGCTCTTCCTATGTGACTCGGTGTAACAGCAGTTCTTTTTCCTACATTCATTTGCTGGCAAATCACACACCTATAACACAGTGCCTCAGTCATTGCCCGAAACATCGGATTGAACCAAGTCTGACTAAACAACCTTACCATGCATCTCTTCTCACATGCGTTGACCCGTGGTAGTATCTCACCATCGGCGGCAACAAACTATTGGGCAGTACTGGTCTTCCATCTCCTGCCAAATGTCATCATCTAATTTCACACATCCTGCTCTAACCCAACTCTACTGCTCCTCCTCAGTAACTTCCTCTTGCAATCTTTTCACTTCTTTCTACGTATCAGCCATTGTCATCAATAGGTTGAAATTGGTTGCATCTGCACCCTCATTTGTGTATTCACCATTGAAAGTGTAAACATTCAGTGCATAGTAACAAGCAACCTCATTTGCATAATGATTCCCAACTGTGACCAAATTATTTCCTTTACAGCGGACAGAACATTTGACAACAGCAATCTGGTCAGGCATTTGTAAAACCTATAACAGTTTCCTCACATTTTGTCCATTGCGGATATCGGACACTGATGTGGTCATAAATCAACAACATCAAACCCATGCTGGCTATCGGTGAATATCGTCACCCTCATCTGGTCTGCTCGGGTAAGGGCAGTCAATTTTGCCACCTAGGCAGGGAATACTTCTTTAAGCCAGGCAGGTTCCACAACTCCCGCAACAGTAGAGACAGCATAGACAGCTCTCAGGTTTTCCTCATTATCCCTTAAACAAGTGCCTTCTACAAATAGAGTGTAATCAGATTCAGGTAATGGCTCGTCCAATATATCGGGACGTGGGTTGGTTCACAGTTTAATGACAACGAGACAGTCATGTTCTAATTCAATCTCATCTGCATCACAATCAGGTAATGGTTAGAGAGCAGCAGGATTTAGAACTGAACATCTTTTCAGAATTACAGTTTCTGAAGCCAAGATAGTTTGTTTATACCTAGTAGGCCTGCTGTTCGTCAAATGCTGAGTATGTGTCCTAGTCAACAACATTTCAACAGTGTGGTACATAAACAGTCAGTGGGTTGATTCACGGGATTAAGACGACACTCGTATTTCCAATGCCCCAGTTTATCACAATAGTGATATGGATTGGACCTCTTTAAAGTGGCAACATTAATTCCAGTTTTGCGATCTATAGGCGCACTCTTCCCTGCCCATGAAATCCACCACCTTGTTTCACTGGAACCCCTGGCTGATAGACTCCCTGCATAGGGACGGTATTCCCGACATAAGGCTGATTCTGATCTCCTCTTTGAGCAGGTTTTATCTGTGTCAACATCAACTTTTCATTCAGCTTCCTATGTTTCATCTCAATCTCAACACAACAATAATTAGCATAACACAGAATGTTGTGGACTGATTTATTCTGCCAGAAAATCAAATGTTCTTGAATCATACTAATTTTAGGTCTTAATCCAGTCACAAATCTGGACACAAACTTTCCCTTATTTTTGGGTTCTAAGGTGTCCATCCCAGTGTACTGTTTGAAAACCTGCAACAATATCTCGGAATATGCATGAATTGTCTCATTAGGTTCTTGAGTAATCCTGTCAATCTTTACCCAATCAATATCTTGCAGGGGCTCCTTCACCTGATCATATTTCTTCATCACTATAGGTGACGGACCAAGTGTCATTGGATCTCTCTCAGGTTTGCCTTCAAACGATTCTGTAGTTATTTTACATAAGGACCACAAATCACTAGGGACCATAATCTCAAACAGCGTATTCGAATCAATCTATAACACCATTGAAATATCAACCTGTTTGTACCATTCTACAGGCTTCTCTCACAAACTCGGGAAATCATTGCTAAATGCAGCAAGATCACCTCTACTCCAAGGTACAAACTCCACTTGGTACTTCTCGCAAAGGGAAAGCCTTGACACTCGTTCCCCTTTCCTGTAGAACGTCTGCGCCTCTTCAATCTGTGTCACCGCATGAAGCACAGAGTCTAACTTGGATTCCAGACTGGCAGCTCTGGAGGCCTCCGGAGCTTCGGTTTCCTGATCTGAGTGTGCCGGGCCCAACACAGAGCGTGTGGACGCTGTACCCGTACCCACGTATTTTCTGCCCATCTCACTGAGCATATGATGTCTTTTGTACGGGGAGTATGCCAAATTCCTATGGTCCTCTGCACCTGGCAACTCTGCAGAAGGGGCTTGACCACGTAATCCGGTGGGCAGGCACGTGTCCTGCGTTGCCCCACCTGCCTACACAGTCAGATCTGCAAACCCACTTCGGCAATCCAACTCAGGGGTGTTGTCCTTGGCTTTCAGGTTGCGCCCTAGCCCACAATCACACGTACCCACAGGAGAATGAGCATGCAATGTCATTTACAGCATGGCTTCAGACTGGCCCATGTTACTCTGCCACACAGGAACTCTCCACCTCACTTCGCCAGCGTCCTGGAGAGCAGTAGGGTCATATAGTGCGCTGTGGTAGTCAGCGATCCCAGGGAAAGCACCTATCCTCCTGACCTGGTGTGCACGGTATAAGTGTCCGCCTGCATGTGGTGCATAGTTCATTCGGATTCCACTGCTTCAGTACCCCTCGCGGTTGCACCCCGTGGCACCTCTGCACTCCTGTTGCCAGAAGGGGGGCAGGGTCAGATCTAGCCCGCTGTTGCGACACATCCAGAGCCACGCCAAACACCACAAGAAAGGTGTCGGCTGTTAGCACTCCGCTGACCCCTGGGGCAGTTCCTGACCAGCGCCTAATGGGTGGCGCATCACAGGTTCCCAACCCGCTGTCGTGGGCAGCAAGAACACCCTGCACTCCTCACTGCAGGGCCCGGTTCGAGTTCTTATCGGACACACACTCGGGAGCCACCACTCAGCAGCAGGGCAGCACCTTGTCATTTGCCGCCACCTGCAGCCACACTCTCCGTCCTGGTCTCGCGGCAGTTCACAGCAGGGCCATCAGTCACTTGCCCGCTCAGGAGCTCGGAACCGGGCTCTGCAGCACAGTTGGTGTCCGATCCCCTCGCTCCAGGGTCTCCGTTGCAGTCGTTCAGGCAGCCACTGCGATCCAATGCTCCACACCACCTCTATGCTCCCGGCATGGGGACAATGGCGCCACTCCAGTTCAGGCAGCCATTGCGTGGCATGTATGGTATCCTGGGGCTCCAAACTTACTTCTCAGGCTCATAGTAGAACCACCGTGCCGATGGGTTACTGCCTCCGATGCGATGGTGCCGCTTTGCGCCAGATAAATTCTGATTCGGCCGATCACGGGACAGAGCCTCACAAAAGTACGTCCGCCATCATGGCCAGCTGGCCACGCCCCATCCAACACTTTCCCTAATATTACACTTATTGGAGTGGGAAAAGTAATTTTTACCCCTCCACTACCCAACACTTTCCCTATTGTTGCACTCACTGGATTGAGAATAGTATTTTTTACCCCTCTGCTATCCAACCCTTTCCCAAATGTTACACTTATTGGAGTGGGAATATTAATGGTTACCCCTCCACAATCCAACACTTTCCCATACTTTTTATTTCACCATTAGACACAGGAACACACAAAAATCCTACGTTCCTTACAAGCTAACATGATAGCTTCCAAACACTTACAGACATATGTAAACACTACAAATTTGGTGATCCGTGTAATAGCGGGTCAATTAGGGTACACATACCTGACCTTCAATGAAGGCGAAACAGTACCAATTGCATACAAATCATAGTTGTCCACAAACGCTGAAATGCGTTTTACATCAACTAAAAAAGTACTGACAACAGACTGTTGTAGTGAGAGAAAGAGCACTGACAGCCTTAGAGGCGGTCACAAAAGCTAGCGTTCCAAACGCAAAAGCACTTCATCCATGATGGATACAATAATACAATGCAATCAGCTTTATTCGATTGCTACATAAGACAATCATAAAAGCACATAGAAACACACAGCAAGACATAATTTGTAACATTAAAAATATCTTACCAATATGAAAAAAACACCTCATTTCATAGCCTAAAATAATATAAATGATGGATACAATAGGCGAATTCTCTCACTGCAACAGATTTAGACTACAAATTTGATTCTACACTAAAAACCCAAGCATTTCTGCAGTACGAACAAGAATATCCTCTCCCGAATGAAATAATGCCTCTAGATCAGTATAAAAACATTTTTTACACTGACGGATCTGCTCAGCCTGCCGTAGAAAGTAAACAGCAATACAGCACAGCTTGTGCGATTACAAAGAGACCTATGTGGGAGAGCAAGTTCCGTCCTAGCAATACGCAGATTCAGTCTCTAGGAGATTGCGCTGCTCAGCTGGTAGAATTAAAAGCCCAAGTACTGGCACTAAAAAATAGGGATCAAGAATTCCCCACACTTAGGGGCCGATTATGATGATGATCGTGGTGGTGACTGGGACTGTCTGCAATATATGCGGCGGTTTCACACACCACACTAGGATGTGACCGCCACCATGGTGGTCGCATCTGCATTTTCAACATTGCGTCGGATGCTGCTGAGAGCAGCACCCGCCGCAATGTTGAAAATGCATGTTGCGCATTTCAGTGCACCACGTGGCAGGCACTACATGTGCCTGCCACTTAGTGCACTGAAATGTAAGGGGGTACCATTGGTACCTCCAGTGCACATACACCCCCCATTGGGGGCCTGCAACAGACCCCGAACAGGATCGCCACCAGCAATTTTCATGACTGTGTTGCAGTCATTGAAAGGCTGGCTCACAGCCTCCATCATAATATGGTAGACGGTGCCTGCTAGGCACCGCCACCATTTTATGCATGCAGACCGCTCCACCAGGCAATCGGTCCGATTGCCTGTGGCGGTTCCTTGGCAGATGGTCTTTCCGTCCACCATGGTTGCAGTCTGGATCCCCCCGCCATCCTAATGTTGCGGGGTGGGAAAATCGCAGTCCGATGGCGGAAGGACTACCACCGCATGGCTGGCGGTAGTGGTCCTACCGCCATCGTAATCGCCCCCTTACTGTGTGTGATTCATTTTATTGTGTCCAGTCATACAATGAATATCTGCACTAATGGGGTCAGAATGGATTTAAAGATTCAAAAGGTTGCACAATAAAGCACAAGTTGCTTTGGGAACAAGTGGCAGAGCTGAAAAAAGACTTGCCGAGGACTCACGTGATTCATACACTGAGTCATTAACGTGTTGGTGTGCACGTTGAAGGGAATTCATTGGCTGATGAAGCCGCCAAGGCTACAGTGCGAACTGCTGCCGTAGCTGCAATCACTCGTTCTAGCACAAGAGTAGACAGAGACATAATGGTGGCTGTCAATGCTTCATGCAAAAAAGGCTCAGCCGTTCCAAAAGGTTTTTCACTTAAGTACTCCTACAAGTTAGATGCAAAAAATATTCTGTTTGCTCAAATTACAGGAGTGGGGATAGAGTAATACCAAACATGGATCGCAGATTAAGTTTAAATCTAGCTGCACACAAGGGTTTGGGTTCAGCACACGCAGGGATTACTGCAACACTTTTACTATTGAAAGAACGCTATTGGTGGCCAGGTTTAACGAAACAGACAAAAGCATTTGTCCTTAAATGCGGCATCTGTCAACAGATGAAGGGTTCCACCATAGCACATCCACCACAAACATCACTACTGATATCAGACAGACCTCTCGCTAGTGTCTATTTGGACCACTGCGGCCCCTTACAATCTGACGGAGCTAAAAAGTATATCTTGGTGGCAGTGGATTAATGCTCTAGATTCCCGTGGGTTTGGCCTTAGCACTCGGCTGACACCCAAACTCTTATAAAAGGATTTTCAAGTCTTTATAGGAACATACGCAATTGGCACATTACATTCTGACTGTGGCCCCACGTTTAGCTCTCAGGCTTAGAAGGAAGCCTTGAGAAGTTTTGATGCTGCATTGCAGACTCATCTCCATATCATCCTGAGGGAAGTGCGATTGTGGAAAGGAAAAACTGGGACTTAAAGCGATCCTGAACAGCAAGGGTATTAGGCTTGAGTGGTAGTTGGGTCAATCACCTATATGGGGTCCAGAGGGCACTTAATAACATGCCAAGAAGTTCTCTAGGAGGCCGCCCCCCATATGAGGTCCTATTTGGGATGAGAATGTGGGTACCCGACCTAGACTGTAGCAGCACAGTGGCGAATAAATAAACATTTGACATCCATACCCGTTTGGATGCTTTACAGGAACTCATTAAATTCCAGGCACTGCACAGCAACGTCCAAGTCAAACGCACCTCCACTGGGGAAGTAAAATCAGTAACGGCAAGATCTGCCTAGGTCCAAAAAGTCGGGGATCTGGTCTGAGAAAAGATTGTGGACAAGAAAGAATTTGGGCCATCTTTTAGAACGCCTGTACCTGTCCTGGCTGTCGAAGGAACAAGAACAGTACTTCTTCCGCCTCTTGCCGGAAAAAAAAGAAATGAGATTTGTCTCCTTTGATCTGATCAAACCACACTATGTGGACAATACTGAATAGCAGGCTGCTGGGGCTCCTGGATAGCCACCGATCTCCTCTCGCTACCATACAGGAGGTTAAGACAGACTAATAACATTTGAAGGGTCTTCTACACAAAGTAATGGAGTAAAAAGCAATGAAATGGAACTCGTACTTGTTGAAATTGAACAGGAACAAAGCAGAAACGAAACACAGATCTCAATTCGGCCTAATACAAACATCTATGTGAATATGCCTCAAAACGAGTCATCTGTCAGTTCAATCAAACCTGCTGAGCTACCAAAGATAGATCGAACTGCATGTGGCTATTTCATCGATTTTGACACCTTCTCTCTGTATCCAAGTGAACCTGAGTTACTGCCAGCTCCAATTTCCCGCAAAAAACAACTTCAGGATTTCTACATTTGGCTGAAAAAGACTTACATTGTTTCACCCCGGCTACAGCTTTGGATAGCAATTGGTCTACTTTTCTTAGTCCTCAGGATAGATTTAGTGACTGCCTTTTTCTTACTACTGAATATACATTATCTTACAGAACGCCCCACAGTATCACATGTGAACTTGGTCCTGAAACCACATACATCATTTCATCATGAACAGAGAGACCTGTCCTTTGAGAACATTACAACAGTTCCCGTTCCTGAAGGAATAGTTTGGGATAGGGTTTCATATGATATATTTGGTCCCACTGAAACTTTGAAAATACCACATGTATTTAAAAATTCTTTGAATTATATAATCACCTCCAGTACATTCTCTGACAATTGGGATTTTGGAACTGTACAGAGTGTGCTGTCTGATTTAGAACAATCGGCTGCATTCTCGAAAAATGAAATGTATGATACAACTAATTTTGACAACATGTATTGTTACCAACATTATGGTCATAATTTTTTGCATAAACAAAGTACCCCACATAATGTTTTCACATACCACCAATGGGAACATTGCCCAACACCACCGAAAGATAGTTCACAAACGTTTTCACAAAAGTCTGCTTATTTTTTTGCGTTTCATACATCAGATCCACGCTCATATTATTAAAAACTTGCACCTATATCTGCTAAGAAAAATATGCTTACTAACATGAAACTGATATACTCTGCATCCTTTATTTCCCAACTGTCTCTTCAGGGTTTTGACTTATGGAAGGACACTATAGACATAAAATCAGTCTGGAGGACTAAGGAATGGCAGGTTCAGGGAACTGAGGCATTATTTAGAGCATGCCTCATACCACAGCAGATTATTTTCCTGAACCACACTGTGCAACAGACTTCCTGTCTTGGGTTGGCCAAGATCAAGGACTTGAACATACCTCGTATTCCCTCTCTTTCACACTTTGAGGGATGGCAAAACTATATAGATGGTACGCTAGATGACATCATGCATGACGTTTCATACAGTTCATTGGACCCCAATTGGAAGTGATGTTTAGTTTGGCCTATCAACACAAATTGGTGTCAGTCAAGATTCAAGGGTACCACCGAGGGGTTTAGTGTCCATAGGCCTGGCGTACGCTATGTACAACTAGAAGATCCGGTGGTGATGTCATTATAGTGTTGGGACATTATGCCTAGATTGGCTAATAACCTCAACACTAACAGGTGAAACAACACTTGTCCTTTACTTTCAGATGACATGGATTTGAGGGATTTTTTGCTAGGTCCCCAGAAACCACGTCATAAACTCTTCTTATACGCTATTCACAACGACGTTTGGAAAACCTCTCAACAGGAAGCTGCGGAGAGGTTGCATAAAATTGACAGAGTTTACTTAGAAAAGGCTTTGGCAGTGGTTGACAATGGAATGACTACACTAACATCCAGGATTTATTCACTGGGCAACATTGTATATTTTGCTATAGATATAATGGAACAGGACCTGTCCATCCTACAACATGGGCAATTGCAGTTACAATTCATTCTATTACTAAGCTGGAAGTTACATTCATTGCGCTTTTGTTACGTTCCCTGGAGATATATGAACAGTATGTCTTTGTTCCCTGCATATGACCTATCAGAAAGACAGACAACAATGACACAAAAAGATGCAAAATATACAAAGCTGCACATTGGAAAATTGGACCAAATACACTTCACAGTGGCAGAGTCACCATTCACAGAATGGTTAATTTAAGGCCATAAAATATTGCCGGTAATAACATTTCAATTTCAATATTGCCTAGAATACCACCAGATAGGCAGGTATGAAGCAATAGGTAAAGACATCATCCATGAATCTTGGGAATTACCGTAGAGATTTAGATGCAGGAATGGGGATACTGAAGTGTTTCTCAGCAGTACAGACTGCAACACTTCATTAAGTGGGTTTCTAATTTACCAGGATATTATGCTTCACAGGGCCTGTAATGGTTCAGTTGCAAACTTATCATGCCATTTTAAGGGATCCACAGCTGCTGTTGTTAATCTAATCTTCAGGTTGCTCTTGAATGGGAGTTACTTAATGCTGAATGATCAAGGTTGTTGGGGAATGCTTCCAGGCATCGCTATCTAGTCAGAGTAAGTTCCAGGGTTACTTGTTGTATGCAAGTATTGTTCCCACCAACCCAGACAGACAGGGAGGCACTGTTATGGCCTTCTTTTAATGTTTCCTTTATACGGTTTGATTCTCTCAGCCAACTGAATGCCATGCTTTTACAGAAAGATGTGCCCCGAACCTCAGCCCAAGAGACTTTAGATCTTCAGGTTGCAAGGTCCTCAGCTGAGATACAGGCACTAGTACGAACGAGCTGCCCTTTCCATTTCACAGAAAATGTTCACCGTATCTTTAACATGTCTGATACGAAGGGCATAGTACACCTACTTAAAACCATGGGTTCTGGACTGTTTAGCACCTTTCAGACAGTCTTCAGAGTGATTCCAGCTTTCATACACTCCATACTAGGAAGCGTTTTTGGAGGGCTTCCGCTAATCCTGCTATTGGTAGTGGGTATCCTGATTTACATCTTTCTGTTACGCAAAGGACGTCCCAATTACCAAAGAGATGGAAAAAGCGCTCTTAGAGCGACGTTGCCATGACCGCATGGTACTCCATCTGGGCACCCCTCAACTGCGGGAGCTAAGCTAGTCTTCGTTCCTATCATTCCCACCAGTCTGAATTAAATGGGTTTTGCCTGTTCTCCACTGCTTATTCTGTGGACAAGAATGCATGTTGGACCTCTGTCTAATACTTCCATCGGTTACGCCTCCGGACGTGGATGTATTGCTGGACCCATTAAAGGCCCACGTAGTGCAGTGTTCTCAGCGTATTCCCATGTTGATGTCAGCATTCTCAGAGCGACATTGGACACCAGCTCTACTTCAGGCACAGAGGCTTTGGATGTTTCAAATGTTTCCTCAGCATCGACTGTGGGAACTGTGAGGTGTTACAAGGACCGTCGAAATGCAGGCAGCACTGATGTTGCATCTCCCACACAGGACACATACATATTTGGCTCTCCGTGTTCTAAGAAGAATCCGGCCTTTTTTCCAAAACAACCAACATTTGGAATTTTAAAACAATTGTTTTCTTTTCTCACTTTTACTGAGCACCATGGCTTTCAGATGTACTCAGTTGCTCAAAATATATATGTACATATTTTATAGGATTTATATAGCTTTTTACCATATATAAAGGACTTATAAAGTTTTTTTAGAATTTTTATTACTTTTAGAAAATGTTATGATTGTTTATAAGGATATTCCCTTTTAATTGTGTAGTATATTGCCCAGTCGGATGAGGAGTTGGTGTTATGATTCGGAATGAACCCCAATATAGGCTTGGATAGTCACGTAACCTTTTACCTACATTTACCTTGCCAATGTACTACATAAGGGAATTGGTGCTGACCTTTTACCTAGTTAGGTGCTGCATACATATCTTGTGGGTTTCTCCGAAAACTAGCCTAATTTATTATGCATGAGGATTCTCAGAATCACAGCAGGATTACCATATTCTGCATAATTATTGTGAGTAGTAGGCCTGGTATATGCTGTCCACTAATTAAAGTGGGCACCTTGTACCAGTCCAAACAACCCTTGTTGATGATTAGGTTGTAGACAACCTTTAATGAAAGCTATCCTAGTAGTGTCTATGGAGAGCAGCCTTCAGGCTAAGTCTCAAAGGAATGTAAAGCAGCTTGTTTTACCAGATCAGAACCTCATGAATGACCAAATGAAAGGAGAACCACACAAGAGATGTATAAAATATATGTATTTATTACTACACACTCTCTACTAACCTCTTTATGAGATTAGAGCACAAAGCACACATTATTAAATCACTAGAATGACAGTAAATAGCACAATACACAGCGGGCTCCAGGGGGAGACCGAACCATATACTAAGAAAGTGGTATAACAACCACGACTTAACTAGACACAGTGCCTAGAGCACGTAGAATTGCTGGGACCCCAGAGAACCACCCAAAGTAGTGACACAGGGGACTCAAGGAGGACGGGTGCAGTGTGTGAACACAGGCACGAGCTCCGTACAACTCTATGGGAAAGTCACTGTTGGAATTTTAGAGTTTAAGGACACTTCGGAGAGGACTTTAAGCAAACCCCTTGGAACATAGAAGGTTCTAAGGCCAGCACCCTTGAGAGTACCGAGATACCCGTGTTTCCTATCCCAGAGGAGCCGGGTGCATAGGGGTCAAGTGGTGTCGGAAACCTTCGTCGTTTTCAATGGCGTGATGCAAAAAGGTATTGCTGCCGGGAAGATGAAGTGTTCGGTGGAATCCAAGCCTGAATCCGAGGTGAGAAGAACCTGAAAGCAGAGGGGACAGAGTCTGGGTCACTTCAGAGTTGACCAGTGGCTCGGTAGACGAATGCCCACCGATGTCGGGTGCTTCAGGTGAGAAGATGCGATGCTTGACTCTGCAGCCATGGGGACTAGGAGACGTCGACAACAACCAAAGTCCGAAGGTGAGCTGTCCCATGAAGGATAGGGAGTGGTTGGGGGTCAGTGTCTGGATTGAACACCAACAAGCCTTGGCAACTGCAACCCACGCACGCAGAGGAAACAGGTTACGGTGAGGACCAGCAAGATCCGAGGGACTCTCCAAGCAATGGAGAGTCAGGGCACATCTGGAGCAACCAGTAAAGCCCAAGGAAGGTCAAAGTTACCTTCACAGGGACCCACAGGCCGATGGACATGGGATCGCTAAGGGACCTCAAGCTGAATTAGGCTCAGGACAGAGGGGTGGTTACACCCATGTCCTTTGTCCAGTTTCACGCCAGAGCAGGAGCCAATGGCTCCTGCAACCAGTTTTAACTGGACTATGCACAGGGACACCAAATGTGCCCCCAGTGCAGACTTCAAACACTCTCAGAGCGCACCCACCCAGCCTCAATACACTAAATCCTGTCTGGGAGGTGGTCACACCTCCCTGTGGCAGGTAACCTATTGTCAAGCCTTCCCCTGCTCGAGCTTGGCTCAGCAGCAGGAGTGCAGACTTGTGTCTGTGGCTGGCAGCATCCATTTTGTGATGCCCAGGTCGAGAAAGCTGGTACCGGGTAGCCCAGTGACCCACAGTAGTGGTTCTAGAAGGGAGGAATCATATCTCCCACACCACTTACTGGTGTGGAGGTATGATTCCTAGGTGTTTGACACCAAACACAACATGTTTCTAAGCAGCCGCTTTAAAGTTAGCATTTACCGCAAGGTTATAATGCACTTAAATATATATGGTTGGGTGCATCACAAACAACCCCGGAAAATAGGTTTTGAAGGCTACAGAGGGGCTCTGCTCATGCAGGTGCACCCTCTCACATAAAACCCAGCACCCTGCCTTAAGGATTGATAAGGCCTTCCATAGGGGTGACTGATAGGTTTATATGTGCAGTGATTTAGAATAGATATAGTGAACGTATATCTATGTAAGGGGTGCATGCACCACCTTACACAGGCTGCAGTAGCAGACCTGTGGTGTCAGTTTGAATGGTCTCTCAGGGGTGGCATAATACATGCTGTAGGCCCTAGGAGGCCTCTGGGGTACCTATGCCCTGGGTACACAGTATACCATATTCTAGGGACTGATAACGGTACCCCATAATCCAATCTGGAGTGTACCTAAAGTACATGCAATCAATTTAGAGGAGAAAGCAGCTAGACTGGGGTCCTGCATAGCAGGATCCCAGTCAGACTAAGTCGAAAACAGTGATACAGCAGCCAAAAGTGGGCGTAACTATAAGAAGCAGATCCTACTCTCCTACACAACCCCCCCCAAATGTAAGGATATTAAACTAACCTTGACCAGTTGAGTCTTCATGTTCTAAGTGGAAATATCTGGAGAGTCCATCTGCATTGGCATGGTTACTCCCAGGTCTATATCCCAATGTATAGTCCATCCCCTGTAAGGAAATGGACCACCTCAAAAGTTTGGGGTTTTCACCCTTCATCTATTTTAGCCATACGATGGTCTGTCTGAACAATGAAGTGAGTGCCAAACAAGTGTGGCCTCAGCTTCTTCAAGGCCCAAACCACAGCAAAGGTTTCCCTCTCAATAGCTGACCAACGTTTCTCTCTGGGGGTCAGCCTTCTGCTAATAAAAGCAACTGGCTGATCTTGATCCTCTTCATTCAGTTGTGATAGCACAGCCCCTACCCCCAACTTAGATGCATCAGTTTGAACAATGAATTGTTTAAAATGGTCAGTACTTTGCAGAATGGGAGCAGTGCACATGGCCTGCTTCAGGTCATCAAATGCCTTTTGACAGCTAACTGTCCACTGAACATTCTTAGGCATTCTTTTGGACGTTAAGTCATTCAAAGGGCTCACTATGGATCCATATCCTTTGACAAACCTCCTATAGTACCCAGTCAGGCCCAAGAAAGCTCTGACCTGAGTCTGGGTGGTTGGAGCAAACCAGTCCATGATGGTCTGGATCTTGCTCTGCAATGGTTGAACCTGACCTGCCACACACAAGGTGGCCAGGTATACAATCTGACTCTGTCCTATCTGACACTTGGTGGCCTTGATAGTGAGGTCTGCTTTCTACAGGGTCTCCAAAGCATTTCTCAGATGGACCAGGTGATCCTCCCAGGCGGAGCTAAAGACAGCAACATCATCTAGATAAGCTGCACTATAGGCTTCCAGGCCGGTAAGGACTTTGTTCACCAACCTTAGAAAAGTGGCAGGTGCATTCTTCAAACCAAAGGGCATCACCACAAATTGGTAGTGCCCACTAAGGGTTGAGAATGCTGTTTTTGGCTTTGCATCCTCAGCTAATCTGATTTGCCAGTAGTCAGCTGTCATGTCAAATGCACTCGGAAACTTGGCTGAGTTCATCTGCCCTGGGTATTGGATGGGCATCAGTCCTAGTGACTGCATTGAGACCCCTGTAGTCAACACAGAACCTCATATCTCTCTTGCCCTTCTGGGTGTGCGGTTTTGGTACCAAGACTACTGGACTAGCCCAAGGGCTATCTGAGGGCTCAATTACTCCCAGGTCCAACATGTTCTGGACTTCTGTACTAATGCAGTTCCTGACATGGTCAGGTTGCCTGTAAATCTTATTTTTAACAAGCAGACTGTCACCTGTGTCCACTTCATGCGTGCACCAGGTAGTCTGACTTAGAGTCAGTGAGAACATGTGTCTAAAGTGATTCAGACCTTTTCTGCAATCAGTTTGCTGCTGGTCAGTGAGGCTGCCTGCCAAGGCTACACCATCAACTGACCCATCATCAGGGTTCTGTGAGAGCAGGTCAGGGAGTGGATCACTCTCTTCCTCCTGTCCCTCATCAGTAGCCATGACCAAGCCCATGTCTGCCCTGTCAACATATGGTTTGAGCATGTTCACATGGAGCACCCTATGGGGGCTCCTTGGAGTTCCAAGGTCCACCAGGTAGGTAACCTCTCCCTTTTGCTCAATGATTGTAAGAGGGCCACTCCACTTGTCTTGGAGGGCTGCTGGGGCCACAGGCTCCAACACCTATACTTTCTGTCCTGGCTGATAAACAGTCAACACAACCTTTTGGTCATGCCAGGCCTTTTGCAATTCCTGGCTAGCCTCAAGGTTTTTGGATGCCTTCTTCATTTACTCAGCCATCCAGGAGCGGAGACCAAGTACATAGTCCACAATATCCTGTTTAGGGGGTTTGAGAGGTAACTCCCATCCCTCCTTCACTACACATAAAGGAATCCTAACTGTATGTCCAAACAGAAGTTCAAAAGAACTGTAACCAACCCCCTTCGGTGGAACCTCTTTGTAGGCAAAGAGAAGGCGGGGCAAAAGTATGTCCCATCTACGGCTGAGCTTTTCAGGGAGACCTTTAATCATGCCCTTGAGGGTTTTGTTGAACCTTTCAACTAACCCATTGTATTGTGGGTTATAATGGGGTGGTAAATGTGTAATTTACTCCACACTCCTTCCACATAGTCAAGTAACTAGACATGAGGTTTGCACCTCTGTCTGATTCTACCTCCTTAGGAAAACCCACCCTGGAAAAGATTCCCAGGATGGCTCTAGCCACAACAGGAGCTGTGGTAGTCCTAAGTGGAATTGCCTCTGGATACTTGGTGGCATGGTCCATCATCACCAGTATAAATCTGTGCCCAGATGCAGTTTGAGGATCCATGGGACCAACAATGTCAATCCCAACCCTCTCAAAGGGAACCCCCACCACAGGTAGTGGTATCAGGGGGCCTTTGTAGTACCACCTGCCTTACCACTGGCTTGACAAGTGATACAGGAGCGACAAAACTCTTTTGTGTCCTCTGACATGTGTAGCCAATGAAAGTGAGGGACAAGCCTGTCCCAAGTCTTGTTTTGGCCTAGGTGACCTGCTAATGGGATATCATGTGCCAGTCTCAATAGGAAGCCCCTGAACTTCAGAGGTATAACCAACCTCCTGGTAGCACCAGGCTTGGGGTCTCTACTCTGAGTATAAGAGTCCATGATCCCAGAAGATCCTATGGGACCCACCGGCACTCCCAGCAGCCTCAGCAGCAGCTTGCTGTCTGAGGGGTTCAAGAGAGGGGCAGCTCAGCTGATCCTAGCTCAGATCTGCCCTGCAAGGGCCCCCTGTCCCCAAGAACTCAACCTGATCAGGTTCAAGTTCCTCTGAGACAGTTCCTTCTTCAGGACTAAGATCATCTCCCTCAAGAGACTGATACTGATCTGTAGTCTGAGGCAGGGGGGGGAGACACTGCCTTACCCCTTCTGCTCTAGCTCTTGGAAGGTGCCTGGTCCATTATTCCAGGATCCAGGGCCTGCTCAGTGGAAGAAATTTTTGCCTGTGACCTAGTCATAGCAAACACATCTGCAGGGATGCCCCACATTTCTGCATGTGTCCTGAGTTCCACCTCAGCCCAACCTGAAGTTTCCAAATCATTGCCCAATAAGCATTCAACAGGGAGGTTTGCACTTACCACAACCTTCTTAGGGCCAATTACCCTTCCCAAGGTGAAATATACAACTGCCAAGGAATGGTCTGTCCTGACATTGCTTGAATTGGTCACTTGATACATCTCACCAAGTATGATTTGTTCAGGGGCCACTAGATCTTTTGTCACCATTGTGACACTTGCACCTGTGTCCCTGAATGCCAAGGTCTCCTTTCCATTGATCAAAGGCTGCTGTCTGTATTTGCCCAGATTACTGGGACTGACAAATAAGGAGGCCATATCCATGCCTCCATCACAGACCAACACAGCCTGAGTTGGAACTCTGACTAGGCCAGAGTCCATCTTAGATCCCAGGGTAACCCTACTACACCCTTATTCTGTGTACCACCACTTTGAGCTAAACTATGGGGAACAGTTGCCTTGGGGCAGTGGTGGCTGGAGTAGATTCCTTGGACTTTGAACAATCATTTGTCCAATGGGTCTTCTGTTTACAGATAGGACACCATGGTTTCTTCTTGCCTTTATTCTTGTTTGATTGTGACTCCCCACCAGATGAAGGCTTTTAGGGCCCTTGAGAAGACTTCTGGTCTTTACCCTTCTCCCCACCCTTATCTGAGGTCTTAGAATCTTGCTTCTTAGAGTCACCACCTTGCTTCTGAACTTTCTGCCTCACCCTGGTTCTGACCCATTTGTCTGCCTTCTGGCCCAATTCTTGGGAAGAGGTCAGATCAGAGTCCACCAGGTACTGATGCAACAGCTGATTTTGACAATTATTAAGGATCTGCTCCCTCATAATTAAATTGTACAATCCTTTAGAATCACACACTTTACTGCCAAGTAACAAGCCTTCCAGAGCCTTAGTAGCACAATCTACAAATTCAACCCAGTCTTGAGTCTGTGCCTTCTGGGTGCTTCTGAACTTAATCCTCTATTGTTCAGTGTTTAAGCCAAACCCATCAATGAGAGTACTTTTCAAGACTTTGTAATTATCAGCATCCTCTTCTCTTACAGTGAGGAGCTTATCTCTACCTTTGTCAGCAAAGGAGAGCCACACGATAGCTGCCCACTGCTCGAGGGACCCTCTGTACTTTACATGCCATCTCGAGTGCAGTTATCCATTTGTGGATGTCATCCCCACTCTGATAGGGAGGGGCTATCTTGTTCAAGTTCCTATGGTCATGAGTATATTCTCTACCTTTAGAGACATTGTTGCTGCCACCAGGAGGCTCTAGCCCCAACCTTCTGGAAGCTCTCTTGAGCTCTAAGGATTCCCTGTCTAAGGTAAATTGTTCCCTCTTGATTCTGAGTTTGGTCCTCTCATACTCAAGTAACTGACACTTCTTCTCATAAGAGTAGTCCCTTTTATGAGAAGCAGAGGTCCCTACAGAAGTACCAGAATGATTAGATTCCTGAGAAAGAGCTCTTGATCTTCTTGGTAAACTGTTTACTCTCCCTGGTGGAGTAAAGAGAGGGCCACTGGGGCCTTCTCCCCCACCTGAAGGAAGAGTTGGATTTTCCAGGTTAGAATCATCTTGATCCTCCTGGCCAGCGTTTGAGTCCAGCTCATAGAAGTGTTCACTTCCTGGCCTGTCCTCATCTCCTGTCCCACCCAACTTGCCTGCCTCATCAGACCCTGGGGGTCTTTCTGAGGTCTTTATTATAATCAACAAGGAGGGAGAAGGAAGGGTTTGTTATCCATTCAACTTCCTTACTTAAATATCAATTTATCAAATGGGGAATGGATCACTTGACCTGAGTAACCAGGGTTTACCAATAAAAAACACTCATTCACGTTCTCAAGGTGGAAAAGCGGTATATCTTGATTCTCCGCTCTTTTAATGGTAACGTGACAGCATCATCATAGGGTTGTCTTTATGCTTCCTCCACCCGGAGGTTTAACCATTGGTTATTGCAGTAGTGATCGGAAAATAAGTGATTGTGGAGTGGGGTGCAGTGAGGTGTTGTTAAATCTCGTACAGCCAGAACAAACTTTATTAATCAGACTGAAATCGAGATAGATTAAAAAATCTTGTTGTGCACAGAAAGATTAATTATGGTCTTAGTGCACTTGTAGGTGTCCATAAAAAGGTCGACATGTTTCAGCCCTTTAGGTGCCCCAAAGGGTCAGGTGGGCTTTCTTCAGGACCTAAAAAAGTGAAATAGAGGCCATCTGTTATTGAGGTCTCTGGTGCTAGTGGTAGATTGTCCCACTCGGCAGTTGTTCAATTTGAACCTATATTAGTAGCAAAAAGAAAATGGAGGAAGAAGTAAAGGAAACACAGTTAGTGTCTCTGCCTTTATGTGCTGCCTCTCATAAGGAAGAAATAAGTGGTTAAAATATATAACAATTCAGCGTTATATAACAACTAAAAAATGGCAATTCCTTTACGCTTTCGTCATGGTATGGCAAACTTTTCTCTCATTTTGCATTCAAAGAATATAGTAATACAACTCAAATTATATCCATTTTGTCATATGTAGACATGTGTCAAAACGTAACGTGACCCAACTTGAATGTTATTAGTACATCAGTAATGGTAGTAAGGGGAAAGAAGACAGTTTTGAATTGCAGAACAGACTGTCTATATGGCCATGAATTCATAAGAGTTAGCTATGCAGTGGCTAACTGATACTTGTTATTATAAATAAAAATAAAGAATAAAAATGATGTACATCAAAAAAGTATGTCTTGAGACTGTTTGGGATCGTGGTAAGATATTTAGTGTCATGGCTTTATGGCAGTTTGATTCGATAAAGACAGGCTGGTATGGTTCCGAATACAGATTGTTATTCGGTGGTACTAATATCATTACCAGGGACAGCCTCACGGTAAGTAATTTAGTTACAGCATCGAATCTAACAAGGTGCAGTTATCCATGGCGTCTTAGATCCGTTTAAAGAACGGGACAGGACAGAAACGCTGCCGTTAGCGCTATTCAGTATTTAAGTGTCAAGGCCATTATTCGTATGAATTAGGTAAGTCGTTAGGTCGAAGAAGTACAATTTAAAATTAGTTGAAGAGAGTTAGTTCGACACTGCGCACTTTTGACGTTCAAGACGGAAGCGTATGAAATATCGCACTAGGTATCTGGAGTGTAATTATCGTACCTAAAGTCCCAGCTTTCAGACTTCCTTGGGCAAAAAGGGAGCTGTGTCTGCTAGCGGAAGACAAAGCACAAAATCAGATGCTCAAATCTTTAGGTGAAAGGAGAAAATTATACATTACGGTTTTGCAGCGTTTTCAGACGGTCATGTCCTACCTCAACGGCAGGGCGGCACAACTTGTGCTAGCTCTTCCTTCTCAGGCCCGATTACGTTGCGGTACGGGTCAGGGATTGAAGTAGAGAAATGTGGAAACAGAAAGGGGACTACGAATGGGGTTACTAATATGTCGCACTCATCTCAAGGCAAGATGGAGGATTCACAGTATGATGGAATTTTTTATGGATGGCAAAAAATGTGTAATTCATAAATTTTGTAAACGGATTACTGAAAAAGCAGCGATTAATTAAAAATTAACAATAATAATCATTTCACTCAATGTAACCTCAGTTAGTTAGGGATGGATACAGGTGAACGGAAAAGGAAGAAGGGATTATTTTTGACTTATCACATAGTTTGCGATCACTGGGCCTGCTCGTTGGTACATTGGTGTAAAAACTACACGTAATGAAATAAAAAAAACTTTAGATTTTTTTTTAAGATTTAGAGGGCCAAATTAATTAGATGGAATATTTGCAGTGATATCTCTCAATTTGCTTAACATAGTCGTTTTCAACATCTAATACTTAACCACGGAATGTTGTCATTCAGTCCTTGGGCATTAGTCTTAGGACGGTGAACCCATCTCTGTTCTTTTTCAAAAAGTACTTGTTCTGCATTGTGATTCTTTGTTGTTAAGGTCTCTAGGATCACCCATTGCAAGTCGTTGATTGTGTGCCCCTTTTCAATGTAGTGACTACTCATTTTTGTCGTGTTTTTCTTACATTTCACGTTACTCTTATGTTCACAGATCCTCTGCTTCACTTTGCGGCAAGTCATTCCTATGTAACGCAGAGAGCAGGGACAGGTGATCATATAGATTGCATGTGTGGTATTACAGTTAGTGTGGAGTCTGATTGTCCTTTTCAAATTAGGCAGTAGTTGTATGGTTTTTGTGGCCGTTGTTACGTGACAAAAATGGAACAGGAGCCACATGGATAATGTCCAGTCACTGGTGGGTTGTTCCATAACATCGGTGGTGGTTCACTTCGTATCGGTGGTGGTGGTCTTTTGTGTACCAACATGTCTTTCAGATTTCTTGTTCTTTTATTTGCAAACCTCGGTTTTGGCCAGTTTAAGGACCCGGAGGTCAAGATTCGCAAATTTTTATTCACAATTATTTCGATGTTATTT
The DNA here is from genome assembly GCF_964204655.1 of Triturus cristatus. Taxonomy (NCBI): domain Eukaryota; kingdom Metazoa; phylum Chordata; class Amphibia; order Caudata; family Salamandridae; genus Triturus; species Triturus cristatus. The sequence goes on from NC_140584.1 coordinate 22,812,673, forward strand.
GAGGCTGTGCTATAGGTACTATAGGTATAGGAAGCATAAAGACAACCCTATGATGATGCTGTCACGTTACCATTAAAAGAGCGGAGAATCAAGATATACCGCTTTTCCACCTTGAGAACGTGAATGAGGGTTTTTTATTGGTAAACTGCACAAATATCACAAAACCCTGGTTACTCAGGTCAAGTGATCCATTCCCCATTTGATAAATTGGCCTTTCTGAGGTCATCTAAAAGCAAAGTCTCTATGAGACGTTGAGTGCTTGCATTTCTCCCTGTCCTCAGCTTTCTAGATGCACACATATTTCTCAGTTCCTCAAATGAGAGATGGTCATACTTAACTACCAAGGAGCCACTGGCATCTGGCCTAGAAGACATACTAGTGTTATGTGGTGTAGGCACCTACCTAACCTAGTGGGAACTAAACTCTCTTGAGTTGGAGAAAGGGTGTGCTAGACCCTTGGCTACCCAACTCCAAGTTCAGTAGAACTTTCTTATTCTAGTCTTGATTTATATGTACCTAACACCTTTAGTGGTTTTCAGTTAATCACTCAATGAGATTTATCTGGTAAAGCAATAGCAAGTTTGAATCCCAACCGCTGCACACCAATGTGTGAAGTTGGCCTGGTATATGCTGTCCACTAATTAAAGTGGGCACCTTGTACCAGTCCAAACAACCCTTATTGATGATTAGGTTAAAGACAACCTTTATTGAAAGCTATCCTAGTGGTAGCTATGGAGAGCAGCCTTCAGGATAAGTCACGAAGGAATGTAAAGCAGCTTGTTTTAACAGATCAGAACCTCCTGAATGACCAAATGAAAGGAGAACCACACAAGAGATATATAAAATATATGTATTTATTACTAAACACACTCTACTAACCTCTTTATGAGATAAGAGCACAAAGCACACAATAATATAGCCTTATAGCCCGCCGTAGCGGGCTATACCGGCTGTTAATGGCCCGCTGCAGCGTTAAAGGCCCGAGCCGAAGGCGAGGGACTTTAACAACAGCAGAGGGCCATTAACAGCGGTTTAGCCCTGCTACGAAGGGTTATAAGGCTATTAGAACATTCTGCCACTAGAGGGCAGAATGTTCTACCAAAACAAAGCCCTTCAGGGAGCGCGAGGGGATTGAAATCCCCTCAGGCTCCCTGAAGTCTTTGTTCACAGCCAGAGCTGTGAACAAAGACAATCATTGGAATGTTGGAGCTCCGGGCTTATACCGGCCAGTATTAGCCCGGAGCACTCCATTGTCTTCAATGGAGCTGCCAACGTTCCAATGTTCTAATAAACCATTAGAACGACAGTAAATAGCACAATACTCAGCGGGCTCCAGGGGGAAACCGAACCTTAACCCCTTGTGTGCCCATGACGAGCTGGACTCGTCATGGAGCACAGTCGTGCTGTGCCCATGACGAGTCCAGCTCGTCATGAGGCATTCCCTGGGGAATCCCTCCGATGCGGGCACCAGAGGGATTCCCTTTTACTGAAAATAGCCTCGGGAGCTGGGGAAGAGCTTCCCCAGCTCCCGAGCCCACCCCCCCTGCTTTCAGTGTAATGACGATCGGCGCACGTCGCGCCAACGTCATTACACTGAAACTGAAATGAGCCAAGAGGCTCGTTTCAGTTTCACTTTGTACGTGCTCAGGGGGCTATCTCAGCCCCCTGAGCACGTAGAAAGACGGGAGAGGCAGTGGATCCCTGCTTGGGGATCGCCACAGGAGGGCGATCCCCAAGCAGGGATTCACCCACTAGACACCAGGGAGGGCCTTTGCTCCCCCCAAATAATTTTGGCCAAATTTTGTCTTTTTGCCGCCCCTGGGGGGCAGATGGGGGCAGTAGCCCCCAATCTGCCACCCCGGGGGGGGCAAAAAGCCCACTAGACACCAGGGAATTAAAAAAAAAAAAATAGGGGTGGGGCTGCCCAAAACGGGCAGGCCCATGCCCCCACCCCACCCCCCAATTATCAGACTTTCTGCTCCCCCGGGGGGCAGATGGGGCATTGGCCCCTAATCTGCCCCTTCGGGGGGGGGGCAGAAAGCCCACTATACACCAGGGATTTCTTTTCATTTTTTTTTAGGGTGGGGGCTGCCCGAAACGGGCACGCCAATGTCCCCACCCACCACCATTACAGCCTTTCTGCCCCCCGGGGGGGCAGATGGGGTATTGGCCCCGAATCTGCCCCCCCCCGGGGGGCAAAAAGACCACTAGACACCAGGGAATTGTAAAAAAAATAAAAATAGGGGTGGGGGCTGCCCAAAACGGGCAGGTCCATGCCTCCACCCCACCCCCCAAATATCACAGTCTTTCGGCCCCCCCGGGGGGCAGATGGGGCATTGGCCCCTAATCTGCTCCTTCGGGGGGCAGAAAGCCCACTATACACCAGGGATTTGCTTTCAGTTTTTGTTAGGGTGGGGGCTGCCCGAAACGGGCACGCCAATGCCCCCACCCACCCGCCACCATTACAGCCTTTCTGTCCCCCCGGGGGGCAGATGGGGCATTGGCCCCCAATCTGCCCCCCCGGGGGGGCAAAAAGACCACTAGACACCAGGGAATTTTACAAAAAATAAAAGTAGGGGTGGGGCTGCCCAAAATGGGCAGGCCCATGCCCCCACACCACCCCCAAATTATTACAGTCTTTCTGCCCCCCCAGGGGGCATATGGGGCATCGGCCCCTAATCTGCCCCTTCGGGGGGGGGGGGGCAGAAAGCCCACTAAACACCAGGGATTTTTTTGCGCAATTGTTTTTAGGGTGTGGGCTGCCCGAAACGGGCACACCAGTGCCCCCACCCTCCCCCCCACAAAAATGACAGTCTTTCTGCCCCCCAGGAGGCAGATGGGAGCTGTAGCCCCCATTCCGGCCCCTCGTGGGAGCGCAGAGTGCCCACTAGAAACCATGGATTTTTTTGTTTTATTAGTGTAGGGGTAGGGGCTCCCCAAAATGGGCATGACAATACCCCACCCCATGAGAAATCCCAGTCTTTCTGCCCCCCCTGGAGGGCAGATGGTGGCAGAAGCCCCTGATCTGCCCACTGGGGGGGCAGAAAGCCCACTAGGCGCCAGCGAGTACGCAGGCTTTTTTTATGCTTGGGGGCTGCCCAAAATGGTCATACCAATGCCCACACCCCCACAAAAAATAGCCACAGTCTTTCTGCCCCTTTAGGGGCATATCAGGATGAAACCCCCTTCCCCGATTCCCCCCCAGGGCGGCAGAAAGCCCACTGGGCTCCGATTTATTTTTTAGCAATGTGCATACCTGTGGATTTTGGGCCCTAGCGCAGTTGGCACGTAGGCAAACCTAGCAAACCTGTACATTTTTTTAAACTAGACACCAAGGGGAATCCTGGATGGGGTGACTTCACTGGCTCTCACCAGGTCCCCAGAATCCATTGCAAACATAAAAATGTGTCCAAAATAACACATTTTCCTCACATTTCTGTGGTGGAAAGTTCTGGAATCTGCGTGGGTCCACAAAAATCCACCCACCCTGTGTTCCCCAAAGTCTTCGGAGAAAAATGGTACCTCACTTGCGTTGGTAGGCCTAGTGCCCGCGTCAGGCAAGGGCCCAAAACCTATTGAGGAGACATCAAAATTACCTATCACAAAACAACCTGGTTTTGCATAGGGGGTCCCATGAGTTTTTGGCCTCGGGCTTGGCGGCCATCTAGGGAAACCTACCAAACCCACACATTTCTGAAAACTAGACGACCGGGGGATTCCAGGGAGGTATGGCTTGCGTGGATCCCCCAAAGTTTCCTTACCCAGAATGCCCTGCAAATCTCAAATTTAGCTGAAAAGAATCACCTTTTTCACACATTTTTGTGTGGGAAAGTTGTGGCATCACCGGGCTGACACAAATTTCCTACCACCCAGCGTTCCCCCGGGTCTCGCGATAAAAACGGTGCCTCACTCGTGTGGGAGGCCCACGTACCCGCGAAGGCACGGGCCCAAAACGTATTGAGGCGACATGAAAATTGCCTACTTCAAAACGACCTGGTTTTGCAAGGGGGGTCACCTGGGTTTTTGGCCCGGTGCTCGGCGGCCACCTAGGGGAACCTACCAAACCCACACATTTCTGAAAACTAGACACTCGGGGGATTCCAGGGAGGTATGGCTTGCATGGATCCCTCAACGTTTCCTTACCCAGAATGCCCTGCAAACCTCAAATTTAGCAGAACAAAATCACCTTTTTCACATATTTTTGTGTGGGAAAGTTTTGGCATTACCGGGCTGACACAAATTTCCTACCACCCAGCGTTCCCCTGGGTGTCCCGATAAAAACGGTGCCTCACTCGTGTGGGAGGCCCACGTACCCGCCACAGGCAAGGGCCCAAAACGTATTGAGGCGACATGAAAATTGCCTACCTCAAAACGACCTGGTTTTGCAAGGGGGGTCACCTGGGTTTTTGGCCCGGTGCTCGGCGGCCACCTAGGGGAACCTACCAAACCCACACATTTCTGAAAACTAGACACCCGGGGGATTTCAGGGAGGTATGGCTTGCATGGATCCCCCAACCTTTCCTTACCCAGAATGCCCTGCAAACCTCAAATTTAGCTGAAAAAATCACCTTTTTCACACATTTTTGTGTGGGAAAGTTGTGGCATCACGGGGCTGAGACAAATTTCCTACCACCCAGCGTTCCCCCGGGTCTCCCGATAAAAACGGTGCCTCACTCGTGTGGGAGGGCCACGTACCCGCGACAGGCAAGGGCCCACAACGTGGTGAGGCGACATGAAAAGTGCCTATCTTAAAACGACCTGGTTTTGCAAGGGGGGTCACTTGGGTTTTTGGCCCGGTGCTCGGCGGCCACCTAGGGAAACCTACAAAACCCACACATTTCTGAAAACTAGACAGCAGGGGGATTCCAGGGAGGTATGGCTTGCGTGGATCCCCCAACGTTTCCTTACCCAGAATGCCCTGCAAACCTCAAATTTAGCTGCAAAAATAACCTCTTTCACACATTTTTGTGTGGGAAAGTTGTGGCATCACAGGGCTGACACAAATTTCCTACCACCCAGCGTTCCCCCGGGTCTCCTGATAAAAACGGTGCCTCACTTGTGTGGAAGGCCCAAGTACCCGTGACAGGCAAGGGTCCAAAACGTAGTGCGCCTCAACAGGCAAGGGTCCTAAACGTAGTGCGCCTCACTACGTTTTGGGCCCTTGCCCGTGGCGGGTCCTTAGGCCTCCCACATGAGTGAGGCACCGTTTTTATCAGGAGACCCGGGGGAACGCTGGGTGGTAGGAACTTTGTGTCAGCCCGGTGATGCCACAACTTTCCCACACAAAAATGTGTGAAAAAGGTGAATTTTTCAGCTAAATTTGAGATTTGCAGGGCATTCTGGGTAAGGAAACGTTGGGGGATCCACGCAAGCCATACCTCCCTGGAATCCCCCGGGTGTCTAGTTTTCATAAATGTGTGGGTTTGGTAGGTTCCCTGTTGGACAGGCCACATGAAGGGCTTGCTCCCTCCCCGCATGACAGGGCCCAAGCCCCGGACTCCCAGGTGTTACCCACAAGGGCAACCCGCACCCCGTCTCCCAACGGAACTCCTGCCCCCGGACAGCCATGTATCATGGGGCCGAACCACTACCGGCTCCCCCGGCCGGATCAGCCGCCATCTTGGACACTGCGCCACGAAGCCGCGTGGCCTCAGCTCGACCCTAACCCTGGGCCTGGCCGGCCCCGACATCCCGGCACCACCATCCACCCCGGAGGTGAACGGACCACTTGGCAGGTCAATGGGAGAAGAAGTGTCGATGGCTCTCCCCCGCCAGGTGCCGATCGCCCTCCAGCTCCCCCAGGCGCTGGCTCCACCCCCTGCTGGGTGTCTGGACTCCCTCATCCCGGACCCCCCGACCTCCAAGTGCGAGGGTCCGGACATCAAAGGGCGCCATACCTATAACTAGGGCAGCTCCAGAGCAGGAAGGCAGTTGTATCCTGGAGTCGAGAGACACCGAGAAGAACTCAGCCTTGACGGACTACTGGCGCTGCCGTAGCCCTGCCTTGTGAAATATCGTCCTGCCTGCTGGCGCTGCCGCGGCCTTCTGCATCATCCATCCTCGTCGGGACCTGCTGGCGCTGCCGCGGACCGTGTAACGACCACCTTCATCGGGACCTGCTGGCGCTGCCGCGGACCGTGTAACGACCACCTTCACCGGGACCTGCTGGCGCTGCCGCGGCCCGTCCAAGCTAGAACACCGAGCTCGAGGATTGTGAGCTATCCACCATACCATCTCAGCTACCAGATTGGTAACCAGACTGTCCCGCTACCCCCTTTTCCCAAACCAAGAGACTAGAATCGAGGGGACCCCTGAGTCCAGACCTCCTTGTACCATTTCATCGTACCTTAAGAAATCACCTATAAAGAACGTTAAATCCTATCCTTGTGTGGTGTATATCTGTGGGGGGGAAGTTATTCATCTGTACGATCACTGGAGACGGCTCTCCCCGGAGACCTCTCCCCTTGTCCTCGGCCGACCCTCCCGGTCCGTCTAACATTGGTGGCCAGCGGCGCGATCCGAATCAACGCGTAATCGTACAGAGAGTAGCTCACCCCACGACAAAACCACGATGTCAACCAAAGAGAGCGGATCCACCGAGAAATTCCAGATGGATAAATTGGAAGAGTATAGCCATCGTGAACTGAAACAATTCTGCATGGAACTAGGCATTGCTACCACCGGCCTGAGTACCAAAGACGATTTGAAGCATGCCATTGAGTTGTGGGCGGAAACCGGGGTCGCCGGATCCCCAGACCAAAACGGTGCAGCATCGGAGGGGAACGCCACGGCTCCCGAGGAGCGAGGAACGGGCCTCTCGCAGGAAGAGATCCAAGAAAGAGAAAGAAACAGATTACATGAGTTGGAAATGGCACGACTCAAAATGGACGGTGAACTAAAATTAGCCGAGCAAAAACTGAACCTAGAACATCTGCGGCTCCGAGAAGAACGGGAAGAAAAACAGAGGCAGAGAGAGCTCGAAGAAAAAAGACTAACATTCGAACACGAGCGCAAACTGGCAGAAATAGAACTACGGAAACAGAATAAAGAACCGGAGGTGCCTGAGCGACCGCGCACCCCGGGAGCAACCGAAAAGAAAGTCCACATCCCCAAGGATGTTGTCCGAGAGTATGTCCGAGAGGACGACATACAACAGTGGTTCAAAGCCTACGAGATCGCCATGACCTCCCACCGGATCGATTGAAGTGACTGGGGAGCCGGCCTATGGGGGAGGTTCGTCAACGAAGGCCGCGATGCCCTACTGCAGCTCCCAGACCATCAGATGTCATCCTATGACCACATGAAGGCTGCCCTCCTCACCCGATATGGGCTCACACCCGAAATGTACCGCCAGAGGTTCCGAGACTGCACCCGGATCCCGGGTACAACTTGGGTGGAATATGTCAACTATTTCAGCCGAGCCTTCGAGGGTTGGATCAAGGGAAGCCACGTAACGACCTACGAGCAACTCTTTAATCTCATGGTGTGGGAGCACCTGTCTAACAACTGCTTCGTCGAGCTCAGGCAGCACCTCCTCGACAGTAAATTGACTGACCCACGGCAACTCGCCGCCGAAGCTGACCGGTGGGAAAGCACCCGAGTGGGCCGGAGAGGGCCACACGAGCAAAACCGGAACAACCAAGGTCAGCACCGTCCCCGAGGAGGAGGAGGAGGCCAGGGGCGAGGGCGAGACACCGTCCCGGCCACTCCCGCGGCCAGCACCCCGCCCCCGGCCGGCCGGGGCAACCCCCCGATGCGCCCGGGGTTCCGAGCCAACGTCACGTGTCACCGATGCCAGCGAGTCGGCCACTACGCCAATGACCCGAACTGCCCGCAGAACCAAACGCCAAAACCCCGCCAGGTAGCTGCCGCCGCCCTGGGGGGAGAACAAATCTCTGAGGAACAGGAAGAATATGAGCAGGCACAACAAGAGTGGGAACCGGCCGCCATGGTTCTAGCGTGCCTAGGGGAAAAAGACATGGTCCCGCGGGCTCCCCTACCCGCCAACACCAGAAAGTATAGCCAGTGGGTGAACATTAATGGGCGCCGGGCCGAAGCCCTACGTGACACAGGGGCCAGTGTGACGGCCGTCCGCTGTCACCTGGTGAAACCAGAGCAGATCCTGCCGAACATTCTCTGCCCCGTCCGTTCAGCCGACAATTCCGAGAGTCTATGTCGGATGGCCTGCGTCCCCTTCGAATGGGGAGGGGTCTCCGGCATGTTGAAGGTGACGGTCCGGGATGATGCCCCCGTGCACTGTCTCCTGGGGAATGACCTTGAGAGTTCCGCGTGGGCTGCCGTCGAAAGAAGAGAGCACCTGGGGATGCTGGGCCTCCCGGACTGGGCGTGCGTAACCACCCGGTCCATGGCCGCCCGTGCCATCCCCCGACCAGAAGAACCAGAATGGCCAGCACCTCCTCCCCCGATCGCTCCAGTAGAGGACACCGACTATACCGACCCCCCAGAGCCAACCCCCGAAGGGGTCGCCCAGCCCCAGGACCTTCCCGGCCTGGCTCAGTGGCGTCAAGAAGGGGGGCCCACCCAGGAACAGTTCCGCCAGGAGCAGAAGACCTGTCCCTCCCTCGAGGGACTCCGCCAGCAAGCCATCGCCCAGAGCGCAGGGGACTCCACCGGAGCCCATTGGGTCTATTGGGATAACGACCTGTTATACAGCGAACAAAGAATCGCGGAGTTAGGGGCCAGTCGAGTGCTGGTGGTGCCCCTCCGTTTCAGAGACTTCCTGCTAAATTTGGCCCACGATGTCCCCCTGGCTGGACACCTGGGCCAGGACAAAACCTACAGTCGCCTGGTGACCCACTTTTTCTGGCCGAGGATGCGAAACGACGTCCTCAACCGGTCCTGCCCCACGTGCCAGGCCAGCGGGAAGAGCGGCCGCAAGCTCAAAGCACCTCTGCAACCCTTCCCAGTGGTCACCACCCCGTTCGAGAGGGTAGGAATAGACATTGTGGGGCCCCTGGACCCCCGCACAGCACAAGGACATTGGTTCATCCTGGTACTGGTGGACCACGCCACCCGCTACCCCGAGGCTGTGCCCCTGCGAACTGTAACAGCTCCGGTGGTCGGCCGGGCCCTAATGGGGATCTTCTCCCGGGTGGGCTTCCCCCGAGAAGTCGTCAGCGACCGAGGCACAAACTTTATCTCGAAATATATGAAGTCCCTCTGGCAACAGTGCGGGGTCACCTACCGATTCACGACCCCCTATCATCCTCAAGGGAACGGACTAGTTGAGCGATTCAACCGCACACTCAAGGGAATGATTGGGGGATTGGAAGAGCCCCTCCGTCGCCAGTGGGATGTACTACTTCCGTGCCTCCTCTTCGCCTATCGAGAAGTTCCCCAGAAGTCCCTCGGTTTTAGCCCTTTCGAACTCCTGTACGGGCACCCTGTGCGAGGGCCCCTCAGCCTAGTCAAAGAAGGTTGGGAGATGGCCCCCACTAAAGACCCCTCCAGACGTCTTCAAGTACCTCCTGGCACTACGCAATCAGACCCGGCGATTCAGGGAAATGGCAAAAGCGAATCTTGAGGCCAGTCAGGAGGACATGAAAAAATGGTACGATCAGAATGCCTCCTCCGTCGAATTCGAACCTGGTCAACAAGTGTGGGTGATGTCCCCCACCGAACCATGTGCCTTGCAAGATAAGTGGACGGGGCCCTTCAAAGTGGTCGAACGCAAGAGCCCCATCACCTATCTCATCGATATGGAGTCCCCCCGGAACCCCCTCCGGGTCCTCCACACCAACAGACTCAAACCCCACTTTGTGCGCTCGGAACTCAGCCTCCTGATGGCTACAGACAGTGGGGCGGAAGAAGACTCCGAGCCTCTCCCTGATCTCCTGAAGACTCAGGAGAAAGACAGTTCCGTGGACGGGGTCCGGCTCTCCGATGCCCTCACCCCAGAGCAACGCCAGGGCTGCCGGGACCTCCTGCTGCAGTTTGCTACTCTGTTTTCCCTCACCCCAGGGATCACCCCTTGGTGCTTGCACGACGTGGACACTGGGGACAGTCCCCCTATCCGACACCGGGCCTACCGCGTACCAGATCGGGTGCGGGCCTGCATCCAAGAGGAAGTATCCAAGATGCTCACGCTCGGGGTCATCGAGCCCTCGGACAGCCCCTGGGCCAGCCCGGTCGTGCTGGTCCCCAAAGCCGCTGCCCCCGGCACCACTCCTGAACTCCGATTCTGCGTCGACTATCGGGGCTTGAACGCTGTCACCAGGACCGACGCACATCCCATCCCCCGAGCGGATGAATTGATCGACCGCCTGGGGGCTGCCCGCTACCTCAGCATCTTCGACCTGACAGCGGGCTACTGGCAGATCGGTCTCACACCCTGGGCCCAAGAACGGTCCGCCTTTTCTACCCCCGATGGCCACTACCACTTCAAGGTCATGCCCTTCGGCATGAAGAATGCCCCAGCTACTTTTCAGCGTCTAGTGAACCAGGTCTTGGCGGGGCTCAAAGAGTTCAGCGCCGCCTACCTGGACGACATCGCTGTATACAGCCGCCACTGGTCCGACCACCTCCACCACCTCCGAGAGGTCCTGCAAGCCCTCCAGCGGGCCGGCCTCACGATAAAGGCCGGCAAATGCCAAATTGGTCAGGGGTCCGTGACCTACCTCGGACACCAGGTGGGAAGCGGTCTGGTGGCCCCTCTGCAACTCAAAATTGCTGCCATTCAGTCCTGGCAACCCCCAGTCACGCAGACCGAGGTCCGAGCCTTCTTGGGACTCACCGGCTACTACCGGCGGTTCGTGAGGGACTATGGCAGCATTGTGGGGCCCCTCACGGGTCTCACGTCCAAAAACCACCCGAAGAAGATTAACTGGACCCCCGACTGTCAAGCGGCCTTCGAGAAGCTGAAAGCCGCCCTGTGCACCGCCCCTGTGCTCCAGGCCCCCGATTACAGTCGGGAATTCATTGTGCAAACGGACGCCTCCGACCACGGCATCGGGGCGGTTCTTTCCCAGCTGAACCCCGAGGGTCTTGACCAGCCGGTGGCCTTCATCAGCAGACGCCTCCTGGCCCGAGAACAGCGCTGGAGCACAATCGAGAGGGAGGCCTTCGCAGTAGTGTGGGCCCTCAAAAAGCTCCGGCCCTATCTCTTCGGTACCCACTTCCGGGTGCAAACCGATCATCGACCCCTGCAGTGGCTAATGCAGATGCGGGGGGAAAACCCAAAACTATTGTGCTGGTCCATCTCCCTGCAGGGAATGGACTTCACTGTGGAACATCGACCGGGCCAAGACCACGCCAACGCAGATGGCCTGTCACGCTTTTTCCGCCTCGACGAGGAGAGTCCCCAAGAGGATGGGTGACTCTCCCCGCCTTCAGCTGGGGGGGACGCATGTTGGACAGGCCACATGAAGGGCTTGCTCCCTCCCCACATGACAGGGCCCAAGCCCCGGACTCCCAGGTGTTACCCACAAGGGCAACCCGCACCCCGTCTCCCAACGGAACTCCTGCCCCCGGACAGCCATGTATCATGGGGCCGAACCACTACCGGCTCCCCCGGCCGGATCAGCCGCCATCTTGGACACTGCGCCACGAGGCCGCGTGGCCTCAGCTCGACCCTAACCCTGGGCCTGGCCGGCCCCGACATCCCGGCACCACCATCCACCCCGGAGGTGAACGGACCACTTGGCAGGTCAATGGGAGAAGAAGTGTCGATGGCTCTCCCCCGCCAGGTGCCGATCGCCCTCCAGCTCCCCCAGGCGCTGGCTCCACCCCCTGCTGGGTGTCTGGACTCCCTCATCCCGGACCCCCCGACCTCCAAGTGCGAGGGTCCGGACATCAAAGGGCGCCAGACCTATAACTAGGGCAGCTCCAGAGCAGGAAGGCAGTTGTATCCTGGAGTCGAGAGACACCGAGAAAAACTCAGCCTTGACGGACTACTGGCGCTGCCGTAGCCCTGCCTTGTGAAATATCGTCCTGCCTGCTGGCGCTGGCGCTGCCGCGGCCTTCTGCATCATCCATCCTCGTCGGGACCTGCTGGCGCTGCCGCGGACCGTTGTAACGAACCACCTTCATCGGGACCTGCTGGCGCTGCCGCGGACCGTGTAACGACCACCTTCATCGGGACCTGCTGGCGCTGCCGCGGACCGTGTAACGACCACCTTCACCGGGACCTGCTGGCGCTGCCGCGGCCCGTCCAAGCTAGAACACCGAGCTCGAGGATTGTGAGCTATCCACCATACCATCTCAGCTACCAGATTGGTAACCAGACTGTCCCGCTACCCCCTTTTCCCAAACCAAGAGACTAGAATCGAGGGGACCCCTGAGTCCAGACCTCCTTGTACCATTTCATCGTACCTTAAGAAATCACCTATAAAGAACGTTAAATCCTATCCTTGTGTGGTGTATATCTGTGGGGGGGAAGTTATTCATCTGTACGATCGCTGGAGACGGCTCTCCCCGGAGACCTCTCCCCTTGTCCTCGGCCGACCCTCCCGGTCCGTCTAACATTCCCCTAGGTGGCCGCTGAGCACCGGGCCAAAAACCCAGGTGACCCCCCCTTGCAAAACCAGGTCGTTTTGAGGTAGGCAATTTTCATGTCGCCTCAATACGTTTTGGGCCCTTGCCTGTCGCGGGTACTTGGGCCTCCCAAATGAGTGAGGCACCGTTTTTATCGGGAGACCCTGGGGAACGCTGGGTGGTAGGAAATTTGTGTCAGCCCGGTGATGCCACAACTTTCCCACACAAAAATGTGTGAAAAAGGTGATTTTTGCAGCTAAATTTGAGGTTTGCAGGGCATTCTGGGTAAGGAAACGTTGGGGGATCCACACAAGCCATACCTCCCTGGAATCCCCCGGGTGTCTAGTTTTCAGAAATGTGTGGGTTTGGTAGGTTCCCCTAGGTGGCCGCCGAGCACCGGGCCAAAAACCCAGGTGACCCCCATTGCAAAACCAGGTCGTTTTGAGGTAGGCAATTTTCATGTCGCCTCAATACGTTTTGGGCCCTTGCCTGTCGCGGGTACTTGGGCCTCCCACATGAGTGAGGCACCGTTTTTATCAGGCGACCCGGGGGAAGGCTGGGTGGTAGGAAATTTGGGTCAGCCTGGTGATGCCACAACTTTCCCACACAAAAATGTGTGAAAAAGGTGATTTTTTCAGCTAAATTTGAGGTTTGCAGGGCATTCTGGGTAAGGAAACGTTGGGGGATCCATGCAAGCATACCTCCCTGGAATCCCCTGGGTGTCTAGTTTTCAGAAATGTGTGGGTTTGGTAGGTTAACCTAGGTGGCCGCCGAGCACCGGGCCAAAAACCCAGGTGACCCCCCTTGCAAAACCAGGTCTTTTTGAGGTAGGCAATTTTCATGTCGCCTCAATACGTTTTGGGCCCTTGCCTGTTGCGGGTACTTGGGCCTCCCACACGAGTGAGGCACCGTTTTTATCGGGAGACCCGGGGGAACGCTGGGTGGTAGGAAATTTGTGTCAGCCCAGTGATGCCACATCTTTCCCACACATAAATGTGTGAAAAAGGTGATTTTTTCAGCTAAATTTGAGGTTTGCAGGGCATTCTGGGTAAGGAAACGTTGGGGGATCCACGCAAGCCATACCTTCCTGGAATCCCCCAGGTGTCTAGTTTTCAGAAATGTATGGGTTTGGTAGGTTCCCCTAGGTGGCCGCCGAGCACCGGGACAAAAACCCAGGTGACCCCCCTTGCAAAACCGGGTCGATTTGAGGTAGGCAATTTTCATGTCGCCTCAATACGTTTTGGGCCCTTGCCTGTCGCGGGTACGTGGTCCTCCCACACGAGTGAGGCACCATTTTTATCGGGAGACCCGGGGGAATGCTGGGTGGTAGAAAATTTGTGTCAGTCCAGTGATGCCACAATTTTCCCACACAAAAATGTGTGAAAAAGGTGATTTTTTCAGCTAAATTTGAGGTTTGCAGGGCATTCTGGGTAAGGAAACGTTGGGGGATCCATGCAAGCATACCTCCCTGGAATCCCCTGGGTGTCTAGTTTTCAGAAATGTGTGGGTTTGGCAGGTTCCCCTAGGTGGCCGCCGAGAACCGGGCCAAAAACCCAGGTGACCCCCATTGCAAAACCAGGTCGTTTTGAGGTAGGCAATTTTCATGTCGTCTCAATACTTTTTGGGCCCTTGCCTGTCGCGGGTACTTGGGCCTCCCACACGAGTGAGGCACCGTTTTTATCAGGAGACCTGGGGGAACGCTGGGTGGTAGGAAATTTGTGTCAGCCTGGTGATGCCACAACTTTCCCACACAAAAATGTGTGAAAAAGGTGATTTTTACAGCTAAATTTGAGGTTTGCAGGGCATTCTGGGTAAGGAAACGTTGGGGGATCCATGCAAGCATACCTCCCTGGAATCCCCTGGGTGTCTAGCTTTCAGAAATTTGTGGGTTTGGTAGGTTAACCTAGGTGGCCACCGAGCACCGGGCCAAAATCCCAGGTGACCCCCCTTGCAAAACCAGGTCGTTTTGAGGTAGGCAATTTTCATGTCGTCTCAATACTTTTTGGGCCCTTGCCTGTCGCGGGTACTTGGGCCTCCCACACGAGTGAGGCACCGTTTTTATCGTGAGACCCGGGGGAACGCTGGGTGGTAGGAAATTTGTGTCAGCCCGGTGATGCCACATCTTTCCCACACATAAATGTGTGAAAAAGGTGATTTTTTCAGCTAAATTTGAGGTTTGCAGGGCATTCTGGGTAAGGAAACGTTGGGGGATCCACGCAAGCCATACCTTCCTGGAATCCCCCAGGTGTCTAGTTTTCAGAAATGTGTGGCTTTGGTAGGTTCCCCTAGGTGGCCGCCGAGCACCGGGCCAAAAACCCAGGTGACCCCCCTTGCAAAACCAGGTCGATTTGAGGTAGGCAATTTTCATGTCGCCTCAATACGTTTTGGGCCCTTGCCTGTCGCGGGTACGTGGTCCTCCCACACGAGTGAGGCACCATTTTTATCGGGAGACCCGGGGGAATGCTGGGTGGTAGGAAATTTGTGTCAGCCCGGTGATGCCACAATTTTCCCACACAAAAATGTGTGGAAAGGGTGATTTTTTCAGCTAAATTTGAGGTTTGCAGGGCATTCTGGGTAAGGAAACTTTGGGGGATCCATGCAAGCATACCTCCCTGGAATCCCCTGGGTGTCTAGTTTTCAGAAATGTGTGGGTTTGGTAGGTTAACCTAGGTGGCCGCCGAGCACCGGGCCAAAAACCCAGGTGACCCCCCTTGCAAAACCAGGTAGTTTTGAGGTAGGCAATTTTCATGTCGCCTCAATACGTTTTGGGCCCTTGCCTGTCGCGGATACTTGGGCCTCCCACACGAGTGAGGCACCGTTTTTATCGGGAGACCCGGGGGAACGCTGGGTGGTAGGAAATTTGTGTCAGCCCGGTGATGCCACATCTTTCCCACACGTAAATGTGTGAAAAAGGTGATTTTTTCAGCTAAATTTGAGGTTTGCAGGGCATTCTGGGTAAGGAAACGTTGGGGGATCCACGCAAGCCATACCTTCCTGGAATCCCCCAGGTGTCTAGTTTTCAGAAATGTGTGGGTTTGGTAGGTTCCCCTAGGTGGCCGCCGAGCACCGGGCCAAAAACCCAGGTGACCCCCCTTGCAAAACCAGGTCGATTTGAGGTAGGCAATTTTCATGTCGCCTCAATACGTTTTGGGCCCTTGCCTGTCGCGGGTACGTGGTCCTCCCACACGAGTGAGGCACCATTTTTATCGAGAGACCCGGGGGAATGCTGGGTGGTAGGAAATTTGTGTCAGCCCAGTGATGCCACAATTTTCCCACACAAAAATGTGTGAAAAAGGTGATTTTTTCAGCTAAATTTGAGGTTTGCAGGGCATTCTGGGTAAAGAAACGCTGGGGGATCCACGCAAGCCATACCTCCCTGGAATCCACCGGGTGTCTAGTTTTCAGAAATGTGTGGGTTTGGTAGGTTTCCCTAGGTGCCGGCAGAGCTAGGGTTAAAAAACTACAGCTAGGCACTTTGCCAAAAAAGGGTCATTTTTCACAGCGAAATTGAGGTGTGTCCAGGATGCGTTTTGCGCCGTTTCCTGTCGCGGGCACTAGGCCGACCCACACAAGTGAGGTACCATTTTTCTCGGAAGACTTTGGGGAACGCGGGGTTGGTGGAAATTTGTGGATCCACGCAGATTCCAGAACTTTCCACCAGAGAAATGTGGGGAAAATGTGTTTTTTTTGGCAATTTTTTAGGTTTGCAAGGGATTCTGGGTAACAGAACCTGGTGGGAGGCAGTCAAGTCACCCCATCCTGGATTTCCCTGGGTGTCTAGTTTTAAAAAATGTATAGGTTTGCTTGGTTTCCCTAGGTGCCGGCAGAGCTAGGGTTAAAAAACTACAGCTAGGCAATTTGCCAAAAAAGGGTCATTTTTCACAGCGAAATTGAGGTGTGTCCACATTGCGTTTTGCGCCGTTTCCTTTCGCGGGCACTAGGCTGACCCACACAAGTGAGGTACCATTTTTCTTGGAAGACTTTGGGGAACACTGGGTGGGTGGAAATTTGTGGATCCAAGTAGATTCCAGAACTTTCCACCACAGAAATATGGGGAAAATGTGTTTTTTTGAGCAATTTTTTAGGTTTGCAAGGGATTCTGGGTAACAGACACTGGTGGGAGGCAGTCATGTCACCCCATCCTGGATTCCCCTGGGTGTCTAGTTTTCAAAAATGTATAGGTTTGCTAGGTTTCCCTAGGTGCCGGCAGAGTTATGGTTCAAAAACTACAGCTAGGCACTTTGCCAAAAAAGGGTCATTTTTCGCTACGAAATTGAGGTGTGTCCACCTTACGTTTTGCGCCATTTCCTCGCGGGCACTAGGCTGACCCACACAAGTGAGGTACCATTTTTCTCGGAAGACTTTGGGGAACGCGGGGTGGGTAGAAATTTGTGGATCCACGCAGATTCCAGAACTTTCCACCAGAGAAATGTGTGGAAAAGCTGTTTTTTTTGGCAATTTTTAGGTTTGCAAGGGATTCTGGGTAACAGAACCTGGTGGGAGGCAGTCAAGTCACCCCATCCTGGATTCCCCTGGGTGTCTAGTTTTCAAAAATGTATAGGTTTGCTATGTTTCCCTAGGTGCCGACAGAGCTAGGGTTAAAAAACCACAGCTAGGCACTTTGCTAAAAAAGGGTAATTTTTCATTGTGAAAATGTGGTGTGTTCACGTTGGGTTTTGAGCCATTTCCTGTCGCGGGCACTATGCCTACCCTACAAGTGAGGCACCATTCTTATCGGGAGACTTAGGGTAATTCAGATTTGTAAAGGAACTATTATTACCTATTGACTT
The DNA here is from genome assembly GCF_964204655.1 of Triturus cristatus. Taxonomy (NCBI): domain Eukaryota; kingdom Metazoa; phylum Chordata; class Amphibia; order Caudata; family Salamandridae; genus Triturus; species Triturus cristatus. The sequence continues at coordinate 22,829,955 of NC_140584.1, forward strand.
TCGATGCATTTCTGCCTTCCAAATGAAAGACATTGTGTAAAAAAGAAGTCATTCTAAAAAATGACTGATAATTCTCATGCTAGTATGAGTATCCCAATTTCGGAAATGTGCAAATATCTACTGTTTCTAAACTCTATATTTTGGTCCCATTTCAGAAATACATAGGTGTCTTTCATACCGATTTTTCCATGTACACATTTTTACAAAATAATTACTATATACCCGGTACATAATAAAAAACCATTGCAAGTTGCTGCTCAGTCTTTGGCTCTGGGTTCGTTGGGTTCTTGGTGAACCTACAAGTCCTATATATCCCCACAACCAGTAATGTCCAGCAGATGTAATGGTATATTGCTTTCAAAGAACTGTCAAAATTAGAAGAAGGTACAGGTGAAAACGTTGACACAAAAGGCGCTTTTTTTCAACAAATTTTCAATTTATCCTATATTTAACTGTTAGTTTCTATAAAGAAACCTTGATGGATCTACACAAATGATCCCTTGCTGAATTCAGAATTTTGTCTACTTCTCTAAAATGTATATCTTTCCAGGATCCATTATTGCTTTTGTACCCATTTCTACCATTAACTGGAAGGAGGTTGAAAGCACAAAAAATAGCAAAAAATAGGCTATGTCCCAGAAAAATGCCAAAACTGTGTCAAAATTTTTGGGTTTCTGACAAAAGTCTGGTATCTCCTAAAAGCTGGGAAAATGGTGATTTCAGCCCCACAAACCCTCTTTTGATAACATTTGCAGGGAAAAACCCAGATGCTTTCATTTGCAGCCCGTTTTTCCCATTTTCCCCCACAAAAACTAAATTTTGCTGTATTTTGGCTCATTTCTGTGACCCCTCCAGGGGAATCCACAAACCCTGAGTACCTTCAGAATCCCCATGATGTTGGAAGAAAAGGACGCAAATTTGGCGTGGATACCTTATGTGGTCAAAAAGTTACAGGGGCCTCAGCGCGCACTACCCCAAATAGCCAAAAAAGGGCGTGGCACAGGAGGGGGAAAAGGCCTGGCAGCGAAGGGGCTATACTATGAAAGTGGTATAACAACCACTACTTAACTAGACACAGTGCCTAGAGCATGTAGAATCGCTGGGACCCCAGGGAACCATCCAAAGTAGTGACACAGGGGACTCACGGAGGACGGGTGCAGTGTGTGAACACTGGCGCGAGTTCCGTACAACTCTATGGGAAAGTCGCAGTTGGAATTTTAGAGTTTAAGGACACTGCGGAGCAGACTTTAAGCAAACCCCTTGGAACATAGAAGGTTCTAAGGCCAGCACCTTTGAGAGTACCAAGATACCTGTGTTACCTATCCTAGAGGAGCCGGGTGCATAGGGGTCAAGTGGTGTCGGAAACCTTCGTTGTTTTCAATGGCGTGATGCGAAAAAGTACTGCTGCCGGGAAGATGAAGTGTCTGGTGGAATCCCAGCCTGGATACGAGGTGAGAAGAACCTGAAAGCAGAGGGGACAGAGTCTGGGTCACTTCAGGGAGACCACGGGCTCGGTAGACGAATGCCCACCGATGTTGGGTGCTTCAGGTGAGAAGATGCGATGCTTGACTCTGCAGCCATGGGGACCAGGAGATGTCGACTATGACCAAAGTCCAGAGGTGAGCTGTCCCACAAAGGATGTGGAGTGCTGGGGGGGAGTTCAGTGTCCGGATTGAACACCAACAAGCCTTGGCAACTGAAACCCACACGAGCAGAGGAAACAGATTACGGTGGGGGCCAGCAAGGTCCTAGGGACTCTCCAAGCAATTGAGAGTCAAGGCACATCTGGAGAAACCAGGAAAGCTCAAGGAAAGTCAGAGTTACCTTCACAGGGACCCACAGGCCAATGGACCAGGCATCGTGAAGGGACCTCGAGCTGAATCACGAAATACCAACCAACGGAACACTCATGGAGTGTAGACCGGAAATCTTTGGTAGAAATAGTGCTCGGGGTCAGGACTACATGTAGCCCAAAGCACAGCCTCAGAGATTGCCAAAAAGCATATGCTGCGGCAAAAGTACACAGTGCACAGGGGTTCGGGTTGCACGGTCCCCATGATGGATACTGGTTTCAGGATTGCTGAGAGAACTGATCGACCTCAGGGATGCTTGGGAATCCACCTCCTGTGTTGCAGACATCTTCGGAGTCCTCAGGAGCTCGGGAGATGCAAACTGGTCAGATGCGTTAAAGGTGCCTGCCTTGCAGGGGAGTAACTCCTTTCCTCCAAGGGAGATTCTTCAGTCATCCAGCGTAGTGTAGATCGTCGAAGTACTTGGTTTCTGTAGCAGAGTTTAGTCCAGGTAAAATCTAAAGTCCTGTAGTCAGGGGTTCCTATTTTATACCCAAGTAAGGGGTGGGACAAACTCTGGACATCCACCTATGGGAGGGTCAGGACAGAGGGGTGGCTACACACATGTCCTTTGTCCAGTTTCACGCCAGAGCAGGAGCCAATGGCTCCTGCAACCGGTTTGAACTGGACTATGCACAGGGGCACCAAATGTGCCACCAGTGCAGACTTCAAACACTCTCAGAGCGCACTCACCCAGCCCCAATGCATTAAATCCGGTCTGGGAGGTGGTCACACCTCCCTGTGGCAGGAAACCTATTGTCAAGCCTTCCCCTGCTCGAGCTTGGCTCAGCAGCAGGAGGGCAGACTTGTGTCTGTGGCTGGCAGCATCCATTTTGTGATGCCCAGGTCGAGAAAGCTGGTACCGGGTAGCCCAGTGACCCACAGTAGTGGTTCTAGAAGGGAGTAATCATACCTCCCACACCACTTACTGGTGTGGAGGTATGATTCCAAGGTGTTTGACACCAAACACAACAGGTTTCTAAGCAGCCGCTTTAAAGTTAGCATTTACCGCGAGGTTATAATGCACTTAAATATATATGGTTGGCTGCATCACAAACAACCCCGGAAAATAGGTTCCGAAGGCTGCAGAGGGGCTCTGCTCATGCAGGTGCACCCTCTCACATAAAACCCAGCACCCTGCCTTCAGAATTTATAAAGCCTGCCATAGGGGTGACTGATAGGTTTATATGTGCAGTGATTTAGAATAGATATAGTGAACGTATATCTAAGTAAGGGGTGCATGCACCACCTTACACAGTAGCAGACCTGTGGTGTCAGTTTGAATGGTCTCTCAGGGGTGGCATAATACATGCTGCAGCCCCTGGGAGGCCTCTGGGGTACCCATGCCCTGGGTACATAGTATATCATATACTAGGGACTGATAAGGGTACCCCAGAATCCAATCTGAAGTGTGCCTAAAGTACATGCAGTCAATTTAGAGGAGAAAGCAGCTAGACTGGGGTCCTAGATAGCAGGATCCCAGTCAGAATAAGTCAAAAACAGTGATACATCAGCAAAAAGTGGGGGTAACTATAAGAAGCAGATCCTACTCTCCTATAATAATTATTATTATTAATTAACACTTCTTAAGCACATGGCTTCCCTGAGGCATCGCAGCACTAGCGGCAGAAAACCAGCCAAAGAGAAATGGCTACCAGTTGAAGTTTTGGAATAGCCAGGTTTTGAGACACTTCAGGAGGTGAGGTGGGATGTCTCAGAGCGCAGATGCAGGGGGAGGATGCGGTCGAGCCTGGGACTTACAGCTCACACTGACGGAGGGATGCCGAGAACAGGTCCTACAGGCCCCTCCACCCAGACAGACCATGGGGCATATTAGTGCTACCATATAAATACTACGTGTTCATCAATAACTGTATGTATATAACCAAGTGCGCTCAATAGGCGCACGTTATTAGTCTAATTTTTCACCTTAATTTAGGTTTCTGCACGGAGTGGTACACGTGGGGCTGGATCCCATGCTGTCCTGAAGAAGAGGTTAGGGGATACCTCGAAACATGTTGGCAAAACAATAGGCAATATAACCACATAATAGTTATATTTTTCCTGTTAATGGTCCCTTTTTATCTTACCAGCTAGGAGTAGGAATAAATTGTTAACTCACTAGTTAGGTATTTTTAACTAACACAAACACCACTCCCCCAACACTGCACAACACATAGTTTCACACAAAAAAGTGCTCCTACGTAAATCTCGCAAGTCGTAGCATGCCCCAAGCAGTAGATGCTTGGGGTGGCCCCAATGATGAAGCATGGCACCTAGGGGCAAACCTGGGTGAGTGAGGGGACTCTAGAAAAGCATTTTTTCTTTTCTAAATTGTTGAGGCTCACCAATTTGGTGAACCCACTGTCTGTTGACTTAGGCTATGTAGGAGAGTGGCATCGACTGCATAGTTGCCCCCAACTTTTTACTAATGTTTTGACTGTTTTCTGACTCTAGCCAGGCTGTGGCCCTGTTATCCAGGACCCCAGCCTATCTGCTTCCTCTCTAAACTGATGTGAGTACCCTAGGTACATACCAATTTGATACTTAGGACACCCTATTAGCCCCCTGTAGATGGTACACTAGGTACCCAGGGCATGGGACCCTCAGAGGCCTACCAAGGGCTTCAGTACTTATTGTGCCACCCCTGGGACAGCCATACAAACTGACACCACCAGACCACTACTGTAGTCTGGGTAAGGTGGTGCTTGCACCCCTTACAGGGATACAGGTATCCTGTATCCCACTTAAATACAACACATATATCCTCATAGGTCACCCCTAAGGCAGGCCTTGCTAATCCTACAAGGCAGGGTGCTGAGATATGTGTGAGGGGGAACCCCTACCTGAGTAGGGCCCCTCTGCAACCTTCGTTAGCGATAGCGTGATAACTTGAGAGTGGCTGCACAGAAGCATGTCATGTTTGGTGTCAAACATCGTGGAATCATACCCCCAATCCAGCCATGGGAGTGAGGGCATGATTCCCCCCTGCTAGAGGGGTGATATGGTAAAAGCGGCAGATTTTAGACACCAATTTAAAAGTGTACACGTAGTACAAAATGGATGCTACTCGTCACCCACACAACTCTGGCTGCCTGTTGCTGGGCAGAACTCCAGCCACAGCAGCTGGACAATAGGGATCTTGTTGCAGGGAGGTGTTCCCACCTCCCCAGACAGACTATGTGGATTAGAACTGGGTGGGTGCACCATAGGATGTCTTTCAAACTTGCACGTAGGCTTCTCCAGTGCCTACTTCTGCATACACCGCCTCGAACCAGTTCAGGGGCATCCTGTCCCCTGCCCATGTGGGAAAACACACAAAGGGGAGAGGGTGTAGCCACCCTTTCCCGCCTGAACTCTCATTGGTGGGCTCTGATTCAGACACTCCCCTAATCTCTGGATAAAGGTGGGTTCAGGGTCCCCAGAGCCTCAGATTAATCTTGGACTTCAAAGAATTGAACCTTCGACAAGCTGCCGCACAGCTGAATGAAGAAATCTCCCTTGGGGTAAAGGAGTTACCCCCCTGCTTGGCAGGCACCTGAAACACTGCGATTGACCCAGTTGGAACTCTGCTGCTCCTACGGATATCGAAGACTTCTACCTACCCTGAGGTGGGTTTCCAAGCATCCCAGAGGCCAGTGAGTGTGCATAGCAAAGCTCAGCACCGTGGACGGCGTGGGTGCCGAGATCCCCAATACCCCAGGACACCGGCCACCTCTTGCACAGCACACGACCCCGACCAGTGGGGAAATTGTGCTTTGGCCCATCACTGAGCCAACCTCTCAGCATTACTTGTGCCAAAGGACGAAGCTCCAGCCCGCTCCGGCCACCCGTTGGCTCATCTTTACGCAATCCAAATTTACGCCTCCCGCGGTCCCTTGTCTCTCGACTGGTGGGCCCTAGCGGAGGTCAATCTTTACTTCAAAGGGCTCCCCTGGTTGCTCCAGGCCTGCTCTACTGTCTCCTTGCTGGAGACCTAACTCAGACCTCGTGGGTCTGCACCGTAGCTGTTTCATGATCCTTGCGTGGGTTGCGGTTGCCAAGGCTTAGTGGATCCAATCCGGACACTACACCGCAGCAGCCTTCATCCTTTGTGGGACAGTCGCCCTCCAGAAGCTGGCCTTCCTTGAAGCCTCCTGGACCCCGTGGCTGCTGATCCAAGCTACCCGTCTTCAACCTGGAAGCACCCGACATTGAAGGGCTCTTTCTCCTGAGCTCCCTGGTCACTGGCTAGTGACCCAGACTCTGTCCCCTCTGCTTTCTGGTCCTTTCCTTCAAGATCTACATCTTCAATCTGCACGACATCGACGATGCTTCACGCCAGCAGCAGTTCTGCACCTTTTTCCATTGAAAACGAGACCGCGACCCGACATCGAAAACGCCCTATGCACCCGGCTTCCCTGGGGCAGGTAACAGTGGTACCTCGGTACTGTCGTGGGTGTGGGCCCTCCAAAAGCTTAAGTCTAAGCTCCTGAACTTGAACTCCTGCTAGAAGTGTCCAGATTCTTGTAATTTCCAACCGCAACATTTCCCATAGGGTTTAATAGAGATCCCGACTGTAGTTTAAACACTGCACACGCTTCCCGTGGGTCCCCTTCCTCACTACCTTGGGTGGTTTCGTAAGGGGCCAGCGATCCTAAGTGCCCTAGGCACTGTCTGCAGAACTGTCGTGGTTCTTATACCACTTTTTTAATATATGGTTTGGTCCCCCCCTGGGGCCCTGTGATTCCAGTGCTATTTATTGTTGTTTAAATGCTTTATTGAATTGTATCTTTACCTCCAGCCTCACAAGAGACTAGTGGGATTTGTTCTTAGAATACATACATATATTTTGAATATATACCTGTGTGGACTACTCTTTCATTTGGTCATTCAAGAGGTTATCCATGGTAAAACAATAAGCTTAACACTCCTTCAAGACCTAGCCTGAAGGCTGCTCTCCACAGCTACCACTAGGATAGCTTTCTTTAAAGGTTGTCTTTTAACCTATCACCTTAACCCCTTGCGTGCTAATGACGGAACCACGCCTTCATGAGCCACGGGCGGCGTGTGCTCATGACGGCGTGGTTCCGTCATGCTGCGGCCACTCCTCCCACGCGGCACTAATTCCCCGCCTGTGCGGGCGAAATAGAGAGTGGGCGGAGTCGTGACGGAACCACACCGTCAGGAGCACAGCTCGCCCGTGACTCATGACGGCGTGGTTCCGTCATGAGCATGGTGGCGCCGCGCTCACCCCTCACCCCCCCAGCGCCGCGGCGGAATTCGCGCAGCAGCGAAGGGGTTAAGAGTCTAATTGGACTGGTGCAAGGTGTCCCCTATAACTAGTGGACAGCATATGCCAGGTCAACTTCTCACAGGCTAGTTTCTCATGATCCATTATCTATGGATCAATTGAGTGTACTTTAATGGTATAGGAGGACGAACCTAGCCTGAACCTCCTTCTCCCTCTTATTCTGATGCTTATTTAAGGTGGACATAGGTGCTCCTAGGTACAGTGAGTCGCAGTAGTCCAGGCGCGAGAGGACTAAGGCATGGACCATTCTCCTGATCCCTATGGGAAGAAGGGGGAGGACTTTACGGAGCATTCTCAGGATGCCATGACAGATCCCCGACACTTCCACTGCTTGCTGGTCGAATTTAAGTGACTTATCAAGCCACGCACCTAAGCTTTTTATTTTGGGCTTTGGAACCGGTTGGGGTCCCAGACAGGATGGCCATTACAATTTGAGATCCTGATAAGGTGTGTTACCTAGATACATAATTTTGGTTGTGTCTCCATTGAGTCTGAGACATGAGTGTTGCATCCAGGTGGCTACTTTCTCCAGGCAAGATTCCAGGTCAGATGGAGAATTCAGTAAGTGATTTAGAGATATCACCAGCTGAGTGTCATCAGCATAAGTGACAACTTTAATCCCATACGGCTGGATGACATCCGCCAGTGGCCTCATATACATGTTAAACAGTGTAGGACTCAGAGAACATCTCTGAGGAACTCCATAGCGGAGAGTCAGAGGCCTAGAGGTAGATTCCCCCTCGAAGACCTGAAATGTTCTGCCGTTAAGGAAGGATTGGATCCAAGAGATGGCTACCCCTGATACCCCGGCCCTCCTAAGCCTTTCGACGAGAATGTTAAAGTTGACTGTGTTGAAGGCGGCACTGAGGTCAAGGAGAATGATGGCCGCTGTTCCTCCCAGATCGATTATCTTTTTTGCTTCTTCGACCACGGAGAAAAGTGCTGATTCTGTTCCATGTTGGGGGCGGAAGCCCATTGGAGAAAGTTGGAGGAGCTCATGAGTTACTAAGAAAGTTGACAGAGAGGTGTTTATGTGCTTTTCCAGGATCTTACTAATCATGGGTAACAGGGATATGGGACAATAGTTTCTCAGGTCTTCCGGATTTGAACTAGACTTTTTCAATAAAGCTTTTACCATGACATGTTTCCAGGCCGGTGGAACAAGTCCATTGGTGATGGATAGATTTTTTACATCCCGTAAGGCCGGTAAGTCCACCTCTTTCACCTTCCATAAGACGTGAGGATGGGCAGGATCCATGGGTGATCCTGATTTTATTTGGACGAAGAAGTCAGATAGGGTATCCAGGTCCAAAAGTGGAAATTCCTCCAGAGTGTACTTAGTATGCTCCCTTTGCCTGTTTATGTTAATAAGGTCATAGGTCATTGGGATAAGGAAATCACTGGGCGCTGGAGAGTCTGGGAATATGTTGTATATAGTTTGAATTTTTGCCTGGAAATATCCTGCAAATTTGTTGCATCAATCGGTGGATATACCAATAGAAGTATCAGGGGGAGGATGGTCCAGCAGTGTCTTAGCGATACAAAAGATTTCTGTGGGGGGGTTGGCTGTTGAATTAATTTTTTCTTCAAAATAGCGTGCCTGGGCATTACAATTACTGTGTATAAGGTTCATCACTATCGTCATCCTCGGCCGATATGACACAGAAAGGTAGAACCCCTGAGCGTACCTTTTGGGTGTATGTGCACCATATCTTTGCTGGGGCAGGCAGAGGAGAATACTTCCATGCTGACACGAGATGCTGAGGTCCCTGAAAGCAGATACTCGCAGGGGCCCTTCCATATGTGCGATATGCAGATTATCTGTCAATAAATATCGGGGGAAAGAAAAAGAGCGTCTAGGTTTACTTGTCGGAGGGGTTTGTAGAGTGAGAATTAAAGGGTTATGGTCCGAAGTGATTTTAGGGCACAGCTCGATTGCTACAGTCTGGAGAATCTGATTGTGGGCCCACACCATATCTATCATGGAGTACTGTCTGTGTAGGCATGAATAATAAGTGAACCCTGGAAGATCTGGATATAACGTTCTCCATATTTCACTAAGGTTATACAGACGTGCTAATTCTAGAATCGCTGCCCTAACTTTGGCCATTCTAACAGTAGTGTAAGGGCTGGTGGAATCTACGGCATAGTTTATCACGCAATTAAAGTCCCCCATAATTATCAACACCCCCTGTAATTCCAATAAGGTTAGCATTAGCTCTTTGAAAATCTCTGGGTCGTCAACATTGGGGCCATCCAAATTAACCAAAACGTATGTCACATCTGAAATAGCCATCTGAGCGATTACCCACCTCCCTCTTGGGTCTGCTAAAACTCTGAGAATTGTGTACGTAAGTGTTTTGCTAGCAAGGATTGCCTTTCGTCTAATTGAAAGACAGGCAATAGTATGATATTTCAGTTCATTGAGAAGTCTACTATCTTTATGGGCTAGATAAGTTTCCGATGAATACCAAGTGTGATTTATATAGGTTTAGCTCTTGCCGAACAAGCCGACGTTTGCTAGCAGCATTCAGACAGAAGACATTCCAACATAAGCATTTAAGTAATGAAGTACTGGGAATTTAAAGCCCAGCGGTGCAGGGGAACACACCCTAAGACTTCGGGTTCTTCCTGTTTCAGACCTATAGAAACACAGAGTCTTCTGGGTGAAGTCAAAGATCGATTTATTGGCTGCAGACCAATTACAGGTATCCGAGAAGTACAACACAATGTATGTTCTCAGGAGACTGCTTAAAAATTACAGAAACGGCCTTCTCCTTATATACAAAATATCATGCTTCAGGCACACATTCCTCGTTTTATGATATGGTCATTCACATGTATTCATTACAAACGAAAAGGCAGAGTCATGATGACCATCCCACATTCCAGTTTAGCCAGCCCACAATTATTTACCCAGCGAGGCTCAGATCCCACATCAGATATCAACAGGCCCCAATAAACACGGGCATCTCCTGTTTATAAAACAAGCCATAAAGCAGGAAGAGTCAGGTGTGAAAGAGATTAGCCGGAGGCTTGTGTGGGATGAAAAGGCTTTATGGTGTGTCAAACCCTGATGCTAATCACAGGTGGCCGTAGGACGGGGAGCTCGTGAGACCGGACTGACCTGGGGCAGCAGAGCCAAGCTGCACAGGTCACAGAGAAGTCAAACAGAAAGTACATGTGTTCTAAAGGCCCGTATTTGTTCGTAAGGTGTAGCCTATGTGAGGGCAACCATAAGATGGCCACCGCTCTAAGATGGAACCCACGAAGTCAATGTATAATATCGTATACACAGTGCATTTATCGCTAAAACGTTATGCAAAGCACTTGTACATACCGCATTGGCCATTCGCGGTTCGCTAATACCGGAATAGACTGGGGTAGGGCCCTGCCTCCCGCGCGGTCCCAAATTCTAAAGTACCACAGACCCTCCTTTTGCCCTTACATAGGCAATAACTATACTCACATCAATCCGAGTCTAGGTCAATATTCACGAAGTCATGGAGATGTTGCTGTAGCATCATCCTATTACTTAGCTCGTCCCTCGATACAGGGTTCCTTACACATAATGTAGCACAGAGGCCACATATCGCAGGAGCACACTGTATGCACAGACAGAACAGGAAAAGAATGGCTAAGATCATTCCAATGACTATCAGAATTTTCCAACCCCAGGCAGATATCAGTTCGCAGAACCACCCCACCAGTGACCAATCTCCTTTATCCACATGTATGGATTCAGATATTTTATGCAGTTTGGAGATGGCTTGATAAACTGTTGGAGCGTTATCTGGTATGAAAATGCAACAACTAGATTGGATAACCTTACATACCCCACCGCGGTCTGCAAGTATGACGTCTAGAACCATGCGGTTCTGCAAAGTCATGAGGCGAACCGCTTGGAGCTCAGCTGTCAAATTACCAAGGGCACCAGCCGTAACATTAACAGTGGATTCAACCACACGAGTCAGTTGTCTCAGGTTCCTACTATTGACCATCGGTCCCCAAAATGGCAGGAAACCCAAAAAGAAGTCTCCCGCTTCCTGACCGGCAGTATCCTCCTTACTAATCACGCCTCTTACAACTCTGGTCTTGTGATAATCAGAGGCAGCAGTAAATGTTGGCGGTAGCAGATTTGCAATATAACATGTGCCCGAGAAATCAGGGGGCAACCATGTATAGGCTCGGTCATTGCAGATAAAATATGTACCCTTGGCAGCCAAAAACGCAGGAGAAAACTGTGATGGAAAAGTGTACGTTTCAGTACAGTCACTTTTCCCCAGTTGAGCTCTTGGATTCTGGACATTACCTTGTAAACAGAACCGACCTATGTGGGGTACGACCCAAATTGGGGATGAGATCTTTCGCTGCCTCTCACCCAGACTAATACTATACCCCGTCGCGTTCCACCCTACATATGCTCACAATTCATCCTTGGGAATAGATGAGTATGCGTCGATATCTCTGCTCATATCGGCAACTCCTTTCATTAAAGCTTTATTATTTGTGCTAGGTCTGATGGAACGCGGTTGCCGCGGGGAGTAGGCATCTAATGCAAAAAGAAACATGGTCTGGAATGCCCATGACGATCCATTGTAACTAAACAGCAGCACTAGATAAGGAATACCCTTGTTAATGGTATGTGGCATTAACCCACACACCCAGCAATTGGTTGTATTCATGACTAGTTGGTGCTGGTGCAGGAGCTGAATAAACGAGTTGTTTACAAACTCTGATCGTCTAGCTTGTTCGTGTTCAGGCAGGGGGTGGAAAGAGTGCAAGGAGGCAGTAGGAGGAGGTATACAAAACTATGAGCCACACCAAAGGCGTACTGGCTGTCAGTATATATGTTCACTTTCATTCCTTCAGACAACACGCATGCTCTTGTCAGGGCAATTAATTCTGCTGCTTGCGCCGAATTATGTGGCACACGTGCGGTTTCAACAATCGTGTGCAAAGTCGTGATAGCATATGCAGCAGTCGTATCACCATTCGGAAGCTTGAAACACGAACCATCCACCCATAAGATACCATCACACTCAGTCAGGGGAGTATCTTTAAGATCCACTCTCCCTTTCGTCTCTTCTTCTGTTCTGAACAGACAATCATGTTGCTCAATCTCATCTAGGTCTGCTGGAATCGGCAATAATGTAGCTGGATTCAACGTGTTGCATCTCTGTATGTGTATATGATTTGCTAACAGTGTCAATTCATATCCTGACAATCGTGCACTAGTTAAGTGCTGTGTCTTGGTCCTGTTTAACAATGTGTCCACAGCATGTGGAACCATTACAATCAATGTGTTATCCATTTCCAGTCCAGCAGACTGTCGAATAGACATAGCTGCTGCGGCTGTAGCTCTCAAACAACTTGGCAATGCCCTCGCTACCGGGTCCAAGGTTGACGAAAAATATGCGCATGGACGCGGTCTGTCGCCAAAAGGCTGTGTTAATACTGATAATGTGCAACCGTCCTTTTCATGAACATACAATGTAAAAGGCTTGCTGTAGTCAGGGGTACCCAACACAGGAGCTGAACATAATGCATTACGCAATTCGAAAAAAAAATTCTGACACTCTTCAGACCATGGGATAGGATTCGGTGTGTCTTTACATGTTAGTGCTAACAAAGGTTTTGCCAGCAAAGAAAAATTCGATATCCAGTGCCTACAGTATGAAGTAATGCCCAAGAAAGCACGCACTTCTCTCTGTGTTCTTGGCACACTTAATTGTGCAATGGCTTGAATTCTTTCTGGGGTCAGTTTCCTTCCCTCCTTCGATAAGAGATGACCTAAGTAGGTCACTTCTTGTCGACTATTTGGCAGTTTTGAGAGAGACACTTTGTGATGGAAGGCAGACAAATGACGCAACAATGACAATGTAGCTTCTTTGCAAATCCTTTCAGTATCCGCGGCGATTAGTAAATCGTCAACGTACTGAATAAGGATAGCGCACTAGGTAAAACCAGTGCATCAAGCTGCGCTTTTAAAGCTTAACTGTATATTGATGGACTTTCACAGTAGCCCTGGGGAGCGCGTTTAAAGCGGAAGCTTCGACCTCCTAAAAACTGAAGCCAAAAATGTCCCTGCTCTCCTCTGCAATTGGGATGCTAAAGAAAGCATTCTTTAAATCGATCACTGAGAACCATGCAGCGGAGGCTGGAATCATAGTTAACAAGGCAGTTATATCAGGGACAACTGGAAACTGTGGCACAACAATCTTATTAACCTCTCTAAGATCAATCACAAATCTGTAAACAGGTGGCTGTGAAGGGTCCGTTTTTTTAAGACAGGTAAAACAGGACTATTGCAAACGTTGCCTCTTGTCTCTTCAATTACACCCTTTTTAATTAAATCGCTAACAATGGCTAACAACGCTTTCTGACCTTCATTGGAGATCCTGTACTGGGGAATGCGTGGCAATCTGACATTGGCTTTTAAAGTCACCACATATGGCGGTATTTCCAAAAGACCCACATCATTGGGACCAGTAGCCCAAAGGATATCCGGAAGGGATGACAATTCGGGTGGCGTTGCATTCTTAGACAAATACATCGGGGAAATCACTTCCTTACCTAATGTAAGTTGTACTCCTGAGGGAGAACAATATAGCGTTGCATGCAATCTTTTCAACAAATCTAATCATAACAGATTTTCACCACAACCTGTCGTTAGGATGAGGGGTGCTTTTAGCTCACAAAGTCCAACAGAAAGTGGCATAGGACTAGAAATCGGGTTTCTAACTGGGGTGCCAGAAAAACCTACTGAAACATTCATTTCGCCAGACAAAGGCGTGCCAGGGAGTTTTGAATGCATAATTGAACTCTTTGCAGCACCAGTGTCCAGCAGAAAGGGCTCTGTTACACCCGCTGTAGTCACTTTAACATATGGTCCACTCTGATCCACTGGTACTGAAACAACTCCCTCTCTCTGTCTATGGCTGTCCTAGTAATCATTACCTTCCACATTGTCGTCTTCTGCATAATAATCATTATTATAGTACTGAGCTGTATTACCAGTCGCGTTGGCTTGCTGATCAAAGCTATTTATCGTATTTTGAGGCGGAAGAGGACGCGCGTTCTGGAGAACATTTCCACGCCCTCTACCTCTAGGAGCTTGCTGACCACCTCTACCTCTTGTGCCATACGCATTACTAGTACGCTGCATTAACTTAGGACAGCTATACTTGAAATGTCCTTCCTCTCTGCAATATGAACATTGATTGGGACCTACAGGGATACGTGGTTGATAATACCCATTCATTTGCTGATTATTCTGAAACTGTTAGGGTTGCTGATAGATACCTTGGGTTTGCCTATAATTATTCTGTCCTCCACGTGGCGGATAAGCCTGCTGTAAAAGGACCTTCGTTTTCAGTTCTTTCGTTTTCTTGTCTGTTCTATCTTTCTCGTCTTTTCATAATACTGTGCAGTAGCCAGTATTTGCGCTGAAGAGGAAACAGCCCAAGAACTTTCTGAATCTTTTAATTTCTTACACAACTCGGGAAGTAGATTCTGCACAAATGTATCCACAAATAACCGTTGGCCACCTTCAGTACTAATGTCCTGACCACTGTGGTCGATAAACTTTTCTTCAAACCTTGTAAAGAAATCGGACACTGTCTCATCTTTCTTCTGCTTACATGCGGATAGTTTATCCCAATTCACGCGCATCGCGGGCATTATAGTTTTCATGTAGGTAATAATTCTACCAGGGAGGTCTGCTACCAACGGATCAGGCTTCGCACCACCAACTTGGCCAGCGTCTGCAGCAATAATATTAGCCCATGTGTTACCCAATTCTGCAGCGTGATCCGTATTACGGATGGATCCCCATAAAGGCTGCGGAACAACATTCCCAAACAACATATCTATGTCAGCCAGATTCATGACACACGATTCTGCAGTTTGTGATAACTCCTTATAATATCCTGCAGGGTTTTTACGGGGGTCAGGCAATGTCTGTTTAAGCGCTAACACCTCAGAACGTTTCCATGGGACATGTACCCAAACACGCTGAAAATGAGCTGGAGCAGCAGCAATATTTCGGCTTCCTTCCATACCGGAGGGACTTCTCTCATAGGGTATTGTCGCACTTTTCCCTTTTTCCCCACAGGGAATTCCTGTTCGAACAATGATTGTTGACAATCATCATTCCTGAAGGACAGTAAAGTCGCGACTGCTTTATCTACATCGGGACCCACAATTGTACCTGTTTCAAAATTAAATCGTACTCGACACAATTCCTGCGGGATTGTGTTTGTACCATGATCCTCCAATTCCTCACAGAGGAATTCACACATTTTGTCAAAGACATATCTCGGTTTTGGGGCATCCCATTGGTGGAAAACGTTCACAACTGATTCCACATTATAGAGTGAAGGGAAACCAATCCACCTACGCGCCAGATGATCTAACACCTCCTTCTCGTCAGGACCAGGCAGCTGACTACGCAATTGCTTACGTTGTAACCCAGGGGTCACACTAGATGACCCAAAGAGAGGCGACATTAAACTAGTAACTACATTAGCTAGACGTTGTCGTGCTGAAGGAGAAGTTGAGGCGAAAACGGGGGGGATAGACAGAGGGAAGAAAAGCGGATTCAGATACAGGTACCTGGGTAGTGTAAGAAAGAGCGCCAGGGGAGGCAGCTAATGTGCTAGGCAAAGTCGCAGGAAGCGCGGGGGCAATAGGTAACAAAACTGGCGGCCCTTGAGAGAGCTGCACTGTAAGGATAGGAGCCAGCTGAGGAGGAGCTGGCGGTTGTGGTAAGGCTTGCGGCATATTTACTGGAGGCTGCACATTTACGAGCTGTGGAGGCGCTGTGGCATTTTGCGCATACGGGGGTGGCGAACTTAGCAAATGGGAGATTAGGGAATCTTTCTCTTTCTCTTCTGTTTCATCTTGTACGAGGGGTGACAAAACAGGGTAACATTTATCGATCCCTAGTTTGCGCTGTCTATGTAACTGCTCATTCATTTGTTCCTCCTCATTATCTTTAAATTGCACAGCTGCTTGCATCATTGACATACCTTTTTCTCTCTTATTCCTTTTCGCTAGTTTAATTTCCTTCTGTTTGGCTTCCTTTCGCCATAGGCGGAAAGAATCAAACATCGCCGGCCGGGCTTTCTTTTTAAACAATTTAACTTCCAAATTATCTAAGATATCGGTATCGAAACCACCATTTTGGGGCCATTTTAAAACACCATCCTTTCTGGTGTATCGGATCCATACTTTATTATATGCAATGGGGCCCACGCCATGTTTTACATAAAGCTCATAAGTTGGAGTTCCAATTGGAGGAACCGGACATGAATCCTCTAACCGGGAATCCCTTCTACAACCCAAACAAAACAATCTTCCAAATACACTAGAACCAGGCATCTTCGCTCACTAGTCTAGTTTCAAACTTCAAAGGATTATCGATTACGATATTCTCGTGAATACACGAGTCCTCTGGCTTTGGCACTTGCAAGCTCCAGATCAAAATGATCCCGAAGGATACCAAATTCCCGAAGGATACCAAACAAACTGGGAGACGCTCCACTTATACTTAACTGAATATCGATGATCGATGGCGTCACCAGAAGACTCTCTCGATTGTTTCGCTCTACCAAATTGTCAAGGGTCCAAAACAGGGCGATTAATCAGGGCAGCAGTCCTTCGTAGCCGTCGGGACGCGGAGAACCTCGCAGAAAAGACTTTCGGACCACGTCGACATGCAGGGGTCGATGAAGTGGCGGCCTTCCTCCAGAATTTCCACACAAAGCTCCTCACAAACCTCTGGCTTGGACCGGTACCGCTGAAATCGTCCCGAGTTGGGCGCCAACTGAAGTACTGGGAATTTAAAGCCCAGCGGTGCAGAGGAACACACCCTAAGACTTCGGGTTCTTCCTGTTTCAGACCTACAGAAACACAGAGTCTTCTGGGTGAAGTCAAAGATCGATTTATTGGCTGCAGACCAATTACAGGTATCTGAGAAGTACAACACAATGTATGTTCTCAGGAGACTGCTTAAAAATTACAGAAACGGCCTTCTCCTTATATACAAAATATCATGCTTCAGGCACACATTCCTCGTTTTATGATATGGTCATTCACATGTATTCATTACAAACGAAAAGGCAGAGTCATGATGACCATCCCACATTCCAGTTTAGCCAGCCCACAATTATTTACCCAGCGAGGCTCAGATCCCACATCAGATATCATCAGGCCCCAATAAACACGGGCATCTCCTGTTTATAAAACAAGCCATAAAGCAGGAAGAGTCAGGTGTGAAAGAGATTAGCCGGAGGCTTGTGTGGGATGAAAAGGCATTATGGTGTGTCAAATCCTGATGCTAATCACAGGTGGCCGTAGGACGGGGAGCTCGTGAGACCGGACTGACCTGGGGCAGCGGAGCCAAGCTGCACAGGTCACAGAGAAGTCAAACAGAAAGTACATGTGTTCTAAAGGCCCGTATTTGTTCGTAAGGTGTAGCCTATCTGAGGGCAACCATAAGATGGCCACCGCTCTAAGATGGAACCCACGAAGTCAATGTATAATATCGTATACACAGTGCATTTATCGCTAAAACGTTATGCAAAGCACTTGTACATACCGCATTGGCCATTCGCGGTTCGCTAATACCGGAATAGACTGGGGTAGGGCCTTGCCTCCTACGCGGTCCCAAATTCTAAAGTACCACAGTAACGCCATAAAAGATCCAAGATTGATCACGATGTAAAGATTTTCCTTGTGAAAAAATTGCATTTTTTAGTGTGATACATACATTTACGGACTTTATTTGTGGTACCGCCCAGTATAAAAGCAGCTTAATAACTACTCCCTGCCTGTCTGTTCATATACCCACTTTGCTTTTAACCAACCCTTTGAAGCAAAACCCTCCCACCATCCCGGAACTAACCCACCCGAATCCCACCCTCCCTGCTGTCGCTGGCAAGACAGCTATTGCGAGCAGCAGCACCCTGAGAACCGCCCCACTGCTCCAATACACAATGAGACTCATTGCTGAGAAGGGTCTGTTTCTAGAAACAACAACAAAAAGAAAAGTATAGAAGGTCAAAAAATGAAAAAAGAAGAGAGGGAATGTAGAATTGTGTCAATCAAATTACTGGGGGGGATCATGTGAAAACAAAAGTTAAGAAAGAACTGGCCCAGTAGTCAACAGTATCCGTAAAAATAGATACATCAATTATTTTTGGCATGACCCCCTCACCCCCCCCCCCCGAGTATCCGTTTGTTCATTTCATTGACCATGCTTTGGAGTATCATTAGGATAGAGAAAGGGCAAACCAGAAGGACAATATCATTCAGGTTATAGTTGCAACTTTGCTAAAGCCTGTTCAGTGGGATGCTCCGTGTATAAGAGATGAACTTGGCCATTTTTGGTCATTTTCAAGCGAGCCGGTTCTTGTAGAAAGGCATATGCTCCTGCAGATTTTAAGGGAGCCATAAACTGGCTCAGTTTCCATTGTTTATCCATCCTGTTGTTGCATAGGTCAGACCTACAAAAGATAGAATACGGGCCCACTCTGATAGGGGCAGTAGGACGGGCTTTGACGGAGACTGCTTGTCGTAGGAGATAATTTCCAAAAAAGATAAGAAAGGGCTGAGGGAAGTGGCCGGGAGAGTTGTTGACAGCAGATGGTAATCTTTGCACTCGTTGTACTTGACTGTCCCAGTCCCAGTCGTCCAGATCAGGAAATGCACTCTTGAGTAGTTGTACAATGAATGCTCTGGGATCAGAGCCTTCTTCGTTTTCAGACAAGCCAAACAGACGAATGTTGATAGGTCTTTGCCTATTCTCTAAATCCTCAACTTTAGTTTGCAGAGCTGCAAGCGGAATCTCGTGTGCATCAGAAGTCTTAGCAACCCTTGCCATGTGGTCCTCGGTATCTGATACGCGTTGTTGCAGCTCCGTAATATCGTTTGTTAATCAGCAAGGGCCTGCTTGATCGCTGAGCTGTCTGATTTAGCCTGCGAGTAAAATGCCTGAGCCTTCTCTCTATGAACATGTATTGCCTGTAAGATGGCACCGGCAGAAGATTCTAATTAGCCAGTAGGTGTGGCATTAGGTTAAACCTCAGCCCAGGGAGGAGCTGAAAGAGTCAGAAGAAAAGAAGAAGAGCTAGCTGAGTATCTGAGGTCGCTGCCTAATGCTGAGGTCGATACACGTGGCACGCTTGAGTCTTGCTGTAGTGAGGTAAGGCCAGGAGCTAACCCTGGACCCGAAGTACGACCAGTGGCAGAACCAGGGTCAGAGCCAAAGCCGGAACCAGAGAGTCTTGAGATCAGGGTTTTCACTTCCCCTTTGGCAGTAACCCATTTGCAAAATGGGCTACTAGTAATAGCCAAGTTGGCGGATGCAGGGTTAAGAATGCACGCGTCGCTTTCTTCATCATTTCCTTTTTTAAAGTTTCTTGCGTTTTTGATGTTACAATTTCATCTTTTCTTTTCCTTCTTCCCACTAGACAAGCAGAGCGATTGGTCTGTTGTCTGTGTGTCACCGGGGGTCGCATCATCCGGGGGTGTTTGCTGCTATGTCGTGATGATGAAGCTTTCCATCTTTGCAGAATAACTGAACACCGGTGATGTTAGAAGAGGTAGTTTTTGTCTAACCGGCGAAGTATCCTGAAAGTCATCAGTCTGTACACCAGCTACAGTTCCTAAAGAATCTTTACCTCGCTGCCAGTTCTCGCCGCTGCCTTGTTCAGCAGGTAGAATAGCGCTATCTGCACCGCCTGCATTAGAGTAGTGTCCTGAGCTTACTTGTTGAGTAGATACTGGTAGCGGGTCTCCTATTTGCGCATCCCCTGTTGCAGCTTGTTTAGGTAAGGGATCCCCCTTTTTTTTCCAACTTCCAAAGGTGAACAAATATGGACATCTTCAGTCAGCTCTTACCCGTGCGAGCCAAAGTGCGGAGATTCACCATCAGGACTTAGAGAGTGAGCTTGTAACGAGCCCTGCGCCGAGGGATATTCTGCGCACAGTGGAGAAAAAATGACAGAAGGTGCAGAGATAGACTCCTTTGACCCGTTTAGGACTGCCTCTAATAGTACCTCCACCATTTCACCCTCTGGAGGTGGATTTGTGGTTCCCCTAGGTTAGATAAGCTTGTTCACGTTATCGGAGTGCAGAATTTTAGGAATAGGGTGTCCTACATTGGAGGTAGAGCGATTCACAGTACCTTTTAAGGACTGGAGCTGTGGTTCTTCCCTGCTCAATGCAGTATGCTCAGAGGTGGCTCTGTGGGCACGCGTGGCAGCTCTGATCCCTTTCTGGCCTGTTGTTTTCGACGGTGCCATTCTGGATGGTGAAGTACAGAAGCTTAAAGAGAAAGGCACAGAGGGAAACCAAACGAGGGGAGAGCGCCAAACAAAGCTCCAAAGCTGCGGTGGTTTTTCAGCGATCCGTAGCAGCATCAGGGAATTGCAGGTCGAGAGTGCAGAGCTTGCCCTTATTCAGGAGAGGTGTCACTAGAGAAGTATCCCTGTTTCCACCAGACACAGAGGGAGGCTACGCTTGATCAGTTTATTCCACAATAGCAAGCTCAGTAGCTTGTAGATCATAGCAGTATAGCACGAGGGGAGTGCAGCGTTTCCCAACAGTCAGCAGCAGCATATGAGAGGCATCTAATTTATTTTTCAGAGTCATTCAAGAAGCAAGATTACTCGATTTATTTCTTTTAGAAACAATACTTTTCACTTCCAGAGAAACAAGGCATATCAGGCTTGAGGCATGGCAGCAACAAGGCTCTCAGCCTGCTGCGTTCCACTCTCCCTTTACGATAAGCAGCTTCTCTTTAAGTTCAAAATGTTTTATTAAATTTTCCATAAGAATGAACAAATACAGACAATACAGAAAAAATTTATCACAAGCGAAAATACCTATATAAAATAAAACATTTCTAAAAGCAATTCTAAATACAATAGTTAAAGATGTATATATAATCAATTAAAAGGAGGGAAGATAAACTAAAAAGAAGGGAAGGGAGGGAGCCATGAAAAATTGCAATGTCAACTTATTAGAAAAAGGAGCTACATTCATCATATAAGGCTTTAAGTAGAATGACTGTAAAACGGTGAATCAAGTATAAATATACAATTATAAAGATAAGTATACATCTATGGGTAACCAAAAAGAGTGAAACAAATTAGAATTGTGACTGATCCCTTTCAGGGATAATTGAGCACCTCTTCTTGTAAAAATGACCCATGACCACCAAGCATGAACCGATAAAGACGAAATATCCTTCCAGCAAAATGTAATGGACTTTAAAGCAGCTGATATTAGAAAGTTAAACAGTTTACCTTCTAATTCAGTTAAGTTATGCGTAAGACCAACAGATTTACATATTAATATTTTGTAAGAAATAACATCATGAATATGAAATATTTGTTGAATAATATCCCAAACATCAGACCAAAATTTAAAAATTAATGGACATTCAAAAAGCATATGTCGTAGTGATCCAGGGAGTAATTTACAATGACAACAAATGTCGTCTTGCATCAGCTTAGCACGAAATAAACGCACTGGGGTCCATAAACAATTAAATAAAATATAAGAATTGGTTTGGTAAAGTGAAACAGGCAGCCATCCTGAAATACTATTAAGCCAAACAGTCATCCAAGTATCGTTGGACAAAGAAAGGGAAAGCTCATCATTCCAAAATGTTGAAATAATATTTAAATTGTTTCCTATAGAATTAGATAATTTTTTATATAAAATAGAGCCAGTATGTGATGACGTAGAGATAGTTCGAATATACAGTGCTAAATCTGTTTTAACATTAAACGGAATACCATGGGGGAAGGAGTCTAAAATTGAATTACATAACGATTCATATTTAATAAAATCAGATTTAGGTAAACTAAATTTCATTTGTAAAGCTTCAAAAGAAATAAAAACATTGTCAAAATAGATATCTTTAAGATAAAAGATACCAGCTTTAATCCAAGCATTCCAAAAAGTAACATTTCTATTCAATTTAATCACATTACTATGCCACAATGACATATCTTCAGTATGAATCATAGGGATCAAAAAGATTGAATCCAGGTCATTAAAAATGAGTTTAGTGGATTTAATAATAACCGATTTAGCAAGGTGGTCAATGGAAAAGGATCCACAAGAGACTGCTCTATATGAAACCATGTAGGTTGGTTCTTTAAAGAGGAAGGAGGAAACCATATGGAACTTTGTTTCAGTATAAATGCTTTGTGATATAGAAAAAAGTCAGGCAAGCCAAATCCAGCATTGCATTTAGGTACTTTTAATTTTTTATAACCAATACGAGTTGATTTATTATTCCAGAGAAATTTGGAGAGAAGTCTATCAATGTTTTTATAGAATTGTAAAGGAAATTGAATAGGAATCATAGCAAGTGTATAAAAAATTTTAGGAGCAATAGTCATTTTAATGGAGTCCATTCTACCCCACCAAGAGAGGTGAAGTGAAGACCATTTAGACGTTTTATCTTTGATATAATTCAGAATAAAATTACTATTTAATGTTAATGTTTCTTTTATGGAGGACGCAAATAGAATCCCAAGATATTTTAATTTATCTTTTTGCCACACAATATCAGCCATGGGTAACATATCAGGAGTACAAAAAATGTTTAAAGGGAAGAATTCAGTTTTATTAATATTAAGTTTATAACCAGAAACCATGGAATATTTTGTAATAATTTCTAATAGGGCAGGCATTGAGGATATAGGTTCACTAATAAATAACAGCACATCATCAGCATAGGCTAAGGTTTTGATATTAATCTCCTTAATCTGAATACCTTTGATATTAACACAATTTCTTATATGAGTAAGGAAAGGTTCAATTCCAATGAGAAATAAAAGTGGAGAGAGGGGACAACCTTGTCTTGTGCCTCTAAAAAGAGAAAACTGACTAGATACTTGGCCATTAATAAATAAACGAGCAGTAGGGGCATAATACAGAGCAGAAATCATGCGTATAAACGAAGTACCAAAATTAAATGATAATAAGGTTTGAAATAAAAATTGCCAATGGATTTTGTCGAAAGCTTTCTCTGCATCTAAAGCCAAAATTCCTGCGGGGGAACTTAAAGTGGAACTCTGTTCAATAATGTGTAATAAGGTTCTTGTGTTATTTGTAGAATATCTATTCTTCATAAAACCGGATTGATCAAGATGTATAATAGAATCCAATATAGGGGCCAGTCTAGAAGCAAGTATTTTAGCATACAATTTACAATCTTGATTAATTAAGGAAATAGGGCGATAATTTGAAACATGAGTGGGGTCTTTATCTGGCTTAGGAAGTACAATAATTAAAGCATCAGTAAAGGAACCTGAGATCGTTCCTGAAGAACCAAAAAAAGTAAAAAGTTGAAATAAATAAGGCAAAAGTTGGGACTGGAACTCTTTATAAAACTCAGCTGGGATACCATCTGGGCCAGGGGATTTATTTTTTTTTAATGGATTTAATAGCAGCTAAAATTTCCTCAGTAGTAATGGGTAAATCTAGCCCAAGCCTGTCCGAGTGTGACATTTTGAGCAAATCACATGTATCTAAAAAAGAGTCCAGTATGGAAGGATCATGAGGATCAGGCTTATTATATAAAGTAGAGTAAAAATCCAAAAATTCCTTAACAATATCATTATGAGATATTGCAATTTTACCATTAGGGCCATGAATTGAGGTAATTTGCGTTCTATCTTTTTTTATACGTAAATAATTAGCTAAAAGCTTCCCAGATCTGTTGGCATTAAAACGGAACTTAGCCTTAGAATTAGAAATTTGGATGCCAGCTCTTGTACTAAGGATTGAGTTAAATTCATATCGAAGCTTTTGTAGCTTGACTTTAAATTGAGGATCATTTGATGAAATAAAAAGCCTTTCAAATTTCGCAATTTGTTTTTCCAAACACCTGATACGTGCGTTGAATGTTTTATTTTCATAGGCCATAATTGAAATATTTACACCCCTAATGTAAGCTTTAAAGGCGTCCCATCTATTGACCATAGAAGTGGAACCTTCAGGATTGAGTAAAAAATAGTCTTGAATAGCATTTAAGATTTTAGGCTTATTATGTTCATTAAGAACAATTCCAGTATTCATACGCCATCTAGTTTGGTTTGCAAAAGTTGAAGTTAAATTCAGAACAAAAGAAATCAAGGCATGATCTGAGATATCAATATTACCAATCTTAGGAGTCTTAACAGATTGGACTAGTTGTGTGGAGACTAAAAAATAATCAATTCTAGAATGCGAATTATGTGGATTAGAGAAAAATGTAAAACATTTTTCTGTGGGAAAGTGCAAACGCCAAATGTCAACTAACTTGGTGGTATGAATAAATGACTTAAAAGCATGAAAAACCTTAGGAGGGCGAAATTTAGTACTAGATATTCTATCCAATAATGGGTCAGCAATAACATTAAAGTCACCTCCAACAATTAAAGGAACTTTACCCAACTTTAGAACCTCAGTGGTAATATTAGACCAAAAAAGAGGGTCATCCGCAGTAGGTCCATAAACATTGAGCAAAAATATGACTGAATCATGAATTTTAATTTTAGCTATAATATATCTTCCATCTGCATCCGAAATTTTGCTTAAGACTTGGCAATGCAATTTTTTCGCAACAAAAATAGCCACCCCATTTTTTTTACCAATAGCAGGTGATGAAACAATAGTATCTACCCATTTCTTTTTCATATAATTTAAGATGTTGTCATCTATATGAGTCTCTTGAAGAAAACAAATATCTGCCTTACAACTACCTAAATAATCTAAGATTTTTGTACGCTTAACTGGATGACGTAAACCTTTGACATTTAATGAAACAACTTTAATATTGTGAATATCAGCCATAATGAAGAGAGAAAGAATAAAAAAAAAAGATCAAGAAGAGGAGAAAAAGAAAAGAAGGAGAACAATAATGAGAGAAAATAGTAGCTCCAGAACAAGTAAAAGGAGGTGAAAAAATTTAAAAAAGGAGAAAACGACAAACAGGGTACAAAAATATCAAAGATGAGACGCACATACGCTCAACAAGCATGACCGAACCGTTGGAGCCCAATGTAGTAATGACTCATTAACCTGTCAGAAAAAAGGAAAAAAAAAAAAAAAAAAAACGTAAATTAGCTGTAATCAAGTATTAGAGTCATGAGTATCTATGGATTGCTGTGAACGTTGATCCAAAAACTGACGCAAGTCATCAGGACGTTGAAAAGATTTTGACAGATTGTCTTTCCAGATACGCATTGTTGAAGGGTCAAAAAGACCATATTTGAACCCAAGACTTCGCAGTTGAGGCCGAAGAGCAGAAAATTCCTTGCGGATTGAGACTGTTTCCTTGGCAAAGTCTTGATGAATAAAAATTTTATTCCCATTGACCATCAAGGAAGGAATCTCTCGTGCTGCCTTTCGAATCAAAACCAAATGATGATGCCTGAGGACTTTGAAAATCATTTGACGAGGTTTGGTATGTTGAGGATTGCGATGTGAAGGGATTCTATGGGCCTTGTCAATCTCAAATGTTTCTGTAAATTTAATTTGTAGAAGCCCAGGAATCAAATTTTCCAAATACAACCTACAGTTGCCACTCTCCACATCCTCTGGTAAATTAAAAATGCGTAAATTGTATTGTCTGTTACGATTTTCCATCTCTAGGAGTCGGGTAGACAAAGGAGATATTTTAGCTACAAGAGGAGTGAAAGTCTCAAGCTTAGCCTTATTATCGTGTATTTTAATTGCATTATCTGAGATTTTCATTGACATACTCGCCATTTCCTTTCGAACATTTTTAATCTCTGAGGCAATAGAATCTGTGTTAACACGAAGCGCTTGAATTTCCTCCAAAATTAAGGATAATGAAGGTTCTGCTGACTCTACCGCCTTTGATTTAATTGGCGGAGGTGAAACCTGCTGCTTTCTTTTAGGATGAATATTTTTATTATCCATGTTGATTTAGTAGCAAAAGTAGGATAATAATAATAAAAATAAAATAAAATATCAAAATTGCAAAAATAACAGCAACAACGCAAGGAAAAAATACTGCAGCAGTAAGAAAATCCTTATTAAAGCTGGTGCAGCAGCTATAACAGGCTATGGGAGTGGCTAGGCCCAAGCCAGGCCCTTTCCTGAATGCTTGCTCCGCCCCCTGACAGACAAAGCTGGGAATACCTGAAGGGAGAGCTGGAAACAGAGGCTGGACACTGGAAAACGCCTCAAACACCGTCCAAATTCAAAGAAAATCTCAGCAATCGACAGGTAAGATGATCAGCATTCAAGCGACCTCATTTGCGCTATAAAACTGTCAGGAATCGTCGTTATTAACGAAAAACGGGCGAAAAAACGCCGGAGCTCACTACACGGCGGCCATCTTGTTACGCGCGCTCGCGCGTCCGCCAAGCAGCTTCTCTTTAAACAGGTGATAACAGCAGCAGCGGAGCTCTTGGCTTATAGTTGACCACTTTCAGCTCTCCCGTTCCAGCAGAGAAGTCCTGTTGACCGTATGCCAGCAACAAAGCTCCCAGCTTGCCGCGTTGGACTTTCCACTCTGCGAAACAGCAGCGTTCTTCCAAGAGGGGACCAGGGCAGGCCTGCCAAGTATCACGCATCAGGTGTGACTCTAATGCCTTTCAGTGTGCTGTTCCGCATCACCGCACTGAAATGCATTGTCAAGCATTTTTAATGCCACCCTGAAACTGTCTCCTGAAGCGCGCGCCTGTGACACAGTGCGCCGGCTCTGCAGTGCGCAAGCTCTGCAGTGCTCCCCGGACTTGTCAGCAGGCAGTTGGCTCAGAATCCTAAATAAACTGTTTGATCTTGTCTGCTCAGCTCTGGCTGGGTCTAGTGCTACAACGTTACAAATAAAAATATCTGCCCTGTGGCCTGACTGCATATTTCGCGCCCGTGGCACGGCTGACGAATTACCGAGACTCACCCGGGGCGGGGCCCCCTCAGATGGGGTTGCTACTGGCTGTGGCACCGTGGGGGGTTATCTGGATGTGACCTCTGCCTCCGTCCATCACGTCCTGAACACAGGAGGAAGGAAGTGATTAGAAGCGCGAGGACTCGAATCGGGTCCTGGTGCACAGCGTTGCTGTCTGCGCATAAATTATACCTGGCAGCGTTGGACCAGCAGGAGCCCAAGCCAGCATCGACAGTGCAGACCCACTTGACTCTCTGCATCATGGCTGCCGCGCATCATGATAGGCATGATCGAGGGCGCGCGCAGGCAGCGCTGCGGCCGGGCCGCGAGGAGTCTGGGAGACTGCATGCAGTGTGCTGTGCGGCCAGGTCCCCGTGCGGCTCACCGCCGCTGCCGCCAGACCGGGACACGGTAGACAGAGACAGTCAGCTCTGAACTGAAGTTCAAGTACTTTGGCCACGCTGACGCCAGGCTGCAGCCTGTTGCCGCTGACTATACTGTATGTTGTAAGTTGTCACACAGCGCCGTGGAGCGCACGCACTGCAGTCTGATCAGTATTCTAATCTATGCAAGCTTTAATTGTTTACCATTCTGCGCGCCACCGATCTATCTAACACCCACGAACCCCTCTGCTACAACCCAGCTGTTGCCAGCTAGTACCAGTTGTTGCGTTCGTGGTGCAGCGCGGGCCTAGCGCTAGCTGCGCGCAAGTAAACAGAGCACACACTCCGTTTAGTAGTCGGTGCGCGAATGCCCGATCTGGGCACGCCCCTTTTATTTATAGGCTACGCGTACGCCACCGTCGTGGCGTACGCACGTCATGCATGACAAGAGCGCTCTAGCGGGAACCGCTAGAGCGCTGACTGCAACATCCCTATCCAACTTTGGCCAACTGAGCCTTAAATCAGAAGTCCCCTTTTCAGTCACTTACTTGACAGGCAAAGTCTTTAAGGCGGCTGCTTGGCGGGGGGTTCCGTCGCAGTTCATATCTGGCCGTCGCTCGGGTGTTGGTGACCGCCTGGTCATCCCGCGCCGCTTCCTCAGCTGCGGAGCTGGGCCCGCCCCGGTCTGCCGTCTCCTCAGGCTGGTCGGGCGGCAGTGACTGCTCTCTATCGGGGACCTGGACATCCTCCTCGTATTCCAACTCTGGCCGGTGTCTTGTGGCGGTGGGAATGCGTTTGAACCACGAGATGTTTCGGGTGGCGGACTCGTTGCCCCGGCGAGCTGTGAACATTGTCCCCTGGCGTCGTTCTACTGTCCAGCTTCCCGGTTCATATCGTGGCTTGAACTTGCTCCCCGGTCGTCGGTCTTTGATGAGGACATTGTCCCCCGGCTCGAGGGCGCGCTCCCGACACCCTCTCGCCCGGCTCACCTGCTGATTTCGGTGCGCTCGTCGTTGTAGCGCTTGGTCTGTATCAAATGGTGGAGGAGCCCATCCGGGAGCCGTGGGGAGACTATCCCGGCGGGTCCCTTTCAGCATGAGGGCCCAGGGAGTTTGTTTGGCGGAGCAGTGGGGTGTACTTCGGTACTCTCCAAGGAAACGCTGAATTTCTCGCTCGGGGTCCAGCTGTTCGGTGCTGGCAATTCGGAGGGTTTTGTTCAGTGTCCTCATAAAGCGTTCGACCTCGCCATTGGCTTGAGGCCACTGTGGGGTGATCCGCCGGTGCCGTATCCCTTGGGTGGCGAGGAACTCCTTAAACTCGTGGCCTTGGAACGGCGGCCCATTGTCACTTTTTATTTCCGACGGGCGCCCGAACATGTGAAATATCTTCTCCAGCGCTGGCCCTACGAATGTGAACGCGGTGGACGGTAGCGCCTCTACCAGTAGATATTTGGAGAAATTGTCCATCACTACCAGCGTGACTCGGCCATCAGGGAGGGTCCCAAAGTCAACGCTGATTTTATCCCAGGGGTGTCTTCCGGGTTCTTCGGTTGTGATGGGAGCTGGACGCTCTGGTCCGCTGGTCATTTGGCACGCTGGACAGCTCTTTACGACCTCGCCTACCAGGGCATCTAGTCCTGGGAACCACCCCTTCTCCCTCATCCTTGCTTTCATCTTCTCGGTCCCTTGGTGTCCCTTGTGGGCCAGAAGGGTGGCTTGGCGTCGTAAGATTGTTGGCACGACAATCCTGGTCCCCCGTAGGACTATCCCGTCTCTGGTGATGCTGAGCTCGTTGCGTACTCTCCAGATTTGCTGCAGATCTGCTCTTTCTTCCGGTGTCCACGTGTTGGCGGACTGTAGGAAATTAGCCCACGATCCTTGCAGGAGGGCTTCTTTAGTTCTGGCCATCACGGGGTCCTGTTCCGCCGCCTGCATTATCTCTTGTAGTGTCAGCACTTGTGGGCACGTTAGGGCCGCGACAAAATCGAGGTGTGCCTCAGCGTCCTCTTCCTCGGTTGTCCCTTCCGGGATGTGCTCGCAAGGGCCTGGGTGCCGGGACAGGAAGTCGGCGGGGTTCTTGGCTCCAGGCCGGTACGTTACGTCCATGTGGTACTGTTGTAGCCCGATGGCCCACCGTTCTATCCGTGGCGGGGGATGCGGAGCTGTTTCTCTGAACAGGGGTACCAGCGGTTGATGGTCTGTCACGACCGTGAACGGGTGTCCACAGACATACAGGTGGAAGTGTCGACAGCCCCATCGTATAGCCAGTGCCTCTCGCTCAATCTGGGAATACCTCCGTTCAGTCGCTGTGAGGGCCTTGCTTGCGTAAGCTAGTGTGGCACACCGGCCTGGTTCTTGCTCTTGGGTGAGGACTGCACCCAGTCCTACTGGGCTGGCATCAACTATCAGCTCTGTCTTCATTTCCGGGTCGAAGTATACCAACGTGGCCTGGTCGAGGAGCGCTGTTTTGACAGACTGGAACGCTGAGTCTTCTTGGGGTCCCCATTTCCATGGGGCGTCCTTCTTCGTGAGCTGTCGGAGCGGCTCTGCGATCGTAGCTAGGTTCGGAATGAACCTTCCACAGTATGTGGCCATCCCCAGGAAACTGCGCACCTCTGCGGCAGACATGGGTGCAGGAGCGTCCTTGATGGCTTGTGACTTGCGCGGGTCCACTTGAATGCCATCATTTGTGAACGTGTATCCGAAAAACTCTATTCGCTGCTGGAATAGCTGGCATTTGTCTTTGTGGAGAGTGACTCCGTATTCTCTGAGGCGTGTCAGTGTGGCTCTGACCCGCCTATAGTGTTCGTCTACAGTCGTAGAGTGAATCAGGATGTCGTCGCTCACATTCATGACCCCAGGCAGGCCTTGTAGAATGTCTCGGATAGTGTTCTGGAATATTTCCGCTGCCGAGGATATTCCGAAGTTGAGTCGCCGGTATCGTCTCAGCCCTAGGTGCGTGCTGAAGGTGGTAATATACCTGCTCTCCTTGGCTAATGTTAACTGGTGGTACCCTGCGTTGAGGTCCAGTTTGGAGAACCACTGCGCGCCATTCAGGTCCGCGATGATGTCATCCATGGTGGGTGTGATGTGCCTCTCCCGTTTGATGGCTTTGTTGGGGAGTCTCATGTCGATGCACACCCGGATCTTGCCTGGTTGGCGAGGTTTTTCCGCGATTACCATCGGGGACACCCACGGGGTGGGTCCGGTGACTGTCTCTATGACTCCTTGTTCCTCAAGTTTCCGGAGTTCTTCCTCTACCAGAGGTCGTAGACAGAACGGGATTTGCCTGTGCTTCAGGGCCGTGGGTGTGACAGAGCGGTCGATGTGGAGTTTGACCGGTGGACGTTTGATTTTCCCCAGGCCAGCGAACAGCTCGGGGAACTGATCCAGAAGGTCGGCCGTTTGCGTGTCCTGAACTTTCCGGAGGAACACCAGGAGCCCCAGGTCCTCAGCGGCATGCCCACTCAGGAGGGTGTCTACCTCTTGGTTGATGATGTGCACTTCAATTGTGATCTCCGCATCCTCCGTCCCCACTGGCACTGTCATCTTCCCCAGGAGGGGCAAAGGTACATCGCTGCCGTAGGCATAGATCCGGGCCTTCGAGGTCCTGAGCTCTGGCTTGGGCCGAAGGCGGTTGTACTGCTGCACTCCCATGACGGTGACAGATGCCCCTGTGTCGATCACGGCGTTCACCTTTGATCCTGCGACCATGATGTCACATCGAGGCTGGGGACGTCTCGTGCTTTTCAGCGCCCTGGTGAATGAGACCACGTACGTTTCTTCGTCGTCATCGGACTCCGAGTTGTCTTCCTGTAAGGCTTGTGTGTGCCGCTGCCCTGTGTCGGCCTTGGAGGAGAGGGACAGGTGGGATAGTTGCCTCACCATGCCTCTTGTGGGCCTCTTCCCTCGAGCATCCTTCCTGGTGGCGCGCTTCCTGCAGACGGAGGAGAAGTGGTTTAGCGTGCCACAGTTCGTGCACGTTTTCCCTTTTGCTGGGCAGGTTTTCCCTTGGTGTTCTTCATACCCGCAGTAGTCGCACTGCGTTGGGGTCGACTGCCTGGCAGCTGGTCTGCGTTTCCTCTCGTGCGTCCGCACTGCGTCTGCGCGCTCCGTCTTGACAGTCACGCTGGGCCCTGGGCCTCGCGTAAGTGCTTGTTCCATCTCTTCTGCCCGTGCGTCGGACAGGTCGTGGGAGCGGGCTAGCACTAGGATGTCGGCCATGGGAATGTTCGGTTGGCAGAGGATGAGGGTCCGCAATTTCTTACTGCGGATGCCGTAGATCAACTGTGCCCTGATCTCCTCCTTCGCGCGGTCGCCGACCAGGTGGGTATCCGCCAGCACCCTCAGCCGTGCATGAAATGCGTCAACTGTCTCCCCCTCCTTTTGCTTGGCCTGTCGCATCTTGAACATTTCGAAGTCCGGGTTCGTCTGGGGGTCGAAATGTGTGTTCAGGGCCCTCACAGCAGCATCATAGTCGTCTGCCCCACCAGTGTTCGGTAGATGCTTGAAAAGCAGGTAAACCTCCTCCCCTGCGTAATGAAGAAGGAGTGACCGCTTCACCGCGCCATCCGTTTCCCGGGAGCCGATGAAATAGTTGTCCAGACGCCCAATCCACGTGTGCCAGCGCGGTGCGGCGGTCGCCGGGTCAGCCGACTCACTAAACGGAGGCAGGACACCTGTGGGTGGGTGGAACGGGTGGGCAGGAGGCGGCGCGTTGTCATCAGCCATGATCTTGCAGCAGGGGAAACTCTGGGGAGCCGGTGCACAGCAAAAGGCCTCACAGCAGCACAGCCGGGGTCACAGGCAGTGGGTGGCACGTGGGCTTCGCCAACAGCAATGGCAGAAAAACGCTCAGGGCAAGGCCAGAGGGCAGGGATCTTCATCCGCCCAGGTCCGTGGTCATGTGGGTGGTGTACACGTGCTCACCGTGCAGTTTAGGCCCGTAGCGCGATGATTGCCGGAGCAGGGTAGGCTCGAGGGCCGTAAGCGCGCGATCGCGGGTCTGTCGGTGCGCGAATGCCCGATCTGGGCACGCCCCTTTTATTTATAGGCTACGCGTACGCCACCGTCGTGGCGTACGCACGTCATGCATGACAAGAGCGCTCTAGCGGGAACCGCTAGAGCGCTGACTGCAACACCAGTCACCTCCAGGCCTCTGCACGCCTGCCAGTCATCAACACGGATTCTGGCCCTTCTTCTGTCGTCACAGAAGTTTACATGCCGGAAGAGTGGAACGTCTAGCCTTCCTCAAACCATAGAGCTTGCATTAACTTGTAGGCCATTCTGGAATGGGATAGTCTCAGCAGTCAGACTAAAAATACAAGTAAGAAATATTTTCCGAAAACCAATGAAGTGGGTTTGCAACAATATATTTTCAGAGAACTCTAAGTGTTATAAAAGGAGGCAAATATGATAAACGCCACGGGGGCCATGATACCGTGAGTTTAGTTTTATCATTTGCCCAACTTTTAAGGAGCGAAAAAGTAGCACTCGGTTTATCAGCCTGTAGGTTTCCTATGCAAGGATGAATTTCGAATGCAGGCAAGTAGCCTGTTTTCTGCTTTAGTTATGCAGATCTGATCATTTTAATTTTAGACACACTAGTTAAATCTGCAGGCAGGGCTGCTCTGTCTCGTCATCCTTCTACCTTCAAGATCGGATTTCATTTCAAATTCACAGTAATCTGCAGGGCTGCTCTGGCTCGTCATCCTACTGAGGTTATCATTGGGCACCAGTACTAACAGAGGGTTTATCTTCAGACTACCGGTGGTGCTTGTTTCGCCAGGGCTCACTGCTCTCTTTCATCATCTTGTGGGGCCGGGTGGGGGGTTTCATTACCACAGACTGGTGTCATTCCTCAGAGGCCCCTCTCGGTCCTCTCATCAGTTGTAACTTGTCGCAGAGCGCACGTACCGCAGATGAGATCTGATAATTTGAGGCGCAGGGCTGCTCTGGGCTCGTCATCCTTCTTAGGTTTATCTGCAAGATCTGATTTCATTTCAAATTCAGACAGTATAATCTCAGCAGGCCACTGGGCTGCTCTGTCTGGTCATCCTTCTTGGGCACAAGACTAACTGAGAGGGGTTATCTTCAGACTAAGGGTGCTGCGTGTTTTGCCAGGGCTCTCTGCACTCTCTCATCATCCTGTGGGGGTGGGGGTTCATTACACTAGCTTCATTACTCTCATCCCCCTCAGTCCTGTACATATGGACTTTAAAAGAATATTATTTATTTTATGCAAATGACAATCTGTTGCATCCAGTAAGTATTTTTGTATTGAACTGTGCATGTGTCTGCATATGTACACAGAACTTTAACAAAGTACTGCTACTGAAAGGCTTGTTTAATATCATGGTTACGCATTTGTTTACAGTAAGTCAGGTTACAGGAGGGAGCACTAGGGTTAGTGCCCTTCCGTTTCTGGTGCTCTGCAGCGGTTTCAAGAACTTCTTGGAGTTTCTTGTTGCTCAAATGGCTGTAATTTCTGATATTTAGAAGTTACCCTAGTCTTCATTGCATAATTTTTGCTCGCGAGAAAGTGTCACTCATAGTCCTTGAAATGTCACTCATAATTTCACTGAAATTATAAAAATGTCACACATGGCAATTTGAAACCTTGGCAGCTATGCCAGGGACGCACCCGCCCAGCAGACCTCCTGCTAGGTGCTAAATTCACAGGACATCCCTCCCGCAGGTAAGCGGACCCATCCGGGTGTATGCAGCGTAGAGGGGGGGGGGGGGTGATGGGGGGCGAACACTCAGGGTGCATCTCTCGGCGGTGGCATCAATCCGCCATCTTCTTTTCCCCTGTCCGTTTCAGTCTGTTTTGCATAAATTACAAAAACGGTACAGAAGTGATTACTTTCTGTTTTGAGTTTACATGATTTGCATAATGACGAGAATATGTAGCTAGAAAAAAGGTAATATTTGCTGTTTAGCAACACAGGGTTAAAAGACTTTGGATTACAGAATACTGGGTTGTGTCGGTCTACTCTACATAAATTACAACCGCTAAATAAGTGGTGACCTTCTGTTTTAAGATGCTTTACAAATACATCAGTGGTTCTTAAATAATTACCAGTCATGGTTCTAGTGATCTGACAGAGTTTATCAGAGTCTCATAAAGTGGTTCTGGGCTTAATACGTGTTCCTTGGCGAATTCCCCATTTAATGTGTGTGATTTTGCTAATGTAACTGGTGTCTGTTTTGAAGCGAGGGTGCCCTCATGTGGAGGCTTTTTGCTAGGTCTGACTCGTGATCCTGGAAACGTTCGTGTATTTTGGAATTATGAATTTACGTTTGGCTGTGGTCCTCCGTGGGAGTGGGGCACAGGCAAGATTGACGGTTCTAGGAAGACAACAGTAGTAAAAAAATACAAAAAAGTGAAGGATGAACGTGACTATACTAATCCAGCGTTTGTCTGAAAAGGTTGGAGCGCTGGGTCATTATTTTAAAGAGAATGCATTAGAGGCACACATTTACCTCGATAGATTGGCCAGCTGTGCTACCGTGCTCCTGTTCCCGGATGTTTGTTAATGGGAGAGCGGGGAGGTGCCGGTAAAAACTGCAGAGGTGACGTTAATTGAAGCCAATTTAGGTTCCTGTTTGAACATAATGAATCACGTCACCACCGTGTCGGACCTCCTTTGGGCCGTAATGGTAATAAACAAAATACTATGCACCATGTGTCCTATGGTTGATTAATTAGTAAGAAAGAGCCGGGTGTGATAAATACTCTTACATCGTTTACATTGTTATGCATCCATTGGCCACATATGCACATAGTGAAGTTACTTGTGGACCCACACCATGGTTTATAAGTAATTACGTATTATATATTCCTATTTAATTTCTCACACACGGACACAGTGTCCAATGTGCATATGTCTGAAGTGCTAGGAAATGTAGTTTTAGATGAAGCTAATATAAAGGGACGTAGGTAAACGTACATTTATTCTAACTGATGGGTGACTCTAGAATGTAATCAATTGTCAGACTTGCACCCATTAATTATATATCTAGAGCTTAAGTGTTATTAGAAAGAGATATGGATTAAATTGCCTGTGTTGTGTTTATTATTTCAGGATGAGGTGGAAGTGTTGTCATTGGCCATCCTGAGTGCCCGCCTTCTATATTTAGTACAGGTGTGTTTACTCCAATGTGTAGCGCAACTTTTTTTGGGGGGGGGCGTGTTATATAACCTTTTTTGTTGAACAGAAATAGGTTGGATCTGAAAGGGTAGACCCTTACCTAATTGTATCAAATTGAAGTAAGTATTGCGATGTTTGTTTTTAAAACGGAGTACTTGGACTCAAAAAGAGAGTCGTGTGTCTCATGTTTTTATGAAAGACTCTCAGAGGGTGGCAGTGTATATTGAAACGCTAGAACTTAACACCTGTAGGCGAGGTGTGGTGAATATCTTGCTTTATATAGTAGTGTAGTGTAGTGAATTTGCTCGAAAACTGGCTTAGAAATGCTCATATTGCTAGAAGTGAAATGGATGAGTTTTTTTCTTTCAAATGTCTCAGCGACTGAAAGAGAACCAGGGTATATTGTTGTTAAGGCCTAGGTCGTAGGTTTTGAGGCGGTACACCCAACGTCGCTCCTTTCGAATTGCCTATGTTCTGCATTGCTGCTCACAGTTTCCAGGGTTTGTAAGATCACCCAGTTAAGGTCAATAACAGAATGTTTCAGAGATAAGAAATGGTTGCGCATCCGGGTAGTGGCTTTCCAGCATCTAATATTACTTCTATGTTCCACGATATGAAATTTAACCTTGCAGCAGGTCATGTGGATATACTTCAAATTGCAGGGACCTGCAATCATGTAGATTACATGAGTAGTGTTACAGTTCATGTGCCGTTTGAGGATCCGCTCAATGTTGTATGAACATTTTAGAACTTTAGATGCTTTTGTGAGGTGGCAGACAGTGCAGGAGCCACAGGGACACTGTCCTGTCACTGGTGTTAGACCCCAAGTAGTTAACACTGTGTTATTTTCTGTATGTGTGGGTGCAGGTCTTGTATGTACTAGGAGATCTTGTATGTTTTTGCTTCTCTTATTGGCAAATCTGGGCTTTGGCCACTTGAGTGATCAGGAAGTCAAAATGCGGCAGTGTTTATATATAGCCTTTTTGACAGTGTTCGAGGCTGTGCTGTACGTAGTGACGCATGTAAGAGTGTCATTTTCTTGGGCTCTTACTGTTGTTTCTAAGAGTGTATCTCGGTTCTGGTTCCTTGCTCTTTTCTGACATTTTTGTATGATCATTTTTGGACAGTCTCTTTCTTTTAGTTTGCTGGTTAGGTCAAGTGCTTGTTTCTTGTAGTCTTTTGTATCGCTGAAATTGCGTTGTATATGTAAAAACTGACTATAAGGAAGGTTCTTTCTCAATGGCCTGGGATGGAAAATGTTGAAAGAGAGGACACAGTTTTTTGCAGTTGGTTTGTAGTATGTCTTTGTTTTGAGACTTTTGGATGGAGGAAGCACCGACAAAGAAAACTCAATGTGAGGAGCAGAGGGGGAAAGACAACGTCATTGATCCCATGGATACCGATGAGGCGTCCATTCCAAACCCCGCAGTCGATGAAGGCTTTGTCAACTACCCCTTTACAATGCAGAGGGTGTGTTGTCGTGAAGCCAAGCAGTCTGTCGAAAGGATGTTGTCAAGCAGCAGCCGCGTAGAAGGGCGAGGTGTGGGTTCCGATTGGTGCAAAGTCATAGATGTGTCAGTGTTGATGTCTCAGCACAGCAGAAATCACCTTTCAAGGGCAGTGCAGGACTCACAGATGGCATAGTCCAGGTACTATTGCAGGGTTGAAGGAAGTCTTTGTTGGCCCTGGGACTTCAGAACAGGGGGCAATCCAGCAAGCCCTTGGAGCCAAGTGAGATGGGTCTAGTCCTTTTCCTCAGAAGGGCAGAGATTAGCAGGGCAGCACAGCAAAGCAGAAAAACAGTTCTTCCAGAGCAGCAGTCAATCGGAGTGGCGATCCTTGTAGCACAACAGTCGTTACTCTGTCAAAGTTCTTCACAGGTCCAGTAGTGTACTGTCATGGTAGGGTCAGAGCCCCAGTACTTATACACAATTGTGCTTTTGAAGTGGGTGTGACTTCAAAGAAGGCTCTTTGAAGTGCAAACAGGCCCTTTCCTTTCTTCCCAGCCCTGGCCACTGACTATCAGTAGGAGGGGGAATTAGCCCTTTGTGTGAAAAACCGGGTGCTTCCTATTCAGGTGTAAATGTTAGCTCCCCCTCTCTTCGTTCCCAGTAACAGCTATCAGAATGCAGATGAATGCAGACGAGTTCTCTGTCACACCTACCCTTCCTTTGTTTGTGGCTGTCTAAAGGAATTGCACAAAGTGTAGCAGTCACCCACCCCAGACATGAATTGGAGACAGGCTGCAGGCACACAGAGCAGTAAGAGCAGAGAAATGTCAACTTTCTAAAATTGGTACACGTTAAATCTAACTTTACCAGTAAAGAGGATTTATCATTACCATTCCAAATATATAAAACATGATACAGCTACTCCTTTCTACTCAGTAATTACAGCTTAGAAGTGTATTAAGGAACTCACAATTCTTTCCTATACGATGAGTAGGCCTCACATTAGTGAAAAACAAATTTGGGTGCTTGTCACTCCTAGGACATACAAAATTTATCAGTGCATGTCCTAACTTTTACTTACACAGCACCCTGCCCTATAGGCAACCTAGGGCGTCACTTAGGGGTGACTTATGAGTAATCAAAGGGAAGTTTAAGGTGTGGCAAGTAGTTTTAAATGCCAAATTGAAGTGGCAGTAAACTGCACACACAGGCACTGCAATGGCAGGCTTGCAACAGGTTTGAAAGGCTACTTGTGTGGTTGGCACAAGCAGTGCTGAAGGTCCACTAGTAGCATTTAATGTACAGTTCCTCGGTATATGCTATATTACTTTACAAGGGATTTACAAGTAAACTAAATATGTTGAATGTGTATACACCAGTATTACCATGTTTAGGGGGAAAGCACATGCACTTTAGCACTGGTCAGCAGTGGTAAAGTGCTCAGAGTCCTAAGACCAACAAAAGAATCAGCACAAAGAGGAGGTAAGCAGGTAAAAGGTTTGGGGGAAGACCAACCACAGGATGCCAGGTCTAACATGTGTCCCCATCCAAAAGTGTGGAGATCTACCCAACTTCTAGAGAGATCTACACACTAAGGTAGAAAAACCTGGATAGACCATCAGCATTGGTTTGGTCTACCACCGGTCTATAATCCACCCTGTAGTCAATACCCTGTAGGGAAATGGACACCCCTCATTTGCACGCGCTACATGAGGGGCCTGTGGTCAGTCTGAATCAGAAAGTGAGTACCAAACAGGTATAGCCTCAACTTCTTCACTGCCCAAATCACAGCAAATGTTTCTCTTTCTCTAGCACTCCACCTTTGTTCCCTGAGGGGTAACCTCCTGGAGATGAAGGTTACAGGTTGGTCTAGACCCTCTTTATTTAGTTGTAATAAACCTCCTCCATGTCATGTTCTGAGGCATCTGAATGATAAACTCCTGCAAGAAGTCAGGGGCATTGACCACAGGGCTTGTGTTTGTGACCTGATTAAGGGAGTCAAATGCTTCTTGGAATGCCTCTGTCCAAATCACATTTCTGGGCTGCTTCTTAGAAGTCACCTCTGTCAAGATGGTAACAATTGTGCCATATCCCTCAACTAACCTCCTGTAGTACCCAGTGAGGCCCACAAATGTGTTGCCCTCAGTCTGGATGCTTGGAGGCTCCCAGGCCATGATAGTATCTATCATGGCCTGGAGGAGCAGTACCTTAGTCCTGCCCACCACATGTCCCAAGTAAACCACAGACACCTGCTCTATCTACCACTTACTGGCCCTGGTAGTCAGGCCTGCCTGTTGCAGAGCCTGAAACACTACCTGGAGGTGAAAAGGGGTGGTGTTTGCAGCTGATACTGTGGACAGCTATGTCATCCAGGTAGGCAGCTGAGAAGGCTTCCATACCAGCAAGGACCTGGTTCACCAACCTGTGGAAGGTAGCTGGGGTATTTTTGAGTCTGAAGGTATCACACAAAATGTGTAGTGGCCGTCTAGAGTGGAAAAGGCTGACCTCTCCTTGGCACCTACTGTTAGGGCAAATTGCCAGTACCCAGACATAAGATCAAAGGTACTTAAGTATTTGCCAGCCCCTAACCAGTCAATCAGCTCATCAGCCTGGGGGATGGGGCGATCATCTGTTTTTGTAACTGAGTTGAGCTCTCTATAGTCTATACAGAACCACAGTTTGGGTGTGGTGCCTGGTGGAGCAGCTTTTGGTACCAGAACTACAAGACTGGACCAAGTACTACTGTAGAGTTCTATCACCTCCAATTCTAGCATTTTAGAGACTTCACTCTTAATACCGGCCCTCACCTTATATGACAACCTCTAAGATTTATTCTTAACAGGGAGGTTGTCCCCTCTGTCCACATCATGGATACACAGGTAGGTAGTCCCAGTAAAAATGGAGAACAGAGAGGAGTACTGTTCCAACACTTGTTGGCAGTTTCTCTCCTTTTCAGGAGTTAGACTGGGGAAAGGATTAAAAACTCCACAGACCCATCCTTCTCCTTGTAGTTTAAGAGGTCAGGGAGAGGTTCACTCTCCTCCTCCTCCTCTTCTCCATCTGTCACCAACACCATGGTGAGTGCAGACCTCTCAAAGTGGGGTTTGAAGTGACTGATATGGAGTATCCTGTGGGATTGACCAGGGGTCTTGAGGTCTACCAGGTGGGTGGCCTTACCCTCCCTCTCAATCACCTCATATGGCCCAGTCCAATAGTCCTGAAGGACCCTGGGCCCCACCTGTTCCATCACCCACACTTTCTGTCCAGGAGACAATTCCACAGTGGTAGAATGTTGGCAATGCCACAGTTTCATGACCTCCTGGCTAGCATCCAAGTTGTCAAAAGCTTGCTTCCACAACTTGTCTATTTGGCTTCTGAAGGCCAGTATGTAGGTCACTTCAGCCTGGGAAATCTTCCTGGGAGCTTGCTCCCACCCCTCCTTCACCAAACTCAGAGGTCCTCTTACAGTGTGCCTGTACCAAAGCTCAAAGGGGCTAAAGTCCACTCCCTTCCATGGTATCTCCCTGTTTTTAAACAACAGGCATGGCAAGTGGATGTCCCACCTACTCCTCAGTTAGGCCTCTAATCATGCCTTTAATGGTCTTGGTAAATCTCTCAACAAGCCCAATGGTTTGTGGATGGTATGGATGGAGAACTTGTAGGTTACCACACTCCTTACACATTGACTGCATACATAAAGTTTGTGCCCCTGTCAGACACAAATTCCTTGGAAAAAGACACTTGGGTAAAAATACCCATCAGGGCTTTTGCCACTGCAAGTGCAGTCATGAACCTCAGAGGAATTGCGTCTGGGTACCTAGTGGCATGATCCACCAGAACTAGGATAAACCTGTTGTCTGGTGCAGTCTGGGGATCGATAGGCCCAACAATGTTGATGTCCACTGATACAGAGACTGAGTGAACTGTGGAATTGACGGATGGAGCATCACCTGCTTTTGGAAGGAGGAGTCTCGTCGGAGCCTCACCCAAGTCTCTGGAGTAGCCGTTGGAGCTGTTGGAGCCGCCGGTGCCAGAGTAGGGACGACACGGAACAGCAAAACCACGGAGGCTGGGACCACCTGGTGTTTTCCCCCGGGACTACGCCAGGTCTCGGTTGTGCTTACCCTGCGGCACCCGCAAAGCATCACTGCTCCCTACTTGCGGTTTCGTCAAGCCTCCGCAAGTACTGGCAATCCCCCCCGCTGGAGGAATCGGAGTCGGAGTGGGGAACACCGGAACCACAGAAGCAGTAACTCCCTAGAGGCCTCTTTAATCCTGACCGTGCACCCATGCAGCTCCTTGTGACCCTCGCTGAAAAAAGCACAGTCATTCCTCCTTTGTGGCCCCTGCAGGGAACTGCTGTTTCCTCCCCACGCCTCCTTTCAAGGGCTGTCGTCACCTGAAGAATTTGGCACTGGCGTTCTTGAGGGCAATTTACAGCGAGGACAAACACTTTGAGCTACACCTGAATTCAGCCGGCTAGCGTTTGGATGCCTGGTCTCTAACTCGAGTGCGGCCGCCATTAGACGACAGCTGCAGAGAGTGTGCCCCAGGCAGTTGCCTGTGGAGCCCCACTCGCCCCTGGCAGCATCCTACTCACTGCTGTAACCGGAAAGAGAGCTGACAGCGGCATAGTCAACAGTGGAAGAGTCAACATCCCACAGTTGGTAGCAGAGGTAAGCCGGTCCGGCGCCTTGGCCCCTTGGCCCCTTGGCCCCTTTTCCTCT
This sequence comes from Triturus cristatus, assembly GCF_964204655.1. Taxonomy (NCBI): domain Eukaryota; kingdom Metazoa; phylum Chordata; class Amphibia; order Caudata; family Salamandridae; genus Triturus; species Triturus cristatus. The sequence continues at coordinate 22,871,738 of NC_140584.1, forward strand.
TTGACCCTTGCCCCTACGGTATATCCAGCAGTAGGAGTTAAGGCGGGGAGGGCTACGGGAGCGGAGGGGTGAGATTGCGCGGGAGAGCAAAAATAGAAGGAAGGGAAGGAGAGACAATCAAGGACCGTCAGAGGCAAGTAACCTTCTCCATCCTTCCTGGATTTTTTGCGCAGTACTTCTTACCCAAGGAGGCCAACTCCTTCTTTAATCTCAATGTAGCTAAAGAAAGAACGGTTCATATTAGGCACAACACTGATAACTCGGTGCAATATCAAATCCTACACAAAAGTCATAAAGACGTTCAACAGTATCCATCGCCATCTCTTCGCACAATGGCCTATAAAAAATTAAGAACACGTATGATCCACATGAAAAGACTGGGCACACAACAGTCAATATGAAAGAGCTCTGGCAAGGTGGCCCATATAGGACTCTTTCCTGGGAACGCAGAAATAACACAATTTTTTACAAAAACTCTTAAAATAGACCAAGAGAACTCTCAAATTGAACTGGAAAAAGTGCAGATCAAAAGAGAAGATAAAGGAACGGATGGAAATACTTCTACACAAAGTAATAAAGTCTATGCTGGGGAATTGATAAGTGACACTACATACCTAGTATCTGTAAAATCTGATGACTGCCAAGAATATTCTGATCCACCCTCCAACCTAGTCGATTTTAAGATCCAACACATTTCCAAAACAGATTTCACTTTACCAAACATAAATATCAATGACCCACCTATTTTGCCAGGTAGACTAAGCAATAACGGAGACGCCGATTCTATTTAACAGTACTCCACAAAAAACACCAGTACTAGCAGGGAACCTTTCTCACTCAACGGAATTCCCGTCACTAAATAATATGCAATCAATCAGTGGAAATATTTTGGTGTCCAATTCTCTATTTACTCTTCAAAGTATCCTGGAGTCAGTACTATCTCTTTTAGGGAATATAATGGAAAACTCGGACCAGATGTTGGATACACAAATAAGTATGTTGCAATACCTAGTTGACAAGAAAAAGAAACAACAATTCAAACATCAACAAAACATAACTGAAAAACTTCATATACCAATAGACACCTCAATAGTTGAAGATCTACTTCCTTCAAAGAAACACATGGTGACCCCAACAGGTCGGACACCACGAAAAGGAAAAAAGAAAAAGTTTGACAACAATTATTATTTTTTCCCTTAGAAATGTATTGAAAGAACCAATCATTGATAAAGATCAAAACCAAGCCATTTCCTTTTATCCAATCTTCAATCAACGAAGACCTAAGGAATCACTTAACACTCAATTGACAAGCAAAAATGAAATAACACAAATAGAATCCTCAGTTTCAGTCCTGCCTGACCCAGTCTCACAAAAAAAGAAAAAAGAGACAACAAGAACAAGAGGAAAAAGACTAGGAAAAGAGCAATAAGAAGATTTGTGAAACGGAAGGCCCAGAAGCAAAAATTCCTGAATCTCATATCACCCGAATGCAAAACTCCAGAAAATGGGCAAACAATACATTTTGTGATAAACTTACCCGATAATGGTTATTGTAACTTAGCAACAAAAGCAAGAATGAACTCTAAACATCTAAATCCTCTGGCTCCAAGTTTTTCCACGGCTGTGAATGACCTTAAGCCACCTGTATTATCGTTAGGGGTGGGCGGAATTTGCGGAATTAACCTCCGCAAATTATCGCGAGATTGCAGAAAATCTCCGCAAACACGCCGGAAATATCGCGAAGATGCGGAAGTGTTTTTGCCGCCTGTTCGCGGTATTTTTTGCGTGTTCGCGGGTCGCCAACTTACCCATGCGGTCGCTCATGGGCGCGGCCATCTTGTTTTCACTTGTCCCGCCCTCTGGCGTTGTTTACTTCCTGTTCCGGGTCGCGCATTGCATGTTCGCGGTCGATATTTCCTGTTCGCGATCGCTTTTACTTGATCGCGTTGCTTTTTGCTTGCTCAGGGAGAAAATATCGCGCGAACTTGCCCACGTGGTCGCAACGGGCGCGGCCATCTTGTTTTCCACTCTATTGCATGGTTCTGGGGCCTGATTTTCAATCCTCCCTAAATCTTTTCAATCCTTTGTTTATAGCCACTTTTTTCGGATCTTTATTACTTATTATTTCTCTAACTATTTTCCTGCCTCTATATTTTTGGTTTTTGTGTACCTTTTTTTTTGTTTTTTAGCTACTTTTTCTCTGTGTATTGCCTGCTATTTATTTCCTTTACTCCTTTATTTATTTTACCTTTTCTTTCCCGCCCCGTCCCCAGAACCATGTCCAAGGGCAGGGCTGTTCGCCGGCGCAGCCAGAGCCGCGACCGCCTTCCTTGCGGAAGGCGGCGCCCACAAGGGGTGCATGCACGGGCCTTATTTGGGGAGGCGGAGTTGGCTGCACTAATTTTCTTTGTGCAGCGCCACCTCCCCTCAACCCTGGCAGCAGGTGGCAGGCCTGGGTCCGGGTACGGCCTCCGGGAGCGTCGGCAGCGGTGGGGGAAGGTGCGCCGGGCAGTGTCTCGCATCTCTGGGGTCCGGCGCACCCAGGCACAGCTGACGCACCGGTGGTCCGACATCCTGGACCGTGAGCAGGACCTGCTGGACCTGCTAGGAGTGGAGGTCCCGGGGCTTGGTGAGTACCTATTTAATTATTACAACTTTGTGTCTGTTCTTCTGCTCTATGTTATATATTGCGAATATCTTTTTTTCCTTCCAACCAGATAGAATGTTGCTGCTTGCAATACATTCCAGGTTAATAATGTTTAAAAGTCTTCTGTGATTATGACACAGGTGCTCTTCTGCGCTACTACTAATCTTACTTGTTTGCAGCTTTGCGTTTGCGCTTGCTTAGCGTGATTCTTTACGAGTTTATTTTAGAGAAATTAAGTTACGTAATGCTACAGTGACTCATGTCCACTCCTTACTTTGTCCTGTCACTAATAGATAGGGGCGGATTGATACATAGGTTTAGGTACTTTGTATGAGCTTCTAATTGGTTAGTGGTATGCGTGATGCCCCCTCACTCAGTTACGTGACGTGCTGCTAGTACGCCAGTCTTTAGAACCTTTCTAGTTTGTTCAATGAGTGGAGGTAGGCTTTGCAGTTACTTAGCAGTAGCAGATGAGCATCAATCAAACCAAAATTGTGTATATACAAAAAATGTAGTCATGTTAATGTGTCCTCCATGATTGGATCATACACATTGCTGAGGAATACAGTCGAAATGCATACTTAATGTACAATTGGCATGCCTGGAATAGGTGGGCTAGGTTGGGTGGTAGGTTGTACTAATACTTAGGCTTACTTGTAACTTAGTTTTCTGGAATCAGAATGGAAGAATGGATTACTGTTGATAAATAGTAACTTAAGTAGTCGAACTGCGAATCCCCCGATATTACATGTTGACCAGATGAGATCGGTCAATGTAGTTATTGCAATTGTTTAGATAAGTGTTTTTTGACCGTTGTTGAAAAAAATTGTATTTGCTTAAGTTGACACCATCCATCAATGTTTGTCTTTCTTATATCTTTCCTGTTCATCAGCACCCAGGGGCAGACGGGCAGGGACTGGGCAGTCGGCGGGACAGGAACACCACGAGGAGGACACCGCTGAGGGCTCCTCTGCTGGCCCCAGTAAGTCTTCTTGTTTTTAATAATATTTCTTATTCCATAACTTTTACTGCCCCATTTCTCCCGAACTATAGTGTGTTTCCAAATGCTATTTTTTTACCACCAATTATCCTTCGATCTGTACGGTTTCAAAAAGCTTATCCCTGCCTCCGCTACGATGACTGAGTACTACTACATACTATCAGTCTGTCTGTCTGTACTGTAGTAGCTAGTCTTGCCCAGTGGCACTCTTTGTGAAAGGTTGTAATATAAAACTCATATTCACCAGTAGCTCGTACAATCCGTTGGGTCGTTGTCTTGTACTACTTTTTACTCTTGTTGATGTTTAGGCTTTGAAAATTCACAGCAACAGCCCTACCAGATTTCTTAATATTTTGATATGATACCCTATAGGACATACAACTGTTGTAGGGATCTTGCACATACATTTGCACCAGAAAATAGGATGTTGGTGATGGTAGGTTGGACCTTCCTTGCACACCTCAATCAGAAATTCCGCACCCACCACAATTCCACTGCTTGACTATAGTACTGTCTTGTCATACCTATTAGGTCTCGGAACCCTCCCCCCAAGACAACCAACAAGTAGACAACCCAGAACATTAACACACCCAACCTCTGTCGTGGAAGCAATTCACATGCACACCCTTACTTTAATTTGCTCAATCGTGTAAGTTAGTCCACTCCACACCAAATACCACGAAGTCTATGTAAGTTTAAAATTTTTATTTCAATTTGAGAAGGTCTGTACACTGTTATCTTAGCAGCACCAACCGGCAAATCAATAACATTAAAACAAAATACATTGTTACACTAATACAGTTGGGAATTAAATCATGATAACTGAAGTGGTGGAAGGCAGCACCACCATCCCATAGCAATTTAGTTTATATACATTTATAAATGAAGATGTGAGTGAAGGGACCCCTCACCTCAGAAGAACCTAGTACTGGTAGTTGGTGCATCGTTCAGAAGCTCTGGTTCGTAGAAGCGAATCTTGCGTCTGTAATGCGAAAAAAGAAATGGTGTGCGTTAGTATATTGCAACTTGCAAGCATTTCTCAGCCGTGCCAAAAAGTGTAGCATCTATGGATAAGCAATATGGACTAACAGTAACAGTAGTACACCAGTTCTTCCTAAAAAAGTGGCTGGTTAATGTTTGTTGACCGCCTGTACGCAGCGCGTAGACTAGACAGTAGCAGTGTGAGGCAGGTCATGTGGGCTCAAAGGTGTCTTAAGAAGCTGCAAGGTAAAGGTAACGTCACATGTGCATGGCTAGGGCTAATCAAGCAAATGCTACAATGATCATATAACTTAGTGTCTACTCTACTACTACCTGATTTGTACTAGTGATTTATGTTAGTATTAACTCATTTTTCAACCTTGCTACTGATCAATAGGGGGGAGGTGTATATGTTGCCTAATAAATGTGTAATGTTTTCTAGGCGCACTACCGACCACCATTGCTGGGGCCAGCGAAGGCGACGCCGAGGGCGAGGATGCGGCAGTTGCAGATAGCAACGGAGGGGGAGTGGCAGCACCAGTGGCAGGCGGTGGTAAGTTAGATTCATAATCTTTAACTATTGTTGAACTTGACAGCACACTCACTGCAAAGGTGTACTGTATGTCTATGTATACTGTAAAGTTGTGAATTAGGGCCCCATTAGGATGGTGGGCGTATTGCCCCCGCCGGGCTGGCTGGAATTCACTGCCGTCACAGCAGGGGCAAACCTCCCGCCATCCCTGTAGAAAATATTCAGACATGTCTAGGCGGAAAAGGGTTCAATATGGCGGTGGTGTCTCTCTCACCACACCGGCAGCCATATAATCTGCATTTTGGAATGCCTTTGCGTGGCGGCATTACCGTCCGCCACGGAAAGGCATGCACACATTGCAGAGTATGCTTGGGGGCCCCCATGGAGGGTACCTACCGATGCTATGGTACCCCCCGACTTTCAAAGCAAAACGTGACAGGCTCCGTGCGAGGCCCGTCATGTTTTGCTTGGAAAAGCAGCACAACATTTTAGCATTGCTTTCAGCAAAGCCAACCAGAATTTAAAATTAAAATAACAGGGTGCGCCCGCCACTGTGCCGGGCGCATCATCCTAATTAATTGTCCCCACGGGACCCCCACCCTTTTTAGCAGTCGGATGGCGGGCGGACAAAGTCCGCCCGCTATCCGATGTCGTAAGTAAGTATGAGTTCTTGGGGACGTTTGAAGAGTGAACTAGAAGACTAGAATTCCCTTTAATTGGTATAGGACTAGGAGCCAGAGTATTGAGTAACCAATGGCCTCATCTATCTGATTTCAACTCCGCTTTGAAAGTTTTATGGAGAAGAGCACCTGGTGCACTGTTCAACTAAAAAGTGTAAGACAGGTGGAAGGAAGAAGGACGGGCGACATTTAAAATGTTATGTACTACTGTGCTTTATTTTATAGTGCTACTCTACCATGCCACTATGTGTATAAATAATTACCTTGTCCTACTGTTTTATTAAGACTATATTTTACAATTGTCGTGTTTTTTTCTTTTTGATACACAGCTACTCCGAAAATCAACCGCAAGGAGTTGGCCGCCAAGGCACGGCGCCGGAAGCTGGAGGCAATCCAGCAGGAATACCGGCGGCTGGTGGTCCTAGCCGAGGAGGAGGAGGAGAGTGCAGCAGCAGTTGAAGCCTCCTCCAGTGCCCCGGGCCCCAGCCACCGCCCTCCAGCGGTACGGCGCCACCGTCTGGCGGCTGCCCGCCGCCACCGTGCCATCTCCGGTGCCCCCCCCCACTGTGGTTGCAACTGCCGCGGCCTTAGACGCCGCGTCGCCCATTTAGAGGACCAGATTCGTGTCCTCCTCCAGTCCCGCCCCACCAGTTAGTCCCTGTCACTGCCCCTTTTTTAATTCCTGTTTGTTTCCTCACTCGTTTGGGCGTTCTCTATTTCTATGGACAGTCGTTGGGGTTAGGGAGGGGGGTGGGTCAGCTTTTGTGGGTTTAGTTTATTTGTTAGGGTCAATTAAATATATTTTTCTATGTTACATGCAATGTTGTTAATGTTTTGTAGGTGGGGTAACTGTTTTACATCACACTGTTTCTTTGCTGGTGCATGGCCGCCCATAGCGTGTGTTTGATTTCAATAATTTGCTGACTGTATAAGACACAAACAGATAGATGCGACACACCTCACTCATTGACTGGTCCTACTATGCATTCTTTGGAGTGGTGTTTGAAACTGACATCATTGACATGTCCATTATTGATTCTGCCTCCCCCAAACTTCTCTCTTACCGGTGCTTGATGTTTATGTCCAACTGTGGCACAGCACTGGCTGCATGGTGAAGATGGTTTCCTTTTTCATACATGCCATGATTGGGGTGGTGGTGGTAGTATAGTAGTAGTATACACTGGCAGGGTAGCAGCATTTCCAAAAAAAGAAAAGGAGATAGTCAATCGCCTTTGAGAGACTGTTAGAGGAGTAGTTGAATGAAGTACATCACAGAATTTACCGAGCAACAATTATATGTTCAAATATTTGACAAAAAAAATGAATGCTGGATATTATGAGGATAGCCTACTAGACAGAGTTACAAACTATAGTTTTGTCGACTTGGCTATGCCTACAGTCTAACAGTTAGTGCTGTATATGAGGAATGACAACAAACAAATCAAATCAATGCCGGCAATTCATGCTGAGGTATATGTTCCTTTGTTAAATAAAATAACCTGTGAAATATCCTACTCATGGGTGGGCAAGCAGAAGAAGATCATCGCTCTGCATTGAAATTGAAGTAGTGTTGCTTTCACCACATCCGCCCCAGCAAGTGTGTGATTAAGTATTGGTGTACTTTTAATTTAGTTACACCTCGACAATAAGTCACACAGCCCGGGGGAAGAGGGTTAGGGTCCGTTGATTGGATGGGAAGGGGGATTTTGGGAAAGGTTTGACATAGAAAAACAGTATGCATACATAGACAAACAAACGACAATCATTGAAGACTACCATACCATATCCATTCCATATGTTAAGGTATAAAAAAGGAAATGCATGCATGATGAGACCCGGATTACATACACTTCTATTTCTTGTTCTTGTTCTGTTCCGGCCTTAAAACTTTAACAGATAGCAAATAGAAATTTTAAATATTGGTAGTGAAGAATCGTAAACACAGAGAAAACGTAATGATGATTGATAATAACAACTCCAAGAACACACTGTTGTAAAGAATGTATACAAGATATTAATCAAATTTTTTAAAAGAAGTGAAAAGTGGATACTGTTACTGTCTTATCCTGGTCAAAAATGTGGACTGGTTTTTTGCATCTCGGCATTCCTCTTGCTCCTCTCGTCCATCAATCTAGGGTGTGTCGCCTCACCACTCGCCACTGCCCGGCTGGAATAAAAAGGTGATTGATTGGTAAGGTAATTAATATGCATTGTAATGTTTTACAAAGTTTTGGACAAGGCCCGGCCTGTAATTTTAGATTGAAAACCAAAGGGGATATTCAGAAAGAAAGTGAAAACAAATGCACAAGTGATGGTGTAGTGCAACAAGAACACTTTCCGAGGTGGCATGTATGCATATGCATCATCTCTACTGTAGTCTGTTTCCAGCATAGACCTTCAACAGTAACAGGAGAGATCAGGCCCACAGTGCTTACCATTAGCACATCCTACGTTACCACTTTAGACTAGAGTCCTTTTTTTTTTCTCTCAAAGAGTTGGACAAACGCAAAGCACATTATCCATTCCAGACATAGCATTTTACAGTTAAAGTTAGTAAAATCAATGCACTGCAGTCATCCCACCGCTACACTCTATTCAACTTCTACACAGACATTTGGGTGTGCTGTGGTTGTGGTTCACGTGTTTACCTTTAGGCTTTTCCGTTTTATGCCACTCATGAAACATCCTCCTGACTTCATCATCAGCTCTGATACTTCTACTGACTGAAGATCGGCCTGCAGTACAAGTGTAATTTTTAGAACACAACAAGAGTAGAAATATAAATATTACTGACTTGAGTCATTCTTTATTGTGTACAGAAAGATAGATTAACACTAGTACACTTTGACATCATTCACTTTGTGCACAACAAACAACGCCAACACAAAGATCAATAGCTCAGAGTCAGGTGTCCAATGCATGCCATTAATTATCATCATTTATTACCTGTTACTTCTCATCTTAAGTTAACGGGCCGTCTCTTTCGCCATCATCATGACGGACGGTGCTGTTTAAGTCACAGTCATTTGCATTGCGCAGCAGATTGAGTGAGTGCCCTTCCTGTATTGAATTAAAAGCAATGTATCACCAAGATGCAGGAGAGAAGTACACATTTCTTGTTTGCCAGAAGAGGAAAATTAGTAATTACTAGTGTGTTCTGTAGAAAGTTGATTAGTGGCAGTGCACAATTACATCAATTCATGCGAAACACACCACAAAATCTACATCATTCAGTCTGCTATTCTGCGGCCAATGCATGGCATCAATCATTACCTGTTGCATCTCATCTCGTTAACGCTGCAGGCCGTCTCTTTCGCCATCATCATGATGGACGGTGCTGTTAAGTCACAGTCATTTGCATTGCGCAGCAGATTGAGTGAGTGCCCTTCCTGTATTGAATTAAAAGCAATGTATCACCAAGATGCAGGAGAGAAGTACACATTTCTTGTTTGCCAGAAGAGGAAAATTAGTAATTACTAGTGTGTTCTGTAGAAAGTTGATTAGTGGCAGTGCACAATTACATCAATTCATGCGAAACACACCACAAAATCTACATCATTCAGTCTGCTATTCTGCGGCCAATGCATGGCATCAATCATTACCTGTTGCATCTCATCTCGTTAACGCTGCAGGCCGTCTCTTTCGCCATCATCATGATGGACGGTGCTGTTAAGTCACAGTCATTTGCATTGCGCAGCAGATTGAGTGAGTGCCCTTCCTGTATTGAATTAAAAGCAATGTATCACCAAGATGCAGGAGAGAAGTACACATTTCTTGTTTGCCAGAAGAGGAAAATTAGTAATTACTAGTGTGTTCTGTAGAAAGTTGATTAGTGGCAGTGCACAATTACATCAATTCATGCGAAACACACCACAAAATCTACATCATTCAGTCTGCTATTCTGCGGCCAATGCATGGCATCAATCATTACCTGTTGCATCTCATCTCGTTAACGCTGCAGGCCGTCTCTTTCGCCATCATCATGATGGACGGTGCTGTTAAGTCACAGTCATTTGCATTGCGCAGCAGATTGAGTGAGTGCCCTTCCTGTATTGAATTAAAAGCAATGTATCACCAAGATGCAGGAGAGAAGTACACATTTCTTGTTTGCCAGAAGAGGAAAATTAGTAATTACTAGTGTGTTCTGTAGAAAGTTGATTAGTGGCAGTGCACAATTACATCAATTCATTCATGCGCAACACACACAACAAAATCTACATCACTCAGTCTGCTTTTCTGCGGACAATGCATGGCATCAATCATTACCTGTTGCATCTTATTTTCAGTTAATGGCCAGTCTCTCTCGGCTCTGAAGGAGGATAGCTATAGAAGTCATCAGATTCATGGTCCACTTGTTTTGGAAGGACGAGGAAAGTTTGAATTTGTTGTTACCATCATCCAATCATCATTCATGAGGGAAATGGAATTGACCAGGAGATGCAGTATGATCGAGCGGAGGAGCTGGATTCTGAGGACTGTAGTGTCAAATGGCAGACACCTGAAACTTGTATCTTAAATTAGAAGATTAGAAGACGGTGATAATGCATTGGTTGCGATTCACAAGTTTATAACCGGAACAACAGACACAAACAAAGGGGGAAAAAAGGGAGGAAGACAGTAAGTGCGAGCCTAATTGTCAGGGAAGTATAGCTCGTCCTCAAACTCTGGGGGATCTTCCAGTAGTAGGTAATCATCTGACACAATACTACCGTCACCTGAGCCGCTGTCCTCATCTTCCTCTGTTGATTCATGCATTGTGTAATTCGGTGGTATGAAGTGCTGATTCATTTTGATCATTGTTAACCTCTCCACGTTTTTGGGAGATAGACTGGTCCTTCTCAAGGTTACAATGGAACCAGCAGCACTGAAAACACGTTCGGAAGAGACACTTGCGACAGGGCAAGCCAGATAGCTTATCGCCAGCCTGCTGAGCTGTGGCCATTCAGACCTTTTCCTATACCAATACTGCACTGGGTTTTGATCAACGTACACCTCTGTTGGATCGTCCAGATAGGCCTGGACCATCCGCTCAATGTTCAGGGTTGCTGCTGGTAAGCTTTTGTGCTGTTTTTTCTGTGCATCAGCACTGTGCTTACGGCCCATCTTTACATACCAATCTGATAATGATTGTACTCGGCCGAATGATCCAGTTATTGTTTTTGTAGTCGATGGTGATGGTGAGTGTTGCGATTGTGAGCCAACCGCACTGCCCTCAGCCGACGAAGTTGCACTTGATTCTGCATGGCCTGCTTCAGTATCAGTACTTGTTGTGGGTTGATGTGGCGGGCTTTTAATTAGCAGCCCTTCGTTTTCAAACTTGATGGCTGCTTCAGCTATACAACTTTTGTAGCGGGCAACATCAGTGTCGGAAAAAGAACGGAATAGTCCTAATTTTGCACGTGGATCCAGAATTGTGGCACAAATGTAATGGTCTTGTGACAAAATTTTATTTTGTATCCTTACATTTTCTGATAAGCGCCTGGATAAGCTCTCCACCAAGTCATGGGCTTGCCTTCTGTCCTCTACACCTTTGTAGGATTCAGACACATTATTCAGCTCATGCTCTAGCATTTGCAACAATGGGATCGCTTGGCCCATTGTACAGTCCTCCTTGCTGACTTCACGTGTGAAGACCTCAAAAGGAGACAGCATCTCAGTCAGGCATTGAATTAGGGTCCATTGCTCCCTCTGAAGGGTCATGCCTTTAACACTAGCATCACTGCCTTTGTACCAGACATAATCATTGAGTGACCTGTGCTGTTCGTACAGACGATCAAGCATGTAATACGTTGAGTTCCAACGTGTTGCCACCTCCTGGATGAGTGCCTTGACTGGCACCCTACGCTCACGTTGGAAGATCCTCAGCTGCTTCCGAGCTTTAAAAGAATGGCTGAAATGAGTGCATATTCTTCGGCAGATGGACAGTAAATTGCTTACTATGGGTTCTTTTTTCAGAAAGTCTTGCACTATAATGTTTATGCAGTGTGCCAAACACGGAACCCTGAAATAGGAACCAAGTTCCATGGCCTTAAGTACATTACTGCCATTGTCTGTGGCAACAAAACCAATACCAAGCCCTCTGGGCTGCAGCCATTCCAAAACCTTGGTGCGAAACTCTTCTAAAATGTTTTCAGCCGTATGAGATTTCTCCATGGCGAACATGGCTACAGTTGCATGTTTCCGAGTACCTTCAAAAATCGCAGCTGTGTCAACAACACCTCGTGCAGATAGTAGATCTTTAACCCCCACAAAAGAGATCCAGTGTGCAGTGATACACATGTAATCTGTGGCTTGGCAACTGGTCCACATGTCTGTTGTCAGGTGGATATTGTGCACAGCACTCTTCTGCAAAGCTTGTCCAACCAATTCCAGTACATCATGATGTAGTGCCGGAACAGCAATTCTTGCGAAATAGGACCGGCTTGGAACTTTCCATTTCGGGCAGATGGCAGACACAAATTCAAGGAAACCCACCCCTTCCACAAATGAAAAAGGAAGAAGGTCCAGCGCTAACATTTTAGCCAGCTTCGCATTGTACAATCGTGCCGTTGGGTGGTTGCGTTGGAACTGCCCCTCCAACCTAAACATGCTGTCAATGGTAGGCTGGCTTACTTTCCTTAGTGGTGCCATTAACCCACTAAGGCTCAACGACACAGATTGTCTCATTGAGGTACTCGCCGCCGGTCGCCTTGGTGTCTCACCCACACTCTGAGTATGGCTCTTACTGCGGTGCCACTCTGATGTTACTGAGGAGGATGTGGGCGTTACCACTGCAGTGACTGCACTACTGGAGACAGGGCTAGAAATGCCTCCCTGTTCTTCACCTGCCACCACAATAATATCGCTCCCTGATTCCTGACCAACTTCAAAGGGTTTAGTTTTCCTACTTTCTTTTAACTTAAGTAGGTGATCCTCCCACACAATAGTGTGGTGTGTTCTGAGATGACTTGCTTGTCCTCCGGTACCATAGTTTGTACCAAGCTTACCACGCCGAACACCTTGCCGACAAATTGCGCATATAGCAACGTTCTCCTCCTTGGCGCTAACAGAAAAGAAGTCCCAAACTGGGGAGGAGAACTTTCTGGCACTGCTGGATGTGCCACTTTCAACACCAGATGAACTTGAGGGGGTCCTTGAAAATATGTGACCCTGTCCACCTACACTGTGACTTTTACTACCACTTCCTACTGAGGTGGTTGAGCTGGATGTAGGTCCCTGCCGGGCCTTGGAAAATATGGCAGCTGGAGGTAGTGGTGGTGTAACCTGTGTTGGTGAGATCCGTGCTGCATCCCGCTCAGTAGCAGCCTTTCTGGATAGGGTTAGAATGTCGGTCTCCAATCCCTTTGGGGCGGGAGTAATGTGCGTGATGACTGGCTCGTCTTCATCAACATCATCACCCCCCTCTTCTACATCTACCTCCATAACTCTCAGTTTTTCTGGGACCTTCCTTTTCAGAAGCAATGTCTTGTGGCGTACTTCACTCTCAGACCGAGCTGGTGGGACCCAAGTGTCATCACGATCATCAGAAGCGGGGCTTGAAGAAGAAGATGATGGACTAAGCCTCCTTTTCCTTGCTGGTGGTCTGGAAGACAATAGATGTTCTGGAACAGTGGTTTGACTTCGCTCCGCTTTGTCTGCAGGAAGCTCGATTTCCTGAAATGCCCCTACGTCAGGAGCAACAACTACTATGGTGGGCTGTTGTGGCGGCTGCTGCTGTTCTGGTTGCGGCGGCTGCTGCTGCTGGTCTGGTTGCGGCGGCTGCTGCTGCTGGTCTGGTTGCGGCGGCTGCTGCTGCTGGTCTGGTTGCGGCGGCTGCTGCTGCTGTTCTGGTTGCGGCGGCTGCTGCTGCTGTTCTGGTTGCGCCGGCTGCTGCTGCTGTTCTGGTTGCGCCGGCTGCTGCTGCTGTTCTGGTTGCGCCGGCTGCTGCTGCTGTTCTGGTTGCGCCGGCTGCTGCTGCTGTTCTGGTTGCGCCGGCTGCACACTGATCTGCTGAGTTTGCGCCTGCGTTGAACTTGATTGTGTACTACTTTGCGGTAATGACATTTCTTCAACACCGCTGCCCGTTAGTAGACTGGCTACCTCTGCGACAGTAAAGCCCTTGGGCCTAGGTTGGTGGGGTTGCTGGACCGCTGTGCTGCTCCCAGCTTGGTTCCCGGACAACGCTTTGGTGCCAAAAAAAACCTTGGCCGGCACACCACCAGTCGTGGTTAATGGCACTTCCTTTTTCTGTTCCTTCTTCTCACCAGCAACTTTCTTGGTACTGGACCTGGTACCTTTCTTTGGGGCCATCTTATTCCGACGTCAGGCAGGAGGCAGATGCACAACAAGTTCTGGTCACACGTGGGCGTGATGCGCAGCAGGACTTCTGTCTGGCTGGCAGTACAACGGGTAGCCAGGTGATGCCGATGACACCTCCTACTCTGTCTTTTGTGCACCTAAAAGCAAAGAAGACAGGAGAAGAACATCAGTGAAATGTTGCATTTGTTTTTGTGGTTCAGTTACTTAGTACTGTACTAGTGCAAACAAAAGATAGTCTAGCCATTTATGAATTTTTTTTAACTAGAGCTATGTTATACTACTAGTACTGTGTACAGCCACACTACACTCTCAGGAAGGTGATGTCTAAAAATTCAACAGATCACATAGAAAACACTTGATCAATAAAGCTGTGGCTACCTGCTCTGGTAGCAGTGGATGAAAGCAGGCCTGTTGGCAGACAAGGCCAGGCAAGCTTGCAGGCCTAGGCCTCAAAATGGCCACCAGCAACATGGCGAGCCCCAACAACATCAGCAAGGCCACCCCAAAATACACACTTCCCCAACTCAATCCAATGGCATCCATGCCCAAAATGATGTCTAAAATCAACAGAACACACAGAAAACAGTAGATTACTAAAGCTGTGGCTACCTGCTCTGGTAGCAGTGGATGAAAGCAGGCCTGTTGGCAGACAAGGCCAGGCAAGCTTGCAGGCCTAGGCCTCAAAATGGCCACCAGCCACATGGAGAGCCCCAACAGCATCAGCAAGGCCACCCCAAAATACACACTTCCCCAACTCAATCCAATGCCATCCATGCCCAAAATGATGTCTAAAATCAACAGAACACACAGAAAACAGTAGATTACTAAAGCTGTGGCTACCTGCTCTGGTAGTAGTGGATGAAAGCAGGCCTGCTGGCAGACAAGGGCAGGCAAGCTTGCAGGCCTAGGCCTCAAAATGGCCACCAGCCACATGGCGAGCCCCAACAGCATCAGCAAGGCCACCCCAAAATACACACTTCCCCAACTCAATCCAATGGCATCCATGCCCAAAATGATGTCTAAAATCAACAGAACACACAGAAAACAGTAGATTACTAAAGCTGTGGCTACCTGCTCTGGTAGTAGTGGATGAAAGCAGGCCTGCTGGCAGACAAGGGCAGGCAAGCTTGCAGGCCTAGGCCTCAAAATGGCCACCAGCCACATGGCGAGCCCCAACAGCATCAGCAAGGCCACCCCAAAATACACACTTCCCCAACTCAATCCAATGGCATCCATGCCCAAAATGATGTCTAAAATCAACAGAACACACAGAAAACAGTAGATTACTAAAGCTGTGGCTACCTGCTCTGGTAGCAGTGGATGAAAGCAGGCCTGTTGGCAGACAAGGCCAGGCAAGCTTGCAGGCCTAGGCCTCAAAATGGCCACCAGCCACATGGAGAGCCCCAACAGCATCAGCAAGGCCACCCCAAAATACACACTTCCCCAACTCAATCCAATGCCATCCATGCCCAAAATGATGTCTAAAATCAACAGAACACACAGAAAACAGTAGATTACTAAAGCTGTGGCTACCTGCTCTGGTAGTAGTGGATGAAAGCAGGCCTGCTGGCAGACAAGGCCAGGCAAGCTTGCAGGCCTAGGCCTCAAAATGGCCACCAGCCACATGGCGAGCCCCAACAGCATCAGCAAGGCCACCCCAAAATACACACTTCCCCAACTCAATCCAATGGCATCCATGCCCAAAATGATGTCTAAAATCAACAGAACACACAGAAAACAGTAGATTACTAAAGCTGTGGCTACCTGCTCTGGTAGCAGTGGATGAAAGCAGGCCTGCTGGCAGACAAGGCCAGGCAAGCTTGCAGGCCTAGGCCTCAAAATGGCCACCAGCCACATGGAGAGCCCCAACAACATCAGCAAGGCCACCCCAAAATACACACTTCCCCAACTCAATCCAATGCCATCCATGCCCAAAATGATGTCTAAAATCAACAGAACACACAGAAAACAGTAGATTACTAAAGCTGTGGCTACCTGCTCTGGTAGTAGTGGATGAAAGCAGGCCTGCTGGCAGACAAGGCCAGGCAAGCTTGCAGGCCTAGGCCTCAAAATGGCCACCAGCCACATGGCGAGCCCCAACAGCATCAGCAAGGCCACCCCAAAATACACACTTCCCCAACTCAATCCAATGGCATCCATGCCCAAAATGATGTCTAAAATCAACAGAACACACAGAAAACAGTAGATTACTAAAGCTGTGGCTACCTGCTCTGGTAGCAGTGGATGAAAGCAGGCCTGCTGGCAGACAAGGGCAGGCAAGCTTGCAGGCCTAGGCCTCAAAATGGCCACCAGCCACATGGAGAGCCCCAACAACATCAGCAAGGCCACCCCAAAATACACACTTCCCCAACTCAATCCAATGCCATCCATGCCCAAAATGATGTCTAAAATCAACAGAACACACAGAAAACAGTAGATTACTAAAGCTGTGGCTACCTGCTCTGGTAGCAGTGGATGAAAGCAGGCCTGCTGGCAGACAAGGCCAGGCAAGCTTGCAGGCCTAGGCCTCAAAATGGCCACCAGCCACATGGAGAGCCCCAACAACATCAGCAAGGCCACCCCAAAATACACACTTCCCCAACTCAATCCAATGCCATCCATGCCCTAAATGTGATTGAAAATGAAATATATTCAAAAAACAAAAGGAACAGTTGCTTCATCATGCACACACACACCCATGAGGCCATGCCCATGGCTAGCTCGGGCCTACTACTACAACCCACAAAATTAAAATAAATTAAAAAAAAAAAAAAGGAATGATGATAATTAATTATCAAAAATAAATTGTAGTTACACAACAACTGCAATGCCCACAATCAAACACAACAACCACTTACTTGTAAAATATCCTATTCCAAAAATCCTGAAATCCAATTGCAATGATGCAGCAGACAAAAAGAGAGATCTTTCCAGCTCCAAATCCAAAGGCAGAATGAGCAGGAGATGGACAAAGCACTGGGAGGAGCCTGCTGGACAGGAACAGGAAGTTGGAGAATCTGTGTCACTTCCTCCCTCTCTCCACTTTGTAAAAAAAAAATGAATCCTGGAGTC
Organism: Triturus cristatus; assembly: GCF_964204655.1. Lineage (NCBI taxonomy): Eukaryota > Metazoa > Chordata > Amphibia > Caudata > Salamandridae > Triturus > Triturus cristatus. The sequence continues at coordinate 22,888,948 of NC_140584.1, forward strand.
CTTGCACAAAAAAGGAAAGCCAAATGTGAATGTAAGGAGTTCTTTTCATCCAAAATCAGTATTTGCAGATGGTTTCATGCTGCTAGAGCCGATATTCCTCTCCAAATTGTAAATTTTACATTGTTGAGTTCTCCAGCTTCACATTACTTCCGCCGGCGTGTCGAAAACGATATGATCGCGTTCTCTTCTTTGTCCCTGTCGCGTTGGATATGACGTGTTCGCGGTCTCTTTCTCCTGTTCGCGTTCGATTTCATGTGCCCGCGTCCTCATTCTCTGGCTCGCGATGTAGAATGACATGTTCGAGATCTCAATCTTCTCATACTCGCGCGGTGCATGATCGCGAGAAGAAATACCTGATCGCGCGACAAATGACGTGATCGCGTGAAAAATGACTTGAATGCGGCCGCGAACTCTCGCGAGACAGCGCAAAATGGCTACCAAAATCCAACATCTCGTGGAGAACGCGACCGGGTCAAGAAAACTTGTCAGAGAACGCAGGGATTCAGGTAAGGCGATCGCGCGCGCGCGAGAATGTATTGTTTTACAGCGCGAGCAAGAAAAAAATTATCGCTAAGCTGCGGAATGCGGAAATTTTGACATCTTCGCGCTTTCCGCGGAACGCGAGAATGCCAAAATATCGCAACTTCCGCGAACGGAACGGAATTTTGGCCCAGGCCTAATTATCGTTCGAACAAAAGAAGGAACAGATCTCTGGGGCTATAAGTCTCCAGCAACAGCAGGTTCAATCATGTTCCTTAGAGATTACTGACTTATTGCCCTCAGGCAATGACCCATTAAACCAAGGGAGAATAATTAATCGCATCCGAAAGATCCTTCTGTTACAGACATTAACAAGCTCAGAAATAAAACTAGTGGCTTTTCCGATAAGGTCCAAAATTACGGTGGCTACTGTTGAATTTTGGTCTAATGTTATACCGGCAATAGTTTTAAAGGGAAGTGAGATTCTTCATAAAAATGGATTCGACAAATATATTTATTTTTAAAAAGTTAAACACACATATATATTGCATATATCTAGTTAAAAAGGTATTAAGTGTATCTTTTTAATTTGGATTATAACTCAATTATTTTGTAAACCTATGTATATATATATTCATATAGTTTATAATATTACACTATTAAAAAATATTAAAGTCAAATATATATTAAGATTATTTATTCAATAAAACCATTTAAAAAAAGTTAAACATATATATATATATATATATATTTGCATATATCTAGTTAAAAAGGTATTAAGTGCATCTTTTTAATTTGCATTATAATTCAATTATTTTGTAAACATATGTATATATATTTATATATGTTTATTTTATAATATTACATTATTAAAAACATATTAAAGTCAAATATATATTAAGATTATTTATTCAATAAAACCATTTTTAACTAGATATGTAAATCTAAATGTCTTTCACTTAAAAAATATTTTTATGTTATTAGATATATATATATATTGCATTGAATATTTATTGCACATCTCGATATGATATTGTATGTATTGTGACTTGAAACCCATTGTATATCTGTTGGTTGGTTATCTATTTACTGTATTTTACAGATTTATGTTTACTTTGCAGCGCGATTGCCCTGTATTTAACACAGCTTTCTGTGTGACTGTGCTCCCTTATAACGTAATACTGTATTATGGCAGGAATCATGTTAAAGTTGAGATGTTCACTTCTTGATACTTTATGCACTGTGCATCATCTACGTATTTCGCTCTTGATGACTATGATACTTTTGCGGGGGCGATTCTGAGTAATGGGAGATCCGTTCTTCACGTATACTGTTTGCTGCGTAAACTTGCTATTCATGCTACATATGCTATTTTTGCGTTGCAATTTAAGGTTATTTTAACCTTTTGCCCACTGGTTGGCCATGATGATCATGCATTCATTGACCCGATACTATACGGTTAACAATGATTCATTATTGGTGCTATTTTTATTTTTATTTTATTTTTACTTTCAGTACGTAAGATAATGGAGGATATTTCCTACTCTTTATACATTGTTTGAACCATTCACACACATTGTGTCTGAAAACCCCTTACAAGATGGCTGCCACTGCTATGCACATTCTATATGCACAGTCCTATGTCTATGCCTATCTTTAACTTTATTAGTACCTTTTGACGCTTTGGGTGTTCACACATGAACAAGGCTTCGGCTGAAACGCGTTGTGTGGATTAAAAATTTGGAACTATTCATCGTGTACTTGACTATTCTTCCAGAGCGTATCATATCGGACTTCTTTGTGGATATATATATATATTTATTTGTTAGTGGCATCAATTTATTTGTAATTGCAATTCCTATATAAATAAATCAATAAATTTCATTTAATGCCAATTACTCAGCAAACCCACATGTAACAAACGTATAAGGGACTTGAACCCTAATGTAGTATATTGGGGCACCAATATCACCATGCGCCAAAAAAGAACATCAGTGGATATGTATTCATACAGTTATAAGTGACTCATGTCAACTTTTACATTCACTTAGGGTTTAGGTGATTTGCACATTTGCACTTGCAACAGAACAAGCACTTTTTTATTATGGTTAACAAGTATATACATCAAATATTATCCATACGAAAAACGGAATAGGTGAGGATGACTATATATAATCCATTGCCAAATACCGTGATGAAATAAACGCATATTTTGATTTTGGTTATTTGCAACAATCAAATTAGTTGACACAATTTACTTTAAATCATGCGTTTTTAAATTGTTAAATTGTTAATACATTTGTTGAAATTGTGTGTCCTCGAATTGGATACATGTAAAAGATTATAATTGAGAGAGGGAGAAAAAAATATTTATGTCCCGTTATTTTTGAAGCACAATAAATATAATTGTTGGATTTGTTTAAATAAACATTAAATATATTTTATTTTTATTATATTAATGATTATTCAATATGTTAAATAGTAACAATCTAAATGTATATACATTTTTTAAATATAATATTTTATACATCAATATTACTGACACCAATATTTTTTTTCGATATTTTTGTACTCAGCCTTATTACTTTAGGATGACGATATTTTTGACTTTGACAAATACAATTGGAGGAACTACAAATGTAACTTTTCTATGTCTATGGTGGATTTTGCACATTTGATTTTAATTACGCTTGCACTTGTCACTTTAAAAGATCAAGGAAATGTAGAACTGTGTCATCTGATCAAGGCTCCAGAGTGAGCTGAAACACGTCATGTCGACTTGATTTGCACTAAATAAAACAATTTTGCACTTACCTTTGTAGTCTGGACCTGTTTTTGGAGTATCCAGCGAGTGAAACAGAGACGAACTGATATATATATATATATATATATATATATATATATATATATATATATCCCAACTCCACCATAAGAAAAGGGGGACACGCACATGAGGATTCGTCATTCCAGACAGTTTAATGAGGTAGGGTCCCTCCACAGTCGGCAGAAAGATCACTGAGACGCGTTTCGGCTGCGGACAGCCTTTCTCAATCAGTGAGTCATCAGATTACACACTGCTTTAAAAACACCCTGATCATAGACATAGAAACAGTACTGACATAGATTTTACCAAATAAAAATCATGAGCAGGAAGTTAAAAAACCCAAAATATATACACATAAATGTTTTGTAATCGCGCGCGTAAACCACATTTTGGCCATGTAGCATATAGTAATATTAATCTCGAGTCATGATGACCTTTCAATAAGATCACAATGTCTAACGTGCTGCACAATTGAAATACACTACATCCTGCCAATATTCCAGTTCAACTGATCTGTATGAATGCAAACGGAAAAATCAATCCACAGCAGTCTGTTCGAGTCGGGTGTTCCAGCAAAATTAAAACAAGGTATTAAACATATACATATAAATACATATATTTTTTTTCACAAAAAACCAAAGCTATACAGTCACTGACAAGAGCATGCACTCATATATATATATATAGCCACTCTCACATTCACTCACTCATGCATACAGTCACTCATATACCCCGTCACTCACTTATACTGCCTTTCACATACTCAGTTACTCACCCATACTTATACATGTAGTTAATCACTGACACGGCCATACAGACACTCACTCACTCATACAACTTTTCACACACACAACAGTACCCCATACAGCCACTGACTCACCCACTCACTGATGCATAAAGGCAGTCACTCGCCTCCTCTCCCACAAACACAGACACCGAGGGTAGGTGGCAGTGCCCAGGGATGCAGGGGGACTGTGTCCCCCCCTATGTCAAACTATTAGTCCCGGGGATGTGGCGGTCCCCAGGGCACCGCATCTTTATTTGTTATTGTCCCCCGGACCTGGCTTAACCATGGGTCTAAAGTAAACGAAGTGCGGGAGCCCGCTCTTCGTTTAAAAAAAAAAATCTCTGCATTCACATATTCACCGCAAATCCTGCTGAAAAGTATTCTTTAAAAAAAGTTTTGAACAGGCCTAGGGGATCAGGGTGTTTCTACCCTGCCATCTTTTCTTGTTTTTTAACGTTTGTTTTGTAACTCGGTTCAACAGAGTCATAAGATGGCTGCCAACACTTCCTGGTTTGAAGTGTTGGCAGCCAATCAGATCTCAGGCACGTGATCAGGAGGGTTCGCAGATCTGCCATGGCCACAATTGTATATCTGAGAAATCTTCAAATTTCTCAGGAACTACTGAACGGATATACACCATTTAACAAAAAGAGTGCTTTCTGAACCAAGAGGTACTTTTTTGCCAAATTTGGTGCAATTCCGTTCAGCAGTTCAGGCTGAAGCCGTGTCTAAAGTTTCCCATGGAAATTAACATAGAGAAAAGGCATTTAGGCCCCCCCCCTTTTCTCGGCCCTCAACTGATGAATACACCCCGAAACTTTCAACACAGCAGCTGAAATGAATGGTGTATTCATTTTAAAAAAATCCACTAAAATTCATCAAACAACGCCAAAGATATGGGCAAATGAAAAAACAGTCTTAACGATAATTACCTACTGGCGACCGTGAATCCTCACTGTCAAGCAACGATGTTGCACGGTGCCCAGCACCAGGGAATCCTCTGCACTTTAGAGTGAGGCAGCCAGCTCATAGCGGGAAGCAGGAACTCGGCGCTGAAAACCTCCAGGGTTTCCTCGCGCTCTGTCCTGACACCCACACGAGACTCTCCCTCATTGACTCATTCCGGTTCCGCCCTGGGGGCTTGCCTTTAAACGCTACCACGTTGCACTCCAGGAAAGACGGTCAAAGTAGCAAGCCCAATTCGCGCTGGTGTTGAGTGTGAAGGTGTCGCTGCAAACACCTTAGAAATGAAAGCAAATCCCAACTCCACCATAAGAAAAGGGGACACGCACACAAGGATTCGTCATTCCAGCCAGTTTAATGAGGTAAGGTCCCTCCACACTCAGCAGAAAGATCACTGAGACGCGTTTCGGCTGGGGACAGCCTTTCTCAATCAGTGAGTCATCAGATTACACAAAATTAGTAGAAAGATTACTGTAATTTAAAGCATACCACTATCTCAAACAATCTATATAGCATAGAAATAAAAGCAAAGAATAGAACTGATATTTCTAAACACTATTCGTGTAGGTCGATGCTCATTTCCTCGTCCTGGTTAAGCCCGTCCGGGCTTTTAGTCTGTAAGTTAATTATATGCCAGTACTCTTTCTTAAGTAACTGTAATACTGTGTTACCTCCCCAGTGGTTCTGCTCAATCTGTTCTATGGCAAAAGGGTTAGGAGGGAGTTGTTAGAGAGATGGTCATCTGCAAAATGCCTCGCTACCAGATAGTGGGGGTCTTTATTGCTGATGGCTCTCAAATGTTCCAAGACTCTTTTTTTGGTGGCTAGTGTGGTGCTGCCTATATATCTCTTCTTGCAGGGACAATCGAGAATGTAGATGGTGAATATGGTTCCACATGTCAGGAAATGTTTGATGGTTCTCTCCCCTGTCGGGGTGTGATAGGTTTTTCTCATGGTCCTATTCTTGCGTGCTTAGCTGTGTGTTAGTAATGTCTTCCTTAACCAGAAAATCTCTAAGATTTCTTCCTTTCCTGTATGTAATACGGGGTCGGTCCAATAGTGTATGGCCTATGGTAGAGTCACTGGAAAGGATGTTCCAGTTCTGATTAAGGATTTTTGATATCTTTTTGGATTCTCTGTTATAGGTGAGAATCACTCTGGTGGTGGTATCTTCCTCAAGGATAGGTTTGTCTTCCAACGTTTATTCTCTCTTGATTTTGCTAACTCTCGCCTTAGCCAATTCCAAACTAGGGTAGCCTCTTTCTCTGAATCTCGTAATCATGTTTTCTTGTTCTGCTAGGAAATTTTCCTGTGTGCTACAGTTTCTCCTTGCTCTCAGCAGCTCCCCAAATGGAATGCTCCATTTAATAGTTTCGGGGTGGCTGCTAAAAGCATGGAGAAGACTGTTCCCTGCTGTTGTTTTTCTGTGTAGTTCGGTGTTTATTTGAGTGTTCTTGACTTCTACTACTACATCAAGAAAGTCAATGTGTTCTCTGCTGATGGTGTATGTAAGGTTAAGGTTGAAGGTATGGTCATTAAGTTGGGCGATTGAAAATTTTGCACTTTCCTCACTCCCTTCCCAATGGAAAAACCCAAGCCGCTTTCAATGGCGGGCCGTGGCGGGGTCGCGAACACCTATAAATCCAAACCAGCGTCGTCTCCCCAATTCGATGAAAAACAACACTCCGTGACCACACTAAATCCTTATGCATGATTATTTATTTAGCAATGTCACTCTACGCATTTCAGAGCGTCCACTTCTTGATCACGAGTAATGTGAATGCAACAAAGGTTTTTAATTAACCATGTGACACACCTCCGTGTTGACAGTGAAGACAAACTCAATCACGGTATACATTGTACGATCCTGACAGTGGATACAAATACATTTTACAAGTGTTATTTCACCATAATCACCTTCTCTCAGTTAATATATTTTCTATATTAACGTATTAGTTTACAGGCTTAATGCAAGTGTGTTTCTATGTCTCAGTACAAACCTGTGCATTCCTATTTTAAAGACCCGGTGCAGGCTGTTAGTGATCGATAACGTTTTGAATGATAAAAACTTTATTAGGGACTAAATAATTTGCAAGACAGGTTGGCCGTGTACTACTCATGCCGCCCCTGTGGGCTAGTATTCCCACTTAAGTGTTCTTGCCAGTAATAGCCCCAGTGGTTTAAATACACACGAATCCCCACATGGACTAGTCTTGCCCTTGTGGGCATATTATGTCCAATCAAAGTGTTCGGCATTTCACTAACAATAATATCTCAGCACCTCCTATGTCATTATTTCACCCATCAGCAGGGGAGCCCACCTCATTATTCACGACTTGTCAATTATGGCCCCAATTCGAATATCAAAATCTTTATTAGTGACTAAGTAATTCGCAAGTCACGTCGACCATGCACAAATCATACCGCCCATGTGGGCTAGTATTTACACTTGAGTGTTCTTACCTATGATATCCCCAGTGGGAGAATAGACAAACAAATCCCTACATGAACTAATATTAACATTAAGGGCATATTTGGGTCAAATCTAAGTATTTGGCACTTCACCAAAACATAATAAACAACCATAATCTGCATCCCCTTGGGCATTGGTTGCACATTTGCAGGGGAGTCTTTCGCACTCTAGACAAATAATTAGTACTGCCCCAGTGGGCTTTCTAGGCCTGTAACTCCAAAGAATGTAAACCTTTCAAAATTTTGAAACGTCTCATGCAAGCGTTTTTTGATTTGCCAATATCTTTAGCGCAGTTTGACGAATCTTCACAAAATTTTTCCCAAAAAAGGTTTACTCCGGTCAGGTTCTGTCTTGAAAGTTTTAGGGGATTCGTCAAGCGGGGGCTGAGATAAAAGGGGGGTCCCAAAACGCGTTTTCTCAATGTTAATTTCCATAGAAACTTTAAACAAAGCTACAGCCTGAACTGCTGAACGGAATTACACCAGATTTGGCAAAAAGATAGGTATTGGTTTTAAAATGGTGTAAATCCGTTCAGTAGTTGCTGAGAAAAAGTTAAAATATCGATATCTGAGCACCGAGGAGGATACGCGGACCCTCCAGAGCACGAGCTGAATTCTGATTGGCTGCCAACAGTCCAAACCAAGAAGTGTTGGCAGCCATCGAGTCACAAGAAAACAGTAAAACAAAGATAAAAAACAAGAAGAGGGGGCAGGGTAGAAACACCCTAAAAAAAGCAATCAAAAAATACAAATCTGCCAAATTTGTGCTGGGTGCGCGAATCCGGCTGAAATATATTTTTTAAAACGTAGCGCGGGCTCCCATTCTTCATTTCTTAAAGCCCCCGGGTGGGCCAGGTCCTGGGGGGCAATGCTAAATTAATTAGCAGTGGCCCACGGGGGGCCCCGCAGCCCTGGACTCCACCACCTCCCCGGCGCTTAATTATTTTTTGGTTTTTAAAAAAAAGCGTCGGGGGGGGGGCTCCTGCTCCCCTCACGCTGCCCCGGGGACTGCCACCTCCCCGAGGCACACATTGTTAAGGGTGGGGGGGCCTCGTGAGCCCCCCCAAGCCCCGGGGACCACCACCTCCCCGGGGTACTGAGTTACTAAAGGTGGGGGGCCTCACAGGCCCGCCCAAGGCCTGGAGACCACCACCTCCCCGGGTATTGAATATATAAATTCGGGGGTCCGTAGCAGACCCCTGGGTACCATCACCTCCCCAGGGCTTCAAACACTAAGGGAGGGGGCCATGCGACCCCCCTCCTGGAGCCCTCTATGGCCCTGGGGACCGCCACCCCCCAGGGCCAGCTCCTGCAGTGTCCCGGGGTGCCCACCCCTGGGACATTGCTGTTTGCTATGGAAAGGCTGGTGCACGGCTCCCGCCCTGTCATAGCAAACACTGCTTTGCTTTGTTGAAGCATGAGCAGGAAACCTGCTCTCAGTTCAACGAAGCAAAGCAGAATTGCTTTTGGGCAAGGGGAGATGTATGTCAGCAGCTCCCCTTGCCCAAAAGCAATGCCGGCTCCCATAGGAGGCAGGGAGCCGGCTGGGACCTTGAGGCATTGAGGCTCCCCCCACGGTCCCCAACGTGAGGGCCGGCCCCGGGGGTTGGGGTCCCTGGGGCCAGAAATGGCCCAGGGAAGAGGGGCAGATAAAGGCCTCGGGAGGGGGGCCGCGAGGTTTCCTGCCCGTCTTTTTTTAATTTAAAATGTGTCAGGCCCTGGGGGATGGGGTCCTCAGGGCCCAAAAAAGATTGAAAGAAGGGGGGCACACAGCCCCTCTTCTAAAACATTTGTTTAAAAAAAAAGCTGGCATCTTGTGAGGCCCCACCCCCTGCCTCCACCACTCTGCAAACGCTCCTCCTGGCGTGTTCTAAGATGGGGAATTAAGTTCCCTTGAATACCGAGGGTCCGTGGGGGCAAACTAGCCCACCAGGTATCGCCAGTAAGTGCCACACAGCTGGATTGCAGAGAGCTGGTCCGAGGCCACGCCCCTTTTTACACCATTCTGCAAATGCGCCTCTTGGCACACTGCTGTTGGGGCGATGAGGTCCCCTTGTGACCTGAAGAACTCAGGACACAAGTGGACTTCATCCACCGAGCAGCAGTGCGCCAGGAGGCACGTTTGCAGAGTGGTGTAAAAAGGGGGCATGGCCTCAGACCACTTTAAGCAATCCAGCTCTCTGGGGCTTACTGGAGGTCCCTGGTGGGCTAGTTGGCCCCCAGGGACCCTCATGAGGAAATGGGACTTCATCCCCCAACCAAGAGCATGCCAGGAGGCGTGTTTGCAAAGTGGTGGAGAAAGGGGACGTGGCCTGTGTCCACCTCTGAGCAATCCCACTGTGTGGGGATTACTGGAGGTAAGAGGTAGGCTAGTTGGCCCCTAAGGACCCCCAGCAGTGAAGGGGACTTCAATCCCCATCCAAGAGCGTGCCAGGGAGCATGTTTCTGGAGTGGTGGGCAAAGGGGTTGTGGCCTGTTATGAGAACTTAGCAATCCTGCTGCATGGTACTTACTGGAGGTAATAGGAGGGGTAGTTGGCCCCCAAGGATGTCCTTGGGGGCATACCCCTCTTGTTACCTCCAGTAAGTCCCACACAGTAGGATTGCTAAGACGTCTTGGGAGGCCACGCCCCCTTTCTCCACCACCCTGCAAACACGCCTCCTGGCAGACTACCGGATGGGGGATGAAGTCCACTTTACTCCAGAGGGACTTTGGGGGCCAAGAAGCCATCCTGGTACCTCCTGTAAGTCCTACGCAGTGGAATTCCTGATCGCTGGTCGGAGGCCCAGCACCCTTTGTCTATCACTCTGCAAATGCCACTACTAGTTAAAGAAGCATCTTTCTGCACCTCTGACTTAGAGATAGTTTTAATCCCCCTGCCCTATTATGTACTAGGGCCTTACAGGGGAAGTCATGCCAATCACATGGGTAGCCCAACTCATAGTGTACCCTTGTGTATGTAGGTGTTTTCACTGTATTCTAAGTGTCTTTTAGCATAGCACTGCCTCTAGGCCTGGTTACTCAGAGTCAGTTACCACCAGTACCCGTCAGCAAAAAGTTGGGGGCACAGGATGACTTTGCCACAAGGCCTCTTTCTGCACCTCTGTTGGTTCTTTCTGCATATCTCTTGCTTCTTTCTGCACCTTTCTGTGTCTTTCTGGACTTCTGTTGCCTCTTTCTACATTTCCATTTCTTCTTTCTTCACCTTTCTTTCTCTTTCTGCATATGTCCTACCTATGTAGGCATAATTAGAAATTAGCATTTAAAAAACCTTTGAAATTCACTGAAAATAACATAGGTTTCAAGGTCGTTATAGTTATAAATTAGCATTTAAAAAACCTTTGAAATTCACTGAAAAAACCATAGGTTTCAGGGACGTTATAGTTAGAAATTAGCATGTAAAAATCCTTTATAATTTATTGAAAAAACCATAGGTTTCAGGAACGTTATAGTTAGAAATTAGCATTTAAAAAACCTTAGAAATTCACTGAAACAAACATAGGTTTCAGAGACATTATAGTTAGTTGGACATTTCACTCGTACAAAACCAGTGAAATTCGGCCGTTATAGTTAGTTCAGCTAACTATAACTCGCGCCCCCGCAATGCACTGCCGATGATGTCACATATTACATCACTCATGACAATGTCAGTGACATCACTGATGATATCACTGAGGACATCTCAAATGACTTCACTGAAGACATCACTGATTACATTATCCACGTAATAATCTGATGCATCTTCTCATACCCTAAAATAACCTTTGATACACCCACTCTAAATTAAAGACTGCCATTCTCAAAACCATAGACACTCCAACACCAATAACTACATACCCACTCACTGATTCTTAGATCTACACACACATCCACTCACTCACCCATACAGTCACTCATACATTCAGTCACTCATCAATACAGCCACTATCATATGCACTCATACACCTATACAGACAGTCACACACTGCCACTCTCCTATAATGTTATAAACACAGCTACTCAGTCATGCAACAAATCAATCACACTCCCATTTACTCATCTATACAGTTATACACACATCACCTCGGTTATTCATACAGATACTAACACATACATACTCTCTTACACAATCACTGACACAAGCACACACTCATCCACACAGCCACTGTCAGAATCCCTCAATCTCACATATAGTGATTTATATACTCCAACGCTCACATATACTGCCTTTCACATATGTAGTTACTCACAGATGTACCACTGAGATATCAATTCACTCAACAACACAGCCATACACACACTCACTGACCCATACAGCCCCTCACAGATGCACTGTTGAACCCATCCATGCGGGGTGTCACAAACCCCCCACCCACTCACACAGACCCTCAGGCACCCATACAGATACTCAGACAACCAATCAAAAACCCATATAGACACTCATTTAGCTATTCACCAACCCATGCAGCTGCTTACACACCAACAGACAGACTGATACAGACATTAACACAGTTTAGTCACTAACCCTTGCATTCAGTAAGGTACGTTTAATCACTCACTTATACAGTCAGTCAAGCACTTACTAAATCATCCATTCAGACACTCATACACCCACTCATTCTTCAATACATCTTGGCCTATATATTAAATATATTTAAACTTTACCGAAACACACAGTCACTGGATGATGTCATGAGTGATGTCATGAGTGATGTCATGAGTGATGTCACTGACCATGTCATGAGTGATATAATATGTGACGTCATCAGCAGTGCATTGCGGGGGAGCGAGTTATAGTTAGCTGAACTAACTATAACGGCCGAATTTCACTGGTTTCGTATGAGTGAAATGTCCAACTAACTATAACGTCTCTGAAAATCTATGGTGTTTTTCAGTGAATATATATATATATATATCCTTTAACCTCTGATAGCTCTCCTCACTGGTGTGGCGCTCCTTGCAGCTGTGCGTTACCTTGCGGTTGAGCCAAACCGCTGTAAATTATTCAACCCTTTCCCGTAGGAGAGAAAACAGGTCGCACTCCGGTAAGTAGTTTCAAATATATCCAATGTTTATTTCGCAGCTTTTCCCAATCTGGAAAACAAAAACCAACACGTTTCGATCTCCCCTGAGATCTTTGTCACGGTTACGCCCCACACTCCTCGCTCTTGTTTTTTAACCATACTTACCGGAGTGCGACCTGTTTTCTCTCCTACGGGAAAGGGTTGAATAATATATATATTTATATATATCTCCACAAGCTGGCTCCGTGTTGTGGACCCCTGGCGCTTCTCTCATCCGGTGCAGCGCCTCAGCAGAGCCACGCTGTAACAATTCCAAAACTCATATTCCACTACGGAATAAATGGCACGCACTCACAGGCTCTGTGATTTAAATCTCCAAAGTTCTTTTATTCAGCTTAGTTTCTGCTTCAGCATTGAGGGACAAAACCAACGCGTTTCGCTATCAGCCGATAGCTTGATCACGGTTAGTATTCCTCCTTCCAACCAACCAATAAAAACAAAGTAATGTGAGGTCACGTGGTTAATGATGTCAATCATCTTGTTGTCTTAACCCACTGACTTATGGTCCCTGTAGTTCATATCAAAAAACTTGATCTTAATTATTGACTATTGTTTGTGTTACATGTTACAGTATAGTTCATTTTTGTGTGTATCTAAGCATATATCCAGGGACATGATTGCACAAATTCTTTTCTGCATGTTTTTCAAACTGACAATAAAGTTGATAAACCCCGTAAGTCTACAATGCTTATGTCACTAAACATTTACAACCCTGCTAGGTTTCACCAATGCATTCAAAAACATGACCAAAATTTAGGCGTCATACACTGCTTACATCAATTTGAATTTCCTATTTTTGGTATATGCTTATAATAATTTAACAAAAATATGCCCTCCAGTGGGCATATACTACTCCTAATGATTATGACCGCGACGGTTTTGGTGAATACCGCACGGATAGATAAGAGAAACAGGGATTTTAGCGTAGCCAGTCAGATGGGCAACATCACCATCAATGTTAGCATAATAGATAATGCCACTGTGTATCCTTCCTCAAACCAGATAAACATCGCAAAGAAAACCACCAACTTAAAAAATATATTTTCTTACAGGTGAACATATAGTTCCTCACTTTGGTTTAACCCCCACGGGGTGTATGTCCTGAAGTGCAATATTTGACGTGATTCACGACGTCTCAGGTTTTTTTCCCAGTCTCCTCCTCTTATATGTGCAGGGATTGTCTCCAAAGCATAAAAACACAGTAATTTCCAGTCACTTCCATGGTGGATTTCCATGTGTTTTGCAATGGCGTTGCTCCTGTCTTTGTTCACCGTCGCTCTCACGTGTTCAAGTATTCTCTTTTTGAGTTCACACTTGGTGCTCCCGATATACTTGAGTGGACATGGACATTCAATTACGTACACCACAAACTGGCTTTGCAAGGTTTTTTAAATGCTAATTCCTAACTATAACGTGTGTGAAACCTATGTTTTTTTAAGTGAATTTGTACGTTTTTTTAAATGCTAAGTTATGTATTTATTAATATTTTTAGGTGCGCGCCTATAGATATATATGTACTTTTAACTGCAATTTTCTCAGGAACTACTGAACAGATTGACTCCAGATATCCAAAAGGCACATCCCTGACCTGAGGACTACCTCTATGCCAAATTTCAAGTAATTCTGTTCAGCCGTTCGGGCTGTACCTTGGACTAAAGGTCCCTATGGAAAAATGCATGGGGAAAACGCGTTTTGGGACCCCCCTTTTTTCTCAGCCCCTGCTTCACGAATCCCCCCGAGACTCTCAGGGTAGGAGCTGAGCGGAGCGCCCCACCTATTTTGAAAAATTCGCGAGAATTCGTCAACCGGCGTCAAAATAGGTGGGGCGCTCCGCACGGGTTGTACCCTGAAAGTCTCGGGGGGATTCGTCAAGCGGGGGCTGAGAAAAAAGGGGGCTCCCAAAACGCGTTTTTCCCATGCAATTTTCCATAGGGACCTTTAGTCCAAGGTACAGCCCAAACGGCTGAACAGAATTACCTGAAATTTGGCAGAGAGGTAGTCCTCAGGTCAGGGATGTGCCTTTTGCATATCTGGAGTCAATCTGTTCATTAGTTCATGAGAAAATTGCAGTTAAAAGTACATACATATCTATAGGCGCGCACCGTGCGCGCACGGTGCGCGCACGCTAACGTGCGCGAGCGTAATTCTGATTGGTTGTTACATGTCAGTCAACGTTCGAATTGGTCGAAATCAGGAAGTGTCGCCTGCCATTTTGTTTGTTTTCAGTGCGAGAGTGGAAAAGGAAGGTGGCAAACGCGAAAAGGGGGCAAGGTGGACAGTTCCTGACCCCCTAGCCTTGGTCAGGGGGTCACAGGAGGACCCCAAAGGGCAAAAAAAAAATGTTTTTTATTTTTTTTAAAATCGCGGAGTGCGCGCACCGTGCGCACACGATGCGTACTGCGTAACGTGGGCGCGCGGTGCGCGAAGCGAACCGGGCGCAACGGTGAAAAAAAATTAAAAAATTATAATAAATACATAACTTAGCATTTAAAAAAACGTACAAATTCACTGAAAAAACCATAGGTTTCACACACGTTATAGTTAGGAATTAGCATTTTAAAAACCTTGCAAATTCACTTAAAAAACCATAGGTTTCACACATGTTATAGTTAGCTGGACATTTCACTCGAAAAAAACCAATGAATTTTCCCCGTAATAGTTAGTTCAGGCAACTATAACTCACGCGACCGCAATCCACTGCTGATGACGTCAGATATTACATCACTGATGACATATGTGTCTTTCTGTAAAATAAATATTTGAAATATATGTATAGCTAAAGATGAATGGAAGAATACATGGGTAAATAAGTGTCTAAATACAGTGATGTAATATCTGACGTCATCAGCAGTGGATTGCGGTCGCGTGAGTTATAGTTGCCTGAACTAACTATAACGGGGAAATTTCATTGGTTTTTTTCGAGTGAAATGTCCAGCTAACTATAACATGTGTGAAACCTATGGTTTTTTAAGTGAATATATATATATATATATATATATATATATATATATTCACTGAAAAAAGCAAAGGTTTCAGGGGTGTTATAGTTAGGAATTGGCATTTAAAAAACCTTAGAAATTCACTAAAAAAAACATAGGTTTCAGGGGCGTTATAGTTAGCTGGACATTTCCCTTGTACAAAACCCTAGAAATTCCCCCGTTATAGTTAGTTCAGCTAACTATAACTCGCGCCCCCGCAATGCACTGCTGATGACGTCACATATTACATCACTCATGACATGGTCAGTGACATCACTGATGACATCACTGATGACATCTCAAATGACATCACTGATGAAGTCATTCATGTGATCATTTGATGCTTCTTGTTACACCCTAATATAACCTTTGATACACCCACTCTAAATTACATACTGCAACTCTCAAAACCATAGACAATCCAACACCAATAAGTAGATACCCCATCACTGACTCTTAGGTCTAAACACTCATCCACTCACCTACCCGTACTGTCACTCATACTTATGGTCACTCAGTACAGGAATATCATAGGCACTCATACACCTATATAGACACTCCCACTGCTCTACTCATCCATAGTTACTCACACATCTACTCAGTCATGCAAGTAATTAATCACACTGCCATTTACTCACCTATACAATTATACACGCACAAGCTCAATTACTCATACAAATACTAGCAAATTCTTATGGTCTTATACAATCAATGATAAAAGCATACACTCATCCATACAGCCACTCACACCATCACACACTCTCAGGTATAGTTATCTCTGTTCTCCAACATACATATATACTGCCGTTCACATATGTAGTAAATTACACATGTACTTATGAAATATATATTCACTCACTAACACAACCATACATACACTCACCCACCCAGTCCATCACAGATGCATTCTTAAAACCATGCACCCACTGAATCACCCACTCACACATCTATGCACAGAGTCAGTCAGTCAGTCAGTCAGTCATAACCACTTTAATCGATTAATTAAAATCATAAAAGTACATCACAATAATTCATACACATAAAAAACATTACAAAAAACAGTTTAAAATAGTTCTCATTGTGGGCAACCAAGCCAATAAATATGCCCCTAACAACAGTGTACAAACTGAGCATCAAGTTTTTTCCTTATCCTTACCGCAGTTACTAAAAAATTAGCAATATTAAAAATTATCCATGGGGAGTCAAGTAATTGAAGGTACATCATTGCACAGAGTCGCACACACTCCACCCACACAAACACTCAGGCACCCATACAGATGCTTAGACAACCAATCAATAACCCATATAGACACTCATGTAGCTGTTCACAAACCCATGCAGCTGCTTACACACCAACAGACAGACAGATACAGACATTCACAAAGTTTTGGCACTAGTCCGCAGTTACATAGATTTAATCACTCACTTATGGAGTCAGTCACGCATCTACTAAATCATCCATTCACACACTTATACACCCACTCATTCTTCCATAGGCCTTTCCCTATATATATAAAACATATTTAAACTTTACTGAAACACACAGTCACTGGATGATGACATCAGAGACAACTGCAAATACTATTACATCTATTAATACAGATATTGATGGGCTTACTACTGATAAAAAAAAATAGAGGAAGCCTTTAGGAAGTTTTACGAAAAGTTATATTTAGAAGAGATAAGAGGATCACCAGAAGACATAGACATGAAGATTAGAGAATATTTAGAGGGAATACCAACAGCCAAATTGAATGATGATACACATGACGTACTGAAAAATTCTCCTACTTGGGAGGAGATCGCAGCTGCATTGGCCAGCTTCTCGGATGGCAAAGCCTCTGGGATGGATAGTATACCAGTTGAATTCTACAAAATCTTCTCGGAACAAATAAAAGATCTTTTTACAAATGTAGTAAGGTCCATTTTCGAGGGGACCTCTCCACCGAATTCCTGGTCATCAGCCAAAATTGTGATATTACCCAAGAAGGATAAATCACCCCTGGAGATGGCATCTTATAGACCTATAACATTAATTAATACTGATTCTAAAAAAAATTCTAAAATTATTGCCATGAGAATATCTACAAATATTGAGCCATTAGTATCCAAGTGGCAACATGGATTTATTCCAAAAAAAGGCACCACCGAACACGTCGCCGGACTATTACTTTATTTGATGCGGCCGAGGTGACAGGAGACCCGATCTCGCTAATTCTTCTAGATGCTGAAAAGGCATTTGATCAGGTCTCCTGGCAATTCCTCTGGGCCATCATGCGGCATATTGGTTTTGGAGTAAGATTCATCCAGGCCATACAGGCATTGTACGAGAATCCAACAGCCAAAGTATTCATTAATGGTCAGATGACAGAACAAATAAAGATAACTAGAGGAACGAGGCAGGGGTGTCCCTGCTCGCCTCTACTCTTTGCCCTCTATATTGACCCTTTAATAAGAAGAATCAAAGCAAATTCCTCAATCCCATCAGTTGTTAGGTTTGGTATAGATACAAAGATTATGGCTTATGCCGATGACATAGCCATATTCACTCCGGAACCCGAGCTCACTATCAGGGCTCTGGAGCAAGAAGCTCAAGAATTTTGAATGATCTCTGGTTACGCCCTGACCAGAACAAAAACGCAGATCGTTGTTAACAAAAAAATAACCTGGGTAGACAAAAGACTCACTAAGAAAGCAAAATACCTTAGAGTCAACATCGTTCCAGACCTTGATTCTCTGGTAGTAGAAAATTTGACCCCCCTCGCTACCGATATGAGAAACTCACTTAGGAAAATTGATAATTTACATTTAACTATTGTGGGAAGATGTAATGTTTTAAAAATGACATATTTCCCTAAATTACTTTATTTTTTTCGTACAATCCCGCTTGTTTTTAATAGACGTATACTTTTAGTTTTTGAACAAATTTTCTCTCAGTTTATCTGGGCATACACACAGCCGAGAAGGGCCTTTAATCTTCTTTCCTTATCTATGGAGAGGGGAGGCTGGGCTCTTCCCAATTTAAAATTATATTATTGGGCTGCTTCCCTACAACATTGCTGTGAATTAATGCATGAGGATTATACCTCCAGCCCGTCAGGCCTGCCCTCTCCCTATGTTTTGATCTTAGGGGAAAACGTAAGGGGGTGTCTGTGCCGCCAGTTGGAATATAGCTATTATAAGCGAGTTAAATTTAAGACAATGATCAGTGCCTATCAGGTCTTTCGTAAAATTCGCAAAGTATTTGGAATTGATAAGCTAAATCATTATACCCCGATAAGAAATAACTTGCATATCTGCAACAATGGCATCTCGCGGGTATTTTCAGATTAGGAGATTTGTATAGTGCTGGCCGTATTCTGTCATTCGAGGCACTGAAAACTGGTTATAATTTAAATAATGATCAGACATTTCAGTATAACACTATCACGAATTATTTAGCAAAGAAAACTGGGGGCCCGCCGGGTTTGCAGTGGTAGGCCTTATAGACAAACTGCTTGGTTCTAAATTATCGAGGATAGGAGATATCTACTGTAGTTTGAATGAACAAAGACCAGATGATTTAAGTAAAATAGATGCTAAATGGCAGTCGAAATTAAATATTCTACCTAATGCTTTCTGCTCTGCTTTGAGCCTAGCACGAACATATCTGCTATCCCCTAAATTACAAGCACAATTCTATAAGACGGGATATTTTATGTATATAACCCCTAATAGGATTGCCAAATGGGCAATCGGTCTTGGAACTACTTGTCCTCGGTGTACAGAATATAGTGCGGATTCTGTGCATATGTTTGCTATATGCCCAAAACTTGAGCCACTACTGAAAGAGGTACAACTGTTTTTAAGTAGAATTCTCTCTTCAGACATTCAACTTATGCCAACTACTATTATGCTAGGGCTATATGATCGACTTGATCTTAAAGAAGGGGGTGCATTGTTGTTCGTTGCAATGACTATCCTGCAAATATGCATTGCTATTCATTGGAAAGATCTGAATCCCCCGTCGTTCGGCCAATGGCAAGCTAGATTTCTTGCCACTTATAGGTTGGAGAGAGCAGTTTACGCTAAAAAGGGAAGAAGGGCAAGAGAAAAGGGCTTGGTGGTTTGGGACCCTTTGACTAGATGGCTAGCCACTCTGAATACCCAAGATGTATAATTATTATTTTATTTTTTTCTTGCATGTTTGATTCCTTCCTTCCTCCCTCTTTCCCTCGCTCCTCGTCTGGCCTATTTATATCCCTGCTCTCCTTTCCTTGATCAGAAAGATATTTTCTATTTTTGTATTTATATCGAATGACTGTGCCTTAATCCTTGTAAATATAATATGCCCTTCTTATTCACTCTTCTTTTTTTCTCTCTCCTGTTCTTTTTTTCTTTGGACCCGGGGTGGGGGGGGGGGGGATGCTGTTAAAAGATTAAATCATTGACTTGTAATGTGTTGGTAAAGAAGAAAAAAAATAAAGAAAAAAAAAAACCTTTCAAATTCACTGAAAAAAACATAGGGTTCATGCATCTTATAGTTAGGAATTGGCATTTAAAAAACCTTAGAAATTCACAGAAAAAAACATAGGTTTCAGGGGTGTTATAGTTAGCTGGACATTTCCCTCGTACAAAACCCTAGAAATTCCCCCGTTATAGTTAGTTCAGCTAACTATAACTCGCGCCCCAGCAATGCACTGCTGATGACGTCACATATTACATCACTCATGACATGGTCAGTGACATCACTGATGACATCACTCATGACATCTCAAATGACATAACTGATGACATCACTGATGACATCATCCAGTGACTGGAATCCCTACTGAATGTGCATCCAAGGAAACAGCCACACCAATGTAGTTTGTCATTTATCGGGTATTTATTCGGCAAATAGAAAGACACGTTTCACTCTTGTTCACTTAACCCGTTTTTCCCACTACTTCATTTTATACCACGTCATACTCGACGTTAGTTCACAGACATAAACAAAATACTTAACATATGGAAAGCTCCTTATCTTATTCAATACAAAGTATGTAACTTTATCAAAATAACATTCCATAATACAGAAACTGCTACAATAGTTTCATAAGCAATTTTGCTACAATTATTAAATGCACTTCATATTGCGTTCCAAACTGAAATTTGTATACACGGCTGAGTCCTTAGAAAATTTCACAATTGGATTCACGTTTCTATTATCTATAGTGTATGTTCTCAATTGTTTAAATGTGCTCATTCTCACTCACGGGTTTTATACCCATTTCTAAGATAACTGTGTTCCACTAAGAGCGGGGGTCTACAGGTGTTTCCACGTGGGGATAGCCTTCTACTTCTCCCAAAGGTTCTGCCAGCATGAATAGCATGTAGGCCTTCCTACATGCTATTCATGCTGGAGAACGGCTGTACTGTAAACAAATCCGACTCTAAATCGCTACATCTCACAGTGTCAAATTTGAGTAGGAAAGGAGACATATTTTACATAAACCAGCAGAATCATAATACTGGTACATTCAATCATAATAACATACAATATACGGATGAACCTTAAGGAGCTGAAAGGTATTAAAGATGTGTGTATAGCTCTTCATCATTATTTATACCATGTGGAGCGAGGCTGCCTGCTTGTAGTATATATCTAGATTCCATTATGCGTAAAACAGAAATTCGGTTGCCCCCTTAAGGATGTTTCACTACTGTGCGGATACCAAAGTATGTAACCTTTGTCCAATCTCCATCATGGTATTCCCTAAAGTGTTGTGCTGTGTTATAACTCATATTTGAGTTTGTGATTGGCCTCCAGTCTTCTAGTATGCGTTTTTGTACAGGGAATGTCGTAGAACCATCTGTCAAATGGGCACACAATAACATAGACATCATAGTCAGTTTTGCACGTGATAAATCTAGTGATGCAATGTTTTCTCTTTACTCTATCTAAGATAGCCTCTTGGACATTGATGCTATGTTTGCATGCCGTGCAGTGCCCACATTTTTTGAAACCTCAACTTTGTTGGAGCCATGTTTGATTTTTACTGTTAAGATGGCTATGCACCGACATGTCTTTCATGGAGAGATTTCTTTGATACGTGATATTGTGTGTTTCTCTTATTCTCTGCTTCAGTACAGTATCGTGAGTTAGAATAGTCCATCTAGTTTTTAGAATCCTGCGTAAGTTGTTTGCCTGGCTGGTGAACTTGGTGATTAATCTTATTGGTGCTTTCTCTGAGTCTTTTTTCTTAGGCGGTTTGTCTTGTAACAAGTCCTCTCTAGATTTCTCATCTGCCCTCGCGCCTGCTTTTACGGTCCTTTTTTTGGAGTATTTTCTGACACTCAGACGGTCAGTCATTTCCTGTTTGGTTTTCTCATAGCTATCAATAGTACTGCTATTTCTTTTGGCTCTCACAAACTCGCTGTAGGGTATACTCCAGCGAAAGCTGGGTGGGTGACAGCTGTCTGTGTGAAGAATTGAATTTCCAGCAGTGCTTTTCCTAAAAAGGTCTGTCAACGCAATTCAACGCATTCTCTACTGTATTGCATTGTTGATCTCAGATTGATTATATATATATATATATATATATATATATATATATATATATCCAGGTATTCCGCTTCAATTGCGAAGTCCTACGCAAAAAAACAGATGGATACGGACCACAGTTTGGTGCTTGATTTTTATTTCGTGCAAGAGGTCGCCGTGACGTGTTTCAGCCCTTCCCACGGGCCTTGATCACATGACACAGTGCAATCCTTTACATTGGTTTAAATAGTTTAGACATGCCGACGTTACCATTAGACACACAGGCATACAAATATAATAGATATAGAAAGCATATATGCTCATTCGAACTACGAGTCTGTCTTTTCAATTCCAACTTTCTATGTTACAAAAACGAATGTACAAAATATAGCAATAAAGCCTCTATTTGAAACCAACAATGTTTGTAATTGAATAAATAAATCACAATCAGAATTTTGATTCAATTTAAAACCATGCATAATAATACACGGAGGGCCCGATTCACAGAACTAACTTAAGACAAAATCCTAAACTTACTACCATTTTGGTATTCACAGAAGGCACTTACTCATTTTGGTATTCACAGAAGTCACTTACTCATTTCGGTATTCACAGAAGTTAGGAGTCCTAACTTTAGGACTCCTAAATGCCTTCTGTGAATACCGAAAGTCTTAAAATTAGGATTTTTCTCAGTTTAGTAGTAGTATAGTTAGGACTCCTAACTTTAGGACTCCTAAATGCCTTCTGTGAATACCGAAAGTCTTAAAATTAGGATTTTTCTCAATTTAGTAGTCCTAAGTTTAGGACTCCTAACTTTAGGACTCCTAAATGCCTTCTGTGAATACCGAAAGTCTTAAAATTAGGATTTGTCTCAGTTTAGTAGTAGTATAGTTAGGACTCCTAACTTTAGGACTCCTAAATGCCTTATGTGAATACCGAAAGTCTTAAAATTAGGATTTTTCTGAATTTAGTAGTCCTAAATTTAGACTTAGGACTACTAAATTGAGAAAAATCCTAATTTTAAGACTTTCGGTATTCATAGAAGGCATTTAGGAGTCCTAAAGTTAGGAGTCCTAACTATACTACTACTAAACTGAGAAAAATCCAAATTTTAGGACTTTCGGTATTCACAGAAGGCATTTAGGAGTCCTAAAGTTAGGACGCCTAACTTCTGTGAATACCGAAATGAGTAAGTGCCTTCTGTGAATACCAAAATGGTAGTAAGTTTAGGATTTTGTCTTAAGTTAGTTCTGTGAATCGGGCCCAAAGAACGTCACTGTAATTAAACCAATGTAAGTACAAGTTATTGAAATTGTGCAAAATAGTGCAAAATAGTGCAAAAAATGGATTTAAAAAGTATACAAAGAGTATTTCTGAGCAGTATGTATACCAATACGAAAACTCATTTCGGTACAATCAGACCCAATATGCCTGTATAAATACATTGAGTCATTGCTGTCCAAAAAGGGAACGTGAGTACGATTGAATGCTTGATCAAACACTGGAGCCCCAGCGATGTGTACTCAATTTTCATTAAAGACTCGCTTATCCTGTTAAAGTGCAAGTGCAGTTAATGTGTGGTATATTAGCAAATGGTGGTTGTCTTTTGCCACTAAAGTTGGAACTTCATAAGATACCGGTATAAATACCTGGGAGCTAAATATGGGGTACATGATGTAATGTAGGTAATGATCATCAAATATCAGACTGGGGATAAAATATCCCTCTATTAGCCATGAGTAAACAAAGAAACCTACACATATATACAGCCAAATAGATACACAATAAATATTAAATAAGCAGATATATTACAATCTAAAATAGATTAAATAAACTAAACATTCACATGTGTAAAAAATCGTGTATAAAATGTGTAAAAAGGTTGCTAAAATACTCATAAATAATCATTAAATATAACAGTAAAATCCACAAATTTGAGGATAACCCATAAATAACTCTCTAAAAGATTTAAAACAATCCTGATTAAGATCCTATGATAAAAATATGTCAATAATCTAGGAACTTACTGTTAAAGACATGTAAACAGATCCTCGGTAACATTAAGACCAAATGGTTGTTTTGTATTCAATTCTAGAATATATCTGGTCTCAAGTTGACGCAGTTTTTCTTCTCTGTTACCCCCTCTTTTACTGGCAGGAATAGAATCGATAACAAAATATCTCAAATCTCGGCTTTTGGAATTATGCTTAGACTTAAAATTCCTTGCCACTGGGTAAATGTTATCTTGGTTATTTAACGCCCTAGATGTTGCAATATTCTTTTGTGTACTTGGAGCTTTGTGCTCCCTACATAAAGTAGATTGCATGGGCATGACAATACATAAACAGCATACTCTGTTTTGCATGTAAGTAGTCTGCTGATCTCATGTCGTTTTATTCTCACCCTGCTGACATGCTTTGCATGATTTACAGTTAAAGAAGCCAGTATGAGTTTGCAACCAATTCGCAGATTCAATAACTTCAGGACTAGTTCTAACAAGTTCATCTCACATAGAGCGTCCTCTGCTGTAGGTTATAGAGGGCCTTTTGGGTAGTCTGGGGCCTATTATAGGATCACTCAAAATCAATGGCCAATTCCCCCTCATAATGGATTCGACCTTCTTGCGCTGCTGGCTATACTGGACAATGAATCTAAATTCCTTTTTGATTTCCTCCCTGTTGGTCCCAATACCAGTGTCAGTCATATTTTCTGCTACACCGAGTAGCTCCAACCTGTTTCTACGCATGGATTTTACAATAGCATTATCAATGATGTTATCAGAGTATCCCCTTTCCTTAAATCTCTGTTTACTTTCTTGTTGGGCTATTAGTAGATCACACTCTTTACTGTGGATCCGTCTGAGCCTCAACATCTCACCATGGGGGATACTATTTACCAGGTGTTTTACATGGGAGCTAATAGTATGGAATGTGGATTTCCCATCAGTTAATTTGCGATGGAGTTTGGTTTCTAGACTGTTGTTCTCAACATAAACCTCCGTGTCCAAGAAGCTCCCTGAAGCAGTACTTATGTTAGCAGTAAAGTGCAGGTTTAGGTTATTTACATTAATTGCCTGCACAAACTCCTGAGCTGTATCCAAACTACCATCCCAAACAATAAACAGGTCGTCAATGAACCGCACCCATGACTTGACATTGGTAGTCATAGCCTTCTTGTGTTCCGTCATGAGGACCAGCCCCTCCCACCAGCCCATGTGTAAACATGCATAGCTTGGGGAGAAACTGACCCCATTGCAACACCTCTTAACTGCCTGTAAAGAAGGCTATGGAGCATGAAAATATTGTTATTCAAGCAGAAATCAACCATTTCAAGTAACATCTTTTTGTGGTTCACCATATTGCCCATAGATTTTTCCAAAAAGAAATCAAGTGCTCTCAACCCATCTGCATGTTGAATACTCGTATAAAGTGAGCTGACATCAAGAGCAATTAATAAAAAGCTTGGTTCCCATGCAAGATTCTTAATTTTCCGTAAAAAGTCACTTGTGTCACTCACATAAGATGGAAGGGTTTTCACCAGACTCTGAAGGAAAAAATCCACGTATTGGGATGTGTGTTCAAGGCACCCATTCCTCGCCGAGATAATGGATCTCCCTGGTGGATTTTCCGGGTCTTTGTGTATCTAGGGTAAAAAATAAATGGTTGGTACCACAAGGAAATTATTCTTTAGAAATTTAAATTCCTGTCCAGTAATCAGACTGTCTGATTTCCAAGTTGACAGTTTTTATGGAAGATTGTGTACATCGCTTTTAAATCAGTTCCATTGCATCTCGTGTAGCACGCTCTGTCATTTAGCTGGGTGTAGGCTTCTTTGGTGTACTTGTCTTTAGTCATTAAAACAATATTTCCACCCTTAATATATATATCTCCACCACCACGCTTACCAGAATCACGTAAGCTCGAGCCACACCGATCCAGGTTAAAGTCAATCTGATTTATTTTTGGGCACAAACAGATGTGTTTCGAGCACACAAGCTCTTGGTCACATGACCAGAGTTCGGAGTTCACTTTTTTGATAGAATATGCGTCCCACACGAGGCTCGAAATAAAGAAAAGACTATGCAAATAACCATCGGTTCTTACCAAAGAAAATGTTTAACATAGTGCACATTTCCCCAAAATCATCAGGAAAGTAAAATTAAAAGAAATTACATTTTTTGCATGTTTAAATGTGGATAGCAAAAAAAAATTGTTTCTATATTCGTTTTGCATGTCAGCCAAAATATATACATTTTCTTTAGTATGCGGTTATAGGTCAAACTAAATAGGTCAATGATCAATACAACTTAAAGATCATCCGTGCATACGGTGTATGTGTTGCTATAACAAAATATGGGAGCAACTTTGTGATAATGCGGTGTGTGTTTGTGGTGAGTCCTAAAACATATTGGGTGATAATTCGGTGTTCCTATAGTAGGATTACCTGGACAGTTCTAAAAAATAATATATATATATATTTAAATTGTCCCCTCTAGATGCACTCAATTACCAAAATATTTAAACTCAAGGGTAAAGTACCCATGAAAATTGTTCCGAGTGCCATGACTATTGGTATGTGGTGGTTACGAACCTTGATCTTTGCATGGGTGTAGTACCCCTGAGGAAATTCAATAAGAACGAGATTACCCATGTGCCACTACATAAGGAGAGATTGATTGCAGGAACAAACACCAGTATCTCCGTGCTCATATTTTCTAACCGTGGTGTAAGCAATCTCACATTCCAGTCAGGCAATCTGTAAAAGAGAGTGAAGAGACAAAATTACTTAACTCATGAGTATAGGACCCCAATATTTACACACAAACTACGGTATCAGCTCCCCATTTAACTGTCTCAGAGTTAAGTGACCATAAAACTTCACATTGAAGGAAATACAATGAGTGATCATAGTCCATGGCTTCTTTAGCTATCCCATTACATGCACAATTGAAAATACAATACAAAATACATTGTAGAAGTTACAGAAAGAAAAAATACAAAATGATGGTTAAAACAACATTAATACAACATCAAAACACGTTAAAAATGTAAATTTTCTGTATATCAAATTCCTGTTCTTAAAAGGATTTGTATGAAGTGTTTGATCATTCCAAAGGGAAAGCCACTACCAGCTTGCAGAATGAATCAAGACTCTGCTCTACGTAAGGCTTGGATCCGATTTCCACCCCTGGGGTTCTTAGGGATGGTGTCTAGAGCAAAATATTTGGCAGAAGTCCAATCACTGTTGTGTACTTGGCTGAAGCGTCTTGCTGTGCTATAACTAAAATCCTTATTAGTGATAGCTCGCCAGTGCTCCAAGATTCTTTTCTTCACTGGGACGGTAGTGCACCCCATGTACCACTTGCCACAGGGGCATGTGATCACATAGATTGTGAAATCAGTGCCGCAACTTATATTTTTTCTTATGCGCCACTGTCTATTGGTTCTCTGGAGTGCAACTTCTCTCACATTGGTGATGTTACTGCAGGCTTTACATTTGACACACTTTTGGAATCCTCCAGTTTTTTTAAAGCCAGGTGGTCTTGCGTTGTGTCATATGGCTTCTGACTAACCTGTCCTTGATAGAGGACCCCTTTATGTATGTAATAGATGGACAGCGTCCTAACTTGTCTTTAAGGATCATGTCTTGTGTCAAGATGTCCCATCTCTTTCTGATTATTTGACTGAATTGTGCCGATTGGGTGTTATATGTGGTTATCAGTCTTATTGGTGATTCTTCTTCTGTCTTTTTGGATTTGGGTGTTTTATATATGGCAATATCTCTGTTGACCGCATCTGCTTTACTTTCACCCAATTTAAGCATTTTGAGGGGGTACCCTCTTGCAATAAATCTGTTTCTCATCTCTCTCTTATTGCTTTGATAGTTCGTCTTGGAGCTACAGTTTCTCTTGGCTCTCAAGAACTCACTAAAGGGGATGCTCCACCTAAAATTGGGAGGGGGGCAACTGGCTGAGTGCAAAATAGAGTTCCCTGCTGTTGTTTTCCTGAAAAAAATGGTTTCCAATTTGTTCTCTTTGATGGTGAGTCTTATGTCTAGGAAGTCTACTGTGTGTTGACTATGCTGCAAAGTGAATTTGAGGTTAACTGTGTTTACATTTAGTACTTTCAAAAATTCCAGTAGTAGTTCTTCCCTTCCCTCCCACACAAAAAAAGACATTGTCTATGTACCTCAGCCAGATGTTTACCTTGTTGGTCCAGTGTTCAAGGGACTCACTCCAGAGCACCTGCTTCTCCCACCAGCCCACCAATAGATTGGCATAGCTGGGAGCGAAGCAGGTGCCCATAGAAGTCTCCTGGACTTGCTTGTATAATATACCATTAAACATGAAAACATTATCCAACAGACAAATCTCAATCATTTTTTAAAGCATTTGAGTATGTGTAGGCTGTCTGGAAGTCGGTTAAAACCAACTGTGCCCGAGAGTACCCTACCGAATGAAAATCAGCTGACCTGGTTTAAACCGAGTGTCACTGATTTTCATTGTTGTTGCACCACTTGGCCACTTGATGGAGCCAAAGCATTACAGAGAAGGAAGCAGTTCGGAAGTCCCTGCATCCCATGTTTCCAAACCCCCATTGGCCTGCCTGTGTTGGCCTGGAGCGTAGGTGTAAGGGGAAAACAGCTTCTAGGTAGGTGGGGCACATGGGGTGCCGAGGTGTGAATGGCCCAAGGGCCATAACAACACCAGGCCCCCTGCCTAGCTCACGTTGGGGGGAGAGGAGCCGTTGTGGTCTGCCATCTGTATTACTGCTGCCTCACCCGAGTTCTTCACAGGTCTTTAAAAAGACCATCGGCGGGACCAGCAGCAAGGTAAGTGTGTGCATTTTGTTTGTTTTTGTATTTCATTGTGCTACCTCGCGATTAATCATGGACAGTGGCGGTCCTTGCAGGGCGAAAGTTTCGTACTTTCACATAAAAGCCTAACTCACGTGGAGTCTTGTGGCCGTCGTGTGTATATGCAAGTTTTTTTTCTGAAAGAATTACTGAAGTTCGTAAACAAAAATGTCGCCCCTCCCCAGCCTTTTCATCAGCGTGCTTACGTTCACCATTTAGTCACGCTAAGAATATAGAGAACTCACTGGGAACAGGCCTGCTGGGAGGCTGGGGTTTTCTTCACACCTCTTACCTTGCACGGGATGTCATGCACGGGTCAGATTTCACTTTAGGACTGATGGGGCACAAGCATGCCTGTTGTTTGGTTGTTGAATGTGTGCTGCCTAGTATAAATAGAAGTGACAGAGTGGCAGTGAGTCCTTCACTTGTGTTACTGTATTTGCTCTGTGTGTCAGAGAATGCGAAAGGTTTTTCATGCAAGAGGTGTTTTTTGTTTGCTTGGGCCACCCCACCCTCACTTTGTGCGTGTGGCCTTAAACTAACGCGGTCCCGTCTGTTGATTTGACGACGTGCTATTTTCTCATCTACAAACTGCATGTAGTGGTTGAAAAGTACGGCTACTGGTAGGTATTATGAGGCAGTAGAGGGTCACATTATGTGGCATTGTTGACTACATTAAGCTGCAAAAAATTGCCACTTATGCAGCTTAATGTGCAACATTTTGTGATAGTATTGATTGACTATTTTCGTTATTTTGACCCACGTTAATACTGTCTGGGTAAAGGTTTCGCATTGTTTGTACTAGTTTAACACCCTAATACAGCCATAAGCAACAGAAAATGGACCAGTCAACCTTCACACACATGTCCTTCCACCTCTCGGCATCACGTGTCGGTGCGTTTTTACAACTTTTTATCTGTTAGAGCTAGAAACAGGTATTTTTTTTTGTTGCTAGATCTGCAGATTGAGTTGAAGATGATACATTTTGTGGCAAATGGGACAAATCCACAATTGTGCAGAAAACGCTACAGCCGTAAAAATTGCATGAATCCAATGACCTTATTTGCAAGGCCTGCATTGTCACAGTATTTCTCAAAACCCAATCAGATTTCCTCGAGGGAGCACTCTGAAATATTTAATGCTGGTGATGCAGGCAAACGGAGATTGTTGTTTTCTTTTCTTTTTACTGAATTAGGTGTGGCTTTGATCCAGATCTCGGGGGACTGAATTGCACGTGCAAGTGAAGAGCATGTTTGTGACAAACTGCTATCCAGCTCCCTAGTTTTGACCGAAAATAGGGGCATATTATCAAGGTAAGGCGTTAAAATTATCGCCGCTATATCGGCAGAAAACTGCAGCTAAAGCGGCGATAATGGGCTTGATAATATGCCCTGGAGAATTCCAATAGAAGCCCATGTTCACACCAGAACATGGGCTTCTATGGGAATTCTCTACGGCATATTATCAAGCCCATTATAGCCGCTTTAGCGGCAGTTTTCTGCCGATAAAGCGGCGATAATTTTAACGCCAGACCTTGATAATATGCCCCATAGTGACTTTGAGATTCTTATTAGTTAGCTAAATTAACAGCAAATGTTGTGTAAATAACTCTGCGAACTATAATTCAGGTTTTAAACCGTATAACCAAGTTTCTAAGACCTGAAAATGGATTTTAAATGAGAAAGCACTACAACAGATGCATTGCAAAGATATGATATTAAGGTTTTTTGTCACAGCTTTAATGAATAGTTGTGACAATCCAGTCAGCTCTCTCTAACTTATCATTTATTTGTCCATCTGTCTGAAAAGTATGGGAGTAGACCAGCTTTCTCACTTAAGAGAGGGTTTGTAATGTGTAAAATAATCATAGTAAAAGTAATGATAAATTAAACAATAATATTAGGGATAGTAACAACGGCCTAATGGTAGTTATAATAGATAAGGATGACTTCTCCTTCTCAGTCGAGGCTCCTCGTGGGAATGCTGCGGGGCAGTGGGCGGGGGAGGGGCAGGGTGGGGAGGTAGCACACTCCAGCATAAGGCTGAACAGAGTTCAGTTAATAAATATATAAATAAAACAAATTTCATTGCGCACGCTGCATTGCATCGATGCATTGCAGCTCATGCAATGAAATTTGTTTTATTTATTTATTAACTGAACTCCGTTTGGCCTTATGCCGGAGTATACTACCCTCCACCCTGTCCCTCCCCCGCCCCGCAGCACTCCCACGAGGAGCCGCGACTGCTTCTTCTACTACTACTACTACTCATAATAATAATAACTGACTAACATATCCACCACTCAAATTACTTTCATATTTCACTATACTAATTCAACACTAATCCTTTAATGGGTTCTGGAGTAGCGTGCTACTCGCCAAAAAAGTGCTTCAACACCCCATCGGGGTAACAAGCACTATATAAATGCAAACCTTTTTCCCCCTTCTATTCCTCCGCTATCTTTCTCAATCAAAATAATTGACTAATATCCACCACTCAAATTACTTTCACATTTCACTATACTAATTCAACACTAATCCTTTATGGATTCCGGAGCAGAGTGCTACTTGTTGACAAACCGCTTTGACGCCTCGTCAGTCTGAAATGTAGAGCAGTATACAAATTCTGAAGAAAAATGGAAAAAGCAACAATAAAAGCAAAGCGCTCCATAAACACCGGTAAAACACTGTTTCAGTTGTTTTTTATGTCGCGAAAATGAGTAACCACTGAAAAGCACCGTTTTGTTGAGGTAGTGAAATCAGTGGAAAACACTGAAAAAACACCACCAGGATTTGTTAAAAATAGAAACTGAAAACAGGAAAGCCTAAGTATGTGTTAATAGGTGTATACTTCTAGTCTTCAGAAAATGTTTGCACGCCCTGAGGCCATCATGGTGTCTAATGTTGGTATAAAGACTTTCCACGTCCAAACATACCAGCCAATGATCTTTACCCCAATGCATGTTCTCAATTTTTTGTAAAAAGTGTTTGGTTTCTCTTACATACGATGTTAGGTCTTTGACATATCCTGCCAGAAAGTAATCTACATACATAGAAACATGTTCAAAAAGACTGTTCTTAGAGGAGACTATGGGGCGTCCCAGGGGGTTGTGTGGATCTTTATGCACCTTAGGTAGTAAGTAAAAGGTGGGTGTTGTGGGTGTATCGTTCTTTAAAAATGTTTGCTCGTCCCAATTCAATAAGTTGTTGTCAGTCCACTCTCTGAGGAGTTCAGTGAATCTTGCATGTAGTTTCACTAGGTAGGATTTGTCTACTTTGACATAGCAAGTGGTGTTATTAAGCTGTCTCATTGCCTCCTGTATGTAGTCATTTCTGTCCTATAATTCGATATTCCCGCCTTTATCGGTCAGTTTAATGATGATGCTCTCATCGTTTTTATAAGGCTAATATGGCTTCTCTCTGTGTTTTGGTTATTTTGGATCTAATACTCGATCTTTCAAGTAGGCATAGAATATCTTGGTTAACCACCTCGTGAAAGACGTCAATGATGTCTTTAGGGATTTGTGGCATGTATTTGGATTTAGCTCTGAAGTGTGTTGTTACAGGTCTTGCTGGGTCAATTCCAAATCTAGCTCCTGTTGTAATGTTACTATGGTCAAGTGGATCCCCTGTTTGTGAGTCATGGGCTACCCCCCCCCCGCCAGGTCATCAAGTGATCTGAGAATGTTTATGTCTTCAATGGAAAGGGATATTGTTAGTCTACTCTCTTCTAAAGGACTCTGTCCTTTCTTTCTCAAGGTATGGATTTTGAACAGCTTTAACTTTCGTACAAAATGATACATATCTATGCGTGTCTGGGTGTAATCTAGGGGTGTGTCAGGACAGAAAGTCAAACCTAGCTTCAACACATTCTCTTCAGTCTGTGTAATTACCCTTTTAGATAGGTTCATTACCGTAAGTTCTTGTCCATCAATTTTTGGCCTTTTGAGACTGGCCCCTTGTTCCCACACCAGTGTTGCTGCTCTTTCCTCCGTCGGTTTCGTCTTCTTTCACTTTTGTTTTTCCTCTTCTTCCTCTGCCCCTTGTTCTCCCTCGTGTCGACTGTTCGTTTATTTCTTGCATGAGGCGCAGTTCCTCGGAAAAAGACACAATTTCAGATGGATTGGAAATGCTGCTGTCAATGGAACCCACATCAGAACTAAGACTTGTACCAGATTCCCATCGTACTCTATCCGCTGCGCCAAGGGCACGATCTTTATTGAGGTTAGCGCGTAGTTTATCAAATGTTCTCGCAAAGGTTAAAATCCTTCCAGACCTGTAATCTCTTTCATCTCTTTCAAACTTTCTCTGCTTCCTTTCAATAATTTCTTTCTCAAAGATTAAAATCTTGTCATCAACTGTTGCTAGAACTTTTTTGACCTCATTCTGGTCCTGGTCTTTTGCCATGTCATCGAGCAGGCTTTGTATTTGACCCATCAATGCCTTGTGTTTCTCCCAAGCGTTCTTAATCAGGATGTGCAACATTGTTTTTGATCAGGCGGTAGTATTGTCCATCCACGCTTGTAACACTTCCTGTTTGGGGTTATTCAAGGTGGGCACAATAAAGATTCTGGGACCCCTTGGTATTCGGTCTACATCAAGGTAGTTCTGGAGCAAAGTCACCTCCCTCCACCTGCTCAGTTCTTTTCTCTGTAATCTCTCCAAGGTGTTACCTTTTTGCTTGAAGGATGTTGTTGGTTGTGGCTGGCTGGAGCCTGTTCCCTCTTTTTGGCTTTCAGTTGGCGTTTTTTTGAAGATCATGCTTGCCGAGGCTTACCGACCTTTTAGGAACTCCATTGCCCACAATGCAATTCGATCTACCGATCTCCATTCCTTGGATCGCGTCTTCCAGACAGCTGTCCTGACGCAATCTGGTAGCTAATTTGCCATCTCCCGGCTCAACTGGCACTCTCCTGGACTTTTTGTACCTTCGGTTGTTTACAGAGTCATCTCCGCAACGCTGCGGTAAAGCGGTGAGTTATTCGTGCTACCGGCGGGTGTTCTTGAGTTGATTTTTGCAATCAAAGAAACAGTTCAGTGGCACTGAAGCTCGCCCTTCCATGCGGGTTGGGGCTCGTTTGAGCGGGCGCCCCCGCTCTCTTAAACCCACCACCACGCTTACCAGAATCAAGTAAGCTCAAGCCACACCAATCCAAGTTAAATTCAATCTGATTTATTTTTGGGCACAAACAGACGCATTTCGAGCAGCTCTTGGTCGCATGACCACAGTTCGGAGTTCACTTTTTTTATAGAATATGCCTCCCACACGATGCTCGAAATAAAGATTTAACCATCGGTTCTTAACAAAGAAAAAAGTATATGTTTAACATAGTGCACATTTTCCCAAAATCATCAGGAAAGTAGCATTAAAAAAAGATTACATTTTATGCATGCTTAAACGTGGATAGCAAAAAAACAATTGTTTCTATATTCCAATTGTTTCACATGTCAGCCAAAATATATACATTTCCTTTAGTATGCGGTTATTGGTCAAACTAATTAGGTCAATGATCAATACAACTTAAAGATAATCCGTGCATACGGTGTATGTGTTGCTATAACAAAACAGGGGAGCAACTTTGTGATAATGCGGTGTGTGTTTGTGGTGAGTCCTAAAACATATCGGGTGATAATTCGGTGTTCCTATAGTAGGATTACCTGGACAGTTCTAAAAAATAATATATATATTTAAATTGTCCCCTCTAGATGCACTCAATTACCCAAATATTTCAATTGCATTGTGGATCTCAAATTGATATAAATATCAGGTTTATATAGCATGAACACATATGTATATATACACATAGATATGTGTGTGTGTGTATATATATATATATAAAAAAAAATAGCAGGATTATATCGCATGAACACTGTCATTGTAGCACTTTACGTGAGCACCAGATTACATTACATAAGGGCAGATTCAATTTAGCTCAAGTACAGAATATGTGATGTTCCCGGAGCCAATGCTCCCAGGATGCTTGTTTCTGGACCAGGAAGGACCTGGCTTGGCAGTTCGGGCTGAACTGTTCCCATGAGGAGCAGGGTCAAAACTGATTTACATATGGCGGGTCTAAACTGGGGTGGCATGGTGAGCCAAAGAATGATGGATTTAACCCAGATCTCTTGGTGAATGTTTGATTTGTTCCACATTCTGTCCATCATTTGTGTGTCTTTTACTTTTAGAAAGTTGGCATTTTCTTACTTTAGCCATTTGATTCCTGCTGCGTGTCTCTGAATGCACGTCTGGGGTGGGTGACAGCTGGGCTTTGGGCATTCCCTCTAGAAAGCCATTCATTAAAGGAGCTTAGGTGTGGCTTGATGGGCCATCCACATCCTAATGGGCCATTCTGGGCAGGATGGGAGGGAGGCACTCAGTACAGCCTCACACTTAGACCTGAACAGGCTGCGTCCTGTCCCCACAAAGAGCTGCAAACCCCCATGCATTGAGTCTGGAGCCAGGGCAGAAAGGGTGCTGAAGACTACCAAGACTACAGTCTTAAAATCTGCAGATGTGCCTATTTTTAGTGTAAGCTAAATTAATATGCTGGAGGCTGATATATCGATTGAAGAAGTCAAAGTTGCAACCTCATCACTTTTTCCAGGAACAGCTGTAAGACAGGATGAGATTCCTTCTGAATTTCATAAACTTTTCATGGATATACTCGCTCCTGTCTTCTTACTAATAACAGATTATTGATCAAAAGCAGGTTATTCCAGCATCAAGTGACTTCGTCCATATTGCAATTTTCTTTACAAAAAAGGGAAACTCCCTCCCAAATAATACTGACTGATTTTCTAATTAATACAGATGCTAAAATCCATGCCAAAATGTTAGCTATGAGACTTGCTGTGGTAATTGATATATTTGCCATAACACAGCTGTACAGCTTTTGTCCAGGCACACAAATATTGCTACAGCATGTGTTGATGCTGCAAATAATTTTAATAAATCAGTTGGTATGTTCCTCCTCAACACAGAAAAGGTATTTGTAAGGGTTTCTTGAACCTATTTGTGGGCTTTTATGGCTGAAATGGGATTTGGTTTCATATATGTGAATTGGGTTCAGAGCCTCTATCAAGATCAAAAAGCCAAGATACTTATCAGCGGAGGGGCATCGGAATCGTTTACGATCATACGGGGTGTAGGAAAGTAGTATCTGCTTCTTATGGTTACCCCCACTTTTTGCTGATGTCACACTGTGTTTGGCCTAGTCTGACTTCAATCCTGCTGTCCATGACCCCAGTCTATCCTGTAAATTGTTATACGTGTACTTTAGGTACACTCCAGATTGTATTCTGGGGTACCCTTATCAGTCCCTAGTATATGGTACACCATGTACCCAGGGCATAGGTACCCCAGAGGCCTCCC
Organism: Triturus cristatus; assembly: GCF_964204655.1. Classification (NCBI taxonomy): domain Eukaryota; kingdom Metazoa; phylum Chordata; class Amphibia; order Caudata; family Salamandridae; genus Triturus; species Triturus cristatus. The sequence goes on from NC_140584.1 coordinate 22,925,245, forward strand.
ATGGGCTGAAGCATGTATTATGCCACCCCTGAAACGCCATCCAAATTGACACGACCAGGCTGCTACAGCAGACTGTGTAAGCTGGTGCTTGCACCACTTACTTAAGATATAGGTTCACTATATCGATCTAAATCACTACACGTAAATACCTATCAGTCACCCCTATGGCAGGCCTTAACAATCCTTAAGGCAGGGTGCTGGGATTTACGTGAGAGGGTGCCCCTGCATGAGCAGAGCCCCTCTGCAGCCTATGGAGACCATTCCCCGAGGTTGTCTGTGATGCAGCCCGACATATATGTTTAAGTGCATAATAACCTCGCGGTGAATGTTAACTTCAGAACGGCTGCTTAGAAACATGTCAGGTTTGGTGTCAACCACCTTGGAATCATACCTCCATGCCAGTAACTGGCATGGGAGGTATGATTCCACCCTTCTGAAGGAACATATGTGGGTCACTGGTATACCCGGTACCAGCTTTCTCGACCTGGGCAGCACAAAATGGATGCTGCCAGCCACACACACGATTCTGCTCTCCTGCTGCTGAGCCAAGCTTGCGCAGAGGAAGGCATGACAATAGGCATCCTGCGATAGGGAGGTGTAACCACCTCCCAGATGTGATTTAGTATATCGGGGCTGAGTGGGTGCACTCTTAGAGTGCCAGAAAGTCTACACTGGGGGCACATTTGGTGTCCCTGTGCATAGTCCAGTTACAGGAGCCATTTGCTTCTGCTCTGGCACGAAACTGGACAAAGGACATGGATGCAGCCACCCCACTGTCCTGCCCCTCCCCTAGGAGGGTTCACAGACTCTTTCTAACCCCTTTCCATGGGTATAAAGAGGGTTACCTGGCTACAGGACTTTGGATTTTACCTGGAAAAGATTCTGCTAGGAAGAAACCAAGTACTTTGACTGCCTGCATGACGCTAGATGACTGAAGAATCTCCCTTGGAGTAAACGAGTTACTCCCCTGCAAAAGCAGGCACCTAAACACATCTGACTGGTTTACTTCTCTCAAGCTCCTGAGAACTCCGAAGATTTCAGCAACACAGGAGGTGGGTTCCCGAAGGTCCCTGAGGTCAATCTGCCCTCTCAGCGATTCTGAGACAAGTATCCCTCGTGGGGACGGTGCAACCCGAACCCCTGTGCACCGTGTACATTTGCAGTTGCATATGCTTAGTGATAATTCCCGAGCCTGTGCATTGGACTCTGTGTAGTCCTGACCCCAAGCAGTATTTGCACTGAAGATTTCCAGCCTCCACTCTACAAGTGTCCTGTGGGATGGTGCTTTGCAGACTTTCTTGAGGTCTCCTCGCAATCCCTGGTCCGTTGGCCTGTGGGCCCTGGCAAGGGTCACCCTGCTAATTCTTGGGCTTACGTGGTTGATCCAGATGTGCCCTGACTCTCCATTGCTTGGAGAGTCCCCTAGACCTTGCTGGTCCACACCGTAACCTGTTTCTTCTGACCGCATGGGTTTCAGTTGCCGAGGCTTGTTGGTGCTCCAGCCGGACATCGACCCATCAGCTCTCGAGATCCTTTGTGGGACAGCTCACCTCCAGACTTTGGTCATCCTCAACGTCTCCTGGTCCCCATGGCTGCAGAGTCAAGCAACCCTTCTTCATCCCTGAAGCACCCGATATTGGTGGGCATTCGACTACCGAGCTACAAGAAGAGTGTGACTAGAGTCCCATGGTGGCAGCAACAGTGTCCCTAGAACTAGAGAGTATTCTCATGATCATAGGAACCTGAATACGATAGTCCCTCCCTATCAAAGTGGGGATGACCTCCACAAATGGGTAACTGCACTAGAGAGGGCCTGTAAAGTACATAGGGTCCCTCAAGAGCAGTGGGCAGCTATCTAGAGGCTCTCCTTTGCTGACAAAGGTAGAGATAAACTCCTCACTGTTAGAGAAGAGGATGCTGACAATTATTCAGTCTTGAAGAGCGCTCTCAATGATGGGTTTGGCTTAACCGCTGAACAGTACAGGATTAAGTTCACAGACACCCAGAAGGCACAGACTCAGGACTGGGTTGACTTTGTAGATTGTGCTACTAAGGCTCTGGAAGGCTGGTTACTTGGCAGTAAGGTGTGTGATTTTAAAGGATTGTACAATTTAATTATGAGGGAGCAGATCCTTAATAATAGCCAAAATCAGTGTTGCATCTGTACTTGGTTGATTCTGATCTGACCTCTCCCCAAGAATTGGGAAAGAAGGCAGACAAATGGGTCAGAACCAGGGCAAAGCAGAAAACTCAGAATCTAGGTGGTGACCAAAAGAAACAAGATGCTAAAACCTCAGATAAGGGTGGGGAAAAGGGTAAAGACCAGAAGTCTTCACAAGGGCCCCATTAAATTAACCTGCATCTGGGGGGGGGGGGGGGTCACAGTCTACTAAAGGAAATGGCAAAAATAAACCTTGGTGTCATATCTGTAGAGAGAAGACACATTGGACAAAAGTTGCCAGTTGTCCAAGGGCCAAGAAATCTACTCCAGCCACCACTGACCCTAAGGCAAGTGTTCCCCGTAACTCAGTTCCAAGTGGTGGTGTACAGAACAATGGTATAGTAGGGTTAACCTTGGGTTCTGAGATGGATTCTGGCTTAGTCAGAATTACAACTCAGGCTGTTTTAGTCTGTGATGGAGGTATTGATATTGCCTCCTTATTTGTCAGTCCCAATAATGTGGGCAAGTACAGACAACAGCCTTTGATCAATGGTAAGGAGGCCATGGCATACAGGGAAACAGGTGCAAGTGTCACAATGGTGACAAAAGATCTTGTGGACCCTGAACAGATCATACTTGGTGAGATGTACCAAGTGACCAATGCAAGCAATGTCAGGACAGACCATTCCTTGGCAGTTGTGAATTTCACCTGGGGAGGGGTAACTGGCCCTAAGAAAGTTGTGGTTAGCACAGACCTCCCTGTTGAATGTTTATTGGGCAATGATTTGGAAACTTCAGCTTGGGTTGAAGTGGAACTCAGGACATATGCAGAAATGCTGGGCATCCCTGCAGATGTGTTTGCCATGACTAGGTCACAGGCAAAAATGTCTTCCACTGAACAGGCCCTGGATCCTGAAAAGATGGACCAGGTGCCTTCAAGAGAAGGAGCAGAAGGGGTAAGGCAGGGTCTTCCCCCCTGCCTCAGAGTGAGGATCAGTCTCTTGAGGGAGATTATCTTAGTCCCTGTGAAGGAACTGTCTCAGAGGAACTTGAACCTGATGAGGTTGAGTTCTTGGGGACAGGGGGCCCTTCCAGGGCAGATCTGAGCCAGGAGCAGCTGAGCTGCCTCTCTCTTGAACCACTCAGACAGCAAGCTGCTGCTGAGACTGCTGAGAGAGCCAGTGGATCCCACAGGATCTACTGGGAGGATGGACTTCTGTATTTCAAGGGTAGGGACCCCAAGCCTGGTGCTACCAGGGGGTTGGTTATACCTCTGAAGTTTAGAGGCTTCCTATTAACAATGGCACATGACATCCCATTAACTGGACACTTAGGACAAAGTAAGACCTGGGACAGGCTTGTCCCTCATTTTCACTGGCCTCACATGTCAGAAGACACAAAGGAGTTTTGTCGCTCCTGTATCACTTGCCAAGCTAGTGGTGTAAGGCAGGTGGTACTACAAAGGCCCCCCTGATACCACTACCTGTGGAGGGGGTTCCCTTTGAGAGGGTTGGAATTGACATTGTTGGTCCCATGGATCCTCCAACTGCATCTGGGCACTGATTTATACTAGTGGTGGTGGTGGACCATGCCACTAGGTATCCAGAGGCAATTCCCCTTAGGACTACCACAGTTCCTGCTGTGGCTAGAGCTCTCCTGGGAGTATTTTCCAGAGTGGGTTTCCCTAAGGAAATAGTATCAGACAGAGATGCAAACTTTATGTCTGGTTACCTGACTGCTATGTGGAAGGAGTGTGGAGTGAATTACAAAATACCACACCCTATCACCCACAATGCAATGGTTTAGTTGAGAGATTCAACAAAGCCCTAAAGGGCATGATAAAAGGTCTCCCTGAAAAGCTTAGGCGCAGATGGGACATCCTTTTGCCTTGCCTTCTCTTTGCCTACAGAGAGGTTCCACAGACGGGCGTTGGTTACAGCCCTTTTGAACTTCTGTTTGGACATCCAGTTAGGGGTCCCTTATGTTTGGTTAAGGAGGGATGGGAGTTACCTCTCAAACCACCTAAACAGGACATAGTGGACTATGTACTTGGTCTCCTCTCCCTGATGGCTGAGTACATGAAGAAGGCATCCAAAAAACTTGAGGCTAGTCAGGAATTGCAAAAGGCCTGGCATGACCAAAAGGCTGTTTTGACTGTATACCAGCCAGGACAGAAGGTATGGGTGTTGGAGCCTGTGGCCCCAGCCGCTCTCCAAGACAAGTGAGTGGGCCCCTACCATTCTTGAGCAAAAGGGAGAGGTTACCTACCTAATGGACCTTGGAACTTCCAGGAGCCCCCAAAGGGTGATCCATGTGAACAGACAAGCCATATGTGGACAGGGCAGACATGGGCTTGCTCATGGCTACTGATGAGGGACAGGAGGAAGAGAGTGATCCACGCCCTGATTTCCTCTCACAGAACCCTGATGATGGTTCAGTTGGTGGAGTAGCCTTGGCAGGCAGCTTCACTGAACAGCAACAGACTGATTGTAGGAAAGTCCTCAATCAGTACAGACATATGTTTTCACTGACTCCAAATCAGACTACCTGGTGTACACATGAGTAGGACACAGGTGACAGTCTGCCTGTTAAAAATAAGATTTACAGGCAACCTGATTGTTTGAAATGGGATTTCTGGTTGGCTAAGGCTCGCGCCTTATTCAGGCATAAACCACCACTCTAGTCAGGGCAAGGGAGTTACACGCTGAAGATAACCCCTGCTCACCCCTTTGGTAGCTTGGCACAAGCAGTCAGGCTTATACCAGAGGCAATGTGTAAAGCGTTTGTGCAACACACACACAGCAGCAACACACTAGGGGCACCACAAAAGGAACTCCACACAAGGTTATATATAAAAATAGCCTTTGTATTATCATAAACACATTAGAATAGTAATCACACAATATACACTGTGCCAACTGGCACTAAGCAATGTTTAAAAGGGATTATATACACATGACAGGGCCAATTGGGCCACTGTCAGAACCATCACAAGCACAAATAATAAATGTAGAACACAACCAGTAATGACTGGTGAAATACTGTACTCAGCATTATATCCTGCAACATAAATCATATTATACAATCAGTATCACATCAGGGGTAAAATACATTATGCGCCTACCTCATATGGCTAAACATATTAGACCATAACCTCCTAAGCATAGATCACATTAGAGGCATAAATCACAGTAGAGAATAACCTCCTAAACATAAGCACAGTATGCATATCACCTCATAATCATAAATCACATGTGAGGCATAAATCAGGGTGCATAAATCACATTTCCTGGGCACCACATAAATCCCATTAGGGCCTGGCGCCCCATCAACTTAACACTCTCCCCCGGGCCAACTGGCCTTCTCAGAGGGCTCAAATGCCCTATGTCCATAATGTCAGGGCGTGCTGCCAATGCAGCAGAATCCACAAGTGCGCAATTGCGCTAGCCTAAACGTTGCAGCTGCCAATAATTGCTGTGCAGCTGTGAAACAAAATGGGCACTTACTGTGCCCTCTGGGTGGGTCCCCACTGGGACTCTGTAAGCAAATGTGCAAAACGTTGCAGCTGCCTGCGCTGGTGCGGCGCAGCTGTGAATAAGCAAAGAGGCACTGGCACAACTGTGCCTCTCCTGTCCCACTCAGGGACTTTACAACAAAAATGCGGCCACACGTCGCAGCGGTTGCACAGCTGTGCATAAAATAAAGGGGCCCCCGAGGGCACGATCGTGCCCTCGGGGCCCCCACTGGGGCTCTCTAACTCAAAACTGCCCCCATCATGGCAGCTGCCCTCTAGCAGGCGGGGCCGCTGTAAAAATAGCCACACAGAAGAGGCACGGGCACTGTGCCTCGATCTCGCTCCCCCAGCCAGCCCCACTCACCGGGCTCTCTGCTGGGGACTCCTCTGGTCTCCCTCCACGGCAGGGGAAACTCCGCTCTTCACCCAGTCCCTCTCCTGGGACACAAGTCTTCACGTGGAGCCCACGAGGCTCCGGACAGCCCTAGGCGGCGGGTGGGACTTCCTCCTTCCGGCCGCAGCTCCGCCCAGAGTCAGGCAGCTCGCCTGACTTCCTGGTCACGCTGCTGCGGCTGGCGGCACCTATTCGTTGTGGCGGCAATACGGGGTAGGCTCCCGTTTCAAATAAAGGACAAATGCAAGGTGGGCACCCGCGGCTAAAATAAACATAAAGCGGGGTGGGCTCTCGCTCCCAAGGCACCATGATGCGGAGTGGGCACCCACTATTTTAAATATATATATAAAGTGGGGTGGCACCCGCTCGGTGTGCAAAGAATGCGGGGTGGGCACCCGCTCCAGGCAGCATCACAGGGAATTCCCTACGATGGGGTTGTCCCCTGAAAAGACAGGCAGCTCAGCGCTGCGAAGCCCACACGCCCCTCTTCTTTCAGGGCCATTAAAGTGTAGCGCTCAGGAGGCGCTAGAGGCAAAAGTCCAAGGCAAAGTTTTAGGTCCATGGGGCATAGCTGGGCCCAGGGAGGCCAGCACACAGGGCCCTTCAGCAGAGAGGCAAGCCCTTGTGGCGGTTCCTCCTGGGCCCCCAGCAGCAGCAAGCCCTCAACAAGTCCAGAAATAGCACAAAATTCATGGGGTAACAGCCCCTATATTTATACTACTATTCTCCTTTATCTGCAGACCAGGGCTTGGGGGAACCAGCAAAAACTGGTTCAGGGGAGAATTGAAGCACTCTGTTTACCAGGCTCCTCTTCCCCTTTGTCAGGTGGGGGCTCAGTGATCAGACACACCACAGGGGCAGAGCCAGCATTGTACAGGCTAGGCACAGACCTATTCAGGGTCAGGGGATTACTCCTCCCACTAATCCCAATGCAGATGTCCCATTCAGCCTAGTGCTGACTCACCCTGCCCCTCCTGGAGCCACACACACCTCCCAGACCCTGTCACTCAAAAGTCATACATGCAATTCACATCAGGCATGCAGACACATAGCACACAGAAATTCCAACTTCTAAAAGTGACATTTCTAAATTAGTTATAATAAATACGCGCACACCATTGCGCAGCATTTATTATGCCAATTCCAAATACAATAAACTTGACCACGCTGCTCCTTTCATATCAGGAATTACCACTGAAACACTGATCAGGGAATCCCCAATGCATTACTCTGGGAGGGCACCCCCACAGTAGTGAGAAACTAAAATGGCTGTTGGCCACTACAAGGACATGTCACACACTTAAGGTACATGTCCTATCTTTTACGTACAATGCACCCTGCCCATAGGGCTAGCTAGGGCCTACCTTAGGGGTGACTGACATGCAGTAAAAGGGGGGTGACAGACATGGCACACACTTTAGGTGCCACGTCACAGCAGCAGGAACACTGTGTGCATAGGCCCTGCATTGGCAGAGGCCTGAGATAGGTTTGCAAGGTTACTTTGGTGGGTGGCGCAATCAGCGCTGCGAGCCCACCAGTAGCATTTAATCTACCAGCCTTGGGTATATGAGATACCACTTTACAAGGGACTGATAGGTAAATTAAATAGGCCAAAAACGTGTACACCAATCTTACCATATGTAACACAGAGAGCGCATGCACTTTACACTGGACAGCAGTGGTAAAGTGCCCAGAGGCCTAAAACCACCAACACCATGTCAGAGAAAAGGCTAGGAGAAAGGTAAAAAGTTTAGGGATGACCCTGCAAAAAGGGCCAAGTCCAACACTGATCATGTCAGGGACTGTATCAGGACTGAAGTCCAGAAAATGTTGGAACTGGGAGTGATTGAGTCCTCAGATAGCCCTTGGACTAGTCCAGTAGTCTTAGTACCAAAACCTCACACCCAGGGTGGTAACAGAGAGAGATGAGGGTCTGTGTTGACTACAGGGGACTCAATGCACTCACTAGGTCTGATGCTCATTCAATTCCAAGGGCAGATGAACTCATTGACACTTTGGCCTTAGCCAAGATCCTAAGTACATTTGACCTGACAGCTGGTTACTGGCAAATTCGATTAGCTGAGGATGCAAAATTAAAAACAGCATTTTCAACCCCTAGTAGGCACTACCAATTTGTGGTGAAGCCTTTTGGTTTGAAGAATGCACCTGCCACATAAAGGCTGGTGAATAAAGTCCTCACAGGTCTGGAAGCCTATAGTGCAGTTTATCTAGATGATATTGCTGTCTTTAGCTCCACCTGGGAGGATCACCTGGTCCACCTGATAAATGTTTTGGAGGCCCTGCAGAAAGCAGGCCTCACTATCAAGGCCACCAGGTGCCAGATAGGGCAGAGTAAGGTTGTATACATAGGCCACCTTGTAGGTGGAGGACAGGTTCAACCATTGCAGAGCAAAATCCAAACCATCATGGATTGGATTGCTCCAACCACCCAGACTCAGGTCAGAGCTTTCCTTCGGCCTGACTGGGTACTACAGGAGGTTTGTTAAAGGTTATGGATCCATTGTGACCCCTTTGAATGATATAACTTCCAAAAGATTGCCTAAGAAAGTTCAGTGGACAGTTAGCTGTCAAAAGGCATTTGATGACCTGAAGCAGGCCATGTGCACTGCTCCCATTCTGCAAAGTCCTGACTATTCCAGACAATTCCTTGTTCAAACTGATACATCTGAGTTGGGGGTAGGGGCTGTGTTATCACAACTGAATGGAGAGGGTCAGGATCAGCCAGTTGCTTTTATTAGCAGAAGGCGGAACGTTGGTCAGCTTTTGAGAGGGAAGCCTTTGCTGTGGTTTGGGCTCTGAAGAAGTTGAGGCCATACTTGTTGGGCACTCACTGTTCAGACAGACCATAAGCCCCTCTTATGGTCAAAACAGATGAAGGGTGAAAGCCCTTTTGAGGTGGTCCATTTCCCTACAGGGGATGGACTACACAGTGGAAAGTAGACCTAGGAGTAACCATGCCAATGCAGATGGACTCTCCAGATATTTCCTCTTAGAACATGAAGACTCAACTGGTCATGGTTAGTTTAATGCCCTTACGTTTGGGGGGGGGGGGTGTTGTGTAGGAAAGTAGTATCTGCTTCTTATGGTTACTCCACTTTTTGCTGATGTCAGACTGTTTTTGGCCTAGTCTAACTAGGATCCTGCTGGCCAGGACCCCAGTCAATCTGTTTTCTCCTGTAATTTGTTATACATGTACCTTAGGTACACTCCAGATTGTATTCTGGGGTACCCTTATCAGCCCCTAGTATATGGTACACCATGTACCCAGGGCATAGGTACCCCAGAGGCCTCCATGGGCTGAAGCATGTATTATGCCACCCCAGAGAGGCCATCCAAATTGACACGACCAGCCTGCTACAGGTTCACTATATCTATCTAAATCACTTCACTTAAATACCTATCAGTCACCCCTATGGCAGGCCTTGACAATCCTGAAGGCAGGGTGCTTGGTTTTACGTGAAAGGGTGCCCCTGCATGAGCAGAGCCCCTCTGCAGCCTTCGAGGACCATTCTCCGGGGTTGTCTGTGATGCAGCCCGACATATATGTTTAAGTGCATTATAACCTGTGGCAAATGCTAACTTTAAAACGGCTACTTAGAAACATGTTGTGTTTGGTGTCAAACACCTTGGAATCATACCTCCACTCCAGTAACTGGCATGGGAGGTATGATTCCACCCTTCTGAAGGGACATATGTGGGTCACTGGTATACCCGGTACCAGCTTTCTCGACCTGGACAGCACAAAATGGATGCTGCCAGCCACAGACACAATTCTGCTCTCCTGCTGCTGAGCCAAGCCCACGCAGAGGAAGGCATGACAATAGGCATCCTGTCACAGGGAGGTGTAACCACCTCCCAGACAGGATTTAGTGTATTAGGGCTGGGTGGGTGCACTCTTAGAGTGCCAGAAAGTCTGCACTGGCGGCACATTTGGTGTCCCTGTGCATTTTCCAGCTCAAACCAGTTCCAGGAGCCATTTGCTCCTGCTCTGGCATGAAACTGGACAAAGGACATGGATGTAGCCACCCCTCTGTCCTGACCCTCCCCTAGGAGGGTCCACAGAATCTTTCCAACCCCTTCCCATGGGTTTAAAGTGGGTTACCTAGCTACAGGACTTTAGATTTTACCTGGATAAGATTCTGCTAAGAAGAAACCAACTACTTCGACTGCATGCACGACGCTGGACGACTGAAGAATCTCCCTTGGAGTAAAGGAGTTACTCCCCTGCAAAAGCAGGCACCTAAACGCATCTGACCAGTTTGCTTCTTCCAAACTCCTGAGGACTCCATAGATTTCAGCAACACAGGAGGTGGGTTCCCAAAGGTCCCTGAGGTTAGGTTGATCTGCCCTCTCAGCGATTCTGAGACCAGTATCCCTGGTGGGGACCGTGCAACCCGAACCCATGTGTACCGCATATGGGGCGTCCCAGCGCAGCCAAAGACTTGAGACTGTATGAGTTGGAGGGGAGTTACGCCAGGAAGAGCCAGGTCTTTATGGCTTTTCGAAACGCAAGATGATTCTGGATCCCTCTGATGGAAGCTGGGAGTGAGTTCCATAGTCTGGCCGCAAAATTTCTGAAAGAGCGGCCTCCCGCTCTGGCTCTTATGACTCTGGGAATACAAGCCAGTCCTTGATCAGCTGAGCGTCAAGTACGCAGAGGAACATAGAAGGCTAGCAGATCCGCCAGCCCCAATGGTGCTTGTTGAGTCAGAATTCTGTGAGCCACATATAGCGTTTTAAACTGGATTCTCTTTTCAACTGGCAGCCAGTGTAGTTTAGGTAGAAATTTAGACACTGAGCAAGATTTCGGGAGTGCCAGGAGAATACTGGCTGCTGCGTTCTGTATTCTGTACAGCAGAATTTCTGACTTTCTGGCATTCAGCTGAAGGTAATTTGAAGCCATCCAGTCCGCGATCACCACCAATCCTCCTTAAATTTCTCGAGATTATGGTTACATTTCTTAGAGAAGGCAATACCAATTTGGTGTCGTCAGCGTACGACACCAATGACAACCCTCTACTTTTAGCCACCACTGCTAGGGGATGGACATATATGTTAAAGGGTAAGGGGCTCAATATTGAGCCTTGTGGCACCCCCTGTTGCAGGGCGAACTCCCGAGAATGGAAAGGTGGCACCAAGACCTGGAAAGATCTACCCTCCAGAAAGGAGCGAAGCCAGGCTAGGGCCGACCCCCTAATTCCTATCTCCTGGAGACGATTTAAAAGTATCACGTGGGAGACAGTGTCGAAGGTGGCACTTAAATCCAAAAGAACCAAGGCTGCAGAATTTCGGACATCAAGGCTACCACGGATTTCTTCTGTCGCTGCCAACAAAGCTGATTCGGTACTGTGGCGAGATCTGAAACCGGGAGGGATTTAAGATTTCATTTCTCTCGATAAACTCAGTAAGAATGGTATTAACATGAGATTCTATCGTCTTTTCTTTTTTTTTTTTATTTTTTTTATTCCTCATTTACTGCCATGGTTCCAGACTACTGAAAGCATGCTGCTTGGGTAACAGGAGCTACGGGCGCACCGTTGTGCTGGCACAGCGATTGCTGGGAGGGCAAAAGATAAGAGATCAAATATAAGAGCCCTACAGCCACCACGGCCGCCCTAACAGCTCAACCCTTGCTAGCCAGCTGACAGAAGTTAACCATCTTTGTGGTTATTCGTGCTGGAAAAGATATATGCGACCTGGGCAAGAGAAAGAGGGAGACCATCAATGAGACAGCAAGGTGGTACTATGGCAGAATAATCATCGGAGCTGGGGAAAAAAAAAAAAAAAAAAAAAAACCCCAGCAAGTTCAAACAGTCCCGTCCAGCATCTTCCAATAGTTTCTCCTGTCACGATTACCGGCCCTAGCTATATCTAGTTTAGAGAACTGAAGCAGAGATCTACGCCACTCAAAAAGAGATGGTGGCGTAGGTTCTTTCCAACGTTTACAAATTTCTCTTCGAGCCGCTAATATTGCGTAGAATAGTAGGATACCTGCCATAGATCGTAAATTGTCTGCTGTTCCAAAAATTACAAGTTTCAGATCTATTAATATTGGACGACCCAGGCTGGCCGAGAGTTTATTGCTAATTGCATCCCAAAATGGAGTTAAATGAGGACACTCAAAGAACATATGTGTATCTGCCGCCTCCATAAGTCCACATCTCGGGCAAACCACCGGGCCTCCTGCAGCAAATTTCGAGAGTCTTTGTGGGGAATAATAAGCTCTATGTAAAGTGAACAGGTGGTTCCTGCGTAGCCAAGCTGGTTTGACTAATTCCCACAGCAGTTTACAGGACATCAACCAGAGATCTGCAACATTGGAGGCTGGCAATGAAGAGCTCCAGAGCTGTTCTGGGAGATCAAAATCGCCGTCCATTTCGTCCAATATTAAAGAATACCATAGCGAGACCTCTTTTTTTACAGGAGTCTGATCAACCAAAATAGTTTCCAAGTGGTTTCCTCCCCCTAGAACAAACTTATCAAGCCGTGTGGGTCGTGATTCTATCGTCTTTGCCAAAAAAGGCAACTGAGATATAGAACGGTAGTTACCCAGCTCAGATGGATCCAGAGACGATTTCTTCAGAAGAGGTATAACTTTAGCGTGCTTCCACGCAGATGGTACGGACGTTTTGGTTAGAAGTATATTGACCAAATCCCTCCTCACAGGCGAAATGAGAGCATGAAACTGGCGAAAATGAGCCGGTATCAAAGGGTCAGCCGGAGAGCCTGATTTAATTTTCAGACAGAGGGACTCAAAATCAGTGGAGGACAATAAGGGAAAGGACGAGAGTACACTAACCACAGTGGGTCCAATGTTCCCATGCCTTTCCCCAAGATCAGAGATGCCAATGGCAGGAGGGAGGCTCTTGTATATCTTCTCCACCTTATTCAGAAAATAACTGACCAGGTCGTCACACTGAAGATTTGAGGTGATCGGTGAGTCCACCTTCAACCCAGAACTCTTCACGACCTTAAGCAGGGTGAAGATTGTTTTGGAGGGGTTATTACTCGACGAGATTTTTCCAGCTATAAACTCTGCTCGGGCTCTCCGGGCCAGTTTATGATAGAGCTTAATAGATGCTTGGTATTTGTATTTTGCTTCAGCATCATAAGAGCGCCTCCAGGTGTGCTCAAGTTGTTTGCAATGTTTTTTAGCTTTAATCGGCGAGTCACTAAACCAGGGATTAGACTGCCTCCTTTTTTTTACACTCAGTTTAGCAGGGACACAACTATCCAGAACTAGCGTCAGCCAGTCCAGGAATCGCGTATTAGCATCCTCAATGTCAGGTGGAAGCTGAGGCTTGTGGCTTAACAATAAATCTAAGAAATGATTAATGTCTAACTTGTGCCAGGGACGTATTAAGACTGGTACGGGGCAGTTCAAAACCGGCTTTCCTTGCCACCGCAGAGAAAAGGAGATGAGAAAATGATCTGTCCAGACCACGGGGATCGGCGACAAAACCTTTAAAGAACCCATGTTAGAAAATATAGGGTCCAACAGGTGACCTGCAACATGTGTGCTCTTAGGGACGCATTGAGCCAGCTGACAGACATCTAAGTCTGCCAGAAAACTGGCGATCTCCGATTTACCGACATTTTCAAGATGTAAATTGAGGTCACCTAGGATAGTAAAATTCCCCGCTTTACTCACGAAAAAAGTAACTTTATTTAACAATTCTTCCCTGAACACTTTAGATGGCCCTGGAGGTCAATAAATAAGAAGACCAGAGACAGTGAGATTGTGGTTTAGCGTTATTTTGAAAAAGGCGCTTTCGCAGTCAGGGATGTCCTCCTTAATAAAACTGCAGTGGTACGAATCCTTAAAAATTACTGCAATGCCACCCCCTCTATTTCCTAATCTATTATCTTGATTCATGATAAAGCCTTGCGGGAGAGCCAGCCAGGACTCCGCAACAGAGTCCTGCGTGAGCCACGTCTCCGTTAAAAATAATACATCTGGAGACTCATCAATTAATAAATCAAAGACCTCAGTGTGGTGCTTTGCAAGCGACCGGCAATTCAGGCTTAGGAACTTAAACTCAGCGAGGCCAGGAGGAAGTGGGTCTTGCTCCTCTATTTGGAGTTGATAAGAGCATTGCTGGCACTTAAAGGAACCAGCCGGTGGAACCCAAGCCAAAGTGGGGCATTTAATGTTCAACGAGAAAAGCTCAGTGCGAGAATACCTGAATGGGGCAACTGTAGCTTGGGCAGGGGTCTGGCGTCTGGCGGCGGCCCGTTGCAGACCTGCATAACCGGGCTTGCCTTAGGCACCTCTTTGGCGTGCCAGCGGCGCACCCGCTGCGCATGTCCGCTGCGCAGTCGCATTAGCACCTCCATATGTAGTGTCAGGGGTGTGAGAACTATCCCGCTGACCTACACTACCCCCAAGATGGCGGTCCCGCTCTGTCGATCACGGAGCGTACCGCGGACTTTGCCCCCACACAGCAGCCTTCAGACAACACGATGTGGCAACAAAAGTAAGTCCAGTTAACAAGATAAAAACAGTTTTAACAGTTTAAGCAATTTCCTGTGAAGATAAAAGACTTTTAAAACAGCCGACAAGGTATGCAAACGATTATGCTTTTAAAACAGAACAATGAGGTGTGCAAACGCTATGCTTTCTCTCCTGGCTCACGCCTCAGGAGTCTAAGGTAGAGCACGGTCACGTTAGCGCCTCCATATGTAGTGTCAGGCGTGTGAGAACTATCCTGCTGACCTACACTACCCACAATATGGCGGTCCCGCTCCCACGATCACGGAGCGTACCACGGACTTTGCCCCCCACACAGCAGCCTTCAGACAACGCGATGCTTGGAGAGTCCCCTGGACCTTGCTGGTCCACACCGTAACCTGTTTCCTCTGACTGCGTGGGTTGCAGTTGCCAAGGCTTGTTGGTGATCCAGCCAAACATTGACCCCTCAGCTCTTGACATCCTTTGTGGGACAGCTCACCTCCAGACTTTGATGATCTTCGACGTCTCCTGGTCCCGGTGGCAACTGAGTCAAGCAACCCTTCTTCATCCCTGAAGCATCCGACATCGGTGGGCATTCGACTACCGAGCCCCTGGTCACCTGAAGTGACCCAGACTCTGTCCCCTCTGCTTTCAGGTTCTTCTTAACTCGAATCCAGGCTAGGATTCCACCGGACAGTCTTCGCCCTCCAGGCAGCAGGACTTCTTTGCAGCTCTCCATTAAAAAGAAACTACAAAGGTTTCCGACACCATTTGACCCCTAGGTACCTGGCTCCTCTGGGATAGGTAACACAGGTACTTCGGTACTCACTGGTGGGTTGGCCTTAAAACCTCCTAAGTTCCAAAGGGTTTGCTCGAAGTCCTCTTAGAAGTGTCCTCAACGTATAAATTTCCAACCGCGACTTTCCCATACAGTTGTACGGAGCATGCGTCTGTGTTTCCTCACTGCACCCGCCCTCCATGGGCTCCCTGTGTCACTCTTCTGGGTGGTTCCTTGGGGTCCCAGCGATTCTAAGTGCTCTAGGCACTGTGTCTAGTGAAGTTGTTGTTGTTATACCATTTTTTAGGTCTCGCCTTGCGAAAGCAGCGCATGCGCTGCCCTCGCTATTGCAAGTACCTTTTGGAATTGATTCTGCCGAGGACTTGCATGCACGAGTCTGCATGAACAAACATGGCTGCTCTTGCCATTTGTCCATAGCAAACAGCATGCGCGTGTCCGTAGTCCGTAGTCCGTAGGGACTGATGCCCGATGCCATTTTGCATTTTGGTGTCCTAGCAACGAAAATGCTGTTTCATGTACGGCGTGGAAGGTGTCCTAGCAACGAAAATGGTTGTTATTTATTTATTCTTAACCAGCACGTTTCTTAAAAATGCCGCTTACACTGAGTTAATATTTATTTTGTTGAAACCCGCCCCGTGTAACTTGGTGCTCATTTTTGTGTGTTTTTGTTGTTAAAAAGGCTGCTTTCAGTACGCAGCTTGCCGGGGTTTGATGACTTTGAAAGTATGCAGCTTGCCGGGGTTTGATGACTTTGAAAGTACGCAGCTTGCCGGGGTTTGAAGAGTTTGGAAGTACCCAGCTCCTAGCAACGAAAATGGTTGTTATTTATGTAGGAGAGTAGGATTTGCTTCACATGGGTACCCTCACTTTTTGCTGGTGTTTCACTGTTTTTCGACCTTAGTCTGGCTGTGGCCCTGCTAATCAGGACCACAGCCTAGCTGCTTCCTCTCTAAAATGGTACATTAGGTACATAACTAATTGGATCCTGGAGTGCCTTATAAGCTCCTAGTATATGGTATACTATGTACCTAGGGCATATGTACCTCAGAGGCCTACCAGGGGCTGAAGCATGTATTATGCCACCCCTGGGAAGCACTCCAAAATGGCACCACAGGTCTGCTACTGTAGCCTGGGTAGGGGTGTGCTTGCACCCCTTACAGTGGTATAGGCTACCTATATCACTCCCATTGCACACACATATATAACCTATAAGTCACTCCTATGGCAGGCCTTAACAATTCTGAAGGCAGAGTGCTTGGTTTTTATGTGAGAGGGTGTCCCTGTGTGAGCAGAGATCCTCTGCAGCATTAGGAGTACCTCCTCTGATGCTGTTTGTGGTGCAGCCTGACCATATACTCTTAAGTGCATTATAACCTTGTGGTAAATGCTATCTTTGGGATGGCTGCACGGAAACATGTCGTATTTGGTGTCAAATGCTTTGGAATACTACCCCCCCCGCCAGTTCTGGCGGCGGGGATAGCATTTCACCCTTCTACAGGGAGAGACATGTTCACACTGGTCTAACCCGGTAGGACTTTCTTGAGCCCTGTCATCACAAAATGGATGCCTCTGCCACCAACACAGGTCTGGCCTCCTGCTGCTGACCGAAACTCCGTCAGGGGAGGCCTGGACAATAGGTCTCCTGTCCCAGAAAGGTGTAACACCTCCCTAGACAGGCAGATGTGTATTGGGGCTGGGCGGTAGCACTCTCTGGTGCTTTGAAGTCCTGCACTGGGGGCACACTGGGTGTCCCTGTGCATAGTCCAGTTCAAACCGGTTGCAGGGGCTACCTGCCCCTGCTCTGGTGTGAAACTGGACAAAGGAAATGGGTGTAACCACCCGTCTTTCCAAACCCTCCCATAGGTGGGTCCCTAGATTATGGGAACTCAGTCCTTGCGACTTGAGATTGCCCTGGACGAAACTCTGCAATATATATCCTGGACCTTCGACTTTCTATTTCGACTAGAAGACAGAAAAAATCTCTCTTGGGGTCAAGGAGTGACTCCCCTGCTTGGCAGGCACCAAAGAAGCAACTGTCCGGTCTGCAATTCCGAAGCTCCCGTTGGACGCCGAAGTCTCTGCATCACCAGAGGTAGATTTCCTGACTTCCCTGAGGCTACCCTGAGTCCACAGCAAACCTGAGGCCCGTGGCCATCGTGGGTGGTGAGGAACCGTGACCCCTGGACACCACGTACTATTGCTGGTACATCAACCTCTTGTGTATTCCTGAAGTTCTGCTATGGGCTCCTAGTAGCCCCAGCCTTGAGCACTGACTGCACCGAATATCTCTGGCCTCCACTTCATGAGAGACCCGTGGGCCAGGTTCCAGTGCGACCGCTCAAGGCTCCTTCGCGATTGTTAGCCCAGCCCATTAGTTAGTGGGTCCCCACGAAGGCACTCCTCTTCTGCTTGGGCTTTCCTGGTTGCTCCAGATGTGCCTCGACTTACCCTCGCTGGGTGAGTCCCTCAGACTTTGCTGGTCTGCACCGACGTCCTTCTTCTCTTTCCACGAGACTTGCCGTTGCCAAGGCTTGTTGGGTCCAATCTGGTCGCCGATACCGCAGCACTCGACACACTTCATGGGACAGCTTGAATCTGGCTCGTGGACTTAGTCGGCGCCTCCTGGACCTCGTGGCTGAAGAGTCAAGACATCCGTCAACTCACCTGAAACACCCGACATCTGTGGGCATTGGTCCATCCTGCCCTCAGTCACTGGCAAGTGACCCAGACTCTGTCCCCTCTGCTTTCAGGTTCCTTCCATCCTAGATCCAGGCTTGGATCTCTTCGAACACTTCTCTTCACGGCAGCAGCAGTTCTTCGCCAGCTTCCATTGTATTCGACGACACGACACCAAAAGACAACTATGCACCCGGCTTCCCTGGGTGAGGTAACACGAGTACTCCAGTGATCCCGTGGGTGCTATACCAAAGGGGATGATGGACGGAGCGTTTGAGAAAATCAAACACTCACCCCCAGTCAACTGATCTGGGTTTAATCCATCATCATTCTTTAGCTCACTCCACCACCCCAGTTCAGACATGGCCATATGCAAATCAGTCTGACCCTGTGCCTCATGGGAACAGTCCAGCCCGAACTGCCAAGCCATGTCTTCCCTGGACCAGAAACAAGCATCCTGGGACCGGTTTCGGGTTCATAATCCTCATCAGCCAGGCTATCTTGAATCCAGTGGCAAAGTGAGCAAGGGACCCACGTCTGGGCATACCCTGCCAACTTAGGGCGAACAAAGCGATACCAAAGGGGATGATGGACGGAGCGTTTGAGAAAATCAAACACTCACCCCCAGTCAACTGATCTGGGTTTAATCCATGATCATTCTTTAGCTCACTCCACCACCCCAGTTCAGACATGGCCATATGCAAATCAGTCTGACCCTGTGCCTCATGGGAACAGTCCAGCACGAACTGCCAAGCCATGTCTTTCCTGGACAGGAAACAAGCATCATGGGACAGGTTTCGCGTTCATAACCCTCATCAGCCAGGCTATCTTGAATCCAGTGGAAAAGTGAGCAAGGGACCCACGTCTGGGCATGCCCTGCCAACTTAGGGCAAACAAAGCGATACCCGTGGGTGCTAGCCCTAGAACTTCTTAAGTCCAAAAGGGATTGGTCCTGACTCGATTCTAAGTGTCCCTAATCTTTAAATTTCCCACCGCGACATTGCCCATAGAAGCTAACGGGAACCCGCGGTTGTGTTTACACACTGCACACAGTCCTCGTGGGTCCCCTGTGTCACTACCTTGGGTGGTTCCTTGGGGTCCCTGCGATTCTACAGGCTCTAGGCCTTGTGTCTAGTTCAGTTGTGGTTCTTATACCACTTTATTGGTATAAGGTTTGGTACGCCCCTAGGGCCCAAACGTGTATTTGTGCTATTACTGTTGATTGCTAACTTGT
Source organism: Triturus cristatus (assembly GCF_964204655.1). Taxonomy (NCBI): domain Eukaryota; kingdom Metazoa; phylum Chordata; class Amphibia; order Caudata; family Salamandridae; genus Triturus; species Triturus cristatus. The sequence goes on from NC_140584.1 coordinate 22,944,496, forward strand.
AAATTAAGTACTTCGAACTCCAGTCTCATAAAGAGACTAGAGGGGTGTGTTTTATCCTAAATACATATATTTTAAATATATACCTGGTGTGGTTGTCCTTTCATTTGATCATTCAAGAGATTATAGACTGGTAAAACAAGCTGCTTTACATTCCTTCAAGACTTAGCCTGAAGGCTGCTCTCCATAGCTACCACTAGGATAGGGTTCAATAAAGGTTGTCTTTAACCAATCACCATAAGGGGTTGTTTGGACTGATACAAGGTGCCCACTAGAACTAGTGGACAGCATATCAGGCTACCTTCTCACATTGGTGTGCAGCGTGTGGGATTCCAGCTTGCTATTGTTTTACCAGATAATCTCAATTGAATTGATCAACTGAAAACCACTAAAGGTACCTAAGGTACATATAATATCACGTTTAGCTACAGTAAGATCTACTGAACTTAGAGTTGTGTGTTAAGGGATAGCACACCCTTATAAATATGAGGATCTCTCCTTTGCTCAGCTTAGGGCCTTATGTTCCATTAGGAAGCTGAAGACAGGCAAAAGCCCAACCACCCAGCATCTCATAAAGATACTTAAGCTGGATGATATCTCAGGGCCTAGTGGGCCTGATGGGGTAGGCAGTGTGGGTGGGGCAGCAGGTGAGGGTGGGCCTAGGGGTGGAAACTCCCCTTACCCTAACTCTAATGCTGACCAGACTGATGAAAATGTTCAGAATCTGGTGAACCCAGCTCTCCTGGATGAGGATGAGGAGGATGACAACAATTCTCCCTCCTTTATTCCTCCAGGCAGAGTTGAAAGTAGGGCTAGAAGGGATAGATCTCTCTCAAGGGGATCTGTCCGGTCTAACTCCTCTATAGGGACCTCTGTCTCCTTCTCACAGAGGGAGGGAAACCTCCCAGGAGAGGAGAGAAAGACTGCTGAAGTATGAGCAAGACAAGTTCAACCTCATAATGCAGCAGATGGCCTTAGATAGGGAAGCCCTAGAGCTCTACAGAGCTAATAAAAAGGAGGGACTAGAGTCCTTTGGTGGCAGCAATTTCCCTAGAGATAGGGAGAGGTCTAATGACCATAGAAACCTAAGTAAGATTGTCCCGCCCTACCAGAGTGGGGATGACATCCACAAATGGATAACTGCCTTGGAGAGGGCCTGTAAGGTACAGAAGGTCCCTCAAGGTCAGTGGGAAGCAATCTTATGTCTCTCCTTTGCAGACAAAGGTAGAGATAAGCTCCTCACTGTAAGAGAAGAGGATGCTGATGATTACCAGGTCTTGAAAAGTGCACTAATAGATGGGTTTGGCCTAACCACTGAACAATACAGGTTAGAGTTCAAAGACACCCAAAAAGTACAAAATCAAGACTGGGTTGACTTTGTTGACTGTGCTGGAAGGCTCTGGAAGGTTGGTTATTGGGCAGTAAGGTGAATGACTTCATAGGATTGTACAATCTGATAATGAGGGAGCAGATTTTTAATAACTGTCAAAATCGGCTGTTGCACCAGTACCTGGTAGACTCTGATCTGACCTCTCCCCAAGAATTGGGAAAGAAGGCAGACAAATGGGCCAGAACCAGGGTGAGGCAGAAGATACAGAACCAAGGTGGTGACCCAAAGAAGCAGGATTCTAAGAACTCTGACAAGGGTGGGGACAAGGGTAAAGACCAGACGTCTTCTCAAGGGCCCCAAAAATCTTCTTCTAATGGGGAGTCACAGTCAAGTAAGGGAAAAGGCCAAAAGAAACCTTGGTGCAAAATCTGTAAACAGAAAACTCACTGGACCAGTGACTGCACCAAGTCCAAAGAATCTACTCCAGCCACCATTGCCCCTAAGGCAAATGTTCCCCCTAGTACAGCTAAAATAGGTGGTGGCAATGTTCAGAATAAGGGTGTAGTAGGGTTGACCCTGGGTTCTGAGATGGACTCTGGCCTAGTCAGAGTTCCAACTCAGGCTGTGCTTGTCTGTGATGGGGGCATGGATATGTCCCGCTGTGTGAGTCCCAGTAATCTGGGCAAATACAGACAACAGCCTTTGATAAATGGAGTAGAAGCTTGGGCATTCAGGGACACAGGAGCAAGTGTCACAATGGTGACAAAAGATCTTGTGGATCCTGGGCAGATTATTTTATTTATTTTGAAGGTTTTATATATCACGAACATGACCCTTGTGGGTATCAGAGCGCTTTACAAGCGAAGTAGTTAACAAAGGAGACAATATACAATGGTAACATAGTGTTTCGGAATAAAGTCTTAAGTTCCAACTGGTTATTCTAAGAGTCCGCATCAATATTTAAATAAATTTCGACATGAGAAGAGACTTGACTTCTTTTTTTAAATAGACAGTTGAGGGGTTGAGTCTGATTTCTGGTGGTAGTGCATTCCAGATCCTTGGAGCAATACCAGAGAAGGCGCGGTTATATGTTTTCTTCTTGGCAAACCATTGAGGCTTCAGAAAAAGGTTACTGGCGCTCCTGGATGATCTATTTCCGCACGAAAGTTCCAGTTTCTGGGCTAGATAGCTCGGTGTGTTGTGATGGATGGCTTTATGCGTCATGCAGGCGATTTTTAATTGAATTTTTGCTTCGAAGGGTAGCCCATTGAGCGCTTTGAAGTCAGGAGAGATGTGGCTGTTTCTTTTAGAGCCTGTGATAAGCCTGGCCGCTGAGTTGAGAGATGCTCTTAGGGGGGCTTGGTGAAATGTACCAAGTGACCAATGCTAGCAATGTCAGAACCGACCATTCTCTGGCAGTTGTTAACTTCTCCTGGGGAGGGGTAACTGGCCTTAAGAAAGTTGTGGTAAGTGTAGACCTACCAGTACAGTGCTTGCTTGGCAATGATCTAGAGAATTCAGCTTGGGCTCTAGTGGAGCTCAGGACACATGCAGAAATGTTAGGGATCCCTGCTCATGTCTTTGCTGTGGCTAGGTCACAGGCCAAAATGTCTAAAGCTGGACAGGCCCTGGATTCTGGAAAAGTGGACCAGGTGCCTCACAAGAGGAGGAGCAGTAGGGTTAAGGCAGAGCCTTCCCACCTGACTCAGAATGCTGATCAGTCTCCTCAGGGAGATGATCTTGAGCCTGAAGAAGGAACTGTCCCAGAGGATCTTGAACCTGACCAGGTTGAGTTCTTGGGGACAGGGGGCCCTTCCAGGTCTGATCTGAGCCAGGAGCAGAAAACCTGCCCCTCTCTTGAACCCCTCAGAAAGCAAGCTGCTGATGAGGCTGCTGGGAATGCTAGTGGCACACATAAAGTTTATTGGGATGATGGACTCCTTTACTCAGAGAGTAGAGACCCCAAGCCTGGTGCATCCAGGAGGTTGGTTATACCTCTGAAGTATAGGGGCTTCCTATTGACACAAGCCCATGATATTCCCCTAGCAGGACACCTGGGCCAGAAAAAGACTTGGCACAGAATAGTCCCTCACTTTCACTGGCCCCACATGTCTGAAGACACTAAGGAGTTTTGTCGCTCCTGTGTAACCTGCCAAGCCTGTGGCAAAGCAGGTGGCACTACAAAGGCCCCTCTGATACCACTACCTGTGGTGGGGGTGCCCTTTGAAAGGGTAGGCACAGATTTATACTGGTGGTGGTGGATCATGCCACCAGATACCCAGAGGCAATTCCCCTAAGGACCACTACAGCACCTGTGGTGGCAAGAGCTCTCTTGAGTGTGTTCTCAAGAGTAGGCTTTCCTAAGGAGGTAGTATCTGACAGGGGTGCAAACTTCATGTCTAGTTACTTGACTGCTATGTGGAAGGAGTGTGGAGTGAATTACAAGTTCACCACACCCTATCACCCACAATGCAATGGTTTAGTTGAAAGGTTCAACAAAACCTAAAAGGGCATGATTGAAGGACATGAGGATATGAGAAGCTTAGGTGAAAATGGGACCTACTCTTGCCCTGCCTTTTATTTGCATACAGGGAGGTGCCTCAAAAGGGGGTTGGTTACAGTCCATTTGAACTTTTGTTTGGTCACCCTGTCAGGCGTCCATTGTGTTTTGTGAAGGAAGGATGGGAGTTACCTCTCAAGCCCCCAAAGCAAGACATAGCGGACTATGTACTTGGTCTCCGCTCCAGGATGGCTGAGTACATGAAAAAGGCAAACAAAAACCTTGATGCTAGCCAGGAACTGCAAAAAGCCTGGCATGACCAACAGGCTGTACTGACTGTTTACTGACTGTTTACCAGCCAGGACAGAAGGTGTGGGTGTTGGAGCCTGTAGCCCCAGCAGCCCTCCAGCACAAATGGAGTGGCCCCCATACAATTGTTGAACAGAAAGGTGAGGTTACCTACTTGGTAGACCTTGGAACCCCTAGGAGTCCCCACAGGGTACTTCATGTCAACAGACTTAAACCATATGTTGACAGGGCAGACATGGGCTTGCCCATGGCTACTGATGAAGGACAGGAGGAAGAGAGTGACCCACTCCCTGACCTGCTTTCTCAGAACCCTGGTGATAGGTCAGTTGATGGTGTAGCCTTGGCAGGCAGCCTCACTGCCCATAGCAAGCTGACTGCAGACACCTTCTCAGCCAGTTTAGACATATGTTTTTTCTGACTCCAAGTCAGACCACCTGGTGCACTCATGAAGTGGACACTGGGGACAGTCTACCTGTGAAGAATAGGATCTACAGGCAACCTGACCATTTCAGGGACTGTATAAGGACAGAAGTCCAAAAGATGTTAGATTTGGGTGTGATTGAACCCTCAGTTAGCCCCTGGGCTAGTCCAGTAGTCCTGGTACCTAAACCTCACACCACAGAGGGGAAAAGAGAGATGAGGTTTTGTGTAGACTACAGGGGTCTCAATTCAGTCACTAGGACTGATGCCCATCCCATCCACAGGACAGATAAGCTAATAGATACTTTGGCCTCAGCCAAATTTCTAAGCACATTTGACCTGACAGCTGGCTACTGGCAGATCAGACTAGCTGATGATGCAAAGCCAAAGACAGCATTTTTTACCCCTAGTGGGCACTATCAATTTGTGGTAATGCCCTTTGGTTTGAAGAATGCACCTGCCACTTTCCAAAGGTAGGTGAATCAAGTCCTTACAGGCCTGGCAGACTTTAGTGCAGCATATCTAGATGATATTGCTGTGTTTAGCTCCACCTGGGAGGATCACCTGGTCCACCTGAGGAATGTTTTGGAGGCCCTGCAAAAAGCAGGCCTAACTATCAAGGCTACTAGGTGCCAGATAGGGCAGAGTCAGGTTGTGTACCTGGGCCACCTTGTAGGTGGGGGCCAGGTTCAACCATTGCAGAGCAAAATCCAGACCATAATGGATTGCTCCAACTACCCAGACTCAGGTGAGAGCCTTCTTAGGCCTGACTGGGTACTATAGGAGATTTGTCAAAGGGTATGGATCTATAGTGACACCCCTTAATGACTTAACTTCTAAAAAGATGCCCAAAAAAGGTTGAGTGGACAGCTAGCTGTCAAAAGGCATTTGATGACCTGAAGCAGGCCATGTGCACTGCTCCCATTCTGCAGAGTCCTGACTACTCCAAGAAGTTCATTGTCCAAACAGATGCATCTGAATTGGGGGTAGGGGCTGTACTGTCACAATTGAATGATGGGCAGGATCAGCCAGTAGCTTTCATAAGCAGAAGGTTGACCCCTAAAGAGGAACGTTGGTCAGCCATTGAGAGGGAGGCCTTTGCTGTGGTTTGGGCTCTGAAGAAGTTGAGGCCATACTTGTTTGGTACTCACTTCCTTGTTCAGACAGACCATAAGCCCCTCTTATGGCTAAAACAAATGAAGGGTGAAAACCCCAAACTGCTTAGGTGGTCCATTTCCCTACAGGGGATGGACTTTACAGTGGAACATAGACCTGGGAGTAACCATGCCAATGCATATGGACTCTCTAGGTATTTCCACTTAGAACATAAAGACTCAACTGGTCAAGGTTAGTTTAATGTCCCTGCGTTTGGGGGGGAAGGGGTTGTGTAGGAGAGTAGGATCTGCTTCACATGGGTACCCCCACTTTTTGCTGGTGTTTCGCAGTTTTTCAACCTTAGTCTGGCTGTGGTCCTGCTAATCAGGACCACAGCCTAGCTGCCTCCTCTTTAAAATGGTTTCCATGTACATAACTAATTGGATACTGGAGTGCCTTATAAGCCCCTAGTATATGGTATATTATGTACCTACGGCATAGGTACCTCAGAGGCCTACCAGGGGCTGAAGCATGTATTATGCCACCCCTGGGAAGCACTCCAAAATGGCACCACAGGTCTGCTACTGCAGCCTGGGTTAGGGTGTGCTTACACCCCTTACAGTGGTATAGGCTACCTATATCACTCCCATTGCACACACATATATAACCTATAAGTCACTTCTATGGCAGGCCTTAATAATCCTGAAGGCAGAGTGCTTGGTTTTTATGTGAGAGGGTGCCCCTGAGTGAGCAGAGCCCCTCTGCAGCATTCGGAGTACCTCCTCTGATGCTGTTTATGGTGCAGCCTGACCATATACTCTTAAGTGCATTATAACCTTGCGGTAAATGCTAACTTCGGGATGGCTGCACGGAAACATGTCGTGTTTGGTGTCAAACGCTTTGGAATACTACCCCCCCCGCCAGTTCTTGTGGCGGGGGTAGCATTCCACCCTTCTAGAGGGAGAGACATGTTCACACTGGTCTAACCCGGTAGGACTTTCTTGAGCCCTGGCATCACAAAATGGATGCCTCTGCCACAGACACGGGTCTGGCCTCCTGCTGCTGACCGAAACTCCGGCAGGGGAGGCCTGGACAATAGGTTTCCTGTCCCAGGGAGGTGTAACCACCTCCCCAGACAGGCAGATGTGTATTGGGGCTGGGCGGGAGCACTCTCTTGTGCTTTGAAGTCCTGCACTGGGGGCACACTGGGTGTCCCTGTGCATAGTCCAGTTCAAACCGGTTGCAGGGGCTACCTGCCCCTGCTCTGGCGTGAAACTGGACAAAGGAAATGGGTGTAACCACCCCTCTTTCCAAACCCTCCCATAGGTGGGTCCCTAGAGTAGGTCCAACCCCCATACTTAGTATAAGTATGGGAACCCAGTCCTTGCGACTTTAAAGTACCCTGGACAAAACTCTGCGAAATATATATCCTGGACCTTCGACTTTCTATTTCGACTAGAAGACGGAAGAAATCTCCCTTGGGGTCAAGGAGTGAATCCCCTGCCTGGCAGGCACCAAAGAAGCAACTGTCCGGTCTGCCATTCCGAAGCTCCCGTTGGACGCCGAAGTCTCTGCATCACCAGAGGTGGATTTCCTGACTTCCCCGAGGCTACCCTGAATCCACAGCAAAGCTGAGGCCCATGGCTATCGTGGGTGAGAGGAATCGTGATCCCTGGACACCGCATACTATTGCTGGTACATCTACTTCTTGTGTATTCCTGAAGTTCTGCTTTGGGCTCCGAGTAGCCCCAGCCTTGAGCACTGACTGCACCGAAGATCTCTGGCCTCCACTCCACGGGAGACCCGTGGGCCAGGTTCCAGTGTGACCGCTTGAGGCTCCTTCGCGATCGCTAGCCCGTTGGCTAGTGGGTCCCCATGAAGGCAACTCCTCTTCTGCTTGGGCTTTTCTGGTTGCTCCAGACGTGCCCCGACTTACCCTCACTGGGTGAGTCCCTCAGACCTTGCTGGTCTGCACCGATGTCCTTCTTCTCTTTCCACGAGACTTGCCGTTGCCAAGACTTGTTGGGTCCAATCAGGTTGCCGACACCGCAGCACTCGACAGACTTTGTGGGACAGCTTGAATCCGGCTCATGGACTTCATCGACGCCTCCTGGACCTCTTGGCTGAAGAGTCAAGACACCCGTCAACTCACCTGAAGCACCCGACATCTGTGGGCATTGGTCCATCCTGCCCTCGGTCACTGGCAAGTGACCCAGACTCTGTCCCCTCTGCTTTCAGGTTCCTTCCAGCCGAGATCCAGGCTTGGATCTCTTTGGACACTTCTCCTCTTCACGGCAGCAGCAGTTCTTCGCCAGGTTCCATTGTAATCGACGATGCGACCCGACACCTATGTACCCGGCTTCCCTGGGTGAGGTAACACGAGTACTCCGGTGCTCCCGTGGGTGCCAGCCCTAGAACTTCTTAAGTCCAAAAGGGTTTGGACCTGACTCGATTCTAAGTGTCCCTAATCTTTAAATTTCCAGCCGCAACATTGCCCATAGAAGCTAACGGGAACCCGCGGTTGTGTTTACACACTGCACACAGTCCCCGTGGGTCCCCTGTGTCACTACCTTGGGTGGTTCCTTGGGGTCCCTGTGATTCTACAGGCTCTAGGCCTTGTGTCTATTTCAGTCGTGGTTCTTATGCCACTTTATTGGTATATGGTTTGGTACGCCCCCAGGGCCCAAACGTGTATTTGTGCTATTACTGTTGATTGCTAACTTGTAAATTAAGTACTTCGAACTGCAGTCTCATAAAGAGACTAGAGGGGTGTGTTTTATCCTAAATACATATTTTTTAAATATATACCTGGTGTGGTTGTCCTTTCATTTGATCATTCAAGAGATTATAGAATGGTAAAACAAGCTGCTTTACATTCCTTCAGGACTTAGCCTGAAGGCTGCTCTCCATAGCTACCACATAGCTACCACATAGCTTTCAATAAAGGTTGTCTTTAACCAATCACCATACGGGGTTGTTTGGACTGATACAAGGTGCCCACTAGAACTAGTGGACAGCATATATCAGGCCACCTTCTCACAATTTATTTATTCTTAACTGGCACATTTCTTAACCCCTTCCCTGCTCATGACGGAACCGTTCCGTCATGAGCCACGGTTGGCGTGTGCTCATGACGGAACGGTTCCGTCATGACAATCCTGTCGGCGGCCGCTCCGCCTGCGCGGCGCTGTTTCCCCGCCTGTGCGGGACGACAACGCAAATGGGCGGAGTCATGACGGAACCGTTCCGTCATGAGCACCTTCAACTGTGGCTCATGACGGAGCGGCTCCGTCATGAGCACAGGCCCACCGCGCTGCCCCCCTGCCCCCCCCAGTGCTGCAGCGGAATGTCCGCAGCAGCGAAGGGGTTAAAAATGCCGCTTACACTGAGTTTGTATTTATTTTGTTGTTTGTTTGTGTGTTTTTGTTGTTAAAAAGGCTGCTTTCAGTACGCAGCTTGCCGGGGTTTGATGACTTTGAAAGTACGCAGCTTGCCGGGGTTTGAAGAGTTTGGAAGTACGCAGCTTGCCGCATTTTGGTGTTATAGCAATGGGAATGCTGTACGGAGCTTGTCGTAGTTTGATGACTTTGTATTTATTTTGTTGAAACGCGCGCCGTGTAACTTGGCATTAGCATACTACTCACTCTCTACTACTCTCTACTACTGTCTACTCTCTACTCACTCTCTACTACTCACTTTTTACTACTCTCTACTACTCACTCTCTACTACTCACTCTACTACTCACTCTCTACTACTCCCTACTACTCACTCTCCACTACTCTCTACTACTCACTCTCTGCTACTCACTCTCTACTACTGTCTACTCTCTACTCACTCTCTACTACTCACTCTCTACTACTCACTTTCTACTGCTCACTCTTTACTACTCACTCTCTACTACGCTCTCTACTACTCTCTACTACTCTCTACTCACTCTCTACTACTCTCTACTACTCACTCTCTGCTACTCACTCTCTACTACTGTCTACTCTCTACTCACTCTCTACTACTCACTCTCTACTACTCACTTTCTACTACTCACTCTCTACTACTCACTCTCTACTACTCTCTATTCTCTACTCGCTCTCTACTATTTTCTACTACTCACTCTCTACTATTCACTCTCTACTACTCTCTAGTCACTCTCTACTACTCACTTACTACTACTCACTCTCTACTACTCACTCTACTACTCTCTATTCTCTACTCGCTCTCTACTACTTTCTACTACTCACTCTCTACTATTCACTCTCTACTACTCACTCTCTACTACTCTACTACTCTTTACTCTCTACTCACTCTCTACTACTCTCTACTACTCACTCTCTACTATTCACTCTCTACTACTCTCTACCACTCACTCTCCTACTCTCTACTACTCACACTCTACTACTCACTCTCTACTACTCTCTCTCTACTACTCACTCTCTACTACTCACTCGCTACCTCTCTCTTTACATCTCTCTACTACTCTCTACTCTCTACCTCTCTACCCCTCTACCTCTCTACCTTTACCACTCTACCTCTACCTCTCTACCTCTACCTCTCTACCTCTCTCTACCTCTACCTCTACCTCTCTCTACCTCTACCTCTCTACGTGCACACATATGCACATATATATTACCTACTGGCGGTCGCCAGTAGGTATTTATAGTTTGGACCTAATTTCCATACAAAAGCGGTTTTTGTTTTCCCAATAACTTTGGCGCCGGATGACGATCTTCGTGAAATTTTCAAAACTCGTGGGGTGCTCCGGTCAGCTCCTATCCTGAACGTTTCGGGGGTGATTCGCCAAGCGGGGGCCGAGAAAAAAGGGGGTCCAAAAACACGTATTCTCCATGTTATTTTCCATAGGAAACTTTAGACACGACTACAGCCCGAACTGCTGAACTGAATTACACCAAATTTGGCAAAAAGGTAGCCCTTGGTTCAGAAAGAGACCTTGTTTTTTAAATGGTGTGAATCCGTTCAGTAGTTTCTGTTCAGTAGTTTCTGAGAAATTCAAAAAATAGGTCGAAAAATAAATTTCCCATAGGAAACTTTAGACACAGTTATAGCCGAAACTGCTGAACGGAATTACACCAAATTTGGCAAAAAGGTAGCCCTTGGTTACATGGAGTAAATCTGTTCAGTAGTTGCTGGTAATATCAAAAAATAAAAGTTTTGATATTTAGAGGTGTGGAGGATCAGCGGACCCGCGCGGTGGATTCGCGCACCCTCCCGACCGCAAGCTTTATTCTAATTGGCTGTCCACACTTAGGGCTTCCTCGCTTCGCTATTTTTGAGCCCCCGGGTGGGCCAGGCCCCGGGGGAATTTGGTGATTGTAATGCGGGGGCCTGTGGGGGCCCCCGCAGCCTAGGGGACCGCCACCACCCCCGGGTTGGTTTTTTATTTTAAAAACAGAAATCCTGTGTGGGGGGGGGGCTCGAGCCCCCCCACATGCCCCAGGGGACCACCACCTCCCCGGGGCACTAACTGTTTAAATGCGGGGGTCCATTTTGGACCCCCAAGCCCCGGGACCGCCACCTTTGGAAAAGTTTGGTGGGGGACTGTACAGCCCCCCTCCTGGAGCCTTTGATGTCCTTGGGGACTGCCACCCCCCAGGCCCGGCTCCTGCAGTGTCCCTGGGTGCCCACCCCCGAGATACTGCTGTTTGCTATGGTAGGGTGGGAGCACGTCTCCCGCCCTACCATAGCAAACTCTGATTTGGAATTTGGAAGAGAGAGCAGGGAAACCTGCTCTCTCATCCAAAATCCAAAGCAGATTGCTTTTTCACACGGGGAGCTGCATGTTAGCAGCTTCCCATGTGGAAAAGCAGTGCCGGCTTCCGCAGGACGCGGGGAGCCGGCAGGACCGTGGGAGCATTGGGGCTCCCCCCACAGTCCCCAACGAAGTGGCTAGGCCCCGGGTGATGGGGTCCCCGGGGCGAATATAAATTAGTGGTAGGAGCCGTTTTTTTAACAAAAAATTTGGAGTCGTGACCCTAGCGTGGCACTCAGTGCGGCCCCCTGGTGTGAATGCGATGGGTGTGCGGCTCCCAGCATGGCCCCCTGGTGTGAACGTAAGGGATGCGCGACTCTTGAACGTGAGGGGTGCACGGCTCCCAGCGCAGTCCCCTGGTGTGAACGCGAGGGGTGCACAGCTCCCAGCGCGGCCCCTGGTGTGAACACGAGGGGTGCGCGGCTCCCAGTGTGGCCCTCCGGTGTGAACGCGAGGGGTGCGCAACTCCTAGCTGCGCTGAGTGCGTGACTCCCTGCAAAAAAAATAAAAAATATTTTTTTATTATAAACCTAGGTTATATGTTTGGATCTTGGGTGGTTCTTAAAACAGCCTTTGTGTTTCTTGGGAGATTTTTGTAGCTACATGTAGGTGCCAATGCAGAGTCTTTAGTTGTTGAGAAGGACTCTGTTTCCCTTATCTGTGAAATGTACACCACCACTCCTGTAGATGCTCTCCATATCAAAACGTAGATTGTTGTTGTATATGGACCCCATACTATGGTCTCTGAGATAAGCAGAAACAGCTTTATTGACATTTTTTCTAGCTTTTTCAATCTGTGGACAAAATTGATTGGACCACTTCCATTTCTGTCTTTGGCATATGTTAGAGTAGACAAAGGCAGTTTGGGGGAAAAGCAACATCAATTCTGTAAAGGTGTCCTTTATTAGCATTTCCAGACCTACTCCAGTCAATGTGCCTAGGTCATTGCCACCACAGTGCACAATCATGAGGTCAGGGGGTTGGAGGTGCATAAAGGTTTTAACCAATGGCATCAATTGGTGCCACTTTAATCCTCTCTGTCCAATCCATTTAATATCTACATTTTACAAAGCTAGGTGTTTGTCGATACCTCTGCTTTCAGCATACCTTTTGCACCAGAAAACATAGCTATGCCCAACAATCCACACTGAAAGCATCTTGAAGGGATCTCTGTAGGTCATTAGAAGATGTCTGTAGCTGAGGTAGGCAGGTGGTAGAATGAAATCTATCTAAAATGGTGGACAACATGCTGTTTTTAAGAAAGTAGAGATTTGATTAGCTGTTTAAGAACACTCTACATTCAAATATAGGGTACATTTTACTTTGTTTAGAAAGCATGTTTTTATTGGTTATTAAGAAATGTTTATAAGGTACAGCAGAAAGGATAAGGGCATGCTTTGCAAAGCCAACCACACCTGCTGTTGTCATTTGTAACATTGTGTTGTGAACTTGTGACCTGGCAGCTAAGTTGAATGTTGCATGATCTGTTGCTATGGAAACTGACATTAAGGACAAGGGGTGAAGATGTCAATTGAAAAGTATTATTCTCTATGACCAATGGAAATTCGTTTTTCAATTTGAAAAACACTGGGAAGCAATGTCATTTGTGGGTTATGTGTATATGTATGGAAAATTCGAGGGAAGGTTTGCCATTACTGGTTTTACATTGGAGAGTGTGCTCATCTACATTCTCTGTGAGTAAAGGAAAATCCTGACTGAGTGTGTGAGATTTTTCATTCAACAGATTTATTTAAAAGGTGAGTTATATTTTTAAGAGATTTATGTAATATAGATTTTACATTTTTATGAAACTCTGCTGGTTAAATTAATGTATTAAATGTACAGATATATATTAGGATAAATTCTATTGTATTTGAACTTTGTTTAAAAAATAGTATGTGCACTAATATATATATTATTAAGTGTCTTGAAAGGTAAAGTTGAATGATGCTTCTTATTTATTATTAATTGATTAAATATGCACCAAGAATGTGTATTTTCAAAAATGTTCATATAAGGTGCAGTTTATTAGGCATGCATATTTCCTCTCAGTAAAAAGGTATAGTTTAATAAAATGGCATTATTATAGATAGTTTGGTAAAATAAGGTACAACTGTGTTGTTTGCAAGATGATCATATAAGGTGTTAATGATTACAATTCTGTTATTAGTTTGTACAGTTTGTGTGGTTTTAGAAATCCTCATAAAAAAGGTGTTGTTGATTACTCTTCTTAATTAAGTCTGTTGAGAGGTTCAGTTTGATGACGTTTCATATTTCTAGATTTAATTGGCAATATGTAGTTCAAAAGAAAACCACTACATTTTACTCTTTCTGGTAAGTAGTAGTTGTCTCTTTAAGTATATAGTATGTCATTAGTCATGTATTTGTTTAGATTGTATTTACATAGTTGTATCTCTAGTTACTGAATTAATGAGAGGTACCTGATAGATTACAGGAGTGCAAAGGTAGTGAATATATGATTTTATAAGTACATGAGAAGTGTTTTTGTGGTTCTATAATGTCTAATTTCGTAGTTAGTATGTAGGTAAATGTGCACAATCTATACGGTCCCATAACCCCCTGCAGCCTACTGATTCACTCCTGCAAAAATCCAAGTAGTAGCCATGCAGTTCAGTAATCACAGTGTCAGTCTCTGTCCAATCCTGCAATCATCCTGACAGAACCATGTCCTTATCTAATCACTGTGACGAAACACAAGCACTTATAAACTCACCCTGCTGTCAACGACCAGCACTCTATCTACCCAGTCACTGTCCATGCACTTGTACAATGACTCAGGCATTAACAGACGCACTGGCACAGTCAAATGTGCACAATCTATGCAGGGCTCTAACCCTCTGCAGACTACGGATTCACTCCTGTAATAATCTAGGTAGTACTCATGCAGTGCCCCAATCACACTGTCACTCTCTGTCCACTCCTGCTATCCTCCTGACAGAACCATGTCCTTATCTAATCTCTGTGCTAAAACAGAAGCACTTATAAACTCACCCTGCTGTCAACTACCAGCACTCTACCTATCCAGTCACTGTCCATGCAATTGTACAATGACTCAGGCATTTACAGATGCACTGGTACAGTCAAATGTGCACAATCTATCCGTTTCCCTAACCTTGCCCAGGCTTCTGATTCAGTCTTGCAAAAATACTGATAGTAGCCATGTAGTTCAGCAATCACACTGTCACTCTCTGTCCACTCCTGCTATCAACCGGACAGAACTTTGACCTTTTCTATTCACTGTGCTCAAACACAAGCACTTATAAACTTGCCCTACTGTCATGTATCAGCGCTCTAACTATCCAATCACTGTCCATGCACTTGTACAATGCCTCAGGCATTAAAACACGCAGTGATACAGTCACATGTGCACAATCTATGCGGTCCCCTAACGCCCTGCAGACTACTGATTCACTCCTGCAATAAGCCAGATAGTATTCATTCAGTGCCCCAATCACACTGTCACTCTCTGTCCACTCTTGCAATCATCCTGACAGAACCATGTCCTTATCTAATTTCTGTGCTGAAACACAAGCACTTATAAACTCACCCTGCTGTCAACTACCAGCACTCTACCTACCCAGTCACTGTCCATGCACTTGTACAATGACTCATGCATTAACACACACAGTGCTACAGTCAAATGTGCACAATCTATGCAGGCCCCTATCCCTCTGCGGACTACTGATTCACTCCTGCAATAATCCAGATAGTACTCATGCAGTGCCCCAATCACACTGTCCGTCTATGTCCACTCTTGCAATCATCCTGACAGAACCATGTCCTTATCTAATCTCTGTGCCGAAACACAAGCACTTATAAACTCACCCTGCTGTCAAGTACCCGCACTCTACCTACCCAGTCACTGTCCATGCACTTGTACAATGACTCAGGCATGAAGAGACACCGTGCTACTGTTAAATGTGCACAATATATGCCGACCCCTAACCCCCTGTAGACTACTGATTCACTCCTGTAATAATATAGGTAGTACTCATGCAGTGCCCCAATCACACTATCAGTCTCTGTTCACTCTTGCAATCATGTTGACAGAATCATGTCCTTATCTAATCTCTGTGATGAAACACAAGCACTTATAAACTCACCCTGCTGTTAACTACCAGCCCTCTACCTACTCAGTCACTGTCTATGCACTTGTACAATGCCTCAGGCATTAAAACACGCAGTGCTACAGTCAAATGTGCACAATCTATGCAGGCCCCTAACCCTCTGCGGACTACTGATTCACTCCTGCAATAATCCAGATAGTACTCATGCAGTGCCCCAATCACCCTGTCAGTCTCTGTCCACTCTTGCAATCATCCCGACAGAACCATGTCCTTATCTAATCTTTGTGCCAAAACACAAGTACTTATAAACTCACTGTGCTGTCAAATACCAGCACTCTACCTACCCAGTCACTGTTCATGCACTTGTACAATGACTTAGGCATTAACACACACATTGCTACAGTCAAATGTGCACAATCCACGCAGGCCCCTAACCCTCTGAATACTACTTATTCACTCCTGCAATAATCCAGATAGTACTCATGCACTGCCCCAATCACACTGTCCGTCTATGTCCACTCTTGCAATCATCCTGACAGAACCATGTCCTTATCTAATCTCTGTGCCGAAACACAAGCACTTATAAACTCACCCTGCTGTCAAGTACCAGCACTCTACCTACCCAGTCACTGTCCATGCACTTGTACAATGACTCAGGCATGAAGAGACACCTTGCTACTGTTAAATGTGCACAATATATGCAGACCCCTAACCCCCTGTAGACTACTGATTCACTCCTGTAATAATAAAGGTAGTACTCATGCAGTGCCCCAATTACACTATCAGTCTCTGTCCACTCTTGCATTCATGTTGACAGAATCATGTCCTTATCTAATCTCTGTGATGAAACAAAAGCACTTATAAACTCACCCTGCTGTCAACTACCAGCACTCTACCTACCCAGTCACTATCCATGCACTTGTACAATGCCTCAGGCATTAACACACGCAGTGCTACAGTCAAATGTGCACAATCTATGCAGGCCCTTAACCCCCTGCAGAGTACTGATTCACTCCTGCAATACTCCGGATAGTACTCATGCAGTGACCCAATCACCCTGTCAGTCTCTGTCCACTCTTGCAACCATCCTGACAGAACCATGTCCTTATCTAATCTCTCTGCCGAAACACAAGCACTTATAAACTCACCCTGCTGTCAACTACCAGCACCCTACCTACCCAGTCACTGTCCATGCACTTGTACAATGACTCAGGCATTAACACACACGTAGTGCTACAATCAAATGTGCACAATCTAGGCAAGCCCCTAACTCCCTGCAGACTACTGATTCACTCCTGCAATAATCCAGATAGTTCTCATGCAGTGCCCCAATCACACTGTCACTCGCTGTCCACTCTTGCAGTCATCCTCACAGATCCATGTCCTTATCTAATCTGTGTGCCGAAATAAAAGCACTTATAAACTCACCTTGCTGTCAACTACCAGCACTCTACCTACCCAGTCACTGTCCATGCACTTGTACAATGACTCAGGCATTAAAACATTCAGTGCTATAGTCAAATGTGCACAATCTATGCAGGCCCTTAATTCCCTGTAGACTACTGATTCACTCCTGTAATAATCTAGGTAGTACTTGTAGGAGAGTAGGCTCTGCACTTATGTTGCCCCCACTTTTTTTCTGATGTATAGACTGGTTTCTGGCTATAGTCTGGCTGGGTCCCTGCTAATCAGGGCCCCAGTCTCTCTGTTCTCTCTAAACAACTTTGAGTGCATACTAGATGCACTAGTGATTGGATACTGTGGTACCTTATGAGCCCCTAGTATATGGTACCCTAGGTACCAAGGGCATAGGCACTTCACAGGCATACCAGGGGCTGAAGCATGTATTATGCCACCCCTGGGAAGCAGACTAAATATGACACCACAGGCCTGCTACTGCAGCCTGGGTGAGGTAGTGTTAGCACTCCTCACAGAGGTATAGGTTCCTATATCTCACCATACACACATATAAACCTATCAGTCACCCCTAAGGCAGACCCTATCAATCCTGAGGGCAGGGTGCTTGGTTTACAATGTGATGGGGTGCCTCTGCCTGAGCAGGGCCCCTCTGCAGCTGACAGGGTCTATTCCCTGTGGCTGTTTGTGGATGCGGTTAAACCATATACTCTTAAGTGCATTATAACCTCCCGGTTAATGCTAACTTTAGAAAGCCTGCATCAAAACATGTTGTGTTTGGTGTCAAACAACTTGGAATCATACCCCCACACCAGTAACTGGTGTGGGAGTATGTTGCCACCCTTCTAGAGGGGATGACATGTGCCTACCGTGGTAACACGGTAGAAATCTGAAAGAGCCCTTGCATCACAAAATGGATGCCACCAGCACAGACACTGGGCTGCCCTCCTGCTGCTGACTGAAACTCGCAGTGGAGGAGACCCAACAATAGGCATCCTGTCACAGGGAGGTGTCACCACCTTCCAGACAGGATTTAGTGTATTGGGGCTGGGTGGGTGCATTCCTAGAGTGCTTTGAAGTCCTGCACTGGGGTGCAGTAGGCTTCTCTGTGCATATGCCAGCTCAAACCGGTTCAGGGGCTACCTGTCCCTGCTCTGGCGCGAAACTGGACAAAGGGAAGTGGGTGTAACCACCCCCTACCCTGACCCTCCCAGAGGAGTGGTCATAGAGCTAGTCCCACCCCTATCTTTAGTATAAGATAGGAAACCTTGCCATTGCAAAGTAGATAACCCCTGTGTTGAAAACTAAAACGGCGATGTGATTAAGCATTCACTACAGACATGACTTCTTTCTAGTTAAAACATGTTTTCTGTCTTATGTTGCCTAATGTCCGGACTCCATTTTGTATTGTCATGTCTCCACGTGCTCAGCACGAGAAGAGTCCTATCTTCGTGTTAGTTGCTCTTGTAATCTGCCTAGTAACAGTCTATAAATAGTTCCTTTGTCCGTCTGGCGCATGTCCAGACTTGACCACATCTGTTATCAGTTAGTCCTTGCTTGACCATGTTTTCGCGGGCTTAGGAGTGTGTTAACTCCGCCCACATATTGATTCTGTATCGAAAATGTCCATAAAAGGTAATGCTTTTTGCCTCATGTTGTATCCACCCACTTATGAGCCCCTCTGTTGTGTATAAAAGGGGACCGTGTACGCAAGTTCTTTGTGCTACTCTATGCAATACTGAAGAGTGTTGTATGGGTTGTAGGACCACCCTTAAGGGTTAATAAACCTTGTCTTTGTATTTGCAGTTTCCGTGCCAACTTCCTTCTCGTTTACGTTACAGGAGAGCGAACCCTTGTATTTTACGGGCCTAGCTGGGGCCTGTATTCATCAATTGGCGCCCAACGTTGGGCTCATCGGCGACTCGGATGCTCGAAGGACTGGTCGTGACGAAGGTGAGGAATTTGGCCGGGGATGTGATCACTGCCAGTGGCATTTTAGTCCTGGCATCTCAAGGTTTTCTTCCTTCCCTTCCGAACTGACCTTCTGGGTGGCGCCGGTCCTCGACTGAGACCTCTTCTGTCGGTTTGCCGCGACAGCCGTTTTGGCGAATTTTGGAACTTGGCAGTTGGAATCTGGACACTCTTGATTGGTAAGAACCGTTGTACGGTACTTGCTCCGAGTTTTGAAGCCTGGGTTGGCTATTTGAGTTTGATTTGTGATGACCGGTCATATCTTGTATTGATTATTGTGAGAATATATGCGTTGCAACACATATAGGCAGGTAATGTGGAGATATTTCTCCGGAGCTGTGTAAATCTGAACGGCGCAAAGTTTAAGTGCCATTTTTGATAATACTGCATATTTTGCATTATTTTTGAGCATGCCTGCTTTTAGCGCACTTCGTAAGTGGTGCTGCTGTTTTGGTAATCGGTTAAACCTTGAGGAATCTGCTCCAGCCCCCCCAGAGGGGACTCCTAATAGGGATATGTATGTGAAGCATGGTCTTTCCTCTATAATGTACAGAACAGTGTGGAGGAAATACACCAAAAAGGATCCTGAGTTACGATGGCCTTTGTATGGCTCGTTTGATATGCGCAAGATTGAGTATGTGGAACAGTGTATGTGTAAACGGCGTGCTCGGCAAGACATGTTTGAATGTGTACGGTTATGGGTGAAGGAAGTGCGTGAGCGAGAGAAACGTGAGAAAGCGCTGTTGGATAAAGAGCAACGGAAAAATGATCATGTGAGAGCGCAGGAAGCGAAGCGTCAGGAGGAAAGAGAACTGGCGGAGAAACAAGAGAAAGAACGTAGGTTGCAAGTCTCAGGTCAATATGCTGTCCGCCAGCCACTTTATCCTGTCCTTACTAATCTTGACGATGATTTTTATTTATTAGATCGCTCTCCGCCCCCTTATGTTGGCGCGTCTGCCCCGAGATCACGGGATTCTGGATCGGTTTCGGATAAGGTAGACACGCAGTCCATGTTATCAGTTGAGCGTATGGGTGAGCTGCGGAAAATTTCTCTTCGTGCACTTAAGGGCAAGTTATCCCTTGCTGAATTGTTGGACTCTTTGGAAAAGTGGCGGGATAGAGAGAAGTTGTATTTTCTTGAAACCTTTTCTGATGAAGTGATTACTGCCTTTCGGAAATATTCAGAAGTTTTTGAGCCTGATGATGTAGTATTAGATGCTAAAGCATTACGTAACGGTGTTTTTTCTCCCTCTAAGGCACCCGATGCGGTCCGGCGGCTGTTTGCATTGCGGGACGCGGCGAGTGAACTTAAAGAGAGAGCGCGCCTAAAGACAGGGGAGGAGGAGCAGTCGGATTCACGTATCGGCGGTGACCAATCATCTACCTCCCACTCAGATAAGAGCAAACTAGTGCATACTAAACCAATGTGAGAGGCGGCACCTTTGTATGTTCCTCCTAAAGGAGCAGGAACTAGCTCAGATATGTCTTCCCCCGATGCTAGGGGTTATTTTGTGTATAATTGGGTTTATACTCCCTGGCATAGGGCTGATGTTATGGCATTAAAGAATGCATTGCCTGACCCCCGCAAGAATCCAGCGGCCTTTTACGAAGAAGTCGAAGGGGCCTTGAATTCTTGTACTATGACTTTAGCAGATATAGATTTGTTCTTTGGGCTTATTTTACCACCGGATATGTGGCGATCTGTGCGGAAGGTGGATGATCAAGCCGTTTTTAAGGCCAAATGGTCTGAGATTGAGGATGAGGATAGGGAGAGAAAACCCGCGCAAAAACCGCCCCAGATTATTTTAGATCTCCCCGCTGCTATCTTGACCAAGTTGAAAATGATTATTCCCCCTAAAAAGATTGACTGGAATATGTTAGCCTCGTGTAAACAGAAGGGTGATGAATCAGTCTCAGATTTCTTTACACGCTTTGAGGAGACATTTCACGATTTCAGTGGTCAGTCGCTTACGGATGATACGGGCCGACATCTTTTTGTGGATAAATATGTGGCGAATTTATTACCGGGAATAGCAGCTCGTTTAAAAGCGAGTGAAAGTTCTTGGTCCACCTCGTCTCCGGCATCCCTCCTGACTATGGCTCAGTATTATGAGCATCAGGAACAAGAAGCGAAGGGGAATGAGGAAAAGAAATCGAAAGATCTGAAAACTAAGGTGATGTTAGCACAAGTATATGGTCTGCCTCGTCGGGGTGTAGAAAGAGGTAGGGGAGGATTCTATGGTCCCCCTTCGGGTCGGTCAGATGTAAATAGAAATCAATGTGCGTATTGTAAACAGTCGGGTCATTGGGCCAGAGATTGTCCGGTATTATATGCATCTCGTCAGGGACGTGGTCAGGGACCACCGAGAGGTAGAGGGGGTTTTTCGAATTATAGAGGGAACTCTAATGATCGTACTCGATTTGAGCCTAACGTACAGCAACGGGATAGGCCTAATGTGTTTGATAGGCAACACCAGTATCAAATGTCTGGGAACGACCGTTCTGGGTATCATGACTCACTGCATGCGTAGGATTGCGTTGGATGGGGGTTAGAATCAGTTGAAGTGCCGGTTGATCAGAAGGGTCCTTATGTTTCAGCAAATGTTTTGGGTTCTACTGATCGGTTCCTAGTCGATACAGGAGCTACTCACAGTGCGCTGTCCAAACAATTGGTTCCGAGGGCTCCCCCATCTGGCTTAATGGTTACATCGGTAGGGTTTGATGGTACACTCTCTCGAAGCCCTCTTTCCCGACCCCTTGCATTCCATGTTGACAACCGTTCTGCGTCCTGTCCGTTTTTGCTTGCTCCGAACACGCCCGACAACATTATGGGTCTTGATATGCTCAAGTACTTCAGAGCAACGATCCGCTGCTCCCCTACTGGAGTACGTGTGATATTAAACGATAATCACCCAATGACAGACCGGATGTGTGTGGTTGCGGAGGATACTGTATTGGCTTTCCTCCCTCATTCTTTGTGGGCCACTTCGGATACTGATGTGGGACAGATGGTGATTCCGCCTGTCCACATTAGTGTCCAGGAGGGTGCGGTGTTACCACGCCTCCCTCAGTATCGTATTTCCCAAGAGGGGGAGGAGGCACTCATACAGATTGTGCAGGATTTGATTAAGGTGGGAGTAGTGGAAGAAGTTCCCTACAATGTCTGCAACAGCCCTATTTTACCCATTTTGAAGAAAGATACCGATACCAGGGTTTATCGTTTTATCATTGACTTAAGGGAAGTGAATAAGATAGTGATACCTCAGTATCCAGTGGTTTCTGATATCACGACGTTACTTACTCTGGTCCCGCCAACGGCGACCACGTTTTCAGTTATTGATTTGAAAAATGCTTTCTTTTGGATTCCTATTCATCCTGATAGCCGATACCTTTTCGGTTTTACTCTGAATAATAGGTCTTATAGATTTTGTAGAGTCCCTCAGGGCTATACAGAAAGCCCTAGCATTTACAGTCAAGCATTGAAAAGGCAATTGGATTCCTTTGTTCTGCCCGAGGGTGTCACCCTTATACAATATGTCGATGACATCTTGTTGGCGGCCGACACTCCTGAGCTGTGTGAGAAGTGCACGTTATCCTTGCTTTCCTTTTTGGCATCTCACAATCACAAAGTGTCGAAGAAGAAATTGCAATTCTGTAGACCAAAGGTGACTTATTTGGGTCACCTTTTGTCTAAGGAGGGGCGTGCACTCACACCAGATCGTATTCAAGCCATTTTGGACACGCCAGTACCCTCCACACAGAAGGACGTGCGTGCATTTTTGGGTCTTGCTTCTTTCTGTAGGCAATGGATATTGGGATTTTCACATATAGCTAAACCATTGTTAGCACTTTTGACAAAAGACACACCAATCCCTCTTCCCTGGTCAAATGAGTGTGAAATTGCTTTTCAGCAATTACGACAAGCCCTTTGTTCAGCACCAGTGTTAGGTACCCCTGATTATACGAAGCCCTTTTCACTGTATGTGCATGAGAAAGATGGATGTGCATTATCAGTTTTAGTGCAGATGCACGGCGACAAGCAGCGCCCTTGTGCATATTTTTCGGCCGTACTTGATCCTGTTGCCCGAGCATTGCCTGGTTGTTTTCGCTCGGTTGCGGCGACAGCTGTGTCAATTCGTCAAAGCGAGGGAATTGTGTTATCTCACAAACTGTTGGTATTAGTTCCCCATGCTGTTGATGCCCTGCTTAATCAGACAAAGACGCAGCATTTGACCAGTGCTCGTTTAACAGGATATGAGTTGACGCTTTTGGCTCCTCATATTACGTTAAAGAGATGTGCAACGTTAAATCCAGCCACATTGTTGCCGTTCCCGGAAACTCAGTCTGAAGCACGAAAAGCACATGATTGTATTCTTGTGACTGAGGAACAGACAAAGGGTCGTATTGATCTCCAGGATACGCCCTTTACAGATGTAGATGGAGAACTGTGGGTGGACGGATCATGCCTGAAGCTACCAGATGGTACGACTTCAGCAGCGTATGCAATTACCACATTACAAACAATAGTGGAGGCAGCACGCATACCGCAGAAATCAGCTCAGGCAGCGGAACTGATAGCATTAGCACGAGCATGTGAGCTCAGTACAGGATTGTGTGTGAATGTTTATACAGATAGCCGCTATGCCTTCGGAGTAGCGCACGATTTCGGCCTACTCTGGAAGGAGAGAGGGTTTCTAACGTCACATGGAGCACAGATAATGTACGGGGAGTTAGTTTACAACCTTTTGACTGCATTAACATATCCAAAGAAGATTGCTATAGTTAAATGTAGTGCCCATAAGAAAGTGGTTGATAAAGTTGGAGAAGGGAATGCTTTAGCAGACCGGGTGGCACGAGAGACTGCGATGCAGCCTGGTGCTACTGCAATGTATGTTGTGAAGTCACAGGCAGAAAGATGGCACGATGCTAGGAGAGAAGTGCTGGAGATACAGAGGACCGCTTCCGATAAGGAACGGGAGCAATGGTCCAATGATGGAGAATTAGATGATGAGGGGTGTTGGAGAAGTAAGCAGATGGATAAGTGGAAGTTACCCACAGCCTTTGTACAACCTATGGTTCAGATGGCACATGGACTAGCGCATTTCGGAGCTTCCGCGATTGTCAAATTACTCACACGAGTTTGGGAGCATCCGGAGATCGCTAGTACGGCAAAGAGGGTAGTGCAGACCTGTATGATTTGCCTGAGGTATAACCCGGGAAAGGGTACACGAACCCCAGCAGGAGGATTTGCGACACCTACTGCACCCTTTGAGGTTTTGCAGATGGATTACATTCAGCTTGAGCGCTGTAACAATCTGAAGTATGTTCTAGTAGTGGTTTGTGCCTTCAGCAAATGGGTTGAGGCATACCCTACGAAAGACAATACTGCAATGACTACAGCCATGATGCTATTGAAGGAGTTCTTCCCTCGATATGGTGTTTGCAGATTGTTGTGGAGTGATAATGGACCTCATTTTATAGCAGACGTTATCAAGTATGTCCTGAAAGGTCTGGGAATTACCCAAAAATTTCATGCAGTGTTTCACCCTCAGTCTGCGGGATTGGTCGAGAAATATAATGGTACTCTGAAGCTTAAGATCGCGAAGATTCAAGCTTCGACTTCTTTGACTTGGCCAGACGCTTTACCGCTGGCATTATTGTCAATTAGATCGATACCGCATTCTCGGACTGGTCTCACACCCTACGAGATTGTATTCGGACGCCCAATGAATATTTGGGGTCCACCAAAACCGAGGTCAGTGTATGATGTACCTTGTATAATGATGAATGATTATCTGGCACAGTTAACGGATAATTTGGTTTCTATTCATCAACAGGTTCGAGAAGCGCTCCCTGATCGGTCCACAGGTGAAGGTCATAATCTCCGACCTGGCGATCAGGTTATGATCAAAGTATTCGAAAGGACGAACAGTCTGGAGCCGAGATGGGTTGGTCCTGAGCAGGTCCTGCTTGCAACGAGGACAGCTGTGCGAGTTTCCAATCGGAAGAACTGGATCCACTCCTTGCACTGTCGTAAAGTGCCGCCTGGATTGGTGGAGCCTGCTGTGTTGACCGACCATCGAGAAATCCTGACTGCAGAGAAAGGCCGTGCTGTGGAACCGAACGACATTGAGGAGCTCTTCCCGGACCAATCGATTCCTGGAGGAGGAAGATATCATCTCAGGCCGAGGAAGTGATTTTCTTTGTGTATCCAAAGACGTTGTCAGAACGGCCCTTAGGTTAGTGAAACGGAGAGCCAATGTGGCAAGGGGGGGGGATCAGCCCTGCATTAGTGTAGTGACACCGGTCTTGGCCCACTGGTGAAGAAATCAACGGCTGCCTAAGGGGAAGAGTTCTGACAACCTTTTTAGTTTCAGGAAGATATTGACTTTTTACTATAAGATGGAAAAGAAGAAGATTGTTTGTGCGACGAGTTTTATTATCAGTGTAACTATTGTTGGTATAATCACATGGTTTGTTGAAGACGTGACTCCTGCCCGTGAGTTGCTTGTCTTGACCACTCCAGTGCCTGAGGAGCACTACTTTTATACCCTTCCGTATCAAGAATTGAAGCATCGCCAGTCTTATTTGAATAACACTTTCATCCAGATGTTGCATCATACCCATGTTGCTACGAATGCTACGAACTGTTGGATATGTGGTATGATGCCAGCTCATCAGAAGAAAGGAGGAACGCCATTCATACCTCTTCCTTTTTCTCATAATGGCTCTTGTAGAGCATGGTACACTTTGCTTTTTGCCACACGGAAACCTACAGTGGGACGACTACTTTTCAGACTTAATAAGGAATGTCATCTGGATAAAGAAGGCTATCCACAAGCGAATGGGACAATATGGGAATGGGAAGAATATCGACCAGACAATGAATCGATCCCCTACATTTTCACGAACACTAGAGACACAGTAGGCAAAGAGAAATTTGTGATTCAAGTGGCACAAGCTCAAGCGGACCTGTGTGTCCAGAGTGTGGGTTATATTCCAGTTGGTGTTAGTGACTGTATTATTGTTTTGAATATAGATGGTCTAAATAATAGTACTTTCTTAGCCTCCCATAATACATACTTTGTATGTGGGAATAAGGGTTATTATCGTTTGCCAGCCGGCTGGTCCGGAGTATGTTATGTAGCATTTTTATTGCCCCCTGTATTCTTAGCGCCTGCATCCTATCATAAAGATTTGAAGTTGTTGAATAATGTGACTGTAAATAGGTATAAACGTACTCTATCTATTGATGATGTTGATCAAACTGATACTAGCTTACAGCAGTATATTGATTTTAACTTAGGATTGTTTTTCTTTGTTGGAGCTGCCCTAAATAGTAGGAAGGTTCGAAGGTTAACGAGAGTTGTAGAGGCTGTGACGAATCAAACCGCTGCTGCTCTTGGGAATCTTACGGAAGAATTACAAATCACTAGAATTGTTGCATTACAAAATCGTATGGTATTAGATGTTATGTTAGCTGACAGAGGTGGAGCATGTAAAATTATTGGAAGTAGTTGCTGTGTGTTTATTCCTGATCATACGCCATCAGTTTATAATGCTATTAATAAATTGCATAAAATCGCAGCTGAGATTCATACAGAAAATGGCACTTGGACCTTTTCTGGATGGTTTTGGGCATTGATCACTACATGGGGATGGAAGGTTTTAACTGGTCTCTGTATTATTGTGGCAATTTTGTTTTCCTGCTGCATCTGTGTCCAGTGTGGTCCTTTACTCTGTTCTTTATGTGTGTCATTTTGTATTCCTGATAAGAAAGCTATTGCCAATGTCACCTATCAGAAACATTTAACCAAAGAGGTGGAAGAAATGATGAAAATTGACATATATGATGATTATCCTAATAAGCCGAATGTCTTCAGTAAATGCTGAAAGGGTCATCTGTTGAAAACTAAAATGGCGATGTGATTAAGCATTCACTAAAGACATGACTTCTTTCTAGTTAAAACATGTTTTCTGTCTTATGTTGCCTAATGTCCGGACTCCATTTTGTATTGTCATGTATCCACGTGCTCAGCACGAGAAGAGTCCTATCTTCGTGTTAGTTGCTCTTTTAATCTGCCTAGTAACAGTCTATAAATAGTTCCTTTGACCGTCTGGCGCATGTCCAGACTTGACCACATCTGTTATCAGTTAGTCCTTGCTTGACCATGTTTTCGCGGGCTTAGGAGTGTGTTAACTCCGCCCACATATTGATTCTGTATCGAAAATGTCCATAAAAGGTAATGCTTTTTGCCTCATGTTGTATCCACCCACTTATGAGCCCCTCTGTTGTGTATAAAAGGGGACCGTGTACGCAAGTTCTTTGTGCTACTCTATGCAATACTGAAGAGTGTTGTATGGGTTGTAGGACCACCCTTAAGGGTTAATAAACCTTGTCTTTGTATTTGCAGTTTCCGTGCCAACTTCCTTCTCGTTTACGTTACAGGAGAGCGAACCCTTGTATTTTACGGGCCTAGCTGGGGCCTGTATTCATCACCTGGATGACACTTTGCAAGAAGACTCCTGGTCCTTCGACGTTCCACTACCTTTGGAAGACGGAAGAATCTCCCTTGGAGTCAAGGAGTGACTCCCCTGCTTGGCAGGCACCAAAACTTGAATCAACAGTTGAACACTTTCCCGCGCCCGGCGGAGTCCGAAGTCCCTGCAGCCCCAAAAGTAGATTTCCTGACTTCTCGACGGCCATTGTGAGTCCCCAGCAGAGCTGAGGCGAGTGGACCCCACGAGTGACGAGGAACCGCAATACCTGGGAACCATGCACTATTGTCGAGTGCAACCCCTTCACGATGCTCTATGAGCTTGTGCTTTGGGCCACTTGTTGCCCAAGCCTCCAGCAGGTTTTGCAGCGAAAATCAGAGGCCTACCCCATCCTGAGTGACCGTGGGCTCCTATGAAGCATTTCCTCAAGAGGCGTCTTTGCGATCCCTTGCCCATTGGCTTGTGGGTCCCCTGAAGACTTACTTATTGACTAAAATGGCTCCCCCGGTTGTTCCAGGCCTGCCCTCACTCACCCTCGCTAGGTGAGTCTCTCAGACCTTGCTGGTCTGCACCATTGACTAAATTCACTTTCCACAAGACTTGCTGTTGCCAAGGCTTGTTGGCTTCAATCTGGTTGCCGACATCGCCATTCGCTGCAGATGTTATGGGACACTCCGAATCCAGCTGCTGGTCATCGTCAATCTCCCCTGAACCTCGTGAGCGAAGAGTCAAAACACCCTTGATCACCTGAAATCACCCGACATCCGTGGGCATCCATCTTCCTGGCCCCGGGTCACTGGCAAGTGACTGTGAACACTGTCCCTTCAGTTTTCAGGTCATCTGCATCTCAAATCCAGCGTTGGATTCCACCGAACACTTCTTCAGTATTCGCAAGCAGCAAATCTTCTTTGGTCTCCATAGAAAACAGCGACGCGACGCGACCCGACACCAAAAGACACCTATGTACCCGGCTTCCCTGGGTGAGGTAACTCGTGCACTCCGGTGCCGTAGTGTGTGTTGGCTCTCGAATTACTTACCTTGTAAGTGGCTTGCTTGTAGACTTCCTCGAAGTACCCTAAAACTTTAAAAATCAAACCGCGACTTGCTCCATTGTAATCAATAGGGAACCTGTGGCTGTGTTCACACACTGCATGTGTCTCCCGTGGGTCTGTTACTTACCTGCTTTCACTGCAGTAGTGAAGCCCCAGCGATTCTACAGGCCCTAGGCCTTGTCATTCTGCAAGTCGACTTTCCTAAACCTCTTTTTTAGTATATGGTCTGGTACGCCCCTAGGGCCCCAGCCATATTTGTGCTTAACCTATTGTGAAACGTTGATATTTGAATGTGTTCCTGGCTTCTAATCTCATAAAGAGATTAGTAGAGTGTGTCTAGAAATAAATACGTATATATTTGACATCTTGCTGGTTTTGCACAAGGGATCTAAACGGAGGAGCTTACCTGTCTCCTACTCGGCGCCCAACCACCACTCGGCGCACCCGCTTCGCGGGTGCCCCTTCGCCCGTTTTGAGGAGCGGACCACAATCCACGCTTGGGAGGAGTCCGGAGGAGGGAAACCGGCATCTGGCGTGTGGCTGCAGTGGGGCTGCGAGCGTGCGGGGACTTCATTTCCCAGAAGTCCCTGCTAGACCATCGACGAGCTTCCGGTCCGCTCTCCCTGCTGCCCCGCCCCCCGCCCTCCTGAGGCATAAAAACACCTCTTTGCCGTGAATTAAGCGGGACATCTTGCTGGTTTTGCACAAGGGATCTAAACGGAGGAGCTTACCTGTCTCCTACTCGGCGCCCAACCACCACTCGGCGCACCCGCTTCGCGGGTGCCCCTTCGCCCGTTTTGAGGAGCGGACCACAATCCACGCTTGGGAGGAGTCCGGAGGAGGGAAACCGGCATCTGGCGTGTGGCTGCAGTGGGGCTGCGAGCGTGCGGGGACTTCATTTCCCAGAAGTCCCTGCTAGACCATCGACGAGCTTCCGGTCCGCTCTCCCTGCTGCCCCGCCCCCCGCCCTCCTGAGGCATAAAAACACCTCTTTGCCGTGAATTAAGCGGGACATCTTGCTGGTTTTGCACAAGGGATCTAAACGGAGGAGCTTACCTGTCTCCTACTCGGCGCCCAACCACCACTCGGCGCACCCGCTTCGCGGGTGCCCCTTCGCCCGTTTTGAGGAGCGGACCACAATCCACGCTTGGGAGGAGTCCGGAGGAGGGAAACCGGCATCTGGCGTGTGGCTGCAGTGGGGCTGCGAGCGTGCGGGGACTTCATTTCCCAGAAGTCCCTGCTAGACCATCGACGAGCTTCCGGTCCGCTCTCCCTGCTGCCCCGCCCCCCGCCCTCCTGAGGCATAAAAACACCTCTTTGCCGTGAATTAAGCGGGACATCTTGCTGGTTTTGCACAAGGGATCTAAACGGAGGAGCTTACCTGTCTCCTACTCGGCGCCCAACCACCACTCGGCGCACCCGCTTCGCGGGTGCCCCTTCGCCCGTTTTGAGGAGCGGACCACAATCCACGCTTGGGAGGAGTCCGGAGGAGGGAAACCGGCATCTGGCGTGTGGCTGCAGTGGGGCTGCGAGCGTGCGGGGACTTCATTTCCCAGAAGTCCCTGCTAGACCATCGACGAGCTTCCGGTCCGCTCTCCCTGCTGCCCCGCCCCCCGCCCTCCTGAGGCATAAAAAGAACCTCTTTGCCGTGAATTAAGCGGGACATCTTGCTGGTTTTGCACAAGGGATCTAAACGGAGGAGCTTACCTGTCTCCTACTCGGCGCCCAACCACCACTCGGCGCACCCGCTTCGCGGGTGCCCCTTCGCCCGTTTTGAGGAGCGGACCACAATCCACGCTTGGGAGGAGTCCGGAGGAGGGAAACCGGCATCTGGCGTGTGGCTGCAGTGGGGCTGCGAGCGTGCGGGGACTTCATTTCCCAGAAGTCCCTGCTAGACCATCGACGAGCTTCCGGTCCGCTCTCCCTGCTGCCCCGCCCCCCGCCCTCCTGAGGCTTAATAACAACATCCCACTCCCGCAGCGCGGGACGCAGCCCGGGCTAAGACTGGGCAAAGACAGGGCCGTTCGAGACTGGAGACACTGGGCTGGGCCACCCCCCTTACATCATAGTAAGTGTAC
Organism: Triturus cristatus; assembly: GCF_964204655.1. Classification (NCBI taxonomy): domain Eukaryota; kingdom Metazoa; phylum Chordata; class Amphibia; order Caudata; family Salamandridae; genus Triturus; species Triturus cristatus. Next base: position 22,975,013 of record NC_140584.1, read on the forward strand.
GAGACTGAGACCTCCTCATCCTCTCTGGCGGGAACAATGTCTAAAAATAAAAATGCCGCCGCTAGTACATCCATGGCAGGGACCCTGGACAACTTTATTGTTAGAGCTGCAAACATCCTAGAGCGAGAGATAGACCTTACTGAGCGTCGCTTATCGCTGGACCCCTTTACAACCAAACGTTCATCTCTAGGGAAAATCGCCTCATCTGTTACACCAGGGGTAACCACTACTAACCCCATACCAACTGAATGTCTGTCTAGTGATAATGATAGTGCAGACCTCAGTATGGAATTAACTATTGGCAGCAACAGTAATAGGCGCAGAGATTCTATTAGGAAAACTACACCTATAAATACTACGGCAGCTGCCGCTAAAAATCTAACTGAAGGTGTTTCTACTCGCGCACAACTGCATGCAATAACCGAGGCTACCTCACTTTCCTCCTCCTCTCCCTTAAATTTAGGAGCAAAACCGAAAACCAAGGCTGCTCCGCAAATAAAAGGGGGGAGACAAACAAGAGGGTCAAAAAATAAAAACAAAACGTCTGTCTCTAAATTTACCATGGGCGCTGCTGAACACCCTCTGAATGAAGTTACCTCAGATCCAGCCAGGCAATTAGATGTCGGGTTTCAGGCTAAAATAATAGAGGTGTTTGAAAATTCTACCCGTTTAATCTTGGATAGACTTTCCAAGATTGAGGAGCGTCTACAGAAATTAGAAAAGACTGCCTCTGCTAGTTTAGAAATTAATAAATTTTTAAGGACAGACCTACTTAGAGAGCTCCATGAACACCCACTTTCCGCCAAATCTGCCAGTAACCCAAAAGAGAAAACCCCTCCCCCTATGGCCTTGCCGTTAATCGACAAGCATCTGGATCTTACAGGGGTCAATCGTGCAAACACAGCCTGCACTGAAAAAACCACGCCTAGAAGTGGCCTCCAAAATTCCCATGCAGGAGTAAAGTCCCAGCAGAACCCATTGGAAGTCAATAATAAAACCAATAATCTTACTCCACAAGATAGTCATGAGGTAGCAAATAGACCTGCTCCCGTCCAAGATGCTGTTCCCAAATTACCCACCTTAGACCTTCCCCCAGAATCATCACCTTACGTCATTATACTGGCGGGAGTACCTGCCCTGCAGGGAAAAACCAACGAGTCTTATCTGGAACTCAGGAACAAAACTATCTATTGGCTTAATTTCAACCGACCCCTGCCTCCTAACATTCACACTAAAATCTTATTTGTACGGAGAGTTAGTTGGGTGGGTAGAAGGAGTAAAGACATACTGGGAGACTGCATAATTGTTAATTTTGGGGACACTCAGGCTGTAAAATATATCCAGCACGCACAATCCTTTGACCCTAATACAAATATCATCCCACTACCTCTTGATTATTTTTATCCTCATCATCTAGTAAATAACCAGTGGGAATTAGTAGGGAGAGCAAATATACATACAAACCAGGCAAGAGGTATGCTGCCTATACCCAGACAAGGCTGGTTGGAGACCTTCCCACTGTCAAACAAGTATAGCTGTTTGGACATGGTCGATTGACTACCCCTAAATTTTAATGCTGTTGATCCTGTGGGGGAAGCCACAGTGGGTGATAAATCAACCTCAGCGACTAACCGATGGCCTGCAAAACCGCCAACCTCCCTAAAGAACAACGTAGGATCTATCCCTATTAACATTGAGGATAATGAGAAAACTGACTATTCTACACTGTCGAGCAGCGAATCCACCAAATCTGGCGCTCTTGGCGCAACTCCCATAGTGATCTCATTTCCAGAGGGCGACACATGCCATTCAGTCAGATTTCTATCCTGGAATGTTGCAGGGCTGTCCTCCAGGTTAGCTGACATAAACTGTGCTTCCTTTATTAAACAGTTTTCGATTGTCTGCCTCCAGGAATGCTGGACGGTTGAGCCTATTCATATGAATGGCTACCGCACTTACCATACACCAGCGGTACACACTCTGAGAGGGAGAAATAAAGGAGGCCTTTGTATTTATGTCTCAAACTGCTTAAAGGAAACTAAGATTTCTTTTTTCTCCAATTCTACCTTTTACCAGATTTTGCATATTACACTGGGTGGCAATGAACATATTAACCTGATTAATCTCTATAATAACATTCCGAAAGATGCTTGGGCCTCGACCTACAAAGAACTACTTGAGAGCCTTAAAAATATAGATGAAAAAGAACGCATTGATAGCTGTGTGATCTGGATGGGCGACTTTAATTGTTTCCTATGCCCATTGAGCGACCACAACCTATGTGGACTGGGAGAGATGGATGATGTCACTGTGACACACTTCTCACACACATCCCTGGGAAAACACCTTAATGAGATTCTTTTCTCCCTGGACCTGGGTTTTGTGAACGAACTATGCTCCCCACCAGTCTCTTTTAACCCCACATTCATTGGACGGGGTTGCAAATCAATAATTGACTTCATGTTAACATCCAAACGCTATTCTCACTATATTCTTGCGTTTGAAACATGTGAGATAGCAATGAGCGACCACTTACCGCTTAGCATGTCCCTTGATATAATGTTGGGTAAACAGAACATGGCTAATAAGACCCAGACCCTGTACGACTACAATCTTGAACTTATGAAGAAGAACGGCTATACCCTTAAATGGGACAAAGTGGAACCAGTGGCCTTCCTAGGCAAATTAATTGGCTCAAAGGAAGAGGAATTTAATATCTGTCTTGCAGAGCTCATTGAGCCTCTCAAAGTCAATGATGCCTTCCTTAGCATCTCGGAGGAAATTAAAAAGCTACTCACGAGACCACTGCACTCTGGGGCAAACAAAATCAAGAGATGGTTTGATAGAGAGTGTAGCAAGACCCACGCTCATTTAATAGAACAATTAAAAAGGGAGCCTAGGGTAATGGCTGAAGTTAGATCAGCCAGATCTGCGTACCAACAGGCAGTTAAAAAAAGGAAAAAGCAAATTAAACAGGAAGCCTGGAGCACTCTCCGGGAAACCTGTATCTCCAAAAATAATACTGCATTTTGGAAAGCAGTGAATGCTCCGTTTTTTTCCAAAGATTCCACAGACTCTATTGTAATAGCAATCTCGGAAGAAGGCTGGTTGTCCTTCTTCCGTGAACTTTACACTAAGGACCCTCAGGTCGAGATAGAAGGGGATTTTAATCCAGGTAATAAGAACATAGTATCCCATCCAATAAACGTCGATTTTACTATGGAGGAAGTTATGACAGCCATCAATAAGAGCCCAGCAGGTAAGGCCCCGGGGCCGGACGGTGTTCCCGTAGATGTTTTTAAGGCTAACAGTAAGTTATGGGCCCCCCTGCTAACCAACGTTCTTAACAGTTTTAACAAAACGGGGTTCCCAAAGACCTGGCAGGAAGCCATTGTAGTACCTATTTTCAAGAAAGGAGATCGTAGCTCACCTAAATGCTACAGACCGATCTCTTTACTCGATTCACTTATGAAGATAGCGGGGAGAGTCATACTCGACAAACTACAAGTATGGGTGAATGACACAGGTACCCTCTCCCAATTTCAATATGGCTTTAGGGAAGGTCTAGGCACAATTGAGCAAGGTCTGAATTTAGCACTCCTTGTAGCCAAGTACGTCGAAGCAAAACAAGAGAACTTATTTCTTACATTTGTGGATTTAAGTTCGGCCTTTGACTGTATCAATCATAATAAACTTTGGCTAACTATGCAGGAAATGGGAGTGGACCCAAACCTCCTCATTTTCATCAGAGAACTATATCGGGAGGCGGGCGCAAGGGTACGTTATGGGGAAAAGGGGGATTGTACATCTAAATTTTCTATAGAAAAGGGCGTGAGACAAGGCTGTATTTTAGCACCTTTTTTATTTAACTTATATATTAACTCGGTCGCGTCTCACCTCCTGGCAGATAAACAGGATTACCCTAAAATTGGCAACTCCTTTATCCCCATTCTCCTGTACGCAGACGATGCCGTAATCATGGCCCGGACCCAAATCGGTCTCCAGAGATCGATCACTAGTTTCTCCGAATATATGGGCAGTAGAGGCCTAAAGATCAACATAAGCAAAACTTTTAATATGTGTTGCACAAAAAAGAATAGCCTTAGTTGTAATTCATTTTTATCTAACATGAAAATCATGACTGTTAATACTTTTTCGTACTTAGGTATCACTTTTGACAGTAAGGGAACTTGGATCGCGGCAGGTGATTCCCGAAAGCTAGCTTTCTCAAGAACAATTGGGGCTGTCAAACATTTTTCAAACAAGGTCGGAGGCCGCCCGGTACCAGTCTTGCTCGATATCTATAGAGCTAAGTGTGTATCAACTGCAATATATGGTGCAGGAATTTGGGGGATTGTGAATACCTCAAGCACTCAAATTCAGATCTGTCAGAATACTTTCCTGCGGTATTTATTGGCTGTGCCGGGGTCAACTTCTTCTTATGCCTGTCATCAAGAGTTGGGTGTGCCCTACATTGCTGACCTTATTAAATTGGAGCCCATCTTGCTGTGGCATAAAGTCTGGTCTGGAACTGAGACAGCCCTAAACAGGGAAATAATAAAGGATTGCCTAGGCTTACATGGAGCATTGAAAATTCCCTGGCTTAATTATGTAAGGAAATTTTTTACCGAGCTAGGCCATCCGGAGTTCTTTAACTCTCCAGCAGGCATGACGAATTTCTCTAGAAGGAAATTCAAGCAAATTTGTCTGCACTTCCTTTCAGAGGCACGCTGGATGTTGGAGAAACGCAAGAGCTCTGTTATGGCCAATCAGCTACTTATCACTAACCAGGGTATACAACCATATTTGAAAGTAGTACCCAGCTGCTATACCCGTATGCTGTTATCTCGTTTCAGAGCTGACATCTTTCATAGAATGGTTACATTCCCTGAGAAGAATTGCTGGCTCAAGGAACTTACTCCATGTCCCTGCGACCATATTTCTGTCCAATCTTCCCTTCATTGTATTCTTTTTTGTAAGTTTTACTCGGAACCTAGAAAAAGTATTTTACGACCAGTTTTAAAAAAGCTAGGGCTGAGACAATGTAGAGCGGCTCTGGTCAGATTACAAATGTTAGATGATGAATTTCTTATCTTTTCGGTTTCTACGTTCCTAAAAACTGTTATTAGATTCAGGATCTCTATGAATTAGCTCATTTTTACTATGCTGTTATTTTTAACTTGGAAAGTCTGTTTTTAATGTATGAAATCTGATGTATATCTGCTTTTATGGTTTTGAATCTTAAAAATCGAATAAAGCTGTTTCTGATTCTGATTCTGATTCTGACATATATACCTGTGTGGTGTCCTTTCATTTGGTAATTCAAGAGAATATAAGGTAAAACAAGCTGCTTTACATTCCTCTGAGACTTAGCCTGAAGGCTGCTCTCCACAGCTACCACTAGGATAGCTTTCTTTAAAAAGTTGTCTTAAACCTATCTACCATAAGAGTCAATTTGGACTGGTGCAAGGTGGCCACTATAACTAGTGACCAGCATATGCCAGGCCAACTTCTCACATTGGTGGGCAGGGTGTGGGATTCCAGCTTGCCATTGTTTTACCAGCAAATCTCTATTTGAATTACTAACTGAAAACCACTTAAGGTACTCAAGGTACATATAAAGTCAAGCTTAGTATCAATAAGTTCTACTGAACGTAGAGTTGGTTGTGAAGGGATAGCACACCCTTGCTACAGCTCAAGCTACGATCAGTAGGCCACAAATTAGTGTAGGTAGTGCAACACTGCATAACACTAGAATGTCCTCAAGGGATGGACCCAGTGGATCCACCCAACCTCAGTATAAGGACATGACCTTCTTTGACTTGAAGGCCATGTGTGTTGCAAGACACCTGGGGTTAGGACAGAGTCCCTCCACACAACACCTGATAAATCTACTTATAGCAGATTATCTTAGGCTGGCTCTAGGAGCTGGTGGATCTGGATCAGGGGGTGGGTCAGCCATAGTCTTTGGGTCTGATGATGAAAATCAAGATGACCTGGAGTCTGTGATTGAAGGGCCAGACCCAGAAAGGTCTGAACAGGACAGAGGAATTCTCTCTAAGAGAGTTGACAGAGTAGAAGAGAGGCCTAGGTCCCCTTCAAGGGAATCTAACCACTCATATCACTCTGACAAGGATTCTGTCCAACAGAGGAAGTCATACTTCCACAGAGAGACCTCCTCTGAAAGAAGGTACAAGATGCTCCAGTATGAGGAAGCTAGGCTTGCCCTCAGAACCAAGCAATTGGCCTTAGATAGAGAAGCCTTTGAGCTCCAGAGAGCTTCTAGAAAAGAGGGGTTAGAAACCCCTGGTGGCAGCAACAGTGTCCCTAGAGGCAGAGATTACATTCCAGACCATAGGAACCTGTCCAAGGTTGTTCCTCCCTACCAGAGTGGGGAGGATATCCACAAATGGATAACTGCTATGGAGAGGGCCTGTAAAGTTCAGCAGGTCCCCCAGAAACAGTGGGCAGCAATCTTGTGGCTCTCCTTTTCTGATAAAGGTAGAGACAAGCTCCTCACTGTTAGAGAAGAGGATGCTAATGACTATGAAGCCCTGAACAGTGCATTAATAGATGGGTTTGGCTTAAGCACTGAACAATACAGGTTGAAGTTCAGAGATACCTAGAAAGCGCAGACTCAGGATTGGACTGACTTTGTTGATTGTGCAACCAAGGCTCCAGAAGGTTGGCTGGTTGGTAGTAGAGTTACTGATTTTAAGGGATTGTATAATCTTATCATGAGAGCACAGATCCTTAATAATTGCCACAACCAGTTGTTGCATCAGTACCTGGTGGACTCTGATCTGACCTCTCCCCAAGAATTGAGAAAGAAGGCAGACGAATGGGACAGAACCAGGGTGAGGCAGAAAACCCAGAACCAAGGGGGTGACACTAAGAAGCAAGATCCTAAAGGCTCAGATAAAGGTGGGGATAAGGCAAAAGACCAGAAGTCTTCACAAGGGCCCCAAAAATCTGCATCTGGTGGGGATTCACAGTCTACAAAGGGAATAGGCCAAAAGAAGCCCTGGTGCAAATTCTGTAAACAGAAGGGGCACTGGACTTCTGATTGTACCAAGTCCAAAGACCAAACCACCACCACTCCAGCCCCTAAGGCAGCTGTTCCCCCTAGTGCAGTCATTGGTGGAGGTGGTAATCAGAATAAGGGTGTAGTAGGGTTGACCCTGGGTTCTGATGTGGACTCTGGCCTAGTCAGCGTACCAACACATGCATTGCTAGTTTGTGAGGGAGACCTTGATATGTCCTTCCTAGTGAGCCCCAGTAATCTGGGCAAGTACAAACAGCAGCCTATAATAAATGGCAAACAGGCTTTGGCATTTAGGGACACAGGTGCTAGTGTCACCATGGTGGCAGAGGATCTAGTGGACTCTGCACAGATCTTCCTGGGTGAAATGTACCAGGTAACCAATGCAAGCAATGTCAGGCCCAACCATAGTCTGGCAGTTGTGAATTTCTCCTGGGGAGGGGTAACTGGCCTTAAGAAAGTAGTAGTCAGTTCAGACCTCCCTGTCGATTGTTTGTTGGGCAATGATCTGGAGACTTCAGCCTGGTCTGAAGTGGCGTTATGGACTCATGCTGAGATATTGGGCATACCTGCAGAGGTATTTGCTGTGACCAGGTCACAGGCCAAAATGCATACAGCTGAACCAGCTCTGGATCCTGAAACTATGGACCAGATGCTACCCAAGAGGAGGAGCAGTAGGGTTAAGGCTGTGCCTTCCCCTCTGTCTCAGATCTCAGATTCCCCTCCTGAGGGAGGAGAAGCAGATCCTGAAGAAGGAACTGCCCCAGAGGGACTTGAGCCTGATCAGGTTGAGTTCTTGGGGGCAGGGGGAACTTCCAGGTAAGATCTGAGTAAGGAGCAACAGTGCTGCCCCTCTCTTGAACCCCTCAGACAGTAGGCTGCTGCTGAGGCAGCTGGGAGTGCTAGTGGGTCCCATAAAGTTTATTGGGATGAGGGACGCCTATATTCTGAGGCTAGAGATCCTACCCCTGGAGCCACCAGGAGGTTGATAATACCTCAGAAGTTTAGGGGGTTCCTCTTGACCCTAGCACATGATATCCCATTGGCAGGACACTTGGGCCCGAACAAGACCTGGGATAGGCTTGTTCCACATTTTCATTGGCCACACATGTCAGAGGGCACCAAGGAGTTTTGTAACTCCTGTATCACTTGCCAAGCCAGTGGCAAGTCAGGTGGCACAACAAAGGCCCCCCTGATACCACTACCTGTGGTGGGGTTCCCTTTGAAAGGGTAGGATTGACATTGTTGGTCCCCTTGACCCTCCAACAGCATCTGGGCACAGGTTTATCCTGGTGGTAGTGGATCATACCACCAGGTACCCAGAAGCAATTCCCCTCAGGACCACCACAGCCCCTGTGGTGGCAAGAGCCCTCATTGGAGTCTTCTCCAGAGTGGGTTTCCCTAAGGAGGTTATATCTGGCAGAGATACAAACTTCATGTCAGGGTATCTAAAAGCAATGTGGAAGGAGTGTTGTGTCAACTACAAATTCACTACTCCCTATCACCCACAATGCAATGGGTTAGTTGAAAGGTTCAACAAAACCCTCAAGGGAATGATTAAAGGCCTCCCAGAAAAGCTTAGGCGAAAATGGGACCTTTTACTACCCTGCCTTCTGTTTGCATACAGGGAGGTCCCACAGAAGGGGGTTGGCTACAGCCCTTTTGAACTTCTGTTTGGGCACCCTGTCAGAGGTCCATTATGTTTGGTGAAGGAGGGCTGGGAGTTACCTCTCAAACCTCCCAAACAGGATGTGATGGACTATGTACTTGGTCTCCTCTCCCGGATGGCAGAGTACATGAAGAAGGCAACCAAAAACCTTGAGGCTGGCCAATAATTACAAAAAGCTTGGCATGACCAAAAGGCTGTCCTGACTGTTTATCAGCCAGGCCAGAAAGTGTGGGTGTTGGAGCCTGTGGCCCCAGCAGCTCTCCAGGACAAATGGAGTGCCCCCCATACAATTGTTGAGAAAAAGGGAGAAGTCACCTACTTGGTGGATCTTGGAACTCCCAGGAGCCCCCTTAGGGTGCTCCATATCAAAAGATTAAAGCCATACGTGGACAGGGCTGACATGGGCTTACTCATGGCAACTGATGAGGACCAGGAGGAGGAGAGTGACCCTCTCCCTGACCTGCTCTCACAGAACCCTGATGATGGGTCAGTTGATGGTGTTGCTTTGGCAAGCAGCCTCACTGATCATCAGCAAACTGAATGCAGACAAGTTCTGCAACAGTTCAGACATATGTTTAGCCTGACCCCTAGTCAGACTTCCTGGTGCACCCATGAGGTGGACACTGGAGACAGTCTGCCTGTCAAGAATAAAATCTACAGGCAACCTGACCATGTCAGGGACTGTATCAGGACTGAAGTCCAGAAAATGTTGGAATTAGGTGTGATTGAGCCTTCAGATAGCCCTTGGGCTAGTCCAGAGGTCCTTGTGCCTAAACCTCATACCCAGGGTGGTAAGAAAGAAATGAGGTTTTGTGTTGACTACAGAGGCCTCAATGTAGCCACCAGGACTGATGCCTATCCAATACCCAGGGCAGATGAACTAATAGATACTTTGGCCTCAGCCAAGTACCTCAGTACATTTGACCTAACAGCTGGCTACTGGCAAATCAAGTTAGCTGATGATGCCAAGGCCAAAACAGCATTTTCAACCCCTGGTGGGCACTATTACTTTGTGGCGATGCCCTTTGGTTTGAAAAATGCACCAGCCACTTTTCAGAGGTTGGTGAATAAAGTTCTAACTGGTATGGAAACTTATTGCTCAGCTTATCTTGATGATATTGCTGTCTTTAGTTCCACCTGGCAAGATCACCTGGTCCACCTCAGAAATGTACTGGAGGCCCTGCAAAAAGCAGGCCTCACTATCAAGGCCACTAAGTTCCAGATAGTGCAGAGTCAGGTTGTGTACCTGGGCCACCTTGTAGGTGGAGGCCAGGTTCAACCATTGCAGAGCAAACTCCAGACCATAATGGAATGGGTAGCTCCAACAACCCAGACACAGGTTAGTGCCTTTTTAGGCCTGACTGGGTACTATAGGAGGTTTGTTAAGGGATATAGATCTATAGTGACCCCCTTAAATGAAATAACCTCTAAGAAAATGCCAAAAAAGGTTCAGTGGACAGCTAGCTGTCAAAAGGCATTTGATAACCTAAAGCAGGCAATGTGCACTGCCCCCATCTTGCAGAGTCCAGACTACAAAAAGAAGTTCATTGTTCAAACAGATGCTTCAGAGCTGGGTGTGGGAGCTGCACTGTCTCAACTAAATGATGAAGGTCAAGACCAGCCAGTAGCTTTCATAAGCAGAAGGCTGACCCCTGGAGAGAAATGCTGGTCAGCTATAGAGAGGGAGGCCTTTGCTGTAGTGTGGGCCCTGAAGAAGCTGAGGCCATACTTGTTTGGCACTCACTTCATAGTTCAGACTGACCACAAACCCCTCCTATGGCTCAAACAGATGAAAGGTGAAAATCCTAAACTGCTCAGGTGGTCCATTTCCCTACAGGGGATGGACTATACAGTTTAATGTCCCTGCGTTGGGGGGGGGGGTTGTGTAGGAGAGTAGGATCTGCCCCCACTTTTTTTCTGATGTATACACTGGTTTCTGGCTATAGTCTGGCTGGGTCCCTGCTAATCAGGGCCCCAGTCTCTCTGTTCTCTCTAAACAACTTTGAGTGCATACTAGATGCACTAGTTATTGGATACTGTGGTACCCTGTGAGCCCCTAGTATATGGTACCCTAGGTACCAAGGGCATAGGCACTTCACAGGCCTACCAGGGGCTGAAGCATGTATTATGCCACCCCTGGGAAGCGGACTAAATCTGACACCACAGGCCTGCTACTGCAGCCTGGTTGAGGTAGTGTTAGCACTCACAGAGGTATAGGTTCCTATATCTCACCATACACACACATATAAACCTATCAGTCACCCCTAAGGAAGGCCCTATCAATCCTGAGGGCAGGGTGCTTGGTTTACAATGTGAAAGGGTGCCTCTGCCTGAGCAGGGCCCCTCTGCAGCTGGCAGGGTCTATTCCCTGTGGCTGTTTGTGGATGCGGTTAAACCATATACTCTTAAGTGCATTATAACCTCCCGGTTAATGCTAACTTTGGAATGAGTGCATCAAAACATGTCGTGTTTGGTGTCAAATAACTTGGAATCATACCCCCACACCAGTAACTGGTGTGGGAGTATGATCCCACCCTTCTAGAGGGGACGACATGTACCTACCGTGGTAACACGGTAGAAATCTGAAAGAGCCCTGGCATCACAAAATGGATGCCACCAGCACAGACATTGGGCTGCCCTCCTGCTGTTGACTGAAACTCGCAGTGGGGGAGGCCCAACAATAGGCATCCTGTCACAGGGAGGTGTCACCACGTTCCAGACAGGATTTAGTGTATTGGGGCAGGGTGGGTGCCCTCCTAGAGTGCTTTGAAGTCCTGCACTGGGGGAGCAGTAGGCTCCTCTGGGCATATGCCAGCTCAAACCGGTTCAGGGGCTACCTGTCCCTGTTCTGGCATGAAACTGGACAAAGGGAAGTGGGTGTAACCACCCCTACCCTCACCCTCCCAGAGGAGTGGTCATAGAGCTAGTCCCACCCCTATCTTTAGTATAAGATAGGAAACCTTGCCATTGCAAAGTATATAACCCCTGGATGACGCTTTGCAAGAAGAATCCGGGTCCTTCGACGTTCCACTACCTTTGGAAGACGGAATAATCTCCCTTGGAGTCAAGGAGTGACTCCCTTGCTTGGCAGGCACCAAAACTTGAATCAACGATCTCAAACTTTCCCGCTCCCGGCGGAGTCCGAAGTTCCTGCAGCCCCGGAAGTGGATTTCCTGACTCTCGATGGCCATTGTGAGTCCCCAGCAGAGCTGAGGCGAGTGGACCCCACGAGTGACGAGGAACCGCAACACCTGGGAACCACACACTATTGTCGAGTGCAACCCCTTCACGACGTTCTACGAAGTTGTGCTTTGGACCACTTGTGGACCAATCCTCCAGCAGGGTTTGCAACAAAAATCAGAGGCCTAGTCCGCCCCCCGAGTGACCGTGGGCTCCTGTGAAGCATTTCCTCAAGAGGCGTCTTTGCGATCCCTTGTCCGTTGGCTTGTGGGTCCCCCGAAAACGTTCTTATCAACTAAAAGGGCTCTACTGGTTGCTCCAGGCCTGCCCTCACTCACCCTCGCTGGGTGAGTACCTCAGACCTTGCTGGTCTGCACCATTGACTAAATTAACTTTCCACGAGACTTTCTGTTGCCAAGGCTTGTTGGCTCCAATCCGGTTGCCGACAACGCCATCAGCTGCAAACGTTGTGGGACACTCTGAATCCAGCTGCTGGTCATCGTCGATCTCCCCTGATCACCTGAAATCACTCGACATCCGTGGGCATCCATCTTCATGGCCCGGGGTCACTGGCAAGTGACTGTGAACACTGTCCCTTCAATTTTCAGGTCATCTGAATCTCGAATCCAGCCTTGGATTCCACCAGACACTTCTTCAGTCTTCGCAAGCAGCAAATCTTCTTTGGTCTCCATAGAAAACAGCTACGCGACACAACACTAAAAGCAACTATGCACCCGGCTTCCCTGGGTGAGGTAACTCGTGCACTCCGGTGCCCTAGTGTGTGCTGGCCCTTGAATTACTTACCTTGTAAGTGGCTTGCTTGTAGACTTCCGCGAAGTACCCTAAAACTTTAAAAATCAAACCGCAATTGCTCCATTGTAATCAATAGGGAACCCAAGGCTGTGTTCACACACTGCATGCGTCTCCCTTGGGTCTGGTTTTTACCTGCTTTCACTGCAGTAGTAAAGCCCCAGCGATTCCACAGGCCCTAGACCTTGTCATTCTGCAAGTCGACTTTCCTAAACCTCTTTTTTTGTATATGGTCTGGTACGCCCCTAGGGCCCCAGCCATATTTGTGCTTAACTTATTGTGAAACGTGGCTATTTGAATGTGTTCCTGGCTTCTAATCTCATAAAGTAGAGTGTGTCTAGAAATAAATACATATATATTTGATATATATACCTCTGTGGTGTCCTTTCATTTGGTAATTCAAGAGATTATAAGGTAAAACAAGCTGCTTTACATTCCTCTGAGACTTAGCCTGAAGGCTGCTCTCCACAGCTACCACTAGGATAGCTTTCTTTAAAAGGTTGTCTTAAACCTATCTACCATAAGAGTCTATTTGGACTGGTGCAAGGTGGCCACTATAACTAGTGACCAGCATATGCCAGGCCAACTTCTCACAGTTCTCATGTGTTGCCCCAATCACACTATCAGTCTCTGTCCACTCTTGCAATCATGCTGACAGAATCATGTCCTTATCTAATCTCTGTGACGAAACACAAGCACTTATAAACTCACCCTGCTGTCAACTACCAGCACTCTACCTACCCAGTCACTGTCCATTCACTTGTACAATGACTAAGGCATGAAGTGACACCGTGCTACAGTCAAATGTGCACAATCTATGCAAGCCCATAACCCCCTGCAGACTAATGATTGACTCCTGCAATAATCCATAGTACTCATGCAGTTCCCCAGTCACCCTGCCAGTCTCTGTCCACTCTTGCAATCATCATGACAGAACCATGTCCTTATCTAATCTCTGTGCCGAAACACAAGCACTTATAAACTCACCCTGCTGTCAACTACCAGCACGCTACCTACCCCGTCACTGTCCATACACTTGTACAATGAGTCAGGCATGAAGAGACACTGTGCTATAGTCAAATGTGCACAATCTATGCAGGCCCCTAACCCCCTGTAGACTACTAATTTACTCCTGTAATAATCTAGGTCGTACTCATGTAGGGCCCCAATCACACTATCAGTCTCTGTCCACTCTTGCAATCATGCTGACAGAATCATGTCCTTATCTAATCTCTCTGTCAAAACACAAGCACTTATAAACTCACCCTGCTGTCAACTACCAGCACTCTACCTACCCAGTCACTGTCCATGCACGTGTACAATTCCTCAGGCATTAAAACACGCTGTGCTACAGTCACATGTGCACAATCTATGCGTTTCCCTAACCTTGTGCTTTCTACTGATTCAGTCCTGCAAAAATACTGATAGTAGCCATGTAGTTGAGCAATCACACTGTCACTCTCTGTCCACTCCTGCTATCATCCAGAAAGAACCATCTAATCACTCTGTTGAAACACAAGCACTTATAAATTCATCATTCTCTTTTGTTGCACTACTCTAATGATCCAGTCAGTACCCATGTACTTATGTAATGACCCAGGTACTAATATATCTAGTATTACAATCATCTATCCACTATTGATGCAGTCCTGTAAACAGATAAACACTACTTATTTAGTTCTATGATTATTCAGTTAGTATCTGTGTCTTGCAGTAAATGGATTGTGATTTTAAAACTAAGTGTTTAAATGGTTTTTATATACAAAGTGTTTCTTTAGTAATACAATAGTATATTTTATAAATGTATTTTAATAATGTCATATATATATATATATATATATTTTTACAGGTATTGTTCATCATCAATTTAAAAAAATTCCATGACTAGAATAACACAATAGAGAAAGAACAAAAAAAGGAGTGTTATTTGAAGAAAATAGAACAGCAAAAATTAGATGAACTACAACATGTGGGAAAAGAGAAAAAGTCTTCTGGTAAGAGAACAAAAGAATTTATAAAAAAACTTTCAAAGGCTGAAAACAGTGTGCACAATGTGGAACATACAAAGAATGCCCCAACAAAAAAGAAGAATAACAAGCATTGGCATAGCCAATAGGTCTCGCTTTTGGGACCTTATAAGTATTTAGTTTTGCAGCACAATATCCTTGGTGCAACAACATCAGCTGTTGCATGGCTAAACCTTGTACCTTATAAGTGTTTTGCCATGCAACAGTTGATGTTGTTGCACCAAGGATATTGTGCTGCATAATTAAATACTTATAAGGTCCCAAAAGCGAGACCTATTGGCAATGCCAATGCTTGTTTTAAATGGATTGTCTCTCTGTCGGTTTATGTTATGTAGGCCTGTATAATGCTCTCTTGTAGCCTTAACTGATGGAATGAGCTTTGCATGTGTTGGTTAAACTGTTGCGCTTTCAAACATTTTGATACGTGTGGGATAATGGGCTGCAGATCGCTCAATTAATTTTAAGATATTTTAATTTATATACCATTTTATATTTGTTTTAGGTTGGTGTTCTGTGTTTGCTGTATTGATTTAATTAATTGCTATTTATTGTAGATTTTTATGATATTTGTAATTGCTTATGTCATTGAATTGAATAATGTGCAATATTTCTGTAAGAATGCATTTCTTGGGAATAAAGAGTCTGATCTGAGTATACATGTGTGCATTCATATATAGCAAACATATTCCTGTTCTGCTGAGGCCACCCTCTTCACTGACTATAAAGATGGTTCTATATTTTGAATGAGGTCATACAAATTTCACAGAAAGGTATACTTTTCAAAAGTCCATGAAATGTGTTGCAGCTTCACAAAAGCTTGCAATCTTTGTCACGTCACTATGAAAATCATGAAATGTGGGGAGATATATGTCATCAGCAAGTCCCGTAGTGGTTGGGGCAGCAAAGAAGACATGGGCACAGACCAGGCTATGTGCAAGTAGCAGCTTTATAGGCAGGTAACTGAGTTGCATTACGTTAGGAGTCACGAGATGCGTGTGTTTTACCGTGAACGTGAAATATAATGACAGTGCAAACTGATTAACTGTAATTTTGCTGCAGAGCATGACATGCACAATCACAACAATGCCCCAAATCGTGGATAGATATCCGATGCCGAAATGGGAGAGGTTCCGAGGACAGTGAAAGAAGTAAAGAAATGAGAGTGGCGGCGCAGTGGGGGAATAAAAATGTGAAGGAGACGCGTGAACTAGCCTATGTGCGCATTAAAGTCTGACGAGCGTGGGAGCTAAACGCCATAAAGACGGTGAGATGCGAGTGCGATTTCAATGAAAGATAGGGCTTATGGCCTAATCACAGCGCAGTGCTGGTTAAGGGAATCCCGTAGGTAAAGCACAGTGGCTTGCATGGACAGGCTGACGTGCAATGTAACCCCACAAACTTGTCCCAACTGTATGTAGTCCAAACGGAAACCCCAACAGTAAACGGGGATACTAGCGTGAAAACAGCTAAGCAGGGGTAGGGAAAGTTATTACAACTGGACGCTAATTGTAACAAATTAAAGATTTAAATAATTAAATAAAAACGGGCACTGTGCAATAAGTTACCGTATAGTGAAAAAGATCTAAGAGTGCTTAATGGTGTCACGTTATAGACAGTGATTATATGCCAAATGCGACGAAAAGAAACACACAAGCACCAGAAAATGTCTACTGTCTGAGGCGACATTTGCTTAGTCGGAATTGAATTGCTCCTTGAAGAATTCACATCAGATGCTTCCGAAGTTAAGAATAACAAGCTAAAGAGGAGGGAGGGGGAGAAGGGAGGGAGTTAGTGAGAGCAGACAGCAAGGGAGTGGAGGAGGCTTAATGAGCCATGTCAGAAAGGCAGATGGCTGCTTCGGGCGTGCACGCTCACGTGCACTCAAGCTTTAGGCCACCAAAAGCCTCTGGTGGCACTTTTAAAAGCCACTTACTAAATGTCTCGAAGAGACAGAATGCGCTGTCTCAGGCAAGACCTAAAAAGCACCTTCTGAGCCTTCCATCCATGGTTTAACAGGCCTTGGAATCTCTGGTCACAAGAGTGTACATACTGAAGAACTCCTTTTCGAAAAATGAACTTCCAAGCTGACACACTTTTTCCAATCTAGTGTTCCAAGATCCTAACTTTGTTGACCCTACGGATCTAAACCATTAATCCCTTCTGTCCTGCCTGCTGTAAAGTCCTCAAGAAATTTGTAACCCAACACCTACTGTACCAACCTGCTTTCAAAACCAGCTTTAAGATTCCAGTCTGGCATATGGGAATTCCACCGCAAATAAATATCTTCACCTACCTTCCTTGACAACTGCTTAACCTCATGAACTTGTGTATTGTTTTGTATTGTATTGTAATTGCATTTATATAGCTCTTACTACCCCTGACGAGGCGTCAAAGAGCTTTTTCGAAGAGTAGCACGCTACTCCGGCACCCATAAAGGATTAGTGTTGAATTAGTATAGTGAAATATTAAAGTAATTTGAGTGGTGGATATTAGTCAGTTATTTGGAGTGAGAACGATGGCGGAGGAACAGAAGAGGGAAAAAGGTTTGCATTTATATAGCGCTTGTTAACCCTGGTGGGGTGTTGAAGTACTTTTTAGGTGAGTAGCACGCTACTCTGGAACCAATAAAGGATTAGCGTTGAATTAGAATAGTGAAATTTGAAACTAATTTGAGTGGTGGATATGTTAGTCAGTTATTTGGATTGAGAAGGGTAGGGGAGGGATAGAAGTGGGGAAAAAGGTTTGCATTTATATAGCGCTTGTTACCCCTATTGGGGTGTTTAAGCGATTTTTTGGCAATTAGCGCTCTACTCCTGAACCCATAAAGGATTAGTGTTGAATTAGTTAGTGAAATATGAAAGTAATTTGAGTGGTGGATATGTTAGTTATTTGGATTGAGAAGGGTAGGGGAGGGATGGAACAGGGAAAAAGGTTGGCATTTCTATAGTGCTGGTTACCCCTGATGGGGTGTTGGAGCACTTTTTGGCGAGTAGCATGCTACTCTGGAACCAATAAAGGATTAGTGTTGAATTACAATAGTGAAATATAAAAGTAATTTGAGTGGTGTAGTAGTGACAGCCCTTGTCCTCCTCAATCCCTCCACCACATTTAACCGTATTATCCATAGCATCCTAATAGCTCTTACTTTGCATCGATGCCCAAGTGAGTTTGTAAGAGCGATGTGAAAGGCAACTCGTTATTCTCTAAATGAAAATGTTTGGTGCAAACCTGCTTGGTGACCATTGCTGCTCCCTCTGCCCCATATTCTTAGTAAATATGCATGTGAGACGTGGTCAACTTGCAGAGCCTAAATGTACAAGTGCGCTCTGTGAGTCCTGACTCCAGTTCACTCCTCACATACTTTGCGTCAAAGTGACGCTACTCAGTGGTGCGGTGGCCAAGACCTGCTTTGGTTTTTCACTGACAAATGAAGCGGGAAACTTCTAAAATGACTGAAAATGCCACTCAACGGGTTTTTTTTTTTTTTTTTTTTTTGCATCTCTTATATAGCGCGAACTCGACCTGAAAGTATTGGAGCGCTGTACATGAGCATTCTATTTACATTACACATTCAGGCACGGAGAGATTAAGTGATTTGCCCAGAATCACAGGATGTGGACGCGACCTCGAGGCTCGAACCCTGGTTTCCTCCACCAAAATCGGCAGTTTAAGCCGACGGACCACATCCAGTTTTGTAGCTTGAAACCAATAACCCTGGCCACTGCACAAAAGGAAGATGTTGTTGTACCTTGTCCCGTTGGTAACGCAAGAGTTTCTTGCCATCAGTATCCACGTACATCTTTGAAAGGGAGTAGTGACGTTGAAAGTGTTGTTGAGCCTTTCTTCTGGAAATCTGCTGTTACTGAAGCAACATGAACATTGAAGGATTTCATGTCTGTTGTGTGGAGATTGAGGCAGCGGTGGGGTTTTGGTTCATTGATCCAAGCTACAGGCTGCAGGGATTAACATGTCACTAGTCTTCCGTATCTCATGCTGTCGAGCTAGCAAAGCAGTAAGGGCCCCATAGAATTGCTGAAAAAATGTAGCATATAATTGCAGTCGAAGTGCGTGACATGGCTCCTCGGTTCACCGGGGACCAGTGGTACCCAGTGTTACGGTAGAAATTCACAGAAAAGCAGCTTTGTGCCTTAGACAGCTGGACGTTTGAGCTAAAATCATTCTTGTGAGATTGCCTGGTGCTTTATAATGGCTGCCGCAGTGATGTATGTGCAAACATGAAGGTGAAAGGTTAGACTGGCAGCGCCCAGACATTTGATTAAAATGTATACATTTTTTACTTGGTAATAGTAATTCTGTTGTTCGCACAATACTGCTGGGGTTTTAGCTCTGTGAATGGGTATGCCGAGTTTACGTTATTGCCTGCTTCGGTGGGCATTAACAGCTGCTAATGCCCGTTGCTGATTGAGTTAAGTGTTGTTAACTGCCCTCCCTACAATTAGCAGCCAAATGCAGCCGTGCATAATGAGGATACCTGGGAATTATTTGCAAGTAATAACTGACTGGAAGTAGGCACTAAGTCTGTTGGCATTGCTCAAAAGAATGCCCATTAACACGCCCCGTGTCCCTGCCTGCTGCTTGTGTCAGCTTCACGCTGTCACCGAATCAACAAGCATTGAAACCGTGCGTCATCGCGATCGTGATCGCACTGAAAGCGAAAGTGATCACGATGACGCACGAGTTTTCAAAGTGCTGCTGGCGGCCGGCTGCGCGCGTGCACGGTCGCGTGAACGCAAGCGCTAGGCCAGCCAGCAGCACTTTGAAAACTCACATTACAAAATGTCTCTCCGAGCCAGCGCAAGCGCTGGGCTCAGCGAGACCTAAAAAGAAAAAAGGAGAAGTTAATGGAAAAATGCATTCTGAAGAATCAATGTATGGTAAAAGGAAAAAGAATCAGTTAGAAGAAATTCGAAAGAGAATGGTTTACAATAGAGTTGCTTTTAATTTGTTGACAGCCATGAAGAAATATAAAAAAAGATCAGCATTTTATAAAAAGAAGAAACTGATTGAAACTATTGTTGAGAAGGCTTTTGAATTAAAAAGGAAATTATTCATTTTAGTTTTAAACAGAATTCGATCACTAGATAAGCCAATAAGTTTTATGAAGGCCAAAAGAAAAAAGAAGAGAGTAATTAACAGAACAAACTTTTGTGATTTTGTTTGGGTGAATGGAAACACAGTTCAAGTTCAGAGCCTTTTTTTAATGAAGAGAGTTATTTCCAAACCAATACATTATTGCTTGCAGTTGATACCAGTGGCCGTGCTTATGAGGTTAGAAATGGTTGTCCAATTGAGAAAGAGAAGATGGTTCCCAGAAATGTAGAGGAAGTGATAGCTGATGAAGTTTTAGGGAGACGTACTAAAGCCCCAGTGTATATTTGGGATTGTAGTAGTATTTGCAGTATACAACAGGAATCTATTGTTATTTTACGGAATGTCTTACGAGAGTATAGTAAACAATTGTTACACAACAGATTAAGATGTTGCAAGGACTAGATCCTTGCAGAGTGAGAAAACAATACTGGTTTGCAAGCTCATTCTCTGGCTTGTCTTTCTAGAAAAGTATGTCAAAGTATTTTTCATCATTTTAGAATGTTAGCAGTGCATCATTCTCAAATGGGAAAGTTAGTGAGAAGATTGTATTACGCAAAAAGTCCAGCAATAATTTTAAATGAGTTAAACAGTGCTCTTTTGCATGGGTCAGTATCAGAGGTAAAAAAGGTTTGTGATGAAATAAGAGTTTCGTTACTTTGGTCCCGAAGAAGAGAGTGAGACATTGATAGAAGTAGGTGTTGAAGAAAATGTAGAAAATAGTAGTACAGAGAAGTTTGAAGAACAAATTACAAAGTTTAAGGTAATTTCATGTGAAAGGCCAAATTATACTTGTATTTGTTGTCGACGAACTCACTATGAAAATCAAACTAGGACTGTTGATCTATATTTAAAAAGTGAAAGAGAAAATAATGATAAGTGGAATGAATTTGCAACTTATTTGTTGGTAGAGGATTGCTTTGATGTGGGTACTGATCAGCGCATTTGTAAATATTGTTATAACAAATTAGATGATAATAAAATGCCTGCTAGAGCTGTCCATAATAATCTAGGGTTGGTAACTATTCCTCCAGAACTGATAGATTTAAACACATATGAGTCTATTCTGATTCAATGTGTGCACCCATTTCAGGCTATTATTTGTATGGAGCCTAAAACAGGTAAATTGCCCCCTACAGATTTACAGAGAGGGTTAAAAGGTAGAGTTTTATATTTACCTCTAGATATAAAGAGAAATATTGAAACTATTGGTGTAGAGAATGTAGAAAGTGAACCAGTAGTTATTCTAGTTAATGGTGTTCCTACTAAGAGTAAGAACATCTGGCAGGAATTAGTGGATGTCAGGAAAGTGCAAAAGGCAACATTATATCTTATAAAAAACAATAATTACTACAAAAATGTGTATGTGGAAGAAGAAGAAACACTTTTAGGAGATGATAGTGAAATGTCAAGTGGTCAAATTGAGAAAATGGACATGTCCACAAGTGAAGACATTTATGAACATTATAGTGTACATCCACTTCATTCAAAAGAAGTGATGGGGAATACTATTGAATTATTCCAAATGAAGAAAGCGATGGGGACTCTCATGAGTGTTTGGGAAAAAAGTTTGGAAGCTCGTTGTTTTCCACAGCTGTTCCAAACTGGAAAAGATGGATGATATGACGAACGATCAGTACAGATTCCTGCATCAGAATATCGGACAACAAGATTGTATGTAGAAGATGCAAGATTTCGACAATGTATCCCATATATATTTCATCTTTTGTTTGAGAGTGACTTGTCTGGACTTTCATATGCAGTCAACCAAATATTAAAAACAGGAGTACAGAGGAGGAGCCTAGCGCGCAACCAAGATGGCCGCGTAGGTGCGAGGCTCCCGAGGACCTCCGCAACCTCCTACGTCTATCCTGAATTCATCCTGCCTCGGTTGAGGGGACTGTGTTGGTGAACCTGAGCTGAGGTGGTACCCGTTTTCCGTTCTCAAATCGGACCTCGGGTGCCGGAGTGAGCACCGATTGAAGTTTGCGGCCTTCTCCTCGCCGGACCCCGGATTTGCGTTGGGGTGTGACCCAGTGACAAAGTGAACAACAACGGCGGGCCGGGCCTGGCGAGTCGCGTACCCCGCACTTTCGCTTTCGCTTTCGCACCGTCTCTGCAAGTGTGATCGCGGAGCTTTTTGTGTTGGTGTGGCCTCGCTGGGGGACCCTGCCTGCCTGCCGGCTGTGACCCACCCCGCCGATCTGGGGTGGCCCCCCCCGGAGCTCGTGGCCCTGATTGCCTGCCCTCTACGGCGTTGCTGGTGCGATTGTGGGACCAGCGGCGATGGCCACGAAACAAGATGGAGATCGGTCAAAGGCCAAGTCGACCCGGCGTGGCACCGTCCATCAGGCCAACAGCATGGACCGCTATACCCTCCAGAGGGGATCTCCCGGCGGACCGCACAAGTCCCCTGAGGGCCCTTCTGATGCCCCGGACTTGCCCACGGATCTGACTCTCCACGACGTCATGGGCGCCATTTCCGAGATGAAGGCCTCGGTGGGCCAGCGGTTCTACACCCTGGCACAGAAGATCGACGCGGTCCTTGTGGATGTTGGCCTGGTGAGGGCCGATCTTTCCAAGACCAACGACCGAGTTGATTCTTTGGCCCAAACCGCATCGGGCCTTACGACTGAGGTGGCGGCACTACAAACGGAGGTGCGCCGGCTTACTCAGGCGAGTGCACTTATGGATCGACGCCTTGAGGATTCCGAGAGTCGGGCCCGGAGAAACAACATCCGCATCATCGGAGTACCCGAGGGACGGGAGGAAGCGGCGGCGGATCTATTTGTGGAGGACCTGATCGCTACCCATCTCCCGCCTCGGGGACTGAGTAAATTTTTTGCCGTGGAGAGGGCCCACAGAGTTCCCGGGGGAAGGCCGAAGGTCGGAGCCCCTCCGCGACCTCTCATTGCCCGGATTTTTAACTTTCGGGACAGAGACGCGATCCTGCAAGCCTCCAGACTACACGGGCCAGTTAAGCTGGAAAATATGGAGGTGAACTTTTACCCTGATTTCACCCAAGCGGTCCAGAAGCAGAGACTGAGCTTCCTGGGCGTCAAACGCCGACTTCGGGACCTGAACTTAAAATACGCCATGCTCTTCCCGGCCAAGCTGCGAGTGGAGGTGGATGGTCGCACGCACTTTTTTGATCGTCCCGAAGCGGCCGGGGACTGGCTGGACACTCTGTCTGGGGATCGTGATCGGGATGGCGGGGGGGGGCGGCGGGAGGAGACGGCCCACTGGATCGGGACTGAGGGGTCAATATTGGGCCTCACTCTGGACGAATACGATGCTATTTTCGATCAAGCGTCTGTCTTTGTACATTCCCCTCCCATGGAGGTTGTGTGGGGTCTAGGAGGGGTACTCTTTCCTCCTCTAGGCGGTCTAGCTAGTTTCATTCTATAGGGGCGACAGGCACACTGCAAGTTGGGGGGGCTGTCCGGGCTCATGCAGGGGTGCAGGGAGGGGGGAGTTTTGTTGGAGTGGGTGGGTTGGGGTGGGTTGTTGTTCGTTTACACCACAAGGCAAACGTATCATTGTGTTATCTCTACAGTGCTCTCTGGGGGACGAGTGATGACTTCTGTTTATGATGGGGGTAGGGGACTGAGTTTGTTGTCCTGGAATGTTAATGGACTGGGGGACAGGATAAAGCGAGGTGTGGTCCTGCAGTTCTTGAAGCGAATTTCGCCCGATATAGTTTTTCTGCAGGAGACGCACCTCATTGGCAATTCCTTTTGCGCTATGAATCGACGGGGCTACCGCCTCGTGGCCCATTCGGGCTTCACGTCTGGTTCAAGGGGTGTGGGCATTATGGTTAAAAACTCGCTCCCGTTGGAGATTGATGAGGTGCGCCATGACGATAGGGGACGTTACACGGTTTTGGTGGGCAGAATGGAGGGCAGAGTGGTCGTTTTTGTGTCAGTATATGTCCCGCCGGGGCTGCAGACGACCACCTTTGCGGACCTGGGGCGCCTCCTCCTTGGCCTTCCGGAGGGGATTCTAGTGGTGGGGGGGATTTTAATGCTGTAGTTTCCGGAACTGTGGATCGTCACCCCCCTAGGGATCTCCCCCGGGTCCAAGCGTGGTTATTTGGCCTCTTGGATACCCTGGGGCTGGTGGATTGTTGGCGTTTAAAACATCCCACGCAGCTACAGTACACCTACCATTCAGGGGCTCATGGTAGTCTCTCACGGCTAGATTATGTCCTGGTCCCAGCGGCTTATGTGGGGAGGGTGGGAGAGGTGCGCCATTTGGCACGGGGTATTTCGGACCACTCCCCGCTCTTGTTGCACTTTGATATTTTGCCGAGGGGAGAGGGTAGGGTGGTCCCGATCCATCCCTGGTACCTGCGTGACCCCACCATTCGCGCAGAGCTGATTAAATCCCTTAAGCGCTATTTTGACGAGAATGTGGGGTCTGTGTCATCGGCGGTCTCACTGTGGGAGGCGTTTAAGACAGTACTCCGAGGAGAGGCCCTGTCCCTTATTTCCCACTCCCGGAGGCGCGAGCGGGAGGAGGTGACCCGTGTTGAAGCTGAGATAACCGAGTTGGAGGGTGATCTAGAATGTGGGGTGACGGATGACAAATTACATGTTCTCCAACTCAAGCAAGCGGCCTATAAGGCCCTCGTCACGGAGGCGGCCAGGGGCCTCAGTAGAGAGCAACAGGGGAGACTGTATGATGTGGGTGATAAGGCTGGTAAATTGATTGCGTGGCTGGACAAAAAGGAGATAGCGAGTCGAGTTGTCCCGTTGATTGAGAAAACGAATGGTGTGTGTGTCACTGAACCGGAGGAAATTGTCTCCTGCTTCGCGGACTATTTCCATGGGGTGTATTCCCCGGTGTCTTCCCGCTCTGAAGAGGATTCCCATGCCCTGCTCAGAGATATCGCGCTGCCTTCCCTTTCGGAGGAGGACAGAGTGTCGTTGGACGACGCTCCAACCTCCGAAGAAATTGCCCTCGCCATACGCTCGGTCGCTTCCGGCAAGGCCAAGGGTCCTAATGGTCTTCCCATCGAGTTGTATAAACTGCGACCGGATACGCTGGCGCCGCATCTCCGTGCTATGTTCCTTGCGGCCCACTCGGTGGGTTCCCTCCCGCTAGACCAGCGTCTGGCTACCATCGTGGTTATCCACAAGAAGGGGAGGCCACGGGACCGGGTCACGTCCTATCGACCCATTTCGTTATTGAATGCGGAGCCCAAAATTCTCGCCAAGGTGTTGGCCAATCGGCTGGTCGGCGTAGTGTGTGACTTGGTCCACCAGGACCAGTCCGGCTTTATTCCCCATCGCAACACAGCGCTTAACCTGCGGCGTTTGCATGGGGTGCTCGCACGTGTCCCGTTCATACGGGAGCCGGCCATCTTGGCGTCCTTGGACGCCACTATGGCGTTTGACACACTTGAATGGCCATATATTTGGGCGACGCTCGCGAAATTTGGGTTTGGCCCAGGGTTTATTAGCTGGGTTAAATTGTTGTACTCTGGCCCACTGGCGCAGGTGGTTGTGAACGGTAGAGTGTCGGCTCCGTTTGAGTTGGGCAGGGGCACGCGGCAGGGCTGCCCGTTATCGCCGCTCCTTTTTGCGCTTGCCTTGGAGCCCCTGGCGGAGTGGCTGCGGTGGGAACCTTCTATTCGTGGTCTCCGCTGGACCCCCGAGTATGAGGACCGCGTATCTCTATACGCTGACGATATTCTCCTGTACCTGGCTTCCCCACGTAAATCACTGATAGTACTGGTTGATGTATTGCATTCATTTGGTCGTAACTCCGGCCTTGTCATCAACTGGGCTAAATCGTGCGTGTATGTTCTCTCTGGGGAGGCTCCTATCCTTCCGCGGGGCTGTCCTATCCAGATCGCCCCGCAGGGATTTAGGTACCTGGGTGTCTTCATTACCCTGGACGCGGAGGCCCGGTATGATCGGAACTTGCTTCCCCCCCTCCAGCGTCTGAAGGAGGATGTCGCGCGTTGGCGGCGTTTGCCGCTCTCGCCGCTCGGCCGGGGGGCATTGTTTAAGATGATGTCACTGCCGCGCTTCCTGTACGCTCTGCAGAATACAATGGACCTCATCCCGGCGCGCTACTTCCGCGAGGTGGAGAGTTTGCAACGCCGCCTGTTCTGGGACGGGAGACCGCGTATCGCCCTGGCGAAGCTGACGCTCCCGTGGTATGACGGGGGGATTGCCCTCCCGGATATTAAACGGTATTATTGGGCCTCCCAGCTGGCTGCGATTAATCACGGCCTATACGGGCCCGCCCTAAACCCGGCCTTTGAAATGGACAAGATGCTACTGCCGGGTGGTGACTATAATCGAGCGCTCTACTCCGGCTCGATCGACGCACGTCTGACGGGCCCCACGCGTGTCATGGTACGAGTGTGGCACGCGGCTAATGTAGCGATGGGGTGGAAGGATCGTTTGACCCGGGCGTCACCACTATACGCATCTGAGCAGTTGGGCTCCCTGTGGACCTCGAAGGGCTTCGAGAAGTGGGACATGATAGGCATCAGCAGGGTGGGGGATCTCTGGACGAGGGGGGGATTCAAAACGTTCGAGATGCTGCAGACGGAATTCCAGTTGCAGGACAGGGAGTACTTTCGGTATATGCAGATCCGTCATGCACTATGCTCCGCCTTCCCGGACGTCGCCTCCATCCCGGAGTACTCCCCTCTGGAGGATAGAGTGCTGGATGGACATGTACCGGAAAGCACGATCTCATTAATCTATAAAAAACTGATTAATGACCGCTCGGGATTGCTGACTAATCTTCGTGAGGCTTGGGTTGCCGATGGATTGGAGCTGGACGACGAGGACTGGGTCTCTGCGGTGGCCTCCCCGAAAGAGGTGGCCATACCGGCCCGCCTTCGCTTCGTCCAGCTCAAGATACTCCATAGGGTCTACATAACGGGGCCAAGGCTATTGCGTATGGGCTATGCTGTGGACGGGTTGTGTAAGCGTGGGTGTGGTTCTTTGGGGACCTTTCTTCATATTTTGTGGGAATGCCCAGAGGTGGAGCGATTCTGGCGTGGTGTGCATGAGGTCCTGCGGGTGGTTACGCGTGTGTCGCTACTGCCCGAAGCGAGGAGATGCTTGTTGAACGTGTGGGAACCAACCGACTACTCGGCGCCACAGACGTGGTGGGTGACTCTGGGATATATGGTGGCCAAGCGCGATATTGCTCAACTGTGGGGTTCCCAGAGGTCCCCGACTGTTTCGGCCT
This sequence comes from Triturus cristatus, assembly GCF_964204655.1. Classification (NCBI taxonomy): domain Eukaryota; kingdom Metazoa; phylum Chordata; class Amphibia; order Caudata; family Salamandridae; genus Triturus; species Triturus cristatus. The sequence goes on from NC_140584.1 coordinate 23,002,068, forward strand.
GGAAGGAAAATATGGACTGGTGCATGTTTCGGGAAAAGGTGGTGTATGTAGCGAGAGGTAAGCCTGGGACATGGGTGAAAGTATGGGGCCCCTGGAACGCCTACCGCGGGGGAATCTGTGCCCCGCCGTTATTGCCTGATCCATCGCCTGCCCCGTCCCCTTAGCCGGTTTAGCTCTCCGGTACCGGGCACGGAGTCCACCCAGTCCCTGTCCTGACCTTCTCCCCCCCTTGATACTCCTATGGATCGGTAGGGTCCCCCTTCTAGGGGAGCACATGCTGCTGTTTTCGATTGTGGGTTGCCTTGTGGTTTGATTTTTTGTTGTTATTTATGTTAAAAAGAAACCGTTATGTGGGGTCCGGATGGTGTGGCCATCAACGCTGCTAACTCCTGTACGTTTCCCTTTGCCGCAGCATGCGTTCTACTGTGTGTATCATATGCTCCTCTTGTTTGCTAGCGGCCGGCCTGAAGGTTGTAGGCCCATCTTTGTATATTCTTTGAACTTTGTAATAAACGGTTTAAAAAAAAACAACAAAAAAAAAAAAAACAGGAGTACATCACCAAAATGTTTCTGCAAAGGAATTTATGGATAAAGTACATCAGAGAGACAATCATTTAGAATCTCAACTGATTAATTTGATGGCATGTCAGCGCGGTACTAATGAGTATTGGTATTGTCGTCATGGAGAACTTAAATGCATGCTAAGGAACTTGGGAACTCCTACGTGGTTTGTTACCCTAAGCTGTGCTGAATACGCTTGGGATGATTTACTTGAATTTCTTCAAGAGGCACATTCAAATATTAAAAATATTGAACACAAGACACCTGGAGAATTGTGTTCTTTGGATCCTGTAAATATGCAGATATTTCAATCATAGATTTGAGGCTATGATGTCTTTTATCTGCAATAAAAAGAATCCTCCTCTTGGAGAAGTTATTGATTTCTTTTGGAGAAAGGAGTATCAAGCTAGAGGTGCTCCTCATATACAAATGCTTTTATGGATCAAGGATGCACCCAAATTTGGAACTGATTTGGATGACACTGTTTTATCTTTTATTGAAGATTATGTCACATGTGCTATACCAAAAAGAACGGTAGAAAACACCTTAAGGCAACAAGTGTTACAATTCCAAAGTCATCGATGTGGCAAATACTGTCGATGGAAATACAAATCGATGGAAAAGTTTTTTATACCAAATGTCGTTTTGGATTTCCACGTCCAGTAATATCCAAAGGAAGAGTAAACAGTTTCATGTCAGCAGTGAGACATACCATCACTAGAAAATCACCCAAAAATACTTACAATTTGAAAAGATGTGAAGAATCAAAGTATATCAATGATTATAATCCAATTATTCTGTCAATGTGGAATGCTAATATGGATATCCAGTATGTTGCGGATAATTCCATTGCTGTTGCTCGGTATGTAACATCATACATAACAAAATCAGAAAAGACAGAATTGATAGAAATGTGGGAAGAAATTTCTCACAAGAAGAGTCTTAGTAAGAAATTGTACAGTTTTATTTTGAAGATGTTATCCCATCAAGAGATTGGAACATACGAATGCTTGGATCGGTTGTCGTCTGCAAGTTTATATTCAAAGTCAAGAGCAATCATTTGGGTGAGTCTAGGTCTTGCTGCAACGCGAAATCGAGTACTTAAATCTATACAAGAAATTGAATATTTAGCAGTAAATGAACCGGAAAGTACAGATATTGTCAAAACAAACATGTTGGATACGTACTATCCAAATAGAAGTTGTCATCTTGGAAATATATGTCTGCATGAAGTGCTGCAATTTTACAGTTTTAAGAGAAATACTACAGAAAACATAAATGAAGGAAAATATGCAGTGATTGGTTCAGAAGGATGTTTGGTGAAACACAGTAAAGGAAATCTGATTAATCATAGGAAACTGAGTTGTGACACTCCTGATAAAAGAGAATTTTACTATTTAGCTCTTTTGCAACTGTTCAAGCCTTGGCGTACGGAATCGGAATTACTTGGAGATTTTCAATGCTATGAAGATTCTTTCAATGCATGCAAAGATAGCATTGAATGCACAGTTTTTGCAAATTATCTCAAAATGTTGAATAAAGAAGGTGATCAAGAAGCTACTATTGCAACTGAGATTGCTAGAGACAGTTCTCAAGACAGTCATAGTTCTGCTTCACTGAGTCAAGATCCACTAGGACAACCAATTCTTGAAAATGAAGCAGCAATCGCCATGAGTGAAGTGGAAACAGCAATGCATCAAGCTCAAGAAGATATTATGGACTTAGGAAACTTGGAAGAACAACTAAATATTGAACAGAAAGACATATATCAGCATGTGAGACAACAGATCGACCATGGTTTTCTTCATGAAAAGAAAGAATGCACATGCACATCATTTCAACCTATCCGGATGTATGTCAGTGGTCAAGCTGGTACAGGAAAAAGTTTATTAATTAAAGTTTTGACCAGCTATCTACAGAAAACTACTGACTCACATTTGTCTTGTGTTGTAACTGCTCCAACTGGGTTGGCAGCACACAACATTAAAGGAATTACATTACATTGTTTACTAATGCTACCTGTAGAGCATGAAAATAAATGAAAATATCACAAGCTATCTGGAGAACCTTGTTATGAAGTTTCAAGAGTGCTTAAGAAAATGAAACTTCCGATTATTGATGAGGTGAGCATGGTCTCAAACTTAATGCTTGCCTTTGTGCATTTAAGAATGCAGCAAATTTTAAAAACAGAATACGATGTCTTATTTGGAGGAAAACATGTGATCTACTGCAACTTACTCCTGTAAAAGGGCAACCAGTATTCAAAACGCGTGTGCATGAAGACACCAGAAAGTCTTTGGGAAGTGTTCGAAATGTTAACATTTGGTCATATTTTCAATACAAAAAACTCAATAAAAATATGCGACAGGCAAGTGATGAAGATTATGGAACTGTTCTTCAAGATATAAGAATTGGATTATTGACAGAACAGAACATGGCAAACAAGCTTTGCAAAGTCGGCTACTTACAAACTTGTTTCCAAATGAAAATATAGTTCCTGCAAAAATATACAAAAAAAATGGCAGAAAATAAATCTATAATCTGCTTAATGCCAACACTGAGAGAGTGTTCTACATTCAATGAAGAAAATTGGATTCTTTGGAAAATCTATATCTTAAACTGCTGGTTTAGAAAATAATTTATATGTATGCGTAAACTGTCGGGTTATTTTACGGCGTAATTTGGATGTGGAAAAAGGTTTAGTAAATGGAGCAATGGGAAAAGTTGTTGATTTTGTTAATTATCACAAAATAGATGAAATTGAATGTTTGAAAATCAAATTTGATCAAATTGAAGAAGTAAAACAAATTGCTCGTTGTTCTGTTCATTTTTTGCTTGTTAAAGATTTGTATGTTCGTAGAAAACAGTTTCCTGTTTCTTTGTAATATGTGGTGACTATTCACAAATCTCAAGGTTTAAGTGTAGACAGTGCTTTGGTAAACATTGGAAGTACAGTATTTAAAGAGGGTATGGCATATGTTGCTTTGTCCAGAGTCAGAACTTTATCTGGATTGCATTTGATTGATTTTGATGAGAGAAAGATTAGTGCAGATGCAAATTGTGTAAGAGAGTATAATCGGTTAAGAAGACTGTATGCTCCCAATTTAGGTGAATATCCTGTATATGAAAAGTGTGTAGTAGGCCGAAAAAGAAGATAAGATAATATCTATAGTGAAGTTAAAGAGAAGAAAAAAAATCAAGATAATGTTGAGATTCCAAGCAAACAGAATAAGGACACTATTGAAGAGATTGTCGGATATCAGTTAGAAAATAGTTCAGGTATCAACTGCTATGCTAATGTAGTGGTAAATGTTGTATTTTTTTCTAGAAAATCTGCAACAGCAAATTATAGAGAATCGGGAAAAAAGGTTTTGTTCCTTGTTGTATTCTATGTTTGAAAAATTGAGACCTGATAAAAGTAAAATCCAAAGTGTTTCTGATATTCGGAAACTTCTGGATATCTGTTCTGGTTCTACGCAATTTACACAGAATGTGCAACAAGGTGCTCAGGAATTTCTAATGTATATGTATATGTACAAGCCACCATTCGAGACCTAATAGGGAAAGAGTGCTCACAGAGCACCATAAATAAGCCTTGGGCAGAGCGAGGAAATCGCGGGAGTGACTGTGGCGCGAGGCTGAGGACGCGGCGGCTGCCATTTCCTCTTAGTGTGGAGCAAACTGGTGAGGCAAGCAGAGGCTCAGCGGGGAGGAATCGGATGTCTGGTGGCAGCGGGAGGTGCTGCAGAGGGCTTCCCTTGCTGGCTGAGACCCCCTTGAGGCCCCAATAGCACTACTTTGTTTACCCTGGGGAGGAATTAAATTCAGCGGTGCCTGACTCTAACATGGCGCCCGCGGTGGACGCCAGGCCTTGTGGGAGCACTGGGTCCCCTTACACGTCAGCAGTTCAGCACTAGAGGAGGAGAATCTCTCGTTCCACACATCACTGGAGCGCCTTGCAGTGCACAGCTCCTAAGGAGCATAGGGACCTAGTCTGCAGTATTAGTGGCGACTTAATGATCCCGGCCGCGCCTGACTCCAACATGGCGCCCATGCTGCTGCAGCTACAGGAGGTATATCAAAATAAGGAGGGAAGGAGAGGTTTAAGAGGTTAGGTTCGCCCTCCAACTGTATACATAGATAAATAAATAGCCTGAACCTTCAGGTTATAGGAACCTAACCTAGGGGTGTCAGGAAGGCACTTGTTTCCCGAAAAACACCCAAGGAGAAGAAAGGGGCAGAACACTTCCTTTCTTGAGTCCCCTCACTCACCAGGGTTTCCCCACGGTGACATGCTTCATCATTGGGGTCCTCTCAGTCCTCTACGGACTGAGGCGTGCTGCAACTTGCGGATTACGTAGGAGCACTGAACAAAATTATGTGTGGTGCAAGTGTCGTGGTGTGGAGTGGAATGAAGTGAATTAAAATAATCAACTAGTGGGCCAAATATATTTTATTCTTGCTCCTAGCTAATTGGTTAAAAAAGTGGGTAATATGCTAGAATAAACTACTTTAATGGGTAAGTGTACCTAGCATATGGTCGACTAGTTTCGAGCTTCCCTAGCTCTTCCTCAGGACTACACTGGGACCAGCCCAGTGCAAGTACCACTCCTAGTAGACCTAATTCCGGTGCAAAGATAAGTGAAAAAAAAGCTGCGCCTAATAAGCATGCGTTAGGGATAATACATACGTAGTGTACGTCTAGTAAAATCTGTAGGATATAAAAGTACAGAAGTTAGCAGAAAAAAAGACACAATATGCCATATTTCTATAAAATACAATGGTGGTTACACTATACACCTGTGTTATAATACTCATTACTAATATTTTCTTATTGTGCCACTATGTTGCTCTCCAGTAAGTACATCCATCATGCGGGCGTTTCGCTATAACGTGAATAAAAAGTGTTTGTGAATGCACACAGTGCACATATAATCAAACAAACAAAAAAACAAAAAACATGCGTCTGACATGACAAAATACACAAAAGACTGACAATTGCACGATAATACATACATCTTAAAAGGCAATATTGTGCCTCATGGTCGACTCAGGGGGTGTGGACACTCGTACACCTAAAGAGAAGGTACAAGTGATTTGTTAAAAAATCTGGAGCGCCGTCTTGTTTGTAGACCTAGCGCGGGAGAAAATACGAAGAAAAACGATCTCCGTTAGTAAGGGGAAACGGGTAGGTCTTCCCCCAGCGGTATTGTCACTCACTTGTACTTTTCAAGCCACACTCCGGAACACCTAATGGAGACCTGCCTCGCCGACCGCATACTGTGTGGTTGCGAGCCGGGTGCCAAGTTATCTACCGGGGAGGTGGTTGAAAGGAATGAAGGACTTGCCGGTTGCGGTCGTCTTTTAGGGCCGCCATATTGGAAAAGGAAGAAAATAATTCTTCATGCAGGAGAATGAATAAAGAATACAAAAATAAGATATACAAAAATAATGAATACAAAAATAATAAACTAATGGGTCATTCGACATAGCGCCAAACCAACAAAAATTGAAATGGAGTATGGAGGCATGTGGGCGCTAGGTGTCTAACCTTTGATAGAAAGAACGTAGTGAGAGACTGGGTCAGCCATTTTGGATCGGGGAGAGTGTGTCAGACAGTGCAACACACTCTTCCCATAAAGTAGTCGTCCTCATAGTTGTATGGGTCGGTTAAGAGTACCTAATGACCCATCAGTGCTTGAATAAGTTATTGAGACAAAGTCCTTGTAAGGCCATGCCAGTTTCAAAGTATATTAGTAATTAGGAAAGAAAAAAGAGGTGAAACGCGGGTCGCGTTTCAGTGGTACGTTTCTCCATTGAGTGATGTCATATGAATATAACGGCCCACCTGATATGAAGAGTGTTAAACATTTGTCATTGATGGAATAGTTGCCACCTGAAATTTTCAATAAAGATAGGTGTATGCACTATATTCATAGAAAATAATTATTAGGAAAAATTGTTAGAAAAAATTGGGAAACACATGTCCAGATGGTTCAGGCCATTTATGAACAAATTCACTGAAAAGAAAAAACTCAGTAGGAAGTGAAATGGCCCCATGGTATATCATCATTCAGGCCATGGTCATCTGATCGCAGTTTGAAGACCCAACGTTGTTCTTTTTCATGTAGATTTTTTTCACTGTTGGGATGGTTACTGATATGTTCAAGAATGACCCAGCTGAAGTCATTCGGTGTGTGTTGTTGTTCCAAGAAATGTGTGGTCATTTTGGTGTTATGTTTACATCTGAAATTACTGCGGTGTTCAATCATTCTCGTGTTCACTTTTCTTGTGGTCATCCCCACATAATGGAGATTACACACGCAAGTAATGAGGTATATTACCCCCGTTGTGTTGCAATTCGTGAATGATCGAAGATTCCATGTAACGCCATTATTACAGATGACAGTTTTTGTTACACTGGTGAGGTGACATACGCTACAGTTACCACAAGGGTAGTGTCCCTCTGGGAGTGGGTGGATTAGGGGTACAGGGCCTACAGTCTTCGTTGGGTTTGGCCTGGTATGTACCAGGTAGTTCCTTAAGTTTTTCGCTTTTTTGTGACTGAACATAGGTTTTTGCAAGTTCAAACCTCCACTGTTCAGAATCCGCCAATGTTTCTTCATTATTTTAGTCACTTGATCTGATGCGGTATTGAAAGTCGTGATGCAGATTTGTCTTTTTTCTTTTTTGTCAGCTACTTTTACAGGTTTTGGTTCTAGAAGTGCATCTTGGTTATTGTTGGATGCTCTTTTTAGTGCTTTGGACACCAGATGTGGTGGATAATGCCGTCGTACCAGTTTTTCGGATAGATCTTTAGCTTGGATTTTGTAGTCCTCTCGTGTGGTGCAATTGCGTCTTAGGCGCAAGACTTGCCCGAAGGGGAGATTGTCTTTCAGGCTTCTTGGGTGGAAACTGTCGTACACTAGGAGGCAGTTCCTTGCCGTGGGTTTGAAGTGTGTGGTGGTAATCAGGCGACCCTCGTGTGCTGATATGTTGAGGTCAAGAAAAACCAATTTGGATCTACTCATGGTAAAGGTAAATTTAAAAAAAGGATCTTGTTGGTTGAGCCAGAGTAGGAAAAATTCAAAACCTGTTTCATCGCCTTCCCAAATGAGGAGCACATCGTCGATGTATCTCTTCCATAACTTGATCTTATGAATGTGCGGATTGTTATTATGGAGGATCTTGTGTCGTTCCAGATGATGTACGTAGAGCCCTGCCAGGCTCGGCGCAAAGGTGCTTCCCATGCTCGTACCGTGCGTTTGTTTGTACAATGAGTCATTGAATTGGAAAAAAAATTCGGTTAGAGCTAGGCGACAGCATTCTAGAACCACATGTCTGGGCGTGTGGTAAGCCCAATTGTTTTCAAAAAGTACTTCCTCCAGAATATCCAGTGTGTTCTTGTGTGGTAAACTGGTGTACAAGCTTTCCACATCCAGGCTGATTAGGATGCTGGTTGTGGGGTTGAAATCTAGATTTTGAATCAGACACAGAACAGCTTTAGTGTCTTGTAAATATGTGTCAGTCGCTTGGACTAAGGGTCTTAGAAATGCGTCTGCAAATTTCGACAAAGGTTCCAAAATTGAACCAATCCCTGATACTATGGGTCTGCCGGGGGGTGTAACCATAGACTTATGTATTTTAGGGATAGTGTAGAAGTAAGGAATAACCGGTTTCTTGTTCTCCAGAAAGTCCGCTTCTTTCTTACTTATCCAGTCATTGATAAGAGATTCTTCAACCAAGTTTGCAATCTCTATCCTTAGCCGTTCAGTGGGGTCATTATGTATAGCTAGATAGTTTCTTCTGTCGTCCAGCAGCCTAAGGCACTCAGTTTGGTAATCAGATGTGTTTTGTAGGACTATTGCTCCTCCTTTATCGGCTGGTTTGATAGTGAGAGTTTTTTCTTTTGAGAGTTGGTGAATCGCCTCTTGTTCAATTTTACTTGTATTGTGAAATACTCTTATTGATTTCGGGTCCAACTCCCTGATTTCCTTCATTACCGCTTTTTCAAATGCTAGTAATTCGATAGGGAGGGTATTAGGTGGTGGTGAGACACAGGACTACACAAAAAATCGAACTTCACACCACCACCTAATACCCTCCCTATCGAATTACTAGCATTTGAAAAAGCGGTAATGAAGGAAATCAGGGAGTTGGACCCGAAATCAATAAGAGTATTTCACAATACAAGTAAAATTGAACAAGAGGCGATTCACCAACTCTCAAAAGAAAAAACTCTCACTATCAAACCAGCCAATAAAGGAGGAGCAATAGTCCGACAAAACACATCTGATTACCAAACTGAGTGCCTTAGGCTGCTGGACGACAGAAGAAACTATCTAGCTATACATAATGACCCCACTGAACGGCTAAGGATAGAGATTGCAAACTTGGTTGAAGAATCTCTTATCAATGACTGGATAAGTAAGAAAGAAGCGGACTTTCTGGAGAACAAGAAACCGGTTATTCCTTACTTCTACACTATCCCTAAAATACATAAGTCTATGGTTACACCCCCCGGCAGACCCATAGTATCAGGGATTGGTTCAATTTTGGAACCTTTGTCGAAATTTGCAGACGCATTTCTAAGACCCTTAGTCCAAGCGACTGACACATATTTACAAGACACTAAAGCTGTTCTGTGTCCGATTCAAAATCTAGATTTCAACCCCACAACCAGCATCCTAATCAGCCTGGATGTGGAAAGCTTGTACACCAGTTTACCACACAAGGACACACTGGATATTCTGGAGGAAGTACTTTTTGAAAACAATTGGGCTTACCACACGCCCAGACATGTGGTTCTAGAATGCTGTCGCCTAGCTCTAACCGAAATTTTTTTCCAATTCAATGACTCATTGTACAAACAAACGCACGGTACGAGCATGGGAAGCACCTTTGCGCCGAGCCTGGCAGGGCTCTATGTACATCATCTGGAACGACACAAGATCCTCCATAATAACAATCCGCACATTCATAAGATCAAGTTATGGAAGAGATACATTGACGATGTGCTCCTCATTTGGGAAGGCGATGAAACAGGTTTTGAATTTTTCCTACTCTGGCTCAACCAACAAGATCCTTTTTTTAAATTTACCTTTACCATGAGTAGATCCAAATTGGTTTTTCTTGACCTCAACATATCAGCACACGAGGGTCGCCTGATTACCACCACACACTTCAAACCCACGGCAAGGAACTGCCTCCTAGTGTACAACAGTTTCCACCCAAGAAGCCTGAAAGACAATCTCCCCTTCGGGCAATTCTTGCGCCTAAGACGCCATTGCACCACACGAGAGGACTACAAAATCCAAGCTAAAGATCTATCCGAAAAACTGGTACGACGGCATTATCCACCACATCTGGTGTCCAAAGCACTAAAAAGAGCATCCAACAATAACCGAGATGCACTTCTAGAACGAAAACCTGTAAAAGTAGCTGACAAAAAAGAAAAAAGACAAATCTGCATCACGACTTTCAATACGTCATCAGATCAAGTGACCAAAATAATTAAGAAACATTGGCGGATTCTGAACAGTGGAGGTTTGAACTTGCAAAAACCTATGTTCAGTCACAAAAAAGCGAAAAACTTAAGGAACTACCTGGTACATACCAGGCCAAACCCAACGAAGACTGTAGGCCCTGTACGCCTAATCCACCCACTCCCAGAGGGACACTACCCTTGTGTTAACTGTAGCGTATGTCACCTCACCAGTGTAACAAAAACTGTCATCTGTAATAATGGCGTTACATGGAATCTTCGATCATTCACGAATTGCAACACAACGGGGGTAATATACCTCATTACTTGCGTGTGTAATATCCATTATGTGGGGATGACCACAAGAAAAGTGAACACGAGAATGAAACACCGCAGTAATTTCAGATGTAAACATAACAACACCAAAATGACCACACATTTCTTGGAACAACAACACACACCAAATGACTTCAGCTGGGTCATTCTTGAACATATCAGTAACCATCCCAACAGTGAAAAAAATCTACATGAAAAAGAACAACGTTGGGTCTTCAAACTGCGATCAGATGACCATGGCCTGAATGATGATATACCATGGGGCCATTTCACTTCCAACTGAGTTTTTTCTTTTCAGTGAATTTGTTCATAAATGGCCTGAACCATCTGGACATGTGTTTCCCAATTTTTTCTAACAATTTTTCCTAATAATTATTTTCTATGAATATAGTGCATACACCTATCTTTATTGAAAATATCAGGTGGCAACTATTCCATCAATGACAAATGTTTAACACTCTTCATATCAGGTGGGCCGTTATATTCATATGACATCACTCAACGGAGATACGTACCACTGAAACGCGACCCGCGTTTCACCTCTTTTTTCTTTCCTAATTACTAATATACTTTGAAACTGGCATGGCCTTACAAGGACTTTGTCTCAATAACTTATTCAAGCACTGATGGGTCATTCGGTACTCTTAACTGACCCATACAACTTTGAGGACGACTACTTTATGGGAAGAGTGTGTTGCACTGTCTGACACACTCTCCCCGATCCAAAATGGCTGACCCAGTCTCTCACTACGTTCTTTCTATCAAAGGTTAGACACCTAGCGCCCACATGCCTCCATACTCCATTTCAATTTTTGTTGGTTTGGCGCTATGTCGAATGACCCATTAGTTTATTATTTTTGTATTCATTATTTTTGTATACCTTATTTTTGTATTCTTTATTCATTCTCCTGCATGAAGAATTATTTTCTTCCTTTTCCAATATGGCGGCCCTGAAAGAGGACCGCAACCGGCAAGTCCTTCATTCCTTTCAACCACCTCCCCGGTAGATAACTTGGCACCCGGCTCGCAACCACACAGTATGCGGTCGGCGAGGCAGGTCTCAATTAGGTGTTCCGGAGTGTGGCTTGAAAAGTACAAGTGAGTGACAATACCGCTGGGGGAAGACCTACCCGTTTCCCCTTACTAACGGAGATCGTTTTTCTTCGTATTTTCTCCCGCGCTAGGTCTACAAACAAGACGGCGCTCCAGATTTTTTAACAAATCACTTGTACCTTCTCTTTAGGTGTACGAGTGTCCACACCCCCTCAGTCGACCATGAGGCACAGTATTGCCTTTTAAGATGTATGTATTATCGTGCAATTGTCAGTCTTTTGTGTATTTTGTCATGTCAGACGCATGTTTTTTGTTTTTTTGTTTGTTTGATTATATGTGCACTGTGTGCATTCACAAACACTTTTTATTCACGTTATAGCGAAACGCCCGCATGATGGATGTACTTACTGGAGAGCAACATAGTGGCACAATAAGAAAACATTAGTAATGAGTATTATAACACAGGTGTATAGTGTAACCACCATTGTATTTTATAGAAATATGGCATATTGTGTCTTTTTTTCCTCTAACTTCTGTACTTTTATATCCTACAGATTTTACTAGACGTACACTACGTATGTATCATCCCTAACGCATGCTTATTAGGCGCAGCATTTTTTTCACTTATCTTTGCACCGGAATCAGGTCTACTAGGAGTGGTACTTGCACTGGGCTGGTCCCAGTGTAGTCCTGAGGAAGAGCTAGGGAAGCTCGAAACTAGTCGACCATATGCTAGGTACACTTACCCATTAAAGTAGTTTATTCTAGCATATTACCCACTTTTTTAACCAATTAGCTAGGAGCAAGAATAAAATATATTTGGCCCACTAGTTGAATATTTTAATTCACTTCATTCCACTCCACACCACGACACTTGCACCACACATAATTTTGTTCAGTGCTCCTACGTAATCCGCAAGTTGCAGCACGCCTCAGTCCGTAGAGGACTGAGAGGACCCCAATGATGAAGCATGTCACCGTGGGGAAACCCTGGTGAGTGAGGGGACTCAAGAAAGGAAGTGTTCTGCCCCTTTCTTCTCCTTGGGTGTTTTTCGGGAAACAAGTGCCTTCCTGACACCCCTAGGTTAGGTTCCTATAACCTGAAGGTTCAGGCTATTTATTTATCTATGCAGCTACAGGAGGGTCAGTGGTGGCCCATTCCAACTGATGTTCCACTCCCTTCACCACCCGGGAAGCTCATGATTGCTCTTAAACCCAATCCTAGTAACTGGCTTATCTCCAACAAGGGGCATAAACCTCACTCTGCGCCTGACCCCAACAGGCTGCCCCTGATCCCATCCCATCAGGATACGATATCTGTTAACCTACCTTTGATCGTGGAAACCTAGCTTTTTGAGCGATGACCGGTGGAGCTACCTGATAGCTAAAGAGGAGGTGGGCTGTGGACTACCCCTTCAGCCGTCACCTACCCAGCCGGTCTTTGGACAAAACGTACTTTGTCTCTGTTGTATTCTCCCTCCTACCCCTTTACTGCACCCCCTTTCTCCTTTACGCTCCATTTATCCCTCCCCTTTGCTCTTTAAAGTGTTTTCCCATTACGACCTAGCTGTTTGGCTGATGCCCGGTGGAGCTACCCAATAGCTAAAGAGAAGATGGGCTGTTGACTTCCCCCTCGGCCGTCACCTACCCAGCCGGACTTTGGGCAGACTCTCCTTCGTCTCTCCATCCTATCTACCTCCTACCCCTTTACCCCACCCCCTTACCCTTCTAAGCTCCATTTATTTTGTCTTCTACTCTCTTGAAATGTTTTTCTAGTAACTAATGTAACGTGTAACTGATGGAATTTTGTAATTTCTGTGGAACCTTATGTAAAGCGCTCTGATACCTCCGGGTCTAACCAGCGCTATATAAAACTCTCAAAATAAATAAATAAATAAATGCTTGCAGTATTGGAAGAAGAAGGAATAGAAATTGAAAATCTGTTTGGACTTCGTTACAAATGGGAACATGAATGTGAAAATAGTAGATTTACTTCTACCACTAGCATACACAATGAAAGATTCATATATTTAACAATACCAGACTGTAAATCAGTGTCTTTAAACAAATTAGTTAAATCAGCAAATCAAAACAAGGAATGTAGCCAATGCAAATCAGAAATGTTATCAACATCACTTATACAAAGATTTGGACAATATATCATTTTAATGATACAACGTTGTACAGCTGATGGAAGAAAACTGGAAACTTTAATTAAAAATGTTGTAGCGCCAAAGAGGATCTCCATAAGTGGAAGATGCTACCCCTTAACCCCCTGGGGAGGGTCGCCCTTTTTTAAATGATGATCCTCCCCAGATTTCTTTATGTCCTTCAGAAAACCCCCTTCTGCTTCCCCAGTTCCGGGTTCCAGGAATTGGACAGTTTAGTGTCGGACCTCACCCTGTCCCGCCATGGCCTCGTCCCGGGGCCCCCTTGACTCCTCAACTTTCTCTCCCTTTCAGTTCATAGACGCCGGCGACCACGTCGTAATGCAGTAGGAGGAATGCGGCGGCTGGCCCTTTAAACCCGGTTCCTGCATTGATGATCCAACCCCTTGGGAGGCGGAGCTACAGTACGACAAGCCGAATAAGGAGAGGCGGCTCGAAGAAGAAGGCGGAACCCGGAAGGGGGAAGCAGAGAGGTGGAAGCCGTGTATGCAGACGCCGAGGATCCCGGAGCAGACAATCAGAGGCACCGAACCTTCGCTGGACGAGCCGAGAGACCAACCGGAGGACGCTGTGCCCAGCCGCAGCCCAGGAGGGTCATGGCTTGAGCAGGTGTGTGCTCGGGTACATGGGCTCGGGAGTGGGGTGGGAGCTCGGAATCCGGTTGGGTAGTTGGGGAAGGCTCACCAAATGCTACCGTAGGCACTTGTAAGATCCGAGCCGGCATAGGACTGTCTACCTGATTACCGCCTTCACCTGACAGTGATTTCCTTCCGCTCCCGCATAACCCTCACCTGCCGCCCTGCGATTCCAGCACGGGTCTTTCACCCTCCTTTTTTGAGTTGTTTGGCTCCAGATTCCACGAGCACTAACCAGTGCCTTTTGTGTTGTTTGTTTTGTTTTGTTTTTTCTCTCCCACTTGCCTCGACCCTGACGGCGAGAGAAGCCCAGCCCGACATCGTTAAGAAGAGGAGTGTGATTTCTCGGGCACATGTTATATTGCAAACTTGCTACCGCCAACATTTACTGCTGCCTCTGATTATCACAAGACCAGAGTTGTGAGAGGAGTGATTAGTAAGGATACTGCCGGTCAGGAAGCAGGAGACTTCTTTTTGGGTTTCCTGCCTTTTTGGGGACCGATGGTCAATAGTAGGAACCTGAGACAACTGACTCGTGTGGTTGAATCCACTGTTAATGTTACGGCTGGTGCCCTTGGTAATTTGACAGCTGAGCTCCAAGCGGATCGCCTCATGACTTTGCAGAACCGTATGGTTCTAGACGTCATACTTGCAGACCGCGGTGGGGTATGTAAGGTTATCCAATCTAGCTGTTGCATTTTCATACCAGATAACGCTCCAACAGTTTATCAAGCCATCTCCAAACTGCATAAAATATCTGAATCCATACACGTGGATAAAGGAGATTGGTCACTGATGGGGTGGTTCTGGGAACTGATATCTGCCTGGGGTTGGAAGATTCTGATGGTCATTGGAATGATCTTAGCCATTCTTTTCCTGTTCTGTCTGTGTATACAGTGTGCTCCTGCGATATGTGGCCTCTGTGCTACATTATGTGTAAGGAAACCTGTATCGAGGGACGAGCTAAGTAATAGGATGATGCTACAGCAACATCTCCATGACTTCATGAATATAGACCTGGACTCGGATTGATATAAGCATAGTTATTGCCTATGTAAGGGCAAAAGGAGGGTCTGTGGTACATTTAAAATTTGGGACAGCGTAGGAGGCAGGGCCCTACCCCTGTCTATTCCGGTATTAGCGAACCGCGAATGGTCAATGCGGTATGTACAAGTGCTTTGCATAACATTTCATCGATAAATGCACTTTGTATACGATATTACACATTGACTTCGTGGGTTCCATCTTGAAGCGGTGGCCATCTTATGGTTGCCCTCACATGGGCTACACATTACGAACAAGTACGGGCCTTTAGAACACATGTGCTTTCTGTTTGACTTCTCTGTGTAGCTTGGCTCCACCGCCCCAGGTCAGTCCGGTCCCACGAGCTCCCCGTCCTACGGCCACCTGTGATTAGCATCAGGGTTTGACACACCATAAAGCCTTTTCATCCCACACAAGCCTCCGGTTAATCTCTTTCACACCTGACTCTTCCTGCTTTATGGCTTGTTTTACAAACAGGAGGTGCCCGTGTTTATTGGGGCCTGTTGATATCTGAGGTGGGATCTGAGCCTCGCAGGGTAAATAATTGTGGGCTGGCTTAGCTGGAATGTGGGATGGTCATCATGACTCTGCCTTTTCGTTTGTAATGAACACATGTGAATGACCATATCGTAAAACGAGGAATGTGTGCCTGAAGCATGATATTTTGTATTTAAGGAGAAGCCCGTTTCTGTACGTTTAAGCAGTCTCCTGAGAACATAAATTGTGTTGTACTTCTCGGACACCTGTAATTGGTCTGCAGCCAATAAACAAGATCTTTGACTTCACCTAGAAGACTCTGTGTTTCTGTGGGTCTGAAACAGGAAGAACTCGAAGTCTTAGGGTGTGTTCCCCTGCACCGCTGGGTTCTAAAAACCCAGTACTTCAGTTGGCGCCCAACTCGGGGCGATTTCAGCGGTACCGGTCCAAGCCAGAGGTTCGTGAGGAGCTTCGTGTGGAAATTCCGGAGGAAGGCCGCCACTTCATCGACCCC
Source organism: Triturus cristatus (assembly GCF_964204655.1). Lineage (NCBI taxonomy): Eukaryota > Metazoa > Chordata > Amphibia > Caudata > Salamandridae > Triturus > Triturus cristatus. Next base: position 23,018,340 of record NC_140584.1, read on the forward strand.
TGCATGTCGACGTGGTCCGAAAGTCTTTTCTGCGAGGTTCTCCGCGTCCCGACGGCTACGAAGGACTGCTGCCCTGATTAATCGCCCTGTTTTGGACCCTTGACGATTTTGGTAGAGCGAAACAATCGAGAGAGTCTCCTGGTGACGCCATCGATCATCGATATTCAGTTAAGTATAAGTGGAGCGTCTCCCAATTTGTTTGGTATCCTTCGGGAATTTGGTATCCTTCGGGATCGCTTTGATTTGGAACTTGCAAGTGCCAAAGCCAGAGGACTCGTGTATTCACGAGACTATCGTATTCAATAATCCTTTGAAGTTTGAAACTAGACTAGTGAGCGAAGATGCCTGGTTCTAGTGTATTTGGAAGATTGTATTGTTTGGGTTGTAGAAGGGATTCCCAGTTAGAGGATTCGTGTCCGGTTCCTCCAATTGGAACTCCAACTTATGAGCTTTATGTAAAACATGGCGTGGGCCCCATTGCATATAATGAAGTATGGATCCGATACACCAGAAAGGACGGTGTTTTAAAATGGCCCCAAAATGGTAGTTTCGATACAGATATCTTAGATAATTTGGAAGTTAAATTGTTTAAAAAGAAAGCCCGGCCGGCGATGTTTGATTCTTTCCGCCTATGGCGAGAGGAAGCCAAACAGAAGGAAATTAAGCTAGCGAAAAGGAATAAGAGAGAAAGAGGTATATCAATGATGCAAGCAGCTGTGCAATTTAAAGATAATGAGGAGGAACAAATGAATGAACAGTTACATAGACAGCGCAAACTAGGGATCGATAAATGTTACCCAGTTTTGTCACCCCTTGTACAAGATGAGATAAAAGAGAAAGAAAAGGATTCCCTAATGTCCCATTTGCTAAGTTCACCACCCCCGTATGCGCAAAATGCCATGGCGCCTCCACAGCTCGTGAATGTGCAGCCTCTGGTTAATGTGCCGCAAGCCTTCCCACACCCGCCAGCTCCTCCTCAGCTGGCTCCTATCCCTACAGTGCAGCCCTCTCAAGGGCCGCCAGTTTTGTTACCTGTTGCCCCCGCGCTTCCTGCGACTTTGCCTAGCACATCAGCTGCCTCCCCTGGCGCTCTTTCTTACACTACCCAGGTACCTGTATCTGCATCCTCTTTTCTTCCCTCTGTCTTTCCCCCCGTTTTCGCCTCAACTTCTCCTTCAGCACAACAACGTCTAGCTAATGTAGTTACTAGTTTAACGTCGCCTCTCTTTGGGTCATCTAGTCTGACCCCTGGTTTACAACGTAAGCAATTGCGCAGTCAGCTGCCTGGTCCTGAAGAGAAGGAGGTGTTAGATCATATGGCGCGTAGGTGGATTGGTTTCCCTTCACTCTATGAGGTGGAATCAGTGGTTAATGTTTTTCACCAATGGGATGCCCCGAAACAGAGGTATGGTTCAAACACAATCCCGCAGGAATTGTGTTGAGTGCGATTTGATTTCGAAACAGGTACAATTGTGGGTCCCGATGTAGATAAAGCAGTTGCGACTTTACTGTCCTTCAGAAATGGCGATTGTCAACAATCATTGTTTGAACAGGAATTCCCTGTGGGGAAAAAGGTAAAAGCGTGCCAATATCCGATGCGTGAGGTTCCCCCAGTTTGGAGACCTGCTGATCCAAATGCTGTTCCACCTGTCTTAGCACATTTTCAGTGTGTTTGGGTGCATGTCCCTTGGAAACGATCTGAAGTAATAGCGCTTAAGCAGACATTGCCTGACCCCCGTAAAAACCCTGCAGGATATTATAAGGAGTTATCACAAACTGCAGACTCATGTGTCATGAATCTGGCTGACATAGATATGTTGTTCGGGAATGTGGTTCCACAGCCTTTATGGGGATCCATTCGTAATACGGATCATGCTGCAAAACTAGGGGGCACATGGGCTAATATCGTTGCTGCAGACACTAGACAAGTTGGTGGTGCGAAGCCTGACCCTTTGGTAGCAGATCTCCCTGGTAGAATTATTACATATATGAAAACTTTAATGCCCGCGATGCGCGTGAATTGGGATAAACTATCCGCATGCAAGCAGAAGAAAGATGAGACAGTGTCCGATTTCTTTACAAGGTTTGAAGAAACGTTTATCGACCACAGTGGTCAAGACATGAGCACTGAAGGTGGCCAACGGTTATTTGTGGATACATTTGTGCAGAATCTACTTCCCGAGTTGTGTAAGAAATTAAAAGATTCAGAGAGTTCTTGGGCTGTTTCCTCTTCAGCGCAAATACTGGCTACTGCACAGTATTACGAAAATAGAGATAAAGACGAGAAGGATAGAACAGACAAGAAAACGAAAGAACTGAAAATGAAGATCCTTTTACAGCAGGCTTATCCGCCACGTGGAGGACAGAATAATTATAGGCAAACCCAAGGTATCTATCAGCAACCCCAACAGTTTCAGAATAACCAGCAGATGAATGGGTATTATCAACCACGTATTCCTATAGGTCCCAATCAATGTTCATATTGCAGAGAGGAAGGTCATTTCAAATATAGTTGTCCTAAGTTAATGCAGCGTACCAGTAATGCATATGGCGCAAGAGGTAGAGGTGGTCAGCAAGCTCCTAGAGGCAGAGGGCGTGGAAATGCTCCCCAGAACGCGCGTCCTCTTCCGCCTCAAAATACGATAAATAGCTTTGATCAGCAAGCTAATGCAACTGGTAATACAGCTCAGTACTATAATAATGATTATTATGCAGAAGACGACAATGTGGAAGGTAATGATTACTAGGACAGCCATAGACAGAGAGAGGGAGTTGTTTCAGTGCCAGTGGACCAGAGTGGACCGTATGTTAAGGTAACTACAGCGGGTGTAACGGAGCCCTTTCTACTGGATACTGGTGCTGCAAAGAGTTCAATTATGCATTCAAACTGGCGAAATGAATGTCTCAGTAGGTTTTTCTGGCGCCCCAGTTAGGATCCCGATTTCTAGTCCTATGCCACTTTCTGTTGGACCTTGTGAGCTAAAAGCACCCCTCATCCTAACGACAGGTGGTGGTGAAAATCTGCTAGGGTTGGATTTGTTAAAAAGGTTGCATGCAACGCTATATTGTTCCCCTTCAGGGGTACAACTTACATTGGGTAAGGAAGTGATTTCCCCAATATATTTGTCAAAGAATGCATTGCCGCCTGAATTGTCATCCCTTCCGGATGTCCTTTGGGCTACTAGTCCCAATGATGTGGGTCTCTTGGAAATACCGCCATACGTGGTCACTTTAAAAGCCAATGTCAGATTGCCACGCATTCCCCAGTACAAGATCTCCAATGAAGGTCAGAGAGCGTTGTTAGCAATTGTCAGCGATTTGATTAAAAAGGGTGTAATTGAAGAAACAAGAGGCAACGTTTGCAATAGTCCGGTTTTACCTGTCTTAAAACAAACGGACCCTTTACAGCCACCTGTTTACAGATTTGTGATTGATCTTAGAGAGGTAAATAAGATTGTTGTGCCACAGTTTCCAGTTGTCCCTGATTTAACTGCCTTGTTAACTATGATTCCAGCCTCCACTGCATGGTTCTCAGTGATCGATTTAAAGAATGCTTTCTTTAGCATCCCAATTGCAGAGGAGAGTAGGGACATTTTTGGCTTCAGTTTAGGAGGTCAAAGCTTCCGTTTTAAACGCGCTCCACAGGGCTACTGTGAAAGTCCATCAATATACAGTCAAGCTTTAAAAGCGCAGCTTGATGCACTTGTTTTACCTAGTGGCGCTATCCTTATTCAGTACGTTGACGATTTGCTAATCGCCGCGGATACTGAAAAGATTTGTAAAGAAACTACATTGTCATTGTTGCGTCATTTGTCTGCCTCGCATCACAAAGTGTCTCTCTCAAAACTGCAATATTGTCGACAAGAAGTGACCTACTTAGGTCATCTCTTATCGAAGGAGGGAAGGAAACTGACCCCAGAAAGAATTCAAGCCATTGCACAATTAAGCGTGCCAAGAACACAGAGAGAAGTGAGTGCTTTCTTGGGCATTACTTCATACTGTAGGCATTGGATACCAAATTTCTCTTTGCTGGCAAAACCTTTGTTAGCATTAACATGTAAAGACATACCGAATCCTGTCCCATGGTCTGAAGAGTGTCAGAAAAGTTTTTTGGAATTGCGTGATGCATTATGTTCAGCTCCTGTGTTGGGTACCCCTGACTACAGTAAGACTTTTACATTGTATGTTCATGAAAAAGACGGTTGCGCATTATCAGTGTTAACACAGCCTTTTGGCAACAGACCGCGTCCATGCGCATATTTTTCGTCAACCTTGGACCCGGTAGCGAGGGCATTGCCAAGTTGTCTGAGAGCTACAGCCGCAGCAGCTATGTCTATTCGACAGTCTGCTGGACTAGTGATGGATAATACATTGATTGTAATGGTTCCACATGCTGTGGACACATTGTTAAACAGGACCAAGACACAGCACTTAACTAGTGCGCGATTGTCAGGGTATGAATTGACACTATTAGCAAACCATATACACATAAAAAGATGCAACACGTTGAATCCAGCTACATTATTGCAGATTCCAGCAGACCTAGATGAGATTGAGCAACATGATTGTCTGTTCAGAACAGAAGAAGAGACAAAAGGGAGAGTGGATCTTAAAGATACTCCCCTGACTGAGTGTGATGGTACCTTATGGGTGGATGGTTCGTGCTTTAAGCTTCCGAATGGTGATACGACTGCTGCATATGCTATCACGACTTTGCACACGATTGTTGAAACTGCACGTGTGCCACATAATTCGGCTCAAGCAGCAGAGTTAATTGCCCTTACAAGAGCATGCGTATTGTCTGAAGGAATGAAAGTGAACATATATACTGACAGCCAGTACGCCTTTGGCGTGGCTCATAGTTTTGGGCGATTGTGGAAAGAACGTGGGTTTCTGACTTCGCATGGAGCTAAAATTCAGAATGGCAAGTTGGTGAATGATCTCCTTGAGTCACTGACCCTACCGTTACAAGTTGCGATTATGAAATGCAGTGCGCACAAGAAAGTCACTGATGATGTTGGTCGTGGTAATGCATTTGCTGACGAAATCGCGAAAGAAACAGCAAAAGATGTGAAGACTCGAATGTATGTTGCAGGCCCTGCAAGATGGGTTGGTGATGTTGGAATGTGTGAAGACACGATAGAGAGTGTGAAGTCCCTTCAAGCTGAAGCCACAGAGAAAGAGTTGAGCAAGTGGAGAGAAAGTACGGGTAAATTGGATGAGAATGGTTGTTGGATTGATTTGTCAGAACACCGGCGATGGTTGCTACCTGATGCATATGTGCTTCCAGTGGTTACTATGACACATGGAATGGCACATATCAGTGTGAAAGGAATCTGTAAGTTGTTGGCTCCAGTATGGCAGAACGCTGGAATTCCCAAGTGTGCAGAGAATGTGGTCAAGAATTGTATGGTATGTTTGAAATACAACCCTGGTAGGGGAACCCCAACTCCAGCTGGTCATTTCGCGCCTCCATCATATCCATTTGTGGTTTTGCAGTTAGATTTTATCCACATGGAAAGGTGCAACAACTTGAAATATGTACTGGTTGTTGTTTGCGCTTTTTCAAAATGGATAGAAGCATATCCCCTAAAAGACAACACTGCTTTATCCACAGCCAAAGCCCTTGTGAAAGAATTTTTCCCTAGGTTTGGAATGCCAAGAATGGTGTGGAGTGATAATGAGAGTGAATTTGTGGGTCGAGTGATGAAGAATGTGTGTGAGGGATTAGGTATAAAGCAGAAATTTCACGCTGCAAATCACCCCCAATCAGCTGGATTAGTAGAGTGCTACAACGGCACTCTAAAGCTCAAGCTGGCCAAAATCCAGTCGAGCTCCGGTCTTAAATGGCCTGACGCTCTGCCTTTAGCACTCCTATCCACCAGAATGACCGTGCACTCACGAGTGGGACTTAGCCCATATGAGATCATTTTTGGCCGCCCGGCCAATATATTGGGTGTGCCAAGACCAACAAAATTCAGCGAAATCGAACATCCAGTACTGCTTGACTACCTGTATGAATTGACGGCTAAATTGCGTGTTTTACACCAACAGGTGCATGATACTCTCCCCCAGGCCTCTGAAGCTCCAGGACACCATATCGACCCTGGCACGTGGGTTCTCGTGAAGAACTTTCAGCGAAAGAACAACGATGAGCCCCGTTGGATTGGCCCTCACCTCGTACTTCTATCGACAAGATCAGCGGTTCGAGTAAAAGGGAAAAATAATTGGATTCACGGCGCCCACTGTAAACGGATCCCTTTGCCTCTACCATATGACCAGTGGGTCCAGGAGGGTATCGCTGACTCTGAAACAGACACTGTACCTCGTTTTGTACCATTTAGTGATGCACGTGTAAGAGGCACAACTTCAGAACAAGAAAGTGACGGTATTTTGCAAGAAGCTGTGCCACCGTCAATTCGATTGGACACCACAGAGCCTGAACTCTTGTTTCAAGACCAGACAGTACCCGGCAGAAACAGATATAACTTGAGACCAAGGCCTATGGACAAATAAAGATTCCCTTCCCTTACTATTTTTTGATATTATAGCTCTCCCATCTGAAGGACTTTCTTGATTTTTGTTTTTCGAACCACCATCCGGGTTCAGCCGCAGGGTCGCGGTGCCAAGACTTTGGGGTACAGGCCAAAGACGTTAGGTCAACGGTTCTGGTTGGTCTAGGGCGTTCCCTGGACTGACAGGCGTACTCCTTAGCAGAAGATACTCACCCGCCGCGAGCGGCACGATTAGAGGATGGAGTTTTTCAAGATGGAGAGACCCGCTGAGGAAATGAACTTTAAGACGAAAATATGTAAAATAATGACGAGCAAACGTTATGTATTTTTATGTCTGTTTAAACTATGTAGTATGATGGTGTTTACTGTAGGATTTGTATTCTTCTCCTCTCAAGAGCCATTTGCACCCACTGAACAGCCTATACCTCCTCCTACTGTCTCCTTGCACTCTTTCCACCCTCTGCCTGAACACGAACAAGCTAGACGGTCTGAGTTTGTAAACAATTCATTCATTCAGCTCCTGCACCAGCACCAACTAGTCATGAATACAACCAATTGCTGGGTGTGTGGTTTACTGCCACATACCATTAACAAAGGTATTCCTTATCTAGTGCTGCCGTTTAGCTATAATGGATCGTCATAGGCATTTTAGACCATGTTTCTTTTTGCATTAGATGCCTACTCCCCGCGACAACCGCGTTCCATCAGACCTAGCACAAATAATAAAGCCTTAATGAAAGGAGTTGCCGATATGAGCAGAGATATCGACGCATACTCATCTATTTCCAAGGATGAATTGCGAGCTTATGTAGGGTAGAACGCGACGGGGTATAGTATTAGTCTGGGTGAAAGGCAGCGAGAAATCTCATCCCCAATTTGGGTCGTACCCCACATAGGTCGGTTCTGTTTACAAGGTAATGGTCAGAACCCAAGAACTCAACTGGGGAAAAGTGACTGTACTGAAACGTACACTTTTCCATCACAGTTTTCCCCTGCGTTTTTGGCTGCTAAGGGTACATATTTTGTCTGCAATGACCGAGCATATACATGGTTGCCCCCTGATTTCTCGGGCACATGTTATATTGCAAACTTGCTACCGCCAACATTTACTGCTGCCTCTGATTATCACAAGACCAGAGTTGTGAGAGGAGTGATTAGTAAGGAGGATACTGCCGGTCAGGAAGCAGGAGACTTCTTTTTGGGTTTCCTGCCTTTTTGGGGACCGATGGTCAATAGTAGGAACCTGAGACAACTGACTCGTGTGGTTGAATCCACTGTTAATGTTACGGCTGGTGCCCTTGGTAATTTGACAGCTGAGCTCCAAGCGGATCGCCTCATGACTTTGCAGAACCGTATGGTTCTAGACGTCATACTTGCAGACCGCGGTGGGGTATGTAAGGTTATCCAATCTAGCTGTTGCATTTTCATACCAGATAACGCTCCAACAGTTTATCAAGCCATCTCCAAACTGCATAAAATATCTGAATCCATACACGTGGATAAAGGAGATTGGTCACTGATGGGGTGGTTCTGGGAACTGATATCTGCCTGGGGTTGGAAGATTCTGATGGTCATTGGAATGATCTTAGCCATTCTTTTCCTGTTCTGTCTGTGTATACAGTGTGCTCCTGCGATATGTGGCCTCTGTGCTACATTATGTGTAAGGAAACCTGTATCGAGGGACGAGCTAAGTAATAGGATGATGCTACAGCAACATCTCCATGACTTCATGAATATAGACCTGGACTCGGATTGATATAAGCATAGTTATTGCCTATGTAAGGGCAAAAGGAGGGTCAGTGGTACTTTAAAATTTGGGACCGCGTAGGAGGCAGGGCCCTACCCCTGTCTATTCCGGTATTAGCGAACCGCGAATGGTCAATGCGGTATGTACAAGTGCTTTGCATAACATTTCATCGATAAATGCACTTTGTATACGATATTACACATTGACTTCGTGGGTTCCATCTTGAAGCGGTGGCCATCTTATGGTTGCCCTCACATAGGCTACACATTACGAACAAGTACGGGCCTTTAGAACACATGGGCTTTCTGTTTGACTTCTCTGTGACCTATGTAGCTTGGCTCCACCGCCCCAGGTCAGTCCGGTCCCACGAGCTCCCCGTCCTACGGCCACCTGTGATTAGCATCAGGGTTTGACACACCATAAAGCCTTTTCATCCCACACAAGCCTCCGGCTAATCTCTTTCACACCTGACTCTTCCTGCTTTATGGCTTGTTTTACAAACAGGAGGTGCCCGTGTTTATTGGGGCCTGTTGATATCTGATGTGGGATCTGAGCCTCGCTGGGTGAATAATTGTGGGCTGGCTTAACTGGAATGTGGGATGGTCATCATGACTCTGCCTTTTCGTTTGTAATGAACACATGTGAATGACCATATCGTAAAACGAGGAATGTGTGCCTGAAGCATTATATTTTGTATTTAAGGAGAAGCCCGTTTCTGTAAGTTTAAGCAGTCTCCTGAGAACATACATTGTGTTGTACTTCTCGGACACCTCTAATTGGTCTGCAGCCAATAAACAAGATCTTTGACTTCACCTAGAAGACTCTGTGTTTCTGTGGGTCTGAAACAGGAAGAACTCGAAGTCTTAGGGTGTGTTCCCCTGCACCGCTGGGTTCTAAAAACCCAGTACTTCAGGAGGAGGTTTCCTTCCCTGAGGAAAACGACGCCGGGACTGTTATCATTGGACTAATAATTTACACCCACCTTTTGTTGGAATTCCTTAATAAATACGGGAGCCTTTCCCTTAGCAAATTGCCTTGTTTGTGGTCTGCCTATATCCCTGTCGCACCCCCACACGTGGCGAGCCAGATAGGAGACAGGACCCTACATTGGGAAGGAAAATGGAGGCTTTAATCCAACACCTGGCAGAGGGGCAAAAGAAGCTGGAATGGGTGGTTGAGAGGCAAATGAATGCCGCCCAGGCCATCAGGGACCTCTTCAAGGACCTGATAAAAGGACAAATGGAGGTTCTCATGCGAGTCGGGGAAGAAGCAGTGCAGGGTGGTGGAGCTTCCAAGGGCGGCAGAGTCCTTTCCTCCGCACCAACCGTCTCCCTTCAGAAGTATGTTCCTGGGGAGGATCCCAACGCATTCCTCTTGAACTTTGAGCGGGCTGCCAGGGCCTCTGGTTGGTCGGTAGGCAAATGACCCTTCTTCCTGGCTCCTCTGGTGTCCGACGAGGCACAAGCAGCCTACCAAGTTGCAAACTCAGGAGGCATCACGCTCTATGAAGAGGTGAAGGCCATCATCCTCGACCATTTGGGAATGGCCTCGGAAACATATAGGATGAAATTCCGGAAAGAGAGGGGGTCACCGAGGGACAACCCCAAAACCATTTACTTAAGGCTGAAGCTGGTGGCAGACAAGTGGCTAAAGCCAAACGAACGTAGTAAGGAAGAAATTATGAACGCCATCTACCTGGAACAATTCGTGTAGGCATTGCCCTACCCCACCCAGAGGTGGCTGAAACAACACTCAAACCTGACACCTGAGCAAGCTGTGGATATGGCCGCATCATATTCCAGAGCACAACCCCGAAACCCCCATTTGGAAGCAGAAAAAACGTCTCGATGCCACCCTGTCCCATGGAAGCCCCTACGCCCTATTAGGGATACCGAAAGGATTCCACCCCCCGGTGGATGGCCCTCCTACCCGTGGACCGCAGTGTTTTGACTGTGGGGGTTGGGGCCATATCGCTCGGGCATGCCCAAAGAAACATATGAATGAGCCTATGGACGTAAGCTGTATACCCCGAAGCATCCTGTACACGGAAGAACTAGGTTCCTGCTTCTATGTAAGTGTAAGGGTGAACGAGGTCCACATTGAGGCTCTTTTGGATTCAGGGTGTAGACAGTCTGTGAACCACGCCAGTTTGGTTAAGAAAGGGCAACTCACTCCAGGGGGAAGGGCCTACATCCGGTGCGTTCACGGTGATGTGAAAGAGTATCCCACATCAAGCATACCTCTTATATGCCCGAGAATACCCTTACCAAGGTGACAGTTGGGGTATTACCAACCCTCCCCGAACAGCTGATTTTAGGTACTGATAACCCCACATTCATGTCTCTTATATGGGAGAAGACAAAGGCAGGACTATCTCTACCTACATCAGACCGCAGAGAGGCTCAGAGGGCCTTGTTCACCCAGGAACCCTAGCACCATGACAAACGCTTCCAATGGGCCCAGACTAATGACCCCACTCTCACCACCGCATGGCAACAAGCCCGAGTCGCTGCCACTAGCCCTGTACCAATGTTCCCTATGTTCAAAGTAACCAATGGGTTGTTATACAGGATTGCTACAGTCAATGAGAAACCCCAGTTGCTTGTCCCCTATGATTTTCGAGAGCAGGTCATGTTCTACGCCCACTCCCATTTGTTAGCGGGATACTTAGGACCTGACAAGGTAACTCAAAACCTCCTCAGACATTTCTATTGGCCGGGCATATATGCCCATGTAAAAGAATATTGCCAGTAGTGCTCTATATGTCAGACCAAAAACCCTTACCGACCAAGGTCCGTTCCCCTGCAGCCATTACCAATAATAGGAAAACCCTTTGATCATATAGGAATGGACCTTATAGGGCCATTAACTAGAACTTCGAAAGGACACCAATACGTGTTGGTAATGGTGGATTACTGCACCCGCTTTCCAGAAGCGTTTCCGCTCTGAGCACCCACCACCGCGGCTATCGCAGACAGCCTCCTAGAGTATTTTTCACGCATTGGGTTTCCCCGCGAGACTCTTACAGACCAGGGAACCCCCTTCATCTCCAAGCTTATGAAACAAGTTTGTAAACTAATGGACATCAAACAAATAAAAACCTCGGCCTATCATCCCCAAACCGACGGTTTAGTGGAGCGTTACAACGGGACTTTAAAATGAACTCTTAAGAAAATGTTGGAACTCGAGGGAAGACAGTGGGACTGCCTCCTCCCTCTTGCCCTGTTTGTCATACGAGGACAGGTCCAGGGGAGTCTTGGCTGCTCGTCAGTTGAGATGTTGTATGGAAGACAACCCCAGACCTTGTTGGAAATGACCAGAGAAGCATGGGAGAAGGAACCCGACGAGGCGGTAGAGCTACTCGAGTATACCCAACATTTAAAAATCCAGGTTAGGCAAATTACGAGACCTGGCCCACACCAACCTTAAAAAGAACCAAGAGAAACAGAAAGCTCATTACGACAAGGGGAAGAGGTGGCGTTCTCTTCAGATAGGCAATTAGGCCTAGGTTTGTTTGCCCAACTCCTTGGCCACGGTAAAGAATGAATGGAAGGGACCCTACAAAGTGATAGAAACCTTTGGTAAAACAACATATAGATTACAGACCGGACCTAATCGGACCCAGATGTACCATATTAATCTCTTGAAAAAATGGTTAAGTTCTCCTCCCTCTGCCCATAACAACCACCTCATACAGGTCCCTGCTCATGCGGACAGCACTTTAGAACAACTAACCGTAAATGACCTGCTCAGTCAACGCCAACGGGAGTCTTTACTAGACGTTTTAATAACACATAAAACTCTGTTTTCAGACCAACCCGGCCGAACCACACTAGTTGAACACTGCATTCACACTACACCTGATAAAGTGGTTCGACTCCGTCCCTATAGAATACCCGCTAACCGTAGAGACACCGTCTCCCGAAAGGTCTAGAACATGCTGCGAATGGGGGTCATTAGACCCTCCTTTAGTGATTGGTCTTCCCCTATCGTTCTGGTTCCTAAACCCGATGGAAGTAAACGGTCCTGCATCGACTTTAGACGGGTAAACGCCATCTCCACTCTCGATGCATATTCATTACCTCGGGTGGACGAGCTCATAGAACGTTTATGGGATGTGAAATATATAACCACTATGGACGTAACAAAAGGGTATTGGCAGGTTCCCTTGCGCGCCTCTGACCAAAAGAAAACGGCCTTCACTACCCCGGATGGCCTGTTTGAGTTCACTGTCCTACCCTTCGGGTTACACGGCGCCCAGCCACCATCCAACTCCTCATGAACCAGGTTTTGCAACCCCATCAGAGATACTCTTCGGACAATCTAGATGACATCGTCATTTATAGTACGACCTGGGAGGAACACCTGGAACATGTCCATCTGATATTGAAAGCCCTGGGGCAGGCGGGACTACACATAAACTCAAAGAAGTCAAAGATGGGGTACAATAAATGAAATACCTAGGTTACATCCTGGGGAATGGGTGCATAGAGCCACAAAGCGAGAAAGTGAAAGCCATCATGGAGGCACCTCTTCCTACCACAAAGAAAGGCGTAGGTGCTTTTTTGGGCCTCCTGGGCTATTACCGACGCTTCATACCACAATATTCCACCCTCTCAGCTCCGCTCACTGACCTTAAGAAAGAGGCGGAACCACTCAAACTGCTCTCTCCTTCTCCGTCTGTCCAGCTCGCCTTTCAGGACTTGAAAACCGCTATCACCCAGGGTCCCGTGCTTATCTCCCCTGATTTCTCACGGCCCTTTATCCTGCAGACGGATGGTTCCGAGGTAGGGATTGGAGTTGTCCTATCTCACATGACAAAAGAAGGGGTGGAGCGTCCAGTCTTGTTCATCAGCCGCAAACTATTCCCCAGGGAGACTCACTATCCGGTCCTAGAAAAGGAGTGCCTAGCCGTCAAATGGGCCATAGAAAAACTGCGCTACTACCTAGAGGGAAACAATTTCACCTTGTATACCGAACATGCACCCCTGGGATGGATGGCCCGAAACAAGGGGAACAACCCTAGAGTCATGCGGTGGTTTCTCTCTGTATAGCCCTTTGTATTTGAGGTCCGACATCGAAAGGGTGTCTTGAACTCTAATACTGATTTTCTTTCCTGATTTCCTATCCTCCCGAATGGGACGACTCTAGGGGAGGGGTATGTCCGACCTCACCCCGTCCCGCCATGGTCTCGTCCTGGGGCCTACTTGACTCCTCCACTCTCTCTCCCTTTCAGTCCATAGACGCCAGTGACCACTTCGTAATGCAGCAGGAAGAATGCGGCAGCTGGCCCTTTAAACCCGATTTGTGCATCGATGATCCAACCCCTTGGGAGGCGGAGCTACAGTACAACGAGCCGGATAAGGAGAGGCGGCTCGAAGAAGGCGGAACCCGGAAGGAGGAAGCAGAGAGGTGGAAGCTGTGTATGCAGACACCAAAGATCCCTGAGCAGACAATCGGAGGCACCGAACCTTCGCTGGACGAGCCGAGAGGCCAACCAGAGGACGCTGCGCCCAGCTGCGGCCCAGGAGGGTCGTGGCTTGAACAGGTGTGTGCTCGGGGATGGGGGCTCGGGAGCAGGGTGGGAGCTCGGAAACCGGTTGGGTAGTTGGGGAAGGCTCACCAAATCCTACCGTAGGCACTTGTAAGATCCGAGCCGGAATAGGACTGTCTACCTGATTCCCGCCTTCTCCGGTGACGGTGGTTTCCTTCCGCTACCGCCTAACCCTCACCTGCTGCCCTGTGATTCCAGCATGGGTCTTTCACCCCCCTTTTTTGAGTTGTTTGGCTCCAGATTCCACGTGCACTAACCAGTGCCTTTTGTGTTGTTTTGTTTTATTTTTTCTCTCCCCCTTGCCTCGACCCTGACAGCGAGAGAAGCCCAGCCCGACATCGTTAAGGAGAGGAGAAGGTTTCATTCCCTGAGGAAAATGACGCAGGACTGTTTTCATTGGACTAATAATTTACGCCCACCTTTTGTTGGAATTCCTTAATAAATACGGGAGCCTTTCCCTTAGCAAATTGCCTTGTGTTCTGCCTATATCCCTGTCGCACCCCCACACTAGCTACCAAGTTTTTCTGGACTGGGGGTGAGGGCACGCCTGGCTCCGTCTGCCTGCAGGATCCCCTCATTCGACAGGTGTTAGACCTGTCAGCCCTTTGGGTGGTCCCTCCTCATCATTATTTATTTTGTCCCACTTTTGCCTCACACCCTGTTTGAATTTTTCCTTTTTGGGAACCACCAGACTTTTTCGTGTTGCTGCAGATTCAGGGAGCCATTTTAGCTACCCCTGAAACTTCTGTCTGAGGGCCTGAAGCACAAAATGGTGGCCACCTGTGACATCACCAGCATCCACTGGAACCTACCAGCACCTTCCAGAACATTCCAGAACTCTGTGACAGTTGGAGGCGGTTTAGAATGTTGGGAGGTTAAGACAGAGTGTTGGCAGTTGGAGCTGGCAGTTGGCACCTGACTGGTGAAGAGAGAGGAGCACAACAGTGAAGGAGGAAGGAGTGAAGCAGCAGGGGTGGAAACTTGTGCCTGGAGTGGGGTCCATAAACCCACCCTTGATACTTGTCCCTACTGATGGATCCCAGCCTATAGCCCTGTGTGGGAAGAAGACAGAAAAACCCATCCTAAGGACCTGGACAGCAGGAACAGGCCTTAGAACCAAGAAAACAGCAAGATTCTGACCTGAGAACTGGTTTCCCTGGAGTCCGGCGTCGAGTAGCCTGAAGATCTGGAGCCCGAGGTGGAGAAGCGGCGCTGACTGAAGTAGCAGACGTCGTACCCGGAGCCGCCTGAGGTCGTGAGAGGGCGCCGACGGAGGTCGTGAGGAATACCAGAGGTCGAGGAGGAAGTGAACCGAGGTCGTGCGAGCGGCGTCATCGGAGGAGTGAAGTCCGCCCTCCGGAGTCGTCGGAGACCGAGGTAGAGGAGCACCGGAGGTCGGGAGTGAGGATCGCACTCCGGAGTCGCCCGGAACCTGTGAGGAGGAACACCGGAGGTCGGGGGTGAGGATCGCACCCCGGAGTCGCCGGAAGTCGACATCGAGGCCAGGCCGGCCGACGTCATCGGAGCCGAGAGCGCCATCGGACCGGAGCCGCCCGAAGTCGACATCGTGAAGAGACTGCCCGACGCCGTCGAATCGGAGGTCGAGATCGAACCGAGGCCACCGACATCGGACCGGAACCGCCTACCGGCGTCGTCAAAGAACTGACATTGTGCCGAGGCCGCCGAGACCGAACCGGAACCGCCTCACGGCGTCGACACGACTCCAGCGGCGTCGGAACATCAGAAAAAGGGCAGTAAGTGGAGTAGGGGGCGCCTAAGGCCCTGTGGAGACCTGAGAGACTGCTCTAAGGGGCTAGGGAGGTGCTGAAACCAACCTGACTGTGCCAGGGGTGAACTGGGACTAACCTAGAGAGGTTGTGTGGAGAGAGAAAGCCAGGGCATTGGTATTCCCCCCCTTGATCTACCTCAGTTTAGGCCTCAGCCTTGTCCCAGCCAGGGAGTAGCCCCCCCCTCAAGCCTTCCACAACCCTACAAGCTGTGCCTGGGCCAAATCAGCCCTTAGGAATTGAAATGTCATCTGATTACATGAGTGTTGCTGTATACTTTTAATTATTTATTGGGGGTACTGTATTTATTGAGTTTTTACCTATTTATTGCTTCACTATATTTATAGGTCCACAGGACTTGATGGTGTACAATATTTATTGGTACAGTATTTATTGCCTCAAAATATTTAATTGCCTGTATTACCTGCCCTGATATTTATGTCCCTTGTATTTATGATTACCCCTATTTATTGAATCTCCAGACAGTATTTATCTGACCTGCACTATTTAAATTTGTATATTGTGATTGTCTTATTTATTTTTCCAATCAGCAACTAAGAGAAAAAGATAAAGAAAGAATATTTTCATAATTTTTACGGTGTAGAGTCGTTTTTGGAACGGATGCACGCATGGTTATTGTATGGGTATATTGTATGCTTAGCACTGTGCCTGTTTCCTGACCACTCGAGCCAAGCTACCACAGTGTGTTCGAGGAGTCCACCACCACCCTGCGGAGTGGGAGTGGGCTGTTTCCAACATAAATTGGTGTTCAGTGGTGGGATAGAGCTGTGCCTACATATACTCAACAATAACTGTGGGTAGTCCATAGGCCTACACCGGGAGTTTTCTCACAGCGGCCTTCCTAATTGTGGGTTTTTGTTTTTTCCAAATTTACTCTGGTGGTGGGAGGAGGTATTATTAAAGGTACCCCCCTGCATTGTTACTGCACAAAACCTGTCCTCTGACCTGAGTGGGCAAGATGGAGTTTGTACTAGAAAATCTAGAAACGTACACTGTGGCCCAACTCAGGGAGTTTTGCCAGCGGGAGGGGGTGTACTGTCCCCCAGGAGCAAAGAAGGGTGCACTCCAAACCAGCTTAAGGGCTTGGGGGGAGGCACGCAGGGAAAGCAAGGCTGAGGAGGAAGACAGGGATGGAGAGCCTGACCCCGAGGGGGCTGAGATGTACCAACCTGAGGTGGGGAACCTGTCCGCAGGGCCCAGGACACTTTCTAGGGGGGGCAGCCGTGCCTCTAGCGGGGGCTTGTCTGAAGTGGAGTTAGCAGACCGGAGGGAGAAAAGACAGCTCACATGGGACTTAGCAAAGCTGGAGAAGGAAAAGGAGGAGCAGAGGATGGCCCATGAATTGCGACTGAAAGAAATAGATCTTCAGATTTTGAGAATCGGGGCACAACCTGTTCCTAATGGTGGCAGCCAAACCCAAGAGATCACCAGGGAATCCAAACCTTACCTGCCAAAGGACATAGTAGCTAGCTATGGAGTGGGCGACGATATCGCCAAGTGGCTAGCGGCCTATGAGGTCTCACTGAGGGCCCATGGGGTTCCGGAGAAGTACTGGGGAGGGGGATTGTACAAGTACATGCCTCCAGCTGGTAGGGATGCTTTATTGGCCCTCGAGGAGGATGAGCAGACCCACTACCCCGCCATGAAACTGGCGCTCATCAGAAAGTTTGGACTAACACCTGAAAAGTACAGACAGAAGTTCAGGGGTAGTCACAAACTGGGCACACAGAATTGGGTGGACTTCCTGGACTATGCGAAGAAGGCAATGGAAGGTTGGATTCAGGGCAGTGAAGTAAGGAACTACGAGGAGTTGTTCGACCTAGTACTGAAGGAACACCTACTCGAGAAATGTTTCCCTGAACTGCGGCAACACCTGGTGGATAGCAAGCTGACCAGTCCCCGGAAGCTTGCTGAGGAGGCGGACATTTGGGCTAGTACCCGGGTGTCCACAAGGGGGACTGGAGGGGATACTCAAAAGGCCGGACAGGGCGCCCCCCAGAAGAAAGAGGGAGGGGAAAAGAAAAAGGAGTTCTCCAAAGGCCCCCAAAATAACTTCCAAGGGAAGGGAACAGGATTCACCCCTAAGGCTAACCCTCCCAGAAACCCTAATCCTGGCCAGAGTCAGCAGCCAAGGGTTGTCCATTGCTACGAGTGCGGTGGCGTTGGACACTATAAAGGAGATCCGAAGTGTCAGAAACGATCACCCCCTCCCACAGGAGGAAAGACCCCCGGAGTAGCTAGTGTAGTGCTCGGGGAGGAGATGCCCTTAACTAAGGGAAGGGAGTGGGCGGGTGTCACTTTAGTGTCCCTGGGAGAACGGGAGATGGTTCCTAAGATCCAGGTGCCCGCAAATACCGCAAAGTATGGGCAGTGGGTCACCATCAACGGCCAAAGAGGGGAGGCTCTGAGAGACACAGGAGCCAGTATGACTATGGTGCGTAGTCAACTGGTGTCTCCAGAGCAGGTAATTCCCGATGTACTCCACCCAGCCGCGATGGCTGACGGCAGAACAGGTCACTATCCCGTGGCTGAGGTTCCCTTTGAATGGGGGGGGGGTTGCAGGTTCACTTCGAGTTGCCGTAAGCCCTGCCGTGCCAGTCGATTGTCTGCTGGGGAATGACATGGAGCACAATGCTTGGAAGGAGGTGGAATACCGGACTCACACCGAGATGCTGGGTACACCTGACTGGGCCTGTGTTAGCACAAGGTCCGCGACTACCCGAAGAGGGAGTTCATTTCGGCTGGAGCCTGGAACAAAGGCCCAGCCAGCTGCCAGTCAAGGGAAGAACCGAGGACAGGAGGAGCCTGCCTCGGCGTCTCCACCCCGTAGGACGGATAGGCCACCGGAGGTGGTGGACCAGGAGTCTGCGGAGGGGGACGTTACCAACCTGGAGGACCTACCCATCCCGGCCGAGTGGCACGTGGAGGGAGGCCCGTCCAGGGAGGAATTCTGCCAGGGCCAGAGGGAGTGCCCTACCCTTGAGGGGCTGAGGCGACAGGCCGAAGCCCAGGCAGCAGGGAACGTTGAAGGGAACTACAGTGTTTACTGGGAGGATGGCCTCCTCTACAGTGAACCCAAGGCACCCCTACATGGATCGTCACGAGCCTTGGTAGTTCCTCAACGTTATCGAGCCTTCCTTCTGGAGTTGGCTCACGAGATACCATTGGCAGGACACCTGGGGCAAGACAAGACCTTCGCCCGTCTTGTCCCACACTTTTATTGGCCCCAGATGAAAGTGTCGTCCGATACCTACTGCCGGACATGTGTGTCTTGCCAAGCCAGTGGGAAAACAGGGGTGAAGCTGAAAGCTCCCCTGGAACCACTTCCTGTCGTTAGCACCCCCTTTGAAAGGGTGGGTATCGACATTGTGGGTCCATTAGATCCACCAACTACAGCTGGTCACAGGTTTATCCTGGTTCTGGTGGATCATGCCACACGGTACCCAGAGGCAATACCTCTGAGGACCATAACAGCACCTGTTGTGGCTAGGGCCCTGATGGGAATCTTCACCCGAGTGGGTTTTCCCAAGGAAGTTGTGTCCGACAGGGGGACCAACTTCATGTCAGCATATATGCGGGCAATGTGGAAGGAGTGTGGAGTGACCTACCGGTTCACAACTCCTTACCACCCCCAGACCAATGGTCTGGTGGAAAGGTTTAACAAAACCATGAAGGGCATGATCAGAAGTCTGCCTGAAAGCCTGCGGAGGAAATGGGACGTCCTCCTACCCTGTTTACTTTTTTCTTACAGGGAAGTGCCACAGAAGGGAGTGGGCTTCAGCCCCTTCGAGCTTCTGTATGGGCACCCTGTACGTGGACCTCTTAACCTGGTGAGAGACGGATGGGAAAGAACTCCCAGAAAGCTCCCCCAGGATGTGGTGAGCTACATGCTGGCCTTCCGGAGCCAGATGGCTAAGTTGTGGAAGCAAGCTTCTGACAACTTGGAAGCCAGCCAAGCAGTAATGAAGGCGTGGTATGACCACAATGCTCACCCGGTGGAGTTGGAGCCTGGCCAGAAGGTGTGGGTGATCGAACCGGGAGAGCTTAGTGCCCTCCAGGATCGCTGGTCAGGACCCTTTGAGGTGTTGGAGAAGAAGGGTAAGGCTACCTACTTGGTGGACCTGAAGACCCCTCGTCAGCCCCTGCGGGTGCTGCATGCCAACCGCCTCAAACCCCACCACGAGAGGCCCGAAGTCATCTTGATGATGGTGACTGACGGAGGAGAGGACGTGGAAAGCGAGCCTCTCCCTGATCTGTTTGCGTCTCAAGAGAAGGATGGGTCGGTGGAGGGAGTGATTCTCTCCCCATCTCTAACCCCTGAACAGCAGGGGGACTGTCGCCAGGTCCTGGGGCAGTACTCTTCGTTGTTCTCCCTTGTCCCGGGTAGGACTCACCTGTGCGTCCATGACGTGGACACAGGAGACAGCCCACCTGTGAAGTCCAAGATCTACCGGATGTCAGACAAGGTGAAGGCCAGCATTCATAGTGAAGTCACTAAGATGCTGGAGCTGGGAGTGATTGAACCTTCTAGCAGCCCCTGGTCTAGTCCGGTGGTGTTAGTACCGAAAGCTGCACCACCGGGTGCCCAACCAGAACTGAGGTTCTGTGTGGACTACCGGGGACTGAATTCAGTGACAAAAACTGATGCTCATCCGATCCCTAGGGCGGATGAATTGATTGACCGGCTGGGAGCTGCCCAATATCTAAGTACCTTTGACCTTACTTCAGGGTACTGGCAGATCTCGTTGACTGATGGAGCAAGGGAAAGGTCAGCCTTCTCCACGCCCAATGGCCACTACCAGTTCTGTGTGATGCCCTTTGGGCTCAAGAACGCACCTGCCACGTTTCAGCGCCTGGTAAACCAGATCCTCACCGGAATGGAGAGTTTCTCTGCTGCTTATCTGGATGACATAGCCGTCTTCAGTAACAGCTGGGAGGATCACTTGCGTCACCTGCAAGCTGTTCTCCAGGCCCTGAGACAAGCTGGATTGACGATCAAGGCCAGCAAGTGCCAGATCGGGCAGGGGTCGGTAGTGTACCTTGGACACTTGGTGGGTAGGGGAGCGGTGCAACCCCTCCAGGCGAAGATCGAGGCCATCATGGCCTGGGAACCCCCCAAGACACAGACTGAGGTCCGAGCATTTTTGGGCCTCACGGGATATTACCGCCGCTTCGTGAAGGGGTACGGTACCATCGTAGCCCCCCTCACGGAGCTCACGTCCAAGAAACAACCTCGACGGGTAGTCTGGACGGAGGCCTGTCAGCAGGCCTTTGTGAGATTGAAGAAAGCCATGTGCGAGGCCCCGGTCTTAAGGGCCCCAGACTTTTCCAAGAAGTTCATTGTCCAGACAGATGCATCAGAACATGGCATTGGGGCAGTGTTATCGCAACTCAACGAAGAGGGTCTGGATCAACCCGTGGTCTTCCTATCCCGGACACTACTTCCCAGGGAACAGAAGTGGAGTGCAATAGAGCGTGAAGCCTTTGCAGTGGTATGGGCTCTGAAGAAGTTGCGGCCATACCTGTTTGGCTCGCACTTCCTAGTTCAGACCGACCACAGACCCCTTCGTTGGCTGATGCAAATGAAGGGGGAGAATCCCAAGTTGTTGAGGTGGTCTATTTCCCTACAGGGGATGGACTTTCAGGTGGAACATCGGCCTGGAGTGGACCACGCCAATGCAGACGGTCTCTCAAGGTATTTCCGCCTTAGTGATGAGAACTCCCAAGGGGTTGGGTAGCTCTCCCCACTTTCAGCTGGGGGGGACGCGTGTTAGACCTGTCAGCCCTTTGGGTGGTCCCTCCTCATCATTATTTATTTTGTCCCACTTTTGCCTCACACCCTGTTTGAATTTTTCCTTTTTGGGAACCACCAGACTTTTTCGTGTTGCTGCAGATTCAGGGAGCCATTTTAGCTACCCCTGAAACTTCTGTCTGAGGGCCTGAAGCACAAAATGGTGGCCACCTGTGACATCACCAGCATCCACTGGAACCTACCAGCACCTTCCAGAACATTCCAGAACTCTGTGACAGTTGGAGGCGGTTTAGAATGTTGGGAGGTTAAGACAGAGTGTTGGCAGTTGGAGCTGGCAGTTGGCACCTGACTGGTGAAGAGAGAGGAGCACAACAGTGAAGGAGGAAGGAGTGAAGCAGCAGGGGTGGAAACTTGTGCCTGGAGTGGGGTCCATAAACCCACCCTTGATACTTGTCCCTACTGATGGATCCCAGCCTATAGCCCTGTGTGGGAAGAAGACAGAAAAACCCATCCTAAGGACCTGGACAGCAGGAACAGGCCTTAGAACCAAGAAAACAGCAAGATTCTGACCTGAGAACTGGTTTCCCTGGAGTCCGGCGTCGAGTAGCCTGAAGATCTGGAGCCCGAGGTGGAGAAGCGGCGCTGACTGAAGTAGCAGACGTCGTACCCGGAGCCGCCTGAGGTCGTGAGAGGGCGCCGACGGAGGTCGTGAGGAATACCAGAGGTCGAGGAGGAAGTGAACCGAGGTCGTGCGAGCGGCGTCATCGGAGAAGTGAAGTCCGCCCTCCGGAGTCGTCGGAGACCGAGGTAGAGGAGCACCGGAGGTCGGGAGTGAGGATCGCACTCCGGAGTCGCCCGGAACCTGTGAGGAGGAACACCGGAGGTCGGGGGTGAGGATCGCACCCCGGAGTCGCCGGAAGTCGACATCGAGGCCAGGCCGGCCGACGTCATCGGAGCCGAGAGCGCCATCGGACCGGAGCCGCCCGAAGTCGACATCGTGAAGAGACTGCCCGACGCCGTCGAATCGGAGGTCGAGATCGAACCGAGGCCACCGACATCGGACCAGAACCGCCTACCGGCGTCGTCAAAGAACTGACATTGTGCCGAGGCCGCCGAGACCGAACCGGAACCGCCTCACGGCGTCGACACGACTCCAGCGGCGTCGGAACATCAGAAAAAGGGCAGTAAGTGGAGTAGGGGGCGCCTAAGGCCCTGTGGAGACCTGAGAGACTGCTCTAAGGGGCTAGGGAGGTGCTGAAACCAACCTGACTGTGCCAGGGGTGAACTGGGACTAACCTAGAGAGGTTGTGTGGAGAGAGAAAGCCAGGGCATTGGTATTCCCCCCCTTGATCTACCTCAGTTTAGGCCTCAGCCTTGTCCCAGCCAGGGAGTAGCCCCCCCCTCAAGCCTTCCACAACCCTACAAGCTGTGCCTGGGCCAAATCAGCCCTTAGGAATTGAAATGTCATCTGATTACATGAGTGTTGCTGTATACTTTTAATTATTTATTGGGGGTACTGTATTTATTGAGTTTTTACCTATTTATTGCTTCACTATATTTATAGGTCCACAGGACTTGATGGTGTACAATATTTATTGGTACAGTATTTATTGCCTCAAAATATTTAATTGCCTGTATTACCTGCCCTGATATTTATGTCCCTTGTATTTATGATTACCCCTATTTATTGAATCTCCAGACAGTATTTATCTGACCTGCACTATTTAAATTTGTATATTGTGATTGTCTTATTTATTTTTCCAATCAGCAACTAAGAGAAAAAGATAAAGAAAGAATATTTTCATAATTTTTACGGTGTAGAGTCGTTTTTGGAACGGATGCACGCATGGTTATTGTATGGGTATATTGTATGCTTAGCACTGTGCCTGTTTCCTGACCACTCGAGCCAAGCTACCACAGTGTGTTCGAGGAGTCCACCACCACCCTGCGGAGTGGGAGTGGGCTGTTTCCAACAACAGGGGAATGGGGATGACACATTTATACCTTTACTTTCTGGCTGCGCGTCTTCTGGTGGTCCATGATTGGTTTAATGGGGGCTGGTCTGATCCGGCCAACCGGCTCGAGCTGAGTGAGCTGGGACTACCTACAATTCAAGCAATACTGTACGGGGGCCCATTCAATCTCAGCTACCTGACGTAACGCGCCCCTTGTTCTTGGCCTGGCGGGCCTCATTGCGCCACACCGGGTGGACGTGTAAGCTGACTCAATGTACACCCCTCTGGCATGGGGCTTGGCTCCGGGAAATTAGTGGGCTGCAGGGGTTTAAATTGTGGGACCTCACTGGCATTTCACACCTAGGGGATGTCTGGGCTAAAGGCCATATGCTTTCCTTCCAGGAGCTCCCAACTCGTTACTCCTTACACTCTTCTCAATTCTATAAGTATCTGCAACTGCGGAATGCCCTCCAAACACACATCGCGGATGACACAGGGCTCCCTAAATATAGCCCTACGGAGGCGCAGACAATGCTGGGAAACCTAGGCAAGGGTGGCATCTCCTGCATATACCGCACCCTGGTCAACAACACCCCCACCTCCCTGGATAAGTTGAGGGACCAATGGGTGGAATGGGTGGGCCCCCTCGATGAGGTGGATTGGCGCGACACCCTCATGGCACCCAGGACTGTTACCTCCTCTGCCAAACTTAAGCTGATCCAACTCTATTATTTACATGCAGCGTATCTCACTCCCCTGCTCCTACATTGAGCAGGCTTGAGCCCTGATGCGTCTTGTGCGAGATGTAATCATGCCCCGGCTGACTTCTTTCATTTGGTTTGGTCATTCCCCCAACTGGAGTGGTTCTGGGGGGCCATTGAAGAAGAGCTTATGGAGGTCCTGGGTTGGGGGTGTTCCTCATGACCCGGGGCACTCACTATTGGGAATCACGGATGGGCTAGATGGGTCCAGGTGTGACAAGCAATTTTTAAATACAGCCAAGATAGCGGCCAAACGTGACATAGCGGCGGCAGGGAAATGTCCTGACCTGCCGGACATTGGGAGGTGGCGAAGGGGGGTGGACTGGTGTGCGACCCGGAGAAGTCCATCTATGTGGCGAGAGTGTGCCCCCAAAATATCGAGGGGTATGGGGAAAGTGGTTGGGTACCGTGGAGGGTTCGGAATGATTTGTCTCATTATTTCTGCCTGTGTATGTCTTATGGGGTGCGGATCTGTGGGATGCTCCAACTGTGAGAATGCAATTGATTTATTGTCCTCCGTGCTTTTGGTGATTTTTTCTATGCGTTGTAAAATAATACATTTGATTATCAAAAAAAAATGTTTGTAGGAAGTCAACTATCAATATCAGGAAGAACTTTTGTAGCAGCAGCAATTATTTTCCACGATGGTCCTTCTACAACATCTGGACATTACACTGTCTATTTAAAATGTAATAAAGGATGGACATATTGTAATGATACTCATTTGGTGTTTAGATATCGCTTGCCTAACGAACTACCAAATTCATACTTAATATTTTTAAAGCCAAAGTTCTAAGAACATAATTCAGCCTATTGGGAATATGTTAATATGTATTAATACCAATACTTTGGACAATTTCAGTATAAAGGATTTCAGGAATATCATTTGGCCTACAGGAAAGATATTAATATCAATTAAGCAGTTTTTCTGGGATATTCTGACAGCAAATATTTTAAACTACTATTTATACTCTAAACATCATTTAGAGTATATGGAAATTATAAAGAATTGTTGATTGAATTATTGTTTCGCTTCTTTGATATTGTACTGACAAAATTCTGTTAGAAAGAAGCATTTTATATATGTGAGATTTGTATTATATGCTATGTTATTGAGGATGTTATTTTTATGCAATGTGCAGAGATAGTTGACTATGTTGAAAATATTTTTGACACAGATTTGTTTTTTTTTAAACAATCTCATTGATTGTTTTTTTTTGCCCGCTGTTATGTGATGAGTAACATTGAAATCACTATTTATAGTGAAATTCAATATATTCTGAGAACAGCAAAAGAGGCAAACTAAATAATGTATATCATGGTAAAATAATGTTGTGTTGTAAAAATTATAATATTATATATTATAACTGATTTTTTTCTTCTCTTTTAAAGATCCTAATTCTAAAGTTCAACAGTTTTTAAACTTTAAATTATAAAAAAAAACTGCAAAAAAATGTTTTCAATATTTTGATATCTACTACTGTAAAGGTAAGGTTAAGTGCTCCAAACACTATCCATCCACTACTACATTCACTTGTGCCCTATCCATACAAACCTCTAACCACCTATTCAGTGCTCATTAATGTGCAAAATACCTCAGATACTACCCGTACAGTCCACCAATCACTCTGTTACTCATAATACAGTTCTTTACTCATCTACTAGAAGCATGTACTAATTCAATACCTCTATCAATACCAAACACCTATTTATTTCCTCAGGTGATCTCCATGCAATACTCTATTCATTCAGCACAAATATGTCCTTATCTAATCACTGTGCCAAAACACAAGCACTTATAAACTCACACTACTGTCAACTACCAGCACTGTAAATATGCAGTCTAGGTATCCTCCTGTCTATCCCATGCACTTCTGCAATAACTTATCCAGCACTATCTACTTATCCTATCACTCCGCCAATACCTAAGCACTTATAAAATCACCATGTAGTCTGTTGCCACCACTGTAACCATTCCAGTTACTAGTCATGTACTTATGGAATGGCCTAGCCAATAACACAAGTACAGGTAGAATATTCTGTGCAGTATACATGCAGACCTGTAACCACATACATACTATTTATACACTCTTTCAAACACCCAGTTAGTATCCATGCAGACTAGGAATCCTCCTGTCAGTCCCATGCACTTCTCCAATCACCCATCCGGTATTATCTACTTATCCTATAACACTGCCAATACCTAAACACTTATAAATTCACCAGGGACTCTATTTACAGCACTGTAATCATACTAGTTACTAGTCATGTATTTATAGAATGGCCTAGCCAGTAACACAAGTACACCTACAATATTCTGTGCACTATGCATGCAGACCTCTAACCACATACATACTATTGGAACACTCTTGTGAATACTAAGGTACTACCCATGCAGCCTAGGATTCTTCCTGTCACTCCCATGCACTTCCTCAATCACCCATCCAGTACTATGTTCTTATCCTATCACTCTGCCAATACCTAAGCACTTATAAATTCACCATGTACTCTGTTTGCAGCACTGTAATCATTCCAATTACTAGTGATGTACTTATGGAGTGGCCTAGCCACTAACACAAGTACACCCACAATATTCTCTGTCACTCCCATGCACTTCCTCAATTACCCATTCACACTTTCCTAAGCACCTCCAATCTAATATCCTCCTCATACATTATAAATACTCTTGTGTAATAATGGACGCACTAGTGATGCATTCATATAATCACCTTTCACTACTAGTGCATTCTTTCACTCAATCATACTCTACAGATATACTCAAGCAAACTTTCAAACATTACCATGCAATTCTTCTTCTTTTTTTAACCAGATAAGGTAGTTCTGAGAAGAACTTTTTTTTCTTCTTTTTTCTTTTATATTTTTTTAGTTTTTTCAACAATTTTGAATTTCTTTTGGTGTTTTTTAAAAACTGAACAAAAAAAGCAACAAACCATCAACTTTAGAATTATCATTCCAAAAAGTAAAAAAAATAACATTGGTGATTTCTCTGTGCAGCACATACAGCATCCACAGACTGTTCTCCATAACAGATCACCTTCTTGCACTTAATGCAGTGCTGTTCCAAGAAAGCGAATTCAGGCCTAATATTGAAGGGAGACATGTATGACGATGCTCCTGCAACACCTGGTGGTGGATTTTCTGCTGCACGTCGCATTTCTTCCCGTGCGAGATTGCGGGGATAAATAGTACGAAGATGTTTGTACATACTAGCTGTACCACAAGTGTATTTCTTATTGCTGCCTGACAGCACACTCTCACATAGCTTGCATGTCACCTTTGTTGCATTTACTTTTTTTTCTCCTTCAGGAAAAGTAAAAAACTTCCACACCACTGACTCCGGTCTCTTCTTGGGTGGTGCCTCCTCTAACACCTCTTCATCTAAAGAAGCGTGAACTTCTCCCTGCTGAGATGCCATTGCAAGTGTTCAGGTTTAAATCAACACCCAAAAAAATCAAATGACTTCTAGAAGGAGAAGAGATGTTTCCCTTAAGCTGGTCCAAGAAGAATGAAGAAAATGGGTGGGGTCCTTCAACTGTTACAGTGGGAAATATTAGGAACCAATCAAATCCTTTTTTTAGGGTCACATGGGATGCGTGCACCCAGCGTTTATGGAGAATGTACCCGACGCGACTCCGTGAAAATATTTGTAACAATAATATGTATATTAGAAGTAGAAATATAATATTTTTATAAATAGTTTAGATAATCTCTTGCCCTAATATGTACATTAAAGTTACATACATATAGTTTTACAGTATAAAAAGTTTTACGGGAATCTCGCACCCAGCACGCACGAAGAACACACCAGACGCGACTTCGCGAAAATATATGTAAAACTAGTATAAGTTTATTACAAGTACAAATATATTAGTTTTATGAGTAGTTTAGATAATCTCTTGCCCTGATATGTACATTAAAGTTACATACATTTAGTTTTAGAATATACATTTTTTACGGGAGTCGCGCACCCAGCACGTCCCATCATGTATATGACATCACGCGGGTTCCGCCACTGCGCAAACGTCACGCACTGTAATGCGCATAAGTCGCTTACCTATCGCGCACATCACGTGATGTTATACGCATATGACGTAACACGAAGCCACGCACTCGTTGCCGAGCTTGGTGCGCTTTGGGTGCGTGACTCCAAAAAAAAAAGCATATATATATGTCACTGACCATGTCATGAATGATGTAATATGTGACGTCATGAGCAGTGCATTGCGGGGGCATGAGTTATAGTTAGCTGAACTAACTATAACGATTGAATTTCTATGGTTTTATATGAGTGAAATGTCCAGCTAACTATAATGTCCCTGAAACCTATGGTTTTTCAGTGAATTTCTAAGGTTTTTTTAATGCTAATTTCTAACTATAACATCCCTGAAACATATGTTTTTTTCAGTGAATATATATATATATATGTATATATATGCATATATATGCATATGCATTTATATATATGTATGTGTATAAATATACATACATACATATATATACATCTGCATATCTATATACATACAAATATAAATGCATGCGTACATATACATATATGCATACATATGCATGTTATGTACATGAAAGTTTGAAAAACTCCAATAAAAGCTGTTAGACCTGGCACCATTGGCGTGGGTCTCCCTTCCATTTTTGCTGTTGCCTCATGTGTTTTTGCTGGTTATAGATGCTTTGGGCACTGTGCCACTGCTGTTCAGTGCCACAGTGCAAGTGCTCCCTATGGTAAATTGATGTATGGATTAGTGACTCCATGATTGGCTTGATTGGTTTACTTGTCAGACCCTAGTACAGTGCACTGTGTGTGCTCAGGGCTTGTAACCAATGCTGCTGGTGGGCTCACAGCACTGATTATGCCACCCACCGGAGCAGCTTGTAAAGTGTGTCTGAGGTCTGCCATTACAGAGCCTGTGTGCAGTCTAGTACTGCCATGCTGACTGGGCAAGGGAACCCACTTGCCAGTCCCCAAACCTTCCCTTTTAAACATATTAGTCACCCCTATGGTAGGCCCAAGGGCAGGGTGCATTGTAGGTAAAAGGTAGGACATGCCGTGGATTGGGGAGCGGGGTTGTGGGGCCGCTTTGTTAGTGATGGGAGGGACACTTTGTTGGATTTGCATACAGAGGAGCAGATGTCCTATACCCACATGAAGGGAGCCCTATTGTCCAGGTTTGGTTTGACCCCAGAGTTATACAGACAAAGGTTTAGAAATTGCAGAAAACTGGAGTCTACCACTTGGGTGGAATATGTGTCTTTCTTTTGCAGAGCATTGGATGGTTGGGTGAAGGGTAGCAAAGTGGATAAGTTTGAGGCGCTCTATGATTTGTTAGCATGGGAGCACTTGCCTAATAACTGTTTTCCAGAGCTACGCCAGCATCTTATTGATAGCAAGCCTACTAACCCTAGGAAGCTTGCTGAGGAGGCGGACCGCTGGGTGAGCACCTGGGTCTAGAAGGGTCATGTGGGAGACTTCGCCAAAGGTGGGCAGGGTCCCCAGCAGAAGAGTGGGGGGGATAAGGGTAAACCGAGGGAGTTCCAGAAAGGGCCCCAAAGTAATCCCCAAGGGAACCAAGGGAAAGGTTCCCAGCCTCCCCGTGAGAAGAAGGCAGTGGCCCGACAGATAAACCTGTTCACAAGGGGCCTAAGACCTGTTTTAAGTGTGGTCAGGTAGGCCACTGTTCTTATGACGCTAGATGTCCCTTGTATGAGAAGACAGCACCCACTGGTGCACCACCCCGGTAGCCCTGGGGGAAAGAGATGGGTGCCCAAGGTGGGTGGGGGCCCACAGAGATGTCCCTTGTCTCTTTAGGAGACTGTGAAGTGGTCCCCAGGACCCAGCTGCCTGATAACACTAAGAAATACAGGCAGTGGGTGACCATCAATGGCAAGAGGGTGGAAGCTCTTAGAGACACCGGAGCCAGTGTGACAGCTGTCAGTTGTCGGCTGGTGTCTGAAGAGCAGGTAGTCCCCAATGCATTCTACCCAGTTGTTGCCGCTGACAACACAGAGAGCTACTGCAAGGTGGCACAGGTTCCCTTTGAGTGGGGGGTCTCAGGTACTCTTCAAGTAGCTATGAGGCCAGCCATGCCTGTTGAATGTCTGTTAGGTAATGATTTGGAGAGCTCCCCTTGGGCTAAGGTGGAGCGGAGAGCTCATTTAGACATGTTGGATTGGCCTGAGTGGGCCTGCGTGACCACTCGGTCTATGGCAGCCAGTAAGGGTGTTCACGAGGACCTGGAGCCTGAGAAAATGGCCCAGGTGCCTGCCTTAAAGAGAAGTGGTAGGGGCGCGGGAAACCGGCCCCTGAGATTCCCACGGCCCAGGAGGAGGCGGACCCTGAGGGGGATGCCCTGGAGCCTACCGAGGAAGAGATTGCTGAACTGGGAGACCTGCCTGAGCTGACCCATTGGCAGCAGGAAGGAGGTCCCTCCAGGGAGGAGTTGTGTGAGGAGCAGAACAAGTGCCCTTCTCTTGTGGGTTTGTGGCAGCAGGCTGCAAACAAGGCCGCAGGTGATCAGTCTGGGTCACATTGGATCTACTGGGAGAATGGTCTCCTGTATAGTTAGCCTAAGGTTGCTGAGCCTGGGTCAGCCCGTGTGCTGGTGGTACCCCAGCACTTCAGAGCCTTCCTACTGGGGCTGGCTCATGATGTGCCTTTAGCAGGACATTTGGGGCAGGACAAGACCTTTGAAAGGCTTGTCACCCACTTTTATTGGCCCAAAATGCGCAAGAGTTCAGACACTCATTGCAGGACCTGTCAGACTTGCCAGGCAAGTGGAAAGAGTGGGAGGAAGCACAAGGCTCCTCTCCAACCCTTCCCTGTGGTCAGCACCCCCTTTGAGAGGGTGGGCATTGACATTGTAGGGCCTCTGGATCCCAAGACAACCATGGGCAACAGGTTCATCCTGGTCTTGGTGGACCATGCCACCCGGTACCCAGAAGCCATACCTCTGAGGACAGTGACGACCCCCGAGGTGGGACGGGCCCTGATGGGAATTTTCTCACGAGTAGGATTCCCTAGAGAGGTGGTGTCTGACCAAGGTATCAACTTCATTTCTAAGTATATGAAGTCCCTGTGGCAGGAGTGTGATGTAAATACAAGTTCACCACTCCTTACCACCCCCAAGGAAATGGGTTGGTTGAAAGGTTCAACCGAACACTAAAAGGCATGATAATGGGTCTTGAGGAACCTATGAGGCGTAAGTGGATGTCCTCTTACCATGCCTTCTCTTTGCATACCGTGAGGTGCCACAGAAATCTCTAGGGTTCAGTCCCTTTGAGCTTCTCTATGGACACCCAGTGAGAGGACCTTTGGGTTTGGTCAAGGAAGGCTGGGAGCAACCTCCCGGGAAACCTCCCCAGGATGTATATAGTTACATGCTGGCCTTCAGGAACCAAACTAGGCATTTCAAAAAACTCGCTGAGGCGAATCTGGAAGCCAGCCAGGAGGAGATGAAGCGGTGGTACGACCAGAATGCCACTCTGGTAGAGCTTCAGCCTGGTCAGACGGTGTGGGTCATGGCCCCAGTGGAGCCCTGTGCGCTCCAGGATAAGTGGACCGGACCATTTGAGATGGTGGAGCGCAAGAGTCCGGTTACCTACTTGGTGGACTTGCGGTTTTCCAGGAACCCCTTGCGGGTCCTGCATGTCAACCGCCTGAAGCCCCACTTAGAGAGGTTCGAAGTGGGCATGCTCCTAGCAACAGATGCTGGAATGGAGGAGGAGACTGAGCCTCTTCCTGACCTCCTGTCTGCAACAGAGCAAGATGGGTCAGTGGATGGAGTAAACCTCTCTTCCACCCTGACCCCTGAGCAACAGAATGACTGTCACCAATTGCAGGGACAGTTTTCTGACCTGTTCTACCTGATTTCCAGTGTCACTGATTGGTGCGTCCATGATGTAGACACTGGGGGCAGTCCTCCTGTCGAGCACAAAACTTACAGGGTGACTGACAGGGTGAGAGCTTGCATCAAGGAGGAGGTCTCCAAGATGCTTGCGTTAGGGGTGATTGAGTCCTCTAACAGTCCTTGGGCCAGCCCAGTGATCTTGGTCCCAAAGGCTGCCACACCGGGTGTCCCGCCTGAACTGCAGTTCTGTGTGGACTACCGAGGGCTCAATTCAGTCACCAGGACTGACGTGCACCCCATCCCCAGAGCTGATGAGCTCATTGATCGATTAGGGGCTGCCCGGTACCTCAGCACGTTTGACTTAACGTCTGGGTACTGGCAGATCTCCTTGACTGATGGGGCAAGAGAGAGATCAGCATTCTCCACACCAGATGGGCACTACCAATTCCGGGTTATGCCCTTTGGGATGGAAAATGCCCCTGCCACCTTTCAGAGGTTGGTCAAACCAGGTGTTGGTTGGACTGGATAAGTTCAGTTCCACCTACCTGGATGACATTGCAGTGTTCAGCGCCAGTTGGGAAGAACATCTGCACCACCTCTGGGAAGTGTTGATG
Source organism: Triturus cristatus (assembly GCF_964204655.1). Classification (NCBI taxonomy): domain Eukaryota; kingdom Metazoa; phylum Chordata; class Amphibia; order Caudata; family Salamandridae; genus Triturus; species Triturus cristatus. Next base: position 23,050,926 of record NC_140584.1, read on the forward strand.
GCGCTGTGGAGGGCAGGCCCCACGATCAAGGCGAGTAAGTGCCAAATCGGGCAGGGTTTTGTTGTGTACTTGGGACACCAGCTTGGGAGCGGCCAGGTGGCACCCCTACAGCCCAAGATTGAAACCATCCTGGCTTGGGAACCCCCCAAGACCCAGACAGAGGTGAGAGCCTTTTTAGGACTCACTGGGTATTACAGGAGGTTTGTCAAGGGGTATGGCAGCATTGTTACACCCTTGACAGAGCTGACTTACAGGAAGCAGCCCAAGAGAGTGATTTGGACTGACACCTGTCAGAGAGCTTTTGATGCCCTGAAGACTGCCATGTGCACGGCACCCGTGCTCCTGGCACCCAACTTCTCTAAAGAGTTTATTGTGCAGATGCTTCAGAGCATGGTGTGGGGGCTGTTCTATCACAGATTAATGAAAAGGGCCTAGATCAACCTGTAGCCTTCATCAGTAGGCGGTTACTTCCACGGGAACAGAGGTGGAGTGCAAATTGAGCATGAGGCATTTGCTGTGGTACGGGCACTTGAAGAAGTTGAGACCATACTTGTTTGGGACTCACTTCCGTGTTCAGACATACCACAGGCCCCTCAGATGGTTGATGCAGATGAGGGGTGAGAATCCAAAGCTGTTGAAGTGGTCCATTTCCCTACAGGGGATGGATTTCACGGTGGAACACCGCCCTGGTACAGAACACGCCAATGCTGATGGTCTGTCCAGGTTTTTCCGCCTTAGTGATGAGAACTCCCAGGAGGTAGGGTAGTTCTCCCCACATTTCAGCTGGAGGGGACACGTGTTAGACCTGGCACCATTGGCGTGGGTCTCCCTTCCATTTTTTGCTGTTGCCTCATGTGTTTTTGCTGGTTATAGATGCTTTGGGCACTGTGCCACTGCTGTTCAGTGCCACAGTGCAAGTGCTCCCTTTGGTAAATTGATGTATCGATTAGTGACTCCATGATTGGCTTGATTGGTTTACTTATCAGACCCTAGTGCAGTGCACTGTGTGTGCCCAGGGCTTGTAACCAATGCTGCTGGTGGGCTCGCAGCACTGATTATGCAACCCACCGGAGCAGCTTATAAAGTGTGTCTCAGGTCTGCCATTGCAGAGCCTGTGTGCAGTCTGGTACTGCCATGCTGACTGAGCAAATGCACCCACTTACCAGTCCCTAAAACTTCCCTTTTATACATATTAGTCACCCCTATGGTAGACCCAACGGCAGGGTGCATTGTAGGTAAAAGGTAGGACATGCCCTGGTGTGTGTGGCATGTCCTAATAGTGAATTGCATCGATTTTCGTTTTTCACTATTGCAAGGCTACCTGTTCTCTATAGGCCAGAATGGGCAGTTTGATTATTACATTTTATAATCCTAACTGACTCAGGGAAAATGGTAGAAATTCGAGTTTAGTATGCCTGAACTCAGAATAATAAAATACATCTTTTAGTGAAGTTGGTTTTAACATTCTGCGTTTGAAAATGCCACTTTTAGAAAGTAGGCATTTTCTTGTCTAACCATCCAAACCTGCCTCTGCTAGGCTGTGTATTCCTTGTCTGGAGTTTCAGTGACAGGGGCTGGGGGATTCCAGGAGACAGGGTGAGTCAGCACAAGGCTGAATAGAGGGATCTGCATCTAGATGGGTGGGAGGGGTTGCACCTGGGACCTGAATAGGGCTGGGCCTTCCCTCCACAATGCTGGCTCCACCTCCTGTGGTGTGTCTGATGTTCCTGCCCTGCACTGTGAAAGGAAAGCAGGAGACATGTCAACAAAGTGCTCCAGGACTGACCAGAACTGGTTTGGATTAGGCAAGGGCCTCTCTGCCTTCAGAGAACAAAGGGAAAAGGAGTATAAATATTGGGACCCAGACCCAAGAACTTGAGATCACTTCTGGGAATCAAGACGAACCTTTGCTGAGGAGAAGAACCAGGAAGCTGAAGGAGGAGACTACCCCTGTGCTGTGTGTTTGGGGGTTGGCCTGCAGTGGTTGCTTCATCGCCAAAGAGAGGAGAAAAGGATTGAGTGTGCTTTCTATCAACTTGAAGAAAAATCTCAAAGGGCTTGAACTAGAGCTTGCCTCCTGCCTGAAGTCTCAGGGATACAAGACTTCACCAACCAGCTCCCCCCTGAATTCCCTTGCTGGGAATTGAAGTGCCTGCTGTTGTGCTGGGCCTTCTGAGAGACTGTGTGTCGCTGGGAGCTGGAAGCACAATGCAACAACGAGAAGCGTGTCGCCGCCGCAGCCGCTGTCATCGCCTCACCGAGGAAGCGAGCCGCCACTGCCGTTGTCATCATCGCATCGCCGGAGAAGCGTGCCGCTGCCACAGAGGTCATCGTCGCATCACCGGAGAAGCGTGTCTCAGGGCCTGTCGCGGCTCCAAAGATCATCGAGTTGCCGCACGGCCGTCGGGCATGCACGCATCACACCAACATTGTCGCATCGCAACCAAGACGCCATTTTGTCGCATCGCACCCGCGAAGAGTATCGCATCAAGGTGCCAGCGTGTTGCATCGCACCGGAGAACAGTAAGAAACTGACGCATCAACTCCCCACACAGTAAGGAAGCAAGAATCAACTCCCCTGCGCAGCAGTAAGGAACCGACGCATTCACTCCCCTGCGTGTAAGGAACCGACGCATCACCTTCCCTGCAACCCTTTTGTTTTCTTTGCGCTACGCATCTAAGCTACATTGAGAGTAAAGTGTTGCTTTTACAACTTGAGAGAACTGAGCTATTTTATAACATTTGAGAGACTATTTTTGAGTACATTATTGTTGATTTTTGTTGTTTGGTCTTGTGTTAAGTCTATATAAAAATACCTATTTTTATAATACAACCTGTGTGGTGTCCATTTGTAGTGTTGTCACTGTATTACTGTATGGGTTCACAAATGCTTTACACACTGCCTCTGAGATAAGCCTTCCTGCTCGTGCCAAGCTACCAAGGGGTGAGCAGGCGTTATTTTAGGAGAGTAGCCCCTTAGCCTGACTAGACGCAAGGGTCCCTATTTGTCACAGGTACCTCTATGCCAACTAGAGACCCCCAAATCTAACAAAAGCAAAGCTAAAAAGCAACCTAATTACAAACAGAATTGCTTTAACTTAAACAAGGGCGAGACCTATTGCATTTTCAATGCTTGTTTAGTATATGGTTCGGTCTCCCCCTGGAGCTCGCTGTGTATTTTGCTATTTACAAGTGTCCTATTGATTTAGTATTGTGTGCTTTGTGCCCTAGTCTCGTGTAGAGACTAGCAGAGAGTGTTATATGGATAAATACATATTTTTATATAAATACTGGGTGGTTCATTTAGGAGGTGATATTCTGGTAAAACAAGCTGCTTTACATTCCTTCAAGATTAATCCTGAAGGCTGCTCTCCATAGCTAACACTAGGATAGCTTTCTATAAGGTTATCTTTGACCTCATACATCATAAGGGTCGTGTGGCCTGGTACAAGGTGCCCACTTTATCTAGTGGACGGCATATACCAACCCACCTTCTCACACGGGGTACCTGCCAGGGCTGTCCAATGTTAATGTTCTGTTCCTAATATATCTCGAGCCATACTTATCTCGGATCCTTAATATCCACTCTGTCACTAATGGAAACAAATGGGGCTATGGTGCATGTTACTGCCTATGCAGATAATGGTGCAATATATTCTGGTGACACAATCTCTGCTGTATTTTATAATGAGCAAAAGGCATTAGATTTTGGTTACAGATTGAACATGAACAAAACTCAAATTACACTAAATTATCCTAACATAGTACCTAATTCTCAGGTGTCTTCCTCTGCAACACATTTAGGAATTGAAATCCCAGCTAGCATACAGAAAATTATTAAGCTTAGCTATGAGGCTTTATTTTATAAAAAATATTTCACAAATGCGATTCTGGAATTGCTTACCAATATCTCTAACCAGGAGATGCAATATTATTAAAATGAGCATGTTCTTGAAGTTTCTGTATCTGCTTTGCGCCATTCCGCTCCCGGTTCCTTATTCCTTGTTTACATGCCTTGGCTCTGCTATTGGTAGCTTTCTTAGAGCAAGGCACGCCTTCCAAGGTGAGTGGGTGGGCGCAACTGGATTTTAAAAAGTACTTACAGGCACCATACGGGAAACGCATTTGGTGCCTTGTGACAGAGAAAGGGGATAGGAAAGCACTCCTGCCAACTCGCACAGTGCCACTGTGTGACACACGATATCGGCTCCCATCACACGGTCTCCCTGTGAGAAGTATGCTGAAAACCACTGTAACTAGTGGTTTTCCAGCTTGTTTTTTTAATTTGAATCAGCTGCTTTTAAAGCTAAAGGGGAAAGGGCTATCTGAGGCTTCATAGTACGTCATGACAGATACTTCAATGTGATTTGTTTGGCACTAGCAATTTTCTGTTTTGTGTTCCATGTATTCTATACAGTATACTTCACCATTTTCCCCTCCCATTGCTGTTTACCTATTGGCAATTGATCTGCTGATATTCGTTCATGACATCTTTCATTTGATCTGATTTAATTTAATGTAAATAGTGTGATTTGATTCAATGTGCTACAATTTTAACGTATTTGCAAATCGATGTGCTGATGACCTTCTTTGAATCAAAAAAGGAGAGAAATGCGATATAATACTGAGCACAATTGTTGACCTCACAACAGCCGCGGTCCGTGCAGGTAACTGCGATGGGGCTGGGTAAGGGGGGATTTCGAGGGACAATACAGAATGGACATTAATTATGTAGTGCATATGTTTAAATAAACCTAATGCTGATTTTTTCTAAGGTCCTGCACTGATGTATGCAAACACCCTAGCAGAAAAAAGGTTTAATATAGATCGGGCTATACCAGCCATTAAAGACCCGCTCCACCATTAAAGACCCGAGCCGAAGGCTAGGTAATTTAACAAGGGAGTGGGACTTTAATGGCTAGTTTAACCCAGCTACGAAGGCCTACAAGGCTATTAGAACATTCTGCCACTAGAGGGCAGGAAGTTCTAACAAATAAAACAAAGGCATCACGGAGACCTAGGGGACTGAAATCCCCCCGGGCTCCATGAGGCCTTTGTTCACAACTGTTGCTGTGAACAAACATTGGAATGTTGGGGCTCAGGCTTCTACCGGCCATTAGAAGCCCGGAGCACTCCATTTTTTCAATGGAGCTCTCAACATTCAGATGTTCTACTAATGTTTTACACCTCCCTAAAAATTAATTTTTCTCTCTAGGCAGTTACATGATGTTTATAATAAAGCCTGTAGACTTTAGTTAAATGACTGAAATGTTTTTGTTGAAGGCATTAGTCCTTTCTTGTACCTAGTGAATGTTATGGGTCAAGAATTATTGCTAAGACTTCTTGACTATGTAGTATTCTGTTTTGCCTATTGTATAGTGTGTACATATGATTGTATGCATATTGTTTAGCTATGTATGCCTTAAAGATTTTCATTTTTATGAGTAAAAGCACTGACTGGACACTGACATATAGAGGGTTATTATGTTTGCTACTGAGTTCTGAGTTTTAAACTCACTTTAACTCTTGAAGAGAGTCTTAAATTGATCTGCCATCACTGCCTTGACAGTCAATTAAAAGAGTCGTGCCTGACTTTAATTTTCGGTAACACCAATACGGGGACCCCAGGACACTGGCAGCAAACAATCTCAGTTGACACAATTGTAGCCCAGTAACGCACAGATACCTCTGGCCGACGAACCAGTCTTCGCACAGCTTTAATGGCATTTTAAGCTTGCCTGCTTGTGTCCCCAAACCCTTCCCTGTAGTCGCACTCATTCCTGCTTCATGGACCTCACACATTTCATTCCCATCACACTTGCCTCAAACACCTCAACGCTGTCTCACTCATTGTTGCCTCACTAGCATCATACATTTCAATCATTCCTACCTCAGCAGCATCAAACACTTCAGTGGAGTATCTATCCTTCTTGTCTCACTAGCCTCATTCATTTTCATGCAGTCTCACTCACTTCCTTCACGGCCATTATATTTCTCAGTGAGGTCTTAATCATTTTAACTTTACTGTTCACTTCAATGGAATCTCATTCCTTCTTATACTACTTGCCTTAGCTGCTTTGTTGGATTCTTATTTATTCTCAGGACTGATTCACTTTTAAGGAGTATAGCTATTTGTGACATCACATTCTGTGCACACTCCAGTGCAGTTTCTTGCTCCATGTCACTGGTCTGACACAATTCAGTAAAGCCCCACTCTCCCATTGCCACCTCCCTTGCCTCATACTCTTTAGTGGGGTAAAATACATTACCAGGCCACAACGCAGTACATTTCAATAGCGCCTTGCTCGTTCCCAGATCACCATCCTCATACATTTGCGTGGAGTATCTATCATTACTGCCTCAGAGGCCTCATTCACGACCATGAGTCTCGCTTGTTCTTACTACACTGCCCTCCAAATCTCCAAAGGGGTTCATCTTACACCATCGGCCACTTTCACTTCAATTGAGCTTTAGACCTCACTGCCTCACCTTCTGCGTACACCTGAAATGTGCCTCACTCATTTCCACGTCAATGGCCTCATACAATTAAATGGTGTATTACTAATTTTTGCTTCGTACCCTTCGGCAGGGTATTATGTTTTGCCTCATCACTGAGGCGTCATCGAACTGTGTGATGATAGTTATATACTTTCATTTATTCTCCTTTTTGCCTAATCACAATCCAGTTAGATTTCAGTGGAGACTTCTATTCCAGCCTCATTCACTTAATGTAATCTCGCTCAGTCCTGCACTCACTTCACTTAGTGTTACTCATTCTTGCCTCGGATACAGCAATACGACTCCCAAATCACCGCCCTACAAGGCTACCACCCTTATTCTCTTCCGTGCCTCACTCACCTCGCTCATTTCAATGGGAGCCGCCATCGTGACTCATCACATTCCTCGAACACTTCAATGCACTTTCTCGTTCCTCCACACCACCGGTTTGACACATCAGAAACCTCGCCCACCCATCCCAGGCCTGACATTAGGCCGCGGATTTTCCGTGATGAATATTGGGTTTCATCTTCCGTTCGCCCATCCCTGAATCCTTTTCATTTTGACTCTTTGAAGTTCGGCTCTCAGCTGATCCAGCACCATCAATGACGGAGACAGCAAGCGGTCTGGCTCTCCCCTAGCGAGGAGGAGGGATTGACGATTTCAAAGTCATTCAGACGGTGACAATCCTGCGAGCAGCCTTTAAATGTTCTTACCGACGGTCGACCTCTCCCAGAGCTCCCGCCCCAAACAGGGCAACTGCAGCCATCTGTCGTTTTCAATTGAATTCCTCTAATGGCACTTCTTTGGGCTCTACTGTGCTCTCACCACCCCTTGCTCGTGCATGGCGAGCCCCCACTGAGGTCACTTCATGAGGAGGGGGCAATCAGTGCTGAATTTGCGAACGAGTATGTGTTGAGGCCCACAGATTTCCTCAGAAGCCCAATAGCAGAGCGTGAGTGTCCTGGGCCTTAGTGAAAGTAAGGAAACGGCCCCGCCCCCAATGTTTGAATTGTGAAATAGAGGAATAATCATGGTGCAAAGGGCCCCTCAGGCCTCTTGTCCCAATACAACTGTATCTGTTGCACCTTTGGAAGCTGATCCCCTGTAAAAGCCCACAGCTTGCAGGTTCATTGTCATCCCAGCGCTCTCTCTTTCTCACTGTGTTTTCCGTTTTTCTTTTCCTCCCATATACATTCTTTGTGGTTTTTTTTCTCTTGCTCTACATTAAAGCATGTTGATGAAAAATCAGTTCCGCTTTCCAAAAATGAGTGTCAGTGGCCCCGCCTGCAATCACCAGCTCAATTGTGATTTTCATAGAGAGCATATCTAAGGATTACATGGCCTTTAACACTTTTCTTAGGGCCTTCAAGACTTTTCTTCGTGTCTATGGCTGTGGGTTTGCAAACAGAGGGTCGTCTGGGAGCTTGTTTGTGGACAGACAGACTGCCCAATGCCGTAAGAGTTGTGTAGTGTTGGATATTTTATAGTCCCAGTAGTTACCTTCCAGAAGGGCGTGAGCCAGTTGCCTCTCAATACTCTAGTGCAGTAGGGTTATGGGTTATTTGACGCTCTGCATTATTGCCAATTTATTTGCTTGGGATCTGGGTAAACATTGTTCTGTACTTGATATATTGTACTTTTCAAGGTTTTGTAAACTGTGTAAGTGGGTGTGTGGGGTGTAAATGGCTGAATTGCAGATAAAAAAAAAAAATTCTGTTTACAGGCTGCTTGCTAATTTGATGAAAGAAATTCCTGACAGCAAAAAAGAAGCTTCAACATGCAAACATTACGTATGCCATGCTATACGCCTGCGGTTTACACATCAAGAGAGACAGCATTTCTTCCCCATTCCGCAACAGGTGACCGACTTCTGGAAGGTGATCGCTTGTGGAACGACCCTTACAGCAATGATCCGAGATGCCTCCCGATCTCCTACGCCACTGTCTGAGCCGGGCTGAGAGGATGCGGTGGGCCCGACATTGATAGATCCGACTACACTACAGTTGCTCTGATAAATGACTCTGGTTATTTTTAGCTTGGAAGTTTAACCATAATGTTGCCACGTTATCTCAGGGACATCTTAAGGATTTTGGGGGCCCTGGGCCAAACATATTTTTGGGGCCCCTGTTCAGAACAGCTTTGAATTTATGATCCAATTTGAGCCCCAGTTTCCCATGCTGTTTCCGCTTCCTCAGCTGCGTTAGCGATCCATTCCGCATCATAGGAATTAGCCTATATATTCCCGATGTAAATGGACGCACGCAGCTGACAGCGGTAGGATCTGTGTTTCCTGCCCTGCTACTAGGTTTTCAATACATTTAAAATTGTATATGTGTGGCTGAATTACTCTGTGTTTTTTAACAACTTCTCCTACGTATGCACACTTGCATTTCACTTGATTCTGCTTGCCTACACCACCTTAGCTGCTCTGATTCGCATCTCGCTTTTCCTCCAGTCCTGGTCCGCCACGGCTGGATTGTGCAGAGGGCTGGGGCTCCTATCGGGCTCCTCACTTCCGCACATGCAGTTTCCGCTTCCTCAGCTGCGTTAGCGATCCAGTTTGCATCATAGGCATTAGCCTATATATTGCCATGTAAACGGAGGCACACAGCTGACAGCGGTAGGATTTAGTGTTTCCTGCCCTGCTACTAGGTTTTCAATACTTTTTAAATTGTATATGTGTGGCTGAATTAACAATTTCTCCTACCTACACGCAATTGCACTTTACTTGATTCTGCTTGCCTACACCTCCTTAGCTGCTCGGATTCGAATCTCGCTTTTCCTCCAGTCCTGGTCTGCCGCGGCTGATACGCTGATTGTGCGGAGGGTTGGGGCTACTATGGTGCTCCTCATTTCAGCCCACGCAGTTTCTGCTTCCTCAGCTGCGTTAGCGATCCAGTTTGCATCATAGGCATTAGGCTATATATTCCCAATGCAAACGGACGCGCGCAGAGGGCGCGCGGGAGGCGCGCCAAACGCAAGCCCCTCTGTGCCCATCAGTGTCCCGGAGGCGTGCTGCACCGGCCATGCTGCCCAGTTCCCCTCCAGTTAGTTTCTTCCAATATTTAGCAATAAGGAAAAACTGCTTAGCCTTAGGCAGCTACCATTATGTCAGTGTACAGCTGCTGATCCGAGCTTGGAGGTAGACTTTCGATGCAATAAGTGCAACTGGTCTCTCCTCCAGCCCAGGAAACTCGCACCCAAGATCCTCCCATGCAACAATAAGTGTAAAAACAATAAGAAAACAGAGGACTTAAAGGCCACCCTTTTAAATTGTTGCTCTATGCAAAAGCATGAACCACACATGACCTACTTTTATATTAACAGCCTGATCTTTTATTTCTCACTGAGACCTGGCTGTCTGAAGCCTCCAACCCCACTATCACCTCGGCCATCCCTACGGGTTATAAAATTCTTAGGAGGGCAAACCGAGTAGGAAGGGGGGCGGTGTCGCCATAATTGACAATCAAAAACTAGACTGCTCTCCCGTACCCATGGAAAACATTGAGGGCACAGAGTCCTTAGACTTCCACTGTACCTTATCCCCCCATCATAGCATAGCTGGTTTTCTGATTTACAGACCTCCCGGTGCAATTAGAAATTTTATTACTACGCTTAATACAGCCACCACCTCCCTGGCCTTAAAATACAATAACTGCCTTATTCTGGGAGATTTCAATATACATATGGACAATGGAAAAGACCCTAAAACAATTTCCTTGTTGGAGACGCTGCAGGCCTACAACATGTTTCCATCTATTTTTTCTGCCACCCGTGAGACGGGCCATACCCTAGACCAAATCTTTCACAACTTTGACATATCAGTAAGCCTACCTCTTCCCATTAACTGGTCTGATCACCTCCTATTAAAATGCGTCATTCCCAACTTTGCCACAGCCCCTCGGGCTAACGCAGGGCAGAGGGTCCCTAATTACAAGACGTTCCATAAAATATCCATCCCGATGTTAGCAGACGCCCTCGGTCGTTCCTCACTGGAGCTGTCTGTCTGCCCCGACTCGGATGCCTCTCAATAGATTCTTGGCTCGGAACCAACATTGTGCAGCGGAACCGGTCGTTTCCCTCTCCTCAAAGAGGTCGGCCCTACCAGCTTCATGGTTTAACGATTCCCTCAGATCTAGCAAAAGAAATTGTAGAAAAATGGAACAGAAATGGCCTAAATCCTATCTACTTGAGGACAGGAAGGTGTATAAAGACACCTTAAAAGCTTATTACATTCTCATGAAGGCAGCCAAGAAAAACTTCTTTCAAACCAAGATAGAAAATGCCTAAAATAAAAGTAAGGATATCTTTAGCATAGTTAAATCCTTTACCGCCCCGAGAGCCAGCACAAAGGAAGGGCCATGCACGGAAGAATGGTCTAAGCAAATAGCTCAATTCTCCCACAAACAGATCTCCGTGATCCAACAAGCCTTCACTAACATCTCATAGGAAGAACTGACCTTTTACCTTAGCTCTAATAGCAAATTTCACCTCTTGGATACTTCATCTTTACTAGCTTTCCATGAGTTTCAGCTTGAAGAGTCACTGACCCTTCGCCAAAGCATTAAGTCCGGCTCACCTACCGACCCATGTCCAGCGAATATGCTGAACCTATTAGCTCCCATCATAAACCTCACAGTAAACCAGCTCTTTAATGCTTCCCTCTCCTCAGGCAACATGCCGAAATTATGGAAGAATGCTAAGATTCTTCCACTGATAAAAAAGGCTAACGCCAAACTGATGGACCCTGCCAACTACAGGCCTATCTCCCTTCTTCTGGCCCTCTCCAAATATTAGAGAAGCATGTAAACAAGGCCCTCTAAAAACACATTGAAGATGGGAAGCTCCTTCATGAGTCCCAATCCTATTTTAGGGCTAACTACAGTACGGAGTCCGCTCTGCTGGAAGTGACTGAATTTCTCAAGGGTAAGCTAGACCAGGGAGGCAAGGCTGTTCTGATACTGCTCGCTCTGTCGGCGGCCTTTGATACGGTTCCACATGAGGCTCCTGGAGAGACTTGCTAACATCGGCCTGGGGGGGGACCGCCTTAACATGGATGTCATCCTTCTTGGCTAATAGATCTCAGGACATCTGGCTCCCACCTTTCTCATCCCCAGTTCCAGCCATGAATGTCCCTCAAGGCTCCATTCTCAGTCCTACCCTTATTAATATATATCTATCCCCCCTTGCATTTCCGGTAGAGGAAGAGGGCGCCAAAATTGTTTCCTATGCTGATGACCCTCAGCTGATTTTTACATGTGAAAAAGGAACCGACTTTGACGGGGCAATGATTAGGTCTTGCCTCACAAAGGTTTTTAACTGGCTTAAGACAATCAGCTGAAGTGCAATCCTGACAAAACTGAAGTTGTTTTCTTTGGTAATCGAGAAACGCCTGACTGGAGCTCTTGGTGGCCAAAAGATTTGCCGCCCCCACCAGCAGAAAAGGAGAAAGTCAAAAACTTAGGAATTGTCATAGACAAGACACTATCCATGCGCTTTCAAATCCAAAATCTAACTGGCGCTTGCTTTTGCATACTCCGGATGCAAAAAAAATACCTGCCACTGTTACCGCTTGAGAACAGAAAGCTTGTGGTGCAGGCTCTGGTGACATCAAAGCTTGACTGTGTCAACAGATTGTACCTCGGTCTTCCCAAATCCCTTATCCAGCACCTACAAATGGTACCAAACGCGGCGGCCAGAGCCATCCTGCGACCTAAACCCAGATCTAGTATGACTCCTATTGTTAAGTCTATACACTGGCTGCGCATAAAAGAACGGATCGACTTCAAAGCGATGACCATCTTCTTTAAAGCTTTTCATGGCTTAGGAGCCGTTTACCTAAATAAGCGCATTAATTGCTACACAACATCTAGACCCATAAGATCTTCCAATGACCAACCTGGCCATTGTGCCTAAAATATGCCATGCCCGCACTGGAGGCAAATGCCTTGGCTTCCTAGGCGCAAAATTGTGGAATAGACTCTCTGAGTCTCTGAACCTAACCAGAGACATACTCTCTTTCAGGAAGAACTTGCTTGCTTTTTAATAACTGATGGGTCTTTTACGCATGTTTTCCTACCACTGTCACTCGCCAGGAGACTCTAGTCTGAGTAGCTGCACGCTTTATTAAATACACTATTTCATTTCATTTCATTAGGTCCCTGACAGTGCAAAGGAACACTCGTTCAAATTCTAAGGGCCTTATTTATGAGGCCTTGCTTCACTTTTATGCCGTCGGTGTGTCACTTTTTGTGACGCACCGGCAGCGTAAAAAATGTGCCATGTTGCGCCCTATTTACAAAGTGACGGATCTAGGCAGATGCTTTATTTTATAAATCCCTGCACCACATAACACCTGCACCAGGTATAATGTATGCAGGGTGGGTGTGCCCCCGCAAAAAGCCTCGTAGAAGTGGCGCATTGAAATCTACGAGAACTCAGTGCGCCACTTCTAGGACGCCATTACATCAATATCTTACACCTGCCTCCCAGCAGGGTAAGACTGATGCAGGCCCTTTCACATGGGGCTTGCCCCATGTGAAAGGACACATTGCTGGAGTTGCGTCTATTTACAGACACAGCCCAGCAATGCATCACTTTTGCACCTACAGATACATCAGAAATACTGACGTATCTGTAACTCCTTGCGACATGATGCATCATGTCGCAAGGAGGGCGCACTAAGAAGAAGTGACGCATCCCTGTTTTCACACAGCGATGCATCACTTCTCATTAATACGGCCCTAAATGTGTTTACATCTAATATTCAGGGATAAATAGTTATGTGTGTTTTCAATATTGTAACACAGCAGCAGCTCACCAATATTACTGCAAATAATCTCTGTGACGCCCTCCCATTTCTTATATGTTAGGCCTTGTTTTGATCTAAAAGAAACTTTTTTTTAATATACATTGCATGAAACATAAACACAACATTTCTCTGCAAAATGGCTGTACTAGACTCACACATCAGGTACATAAAAAAATAAATTAAAGGAAAACAGTATTTAAAGCAATCTGTTTAAGAAATAGTCAAGGTCATTGGGGCAAAACTCTGGAGAACGGAGCTAACTCTCTCAGGGGGCCCCCTGAAAGGCTGGGGCCCTGGGCCAGAGCCCACTTTGCCCATGCATTAAAACGTCTCTGCGTTATCTACCTGTTGGCAGTCGCCGCTGCAAGAAAGTGCTAATGCGATCATCACTCTGTCCCTCCCTCGAACTGCTGACCAGCACTTCAGACTATTGGGACCCTTATCAGAACTCCCTGGGCTCCCTCGTTTACTCGGGGAACTCTGCTGCGCCCTCGAGAGACACCCCAGAAGGATATACCCCTAATGCAAACTTATTCCGCTTTTTGGCTTGATCATGTTTTCTTTTCTGTTTCACTTTCCTCTGCTTCTTCTTTAATCTGCTCCTTTAGTGGATACCCTACTGTATCTTCTCTTAATCTATTTTCTCTTCGTTGTCTGCGACAGGCCACAAGTTGTACTCACTGTGGGGGCCTTCAGCAAGGCACACTTGCTTGCTGTAGCATTGCAAGCATATATGTTCATAAGATCATGGTTGTTTCTTCTTTCTTTGTTGGGGTGGGGAGGGGCATTGTCTCCGGCAGGTTTGGGCTGCTGTTGTGGGGGGAAACAGTGGCGTCACTATGGGGGTGCGGGGGTGCAGACCGCACCGGGTGACACCATCACATGGGGTGACACCACAACATCGGGGGACTGGGGGCGTGCTTTCGAAATGGAGCCACTGACTTCCTTTAGGCCATCCACCTGACGCATATGCGCACTTCTCCGTGCCTACAGTTCGGAAGGAAGCACAACAGCGGGGCATTTATGCCGGAGTGTTTGGATACCTGTATCCCCCTGTGTGTGGGGGGATTGAGGGCAGGCGGGCAGTGTCAGTGCTGCTGCTGCACGGAGCAGCTCGGAGGTCCCCGGCAGTGCATGGAGCTTCACTGAACAGAAAGGGGACTATGTGTCCCTGCTTCCTTCCTTGCGAGCGGCGTAGTCCGTGTCTGTGTCAGTGACTCCCTCCCTCGCGAAAAAAATAAATCTCCTCAGATGTCTGGGCGCGCCAAGAGCTCGAGGTGAGCCCAGCTCTCGCTATGCCTGCGAAAAATGTTCTCTGCATTAGGGGCCAAGGGGAGACTCCGCTCATCGGGGCAGTTTTCCAGCATCCCCTGCAACTCGTCCACCGAGTCACTGGCAAGAAGTTTCCTCCAGGAGCCAGCAGCCTCCGCCTGCCTGTCTCTGCGCCACCTCCTGGGTAGGAAGGAATAAGAAATGACTTGTCCAACCTTTGATGTTGTTTTGTGATTTTGTGTCCTACATGTTGTCTAAAAGGATAATGAATTAAAGAATTAATTAAAAGATATTGAAACTAATTTCAATTGGATTTGGAGGCGGTATCTCACAACCCCAACCTTAATTAATACAGTGAAGCCTACCAACAAAACATTGATGCCAGCAGTAGCTAAATGTGTCCAGAGGCAGGTAAGTGAAAATACACTGTTCATTGGTGAAAACACCTCTGGAAATTTGCTGTTGAGCCCGAAAAATCGAGATCAACCGCATACTTATGGATATCCCAAATTATAAGAATGCTGCACAAACTGCGACTGGAGAACTTTGTCCAACCGAAATTGGCATCAACAGAAGACCATACCACCGAAGTAGAACAGAGGAAGCACAACTGTGGGGAGTGATGCAGATTACCAAAAGTCAATGGGAGGCCATAATTTGAGAAACCGATACAAAATGAAACTCTACTGGAGCTGTAATGCGCCAAACAGTAGGAGGGCAGAGACAGACATCGGTAACAATCGACTGAAAGTATGTGTCAAAATGGAGCAATGGCCTTTCTCCTGTTAGAGCGAATGGCGAAGCAAACAATTAGCTCAGCCCGACCAATAAATACTTCAAGAGTGGTGAACACAGAAAATGTAATAACACCCATGCTGGCCAGCTCACCTCTTAACATTCAAGACCCTCATTCTACTGTGCAGAAGAAAAGAAAGGAGCACGGCCACCATGTTGAAAGATAAAGGGCTGCAGCCCTAAAGCGTGCACTGCATATTAGGAAAACCACATCTCATAAATCATGACAAATCGTAGAAATCTATGTCAATGTTGTGAGGCAAACAGGGTATAACAAGATTAAAAGAAGCAGTTGTGTAATTTTTGAATATGTGTTCAGTCTACTCGAGGAGGCCAACGATCAGAAAAATAACTGTCCGAAGCGTCCACTACTAACTCACATCCCGAGATGAAACAAAGGAAAAAATAGTCCCAGACACAGAGCAATAAGCACCAAAGTAGTATGATACTAGTAGTTGGGTGCTGCTCTCTGGGTGTTAACAAACAATGAAAAGGGGGAACAAAGACAAAATATTACCCATTAGAAAGCAAGCCTTTTTGAAGGACAGTCCATGTTACCAATAAAAAGCCGATTGGCAGGCTGTAAGACCACACAATGCCCATACAATGAAAATAGCATTTCTTGAGAGACAGAGCATGTGCTGCCTAGGCTCAACCTAATATGGTAACAAGGGCATTGCAGATTTTGGCAAAAATTTTGATTTGTAGCCAAGTTTATGGCAGTGTGGTTGCTTTGCAGCATGGCTAAACATAATACAAACGGACTATGATGCATCCATCGCTAATGCACTTAAATAAAAAGCAAATTCGGTCCTGGCTGCATCATGGTGCTTTTTAAAATTAGTTTTAGCCACACTAGAAAACATATGCACTGCTACATATGCATTGCTACTATACATCACCAAAATCAATAGTTCTAGTAGGCGAGACCTACTGGTTTTGCCAATGCTTGTTAAATACTCCTTTTTAAACAACAAGGGGGACCCAAATAAAGTCTGCCTGGGACCTTGGGAATCAGTTATTCTAAGCAACAGGGGTCCCTAGGAAAGGGTGAACAAAACTGATAAATACAGACCCAGTCAGTGCTGTATTGCTTAACGTGTCCAGCCGGACAGAGGTTCAATGTTGAATTTTTCAGCAATTCTTGGAGATATGTACAAGACAATATACTGAGAGTGGGACACAAGCCTGCATTCCACTACAGAAACGTAGAAACATACAAAACATATAGTCTGGGAAACATTTAAGCAAGGCTCAGGCAACGCTCACGGTTTGTTCTCAGGAGAAAAATTCACAGTTATAGGTAAACAAATCGCAAGGAACACCTCTACATGACAAATAGTAACATCATAGTGTATGTATGAGGTGTTTTAGGGTCTCGATGGCGTTTTGATCCAGGGAACAAATGTGTGGATCACCTTCAGGACATTAAATAAGCATGCCTGAATTATAGGTGCCTTAAATTACTATATGAACAAAACAGTTTGGGAGAAAGAAGGGATTATGGGGAGAAAAACAAGAAGATTGGAATTAGGAGGATATATCTTGATCTTGACAACGTAACCTAGTTTAGTTTGTATGTCATTCTGGAAAAATAGCACCTCTAGAGACTAACATTCAATTGGAACAACCTGCAAGATTAGGCCACTTGTTCATATAGTAATTTAAGGCATCTATAATTCAGGCATGCTTATTTAATGTCCTGAAGATGATCCACACATTTGTCTCCTGGATCATACGCTTCCACCCTCGGCAGTCTGACTTTACGCTGACGCTGCCCTCCGCACCATTAGGGGAGGGTTCCGGTTTTTGAGACTACGGACACTACGAGTCTCCGACGCAGAGACGTCACTTCCAACCTGACTATAGGTGAAGTGGCAGTATAGGGTGTCTTTCCCTGACTACCACTGATATTACTTTGTTTTTTACACATTAGGTCCTGAAGAAGCGCACAGGGATCCATTAGGGACCATAAGCTTGCGCGAAACATGTCGACCATCATTCACCTTTAGTTTACCTCACACTCTCGCTCATGGTTTGAGAGCAGATGGGAACATACTAATTCCTCCCCTTATTTAGTCTGAAGGAGAGTCTCCAAACCCTATTACTTTTTAATTTACCTCATGGACCCCTAATTAAACTCCTTTGGGTACCTAAAGGTAATTTTAACCCCACTCTCACTCACTTTCTTTACCCACACACTTACATGCACAAGTACGGCACCTCCTGAAAAGAACTCCAACAAAGAGCTCTCTTGGAGAGCCCGTGAGGGACTGCAGCGCCACCCCCATGAGGAGCACTGCCCAATGATGATGCTTTACACTTGCAAGAGTGTGTGAGGGCAAAAAGATATTCGGAGTTCTCACACTTACAAGCACACTCAACCATCCTTTGGAGACACCTATACCTCACTCTCAACCACACTTGGGTTACGGAGTATCTACCTTTTTCCCATTAGGAACTGTTACCATTTCGCTATACATATTGTCTTAGGAGCACAGGCACTGGACCTCTTTTTTCCAAACCCAGCTCCAAGTCCCCCCTTTCTTGTGATATTGTTAGGGTAAATTTTAGGCCAGCACAATTATTATTGAGCCAGTGAAGAAATTACTCTATGGTTTGTTCAGTGACCTGCCAGATCATGAAGATGACGTCTATATATCTTTTCCATTGTCTAATGCCATTGTTGAAGGGGTTTGTGGGGGACAGAATGTGATTGGTCTCAAGTGAGTCTATGTATAAAATGGCCAGGTTCGGAGCGAAAATAGCCCCCATTGAAGTACCTTTCACTTGTTGAAAGAATTGTCCATCAAACTGGAAAAAGTTCCTTGTTAGGTAAATCTCCAAGAGTTGAAGTTTAAAGTTTGTGGGAACTGGGTGGGGTCGTGGACGTTTATTCAGCACAATTTCCATCACGAGTAAAGAGTCTACCTGAGGAATATTTGTATATAAGGACTCTACATCCAATGTACAGAGGATTTCAGTAGAGGGGTCGAAAGGATAATTTTCAACCATGCTAATCATTGACATGCTGTCACGTATATAGCATTCAGTGAGTGGAACAAAGTCTCTTATAAAGAAGTCAACATATTGCCCCAACGGTTCTAAGATAGATCCGCAACCTGAGACAATTGGGCGACCGGGGGGATTTTCCAAGTTTTTATGAACTTTAGGCAAAGTGTAAATGACTGGGATCCGTGGCGATTTGATGTTAAGGTACTGGTGTTCATGTTTACTGAGAAAACCTTGTTCTAGGCCATCATTGGTGATCTGTAAGATCAAGGTCTGGAGTTCTTTGGTGGGATTTATGGGTAATCTGCAATAGTGATCTGTATTGGCCAGTTGGCGGTTGATTTCATCTCTATATGTTTTGATCTCTTGGAGTACTATCCCTCAGCCCTTGTCGGCCAGTTTAATCATAAGATTTTCATTGTGACGTAGGCTGGAGATGGCAATTTTCTCAGCTTTGGTGATGTTGTAGGGGATGTACTGGTGGGAGTATTCCAATTCTATGATCTCTTTCAGGACTAGTTTCTCAAAAGTGATGATCTCACTGGGGCTCATATTAGAGAAAGGCGAAAAGGTGGATGGAGGGCGTAGTGGTGTGTTTGATGTGTTGATCGAACATGGGCTCTGTGAGAAATAACTGTGTAGTCGTATTTTGAGGAAAAAACTTAATAGTTCAGTTTGTAGCTCCAGAAAGTTGGGATTTGTAGTAGGGACGAAAGAAAGTCCTTTACTCAATATTGACACTTCATGATCTGACAGTTGATGTGTGGAAAGATTAAAAATTGGAATTGTGAGGTTGTTATTATGATTGTTGGTTTGCATCATTGGGGTTACCATTGATAAAATTTCTGCCGTGTCTGGCGTTGCCCTGGGGGGTAGTTCCAACGGGGTTGTTGCTTGCCTCAACCTCTTTTTTGTGGTTCTGATTGGCCCTGCTCTAAAAAATGGGTATTAGGGTTTCTTGTGTTACTGCTAGTGCCTTCACCTGCGTCGGAGCTGTAAGAGGACTCTGCTGAGGTGTCAGAAAATCCAACTAGGTTATTTCGTCTATTAAAACGGCCCAAGGTCTCAGATTTTGGGGGTTATTATAGGCCCTGTTTGTGTAAAAATCTTTGTTGAGATATGGATAGGCTCGTTCTTGTGAAAAGGATTTTATATCCTTTTTCACTTTGTTGGATTTTTTGTTTTGTTCCAATCTGCGGAATTCGTCAACAGTTTTTTGGATTTGTTCTAATAGTTTCTTGGCGTCAGGTATATCGTTGTCCTTTATTTGTTTCTCTATGTCATTAATTATTTCAAAACGTTTTTTAAGCTCTTCGTTGGCGATGTCTATGCCTAGCACCATCCAATGTCTAGAGCAAGTGGTGCCTACGTAGCTCAAGTTGGTAATATACTTGGGATTATCGGTGAACACACCGGGGATGTTTTTAACCTGTAGGCGCACGGGAATTATATTAGCTTTCAAATACTCAGTGAGCATGCGTATCATGAGTTCAAGGCGGACAAATATCTTTTTTTGTTTTTCTAGTTCCTCAGGGAGAGTGGTATTAGTACTGCTTGGGGTTTCGTCAGAGCTACTGAAGAGTGAAGGGCCTTCTAAGATTTTTTTAATGTAGTCGAACGAATACAAGGGTGCGTTTTCAGACATAGCAATTGGAGGTACGTGTTGGATAGAGAGGGGGGGGGTCTAGAGTAGTGAGAGTTTAGGGAAGTGGCCCACTTCAGGGAAGGGGGAAATAAGTTTAAAGCCCTTGCAACCCAGCGGTTGCGCTAAACTTCTTTTTAAACAACAAGGGGGACCCAAATAAAGTCTGCCTGGGACCTTGGGAATCAGTTATTCTAAGCAACAATGGTCCCTAGGAAAGGGTGAACAAAACTGATAAATACAGACCCAGTCAGTGCTGTATTGGTTAAACGTGTTCAGCCGGACAGAGGTTCAATGTTTAATTTTTCAGCAATTCTTGGAGATATGTACAAGACAATATACTGAGAGTGGGACACAAGCCTGCATTTCACTACAGAAACGTAGAAACATACAAAACATATAGTCTGGGAAACATTTAAGCAAGGCTCAGGCAACGCTCCCGCTTTGTTCTCAGGAGAAAAATTCACAGTTACAGGTAAACAAATCGCAAGGAACACCTCTACATGACAAATATTACCATCATAGTGTATGTATGAGGTGTTTTAGGGTGTCGACGGCGTTTCGATCCAGGAGACAAATGTGTGGCTCATCTTCAGGACATTAAATAAGCATGCCTGAATTATAGGTGCCTTAAATTAAGAGTACGTTGGCGTTCCGTGGACGGCTGGAATCTCTATTTTTTGTGTTGCCAACTGCCTGCATTGAAGGGGACTGCAGCACAAGACTGGGGTGGCTTTCTGGGAGGCCAGTACCCAGAGTAGAAGAGCGCAGCAGACTGAAAGCCCCTGAAAAATGGAAACACGGACTTGGGAACCTTTTCCTTGAGCATGGTAAGGTAAAGACGCCATTCCTGAGTCAAGTTCCACTGGCCTGGATGCAGGCAATTGTCTGGCGTCACTGAACCTTTAGGATGCATATTTCTATCTGCCAATCATCTATACCCACAAACAATGCAGACTATTTTGTTCTTTTAGCCACACCTTTGCCCCCCCTCCAAACTCACTGACCCCACCTCCACTGCACTCAAGTTCACAGTTCCCATACTTTTATTTAGTGCACTTCTGCCTCTGCGCAACAGTTACATTCCAAGAATATGAAGTGGGGTCATGGGCATGAAAAGTCCCCTCCTTTGTCCCCCGAGTGTTGCTACACAAAGAACTCTGCATTACAGCTCTTAGTTGTGTTCTACTTGTTAGGTCGAGCCTGGGCAGCGTATGCCCCGCTCTGCGAGGCATGCTGTACTTGAGTATGGAGTTGAAGCTCCACCCACTCTCCACCCATTTTTTCATTGGCTTGTGTCATTGTCCTTTGTAAATGATGGATCTGATTCGTAGGCTTGTTTGTCCCTCCTTAGTACTGCCTTGTCTTCATTTGTAACCTCCCATGAGGACTGGCCCCTTTTACTTCTGTTGTTACACCGTATGTCTTATTTAGTCTGTAAGCACTATTTTCTTTATTGTGTTTCTCCTACTACAGACACGACATGCTTTACTGCAACATTCAGCGTACCACGCGCGCTTTCACTTTCCAAACAACCTGGGACAATGGCGGCCGCCTCTTTAAAATGAAATAGGTCTCGCACTTACAAGAGTTTCAGCTATTGGCACTGTAAATATAAATCCCTTTTATTTATTTGTTTATTATCAAAACAGATTTAATAAAAGGCATAGTCCCTTACAATGCCAATAGCTTAAACTCTAGCAAATGTGCGACCTATTGCATTGCAAATGCTTGTTTAAAGAGCGCTCAGACAGCCTGTCTTTTCTCCTTCAGTCACTTACAATATTGTACCCGCTGCTGAAAACACACATGACCACTGACAGTACTGCACCTCGCCTCCTCTGTTCAATGAAGGTACTGCAGGTCTGTTATCAGCCAGTGGCAAGAAGGGAAAATAAAAGCAGATGGATGTTAAGACATGCAGTTCGGGCTCCTTCCACTCACCACATACCCACGCAGTGCGACACGCATCACCCAGTCTGGCTAATCAAGCTCTGAGCAGTTCCTTTGAGTGCGGGCCTCTCGCTTGTATGCGTTACATTTTAAAGGTGTCGTTCATAGTGCTGTGCTGGACACATGGGGCAGCAGAGGTAAAGTAATGAAGCAGGAGCACAACGAGGACCACAGTACAGCAGAGGGCACCTCGGCGGCAGACCGAAAGCCCCTGAACAAATGGAAACATGGTCTGGGGGACCAAAAAGGCCATTTCAGAAAGGCAATATTTGTAGCTAGGATAGAGTCCATCGACATAGTCAACAAGAGGAGGTGCAATCCTCGCGGTTAAAGAATCAAGACCTTAGAAAGGAGATGGGTACGCTGCGTAGAGAGGTTGCTGGCCTATCTAGAAAGGGCAGAACAGATGTCAAGGGGTCAGGTTCCTACATTAGAGAATGGACTCTTCCCCCTCCAGTATGAACCATGCATACACCATCTTTTGACACCACACAGGGAGCAGGGTTCTTTAACACTATACCTGTTCCCCCACATTCTGCCGAATCCACGCCCACAGTCCATGTGATACAAAATACTGGGATTCCCTTGGCACCTCCTGAACGTTTCTACGGGGATCCGAAGAAATTCGAGACAATTTTGAATCAATGCAGACTGCATTTCCTGTGTAAACCTGCGGATTTCCAGGACGAAGCGGCTAAAACAGCCTTTGTGATATCATACATGGGGGAAAATGCAGCCAGCTGGACCATACCGTTGATGGAATGCAACGACCCCGTTTTGCACAATTTCTCTGACTTTTGTTTAGCAATGAGAAAACTGTTTGACCGTAAGTCCCATATGTTGACCTTGGATCGGGAGCTAATAACCTTCAAGCAAGGATCTCAGGACCTACTAACCTACATAACCATGTTTAACCGTCTAGCAGTGAAAACCGACTGGCCCTAGGAGAAACAAACCACTCTGTTCTATCAGGGTTTGCGTGGGGAACTAAAGAACGTCCTGTCGCAGGTGGTGCAATTACCCCAGACCTGTGAAGAGATGATCGATCTCACGGTGCAACTGGACCACCGACTACATTAACGAAAAGGGGACAGAAGCAGGGGAGAAAACTGTTTCATGTTTACTAGACCCAGACCTGCTACCGAGAATGTTCTAAACCAGTGGAAGGACCCAAACCCATGCAAATAGGGGGCATCCGAGGGCCACTCACCACCGAAGAGAGGGAACAGAGATGGAAGCTGAAGCTATGCCTTTATTGTGGAAAGTGTGGACACTTCATCAGGGAGTGTCACGCCCAAGCCAAATTCCTGGAAAGACCTAATACACCACAAACGCAAGCAGTGATAACTCAAATAGAAACGTCGGAAAACTGAAGAGCCCAACTCTGGGCGAGATCACTGGATCGGGAGGTAGACATGAATCGATCTTTTCAGTAATAGCCAACACATCACAACCAGCAGTGGCGCATCTCAATGTATGTATCACTCTTTGGGTTACCGAGGAAAGACCCCAGAAACTGCCAGTGTAACTGGACTCTGGTGCTACCGGGAACTATATGGATCAGAAATACGCACAGACCATCGGTGTGCTATGGGAAAAGAAGAGGACCCCAGAAAACGTGAAGGCGGTAGATGGGACTGCGTTGACTTCCGAACCAGTAAAATACCACACCATTCTCCTCATGATGCAATTCGGTGCGGATCACTCTGAATTAATTCAGTTCGACCTCATCAATGCTCCGCAATTCTGTCTCATCCTAGGCATGCCATGGCTGACACTGTACGATCCCGTCGTTCGATGGGCAGCCCGCACCGTTTCCTTGGATTCTGTTTATTGTCGGGAGCATTGTACCAAACAAGCTGCACGTCTAGAACGAACCGAGGATACGCAGGCTAGCCTTCTGGCTTCCGAGTGTACAAGGGACCTGTACTGCTGTTCCACCACACTGCCCGAAATATACTGGGAATACCAGCCTGTATCTGATAAACAGAAGGCTACTCAACTTCCACCGCACTGATTATATGACTGTCGTATTGACCTAGTACCTGGAGCCGAGATTCAATGCAGTCGGGTGTATGCTCTCACCGAACCAGAGACACACTACCTAAAGAACTATCTGGAGGAAAACCTGGCATCTGGCTTCATCAGGCACTCCTCGTCACCCGCCTCTTCCCCTCTCTTTTTCATTCCGAAGAAGGATTGTGACAAACTTCGGAGCTGTATAGACTACAGGGCCATCAACAGAGTTAACATAAAAAAACACTACCCACTGTCACTGATACCCGTACTTTTGGATCAACTCAAGGGTGCTAGGTATTTCACGAAACTGGATCTACGAGGAGCCTACCATTTGGTGCGGGTCAAAAGCGGAGACGAGTGGAAGACAGCATTCCGAACGAAGTTTGGACTTTATGAATACCGGGTAATGCCCTTTGCACTTTGTAACGCCCCAGCTGCCTTTCAGTACTTCATAGAAGAGGTTCTTCAGGGGTTTTTAGAGACTTTCTGTGTGGTCTATATAGACAACATCCTCGTCTATTCATCCGATCCTCACGAACACGTGACTCATGTGAAAGCAGTCCTGGGTAGGCTCCGACAAAATTCGTTATATGCCAAGTTGGAGAAATGCCTTTTCCATGTTCAGGAAGTCACCTTCCTGGGATACGTGATCAACGCACAGGGATTCCAGATGGACCTGAGCAAGGTAGAGGCCATCACTCAGTGGAAGACCCCTCACCATGTCAAATCGGTAGAAAGTTTTCTGGGGTTCGCCAACTATTATCGGCGGTTTATAAAGGATTTATCAAAGATCATACATCCCATCTCCTGTTTGTTGATAAAAAATACCCCCTTCCGTTGGATTGAAGACCGGTCGTTCCAGACCTTAAAGGAAAGGTTCACTCAGGCTCCCATTCTACGGCATCCTGAGCCACAACTCCCCTTCATTGTCGAAACGGATGCCTCCCAGTACGCCATCGTTGGTGTGCTATCACAGCGACACCCAGAAACAGGACAGCTACACCCGGTGGCTTACTTCTCGAAGAAACTCACCCCCTGTGAGTTAAACTACTCCATCTCGGACAAAGAACTACTAGCCATAAAAAGGGCATGCGAGGAGTGGAGACACTATCTCTTGGGAGCACACCACACCACACCATTAAAATATACACGGACCACCGGAACCTGTTGTTTCTGCTTCTGAAAACCGCCCTAAGCCCTTACGGTGCGGTGGACTCTTTTTTTTCCAATTTTGATTTTATTATGAAATATCGACCAGGACCACAGAATGGAAAGGTGGACGCTCTATCCTGCATTGACGACCCAGGGGAGGGCCTGCAACAGGATACCCCAGAGTCACCCACAATACTCTCTAAGGCGTCCTTCCAAGAGAGAACCCTCGTGCTGATCACATCACATGATTTCCTGGAGGACATTAAAGTATCCCTCGCCGACATGGATGTCCAGGCATGGATCCAGGAAGACCCTGAACACCGAACCTACAGTGGAGACTTGTTGAACTATCACCATGCTACATACCTGATACCCTGCTACAACTATGTGTGCTGGCATGGGCTCATGACTCCACGTTAGGAGGACACATGAGAATATACAAGACCATCTCATGCATTGAACGTTCCTTTTGGTGGCTGACGTTGAGAAGAGACTCCAAGGAGAACCTAAAGAATTGCTCTGTGTGTGCACAAGGAAAGTCCGGTCACTCTAAGCATACGGGCTTACTGTGGCCGCTACCCATACCTCCGCGACCCTGGCTCACCGTATCTATGGATTTTAGTGTGGAAATGCCCCCCTGTGAGGGGTACACCACCGTTTTGGTAGTAGTAGACCCTTTGACTAAGATGGGACACTTAATTCCATTAAGACGGTTGCCCACCTTGTCCAAACTGGCCTTTGTATTTCTTCAACACGTGGTAAGGGCCCACGCCATACCCAGTATTCCTATTATGGACCGGGGACCGCAGTTCACCTCTCGTTTCTGGAGAGCGTTGTGCATAACCATGAATGTAGAAGCCAGGCTTTCCACCAGCTACCGTCCACAAAAGGACGGTAAAACGGAACGTCTGAACCAGACTCTGGAGCAAAACCTTTGTTGTTTCACACTGCAAAACACCACAAACTGGTACACACTGATCTGGATGGCTGAATTCGCCTACAACAATGCTGAACACTCTACATTAGGCTGTTCCCTGCTCTTTTGCCTCTATGGCCACCATCCAAACATGCTCCCCTTTAAATGGCCAATAACATCCAGGCTTCCAAGCATCCACGAACATCACGCTCACCTTAGGGCAGCATTGATCGACGCCAAACAACATCTTGCCACAGCACAGGCTGCACACAAACACTTTGCAGACAGGAAGGGAACCACAGAACCCATACACCAGGTGGGGGACAAGGTATGGTTGGCCACAAAGAACCTACATCTCAAAGGGGGAGGACAAGCTGAAACCCAAATACATCGGTCCCTATAGCATCGAGGAAGTAATAAACCCCGTGGCCATGAGGTTGTCCTTGCCCCAATCATGGCACATACATTCCGTATTCCACATATCCCTACTCCGACCATGCCCAGTTACCATGAGGTTACAGAAGAGGCATCTCCCCTTGGATATAGATGGTCAGGAGGAGTACGAGGTGCAGGAACTTCTGGTCTCCCGGCTAGTGAGGGGGCGAGTTCAGTATCTGGTAGATTGGAAAGGTTTTGGGGTAGAAGATAGAAAATGGGAGCCTGTTTAGAATCTCCACTGCCCTGAATTGTTAGAACACTTCCATGCAACGCATCCAGGGAAACCAGGGCGACCACCGAGGCAGCGGTCCTCGAGAGGGGGTTCTGTCGCGATCACGTTAAGCAGACAGGGGGGAAGGGCAGGTAATGCTTTCACGCGTAGTGTTTCCCTCCCCAGTATGTATGTGACCCGGTCTGCAAGATTCAGGCGCCCAACATACTACATCTCCCAGAAGCCTTTTGAGCGCATCAATGAAAGAAGGAACGGACATCCCCGAGGTATCCGCCCCTATAAAGCACCTCCTCTTTCGGAAGGAGGTGCTTGACAATATCGCCTGATTCCCGCGATCCAGAGAGAGGAAGTTTCCACGCTGGATTTCTTCTCGGCTATGGAGCTGAATCTGAAGAGAGTTTCCTTGGACGAACGCCCTGTGCCCCTGTGAGGGGCTTGTCCTGCTGGATTACCCGAGTTCGGCAGGAAGCCAGAGACCGGGGTTGCTACCCTGTGCCAGGATCCCCAGGTATCGTTGCCTGTAGACAGGAGAGAAGCGCCGGAACGCTCCTCCCGCAACCGCGACATTATTTATTTTATTCTGTGCGCTGAACGCTATTCCTGACTGCGCCCACGCTGTGATTGAAAACAGCGGGCGGGCACGACTACGTTTTTGAATTTCAACTGTGCCTGAGCGTTCGCACTGAGCTTGAAAACAGCAGGCGAGCGTGGTCTTACCTTGGGTGAATTCAACTGTGCCTGAACGTTCGCGCTGTGCTTGAAAACAGCGTGCGAGCGTGTTCATACCTTGGGAGTGCAACTGTGCCTATACACTCGCGCTGTGCTTGAAAACAGTAGTCAGGTGTTTTTACTGTGTGTTTCCCCATCGTGCCGGCAGTACTCACATTGTGCTTGAAATATAGCATTTGGGTGCCTTTTCCTAGCTCTCTGCACAGCTTGTGGATTGTTCTCGACCAATGATTGATGGTCATGGGCCATACTCCGATTACTGCAGCATAAAGGATTGTGAGTGTTTTGACAGTTGCACAAATGGTTGTTTGTGTGTGGTTGATAATCCCCTTATTGTCTCTCATACATCTCTCTCTTCTTTTACATGCAGCGTGCACGTGTGGGGTGTCTTCTGATGACGTCCTCAGCCTAGACCAGACTTAGGACAAGAAGATCCATCCCAACAACCGAGTTTATTATTTTTTCCACTTCCTTTTTCCCCGGCGTGCTTCCTTCCATAGTGGTGTTATATCACCCTGTGGGGGGTTGCACCCAGGGGAGTAGGGGGGCTCCTCTCCAAGCCTTCGTCCCCGCTGGCCGAACAAAAAGGTTAGTGGTAGTACATGTTTGGCGCTACTGACAGATCCTGACAGTGGAAGGGATTAGAGTATGGTATAGTGCCATAGAAAGCGTGGAGTGCTGTAGAGTACAGTGACATAGAGAGGCAAAGAGTAGAGTGGAGTGGCATATAGTGGCATAGAGTAGAGTGGAGTGGCATAGAGTAAAATTATGTAGATTGGAGC
The DNA here is from genome assembly GCF_964204655.1 of Triturus cristatus. Lineage (NCBI taxonomy): Eukaryota > Metazoa > Chordata > Amphibia > Caudata > Salamandridae > Triturus > Triturus cristatus. Next base: position 23,079,180 of record NC_140584.1, read on the forward strand.
AGTGTAGAGGGGCATAGAGTGGAATGGAGAGTTGTAGAGTGGAGTACGATAGAGCAGTGGCTTAGACTAGTGCAGTTTTGGTTGTAAGTATCTAAAGTGTCAATAGAGATAGCAGATAAGGTGGAAGCAACATAAATAAGAAGCTGTATACCTGTGTTAAAAGTCAAAAACCACACTACACATCCAGGAATAATACTGAAAAACGTTCACATTTAAAAAGTAGGGTGTTGCAAAGAGGTGCGAAAGAACAAAGACGGGTAAGAACACCAGTACTTGCCCCTTGCTCCAGGGAGGAGCTAGCACATGCAAATAAGGGGAGCCTACCCGCCCAAAACATTCAAAAGATTGCAAACGTGAGTGACAATGAAAATAACTATTAGTATGCTGTGGGCGGGTGTGGTGTTGCTATGTTCCTTACTGGAATGTGTAGGTGCCATTATGTGGCATGTAGAATGCTAGGGCAACAGGGTTCTTGTGGAGGCAGTTGGTGTTGAAGCCTGGACATTATGGGCTGTGATTGTTTTCCTGCTTAAACGGAGCCGAGATTAAAGGATATACTTTTCTACATAAATTGGCGACGGGCGCTGTGTAAACTCACTAAATTGTAAGCAAAACATCTCACAGCACAGCCTGTGCACTGAGGAGGCAAGACCTAAAAAGCATGATCTCTGTCATAAAACTGCCAGCAACATCTCTGTGAAGTGTCATTATGACTCTTCTAAAAAACAAATGCTGGTAATTACGAATAATGGAAATCAGATTTACAGTAGCAGTGCTCAATCACAAAGGAAAACAGAAATTATGCTTGACAAATATTCTCCATGAAAAAAGAAGTATACAATCATTAGCACACTTTCAATATGGAGTTAGAGATAAAAAATAAACACATTGTTATCCATGTTTTAGGCCATAATATGAAAATTCAAACGGACACAGAGACTTGAGAAAATAAACCCATTACCTTTGCACTAGAGCTGTGGTTCTCCCATGCAAGATTTCCAAGAATCAAGCGACCACGGGACGTGTGCATGGCAGGCATTATATGAACATGTCTATTCCTTGACAAAAGAAACCGCTAATCTTGAAATAAATGACAAAGAAAACCATAACCAGGATTCTTTTTCTGTGGGAGAGGAAGTAGGACTGGACCAGACGAAGCCTAGGTAACCGGTTTCCTGGTAATGGATTTCTTTATTGCCACGTGGGTCTACCTTGTTGCCACAGAGCCACTGTACAGCCCTAAAGACCTCTCATACCCGGCAAGTTTTAAGTAATAGTTAGGCACCGATTATAGAACTGTAGGGCAGCGCAAGAGAGCCATCGCATCACTTCCCAGCGCTTCCTCTGTAATGTTCTCAGATTACAATCCGTAGAAGGAGAGGTAAGTGGAAAAGGCAACAGCCTTCATGCGATGGAAATATTTGCTAACGAAGGATGCCTCATTTCTCCCGTCACACATAAGTGCCTAATTGCCCGAGAGTCGCAGCATAGCTTGGCATAATGAAATAATACAGGATGGCGTCCTGGGAGCTTCAGTAAGGGATTACTGGGGCTGGCGTGCCTGCTGGGGGAACTTAAAGTGGCACTTCACAGTTTCCACAATAACATAGCAACACGGTAAACTCTGACCCTCATGGCGCCGAAACAATTGTAATGTGTTTGACAACAGGCGCCACATTATGGGTCAAAGTAAGGAGATATCTTCCGCATAAGGCTACCTCTGGAAGAACGGCAAAGACATCAGTCTTTGGACACCCATTCCTAGAATTGACTGGAGTTATGGAATGAAAGGCTGGTGTAATAGCATAAAGATATAACACTGAAGAGTCAAATTCGATTTATGTGATTATGACTTGGAAAACAAACTAATGAATTCTCTGAACAGAGTTTCCTGAATACACTGTTCCAAATCCCTTTCACAGCATCTGCGCATAACTGAACGATTGGTCTATTCTAGGGATGCGCTGGGGTCAAAGGCAATGCTGGAAGGAGAAATGCTTTTATGTTTATTATTCTCTTTAACTGGTCAAGACTTAAGCTGAGACTAACACCTTGACCCCTTCCAAACCGTTGCTGTACAGTTGCAGGAGAGTTCTTGTACAAGATTGTCCGGTACTCAGGTGGAGTCACATTTTGCCACCCCTTCCTAGACTAAATGAAGCCAAATTTGAAGCATTTAGGGGAAAATGTGCCCCCCACTCCTCCACCGCTTGGGTGGCTCTCCTAGCAGTTTAAAGTGATCCTGAGAAAAATGTATTTACTATTACAATGGTAGCAGTTGGCAACACCTGCTGCATTTCCTTAAATAACTCACTTTGGCAAGTTCAGTGTGTCTGATATGCAGAGAATTTCTTATCACATGCGGTGTCAAAGCTAGGTGCTCTAGCAACATCAAAACACCCTGCTACCAGCAGGTGTTGTTGTAGTGTTTACCAAGGGGTTCCTGCTACTTAATGTAGTGAATACAAACTATTTGAGCACACTAGTGGGCATATTCTCAAGAACGTGTCATAACCATCGCAAAAGTTACTTAACGCAATTCTCAACATCGCAGTCTATTGCGTGAAAATTACACTGTGTTAACCAAGTATTCACAACACGGCGGTACCATGCGATAGTCTCCAGATAACGCATCAACTGACAGCGTTAAAATCAATGCCACGCTGCAAAAATGCGAACCACGAACACAAAAAAAGCTGCAATGAGGCCAAGCGCAATACAAAAATCAGCGGAAACCAGCTACAGGCCTGCAATTCACACGCGTCAGGTGGGAACAATCACCATAAAAGTAGAAAAAAACAGACAAACAAATGCCAAACAACAGCGAAGCACAATGGATGTTGCCGGAGCAAGTATGGAGGAGAACCAGAACCCCACAAGCCCCCCGAGGACCAGCCTGGGACCTCGGGGTCAGGAAAGGCCAAGGAGAAGAAGAGTAGGAAGAAAAGGCTCAGTCCGCAGGAAAGCAGGATCCTGATAACAGAGGTAGTAAAACACCATCAACAACTGTTAGTCACCGTCACTGTGTCATTGGCAACAAAAAATGGACTATGGCAGACCATCGGGGACAAGGTGAATGCAGTGCTGAAGAGGACAATGGACGAGGTCCAGAGGCGCTGGAATGATGTCAAGCGAAAAACCAAGCTGAAACTCGCCAACAACTAGAAGGTAGCAATGCAGACTGGAGGTGGCAGTCCAGCGCCACAGGAGGAGATGGAGGAAATGGTGTCCATAGTCATCAGTGGGGAGACGGTGGCAGGAGTTGGGGGCCCGGACACTGCTCAACAGGACTGGACACAACAGCAGCAGGGTAAGGACCAGGGCCTGGGGGGACGGGGGGGAGATGGGCACAATGGCACACATGCACAATTAAGCAGAGCACAGCTGCGGACAAATCATGCCCCAGACCACCAACTCCCACCAAGAGACCAATGTACCCAAGTATGCAACATGCCAGCACTGTACAAGCACAGAAGTCAAAGGCACACCACATGAAAGGGATAATGGGCAGCAAAATCTGAGCTGCAGGGGCAACTACCCCAAAATGCAGCACACACACATAACATGCAGAGCAGACCAACACTGATAACAATGTTGTACAAACAGCAAAACACCTACAACAGAACACAGGACACAACTGGTGCCGTTGGGTGCAGACACTGGCCAATCACATTTGGCATTGCAGGGAAATTTGAGTTGATAATGCACAAGTACAAAAACACACACGTCTGTTGTCGAAATGTCCAGTGTCCCCCATCAAATAGGCAGCTCCTCCCAAAAAGCCACAATGGACCCAGTCATACTGTCTGTATGAAAACATGTACAATGCGACAACATACATGTGGACACATTGTAAACTGCATCTCCCCTTCACATTGCAGAGGACGAAATCAACACCTCCTGCAAAGCAGCCCGACCCTCTCTTCTCTGATGATGAAGAGGACCACCACAGCTTCAACTCTGACGCCCTCCAACTGCTCGTGGGGAGCCTACGCAGCCCACTTCCAGGAGCTGGGGAGCCCAGCTGCTACGAGGAGAACCCACCCCGACACACACCACACAGCAGGCAGCATCCCCCACCTTGGCTGCCTCCCAGGACCCCCACGAAGAACACATGACGTTCCAATGCCGTGTGTTAGGGTGCCAGGAGAATCTGGCTGAACAGGTGCGGGTGGGCTTCGACCGCATGGCAGACAAACTAGATGCCATGCGTGTGTGTCTAAGTCCCATCAGGGACCACTCACGGTCCCTAACAGGCACCCACAGTCCGCTCCATGCTCTCCAATGGACCATGGCTGACATCGATGGAGCCCTGACTCAGAATATAGAACAACTGTCCAGTCAGAGTGGCTCTAGCGTTGTCACATGGGAGTTGGAAAACATGCGGAGGTTAATGGAGACCATGGAGCGGGCGAATACGGAACGAGCGGCTGCCACGGCTGCACACCAGCGAGAGGTAGCTGGGTTCCTCAATGACCTCAGGACCATCCTCATGGCATTGCTGCCACAAGGCCTGGCACTGATGCATGCTGCTGCTACCACTCCATCCACATCTCCGGCCTCTGAAGTGTCAGTGCCACACAGTGCTGGAAACAGAACACCACCACCCACACGTGAGGCACATGAAACAGCAGAGGACGAAGATGCGGATGATTCTGCCCTCGTGGTAAGAAGGAGGCAGTAGCATGCATCTCCGCCATAGGGCCAGCTTCAGCTTGGTTCTGCCCTCTGCATCATCACCTTCTACTGTCCCCTGATGCACTCTGCGATACTCACTTTGGACCACGACATGGACTGCCATATGCTGATGGATCGCCAATGACACAGCAATCAGACTGTGGACTGACTTCTTCCTCTCCCTTTGGACTTGTCATTCCCTGAAGGACTTTGGCTGGCCCTCCACGGGCCAACATCGTCATGTGGGGTTTGCATGGCCCTGTACTGGGGAACAACCTTTACAACGCAACTTTTACAACGCACTACCTTTACAACGCATTTTTTACAACGCATAATCCATTACAACGCATGACATTACAACGCATGACACTACAACGCATTTTTAAAAACTACCTTTACAACGCATTCCTTTACAACGCATACTACCATTACAACGCATACCATTACAACGCATAATATTACACTACACTATCCAACACTTACCCTACTGTTGCACCCCCTGGAGTTAGAATAGTAATTTTTACCCCTATACTATCCAACACTTACCCTACTGATGCACCCCCTGGAGTTAGAATAGTAATTTTTACCCCTATACTATCCAACACTTACCCTACTGATGCACCCCCTGGAGTTAGAATAGTAACTTTTACCCCTATACTATCCAACACTTACCCTACTGTTGCACCCCCTGGAGTTAGAATAGTAATTTTTACCCCTATACTATCCAACACTTACCCTACTGATGCACCCCCTGGAGTTAGAATAGTAATTTTTACCCCTATACTATCCAACACTTACCCTACTGATGCACCCCCTGGAGTTAGAATAGTAATTTTTACCCCTATACTATCCAACACTTACCCTACTGATGCACCCCCTGGAGTTAGAATAGTAATTTTTACCCCTATACTATCCAACACTTACCCTACTGATGCACCCCCTGGAGTTAGAATAGTAATTTTTACCCCTATACTATCCAACACTTACCCTACTGTTGCACCCCCTGGAGTTAGAATAGTAATTTTTACCCCTATACTATCCAACACTTACCCTACTGATGCACCCCCTGGAGTTAGAATAGTAATTTTTACCCCTATACCATCTAATACTTACCTTAAATGTAATTTAATATTATGCGTTGTAATGGTATGCGTTGTAAAGGTAGTATGCGTTGTAATGGAAATGCGTTGTAAAGGTATTTTTTAAAAATGCGTTGTAGTGTCATGCGTTGTAATGTCATGCGTTGTAATGGATTATGCGTTGTAAAAAATGCGTTGTAAGTGCATGCGTTGTAAAAGTGTGCGTTGTAACGTCATACATCCCCCTGTACTGCTCCAGATGCAAAACTTCACTGAATATGCATTAAACATTCATATTCACACATATGTGTCGTGTCTCTGGTCTTTCAAGTTTCGAAGTATGGATGAATGTAGGCTCACTGGACTCCTCTTACGTCCATGTGGCTCATGTCGTAGAACAGGGGTCACAGGGTGAGACATTGCCAAATGCGGTCCGGGTGGCACTGGCACAACAGGGACATACGCATGAGTTACTTCCTTCTCCATCCCAGTACGGAACCATGCCCAGGGCCACGGGGTCATTTACAAACCCTTACGCTGGACGGGCATTCGCCAGGCCAGCCCACTCCGCTTACGTTCACAGGGGGGGACGGCAACGCTACATGTCCCATGTCTACCCTGTAGTGATCTGCTGCTCACAGGTCTAGTTGTCAGCATGCCACAGCCACTCCCTAACGGCTGGTTTACACCCACACCACACCCATCCAGCACACACGTCACAGGACATGTGACCCTGCCAATAAAAGGTCCGGGCGCAAGTGCTTGACGCCATTTACACTCTATCTGGGTGCATCCTTGTGGTATTAATGTAGGCTTGAGGGCCTCGGGCCCTGCAACTTCACATTCCCCAGGACCGGAGGTGACATAATGGCATCCGCAACACAATGCCCATTCATACAGGGTCCATGACTTTGGGGCACAGACTTGGTGGCACCGAGGTAGGGGCACCTTAAGTGCTGAGCGGGTGTGCAGCCTGCAATGATGCCCCGTCCCGGCGGTCCTGACTGCTCAGGATTTGTGTGCCCTGTTGGACCGCATTGTAGGCCAGAGCCAGCGGGCCGCACGGGCCTACCGCCACATGGCGTCGCATCACAGATCACAGATCACAGAGTTAGTGGCACCTCAAGGGCTGAGCGGGTGTGCAGCCTGCGATGAGGCCGGGTGCACTGGTATGTCCTCTGCCATGGCGAAATCAAGACCCAGAATCAAATGTGAGACCTGGTGGCCTGCGGAGCGGGGCTGCATGATGTGGAGGATGCCATGTCCGCGGGCCCCAGGCATGTGGCTTGCAGCGGCACATGGTGGGCCCTCATTGCTACACGCCAAAGGCGGAAGGTGAGCAGTGAGGCCTGGGTGCGCATGGGCGAGCATGCACCGCTGGGCGGTAGAAGGAGCTGAGGTGCATCTGCCTGGGCGCGCAGGGGCGGGCACGCACTGCTGGGCGGCAGGAGGGGCTGGGGTGCATCTGCCTGAGTGCGCAGGGGTGGGTATGCACCGCTGGGCAGCGTGAGGGGCTGGGGTGCATCTGTCTGGGTGCGCAGGGGTGGGCATGCACCGCTGGGCGGCAGGAGGGGCTGGGGTGCATCTGCCTGGGTGCGCAGGGGCGGTCAGGCGATGATGTCTTGTGCAATTGTATGTACTTTGCCATTCATGTATCTGGACTCTGTTTCAGATGACGGGTCTGTTTCAGATGTGTGACCTGGTGATATGCACTACATACTGGCACGTGGTTGGAGACACACCGGTGGCAGCAGGTGAGCAGTGTGGCCTGGGTGCGCATTGTCAGCACTCTCTCTCCCTGTCCATCTCTTCTGTTCTCTGTGTCTCGCACCCCCTCTCTGTTCGTCTTTCTCTTGCTCCCCCTCTCTCTCCATCTTTCTCACGCTCCCCTCTCTGTCCATCTTTCTCTCGCTCCCTCTATCTCTCTGTCTTTCTCTCACTCCCCCTCTCTGTCCATCTTTCTCTCGCTCCCTCTCGCTCTGTCTTTCTCTCACTCCCCCTCTCTGTCCGTCTTTGTCACGCTCCCTGTCTCTCTCTCTCCTTCGCTCTCTCTCTGTCCTTGGATGTGCGCAAGACACACCTTCTCATCATGATTTTTGTCTTGCAGGCTATGACCTACGATTGTCCCGAGGGGAGCCACCATGTGTCTTCATTCCTGTTCTGTGTTTCTTTGAATATATTTTCATTTGTTACATTGAAGGTGAATGTGTGATGCTAATTTTTGTGACAACACATGCATGTCACCAAATATAATTGTTCGACATCAGGTGGATTATTTGGTACATGATTCTGTGTAGTTGATGTGGCATGTCTTTGGGCGGGAGGGGGGTGCCAGGGGAGGGGGGGTCCTGGGGGTGGTGGCGGTGGGTGTTGTGGCCCGGTGGGGGCTCCGAGCTGCATGATCAGTGGCTCCATGGCATCTGTTGCCCTTCAGGTGTGGCTCCGGGCTGGGCTCCATTTTGTGGTGCAGGCTGTGGTCCGACTTTACATCAGGTCAGAGCAGGTGTTAATTTCCTGCAGCTAACGCGCCTTATTGCGTGTTTTGTGATCTTATCGCCGATCTGGCTGGTCGTTGAGAATGTTGCGGAGTGGTGATTTTGCGGCTTTTTGCATGGGAACGCCTACTCTGCATCTCATTAGCGATAGTTGTTTGGGTCATCTGTGGCGGTGTTTTTTGCGACTGCTATCACGGGTAAACTGGTGTTACGGGCTGCTAACACCAGCTTGTGAATGGGGTGATAAATGTATCGCAACTTTGGCTGCGATAAAGTGCCATTAACTCGGCGATAGCTCCTTGAGAATATGCCCCTAGATAGTATACAAGTATATAGTAATTTACCACAAGAGTCCGTGATAGCTAGCGTTTTTTCATAGTTTAAAAGTTCCGGGTGCAGATACCAGCCATACAGAAATAAGCCAACATGTGTTTCGTCCGATGGACTTTGTTAAGGCTGTAATGTGACCATAACAATGTTTGACTGAGCATTGCACTCATTTGATATCTAAAAATATTTTCATTAATTGTTATTAAACAGTGTATCTTGTGGTGGGGCATTAAAACAGGTGCCTCTAGATATCATTCAAAATAATGTCACAGTATAAGTTCATAGAGTGAATTAGAATGCTAATTTAGTCCAATCCTCATATTTTTCAGTTAACAGTGACCAACAGAGAAGAAACAGTAGTGTGAGTATAAGAAAAAAAATTGTTTTTAAATTGGTGATTTTTAAGTAAAGGAAACAGCCACAGCAGGTCTGTTAACATGAACTATGTTGCTAGGAAAGCAGTAGCCAGAAGTGTATTTGGGCGTCCACATGTATGCTCTGTCATAACACATATATTAGGTTTTAATTTGGCTACCCACTCTCCTTCCGGTGAACGAAACTCCTGAGAAAAACAGTTCTCAGAAGATCTCTTCAGTGGCCATTGAAAGTTTATGGCACTGGCCCGAGTCATGTTGCATTGAGAATGTTCCACAAACATACTTTCATTTTCTTCTTCACAGAGCAGTCTTTTGGGAGTATTAGATAGATGGTTAGCAGGTGTGTGAGGTGCACATTTTATTCAGTGATGGGTAAATTCAGGTGGTTGCATTTTTGCATTCAGGAATAAAATGTCCATGAAGGTGCATATCAGTGCCTTGATCTTCACATCCACACAGTATTGGGATCATAGTAATATCCCCTTTGAATTAGTGTGTACATGGGAAAATAACCAGCAAGAAGAAATCTTTCAATTTCTTTTATATTAGGTGGGTAAATACAAGAACATAGGTGGAAGACAATTTTATGTTGATGTCTTCTAGCCCGCACCTTCTTGCAATCACAGGCATAGGGAGAGCCAACCAGTGGCGGCTGGTAGGGAAGGGTGCAGGGGAAAGAGGTTAGAAAAAAGAAGAAAAAAAAGAATACACCTGCCAAACGCTGGCCATCGCCTCTCCCCCGCTTCCTGGCTTCCTGGCTCCCAGCAGCACCCAGGCTTACAGTCTCCCCTAGCCAATCACAATGCTGCTGTCACAAGCATGACAGCAGTGTCATGATTGGTCTCAGCACATTCGTTGGCGTTCAGACAGGGACTGGGAGCCAGTGCATGTTCTCCACCCAGGCTGTGCAATACTGCCCAGTGGAGAACATGCGAAGTGCGCATGATGGTTTGGCCAACCCAAGACTTCCGGCTAAACCGTCATGCCCACTTTTGGGGCACCAATCACTCCTCCTCCGTCTGACGTCACACGAGCCCAGCCCACCCCACCCTAACCTGGATGCAAGCTCCATATTAAAAACAAAATAATAATAATGTTCTGATATTATTATTTTATTTTTCCTTTGCACTACTCGGAGAGCAGTGGGGCGACGCTCCTCGACCTTAGCGGAGAAGCTGCCACTGGAGCCAACCCAGCAATCTTGCTCCAAAGAGAGACAGCCATCTCCATCAAGGAATGAGGTAGCTGACGCAATTTCCACTAATGTGGTCCCCAATTATATCAATGGATCGGAGAAGGGGTTTCATTTTTGTTACTTCTCTGTTGTGCTTCTGCGAAGACAAGGGCTCTTTGGGCAGCAGACTTCTCTTGTTCATGTTCTGTAGTACTTTAGCAGTGTGATGCATGAATCGAAGGGGGGGAGTTCTCTGCCCATTATGGCTGTGTTGGTGAAGGGCAGGTGTGAGTAATCAAGGCCAGTAGGAGGCAAGATAGGACCTAAGTCTTGTAATCATGCCTACCGATGCTCAAGGCCTTTCCTGCGGTCCTCAAACGTTGGCCATACTGGAGTGTGGGGAGGGATGCACTGCTTGTTTACTAGTGGTTGTTGGAAGAAATGTTCCTGCATTTTGGAACATTCTGGATGGGAGGTCCCTTTCGCACATGGTGACTATATTTAAAGTTAGAAAAAAGGACAGTCTCTTGGGGTGGCCATTTTGGTTGGGTGATAAATAAATGCTCATCAATGGCTCTTGTAGTGTTCTGTATGTAATTACTTCCTGTTACTCTCTTTCACTCCTGGGGCATTCTAGCTAGTATTTTAGCGATCTTTTGTATATGTTGCTTTTTCTAGTTCTTCCCTTTCCATTTGCAGTGTGTCACTGTGGACCTTCAGAGACTCACTCCATTCCTGATTTTCTTTTAGACAAAAGCAGTGTGAGCTACCCATTATATATTTTGTTTTTTAGACATTTACACCGTACTTGTCTTACCTTACCTTTTCTGAGATATTGTTGCCTTATTTTTCCTTTAGCAGCAGGTATCCTGCTCCTGCATCCTACCTAATGAGGCTAATGAGTTTCACTTAATTTTTATGTCTCGCACCTAGCGTTGCAGTGCTGAGCACTGCTTGCGCAGCGAGAGACCTCTTGTACGGGGTTTGAAAATCGGCCTAGGAATCGCACACGCTCATGCATGCATGCATGTTTTTTACTAAGACGGCATGCAATAAGCCAAAGGCGGTCGCGTTGCTCCGCCCATGGCCTATTGGTGTCTATTACGCGCACCGCTGCCATGTGGTATCAATTATCGTGCCCAGACATGGGCGCGATAATTGATACCACATGGCCCGCGTGCGCGCACCACTCGTTCTCTTTTCAATTTAATACTAGACATGAACGCATTCAAATTCGAATTATTAGGCATACACTTAAAGCCCCCGTGGTAAGACAGTCTCATATACTTAGCAATATGAACACTGAAATAAAAAATAATAAAGGTTACTTATTAAATCTCGTTGTTAGACGGCGACCTCAGAGGAGCCCGGAAAGGGGGTCCTGACTACCCTGAGACCCACCCTCAAAGTATCGTAGCCGGGCACTGGCGGGATACTCCTCAGGAGGAGATATCTCGTATCGAGGATCGTACTTCTGGCACCACACGACACAGAAACACCACACCGTGCGTTCTTAGGAACCAATCTTTATCAAACAGGTTATCATTGCAAATATGTACAAGGAGAGCACGGGCTCAATGAGTCCCGGAAAGGATAGGGGGTAGCGGGACAGTCTCTGGCAAAAGGTTCAAGGCAAGGACGTACCCGGCGCACAGCTCACAATCCTCGAGCTGGGGGGTAGGCTGGTTGTCGTGGGGTCCGGCGGGACCGGTGGAGTCTGTGGAAGCCGAGAGTCACTCAGCGGGCTCAGGTACAAGTTCGGAGGTCTTACGATCTTCAGGGAGCCGCGAGTCACTCAGCAGGGCTCAGGTACAGTTCGGAGGTCTTACGATCTTCAGGGAGCCGCGAGTCACTCAGCAGGGCTCAGGTACAGTTCGGAGGTCTTACGATCTTCAGGGAGCCGCGAGTCACTCAGCAGGGCTCAGGTACAGTTCGGAGGTCTTACGATCTTCAGGGAGCCGCGAGTCACTCAGCAGGGCTCAGGTGGTCTAAGTTCCAGGAGCTGCGACCGCGTCAGCAGGCTCTCGTTGTTCCAGCGTCGAATCTGCCGGACAGCCCCAGAGCACCCCTTGTTATAGGTCGACCCCTCTTTGATGTCCGGAGTCTGTGCAGGCAGGGGTCTTGTCACCTGGGGGTCGCTTGTCGGGGTTTCCTGCCATGGTCTTGTGATCTTTTCAGGGCCGGGTCGGGGAGGAGTCCCAGACACCCAGCAGGCGTGGAGCCAGCCCTCAGGGAGGCCGGAGGGCCGATCGAAACCCATCGTCCCAGGGGGGTTCAGAGGTGCGATATAAACTGCTCCTCCCTCTCTCATCCCCTGGAAGCGTGATGTCCTCCAGCCGGAGTGGCGCCTCTAGGCCCGGGTCGCGCTGGGGCCGGGCGGCCATCTTGGTGCACGAAGTGGGCATGCGGACCCGGGGTGGTCGAAGGGAGAGAGGCCATGGACGAGGATGTCCGGGTCGGGTGCGTGTGTTCTGGTGGAAAGGATCGGTTAGGCCGGGGGGATTGGGGCTGCCGGCACCAGGTTAGGTGGTGTGGGGACCAGTAGAGCCATGTTACGAGGCCGGGTCCAACACGCGTCCCCCCCAGATGAAAGCCGGAGAGAACTGCCCATCATCTTGGAGGGTTCTCTTCGCTGAGGCGGAAGAACCGGGAGAGGCCATCGGCGTTGGCGTGGTCAGTCCCAGGGCGGTGTTCCACGGTGAAATCCATCCCCTGGAGGGAGATTGACCACCGCAGTAGCTTTGGGTTTTCTCCCCGCATCTGCATGAGCCATCGCAAGGGCCGATGGTCGGTTTGTACTTTGAAATGGGTGCCGAACAGGTAAGGGCGTAGTTTCTTGAGCGCCCAGACCACGGCAAAGGCTTCGCGCTCAATCGTGCTCCATCGCTGTTCTCTGGGCAACAGCCGCCGGCTGAGGAAGGCGACGGACTGGTCGAGGCCTTGGTCATTCATCTGGGACAGGACGGCCCCAATGCCATGCTCGGAGGCATCGGTTTGGACTACAAACTCCTTGGAGTAGTCGGGAGCCTGGGGGACGGGGGCCGTGCACATGGCCTTCTTTAGGGCGTCGAACGCCTCCTGGCAGGCGGTCGTCCACTGAACCTTCTTTGGCTGTTTTTTGGATGTGAGTTCTGTAAGGGGGCCGACAAGGCTGCCATACCCCTTGATGAATATTCTGTAGTAGCCAGTGAGGCCCAGAAAGGCTCGGACCTCCGTTTGGGTGGTGGGGGGTTCCCAGGCCACGATGGCGTCGATCTTTGGCTGTAGAGGGGCGACCTGGCCACTCCCGACCTGGTGCCCCAGGTAGACTACTGATCCGTGCCCAATTTGGCACTTGCTGGCTTTTACTGTGAGGCCTGCCTGGCGCAGGGCGGTTAGCACCCTCCGGAGGTGCTGGAGGTGCTCACTCCATTCGGAACTGAAAACGGCGATGTCGTCTAGATAGGCCGCGCTGAACTGTTCCAGCCCGGCCAGGACTCTATTCACCAGGCGCTGGAAGGTGGCCGGGGCATTTTTCATTCCGAAGGGCATTACGCGGAAGCGGTAATGCCCATCTGGGGTGGAGAAGGCGGACCGCTCCTTGGCCCCCTCGGTGAGCGCAATCTGCCAGTATCCGCAGGTGAGGTCGAAGGTGCTGAGGAACCGGGCTGCCCGAGTCGGTCAATGAGCTCGTCGGCTCGTGGAATGGGGTGGGCATCGGCTCGGGTGACGTAATTGAGCCCCCGGTAGTCCACACAGAACCGGAGCTCGGGGGCGACACCGGGGGCCGCTGCCTTCGGGACCAGGACCACGGGGCTGGCCCAGGGACTGTCAGATGGCTCGATCACCCCCATGGTCAACATCTTGGAGACTTCAGCTTGAATGCAGGACCGGACCCGGTCTGGGACCCGGTATGCTCGGTGTCTCACCGGCGGGCTGTCCCCGGTGTCCACGTCATGGACACACCAGTCGGTGACTCGGGGGATCAGGGAGAAGAGGTCGGCAAATTGTCCTAGTAGCTGGCGGCAGTCCTCTTGTTGCTGGGCAGTGAGAGCTGGGGAGAGGTTCACTCCCTCCACGGAGCCATCCTGCTCCTTGACACACAGGAGGTCCGGGAGGGGATCGGTCTCATCTTCGGCCCCGTCATCGGTGGCCAGCAGGAGGCTCAGTTCTGTCCGCACGAAGTGAGGCTTGAGGCGGTTCACGTGCAGGACCCGGAGGGGATCCCGAGGCGACTGGACGTCCACCAAGTATGTGACTGGACTCTTCCGCTCAATCACTTTGTAGGGCCCGGTCCACCTGTCCTGGAGGGCGCCTGGCTTCACGGGGGCCATGACCCATACTTGTTGGCCCGGCTGGAACTCGACCAGTGTGGCATTCTGGTCGTACCAGCACTTCATCTCTTCTTGGCTTGTCTCTAGGTTGGCCTCGGCCAGTGCTCGGAACTTCCTGGTCTGGTTCCGGAGGGTCAGGACATAGTGGAACACATCTCGTGGGGTGGTCTGGGGTGCTGCCTCCCACCCTTCCTTAACCAAGCTGAGGGGACCTCGGACGGGGTGTCCATAGAGCAACTCAAACGGGCTGAACCCTAGGGACTTCTGGGGGACCTCTCGGTAAGCGAACAAGAGGCAGGGGAGCAGGACGTCCCACTTACGCCGGAGGGGCTCTTCTAGGCCGGTGATCATCCCTTTCAGAGTCCTGTTAAACCTCTCTACTAGGCCGTTCCCTTGGGGATGGTACGGGGTGGTGAATTTGTAGGACACTCCACATTGTTGCCACAGGGACGTCATGTACTTCGAGATAAAATTAGTGCCGCGATCGCTCACGACCTCGCGGGGAAAACCTACCCGGGAGAAGATCCCCATCAGGGCCCGGCCCACTACGGGGGCCGTGACGGTGCGTAGGGGGATCGCCTCAGGGTATCGGGTGGCGTGATCCACCAGGACCAGGATGAAACGGTGACCTTGGGAGGTGGGGTTGTCCAGGGGCCCCATGATGTCGATCCCGACTCGTTCAAAGGGGGTACTGACGACCGGGAAGGGTTGGAGGGGAGCCTTGCGCTTCCCCCCACTCTTCCCGCTAGCTTGGCACGTGGGACAGGACTTGCAGTGGGCTTCTACAGCTGCTCTCATTCTAGGCCAGTAAAAATGGGTCACAAGACGGCTGTAGGTCTTGTCTTGACCCAGGTGGCCGGCAAGGGGGACGTCGTGGGCTAAGCCCAGGAGGAAGTCTCGGAAGCGGAGGGGTACCACCAGCACCCGTCCGGATCCCAGCTCCACGACTTCTGCTCACTGTACAAAATGCTATTCTCCCAATAAATTCGGTGCGTTCCAGTTTGGTCGCCTGCGGCTTGGCCCTCGGCCTGGCGCCGTAGTCCGACCAGGGAAGGACAAGTGGCTTGCTCCCGGCAAAACTTCTCCCAGGTGGGCCCGCCCTCGTGGCGCCATTGGGCCAACTCGGGTAGATCGCCTAACTCAGGGACTGGGGCGGTGTCGGACAGTGAGGGCTCGTCGCTGGCGACGGGCCCTTCCGATGGGGGGACGGGAGGACCCTCGGGGGCTACTGCTCTGACTTCTTCGGTCGGGGCGTCTTCGACTTCTCCCAGGGGGGGAAGTCGAGCTGACATGGATCGGGTGGTGGCGCACACCCACTCGGGGAGCCCCATCATCTCTAGGTGGGCCTTGCGCTCGACGTGCTTCCAGGGAGAACTCTCCAGGTCGTTCCCTAAGAGGCAGTCGACCGGCTGGGAGGTTCTTACGGCAACCCTCAGTTTACCTATCACTCCACCCCACTCAAATGGCACCAGAGCTACCTGACACATACTCTCTCTATTATCTGTGGAAATTACTGGGCAAAAAACGTTGGGGAGGATCTGCTCCTCGGGGACTAGGTGCCTGAGGACACCGGTGATGCTGGCCCCGGTGTCCCGCAGGGCCTCTATTTGGTGGCCATTGATCTTGACGAGCTGCCCGTATTTCTTCGTGTTGGAGGGCAGGAGGCTACCAGGGACCATCTCCCTATCTCCCCGGGATACTAGGGCCATGGCTGCGGGTTCCCACTCCCCGGTTTCCTCAACCTCCTCCCCCAGAGCTATGTTGGCTATCTGTCTTGCAGGGGTGGTTTGGGTGGCCATGGGGCATTCTGGGTCATTGGCGTAGTGCCCAGGCTTCTGGCAACGGAAACAAGTGACGGTTACCCTGTGTCCCCGTCTCCCGGGGGGTGCCGGACACTGGTGGGGGGGGTGCTGGGAAAGGTGGAGGTTGGGTCTTTGGGGGACTAGGCTGGGACTCTCTCTGGCCTCCCTGGTTCCCCCCTCCTCTCTGGCGGGGTGGTCCCTGACTGGCTCGGGGGTATTCTCCTACCATGCCCCGGGTGACCCGGGTGTTGGTCCAGCAGTCTGCTTCCACCGCCAGCTTCCTGGGATCGGTGAGTTTGCTGTCAAGCAGATGCTGGCGTAGTTCCACAAAGCAGTTCGCAGCCAGGTGTTCCCACAACAGGAGGTCGGTGAGTTCCTCAAGGGTGGTGACTTTGCTGCCCTTGACCCACCCATCGAAGGCCCGACTAAAAAAGTTTACATATTCCACCCAGGTGGTGCCTGGGATTTTCCTGCAGTCCCGGAATCGCTGACGGTACATCTCGGGGGTGAGACCGTACCTTGTGAGTAGAGCCTCTTTCATGTGGCTGTAGGAGGTCTGCAGAGAGAGGGGTAGGTCGAGCAGGGTGTCTCTTCCTTCGCTCAGAAACCGTCCCCACAACCCTGCCCCCCAGTCCTTCTGCGGGACCCGATGGGAGGTCATGGCGACCTCGTAGGCCCTGAACCATTGTTGAATGTCATCGTTTTTATAATATTCCTTGACCACGTCCTTGGGGATGTGGACCTTCTGCTCCGCTGGGGAGGTCGCCTCTCGGTTTCCCGGGGGCCTCCCTTCCTCACTTCTGGCCTTGAGCTCGATTTCTTTCAAGCTGCGTTCGTGCTCTAGTTGGAGCTTCCTTCCTTCGTGTTCCCGTTGGAGCTTCTTCTCTTCTAGCTCGCCTTGCACGCGCATTTGCTCTACTGCTAGCTTTTTCTCCGCTAACTTTAATTCGCCTTCGATTTTGAGTTTAGCTAACTCGAGTTCGTGATTGCGGCTTCTCTCTCTGTCCGGGAGTTCTTCCGGGGATAGGCCCCCGTCTGGTACGATGCCTCGCACCTGATTGCTGCTGCTTTCGCCTTGGGGGGGTTCGGCCTCGTCGGGGCGCTCCCCCGTGTCTTCCGGGCGGGAGGCCCCTGTATCCACCCAGGCTTTCAGTGCTTTCTGCAAATCTTCCTTGGTGTTGAGACCGGTGGTAGCGATTCTAAGTTCTTTGCAGAATTGCTTTAGTTCTTTGTGTGTGTATTCTTCTAGTTGTTCCACCTGGAACACCCTGTTGGCGTTGGTTTCTGCGGGGATCATGGCGTTTCCTTCTGCCATTTTTGTCGGTAGTGCGTCCGTCGTTCACGGTACGATCTCTCGGTGATGGGCCCGAATCCCGTCGCTTGCCACCAATGTTAGACGGCGACCTCAGAGGAGCCCGGAAAGGGGGTCCTGACTACCCTGAGACCCACCCTCAAAGTATCGTAGCCGGGCACTGGCGGGAGACTCCTCAGGAGGAGAAATCTCGTATCGAGGATCGTACTTCTGGCACCACACGACACAGAAACACCACACCGTGCGTTCTTAGGAACCAATCTTTATCAAACAGGTTATCATTGCAAATATGTACAAGGAGAGCACGGGCTCAATGAGTCCCGGAAAGGATAGGGGGTAGCGGGACAGTCTCTGGCAAAAGGTTCAAGGCAAGGACGTACCCGGCGCACAGCTCACAATCCTCGAGCTGGGGGGAGGCTGGTTGTCGTGGGGTCCGGCGGGACCGGTGGAGTCTGTGGAAGCCGCGAGTCACTCAGCGGGCTCAGGTACAAGTTCGGAGGTCTTACGATCTTCAGGGAGCCGCGAGTCACTCAGCAGGGCTCAGGTACAGTTCGGAGGTCTTACGATCTTCAGGGAGCCGCGAGTCACTCAGCAGGGCTCAGGTACAGTTCGGAGGTCTTACGATCTTCAGGGAGCCGCGAGTCACTCAGCAGGGCTCAGGTACAGTTCGGAGGTCTTACGATCTTCAGGGAGCCGCGAGTCACTCAGCAGGGCTCAGGTGGTCTAAGTTCCAGGAGCCGCGACCGCGTCAGCAGGCTCTCGTTGTTCCAGCATCGAATCTGCCGGACAGCCCCAGAGCACCCCTTGTTATAGGTCGACCCCTCTTTGATGTCCGGAGTCTGTGCAGGCAGGGGTCTTGTCACCTGGGGGTCGCTTGTCGGGGTTTCCTGCCATGGTCTTGTGATCTTTTCAGGGCCGGGTCGGGGAGGAGTCCCAGACACCCAGCAGGCGTGGAGCCAGGCCTCAGGGAGGCCGGAGGGCTGATCGAAACCCATCGTCCCAGGGGGGTTCAGAGGTGCGATAGAAACTGCTCCTCCCTCTCTCATCCCCTGGAAGCGTGATGTCCTCCAGCCGGAGTGGCGCCTCTAGGCCCGGGTCGCGCTGGGGCCGGGCGGCCATCTTGGTGCACGAAGTGGGCACGCGGACCCGGGGTGGTCGAAGGGAGAGAGGCCATGGACGAGGATGTCCGGGTCGGGTGCGTGTGTTCTGGTGGAAAGGATCGGTTAGGCCGGGGGGATTGGGGCTGCCGGCACCAGGTTAGGTGGTGTGGGGACCAGTAGAGCCATGTTACGAGGCCGGGTCCAACACTCGTATTTTATTCAGACGTCTCTACAATTCATCAATGTGCTTTGTCATTAGAGATGAAACCACCGTGCTAAAATTAAGGGAATTAGAGTCATTTAGATGTTTGATTGAAATGCTTTGCAACATTCATCGTTCCATTTGGGGTACAAGATAACTTCATCATTCATGTCTCAAGGGCTGCACTATACAAATACTAAGCATTTAACAACAGATTCACTCTAGGCTTTGTAGTCCCGGTTCAGCACAATATGCTATATTGCAATAGCTTTTAAAAAGTGAAACTATGCCGACATCTTGTGTTCTCTATAACACCCAATCAGCTCATACCTTGCTGGTTTGTATATGAAGCACCCTACAGTTGTGGGCAAAGATCAGAGTTATGACTTTTCATTTGCTGTAATCTTTGTATAAAAGCCCAACTGTTATGTTTTGAATACTACAACACCGGTTTTTAGTCAACAGAATGATGTCCACTGCATGGCGAAGGAATACCAGCTTTTTACTGGGAACTGGCCATTTCTGTTCTTCCCCCTGTATGTTTATGATATAATGGAAATAAAACAGTATATTTACTACAGTGTTCCTGTTACCTACGGTCCTACACGGGCCTCCGCCTCACCTACACGGTCACTGGTGGCTCCTCCGGGCTTTGCTACTCTTGTTCCTTCTTCTTCACCCTTGCCTGTCTTCCTGTCAGACCACCTTCCGTTCCCTTAGGCTTTGGTGGCAGGAAGGAAAATAGCACAAGCGTAATGACCAAAAAGCACAGTGCCTCTCTAAAGCCGCATAGGCCTCGAATCCCCGGCCTTTCCTACTATTGCCACGCGGACTCTCCGGGGCACAGCGCAAGCTGGTGGGATGTTGCGGCTGAAAGCCGGAGAGAACTACCCATCTTCTTGGGGGTTCTCTTCGATGAGGCGGAAGAGCCGGGAGAGGCCATCGGCGTTGGCGTGGTCAGTACCAAGGCGAT
The DNA here is from genome assembly GCF_964204655.1 of Triturus cristatus. NCBI lineage: Eukaryota > Metazoa > Chordata > Amphibia > Caudata > Salamandridae > Triturus > Triturus cristatus. The sequence continues at coordinate 23,099,014 of NC_140584.1, forward strand.
GTTCCACGGTGAAATCCATCCCCTGGAGGGAGATTGACCACCGCAGTAGTTTGAGGTTTTCCCCTCGCATCTGCATGAGCCATCGCAAGGGGCGATGGTCGGTTTGGACTTTGAAATGGGTGCCGAACAGATAGGGGCGTAACTTCTTGAGGGCCCAGACTACGGCGAACGCCTCGCGCTCGATGGTGCTCCATCTCTGTTCTCAGGGCAACAGCCTTCGGCTGAGGAAGGCTACGGGCTGGTCTAGGCCTTGGTCATTCACCTGGGACAGGACGGCCCCAATCCCATGCTCGGAGGCGTCCGTTTGTACCATAAACTCCTTGGAGTAGTCGGGGGCCTGGAGGACGAGGGCAGTGCACATGGCCGCTTTCAGGGCATCGAACGCCTCTTGGCAGGCAGAGGTCCACTGCACTTTCTTGGGTTGTTTCTTGGACGTGAGTTCCGTGAGGGGACCGACCAGGCTGCCGTACCCCCGGATGAATCTCCAGTAGTAGCCCGTGAGGCCCAGAAAGGCTCGGACCTCTGTTTGGGTAGCGGGTGGTTCCCAGGCTAGGATGGCGTCGATCTTGGGCTGTAGAGGGGCGACCTGGCCGCTTCCGACCTGGTGCCCCAGGTAGACTACCGAACCTTGCCCAAGCTGGCACTTTCTGGCTTTCACGGTGAGGCCTGCCTGGCGCAGGGCGGTTAGCACCCTCCGGAGGTGCTGGAGGTGCTCACTCCATTCGGAACTGAAAACTGCGATATCGTCTAGATAGGCAGCGCTGAACTTTTCCAGCCCGGCCAGGACTCTATTTACCAGTCGCTGAAAGGTGGCCGGGGCATTTTTCATCCCGAAGGGCATCACGCGAAAGCGATAGTGCCCATCCGGGGTGGAGAAGGCGGACCGCTCCTTGGCTCCTTCTGTGAGCGCAATTTGCCAATAGCCGCAGGTGAGATCGAATGTGCTGAGGAACCGAGCAGCCCTGAGTCGGTCAATGAGCTTGTCGGCTCGGGGAATGTCTGAGGGTTCGATCACTCCCAAGGTCAACATCTTCGAGACCTCGGCTTGAATGCAGGACCGTACCCGATCAGGGACTCGGTAGGCTCGGTGTTTCACCGGTGGGCTGTCTCCGGTGTCCACGTCATGGACACACCAGTCGGTGACTTGGGGGACCAGAGAGAATAGGTCGGAAAACTGCCCTAGGAGCTGGCGGCAATCCTCACGTTGCTGGAAAGTGAGGGATGGCGAGAGGTTCACTCCCTCTACGGAGCCATCCTTCTCTTTGGTACACAGGAGATCAGGGAGGGGATCCGACTCCTCTTCTGCCCCGTCATCGGTGGCCAGCAGGAGGCTCAGTTCCGTCCGCACAAAGTGAGGCTTGAGGCGGTTCACGTGGAGGACCCGGAGGGGGTCCCGTGGTGACTGGACGTCCACCAAGTACGTGACCTGGCTCTTCCGCTCAATCACTTTGAAGGGCCCGGTCCATTTATCCTGGAGGGCGCAAGGTTTCACGGGGGCCATGACCCATACCTGCTGGCCCGGCTGGAACTCGACCAGAGTGGCATTCTGGTCGTACCAGCGCTTCATCTCTTCCTGGCTCGCCTCCAGGTTGGCCTCGGCCAACTCTTGGAACTTCCTAGTCTGGTTTCGGAGGGTCAGGACGTATCGGAACACATCTCGGGGGGGCCTCGGGGCGCTGCCTCCCACCCTTCCTTGACCAGGCTGAGGGGCCCCCGGACGGGGTGCCCGTAGAGTAACTCAAAGGGGCTGAACCCCAAGGATTTCTGGGGGACTTCCCGGTAGGTGAACAGGAGGCAGGGGAGCAGGACGTCCCACTTACGCCGGAGGGGCTCTTCCAGGCCCTCGATCATCCCCTTCAGAGTCCGGTTAAACCGCTCTACCAGGCCATTTCCTTGGGGGTGGTACGGGGTGGTGAACTTATAGGACACTCCACATTGTTGCCACAGGGACGTCATGTATTTGGAGATGAAGTTCGTACCGCGATCGCTCACGACCTCGCGGGGAAAACCCATACGGGAAAAGATTCCCATCAACACCTGGCCCACCACGGGGGCTGTGACGGTGCGCAGGGGTATGGCCTCAGGGTATCGGGTGGCATGATCCACCAGGAAGAGGATAAAGCGGTGACCTTGGGAGGTTGGAGGGGCCAGTGGCCCCACAATGTCGATCCCTACCCGTTCAAAAGGGGTACTGACGACAGGGAAGGGTTGGAGGGGAGCCTTGCGCTTTCTTCCGCTCTTCCCACTAGCCTGGCACGTGAGACAGGACTTGCAGTGGGCTTCTACATCCGCTTTCATTCTGGGCCAGTAGAAGTGAGTCACGAGGCGACTGTAGGTTTTGTCCTGGCCCAAGTGGCCTGCGAGGGGGACGTCGTGGGCCAAGCCCAGGAGGAGGTCTCGGAAGCGTAGGGGTACCACCAGCACCCAGGCGGATCCTAGCTCCACCGACTTCTGCTCGCTGTACAAAAGGTTATTTTCCCAATACACCCGGTGCGTTCCAGTTTGGTCGCCCGCGGCCTGGGCCGCTGCTTTTTGCCGGGGCCCGACCAGGGAAGGACAGGTAGCTTGCTCCCGGCAGAACTCCTCTCGGGAGGGGCCCCCCTCGTGGCGCCACTGGGCCAACTCGGGCAGATCGCTTAACTCGGTGACCTGTGCGGAGTCGGAAGGTGGGGGTTCGTCGCTGGCGACCGACCCTCCTTGTGGGGGGATGTGGGGATCCTCGGCGGGGACCATCCGGTCTTCTGTGGTCGGGGCGCCTTCGACTTCCCCAAGGGGGGTCAGTCGGGCTGCCATAGATCGGGTGGTGGCGCACACCCACTCAGGGAGACCCATCATCCCTAGGTGGGTCTTGCGCTCGACTTGTTTCCAGGGGGAACTTTCCAGGTCGTTCCCCAGGAGACAGTCGACTGGCTGGGAGGTTCTCACTGCGACTTTCAGTTTACCGACCACCCCTCCCCATTCAAAAGGCACCAGGGCTACCTGACACAGACTTTCCGTATTGTCAGCGGAAATTACCGGGCAAAAGACGTTGGGGAGGACCTGGTCTTTGTTGACTAAATGACTGAGGACACCGGTGATGCTGGCCCCGGTGTCACGAAGGGCCTCTACTTGGTGGCCATTGATCGTTACGAGCTGCCCATATTTCTTCGTGTTGGAGGGCAGGAGGCTTCCAGGGACCATTTCTCTATCTCCTAATGATACTAGGGCCATGGCGGCGGGTTCCCACTCTACGGTCTCCTCAACCTCCTCCCCCAGTGCTACATTGGCTATCTGTCTAGCGGGGGGTGCTGTCGGGGTGATGTGTGGGGCCATGGGGCATTCAGGGTCGTTGGCGTAATGCCCGGGCTTCTGACAACGGAAACAAGTGATGGTCACCCGGTGCCCCTGTCTCACGGGTGGGCCGGATACAGCTGGTGGGGGCGCCGGGAAAGGCGGAGGTTGGGTTTTCGGGGGACTGGACAGGGACTCTCTCTGCCCTCCCTGGTTCCCCCCCCTCTCTGGCGGGGTGGTCCCTGACTGGCTCGGGGGTACTCTCCTACGGGGCCCCGGGAGACCCGGGTGTTGGTCCAGCGATCTGCCTCGACAGCCAGCTTTCTCGGATCCGTGAGCTTGCTGTCGAGCAGATGCTGGCGTAGTTCCACAAAGCAGTTCGCAGCCAGGTGTTCCCACAACATGAGGTCGGTTAGTTCTTCTACGGTGGTTAACTTGCTGCCCTTGATCCACCCATCGAATGCACGGCTGAAGAAGTTTACATACTCCACCCAGGTGGTGCCCGGGATCTTCCTGCAGTCCCGGAACCGCTGGCGGTACATCTCCGGGGTGAGGCCGTACCTTGTGAGGAGGGCCTCTTTCATGTGGTTGTAGGAGGTCTGCATGGAGGTTGGTAGGTCGAGCAGGGTGTCTCTCCCCTCGCTCAGAAATCGTCCCCACAACCCGGCCCCCCAATCCTTCTGCGGGACCCGATGGGAGGTCATGGCGACCTCGTATGCCCTGAACCACTGTTGGATGTCATCGTTTTTGTAATATTCTTTGACCACATCCTTGGGAATGTGGACCTTCTGCTCCGCCGGGGAGGCCGCCTTTCGGTTTCCCGGGGGCCGCGCTTCTTCGCTTTTTGCTTTTAGCTTGATTTCCTTCAAGCTGCGTTCGTGCTCCAGTTGAAGTCTCCTTCCTTCGTGTTCCCGTTGGAGTTTCTTCTCTTCTAGTTCTCTTTGTACTCGCATCTGTTCCACTGCTAGCTTTTTCTCGGCTAATTTCAACTCGCCCTCGATTTTAAGTTTGGCCAATTCGAGTCCGTGATGGCAGCTTCTCTCTCTGTCTGCGAGTTCCTCCGGGGATAGGCCCCCATCTGGTACGAAGCTTCGCACCTGGTTAATGCTGCGTTCTCCTTGGGAGGGTCCAGCTTCGTCGTGGAGCTCCACCGCTCCTTCTGGGTGGGGGGCTCCAGAATCCACCCAAGCTTTCAGTGCCTTCTGCATATCTTCTTTGGTGTTGAGACCAGTGGTAGCGATTTTTAGTTCTTTGCAGAATTGCTTCAGTTCTCTGTGCGTGTACTCTTCCAGTTGTTCCGCCTGGAACACGGTACTGGTGTCGTTTTCTGTGAGAATCATGGCGTTTCCTTCTGCCATCTTTGTTGGTGGTGCGTCAGCCGTTCACGGTACGATCTCTAGATTATGGGCCCGAATTCCGTCGCTTGCCACCAATGTTAGAAGGCGACCTCAGTGGAGCCCGGAGGGGGCCTTGACTATCCTGAGACCAACCCTCGAGGTATCGTAGCCGGGGACTGGCGGGAGACTCCTCAGGGGAGGAATCTCGTATCTAGGATCGTACACTCGGCACCACATGACACAGAGACGCCACACCGTGAGTTCTTAAGAACAAATCTTTATCAAATCGGAGTCGTAGGATCTTTATGATCAGCAAGGCAAATATATACAAGTAGAGCACGGGCTCACAGAGTCTCGGGGGGTAGGAGGTAGCGGGACAGTCTTTGGGGATATGGATCAAATGCAGGGGCGTACCCGGCGCACAGCTCACAATCCTCGAGCTGGGGGATACGCTTGTCGTCGGAGTCCGGCGGGACCAGGAGAGTCTGTGGGAGCCGCGAGTCACTCAGCAGGGCTTAAGCACAAGTTCGGAGGTCTTACGATCTTTCGGGGAGCCGCGAGTCACTCAGCAGGGCTTACGCACAAGTTCGGAGGTCTTACGATCTTCAGGGAGCCGCGAGTCACTCAGCAGGGCTCAAGCACACGTTCGGAGGTCTTACGATCTTCAGGGAGCCGCGAGTCACTCAGCAGGGCTCAAGCACATGTTCGGAGGTCTTACGATCTTCAGGGAGCCGCGAGTCACTCAGCAGGGCTCAGGTGTTTCCAAAGGCGAATCTGCCGGATAGTCCCAGAGCACCCCTTGTTATAGATCGACTCCTCTTTGATGTCCGGAGTCTGCGCAGGCAGGGGTCTTGTCACCTGGGGGTCGCTTGTCGGGGTTTCCTGCCATTGTCTTTTGATCCTTTCAGGGCCGGGTTGGGAGGAGTCCCAGACACCCAGCAGGCGTGGAGCCAGCCCTCGGGGAGGCCGGAGGGCCGATCGAAACCCACCTTCAGAGGGGAGCTCAGAGGTGCGATGGAAACTGCTCCTCCCTCTCTCATCCGACTGGGAGCGCGATGTCCTCCAGCCGGAGTGGCGCCTCTAGGCCTGGGTCGCGCTGGGGCCGGGCGGCCATCATGGTGCATGAAGTGGGCACGCGGGCCCGGTGTGGCCGAAAGGAGGAAGGCCACGGACGGGGAAGTCCGGGTCGGGTGTGTGTGTGTTCTGGTGGGAAGGATCGGCTTGGCCGTGTGCTCGGGGCCTGCTTGAGGTGCATGGGTCAGGATATGTGGTGCAGGGACAGGGATGGCCATGCCACGAGGCCGGGTCTAACAGTACCTTTATGTGTAGTTCTTCTTTGCAACATTGCTTTTTTTAGATTACAGAATACGGACATTTGTGTGATTGCTGTCAATATTACAGCATATACTTCTTAAAAAATACTTAAGTGATGTAAAATATTTGCCAAATGTTTTCATTTTGCTCTCTGTTTTGTACAGTTAAGTGTACTTTCGTTTTCAGAATTCTGTTGTGTCTGCCTTGGGATACCCTGTCCACTAAGTCAGATACTGCAGGGAAGGAAAGAATGCTTCTTTTTTGTGTGTTGCTTTATATTATGTGGGAGCTATACGATCAGTAACAACCACACGTCCAGTTAATCTGTTGCCTTTATTCAATTTATTAAAGTGATAGATCCTCCTTGCAGCCGTGACGCCATTCAGCTGGTCGCATTTGTAAGTCAATCAATCAATCAATCAATCATAACACTTGTATAGCGCGCTACTCACCCGGAAGGGTCTCCAGGCGCTTGGGGGAGGGGTCCGCTACTGCTCGAACAGCCAGGTCTTGAGTTGTCTCCTGAAGGCGAGGTGGTCCTGGGTCAGCCGAAGGTGGATGGGGAGGGAGTTCCATGTCTTGGCCGCCAGGTAGGAGAAGGATCTGCCACCGGCGGTGGCTCTTCGGATGAGTGGTACGGTGGCGAGGGCGAGGCTGGTAGACCGTAGCTGGCGGGTGGGCGTGTAGAAGGTCAGGCGGTTGTTGAGGTACTTGGGGCCCAGGTCGTGGAGAGACTTGTGTGCATGGGTGAGGAGCCTGAACGTGATCCTCTTGTTGATGGGGAGCCAGTGCAGGTCCCTCAGGTGGCCAGAGATGTGGCTGCGTCGGGAGATGTCCAGGATGAGTCGGGTGGAGGCGTTCTGGATGCGTTGGAGTCTATTCTGTAGCTTGGCTGTGGTTCCGGCATAGAGGGTGTTTCCGTAGTCCAGGCAGCTGGTGACGAGGGCCTGAGTGACCGTCTTCCTGGTTTCGGTCGGGATCCATCGGAAGATCTTGCGAAGCATGCGAAGGGTGTGAAAGCATGATGAGGAGACGGCGTTGACTTGTCTGGTCATCGAGAGGGAGGAGTCCAGGATGAAGCCCAGGTTGCGTGCGTGGTCTGTTGGCTTGGGGGCGGTGCCCAGGGTTGGGGGACACCAGGAGTCGTTCCAGGCGGAGGGTGATGGTCCCAGGATGAGGACTTCTGTCTTGTCTGAGTTCAGTTTCAGGCGGCTGTTCTTCATCCACTCGGCGACGTCTTTCATCCCTTTGTGTAGGCTCGTTCTGGCGGTGGCGGGGTCTCTGGTGAGGGAGAGGATCAGTTGGGTGTCGTCGGTGTAGGAGATGATGTTGAGGTTGTGCTGGCGTGCGATGGCTGCAAGAGGTCTCATGTAGACGTTGAAGAGGGTGGGGCTGAGTGATGATCCTTGCGGGACACCGCAGATGACTTCGGTGGCCTCGGATCGAAACGGGGGGAGGCGGACTCTCTGTGTTCTTCCGGCGAGGAACGAGGTGATCCACTTCAGTGCCTTCTCTTGGATGCCGGTGTTGCTGAGGCGTTGGACTAGGGTGCGGTGGCAGACAGTGTCGAATGCTGCGGAGAGGCCCAGGAGGATGAGTGCTGCTGTTTCCCCGTTGTCGAGCAGGGCTCGGATGTCGTCGGTGGCTGCGATGAGGGCGGTCTCGGTGCTGTGGTTGGCTCTGAAACTGGATTGCGAGGGGTCGAGGGATCCGTTCGTCTCGAGGAAGGCGGCAAGCTGTCTGTTGGCGATCTTCTCGATGACCTTGGCAGGAAAAGAGAGGAGCGAGATGGGGCGGAAGTTTTTGAGGTCGGTGGGGTCCGCTGTTGGTTTCTTCAGTAGGGCGCTGAGCTCGGCATGCTTCCAGCTCTCCGGGAAGGTGGCAGTGTTGAAGGAGGTGTTGATGACGTCCCGGAGTTGGGGTGCGATGGTGGAGTCGGCCTTGTTGAAGACGTGGTGGGGGCAGGGGTCGGTTGGAGAACCGGAGTGGATGGTGTTCATCGTGCGGGCTGTGTCCTCGGTGGTCACCGTGGTCCAGGTGCGGAGGGTGGCGGTGGGGTGCGTTGGTTCGGTGGTTGGGTGCGAGGATGGTGCGCCGAAACTGTTGTGGATGTCGGCAATCTTGCGGTGGAAGAACGAGGCGAGGGAGTCGCAGAGATCTTGTGACGGGGTGATGTCGTTGTTGCCGGTGCTGGGGTTGGAGAACTCTTTGACGATGCTGAAGAGTTCCTTGCTGTCGTGGGCGTTGTTGTCCAGTCGCTCCTTCAGTGATTTCTTCTTGGTGGTGCGGATGAGCTGGTGGTGCTTGCGGGTGGCGTGTTTGAGGGCGGTCATGTTGTCGGTGGTCTGGTCGAGGAGCCAGGCTTTCTCGAGGGTGCGGCAGGTCTTCTTGGAGTCCTTGAGTTCGTCGGTGAACCAAGGGGCTTTCTTGCTTCTGGGTCTGCTGGGACGGTTCTTCAGTGGTGCAAGGTCGTCGGTGCAGGCGGTCAGCCACTGCATGAAGTTGCGGGCTGCTTTGTTGGGGTCCGATGTGCTGGCAGGTGGGTTCTGGCTGAGGGAGACGGTGAGCTGGTCGGCGGTGATCTTGCTCCAGCTCCTGTGAGGAACCTGATGCGGGTGGTGGTGGGTTGTGGTTTTTCTGAAGCCGAAGTGGACGCAGCTGTGGTCGGTCCAGTGGAGTCCGGTGGAGTGGCTGAAGGTGATGTGCTTGCTGGATGAGAAGACAGGATCAAGCGTGTGGCCGGCGTAGTGGGTGGGGGTGTTGACCAGTTGCTTGAGTCCGAGGTTGGCGAGGTTGTCCAGCAGGGTGACGGTGTTGCGGTCGTTGTTGTTCTCCAGGTGGAAGTTGAGGTCCCCTAGGAGGATGTAGTCAGCGGAGGGGAGGGCGTGTGGGCTGATGAAGTCCGTGATGTCTTCGCTGAATTGTAGCGTGGTCCCGGGGGTCTGTAGATGAGGGTGCCTCTGAGGGTCGTCTTTGGGTCGGTGTGAATCTGGAAGTGGAGGGGTTCGGCGGTGGCGAGGGTGTCATCGGCGTCGGTCGTGATGCGGATGGTGTTCTTGTGGACGATGGCGATGCCTCCTCCGGTCTGGTTGACGCGGTCCCTCCTGATTATCTTGTATCCATCTGGGATGGCGATGGCGATGTCGGGGGCTGAGGAGGCGTTCATCCATGTTTCAGTGAGGAAGGCGATGTCTGGTGATGTTGTGTCGAGGAGGTTCCAGAGTTCCACGGCGTGTCTGTGGACGGAGCGGGTGTTAAGCAGGATGCACTTGAGGTCGCTGCTGGAGTTTGGCTTGGCGGGCGCGGTGCAGGTTCGGAGGCGGGTGAACTTGCAGGTTGTGCAGGTAAAGGGTCCGTGAATGCGTCTCGGGGCGGCCCGGCAGCAGGTGGGGTTCTGGCCGGCGTTGAGTGCGTTGAGGGCCGCGGCGTCGTAGGTCCGTCGGGTGGGCTGGCAACGGCAGGGGCCAGGGGTCCTGGCACTGGGCGCGGTCCAGGCGTGGACGGGCGCAGACGGGCTTGCCTTTGGCGCGCCTTCAGTGCACAATCGGCGCATCCGCTGCGTGTGAACGCTGCGCGCACGGGTGGTCTCCATTTAAGGCGAAGTGGGAGGGAGGGGCAGCTGGGAGGCAGGAGCGGGGAGGGCACAGAAGAAAAGGGGGCGGGGCCGCGATGTCCGGCGGCGGGAAGCAGGGAGCGGGGTTCACAGGGAACAGGGGCTAGAGTACAACAGGAATACACGGAGCAAAACAAAAACAGGGGCAATCCAGACAGCAAGTGGAAAAATAAAACACAGGGCACAGCACTTATCAAAAACGGCAACAATCAGCAGCGAGCGAGGGAGGGGGCATACAGACACAGCTGGAGGTCCGTGCGGCGTGGGGGTGTCCTGAGGACAGGTCACACTCACCTGCGCCGCGCGGTCTCCATTTAAGGACAAGTGGGAGGGAGGGGCAGCTGGGAGGCGGGAGCGGGAAGGGCACAGAAGAAAAGGGGGCGGGCCGCGATGTCCGGCGGCGGGAAGCGGGGAGCGGGGGTCACAGGGAACAGGGGCTAGAGTACAACAGGAATACACGGAGCAAAACAAAAAGAGGGGCAATCCAGACAGCAAGTGGAAAAATAAAACACAGGGCACAGCACTTATCAAAAACGGCAACGATCAGCAGCGAGGGAGGGGGCACACAGACACAGCTGGAGGGCCGTGCGGCAGGGGGGTGTCCTGAGGACAGGTCACACTCACCTGCGCCGCGCGGTCTCCATTTAAGGACAAATGGGAGGGAGGGGCAGCTGGGAGGCGGGAGCAGGGAGGGCACAGAAGAAAAGGGGGCGGGGCCGCGATGTCCGGCGGCGGGAAGCGGGGAGCGGGGGTCACAGGGAACAGGGGCTAGAGTACAACAGGAATACACGGAGCAAAACAAAAACAGTAGCAATCCAGACAGCAAGTGGAAAATAAAACACAGGGCACAGCACTTATCAAAAACGGCAACGATCAGCAGCGAGCGAGGGAGGGGGCACACAGACACAGCTGGAGGGCCGTGCGGCGCAGGGGTGTCCTGAGGACAGGTCACACTCACCTGCGCCGCGCGGTCTCCATTTAAGGACAAGTGGGAGGGAGGGGCAGCTGGGAGGCGGGAGCGGGGAGGGCACAGAAGAAAAGGGGGCGGGGCCGTGATGTCCGGCGGCGGGAAGTGGGGGTCACAGGGAACAGGGGCTAGAGTACAACAGGAATACACGGAGCAAAACAAAAACAGGGGCAATCCAGACAGCAAGTGGAAAAATAAAACACAGGGCACAGCACTTATCAAAAACGGCAACGATCAGCAGCGAGCGAAGGAGGGGGCATACAGACACAGCTGGAGGGCCGTGCGGCATGGGGGTGTCCTGAGGACAGGTCACACTCACCTGCGCCGCGCGGTCTCCATTTAAGGACAAGTGGGAGGGAGGGGTAGCTGGGAGGCGGGAGCGGGGAGGGCACAGAAGAAAAGGGGGCGGGGCCGCGATGTCCGGCGGCGGGAAGCGGGGAGCGGGGGTCACAGGGAACAGGGGCTAGAGTACAACAGGAATACACGGAGCAAAACAAAAACAGGGGCAATCCAGACAGCAAGTGGAAAAATAAAACACAGGGCACAGCACTTATCAAAAACAGCAACGATCAGCAGCGAGCGAGGGAGGGGGCACACAGACACAACTGGAGGGCCATGCGGCGCGGGGGTGTCTGTAAACAAGCTTTCAATATAGCAGAGCTACAAACATTTCCGTTAATACCATGGTGCTGAAATAAACACTCTTTTTTGGCCAGGGTGGTATTGAAAGTCTATTTTCTTCTATCCTGTGTCTCTATAAATATTATTGTTCCCACCAATGTTTTGCTCCACTTCCTGTCTCCATTATACCTTTGTTTGGTTTTACTTCACCTGCGTTCAGCGTCTTTCACTCCCATTCATCTCCTGTGCCTCTCTCATTCTCCTCCATTTTACCACAGATTCTTAAAATACACTTTATACTCAGCAAAAGTAAAAAACATAGTCAATTTCATAGCCAACAGCTCTAACTTTAAAAAATGCGAGACCTATTGCAATGCAAACGCTTGTTCTGGGTACTCTCTTTCTGCTTTCTTATCAGTGCCTGGACACCATTTTGGGCAGCTGTTTGTGATTTATGTGCCCTCATTCATTTATTAATCCACATATTCATTCATTCTTCTGTGGTTTTGGTTAAGGTAGTCTTGGCTAACCACAAAGAAGTTTGGGGAGACAACAGGTCTCTCAGGGATCGCTCGTAACTGACAAGGTTTGGGTTCAATACCTTTCACTGGCTCAAAAGGGCTTTTGTCAACAAGAAGATCTTAACTCCTGTCCTCATGATAATTTCTCAGATCAGAATATGATGTACTTTATAATTTATTCTGATATTTATCATACCCTGTGGATAAAATGTACACTCCCCCTAGTTAGAAGCATTAGCGTCTCACAAGTAAGACCTGCCATGATGTTTCTTCAACTACTTGGCTCACCATGGGTGTGTTTTGGGATTTTAAATTTTCTTTCTGGTGCCATTAGACTCAGGAAAAAGTTAACTTTTGTTTAGGGCTTCTTAATAGTTTTTAATTGTATTACATGAAACACAACGCCTTTAGCTGGTTCAGACTAATTTCTGATAGCATAAAGGACCTACTTTGTAAGGTTTTTGAGGTCAGTTGTTTGTTGGCCACGTCTTTTATACTGTATTATATCCTTGTTTTTAAATATGCATTACTATTTGTCATTTGCACATAATTTATTAGTATGTCAGTATTTTTATAAGAGGCATGTGTAACGTGTTTTAAAAATTCTTTTTTCCATCGTATGTATTTATAATCGTTTTTTGTGTTCTTATGGCCAGTATTGACCTAATAAAGATTCTTTGTTTGATTAATTGACATTCTATGAGTAGGTCAAATTAATCTTGTTTGCACCAGTCCATAGTATAAGAGTTTACCAATTGTTCCCCCAAGTACTAAATGAGGACAGAACCACTATGTAAAATAATGGTGCATTAAGATATTTGGATTGGTTGAAAAAGACGGAATGTGATTTTATACAACTCTTGAGGAAGTTGGGTTCATTTGAGTTCTCTCCTTTTGATTATTGATGAGAATAGATATTGGCATCAGGATCTAGCAGATTAGAAAATAATGCAGAACACAAATCAACTGCAGTAAAATGTATAGCAGTAAATTGTATATAGGAGAGAATTGTGGCAGCGTTTGGACAATAGGAAAGCTAGGTAACAAAAAGAAAATTAGTAATTTTAAAATATTGTGCAAAACATTATATTTCCTCCCCAGAATGCTTAATCGGCAAAATCTGGGTGTTGGAAATATCAGTGGGGGTACTTTTATCTAACAATGCAATATTAACTGTGTGTAGTCCTTCTTCTATATAAGGAAATTTCCACAAAGGATTTTAAAAGGGTCAGCAATTAGAATACATCTTACTTTACTGGCATCGAGCCACAAAGATTAGGGGACCTGATCTAAAACAGCATACAAATTCTTACAGAAGTGTACAACTCCGGTAACATCAATAGAGGATGGACTTATATTTTAAAAGCTAAAACAGCATTTTACTTTTCTTTTTGTGTAAATCTCTTTTATTCAAGTTTCACAAGTGAAACATCCATTAAGCCATGGTCCATCAAAAAAAGAATACATTTAACCATGTAGGCTCATACTAGTCATTTACAAGTTAAAGATCAGCCCATCAGCGAGATATCACGTAGCCTACCTTATTACAAACTAAAACCGGGGCCCTTTACCTTCGTCCCCACCATCCTTTCCTCTTCCATGCCCAAACTCTGGAAGATGGAACCGTACCCCAACAAATTCACCAAGACATGATCCCTGCGGACATTGCACTTTCGCCCACACAGAGCAACAGTACAAAAAAATTAACACTCCAATGCAATGAATAGTCTGACCCCACAATCCCTCATTAGTCAATATATTCAAGGCCCTGTAATGAGGGTGATGTACCAGATGTGATAGTCTGCACCCGCTCAACATAGTGTTACACCAGCTTCCATTTGGCCTCATATAAGAAGTGTGTGCAATTCAACTATACCATTGGGTCAGTAGAGGACAGTCTACATTCTTCCAGTTATAGGTTGTTAGAAATGCGGGTCTCTAGTTGGCAATGGTTTGCACCTTTGTCCAAGTAGGGCCCCTTCTTCCAATTCAGGGTAAGGGGATACACTTCTGAATAACCCCGGCTCACCCCCTTGGTAGCTTGGCACGAGCCACAGGCTTATCTCAAAGGCAGTGTGTAAAGCATTTGTGCACACATACAGTAATATAGTGAAAACACTACAAATGGACACCACACCAGTTTAGAAAAATAAGTATCTTTATCTAAACCAAACAAGACCAAAACGACAAAAATCCACAATACAGTAATAAAAATATGACTTTCAAATGGTAGAAATAGCTCAGCTCAAAGCAAATTGCAGATGCAACACTTTTCACACAAAGTACCTTGGATGCGTCGCACACACAAACAAAAAGGGTCGCCGGGAAGGTGATGCATTGGTTCCTTACACTCAGGGAAGGTGATACGTTGGTTTCTTGCTCCGGGGAGGTGATGCGTCTGTTCCTTACTGCTGCGCAGGGGAGGTGATGCATAGGTTCCTTACTGGAGAAGAGGTGATGCGTCAGTTTCTTACTGCATGGGGAGGGGATGTGTCAGTTTATTACTGCATCCCCTAACGATGCAATAGACCTGGCACCTCGATGCGATGCGACGATCCGGGATGATGAGTGGGTTTTGCAGCCACACAGCAGGGCTTGCGTCGGAATCGGTGCAGTGATCTCAGACTTCGGAGACACGGTGTGCAGCGATTTCTTAAGCCGCGGGCAGGGGCTGCATCGGTTTCTTCGGCGATGCATCGGAAACAGGTACGGTTGAATCGCACTTCTCATCGTTACGTTGCTTTTATAGCTCCCAACAGCCAGAACAACCTCCAGAGGCCCAGAACAGCTAAAGGCACCTCTTGGCAGGTCAGAACTCCAAGCAAGGAAGATCAGGGGAGCTGGAGGTGAAGTCTTTGTGTCCCTGAGACTTCAGAACAAGAGGCAAGCTCTTCTTGAAGCCCTTAGAGATCTTCCTAAAGCAGAGGACAAACAGAAAAGTTTTTTTCCCTTTCTTTAGCAGAGAGTATCCATTGCAGGCCAACCCCAGACTGGAAATAGCACTGGGGCAGTATTCCTCCTCAGTTTCTCCGGCTCTTCTCCTTGGTAAAGATTCATCTTGATTTCCCAGAAGTGGTCTTTGAAGTCTTTTCAATCCCTGAGACCTACAACAGGAGGCAAGCTCTACTTCATGCCCTTGGAGAAAACTTTAACAGCAGGATGATGAAAGTACAGTCCAGTCCTTTCCCAGCCCAAGACAGCAGCTACCACTCGGTTCTTCTTCCTGGCAGGTTCCCTAGTTCAGCAGTAATCTGAAGTTCTGGGGTCTGGGCCCCAATATTTATACAACACATTCCTTTGTTCTATGGTGCCAGAGAAGCTATTTGCCCAACCAAAACCAGTTCTGTCCACTCCGGTGCAGCTGCCTGGCAGGAGGTGGAGATAGCATTGTGTAAGGCAGACAGGGTCTATTCAGTTGCAAGGGAAATCTCCTCCCACCACTCTAAAGGCAGACTGGACCTATTCAGGTGCTAGTGAGAACCCCCCCCCACCCCACTCTGAATGCAGACCAGGTCTATTCCACCCAGCCTGACTCATTCAGGAAAGGCAGGGCACACATTACCCCTCCCCACCGGTGGCGGTCTGAAACAAGAATGTACCTCCCCAGTCCCTGTCCAGACAGTCAATGCGAAAACCAGCAGAGGCACACAGGAGGGCTAAGCAAGATAATATCCATTTTCGAAAAGTAGTATTTTCAAACACACAATATAAAAATCATCTTTACTAGAGATGCATTTTTATTTTCTGAGTTCAGGCATACTAAACTCCATCTTTCTGTCTTGTCCCAATGGGAATTTATATTTATAAGATGTTATAAATAAACTCCCATTCTATCCTATGGGACAGATAGCCTTCAATAGTGAAATATTAAATACACTGTAATTCACTAGCAGGACATGTCACACCCTCCAGCACATGTCCTACCTTTAACATACAAATCACCCTGCCCACAGGGGTACCTTGGGCCTACCTTAGCGGTGACTTATATGTAAGAAAAGGGAAGATTAGGGACAGGCAAGTGGGTGCACTTGCCAAGTCTACATGGCAGTACTAGACTCCACACAGACACTGCAGTGGCAGGTCTGAGTAATATTTAAAGGCTGCTCCTGTGTGTGGCACAATCAGTGCTGCAGGCTCACTAGCAGCATTTGATTTATAGACCCTGGACACACACAGTGCACTGTAAATCAAATAACCAATCGTGGAAACACCAATCCATCATAACAATTTACAGGGAGAGCATATGCACTTTAGCACTGATCAGCAGTGGTACCACTTCAGCATCAGGTTGGCTTATATCTAACACCTTGGACCTGTCGTAATTTATATCATACCCAGAGACTGCCTGAAATGATTGGAGGAGATTTACTATCACTGGCAGGGAAGTACCCGGGGAGTCCAATGATAAAAGAAAATCACCCTCATAGAGCGAAATTATACTTCCTGTGCCCTGAATGGTATTCCAGACACAAACTTACTGGCCTGTATAAGGCGAGCCAGGTTCAATAAAAAAGGGCCAATAGAAATGGGGAAAGCTAGCATCACAGTCTCATATCTCTGTAAAGCACAAAGAGCACTGATGTCTAGCCATCCAGGGCAACCCATGCCAACAGCTGTGCATAGTTAGAAAAATTTCCTTTAATGAAAACAGGAGCTCTTCCCATTTTCTGTAATGTTAGTCACAAAAAAGTCCAATCCACCCTGTGGAAAACATTTTCTGCATCTAGAGACAGGAAAATCAGAGGAATTTTCTTTAGACAGACCTTTTTGACCAGGTCAATGGTTGTGTAAATATTATCCTGTGTCTGGTGTCCCTGGACAAAGCCATTCTTATCAGGATAGACCAGGAACTAGAGTACTTCTTTGGTTTGTGTGGCTGGATTTTGATATATAGTTTTGACTCAATGTTAAGTAGCATGATAGGACAGGAGAACGCACATAACTTGGAGTCTTTACCCACCTTGGGGAGAGCTGCAGCAATAGCTTCCCCCATAGTAGGTGTGATGAAGCCTATACCAGCGCAGTCATTGAATAGAGAGAGAAGAGTGACAAGTTTATGGGCCAATTTAGATGGAAGCGTCTTGTACAATTGGGACATGAACCAATCTGGTCCTGGGGCTTTATTAAGTATGGGAGATTTTATGGCATGAATTTGTCCTGCAGAATCGGTCACTCCATAGTATACCTCTGAATTTCAGAAATTTGTGGTAGATTGATTTTCTTCATTTTTTATTTTCTGTTTTCATTAGACCAAGTAGACCAATTAGCCCAGTGCAGACCTATCAGATCCAAACAACTTTCGACCTATTACCAGCAATATGAGTCTAGCTAAGTTGCTTGAAAAATGCGTACATTTGCAGGTCTGCAAACACATTGAGAAATATTAACTCCTTGACCCTCATCAGTCAGGATTCAGATCAGGGCACAGTACTGAAAGGGCACTAACGCACATTGTTGATGACGCCGTGAGTGCCCTTGACCAAAATGTCCCTTGTCTCCTGATCCTTCTGGACCTGTCCTCAGCATTTGATACCATCAAACATGAAAACCTGATTGATCTTCCTCAACATAGGATGGGACTCTCGGGCCCTGTCCTAAACTGGTTTGCCTCCTTGCTGCACAACAGCACGCAAAAGATCAAAATTAATCATGCCCTTGCTTCCAGTACCCCTGTCATGATTGGAGTACCCCAAGGTTCTGCGCTCTCGCCAACTCTCTTCAACCTCTTTATGGAACCTCTTGCGGCCATTCTGAACCGAGCGAACATTCAATACCACATGTATGCGGATGACACGCAATTATTCCTGAAGATCTCCTCGCAAGAGGACAGAAAACATTAAATGCTACACTTTTCTAAACTCAACAATGGTTAGCTCAAAACCATCTCCCACTAAATACTCTCAAAACTGAATTTCTTTTGATCGCACCACCCAATCACTCGGCTCCTACCCTTGACTGGATCAAACACCTAACTGCTCTGAACTGCACATCTCATGTAGTAGACTCTGCCAAATCCTTAGGTATCACCTTGAATAAACACTTAAACATGCAAGCATACATCAGTGCTACTATTAGGGGAACCAATTTCCAACTCAACACACAGAAGAAAATCAAACCTTTCCTCCCCCCTGAAGATCTGGGGCTGGCGGTTCAATCCCTGATTATCCCTAGACTGGAATATGGGCTGGTGACCCTCGCCGGACTTCCCAAAGTTAGCTTGGCCACACTCAGAGCTACCTTGAACGCACTGGCTAGGCTTATAACGGGCTTGAGAAAATATGATCACATTTCCCCCCACCTTAAGCAACTAAATTGGTTATCTATTGAAGCTAGAATCCAACTCAAGATAGCCTGTCTGATTCATAAAGCCATACACTACAATACCCCGTACTACCTAGCAAATAAGCTTGAGCTATCAGGCTCCAGCCGGAACCTCAGAAGTACGTCCACCCTTCTCTTTAATCCCCAAGATTCAAGAAGAAAAGATCTTACAACTGTGCTTTCACCGGTCTTGCTCCGCTTCATTATGTTTGTGCCCTATCTTGCGCCAACTGTGTACAGCGCTCTGTTACTCCTGTGGGTCTAGTTCGCACTTTATAAAACTTTTCAAATAAAATAAAATAAATAAATAAAATTCATCTGTGTCACAGTCTGAAACTTCTTTTTCACTGCAAACTAATGCATCTTATGCTTCTCAATTGATCACCACAATTACATCAGCAGTGTTGTTTCTGACTAGAGATGCTGAGTCTTGGTCATTACCTTTAGTCTCTCTAAATTGCCCTGTGCTAAATGATGTGGAACAATTTAAGGTGGAACTTCAGTGAATCTTTCAGAGGATGGCGGTAGCCTACTTCATAGTTTTAGAGGTATTGGACAACAGGATAAAAAGATTGACTAAATTATTTAGCCCTCTTTTAATGCTTGAATTTAGAAACAGGATGGCCCAAGGGAAAGCGAGCTACTTTTTTTACACTGGGCTCAGTGAACTTTTAAATGGTATGCCAGCTAAGGTATTCAATAGATAACTATTGTGATGAATTAAATTAGATTTGGCCTCACAAATGAATCACAAGTTGGCAAAATGTAAAGGTGAAAGAAGGTGGGGTGAGCTCAAGTTTAGAATTTGGAACAGATCAAGTTTTGAATGACCGTCAGAGAAAAGTAATAGTTTAGCCCCACAATATATGCAGATTGGAATCATACGTCAACCACTATCAAATTAGGAGAAAAGGGTATCATAGATCAAAGAATTTATTTCTGTATCATAGGTCTGACACACATTTTATAAAAAGTTTTCATCAGAAATGCAAGGCATCAGCATTGGAGAAACAATGAAGCTCTGAGCACCTGTTTATCCTTGACTCCAGACAAGTTGATACTGAATGCAGCGCACATGTCTTCAGTTCACCTTACATTAGATTTAGAATTGCAGCATCATCAAAAGATGTATACTTATTTAGATGATCTAGTTGACCCAGGAGCTACAGGGAATTTATGTGAAAAATTACATTTTGATTTGCTAGACAGCACTCATTTACAACTTATTTTGGGACTTCCTTGGCTCACCAGGCATATTCCAATCATTCTAATCATTAACTGCGAACAAGGTACTGTACAATTGACTTCTCAACCATGTAAATCTCAAAGTTGAACAATGTTGCAAATGAACAATGAAGAGAATTCTGCTCCGGAAAGGTGTTTGGTTCTAGCCCAATTCCAAGGATAACATTTATCCATCACCATTATCCATGTGTTTAGTATAAAGGAGGTAACAACACTACCCTGTCATCATATTACTAATTGTCAAAACGATTTGGAACCAAAAGCAGCTATATCATGCAGCCCACTCTATACAGTAACAGAGCCAGAAACTGAGTATCTACACAATTATCTGGATAAATATTTGGCAAATGGATTTGTTCTCCCATCACAATTGCCTACTCACTCCTGTCTGTTCGTTTTGCCAAAGATGGGTGCTGCATTATTCACCTGAATTGATTATAGAGTATCAAATTAGTCTAGAATCACAATTGATTACGTTTAATATCAGTCATGCTTGATCAAATTAGGAAGGCAAAGATTTTTAACAAGATTATACTAGGAGGTAAGTACCAACTGATTCTCCTAAGAAAAGAAGTCGAAAAGAAGAAAACTTTCCATACTAGGTTTGAGTTCTTCAAAACCAAGTTATGCCATTTGGATTGTGCAATGCACCAGCTGAATTTCAATATTTTAATAAGATCATTCATTAGGACACTGATATTTTTGTAATCATCTCCATTGATGACATACTTATCTTTTCTAGCAATGAACAAGATAAAATCAATCAAAGTTTCAGAGAATACCATTTGTATGCTGAAGCAACAAAGTGTTTTTTTCAGTTGTATTACTGTGGAATTGGTAGGTGGTTCATCTCTACAAAGAGCTCCAAATGGACAACAAGAAAGTTAAGGTTATCCTGGATTGGCCAACTCCTCAAAATATGTGAGAGATTCAGTGCTTCTAAGCATTTGCTAGTATCTAATGTTGATTTATTCCTTCATTTTCCAAGATAATAACTTCTATCTTTTAAGTTCTTTCCCACTTTTACGTCCTTGCCATGTCCCCATAACTTGGCCCCATTCAGAACTGTTCCCAAATCCTAATCATTATAAATATATGTGGCGAGAGCTGTTCTTGTAGTTGTTTTCTTGTACAATTTTATTATGGCCATGGAATTATGCTGAAAGTTTATTGCACTTTTCTGAATTTAGGGCGTCCAGGACAAATTATCTGTCAACCTTATTCCAAGGTCTTCAAAATCTCTGACATGGTCTATATTTTCCTCCCCAACTTTCAAAGAATCCTTATGGTGTAATGCAGTTCCTACTAATCCGTGGGATCTGCACATTGTTTGGACAACATAAGCTAAGGGCTTGGTGTCAAGACTGATTCCGAACAACCCTGCAGGATATGAAGGCCTATAGACCAGCTAGCTCATAGTGCCACCGTGAAACCCCCTAACCTACCAGGGAGTGAATGGCTTTCTGGCAACCACTGAACATGACAATCCTGACCCCTCAGGGATGTGGAAATAGTACAGAACCTTAGGCTCAGTTGCTCGTGCATACTTATTCTCAGAGAAATATACAGAGAATATACAGTGGGTCATTTTCAATAATATTTATTGAACCAACGTTATTATTGTATTAAATACATGCGCTGAAACGGTTAGTAGATTGAAGCAGATAAACGTGATTACAAGCAACAAAAGCATAAATAGTAGATGTAGGTCTACCGTGGTGCTAAACAATGTATATATGCAGGCATATAAACAAGTCAGTAATCTAGCGTACTTCTTCTATGCGAACCCTACTCCAAGTGTACCTAGAGTACGTGTAGTGAGTAGCCAAGAGTTCCCCAAAGGGACAATCCAGCCCATTATCTGATAGGATAGAGTGAAGGACCCAGCCGTGGTCATGAACTGGACACCACTCACGAGATGGTGATTTCTCAGCATGTAAAGACCCTCGGTGTCAGGGGAAGTACCTTCTCTACTCATCTTTTATTTTAAAAAAGCTGCCTTGCGATTTGCGCATACAGTAGTGATGTTATGGATATGAAGGTAGCGCTGTTGCCCCGTGGATGAAGATAGTGAGGACATTTGTACATAGTGCGAAACGAGACATTCTACATGATGTTCAGTGAGTTGTGATAATGTTGCGTGAAGCTAGATGTGAAAACAAATTTCGTTTCAGAGAAACTAATCCAAAATTGTCGTGCATGCACATATGTGCAAAAGGTCACAGCTGAAATTGTTATTTGTGAGGACAATGTAAGAAGTAAGCTGCTTTGCTACATGGGCCTAACTCGGGATTATAACACCCACTCCTCAAAAGCTATGTAAAAAGCCAGCAGACAATTTTAAAAACGTTAAAAAACTACTCTTAAAAATATCTAAAAGGGGGAGGCGTGGCCAGGCAAGATGGCTGTGTGGACGTGATCCGCATTGACTCCGCCGCCACAGTCCCGTGCTATCATTTTTTGGAGTGCTAATCAACTAGGTGGACAGCAATCCAAGAAGTCTGCGGAAGGCAGCTGCGAAGGCAAGATGGCGCCCGCGACCCTCGCAATGGAATAAACGAGAGCGTTACGAGCGAGGGAAGCACTTCTCCACCAAGCCCTGGAGCATAATACCTCACTCACTCTGCAGGACGCTTCGTAGGTGATCGGGCCGCATGTATCCAGCAGCTGCGTGAAGAGTGGTGGGCAGCAGGGAAGAGTATATCGAAGACAAGAGGGGGCTTGACCATGACCAGTCGACTCGTCGAAGTTGCCTGCAATGAATGGTCTGAGCGGGAAGGCCGAATTTCACCAGCAGAGAAGTGTACAATGGCCTAAGGGGACATACAGAGGGCCTTGAGCAATAGGCTGTAGAATAAAAACCAGAGCACTAGTGCATCAGGGAGAAGTTGCCTGACCTTATGATGGCGGCTCCGCCCTCCTGAAAACGAGTAGCATTAACAACAAAGAGAAGCCTGGAGGAGAGGGAACCACAAAAGCACCAGGCACTGAGAGGGGGCAATACCCAGACCACGAGCGCCAAATAGTGAACCATCGGGTATACTGCAACAGCAACTCCGCCTGACCTTGACATGGAGGACGAGGTACCACTACGGTAACAAGGCCCTCCATAAAGAGAGACCGGAAGCCAACCAGCATAGCGGAATCTGACTGAAGCGGTGAGCGGTCTGTACTCCGGGGAGCGGCAACCACGAAGCCTGCACAGACCAAGGGAGAGCAGTGGGGCTGCTGAACACATAGAGGAAGAGACACAAGTAGGGCAATGTAGCCACCAGAGCGACGAGAAGCACCAGCCCAGGTGCAACAACTGGAGAGAAGCAGGTGGCCCTCATTGGTACTTAACAGGTTACACCTGTGTGGTTTAACCCCTTCGGTGCTCATGACGGAACGGTTCCGTCATGAGCGTCGGTTGAGCTGTGCTCATGACGGAACCGTTCCGTCATGACCACGCCCGCGCAAGAAACGGTCAGCGCTGAGCGGGAATCGGCGCCGCATCGAAGGGGTTAAAGGAGAGGGACGGTTGGCCTATGGACAGAAAAAGCTAGAAACAACCAGAAAAGCCCCCACGGGGAGAAGGGAGACCGCCCCTATGCCCCTCAAAAAAGGCAGCAGCAAAGTGTCCAGCTACTTTACCCCAACAGAGAAAAAGACACAAACGCAAGACCTGATATGGAAGGAGATATGGCCCTTACCAAGGAGAACTTTCTCACCTCTCTCAGGGACTTTAAAACAGAACTCCGCACAGAATTGAAATCTGACATGGCGGCCTCTTTGGAGCAACTTAAGGCGGACCTTTCGGACCGCATAGCATCCATGCAACAAGATGTGGACACTGTGGGAGTCAGGGTCCTTGAAGTAGAATCCAGGATGCAGGAACTTGACAAAAATGCCTCTGACACTAGGGACTCACTGCAAGAACTCTGCTCCCAGCTACAAGTGGCGCTGTTGAAAGGGGAAGACCTCGTAAACAGGTCCCAAAGGGACAACATACGGATCAGAGACTTGGAAGAAGGAGCGGAGGGCCCGGATATGGAGGCCTTTGTCTGTGGCCTATTTGCATAACTGCTTGGTTCAGGTCACACAAAAATTAAAATTGAGCGAGTGCACAGGGTCAGGCGGTCAATGCCCGGCGAAGGAAGGGGCAGGAGAGACGTCTTGGTCAAACTTAATTCCTTCAAGGTCAAGAAGGCAATTATGCTTGCAGCACAGAAAAAAGGCAAAGTATCATTCCAGGACTATTCTTGCTCCCTGTACCACGACGTAGCGCAGGCTACCCTCCAACGGCGCCAGCCATTCAGGCTGGTACCTGAAAAACTGAAAGCGGACAGCATTCGATACAGATGGACTTATCCTTTTGACCTTGCGTTCGAACTCAACAATAAACCACGACATGTCACAGACTTAAAGGAAGCAATGGACCTTCTTGGGCTGCAGCCTCTGGACCCAGGTTCAAGTACGGGACAAACAACAAGACCGGATGCATATGCAACTCAGAAAAATCCCTGGCAAATGCAACGGAGAGAACGCAACACGTAAAGTTAGCAGAGATAAGGACAAAGTAGTTGCTGAACATATGCTCTGAGAACAAGGGTGAGACCATGCCTTTTTATATTTGAGAGGAAAAAGTGGTGGCTAAAGATCTAGTTCAAGTCTCCCTCCTTGGATTGAAAGCCAGTGATTGAGAGACCCACACCTCTCAGAAACCGGAATTCTCTGAGACTACACAATGTGAAAATATGGAGACAGAAAAGGCGCACTACTGTGGCGGCGGACACTGGACAGAACGCTTGTTGAAATAATTTGTTACTATCTAACTAAAAATAGAGGGGGGTCAAAGGACCCGTTTACGGATATTGTCTTTGCAATACTTGTTTGAGGGGTTTTTCTTCTTCTTTTCTTTTCTTCTCTTTTCTCCTTTATTAGTTGAGGTAGGAGGGGCAGGTTTATTGTTCAGGAGGAGCGGGGGAAGGCACATCATGGAATGAGGAAACCCACACATTTTGGAGGGGTAGAATAGAGAGAGAGGAAGCTCGGTGGATTCGGGGACGTATGTAATCATGGTCTCATTTGTATCTTGGAATGTGCGAGGGCTAAACTCGCCACTCAAATGACAGAAGTCTGGAAATATATTAATGATATGCAATTTAATGTGGTGGCATTACAAGAAACACACCTGCAAAAGAAAGACACCCAGAGGCTGAAGAACAGGAACTACCCCCTGATATATCTTTCGGCAGCACACACAAAACAAAATGGGGTGGCACTATTGTTTCGGGCGGCTAATACATTTCAGCCGAAAGGAGTAAAATCCGATAAGGAGGGGAGGATAGTCCTAGTGAAGGGCAGATTAAAAGGGAAACTATGCACATTTGTAGCAACATACGCTCCAAACCCGGACGACCTACCTTCTTGCATGATCTCTTGAATCTAGTTGGAGGGTTTGCGGAAGGACCGATTATCATGAAGGGGGTCTTCAACCTCATGTGGCACCCGGAACTAGTTAGCTCACATGCACAGCGAGCTTCCACTGGCAGTTTATCGAAAAATATTAAAATACACGATTTGGGCCTGAGAGACGCCTGGAGGATAACACATCCTACCATGAAAGATTATTCATTTTATTCTCACATGCACCGCACCTACTCCCATTTAGATTACATTTTCATCAGTCAGGGACTACTGGGCACCCTTCAGGGAGCAAAGATTCACTCCATAACAATCTCTGATCATGCACCCACATCGATTTGCCTTCATTGGGGCCCCAGATCCCCACAATGGTTCTTTCCCGTATCTATTACATGTGACAGGATTCTCAGAGACGAGCTAGGACAGACAATTAAGGAATTTTTTCAGTTGAATCGCCTGTAAGACACCTCACCCATAAATAACTGGGACTCCTTTAAGGCAGTACTGCGAGGCAAGTGTATGGAACTTAATTCTAGATTAAACAAACAAAGAGTTAAAGAACTCATAGTACTAGAGTCAGCTCTACAAGCTGCAGAACAGGCTCACAAACAAACGCCAGCACGGGAAACACACTGCAAATTAATGGCTCTAAAAGAGAAACTCCTTGCTGTATACACAAATAGAGCAGCACTCACACTTCTCCATCAGCGCCATCTCTCTTAGGAGCATGGTAACAAAATAGGATCCCATTTAGCGAGGCAACTTAGGATAAAAAGGGAGAGGGAATACACAAGGGGGTCCGCGACGAAGGGGGCACCATGCACGATGCTGATGAATCCAAGGCACGACTCTTTGCGCAAATCTATGAGGGGTTGTATCGAGCATCTTCCACAAACACAGTGGCCCAAGACGCTTACCTGGATTTAGTGACTCTCCTGCAGGTGACCCAGGTCCAAAACAAAGCACTCAGCGAAACAGCGTCCTTATGTTCTATTGACCCGATGTTAATCCCACTTATCTTTTGTGCCACTCTAATCCTAGCTGCAAGGGGCTCTATATTGAGGGCAAAAAGTAGTGGTGACAGCGGGCATTCCTGTCTTGTCCCTCTGGAAAGTGGAAACATATTAGATTGCGTTCCGTTCAGCATCACCCTTGATGTGGGGTAAGCATAATTGGCCCTTTTCAATTTTTATAAATGTTTCTCCCAGTCCAAATTCCCCCAGGGCATGAAAAAGGAACGACCAATCCACCCTGTTGAATGCATCCAGGCCCAGAAGGACTGCAGGTATGCGGAATTTAGATACCTTTTCTATCAGGTGGAGAACCCTACGACCATTATCATGTGTTTGCCTTCCCTTGATAAACCTGGATTGATCTGGATGGATAATTTCTGGCAATATCACCTCCAGCCTAGTAGCTAAAATCTTTGAGTACAATTTGGCATCGATATTTAGAAGTGCTCTTAGCCTGTGGTAGGAACAGAGTTGAGGGTCCTTCCCTGCTTTTGGTATGACAGAAATCAAGGCCTCTCCCCTTCGAGGGCGTCACCTCTGCTTCCAAGGCCATATAATTGAACAGCCGAATTAGGTGGAGCTTGATCTCTGCCGCATAACTCTTATAGAAATGAGCCGTTAAGCCATCCGGCCCTGGGGATTTATGTGGCTTAAGAGTTGAATTTGCTGCCTGCACTTCCTCGTCCAATATAGGAGTTTGCGGATGATGTTCTGCTCACACGGTCATTACCTCGTGGCTCATTAAGAGCCCTCTAGAAAGACCTTTAGGCTTTTGAAGAGGTGGCAGGCTTCTGCATCAACACCCCCAAGTCCTCCCTAATGAATTTGACGTTGCCTACTGGGGAACTGGAATCTCTGTTAACAGACTTCCCATACCAAAGGGATAAGAATACCATCACATACCTCGGAATCAAACTAACACCGAGGCTGAAGGGTCTTTTCCAGGCTTACTACCCTGGGTTGCTCCAACAGGTGTAGCAAGAGCTGAAACGTTGGAAACTGATGTATATATCCTGGCTAGGCCGCATCCACACGATTAAGATGACAGCACTCCCAACATTTGTATAACTATTTCAATCCCTCCCTATAGGTTTGGACAAAAACTTTCTCCCCAAGTTACGTACGATGATCACTCGCTACATATGGCAGAAAGGACGAGCGAGGCTACCCTTCGCTCTACTCAGATGCCCCAGGACTGCAGGAGGGGTTGCATTACCAGACCTGGAGTTATACTATAAAGCAGCTCAACTACGGGTGATAGCTGACTGGTCCCTACGAGAATCAGACAAGCACTGGTTACACATGGATAGAGCTGTTGTGGGGCGTACTATCTGGGACTTGCCACGGAAACCCAAGAGGGACAGCCCTGTAATGCTTATCTCAGCACACCTACCCAGACAACCTCAAGGGTGTGGGATGCGGTAGTGGGCAAGGCGGGATGGACATTGTATCCCTCACCACATGCACTGATTCACTTTAACCCGGAGTTTCCCCCGGTGCTCAACCCAGGCCCATTTGATGAATGGCAAAAGGGAGGTTGTCTGCGTGTATCTTATTTGTTTCATGATTATGATATACTTACCTTCGAGGACTGCTGAAAGGACTTTGCTTTTCCGGCTATTGAACACTTTCATTGTCTTCAACTTAAACATTGGGCTCTACACCTTGACGTGCCAGAGGCAGCCACCAGGGACCTGACCCCGATAGAGGGATTCGTAATGGGGCGGGCACCTCAAAGGGAGTAATCTCCTCCTCGCTACCCTGCACTCACCATGTCCCAGACACATCATCTTATGGGAGATCATGTGCGAAACTGACTGCTCAGAGACTTAATGGAAATCGCTATGGAGGGTTATAGTAAAAAATAACCACTCCATAGGAATGAGGGAAGCTCACTATAAGATACTCTTTGACCGGTATCTTCACCCGGTTAGGCTGAAAACAATCTTTCCAGAGGCCTCAGATCTGTGCTGGAGAGGCTGTGGTCTTCTAGGAGACTTCAAACACATCTGGTGAGACTTCCCTTCTATTAGACCTTTCAGGACAGAGATTATAGCACAAATCAAAGAAATCCATGGCTACCCAATTCCCACCGCGATGCAATTTGCCCTATTAGGAATGAGGGAGGAGACACTTGAACAGCAGACAAAGGGAGATCAGGCAGGAAAAAGATCCCCCAGCCCTGACTCAGTGGCAGGCTCGACTATGGAGGGTGCTCATATTGGAAAGAATGGCAGACTTCTTCTGAGGTAATTAAAAATAATTCGAGTTCAGCTGGGGTCCCTTATTCTCATATCTATCTTGTATTCTATAGACATTGTGCCTACCCTCTGTTAGAGCACTTCACCTATTCCAGTTCTAATGGTAGACGGACACACAGGGTAGCTTCCTACAGTCAGGTGGCAAAACCCCCCGTGTATGAGCACCGTCACGTTTACCATACATACATACTCCGGAGACAGTAGTGACCAAATGGAGCATACTGCTCACTTCAGGGCACTTTAGGTAGCCCCGGACATCTATCACCCTGATCTCAACACAGCCTCCTCCTTCCTCTTTTTCTTTTCTTTTCTTTTCTTTATTGTTCATTTTCTATTAAGTGTCACCAGATTATTGTTGAGGGGTGACAGTTTGGTTAGGGTGAGAGTGGGAGAGGGCAGGGGTGAGGGATTATTCTGGAGTTGTTATTCACTATTTTAGGAATTTGAGCTGTATAATATGCATAAATAGAAAAGATTTAGTCCCAGACGGAAAGGCAACTGAAACTGTACATTGGCTATGTCAAGAGAGCGGGACATTTTACGATACGTTATTGTAAATGATTTTGTCCATTTGATGTTGGAAATGCTCAATACAATTAACTTTGGAAAAATAAATCTAAATGTGGGCTTCCCAATAAAATATCTATTAAAAAATCTCAAAGAGATCCCAAGCACTCAGAATGCCATGGTGTCTAGAAAAAGAAAAAGCTGTTTTGGTGCATTTTGTTTTAAAAATAGGCCAAATTGTTCCCACACAGAGAAGGCTCATTATTTATGTGTTCCGGGTGGTAGACGCAACATTGCTGTTGCCCACATCTGCAGATGTTCCCAGTAGCGCACCTCGTAGCATGTTTATGGAGCAAAGGTGATTCAATCCAGTTCCCACAGCAGTCGCTGAGGGAGGTGTCGTATCCCACAAGTTCTCTGCAGAGCCGTTGTTCAAATCACTAGGAGCTGAAGCATCCCAGGGGGGCTCTAAGAATGCATTAATCATCAATGGATTATGCTGGGGACAGCAACATGCATGGGTCTTTAAGTGGTCCATCAGAACTTAAATGTCTGGTGGCGCAACCAATCTGATCCGAGACATATATCCAGGACACATTCGTGGCTGATAAGCAGGCAGTGAAAGACAAGCTGTATGCAGTTAAACGACAAGAACCATGCTCATATAGTTCTTGAAGCTGGGGTGAATCAGTGTATCATGCGCTCAAGGCAACGCAGCACTAGCAGTGCTGTCTCCATTCTGATTTGTACTGGGACGTCCATTGTAGAGCAGATAGAATAAAATCTGAATTCCTGCCACAAGTAGCAGGACAAGCTGGAGTGTATAAAAGATGGCATAACTCCGAATATCGTTTGAAAAGGGCTAACCAAACCAGAGCCAATACATTTTAAAAAGTGCACTATTCCTTTCATATCAGACAATGATATGATGGACCAGCTCCCCAAAATGCAGCTGGAAGTTAGTATGGAGTAGTGTCTGCATCTAAGACGAAGACCTTGCACCTGAGATCAAACATCTCTTTAGCCGAAGTTAAGGCCGCATCTTTTTGCAAAAGCATTGCCTTCAGTTTGCTGAGGGAATCAAATGTTATGTTGGAAACATTTATCAAAGGGCATAGCGTTGCCTCCTGAACTGTGCGGGCAGGTGGAAACAGTACCTGTGTACAACAAGTGACTATGGAATTAACCGTCACCAGATAAGCGATGCCCTGTTCCATTCCGCAGCAACCTTGATCATTCAGTATCAAATAGCTCCCATTCGAGAGCAGCCTGAATACAGGATGAATCTCAGCAGCTGGGGAATCCTTCAGATAACAAGACAAGTCCGCCATTGAAGCATTGCATGTCCCAAGGAGAGAAATGTCCTTGCAAACCACGGAGCCGCTTATGGCATTTTCACAGTCGGAGCCACTAAGGAAAAAGTCTGTTTCCCCATTCCTGCATCTAAATCTGAACGGTAATTCTCAATACTCGTGCACATATCCTTCCCCTAGCGCTTCATATCTGCTTACATGTTGGTATTAGAGACAATATTGGAATTGAAAGTTCGTGACCGGTAAGGTGATGCAACCATGGATTTTCCAGTCAGTGGATGGTGTCTTAGCCATGGTGAAAGGTAATTGATCTAATTTTTCAATGTCCAACATGGTATATTTTGCATCTCTACGTGCCATTGTTATCTGTCTTTTGTACTGTTGATGTAACGCTAAGGCACATGGCCAGGACATATTGTCTGTAACATCCAGCTCAGTATTACTATTGACCGTAATTGTGACTGTCAATGTTGTGATATAGACATGTATTGCTGTATCATGTCAATTGCAGAAGACACTATGTTGCCCAGTGAATAAATTCTGGATGAAAATGTGGTCATGCCATTGAAAACCACTGCCAAAGCCTTTTCTAAATAAAACTCTATCAATCTCACGCAATCTCTCAGCAGTTTCCTGTTGAGAAATCTTCCACATCTCGTTGTATATTCCGTACATAAAGCGCTTTTTGCGTGGGTTTCCGGGGACCTAGTAAAAAATCTCTGCATCCATGTCATCAGAAAGAAGGGAAAAGTGTTGTTTCACTTAGGAGAGTGTTGATGTTTTTAGCCAATCTAGGCATAACTTGCCAACACATTTTGATCAACCACCCAAGTGTTCTGTTTGTACATTTCATTGATCAGGCCTATTGATCCTAAACCCTTCGGTGTTACCCAGGAATCTAGATTGGCACCCATTTGTGTCCACAGGCCAAACCAACCAACCCTTCCGATTGGGTTCTGATTAATTGAAAGAACCATTTCGCATCATGGTATCTAGTGTATCCTCACTTAAGGGTGTAAAGTGCTGCCAATTCTCAAAACTTGAGAATGCGGGAATACGTGCTGCGTTCAAATCCTTCATTTTTTCTATACCTAGACATGAAGTTTGTTACACTGTCTTGTTCAGGAAAATCATTTGATGTGGTATGAGGCATGATGTAAGTTGGGCCTCCGTCCCCTGAACCTACCAATCTTTTTTCCCCCAGATAGACTTTGGGTCTTTCCAAAAGTCAAAATCATGTATAAACAATTGGGAAATAAAGGAAGCAGAGTATATCATATTGGTGTTCGTTAGCATATTATTCTTTGCAGGTGTAGGTGCAAGCCTATATAATAATACGAGGCTGGGTCTATGTTTCAAACCTGAAAAATAAGTAAATTTCTGTTTTAAAAGTCTTTGAACTACCTCTTGGCAGTGTTGGGCAGTGTTCCCATTGTGTTTAATTATAAAAAGCGCATGAGACACTAGCTTTATGTAAAAAATGGTGACCATAATACTGGTAACAGAACATGTTTCAAAAATTACTTGTACCATTATACATGCAACTGATTGCTCTAAATCTGAAAGCAAATTATGCACAGTTTCAATGTCCCAATCATCAGAGAATGTACTAGAGGGGAAGATGCCACTTGAAGAAATTTTAAACAAATATGGAATTTTCAAAAGGGCAGTAGGAATATATACATTGTATGATACCGTGTCCCATACAATTCTTTCAGGAACTGGAACCCCTGTATTGTTCACCAGGGACAAGTCTCTTAGTTCACAGTGTGATGATGCATGTGGTTTAAGAACCAAGTTCACAAGTTGTACTGTGGAGCGTTCTGGGAGAAAGTGTCCATTCAGAAGTAGGAAAAAGACAGTTACTATACCATTCCAAAGTACCCGGAAAAGTAATCCAATTGTAATCCAGAGATGTATCCAGGGAACAATGAAGTAAGTCTTTTTCAGCCAAAGATAGAAAACATGAACTCATAGCTTGAAAGGCAAAGGCAATGTCGGCAGCTCAGGTTCACTTGGATCTCATGAGAAATCTTCATAATGCACGAAGTAGCCAGACGCCATCGGGTCTATTCTTGGCAGCTCAGCAGGTTTTGAAGAACTGGTAGATGACTCAATCTGTGGCATGTTGACTTAGACAACATAAATCTTTTACATTGAGATTTCTGTACTTGTTGACTGTACAGTTGTAGTTGTTTTAATAGGGAGAAGCATCATTTCATTGTCATTCACAGCTTCTCTTTGGAAAGTTGAGCCTTCAGTCATTATTAAAGCCTCCATCTGAAATTCCTGTACGGCAGCGAGAGGAGTGCAGCAGCTACCCAGGAGCCCACGCGGCCTACTGTTAAGACTCGGCCACCTAGTGTGTTTTGATCAGATCAATTGAGACAAACCTTTTTCTCTGAGGCCGGCAAGATGTGAAAGGATAGTTCTGGTTCCTTTGACAGCTAGGACAGGTACAGGCACGCTGGATTTACTCAGAAAAAATGGATCAAATTGGTCTAAAATGATCAAATTGAATGGAATAAGATCTCTAGGTAAAGAATGAGAGTCTGTTAGAATGCTCTTTTTCATCTGTTGATCTTTCCATATACATTAAGACAGCTAAGTTTATCCAGGCTGTTCTTACTTTTTTCTTCCTTCCTTTTTCTGTATGCATTTTTAAGGCATGGCATTCTTGAGAAACAGTTTTCATCTTTTCGCTGAATAGAAAATGTAATTTTTAATAAAAACGTAATTTTTTAGGCCGTTCTTTGTTTTGAGTCTGAAAATATGCCTTTTAAAACGCATTTATACTGTGTCCTCTAAATTGAACAGACTTGTCTGAAATGAATAGTGATGATGTCTGAATGGTGGTTTTTTCATGATCATTCTGTATATGGCAGTACAAGTGCGTCCTAGATTCAACATGCTGAGTAACCTTATCAATGATTGATATAAGATGTGCCATTCCAAGATGGCCGAAAGCGGTGCCTTGTTGTTCCGGGTACACAGCCTCGTTTCCAATCTAAACCCGGAAGACTGTGGTACGCGTTGCCGGTTTAAATTGCGGCCGCGTATCATTCTGCTTCGATCCTGGAACGAGTGACAGTGCAGACTAGGAACTTTTACGGTGAGAGTAGACTATTGTGAACGTGTCGGCATTAAGGTAATGGCGATCGTATTTTTAATAAAGGGCTTCATGAAACTCATTGAAACTCGTAGATATTGCCAGATAAAAGACGGCGATAAGGTTGTAGTGCGAAGGGGTAGGCAGTATAGTGAATACTGCTAACATTGCAGGTGCTTTTTGTAAAAACCAGTATCACATAGCTCGTTTGATTCAGGGTTGATACAGGTAGATGATTTTTAGTATAATATGTGAATCCACTCATTTGATTTATTTGTTTCTCCAGATAAAGGTGCAAGCAACAGATGTGCTTATAATAGGGATAAGAAGTGTAACTAGCACTGATTCCCTGATCTAATTGAGAGCTGGTATGCGGGCCCGTGGCTCTCATTAGGTAATTGACATCAATGGCCTTTTGGTCGGTGTTTCTAAGCCAGATTATCTGTCTCTGAGGTTTGAAGTGGGGTGCAGGTGTTGTCTCTCATGAAATTACCAGCCATGTGTCTTTTTATGTCTTTTGCATATTTGCAGTCACTCTTTTCTCAAATAGAAAAAGTCCAGGGAAAGTGAATGCAGACCCTTGATGCCCTGATGAATTTGCCGCAAATTTGATAAGGCAATGAAACATGTTGGCCATTCCTGAATTTGGTTACATGACATGACCGTGTTTTTAACCTTGGGATGACTCACGAAATGGAATGAAGAAATTGGAATTATATACGTGAGCCGAACCTAATTTTATTTAAGTCTTCACTGGTCTTTCCCTTTTTTGGTTTTGGGTTGCTTGCAAATTTCTTCAGCTTTTTTCACTTTCCTTAATGGGACACATAATTATTTTTATGAGAAAGATATCGATGATGATAAAACCGTGAGCAAACCGGTGAGAACCTGCCAGCAGCTCCTCTGGTGTTGCGCACGTGAGATACTTTCTCATTTTTCTTCACTTTTTCTTTTGGTCACCTATAGAAGCTGGTTGAGTGACTTTTTACATGGCTGGTTGTTTTCACCGTTTGGGAATTAATAAATGTTAAGTTATACGGCACCAGGGATTTAATGATAGTTCATGACAAGAACTACTAAGGAAGGCGTAATAGTTTTTTACATTACCCTACTAGTAATCCTTTGTAAGTAATTGGTTTAAAAGAGTGTCTTGATGTTACCAGGTCTGTTTTGTCGTATTACTCTGTAAGATGGCCCAAAATATTTCTTGTTCTCAATTTTCTCTCTAAAAAGGCCCCCAATCTCTGGGACCCAGGCAGGTCCTGCTGTTACCGTTTTCACTTCCCCAGTGGCGGTGCGTTTTACTGGGATATTGCTTTGTAAAGCTCAATGTTCTTTAAGGTGCTGTAAAATATCCAGACAATCGTTGAAGTCAAATGGGGTTTCAGCCTCCACAGTGCTGACACTATTGAGGTCAGGTACCCACATTCTTATCCCAAAGAGGAGATCATAAGGTATACGACCCCCAGGGATTTTCTTGGCATGCTGTTAAGTGCCCTCTGGACCCCATATAGGTAACTGACCCAACTGCCACCCGAGCCTCATACCCTTGCTGTTAAGGATTGCTTTAAGTCACGGTTTATCCTCTGTACTACCAACTTTCCCTCAGAATGATGTGAGGAGGAGTACCGAAAGGACACGCCAAACTTCCCATTGCTTCTTTGTAGGCCCGAGAGCTAAATGCCGGACCCTGGTCGGACTGTAGTGTGCCAATTGTGTATGTGCCGATAAAGATTTGCAAATCTTTTATAACAGTTCGAGCATCAGCTGAGCTCTGTGCCCAAACCCACATGAATCTACAACAGGAATCTACTGTCACCAAGATGTACTTGTAAAGTCCACCAGAGTGTAGGGGGCCACAATGATCCAAAACGACACACACAAGATGTTTGTCTGAGATCAATACCAGTGCTTGTGGTGGATGTGCTATGGTGGAGCTCTTCATCTGTTGGCAGATGTTGGATTTGAGGACAAAGTCCTTGGCCTTTTTAGTCAGACCCAGCCACCAATAGAGCTGCTTCAGTAGTAAAACTGTAGCAGTAATCCCTGCATGTGCTGAACCCAGACCCCTGTGTGCAACTAGTATCAATCCCGATCTGAGATCAGTGTTTGGTATTACTCTATCCCCAAACCTGGAATTTGAGCATACAGAATATTTTATGCATCTATCTTGTAGGAGTACTTGAGTGGAAAGCCTTTCGGTAGGGACGGGCTGTTGCGCTTGGCATTGATAGCTATCATTGTTGTTCTGCCTATTCTTGTACTGAAGTGAGTTATTGTAGCAAAGGCAGCAGTGTGTACTGTTGCCTTGGTGGCTTCACTCGCAACCGAATTACCTTTAATGTGAAAACCAACACATTGATGACTCAATATATGAATAACATGAGCCTGTGGCAGGCCTTCTTTCAGCTTTGCCACTTGTTCCCAGAGCACCTTGCGCTTTACTGTGCAACCTTTGGAATCCCTAAATCCATTCTGGCCCCAATAATGTAAATATTAGTTATAGGACTGGACACAGTAAAATGAATCACACACTATGAGTGTGGGGAATTCATGATCCATATTTGATAGTGCCAGTATTTGGGCTTTTAGTTCCGCCAGCTGCGCTACACAGCCTCCTAGAGACTGTGTGTTTTTCCAGGAAGAAACTTTCCATCTTGCATGTGCTCTTTTACAATTGAGCATGCCGCACAATATTGTTGTTTTGTACCTACAGTCGGCTGGGTAGATCCATCCCTATAAATTCATATTGATCTAAAGGCATTATTTCATTTGGCAGAGAATATTCTTGTTTGTACTGCAGGAATGATTGTGTTTTTAATTTAGAATCAAATCCGTAATCTACATCAGTTGTCGTGAGAGAGTTAGCCCATTGAATCCATCATGGATGCAGTGCTTTAGCATTAGGAATGCTATCCGTCGTAACGGCCTCTAGGGTCGGTGCCGGGGTTACAAGAGTTATGCGTTTCCCCTGCGCTAGTACTCTCTCTCTCACGCACTACAGCAGTCTGTACCACTGCCAGAATTTTCTCAGTGGGGGCAAAACGCATTTCAGCGTCTGTTTAAAAATGTGATTTGTATGCAATAGGCATTGTATCACCTTCATTGAACGCGATATATGTGTACCAAGTTGGACCAGCGACTACCTGGATCACCAGGTTAGTTGTGTTGACATGCGTGTGTAAATGTTTGGAAGCTATCATGTCAGCTTGTAAGGAATGTAGAATATCAGTATGTTCCTGTGTCCAATTATGTACTTAAAAATCAGGTCTAATTAAGTTGTATAAAGGTTTCACCCTTTCTGCGTAATCCAAAGTGTATGTCCTGCCAAAATTTAAGAATCCTAAAATGGATTGTCTTTTTAGAGTCGTTAGAGGTTGGAGCAGTGCACATTTTTCTAAAAATTGTGCTGCCATGCTTTGTCCATCACCTAACAATTTGTATCCTAAAAATAGGACACTGAGGTGGAAATTTTGTGATTTCTTGAAATTAAATTTATATCCGAGGTGAGCGAACCCAATAATTATATGATTCACCCTAGACAAGTGTTCCATTAATTAATTATCTGTCAGATAGATATCATCTACATAGGACAATGCCTGCTCATCCAATTGTTTTTTTTCCTCATGTGCCTCAGATTCGCCTTCCATAGCACAAATATCCCATACGAGACCTTCCATCCGCACCCATATTATCTGCCTAGCCAACCTGCCCGGCATAGAAGTGCCCACACTGAGGCCTCCAGACATAATCATGGGACCAATCGTCAATCCCATTACCCCTTACCCCTCTATCTCCATCCAACCAATCAAGGAATGCAAGAAGTCATATCTTTTCTTCCCAGGGGATACTACATTCAACCTAATAATACTTTTCAAAGCCAGTACCCAGTCCTTATACATAGGAGGGGTTAACCTTCACCCCATTGCTACATATCTCTCCTTGTACCAACAATATTAAATAAAATAATAATTTTGACCTTCCTTTATCATTCTTTTCATGTGCAGTAACTAATCCAAAAAAGACAAGAGGCAGGCTTACCTGGATCTGGATTTTAAGGATATCGGACAAGGTCTTACTCACATCTTCCCAGAAAGACTGTATTCCCGGACATTCCACAAACATATGTATTTAATTTATTTTTATTTTATTTATTTGAACAACTAGTAAAGCGCACAAATACGCATAGGTGTCTCGGCGCTAGGTGCTGCTGAAGGTATAGCTTAGGATGGAAAAAAAAACTATTACTTGAAAAGCCATGTTTTAATTTGTTTCCTGAATGACAGCAGAGTAGGGCTCACCTTAATCTGCGAGGGAAGAGAGTTCCACAGATAAGCAGTGGCTACTACGAAACTTCTGTTGCCCCAATTGGTTCTCTTGGTTCTCGGGGCGACAAGAAGATTGGCACCTGCTGAGCTAAGGGATCTAATGGGAGTGTATACCTGAAATAACTTCTTCAAAAATTCCGGCCCTGTATTGTGAATGGCCTTATAGGCAATACAGAGAGCTTTAAATGTTGTTCTACTTCATATGGGCAGCCAGTCAAGCTGTCGTACCACATTAGAGAGATGGGCTTGAATTTTTGGTTACCCGACAGTAACGTAGCAGCAGAATTCTGCACCAACTGCAGCTTACGAAGAGCCATTTCCTGAGTATTAATTAGAAGGCTATTGCAGTAATCAACTTTGAACATAACCAGAGCGGAGATTAGCCTTCTTCGGGCCCTAACCGGAATTAACGGCAGCAATTTCTTTACCATTCTTAAGACATAAAAGGATAAGGAGACCACTGCGTTAGCATGATGTCTAAAAGACAATTTATTGTCAAGAATGACACCTAAGTTCCTGGCTTTAGTGACCAGAATTGGGGGTGATCCCAATTTATCCGCCCACCAGCCCGCAGACCACCCCAAGTTAGATTTCCAAAGACCATTACTTCTGTCTTGGATGAGTTTAATTTAAGGCAATGCCGTGACATCCAGGTACTGATGGCCATCCTGCCATCGTGAAAGCTAGCCGATAATGTGTCTCCGTTTTTATGAACGGCGGGCACCAATTGGGTGTCATCTGCTTATGACGTGAGAGCTAGTCCAAACGATTTGATTACTCGTGCTAAGTCGGTGACGTAAATATTGAACAATGTCGAACTTAACGAGGATCCTTGTGGGACACCGCATTGAAGTGAAAAAACTGGGGAATTGAAATCACCCAGACTAACTAGCTGGGTACGATTAGATAGAAATTATGACAGGAGGGCTTTTGCCTTGTTCCCAGTGCCTAGGGCAGAGCCACAATTGATCAGCGTGGTATGTTCAACCGTGTCAAAAGTTGCTGATAGATCCAATAGCACAAGTATTGCAGCACCTCCTTTGTCTAACACAAACCAGATTTCGTCAGAAGCTTTGATGAGTGCAGTTTCTGTGCTATGGCCTTTCCTAAAGCCAAACTGTGTTTCATCCAATAGCTTATTCTCCTCAATAAATTGAGCCAATTGAACGTTCATAATTTTTTTAACAAGTTGGCCCGGCAAAGGGAGACGCGTAACTGGTCGATAATTGTTGGTCTCCCCTGGATCCAGATTAGGTTTTTTTAACGAGAGAATAGAGGCCTTTTTCCATTGGGAAGGATAGGTGCCTGTAATGAACATAGAGTTGAACATTTTGGTCAAGTTTGTGCCTATTAGATCTGGGATCAGCTTCAAAGCTGAAGGAGGGCAAGGGTCAAATGGCGAACCTGATTTGACTGTGTTTGCCAAATTGATTATCTGTTCCACTGAGACTGGCCTTAATTCCCTGAAGGCAGAGCTGTCCTGTCCCTCGCTATTTAAGTCCAGCTGACTCCTGCCCTCAGCAGAGGCATGAAAATTCAAATAGATTTGGCCCACCTTATCCTGAAAGCTGAGGGCTAACGAGTCGCAAAGCACTTGAGATGCTAGCTTATCAGAGCTCTCTGCTGGCGCTGCCAGTTTTGAAACCACTTGAAACAACTGTTTGGAGGAATATTGTGTGGTTTCTATTTCCTTAGTGTAGTAGTTGTTTTTTTCTGTTAGTATAAGGTGTTTATAATTCGCCAGTGCCAACTTGTAAAGAGATTTTTCCTGGCTGTCATATTCTAGGCACCAGCGCCTCTCTTGTTTCCTACACCATTGTTTCTCCAGCCTCAATGCCTCAGAGAACAACGGGGCAGAGGGAGTCCTCCTATTTTTGGAAACTGTTTTATACGAGATCAGCTCAGCAAAAGCGTTCTGGAGCCAGTCCATATAATTTGTAGTGGCCAGTTCTGGGTCTAGAACAGCTTCTGGCTTAGTATTAGATAGATGCTGTTTGAAAAGAGCCTGATCTATACCACTCTAAGCCTTAAACTGTTTAGGGGGACTCAGCAGGTGTTTGGGCCATAGGGGGCAGAATACCAATATCGAATAATTATGCATGGTGATCATACCACGTCAGAGGAAGTATCTCATTTACAGAGATCGGCTCTTTATTCATAAAAAGACCATCCAGCGTGTGACCCGCCAAATGGGTAGGTCAACTGACTCTTTGAAGGAGTCCTATCGCTTCTAGCTCTGAGGTAAGGGATATAGAATCTTTTTCTTCAGTGGCTTCCAAATGAAAATTAAAATCCCCTAGAATGGTAAAACTAGATTCACCAGCGGCGGGTTCCAGTCGGTTTCGTACCTTTGATAAAGTCTCCCCTGGGGCCCGGTGGGCAATATAGGAGGATCCCCTCAAAAGAATGATGATTGAAAAGTGTTATGTTGAAATTGAAAGCCTAGCAAACCGTAGAGGGAACCATCTCTATCTTTACCAGTAAATCACTTCAGTGTATGAGAGCCAAACCTCCCCCTCTTTTCTTTAGTCTATCACATCTGTGTGCCGAGAAGCTGTCAGGTGTGACAATACAGAAGTCTGGGCCCGCTGAGGGGTCGGCCCATGTTTTTGTGATAAATAAGAGATCAAGATTATGGTTATCTAGAAACTCCGCTATTTAATATTTGTGCTTTAAGAGAGGGCATGCATTGATAAGGGCAGAGTGAACCTTGTCATTTTGCTTATGCTTTTTCGGCTGAGATTTGCTGAACACCGTTTCTACCAATTGGAGGCCCAATCTTGGGCTTCCAATATAACCCACAGGTGGAACAAAGAGCTTTTGTACTATCGGGGAGATGTGCAGGATTTTGGTGGGCACAAACGTGCTCGCACAATTTATCATGTTTGTTGAAGGCACTCAGGGGCATATGTATCAAATTCCGTTTTTGCGATTCTCAAATAGCGATTTTTAGGGAATCGCTATTTGAGAATCGCAAAACGGGATGTAATATAAAAATCGCAAATGTTTTGCGATTCCTTGGCATTCCTTAATTGCGATTAGCAAATTGCTAATCGTCTTCCCATTCATTCCTAGGAGGCCCATAGGAATGAATGGGAAGACATTCTCATTTTGCGATTCGCAATTTGAGATTCGCAAAATGAGAATGCCATTCCAAGGGTGCCAGGGTGTCAAAAGGACACCCTGTTGCAGCCCTGAAATATGTATGTATGCACATGTGGCGCACAAACATGTCCTAAGGGCATGTCTGTGTGTCACATGGCACTTTGAAAAATGCCAAAAAGTGCATTTTTCAAAGAAATCGCAAATTACCACCAACTTGAAGTTGGTGGTAATTTGCGATTCCAAATTGCACTTTTTCTAGGCTTCATACATTGTATTTAAGGAAATGCAATTTGCGATTCCTTAAATGCAATCGCAAGATAGAGAATAGCAAATTTTGCGATTCTCTACTTTGCGATGCCCTTTTGGGATGATACATCCCAAAAGGCCTTTTCCCATTCGCAAACGGGCCGATTCTGAGAATCGGCCCGTTTGTGAACGGGAAAAGGGCTTACATATACCCCTCAGTTCCTTACTGGTAAAAGAAACTGCACATCTGCCTTGTTTTGCCCACATTTGGGACAAGCTACCACTCCACTGCTCCCAAACTTTGACAGCCTGAGAGGAGTCTAATACGCCCTATGGATCGAAAACAAATGGTTCCTTTTTTAAAAAGCAGGCTTAACCACTTGATATAGCATAGAAAAAGATACTTGCCATAAGCTTTCAAGCATGGACTCTGGCAAGTATTCTCCCCACAACTCTTGCGGCAACATGAACTTCCCTTCTGCTTCCTCAATCATCAGCCAGTACCAGATTGATATTTCTTTCTTCTTTCATATATATTCAATAGTAGTTTTCCTCCAGCTCATTAGGGCCACCTATCTTCATGGTGGAAGACTGAAACCAGCTTTGAATTTGTAACAATTTAAATCTTGACACCATGTAATTTGTTCTCTCTTGGCACTCCTCTCATGTTATTAATAGACCACTATCCATAAAATATTCCCATCTCAGAATGGCAGCTTCCCTTAAAGGACATGCCAGCTTGTCTTTTGCCCATTCTGGAGAACTGGGGGGGGGTCCCAAATTGGAGCCAGATTACTGTGGTATGGTAGCTTTAAGATCTTTTAAATACAGTACCAAGTTTCCGCCATGCCCCTTACAATTTTCAGACTCACCTTTTTGAAGTACCTGGGATCAGCAAACTTCTGCATATATCCGATGTTGCCTCCTTCCACTTCTTTTAACATTACTGAATACAACCTACCAATTTCTGAACATGGGGTCTGTCCAAGAGCATTCTACAATTCTTGAGCAGGAAAGCCCAGGCATAAAATTGAAAATTCGGAAGGGCTATACCTCCATTCACCTTCTTCCTCCTGAGCTTCTTCATGCAATACAAGACCCTTTAGCTGCCTGTATTCCTTTTTCTCTCACTCACCTTTTCTTAGGCAGTTTATCCCCTAGTTGGGATAATGTAGATATGTGTGTTCGCATTATAGATCTGTTATTAGCTGTAGCCTTTCAGCAAATTACTGTTAATTGGAAAAACACGTCTAATATTTCTCTCAAAGCATGGTGGTACAATGTCTGTTATAATCATAGACTCGATAATGCTTTTGTTTTTCCTGTTCAGTTAGCAACTAAAAGAGCAGACTTATGGCTTCCCATCACGTTATATTTAGATAATTGTGCTGCCCGTTCTTTTTGTCCAACGCCTGCCCAACAGGAGGTTTCTAAACCTCCATAATGCCCTTTCCACATCCAAGATTTTCTAGTATAATGTTTTGTTTTATTATCTCTTTATTATCTTCAAATACCCATGATTATTGTTATTATTTTGCCGTATATTCTCTCTTACATATTACATTTTTGTTATCCCCTCCTCCTTCCCCTTCCCTCTCCCTTCCTTTTCCTAATTGATGCTATGTATTAATTCACTGTCTCTCATTGACTAATAAAAATCTTCTTGAACTTAAAAAAAAAAAAAAAAAAAAGAACAAGAAGACAATTTGAATTTCTTCAAAAGGGGAAATTAAATTGATTTTTGGGTTTTGATTTTTGTGGTGATAAGATATCACCAAAGGGGGGATTGATGGAGCAGGGTTTTTACTTTAAAACCAAATATTGTTTCATTTCTGTATGTCATTATTAAAAGTACTACTGATTAATTAATAATTGCTAAAGATTTGTCGAGTCTTGTCTAACCAACCTTATTAACAGAAGAATTACACGTGGGAATGCTATTGCATGGCTACAATAATATGTGAACTAAGTTGGTGAACAAATTGACAGAATAAATGTTGCTTATGTGATGTTATTGTGTTTTGCGCTTATAATTAATATGCATTAGTGGCTTTTGATGTTGCAAATGGCTAGATAAATACATACACATAAGGGTATTAGCAGGGGAATAACACTGTATAATCATTTCCATGCAGTAATTATGTTTTGTGTTTCCTTTACTTAAGTTGACCATTGTGGCCTGCTATAAAATGGCTACCACCCGCAGCCTGCATTCGAGTAGATGGAAAATTTGAAAGGAGGCTTTGCCCTGACTGCGACCTTGTCCTCCCATTGAACTGAAAAGCCATGATCATGACGACAAATCTGGGAGAGATGCCAGATGCCCCTGAACGTGAAGATTGTTGCCAATCCAAATACCGACCTGATGAACTTATAATGATCCCACGAATGAGATACATTTTATCCTAAAGAGACATCCGTAGAAGTAACGAATTAGTTATGGACTCCTAATTTCTATTCATTATTTGAGACTATCAATACGTGAGAAAATCTATCGTTGTATCCCAATGTACCAAGACGACATAATTTCCGCCATCCATTCGACAGTTTTGTAAGATATGATTGCAACATTTGGAATGTAAATTTGGTATAAATATTAGTAGACTAGAGAGGTCTAGTGCCACTTCTTCCCGAACCAATGATCAGAGGTCCCAATGCTGACGGAGAGGACGGTGACTCTACATGACGACTAGAAACTTTAACTATTTTGCTGAGGACCGGTTCTGACTTAGAAAACGACTTTTAGCCAGAATAGGTAAATATGAGAGAAATGATCTTGCATTTAATTGGCTTTTCTTACAATTTTAGATAAACAATATTCTGTTTGAATTACTGTGTCGGGTGGTT
The DNA here is from genome assembly GCF_964204655.1 of Triturus cristatus. NCBI lineage: Eukaryota > Metazoa > Chordata > Amphibia > Caudata > Salamandridae > Triturus > Triturus cristatus. The sequence continues at coordinate 23,142,358 of NC_140584.1, forward strand.
ATTTTATTATCATGTTTATTGAATATTTAGAGTAATAAGATGTTTCACCAAATCTATAGCAACTAGTTGATGCCATTGACCTCAGGGTACATGCAGATTGGTTAGGTATCGAGAAGTGTTTCCCCTTATACATGGCACGGATAGAGTGGTAGGATGAATGTTGGTGTTATGGGCCCCACCAGCGTGTGATGTGTGTGTGCGCGTGTGACTGCGAAATCACTCCGTCCGTGGAAGTAGAGGGGATTCGGAAGCTCCGATCTGCACCACTATCAGGTAGGGCACCTTTAAACCAATTAATGTGCTTTTGGTAAGTTAATGGGACTTCTAAGTCCATGTATGGGAAATACTCATCAGGCTGTTCATCTTCAATGTATTCAAGAAATAACCGTGTGTGTGTGCATCTGCAGGCAGGAACTTAACCCAAGAATAGAATACCTCTGTTCTGAATGCTTTGTGTGCCTCAACCACAAAGGTAACTTCTCTACCTGTTGACAGGAGGCAATGTTGTAATAATTTCATGGTAACTGCCTGTCTGCAATTTTCTGAAACATTTAATCCAACTGTTCTTCAATGTCCTCGCCTGCTTGTTTGGTCATTGTTAGAGCAGTAGTATTTTGGCCAAAGTTTTATAGAGATATGGTATGCGCAATGTGGGAACTTCTAATCCTTCACGCTTGATTAACCTATAGCCAATACGTAGGGTATGCCTTCTCAGCTGAGGCAGATTTGTTTCCCTTCCCACGTCGGACGTCTCTGGTTTAAATGTGAGTAGGGTTCTCTGAGAAAGCACGCCTGAACTACTCACATTTGAACATTAAATAAGAGCCTAACCAACGTTGGCGGCACAATGTTGTGTAGTTCCTACCAATCCATAGGATCTGCACATTGTTTGGATAACATAAACTAATGGCTTAGTGTCAAGACTGATTCCGGACAACCCCGCAGGATATGAAGGCCTATAGACCAGCTAGCTCACACTGCGACCGTAAGCCCCCTAACCTACCAGGGAGCGAATGGCTTTCTGGCAATTACTGAACATGACAACTCTGACCCCTCAGGGATCATGGAAACAGGACAGAACCTTTTTCTAAGTCACTCGTGCATACTTGTTCTCAGAGAAATATACAGAGAATACACAGTGGGACGTTTTCAATAATATTAATTGAACCAACGTTATTCTTGCATAAAATATGTGTGCTGCAATGATTAGTAGACAGAAGCAGATAAATGTGATTACAAGCACCAAAAGCATAAATAGTAGATATAGTTCTACCATGGTGCTAAACAATGTATATATGCAGACATATAAACAAGGAGTAATCTAGCGTACTCCTACTGTGCGAACCCTACTCTAGGTGTACACAGAGTGTGTGTAGGTGTAGCGCCAAGAATCCCCCCAAGGGATGATCCAACCCCATTACCTGATGGGATAGAGTGAAGGACCCAGTTGTGGTCACGAACTTGATACCCCTCACGGGATGTCAGACCGCTGCATGGTGATTTCTCAGCCTTTAAGGACCCTCGGTGTGAGCGGATGTGCCTCCTCTGCTAATCTATCAGGATGCTTATCTTATATAATAAAAAGCAGCCTTGCGATGTGAGCATAGATTAGTGATGTTATGGATATGTAGATAGCCCTGTCGCCCGTGGATGAAGATAGTGATGACATTTGTACATAATGCGAAACAATACCTTGTACATGATGTTCAGGACATAGTGATAATGTTGCGCCAAGCTAGATGTGAACACAAATTTAGTTTCAGAGAAACTAATCCAACATTATTGTACATGCACATATGTGCAAAAGGTCACAGCTGAAAATGTTATTTGTGACGACAATGTAAGAAATAAGTTCCTTCGCTACATGTGCCTAACTCGGAATATAACAATGGAACTAATAAGATTTTAACGACATGTACTTTATTTTTGTTGAGTCTAATTCCAGCCCTTGTTCTAAAACAATCTAATAAGAGCTGCAATGTTTTGTAGATTAAGGGTATGTTGTCTCCATATAACAATCCTAGGACCCTCAAGTGTGTATCACTACAATAGGTATCTAGATATTTCAGTGCTTGATTTATGTACAGAGGGAAGGGGATGGGTCAATACACATCCCTGCTCTACCACCTTCTCATCTACTATGCAACTGATTTCACAACTTTGCCTCCCATTTCACTTTGTTGTAAATGCGGTGGTATTAATACAGATAAAATGTTATCCAGCACACCCATCCTTTTCAGAGCTAGTCAAAGATTGTAATGAGAGATCAAGTTGAAGGCCAACCGGAGACTCACAAACACCACCTATATGACCCTTCTTTAGTATTGCAGTTTTCCAATAGAGAATCAAAATACTTGATGAATTTGCTAGTTTTGTAGTGAAAACCAGCTTGTTAGTCAGAAAAGACTCTGTTCTCTTCAATCAGTAATTTCTCTAAAATCTTACAGCAAAAGAGTTTTTGTAGACTATCAATTAAGCTAATAGGTCTAAAGCTACAAGGGTTATCTCGGTGGTCATTTTTATGGTTTGGAATGATCTGAAGCCCACACCAAGAATTTGGTATTTCAGCTCCCTCCATGACAGAATTAGTAAGGCTGTTGACATGTGCTGCACATCTACAAGGTTGTGAAGCATATAGGTTGCCTGAACCTTTATCAGGTCCCGGGGCCTTGCCACATGTAATACCATAGATTGACTCATAGCTTTCTTTTTGGTTGATCTCTGATGAAGCAGATAAATTGGGCACATAAAGTGCAGGTGCATCAGTGCATTTACAGGACCAAGAGACATCAAATTCAGTCCGTAAAATATTCAGACTTTATCGGCCGAATAAAGAATCTTTGACCTGTCCTGAGCCCAGTGATTAAAGACTATGAGCTGTGATGCCCAGTTACATTTTTGAAGATCAGTGTTGGACTTGGCCCTTTTTGCAGGGTCATCCCTAAACTTTTTGCCTTCCTCTTGTATCTTTTCTGACCTGGTGTTGGCTGTTTTATGACTCTGGGCACCTTACCACTGCTAACCAGTGCTAAGGTGCATATGCTCTCCCTATGGTAAAATGTATGATGTGAATTGACTTCCACGTTTGGTTTATTTGGTTTACTATCAGTCCCTAGTAGAGTGCACCAGGGGTGCCAAGGGCTTGTATATCCAAATGCTGCTAGTGGGCTTGCAGCACTGGTTGTGCCACCCACCGAAGCAGCGGGGTAAAATGTGTCTAGGGTCTGCCACTGCAGAACCTGTGCGCGGTCTGGTACCGTCGCGCTGACTGAGCAAGTGTCCCCACTTGCCAGTCCCTAAACCTTCCCTTAACTACATGTTAGTCACCCCTCTGGCAGGCCCAAGCGCAGGGTGCATTGTAGGTCTAAGGTAGGACATGCCCTGATGTGTGTGGCATGTCTTAATAGTGAATTACAGCCCTTTTCGTTTTTCACTATTGAAGGCTACCTGCTCTCCATAGGCCAGAATGGGCTGCTGGGATCGCTACACGCTGTGACCCCAGTGGACTCAGAGAGCATGGTAGAAAGTCGTGTTTAGTATGCCTGAACTCGGGGTAAGAAAGTACATCTTTTAGTAAAGGTTATTTTAATATCCTGGGTTTGCAAATGCTACTTTTAGAAAGTTAGCCTTTGCGTGCCTAACCATCTCAGTCCACCTCTGCTGTGTGTGTGTGTGTTCTGCCTAGCAACAGTACAGGAGCAGGGCTGGGGGATTCCAGGAGACAGGTTGGCTGCCAGGTGGTGGGTAGAGAGGTTACACCAGGATGGGTGGGAGGAGTGCACCCTGACTCTTGAATAGACCTGTGCTCTGCCACCACAAAGCCGGCGCCGCCCCCTGTGGAGCGGCTGATGTCTCTGCCCTGCTGCTGAAAGGAACAAGCCGAGTCACCACAACAGAGTGCTCCAAAACTGGACGGAGCCAGGCCCAGGCCCCCTGGCGCTAAAGAACAAAAGAATCCCTGTATAAAAGTAGGAGCCTGGCTCCTAAGAAATCAGATCCAGATTGAACCACGAAGGAACTCTGCCCGACTAGAAGGACCTGGAAGAAGCTGAAGGAAGAGTAACTTTCCCTGACCGGAGGGATTGGCCTGCAGTAGGTGCCTTGCTGAGGAAGGAGAGGAAAAGACTGAAAGAGACTTTGCACTTTGTTCTTCAACTATCTCCAAGGGCTTGGAAGAAGAGCTTGCCCCCTGAACTGAACCCCAGGACCAGTGGGTTCACCGTGTCTCCGCTCGTCTGAGAATTCGAGCCGTGTGCTTTCTCCCGCCGGAGTGCCCTGCGCACCTTCGCATCCCTCCTAGGGCCGTGACACCCAGAAGCCTGGCCGCCTCCACTCGCCGAGAGCCCCGCTCTACCTGAGTCGCTCTGGACCCATCGAGTCTGGCCGTCCCGCTTCCCTGTCACCTGCCTGCTACTGGAGCGCGCTTGGTGCCCTCTCGCCCTCCCGCCGGATTTCTAGTGGGGAAGTGAAATCCAGCCTCGGACGGCCGCCCGTACGTCGTAACGTATCCGGCCGCCCCGCTTCACCTCCCAGCCTGAGTCTGACCGTGCCGCCCTCCGCAGTGACCTCCCGCACAGTCCGTGTCGGAGGCCCTGGGCCGCACCTGTCTACCGAGAGCCGCCCGCTGAAGTCTTGATCCGGAAGACCCACGAGGTGCAGGACCTGCATCTCCCCGGAAGACTCGTCCAAGCACATCGCACGTTCCCAGGTACAGTGAACTCTCTATCGGACTCGGGGTCCGCAACGTTCTGATTTCCCCGTATCACTGTGTCCCGGGTACGCTGCGCATCCCCGTGACTGGACCGACTCAACCGAGCCCTGGGAAGCGCTCGTGATCGAATAAGTTACCAAAGACAAGAACAGTGCCTAATTATCATCTTGTGGCTTCCATTTCGCAACCGTTATTGATGGTCTTGTACATGCCTGCGTAACAAAGAATCTTTTATATAAAGCATCCGTATTTTTGATACAACTTACGCCTGGTGTCCATTTGTGGGGGATCGTTGTGGTTTACTGTGTGTGATCATAAATGCTTAACTGACTAGCGCCCTGAAGTTTAGCCCTGACTGCTCGCGCCACACTACCTATAGGGTGAGCAGGGGTTGTTCTGAAGGGGTAATCCCCTCGCCCTGAATAGAAGAAGGGACCGCTGCTTGTCACAAGTACCTACCTGTGCCAACCAGAGGTTCTCCATTCTAACAATCAGTGAGTGCAATTCCCCCATCATACCAGTTCCTTGTCAGGTTCTGGAGCACTAGTCAACGGGGGCCCCAATCCCAAAGGCGTGCAAAGGCTGTGCTATCTATTGCCTGGAAATAGGAAAGTGGGATTGGGCAAAGCATGTTATGGAGTACATACAAGAAACGGAGACGGACCATCATTTTTTAAATAAAGCGGATTCCCCAGTAGAGAGAGAGGAAAGGCCTTCCAGTGTTGAATGACCCTTTGCAAGTGTGAAAGTGGTGGCTCAAGGCTGCACTTGTGTGTAAAAAGGGTTGGGGTCCCTGGTTATGTATCTATCCCCAGATAGCAGAAACCTTCTGTGATCACTCGATAGAGATGGAAAAGTGTGAATATGTGAATCACTGTCAAGAGTGGAGGACGGGTCAGTGCTCTAGAACAGGATATCATCTGCATAAAGGGAGATTTATTTTGCAACCCTCTGGCCAGGGGATCACTTTGAAAGCAGGCTGCGAGTGGTTCAGGACCAGGGCAAAGATCAACGGATAAAGTGGGCAGACCTGCCTCATGTCTCCATGGTAGTAAAATAGTGCAAACATACCCCATTCATCACCTGAGCAGTGGTTTGGAATATAGGAGCCGGATCCAGGACATAAAGTGGGGACTGAACCACAATTACTCCAAACCACATTCATAAAAGGCCACTTCACTGTGTCAAAAGTCATCTGTGCATTGAGAGATAACACTAGTGCATTTTCACAGAGTCACTTTGCTCGGCCTAGGACCCCATGCAGCTGCTTGAGGATAAGCAAAGTATTCCTCCCCAGCATGAAGCCGAACTGATCCAGGTGGATCAGTGAGCGTGTCACATTAACTAATAGGGTGGCCAATAGTTTCACCAGAATCTTCACTTCGACGTTTAGTAGTGATATAAGACTATAGGAGGCACACTTCTCTAGTGGTTTACCCTCCTTATGAATAACAACTATGGTTACTAACCTCTGATATTTGGGTAACATCCCGGCATCAGAGCTCTCCAAGAACATCAGCAGGAGACAAGAGGTAATTTTTGTGGCTGTTAATTTGTAGAGTTCTATTGGGAGGCCATTAGGACCCCCAGCCTTACTAAATGTCAAGTCCCAAATCGCTTGAGTCACTTCGCTTTCTGATAATTCCTGCTCTAGAAATTCCTTGTCATTCTGTGAGAGTCAAGACAGCCTGATATCAACTAGCAACTCTCAAGAGTCTTTAGCTGTAGCAGTTAGTGTCCGGGAATGCAGGTAGGCATGGTATTCTGCAAAGACATTAGCCATGCCCTGTCATTTTTATGCACGTCTTTAACATTCAAGATTTTGAGGTTACAGCAAGGTGCCATCTCACTTTTATCCAACCAAGCCAGAAGCTTACTGCCCTATCACTAGCTTCATAGATGCAGTTTTGAGTTGCATGGTGGCAAGCCTTTGTGGTCTCTGTCACTACATCTCTGTATTCTTTCTGCTTTAGGGACAGATTATGGCACAAAATCCCTTGGTCATCAGCAGTGAGTTGGGATTCCAACTCTCGTATTTCCTTCTAAAGTTTTATCAACTGGGATCCCTCTTTCTTTTAGTCCCACTACTAGTGCTGTTCCCTGACCCAGTATGACAGTTTTGTACCCTTCCAAGTCAAGAGGGGCGACAGAGTGCACACCGTTATTTTCACATGTTATTCTGTTTTTTCTTTTCTTTTCATTAATTTGCGTGCAAGCCCGTATGCGTGGTCTGCCCTAAGCCACGTGTTGTATGACGTAATCCTTTGTAAACTGGAGCCTGGTAGGCCCCAGTGAAGGACGCACAGCTCCCTCGTTGCATATTCAAATGGCACAAATTCATTAAATTTCACAATTATTGTTATTCTCATTTTTCATCCATAAATTTTCGTTAATCTTGTTCTTTTGCCACATGAAAGACGCTTACATTTTCTTTATAACCTTAATGCTGCAAACATGCCGATCCGGGCCTTATTTTACAGCATGGATTGTATGTAAGTTGTTCTCAAGTGATTGATCTTTGTTAACCCAATGCATTTTGGGCCTTTATTTTGGCCCTCCGTCAGGGGTTCTCTGTAAATTAAAAGCATTATATTAGACTGTGTGTACAAAATCTCTAAAACGTGTTCAATACAACTCTCAATATTGGAAAGTTTATACACTTCTCCCCATAATCAACATCTTCCCGCAAATATCATAGCCAAACGCTATTACTAAGTAGATTACTAAGTAGATGCCCAAGTCGGTCTCTGCCTTTCTTCCACATACTCAACTACGTTCATTTTTTACTTTAACCTCCTAAATCTACACTCTTCGATTTATGAAATTGTAAAAGAACGAACAAACCATCTTCCTACAAATGTGTTGGCCTATAGCAAGTGATAATCTGCACTAAATCGTACCTGCAATATCAATCCTGATCATCACCTTGCCAACGTATTCACTGTCTCCATAATCCTAAACTCAAGTTACACGTTGCTACTTAAACACCTGTGATCTTTCCCCGCCCTTTGGTTCCGCCCTTTGTACCAATCCTATTGCACCTCATGCAACCAATCACGATCTCTGTCTTCCTCTATCAGCCTACAAGTCCCATGATTCACTGCTTCTAATTACCTTCATGTTCCATTGTGATCGATAAAACTCATCTGTATGCATCTATCCCATACTTTATACCTGCAAACTATTACAGTATCTACTTAATTGCCCCGCCCTCCCATAAATATCATAAATGATGTCAATTATGTAATAACCCGCATTTCATATGTATACGAATTACGTGTATAAACGTGAGTTGATAATTGCATTATGAAATGCATGTTCACACTCTCAATCTTTAAGACATGTAATTAAACACGATTATAATTCCATAGTCCATCAAGTGCTTAAAATTTGTGCGTAAAATCCACTTTTAAAGAACGATGTTTTGAATGTCTCTCATATGGCCATTGATGCTTGTTGAATTGTTTCTTACGATCCATGGGTGCAACTCGTCTAGTGGGCAGTCCGTGAAATATTCCAAGTCAAGAGGGGCGACAGAGTGCACACCGTTATTTTCACATGTTATTCTGTTTTTTCTTTTCTTTTCATTAATTTGCGTGCAAGCCCGTATGCGTGGTCTGCCCTAAGCCACGTGTTGTATGACGTAATCCTTTGTAAACTGGAGCCTGGTAGGCCCCAGTGACGGACGCATTATGGCACAAAATCCCTTGGTCATCAGCAGTGAGTTGGGATTCCAACTCTCGTATTTCCTTCTAAAGTTTTATCAACTGGGATCCCTTTTTCTTTTAGTCACACTACTAGTGCTGTTCCCTGACCCAGTATGTTTTGCACCCTTCCCACAACGTCTGCGCATATTCCGTTGAATCCTCGTTTTGATCAAAGTGTTGCTCAGTGGTTTCGTAAAGGCCTTGCCAATTGAGAGGTATTTTGAGATACCATGGATTAAGTACAACTCTTTGTCTATTGCTACGTCTACTAGTACATAGGTCGCACAGACTGGGGAATGGTCGGAAATGCCGCTGGTAAGGTTTGGCTCAACAGTTGCCCCACATTGGCAATGTCTTGCCAATGTGGGGCAACTGTTGAGCCTTCCATGTGCTCCTGAGTGGTATGTGTACTGTCGTGCTGTGGGATAAGGGTACGGCAAGTGTCAACAAGGCCAATCGCCAAAATAAAGTCAGCTAACGGTTGATGGGTCGATGGTGGCTGGGGAGAAGGCCAGCGATCACTGGCATCGCACAGAGACTCATTAAAGTCTCCTTCCAGCAGCAATCCTCCCTTGGGGAGCCAGAGGAGGAGAGAACCGAAGTCAGAAAAGGCTACATCGTAGAGTCTCAGGGGTATGTAAAGGGAGATGATGTTGAGGGTCTGGCACTCCCACTGTCCCAAGAGATGCACTGAGAAAATATCGAAACCACAAATATCGTGGGACACAAATATCCTGTCAAAAACATTGAATCAAAAATATTATTATCCTATATTTATAATGTAAATAACAAAAAAATACCGTTATACACTAATATCCAACACAAAAAACTCATTTTGTATTATAAATATAGTTAAACATAGTAAACATTAAGGGGCCTATTTCGATGTCGGGCGGAAAGCTTCTGGCCGCTAGTCGGAGGCTATCCGACCGACTCAGTCGGTTTATGGTCCAATCGCTCAATTACGATATCGGTGGTTGGAACGTAAACCGACTGGTCATTCCAACTCGGTTCTGACCGGCTCTCAGAGTATTCCTGTTGGTCGGAACCGCACCGTAGTCCCCTATGGATGGCGTTTCCGCCGTTGGGATTACAATATCGGTTTCCGACAGCCTTTCTGTGCCAGACTTTCTGACATGGAAAGGGTTTTGCAAAGTGACTTTGGGGGCTCTTAGCAAGGCCCACTTGCCTCCGCTGCCTACGGTTGGTGGCCGCGGGGGTACCTAAGGTGCCCCCTTAAAATCCTGCACTGTGTTATATGCATCATGGGGTGACAGAACAATGCTCGGTCTCATCGTAATGAGGCGGTTGGAACCGCCAACCTCAGGTTGGTAGGTCTCAAGTCAGAGGCAGTGTCCGACATCGTAACAAGCCCCTAAATATATTAAAATTAAACAGTAATATAATGTAAATTACATGTATTTAAATAATTTAAAATCATATATAAAATGTATACTTACAAAAAACATATCTAAGTAGGGAAACAGCCTTTACAACCAGGTTTTTACCTCGTTGTGCCTTTACCGCGCATTTTTTAGCATGCCTATTTTTACTGCGGGCATGCATTTACTACGCATGCCAATACCACGCATTTAAGATAAGTTGGGGTGCGGGGGGTCTCCGCCCACAAATACATTGCTTTTAAATCTAAAAAACAATGCATGGTATTGGCATGTGTTGTGAATGCATATTCGCTGTAAAAACATGCAAGCTAAAAAATGCATGGCAAAGGCATGCAAAGTATTTACCTGCATTGTACCGTCGTACAAGCAACTAAGTATATGTTTATTTAAACATACATAATTTAAAACTATTATTAAAATTCTAATTATAATTTATTATACAATTTACACATTTTTTGTGAACTTCAAAAAATAACAAATAGGTAATATATATATATATATATATTCACTGAAAAAACCATAGGTTTCAGGGGTGTTATAGTTAGCTGGACTTTTCACTTGTACAAAACCATTGAAATTCCCCCGTTATAGTTAGTTCAGCTAACTATAACTCGCGCGCCCGCAATGCACTGCTGATGACGTCACATATTACATCACTCATGACATGGTCAGTGACATCACTCATGACATCACTGATGATATCTCAAATGACATCACTGATGACATCACTGATGACATCATCCAGTGAATGTGTGTTTTTCTGAAAATTAAATATGTTTTATATATGTATATCTCAAGGTCGATGGAAGAATAAATGGGTATATAAGTGTCTAAATGGATGATTTGTTTTTGAAAAATTGATTGTGTAACTGACTGATTAAGTGTATCATAGTGAATACATGGCTTAGTGAGTAATGTTTAAATATGTAAATATCTGTATCAGTCTCTCACTTTGTGTATAAGTGGCTGCATGGGTTGGTGAGTAGCTACATGGGTGTCTATATAGGTTATTAGTTGGTTTTTTGAGTATCAGTCTGAGTGTCTGCATGGTTCGGTGGGGGGTATTACGTAGTGCATAGGTGCATGAATGAGTGACTCACTGTTTGTATGTGTTGAACACAGCATGTGTGCAGGACTGTATGGGTGGATGAGTGTGTGTATGGGTGTGTTAGTGAGTGAATGACTGTCTCAATAGTGTCTTTATGAGTAACTACATATGTTTTAAACTAGTATATGTGACTATTGGTGTATATATGTGAGTATATGTGAGAGTGAGAGATTGAAAGAGTTCCTGTATGAATAAGTATGTGTTTCTATAAGTGATTGTTTAAAAGACTAAGTATGTGTAAGTTTCCGTAGAAGTAAGTGTGGTGGTGTGTGTATAACTGTATATGCAAGTAAATGTATGTTTGATTCTTTATTAGCATGAGTGACTATGTGTGTGAGTAACTCTATGGATGAGTGGCATTGTGTAACAGGATGTATAGGTGCATGAGTACATATGATGAGTGAGTACATGTATGAGTGACTGTATAGGACTGTTGGTGAATGAGTGGATGTGTATGTGGATCTTAGAATTACTGAAGAGGTTGTTGTAACTGGTATTGGTATGTCCATTGTTTTGAAAATTTTAGTCTCTATTTTTGAATGTGTGTATCAAAGGTTATATTAGGGTGAGAGGAGGTCTGCCACTCTATCACAAGGATGATGTCATCAGTGATGTCATCAGTGATGTCATTTGAGATGTCATCAGTGATGTCATGAGTGATGTCACTGACCATGTCATGAGTGATGTAATATGTGACGTCATCAGCAGTGCATTGCGGGCGCGCGAGTTATAGTTAGCTGAACTAACTATAACGGGGGAATTTCAATGGTTTTGTACAAGTGAAAAGTCCAGCTAACTATAACACCCCTGAAACCTATGGTTTTTTCAGTGAATTTCTGAGGTTTTTTAAATGCTAATTCCTAACTATAACGTGCCTGAAACCTATGGTTTTTTCTGTGAATTTCAAAGGTTTTTTAAATGCTAATTTCTAACTATGCCTACAGAGATAGGACATGTGAAGAAAGAAGAAAAAATGCACAGAAAGAAACAAAAGAAGTGCAGAAAGGACCAACAGAAGTCCTCAAATACGAAGATAAGTGCAGGAAGAAGGATAACGTGCAGAAAGAACAAAAAGAAGAGCAGAAAGAAGCCTTGTTGCAAAATCATCCTGTACCCTCAACTTTTTCAGACGGATACTGGTGGTAACTGAGTCTGACTAGCCAGTCCTAGAGCCAGTGCTATGTTAAAAGACACTTAGAATACAGTGAAAACACCTACATACACTAGGGAACATTATGCGTTGGGGTCCCCCTGTGATTAGCATGACCTCCTCTGTAAGCCCCTAGTACATAATAGGGCATGGGGATTAAAACTACCTCTTAAAACAGGCCACAGGGCGTTTTTGCACACGTTAACTCAGGCCCCGTCCCCTCCCTTCACCACTGTGTAAACACGCCCTGTGTCCATTTTTAGTTGGGAGATTAAGTTCATTTGAATCCTGAGGGTCCCTAGGGTCCAACTAGCCCACTAGGTACCTCCAGTAAATGCCACAGAGCTGTGTTGCAGAGAGGTGTAAAAAGTGGCACGGCCTGGACCACCTCCTTGCAATGCAGCTCAGTGGCGCTTACTGGAAGCACTTGGTGGGCTAGTTAGCCCCCAGGGGCCCTCAGTATTGAAGGGAAATTATATCCCCAATTTAAAACGTGCCATAGTGCGTGTTTGCACACGTCACCTCAGGCCCCGTCCCCTCCCTTCACCACTGTGTAAACGCGCCCTGTGGCTGTTCTAAGTTGAGAGATTAAGTCCCCTTGAATCCTAAGGGTCCCTAGGGTCAAACTAGACCACTAGGTACCTCCAGTAAGCGCCACAGAGCTGCGTTGCAGAGAGGTGTAAAAAGGGGCTTGGCCTCAGAACACCTGTCTGCAGCGCAGCTCCCTGGTGCATACTGGAGATGCCTGTTGGGGGCGCATTTGCAGAGTGCTGCACGGAGGGGGCATGGCGGCACGATGCCAGTCTTTTATTTATTTTAATTTTTTAAGAAGGGGGGCTGTGTGGTTCCCCTTCTTATTCTAATTTATTGGCCCTGATGACCCCATCCCCCAGGGCCTGTCTCCTAATTATATTTTTTTGACCCCAATCCCTAGGGCCGGCCACTGTTTTTTATTATTTTAAAAAAATATTTATTTATAGACACACCTAGGACATGCTGGACAAACCGTACGTACCTATCACCATGACGATTTGCGGGATATTCATTAAAAGGCGACTATGCATGCAATGAATCCACGTGGAATGTATTTACACTACTAGTGAAGCTCTGACATGTCTGATGCCCTACCGTGCCTAATCCCGGTAGACACCCTTGTCGTTTATTTATACAAACATGGGTAGCTATTGACGGGCACATTTAATACACATGCACACCAAGCCATTCAAAGGGGATTCGACAAAAATTCGACCAAAACTATGCAAGAAACCCCCCTCACGGTTAATAAAACACACATCCACTGCCGGATGTGTAATACTTTTTATTTTACTCTCTGGAAAGGGGACGAACATCACTTGAGAGTCACAGCGCGCTCCTGACAGAGCCCAATGCTGTGTTACACCCACCATTGCCTGCCGAGTGCCACACACCTCTGTGTTGTATTCCACTAGCTAGTGCATATGCTATGACACTCTCTAGCCCATGTGCACTGTAACACCACCCCGTGAATATGTCATGCCACACTTGTCTTCGCACGGGTTATATTGCCCCATCTAACGTGCCTTCCTCGATGCCTATGTTATAACGCACAGTGCTATGCCATACATATTACAATCTGCGATCCATATCTGTGTCACAGTGCATATGCAACGTTACACTCCCCAGCACATATTTTATATTACAACTTTAGAGACTAGTTAGGTTACACAACACTGCCCTGTGCATATTACACTCCAAGGCGCATATCGCATAGCACGCGCTAGTGCCTGTGCTATCTCGCGCTCTCCAATGAATCTGTCATTGCGCACAATGTATTGCATATTATATTTCACGCCCGGTTCATCTTATATCACATTTTTTGGTGCATAGTTTATACCATACACTATATCTAGTTTTCATTTTCAATCGTGCTCTCAGGACTATGTTCTATATAACACTGTGTTCACCTACCCTTTTCACGGGCATTACATTTTGCGATAGGGGGTGGAGGGTCAGGGGGTGTTTCTGCCAAGTGAGCCCGGAGTCACAGTCACAAACGTCCTCTTCTTCCTGAATAAAAGTGAGATTATGCTGCATACTTGTTCATATTTTAAGTAGTTCGCACAGACTCAATGTTTTAAAAACAATAAAGTTCCTAATACCCGCCTTCTCTGAACAGTTAGCTTGCTGCCCCATCCCCCTCCTCCCTATCCTCTGTTGTGTGAATCCATGGAATAGCCTCCTCCCTCCTGCCATGCATGGTCTGATGTGCTGCCACTGCCCTCAATTTAGTATGATGTACCAGTCCACTCCTCCTGCCCTCCATTGCCCAATTCTATGCCCCATCATTGACCTCCTGCTTAAACTCTGTGCTTAGCTTGCTGCCCCTATTCTCCTTCCCCCTGCCCTCCGATGTCTTTGTGCATGCCCCTGCTCCATCCTTTTTGCCCACCATGTCCCATGGACCTGCCACTCCTATCTACTCTGAGTGTTCTGTTGAGCTGCCACTCCCCTCCCACCTGCCTAGCATTGTCAGATGACTGTAACCTGTCCCTGCCACCTCCACCCTGCCTGTCCACATGCCATGCCCCTATCCTCTTCCTCCTGTCCTACATGGTCCATTGTACTGCCACACCCTTCTGCCCTCCCTGGTCTGTTGTGCTGCAACTGCTCCTCCTGCCTGCCCCGTGTGGTCTGTTGTGAGGTCCCTTCCCCTGAACTTTGTCTGTGCACAGGTCCTGACCCTCCCTTCTATCCTCCATCGTCCTTTGTGCATGCCCCTGCACCCTCCTTCTTGCCCATCATAGCCATTGGTCTTCTGTGCTGCCATGGCCCCTCCCACCTTCCCTGTGTGGTCAGTTAGCTGCCCCTGACCCCCTCCCACCTTCCCTCCATGGTCTGTGTGTATGCCATCACAGTCTCACTGTTGCTCTTCATGGTGTGTCTTACTTCTAGTGCCCATCCTGCCTGACCTCCATGGCTATCTTGCTGCTCCTGCCCTGCCCCCTTGCCCCCAGCCCTCTGTTTACATGTGAAGACCCCTACTCCCTCCCTCCTGGCTTGTCTGTTCCATTGTAATGCCCCTGATCCGTCCCTACTGCCCTTTATGGTCTGTAATGCTGCAGCTTTCTCTCCTGTCTGTCCATTATGGTCAGCTAGCTACCATTGCCTCTTGCCCCTCTGTTCTCTGTTGTCCATGTGCATGGTCCTGTCCCCTCCCTCTTGCTTTCTATGGATTGTTGTGCTGCACTCCCGTCCTGCATGCCCTGTGTGGTGTATTGTGCTGCTGCAAACCCTGATGCCTGCCCTGCAGGGTCAGTTTGGTGCACCTCTCCATGTCCCTCTTGTCCTCTGTTATCCAAGTCCATGTCCCTATCCCATTTCCTTCCATGATCCAATGTACCATACTTGCGAACATTTTGAACTTGGTAAGAGGGAGATTTTGAAAAAAAACTGGGGTATTGATTTTCCCCTTTGAGTTACATTGAAAAAGAGGATATTGTAGACAGGAGACAGATCAAATAAAGCCCATTTGAGCTTAAAAACATTGGACGTTTCCTGGCTGAATCGGGTCTGTTGGCATGTATGGTTGTACTACCATTGCCTCTTCCTTCTGCCCACAATGGTCTATTACATTGCCACAGCCTTGAAGGAGGGTAGATTTTGTATCACAGGGGGCCCCTGGCCCGTTCTGTCCACACCTGAAGTATGAGACCCTTGTCCTTGCCCTGCCAGCCGCATTTGTAGGCCGTATTAAATTGACCAGCGGGTCCTGTGTTGCTATATAATTATCCTGAGACATCCTTACCACTCAGCCAGCATAAAACCCCTGTGTAGGCCCTTCTGTTCAATATGTAGGCCTCTTTGTTAAATTGACCATAGCTCTGCAATTTTAGTGTATAGCAGTCTGAAGGCAGGTCTGCGAGGCCTTCTGCTCCAAACTAGTAGCCCCCACCCTACCCGAGTGCTCCGTGCTCGGTATCAAAGTTCAACATCCCACTGAAGCTGTCGACATACAGTAGGCTGCATCCTGGACTGGTACTTGCTTCCTGGGCAGGTTTCCCGCTTTTAAGGAAGTGGCAACCGCAGAGCGTCAAGTTAGGAGAACTGAGGAGATTTTGTACATGAATATATTGAATTCCCGTACAATACCCATTATTTTCTGCTTGCTCTATGGAACTTACGATAAGCGATTGGCCTGAGAGACTGACCTTTTCACCCAGTCCATTGTCAGCATTAAGTGGGTAAATGACGAAATGTCTGGTAAAATCTGCAGACGAAGCTTTTGGGTAGCATACGTAGGTAGATGTAGCGTGCAAAGGAGCCCACAAAATGAAATAAAAAGGGAGCACCCACAGATATCGACGGACTACCTCGCCGTCTGTATGTAGGTTAACAGGCTGTGCAGGTTTTCCCCAAGAGCTGGGAGCTCTTGTCTTCCTTTGCTTAAAATGTCTTGCTCTGCTTTGCTTGAAGTATCTTATTCTATTTTACCTATATGAAATGTCATGTTATGTTTAACCATTGTTCTCTTTACTTTTGCATTTAAAAGATTTTGTATTGTAATTGCAGGAATGCTTGCTCTAAGAGTAAACGTGAGTGTTCCTAGGTAACATTTTCCTTGGTGTAACTTGTTTCTCATGATGCATTTATAGATGTGTTTTCTCTCTCTCTCTGTCAGTACATTAATTGAGATACAGAGAATATCATGACAGCTGTATGATTATCTGGATTCTGTATTTTGTACTTTATGTCTCTATTCTGCGGTTTCTTTGAAGTTGTATCTTCTCATTAAACTGCCATTGTATTCTGCCACCAATTCCATGTCTCATATGTCTGTTTTCTTCATTTTTGGAGCAAGCGTTCCTAGGCACCCCGGCTCAAATTAAGGTGCCCCTTTTGTCCCTGACTCACTCTCCTGCTCAGTTCTGTGGTGGCTCCCGGGGCTCTGGGGACCGCCTCTAGCTTCCTTGACCCGTAATAGATCTTCCCTCCAACAGCCTCTCTTGCAAGTCCTGTATTGTTGGTTTGTTGCCCCTGCCCCCCTTTCCACTGCCCTCCATAGTCTGTTGTGCTTCCACGGCCCTTCCTGCCTGCTCAGTGTGGTTAAATTGTTGCCTTTGCACTCTCCTACCTGCCTTCAATTTTCAGAGTCCGTGCCCCTGGCCTTTGCCTCTCAACAGTATCCCAATGAACAACTAGATTGCTAACATTCTATATTTATTACAAAAGTGTGGAACGCCTGACATCATCTTGATGTAATCAAAACTGTAATACCTAGAGCATTTCCTTTAGAAATTACATATATGAGAGGGTCTTATTGGCATCAAAATTATGGTTAGTGCTCTAAAAGACTAAAATAAGGACATTTTGTCTGAGTTTTCAAATAGCGACAAAGCACTTTTAAATTATTTGTTATCATTATGTTTTTTTATCCAGTTGACCACTTGATTAAATGTTGCACTTAGGGGAGAGGATGTGGTGTTACTTCCAGAACTGCAGACTTTGCAACTGGGGAACCAGGTTGAAGTTTCTGCTTCAGCTCGACATTCTGTGATTCTGGTCAAATCACTTAGTCTCCCCATGTCTACAACCAAAATGAATATGTGCTTGTGTGATGTAACCAATGCTCATGTAAAGCACTCCAATACCTGACAAGTCTGCACTATATAACACTGCAAAAACACTAAATAATAAGTGTTTGCACACTTCTGTCATTGGGCTATATTTGGGCTACATCTGGGTGATTTTGGGCTACATTTGGGCTCTTTTGTCTCCGGTGGCCATCTTGGGAGATTTATTTGTTATGAAGTTTCCTAATTTCCTCATGTACTGCAGTCTCCTCAGTAGGAAATGCTTTCAGTTTTTTACGTTGATTCCATCATGAAGGTATTCAGATATGTCACACATTTGCCATAAATTCTGAATGTTAGCACTCTAGTTGCTCATTAGATCACTGTAGTAAAACTACTGTTCACCATGGAAGTCTGCTCCTGGTATTAAAAGTGCATGTTTCAGTCTGCATGTCAGAATTTTTTAATGAAATAGAAGAGGATTTGAGAAGTCACTCAAAATGTGCCCTCATTTTCTTTCTTCAGCATTAATGATAATTTCTATGGCAAAATGAACCCCCTCATTGTGTTCCTTTTTAAATTAAATGTTTTAAGTGTTACCAGTTTATTCCAATCAAGATGGCTTCAGGTGTGCCATACTTTTGTCATAATGAATACAGTAAGCGCTCTAGTTGTTTTTAAGAACATTCTGGGACATTCTGTCATTGGGCTATACTTGGGCTACATCTGGGTGATATTTGGGCTACATTTGGGCTCTTTTGTCTCTGGTGGCCATCTTGGGAGACTTATTTGTTATGAAGTTTCCTAATTTCCTCATTTACTGCAGTCTCCTCAGTAGGAAATACTTTCAGTTTTTTACTTTGATTCCATCAAGAAGGCATTCAGATGTGTCACACATTTGCCATAAATTCAGAATGTTAGCACTCTTTTTGCTCATTAGATCACTGTAGTAAAGCTACTGCTCACCAGGGAAAACTGCTGCTGGTATTGAAAGTTCATGTTTCAGTCTGCATGTCAGAATTTTTTAATGAAATAGAAGAGGATTTGAGAAGTCACTCAAAATGTGCCCTAATTTTTCTTTCTGCAGCACTAATCATACTTTTTATGGAAAAATGAACCCCCTCATTTTGTTCCTTTTGAAATTAAATGTTTTAAGAGTTACCACTTTATTCCAAGCAAGATGGCTTCAGGTGTGCCATACGTTTATCATAGGTAGGACTGTTAGCGCTCTAGTAGTTCTTTGGAACACTCTGGGAAGCTGCAGTAGAACACAAAGGAATCAACTGACAGTCTCTGCCCTTGTTGGATGTACATGTTTTACTGAGAATGTCAGACTTCATTCTCACATGACTGAGAAAGATAATGTGAATTTACAGAAAATAAGCTCTCAGTTTAGCTTATAGATCACCTTCCAAACCTCTGTGGTAAAAGCATGAGAAAATATTTTTCTCTCAATCATGATATCCCAGCAGAAGGCTTTTTCACATGGTGAAATCACCTTAGAACATACCACAATTCCTAAAATGAGTATGGTACCATCAACAAATGATTTATAATGTAACTAAAGTCTTAAAACCTTCTATTAACTGCAATGCTTTTTAATGAGGTGCTATCATGTATATTGGTCCCAAGATGGCTGCCAACACTTCTTGGATGAAGTGCTGACAGCCAATCAGATCTCAGGATGAGATGTGTGGTTAGGCTCCGCCCACATATATATATGCTTTTAAATGCTATTTTCTCAGGAAATACTGAACAGATTTACACCAAACCTACAAAAGGCACTTCCTTGACCTGAGGACTACCTCTCTGCCAAATTTCAAGTAAATCTGTTCAGCCGTTCGGGCTGTAGCCCTGTCTAAAGGTCCTATGGAAAAATGCATGGGAAAAACGCGTTTTGGGACCCCCCTTTTATCTCAGCCCCCGCTTGACGAATCCCCCCGAGACTTTCAGGGTAGGAGCGGAGCGTAGCGCCCCACCTATTTTGAAAAATTTGCGAGGATTCGTCGACCGGCGCCAAAGTTATTCAAAATAGAATGTTGCGGATTTCCTATGGAAAAGGGGTCCTAACTATAACTACCTACTGGCGACCGCCAGTAGGTAATATATATATATATATATATATATATATATATATATATATATATATATATATATTACCTACTGGCGGTCGCCAGTAGGTAGTTATAGTTAGGACCTATTTTCCATAGGAAATCCTCAACATTCTATTCCCAATAAGTCTGGCGCCGGTTGACGAATCTTCGCAAAATTTTCCAAACTTTTGGCCAGCTCCGGTCCACTCCTATCCTGAAAGTTTTGTGGTGATTTGTCACACGGGGACTGAGAAACAAGGGGGGTCCCAAAACACTTTTCCCCCATGCAATTTCCCATCGGACCTGTTGACGCAGCTACAGCCCGAACTGCTGAACGGAATTACACCAAATTTGACAGAAAGGTAGAACTTGGTTCAGAGTCGTGCCTTTTGCTTAAATGGTGTAAATCCGTTCAGTAGTTCCTGAGAAAATCAAAAGTAAAATCACATATATATCTGGGCGGAGCCTAACCACACATCTCATCGTGAGATCTGATTGACTGTCAGCACTTCATCCAAGAAGTGTTGGCAGCCATCTTGGGACCAATATACATGATAGCACCTCATTAAAAAGCATTGCAGTTAATAGAAGGTTTTAAGACTTTAGTTACATTATAAATCATTTGTTGATGGTACCATACTCATTTTAGGAATTGTGGTTTGTTCTAAGGTGATTTTACCATGTGAAAAAGCCTTCTGCTGGGATATCATGAATCATGTTTGAGAGAAAACTATTTTCACATGCTTGGAAGGTGATCTATAAGCTAAACTGAGAGCATATTTTCTGTAAATTCACATTATCTTTCTTAGTCATGTGAGAATGAAGTCTGACATTCTCAGTAAAACATGTACATCCAACAAGGGCAGAGACTGTCAGTTGATTCCTTTGTGTTCTACTGCAGCTTCCCATAGTGTTCCAAAGAACAACTAGAGCCCTAACACTCCTACTTATGATAAACGTATGGAACACCTGAAGCCATCTTGATTGGAATAAACTGGTAACTCTTAAAACATTTAATTTAAAAAGGAACAAAATGAGGGGGTTCATTTTGCCATAGAATGTATGATTAGTGCTGCAGAAAGAAAAAATAGGGCACATTTTGAGGGACTTCTCAAATCCTCTTCTATTTCATTAAATAATTCTGATATGCAGACTGAAACAAGCACTTTCAATACCAGCAGCAGACTTTCCTGGTGAGCAGTAGCTTTACTACAGTGATCTAATGAGCAACTAGAGTGCTACCATTCAGAATTTATGGAAAATGTGGGACACATCTGAATGCCTTCTTGATGGAATCAAAGTAAACAAGCATTGAAAATGCAATAGGTCTCGCCCTCGTTTAAGTTAAAGCAATTCTGTTTGTAATTAGGTGGCTTTTTAGCTTTGCTTGTATTAGAGTTTTTCAAACTTTCATGTACATACCATGCATATGTATGCATATATGTATATGTATATGTTTGCATGCATTTATATTTATATAGCTATACAGATTATATTTATATGTTTATATATGTATATATATATTACCTACTGGCGGTCGCCAGTAGGTAGTTATAGTTAGGACCCTGTTTCCATAGGAAAACCGCAACATTCTATTTTGAATAACTTTGGCGCCGGTCGACGAATCCTCGCGAAATTTTCAAAACTAATGGGGCGCTATGCTCCGCTCCTACCCTGAAAGTCTCGGGGGGATTCGTCAAATGGGGGCTGAGATAAAAGGGGGGTCCCAAAACGCGTTTTTCCCATGCATTTTTCCATAGGACCTTTAGACACAGCTACAGCCCGAACGGCTGAACAGAGTTCCTTGAAATTTGGCAGAGAGGTAGTCTACAGGTCAAGGAAGTGCCTTTTGTAGGTTTGGTGTAAATCTGTTCAGTAGATTCTGAGAAAATAGCCTTTAAATCAATATATATATCTGAGCCAGCTTACGGTGCGCTTACTGTGCGCTTACCGTGCGCTTACCGTACACGTACGGTGACGTGCGCGAGCGCGATTCTGATTGGCTGTTAGATCTTAGTAAACATTCGAATCGGTCGAAACCAGGAAGCGGCGTCCGCCATTTTCTATCTCGCACTCTGAGGGATTGGAAGAAAAACAAAGACCAAAATCATATAAAGGGGCCGTTTAGACAGCTCCCAACCACCTAGCCTTGATGAAGGTGTCCTCAAAGAACCCCCAAGGCCAAAAATTCAATTTTAATTTTTTTTGAAAAATCGTCGATTATGCTTACCGTACGCGTACGGTAAAAAATTTGAAAAAAACCAAAATATCCATATTCTCCACACCCCGTGTGTAAATTGTGCCCGAAGGGCACCATTTGTGCATGGCATATATAACAACCATTTTACTTCAAAAAATCAAACATTACCTTTCACAACGAAGCGCATAATATGTCCTCCATGTACATGGCCCATCCAGCGTAACGTGGGCACGCGGTGCGCGTAGCGCACCGCGTGCCCACCCTGCGTGCACGGCACTAACTGCATAAAGTGGGCGCGCGGTGCGCGAAGCGCACCGCGTGCTCACTGTGCGCGCACGGTGCGTGAAGCGCACCATGCGCGCACGGAACGAACTGCGGTAAGTGGGCGCGCACGCCACGAATGGCGTAAAGTAACTTAGCATTTAAAAAAACGTACAAATTCACTGAAAAAACCATAGGTTTCACACATGTTATAGTTAGGAATTAGCATTTAAAAAACCTTGCAAATTCACTGAAAAAACCATAGGTTTCACACATGTTATAGTTAGCTGGACATTTTACTGATAAAAAACCAATGAAATTCCCCCGTTATAGTTAGTGCAGGCAACTATAACTCACGTGACCGCAATCCTCTGCTGATGCTAATACTGTATTTAGACACTTATTTGCCCATGTCTTCTTCCATTAAATTTTAGCTATACATATATTACAACTATTTTTTTTCATAAAGACACATATGTCATCAGCAGAGGATTGCGGTCACGTGAGTTATAGTTGCCTGCACTAACTATAACGGGGGAATTTCATTGGTTTTTTATCAGTAAAATGTCCAGCTAACTATAACATGTGTGAAACCTATGTTTTTTCAGTGAATATATATATACATACATATATATAAATGCATATGCATATATATATGTGCATATGTGTGCATGTACAGAGAGGTAGAGGTGTATAGGTAGAGGTGTAGAGGTAGAGAGGTAGAGAGTAGTAGAGAGAGAGGTAGAGAGAGGTAGAGAAGTAGAGAGTAGAGAGCGAGTACTAGAGAGTAGAGAGTGAGTAGTAGAGAGTAGCAGAGAAAGTATCAGATAGTGAGTAGTAGAGAGTAGTAGAGGGAGTAGTAGAGAGTGAGTAGTAGAGAGTGAGTATTAGAGAGTGAGTAGTAGAGAGTAGTAGAGAGTGAGTAGTAGAGTGAGTAGTAGAGAGTAGTAGAGAGTGAGTAGTAGAGAGTGAGTAGTAGAGATTAGTAGAGAGTGAGTAGCAGAGAGAGAGTATTAGAGAGTAGTAGAGAGTGAGTAGCAGAGTGAGTAGTAGAGAGTAGTAGAGAGAGAGTAGTAGAGAGTGAGTAGTAGAGAGTAGTAGAGAGTGAGTAGTAGAGAGTAGTAGAGAGAGAGTAGTAGAGAGTGAGTAGTAGAGAGTAGTAGAGAGTAGTAGAGCGTGAGTAGTAGAGAGTGAGTAGTAGAGAGAGAGTAGTAGAGAGTAGTAAAGAGTGAGTAGTAGAGAGTGAGTAGTAGAGAGTAGTGGAGTAGTAGAGAATGAGTAGTAGAGAGTGTGTAGTAGAGAGTGAGTAGTAGAGAGTGAGTAGTAGAGAGTAGTAGAGAGTGAGTAGTAGAGAGAGAGTAGTAGAGAGTGAGAAATAGAGAGAGTAGCAGAGTAGTAGAGAGTGAGTAGTAGAGTGAGTAGTAGAGAGTAGTTGAGAGTGAGTAGTAGAGAGTGAGTAGTACAGAATGAGTAGTAGAGAGTAGTAGAGAGTGAGTAGTAGAGAGTGAGTAGTAGAGAGTAGTAGAGTGAGTGGTAGAGATGGAGTAGTAGAGAGTGAGTAGTAGAGAGTGAGTGGTAGAGAGTAGGAGAGAGTAGTAGAGTGAGTAGTAGAGAATAGTAGAGAGTGAGTAGTAGAGCGAGTAGTAGAGAGTAGTAGAGTAGTAGAGAGTGAGTAGTAGAGAGTGAGTAGCAGAGAGGTAGAGAAGTAGAGAGTAGAGAGCGAGTACTAGAGAGTAGAGAGTGAGTAGTAGAGAGTAGTAGAGAGTAGCAGAGAAAGTATCAGATAGTGAGTAGTAGAGAGTAGTAGAGGGAGTAGTAGAGAGTGAGTAGTAGAGAGTGAGTATTAGAGAGTGAGTAGTAGAGAGTAGTGGAGAGTGAGTAGTAGAGTGAGTAGTAGAGAGTAGTAGAGAGTAGTAGAGAGTGAGTAGTAGAGATTAGTAGAGATTAGTAGAGAGTGAGCAGCAGAGAAAGAGTATTAGAGAGTAGTAGAGAGTGAGTAGCAGAGTGAGTAGTAGAGAGTAGTAGAGAGAGAGTAGTAGAGAGTGAGTAGTAGAGAGTAGTAGAGAGTGAGTAGTAGAGAGTAGTAGAGAGAGAGTAGTAGAGAGTGAGTAGTAGAGTAGTAGAGCGTGAGTAGTAGAGAGTGAGTTGTAGAGAGAGTAGTAGAGAGTAGTAGAGAGTGAGTAGTAGAGAGTGAGTAGTAGAGAGTAGTGGAGTAGTAGAGAATGAGTAGTAGAGAGTGTGTAGTAGAGAGTGAGTAGTAGAGAGTGAGTAGTAGAGAGTAGTAGAGAGTGAGTAGTAGAGAGAGAGTAGTAGAGAGTGAGAAATAGAGAGAGTAGCAGAGTAGTAGAGAGTGAGTAGTAGAGTGAGTAGTAGAGAGTAGTTGAGAGTGAGTAGTAGAGAGTGAGTAGTACAGAGTGAGTAGTAGAGAGGAGTAGAGAGTGAGTAGTAGAGAGTGAGTAGTAGAGAGTAGTAGAGTGAGTAGTAGAGATGGAGTAGTAGAGAGTGAGTAGTAGAGAGTGAGTGGTAGAGAGTAGGAGAGAGTAGTAGAGTGAGTAGTAGAGAATAGTAGAGAGTGAGTAGTAGAGCGAGTAGTAGAGAGTAGTTGAGAGTGAGTAGTAGAGAGTGAGTAGTACAGAGTGAGTAGTAGAGAGTAGTAGAGAGTGAGTAGTAGAGAGTGAGTAGTAGAGAGTAGTAGAGTGAGTAGTATAGATGGAGTAGTAGAGAGTGAGTAGTAGAGAGTGAGTGGTAGAGAGTAGGAGAGAGTAGTAGAGTGAGTAGTAGAGAATAGTAGAGAGTGAGTCGTAGAGCGAGTAGTAGAGAGTAGTAGAGCAGTAGAGAGTGAGTAGTAGAGAGAGAGTAGTAGAGAGTGAGAAATAGAGAGAGTAGCAGAGTAGTAGAGAGTGAGTAGTAGAGTGAGTAGTAGAGAGTAGTTGAGAGTGAGTAGTAGAGAGTGAGTAGTACAGAGTGAGTAGTAGAGAGTAGTAGAGAGTGAGTAGTAGAGAGTGAGTAGTAGAGAGTAGTAGAGTGAGTAGTATAGATGGAGTAGTAGAGAGTGAGTAGTAGAGAGTGAGTGGTAGAGAGTAGGAGAGAGTAGTAGAGTGAGTAGTAGAGAATAGTAGAGAGTGAGTCGTATAGCGAGTAGTAGAGAGTAGTAGAGTAGTAGAGAGTGAGTAGTAGAGAGTGAGTAGCAGAGAGAGTAGTAGAGAGTAGTAGAGAGTGAGTAGTAGAGAGTAGTAGAGAGTGAGTAGTAGAGAGTGAGTAGTAGAGAGTGAGTAGTAGAGAGCGAGTAGTAGAGAGTGAGTAGTAGAGAGTGAATAGTAGAGAGTGAGTAGTAGAGAGAGAGTAGTAGAGAGTGAGTAGCAGAGAGAGTAGTAGAGAGTAGTAGAGTAGTAGAGAGTGAGTAGTAGAGAGTGAGTAGCAGAGAGAGTAGTAGAGAGTGAGTAGTAGAGAGTAGTAGAGAGCGAGTTGTAGAGAGTGAGTAGTAGAGAGTGAGTAGTAGAGAGTAGTAGAGTAGTACAGAGTGAGTAGTAGAGAGTAGTAGAGAGTGAGTAGTAGAGAGTGAGTAGTAGAGAGTAGTAGAGTGAGTAGTAGAGATGGAGTAGTAGAGAGTGAGTAGTAGAGAGTGAGTGGTAGAGAGTAGGAGAGAGTAGTAGAGTGAGTAGTAGAGAATAGTAGAGAGTGAGTAGTAGAGCGAGTAGTAGAGAGTAGTAGAGTAGTAGAGAGTGAGTAGTAGAGAGTGAGTAGCAGAGAGAGTAGTAGAGAGTAGTAGAGAGTGAGTAGTAGAGAGTAGTAGAGAGCGAGGAGTAGAGAGTGAGTAGTGGAGAGTGAGTAGTAGAGAGCGAGTAGTAGAGAGTGAGTAGTAGAGAGTGAATAGTAGAGAGTGAGTAGTAGAGAGAGAGTAGTAAAGAGTGAGCAGTAGAGAGTAGTAGAGTGAGTAGTAGAGAGTGAGTAGTAGAGAGTAGTAGAGAGTGAGTAGTAGAGAGAGAGTAGTAGAGTAGTAGAGAGTGAGTGGTAGAGAGCAGCAGAGAGTAGTAGAGTGAGTAGTAGAGAGTAGTAGAGAGTGAGAAGTAGAGAGTGAATACTAGAGAGTATTAGTAGAGAGTAGTAGAGAGAGAGAGAGTAGTAGAGAGTGTAGTAGAGAGTGAGTAGTAAAGATTAGTAGCGAGTGAGTAGTAGAGAGTAGTAGAGAGCGAGTAGTAGAGTAGTAGAGAGTAAGTGGTAGAGAGTAGTAGAAAGTAGTAGAGTGAGTAGTAGAGATTGAGTAGTAGAGAGTGAATAGTAGAGAGTAGTAGAGAGTGAGTAGTAGAGAGAGTAGGAGTAGACAGTGAGTAGTAGAGAGTAGTAGAATGTGAGTAGTAGAGAGTGAGTAGTAGAGAGTGAGTAGTAGAGAGTAGTTGCGAGTGAGTAGTAGAGAGTGAGTAGTAGAGAGTAGTAGAGTAGTAGAGAGTGAATAGTAGAGAGTAGTAGAGAGTGAGTAGTAGAGAGAGTAGGAGTAGACAGTGAGTAGTAGAGAGTAGTAGAATGTGAGTAGTAGAGAGTGAGTAGTAGAGAGTGAGTAGTAGAGAGTAGTTGCGAGTGAGTAGTAGAGAGTGAGTAGTAGAGAGTAGTAGAGAGTGAGTAGTAGAGAGTAGTAGAGAGTCAGTAGTAGAGTAGTAGAGAGTAGTCAGTCAGTGTCAGTCAGTGTCAGTCAGTCAGTGTCAGTCAATCAGTGTCAGTCAGTGTCAGTCAATCAGTGTCAGTCAGTCAGTGTCAGCCAATCAGTGTCAGTCAGTGTCAATCAGTGTCAGTCAGTGTCAGTCAGTCAGTCAGTGTCAGTCAGTCAGTGTCAGTCAATCAGTGTCAGTCAGTGTCAGTGTCAGTCAATCTGTGTCAGTCAGTGTCAATCAGTCAGTGTCAGTCAGTCAGTGTCAGCTAGAGCAGCTCTGCTGAAGTGGTTCTCTGGCTCTAAAGCAGCTCTGCTGACCTGGTTCTCTCTCTCTAAAGCAGCTCTGCTGACCTGGTTTCTCTGGCTCCACAGCAGGTCTGCTGACCTGGTTCTCTGGCTCTAGAGCAGCTCTGCTGACCTAGTTCTTATGCTACAGAGCAGCTCTGCTGATCTAGTTCTCTGGCTCTACAACAGCTCTGTTGACCTGGTTCTCTGGCTCTAAAGCAGCTCCGCTGACCCAGTTCTATGGCTCTGAAGCAGTTCTGCTGACATGGTTCTCTGGCTCTAGAGCAGCTCTGCTGGCCTGGTTCTCTCCCTCTAAAGCAGCTCTACTGACCTGGTTTCTCTGGCTCTGCAGCAGCTCTGCAGACCTGGTTCTCTGGCTCTAGAGCAGCTCTGTTGACCTGGTTCTTAGGCTCTAGAGCAGCTCAACTGACCTGGTTCTCTGGCTCTAAAGCAGCTCTGCTGACCTGGTTCTATGGCTCTAAAGCAGCTCTGCTGATTTGGTTCTCTGGCTCTAGAGTAGCTCTGCTGACCTGGTTCTCTGGCTCTAAAGCAGCTCTGCTAACCTGGTTTTCTGGCTCTAAAGCAGCTCTGCTGGCCTGGTTCTCTGGCTCTAAAGCAGCTCTGCTGACCTGGTTCTCTCCCTCTAAAGCAGCTCTGCTGACCTGGTTTCTCTGGCTCTACAGCAGCTCTGCTAATATAAGTTTATTATAAGTACAAATATATTATTTTGATTAATATCTTACATAATCTCTTGCCTTAATATGTATATTAAAGACACATACATATCATTTTGGAACATACATTTTTTTTGCGGGAGTCGCGCACCCAGTGCGCCCCAGCACGTATATGATGTCACGCGGGACCCGCAACCGCACAAACATTTCGTACCGTAATGTGCATGTGTCGCAAATGCGCTGGAGCAGGAGTCGCAGACGGGTCGCATACCAATCGCGCATATCACGTGATATTAAATGTATATGATGTAACTGAAAAACACGCAGCCGTTGCACACCATACGCGGATCCTTCATGACTTTTCTAAAATGGTGGCTAGAATGCGCGCACCCACCGTGATGTGTACACTTTGAGTGCGCGACTCCGAAAATAATTGGATTTTTTTCTTAAAGAAAATAATATAAATATATTAAAATGAAAAATGAAAACAAGAAAATTAATCAATATTTCAGTTTCAATTAAAAAAAAAATTTGGGGCAATTTTCAGAAAAATATATAATGTTATTTAATGAATAAAATATTTATAAATAAACAGTTAAAAAGCTGTAGAAAATCAGTGCAAAAAAGTAGATATAACTACTATCACACTTAAAAGTTAGCATTTAAAAAGCCTTTGAAATTCACTGAAAAAAAACATAGGTTTCAGAGACGTTATAGTTAGAAATTAGCATTTAAAAAACCTTAGAAATTCACAGAAAAAACCATAGGTTTCAGGGGTGTTATAGTTAGCTGCCCATTTCACTCATACAAAACCATAGAAATTCCTCCATTATAGTTAGTTCTGCTAACTATAACTCACGCGCCCGCAATGCACTGCTGATGATGTCACATATTGCATCATTCATGACATGGTCAGTGACATCACTGATTACA
Organism: Triturus cristatus; assembly: GCF_964204655.1. Classification (NCBI taxonomy): domain Eukaryota; kingdom Metazoa; phylum Chordata; class Amphibia; order Caudata; family Salamandridae; genus Triturus; species Triturus cristatus. Next base: position 23,171,077 of record NC_140584.1, read on the forward strand.
TCACTGATGACATCACTGATGACATCATCCACTTGACAATCTGATACACCTCATCATACACTAGTATAACCTTTCATCACTCACTGTAAAATACAGAGTACCATATTTGAAACCATTGACACACCAATACCAGTTACTACATACCCACTCACTGATTCCTAAGTCTACACACACAACTACCCATTCAACAACAGAATCATCTATACATGCAGTCATTAATTAATAGAACACTATCAAATGTACTTATACACATATATAGACATTGACACATCAGCAGTCATCTTAGTCGGTTATGCAGTCATCCTACTCACTCATGAAAAAAATGTATCGCACTTAAATTTACTCACTTACACAATTATCCAACAGTACCTCATTTATTCAAACACATAGCAACTCATCGCTAATATGTTAAAAAAGCACCATTACAATTATACACTCATTCATATAGTTACTCTCACAATCACTGACTCTTACACATACTTATTTACATACACCAACTCTCACATACAATGCCTTTTATTTTTTTACTTTGTTGAAGATGTACAACTAAAACATATATTCGCTCACCAACACACAAATAAATACACTCAGTCACCCAAACAACTGTTTCCACATGCACTCTTAAACCCATACACCTAGTCAATCAACCATTCACACATCTATGCATAGAGTTACACACACCCCATCCAACCACACACAAACTCAGTGTCCCATACAAATACTCACCCCACTAATCAATAACTAATATACACACTCATGTAGTTAGTGACCAACTGATGCAGCATGTTATTTAACAACAGAGACAGTGCTGCACAGATTCACATAGTTTAGTTACTAATCCCTGTATTAAGTGAGACACTTTTAATTACTCACTTAAAAAGACAGTCAGACAGCTACTAAATCCTCCATCCAGACAGTTATATATCCACTCAATCTTCAATACAGATTGGTATACATATTTAAATTTCAAACTAAACCACATTCAGTGGATGATGTCATCAGTGATGTCATCAGTGATGTCATTTGAGATGTCATCAGTGATGTCATCAGTGATGTCACTGACCATGTCATGAATGATGCAATATGTGACATCATCAGCAGTGCATTGCGGACGCGTGAGTTATAGTTAGCAGAACTAACTATAACAGAGGAATTTCTATGGTTTTGTATGAGTGAAATGGGCAGCTAACTATAACACCCCTGAAACCTATGGTTTTTTCTGTGAATATATATATATATATATTTATATATATATATATATATATATATATATATATATATATATATATATATATATATATATATATATATATATATTCATCCAAAAAGTTGTCCATTAATGAAGACGCAACCAAAATCAGGCGCACCCCGCAAATGCCAGCAGGGTCCTTTATTACATTTCACAACCAGCAAGCATTTCTGGACAATCAGATAAGCCCTACGCGTTTCGGAGCTCCTGCTCCTTGGTCACGGGCTGTCCAAGTGTAACGGCAGTTCGCAAGCAAAATACAAGCCACATGATTAATTGCTTAAAAGCCCTCAGATGGGAAATCACGTTAGCCTCCTGGGACTTGTAGTGCTTGCATACCAGATTTTCCGTAGCATAGGTTCTGCCATAACACAGTCATTCAAATATTTAAAAGCCTTCCAATAGGCCTCCAAACGTGCTGCCGGTTTAAATAAAAATGTTCAAACCTGTTTTTCTGTGATAATTGATTGTGGTGAATCCACAGTCCACACTTCATTTTGGTGGCGGTGCTGTCTCCCCGGCTTGGACTGCCGGTATAAATTCATCCAAAAAGTTGTCCATTAATGAAGACGAAACCAAAATCAGGCGCACCCCGCAAATGCCAGCAGGGTCTTTTTGGATGAATTTATACCGGCAGTCCAAGCCGGGGAGACAGCACCGCCACCAAAATGAAGTGTGGACTGTGGATTGCGGATTCACCACAATCAATTATCACAGAAAAACAGGTTTGAACATTTTTATTTAAACCGGCAGCACGTTTGGAGGCCTATTGGAAGGCTTTTAAATATTTGAATGGCTGTGTTATGGCAGAACCTATGCTATGGAAAATCTGGTATGCAAGCACTACAAGTCCCAGGAGGCTAACGTGATTTCCCATCTGAGGGCTTTTAAGCAATTAATCATGTGGCTTGTATTTTGCTTGCGAACTGCCGTTACACTTGGACAGCCCGTGACCAAGGAGCAGGAGCTCCGAAACGCGTAGGGCTTATCTAATTGTCCAGAAATGCTTGCTGGTTTTGAAATGTAATAAAGGACCCTGCTGGCATTTGCGGGGTGCGCCTGATTTTGGTTGCGTCTTCATTAATGGACAACTTTTTGGATGAATATATATATATATATATATATATATATATATATATATATATATATATATATATATATATATATATATATAAAATGTTCCAGTTTATTTGTTACAGTTTGCAATGTATTGTTTGTGCGTGTGTTTATTTATATATATATCAAAAAAAGAGGGGTGCCCCAGTGAGGAGGTCACACCCGAAGAGGTTTCAGCACACCACCGCCGGCAGCAGCACTGACAGGATGCTCACATGTCTCCAAGGCCAAACGCGTTTCGAGCAATCATCCGCTCTTCATCAGTGGCAAGAAATGTAGATGCAGCCATTTTTTGAATCCATGATTTTTATTTCAAAAGTCCCGCCCCAATGGGCGCAAGGCATTCTGGTTGTGATAGTCCATAAATGATTGCCAGGACTCAGGATTCTGTAAACCCCAGTGGGTGCCACATACTGCGGTGAAGTCAAACCTAGTGGAAAAATAAAAAATAATAAAATAGTATCCCAAGTGGGTGGAAGTACATGTACAAGAAACACTGCAATGCTGCCAATTACAATCCGGAGAGCGAGGCCCCCTTCGGTTCAAGCGGTGCCGCGGTTGCGAGCACCAAGGATCTGCTCCAGATGCAGCGGGACCTCCTCGCGGCCGGACCAGCCGCGTTACATCAAAACAAGAGGGGTGCCCCAGTGAGGAGGTCACACCCGAAGAGGTTTCAGCACACCACCGCCGGCAGCAGCACTGACAGGACGCTCACATGTCTCCAAGGCCAAACGCGTTTCGAGCAATCATCCGCTCTTCATCAGTGGCAAGAAATGTAGATGCAGCCATTTTTTGAATCCATGATTTTTATTTCAAAAGTCCCGCCCCAATGGGCACAAGGCATTCTGGTTGTGATAGTCCATAAATTATTGCCAGGACTCAGGATTCTGTAAACCCCAGTGGGTGCCACATACTGCATTGAAGTCAAACCTAGTGGAAAAATAAAAAATAATAAAATAGTATCCCAAGTGGGTGGAAGTACATGTACAAGAAACACTGCAATGCTGCCAATTACAATCCGGAGAGCGAGGCCCCCTTCGGTCCAAGCGGTGCCACGGTTGCGAGCACCAAGGATCTGCTCCAGATGCAGCGGGACCTCCTCGTGGCCGGACCAGCTGCGTTACATCGAAACAAGAGGGGTGCCCCAGTGAGGAGGTCACACCCGAAGAGGTTTCAGCACACCACCGCCGGCAGCAGCACTGACAGGATGCTCACATGTCTCCAAGGCCAAACGCGTTTCGAGCAATCATCCGCTCTTCATCAGTGGCAAGAAATGTAGATGCAGCCATTTTTTGAATCCATGATTTTTATTTCAAAAGTCCCGCCCCAATGGGCGCAAGGCATTCTGGTTGTGATAGTCCATAAATGATTGCCAGGACTCAGGATTCTGTAAACCCCAGTAGGTGCCACATACTGCATTGAAGTCAAACCTAGTGGAAAAATAAAAAATAATAAAATAGTATCCCAAGTGGGAGGAAGTACATGTACAAGAAACACTGCAATGCTGCCAATTACAATCCGTAGAGCGAGGCCCCCTTCGGTCCAAGCGATGCCGCGGTTGCGAGCACCAAGGATCTGCTCCAGATGCAGCGGGACCTCCTCGCGGCCGGACCAGCCGCGTTACATCAAAACAAGAGGGGACTTTTTGGACTCAGGAAGGGTAACATTTACTACTCCTACTCCAGTCGCTGCAACAGCAGGGAAAGTGTTGGACTCAGGAAGGGTAGAAATTACTATTCCCACTCCAGTCGCTGCAACAGCAGGGAAAGTGTTGGATTGTGGAAGATTAAAATGTATTAGTCCCACTCCAGTGGGTGCAACAGTAGGGAAAAGGTTGGACTCAGGAGGGGTAACAATTTACTATTCCCACTCCAGTCGGTGCAGCAGTAGGAAAGATGTTGGATTGCGGAAGGGTAAAAGTTACTACTCCCACTCCAGTCTGTGCAATGGTAGGGAATGGGTGGGACACAGGAGGGGTAACATTGACTATTCCCACTCCAATATGTGCAACAGTAGGGAAGCGTTGAACTCAGGAGGGATACAATTTACTATTCCCACTCCCAATGGGTGCAACAGTAGGGAACGTGTTGGATTGCGGAGGGGTAAAATATACTATTCCCACTTTAGTCTGCGCAACATTAGGTAAAGAGTTGGATTCAGGAGAGGTCAAATTTAATATTCCCATTCCAGTCTATGCAACACTAGAGAAGCATAGTATAGTGGAGCGGTAACATGTACTATTCTCACTTCAGTCTGTGCAACAGTAGAAAGAGATCACTTCAAAAAATAAAATATTTTAACAACTACATTAAATACCAGCGAACATGAATATTTAAATCAAAAATACGTATATATAAAAAAATATGAAAAAATTACATATCTATTGCAATGTTTAATAAACATTTTAAGTTAAACAAATATTAATAATAATAATAATAATGTAATTGAAATACCACGCTATATTTTCCCAATTATAACAACCATAAATATAGTGATTTTTACTATTAAACAGCATAACATAATTAACACACAACATAATAAATAACACATTTTTTAAAAACAAAATATAACTATTTGTATGTTTATTATTACTCAAATGACTTCATATCCTATACCTCTACAAAGTGAACAACACCCACATAAAATATATCTAAAAATTATACTAATTACAAATGTTACATAATTAATTATGAATTAAACAATTAATAGAAATTAACTTATAATAAAACAAGTATATTTAATTAACTTCCCACCCTTTATCCCTATAAACCAAGCAATGCACACCTAATGCATATTAAAAAAATCTTCATTACCTAATTTAGATATTTAGTTATCAATTATACAAGTCATACAATTAACTAATAATAAATGAATTATATTTAATTAAATTCCACCCTTTACCCCTACAACACAACAACCCACACCTCATATATAACTTTCAATCTTTTTTTATTACAAAATGTATAATTATCAATTAAGCATTTATTAATTATCAGCATTAATTATTATAATTAATTTCTCTCACACTGTTACCCTACAAAAACCACTATATACACCAGAAAAAATAATAAAACATTTAATTAATTACACAATTTACATAATTAATTTTCAATTACATTAATAATAATAATAACTATTTAATTATTAAATAATTAGAATTAAATTACTTCCCACCATATACCACTACAAACCACACGACTTGCACCTAAACTTAACATAATTAGAAAAATGTATTACACAATTAACATAATTAACCATCAATAAAATAATTAATTATTAAATGTAATTACTTTATTTCCCACTCTGTGCCCCTTTAAACCCCACAGCCTATTAAGGCACAAAAAAATAAACTTAACAATCATTAGACAAACAATTTATAACATATATGATTAAAATATATACTAAAATACATAAAAATAATTAAAAAACCATAGTGTTAACAACATAAATATTTCAAACATCGATATTACTTACCTTAAAATCGATATTATTGCCAAGAATATTAACGCACACGATGTTGGTGCATCATGATATTCCAAACTCAATATTTCTGCTCCTCGATATTTAGTTTTCAATATTTTGTTCTAATACTGTCCTTTGCTTGCTACATATCTGCCTCATGAGTCAGACAAGGTGGGAGTGATCTATGCATTAGGATGCCTACCCCCCTGGACCCTAACGTGTTTCCTTCATGGACAACCATCTTATAACCCCATCGATCAAGGGCGTAACAAGTGGTTCCCTGTAGGTACGTCTCCTGTAATACAACTAGGCAGAAGTATTTTTGTGTAGGAAGGGGCACCTTTCTGCACAAAAACAATCCTGAGAGGCGTTTTTTCTCTTTCTATTCTGCAGCACACATAGAAAAAGCAAAATAAAAAAGCAAAATAAACATATTTCTCCTTGTTGCGCCTGTCCTGTGGAGGTGTATCTTTTTGGCGCAATCCCAGGTTTACCAGGTTTTGAAAATCTGGAAATGGGTCAAAACCATAGGAGTTGCAAGAATTGAGTTGAATAGTACAACTCAATGATTTGCGCTGTGTTGTGTTACTCCAGACTTATAAAGCCATTTAAAGTCACGCAAAGTTGCTTTGTGTGGCTTTAGAAATCTGACTGAGAAGTTTGTGTCACACTCTAAATAAATAAATAAATAAGTGGTGAAACCAGTGCTTCAATTCAACGATAAGTACTTAAAGACATCATTTTAACAGTATTAAACTGAACACATCCAAGTGATGACTCAACAAATAATGTTGACGTGATCTTGTTTTCCACTTTTGCCATGGCACATTCAGTCCCTCTCTCAGGCCTTCATTTCAACATGGCAGGTATGTGGAGGGGAATATACCTGGCAAACCGCAGCCACTGCAGGTAAGAGCAGTGGGGCATTGGGGCTGGGTGAGGGGGATTTTGAGAGATGACTACAAGGGAAAATTAATTATTTCTTTAATTTTCCCTGGTTGTCGTCACTCGAAATCCCCCCCCACCTGGCCCCAACGCCCACCGCTCTTACCTGCAGCAGCCGCGGCTGTACCTGACCGGATTTAACAATTTCCATCAATACCACTACCATTTAGCAGCTCTCATGAGTTGACATGTGTCAGAGTAGGGAATAACACACAGGCCCCATTTCGGGGCCCTTTCTGCACACTTACCAATCTGCTTTGAACAGCTGACAAACGTGCATTCAAAAAGCATTTTGGGCCATATTTATGAAAAAGTGGCGCTGCGTAGCGCAGCAAGTCACTTTGCTGCAGTGTTTCAAAGGAAAGTATCAGGCAAAATAAAGATGTTTCTGCTTGTTACGCCTCACCTGCGGAGGTGTTTCTTTTTGCCGCATTTCCAGGTTACCTGTTCTTGTAAATCTTGGAATATGTCAAAATCTATGGATGTTGCATGGGATCACCAACGCAACACCCATGAAAACGCCTCCCTGCGCCCCTGCTGTTCATTCTTGCTATGGACCCCCTGGTGCATCATATCCAGGAGAGGCACATCCACTGCGGATTGAAATTTCACCAAGGTCACTTGTGGACTCGTTTTATGCAGATGATGTGATTCTGTTTGTACGGGAACCGAATGTTAACCTATCCCCACTGCTGCGGGAGGTGGTGGGATTTGGAGTATACTCTGGGCTAACCATTAACTGGGGTAAATCAGTAGTCTTCCTGTTGCCACCACCCACCACCCAGGTCGATGTAGAATCTCCATTGCGCTGGTGCACCGACCCCCCCCAAATATTTGGGTATTTGTTTACATTATAGTGCCCCGGAGGTGATCCGCCTCAATTACGGGCCTGCGATTGATAATCTCACAACACAAATTGAACGGTGGATCAAACTCCCACTCTCGGCCACTGGCAGAATTCCCATGATTAAAATGGTGGTGCTCCCACATTTTTTAGATCTCTTCCTTAATATCCCCATTACCCTAGCCACAAAGTTTACTGACACACTGCATGCCCTACTTACTCGAATTATATGGGCCGGCAAGCAGCCACGTACAAGATGGAGCACACCGGTTATGCCGTACCAACGTGGGGGGTATGGGGTCCCAGATTTTTATTCATACTATTTGATAGCCCAAATACATTTTACATATTATTGGTATCATATGGATGCCCGACTGCAATCCTGAAACCAGAATGCGCCCAGATTCCCCCGAACTCGCTCTCAGTTATACTGCCACAGGGGTTACCTAGAATCCCAGCTGAAATCCAAACTTTGCCTACCACGTGCTAGGCATGGTTCAAATTGCAGATACATCTGCACGCAGATTTGCTGTACTCTCTGCATATACCATTAGCTGATAACCCTTGGTTGCCCCCTACAACCGAAACATTTACTAAGCACACTTTGGCCCAATATGGTTTGCAGACAGTGGGTGACCTCTTTAGGAACTTGCAGCTACGCCCTGTGGAAGACCTAACCATAAATAGAGATGCATCATATATGGACACATTTTTTCTACACAGTGTGCAGAAAACTTCCTGAGTGGGGGACCTCCGACCATGGCAGCACCAGAAGGGGCGCTTTTAGTGTCACAACTGTACCATACATCTTTAGGTCTTCGTCCAGTGGCCGGATCAAAAGTGTGGAAGGCCTGGGAAAAAGACTTGGGATTTCCGCTGACAGACCAGGTATGGCTATATTGCTGGGAACAAACACGCTATGTGTCAAATAATCATTGGCATAAATTACTACATTTTAAATATCTACACCGAGCGTACATCACACCGTACCTACTAGCCATAATGGATCCCAACACACCACACACATGTGCTAGATGTGCTATGGATCAAGCAGGCCTTTCACACTTCACCTGGAACTGTGGACCCATATTGACATATTGGGTGGGGGTCTTTCGGCTGCTGTCCTTGATGATAGCGTATCCATCCGTCATCTGTGTGTCTATTGCCCTTGATGATAGAGCATACAATACAGCCTGCACCACTGATGGCCTTACTGGTTTACGTCAAACCATTGCAGAAGAGAGGGAGGAGGTTCACTGCCATCGCCTTGCTCATTGCAAAAAGACAGGTTTCAGTGCACTGGGGAGGATCCCAGGTCCCGACAGTAAAGGCCTGGATCCGCGACTTGATATATTGTGATACTGAAAGTGTCATATATGCCATGTTGCAACCGCCTGCCGAGCAACCAAAAGATATATGGCAACCACTGAGGGACTATTTATTGACACATCAGCTAGACTGGTTGATTAAAATGTATGCGTAGACATTCACCTCTTGACATATTCCCAGGGGTCAAGGGTGAGATGTGGGAGGCGGATATGATGAAACCCTTTGGTGCAATAGATGTAGAATACCCACCAGGTAGAGGGGGCCTACGTTCGCACAGGTTGAAACATGTTCTAAGAACAGTAAAGTGGCATTGGAAGAGGAGGATTGGGATGGAACAGTGTGCATCCCTCATTGATTTAACTAAGGATTCGTTGCCGTACTAGGGGACTAAAAAAGTGAAATGTGATTATTCCGTATTGATGGATATAGACAAGAAGCATAATAATTTGAATAGTTGCTATATCTATTTCCTACTTTGAGAAGAGCTCTGTATCGATTTTGTTGTTTGGTTTAATTCTTTTGTTTTAATAATCTCTGATATGTTAGAGAATTGATATCTCGCTGATTGACAACATTGTAACTCCGCATTGCCAAAGAAATCTCAATAAATAAAAGTAAAAACAAAAAAAGAAAATGCCTCCCTGGTGCAGAGTAATGCAGCTCAGGCATTTGCGCTGTGTTACATTACTCAAGATTTATGAAGCCATGCAAGGCCATGCAAGATGGATTTTCTCGGCTTCACGAATCTCATTTTTCATTTGTGCCGCTCTTGCATCGAGTTGCTAACAAGGGGGCTCATAAATGTGCCCCTTAGTTTTAACTAGTGCGTTCCTGCACCCAGTAAAACCCAGAAAAAAGTTTTTCCAAGACTCGAATAAGGCCCTTAGATTTTGTGAAATGCGGTTGGATAATTGATTACTGATTGGCAATGGGGAATTCAGGCTGGCAGTAAACCATTCTTTTCTGCAGAAATGTTCTCATCAGCTATCCTTTTCTTTCCCCTACCCTTGAGGTTATGCATACCAATCGGAACATGGCAATTAAAAAACAGACCATTAGACAAGCAGTGCTTGACGGAAACCTGGCTGTCTTGCTCAGGGCCATAGTAAGAATTTATGCTCAGAAACAAAGGTTAGGATTGCATGATTTAAAAAAAAAAATGAAATATCCATCCACGTCTCGCCAGCAGCGACAAAATGCTTAGGCTCACCTACCCTGACGGAAAGATGTTAAATATGAAAAATATGTGCCAGAAAACAACAGCTTTGTGGAAGAAATCGCCAACAATGCGGCAGTACCAGTTGAGCTGAAAAACGATTAGACCGCAAATTCTTAGTTTCTCTTCTGCCTAATTACACTTTGTGGTTTACCTGCTTAGTTTAGCGTTCTACAATGTGGCTGCGCTATTCACTTAATTGTTTGTTTTGAAACTCTTGAAGTTGCTCCGACTTTTGTAAATCTGCCATTTGTGACTGATTGCTTGTACAGTCTTAGTGGGCTAAATACGCTTAGGATATCGAGCAAGCAGCAACAAGAACACTGGAGGCTGGCACTGAGGTTTCATTAGTCACTGTGGCTTAAGCTATTATGGTTCACTTTATTCTTCTCACATATCCCCTCGGCCTACTTTATTGTTTTCCATTTTCACTATGGGATTTCCTTACCCCGTACTCGTTCTTTTACAAAAAAAATTGCTTCTTTTGCTTCAACTGATCTCGGTTGTTCACTTTTTTTTTTATTCAATATTACTTTCTGTCTTTAGTTCACTTTATTCTTCTCACATATCCCCTAGGCCTACTTTATTGTTATTGTTTTCCATTTTCACTATGAGATTTGCTTTTCCCCGTACTCATTTTGTAAAATTTTTTTGTTTCTTTTGCTTCAACTGATCGCGGTTGTTCACTTTTTTTTTATTTCTTCCAATATTACTTTCTGTCTTTAACGTATTTTCTCTCTCAGGAATTCTGTCCCATTTTCCCCTTGATATTTTTTTCTTCCTCTAGCCCTCAATTTCAAATTGTTTCCCCATTTAAACATTTTACATTAATGTTTTCTCTGTTTTCCATTTCACTTTCCATAACGTCCCTTACTTCAATTTCCCATAAAGTTAAACTTCAGACTTTCAGTTTTAGCCTACTTTTTAGTTTTCTTCTTCTTATTTATTTTATTTTCCTTCCTTCCCATCATATTCATTTTTATCTTTCATTATTTTATTTGTATTTATTTATATAGCATTTTTTTCTCTTCAAGTCTCTTTTTATTACTATTGCACTAGTTTGCAGTTTCCCCCTACTAATTTCTCACTCTCCCAACTTCTGAATTTATATTTTGCTTCAGTTTCTTTTTTTCTTCCATTCTATGTATTTCCGTATCTCTGCTCTTTCTTTCCAAAGATCCCTTGCCTATACTTTTCATACAGGTTATGCTCATGCAACATTTCCTCTCATTATGTCATGTTATGTTATAATATGAGAAATTGAAGATCGCACTTACCACCCAAGGTATAGCCAAGTGCTGATGTAGGTGAGTAAGCCGATTCAGCTTCTAGTCGATTAGCCAGTTCTTCAGTTTCTGCAGATTTCGAAAAGGGATGGCGAGAGCCTGATGTGGTGTGGAAAGTCATTCCAGGATTTGGCAGGGATGTAGGAGAAGGAGGGTCCTCCAGCATTGCTCCTGCAGATTCGGGGTTGATACAAATGGGGTTTCTGGTCGGCTAAAGTACACACCCAAGCCAGAGAGAACCCGCCACTCTAGTCAGGGTATGCTGGATCAGCTAGATATACTGTGCTCACCCTCTGGTAGGTTGGTGAAGAGCAGGCAGGCTTATCAAAAGAGGTGATGTGTAAAGTATTTGTGCAACGAAAAACACACACAGACACACACAGTAACACAATGAATACATCAGAAAAAGACTCAACACAGGCTTGGAAGTATTGATTATTATATTCTAAACATAGCAATACCAAAACGATAAAAATCGCCTGCATACTTTTCCAGTTTTCCAAGGAGTCCTCGGGCTGGCATGATTTAAAGCGCTCGGTCGCTATGCCAGGTACTGGTGGGACTGCTCTGCAAAAGGGGGAAATCAGCAGACTCCTTTCCGGAGTGTGTTTTGGAAACAGGGGAACAAACAGCACTCACTCAGCTCCCACCACACGCAGAGTATTAGGAGCGATTGGTTTGTTGTCAACAGCCCACTGCAAGACTCACAGGGTGCAAAGTTCCATGGCAGTGACTAGAAGGCAAAGTCTTTGATGGGCCTTAGACTTCGGGGAACAGGGGCAAGCCAAGTCATTGGAGAACTCTTTTAGTCCACACAGCACAAAAGTAGCAGACAGCAGGCCAGCACAACAAGGCAGGTCACAACGTAGCAGTCCTTCCTGCAGCTCAGCAAGCAGCAGGCCAACACAGCAGAGCAGTTAGTAGAGTGGCAGTCCGTCCTGGAAGCACAGTACTTCCTTCTGGCAATTTGCAGATGTAGAGCCAGCAATGTCTGGTTACAGGTCTTAAAAGTACCAGCCTATTTACTGAAGGCAAATCAATGCTTTGTGTGGCGACAGGACACTATCTATTCAAGTGAAGTGTTCTCTCCACCCTCCTGCTCAGGATGACCCATCAGTATGCAGATGAATGCAGATGTAGTTGACTGTCCTGCATTGTGACTGTCTAGAGGGAATGCACAGATGTAGCAATCACCCAGCCTAGCCCAGGCGTGTATTGGAGACAGGCTGTCAGGCACACAGAGTAGTAAGTGCAGAAAAATGTCCGCTTTCTAAAAGTGGCATGTCTAAAATATTACATTTTAATCCAACCTCAGCAGAAAGTAGGATTCATCAATACCATTCCAAACATATGAAACATCGAAAAGCTACTCATCTCTGTTCAGGAATTACAGCTTAAAAGATTATTAACGGGGGCGTGGCCAGGCGTGATGGCTGAGTGGACGTAATCCACTTCAGCTCCGGAGCCTCGCACCGCTCAGAGTGATCTATAGCTGATCAACGCTGTTCCAAACCTGATCGATCAGCTCAGGAACGCCATGAGAGTAAGTGGAGAGGCTGCCTGGGGGAAATATAGCTGAGTTCACCATCATTTGACCACGCACGTGGAGGCTTGGGACGCCCGCGACAACAAGATGGTGGCAGCACGGAGTTTAGAGAAGCAGCGATCGGGATCTGAGCCTTACCCGTGATCTGGCGCAAAGAGGCAGGGATCGGATTCACCGGTGCACTCCCGTTTGACACAGCACTCCGGGAGGTGCACACTCGGTGAGGTTTATGGCCTGATGACTCGACGCGCGTACACAGGTAGCATCGCCTGGTGGGTCCATTACGGCTGAGAGCCGCAAGCAGCCGACCCCCTGCAGAAAGCAGAGGTGAGGGGTATTGTTGAGCCCCCACCAAACACCCATATAGACTGTGAGGCTTGGAGCTGCCTGTGGGGATGTTTTTAGAGGCCTGACCCCAAGTTGGCACCCACAGGCAGAAACTATGACAGGAATGGGGCCACAGACTTATGAAATACCGGCGCAAGGACTGATTGGGGGTCTAGGAGAGAGACCCCGTTCCCTCTCACTCCACTGCAAGAGTGCGGCCTACAGAGAAATTCTATACAAGTCCCCACCCGGTGTCTGACCTTAAGATGGCTGCCATGACATATGAATAAGGTGATGTGCTACTGACTCGGCCCCTACGTGTCAAGCCACCTCCAGTGTGCACCTGTTCTCCGCCCAGAAGCTGCTCACCAACAGGAGATCCTACTACCCCAACGAAGCATGCGCGCTGAGCCGCACATATGCCACCGAATAAGGCGACAAACAAGGTCTCCACCTATTTTGCTGTGGCAGAAAAAAGACATGTGCAAGATGCAGAGGGATACCCCGATACAATGGCTCTCACTAGGAAGGACCTGATGGCTTCTCTCAGAGATTTCACATCTGAATTATGTGCGGAAATTAAACAGGACTTGCGGTCCTCCATGGAACAACTGAAGACGGATGTCTCCCAATGCATGGTGACTCTCCAACACGATGTAGACGCAGTGGGCTCTCGAGTTTTGGAGGTAGAAGAACACTCACAGGAGCTGGATGTACGCACCAAACAACTACAAGTCAAGCAGCAAGTGCTCCAGACCCAGCTTCAACAGGCACTCTTAAAGGCAGAGGACATGGCAAAAAGATCTCGGAGGAAGAATATTCGCATAAGGGATTTGGAGGAAGGCGCAGAGGGGCCAGACCTAGAGGTCTTTGTAGAAGGGCTCTTTGCCAAGCTTCTGAGTCCACGCCAGTTGAAGATTAAGATCGAAAGAGCACATCGCGCTGGCAACCTACAGTCGGGGAAAGGCGACGCGTTAGGGACGTCCTAGTTAAGCTGCACTCGTTCAAAACAAAAGAAGCCATACTAAAAGAAGCGTGACAAAAGGAAGAAACTGCCTTTCAGGGGTACAAATGTTGACTGTTCCAGGACTTGGCGCCCTCTACACTACAGGGCGGGCAGCAACTTAGGCTGATCACGACGAAACTCAGGGAGGACAACATTCAGTACAGGTAGACATTACCATTTGGCCTTGCCTTCAAACTGAATAATAAACTGCATCATGTCTCCGACCTAGAGGAGGGCCTGCATACTCTGGGCCTCCTGCTGCCTGAGGGAGAAAGCAGCCAAGGACCTTTAAAAGGCGCGGATGCAGGGGTGTGGCCAAGACAGCAATGACTCACTGTCACCAAGGGTAAACCCACTGGAAATGGATGATATGGAACAGCCGAACCGCTAATTGGAAGAAAGTCCACAGTCTCAGCTGGGAGAGAGTGTTAAGATGAGATGCACGATGGACCCAGGCCGAGCACTGAGGAAAGGATCCTCCTGCATATTTGTCACCAATATCTGCCTGTGCTGACTCGAACACTCAATGGACTCCTTCTAACTGAAATTGTTTTTTTGGAACTTTTTGGGGAAAGTTTCACTCTGGGCGAGGCTCAGGGCACGGCCCGAGTCTCCCACAAACACGTTTTATGTGTCCAAGATTGAGGTGGCTGGCGTCCAATTGCACGTCCAGCAGAAAGATGTTTTTTGTGCTTTTTTTAGTTATTTGGGGGGAGAGGGTAGTACCTGGTGGTGGGACCAATGGTTTGGGGGGGTTTCTCCCTGCAAGGTCAGCCAATTTCTACATAATGGGGCTGCAGACATTCTTTCTGGAACCGCTCAGGATACGAGAGAACCCAGAGGGGGAGGCTCAAGAGGATGGGCAAAGATCAAGGGGGGAGGATAGCAAAGACGGGGAAGGTGGTCATTTTTCCCAATGGTTTCCATAGTATCATGGAATGTTAAAGGTCTAAACTTGCCGCTCATGCGGCAAAAAATCTGGAAATACCTCAATGATCATCAATTTGAAGTAGTGGCGTTGCAGAAAACGCACCTCAAAAAGACCAAAGAGCTACAACTCCATCACAAAAGTTATCCCTTAATTTACAGAGCGTCTGCCACCACCAAGCAAAAGGAAGTTGCTCTCCTCTTCCGCAGCTCAGCAAAGTTTCAACCGGAAGCCATAAAGGCTGACCAGGAAGGGAGAGTAATTATGGTAAAGGGAAAATTGAGGGTCAGACTGCACTTTTATTTCTATCTATGCCCCCAACTCTGGGCAAGCGTTGTTCATGACCTCCCTGCTAGACTTGATAAGCGAGTTCGCAGAAGGCCCCGTAGTACGTCTGGGAGACTTTAACCTGACTTGGCACGCCGAACTAGACAGTACCTACTCCCATAGGGCGGCTATCAACAATTTCACTAAGGGGATTAAACAGAAAATACAGAAGCTTGGCCTACGAGATGCATGGGGCACTCTACATCCCACCGCCAAAGATTTCACCTTCTTTTCACATGTACATCAGGCTTATTCCAGGATAGATTATATTTTTATAAGTCAATCTCTGCTGGGTCCATTACGGGCAGCTCGGATACTCCCAATTTCAGATCACAGCCTAGTGACCATTAACCTAGCATGGGTAGCAGTAAGCCAGGTAATAGAGCCGAATATACACTACTGAAGCTTAGGCAGACATCATATGCCCAAGGAGACATAGTGGGGTCCCATCTAGTGAGACAGCTGCGGGAAAAAGTGAGCTTGAATACATAGGGAGTATTTAGGCTGGTGATGGTCTCATTGCCCAATCAGATGAAACAAAAGCTAGTATCTTTGGTAGATTGTATGGGGACCTTTACACAGGCACAATTCCAGATACAGCCTTGCAAAAACACTATTTAGACTCTTTGGATCTTCCCTGCATCCCATCAGTAGAAAATGACCACTTAAATGGACAAATTACGGCCGAAGAAGTAGGGCAGACTATCACAAAACTCCTACTTCACAAAGCGACAGGGGACGATGTTCTGACGGCACACTTTTATAAGATTTACGCGTCACTGCTAATCCCCCACCTCACACTGCTGTTACACCCCGATAGCTGAGGAGTCCACTTTTTCGACCTCTATGGCTGAGGCGGAGATCACCGTTATCCCTAAACCAGGGAAAAATCCCCAAAGTTGTGCCTCTTACAGGCCCATTGCGCTGCTGAATTTAGATGCAAAAATCTATTCTGCAATCTTGGCTGCTAGGATAGAAGACCTAATGTCCACACCAATCCACCCTGATCAATCAGGCTTCATAAAGGAAAGGCAAATGCATGATAATATTCTGAGAACTATACACCTGATTGAAAAAGTCTCCAAAGGTAAACTTCCAGCAATCTTGGTGGGACTTGATGCTGAAAAAGCCTTCGACAGGGTGGACTGGTCGTTTCTCTTCCTTACCATGCAGAAGTACGGCCTTGGGGATAGATTCCTTAACATGGTCAGGGCCAATTATAAGCACCCCCACTCCCGAGAACAGGTCAACGGATACCCGTCACTTCCATTTGCACTTAGCAGAGGCATGCAACAGGGATGCCCGCTCTCCCCTCTCCTATTTGCCATTAGTATCGAACCCCTGGCTGTTCAATTTAGAGCCAATGCAGAGATTAAGGGAATACGTTTTGGGGGTACAGAGCACAAGGCATCATTCTTTGCGGATGATATATTGCTAACGCACACAGATCCAGGCCCCTCGCTACATGCAGTACAGGTAGAACTAGGGTAATTTGAAGCAGTGGAAGGTTTTGAAGTTATTTTATCGAAAACCTCCATACTAAATCTCACACTTACAGAGGGCGAAGCGCTGAGACTGCGAGGCCAGACCTCTCTATAATGGGCTAAACAGTCCCTTCTACACCTAGGCATCCAACTCACCCCAAAGATTGAAGACATGTGGAAGGTCAACTACCCCTCACTAGTGTTGCAACTCCAACAAGACCTTAAGCGGTGGAAGCCATTATACAACTCCTGGCTTGGACAGATAAACGCCGTCAAAATGACAGTATTACCAAAATGCCTCTACCTATTTCAGGCGCTCCCATTTGACTTAGACCGTGATCTATTACCCAGAGTACGCTCTCTCATTACTAAATTTATTTGGCAGGGTGGAAGAGAACAACGTCCCTTTCAATTGTTACAGCCCTCAAAAAAAGAGGGGGAACGGCTTCACCGGAATTTGAACTTTATTACCAAGCAGCACAGTCAAGGGTGATTGTGGAATGGTCCATGAGGGAGTCCGATAAACATTGGCTCCACATGGACAGGGCGATAGTGGGCAGAACGATCTGGGATATCCTCTGGAAACTGAAAAAAGATAGGCCAGCAAACGCATTTATCAGCACCCCGACACGAACCACACTCAAAGTTTGGGACAAGATCACGAAAAAAGAGGGATGACATCTTTCCCTTCCCCTTATACTCCTATTAATTTCAACCCTGATTTCCCTCCAGCGCTACATGAAGGGCCTTTTGATCGATGGCGAGAAGGGGATGCCTGATGGTGTCAGACATATTCCACAATTTTGACGTGCTCACGTTTGAGAGTTGTCAGAGGGAGTTCCAGGTCCCAAAAAGCGAGCACTTCCATTTCCTCCAAATCAAACACTGGGTATCTCAGCCGCAGATGAGAGACGATGCCACTAGAGAACGTACACTGATAGAGCAGCTGGTACGGAGGGCGGGCATCATGAAAGGGGCAATCTCTTTACTATATGCCATGTTATTATCAACAATACATGCCCCACGGGCACAATACATGCCTCTTTGGGAACAAGTGATCAGAAGAAATATTACGGAGGAGGAGTGGATACATATATAGGGTATCTAGCAAGGCACAACCACTCAGTGGCCCTGAAAGAGGCCCACTATAAGACACTTTTTGACTGGTATCTGTATCCTACTAAACTCAAAAAGATCTTTCCAGACACCTCCGACCTCTGCTGGCAAGGATGTGACCTTCAAGGGGACTTTCTCCACATATGGTGGGATTGCCCCGGTATCCGCGCTTTCTGGGAGGAAATCCTTTCCCACATCAACAAAATACTTGGCTACCCCATTTCGACAACTATAGAGGGAGCTCTTCTCTGCAATCTGGGATCCTGATCTTGAACACCAGGCAAAAGCAGGCAAGGCAATAATGTGGGCATGCTTAGGGGTGGCCAAAATAACAATAGCAGCAGCCTGGAAAAAGAAGGACACACCAGCTGTATCGTTGTGGCACTCCCGGCTCTGGAAAATTCTCACCATGGAAAGGTTGGCCGATATTTTTAGAAATGAATATAAGTACTTTGACAATAAATGGGGCCCACTGGTAACCTTTCCGTCTCGTGGCCTGCCATCGTCAGTCTGCCAACCTACAATTCGAACCATGCACTTATTCCAGTTCTGAATATGTCTTGAGGGCGGTCACCTACAGCTCCATATGGAACAGTATGGTCCCATTAGGGAACAGTTGACAAGCTAGCATTATCTTTCCTCTAAGATACATGTGCGGGTCGGACAGTTGATTTCAGAGGTACCACCACCACCGGGGAAGGGGAGGAGGGGGCGCTAGGGGGGGTGTTGTTTACTGTTACAATTTGGGGGATACCCCTATTGTTTGAGTCAATAAAACAGGCATGATTTGTAGCATGGGGGGGGCGATGGAACCTCTTCACATGAGAAACTGTACTCATACTAGCGGCAGGTATATATACGGGGTCCTGTGCACTCTCCTGTGTAATATGTGTTATTTGAATGACATTCTGAATAATAAGACCTTTGACAAAAGATTATTAAGGAATTCCCAATGCTACCCTATGAGATAGGTAGGCCTCACAGTAGAGAAAAATGAAATAGGCTGGTTGTAACTACCAGGACATGCAAAACATAAAGATACATGTCCTACCATTTACTTGCATAGCAGCCTGCCCTTTAGGGCTACCTAGGGCCTACCTTATGTTGACTTATATGTAATAAAACTGGAGCTTAAGGCTTGGCAAGTAGGTTTTAAATGCCAAGTTGAAATAGTAGCTAGCTGCGCACACATGTCCTGCTCTGGAAGGCCCAAGACAGGTTTGAAAGGTCACTTCTATGGGTGGCACAATCCGTGCTGCAAAGCCCACTAGTAGTATTTAAAATACAGGCACTGGGTACATGGGGTACCATTTTACAAGGGACTTACAAGTACATTAAATAGGTCAATCAGGTATACACCAATCACAAGCATGTTTAGGGGAGAAGCACATGAATTGCAGCACTGGCTAGCAGTGGTAAAGTGCTCAGAGTCCTAAGGCCAACAGAACGTAACAGCAAAAATGTGGAGGTGCCAAAGCAAAAAATGTGGGGGAAGACCACCCTAAGGCTTACAGGTCTAACAGGGGTATTTTCACTAGGAGGAGTGAGGATGAGCACAGTTGCCTGATGAGTCGGTGGAAGCTGAGGTAGTGGTTGAAGAAGGTAGATCTGATGTTGTGGAGAGCTTTGTATGTGTGAGCGAGCAGTTTGAATTGGCGTTGCTTCTGGGTTGGTAGCCAGTGCAGCTCTCTGAATTAGTGTGAAGGTTATAGTTACCTTAGGGCACAAGATATAGTTAGTTGAGATAAGTATAACTAGTGAATGTCAGTGGTTTTTAGAGTTTAAAATGTTGTGATGTTACTGAACATTTCACCTAACTATAATGTTACTTTAACCTTTGGTTTTTTCAATGAATTTCTAGGGTGTTTTTAACGTAAAGTAATATTCAATTACCCCACGTAAACCCAAACCCCCCGCCGAGTGCATTTGGGGGTTGGCCAGGCCCTCTGGCCAACCCCTATAAGGGCAGCCAACCCCACACTGCAAACTGCCTTCAGTCGTGCACGGTGGGGGATACACGTACCCCGGCACTCATATGTAATATTCTTATATAATAAGAAATACGGTATTATGCAAAGGATTTCATTGTTATCTCGTACTAATTCAACACAGAGAGGTTTTTATGCAAAAAAGTATAAATATTTTTAATTTCATCAAAAAAGTTTTTGTGTGTGATTCTGAACAAGACGTTTTGATAACATATTATTCCAAAGAACAGAAACCCAATGGGACACCTTTACATATTTGATACAATGGTATGTTGGAATTCATTTGTAGTTGGTGACATTGGTTCCGTAATCTTGGCCTCAAGCGCGCTACAGCCGACACGTGTTTCGTCACGACAGTGACTTTTTCAAGGCTGTAAGGGTAATAACATGGACTCATATTCTGTACACGTTAAAATCAGATTGTCTACCATGTGCAATTATTGTTTGGAGTCATGCACTAGGTAAACCAATTTAAAAAGTACAGGAAGAAAGAGAAACGGAACGAGCAAGAAGTGCCAACAGAAAAAGAGGAAAGAAAAAATGATAGAAAAAACACAAATGTGCAAGTTATTACAAAAATAGTGTCATTATTGGAAAAAACGAAAAATACAGACGAACTTGTGAAAGAAATTGTGAAAAATTCCAAAGCCCATTAGGAACATCACTGTCCACTTAACCCATGGGTATTTGATCACAGGGAAGTGAGCTCAAAAAAAGGGGCAAGTAACTAACTAATGGACTAGACAAGGTCAGACTTAGAATTACTAACCTTTTTCAAATACGAAATTCAAATCTTAAATGTCATATGGTCATCACCAGATTCTCAAAGATTAAATGTTCGGATCCATATCAATATTACCCAAGGTCCTAGGAATTGAAAATTTCAGTCAGAGAAGCAATACAGAGTAACTTGATCAATCTTTTTCACTGTTGTCAGAGATTTTTGGTTAACAGAGACGAGAAAGGAACAACCAACAATGCTTACTTCTGATTTATCAAAGCAGGGCTTAATGATAGTGAGACCTTGGAAGTGGCACAGCCTTCTCTGAAGCGATCCTAGGAACGTGTTTTTATCACACTCCTGATATATGAACATGGAAGAAAAAATACGACATCCGGGATTATTAAGAGGTTCAGGGTTTTTACCAAGTGCTTCAAGTATCTCCCCATATGACTTACTAAATAAATGCGTGGAAACTGATATTGATCATTCTCCTGGCTATGTCGTGGTTATTTCGAAAACGAACTTCATTCCCAATAAACCTCACGTCTGAATGAGCCCACTCCTCAGAAGGTCATAATTCTGAAACATAAGCCCAATAAGCGTATTTGTATATATAGACTGGATTCATGGGTCAATTATATTTAGTCCTACATTTGACTTACTTAAGATAGTTGTGATGGGGACATCCAAAACTAAATGGGTCCCAATTTTGGGCTGTGATATGCCCCTGAAAGGTCAAAACAGAAAAGACAATGTAAATGATCGCCAACAAAGCAGGTATCAACAAACGCAAAAGCAACCTTATTACTCAGAAAGAATATTAGAAAAAAATTATTGGAAAAACTGGAGTCAGAAACACATGATACTTAGAGAAATCGTGCAACGATTAATGGCCGCCCATCAGTATTGTTGTTAACTCAATTCGTAAAAAGGTGAATTATGGTCATTTATTCAGAAAAAGTTACGCTACCGGCATGGTCTACGCAGACCATTGGTCCCGTTCGGTCGACTTAAAGGCAGAACGCGCAAGGTTCTATATGAGAACAGAAGCAGATTTTTCACCAGGGTCCCTTTTACTTTGCCACGGCATGTTATCTCCCAATTAGATTGAACTCAATGGAAGGTCCGATATCACCGTCTTTAAGCTGCATTAGTCTAGTTTGTCACAAAGCAATCTTATAGTAAGAACTCAAGGCACTTAGCGAGTGCATTGCAGCCATAGGCATGTTTGTCTTACCTGATGAGATTTCTCCAAACTGCAGAGTAAATAGCAGCGTTCCCTCGAACCAGCTACCAGTTTATAAGTTGGCACCTTCTATTTAAATACACCGCGTAATGCCGACCATACGCAAAGACGTGAGTAGGCGGAGACTGAGAGTTCCCCGTTTTTTGTGTTTATCTAACAAATATAGAAAAAGGACAGGAAGTGCATGGTCCTCTGTAGCGGCCATATTTGAGTGGTAACTTCTCCGTGAGAGCATCTATTGAGATTATCTCATGAGTTTATTAGTATCAATTTAGTTGACCACCAGATGGAATATGTCTTCCATTATTTTTAAAAAAAGTATATGAGTGACACGTAACAAAGAAGAGAAACGGTGGCACCTACTCTGTTTGTGTGTGCAATCATACACCCCAGAGTACAATTCTAGTCCGTAATACGACCAATTACAGTGGGGACAGCAAATGAAGACCCCATAATTTGATCAATCACACTCAACAATGTTTGTAGTCCCGATTTTCTAGAGAATAAGAAAAGAAAGAACAAGAAAGGAGTAAAGGATGAAAATAGTCACAAGAGAGAAAAAGAACAATGTCAATAAGAATATTAAGAAGAGACAATGTTTTTCGTAAAAACTAACTGTGATCATTTGCATGAGAACACATCAGATTAAAATATACATATCATTAATTCTCTTATCCTAAACAGTAGTGGTATATGGTCTAGGATAATTAGATGCATTTTCCATATTCATGTCATACATTCATATATGTAATGTCAGTATCATTGTTTATATACTTAAGCAGTGGTGCAAAAAGGTGTTCACAGTCGAGCATTATAAATCCATACCACATCCTACCGCTGAACAAATCATTCAATATGTCTTAATATACATTATTTCAGAAATACATATAGTTCCTTATCAAAATTGAGCCCCTGCTCCACCGCCCTCAATTTGATAATCCATTGTGCCTCAGTTTTCCTTAGTGTAAGGGTTCTGTCTCCCCCTCGAGGGCCAGCTACTGTGTGAAATGCCATGAAATCTTATTTTTCTGATGTTTTCAAGGGAATGACTCTGATTGAAATGAACAGCAAGAGGGTAACTACAATCGTTATTCCTTACTGCTCTCATGTGTTCTTGTATTCTTTCCCTTAATGGACGGATGGTACTGCCTATATAGATAAGGCCACAACAGCATATGATGCAGTAAACTGCATAGTTGGTGTTGCAGTTGATAAAATGTTTAATCTGATACCTGACCGTAGTGTTATACTGAAAGTCAGTGATCTTATTTTCTGCAAAGTGACAAATGCTACAATTTGTACACTTAAAAAAGCCCCGAGGTTTAGGCGGTAACCAGGTGGTTCTTTGTGTTACAGGTGGCAAGTAACTAGGGCTCAGTAGTTCCCTCAACGTAGTGCCTCTTCTGTGTAAAACTGTTGGTTTTTGTGCAATGTATTTATCTATTGATCTGTCCAATTTCAGAATGTGCCAGTGTTTCAAAAAGACATTATAGATTTGGTGACTGTGTGTATTGAAATCAGTCACCAATGCTATTTTGCGTTCCTTTTTATTATTTGGTCTACACTTGTTACCTGGTTTTAGTAAGCCCGATCTTGTTCTCCTCTGTATTTTTTTCTTGGCACCATCTAATGTTGTTTGGGAATATCCTCTGCCTGTGAATCTTGTCTCTAACTCTCTGAGTTCCTCATGGAAAACTGTTTCTTCACTGCAAATCCTCTTAATTCTAGTCATTTCCCCATAGGGGATTGCGTTTATTTGTGACGGATGTCGTATTTTTTCTTCCATGTTCATATATCAGGAGTGTGATAAAAACACGTTCCTAGGATCGCTTCAGAGAAGGCTGTGCCACTTCCAAGGTCTCACTATCATTAAGCCCTGCTTTGATAAATCAGAAGTAAGCATTGTTGGTTGTTCCTTTCTCGTCTCTGTTAACCAAAACTCTCTGACAACAGTGAAAAAGATTGATCAAGTTACTCTGTATTGCTTCTCTGACTGAAATTTTCAATTCCTAGGACCTTGGGTAATATTGATATGGATCCGAACATTTAATCTTTGAGAATCTGGTGATGACCATATGACATTTAAGATTTGAATTTCGTATTTGAAAAAGGTTAGTAATTCTAAGTCTGACCTTGTCTAGTCCATTAGTTAGTTACTTGCCCCTTTTTTTGAGCTCACTTCCCTGTGATCAAATACCCATGGGTTAAGTGGACAGTGATGTTCCTAATGGGCTTTGGAATTTTTCACAATTTCTTTCACAAGTTCGTCTGTATTTTTCGTTTTTTCCAATAATGACACTATTTTTGTAATAACTTGCACATTTGTGTTTTTTCTATCATTTTTTCTTTCCTCTTTTTCTGTTGGCACTTCTTGCTCGTTCCGTTTCTCTTTCTTCCTGTACTTGGCACGTATACTTTTTAAATTGGTTTACCTAGTGCATGACTCCAAACAATAATTGCACATGGTAGACAATCTGATTTTAACGTGTACAGAATATGAGTCCATGTTATTACCCTTACAGCCTTGAAAAAGTCACTGTCGTGACGAAACACGTGTCGGCTGTAGCGCGCTTGAGACCAAGATTACGGAACCAATGTCACCAACTACAAATGAATTCCAACATACCATTGTATCAAATATGTAAAGGTGTCCCATTGGGTTTCTGTTCTTTGGAATAATATGTTATCAAAACGTCTTGTTCAGAATCACACACAAAAACTTTTTTGATGAAATTAAAAATATTTATACTTTTTTGCATAAAAACCTCTCTGTGTTGAATTAGTACGAGATAACAATGAAATCCTTTGCATAATACCGTATTTCTTATTATATAAGAATATTACATATGAGTGCCGGGGTACGTGTATTGTTCATAGTATCACAGGGCCACGTTTACGAGACCCAGGTGTATATGCACCCAAGGTAGTAGGGTGCATTTGTAACCCTTAGTGGCACCATTTCTATAAATGTTTCTGTTACAAAAATAAGAAAGCTTGTCACATTACCTTGTCTGATGATATACTGATTACTGAAGTGCGACACAATCAAACACTACTACCGCTTTTACAATTGTGCACGGTGGGGGGTTGGCTACAAGGCCTGGCCTGTGGCCATTTCATGCAGCCAACCCCCATGCAGCCAACCCCAAACTGGGCTCTGCCTTAGGCCATGGGCGGCAGGGGGATGGCCACAGAGCCTTGCCCTGGGAATGCCACCCACCCAGGGCAATATATATTTTAACAGGGGGAGGCACATGGCACCCCCCCCTCCCTGATTGTTATGAGGCTATGGGGACCACATCCCCCAGGATCCTATTTATTTTAAAGAGAAGGGAGCAGCATGTCCTCCCCGAGCCTTATTAGGCCCAGGGTACCCCATCCCCAGGTTTTTTTTTATTAAAGGGCAGGGGGGTCACATACCCCCCCCCCACCCTGAGCTTTGTTAGGTCCTGGGGACCCATATGGATGAGGGCTGTTTATTTTAATTAAGGAGGTGAGGGGCAGCATGACCCCCTTCTCTGAGCCATGTTGGCCACTGGGAACCCAATCCCGCAGGGTAGGGGGACCACACAGCATCCCTCCATGAGTCGTTATCGGCCCCGGGGACCCATTTCCATGGGGCTCACTTTTCTTAAAGGTGGGTGCCCTGGTTCCCACACAAGGTACCCACAATATATTTGTTAGTGGCTGCGTAGAAAGCCCCAGGGCCCTCATGGCCCCAACCCAACTCTCCACATGCAGCGGGAGCTGGCATTGCTCCCACCCACAGGGAGCAGCTACTAATGCTGCTCCCTCCAGGTACGAGAAATAATTGGATCTGTTTACCTGGCTACATCAGTGTGGGCTGGGAAACAGATCAAAATGCTCTCAGCTAGCATTTTTATAGCTCCTGCCAGCTGGGAGCAGACTTTGTGTTTGCTCCTGCATAGTAGGAGTTTTGAAAATGCTTCTGTCAGGCGGAAGCGAACACATGTTTTCCTGCCTGTGTTAGTGCAGGCAGGCAGAGAAACCGTTGTGTTCTGGAGATGGGCTACTCATGAAATAGGTAGTGAGCCAGCTTTGGGGGTTTGGGCCTCTGGGGCTATTCATGCCAGGAAGGGGGGGCTGCATGACACCCCCTATCTTTTTCAAATGTTTAGTTGCCTGGGAATGAGGTTCTTGGGCATTTAGAGCCTCAAGGGGGCCTCTGCTTTAAAGAGACAGTGGGCCCTTAGGGATGGGGTCCACAGGGCAGAAAAACCTGGGGTGGGGGGCCGCATCCCCTGCTCCCTAAAACAGACTTCGGGCACTGGAGGAATGGGCTCCGCGGGGCCACAAGCAGCTTAGGGAGGGGGCCGTGCATCCCCTCACAAAAACAATTTGGGCCCTGGGCAATGGGGTCCCCAAGGCCAAAAACAGACTGGTGAGAGGGACTGGGTGCCCCCTCTTCCTAAAAATGACATTGGACCCTAGAGGATATGGTCCCTAGAGACAAAATAGGCCTGG
Organism: Triturus cristatus; assembly: GCF_964204655.1. NCBI lineage: Eukaryota > Metazoa > Chordata > Amphibia > Caudata > Salamandridae > Triturus > Triturus cristatus. Next base: position 23,197,701 of record NC_140584.1, read on the forward strand.
GGAAGGGAGAAACGTGTGCCCCTTCCTCCACCAAAAAAACACCTCATTCCCTGAGCCCTGGCCCACCCCAGGGGGGGTTTGAATAAATAATCGCCGTATATTGAGAAAGTGTGATTAAAAAAACTCCACAATAGTATTCATTTTTATGTATCATTTCTACCTAGAGATATGCTATATGAAGGCTTAGTTTAATGTTTTAAACAACGCATGTAACATTGGCGAGTTATAGTTATTCAAATGTATGCATGGAGTTTATATGTAATCATAAAATGTGGACCGTAGTATAATTTCTATAATACATTTTAAAAAGAAAGGCAGAAATATAAAACTATAATAATGTTTTTTCTAATGTGTATGTGGTTTAAATGTTTGGTTGTACTAATGCAATAACCCCAAACTATAACTAAGTTGCATCCTTTGGTTTTTTGTGTGAATGTGTTGGATTTTTAGATGCGAAAAGTAAGTTAAGTTGTCTGCATACATAATAGACGAATTTGATTGCAATTTTAAAGTATAAATGTGTTTTTGATTTATGGTACTATTGGGGTATAGTTTTGTTGCCCCAATTTATGTTTAGGTTTTTTTAACAGTAAAATGAAATGTTAGAACTATGTTAAATGTAATTTTTGTTGCTCTAAAGTAGTGGTAGTAAGGAGGGTATAGTTTTCTTTGCTGAAAATAGGAAGTTTTTGGGGGGGAGTTTCACAGGTACTGCGCTACTGTCTCGGGAGTAGTGCGGTACACCGCAAGTATAGGATAGCTACTGTTAGGATAGAAGTAGTTCTTTCCAGCGAATAGGAAGGCGGTTATCATTTTGGAAAATTCCTGCTCTGGTTTTGAGCTGTTTACAACTCATCCAGGCCTGCTGCTTCTTGTGCAGCTATTTTCCTTGATGTTTGGGTAACGTAGCTCAAGGAGGTGAACCTGCTGTAGCTGCTCCACATGCATTGGAGGAGGAAGAGGATGAGATTGCAATAGAGGAGCAGGAGCACTGGAAGAAGCTGAAGCAGTCCTTCATGTTGTAATTCTTCTCCATCCAACCCGGTGAGAAGAAAGCAAACGCACTGCAGGTGACTTACAACTTATGCAAGAAAGTCACCTTGCATGGGATCTGGCAGCAGTATTTCCTTAGATCAATGGAAATAAAGAAGCACCTGGGTGCCATGCATGCGCCCCATGTATGACAAAAAAGGGGGGGGGGAAAGAAGGTACCACAGCACTCACTTGGGATCACCACCAAAATATTATAGCACACACCCTGTAACTACAGTGCACATGATGAATGAATGTTGACCCCGCATTCAGAAGTAAGAATTCCTTATAAGACAAAATACTTTCATCTGGCACACAAAAGAGATTATATATAATGCAGTCATAGAAATGTAATCTCCAATCCTGGTTTCTTCAGTTTTTTTAACAAATTGTTTATTGTGATTTCCAAAAGCTCTTCACGTAGCCTTCACTGGATCAGAAGCCAACACGTTTTTCGTCACGTTTGCGACTTCATCAGGGCGACAAATGTCAAAAATAGATAATAGACAAAAATTCTTTAATTTCAGAAGCATAATTTTACATTTAAACAAGACACCACTAGTGACGTAAATTGTGCAACTTGTCTAGTGCGCACAGTTAGTGAACATTCATGAAGATTGCTCATATCACCTCATTATATTTATATTTCATGAAACAAAAAATACAAAATTAAAGCAGGCAGCATGCTAAAAAGTGTAAAGTAACATAAAATAATCATTTAAGAAGAAGATGGTGAAATCGACTTTCACGGAACGGTAAGGGAACAGAAAACCATTCTCTCTAAGTTCATTAATATGCCAGTAGATGTCACGGGGTCAAGGCCAATAGATGGTGTCAGATAGAACCCTCATGCAGATAAAGCACTGTGTGATAAAACAATTTATACCTCCTTATTATGATATTTCCCAAAAAACATAACATAACATGTGTATTTGTAAAGCTTACGTTCACCCCTAAAGGGGCATCTTGGCACTGAATAATAGATGTTTATTGTTACCCAACTGTACTCATTTTACCGACCGCGGATATCATGAGAGGCTGAATGAACCCAACCAGATTTGAACCTGTGACCGTAAGGTCAAACACAGGCCCCTGGATGCATTAGTCCACTAAGACACCAGACCCTGATCGTGGTGCTGGTTCATAGATGGTTAATATTCAATGTTCCATCTATGAGAAGAGATAATATAGCAAGTAAGAGAAAAAGTTATTTACTAAAAATATATATAAAGAACAAAAATAGTAAAGAAATTATCTGCCTAGAAGAAAGTGATGCCAATAATCATACCTCACGATAAACTAACAGAGTGTTAGGTTGGAAGTTTATAGTTTCCGGTGCATATGGATGGCCAAAGCATGTATCTCCCAAGGGAGATCAAAAGAGGGGGTTTTGTAATCATTAATTAATTATTCATTCTATAACAAATCAAAGCATAGCAATCTGTGGGTTGATAGAACAAGCACAACACACCATGTATAGTCAAGGTTTCCAAGTGCGCGTCAGCTGCACAAATAACAAGCATTTGCAATGCAATAGGTCTCGCATTTAAGCGAATTTGAGCTATTGACATTGCAAATAACAATGCCTTTTATTTTTATTTTTAAAACATATATAAAAGGTATTGTAGTTTACAATGCCAATAGCTTAAGCCCGCGTAAATGCGAGACCTATTGCATGGCAAATGATTGTAATGTTAGATATAAGGTTATTAATCTGAAGATTGAATTTGTCAATATGTAGAAGCTGTTATGCCTATCACTGCACTGCACCTGTAATCTTCACTGGCAAGCAGCCAGTTGAGTATGCAATTATGCCCAGAAAGTTCATCATTCTGGCTCATGTGTCTGAAGAAGGCATTGTCTGTCCGTAGTTGCCACTATACACCTGTGTTGTGATTAAGGAGTCAGGAACAAGGCTACCTAATCTAGATAGTGGCTAGAGGAGAGCTACCCATATCTGGGTAGATTCTGTCCATCGGACAGATCTCTCTACATGAAGAGTGTATGTTGGATACTACCCACAAAAGCAAGACTCCTCCTATCCACGAAGGCTTTGGAGATTAAATGCCTTTTTCCGGTGTGCCCTCTTCTTCTCCTTACGCCTTTATAATCGGCTCAGTCTCTTGTCTAAAAATGAAAAAAAAAAATCTTGTTTCTCAGCGTGGGTGAGTTGAAACTATGCGAGGTTAATAGACTCCAGTAAAACACAAGCTAGTCTTAAAAGATGTCATCTTAAGAGAAATGCGTACATCATAAAAAATGATTTATCTGTTCATAACACTCCACCAATCCATATCTGAACGCTGCAAGCGCCGGCTGATATTTTATCCCGTGGACTCCAGCCCAGCGTCTTCCTTTGCCTTCTTATTTATTTCCGGTAGTAGGCTGGGGTAAAGGGCAAGGGCACGCGGTTTGCTGGTTTTCCCTTCAAAATGTGTGTGGGTGGGGAGCGCGTGCTTGACTGCATGAACCAGCACGTGCACGCACCCCCAAGAATGATGCGAGCTGGGGAATCAAAATGATTTGCAGATGGTAAGAAAGAGTGAATAGGTGGAGAAACAAGCAATGCTGGGGGAAGCCGCGCCCCGCGGCGGATTCCTCAGCACTGCCGCCGGGCCCTTCAGCCTGTCTGGGAAAGCGAAAGCACGCATGTGTAGGGACAAAAAAATGAGCACGCGTGTGCACAAGGATGGCGTTGTGCTGTCCACATGCACGTGCATTTTTTTGTCCCTATGCGTACATGTTTAGCTTTGCGATGGCGAGAGCAGCCATCTTTGTCCATTTGGACGCGCGTGAATTCAGCTTTGGCTGAATTGATTCCAAAAGGTCCTCTCCATGGCGAGAGCAGGGCATGCGCTGCTTTCACAAGGCGAGACCTAAAAAATATATATATTAAGTGACGTCTAGAATCAGGTAAAGTCCCGTTTTCTATGCAAGGAAAAAGGACGAGACATCATCAATGGCAGTATTATATCGAGTAAGGTGAGCATCATTTAACTATTCAATAAATCCGTACTATGCCTGTTAGTGCAGGGTTAAATAAAAAATCGCGAAACTCCAGCCCAAAAGAGAAACATGAAGATTACTATAGGGCTTGAAGTCCCATAAGAAACACTTCTACACGGACACAAATATATCTACTGACATTCTAAAAGGAGAGCTATGCATGTTAGTGCAAGGTTAAACAGAAAATTGCATAACTCCGACACAAAAGAGTAACTTGAAGATTACTATAAGGCTCGAAGGTCCACTGAGAAACAGTCATACAAGGACACAAATGTATCAACTGACAGTCTAAAAGGAGAGATGCAAAGAAGATATTATTTAAAGGGATAAAATCCCCTAGGAATGAGTAGAAATCCAAACTGCTGGTATGCAGTGTAATTGGGCGTTGTGGTTGGGGGCCATATTTAAATAGAAATAGACAACAGACAGCTGTCATGGCGCACAGCGAGAGCACCAAGAAGGAACAGAGCCGACATATTGGAATAGGGTATGAGTAGCAAAGGTGTCCTAACTGTATATTAAGCTAAGGCAAGAAAAGTGGGTGGTGGATATCGTTTTACATCCATTAAGTAAAAAGAAATAACCATGTAATCCCATAATATTGGTAAATATCAAAACTTGAACATATTTACGGTTAATTAAACCATCTAGGCTATAAGACAGGGCTACGGTATAAACCTTGTAACTCCAGCAAAGAGAGAGGACACAAGAGATAATAAAATGCTGGAGTTTCCAGCAAAGACGTTTGTACTAGAAACAGAAGTTGATACTAGCACTTGTAAGTGAGTGATGAGAAGAGGATATGTATTACCTCAGAGAAACTAGAGACCATACCACAGATATATTATGTTATGGTATATGGTCTGGCTTGCTATATTTTACGCTAAATCCAAAAGAAAAGCGAATAACCAACAAAATAATTAAGCAATTCCAAAATTATCATTACAAAGAATAAGAATTGTTCAGGAAGACGGCTAAATTGCTGTTTATCTTGTACCAGCTGTGAACAACAATTCAACTCAATTATATATATTAATGTACATAAATGCAGACCCTTCAAATCAAGGTCAGTTTTCCTTTGATGTTAATGAAACTAGACTCCATGCTGTGTATGTATTACTTTATCCTATATAATCAGGCATGTGCTCGAGCACCCTCGTGAGTAGCCAATACGGAAGGTAATGTCATTTTAGAGTAATGGAGTGGAGAGATGGCAAGTATACCATTGCTATATTTTATGCTCGAACCATAGGAATAGGTGATCGCCGATTAAAACAAATATACAATTCAGAAATTATCATAAAAGGGAAGAATAAGAGATGTTAAGGAAGACCGCTGAAATGCTGTGACAATTAACTCAGTGATGTATAAATGCAGGGAAAAAAAGGCGAAACTAAGACCACTTAGCCTTATGTGTAGTTAATATCAACCAGTGATTGCTAGAAACCAATGATCTTGTGGTATCAACTGACATTTATCAGAGTGCAATAGTGATCCTTTCATGCTAACAACATCAATCTCCCAGGAAATATTGGATTTCATGATCTATATTTAGACCTCTTTCAACTAATCGTAATCACATAAGTCACATCACTTTTTCTCTCTGTCTAAGGCATAATTCCCTATTTCCCCCTCTGGTGTCCCTGCTCACATGATCAATGCCACAGAATTTGAAGCTCTTGTGTACAGTTTGTGAATCACATTCCATGGCATGAATCGCAATAGGGTAACATACGTCGTTGGCTTTTAGGGCTATCATGTGTTTGCCAATCCTGTCTCTGAGGCACCTGATGGTGCTTCCTACATATATTTTTTTACATGTGCAGACAATGACATACACCACATACTTTGGGTTACAAGTAATGTTACGCAAGACGTTAAACGTTTCTACACCCCTGGCACTGAATCTTTTAGTTTTATCCATGGTCCACCTACCGACACCACTGTGTCCACATGTATTGAACCCCAAGCTTTGGTCTGTTCACCAGTTATCCTTACGTTTGAATTTCGCGTAGCTACGACTAAGTAATTTCTTGAGGGTTTGCCCCCTGTGAAAGATTATGTCAGGTTTAGTGGAGATGTGGCCCTGCAGTGTTCTGTCTAATGTAAGTAGGTGCCAGTGTCTTTGTAGAGACTTACGGAATTTAACAGCAAGTCTACTGTAATCTGTCACTAACCGTAGTTTATTCGTTTTCTCTATCGCTTTACGCCTTTTGTTTACAGTATATTCCCTATTCATGTCAAGAATTCATTTCCTAGCAGTATTCAAAACAGGCCTACTGTATCCTCCTTGTAGAAACCTCCTCTCAATATCGTTGAGTGCTGATCTACACTCTGACTCTTTGCTACAATTGCGAAGAGTCCGTGTCATTTCTCCGAATGGAATAGAGTTAACCTAACATTTAGAATAGGCACTTGATGCTAGTAATACTGAATTACAGGAGGTGGGCTTACCTTAGAGTGTGCTCTGAATTCTATCATTGCTGATATATAAATCTAAATCCAAGAAAATAATTTTCTGTACTGTGATGATAGGTGAATCGTATGTTATTGGTCAAACTTTCCCAGGGAGCTATTGGTGCACTTGGGGATATAAGGCCTGCTACTGTTCTATCCACCTTTGGCATTCTGACACAGGGCCAGCCACAGATTTCTACCTCAAGTCCAATCACCATTCCAGCAGCTGACTTCCAAGTTGCTGTAAACCCCCTTTGGCAGCAGAAGAGCATGGTTTAGCTGTATGCTGGGACTGCAACATACTGTCTGTACTGCCAGACAGTTATTGTGGCAGTGGAGGGTGACTTGAGCCTTCATTGGGAGCTTGTTATTGCTCCCGCTGTCATTCCCAGAACCCTTCGTTTTTTTTGGTTTCTTTCCTGTTCTCAGCACATCTGTTCTTGCCCTGTTGTGTGCATTTTTTGTTTGTTTATCGTTGGTTCCGTTAACCTACAGTCAATGGAAAAAACACACAATATAAAAAGTAAATAACGGAGTTCTTCTTAGAACTACCTTCAAGTTCATTTTAAGAAAAAGCTGTGTATTATCCTTAACTTTTCAGTTATAAGTACTAGTAGTAAGCGGATGCAATTAAAAAGTAAATAATAATGTCAGTGATTGATGAGATGCGAAAAATAAAAACAAGCATTATGTTAATAAATACTATAGGTAATTTTGGGAAGGAACAAACTCGGCTTCAGCATGTGAAATCAGCAAAGCGCTGAGCCGAAGTAACAGCTGGCAAAGGAGACCAAAAGAAATGGAACTCTGTAGCATGACGGCTACGAGTGCACAACACCAAGAAGTACAGGTTTTGCTAAGAATGACGCTTGTCCTCCTAGAAGCCTAAGTCGAACTAAACCTACAAGGATTGTCAAGCACCGGTTACTTCCTGGGTGGGGTTTTCATAGTTGACACACAGGTGATTTCAATTGAAACGTGGGAGTGCTGTTCCCAAACTTTCTGGGATAGGTAGTTTGTTCCCGCCACAACTCATTTTTCCACCAGTCACAGCATTATACAGACAAGGTGAGTAAGAATGTGTTTCGCATGTATTCTTTCTTCCTTCTGAGTACACCACCATGACAGAACCCCCTCCCGTAATGCCCGTCGTCTCTGCGGTCTTCAGTGAAGGTTTTGTGTGGGCACCCAGGACCTATCTTCTGGAACGTAAACCTTCCAATCTACCAAATAGTAAATGCACCCCCTTAGTGTTTGGAGTCTAAGATCTTTTTTACTTCATACTCTTTCACACCTTCGATGTCTAGTGTAATGGGCTTGGCTAGTCCTCGAGTGTTCTCAATATAGGGTTTCATTAATGACTCATGGAACACTGGGTGCGTGCACCAGGAAACAGGGATGGATAATCGCATGGCTATGGGATTCACCACTTTATCAATGGTATAGGGGCCTATGAATTTAGAATTTAATTTACAAAACCCTCCAAACTGTAAGTTCTTCGTGACTAGTCGTACTCTATCCTCTACTTGATTGGAGGGTTCTAATGAATGTTTTTTGTCTGCAATTCGTTTGCCTGACTCGAGAGCCCTTGTGAGGTGTGTCTTTGCATTCTGTAAAACGCTTTGGAGGTGTGCGTGATGCTTGTGTATAGAAGGAAGTGTGGAAGTAACAGGTTTTTTAAAGGGAAGCATGTTTGGATGAAAACCCTGCAAGCATAGAGAGGAGAACAGCCCATCGATGAGTGCTCAGCATTATTGCAGGCAAACTCTGCCATCCATATTAACGTGCTCCATTCCTCTGAATGTTGTAGAGAAAAACAACATAGATATTGCTCTAGAGTTAGGTTCAGTCTCTAGGTTTTTCCATTGGTTTGGGGATGGAATCTGGTGGATAGGCGAGCATCCACATTCATGGTTTTACATATTGCCCGCCAAAACTGAGAGGTGAACTGTGAACCTCTATTGGTCATGAGCACTGCCGGTAGGCTGTGTGCTCGCACTAGGTGTTGCAAAAATGCATTTGCTAGGGCAACAGAGTTCAGTACTAGGCATAGGAATAAAGTGTCCCATCTTTGTTAAGTGATCAACGACTAGTAGGATTGTAGTGTACCCTGCACTGGGAGGCATGTCTACAATCAAATCCATTGACACTGTGTGCCAGGGAGCAGGAGGGATGGGTATAGGCCTTAACAAACCGACCAGCTGGTTGTGGCTGGCCTTTCTTTGGGTGCATATGGCACATTCTTTTATGTATCATTAAACATCTCAGCATAAAAGAGGCCACCAGAATTGTCTTTTTATTGCAGCCATAGTGTGGCTGTCGAAATGACCTCCTAAGGGTGAAGCATGAATCCAAGACAAGACTTGTAATTGTAAAGGGTCACTTGGTATATACAGGGAGTGACCATGGTACAGAAGCCCCTCCTGGACCTTCCAGTGTTTTGGGTCATCCCTAATGCAGGCATCTTGATCAAGAGAGGCTATCTGCACCCTGAGTTCTTCCATTAAGTCACTAGTGGTGGTCAAAGCAATTTCGTTATTGACAAAAGCTGTTTTCTGAATTATTCTTGGATGCTCAACAGGTTCTGGGGGCACTTTTTCCAGAGGGAGTTCAGGCCTAGAAAGAGCATCTGCTTTGCCGTTCTGTGGACCAGGTCGATATTTAATCACAAAATCATAGTCCGAGGAAAACAAAGACCAGTGCAGCTGTCAAGGAAGAAGAGCTCGTGCTGTTTTAGGAACAACAGATTCTGACGATCAGTGTAGATCTCCACGGTGTGTTGAGACCCTAATAGATAATGTCTCCATTCTTTGCAAACCCTCTTTATTGCCAGTAAGTCTTTGTCTGTGATACAGTAGTTCAATTCACATGATGTTAGTTTACTGGAGAAGAATGCTCCAGTAAACTAGGTGCAGTTGTCCTGTCTCCGGGTGTCTCTGGGATAAGACTCCTCCTAGTGAGAGGCATCCATTTCCACCATGAATGGTAAGGTAACATCGGAATGTCGCAAAATGGGAGCTCTAGTAAATTTTGTCTTTAATTCCTGGGAGGCTTCCTCTGCTTCTGCCTTCCAACAGAACAGGGTGTTTTTCTTTAGGAGACTAGTGATGGGTTGAACAATCTTAGAGAAGTCCTTAATAAACCTTCTGTAAAAGTTTGTAAACCCTATGAAACTTTGCAACGGCCGAACACTTGTGGGAGATTCCCATTGGGTAATGGCTGTCACTTTTTTATCATCCATTTTCAAGCCTTTAGTGTTGATGATATGTCCCAGAAATTTAATCTCAGAGACATGGAATAAACATTTCTCAGGTTTGGCATTTAATGAGTGTTTCACCAGATGATCAAGCACAGCTTTGATGTGAGACACATATTCTTGCGCGGTGGGAGAGCAGATGAGAATATCGTCGATGTAAACAATACAGCATACATTCAATAAACCACATAGGACCTCATCCATAAAGTACTGGAATTCTGCCAGGGCATTGCGCAACCAAAAAGGCATTACTTGGTATTCAAACAAGCTGAATTGTGTTCAAAATGCTGTCTTCCACAGTCTCCTTTCTTCACCCTCACCAAATGATAGGCCCCCCTTATATCTAGTTTGGTGAAGACCTTGGCTCCTTTTAGTTGATCCAATAAGACTGGAACGGGATCAGAGGGTGGCGATTCTTGATATTCACCCTATTGATGGCTCTGAAGCCTATGCAAGTTCTTAGACCTCCTTTCGTCTTTGGGATGAAAAAGAGAGAAGAAGAGGCTGGAGATGAGGAAGACTGCATAAAACCGTTGGCAAGGTTTTCATCAAGGTAGTTTCGTAGATGCTGATTCTCTGTCTCAGTCAGAGCATAAATTCAGTTACATGGTATAGCCGCGCCCAGTAACAGGTCAATTCTGCAGTCATACTTCCTGTGAGGAGGAAGTTAACTTGCTTCATCTTTATCGAAAACAGCATGATATTGGCAGTATGCATCAGGTATTGCAGTTGCACAACACAGTAAGGGTGTGCTACAACCAGAGGCTAACAAAGTAGCCTGCGATATTTTGGACCCAACTTGCATCACTGTTTCCTGTGCGCTGTGTTCTTTGCAAACGGAGGAGTCCAGGGTAACTGTGCGAGCAGTCCATTTCACAGAAGGATCCTGTTGCGTCAACCAAGGCATATAAGACAATAAGACAGAACTGGGGGGTGTCTATCTCGTCAAATTGTATTTCCCCGAAATGATCCAAACCAAACTGCATCACTACAGCTTGGGTATGGTATCGAACCAGTCCTGAGGTTAAAGCAGTACCATCAACTGCTTTCACTGGTTCCGGTGAACTCTTCTTCATGCAGGGAATGCCTAACCGTGCTGCATACTTCTGAGCTATGAAATTGCCTGTGGCTTCCGAATCAAACAAAGCTGATCGACCTGAGGCAGTCATAAAGTTGGGCATACAGTAATGTGTGCTACTGATGTCTGAATAGTGTTTGCTATAACAGAGGAGATCTCGTTTCTTTCAGATCCTGAACAAGGGATCTCAGTCTTATTCAGGAAGACTAGTTTTCCGACTGCTCATATCCCTGAACGACAGCTTGGGTTTTCCCTGATGTGGTTTTTTTGAAGGACCTGGTTCGAGCCTTGAATTTCTTGAAAAAATGTACCCCTTTCCCATAGTACATTCAAAGCTTCTGATTGCAACGCTTTTCTCTCTTCTCCAGACTGAGTGGACCTCTAATTCCATGGATCCGCACAGGTTCCACTACGTCGCTCGAACAAGGATGTTCTTCTACAACACTTCGGAACGGGGAGAAAATACTTTGGTTCTCCCTTGGCCTTAACCCCTTTTCTCTCTTGCATCCGATGATCCACCTGTACAGTCAATTCGATTAATTCATTGCAAGACTAGGACATCTGGACAATTTGTGAAAGAACATCTTTTAATTTGTTGGCAGAGCTTGATAAAAGAGAGAGTTTTTGTTTTCTGTATGCCAATCCGTTTTAACCAAAAGGCGATTGAAGGTGGTAATGTACGTTAATAAAGCCTGCGATCCTTGACGAAGTGTGAGTAATTCCTTATCCACAGAGAGAAGGTGTGACTACCTGTCAAACAGTTTACTCATCTCCTTGCAAAAGTCTGAAAAACTATACAAGATAGGATCATCTCGTTCTATTAACGGTATTGACCAACTGCTGGCATTGCCTCCCAGGTAGGACGTAACATAATGAAGGCAGTTTTGGCTTGTTCGGATTGAAATACTGTGGGTTTACACAAGAAAGGCAGTATACACTGGTTAAGAAATATACCAAATTTTCTATGGTCCCGAAAATATCTTTCTGGTGGTGCTAATGAAATCTGTGCTGTCTGTATAACTTGTATAGGTGCAGAGTCTGTAGTATTAGGGAAAGGATCAGGTGAGGTAGCAAAAGACCATGTGTTAGGCTGTCGTCCTTCAGTTGGCGAGTGTCCAGAGCTAGCCCTAGTGGTATGCACAGGAGGAGGCAGTGTCCACCCCTTAATATAGGAGCCCCCATTATCCTTCGTGCTCTAATGGGATAACCCTGTGTTAGACCCGGCCCTCGTAACCTAGTCAGACCTGACCCCTGCACCTCACACCAGCCCCGAGCCCCTGGCCTGGCCGATCCTTCCCACCAGAACACACACACCCGACCCGGACTTCCCCCGTCCGTAGGCCTTCCCCCCTTCGGCCACCCCGGGCCCGCGTGCCCACTTCATGCACCAAGATGGCCGCCCGGCCCCAGCGCGACCCTAGCCTACAGGCGCCACTCCGGCTGGAGGACATCGCGCTCCCCTTGGGATGAGAAAGGGAGGAGCAGTTTCCATCACACCTCTGCGCTTCCCTGGGAAGGTGGGTTTCGATCGACCCGCCGGCCTCCCCGAGGGCTGGCTCCACGCCTGCTGGGTGTCTGGGGCTCCTCCCGACCCGGCCCTGAAAGGATCAAAGGACAATGGCAGGAAACCCCCAACAAGCGACCCCCAGGTGACAAGACCCCTGCCTGCATAGACTCCGGACATCAAAGGGGAGTCGCCCTATAACAAGGGGTGCCCTGGGACTGTCCGGCAGATTCGCCTTGGAAACACCTGAGCCCTGCTGAGTGACTCGCGGCTCCCTGAAGATCGTAAGACCTCCGAACCTGTGCTTGAGCCCTGCTGAGTGACTCGCGGCTCCCTGAAGATCGTAAGACCTCCGAACTTGTGCTTGAGCCCTGCTGAGTGACTCGCGGCTCCCTGAAGATCGTAAGACCTCCGAACCTGTGCTTGAGCCCTGCTGAGTGACTCGCGGCTCCCTGAAGATCGTAAGACCTCCGAACTTGTGCTTGAGCCCTGCTGAGTGACTCGCGGCTCCCTGAAGATCGTAAGACCTCCGAACTTGTACTCGAGCCTGCTGAGTATCTCGCAGCGCCCCCAGACTCCCTTGGTCCCGCCGGACCCCACGACGACAAGCGCATCCCCCAGCTCGAGGATTGTGAGCTGTGCGCCGGATACGCTCCTGCATTTGATCCATTCCCCCAAAGACTGTCCCGCTACCTCCTATCCCCCCTCCAAGACTTTGTGAGCCCGCGCTCTACTTGTATATATATTGCCTTGCTGATCATAAAGATCTCACCACTCCGACCTGATAAAGATTTGTTCTTAAGAACTCTCGGTGTGGTGTCTCTTTGTCGTGTGGTGCCGAGTGTACGATCCTAGATACGAGATTCCTCCCCTGAGGAGTCTCCCGCCAGTGCCCGGCTACGATACCTCGAGGGTTGGTCTCAGGACAGTCAGGGCCCCCCTCCGGGCCCCTCTGAGGTCGCCTTCTAACATTGGTGGCAAGCGACGGGATACGGGCCCATAATCTAGAGATCATACCGTGAACGGCTGACGCACTACCGACAAAGATGGCAGAAGGAAACGCCGTGGCTCTCGTAGAAGACGATGCCAGTACCGTGTTCCAGGTGGAACAGCTGGAAGAGTACACTCACAGGGAACTAAAGCAATTCTGTAAGGAACTCAGAATCGCTACCACTGGTCTCAACACCAAAGAAGATATGCAAAAGGCACTGAAAGCTTGGGTGGATTCGGGAGCCCCCCGCCCAGAAGGAGCGATGGAGCCCCACGACGAAGCAGGACCCTCCCAAGGAGAACGCAGCAGAAACCAGGTGCGAGGCTTCGTACCAGACGGGGGCCTATCCCCGGAGGAACTCGCAGACAGAGAAAAAGTCGCCATCACGAGCTCGAATTAGCCAAACTCAAAATTGAGGGCGAGTTGAAATTAGCCGAGAAAAAGCTAGCAGTCGAACAGTTGCGAGTGCAAGGAGAACTGGAAGAGAAGAAACTCCAACGAGAACACGAGGGAAGGAGACTTCAACTAGAACATGAACGCAGTTTGAAGGAAATAGAACTGAAAGCAAGAAGCGAAGAAGCGCGGCCCCCGGGGAACCGAGAGGCGGCCGCCCCGACGGAACAGAAGGTCCACATCCCCAAGGATGTGGTCAAGGAATATTACAAGAATGATGACATTCAGCAGTGGTTTCGGGCCTACGAGGTCTCCATGACCTCCCATCGGGTACCGCAGAAAGATTGGGGGGCTGGGTTATGGGGACGGTTCCTGAGCGAAGGAAGAGACACCCTGCTCGACCTACCCACCTCCATGCAGACCTCATATGAACACATGAAAGCGGCCCTCCTCACAAGGTACGGCCTCACCCCGGAGATGTACCGCCAGCGGTTCCGGGACTGCCGGAAGATCCCGGGTACCACCTGGGTGGAATATGTGAATTTCTTCAGCCGTGCCTTCGATGGGTGGATCAAGGGCAGCAAGGTAACCACCCTGGAAGAACTAACTGACCTTATGTTATGGGAACACCTGGCTGCCAACTGCTTTGTGGAACTACGCCAGCATCTGCTCGACAGCAAGCTCACGGACCCGAGAAAGCTGGCTGTCGAGGCGGATCGCTGGACCAACACCCGGGTCTCCCGGGGCCCTGTAGGAGAGTACCCCCGAGCCAGTCAGGGACCACCCTGCCAGAGAGGGGGGGGAAACCAGGGAGGGCAGAGAGAGCCCCAGACTAGTCCCCCGAAGTCCCAACCTCCGCCTTTCCCGGCACCCCCACCAGCTGTATCCGGCCCTCCCCTGAGACGGGGGCACCGGGTAACCATCACTTGTTTCCGTTGCCAGAAGCCCGGGCATTACGCCAACGACCCTGAATGTCCCATGGCCCCACGCACCAACCAGGCAGCACCCCCCGCTAGACAGATAGCCAATGTAGCCCTGGGGGAGGAGGTTGAGGAGGCCGAGGAGTGGGAACCCGCCGCTATGGCCCTAGTGTCCTTAGGGGATAGAGAGATGGTCCCTGGGAGCCTCCTGCCCTCTAACACAAAGAAATATGGGCAGCTTGTCACGATCAATGGCCACCAAGTAGAAGCCCTCCGTGACACCGGGGCCAGCATCACCGGTGTCCTCAGCCATTTAGTCCACGAGGACCAGGTCCTCCCCAACGTATTTTGCCCGGTCCTTTCAGCCGACAACACAGAAAGCCTATGTAAGGTAGCCCTGGTGCCTTTCGAGTGGGGAGGGGTGGTCGGTAAACTGAAGGTCGCAGTGATAACATCCCAGCCCATCGACTGTCTCCTGGGGAACGGCCTGGAAAGTTCCCCCTGGGGGCAAGTTGAGCGCAAGACCCACCTAGGGATGATGGGCCTCCCTGAGTGGGTGTGCGCCACCACTCGATCCATGGCGGCTCGACTGACCCCCCTGAGGGACGTCGACAACGCCCCGACCCCTGAAGATGGGATGGTCCCGGCCGAGGGCCCCCACATTTCCCCACCGGAAGAGTCGCTCGCCAGTGACGAGCCGCCGCCTTCCGACTCCACCCCAGACACCGAGTTAGGCGATCTGCCCGAATTAGCACAGTGGCGCCACGAAGGGGGCACCTCCCGAGAGGAGTTCTGCCGAGAACAGGCTACCTGTCCCTCCCTGGTCGGGCTCCGGCAACAGGCAGAGGCACAGGCCGCAGGCGACCAGACGGGGACGCACCGGGTCTATTGGGAGAATGACCTTCTGTACAGCGAACAGAAGTCGGTGGAGCTAGGGTCCGGCCGAGTGCTGGTGGTACCACTACGCTTCCGAGACCTCCTCCTGGGCTTGGCCCACGACGTCCCCCTCGCAGGCCACTTGGGTCAGGACAAAACATACAGTCGCCTCGTGACTCACTTCTACTGGCCCCGAATGAAAGCAGATGTAGAAGCCCACTGCAAGTCCTGTCCCACGTGCCAGGTCAGTGGGAAGAGTGGAGGGAGGCGCAAGGCTCCCCTCCAGCCCTTCCCTGTCATCCGTACCCCTTTTGAGCGGGTCGGGATCGACATTGTCGGACCTCTTGACCCCCCAACTTCCCAGGGGCACCGGTTCATCCTCGTCCTGGTGGACCATGCCACTCGTTACCCTGAAGCCATCCCCCTGCGCACCGTCATGGCCCCCGTGGTGGGCCGGGCGCTGATGGGGATCTTCTCCCGCATGGGTTTTCCCCGCGAGGTCGTGAGCGATCGCGGTACCAACTTTATCTCCCGATACATGAGGTCCTTATGGCAACAGTGCGGGGTGTCCTACAAGTTCACCACCCCGCACCACCCCCAAGGAAACGGCCTGGTAGAGCGGTTTAACCGGACTCTGAAGGGGATGATCGTGGGCCTGGAAGAGCCCCTCCGGCGTAAGTGGGACCTCCTGCTCCCCTGCCTCCTATTCGCATACCGAGAAGTTCCCCAGAAATCCTTGGGGTTCAGCCCCTTCGAGCTACTCTACGGGCACCCCGTCAGGGGGCCCCTCAGCCTGGTCAAAGAAGAGTGGGAGGCGGCGCCCCGAGGCACCCCCTGAGACGTGTTCCGTTACGTCCTGACCCTCCGCAATCAGACTAGGAGGTTCCGGGAAATGGCAGAGGCCAATCTGGAGGCGAGTCAGGAGGAGATGAAGCATTGGTACGACCAGAACGCCGCGCTGGTCGAGTTTCAGCCGGGCCAGCTGGTGTGGGTCATGGCCCCCGTGAAACCCTGCGCTCTCCAGGATAAATGGACCGGGCCCTTCAAAGTAGTTGAGCGAAAGAGCCCGGTCACGTACTTGGTAGACGTCCAGTCACCCCGGGACCCCCTCCGGGTCCTCCACGTGAACCGCCTCAAGCCCCACTTTGTGCGGACAGAGCTGAGCCTCCTACTGGCCACTGACGACGGGTCCGAAGAAGAGTCGGATCCTCTCCCCGATCTTCTATGCACCAAGGAGAAGGACGGCTCCGTAGAAGGAGTGAACCTCTCCCCGTCCCTCACTCCCCAGCAACGTGAGGATTGCCGCCAGCTCCTAGGGCAGTTTCCGGACCTTTTCTGCCTGGTCCCCAAGGTCACCGACTGGTGTGTCCATGATGTGGATTCCGGGGACAGCCCACCAGTGAGACACCGAGCCTACCGAGTCCCCGATCGGGTCCGGTCCTGTATCCAAGCCGAAGTCTCGAAAATGTTGACCCTAGGCGTGATCGAACCCTCAGACAGCCCCTGGGCCCGCCCCGTGGTCCTGGTCCCAAAAGCAGCCGCCCCCGGGGTCCCCCCGGAACTCCGCTTTTGCGTGGACTACCGGGGGCTCAATGAGGTCACCCGAAACGATGCCCACCCCATTCCCCGAGCCGACGAGCTCATTGACCGGCTCGGAGCTGCACGGTTCCTCAGCATCTTCGATCTCACCTGCGGCTACTGGCAAATTGCGCTCACAGAGGGAGCCAAGGAGCGGTCCGCCTTCTCCACCCCGGATGGGCACTATCGCTTTCGCGTAATGCCCTTCGGGATGAAAAATGCCCCGGCCACCTTCCAGCGACTGGTAAATAGAGTCCTGGCCGGGCTGGAAAAATTCAGCGCTGCATATCTCGACGATATCGCAGTTTTTAGTTCCGAATGGAGCGAGCACCTCCAACACCTCCGGAGGGTGCTAACCGCCCTACGCCAGGCGGGCCTCACCGTGAAGGCCAGCAAATGCCAGATTGGGCAAGGTTCGGTAACCTACCTGGGGCACCAGGTCGGGAGCGGGCAGGTCGCCCCTCTACAGCCCAAAATCAACGCCATCCTAGCCTGGGAACCTCCCACTACCCAAACAGAGGTCCGAGCCTTTCTGGGCCTCACGGGCTACTATCGGAGATTCATCCGGAATTACGGCAGCCTGGTCGGTCCCCTCACGGGGCTCACGTCCAAGAAGCAGCCCAAGAAGGTACAGTGGTCCCCTGCCTGCCAAGAGGCGTTCAATGCCCTGAAAACGGCCATGTGTACGGCCCCCGTCCTCCAGGCCCCCGACTACTCCAAAGAGTTTGTGGTACAAACTGATGCCTCCGAGCATGGCATCGGGGCCGTCCTCTCCCAAGTAAATGACCAGGGTCTGGACCAGCCCGTGGCCTTCCTCAGCCGACGGCTGTTGCCCCGGGAACAGAGATGGAGTACCATCGAGCGCGAGGCGTTCGCAGTAGTCTGGGCCCTCAAGAAACTACGCCCTTACCTGTTCGGCACCCATTTCAGGGTCCAGACCGACCATCGCCCCTTGCGATGGCTCATGCAGATGCGAGGAGAAAACCCCAAGCTTCTGCGGTGGTCAATCTCCCTCCAGGGGATGGATTTCACCGTGGAACATCGCCCTGGTACGGACCACGCCAACGCCGATGGCCTCTCCCGATTCTTCCGCCTCAGCGAAGAGAACCCCCAAGAAAATGGGTAGTTCTCTCCGGCTTTCAGCTGGGGGGGACGCGTGTTAGACCCGGCCCTCGTAACCTAGTCAGACCTGACCCCTGCACCTCACACCAGCCCCGAGCCCCTGGCCTGGCCGATCCTTCCCACCAGAACACACACACCCGACCCAGACTTCCCCCGTCCGTAGGCCTTCCCCCCTTCGGCCACCCCGGGCCCGCGTGCCCACTTCATGCACCAAGATGGCCGCCCGGCCCCAGCGCGACCCTAGCCTACAGGCGCCACTCCGGCTGGAGGACATCGCGCTCCCCTTGGGATGAGAAAGGGAGGAGCAGTTTCCATCACACCTCTGCGCTTCCCTGGGAAGGTGGGTTTCGATCGACCCGCCGGCCTCCCCGAGGGCTGGCTCCACGCCTGCTGGGTGTCTGGGGCTCCTCCCGACCCGGCCCTGAAAGGATCAAAGGACAATGGCAGGAAACCCCCAACAAGCGACCCCCAGGTGACAAGACCCCTGCCTGCATAGACTCCGGACATCAAAGGGGAGTCGCCCTATAACAAGGGGTGCCCTGGGACTGTCCGGCAGATTCGCCTTGGAAACACCTGAGCCCTGCTGAGTGACTCGCGGCTCCCTGAAGATCGTAAGACCTCCGAACCTGTGCTTGAGCCCTGCTGAGTGACTCGCGGCTCCCTGAAGATCGTAAGACCTCCGAACTTGTGCTTGAGCCCTGCTGAGTGACTCGCGGCTCCCTGAAGATCGTAAGACCTCCGAACCTGTGCTTGAGCCCTGCTGAGTGACTCGCGGCTCCCTGAAGATCGTAAGACCTCCGAACTTGTGCTTGAGCCCTGCTGAGTGACTCGCGGCTCCCTGAAGATCGTAAGACCTCCGAACTTGTACTCGAGCCTGCTGAGTATCTCGCAGCGCCCCCAGACTCCCTTGGTCCCGCCGGACCCCACGACGACAAGCGCATCCCCCAGCTCGAGGATTGTGAGCTGTGCGCCAGATACGCTCCTGCATTGTATCCATTCCCCCAAAGACTGTCCCGCTACCTCCTATCCCCCCTCCAAGACTTTGTGAGCCCGCGCTCTACTTGTATATATATTGCCTTGCTGATCATAAAGATCTCACCACTCCGACCTGATAAAGATTTGTTCTTAAGAACTCTCGGTGTGGTGTCTCTTTGTCGTGTGGTGCCGAGTGTACGATCCTAGATACGAGATTCCTCCCCTGAGGAGTCTCCCGCCAGTGCCCGGCTACGATACCTCGAGGGTTGGTCTCAGGACAGTCAGGGCCCCCCTCCGGGCCCCTCTGAGGTCGCCTTCTAACACCCTGCTACTCCTCTTCGGACTGACCCCATTTCCTTCCGTATTTCCTGGTTCTCATTACGAAAAGCAGTGACCTCAATCTGTAGAGTGGTCACTGTTTGTAGCAGGGTCATGAGAACAGTGTTGGTATCCATCTCCTAGGCTCTTAAAGAACGTGGGCTTGACAATCTGTCAGATACTCAACTGGAATACCACTAACCTGGATTCTGTACCCAGAGGAGCCGATGAGTTAAGCTAGTTCTCCGATTACCCTTCGTGATATATCAAACAAAAGCCAGAGATAGAAAGAATCTCTGTACAGAAAAAACATCACTACTGGTAAGACTATTAAAAAGGTTAAGACTGTTTTTACAAACAGTAAAATTATTAATTAAAAGGTACTAATCATTTTACAAAAAGAGCACAGGTGCCAGTTAGACACTACAACATCAAAAATATTAACTATTCAGATAAATAATACACTGTGACAAGAAGAGAGCATTAGGAGCATTACTGGAAAGCACTTTAAAATCTCTTTCCTTACAAATCTACTACAAACACTTTCTTTCATAAGGAAAAAAACGATCATATTGTGATACTCATCATGTAACACTAGGGCAAACAAATCAATTAGACTGGGGAAAAAACACATTGATGCTATGCATGTCTAACTGTTTTTGTTCTATAAGTTTAGTATAATGTATGCATAGCTTAAAACAGAAGAATACTTCCTCTGTACATACCCAATCCTCATGGGGTTACACACTGAAGTATACAAAAAAGTGATGGATGGAATTCTAGAATTAATCTCAGCCACTGGTAACTACATGGGGTGACATCCCAGTCCATAGTTATTTTGAAAACCATGCCATCTCAGTTTGGACCCAACTATATGCAAATCAGTCTTGATTAGGGGTGGGTGGAACTCATGGAGTTATGCTCCGCGGAATTCGGTGGAGTTGCAAATAAACTCTGTGAGATTCTGTGGAGTTCCTCTGACCCTAATGATTAGCTGTAAAGTTCCTCTCATAATTTCCTCTGTGCTTGCCCCCCTTTGTGCCAGCTGCAAAGAGAGTTGTGCGCTGTAGAGGGCACTATGCTTTAAACCATTAAACTGGTGTAGTGAGACCACATGGCAAATGGAGGTAAAGCCTCAGAGGGGAAGCTGTAGAATGCTGCACTAGGGCATGTCTAGTTTAAATAAAAGCAGTGTCTGCCTTATTTCTTCAGGGGATGAACTTAAGCATTACAGTAAACTCAAGTGAGAAACACAAAACAGACCTTGAGAGCAAAACACGATCCAAGGCAGGAGGTTGGAGAAGATGGTCGCTTTCTCACTGTTGTGCAAGGACCCATTAAATACCAGCTCCACCATGAAGAAACCAGCGGTGATTACCAGCATGAAGATGAGGCATCACACCTGACCCTTGTATCGCCCCAGGGCCCCAGAGCTTCGCACCTTGCACTCCTCTCCCTAGCTCCTGCCCTGAGGTGTACGTACCCCCTGCCACTGTCTGTGAAGATATAGTCGCTGTAACCCCAACCCTATTGGGTGTGTTTTGCACTGCTGCTAGGACTTACTCATGCAACAGGTATACCTAATGACGGATGAGCATGTCACTGCAGTTTTACCAAACTGCCACATTTCCTTTGCCTAGTCTATTCTAGACCAGTGAAGAGAAACGCTGCCTCGAAGCAAGATGCTCGCTATTGGACCCAGAGGAATGCCTGTGGTGCTGGCATAAGTGCTCTGTCTGGGTGTCAAGGGAAGAGACTTCCCCTCACTAACTACTGGGGATCCTTGTAATAAGCAGCAGTGATGAATCTAAGGTAAGGGAGGCAAGGATTCTGCATGCACGTACTATGAGTTGTTGCCTTTATAAGATCCAGATTATATTCTAAAAGAGTTCTATGTATTGTGATGTACCCCTGAATGATTTGTAGCCCTACGCCATCTGTGCCTCCGTACTCCCTCCCCCGGCATTTGCAATTGAATCGGCCCCTAGTCGCAGATGAGATTGTAAAGATAACAAGAGGCAGGTACCCCTTAAAAGTCTCCTGAAAATCAAAAGTTAGTTGTTCGCCGCTTCTATTCTCTACCTTCATGCCACCTGCATTACCAGCCCAGTTTATCTCCGTCCCTCCCTCCAAGAAAAGCAGGGTTCCCTACAGTACGCAAAGGAAAGCAGTATATGCAGTGCTGACCCGTGCATCTGCTTCAGACGGGCACCAGATGAAAGGTGGGGCAGATGTCCAGCATTTATTGTGGCTTTCACAAGCAGTTTCAAAATGGAACATACTATCAGGCTTTTAACTAGAGCTTATTAATTCCTCTGGTGATGTTATGTTATGTTAAAAGCCATTTATTGAGCGCAACTGTCACTCCAAGGAGCATCATGGCGCTAAACAGATCATTTGGAAGACATGGTACCTGAGGGTGAAAGATAGGATTTAGATGAGTCCTATACATAGCGTGTCAGGTGCTTTAAAGATCCAAGTTTTCAGGGTCTTCCTGAAAAGAGTTTCTGATTGGATAAGACGAAGATGATTGGGGAGTTGGTTCCAGGCCTTAACACTGATCACTGCGATTGATTTCCCCCCTTTGAGACAGCTCTGAACACAGGAGGTTTTAGTAGGTTGGCGTTGGATGATCTAAGAGTGTGGCATGGTATATAGCACACCATCCTGTGTCTGTGGTAGTAAGGGTCCGAGAAATGAAAGATTCTAAAGGTGATTATCAGAATCTTAAACAAGATTCTCTTCAGGACTGGTAGCCAGTGAAGTGCCTTCAATGCTGCTGAAGCTGATGACCTCCTGGGCCATTTTAGTACTAAGTGGGCTGCCACGTTTTGAACCATCTGTAATCTGTGTAGGACTGACTTGCTGGCACCTGCATAGAGGCTGTTGCAGTAGTCCAATCTAGATGTATTTAGGGCCACCGCAACTAATTGTCTCGCCGTATAGGGGAGAAGGTAAAAAAAACAATTACGTGATTTTATAATATGGAAGCAGGTCCCAGCCACTGCTAACGATTGCTGATGGAAGGATAGTGTTGAGTCAAATTTGACCCCGAAGTATCTAGCTACTTTTACTTATTAGGATGGGGGGGAGTTTCCTAGGGCCACCATAGATTGGAGGCGAAGGTGTTCCCTTTCCCCAAGAGCATAATTTCTGTCTTTTCTGAGTTGCATTTTAGATGGTTGGCTTTCCTCCAGTGGAAAACCGCTGTGAGGCAATGACAGAGGTTTTCTTCAGCCAGTGTGGTATTTTTATCTAGAACCAAGATAAACTGTGTGTCATCCGCATTTGAAATCGTCTTGATGTTAAAAGACGATATCAGACTTATCAATGGGGCCATATAGGCATTAACGAGCACTGGGCTAAGGGTAGACCCTTGGGGAACCCCTGAGAACGGGGTTTTTTCCGATGACTGGTATTGTCCGAGAGTGTTGACTTGTCTGCAGTTTTGCATAAATTATTTTAGCCAGGCCAGGGCAAGGTGGGAGATACCGTACGATTCGAAGCGGTCCAGAAGGATGACATGTGAGACCGTATTGAAAGCAGCTGATAGGTCTAATAGGACCAATACAGCATTCTTTCCTTGATTAAGGGCCGTTTTAAGCGATTCGTAAGTGTATAGAAGGGCTGATTCTGTAGAGTACTGAGGCCTGAAACCTGATTGATTGGGGTGTATGATATTTGCTCCTTCCAGATAAGTAATGAGTTAAGAATTAATACGTTTTTCGGTAATCTTGCTTAAACATGGGAGTAGAGAGATGGGTCAGAGATTGTCAAGGGTGGTGGGATCGGCTAGTTGTTTCTTTTGGGGAAACAGCCATTACATTGCATGTGTTACAACGCATGTGATTACAACGCGGCTGTTACAATGACCGGGTTGTTACATCGCAATATATTTCAACGCAAGTCGTTACATTGACTTGCTGTAGGGGACGGGCAAACCTACGGGATAGTATAATTTACTATTCCAACACCTTCTCAACTGTTGAGCACACTGGAGTTGGAATAGTAAATTATACTATTCCTAAGTCCAGCTCGCCCCCTACAGCAAGTTGATGTAACAACTTGTGTTGTAATGTACTGCGATGTAACAACATGGTCGTTGTAACGACCGCGTTGTAATCGTGCGATGTAAGGTGCTATATTCTTTATTTTGGAGCGGTTTGACTGCAGCAAGCTTCCATTCGTTGGGGACCATGGCTGATGACAGGGAGGCATTTATTATCATATTTATGACTGGGTTAACTGTATCTATCATTGCATGTAAGATTGAGAGGGACAAGGGTCGAAAGGAGAACTGGATTTGACAGCAAGAATCGCCTGGCGAGATTAGTCTAGGCTGAAGGGCTCAAAAGATCGAAGGGCCAGTCTGTTGTTATCTAAGTCGATCTTATTGCTGACTTAAGAGGTGGAGGGTGGTGGGAAGTTTTGGTGTAGTGAGTGGACTTTCTGTTCAAAGTAGTCCGCCATGCAGTCTCAGAGAGACTGTGAAGGGGGATCTCTTGTTTAAGGGATATAGGATTAGTGAAAAAGTTGACTATCTTAAAGATAGTTTTTTGGTTAGAGTTTGCCCGATTGATCATTTCGGTAAAATAAGCTATTTTGGCTGCTTTATTTGATGGTGGTAGTTTTTAAGGGCTGTTTTAAATTTCAAGGACTCTGGATCTGGAATCTGATGTGGAATTTATTAGTAATTCCACGTTACAAGAGTAACACAAAGTTACTGAATTCATCCAATTTCACAGGCTGAATTAAACAATCTACTTTCCCCTAGTCTTGGCCTTGCTCCAATTGGTACAGTCCAGCCCGAACTGCCAAGCCAGGTTCTCCCTGAACTGGAACACAAGCTACCTAGGACTGGTTTCGCCCTAGTTATGGATTCATCATCTGGGTACAGCTTGGTTCCAGTGACACAGTGTGCATGGGACCCACGTCTGATCATATCTATCCCACTAAGCACATCAACTGAATTATGCAAAAAGTGATGGATGGGATGCTTGAACTAATCACAGCCACAGGTAATTACTGGGGCCATATCCCAGTCCATTGTTATTTTCTAACCATGCCACCTCATATGGCTGGGACCAAACCCAGGAGGCATGGTGTGCAAACTAACAATGGATTGGGATCTGACCCCAAGCAGTTAACAGTGGTTTAGATTACTTCAATCATTCCATCCATCACTTTTTGTACACTTTAGTGCGTCGCCCTAAGTGGGATGGGTTTGCCCAAAAGTGGGACTTGTTCATACTGTCTCACTGGAACCAAGATATTCCCAGCTGTTAAGGCCATAACAAGGGTGAAACCAGTCCTGGGATGCTTGTGTTCTTGTTTAGGGAAGACCTGACGTGGCAGTTTGACCTCAGACTGTTCCCATTGGATCAGGGGCAGGAGTGATTTCCATATGGCTGGGACCAAACTGAAGTGGTGTGGTGTGCAAAATAATGATTGATTGGGATGCATCCCAAGTAATTACCAGTGACTGAGATAAATTCAAGCATTCTAGCCATCACTTTAGTTTGACTAGCTGGTAGTCACAAAAAAGTTCCTGTTGCAGCTGTCATTACCCAACATGGTACACTGAGCATCATGTTTGGGCGTGAGAGAACACAGTAAACATATTGAGACCTCCAGGGCAGTGTAGGAATGCTCTAAAGGGACCTGAAGCAATAAAAATAAAAATTACAAAAATTATCTTTATAACAGGCTTAGCAAATCCCGGACCCTACTTAGGTCCTCAGGTTCCCTTTGAAGGCTCCAGGATTTGTGAATCCAGCATAGATTTCATGAAGTTTGTAAAGACATGGGGAAACATTATCAGGTGCTCTGCTGCTGAGCTTTGCCGACAGCTGCAGGTGGGTGTTTCCACACTTGGCGGGTTGGGAAATGGGTACTGTCACTGCTTCCAACTAACTGTGCAAGGCCAAAGGCAAACCATGTAATTCATAACCCACACCAAATGCAATGGTTTATGCTACAAAAAAGCAACACCTAAAACCATAACGTAATTAGACAACGACACATTCTCAAATCAATAAATGATACTACATTCAATTTAATGAATTAATTACTACATTCATAGTCATTTCAATAAAGTAGTTAGTGTAATGTGATATATATTTACCTGTAAGATGCTTTATAACATTTGTGACTGCATCTGTATAATTGAAGGTAAAGTCATGAGCATTTTATTTGGTATGTGAGTTAAGCTTTGAATGATATTAAGTGAGTTGTGGATACTGATCCGAACCATAACTTCTGACTTTCAGTGGTTTTTCAACTTTAATTTGTAACTGTCACTGCTCTTAAGCGTCTTTTTAGGGGAACATCTGAGGGTTTTTTTTTTAACATATCTTAAGGTTTTATAACAAAGACACATCACAGTACCATAAAACGAAAAGCACATATCCAATTCATCATATTCATAAAGTGTTGGCAGCATCCATTTACCTAAGCTCTAAAGTGCTAAGACCATGCATATACATAAACTTTACTTGCACACAATCTTCCCTTACACTGCCACAAGAGCTCCACGATGACCTTAATTCAGCCGGAAATCAGACCTGGAGCATGCATGCAGGAATTTACCCAGTCTGAAAGGGGCCACCAGATTATCTTCTCCTTCCGCCTAGCCTTCCTTCCTTTACGACTATATAGCGCAGTCTCTAGGTTAAAGACTGACAAAAAATGCCCTTGCCATTGCTGAAAGGAGGGGGTTGAGGATCAAGCCATGCTGAGGCAATGCAAATACAACATACTGCCATGGCAATAAATACTAGATACTCTCCAGTTGTAGAATCCCCTGTCTACTGTACCCCTACAAGCATCATTTGCGGGGTTAATACCACATTAACATCGAGGACATCTCCCAGAAATTTGGAGATCTCAAGTCTGAGTAGATCTAGCACTGAGCATGGACAAAACATATGGATATAGCCTGTTTCCGGAGTTCAACATCATGGACAACATGTCCCCTCTGTATCCCTGCACTTAGCGATCTTTGCAGTAGTGATATATAGGTGAAATATAATTTTGTAATGCTTCACCTGCAACCCTGAGGAGCAGAGTAATGTACAACTGTACCCCAGGGACTTATAAAAGCTGAGATCCCTGGAATCGAGTCTCTGCTGCCACTTGCTATTGTGTTTCTAAAGATCATCCGGAGTGTTGGGGCCCAGAATTAAACAAATCTGGCAAATCGTGCATTGGTTGGACATCAACTCCAGCAATGGTACCTTAGAGAACCCAGTGTGACCCCCAGTTTTCCTATATAAGAATTCACAGATTTGAAAATATTTCTAAAATCCATATGGTTTAAATTGATCCTAACATAAAGCTTCTCAAGTGATGCCAAACTCTGTCCTTGCAAAAAATCCCCTAATTTCACAAGTCCATGCCTCGACCACCTTAACAGGCAAGTATCCTGAAATATGTCAGGTAATGCGGATTTCTGTGTAAGGGAGTTTGCCAGTTATGTCTGCCTAGTCCACCCTTTTTCCGTCAGGTAGCCCAAATCTTGAAGGCTGCCCCTATCACCTTAAAACAGACTTTATTGTAATAGCTAGGTTCCACCAATTTTTATAGACAGCATCTGGATTCTTCCCCCGTTAGCAACTCATAAATGGAAGGTGCGTTCCCTGCAAACCCTTCTGCTCATCATTATTTCTTAAAAGAGGGTGCATGTATTGGAGAACAGGGGCAAGCTGGTACAGTTTGAGATTTGGGCGAGCCCATCCCCTTCACTCCAGGGGTACAGACAGATATGTGATTGCCCTCCTGGTTTTACAATATGACCAGATTAATCTGGTGATTATAGCGTCCATTGTTTTGAATCATACATTTTCAAGCCCAAGAGAGACAGACCAGAAGAGATATAGGACTTTCGGCAGGAATAACATTTGAACAAAATTACAGAGACCCACGATTGAGAAGTGTAAGTTGTTCCATATAACAAAATCCCACTTAGCTTTCCCGATTATCAGGGCAATATTGGTCTTAACAAACTGATCAAGCTTCACACTAATGCTAATCCCCAGGTATACCACCTGCTCTACCACCCGCGTATCCTGAGTGGTAGCCCAACTGTTCACCACCAATTGCGTTGTCTTGGTATTCAGTGAATAGCCTCCAACCTCGCCAAACTTTGCAGCCTCTTCCTCTATTGCTGTTAGAGGCACATCTGTTTTTGCAGTTACCACTGCAACATAGTCTGCATAAACTAAGATTTTGATCTCCCAGCCATGTTGTCCTACCAGCAGTGTGGCTGGATTTGGTTCCACCCTGCGGACGAAGTGGTTTGTATATATAAAGCAAAGAGCAGGGGGGAGCAGGGACAGCCTTGCTTTGTTACTTTCCTGATATAAATTGGCTGGGGTTGCCCCCCCATCATTTGCAGCAGGGCACAGGTTTATTATATATTGCCTGCACTGCCTTAATATAGTGCATGTCTAATCTGAACAAACTCATGACTTTCCATAAGTATTTCGAAATTACTCTGTCAAATGCTTTTTCTGCATCCAACAGGCCCACTGCCATAGGCTCGTTCGCAACATCAGTTGTGTCAAAAAGCATTATCATTTGACAAATATGGTCAGTAGCAACGCTACCAGGGATAGAGCCATGTTGATTCATAGAGATCAGTTTGGCAATAATTCGGCTCAGTTAACCTGCTAAGATTTCAGAATGTACCGTTACATCACTATTTATTAAGGTTATTGGCCTATATGATCTCAGATTGTGAGGAGCCTTCCCTTTCTTTAAAAAGACTACAATGTTTGCAGAAGACCTTGAATCGGGGGCACTTAGACCTTTCTGCACTTGAAGGAAAAGTTCCAACATAACAGAGAGTGATACCATGAAAAATACTATATAGAACTCTAAAGGAATTGGATCCATCCCCATGGCCTCTCCTGTTGGCAGATTTTGCAGAGCTACCTGTATTTTATCTGCTAAAAAGTCAGGCACCCAAAGAATCACGATCTTCCTGAGTAATTCTATCCAAGGCCACCATACCCTAAAATTGCTCAATATTCTCTGCCCCGACTGAAGGCTGGGCTTAGTATAGCCTTTCATAATATCCCTGAAAGTCTTCCCGAGTATAATCCGATACTAGATCACCACTGTCATCTTTTACCTCACTAATATAGCCAGCCGTCACCTTCTGCCAAGAGATGTCCAACTCACTCATTATATTTATAACATTGTTTTCTGGCAAGAATCTGCTCTGCTGTTTTTTCAGCTGTAATTTCATTGAGTGCATCCTTGACTACTGACTGCTATCTGCTGTTGGACTGAGAGAGATATCCTTTACGGCAGTTATTGACAGAGCAAGCTGAGCTTCCGCCTTATTAAGATCTTGATATCATTATTTTATAACCAACTTATTCTGCTTCTGGAGATTCAGGATGCACCTAAGGTTTTCCCCCAGAGCTCCTGCCTTGAAAGTATCCCAAACGACACAATTGGGATGCTTCCTCTGTTTATGTTTAAAACCTCAGGAATCCGTGCATTGTAGGCTGGATCAGAATGAAGACCTCTCTCAAAAGACCAGCTCTGGGCATTCCTTGTGAGCCCTTCTAGGGTAAGTTAACTTACCAGAGGATTCTGATCTGACATAACTCAGGGAAATAACTCTATATGACACCTCTTTAATAACTCTGTTGTCATATAAAAGTAGTCATGCCTTGCACGAGAATGGCGGGGAGCTGAGTAATAAATGTAGCTGGCATCTGGGGCTTTCAGTTTGATTCAAGCATCCACCAGACTTAACTCCTTCTTGAGGCTCCGGAGAGCTCTAAATACCCGAGGCTTATGACCTCTGTAAGTGCCAATTGAATCTCGAGGACTGCCCCCAGATCCATTAAAATTAATATCCCTGTATAGTAAATAGGGAGCAGGCCACGCCACGAGCTTCACAGCTAGAAAATCTAAAATGGTTGGATCATCTGAAATTGGGTCATACAGTGAACAAAGGGCAAAAAACCCTGCTTTATACCGACACTGTGTTATTACCCATCTACCATATTTGTCTGAAGAACTGTGACTAAAATCACATAACCTGCTTCGTGCTAGAATAGCAACACCTCTAGTCTTCATGTCTTGAGTGTTTGAAGTGACCTGGTTCCATAAGTTGATGTGACACAGCAGACGTAGCCAGGATAGATCTTAAGCGTATTTATTAAGTTAGTAAAGTCCATAGACTAGCCCCACCAGGAGCAGCCTGCTAGCTGCTCAGCCCATCCTCTCAACTGTCTCACACCACACCAACCTCCAACATTCCAGTCACGTCAACATTCCACATGGAACTCTCACACTGGCTGAGCAGCTATACAGGAGAACAGTAAAACCCTTACATGAAGATACTACAATATCTCCCTTCTTTACAATTGAAAATAAAACAAACAATGCTAAAAGAACAAAGCAACTAAACACAAAATATAAACAAGAGATAAAAAGTCCAAAACCCAAGGGTAAGATGAATAAACTATACCACGAAAGGGACCCAGACAATAAAACGGCAGAAAAAGGATAATAAAAAGGATGAAAAGATAAGAATAAACTATCGCCATCCTCCTCTTATAATAAGACACAAAAGAGAACATTAAACTCACTCACTATCCCCAACCTCCTCTTTTATCAAGACACGAAAAAAACAATAAACTCCCAAACAGAAATTGAAAAGACACCACATAAGACACATGAAAAAAACGCAGAGAATCACAATAGAAAACGACTACAGGTACTCTAGAAATTGAAGAAACATACAGGAAGAATCACTCCCAGAACAAATATACAATGGGTGGATCTCACCCATCACTAAAACGTAGGTGGGACTAAGACCCCCCTAAACTCTGAGTATATGGGACTAACACCCATTAACAATAACCTAGGTGGGACTAACACCCGCTAAACACTAAGTATATGGGACTAACACCCGTTAACCATAAGCTAGGTGGGACTAACACCCCCTAAACACTAAGTACATGGGACTAACACCCATTAACCAATTTAATAGGTGGTACTAACACCCCCTATAGGCCGACAAGTGAGTCACAGCATGACTAACACACAGAATAGAAAACAACGTGCAGCACAAAGTGACTGATACACTAACACCCATTAACCAATTTAATAGGTGGGACTCTCAACCTCAATAACTGAGTAAATGGGACTGACACCCATTACTAATAACATAGGTGGGACTCTCACCCCCCATAACTGGGTAAATGGGACTGACACCCAAACTCAAAAGTCACACCTGAGTAACTAAACAGTGACTTGCGACGTGGAAATAGGGCTAAAACCCATTCCAATTAACTAAATGTGGAGTACAACATTCAGAATAACCAATGTGCAGCATAACGTGACAAAAACACACATACTAGTGGACCAAAGTGCAGCACAAAACAGAACAACAGCACAACCAAGAATGATTATATTAGCGCTTAAAAAACTCTAGCATATAGCTATTGTGAAACAAGCGCCGGTGAGCGACCTCTCACCCGAGCAGTGGGTACGCTCCCAACTAGACTAGTGTGCACCATAAAACTCCAATGAAAGACCGCATGGTCCGTAGACATAACGTCAGTGTGTTCTGTAAATGTAAATAAATATGTGCATGTGTACCAAAATCGTGTCATCATAATACACATGTACCTCCTGTGTATCACCAGCTTCAATGCGTATCTTTACTGCAGAGCGTCCGACCTGCACATCCAAAACTGCTCCATTGGTGAAATAATTGCCAAAATGATCCAGAGCTGCAAAGCGAAATAGTAGACAAAAGAAGAAGCGGACAACTACCATGTCCTCCGACTGACAAATTCTCACGCCGCTTCTCCTCAAATCAGACCAAACTCAGAAAATGTGGTTGGCAAATGTTCAACACATAAGACTATGTTAGCTGGAGCCAAACACAAAATGGCGTCACGTTGAAGACGTCCTGCCGGGTGGCTTCCCGTACGTCTGTGCATGCGGCGAGCGATGCAGCGGAACGCAGGGAACAAGGAGGAACTCGATGGAGACGTCACAGGAATGCAGGTAAGACTCCACGCGGCTGGGAACTGCGCGCAGACATGGAACAGCGCATCTTCATTTCAAAATACTAATGAGCAGTTGGACTGTCAAAAGTCCTGGGGGAAGCCCGAGTCCACAATAAACGTAATGAAATGAACTTACCCCCATACTTGGAGATGAGTAGTGGATGGGCAAGAAACATTCCATACTACACTGTTTCCACACCAGACCGGCTACATTAGAAACTAAAACGACCGTAACTGACTTTGTTCTTGCAAAATAAAAATGTCCATAGGTGACTTCGTTCTTGCGCAAACCACTTATGTGTAGAGATCGCTTCTGAGCACCCAGCGACAGAATGGCAGCTCCTCCCCTATAGCCCTCTTTCCCTCTAGCGCCCACAACTAGAAAGTCGCGCTGAGTTGACTGAGGTTAAAAATGCCGTAGTTCAACGTAGATGGCTCCACAAACCTTGCGCTGACAGGGATGTACCAGGATTAGGAAAACCATCTGATCCCACACAAAGAAAAAGACTTGAGCTTGAACACTGACATGGATGAATGCTTCATTGTAGACAGGAACCATCGTGTAGACGCTAAAGAGTGCCAACTGATATTGAGCTAGCACCTCGGCTCTAAAGTAGACATCCAGAGATTGACAACTTGGGGCAGCTGCACAATAACACGTAGTATCAAGAGATGTACTGACTTTGGCTGAAATTACAAATATCGCCAGACACCTCTTCCGGTGACAGCTCCCAAACGCTCACCTCACGACCGTCAAGTGGCCCTCCACAGTCCATCACAGAGAGACTGCAGGTACTTCTCCTACACGACTGTCACAGGGGCCAGCAGCCTTCAAAAAACACCAAACTTGGTCGCGGAGACATCCACAAGGAGGCTCTGGGACACAACACCTTGAAGTTGAAACAGGACTGAGGCATACCTCTGTGCTGCACTAGGGAACAGCTTGCAGCTCCACTCCTCACTCCAACTGGCACACGGAGGTTTGGGCGACCGGTGTTGTGGTCACTGGTGGGGCTCACAGTGCCAGGTAGTTTCGCCAAATGAGGAGTTTCTTTTTTTTAAGTCAAATTTCTTCAAGTAACACAAGATTAGTTACACACCAGTCTATTCAGGTTACACGCATGGTTTCTTTAGTCTCCAAATCGTCGCCAATTGAAGTGACCTGGTTCCATAAGTTGATGTGACACAGCAGACGTAGCCAGGATAGATCTTAAGCGTATTTATTAAGTTAGTAAAGTCCATAGACTAGCCCCACCAGGAGCAGCCTGCTAGCTGCTCAGCCCATCCTCTCAACTGTCTCACACCACACCAACCTCCAACATTCCAGTCACGTCAACATTCCACATGGAACTCTCACACTGGCTGAGCAGCTATACAGGAGAACAGTAAAACCCTTACATGAAGATACTACAGTGTTGTTTGTTACCAAAGTTAGACCTAGAGTTTCCAACAAATTCCTGTTATCCCTATATATATGTGTTTCCTGAAAGTAATAGATATCTGCTTTTAGAGCTTTCAAATCCTTAGCTATCCTTCTCCTTTTGCCCCCATCAATCAGATCACAAATGGTAATAATGGCTACGTGCAGCTTAGACATTGTGATGAGCCCGATATTCCAACCTACTGAAGGTCACCCCCACTCTACCCTTATTTCTGCCTCGTAAGCCCCAATTAAAAACACATGCCTTAAAAATAAACTTTCCATATCTTTTATACATCAGTTCAGATTCCCTACTGGTATGCCACAATCTGCTCCAGTCATCGACGTGATCAGTCCTTTGTCCCCCGCTTTGTGCCTCTTCCTCCCCCTGAACCCTCCAAACCTCCCCAAACCCGATTTGCCCTGCATCCCTTCCTCTCCCCACCCCAACCCCTCCTCGACCCAACCCCCCACCCGCATAAAACAATCAGGTCTCCCATGGCCTGAGTGATGACTCCCATGTGCATCCCTTTTGGCCCCCTCAAGCTCCGATTCACATACGCTATCTTTCTAATAGCCGGTGGGTGGAGACGGTGGAAGAATTGTGGGCCCCCTAGCCAATGAAAAAGATATACATTTGAATCATGCCTAGTATGCAATTTAAAGAGGTCCCCTGCAGTGTTATATTGTACAGGCAGCCCTCCAAATCAGAAACCTCTAAAACAGTGTGGAATCACAAGCCTGACCTAATATAGCTAATCGTGACTCTTCTTATCCAAGCCCGAACGCAGTTCATCCAATTCATATATCAGTATTAACTCAAAAGAGGCTACTCTTATCGCTGTGGAGCAAGTCCATTCAAGCAATCCTTAGCCTGAATTTCGGAGGAAATGTTCTGATTTTGTCTTTGACTGTAGTTTTCAACCAGGCCGGGTCTAATAAAAAAGGCTTTCCACCAGCTTCTTGAAATGGCTTGATCAACCATCTAAATCTCCACCTGCGTTCCACAGTGGCATGGCAAGTATTAGAGCACAAAAAATGAGAAGCTTATTGTTGTACTCTCACATGAAGTAGACGCTGTCAGCCATGTAAGATCTTCAGTACCTTTATTCCAGTTGTACAGCAAGTTGGTTCACAGGTACATCAAACAGGTAGAACAAGTAACTGGATAAGGTAAGTAGGGTAGCCCAGTGGTCAGTCCTTGGTACAATGTCACAGCAAACCGCTTTGTAGTATCAAACCCCCTTGGTAGTATCTAACCCCACCAGGAGCAGCCTGCCTGCTGCTCAGCCCATCTGTAACTGTCATACCTCACCCAGTCAGACTCCCAACGTTCTATGCATCACAGCATTCTCAACATTCTACTCCAAACACACACTGTGGCTGATCAGCAGGTGAACTGGTAAACTGCAAGATATGAAAATACTATGCAGGGCATAACACTTATTATGACACCGTAGGGCATCTGGGCGGCCCTGCTCAAATATGGCTTGCCTAAGTAAGAAGTTCCCAAACGTAGACAAGAACTGCCCTAGGCCGGCTCTCATTTGCTCCATCTGGATGCCCCTGCTTTTAAAGCACTGATGGGAATCTGGGGACTCTCTGTCTCCAAATTCCAGGAAGTGAGCTCAAGTAAAGCATTTTGGGCACTAGCTTTGCTGGAACTGGGACTGAGATTCTGATCCATCAGTGATGGAGTTAAACGTATCCCCCCTCTTCGCTGGATCCCTTGATGCCAATGAGAGTTGATCCGCTCACCTGGTTTCCAGCTGAGCCTCTCTTGACTTGGGTATCCAGTACTCTCAGAGTCTAGTGGGAGCACTTGAGCAGATAAATGAGTTGTTGCTGCTTGTTGTAGTCAGCCAACCGGCCACTACTAAACATTGGCTCAGCTGTAAATAATGGGTGCCGGGCCGCTCGTGGCTCGTGCACGGACCGAGATTATGTGTATGTTCGCAGTGCCTATTGTGTCTACGTGCTAGGCCTCATCCCCCAAAGTGCACCCCAACCTTGACACCACATTGGCAACGAGGGGGTACTTACCCCGTGGGAGCAAGCACAAGCTGTGGACGTGCAGCTGTGGAAGAGCGGCGGTCGGAAGCCTGGGTGGGGATCATCGCCATACCCACGCGAGACGGCGGTGGGAAGAGCAAGTGGTGTGGAGCCCGTGGTGCAGAGCCCGTGGTGCAGAGGGCACCCTCAGTGAGCAAAGCAACGGCGAAGTGAGGGGTCACTGCTGGGGTGAAGTTTTCAGTGATACCCAGTGTTGTCCAGCAGGTGAGGCGGCCTCAGTGACATGCTCCGGAGGAGTGAGGCAGCTGCGCGATGCCTGGTGCCAACGGGAGGTGTGCAGTGGCAACCGGAGGCATCCAGCAGGTTAGGAGGTCTCGGGGAAGCATCCGAGGGCACTGCGGCTAAAACAGAGTGAAGCGGGCGACAGCTGTGAGCTGTGACAGCCCTAAAAGGAAAAGAAACAGATCAGCACTAAGGGACATTATAAATACAAAAGGAAAATACAGATAGAAGTCTCCGACAGGTCTCAGAGAGAAATAAATAAACGATGAAAGTAAAAGCACACCAAAAGAAAACAGAACAGAGTTAACAAGAAATAGAAAAAAACAAAGTGTCTGTACAAGAGAATGCAGATCAGGAGCGGCATTGTGCATGAGGGGCACAGTCCACGTTAGCGGCATTACCACCATTAAGTCACCTGGCTGATCCAGCCACTGCATCACCAAGGTGGAGGAAATGGGTAGGTAGAATGGAGAATTATTTTCTTTCAGCACGCGAAACAGAAGGAGCCGTGAAAAGGTCAACCATGCTACACATGGGAGGGGGCAAACAGTATGACCTAATCCAGGACTTGCCAAACACGGGAAACCAAGATGATTACAATGCAGCTGTGGGTAATTCGATCCCAAACTAAATCCCGATTATGAACACTTCAAGCTAAGACAGGTGCGCGAGCATGACGGAGAGTCAGTAGCCATGTTCTTTGCACGTCTACGAAAACTAGCAAGCACATGCACAGGTATTTGTAAGCAACTGGACATACAAGCGCAATTTATTCAGGGTTACCTGTTAGCCATGCTAAAGAAGTTAATTCGACATCAGCCAGGAATATCACTCGACGAGATTTCGATTTTGGGCAGATCTCATAAACTAGCTGATGTGAGAGCGGGAGGAATTGAATCAGTCCTGGGCTGCAAAACACCAAAGCAGGTGGCACCAGGGAGCATCAAAGAAGAGCGGGTGGATGCCAACCAAAGAGGAGCTGGGCGAGGTTGAGTCAAATTCCAAACTGGACCAACACCAAAGGTGTGTGGGAACTGTGGATTTGCTATTCATCCATTGAGGAACTGCCCGGCAAAAGGGAACACGTGCTTGCAGTGTGGAAAGACTGACCACCTTGCAAGAGTGTGCTGGTGCGAAGGAAAAATAAAGAAGGCTGGAAAAGTGAGGGCCATCTCTGAAAGGGAAGAAGAACAAGACTTTCCAGTCATGGTAAGCCAGCAGATGAAATAACTGGAGGAGGAGGAAAATAATGATGGAAACATGTTTACAGTGTCATTTGCTGGAAGACAGAACCAGAAGAAGAAGCCTCCACCCATCTGCACTGTCGAAGTGAACCGGCCATGATGACAGCGCTTATTGACCCTGGCGCGTCAGTGAACGTACTAGATGGAGAAAACTATCTGCAACCTGAACTGCGGCTGGCCCTAGAAAAGACCAAGGCCAAGATATATAACTGCGGAGGTGACAATCTCATACCTCTCCAAGGAGTCATCAGGTGAACGTGCGAAATGGGACCGACAGCGTACGAACCAAATTTTACGTCACGCAGGAAAGCGCAGGTACTCTGTTAGGGTTTCACAGAGCCGAGGACATGGGATTAGTAATTTTTGCAAGACAAATACATCGGTCACATGCTGAAGAGATCATGGGAGAATTTCCACACCTGTTCAAGGGCCTGAGATGCCTAAAGGGTTTCATAGTAAAGTTGCATATCAACAAAACAGTATGAACCGTGGCACTGAGACACCAACGAGTGTCATTTCACCTACGGCCTCATGTCGAGGCAGAACTAGACCAACTAGAGAAGGAAGGTATCATCACAAAGATGTCTGGATCAACACCGTGGGTATCCCCTCTCGTCATAGCTCCCAAACCCAAGCAACCGGGGGCCATCAGGCTGTGTGTAAATATGCGATTGCCCAACAAGGCGATGAAGCGGGAAAGACAGATCACCCCGAAAATCGATGACTATTGTAACAGACATCAATGTGGCCAAGTGGTTTTCCAAGGTGGATTTAAACTCTGGCTATCATCAACTGTTATTGGATGAAGGATGCTGATAAATAAGCACATTCTCTACACACATGGGAATAAGACAGTTCAAAAGACTGAGTTTTGGAGTATCCTCCGCAGCAGAGGTATTCTAGAAGGCCATTCAAGAAATGCTCTTTGGATTTGTGGGCATCCTCAATGTAAGCGATGATGTGCTGATATTTTCAGAGACCCTGGAGGAGCACCACACTAGGCTGAGAGCCATGTTACAATGACTGGAGGAGCAAGGACTTACTCTTTCTAAGAACAAATGCTTGTTTTACACCAACGAGGTGGAGTTCTTTGGGTATCAGTTTTCGAAAGAAGACCTGCAAGTAGACCCAGCAAAAGTGGAGGCGATCCGAGTGGCAGCAATCCCGCATAATCCTACAGAAATGCAAAGCTTCTTGAGGATGGTCAACTACTGCAGGCGGTTTATCCCCCAGTTGGCGACCCTGATGGGCCCCTATGCAAACTGACGATGAAAGAACGGCAGTGGGAGTGGAAAGAGGAAACAGCACGTGTCTTCAAAGAAGTGAAGGGAGCCTTACTTCAAGGGGCCATCATGGCCTTCTTCGGACCGGGTGAAAAGACAGAACTGATTGTGGATGCCAGTCCAGTGGGGCTGGGGGCTGTTCTTCTCCAGTAGAAAGACGGGGACGAGTGGTTGCCGAATGTGTACGCAAGTTGGGTGTTAACGGCAGTGGAAACCCGGTAAGCACAAATTGAAAGGGAAGCACTGGCTATCAGATGGGAATTTATAGACGACATCCTAATACTATGGAAAGGAGAGATGTCTGCCTGCATCGAGTTCTGTGGTTGGATTAACACCCTTGACCCACATCTCAAATTTACCCATATGGTGTCTGAAAACAATATTCCTTTTCTAGACTTAAACATCAACCTGCATAGAGGTACACTCTCAACAACGTTGTACAAAAAACCAACAGACCGCAACAGCCTGTTACTCTACTCCAGCCATCATCCACGGAGTCTGAGAGACAACCTACCTATAGGACAATTCCTGAGGGTGAGACGTAACTGCAGTAATTTATCAGACTACAGGGCGGAAGCAGAAAAACTGGCTAGCCATCTTAGGGCACGCGAATACCCAGCCAAACAGATTGCCTTAGCTAATAAAAGAGCTCGCAACAACCATCGGGAGGCACTGTTGGAACCTAAAACGCAAGCCCTTACAGAGGCCCTCACATGTGTCACTTCATTCACCCCAGTGTCCAATCAGATTACTAAAGTAATAAAAAAACACTGGAACATCTTGAATACACGCACAATGAATCTTGAAACCCCCAGGTTCTCGTTTAAACGCACAAAAAACCTGAGGGACACTCTGATTCACACCCGCCCATGCACACAGGGGCCACCCATTCAAAGACAACTATGGAACCTGCCACCTGTGACTGGGCATCACCCATGCGGTTCTTGCTCAGTATGCCCCCTCACTGCAACACACAAGACAGTCCAACTCAGCAACAGCTTCAAGTGGGAGCTACGTCGCCATACCAACTGCAACACGACTAATTGCGTGTATATGATCACATGCCCCTGCAAATTACAATACATTGGCATGACAACTCGCCCAGCTAAAACACGCATCACTGAACACTGCAGCAACTTTCGTTGCAAAAGAATTAACACCAGAATGTGCGTGCATTTTCAAGAAAAGGGACACCCCCCAGAATCACTTAGATGGCTAATTTTGGAATCATTCCCTAACATTACCAAAGATGCCCTATTAGTCAATGAACAAAGGTGGGTGTACAGATTGGGCACTCATGGTACAGGTCTCAATGACGCCATCCCTTGGTCCTCTCTTAAACCACCCTGAGAATATTCCACACTGCTGTAGCCAGCCTCCGAGTTACCTCCCTCCTGTGTGACACTCTCATACATGAATCTCCAGCTCAAATTATATACCTTACAGTTCCATATGCCAACTTTCCCTACTGGTCATCCCTTTGTTTCATCTACTGTTATAGGCATGAACTTCACCCTTGTTTGACATTAGTTCGCCAACACATTGACCCTTTAGACCATCACAAGGAGTATATGGATTCAAAAACAAGAACCTCTTTTTAATTGACAGGTTAGACACTTCTTCAAATCGGACTTCATATTTGCGTTAAATACTTATTTTAAGTACCCTCTATCTGAAGTCTGATACACAGACTGTTTCACCTTTTAACCTGCTAACTATTTTTACACCCCGAGTTCATTCACCGTTAGTCAGACCCTCACCCAAGATGGCAGCTACATTGAACCGCTAGCGTTATCCATGACGTGCGAGTGGTGCCACTACCTCCACTTCCGCCACCGAGACGACGATATCCCTTTTTATACCCACGCGATATTTGCAACTCCACCACCCAGTCCTGGTAGAGCGGGGTAGGTCTGCTGGAGACACGGACTCGGCGTGTCTGTAAGTACAACAGTTTTTTATCTAATGGCTATCTCTTAATCGTGAGCATGGTAATTTTGACGACGTCCTGTTGTATGGGGATTCTCATAACGGGGTAGGCTCACTCGAGACACGGCGTCAATGTATTTTTAAGTAAACAAATGTCTCCATGTGTAAATAAGAGAAGGGGTACATTCGCACGCAGGAGGTTAATACGGACAACGTCCTTGTGTATGGGGCTAGTCCCTATGGGATAGGCCTACACAAGTCAGGGCTTTAGCTTGACTTTAACAAAATGAATGTCCCCAGGTGTAAATAAGATAAGGGGTTTACTCGAACGCAGGAGGTCAATAAGAAACACAGCTCCCGCGTTTTCTTTAGTACACTCATATCCCTACCTGTTAATCTAAAGCTGTGTCAGCTAAACATGCCATGTGTACGATGCTTGAATGAGATTAGGGGCTGACGTAACCTTGAGCCGTGTAACTCTGTATCAGGCATTTACCTTTTCACGAGCTCTTTATATGGAAATATCATTTTCTTGTGGCTTTACAAATAAGAGAAGGGGCTTAGATAACCCTGGAGTACTGTGGTTTTAACCATTTCGATCCACTAGCTCTCTCACTATGTGATTACAGAACGCGAGGAACTCCTTGCGTAGCCTACCAGGAACTGCAGTGTACTATCCTATGGAGTTAATAGGGTAAGTCCACAAACATGTTTTGCTTCCAGTTGTAAATATAGATTTTAACACCTTTCAGAGTGATCACTTCACGTGGCTCATGCTTATGTTTTTCCATCACTATGAATAGAGTGCACCATCACTGCAGCTGCACTAAATAGTTCACGAGACGCACCATGTAAATACACAGTGACTGTACTTATGCATTCTATAACCATCATGATCTTCCTCTTCTTCCACAGGTAGACCGAGTTGCAGGTAAAATACCAGCTACATATGAGAATGCTTACTGTCAATTAGGATATACAGTCTGAATTTAAATGTAGATAGAATATACTTGGTCCTGAAGAATCGCTAGAGTATTCCTCAATTAGAGCGAGAAACATGTTGACCCCGATGAGGCAGTGTATATAACCTAGAACATTAACCTAAGTTACCAACACCTAACCTCACAGTTTTTAATTAGGCGAGGAGGCTTCATAATAAATTGATTGAGATAGCACTCCCTCCCTATTTTAATTAGCAACTACTTTTCTTCATCTACATCACTAAAGAGCACCACACTCCCACCTCACCTAACGGCTGTATTGGATAAAAAGATCTCCATAAGAGTGCTCCCTAAACAAGAGCCCGTCGGGTATTGCACCAGCCGACTCGACGCAGGAGCAGCCCGATGAAGACGCACTACATCCTGAGGGGTACGTGATTCACGACATCCTGATGGTTGTGTGAGGGTTCCAATATCCAAACAAAAAACCTTTTTTGAACATTACATGGTCCGTCCCACTCACTTTAGGAACAGCTTTGTTACTTTTTCATGGTTGCATACTTTAGGGCATGCTTAGCTGGACCTCTCTCCCAAAGCCCATTTCACCCCCCCCCTGTTCTTTGTTGATATATCAGATGGGAGTGTCAGCATTTCCATACATATCTGTGAGGCAACATGCTGAATGATATAACTGATCACAAGCATCTCATTCATTTGTTTGGCGGGTCAGCGAGGAACTGACGGTCATGAATAGAAAGGTGGACAGTGCAGCTGCAACAATACGACTTTGAAGTTGCTTATCGTCCAGGAGCAAGCAACCCTGCAGACTATCTGTCGAAGCATCCGATGGCTGAAGACCCCAAAGCACAAACAGAAACAGATGGAGGAGTGGAGGACTTTGTAACGTTTGTGACTGAAAATGCGTGCCCGAGAACCATGTCCATAGAAGAAGTGATGGAAGGAACGACAATGGACAGTGGGTTATGAAAAGTAAATGAGGCCTTAAAGATGTACCAGTGGAAGGATTTTCTGCGAGGATCAGGGGATCTCATCTATGAAGAGAGGGAGATGATCACAAGCTTGTGGAAATTCCGCAACGAATTGAGCGAAAGTACTGAAGGACTCATACTAAGGGGCCAACAGATAGTGATTCCGAGAAGTCTTTGGAGACGTACATTGGAGCTGGCTCATCAGGGACATCAAGGCCTCGCAAAAACAAAAGCATGGATGTGGTCAAAAGTTTGGTTTTCTGTGGCAGACAGGTTGGTGGAAGGAATGGTGCAGTGCTGTGGTGTCACTAGGCCCAGCCCTGTCCCCAGGAAACAACGGGGTACCTGCAGTAGGAAAAAGCTCATTTTTTCACTGTTCGTAGAGCGGAGGGGCAATGCTCCTCTGCCTTAGCAGAGGAGCCAACACTGGATGTACAACATATTAAACTCTTTGGGAGAAACATTCAAAAGAGTATAAATTTTATGTCTAATTTCAATTTTACAAAATGGTAGATGTCCTTCACAGGACCTACTTTCAGCTTCAAAATCAAAGAAAAAGTTTCTGTGGACCCGCAACTCACAAAGCACAATTGTAAGCCATGTCAACTGGGTTCCAAGGACAGGTCATGAGGTTAAGCCAAACCCTACCTTCTCCTGCCCCAGCATCAAACCTTCATCTGTCACTTGTTGGCTCTAGAGGAACAGCAGCCCCACTCACCCAGTCCACTCGCCCACAGATTTCAAAGGGTATAGATGTAAGGATCTCACCCGAAACCGATTCTGCAGGAGCGCCGTGAAGAGCAGCGAAGTTGTTGCTAAGTCCCAGCTTTCCACCACCACCTGATGCCCCTATCAAACTCTAGAGAGCACCGGTAATAGGGGAAAACAGGGAAACAAAACAAGGAAGGAGGGGAAGAAATCCCTGGAGCGGCGGCCTGTAGCTTCTTCTGTATATCAGAGGGAATGTAGATAATGTATTGTCTCTGCTGTG
This sequence comes from Triturus cristatus, assembly GCF_964204655.1. Taxonomy (NCBI): domain Eukaryota; kingdom Metazoa; phylum Chordata; class Amphibia; order Caudata; family Salamandridae; genus Triturus; species Triturus cristatus. The sequence continues at coordinate 23,240,340 of NC_140584.1, forward strand.
CTCTCGGGTAACTGTGGATAATGTATCTGAAAGGAATATAAAGGCAAAAATGAGAAGTCAGGAAATAAGGGAGATGCAGCGTAGATCTATCTAACAAAAATGGGGTCTTAATGAATCTATACCTAGCTTCTAACTCAGGATGATCTTGAAGGAGGTTCCATACAGCTAACCGATAAGCAAGCACGTCACTAGTGGGGCTGAGAAATGTGCGAGTCTTGGAGAAGCCCTTCTTGTCTACCAGAACATATATCCTAAAGACAGCAAACATTAGGCATGAGATACATATTGGCAAAACACTTCCCCCTCCCTTTCTTAACCCCGTTACCAGCTCTTCATACAGAAGATATCCGATGATCGTCGTTGTAATTGGGGGTTTCAGTGGTCTGGAAGGAGCGTACTTCTCAGTTTCTGCAGATGAAGAAGCAAACTCCAGGATCCCTTAGGAGAATAGGAGAAGCACCCAGCCTGCCTACGAGAAAGAGTCCGGAAAGGTGGGTGGAGCGCTCGTAATCTGCAAGAGGAACTCCAGTACAGTCAAAAGCGGGAGCGTCCAGGGATGAGAGCGGAGCACGCCAACGCGCCCGGCCGGCCCACGGGAAATGATCCTGTAAGGCGGGCGGAGCACACTGGGCGAACAGGGGTCCAATAATAGTTCACGAGTTCCTGTGTGAAATGTTGCACGGGAAAAAAAAAGGGGAGGGATACCGAAAACAGAGCTCTGAAAAACCAGGTAGCAATGTCCCTAGCACGGAACGCCAATACGGCGTAAGGGATGCGAGAGTCAAAAGCGGAAACAGGAAACAGGAAATGCCAGACAAGTCTGCGGAGCAACACTAGAACGCGAAGCCCCGAGCTTACTTATCGGACTGCCGGCTTTTCTACTGGGTTGATGCTATCGCGCATGCGCGATAGCAAGTCGCCGATCTCGGTGTTCTGAACTCGGCAATCATGACAGTACACTCCCCCCAAAACACCCCCCACAGGTTTGGGCTTGTGAGGGTGTCTTCTATGAAACTGGCGCACCAATCGAGGAGAATGTACCTGACTTGCGGGTTCCCAGGTGCGTTCTTCTACCCCATAACCCTTCCAATGTATTAAGTACTGTAAACGGCGTCTACTCCTTCGGGAGTCCACAATGGCTTCAACTTCATATTCTCTGTCTCCATTCACTGATACCGGTACTGGAGTCGGAGGGAGACGAGTGCCAGGTTCCACAGGTTTTAACAGGAATACATGGAATATTGGGTGCACCTTTATCGTCACCGGAAGTTCCAATTCCATAGCTACAGGGTTAATCACTCTTATGATCTTGTAGGGTCCTAGGTACTTAGGCTTGAATTTACAAGAACCCCGTAGAGGTATGTATTTGGAGGATAACCACACCTCATCCCCTGGTTCATATCGTGGTTCTGCTTGTCTATGGAGATCAGCCCCTCTTTTGTAACTAATCTTAGCTTGGTTTAAATTGGTCTGTGTGAGTTGATGAATAGTTTGACGGTCCTGAATGTATTCACTGACAGCTGGGGCGGTGCACTCAGATGTAGAGGTAGACAGAAAGGTTTTAGGATGGAAACCATAAGAACAGAAGAAAGGAGTGTACTTGGTGGATGTGTGTTGACTGTTATTGTACGCGAATTCTGCTATCCACACCATGTTGTCCCATTCTGCACATGAGTGTAATGTTTGGCTCCTTATATACTGTTCAAAACATTGATTTACCCTCTCTGTCTGACCATCGGTCTGTGGGTGGTGACTAGATGACAGTCTCACATCTATTTGCAACAGGGAACATAATTTTCTCCAGAACCTGGAAACAAATTGGGCACCCCTATCGGAAATCACGACAGAGGGAAAACCATGTAATTTTACCACGTGTTGTAGGAAAATGGTGGCGAGTTCGACAGCTGAAGGGAGACTCTTTAGAGGGATGAAATGCGCTGTCTTTGTAAACAAGCCTACTACCACTAACAGAGTGTTGTTTCCTGTGGTAGTGAGTGGTAGTTCCACAATAAAATCAAGAGACACAGTGTGCCAAGGGAGAGGAGGCGTGGGCAATGGTTGAAGCAACCCTGTGGGATTCTGATGAGAAACCTTACTTTGAGCGCACACGTGATACGTTTTAACATAGTGCTCAGCATCCTTTCTTAAGGTCGGCCACCAAAACCATCTCTTTAGGAGTTCAATGGTCATTTTAATCCCAGGATGTCCGGCCAAGGGGTGTGCATGACACCATTCTAACGCGTGTCCCTGAAGATCGGAGGTTGTTAGAACTATACCCCCTTGGACGTAGACGAGTCCAGCCTTCAGACTATGTTCCGTAGACTTTATCAGTTCTTGCCCCTTGCCCGTCTGTTGTTCTGTCTGTATTTTCGTAAGAAACTCCTCTTCAGACGTCCCTCTCACGATCTTGTCTTGAGGAATAATAAGAGGAGGTTCTACCTGTTCTTCGGGAAGGTCATATCCAAGTCTAGACAATGCGTCTGCCTTACCATTCTTTCTTCCTGCCCGGTACTGAATTGTGAACTCGTATTCGCTAAAAAATTGAGACCAACGTAATTGTCTCATGGACAAGGCCTTGGCAGATTTTAAGAATTGCAAATTACGGTGGTCCGTATACACGGTTACAATGTATCTGGCGCTCAATAAATACTGCCTCCACTCCTCAAATGCCTTTTTAATGGCCAATAATTCTTTGTCCCCTACAGCGTAATTCAAATCTGCGGGTGTCAGTTTGTGGGAGAAAAAAGCCACTGGGTGTAATTCCCCTGTAATTTTGTCTGCTTGAGATAGCACCCCTCCCACCGCTGCTTGTGATACGTCCGCTTCTAGCACAAAAGGATAGCTAGGATCCGGATGTTGTAACACCGGAGCTTGGGTGAATGCCTCCTTCAATGCATGGAATGCCTGGCCAGCCTCTTTGGTCCACCCAAAAGGAGTACCCTTCTTTAGCAGTTTTGTGATAGGCGCCACCAACCCTGAAAAGCCCTTAATGAACCGCCTATAAAAGTTGGCGAAGCCTATGAAACTTTGTATCTCCTTTACTTTCTGGGGAGCAGGCCAGCGATGAATGGCATCCACCTTCTGTGGATCCATGCTTAATCCCTGGGGAGAAATGATGAAACCCAAAAAGGGGACTGTTTGTACATGAAAGGTACATTTCTCTGGTTTGCAATATAAATGATTGTTTTGTAAACGTTCTAAGACCTGTCTTACGTGAAGTATGTGTTCTTGCAGGGACGATGAGTAAATCAACAGATCATCTATATAGGCTATAACAAAGATGTCTAGCATCTCTTTTAGTACCTCGTTGATGAAGAATTGAAACGCCGAAGGGGCATTACAAAGCCCAAAAGGCATTACAAGGTACTCAAAAAGCCCGTACTTTGTACAGAAAGCAGTCTTCCACTCATCTCCCTCTGCAACCCGCACCAGATGGTACGCCCCACGTAGGTCCAACTTTGTAAAGATCTGGGCGTCTCTTACTCTATCATGAAGAGAGGAGATGAGTGGGAGAGGGTATCTGTTCTTGATAGTGATCTTGTTTAGATTTCTGTAGTCTATGCAACAGCGCAGGCCACCCTCGCGTTTGGGTATAAAAATCAAACAAGAGGAAACAGGAGATTTGGATGGGCGAATAAACCCCAAATCTAACATGGTGTCCAAATACTCCCGTAGGTAAAGATTTTCCTTCTCGGTCAGGGAATAAACCCTACTGAAAGGTAACTTAGCTCCAGCTTGTAGATCAATTCTGCAATCAAACGATCTGTGAGGTGGTAACGAAGTAGCCTCTTTTGGGTCGAAGATGGTTCTTAGGTCGTGATACACTTCAGGTAATACTTCTTTGTCCTCGGTGTCCTTTTCATTAATAAGCTGACTGGCAGCTAGGGTATGTGTTTTGCAGCACTCTGGTCGAAACTGTAATGTGGCCTTCTTCCAGTCAATGAGGGGATTATGAAACTTTAACCACGATAGACCCAATAGGATCGGAAGCTGAGGAGACTGGATCAAGTCAAATTCAATTTGCTCTAAGTGATCTGGTTCTAGGAGAACTGTAATGGATTCTGTCTTATGCGTGATGGGCCCTGATTTCAGTATACTTCCATCAATGGTAGTTACGGTCTCTCCGTAATCTTTCTCTTGTTCTTGTATTTGATGATCCCGAGCCCACGCCCTATCCATGAAATTTCCTGTAGCTCCTGAATCGATCATGATTGGGATATTGGCCCTTCCTTCCCTCCAAACCAGATCGGCTGAAACAAAGAAATGGCCAAAAGAAGACGCATTCCGGTCAGATGAGGAGACACTCAAACCAGAATAACCCGGAGTCCTTGTCTCACAGGGCTCCAGGTTTCCTAGTTTTCCGACCTCCTTGTCTGCATGGGCTTGGTAGGACACGTCTTAAGGAAATGTCCCGCTTTACCACAGTACAGGCATAACCTATTCTCCCGTCTGCGCCGTCTTTCTTCGGGTGTTAAAGGCCCTCTCAAGGTACCTATCTGCATGGGTTCCCCCTCTTCTCCTCCATGGACCGGGTCAGGCTTCTTCTCTCTTACTGTAACTACCCTAACATCTGTTTTTCCTCTTTCCCTCTTGCGTTCCTGCATACGATGATCTATCCTTATTACTAACTCCATGAGTTCTTTACATAAACTGGGAAGATCCACTATTTGAGACAAAGCCTCTTTGATCTCGTCTCTAAGTCCTCTATAGAACAGGGTGCTGCGTTTCTCCTCAGGCCACCCTGCCTCAACTACCAACCGTTGGAAGGAAGTGATATAAGAAGCAAGATCAGTGGTTCCCTGCTTTAGGGAGAGCAATTCGGTATCTGCAGACTGGGTATAGGTATGCTTGTCGAATAGTTTTCTAAAGTCTGCTTTAAAAGCCCCATAATCTTGTAGTAACGGATCGTCTTTTTCGATTAATGGAATTGCCCAATTGGCTGCAGATCCCCCCAAATACGAAATCACAAAGGCCACCTTTGCTTGGTCAGTGGGGAAACAATGAGCTTTACATGTGAAGTGTAGCTGACACTGACTGATGAAGGCTGCAAACTTGGAGGACTCACCAGAGAACCTTTCTGGCGGAACAAGAGGGATAGAGGGAGGTGTGGTAACATGTATAACTTGCGTGGGGTCCCTAGAACCGCCTTCCCCATGTCTCTCCCTCTGTAAGGCATTAACCCGAGTAGCCAATGCCTGTGTCTCAACTTGGAGGTTCCCAATCATGTTCGCTAGGTCTGCTAAGGTTACCTGTTGCATCTCCATGGCGCTCGGGCAGAATATCTTACTTGGGCTTCGTGTTCTGTAAGGATCTTACCCGAAACCGATTCTGCAGGAGCGCCGTGAAGAGCAGCAAAGTTGTTGCTAAGTCCCAGCTTTCCACCACCACCTGATGACCCTATCAGACTCTAGAGAGCACCGGTAATAGGGGAAAACAGGGAAACAAAACAAGGAAGGAGGGGAAGAAATCCCTGGAGCGGCGGCCTGTAGCTTCTTCTGTATATCAGAGGGAATGTAGATAATGTATTGTCTCTGCTGTGCTCTCGGGTAACTGTGGATAATGTATCTGAAAGGAATATAAAGGCAAAAATGAGAAGTCAGGAAATAAGGGAGATGCAGCGTAGATCTATCTAACAAGAATGGGGTCTTAATGAATCTATACCTAGCTTCTAACTCAGGATGATCTTGAAGGATGTTCCATACAGCTAACCGATAAGCAAGCACGTCACTAGTGGGGCTGAGAAGTGTGCGAGTCTTGGAGAAGCCCTTCTTGTCTACCAGAACATATATCCTAAAGACAGCAAACATTAGGCATGCAATACATATTGGCAAAACACTTCCCCCTCCCTTTCTTAACCCCGTTACCAGCTCTTCATACAGAAGATATCCGATGATCGTCGTTGTAATTGGGGGTTTCAGTGGTCTGGAAGGAGCGTACTTCTCAGTTTCTGCAGATGAAGAATCAAACTCCAGGATCCCTTAGGAGAATAGGAGAAGCACCCAGCCTGCCTACGAGAAAGAGTCCGGAAAGGTGGGTGGAGCGCTCGTAATCTGCAAGAGGAACTCCAGTACAGTCAAAAGCGGGAGCGTCCAGGGATGAGAGTGGAGCAGGCCAACGCGCCCGGCTGGGCCACGGGAAATGATCCTGTAAGGCGGGCGGAGCACACTGGGCGAACAGGGGTCCAATAATAGTTCACGAGTTCCTGTGTGCAATGTTGCACGGGAAAAAAAAGGGGAGGAATACCGAAAACAGAGCTCTGAAAAACCAGGTAGCAATGTCCCTAGCACGGAACGCCAATACGGCGTAAGGGACGCGAGAGTCAAAAGCGGACACAGGAAACAGGAAATGCCAGACAAGTCTGCGGAGCAACACTAGAACGCGAAGCCCCGAGCTCATCGGACTTCCGGCTTTTCTACTGGATTGATGCTATCACGCATGCGCGATAGCGAGTCGCCGATCTCGGTGTTCTGAACTCGGCAATGATGACAATAGACTTCAACTGTAATCAGTGGGCTGTTGGTGCAAAGTATGACTTTTAGTCAACACGTTATGGTCTTTGGTGGTGCCCTTTGGGACAGACAAACAAGTAAATTTGACCACCAGTATATGAGCATATTTTCTTCCTGCTAAATGTAGAATGAGATAACATGAGCATGTAAATCATTCTCTAATCCTGTATTCAGTCCTAGTATGTAATCTTACTGGTATGCACTTTGTGTATGGCATGATCATGTCTTGTTCCAACACCAGTTTGTACTTATGGAAGTATGCATTGCTGAAAAACGTTACTGCCTTTGCCCACAATGGTGCCAACTGCTTTGGAAGTATGTACTTCTGAAAGCTAGTATTGCGTGCCTTTGTGTACAATGCTGTCATCTGGTTTACAGTTTAGAATCAGAGCTGCATTTATGCGTATTCGATTCCACCAAATTGAGACTTTAGATATCATTAAGCAAAGGCAGAAAACAGATTATACTTCTAAATATAGTCCGTATGGCATTGATGCTGATAGCCTGTTGCACCTCATTACTCTCTGTCCTGCAGGCTAGCCAACATTGTGAAAAAATTTCACTGTGTGTGGACTGGGCAGGGAATTGGAGGAGGCGGACCCCGTGCAGAGACATACCTAAGATGCACTTTGACCTCCACCATGCCCACCACCCCTTAGCCCCTCCCCAGTCACTGAGGCTGTCATCAATGTCCTGAGGTGTTTAAACACCTTACTGTTGCTAAAGTAAAGCTGGAAAGCCATTGTGTCCAGTGGTTTCCAGCTCGTATTTCATGCCATTGTGTGATTTCTGCTCCTCACCAGTTGACCGTGTGAAGAGAGATTAAATCGAGTGATACATGGTGGCACTCTGTAAGTGAACAAGTCTGCTCCCAGATAGTCAGGAAGTAAGCCATTTTTCAGGGTGTCCAGACAAAATATTGAGTTTTAAATGTCGACCTACAGAAACATCAAGTCCTAAATATTGTGAGTGAGAAATATCGTCAGCAAGAATATCGTGGTCAAGAATATCGATTGTTTAATTAGTTTAATGTATTTTAGTATATGTTTTGAATGTATGTGATGTATTTTTTGTATAAGAATGGTTTATATTTTTGTAACTATGTCTTATATTTTTAGAAGATGTTAATTTTATTTTAATTGAATTTTGTGTTTTTTTGTTCCGTAGCGGGTTGTGGGTTTATAGGGGAATAGGGTGTGAAGTAATTTAATTATATTAAATGAATGATTTTTTATTTATTTATTCATATTTATTTAATTGAGATTTTATAGTGTTAATTGTTAGAAGTAATTTATTTTTCATTAATTAATAATTGGTTGTTAATTAATATTAATTCATTAATTGGTAATTAATTATGGTCATTGTGTAATTCATTTCAGGAGCACATTTTGGGGTTTATTGGGGTAAAGAATGGGAAGTATTTTTGGGGGGATTAATTAATAATTAGTAGTTAATTGATATTAATTCATTTATTACACATTATTTACGGGAATTGTGTAATTCATTTTAGGTGTGGGTTGAGGGGTTTATGGGGTAAAGGGTGGGAAGTAATGTACATTAGATTAATTAATAATTAGCTGTTAATTGATATTAATGAATTTAATGAAAATGTATTATGGGAATTGTGTAATTAATTTTAGGTGCGGGTTGTGAGGTTTATAGGGGTAAAGAGTGGGAAGTAATTTGTGTTTAATTAATTAACAATTAGTTGTTAATTAATAATAATTAATTAATTGATATTTAATTAGTGTAATTGTTTATTTTTTTGTGTGTGTTTTTTACTTTTAAAGGCGTCAAGGGTAGGTATTAAAAATATTTTACTTACTTTATAATTAGTTGTTTAATAGTAATCGTATTTTATTTGAAAATACGTTTTAATTGTGTAGGTAATTGTTTTACAGTTCAATTGTAGCTGTGGGTTAAAGTGTGGGAAGTTAATTAATTTCTATTAGTTATATTTTTTTATTAATAACATTTCTTTAATTGGCAATTAATTATGTTAATTATGGAAGTACTTTTTTTTATAAATGTAGATTCGGGCTGTGATTTGTGTGGTGTTATAGGGTGGGAAATAAAATAAATAAATCTATGTAATCCTTCATGTTTGTGGTTGTGAATATTTTCTAGTTAAAAATATGTTTTGTTTGAAGTTTATTTTTTAGTTTATTATATATATTATTTGTAGGTATTTGTCATATATAATTAACATTATAATATGTTTTTTCATATTAACTATATTCGTATTTTAATTTTTAACATAGTTATATATTTATTAATTTATTTTATTTTTGTAATATTCTTTTGATTTTTTTGATTATTTTGTTTGTTTTTTATTTTGAACTGACTGGAGTAGGAATAGTAAATTTCACCCCTTCGCTATCCTACACTTTCCCTACTGTTACACTCACTGGAGTTGAAATAGTAATTTTTACCCCTCCGCTATCCAACACTTTCCCTACTGTTGCACTGACTGGAGTGGGAATAGTAAATTTAATCCCTCTGCTATGCAACACTTTCCCTGCTGTTACACTCATTGGAGTTGGAATAGTACATTTTACCCCTTTACAATCCAACACTTTCCCCATTGTTGCACTCATTGGAGTGGGAATATTAATTTTTACCCCTCTGCTCTCAAACACGTTTCCTACTGTTACACTGACTGTATTGGGAAATTTCAGCTTAAATATTTTCAAATGGTTTCATGTTTTAATTTATAATATCATTTTTTTTATTAAATGTTATGTTATTGGTATATCAGTATATTGCAAGGCATGCAACTAAATATCCTGGCGTGCGAGTGGATTTCTTTGGTGGTGACATTAATTAGCCGATCTCGATTCCTTTACCGCACCACTCGCACCGATCGCGAGCTCGCTGGCAAAAGGAATCATTTGGTGGAATATATAATGTTCTCAATCAATCAATTGTGCCCCACCAAGTGTAGAAATAACGTCTAGGGTTGTAAACAGTGAAAAAACACTCAAAACACCATGTCGCCTGATGCAAAGACAGTGCGAAAACAGACTGTTTGAAATTGAAAATTACGATATGCACAAAATAATAAATGTTATGCAAACACATTTCTATGTTCAATGATATAATGAGATATAGATAAGTCTTGGCAGCAAACTGACAAAAATATAGATGTGCAAGCCAGATATCAAACTGACACATTGGAACTAGAAATATAGTTCCAGAGCTTAAATTCAGCTCGCCAAGGTCATAATTTACAAAATGGTACATCGCTCATGGTCTGAAAGAAACATATGGTCAACATATTATGTTACACTGTTAGCCACGTGGCTTTCACAACATGTAATTCCGAACAGCCTGATCATAAGCAATTACGGTCAAGTGACCAGTTCACACATTCTGTAGTCAGACCGGAGCACAGATCCACAAGGAAATTTATTGGCCTAGTGGCCTGTCGCGCAAAGCAAAGTTACAAAACAGTGCACATGGCAAAAAACATACAAACATACAGATTATCCTTCTAAGTCTCATAAATATGAATGATTGCAAGTCCTCACTCTCAGTGTGACAATAAATCTTATTTATGTGATCCCCTGCTCTAACTGAACTGCCCTTGGAAAGTGTAATAAAAGTGGCAATAAAAAAAGGGGGGCTTATTGCAAAAAAGGACACAACTACCATTGATAGTAGATACTCTGGAAAGCGGGGGGGGGGGGGTCAGGAAAGGGATGGATATCATATCAGAGAAATACTTCAGTGTGATACAAAGGATACACTCAACTATAGTTGAAAGACCATTATTCATGTGGCGAGGGAAACAGGAAGAGGGAAAAGGAGAAAAGAGGGGAGAACTAATGTTCTGGATCAATTTTGAGATCTGTAATCCTCATGGGAAAGAGAAAAAAGAGAATGAGAAAGACTTCAGTAAAGTACCACATCAGCCGATGTGTATGTGAAGCTCCTCACTCTCATCCAGGCCTCCAGGGTACTTGCTGCCGAGCAAAATTATGCATTCATTTCCTTTAGCCGCAAACGCCTTCCCCTGTTACCACCACTTGCTGTTTTTTCAATCCTGTCAATTGTAAAGAAAACAAGAAGATCAGTATTTTGTTGATGTTGGTTGGCCCAATGTCTCGCAACAGGGTATGCCTGATCTAAGTTCCTTATAGCCCTATAGTGTTCCAAAATGTGTTTCTTCACAGGGCCTATTGTACTGCCCACATAGCTGAGACCACATGGACACACCAGGACATAAATGCAAAAATTGCTCATACACATCATAAATTTGTTAATGTGTCTTTGTTGGCCAGTGGCAATGGTGAATGTTCTAATATTGCTGCTCTTTTTACATGCCTTGCATCTTCCACATTTGTAGAAACCCTTTTATTCATGTAACAATCCCTCTCTTCTGTTGCTGAAGGTGGTAATAAGCCATACCGGTGCCTGGCCCCCTTCTGTCTTTTTTTCTTGCTTGTGAGTAAGCTGTCCATAGCCACTCTGGATACTTTGTCAACAGCTGTTCTCAAAACTCTGGCCAGGTAACCCCTAGCTCTAAAACGTCCCAACATTCTTTTCTGTTCTTCCTTAAAACTGGCTATCATGCTGCGATTACGTTGGCCCACAGTAGCTCGCCATAGGGCATGCTCCACTTAGGGTTAAGAGGATGATGACTACCAGCACGTAAATTGCTGTTACCAGTTGTCCTTTTACAGAAAAGACTGGTGTTCTGTTGCCCCCTACTGACCTCAACTGTAACATCTAGGAAGTCCATGCATGTGGGATGTATTTTGTGTGTGAAAGCCAAATTCAAATCATTGTGTCCTATGTGTGACAGAAATTCTTCTAAAACACATTTGGGGCCCTCCCAGATAATAAACAGATCATCAATATATCTGGTCCATATTGTGATATGCTTAGTCCATTTCTCATTTGCATCCGTCCACACACAATTAGCCTCCCACCACCCCATGAAGATATAGGCATAGCTTGGCGCAAAGCAGCTGCCCATCGCAGTTTCGACCAGTAGTCGAAACCACTGGTCCATCAAAATGAAAAAGTTGTTATCGAGACACAACTCCAAATTTTTTAGTAGCATCACTGTATGGTCAAACTTAGAGATGGGTTTGTCCCTGAAAAGGTATTTACACGTTTCAATGCCCAGAGTGTGATCAATGCATATATATGAAGATGTTACGTCTATTGTGACCAGCAGGAAGTTTGAATGCCACAGTATGTTTTCCATCTTGGTGATGTCGGTGCTGTCCCTGCAATAAGAGGGGAGAGCTAGAGTATAGGGTAATAGAAAGAAATACAAATACATGAAAGTATGTTCTAATAGACTATCTGAGGCCAACACATTTGGTCTACCCAGAGGATTTTCCTTGTCCTTGTGTACTTTGGGTAACATGTAGAAACACGGAACCACATGATGTTTGACACTGAGGAATAAAAATTCCTCTGTGGACAGTTTTCCACTGTCTCTCTATGTAGGAGCCCCTTTGAGCTTGGCCAATCTTTTAACAACTTACACTCCCAGCCACTCCCTGAGGTCGGCGGGCTGTGCTCTGGTCTGTGTCCCTCGTATCCATAAGGCCAGAGCTGGAGGTCGTTCCTTTCGGAACCTGGCCGCCAAACTCTGGAACTCCTTACCGCTTTCTATTAGATCTATTCAACAACACTTTCCTTTTCGTAAAGAGATAAAGACTTGGTTGTTCTCTGGTCCTGCTAAGCCTTTATAGATTGTGTATTTTGCTGTGTCTGTCGTTGGTTGTCTGCTCTGGGTCAGGGCCGCGCTGGGACGCCCCGTTGCTGGGGCAGCCATGCGCGCTATAAATCGAACTAATAATAATAATAATAGGAAGCAAGGATAGGTATGTCTCAATGCTGTGTCTGTAACTCTGAATGGTAGTCCTTTCGTAATCCCCAATAACTTCTAGTTGTCTAAATGCCTCCTGATTATATCTGTTGACATCCCACAGGTTCACATTCCCTCCCTTGTCAGAGGGCTTGATAATAATATTGTGATCTTCTTGTAATGTTTTAAGAGCTTCTCTCTGACTGTTGTTTATGTTGGAGGCAAACTTGTTCCTAGTGTTATACCAGATTTTGATCAGATCCCTTATCACCACTTCTTGAAAGGTGTCAATCATGTTGTGTGGATTGTTCCGATTGCATGTTGATTTAGGTTTGAACGGGGTGGTGATGGTACTATTTAGTTCTAAGCCAAGTTACTCCAACATATCTCTCTCATTTTCCCATTCTTTAACACCCCCTCCCAGCTCCCCCAATGTGGCAAGGTCCTTTATGTCCCCAAGATTTAAATCATTTACACAATTGTCATCATCCTGGACAGTTGCAGAATCGGATTTACTCTTCGAAGGTCCCTTCTTGGGAGATTGCAGAAAACATTTCTTCAATTTTAATTTACGAATAAACAAAAATATATCAATCCGTGTTCTGAAAAAGTCAAAGTTCGCCGTGGGACAAAATGATAGGCATAATTCCAAGACAGATTGTCCATCAGGAGTCAAATTTTGGGAGGAAAGGTTAATGACAGTAAAGGCCTTCTCACCCATCACTTCTTTGTGGATTGCTTCGTCGTTCTCCCATGTGGCAATGTTTCTTTCTACGCTGAGTCTTGCTGTTGCTTTCCTCTTCCTCTGTTTCCTCCTCTTCCTCTTGGTGGTCTTTCACAAGATGCTTGGTTTCTCTGTAAAAAAACGGTATTCATCAAGTGCCATAAAAGAGACCACATCACGTCCCCCTGTGCTGCTCTGATCCTCAAAATCGGATGAATAGTTGTCGGATCCTGATTTGGATGTAGCCAGTTCCTACTGCCTGAGTGCTCTGACCTTCTTATACTGGCAGATTGCATCATCAAATTATCGTCCAAATGTCAAAATTCTACCTTGGACGTAATCTTGTTTATCTCTTAGAAATTTAAGGTGGATATTCTCAAGAACGAGTGATAACTACCGCAAAAGTAGCATAACGCAACTCTTCACATCGCAGTCTATCATGGGAAAATATCACCGTATTAACGTGGTATTCCCAACATGGTGGCAGCATGTAATAGACCCATGTAATAGGCGGCAAATGAACGCATTAAAACCAACGCGATGCCACAAAAATGCGAAACACCAACGTGAAAAAAGCGGCGATGACGCAAATCACGATACAGAAATCAGTAAAAACCAGCCACAGGCCGGCAATCCCCACGCGACATGCGGGAAAATGCACTGCAATAGTTGGAAACAAAACCACATACAAAAGCCAAACAACAGTGAAGCACAATGGAGGCAGCCGGAGCCTTTGCAGAGGACAACCAGAACCCCACAAGCCCCCCGGAAGACCAGCCTGGGACCTCGGGATCGGGGAAGGGCAAGGAGAAGAAGAGTAGGAAGAAAAGGTTCAGTCCGCAGCAAAACAGGATCCTGATAACGGAGGTGATAGAACACCATCAACTACTGTTTGTCACCTCCACTGTGTCACGGGCAACTAAAAATGGAATATGCAGACCATTGTGGACAAGGTGAATGCAGTCGGAGTGCTGAAGAGGACAATCGAAGAGGTCAAAAGGCGCTGGAATGATGTCAAGCGCAAAACCATGCAGAAACTCGCAAACAACCGGAAGGCAGCAATGCAGACTGGAGGTGGGAGCCCAGCGCCTCAAGAGGATCTGGACGAGATGGAGAAAATGGTGTCCACAGTAATCAGTGGGTAGACGGTGGCAGGAGTTGGGGGCCCGGACACTGCTCATCATGACTGGACACAACACAACAGCAACAGGGTGAGTAACGACCAGGGACTGGGGGGAGAGGGAGATGGGCACAATGGCACACATGCACAATTAAGCATAGCACAGCTGTGGACAAACTATGCCCAAGAGTCCCAACTCCCACCAAGAGCCCAATGCATCCAAGTATGCAACATCTCAGCACTGTATAAGCACTGAAGTCAGAGGCACACTGCATGTAAGGGATAAGGGGCAGCCAAATTAGAGCTGCAGGGGCGACTCCCCCAAAATGCGGCACACACACATCACTTGCAGAGCCCATCAACATTGACAACGATGTGGCACAATCCGCAACATGTCCACCACAGAACAGAGGACACAACTGGTGCCACTTGTGTGCAGAAACAGGCCAATCACATGTGGTATAGCAGGGAAATGTGAGTTGACAATGTACAAGTACAAACACACATCTGTGATGTTGTCGGAATTTCCACTGTCCCACATCATATAGGCAGATCCCCACAAACAGTCACAATGTACACTGTCATACAGTCTGAAAATAAACATGTACAATGCGACAACATACATATGAAAACAATGTTAAACCGCATCTCCCCTTCACATTGCAGAGGGAAATTCAACACCTCATGCAGAGCAGTCCCAACCTCTTTTCTCTGATGACGAAGAGGACCAAAACACCTTTGACGCTGACGCCCTCCAACAGCTCGTGGACAGCCTCCGCAGCCCACTTCCAGGAGCAGGGCAGCCCAGCTGCTACGAGGAGAACCCACCCCCTGCACAGAACACACAGCAGGCAGCACCCACCACCACGGCTGCCTTCCAGGACCCCCACGACGAACACATGGCCTTCCAACACCGTGTGTTGGGTGCCAGGAGAAGCTGTCTCAACAGGTGCAGGTGGGGTTCGACCACATGGCAGACAAACTAGACGCCATACTTGGGTGTCCAAGCCCCATCAGGGACCACTCGCAGTCCCTAAAGGACACCGACAGTCTGCTCTATGCCCTCCAATGAACCATGGCTGACATTGCCAGAGTCCTGATTCTGCGACAAGAATGACTGTCTAGTCAGAGTGGCTCCAGCGAACTCGCCCGGGAGTTGGGACTCATGCGGAGGCTCCTGGAGAACATGGAGCAGATGCGGGCGGAAATATCGACTGCCACGGCTGCACACGAGCGAGAGGTAGCTGGGTCACTCAATGCCATAAAGACCCTCCTCATGGCATTGCTGCCACAAGGCCTGGTGCTGATGCATGCTGCTGCTACCACTCCATCCACATCCCCGGCCCCTGATGGGTCAGTGCCACACAGTGCTGGAGACAGAACACCACCACTCACATGTGAGGCACCTGAGACAGCAGAGGATGAAGATGAGGATCAATCTACACTCGCGGTCAGAATGAAGCGGTAGCATTCATCTCCGCCATATGGCCTGTTTCTGCTTGGTTCTGCCCTCTGCATCATCACCTTCCACTGTCCCCCGATGCACTCTGCGACACTCACCTTGGACCTTGACATGGACTGCCATATTCTGTTTGGTCACCAATGACACAGCTATCAAACTGAGGACTCAACTCCTCTTCTGATGTACTTTTCATTCCCTGTAGGACTCTGGCTGGCCCTCCACGGGCTATCAATGTAACGTGGGTTTTGCATGGCCCTGTACTGCTCCAGCTACGACATTCCATTGAATGTGCATTAAACATTCATTGTCACACCGATGTGTCATGTATATGATCTTGCAAGTGTGGAGGTATGGATGAATGCAGGGTCAATGATTCTCCCTTACGTCCATGTTGCTCATGTTCTGGGACTTGGGTCACAGGGTGACACATTGCCGATTGCGTTCCGGGTGGCACCGACACTAGAACGGAGACACACGCATTAGTCACTTCCCTGTCCAGCCCAGAACGGAAGCACGCTTATAGCCCTGGGGTCATTGTTCACACCCTTACACTGGACTGGCATAGGCCAGGCCAGCCCACACACAAGGCTACATGTCCCAGGTCTTCCCTGTAGGGATCTGCTACTCACAGGTCTAGTTGTCAGCATGCCACAGCCACTCCCTCACGGCTGGACCCACATCACCCCCATTCAGCACCGGCGTCACAGGACAGGTGACCCTGTCAATAAAAAGGGCCTGGCGCACGTGCTGGATGCCATTTCCACTCTGTAACTGGGTTTCTCAGTGTGGGTATCATTTCTGGCTGAGGGCCTATGGCCCGGGCACAGCACATTGCTTGGTGCCGGGGGTGACATGATGGCGTCCGCACCACAAGACTCAATCATAAAGGGTCCATGGCTTGCGGTGTACAGACTTGGTGGCACCGGATACACTGCGGCAGGCACAGGCAGGGGACGGTGTCTTTTGGTGCACTGAGGTAGGGGCACCTAAAGTGCTGAGCGGGTGCGCAGCCTGCAATGATGCACCGTCCAGGCGGTCCGGATTGGTGGCATTAGTGTGAGCCCTGCTGGACCGCAGTGTAGGCCTGAGCCAGCGGGCAGTGCGGGCCTACCACCACGTGGCGTCGCCTCGCAGTTCACAGGGTTAGTGGCACCTCTAGTGCTGAGCGGGTGTGCAGCCTGCGATGAGGCCAGGTACACTGATATGTTCTCTGCCATAGGAAAATCAAGACCCAGAATCAAGTGTGTGACCTGGTGGTCCGCGGTGTGGGGCTGCATGATGTGGAGGCTGCCATGGTCGTAGGCCCCGGCATGTGGTGGGCCCTCTTGGAGACACGCCGGTGGTGGAAGGTGAGCAGGGAGGCTTGGCTGTGCAGGGGCGGGCAATCACCGCAGGGAGCTGGGGTGCAGCAGCCTGTGTGCGCAGGGGCGGGCAAGCGGGAAGGCGTGTGCTACTGTATGGACTCTGCCATTCATGTCTCTGGCAACTGTTTCATATGAGGGACCTGGGGGACTGCAGTGTGTACCGGCACGTGGTTGGAGACACACCGGTGGCTGCAGGTGAGCAGTAAGGCCTGGGTCTGCAGTGTTGGAACTCTCTCGCCCTCTCTTTCTCTCTTCCTCTCTTTCTCTCCCTCTCTTTCTCTCTCCCTCTCCTTCTCTCCCTCTCTTTCTCTTTCCCGCTCTTTCTCTCTCTCTCTCTTTCTCTCTCCCTCTATTTTTCTCCCTCTCTTTCTCACTCTCTCTCTTTCTCTTTCTCTCTCCCTCTCTTTCTCTCTCTCTCGCTCTCTCTCTCCCTCTCTTTCTCTCTCTTTCTCTCTCCATCTCTTTCTCTCTCTCCCCCCCCTCTCTCTCTTTCGCTTTCTCTGTACTTTGATGGGCGCATGACACACCTTCTTATCTGTATTTCTGTCTTGCAGGATGTGACTTAAAGAATGCCCAGCGAAGACCCGCTGTGCCTCTTCGAGATTGTTGTGTTTTGTTTCATCTATAATAAAGTTTTTATTTGGATTATATGATTTGAATGTATGATTTCCATTTAGGTGTTGTGATTGTGCGACTTCAGGCGATTTGTTTGGTTAATGGTTTTGTGGTGTTGATGTGCATTTTCTTTGTCCAAAGGGAGGGGGTTGGGGTCCCGGGGAGTGGTGGCGGTGGGTGTTGTTGCCCAATTGGGGCTCCAGGCTGCATGTTCAGTTGCTTGGGGGCATCTGTTGGTCTTCATGTTTGGCTATGGGCTGTGCTCCCTTGGCTGCTGCCGGTTGTTGTCCAACTTTGCACCAGGTCATTGCAGGTGTTAATTTCCTGCTGCTAACGTGCCTTATTGCATGTTTTGTGATCTTATCGTCGATCTGGCTGGTCGTTGAGAATGTTGTGGAGTGGTGTTGTCGTGGCTTTTTGCTCAGGAACGCCTACTCTGCATCTCATTAGCGATAGTTGCTGGGGTCATCCGTGGCAATGTTTTTTGAGACAGCTATCGCCGGAAAACTGGTGATATGGGCTGTTAGCACCGGCTTGTGAAGGGGTGGTAAATTTATCGCGACTTTGGCTGCGATAAAGTGCCGATAACTCGGCGATTGCTCCTTGAGAACATGCCCCTTCGTTTTTTCTTTTGCTTGATCTTTTCTTCGTACCTATACAATCTCTCATCCATTGCCGCAAAAAAAAATCTTTATTTCATCTTGTTCTTGGTGTTTCTTTAGGATAGCCTTAAGTTTACCTATTTCTTCCATGGTTTGTTTGAGTTCAATACTATCCAACACTTTCCTTACTGTTGCACTGACTGTATTGCGAAATGTAAGTTTAAATATTTTTAAATAGTTTAATGTTTGAATTTATAATAGAATTTTTTTTATTATATTTTATGTTATTGGTGTGTGTATATATATATATATATATATATATAAATTTAAATTAACAGTTTATTAATTGTTTTAAAGTTAATATATTTATTAATTAAGCATGTGTGTTTAACTTTTTTATATTTAGTTTATTTGGTTTCTTTGTTAAAAGGTATATTAACTCTAATTTATTTTGTTAAAAATAATTGTATTAAATTCATATATTTAATATTTATTATTTCTTTTTTTTATATATATATAGAACATCCTTCTTTTTGACAAAACCCTCTATCGCCAGAAATCAGGAACTGCGATGGGCACCTGCTTTGCCCCCAGCCTGGCTAATCTTTTTCTGGGCTGGTGGGAGGAGCGTGTAGTGTGGGTGGAGTCCAATGACAGATATACTGACCATATCCCCATCTGGATCAGGTATATTGATGACCTGTTCCTGATCTGGGATGGCCCAATTGACATGGCTTTGGAATTCATTCAAGAACTTGGGAAAAACGATCTTAATCTCAAATTCACCCACTCCATCAGTCAGTCCTATTGTGAGTTTCTCGATGTAGCCGTTACCATCCAAGAAGGCAAAATGACTACAAGCCTTTTTCGTAAGAAAACGGCTGGTAATACCTTATTACATGCTGACAGTAACCATCCTGCCGCCCTAAAAAACAGCATACCCTATGGGGAGTTCCTCCGGGCTCGTAGGAACTGCAGCACCAACAGCAATTTTGAGAAAGAACAACAGACCATGGTAGATAGATTCAGGCAAAGGGGTTATCAATATAAGGTCATTAAATCTGCCAATGACAAAGTTAAAGCTCTCACCCGTAATGAAGCTCTTTTTTCGACCAAAAGTGTAACCAACGATAACCAAAGGCCTAGATTAATTACCACCTTCAATCAAAGATCTAATCAGCTACGTAGAATAATGAAAAAACATTGGGGACTTATAGAAATGGATCCCTTAATTGGCCATGAGGTGGGGAAAACCCCTGCGATAACGTACAGAAAACCCGAGTCACTACGTGACCACTTGGTCCATAGTTATCAGCAAACCTCTAGCACCCCCACCTGGCTGGAAACTACAAAGGGTTTCAGGAAATGTAATTCCTGTAAAGCCTGCAAAAAGAGTACAAACAGAGACAGCTATTTTACGGGACAGAACAGGAAAAAGAAAAAAACTATCAACAAATTTATAACTTGCACCAGTGAATTTTGCGTCTACGTCTTAGAATGTCCCTGTGGCCTAAGATACGTAGGGAGCACAAAATTGCAATTAAAATTGCGAGTATTACAACACATGAGGGCAGTTACAAATATGGATCTCAATTACCCGGTCGCAAGACACTTTCAAGAAAAACATCAGGGGAATGCAGATCGCATCAGTTTTTATGGCATTGACAGAATTCCACCACACCCTAGAGGAGGGGACCGAGAGAAACTTCTGCGCATTACTGAATCGAAATATATCATAGATCTAAATACCAAAATCCCATATGGCATGAATTATGGGGAGGAATTAGCAACTCATATTGGCCACAGATAATTCCATCTACTGTTTCCACCTTCCTATTTTCCTGTATGATGGCTCAGCTTCTGCTGTATCACTTTTTTATGCCAGAGTCGATTTCAATAGTGACCTTATATGGGTTCAGGCTATGGGGTCCATGAGGAAGTTTCCAGTAAACGACCCTTCACCTTGGCCATCCACACTAGAAGTAGTGTAGCAATGGTTTAATGCTATAATTTACTGCATTTAACTTTACCCTTAGTCACTATTCTCCTCGTCTCTTTTTTTCTGAATGTAATTATCATTACAATTCATTACACCTTTTTTCACTCTATTTATCAATTTTCACATTTTTACACCGTTAATTCACACATAAACATTTCTCATTTACAACAGCAACATACCTTTGCCCTTCTGTGACTAAGGAGTTATGTTGATGGTTTATGCATATAACAGAAATGTTTTGTTGCAGTACATGACTACGAATGTATAATTATCTTTTGATGATATTTCTATTTTGAATATTCATGAATTTCTGTAGACAATTATCATGTACAAATTCATCTTTCAATCCAGAATTCATTTTGTCTGGTTCATGTTGAAACATCGATGATTATGATTCTTTTAATTACTAGCACTTTATATTGGGATACTTATTCGGCACTCTCGCACTTTAATGACGTACATATTCTGGGTACATTACCCTTGTCAGGATTTTGGTCATATGATATGATATTGAGCTGGTTGAGGGTACATTACCCAATATTCTGATATCTATGCAGCTCATATTACTTGACACGAATTTAGCGATGTAATTATTAGAACAGATTATGATAAAAATAATTGCGCAATAGCGCATTCGCCAGTCAAGCAATGAATTAATTTTATTTAATTAATTGTTTTCTAGAGCCATTACTTTTGCAAGCATTTCATTATTTTACAACCAGTGCACTGCATATTTCCTATGTACCGATTTTTGCATTATGTATCTTTACGCGATGATTTCAGTCTGTTTTTCCAAAGGTGCCTTTACTTTGACAGTATTTCTTCTATGTTCACAAACCATAACCCCTATTTCTATGGGGAATTGGGCACAGGTCACTTGCTTGACAAAGGCTTCGCCAAAACGCGTCGTACTGTTGTGTTTTTGAGGCAATAAATCTTTATTGAACTCGTCCCTTGGTGTGACGCTGGCAGTTATTCTACATCCTGGATAGCAACCTTTTGGAAAACGTATTTAGCGGAACTGTGTCCGCTGCTGGCACCGGCGTCAATAGGAGGGTGAACGGCTCTTCACAGAACTTTCTGCACGATATATATATATATATATATATATATATATATATATATATATATATATATATATATATCACCAGAACCCCTCCTGAAACAAAAGGGAAGAAGCCCACGGGGAAATTCATCTTGAAAGCACTTTATTGGACCTCTTGCTGGGCATAATGCATTTCGGCTGTAAATAGCCCTCCTCAGATGACGCTAGAGTCCGGACACTGGCACACCAACGTTTAAATTGGTCCCCTTGCACTCCGAATGGTGCAAACACTGTTCTCCCAGGTCACGTGATCGCCCACCCATTTGCAGCCTCGTACTGACTACAATTCCCACAGTTCACTTTGGAAAGATGCTGCGCGGAGAACCTGTGATGGAATCCTCGTCTCAATGGACTGGTGCTGTGTGGGACTCGACGTGATGTGCCAAAATAGAGGGTGTCCGGTCAGATAAGTGTCCTTGTGGCTTTCTTGAGTCCCCGCATAACATTTCAGCCCAAAAAGCAAGCGTCAGTCGGGCCAAGAGATGGAAATCAGTAAAGCCAACTCCTCGTCAATGACGATCTGCACCTGGCAGCAGCCCTTACATTGCTTGCTTTGTGAGGTGGGCCAGAGCTCATCCAATAACTTGGCGAAAATAACAGCTGCAGATGCAGATTCCAGTAAAGCTCCAGCCTGCTTGTGAAACGGGGCCTCTTAACACGCCTCTGGATGGCGTGAAAATATCACCAGAACCCCTCCTGAAACAAAAGGGAAGAAGCCCACGGGGAAATTCATCTTGAAAGCACTTTATTGGACCTCTTGCTGGGCATAATGCATTTCGGCTGTAATTAGCCTTCCTCAGATGCCGCTAGAGTCCGGACACTGGCACACCAACGTTTAAATTAGTCCCCTTGCACTCCGATTGGTGCAAACACTGTTCTCCCAGGTCACGTGATCGCCCATCGATATCGATATATATATATATCGATATTTTGTACAACTATATTTTTTACATCGATATTTTTCGTTATTATTTCTTTCCAATATTTTTGTACTTACCTGTTTGAGCATAGGGAGTTGATATTTTTGTATTCTAGATTTTTTCATCAATATTTTTTACATCAATATTTTTTAGGTCGATGTTGTGTTAGTGAACTATTTTCAGGACTACTCGTTGATCCTTGACACCTGTGGTGCATTGGCTTTGTTTAAAGGCTGTCACCCAATATATTTTATTATGTTGTATATACATGTCTTTGGTGGTAAATAAGAGATTGTTTGGAGTAAACATTTTTTTGATCACTGAATATGAATGCAGACTAGTGGAGGTGGTGGTGATGTGTGATGAGAGTTTCTGTACATAGTTATGGTGTTGCCTTTTGGTACAGTGGTGATCTGTTAAGTTGTTTTTTGCTGTTTTGTACTGGTTTATCTTATTACGGTATTATTTTATTGAACTGTGGTTGCTTTGTTGCATTCTGTTTTGACAATTTCGTTTTGCTGTACCCTGTTACGTTTTTAGGTCGAGGACTACCGGTCTGCCGAAGGCAGAACCGGAAGTCGAGATTTAATGTTTCCTAGAGTGGCTCCTTAGCCCGCCTCTCTTTTTGCCTTTCCTCCATTGGCTGGCTTCCTAAACGGAGGCCCGCCATTGGAGGAGAGAGCCGTCCCTCCAAATAGGCTCCGTCTTTTTCAGATTCGGGGGCGTGTTCCTTGCTGTTCTTTCCACTTTTTAGCCACGCCCTTTTAGAACAGCAGGAACACGCCCCCGAATCCGAAAAAGTTTCGGAGCTTCCATCCGCCATTTTTTTGTTGTCGTCTGGCCGTGAGCAGAGAAATGGCGAGGGTCTATCGACACAGCGTCTCTTCTGAAGTCAATATCCGTTCTTCCTGCTGAGGTCAATATCCTTCTCTTCGGTAAGGGGACGTGGCGCTGCTCAGCCCCTTCCTTCCCCCACTCTCTCACCCAAGGCACCCACGGCGTCAAGCACAAAAGAAGAGGTGGCGAAAAATATCGACATGTATGCTTTCCTATGAAGGGAGCGATACCACTTTTCAAATTAGAAATGTGGAGTCACCACTGATTGCTTTACATAGTAGCACTAGATATCAAACTTGCATATTGTTTATCGTTGTGCATGCAAACATGTAGGACGCGGATGATAGGATAATCTTTACCACGTGACACATCAGCTGCAGGTTAAAACAACGCAACGGCACACACTGGTTTCAGTTTCCGAACGTAATCACAAAAAGTAGGAACCCCACATCCGGTGTCCCGAAATCGGCTGAAAAGTAAGTACGCGCCATTTGACCCTCTTTAGCTGTTAATAGGTGTACGTGGCAACCTGCCAGCTTCGCAAACAGATTTACCTATTACTGCTGATGCATTATTCTCCCATATCATCACTAATCACATTTCGATTTATTTTTCCATTTACATTTTTCGGTTTAACTCGTGTGATCAAGCTGTAATCTTTACATTTTTGGTCTATATTTTCGTATATTTATGTTACAAGGCACGAGTTAAATAACATGAACCACACGCCGATATACTAAATCCTGCCAGTTTTAACACATAATTGGCAGTGACCGCGATGCCTGTGAGTGCACTATATTGCATAAATGGCCTATATTTGTCCTGAATGTCGGTTTATTATACAAGACATTTGCAAAATATCATTGTCTCCCTCCCCCCCCCCCATTTCTCCCCCGTTTTGCTTGAGAACTAGACGCATATATAATCAAACACGACAGTGTCAATTCGAAAATAGCAGGGATTATGAATGCCTGTGATCATATTACATTATACAAGTGGCTTTTCACATTCTTTCTCCACTTAATGGCTTTGGTTTATTTGCTTTGCAGCAATTCTTAAATCAACAATACAACATTTATAGGAGTCCGTTCATCTGCACAACATTGTACCAAAGTAAGTGTTGGCCTGTTGTACACTTATTTCTTCATTACTAGTATCTGACTAGTTTCACATCATTGACTCCTCCCAGCACTCTCCGCTACAACAAGCGTTAAACTGATCAGGATTATTGTGTATGTTTCCATTCAGCAGTTCTGGAAATGCAGAGGTAGCCTTTGGTCATTACTGGACACTTGGCGCTATCTTGCTTCTATGATGATATCTAATTCATCAGTGAACTAAAATGTATTGGACATACAGGTATAATGCCAATAGAAATGACAATGCCATTTATTTAGGGATAAAAAAATAAGAAAAAAATAATGAGCAATACCAATAGCTCTACCTATAATATTGCCGAGACCATTGCATTGTAAATGCTTGTTGTTATTTGCTTTGTGTTAGGTTATTGTATAACTACGCTAGTGATGTTGTCAAGCCAAACGCGGCACACTCTTATAAAGTTCTAGTAACAAACATCTCTTCTTTGCATTCACTGTTTTACCTGAGGTGGAGGGCAATACGGTAGGAATTCCGTTGACTATATGTAATCTGGCCATTTGAATTTAGTAGGCAAAACAGCTAGTTAGATCGTTGCGGTTTACCAAATCCTCGGATTGTTTTTTTGCAAACTGAACTGAAAGACACTTTGAATAACGGTAGTTAAGCTACTATGCTCCTAATTTATCAGACGTATATTAAGACCTTAAAGAAAGAATTACTGCTAGGTTGTGGCTTGCAGCCCAATGCTATCTCGTAAAATGCTCCTGCAAGATATATTACGCTCTGTGCGGGCTCCTGAGAGGCAGTGAGAGAACAGGCAGGGCGCTTTAGCTGAGTGCTGTTGAGCCGCGTTGAGAACGCAAGCTCCACCGCGAGGGTGAGGGGCGCTTGTAGTCAACACCAGTGAGTGCGCTGAGCAGTCAGTCAGTCACACTCATCACCAGGGATCTGCCCTGCCTCCCTGTGAAGAGGTGCCAACCGTTCTAGATGGGAGCACGTACTCACGTTCTACTTCTGTACCTGCTGCTGTACACTCTTCCATACCAACGACACGTTTTCTTTGTCTCCTCATGGAGTTAGATATATCAAAATGATTTGTTGGGCAGCAGACACCACTGCTTTATTGGGGAATGCCACTAATGTGGTACCACTGATCAAAGTACACGATTACCCGAGCGTTTATGGTGATTTGGGAGGATGCACACAATGGGGATTAGTCCCCAGTCACAGGTTCAGACTTGGCTTCCTTCAGGAGGAAATAAGCACGCTTGGATGTAGACAGATTCGCCCGTATAGCATGTAGTCCGCCTGGATCCTCGTCAATAACACGGCTCCAAGTTAGCTGGGTAAAGGTGCAGCCCGCTCGCTCTGCATCATTCATCCTGTACCTTGTCCTAGTTTCCTCAGCCACGCCCCTGCCTCGAACACTCCAGCACACCTGTTGAAAGATTTCCACCTGGGGTGTTTGTGCAGCTTCCTGCTCTGTACGAGACACCGACAGTAAGAGGAATTATATGATTATGAGACACGCCCACTTACCCACCTACTGCACCTCATAGAACAGACTCCTTTGTGTGGAGGAGTGAAGTGTTGTGAAGCTGTTTCCATGGAGACCCAGTGACGTTCCCCTAGGGCCTGTTGACTTTGGAAATGTTTTGCTACTCTGCCTGAATTGTTAATGGTTGCGATGAAGACTGATGTTGAATCACATGAGTCTTCAATCACATCTGAAGAAGCAGCTGGAAAAAAACTCTTACTTATCAATAAATATTTCAGGAAGACACGTCTTTGGCGCGATCAGTAAGATAGAAAAAGCATTTCTGCCATGGCGTATCTCATGCAGAAATCTGCTTCTCACAGGTGCAGAGTGGAAAACATATTTTATGTTTTATTCCACTTCATCAAAGCATTTATTAAAATCCATCCATCAGCTTAGTCAAGTGAACATCTACATTAAGAATCACAAACAAATACAGCAACTAGATGACCATATGAAAAGCTATAATCATGAGTACTAGAAATGCAGGTACTCACAAACTCTGAGTACAGGGGGGTTGCTATCAATGGTGCAGCAGTTGCAGTCTCACCAGGGCCCAGAAACCAGAATTGTCTTCTGAACCCTTGGCATTGTTGTATTTCAGTACTTAGGCCACAAATGAGGGGGGGGACATTTTCCTTCCTTGCCGTGGGGCTCTCGGAACACTTGATACCCACTAGTTGAATACCAGCTTTCTTCACTCCATATCAAATGTAGTAGACACCATCAAAGTCCCTGCTACAGGAGCAGGGTGGCAGAATACACCCAGAAATGCTACAAGAGAGAATGTTCAAAGGCAAATCTCCTTTTAACAACCGGAGACTTTCCCGGTGTGAACTAGGAGCGGTACAAACTGTTGGACTGATCTACAAATTGACTCGTCAATCAATGGCTATGCCTGTACTTCGTGTGAGGTAGGGTATTGCTGGTGAGATAGTCCCACTTTCTGCTGTAGAAGGCTCTCTGTTTTATGTTACATTAAAGAAATCTGGTATATTGCATGGAGTAGCTCAAGGTACTATTAGAAGAATTACTCTTACTATTACCCCACAGATGATCATACATAGGTCAGATTAGAGCATGGTGGTACGTGTCCACACAAGATTTACTCCATCTATCTTGCACTTTTCTGCCACACTCCACGTTAAATTGTACCTTTAACATTGTTGTCGCACTACTGTAACATTCCACTGAACCACCAACTTGATAACTAGGGGCATTTATTAAAGAGTTGCGATGCCTTTGCACTACGCAATGAGACACAAGAGCAATGTAACACTTAAGCTAGATTTATTTAGCCACGCAAGGCCACCTTGCATGGCCCTGAGTGCCTTGATATATCTAAAGTAACGCAACACAGTGCAAATCGCTGCAATTCGTTACTCGGCACCATGCAGGCATTCCATGGATGGAGCATAGGTGTTCCCACATATCCACCCATGGATTTTGGTGCATGACCATATTTACAATCACAAGTAAAACTAGAAATGCGTCAAAATGCTCCATCTTCCCAGGGGAGGCATATCGAGGAGAAATATGTTTATTTCTCCTAGTTTTTTCCTCTTTTTAAGTGTGCTGCATTCTGCAACACACATAGAAAGAGGAAAACGCCTTGGACGATTGTTTTGTGTAGAAGGGCATCCCTACCTGCACAAAAGCAATCCTGTGGGTAACGCAGGGACCCTTGCTCCACGGGGCAAGCCCAAAGGGCACCAGCACAAGGAAAGAACAGGAATGTGTCAGATTATGTTAAATACAGTGCATTCCTGCATTCTCACTCAGCACAGCCCAACAAGGTGGCTTGCTGCGCTGCATGAAAGCTATGTGGGCGGGGGGGGGGTGGGGCGGTCCTGCTCGAGGGCAGGGGGGAGTGGCTTGGCCACTGTTGTGGGCCCTGACTGCTTTGGTCAGCCTGGGGCCGACCAAAACAGTCGTGCACACTCTCCATTTTCTCTATGTAGGCTGTATGCAGCCTACATTGAGAAAAGGGCCTCCCATTAGGCACCCGGCTGGGGTACTAAGGGGCTGAGAGCTTTTTTGATTTCTTCTGGGTAGTCAGGGGTATAGTTTCATCAAGACTTTTTATAATTTCCTTTTTCGAATCTATCATAGTTCCCCTCTGTCGAATCTGTTGATGAAAAATATTGGATCCTAATAAAGGGTTTGTTTTTAATTTCAGGGAGCTTATTCCAAGCTCTACCTTCTAAATTTACTACTGGCTTGGCGAGAGAACAACTTTTGGCCAAGTGCAGATGGAAAGTAATCAGTGAATGGTCAGTCCAGCAGAGAGGAGTGATTTCCTCTACTGTGGTAAGATTTTCAGGGGAGAATATAACGTCCAGGGTGTGTCCGCTAAATGTGTAGGGCCAACGACCTGCTGTTTAAGGCCGATGGTTTCGCAGGTACTGCGCAATTCCTTGTATGTTGCTGACAGGTTTTCTTCTGCCCAGAAGTTAAAGTCTCCCAACAAAAAAAGGTTATTGTGCGTAATCCACAGATTGGAGATATTGTCTAGGAAAGATGGAATGGCAGAGGTTACAGGTGGTCTGTAACAAAGGACTCCTGTGGCCATGTTACTTTCCTGGCCGTTAAGTAGTTCTATTCCCTCTACTTTATCTATGGGGAAGATGTTAAATTCCAGGTTGTCCTTGTAGAGGATACCTAAGCCCACGCCCTTTTTGCCAACTCAAGGTTTAAGGAACCCTTTAAACCCATCTGGGCAGGCTTTATCTAAGTCAGAGACTTGCAAACCTTAAACATTGTAAAAAAAAGAATTGTCCTCACATTTCTGTGATAGAAAGTTCTGGAATCTGTGGGGAGTCACTAACTTCCACCCACCCGGCATTCCTCTAAGTCTTCCCATAAAGATGATACCTCAGTTGTGTGGGTAGGCCTAGTGCCCATGATACGAAACGTCCCAAAACAAAATGTGGAGACATCACATTTTTTCAGTGAAAACTGAACCATTTTTTACAATGTGCCTCAATGTGGATTTTGGGTCCTAGCTCAGCCAGCACCTAGGGAAACCTAGCAAACCTGTACATTTTTTAAAACTAGACAACCAGGGTAATCAAGGATGTAGTGACTTGAGTGGCTCTCTCCAGATTCTGTTACTCAAAATCCCTTACAAATCTCAAACTTTGTAAAATAAGACACCTTTTCCTCACAGTCCTGTGATGGAAAGTTGTGGAGCCACAAACTTCCACGCACCCAGCATTTCCCCAAGTCTGCCGATAAAAATGGTTTCTCCCTTGTGTGGGTAGGCCTAGTGCCCCTAACAGGAAATAGTCCAAAACACAATGTGGACACATCACATTTTTCCAGTGAAAACTGACCCTTTTTTTATGTAATGTACCTAGCTGTGGATTTTGGACCTAGCTCAGGCAGCACCCAGATAAATCTAGTAAACCTGTAAATTTTTTAATACTAAACACCAAGAGAAATCCAGGATGGGGTGACTTGTGTGGCTCTCACCAGGTTCGGTTACTCAGAATCCCTTGCAAATGTCAAACTTTGTCAAAAAAATACTTTTTCCTCACATTTCTGGGATGGAAAGTTCTAGAATCTGCGGGGATCCACAAACTTCGACCTACCCAGCATTTGTCCAAGTCTACGAATAGAAATGGTGCTCCACTTCAAAAGCCCACCCACACAAGTGAGATAGCATGTTTATCAAGAGACCTGTGGGAATGCTTGGTGGTAGGACATTTGTGCAACCTGGTGACTTCCCAACTTTCTCACACACAACTGAGAGGAAAATGTGATTTTTTTAAAATCTAAAATTGAGGTTTGTAGAGGTTTCTGGGTCAAAAAAATTGGGTGGGTGGGTGGGGGGGGGCTGGAGGGCGCACAACAGAATGGCTGCACATTAGTGCCGCTCCGCTGGTCAGGGGACATTATCCTACAATATCTGCGGACCAACCAGACCCTACAACAAGTAACTACAAAAAAGCAGTGGCGGAAGATTGTCGCTACAAAAATACGCTATTATGATGATGCGTAAATCGCTTCTCACCTGAAAGCACCGTGTGAAGGCGGAGAGCTTCAGGTATGCAGGGCTGACAAAATTGCGGCGAGCGGGCACTGATAAAAATTGGGACTGCATATTCTGATACAGCGGACAAACCGGCCGGAAGGGGCTCTTGGACTGCTATCTGTGGAGTGGGACTGTGCTGCGATCGATATTGCTGACTTACGCACTGAAATATATGCCATTGTGAGGACCTTTGGAGCATGGCGTTTTTCAAGCCAAAGTGAAGGCGAGCGCCGCAGAGAGATCACACGGAGCTCGCTATAAAGTAAGTGTGGCTGCGGGTGGTGTGGGGACCCAGCGCTGTATCACTCCCCCCCTCCTATATTCAATAGGCGCTACTGGGTCGAGGTCCGAGAGACGTGATTAAGCAGCAGTAAAAAAGTGCGGCAGTGGCTGGGTACACTATGCAGGCGAATAGGCGGCCTGCTCCACACTGCCACTACACCAAGATCCAGAGCGGAGACGGAACACAGGGTGAGCGCGGGTTCCAGCTCCTGCACTAGAAAGTGCCGTGCATGCTGCTGCTGCTCACACTACACAAAGGAATTGTGAAGGGCAAATCAAGAACCGGGCTTACCGCTTACGCTGTGGAGTGCATCCTGCGGGAGAGTGCGATATTGTGAACGCTAGACTGCTGTTGGGCCCATCATAGGAGTTACAGATGTGTGACACCCAGAATTATTATATGCTAATACCTGTGCAAGCTGCGACTTGACGCATGAGACTAGCCCGTCGAATTGCTCAACTAACTGCGTGCCTGTACCTACCTAAATACACTAGACGGGCTCAAGGAGATCATACCAGGGGAGCCGAGGAGTGTGCGGAGGCCTACCCAGTGACAGAACGGGAAAATCCGATAAGCACCAACCTAAACTGTCATTTGACACACGCCGCAAGCCTAGGGCTCCTCTGTGCATTCTGACATGGAACTGGACTCCGCTGCTGCCAAAAAATTGATGATGGAAGACACCCTGCAAGATATTCAACAAAGCCTGAAGGCCATAGATGGCAAAATCGACGGTCTTACACGCCGGGTCGATAATATGTTGGCTAAACTTGATAAACAAGGGAAGTGGCTTGATGATGCGGAACAATATATAGCCGTGGTGGAAGACGAGTGCAGTTCCACCACACGCAAATGCCTGGAGATGGAAAAAGTGCTGGAAGTTATAAAAAACAAAAATGAGGATTTGGAAGCGCGCTCGCGGTGCAATAATATACGCGTCATGGGTGTCCCAGAAAGCACCAACACCAGGAGAATGGAAACATTCAATGAAGACATTGTGCGTGATATCTTTGCTGCAGAGGCATTCTCTTCGGTATTTATTGTGGAACGGGCGCAGAGGTCACTTGCGCCACGGCCAATTCCGGGTGTCCCAGCGAGACCCATCATTGCCCGCATCCTTAACTACAAAGATAGAGACACGATACTGCGATTGGCAAGACAAAAGACAGCATATCAACCATAAGGGCAATAATATCTCATTCTATCCGGATTTTACGGCAACAGTACAGGCAGCTCGGAAATATTTTGCACCGGTGAAAAATAAGTTGTTATATTCAGCGTGACTGCGGGTGTCCCAGGATGGTCGCACTAAGATACTGAATATGCCTAAAGCAGCACAAGACTTTATCAAGACACTTGCTCTGAAACATAAACAGCTAGGCTGTACATCGGCGGAGCCGGACTCGTACTGACCATTTGGGAAGACATGATAACAATTATATATTGTACTGTACTGTTTCAATAGGCCATGTTTCGCCTCCTGGTTACATGCATTTCTAATACCAATATGCTAAGTTTCATGTTACTGTAAGATGCTGTGCTGGGACTTCGCTTGGAGCCTAATTTTTTACTGGTTGTGATAATGAAAGGCACCTCAGACGGCTATGTTACTGGGGGGCTCATTGGTGTTTATATAAAGTATGGGACATTGTAAATTACTTTCTGGCGTATTATACTTAGATAGAGCCACTGCACCTTTACCACGGAGTTAATAGGTATTTGCTATTGAAATGCTACTGTTTTTTTTGTTTTGATTATACACATTAGTGGTCCTTGTCCATCATAGGTTACCTTACCACATCTGCTACTGTAGATGAAGCAGCGAGCCCTTGGCGGTCCCCTCAGTGGGTGTACCTCACAGCAGATGAATTGACGTTTCTTTTGTTGACAGGGATATGTCGTTGGCAAGATTATGTGATAGTCACAGGGATACTTAGAGGGCAGCTTATTCGTCTAGTAAACATCTATGGTCCTAATATAGACAATCCTGAAGTTTTTTTAATGAGATACGGGCAAACTTAAGAGATATGCCCGAGATGGAGACATTGTGGGGTGGAGATTTCAACCTAGCCCTAGATGACAGCCTAGATAGATCAGGCACTACTAAAGAACCTCATATTAGGGCAGTCCAAGCAGTACGTGAAGGAATGGAGGAATTTGATTTAACAGATGTATGGAGGCTGCGTAATCCGCACACTATGCTGGCTACACACACCTCATCCATTCATAATAGTTGGTCGCGCATAGATTATTGGTTAACATTCGCGGCCACTAGCACATGGGTTTATTCTATCCAACACTTACCGAAAACGCTATCGGACCATAATCCAATTCTACTCTCGATGAATGTTCCTAACTACATTCTGCCACCATTCATATGGCGATTCAATGCCAAGGCCCTACTGGAACCAACGTACAATGATGCTATACACAGTGCCATTATAGAATACTTTCAATTAAACCAAGACACGGTGGACGACACTGGTTTATTATGGGAAGCCTTTAAGGCCACTATTAGGGGGGGTATGCATTAGCACACACGTGGGCATATTGAGGGATATACGCGCCCAATTAACCAAGTGAAAAGACAAACTAAAATTGTTGGACCAGGAATATGCATACACTTCTGACAAGGCAATACTAGGTCAAATTCATGAAACGTTATCAGACTACCAAGACTATGCGGACAGCAAACTTAAATACCTCATGAAACGGCTGGTGGCAAGAGCATATGGGGAGGGCGGCAGACCGGGACATATGCTAGCACAAAAAATCTCCCGGGACCGTACACCACACACGGTTACTAAAATTCGGGATTCACAGGGCACTCTATGGTATGATACACAAAGTATCCTTTCGACTTTCATGAAAACATATGGGGATATGTACACCACCTGCGAATTGGCTGACCCGCCGGAAATACTTGAATACTTGGAAGATGTGGCGATAGCCTGGTTATCCGACACCCAGCAAGAATATCTAGCACAACCCATCACAGTGGAAGAGGTCACTGAGGTGGTAAAATCTCTACCCAATGGGAAAGTACCTGTCCCAGATGGGTTTACAAGTGAGTTCAACAAAGCATATATAGATCTACTGGCTTCACATCTCATGAGCATGTATGGAGATGCCCATAAGAAACAAATTCTTCCACCATCCCGGAGGGAAGTCATGATTGTAGCTCTTCTAAAACCGGGTAAAGACCCTGACGATAGTGAGTCCTACCGCCCATTATCATTAATAAATGCAGACACCAAGATCTTGGCCAAAATTATTGCTAAACGACTCCACCCACTCATGGTTAATATTGTTCTACCGGATTAATCGGGATTTATCCCATACCGGTCCACAGCTGAGAACCCTTTTTGCAATATCGCACCAACTTAATCCGGAATTAAAGGCTGCGGCGGTTCTGCTAGATGCTGCCAGAGCATTCGACTCAGTCGAATGGCCATATTTATTTACAGTGTTACGTAAAATGGGTATGCCACAGATATTCCTGCAATGGATTAAAATACTATATACAAAACCCGTAGCACGTTTTAGGATAAATAAATATGTTTCTGATGCGATAAACATAATGCGGGGAACTAGGCAAGGGTGCCCGCTCTCCCCGCTGCTGTTTGCTATTGCGCTGAAACCACTAGTTTGTAAACTGCGGCAGCATCACAAAGCAGCAGCCTTACAATTCCCCCAACGCCCTATAAATATTTCTCTATATGCGGACGACATGGTCCTATATGTACGTGAACCTCACATCAATTTCTAACCATTAGTACGCGAACATATCAAATTTAATAGACACTCGGGCTTACAAATAAACTGGAGCAAATCCACTATAATTCCTTTGACAGATATTACGGAACCGCATCTAGTGGAATATCCGCTGGAGTGGCAGCGAGATCCCGTGAAATATCTGGGTGTCTGGTATCATAAAGACCCTGCAGAAGTCATACGAGCCAATTATGGCACAACCATTAGGAAACTGGAAGACACCATTGAAAGATGGCTTCATTTGCCGTTGTCCATCGCGGATAGAATGGCACTGGTGAAGATAGTCATACTTCCCAAATTTTTGTATCTATTTATTAATATTCCCATCACTCCACCTCGGGCGGTATTTCAATGTCTAAAAGCGTGCATAACCCGCCTAATATGGGCTGGAAAACAATTGAACTACGGGCATTAACTTTACCTTATTCAAAAGGAGGATTTACAGTACCAGACTTGCTGCTGTACTACCTGTGTGCACAAGCATAGTATAGCACTACTGGTACTACCCAGTGCGATACTTGCCACATATGGCAGTGGAGGATGGTGACGCTCACCCAATACCGCTACAGCACATTTTACCACAGCCACGTACGCATGTACCAAAAAAAGAAATAAACACTATTTATACTACGAATTTGGTCTGGCGGAGAATGGGAAAATTAGCGCATAAACTTCTACTCTATACCCCAGCACTGCCGCTGTCAAATCACCCAGCGCTATCAGTAACTCAAGAAAATGTGAGTATGTCCCTCCTGATGCAGGTCGGGATAGCCAAAATGGGGGACTTATACTGAAATGGCACTTTCCAGACGCTTGACGACCTAGATTATATTCGTAATCAGACTCTTCTTTTTCGATTTGCTTATCATAGAATTAGCAGGGCAGTCAAAGAACTATATCCGACCTCCCCAGAGGAGCCGGAAACACTACAAGCCCTGCAAATGATCATTACGGTCCAGCACAATACACATTTAGGGGGTCATTTGTATGTCCGCCCGCCATACCCCCGGGAAACAGGACTGCCCGCAATGCATGTGGCGGTCCCGCTTCTACAATTAGGATGCGCCCGCCACACTGGCGGGCGCATCCCGCATTCATGACATTGTGGCGGGTGGTGCTTTTATAGCACCGCCCACCGCAATGCCACAAAAGCAAGTTGTGCCTTTCAAAGCACAACGTGACAGGTACCGCGCAGTGCCTGCCACGTTGTACATTGAAATGCAGGGGTGTTGTAAATTGAAACAACGATGTGATTAAGCATTTACTAAAGACATTAATTCCCCCTTTTATAGATCGTGTCTTCTCTGTTATGTTGACCGAAGCTTGGACTCCATTTTGTATTGTCATGCTTCCACGTGTTTCCCACGAGAAGAGTCCAACCTCTGTGTTAGTTGCTCTTGCAATCTGCCTAGTAACAGTCTATAAATAGCTCCTTTGTCCATCTGGCGCATGCCCAGACTTGACCACATCTGTTATCAGTTAGCCTTGCTTGACCATGTTTTCGCGGGCTCAAGGAGTGTGTTAGCTCCGCCCACATATTGATTCAGTATCGAAAATTACCATAAATGGTAATGTTCTTCGTCTTCATGTTGTATCCACCCACTTATGAGCCCCTCTACTGTGTATAAAAGGGGACCATGTACGAAGGTTCTTTGTGCTACTCTATGCAATACTGAAGAGTGTTGTGTGGATTGTAGGACCACCCTTAAGGGTTAATAAATGCTGTCTTTGTACTTTGCAGTTTCCGTGCCAACTTCCTTATAGATTCCATTACAGGAGAGCGAACCCTTGTGTCCTGCGGGCCTAGCTGGGGCCTGTATTCATCAATTGGCGCCCGTCACGTGGGGCTCATCGGCGACTCGGATGCTCGAAGGACTGGTCGCGACGAAGGTGAGGAATTGGGCCGGGGACGTGATCACTGCCAGCGGCGTCTTAGCCCTGGCATCCCAAGGTTTTCTTCCTTCCCTTCCGAGCTGACCGTTTGGGTGGCGCCGGTCCTCGACTGAGACCTCTTCTGTCGGTCTTGCCGTGAAAGCCGTTTGGGCGATTGTGGAGCTTGGCAGTTGGAATCTGGACTCTTGATTGGTAAGAACCGGTGTACGGTACTTGCTCCGAGTTTTTGAAGCCTGATCTGGCTATTTGAGTTTGGTTTGTGATGACTAGTCATATTTTGAATTTGTCTTTGTGAAAAATATATATGCGTTGCAACACATATAGGCAGGTAATGTGGAGAGATTTCTCCAGAGCTGTGTAACTTTGAACGGCGCAACGATTAAGTGCCACTTT
Organism: Triturus cristatus; assembly: GCF_964204655.1. NCBI lineage: Eukaryota > Metazoa > Chordata > Amphibia > Caudata > Salamandridae > Triturus > Triturus cristatus. The sequence continues at coordinate 23,276,441 of NC_140584.1, forward strand.
TTTTTATAATATTGCATATCTTGCATTATTTCTGAGCATGCCTGCTTTCAGCGCACTCCGTAAGTGGTGCTGCTGTTTCGGAAACCGGTTGAACCTCGAGGAATCTGCTCCAGCTCCCCCAGAGGGGACTCCTAATAGGGATATGTATGTGAAGCATGGTCTTTCTTCCATAATGTACATAACAGTATGGAGGAAATATACAAAAAAGGATCCTGAGTTGCGATGGCCTTTGTATGGATCGTTTGATATACGTAAGATTGAGTATGTGGAACAGTGTATGTGTAAGCGGCGTGCTCGTCAGGATATGTTTGAGTGTGTGCGGTTGTGGGTGAAGGAGGTGCGTGAGCGAGAGAAGCGTGAGAAAGCGCTGTTTGATAAAGAGCAACGGAAGAATGATCATGTGCGAGCACAGGAAGCGAAGCGACGGGAGGATAGAGAGCAGACGGACAGGCAGGAGAAGGAGCGTAGGCTACAAGTTTCGGGTCAATACGTCGTTCGGCAGCCACTTTATCCTGTCCTTAAAAATCTTGATGATGATTTTTCTTTACTAGATCGTCCTCCGCCCCCTTATGTCGGCGCCTCTGCTCCGAGGCCGCAAGATTCTGGCCCGAGTCCGGGTAAGGTAGATACGCGGTCCATGTTATCAGCCGACCAAATGGCTGAGCTTCGGCAAATTTCCTTCCGTGCACTTAACGGCAAGATATCCATGGAGGACTTATTCCATATTTGGGGGCCGTGGCAGGAGAGAGATAAATTGTATTTTCTGGGTCATTTCGCGGATGAAGTGATTGATGCTTTCCGGAAACGTTCTGGTGTTTTTGAGCCCGACGAAGTATCATCGGATGCTAAAGCATTGCGTAATGGTGTTTTCTCTTTTTCTAAGGCTCCAGATACGGTTCGGCGGCTGTTCGCCTTGCGGGATGAGGTGCTGGTCTATAAAGAGAAAGCGCGCCAGCGAGCAGGGAAGGAGAAGCAGTCGGATTCGTGTACAACAGAGGGCCACTCATCCACCTCCCAGTCAGATAAGGATGACATAGTGCATGTTAAACCAATGCGAGAGGCAGCGTCTTTGTATGTTCCTCCTAAAGGAGCGGGGACTAGCTCGGACATTACCTCCGCCGATGCTAAGGGATATTTCGTGTATAATTGGGTTTACACTCCGTGGCATAGGGCTGATGTTATGGCATTGAAGAATGCGCTGCCCGACCCCCGCAAGAATCCAGCGGCCTTCTATGAAGAAGTCGAGGGGGCCTTGAATTCTTGCGTCATGACTTTAGCAGACATAGATTTGTTCTTTGGGCTTATTCTACCACCAGACATGTGGCGATCTGTGCGGAAGGTAGATGATGTTGCCACTTTTAAGGCTCGATGGTCTGAACTGGAGGATGAGGATAGGGAGAGGAAGCCTGCGCAGAAACCGCCCCAGAATATTTTAGATCTCCCTGCGGCTATTGTGACTAAGTTGAAGACAATTATCCCCCCCTAAAAAGATTGACTGGAATATGTTAGCTGCATGTAAACAGAAAGTTGATGAGTCAGTTGCGGACTTCTTTACGCGCTTTGAGGAGACGTTTCATGATTTTAGTGGCCAGTCGCTTACCGACGATACGGGACGCCACCTTTTTGCGGATAAATATGTAGCTAATCTGCTGCCGGCAGTTGCGGCCCGTCTGAAAGCGAGTGAAAGCTCTTGGTCCTCCGCTACACCGACGGCCCTCCTGACTATCGCCCAGTATTATGAGCGTCAGGAGCAAGAAGCAAAGGGCCAGGAGGAAAAGAAATCGAAAGATTTGAAAACAAAGGTGATGTTGGCGCAAGTCTATGGCCCGCCTCGACGGGGTAGTAATAGAGGTAGGGGAGGATCTTATGGTCCTCCCTCGGGCCGGTCTGATTTGAATAGGAATCAATGCGCGTATTGTAAGCAATCGGGTCATTGGGCTAGGGACTGCCCGGTGTTGCATGCATCGCGCCAGGGGCATACCCACGGTGGCCCGCGAGGTAGAGGGGGTTTCTCGAACTTTCGAGGGAACTCTAACGAACAGGCTCGTCTTGAGTCTGCTGGGCAGCACCGAGATAGATCAAATGTTTTCGATCGCCAGCATCAGTATCAAGCGTCAGGGATTGACCGGTCGGGGTACCATGACTCTCAGCATGCATAGGATTGCGTTGGATGGGGGTTAGAATCAGTTGAGGTGCCGGTCGATCAGAAGGGCCCTTATGTATCGGCTGAGGTTTTGGGCTCTACTGATCAGTTCCTAGTGGATACTGGAGCGACACGTAGTGCGCTATCTAAGCAATTGGTTCCGGGGGCTCCCCCATCCGGCTTAATGGTCACATCGGTAGGGTTTGATGGTACACTCTCCCGAAGCCCTCTTTCACAGCCCCTCATGTTTAAAGTTGATTCTTTTTCTGCACCCTGTCCGTTTCTGCTTGCCCCGTACACACCGGACAATATTATGGGTCTTGATATGTTAAAGCACTTTAGGGCTACTATCCGCTGCTCCCCTGCTGGTATGCGGGTAATATTGAATGACAATTACCCTCGATCTGAACGGATGTGTACGATGTCAGAGGATGCGCTGTTAGCTACCCTCCCTCATGCTTTGTGGGCAACTTCGGATACTGATGTGGGACAAATGGTGATTCCGCCGGTCCACATTAGCGTCCAGGAGGGGGCGGTGTTACCACGCCTCCCACAGTACCATATTTCCCAGGAGGGTGAGGAGGCTCTCATACAGATAGTGCAGGATTTGATAACGGTTGGGGTAGTCGAGGAAGTCCCCTACAACATTTGTAACAGTCCGATTCTTCCCATACTGAAAAAGGATACGGATGCCAGAGTTTATCGGTTTATAATTGATTTGAGAGAAGTGAACAAGATCGTGATACCTCAATACCCAGTGGTTTCCGATATCACGACGTTGCTTACCTTGGTCCCGCCTACGGCGACCATGTTCTCAGTGATTGATTTGAAAAATGCCTTCTTTTCCATTCCCATTCACCCTGATAGCCGATATCTTTTTGGGTTTACATTGAATAATAGATCTTATCGTTTCTGTAGGATTCCCCAGGGCTATACAGAAAGCCCTAGCATTTACAGTCAGGCTTTGAAACGACAATTGGATTCCTTTGTCCTGCTCGAGGGTGTCGCCCTCATTCAATATGTCGATGACATCTTGCTGGCGGCTGACACCCTGGAGTTGTGTGAAAAAAGTACGTTATCCTTACTTTCCTTTTTAGCGTCCCACAATCATAAGGTATCTAGGAAGAAATTGCAATTCTGTAGACCAAAGGTGACTTATCTGGGTCACCTTTTGTCTAAGGAGGGACTTGCACTCACACCGGATCGTATCCAAGTAATTTTGGATACACCGAGACCGTCCACACAGAAGGATGTGCGTGCATTTTTGGGCCTTGTTTCTTTTTGTAGACAGTGGATATTGGGGTTTTCGCACATAGCTAAGCCATTGTTAGCCCTCTTGACAAAGGACACGCCTATCCCAATCCCTTGGTCAGATGAGTGTGATACTGCTTTTCAGCAACTACGACAGGCCCTTTGTTCAGCACCAGTGTTAGGAACCCCTGATTATACAAAACCCTTTTCATTGTATGTGCATGAGAAAGATGGATGTGCATTGTCAGTTTTAGTGCAGATGCACGGTGATAAGCAGCGCCCTTGTGCATATTTTTCGGCTGTACTTGATCCTGTCGCCCGAGCATTACCAGGGTGTTTTCGCTCGGTTGCGGCGACAGCTGTGTCAATACGCCAAAGCGAGGGAATTGTGTTATCTCATAAGCTGTTGGTATTAGTCCCCCATGCTGTCGATGCCCTGCTTAATCAAACAAAGACGCAGCATTTGACCAGCGCCCGTTTAACGGGATATGAGTTGACGCTTTTGGCTCCCCATATTACGTTGAAAAGGTGCGTAACGTTAAACCCGGCAACATTGTTGCCATACCCCGAAACCCAGCCTGAGGCGCGGAAAGCGCATGATTGTATTCTCGTGACTGAGGAACAAACAAAGGGTCGTATTGATCTCCAGGATACGCCCTTTCCAGATGTAGATGGAGAACTGTGGGTGGATGGATCCTGTCTGAAGCTACCAGATGGTACGACTTCAGCAGCATATGCAATTACCACATTACAAACGATAGTGGAGACAGCACGCATACCACAGAAATCAGCTCAAGCAGCGGAACTGATAGCATTAACACGAGCATGTGAGCTCAGTACAGGATTATGTGTGAATGTTTATACAGATAGCCGCTATGCCTTCGGAGTAGCGCATGACTTCGGCCTACTCTGGAAGGAGAGAGGGTTTTTAACGTCACATGGAGTGCAGATAATGCATGGAGAGTTAGTTCATAACCTTTTAACTGCATTGACATACCCAAAGAAAATTGCCATCGTTAAGTGTAGCGCCCATAGGAAAGTGGTTGATAAAGTTGGAGAAGGGAATGCGTTAGCGGATCGAGTAGCACGGGAGACTGCGATGCAGCCCGGTACTACTGCCATGTATGTAGTGAAGTCACAGGTGGAGAGATGGCGTGATGCCAAGGAGGAAGTGCGAGAAATGCAAAGGACCGCTTCTGACAAAGAGCGGGAACAATGGGCTAGCGAGGGAGAACTGGATGATGAGGATTGCTGGAGAAATAAGCAGATGGATAGATGGAAATTACCCACGGCCTTTGTACAACCTATGGTTCAGATGGCACATGGGCTAGCACATGTTGGAGCTTCCGCAATTGTGAAATTGCTTACCCAAGTCTGGGAGCATCCAGAGATTGCTAGCACGGCAAAGAGGGTGGTGCAGACCTGTATGATCTGCCTGAGGTACAACCCAGGAAAAGGTACTCGAACTCCAGCAGGAGGATTTGTGACACCCACTGCACCCTTTGAGGTTCTGCAGATGGATTACATCCAGCTTGAGCGCTGTAATAATCTGAAGTATGTTCTAGTAGTGGTCTGCGCTTTCAGCAAATGGGTTGAAGCGTACCCTACGAAAGACAATACTGCAATGACTACTGCGAAGCTGCTGCTGAAGGAGTTTTTCCCCCGATATGGCGTTTGTAGACTTCTGTGGAGTGATAATGGCCCTCACTTTGTAGCGGATGTTATAAAGTATGTCTTGAAGGGTCTAGGCATCACTCAGAAGTTCCACGCCGTGTTTCACCCTCAGTCTGCAGGCCTAGTTGAGAAGTATAATGGTACACTAAAACTTAAGATCGCCAAAATTCAAGCTTCGACGTCTTTGACTTGGCCAGACGCTCTGCCACTGGCGTTGTTGTCAATTAGATCAGTACCGCACTCTCGAACTGGCCTTACGCCATACAAGGTCGTCTTTGGACGCCCAATGAATATTTGGGGTCCACCAAGACCTAAGGCTGTGTATGATGTACCTTGTGTAATGATGAGCGATTATCTGGCACAGTTAACGGATAATTTGGTTTCTATCCATCAACAGGTCCGAGAGGCGCTCCCTGATCGGTCTACCGGCGAAGGACATGGTCTCCGGCCTGGTGACCATGTCATGGTGAAAGTCTTCGACAGAACGAACAGCTTGGAGCCGAGATGGGTGGGCCCTGAGCAGGTCCTCCTTGCAACAAGGACGGCTGTGCGAGTCTCCAACAGAAAGAATTGGATCCACTCCTTGCACTGTAGGAAGGTGCCGCCCGGATTGGTGGAACCTGCCGTACTGACCGATCAACGAGAAATTTTGGCTGCAGAGACAGGCCGTGCTGCGGAGCCAAACGCCATTGAGGAGCTCTTTCCGGACCACGCAACTCCTGGAGGAAGGCGATATCATCTTCGACCAAGGAAGTGAGTTTTCCGGTACCGGGACATACTGTCAGAACGGTCCTTGGGTTAGTGAAACGGAGAGCCGATGAGGCAAGGGGGGGGATCAGCCCTGCATTAGTGTAGCGACACCCGTCTTGGCCCGCTGGTGAAGAAATCAACCGCTGCCCAAGGGGAAGAGTTCTGACAGACTTCTAGTTTCAGGAAGATATTGGGTTCTATTTTTTTTTTGCTTTGATATGGAGAAAAAGAAAATACTTTGCGCATTAGGGTTCATGTTGACAGTAGCCATTGTTGGCATAACCACATGGTTCGTGGAGGATGTAACTCCCGCTCGGAAGATTCTTGTGTTGACAACTCCGGTGCCTGAGGAGCACTACTTTTATACATTACCGTATCAAGAGTTGAAGCATCGACAATCTTACTTGAATAACACTTTCATCCAGATGCTGCATCATACCCACGTTGCTACGAATGCTACGAACTGTTGGATATGTGGGATGATGCCAGCTCATCAGAAGAAAGGAGGAACGCCATTTATACCACTTCCTTTCTCTCATAATGGCTCTTGTAGAGCATGGTATACTTTGCTTTTTGCCACTCGGAAACCGACAGTGGGACGATTGCTTTTTAGACTTAATAAAGAATGCCATCAAGACAAGAATGGGTATCCACAAGCGAATGGGACAATTTGGGAGTGGGAAGAGTACCGACCAGACAATGAATCCATTCCCTACATCTTTACGAACACAAGAGACACTGTGGGAAAAGATAAATTTGTGATTCAAGTAGCACAAGCTCAAGCGGACCTGTGTGTCCAGAGTGTGGGTTTCATCCCTGTTGGTGTTAGTGATTGCATTACTGTTTTGAATATTGATGGGTTGAACGATAGTACCTTCCTGGCCTCCCATAATACGTATTTTGTGTGTGGAAATAAAGGTTATTACCGTCTGCCGGCTGGGTGGTCTGGGGTATGCTATGTATCATTTCTATTACCTCCAGTATTCTTAGCTCCCGCATCTTATCATAAGGATTTGAAATTATTAAACAATGTGACTGTAAATAGGTATAAACGTACTTTATCAATTGATGATATAGATCAGACTGACACCAGTCTGCAACAGTATATTGATTTTAACTTAGGACTGTTTTTCTTTGTTGGAGCTGCCCTGAACAGTAGGAAGATCCGGAGATTAACAAGAGTGGTAGAAGCTGTGACAAATCAGACTGCTGCTGCTCTTGGGAATCTTACGGAGGAATTGCAGATCACAAGAATTGTTGCATTGCAGAATCGTATGGTATTAGACGTTATGCTAGCTGATAGAGGAGGAGCATGTAAAATTATTGGAAGTAGCTGTTGTGTGTTTATCCCTGATCATACGCCATCAGTTTATAATGCCATCAATAAACTGCATAAAATTGCAGCTGAGATCCATACAGAAAACGGCACTTGGTCTTTTTCTGGATGGTTTTGGGCGTTAATTACCGCCTGGGGATGGAAGGTTCTAACTGGTCTCTGCATTATTGTAGCGGTTCTGTTTTCATGCTGTATTTGTATCCAATGTGGTCCCTTGCTCTGCTCATTATGTGTATCATTCTGTATCCCTGATAAGAAAGCTATTGCTGATGTTGCCCACCAAAAACGTTTAGCTAAAGAAGTTGAAGGAATGATGACAATTGACATATATGACGATTATCCTAACAAACCGGATGTCTTCAGTAAATGCTGAAAGGGTCGTCTGTTGTAAATTGAAACAACGATGTGATTAAGCATTTACTAAAGACATTAATTCCCCCTTTTATAGATCGTGTCTTCTCTGTTATGTTGACCGAAGCTTGGACTCCATTTTGTATTGTCATGCTTCCACGTGTTTCCCACGAGAAGAGTCCAACCTCTGTGTTAGTTGCTCTTGCAATCTGCCTAGTAACAGTCTATAAATAGCTCCTTTGTCCATCTGGCGCATGCCCAGACTTGACCACATCTGTTATCAGTTAGCCTTGCTTGACCATGTTTTCGCGGGCTCAAGGAGTGTGTTAGCTCCGCCCACATATTGATTCAGTATCGAAAATGACCATAAATGGTAATGTTCTTCGTCTTCATGTTGTATCCACCCACTTATGAGCCCCTCTACTGTGTATAAAAGGGGACCATGTACGAAGGTTCTTTGTGCTACTCTATGCAATACTGAAGAGGGATGTATGAAGTTACAACGCACACTTTTACAACGCATGCACTTACAACGCATTTTTTACAACGCATAATCCATTACAACGCATGACTTTACAACGCAGTACACTACAACGCATTTTTAAAAAATACCTTTACAACGCATTACCATTACAACGCATACTACCTTTACAACGCATACCATTACAACGCATAATATTAAATTACATTTAAGGTAAGTATTAGATAGTATAGGGGTAAAAATTACTATTCTAACTCCAGGGGGTGCAACAGTAAGGTAAGTGTTGGATAGTGTAGGGGTAAAAATTACTATTCTAACTCCAGGGGGTGCAACAGTAGGGTAAGTGTTGGATAGTGTAGGGGTAAAAATTACTATTCTAACTCCAGGGGGTGCATCAGTAGGGTAAGTGTTGGATAGTATAGGGGTAAAAATTACTATTCTAACTCCAGGGGGTGCATCAGTAGGGTAAGTGTTGGATAGTATAGGGGTAAAAATTACTATTCTAACTCCAGGGGGTGCATCAGTAGGGTAAGTGTTGGATAGTATAGGGGTAAAAATTACTATTCTAACTCCAGGGGGTGCATCAGTAGGGTAAGTGTTGGATAGTATAGGGGTAAAAATTACTATTCTAACTCCAGGGGGTGCATCAGTAGGGTAAGTGTTGGATAGTATAGGGGTAAAAATTACTATTCTAACTCCAGGGGGTGCATCAGTAGGGTAAGTGTTGGATAGTATAGGGGTAAAAATTACTATTCTAACTCCAGGGGGTGCATCAGTAGGGTAAGTGTTGGATAGTATAGGGGTAAAAATTACTATTCTAACTCCAGGGGGTGCATCAGTAGGGTAAGTGTTGGATAGTATAGGGGTAAAAATTACTATTCTAACTCCAGGGGGTGCATCAGTAGGGTAAGTGTTGGATAGTATAGGGGTAAAAATTACTATTCTAACTCCAGGGGGTGCATCAGTAGGGTAAGTGTTGGATAGTATAGGGGTAAAAATTACTATTCTAACTCCAGGGGGTGCAACATTAGGGTAAGTGTTGGATAGTGTAGGGGTAAAAATTACTATTCTAACTCCAGGGGGTGCATCAGTAGGGTAAGTGTTGGATAGTATAGTGTAATATTATGCGTTGTAATGGTATGCGTTGTAATGGTAGTATGCGTTGTAATGGAATGCGTTGTAAAGGTAGTTTTTAAAAATGCGTTGTAGTGTCATGCGTTGTAATGTCATGCGTTGTAATGGATTATGCGTTGTAAAAAATGCGTTGTAATGGTAGTGCGTTGTAAAAGTTGCGTTGTAAAGGTTGTTCCCCACTGAAGAGTGTTGTGTGGATTGTAGGACCACCCTTAAGGGTTAATAAATGCTGTCTTTGTACTTTGCAGTTTCCGTGCCAACTTCCTTATAGATTCCATTACAGGAGAGCGAACCCTTGTGTCCTGCGGGCCTAGCTGGGGCCTGTATTCATCAGGGGGGTACCATAGGTACCCCCCATGTGCACCCCCCACCCCCCAGGATCCCTGGGGGTCGTCTACAGACCCCCAATGTGGAAGACCGCCTGCATTTTAGTGGCAGCGTTGCCTCCAAGGAAAGGCAACACCCCGCTGGCATCATAATATGGATGGCGGTGTCTACCAGACACCACCATCATATTAACTGCTTTTCCGCCCAGTAGGCAATCGGGTGGATTGCCTACCGGCGGAAAACCCACGGATGGTCTTTCCGTCCACCGGGGTCCCCCCCGCCATAGTAATATGGCGGGGGGGAATTGGCATGCGGGCGGGAGGAAATGTCCGCCCGACATACTAATGGGCCTCTTAGTGTCCAATCTATATGAGCTATTACAGTCTGATATAGCTAGTAATACACAAAAAGTGCAGGATAGGTGGTCGAGTGTATTGGAGATGCCCCTGACCAACAAAGAATGGGACACAAGCTGTACATTGACAGACATGCTCACCCCGAATGGCAACTTGAGACTAATACATTATAAATATCTTCATCAAATGTATCATACACCAATTAAACTGAAGAAATGTGAACTCCGAACTGAGGCATATTTTAAAAGATGTAAAGCCGATAATGCGGATTTTACTTATTTAGCGTGATTCTGCCCAAAGATCAGAGAATTCTGGGAAGAAATTGTGGGTCTTCTAAATGGTATTTTGGGAACTACTATAGAATGCACAATTTATACTTGCTTATTGAGTATAGTATCCACTCTTAGGTCGACGAAACATAAATTTTCTGTAATCGCCCTTTTACTGGCAAAGAGACGGATATCTATGAATTGGAATAGTAGGAAATGCCCCACAGTTGAACAGTGGCTGCAAGACTTGTGTTATTGCAAGGATACGCAATGGACTTATGAGGAAGAACTGCCCACGGGATTCAAACCTAGAGACTACTGTAAACCTCTGTCAGCGTATTTGCAAAACCGTCCTATTATGACATCAAATACTGATATGTAAAGTGGGTAATTAGTCGCTATAGAATTAATGTCACACATTGAATTGCCTTGTATCTAATTGATGTGAATGTACTTGTACAAATCGCTGGTGCCTTGACAAGCCTGTAAGTTAACTTTACGGTGTATGTTGTTCTTTCTTTTGCCTTTTCTGTGCAATAAAATAAAAAATAAAAAAATAAAATTGGGTGGATCCATGCAAGCCATTCCTCCCTGGTCTCCCTCGGATGTCCTCTTTTCAGAAATGCCTGGATTTGGTATGTTTCCCTAAATGGCCACTGACACCGGGACCAAAAACGCTGGTACCTCCCTTGCAAACATCTTCTTTTGACATAGATAGGGGGCTCCTGCATTTTTGGTCCAGGGCTCAGTGGCCATCTAGGAAACCTAACAAACCTAGACATTTCTGAAAACTAGAGACCCAGGGGAGTCCAGGGGTATGTGGCTTGTGTGGCTCTCACTGCCAACCTCAAATTTAGCTAAAAAGTCACAATTTCCTCACATTTCTGTGTGGGAAGGTTATGAGATCCCCGCGCCGGCACAAATTTCCCACCCTCAGCGTTCCCCTCAGTCTCGCAATAAAAAACAATACCACACTTGTGTGGTTGCCCAAAGCAGTGTCATCCTAAAAACGCATGAAAAAAACTGCCCTTTTGGACCCACTTTGGTTCTCTATCAGTTTTTCACTTTATACATTTTTAGGTTCTCTGCTTCAGGCCCCGACACAAGTCAGGTATCATTTTTGTCGGGAGATTGAGAAAAACACTGGGTGGGGCAAAATTTGTGCCAGTGCAGTGATCTGACTGATTCACCACACAGAAATATGAGGAATGTGTGAATTGTTAGGTAAATTTGAGATTTGCAGGGAATTCTGGGTAATAAAACACTGTACGATCCACACAAGCCACACCGCCAGCCAAGCGCCATACACGCACACCACCAGCCAAGCACCATTCATGCACACTGCTAGCCAAGCACCATCCAAGCACATCGCCAGCCAAGCACAGTCCATGCACATCGCCAGCCAAGAAACAGTCCACACACATTGCCAGACATGTGCCATCCATGCAGACTTCTAAACAAGCGACAGTCCACACACACTGCCAGCCAAGCGCTAGTCCACACACACTGCCAGCTAAGCACAAGTCCACACGTACCACCAGCAAAATGCAGGTTCACACATAGCCAGTAAACACAGACCATAAGCTGAACTCCAGTTCACACACACACTCGCACAGAAGCTTTCGCTAGTGTCTAGTGGTTTTCTGTCCCCCTTGGGAGCACATGTGCCTAAAAATATTGCTGATCTACCCCAGGGGGGGGGGCAGAAACAGCCAAAATGTGTTTGCAAAAAAAGGGGAGCAACCTTTGCCTAAGGGGCCACTCCCTGACATGCCCATAAACATATCTCTGGTGCCTAGTGGGATTATTGCCCCCATCCGCCCCCGGGGGGGGGCAGAAAGACTGTCCCTTTTGTGTTAGGGGTGGGATTGGGAGCATTGGCATTCCCATTGTGGCCCCCACCCCTCTTTTATTAAAAAAAAACAATCATCCTTGGTGCCATTGTGCTTTCTCCCCCGCCGGGGGCAGATGCCTTCCGTGAGGGGGGCAAAAGACTGCCCCCTTGTTTTGGGGGTGGGGGCATTGGTATGCCCATTGTAGCCAGCCCCCACCCCTCTTTCATAAAAAAATATGTCCCTGATGCCTAGTGGGCTATCTGCCCTCCCAGGGGGCAGTTCGGGGGCTATTGCCCCATCTGTACCCCGGGCGCAGAAAGACTGTGGCACATTTCGGGGAGGGGTGGAGGCATTACAGTGCCCATTTAGGGAAGCCTTCACCCCTAAGTATTAAAAAAAGAATCCCTGGTGTCTAGTGTGCTTTCTGCCTCCTCGGGGGCAGATTGGGGGCCACTGCCCCCATCTGCCTTCCAGGTGGGGAATAAAGACTGAATATACTCATTTAACAGTTGGGGAGCAAAGACTCTTGCCCAAAGGGCCACTCCGCCCCTCCCAGGTGTCTAGTGGTGGATCCCTGCTTGGGGATAACCCTCCTATGGTGATCCCCAAGCAAGGATCCACTAGGAAATGGTACTATTGGAAAGGGGAGATTCTCCCCCTTCCAACTATACCTCTCCCATGTGTTTCAGTGCTCGGGGGACTGAGAGAGCCCCACGAGCACCGAAGCAGTGACACTGAAATGAGCCGATCAGCACATTTCAATTTCACTTTAAAGGTACTGACGTCAGTGCACCATGTACACGATCTTCATTACATTGGGAAAAAACATGTCTCAGAAGGTTGGTGAAGCTCTACCCCACCTCCTGAGGCCAAAAAAATAAATGGAAATCCCAGTGCTGTTCTCAGTAGAGGGATTACGCGGTTGTGTCCCTTGGACATAACAGTTACGTCCACAGCACCGGAGCGCCACAGCCATGGTAGTAAACATTACATCCATGACACCGAAGGGATCAGGTGTAGAATATGCAACAAATAGTAATTTTGCATATCAAATTAATAAATGAATAGCCCTAGTCTATGTTCCCATGGCTGAAGTATCAAACCACTACAACCTGCTAATAGAAAGCTCCTTCTACCAGGCAAATGAAACAAAACAAACCACCCTACTTGCGTATTTTGAAGACACATGTGTATGGTGACTGCACAGATTAGGATACAGACCCCAACCGAAATTCCACATTACATGGTGGACTGTATATGGCAGTACTCTAGCCCAACAAGCTAAAACTAACAACGTAGTGGAAGGATGGCATAACGCCTTCCAATCCACATTAAGAAGAACTCAACCAACCCAAGACAAACTACTGAAAAATATCCAAAAAGAACAAAGTTACCAGGAACGTAGATAAGACCAAACTAAAATAGGCCCTAAACTATGTAAAAAAGCCAATACAATGTATGGACATTTGCAGTTTAAAACCAGTCTATTCCCAAACACCCAAAGACTACAATGCCTAGAAACAATAGCAAAATCCCTACTTTCAAATTATTACCTACACAAAAAATACCTACCACAATAATCAAGGTACAATAACAACTACTTTTTTAAAATTTTGAATATATTTTTTAAGTCAAAATTAAAATGATGGTTTAACCATAGTAATTGACTTAATAATATAATTAAAATTATAAAAAAAATACTACCATTTAGCCAAATTAAAAAACGAAACAAAGAAAATAAACCATCAGTTAAAATAAATCTATTGCACATAAATTAGTACATAAAGAGCCTGTTTACGGTGTTGGTCGCTGAGCCTCCGACTGCTTGTCGGAGGCTCACTGACTTACATTGTAGGTTTAAGGTCCGACTGCCTAATTACAATGTAGACGGTCAGAGTTTAAACTGGCCGGTCAGACCAACTGGCATCCATGGGCTCAAGGAGCCCGTTGGCCAGTCGAAGGCCTCACATAATCCCCTGTGGATGGCATTTCCACTGTGGGGATTATAATGTCGGTTTCCGACAGGCTTTTCATGTCAGGCTTTCCAACATGAAAAGCCTATCGGAAAGTGACTTTGGGGGCACCTGGGAGGGCCCCATGCCTCAGCGGCCTCCAGTTGGTACCTGCCACTCAGTGCAGGGATTAACAGAAACACCCATTTCTCTATGCGAGCTTGGCTGTGGCTGCTTTCTGACTGCATTATAATCAACAAGGGGGGAGAAAGAAGGATTTGTGATCCATTCAGCTTCTTTAATTAAACTCAAAATATCTAATGGGGAATGGATCACTTGACCTGACTAACGAGGGTTTGCGATATTTATATAGTATACCGATAAAAAACCCTCATTCACGTACGCAAGTCGAGAAAGCGGTATATCTTGATTCTCCGCTCTGCTATTAGTTACGTGACAGCATCATCATAGGGTTAGTTTCATGCTTCCTCCACCAGGAGGTTGAACCACTGCTTATTGCAGTAGTGATCAAGAGATAGATGATGGTGTTTAAGTGAAGTGAAGAGAAGTGATATTAAAATCTCGGGGTGACAAATGCAAAAACAACAGTTGATGGACAGAATGCAGAACAATGTCATACATTCACCCCAGTACAGAGATCTGGGCCTAAATCCATCGTTTTATTGCTCACCATGCCATTCCAGTTTGTACCCAGCCATATGCAAATCAGTCTTGACCCTGTGCCTCATGGGAACAGTCCAGCCCGAACTGCCATGCCAGGTCCTCCCTGGACTGGAACCAAGCATCCTAGGACCGGTTTCGGGGTTTCACCCCTGTTCAGCAAGGATAGCTTGATTCCAGTGGCATGGAGAGCACGGGACTCACGTCTGAGCATACCCGTCCCACTCGGGTGACAAATGCAAAAACAACAGTTGATGGACAGAATGCAGAACAATGTCATACATTCACTCCAGTTCAGAGATCTGGGCCTAAATCAATCGTTTTTTTGCTCACCATGCCATTCCAGTTTGAACCCAGCCATATGCAAATCAGTCTTGACCCTGTGCCTCGTGGGAACAGTCCAGCCCGAACTACCAAGCCAGGTCCTCCCTGGACTGGAACCAAGCATCCTAGGACCGGTTTCAGGGTTTCACCCCTCTTCAGCCAGAATAGCTTGATTCCAGTGGCATGGAGAGCACGAGACTCACGTCTGAGCATACCCGTCCCACTTGGGGTGACGAATGCAAAAACAACAGTTGATTGACAGAATGCAGAACAATGTCATACATTCACCCCAGTACAGAGATCTGGGCCTAAATCCATCGTTTTTTTGCTCACCATGCCATTCCAGTTTGAACCCACCCATATGCAAATCAGTCTTGACCCTGTGCCTCATGGGAGCAGTCCAGCCCGAACTGCCAAGCCAGGTCCTCCCTGGACTGGAACCAAGCATCCTAGGTCTGGTTTCGGGGTTTCACCCCTCTTCAGCCAGGATAGCTTGATTCCAGTGGCATGGAGAGCACGGGACTCACATCTGAGCATACCCGTCCCACTCGGGGTGACAATTGCAAAAACAACAGGTGATGGACAGAATGTAGAACAATGTCATACATTCACCCCAGTACAGAGATCTGGGCCTAAATCCATCGTTTTTTTGCTCACCATGCCATTCCAGTTTGAACCCAGCCACATGCAAATCAGTCTTGACCCTGTGCCTCATGGGAACAGTCCAGCCCGAACTGCCAAGCCAGGTCCTCCCTGGGCTGGAACCAAGCATCCTAGGACCGGTTTCGTGGTTTCACCCCTCTTCAGCCAGGATAGCTTGATTCCAGGGCCGGTAGAGGAAGAGCCAGCACAAGTCGTGTTGAACTGCAAAAGAGCAGGCACAGCTTTCTGCACGCCCGATGAAGCCCGAACTTTGAGATTCAAGGTTCTAATTGAACATATAATAATCGGGTCAATATACCCCATTCCCAGGAGACCTTAACAGGATACGGCCTCCCTTTCTTTCACTTTCTAGGTCCTGAAGAAACCTGACCCACAAGGGCCACCGTAAGGGCTGAAACATGTCGACCTTTTTATGGACACCCTAAGTGCACTAGGCCATAATTAGTCTTCCAGTGCACGACCAGACTTTTAAAATATCTCGAATCCAGTTTGATTAAAATACGTATCTGGATATATGAGATTTTATTATCACTTCTCTTCACTTCACTTAAACACCATCACCTATCTCTTGATCACTACTACAATAACCAGTGGTTCAACCTCCTGGTGGAGGAAGCATGAAACTAACCCTATGATGATGCTGTCACGTAGCTAATAGCAGAGCGGAGAATCAAGATATACCGATTTCTCGACTTGCGTACGTGAATGAGGGTTTTTTATAGGTTTACTATACGAATATCGCAAACCCTGGTTACTCAGGTCAAGTGATCCATTCCCCATTTGATATTTTGGTTTCTGACTGCAGCACAAGCTCCCATAGAGAAATGAGAGCATGCGTAATTGCGGTATAGGGACCACTGACCGGAGGTCGTTGGTCCTGAGGCCGCGCCAATGACGATTAGAGGCTACTCGGACCTACATCGTAATAAGCCCCAATATGTTTTAACAGCAAAACACATAAAAAATATAACATTCTCTACCCATATATAAAACATTAAAATAACTTACAATTTTATTGCAGTAGATCGCCCTTAAACCAGGTGGAAATCCCAAACAATAACAATCCAAATCATATTCCGTAAAAAGACAAATTCCCAAAAACAAATGAAAAAATACAGCTGTAAAAATAGGGATCCAAAAACGCAATCCTCTCTGTAGTTGAACCATCAACAACTGAAAAATAGATTAAAAAAAGGAAATGCTCCAGGAAACCCCCAAAATAAAAGAAAATGTATATAAAAATAATAGTTTCAATGAAATTATATAACTATTCCTTTAAAAAAAAAAATAAAAGGCATCTTCGACCCCACCATAACTCCGGAAGATAAACCTGAAAAAAATAAACACAACTCCCTCCCGCAAAAACAAATACATTCCCACATCATAATTTAAGAAAATAAAACATAAATTACAATACATATCTTAATTAATGACACATAACTAATAAAATACAACACTATTCAAAAGTAACAATTCACAACACTAACACTAAGTACTACACTACCAAAACTATGTGACACTACACAATAAAATTAGAAATAACAAACTTCGTACTCTAAATACATCTCTACTAACTCCTCCCACCCTCAACTTACCTAAAAATTAGTTTAAAGCAAACTTACCTTCACCGAACACACACAGCTCCCAACAGCGAGTTTCCCTCTGCAAAACTAAACAAACAACGATATAGATGGATAACAAAACAAAGAAACACCCCCAAAAAATATGGCTGCTAAAATTGAAGTAGGGAAAAAATAGAAATTAGCTAAATATGCCCACTTTTTATGTTTAAAAAATCAAAATGTTAGAAATGTTAAACATTTTTATGTTTAAAAAAGTAAAATATATCTGAAAAATGATTATATCATATATAATCATATTTAATATATATTATATCTGATAATGTAAAATTAAATTTAAAAAAATGTTTACAATACATACAAAATGTATAATGTTTCCATATGATGTAAAGAAATATACCAATGTATACCTTATTCAAAAACATTGTTTACAAAGAATATTTTTTATGTTTTAACATAATTTAGAAATGTTTCAAAAATTAAATATTATCACACATTAAATATTATTTAATATACATACAAAAGTATTACAAAAATGACTGTACAATATTATTTTACATTGTAAAATACATGTTAAATATTATCTCTATAAAATATTTGATATGTATTCAAAATATATTACTGAAGTATCAAAAATTACTAATTCAAATGTTTCTATACTCTTATCCTAACAAATATAAAACAGTAAATACTTTCCAAAAAATGTAAAAAAAAAAAATTCAAATACATTATTTTATAACAAATGTCCATTTACCATTTTGCATAAATACAAACAGATACAAATGTATGTCATACTATTTATATTTTCTATGTTACAACTCATGGGCGACTTCCATCATAGTGCCAGTTTTTAAAAAGGGGGATAGGGATAGTACCATCTGCTATAGACCCATCTCCCTGTTGGATTCGGTGGTAAAGGTGGTAGGGAGGATACTGTTGGGTAAGCTATTGATCTGGGCTACAGATAATAACATCTTGTCGGGTGCCCAATATGGTTTTCGCCCAGGTCATTCTACAATTGACCAATCCCTGAATCTGCTACTGATAACTAATAAATATACAGTAGCTGGAAGGGGAACCATTTTCCTGGCCTTTAGGTAAATTATGGCAGATCCTTTTCTCTCTATGGGTGGACAGGGAAATAGTTTCCTTCTTATATGATCTCCACTGCGATACTAAGGCGGTTGTGCATTATTCGGCTAATCTGAAAGTATTGCGCTCGTTCCCTATCAGGGCCAGTGTTCGACAGGGTTGTATTTTGGCCCCGTTCCTTTTTAACCTTTATATAAACAACTTAGAGAAAACTTTTCTGGAGACTTAGGCTGATTACCCCTGGATAGGAAGGCGAGGTCTCCCGGTTCTGCTATATGCAGACAACGCCGTCTTGATGGCAAGGATGGAGAGGGGTTTGCAAATTCTATTAACCACTTTTGGTCAGTTCATGGAAGATTTGGACTTGAGGATAAATAACACCCAGTCTTATGTCATGCAGGTGTGTTTCGGTCTAGCAGACCTTAAACCTTCAGGGTAGGGACTACTGCGTGCCCTAAAACGTCCACGTTCTCCTACTTGGGGGTATCTATGGATGATAAAATGAATTGGGCTCCACAACTTATACGCAAGAGTAATGACCTCAACAGGGAGACCGCCGCAATTTTTAACTTTGCTGTTAGATTGGGAAAAAAGACTGGAGGGGGCTCTTCTGGAGCTTTACAATGCCAAGTCTTTGTCTTAGGCTATTTATGGTAGCAAAATCTGGCGATGTGTGGACACAAAGGACATTCAGGTAGCAGAAAATAAATTCATGAGATGAATGCTATCTGTTCCCCAGGATATTCCATCTTTTATCCTCCATGAAGAGCTAGGATTGCAATATATTACAGACCTGATAGCTTTACGCCCGGTGTTCCTCTGCTTAAAAATATGGGTCAAGAAGGAGGATTCACTAAATAAAGCAATCCTTAAAGACTGCCTGGCCCTGGATTATGCATCCAAGGTTCCTTGGCTTAATTACACTGCGAGGAATCGTACGGGCTTGGGAAGAAGAGATCATTTTTCTAACCCCAATGGAACGTATCAAAGGGGGTCAAATAGAGAACAATCCTTTTTGCCCTGCGGCTGCGATGGTTCATCTCCGCAATTTTACAATGTTTTGCCCATTTTATGACACCCCTAGAAAATCTTTTTTAATTCCCATTCTGAAACAGGCCAATTTTAACCACGTTCGGCCTACTTATATATTCATCCAGATGTTGGCGGGCAATGTCGTATTCCATGTATTAAGTTTTCTAAAATACACCATTAGGCTTAGGGCGAGTTGAAACTAATTGGCTGTTTTTTCATAACTACCTCTGGTTTTATGGATTTGGTTAGCTAATAGCTTGTAGATTCATTTAATGGTTTTATTGCACTATCCATAATGTTTTAATCTAGTACCCTTAACAGATGTGATTTGTAGTTGTATGAATTCTGGACCTGTGGTGTCCATGAACATTTAAGAATGAAATGCCAAACTGTCCACATTTGGTCTGTTCTGCGATTGTATATTGTACTATAGCAATTTTTATGA
This sequence comes from Triturus cristatus, assembly GCF_964204655.1. Taxonomy (NCBI): domain Eukaryota; kingdom Metazoa; phylum Chordata; class Amphibia; order Caudata; family Salamandridae; genus Triturus; species Triturus cristatus. Next base: position 23,296,117 of record NC_140584.1, read on the forward strand.
CGCATTATATATTGTGCTTTTAAGGTTTTATCAACATGAAACCAAATAAAGATATTTTGATTGATTGACAAAATATTATTAACATAAGATGTTGAAAACAAATCGCTTACATTTAAAATTGTATACGATATGTCCTATTCAATAAAAAAAAATTGAGCCTAATTACTGCACCAGGCGTTGGCAGTTCTGACCTCTGTATTAGGATGCGACTGCCCATAGTGTGGTCGGAAACATCCATTCTACAATGGAAGCTTGTGCGGCGGGCGGAAAAGTTCCACAGTACAAGCTTCTTTTGTAAAATGGATGCTTTTTAAACATCCCTGCACCGTGTGGCAGGCACCTCAAGGTGGCTGCCACATGGTGTAGAGATGTTTAGTGGGGTAACATAGATGCCCTCCAGGTCCAAAAGTGGAGGGCTAGGGGGGAAAGGGGGCCCTGCTAGGGGCCCCTAAAACACTGGCCGACAGCCTTTTCATGTCAGATAGGCCAACATGAAAGAGCTGTTGGAAACTGTCATCGGAAGTGCCGCAAATGGTCCCTCCTTCTGATGCCTCCTTTGGATGCCTCCACCCGCCGCATCATAATGCGTCAGGCAGACCACAGTGTAAATTTATAACTAAAGTAAACAAAATACCAGAACAAAGTGCAAATAAATATTACAAAAGTTTTAGAAAATATTCAGAACTAAAATTATAAAATAAAAATTCAAATTTCTATAAACAAATTGTAATAAACGTAACGAAGAAAAATAAACACACTTTCAACATATTTTTTTTTAACCATGGCGGAAGTAGGACCGCCCGACTAGTAGTCAGCAGTCCTGCTGTCTGCATTACAATGCGACCGCCTTCAAGGCAGTCGCAATGTGTATAAATTGTATTGCCGCATGTGCTATGGGCTACAGCACAAGCTGCAGTACAAAACATACACATCTGACATATACCTGCACTATATGGCAGGTACCATGCAGAGCCTGCCACATGGTGCAGGGATATGAAAAGGCTGATATCGGAGGGCCAGGGAGGAAGGGGGGCCCACTACGGGCCCCCAGGTCACTTTCCGGATGCCTTTCCATGGCGGGTTGATTGCGATGAAACGGCTGGCGGAAAGGGACATTGTAATCCCTACGGCGGTGTCTGAGCAGGCGCCGCCACTGTTGTGGGGATTGTAGTCCCTCCTACAGTCTGACAAGCTCCTTGAGCCCGTCGGATGCATGGCGGTCGGTCTCTCTGCCAATCCTCCCTCCACCCGCCATCGTAATGCGGTGGGTGGTCCTGCAGGGTCCGATGGCGGTAGAACCACTACAGATGGCCTGATGGTGGTGGTCCCACCGCCATCGTAATGGGGCCCCATATTCCAAAAACCAAAACATAAGATATTAATAACTTTGTATTTTAAAAACCACATATTTTAAAAGATTACAAAATAAAACATGTTTCACAATTAAAAATCAGAAATTATATAAAAAAAAAATTAATTCCACAATAAAATAAACACCACTAAAATTCATCTATAAACATATAACCTTTTTTAAAAATCATTAATTATATTAAAACAATACAAAAATATGTTCCTCAAATGTATAAAAAACAAAAATAAAGATAAAATATATATATTTTTTTTTTAATTTTTCACAATTTTTTAATTTTTGCATTTTTTAAAAATATTTTATTAGAAAATGTCTACATTTTTAAACATTTTAATACACTACCCAACAATGGCCCTAATTACAATGTCGGGTGGATGCCATTACGGATTGGAAGCCACCTAACCATAGGTTGGCGGTTCCGACTGCACAATTTGGATGCGACTGCCCTATGGGCAGTAGGAAACATCCATTTTCCAATGGCAGCTTGTGCTGCGGGCAAAAAAGACCTACAGCACAAGCTGCCATTGCAAAATTTATGTTTTTGAACATCCCTGCACCGTGTGGCAGGCACCATGCAGTGCGTGCCACACAGGGCAGGGATGTTTAGGGGGACACCATAGGTGCCCCCAGGTCCCATAGCAGAGGGCCATGGGGGAAGGGGCCCTGCTAGGGGCCCCCAATATCACTTTCTGACAGCTGTTCCATGTTAGAAAGTCCGACATGGAAAGGCAGTTAGAAAGTGCCATCATAATCCTGACGAGAAGCTGAGGCTGGCTCTGCCGTCATTATGGGATTATGGTGGCTTCCAACGCTTCGATGGGATCCTTGAGCCCATCGGAAGCGCAGTTGAACCCCCCCTCCCCCACAGGTTTCACTTGGACCACCGTCATCCTAATACGGCGATAGGAGTGAAACCAATGATGTCGGGCGGAAAGCCTCCGACAGCTGGTCAGAGGCTTTCTGCCCGACATCATAATCGGGCCCAATATCTCCTACAAACACTATATCCAGCTACTAAACATTTCTAAACTCTACACATTTTATTAAATAATCTTAAATTAGAAAAAGAAATTGTACTTTTAATATTTTTTTAATTTAATATGTAAAAATAAAGCATTTCAGTACAAAGTGATGACATAAAATTTCTTTTCAATATTAAAACACAAAAATATACACTTTTTTAAAATAACTTCCCACCCTTAACCTCCTAAAACCCAATATCCCTCTCCTAAAAATGTTTACATTCTAAAAAGATTACATAAATAATTAAAATTCCTTAAAAAATTACATTAAATATTAAAATATATTTTAAATTACTCCCCATCCTTATCCTCTATAAACTGAATATCTCACTCCTGAAACTGTTACCAGTCTAAAATGTATATTTAGTAATAAATATAAAATTATATCAGAATTAATTGAATAATAAATTTTTTTAAATTATTCCCCACCCTTATCCCCTATAAAGCCAACATTTTAAGTATGATACAATACAAAAATTACTTTAAAAATAACTAAAATCAGATACTTTTTTTATAAAATAAATAACACAAAAAATAACAAACCATTTTTAAAAATCGATATTCTACACAACTATATTTCTAACATCGATATTTTTTTCAATCGATATTTTATACTAAACCTATTTACAATATTTTAAACATTGATATTACTTACCTAGATATTTTGCTATCATGATATTCTTGGCTTGATATTAAGTTTACTCGTTATATAAAGTTCGATATTCTGTCTCAATACACATAGGGTGCACTTTCCCTGTTTGCACCACAGCGCACCTTAAAACAGGTGTGCCAGGCGCAAACAGGGAAAGTGCTCCCTATTACATCGAATGCTCTGCCCCCGTGCTGCCATGAAGTCGTGCTCCCATGGTGGCAGGGCATTCAAGTGAAATAAAGCGCTGCATTGAAGCAGCCACCTTGTGATTCACTGTGCAAACAGCAATGCGCCTGTACTGTTAAGAGGGGAGAGAGATCCCCTTGCAGGCGGGTGCAGTAAGTGACTGCACCTACCTGCCAGTGGTTGTCTGGAGGGACCATAGGTTCCCCTTTCCCCCCTCCAAAGGGCTGTCATCATGGAGCGCACCGACCGTGCGCCACCTTCTAGGTGGCACACTCTCAGTGCCCCTGCTAACAGCTTCTTTGCTTCTGTGTCTACAATAAGGCGCGAGCACAGAGGCAAAGGGATCCTCTTATTTGCATGGGGCCACGACCTCATGCAAATTAGGGAACATCCCCTGGTGATAGCGCTGGCGCTATATGTGTGCCAGCGTTATCTGTATTACAGAAAGGGCCGCACAAGCGTCTGCAGCCCTTTTTAAAATACGAAAGTGCCCTGGCAGTGCGCAAAGCAGGTGCACATGCCTGTTGCGCCCCTGGGACACTTTCCATAATACGACCCGTAGTGTATTTTGATTGCTTTTCAAGCTATTTGTTTCAGTTTTGCAACAGATCCCGGTCTTACACGCTGCAGTAACACCTGCATGAAGACGGCTGAAATGCCAGAAACCGGTCCTAGGAAGCTTGTTTCCGGTCCAGGGAAGGCATGGCTTGGCAGTTCGGGCTGGACTGTTCCCATGAGGCACAGGGTCAGACTGATTTGCATCTGGCCATGTCTGAACTGGGGTGGCAGAGTGGGCTAAAGAACGGTGATGGATCAAACCCAGATCTGTTGACTGGGTGTGAGTGTTTGATTGGTTCTGATGCTCTGTCCATCACCACCCTCTTTTGTACCGCTTTGTTCGCCATAAGTTGGCGGGGCATTAACACCATGGCCATTGCAATTTTGTTCTAGTAAATGATGAAATAAAGTGCCAACATTAAAATAAATTCTGTGATAAGGAAAGACACATTATGCAGCAAGAAAAGGCAGTACATGCAGCAAATTTTCAGTTAAAGGCAAATTATATACAGCTTTCCAAGGTATTTTTAACTTCCTGTTTTAACACACATTGATATAAAACGGATTCTAGTGCCATTCAAATAAATTGGTTTTGTAATCCTCAGATTATACACATTCAGCAGAGTCCATGAAAAAGATTAACTAATATTTTTATCTTTTTCATGGTATCACAGCATCGCTATTTTATTAATACTGCACTTTCTACCGCCCCTTTAGCACTAAAAGACTTGTGGTTCCCATACAGAGCTCAGAACAGTTACTATTGGGCCTTTTCAATTCAGCAGCTGGGGCAGGAGGACTGTACAACAAACTTGGAAAAAGTATGAGAGCAAGAAAAACAGATGTTATACCACATTGAAAACAATTAGTAGCAAACCTGCGGTCATAGCCTCTAAAACAGGAGTGCAGAGTGAGAGACTGAATCTATTCGAGATGATATGTTTTGGTCCAGAGTTTTCCCTTGTAGATTATCAACTTCTTAAACCTTGCTAAGCAGTCGGGTGACAGGGTAAGTAGTAGCATGCAGGAGTCATAAAAAGGAAGTTGTGCAGATGGGCAGCAAAATTTGAAGGGAAAGCCTGGGAATGTGCAAAAAAAGGCTGGAAAAGGAAGAAAAGAGATAAAAGAGGAAAAGACTAAGAAAACGAAGATTAATAATATCGTGAAAAAAACATCCTTTCTGCTGTCGTTTCTAAGAGCCTATGCCCCCTTTAAAATATACTCCTGGTTCGTGGCCTGGAGTAGAATGTAGTCCATGCTCGAGGAAGACTGTTTTCCTTCTTTAGTTACCAATCGTTTCCTTTCTTCCGCGTGCCCAGCAGCAAATAGGAGGTCCGCCCTGTGATCGATAGCGGATGACGCTACTTCTGCTCCGCCTGGCCTTTTGGAAGTTGGAAGTCCGCGAGCATGTTCCCTTTGTTCAGCTCAAGAAAGACTCATGCAGCTTGATTTTTTTTAATCAGTTGCCACGCTTCGATGCCTCATCAGGGATAGTATGCGCTAAATAAATACAATTACAATATCAATACAATATCAGTGTATGTATGCAGAGAATTCGATGGCGTCAAAATAACCATCTTTTTGATCACTTAAACGAGAGGAGATAAAGTAATATTTACAACAGTCATTCTGTGTGAAAAGCAGTAACTTGGAAACGCTCTTTAATCATACACAAGAGAAAGAAACATAATTTGACACAGACTTCACCTCAGAAGCCAACATGTCGTCCGAACTCATGCTAACATTTTTCTCAGAGTGTGGGGGCGGAGTTTGGCCCAGGGGTGCAGCAGATGGATGTGGGGCGTTAGTCTTTCAGCCCGTCATTCATTATATTTTTGCCTCAGGCCATCTTCCTCCATCCTTCATCCCCTCCTCATGAACAATGATTCAAAATGGCTTTCTCTGTTCACCTCGTGTCAGTTCATAATTACGCACAATTTATTGCCAACGCTCTTAAATTACCTATCTACCAGAGAGTACAAGCAATCTAACTGGTTATGCTTCTGCCTAAAGAAACCAGCTGTGGTAAAGACAATGGTTTCGGTGTTAATGGAGTGTAAAGGTGTTTCAAAACTTTCATAACAATCATCACTGAACAAGTATGTAGGAGAGTAGGATCTGCACCTATGTTGCCCCCACTTTTTTTCTGATGTTAACACTGGTTTCTGGCTATAGTCTGGCTGGGTCCCTGCTAATCAGGGCCCCAGTCTCCCTGTTCTCTCTAAACACCTTGGTGTGCATATTAGATGCACTAGTGATTGGATACTGTGGTACTTTATGAGCCCCAAGTATATGGTACCTTAGGTACCAAGGGCATAGGTACACCACTGGCCTACCAGGGGCTGAAACATGGATTATGCCACCCCTGGGAAGCAGACTAAATCTGACACCACAGGCCTGCTACTGCAGCCTGGGTGAGGTAGTGTTAGCACTCCTCACTGAGGTATAGGTTCCCTATATCTCACCATAAACACACATATAAACCTATCAGTCACCCCTAAGGCAAGCCCTATCAATCCTGAGGGCAGGGTGCTTGGTTTACAATGTGAGGAGGTGCCTCTGAATGAGCAGGGCCCCTCTGCAGCTGGCAGAGTCTATTCTCTGTGGCTGTTTGTGGATGCGGTTAAACCATATACTCTTAAGTGCATTATAACCTACCGGTAAATGCTAACTTTGGAATGACTGCATCAAAACATGTCGTGTTTGGTGTCAAACAACTTGGAATCATACCTCCACACCAGTAACTGGTGTGGGGGTATGATCCCACCCTTCTAGAGGGGAAGACATGTACCTACTGTGGAAACACGGTAGAAATCTGAAAGAGCCCATGCATCACAAAATGGATGCCACCAGCACAGACACTGGGCTGCCCTCCTGCTGCTGACTGAAACTCGCAGTGGAGGAGGCCCAACAATAGGCATCCTGTCACAGGGAGGTGTCACTACCTTCCAGACAGGATTTAGTGTATTGGGGCTGGGTGGGTGCACATCTAGAGTGCTTTGAAGTCCTGCACTGGGGTAGCAGTAGGCTCCTCTGTGCATATGCCAGCTCAAACCGGTTCAGGGGCTACCTGCCCCTGCTCTGGCGCGAAACTGGACAAAGGGAAGTGGGTGTAACCACCCACTCCCCTGACCCTCCTATAGGAGTGGTCTTAGAGCGAGTCCATTCCTTTCCTTTAGTATAAGATAAGGAAACCTTGCCATTGCAAATCAGATATCCCTGACCGACGCTCTACAAGAAGAATCCTGGCCCTTCGACGTTCCACTACCTTTGGAAGACAGAATAATCTCCCTTGGAGTCAAGGAGTGACTCCCCTGCTTGGCAGGCACCAAAAACTTGAATCAACGGTTGCAAACGTTCCCGCTCCCGCCAGAGTCCGAAGTCCCTGCAGCCCCAGAAGTAGATTTCCTGACTTCTCAACGGCCATTGTGAGTCCCCAGCAAAGCTGAAGCGAGTGGACCCCACGAGTGACGAGGAACAGCAATACCCGGGTACCATGCACTTTTGTCAAGTGCAACCCCTTCACAACATTCTACAAACTTGTGCATTGGACCACGTATGGTCCAAGCCTCCAGCAGGATTTCCTTTGAAAATCAGAGGCCTACCTCGTCCCGAGTGACCGTGGGCTCCTGTGAAGTGAATCCTCATGAGGCGTCTTTGCAATCCCTTGCCAGCTGGCTTGTGGGTCCCCTGAAGACTTTCTCATCAAACCAAAGGACTCCCCTGGTTGCTCCAGACCTGTCCTGACTTACCCTTGCTGGGTGAGTCCCTCAGACCTTGCTGGTCTGCACCGCTGACTTTCTTCACTTTCCACAAGACTTGCTGTTGCCAAGGCTTGTTGGCTCCAATCCGGTTGCCGACACCTCAGTAAGCTGCAGACTTTGTGGGACACTCTGAATCCAGCTCCTGGTCATCGTCGACGCCTTCTGGACCTCGTGGCTGAAGAGTCAAAACACCTTGATCACCTTAAATCACTCGACTTCCAGTGGCTGCTACTGACAACAGCTGAGCAGCCATCCCCTTAACAACTCCCCGCCCACACATCACAAACAGCAGCAAGTATTTTCAGTATTGTAGGGAAACGGGCCATTAGTTGTATGGCCTGCACTAGTAATAGGACCGCAATTGCACTCCATTGGGAACCAAACACCCCATTATAGCGCTTGACTCTCTCAGGGTAGTGGAGCAGAGCAGCAATCTAAGGCCTACTCAAAGGAGGTGGTGTGAGCTAGAAATCATCATTCACTGGCAGCCAGTAATAAGATTAATTAAATAATTGGCTAGTCCGTGCTTTTCCTCTGAAAAAGGAAAAGTACATTTATTACACACATAATTACTCAATAATATGCAATAACTTACAACTATACTTCAGGCAGGTGGCTATAGCTTTGCTGACATTGCAAAATCACCTCTGACCCTCAAAGGGTCATATAATTAAATGCATCAGATACGTCTACTGACTGGGTCAAAGGTCCAAGATCAAAAACCACATGTCAAAACATCATAATTTTAGCACTAAATGCAATAGATAATAATAATTTTCTTAATGGTAATAAAGAATCTGCACTTTAATCAGTAATCACTGTCCACATGATAGTATCAATAAAACATTTAGAAATGAACTTCACAAGCTTTTTATATACTTTCAACTATTGAAAACACAATTATAACAACAGCCCCAGGAGGGCATCACATTTTAATCCCACAATATGTGACCATATACTTAGCCCCTAGAGTGCGCTGTCCAACATATATGTTTCTTTAGACACCTTTAGGCCACAATAACTGCAGCCATAGACTCAGACCCTCAAGGGCGCTACACTCCCAGCTGTAGAGCTCCTTGTCTGAAGAACACATAAAAATATCAGCTGAGCTCAGGGTGGTCCTTCTTCCGAGTCCCTACCAATATAGGGTCTGCACTTTGGAGTCTTCTTCAGGCCACCTTGAGGGGTGCTTGTGGTGCTCCCTCAGCTCCCCCACAATCTTTCTTGACTTGTTGGTGGTGGACCCGTCGTCTTGGGGCCGCCAAAAACTGTAGAAAAATCCTCATCAGTGACTAGCCCTGTAGGCCATTATGGTGCTCGCCTTCAGGAGCTTGAATAATTAATGAGTGGTTCTCCCGCTGTGCCCAGGACAGCCACTGTCTTTCCTTTTTTATTTCCTGACCATGTGGCCTCGTGCTGTGTAGCTTTTAATTTTTATTTGGGGTGCCTGATCCCAACCAGGCACTCCCTTGCCTCCAGACATTGGGGGCAGTCGAGGGAGTCCACCTCTCTCTGCCCCTCTGTTTCACAGTGTGAGCAGCATTCCTCTGTGCTGCTGCGTGAGCGGCATGTCTGCATGGCTTGTTGTGATGGCCTCCTGCTCCCCCTGGACACAGACACGGGCAGCGGGCTAGTCTGCTACTACTGGGGGAGTGCTGCAGCACTCACCCTTCACCTGCCTGGTGCCAGGTAACAGAGGTGGGGTCCTCGGCCTCTCCTCCCCTACTTGGGGGGTGTGAAGGCACTCCCCTGATTTACTCTGGCAGCGGGTGTCTGGCGATGGGGTCCCAGTCTCTTATCTGTAGCATGACCCTGGGATTGAGATCCCAGGGCCTCCAGGTCTCTGGGGAAAGGGATCCACACACACCCCCTGACAGGGCAAAACATTAAAAGGATGCCTTGAGGTGACCTCCAGGCTTGGGCCCACCCCAGGGGGTATCATTAGTGAGCAGCAGACCTCCATATGCTTCGATCGCTGGGGGAGTCAAATACCAAATCGTTCTCTAGCAGTTTACTCAGGCCCCGTTGGTCTGTTTTGCTCCATCTTGGACTCATTTTACTCCTGGTGGCGAGACCTAGTCACCTGGAACACTTTCCTGATGCCTTCTGGTCTCTAAGGCAGCAAACTGTGCAGAGTGGTAGTTGCAATGACTCCCTGCACCCGCCTCTAGAGCGCTCTCCTCTTTAGTGCAGAAGCCCAGTCTTTCCCTCAACTTGTCCACAACTTCTCTGGTCCTTGGGAGAGCCCCGCAGGTCCTGGGGTCAACTGAAGTTAGAGTCCCTAGTTCATATGGGCATCAGGCAGGTTACTCCTCCAATCGTCCATGGCCTCTGCCTCCAGTTCCAGTGTCCAGCAGAAAATACCTTCTCAGTGGGGGAAGATGCTTCCAGAAGCGAGGCATCTCTGGCCTATTCTGGGGTGTCACATCACCTCTTCACTCCTGTCTCAAGCCTCCTGCACAGCCTGCTGGGACATTTCAAAATGACGTCACCCAGGAGTCACTAGTCACATCTGCCCTGGGGGCCTCAGCTCCATCCCTATTATTGACATCACTGCCAGGGCCTTTCCCACAAAATCTTCAAAAGGAGCCCCTCATTTGTAAGCTCCAGAGGTCTAAGCTCCCCCCCTTGTTCAGTGAGCTTGAATTGGCTCATCTCTGATGTAGCATCCTCCCCAGCCTGGGCACCGCAAAGGACTATGCCACACACAGAGATTAGTATTACACATCTTTATTTGTCTGCATGTAACTGCGAACTCAACATTAGAAACCAGCCTTCATTGCATTTCACTCTAAAACTTACGTCACAGTTCTACGGAGTCCATGAGGACCCCAAAGGGTTCCATCCATCAATTCTAACTCGCAAGACTCCACCGGGGATATTATCAACGCTTCGTGTTAAACATCGCAAATCACGCTTAGCACGATTTTGAATATCGCCGCCTATCCCTGGTTTACATCGCTGTGTTAGTGGCGTATTTACAACGCCTTGCTCACAGGCGATGTACAAACCTGCGATAGAAGGCGATATTCATCATTAGCATGTGAAATCAAGCGATGATTTCACACGCTAATGAAAAGCTTGATAATAGGGGAGTGTGGACGTAACCAAACAATCCACCTCCCATTCAAAACATGCCTAAGTCAAGTTTTGACCAGGCGTAAGGATCCGGCGTAAACCGCGGTTAGCACGGCTTTCATCATCGCTTTGTGGTGCCGGGGCCGTGTTGAAAATAACACGCGACCTTTTGTCATGGTGTTACAGGAAGGTACGCCTACTTTGCATCTCATTAGCGATGTATATCGCTAAGATGAGTGGTGTTACAAAAATGGCAGCTAACATGCGCTAATGCATGTTAGCACCACCTTGTTAATAGGGCAATAATGCCCTTGTAAATATGCCCCCATATCTCCCCGACTGTTAAATAAAAAAAAATCCAATGTTTTACAAACTATATAAAGATAGAAATATACAATGAAATCTCTTCCATCAATCTTTTTAGCGCTTTAATTGTTCTACCTGATCTTGTTCTGGGAAACTGGGAAGTGTCATAACCAATGCCCAGGATCTGTGTCAATTGTGTAGAGGCAACAGCAGTCACTGATGTTTCCGACCGGGTCTCTCCTTCACAGTTAGATCTGATGAACGATTAGTTGAGTGTCTCAAATGAGAAGAGTCTCTGGCAATAGATGTCCCAGGGCGCTTAGCAGTCACCATGTGTCCTTTAGTAGACCACTTGAAAAGATCATGCAACATATGGAGAATCAGATTTTCTTATCCTCATTTGTCGTGTGAGCACTGGATGTCCTTTCTTAAAGATGATGTTTTTCACATGTCATCTTTTGTCAGCATACGCTTTCATCTTTTGTTTTTTAACCAAGTACTAATCATGAACTGCTGTCTCATCTTAACATTTTCTGATTAGTCCATTGAGGTAACTTGGTGTTTATTGCTCTCCCGAATATCATTGTTACAAGACTTTCACCTCTGGTCGAGTGGGGTGGTGAACGATAAGTTCTCAAGGTAGAATTCAACACAGTTTTCAAATTGAGCTTCTCAAGAGTAGCAAGATGCACTGCTTTCTTTAACATACTCAAAAAACACTCAACAAGTCCTGTAGCCTGCTGCCAAAAAAGCTTGCTCTTCTGATGCTTTGTATTCAAATGTTTTAAGAAATCTTTAAACTCTCAACTGTTGTAAGGCGGGCCATTGTCAGACTACACTATGGCTGGAACACCCCATGTTGCAAAGATGCCATCTAGCTTTTCAATTACTCATTCTTGAGTAGTAAATGAAAGATCGTAAATTATTTGAAATCATGAGTATTCGACGATAATCACCAGCAGATGATGTCCATTGTCGGGTTGACTGGAAACGTCAATGGCTATTCTCTCTAATGCATGCTTTGGGAGTTCTGACGTGTTCAAGGTTTGGTGAGTAGTTTATGTAGGAAGGCAGTTGCATAGATTGCAGGCCTTTAATTCCTTTTCAACCATGTCATCAAGATAAGCAAACCATACTCAGTCTCAAGAAAGTTTGTTTGGTGGCAACAATTCCATGATGTCTTTCATGGACCACTTCAGTTAGTTTCTGTCGCAGAATCAAAATTCTCGACCCTCATAGTATTACTCCTTCCTAAATTATATACAGTTCATCCTTGATATTTTTGTATTTTTGAAGTTCACCGTCATTGTTGATTGGTTGAGGGTGTTGGTTTAATGACTCATGTGTAATAATACCTTCAACTTTAACATGTCACTATAATTACTTATGGCAGTGACAATCTGGGTAAACAAAATAGCAGATGGTGTGTTTGATTTTACAATGAAATTAATTTTGGCCTCAGCCGTCTTGGATGGAGTACCATGACCTTGTATAGGCACTTTGGAAAAGTAGTCAGCAGGGTTCTGATCCTTTTCTGAACAATGCACAGTGGTATAATTGTACTTTTCGAACCATCGTCCCCATCGTTCAATTGAAGGAAGCATTTTGGCCTTTGGATTGCCAAATATATTTCAGTAAAGCTTGATGATCAGGTACCAGCGTAAAGGGTTTTCCTTACAAGAATACATAGAATTGTTAATAAGCCCATACCACAGCTAGACTTTCTTTTTCTGGTTGTGAGTAAGCACGTTCTGTTTCAGGCAATCTCATACGTGCATATGCCACAATATGCCTTCTAGCATTTGGGTGTCTGCAGTGCTGTGCAAGTATTGCGCCTAACCCAGCTGGGCCTGCGTCAACAACAACCTCTGTATGAAGCTTCAGATTGAAATATGCCATTTCAGTAGCATTCTCAATGGCTTGTTTGATTTTCTTAACACTTTTCTCACATTCATGTGACCAATTAAATATATATTTTTTTAAAGTCATTCAATGGAGCACTTACTGTGGCAAAGTCTTGTATGTATCTAGAACAATAATGGGCAATGACAAGAAAAGAATGCATCATATAAGCATCTTGTAGGAGGAATCAGCATTTGATAGAGCCGGTACTTTTGCAGGATCTGGTATCATACCCCCATCAGAGAAGATATGGCCAAAGAATTGAGCTTTGTTTTATGAAACTCACACTTATCTGCACTCAAAGTCAAACCTGCTTCCGCAAGTAAATGACATACTTGTGTAAGAGCTTTATCATGCTCCTTTTTTGTAGCTCCAGAAACCAATATGTCATTGCTGTAATTGAACGCATTCATGACAGCCTGCATGATGCATCAAATTACATCTTGAAACAGTTCTGCAGTGGATAAGATACCGAAACTTAGGGGCCCATTAGGATGGCGGGTGGACTTTAGTCCGCCTGCCACCCTAGAGGTGCTGGGACTGGCCTCCAGTGGTGCGGTGGTCCTGCACCTGCAATTAGGATGCCACCGCCACCGTGGCGGTGGCATCCTCCATTCCCAGCATTGTGGTGAGCGTAGCTCACAGCACCACCCGCCACAATGCTGGGAATGCACTGTGTGCATTGTCATGCTCAAGGTGACAGGCACCGCGAGTTGCCTGCCACCATGTCCATGAAAATGTATGGTACCCCCTGCCCGTGTACCCCCCACCCCCCAGAACACCCTGGTGGCCCGCAATGGGCCCCCAAAGACAAAACCGCCTGCCTTTCCATGGCGGAGTCTTCGACATGGAAAGGGAGTTCACCGCCACGATGATAATATGGATGGCGGTGCCTGCAAGGCACCGCCAACATATTCCTGGGCTTTTCCGCTGGTAGGCAATTGGGCGGATTGCCTACGGGCGGAAAACCGGCAGTCTTCCCGTCCAGCGGGGTCCCCCCACCATCGTAATGTGGCAGGGGGAAAAGTCATGCGGGCGGTGGATTTTAGCGCCCGGATCGCCACCGCCATATGGGCGGTGGCGATCCGCACACTATCGTAATGAACCCCTTAGTCTTTTGTATTGAAACAGACCAACATGTGTGGAAAAGGTTGTAATGTACCTGCAATCTTCTTTGAGTTCCAAGTGATGATAAACTTTATTTAAATCAAGGTGAGAAAAGACATTTGCACCATTTAACTGTGTTATCATGTCAGCTTTGCATAGATCTGAATGTTGTTCTCGTTCAATTGACTTGTTTGCCTGATGCATGTCATCGCATATGTGTAGAGCTCCTTCACTGTCCTTTTTAGGCACCACTACTATGGAAGAAACCCCTGGTGTTGGACCAATGGAACGCTAAATGATATGCTTAAATAGCGATTCAAGTTATTCTCCAAAAGCTTCTAGCAGATGAAAAGCAATTAGTCCATTTTTGAGAGCAACAGGACATATGTCCTGATTAACACATAACTCTACTTTCATAGTCTTCAGCTTTCCCAAACTATTAAATAACAAAGGTAACTGACTTCCTATTTTGTGGTAAGCATTCATGTTGTAATTCACTGAAATCAGTTCCGTATCAGAGGCTGTGCTGAAACTGGGTAGAAAGGCACTCAATGCTGTGCCTTGAAGCACATGGGTGGAGGCTTACACCTTTGATTTCTTGTGTTTCATTGTCGCTACAAATGAACCTTGATATTTTAAAGTTGTCGATGTTGCCCATTATGCACTTCGGTTTGCGATGGCGTAAGTTGCGGCAATGGAGATAATTCATTAAATTTCACCTCAGGCATAATGTTTATCAATAAACCACTATCGATAATGAAAGGTATCAAATGATCATTTACTTTCAGTTTAATTTTCAGACAGTGTTTGATTGACTATGGTGCTTTGGCATGTTGATCTTTCTTTCATTATATTCTCTTCCATTTGCTACTGATACAGGAGAACTGTTTGACAATGACTTAGATGACGCTCAACTTCATTCAGTGTCAATTTATAGTAACTCATGTCACTGCTTGGACTTCTGGGTGTGCATCGAATGTTGCTTCTGGAGTGTTCTGGCGGCCACTTTGTCTTCACGCCATGAAACACTTACTTGTTTCTCCGCTTTGCAAACCATCACAAAATGGTTCACCTTACCACAGCCTTTACTTATCTGTCCAAGAGCGTGACATATACCTTCTTGTGGAAACGAAAATCCACATCTAAATCACAACTTCTTTTTACCTGTAAACATCATTTTGTGTCCTTCAGTCTTTTGTTTTTGCTTACTTTTCACACTCATGATGGATCTGTCCTGTGTACCTCCAGCCTCCATGTCAGTACCTTGTCTATCAGGACGCTCTTCAATTTGTCAGTCTTTAACACTCGCTCCAGACTAAGAGTTTCTCTCAGCATTCATCTTCTGAATGAATCTGATAAGTATTCGTCAATAGCTCTCAGGCGCATAGCTTCTTCATCATTAAATTCATTGAACTTACAACATCAGTGTGTTGAGTCTCTCCACAAAGTCATCAATGGCTTCATAAACTTTGTAGCATTCTTGGTTGAAGATGTATAGTATGTAATCAACATTTGGCATTGGATTAAACTTGATATTCAACACTTCTTTAAAATGACGATAAGTAACGTCCCTCGCCAGTTCGTAGCATTTTCTTAATGACTTCATTTCTATCTTCACCAGCAAGATTTTTGAGATACTTGATAATCTTTTTGTTATCCATCTCTTCAAGTGCATTTATGAAATCATCAAATGTCTCTATCCATGCAGTCCATCTATAGCCAATATTTTGCTTTTGACAGTCTCGACTGCTGTTGGTGGTTTCAAGAAAGTGGCAGCATTGTAGCCATTTCTAGGAGTGGCCAACATTGTGGGTGGAGCTCTCTCTTTCCCCCTGGGATGTTTATCTTGAACCTGTTCATGTGAGCCATCTCTAAGGCCTTGAGATTTGGTGGTCGTTGGATCATCCTTGATGACTTTTGGAACAATAGCCTTAGTCTAAGCCTCCATTTTCTCAGCCTTCCACAGCTCTGAAGATGTCTTTGGTCGCTTCAGATTGTTACCAGCTTATAACGACAATCCCTGGGCTTGGACAGGGTTGCGGCTCCTGGCACTAAGAACTCACTTTACTCAGGGTCTGGTGAGTATCTGTTTTATTCTTTGGTGTCTCTTTGCACGCTCTTTGTCTGTATCACTTTTTAATTTTAACATTATCTGGCAATTTGTGATTATCAATAGCTTCTCTTTGAAAACTTGATTGTATCTTCCTTCAGCTTTAACGTCCCATATTACATATGACTTTCTATTGCATAGCAGCGCAGTACATTTATGTATGGTCTGACCAGTAGATTCTCTGTCACTGATTTGTAGATTTATTTTCAATGTTTTCATTGTTTTTAACTTCTTTTCAGCAGCTGGAGTTGTGCTTTGACTCCAAATGCGTTAATCCTCAGTTCCATACTTCAACTGCAACACATGTGGTAAGCACGAGCAATTTGCTTGAAACACAGCAAACTCTTGAAGAGCACCGTTGATCTTTGGGTTACTCATCCCCTAATTCATCGCCAGTTATAGCGTCCTCCTCAGCCTGGTTACCCTCAAAGGACTACACCACACACTGAGGTTGGTATTGCACATCTTTATTAGTCTGCATGTAACTGCGAACTCAACATTCTAAACCAAACTTCGTTGCATTCTTCTCTAACTCTTATGTCACATTTCTATGGAATCCCTAAGGAGCCACAAAGGTTCCATCATTTGTAACTCGCAAAACACTGCACCTGATACAGTGTGACAGTTGATTGATTGATACAGATCCTTTATCCCGCCACTTTCCTCCTCAGGAGCTGAGTGAAGCACCACTAATTGCTCCCATTGCATGGAGAGGACTTTGTTCCTGTTGCTGGAGAGAAATGTAATTAACTTGGCACAGCAGGGTAACAAAGGTCTGGGGGCTCTGATTCTGAGCCAGAAAAAAAGGATAATTCTGGATGACCTATTACCTGCATAGATATTGTTTTGGAACTCTCATAATTGGAATTGAAATAGAGATTCAATGCCAGAGCTGTATGTGGCTGCTCTCTGTAGGCCAAAGGGAAGCAAAGCTGTACTCTAAGGCTGCCTTCCCTGTAGGTGTATAAGAGAGTGTTACTGCAGCCAAGACATTAAACCACACATACTTTCCCTATGAGTGTACACTAACATTATGAGGCATAACCCAGGGCAATATACAATCTTGCTGAGTCCCCACTGCACCAGGCGACCTGTGTGCAGTTACGCGGCTGCGTACGTCAGGAGTCTAACATGAGCAATCCTTACAAGTGTGCAAATTAGTGTGCACATTTGTTCATGTGTAACCAGCCAAGCGCCACCTCACAATTGATGCGTCACAGCGGCCTTATCCTAAAAGGTGGATGTTGGCTGTAAACACACACAGTCTGTTAGAAATGGGGGTCTCTAGTTGGCAGAGGTAGGTACCTTTGTCCAAATAGGGGCCCTTGTTTCTAGTCAGGGTAAGGGGGATACACTACTAAAATAAACCCTGCTCACCCCCTTGGTAGCTTAGCACGAGCAGGCAGTCTTATCGCGGAGGCAGTGTGTAAAGCATTTGTGAACACATACAGTAATACAGTGAAAACACTACAAATGGACACCACACCAGTTTAGAAAAATAAGTAATCCTTATCTAGACTTAACACAAGAACAAAACAACAAAACTCCACAATACAGTAATAAAAAGGACTTTTAGATGGTAGAAATAGCTTAGTTCAATGTAGATGGTAAATGCAACACTTTACTCTCAAAGTACCTTGAATGCGTAACGCAACATAAACAAAAGGGTCGCAGAGCAGGCGAACCTGTTCCTTACTGCAGTGCAGGGGAGGCTATGCGTCTGTTCCTTACCGGAGAGGAGGCAAAGCATCTGTTTCTTACTGTGATCCGGTGCGATGCGACAAAATAGCGCCACGATGCGATGATCTGGTGCAATGCGACAAAATGGCGTCTTTGATGCAATGCGACAATGTGGATGCGATGCGTGCACGCCAGATGGTCGTGCAGTGAAATCGATGGTTTCTTGAGCCGCGACAGGCCCTGCGACACGCTTCTCCAGTGAAGCGATGGTGACTTCTGCGGCTGCAGCTCGCTTCTCTGGTGATACGACACGCTTCTTCGGTGATGTGACGGCAAACAGCTGCGGCGGCGACACGCTTCTTTGGCGATGCAACGTCAACTGCTGCGGCGGCGACACGCTTCTTCCTCATTGCGTCACGCTTCCTGCTCCCAGCGACACGCAGTCTCCAAAGGGTACAAAACAAAAGCAGGCACCTCTCTACAGGTAGAATTCCCAGCAAGGGAATTTGGGGCGAGCTGGTGGCAAAGTCTTCAAAGTCTTTGTGTCCCTGAGACTTCAGAAAAGAAGGTAAGCTCAGCTTCAAGCCCTTGGAGATCTTCCTCAAGATAGTTAAAGTACACACAAAGTTCCTTTTCTCCTTTCCTTGGCAATAAGTAACCACTGCAGGCCAACCCCAAACAGCGAAACACGTGTTGGCTGTGCCACCTCTTTCTTTATCCTTCATACCCACTCCTATGTTGAGAGTGCAAATAAATGATTACTCACCTTTGGATCAATCTGTATTGAATTGGAATTTTTTCCATCGTGAATAAGAAATATAAACCTTGCCCAGACAAACCTACAGAACTTCAACCCCAAACAGCAAACAGCACAGGGGCAGTCTCTTCCTTCAGCTTCCTTGGTTTCTGTCCTTGGCAAAGGTTCATCTTGATTCCCAGAAGTGATCTAAAGTTCTGGGGTCTGGGCCCAAATATTTTTACTACAAAATCCTTTGTTCTCTGAAGGCAGAGAGTGTCTGTGCCCAGCCAAAACCAGTTCTGTCCTCCCTGGTGCAGCTTCCTGGCAGGAGGTGGAGACAGCATTGTTGAAAGCAGACCTGGCCCAGGTAGATGAAAGGAAATCTCCTTCCCCTACTCTCTATTCTATGAAGGCTCAGCCAAATGAAGGAAATCTTCTCCCTCTACTCTCTATTCAATGCAGGTCCTATTCAGCCCAGCCCTGACCATCAGACTGCTGGAGCCAAGGCCCTCTCCAGCCCCCTGTTACTCACAAACCAGACATGGAATACACAAACCTAGCAGAGGCATACTGGATGGTTAGGCAAGAAAATACCTACTTTCTAAAAGTGGTATTTTCAAACACAGAATGTAAAAACAACCCACTAAAAGATGTATTTTAACTTTCTGAGTTCAGGCATACTAAACTTTATTTTCCTACCTTGTTCCTAGGGTCAGTTAGGATTATAAGATGTTATAATCAAACTGTCCATTCTGGCCTATGGGAACAGATAGCCTTGCAATAGTGAAAAACAAAATTGGCTGTAATTAACTATCAGGACATGCTACACACATCAGGGCATGTCCTACCTTTCACATACAATGCACCCTGCCCACAGGAGTACTTTGGGCCTACCTTAGTGGTGACTAACATGTAGAAAAGGGAAGGTTTAGGGACTGGCAATTGTGTGCACTTGCCAAGTCGACATGGGAGTCCCAGACTGCACACAGGCTCTGCAATGGCAGGCCTGAGCCACATTTTACAAGCTGCTTCTGTGGGTGGCACAACCAGTACTGCAAGCCCACCAGCAGCATTTGATTTACAGGCCCTGGGCACACATGGTGCACTGTACTAGGGTCTGACAAGTAAATCAAATAGCCAATCATGGAGTCACTAATCCATTACAACAATTTATTAAAGGGAGCACTTGCACTTTGGCACTGAATAGCAGTGGCAAAGTGCCCAAAGCATCTAGACCAGCAAAAACACAAGAGGCAACATAAAAAATGGAAGGGAGACCCACGCCAATGGTGCAAGGTCTAACACAGTCCATTTGCCATGAGTTGGCTGGGTGATTCACCAGTTATGCTGCTCACAGACAGTAGAAAGGTAAAAAACCAGGTGAGCAATGAGTGAAAAATCTGGGTGGATTTGATGAGCAGAACCAATCGCCTTACAAGTATATGTTGTGTGAACCACATTTCTACCAGAAACAGAGACAATAGCAACACATAGTACTACAACATCATCAGAGTGGGGGATGCAAGGAGTCACTGATAAATGCAGACAAAGATAGCAATAATGAAAAGAAATTTATACAGGACCAGTGGGCTTGTGACAATGAAAGACCAAGTGGTAGTTAGGTTAGCAACAAAAGAAAAGCAAATTAGGTAACAATGCGAGGTAACTTATAATTCGTGTGTGATTAAAGCAACTTATGCAACACTTTCTGTGGCAGTATCCAGCTAGTTTGATAATTTTACACAGAAATACATAAAGGAACTATTTGCTATGGAAAATACTGACGTTTCTTGAGAAAAATGCAGATGATACCATTCAAAATGTTATATACCACTTATTAATGCTTTGGGCTTGCCTAGAATTATTATACTAGCACAGCTCTTTCTAGCTCGAATAGTAAAATAGATCTTGTAAAATAAACACTGTTGCATTCAACAAAAAACACAAGGCTATTTGTACACATACTTCCTGACATAAAAGCTATGGCATTTTGATTCCGTACAGCCAAATTATGATTCAAAATGTGTGCTCAGTTTTGGGTTCCCACAGTGTTCACGCCAGAGGGGCTTTTGGAGCTTTTTACATTAAGAAACGGATCTGCTGAAATAGGAGGGTTTAGGTAGGATGTTCTTAATGGTTCAAGTAAAAAGCAAGCTGGCTCGGAGTGGCATCTTTTTTAAATTGCTGCTTTGTACAGCTTTTGTGTGTGAAAAGAGAAACAAAATATTTTCAGGAAAGAAAAATTCGTTCCACAGTATTTGATTTTCATTTAAATATGGAAGGTTTTTGCTTCCTGCTGCAGCCAAAAACCATGCGACAATTCTTCATCTGGAATGTTAACACCATCTTTACAGAATTGACACATTTACAAATGCCTGGATACAGCAATCAACAGTTGAAATATGTCCATATAAGTTTTAGAATAGTTCTTCATTTGAGGGAGAGGATATTATTTTCTTAAAATATGCAAATTATTCAACACATAGTGGCAAGTACTGCGAACCCTCATTTATGAGGAAAACAATAGTGGCCCTGATCATACACATATATTACATTATTTGTTGAAATATGTTATAATTGGGGTCTAGGCAGAGTGTGTGTAAGATGGGTTCGCTGGATTTATGATGTGGGGGAGATAGGGTAACTCAAGTGGTTACTTTCCTTTGACTGTGATACAAAAATAGGCATTGCTTTTGACATTCCTAACTATTCTTCAACCCACCATGGACAACAAAAGGCAAAAAAAACTCTCGATATCATGCAATAACCTCCATATCTCCCAAAGTCATGTCACTAAATCATTTTGACACTAATAGCCACCTCCAACCCCAACATCAAAAGTTAGACTCTTCTTCGTGACTTCATTCGCATTCTCAAGTTAACAGCAAGCAACTGTGCTTTACTCAGTTTCCAAATCCAGAAAGTCAAACATTCTTTCCCTTGAAACAACCAAGGGATCACCAGTTAACAAGAGCGTAAATTGTATGAGATCAGGCTACAAGAAGTCTTGCTCACATTGAAAAGCCTCTGCCCACCCACAAACACCTCTTCTATAGGGTCACTAGACTCCATACTACCACTCCAACATCAACAAAGCCATCCAAAGGAGCCGTTCAAAACAATCAAACACTTCATGATCCCTACACCGGATCTCTCCTTGACCTATTTCAAAGAAAATGTGCAGCCATCAATAGGTTCTTCAACAACAAGATTTTCCAAATTACAAAATGGAAGAAAGACTCACCATTACCCAACAATAATATTTCTAGCCCAACTTATCACATGCCTGATGGGCCATTTTTACCAGCCTCTCACCAAATGAAATGACTTTCCTACTCCACCCCTTAAAGTACACCCGGTACAAAGGCAACATCATGCTTAAATCCATAATGGAGGACATCACTAACAATGCACTCATTCCTATCCTAAGCTTCCTCAAGGCCTCCCAGGTCTAAGGCACCTTGTGAGACTCTCTCAAGATTGAACAGATCCACCACTTCTGAAGTAACCCAACTTTATCCTTGGCGCCACAGTCCCACATCTGAACATCTTAAAGAAGATCATCAAAAATGTGGTTGTCAACAAGTACATCTGAAAAAAAGGAACAAAAATCAAGACAAAGAGCTAATCTCTGGGCTTCCAATTAGGTTTCAACCAAGGCTTCAACACACAAAGCAGCACAGAGAAACATTGTGCATATGCTTGAAGATGCTCAACAAATCACCAAGAACCTAGGCCCTACAAGATATTTCTTTGTCTTTTGACCACCAAGCCCTTTTTAACATCCACTCCTACAGGCTGTGTGTAAAAAGCTTTTACTCCTCTGAAGGTATTCCCTTGCCCCTTGTGACCAGCAAGGTTCGATCCCTTTACTGGTGAGCCTAAACATATACATCGAGCCTCTCTGAGACCTACTGGTGACCAATGACATCATCATACAAAAATATGCTGATGACACCTAATTATACCTGAAGGTGTTTTACCAACTTGTGGTAAATCCCCTCACGGACTGAGCATAACACATACTCAACCCAACTAAAGGCAAATTTACTCTCATCACATCTGAGGCTCCCAACTAATGTGAGAAAGACTACTCAATCCTGATGACTTTTCACTTTAACTAAACATCAGTGCCAGTTTATTAGGCGTTCACTTAGACACCAACCTGAACCTTCCTTGTCAAGTGACTATGGCATTTTGATAGAATCATATCCACTCTCAAAAAACTCCAATAGCTCCCCTTCCCACATCTCATTCAAGATCTTCTGCATCATTTACAATGGAGTCTACAATAAGCCCCTACCACACCTGTTCATCAAGACCTAGGTTCCCAGAGAAGCCAGCAGTTCCTGTAGTAGCATATAGAGATCTGCCCTGACTGACCCTGAGGACCAGGAGGACGCCGATGAGGACAATGCCACCTTGCAAGACTCCAGCCGAATCTGACGGATTGAACTCCCCCCCACCCCACTAGGGAGAACGTCATTTGCAGCGCTCTGTGAGCTAGAAGCTTCTCCGATCACTGTTGAGAGCCAGCTGCACCACTCTGGAGAGTGAGCCAGTTCCCACCTGATGCTGCTGCATATAATGCAAGCAGGCCACCTTCTCCAAGCAGGATCTGATCCTGCGAGTCACTCAGGGCACCCCCTGTAATGCCAAATGCTTTCATGCTGCAGGATTGGATAAGATTTCAACTGGGCCTGTGGACCCAGGGGATTCGATGCTGAAGGTGCTGTGACACCTTACACACTTTTGACTAAAAGACTCAAAGGGA
Organism: Triturus cristatus; assembly: GCF_964204655.1. Taxonomy (NCBI): domain Eukaryota; kingdom Metazoa; phylum Chordata; class Amphibia; order Caudata; family Salamandridae; genus Triturus; species Triturus cristatus. Next base: position 23,319,364 of record NC_140584.1, read on the forward strand.
ACTCTTAAGTATGGCCTATTAGTATGCATTCCCTGGATCCCACCAACATTGAATGGGGAATAACCTTGAACATGTTACACAAAGGAGGAAGGGACTGGGATTTGCCTTACAACTGTTAGAGCCTGGACCTCAAGAGGGATTGTGTTGTTGCTTCAGAAAGACTGCTTACTTTGATTACTTTGCATGTGTAGAGTTAGAAATAAAATACTACATTTTTAAAAATAAAAGCAAGTATTTGGCTGAATATTGATTTACTGTTCATACTGTTTGTACTGCGAGTTATGAGTCTTGTCTACTGACCTGTATTTACAATCCCCCCCAAGAAACCTTGACTGCTCGACCAAAGCTACCACTAAGAGTCAAGTGCAGAAGGAGTTGAGTGGTATCCATAGTAGGTCGGTCCCAGGGACATCAGGGGTAAAAGGTCTCCACCACCACGGTTGATCCCAGTAACCCCACATGCCCTGTGGCCCACTAAAAGGGGTTCTGACACAGTGGAATCACATTGGGGCACAGAGAGATTTTGAGGGGTGGAGTAGGTTGTTTTTGGCATTGTACATGTTTCTTGCTGGGGTGTAAAACAAAAGGTTTGGCTGTGGAATATAGAGGAATATCTGTGTTTTCAGTGTTCTGGTCAGCACCTGCTTTCTGCAAATAGACAGTCAATGTCTGTCTAGAGATTGCAGAAGGTCCATGTGGTGAAGATGATTGCCTTGTCGATGAGAGAGGTTATTCACTTGGGTAGGTCACCAGGAGTCTGTTTAAGTTTTAGCATGCTCTTAGAACTAGTGTGTTGGAAGGGGTCTGGAAGATATGGAATGAGAAGTGGGCGCACACACCAACTGGCCACTCATAGGAGAAGAGGATGATGGAGAGATTTCTCACAAACACTTAGAGCACAGGCAGTAAAAGTACAGTCTTAACTACTACTGAAGACTCTCCCAAAGATCAGTCTTACCCTCTGACATCGGGGCAGAGCACATCAGAAGCAGATAAGTTCCTGAACGAGTGTTGGGCACTAGCCTGCCACATCACTCCTTCTATTCCAATGTAACCTACGCTGTCTGTGGTTCTTAACCAAACACTCCTGTGTGTCAAGGGAGCCAGTATAGAAGTGAGCATGACCCACTCGCAACATAGAGACCACCCTACTGTTGGATCATTCAGCCCTGATGAGGCTTCAATGACGACAGCCAGAAAAGGGCATTTATCAGAGACAGTCGATGGGCTGCAAGACAGCATGGTGTGCACGTACTGGTGACCACGTGACAGACAAGCACTACACATCATGTGAGAACTGCATTAGACACCAGCAATATGTGGTAAAAAATGTTATAGAGGTTAATGCCTAAGGAATGTGTTTAAAAGCACAGACAACAGAACAGGTATGGGCCGAAGATCAGCAAATCAGTAATTCCTTTATATGGTATAAAAAGTCATGCCTTCCAACTGTTTGACTTGACATCTTTTGGCGTGTTTCCCCTAAGTTTTTGCTTTCTGACCTCCTGGTTTTGACTCTGTTTTTGCTGGTGTAATGATTCTGTGCACTTTTCTCACTGCTGACCAGTGGTAAAGTGCAAGTGCTCCTGTAGGAAAATGTGTTATGGATTGGTGTTTCCATGATTGGCCTATTTGATTTATGTGTCAGTCCCTAGTAAAGTGCACTGTGCATGCCAGGGCCCATAAATCAAATGCTGTTGGTGGGCTGCAGCACTGGATTGTGCCACCCACGCAAACAGCCTGTGAAGTGTAACTCTGGCCTGCCATTGCAGAGCTTGTGTGCAGCCTGGGGCTGCCATGTCGACTTGGGAAGTGCACCCACTTACCAGTCCCTAAACCTTCCCTTTTCTACATGTTAGTCACCCTTAAGGTATGCCCAAGGTACCCCTGTGGGCAGGGTGCATTGTACGTGAAAGGTAGGACATGCTCTGGTGTGTGTGGCATGTCCTGATAGTGAATTACAGCTAATTTCGTTTTTCACTATTGCAAGGCTACCTGTTCCCATAGGCCAGAATGGGCAGTTTGATTATAACATCTTAGAATCCTAACTGACCCTGGGAACATGGTAGAAAATAAATTTAGTATGCCTGAACCCAGAATGATAAAATACATCTTTTAGTGAAGTTGGTTTAAAATTCTGTGTTTGAAAATACCACTTTTAGAAAGTAGGTATATTCTTACCTAACCATCCAGCCTGCCTCTGCTAGCTTGTGTATTGCCTGTCTGGTTTGTGAGTGACAGGGGCTGGGGAGACTCCAGGAGACAGGGTGAGTCAGCACAGGGCTGAATAGACCTATCTGCATGTAGAGTGGTGGGAGGAGTAGCACCTGGGTCTGAATAGGGCTGTGCCTGCCTTCCACAATGCCGTCTCCACCTCCTGTGGTGTGTCTGAGGACCCTGGCCCACACTGGCAAAGGAAGAAGGTGTACACTGGCAGAATGCACCAAGAACTGGTTTGGACTAGGTACAGGACTCTCTGCCTTCAGAGAACAAAGGATTTGGTGGTATAAATATTGGGGCCCAAACCCCAGAACTTTAGAACTCTTTTGGACCAAGAAGACTGCCAAGAAGAAGAGCTGGAGTAGCTGTGAGGAGCAACTACCACTTTGCTGTCTGCTTTGCTGTGTTGGCCTGCGGTGGCTGCTTCTGTCTTGGGCAGTGAAAGGACTGGACTGAACTTTCGCAATCTACTTTTGTGAGATTCTCCAAGGGCTTGAGGTAGAGCTTGCCCCCGTTCAAGAAGTCTCAGGAACAGCAAAGACGTCAAGCTCGACGCTGTCTATGATGCTGCTGCCGACTCCGTGTCCTGAAGACACCGCAGAGGGCACTGCCGCAATGCTGCACGGCGACCCTGGTCTCACCGATGACTCCTGCTGATGCCGCCGCCGAGCCGCTGCTCGCACCGTGACCTGTGGGCACCTCACGCTGCACTGCCTCTCTTAACGACGATGCCTTGGTATCCCAGACGACGTCGCTCCACGCCGGAATCGATGCCGTTGCTTGCCCCGTGGTTCGAGGGCACCGCTCGTAAAGTTATTCGACGCACCACACTCATCCCGCATCGCAGCCTTGGCTTACTGACGCCAGTGCCATCGACTCCAGTTTGTCAGCCGACGACAGCGCTTCAGCAATGACGACGTCGCTGCTTGCACCATGAACTGCCAGCACCGTGACAAGCACCGCCTTCATCTCGCACCGCGACCCTGGTCTCACCAACGATGCCATCTGATGCCGCCACCCAGCCGCTGCTCGCATCGCGACCTGAGGGCACCGCACACTGCACCGCTGCACTTCACACCGCAGCACCCGATGCCTTCTGACGCCAGCGCTCCTGACTTCAACACAGAGGAGTTCGATCTGCAACGTGTGTGACTTTGAGGTCCCCAACAACTACTGCACCGACCTCCGGAACGGACGCCTGCGGATGTTGTGTTTTTGGAAGCTCTATGAGAGGTCATCGATGCCCTGCATTTCTGAAAGGTACTGTTTGCGGGTCTTCCCGACACCGTCGCTGGCCCACGACGCCGCAGTCAGCCAGTACTGTTTGGATTTGTTTGCTCACGATGCCGTGATAGCCCCGGACGGAGCTATCGACATCAAGGAACTGTTTTACAAGGTTATTTTGATAACTGAAGATTTTTAAGTACTATATCGTGGATTTCTATCATTTTGGTCTTGTCTTAGTTATATAAAAAATTTGGATATTTTTTCTAAACTGGTGTGGTGTCCTTTTGTAGTGCTTACACTGTTTTACTGTTGGTTAGGATGTATGATCGCACATCGCAAACGATTCCAACGCGTGCTTTTACCACGTGTCAAAACATCACAAAGTCCATCACAACGCCATTTTTAACAACGCGTTTTAATGCCAATGCGGTGTTTCCTATTGCCAAGTACAATACATCGCACACTGCAAAAGCACACGCCATTACAACACATATGTGCAGTCCTATCACAGTTTCAAATTGTTTTTTCCAAAATGTGTGATCCTGCCTCTAACCCCTGGCCCCCACTGCCCCCCCGTTCCTACAACGCTAATTATTTTCTATTTTTTGTTTTTTTTGTTTGCGTCAATAAATTCTAAATGTGAAAATCATACATTACCTGAATGTTTCCCTTCACATTCCTAAAAACTTACTGGGGGGGTAAAAAAGCTGTCGGCCACTATGTCTCCATCCATTTGTGACTCAATTGCCCAGGTGACCAGACGTGACTCCAACGTTCCTGTGCCCAGACATCTGCCATATTCAGTAAGCTTAACCAAGTAATGATTGAGCGTTTAACCCGCTCTTTGCAATCGGTGATTGTAGGCGATTGTAAATAAACAAATCTTGTTTTTGTCTTCCCAAGGGCTTGCCTTTCACTGACATACTGCCGCAATTCCTCAAACTTCTTCAGCCAACGTTTTTCTTCGAATCGTTAAGTACACGCGACCAGTATCCAGCGACCTGGCCCGACTCTACCGTCGCCAACGGCTGAGACAGTGCGTCTCAAGAATAAAGGGTCGCAGATAGCGAATATGCCTGTTTTTGATATTTGTCGTCTGATCCAAAGTTGTTGGGGCACATAACAGGCCTATACGGGCAGATTACTAGCGTGGTTTTAACGGCGTTGGCTTATTAATAATATTAATACATACAACTATGGGGGACCTAGGACTTGAATGATGGATTCGGTAATGTTGTGATTTAATAAATATGCATGTACATGGGAGGCATACATTGTTCCATATGGTGATTAAGCCTGTTACATTGTGGGTCACGTGTGCATTATGAAAACACAGTCATTCTGAATATAGTTTTAGTATGGTTTTAATTGCTGAATGCGCTGCAACTCCTTTGTCCCACCAGTGTTAGAGCCTAACTCAATAGCTCTAGTTTGTTGTCACAGGCAGATACAGTGTTGAGCCGGATCCAGTGTCAAAAGATGACTGATGCAGTCATTTCAGCCTGGGCCCTGTTGTTTACCTTGTCTGGCTCACTGCTTCCCCTCCATGTCACATGGCATCAGGCTCTCTTTGCTTACAGTTAGACTGTAATGCGTGAAGTTTCTTATATTTATGTTTCCCTCCTATTCATTGCTTGATTTTGCCCGTGGGTGTCATTCATAGTGGTTGAAATGTCACTCATAGTTACACTGAAAATATGAACATGTCATAAATAGCAATTGGTGTGTTGACAGTCTTATGCTAAGTTGTGATATATGCAGCCATACTATTGCATCTAAGACAGCAGGCACTAGTTGCTGCAGCATAATGAAAAGTAAAGCATTGAAGCTGCTTGGGCAGCAAGTAAACCTAGTAACATCTGTGGTGAGCACCACAAGTTCATGTCTGGTCTGCCCCTTGCACCGCAAGCTGATGTCTTTTGATGAGCGTTAAGAGCACCACATTAGAGCACCACAATGTCACACCTGTGGTGAGCACCGCAAGCTCATGTCTGCGCCGAGCACCGCAAGCTGATGTGGTTGAGCGTTAAACTCGCCAAGCTGATGTGTTTGGATGAGCGTTAAGAGCACCACATAAGAGCACAACAATGTCACACCTGTGTGCGCCGAGCACATGTGCTGTCTGGGCCGATGAGCGTGAAAGTAGAGCACAGCGTTAAAGTAGAGCACCACAATGTCACACCTGTCCACATGCGAGCCCCGCAAGTGTGCGCTGAGCACATGTGCTGTCTGGGCGGATGAGCGTTAAAGTAGAGCACAGCGTTAAAGTAGAGCACCACAATGTCACACCTGTCCACATGCGTAGCACCGTAAGCACATAAAGCACCGTAAGCTCATGTCTGCGCACAGAATCTCAAGCACATAAAGCTCATGTCATCGTATTCATAGTATTCATTTAAAGGGTACTGATTACGTCACCACATTCGTCACCACACTTCATAGTTGTAGCGTTAAAGTAGAGCCCAGCGTTGACGTAGAGCACCCCAATGTCACACCTGTTCACACCTGTGTGTACATCACCACAATGTCACTGCACACAGATTACGTCACCACATTACGTCACCACACGTCATAGTTGTAGTGTTAAAGTAGAGCCCAGCGTTAAGGTAGAGCACCCCAATGTCACACCTGTTCACACCTGTGTGTACGTCACCACAATGTCAATGGGCACAGCATCTCAAGGACATAAAGCTCATGTCATCGTATTCATGCATCTCACGCACATAAAGCTGTTATCCCATCACATCAATTACGTCACCACATGTCACCACGCGCACATAAAGTTCATGTCATCGTATTCATGTCAGGCCCATCACATCAATTACGTCACCACACATCACCATTATGTCACTGCGCACAGCATCTCAAGCATGTCAGGTAAACGCGTTGGAATAGCACGCGATGTGGAAGACCCTGCGATGTAACAAGATGCATTGTGGACACGTTCTATGTAAAAGTTGCGGCGATGTAAAATGTGCGTTGTAATGCAACCGCGATGTGCGGTCATCGTTGTAAAGGGTCTTCACTGTTGGTTATGTGCAAATGCTTTACACACTGCCTCTAAGATAAGCCTGACTGCTCGTGCCAAGCTACCAAGGGCGTGAGCAGGGGTTATTTAAGGAGTGTAACTCCCTAATCCTGACTAGGAAGAAGGGTCCCTATTTGGACAACTGTGCAAGCCCTTGCCAACTAGAGTCCCCCATTTCTAACATTGGTGGCAGCGATGGGATAGGATTTGTGTTTGCACTTGATTTACAGTGATTGGTGTGCACTACTACCATATCGCAGACCATTTTGTACCACATACTGGTTCTTTTTCTTTTTGGCCTATTTTTGTTCTTGCCAGTTTAAACTTGCTACTTCATCATGCCTGGAACAAGAGCATCATGTGTTGCATCCCTGGAAATTGCCTTAGAGGAGGATCGGTTGGAATCCTACAATGTTAAAGAATTGAAAGCGATTTGCAAGAACCTGAAAGTCCAAGTCAGAGGCCTCACTAGGAAGGACGAGCTAAAAAAAGGTGCTGAGGGCCTGGGTAGCAGCCAGACAGGCCAGAGAGCAGTCTGGTGGTCTCAGTGGAGAGGCGGAAGAGCCTATTCCGAGGGTGGATGTGCTTTTGGAAGGGGGAACCCTCCAGGCCAGGCAGCAGTAGCTTGTCCCCAAAGGAGCTGGAGGACAGGCGGGATGCAAGGAAGGTTGCGACTGAGTTAGAGAAGCTCAAGCTAGCCGTGGAAGAGAAAAAAATGTTGTTAGATTATGCGATCAGAATGAAGGAGCTGGATCAAAGGAGTAGACCCAGCTCAGATGGTGACAGAAATTCATCAGGACAGACAGACAGAATCATACACAACCCTAAGAATGTGGGCGGAGAGTTCAAAAAGGGGGATGACATACAGAGGTGGTTTCAGGGTTACGAGGCAGCGATACACATGAATGGGGTCCCTGAGAAGACGTGAGGAGCATGATTGTGGCCTCTGTTTCCAGAGGAAGCCAGGGATACTTTGACAGCTTTGAGTAAGGAGCCTAACCTCACCTATGCTGATATGAAGGAAGCCCTTCTCACTAGGTATGGTCTCACTCCTGAGAAGTACAGGGATCAGTTTAGGTCCAGTAAAAAGGCCAGCACTTGCTTGGAATGTGTGGATACGTTTTGCAGGTCGCTGGATGGCTGGGTGAAGGGCAGTAATGTGACAGATTTTTAGGGGTTCTACAATTTAATCACATGGGAGCATTTGTCTAGCCTATGTTTTGCAGATCTGCTCCAGCACCTAGTTGCTAGTAAGCTGACTGACCCCAGGAAGCTTGCTATGGAGGTGGACCACTGGGTGAGTACCAGGGTCCACAAGAAAGCGTTTGGGGGATACTCAGCCAAAGGTGGACAGGGTCCCCAGCAGAAAAGTGGGGGGGACAAGGGTAAAGCACAGGAGTTCTCTAAAGGGCCCCAAACTAATACCCAGGGTAAAGGTTCCCATCCCGCAGGAGATAAGAAGAAAGGGGTCTCTACAGAAAAGTCTGTTGAGACTAGACCCTGCAAGTGTTTTTCATGTGACCAGGTGGGTCACCTGAAGTGGGACCCCAGGTACCCAAAGGGGACGCAGCCACCCACCGGCGGGCAGACCAAGGTGTTGGCTAGTGTAATGCTTGGGGAGGAGGGGTACCCACAGGAGGGTGGAGATCCCGCAGAAATGACCCTCGTCTCACTAAGGGACAATGAGATGGTCCCAGGAAACTAGGTGCCCCCTAACAAAAAGAAATACAGCACCTGGGTGACCATCAATGGGAAAAAGGTAGAGGCTCTCAGAGATAATGGAGCCAGTGTCACCTCAGTCCGGTGTCACCTGGTCTCTGAGAAGCAGGTACTCCCAGGGGCATTCCACCAAGTAGTTGCTGTGGACAACTCAGAGCGCCGGTGTATGGTGGTGCAGGTTCCCTTTGAATGGGGAGTGGCTCAGGTCCCTTAAGGGTGGTTGTAAGCCCTACCATGCCTGTAGATTGTCTGCTAGGTAACGACCTGGAGCGGTCCTTATGGAAGTATTTGAGCTCGGGTCTCACTTGGAGATGTTTGGGTTGCTAGAGTGGGCATGGTGTCTACTCGGTCAATGGCAGCCAGAAAGGGTGATCAAGAGGACTTGGAGCCTGAAACAGTGGCCAAAGTCCCTGCCAAGAGAAAGGGCAGGTGGTGCGGGAAACCGGCGCCTGAAGTTCCCACGGACCGGGAGGAGGCTGACCTTGAGGGGGACGCCCCGGTGTCTACAGGGTAACAAGTAGCCGATCTGGGGGACAGCACTGAGCTGACCTATTGGCAGCAAGAAGGGGGTCCCACCAGGGAGGAATTCTGCAAGGAGCAGAAAGAGTGCCCTTCTCTGGAGGGTCTACGGTGGCAGGCTGCAGACCAGGCAGCTGGTGATCAGTCCGGATCACATCTAATCTACTGGGAGAATCGTCTCCTGTATAGTATAAGGTTGCTGAGCCTGGGTCAGCCTGTGTGCTGGTGGTACCCCAGCGCTTCAGGACCTTCCTACTGGGTCTGGCTCATGACGTGCCTTTGACAGGACATTTGGGGTGGGACAAAACCGTTGACAGGCTTGTCACCCACTTCTTATGGCCCCAAATGCGAAGGCAGTCAGATGGACACTGCAGGTCTTGCCAAACTTGCCAGGCAAGTGGCAAGAGTGGGAGGAAGGTCAAAGCTCCTCTCCAACCTTTTCCAGTTGTTGGAACACCCTTTGAAAGGGTAGAGATGAATATTGTGGGGCCACTGGATCGCAAGACAGCCATGGGCAACAGGTACATCCTGGTCTTGGTGGAATATGCCACCTGGTACCCGGAGGCAATCCCGCTCAGGACAACGACGGCACCAGTGGTGGGCCGGGCGTTAATGGGGATCTTTTCCCGCGTGGGGTTCCCCAGAGAGGTGGTTTCTGACAGGGGGACCAATTTCATATCTAAGTATATGACATCCCTGTGGAAGGAGTGTGGTGTAACCTACAAGTTCACCACTCCTTACCACGCACAAGGTAACTGTCCGGTGGAGATATTCAACCAGACCTTGAAGGGCATGATTAATGGTCTAACAGAACCCATGAGACGTAAGTGGGACGTCCTCTTGCCATGCCTTCTCTTTGCATACAGGGAGGTGCCTCAGAAGTCTCTTGGGTTCAGTCCCTTTGAGCTCCTGTATGCCCTCCCTGTCAGAGGACCTCCGAGTTTGGCGAAGGAAGGCTGTGAGGCAGCTCCCAGGAAAACTCCCCATTATGTGTTTAGTTACATGCTGACCTTCAGAAACCAAACTGCCAGCTTTAGGAAACTAGCTCAGGCGAACCTAGAAGCAAGCCAGGAAGAAATGAAGAAGTGGTATGATCAGAATGCCACTCTGGTCGAATTTCAACCTGGGCAAAAAGTGTGGGTCATCGCCCCAGTGGAACCTTGTGCCTTGCAGGACAAGTGGATGGGACCATTTGAGGTGGTGGAGCGCTAAAGTGACGTCACCTATCTGGTGGATTTGCGGACTCCAAGGAACCCTTTGCAGGTCCTCCACGTGAACCGCCTCAAGCCCCACTTCGAGAGGTCCGAAGTGAGCATGCTCTTGTCGGCAGATGATGGGATGGAAGAGGAGAGTGAGCCTCTCTCTGTCCTCCTGTCTACCGAGGAGCACAATGGGTCAGTGGAAGATGTGGTCCTCTCCCCTACACTGACCCCAGAGCAGCAGGGGGACTGTCGCCAGTTGTTGGGACAGTTCGCCCGACTAATCTCTCTGACCCGAGGTGTTACTCACTGGTGTACCCATGACGTGGACAGTGGTGACAGCCCTCCTGTGAAGCACAAGATTTACAGGTTGACTGACCGGGTCAGGGCCAGCATCAAGGAGGAGGTCTCTAAGATGTTGGCGTTAGGGGTGGTCGAGCCCTCCAACAGTCCTTGGGCCAGCCCAGTGGTCTTGGTCCCAAAGGCTGCTGCACCTGGTGCCACTCCAGAACTCTGGTTTTGTGTGGACTACCGTGGGCTCAATGCCGTCACCAGGACTGATGCGCACCCCATCCCCAGAGCTGATGAGCTCATTGATCGGGTGGGAGCTACCCGGTTCCTCAGCACGTTTCATTTAATGTCTGGGTACTGGCATATTGCCTTAACCGATGGGGCCAAGGAGAGGTCAGCATTCTCAACCCCAGAAGGTCATTAACAGTTCCGGGTGATGCCCTTTGGGTTGAAGAATGCCCCTGCCAGCTTTCAGAGGTTGGTCAACCAGGTGTTGGCTCAACTGGAGGATTACAGTGCCGCCTACCTGGATGACATTGCTGTGTTCAGTTCCAGATGGGAAGAACACTTGCAGCACCTCAGTAAAGGGTTGAGAGCTCTGCAAGGGGCAGGACTCACGATCAAGGCCAGTAAGTGCCAGGTCGGGCAGGGTTCTGTGGTGTACTTGGGACACCAGGTAGGAAGCGGCCAGGTGGCGCCCCTACAACCCAAGATTGGGAGACCCCCAAGACCCAGACAGAGATCAGAGCCCTCTTAGGTCTCACCAGGTACTATCGGAGCTTTGTTGAGGGCTATGGCACCACTGGTGCCTCCTTAACACAGCTGACTTCCAGGAAGCAGCCCAAGAAGGTGATCTGGACTGAGTCCTGCCAGAAATCTTTTGGTGCCCTGAAGGCAGCCATGTGCACGGCGCCCATGTTCAAGCACCCGACTTCTCCAAGGAATTCGTCATGCAGACTGACGCTTCACAGCATGCTGTGGGGGCGGTGCTCTCACAGCTGAACGAAGAGGGCCTAGACCAGCCTGTAGTCTTCCTTAGCAGGAGACTACTCCCCAGGGAACAGAGGTGGAATGCCATAGAAAGGGAAGCTTTTGCTGTGGTCTGGGCACTGAAGAAGCTGAGACCATACCTGTTTGGGACTCACTTTCGGGTTCAGACAGACCACAGGCCCCTCAGATGGTTGATGCAAATGAGGGGTGAAAATCCAAAACTGCTGAGGTGGTCCATCTCCCTACAGGGAATGGACTTTACGGTGGAACACCGCACTAGCACAGAAAACGCCAGAGCAGATGGTCTGTCCAGGTTCTTCCGCTTTAGTGAAGAGAACTCCCAGGAGGTTGGGTAGTTCTCCCTACTTTCAGCTGGAAGGGACATGTGTTAGACTTGGCAACTTTTGGCGTGTTTCCCCTGCGTTTTTGCTTTCTGACCTCCCGGTTTTCACTCTGCTTTTGCTGGTGTAATGATTCTACGCACTTTTCTCACTGCTGACCAGTGGTAAAGTGCAGGTGCTCCTGTAGTAAAAGTGTTATAGATTGGTGTTTCCATGATTATTCTATTTGATTTATGTGTCAGTCCCTACTAGTGCACTGCACATGCCAGGTCCCATAAATCAAATGCTGTTGGTGGGCTGCTGCTGCACTGGATTGTGCTACCCATGCAAACAGCCTATAAAGTTTAACTCTGGCCTGCCATTGCAGAGCCTGTGTGCAGCCTGGGGCTGCCATGTCGACTTGGTAAGTGCACCCACTTACCAGTCCCTAAACCTTCCCTTTTCTACATGTTAGTCACCCCTAAGGTAGGCCCAAGGTACCCCTGTGGGCAGAGTGCATTGTACGTGAAAGGTAGGACATGCCCTGGTGTGTGTGGCATGTCCTGAGAGTGAATTACAGCTAATTTCGTATTTCAATATTGCAAGGCTACCTGTTCCCATAGGCCACAAAAAGCAGTTTGTTTATAACATTTTATAATCCTAACTGACCCAGGGAACATGGTAGAAAAACGAATTCAGTGTACCTGAACTCAGAATGATAAAAAAAACAAACATCTTTTAGTGAAGTTGGTTTTAACATTCTGTGTTCGAAAATACCACTTTTGATGGGAGGAATAGCACCTGGTTCTGAATAGGGCTGTGCCTGCCTTCCACAAGGCCGGCTCCACCTCCTGTGGTGAGTCTGAGGACCCTGGCCCACACTGGCAAAGGAAGAAGATGTACACTGGCAGAATGCACCCAGAACTAGTTTGGACTACGTACAGGACTCTCTGCCTTCAGAGAACAAAGGATTTGGTGGTATAAATATTGGGGCCCAAACCCCAGAACTTTTGAACTCTTTTGGTCCAAGAGACTGCCAAGAAGAAAAGGTGGAGAAGCTGTGAGGAGGAACTACCACTTTGCTGTGTGCTTTGCTGTGTTGGCCTGCAGTGGCTGCTTCTGTCTTGGGCAGTGAAAGGACTGGACTGAACTTTCTGCAAACTACTTTTGTGAGTTTCTCCAAGGGCTTGAGGTAGAGCTTGCCCCCTGTTCAAGAAGTCTCAACAACAGCAAAGACTTCAAGCTCGACGCCATCTACGACGCTGCTGCCGACTCCGTGTCCAGAAGGCACCGCAGAGGGCACCGCCGCAATGCCGTACCACGACTCTGGCCTCACCGACGACGCCTGCTGACGTCACCACCAAGCCGCTGCTCGCACCGCGACCTGAGGGCACCGCACTTCGCTCCGCAGCACCCGATGCCTGCCGACGCCAGCGCTCCTGACTTCAACAAAGAGGAGTTCAATCTGCAGCGCATGTGACTTCGAGGGCCCCGACGACTCCTGCACCGACCTCCAGAACTGACGCCGGCAGACGCCGTGTTTTTGGAAGCTCAACGAGAGGTCATCGACGCCTGCATTTCTGAAAGGTACTGTTTGCGGGTTTTCCCGACACCTTAGCTGGCCCACGACGCCGCGGTCAGCCAGAACTGTTTGGATTTGATTGCTCACGACGCCGTAATAGCCCCGGACGGGGCTATCGACATCAAGGAACTGTTTTACAAGGTTATTTTGATAACTGAAGATTTTAAGTACTGTATCGTGGATTTTTACTTTTTTGGTCTTGTCTTAGGTATAGAAAAATATTGCATATTTTTCTAAACTGGTGTGGTGTCCTTTTGTAGTGCTTACACTGCTTTACTGTTGGTTATGTGCAAATGCTTCACACACTGCCTCTAAGATAAGCCTGACTGCTCGTGCCAAGCTACCAAGTGGGTGAGCAGGGGTTATTTTAGGAGTGTAACTCCCTTATCCTGACTAGGAAGAAGGGTCCCTATTTGGACAAAGGTACAAGCCCTTGCCAACTAGAGACCCCCATTTCTAACACCGACACTAAACTTCAAATATCATACAGGGCCATTTCAATAATGGGAGTGGTATGCACATTCAGAGATACTTGATATTGTGGGATACACATTTAGATCATGTATATTAACAGCTTTAACGCAATTCATAACATGCAGCACTATGTATAAACTAATATCTAATATAAAGAAAAGACATAATGCATCTGACATCGGATTACATAAAGACTATTCTATTGATATTTTTTCCTGAAACACCTACAATGCCTACATGAATCAACATGTGCCGTATTGCGCCATCTGCAGCAACTAGGTAATTCAAGCCTGCTTTAGCGAACCTGTTCCATTAAATGTGCGCTAGGAGGAAACAGCTCTTCCCAACTGTTTTTTCATCAGAATGGTGGGGTGATGGTCTTCAGGACAGTGCGTTCACATAATCATATTCATAACAGAACGTACATGTGGCAGAACGTCCTTGAGAATTCAACAAGCATTTGCAAAGCCGATAGGTCTGGTGATGACTGCCAGCATTTTAGCTTTGTCAATGGCTGATGTGTTTTATCATGGTTTTTGTAAAACATTTCTTGGAGGAGCTACTGGGACCACATCGATATATAAAAAAGAATTGGATTGAAAAGTTGGTCTTAAAAAACCTAACTTTCCATAGTATTCATTGGCACGGTAGGGAACTACTTTGTGTGGGTATATACTCTTGTGGAAGAAATGCTGTCCCTCATAGCGAAATTAGCCAGTGCCTAAAATGGGTTAACCTATTGCCCCATACTGTATGCTGTAGTGAGTGGAAATAAAATGTGAATGACACAAGAACAAACCAATGGATGGAGAGGGGTGACTGAAAGCCCCTTTGACTAAGAAAAGTAATTACATCATATATATAATTTTAGTAATATCAAAAGGTGGTGTCTAAAGTCGCATCTAAAGAATGGAGACAGCCAGAAAATGAGAATGAGAAGGAGATGCCAAATGAGTGAGAGATAAATGAACAGCAAAACTATTGCTGGAATTAGAAAAACTTTAATCCGGTAATCCATAAATTTAGGGGTCAAGGTGTGGCAACAAAAATAGTGTGGTGTCATGAGGTGCAGAGTCACGAAAAGCAGTCTTACAGTGAACTTACTCATTTATTTTTTGAAAACTCTGTCACAATGAAATTATCTTCGATGAGAAGGGGACTGACTAATTTAGCTGCAAAGGCTGCATTTTGAAATATCTTATGCTGTTAAGGTGCCTGCCGCAGAGAGCTTCATGTGTCCAGTAAATCTTAGGAAATAATAATGGTAAGATACCTCTAGTGGTAAATGTACTTGCTGGAGAGATCTGGGTTTTGTCTAGTCACAGTTTTGACTCATAAAGTAGTTTGCATACATACATAGTGCGTTAATGTGTGTCCTGCAAAGCACTTTGTTTAACATGCAGATGACAGATTTTTAATTTATGTAGATAGGCAAGTGAGTTTCTGCTTTTGACATGCAGATCCTTCTATTACCCGCAGTTTATAAATTGCAAACCTTCAAAAACAGCACAATGAGCTAAGAAACGGCAGCAAGGACCCGCATGTAAGATGCAAGGCAGAGGTTTAGAACCTTGTAGTTTCTTCTCAATTTGTTGTTATTATGTGGCTGGTGATGGCTGCTAAAAGCAGCTAAAAAAGGTTTCTTAGTATATTAATAAAATCTTATTAGTACAGACAACTGCAATCACTGCGTCAAATTTTAAAATTCTGACTTTGTGTCTCTTAGCCTGCACTCTTAAAATATA
The DNA here is from genome assembly GCF_964204655.1 of Triturus cristatus. Classification (NCBI taxonomy): domain Eukaryota; kingdom Metazoa; phylum Chordata; class Amphibia; order Caudata; family Salamandridae; genus Triturus; species Triturus cristatus. The sequence continues at coordinate 23,334,678 of NC_140584.1, forward strand.
ACCCCAACCACCATGTTGTACAGTGATTCACACACTTTCTGTGATGTAAAGCACTCGAACATCCTACATTTGGATGAGTAGAGCTATAAAAGAATTATTAAGTTCTAATTAGATTGTCTTTGTGCAAATAGTAGTACAGACCAATACATCGAAATTCGTACAGTGCAAGCAAACACCTTATATACAGAGATTGCTTGCCTCCAAATCATAGTTTCTCTTAAGTACTTGTGAAGTGATAATCTGTGGGCTTCTGTTCCTCCCCCCCCCCCCCCAACCCCCCCCCATTGCATTGGTGGCTAGTTGTTAGGCCCAGACAGCTCCCAGCCAGGATTCGACTTGAACAAAAAGAGGGCTGATGGCCCCTTCATTTCATCCTTTGATTTGGGCTCAGCTGGAATCTAAAATAAGAAACCCCTCTCACTGCCTGTGTACTTTGTAATCTGACTAGACAGCAGACAACTTGCGGGCACTGCTGAAATGTGTCCTGGTGGTGGCATATTACACAGGAGCAGATACAGCATATTTTACTAGGGCCAGACAGATCCCCAATCCAGCTCAATAAACCGCTGCTGGACCCGGGATCCGGATAGACCCCCTCTTCAATCCAGCACTGAACAAGACCCACGAGAACTTGCAAAAGTATGTTAAGAAATAGTGAGGAAGAGTGATACATGTGCATGAGAAAAGGGGGGCACATGGGAAGGGCAGGTGGCAGTGTGATAGTCAGAGAAAGGGTAAGAGGATAAGTGTCAGAGAGCAGAAGCTCACAATAGTTTTGTAGATGGGGAACTTTTATAGGGGAGAAACGTAGGAAGTGTAGCTGAGAGAGAAAGGGAAAAGAAAGGGCCCAGAAGGTGTCAGAAAGGAGAAGTCATGGTTTGGGGAAAAATGAGAGAGTAGGGGGATACGAGGTATATCTTGAGGATGAAGGAGAGAAGCATAAAAGGTAAAAATTGAAAAAATGAGTTGGTTGATAAAGAAAGAGGCGAGTCAGTTGCAGGGGCATAGCTACCATTGGTGGAGAACGTGCATTGGCACCGGAGCCCAGGGTCCTGAGGGGCCCATGAACCCTGATCATTTCAGTATTTTACTTCCCTAACTGCAGTCAAAGGAGCCCTAACTTCAGTCTAAGGGGCCGTTTGCCCTGTCTCATCCACGGCCCATAGCATCCTTGCTGTGCTACTTGTCAATTAAACTGGAAATGTCACATGCAAGGTGGCAAAGAAGGTGTGATCTTATATTACAAGGCATTTTACTTGATTTTCAGTTGGAGGGTCAGAGGTGAAATGTGTCTATCTTTTTTTCTTATAAAATAGATTCACTGAATGGTATGGGTATGTGTCAGCACTATCTATGCCGCTGAAATAAGTGCAGCTGAGTACAGTAAGTAGATAGTGAAGTTGTATTTCCTAATCAAATAGCCTACGACGCAACACAACCTGCCAGCCAGGATTCCAACTGCTGTCTCTCACTGCAACGGAATCCCTGCTCTCAGCCATACCATTCTCTTGGAAGAAAGTATTCAAACCATAACAAATGCATCATTACATACAATAGAGCTGAGCGGGGGCACTCAGCTTGTGCCAGACACATAACATTTCTAAACGTTACAAGAATGCAATCTACATTGAATAATGCAATATACTACAGCATCTTCCCTCTTTAAACCGGAAAAAGAAAAAATGTGACTTCCAAGATACCAAAAAAAAAAAAGGCTAAGTGAGAATAAAATCATCGAATCGTCTGGGAACTCTCCTAACACGCGATCCCACCAAACACTTAATCGAGCTTTCAGAGGTTATACTTGTATTTTTATTTTTAAACATATTTTATCAGGCAATTCGTCATTGAAACTAACAGTTTCGTACAAGTCCTATTACAGTTGAGGGCATATTACAAAAAAAATTCGCACTTCTCTATTAACAACATCATTATCATCCATACTTTTGTCATTAAATACTCGTGCGATTCTTATATTAGAATGTGTACCTCTAACTCCCAACTCCCACAATACTCCATCCTACCCTTCTTGCAGTACAATTTTATGGCAAGACCGGAGGCTCCTATTATGCTTTCTTATCTTGCTTTTTATTCAATAGCAGCCAAGATAAGTAACAGAAACTACAGTTCCCAGGGGCTCAGGGAAAAACACTGACCAATGGGGACGTAGCGAACAGAAAAACCTAAGACCAATCATGGTAACCATTACAATAAACGTCATAACTGACTGCGCAGCTTCCTCTTTTCTTGCTGCTCGCAGTCAGATAAGTGCCCTTTTCTTTGCTCGCTTACATATTTCCTGTGAAATTATTGGTTATTTGCATATTGTGTTGGTAAATTATTTACTTTGTGCCTCAGGTATTTCCACACGCTCGCTTTCGCTCTTTGTGCCGCTTTGAATCCATACGCGCCTTCGCGCTCACTTTCTTCCTCCCCCCCCCCCCCGGTCTCCGGTGGTCCTGCCCTTCGCGCGCTCACCTGCTGTCATCGCGCGCTCTTTCCCTTACGTCGTTCTTCGCCTCACAGAGCGTCCCTGAATCAGCGCTTCGGTGTTCGACCTCACAGAGGTCCTTTCTGCTACTTTCTCTCGCTCTTTCCGACGCGAGTGCTCCAGGCTCTCCTCGTTGCTATACACGCCCCTGGGAGGTTGCTTCTGCTCGACTCCTCCCCCTTGGCTCCACGTTAACCCTTGCCTACCTCCTGTTGCAAATATGAGCTCTGACAGCTCTCCCATGAGAGACCATGCTTCTCAGGAAGGTGAAGCCTTCAAGCATGATTTAAATAAATTTATTAATGCCTCGGTAGAGAATGCTGTGGAGTCCTCAATGAAACGCGTGTCCAAAGGCATGCAAAACACGATGTTAAGTCTGTTGTCCAAAGCCCTGGCCCAGTCTGCGGGGGATAGCAGACCAAAAAAGGTGGTTGTCTCTGCTTCGAATACTGCGTCATCACCGACTAGCGAGGTCCCCTCGCATCTGATTGAGGACAAAGTGCCTCCCAGGCCTCCTTGCAAGGAGGGGTTCATAGCTTCCCAGGTTAAACGCAAGCATAAGTCCAAACATGCAGAGGTTCCTAAAAAACTAGTAATTTCCACCATTTTGGACACTGACACAGACTTGGATGACGCAGATGACTTGTTTGACGTGCTTGACGTCTCTGATTCCCCCCCTTCCAAAAAGTTAAAATCGGATTCCTTTGCTTTTGAGCCAGTCTTCGACTCCGACGGAGTCCCTATGTTTGACCCTTCTTCTATCAGGCACCCCAATTCTACCGAATGGACTCCTGCCTTTCATGTGGGGGAGTATATTTCTGCCAGACTACGCCTCCCTCTGGACTCTACGGTTAGATCACGTCTAAAGTCAGAATGCCCTAAGCCTTCCTTACCAGAGAAGGTTACTATGGTTCCTGCTATCGACCAGCCTCTTCTAACGTTCTTCTCAAAATTTGGCAAAGACCCCCGAAAAGGAGTGGACAAAGCTTGGTCCACATGCCAGGACAAACTCCTCGACGTGGTGGGTCCCCTGGCACGCATTTTTGACCTGGCGGAATCCTCCCGTCTAGACGGTTCTGAATTACCTGCTGAAGAAATCTCCCTATGGGTTCAACGCGCCTTTTGTCTTCTGGGCAATGCTAATGCCGCCATCACACATGAACGGCGTAAAGGTCTTCTAATAAAATTGGACCCCAAATTGGCCAATCTTGCCCCACAAGATCCAGGTTCTAAGGCTAACGGCCTTCTTTTCGGGGACACCCTGGTTAAAGACCTCAGTAGATTCGTGTCCACTTTCGCGTCTCTGGACAAGGCGCAACAATCCATAAAAAAGTTTTTTTCCCCCCGGGTTTTTGGACGGGCCGGCAGAGCCAGGGGTCGCTCTTCTGGCCGGTCCTTCCACAATCAAGGCTCCAGAGGTGCTTCCTCCTCGCAAGAATTCAAACCACATTTCTACCCGCAACGCGGCAGAGGCTTCCGGGGCCGCGGACAGAAGAACTTTCGCAACAACAACAACTTCAATCAACAGGGTAAGTCCTCCCCCTGTGGGAGGTCGTCTAAAACTGTTTCTTTCCAAATGGCAAACAATCAGTGCAGATCCTTGGGTTCTAGACACGGTTCAAGGCTATCTTATAGAGCTTTACTCGCCGCCTTTTCAACCCACCCTACCGCGTCCCTTGGTTTTCTCCCTCAACACACAAGCTCTCATAGATTCGGAAATTCTTTCTCTTCTTCAAAAACAAGCCATCTCCATCGCCCCCTTCGATCCTTCGGGTTTCCTCAGCTCCATCTTTCTGGTTCAGAAAAAGAACAAAAAGTTACGTCCAGTTATCAATCTCAAGTTGTTCAACCAGTTTGTGGTTTATCGCCACTTCAAAATGGAGACCATTCTTCATCTTCGAGACACTCTTCGACCAAACGATTGGATGGTCCGACTGGACCTTCAGGACGCCTACCTCACTGTGCCCATTCATCCGTCACACACCAAGTTTCTTCAGTTTCAGTGGTCAAACGTCACTTACCGCTTCACCTCTCTGCCTTTTGGTCTCTCTTCAGCCCCCTGGTGCTTCACAAAACTCTTAAAACCGGTGGTGGCTTTTCTGAGATCCCTCGGGATCAGACTTATCATCTACTTGGACGACATCCTTCTCATGAGCTCGGACAAGCAGCACCTTCTCTCACATCTTCGCACTACACAGTCCCTCCTTTTGGATCTGGGTTTTCTTCTCAACTTCGAGAAGTCTATGCTCATTCCTTCCCAGTCCATAGAATTCCTGGGTTTTCAAGTGGACTCCTCCACAGCATGTCTTCTTCTCCCTCAGTTAAAGGTCTCCATGATCAAGTCGGAGATTCGGTCTGTCCTTCGGTCCTCCCTCCTCTCCCTTCGATCTCTGGCACGGATAGTCGGTCTGCTATCCGCGTCCATTCAGGCCATCTTCCCGGGGCCCCTTCATTACCGCGCTCTTCAGCGTTTAAAAATCAAACATCTTCGTCAGGGCTTGCTTACTCCGCTCTCATCTCCCTAGACCACGAAGCTCGAGACAAACTTCTTTGGTGGATAGACCATTTAGATGCGTGGAACGGCCGCGCTATCTTCACTACGGCCCCAGATCTTGTATTAGAATCAGATGCAAGCCTGTCGGGTTGGGGCGCCCGTTGTGGACAAATCTCGACTGGAGGTACATGGTCTCGAGAGGAGTCCAGATTGCACATCAATTGTTTAGAGATGCTTGCAGGCTCCTTTGCAATCCAAAGCCTTACCAAAAAACAAAGTTCGATGTTCCATCCTTCTTCGCATGGACAATGTTTCTGCGGTCCGCTACATAAACCACCTCGGGGGGACAAAGTCCAAGCCTCTGGCAGAACTGGCAAAAAGTTTATGGGAATACTGTCTGATGCATCAACTTTCCCTGACGGCGGAATATCTGCCGGGGGACCTCAACGCGGTGGCAGACTGGCACTCTCGCCATCTTCGCGACTCCAGCGACTGGAAGCTCTTGCCATCCGTCTTTCTATCCCTTTCTCACAAATGGGGCCCTTTCTCGATAGACCTGTTCGCTTCACGCCTCAATTCTCAGTTACCCCATTTTTTCAGCTGGCGCCCAGACCCTTCTGCTCTGGCGACGGACGCTTTTCTTCACGACTGGTCCCTTCATCTCAATTATGCTTTTCCTCCTTTTCCCATGATCAGTCGTGTGCTTTCTCAGGTTCGTCGGCAGTCGACGTCCTTAATCCTGGTAGTCCCGTTTTGGCAGTCTCAAATTTGGTTCCCGTCTCTATTGGAAATGGCGTTGGACTTTCCTGTCTTCCTTCCGGACCGAGAGGACCTTCTACTCAATCCCCTGGGCTGCCCCCACAACCTCATCCTGAACAACTCTCTGGTCCTGTCTGCTTGGAAAGTGTCCGGTCTCCCACTGTTGACGTCCTCCTTTCGCAGGAAGCTTCTCTCTTCATCAGCAAAGCCTGGGCCCCTGGAACCTCAAAAGCGTACAAATCCGCTTGGTCTCTTTGGGCAAGCTGGTGTCTGGAACGGCATATCGATCCCCTTTCAGCCCCTTTGAACTTTGTGGTTAATTTCCTGGCCTCGGAAGCCAGCGCGGGCAAGTCCTATAGGACCGTGAATCTGTATAGATCAGCCATTTCTCTTAACCATTCCCCTCTTGATGGCAAGCCTATTGGCTCTCATCCCCTTGTCTGCCGTCTACTAAAAGGAGTCCGCTGTTCCAAACCTCCGTTGGCTAAGTATTCTAGCTTATGGGATGTTTCAGTTGTCCTTAAGTTGTTTTCTGATTGGCCGGATAATGCTTCCCTTTCCCTAAAACTGCTGTCTGCAAAACTTACTATGCTGTTATGTCTTGTTTCCATCAAACGTGTTTCTGATGTTAAGGCCTTGGATATTTCCGGCCGTCAATTTTCTCCCACAGGGGTTACGTTCCAGATTCACAGACGAACCAAAACTAATTTGAATTCTGTTTTTTACCCTTATTTTCCCTCTCATCCTAAACTTTGTGTCGGTCAATGTTTAAAGGCCTATGAACAATCTACGGCTAATCTCAGAACGCCCTCTAATTCCCAGCTTCTCATTTCCTTCCGCAAACCCCATCTCCCTGTTTCGTCTGCTACCCTTGCCCGTTGGGTGCGCTGGGTTATGTCCCTGGCAGGCATTGACGTCTCCGTTTTCGGAGCTCATTCCACCCGGGGAGCCATGGCCTCTAAGGCCTTTTGGGCAGGCTCCCGCCTCGAGGACATTCTGAGATCAGCTGATTGGTCTAACGATAATGTTTTCCGAATGTTTTATTGCAAACCTATTGATACGGTGGCTTCTTTGGTGGTTAATATGCTTTGAACAAGCATAATAGGAGCCTCCGGTCTTGCCATAAAATGTAGATTTTCCTAGTTGTTATGACGGAAAGTCTTAATTTTATTAAAGACACGGAGGCGAGTATTATCCCACCACTACACTACTAACGTGTGTTTCTCCCTCCCTTCAGCGAATCCAGCTCTGCCCCCGGCATCTTCGTGATTATCCAGTCAAGCATCGGCAGTGGTCTTCTCCCTCTCAGAGTTTCTCTGCCTCCACGCCTGTGTCACCGTCGCCGATGTCTACATCTCTCCACTCCTGGTCTGCGTTGGCTCAAGAAGTTTGTTCATGGACCTTGGCTTTTTCCTTGGTGTTGGCTATTGTTCCACTATTTTCTGACATTATCTGACCCGCTCGTCAGCGAAAAGAGGAAGCTGCGCAGTCAGTTATGACGTTTATTGTAATGGTTACCATGATTGGTCTTAGGTTTTTCTGTTCGCTACGTCCCCATTGGTCAGTGTTTTTCCCTGAGCCCCTGGGAACTGTAGTTTCTGTTACTTATCTTGGCTGCTATTGAATAAAAAGCAAGATAAGAAAGCATAATACTCGCCTCCTTGTCTTTAATAAAATTAAGACTTTCCGTCATAACAACTAGGAAAATCTACATTTTGTCACAGTCATCTAGTCAAAGGTTCTAGTGCAACTCAGCCAAACATCACATATAACCTAATAAACTCCTCCCACGACCTTCCCTACCCACCCCCCTAAGCTGTCATGTATTGTAGTCTCCCCATGGTCTCTGATTACAAAGGATATCCAAAATACCCCTTCTGCCTAGGTACTCCTATGACCGTAGAGAGGTCCCTGTGTCCCCATCGGTTTCTTCCTGGCTCAAGATTGCAATGTCAGGGAGTATGAATTTCCGCTACCTACCCCTGAGCCGCCCCCTGCCGGACCTCCCCCTCCTCAATCTCAGGATTCTTTAACAGGTTCACCCACACCATCCATGCTCTCGCTGCCTCAAGTGTTTTGTCACTGACATTCTTCTTCGCTGTTCTCAGTCTGACCGCCCCCTCGCATTCTGCCAATTTCGAGAATTCTTTCCCCTCCTGTGTATATTAGGGCCCGCTGCGATTTTCAGTGGCTAGTGATTTCTCTCTTTGCTAACACCAAGCCTAAGTTTTGGAATTTACTTATCACTTTATTTTTAAACGTGTGGGGGAACCAAGGCAGCAAGCAGTGACCCGGTGTTGTTGGTACTTCCTTTTCTGTTGTCTCCGCTAGTAGTGTAGTTACTCCTGTGAGAAAGTGCCCTCTTTCTTGCATGGTATGACCCCACTTTTTGCTGAATTGCTGATGTTCTTTGACTGAGTGTGCTCTGGGCTCATGCTAATCAGGTACCCAGGGCCTACGTTCCTTCCCTAAAACTGCATTGAAGCCTAAACCCAATTGGCATCTCTGGCCACATGTCAGCTCCTGGTAAATGGTACCACAGGTACCCAGGGCACTGTGACCAGAGAAGGCCTCTAAGGGCTGCAGCACTTATTGTGCCACCCTCAGAGGCCCTGTACCCTGACACTCACACACTGCCTTTGCAGACTGAGTGCCTTGGTGAAGAACAAAGTGAAGAGTCGACATGGCACACATCCCTGTGTGCCACTGCCACAAACCACTGCCCTGGCAAACATCAGTCCCCCCTCTAGCTGGGTGCCCTATGCCAGTGGTGTAGGTACAGGTTCATGAGCCCTGTACCCCTACAGTGCCCAAATCCATTCGTGGGCACTGTAAGTGCTGTTCTGCCATTAAAGAGTATATGGTGCTGGGAGTTTGTCATTACGAACTCCCCAGCATTATAATGGCTACACTGAAGACTGGGAAGTTTGGTATCAAACTTCTCAGCACACTAAACCCACACTGAGGCCAGTGTGGAATTTAATGTAAAATGCACAACAGAGGGCATCTTAGAGATGCCCCCTGAAATTCGACCAACTCCTGACTGAGTGGCTGCTTAGGCTGCCACCACCAGACATGTTTCTGGACCCCTGGGTCGAGAGCTTGCTGCTCTCAGGGGCCTGAAACAATGCACATCCTGGGACGAGGTGCCAAGCCTCCTCCAACAGGATGGGCAGGGTTCACGAAGGAGAAGCTTCAAAGGCATGCCACCTTTGTGAGCCTCTCCAGGCCATTTGCTGCTTTCAACAACTGACCCCCACTGGTTCTACCCCCCACTTTGGACGGGAGAGCCGGCAGGAAAACAAGTGAGGAAGAGAGGTGTGCCCACCTCTGCCAACTCCACCCCTAAGGTGGGGGAGGCGAGGTGAAGCACAACCTCGAGTCCCTGCCATCTTGAGGATGGGGAGACCCAGCCACCCAGGGACAGGCTCCTGCCCCCCTCTCACTGGAGAGTGGCAGAATAAGGGGTGTACCGACCCCAGGGAAGGGAACCATTGGTCCCTGCCCTTTACCTACCTGTAACACCCCTAAATTTAGTATTTAGGGGCACCCTGAACCTTTCTTCCTCAGATCCAGCACCAACAAGAGAAGAAGATAAGAAGAAGGACGAAGAGCCGTGCAGAGCTAACAAGAGGTCGTCGCCCACTGACTTGGCCCCAGCCCTACAGGCCTGTCTCCCCTCGAACCTGCTCCTGCGAAATCCCGGCGGGTCCAGCAGCCAGCAACCTCACAATCCCCGGAGGACCTGCCTGCCTTCACTTTCCAGACTGTTTCTCCCGTTAACACTGGACGTGTTTAAACTGCTGCTTCTGGTGCCAGCCAGGAACCACAAATCCAGCCCACTCTGCACCCGCCGAACCCGGCCCAAGCTCGAGTGAAAAAACACCACGAGGAGGTCCCCCCGGCGATCCTGACCTGAGATCCAGCGACCCCTGACCTGCCTCAAGCCTCTTGGCGGCACCTGCAGCCTCAATCCAGATGACCAGAGCGGGTAAGAAAATCCGATGTCCCGAGACACCTCTATACCCGACGCCCCACAGCCTTGTGTGCCCAAACCAAGAGTGCCTAACCAACCCTCAAGATCCCAACTTACCCCTCGAAGTGGTGGTCACTCCTGGAAGATCCTCGTCCCAGAGCCTACAGTGTTTCTTTGTCCCAGAGAATCTCCATTGAAATCAGTGGGGCACCCGACCTCAAAACAGCACCCTGCACCCGGACGCCCTAGTGCTGCTGAGGGTGCACCTTTGGTACTACTTTGGTCCCCAACTTGCCCTGAGCAAAACCCTAGGAGCTTTGCTCCCACAACCCCGTGGCCTGCTTGCCAGCAGCCACCAACCGGAGCCCCCCTATCCTCCATAGGATAACATCGGGCCTCAACACTCTGCACCCGGCCTCCCTAGTGCCCCTGAGGGTACAACAACAGTGCATCGCTGACCCTGGGAGACCACTGAGTCTAACCCCAGAATCCCAACTCCAAAGACCGAGTACATACCTCAAAACCGATAACCTGCTTTTCCTCATAGGATAACATTCACACTTTTTCTCCCAAAATGTTTCCAAGTGTTGACTTTTGAAAAAAAAGAATATTCTTTACAAATCGCACAAATAACCAAAACACATTTTCTCAACTGTTTTCAGGAAATGTCCCAGTGCTGAATCTAGGTATCCAGCACTGAGTAGGAAAAGTAATGTAAAAGTAACTTACCTGTGAATTGAATTTCCTTCCGTAGGATAACATTGGTGGTTCTCTGTGAAAATGTTTTCAAGTGTCAACTTTTGAAATACAAGAATATTCTTTAAAAATCGTACATCTAACTAAAACGCATTTTCTCAACTGATTTCAGGAAATGTCCCAGTGCTGAATCTAGGATCCAGCACTGTGTTAGAAAAAGTAATCCGAAAAGTAACTTACCTGCAATTTATTGAAAAAGCCTATTCATTCTAATGTACTGTATTTGCTATGTGTTGCATAATACTGCTCCCCTGTAAATCAAACACAGTACCATTCCTATTGCATTTTCAAACAGTTCTATATCCAGTAACTTATTACTGAAAAGTATTTAATGCTTACCTGTTCCAGGCTTGCTTGGTTCTAAAAATAAACAACAGTATATTTTTTATACCAAAACAATTGGCCTACAGTTCAGTTCTTCATTGTATAAATTCATTTGCTGACTGTGTGTGTGCATCAAATGCTTAACACTGTCCTCTGATACTGCCTGACTGCTCGACCAAGCTACCCCTTTAGAGAGTAAGGTTCTATCTAACTTTAACCTCTGCCTACCTCTGGAGACTCTTGGACTCTATACACACTGTACCTCACTTTGGTGCAGTATATATAGAACCAGTGTCTTACATTGGTGGATCAGCGGTGGAATACACAACTTGCATTTGTTGGACCACTTGGTTACCACCTGATCACACAACAGAACTCTTAAATTGCCTTTAGAATTCTGATATTTCAAAGTGCCATTTTTTTCCAAACTACTAAAACTCTTCTTAGGGCCTTGCTTAAGTCTCTTTAGAATTTTAGAAAATAAAGTCACTATAGTCAAGGATAGAGGGGTTAGAACTTTTTGTTAGAATATCTCAAAAACAGAACCCAGCTATTAGTGAAGATAACCATAATGGCGTAGAGGACATGGCTGAGGGGCTTGACCTCACCCCTTCCCTTCACCTGTCTTTTCAGGAGTTAAGGTCCTTATGCAAAATTAAAAACATAGCCATGGGCCAATATCTAACCAAACAAAAGCTCCAGAGCTGTTTGCTGAGTATGCTACGGCCCACCCTTCTGAGAATGGTGAAGACCAACCAGAAGAGGAAGGAGGTGAGGAGGATAGAGATAGGTACCCACCTCCATCACTTTCTATGGAAGAAAGAGTCCCTGTACCCTTGACTCCAAGAATCAACCCCTGGGGACCTAGAGGCCACATAGGTGGGTCAGGTTCCAGTGAGGGCATTGAGGACAGCCTCAATGAGGAGGATAGCCCGTTAGCCAGGCTGGCTAAAAGATTGGATCTAGAGTCTAGACTTGTGGCTCTGGAAAAAGAAAGAAAGGAGATGGATTTAGCACTCATCAATGGTGGCAGCAATACAAATAACAAGGCTAAAGAGCAATCTCATGATCCTAAAATCCCCAAAGGGATTGTCTCTAAATTTGAGGAGGCTGATGACATCACCAAATGGTTCACAGCCTTTGAGAGGGCCTGTGACATGACTAAGGTGAAGAAACCTCTCTGGGGGGCACTCCTGTGGGAACTGTTCTCTGGTAACTGCAGAGACAGGCTCTGACCCTCTCTGGGCCAGATGCAGGGTCCTATGATCTCATTAAGAAAATTCTGATTGAGGGATTTGGACTCACCACTGAGGAGTACAGAATTAGATTCAGGGGGGCTCACAAAACCCAGAACTAGTCCTGGATTGATTTTGCAGACTACTCAGTAAAGACACTGGATGGTTGGTTAACTGGACACAATGTGCATGACTTTACTGGACTTTACAATTTGTTTATGAAGGAACATATTTTAAGTAATTGCACAAATGAAAAGTTACATCAGCATTTGGTAGACCTAGGTCAATTTCTCCCCAAGAATTAGGAAAGAAGGCAAACCACTGGGGGTGACTAGGACAACCACTGGGGGTGACCAGAAGAAAGTGGTTACAAAACCTCCCCAGGGGAAAGGTGGTGAGAATCCCCAAACTAAAAAGTCTGAGTCTTCCAAAGGGCCCCAAAAACCTGCACAGGAGTGTGGGTCCCAAACTACTCCCTATACTCCACAGCCCTATAGGGGAAAGAACTTTGATCCTTCAAAGGCCTGGTGTAACAACTGTAAGAAGCTGGGACACTTAACTGTGTCTTGCCCTAGCAATAAGGCCCCTAGTTCTACTAGTACAGCTACTTCTGGTGTAGCACGTCTACAGATGGGATCAACAGTGTGCCCAGAGCAAATCAGGATGCACACTGGAACAGTTCTAGTTTCAGAGGGGGAAGTTGAGTTTGCCACTGTAGCTGTGTGGCCACCCAACTTAAAGAAATACTTACAGTACCCTTGGATTAATGGAACTAGGATAGATTGCCAGTGTCACTATGGTGAGAGACACACTGGTTTCCCCTGAGCAATATTTGATTGGGCGTACTTACCCAGTCACTAATGCTGACAGTGTTACCACTAATCATGCAATGGCTATGGACATTATACTGGGGGTGGGGGGGGGGGGGTTACTGGCCTAAAACAGGTAGTTGTCGCTCCAAAGTTACCAGCTGTATCTCTGCTTGGCAATGACCTGGATACCTCAGCCTGGGCTGAGGTTGAACTAAAAACCCATGCAGCAATGATGAATATCCCTGAATTGGTGTGTGTAAAACAACAGCACGGAGCAAAAGGCAGGGTGAAAAAATAGCATTGGAGCCTGAAAGAATGGCCCAACCTACCAAGAGAAAAGGTAAGAAGACTGGGGAACCAGCTTCTGTACAGCAAAAGGATCAGGACCCCTCTCCTCAGGGAGGGGACTTGGACACCCCAGAGGGAACTGAGCTTATGGAGCTTGACCTTACCAGGTTGAACTCTTGGGCCCAGGGGGACCCTGTAGGGAAGAGCTGTGCCAGGGTCAGCAAGACTGCCCCACTCTTGAAAGCCTGAGGCAGCAAGCTGTTTCAGACACAAAGGGAGATGTCAGTGGTACCCACAGAGTTTATTGGGAAGAGGGATTACTGTACACTGAGGCAAGAGACCCCAATCCTGGAGCCACAGAAGTACATGGAGTTCCTCCTAACTTTAGCTCATGACATCCCCCTAGCTGGACATCTGGGCCAAACCAAGAGTTGGGAAAGGCTAGTCAGCCACTTTTACTGGCCCCAGATGCACCAAAAGGTGAAGGAGTTTGTCAGCTCCTGTGTTACCTGTCAAGCCAGTGGCAAGACAGGTGGCCACCCAAAGGCCCCCCTTATACCACTGCATGTGGTGGGGGTTCCCTTTGAAAGGGTAGGTGTGGACATAGTTGGTCCACTTGAACCTCCCACAGCCTCAGGGAACAAATTCATTCTAGTGGTAGTGGATCATTCCACTAGGTACCCTGAAGCAATTCCACTTAGGACTACTACAGCTCCTGCAGTAGCCAAGGCCCTCATTGGTGTCTCCACCAAGGTAGGGTTTCATAAGGAAGTGGTTTCAGACAGAGGTTCCAACTTCATGTCTGCTTACCTCAAACACATGTGGAAAGAGTGGGAGTGCAGTACAAGTTTACTACACCCTATGACCCACAAACCAATGGCCTTGTTGAGAGATTCAACAAGACATTGAAAGGTATGATTACGGGGCTCCCTGAGAAACTCAAAAGGAGATGGGATGTTCTCTTACCATGCCTGCTTTTTGCTTACAGAGAAGTGCCACAGAAGGGAGTAGGACTTTCCCCTTTTGAACTTCTGTTTGGCCATCCTGTAATGGGACCACTCTGTCTTGTAAAAGAGGGTTGGGAGAGGCCTCTCCAAGTACCCAAACAAGATATTGTGGACTATGTGTTTGGCCTAAGGTCCAAAATGGCTGAGTACAGGGAAAAGACATCCAAGAATCTGGAGGCCAGCCAGGAGCTTCAGAAGCACCGATATGACCAGAAAGCTGCACTGGCTGAGCTTCAACCTGGGCAAATGGTGTGGGTGTTGGAGCCAGTGGTACCAAGGGCACTTCAGGACAGATGGAGTGGCCCTTACCCAATCCTAGAGAAAAAGAGTGAGGTCACCTACTTAGTTGACCTGGGCACAAGCAGGACACCCAAAAGGGTTATCCATTTTGAACCGCCTCCAGCCTTTACAATGACAGGGCTGACATCACCATGCTGATGGTGACTGATGAGGAACAGGAAGCAGAGAGTGAACCTCTCCCTGACCTTCACTCCTACAGCCCAAAAGATGGGTCAGTAGATGGAGTTGTCTTTTCAGACACCCTCTCTGCCCAACAGCAGACTGACTGCAAGCAAGTCTTGCAACAGTATGCTAAGCTCTTTTCCCTGACCCCTGGTCTGACAAACTGGTGCACCCAGGATGTGGACACTGGTGACAGTGCCCCTGTCAAAAACAAAATCTATTGACAGTCAGACCAAGTCAAGGAAAGCATCAAAGCTGAAGTCAGCAAGATGCTGGAGTTAGGGGCTATTGAACCCTCTGAGAGCCTCTGGGCCAGCCCAGTGGTTCTAGTCACCTGAGGCTTGAGCCGGGTGCTTAATGAGGGTGCGCGACGTGTGAGCGATACTTAGAACGTTTTTTAAATAAAAATTTACTGTCTTATTTTAATTGCTGATATTGTTCTATTTTGCTATTTGCACTAGCGCATTGCATATTCTTCTCTTACCGAGTCTCTTGCACTGATTTTCTTCATTGTTTCTGTTGAGGAGCAGCCGCCATCTTGGAAGCCTGAGGTTAGCGCTCTAGGCTTCCTCACTGGCCCTTACTTAAGACGATGCCGTCGCGACCGCGCTAGAGACACCTGAGGCTTGAGCCAGGTGCTTAATGAGGGTGCGCGACGTGTGAGCGATACTTAGAACGTTTTTTAAATAAAAATTTACTGTCTTATTTTATTGCTGATATTGTTCTATTTTGCTATTTGCACTAGCGCATTGCATATTCTTCTCTTATCGAGTCTCTTGCACTGATTTTATTCATTGTTTCTGTTGAGGAGCAGCCGCCATCTTGGAAGCCTGAGGTTAGCGCTCTAGGCTTCCTCACTGGCCCTTACTTAAGACGCTGCCGTCGCGACCGCGCTAGAGACACCTGAGGCTTGAGCCGGGTGCTTAATGAGGGTGCGCGACGTGTGAGCGATACTTAGAACGTTTTTTAAATAAAAATTTACTGTCTTATTTTAATTGCTGATATTGTTCTATTTTGCTATTTGCACTAGCGCATTGCATATTCTTCTCTTACCGAGTCTCTTGCACTGATTTTATTCATTGTTTCTGTTGAGGAGCAGCCGCCATCTTGGAAGCCTGAGGTTAGCGCTCTAGGCTTCCTCACTGGCCCTTACTTAAGACGCTGCCGTCGCGACCGCGCTAGAGACACCTGAGGCTTGAGCCGGGTGCTTAATGAGGGTGCGCGACGTGTGAGCGATACTTAGAACGTTTTTTAAATAAAAATTTACTGTCTTATTTTAATTGCTGATATTGTTCTATTTTGCTATTTGCACTAGCGCATTGCAAATTCTTCTCTTACCGAGTCTCTTGCACTGATTTTATTCATTGTTTCTGTTGAGGAGCAGCCGCCATCTTGGAAGCCTGAGGTTAGCGCTCTAGGCTTCCTCACTGGCCCTTACTTAAGACGATGCCGTCGCGACCGCGCTAGAGACACCTGAGGCTTGAGCCGGGTGCTTAATGAGGGTGCGCGACGTGTGAGCGATACTTAGAACGTTTTTTAAATAAAAATTTACTGTCTTATTTTAATTGCTGATATTGTTCTATTTTGCTATTTGCACTAGCGCATTGCATATTCTTCTCTTACCGAGTCTCTTGCACTGATTTTATTCATTGTTTCTGTTGAGGAGCAGCCGCCATCTTGGAAGCCTGAGGTTAGCGCTCTAGGCTTCCTCACTGGCCCTTACTTAAGACGATGCCGTCGCGACCGCGCTAGAGACACCTGAGGCTTGAGCCGGGTGCTTAATGAGGGTGCGCGACGTGTGAGCGATACTTAGAACGTTTTTTAAATAAAAATTTACTGTCTTATTTTAATTGCTGATATTGTTCTATTTTGCTATTTGCACTAGCGCATTGCATATTCTTCTCTTACCGAGTCTCTTGCACTGATTTTATTCATTGTTTCTGTTGAGGAGCAGCCGCCATCTTGGAAGCCTGAGGTTAGCGCTCTAGGCTTCCTCACTGGCCCTTACTTAAGACGATGCCGTCGCGACCGCGCAGCGGACGCGCGCAGCGGGCGCGCCGCTGGCGCGCCAAAGGCGCGCCTAAGGCAAGCCCGTCTGCGCCCGTCCGCGGCCGGCCGGGGACAGGGGCCACAACCCCCGATCAAAACAGGACAACAATTCGATGGAGCGCACAGCAACTTCGAGCTTTCTGCCCGTCTTTTCCTAAAGCCTGTCTTCACAGTCTTGAGGCAGAAGATGCTCATAATTGTAAAGAGTGCTCATTTAATTGGTGCACTGAGACTGCGCACAAGATTAAGAATAGCAGGCTTATATGCGGACTACTCAACACGAGGTCGATGCGAAAGCACAGTCTTGATATTTTTGAACTGCTCACAGACAAGAAACTCGACCTATTGTTTCTTACAGAGACTTGGCTCGACTCTAACTCCGAACCTGATATAGTCGCCGCTCTCCCGTCTGGCTATGCTATTGCACGCCTGGATAGAACGACGGGTAGAGGTGGTGGAATTGCCATAGTTTATAAGCAGCCTCTATGTTGCCAACTCGAGCCACTTGATATTGCCGATAGCGAGACAGGAGTCTTCTCTATTAAGGTTATTGATGGTAACATATTGAAGGGTCTGTTGATTTATCGCCCTCCTGGCCCTCTTACCCGTTTTTCTAATAGTCTGATTGATGGTATAACGGGGGTTGCTCTTCGCAGGGATAAGTTCATGCTCCTAGGTGATCTTAATGCTCACTTGGAGGACCCTATGGATAAAGGAGCAACAGACTTATGCCAGCAATTATCTTCCCTCCAATTAGATATCAAATCTAAGGCCCCGACCCATCTAAAGGGGCACTTACTGGATCCGATCTTTGGTAATTGTGAAGACATTGTAATTAAGGCCCCCGTTCCTGTGTACTGGTCTGATCACTTTCTTGTGCCTTTCACTATAACTATCCCGCATGATAATATTCTTAAGATCAACAACTCCAAATATATGAGTAGAAAATGGACCGCCTTCTCTAAGGGGAAGTTTGATATTGCCCTTACTAAGGGAGGCATACCAGGAGGTGAGGATGTTACATCTGCAGCTGAAAGATTAGAAGCTCGTATCAGTATGGCTTTAGATGAGACTGCTCCCCTCTACCATAAAAATCCGCATAGTAGAATACAGAAATCTGCCCCTTGGTATAACAAAGAATTACACTCAGCGAAAACAGAGTGCAAACGACTTGAAAGGCTGTGGAGAAGGGCCTATCTCGATCAAGATAAACAAAGCTATACAGCCAGACGAAGAGAATACCATACGCAGATTAGGCATGCTAAAACTGAATATTTCTCAAGTAGGATAGAAGAAGCCAATAATTCTTCCAAGGAATTGTTCAAAATCTATAAAGAAATCGCCTTCTGTGGCGCCTCGGTTGACCCGTCCCTGGCATCTGAGGAATTCTGCAACCGCATTGTGACTTTTTTTTCTGAAAAAGTGGCTACCATTTATTCCACCTTCTCAGGAGGGAAGGAAAAGGGAACAGCATTTGTTGAGAGCCCTCTAGCCAATGTGGGTACTAACTGTCTGGCTAGTTTCACCGTCCCGCCCTCGGACGAGCTCCAACGGATATGTCGCTTGATCAAGTCTGGGTCACCACGAGATCCTGCATCCCCTAAGCTCCTAGCTGAGAGCATTGAGATTCTCGAACCCTATATTAGGAATGTTGTGGACTTCTCCTTTAGCTCCGGCACTGTACCTTTAAACTGGAAACAGGCTATAGTACTCCCGCTCCAAAAAAAACCCAACATCAGCTGGGATAGGCTGGATAATCTTCGACCCATCTCTCTCCTCCCCTATATGGCCAAAGTGGCAGAAAAGATGGCCAACCTTCAACTCATGGCCTTTGTAGAGAAAGCCAATCTGCTTCACATCAGTCAGTTTGGCTTTCGCGCTCGCCACTCAACGGAGTCTGCACTACTCCTGGCCACTGAGACCATTAGGAGAGGGGTCGATGAGGGGCACACGATGGCCCTTGTTTTACTGGACCTTAGTGCAGCCTTTGACACTGTAGCACATTTCACCCTGCTACAGTGTCTCAATAAAGGAGGAATTACGGGCCTAGCACTTAGGTGGATTCAATCCTTCCTCACGGACAGGGGTTTTCAGGTCAGACAAGGAGAACACTATTCTCGTAGGGTCACTCTTGATCAAGGTGTTCCCCAGGGCTCGGCCCTCAGCCCTACTCTATTTAACCTATATGTCTCCCCTGTTGCCTCTATAGTTGAAAGTCACGGTCTTCAACTAGTGTCTTACGCCGATGACACACAGCTGGTCATCTCACTGTCACGAGCACCGGAGGTTGCGGTATCCAGTTTCAGTGCTTGCATGCAGGAGCTTGCTTCCTGGATGTCCAACAACTGCCTGAAATTAAATGGATCTAAAACTGAAGTGCTCGTGGTGGGGGGTGCACCGAATGTGTGGTCATCGGTCTGGTGGCCAGCATGTCTTGGACCCACTCCAGTACCTTGTCAGCAGGCAAAGAATCTGGGAGTACTGTTTGATATCGATCTCTCATTTACTGCCCAGATTAACCGAGTGGTCGGAGTATGTTTTGGCATGCTTAAGAGCTTGAGGAAGACCCTTGACCTACTTCCAGTCAATGCCAGACAGACCCTTGTTCATGCTCTGGTCACCTCCAGACTTGATTATTCCAATCTTCTGTACTTGGGTGCCACAGAAAGGAACCTAAACCGTCTTCAAGTACTCCAAAATGCCACAGCCCGTCTGGTACTAAGGCTTCCTAGAAGATCATCTTCTAAAGCTGCCTTGAAGTCCCTCCATTGGCTGCCGGTCAGGGAGAGGATTGTCTTCAAGGCACTCTGCATGTGTCATCGCATTATAATGAGCAGAGCGCCCTTACCTCTCTCTAATCTCATCTCCCTCTATAGACCGAAGAGGAGGCTTCGTTCTTCAGACACGGGACTTGTAGTTGTCCCCTCAATCCGGAAAGCTCGGATGGGAGGGAGATCTTTTAGATTTCTTGCGGCCAAGAATTGGAATTTGCGCCCCATGGAGCTGCGCCTCGAACCCTCAGAGACTACATTCCGAAAAAAATTAAAAACGTATCTTTTCCGCTCTGCACTGATCTGATTCCCTACACTTGCGCCTCTCTTGCTTTCTCAGCGCGGGGACACGCCGGTGTGCGTAACCATGCGCTTTATAAACCTCCATAATAATAATAATAGTCCCCCAACCTCATCCACAGGGTAGAAAGAGAGAAATGAGGTTCTGTGTGGACTATAGAGGGCTCAGCTCTATCACCAAGACAGATGCTCACCCTATCCCAAGATCAGATTAGTTGATAAACAAATTGGGGGCAGCCATATTTCTAAGTACCTTTGACTTAACTGCAGGGTACTGGCAGATTGGCATGGCCCCAGGAGCAAAAGAGAAAACAGCATTTTCCACACCCGATGGGCACTATCAGTTCACTGATATGCCCTTTGGTATAAAGAATGCCCCTGCCACCTTCCAGAGGTTGGTGAATCAAGTCATTTCTGGGTTGGAGTCCTTTAGTGCAGCTTATCTTGATGATATTGCTGTCTTTAGTTCCACCTGGCAGGATCACCTGATCCACCTTGGGATGGCTTTAAAAGCCCTGCAAACTGCAGGTCTAACTATCAAGGCATCGAATTGCCAGATGGGGCAGGGCACTGTGGTGTACTTGGGCCACCTTGTTGGTGGAGGCCAGGTACAGCCCTTTCCAGCCCAAGGTTCAGGCCATCCTGGACTGCGCAGCTCCAACATCCCAGACCCAAGTCAGGGCATTCCTTGGCTTGACTGGGTACTACAGGAGGTTTGTGAAGAGATATGGGTCCATTGTGACTCCCCTCACATAACTCACCTCCAAGAAAATGCCCAGAAAGGTTAACTGGACAATTAGTTGCCAAAAGGCTTTTGACACCCTGAAAGAAGCAATGTGCTCAGCACCAACTCTGAAGGCTCCAGATTATGCCAAGCAGTTCATAGTGCAGACTGATACCTCTGAGCTAGGGATAGGAGCGGTCCTATCCCAAACCAATGATGAAGGCCAAGACCAACCTGGTGCTTTTATAAGCATAAGGCTTCTCCCCAGGGAGCAGTGTTGGAGTGCCATTGAGAGGGAGGCCTTTGCTGTGGTCTGGTCCCTGAAGAAGCTGAGGCCATACTTGTTTGGTACTCACTTCCTAGTTCAAACTGATCACCGACGACTCAGATGGCTAATGCAAATGAAAGGAGAAAATCCAAAACTGTTGAGGTGGTCCATCTCCCTAGAGGGAATGGACTTTGAAGTGGAACACCGACCTGGGACTGCCCATGCCAATGCAGATGGACATTCCATGTTCTTCCACTTAGACAATGAAGACTCTCTAGGGGAAGGTTAGTCTCATCATCTTTTGTTTGGGGCGGTTGTGTGAGAAAGTGCTCTCTTTCTTGCATAGTATGCCCCCACTTTTTGCTGAATTGCTGATGTTCTTTGACTGAGTGTGCTCTGGGCTCCTGCTAATCAGGTACCCAGGGCCTATGTTCCTTCCCTAAAACTGCATTGAAGCCTAAACCCAATTGGCATCTCTGGCCACATGTTAGCCCCTGGTAAATGGTACCACAGGTACCCAGGGCACTGTGACCAGAGAAGGCCTCTAAGGGCTGCAGCACTTATTGTGCCACCCTCAGAGGCCCTGTACCCTGACACTCACACACTGCCTTTGCAGACTGAGTGCCTTGGTGCAGAACAAAGTGAAGAGTCGACATGGCACACATCCCTGTGTGCCATTCCCACAAACCACTTCCCTGGCATACATCAGTCACCCCTCTAGCTAGGTGCCTTATGCCAGTAGTGAGGGGACAGGTGCATGAGCCCTGGACCCCTACAGTGCCCAAATGCATTCCTGGACACTGTAAGTGCAGTGTTGCCATTAAAGAGTATATGGTGCTGGATGTTTGTCATTACAAACTCCACATCACCATAATGGCTACACTGAAGACTGGGAAGTTTGGTATCAAACTTCTCAGCACATTAAACCCACGCTGATGCCAGTGTGGGATTTAATGTAAAATGCCCAACAGAGGGCATCTTAGATATGCCCCCTGAAATTCGACCAACTCCTAGTGACCTGACTGAGTGGCTGCTTAGGCTGCCACCACCAGACATATTTCTGGACCCCTGGGTCGAGAGCTAGCTGCTCTCAGGGGCCTGAAACAATGCACATCCTGGGACGAGGTGCCAAGACTCCTTCCCCAGGATGGGCAGGGTTCACGAAGTAATAGCTTCAAAGGCATGCCGCCTTTGTGAGTGTAACGAGCCTAGACCAGAACCACAGGAGTCGAAGATGGTCCCAACGCCCCAACGCCTGGTCCGTCACCCAAAAACTTTAATTTCCTAGGTAGCGTCACAGGCAGGGGGGAAAGGGGAAGTGGAAGAAAAAGAGAGAGACAGCCGGCGTTGACAGTTGTGTCCAAACACGCTACAGGGTCTGCTCGCTTAGGGGAAGCCTGGAAAGCTGTGCCTGCATAGGATGACAAAAGTCAATAAGCATGCAAATATACCCCTTCTATTTTTTATGCACATTAAATAATTATCCAATTGACCCTTGGCTATTGCTTCTCTCTTCCTATGGAGTTGTTGTGGGTTGTTATTTTTCAGCACCCCTGTGTAAATGGCGATTCTTGTTTTTATATTTAATGAATCAGTCTTTCAGTTTTATTTCCTTGTAGAATTAACAAAGTTCTACTCGTTTCCGGTTTTCATCATGAGTAAGTGAAATTGCCCAAATTCCTTATTACTGTTGAGCGATGTATTTTAGTTTCAGTTTATTTAAAGCTGGTTGACTTGGTTAACCTTCTGATGCTACTAACACCCTTTATATCAGAATCACATTGAATCGTAGAGTAGTAAATTTGGCATCAGACGATACCGCTTACCATCGCAACAACTGGGACTATCCAGACCAAAAGGCAAATCTGTTTACGAGTGAATTCATCACCCGAACGTGCGATTTCTCGTCAAAACTGCTTCTGTGGAGATTAGTGACTCACACGTCCCTCGTTGCGCATGCGTGA
The DNA here is from genome assembly GCF_964204655.1 of Triturus cristatus. Lineage (NCBI taxonomy): Eukaryota > Metazoa > Chordata > Amphibia > Caudata > Salamandridae > Triturus > Triturus cristatus. Next base: position 23,357,358 of record NC_140584.1, read on the forward strand.
AGAGTTTTCCTGGTTCTTGTCAGACGCTGTCAATAGTAGAAAAAATACATGCTAGACACGTCTCAGACTAACAATTGAACTTGGATGCCAAAATGGAATGCGTGAAGCGGAGACACCTCACCTCTCTCACGCTGATGGTTGAAGTGCGCCGTTCCTTTCAAATACTCGCGTCTTAGGCTTCTTGTTTGTCGCGAGCCGCTGGGGTCTAGACTGCTGACCCAACTTTGCTAACTCTCGAGTAGTGTCATTGGCCGCCATGTTGGAATTCTGTAAGATTTTAAAACATTGTTTTAGAAAGAGTCTCGAAGCTAGCAGTTTGCTTCTTCTATGGTAACATTTTGTCGCATTTCTCAAACGACTGCTTAGTTTCTTTTTCACTCTTTTTGTACTAAGACTTGTCAAGCAGATCTTGACAGTACCTCCCTCCAAAGGTAGTCCTTCGTCTTTTGGTTTTGATGGGTAATTTTTGTGGAAACTCTTAATTAATCTCGGAGCATGGACGTTAGAAGGTGGTTCCCAAGACCTTTCCTCCAGTCCATAACCCCTCCATTCCACCAGATAGTACAATTTCCCTTTGGACCTCTTTGAATTTAAAATTTTTCTAACCTCGAACTCTTCACCTGATTCTACCCTAATTGGCACTGGAGTTTCTTTGAGTCTTATATTGGGAGGGTTTTAAAAAAAAAAAGAAATATGAAAAGCTAGATGTATTGTTAACTGTTTGGGGAGCTGTAATTTGACCACTACTGGATTGAGTTTTTTGTTCACCTTGAATTAAGATAACTGTGTGTCCCTGGTCCTTAGGTAAACCTACAATGAAGTCCAGAGAGAACCTTTCCCAGGGCATGTTTGGTGTGGGTAATGGTTGTAAGAGACTCTGAGGTTTTCCTCTGACTGGTTTGTTTTGACAACATACTATACAACTTTTTATCCACAAGAGTATGTCTCTTCGAAGAGAGGGCCACCAGAACTGGCGTAGTATCTTTTCACACGTTTTTTCATTTCCATTGTCTCCTGCACTAGGATTACCGTGACACCATTGAAAGACCATACGTCGTAACTTCATTGTGGGGATAAGAACCTGATTGCCTTTGACAGGGATGCCTCATCATATCTTCCACTCAGGATGTCCTTTCAGCCAGTCCCTCCACCGGAAAGTCGGAATACCTTTAACCTGCACCGTGCCCCCGATGCTAAAAACTCCTCCCAAGCCTGCAAATACACCCTGCACATAGAAGCCACCAACGACCCTACCACCAGTCGCACCATCCGGAATTGCTGACGGACCATAACTTTTCTGGCATTGGTGCCAGGTCTCTGTCCGCTTCCTTGGCTAACCCATGGAATCTCCCCCACTGTGAACGGGACAAAGCATCTGCAATGTCATTGTACACCCCCGGGACGTGGCGCGCGCTGAAAGTTATATCATGACCCAAGCAACACAGCACAAATGCCCGCAACAACTTCAGCACCTGCAAATCCCTGGCGGAAAGTCTATTTACCACATGTACCACCGCCATGTTGTCCACCTGGCATAACATGCGCCTGTGCGCCAACTCCGCGCCCCACAATGTCACCCTATGGAAAGAGCTCCAGGAAAACAATGCTCCCCCCGTGAGCCTATGCCGTCGGCCACTGCTCCGCGCACCATCTTCCCTGCCAGTACAAGCCAAAGCCCAGACCTCCGGCCGCGTGCGAGAAAATTTGTACATCCCACTCCAGATCTTCCCGTCTCGCCAGCGGAATACCACTGAAGTCCCACAAGAACACGCACCACATCCTTATATCCTCTTTAACTCCCACTGCAATGCGCACATGGTGATGGGGAGAACCCTCCCCGACAATGCCCTTCCCAACCTCCTGCAAAAGGACCTCCCTGCCCGCACGACTCTGCATGCGAAATTTACGTGACCCAGCAGCAGCTGAATTTCCTTCACCTTGACTGTCTCCCTCCCCAGCATGCACCTTATTAAGTCCAGCATCTTTTCTTGCTTGTATACCGGTAGTTTGTCCTTCATTCTCTCTGAATCGATTTCAATGCCCAAAAACGACAACTCCGTGTCGGGGCCCACTGTCTTTTCCGGGGCCAATGGCACTTCCGGATAACCCATGAGCTCCTGGAAGTTAGCCAGCCTCCTCTGGCAGTCCGCTGAGCCGGGTGCCCCCATGAAAAAAAGTCATCCATGTAATGTGTCACCAGTTGATGTCCTGTCTGCCATGTGAAAACCCACTGCAAAAATGTGCTAAAGCACTCAAACAATGCACAGGATACCATTGGCAGCGCCTTGTCTACATACCAGTTGCCTTTGAAATGCATACCCAGTAGTTGAAAATACTCTGGGTGTACCGGAAGCAGCCAAAAGGCTGACTTCATGTTGCATTTTGCAATCAACGCGCCCGGGCCCGCCGTCACAACCAGTGACATGGCCTCACCCACCGACGAGTAAGACACCGACGACGCCTCCTCCGCGATAAAGTAATTCACCGACTGACCCATCGAGCATGACAAATTCTGAATCAAACAAAACTGCCCTTCTTCTTTCTTAGGCACAACTCCAATTGGATACACAATAAGGTTCCCCATAGGCCAATCTGTGAATGGTCCCGCCATTCTGCCCTCCCGCACCTCTTTTTCCAATTTGGCCCTCACTACCTGCTTGTGCTCAGCCACGGAAAGCAACCTGTCCACCCATCTTTGAATCCATGGACCCTCTTACCCCAAGCTGGCCACTGGCCATTATTTCTAAGCGCCTTAAATCCATATCTTCATACTCCCTTCCTCTACCTGAGGTGGAGAACCTAATTATTAACTTGCAGACGGATGCTGATCCCCTCACTCTTCTTTTACTATACCGGCCCCCAAATCCCATGCCTTCTTTCTCCGCCACTCTTAGTGAACAACTATCCTCCCTTCTTATATCGCATTCCCATCTCGCCATTTTCGGCGACCTGAATTACTAGTTCGGCGATAGCCATGCCGGCTCTCATGCCACTGAGCTTTTTGAGACGCTTAAAAGCCTGAACCTTGTCCAACACGTCTCCCAACCTACTCATATCAAGGGACACGTCTTGGACCAGATCTGGACCTGCAACCTGGAGCTGTCCCCACCAGACATACGTCCGTGTGCCTGGTCCGACCATCACTTGGTAGACACTATCATCACGGTTGCTGCTCAGACCCCCGCTCCCTTGATGGCCGGCGGCCATGCCCGTAAATGGAGCTCATATGACTCCCAGGGATTTCTAACTGCCCTGGCTGACTCCTCCCCGGTGATTTCTGACCCCACCGACATGGACGGGCTGGAACAAAAAGTGGCCACCTGGCTCGGGTCGGCCAGCGATTTGTTTGCCCCTCTAGTCAAATTTCCCTGTACCAAACACAGGAACTCTCACAGGTGGTTCTCCGACGACCTCAAAGCCCGGAAACTCAAAACACGCCAGCTGGAACGCATCTGGAGACATGACTATTCTGACCTAGCCAAACAATCCTATCTGACCGCCCGCAAAGAATTTAAAATAGCTATTCGTTTAGCTAAATCCGAACACTTCGCCAGTAGGATATCTCAGGCAGCTAATAAATCTAAGGAGGTGTTCAGAGTTATGAACGAGTTAACCACAGATGATAGGACCCTACCAGCCCAGACTCCCACGCAGGAGGCCTGCGACACCTTGAACTCGTACTTTCTAGAAAAAATTTCCTCTATCAAAAAATCCATTTCCTCACTTCACCAACCGCCACTACTGGATAACTCCCTCAATAATCCCCTGTCCTTCACTTCTTTCCCGGTTCTAGACTCCTCTTCTTTGGCGGAACTAGCCACTCGCGTAAAGTCTGGCTCTCCAAATGACTGCTGCCCGCCGTCCGTTCTGCGGAACATATGTCTTAATCTACCTGACAGTATTTTACATCTACTTAATAGCTCCCTTAGCAGCGGCATTTGCCCCACTTCCTTCAAGGAAGCTATCCTTGTACCCTTACTAAAAAAACCTGGCGCCGACATGACGGAGCCATCGAACTACCGCCCCATCTCTCTTCTCCCCTATTTTTCTAAACTCATGGAGGCCCATGTTACTCGCTGCCTGTCCGGGTTTATTGGATCTTCCGGCTGTCTTGTACCTACCCAGGCCGGCTTCAGACCCGCCCATTCTACAGAAGCTGTTATTCTGGCAGTCCTTGACACACTCAGAGGCAACGCGGACGCGGGAAACCCCCAAGCCCTCGTCCTACTGGATCTATCGGCCGCGTTCGACACGGTGGACCATGACATCCTTCTCCACCGTGTCGGACAGGCGGGCATCCAGGGCGTTGCTCTCAAGTGGGTCAGGTCTTTCCTCACAGGGAGAACACAGGCGGTCCGCCTTGGTCCTTACACTGCAAAAAAATCTCTCACATCCTGTGGTGTCCCCCAAGGCTCTTCCCTTTCCCCGCTCCTCTTTAATCTCTACCTCCGGCCACTCATTCAATCGCTTCTGAAATGGGACATCGTCACCTATAACTATGCTGACGACCTCCAAATCATTCTTCCCCTTAATTCACCTAATGCCATCACAACTTTCCATGGAGCCATGACCCATATCCAACTCTGGATGAACCAGAACCAATTAAAGTTGAACCCCGGTAAAACTGAGCTCCTACTCCCCGGACTCAGTGCCACCTACTGGGGCCCACAGTTCTGGCCTCCGGAGCTCGGCTCCCCCCCTGTCCCAGCAAAATCAGTAAAAAGTCTGGGTGTCATTATCGACACCGAGCTCTCTCTTAGTGCTCAGGTGGGAGCGGTGGTTTCCTCCTGTATGTTCCAACTTCGGAGGATCCGCAAAATCCGCCACCTTCTCCCCCCGGCAGCACTCACCCAAACTGTCATTTCGCTGGTACTCTCCCGTTTGGATTTTTCCAATGCCATCTACCACGGTTTGCCACAATACCTGACTCAACGCCTTCAAATCGTTCAGAACCAGGCTGCCCGCCTGATCCATGGAACACCCAGATGGCAATCAGCTAAACCTTTGCTTACGAACCTGCATTGGCTTCCGGTTGAGCGAAGGGCTGCCTTTAAGGTGGCCTGTCTCACCTTCAAGGCACTTCATTGCCCCTCCCCTGCTTTCCTAAAATCTACAATCCGCCCTTACTGCCCCACACGTAATCTTCGATCCGCCCACCGCGACTTGCTGATCACCCCCAGGAGCAAAACTAAGAGATTCGGCGGACGCCGGTTCTCTCACCTAGCCCCCGGGCTCTGGAATCTCCTCCCTTCCTCTATTAAATCTTGCTCCTCTTTTCTCAAATTTAGGAAAATGCTAAAAACTTACCTCTTTCCCACCCCCACGTAGACTTTGTTCCTCTACCTCCCCCTCACTTTGTTCTGTCTACCAGCGCCAGGAAGCTTCGGTGTCAGTGCGCTTTACAAGCAACACTTAACATAACATAACATAACAAGCTAAACCCGCAATGGAACCCCTCCCTCAACAGCTCTGCATCCCCCGATCGGCCATAGAATCCCAACCAGTACTCCAACCCCTCCAGGTTAACCGGAGTATGAGCCCTTCGCACCACGTACTTGCCCCCTCAGGCCTCCTGTGAGCTTTTGCTGATGGCCCCCTGTCCCCCCCAAACTGCTAACAATTTCCTCCTCCCTGGGTGCTGTATGCACCCCCTGCCCCATAGGAGCTGACTAGGAGTTGTCTGCTGGAACACTTAGAGCATTTGTGGCAGACTTTGTAATATTCCTGCATACACAGCCCTTTGTTAAAATCCCAACACGACCCGCCTGACCCTGACAAAGACTTTGATGGTCCCCCACTCCTCCATGGGTGGGCCGCCCCTGAAAGGGCCAGTATACTATGGGCAGTCGGCTTACCATAAATATAATCTTCCCCCCTTTTGCAGCCCCCGTGGTGTGCTGCCAAATATCAGATTCCAACTCATCCCACTTGGCCTCTGAGTCCCACGCCAAACTCGCCCAAAACTCATCGTCGTACGGCGCCCACGCGTATTCCCCCCCGCCGTGATTTGCGCCTTCCTAGTTATGCCCATGTACTTAAACTTCACCACGAAACGATCTGGATATTTTTCGCAATAAACACTCGCCTATATCAAGAATGCAGCCGTCCAAATCTCTATTGTAAGGGGACTCTATGGCCTCTTGGCCAATTCATATTCCTCCTCCTTAGAGTCCTCTTTCGACAGCACTTCTCTATGCAGGAGTTTCAGCATTTCGACATACTCCCCTTTCCAAATGCGCTCTTTTGTCGCTAGCACTAAATGGGCACCCAACAGTTTAGTCAACCCCTTATATGGCAACTGTTTAAACTTCAGTTCTATGCTGTCAGGGCAGTCGTTCTTTCATTCCCCCTGCAAGATCCTCAGATTTGCTGTGGCCCGCACACCCATTTCCCACCTGTTCTCCGGGCCCACTCCCACATCAGTCACATATTTGCATTTGCGCAGCCTCTCGCCCCCCTGCCACGCCCAAGCTAGCATCCACGCCTGTGGACACCATTGTAGGAGCAGCAACATCTTTTGAGCCTTACCTGGTGCTGTGCCCGTGCTGGTGTTATCCACCTCGCCACTCCCGGCCGACCTGGTTTTCTTGAATCCAACCAAGTCATGCCTCTGCAAAACACTAGACATTTTGTTAGATGGCCCCACCCCCCACCATCCTCTGGCTCCTCCTCCCGGAACTCGCCCTCCTCCAGCACATCCACCTCATAATCCAACGTAACCCCACACAGTGGGTCCTCCACACACTTCCATTCGCTCCGCCGCACCACAGGTGCCTCAAGTTCTGCCAACTTCACCATGGTGCCACTATGCCCAGCACCCGGGGGGGGGGGCAAAGCAACCCTGCCCTGCTGGTTCACCACTACCCTACACACCTTCACCATGTCCCGTGCACCGGAGGTCGTGTGTGACCTACCGGTTGCTGAGGCCAACTAGGTCACTTTGGGCCATCTTGTGTTGGCCGTGTTGGGATCCCTCACTGGTTTTGGGCAGACCGTGTGGGGCCCAGCCCTCTCTTCACATCGGTGTCCACAGCTCTGCCGAGTCCGCTCCCACACCCCATACCTGTCCCTGTAATTAGGAAAACAGGACTAGTGTGCTGGCACCCCAAAACCTGCTCCTTGCCCCCACTAAACCCCAAGTCTCATTCCTATCCACCTCCCCCTCCCCCTCCCCTGACTGAGAGGTTTTCGGGGGCCCCCTCGGCCACCCCCACCCAGAGACCGGGGGCCCCCTTGGCCGCCCCCACCCAGGGACCAACCTCCTATAGGTAGTTCCTTACATATGCTGAAATCCTCATCTCCCAAATCCCCCACACCCAAGTCCTCCCTCCCTGAGTCCTCCTCCCCAAGATCCACTTCTTCCTCACTCCAATCTAGCATTGCCGCCACAAAGGGAGAAGCCAGCACCTGGGCAACCCCCTCTCCCCCCACCCTGGATGCTCCTTCCTCTGTATGTTCCTGCCTTCCCCCACCCCAATAGACCCACTCTATTCATATAAGCCTCTAAGCGAGGCACTAAATCCCCCTCTCTCCTCCTGTGCCTCCCCCAGACATCAAAAATATCCAAGCCTGACCAGTCCTTGCAAACTACCCTCCCTTCATCTCCTCCCTCCCCCCACCCAGGCTCCAATACGTGCGTCATGTTTCCAGGCCCTGTGGCAACTCCCCTCCCCCACACCCACCGCTTGACCAAACCCTGACCCCACCTGGTGCACGGGGAGCTGACTCTCCCCCACCCGGACCCACCTTCCTGCCCTCCCTGCTATGACACACATGCCCCCCGAGGGATCCACCGAGGCCACACGTCTCCTGGACCCCTTCTTCGCTATGTTGCCTTTGGAAGCGGGTGGCTCCTCATACACCTCCGGCTTCCTTCCTCTCATTAAACCTGCAGCCCCATAAGCACGCTGCACGCGCAACGGGGCTGCCTCACTTTTCCCTACCCCCTCGAGCTCGGCCGCTCCCATGGGCCAGCCAGCTCGAAAAGCCTCACAGACATGCCTGTGGCCCTCCCTCTCCTCCCACGTGCCAATGCGGTAGGCGTGGGGGGACCACACCATTTCAGGCCTGCTACCCACCCTAATGGTGGCCAGTCCCTGAGTTCCAGAGCAGCCGCAGGCGCTTACCTCGAGGGATCGGGTCCCAGCAGCACGCGCAGACCGCAGAGGCCCTATGTGGTATCCGTGGCGATACCGATGGTGCCTCCTGGACGACTAGGTCAATCCTGCCCACTGCCTTCAAGAGTCACTTTGCCTCGGCCACTAACGTGTCACTGGACATGGTAGGATGATTTTAACTACCAAGCATTTTGAATATATACCACTACCTCCAAAGACCACAATGCACACAAAGCAACACCACAAGGTTGGGCTACCAGCCACCAGGTCACCTGTACCTAAAATGGTGACTGGTAGCCCAAAAAGTGCCCGTAAATAACTGTTGGGCTGCATTTGGGCTATAAACAAGCCCAACCACAAAATGACAGTCATAGGACTGCACCACCCTCCCAATCCGCCCGGGGGCAGACCTCCCCTTGATCAGCTGCCCTCCAAGTGCAAGGAGGCAGACTGGCCAGGAAGATTACCAGCACCACCACCAGCATAAACATCAGCAATTGCCTCCTGTGTCTACAAATAAGAGTACGTATAGACCAGGCGGAAAATCAAGGTATGAGCTGTGTGCACATTCTGTCCATTTTGTCAATACTGAAGAGATAAGCCCTAGTGCAGATCTTCTGTTAGTGGCTCCAGAAGATACTCTTAAATTACACCAGCATATTGTTTGGGGTGCTTTGGGGGGGGGGGCAAAACTAAGGACTAGAAAGCTTTTCAAGCAGCCTAATAAGTTAGTTTGAGCAAAAGGAAGGAAAATCTCAGCAAGTAGAGTAAGCACTAGCCTGAGCGTGAATAGTGATACCCAGCTTTTTGCACAAATTCCTACTCAAAATATGTCTGAGTTGCTAACCCCTCTGGAAGCTTCAGAGCAGGGTGGCGAGAACCCCATTGGGCCTCAGATTGATAATGCCATCCACCAGGAGCTGCATGGTGAGATCAGTGGAGCAGCTGTTGCTGAGGCAATAGAGGTTCAGGAGATAGCACATGGGGATGATTCAATAGCTACTATATTACTGAGTGTCATGGCTGAGATTAAGAACAGGTTTGAGGTTTAAGAGGCCAATCATTCTGGGATTCAGGCCTCTTGCCTAGCCCTTAATACGAAATTGATGAAGAGGGCTCAAGAACTAAAGTGTTGGAGAAGGAAGTCATACTGGTCAAACAAGATATACGAAAGAATGCTAGTGAAACTTATTTGTTGATGAAACAAAATCAAGGCTTGAGGCAGGATCTAGAGAGGATCGAGAACCATTCTAGCAGGAATAACCTGGTATCCTGAATGTTCCAGAGTGAAACAAGGGGCTGACATCAAGTCCTTCATCATCGCTCTGCTCCGGGACATAGTATTTAAAGACAGACCAGGCATCAATTTAGATCTTGAGATTCAGAGAGTGCATAGGCAGTTATTGAAATGGAATCTAAACCATCAGAAGCCTAGGAAGATCCTGGTAAATTTTCTAATTAATAGAGAGTAGAGCACTTTTTTCCAAATATAGGTGGATCCAGAACTATATGGTCACTGATCAGCCAGAGCTTTGTAAGAAAGTAGTTATCCTTTTGAGGAAAAGAGTTGGGATGGAGATGTGTTTGTCTAAAAGGGATAGTACAGGTAGATGGGTCTTGGCAGGTGTGTGATGTTCCAACCATAAATTTACTTGTGGAGTCTTTTACGGCCCTAATGCCGATGAACTCTCTCATCTCTCCACTTTAGAAAAGAACTTGATGGAGGTTGTATCACTGATTGTCTTGGGTGGACTTTAATACTCTCATGTATCCTATCCTCGATAGATCCACTAGGATGGATTTTAACTCTACACCTAAAACCAGACAGGCATTGGGAAGTATGCTTCAGGACCTGGGGTTCGGGGATGTGTGGCATCATCAGATGGGCCAGACAAAGGGATACACATTTTATAATAAGAAATACAGTAATTTTGCTAGGCTTAATTATTTTTTTGCTGGCAATAAAATATCAGATAAGGTTAAAGGAATTAACCATTTGCCAGGACATATCGCGGACCAGCGTTCACTATAGTAATCCAGTGTCCCTCTTGTAGGCAGGGCCATAGGTGGATGGTCAACCATGTCCTCCTCTCTGACGAAGATATCATCTGGACCATTGAAAAAAAAACAGTACTGATTTTTTTCTGATAATATAGGGTCTGCCTCCCCCACCATGGTGTGGGGCACATTCAAATCTTATATTTAAGGGTTCTTACGAAACCTGCCGTATGGCATAAGTGGAGTATAATGTCCAAGAACAGGAAAAAGGGGTCTGGAGGCCACCTTTCAAGTGCAAGGTTCACCCCAAGGTAAGGATCACATATCGAAGAAATTAGAAGAAGCTAAGTTAAATGTCAAGCTTAATCTAGAAAAGATGTGTAGGGATAGCTGGCAGGCCAAAAGCATGAATCTTTTTGAGTATGAGGAGAGAGCAGGAGCATACTTAGCTTGGAAAGCAAGGTCAGAGAGGTCAAGGAACAATATTAGGAAGTTAATAATGAACTCGCAAGGAGATACCTCTACTAATGCAGGGGAGATGCAGAGGCATTTGGTCTCCCTTTTTGCTGCCCTGTATATGGAGGAGATGACTCCAGACCTTGATTGTCTTAGGGGGTGGTTGGGGGACAGGAACATTCCAATGCTTTCAGAAACAGGAAAATAGTCCCTTGAAGCACAAATCAGGGAGACAGAAGTTTGGGCGCTTTTGAGTTGGCCCAAAAAATGGAAGGCTGTGTGGCCGATGTTATTCCCTTGGAGTTATATAAAATACAAAAAAGGTGGTAGTACCATTTTGGGAAAAGCTGTTTAATTCTATCTATTATGAGAGCGCCCAGATCCCGCAGTCATGGTTGGAAGCCATGATAGTGCTGATTTTAAAACTTGTTAAGGATCCTAAAAGGGCAGATTCATATCGACCAATTTTGCTCTTAAATGCTGACCATAAGATTTTTGCCAGCATTTTGGCAGAAAGACTTGCAAAGTTGGTTCCCCAATTCACCCTCATCAGAAAGGGTTTGTTCCTAAATGCCAGATACATGATCTCACCCAGAAATTATTTGGATGTATTGATTTAGCTATAACCCATAAGATTCCATTTGCTGTTGCCACAATAGATGCTGCCAAGGCCATCAGCAGGCTTTGTTGGGTGTTTTTGTGGGAGGTCTTGGCAGTGATAGGTTTTAGCCTATGTTTCACCTTGACGCTACAGAGAATATATGCAGATTCATCCGCTCGTATCTTGTTCAACCGAATATTGATGGAGAATTAACCGGAGTACGAGGCAGGTGTGCCAGTTTTCTCCTCTTTTGTTTGATATTTATATTGAACCATTTTCTCAGCTACTTAGAGGAGACTCCCAGGTAGTCCCTTTCACTTTGCAACTATTCAGGAACAAGATAGAGCTATATGCAGATGATATTATTATATATACATCAGATCCCTTACAAACTATTCAGAGGATGGCAAAACTAGCAGAAGAGTGTGGGGCACTTTCAGGCTACTCTGAGATTAGATCCAAGTTGGAGATTATGTGTTGGAATATTACTGACTGGGATTGGGTGGTGGCTGAGTTTAAGTATCTAGGCATCTCAAAAGTACATTCGTTGGAGATGGTTCCAGTGCATAGATCTGCTCCCTATTAGGTGAAGAAACCTGCCATTGTCAATTTATGGTCAGTGAATTTCACTAAAATAAAATTTTACCTAAGCTAACTTATCTCTTTGATTCTATTTCTCTTATGCTCCCTAAAAAAAGCTGGGAAAGTTACAAGGGAAAAGCACTAGTTTTATCGGAGCTTCTAAGCAAGCCAGACTTTCTTGGAAAAAATTGAAGAGGAGGTTGATGAAAGGGGCACTTGTATTACTGGATTTAACTATATGGCTTTCCAATTTAAAAACTGAAGTATGTTGCTTGGGACACCGGATAGTTCAACCTGGGGTCGGATTTTATTAGAAATGGTGGTAGGACTGGGACCCGCAGGCTTTCTTTATAAATTCTGGGCCCCCATGTTTTTCAAAAAGATCCACCTGACGGTGTTGAAAGCTGCACTCAGCCTTTGGTACAGTATTAGGAAGACTCTGAGTATCAGGTACTATTCAGATTTTTCTCAAGTGTGGGATTCTCCAGGTACTCCACAGTGTTTGATGGATGGGTTGAGTCACCCTCTGAGGGAGGCTGGGATCACATGCTGGGGGGGGGGGTGGGTATTTTTACAGTGCAAGGGCTTTTACCTTGGTAGGTACTTAAGGCAAAGACTGAGGGTTCCCTCTCAAGATTCAAATATGTACAGCTTTTATCCTGGTATGGGAGTGCTGATTTGAAGATCATGGCTCTTCGGAGGTTGAAGCACTACTCCAAGATATACAGCCCTTCAATGAGGAGGTCTTGTTATGGTATTGGAAGCCATTGGAGGCAGAGGATGAAAGCTTGGGGGAACCCTATGGGACTTGGAAGTGAATAACCCCTGACTCTGTGCTCCGTCAGGTATGGCAACGCTCTTTTAAACCATTGTATTCTACAAATAAGCCAGTCAATTTAAAAAATAATCACTTCTTTACTATTTATAGGCTATACTGTACTCCTACGAACATAGCACGATTTGTGAGAGCCCAATACCAAGATCTAAAATATGTGTTAGTTCCTAAGCAAAAGATGAGCATATGTTTGCTACCTGCTCCGCTATCATCGGGTTCTGGAATAATGTGAGCAACGTTATAGTAAGTAAATTCAGATTTATAAAGCGCTTGGTTACACTATACAGTGTGTCCCCGCGCTACGGTGCAAGACGCTCTGGTGATCACAAAGACCTACCCAGGCGGGAATAGGCGAGTCTTCAGTTTCTTCCTAAACATGACCTCAGAGGGTTCCAACCGAAGGCTCTCTGGGAGTTTGTTCCAGAGTTGGGCCGCCAAAAAACGGAAGGAGCGACCACCCATCCTGGCTCTCTTTACAGCCGGGACGCAGACCAATCCCCTCCCCTCAGACCTCAGGCGGCGAGTTGGGGCATAAAGGGTAAGGAGGTTCAGCAAGTAAGCAGGCGAAGTCCCCTGAATAATGCGGTGACACACACACAACGCCTTAAACCAGACTCGTTCTCGAATGGGTAACCAGTGGAGAGAAGCAAGAGCTGGTTTAGAGGCAGTTCTCCTCGGACGCATCAGGATCAAGCGGGCTGCAGCGTTCTGCACGCATTGGAGTCTCTGTATACACCTTCCAGTAACGCCTAGATATAAGACATTCCCATAATCGAGACGAGAGCGTGAACTAGGGTCTTCCTAGCTGCAATAGGTAATATATCCAAAATTTTTCGGAGTCTTTTAAGGATTCCGAAGCAGGCTCCTGTGACCCGTCTGGTGTGATATTCAAAGGACAGGTAAGAGTCCATCCAAACCCCCAGGTTTTTAGCTTGGGCGCATGGCACAGGGGTGGGGCCCAAATTCTGCGGCCACCACGCAGAGGACCAAACGGATGGAGCTCTTCCCACCTCCAGCACCTCTGTCTTGTCACCATTAAGTTTCAGGCAGTTTTTGTCCATCCAAGAGGCTAATTCTTGAAGGCACGCCACCAGATTGGGAGCAGCCGACTGCTGTTCCTGGGTCAAGGACACCACCAACTGGGTGTCGTCGGTGTATGAAACAACTCTGATCCCGAAACCATCAGCGATCTCTGCTAAGGGAGCCACATAAAGATTAAACAAAGTCGGGCTCAGAATTGAGCCCTGAGGAACCACCTGCTGCAATCCCATGCCCCTAGAGTAGAACTCACCCTGCCTCACCTGGAAGCTACGATTTGCCAGAAATGATATAAGCCAATCTAAGGCCCTACCAAACACACCTCCCTTCTTTAGACGGCAAACTAGAGTGTGGTGAGCTACCGTGTCAAAGGCCGCACTAAGATCCAACAGGATCAGGGCAGCCGTTTGACCCGCATCCACATATTCCCGAATGGTCTCTGTTGCTAAAAGAAGGGCCGACTCCGTCGAGTGACATTTACAGACACCCGATTGAGTGGGGTGAAGGAGGTGACATTTCCCGATGTGTGCTGTAAGTTGCTCATTTACCACTTTCTCTGTGATCTTAGCAAAGTAGGGTAAAAGAGAGATAGGTCGCAAATTATCTAATCGCTCCAGGCCTAACTGAGGTTTTTTTGGGAGGGGAAGTACTACTGCCTCTTTCCAACAACTAGGGACTGTATTGGTCCTAAATGAGACCTCTAAGAGATGTCTAATAAAGGGCTCCAAGGTTTCTAAGCACCCCCTAAGCCTTCTCGGGGAGGCCGGATCTTTTGGGGAACCTGACTTAACACTCAGGCAGATTTTTTTCAGGATTTCAGGGGGGGGGGGGCGATCCCAAAACTATCTAGTCTCTCATCCTCACCTACAAGTCCTGACACATCCTGAAGATCCTGGTCGACCCCGGCCGACTCAGGAAAGGTGGAGTAGATTGTCACCACCTTGTCCGAGAAGAAATTCGCTGTAAGGTTACAGCGTTCAGCTGACCCTACAGCAGGAACTGCCGCTATGTCCAAGGAAGAGATCTCCTTATAAACCTTGAATAATTCCCTAGTGGAATTACCAGCAGACCCAATTCTTTCAAGGTAATATTCCGCCTTAGTTTTCCTGATGAGCCCATGGTAGGCCTTCAGCACCGCTTTGTACTCGCTCCTCCCTGGAGCAGAGAAGTCCTTCCTCCATTGCCTTTCAGCTCGTTTACAGTCTGCCTTGGCCTTTTTTAGCACTGAATTAAACCAGGGGGCAGATTTCTTTGCTCTAGTTAGTGTTTTCCATGACCAGGGGGCAGTACTATCGAGTGCTTCTCCTAGCCTCCTATCCAACTCTGAGCAAGCACTGTCAGCATCCTCACCCCCAGGCAAATCCCCCATCAGGGGGGCGTTCTTGAACTTGCCTGGGGAAAAGCCAGCCCATTTACGGTAGGCTATTCCCTCCTTCAAGTTCTCCTGCCCCTTCGGCTTAGGCAATTGCATAACAAAAGAGACTAGATGGTGATCTGTCCAAACCAAGGGCTGTGGTCGACCAACCACTACCTCCTCCCAGTTTGTAAAAATAGGATCAAGCAAATGACCCTTCTGATGTGTGGGACAGGTAGCACTAATTCTTAGCTGTAGTGTCGTGAGTTCCTGGCTCAACGCTGCAGCCACCATACATCCTACATCTTCCAAATGTAGGTTCAAGTC
Organism: Triturus cristatus; assembly: GCF_964204655.1. Lineage (NCBI taxonomy): Eukaryota > Metazoa > Chordata > Amphibia > Caudata > Salamandridae > Triturus > Triturus cristatus. The sequence continues at coordinate 23,372,666 of NC_140584.1, forward strand.
GCCTAGCACAAGGAACCTGCTATAGCGCAGGGCTGGTTGAGTAAGATATTCAACCAAATTGGAAGTAAAACGGGAGGGGTAGCCCAGAGGGCGATAGATCAGGAGGCCTTTTACAATGCAGTTACTATCTACCGTGATGGTAAAAAGGCCGGCCTCACTATCAATAAGAGAGATAGGTTCAAGTTGGCATTGGATGGCGTGTTTGAAAATAATTGCCACACCACCTCCTCTGCCAGAGACCCTATCAATTCGCTTAACAGTGTAACCACATCTTAGCGCCTCAAGGAGCTCAGGAATAGAGTCCTCATCCAACCAGGTCTCTGTGAGAAACATAACATCCACCTGTTTGTCTATCAGGAGATCATGAACCTCAAACCTGTGCTTCCTAAGAGAGCGACAGTTCAGCAGACAGCAACTCAACACGGGCAATCCCCCCTTTCCCTCGTACCCATAGTTGAACTCAAAGGCACAGTGCCTACATGTTCTAGCTGAGCCACCGACTTGCATGTTATGAGCACAGATGTCGACAGTTCGGTGGCAAAGGGCAAGAAGTTCCTGGCTAGTGTAGCAAAGTTTCATGCCAAAACTACCAGGGGGAGTGGCCCCGAGTCCCGGACGGGCGCGGACGGGCGCAGACGGGCTTGCCTTTGGCGCGCCCGCTGCGCGGCCGCCGGAGCATACGAATTTATGTCTCCTGCGTCCTGTCTGCCCCCGGAAGTGTCTTGCTCTGACCTGCCCCGCCCTCCGCGCAACGGTACTAATTACCGCGTCGGACCGGGGCGGGAAGGAGGAAAGAAGGAGCCAAGACAAACCCCACTTGCCGAAGTCCCCCCAGGTGAGCTTACACTGCCCACGAAGTAAAAGCGTTATTATTTTAAAATCACACAAGTCACAAGTCACCACAGTTTAAAAATAATAAAACAGGGCTCAGCTACTCGCACCTCAAGCTGCCGCCGTAAACTCCAAAGCAGCTCAGGGTACTGCCACTGCCCTGGACACCGCTGCGCGGCCACTCGAGCATACAAATTTATGTCTCCTGCTTCCTGTCTGCCCCCGGAAGTGTCTTGCTCTGACCAGCCCAGCCCTACGCGCAACGGTACTAATTACCACGTCGGACCGGGGCGGGAAGGAGGAAAGAAGGAGCCAAGACAAACCCCACTTGCGAAGTCACCCCAGGTGAGCTTACACTACCCACGAAGTAAAAGCGTTATTATTTTAAAATCACACAAGTCACCACAGTTTAAAAATAGTAAAACAGGACTCAGCTACTCGCACCTCAAGCTGCCGCCGTAAACTCCAAAGCGACTCAGGGTACTGCCACTACCCTAGACACCGCTGCGTGGCCGCCGGAGCATACGAATTTATGTCTCCTGCTTCCTGTCTGCCCCCGGAAGTGTCTTGCTCTGACCTGCCCCGCCCTACGCGCAACGGTACTAATTACCACGTCGGACCGGGGCGGGAAGGAGGAAAGAAGGAGCCAAGACAAACCCCACTTGCGAAGTCACCCCAGGTGAGCTTACACTACCCACGAAGTAAAAGCGTTATTATTTTAAAATCACACAAGTCACCACAGTTTAAAAATAGTAAAACAGGACTCAGCTACTCGCACCTCAAGCTGCCGCCGTAAACTCCAAAGCGACTCAGGGTACTGCCACTACCCTAGACACCGCTGCGTGGCCGCCGGAGCATACGAATTTATGTCTCCTGCTTCCTGTCTGCCCCCGGAAGTGTCTTGCTCTGACCTGCCCCGCCCTCCGCGCAATGGTACTAATTACCGCGTCGGACCGGGGCGGGAAGGAGGAAAGAAGGAGCCAAGACAAACCCCACTTGCCGAAGTCCCCCCAGGTGAGCTCACACTGCCCACGAAGTAAAAGCGTTATTATTTTAAAATCACACAAGTCACAAGTCACCACAGTTTAAAAATAGTAAAACAGGACTCAGCTACTCGCACCTCAAGCTGCCGCCGTAAACTCCAAAGCGGCTCAGGGTACTGCCACTTCCCTGGACACCGCCAATATCTTTGGTCTCAGAATTGAGTTAAGCCCTGTATTGGTGTAGATGGGAACTGATACGGAGACCCACAGACTGTTTGGTAGGATGCAGTGGTCTCTAATTTTTTACTTTTTACTTCTAGCAAGAAGGGTGATCTGTAAATGCTGGTTAGATTCAGAAGCCCCTTGTTTGGAAAATTGGCTTAATGTTTTGCATTGGACCTGTGGGCTCGGCTTGGGGTGTACCACAGGTACACCAGATAATATCTGGACTAGTATTTTGAGATAGAATGATGCCCTGGATTCAGGAAGATGAACAGTCCTATGATTACACCAAAGCACCAATATTATATGGGTATAAAAGCCTTGGTTGGTGTGACGGGCCACTGCTCATGCTTCAGGTGCGAGGGCGGTTCCACGTTGTTCACCTGGGATTGCAGTAGCTTTTAGCGTTATGAGGGCATTTAAAAAGAAATGGATTATGACATTTCTGGCAGAACATAAACATTTCATAGAGACGGCATTGTTTCTTGCAGGAACTAAAAGTCTCATTGGTGATGTTTTTCAAAGTTGCATTTTGTCGCCTTATTGTTCAACATTTATATGCTTCCACTAGCTAAACTGCTTCACGCATTGACTCCACATTGGATTAAAAAAATAGATAATAATTTTATAAATAAATCAGGGCCAAAACAACAAAAATCCAATAAGTAGAAGTCGGGATATACATTTTTAAATAATAAAACGGTTGTATCGCTTCGAAGCAATAAACGCCTCTGGGGGTTATCTGATCGAGCTGTAACGGTGTAAAGTCAACAGTTCAGGCCGACGTGATGGAGCGCAGGCAGGTACAAGAGCCACACAGGCCTGGTGAACAGAGTATTTTGATCCCTGTTGCAACAGTGAGATTTGCGGTTCAGACAATCAATGCTTCTATGTCGAGCTTGCAGTCATTGTAATGCATTGATTCTCTCCATGTAATCGTTGTGATAAATCAGTACCGAAGACTCAGTGCTGAGATGCTTTGGTTCCAAAGTGTGATGCACCGGTTTTCTCCACACAGTCAAGGGGATGTGTCAATCTCTCCACATTGCTGCAACGACGATGCAGGGTTCTGAGGCGCCAGGCTCTTAAGGCGATGCGTTGGGTCCGAGAGCAATGCACCAATTCTACTCCTGCAACAGGGTTAATGCACATGTTCTGCCATACGCAGAATGGAGATACATTAATTTCTCTGATGCCGGTATCTGGGTCCACTTCCAGTGAAGGAGCAACAGGAGGAGTGTAGAAAAATTGATAGCCCTGAGTCTCAAGCAACAGGAGTCAAGCCAACAAGCCCTTGGAGACCACTTCAGTTGCAAGGCAGCAAGTAGCTCTCCCTCAGCAGGGTCAGAGAGCAGCAGGCACTAGGGCAGCACACCCGAAAAGGTCTTCCAGATCAACAGTCCAGCAGAGTGTCAGTCCTTGATGCAGCACAGCAGTTCATCAGACAGAGTTAAGTTACAGGTACAAAAGTGTCTGCTTTGGTATGCTCACAGACCCAGTACTTATACCCAGTTGTGCCTTTGAAGTGGGCCTGACTTCAAAGAAGGGACTTTGAAGTACACAGAAGCCACTTCTTCCCAACTCTTTCTCCAGACTATCAGTAGAGGTAATCAGCCCTTTGTGTGGAGTCAGGGCACTGCCTATTTAGGTGTAAGTGTCATCCCCTCCCTCGCTTCCTGCCCAGGAAGAGTCATCAGAATTCAGATGAGTACTCAGGCACATCTAACCTTCCTGTGTTTGTGGCTGACTAGAGGAAATGCACAAAGGGTGGCTGTCACTAACCCCAGACGTGTATTGGAGACAGGCTGCAGGCACACAGAGTTGTAAGAGCAAAGAGATTTCCACTTTCTAAAAGTGGCATTTCTAAAATAGTAATGTTTAATTCAACTTTAGCAGTAAAGAGGATTTATCATTACCTTTCCAAAGATATAAAACAGGATCCAGCTACTCCTTTCTAATCAGAACTTGCAGCTTAAAAGTGTATTAAGGAATTCCCAATGTGGACCTATGAGAGGAGTAGGCCTTACACTAGTGAAAACACATGTAGGTGTTTTTCCCTGCCAGTTCATGGATACATTAAAAGTACATGTCCTACCTTTTACTCACACAGCACTGTGCCCTATGTGCTACCTAGGACCTACCTTAGGGGTGACATATGTATGATCAAATGAGAGTTTAAGGGTTGGCAAAAGGTTTTAAATGATAAGTCAAAGTGGTAGTACAACTGCACAAACAGGCACTGCAGTGGCAGGTCTGCAACATGTTTAAAGGGCTACTGGAGTGGGTGGCACAACTAGTGCTGCAGGTCCAATAGTAGCATTTAGTTTACAGGTCCTGGGTGTATGCTATACTACTTTACAAGGGACTCACAAATAATTTAAATATGCCAATTATGTATACACCAATGTTACCATAATCAGGGAAGAAGCACATGCACTTTTGCACGGGTCAGCAGAGGTAAAATACTCTAAGTCCTACGGACAACAATAATATTTAGCACAAGGAGGCAGTAAGCAGGTTAAAAGCTTGGGGGAAGACTACCCTAAGACTGATAGGTCTAAGACGTGTCCCCCCAACTGAAAGTAGGGACATCTACCCAACCTTTGGGTACCCATACCAGCATGTCTATTAGAGGACATTTTTCAAAAAGGCTTCTTTTTTTTTTACAAATTGTCTTTCATTTGGAATCAGAAATGCATAGAAAGTCAATTGATAATAACACTTGCGCTACAATTTTCTGTTTCGCTAAGTCTCCCGATAAAAATGGTACCTCACTTGTGTGGGTAGGCCAAGTGCTCGCACCAGGAAATAGCCCTAAACGTATCATGGGCACATAACATTTTTCCAGTGAAAAGTGACCCTTTTTTTGCAATGTGCCTAGCTGTGGATTTTGGACTCTTGCTCACGGGGCATCTAGGGAAACCTTGCAAACCTGTATATTTATAAAAACTAGACACCCAGGGGAATATAAAATGGGGTGACTTGTGTGGCTCTCACCAGGTTATATTACCCAGAATCCCTTGCGAACCTCAAACTTTGTCAAAAACACATTTTCCTCACATTTCTGTGATGGAAAGTTCTGGAATCTGTGGGGAACCTCAAACTTCCACCCACCCAGCATTATCCCAAGTTTCTCAATAAAAATGGTACCTCACTTGTGAGGGTAGACCTATTGCCCGTGTCGGGAAACGGCCCAAAACACAATGTGGGCACATCTTATTTTTTCAGGGGAAACTGGCCCTTTTTTCAATGTGCTTAGCTGTGGATTTTGGACCCTCGGCCAGCTGGCACCTAGGGAAACCTAGCAAACCTCTACATTTTCAAAGACTAGACACCCAGGGGAATCCCGGAGTGGGTGAGTTGTGTGGCTCTCACCAGGTTCTGTTACCCAGAATCCCTTTCAAACCTCAAATTTTGTCAAAAAATCACTTTTCCCCACATTTCTGTGATGGAAAGGTCTGGAATCTGAGGGGTCCACAATCTTCCACCCGCCCAGCATTGCCCCAAGTTTCTAAATAAAAATGGTAACTCACTTGTGTGGGTAGACCTAGTGCCTGCGCCAGGAAATGGCCCAAAACACAATGTGGGCACATCATACCTTTTTAGTGAAAACAGACCCTTTTCTCACAATATGCCTAGCTGTGGATATTGGACCCTAGCTCAGCCGGCACCTAGGGAAACCTAGAAAACCTGTACATGTTTAAAACTAAACACCCAGGGGAATCTAGGATGGGGTGACTTGTGTGGCTATCACCAGGTTCTGTTACCTAGAATCCTTGCAAACCTGAAACTTTGTAAAAAAAAAACAAATATTCCTCACATTTCTTTAATGGAATGTTCCGTAATAAGGAGGGAACCAAAAACATCCACCCACCCATCATTCCCCCAAGTCTCCAAATAAAATTGTACCCCAGTTATGTTGGTATGCCTAGTACCCACAACAGGAAATGGCCCAAAACTCAACATGGGCTCATCACATTTTTTCCAATGAAAACAGACCCTTTGCCCGCAATGTGCCAAGCTGTGGATTTTGGACCCTAGCTCAGCCAGAACCTAGGGAAACCAAGCAAACCATGTACATTTATAAAACCTAGACACCCAGGGGAATCCAGGATGAGGTGACTTGTGTGGCTCTCACCAGGTTCTGTTACACAGAATCTCTTGCAAACCTCAAACTTTGTAAAAAAAATAAAACACACATTTTCCTCACATTTCTGTGATGTTAAGTTCGAAAGTTCCTGAACACACTGGTGGTGACCCAGATGCCTGCCTCCTCAGCAAGCTTCCTGGGGTCAGAAAGCTTACTAATAACCAGGTTTTGGCACAGCTCTGGAAAACAAATATCAAGCATGTGCTCCTTCAAAATCAAGTTGTACAGCTCTGAATAATCATCTACCTTGCTGCCCCTCACCCAATCCTTCGGTGCTTTGCTAGCATAATCCAAGAAATCCACCCATGTCTGTGATAAGATCTTGTGGCTGCCACTGAACAGGTCCCTATACTTCTCAGGAGTAGTCCAAACTTACTAAGATGGCATTCATTCCAGTGTAGCATATCTGGTCGCCTGCCTCTAGTATAAGGATTGTGTCCCTCCCTGTTGTGGGTATGTACCTCCGTAAACTCCCACCCCAGGGTAACTGTGCGGTGACTCTGCTCCACTCGGGGAGATTGCAGAGTTTTCAGCACTCCGCATTATGCAAAGCTCATGGAGTTCTGTTTTTTTCCTCGCTCCGGTCGTTGGCGAGCCAGAGCGAAGAAAATTCACCTCCCAGCAGGATTGTTCCTCGTTTGTGATCGTCAACATCAAGTTGGCGAGCTCGAGCGTGGAAAATCAACCTCCCGGTGAGATTTCTCAATGCGGGTGGACATATTTCTCATATGCTCATGACCTCTCACGTTGAAAAACTGTCCGTTCGCATTGAGAAAGCTGCCGCTCCAGTTAACAATCTACTCGAGCAGCAGAAAGGAAGCAGCGCCCGCTTGCGCTGTGCATGGTGCCGTCCACGATGATTGCACAGTGCGGACAAACATCCGGCGCTGAAAATCACAGCATTTATCTAACACACTCCCCTGCTTGCGGAGATCCTTGTAGTGCGGCAGAGTTTTTTTGCACTTCGCGGAGTTCCGCATACCGGAACTCTGCAAACTCCACCCAGGCTTACCCCAGGGTTCCTATGGGACCTTGTACACTCTCAGAGCTACTTCATAGGCTGTGAACCAATTGTCTATGTCATCCCCATCACATGACTGGGAACCAAGTCTTTGGGTATACGGATCCTTGACTCACTAGTGGACACTGCAGGTATGCTGCCACCATTACTTCTACTGGACCCCTCTGGTATGGCTCTAATGTCCAGCAGTCTGAGGCTCAGCTCATGTGCCATCTTCCTTTCATCCATGGGCAGCCTTTTCTCTTTCAAAGCTTGTTTCCTCTCAGCCAGAGCCTGCTCTTTCTCTAGTTGGGCAAGTTTTTCCTCCTGCTCTAAATTAGCAAGCTCCAGCGTGAGCTTCCTTTCCTCCCTTCTGGCTGCCAGCTCCTCTGGGAACCACTACTCTTGCATTAAGTTATTTGACCCTTCCACATGCAGTGCCAGATCCACATTAGACTCCAGGATCATCTCATCGTTTGCCTCAGTTTCTTACTCCTTCTCTTCTGGGACCTTAGCTCCTGCATTACGGGCCTCTGCCCAGGCTCTCAAAGCATTCTCCAGGTCCACCTTCTGGGTGAAGCCTTTAGTGGGTACTTGAAACCCCTAACTTGGCCAGCTCAAAATCAATTACTGCAGGTGCATGTACTGTTTCCCCAGAAAGAGACATTGTTTAGCAAAACAATTGAAAAAAACAATTAGGGAGAATTTAAACATTACACAGCACCCTGCCCTATGGGCTATCTAAGGCCTACTTTAGGGGTGACTTATGTGTAATAAAAGGGGAGTTAAAGGCTTGGCAAATGATTTTAAAAGCCAAGTCAAAATGGCGGTAAAGCTACACATATTTAAAGGGTTACTGGTGTGGGTGGCACAATAAGTGCTGCAGGTCCACTGGTAGCATTTAGTTTATAGGCCCAGGGTATATGGTATATCCCTTTACAAGGGACTTAAAAGAACACTAAATATGCCAATTGTGTATACAACAATGTTACTATGTTTAGGGGAGAAGCACAATCACTTTATTACTGGCTGGCAGTGGTAAAATGCCCCCAAGACAGCAACATGTTTCAGCAAAAATAGGAGGTAATGAGGTAAAAGGTTTGTGGGAAGATCACCCAAAGGCTAACAGGTCTATCAGTGGACCATGCGAGCCGGTACCCAGAGGCTATCTCTCTGAGAACTGTGACTGCACCCACAGTGGCCAGGGAACTCATGGGGATCTTTATCCATGTGGGAGTCCCCAAGGAGGTGGTGCCAAACAGTGATACCAATTTCATGTTGGGGTACATGAAGGCTATTTGGTAGGAATGTTGAGTAACCAGCAAGTTCTCTACATTTTACCACCCTCAAACCAATGGGCTTGTTGAAAGGTTTAACAGGACACTAAAAGCCATGATAATGGGCCTTTCAGATCCCATGAGATGGAAGTGGGACGTCATCATGCCATGCCTTTTATTTGCCTACAGGGAGGTACCACTGAAGAGGGTGGCTTCCGCACCTTTGAACTTCTGTACTGGAAGTTTGTGAGAGGACCTCTCAGTCTGGTGAAAGAGGGCTAGGAACAAGCTCCCAGGAAGACCCCCCAGGATGTGGGCAGCCACATGCTGGCCCTCTTCAACCAGATGAATTACTTCTGGAAGCAAGCTTGGGAGAACCTAGAAGCCAGCCAGGAGGACATGAAATGGCGGTATGACCAGGATGCCTCTCTAGTCGAGTTTCAGCCTGACCAAAAAGTGTGGGTTACGGAGTTTATAGATCTCAGGGCCTTAAAAGACTGCTGGTCAGGGCCTTATGAGGTGAAGGAGAGCAACAGTGATGCCAGCTACCTGGTGGATCTCAAGACTCTCAGGAACCCTTTTAGAGTCCTGAATGTCAATCTTCTCAAGCTCCAGTTGGAGAGGTCCGAGTCACCCATGCTCCTAGTCACAAATGATGGGGTGGAAGAGGAGAGTGAAATTCTCCCTGACTTCCTTTCTCCAAAGGTGCAGGATGTGTCCGAGAAGGGTGTCAGCCTCTCTCCTACACTGACCATAGAACAACAGTGAGACTGCCACCAGTTGTTGGGGCAGTTTCCTCTTTATTCCATCTTACCCCAGTACTTACTACATAGGGTACCCATGGTATTGATACTGGGTACAGCACACCTGTGAAGAGAAAATCTACAGGTTGTCTGATTAGGTGAGAGATAGCTTAAAGAAGGAGGTCTCCCAGATGCTGTAGTTAGCGGTTATTGAGCCCTTAGTCCAGCCCACTGGTGTGGTTCCCAAGGCTGCCCCTCCATGTGTCACTCCAGAAATTAGGGTCTGTGTGAACGTCCGTGTGCTCAATGTGGTCACTACAACTGACACACACCCCATCCCCTGAGATGGCTAGGAGCTGCCAAGTTCCTTAGTACGTTTGATTTAATGTCTGGGTACTAGCAGAATGAATTGACCAAAGCTGCCAAAAAGAGGTGTGCGTTCTCTAACCTAGAAGGGCACTTCTCAGTGATTCCCTTCGGGTTAAAGGATGCCCCTGACACCTTCCAGAGGTTGGTCAACCAGGTCCTGGCTGGTTTGGAGAAACTGAGTGCCACCTATCTGAATGACATTGAGATCTTCAGTTCTATCTGGGAGGACCACCTGTGCTGCCTAAGAGAAGTGCATCAGGTTCTGCAGATGCCAGGTCTGACTATCAAGGCCAGTAAGTGCCAGCTACAGCAGGGTTCAGTAGTCTATTTGGTCACCAGTGGGAGTGGGCAAGGTGCAGCCCTTCTTGGTCAAGATTGAGACCATTCTAGCTGTTGCAGGGATTCTGCTGGCAAGTAGAACTGTGCCTTAGGATGAAAGGACCTCAGAATGTAGGAACTGTATCGCTCTTCTACCTCATTACCTCTTAGCCCAAATCCAGGCCAGTTCACAGTGCCTCACCTGAACTCCTAACCTTCATAGAGTAGCAAGTGAATTTGGCAAACCTAGAACATGAACCTCTAGTCCCCGAGGGAACCGTGGAAACAGATCATCGCCTTTCATCGCTCACTCAGGCATGCTCTTAATAAACACAGGAAAGACACAATGAACATTTACAGTACATTTATTGAAACTATTGTAGTCTATTATGAAGCAGATGTGGGGCAATTAGTAGACAAATACAGCTAAGCAAAGTAATCAACATTACTAGCAGACTGCATACAATGAACAACCCAACCATGGCAAATTATCAATCTGTTGAGGCCTATTCATACTGTGTAAGCAGAGGGATATATTAGTGACCTCTGGGATTATGCAACAGACCCAAAACTGGTGTGGGAAACTACCATTACAGCGCAGACATTGCAACAAAATGCCATTATGACTCCATTACAATTCAGGCACCACTGCAACGCATGCCATTATAATGCATGCTAATACAACACAGGTGCCATTACAACGCATGCCTTTACATCGTAATTATTGTTAAGGTAAGTGTTCAGGTAAGAAGTAAATGTATTTAATTGTTTTGTTTGTTTTTTAATAATTATTGTAATATTATATGGTGGGTATATAATTCGTGATTTTATAAATGTTTACATTTATGTTTTTGAGAAAAAAGTAACCCTTTAAGCGTGGATGTGAGGGATTTAGGGGTTATAGGTGGGGAAGTGTATTAATATTCAGGTATTCATTTTAATACCTATGAAGTAACTTATTTAGAAAATGAATGCATACAATTTAATATGAAAAAATAATAATTTATAAATACAAAAAGGATTTGTAACATAACCCATTAGGCATGAGAGGATTCAGGGGTTATGGGTAGGAAGTGTGTTAATACTCTGGTATTATTTTTAATACCTGAGTAATCATTTATTTAGTGAATTAATAGATATAATTTCATATTTTTAAAAAATTATAATAAGAAATGAGTATGTAACATAACCGTTTAGCCACGGGATGTGAGGGATTTAGGGGTATAGTGGGGAAGTGTATTAATAGTCAGGTATTAATTTTAATTTTAATACCTGAGCATTAATTTATTTAGGATCACATGCATCAAAATTCGGAAAAGCGAGTCCTTATTAGCGATAAATAAGGAATCGCAAATAAGGATTCGTTTTTCGGGATGCATGTACAGATTCAGTAAAATTTAGCGATTCCTAAAAAAATCGCTAAAACAAACCGAAAACACAATAGCAATTCCTTAAAATAAAGAATAGCAAATACCGAATTCGGTATTACAGAATTCAGAAATAGTGAATTCACTAAAAACGGGTCGCACTGGAAGCAGGCTGATGACATCACAACCAGGAAGTCATCCAGCCCATGCTTCATGCAGTGCCCTGAGGAGCTCAGAGGAGGAGGCAGAGCATAGAAGCTGAGCTAAGAGACTTCACCCTCACAACCCAGCCACACTACAGCTATCCAGGATGGACAAGAATGCATCTAATCCATCAGCCACGCCCAGGAAGAGGAAGAGAAAGTTCTCTGACAGGGAACTGGAACATTTGATAGAGGGGGTGAGCAGCAAGCATGATAAGCTTTTTGGAAGGCTGTCACTCAAGGTGCCCGAAGCCGAGAAGCGCAAGATATGGCTGCGCATTAGAAAGAGGGTGAATGCTGTTGGAGTCACGCTCCGCAGCATAGACGACCTGAAGAAGAGGTGGTATGACCTCCGGAAAAGGGCATAGGATCGCATTGCCGACAGGGTGAAGGAAGCAGCTGGCACAGGAGGGGGGCCATCCAGAGTATCTGCCAACACAGCCCTGGAGGACCTCATTGAGGGGACCATTGAGCCAGAGGCCATCGTCGGAGTCACCCAAATGGACATTTACGGCGCAGCAACCATAGAACAAGGTAAGATGCATGCCTGCGCTGATACGCTGCATATTGTATACCCAAGCCCATCCCCCCAGGTTAATCACAGTTTGCAGGGAGAAGTGCATAACACATATACCCTCACATTAGTATTGCATCATGGGAGTTGTAGTCATGTTAGCCAAGTGTGCATGTATGATCACCAATGCACAAGAAATGAGACCAGCAGTACAGGCCCAACAGTGTGTCTAAATATGTCATTTATTGTATTAAAAGTATGCAGAATGATAAACAGATATAGTTACAAAATAAACTAACAATGCACTGTTTCACACACAGATGTATCTCCGGTGGACTCTGATGACAGCAAGCGCCTCATCATTTCCGAGACACCGGCAGAGACCGATGGAGAGACTCTGCAGGAAAGCCAATCCACACCAGCACCACCACCACCGACATCACCACCACCACCACCGACAACACCACCAAGACGCAGGGCACATGTCCCCTCCCTGCAGGTCATGGATACAGAGCCGAGACCAGCACCCACAAGTGTTCCCAGTCAGACACATGTCATTCCGCCAGCATGTGGCCGAGTCAGACAGCGGCACAGGTCCATGCGCAGTATTGCTGAGCTCTCCGAACAGCCTACAAACATCTATGGTGGTGTAGAGGCCCAGATGCTGTGTGTTCAGTGCCTGCAGGGGAGACATATGGGAACAATAAACCTCAACCTCTCAAAACTGGCTAAACACATGTGCACGTTGACAGACGCTGTGCGTCACATGACCACAGTTGTAGCCGAGGGTAATCCTGACATCAACAAGACCCTGCAGGAGCTCACCCGTGCCGTCTTAGCAGGACAACACAGCGAGCGCAGGAGGCATCGGCAGAACATGCTCCATTCTACTGCATCTACCAGGGCCATCACCAAGCTCTGCAACAGCACTGCAGTTTTTTCACGCCGCTCCATGTCACTGCAGGTAGACCTAGGGCATTACTGCGGGGATGTAGCGAAGGACTCAGGTCAGGTGACCACTGCAGTTGAACACCTACAGTCTGACACATTTAGTGCCAGCAACTTGGGAGGGGAGGAGGGCAGTGAGGCGGCATCGAGCGTGAGTAGCATGTCCGTGCCGGAGACCAGTAACAGGAGGCGCAGTTCGCGCAGCTCTACAGCCACAGACACACATCGTGGTGATGCACAGGAGAGACGCGACAGGAGGCTGGGGGTACGTAGACATTCAGTCCCACCTATTTGTCCATAGTGGTGTAACCATGGGCCACTTGCATATCGTGATTGTACTCCTGTGATGCCACCGGATCAGTTTTTTTCCACAATGTGTCGAATCTCTGTTATGTTTTCTAATCATGTAAATTTACTTTGACAAGTGCTCATGTGAAGTGAACATTTGCACTCCACAATATTTTGTGATGGCTCATTCTTACCTGGCTCGGAAGTGATGTTGTGTGATGTATGTCCGCCTCCTTTAACCTTAATCTGTGTTTGGCACGTGTGCCTGTCTGTGTTGTGCGGGGGGTTGGTCATCCTGGAAGTTGTCATCACTGTACATCTCTATTTGTATCCCCCTTCTTGTGGCAATGTTGTGCATCATGGCACACACTGCTATTATCCTGCAGCAGGTTTCAGGGTTATACTGCAATGCACCTCCCGTCTTATGTAAGATCCTGAAGTGCCTTTTAAGGATACCAAATGTTCACTCAACCACATTTCTGGTATTGATATGTGCTGCGTTGTAGCGTTGCTCCAGAAGTGTTGCTGGGTTGAGGTAGGGAGTGAGGAGATATTCACGCAAGGCGTATGCGCTGTCACCTACAGGGTGGGAAGCAAATGGTTAGTGGCAACACTACAATTACATATGTGATGAAGATGTAACAAATAGGAATATGTATGTACCAAGTAGGTGTTCCTCTCAAAATTCCCCGTTGAGCAGACTCCTGTGGATGCCGCTGTGTCTGAATATGTAGGAGTCGTGTGTGCTCCCGGGAAATTGCGCAACAATATCCGTAATGATGTGCTTGGCATTGCACACGACCTGCACGTTTATCAAGTGATAGGACTTCCTGTTACGGAATAAGTACTCATTGGCTGAGGGGGGACAGATGGGGACATGCGTGCAGTCAATGCATCCTATGACGTCGGGAAATTGTGCCACCTGGTAGAAGTCCTGTTTGGTCTGGTTCAACTGCTGTGGGGTAGTGAGGAAGGTGATGTGGGTGTGTATCATTGTCAGCATGGCATCAATGAATTTCCTGAAGAAGATTGAAAGTGTGCTTTGTGATACGCCTCCGGCAACTGCTATGACCCCCTGGAAACTTCCAGACGCCAGCAGGTGCAGGCTGCATTGGACCTGGACGTGCACAGGAATGGCATTGGTCCTACGGGTCTGGTGCTGCAGTAGTGGTTCCAGGTCAGCAATTATGCGCATTATCATGGCACGATTCAGTTGGTACTTGTCATAGATTTCGTCATCATTTTGGCCCAGCAATATGATGCGCACCCTGAATACCCTCTCCTGGATCCTCCTCCTGCACTGTGCTGCAGTATTTATTCTCCTCCTCCTTGCAAGCACGTAGAGGGCAGCCATTTTTTAGAAAATACAGGGTCTCCTGTGCCATTTTAGAAGGGTTTATGATTGTTTCCACCTGTTAGAAATAAAACATTTTTTTTTAACTTTTCTTTGTTTTTTTCCTTTCATCAACTTGAATATATCGCTATTATCTAATCAATATTTTGCGATTCGGAGTTTTCTGCGTGGGTTATTTAGCGATTATTGGATTTTTTAGTTATCGGGGTTGATGCATTGGGATATGATGTTTTGCGGTCGGTAACGGCCTGTTTTACCGAATCGCTATTTTACCAAGGGGATTTTGGCTTGAAGCATGTGCCAGTTAGAGAATTAATAAATACAATTTAATTAAAAACAAACTTTATTTTTATAATAAGAAAGGGGTTTATAACATAATCCTTAAGGCACAGGTTGTAAGGGATTTAGGGGTTATGGGTGGGGAAGTGTATTAATACTTATGTATTAATTTTAATAACTGTGTATTAATTTATTTAGAGAATTAATACACACAATTTAATGATTTTTTCAAATTTTTTTTATAAAAACAAAAGGGTTTGTAACATAACACAGGATGTGAGGGATTTAGGGGTTATGGGTGGGGAAGTGTATCAAAACTCCGGTATTAATTTTAATACCTGAGAAGTTATTTATAAAGATTATTTGCTTCATTTGAAATATTTAAAAATAGAAAAAGCATAAAAACATTTATAATTTAGAATATTATGTAAAAAAATATAAAAAATAATAAATGAAGCATAACACAACACCTAATAGTTTTTAAAAGTATAAAATATATTTTTTTAATAATTAAAAACAAACAATAGCTGTAATAGATAGTAATAAATATGAAATACATTTTTTAAAAGTTAGTAATCATTTAAAAAATAAATGTAGGTATGTAAGATATTTTAAAAATATTTGTACAATTTTGAACTGTGTCAATATTTTATTAAAAGTAAAAACATATTTGCCCCACGCTTTTCTATTATATTCAATGGTAATATTTGTACCTTTTTCCTTTTTAATGTCAGCCTTGATGTATGTATAGTCGGTGGAGCATCGCAGTTAAGATCGGATGCAAGGGAGAGCTGCAGTCAGGTAAGAACTTTTAGTATTTTAAATTTAGATCTGGAGGTGGGCAACTTTTTCGAAAGGAGAGAGGAGGGAGGTAGTTGTAAGGTGTTTAGTGTAAAGTTTGAATGTTATGTATGATTGAACCCATTTTACATCATATGCATGTTGCTGTTGCAGGCTTACGTCGGGACGACTGCGGTTATTGCAAGCTAAGTTTAAAAAAAGTATTCCTTAAAAAGAATAGAATACTTTTAAAAACCAATTTGCAATAGTAATTTTTTTTTGCGGTGCATTTTTTTTAGTACTGTTTCGAGTTTTTTTCACAATACACATCACGTCTTTAAAAGAAGGAAAAGGAATTGTAGGTTCGGTTCGGATGCAGGCCTTTCAAAAGGGCGAAGAAGGTTTTTTTTTGAACGAGGATTGACATGGACAATTTTTATTCAATGTGGAACCTGGAGCACAGTTATGGATTAGATTTGGCGTTTAAAAAAAAATCTTTGGGGTCTATTATGATGGCGGTGGCGATACGCCCGACATCATCCCCCGCCCGCCTCCCATTTCCCCCACCATATTATGATGGCGGGGGTACTGCAGCGGACGGGAAGATCGTCCGTCGCTTTTCCGCCCGGTCGACGAGTCGACCGGGCGGAAAAGGGCTGAATATGGTGGCGGTGTCTGCTAGACACCGCCATCCATATTACAATGGGAGCGGGAAGCAGCCTTTCCATGGCGGCATTGCCGCCACAGAAAGGCATGCAGGTTTTGCAGTTGGGGGCCCGTTGCGTGCCCCCAGGATGTTGGGTGGGGGGGGCACATGGGGGGTACCTATGTTACCCCCTGCATTGGCACAGACAATGCACGATGTGCATTCCCAGCATTGTGGCGGGCGGTGATCACAGCACTGCATGCCACAATGCTGGGATTAGAGGATGCCACCACCACGGTGGCGGTGGCATCCTAATTGCCGGTGTGGGACCGCCGCACCACTGGCGGCCGGTCCCAAAACCGCTAGGGTGGTGGGTAGATGAAAGTCCACCCGCCATCCTAATAGACCCCTATCTGTTTTTCGTGTTTTGATTTTTGTTCTTTAATTAGAACACAGATTTTTAAACCAACTAATACGTTACTGTTACTGGTGTTTACTCCACTCTGTGTTTCACATTTTTGATTGGGACATTTGGAAATTCATTGATTTATGGTTAAACCCTGTGGATTATTTGAGTAAAGAAGACTTTTGGTGACAGGATGAATTGAAGCATCACCAAAAGTTGAAGAAAGGAGACTTCTTCAGGTAGGATTTCGGACATTCCTAATAATTTTACAAACAGAATTTCTAAAATGTCACTTAATTATTTCGTTTTTTTAAACAGGTAAGTAAGTAAGAAGAAGGGGTCAGCTTGTATTAGAAATGTAGTTTGTTTGCAATATTGTTTAGGTAGTCTGAAGCCACTGACAACGTAAACTGTTGCATTTGTGCCAATAGTCGTTCTGACATTTCTTTACTTTTTTGGGAGATACGTGGATTTAGACTACCTGCTAAAGAATGCGCTATTCTCATTTCTTGGTAACTTTGCTCCTTCTTCAAGGTTTCAAAAAAAATGATAGAAGTTTGGCTGAGTTTTTCTGATAGATTTGTTGAAGGAGTTGTGCCTGCCCTCAATGGCATTATTTGTCTTTGTGCCACCCTCTAAGTAGGTTGTGAAACAGTTCCACCAGTTAATTGGGAAACGTGGCTACCTCCTGCGACCCAACCTGCTTAGATGGCTAATCCATGTGTCTTCAAAATAATTTAGTAAGGGCCCCAATTTTTAAACGTTTCGTGGAAAATAGTCAGATTCTGTAATTGATGTGTAGTATTCATCTACACTGTTAGGTGGCAGGAAGCATAAGGCAGTTAGTTTCTTCAATTGATATTGTAGTTCTCTGTCTGATATGTAGTCTTCAACCAAGGATGTTTTTTTTGATTTTTCACCAATATGCCTGTGAGAAGTGGAAAAAACATCCTTGAATTTGGTTTTCTGGGTATCATTTATTAATGGTATTAATCATTGATAATTCAAAATCAATAATCACTTTTCTGGTACTTTTATTTAAAGTTTTAGGGGCTGATTAAGATGGCGGGAGGACTTGGTCTGCCTGCCATCGTAGCGGTTTGCGGGACCGCCCGCCAGACATGTGGCGGTCCCACCACTGCGATTAGGATGCGCCCGCCATACTGGCAGGTGCATCCTGGGCTTTTAACATTGCGGGCGGTGCTGCTGGCTGCAGCACAGTATGCAATGTTAAAAGTGCTTGCACTACATTTCCCTGCACTAAGTGGCAGGCACCATGCGGTGTCTGCTTCTTGGTGCATGGAAATGCAGGGTGGTACCATGGGTAGCCCCCAGTGCAGCGACACCCCTCCAAAAAAGGGGGGCAGGAACAGGCCCCCAAACCCAATCCCTGCCAGCCTTTCCATGGCAGCATCACCGCCATGGAAAGGCCTTTCCATACCCACATCCTAATTTGGTGGAGGGTGCCTGCTAGGCACCACCACCATTTTAGGGTCCCTGCACCGTCCGCCAGGCAATCAGTGCGATTGCTTTTGGCGGTAAAGCGGACAGACTTTGCGTCCGCTGTGGTACCCACCACCATCCTAATTTGGCGTGAGTAATACACTTGGTGATGGCTAAAGGACCGCCACCGCCGGCCCGGCAGTGGTGGTCCTTCCGTCATCATAATGACCCCCTTAGTTTTTATTACTGAGGACATTTCAGTATAGGTTGAAGCTTGCTTATCAGGCAGTAAACTGTAAACTAAAAGAACAGTAGTTTTTATTAATGTTGGCATAAATAGTGTATATTTGGCTGAAGGGATGGGGGAGGACTTAAAGGTACCATGCATCATCCAAATATCACTATTCTCCAGTTTACCAAGGTTACGGGGGATGCGAACAATTAGGGTTCATTTTAGAGGGTTTTTGTTGTCATGCAAAAGGAAAGATTCATTTGTAACAGTTACTGTCAATTCTTTAGCTATGTTGATATCTGAGTAGGTTTGGGGTGTTACACTTTGAGGGTTACTTGTCTGTTTTTGTCTCTGTATAATACATCGTACATTAGGAATAGTAGGCATAGAATTAGCTACATGCATCGGTATGTTTTGGGAAACCTCCCTCAAAACTGAGCCACAAGGTTCATTGGAGGTGGATGCAAGGGTTTTCATTTGTTCAATATGTTGACGAACTTCAGTCTCCATGGCAGAGGTTATGCTCAGTTGTTTTTTCAACCGCTTGACCAAGAATAACCGCTCTGCCTGTGCAATGGAATGCATAATCTCTACTAATAAAGGTGGGCACCGTAGCTCAGTGGTCCATTTCCCCTGCCTGATTTGATATAGTTTGCTTGTTTTCTTGCTGTCATTCTTTATCTCCTGGTAGAAAGAAAAAAAAGATAACGAAATGTTTTATTGAAGTGGTTGCTGAATGTGTTTTTGTAAAATGTTACCTGGAAGGGAAACTTTCTGAAAATTACCTATTTAACAAACTACAATACTTTTTGATAATAATGGATATTTATCATGGGCTTTGCTAAATTTGCTTTAATTTGTTTTTGGTTTGATCCCTGCGAAAAGAAAGTTATTTTGGGTGATAATTAAGTTTTTGTTATTTTTACCTTAAATGGGTTTCTCGGTTCTGTGAAAAGTAACTGTCAAAGATGATGGTGTGGATTTTTGTGAATCGGTGGCGATTGTTTTCTTCCAGATAGGTGGTGTGGTATGGGTTGATCTGTATAGAAAGGAAAAGAAAGTAAAATGTGTTCCTGATTTGGTTACATATGTTCTTTTAATATTATCCTGCAAGGGAAGATGTTTAGAAATTATTTATTTGAGATATTATTTTTTTTTATTCTAAAGTTCATATTCATTAGGCCATGCCATTTTTGCAATAAAAAGTTTTTTCCTTTAAAGGTGTGAAAAGAAAGTTAATATTGGTAATAACTGTGATTTAATTCAGTTTTACCTTCAATGGTTTGGCCTGTTGTGCAATCAGCAACTTCTGATAGTGATGTTTCTTTTTTTTGAGGATGTGTGGTGGGTTGATCTGTAGAGAAATGTAAAGAAGATATGTCTGTATGTTATTTTCTTAATTTTCATTTTTCAGCAGATAGGTGGTTTGTATTAGACCTATTAAAGAGACAATGTATTTTTCTCATGGTTAGTTTTTACATACCTTATTTACTCAGATACATATTTTTAATCTGTTTAGTGAGATTGGGTTAGGAGTGATTTTATATTTCCCTTCTTATATTGTGGCAGATTTTAAAACTTTATGGAATAAACGTTTCATGTATAAAATGTTTACCTGTTGAGCTATTTCATGAACTCTTTTGATCATCTGTATTATGTTGGACTGTGTTTGTACAACCTTTAATTTCAAAGGTAAACATTTGCAGTTCTGATAAAGAAAAGAAAATGTGGGTATTATTTCTTGTTCATGCTTTCTTTTTTAATAATTAAGTACAGTTGAATACTTTCTTTCATTGTCCCCAACCACCATCCAGCACCTTCCCTGAGGTAAACACTTGTTGGAGTAGGAATAACAATTTTGCCCCCACCACCATCCAGCACCTTCCCTTAGGCAAACACACGTCGAAGTAGGAATAGTTATTTTGCCCCCACCGCTATCGAGCACCTTCCCTGAGGCAAACCTCTGTTAGAGTAGGAATAATTATTTTGCCCCACCACCATCCAGCACCTTCCCTGAGGCAAACACCTGATGGAGTAGGAATAGTTATTTTGCCCCCAACATGATCCAGCACCTCCCTGAGGCAAACACCTGTCAGTATAGGAATAGTTATTTTGTCCCCACCATCATCCAGCACCTTCCCTGAGGCAAACACCTGTCGGAGTAGAAATAACAATTTTGTGCCCCACCACCATCCGGCACCTTCCCCGAGGCAAACACCTGTTGGGGTAGAAATAGTTATTTTCCCTTTACCACCATCCAGCACCTTCCCTGAGACAAACACCTATTGGAGTAGGAATAGTTATTTTGCCCCCACCAGCATCCAGCACCTTCCCTGAGGCAAACACCTGTCGGAGTAAGATTAGTAATTTTGCCACTTACAAAATCTAGCACCTTTCCTGAGGTATTTTGCCCCAACCATCATGCAGAAGCTTCTCTGAGGCAAACACCTGTCAGAGAAGGATTAGCAGCTTTGCTCCCCACTACCATCCAGCACATTCTGTGTGGCAAACACCTGTCAGAGTAGGAATAGGTTTTTTACCCCACCACCATCCAGCACCTTTCCTGAGGTGTACACCTGTTGGAGTATGAATAGTTATTTTGCCCCACCACCATCCAGTACATTCCCTGAGGCAAACACTTGTCAGAGTAGGAATAGTAATTTTGCCCCCACCACCATCCAGCACCTTCCCTGTGGCAAACACCTATTGGAGTAGGAATAGCTATTTTGCCCCCACCAGCATCCAGCACCTTCCCTGAGGCAAACACCTGTCGGAGTAAGATTAGTAATTTTGCCACTTACAAAATCTAGCACCTTTCCTGAGGTAAATACCTGTTGGGATAGGAATAGTAATGTTGCCACCCCCACAATAGTCCACCTTATATGAGGCAAGTACCTTTCGGAATACCACTATCCTGCACCATCCATAACTGTTGTCAGAGTTGGATTAGAAAGTTTTGCTTGCCTTCACTTTCCAGCATCTGCCCTGAGGGAAATTTTGAGCACTAATTTTCTAAATGATATTCCCTGGCATATTACTATTGTTAATTTAAAAAAAACACTGCAGTACTTTAGTTTATGTATTTAAAAAAATATATATATTAATGGAAAACGTTTTTTTTTTATTCCGAAAGATTTCTATACCATACATTTACTTTTGTGAGTGTACTGTCAAGAGTCAGGTAAATGTCTGTGGATTTAAAAATATATATTATTACCAAATGTTTAGGGATTGTAGTATATGATCTGTAGGTGTGTTTGTTGTAACTGTTTTACTTACTTGATCTGTAGGTGGCAGTGTTTAAAAGCAATCTGTATTTTTTTTCTCCGTGCTCCGATGCGTGTGGACACCAGGGAAGTCAGTGATCCAATGAGCACAAAATGGTGGACGGCTCAATTTATACAACTTTGTGTGGTGAATGGTAATTTAAAACAAAATATGATTTCAATTGCACTTTTAATTGCAACTCTACTTCTGACAGAAACTATATTTATTACGTAATGTTTACAAATAAGATTTTTTCTTTCATGGTTAGTTCAGCAGCCATTTTGAGGAGGCACTGAATACAGACATTTAGTAAAAATAGAGAAAGGACACCTGTAAAATTATTTTTGTAACGCATCTGCTTTCTATCAGGGTTATGTTGATTCTCTTTTTTAACCAGGTTAAGAACAGTTAATTTTCATTCTTGCATTTGTTTTGTTATTGCTATGTCAAATTGAATCGTTATAGTTTTTCTAAAAAAATTGAGAAGCTGCAAAACAGTATTTTTATGTTTAATTGCGTTGTAATGGTATGCGTTGTAATGTGTAAGTTGTAATGGTATGCTTTGTAATGGTAGTTATAATATTACTCTATGAGACTGCGTTGTAATGGGATTCGTTGTAAATAATGCGTTGTAGTGGTAGTTATGTTGTAATGCCTGCATTGTAAAAGCCTGCATTGTAATTGTATGTGTTGTAACATCATACAACCAACTGGCATGCGTTTGTTCCAGGACAGGTCTCTCTGCTGGACTTCTTCTCTCTGCCCACAAAGGGACACAAAACAGTTTATATGATAAAGCTATTGTGATGGAAAGCCACAACTGTGCTGCTGCGTTATGTCTAGAATTTTAGGAGCTGTGGCTGACTAAGCAGAAAACAGTACAATATGGTGTTTTGCGTTCTAGGTGACCTTGCAAGAAATGTGCAGACGAAATCCTAAGAGGAAGCACTGAATAACAAAACAAGATGTACAGCGTAATTCTAAAATAATGTCACAAAATAAAAGTGTTATGTGCGGCTCTGCAAGCAGAAGTAGCCTAAAACATCTAATACACTAAGCTAAGGGAGAACTAAAGGTGGCCCAAAAGGGACATCACTGCATGGTTTGGGAACCCTTCAAGATCCAGAGATGAGAGTCTTCTTATGGATAAACGGCGACTACAATAGATTTGTCGAGGGGTTTGGCACCTTTGTTGCCCCCTTTAGAGAGCTGACTGCCACGAAGCATTCAAGTCAGGTGACCTGGACAGAGGCATGCCAGAACGCTATTGACACCTTGAAGGAGACCATGTGCACAGCACTTGTGTTCAAGGCCCCTGACTTCTCCAAATAATTAATTGTGCAGTCACCTCAGGGCACTGCATAGGTACCAAGCTCTCA
Organism: Triturus cristatus; assembly: GCF_964204655.1. Lineage (NCBI taxonomy): Eukaryota > Metazoa > Chordata > Amphibia > Caudata > Salamandridae > Triturus > Triturus cristatus. Next base: position 23,395,665 of record NC_140584.1, read on the forward strand.
CAGCTCAACGAAGGGGGCCTGGATCAACCTCTAGCCTTCATCAGTAGTAGGTTACTTCACATGGAACAAAGGTGGAGTGCAATAGAGAGGGAAGCACAGGTTAATTTGAGGCTTGTTTGTGACTTACCGTGAATAGGATTGTGGTTGCTGCTTGACCAGGGCCCACATCCCAGTCAGTCAGAAACCCAATTTCTAGCAAGGCCAATACACCTTCCACCTGTACCGGTTCAAATAAGCCCAGGAGCACTGTGGTGCTTCATGATTAATATGCCAAGGTCATGCATTTCAAGAATGGGAAGAGACTCTCAGAATTTATGTTAAAGCTTTAATTATCTTCATTAGACAGGTCTTGTTACCTCAGAAGGATACATACTGGGTCCTCGGACCAGTATTATATTTAACTTTTAACTCGGAAACCAAGGAGGAGCCATGCACCAATCCAGCTGAGAACAGAAATGAGATTCATGAGGGAAACCCTTGTGTCTTTCCTCTGTTGTGAATGCAGGATAGAAGTAAGTCATTATATGACTTGACAAGGTATGTTGGTGCTGAATGGTGAGGAGAGGTAAACCTGTCTTCCCGTGCAGCTGCTTGACAACGTCTGCAAGTAGGAGTGACCAATTTCCAGCCAAAAACCGCTGCCTGGAAGAACATGTGTGGGACAGCCCAAATGAATATACCTATCCCACAGAACACCAGGTTGCCACAGCAAGCTCCAGATTACCAAGAACCATCACATATGGTAATATCAGAGCTTAAAGAAAGTTAATTGCTTTCAATGGTCACTGAAGGTAAGCCTGCTTTATCCAAGACTAGCCCCATGAAATGAAGAGGTAGTATCCTTATCTTTAATTGCTGCCAGAGTTTTTGACGGTTCCTCAATTTCACACCCTGGCTTGGGATAGCCAGGCAGGCTGCCCTGATTGCAGATCTCTTGGAATTATCATTTAAGCTCAAGTGGTATCAAAGCTTTCCTCATTTGAGTGACCAATCTGGATCCCAGTGCTAACTCAGGGGCTCATGTTGAGTCCTCTGGTTATCTACGAAAAACAGGATTAGGGAGTGAAGAGGTGGTGCCCCATGTGGGCAACGGAGGTGGCTACGTCCTCCTCAGCGAGTTATACAAAAACAAAATGATCCACCTCAAAGGAGATTCAAAGGAATGTGTTCCCAATCTTGGTAGGGCACACACAGTGTTTGCTTAAATACCCCTCACACACCAAAAGGGCCCTTGGTGTCATGCTCCATCATAGGGGTCTTCCCGTCCTGCTGCAGGGCGGGCGTGCTACGACTAGCGACTACGCTGGAGCAATGTTTTTTGCAGTACTATGTGTGGTGTAGAGGTAGTGAGAGGAAGGGTCAGGGGTGAATGAGGTGAATTAATTTATCCTGTGTGTAATGTGTAATGTGCGGACACTCCTGATCAAGTCAACATGTTTCGAAGCATCAAGCCTTCTTCATCTGGACTAGAGATGATCCCTTCAGTACTCACTATGTTGCTATCAAATGGTGTAAGAATAATGTGCTACATACAGATAAGTGAAAAAAATGCAAATTATTATGCAGTCAATACAGTACCCAATCAGTATTGTTAGAATGTTAGCCCAATCAGTATTTCTGAACTGTAAGCCTGAAAAAGAGAGTACAGTTAGTTTTACACGTGCATCTCCCAATGCGCAAACACATTTAGCCTGTTAAAATAAAGTGTTACAGTGTGACTGTAGTGTCCATTAGTCTTAGTTTTAAATTTAAACCAAGTTCTGTGACCTGTTGAGGAAAAAAGGGGAGGGGGAAACAAAACATAACACACAAACAAAAAACAGAAAACGCACTCTCTATGCTTGAGACTTGGAGTCGCTGTGGACCAAGGTTTTGAAATTATATATAAAAAAAACAAAGATTCATGGTGAATACATACTAGAACAGGTAGGAGATAATGCACCATGAGCCTCGTTAACGGGTGGGAAGGATGTTGCCACTGTATTCTGTTTGTCAAATAAATGCGGGGAAAAAGACAAAGTTTTTTTGATGGGTTGGACGCGATTAGCGTTTTCAAGATTTTTCAGCCAAGCTGTAAGCGACTGATTCCCTCCTTGGCTATGCCGTACTCACTCAGTAATCAACAGCTCCTCGCCTCGACTAACACCATCCCGCGGCTCCGTGGTATGAAAGGAGGATGCGGGGGAGGCTGTATTTATGATGCTGGTGATTGGTAATTGGTTCGTAAGTTGGTGCACCTGTGCTGAAACTAACCGAAAGGCTGATCGCTGCCGGTGTCTGCGAGATACTGCAAGTACAAGAAGCTGAAGAAGAACACCACAGCCTTCAGCCATGAGCGCATCTACCCATATATAAGAGACAACTATGTGATCAAAAAGAACCATAGCGAACAGGGATCGGACAGTGACTTATCTAATGCAAGCTCCAACGACTAGAACTCCACAGAGGCAACAATCCGAGGAACCAGGGAGGAGGAGCACATTACCAGAGACCCTGAAGACCAAGAGGAGAGGTTGAAACCATTACAAAGGACCTCGCGGCTCCATGTATTACCCTTACGGCCAACCACAGATGGGAGGACCATTCCAACAATGGAACCCACCACCACAAGAATTTAAGTACTATGGCCCCCCTCCTTTTTTAGGATCACGCCCAGGACCGCCGAGAGGAATGAACCAGAGAGGCAACCAGGTCCATTGGAGTTGCGAACCAGACGACCAACGAGGAGTATGATGGCAACAGCGAACCAACCATCAACCAGCAGAAGGGGCAACTAGTGGTCTACTTAACATAGTTTACACTTACAGAGCCCCAGAAACATGTCCTGGAAAAAGGCCTGGGTGTTGTCCCTACCAATAAGATGGACAAGTTTAAAATATGCCTAGAAATGAAGGAATTTATGCGCAAGCTGAAACTGCGAGCTTTCTTCACTAATCAAAATGAGACAGATGCAACAGAGAAGCAGAGATCTGACACTGGACTACGACAAAAATCCACTTTCACCCTCTTGGACACCACACTACCAGTTGAGCTGCTAGCTTTTGAGAAAGCAGTAATGGAGGAATTAACAAACCTACCGAGTGAAAGTACAAAAACTTTCCAGAATACTACACGATTGGAAAAAGAAGCATTACAACAGTTAGCGGATAACACCGACCTGGTTATTAAGCCTGCCGACAAAGGAGGTGCTATCGTTATTCAAACGAAACACAACTATGACACCGAATGCTGGAAACTCCTGGATGACCGCAGAAACTACGAGATACTCCGAGATGACCCAACAGAAGAGATCCGGGTGCGGATTATGGTGATGGTGGAGGAAGCAACAGCACATGACTGAGTATCTAGGAAGGAAGCAGATTTCCTTATACAACAATCCCCAAAGACACCTTAATTCTACACCATCCCAAAAATCCACAAAAACGTGGAGTACCCCCCCGGCCGCCCTATTGTGTCCGGGATTGGTTCAATACTAGAACCCCTTTCCAAGTTCGCTGACGCATTCCTCAGACCTTTAGTTAAAAAACAAACACCTATCTGAAAGATACTAAGGCTGTGCTGCACCTCACACAGGACCTCTTTTTTGACCCAGAACAACACCTACTACTGGGACTTGATGTCGAAAGCCTGTATACGAGCTTGCCCCACGAGGAAACACTGGACATCATAGAGGACATTTTACTCACCACAACATGGGATTACCATACACCTAGAAATGTGGTGATGGAATGCATCTCCCTGGCACTGAAGAGTAATTTCTTTCTATATGAGGGGGTACATTACCTACAAAAACATGGGACCAGCATGGGGAGCACCTTCACCCCCAGTCTGGCTGGTCTCTATGTACACCATATGGAAACGAACAAGATACTACACCGTCGGAACCCGTTCCATGACAACATCATTGTCTGGAAACGGTACTTCAACGATGTGCTCGTGATATGGAAAGGTGACGGTGAATCCATTGGAGCTTTCATGATATGGCTCAACCAACAAAACATGTTTTTGAAATTCACCCATACTTTTTCTTACAAAAACCTGGTGTTCCTTGATATAAACATCTATCCGGACGGTGGAAAATTAAAAACTACCACACACTTCAAACCAATGGCAAACAATTGCCTACTATTATATAATAGCTTTCACCCTAGGCATCTCCGGGACAACCTCCCCTATGGACATTTCCTACGCCTCTGGAGGAACTGTTCCGAGCTTGAAGATTTCAAGAAACAAGCCTCCGATTTGGAAAGTAAACTATTGAAGCGCAACTATCCAGAGAGGATTGTGAAGAGAGGTTTCAAACGGGCAAGAAACAACAACAGGGACGCTCTATTATAGAACCATGCTCCTAAGAAACAGGAAACAACACAGATATGCGTTACCACCTAAAACACCCACTCGAATCAAGTATCCAAAATAGTGAACAAACACTGGAGAATCCTAAACTGCGGTAGTCTAAACTTCCCTAAACCCATGTTCTCACACAAGAGAGGCAGGAACTTGAAGGACATCTTGGTCCATACGAGGCCAAGGGATACACTTGAGCGGAATCTGGCAACCACTACTCTACAACCAATACGGGGCCACTACCCTTGTGGTATCTGTAGTACATGTGACCTCACAAAGAGGAGCAAGAACATCACCTTTATTAATGGTTCAGTCTGGGAACAAAGAGGCTTCATGAACTGCAACAGCAGGAACGTGATATATATGATCACCTGTCCGTGCAAACAAGAGTACACTGGAATGACATCAAGGCCAATAAAAATCCGAATTGGCGAACACAAGAGCAATATTCGCTGTAAAAAAGCACCCCGAAGATGGCAAGTCACTATCTAACTATGAGGCACAACGTGGTTGACTTAAAATGGACTGTGATTGAACAACTCCACAATGAGAGTGGGCTACTGGAAAAGGAACAATGTTGGGCGTTCCGTTTAGGCACCCATATAACTGGTCTTAATGACGAGATTACCTGGGCTCAACTACCCTAGACCACGAATATCCTAGGAACTTCATAGGGCATTGCACAGAACCTTGAAACATGCGTTTACTCTTGCCCGACTCCGGAAGAGGAATGTTTACTAAAATACGAACAATGATCCCAAAACCGACATCTCTCAATTAATAATATCAACTCATCGATATATGTGGGTACCATTTTTGGGATACCTGCTATCACCTTACGATCAAGTGTTTAAATCTATCGCTGATAGGAGTATTACTTTCTTTTTCGATGATTAGATTTGGTTACCTCCTAGTCATTCCTTTTAAGTGAGTCATTTTTCTACACTCTATAAACACCACGGCCGCACATGAGCGCTAAGTGACTTGTGTCAACTATAATTGTCAGGCTTCTGCAAGAAAAACCTCTTCCGCTACATTAACGGGTCAGTGCTTGAGTGCGAGAATCGCTCCCAATCACAATACGCATCACACGCGATGGCTCGAATCAGCAGAACTCGCGTACGCCGACAGTGATCAGACCTTCCCTTTTTTCCGGCTCAATTACCACTTTCGGTAGTGCTCGGGTCAGTGCTCTAGTGCGAGAGTCTCTTCCGTTCACATTACACACTATCGCTCTAGTCTACAGTATCCCGCAGACACCGGCAGCGATCAGCCTTCCGGTTAGTTTCAGCACAGGTGCACCAACTTACGAACCAATTACCAATCACCGGCACCATAAATACGGCCTCCCCCGCATCCTCCTTTCATACCAAGGGGCCGCGGGATGGTGTTAGTCGAGGCAAGGACCTGTTGATCACTGAGTGAGTACGGCATAGCTGAGGAGGGAGTCAGTCGCTTACAGCTTGGCTGAAAAACCTTGAAAACGCTAATCATGTCCAACCCTTCAAAAAGCTTTGTCTTTTTTTCCCGCATTTCTTTGACAATCAGAATACAGTGGCAGCATCCTTCCCACCTGTTAACGAGGTCATGGAGCAATATCTCCTACCAGTTCTAGTATGTATCCACCATGAATCTTTGTTTTTTTATATATACTTTCAAAACCTTGGTCCACAGCGACTCCAAGTCTCAAGCTTAGAGAGTGTGTTTTCTGTTTTTTGTATGTGTGTTATGTTTTGATTCTCCCTCAACTTTTTTCCTCAACAGGTCACAGCACTTGGTTTAAATTTAAAACTAAGACTAATGGACACTACAGTCACACTGTAACACTTTATTTTAACAGGCTAAATTTGTTTGCGCATTGGGAGGCGCTCGTGTAAAACTAACTGTGCTCTCTTTTTCAGGCTTACATTTCAGAAATACTGATTGGGCTAACATTCTAACAATACTGATTGGGTACTGTATTGACTGCATAATAATGTGAATTTTTTTCACTTATCTGTATATAGCACATTATTCTTACACCATTTGATAGCAACATAGTGAGTACTGAAGGGATCATCTCTAGTCCTGATGAAGACGCCTTGACGCTTCAAAACATGTTGACTTGATCAGGTGTATCCGCACATTACACGCAGGATATCTCCGAACCACCCTTTTAACAGTACCAGCCTCAATGACCTATTACATTTTTTAAGTCCAGAGGCCAGGTACTTTTTAAATTCACCCATCTCATCCACCCATGACCCTTCCTCTCACTAACTCTACACCAAACATAGTACTGCAAAAACAGTGCTCCAGAGTAGTCGCTAGTCATAACACGCCCGCAGCGGGACGGGAAGACCCCTATGATGAAGCATGACACCAAGGGCCCTTTTGGTGTGTGAGGGATATTTAAGCAAACACTGTGTATGCCCTACCAAGATTGGGAACACATTCCTTTGAACCTCCTTCGAGGTGGATCATTTTGAGTCCTCTGGATAGCCTGTTATCAGTGTATGCCTCAGATCTTCTTCCTTCGGAAGAGAGCCACACACACTATCTAGAGGTCCTCTCTGGCTCTTGGGAATCCCTATGCAAAGGGAGTATTTGTAATTGTGGCAGGCACACCTTTGGCATAGCTGAATACCATGTGGGTGTCCATGGTGATGTAGCCTGATTGTCATTCTTTTTTCTGTCTCAGCAACAAATTCCCAAATCATGGATTTATCGCTGAGACAGAAATAATGAATAGATTTACTCCAAAGTTGACAGAAAGCTAGATTTTGTTTCAGAAAGAGTCTTTTTATGTTTTGGTATAAATCTGTTTAGTACTTTTGGAGAAATTAAGGTAAAAAACTATAAAAACCACAGAAATTGACCAGTCATGGTTGAAGTTATCTCAAGTAACTATGTTTTCATGTTTTAAGGTAACTGAAACTCACTTCCTTCCCAAGCACAGTTTTCTCATCAATAATTTCACTGCAAATCTTCAAGTGATATTACCAATGATGTCATAGAAGATGTTGTGAGTGATGTATGATGTGGCGTAAGCAGGAGGTCACAAGTAGAGTTTGAACATTTAATTTAAATATAACATTACTTTAACCTTTGATTTTTTCAGTGAATTTCTAGTTTTTTTCAATGCAAAGTAATATTTATCACACATGCCACTGGGTAGTTATAGTTCGGTGAGTATTCCAAAAAGAAATCGTTTTTTTAGTTTTGCTAATAACTTTGGCGCTGTTTGTTGAATATCCACAAAACTATCTAAAACATTTCCCTTTTTTGTCTATTATCCGCATGGAAAGTTTTGGGTGATCTTTCAAGTGGTGGGCGAGAAAAAAGGGCGCCCCTAAACACAAAATGACCTTGCATTTTCCTTATACTTTTTATGAAGCACTACTGCAAAAACTGCTGAATGGAATTACACCAAAATTGTCAGGAGGCTAGATCTTGGTCCAGAAAGCATGCTTTTTTGTGATTTTGTGTAATCCTTTCAGTAGTTTTGGAGATATTAAACTTTAAAAATATTTGTATATCTCAACAGTTGGGTTCAAGGACTCTCATGAGAGTCCTTCAAATGCAATTTTATAAAAAAAGAGCCTCCTGATTGGCCCATCGGGATTTTTATATTTGGGTCAACTTGCTTCCATAGTAGGAAGGTTCCTGGGGGAGCAAGGCTGATTGGCAGCCAGCAACATGAAGAAAGATTTTGCTGCCTGCCATTACAGGACCCAGGGACTTAGTCCCATGTCATACAATTTAAAATTAATATACTATAAAGGTGCATAGTAGGAATATCCTGCCCCCAAAGACATGTTGACCCTCTGGGGCCCTAAAGGTTTTTTAAAAATTTATGTTTTTGCCGCGATCCTGCAGGTCTTCAGCGGCATTGCTGCAAAAAAAAGAAAAATGGTTGCCTGCCTCCTTTATAAAATGATTGGAGATGGGTGGGAGTTTTTTTTAGCTTTGTTGTGTCCTGGGTTAAGGTGTTGCACCACCAAGCTTTTTACTTAATGTTGTTGGGGCTTGCAGTGAGTCCATCAGCTTCTCAGTACCATTAAAAAGCAGTAGGTCTCCTAAATCATTAAATCTATGACCTTGTTTTTTTTTTGTATTAATAGTCCTAGCTAGAGATCTATGCTCTTCAGTTGAAGTGCAAGGTCCACTTGTCATTGTTTTCAAAATAGCATTTTTTGGGCGAACAAATGTCAAAAGAAAAACTCAGAGACATATATGGTTTTGGTTTTTTTAATAATGAGGGGCCAACTACGATGTCATTTAGAAAGCCTCTGACCGCTAGCTGGAAGCTTTACGACCGTGGTCGGAGGCTTTCTGACTGACACGGTTGATTTGCTGTCTGACCGACTGATTACGATGAAGGCAGTAGGAATGTAAATCGGCCGGTCATTCCGAATTGGTTCCAACCGGCCCTCAGAGTTTTCCAGCCTGTCGGAACCGCACCTTAATCCCCTATGGACCGCGTTTACGCTGTTGGTATTACGATGTCAGTTCCCACAGCCTTTCCCTGCCGGTCTTTCCGACACAGAAAGGCTGTTGGTCAATTACTAGGGCCCCCTTGACTCCGTGGCCTATGGTTGGTGGTCCCTGTAAACCCCTGCACTCTGTGGCAGGCCCCATGTGGGGCCTGCCAGTGGGGGCAGGGTTTTACACACATCCCCATTTCTCTATAGGAACCTGCTCCCATCGAGAACAGTGGAAATCTGACCGAACAGTGCTCGGTCACATCGTAATCAGGCAGTCGGAAACGGAGAAAGATGATAGAGCTGCTTTATATATATTGACATCCTCAACACTTCATAAAACAAATGTTTATCTCTTGGTCCTGCAGAAGGCCATGTGTTGTCAAGGGCTGGCTGTTCACAGGGATTTGCCAAGGCCCTGCCGCCAACCCCTTGCTGCTTACTCCCTTTGGCTCCCCACGGGGGGTTGGCCACAGGACCTTCAGCTGTGCATGGCAGGGGTGAGCTGCCCGGGGGTGGAATGAGTGCATGTCCAGGCCAATGGCCAGACCTGTTGGCCAACCACCCACTACACACAGGTGAGGGGTTGGCTTTATATATGGTAATAAAATATGACTTTCGGTTTTAAAAAAACCTAGAGATTCAAAAAACAAAAGCTATAGTGATGTTATAGTTAGATGGAACTTTTAGTGACAGCGTGACTTTTTAAACAAATAAACCACTGAAATTCACAAGTTTTAGTTATCTCTAGTAGCCATAACTCGCACCCTGATATAACTATAACTTAAATAATACATTTGGGATATGGAGTGGGTAAGGGCATTGGGTGGTAGGAGTGTTTTTAGAGTTTAGAAGTGGATAACAGTATTGGGTGGTAAGTTTGTTTTTAGGGTTAAGGCATGGGTAGGGAAATACGATGGTAAGTGTGTTTTTAGGGTGTAGGAGTGGGTAAGGGTATAGGGTGGTAGGGTATATTTAGGCTTTAGGGTTGGGTAAGAGAATATGGTAGTAAGTTTACCAAAAAAGGGTGTTTCAGGGGGTTCCCTCAAAAAGAAAATATTTCTTTTTTATAATAATGATTAAAAAAATGGGGAGATTTGGGTGTCTCCCCCAATTAGAAAAATATTTAAGTGCGCAATACCTCTATACACCTATGACCCATTCGAGCACAAAGAGTTTGTAAAAAAACACTAGCACAAAAGAAGCTATACACAATTGGGTTCAGAAGTAGGATGATACTTACCTATCACTATGTAAACTGCAAAAAAACAAATACACTCATTGGGTGATGTAATCAGTTATGCTATTAGTGATGTCATCATTGTAATTTGAAATTTCATCTGGGATGCCATGCACTATGTCATAGAACATGCCATGATTGATATAATGTGTGAGGGCATAAGCAGTGCATTGTGGGGATGTAAGTTATAGTTAGCTCTCCTAAACATAACTGGTGAATCTCTCTTGGTGTTTGAGTTTAAAACATGAAATTTCCACCTAACTATAATGCCTCTTTAACCTTTGTTTTTTCAGTAAATTTAAAAGTTTAAAAACAAAACAAAACCAGATCTTATTACCACATCGAACTATATTGTCACTTTAACCTTTGTTTTTTTAAGTGGATTTCTAAGATTTTTTAATGCAAATTAGGTTTTAATTACAATTCCTAACTATAATGTAATTTTAACCATTGTTTTTTCATGCATTTCTAGGATTTTTTCAAAGCAAAGTAATATCATAATACCACACCTAAAGTCAACCCCACAAGCAACCAACCTCCTACCTCGGGAGGGTGGCACACAGCCCCTCCCAAGCCACTATATGCCCAGGTACCCTGGGGCCCTTTGTATTTAAAAAGGGGAGTAACTGTTGGCCTGGGGACCCCAACTCCTGGAGCCAAAAATATATTATTAAGAGAGGTGAATGCATGGCCTTCCCTTTCCGAGCCTTTAGAGGTCCCAGGGAAACCAACCACCAGGGCAAAATAAATGAACATTAAAGGAGGGGTTGACTACCCCCAGCCCGAATGAAACCTGGAGACCCCATTCCTAGAGCCATACTTTAATTATGGAGGAAGGGAGTTCATGGCCTGCCCACCTTGCACCTTAAAAGGGTCCCAGGAACGCTATCCCCTGGGGTCAAGTACTTTTACATTAGGGAGGGGAGCACATGTCCTGTCTCCCCAAGCCCAAATGGGCTCTGAGGACCCCATCCCCCTGTGACCATATGTTAATTATAGGGGATGAGGACATGTGGTCCCTCTCCTGAATGTTAAGAGGCCCTGTGAACGCCTTCCGGGGGGCCATATTTTGATTATAGGGGTGGGGCCAGTAACCCCCTTCCTGAGCCTTGTGTGGCCCCAGGGACTTCACCCCTCGGGTCCAAATACCTTACTATTTGGTGAGAGGGGCACATAGCCTCAATCCCCAAACCCAAATACACCCTTGGGACCCCATTCCCTCCGGTCATATTTAAGTTAAAGGGGAGGCGGGCACACAGGCCTCTCTTTATTGTAGGTGGATGCACCAGTGCTCACCCAGGGCATCCACTGAGCAACACATTAAGGACTACAGTTGAGCCCCCCATGGCCCCAGCCAGCTCCCTACATAGTGCAGGAGCCAACATTGCTCCCATCTGCAGGGAGTAGCTGTTAATGCTTGCTCCCACCGGGCAGTAGCAAGATGTGTTCTGTTTCCCTGCCCACAGTAGAGCTGGTAGGAAACCAGAACACACGTCTGCTCCCAGCAAGCGGGAGCATGCCTAAATCACCTGCTGGCAGAGAGCAGACTTGCCTCCCCTGCCTGCGAACCTGCAGGCAAGGAAGGCATGCTTGCTGCAGTTTCGTCAGTGATTTGAGAATGCTCTCACCATGCAGGAGCAAGCACATGTCCCCCTTTCTGCATTAGTTCGAGTAGGGAAGCTACTGTTCCTGGGTGTGGGCTCCCTGGAACACAATAAATGATCCAAACCCAAGGATGGGGTCTCCCGTTCCTTTAAAGACTCGGGACGGGGGCAAGTTATTTACAGCCATCAGAGATGGGGTCCCTGGGCCTTTTAGGGTTCGGGGAGAAGGGCTGTGCTGCACCCTCCCATTTTTATAAAGTAATCAGTCTTGCGTGAGGGTGAACCAGGGGCATACAAAGACTCAGATGGGGGGCATGTAGCACCCCTTCTCCTTTTTTATGATCTTGGCCTGCTGTATGGGGTCCTCAGGGCCTAAAAAGGAGCAGGGATGGGGTATCGAACACCTCCCCTTAATTTACATACTCAACCCCGTGGGATGGGGTACCCAGGGCCCAAGATGGGCTTGGGAGGAGAGCCCTACTACCATTGTCCTGTTTTTTTTTTTACATGATCCTCTGGGAGTCCCATGGGATTACTGCAAAAATAGTTGATTTGTTTTGGGGGGGTGGCCAGGGGGTGCCCCAGTGTCCCCCCACAGGACATGAGGAGGCAAGGTATCCCTACCCTAACACATTATATACTTTTTTTAAACTTCAGGACAGCAGACTAAATATGCGAGATCTGTGTAGTTCCCTGGCCAATCAGAACACTCTATTTTTTAATTGGCGTTCCTGGGAGACTCTTGCAGGAATCCCTTAAACTCAACTGTCCAGGTATACAAATATTTTTTACCCTTAATTCCTCAATCACTACTGAACTCATTTACACCAAATCACAAAAAGACCAATCTGCAGCGAAAAATCTAGCTTCCTGACGAATTTGGTGTAATTCCGATCAGCAGTTTTTTCAGTAGTGCCGCTTTATAAAGGCTATGGAAATTTCATAGGGAAATTTGCTTTTTGGACCCCCTTTTTATCTTGGTCCACGCTTGATGGTTCACCCCAGAACATTTTGGGAATGAAATGAGGTGATTTTGCTTTTCTTTTAAAGTTTGGTAAGGATTAGTCAAATGGCGCCAAAGTTATTAGGATACCAAAAAACGCCTTGTCAATGGAAAAGCTGGCCTAACTAAAACTACCTAGTGGCAACCACCACTGGGTAATAAAATATATGCATATATATTCATTTTATCTTCTGCCGGTCGCCAGTATGTAGTTATGGTTAGGACCTAGTTCCCATAGATGAAGCAATGTTTGTATTTCTAATAACTTTGGAGCCGTTTGACAAATCTTCCTGAAATTTTCAAAATTAGCACGTCAATCACTTCAGCTGCTGTCTGGAAAGTTTTTGGAGGATTCGTTAAGCAGGGGCTGAGAAATAAGGGGAGTCCCAAAGCACGTTTTCCCCATGCAATTTCAAATAGCAATCTTAGACACGACTGCAGTCCAAACCGCTGAACATAATTACACTAGATTTGGCAGAAAGCTAGCTCTTGATCCATAAAGATCCCTTGTGTAGTCTGGTGTAAATCTGTTCAATAGGTTTGGAGTTATTAAAGAAAAACATTTGTATATCTAGGGACGCAAATCCTCAGTGGATCCAGCAGACTTTTTACTGAGATTTGATTGGCTGCCAACAATGCAACCAGGAAGTGTTGACAGGCATCTTAGGACTTGGACTCGTCTTAATCCCAAGAAAAAAGGTAAAAATACAAGAAGTGGGTAGGGCATGAAAAATGCTCCTGCCCGCTGGGAAAGGACTTTTCATCTGTTTCCCTGCCCACTGTGAAGTGGGCAGGTAAACAGATGAAAAAATGACTCCTGTCTGCAGGGAGCAGCATTTTTTTCTGCTCCCTGCGGGCAGGAGCAATGTTGGCTCCCACTGGGGGCAGGGAGCTGGCTGGGGCCACATGGGAATTGGAACTTCTCCCGTGCCCTCCAACAAAAAGGTAGTGGGTGCCATGGGTGGGCTCTAGGGACCAACAATTTAGTGCACAGGCCTCGGGATGGGGTCATCGGGGGCAATATTGGCCCAAGAGGGGCCATGACCCAGGAGTTGTAAATAAGGGGACACAGTGGATCTGTGACCCCTCCCTATCTGGAGCTGAGATCTGATTGGCTGCCAACACTTCAAACCAGGAAGAGTTGGCAGCCACAAATATTCCTGCAGGAGCTTGTTTTTGGATACGTGACTCACGCAGAATTTATTTTTTTTAAATGAAGAGCTTATTTATTAATAAGCCCCCAGGCTCAGGTCCTGGGGGCATTGTGAAACCATCGATGGGGGTGCACTGGTTCCCCCTTCCTCAGGTTATAAGCGTAAAATGATTATATGCGGGGGAGCCTTGCTACACACCCCTGCCCCAGGGACCGCCACCTCCCTGGGGCACAGATTTAAATTAAAAGTAATGCGGGGGAGGCCCTACAGCCACCCCCGCAGCCTAGGTGACCACCACCTACCTTGGGCACAGATTTGCATAGTAAAAAATGTGGAGGAGGCCCTACGGCCTCGGGGACCGCCACCCCAGAGCTAAATATTGTAACGCAATGCAGAGTGCTGCATAGTCCCTGCATGCCCCGTGAACCGGCACTGCCTGGCGCAATATATAAACAATGAAGGGGGTCTGTTGTGGACCTCAGGGACCATATCCCTGGGAATAAAATCAATGGTGGCGGGGGGCCACATGGCCCTCCTCCAAGAGCCATTCATGAGCCTGGGGACCGCCACCTCCTAGAGCCTAGAGCCAGTTCTGCTATGTACTGTGGCGCCCACCCTAGTGAAAGACAAACATCCCTTGACTAAACAGATAATGATATTAAATACACTTATACCAAAACACATAAATCTTTTTGTTGAGACACACTGATGTCCAATTATAAACTTCCACATTTGGGTCATACCATACTCAATTTATTACATTAAAAAACATACATTATACAAAATTAAAAACATATCAAAACAAAATCCCTCATATGGACCACTTGATCAAAAACAAAAACAAAACTTTTATATGACACAGATTATAACACCACAGAGAAAACAACATAAAAAGACAATGCACTTTGTCATACTTTACACATCTAATAGGACCATAAATTTCATAACATAGCTTGTGATACGTATCTACAAGTCTAATCGATCCTCTAGATTTTGCTTGCAACTGCGTTGAAGCGTTTCGATGGATTGTAATTATTTTACCATCTTTCTCAAGACAACTGATAATGGTTTTCTCAGACGTGATTTCTGGTTTCACTATTCTTTAGCGTATAACGTGCACTTTATCAATTGGCAACTTTGTGTAGCCTCTGTTGTTTACGACAGGCTCTCTTGTGTGGTCTGTGATTATGAAGATATTTGGAACCTCTGCGGACCCTTCTGGTCTTATTACTGCACTCTGTAGGCCCCCGTGTGTCCCGGTTGAATATATGTTCACTACGGTAGAATTTAGAGGTCCACAAAAATCATCCTTCTTGTATGCACCGCCTCTCAGCGTGT
Organism: Triturus cristatus; assembly: GCF_964204655.1. Taxonomy (NCBI): domain Eukaryota; kingdom Metazoa; phylum Chordata; class Amphibia; order Caudata; family Salamandridae; genus Triturus; species Triturus cristatus. The sequence continues at coordinate 23,410,814 of NC_140584.1, forward strand.
CACGTTATGGTGTAAATGCACGTATCCTTCTGTGGCTTTCCTTGGACATAACTTGTTTGCTGTGGCTTGGTGAGAGCTTTACTGCTCACGCCAAGCCAGAGCAAATACTGATCCGCTTTCAACAAGTGAGAGCATTCAAAATGCTTGTGCTTTTCGAAAGCGGAGCAGAATTGTTTTTTTCCTTTAAACTTCTCTGGCCAAACCAAGTAATCTGCATATTTGGCAAACCCAAGTCCCTGTCAATACCTCTCTTTTTTGCTGCCTCTTTAGCCCAATGTATGTAGCTATGACCCACAATCCATACTCTAAGCAGTTTGAAGTGAATGAGCCAGAGTAGTCAGGAGAAGGATGCAGATGAATGAGGTAGTTTTCCAAAGGAAAAGCTGTTCAAATGAAGGTGTTTTAAAAAAGATCACACAGTGCAAAGTTGAAGAGGTTGCCATTTCATGGTTGCTTTGTATGAGAGTGGTGTACCATTCTTGTGATTAGTTTTTACAAATTCTAACAGTGTTAAAACTTTCCCGAAAGAGCTAAAACAACAACATAATGAATTCACTGGTATATACCTAACGTTTTAATCCTCTATAAAAATTCCCTTAGAAATGAAGGTGTACATGGGAGTTTGATAAAAAAAAAGTGTATCGTAGTGATATGAAAAAATATATCAGATGAATCAATCAATCAATCAATCAAAGACATTTCTAAAGCGCACTACATACCCGTAGGGTCTCAAGGCGCTGGGGGTAGGGGGGGTGCCGCTACTGCTCGAACAGCCAGGTCTTCAGCTTCTTCCTGAAGGAGAGGTGGTCTTGGGTCAGGCGCAGGTCGGTCGGGAGGGAGTTCCAGGTCTTGGCGGCCAGGTAGGAGAAGGACCTTCCTCCTGTAGTCGCTCTTCGGATGCGGGGGACCGCGGCGAGGGCGTGGTTGGCTGAACGGAGGTGGCGTTTGGGAGCGTAGAAGTTGATTCGGCTGTTGAGGTAGCTCGGGCCTTGGTCGTGTAGGGCTTTGTGTGCGTGGGTGAGGAGGCGGAAGGTGATTCTTTTGTTGACGGGGAGCCAGTGTAGGTCTCTCAGATGTCCGGAGATGTGGCTGGTTCGTGGGATGTCGAGGATGAGTCTGGCTGAGGCGTTCTGGATCCGCTGGAGTCTCTTCTGGAGCTTGGCGGTGGTACCGGCGTAGAGGGCGTTGCCGTAGTCCAGTCGGCTAGTGACGAGGGCCTGGGTGACTGTCTTCCTGGTCTCGGTGGGGATCCACCAGAAGATCTTCCGTAGCATGCGTAGGATGTTGAAGCACGCCGAGGAGACGTTGTTGACTTGTCTGGTCATGGAGAGGGAGGAGTCCAGGACGAAGCCCAGGTTGCGTGCATGGTCTGTCGGTTTGGGTGCGGTGCCCAGGGCGGGAGGCCACCAGGAGTCGTCCCAGGCGGAGGGTGAAGAGCCCAGGATGAGGACCTCCGTCTTGTCTGAGTTCAGTTTCAGGCGGCTGGTCGTCATCCACTCGGCTACCTCTTTCATCCCTTCGTGCAGGTTGGCTCTTGCGGCGGCGGGGTCGTTGGTCAGGGAGAGGATCAGCTGGGTGTCGTCGGCGTAGGAGATTATGCTGAGGTTGTGTTGGCGTGCGATGGCCGCGAGGGGGCTCATGTAGACGTTGAAGAGGGTGGGGCTCAGCGAGGATCCTTGGGGGACGCCGCAGATGACTTCGGTGGCCTCTGACTTGTACGGTGGTAGGCGGACTCTCTGTGTTCTTCCGTCGAGGAAGGAGATGATCCATTCCAGAGCCTTGTCCTGGATTCCGACGTTGCTGAGGCGCTGTACTAGGGTGCGGTGGCAGACAGTGTCGAATGCCGCGGAGAGGTCTAGGAGGATGAGGGCCGCTGTTTCTCCGTTGTCCATCAGGGCTCGGATGTCATCGGTGGCGGCGATGAGGGCGGTCTCGGTGCTGTGGTTGGCTCGGAAGCCAGACTGTGAGGGGTCGAGGGATCCATTCGTCTCGAGGAAGGCGGCCAGCTGCTTGTTGACGGTCTTCTCGATGACTTTGGCTGGAAACGGGAGGAGCGAGATGGGGCGGTAGTTCTGAAGTTCGGTGGGGTCCGCTGTGGGTTTCTTGAGTAGAGCGCTGAGTTCGGCGTGCTTCCAGCTCTCGGGGAAGGTGGCGGTGTCGAAGGATGTGTTGATGATGTCTCGCAGGTGGGGTGCGATGACAGCGTCGGCCTTGTTGAAGACGTGGTGAGGGCAGGGGTCGGTCGGTGATCCGGAGTGGATGGAGTTCATCGTGCGGATGGTGTCTTCGGTGCTGATCGGGGTCCAGGCGTGGAGGGTGGTGGTGGGGGGTGGTTGTTCTGTCGTGGTGTGCGTTGGTTGGTTGTTGAAGCTGTTGTGTATGTCCGCGATCTTGTTGTGGAAGTATGAGGCGAGGGAGTTGCAGAGGTCTTGCGATGGGGTGATGTCGTTGTTTCCTGCGCTGGGGTTGGATAGCTCTTTCACGATGTTGAAGAGTTCCTTGCAGTTGTGTGCGTTGTTGTCCAGCCGGTCCTTGAATGCTGTTTTCTTGGCGGCGCGGATCAGCTGGTGGTGCTTCCGGGTGGCAAGCTTGAAGGAGGTTCTGTTGTCCGGTGTAGGTTCCCTTCTCCAGACTTTCTCGAGGGCTCGGCAGTTCTTCTTGGAGCTCTTGAGTTCGTCGGTGAACCATGGGGCTTTCTTGCTGCCGGGTCTGCTGGGCGGGGTCCTCAGCGGGGCGAGCTCGTCCGCGCAGTTGCTGATCCACTTCGTGAGGTTGTCGGCGGCCTGGCTGGGGTTCGCTGAGCTGGCAGGAGGGTGCTGGCTCAGGGAGGTGGCGAGCTGGTCGGCTGTGATCTTGTTCCAGCTTCTGCGGGCAGCCTGTTGCTGGTGGTGGTGGGTCGTCGTTCTTTTGAAGGTGAAGTGGACGCAGCTGTGGTCCGTCCATTGAAGCTCTGTGGCGTGGCTGAAGTCGATGTCTGTGCAGGAAGAGAAGACTGCGTCGAGTGTGTGTCCGGCGAGGTGGGTGGGGGTGGACACCAGCTGCTTGAGTCCAAGATTGGCGAGGTTGTCGAGCAGGGTGCTGGTGTTGCGGTCGTTGTTGTTCTCCAGGTGGAAGTTGAGGTCCCCCAGGAGGATGTAGTCAGCGGAGGGGAGGGCATGCGGGCTGACGAAGTCGGCGATGTCCTCGCTGAATTGGGTGCGTGGTCCCGGAGGTCGGTAGATCAGGGTGCCTCTGAGGGTGGTCTTCGGGTCGGTGTGGATCTGGAAATGCAGGTGTTCGGCAGTGGTCAGGGTGTTGTCGGTGCTGGTCGTGAGACGGATGGTGTTCCTGTGGATGATGGCGATGCCTCCTCCCATCTGGTTGGCGGTGCGATCCCTCCGGGTGATCTTGTAGCCCTCTGGGATGGCGATGGCGATGTCGGGAGCTGAAGAGGCGTTCATCCAAGTCTCCGTGAGGAAGGCAACGTCCGGGGCTGTGGCGTCTAGGAGGTTCCAGAGTTCGATGGCGTGTCTGTGGACGGAGCGGGTGTTGAGCAGGATGCACTTGAGGTGGGTGCTGCTGGTGTTCGACTTGGCGGGTGCTGGTGCGAGGCAGGTCCGGATGCAGGTGAACTTGCAGGCGTGGCAGCTGAAGGGTCAGTGGGTGCGTCGTGGTGTGGCTCGGTAGCATCCTGGGAATCGGCCGGTGTTGAGTGCGATGAGGGTGGCGGCGGTGTACGTCAGGCGGGTCGGTCGGGGTCCTCGTGGGCCAGGGGTCCTGGCGCTGGGCGCGATCCGGTCGCGGACGGGCGCAGACGGGCTTACCTTTGGCGCACCTTCAGCGCTCAATCGGTGCTCCCGCTGCGCGCGTCCGCTGCGCGGTCGCTCTGGGGACGTCATAAGAAGGGAGCCGGTCGGGAGGGTCTGCGGGGAGGCGTGAGTGCGGTCCAATCGGCTGTCGGGGCGGGGCCACGGGCTGGGGCGGCGGGAAAAGCAGGTGTGGGCTCGGCGGCCCTCGGGAGGCTGGGGCAGCGGGAGCGGCAGCAGGCACAGGAGCGTGGGGGTGACCAGGCCGAAGGCGCTGTGGTCACTCCCTAGATCTTGGTCTGGCTCCCCTTAAGAAGGGAGCCGGTCGGGAGGGTCTGCGGGGAGGCGGGAGCGCGGTCCAATCGGCTGTCGGGGGCGGGGCCACGGGCTGGGGCGGCGGGAAAAGCAGGTGTGGGCTCGGCGGCCCTCGGGAGGCTGGGGCAGCGGGAGCGGCAGCAGGCACAGGAGCGTGGGGGTGACCAGGCCGAAGGCGCTGTGGTCACTAGATGAACTGTATCTATTAGCGGGTGTGTGTTTAAGAGGCTAGTGATGAATGTTTTGGGAAGTAAGAGAAAAATCAATCAGTGCCTGTATATAAGAAAGAAGTAGTACTTGTTAGGTATGTATCGGGAAGTGTTTGTCAATGTGGCTTTTAACTATATGATCACTTAGCATATGCTTAGATGGTGAGATATGGTTGCAGATAGCTATATATACGGTGGGACTTTTGAGTTTACTTAAAGATGCAGAGAGGTATGTATTTTTTGAAAGATGGCTTGAAGGTGTACATCTATTAAAAAAGCACATATATGTTTACATGCTGATCTATGTTCAGTAAGGCTGATGAAAATTTCATGTATATGGTGAGGGTGGTTTTTTTCTTTATACATGGTTTGTTTAAAACTGAGAAGGATTATTAGTGCAGAATGCCTCGAGAGTTCTTGTGCTAGCTTCATTTGGAGTGTAACTTTTGTTTAGAAAATGCTGAATATATGTTTTAGAAGCAGAAGAAGTATTTGAGAGATAATGTAGCTATACCATTCACAAAAGGTTTTTTGCTTTGAAATTTTGTTAAATGTTGTTTCCCGTTTTTGAAACTTACTGATGCATGTACACACTCAGTAACAAAGCAATGTGCACTCCTAGAGAAACATGTATGCTATTATATACCAAGTGTGGTATCTAGACTTAACTCACTATAGCTCAGTAGAAAAGCATATATACAGTAAAACAGGTAGTTTAATGCTGACAGAAGGAGATAACCAATGAGTCAGATATAAAGTCACAACTGTTATGTATCTAACAGTAACAAAGGTACTTTCCCAGTCAGTCAGGCAGTATTCAGGCACTCCACCACTAGTAACGCAGTCATCAAATTAGTGATTTAGTATGCATGGAGTTATTTAATTACCTAGACACTAGACACGCACTCATCAAATTAGGCAGGCAGAAATTATGCAGTCATTGAAGTATGGAGGCACTCTCTATACATTCATCAAACTACCTAGACACTAACAATTTACCTATGCAATTAAGTTACAAGGCTGTTACTATGCAATCATTGTAACACTGTCATAAACTATGCAGTCATTTAAACTCACACTTACAACCTATGCAGTCATTGAAGTACTGAGGCATAAGAATAAACTCATGCAAATACTCAGATACTACTCATGCACTCATCTAATTACGTAGAGAATACCATTGTAGTAAACCTGTTATCCACCCAGTAGCTGTGCACTCATTTAATTACGGAGCAAATACTATTGCAATGATACAATCACCCCAGAAGTACACTTACTTTCATCCAATCTCTCATGGTTTAGCAATTGAGTCATGTAATCACTCAGACACTAGTCATGCACTCATGTAATCAGCCAGGCACTACTGATGCACTTATCAAATTATCCAGGCACTACCCACGTAGATAACTAAACACCCAGGCCCTTCCTGTTCACTGAGCCAAAAACACATGGACAGCAGCCAGGTAGTTATGCAATCCCTGAAACACTAGTCATGCGTAACCCTGGGCGGTAAACTCTACTCCGCTCGCAGAGTTTGCAGAATTCAGACACTCCGCGATCCGTGGAGGAACGCAGAATTCCTGAATTCTGCAATTCTGGCTCGAAGCAGAGTTTTATTTTCTGTTCGCACGCTCAAGTTTTCTTTTTCCGCTAAACCTTGAGCGGCAAGACTCTCAGGCCGCTAGAGAGCTCCCGCAAAACTTCACGCTCACTTGCACAACTTCCGACCACGACAGCAACAATCTAGCATTCTTAGAGCCGATCGCGAACGCAAACGGAGCGGTTGAGAAGTTTTTCTGCTTGAGAATGCAGCTAAGAGGCATTTGGAGTGGATTTTCTTCTCAAACTGGCCGTTGAAGTTTCTTTGTGCGAGAAGTCTTTTTTAAAAATGTGTATTCTTCAAACCATAAGTAAGTGCCCCAGAGACTCCAACTTCTTGTTCCTGTCCAGCAGGCTCCTGCCAGTGCTTTGCCCCAATCCTGGTCACTTTTCATTGGAATTTGGAGCTGGAAGGATCACTCTCCTTCTCTGCTGCATATATACCATTGGATTTAAGGACTTTGTTTTTGAGATATCACAAGTAAGTGTGGGTGTATAAGGGTGCTGTTTGTTTGACTGGGGGCATGCACCTGGATTTATTTGTACTTTTATTAGATTTTTTAAGTTTATTGTGGTGGGTGGCCTGCAGTTTTAGAAGGGGCCTAGTTTTTTGTGTGCATGAAATGTATTTTCTTTTTATAGAGGAAACATGTTGCACAGTGAAGTACATTTTCTTTCTTCTTCTCCATGTTTTTAATAAGTTTGCAATATTGATTGATTTAATTAATTCACTATGTGGCCTAGTTTGCCAATGATCCTTCCAGCCTGTATTCCCTGTACTATTCATGGGTGCATAAAACAATTGTTTCTGGGGTGTCTGTAGAATTGAAACATAATTTAGGCCGTGGATGGCATTGGATTAAAATACAAAATATGGATTTTTTGTGTTTTTTCCATGCAAACAGTGTTTAGGTGGGGTAATGCATTTGGGGGATGTGTGTTGTTGTGAACATTTTTAGCCCTGTTAATTTTTGTTTTTGACATTGCTGAATTAATGCTGTGTTCTCTGCGTTACAATGCCTCTTTTGTCTGGCCACTGTGTGTGTGCGTGTGTGTTTTTGGCATGATAGCTCACTATTTGCCTTTGTTGTTTAAGAATCAGTATGCTCTATGGCAGGGGCCATTTTGTATGGTTGATGTCCAAACTAGGCCTGCATGTGTTCTTTGTTTTCCAGTCCTCCTGCTTGTTGTTGCTGTTATGACCATGTGGCTGGTGACCATTTTGTGTAGCCAGCCAGTGTGCTTTCCCCATAGGCCTGCATTTCTTTTTTCTTTGAGCCAACCTTGCTGGTTGTTGTTGTCAGACATGTGGCGGGCAGGCATTTTGTTAAGCCAGCCAGTGTGCTTTTCCCATAGGCCTCCATTTCTTCTTTGTGGCCATGCCCCCTTGCTGGATGTTGTTGTGACAATGTGGCTTGTGGCCATTTTGTATAGCCAGCCAGTGTTCTTTCCCCATAGGCCTGCATTTCTTCTTTGTTTGTGGCCATGCCCCCTGGCTGCTTGTTGTTGTTAAACTTATGACCATGTGGTTGGCCGCCATTTTGTGTAGCTAGCCAATGTGCTTTTCCCATAGGTCTGCATTTCTTCTTTGTTTGTGGCCATGCTCCCTTGCCGGCTGTTGTTGTGACTATGTGGCTGGCAGTCATTTTGTATAGACAGCCAGTGTGCTTTATCCATAGGCCTGCCTTTCTTCTTTGTTTGTTGCCATGCCCCCTTTCTGGTCATTTTGCGTTGACATCCAGTGTGCTTCTGCCATAGGTTTGCATGCGTTGTTCTTCTATCATTATGTTGCAACCATGCCTCCTTGCTTGCTGGTTCACCATTTGGCAATGGCAGGCAACCATTTTGTGTGTCCAGTCAGGGTGGCCCTTTGCCATATGTTTGCATGGATGGTTGAGCAATTAGATAGCAGTTTAATAAATAAAAACACATTATTTGCTTGAGGTTAATGTCACGTATTCATAATTTTCTTAATTTAATTTATTTTCAATTTTAGGTATAAAAATAATTATTATATTGTAATTTAATTTATTTTTTCATTTTGTTTCCCACCATATTCATAGCATCTGGCATTAATGAATCAACCCAATGCCTGCATCAAAGATGATTGAACGCCCAAAACCTGAACTACCTGTACTTGCCCTGGATTGGATGAGGTAACTTCAACTATTACAATGGTGAGTGACTGATAGTGTGAGTGATGATTTAAGTTGATTGATGATTCATGTGATGGCAGACACTCAGGGAGGGTGATTTTTGTTGAACTGTAATATGGGAAATTGATTATTGATTTGCGTTGTATGTGGCTTGAATGATAGGCACCTATTTTATTTTCCCTGTAGGTGATGATGATCAGCCCTTTCATACTTAGCCAGATTTAATTAAATGCAAGGGTGTCCTCCTTTTTTCTGGTTCTTCAGACACAAGAACAGTCAATGTAGTTATCAAACAAAAACCTTAGCAAAACACTACAATTCAGTTTCATTCTCTACTAATTCTTCAACAGCAGTATACTGCACTCGATGTCCATCTTGCTCTGGTCCTTGCGATTCATGATGATGATGATGACTAGTCTGGTTCTGGACTGGTACGGGGTTACTCGGCGTTACTCAGAACTGGAGGAGTATCATGGAAGAAGAACAAAGGGCCGGACTAGGAGCTGCAGGCCTACCTCATCAACACACAGCAAGAAGCAAGAAGTTACTGAGTATAATATTCAATTCAAAGGTAAACCCAGAGTTTGAGGACTAGTACTACTCAGCTATTTGGAATACAGAGAGGTGTGTTTGTGAAATGCTGCTCTGTGTGTGTTTGTTGGACTTGTGGCAAACGTGAAACCTTGAGTGCCGCCCTGTTGTTTTCTAAACTTGTTTTTGCTCAGAGTCTTATCTTGATGCACTCCTCATGAAGCTTACCTTCCTTCTGTCCTTCTCCTCAACTCTAAAATACAGTTTTTTTTTTACAATCAGCAGGCCTTCTTCTAGTCTCCTTCACGAACGAAAGGCGAAAGCTAGATGAGCTCAGCAACATTCCTGCTTACCTACCAGACCAGTGCAGAAAGGCCACAATGAGTGGACATTCCTGAGGAGAATGCAGACGTAGTACCCAATTTTGCAATGCAGTATCATTTTTATTTTAACAATCATATTAACTAAGAGAAGTGGGTGGGTGGGTGAGTTCACTACCTGACCTAAAAGACAGAACATTTGGATATATGGTAAACTGGTTCTCAGCCAGGAGCAGAAGGACTGTTTGCAATGTATGTATCTGTACTCTGTCATACTCATTCTTTTTTTTCCTTCTAACAACAGATTGATGGCTAATGATCTGCTACTGCTTATTGCCCAGATGAATATTGGCCTTGTGTTGTAGTGTTTGTCAAACCTTTCCCCATTACTCATCCATTAATCATACCCCTAATCTCTTCCCCCAGGCCATGTAATTTATTGAGCTGTGGCTTTAAATATATTACACCATCAATGGATCACACACTTGGTGGGGCGGATGTGGTGAAAGAAACACCAACCTACTTTAGAATCTTCAAAGCAGTAACCCACAATAGCCCATTGCCAACCCACGCATTAAAAATGATCAATAGCTTTTAGATATAGAACAAAGAACATCAGTCATCAGCATCATCATCACTAACCATTACATGCCTAACCTAAGCTTGTCGATTCCAGACTTTGAGTTCATTTTTGATAACTTGTGGATTTTCACAAATAAGACTGCTAGCTCCACATTAGCCAAAACATACCAGTATTGCTATTTTTACTATTTTAGCACAATCAGGCATTCTCATTGTGTCATCACCATCACATACTATTCAAGTGGTGTCAATTGTTTGTAAACCGTTGATAAATATATATAACCCACTTACTCAGTATTTGTACTTCCATTTAGTTGCCTATGATGGATAATCATCAATCAATCATTCAGAACAATCCTACAGTTGGATCTCACCTGGGTGGAACTGGAAGTGGGACCTTGCTTGTGAAGTTGTGATGACTCCCCTGTTATTGCTGCATGTAGATTCAGGTAAGACAACTAGTATGGCTTTAATTTAACTTAGTAAGAAATACATTGACTGCTGTTGTTTTGTATCTAGATAGTTCAGACCATTGACACAATATAGCCTTGGTCATCTGTCAGGAAGACACTAGCCATAATGAGGAAAGACCAGAAATGGACGAAAAAGACTATATCCCACCTTACGTTTCGCCCCTCCTTTATTTGCGGCCTGTATGAGGCGGAAGGATTGACGTCCCTTCAGGTGGCACAGGGAATCTAAGCGATGAGTGCGGACCCTTTAAGAGAAACGCTGTGACTGCTCACGTGGAAGGTCACGTGGAGGAGGGGGAGGCACCAATACTGGAAGAGAAACAACGAAGGGCGATACGAGAGATGGGACAGAGGACGCCAGGGGTTCGGGACAACGAAGGAGAGGCGATTCCTAGGAGAGGCAAATTCTCGACAGAAAGAAAGGAAGACGGCCGGAGTAGACCGCGAAGCCTGACGAGCGAAGCAGGTGAAGCCCCGTCATCACAGAGCTGAGCCAACGAGTCCCACCATGGCCCCGGAGGGTCGTGGCTCTCACAGGTGCGTCGGCGCCTATGGGGTTATTGGCAAAGCGGAGGAGAGGTTGGGAGAGACGGGGAGAACAAGAGGGAGACACGCAGAGTAGAAGCAAAAGGGTTATGAGAGTATACGCTAACATTCATCCTCGTGCCTGTGCGTGAAATCACCTTCCTCTTTTTGATTCCTGTCACCGTTCCCTCCCTCCTCACCTCTTACATGGTTTTCTTTTGTTGGCCACGTATATTTCTTTCCTGGGACATATGATTTTGGTGTCGGTGGTCCCCCCACACTCTTCCCTATTGTATAGTTGATAGAGAAGACAAACTTACCTAAGTCCTTTCTTCTTTCTGAGGGAGATTGTTGGCCAAGAAGACGTCATCCAGGAGGCCACCATAGAAGACCCTAAAAGGAAGAGAGACAAAAGAGATTTAAGAAGGATAAAAGTCATAAGGAAACTATTTCTCTTGCTACTTCACGTATAGATATTCTCAAATAAAGGAAAAGCATACTCATTCCAAGGCTGTGCAATTCTTTGTGAAAACCACCCCAGGAGAACAAAACCTCACATCATCTCATCATGGCAGCATTTCCCATAATGGTCAAGATAGTTAGAGATGTATTAACCTAAACTCTATAACTAATGCTATGATATCTCCAGTCTTAAGTTACAAGCACATAAACATGCTGTGTAAAACTGCTTGAAGACAGCAGTGCAAAGTCAAAGTAAAATAAACTACTTCAAGCATAACTTTAGATGATTAAAAATATTTCCCCCTTTATTTATTTACAAAGCAACCCACCCTCTCCACACAAACAACATGCCCACTCCTTTCCCAAACAAAACTGACCCTAGCCCCAAAACTCAAAAGGTTCATCACAGTCTCTAGAGTCCCCGACCCAACTTCCTTCCCACTCTCTCCATCCAGCCCCAACAAATACGAAATCCCTCCCACCAAAACTAAATATTTAAAACGGGTAAGAAGAGGGCATTATGGATGCTGGTCTGGAGCTGGTCCATGCTCTGCTCCATTGAGGTGAGCCGGCCCTTGATAGTGTCCAGCCGCTGCAGGATGTGGCGCAGCAATGGCATGTCACCATTGTGGTGGGGGATGGCAGCAGTTGGCTGGTGGCAAAACCAGTGATGGGATGGCCGAGAGGCTGGAGGCTGAGAGGGACCGGTTGAACTGGGGCCCAGGAGCTGAGCATTGATCTCCTCCTCCTCCTCCTCTTCCAGAACCACTAGCCACTGGAATTCAAGCTGGATACACTCCAGCCTCTGCCACTGCAAACAAACCACTCTCTCCTGCCTGTTGGGTGGTCCGGTTGGACCAGCAGGAGCAGTTATATTGAGAAAAACAAAAAAGACAAATTATAAAAAATGCTCTTTGCAAACAATTGTTTTAAATAACCGCATGACACTGTAGCAGGACATTGCTGGTCCCCTATGATTAGGAGAATCACATGGCCAATTGTATGTTTTCTTTTACCCACACATGTTGCCAAACATTAAAAAAATAGTGACTGTGTGGCTGAAAAGTAACAGGCAGACTGGCAGACAATAACATCACAGGATTAAAAGCAGTGATTGGATTATTTATTCTTCTAAAGGCTTTTCAAGTAACTATAATAAACAGAGTCAGACACTTTCAGTTGAAAAATAAATGAATTCTTATTGATGAGTACAGCATTATGTCTTAGCATGAAGTACAAGTTGTGTGTGGTGGTAAAATAATGAAGCCATGCTCATTGCTAGCCAGTGCCTCTGGCTGCAGCTGTAGTTGAAAATTATCTAATTGCACTGGCCCTGCTCTTTGCCAAATGTATTTCTCTTTCTATCCTGTCTCCAAAGAGGAATATGAATAATAAATAGGATACTACGTCAGTCACACACCTCATGTATAAAATGTGGATACTAATATATCATCCTGTCTGCCGTATGTAGACGTTGAGGAAAATGAATGTAATGGACTGCATACCGGTAAAAGATAAGATTATATAGATTTTCTTTGGCACATTCATCACTGTGTATCCAATATGCCAAACTTGATTTCAAATCATGCACTTACTCCCACTTTACTCTGTGGCCTCACCCGCCACCACATTTTCTAACAAATTCATGTGCTGGGCAAGAAACAAGGAAAGGGAGCTTGATTTTCTCCTCTGCAGGGGGTAGGGTAGAGAGATTAGACAGGTATGGTAGAGCTTTTTTTCAATATAATAGAGGGGCCACTACACTGAACATCGATTCATCATCTTTGGCTTATTCACTCGAGGTTCAATTCACAAGGGAAAAATCTGAACATGTGTAAATTAATCTGTTATGGGAACCCATGAAATATGTTCTGGAATCACTTCACATGGGTATTGCATGATTAAATGTGGTACATGTCAAGAATGTCTCACCCACCCTTTCACTCATATACCATTTCCTTTCTTTTAAGATGGCTTCTGCTCTTTCATATCTCCTTTAAGCCATACAAGCGCATTATGTGAGATTTTGCTGCCTTTTCAGATAGAAGAGTCCTTAATAACTCAATCACCACTGTGGCTGGTAGAGCTGGGGTTCACCTCACAGTCATTTTTGATGATGAGGATCAGCGAAGCCATGGCAATAACTAGTGAGCATAGTAATTGCAAGAAAAAAATTGACTTACCAGTGCAAGTCCCTGATGCCGCTTCTCCCCCTGCAAGAACTGAGCCGTCACCATCTCCTCCTGCAGGGGCACTGGAGCCGGGATCACCGATGTTCTGTGTGGCTAGAATATAAAACATTGCACATCATTTTCTTTAGATTCCAGATACGCAACCCCAAATACAATAGCAATGCAGCACTACAGCTCAGTTAGAACATATCTTCCAAATATCACCAAGTTAGACAAACCAGGCATGGAATAACCCTCAATGAAAAACCTATGGGGTTGGGTGGCAAATGCAATGTGAGTTTTACCTCATACTTTTTTTCCAGCCTTGCTGCACTGTCTTTAGAAACTGGTGGTATACTGTAACAATAAATGAACGGGTCTGCAGCACATTACACTGAGGTGGGGTGGTGGTCAATGATGACCATGGCCACTGTTTTGTGAACTGAACTGTGTTAGAGCTAGGCATAAGCAGGAAAAGGAAAGCCTTCTGTACAAACATACATGGTGATTTTTTAAATGTAAAATACTAGCTTACTTGGGCCCGCTATTTGAACCTTCAAGAATCACAATAGATAGCACCAACATTCCAATAGACAATATACCCCAAGATTCTACCGTCTGTTCTACCTTAAGAAACCCACAACAATCATAAAAGGACTTATGGGGATCAGCAGAGGCCTCGGTAGCGGCTCTGGTGGTCAGCATTGGCTGTCCAGCTTGCCCTGGACCCTCCGAATCGTCTTTCTTCATCCCGTTGGGTGGTGATGAAAGAAATAAAGAAGATGAATGAAAATAGATTAGTGATTCTGATAATCTCCACAAAATGTTTTATTAAAAGCAAAGGCAATCGCTAAACAGATCACCTACAGTACTACTAGCTTCTTTCGACTTGAGTCTATTGACTGTCGTCAGATCCATATTCCAAATCTCCTTAATAAAAACTACATATTGCAGTTAGCGACCTTTGATTTTATTCTATTCCCATTTCTCAACACCCTTGATGAACAAATCACTCTCCTTTTTTTGAAATGCGTAGATGGCTGCATACTTCACATCATGACTGAAAATTCAATTAAATAAATAACCTTGAACTGTACAAGCTACATAAACAAAGTCACAGAGCGAATGCGCTACTCAGTGATTCACTATAGTGACAGGAGAGACAGTCTGCAATTGCCTCTTTATTAATTAGCCAAAGCGAGCACCTGATGAATGTGATTAGGTAGCGACACCTCCCTAGTAGAAACTAGAAACTGATTTGACAATAATAATAATAATATACCAGTATAAACTCTAATATGTATACACATAACTTACATCTGAGTGTGAGCAGCAGGCTATTCAGATTTATTTTTAGCATTGTAGAACACAAACGCTACAAATAATTAATACTCACCGAGCCCTGGAATCTTAACTCCTAGCAGGTCCTCATCGGATGGGCGGTGCACCGAAGCTTGCTGTGGAATTGCACGCACCGGTACACCGTCCCCCAGCACCGCGGACTCTCCCGCAGGGACATGCCGCTACCGGGACTGCTGCCTGCTGCCAGCATAGAGTTGAGGTGGTGCTGCACAAAAAAAAGTACTGCTGTCACCTCCTCCACGCCAAAGATCGCCCGGGGCTGGATACCTGAGCGGAAGTGCAGCCTGCATGGCGGTAGGTGGGGAAATCAAATAAACTAAGATAGGAAAGGAAGGGAAAGTAAAGAAGAATGAAATTAGGAAAGGAGTAGGGGGAAATGAACGTCACATAAGCATGAAAAATGAAAGCAAAAATGTAAAATACACAAACACAAAGACGCACACTATAGTAAAAATTAAGGGTAGAAAAGTAATAAAGGAGGAGGATGACAAAGATTAACAGCAGATTAAAAATTAGACCCAGTATAATAAAGAGAGCAGAAAAACAAGATAGCCGCACCCATGCGGACCGCGTGGTGCTGATTCAGAATGCAATCACACTTCAGGACCACGTAGTGCTGTGTCCACCTAATTTTGGAGTGTGCAGACGCACTCCATGTTCCCAATGCAACGCGAGCGGGCGTGCCGGCAAACTCCCCTCAAACGCGGAACTCCACATAGCGCAGCAGAGTTTTTTTGTGACTCCGCCGAATTTCGTGTAGTTGAGCTCTGCGAACTCCGCCCACCTCTAGTCATGCAGTCATCCAATCTGCTAAGTGCTATGCATGTACTTAATCAATCATGAATGCCCTATCTATGCACTCTATAAATCACCTATATACTATCTTTGCACTCCTGCAATCTCCCAGGCACTAAAGTTGCACTCATCTAATCATCCAACCACTATCTATGCATGTACTGAATTATTGGGCCATTAATCATGCACTCATCTAATCATTCAGGTACTACTCATGCACTCATCCAAACACCCAGATACTAGTTATATACTCATGCAGACATGCAGGCAGTAACTATGCAGATATGGAACGACCCATGGAGTTCTGATATACTCATGGAATTATCTAGGCACTACCTGTATCCTCAAAGAGTCACCTAGTACTATCTATGCAACAATTCAATCATCCAGGGATTATTCATGTATTCAAACACATATTTTTACAAGTTTTACTGAGGAATATGTACTCTTTTAGAACCATCTGGTGAATTATATATGCAAGCTGTGATACACTCTTTGCATGTAGTTAGAAGAATTAGTGAGGTATATGATTTGATAGAGATTAACATGCAGATTGTTATATGCACCGTTTCCCAAAATTTAAATCAGATACATTTAAGTCCAATAGTATTGAGATTCTAAATAGACCACTAACTCAGTGATAGAGAGGCATCCAATACTGCTTATGTTCTGTTTTCATATTTACAGTGATCAAGTATCCAAGACACAGATCTGAGCAGAGAGAATACTCAAGTTTATAATATAATGTGGACATTCATCAGTATGGAGAGAGGTATGTGCAGAGAGAACAGTGTCTACTCACAGCCTACTTTGCACATGTTATTATTGGGAGATGTTTCACCCGAGAGGGCATTGTGTTTTCATATCATAGTCCCTATAGATGTTATATAAGACATATGTTTGAGCATAAAGGTAATTTCAATGCCATACTTTACTGGTACTTCTGTCACACTGGGGAGAGGTGTGAGCACAAAGGTAAGCCACTTTTCATACCCTAATTTGCTCAAGCATTATCCAAGAGACACATCACAGGAGAGAGGACAGTCCCTCCACACACTATGCTACGCAGAACTGTCAAGCAAGAAGCTTGTGTCAGAAAACAAGGGAGTTCCTCCTCATATTCTACTATTTATGCCTGTCAACATGTGAAGAGATATGTGTATAGAGATACTTTTCTCCTCAAACTCTACTATAGACACCTCTTAACCCGGTAAGATGTTTAAACAGAGAGATTAGTCCATTCCCACACACTAATAAATATGGTTATTTCCCTGGGAGAGGTGTCAGTGGGAGGGTAGTACTTGTTATACTTAATAAGGAATATTGAGGTCTTACATGTGTACCATCCCCACCCTATTATGCATTCCACTGAGCCTAAGAAAGGTGTAAATGTGTGGTAAATAATTTAATTACCGGTACTTAATTTGATGCGGAAAATTAATAAGAATAGCTCAATGAAATAAGAGGCAGAATCCGTGGTATTAGAAATTCGGAACGGCTTTATTCCTATACAAAGGAACACAATTCGAATTATGGGCCTTCTATTCCATCACCACGAAAGTTCAGGAAGGAAGGAACAATACTTTATTGACAGGTAATCATTTTTATAGAATAGGCATTACAGTGAAACAGATGCAGGAGGCGTAACAGTTGATAACAGAGATAAAGGCATACATGCGTAACTAAAATGGGTGTAACTAGGCGTAACTAAAGAACGTCATTAGGTATGATGTCACAAATGGGTGGTTTCATGAAAGAATTTCGCAATGTCAGCAAAATACTTGGCAGAGATGCGTGCGCAGCAGCATGACGTGTGATTGACGTGCAACTAGAGGGTGAAGGGGACTTGACATTTAGCTCTACATGTGGAGACAAAAGTCTGGGGGTCAAGTCAACCTAATCCCAAATCATATCTAACATCCTATGTTTAAAGAACTGTGTTATCCAAAAAGAGAGGTCTCTTAGGATAAAATCTTATTCTATACTGACTATACTGACTGTTAGTGCGTGTACAAGCGTCTAAGTGTCTACACTAGATGCGAGGGCAGAAATCTTCCATAGTAACAGGGCTATGAATTACTTGCATAAAGACAGAGAAGCCGGGCCCATTTGCACGGTAGCTAGAGGAATGTTTACTTAAACTGCTAGGCAGGAATGCATTGGATGAGGAGCGGAGCAGAGCAGATAATCTTGAAGGTGAAATACAGTTTGTGGCAGGCAGACAGGCCGAGTCAGGCACCGTTAGCCGCGCAGGGAGTAGGACAAAGTTCATGGATACAGATGCGAGCTCAGACTGGAGCTTTCAGAGGCAGAAGGCAGGAAAAGGCTTAATGGCAGAATCAGGGCCTACTCGCCTGGACTGTAAAATGGGATAAATGAACCATATAAAGCCGGTGGCCTTTCATACTTAGGAATAGGATATCCGGCCCATTCATGGCGGGTCTGAAAGAGGACATGTTGACGGTGGACGCACATGTGTTTGCGTCTTCATAACTGGAACTGGAGGGAACATACATGTACTTGTGACTTATACATGAAACCGTTGGGGTCCAAGATAGGGGACATAACTGATCATAAAAATCCATATTTCCACATTCCCTCCTTGTCCCCTACTTGCCCTTAAGAGATATCAATCTTCATCAATCCGTTGATCTGTTCATATAACATCATTTGTTCTTCTTTCTTCTTCCGGGATGAATGAAAACTTGGTGGTGGAATACACGATGTGGCACACAGACCACAAATCGCTGGTCCACATTGTAGGCATAAGCAGCAACTGAATAATATGAGAAAGCCAATACCTAGGAAGGATAGGACCCTCCATCCCCAGGCTGACAATACACTCCAAAACCAACCGGACCAAGTCCAGGTGCCTGGATTCTGGTGTATCTGGCTTACAATCTTATGAAGGCGAGTTATGGCTTTATATACAGACGGCGAATTTTCTGGTATGAAAATGCAACAACTTGATCCGATGACCCTACAAGCTCCGCCCCTATCGGCCTGGATGTCGTCAAGGACAAGACGATTTTGAAGCACAACAATCCGCATAGCAGACTGCTCTTCTGTTAAATTGCCTAAGGCGGAAATAGTTTCGTTCACTACTGCTTCAAGGGTTCTGGTTAATCTACGTATCAACTTACTATTGGTAACTGTTCCTATATAGGGGAAGAAACCCTTATTGAAATCTGTGTATTTTTCCCATGCTGTTTCAGTGTAATCGACGATTGGGAGATCTCTCTGCTGTCTATTGTGTACTAAATGAGTATTTCTATGATAATCAGGAGGAGCTAGGAAAACAGGTGGCAAAAGGAATCCGATGTAACAGGTACCATCCCAATCTAGAGGCAAACGTGTATATGCAGTCTGACCACATACGAAGTAGGAATGGCGAGAAGCTCTAAATGTAGACTTGCCTTGATCACTGAATTCTATTACAGTGGTGCACTTACTATGGCCCATATGTATGGAACCATTCTTTCTTACACACAATTCACCTTTAACTGGAAATACTGACATAGCGGGCAAAATTGGTGCAGCTTCGGATTCAACATTCAGGATCATGAGATTAAGCGTGAAATTACCTAATCCGTATACTTCATTTTCTAGATCAGTTCCTGTTCTTTTGGGAAGTCCCTCCTTGTTAGGGTAGCAGACTTTAAGCAAAACTAAGTTCAGGTTTCCCCATACCCAGTTGTCTTGATAAACTGCGGAATTCGAATCTAGGGAATTAATTAAACTAAACCATGCTCCACAGGAGCCATTGTGTGTGAACGGATATGGAAAGAGAGGCAGAATTCCCTTATAGTTCTGATAGGGAGGGAGTCGGCCACATATCCAACAATTTGTAGCATTGCTAGTCTGATGGGAATGATGTAACATACTAATAAAAGTGTTATTGCGCAGCGCAAATCTATAGGACAACTCATGCGGGGGTAATTCACTAAAAGAATGTTCAGCAGTAACATTGTAAACATGTTTAGAAATAGGATAATATATGTGCAACAATATACTTGCAGTGATTATTAAAAGACTTAAGAAAAACAAAATTAATAATGTCACTGTGCAATGACTACGCAGTGATTTACAATACGCATGTTTTTTCAACTGTATCTTTCGGTTTCTTTCTGTCATTCAGGTCTAGGGGATACATGTCAGAGACAAATTCGACCGATTCACCTTGGAGAGGACTTAAACAATCAAATTGTCTGACTTATTAGACCGTAGTTTTAGTTTGTATAGTTCCTTATCGCTTAGTTCAACCAAAGGAAGCTTTGAGTCAATCGGTGAAGACACGCGAGGTGTATCATTTACATCAGACGGTAGTCCATGAAATTTCTTGATATGACTTGAATGTATCCAACCTTTGCGACCTTCGATCTTCACGGCTGTCCTCGTGGTGAGTAGTACAGGTTGAGGCGATTTCCACCTAGGATCCAGCTGAGTCTTCCGATCAAAATTCCGCACTAACACCAGGTCCCCGGGAACTACGTCATGGGGTTTCACCTCGGTGTTGTCGGGAAAGGCTGCAGCTACCTGTGAACGACAAGATTGTAGTGCAGACATCAAGGAAGCCAGGTAATCTGTCAGCATATTACAGTCAACATCAGTTATTTTGCGTGGTATAGGCGTCCCCCACATATTTGGTGGTCTGCCAAAGATCACCTCATAAGGGGATAGCCCTGTTCGAGAGTGCGCCACCATTCTCATGTAAAAGAGTGCAACTGGTAAGGCTACTACCCAATCGACACCTTTCTCCCTACATATTTTGGACAATCTAATTTTCAGAGTTTGATTATGTCGTTCCACGAGACCTGCTGCCTCGGGGTGTCGGACACAGTGAAATCTCCATTGATAGCCTAACAAAAGTGAAACGTGTTTCATTAGTTCGGATGAGAACGGCTGGCCGTTATCTGAGTAGACAACACGTGGTAAACCGTACCGTGGGAAGAATTCTCGAACCAACTGTTTGGAAGTAGTCGGGGCAGTGTAATCTGAGACCGGGTATGCTTCTGTCCAACGGGAAAGAGCACAGACAACTACAAGAACATATTTGAATCCTCGACATCGTTCCATCTGGATATAATCCATCTGGAGGACTTCAAAAGGGTGATCAGGAGGCTGAAATCCACCCTGTTCTACGGGAATGCTTTTACCTGGGTTAAACTGACAACAGATCATACAGGTACGAACTTTTTGTTTAGCTGCTGCTCGTAAATGTTTGTTAAACCAAATGTGTTGAATGCTGTCTAGCATAGCTTTTTCTCCTAGGTGCGCTGGACTATGTATTGTATTAATGATAACTTGAACCATAGAATCAGGAAGGAACCATACAGATTTTTCCTTCGTCATCCATCCTTGATCCGTTTGGATCCCTCCTAATTCAGTCCATTTCTTTATTTCATCTGGTGTAGCATGTGTCTGTATGTCAATTACGTCAAGAGCGGGATCCTTAACCGTCATGCAATGTGTTGGTGTCGGAACTATTGTCTTTGTCATGTCAGATGTGTGAGTTTGAGCAGTCTGTTTAGCTGTTCTGTCAGCTAGATCATTGCCTTGGGAAATGATATCAGTAACTTTCGTATGAGCTTTACATTTCATAATTGATATTGCAGTGGGTAGATGTATTGCATCTAATAAGGCATGAATGAGGGGTCCGTGCTGAATGTGGGCACCGTGAGAAGTTAAATAACCTCTCTCTCGCCACAGCACGCTGAAGTCATGTACAACTCCGAATGCATAACGTGAATCAGTGTATATGTTGACTTTCTTATTTGTGGCTTGAATACAGGCTTGTGTCAGAGCGATGAGCTCTGCTGCTTGAGCTGACAAGGTATTTATGCAATTTGTTTCAATGACTTTAGTGTCTGTTGTGACTGCATACGCGGCCACTAGCTCTCCTGTACTTGTTCTCATACATGAACCATCTACATACAACGTCAGGTCTGGATCTGACAATGGGACGTCTGTCAAGTCTTGTCTGGGTTTCGTCGTGATAGTAATAACTTCAATACAATCATGTGCTAGTGGGTCTGTTCCGTTTACTGGTAACAGTGTGGCAGGATTTAATGTACTACAACGTCTGATTTCTATGTATGGCTGAAACAATGTTAATTCGTAACCGGTGAGTCTTGCTATAGTCAAGTGTTGTGTTTGCGTTCGGTTCAAGAGAACCTCTACTGCGTGTGGTACTTGTACTGTCAATGGATGTCCTAACACTATGGCATCGCTTTGTCTGATTGCTAAAGCTGTCGCTGCCACTGATTTCAGGCACGCAGGCAGTGCCTGAGCTACTGGATCTAATGTACTAGAGAAATAAGCACATGGTTTGTGTGATCCTGCTTGTTCCTGTGTGAGTACTGACAAAGCAGCACCTTCGCGTTCTGTAACAAAGAGCGTAAAATGTTTATTGTAACATGGTGTTGCTAAAACAGGTGTTTGACATAAAGCTTTCTTTAGGCTTTCAAAAGCTTGTGTATGTTCCTGAGTCCAAGGGAGGACAGTCGATGTGGCTGCCTCCTGTGTTGTCAACTGAATGAGTGGTTTTGCTAGAAATGCATACTGAGGGATCCACTGCCTACAATATGAAGTGAGGCCTATAAAAGCCCGCACCTCCTTTTGTGTCTTGGGTATTGGCATGTTAGCAATTAACTGGATGCGATCGGGTGTAAGCTGCCTTCCCTCCTTGGACAGCGAGTGCCCAAGGTAAACAACTCGCTGAACACAGAATTGCAGCTTAGAAGGGGACACCTTGTGCCCCTTTTCGGCCAAAAATTGTAAAACCGTCAGTGAGGCTTTTTCACATTCAGGTTCGCTTCTAGCGGTGATCAGCAGATCATCGACATATTGAAGCAGGGCAGTGTTGACTGGCATGTGGATACTGTCAAGTTCTCGTTTCAGTGCTTGGCTATAGATGCTGGGGCTTTCTGTGAATCCTTGAGGTGCGCGTGTGAATTTAAAGCTTCGTCCATTTAAACTAAATCCGAACAAGTATTGGCTTTCCGGATCTATTGGGACGCTGAAAAAGGCATTCTTGAGATCAATTACAGTAAAGAATGTTGCTTCGGAATCAATGGCTGTCAGTAATGAAGAAATATCTGGGACTACGGGGTATTGTGGTACAATACATTTATTTAATTCGCGCAGATCAATAACCAGTCGATATACTGGCGGGGCTTTTGGATCAGTTCGTTTAAGAATCGGAATTATCGGGGAATTACATACATTGGAATCCGTTTCCACAACCACTCCTTGGGTAATAAGCTCGTCAATGATTTGCAGTAAAGCCACTACAGCATCTGGGGGTAACTTGTATTGTCGCATTCGTGGTAGTACCACTCCTGTCTTTAGTGTGACTCGATATGGTGTAATGTTCATGCAACCAACATCTGTAGGGCCTTGTGCCCATAAATGTGTGGGTAAAGTCTGCAGTCGGTGATCCATGTCTCGGGACACGTAGTGCCCTTTGAAATCACGTAAAAACAATCTTACTCCTTCCGGAGAACAACATATTATAGCTCCTAGAGCTTTCAATGTTTTTATACCTAACAGGTTTTCTGGACATGATTTAGTAAGCAATAAATCTGTAGTTCGTGTCAAGGGACCAATCGTAAGGGGAAGAGGCTGTGATACTTCGTTAATGATAGGTTTTCCTGAAAAACCAAGGGAAATATTCTGTGAGCCTGAGAGGGGTGCCCCTGGAACTTCACTACGTTTTATGGTTGTTCGGCTTGCCCCTGTATCAAGTAAAAATTTTCTATCTTGGCCTAATAATTCACTGTGTACATAAGGTCCTTCTTGATCTACAGGGACCTCGATAAGGGGTAAGCCAACTTCCCTCTCTAGGCTGTTTCATGAGTATCGTTGATAATCAGGATAGTCATACTGTGCGGTCTGATACATCTGTTGTGTCGTTGTTTGTGTGGCAGCAATAGGCTGCGGTGGTGGAGCTGGCATAGATTGTTGCGGAGCCGGCATGGACTGTGCATGCTGCGGGGCTCCTTGTTGGTTCTGATCCTGTCTAAGTGGCCTTGGTCTTTCTTTTGTATTACCTATGGCGATATTATGTTTTAAAACTGGACAATCGTGTACATAATGACCTGGCTGTTTACAATAGTTGCATGTCCCTTTTACAGAACCTGCTGAAACACTGGACTGTGTCATACCCTTTTTATGACCGTCAGCTGGAACTGTCTGGGAAACTAGCATTTTCATTTTCGTGTCTTTCATGCGTCTTTGTTCATGTTCTTGTTCCTCTCTAATTCTATTGTGATGGTACTGTAGCATTTGTAACATTTGTGACGGAGTGTTACCTTGCCAGGTACTCTCGAATTTCAATACTCTATTCTTAACTTGGGGGCAAGGCATTTTCAACTAATTTTGTCACAAACAGATGTGGATACGATTCGCTACTTGCTTTTATTCCACTATTTATACCAAAACATTTTTCGAATCGGGCATAGAAATCACTAGTGTCTTCATCTTGCTTTTGTTTACAGGCTGAGATTGCACCCCAGTCTTCCTTTTTCGTAGTTAATAAACGTGGCAGTACCTGTACTAATAAACCTGGTAGTATTTTGGTCTTTTCCCCGAGCCCTAAACCTGGACCTCGAGCTGTTTCTTCGTTTTCTAATGCTGTCCAATCTATCTTTTGGTCTCCCACCTCCCAATCCTTTTCTTTGAGTTTTTCGTAAATGCCCGCAGGCATTAATACCTTTAATATTTTCATAATGTCGGGATAGGTATACTCTCCCATGAGCAACATGTCTTTAATTTCACGGTGGAAACCCGCTGGGTCTTTGTCATGACTGGGTACCACTTTCTTCATTTCTAATAGTTCCATTTTAGATATGGGTGTGTATACAAACACACGTTTAAACTGATTGTCATCACCTTTTATCGGGTGGACTTCGCGTAAGGGATTCTGTCTATCCATATAATACGTCATTCTTTCCTTGATGGGCAGTGAGACATGTTCGGGGCATACAAAAAGAATGTACTGCTTTCTGTATTCTAGTATTTCTCTAATTAACTCAGTACCTGAACCTCTCCATTTATTCGTGAGTAATTCAGTCAATATATCAGGTAGGGGACCAGGATCGGAGTGTTGGCTTTTATATAATATAAGGAGTTGTTGAATCATGTAGATACCAGCTAAACGCTGTTCATCTGGGGTGAGGTTCAAAAACGTGTGCGCTAGTGTATCATCACTATATTTTCCGGGACTGTCAACCCAGTGAACGGCTGACCTGGCTAATTCTTGTTCGTCCATAGAATCGAGTATATGATAACCCCTTCGTTCTCGGAGTAATTTGTCAGCGGCTTGGAACGAATGTTCGGGGGACCTTATATTTATTATAGGTGTTTGGAAATTTCTGTTATTATCTGGACGTATCGGACGTATCGGATCAGTAAAGCATCTAGTATTATTACAAGATCTCCCTCTACCTACATACGCCATGGTTTCTAACTGTCCTGTGGGCAGTTCTAATTCTTCCTCCTCCTCCTCCTCGTTTTGTTCAGGCTGGTCTACCGTTAATCTTTCTTCGTGTATTCGTTCTACTTCTTTGCGGATCTTTCGACACATAGCTACTATACTTAATAGTTTATTATGTCTCCCCTCTGATATATTCCGACTCCATGTGGTAAGAATTCGCATTTCTTCCGGATTTACCCCTGGTCGGTCTTGATTTCTGATCACACAATTTATGAGGAAACGTAACAGTTCCCCCTGTATTTCCACTTTCTGGTACTCCATGGCTCTATTAATACTTTCAGAATCTCGTCCTGACTGGACAAAGTGATATATATTTTCTAAATGTGTAGTCATTCCTGGTAGCCTCCCTAAATATATTGCAGCTCGTCGGATACGTAATGATGCCAGCAGCATTTCGTCCTCTTTGCCGGGCACAGGGTCATATCTACAATCTACTAGAAGTTCCTTAAGCATGTCGGGAGTTACTAGTTTGGGCGTACGTTGGTGGGCTAATTCTTGAAAGGAAAGTTTATTTACTCTGGGTGGCGTGGAAAAAATGTTTGCTGTACCTCCTGCAGCACCGCCTGGGGTGCTGGATGTGAAAGGATTCGTTGAACGTGATATAGCAACCATAGGTGTGGGTACAGCTGTAGAAACAGATGTGCTTGCCGGAACTTGTGTCGGAGTTTGTTGTTGCGGAGGTACAGACGGAGGGTCTTGGCGTTGAACCCCCTCGGCAGGCGGTCTATGTGGTGCAGTATTAGCATACTCGGGAGCTGCGTCGTCTAAATAAGAGGAAAGGAAAACATCTTCTGCGGTTCTGGGATGCCCTTTGGGATGTGCCTTTATCGGAAACAATGGAGGTGGCAAGTCTTTTGGTATCTCCGGAGTAGCCTTAGGTAACCCTTCGGCCAGAAGAGGATACATACCATTCATAAGGGCATTTCTTTGTCTGTCTACTTGTTCTGATTTTGCTCGGGTACCTTCTTCAATTAATAGATTTTCTCGGACTTTATTTGAATTTTCCTTACTTTTCTCTTCCTGTCTGAGTGCTTTTTCTGTACGTCTATATGATTCTTTACGCCATAATTCAATGGCATCTTTCTGTGATTGTCTAGCTTTCTTTTTCCATAATTCTTCCTCTACTTTCATGATGCAATCTGCATCCCAGGTCCCAGCTGCGGGCCACCTCTGACTTTCTGGTAATTCCTTGGTGTAGTCTACCCATAAATCAAGAAATAATATGGCGTCTAGGCCATGTTTATGATACATGAAGTACCCTGGAGTGTCCCTAGGAGGAATGGGAACAGCTTCTTCGAGTACCCCTTTTCTAGTTTTGATCTGTCTTAATC
The DNA here is from genome assembly GCF_964204655.1 of Triturus cristatus. Taxonomy (NCBI): domain Eukaryota; kingdom Metazoa; phylum Chordata; class Amphibia; order Caudata; family Salamandridae; genus Triturus; species Triturus cristatus. Next base: position 23,436,926 of record NC_140584.1, read on the forward strand.
TCGAAAAGAGCGGCATATTGAGAACTGATCTGATACCTAATTTTGAACACGTTTAATACAACAAAACACAATAATGAACAGTCATTCACACCACAATATGCAGAACGTATTTAAAACATTTAACATTTAACATTTAATGAACAACAATGATGGCCATTTAGGGAACTAGTCACTAAGCATAATACTCGGCACTAACTAGGTAATTCTGAATTATATACTAGACATACTTGATATACTGCTAAACAGTACAGATACACTGCTGAAACAGTGCAGACCGGATTTGTGTACCCAAACCCGTCTTGACCGGCACAACCTATGTGCACGTCAGAACGCCTCCCCGGCAATGGTACTCACCGGGTAGCTCGGAACGGAAGGCCTCGGAACTGAACTGAACTGGACTTGGACCAGACTGGACTCGACTCGAAACTTCGGAACTTCGGAACCTGGTGGGCCTCTGTATACCTCGGATCTTGCTCTCTCAGCTAGGCTCTGGTCGGGATACTTCGCACTTCTCACCGCCTCGTCTGGGTGTTGATCGCAGCCTCAGTTACCCCCGCTCGGCAGGAGGGAGATACAGGAAATCCTGTGGGTACGCGTTGTTGTCCGTCCAGCTGTGGCAGGAGACCGGGCCTGCAACGCACCTCCGGCGCGTGAGATGAGAAAGTGTCCCTGTTCGGGCGCCATATATGTGGTAAATAATTTAATTACCGGTACTTAATTTGATGCGGAAAATTAATAAGAATAGCTCAATAAAATAAGAGGCAGAATCCGTGGTATTAGAGATTCGGAACGGCTTTATTCCTATACAAAGGAACACAATTCGAATTATGGGCCTTCTATTCCATCACCACGAAAGTTCAGGAAGGAAGGAACAATACTTTATTGACAGGTAATCATTTTTATAGAATAGGCATTACAGTGAAACAGATGCAGGAGGCGTAACAGTTGATAACAGAGATAAAGGCATACATGCGTAACTAAAATGGGTGTAACTAGGCGTAACTAAAGAACGTCATTAGGTATGATGTCACAAATGGGTGGTTTCATGAAAGAATTTCGCAATGTCAGCAAAATACTTGGCAGAGATGCGTGCGCAGCAGCATGACGTGTGATTGACGTGCAACTAGAGGGTGAAGGGGACTTGACATTTAGCTCTACATGTGGAGACAAAAGTCTGGGGGTCAAGTCAACCTAATCCCAAATCATATCTAACATCCTATGTTTAAAGAACTGTGTTATCCAAAAAGAGAGGTCTCTTAGGATAAAATCTTATTCTATACTGACTATACTGACTGTTAGTGCGTGTACAAGCGTCTAAGTGTCTACACTAGATGCGAGGGCAGAAATCTTCCATAGTAACAGGGCTATGAATTACTTGCATAAAGACAGAGAAGCCGGGCCCATTTGCACGGTAGCTAGAGGAATGTTTACTTAAACTGCTAGGCAGGAATGCATTGGATGAGGAGCGGAGCAGAGCAGATAATCTTGAAGGTGAAATACAGTTTGTGGCAGGCAGACAGGCCGAGTCAGGCACCGTTAGCCGCGCAGGGAGTAGGACAAAGTTCATGGATACAGATGCGAGCTCAGACTGGAGCTTTCAGAGGCAGAAGGCAGGAAAAGGCTTAATGGCAGAATCAGGGCCTACTCGCCTGGACTGTAAAATGGGATAAATGAACCATATAAAGCCGGTGGCCTTTCATACTTAGGAATAGGATATCCGGCCCATTCATGGCGGGTCTGAAAGAGGACATGTTGACGGTGGACGCACATGTGTTTGCGTCTTCATAACTGGAACTGGAGGGAACATACATGTACTTGTGACTTATACATGAAACCGTTGGGGTCCAAGATAGGGGACATAACTGATCATAAAAATCCATATTTCCACAAATGGATAGGCAGTGTCTGTTTACACCCTAGTCGTCACACAAGTTATCTTGTGCAACGTCTCAGTGGAGAGGCCAATCTCTCCCCATAGTCTAGTAAGTATTGTAAAGAAAGAAAAGGTAATTCTTCCTCTAAAGTATTTTTTTATGATCTTGTGATGGTCCTGCTGGATCGTATAAAAAAGGGGTGGCGAAAATCTTGTACATATAAATTATAGCTATTACAAAAGATATGTGCAGTGAAAATGCAAATTCCTTTAGTAGAAATAGTAGTAATATATTTTATTCAGTTTTGAGAAAAACAATAAAAGCACAATATATATATAACCAAACAGTTAAATCACATCTGGTCACAGCTATACATATACATAAGAAAATAGTAAGATCATCTCTGGTCCCATGTATGCCCAATGTAAAATAATGCCTCATATAGATATTAAAAAACCACAACACTTGTATTCTCCAATTAAAATTACTGAAAACATAGTCCATTAAGAACAAAAAAAATGCTTTTTGTGCTTTAAATTTCCTAAAATACATGTGCAAAAATTCTGATAATACTATTTATAACTATACAATCAAAGGGAAGAAAATCATATAAGCCGATCGTGAATTTAAAATTCTCAAAAGCTGTGTATTATCAATAGACATTATAACTCTTCAATCAATAATAAAAATATCAAAATTGGATTACAATTTATTAACAGCAGAAGACCAAATTCATGGCTAGCAAATAATTACAGATTCTTCTATCTCAGCCGCCAGGCATATAACAGGTATTTAGCCAGAGTAATGATGAACCATTCTGTCCTGTCACTTCTGAGAATTCAAAAAATCGTCCTCAGATTTCACATTGTTAAAATACAACATATTGATATTAACCACGTTCTCCTTATGACTCTGTACCTAGGACAGAAGAATAAGAAATATTCTTCTGTTTCAGGGCAAACCAAGCACGATGGACAGTTTTGGGAGTTGTTACAATCCTTCCATTTGCTGCAAAGAGCATTAATTGGCAGAATACCATATCTAAATTCCAAATACAAAGATTTCACTTGAGGGGGTTCAATTTGATTCAGGAATTCCTCACAATACATATTGTCTTTAAAATCCAGGAACTACCTTGTTAGCTCTCTAGCAGTACTATGGATCAACCACTGTCCTCTAATATAGTGCCAGTATCCCTTTTTAGGCATAACAAGGTGTTTTTCTGTATATGGTCAGGATTGTTCCAGTGTACAGTCGTAGCCAATCTGAGCAGCCATTGTCATGTAGTTCCTATAAACCTATATAGGATCTTTGTGTTTGGACAACATACACTGTAGGATTGGTAGCCGTACTGATTTTATACACCTCCACCGGGTATGTTAGCCTGTGCTACTAGAAGCCCCTCTTACCAAGGAGAGAATAGTTATTGTCAACAATCGAACATGACAACCCTGACCCCTCAGAATCGTGGAAACAGTGCGATACTTTTCGCTAAGTCAAACGTGCTCACTTTGTCTCAGAGAGAAACAAAGAATTAACGGTGGGGACGTTTTTCAATAAGCATTTCTTGAACCAGCGTCATTCTAGTGTAAAATAGGTGTGCTGAAACAACCATTAGAGAGTAACAGATATAAATGATTATAAACACTAACAGAGTAAAAGAATTGTAGATTTCTACCATCGTGCTAAAACAATGAATACAGGTAAGTATATAAAATACATGACAGTAGTAAATGCGTACTCCCACGATGCGACCCTAACTAGATGTACCTAAGTGTACCTAGCATGTATGTAGGTGTAAAAGCCAAGAATCCATCTAGAATACAGTCAACCCCATTACCTGAAGTGAGAGACTGTGGGACCCCGTCTTGGTCTTGAGATGGACACCCTGCAAGGGATGTCAGACCACTGTGACCTGGAGTGTCTGTGTGCAGGAACCTCAGCGTCACGCGACAGTGTGTCGGCATGGAGGTCTTTTTCTCCTCTGACTACCTCAGCAAGATATGGTGTTTGCATACCCAAAGTGGTACCCTCAGGGGTTCTACCTGGTTCTACCTTGCTGTTTCATGTCGGACATAGGATGATGGAAAGAATGAAACTTGTACATAGTCACTATGCAGGAGATAGTAGTCCTGCTGAGTTTCCAAGAACCCTCATGCATAATGGATGAGGCAAGTTTTCAGGGAAAACCCTACGTCCTGTAAGCAATACCATAACTGGTCCCAAAAACCGTTATGTAGTATAATGGTAGGGGAGAATATAGGGTAAAAGGTTACGAGACTCCCTGAGCCTATATTGGGGTATCTATATGGAACATAACACCATGGTTTAACATATTCAAACCAATGTAAACTCCCTTACATTTCAAGTGCAATCATGTCAAGGAATGATTGTCTCAGGGGGAGTGGTGAATTATTAGACCAAACTCGGATCTATAAGCTAGAGATCTAAATGCTGCCATACTCACTATGCCATTAAGACCAATATCTAAGAAAATGGGTGTTAATGGTGCATTCTGGAGTAGTTCAAGAACCAATTGTATAAAGATATTCTCTTATTTTTCAACAACCCCAACATTATCCAGTCCCCACTTCTCTGCGCTATATAGCGCATCTCAGATACCCTTACCCCGATAGATTCCAATGACCAGGATAACTGCCCTCTAGTTCGATGTTTTCAACTTTTTGATTAAGGCGGAGCTTACATGTTCAAATGTTTGCTTGCTCTTATTCATTTGCGTTACCCATGAAAAAATGATTGTGAACTTTACACCAAAATAATCAAATTGGTGAACTTGTTCTAAAAAAAGTGTCACCCAATTTGAACTTGCCTCTGAAACCCTTGTGCGGGTTAAATGTCATAAATTTAGTATTTGCAATGTTTACTTCCAACCCAAATTTCTTGCAAAATGCTAAGAATCGATCCAATAGGTTTTGCAGCCCCATCGGGGTCTTGGATACGAGTAGGGTGTCGTTGGCGAATAATAAAAGATGCAACTGTGTGTTTATCAATCTTGGGGGGATCACCATTGCAGACAGCTAGAGTCGCGATCTACCCATTAATGTATAGAGTGAACTGAGTCGGTGCCAGTACACAACCTTGCATCCCCTTGTTCACCATTAAATGCTGTGTTAGTTCACCATTCCTCCCCGATCTTATTTGGCCGTTAGTATCCCTTTGGAATCTAAATATTGTTGGTATTAGGTAACTCAGGACCCCTAACTTCTTCAGGGCTACCCACATTTTTTCTCTGGAGATGAGATCAAATGTGCCACGTAGGTCCATGAACACTATGTATAGTTGTTCTTTCTTGATAACATCATATTTCCATAGTACTGTTAGGAACCTAAATAGTTGATCAATAGTGTTTGCGTTCTCTCTAAACTCAGTCTGTAGGGATGATAAAATCTAGCCCTCCCCTATCCAATCTTGTAACTTCACTAACAACTGCCTGCAAAATGTGATGTATCGATCAGACTAATGGCCTATAATTCGCTGGTTCGATTTTTCTCCCTTCTTATATACTGGTACAACCTCCGCTTCCAGCCAGGAATCAGGTACCTCTGCGCCCTTAAGTGTTGCATTCATTTCAGTCAGCTTTATTTTGGCAATTGATGCCATTAAAGCAAATGCATCAAATAAAAGAACAATTACAAATACAGATGCTACAACTATTAAATACCAGATGATTCAAGAATGAGAGCTAAGGCATCACAGCATACAAGAAAATAATTACTATTGCACTAGTGCAAAATCACATGATTATTTCAACACATTAGTGATCATAATGTAATTGTCTATACAGACAAGTGTATAGAATAGGATAAAAGACCATTTTTGGAGTTGATACAGTATCAATTAATAAAGAACAGAGAAAAAATGTGGGTACGATCAAGTCTAAGAGCCAAAGGCTTAACAGCATACAAAAGGTAAATCACACACGCAAAAATTGCCATATTACAACAAATCACCACAATTAAATGTTCAACTTGAAGGTTATATATAGATCTTAATATGGACCATAAAGCAAAGCATTAAAATGCAGAGAAAAAAGGCTATACAGTATTCATCCCTGATTTTAATAGCCACTTCTGATCCAGAAATTGGTGGTCAAGTAGTGTTTCAACGACAATGTACCAACTCTAAATTGAGAATAAAAGTTTCCTTTCCAGTGGGACGGTGATAATATCCAGTATGGCTCCAGAAAAGTACAACACTTAAAACCTAAAAACCTCCCCCTCAGTGAAGTGTTCTCAACCAATTCAGTTTTGCTTTGCATGACCAATGGTGCTTTTTAGGATTTCGTCAGTGGGGGTGGGTAGGGAAGGTAGATTTTCCCACATCTACTTCAGTTCTATGGATAGTAACAGCTTTTTTATTTGCTGAAGACACTCAATTTTAATAAGCCTATCAAGGTCCATAACATCCTTTAGGGCTGCAGCATAATGAGCCAGCTCAGGTGACTTCCACAGCTTTATCCAAAATAACAATATTCGAAGTTTAGCTTTGCCAGCTATCACTTTCTGCCCATGTCAAACATCAGAGGCTTTGATGGAGTACTAGAAGGGAGACGGGTCAAACTTCTCAAAAACGTATTCTCAGCCCTTGTTAGAGGGGTAGTATTGGAGAACTACCACAGTTCTGAGCCATATAGTGCTGCGCCCAGAGCTTTGGCATTGTAGATCTGTAAAGCTGGGGCAATCGGTTTGCAAATATATCTACTTTGTTCTTTAACTAATGAACCTCTGATCAGCCTAAGCTTAACAGACATTATCTCCACATGGGGTTTCAATGATAATAATATAGTCTAGGACAAGGTAACATCCAAATAACTAAAAACATCAGACCTCTCAAGAGGAATGCCCCTCAACATTATTCTACCCCTAAACAATCAGTGTTCCTTAAAGGCCATGAGCTTATTCTTTACGGCATTGATCTCCAAACCACACGCTTTACAAAATTCTTTAAAACGGAGCAGTGCACACTGCAACTTGCTTGGTGTTTTGGAGATCAACAAAGTCTCATCCATAAATAACAAAATGGGTATTTTTATACCAGCCAAAATGAGGGCATCAGTGGAAAGGGCAAAAAGAAAGTGGACAATATCACTAAGAAATAGCAAAATACAAAGTGGGGGCTAAAACACAGCATTGTTGAACACATTTTTTGATAGGAAAATGGTCAGCAAGTTCACACTGAATACCCCATCTGTCCTGAGCAAAATTGACCTCATTTAAGCAAATTAGTAATGTCAAGAGGTCTTATGGAATACCCATTTGACCAAGAACCTGCCATATCTTCAAGCATGGGACCTGTTCAAACACTGATTTCTGATCAACAAATGCAACATACACGCTGCCCCTCCCGATCTCTATTGTCCTTCAATAATGGAGCATAAAGCGAATGACTTGGGGCCCAATTCACAAAAAGGCAAACTTAGACATTTGGTCTAAACTTAAACCAAACATCTACATTTATGACTTTGGAAATTCTCAAAGGGCATTTATGAGAGATCCTTCCGAGTGCGGACATAAAGATAGCTTACCTTTGTGAATCAGGCCTCTGGTCTATGGTACTTCTTTTCTTACAGAAGCCGGCTTGAAATTACGGTAGAATGTTTTAATATCAGCGATCCATTCCTGTAATTTTGTCAGTACAAGAAGTGCAAAGATGTTTTTAACACAGTTGATTAAACTAATTGGCCTGTACTTTCCATTAAGAGATCTGTCACCTTTTCTGTAGATAGGGATGACTTCATTTCCCTTCCAGTAATTCAGAATGGGGGCTCGGCATACAATGGCGCTAGCCAGAAGAAGAATGTACCTAGATCAATTTGCTTCACCCTTTAAGAATATGTCATGCGTATGCCATCTGGTCACGGTACTCTGCCTCTAGCAATTACATCTAGGGCAGCAGAAACATCAGATCACTCAAATAAAGACAAGGGCAGAGCAAGGCATGACAAACTCTGTGCTCACCTTCCACTACAGTAGAGATGTGGGTAACAGAATATAGATTAGAGAAGTGATCGACACAAAGAAAGGGCGAGATAACATTTTGACGAGGGGACCCTTGCCCTTCACTTCCCCATGTAATAAGCAACCAAAATCTAATGGAATCTTTGGCAGTGCAGGCTATTTTCAGTTCTTGCCATCTCCCATTGTCCCGGTCTCTTTTGGCCTGCACCTTGACCAGCTTAAAGAGTTTCCTTGCCGAGCGGACAGACACCACATCCTTGGACCTAATCTGCTTCCTCAATAGCCTATGGATACGTCTACACTCCTTGTTGAACTATTGTTCTAAGTTTAGGTGGATGCCTACTTGTGTTTGATACTGGAACGGTAAAATGAGATAAAATGTCCTTAAAGAAATGAATATGCTTATCAGTGATTAGACCTAGATCTATTGTATCTGAGGGCTTTACAGACAATTCCTCTAGACATGCTTTTAGGTTTTCACTGATGACTTTCAAGATTACAGGGGACTCAGTCACTAGGGACCATTTAATTCAACGCATGTCATTTGTGGGGAGTATAACCCTCATAGAAACCACAGTATTGCTTCCCCATTTAGTACAGAAGGGATCCTTAAGAATGACATTAAAACTTTGCTTAAAAATTACACTCCATACTTCTGGTTCTGACAAAAAGAGATAACCGTGGATTTCTTCTAGACCAGGTGCTTTATTCCTTTGTAAAGAAGTAGGGGTTAACTTGGTTTCCTCCAGGCTAAAGATATTCAGGAAAATATCCCATGTCTCTCCGTGCAATTCTAGACAAACTGTATCTCTTGCCCCCTTTTCAGTGCCCACCTGTACAGCATAAAGTGAGCTAAAGTTATTTACCCAGGCCTAGGGTTGAATGTGAAAATCTTTGATGATTTGCCTTCTTGTCCCGTTTGCTAGTATGTGCCAGAACTGTTTGCTGTCCTTAGTGGAAGCGGCAGTAGTTAAATCTCTCCATAACCCCTCTTCACAATTTCTTTTGGCCTTATTTGGACTGCTTTGTAGTGTTTCCTTTTTTAAACCACAGTGCCCCTGCAACCATTTTTTATAGCACTGATAACTTCCACCCTAGCTTCCTTACAATGCTCATCAAACCATTCTACTTTATTGTTGCTTATGACTAAACTCTTCCTGGACTTGTAGAATTGTTTTTTTCCCATAAGTCCACTAAATGTATTTAGGGTTCATTTTTGCATGCCTATTGATGTCATCTAACGATTGTGCTATGATAATATATATTTGAGAAAGAATATATTCATTTCTCTCGATCATGGGCCACTCAACCTTCCTTTTGTTGTTGCTAAGAACCTTTGGATTAACTGATCTTCCCTCTGGTTGAAACTGAGGGGAAATGAACATATGATCCAGTTTTAGTATCAAGGCGTTATTATCGCTATCTAACTTTTCAGTTACCCTCATGTCAATCAAGTATTGCCAAAGAAGTCTAGGGATTCCCCATTCCTCGTCCTGCTCCTTGGTAAGAGGTTAGAAGGTAGTGTTCAGGTCTCCTGCAAGTATCAATTGTCTAGCACTCTCTGCCCGATCAAGAAAGTCATCAAGGGCTTTTATTGTAGGAGAGTCGCGATTCTGCGAGGGATATCTGTTGCAGATATTAACCAGAAGAACAGACTGTTTCCCATTTGTGCTTTTAAGACTCACAGCCAGTAAGTCCTTAATTTTGTATCCAGTTTATTGAGAGTGCATTTCATGTGTTTGTTAACCCATATAATGAGACCGAGTGCTGGCCGATCTCGGGTGACTGAGAGGCCTCGACGCTAAAATTTGTGAAGCCCACCCTATAAATCATATCAGTGGTCCGAATCTCCTATAGGAGGTAGATATCAAAACTGTTGATAAGGTTCCCCCATTCTTCACAATTTAATTTTAACTTGAGGCCAGCTATGTTTCAGGGCAATATCTTCAGTTTTCTGGTATTCCCTGGGGTTATAAACTATGTGCAAGCTAGGGATTGCCTCCTTTCATTACTTGAATTGCTGGGTTAAATGTGTGATTCCGTTGCTACTGGTACGCAAGGGCAATGGCCTCCCCTTACCCAGCTTAACATATCACGTTGAGGTGACAATCCTTTTTCCGAACGTGCACTACCACCTCCTGCTTTCCCATTGGGCAGCCTCTTTTTAGATCCACTTGAGATGTTGTCAGTTTTACTGGCTAAGAGCCTAATACTCCCCGGATCATGTTGTTAGGTTTGAAATTCCCGTTCCTGCAATGCTCTCCTTTCATGCTATGTTAGGTTAGCAGTGCGTGGCTAAATAGATGCCATCTGTGTTCACTTTATACAACCTGCTGAGTTATCCCTGTAATGTGCAGGCTTCAGTTAGCGAGTGTGACTCCATATTGTATTTCTTATCTCTATTAGGCTGCTTAGACTGTGCTCGAGTTAGGCCTCGCTGCTCACATTGCTTGCCTCAGCAGAACGCTGTATTTCGTTATTATTTTTCCTTCTATTCAAGGCTGTTTCACGACTTACTAATGAATAAACGATTCTGTTCCTGCATTCCAATCTGAATGTGTAGTTTCTGTTCCCACGTTAGGAGAAATGCAAAAACAACAATTGATGGACAGAATGCAGAACAATGTCGTACATTCACCCCAGTACTGAGATCTGAGCCTTAATCCATTGTTTTTTGCTCACCATGCCATTCCGGTTTGGACCCAGCCATATGCAAATCAGTCTTGACCATGCACCCAATGGGAACAGTCAAGCCCAAACTGCCTGGCCAGGTCCTCCCTAGACTGGAAACAAGCATCCTAGGACCGGTTTTCGGGCTTTCAGCTCTCATCAGCCAGGATAGCTTGACTCCAGTGGCATGGAGAGCACAGGACCCAAGTCTGGGCATACCCGTCCCACTCGGGGTGACAAATGCAAAAACAATTGATGGACAGAATGCAGAACAATGTCGTACATTCACCCCAGTCCAGAGATCTGGGCCTTAATCCATTGTTTTTTTGCTCGCCATTCCAGTTTGGACCCAGCCATATGCAAATCAGTCTTGACCATGCACCCAATGGGAACAGTCCAGCCCCAACTGCCAGGCCAGGTCCTCCCTGGACTCGAAACAAGCATCCTAGGTCCATTCTTGGGCTTTCAGCCCTCATCAGCCAGGATAGCTTGACTCCAGTGGCATGGAGAGCACGGGACCCACGTCTGGGCATACCCGTCCCACTCTGGGTGACAAATGCAAAAACCTAAACTGGGGTGGCATGGTGAGCAAAAGAATGATGCATTTAACCCAGATCTCTTGACTGGGGTGAATGTTTTAATTTGTTCTGCATTCTGTCCATCTATAGTGTGTCTTTTGCCCACGTTAGGAGAACCTGAGACCCAGCACCTTGGCCTTGGATTCCTGATAGTATGTACCCATTTGGCAGGTGTTAGCTTCTCCTACTGTGCCTCTTTGTTCATGTTCAGCCCAGGCTGGTAGTTTTCCATCGTGGGCGTGGTTGGAGGCTTCTTGGGAGGAATGATTATCCACTGTAGAGGGTTGGGTAGCCAGTCCCTCGGCAGACATCTTAGGGTGCAGGTCATGATGGACTCCTCTGCAGAGTAATTCTAATAAACATGTACGTTTGTATTCTCCACTGTCTGACCGACTCTTCATTCTTGGGAAGGCATAGCAGATGGTTGTAAGAAAACCCGAGTGGCCCTTGAAGGCCACTTCCTTCAGTGTGCCTCCATCCTAGTTGGTAAAGTATTCTTAAATTGGATCTTGGATCCAGTGGAAGGTGTGGTGCGTTGGTCTGGGTTTATTAGGCCATCACCAAGATTACCACTGGCTAGCTTGAGGGCAATATAATCAAATTCATCATTAAAATGACATTGTCTTGTTACTACTATGCCCGATCTTATAATAGAATGGCATCGCTTAACCTGCTTTATCCAATGAATGACTTTAATGATTAAGGTCCCACCATTTCTTTGGTTGAGAGTTGAATTTTGGGTACATTTATCATATACATTTTTTTTCTGCTTCCTGAAGGATAATACTCATGGCCTTTGTTATGGTTCCCATCTATGTGCCTAGTGAACTCCCTCATGGGCTGCCTCCCTTCCTGAGGATTCATTGCTATTCTCCAGCCCAGTGCCCCCAGAGGGTATGGTGCCGTCCTTTTCCCCAAGGTATGGCCCATACTGGATCCTTTGCAGGGGCTTTTAATGACAGGATCCATAGGGGTGTGAAAAAGCTCTCCTAGAGGTGCCCTCTTAGAACTAGACTGTGAATGATCACTGCCTGTAAAAATTGATCCTGGCCTTTGTTAGGGCTCACCACTAAATCAAACTGCCGTATAGCATGTATCCCAGTGTTTCTGGGACCTGTTATAATTGGTGCCCTACTATTTTCCTGACACTTGAGGCCCTCTTTTCTTCTTTCAAATGGGTGAGACGTGTCAATTCTATCAGTAACAGTTTCAAAATTCATTGTCTAGTTTTTAGATAATTAATTTGAGCTGGCATAGTTCATTCTGGCATGTACAGTTAGTGCATGTATTGCTGCCCCCGACTACACTCTTGACTACCCCATGACACTACTGAATTGATCAACATTCTCATTCTCCATACTTAGGTGTAACACAGGGTTAAATCGATTTGAGCACACAATCTCAGGTATCACAATTAGGCTCGGGGAGTTCTCCTCAGTTCCATTAGCTAAAGTATTGCATGGCAGCACCACAAAGGGTTCTAGACTCCATCATCACAACCATCTTTGTCTCCGGGCTGCATCTTTGCCTTTCTTCAAGCTGGGAGCATAATGGGTGCTTTCCTGGATACAAGCAGTTTGGAGGAATTTTTTGTTTTAAAAACTGTCCCTGACTTTCCGACCTGAGTCAGTCTGTTTGGAGGAAGTTCCTGCTGCTAAGAAAAGTCTACACCTCTTCTATTAGAATGCCAGTTTTGTTAGCCACACAGTTCTTTGTTGTGTTAGATACTACCCTCTATCCATCTTAGTGATTCCATGGGGGTTTTCCTCTTGCTTTTCTTTTGCCCATAATAAAAAGAGATGTCTTACCCTAAAGCTTCTGAGGCACAGAGGAGGATGTAATAGACAAAAATGGAAGACTTGGCAGATGGTATAGATGTTAATGTTATGGCCCTGCTTAGCCTCTTTTTGTCTCAGACGGGCTAAGATGGGCCCATCTTAGCCCTGTCTTGGTCTAGGCGCAGTCCCAGGTATGAACTGAGGCATCCTGGGCTGCGCGACAGCTCTGGCTCTTTTGAGTACATCAGGCTACTGTGGCCCCTCCTCTTTCCTTCTGCAAGCTGGGGGACAAAGTCTCACCTTAGCTACAAGGTAGCAAAACGTTTCTTTGAGAAGTGAGGGCTCAGAGAAACCGCTGAATGTCAGACACAAATTCCATTCTACAAATATGCTCTCGCAAGAGGCCCACAAGAGTCAACCATGCTATGTATGAGAGCTTCATAGCTGGTGCGAGTATCTCGAAATAGTCATCAAAAAGGAAAAAAAGGGGAACAGTACAAACAAGATACATAATGTTTTGTTTGAAAAACTTTATTAGATTCTTGTTAATCATAAAAGTACATGGTTACAATAATAAAACCGTGCTTAAAATTAATCCATATTACATTTTACTAAATATAACCAAACAGCATGTAAGATTTCATAGCAGGGTTTTCTATAAACTACCATTTTCTTCATATCAATCCAAGGGCGTGAGAATAAATAAATAAGTAAAAATTGCTTGAGGCCCTATTTCCCATTTTTCCTATCACATTTCATATCTTTTCCTGATTCGCAAAACAGTTGTAATAAAATTTAACACAGCACAACATGTGACGGCATTGGACAAAGAACGTAAATAATTAAAACCATCCTAATATAAACAAGGGTCAATTTCCCTCAGGATGGACCTAATAAAACGAGCCCTTATATCTTTATATATAGTGCAAAACAGCATAAGGTGTATTGTGCTTTGATCGGCTAAGTTATTAAAAGAACAGGGAGTCAGTCTCTCACATCAACTCGCTTGATTGGGAAATGCCACAAGAAAGTGCAATGTGCAGAGACGAAACCTCGTCAGAAGGAAGCGGGAATGTGTATGAGTACTAAAAGATAAATAAAATTGTTGAAGATTTAGCGACCCATGGGATGGGGTCTAATCATCCAGGTTAGATGAGACTAACTCATTATAGTAGGCATTTTTAATCATTGTTTTTATGTTGGATGGTATGCCATCAGGATTTTCAAAATAATTTCCTAGGCCAATCTTAGTTAAAGCATTTTTGACATAACAAAGCCAAGGAATAGATGATGCGTTTTGTAAGCTTAAACAGTCCCTTATGATTGCTCTGGTAAATGAAAATTCTTCCGATGACCACACTTTCCCTATAGGATCAGGGGCGCGATTTTAATTCTATCTTCAACAAAATCCAATCCCAACTCAGACTGACAAAATTTGGTGGGAGAGCTAACGGGAACCATCAGCAATCGTTTTATAAATTTGTTTTCAAAAATGTGTAATTGGCTGGTTTTTTGACTTCCCCATAATCCCGCCCGATAAGTTGTAACTAACCGGCATTTTGATTTATATAAGATAAGTATTTCTGCCACAGGCTTATGTCCTAATTTGCACGCAAAGCGAAACAGGCCCTCTATAATTCTACTAGTCTGTTGGGCCCTAGTCACAATCGTGTTGTCCCAGTTCAATTTATTGTTAAAAACATTCCCTAAATATGTAAAAGAAGGGACCTTTTCAATTATTCTACCATTTACCACAAATGTTCTTCTTTTTGTATTTTTAGGACCACAGACCATAATAAAAGACTTATTAAAATTGACCTTAAGAATCAAATCTGTCATAAAATCAGCAAAAGCGATCAGGGCTTTTTGAAGGCCGTTAAGGTCAGCAGTACGGTGTCGTCCGCAGATGATAACAAGGGAACCAAGTTACCTCCTACAGTCGGATAGTCCAAGAGCTGCTCTATTAGGAATTTCTCCACCCCATTTGTATATAAAAGGAATAAAAAGGGTGCCAAAATGCATCCTTGTCGTACGCCCTCTGTGGATGCGATGGATCTAGATTTTTCTCCTCCCGGTCCATAACGTATAGAACCGGAGGTAGATGAGTGCATCCTATGTAAAAGGGTAATAAACGCCTCCTCAAAGCCCATATTTTCCATAAGTAGCCACAGCTTCCCCCTGTTAACTGTGTCAAATGCACTGGATAAGTCCATGAAGGCCAAGTGGATTGATCCTCTCTTGGTCTTCATGTACTTACCCATAACTAAGGACAAATTGTTCGTTCGTACCCATACCCTTTCTAAAGCCGTATTGTGAGTGGGATATCAGCCAGACATATTAGCCCAGAGCTCAAGACGGGCAAGAATTACCCTCCCCAAGACTTTGCATGTTGCGTCAATTAGGGAGACAGGCCTATAGCAAATTGGATCATTCCTACTGCCATTCTTGTATATTGGGACCACCAAGGCTTCTTTCCATGAGTCAGGAATGTGGCCCACTATTACTGATTTAAAAGCATTTGCCAACAGCGGCGCCCATTTTAGGGGATTACCTTTGAACATATCTAATGGGACACTGTCGGGCCCTGGGGCTTTTGCAGAAATACCCTTCAGCAATGCATCTTCAACCTCACCAATCGTAATGGACAAACTCAGTTGATTCGCAGTTGCAAGGTTAACGGCTATATCTTCTTTTTGATCTTGCAATGATACACCCTTAGGATTAAATATTTTCAAAAAATGAACTACCCATGCGTCTTCAGTTATTAACAGATTCCATATTCCTAACCTCATTTGTAAAGAGGGGGCGATTTATAACTTCCCAGAAGCCTCTAGAATCCTTGAGGGTACTAGCTCTCTCCAGGTCATCCCATGCAAGGCTTCTTAACTCATCTTTTCTCTTCCCAATTACTAATTTATAAGTTTGTCTTGCTTTACTTATTAAATCCCCAGCGCGGGGGACCATATGCAGAGCTATTTTGAGATCTTTTTGGGCCTTAGAGTACACAGCATTAAACCATTTTACATCCTGTTGTTCTCTTCTCTTCATAGAACTGGTCAAATTACTAGCCACGTCTTTACAGATATCTTCAAAGCTCTGTATGACCTTTTCCAGCCTGGGAACGTCGGACAAACATATCATGACCTTACCAAATTAGATCAAACAAAATTCTCTTCAAATTCAACAGGGTTTATTTTATGTCATTTTAATCTCACCCCCTGGTTAGAGTTATAATTTAAGGGGAGATCATCAGTGTTACACTTTAATACCTTTATTTGCACACTAACGACTAGTGGGTTATGATCACTGGTGGGGTTGGGTGCCACCGCAAAGGTATTTACCAGGTGGGAACATTTCCTAGAAATCAATATTAAATCTATAGTACTTGCCCTACCCCCACCCTGGAATGTAGGATACTGTTTGAGTAGAGTACAGACCAGAGTATCGGCAAAACATAAGTCATTAGTTACGATGATGTCATTTAAAGCTTGGCCCTGCACAGTATGTTTAAAATGTGGGAGTGGTTGGTTTTCAGTATCTAACACTCCACAAACCAAATGCGAGCTATACTGACATAAGGTACAATTAAAATCCCCCAAACAAATTATACAAACAGGAAAACATTTCACTACGGCCTTATTTAACTCCTCTTTTAAATTAATAATGGTACCACATTCATTATAGTCGAAGAAGTTATAATACCAATTAATTAGTAAAATTGGGACATCAATTAGGTTTGAGATCAAGATAATCTGAATCCAAAGAGAGTCCATAATATTCTCGATCTTTATCATCCCATATTTTACAGAGATTAAGATCGCTAGACTGCCTTTTGCCCTCCCTGCAGCTGATGGAATTGCCTGGGTATTAGATGAACAGAAACCATCAATGGCCAACTCATCTATGCTCCAAGTTTCTTGGAGGCAAATAATGTCAAACATCTTGACATATGATAGCCAAGCCTCGTGTAAAATTCTTGTTCTAATGCCCGCCATGTTCCATGAGGCCACTCTTAGGACGTTTACATTTTGAGTGGGTATATCTACCTCTCCCCCACCAGCATCAACGTCAGGATGATTTAATAATAAATTACTTGTTTCCCCTTTATGCTTCTCGCAAACTTCAGGTAAGGGATGATCAAAACTGTCTACCTGGTCAATTACATGTGAACAATCCACCAAGCCATTAAGGGGATCGGAAGCCATCTAAGAGTTACTATTTGCGCAGTCCCAGCTACGAACTGAGGTATCCTGGGCTGCGCGACAGCTCTGGCTCTTTTGAGTACATCAGGCTACTGTGGCCCCTCCTCTTTCTTTCTGCATGCTGGGGGACAAAGTCTCACCTTAGCTACAAGGTAGCAAAACGTCTCTTTGAGAAGTGAGGGCTCAGAGAAACCGCTGAATATCAGACACAAATTCCATTATACAAATATGCTCTCACAAGAGGCCCACAAGAGTCAACCACGCTATGTATGAGAGCTTCATAGCTGTTGCGTGTATCTCAAAAGAGCCATCAAAAAAGGAAAAAAAAGGGGAACAGTAAAAACAAGATACATAATGAAAGTATATGGTAGCTCTGAAAAGACATTTTTTAATTAATATTTTTTAATAAATGTAACTTTTTGGGAATTTTTAAAAAAAGGGTACAACAAAAACAAGAATGTGGGAGTAAAAATACAATATCTCCTTCAAAACAAAGAGGAGAAAAAAACTAGGATTTGTTTTAAAACAAACTTCTGCCTTTATGATCCTGGAGAAAGCCTGCCCCATGCAGCCCTACTTGTCTCAGAAAAACACATTTTTTCCATGCATAAACAGCAAAAAAGGGCTTTTTTCAGATAACCAGAGTTATCTGCTTGAGCAGTGAGAACCTAGGCGGGCACAGTGTCACAAGGTAGAAAGGATGTGGATGCCCCTGATGAGTTATCTAGCTCTGCAGCACGGGCTGACTCAGCCCAATCAAGGCATTAAGGTTGCATATCCCTCAAATGTCACCACATGCTAGTGGCACTCATACTGTATTGCTTGTTTCCGCTGCACCTACTGAACCCCTTTTGCATATTTTACAAATCACATATTTTTCAGATACTTTTTTCCCACCTGGCCTCATTTGAAAAATTCCCACACCAAGGACTGCTTGGGTGGAGGAGGTGGCTGAGTTGCGGGAACATCAGTAGAGTTGTCATCTGAATCTGAGGATGACATTCTGGTGACAGAAAATCAACAGTTCCAAAAAGCTAACCAAAAAGGCCTAACCACTGTTAAACCCAAAAGGTAAATGAAGCAACAAGGAAGGAATCTTTCTTTACTAAATAAAGACATCCATTTGAACCAATCACAATCCTTCCTTGGGACGTCCTTCCTTTTCCAGGCACGTTGTGGGTGTTACAAGAGGCCCTCAAGATCGTAAGAACAGGACCCTTTCTTAATATCTCAAATGCAATATTATATCAAGTGTTTTTCTATTTTAAGCAAATCTTATCATGTCTTACTTTGTTCAAAACGTCAAAAAAACACTGTTATGAACTTAATTCCAAATGTACAAACTCTTGAGTGGATCGCGAGAGTCGGACAGGAATTACAGCCCCCTCGTAGTTCAAGCAGGGGATTGTGTTTTCAACTCCCAAGATCATATTGCTAGGGCCGTAAGTTTCTAAACAAAATATTTCACACAATACATAATGTACTGACTTTGATATTAAAGATTAACATTCAGTAATAACTGAATACATGAAAAAATTATAGCTGTACAATAGATTAGAACAAAATTACCAACTCTACAATCTTGTGAACCTCCTACAAGCAACATGCGAGCCTTCCACCTTAAAAATGGATCTGCATATTGAAAACACATAGTTTACAGTATAGTTAAAACTGATCAGTGTCTTCTTGATGTGTATATAAATATATATGTTTCTACAAGATTTGGTGAAAGAACTTCCTACTTTTATAAAGGACACCGGAGATCTATTAAATAAGCTAACGGATATACAATGGGCGGAAGATTTGTTGCTTATCACGTTAGATATAGAATCTCTCTATACGAGCATCGAGCATGAAACGGGTCTGAATGCCTTATCTAATTTCTTAGGCACCAGACCATTGGAACTATATACTCACAACAAGATGCTCTTAGACTTAACAACTTGGTGCCTTTTTAATAATTTCTTTATGTTTGGCAATGAAATCTTTTTGCAAAAGAGGGGCGTGGCAATGGGGGCCTGTTTTTCCCCCAGCTATGCATATTTACATGTTGGCTGGTGGGAAGAACAGGTCCTGAAGCACACCTTTCATTCTGAGTACTGTAACCACGTAGTACAATGGTGGTGTTACATTGACAATGTTTTTATTGTTTGGAGGGGAAATGAGAAGAGTGCTAGCGATTTTATTGAAAAAATTAACATCAATACTGTCAATCTAAAATTCACTTCATGTATGTAAACGTGTAAGTTATAATGTTATGCCTTTGGTTTTGTGACCTACGCCTGAACGTGGCAAGAGCAATTTATATGCTATCTGCTTACGCTACGATATTATCAGTGTCGTCTTTCTAAGGTGGTCTCCTTGTTCTTTACCAATAATATGACACATTGCTCTAATAAGCAAAAAAAGGGCTCATTATTTTATAACAGTGTTCAGACGTTTAGTTACCCCATCAAAAATTCTCGCCAGATAGTGGCCAAGGGAGCATGACGTCTGCTTAGTGTTATCTAGTCACTCAATTATATAGATGGTACCTTGCCATATAGTGGCAATTGAAACATACATGTCTATCTCATATTATCTTGAACTGGAAGAGGCTTCAACCATCATATTAGCTAAACTATGTAGAAATAGTAATGCTCTCAATCATAAATGATTGAGAGCATTACTATTTCTTGGCCACTATCTGGCGAGAATTTGTGATGGGGTAACTAAACGTCTGAACACTGTTATAAAATAATGAGCCCTTTTTTTGCTTATTAGAGCAATGTGTCATATTATTGGTAAAGAATAAGGAGACCACCTTAGAAAGACGACACTGATAATATCGTAGCGTAAGCAGATAGCATATAAATTGCTCTTGCCACGTTCAGGCGTAGATCACAAAACCAAAGGCATAACATTATAACTTACACGTTTACATAAAGTTGTATACAAAAGACGGTGGACCAACATGAGAAGGATTATATGACTCTTGCCACGAATAGGCTCAGGTTACCTGATTGATGTTACAAATACATGTTTACATAAAGTTTCATTGAAAAGAAGGTTGCCTAACGTGAGTAGAATTAATCTAGAGGTCTCTTACCACGAACGGCACTCTGCTTAAACTAATACCATACGAGGTTAAAATATGGTTTTATGTTCGTAAGCTATTATGTATTGATATTTGAAATGTATGCCACAATTCTGTTTTGATGTGAGTTTTCGCCATGCAATGGCATTTGAGTCCTATTATAACTGTGACATATTCAAGCACGGTGAAAAGAATGCCAAACTATAAATTCTGCATTATGGTTTCCATGTAACATTAGTGAAAACACATTACAGCATGGCGCCTGATTTAGCGTAACTCGGTAATTTGCATACATTTAACAAGTCCTCTGTTTTTGTTCTTGACTTTTTAAAACGGAACAGTATGAATTGTGGCAAGAGTGTGAAAATCTCTGTGTGAACAAGCCCGTCCGCGGGTGAAACGCGTTGCAGCAGGTTTATGATGTGAATGAACCTACCTGTGTCAAGGTGACCTTTCGTTTCCCTGGTATTATTTACTCCGAGAGCGCGTTTGGAACTCCGTCTGGATTTATATTATTGCCGGTTTTCTCCGCCGGACCGCGCCACCCCTCCTACGGGGGCTTGAACTTTGGAAGGAGTCTTTTCGTGAATAATATATATATATATATATATATATATATATATCCCCTTCAGTGCCCGCCCCTTTCCCCGCCCTGTGCCGGGCGTTTCATTAGCGGGCGGGGTTTATGACGAGCTGGTCTCGTCATGGGCACAGCGCAACCGCGGCCCATGACGAGACCACCTCGTCATGGGCACTGAAGAGGATAAATATACACATATATTACCTACTGGCGGTCGCCAGTAGGTAGTTATAGTTAGGACCCCTTTTCCATAGGAAATCCGCAACATTCTATTTTGAATAACTTTGGCGCCGGTCGATGAATCCTCGCGAATTTCTCAAAATAGGTGGGGCGCTACGCTCCGCTCCTACCCTGAAAGTCTCGGGGGGATTCGTCAAGCGGGGGCTGAGATAAAAGGGGGGTCCCAAAACGCGTTTTTCCCATGCATTTTTCCATAGGACCTTTAGAACGAGCTACAGCCCGAACGGCTGAACAGAATTACTAGAAATTTGGCAGAGAGGTAGTCCGTAGGTCAAGGAAAATGCCTTTTGTAGGTTTGGTGTAAATCTGTTCAGTAGATTCTGAGAAAATAGCCTTTAAATCAATATATATATCTGAGCCCGCTTACGGTACGCTTACCGTACGCTTACCGTACGCGTACGGTGGCGTGCGCGAGCGCGATTCTGATTGGCTCTTAGATCTTAGTAAACATTCGAATCGGCCGAAACCAGGCGTCCGCCATTTTGTCCAATTGTCTCTCGCACTGAGTGTTATTTATCAAACATGATGCCCAAAAACATGTTACGGGGCTGTTTTGACAACTCCCTCCCACATAGTCATGTTGAGGGAGTCCCCAAACATCCCCCAAGAGCAAAAACGGTTTTATTTTTTTTTCGGCAATTTCGCCGAGTA
Organism: Triturus cristatus; assembly: GCF_964204655.1. Classification (NCBI taxonomy): domain Eukaryota; kingdom Metazoa; phylum Chordata; class Amphibia; order Caudata; family Salamandridae; genus Triturus; species Triturus cristatus. The sequence goes on from NC_140584.1 coordinate 23,458,553, forward strand.
CGCTTACCGTACGCTTACCGTAAGCGTACGGTAAAAAATAGAAATAAAAAAAACACTATCCACACTTACCCCACCCCCTGTGCTTTTGGTGGCCGTAGGCCACCAAATGTACAGGGCTTATTACAACAGTAAAAAAAACTATATTTTGGCAACATGAAATTATAAAATCGAAATAAAAAAAACACTATCCACATTGACCCCACCCCCTGTGCTTTTGGTGGCCGAAGGCCACCAAATGTACAGGGCTTATTAAAGTTGATAAAAACCGTGCACGGAACGCACTGCGTTAAGTGGGCGCGCACGCCTCGAATGGCGTAAAGTAACTTAGCATTTAAAAAACCGTACAAATTCACTGAAAAAACCATAGGTTTCACACATGTTATAGTTAGGAATTAGCATTTAAAAAACCTTGCAAATTCACTGAAAAAACCATAGGTTTCACACATGTTATAGTTAGCGGAAATTTTACTGATAAAAAACCAATGAAATTGCCCCGTTATAGTTAGTGCTGGCAACTATAACTCACGCGACCGCAATCTTCTGCTGATGACATATGTGTCTTTATAAAAAAAAATATTTGTAATATATGTATAGCTAAAAATGTATGGAAGAAGACATGGGCAAATAAGTGTCTAAATACAGTATTAGCATCAGCAGAGGATTGCGGTCGCGTGAGTTATAGTTGCCAGCACTAACTATAACGGGGCAATTTCATTGGTTTTTTATCAGTAAAATTTCCGCTAACTATAACATGTGTGAAACCTATGGTTTTTTCAGTGAATATATATATATATATATATATTCAGTGAAAAAACCATAGGTTTCACACATGTTATAGTTAGCTGGACATTTTACTCGTAAAAAACCAATGAAATTGCCCCGTTATAGTTAGTTTAGCTAACTATAACTCGCGCGCCCGCAATGCACTGCTGATGACGTCACATATTACATCACTCATGACATGGTCAGTGACATCACTCATGACATCACTGATGACATCTCAAATGACATCACTGATGACCTCACTGATGACATCATCCAGTGAATGTGGGTTTTTCTGAAAATTAAATATGTTTTATATATGTATATCTCAAGGTCGATGGAAGAATAAATGGGTATATAAGTGTCTAAATGGATGATTTGTTTTTGTTAAATTGATTGTTTAACTGACTGATTAAGTGTATCATAGTGAATACATGTTTTAGTGTGTAATGTTTAAATATGTATATATCTGTATCAGTCTCTCACTTTGTGTATAAGTGGCTGCATGGGTTGGTGAGTAGCTACATGGGTGTCTATATAGGTTATTAGTTGGTTTTTTGAGTATCAGTCTGAGTGTCTGCATGGTTCGGTGGGGGGTATTACGTAGTGCATAGGTGCATGAATGAGTGACTCACTGTTTGTATGTGTTGAACAGACCATGTGTGCAGGACTGCATGGGTGGATGAGTGTGTATGGGTGTGTTAGTGAGTGAATGACTGTCTCAATAGTGTCTTTATGAGTAACTACATATGTTTAAAACTAGTATATGTGACTATTGGTGTATATATGTGAGTATATGCAAGTGTGAGAGATTGGAAGAGTTCCTGTATGAATAAGTATGTGTTTCTATAAGTGATTGTTTAAAAGACTAAGTATGTGTAAGTTTCCGTAGAAGTAAGTATGGTGGTGTGTGTATAACTGTATATGCAAGTAAATGTATGTTTGATTCTTTATTAGCACGAGTGACTATGTGTGTGAGTAACTCTATGGATGAGTGGCATTGTGTAACAGGATGTATAGGTGTATGAGTACATATGATGAGTGAGTACATGTATGAGTGACTGTATTGGACTGTTGGTGAATGAGTGGATGTGTATGTGGATCTTAGAATTACTGAAGAGGTTGTTGTAACTGTTATTGGTATGTCCATTGTTTTTGAAAATTTTAGTCTCTATTTTTGAATGTGTGTGTCAAAGGTTATATTAGGGTGAGAGGAGGTCTGCCACTCTATCACAAGGATGATGTCATCAGTGATGTCATCAGTGATGTCATTTGAGATGTCATCAGTGATGTCATGAGTGATGTCACTGACCATGTCATGAGTGATGTAATATGTGACGTCATCAGCAGTGCATTGCGGGCGCGCGAGTTATAGTTAGCTGAACTAACTATAACGGGGCAATTTCATTGGTTTTTTACGAGTAAAATGTCCAGCTAACTATAACATGTGTGAAACCTATGGTTTTTTCACTGAATTTCTAAGGTTTTTTAAATGCTAATTCCTAACTATAACGTGTGTGAAACCTATGGTTTTTTCACTGAATTTCTAAGGTTTTTTAAATGCTAATTCCTAACTATAACGTGTGTGAAACCCATGGTTTTTTCAGTGAATTTGCAAGGTTTTTTAAATGCTAATTTTTTTTTTTTTCTTCTATTTTTTCTAACATATTTTTAATTTAATTATCTTACCTTTTATAAAGACTATGATTAAATTTTTAAAATTCTTTAATATGTTTTTTTAAATATATTTTTTAAAATAAACATGTAAAATTTATTTGCAGTACTTTTTTAAAAAAAAAAATATTTTTTTAGTACGCGTACCGTAAGCTCACGGTAAGCGTACGGTTTACGCAACGTCCGTAATCTATCTACGCTGCTTGCGTATAGTTACGCACTTTGCGTAGCCGCGCGTACTGCGCGTGGGACGCGTGCGCGCTTACGCCACACGCGCACGTTACGCGGAAGTGTCGGGTAGTGACTGTTATGCGCATGCGCGCAAGCGCGTGTCTTTTTTACGCGCATGCGTACTTTTTGCCGTAAGCGTACCGTAAGCGTACCGTAAGCGTACGGTAGGTCATGTGATCATGAAACACAACTTTTGATTGGTTGAAACTACTTTCAGTTCTAGAACTCTCCTACACCACACCCATTCCCCTCATTTCTGCTTGTGATCCCTTGGGAGAAGGAGCTGGTTTGTCTTTGGGATACGATGGCAGAACAGCAGAGCTCTTCTGAGAGTGAGGCTAGCACTAGCAGCACTGTCTTGAGGCAGAGAGCGAGGAAACAAAAGCCCTCTTATGTATGGGATTATTTTACTTTTCCTGAAGGCCAGCAAAAGGTGAATGCACCCTTAGTTACTTGCAGGCTGTGTAAGCGTGTACTTTCTAGAGGTAATCCTGACAGGAAGTATTCCTTTGGGAATCACACCATGAAGAGACACCTCCAGGATGTACACAGAAGGACACATGGTCATCTTTTTGGAGGTAACTCTTCAGAAAGACGAGCCAGTACATCCACAGCAGCTCAGCCTGGACCATCATCTGCAGGGCTGACTCCTTCTTCTGCAGGTCAGGTGAGCCCTTCATCTGTGGGGGGAGAATCTCCTTTTGCTGGCCCTCTGGAAATGAACCCTCGATTTCGGAAGGTTGATATTCATTGCACATTTTGTAAAGATCTAATTTGCCATAGGGAGACCAGTGTTTCCCTAGTGAACAACAAAATAGATCAGCACATTTGTCGCTTTGAATAATTTTCCCATGCTTCCTTTCCTCTGTCCCTGCATGAACACAACGGTTCTTTTAAGAGCCAACCTTTTCTTTCATCTTTTTTTTACATATGTTTTTAAAAACTTTTTTTTATTTTTTTTTTACCGTACGCGTACGGTGCGCGTACTTTTTTTTTTTTTTTTTAAAAACACTAAAAATCATTTATCACATTACATTGTCCTTGAGAGACTACAATTATTATTATTGACTTACCATACTCACTGAAAAAATATTTATTCATTTGTTTTTTTTAAAAATAGTTTTAAAAATGTTTGTAGTTTTCGAAAATTTTCTATATCTATCTGGAAAAAAAGAAAAAAGTATTAATATTTTTAAAACATTTTATAATACAGTACACATATTTACATTTTTTTCCAAAAAATATTTTTGCCTTATTTTTGCTGTTTTCAGAATATATTGCATTTCACTATAAATTGTGAAAGCAATTGCATTCATCATTTTACAGCGGGCAAAAAAAAATACCAATCACAAAGATTGTATTAAAAATGCCCTGATTCTTTTTTTACTTAAACTTAACATTATAGAAATGCATAATATTGTAAAAAAATATCATCTAATACCAATAGTTATTTCTTTAAAATACCGTCTGATATGTTTGTTTCAGAAGTATAATCACAATATTATATCTCAAATAACTCCAAAATACATCTGATTTCATTTCCTTTAGACCAAATAGTAATTTTAAAATTTTTTTTGGAATAAATTTCCAACGGTAATCCAATAAAATTCTAAAGTTTAATTTGTCCAGATCTCACCGATTCTCTGTAACATTTTGGTTCACGAAAATTTTTTGAATAATTTATTAAGTCCACAATAGAATTGGTTACTTTTCCACATGGCCAAATAGTAATTTTTTAAAACATTTTTGAAAAAATTTCCAATGGCAGTCCAATAACATTCCAAAATTTAAAATGTGCAGAAGTTACCGATAATCTCTAAATTATTGTTTTTTCTAAGTTTCATTAAAAATTAAAAAAGTCCACATTACAATTGGTTATCTTTCCATTAGGCCAAATGATAATTTAAAAAATCTTTTTTTTACAAAATTGCAATGGTAATCCAGTAAAATGGTAAAATTGTTTTGTCCAGATCTTGCCAAGTCTCTCTAAAATTTAGGTTTCAGGAAGATTAGATAGGAATTTGCTAAATCAAAAGGCAAACGTTGTTTGAAAATCAATTGGGAATCATTACACAGTGTCCAGCCTTTTTCACATTTAAGATAAACTGTGTAATGTCCAGAAGTAACAGTAGGTCCATCATGGAAAATTATTGCAACAGTTACAAAAGTTTTTCCTGAAATTGATAATTGCTGTCCTGTAAACTTCTTTATTAAAGTATCCAATTTTGAACCATCAGCTCTACATCGTTGCATCATTAAAATTACATACTGTCCGTATTCCTTTAAAATTAATGTTGAAAACATGTCAGAATTACACTCACCACATTTCATGCTATGATTAGCATCTTTAACTAATTTTGCAAAAGTGACTGTTTTACTCTCTGGCAATGTCAAATAAATAAACCTTTCATTATCAACAATAGAGCCACATATATTATAACAATTATCACAACTATGTTCCCATTTATAAGAGAGACCAAAAAAAATGTCAATGGGAACTCCTTCTTCTTCCACTACCTGAAGAAAATACATCAAAAATTCATGTGCATCTTGCTGTTCATTTTGAGAAAACTGTGTTCGTCCTGAACATACATCTAAAAGTTTTCTAATGTCAGTAGCACTTTCTATTTGAGTTTTATCTTTACTCAGCTTTTGAAAAAGGAGACTCAGCTCTGAACAGAATCTTTTTCCCTGATTTACTATTATCTGCTCTTGCAAACTTTCCAGATAAAATGCAACATTCAGCACTACATTTGCGTAGCAGTTGACACCAGAGCTATTTTCAAAATGACATCCTACAACCTGTTCTTCATTTTCCTTTTTCTTTTTGCTTGCAATTACATCACTCCTCTTTTTTTTCCTCTTCTCTACATCTTCACTACAGATATTCTCATTTTTTCTTTTACGAGAAACTACACGTTTCTCCAACACAGGATACTGACCGAAATGAGGAGCATAGCTTCTTCTTAATCTATTATACTCCTTTACACAGTTTGTATCAGCACTAACTTTTGACTCATCAAAGTCTATCATGAATAAACCTGATAATGTTTTGACTCGTGACAAAGCAACATATGCCATACCTTCTTTGAACACAGTTGAACCAATGTTCACAAATGCACAATCTACAGTCAATCCTTGAGACTTGTGAATAGTTACAGCATATGCTAGAGAAAACGGAAACTGCTTCCTACGTACATATAAGTCTTTCACAAGCATAAAACGAACTGTACAACGACAAATATCTTTAACTTCATCTATCTGATCAAATTTTATTTTTAAACATTCAACTCCTTCTTTTTTCTGGTAATTAATAAAACCCACAACTCTTCCCATCGCTCCATTAACTAAACCTTTCTCAACATCCAAATTTCTCCTTAAAAACACTCTACAGTTCATGCAAACATATAGATTTTTTTCTAATCCAGCTGTTTTGGAGATGTTCTTCTCTAGTGAGTCCAATTTATTTTTCAGTTTGCCTGTTACTGTGACAGTAATTCTTCCATCCTCAATTTTGTCCACTGCTTCCAATTTCCTGATCTCTTCCTTTTCCAATTTCAAAAGCTCCTCATTGAATATTGAGCATTCACGTAGAGTTGGCATTAAGCAGATGACACTTTTGTTTTCTGCAATGTTCTTGTATATCTTCTCTGCAACTATTTCTTCCTTTGGAAATAAATTATGTAGCAGCCGACTCTGTAATGCTTTTTTGCCAACTTCTGTCAGTAGTCCAATCCTGATATCTTTCAGAATACTTCCATATTCTTCATCGTTTGCTTGCCTCATATTAGTAGTAAGTTCCTTGTACTCAAAGAAGGACCAAACATTTGTATTTCCGATGCTTCCCAATGACTTCTTCGTGTCTTCATGTGTCACAGTATTAAACACTGGTTGTCCTTTAACTGGAGTAAGTTGCAAAAGATCTCCAAAAACTATGACGTGTTTTCCACCAAATAACATGTCATAGTCTGTCTTCAAAATTTGCTGCATTCTTAAATGCACAAAGGCAAGCATTAGGTTTGATACCATGCTCACCTCATCAATAATGAGAACTTGCATCTTCTTCAATACTCTTGAAACTTCCAAGGATGCTTCTCCAGTTAGCTTGTTGAATTGTATTTTGTTCTCATGCTCCACTGGTAACATTAGCAAACGATGTAAGGTGATTCCTTTTATGTTATATGCTGCTAACCCAGTTGGAGCAGTAACCACACAAGACAAAGTAGAATCCGTTTTTTGCTGTAGGTAGCTTCTGATGACTTTTATTAGGAAACTTTTTCCAGTTCCAGCTTGTCCGCTTACATACATCCTGATTGGATGAAATGATGTGCATGAGCACTCTTTTTTTACATGTAGAAATCCGTGATCAATTTTGTTTTTGATCTCTTCATAAATTTGTTGCTGCTCTTGATTCAGTTGTCTTTCCAAATTTTCTAAGTCTATAAATTCTTCTTGAGCTTGATTCATAGCCGTTTCCACTTCATTCATGGCTATTGATGCTTCATTTTCAATGATTGGTTGTCCTAGGGGATCTTGACTGTGTGTTCCTGAACTTTGGCTGTCCTGAGAACTGTCTCTAGCTATTTCTGCTGCAATTGTAGTTTCCTGTTCAATTTCTTCATTTAACATTTGCAGATAAGTTGTGAATGTATTGCATTGTATGCTGTCTTTGCAAGCATTAAATGAATCTTCATAGCTTTGAAATTCTCCCAGTAGTTCATCCTCTGTACGCCATGGTTTAAACAACTGTAAAAGAGCCAAGTAGTAAAATTCTTTCTTGTCAGTAGTGTCGCAACTCAGCTTCCGGTGATTTATCAAACTTCCTTTTGTTTGCTTCACCAAACATCCTTCTTCACCAACGACTTTATATTTTCCATTATTGATGTCTTCTGTGGCTTTCCTTGAATAAATGTAGTTCTGCAGCACTTCATAGAGACACATGTTCTCCAGATGTTGACTTCTCTTGGGATAATATGTGTCCAACATGTTTGTTTTCAATATATCTGTACTTTCTGGGTCATTCTCGACCAAATATTCAATTTCTCCTACAGATTTTAGTACCCGATTTCTCATTGCTGCAAGGCCTAAACTTGCCCAAATTATTCTTCTTGACTTCGAGTAGAGACTTGCAGAAGATAACCTATCTGAACATTCGTAGGATCCAATTTCTCGATGCGATAACATCTTCAAACTGAAACTGTACAGCTTCTTACTGACAGTCTTCTCGTGAGAAATCTCTTCCCACATTTCCTTCAATTCTGTTTTTTCTGATTTCGTAATGTAAGACGTTACATATCGTGCAACAGCAATGGAATTGTCAGCTACATACTGTATATCCATGTTAGCGTTCCACATGGATAAAATGACTGGGTTGTAGTCATTTATATTTTTTGATTCTTCTTTTCTTTTAAGGTTGTAGGTATTCTTAGGTGATTTTCTTGTGATAGTATGTCTCACAGCTGACATAAAACTGTTCACTCTTCCATTTGAAAGAACAGGTCTAGGAAATCCAAATCGACATTTAGTGTAGTATTTTTCTTTGCTCTTGTATTTCCGTCGACAGTATTTTCCACACCGATGACTTTGGAAACGTAAAACTTGCTCCTTTAACTTGTTCTCTTCTGTGCTTTTTGGTATAGCACATGTTGCATATTCTTGAATGTAAGATAACACTGCTTCATCAGCATCTGTTCCAAACTTTGGGGCATCCTTGATCCACAACAGCATATGAATATGAGGAGCACCTCTTGCCTGGTACTCTTTTCTCCAAAAGAAATCCACTACTTCTCCAAGGGGTGGATTTTTTTTATTGCAGATGAAGGACATCATAGCCTCAAATCTATGATTGAAATATCTGCAAACATTAACCGGATCCAATGAGCACAGTTCTCCTGCTGTCTTGTATTCGATGTTTTTAATGTTTGAATTGGCCTCTCGTAGAAAATCCAGTAAATCATCCCAAGCGTACTCGGCACAGCTTAGGGTAAGGAACCATGTTGGTGTTCCTAAATTCCGTAACATGCATTTTAGTTCACCATGGCGTCGGTACCAATATTCATTTGTCCCACGCTGACAAGCCATCAGATTGATCAGTTGTGTTTCCAAATGATCATCTCGGTGCTGCACTTTCTCCATAAAATCCTTAGCAGACACATTTTGTAAATGTACTCCACTTTTTAAAATGTGATTTACTGCATAAGACAGTGCAGACAAGTCGCTTTCAAATAAAAGATGGAACAAATAAGGAATACTTTGTCGAAATCTGGGATCTTCAGCATATAGTCTTGTAGTCCGATACTCTGAAGCTGGAATCTGTTCTGGACGTTCATCGTATCGTCCTCCTTTTCCTTTAGGAAACAGCTGAGGAAAACATCGAGCTTCCAAGCTCTCCTCCCATACACTCACAGGAGTTCCTTTTGCTTTCTTCATCTGAAAGAGATCAATATTGTCTCCCATAACTTCTTTCGAATGAAGAGGATGTATGCTAAAATGTTCATAAATTTCTTCTTCCTTTGACTTGTCCACTTTTTCAATTTGTCCAGTTGGTGTTTCTGTGTCTTCTTGAAAATCTTCTTCTTCTTCTTCTTCTTCTATATAAATTGATTCATACCATTTGTTATTTTTTTTCAAATACAAATTTGCTCTTTGTACTTTCCGCACATCTACCAGCTCCTGCCAAATCTTCTTATTCTTTGTAGGTACACCATTAACCAGAATAATTAATGGTTCAGTTTCCAAAGTATCCGCATCAATAGTTTCCATATTTTTTTTCAAATCCAAGGGCAAATACACCACTCTACCTTTTAAACCTCTCAGTAAATCTGAAGGAGGTAATTTACCAGTTTTGGGCTCCATACGTACTATGGTCTGGAACGGATGAACACATTGAATGAGTATAGACTCATATGTATTTAATTCAGAAAGTTCAGCAGGAATAGCATCCAATTCTAAATTATTATGTACAGCTCTGGTCGGCATTCTATTTTCCTCTAACTTGTTGTAACAGTATTTACAAATACGCTGATCTTCACCCAATTCAAAACAATTTTCTAGAAATATATATGTGGCAAAATCCTTCCACTTATAATTATCTTCATTTTCACTCTTTCTGTAGAGATCAACATTCCTAGTTTGTTTTCTATAATGAGTTCTGCGGCAACAAATACAAGTAACATTTGGTCTTTCATTAGAGACTATTGCAAATTTTGTTATGTGATCATTAAATGTCTTACTTACAGAAGGTTCTACATTCTCTTCCACTTCTTCCTCATTTACTGTGTCCTTCTCTGCACTGTTTTGTTCAGGACCAAAGTAACAAAACTGAATTTCATCAACAACCTTCTCTACATCTGATACCGTTCCTCGGAACAGAGCCCTATTCAATTCATTTAACTTTATTGCTGGACTTTTGGCAAAATACAACCGTCTCACAAACTTTCTCATTTCAGTATGATGAACAGCCAGCATCCTAAAATGATGGAAAACACTATTGCACACTTTTCTAGATAGACAAGCCAGAGAATGACCCTGCAAACCAGTATTCTCTCTCACTCTGCATGGATCCAGACTTTGAAGCACCTTAATCTTCTGTTTTACACTTTTTTTACTATATTCTCTAAGAAACTCTCGAAATTTGTCAATAGAATCCTGACGCACAGTGCAAATACTACTACAATTCCAAGTGTACACTGGGGCTTTAGGACGTCTCCCCATTGCCTCATCTGCCATCACTTGTACCTCATCTCTTGGAACCATTATCTCCTTCTCCATTATGCAACCATTTTTCACTTCGTAAGCACGACCTCTGGTGTCAACTGCATGCAGCAAACTATTACTTTGAAAATAGCTCTCTTCATTAAAAAAAGTTCACTACTTGAACTATGCATCCACTTTCCTAAAAACACTTTACAAAAGTTTGTTCTGTTCACTACTCTTTTGCTTTTGCTTTGTGATTTCAGTACATTAACCATTTTATCTAATGTACGCATCCTATTCAAAATTAATATGAATAGTTTCCTTTTTAATTCTAATGCCTTTGCTGCAATGGCTTCAATTTCTTTTTTTCTCTTGTAATATTTTGCCTTTTGCTTATATTTCTTCACATCCTTTATCAAATTGGACATAACTCTTCTCTGAAACATTTTTCTACGTATCTCTTTAAACGCTGTTTTTCTGTTTATGTAAATCTTTTCAGTTGCAGAAGGTATATTTGCATTAACTAAATTCTCAATTTTTTCCTGTTCTCTTCCTTTTGTAACATTCTTTCCAGTACAGACATTTTGTACATTTTTCTTTGTTTTGAATATATTTTTAAGAAATTGTTTTTTCTGCTTACCAGAAGATTTTTTCTTTTTCCCAACATGAGCATCTTCTACTAACTTTGGTCCTCCAGTTGTCTTCAAATATAGTTTTTTTTTAGCGTTTTTTGAACTCTGGATTTTGTAGGCATCTTAAATTTTGTTCACTGCTCTTCAGCAATACCTGAAAAAATTTTTAAAAAAAATCCTTTATTGTATTTAAATATATTACTACATTTCTTTTCACAATAGTCACAAAACGAAATTTCTTTGCCAATTTGAATGCACACAAACTGCTCTTTTTTTGGGGCAAGTGAAAATCACTTTTACAAACTGTCACATTATGAAACCACTTTTCAGATTTTTTAAAAAGCCCATGTCCAGAGTGCTACACTCCAGCAAGGGCAACCAGCCTTAGTGATGCTGAATGTATTTGCATTACAGACTGAAACCTGAAAACCCCACTCGCTTGTAAATACTGTGCATGACTATACATGGCAAGCACATGGGTGTGTGCTAAGACTCTGCTTCACATTAGTCCCAAAACGAAATTTCTTTGCCAATTTGAAAGTACACTTACTGCTCTTTTTTTTCGGGGCAAGTGAAAATCACTTTTTACAAGTGAAAATCACTTTTACAGACTGACACATTATGAAACCACTTTTTTTGATTTATTTAAATGCACATGTCCAAACTGTTTTTTCAGACCACCACCATGTGTATTCTCGGTGACTGCCTACACTCCAGCAAGGGCAACCAGCCTTAGTGATGCTGAATGTATTTGCATTACAGACTGAAACCTGAAAACCCCACTCGCTTGTAAATACTGTGCATGACTATACATGGCAAGCACATGGGTGTGTGCTAAGACTCTGCTTCTTCCCCCAAAAATTCGCTCCCCCTTTCCATCTAATGCAACTGTGAAATCACCAGAGCAAGACGCAATAAATCTCTGCCTATAATTCCTCTCTGCACACAGAGTCATGTTTTCACATTAGTCCCAAAACGAAATTTCTTTGCCAATTTGAAAGCACACTTACTGCTCTTTTTTTTTTCGGCGCAAGTGAAAATCACTTTTACAGACTGACACATTATGAAACCACTTTTTTTGATTTATTTAAATGCACATGTCCAAACTGTTTTTTCAGACCACCACCATGTGTATTCTCGGTGACTGCCTACACTCCAGCAAGGGCAACCAGCCTTAGTGATGCTGAATGTATTTGCATTACAGACTGAAACCTGAAAACCCCACTCGCTTGTAAATACTGTGCATGACTATACATGGCAAGCACATGGGTGTGTGCTAAGACTCTACTTCTTCCCCCAAAAATTCGCTCCCCCTTTCCATCTAATGCAACTGTGAAATCACCAGAGCAATACGCAATAAATCTCTGCCTATAATTCCTCTCTGCACACAGAGTCATGTTTTCACATTAGTCCCAAAACTAAATTTCTTTGCCAATTTGAAAGCACACTTACTGCTCTTTTTTTTTTCGGGGCAAGTGAAAATCACTTTTTACAAGTGAAAATCACTTTTACAGACTGACACATTATGAAACCACTTTTTTTGATTTATTTAAATGCACATGTCCAAACTGTTTTTTCAGACCACCACCATGTGTATTCTCGGTGACTGCCTACACTCCAGCAAGGGCAACCAGCCTTAGTGATGCTGAATGTATTTGCATTACAGACTGAAACCTGAAAACCCCACTCGCTTGTAAATACTGTGCATGACTATACATGGCAAGCACATGGGTGTGTGCTAAGACTCTGCTTCTTCCCCCAAAAATTTGCTCCCCCTTTCCATCTAATGTAACTGTGAAATCACCAGAGCAATACGCAATAAATCTCTGCCTATAATTCCTCTCTGCACACAGAGTCATGATTTCACATTAGTCCCAAAACGAAATTTCTTTGCCAATTTGAAAGTACACTTACTGCTCTTTTTTTTTTCGGGGCAAGTGAAAATCACTTTTTACAAGTGAAAATCACTTTTACAGACTGACACATTATGAAACCACTTTTTTTGATTTATTTAAATGCACATGTCCAAACTGTTTTTTCAGACCACCACCATGTGTATTCTCGGTGACTGCCTACACTCCAGCAAGGGCAACCAGCCTTAGTGATGCTGAATGTATTTGCATTACAGACTGAAACCTGAAAACCCCACTCGCTTGTAAATACTGTGCATGACTATACATGGCAAGCACATGGGTGTGTGCTAAGACTCTGCTTCTTCCCCCAAAAATTCGCTCCCCCTTTCCATCTAATGCAACTGTGAAATCACCAGAGCAATACGCAATAAATCTCTGCCTATAATTCCTCTCTGCACACAGAGTCATGTTTTCACATTAGTCCCAAAACGAAATTTCTTTGCCAATTTGAAAGCACACTTACTGCTCTTTTTTTTTTCGGGGCAAGTGAAAATCACTTTTACAGACTGACACATTATGAAACCACCATGTGTAACTACAACAAAAACAATTTCCATTTCTATTATTCATTTCTTAAGTTACCACATACATCCCCTCTCAAACTGTAAACTCACCTTTAAAATTAGTTAGTTGTGAAAGAAATGTGACACTCAAACAGCAGATTATCAGAGCCAGGATCTCTGTTGTGTTCACCTCTCTCCTCTCAGCAGAACCAGATAATGGCAAACTTTCCCTCTATTTTTCCACACATATACTTGTAAGTTTCAAATCTCAGTGCTTCCCCCTTTTTTTCAAATGTAATCACACATTTCTATTGGTTGAAAACCAACCCTTTTCCAAAAGTACCCTTCCCCCAACTTGACTTCTGCCTAGTACCCTTCCCCCAACTTGACTTCTGCCTGCTACCATAGCAACAGCTCATGGAACACTGCTGTGTTGAGTTAGGTCAGAAGTTCGCCAAACAATGTTTCAATTCCACAGAGCAAGAGTGCTTGACTTTTCAAACCTAACAGCAAATCCATAGTACTGTTCTTTGGTTACACATTTTTTTTTACCAATACAAAACATGCTTCTATTAATTTACACATACAGCCTAGTTTTTATTCTAGAATGGTATGAAACAGCCAATCAGTTCTTTTTGTTTTGAAAAAAATATGTATGCCTCCATTTCCAAACTGTCTTTCTTTTCATATTGCCATTCTACTGAAAGACACCTCCTGAGTGCATCCAGTTCTCCTTTGAAGATGTTCACAGTGTGGATTGTAGGGCACAGCTATGTCTTCTGGAGTGAAAAGTTTGCAGAGAAAACAGGTATGGTGAGAGACCTTGCTTTGCCAAATGTAGACATTAAATGGATTGGTCAGAGAGGGTTAAAGTGGCACCAATTGATGCCATTGGTGAAATCCTTCATTCAAATCCAACACCCTGACCTCATAATAGTGCACTGTGGTGGCAATGACCTAGGCACTTTGACTGGGGTAGGTCTGGAAATGCTTATGAAGGACACCTTTGCACAACTGTTTACACTTTTCCCTAAAACTACCTTTGTGTTTTCCAACATATGCCAAAGGCAAAAATGGAACTGGTCCAATTATTTCTGTCCACAGATTGACAAAGCAAGAAAGCACGTCAACAAATCTGTTTCTGCTTTCCTCCGTGACTATGGTATGGGTGCCATTTACCACAACAACTTGCGTTATGACATGCAAGACATTTATAGAGGAGATGGTGTGCACTTCAATGATGAAGGGAACAGAGTCTTCCTCTTGAACCTTAGACTCTGCATCGGTACTTACTTGTAGGTACCACTAAAAAAATGACTTCATAAACACAACAGCTCTTTTTAGAGCTCCCTAATTTCTAAACTCTTAAATCTGCTTTTCATTTATTTTTTTTTATTTTTTTTACCGTACGCTTACCGTAAGCTTACCGTACGCGTACCCCGTGATTTTTTTTAAAATCAATAAATGTTTTTTTTGTACTTTTCTGTCCTTCTTTGACCCCCTTACAAATGTTAGGGGGTCTGTAACTCTCCTCATTGCCCCCTTTCCTTGTTTTCACTCTTTTTTTTCAGAGTGAAATACACAAAATGGCGGCCGCCGCTTCCTGGTTTCGGCCGATTCGAATGTTTACTAAGATCTAAGAGCCAATCAGAATCGCGCTCGCGCACGCCACCGTACGCTTACCGTAAGCGTACGGTAAGCGTACCGTAAGCGGGCTCAGATATATATATTGATTTAAAGGCTATTTTCTCAGAATCTACTGAACAGATTTACACCAAACCTACAAAAGGCACTTCCTTGACCTAGGGACTACCTCTCTGCCAAATTTTGAGTAATTCTGTTCAGCCGTTCGGGCTGTAGCTCGTTCTAAAGGTCCTATGGAAAAATGCATGGGAAAAACGCGTTTTGGGACCCCCCTTTTATCTCAGCCCCCGCTTGACGGATCCCCCCGAGACTTTCAGGGTAGGAGCGGAGCGTAGCGCCCCACCTATTTTGAGAAATTCGCTAGCATTCGTCGACTGGCGCCAAAGTTATTCAAAATAGAATGTTGAGGTTTTCCTATGGAAACGTGGTCCTAACTATAACTACCTACTGGCGACCGCCAGTAGGTAATATATATATATATATATATATATATATAGGTAGTTATAGTAAGGACCTATTTTCCATAGGAAATCCGCAACATTCTATTTGGAATAACGTTGGCGCCGATTGACGAACTCTTCGCGAAATTTTCCAAACTTTTGGCAAGCTCCGGTCCGCTCTTATCCTGACATTTTCACAGTGATTCGTCAAGCGGGGGCTGAGAAAAAAGGGGGGCCCCAAACCGCGTTTTCCCCATGCTTTTTCCCATAGGACCTGTTGACGCAGCTACAGTCCGAACTGCCGAACGGAATTACACCAAATTTGGCAAAGAGGTAGTCCTCAGTTCAGACTTGTGTCTTTTGCTTAAATTGTGTAAATCCGTTCAGTAGTTCCTGAGAAAATTAGAGTTAAAAAGATAGATATATCTGGGCGGAGCCTAACCACACATATCATCGTGAGATCTGATTGGCTGTCAGTACTTCATCCAAGAAGTGTTGGCAGCAATCTTGGGACCAATATACATGATAGCACCTCATTAAAAAGCATTGCAGTTAATAGAAGGTTTTAAGACTTTAGTTACATTATAAATCATTTGTTGATGGTACCATACTCATTTTAGGAATTGTTGTGTGTTCTAAGGTGATTTTACCATGTGAAAAGCCTTCTGCTGTGATATCATGAATCATGTTTGAGAGAAAACTATTTTCTCATGCTTTTCCCACAGAGGTTTGGAAGGTGATCTATAAGCTAAACTGAGCGCATATTTTCTGTAAATTCACATTATCTTTCTCAGTCATGTGAGAATGAAGTCTGACATTCTCAGTAAAACATGTACATCCAACAAGGGCAGAGACTGTCAGTTGATTCCTTTGTGTTCTACTGCAGCTTCCCAGAGTGTTCTAAAGAACAACTAGAGCGCTAACAGTCCTACTTATGACAAATGTATTGCACACCTGAAGCCATCTTGATTGGAATAAAGTGGTAACTCTTAAAACATTTAATTTAAAAAGGAACAAAATGAGGGGGTTCATTTTGCCATAGAAAGTATGATTAGTGCTGCAGAAAGAAAAATTAGGGCACATTTTTAGTGACTTCTCAAATCCTCTTCTATTTCATAAAAAAATTCTGACATGCAGACTGAAACATGCACTTTCAATACCAGCAGCAGACTTCCCTGGTGAGCAGTAGCTTTACTACAGTGATCTAATGTAAAGCTACTGCTACTGCGGACAGATTGAGAGGTGTGCTAAGACTCTCAGGTGGTCCTTGTGTGTGCGCTCTGTATCTTGCAACTATTGCCGCATTTTACTTGTTTTAACTGTTGTTTTAAACATTTTATGCCAGCATTTGCACTGTAGGCACTCTGCCGCTACTATCACGCTTTGATTTGCACTTCCGCTTTAAGCTACGCGGTCTAGTGCTGGAGGGAGTCTCAGCTGCTGCACAGCAGAGCTGATTGGGTGGTTGGGCGGAAGGGGACTGCCTTAATAGGACGCTGGAGCCGACGCGCAGCGGACAGATTGAGAGGTGTGCTAAGACTCTCAGGTGGTCCTTGTGTGTGCGCTCTGTATCTTGCAACTATTGCCGCATTTTACTTGTTTTAACTGTTGTTTTAAACATTTTATGCCAGCATTTGCACTGTAGGCACTCTGCCGCTACTATCACGCTTTGATTTGCACTTCCGCTTTAAGCTACGCGGTCTAGTGCTGGAGGGAGTCTCAGCTGCTGCACAGCAGAGCTGATTGGGTGGTTGGGCGGAAGGGGACTGCCTTAATAGGACGCTGGAGCCGACGCGCAGCGGACGCGCGCAGCGGGCGCGCCGAAGGCGCGCCTAAGGCAAGCCCGTCTGCGCCCGTCCGCGCCCTGCCGGGACCAGGGGCCACAAACCCTGGCCCACACCTCCTGTATTCAGCGGATGCTCTGCTGTCCTTTGCTACTGGCAAGTACGCCTTGAACCCCCTCACCCGCTCAATACTAAAAGCCGAAAATCTCCTAAGGAACCCAGGGACAGCTCCTGAACCTCCAGATGGGCTCCCTATCCATCTCCCGTCCAAAACAGAGAACCCGTTAGGCCTGTCTGTGGCAGTTCTGAATACCAGATCCCTGCAAAAACACCATCTGGAGATCTTTACTCTGCTGCAGGAGGGGGATATTGATATTCTTTCCCTGACAGAAACCTGGTTGGGGGACGCATCAGCCCCTGACATCATCTCGTCCCTTCCAGGAAACTTCGACGCTATCTGGCACAACAGGCAAGATGGCAGAAGAGGGGGAGGGGTGGCTACTTTTTTTAAATCGAATCTCTCAGCCACCATGTTAATATCCGAAAGTTTCGATAACTCCGACATTTTAGGAATTAAGTTCTCCCTCGATTCCTCTTGTTTCACTCTCCTGACAGTCTATCGCCCCCCGGATGCAGCACCTGGCTTTTGTGATCACCTTGGTGAAATCTTGTCTGACCTTAGCACTCGGTATCAAAAGCTCATGGTCGTAGGTGATTTCAACTTTCATTGGGAAAATTTCCCACGAGAGCCACAAGCTAATCTAATTGATCTGACAATGTCAAATCTAGGACTTTGTCAATTGGTGACCCGCCCCACCCACATCAAGGGGCACACCCTTGATCTGGTTTGGTCATCTAGCCAGCAAGCTAGGCTTGTTAACATCCTGCCATGTGCCTGGTCCGACCATTTTCTAATCACTTGCTGGGTCCCCTTGGATAGCCCTCCCACTCAACCTCGCGTGGAATGGAGGAGAGTGCGAAGTTGGCATAAGATCCAGTCGGGAAACCTCATTGATACCCTCCGGAGAACTCCTCCCTGCAGGCCAGAGGAAGGTTATACCAATATCGACACAGCCAGCCTGACCATTAGCAATACCCTCCAATCAGCTATTGACCATCTAGCTCCAGAACGTCGGGAAAGAATTAAGCCCAAACGTAAGGGGGCTCCTTGGTTCAACGAAGTTCTGCGGGTAAAAAGGCAGAGTTTGAGGAAAGTGGAGAGACAGTGGAGGAAAACCTACAACTCCACTGATCTGACCCTCTATAAAGCAGCTCTGACCTTATATAAGAAATCCATCATCTCGAGGAAAGCCGAATACTATGAGGCTCGGATCTTAGACGCCCCTAATAAACAGAAGGAAACCTTTAAGATCCTAAAGGAACTTAGTAAAAAAGGTGATGTCAACTCAATCTCAATCCCTTTCAATGTCAATACCCTGCAGACCTTCTTTCTGCAGAAAGTGACAGATATCCTCTGTGAGATCAATAGATCCCCTGTTGCTTTAAGTTCCGAGGAACTGGCGTTGTCCTCCCCCTCGCCAGTTCACTTCCTTACAGACTTCCCTCCTTTGGACCCCGAAGCTTTGGCCTTTCTAATCAATAAGACCAAATCTGGTTCACCGGCCGATCCCGGTCCTCCGAAGATCTTCCAGATGGCCCTTCCAGCCTTGGATGGTCAGATCCTCTCACTTCTAAATAATTCCCTGGCCATTGGCCAGGTACCATCTAATCTGAAAGAAGCTAGAGTTATTCCCCTACTGAAAAAGCCTGGTGCAGATAAGGCTGAGTTGAAAAATTACCGGCCTATTTCGCAACTTCCTTTTTTAGCTAAGGTTATGGAGCAGCATGTTCTGAAAACTTTATCCAGCTTCCTCGAAAACTCAGAGCTTCTCCATCCCCGCCAGGCTGGCTTCAGAGCCCACCATAGCACGGAGCTTGTTATGTTATCTGTTCTCGACGATCTCAGGCTAAAGGCTGACAACAAAGCCCCGAGCGCCCTGATACTTTTAGATCTCTCTGCGGCCTTCGACACGGTTAACCATTCCATTCTACTGACTCGATTGGCGGATCTGGGTTTCAGGGGTGCTGTCTATAGCTGGCTACAGTCCTTTTTGTCGGGACGGTCGCAAAGGGTTCAACTCGGCAGCTACACCTCGATCAGGGGAGATATCCCCTGTGGCGTGCCCCAGGGCTCGGCTTTGTCCCCTCTGCTCTTCAATATATATCTGCAGCCCTTAGTAACTGCACTATCCAAATTGGACTGCCGAGTGTTCAACTATGCAGATGACACTCAATTCATCCTGAGCATTGACAACTCGGCCCAAGCTCAAGAAACTGTTCAAAATATCCTACGATTTACCACGAACTGGATGACTGTTAATTCTCTGAAAATTAACCCTGACAAGACAGAGGTCCTTGTCATTCCAGCTAAAAACAACTTCTGGAGTGGCCTGTTTTGGCCCAAAGAACTTGGGGCCCCCCCATGTCCGTCACCATTCGTGAAAAGTCTGGGAATTAAAATCGATTCGGAACTTTCCTTGAGTCATCAGGTCCACTCAGTAGTGGGCACCTGTACCGGCGTCCTGAGACAACTGAGGAAACTGGTCCCTCTCTTATCAGTTTCCTCTTTAAATTCAATAGTCTCAGCCACTGTGTTATCGCGCCTCGATTATGGTAATGCACTCTATTTAGGACTCCCTTTGAAATTGATGAACCGCCTACAGGTTGTGCAGAATGACGCCGCCAGGCTGATTTTTAACCTTCCGAGGAGGACCCATGCCTCCCCTTTGCTGCATAAACTACATTGGCTACCTGTCAGACAGCGGGTAAAATTCAAGGGCCTGTGCATCGCCCATAAAACTCTTTATGGCCATGCCCCTGGCTACATTCGGGATCGCCTAGCTAAATACGTGCCAGGGCGCGTACTTCGCTCTACAGAGGCCTTCCAGCTAGCCTGCCCTCGGAGTAATCTGGCCACCAAGGGTGGCCGAGCTTTTTCAGTTGTTCTGCCACGTCTCTGGAACCAATTACCTGACTCTTTGCGTAAAGAAACGGGTCTGTTTCCGTTCCGAAAGCTGTTAAAAACCCTGCTATTTGAAGATACTCTTTAGCTGTGCTCGCTACAAGGATTGTCTGTACCCTCTGATGCAATCTCCTTCTGTCAAGCGCTAAGAGACCTGCCGGTATATATGCGCTATATAAATAAACAAACATAACATAACATAACATAACATAAGCAACTAGAGTGCTAACATTCTGAATTTAAGGCAAATGTGTGACACATCTGAATGCCTTCTTGATGGAATCAAAGTAAAAAACTGAAAGTATTTCCTACTGAGGAGACTGTAGTAAATGAGGAAATTAGGAAACTTCATAACAAATAAGTCTCCCAAAATGGCCACCAGACACAAAAGAGCCCAAATGAAGCCCAAATATCACCCAGATGTAGCCCAAGTATAGCCCAATGACAGAATGTCCCAGAGTGTTCTAACGAACAACTAGAGCGCTAACAGTCTTACTTATGACAAAAGTATGGCACACCTGAAGCCATCTTGATTGGAATAAAGTGGTAACACTTAAAACATTTAATTTACAAAGGAACAAAATGAGGGGGTTCATTTTGCCATAGAAATTATGATTAGTGCTGCAGAAAGAAAAATTAGGGCACATTTTGACTTCTCAAATCCTCTTCTATTTCATAAAAAAATTCTGACATGCAGACTGAAACATGCACTTTGAATACCAGCAGCAGACTTCCCTGGTGAGCAGTAGATTTACTACAGTGATCTAATGAGCAACTAGAGTGCTAACATTCAAAATTTATGGCAAATATGTGACACATCTGAATGCCTTCTTGATGGAACCAAAGTAAAAAACTGAAAGTATTTCCTACCGAGGACACTGCAGTAAATGAGGGAATTAGGATATTTCATAACAAATAAATCTCCCAAGATGGCCACCAGAGACAAAAGAGCCCAAATGTAGCCCAAATATCACCCAGATGTAGCCCAAGTATAGCCCAATGACAGAATGTCCCAGAGTGTTCTAACGAACAACTAGAGCGCTAACAGTCTTACTTATGACAAAAGTATGGCACACCTGAAGCCATCTTGATTGGAATGAAGTGGTAACACTTAAAACATTTAATTTACAAAGGAACACAATGAAATTATGATTAGTGCTGCAGAAAGAAAAATTAGGGCACATTTTGACTTCTCAAATCCTCTTCTATTTCATAAAAAAATTCTGACATGCAGACTGAAACATGCACTTTGAATACCAGCAGCAGACTTCCCAGGTGAGCGGTAGCTTTACTACAGTGATCTAATGACCGACTAGAATTTATGGCAAATGTGTGACATATCTGAATACCTTCTTGATGGAATCAAGGTAAAAAACTGAAAGCATTTCCTACTGAGGAGACTGCAGTAAATGAGGAAATTAGGAAACTTCATAACAAATAAATCTCCCAAGATGGCCACCAGAGACAAAAGAGCACAAATGCAGCACAAATATCACCCAGATGTAGCCCACATGTAGCCCAATGACAGAAGTGTGCAAAACATTTATTTTTTGTGTATTTGCAGTTTTATATAGTGCAGACTTGTCAGGTATTGGAGTGCTTTACATGAACATTGGTTACATCACACAAGATCAAATTCATTTTGGTTGTAGACATGGGGAGATTAAGTGATTTGACCAGAATCACAGAATGTTGAGCTGAAGCAGAAAGTCCAACCTGGTTCCCCAGTTGCAAAGTCTGCAGCTCTGGAAGTAACACTACATCCTCTCCCCTAGGTGCAACATTTAATCAAGTGGTCAACTGAATAAAAAAACATAAAGATTACAAATAATTTAAAAGTTCTTTGTCGCTATTTGAAAACTCAGAAAATATGTCCTCATTTTAGTTTTTAGAGCACTAACCATAATTTTGATGCAAATAAGACCCTCTCATATATGTAATTTCTAAAGGAAATACTCTAGGTATTACAGTTTTGATTACATCAAGATGACGTCAGGCGTTCCACACTTTTGTAATAAATATAGAATGTTAGCAATCTAGTTGTTCATTGGGATACTGTTGAGAGGCAGAGGCCAGGGGCACGGACTCTGAAAATTGAAGGCAGGTAGGAGAGTGCAGAGGCAACAATTTTACCACACAGGCAGGCAGGAAGGGCAGTGGCAGCACAACAGACTATGGAGAGCAGTGGAAAGGGGGGCAGGGGCAACAAACCAACAATGCAGGACTGGCAAGAGAGGCTGTGGCAATATAATAGAACATTGTGGGCAGAAGGAAGAGGCAGTGGTAGTACAACCATACATGCCAACAGACCCGTTTCAGCCAGGAAACATCCAATGTTTTTAAGCTAAAATGGGCTTTATTTGATCTGTCTCCTGTCTACAATCTCCTCTTTTTCAATGTAACTCAAAGGGGAAAATCAATACCCCAGTTTTTTTTCAAAATCTCCCTCTTCAAAATGTTCGCAAGTATGGTACATTGGATCATGGTAGGCAGGAGGAATATGGTTAGGGACATGGACTTGGATAACAGAGGACAGTAGGGACATGGAGAGGTGCACCAAACTGACCCTACAGGGCAGGCATCAGGGTTTGCAGCAGCACAATACACCACACAGCGCATGCGGGATGGGAGTCCGGCACAACAATCCATAGAAAGCAATAGGGAGGGGACAGGACCATGCACATGGACAACAGAGAACAGAGGGGAAAGAGGCAATGGTAGCTAGCTGACCATAATGGACAGACAGGAGAGAAAGCTGCAGCATAACAGACCATAAAGGGCAGGAGGGACGGATCAGGGGCATTACAATGGAACAGACAAGCCAGGAGGGAGGGAATAGGGGTCTGCACATGGAAACAGAGGGCTGGGGGCAAGGGGCAGGGCAGGAGCAGCAAGATGACCATGGAGGTCAGGTAGGATGGGCACTAGAAACAAGACACACCATGGAGAGCAACAATGAGACTATGATGGCATACACACAGACCATGGAGGGAAGGTGGGAGGGGGTCAGGGGCAGCTAGCTGACCACACAGGGAAGGTGGGAGGGGCCATGGCAGCACAGAAGACCATGCATGGCAAGCGGGAGGGTTAGTGGCAGCATAATGGCTATGATGGGCAAGAAGGAGGGTGCAGGGGCATGCACAAAGGACCATGGAGAATAGAAGGGAGGGTCAGGACCTGGGCACAGACAAGAGAGTTCAGGGGAAGGGGCCTTACTACAGACCGCGTGGGGCAGGCAGGAGGAGCAGTTGCAGCACAACAGACCAGGGAGGGCAGAAGGGTGTGGCAGTAAAATGGACCATGGAGGACAGGAGGAAGGGGATAGGGGCATGGCAAGTGGACAGGCAGGGTGAAGGTGGCAGGGACAGGTTACAGTCATCTGACAATGCTAGGCAGGTGGGAGGGGAGGGGAGTGGCAGCTCAACAGAACACTCAGAGTAGATAGGAGTGGCAGGTCCATGGAACATGGTGGGCAAAAAGGATGGAGCAGGGGCATGCACAAAGACATCGGAGGGCAGGGGGAAGGAGAATAGGGGAAGCAAGCCAAGCACAGAAGCTAAGCAGGAGGTCAATGATGGGCCATAGAATTGGGCAATGGAGGGCAGGAGGAGTGGACTGGTACATCATGCTAAATGGAGGGCAGTGGCAGCACATCAGACCATGCATGGCAGGAGGGAGGAGGCTAGTCCATCGATTCAGACAACAGAGGATAGGGAGGAGGTGGATGGGGCAGCAAGCTAACTGTTCAGAGAAGGTGCGTATTAGGAACTTTATTATTTTTAAAATGTGTGTCTGTGCGAACTACTTAAAATGTGAACAAGTATGCAGCATAATCTCACCTTTATTCAGGAAGAAGAGGACGTTTGTGACTGTGACTCCGGGCTCACTGGCAGAAACACCCCCTGACCCTCCACGCCTCATCGTAAAATGTAATGCCCGTGAAAAGGGTAGGTGGACGCAGTGTTATATAGAACATAGTCCTGAGAGCACGACTGAAAATGAAAACTAGATATAGTATATGGTATAAACTATGCACCAAAAAGTGTGATATAAGATGAACCGGGGCGTGAAATATAATATGCAATACATTGTGCGCAATGACAGATTCATTGGAGAGCGCCAGATAGCACAGGCACTAGCGCGTGCTATGCGATATGCGCCTTGGAGTGTAATATGCACAGGGCAGTGTTGTGTAACCTAACTAGTCTCTAAAGTTGTAATATAAAATATGTGCTGGGGAGTGTAACGTTGCATATGCACTGTGACAGAGATATGAATCCCAGATTGTAATATGTATGGCATAGCGCTGTGCGTTATAACATAGGCGTTAGATGGGGCAATATAACGCGTGCGAAGGCAAGTGTGGCATGACATATTCACGGGGTGGTGTTACAGTGCACATGGGCTACAGAGTGTCATAGCATACGCACTAGCTGGTGGAATACAACACAGATGTGTGAGGCACTCGGCGGGCACTGGTGGGTGTAACACAGCATTGGGCTCAGCCCGGAGCACGCTGTGACTCTCAAGTGAGGTTCGTCTCATCTCCAGAGAGTAAAATAAAAAGTATTACACATCCGGCGGTGGATGTGTATTTTATTAACCGTGAGGGGGGTTTCTTGCATAGTTTGGTTGATTTTTTGTCGAATCCCCTTTGAATGGCTTGGTGTGCATGTATATTAAATGTGCCCGTCAATAGCTACCCATGTTTGTATAAATAAACGACAAGGGTGTCTACTTGGAGAGTACCCACCGGCGGGGGCGCCGGGATTAGGCACGGTAGGGCGTCAGACACGTCAGAGCTTCACTAGCGGTGTAAATACATTCCATGTGGATTCATTCTATGCATAGTCGCCTTTTAATGAATATCACGCAAATCGTCATGGTGATAGGTACATACGGTTTGTCCAGCATGTCCTAGGTGTTTCTATAAATATATATTTTTTTAAAATAATAAAAAACAAAGGCCGGCCACGGGGGATGGGGTCCCCGGGGCCATAAGTGGCCTGAGGAGGGGGGCAACGCAGCCCCCTCCTAAAGAATTATAAAAAAAAAAAAGGCCATGACCCGGGGATTAAGGCCTTGGGAGGGCCAAATTTATTTTTTTCAACAAAAAAAATTAGGGTGGAGGCCCTGGGGGATGGGGTCCCCAGGGCCAGTAAAATAGAAAAAGAAGGGGGGCCACACAGCCCTCCTTCTTAAAAAAATAAATAAATAAAAGACCAGCATCGCGCCGGAGGCCAAGCCCCCTCCTTGCAGCACTCTACAAACGCGCCCCCTGGCCAGTTGTAAGTTGGGGAATTAATTCCCCTTCAATACTGAGGGTCCCTGGGGGCCAACTAGCCCAACAGGTATCTCCAGTATGCGCCAGGGAGCTACGTTGCAGACAGGTGTTCTGAGGCCACGCCCCTTTTTACACCTCTATGCAACACAGCTCTGTGGCGCTTACTGGAGGTACCTAGTGGGCTAGTTTGACCCTAGGGACCCTTAGGATTCAAGGGGACTTAATCTCTCAACTTAAAACGGCCACAGGGCACGTTTACACAGTGGTGAAGGGAGGGGACGGGGCCTGAGGTGATGTGTGCAAACACGCCCTGTGGCGCGTTTTAAGTTGGGGAAATAATTCCCTTTCAATCCTGAGGGACTCTGGGGGCCAACTAGCCCATCAGGTGCTTCCAGTAAGCGCCACTGCTCTGCGTTGCAGAGAGGTGGTGCAGGCCGTGCCCCTTTTTACAAATCTCTGCAAGGGCGCTTACTGGACGTACCTAGTGGGCTTGTTTGCCCCTAGGGATCCTCAGGATTCAGGGGGACTTAATCTCCCAACTTAAAAAACGGCCACAGGGCGTGTTTACACAGTGGGGAAGGGAGGGAACGGGGCCTGATGTGACGTGTGCAAACACGCCCTATGGTGCGTTTTAAGTTCGGGAAACAATTCCCCTTCAATCCTGAGGGCCCCTGGGGGCTAACTAGCCCACCAGTTGCTTCCAGTAAGCGCCACTGAGCTGCGTTGCAGAGAAGTGGTCCAGGCCGTGCCACTTTTTACACCTCTCTGCAACGCAGTTCTGTGGCGCTGACTGGAGGTACCTAGTGGGCTAGTTGGACCCTAGGGACCCTCAGGATTCAAATGAACTTAATCTACCAACTAAAAACGGCCACAGGGCGTGTTTACACAATGGTGAAGGGAGGGGACGGGGCCTGAGTTAACGTGTGCAAACAAGCCTGTGGCGCGTATTAAGTTGAGGAAATAATTCCCCTTCAATCCTGAGGGACCCTGGGGGCCAACTAGCCCTCTAGGTGCTTCCAGTAAGCGCCACTGCTCTGCGTTGCAGAGAGGTGGTCTAGGCCGTGCCCCTTTTTACATCTCTCTGCAACGCAGCTCTGTGGCGCTTACTGGAGGTACCTAGTGGTCTAGTTGGACCCTAGGGACCCTCAGGATTCAAGGGGACTTAATCTCCCAACTTAAAATGGCCACAGGGCGCGTTTTAAGAGGTAGTTTTAATTCCATGCCCTATTATATACTAGGGGCTTACAGAGGAGGTCATGCTGATCACAGGGGGACCCCAACGCATATTGTTCCCTAGTGTATGTAGGTATTTTCACTGTATGCTGGGTGTCTTTTAACATAGCACTGGCTCTAGGACTGGTTAGTCAGACTCAGTTACCACCAGTATCCGTCTGAAAAAGTTGAGGGTACAGGAGGATTTTGCAACAAGGCTTCTTTCTGCTCTTCTGTTTGTTCTTTATGCACGTTATCCTTCTTCCTGCACTTTTCTTCGTCTTTGAGGACTTCTGTTGCTTCTTTCTGCATTTCTTTTTTTTCTTTCTGTGCGTTTTTTCTTCTTTCTTCACATGTCCAATCTCTGTAGGCATAGTTAGAAATTAGCATTTAAAAAACATTTGAAATTCACTGAAAAAACCATAGGTTTCAGGCACGTTATAGTTAGGAATTAGCATTTAAAAAACCTTAGAAATTCACTGAAAAAACCATAGGTTTCAGGGGCGTTATAGTTAGCTGGACTTTTCACTCGTACAAAACCATTGAAATTCCCCCGTTATAGTTAGTTCAGCTAACTATAATTCGTGCGCCCGCAATGCACTGCTGATGATGTCACATATTACATCACTCATGACATGGTCAGTGACATCACTCATGACATCACTGATGACATCTCAAATGACATCACTCATGACATCATCCTTGTGATAGAGTGGCAGACCTCCTCTCCCCCTAATATAACCTTTGATACACACATTCAAAAATAGAAACTAAAATTTTCAAAACAATGGACATACCAATATCAGTTACAACAACCTATTCAGTAATTCTAAGATCCACATACACATCCACTCATTCACCAACAGTCCTATACAGTCACTCATACATGTACTCACTCATCATATGTACTCATACACCTATACATCCTGTTACACAACGCCACTCATCCATAGAGTTACTCACACACATAGTCACTCATGCTAATAAAGAATCAAACATCCATTTACTTGCATATACAGTTATACACACACCACCACACTTACTTCTACAGAACCTTACACATACTTAGTCTTTTAAACAATCACTTATAGAAACACATACTTATTCATACAGGAACTCATTCAATCTCTCACTCTCACATATACTCACTTATATACATCAATAGTCACATATACTAGTTTAAAACATATGTAGTTACTCATAAAGACACTATTGAGACAGTCATTCACTCACTAACACACCCATGCACACACTCATCCACCCATACAGTCCTGCACACATGCTGTCTTCAACACATACAAACAGTGAGTCACTCAATCATGCACCTATGTACTACGTAATACCCCCCACCGAACCATACAGACACTCAGACACTCATACTGATACTCAAAAAACCAACTAATAACCTATATAGACACTCATGTAGCTACTCACCAACCCATGCAGCCACTTATACACAAAGTGAGAGACTGATACAGATATTTACATATTTAAACATTACTCACTAAGCCATGTATTCACTAAGATACACTTAATCAGTCAGTTATACAATCAATTTTTCAAAAACAAATCATCCATTTAAACACTTATATACCCATTTATTCTTCCATCAACCTTGAGATATACATATATAAAACATATGTAAAGAAAAACACACGTTCACTGGATGATGTCATCAATGATGTCATCAGTGATGTCATTTGAGATGTCATCAGTGATGTCATGAGTGATGTCACCGACCATGTCATGAGTGATGTAATATGTGACATCATCAGCAGTGCATTGCGGGCGCGCGAGTTATAGTTAGCTGAACTAACTATAACGGGGGAATTTCAATGGTTTTGTACGAGTGAAAAGTCCAGCTAACTATAACGCCCCTGAAACCTATGTTTTTTTCAGTGAATATATATATACACATATATATATATGTATATATGAGTTGGCATAATTTCACCTAAGGCTGGGCTAGTTATCTTGTTATTCAGCTAACCATCTCTGTCAGCAGATATATATTATTTTGAAGGCACCCTTTACCACTGTGACTGGCTATCCACTCTCAATATTTCGTGGTGATTGAAACCTGTTCTGGGTGTGAGGCAAGACACCAGACAACATTCTGATGAAGCCCAGACACCTCCTCAATGCATGGACACACCTTTCCTTTGTTCAAGATTTGGGACTAAATGGGATTGAGGGAAGATTCACAACGAGTAATGACAGGCTGTAAAGACCTAATGCATTCATTCCCAGCAGGGTGTTTCACTAGTATATAAAAGTGGAAACATGCTGCAGGCATTGGGTAGAGCAGGGCATTCCAAACTCAATGACCTTCTGCGTTGGGTGGAGTGTTTTGTTCCTTCCAAAAGCAAAGGCAATCATTTTTATGAAGATGAGACCTTCCTGTGCTGTAGCTAATGAGAACAATTACCGAGGATCGGCAGTTGTCAGGATCTCCCAGTTTAGAACTACAATGAACATAGACACTTTATTTTCAGTCAACACTGTCTAAAATAACAGAGTGAATGTGCAGCATTAGTGGACGGAGTGAGGCCCATTCTGTGAACCTTGGGCCATTCAGTGCTTGTAGGGCCTTATCCCTGTCGGTTACTGTCTTTTACTACAGGAGTACCACAGTCATTGATACTGATGCGTTGTAACTGGAGAACCATGTTACTCCTTCTGTCAACTTTACAAGCCAAGGGGGGGAAAGATAGTCTAGGCTCATGCAAGGAAGTTGTGAATGGCCTGGGACAACTGTGTGATACATGTAAATATTTAATTCCATAATTAAAAGTCATAAAATCTGCATCTATTTTGAGCAACACCACTGAAAATGAATACCTCTTTAATTACATACAGAAATGCAGGGCAATGACAAAATAAGAGCCGCGTTGGAAGACAGAAGTGCCTCATGTGGCCAAGATATTATCACAAAGAGTTAAGCAATGTATAAATAACATGAGTCCAGATTGCAAAAAGGCAGGTGCAAAAAGTGGTTGCAAATTGTGCACCAACTTTTTGTGATCTGCCTCTAATTTTGGAATGCGACCTATTTATTAGTAGGTCACATCGCAAAATCTTCAGTCAGAGGGGGTCGCAGAATGACCTATTTGTGATCCTCTATGACTAGCTACAAAGAAAGGAATGGTGGCCTGTAAGAAAGAGCAGGTCATCATCCCTGCACTATCATTACCGAATGGGAAATGTTTTTTTTTAAATCAGCCCATGTTGCTTAAAGTGCTAATTTAGAAAACAAAATATCCTATTTGATAAGACATAGGCGGGAGCAGTCAGTGGTCCCCAGGTCCACCGACTGCGCATCCTGAGGTCATCTGACACGATTCTCAAAGTAAATTATCAGGTTACCCTTTACGCTTCAGTTAGCACTTCTTTTGAGGTTTTGGTAACCAGTCAATGGTTTGCAACCGCAATTACGTCCACAAACCATTAATGCATACCACATCCATTTCCAATTACGAAGAAATGCCCCTTTTACACCCTTTCTAGGGAGATTAGTATGGATTGCTTAACTCATCGCACGCTGTGACTCAGTCAATCATGGATTGAACACTTTGGATGAATGGAATACAGTCACCAACACATCCTAACTTCCCCCTTTGATTACTTGTTCTGACATGTTTTATAACATATGACCCATTGCCTTCTGAATAACCCGCTGGTTCACTCACGTTGTCATTTTTCTTTTTCTTCCCATTCCCCTTCCGTTTCCCCTCCCCCGCTCTTCTTCCCCCCCTCCCCCTTTCTTCCCCTTCCCAAACAACCCCCCCCCTCTCCGTCCCCTTCTCCTTTTATCTATTGGATACAATTTTGATTTTTCTTGGTTACATGTGTAATTATCATATATAATTATGTTGCCCACTATCTTTATAATTAGGTTAACTTCCTTAATGTTCTATCCATCTGTTCTTCCTTCCCCTGTTTCCTGTCTCTATATCATATATAGAATTGGGTTTGATTACTGTGGATATGACGCTATTGAATCTCGATTGTTAATGTGTATGTGATTTATCGAAAAACATGATTGTTATACATGTCACTATGTTTGAATTTGTTATCCAATTTCAGATTGATGTAATTTCTATCATGTTCTAAATTGATTTATACCCTGTTTTCCTTCCCCCCCCTTTCCCCCCCTCTTCCCTACCCACCCCACCACAAACCTCCCACCCCCCCTCCTCCCTGCATCCCCTTCCTACCCATTCTCATACTAATTTTGATCCCTTTGCCCCTTCCAGCACACCCAAACCCCACCCCCACTCCACACCTTTTTCCCCCCTCCCCTCCTTTTCTTATAAATGTAATTTAATTTTTATTTTACTGTGACTTGCAACATAAATAAATAATCATTATTATTATTTATTTCTCTCAATGCGGTTAACTCCAGCCTCGAACCGCTCACCCTCGGTGTTTTCCCGCTTGCCCGATTCTCGTTCCAACTCTTCTTCTCTTCTAAACTGTCCCCCCGGGGGACTATTCAATTCATGCCAGTCATAGTTCTAGCCCTCTCCCCGAATTGTCCCGATCAC
This sequence comes from Triturus cristatus, assembly GCF_964204655.1. NCBI lineage: Eukaryota > Metazoa > Chordata > Amphibia > Caudata > Salamandridae > Triturus > Triturus cristatus. The sequence continues at coordinate 23,489,896 of NC_140584.1, forward strand.
GTGACACGCTGTAATTGACTCTTAATGGTGTTGCAAAGGTTTTTGCTGCTACCGGCATGGACGCTTGATTCGCCCGTCCCGTCCCGCATTCTTTGAGGATTTGTTCCTGCCCTTCGATCGAGTCAGATTTAATTCTTCTCCCGAGGTAAGATCATACAATGTAGGAGCCGTCCATGATTCCGCTCCTTATTATCTTAGACAATTCCACTTCATTCCTTTCTCGCCTTCCGTTTTTTCAGGCACGTACTTTTGATGCCTATACCTGGCTCCCGGACTTCAAGTGATTCCCGGTTGCAGACCCCCGTGATGTTGACCCCTGATTACTAAACCACTGGTAACTACAAGGACAACCCCCCCCCCCTCCCATTGTACTTACGATTTTTGTTTGCTATGGTTACTAACCCCGCTCCCTTCGCCCTTCTGTTCCCCCTTAGATTATACGCTGATTTACATCCGGTTAGATTTACCTCTATTGGATTCTCCGTACTTACCTGTACTATGTCCAGGTATTTTTCTCCTTTTTCCCTCATTCTTGGGGTTACTTTTCTATTTGGGCCTTTCTCTTTGAGATAACTCAAAATCCTCCCTTTTCTTTTCCCTTTCCTCACAGAACACGTTTATTTATGACCATTGTCCTGATGATGGCCTGAAACCAATCAGGCTGAAACGTCGTCGACAATCCTCAGCAAAGAACTTTGGCTTTTCTGTGGTCACTTGTAAATTTGTTCAAATTAGATTGTATATAATTATATTCTTATGACCACATTGTCATTATTATTTCATCGCCGTTCACGTTGTCTTCACCTATTGTGTTCACTGCGCCGTTCACTATCACTAGCACGCTCCGTGCCCACTTGTGTGTTTTGGTCATTTGTACCTTTATTGTACCGTAGTGCTGTTCTAACTACTTACAATATATACTCTTTTCATGAATTTCTTTGCGGTCTCCCTTCCTTCCCCTTGTGATTTCATCATTGCTTTGAAATTTGTCTTTTTAATGACATCCAGTTGAGACATTGTTGTTTTGTTTAACTCATTTTATAAGCCGGAAATGCATTTCTGACTCACAAAATGGGTTTAGAGGATTGTAAAATAAATATTCCGTTTGCAACCATGAGATTTTGCAAATTGCAGGGTTTGGCTATAATCATTATGGGCAGTTGTTTCCCATTATGAAAGGGTTGGTTCACTTCAGGGCCTTCACGGTCTCTTGGGTCCTAGATTGGCTTAAGTCTTTCATTATGGGGTATGTTTACAATATTAATTCAAGTCTTGAGTTAATTGTGTTTCGGTACGAACAGGACCTTGCTTGGCAGTTTGGACTGGAGTATTCCTATCTATTGAAACAGGACCATGGCTGATTTGCTTATAGCTGGGTCTAAACTAAAGTGGCTTAGTGAACAAAAAAATGATGGGTTGAAATTACTCCCATCACCTTTTGTGTGCTAGACACAATATTAATTCAATATTTAAAAGGTCTAACAGAGTGGTATGGTGCATGAAGCTTGAGTTGACATGTCTGTCCAGTGCCATTGGCTCTAAGCACATATGGGTGCAGACCTTGACAACTCAGTTTATTTGAGCCATGTTGACTGTGTCATAAATAGTTCAAAAAATATAGTAGCCCAAAAACTCAAGATCCAAAATGAACACTGAGCCAGGCATAGGCCAGTCCCAGCATCCAATCCCTGTTGAGTATGGAAAAGTCGTGTGCACTGTGGGGTTTGCCTCCAGCAGCTGAGGTTAGGGGCCCTATCTAAGTGGTCAAAAGGCCTGTCCACATGTCATGCCCTTTGCACAATCCTGCTTCAAAGCCCATGCATGGCAGGGTTGTAAATTAAGTAGGTCATAAAAAACAATGAAATTCACTGAAAAGTAAAAAACTGACTTATGGTTCTGACTCCAATGCAAAAAAAAACACTGAAATTTGCCCATTATAATTAGCAATGCACACAGCACAAAAAATAACATTCCATATCCTCCATTCTCGAAACACAAATTTGTCAAATGTACCACAACACAAGTGTTAGAAGAATGGCATGAGTTTTGGGAGAATGGACAATTAGTTGCCTCTTATATGCGGTGTTACCATTACGAATATGCCCCTCATTGGTTTACAACAAGCCCTGATCAACAATATGGTTATGTCTCTCATCATTATCAAAACATTAACGTGGAAAAAAAAAAGACAATACTTTTCTGTGCCCAATGAAAGATAAGTAACCTTGTTGGCATCTAAATCAAATCTGGATATATTCCCTACTTGGGAGTTGTTGTACCAGAGCCTGAAACCCTAACCTCATATCAAGCAATTACTGGTGAAAGAGCACTTCTTGCGCAGCAAGTATTGCTACAGTTTTGAAAATGACTGGCCAACAACGGCTCTGTCACATGGTTAGAGTTTATACTGCTAAGATCTGGTAGTAGATCTTTTTGGAATAGAATTCACACCTGTTAACAATCATTCCTTTCTAAATTAGTTTGAAGAATTACCAAGATTAGGACGAGAACCCCAGTATGGTAATGTATCAAATCTTTCATGTAATACTACATACATAAATGTTTACTATTTTATTATCTCCTTACTTATATAGAATGAAATAGTATTCGTACAGCAGGTGCTGCAGATAAATGTAGTAGAGAGAGAGATTTAAAATGTTATCCTAAATTACCTTATAATACAAATTATTATTGTAACTCACAAGTGTAAAATGAGTACAATACTTTATAGGTGATAGATTGTTTTTCATTGGCCTCAAACGTGACATCGCAATAGGAAAGCCAAATACAAATGTTTTACATTTTTGGGGGTTGGATTCCTCTCCCACAGTCACAGACAGCTTAATGAAAGACCACATGTTAAGTGAAGCAGGTAGGAAAATCAAGGGTATTACTTGGCAAGAAGTATTTTTGACCAATGAGGGTAGGTTGTAAGAGTGTTAGAACAAGATTAAGGAAGGGTATCACTATTTGGTCATCTAACTGTTAGTTATTGTATGATGATGAAATTGAAAGAGAGTTTTCACCAAGCACTGAAGAATGGTGGATGAGACCTTGGAAGATATCATAACGAAAGTGATAGAAGTAGGAAATTGAGAATTTGATAGCCAACTTAAATTCAATTATGTTATAACTTGCTGAGATTAACCCAGAAGCTATATTTACTGTCTCATGAGCTCCTATTTAAAATCTGTTGACAGATTGGCATGAGGACACACTTTTGAATGAATTGTTATCTATATATGCAACCCCTGATACTGTGACAAATAGTTTTTTTACATAGGAGTTGTTAAAATATTTTAATCAGTGCTCTAAAAAAGAAGCAATTGTTCACACTTCATGGTAGCTACAATAACATTTCGCAGCTCATCCTATACATGCAAATCAACCAGGTATCATCAATGTCTTAGATAGCACACTAATTGATTGTTGGCATGCGATTGTTGATATGGTGATCAGTTATAACAGAGGTGTTTGTTTTGTTAGTGATCAGGTACTGCAGATAATTACGTTTCTGACTCTACTCAATGTCCGCCTTCTGTTGTTAACGTCTGTTAAAATTGGTGACATTACAATTAAGAAAACAATAAATTGGAAATTTTACTTGTACCTCACATATACCTTTTTGATGTAAAGAGGCAAGCACAAAAGTTGGCAAGAGTTCATTATCTACGGCTTCACCTGTGGGATATGGTTATATAAAGCTTTGGCACTTTGGGAACAAACAACCTCAACTTTTTTAATTGAAGTATAATGAGTTGATCTTTTCCGCTAAGACTTAAACAGAGAAGAGGGACATTAGACTGAGCTCCGGGTTGTTTGACTAGGATTGTAGGATTCACATGGCATATCTGAGATGTGCGTTGTATGATCTACTGGCAGACCTGACAATGCTGACTTACAGGTTAGGTATGCAAAAGTCAAGGCAATTTATAGAACCTTTGTGCAGCATGTAGAGGAAAGATGGAAATTATATAAATGAGAGCAAATGTTTCATTGCTTTCATACAAAATACTTAAAACCTTTTTGATAACTAGTGGCAAAAAGTCCAGAGAATAGGCAAGGGACAGCCAATTTAAATATCTCGGAAGAGGTACGGGTGAGGGTGAAAAACAGTAATTGACTTTACAGTATATACATAGTTGTAATGGAGGATTACCAATATTCTCTGAGTCATGCGGTAGGACCACAGGTCAATAAACATGATATATTAAGATTGATGTAGACAGTTAAATCAACAAGGGTTTCAGGTCCCTGTGCCATCCCACAGCATATCAGAAGATTGGGACTTCTTTTATAGGCTAATATTTGTATATGATTATTTAGGACTATCTCACAAACTTGTCAAATCCGAGATTCTCAGAAAGGGAGTACTTGGTCCCCATACATAAGAAGAGTACAGGAGCAATCCTGGTCATTAAAGAACTATAGCCCTTCTGGATTTTTTGATACAGCAGCATTTTACTACATGGATAAATAAATTCAGTATACTCTAGGTCGAACAAGCATGATTTAGGAAAAGAGAAGCAACAATTGTTAATATAAGGCTACCAATTACAGTACTGAAAAACAGGATCCTTAACCCCTTTAGTGTAGAGGACGAAGTGCTGACAGCCTCCACACTACCTCCGTAAAGCAGAGGACCCCAATGGATCGTCCTCCTAGGAGTTCATGGGGAACCTCCAGTGCTCCTACTGGATGCTCCCCCAAATATTGGCTTCTGTGGGGGCTGAAGCGGAATCACTTCTGCGTCAGCCCCCACCCTCACACAGGAGTGATGTCAACGCTCTGACATCACTAATAGGACAGGACAGCATGAGGAGGAGCAGGTAGGGAAGCACCCTGCATGTCTGGTGGGTTTTTGCCCCTGCAGCCTGCCTCTGCTAGTTTGAGAGGGGCCTTGCTGGAAAGCAGGGAGTATCCCCTTTCGAGCGATTACTTTTTCAAACTGATCTCTGCTCTTGGATGGCAGATGCACAAAATCCATGAGATAAAACCACTAGATACCAGGGATTACCATTGTAGAATTGGGGAGATCGGCCCCCAGCCATGATCAAACCCCCAGGGAGCATAACATTTTATATTTATGTTTTCCCTTCCCTTGTTAGCTGATCGCTCTGCCACCAGGCAGGTAAGGGAAAGAAACATGGATGGCCATTTTGTTTTGAAGTTTTGTGCTGCCAAGGGCATTTAGTGCTGTCCAAGACAATGCAAAAGGTGTAAAGGCATCGTTGGGAAGGGAGAGCTTCCCCTTTCAGCGATGCTTTGTTGAGACGGACCCCTGCTCGTGGATCATGGGCGCACTGCAATCCATGAGCAGGGATTCGACTAGACACCAAGAATCTGTACTCTGTAATGACTCAAACCACCCCAGGCAATGTCCACCCCCCCCCCCCTTTATATTTATGTTTTCGCTTCCCTGTGGATGGGTCATACTGGCCCCTAAGGTGGAGCCTGACTGGTCCCCCCAAGAGAAGGGAAAATTTGGCAGCCATATTTGTTTTAAATGCACCCATGCTTTTACTGGTGCCCCTCATGTATGTGTCAGCAACAACAGGGGTCAATATAATATATTCTGTCATTTTCCCTTGTGAGGAAATATGAATTTTGTGATCAGTTATGTCCCCTATCGTAGACCCCAACGGCTCCATGTACATGCTATAAGTACATGTATGTTCCCTCCTGCTCCAGTTTTGAAGACGCAAATATATGTGCGTCCACCGTCAACATGTCCTCTTTCAGAACCACCATGAATGGGTCAGATATTCCATTCCTAAGTATGAAAGGCCACCGACTTTATGTGGTTCACTTTCCACATTTTACAGATTCAGGCGAGTAGGCCCGAATTCTGTCATCAAGCCTTTTTCTGCCTTCTGCCTCTGAAAGCTCCAGTCTGAGCCTGCATCTGTGTCCATGAACTTTGTCCTACTCCCTGCGCGGCTAATGGTGCCTGATCCAGCCTGTCGCCTGCCAAAAACTGTATTTCACCTTCAAGATTATCTCCTCCGCTCCTCATCCGATGCATTCCTGTCTAGTAGTTTAAGTAAACATTCCTCCAGCTCCCGTGCACAGGGCCAGGCCTCGCTGCCCTCATGCAAGTAATTCATAGCCCCGTTATCATGGAATATTCCTACCCCCTCGCATCTAGTGTAGACACTTAGACGCTTGTACACGCACTAACAGTCAGTATAGAATAGATTCTATCCTAGAGACCTCTCCTTTTGGATAACACAGTTCTTTAAACATAGGATATTAGATATGATTTGGGATTAGGTTGACACGACCCCCAGACTTCTGTCTCCACATGTAGGGCTAAATGTCAAGTCCCCTTCACCCTCTAGTTGCACGTCAATCACACGTCATGCGGCTGCGCGCGCATCTCTGCCAACTATTTCTGCTGACATTGCAGGATTCTCTTATGGATCCACCCACTTGTGACATCATGTATGATGACGTTTATTAAATTACGCCCATAAGACCGCCTCTATTAGCTACGTATGCACCTTTTATCTATACTATCAGCTGTTACGCCTCTTGCATCTGTTTCACTGTAATGTATTTTCTATAAAACTGCTTATCTGTCAATAATGTATGCCCTTCCTTCCTGAACTTTCGTGGTGATGGAATAGAATGCCTACAATTCGAATTGTATTCCTTTGTATAGGAATAAAGCCTTTTAAAACCTCTAATACCACGGATTCTGCCTCTTATATTTACTGAGTTATTCTTAATAGACTTTACCGCATAAAAAATAGTACCGGTAACGAAATATTTACCACATAAATTGGCGCCCGAATAGGGACACTTTCTCATCTCACGCGCCGGCGGTGCGTTGCAGGCCCGGTCTCCTGCCACAGCTGAACGGACAAAAACGCGTACTTGCAGGATTTCCTGTATCTCCCTCCGGCCAAGCGGGGACGACTGAGGCTGCGATCAACACCCAGACGAGGCGGTGAGAAGTGCGAAGTATCCCGACCAGAGCCTAGCTGAGAGAGCAAGATCCGAGGTATACAGAGACCCGCCAGGTTCCGAAGTTCCGAGTCCAGTCGAGTCGAGTCCAGTCCGGTCCAGTTTCAGTTCCGTTCCGAGGCCTTCCGTTCCGAGCTACCCGGTGAGTACCATTACCGGGGAGGCATTTAACGTGCACATAGTCTGTGCCGGTCAAGACGGGTTAGGGTACACAAATCCGGTCTGCACTGTTTTAGCAGTGTATCTGTACTGTTTAGCAGTATATATAGTATGTCTTGCATATAAATAAGTATTATCTAGTGTCAGTATTATGTCAGCAACTAGTTTTCTATTAGTTATCATTGTTCGTAAACCTGTTAAGTGTTAAATGTTTTAAAATACGTTCTATATACTGTGGTGTGAATGACTGTTCATTATTGTGTTTTTTTGTATAAAGTGTGTTTCTAGTAATAAGGTCTAAAAATGCCGCTCTTTTCGAAACTAAGACAGATCAAAACTAGAAAAGGAGTACTCGAAGAAGCTGTTCCCATCCCACCGAGGGACACTCCAGGGTACTTTATGTATCATAAGCATGGCCTAGATGCCGTATTATTTCTTGATTTATGGGTGGACTACACCAAAGAATTACCAGAGAGTCAGAGATGGCCCGCAGCGGGGACCTGGGATGCAGATTGCATCATGAGAGTAGAAGAAGAATTATGGAAAAAGAAAGCCAGACAGTCACAGAAAGATGCCATTGAATTATGGCGTAAAGAATCATATAGACGTACGGAAAAAGCACTCAGACAGGAAGAGAAAGGTAGAGAGAATTCAAATAAAACCCGAGAAAATCTATTACTTGAAGAAGGTACCCGAGTAAAATCAGAACAAATAGATAGACAAAGAAACGCTCTTATGAATGGTATGTATCCTCTTCTGGCCGAAGGGTTACCTAAGGCCACTCCGGAAATACCAAAAGACTTAACTCCTCCATTACTCCCGATAAAAGCACATCCCAAAACACATCCCAAAACAGCAAAGGACGTTTTCCTTTCCTCCTATTTAGATGACGCAGCTCCCGAGTATGCTAATGCCATACCACCCACACCGCTTGCCGATGGTGTTCTACACCAAGAGCATCCGTCTGTATCCCCGCAACTACAAACTCCTACACAAGTTCCAACAGGCCCGTCCGTTTCTACAGTTTTTCCCGCATCTACAATCTCTATCCTACGCCCAACGAATCCTTTCGTGCCTAGCACCTCAGATGGTGCTACAGGAGGTACGACAGACATGTTTGCCACCCCGCCGCGAAATAAACAGACCCTTAGAGATTTAGCACTCCAACGTACACCCCAACTAGCGACATCCGACATGTTTAAAGAACAGCTTGTGGATTGTAGATACGACCCAGTACCAGGTAGACAGGATAAATTGCTCATATCATCACTACGTATAAGACGAGCTACATTATATTTAATGACAATACCAGGAATGGGTGAACACCTAGACGAAATATATCGCTTTGTCCAAACAGGGCAAGGTCCAGAAAGTATTAACGAAGCTATGGAATACCAGAAAGTGGATGTCCAAAGACAACTACTACGTTTTTTCATAAATTGTGTAATTAGGAATCAAGACAGGCCTGGGGCAGATCACGAAACCATGCAAAGACTTGCCAAATGGGGTCAGAACATATCAGAAGAGAAACATGATAGACAGGCGTGTATAATCGCCATGTGTCGAAAGATCCGCAAGGAAGTAGAACGAATACATAAAGAAAGACGAGAAACCGACAGAGTAGAATCAGAAGAAGAGGAGGAGCAAGAATCAGATCAATTAGAAACAATAGCTTATGTAGGTAGAGGAAGACCCCATAATAATACCAGAGGTTTCAATGACCCGATACGTCCAATACGTCCAGAATATAATAGACATTTTCCAAACCCTATGTTAAATACAAAATCCCCTGAACACCTATTCCAAGCCACTGATAAATTACTCCGAGATCGAAGGGGGTACCACATGCTCGATTCCATGGACGAACAAGAATTAGCCAGGTCAGCAGTACAATGGGCTGACAGTCCCGGCGAATACAATGATGATGTACTTGCACACACGTTTCTGAATCTTGACCCATATGAACAGCGTTTAGCTAGTATATACATGATTCAACACCTCCTTATATTATATAAAAGCCAACACTCCGATCCAGGACCCTTACCTGACATATTGACAGAACTACTCACGAATATATGGAGAGGGTCAGGTACTGATTTGATTAAAGAAATTCTAGAATCCCGAAACCAATATTTAAATTTCATATGCCCAGAACACGTTCCAGTTCCCATTATGGGAAGAAAAATGTATCACATAGATAGACAGAACCCGTTACGCGAAGTGCACCCAATCAGAGGTGCCGGTGATAATTTTACACGCGTGTTTGTGTACACGCCTATAACTAAACTGGAATTATTAGAAATGAAGAAAGTAGTACCCAGCCATGACAAAGATCCAGCAGGTTTCCACCGTGAGATAAAAGACATGTTACTCATGGGAGAGTATACCTACCCCGATATTATGAAAATATTAAAAGTCCTATTACCCGCCGGTGTTTAGGAGAAACTCAAAGAAAAGGAATGGGAGGTAGGAGACCAAAAGATAGATTGGACAGCATTAGAAAACGAAGAAAAGGCCCGAGCTGCAGGAGCAGGGCTTGGGGAAAAGACTACAGCACTAGCAGGATTACTAATACAGGCACTGCCACGCTTATTAACTACGAAAAAGGAAGACTGGGGTGCAATCTCAGCCTGTAAACAAAAGCCAGATGAAGACACTAGTGATTTCTATTCCCGATTTGAAAAATATTTTAGTATAAATAGTGGTATAAAAGCCAGTAGTGAGTCATATCCACATCTGTTTGTGACAAAATTAGTTGAAAATTCTCTGCTGCAAGTCAAGAATAGAGTATTGAAATTCGAAAGTACCTGGCAAGGTAATACCCCATCACAGATGTTACAGATGTTACAATATCACCACAATAGAATTAGAGAAGAACAAGAACACGAACAAAGACGTATGAAAGATACAAAAATGAAAATGCTTGTTGCACAGTCAGTTCCAGCCGATAGTCATCAAAAGGGTGATTCCGCAAGTCCTGCGAAAGGGACATGCAACTATTGTAAACAACCAGGTCATTATATACACGATTGTCCAGTCCTGAAACATAATATTGCCACAGGTAGAACGCAGGAAAGACCACGTCCACCTAGACAGGATCAGAATCAACAACAAATCCCTCAGCATGCACAACCTAGGTTAGCTCCGCAACAACTAGCTCCGCAACAGGCAGCTCCACAACAGATCGTAGCACCACCACAAGCGCAGCCTATTGCTGCAACTCAAGCAACAACACAACAGATGTATCAGTATGCACAAACAGATTATCCCGATTATCAGCGATACTCATGAGATAGCCTAGAGAGGGAAGTTGGCTTACCCCTTATTGAGGTTCCTGTAGACCAAGAGGGACCTTATGTACATAGTGAACTATTAGGGGAAGACAGAAAGTTTTTACTTGATACAGGGGCAAGCAGAACAACTATAAGACGCAGTGAAGTTCCAGGGGCACCCCTCTCAGGCTCACAGAATATTTCCCTTGGATTCTCAGGAAAACCTATAATCAATGACGTAACACAACCTCTTCCACTTACAGTCGGTCCATTGACACGTACTACAGATTTATTGCTTACTAAATCATGTCCAGAAAACTTGTTAGGCATAAAAACATTGAAAGCTCTAGGAGCCATAATATGTTGTTCTCCGGAAGGAGTACGACTATTTTTACGTGACTTTAAAGGTCACTATGTGTCCAGAGACATGGATCACCGACTGCAGAATTTACCTACACATTTATGGGCACAAGGCCCCACTGATGTTGGTTGCATGAACATTACACCATATCGAGTTACACTGAAAACAGGAATAGTACTACCACGAATGCGACAATACAAGTTACCACCAGATGCTGTAGTGGCTTTACTGCAAATCATTGACGAGCTCATTACACAAGGAGTGGTTGTCGAAACGGACTCCAATGTATGCAATTCCCCGATAATTCCGATTCTTAAAAGAACGGATCCAAAAGCACCACCAGTATGTCGATTAGTTATTGATCTGCGCGAATTAAATAAATGTATTGTACCACAATACCCTGTGGTCCCAGATATCTCTTCATTACTTACAGCTATTGACTCAGAAGCAACGTTTTTCACTGTAATTGATCTCAAGAATGCTTTCTTTAGTGTCCCAATCGATCCGGAAAGTCAATATCTGTTCGGTTTTAGTTTAAATGGACGAAGTTTTAAATTCACACGCGCACCTCAAGGATTTACAGAAAGCCCCAGCATCTATAGCCAAGCACTGAAACGGGAACTTGACAGTATCCACATGCCAGTTAACACTGCCTTGCTTCAATATGTCGATGATCTGCTGATCACCGCCCGAAGCGAACTTGAATGTGCGACAGCGTCCCTGACGGTTTTGAAATTTCTGGCTGACAAGGGGCACAAGGTGTCCCCTTCTAAGCTGCAATTCTGTGTCCAGCGAGTTGTTTACCTTGGGCACTCGCTGTCCAAGGAGGGAAGGCAGCTTACATCCGACCGCATCCAGTTAATTGCTAACATGCCAGCTCCCAAGACACAAAAGGAGGTGCGGGCTTTTATAGGCCTCACTTCATACTGTAGGCAGTGGATCCCTCAATATGCATTTCTAGCAAAACCACTCATCCAGTTGACAACACAGGAGGCAGCCACATCGACTGTCCTCCCTTGGACTCCAGAACATACACACGCTTTTGAAAGCTTAAAGAAAGCTTTATGCCAAGCACCTGTCCTAGCAACACCATGTTACAGTAAACAGTTTACACTCTTTGTTACAGAACGCGAAGGTACTGCCTTGTCAGTACTCACTCAGGAACAAGCAGGATCACACAAACCATGTGCTTATTTCTCTAGTACATTAGATCCAGTAGCTCAGGCACTTCCCGCGTGCCTGAAATCAGTGGCAGCAACATCTTTAGCAATCAGACAAAGCGATGCCATAGTGCTAGGACATCAATTGACAGTACAAGTCCCACACGCAGTAGAGGTTCTCTTGAACCGCACACAAACACAACACTTGACTATAGCGAGACTCACCGGTTACGAATTGACATTGTTCCAGCCACATATAGAAATCAGACGTTGTAATACGTTAAATCCTGCCACACTGTTACCAATAGGCGGAACAGATCCATTGGCACATGATTGTGTCGAAGTCATTACTATCACGACGAAACCCAGACAAGACTTGACAGATATCCCTTTGTCAGATCCAGACTTGACATTGTATGTAGATGGGTCATGTATGAGAACAAGTACAGGAGAGTTAGTGGCCGCTTACGCAGTCACAACGGACACTGAAGTCATTGAAACAAATTGTATTAACACTTTGTCAGCTCAAGCAGCAGAGCTCACCGCTCTGACACAAGCCTGTATTCAAGCCACAAATAAAAAAGTCAACATATACACAGATTCACGTTATGCATTCGGAGTCGTCCATGACTTCGGCGTACTGTGGCGAGAGAGAGGTTACTTAACTTCTCACGGTGCCCACATCCAACACGGACCCCTCATTCAAGCCCTATTAGACGCGATTCATCTACCTACTGCAATATCGATTATGAAATGCAAAGCCCATACAAAGGTTACCGATATCAATTCTCAGGGTAATGACCTAGCTGACAGAACAGCTAAACAGACTGCTCAGAATCAGACTCACACAACTGATATGACAAAGACAATAGTTCCGACACCAACACATTGCATGACAGTTACGGATCCCGCCCTTGATGTAATTGACATACAGACACATGCTACACCAGAAGAAATAAAGAAATGGACTGAATTAGGAGGGATCCAAACAGATCAAGGATGGATGACGAAGGAAAAATCTATATGGTTTCTTCCCGACTCAATGGTTCAAGTCATCATTAACACTATACATAGTCCAGCACACCTAGGAGAAAAAGCTATGCTAGACAGCATTCAACACATTTGGTTCAACAAACATTTACGAGCCGCAGCTAAACAAAAAGTTCGTACCTGTATGATATGTTGTCAGTTTAATCCAGGTAAAAGCATCCCCGTAGAGCAGGGTGGTTTTCAAACTCCCGATCATGCTTTTGAAGTCCTCCAGATGGATTATATCCAGATGGAACGATGTCGAGGATTCAAATATGTTCTCGTAGTTGTCTGTGCTCTTTCCCGTTGGACAGAAGCATACCCGGTTTCAGATTACACTGCCCCGACTACTGCCAAACAGTTAGTTCGAGAATTCTTCCCACGGTACGGTTTACCACGTGTTGTCTACTCAGATAACGGCCAGCCGTTCTCATCCGAACTAATGAAACACGTTTCCCTTTTATTAGGCTACCAATGGAAATTCCACTGTGTCCGACATCCCGAGGCGGCAGGTCTCGTGGAACGCCATAATCAAACTCTGAAAATTAGATTGTCCAAAATATGTAGAGAAAAAGGAGTCGATTGGATAGTAGCCTTACCAGTTGCGCTCTTTCACATGAGAATGGTAGCACATTCTCGAACAGGGCTATCCCCGTACGAGGTGATCTTCGGTAGACCACCAAATATGTGGGGGACGCCTATACCTCGCAAAATCACTGATGTTGACTGTAATATGCTGACAGATTACCTGGCTTCCTTGATGTCTGCACTACAATCTTGTCGTTCACAGGTATCCGCAGCTTTTCCCGACAATACTGAGGTGAAGCCCCATGACGTGGTTCCTGGGGACCTGGTGCTGGTCAGGAATTTTGACCGGAAGACCCAACTGGATCCTAGGTGGAAGTCACCGAAGTTGGTTCTACTCACCACAAGGACAGCCGTGAAAATCGAGGGACGGAAAGGGTGGTTGCACTCGAGTCATATCAAGAAATTTTATGGACTACCATCCAGTGTAGATACTCAACCCTGTATTCCCTCACAGACAGACTCAAAGCTCCCCTTGGCTGAATTAACAAAACCAGAACTTTACAAACTAAAATTGAGGTCTAGTAAGTCAGACAATTTGATTGTTTAAGTCCTCTCCAAGGTGAATCGGTTGAATTTTTCTCTGACATGTATCCTCTAGACCGGAATAGAGAAAGAAATCATCAGATGCAGCTCAAGAAGCATGCGTATTGTAAATCATTTCGTAGTCACTGCACAGTAACATTATTAATTTTGTTTTTTCTAAGTCTTCTGATCATCATTGTCAGCATACTATTGCACATGTATTACCCTATTTTTAAGCGTGCTTACAATATAACTGCAGAACATTCTTTTAGCGAATTACCTCCACATGAATTGTCTTATAGATTTGCGCTGCGCAACAACACATTCATTAGTATGTTACATCATTCCCATCAAACCAGCAATGCCACAAATTGTTGGATATGTGGCCGACTCCCTCCCTATCAGAACTATAAGGGAGTTTTGCCCCTCTTTCCCTATCCGTTCACTCACAATGGCTCCTGTGGAGCATGGTTTAGTTTGATTAATTCCCTAGATTCAAATTCCGCAGTTTATCAAGACAACTGGGTATGGGGAAACCTGAACTTAGTTTTGCTTAAAGTCTGCTACCCTAACAAGGAGGGACTTCCTAAAAGAACAGGAACTGATCTAGAAAATGAAGTATATGGATTAGGTAATTTTACACTTAACCTTATGATCCTGAACGTTGAATCTGAAGCTACACCAATCTTGCCCGCCATGTCAGTATTCCCAGTAAAAGGGGAATTATGTGTAAGAAAGAATGGCTCCATACACATGGGCCATAGTAAATGCACCACTGTAATAAAATTCAGTGATCAAGGCAAGTCTACATTTAGAGCTTCCCGTCATTCCTACTTTATATGTGGCCAGACCGCATATATACGTCTACCTTTAGATTGGGATGGTACCTGTTACATAGCATTCCTTCTACCACCTGTTTTCCTAGCCCCTCCTGATTATCATAGAAATACCCATTTAGTACACAATAGACAGCAGAGAGATCTCCCAATTGTCGATTACACTGAAACAGCATGGGAAAAATACACAGATTTCAATAAAGGTTTCTTTCCCTATATAGGTACAGTTACTAATAGTAAGCTGATACGTAGATTAACCAGAACCCTTGAAGCAGTAGTGAACGAAACTATTTCCGCCTTAGGCAATTTAACAGAAGAGCAGTCTGCTATGCGGATTGTTGTGCTTCAAAATCATCTTGTCCTTGACGTCATCCTGGCCGATAGGGGCGGAGCTTGTAGGGTCATCGGATCAAGTTGCTGCATTTTCATACCAGAAAATTCACCGTCAGTATATAAAGCCATAACTCGCCTTCATAAGATTGTAAGCCAGATACACCAGAGTCCAGGCACCTGGACTTGGTCCGGTTGGTTCTGGGGCGTGTTGTCAGCCTGGGGATGGAGAATCCTATCCTTCCTAGGTATTGGCTTTCTCATACTATTCAGTTGCTGCTTATGTCTACAATGTGGGCCAGCGATTTGTTGTCTGTGTGCCACCTCGTGTATCCCACATCCAAGTTTTCGCTCAAGATCCCGGAAGAAGAAAGAAGAACAAATGATGCTATATGAACAGATCGATGGATTGATGAAGATCGATATCTCCTGAAGGTCCGTAGGGGACAAGGAGGGAATGAGGAAATATGAATTTTGTGATCAGTTATGTCCCCTATCGTAGACCCCAACGGCTCCATGTACATGCTATAAGTACATGTATGTTCCCTCCTGCTCCAGTTTTGAAGACGCAAATATATGTGCGTCCACCGTCAACATGTCCTCTTTCAGAACCACCATGAATGGGTCAGATATTCCATTCCTAAGTATGAAAGGCCACCGACTTTATGTGGTTCACTTTCCACATTTTACAGATTCAGGCAAGTAGGCCCGAATTCTGTCATCAAGCCTTTTTCTGCCTTCTGCCTCTGAAAGCTCCAGTCTGAGCCTGCATCTGTGTCCATGAACTTTGTCCTACTCCCTGCGCGGCTAATGGTGCCTGATCCAGCCTGTCGCCTGCCAAAAACTGTATTTCACCTTCAAGATTATCTCCTCCGCTCCTCATCCGATGCATTCCTGTCTAGTAGTTTAAGTAAACATTCCTCCAGCTCCCGTGCACAGGGCCAGGCCTCGCTGCCCTCATGCAAGTAATTCATAGCCCCGTTATCATGGAATATTCCTACCCCCTCGCATCTAGTGTAGACACTTAGACGCTTGTACACGCACTAACAGTCAGTATAGAATAGATTCTATCCTAGAGACCTCTCCTTTTGGATAACACAGTTCTTTAAACATAGGATATTAGATATGATTTGGGATTAGGTTGACACGACCCCCAGACTTCTGTCTCCACATGTAGGGCTAAATGTCAAGTCCCCTTCACCCTCTAGTTGCACGTCAATCACACGTCATGCGGCTGCGCGCGCATCTCTGCCAACTATTTCTGCTGACATTGCAGGATTCTCTTATGGATCCACCCACTTGTGACATCATGTATGATGACGTTTATTAAATTACGCCCATAAGACCGCCTCTATTAGCTACGTATGCACCTTTTATCTATACTATCAGCTGTTACGCCTCTTGCATCTGTTTCACTGTAATGTATTTTCTATAAAACTGCTTATCTGTCAATAATGTATGCCCTTCCTTCCTGAACTTTCGTGGTGATGGAATAGAATGCCTACAATTCGAATTGTATTCCTTTGTATAGGAATAAAGCCTTTTAAAACCTCTAATACCACGGATTCTGCCTCTTATATTTACTGAGTTATTCTTAATAGACTTTACCGCATAAAAAATAGTACCGGTAACGAAATATTTACCACACTTGGATGGGGGGACTGATTGGGCCACTGAAGGGGGTGCGATCGACTGGCCAAGGAAGTGTAAATATGGCTGTTCAGATATTCAGATAGAGGCATTAACCAGGTCGGCAGAAGCGGGCTGGTCAGTATATTCCCTGACCTAAAAGCTGCTCAATTGTATTAATTCTGACTGAATCTGAAATGTAATTGAATCTGATTATGCTGGCATCTACTGTACTTGAATCTGTCTGAGCACACTATTTATTTTGATTGAAGCACTTTGGTCACAATACCCTTGTAAAGCTGCTTTTTATTTGAGTCGAAGTTTTAAAGATATTTTAGACTTTGAAACTGGCGAGAATTCAACTTAGCAGAGTAAAGTAACCAGAAAAGGAGGAGAAGTATTAGGTCACGGAGTGGTGCAATGCTTTGGAGGACACGCTCTAGTGTACTAACGACAAGGAGGAGGAGTCTTCGACTCCTATAGCTGCATGGCCACAGCACAGATGCGCTCACATAGGCATACCCTATCGGCAGAGGTTGGCCCATTCAGTGTATACCCTGATTTAAAAAATGCCTTATTGTATTATTAAACTGTAATTGAATCTGATCATGCTGGTATGTACTGTATTTGAATCTGTCTGACCGCACCATTACTATTACAAGAAGGAGTTTAGTCTCAATGGCCTGGTAAAACTAACTTTTATCTGAGCCGAAGTTTTAAAGATATTTTAGGCTTTTAAACAGGCGGGAATTCAAGTAGGCAGTGCAAGGTGACCACGGAAGGAGGGGAAGCATTAGGTCATGGGCTAGCACTATTTTGTGGAGCACGCGCTCTACTGTACTAACGACAAGGAGGGCGAGTCTTCCCCTACTGCAGTGCAGACACTTCGCTGGTACAAAAAAAATATGCTTAAGGCAAGCCCATCTGCGCCCATGCAAGACTCGAGCATGGCCAGTCCCACCAATTATGCCAGTTTGGCCATAGATGGCTATACCAGACATGTTTATATGGGGTCTAAATTGAGAGGTGTGAGGGGGAGGACTATAAAGATTGCACCCTTTCCTTTTTGAACAGTTAAGGCCCAATTTCCTGTGCTCTTTGTAAATGTAGGCTAAACCCTCTCAACAGGTAGACCATAAGCATGTAAGGTCTGACCCTGAACCCGGTTGGATTTAAGGTCACCCTGATTAACCCCTTCGCTGCTAGGCCTTTCCCCCCCCCCCACCCCCTTCCCCCCTGTGCTAAGCCTTTTTTGGGCTATTTGGGGTAGTGCGAGCTTAGGCCCCTGTAACTTGTTGACCACATTAGGTATCCACGCCAAATTTGCGTCCTTTTCTTCCAACATCATGGGGATTGCAAAGGTACCCAGGGTTTGTGGAATGACAGACTTTTGTCAGAAAACCAACATTTTTTACTCAATTTGGGCATTTTTCTGGAACATAGCCTATTTTTGCCATTTTGTGTGCTTTCAGTCTCCTTCCAGTTAATGGTAGAAATGGGTGTGAAAGCAATAATGGATCCTGGAAAGCTATACATTTTAGAAAAGTAGACAAAATTCTGAATTCAGCAAGGGGTCATTTGTTTAGATCCATCAAGGTTTCTTTATAGAAACTAACAGTTAAATATAGGAAAAAATGAAAATTAGTTGAATAAAACAGCCTTTTGTGTCAACGTTTTTACCTATAACTTCTTCTAATTATGAGAGCTCTTTGAAAGCAATATACCGTTACATCCGCTGGACCTTTCCGGTTGTGGGGATATATAGGACTTGTAGGCTCACCAAGAACCCAACGAACCCAGAGTTAAAAATTGAGCAGCAATTTGCAATGGTTTTTTATTATGTTCCGGGTATATAGCAATTATTGTGGGAAAATGTATACATGGTAAAATCGGTATGAAAGACACCTATGTATTTCTGAAATGGGAACAAATTATAGAGTTTAGAAACAGTACATATTTGCACATTTTCGAAGTTGGGAATACTCATACTAGCATGAGAATTATCGGTCATTTTTCAAAATGACTTCTTTTTTACACAACGTCTTTCATTTGGAAGGCAGAAATGCATCAAAAATCAATAGGTAATAACAGTTGCTTTACAAATCTGAATTACCCCAAGTCTCCCAATAAAAATGATACCTCATTTGTGTGGGTAGGCATAGTGCCCATGACAGGAAATGGCTCAAAACCCAATGTGAACATACCACA
This sequence comes from Triturus cristatus, assembly GCF_964204655.1. NCBI lineage: Eukaryota > Metazoa > Chordata > Amphibia > Caudata > Salamandridae > Triturus > Triturus cristatus. The sequence continues at coordinate 23,508,959 of NC_140584.1, forward strand.
TTTTCACAATGAAAATGTACCCTTTTTTGGCAAAGTGCCTAGCTGTAGTTTTTGAACCCTAGCTCTGCGGGCACCTTAGGAAACCTAGCAAACCTATACATTTTTTAAAACTAGACACCCAGGGAAATTCGGGATGGGGTGACTTGACTGCCTCCCACCAGGTTCTGCTACCCAGAAAACCCTTGCAAACCTAAAAAATTGTAAAAAAAAAAAAAACACTTTTCCCCCACATTTCTGTGGTGGAAAGTTCTGGAATCTGCGTGGATCCACAAATTTCCACCCACCCTGCGTTCCCCAAAGTCTTACGAGAAAAATAGGACCTCACTTGTGCGGGTCGACCTAGTGCCTGCAACAGAAAACGGCGCAAAACGCAACGTGGACACACCTCAATTTCGCAGTGAAAAATTACCCTTTTTTGGCAAAGTGCCTAGCTGTACTTTTTGAACCCTAGCTCTGCTGGCACCTTGGGAAACCTAGCAAACCTATACATTTTTGAAAACTAAACACCCAGGGGAATCCAGGATGGGGTCACTGGACTGCCTCCCACCAGGGTCTGTTACCCAGAATCCCTTGCAAACCTAAAGAATTTCCCCACATTTCTGTGGTGGAAAGTTCCGGAATCTGTGTGGATCCACAATTTTCTACCCACCCCGCGTCACCCAAAGTCTTACGAGAAAAATGGTACCTCACTTGTGCGGGTCGGCATAGTGCCCGCGACAGGAAACGGCGCAAAACGCAAAGTGGTCACACCTCAATTTCGCAGTGAAAAATGACCTTTTTTTGGCAAAGTGCCTAGCTGTAGTTTTTGAACCCTAGCTCTGCGGGCACCTTGGGAAACCTAGCAAACCTATACATTTTTGAAAACTAAACACCCAGGGGAATCCAGGATGGGGTGACTTGACTGCCTCCCACCAGGGTCTGTTACCCAGAATCCCTTGCAAATCTAAAAAATTGTCAAAAACCCCACATTTCCCCACATTTTTGTGGTGGAAAGTTCCGGAATCTGTGTGGATCCACAAATTCCTACCCACCCCGCGTTCCCCAAAGTCTTACGAGAAAAATGGTACCTCACTTGTGCGGGTCGGCCTAGTGCCCGCAACCGGATACGGCGCAAAACGCAACGTGGTCACACCTCAATTTCGCAGTGACAAATGACCCTTTTTTGGCAAAGTGCCTAGCTGTAGTTTTTGAACCCTAACTCTGCGGGCACCTTGGGAAACCTAGCAAACCTATACATTTTTGAAAACTAGACACCCAGGGGAATCCAGGATGGGGTGACTTGACTGCCTCCCACCAGGGTCTGTTACCCAGAATCCCTTGCAAACCTAAACATTTTTCAAAATAAACACATTTTCCCCACATTTCTGTGGTGGAAAGTTCCGGAATCTGCGTGGATCCACAAATTTCCACCCACCCCGCGTTCCCCAAAGTCTTACGAGAAAAATGGTACCTCACTTGTGCGGGTCGGCCTAGTGCCCGCAACAGGCAACGGCGCAAAACACAACGTGGTCACACCTCAATTTCGCAGTAAAAAATGACCCTTTTTTGGCAAAGTGCCTAGCTGTAGTTTGTGAACACTAGCTCGGCCGGCACCTATGGAAACCTTCCAAACTCATACATTTCTGAAAACTAGACACCCTTGGGCTAACTGGGAGGTATGGCTTGCGTGGATCCCCCAACGTTTCCTTACCCAGAATCCCCTGCAAACCTCAAGTTTAGCTGAAAAAAGCACTTTTTTCACACATTTTTGTGTTGGAAAGTTGTGGCATCACCGGGCTCACACAAACTTACCACCACCCAGAGTTCCCCCAGGGCTCCCGGTAAAAATGGTGCCTCAATTGTGTGGGAGGCCCAAGTACCCGCGACAGGCAAGGGCCCAAAACGTAGTGAGGCGACATCAAAATTGCCTATCTCAAAACCACCTGGTTTTGCAAGGGGGGTCACTTGGGTTTTTGGCCCGATGCTCGGCGGCCATCTAGGGAACCCTACCAAACCCATACATTTCTGAAAACTAGACACAAGGGGGCTTCCAGGGAGGTGTGGCTTGCGTGGATCCCCCAATGTTTCCTTACCCAGAATCCCCTACAAACCTAAATTTTAGCTAAAAAAATCACTTTTTTTAACACATTTTTCTGTGGGAAAGTTGTGGCATCACCGGGCTCACACAAATTTCCCACCACCCAGCGTTCCCCAGGTCTCCCGATAAAAATGGTGCCTCACTTGTGTGGGAGGCCCAAGTACCCACGGCAGGCAAGGGCCCAAAACATTTTTTGATAGGCAATGTTGATGTCGCCTCACTACGTTTTGGGCCCTTGCCTGTCGCGGGTACTTGGGCCTCCTACACAAGTGAGGCACCATTTTTACCGGGAGACCTGAGGAAACGCTGGGTGGTGGGAAATTTGAGTGAGCCCGTTGATGCCACAACTTTCCCACACAAAAATGTGTGAAAAAAGTGATTTTTTCTACTAAAAATAAGATTTGCAGAGGATTCTGGGTAAGGAAACGTTGGGGGATCCACACAAGCCATACCTCCCTGGAAGCCCCCGGTGTCTACTTTTCAAAAATGTGTGGGTTTGGTAGGTTTCCCTAGGTGGCCGCCGAGCACGGGGCCAAAAACACAGTTGACCCCCCTTGCAAAACCAGATTGTTTTGACATAATTAGTTGTTTGTTTCTACAGCGTGAGAATTTCGGCACAATATTGCAAGGAAAATGTGACAGACATTTTGAGGTTTGCAGGACATTGTGGCTAAAATAACTTTTTGGAATTCACAAGAGAGACATCACCATGAACTCCCATGGGTTTACGACAATATCTACAGTTGGTGGGTTATTCTTACATGGAACGTACACCTTGGCAGAGACACTAAAAAGACAAGATTCCTGCACAGCCATCTATTCCTCAAACACACACACATACTGGTTGGATTTGGCACGAGGGCGAGTGATGGTTCAGTATATTACATTTTATTAACAAGAGATTTCACAAAAATGAAATGCACTGTCAATAATTAAATGGACAAAAAACTGAACCAATGACTCGCAGCTCATGAGCTGTAAAGCCACGGCAAGGCACCAACCGCTTACAGGCCATTCACACACCTTTCATACGTGATACACACAAGACCATTTACACCGCCAGGCACAAAAACAACACATTACAACATTCACAAAAAGGGACAAGGTACACCCTGTTTCAGAAAGACAAATATTACTGCACAGCCATCTAATCCTCAAGCACACACACATACTGGTTGGATTTGGCACGAGGGTGAGGGATGGTTCAGTATATACAATTGTATAAGCAAGTGATTTCACAAAAATGAAATGCACTGTTAATAATTGGAAGGGTGAGAAACTGAACCATTGACTCACAGCTCGTGAGCTGTAAAGCCACGACAAGGCACCAACCACTTTACAGGCCATTCATACACCTTTCATACGTGTGACAAATACAAAACCATTCACACCGCCAGCCATGGCCCCATCACAATACAACACTCACACCAGCAGAGAGCACCATTCAAGGGCCCATCACTTTCACACGCCCACATTCCTGACACAGCAACCACACAAGCTGATGGATTGTGTGGAGTGGCACTCAGCTAGCAGTGTGTGTCGTGACCAGCAGCAAGTCACTACTCACACACCGCCAGCCGAGCGCCAGTCCACGCACACTGCTAGCCGAGTGCCAGTCCACACACACTGCTAGCCAAACACCAGTCCACGCACACCGCCAGCCAATCGCTAAACCATGCACACCGCCAGCCAATCGCCAATCCACTCACACCGCCAGCCAATCGCCAATCCACGCACACCACCAGCCAATCGCCATTCCACGCACACCGCCAGCCAATCGCCAGTCCACGCACACCACCAGCCAAGCACCAGTCCACACACACCACCAGTCAAGCTCCAGTCCAGGCACACCACCAGCCAAGCACCAGTCCACGCACACCGCCAACCAAGCACCAGTCCATGCACACCGCCAGCCAAGCGCCAGTCCACGCACACCGCCAGCCAAGCGCCAGTCCATGCACACCACCAGCCAAGCGCCAGCCTACACACACCGCCATCACATTTAGGATGATTTTAGACAAAAATAAAAACACAAAAAAATTGTAAATAGATACAAATCTACTAACACAAAATCTGAAATTAAATACATTGCACTAATGCCAACCTTGAAACAGAATCACATTTTTTAAAGAATACAGACCAGGCAGTTCACTTTACCGCTCATGGATGCTCCCAAAAATTATTTTGCGTGTGGTACTGTTAAAGATTGCATTAATCTCTTAGCATGAGCTGAAAGCCATTTTGTACTTGGCAGCCATTTTAGTTAGCTATGTGCTGGCCATTTGCTGTTTCCCTCTCCCAGAGTCTTGCACAATCTCAGACGTGCCTAGCTAGTAGAATGCACCTGTTCCTAGTATGGAACTGTCAGGCTGTTCTAACTGATGTCAGCAACTTATTACTCCTCCTACTTGTTGACTGTGCAGTTTCTGTATGACCAGCTATGTGTGTAACTCTTCTCATGTGTACTTGTACCGCCTTCTTTTAAGCCCCTCTGTGGGTATATAAGGCCCCTGTTCTCTGTACTCCTTAGAAATGTCTCCTACAGTGATTTGAGAACACTGTATGACACATTTTTCCCTCTTCTGAGGTTAAATAAAAATATGTCTTTTATATTACAGCTCCTGTGCCAATCTCTTCTTTGTTGGTTTAAAAGGACCAGGTGTATCAGTGAAGCCCCTGAGAAGGTTTTGATTTCTTCAGTACGCTCTAAAATAAGCAGGGACACACAGCCCAGGGTTAGAAGGACACTCGGGGCAGAAAATACAAGTCTCCTTCCGCGTACCTCTTCGCCAACAGACTCTACATCTCTTAGTGGGAAAGTCTTTTGAGGATATGGGAGGAATTAAATCAGGAAAGTGGTGATCTTTCAATCGAGCCACATCCTCCACCACTCCAACTCCAGGAACCCTTGCCTGTTCCACAACAACAAGGCTGCCTATCACAGATTGCTGAAACTGAACAAAAGTCAACTTTGATGCAGGAGAACACTCCTTGAACACAACAAAAGCATTGAAAGTTGCTAAATTAAAGAGATGGATGGCCAACTTCTTATACCAAACGTAAGCCTTACGAATTGCACTGTAAGGTTCCAACCTCTGATCTACTCTATCAACACCACCCATGTGCTTATTGTAGTCTAAAATGCACACAGGTTTGCGCACTTCAGAAATCTGACCCCAAACAGCCACAGGTGAAGTTCTCTCATCATGGATGGTAGTCAGCATGTACACATCCCTCCTGTCCACAAATTTCACAGCTAGTAGTTCATCACTACGCATGGAATTGCACTGTACCCTCTGAAGTTTTCTGTAAACAAGCTCTCTTTGGATAACCTTTACGGTTAGAGCGGATTGTGCCACAGGCAAAAGTGTCCACTTTGAACAATTCCTTAAACAATTGCACAGCAGTGTAGAAGTTATCAAGGTACAAATGGTGGCCTCTGTTAAACAGTCCTCTAGCAAGTGGACGGACAACCAGGGGGGGTCAATAGTGGAATCCCTACCAGTGTACACACGGAAATTAAAAACATATCCTGTCCTACTCTCAGACAACATATACAGCGTAATTCCATAGCGTGCCCTCTTGCTAGGGATGTACTGCCTAAAAACCAAACGGCCCTTGAACAAGACCAAAGACTCATCAATAGATATTTCTTTCCCTGGAGTTTATATCTCTGAAAATCGATCTACAAAGTGATCAAGAACAGGCCGAATCTTAAAAAGACGGTCACAGACAGGGTGATCTCGTGGCAACGCCAAAGAATTATCAACAAAATGCAGCATCTGTAGCAAAAGCAAATACCGATCACGAGTCATAACTGCAGGAAATATGGCCGTTGCCATCAAGGGACTGGTAGACCAATATGAAGCCATGGACGGCTTCCTAATCAAACCCATCAATAAAGTCAAACCCAAAAACTTCTTCATCTCTTCCAAATTTGTGGGAGTCCATCGGGTAGCTCTAGAGTGGGGCCTAAGTTTGTCACTGTTGTCCCTCAAAAACTGTTCAGCATACAAATTAGTCTGCTCAACAATCTCACCCAAAAATACATCATCCATAAACAACTGAAAAAACTGTATAGACAAAAAATTCACAATCCACTCTACACCCTGCATCACCACTAAAGGCAGGCAACACCGGCTGCACCATATTTGGATCAACCCAGAGTCCAGCACCTCCAGTAGGAAGCCTATCAGCCTCAGGCTGCAATCCAGATGCCTTTTGCACCATCGGCACAGCAGTATCCTCCTCTAAAACAGGCACTTCATCCACACTGAGAGTAGCTTCATCTGCACTGAGAGTACCTTCATCATCCGATGATTCCATGTGGAGAGAAAACTCACTGCCTGAATCTTCCCCTCCCTCCTCTCCCTCAGATGCACTGTCAGTCTCATAATCCTGCTCAGAGGAAGATTCAAGAAGCATACCAACCACCTGCTGAGCAGTCATTCTACAGCTAGCCATACTGCTTACTAATAAAAGTAACTTGTCAAACAAGTCATCAACAACAAACACTTTGTAAAATAAGTAATAAACAAAATGCACCTTTATCAGAAATACCTATATACTCCAAAACAATACCATTCACTTGCCAGAAGCAGATAAATTCACCACCACCTACTCTGCATAGACACAGTATGGATCAACAATATCCCACTAAAAAAGAAAGAGAAAAGAAAATTACACATAGGACAATGCAAAACACATCACAAAGAATTCCATGCACAAAACACTAACTAAATATGCTGCCACTATGACACCACTTACAAAAAAATTCATTCATACATGACAAAAATACAAATTTGGAGTATATACAACAAAAATGTTTTTCTTACCAAAAAATATGCAACTACGCAAAACTGCAGAACACCACTGTCGAAATCGCGAACAGGAATCAGAAGCTTTACACTAGAATAAAAAGGAGAAAAAACATTACAATCACATATGCAAATATTGCACCAGTCCACACACAATCCACCAGCCAAGCTAAGGGGTAGGTGGGCCGAAGGAATATAAATAAAATATTCACCCCCGTAAAAGGGGAGCAACCCTTGCTCTTGAGGCCATTCCCAAACACAAAAATTAAAAAAAAAAAAACAGGTGGCTAGTGGCTTCTGCCCCCCTTGAGGGCAGATGGGCCTAAAAACATACTGCTATTCTGCCACCCAAAGAGGGCAGAAATGACCACAATCATCCTCCCATAAAAGGGAGCGACACTTGTCCAAGGGGCCGCTCAACAACATTAAAAAAAAACCTGGGTGGCCTAGTGGCCCTACAAAAAAACAAATCAGCCGATTTGCCCCTCAGGGTGGCAGAAACGGCCAAATTAATGCTCACCAAATGGGAGCAACCCTTGTCCAAGGGGCCACGCCCCACAAGAAAATCCCTGGTGGTCTAGTGGGCCCAATTTTTAAAAAAACATGGCCATCTGGCCCCATGCAGGGCAGACACAGCCACAAAGATTGACCCCAAAGGAGAGTGACCCTTGCCCAAGGGGTCACTCTCCACAAATAACTCCCTGGTGGCCTAGTGGGCCCTACATTAAACAAGCATTTGCAATGCAATCGGTCTTGCCTTTGGGACCTTATATTTACTTAGCTATGCAGCACATTAGCCTGCGCCCTGAAACATTTGCTGTTCTTTGACATGGAGGGAAAGTAAGCACCAAACTGCGTGACACGCCAAGTATTGGAACACACAGGGAGAAATATTGCCTTTCAGCGGAAAATGGTATAGTCCAATGCTCTGTTTTTAATAGAAAATCTGGGCCTTCGGTCGTCATATCACTGACAATACAAGATTTAAAAAAATATTATTGTCTATGGGTGCTCGTGGAAGACAATTTCTATGGACTGAAAACTAGAGAATGCTGAAGTGATTCTGGTATTTTACTGACCTCTGCTGGTCGTTTTCTATCAAAAAAGTTAAATAGAGTCAGTTGATCAGAAAGAAAAGTCCCTAAGCGGAAGCAGACAAGTCCTAGGGCTGATCTCCACAGCACACAAACCATAAATATATATAAGTGAATACTAAAGAATATACAAGAGGTCTCAAATGCTCAACCTAAAAATGGCAAAATCTGCCCCCCCCCATGGGGGCAGACATCCAAAATCATAAGCCCCCAAAGGGGAGTGACCCTTGCCCAAGGGGTCGCTCCCCACTAAACAATCCCTGGTGGTTCAGTGTGAATTTTTTTTTTCTAAAGAAAATCTGCCCCCCCAGGGGGACAGAAAAAACCTAAAACATAGCCCCCATGAGGGGAGCGACCCTTGCCTAAAGGGCCGCTCCCCCAAACAAAACATACATCAAAACAACAAACCCAACAAAACCTAATATCATAGGCATACTAAAATGGCCCCCAAAGGGGAGTGACCCTTGCCCAAGGGGCCACTCCCCAGTACATTTATTACATTGGCCCAGTGGGCCGATTTTTTAAAATAAAATTAAAACTGCCCCCCCCCCCCCAGGAGGCAGACAAAGTCAAAATGTATGCCCCAAAAAGGGGAGTGACCCTTGCCCAAGGGGCCACTCCCCACTACATTTATTCAATTGGCCCAGTGGGCCGAATACATTTTTTAAAATATAAATCTGACCCCCCGGGGGGCAAACACAGCAAAAATGTAGGCCCCCAAAAGGGGAGCGACCCTTGCCTAAGGGGTCGCTCCCCAAAACAAAAACTAACATGGTGGGCTTCCTAAAATGCCCCCCAAAGGGGAGTGACCCTTGCCCAAGGGGCCACTCCCCTGCACATTGGCAAAGTGGGCCGATTTTTGTGCCAAATTTAAATTCTGCACCCCAGGGGGGCAACCGAAGCCAATACATATGCCCCTAACAGGGGGAGCGACCATTGCCCAAGGGGCCGCTCCCCCAACCAACACACTGCCCAAATAAAAAAATAAAAAATCCCTGGCGCTAGTGGGCATTCCTGCTGCATGATCGCACGGTCGTGCAGCAGGAATGCACAAAAGAGGCATTGAGGGAAAGGAAAACTCTTTCCTTTCCCTCGATGTCTCTTTCGTTCAAATCCCCCCCTCCCCAGTCCCAAAACTAACCTCTTTGATCACCGACGCTCAGGAAGCAAATTTCTTCCTACACGCGCGCTGACATCATTGATGACGCGAGGGGAGGGCGGGGGGAGGCAGGGGAAGGTCTTCCCCTGCCTTCCCCAGGAAAAAACCCCGATCGGCCGCCCACGGGGGGAGCGCCAGCGCTTCCCCCGTGGGTGGGTGCCATGACGAGCTGGGCTCGTCCTGAGCACACGGCGACTGTGTGCCATGACGAGCCCAGCTCGTCATGAGCACCTAAGGGTTTAACATTTGCTTATCACACAAACATGCTCTAGACATATACAATGTAATAGAAGAGAGTAGACTGTCTCCCTTTTACTGACAACTTGGATGAGCGAGGACTCTTGCCCTGATCTGCAGTTAGCCATTCTCGAAAACTACTTATGTGTGTATGCAGACAGAGTGGGTAAAAGGAGGGAGGCCTTGCCATTATTTATAGGAAGGCTTTTAAGTGCCAGACGTTTATGCTTGAAGAGGTGAATAGAGCAGAATCCCTTGGCTTTAGTAGTTCTCCCAGCACCAAACACTTTCTGGGATACCGACCCCCAAGTTATGCAGGAGATTTCATAGCATCCGCTGACCAGGCCATAGTCCCTAAATGCATCAACTATGCAAACTTTACTATTTTAATCACCTCCAATATACATCTGGACAAGGCAGATGACCCACTATCCATCCACTTTCTGGAATCCCTAGCCTCATTCAACCTGTTACCTAACACAAGATGATACCAGCGCCACACATAGGGCAGGCAGTGCCATTGACGGTATCCTGTCTAATATAGCGGAAAACCCTGAGCAGGTGATCTTGTTGGATTATTCTTACTCCCATTTTCCTGGCCTTTTGTATGGCCTAAGGAAAGTAGATCATCCACACAGGAGCAAGAGAAAAGATCTTGGAACAAGGTATCTTAACCTGATCTCAAGATGGTCCTAGATGAGTCTAGGCCAGTGTTCTCGGGTAAATACAAAGAGGGCGATAGAGTTATCAGTACCTGGTTCTTGAAAGTGGATGATTAAGTTGCACCAATGACAGCCTCTCGGATGGGAAGTATGGCCCGCCCAGCCTACTGGTATTCTCAAGAACTAGCTTGGTGAGAGCATCACGCAAAAGGCTGGAGAGAGCCTCACATCGACACCATAAGGAGGCAAACAAAACACACTACAAACTAGCCCTCAATGCATGTCATAAAAACATAAAACAATCTTGCTGCTCTTTTTACTCCCCATGTATTAAAGAGCCTGAGAACAATGGGGAGGAGATCTTTAAGATCGTATCTAACTTCATGGACACAAAAACTATGGCCCGCCTCCTGAGACCAATCAAGTCCTATGCTCGTGACTTAGTGACATTGTTTGAAGATAAGTTCTCCAAACTTCAGGCAAACCTGGGGGTATTACCAATGTGGATTATGCTCCAGGACCGGGTCTAAAGCAGAATCAAGGCTGATGCTTTTCATACCACTTGAAACATAGGAGCTGAAGGCGCAGTTTGTAAATTGCAGCTAGGGATCTCATAAGGACCCTTTTCCACCAAATGTCCTGAAGACTATTGCAGACCATATTGCCCCCACCTACCAGGAGCTATTTTCTGTTTCACTCCATTTGGGTGTCATACAAGACACATGGAAGCAAGCAACTTTGTCCCCCTTCTTAAAAAGGCAAATGCGGGCCCAGAAGTTCTATAAAACTTCAGATAGGTGTAGCTGCTATTATCAGCCAACAAGATTCTGGAAAGGAGGTGAATCATCAGTGTACTACTTTTCTGGTGTATGACAAGCTGTTACACCCATCCCAATCTGTCTTCAGAGCTTGACACAGCAGAGAGATAATGCTATTAGAGGTCCCTGAATCCATTAAGATCAGCCTAGATTCAGGACTCAATGTTGCTCTGGAGCTGCTGTACCTGTCAGCAGTGTTTGACATGGTGGACCACATCATTCTGCTACATAGGCTGGAACACCTGGGGGTGACTGAATCAGCCTTAGGCTGGCTGGGCTCCTTTCTTGAGAATCAAGAGCAGGTGGCCTGGATGAAAACCTGTTCCTCCAGAGCTAAACATTTGAAATTGGGGCTCCTGCAGGGCTATGCCCTGAGATCTACTCTTTTTAATATTTATGACCCATTGGCATATCTGGTTCAATATTTTGCATTAAGGTCATATCATCTCTTCATGATACCCAGCTCCTGCGAGGGAGACCCAGTGAGTGCATAAGAAATATTAGCATCCTGCATGAAGGCTCTACTTGACTGGCTCAGGACAAACAGGTTACAATGCAGCCCAGTCAAAACCGAGATCCTACTGTTTGGGCTGCACCATCTCCCAGGATGGATATGAGCCTGCCCCAACAATGTAGCACCTCCAACCCCCCACACACACACAGTGGTGGCTAGAAATCTGGGCATTATGTTTGATCCACAAGTCTCATTCAGGGCCCAAGTTTCAGCTACGGTAAAATCATGCTTTTAGATTCTTCGCATGCTCAGGAAATTCTTGAACTTCCTTCAGCACGACTCTCAGATCACAGTGGTCAGGGTGCTAATCTTATCTAGGCTGGACAACATCAATGTTCTGTACCTGAGTCTACCAGATTAGAAAATTCAGTGTTTGCAAGTGGTAAAGAACATGGTGGTCCACGTGCTCTACAAGCTACCCAAACACTCGTCAGTATCTCACTTTCAAGAGAAACCACACTGGCTACTGGTGTGCAAGCGCATAATATTTATAATCCTAACACTGACCCATTAAGCCCTCTGTATCAATGGTCTCTCATACTTGAGTGCATGGACATCAGAGATCAATCACTGATGAAGCAACCTTCAAAAATCACTGAAAATATATCTTTTTAAACCTCTGGGATTTGGGATACCTGACGGATTCTGCCATCCCCTCACCTGTTCCTGATGCCTAGCACCGGGACACTCATTGAGTACCCGAGCACTATATGAAAGCCATTCATTCATTCATTTTAGTATGGCCATGGTATTTAGGAGGCCATGGTGGGTGGACTGACACATGCTGTGGTAGGCAAAAACAAAATATGTATGGTGGAATAACTGAGCATTATTCGAAGTGGATTTGGCCATGTTTGGTGCATTTACCAAGTGAATGGCACAATAACTAATGAATGGCTGAAGTGTGCTCACCCATTTCTGCAATGATTTATGCTGGGTGAAAGTAAAATGTGAATGACAAAAGAACTGATCAGTGAGTGGTGGGGGGTGGAAGCAAAGAGGCACACACTGCACATCGAAAACTTTATTGTGAGTCACCTGCATTCTGCTCTTTCACAAGGAACCAGTTTTATACAGAATTGTCTACGATCAAGAAAGAGGGTTCCCAATTGAATATAGGCAGGGTGCCCGGAAATATCATGAAATTAGAAAAAACATCTTAAAGAAGGGGGACAAATTGCCTCCTGCCCTTAATTTTATAAAGCGGACATTTCTCGCTAAAGCATAGAAGATTTTACAGATTAGGCATGGATTGAGAATTCAAACCTCACAACATTATGTGTCCTATTTAAAATTAGTGGGTCATTTGGATATCATATCAAAAATATTGTAAAAATAATTTATAAAACAATAAATGTGCCAAAACTTTTTGAGTGACCATGCATGAAGAAATTATCTTACCAATGTTATAATAAACATATATAATAGTGCCATGCTGTCATGTGTCAACTGCCTTGAGGCGCCTTACGTTTTGTCCTATGCATGGATGAAAACATTTTCTTCTGTATAAATCCAGCATAGCTAGATGTGGTATCTTACCTTTATTCCTGTTGTCTATCTTGATGTATACATGAACCTCTTCTGTTAGTTGTATGAGTACAGTTGTGTAATGAGGGGTATTTTTGGTTAAGGTTTGAGTGACTGAGTATGAATGTTGAGGGAAGCTAGAGAGAAAACTAAGGTTTCAAAAGAGATAGAGAAAGAAGAAAAAAATAAGAAATCTTATATAGGTTTTGCCACATTAATTGTTTTATAAATTATTTATATTATATTTTTTATATGATATTCAAATGACGTAATACATTGAAATGGGACACATAATGTTGTGAGGTGCATTATTTGAATCCTCGATCCATGCCTAATCTGTAAAATCCTCTATGCTTTAGCGAGATATGTCTGATTTCTAAAATTAAGGGCAGGTGGCAATTTGTCCCCCTTCTTTAGGGTGGTTTTTCTAGTTACAAAGAATTGTATCCAGGCATCGGGGACAAATGTAGCGTAATGTACCTTTGTTTTATTGTATGAGTTGTAACACAAATACATATTTTATTGTCTTCGGTTTGTTCGAGAGTTTTTTGGCAGTATAGGATCTTTGGAAAAGTTTTAGGCAGTATTGGGTCTTTGGAAAAGTACTTTGTGTCAAATAACTGCATGTTTGAGACTATTGTTGTGATCACACTTTGCTACGCTCTCATAGCATTACATTCTTTCACACCATTTTGCCCCCACACAGAGACACACCGCAATCTTTTCTATAAGTATCTCTGCATTCAACGTAGATCAGAAAGTTTTAGGCAGAAAACAGAGATGGCATCTCGTTGGATGACGGCTTCAGAGTCTCTAAGTCAAATAATGGGTAGAGCCCTGAGGCAGGGTCCGATACTGAACCAGCATCTGAGGGAGAGTGTCATGGAGCAGAAACTGAGAATGATTTTTCATTCATAATTCTTTCTGATGATACTCATCTTCCAGTAATTCAGAGGCACATGGGCCTCGTAGTCATGATATCCCTTTACAAACAATAACTGTGGAGCTAATGACAGTGTAGACCAGTGTAGAGTGCAAGAAGATATGGCGCCGACCACAGAGTACTCACTTGGCAGACTCCTAAATTAGTTAAGCCAGTAACACTCCAATTCACTGGAGATTCTGAATGTAAGGTCAGTACAGTAAATTCTTTGCCTATTGACTACTTCCATCTTTTTTAGATCAAAGAAATGTGTATGCTGATATGCTGAACAGTTTTTGAGGGACCATGGAGGGAGTCTGGTGTCTAAATCTAGATCACACCTATGGAGTGCCACTTCACTTGGGGAGCTGAAAACATTTCTAGGACTACCTCTAAAGATGGGAGTAGTCCACAAACGAACTGTAGAGTTCTACAGGTCTACTTATGTGATTTGGATAACACCCTGTTTCACACCAGTCATGAGCAGAGACAGGTTTTTGTTTTTGCAGCATTTGAAAATTAAGTTGCATTGCTCCGGGACCACCCAGACCATGACAGGTTATTCAACATTCAGTCTGCCAAGTTTCCAGAAATGTAAACTCCTGGAAGAATAAAGCAGTTGAGGAGTCTTGATATTCTACAAAGGGTGGCTGCTGTTCAGGCAGTGCATTCCTAGTAAAAATTTTGTTATGGCATCAAGATATACTTGTTGCGTGGGAGCTCTACTGGTTATGTGTACAGCCTGAGAGTATACAAAGGCAAAGACTCCACAATAAGTCCTGCAGACTGTCATTTCATGTTAGGAGTTAGTGAGAAGATCATATGGGAGCTTGCCCAATCTCTCCTTTATAAAGGTCATAACCTTTATGTAGATAAATTATATATAGGAGTCCAGCTGTTTAGTGAGCTGTACAAAGCTGCAACTGTGGCTTGCGATACACTTATGAAACACCACAAGGAATTCCCTCACAGGCTTGTTTGCAAGAAACGCCAAAAGGGGCAGAACAATGCATTGTGTTGGAACAAACTGCTCGCTGTCAAGTTTTCAGACAGGCGGGAAGTATACTTGCACACTAAACTTCACGATGAAAGCACTTCTCCCGTCATGGTTTGGGGACAGTTGGTAAAAGTTCACATTCCCATCTGTATACTTGATTACAACAAATACATGGGTGGAGTAGATAAGAACAACTAACCTGACCGCATTCCTGTAACAGAGTAAAAGAGTCCCTGATATCGCCAATGCAGGGTTTGAGCTCATCAGAAAAGAGGCAGGAGAGTAGATCTTTTTATTTCCAGGGACCATCTAAGACTGGCCTTTGTTTGCAACTTGCTTCACTTTGTACCACACTAGAGTAAAGTTATGGGAAACTGACTGAAGTGGAGCATATAGATTAGGAGTTACTATCTTCCCTTCATGGATACATAACCTTCCATTGGCAATTCCACGAGTATCTGAGTAGCATTGGACACTAGCCCATCTCATTTTGAAAGAAGAACTCTAATCCAAGATTTTGTCTTGTGTATTCACTGACTGCAATAAAGAGGCACATGTTGCTATTGCCTTATCTGCTTACTACCTTCATCTACCATAAAAAATGGGGCAGAAGTTCTGTCACTGTATTAGAAGTGCATTTCAGTGAGTACACTGCATATAATGGTAATGAGGACATACGCCATGTTTTGACTGATTACCACTTCCACCAAAACCTAAGGCCCTTAGTCTTTACAGAAGTGCTCTTTAGGGAATTTAGTATAGTCTGCCCCAGAATGTTTAGCTTAATTTTCAAATGTAGATTTGCAGACACTGTCTGAGGAATGGGCAAAGATGCCCTCCAACTTACTTCCACCCCCTGAAAAAAGTTGGAATTAGTGCATTGAGTGTGCTGAATGTGTATGAAAGAAAAGTCTTTCTGAGCACAACAGGCTTCCATGGTGTGGCTTAGTAAATAAGCAACTGGCACCCTTCAGGCATTAGTAATGCGAGTGATATTGACATGAACAGGTAGTCAAACCATAACCTAGGTTTGTTTTAAAAGAGATCTTGTGTAAGTAGAAGCAGAGGTTCATGGTCAAGGTGAAACTGTTCAAGCCACTAACACAACCACAGCTGGCAGAACGTGTGTAGTGGAGATTTTGTGGCTGTTGACCTGTGTGGGTAATTATTGGCGGAATGTGTGACTTTTGACTGGTGGAAAGTGTGGCTATTGGAATGTGTGACTGTTGGCTGGCGGAATGTCTGTCTGTTGACTTGCGGAAAGAGTTGCTGTTGGCTGGCGGAATTAGTGCATTGGTTTGCGATAGCTATGTTTCTATAGATGAGTGGTTGACTAGATGTGTGATTGGTGTTTTAGTCCAATTGTTGTATGAATGTGATGGACCCTTGAATAGCAGCGGTTTGTTGATGTGAGTGTTGTGTGTTTTGGGTCCGAGGAAGACAGTAGGAATGGCTTTGTATGGCGTGCATGAAAGGCTTGTGAATGGACAATAAAGTGGTTGGTGCCTGGACGTGGCTTTACACCACACTAACACTAAGTGATGGTTTCCATGTTCCAATAATGTTTTAATTATTGACTTGTTAACTCTTAATATTCTGTGAATATTATAGTGTCATTCGAAGGAGGTTTTTAGTTCCAATTTTAAGCGGAATAGGTTTTATACAGGTCAAACCCGCTCTACTTTATTTGCAATTGCTGAATGACCCATGGGAGATATTTAACACAGCAAGGTTTTTAGTTGCAGCTGTTCGACTCAGGAAAAAACGCTATAGTGTACTAAACCCCTAATGAGTGATTTTTATGTTATCGATGATCATTGTTTTTTATACTGTTAAAATGATGTACTATTGGTAGCTTGGATTTTTATATGATTTAATGAAATTTGATCTTATATTATTATGTCTTTTTTTAAGTCGCCCATAAATATTGAGTATTCGGATTTTAAATATTTTTATGGTATTGTGTACTGTGATATATGTTCTGTACTTTTATGGTTTTTATTAACCGAATAAAGTGGTTTGACTGACTGACTGACTTGTTAACTCTATTACTACTAGTAGTGCCAAAATCAACAGGTATGAATATGTGTTTGAACTGTGAATAGTCTCAGAAGGAACATTTACATCCCTGCACATTTCTGACAACTGGAGACGTTCGGGGTTGTGTGCTTCATGTGGATCCCACAAAGATTTCGAACGCCAATAAACTGCAAACTTCAAACTTTAGCTAAAAACACACACTTTCCTGACATTTCTGTGAGGGTAACTTCTGAAATCTTTGGGAAGCCATAAATGTTCTACCACCCAGCATTTTGGAGAGCAATGTTTTCCTATGTTTCCCAAAAAACTCAAAATGCAACTGTAATTTGTCTATTTTTTCAGTCTCCTCCAGGGGAAACGAGAGACCCTGGCTGCCTTTAGAATTCCCTTGATGGTGGGGAAAAAAGGACGTAAATGTGACACAGATACCTAGGTGCCAATTAGGATCCTGGAGAAACCGGGTACGAACCGTCGGTCGGAGCGTATTATCTGTCCGACTCGTACCCGGTTGCAAAACTTTACAAACATGCAAGTACGATTCGCATGGAAACACCATACGAATCGTACAAAACACCAACCGAGGAAAATAAAAACACAAATGACATCCGGAAAAGCGCCAACGTGACGTCGGGACGCATGCAGCCTGCGTTCCACGAACCAGGAAGTACGATTCGCACCGAGGTCATCCCGCGCGGAGAATATTTTCCGGCAGCCAAAAACTGCCGGGAAATCAGGACGACGCGCACAAGGAGCACCTGTACGTGACGGACAGACATGGACCCGAACCTACGTGTCATCCCGGCCCTCATAGCAGTCGACCTCCTCTACAGGTACCGACGCAGACGCCGCAGAAGGTCATAACAACACCCAGGGGAAAAGGGGAGGGGAGGGGGGCAGGGGCAGGACACAAAACCCCCACCCAAGTCACACAGCACACATGCCCTGGACACACCTGACCTCCAGGCCCTGGTCACTTCGAGGGGGTGGGGGCGTGTCCAGCAACGCCAGCGTCCGCCACAACGGAAGTGGGCGACGACGCGAACCGGCAACACAACAATACAGGTACGTACCGTACCCACGCCTTAAGAGCGTGGGTACGAGTCGTACCACGCCCACACCCACGTCACCCCAACAATGGCGGTACGGCCCGTACCCATGTGCCAAAGGCCTGGGTACAGCCCGCACAAGCACTCCACAGCGTGGGCACAGGTACGTACGGACCGTACCCCCACCCGTGTATGAATGGACCGTACCCACACCCGTGTATGTATGGAGCGTACCCCCACCCCAACAGTGTATGTACGGACCGTACCCCCACCCGTGTATGAATGGACCGTACCCACACCCGCGTATGTAAGGAGCGTACCCCCGCCCCAACAGTGTATGTACGGACCGTACCCCCACCTGTGTATGAATGGACCGTACCCACACCCACGTATGTATGGAGCGTACCCCCACCCCAACAGTGTATGTACGGACCGTACCCCCACCCGTGTATGAATGGACCGTACCCACACCCGCGTATGAATGGACCGTACCCACACCGGCGTATGTATGGAGCGTACCCCCACCCCAACAGTGTATGTACGGACCGTACCCCCACCCGTGTATGAATGGACCGTACCCACACCCGCGTATGAATGGACCGTACCCACACCCGCGTATGTATGGAGTGTACCCCCACCCCAACAGTGTATGTACGGACCGTACCCCCACCCGTGTATGAATGGACCATACCCACACCCGCGTATGAATGGACCGTACCCACACCCGCGTATGTATGGAGCGTACCCCCACCCCAACAGTGTATGTATGGAGCGTACATGGCCAGACGCAGGAGGGGTGGGTGCAGAGTCCTCCCAGCAGTGCCCAGACACAGGAGGGGTGGGGGCCTATCACTCCCAGCAGTGCCCAGACACAGGAGGGGTGGGTGTAGAGTCCTCCCAGCAGTGCCCAGACACAGGAGGGGTGGGTGCAGAGTCCTCCCAGCAGTGCCCAGACACAGGAAGGGTGGGGGCCTATCACTCCCAGCAGTGCCCAGACACAGGAGGGGTGGGTGTAGAGTCCTCCCAGCAGTGCCCAGACACAGGAGGGGTGGGTGCAGAGTCCTCCCAGCAGTGCCCAGACATAGGAGGGGTGGGTGCAGAGTCCTCCCAGCAGTGCCCATGGAACGCAAAGGGTAGAGTACCCACAGAAACAATGCCCACAAATGTCAGTCAGGTGCACAAAGACCCTGCAGTACATGTACCACATGTGTACAAGGCTGGGAGTACACACATGCATAGCGCCTAAAAGAGAACATGTCCACATGAAGTCTTCTCAACAGTCTACATACACAAGTACAGTGACCACAAAGGATGCCACAAATGATGCAGGTGGAGACATCGCACAGCATGCATGTGCAAAGTTGAAGGAGTCCGTCACACCCCCAGCTGATGTAGACACAGCTCAGCACCACATAGTGGAAACACCCTGCAGGGAAGATGTCAGGTTACACAGAGGAAGGAACACACCTTGGACGATGTCACCATGCAGTAACTGCTTACATGAACAAAGTAATTTAGCCAACAGCTTGTGATGGCACACAGATACCAGGGTCCACCCTATGACCAGCACAAGACTACATTTCCCACACACCCAACACATTATCACCACCCAAAAGCATGGAGCTGGTCCACCAACAGCAACACCAGATAAACAGTAGTGTTCAAAGGAAAAAACAAATTGCTTTATTCAGCAGGATGCAAGTCAAAAGCAACATAAATGTCAATATATACAAGGCCCATAGGGCAGTCCATGCCTCCAATCCGGATGGGGGTCACAGTGGTACGTGTGTCCCCTAGCTTGCCTGCACAGTCAGACTCCTTTGTCTTCCACGGGGGGGGGCATCATGTTGGGGGGAAGGACCAGGCACCACAGGGACAGGAGGGGCAAGGGGATGTGTTGTGGGTGCAGGGACGGACGACTCCAACACAGGGGGTGGGGAAAGCGCCAAAGGTGGATTCCAGCACGGCGCTGCACACTACTGCCAGGTCGCTCAGTGTCTCCCCTGCACCCGAAGGAACCACAGGTCCCAAGGAGGGGGGGGAGTCACAGGGATGGGTCGCAGCGCTACTGGGGGGGGTGTGGATGGGGGGGACTCAACTCCCCTGCCGGTGTCCTTCCTCCACCGCTTGCGGGGTGGTGCCACACTGGGGCTGATGGACAGACTGGGCAGGACTGACCCTGTGTCCGACTCTTGGCCAGGAGAGCTGAGGGGAGTGGATTTGGAGGGTGGTGGTCGTGAGGAATGTGGACTCCCACTTTGGCTGCGTGTCTTCCGTTTCCCCCCCGACCCAGTGGGTGTGCCTACTTCACCCTGTGTGTGCGTGCCAGGAGGTGTGCGCTTTGCCTTCCCTTCTGGTGTGGTGCCTGTGTCTGGTGGGGTGTGTGCATGCTGACGTCTGGGTGTACGTGGGACAGGCATGGGAGTGGGAAGTGTGGATGGGGCATGGGTAGGGGGTGGGACGAAGTGCTGCAGGAGACCCACTGCTGCAGACAGTGTCGAGTCAATAGACCGCAGCAAGTTGCGTTGGTCAGCCTGCGATGCTGAAATGCCCTCCAAGTATGCCTCCATGTTGGTGAGCACTTGGCCGTGGCCATGGAGGACATTAAGCATCGCAGCCTGACCAACCTGCAACTGCCGCAGGATGTCCACAGACTCGGCATTGGCGGCAGCAGTGGATACAGGGGCAGGGGGTGCGGTGCCTGGCAGGAAGGAGACACGTGGTGACCTAGCACGCCAGGAAGGGACACGAGCAAGTGGGAGGCCGGTGATGGCAATGGAGGGGGCGGGGAGAGATGTTGTGCTGCTGTCAGCTGTTGGAGCAGCCTCCGCCCCCTTGGAGTGCTCAGCTTCGGACCCGTCAGCTTCATAATCTGTGGTGGCAGTGGACAGGTCCTCCGGCTCACTCCCCTCGGCCTCAGTTACACTCGATGTGCCAGCTAAGGTGTCACTGCTGGCACTGGTGCCCGGTCCCTCCGCACGGTCCGTGTCCCCCGACGATGCTGTGGGCAAGGTGAATAGACAGGAATTAATCAGACACCTGTATACATATGTCACATGAGTCAAATCAACATAGGTTACAGTGCATAGCCTGAAATGAAAGATGAGTAACATCTACAATACAAGGTACATATATAGACCCTGCAACACACAGTTGGTTCACCCACCATGCCACTGAGAAACTATGGAGAGCATGACACATTTGCAAATGACATGATATGGAATTGGACAGAGGAGCCAGGCTCTGGGGCCAATCCAGCACTGCATCTGCACCACACAGCGTTGCCGTAACTAGGGATGAGCAGGGACCATCTCCATGAACTTGAGGCACATGCTGCAAAGGTAATACTTAAAGACATGCCCAACATGAATGGGACACTGCACCTTGAGTGTATGTCCAGACAAACAGCACACACTGGCCAGACCGAGCAATGAGATTTCAGGTGTCGACATGTAGGCCTTGCCCGCACCAACCACCTCCCACATGAGACAATGTGATGAGACACAAGAAGCACTTGCATCTCTTAGTCTGGGAGAAATACACATGGGCTGCCAGAAACCCATATTGCACCCAAAATACCCCATGTGCGCCTGTACAACGATCTAATTTACAAATGGCCATCATCAGTAATTGTAACAAGACACACAGGCACTGGCCACCGTGAGTATGAAAGAGGAAAATTAGGTCAGGCTGTACAGTGGACACTTGTAGAACACGTTACGTAAATATACATGGTGCCAGGGGACAATGGCACAGAGCACATCCTATGCTGTAGACACTGAGAGTGTCCACATATTGTGATGACACACATGATACCTAGCAAAGTATGCCCTAGGGGACAGTAGTGGCCAGAATATTCCATGGTCCTGAATGGTAATGACTGCAACACAGGCCACCATCCCTGCACTCTGAGTATCGCACACTCACGCACATCATGTCACAGGCCACAACATAGGACATGCTTGCTGTAAGGCATTACACTTCAGAGACATACTCCTATGTCTGGACTCAGCATCAGTGCCAATTGACATGGACCCCACAAGTACTGTACTGGACAGGGCACAGGCAAGGTGCCAAAACCTGTTACACACCACCCCCACACATGATGCTGCAAGCATTGGTCACGTGGATTAACTGCCAGCCCAGATGACCTTGTGAAAGAGTGACTACACACAGACCAGGGAACACATGGCAAGGAGGGGAAGGGAGGAAGGACAGCACCGCTATACTGTGGGTGACATGACTTGCACGGCAAATTTAAACACTGGCAGTGTATCCATGCAACTGCGCACTTGCAAATGCTGGTGACACACAACAAACACACATGTACCTACCCCCTTCCTGCTGCTGCTTCTCCCGTAAGCGCCTGTCCATGTCTGGAAAGACCACCGCCAGCACACGCTTGTGGATGTGGGTCAGACGGCGACACCCATGGTTCTTAGGGCCCATAGGTGAGTCCCCCAGCAGGACCCGTGCGATCCTCCGCGTCCAGCACCGGATATCCTGCCAGCGTTTTCTCACCTGGGCCAGGCGCCGCTTGCGACCATCCGTCCTCCTCACGGCACTGACGGCGTCCCTCCAGATCTGCCCCTTGGCAGCGGCGCCTACCTGTGGGGTTGAAAAAGTGAGACTACATCAATACACCTGCCACATGTCACAGAGACACACATTAGATCAATTTTGCTGGTTTCAACAAGGCATAGTATGCAGCCAAAGCATTGCACCTTAGTCATAGGGACATTTTTCTCTGTGTAATGGCAAATGCACCACGTGCCATTGACAGTACACAGGTGGCATGAGGGGTACGACACAATAAATGATCCAGACTCACACTGTGCATCAGAAGGTACACCAGGATTATGTGCAGCACCTCAGAGCAGTCACATGCCACAGGCCACTGACGCTACCTCAGCAGAGTACACAGACACACACAGGCACAGGACATTCACCTGCCATTGTGAAATGTAGCTACAAACCTCACTCTTCACATGTGCCACTAGACGGGGGGCTCACAGGTGTGGGGCTGGCTCTGCACGTCAGACTCACAGCACTGCTCCCTGCTCACATCAGATGGGCAGGGTATAACCATCCCTCATGCAGCTTGGGTGCTACACTCCACGTATGCACCCACCCACATGACAGGGGACTTACACACACACTGATGTCCAGGGTACGAACACATCATGTGGACACTCTCAGCACAGGTACACTGAACTAACACACATCTGTGGGTACAGTCACCTGTCACACTGGGCTGACCACATAATCACATGAGGACTGTAGAGGCAACATTCCCAGGAGGATAAGACAGGCAGAATGTGGCATGCACCATGCAGTGATTGTAACAGTAAACACAATGCAAGTGAGGACGGCAGACATGCACCACAGCATGCTCTGGCTGGGAGACATCAGGCATTCCCCCCCCTGGGACCTACTCTACAGTACAATGCATGTGTGTCACACCTGGACACAATGCCAGAAGTCCCAGTCACAAAAAAGGGACACAGTCTGTGCTAGTGGACTCTGCACTCACCTGAAACCCTGGTCGCCCATACAGCAGGGGGTACTGTGGGAGGATCACATCCAGCAATGCCAGATTCTCCTCCAGGGTGAAAGGCTGGGCCCTCTCCACAGACCTTGACATGGTGCCAGGAAATCACGAGCAGCAGCAGTGTTGTAGAATCAAAAGATGTGCAGTCAAGTGCTCTCTCATGGGACCTGGCTGCCTTATATCTGCCTTGCTGGCCTGTTTCATGCACAGGGTTACAGAGTGATTGGTCACTCACATTTGCATCCTATGTTTCCTCCAATCCCTTTAAACCTAGCACAGTCACTGGCTTTGCTCTTTTTTTTTCTTGAGCATGATGTAAACTCCACAACCACTTTGCAACAAAGTAGATTCATTCAAACCGACTTTTGCTGTGCACCTGCTGAAAAAAATCATACTTTAAACTTGGTCTCCATGACAACCAGCAGGCATGTAGGCCTTTATACTTGTCCCTCATGTGTCCCCTATGTAATTTGGAGATTCACACAAAGGTACGGTGCGTTCCGGGGCCCTAGGGCACCCCAAATGCATAGCAACGGCCCGTACAGGCGTGTGTACGCTCCGTATCACTATGGGTACGCATACGCGAGCAAACCCATAGTGATACGGACCGTACACACGCGTGTACGCTCACTATCACTATGGGTAGGCCTACGGCAGCACTCCCATAGTGATAGGGAACGTACACACGCCCTCAGAGCGAATGTACAGTGCCTTACACACATAACAGTGGTGACAGGCAGCACACAGAAAGGAATAGTGCTGACATACTTGTCCATGGATGGACATCAAGGCATTGTCTGGGCAGTACTACATGTGTGGGGCACAGGTGTGAAAGGCTGTGATGTGGCACATTACTCCTGAGTTGTGAAGGCAATAGATGTATGATGAGATGTGTACAGATGTTATGTGTGACGGTGCAATATGTGCCAGACATGCACTTCACTCCTTTGACATGTGTGCATGTGGTACAGCACACTTGATATGAGCGTCACTGGCATGGCACAGTCATCAACACACGCAAGTGTCCCCTGATGCCCGCTACAGGGGTTACCACACCAGACATGTGACTACCCACGGTGCACGATGTGACTATGTCATGTATGTGTGGTGTGTTCACATTAGCTTGATGTTGGTGTTCCCTCAAAAGCATCTGCTGTTGCTGCAACCAACATGTGTCTGTGTGTAGATGGCCATGGCACACTGTTACGCACACCAGGCCACATGTGGTATCGGATGTAAGGTGTGTATGTATGTATGGGACACGGAGTAGCGTAACAAGGACCTGTCTGCATCCTCTCAATGTATGTGTGGTCAGTCATGACATGTACACCTTCATGGCAAGGTGTGTGGGCTGTCCTAGTGTAATGTCATGTGACCTGTGGCTCTAGTGTTCCGCTACCTGTCTCTGCAATCAACATCCTACTTCTGCTGATATGTTGATGTATGTCACTCCTGTATTGCGTCTGGCTGTTCACTTACACTGGGACACAGCTAGTCCCATGCCATGGGATGTGGAGGTTCACAATCTCCGTGTGTAGCTGGGTCTTGGTAGGAGTGTCACCTGGCAGCCATACGTGTTCAGGGCATGTAGCACATACCTGACTCCCTATGTAGCATATGTGTATTGACAGATTAACATGTGCTCAGTACATATAAATTGTTGTTGTAGTGCACTCACTCTTCCTTGTCACTTCCAAATTACTGCAGAGCGCCGCCTCTTCCCCGACCAATTCCGGACTTGGCTGACATGCGGGAGAATGACTGTATACGCTGCTACCGCTTCCCCCAACCGTTGATTGAGGAGTTGACGGCAAGGCTGGCACCACACCTGCAACCGCTGCACAGGTATCCTACGGCACTGACACCCAAGCTGAAGGTAATGGCAGCCCTACATTTTCTTGCCACGGGTACCTTTCAATATACCATAGCTCATGTTGGTGGCATGTCCCAGAGCATGTTCAGCCGTGTGCTGCATGATTTTTTAGAGGCCATGTTGCTTCACCTGGATGAGTTCATCCATTTCCCAACTCCTGAACAGTTGACTGGTGTCAAGCGTGGATTCTATGCCCTGGGAGGGATGCCCCATGTCATTGGGTCCATAGATGGGACACATGTGGCTTTGGTACCACCACAGGCACAGGAGGTAGCGTACAGGAATCGCAAGCACTACCACTCCATCAATGCCCTTGTGCTGTGTCTGTCCAACATGGTGATTTCACATGTCTGTGCTCGTTTTCCAGGATCAGCACACGATGCCTACATCATGAGGCGTAGCAGGGTGCCTGAAATGATGACGCAGCTGCGCAACGAACGAGCATGTGTTGTTGGTGGGTACACTCTGTCTGTCCTGTATTTTGCGTAGACTTCCAGCCTGACCGCTTCTCCTGTCCTACTTATGTCCATGTGGTTTCCATGTAGGGGACGCTGGCTATCCCAACATGCCATGGCTGATCACACCTCTCCGCAACCCCAGCACGCCGGCTCAGCTCCGCTACAACACCGCCCATGGCCGGACAAGGCGAGTGATAGAGAGGACATTTGGCCTCCTTAAGAGCCGATTCAGGTGCCTACACAAGACCGGCGGAGCCCTCCCATATGCCCCAGCGAAGGTCTGCAAAATCTTCATGGTCTGCTGCATGCTGCACAACATGGCAGTTGAGAAAGCTGTGCCACTCATCCTGGATCAAGATGATCAGGACCATCCACCCGTGCAGGACGAAGGGCTTGGCAATGGGGCTAGTGATGTGGAGGATGTGGTTCCGCAAGAGGACATCCGGAGTCGGCTCATATGCGACTTCTTTGTTTAGTGGTGAGTACCAGTGTCTGAGTGTGCACGCATTGGTCCCCGTGAGGCATGTGTTGCGATGTGTGTGTCCATCTGCATGTATGCCACGTGAGTCAGAGGTGTGTGTGGATGTGTCACTCGAATGATGGTGCCAGTGATGAGTGTATTTCCCCAGTCATAATTGTGACCTAGCATGTTGTCATCCTTACATGTGTCAAGTACATGCACATGCAAGTGGCTGTGCTTTTTGTGGCTGACTTCTTGTGTGTCTCTCATCCCCAGGTACTTGCGCATGCCGTCTGCTGGTTGCATTGTTGTGGCACTGCTATTCCTCATGGACACGTCATCGTGTGCTGACTCAGCGTTACACGCACGGACAAGTTTGGAAGTCTCCTTAGGGTAAGGGATGCATCAGGGGTGTATTGGGTGTGGCAGTTGTTTACGATGTGTGCACACTGCCCCTGTCGATGTTTGGTTCCTCTGCAGACATGTCGCATCACCGTGGGACACATTACATGTAGCTGGATACACCTGAATCGATGGTCAGACTTGTTGAAAGTCATCTGTAATGGGATAGTGGATTGTGATGATGGAATCAATGTGTGTAACACTGCCCTCAGACACATACGGTTTGCATTGGCTTGACATGGTGTGGGACTTCCACATCAGAGGATCAATGGTGTATGGCAGCCTCTCCGTGAGCAGCAGGGGGTGTTTAGCTGTTACCCGACACTTGTGTGCCAGTTCCATGGCTATCACGCATTTGTGGTGCAGAAGGGGGGTGCCAGTGTTGGACCCACTTGTTACTCCACATGACCTGTGTATGTGTACTCCGAGTTGCCTCTGCATTCCGGAATACATGACTAATAAAGGTGTCCGTATGCCTCCAAGGTGCCTCTTCTCAGTCAATGCTGGTGTGTTGCCACGGTGCATACGGCATGTCTGGCATGGTTTTCAGTGATAGTGGCTATGTGTCTATGTGTAGAGTAGCAAGATGCAAGCTGTTTGTGTGGGATTAGACTCTGTATTGTGCATGATGTCCATGACTGTGTGGGTTTTGTGACATGTGCCATCCCCATGCATCCACCGTTGGCCAGGCCACCATTCTCTGCATCCACCTGACTCAAGCTTGCAGGACATGGTTCTGCCACCTGTCTACACATACCTGGGTGCCCCCCAGGACACTCCACATGATCCCTGACCTCTGCACATGACTGTAGCTGTACTCAATATGTCTGTCGGCACGGTTGTGCGGCCACCCCCTCAGCTGGTTGGGCCCATCACGGGTGTGTATGGTGCTCCATGTCTGTCTTGCCTTATACATTGTGACCCATGTGTGTCCTGTGCCAGACTCAGGCCCCAGGGTATGGATGGTTGAAGTCATATGAGAACTCAGGCATGGTTAGACTTTACAAGACACATGTAAGGTAATAATGCAAAATGTAGGCATCATCTCTTTATCATGTAAGTTTTTATTTGTGTTGGGGTACATGTTGGGGGGGGTATGACAAGAGGGGCTTTCCGGGTGTGTGGAATCCAAAGTTCACTGGGGGAGTTGGTGTCCTTGCCATTGGAAATCATCAGAGTCCATGCCACAGTCTTTGTCAACATTGGTCAGACAGTGACCAGCAAGTCCATGTGGCAGAGAATGTCATTTGCTGATGTGCTGCTGTTGGTCCAGTGGGCCAGGTGCCAGGCCAGGTGTCCTGGGAGATGGTGCTGTTGCGCCGACCCTCACGGTCTTTTCCGTGGACGACCCGCCCTCCTGCGGGAACCCTCAGAAGCAGGCCGTGACGATGTTTGGGATGCTCCGTCGGATGTCTCCTCCTCCTCTTGATCCCTCCCTGTGGGTGCTGATGTTCTTTGCCTGGTGGCACAGGGAGGATTGCCCATGTTGTCGGCTATCCGACGGAGTGAACGGTTAATTCCCGTGAGCACCGTCACGAGCTCAGCCTGTCTGTCCTCCATCCGCCCTTGGTGTCGCAGTTGACAGGCATGTTGCTCCGCATGTTGCTGGGCCTGCTGGGTCTTGATCTCCTCGAGGGTCCCCTTCATCTCGTTGAGGGTGGACACAACCTGGCTCATGCCCGTAGTGTCCTGCCGGTATGTGTCCAGGATGTTTCTTACATGGGAATATACCGGTTCCGCAGCCAACTGGTCAGGCTCGCGCCTCCGCCGTCCTCCACTCCCACCACCCCTGCCCACTTGCACCTGGCCTGCCCTTGTGGGCACATCGGGTCTCCGGGACCCCTGAGGGGTGGCATTTGCATTGTCGCCTGCCTCCTCCTGGGTGCCCGGTACACCGTGTCCCTCCTGGTCAGCCTGGCTGCGTTGTGGTGGTGGGGCAGGGATCCTGGGTGTCTCCTGGGATGTGGCAGGAGTGGGGGTGGTGGTTGGCCTAGTTGTACCTGACGCAGGTGCTGCAGGTGGTTGGACACCAGAGGTGCCAGGTTGGTCGAGGTCGTCCACAGAGTGGTGAGAGTCGTCGCTGCCGGTGGGATCGTCCTCCCGCAGAGCCGGGTCCTGTGAGTCTTCCCCCCCAGTGTTGGGGGGTGATCCACGACGTTGACCTGTGTGTGAGAGAGACAATGTTATTTTTGTTCCATGCAACATCCATGTTTCATTCGTTTCAAAGTTGGCACATTTCCTCTGGGTAGTTGGATATGTCTTGCATTCCACTCACAGTGCACTTGTGCATGGGTATGTCCCTTGGTCACAGCTTTTGCGACTTTACCTATGTGTGACACAGTCTTACTTGCTGCGTCAATTGTGACTGCAGTCAGCAGTGGAGTGAGCAGGTGTGGCGAGCCATGCATTGGCGCCCTCCGTGTTGCACTGTACGTGGGCACATGGAGTTGTTCCACACACTTATATAATGCAGGTAGCTGGGTTTGTGCTCGTGCACAGGTTGAGACATGGCCCAGTGTTTAGCCATGGAGAAGAGAGGGGGATTCAGGCACTGGCCACCCTTGTCTACATGCACGCAGTCCACCTGCTGACGAGCAGACATTCCCACACCACCCAAGGCTGAATTGGTCTCCCTGTGTATCCCTTTCTCACTCCCTCTCTGTCCCCCTCTCCCTCCCTCCCTTTGTCAGCCTCCTCCCTCTGTCTGTCTCCCTGTGTCTCCCTCCCTCTCTCTCCCCCTCTCCCTCCCTCTGTGTGTCACCCTCTGTCACCTCAGCCCAGCTTCCTAGGCACACACTTTTTGCAGATCTTTGAATGGCCCTTGGCTTGTTCATGTGAGTTTGTTTCTGATCTCCAGGCACCCATTGGGTGTAGTGTCTGTGTCTGCGCTGCTGCTGTGGTGGTGTGTGCTGCCACTCTTTCACAGTGTTGGCTGTTCATTGGCTGCTGTCATGTGCTAAAAGTGCCTTCACCCCCATGTCTTCATGCAAGGCGTCCGCCATTTGCAGGCAAGTCTTTCCTGTGTGGGGACACACTGTTTGTCTGGCTGTGACCTAGGCCATATGGTCAGAGGGCATTGTTGTCTGCTTCTGAGTTGCACTATGTGATTTTTGAGGCCCACACTCCCGCCATCCGGGTTACCGTGTCTTCTGTTGGTGTTTTCTGTGGCCTGTGACTTGGCATTGTCCAGCTGGGTGCATGTGGCATGGTGGCGCTAGTGGCATGTGCGTGTTTATGGAGTGTGGTTGAGTCATGCGATAGCTTTGGGGTGGTTGCGTGCATGATTGTGAGTTTGGTTGTGGATGACGTTCCCCCCATGTGAGGTGAGTTGTTTGTGTACTCACCAGGCTCTCGGAGTCCTTCTACTCCATCCACTGCCACCACCGGCAGTATGGCCATCACCTTCTCCTCCCAGGGATGGTATTGTACGCGTCTGCGGACCGGCCCTTCTCCAGTGATGTTGGCCTGGTTGTGGTCGTCGGTCATTTTGCGGCGGACCGTCCTCCGCAGATCGTACCACCTGGCTTGGCATTCATGCCTGGTCCTTCTGGTGGACGCAACAGCATTCACAGCATCGACAATCGTCTGCCACATGGCTGTTTTTTCGGAAATGCTGGTCTGTCTGACCAATGTTCCAAAGAGGTGTGGCTCGACTCTGAGGATTTCGACGACAAGGACCTTCAACTCTTGGTTAGTGAACTTTGGATTCTTGTTAGTGGGCATGGTGAGGGGTGTGGGTGTGGATGGTTGTGGGGGGTGTGGGTGTGGATGGTTGTGGGTGTGTGGGTGTGGTTGCGCAGGTGTGTGTGTGAATGTGATGAGGGGGTGTTTGTGAAGGTGGGTGTGTGAAGGTGTGCAGGTGTAAGGTGTAGTCTCTGTGTGGTCTGGCAGCAGTGGGTCTGTTGCAAAGGATCATGGTTTGTGTGTGTTGGACCTTTTTATTGGTCCATTGGTGGGTGTGGCTGTGTTTGAACTTTGGGTGGGTGTGTTATAAGGAGTGGTTGTGTTTTTTGCCTCTGTTTGGGAGTTTGCCAGTTGCAGGTCAGTGAATGTGTTGTATTTGTGCTTGTTGGACATGTTTTGTGGCTTTGTGCGATTCGAATGGAGTCTTCTTGTGTTGTTTTGCTTTGTCCTGGTTGTGTACGTGTGTTTTTAGCGTGTGTACGGTGTGTACATCGGCCATTTTGTTGTACAGTGTTGTCCTTGTCTCTGGCTTGGTACGACTCGTACATGCGCGATGTTGGGTGAAGGTGCTGGTGTTGGGGCCTGGGGTGCGCTCTGTACTTAGACTGTTGGGGTCAGGGTACGCTCAATACATACGGGGGTGAGGGTACGGTCCGTACATACACTGTTGGGGTGGGGGTACGCTCCATACATACGCGTGTGAGGGTACGGGCCGTACATACACGGTTGGGGTGGGGGTACGCTCCATACATACGCGGGTGAGGGTACGGGCCGTACATACACGGTTGGGGTGGGGGTACGCTCCATACATACGCGGGTGAGGTTACGGTCCGTACATACACTGTTGGGGTGGGGGTACGCTCCATACATACGCGTGTGAGGGTACGGGCCGTACATACACTGTTGGGGTGGGGTATGCTCCATACATACACATGCGAGGGTACAGGCCGTACATACACGGTTGGGGTGGGGGTATGCTCCATACATACGCGGGTGAGGGGACGGGCCGTACATACACGGTTGGGGTGGGGGTACGCTCCATACATACGCGTGTGAGGGTACGGGCCGTACATACACGGGTGGGGTGGGGGTATGCTCCATACATACGCGGGTGAGGGTACGGGCCGTACATACACGGTTGGGGTGGGGGTACGCTCCATACATACGCAGGTGGGGGTACGGGCCGTACGTACGGGGGTACATACACGGGTGGGGGTTCGACTCGTGCGTACATGAGTGTACATACACGGGTGGGGCTTTGACTTGTACGTACACGGGTGTACATACACGGGTCTGGGTTCGACTCGTACGTACACGGGTGTACATACACGGGTGGGGGTTCGACTTGTACGTACACGGGTGTTCATACACGGGTGGGGGTTCGACTCGTACATACACGGGTGTACATACACGGGTGGGGGTTCGACTCGTACGTACACGGGTGTACATACACGGGTGGGTGTTCGACTCGTACGTACACGGGTGTCCATACACGGGTGGGTGTTTGACTCGTACGTACACGGGTGTACATACACGGGTGGGGGAATTGACTCGTACGTACACGGGTGTACATACACGGGTGGGGGTTCGACTCGTACATACGAGGGCTGGGGGGGTGGTTGGGCGCGTACATATGGGGGTTGGGGGGGTGTTTGGAGCATATGCGGGCACATGTCTCCATGGTTGCTATAGGAGTTCGGTGCGGACGGTGTTTTTTTCCATCCGGTTGTAACATCGGACGCACGGGATGGATCGTACTTCCGCGGTCGGACTTCACTTTTCACATTTGTACGGTAAATCATCCGGGGACGTGTCGGGCACATTTTCCGACCCGAGGACGTGTGGGGAATTATTCCCAATGCGATTCGTATGGACTTTTTCCCATGCGAATCGTAGTTGGCAGTTTGCACGGCACTTGTACGATTCGTACAGTAAAAAGACCGGATACGAGTCGTACGGGGAAATTTTGTCCAGGATCGTAATCGGCACCCTGATGTGGAAAAATGTTACCGAGGCCTAAGCGCAAACTACCCCAAATAGCCTAAAAGGGCACAGCACTGGTGGTGGAAAATCCTCAGCAGCTAAGTGGTTAGGAAAGCAAATCTATACCGTTGCATGATTGATTATTCAAGAGCAGTCAAGAGAATTATCAGAAACAAGCATTGGGCTAAACTTTGTACATTTGGAATCTATAGTAAATTTCTTAAACTAATAATGCCTCTACACAGAAGGACAAAAACCAAAGGAAATGATGGACGGAGTGTTGAACATTGCAAGCACTCACCCCCAGTCAACTGATCTGGGTTTAATCCATCACCGTTCTTTAGCCCACTCTGCCACCCCAGTTCAGACATGGCCATATGCAAATCAGTCTGACCCTGTGCCTCATGGGAACAGTCCAGCCCGAACTGCCAAGCCATGTCTTCCCTGGCCCGGAAACAGGCTTCCTAGGACCGGTTTCTGGCATTTCAGCCGTCTTCAGCCAGGCTTGCTTGAATCCAGTGGCAAAGTGAGCAAGGGACTCACGTCTGAGCATACCCTGCCAACTTATGGCGAACAAAGCAAAAACCAAAGGAAATGATGGACGGAGTGGTGAACATTGCAAGCACTCACCCCCAGTCAACTGATCTGGGTTTAATCCATCACCGTTCTTTAGCCCACTCTGCCACCCCAGTTCAGACATGGCCATATGCAAATCAGTCTGACCCTGTGCCTCATGGGAACAGTCCAGCCCGAACTGCCAAGCCATGTCTTCCCTGGACCGGAAACAAGCTTCCTAGGACCGGTTTCTGGCATTTCAGCCGTCTTCAGCCAGGCTTGCTTGAATCCAGTGGCAAAGTGAGCAAGGGACTCACGTCTGAGCATACCCTGCCAACTTATGGCAAACAAAGCAAAAACCAAAGGAAATGATGGACGGAGTGTTGAACATTGCAAGCACTCACCCCCAGTCAACTGATCTGGGTTTAATCCATCACCGTTCTTTAGCCCACTCTGCCACCCCAGTTCAGACATGGCCATATGCAAATCAGTCTGACCCTGTGCCTCATGGGAACAGTCCAGCCCGAACTGCCAAGCCATGTCTTCCCTGGACCGGAAACAAGCTTCCTAGGACCGGTTTCTTGCATTTCAGCCGTCTTCAGCCAGGCTTGCTTGAATCCAGTGGCAAAGTGAGCAAGGGACTCACGTCTGAGCATACCCTGCCAACTTATGGCGAACAAAGCAAAAACCAAAGGAAATGATGGACGGAGTGTTGAACATTGCAAGCACTCACCCCCAGTCAACTGATCTGGGTTTAATCCATCACCGTTCTTTAGCCCACTCTGCCACCCCAGTTCAGACATGGCCATATGCAAATCAGTCTGACCCTGTGCCTCATGGGAACAGTCCAGACCGAACTGCCAAGCCATGTCTTCCCTGGACCGGAAACAAGCTTCCTAGGACCGGTTTCTGGCATTTCAGCCGTCTTCAGCCAGGCTTGCTTGAATCCAGTGGCAAAGTGAGCGAGGGACTCACATCTGAGCATACCCTGCCAATTTATGGCGAACAAAGCAAAAACCAAAGGAAATGATGGACGGAGTGTTGAACATTGCAAGCACTCACCCCCAGTCAACTGATCTGGGTTTAATCCATCACCGTTCTTTAGCCCACTCTGCCACCCCAGTTCAGACATGGCCATATGCAAATCAGTCTGACCCTGTGCCTCATGGGAACAGTCCAGCCCGAACTGCCAAGCCATGTCTTCCCTGGCCCGGAAACAGGCTTCCTAGGACCGGTTTCTGGCATTTCAGCCGTCTTCAGCCAGGCTTGCTTGAATCCAGTGGCAAAGTGAGCAAGGGACTCACGTCTGAGCATACCCTGCCAACTTATGGCGAACAAAGCAAAAACCAAAGGAAATGATGGACGGAGTGGTGAACATTGCAAGCACTCACCCCCAGTCAACTGATCTGGGTTTAATCCATCACCGTTCTTT
The DNA here is from genome assembly GCF_964204655.1 of Triturus cristatus. Lineage (NCBI taxonomy): Eukaryota > Metazoa > Chordata > Amphibia > Caudata > Salamandridae > Triturus > Triturus cristatus. The sequence goes on from NC_140584.1 coordinate 23,543,267, forward strand.
AGCCCACTCTGCCACCCCAGTTCAGACATGGCCATATGCAAATCAGTCTGACCCTGTGCCTCATGGGAACAGTCCAGACCGAACTGCCAAGCCATGTCTTCCCTGGACCGGAAACAAGCTTCCTAGGACCGGTTTCTGGCATTTCAGCCGTCTTCAGCCAGGCTTGCTTGAATCCAGTGGCAAAGTGAGCAAGGGACTCACGTCTGAGCATACCCTGCCAACTTATGGCGAACAAAGCAAAAACCAAAGGAAATGATGGACGGAGTGTTGAACATTGCAAGCACTCACCCCCAGTCAACTGATCTGGGTTTAATCCATCACCGTTCTTTAGCCCACTCTGCCACCCCAGTTCAGACATGGCCATATGCAAATCAGTCTGACCCTGTGCCTCATGGGAACAGTCCAGCCCGAACTGCCAAGCCATGTCTTCCCTGGACCGGAAACAAGCTTCCTAGGACCGGTTTCTGGCATTTCAGCCGTCTTCAGCCAGGCTTGCTTGAATCCAGTGGCAAAGTGAGCAAGGGACTCACGTCTGAGCATACCCTGCCAACTTATGGGGAACAAAGCAAAAACCAAAGGAAATGATGGACGGAGTGTTGAACATTGCAAGCACTCACCCCCAGTCAACTGATCTGGGTTTAATCCATCACCGTTCTTTAGCCCACTCTGCCACCCCAGTTCAGACATGGCCATATGCAAATCAGTCTGACCCTGTGCCTCATGGGAACAGTCCAGCCTGAACTGCCAAGCCATGTCTTCCCTGGACCGGAAACAAGCTTCCTAGGACCGGTTTCTGGCATTTTAGCCGTCTTCAGCCAGGCTTGCTTGAATCCAGTGGCAAAGTGAGCAAGGGACTCACGTCTGAGCATACCCTGCCAACTTATGGCGAACAAAGCAAAAACCAAAGGAAATGATGGACGGAGTGGTGAACATTGCAAGCACTCACCCCCAGTCAACTGATCTGGGTTTAATCCATCACCGTTCTTTAGCCCGCTCTGCCACCCCAGTTCAGACATGGCCATATGCAAATCAGTCTGACCCTGTGCCTCATGGGAACAGTCCAGCCCGAACTGCCAAGCCATGTTCTCCCTGGCCCGGAAACAAGCTTCCTAGGACCGGTTTCTGGCATTTCAGCCGTCTTCAGCCAGGCTTGCTTGAATCCAGTGGCAAAGTGAGCAAGGGACTCACGTCTGAGCATACCCTGCCAACTTATGGCGAACAAAGCAAAAACCAAAGGAAATGATGGACGGAGTGTTGAACATTGCAAGCACTCACCCCCAGTCAACTGATCTGGGTTTAATCCATCACCTACACAGAAGGACGGCATACAATTCGAACATTTTATGCAAGAGAACATGTTCATGAATAATAAATATTCACAATTGTTTAAAACAAGGCTGTGTTCGTGCATCAACTTTATTTAATCTTCACATGGTTGACTTATTGAACCAATTAGCGACCGTGAGGTGTTCCCCAATTAAAATTGGAAACACTAAAGATATCAGTCAATCTTGGATGCTAATGACTTGATTATAATAGATCATACTGCAGTTGGGTAGCAAATATTGCTAAATAACCTCCAACTGTACAATATGGATAATGCTTTAACTATAAATTTAAAGATAACAAAAATAGACATTTTTGGGAGGAATTCAAATTGCAGTTTCAATTGGAGGACTAATAGTAATATTCTGGAGTTAATGCCTAGTTTTTGGTATCTAGCCAAAAGACAGTCCTGCAAGATACAATGCACTAGTCTCAAAATTAGAGTGGATGCAACAACAAAAGTTTCAAAGATGCTTAACCCTTTCGGTGTGTCGGATGGCCAGTAGCCATCCGACGCACCAATGCTCTTGTGCGTCGGACGATTCCCGGCAGTCCACTCACATGGCACAGGAAATCCCTCTGGTCTGGGTACCAGAGGTATTTCCTTTCTGTCAAAACACCCTCTGGAGCTGGGGAAGAGCTTCTCCAGCTCCAGAGGGTGTTCCGATAATTTCTCTGAAATGACGATCGTTGCGCAAGTCGCGCTGACGTCAATTTGGAGAAACTGACACTCAGTTTCACTGCCTCAGTGCTCAGGGTGCTATCTCAGCACCCTAAGCACAGAGGTATCATTGGAAAGGGGAGAATCTCCCTTTTCTAATGGTACTCCTCACTAGTGGATCTCTGCTTGGGAATCGCCTCAGGAGGGCGACTTCCCAGCAGGGATCCACCCACTAGGCACCAAGGAGTGGGGAGTGGACCCTTGGGCAAGAGCCTTTGCTCCCCCCAATATTTTGGGCACAATCAGTCTTTCTGCCCCTCCTGGGAGGCAGATGGGCGCAATAGCCCCCAATCTGTCCCTGGAGGGGCAGAAAGCACACTAGGCCCTAGGGATTTTTGTTTTTATGTCTATAGGCGTAGGGGCTGCCCAGAAGTAGCATGCCAATGCCACCACCCCCACCCAAATTCCACAGTCTTTCCACCCTCCTGGGAGGCAGATGGGGGCAATAGCTCCCAATCTGCCCCCCGGGGGCAGAAACCACACTAGGCACCAGGGATTTATTTTTTATGTCTATAGGGGTGGGGGCTGCCCTAAATGGGCATGTCAATGCCCCCACCACCCCCAAAAAAGTCCACAGTATTTTTGCCTCCCTAGGGAAGCATATGGGGGTAATAGCCCCTAAGCCCACTACGCACCAGGGATTATGTTCTTTTTTTTTTTATATGCAGGGGTGGGGGCTGCCCAGAATGGTTATTGTAATGCTTCCACACCCAAAAAAGTTGTTTCATCCCCCCGGAAGGCAGATGTGGGCAATAGCCCCATATCTGTCCCTCCGGGGGGGGGGCAGAAAGCCCACTAGGAACCAGGGATATGCTTGTGGGCATGTCAGGGAAAAACTCCATAGGCCCAGATCGCGCCCCATTTTTAAGGCACACATTTTGGCTGTTTTTGAGATATTTGTAGTCTCATCAACAGCCAAGCGAGGGCTCAAAAAACACTAGAAACCAGGGTTTGTGTGTGTGTGTGAACTGGAGTTTTGCTCACAGTCTGCTTGTACTGACCTTTGACTGGAATTTTGCTGGCGGTGTATGTGGGCTTGCACTTGGCTAATGGTGTATGTGGACTCGCACTTGATGACAGTGTGTGTAGATTGGCGCTTGCCTGGTGGTGTGTGTGGAGTGGCACTTGGATGGCAGTGTACATGGATTGGCGCTTTGCTGATGGTGTGCATGGATGGCGCTTGGCTGGCATAGTGCAGGAATGGCTCTTGACTGGTGGAGTGCATGGATGGTGCTTGGCTGGTGGTGTGCCTGGGTAGTGCTTGGCTGGCGGTGTGTGTTGATGGCGCTTGGCTGGCAGTGTGCATGGATGGCACATGACTAGCGGTGTGCATGTACTGACTCCTGGCTGGTTGTGTGGCTTGCATGGATCCCCCAGCGTTTTCTAACTCAGAACCCTCTCGCAAGTCACTAATTTACTTACAAAGTCACATTTTCCTCACATTTCTGTGTGGGTAAGTTGTAGGATCACCGCGCAGGCACACATTTCCTACCACCCAGCATTCCCCTTGGTCTGCCAAGAAAAATCTAATTCTCATATTTTACATTTTCCTCACATTTCTGGCTGGGATCACAATTGCTAAATTTGAGGTTTGCAGGGGATTCTGGGTAGGGAAACGTTGGGGGATCCACACAAGCTACACATCCCTGGACTCCCCTGGATTTCTAGTTTTCAGAAATGTCTGGCTTTTGTAGGTTTCCCTAGATGGCCGCCGAGTCCGTGACCAAAAATGCATATGCCCCCCTTGTAAAACCAGGTCGTTTTGTGATAGGTTATTCTGATTTCTCCACAATAGGTTTAGGTCCTTGCATGTCGCGGGTACTTGGCCCACCCACACAAGTGAGGTACCATTTTTTTCGGGAGAGCTGGGGGAATGCTCGGTGGTAAGAAATTTGTGTCTGCCCAGTGATCCCACAACTTTCCCACACAGAAACGTGAGGAAAGTTTATTTCTTCAGCTAAATTTAAGGTTTGCAGGGGATTCTGGGTTGGAAAATGTTGGGGGATCAATGCAAGCCATACCTTTCTGGACTTGCCCGGGTGTCTAAATTTTGGAAATGTCTGGGTTTAGTAGGTGTCCTCTAATGGCCGCCAAGCCCGGGGCCAGAAACCAAGGTGACCCCCCTTTGCAAAACCAGGTCTTTATGTGATAGGATATTTTGATGATTCCATAATACGTTTTGGGTCCTTCCCTGCTGTGGGCACTTAGCCCACCCACTCAAGTGAGGTACAATTTTTATCAGAAGCCTTTGGGGAATGCTAGTTATGTAGAAGTTTGTGGATGCTCACAGATTCCAGAACTTTCCATCACAGAAATGTGAGGAAAAGGTAAATTTGAAGTTTGCAGGGGATTCTGGGTAGAGAACTTTTGGGAGATCCAAACAAGCCATACCTCCCTAGACTGCCTCAGGTGGCTAATTTTCAGAAATGCCTGGGTTTGGTAGGGGTCCCTAAATGGCCGCCGAGCTTGGTGGCAAAAACCCAGGTGACCCTCTTGCAAAACCAGGTCATTCCATGATAGGAAATTTTGATGTCTCCACAATAAGTTTTGAGGCCTTCCCTGCTGCGGGCATTTAGGCCACCCATACAAGTGGGGTACAGTTTTTATTGGGAGACTTTGGGGAATGCTGGGTGGGTGGAAGTTTGTGGATGCACACAGATTCCAGAACTTTCCATCAGAGAAGTGTGAGGAAAATGTGATTTTTTGTTCAGCTAAATTTGAGGTTTGCAGGGGATTCTAGGTAGGGAAACATTGGGGGATCCACGTAAGCCATATCTCCCTGGACTCCCCCAGGTGTCTCGTTTTCAGAAATGTCTGGGTTTGGAAGGTTTCCCTAGATGGCCACCGAGCCCAAGGCCAAAAACCCGGGTGACCCCCCCTTGCAAAACCAGGTCATTCTGGGATAGGTCATTTTGATGTCTCCACAAAATGTTTTGGGCCCTTACCTGTCATGGGCACATAGCTCACCCACAAAAGTGAGGTACCATTTTTATCGGGAGACTTTGGGGAATGCTGGGTGTGTAGAAGTTTGGAGATGAACGCAGATTCCAGGACTTTCATCACAGAAATGTGAGGAAATTTTGATTTTTTCAGCTAAATTTGAGGTTTGCAGGGGATTCTGGGTAGGCAAATTTGGGGGGATCCTACCAGGCCATACCTCCCTGGACTCCCCCGGGTGCCTAGATTTCAGAAATGTCTGGGTTTGGTAGGTTTCCCTAGATGGCCGCCGAGCCTGGGGGCAAAAACCCAGGTGACCCCTTGCAAAACCAGTTTGTTACTTTAAAAAAAAATAATCTTTTTCTTGTCATCAAGACGGCATACAACATACATTTTCCCTTTAATTAGACAAGAAAAAGTAAGTACAAAAAAGAAAAAACCATTACATATAATTTTAACACTGCATAACATCTCGATTATAGAAGTCAGCCAAGATAGGACTGTAATAAGTGTCTCCCTTGTCCAGCTTATCATAATGCATCTAAAGCCAATTGTCCACATATTGCCTCCAATTTTATTAAAGAGTGATCTCCTCATACTTTACCCAAAGCTGTTTCCATACCATACGTTTCCCCGACAATAGTCCACCAATCGCATATGGATGGTGGTGTCAGAGAGACCTATGCCCGGGCAATTGCAAGTCTGGCAGCGACTAACAGAATTGAAAAAAGTCGCATGAGCGCCTGATTGCCGTCCTTATAGCCCATCATAATGTCCGTAGCTGTTGGAGGAGAATCTATCCCTAATTTATGATGAAGCACTTGTCCAATTTTCTGCCAAAAAACATTCAGTTCTGGACAAGTTACAAATATATGTGGTATATTAGCTGCATATGTACCGCATTTAGGACATTTTGTCCGATGCCCCCCAAACTCTCTTTAGCCCATTTAGCTATTTTATCCGGCGTGTAGTACAGCATGCATATAGTGCGGAATTGTTGTAATCTCAGACTGACCGAATGGACGGCATCATCAATAGTTACAAAAGCATGTTTGATAGCGATAGGTGTTACCACTGCCCTGAAAGTTTGGCTCCAGCGCACCGCCAACCATTCGCTATCGTCCTGTCTATAATTATTTAGGTGTTTATACGTTTCACTAATCAGAGACTTCATTTTACCCCTATACAAACAGTCCCAAATCTCAGAGTCAATTGTTGTAATCAAGCCAGATGTTTTACTAACTAGTCCCTGATCTACAAATACTTAAAATAAAAGTGGCCTGGCAGTTTAAAGTGTTGTAAATTCTCAAATGTCACAGGTCCATATTTATCATATAAATCCCCAAGACACGAAATCCCGTATTTAGCCCATCGTTTGCTTGCACTATCATGAAACACCTCAGGGAACATAGGATTACTCCATAGCGGAAGTTTATCATAGTATAACAATAAATTACATCTAGCAGCCATTGAACGCCATATATATATATACTATTTCGAATAGTCTTAAACCTGACTCTCTTAAAATAGTTTGGATCATTGCTCCGATATAGGAACATCTGACTATCATTTCCCAAGATCAAGCGATAGAGAGAGTCTTTCTGGTCGAGACTTAAGAGGCTACGAAAACGCCCAGAGAAAGCTGCCCAAAAGTAGATTTTAAAGTCAGGGAAATCAAGTCCTCTTTGGTTGTAAGGGAGTTTAAGCAAGTCTATCGCCCATCTGGCTTTTTTGTATCCCCAAATGAAACTGCTAAGCACGTCTTCACGTTTCTAAAAAAATAAATAAGGGACCCTCAAGGGAATTGATCAAAATAAATATAAGAATTTGGGTAGTATTTTCATTTCAATTAAGTTGCATCTCCCTAGGATTCCTATTGGGAGTTTATGCCAATTTTCTAGCTGCTTAGCAGCCTCCTTTAATAATAATTTGTAGTTTAAAGCAAAAATGCGATCGATCTTAGCTGAGATCTTAACCCCCAAATACGTAGCTACAGGGCAGGTGCCCATAATTGAACATTCAGGTTTGAAATTAATAAGCACTAGAGTTTTGTTTACATTCAATTTATATCCAGACAGAGCACCAAACTTAATTGCTTCCTCCTCAACAGATGAATGGCTGGATTAGTTGTAAAAACCACGATATCATCCGCATATGTAGTAATCTTAAGATTGATTGTCTCTGATGCTAGTGGATTTATTTGTATATTGGATTCTAATGCACAGATGAATGGCTCGATGTAGAGAGCAAATAACAGAGGGGAAAGAGGGCAACCCTGCCTAGTACCACATCAAATTCGAAATGGTAGTGAATATAGTCCTAAGTATGATAATTTAGCATTAGTTTTGTTATATAAAGCTTTGACCCAGTGCCTAAACTGTCCTTTAAAGTCAAAGGCTGCCAATGTAGCTCATAGGAAGTCCCACCCCACCCTGTCAAAGGTCTTTTTGGCATCTAGAAGAATCATTCCGAGGTCTATTGACAGCTTCTCGGCCATATCAAAAGCCCCCACTGCCATCTTAACATGAGCAGTAGTATCCCTGCCTGGAATAAATCCATGTTGGTAATCAGACACTAATCCAGACATTATTGAAGCCAAATGATTTGGCAGAATTTTTGCAAAAATCTTGGCGTACACGTTTGTGTGTGAAATCGGCCGATATGAGCCAACTCGGCAGGTGGTTTATCCTTTTTTAGAAAAAAAACGATCTGTGTCATATTCCATGATTCTGGTATCTTCCCACTTAGACCGATATGTTGTATAACCATACTAAATGGTACAAGAAAGACATTTTTAAAACCTTTATAGAATTCTATAGGTATAGAATCCTCCCCAGCAGCTTTCCCAGAACGGAGAGAGGATATTTCTATACTTATTTCCTCTGTCGAGATGTTGCTATCTAATAGAGCCGCATCTCCCTCACTCACAGCTGGGAGATTACTATCCTGGAGATATTGTAACATGTCTCCCTTATCAGGTATAAAAGTATGTGAATAGAGTTTCTGATTATACATGGAAAACTGTTCTGGGACAGCTTGCGGATGAGTATACAAATTTCCATTTGTTCCCTTCATAATGTTAATCTTTGTTTTGGCCCTTTCGTCTGCTACTTTGAAAGCCGGAACCTTACCAATTTGCTCACCATATTCATATTGCGATAGCCGATATTTGTTATACCTGACTGCAACTTTTTCCCTAAAAGACTTCTTCACTGCTGTCTTTGCATTTATCATAGAGAGAAACAATTGACCCTGATCCCTAGTGTTCCGCATAACTGCCTCAGCATGTTGTTTTTCAATATTGTATAAGGCTTAAATAAGTACCTCTCACTCCTTTTTCCGCTCTTTGTTCTGCTGCCATATAAATTGTTGAGCTAAGCTTCTAACAAATGCTTTCATAGTATCCCAGACGGTAAGCGGGGACACTGACCCAATATTCTCACTAAAGAATACCTCAAGCTGTTTATTAATATTGGCCAGGAATCCATTATCCGTAAGTAAATATCTAGGAAAAGAAAAAGGTCTAACTGTTTTTCATTCGGCTGTGGCCTGAAAAGATAATATAATAGGATTGTGTTCAGAAGTAACCCGAGGGCATATTTCCATGTCTGAGGCCAACATTACATAATTCGAAACACATGCAATATCAATTCTTGAATAGAGCCTTTGAGGGGCAGAGTAAAACGTATAGCCAGGGACAGCTGGATACAACTGCCTCCATGCATCTCTTATGGACTGCAGCCGTGCCATTTCCAATATTGTAGCACACGTCCCTCGCATTCTAGGAATAGCCCCCTGTCTTGTTGAATCGATACTATAGTTCATAACACAATTAAAATCCCCCATGACCAGCCGCTCCCCCTCCCAATTTAGCATTTCCGTATTCAGTAAATCAAAAACAGTAGGATTGTCTATATTAGATCCATATACTGAACAAAACACATACTTCTTGCCGCTAATTTCTAGCTGTGCAAGTGCCCATCGCCCCCTCTGATCCGCCACTGTCTTGCCTATTATGCATGCAAATTTCTTCTCCTTTAGTATAGCAGTGCCCCTTATTGAAATATTTTGTGTAGTGCATACTAATATTTCTTACCCAAAATGTTTAAGAAGATTACAATCTTTGTATGCAAGATGTGTCTCTGTTAATAAAACTATCTGTGGGTGATAAATTTTCAGCTCCTGATACACTAATTGTCGCTTATTTGCACTATTCAATCCTGCAACATTCCATGCCAAACATTTAATCCAATCCATAATAAAAATTATTCTTAGCAGCTAAATTGCTTTTGAACCAAATACCCTTCTTTATTCTTACACGTCTGTCTAAGTCAAACTGTCTACTTAACATCCTCTTGCCCACGCCCTGAAGTGCCCCCTTGATGTCATTTTTTTGCCCCTCATATTTACCACAAAGCAAACACCCATCTCCCCTAGAGCCTCTAAGGTCCTCTACACCCACCCTGTTCCACAAAGGAGGAATCTTCCCCTTTTACCTGCTGCCGCTCGTTTAGGCAGGTCCTCGGAGATAGTGCCACTACGGTGGCCCCCGCGCCCTATCCCATATAAAGAAGAGGAAAAAAGACATAAGAAAAGAGAACCAACCAGAAAAGTACCATAACAGAGAGAAAAAGGTCCAAGTTTATCTCCCAATCCTCTTTCAGCTTTAAAGACCTGGAAACAATCTTTCTTTTTTTTTTAAGTCTTATTTCCCCCTCTGCTTGCCACTTGCAGATCACTTGCTCTCTTGTTCATCCAAAAAGAAATAAGAATTTCCACCCTTCAAGACTTTTAGCCATGAAGGCTCCTGTAGGAATACTTGTGCTCCTACAGCCTTTAATGGCTCTATTAACTGGTGTAACTTCCAGCGTCTGTCCATTGTTATTTTGCAGAGATCACATCGGACAAAGAAGGTAATAGATTCCGCAGTAACAGGAGAGCTAGGGCGAGCTTTCAAAGACACAGCCTGTCTAAGCAGGAAATTTCACCAAAAAATCAAAAGTGGCCGAGGTTATCGGGCTCCTTGCTAATGCTGGACCAACGGAAGTCTATGAACTCTTTGTAAATGACAGTCCCAATCCCAATCTGCCATCTCAGGGAAGGCCTTCTGAAACATCTGAACCACAAACGCCCTTGGGTCTGAGCCCTCCTCCCCTCCGGAACCACAAATAACCTTATATTATGCTGTCGCTGGCAGTTTTCTAAGTCTTCTAGCTTGGTTTGCATTGCTAGAATCTGAGCGTCATGCTTCTGTACCAAGTTAACTATTAGGGTGGAAGACTCTTCAGTATCAGCGACCCTCTGCTGTAGTTCCGAAATATCCTTCATGAGTGACCATATTTTAGTCGTCATTTCTTGTAGGGACTGTTGTATGCTATAGTTATCTGCTCTAGCCGGTGTGTAATGCTCCTGAGCTTCAAGTCTTTGATCTTTTAAAGCCGAGAGGATCAGAAGGAGGGACGGCTCTGCATAATCTTGGGCCTTTGCAACTTGTTTCTCGATTGTCTGTACCTCCACATTAGTAGGAGCTGAAATTAATGTCAGGGTTTGTCTTGAGATTGGAGCAGGCTCTGACTCAGGATTACCTCCCACTGCACCTCTGCTTTCCATACTGCTCTCTCCAGGGCTGTTATCCATAGGACAACTATCTGTAGGGCTAGTACCTGCTTAATTTATTACGGCTCCCTTGAGCCAACGGGCTGACGAGCCTTGGATCTGCACCTGCGCGCCATGAGAGGTACTTGACCTGTTTTAATTACATTTTGGCAGTCCACGCGGCACCCCTTTACACTGACCTGCTCCCTGCTGATGAGAGGCAACTACCTCGAAACACGTGTCCAGGGATGGCTAACGCAACACATACTGTTCTTTATACATCGTGGCATAGGCGTACCCGCCGTCGCCACTACATCTACCACAGTCCTTTGGGGCAACTTGCTGGTGTGACGAGCAGTGTGCGACCAACCTTTGCTTAATTTATTACGGCTCCCTTGAGCCAACGGGCTGACGAGCCTTGGATCTGCACCTGCGCGCCATGAGAGGTACTTGACCTGTTTTAATTACATTTTGGCAGTCCACGCGGCACCCCTTTACACTGACCTGCTCCCGGCTGACGAGAGGCAACTACCTCGAAACACGTGTCCAGGGATGGCTAACGCAACACATACTGTTCTTTATACATCGTGGCATAGGCGTACCCGCCGTCGCCACAACATCTACTACAGTCCTTTGGGGCAACTTGCTGGTGTGACGAGCAGTGTGCGACCAACCTTTGCTTAATTTATTACGGCTCCCTTGAGCCAACGGGCTGACGAGCCTTGGATCTGCACCTGCGCGCCATGAGAGGTACTTGACCTGTTTTAATTACATTTTGGCAGTCCACGCGGCACCCCTTTACACTGACCTGCTCCCTGCTGACGAGAGGCAACTACCTCGAAACACGTGTCCAGGGATGGCTAACGCAACACATACTGTTCTTTATACATCGTGGCATAGGCGTACCCGCCGTCGCCACTACATCTACCACAGTCCTTTGGGGCAACTTGCTGGTGTGACGAGCAGTGTGCGACCAACCTTTGCTTAATTTATTACGGCTCCCTTGAGCCAACGGGCTGACGAGCCTTGGATCTGCACCTGCGCGCCATGAGAGGTACTTGACCTGTTTTAATTACATTTTGGCAGTCCACGCGGCACCCCTTAACACTGACCTGCTCCCTGCTGACGAGAGGCAACTACCTCGAAACACGTGTCCAGGGATGGCTAACGCAACACATACTGTTCTTTATACATCGTGGCATAGGCGTACCCGCCGTCGCCACTACATCTACCACAGTCCTTTGGGGCAACTTGCTGGTGTGACGAGCAGTGTGCGACCAACCTTTGCTTAATTTATTACGGCTCCCTTGAGCCAACGGGCTGACGAGCCTTGGATCTGCACCTGCGCGCCATGAGAGGTACTTGACCTGTTTTAATTACATTTTGGCAGTCCACGCGGCACCCCTTTACACTGACCTGCTCCCTGCTGACGAGAGGCAACTACCTCGAAACACGTGTCCAGGGATGGCTAACGCAACACATACTGTTCTTTATACATCGTGGCATAGGCGTACCCGCCGTCGCCACTACATCTACCACAGTCCTTTGGGGCAACTTGCTGGTGTGACGAGCAGTGTGCGACCAACCTTTGCTTAATTGTGTTATCATAGTCTTGACCCCAACTTTAGCCTGAACGCATTTACGGAGAGGACCATCATCAGAGGTAGCTTTGGCTCGTAGAGGTACCATATTTTGTCACGGGTTATCGTGCCCATAGAGTGTTTTCTTCCCAGATATTAATACTTTGGCCTTGTCTTTTGATTTTTTGACAAAAGATGCATTAGGTGATTTAGTCCCAGCTTTCTCTGCTATGCCCTTAGGAACTGCCGGCACATCACTCTCTTTTTCCGGGGGTTTGTGATTGTCAAATCTCTGGCCACCCTCTTGTAATAAAGGTAGTCCCCCGCCGTCCTCATCACTATTCAATACCAGAATAGCTGGCAGTGCATTTCCATCACCATCTACACTTCCATTGGATGAAGTGCTGGCCTTATCCTCCCTATCGATTACCTCAACGTTTTCCAGTAGAAGACTTGCCGGATCGTCGAGCTCCAGATGCTCTTGCAGGTTGTTTCATGATAGGTAATTTTGATGTCTCCACAATATGTTTTGGGGCCTTCCCTGCTGCGGGCATTTAGCCCACCCACACAAGTGAGGGACCATTTTTATTGGGAGACTTTTTGGGAATGCTAGGTGGATGAAAGTTTGTGGAAAATTTGTTTTTTTTAGATAAAGTTTGAGGTTTGCAAGGGATTCTGGGTAACAGAACCTGGTGAAAGCCACACAAGTCACCCCATTCTAGATACCTCTGGGTGTCTGTTTTTTAAAAATGCATAGGTTTTCCAGGTTTCCCTAGGTGCCGGCTGAGCTAGGGTTCAAAATCCACAGCTAAGCACATTGCAAAAGAAAGGTCAGTTTTTACTGGAAAAATGTGATGTGTCCACGTTGTGTTTTGGGCTGTTTCCTGTCACGGGCACTAAGCCTTCCCACACTGGTGAGGTACCATTTTAATAGGGAGACATTGGGGAATGCTGGGTGGGTGTAAGTTTGTGGTTCCACGCGTGGCCTGGCGTTCGTTATGATGGCCACAAAGTAGTGTTGCTCTGCCGGCCGCCGATAAAAATCCTGTCAATATCCTGCCTCCACCGGGCCACTCACTGCGATCTGTTGTCCGGAACTGCTGCAGGAGCTGAGGGCGATTCAGGGGTGGTTTGTCCCCTACATCGAGACTCCAGGAGCGGCGATAATTGCACCGATGTTTGCATGGAGGGGCACCTAGCTCTCGTTTGTCCATGGATGACGGGCCATGCTGAGTGATTTGTGTTTGTGTAGTTGGACACCATGACCATACCTTACTCGCAGTCAGTCAGTAAGATCGGAAATGATTGATGGAATAACTCGGGCATTTCATGAAGTGGCCTGAAAGGTAAACAACAACACCAGACCTACATGTCTATGTAGTGGTGGAGGCGAGTGTGGTGGAGCTACTGACAGCGATGCATTGATTTTGTTACATAATTTGGAAAATGCTATGTTGGTGTGTGTGTATGTGTGCTCAATGCTGTCTGGCTCAAATTCTAAGCTAAGTGGAGGTTGGGCAGGTGGGCCTGCTCCTGTTGTTGGTGGTAACTGCTGGAAATAGACATGATTTAGCCATGCCGCCTCTGAAAGTCTTTTTGTTGCACTGCTCCTTAATGTATGCAGTTTAACTTTTCTCCTTGATTTATCAATATCCTTTTAGTTTTTCCATCTACAGGCTGGCCTTTATCCTGCGCTATACTGGAAAAAACAACTCACACTTAGCTTACCAAACCGCATCCGCCAGGCAGGTACCCAAGATTGACGGACCGACAATCCAAGGAAGGACTGAGAGGAAAGCGGAGATGCAACTCCCAATAATTATAGTATTATTTCATTTGATTCATTTTTTCTCTTCAATCATTACGACTTTGTGTGTTGTTGTTTATGTTTGCTTATATATTTGACAGATATTTTTTTTATTTTCCTTGCTTTCTTTCAAAGGTACAACAGAACATAAAATGTATGTAATTAGGGTCTATCTGGGGGCAGACAGGCAAGGCAATTGCATAATAATTAATAATATACTGCCCTGTACTAGTCTAGTACTATCCATCAAGTCATCATCATGCATGCATTTCCTTTTTCTCCCTTAAAAGATTTATGATTGTCGGCTGCCAAGATTATGTGTGTTGTCCATGTGTAGTGTTTGTCTTTGTCAAACCTTTCCCTCAAATCCCCCTTCCCAACGATTTATAAAACCCTAACCTTCTCTCCCCAGGCTGTGTGATTCATATAGAGGTGTCCCTAAATTAAATTTACACAAAATATTGATTACACACTTGCTGGGGGCCGATGAGGTGAAAGCAACATTAACTCAAGGCAGGGCGAGGATCTACTTCTGCTTTAAGTATATATACTTTAGCCCACACTGGAAATATCAGATTGCCCACACATGCATAGTATTCAATATTATTATTTTTTTTCCAGTGGAACATAATCCATCATAATATAATTGGTTGCCAGTTTCGAGTCATCAATCATCCTAGTTCAGGCACTAAAAGTTACAAAACCGCTTGTCCACTTCATAGCTTCGACTTCAGTTTGTAACTTGAACTAGGCTAGCCTTCCAGGCATTCTGGTTTATTTTACTTTAGCATTGCTTATCATCATCATGGTTTCTTGTTTGACAGTCTAGTCTCCCTCAGGTGGCTGACTGTCTCATTCTCTTTTTTTGCAAATACTACTGTCAGTGTCTGCTACTACTACCACCACCATGGCACCTTGGGAAACCAAACCATCACCATGCAGCCTCCGCTTCGCCTAAGTATGAACATCAATCACAGGTTAGAGAAGACGTTTGCGGGAGGCATAATGTATATACTATGGAAATTAATTAATTCACACACCCACACCCTTCTGAGTTCATAGGGGTTTTAGTTGCAGACTGCGTAGACTAGGAGGAGAGACTGACAGTAGGACAAGTGAGGGCACGGCATCTATCTGTTGGAGTGTTACACTATCAGCAGATTTGAATAAAAAACTGGCTGCGGCCCTGCACCAAAGGAAACAGTGTGAAGTCAATGAGTAACCCCCTACAAAAGATTTATATCATATGTAAACTATAAATAGTTTATTCCCATAACAAATAAACTAACTAGAATGAAAAAAACTACAACACCTGACCCACCCCACTCCCTAACCCGAACCAATGTCCATCATTAAAAGTCCAATTGTTCAATGTCCATAACTTAAAATGTTCATTAAAAAAACAAGTTTTCCCCAATGCTCAATTCCCACCCACTAAAAAAAAAGATTAAAAAAGGGGCAAGGCGATGGAGGTCTAGAGGTGGGCTCACCAGATCTTCCTCTGCAGGGTGTTTATCCACTCCTCTAGGCGCCGCATCTGGAGGAGCATATGGCGCTGAAATGTCTTGCAGTTGCATGAATGGGGGTGGGCAACAGTGTTTAAAGAAGTACGGCGGGGGCTGCCAGACCACAGTGCCATACTGGGGGGCCTGGATGGGGCCCGGGGCATTGGAGTAGGCTGCAGCTACTGCTGCCTCCTCCTCCTTCTCTGCCAGAACCACCAGCCACCGATATTCATCCCGAATGGCCCACAGCTTCCAATGCCGGGCCCTGGCTGCTAACGCCTGCTTGTTGGGTTGTTGTTTCAGTTGCGAAGGAGTAGCAATATCAAGAAAGAAAAACACAATTGTAACCATTACTCTTAGCAAAACAGTAACACAAAATTGATTATACACATAAAATTATAGTGGCACAGGAGCACTAGCAAGCACAGTACATAACATTTATGGTATCCTTTCACTTCCTCTGCCTTTAACATTTGTGGGAGTTTCAGGTATTACTAGGCACTATGTTGTAGATAAGTCTTCTTTTTCCTCTCTTTTGTTTAGCTAAATTAACCTTGTAGGCATACCAGCTCAGTCAGCTTGCTCCCTAGACAGACATAGTCGTGTCGCAGTCGCAGACTCAAGTTGCTTTACTACTGTCTGCAGGTGGAGCAGCTGTAGTCTACAACTATACAATTATCTTTTTTTCTATGATGGCCATACTCTGTTAAATCAATGGCAACTGCTCAATTTCACTTTCACCCTGACTACTACAACAAGGCAGATGATATCTGATATGAATGATTATATATGGGACGACTTGAGGTACTACTATTGTTTGATAGTGTAACCATGCAGCCGATAGGGCACCAATGGCTGACATGGTCAAAACGACATAGGTAGAGAGTGGGCCTTGGAGTCTGAGGGAGGCGATTTATAATGGGTGGGTATGGGTACATACATACATAATATATATGTTCTGCTTGCAAACCACTGTGAGTCAAGGGAGTATTCTGAAATACCACCTTGAATCAAAAACCTTGAAAAAAGACAGTCCTTGTTTCTTCCCAGCGATTTTTCCATTTATCATTGCATTGCTCTTCTAGCATTTTTTTTTTATTCTAATCTTATTCTTATCTTCACCCTTGGCTTTGCTACTCAGGTACTACATTATTTTTTCTTTTACATTCTCTTTATCCAGTGACAGTCTCCAACTATGCTATGATTGAATACCATACAGGCATCCATCCATTCAAAGTAAACATGGCTATCATTCTTCTTACTCTCTCAACAAACCTTTCACCAACAACATTGATTTGTCATTTTTTATAAAACCACTACCCAAGTGGCCTTGCTGTCCTTTGAGTTTGACCCATCACCGTCCTTCCTTCTTCCATCCTTCTTTCCCTTTTCGTTCAACTCATCCATCAAGGTCGTCTGACTCTTAATCTTCTTCATAAAACGTTCACAGTTGAGTTGAAGTCAGATAGAAGAGGCTGTTAGTTACTCAACTCCTGCCACTAATGCTATTGCTAATGCTAAGTAAAGGGCGTCTTCTTCAACCGTTGTTCACAACAACTTAGTCTCTCGCAACAGTACAGTGTATACCCTTGCAGCGAGTGTGTATTGTCAATAAGTAAGGAATATAACTAACCACTGCCCGGCTCTGCTACTGGCTCACCCCCTGCAGCTGCTGCATATGTTACCTCCGGCTAACGTCGCCTTCCCCGGTGGCCCCGGCACTGGTGGTCAGTACGCCTAGAAAAAACATTACACATTTTTAGATGGCATATACTCCGCCCCGTATTTTTGTTCACTAGCAAGATTAAAATACAATACATACATACACTACACACATCACTACTACAGATCAGGTACTAGAGTAGAGTAGACAGTATGTCCTATCCTATAAAAAATAATAAAATATCTGGTTGGGCATTTTGTTGGTTGCAATTTTTGAAAAGCCTCTTAAGAAGAGGACAACCCAAAGGACTAGACTCAGTGGCTAGAGCTATTGGTGAATTTGAGTTTTAAAACGTTTTAAAAAGAAAAAGAGTGGCCAACTGGGCGGACAATCAGACATGAGGTCTCTTGGGTCCTCTCTCTTGGTTGGAAAACATAATTCTGTCCTCCTCCTCCTCATACTTCCTTCTAGCCATGGTGCACGGTAATCAGTTGTTCACAATCAACTGCTGTTAATAATAAAAGTACTAGGCCTAGACGAGAAAAAGTAAAAATACACTACTTTGGGGAGTCCAACGTGACCATCATTTTATTTACTGATTGAGCATGAGAAAGAAAGTAAAAGAAAGCCTTCTAAGCTCAACAAACATGTGTAGAATACTTTAGTTGGGTGTGCAATCTGCACAGCAGAGTAGTAGCACTAGTAGAGGACCAATGTGTTCTCTGAGTCTTACAATAGTACCACCACTAGGCTGTCCAAAAACTATAAGGGGAGAGCGAAAACGGACTGGAAAACCAGAATAAATTATAAAGCAAGCTACAGGCAGACTAATAGTAGTACAGAGCCAGGGGCGGTTAGATTGATGTAAAAAGAAAAAACACTAGAAATATAAATAACTAAGTTGGTAGGTAATGCAGGGATAACAAGTATTTAGAAACAGATAGACCGAAGAAGATTTGGTAAAAAATAGAATTACGAAATGGAAATAATAGCTTGAAAAAAATAAGGTGCAGTAAAAGTTAGGGAAATATAATTAATAATATTAACAACAGGAGGACTTTCTGAGGTCAGCAGCAGAGCCATCTATAGAGGAGTGATTCTGGGAGGCCCTTCCTGCTCCTGCCTTGGCAGATCTCGTCGTCTTCTTGCCCCTGAATGCTGATCATGAGAGACATAATAAAGATTCAAAAATTGATCGGTGTGAAACAAATAATAAATATCAAAAAATCGCTCCCAAATTGTTTTTTTTACAGGAAACAGCAATTGCAATAAAATTCACCGATCTGAACAGATTGACTAGTAGTAGTAGACTAGTATCTCGGTCGCGGACATCCCATCTCTTTATTATTCCACTGTTTCATTCCATTTCCAGAATCCTAAACCTAAGTACCACCTAGCCCGCCCATTCTAAAAACTTTGAATGAATTGCCAAAAATTATATTTGCTTCTTCTCCGTTCCGATCTCATTTGCAATCAATGAATCAATCCCCTTTCATGGGCCAATTCACTAAGTCTGCATTTATTTCAGTCCACAAAAATGCATAGATAAATGTATGCATATTGCAAACACCAAATTGTTGGTTGGTTGCTGATATGCTGAGTTGCTATATTATTCACTCACTAACAAACTACAAAAGGTTCTGCTAAGGAGTCAGCAGCATTTGACAGAGAATGTGTCACGCAGGCCGCTAAAAAATTACCAACTAATACTAAGGGGCTGATTACGATGTCGGGCAGATCCCCACCGCCCGCATGGCGGTGGCGATCTGCCCGACATTTCCCTCCGCCCGCCACACATTTCCCCCCCGCCGTATAAGTATGGCGGGGGGAGCCCAGCGGATGGAAAGACCATCCGCCGGTCTACCAGTTGACCGGGCAGAAAAGGGGCTGGATATGGTGGCGGTGTCTGCTAGACACCGCCATCCATATTAGAATGGGCAGCGGTGCAGGGCTTTCCATGGCGGAGACCCCGCCATGAAAAGCCAGGCGGATTTTGCTTATGGGGCCCTGATGCGGGCCCACAGGGTATTGGGGGGGGTGGGGGTTGCACATGGGGTACCCCCTACATTGTCATGGACAAGGTAGCAAGCACCGCACGGTGCCTGTCACCTTGTGCATGACAATGCACAACGTGCACTCCCAGCATTGTGACGGGCGGTGCTGTGAGCACCGCCCACCACAATGCTGAGAATAGAGGATGCCTCCGCCACGGTGGCGGTGGCATTCTAATTGCAGGTGCAGGACTGCCGCACCACTGGCAGACAGTCCCAGCAACGCTAGGGTGGCGGCCCCTAAGTAACTAACTATAACTACCTACCACTATCTTAGTGACAGGACAAAGGGAAGGAGTCCCTCTAGTCTGCATTACCTAACTTAAGTTCTCTAACCTCTCTTACATAATCAGCCCAAGCGAGCGCAAACTTGCAAACAAGTAAGATTAGTAGCACCTTTCACCTGTCTAGAAGAATAACAATCACATAATATTAGATTTGTATACGTAACTTACCAGCATGTAAGCAGCAGCAGCATTCTTGCTATTTGGGAAAAAAATGATATTCGCAATAACACAGAACATACAATCGTAATAAATTAGCTACTCACCAAGCCCCACAACCTTAACACCTAGCAGGTCCAGCAGGTCCTGCTCCCGGCCCGGGATGTCGGACCAAAGGCGAGTCAGTTGGTTGTGGGTGCGCCAGACCTCAGAGCAGCAAAACACTGCCCGGGGCACCCTTGCCCACCGGCGGCGGCACTCCTGGATCACATAGCCGGAAGTTAAGGAGAGGTGGCGCTGCACAAAAAAAACTAGGGCAGCCACCTCACAGAATAAGGCCCGGGGATGCACCCCTTCTGGGTGCTGCCTTCCTCAAGGAAGGCGGGTCCTGGTCACACGCTGCGTCGTCTTTTTAGTACTCTTAGCCATGGTTCTGGGGGGCAGGGAGCCGAAAAGAAAATGTAGAAGTAAAAAATAAAGTCCGGAGAAAAAGTAGGGAAGTAAAAAAACCAAAAAGCAAATAATAGAAAAACAGTACAATAACGCAGTAAAAGTAGATAAAAAACGCAAAATATACACTTAGGAAGAGAGAGGGATAGATAAGAAATGAAAAAGATCAGAAAAAAAGTTTTAGAAAAACAAAGGATTGAAAAGATATTGGGAGGATTCAAAACAGGCCCCAGAACTATAACAAAATGTAGAAATACAACATGGCCGTGCCCATTGGCGACCGCGTGGTGAAGTTGCGCGAGATTTCCCCCCGAACACGCAATCCGCGTTGCTTGACATCAGAAACGTCTCGCAAGCATGCCGAGCATGCGGAACAAGCAACTTTGCATGCTCGCGGAACTTCGAGTATCGTTGCGGGTTTGTTCCCCCACTTTGCGGAGTTCTGTGTAGCGCAGCTATGACAACTCTGCCCGGGCTTAGGAGTTACACTCCTAAAATAACCTCTGCTCACCCCCTTCACAGCTTGGCATGAGCAGTCAGGCTTATTTCAGAGGCAGTGTGTAAAGCATTTGCACATAACCAACAGTAAAACAGTGAAAACACTACAAAAGGACACCACATCAATTTAGAAAAAATATCCAATATTTTTATATATCCAAAACAAGACCAAAACGATAAGAATCCAACATACAGTACTTAAAAATATATACTTTGCAAGATATCCTTAAAATTGCAGAAATATCTCAAAAACAAGTTCTTACGATATGGTAGCTCCGTCCGGGGCTACTGCGATGCTGAAAACAACAATGTTGGATAGTTCCAGCCAAACGCTTCAGTACAGACCAGCTAAAGCATGGACAGACTCGTGAACAGTACCTTTCTCGTTGCAGCTGGCACATTGGTACGAGACGGTCATGACAACCGTCGTGGTTGTGTTGCAAAATGGCAGCGGTGCAGTGTGCGGTGCCCTCACGATGCGGTGCAGCCCGCAGCTCGGTGGCGATTGTTCAGACGGCGTCGGTGAGACTAAGGCTTACAGTGCAGGGCAAGGTGGTGCTCGATGTGGTGCTGGCAGATTGGGGTGCAAGCAACAGAGCTGGTTAGCCCAGACTGCTGTGTGGGTAAAAGCAGTGCATTGTGAAACTTACAAGCTGTGCCCCCAGCCACGATGCAGTCACTGGTGTTGAAGTCAGCAGCAGCGACGGCATGGGTGAAACCAGAATGGCAAAGTGAAGCGAGACAATGCGGAGTGCGGTGCCCACTGGTCACGTTGTAAGCAGCGCCTCAGTGGCGTTGCCGGTGAGACTAGGGTTTCGGTGCAAGATGCGGACAGTGCCCTCTGAGGTGCCGTCAGGACACAGAGCTAGCAACGGAGTCGGTTGCTTTTCCCTTCTCTGTGGCAACTGAAACAGCAGTTGCCAGAAGTGGTACCCAGAGGTTGGTGAAGTCTTTGCAGTCTCGGAGACTTCAGAACAGGAGGCAACTTTACTTCAAGCCCTTGGAGATACTCAGCACAAGTTCAGTCCAGTCCTTTCACTGCCCAAGGCAGAAGCAGCAACTACAGGCCAAACCAATGAAGCAAAAACACCGCAAAGGTGCATTACTCCTCCTGGCAGCCCTTCCAGCTCTTCTTCTTGTCAAGTTCCTTGATTTCAGCGAGTTCTAAAGTTCAGGGGTCTGGGCCCCAATATTTATATTCAAAATTCCTTTGTTCTCTCAGGCAGAGAGTGTCTGTGCTTTGGCCAAACCAATTTGGTCCTCTCTGGCCTAGCTTCCCAGCAGGAGGTGGAGACAGCATTGTCCAAGGCAGACAGGGTCTACTCAGGTTTGAGCGAAATCTCTGCCCACCGCTCTAAATGCATACCAAGCCTATTCAGGTGCTAGTGAAAACTAAACCCACTGCTCTATTCATCCCAGCCCTGACTCATTCAAGGAAGGCAGGTCACACATGACCCCTCCCCCCGTGGCTGTCTGAGAGAATGCACATCCCCATCCCCTGTCACTCCAAAGCTAGAGAGTCAATACACAAACCAGCAGAGGCACACAGGGTGGCTAATCAAGAAAATGCCTACTTTCTAAAAGTGGTATTTTCAAACACACCATATAAAAATCATCTTTACTAAAAGATGCATTTTTAGATTCTAAGTTCAGACATACTAAACTCCATCTTTCTATCTTGTCCCAATGGGAAGTTATATTTATAAGATGTTATAATCAAACTCCCCTTCTATCCTATAGGACAGATAGCTTTGCAGTGGTAAAAAACGAAATACACTAATTCATCACCAGGTCATGTCACACACCAGTACATGTCCTACCTTTAACATACATAACACCCTGCCCACAGGGGTGCCTTGGGCCTACCTTAGGGGTGACTTACATGTAAGAAAAGGAAAGATTAGGGACTGGAAAGTGGGTGCACTTGCCAGATTGACATGGCAGTTACAAACTGTGCGCAGACACTGCAGTAGCAGGTCTGAGAACCCTTTTAAAGGCTGCTTGTGTGGGTGGCACACTCCACTGCTGCAGGCCCACTAGCAGCATATAATTTATAGGCCCTGGCACTCTCAGTGCACCTCACTATGGACTTAGCAGTAAATCAAATATGCCAATCATGGAAACACCAATCCATAATACAATTTACGCAGAGACCAAATGCACTTTAGAACTGATCTGCAGTGGTAAAGTGCCAAAAGTCCTAAAACAAAAAAAAATAGGTCAGGAAAAAGCTAAAAGTTAGGGGATAATCCTGCAAAAATGGCCATTTTCAACACAACCCCTTTCCAGCCTAAAGCCAGGGTAGACAAGTCCATACCTCGATGGGCTTCCCTGCTTGGGGCGACAGAACATGGAACCTGGCCTGCAACAGCAGGGGTATCTTTCTGTTCTATGCCATCCTGGGCCCAGTTGGAGTCCTCTACCTATACTCTCATGGCCCACTAAGCTAACCCATGGGAAACCCTTCCCCTCACCTGTGGGCACCATCTGTGCAGCACCTAACCTTAACTTGCTCACAGGTGTTTCCCAGCAGGCAGACAGTACTCACATGGCCACAACAGTGGTTCGGCCCAATCCTCCCCCCGGGTGTGACTGTGGTCCTCTCTCCAGGGGCACCTCTGTCGACAAAGACAGCAAGCCACAGTGGCCGCTGACAGCTGACAGTGACGAGAGCCAGACCTCATGCCTCTCGGGGCTCTCTAACCTCTGTGGCATTAGAGAGTGGGGGACGGAGCCCCAGGTGCTTGACACCCTTTGTCCACTCTCCCTCCTGTTAGATCAGATCAGGTACGGCATCCTGGCATTGGCCCACCAGCCCAGGGTCTGTACCCGGAGACTGCACAGGAGACTGGGGTAGGCTCTCCCACACCCTGCTCTCCTCCCTGGGGTCCTGCACCCACTCACCTGGAGCAGTAACCCCAAACTCTAGAGTAGTCAGGGCTCCTGTGGCAGGTGTCCCGTACAATTGTCCCACCATTTCAGTGGTGCTATCCTGCATCTGGTATCCCAGCCCAGGGTCTGTACCCTTAGGCTATGCAGGGGTCAGGGATGAGGATGCCCTCCCCTGTCCCCCCTACTGGGGTCCTGCACCCTCCTACCTTTAGCAGTGCCCCCAGAAGGCAAACCGGTAGGGGCACTGTTAGCAGTCACCCCTTCCTCCATGCCAAGTGGACACCCTGAACTTGACCCTCCAACCCAGGGTCTGCACCCTTGGCTGGACTGGCAATCCTGGACTTCTGGGTGAGTGCAGCAACCCCCCACCCAAGGGAAATACACTCCTCTAGAGTTGTGCAAGAGTCTGCCTGGAACTGGTCTCCAGGCTTCTGTCCACCTGACAGAGCATGAGGACACCCCCAGCCAGAAGTGAACTCAGCAGGGTCACTCCTGGGGTGCTCATACCTCAGAGTTGGCAACCCCTGACCCCCTGGGCTTTCCACTGGGGACTGCGACCCCCCTCACCTCTCTCTCTGGACTCATGCACCCTCCCAAGTGGAGAAGTGCTGCCAGACACCAGATCTGGAGGGACGCTGGTTACAGCAGCCCCCTCCCCAGCTAATCACTCACTTTGGGATCCCACTCAGGGGATGGCCTCTTAGTACAGACCAGGCCCCCTTCCCAGTGTTCCCTCGTGTAACCAACCAGGCCCTGGGACGGGGTCTCAGACACCCATGGACTCCTCCCACCCCCACTCCTTCTACTTGAAGACCGGACATGGGACTCCTCTCCCGTCCCACTACACTGGACCTATCTGGGTCACTACCAACCTCCCCTACCTCACCTGGTTTGGGAAAACCCGAGCCACCTCTTTCTGGAATACTCCCAAAAGCTTCTTCAGACCCTCTGGAAACCACCAAAAGGTCTGCCTCCAGTGCAAGTTCCCTGGGGTCAGAGAACTCACACTCCACCTGGTGTTGGAATTGCTATGGAACATATGCTCTCCAGCATCCAAATTACACAGCCCCTCACGTGTCAACCAAACTACCCGTCACCCAACCATCAAGTGCCTACGAAAAGTACCCCATATCACCCTCATAGGACTGGTGAGACAGTGTCCGACTGTTACTGTTGCTCAAACCATACTCTTCTGAGTGGTCTCCATACTCACTTACCAGGGTTTCTACCATGGGGGAACCCCTCTCCATGCTCCCCTTATCCAGAGTCCGTAGAGTGTCCCTCCCACTACCAGGAATATGACCCCCTGTGCCAGTTCCCTAATCCACCCCAGGGACTCTGCGCATCACTGGAGTTACCTCACAATCCTGAACCCCTTAGTGTATTTCAACCCCCACCCCTTAAAGCAGGGCACCAAGTCTGTGTGTGTGTACTTCATCTTCAGTACTGGACCTAACATTTGCTGCTACGATCTGGGCTGGACCTAGCTTTATGTTGCACCTGCTGCTCAGCAAGTGTGAATGTAGTATGGAATGTTGGTGTGGATGATGCTGTCGAATGTTGGGTGCGTGGAGATTGTCAGTTGGGAGAATGGGCTGAGCAGCAGGAAGGCTACTCCTGGTGGGGCTCTGCTCAAGATCTTAACCTGAAATAAACATATCTAAAGATACTACGTGGAGTGCACCTACTTCTGTTCACCACATTTTGGCAACGAGCATTTTATTGTATTTTTGTCCTTCCTTTCCTGCCTCCCTTACGCAACGGGTCTTTGTCCGGATTGAGTATGGGTTTGCTGTGGTCTGTTGTCTTTTGCACCGTTGTTGTTTGGTTCCCTGGGTGCTCACATTCATTTTCGGCCTGGCCAACTGTGGTGTTTGTGGCTTCAGGGGTTGGTTGGTTGTGCATGGTGTTGTTGTTTGCTGGTTTGTTTGTGTGAGGAAGGGGAGTGGATGAGTGTAGGTGTTGTCTGTTTCACAATTTGTTTCTTCTCTTTAGGTACGTGGGTGGGCATTGTCGTTTTACTGTTGCTTTGCCTTATGTTGACATTCATGCAAATTGCTATTTTTTCCTGTGCTTTCCTGCATTCTTGGATGTTAAAACTTGTAAGCCCATTGTACTGTTTTCACTGCTTTTCATTCTACGGGTTTGCTCTCAACCATTCTCATGTCTTCACAATGGTACCTTTTCAGATTTACGTGCATGTTATTTTCCCTTTGATATGATTTTCACTTGTATCATTGCATTGTGTTTTGTTTAATATGAGGAAGGGAAAAGTGTTGTACCTGCTGCTCAGCCAGTGTGAATGTCTTATGGAATGTTGGTGTGGAAGATGCTGTGGAATGTTGGGTGAGTGGAGATTGTCAGTTGGGAGAATGGGCTGAGCAGCAGGTAGGCTGCTCCTGGTGGGGCTCTGCTCAAGATCGTAACCTGAAATAAACATATCTAAAGATACTACTTGGAGTGGACTTCCATCTGTTCTCCACACTCTACTAGCTTCCCAGTTCAGCTCCAGCTCTCTCACTTTAAGCTCATGTTCCATGATCATCTTCCTTTCCTTCATAGCTATTCTTTTTTCTTCCCTTTCCTTCTCCAGCAGGAGTTTTTTCAACTCAAACTTCCTTGCTTCCTGCCTGTCCTCCAGCTCCTCTGGGGACAAGCAACTGATGCCTGGCCTTGAGGCTTACCCCCTACCAAAAGCACATCCAAGAAGGGAGAGGCTTCTACGCTTCTACACTGAGATCTCCAGATTGCCCACTGGCATGTCTGGCTGCTACTCAGGCCCTCAGCGCCTTATATAACTCCCCCTTCCTGGTGAAGCCTCTGAGTTGGACCTTTAGGTTTTTGTAAACAGCCCTCAACTCTTTCACGTTGTAGGATTCCAACCTATCCTCCACAAAGGCCACTTCCCAAGGGGCAACAGATGATGTTCTTGATTCAGGCATGATGAAGTAGCAAGTTCAAGTTCTCAACAAACTGGCAAGATCAATGTTGGACCCGGCCTCGCGGCGTGGTCCTTAACCCCCTGGATTGTGGCCGCTCCCCGCCCCGGCCTTCACGGGCCACCCGTCTGAACTGCACCAAGGCCCTTCACCCGGAGCTGCACGTGGTCGCATACTCCTCGTGGCTCCGCCATCTTGTTGGCCTCCACGTCACACCGTGCACCAGCCGGCGCGACCCCGCTCAACCCGGCCTCGACCCCAGCGAAGCCCCGACATCGAGGCACCACGAACTAGCCAGGGGGTGCCGCAGGGACCATTCATCGCCCCCGGCGGAGGACAGTATCGATGGGACCCCCAACTGTCCTCCCCTCTCGAGGTGTGATCGCCCTGCAACTCCCATGGGCCTGGCGCCTCTCCTGCTGGGCGTCTGGCCACCTCCACCCGGCCACTCCGCCCCCTCGGGCGCATAGGTCCGGACATCAAAGGGCTCCAGACCTATATCTGGGGCGACCCCACCACAGCTCGGCAGTTGTATCCCGGAGTCGAGAGCCCTGCTGATTGAATCGCGGCTGACCCTACGGAGAAGAACTCTTGTCGGAACCATCACGAGCCCTGCGGACTGCGTCGCGGCTCCTTCTTGTGAACACTTTAAAGCCACCTGGAACATCGGAGCCCTGCTGACGCTGTCGCGGCCCAACCTCGCTGAAACCTTCCTCGGAGCCCTGCTGACGACGTCGCGGCTCGAGCCGAGCAGAAACCATCTTGAGAGCCCTGCTGATTGAATCGCGGCTCTCCACGAACTATACGCCAGAGCCCTGCTGACGCCGTCGCGGCTCGACCCCTCCGAGATCGGAGGTCCTACAGCTTGAGGATAAGAACTGGGCCCCAGGTACCCTCGTACCGCACTCCTGCCAAAGACTGTCCCGCTACCCCTACCCTTCCAAAGAGACACTGAGACTTTTGGTGGATCCCTCGATCCCTTCGTGTAAATATTGACCTCGTAACCTTTTTATTGCTGATAAAGAATTGCTTGTCACCAGACAACCTCCTTGAGTCCTGTGTGGTGGTGTTACTGTGCTAGTACGTGATAGGAGAAGGATCTCACAGGGGACTTCTCGGCAGCGCTCGGCTACTTCGTGCAGTGAGAGGGCCCCCCCTTGGTGGTCTCACCGACTCCTCGGGGTCCGCCCTCCAACATTTGGTGGCCAGCGACGGGATCCGAGCCGAACGCAGTACGTACCAGCCAGTACCCACTAGCTACCCATCCAAACGAATAGCATCATGAGCAGCCAGGAAAACAACGCGACAATGGAGTTCCAGCCCGAACGACTGGAAGAATATACGCACAAAGAACTAAAACAGTTCTGCAAAGACAAAGGCATTGCAACCACCAGCCTAGGTACCAAAGAAGAGATGCAGAAAGCTCTGAGGGCATGGTTGAAGGCCGGGGCAGGCCCCTCCCAGGAAGAAGGGCCCTTGCCCCTGACGGAGACCGCAGCAACCGCACTGACTCCGGCAACCGGAGGAAGAAAGAGCCTAGAAACCGGCCTCTCCGAAGAAGAAATACGAGAGCGGGAAAAGGTCCGGAGCCACGAGCTAGAACTCGCCCGACTGCGGCTGGACGGCGAACTCCAGCTGGCAGAAAAGAAACTGGCCCTCGAGCAGCTACGCCTTCAAGAAGAGATAGAAGAGAAGAGACGACACCGGGAGTTGGAGGAAAAGAAACTAACTCTTGAGCACGAGCGCAGTCTCAAGGAACTCGAGATCAAGGCCAAGAACGGAGGGACCGACACCCCCAGTACTAGAGACACTCTACCGCCTTCCGAGGCCAAGGTACATATCCCGAAAGAGGTCGTCAAGGAGTATTACAAGAATGACGACATCCAACAATGGTTTAAGGCCTACGAGGTGGCCATGACCTCCCATCGAGTGCCCCGAAAAGACTGGGGCGCAGGCCTGTGGGGGCGATTCCTGAGTGAAGGACGGGACACGCTGCTCCAGCTACCGGAGGAGGTGATGACCTCCTACGATCACATGAAGGAGGCCCTGCTCACCCGCTACGGGCTAACAGCGGAAATGTACCGCCAGCGGTTCAGAGACTGCAAGAAAATCCCGGGTACCACATGGGTGGAATATGTGGACTTTTTCAGTCGGGCCCTAGAAGGGTGGATCAAAGGAAGCAAAGTAACCACCTACGGGCAGCTAGTCGACCTCATCGTGTGGGAACATCTTTCCAACAATTGCTTTGTGGAACTGAGACAGCACCTCCTCGACAGCAAAATGACCGACCCGCGAAAACTTGCTGTCGAGGCCGATCGATGGGTCAACTCCCGGGTCCCCCGGAGCTCAATGGGGGAGTACCAGAGGAACCCCAACGGACCCCCACGCCAGCGCGGTGGGGGGGAGGGCCGAACAGGAACCGAGACCCTCCCGCCGGGGCCCCCAGGAGCCCCCCTCGAGGGCCACCGCAGCCACATCTCTCCCCGAGCCTAGCCCGAAGGGTGGGCCCGGCCCGACCCGGACCACGACCCCCAGTGACCTGCTATGGCTGCCAACAAACCGGACACTTTGCCAGCGATCCGGCCTGCCCTCTGAACCGAAGAAACGGGGCCGGCGGGCCCCCGCCCCGGCAGCTGACAGCCGCCGCCTTGGGGGGAGGAGAAGAGGAAGAGGAGGCCCTCGACCGAGAGAACACTGAGTGGGAGCCGGCAGCCATGTCCCTGGTCTGCCTGGGTAGCCGAGAGATGGTACCCTGCGCCCCCATCCCAACCAACACCCAGAAGTACCGGCAGCAGGTCACGGTCAACGGACAACGGGCCGAAGCCTTTCGCGACACGGGCGCCAGTATCACCGCTGTCCGCTGCCACCTGGTGACCCCTGAACAGATTCTACCGAATGTGCTGTGCCCCGTACGGACGGCCGACAACAGTGAAAGCCTATGCCAGATGGCCCTGGTCCCCTTCGAGTGGGGAGGGGTGACGGGCCTGCTGAAAGTGACAGTGCGCGACGAAGCCCCGGTCGACTGTCTCCTGGGGAACGACTTGGAAAGTTCCCCCTGGGCTCAAGTAGAGCGACGAGAGCACCTCCGAATGTTGGGACTGGCTGATTGGGCCTGCGCCATCACCCGGTCCATGACCGCCCAGGCCCCCCGCTCATCCTCGACCTCCGGGACCTCCCAACCCGAGGGGCTCACACCCCCTCCCACCAGCAGCGAGGAGGAGGCGGACACCGACCCTGGGCCCAGCGAATCCTCCCCCGAAGAGATGGCTTCTCCAAGCGTCCTACCAGAGCTGACGCACTGGCAACACGAAGGGGGCCCCACCCGAGAGCAGTTCCAGCAAGAGCAACAGTCCTGTCCCTCTCTCGAAGGGGTCCGACAACAGGCAACCGCGCAAGCCAACGGTGACCAGACCGGCACCCACTGGATCTACTGGGCCGAGGGCCTGTTGTACAGTGAACAGAAAGTAGCAGAACTCGGGGCCAGCCGCGTGTTGGTGGTCCCCCTCCGCTTCCGGGAGTTCCTTCTCAACCTGGCCCATGATGTACCCCTCGCCGGACACTTGGGGCAAGACAAAACGTACAGTCGTCTGGTGACCCACTTCTACTGGCCCCGGATGCGGAGAGATGTGGACAACCACTGCCGGTCCTGCCAGACCTGCCAAGCCAGCGGAAAGACGGGGGGTCGGGTCAAGGCCCCCCTCCAGCCCTTTCCCGCCGTCAGCACCCCGTTCGAACGGGTCGGAATCGATATTGTGGGACCCCTGGACCCCCAAACCGCCCTGGGCCACCGCTTCATCCTGGTCCTCGTGGACCACGCCACCAGGTACCCGGAGGCGGTCCCGCTAAGAACTATAACGGCCCCTGTGGTAGGCCGGGCCTTGATGGGGATCTTCTCCCGAGTGGGATTCCCCAGCAAAGTGGTGAGCGACCGCGGAACGAACTTTATCTCCAGGTACATGCGGTCCCTGTGGCAACAGTGCGGGGTCACATACAAGTTCACGACCCCCTATCACCCTCAGGGGAACGGACTGGTTGAGCGGTTCAACCGAACATTAAAAGGGATGATCCAGGGCCTGGAAGAACCCCTCAGGCGGAAATGGGATGTCCTGCTGCCCTGCCTCCTGTTTGCCTATCGGGAGGTCCCGCAGAAGTCCTTGGGGTTCAGCCCGTTTGAACTATTGTATGGACACCCGGTCCGCGGACCGCTCAGCCTGGTCAAGGAGGGCTGGGAGATGTAACCCCGAGGCGCCCCTCCTGACGTCTACCGATACCTCCTGACCCTCCGAAACCAGACCCGCAAGTTCCGAGCCATGGCCGAAGCCAACCTCGAGGCCAGCCAGGAGGACATGAAGCGGTGGTACGATCGCAACACCTCTACTGTAGAATTCGAGCCAGGTCAGAAAGTGTGGGTCATGGCCCCGGTCGAACCCGGCGCTCTCCAGGACAAGTGGACCGGGCCCTTCAAGGTGGTGGAGAAGAAAAGTCCTGTCACCTATCTGGTCGATCTGGAGTCCCCCCGGAACCCCCTCCGGGTCCTACACGCTAACAGGCTAAAACCCCACTTCGCCCGGACCGAACTGAGCCTGCTGCTGGCGACCGACGAGGGGGGCGAGGACGACTCCGAGCCCTTGCCCGACCTCTTGCAATCCGACATTCACGATGGATCGATCGAAGGGGTCCAACTCGCCTCGTCCCTGACCCCGGAACAGCGCAACAACTGCCAGCAATTACTGCGGGACTACACAGCCCTCTTCTCTCTCACCCCGGGGGTGACCCACTGGTGCGTCCACGACGTCGACACCGGGGAGAGCCCCCCCATACGACACAGAGCCTACCGGGTGCCTGACCGAGTGCGGGCCTGCATCCAGGCCGAAGTAGCGAAGATGCTGGCCCTGGGGGTCATCGAGCCTTCCGACAGCCCGTGGGCCAGCCCTGTCGTCCTGGTGCCCAAGGCCGCAGCTCCCGGTCACCCCCCGGAGTTGCGATTCTGCGTGGACTACCGAGCCCTGAATACAGTAACCAAGACAGACGCACACCCGATACCCCGGGCCGACGAACTCATCGACCGCCTAGGGGCCGCTCGCTACTTGAGCACGCTGGACCTCACCGCCGGGTACTGGCAAATCCAGCTCACCCCCGGCGCACAAGAAAGATCCGCCTTTTCGACTCCGGATGGGCATTACCACTTTCGGGTGATGCCCTTCGGAATGAAGAACGCCCCGGCCACCTTCCAGAGACTGGTGAACAAGGTTTTGGCCGGGCTTGAGGCCTTCAGCGCGGCCTACTTAGATGATATTGCCGTGTACAGCAACCACTGGGCCGAGCACCTCCGTCACCTGAAGGCCGTCCTGGCCGCCCTCCAGCAGGCCGGGCTCACAATCAAGGCCAGCAAATGTCAAATCGGCCACGGATCCGTGACCTACCTGGGCCATCAAGTGGGGAGCGGGCAGGTGGCCCCCCTCCAAGCGAAGATAGAGGCCATCAAGACCTGGGAACCCCCCACTACCCAGACCGCTGTCCGGGCCTTCCTGGTCCTCACCGGATACTACCGGCGGTTTATCCGGGACTATGGGAGCATTGTTGGCCCCCTCACGGAGTTAACGTCCAAAAAGCAGCCCAAGAAGGTACACTGGACACCCCGCTGCCAAACAGCCTTCGACACCCTAAAAACAGCCATGTGTACTGCTCCGGTGCTGCAGGCCCCGGACTACCAGAAGGAGTTCGTGGTACAGACGGACGCCTCCGAGTATGGGATCGGGGCCGTCCTATCCCAAGCCGACGAAAAGGGGCTCGACCGACCAGTGGCCTTCATCAGCCGACGACTACTGCCCCGAGAGCAACGCTGGAGCACTATTGAGCGCGAGGCCTTCGCTGTGGTGTGGGCCCTCAAGAAGCTCCGGCCCTACCTCTTTGGCGCCCTCTTCCGGGTCCAGACCGACCACCGGCCCTTGCAATGGTTAATGCGAATGCGGGGCGAGAACCCCAAGCTGCTGCGATGGTCCATCTCGCTACAAGGGATGGACTTTGACGTCGAACACCGGCCCGGCAATGACCATGCCAACGCCAACGGCCTGTCCCGCTTCTTCCGCCTTGACGAGGAGAATCCCCAAGGAGATGGGTGACTCTCCATGCCTTCGGCTGGGGGGGACGCCTGTTGGACCCGGCCTCGCGGCGTGGTCCTTAACCCCCTGGATTGTGGCCGCTCCCCGCCCCGGCCTTCACGGGCCACCCGTCTGAACTGCACCAAGGCCCTTCACCCGGAGCTGCACGTGGTCGCATACTCCTCGTGGCTCCGCCATCTTGTTGGCCTCCACGTCACACCGTGCACCAGCCGGCGCGACCCCGCTCAACCCGGCCTCGACCCCAGCGAAGCCCCGACATCGAGGCACCACGAACTAGCCAGGGGGTGCCGCAGGGACCATTCATCGCCCCCGGCGGAGGACAGTATCGATGGGACCCCCAACTGTCCTCCCCTCTCGAAGTGTGATCGCCCTGCAACTCCCATGGGCCTGGTGCCTCTCCTGCTGGGCGTCTGGCCACCTCCACCCGGCCACTCCGCCCCCTCGGGCGCATAGGTCCGGACATCAAAGGGCTCCAGACCTATATCTGGGGCGACCCCACCACAGCTCGGCAGTTGTATCCCGGAGTCGAGAGCCCTGCTGATTGAATCGCGGCTGACCCTACGGAGAAGAACTCTTGTTGGAACCATCACGAGCCCTGCGGACTGCGTCGCGGCTCCTTCTTGTGAACACTTTAAAGCCACCTGGAACATCGGAGCCCTGCTGACGCTGTCGCGGCCCAACCTCGCTGAAACCTTCCTCGGAGCCCTGCTGACGACGTCGCGGCTCGAGCCGAGCAGAAACCATCTTGAGAGCCCTGCTGATTGAATCGCGGCTCTCCACGAACTATACGCCAGAGCCCTGCTGACGCCGTCGCGGCTCGACCCCTCCGAGATCGGAGGTCCTCCAGCTTGAGGATAAGAACTGGGCCCCAGGTACCCTCGTACCGCACTCCTGCCAAAGACTGTCCCGCTACCCCTACCCTTCCAAAGAGACACTGAGACTTTTGGTGGATCCCTCGAT
This sequence comes from Triturus cristatus, assembly GCF_964204655.1. Lineage (NCBI taxonomy): Eukaryota > Metazoa > Chordata > Amphibia > Caudata > Salamandridae > Triturus > Triturus cristatus. The sequence continues at coordinate 23,576,756 of NC_140584.1, forward strand.
CCCTTCGTGTAAATATTGACCTCGTAACCTTTTTATTGCTGATAAAGAATTGCTTGTCACCAGACAACCTCCTTGAGTCCTGTGTGGTGGTGTTACTGTGCTAGTACGTGATAGGAGAAGGATCTCACAGGGGACTTCTCGGCAGCGCTCGGCTACTTCGTGCAGTGAGAGGGCCCCCCCTTGGTGGTCTCACCGACTCCTCGGGGTCCGCCCTCCAACAATCAAAAATAGGCCAAAAAGAAAAAGAACCAGTATGTGGCATGTAATGGTCTGCGATATGGTAGTAGTGTACACCAATCACTGTAGGTGAAGTGCAAACACAAGTCCTATCATCACCTCTGACAACCAATGTTAAAAATGGGAGTCTCTGGTTAGCAATGGTGTGCACCTCTGTCCAAGTAGGGACCCATCCTTCTAGTCAGGATAACGGAGTTACACTCCTAAAATAACCCCTGCTCACTCCCTTGGTAGCTTGGCACGAGCAGTCAGGCTTATCTCAGAGGCAGTGTGTAAAGCATTTGCACATAACCAACAGGAATACAGTGAAAACACTACAAAAGTACACCACAACAGTTTAGAAAAATATCCAGTATTTTTATATATCCAAAACAAGACCAAACCGATAAGAAGCCAACATACAGTACTTAAAAATATATACTTTGTAAGATATCCTTAAAATTGCAGAAATATCTCAAAAACAAAGTCCTCGTGAGTCGGTAGCTCAGTCCAGGGCTGCCGCAATGCTGAAAACAATAGAGTCTAACAGTTCCAACCAACCGGGTCGGTACGGGCAGCTAAAGGCTGGACAGACTCGTGAACAGTACCTTTCCGGCTGGCACGTTGGTGCAAGCCGGTCGTAGCATCCATTGTAGTTGTGATGCAAAATGGAAGCGGTGCAGGGAGCGTTGCCCTCATGATGCGGTGTAGGCAGCGGCTCAATGACGATCATTCAGTCAGTGAGGTGAGACCAAGGCTTACAGTGCAGGGCAAGGCAGTGCTCGATGCGGTGCTGGCAGGTTGTGGTGCTAGCAACAGAGCCAGTTAGTGGGAGATGGCGGCGGTCGGCCCAGACTGCTTTGTGGGACGAGGCAGTGCATCGTGAAACTTACGAACAGTGCCCCAGCCACGATGCGGTTGCGGGTGTCAAAGTCAGCAGCAGCGAGGGCGTTGGTGAGATCAGGATGGCAAATTGAAGCAAGGCGGTGCCCACAGGGCACAGTGCAAGCAGCCGCTCGGTGGCATCATCATCTGTTGTCGTCGGTGAGACTACGGTTGTGGTGCGAGATGCGGACGGTGCCCTCTGCAGTGCGGTGAGGACACAGGAGTTTTTTGCTTTCTTTGTGCCAACTGAAACAGTGGTTCCAGAAGTGGTACACAGAGGTTGGTGAAGTCTTTGCAGTCCCTGGGACTCTAGAACAGGAGACAAGCTCTACTTCAAGCCCTTGGGGATAGTCAGCACAAGTAAAGAAAGTTCAGTCCTTTCACTGCCCAAGGCAAAAGCAGCAACTGCAGGCCAACCCAACAAAGCAAAAACACAGCGAAGGGACAGCCCTTCTAGCTCTTCTGCTTGTCAGGTTCCTTGATTCCAGCTAGTTCTAAGGTTCTGAGGTCTGGGCCACAATATTAATACTCAAAATCCCTTTGTTCTCTCAGAACAGAGAGTGTCTGTGCTTAGTCCAAACCAATTTGCTCCTCTCTGGCCCAGCTTCCCACCAGGAGGTGGAGAAAGCATTGTCCAAGACAGATAGGGCCTATTCAAGTGCTATGGAAATCTCTGCCCACCACTCTAAATGCATACCAGGCCTATTCAGGTGCTAGTGAAAACTCCTCCCGCTACTCTAAATTCAGCCCAGGTCTATTCAGCCCAGCCCTGACTCATTCAGGAAAGGCAGGCAACACATCAACCCCCCAGTGGCTGTCTGAGAGAATGCACATCCCCAGCCCCTGTCACTCCAAAGCTAGAGAGTCAATACAAAAACCAGCAGCGGCACATAGGATGGCTAAGCAAGAAAATACCTACTTTCTAAAAGTGATATTTTCAAACACACCATATTAAAATCATCTTTACTAAAAGATGCATTTTTAGATTCTGAGTTCAAGCATACTGAACTGCATATTTCTATCTTGTCCCAATGGAACGTTATATTTATAAGATGTTATAAATAAATTCCCATTTTATCCTATAGGACAGATAGCCTAGCAGTGGTAAAAAAAACTGTAATTCACCACCAGGACATGTCACACACACCAGTACATGTCCTACCTTTAACAGACACAGCACCCTGCCCACAAGGGTACTTTTGGCCTACCTTAGGGGTGACTTACATGTATGAAAAGGGAAGATTAGGGCCTGGCAAGTGGTTGAACTTGCTAGGTTGACAAGGCAGTTGAGTGCAGACAGTGCAGTGGCAGGTCTGAAAACCCTTTTGCAGGGCTACTTGTGTGGGTATCATAATCCAGTGCTGCAGGCCTACTGGCAGCATTTGATTTACAGGCCCTGGCACTCTCAGTGCACCTTACATGGGACTTACCAGTAAATCAAATATGCCAATCATTGGAAACACCAATCCATAACACAATTTACACAGAGGGCATATGGACTATAGCAATGATCAGCAGTGGGAAAGTGTCCAGAGTCCTAAAACCAACAAAAACAGGTCAGGAAAAACATGAGGAAGAAGCAAAACGTTTGGGGATGACCCTGCAAAAATGGGCCAGTTCCAACACAAACATATAGGCATTCTAACCTTAGTAAGCATTTCATGGGCTGGGCTTCCAGGGGTGAAATAAATTCAAACAAATGGAAAACAAATATAAAAGAAATTTGAATGAATACAAAACAACGTGTCACAATTTCTAAAGACAAAAAGCAATAAAAAACGTTATCTATGATCACTGGTAAATGAAGCGGAAATTTAAATTCATCACAAGTACAGGAATGCTTAAGAAGCACTACAAAATCACACCTACAAAATGAACAATCCAAATCAGCAGAACAAGGCCAAATCATTACACTGAGCAACTTAGTGCTCCGAACTACAAGACCAAAGTGTGCTAAGTGCCAGTGAAAAATGCTTCTCTAAAATATGGTCAAAAATATGCCGATTGGCAACAATTTTGAGTCTTTTGATAGGGTTTTGAACAATATGAAAAATATATTTGTACAGAATAAAAATACATATGACATATTTAACAAATAACGTTCTGTCAGAAAGAGGAATCAACTTCAACAATGATACAAGAAAATAAAAAATGTTGTATTGCTTTCCATCCGAACAGTTAAGTCTTTCTAAAATACAAATTCATTACAATATGATTTTCTGTACTGGCATTCATTACATTCACATAAATTTATACCAGAAGGAAAATAACAACTTGGACATATTTTCCTTAATTCTTTTTTGCGCAATATTTTCTTTCACGAACTTCAGGCTGGTAGAAAACACCACACAAACATATAAAGATATGAACTAATATGCACTTCTGTCACAACACACTGCAGACCTTGTCCTTATAGCATTATACATGTTAGTTATGGAAAGAGACAACAGACTAGCAAACCAAGCAGTGTCAACTAATTTAAAATATTTTTCGGTGTTACAGAGAAAGAAACTGTTGCACATTTATTTGTTGTGCATGTTTAAGATCTACTATGTTAACATCTAGAAAAATGATGTTACATACATTTGTGATTTTTTAATTAGCGTTAGATAGAATCAGGGTGTTATTCTCACATACTGTAAGGAAGACGGAATATCAGTTACCAGTGTCTTTTTGGATACTGCAGAATTGATAGGTATCATCTCCATAGTTGCAGGAAAGGTTTACTGCTGTTAATCCGCTGCCACCAGCTATAAGTAGTGTCATGGCCTCGTCAGGGGGCGGTAGCCACCTATGTTAAAAAGGCTCAGAGGAAATTCCTAGCACACATCCGAGTCTAGCACTCTGTTGGTGAGAAGCATAACAAAATCATTTGGAGATAGGTCATCCAGAATGAGAGACATTAAGAGTAGGCGTGTCCATGGGAAGAGCACTAGAGATTTCCATCTCCACAACTGCGTCGCAAAGCTAGATGCTGAAAACAAGAGAATGAATTCGGCGGACCTTTCCCAGTTTCGTATGTAATGTTGTTAAATGCCTTTTCAAAGTTTCGTCAGCACCAGTTTGTTTTCACAAGAAGACAAAGCACAACTAGCAGAAACAACAACTAGAAACACACACATATGGTTCACATGCCAATCACCTCTGCAGCATTTGTAGACCACTCGTATTATCACAAGGGCGTTTCATTTCCATGCAGGTATCTCTTCGTTAGCTACCAATGTGGCTGGAGCATGGGGCCGTAGCTGGCCAGGGATTGGCTGGCTGCAGACTGTCAGCGTTAAGGAGCCCGGGTGGTATGAGAAAATGATTCATCCCTAGCACTGTACTGTTTGCCATTCTGGTTGTTAAAGCATTCCACTTTGATGCGTTTGCACTTTAGTGTGCACTACATAGATATCTTAAATAAATACATAAATATAAAAATCGAGACCATTCCCTATACATGAGACTACAAGTGACTTGTGGTCTATTGTTTAACTTCGCATTTTAGACTGTGGCTGCTTCCCGTTACTTTAGCAGCACTGGAGTATCTGAGGATAAATGGTGCATCTCTTGAGTGTCTCCTCTTAAATTTAATTTAAAAAAAAAAACGCAGTAGAAAAAAGCCTAAAAAGAAGCATAATGACTCTTCTATTATAGTCACATGTTCCGGCCTACTTTTTATCATCCAAGTAAAATCCAGCCTTACTGATATAATTGTTGCATGATGTAAAAAAATGCAGTAACATTGTTTCACATGTATAAGAGAAGCAACTTTGAGACAAAAAGTGTTTTGTTTCTAATGCAAGTAGCAAAAATATGCAAACTCTCATTGCTTCATTCGGTTTTCCTGGTTGAAAATCTTTATGCAAAGTGAATGTGTATGCAAAACTCAAATTCCTCTGTCAGCTATGTTTTTGCATAGTGTTTGGAGGGTTGCCATATCTCTTTGAAAATCTCAAACGCAGATGACGTAACTCCAACAATCTTGTTTGCTGCTGACTGTATGTCCAAAGCAGCTAATTATTCCTCACAGCTGATGTCTAACAATCAATTTTTCATCCTAACTACTTTTTTGAAAGATGGGCTGCGCTGTAAACTAAACGAGTGTGAAAAAGGGTGAAAATGAGCAGGGGTCAAAGAGTGCAATTAACTGTTCAAATCGAAATTTCAAGGCCATTCTCTCAAACTATCTACATTTTGGTGCATTTCCACGTATTATCGAGATTTATAACATGTTAACGGATTAGGGACTCTACCAGGCAGAGCAGTTACTTCTCTACTTTTTGAGAAAGGTACAGATTGTATTTTATTGGAGCACTCAATGCCTCGTTAGTCCTTGTGGTGCGCTAACGCGTATTTTTTTAATGGGCAGCATGTCATGCCGTGGGTGAGTGTGCAGTTGCTAGAGTTTTGTGTATACTGCAATCCTGTGTGGGAAGCGTTTTGGTTTGGTGCGTCATTCTATGTACGTGATTCATAAACTTTAACAAAGATGCGTGACTCACAAACATCGCTGACATGCTTTTGATTCTAACACATAATTATTTAGATTCTCTGCATTACTGAGATTTTGCGAAAATAACTAAGATTCGAGAGATTTTCTTTTTTTCTTTCAATTTCATAGAAAATAGTTCTCCAAGAAATAACTTTCCTTCCCATAAACCCCCATGAAAATGTGAGATATTACTCACTTTGTTGTAATTGCGAAATCTATTGCATTGCATTTGTACTAGTGTCGTAACGTCACCTCAGTGAAATAAGGGGTTTGAAACTACTCTTCGTATAATATATATGCGGATGTGCAGAGTGTAACGTACTATTTATTACCCTTGTTGAGAGTGGAGAGAGCCTCAATAGAGGTGGCTCGAGGCCACCCCTCCACCCCAACAATCGCAATAAATAGCATATTACATGGCATGCACCAACATGCGCAGTCTGTGCTATAGTGCATTGGTCATAAAAAGTAATTTAGGTTAAACTAGGATATGAGGGCATAGTTTTGTGTGGTAAGATATTTCATATTGAAGAGACCTCCTGACAAAATTAGGTTTTCCTGTGCAAAATCATAGTAAGATGCCACTTGTGATGCAGTAAACAGTGTCACTTTTTATATAGTAATAAATGCGTGAATTTAGTTTTTTTAGTGCACTTGTTCTCAGTATTAAGTGTTAATTATGGGGTCAAATGTATTTTTTACTGCAGACCTTTACCATTGTCAGAGCTACTAGGATTATGTAATGTGCAGAATTAAATCACGCAGGAAGGTTATTGAAATTTTCTAGAAAATTCTCTGGAAGTCTTCTTTTCATCCAACATTTTTTGTTAAATTGGCAAATTATGTGGTACATGCAGTGAATTCATAACTATGCGGAGAAAACTGTAGCCATAAATTTGTTTAAATCCACAGGCCCTCTGATTCATTATTTTATTAACAACTTATTCATGAAAGGTAAAAAAAACCTTCAACATGCTGATTTCAATCTTTGCCCATTGCTAACAAGGCTTTCTGAAAACATTTTTCAAGCTAACTTTTTCAAAATAAATGAAGTGCTCTGCAGTGGTGTGTCAGCAGTGAGGCACACAGCAGTGGTGTGTCAGCAGTGAAGTGCACAGCAGCGATGTGTCAGCAGTGGGTTGTCAGCAGCTGTGCGTCAGCAGCGGTGTGTCAGCAGTGATGAGTCAGCAGTTGTGTTCCAGCAGTTGTGTGCCAGCAGTGGTGTGTCCGCAGTGGTGTGTCCGCAGTGGTGTGTCCGCAGTGGTGTATCCGCAGTGGTGTGTCCGCAGCGGCGTGTCAGCAGCGGCGTGTCAGCAGCGGCGTGTCAGCAGTGTGGTATCAGCAGTGGGGTATCAGCAGTGTGGTATCAGCAGTGGGGTGTCAGCAGTGGGGTGTCAGCAGTGGGGTGTCAGCAGCGGGGTGTCAGCAGTGGGGTGTCAGCAGTGGGGTGTCAGCAGTGGGGTGTCAGCAGCGACGTCAGCAGAGGTGTGTCAGCAGCGGTGTGTCAGCAGTGGTGTGGCAGCAGCGGTGTGGCAGCAGCGGTGTAGCAGCAGTGGCTTCAGCAGTGATGTGTCAGCAGCGCTGTGTCAGCAAGGTGTCAGCATTGTTGTGTCAGCAGCGGCGTGACAGCAGCGGCGTGTCAGCAGCGGTGTGTCAGCAGCGGCATGTCAGCAGCAGTGTAGCAGCAGCGGTGCAGCAGCATCGGTGTAGCAGCAGCGGTGTTTCAGCAAGGTGTCAGCAGTGGTGTCAGCAGTGGCGTGTCAGCAGCAGCGTGTCAGCAGCGACGTGTCAGCAGCGACGTGTCAGCAGCGACGTGTCAGCAGCGGTGTGTCAGCAATGGTGTGTCAGCAGTGGTGTGTCAGCATAGCTCTCGATTTGCACCCTTCCACTCAGAGGGTACTCTAGGCATTGGGGAAATTTCCAGTATCTGTTCGTCGAAATCTCTGTCTCCAATTTGATTTCTCCTTTGTTCTTCAATTTCTATAAAAAGGATTTTAGAGGAATTTAGTAGAGTCATCAATAAAAGCTTAGTGGGCAGTCATTAAGGCTTTTTGTTAATCTTGTGGAGGTTTTGTACAGATATAATCCTTGGGACAAGGCTTCTAAGGGATTTTTCTATATCTAGACCTTTGCCATGTCCATTTCATCCTCCCTGTGACTCACCTATAGTTTTGAAGACTGTCCAAGAATTTCTCTTCAAAACTCTTGATTCTGCAGATTTTAAGCTTTTAAACTTATAACTTCTGCTCATAGAATAGTGAAATTTGAGGAGCTCACTTGTGTAGCTCTCCTTTTCTCAGGATTCTGGAGGATCCTGCCATTTTGTATTAGAGGGTTGCTCTTTTGCAAGGGCAGTGTTGAGTTCTATCTTTTCTGACATTTGCTCAATTTATTTCATTATTAATTATTTTTCATTACGTGAAACTTGTTAGGCCTCTATTAATTGTTTTATTTCTTTGAAACTTAGGTGGTCTAGGTGATATTTTCTTTATTTTGACATTATCGAGGGCAAGATAGCCCTGGTATTCCTCATAAGTAATGACCGGGATGAGGACGATGGATGCAGGGTCAAATATCCTAATTACTTACGGTAATCCTCATTATCCATAGCATTTAGTGTTACTGTCACAGTCCCTATGCATGCACATCCACCCCCGTTTGTTGGTCTTTAATAAGGCTTGCTAATGTCGAGAAGCATTGAAGGTAAGCTAGACCTTTATAGCACCCAGGTGGGTGAGGTCACCTGACAGCATAAGTCTGCTAGCAGCATACTCTGGTGTGGAGGTCGGGAACACCTCATAAGTAATGACTATGACAAGAACAATAACAACTAACAATAGTGAAGATTAAATATAAGTAAGGAGCACATCCTCATCGGGTGTATCCTGTGAAAATATTGGAAGTCCTTTTTCTCCTGCCTCTACTTCCATTACAGAAGCATGCACTGAAGTAAACAACCTACTAGTAAATGTTTTGCATGTTAGTGAGGCCCTTCCCCAAGTGGGTTTCAGATGAGGTTTGGGGTGTCCTGGTGATGCTCTGAGAACCTCAAGAGTCCCTGGATCCGGTCCAAATACAATATGAAGCAGAAGGCTTCCAAAGTGTTGGGTGCAAAAGTGTTGGGTGCAGACGGAGGTTGAACCCACCATCGCGGGTATCCTGAGTTGCCTCTCCGTGGTGATGGAGGCCTGCTACATTATCCTCATGGTGGTGGCAGCGCGGTGTGGTGTTTGTGTTTTACTGTGTAGTTTACTGTGATGTTTTTCTGTGAAAAGAAAAAGTCTGAAGTGTCGTTTCAAAATGTGCAAATGCACGGTGTTGGTGTGTTCAGTATGCATGTTAGAATTAACTATGTGTTTCTGTATCATAATTAGGGCTTTCGTTTTTCCGTTTATACGGATTTTTACATATAAATACAGACGGAAAACTATTTTTCCTTTGTCTGTATTTATATTTAGAAACGGAAAAATACTAGTAAATTTTGCCGCGCTGCCGTGCTTCAGATGCTAGAAATTCCTTTCAGTTACTCCCAATCTGCAGCAGGAGCCAGTGTGAGAGGGCAGCAGTGCAGGGAACAGCGGCAGGTGTCAGCGAGGAGCAGGAAGTGCTGGGGCCGCTGCTCCGCTCTCCCAGGGCCTCTCGCAAGCCCTCGTGCACCTCGTATCAGTCGGCCTCGGGGAACTACCTTTACAACGCAACTTTTACAACGCTATGCTATTACAACGCATTTGTTACAACGCAAAAGCTTTTACAACGCATGCTTTTACAACGCATGCTATTATATGGTAAGTACTTTTACAACGCATATACCATTACAACGCATTCTTTGAAAATGCCTTTACAACGCATGCATTTACAACGCATGATATTATATGGTAAGTACTTTTACAACGCATATACTATTACAACGCATTTTTTAAATTTGGAATGTTAACTTAAATAAATATATATCGTATATTTAAATGTTTTTTATAAAAATATAAATTTAAAACAAGTGAGTAGTTTTACAAAATATTAATACTTGAGTATTTTTCTAAAATAAAAGAGTATTTTTTAAGTTAATTTAATACTTGAGTATTTTTCAAAAAAGAAAGAGTATATTTTAATTTAAATTTAAAAATATAAGTGTGAGTAGTTTAACTAAATATTAAAACTTGAGTATTTTTCTAATTAAAAAGAGTATTTTTTAGTAAAATTAATATTTGAGTATTTTTCAAAATAGAAAGAGTATATTGTATTATAAAATTAAAAATATAAGTGTGAGTAGTTTAACAAAATATTAGTACTTGAGTTTTTTTCAAATATAAAAGAGTATTAATATTAATAATAAAAGAATTTTATTTTGAGGAATTATTAAATGAGTAATTTAATTTAAAATTAAATATGTTAATAAAATTTAAAAAAGGATTATTATTAAATATTAATACTAGAACAATTATTTAAAATTAATAACAGTTAATTAAAGAAAAAATTAGTATTAAGAAAGATTAATACTAGAGTATTTTTAAGTTACTTATATAAAGTTTAATGTTTGTCTAAAAAAAGGTAGAGTACTTTTGGAGTATTATATTTAAAAATTTGAGAAATGTAAAAAAAAAAAAAAATAATAATAAAAATTAAAAGAGTAATAAGAAATGAATTTAAGAAATAATAATACCTTAAGAAAAAATCCCAGGAAAAAAATAACTTACTTGAAAAAAAAATTCCCACGCTTTTGCATTGAAGTCTATGAGATAATTTGTCCTTCATTTATTTTGGCAGCTTCAGAATATACAACCCGCGGAACAAGAAAAGAAGAATCAGAAAGAGAAGAAAGAGCAAGTTTTGAAGGAAAAAGACAATAGAGTGGAGGTAAGGAACACATTTAGTAAATTTACAATTAAAAAGTTACATTTTTAATGAATAAATTACAATTTAAAAAATAATGACAGTAAACAAATAATGTTTTCTAAATATATATTTATTGAAAAATCCATATTTTTATTAAATTTTGCAATGCATTTAACAATTTTTAGAAAATATATAAATATTTTATTAACATTTTGAAACATTTATTTACATATTAGTTAAATAAAGTAGTCCGTTAGAAATATTGATGCACGCGATGACTTAATGACGTGAGCGTCGACGTAATGCGCCATTTTGAAGAGCATCGGAGGAGGAAGCAGCAGGAAGCTGATCTGCGTCCAGGTAGGAAACATTTTCACTTTTAATTATAGATTAAACCTTTAATAGTGATACATATATAGTAAGGAAAGAATAAGGAGAGGTTGCGGGAAAACTAATTGATGTTTTAAATGTTTTTAAACATGTCCACAATAATGTCATTAATGTATGCCTATGTCGGGTCGCGAAAAGTTATTTTTTTAATTAAAAAATGTATGTAACTGTTTAAAAATTAAAAGTTACTGTTCACAAAGTTTATTTCTTTACTTCGGAACTAAAAAAAGGGATTTTGAACTTCATTTCTAAGTGAAAAAAAATAGCGTACTCGTAAATTTTGGAAGATAATGATTGAATAAAGATTGGTGATTATGCAGCAATGTGCATTTTGGATTATGGCTTGACATGTACAATTTAGATTGGTTTGAGTTTTGGTGATTTTTTAGGTCGGAAATAAAAAAGGAAGTTTTCAGTAATTATATTAATGGCGTACGGATGTAGAAAATTTGATCATATACTATGGGAAAGTAAATTTGTTGACATTGGTAGCTGTGCTAGAAATGAAGATTTTGAAAAAGAAAAAAAAAACCCGACTTGTTTGATTGAAAAAATTTTAAGAAAATACATTGTATGCCAATTGAAATTTGAAAAATTTATAAATTTGAAGCAAAGCAGGAAAGTAAGTAAAAAAAAAATTTAGAAAGAAAGAATGTTAGAAAGATTTTCCAGGTAGTCTATAGCCACACACAACGAAAATTGTTGTACAATAGCCAATAGTCTCTCAGACATTTCCCTTGTTTTGACTGTTACTCGTGGGTTTAGACTACCTGCGAGTGTTTGGGCTATTCTCATTTCTTGAAAACTTTGCTCCTTCTTCAAAGTTTCCAAAAAAGAGTAGAAGTTTGGATGAGGTTTGCCAATTGTGTGGTTGAAGGAGTTATGCCATCCCTCAATGGCATTGTTTGTTTTTGCTTCTCCCTCTAAACAACTCGTGTAGCAGTTCCACCACTCCACATGGAATCGTGGCTTCCTCCTGCGACCCGATCTGCTTAGGTGTCCAATCCATGTGTCCTCGAAATAATTTAGAATGGGTGCCAATTTTTCTTCGTTCCTCGTGTAATAAACAGATTCTATAATTGCAGTGTAGTACTCGTCCACACTATCGGGAGCAACAAAACAAAGTGCAGTTAATTTTTTTAGTTCAAATTGCAGTTTGCTATCACGAGAATATTCTGCAACTAGGGATGTTTTTTGTAATTTACGCCAAAATGCCTGGGAAAAATGAAAAAAACATCCCTGAATTTGGGTATCCGTGTACGTTTTAGTGATCACATTGATCATGCTCAATTCAAAATCAATAATTATTTTCCGAGGACTTTGAGATGTTTTACTTTTAATCACTGATAAAAGTTCAGTGTATGTTGCAGAAGTCTTATCAGGTAGCAAACTGTATACTAAGGGAATTACACTATTGTTAATTTTGGCATGTATAGTGTAAATTTGAGTGAAAGGATGGGGTGTACTTTTAAACGTCCCATCCATCATCCAAATTTCACTACTTTCTAACTTAGCAAGGTTACGTGGGGTACTAAAAATGAGAATTCGTTTCTGAGGGTTTTCGTTGTCATGCAGAAGGAAAGGTTCATCAGAAAAAGAAATAGAAAGATCATGTGGAATTCTAATGTCAGAGAAAGAATGTGGTGTAGATAATTGAATGTTACTTGCCTGCTTTTGTCTTTGAATAATTCTTCTCAAATTAGGAATTATAGGCATGTTACTAGCAACATGACTGGGGACATGCTGTGCAACCTCTCTTAAAATGGATCCTGTAGAATCATTGGAGGTGCTTGCAATAGCTTTCATTTCGTTCACAGTTTCTCTAATTTCTACCTCCATTGCAGAGGCAGAGTGGTTATGTTCAGTGGTTTTCACAACTAAATTATCAACAGTAACCGCTCTGCCACTGCAATGGGTAGTGTAGTATTGCACACACCTCCAATGATTTCAAGTTAAACTTATTCTTTCCTTACTATATATGTATCCACCATGGTGTGGTAAATAATTTAATTACCGGTACTTAATTTGATGCGGAAAATCTATAATAATAGCTCAGTAAAATAAGAGGCAGAATCCGTGGTATTAGAGGTTCGGAACGGGCTTTATTCCAAAATCAATTCGAATTGAGGACTCCATATTCCATCACCACGAAGGTTCAGGAAGTGAAGGACCATACTTTATTGACAGGTAATCATTTTTATAGAAGAGGCATTACAGTGAAACAGATGCAGGAGGCGTAACAGTTGATAACAGAGATAAAAACATACATGCGTAACTAGAATGGGTGTAACTAGGCGTAACTAAAGAACGTCATTAGGTATGATGTCACAAATGGGTGGTTCCATGAAAGAATTTTGCAATGTCAGCAAAATACTTGGCAGAGATGCGCGCGCAGCAGCATGACGTGTGATTGACGTGCAACTAGGGGGTGAAGGGGACTTGACATTTAGCTCTACATGTGGAGACAGAAGTCTGGGGGGTCAAGTCAACCTAATCCTAAATCATATCTTACATCCTATGTTTAAAGAACTGTGTTATCCAAAAAGAGAGGTCTCTTAGGATAGAATCTTATTCTATACTGACTATACTGACTGTTTAGTGCGTGTACAAGCGTCTAAGTGTCTACACTAGATGCGAGGGCAGAAATCTTCCATAGTAACAGGGCTATGAATTACTAGCATAAAGACAGAGAAGCCGGGCCCTTTGCTCGGTAGCTGGAAGAATGTTTACTTAAACTACTAGACAGGAATGCATTGGATGGGGAGCGGAGCAGAGCAGATAATCTTGAAGGTGAAATACAGTTTTTTGGCAGGCAGACAGGTCGAGTCATGCACCGTTAGCCGCGCAGGGAGTAGGACAAAGTTCATGGATACAGATGCGAGCTCAGACTGGAGCTTTCAGAGGCAGAAGGCAGGAAAAAGCTTAATGGCAGAATCAGGGCCTACTCGCCTGGACTGTAAAAATGGGATAAATGAACCATATAAAGCCGGTGGCCTTTCATACTTAGGAATAGGATATCCGGCCCATTCATGGCGGATCTGAAAGAGGACATGTTGACGGTGGACGCACATGTGTTTGCGTCTTCATAACTGGAACTGGAGGAAACATACATGTACTTGTGATTTATACATGAAACCGTTGGGGTCCAAGATAGGGGACATAACTGATCATAAAAATCCATATTTCCACATTCCCTCCTTGTCCCCTACTTGCCCTTAAGAGATATCAATCTTCATCAATCCGTCGATCTGTTCATATAGCATCATTTGTTCTTCTTTCTTCTTCCGGGATCTCGAACGAAAACTTGGATGTGGGATACACGAGGTGGCACACAGACCACAAATCGCTGGCCCACATTGTAGACATAAGCAGCAACTGAATAGTATGAGAAAGCCAATACCTAGGAAGGAGAGCATTCTCCACCCCCAGGCTGACAATACACTCCAAAACCAACCGGACCAAGTCCAGATGCCTGGATTCTGGTGTATCTGGCTTACAATCTTATGAAGGCGAGTTATGGCTTTATATACAGATGGCGAATTTTCTGGTATGAAAATGCAACAACTTGATCCGATGACCCTACAAGCTCCGCCCCTATCGGCCAGGATGACGTCAAGGACAAGACGATTTTGAAGCACAACAATCCGCATAGCAGACTGCTCTTCTGTTAAATTGCCTAAGGCGGAAATAGTTTCGTTCACTACTGCTTCAAGGGTTCTGGTTAATCTACGTATCAGCTTACTATTGGTAACTGTACCTATATAGGGAAAGAGACCTTTATTGAAATCTGTGTATTTTTCCCATGCTGTTTCAGTGTAATCGACTATTGGGAGATCTCTCCGTTCTCTATTGTGTACTAAATGAGTATTTCTATGATAATCAGGAGGAGCTAGGAAAACAGGTGGCAAAAGGAATCCGATGTAGCAGGTACCATCCCAATCTAGAGGCAAACGTATATATGCAGTCTGACCACATACGAAGTAGGAATGGCGAGAAGCTCTAAATGTGGACTTGCCTTGATCACTGAATTCTATTACAGTGGTGCATCTACTATGGCCCATATGTATGGAACCATTCTTTCTTACACACAATTCACCTTTAACTGGAAATACTGACATAGCGGGCAAAATTGGTGCAGCTTCGGATTCAACATTCAGGATCATGAGATTAAGCGTGAAATTCCCTAATCCATATACTTCATTTTCTAGATCAGTTCCTGTTCTTTTGGGAAGTCCCTCCTTGTTAGGGTAGCAGACTTTGAGTAAAACTAGGTTCAGGTTTCCCCATACCCAATTGTCTTGATAAGTTACTAAGTTTGAATCTAAAGAATTAATTAAACTAAACCATGCTCCACAGGAGCCATTGTGTGTGAACGGATATGGAAAGAGAGGCAGAATTCCCTTATAGTTCTGATAGGGAGGGAGTCGGCCACATATCCAACAATTTGTAGCATTGCTAGCCTGATGGGAATGATGTAACATACTAATAAAAGTGTTATTGCGCAGCGCAAATCTATAGGACAACTCATGCGGGGGTAATTCACTAAAAGAATGTTCAGCAGTAACATTGTAAACATGTTTAGAAATAGGATAATATACGTGCGACAATATACTTGCAGCGATTATTAAAAGACTTAAGAAAAACAAAATTAATAACGTCACTGTGCAATGATTACGCAGTGATTTCCAGTACGCATGTTGTTTCAACTGCACCTTTCGGTTTCTTTCTCTATTCAGGTCTAGGGGATACATGTCAGAGACAAATTCGACCGATTCACCTTGGAGAGGACTTAAACAATCAAATTGTATGACTTCTTAGACCGTAGTTTTAGTTTATATAGTTCCTTATCACTTAGTTCAACCAAAGGAAGCTTTGAGTCAATCGGTGAAGACACGCGAGGTGTATCGTTTACATCAGACGGTAGTCCATGAAATTTCTTGATATGACTTGAATGTATCCAACCTTTGCGACCTTCGATCTTCACGGCTGTCCTCGTGGTGAGCAGTACAAGTTGAGGCGATTTCCACCTAGGATCCAGCTGAGTCTTCCGGTCAAAATTCCGCACTAACACCAGGTCCCCGGGAACTACGTCATGGGGTTTCACCTCGGTGTTGTCGGGAAAGGCTGCAGCTACCTGTGAACGACAAGATTGTAGTGCAGACATCAAGGAAGCCAAGTAATCTGTCAGCATATTACAGTCAACATCAGTTATTTTGCGTGGTACAGGCGTCCCCCACATATTTGGTGGTCTACCGAAGATCACCTCATAAGGGGATAGCCCTGTTCGAGAGTGCGCTACCATTCTCATGTAAAAGAGTGCAACTGGTAAGGCTACTACCCAGTCGACACCTTTCTCTCTACATACTTTGGACAATCTAATTTTCAGAGTTTGATTATGTCGTTCCACGAGACCTGCTTCCTCGGGGTGTCGGACACAGTGAAATTTCCACTGATAGCCTAACAAAAGTGAAACGTGTTTCATTAGTTCGGATGAGAACGGCTGGCCGTTATCTGAGTAGACAACACGTGGTAAACCGTACCGTGGGAAGAATTCTCGAACCAACTGTTTGGCAGTAGTCGGGGCAGTGTAATCTGAAACCGGGTATGCCTCTGTCCAACGGGAAAGAGCACAGACAACTACAAGAACATATTTGAATCCTCGACATCGTTCCATCTGGATATAATCCATCTGGAGGACTTCAAAAGGGTGCTCAGGAGGCTGAAATCCACCCTGTTCTACGGGAATGCTTTTACCTGGGTTAAACTGACAACAGATCATACAGGTACGAACTTTTTGTTTAGCTGCTGCTCGTAAATGTTTGTTGAACCAAATGTGTTGAATGCTGTCTAGCATAGCTTTTTCTCCTAGGTGCGCTGGACTATGTATTGTATTAATAATAACTTGAACCATAGAATCAGGAAGGAACCATACAGATTTTTCCTTCGTCATCCATCCTTGATCCGTTTGGATCCCTCCTAATTCAGTCCATTTCTTTATTTCATCTGGTGTAGCATGTGTCTGTATGTCAATTACGTCAAGAGCGGGATCCTTAACCGTCATGCAATGTGTTGGTGTCCGAACTATTGTCTTTGTCATGTCAGATGTGTGAGTTTGAGCAGTCTGTTTAGCTGTTCTGTCAGCTAGATCATTGCCTTGGGAAATGATATCAGTAACTTTCGTATGAGCTTTACATTTCAAAATTGATATTGCAGTGGGTAGATGTATTGCATCTAATAAGGCATGAATGAGGGGTCCGTGCTGAATGTGGGCACCGTGAGAAGTTAAATAACCTCTCTCTCGCCACAGCACGCCGAAGTCATGTACAACTCCGAATGCATAACGTGAATCAGTGTATATGTTGACTTTTTTATTTGTGGCTTGAATACAGGCTTGTGTCAGAGCGATGAGCTCTGCTGCTTGAGCGGACAAGGTATTTATGCAATTTGTTTCAATGACTTCAGTGTCTGTTGTGACTGCGTAAGCGGCCACTAACTCTCCTGTACTTGTTCTCATACATGACCCATCTACATACAATGTCAGGTCTGGATCTGGCAATGGGACGTCTGTTAAGTCCTGTCTGGGTTTCGTCGTGATAGTGATAACTTCAATACAATCATGTGCTAGTGGGTCTGTTCCGTTTACTGGTAACAGTGTGGCAGGATTCAATGTACTACAACGTCTGATTTCTATGTGTGGCTGAAACAATGTTAATTCGTAACCGGTGAGTCTTGCTATAGTCAAGTGTTGTGTTTGCGTTCGGTTCAAGAGAACCTCTACTGCGTGTGGTACTTGTACTGTCAATGGATGTCCTAACACTATGGCATCGCTTTGTCTGATTGCTAAAGCTGTCGCTGCCACTGATTTCAGGCACGCAGGCAGAGCCTGAGCTACGGGATCTAATGTACTAGAAAAATAAGCACATGGTTTGTGTGATCCTGCTTGTTCCTGTGTGAGTACTGACAAAGCAGTACCTTCGCGTTCTGTAACAAAGAGTGTAAACTGTTTATTGTAACATGGTGTTGCTAAAACAGGTGCTTGACATAAAGCTTTCTTTAGGCTTTCAAAAGCTTGTGTATGTTCCTGAGTCCAAGGGAGGACAGTCGATGTGGCTGCCTCCTGTGTTGTCAACTGAATGAGTGGTTTTGCTAGAAATGCATACTGAGGGATCCACTGCCTACAATATGAAGTGAGGCCTATCAAAGCCCGTACCTCCTTTTGTGTCTTGGGTATTGGCATGTTAGCAATTAACTGGATGCGATCTGGTGTAAGCTGCCTTCCCTCCTTGGACAGCGAGTGCCCAAGGTAAACAACTCGCTGGACACAGAATTGCAGCTTAGAAGGGGACACCTTGTGCCCCTTTTCGGCCAAGAATTGTAAAACCGTCAGTGAGGCTTTTTCACATTCAGGTTCGCTTCTAGCGGTGATCAGCAGATCATCGACATATTGAAGCAGGGCAGTGTCGACTGGCATGTGGATACTGTCAAGTTCTCGTTTCAGTGCTTGGCTATAGATGCTGGGGCTTTCTGTGAATCCTTGAGGTGCGCGTGTGAATTTAAAGCTTCGTCCATTTAAACTAAATCCGAACAAGTATTGGCTATCCGGATCTATTGGGACGCTGAAAAAGGCATTCTTGAGATCAATTACAGTAAAGAATGTTGCTTCGGAATCAATGGCTGTCAGTAATGAAGAAATGTCTGGGACTACGGGGTATTGTGATACAATACATTTATTTAATTCGCGCAGATCAATAACCAATCGATATACTGGCGGAGCTTTTGGATCAGTTCGTTTAAGAATCGGAATTATCGGTGAATTACATACATTGGAGTCGGTTTCCACAACCACTCCTTGGGTAATAAGCTCGTCAATGATTTGCAGTATAGCCACTACAGCATCTGGGGTTAACTTGTATTGTCGCATTCGTGGTAGTACCACTCCTGTCTTTAGTGTGACTCGATATGGTGTAATGTTCATGCAACCAACATCTGTAGGGCCTTGTGCCCATAAATGTGTGGGTAAAGTCTGCAGTCGGTGATCCATGTCTCGGGACACATAGTGCCCTTTGAAATCACGTAAAAACAATCTTACTCCTTCCGGAGAACAACATATTATAGCTCCTAGAGCTTTCAATGTTTCTATACCTAACAAGTTTTCTGGACATGATTTAGTAAGCAATAAATCTGTAGTTCGTGTCAAGGGACCAATCGTAAGTGGAAGAGGCTGTGATACTTCGTTAATGATAGGTTTTCCTGAAAAGCCAAGGGAAATATTCTGTGAGCCTGAGAGGGGTGCCCCTGGAACTTCACTACGTTTTATGGTTGTTCGGCTTGCCCCTGTATCAAGTAAAAATTTTCTATCTTGGCCTAATAGTTCACTGTGTACATAAGGTCCTTCTTGATCTACAGGGACCTCGATAAGGGGTAAGCCAACTTCCCTCTCTAGGCTGTTTCATGAGTATCGTTGATAATCAGGATAGTCATACTGTGCGGTCTGGTACATCTGTTGTGTCGTTGTTTGTGTGGCAGCAATAGGCTGCGGTGGTGGAGCTGGCATAGATTGTTGCGGAGCCGGCATGGACTGTGCATGCTGCGGGGCTCCTTGTTGGTTCTGATCCTGTCTAAGTGGCCGTGGTCTTTCTTTTGTATTACCTATGGCGATATTATGTTTTAAAACTGGACAATCGTGTACATAATGACCTGGCTGTTTACAATAGTTGCATGTCCCTTTTACAGAACCCACTGAAACATTGGACTGTGTCATACCCTTTTTATGACCGTCAGCTGGAACTGTCTGGGAAACTAGCATTTTCATTTTCGTGTCTTTCATGCGTCTTTGTTCATGTTCTTGTTCCTCTCTAATTCTATTGTGATGGTACTGCAGCATTTGTAACATTTGTGACGGAGTGTTACCTTGCCAGGTACTCTCGAATTTCAATACTCTATTCTTAACTTGGGGCAAGGAATTTTCAACTAATTTTGTCACAAACAGATGTGGATACGATTCGCTACTTGCTTTTATTCCACTATTTATACCAAAACATTTTTCGAATCGGGCATAGAAATCACTAGTGTCTTCATCTTGCTTTTGTTTACAGGCTGAGATTGCACCCCAGTCTTCCTTCTTCGTAGTTAATAAACGTGGCAGTACCTGTACTAGTAAACCTGGTAGTGTTTTGGTCTTTTCCCCAAGCCCTGAACCTGGACCTCGAGCTGTTTCTTCGTTTTCTAATGCTGTCCAATCTATCTTTTGGTCTCCCACCTCCCAATCCTTTTCTTTGAGTTTTTCGTAAATGCCCGCAGGCATTAATACCTTCAATATTTTCATAATGTCGGGATACGTATACTCTCCCATGAGCAACATGTCTTTAATTTCACGGTGGAAACCCGCTGGGTCTTTGTCATGACTGGGTACCACTTTCTTCATTTCTAATAGTTCTATTTTAGATATGGGTGTGTATACAAACACACGTTTAAACTGATTGTCATCACCTTTTATCGGGTGCACTTCGCGTAAGGGATTCTGTCTATCCATGTAATACGTCGTTCTTTCCTTGATGGGCAGTGAGACATGTTCGGGACATACAAAAAGAATGTACTGCTTTCTGGATTCCAGTATTTCTCTAATTAACTCAGTACCTGAACCTCTCCATTTATTCGTGAGTAATTCAGTCAATATATCAGGTAAGGGACCAGGATCGGAGTGTTGGCTTTTATATAATATAAGGAGTTGTTGAATCATGTAGATACCAGCTAAACGCTGTTCATCTGGGGTGAGGTTCAAAAACGTATGTGCTAGTGTATCATCACTATATTTTCCGGGACTGTCAACCCAGTGAACGGCTGACCTGGCTAATTCTTGTTCGTCCATAGAATCGAGTATATGATAACCCCTTCGTTCTCGGAGTAATTTGTCAGCGGCTTGGAACGAATGTTCGGGGGACCTTATATTTATTATAGGTGTTTGGAAATTTCTGTTATTATCTGGACGTATCGGACGTATCGGATCAGTAAAGCGTCTAGTATTATTACAAGATCTCCCTCTACCTACACAGGCCATGGTTTCTAACTGTCCTGTGGGCAGTTCTAATTCTTCCTCCTCCTCCTCGTTTTGTTCAGGCTGGTCTACTGCTAATCTTTCTTCGTGTATTCGTTCTACTTCTTTGCGGATCTTTCGGCACAAAGCTACTATACTTAATCGTTTATCATGTCTCCCCTCTGATATATTCCGACTCCATGTGGTAAGAATTCGCATTTCTTCCGGATTTACCCCTGGTCGGTCTTGATTTCTGATCACACAATTTATGAGGAAACGTAACAGTTCCCCCCGTATTTCCACTTTCTGGTACTCCATGGCTCTATTAATACTTTCAGAATCTCGCCCTGAATGGACAAAGTGATATATATTTTCTAAATGTGTAGTCATTCCTGGTAGCCTCCCTAAATATATTGCAGCTCGTCGGATACGTAATGATGCCAGCAGCATTTCGTCCTCTTTGCCGGGCACAGGGTCATATCTACAATCTACTAGAAGTTCCTTAAGCATGTCGGGAGTTACTAGTTTGGGCGTACGTTGGTGGGCTAATTCTTGAAAAGAAAGTTTATTTACTCTGGGTGGAGTGGAAGAAGTGTTTGATGTACCTCCTGTAGCACCACCTGGGGTGATGGATGTAAAAGGATTCGTTGAACGTGATATAGCAACCATAGGTGTGGATACAGCTGTAGAAACAGATGTGCTTGCCGGAACTTGCGTCGGAGTTTGTTGTTGCGGAGGTACAGACGGAGGAGGGTCTTGGCGTTGAACCCCCTTGGCAGGCGGTCTATGTGGCGCAGTATTAGCATACTCGGGAGCTGCGTCGTCTAAATAAGAGGAAAGGAAAACATCTTCTGCGGTTCTGGGATGCCCTTTGGGATGTGCTTTTATCGGAAACAATGGGGGTGGCAAGTCTTTTGGTATCTCCGGAGTAGCCTTAGGTAACCCTTCGGCCAGAAGAGGATACATACCATTCATAAGGGCATTTCTTTGTCTGTCTACTTGTTCTGATTTTGCTCGAGTACCTTCTTCAATTAATAGATTTTCTCGGACTTTATTTGAATTCTCCTTACTTTTCTCTTCCTGTCTGAGTGCTTTTTCTGTACGTCTATATGATTCTTTACGCCATAATTCAATGGCATCTTTCTGTGACTGTCTAGCTTTCTTTTTCCATAATTCTTCCTCTACTTTCATGATGCAATCTGCATCCCAGGTCCCAGCTGCGGGCCACCTCTGACTTTCTGGTAATTCCTTGGTGTAGTCTACCCATAAATCAAGAAATAAATTGGCGTCTAGGCCATGTTTATGATACATGAAGTACCCTGGAGTGTCCCTAGGAGGAATGGGAACAGCTTCTTCGAGTACCCCTTTTCTAGTTTTGATCTGTCTTAATCTCGAAAAGAGCGGCATATTGAGAACTGATCTGATACCTAATTTTGAACACGTTTAATACAACAAAACACAATAATGAACAGTCATTCACACCACAATATGCAGAACGTATTTAAAAACATTTTAACATTTAACATTTAATGAACAACAATGATGGCCATTTAGGGAACTAGTCACTAAGCATAATACTCGGCACTAACTAGGTAATTCTGAATTATATACTAGACATACTTGATATACTGCTAAACAGTACAGATACACTGCTGAAACAGTGCAGACCGGATTTGTGTACCCAAACCCGTCTTGACCGGCACAACCTATGTGCACGTCAGAACGCCTCCCCGACAATGGTACTCACCGGGTAGCTCGAAACGGAAGGCCTCGGAACTGAACTGAACTGGACTTGAACCGGACTGGACTCGACTCGAAACTTCGGAACTTCGGAAACTGGTGGGCCTCTGTATACCTCGGATCTTGCTCTCTCAGCTAGGCTCTGGTCGGGATACTTCGCACTTCTCACCGCCTCGTCTGGGTGTTGATCGCAGCCTCAGTTACCCCCGCTCGGCAGGAGGGAGATACAGGAAATCCTGTGGGTACGCGTTGTTGTCCGTCCAGCTGTGACAGGAGACCGGGCCTGCAACGCACCTCCGGCGCGTGAGATGAGAAAGTGTCCCTGTTCGGGCGCCATATATGTGGTAAATAATTTAATTACCGGTACTTAATTTGATGCGGAAAATCTATAATAATAGCTCAGTAAAATAAGAGGCAGAATCCGTGGTATTAGAGGTTCGGAACGGGCTTTATTCCAAAATCAATTCGAATTGAGGACTCCATATTCCATCACCACGAAGGTTCAGGAAGTGAAGGACCATACTTTATTGACAGGTAATCATTTTTATAGAAGAGGCATTACAGTGAAACAGATGCAGGAGGCGTAACAGTTGATAACAGAGATAAAAACATACATGCGTAACTAGAATGGGTGTAACTAGGCGTAACTAAAGAACGTCATTAGGTATGATGTCACAAATGGGTGGTTCCATGAAAGAATTTCGCAATGTCAGCAAAATACTTGGCAGAGATGCGCGCGCAGCAGCATGACGTGTGATTGACGTGCAACTAGGGGGTGAAGGGGACTTGACATTTAGCTCTACATGTGGAGACAGAAGTCTGGGGGGTCAAGTCAACCTAATCCTAAATCATATCTTACATCCTATGTTTAAAGAACTGTGTTATCCAAAAAGAGAGGTCTCTTAGGATAGAATCTTATTCTATACTGACTATACTGACTGTTTAGTGCGTGTACAAGCGTCTAAGTGTCTACACTAGATGCGAGGGCAGAAATCTTCCATAGTAACAGGGCTATGAATTACTTGCATAAAGACAGAGAAGCCGGGCCCTTTGCTCGGTAGCTGGAAGAATGTTTACTTAAACTACTAGACAGGAATGCATTGGATGGGGAGCGGAGCAGAGCAGATAATCTTGAAGGTGAAATACAGTTTTTTGGCAGGCAGACAGGTCGAGTCAGGCACCGTTAGCCGCGCAGGGAGTAGGACAAAGTTCATGGATACAGATGCGAGCTCAGACTGGAGCTTTCAGAGGCAGAAGGCAGGAAAAAGCTTAATGGCAGAATCAGGGCCTACTCGCCTGGACTGTAAAAATGGGATAAATGAACCATATAAAGCCGGTGGCCTTTCATACTTAGGAATAGGATATCCGGCCCATTCATGGCGGATCTGAAAGAGGACATGTTGACGGTGGACGCACATGTGTTTGCGTCTTCATAACTGGAACTGGAGGAAACATACATGTACTTGTGATTTATACACACAAGTACATGTACTTGCAGCTTCCAGACTAGACATTATCTGAAAAGAGAAGAGAAGAAAAACAAATTAGTCTGAAAAATTAAATGAAATACCTAAAATATAACAGTTACACCAACCAACACTTTCCCTACTGCTGCACCTTCCTGGAATTGGAATAGTAAATTGCACCCCTACACCATCCAACACTTTCCCTACTGCTGCACCTTCCTGGAGTTGGAATAGTAAATTGCACCCCTACACCATCCAACACTTTCCCTACTGCTGCACCTTCCTGGAGTTGGAATAGTAAATTGCACCCCTACACCATTCAACACTTTCCCTACTGATGCACCTTCCTGGAGTAGGAATAGTAAATTGCACCCCTACACCATCCAACACTTTCCCTACTGCTGCACCTTCCTGGAGTTGGAATAGTAAATTGCACCCCTACACCATCCTACACTTTCCCTACTGCTGCACCTTCCTGGAGTTGGAATAGTAAATTGCACCCCTACACCATCCAACACTTTCCCTACTGCTGCACCTTCCTGGAGTTGGAATAGTAAATTGCACCCCTACACCATCCAACACTTTCCCTACTGCTGCACCTTCCTGGAGTTGGAATAGTAAATTGCACCCCTACACCATTCAACACTTTCCCTACTGATGCACCTTCCTGGAGTAGGAATAGTAAATTGCACCCCTACACCATCCAACACTTTCCCTACTGCTGCACCTTCCTGGAGTTGGAATAGTAAATTGCACCCCTACACCATCCTACACTTTCCCTACTGCTGCACCTTCCTGGAGTTGGAATAGTAAATTGCACCCCAACACCATCCAACACTTTCCCTACTGCTGCACCTTCCTGGAGTTGGAATAGTAAATTGCACCCCTACACCATCCAACACTTTCCCTACTGCTGCACCTTCCTGGAGTTGGAATAGTAAATTGCACCCCTACACCATCCAACACTTTCCCTACTGATGCACCTTCCTGGAGTTGGAATAGTAAATTGCACCCCTACACCATCCAACACTTTCCCTACTGCTGCACCTTCCTGGAGTTGGAATAGTAAATTGCACCCCTACACCATCCAACACTTTCCCTACTGCTGCACCTTTAAATGTTGTGTAACAATACCTTGTTTTTTTGAAATTGGTTTTCTTGGTGAGTCTTCTTAAGTGGGGATGGCCTGTAGGCTGGAGTAGACACTTATGTGTTGATTTCAATGGTAAAACAAATACAATTGTCTGCAAAAGTGATAAAAGGAAAAAATGAGAAAACTTAACTTTGAAGAGATATGCAAATTTACAAAAACTTTTTGCAAAAATTAAATCCATTTTAATATATAGTACATAACACTTTCCCTACTGATGCACCTTCCTGGAGTTGGAATAGTAAATTGCACCCCTACACCATCCAACACTTTCCCTACTGCTGCACCTTCCTGGAGTTGGAATAGTAAATTGCACCCCTACACCATCCAACACTTTCCCTACTGCTGCACCTTCCTGGAGTTGGAATAGTAAATTGTACCCCTACACTATCCATCAGTTATCCTATTTCTGCACTTTACTCGAGTAACAATAGCAAAAGGAATGACTATTAAATTGTGGAAATTATAATACTCATAATGTAAAATACCTTTTTCAGTTGCTGTTTGTTCTCCTGCCTTTAAGGTAATGCTTGCTGCAGGATATAGTTATTTTTTTGTAACCGATTTACTGTGGAAAAAAAAAGTTTACAAAATTTAATGTTACTTTGACAACGTTGGTTTAAAAAAAAACCATTTTTGAAAATTATGATATTTGTCAAATGAGTATGAGTAATAATTGGTTAAGAAAAACATAATACACATTGAATGCATTTTAAAATAAGATTAATAATGGATACACCTGCACTATCACTCAATTACTCTACCGCTGAATATTCTGGGACTTAGAATACTAATAGTTATCTCAGTAAATAGAAACGCTTTTTCACATGTAGTACCTAACTGAAGTCCTATTAGTATTTGTTACCCCTGCACCATGGTATAATTTCGTTTATGATGTAATTTGTTTGAGGGGAAAAAAAAGTTACCTTTGCAATAGAACACTTTTGCTAATGCTAAAAATATATTGTTAAAGTAAAATATTTTAAATTAAATTACATTTACCTTCACAATCGTAAAGGTGAGTCGATTCCTTTGAGGAGATACAAAAATAGGTACACCAATTCTTGATTCTCAATATTTAGCAAGTTTCTGTTTTAGGAAAAGAAAGTAGTTGTTTTAAGTTGGTATATATTTTTTGTGATAACAAATTACAAACAGTACATTTTAAAAGTTAATATTAAAAATTTAAAAATATATTTTGTATGGAAAGTAGACATATTTTACGCAAAACCATGGTTTAAAAATATTTTACTGACTTACTAGTAGTTGTCTACTAATAATGGTTTTCCGAAGGAATTCAGTGCTCTCTCTGAGGAGGTCGCAGTGGAGGTGACAGAGGGTCAGGTTTTGACGTCTGGTCTCTCTGGTAGTTGATAATCAACTGATTGCAAAATAGTGTCTTCCTGGTATTTATAAGTTTTACTCTGTGTCACTATTAATTTTTTTTAAAACTGCGTTCGATGTGTTTTTTTTTATACTTTATTTTACTGTGGAAAATGATAATTTAAAAATGCATTTTAAAATGTATTGTTTTCACTCATTTGCTCCGTTTTGGCATCCATTTTGGAACATGTCTTTTGGTATTGTTTTCATAGAAAGTGTTGTAGGACAAGTTTTACAAGTGAGATGGTTAAAATGGCGCCTATGTGTATGTGTGTTCTGTTTTACTCTGTTTACTTACTTTCCGATTTAATCATGATAAAAATGTGTAAGGACTGTTGTTAATTCTATCGTTCTTTTTGTTAAACTTTGAAATGTGTGAAAACGGAATTTTATTGGGGATTTTGAGTATTAATTTTAATACTCGAGTATTAATTTTAATACTTGAGTTTTAATTTGGTAATGCATTTCAGTAGATTTACGCTCAGTTTTTCTCCACATTTTAATACACTTCCCCACCCTAAAACCCCTAATTTCCCTGCATCCCGTGCCAGATTTTATTGTACTTTTAAATAAAAAAAAAAAAAATTGCGTTGTAATGGTATGCGTTGTAATAGATTTCGTTGTAACAGCACTTTTCAGTATTTTAATAGGTTTTGCGTTGTAAAAGTATTCGTTGTAAAGTAATGCGTTGTAGTAGTACTTGCGTTGTAAAAAATGCGTTGTAATGGTATGTGTTGTAATAGTATGCGTTGTAACGTCATACATCCGTCGGCCTCGTGCACCTCGCACCCCAGCCTCCGCTTGCCAGCTGCGCCCTTCCTTAGCACGGCTCTGCTTGTCCCCTGAGCCTCTCGCCCCAGTATGGAGCCAGGCCGGGGCCCCTTCTGACTCCCTGGATGCCCACTGTTGCTTGCCGTATTTCAGCGTGCGTTATTTCACCACTGACCTTCCTGGAAGACGGCAGGTGTAATTATGGGAGCTTGCTTCTGATTGCGGGGAGAGCTGCGTTGAAGATCAGTGAGTCTCGCCTTCTGGAGGAGAAAGTGTCGTTTCTGGGGTGACCTGACAAGATAGTAATTGTAAGGGGGCTTCATTTTATCTCCCTCGACGCCCATTACGCCAGCAGTCAGTTTCCACTAGTGTAATTGTGAACTTTCTGTTTTGAGTCATTTTTTTTCAGGGGGGGGGAATGTCGAGGCGTGGTTGAAAAGTGCAACATGGCACACCTGCCCCCTCCCCCCTGCTTTGTAAGGCACAGGAGGATTGCTGGAAGGGTTTCTTGGAGGTTGGCAGTCAGACCCTTTGAGAGCCTGGCAGGCTGTGAAGTGTTAGAGCTCCAAGGAACATGCTGGGATGTTATTTCTCAGTAAAGTAAACCACATGACAGTAGCAGGCATCTTGTAAGGATGAAAGGAGGAGTAGCCTTCGGCATCTTGTAAGGATGAAAGGAGGAGTAGCCTTCGGCATCTTGTAAGGATGAAAGGAGGAGAAGCCTTTCTAAAATTGATCACATGGCCTGAGGTCCCACCTGATGTACACAACAGGCGCACCAACCCACTGTGCTATAGGATACCAATGTTCCATACGCTGGGTCAATAGCAGGGCTAACCTTGGCACTGGTACAACCGCCCCTGAGCGCCACTGTTCAAGAAGGCATCATGTAACTGGCAGAATTAATTTTGATAAAACCAAGTGCCCAAGGGTAGCAGGTGGAGAGCAGACCAATGGGCACAGAGCAAAAGGGGAAGGGAAACTAGACATGTTACTTGCATATCCTAGAAATAGCAGAAGCGAGGCAAGATGCGCTATATAGCACTATATGTCTGACTTCCAAACTATCACTGTTATCAAAGAATTTGGAACAACATATTCATAGCCATGTGCTCGGGAAGGAGGAAATCCGCCCTTTCTGAACCTAGCTGTTAGTTCTTCTTACAGTCAATCATTCGGTGGTACATTTCTAGAGCGTTTCTGGTCACCCGTTAGGGTATGCAGGCACTGGGACACCCCATTCCATCTCCTATGAACTAGCAACGCCATTTAACAGGAGCCCAAAGATTTAAGCAGGGATCTGTGCTTCCATCATAAATATAGGGTCAATTTATATAAATGTGGAAAAATACTAGCTGTAGCATCGTCTTTTGCTTGTCGCACAAATAAATGTGGATAAATACAGATAAAATGGCCAAAAAATAAATATGGATAAATACAGACGGAAATGGCAAAAAAATAAAATAAACTGGGAGCCCTAATCATAATATGGCCCTGGGCAGCTGAAACCAATGTGATCCGGGAAGCGTGGGAAAGTGCCTATAAATGTATCACTGTCACAGATGTATGGTGTCTAGGAAGGGAAGAAATTCATCGGAAACGCTACTGAAGGAAACAAAAACCATAGCACAATACACATTTTTCTAACACTACACTTGTGTACTGTCCACCTAGAGTAATCACACACAGGGTTAGTAGAAGAGGTGTCACACATCAATGGTATACACCAGTGTGTGTAAACTGCAGGCATACTTTAGGCACACATAGGTTGGAAATGTTGGTGAAAACCCAAACTCTTATAAAGTATGGCCATGCATAGCTGTAAATTACGCATTTTCAGTTTATAAACCGATTCAATGCGCCAGGCCCTCGTGCTTAAAGGGGACCAGCAACCTCCAAGGGACAAAGCAAGGGCGGGACCCTTTACTTTGTCCCATTTGCTAAGTAAAGACAGCAGTGATGGTGTGAAATCAGTCTACTTTTCATGCTCAGGATTAAAATCTAGCTTGAAGCGACCCTCGTTTGTTTCTGTCCCTTTCATAATGCTAGCAGACAATACAGTGTCATCAAGGACACCGTGGCCCAGTGTCAGGTGCCTGAAACTACGTCACAAATGTTTTAGCTCTGCCATGTCACATCCAATGTGTGAAATCACCTAAGGCCACTCGGGGCACCTGCACGTCACACGTTTGAATCCCAGCAGGACCGACTCAGCCTTTCATTCTTCCGAGTTCATTAGAACGAGCAGCAATGGGTTCAGTAAAACAAACGTCTGTTATACACAGTGCCACAAAATACCAATATGTAGGTACAAAGTGTTACATATAAAAGTGAGGTATATTGATAGCAACATAATATTGACTAGCAGAAAGCAATTCAGGAACTGCAAGAATAAAGATTATTTTCCTGAAGTAAATTCAACTTATTGCCTCCTTCGAGGTCATTGCTTGGGTATGTGAGTGTTTTATAACATTCATTATCATGGTTATTAACATCACGGTTATGATTATTATTATTGTTTTTATTATTATTATCATCATCATTATTGTTGTTGTTGTTACCAATGTTGCCAATAACAATACTGCTTTTAATATGATTACCACTATTTCTGCGAATGATAATAACAATGTTAATAATCATACTCATAGATAAAGACACGATAGTCAGATTTCATCTATTCGAGTCTAAGTGAAATATACAACATTTTCATGTCGAAAATAGTAGTCCCTGTAATTTGTAATTCAAAGAATGTTTAAAATGAAACGGGGAAGATTCCCCTTTAAAACAAACTCAGTAAGAGAGAGAACTTTACATACAAAGGATATACCTACATAAAGCACTTGACTGCGCTGGACTTTTAACGTATCAGCCAGGGTCACATAAGCTGTCAAGGGGGGCCATGTAAAGCATCAGTAGCAGCATCCTCCGTATACACCCACCCTATCTTCCCCTATAGCAGATGCGCAGCATTTATAGCTCGCTCTCCAGTCAACGATGGCAAACACGAAACTCTATTTTTAGTCATGCGGCTCTGCAGGTCTGACATCACACGCTGCCAGGGTGCGCTCCCTTCAGGCTGAGGTGAAACATAAAAAAGTTATGATTGCTGTCTAAAAACCATGATTTTAAAACAAGTCTTCCAGAGCGGGCTCGCTGTGAAATCAGAGTGCCCTGAGAAGCGAGGGGTCTTAAAAATACACAAGTCTGTAAACGCAGTTTTGGAAAAGTGCCTTACCTTGTTGTTCGCGCGCACACCTGAAGGTAACAGCAGAGTACACCTTGGGGTCTTGGTTTATGTCACTGCGCAGCTAAGACCCCCAGAAGTCACGCCCTGGTCCTCCATTGCGTCAGGGTGTTTTGTTGTGCTACGGTGGATCTTCGGAGCCCCCATCTCTGAAACCTGCAGTTTATTGCTGGACCACCTTAGGACCCATGTTGAGAAGCCTAAAAGCGGGCTTGTTCTGCAGCTCAGGTTTCCTACGCGTGGCCGCTGCACGGGGAGAGTTTTCGGCCCACTCAAAGGTTCCCCGGTTAGTTTTATTTATAGCATTTCACTTAACAAAGAAGCGTGCCCTACTATCGTGGGTAGTCGTCCAACGCCCTGCACGTGCAAGCCATATAAGGACACATTTTCTGAAACCCCAAAAAATGCTGGATTTCATAATATTTATGGAGACAGTCTGAATCCTAAGACTACTTTACAAAGGTTTCTTATTTTTATTTGGAGTTATTTTTGCCCTAATGTTGTAGCATTGTTCTAATTTTATAATGCAGCTTCATATTGCTGGGCAAGTGCAGACATATTTAACATGGAAAGTGAATTGCGTTGCTTCAGTAAAACGTTTGAACGTGAAAACTGACATGCAGCCTGCTTTCAAAACAAGCGCGTGCGCTGAAAGTTTAAAACAAGCTGTGAGACGTGCTCTGTGGTGGGGGAGGGGCATTGAAGAGAGGCGCGCGTGCTTGGCCGAGCGAGAGGAAAGCCAGATTCCGCCTCTGCTCATGCCTGTGCGCGTAAATGCACACTGTATGCCACACAAAGCTGTGGTCGGACTTTGAAAACTCCACTCCTAAATGTCTCGACAAAGCAGCGCATGCGCTGGCTCAGGCGAGTCCTACTCCTAACCAGGGCAGAAGTCCTAAAAAACAGAAGTGGGGGAACTAACTTAATTAATCATTATGCAAGTGGCATCACAGCGTAACATCATGGCACGTGACATCGCGGCGCGTAAGGCGAGAGACATAAAAGCGCATGACATCACAGGAAGTGGCATCACAAGAAGTGACATCAGATCTTAAGCTCTCACATATATGTTTAGCAGGTCTATCATTAGTACATTTGAGCACATTTCGAGTATACTTGAAAACACTCCTGACTTAGACAGAAGATTCACACTTTTTTAAGCTTCAGATAAACCAATGTTGCCTTTTGTCAGTGTAAAGCTTTCTCTACCCGGAGTGCTTTAATAGAAAAAACAGTGATATTTAAATTATTACAACGCCTCCTCAGGGGTAGTATGCACTATATAAATGCTATTTACTTTGTGCAAATACTGGAAAAGATCAACACATCTGGCGTTCTTACAGTGCATGCATATCTCCTAAACAGAGCCTGAACTAAGTGAAAAGCTGCCTCTCTTAAGTATGTGTGAAGCGCTAACAAGGTGTGAGCCTTTGTTTCCCCTCTGCTGCATTTGCTTTTAGGTGTGAGGCTCTTGGCTGCTCCCAGCCAGGAGACTCCAACAAAAGGAGGCCTGATGACCCCTCGGATTCAGCCTTTGTTATGGGTCTAGCAGGAGTCAGAAATCGGAGAGCTCCGCCCCATCCCGCCTGCAGGTTGTTGCTTGTTACAGATGGAAAACAGAGAACGTGCAGACGCTGCTGAAAGTGTCCCGGTGTCTGGAAATGACACAGGGATGAATTCAGCACCATTTTCAGTGGGGCCCAACTTCTTGGCAGGGTAGACGGTGTACACCCTGCGAAAAAAGGGGGTGGACGCCGTCCCCCCATGTACCCCTGACTCATGCCCTGCTAAAAATGCCATCACTCATTTACCATAGCATGACATTGTGTTGCTCCTGCTTCAGGCAGGGCATGTCTAATCCTGCTGATTGGCAGACAGCTGGTACTATGTCAAGTGCGCCTGTCGGGTTGGACAGGTCTCTTACATTGACCGGTCTTGCATGCAGACTTTAGGCTCTTGAACCCATGTTGCTGAGGAGCCAGGGGGGACACAGCACAGCTTCCCCAGTCTCCTTTGGAACATTGGGTTCACCTGTTCCCACAAATCACTGTGTTACTCTCATACAGTTCACTATTAAAAACTCATGAGAGGAGCCCAAGGATTGGTTTTGTTCACGGCAGTTCAAGGTCGACTGCCTCCACTGACCCCAGCTCCGAAGGCAGTGTGTGTGTGCGGGGGAGGGGGTTTAGGAATACTACAGAACATGGCCAATCACTGTGTATGGCTTTTTTTAAAGCCTTACAGTGATTGGTCAGGTTTCTGTTACTTGGGGAGATGCATGGCATGAGGGGAAGTGAGGTTGAAGAAAAGATCAGTTGTTTCTTTGCGTCTGCTCTAGTCCAGGATTGGTGCCTCCAGTTTCAGGCCCTGGTCAGTGGCTGTTAATTTCTCCTTTCTGACTCTCCCTAAGGCACCCACGCCATTGCTCTCTTTTCTAGATTAAACTGTAATATTGAGGTAAAGAGGCCAGAAGGCTTAGATTGTAGAATACATGGCGTGAGAAGGAATCAAAAAGCCAGATATCTGATATTTTGAATCACAGGCATCCAGCACAGCCTGAAGGGAGGCTCATACAGATAACATTGCGCTACAGCGCTTATATGCTTTTTGCAAATGAAACACTAGCTCTGCCAAAATAGCGCGGACTGACGCTTGGCGGAGACATTCAAAATGAACATTTCTTTCTCCCTAATTGCTGGCACTCTCTACAGTCTGTGAAGTCTGCTAGCGCACTTGACAGAACAGCTCAATGGGTTAAGACCAATAGGGCTTATACACCAATGAATACAGTTAGGATGACGCAGGGTCAGAATTAGCGGCAGCCGGCATGACAGGCGGCTTGCTGGTCGCGCGCGCGCGGGGGGGGGGGGGGGTGCTTCGTGGATGGCGGCTGGCCGAGCATAATAATAATTTTTTCCAAGTGAACTTACTTTCCGGCCGGGTCCCGCTTCTCCGCTCCAGCTCCTGCTCTTCTCTGTAAGCACTGCACAGCCAGGCCCCACTGACCAATCGTTGTGATTGGTAGGCACGCAGGCTCTCCTGACCAATCACAATGCTGCAGTGATTGGTTGTGAGTGTCCTGGTTGGAAGTTCAAGTAGGGAAGTGGAGCCTGGCTTGTTCTCTGTGCAGGCTGTAATGCAGCCTGCATGGAGAAGGGGAAAGTGCGCATGACTGGAGTTGGCGGCCCCAGGCCTGCTCCATGAGCAGAGAAGCCCCGACCACCCGCCCGCCCGCAAAGGAAACACAACATGATAATGACTGAAAGTTATTATCATGTTATGTTTCCCCCTCTTGCTCTGCTTAAAAGCAGTGGGGCAAAGCTCCCCCCACCATAGTGGAGGAGCCGCCGCTGGTCAGAATCGTGTCCCTTTGCAGTTTGTAAAATGGGTACCGTAGAACTGATGAACCGCAAACCCTAATCTTGTGGTTGTGTGGCGCTGTGTACAATAACATGGCTATTCTGATAGGTGTGAAAGGCTAATTTGAGCATATGACATACTTGGCAAATGTCAAGCAACTTGTTGATTTGGGAGCTTGGAATGTGAGTAGGATTCCAGACCTTGGAGTTTGCAGACACCCACACCTGTTGAAGGTAAGGCGTGTGCCTGCAGCAAACATATATATCACCTCTCTGGAGCTACTGGCATGTGACTAAATAGCCATTTTTGGAACAGGTGACAATTTATAATTAGACTAAGTTCGACAAATGCACAGCATACTTGGGGTGTGTTGTTGACTCCCCACTCCTCCTCTCTCCTCTTGTTGACTGTCACTGGATTTTCTTAGGTTATGGGCATGGACGTCAATTCATCAAAATGCCAGGGGTAACGGACTTGCCATTGCACACCATTTGATCTTTACTGTGGCTCACACACATGCTTACATTACTAACACATTCACACACTCTCACCCTCAAGCATTCATACACCATAGATTTAACAGCATTTTTTACTTAACTTAGCTCCCAGATAGTGTAATAAAAGCTGGAATATGACCCTAACAGTGAATAACATTATTCACTATTTGTATAATAAACAAATTGGCAGAAACCGGGAAGTGGAGCTCCAACCAGCGTCCATTAGGAAGAGCTGCCCCTGTTGATTTCCTGCAACAGTCTCGTCCAGTGATACTGGACGAGACTGTTGCAGGAAATCAACAGGGGTCGCTGGTCCTGCGGCGACTGAGACGCCCTTCTCCCGACGTTCGATCCATTAGATTGTCGGGCCCTTGGCGCTTTATTCGCCCAATTTACCATTAACTTAAACTATGGTATTGCTGATTCATTCCTGCCATTGGTTTCTAAAACGCTGGACCCCCGGTGACAGAGTTAGCCCACCCCTGACGTTCTATCATTAGATTCCCGCTATCATAGCGCCTTGGTTTCCCTCGAGATCACGATTCTTTCCCTCGGTGCCATCAGAAATCTTCTATCATCACGCTCTGTCCTCCCCTGTAACCTGATTACAACTCCCTACTTCCAGCACCGCTTGAATATTGCAACCCAGTCCTGATGACGATCCCAATTCAACCGGATCGAAACGCCGTCGACATCTCAGCTTAATTGATGGCCTTATGGTTCCTTAAAATGAATGTGCAATCATTTTTATTGTAACTAATTGAATTCAGAACCTGTGTGTTTATTTTTCAACTATTCACTGTCACTTCACCTTGCGCCGTCCCCTGCTGTTCTCACCTTGTCACTTGCGTCGCCGTTTCCGTGTCACGTACACCTTAAGCACCAAGTACAAGTTCGGGTTGTCCTTTTGTAATATAGAATTTTGCGTACAGTGCTGATTCAACTGTCCCATTATCCTGCTCGATTAAGTGTTTGTGTGTTCCTTTGTATTTATTTAATATAATACAATATACTTTTTTTCTAAACTTTCCTTCTCAGAGTCTTCCTTATCTCAATTTTAATGTCTTACACATGCATTTTATTTGTCTAGATTGAATGACACCAGTTGAGACTATTTGTTGTTCTTTACTTCACTACCCCTGTCTCAACGAGGTTTACGGGTTTAAGCTCCTGTTGTTTATTACAAGCCCCTGTGTTCAGGCACTGATTTTGCCACCTCTGAGGCCAGGGGTTGCAACAGCAGTGCCAGGCGCAGCAAGGGGCAAGCCAGGGGTCGCAGCTGCGACCTCTGGCGACCCCTAAATGACGTCCATGGTTATGGGGTATCTAGCAATGCTTGCTCATAACGGGAGCCTTGTAATTCTTTTTACAGCAATTCTCATACATGTGTGGGGAAAGCAGTAAGTCATCCTTTGAATTAGAACAATGCCATGCAATGTCTGAAATCACAGTACATGGTAACACAAAAGTATTGATTTAATAAAAAGCATGCACAAGTGAACTTAGTGATTAGATAAAAGGTGATACTACAAACTAGGTAAAATTCATTTTTGAGTCTGACATACAGATTCGGACCAAGGGGGATTAAAGCTTGCTGATGGAGCTCTGTGCACTCCAAAAGATGTTGCTCGCTCGGAAATTCGTGCTGCTTGTTTACACTCACCCCTTTCAAATTTCACCAGCCGCCACTGTCATGAGACCTCTGCATGCTGAGGTTCAATGCTATTGGCTTTGTGTGGCAAACCAAGGTATTACACAGGGAAGTTATGACTATTACCATATCTAAATCTGACAGACGGAAAATGTTTTTTGTATTTCGAGATTAACACGTTTTTTAGCCCTAAAGTGTTGTAGTGAATGGCACATAATTGCACAACGTGATGTAATAGCATACGTTTTTGATTTTCATGTATGATGTATAACACAAAATTACCAGAATTACACAAGATTAAACAGTATAATCAAAACTAAAGTTTCCCAATCTTCACACAGCCTGAGCAGACTTCACACGATGATTCAGAAGATGGTAAATGCTAAATAGGGGTGGGTAGAATTTGTGTAATTTGCAATTGCATAGTTCTGTGGAATGTTGGAAAAATTATGTGTCATGATGTGAAAAACAAAACTGGAATATGTGCTATATTTTAGCACAAAATGTGTCCCATTGTTTACTTTTGATGTGAATACCACTTCTGCGTTAAAAAAAGCAAAAAAACACAAGTGCCACAACCTGCACCCACCTGTGTTTTAGTCGTTCACGTTGCTCTCATGTGTTCTTGCTAAATGTTTGAGGTGAAGAGATCATAATTGTGTAATGTAGCCTAACAGCGTAATTTCAGCAGTTTCGCGTAACAAGTGTAGTATGAAATTACCAAAATTACACCAGTATAATGGAAATTATGCCTTAGCCTAGTGCTAACCTTGAGAAGATACAGTCAGATTTTCTTTGGAATTAGATACAACTGGTGGTTTCCTAAAAAGACTCAAAAAACTCACTTGCAAAGGAGGAATATGCACACAACTTCCAAAATTCTATTAAAAAGACAAAAATAACTTTTAAAACAGGAGTACATATATAAGACAGAACAGCTATTCATTTAACAGCTTTGTGTATCACAATCTACAAATTATCTTGTTTCAACTTTATTCGACAATTCTGTCATAAAAGCTTGTAAAAAACACCTTATACCAATTTTACAGTATGAATATGATAAAAAAATTAGACAATAAATACAATTATTTACATAATAATAAAACTTATAAAAAGATATTAAATGAGAGACATTTGTCGAATGATACTTAAAAAGGTCTGTATACAAACCTTCAGACCAGTACTATGATATAAAATACATGCTATAAAATGCCTCCGCATCCCCAATATTCCCAGCTGAAAACAGCTATCTCTTAGGATATGGGTAGATGTTGTTTTAACGCCTTGGCTCGAATGGACCATGCCCAACCTAAAAACTTGGCCAAAGCTATAGCAATATGAGGGGACGCGTCTGATCGAAGAACTCTGAGTGCTTCCTCGTGCTTTCTGAAACCCAGTAATCTACATATGGGGATAACCCATGCCCTTCAACGTCCAGTATAGATAGGGCAGAAAAACAGGAGATGACTTAGAGATTCCTTGTTGTCTGGGCACCATGGGCATTCTTCTTTTGAAGATCCAGCCCAACTGCTTGTAAACGACCTTAGTGGGAGGGTGCCAGCCCTCAGCTGGAAATATAGTTTCCTATCGTGGGGTTTCGTAATCATATCCCAGTATTTTTCTAGTGCCGGTCTTTGCTTAAATTCTAAAAATTGGCCTGTTAGGTGCCTTGTGGATCTGCTCATACAAGCCTCTGCCATTACCCAGTCCCAATACATATTCTTCAGTGTTTTTTTTGATGGGAAAACTGCATTTTGGGGATCATTCCACAGTTCGCTCAGACCCATCCTCTCAAGAAGCAATCTAATCTCTTTTAGCCAAGGGATTTTGTGGAAGGTGTTGGCTACTATTACATCCTTGAGACCATTGGTGTAATGTTCTAGTTCTTCTGTGCACCAAAGTCTTTGCCAATATAATAGTGGTCGTAGCTTTGCAAAATCATTTACGGCCTTCCTACCCAAATCCAACCGAAGAGGGTGCATTGGGGTACTCACTGGGACTCCAACCACTTTACGTAGGAATAAATTCTCTACCACAGTCAGTTGGTTCAGATTTGCGAATCCCCATAGCTCTGCTCCATAAAGAACAGAGCTCAAAACCTTTAGCCCATAGATTTCTAACACCGGAGCAATGGGCTTCGTACAAGAGGTTTTAAACTTCCCTAGAAGCACCCCCACCTGTTGTTTGAATTTAAGAGTAGTCAAATTGAGTTGATATTTCCAGCCCATGTCCTTCTGTAAAGATACGCCCAGATATGTGAAGGCATTAACTTGCCCAAGCATAACGTTGTTCATGCTAATTTTGCCCCTGAATGATCTATGTTCGTTGAATGACATGAATTTAGTCTTCCCCGTATTTATTTCTAGGCCACGGATTCTACAGAACTCTTCAAACCTCTCTAGAGTTTTCTGTAGACCACTGGGTGTCTTTGAGATTAATAGGGTATCGTCCGCAAACATGAGGACAGGAATGTGAACTCCTGATAGTACTGGGGCTTCGGAGGGGACCTGGGCCAGGTAATCGGCCACCCCGTTGACGAAGAGCGAGAACAGGGTGGGTGCCAGCACACAGCCCTGCCTCACTCCCCTGGCAACGGGAAAGATCTCCGTGACCTTGCCCCTTGATCCCCACCGCACTCAAGCGTGGTTGTCCTCATGTAAGCGGACGATTAAGGACAACAGCTCCAAAGGCATGCCCAATTCACCTAGTACCTGCCACAACTTACGGCGTGGCACAGCATCGAACGCAGCCTTCAGGTCTACGAATACTGCATATAATGCTCCCCTGCCCAATAAAACAGTCTTCCAATAGATTGTCACAAAACGGAATACCTGTTCTATTGTACTTGTAAGGGGGCGGAACCCTGCCTGCAATGGGGTAAGTATATGGTGTTCGTCTATCCATAACTGGACTTTCTGCAGAATCAACCGCCCTATGACCTTTTGAATGGAATCTATAAGGCTGATCGGCCTGTAATTGCCTGCCACCGATTTATCGCCCTGTAGACAGGTATTATTTCCGCTCCCTTCCATGAGGGCGGGATTGGAGCACCGCATGCGACTGTATTAGCGATTATTTGTATGTAACTACACCACAGCGATTTATTGTTCAAAAACACATCAGCGGGTACGCAATCAGACCCCGCGGCTCTACCAGGTGTCACTGTATCTAGTGCCCTAGTCACATCGCCCAGAGTAAATACCCACTTAATGAAGGGTTTATCATTGAAGGGTCTACTATCTAATTCGTCTGGTGGTAATGCGTACTGGGGTTTAAAGTACTCCACCCACTGCTCCTGGGCAACATTGTTCTGTGGGGGATCTGGGCATCCGCCCTTTGCCCATTTAAGTTTATCCCAGAATGCTTTCGGGTTTTTATACTTACACGCTTCCAGTAAATCACCCCAGCTATCCTGTTCCCATTGTTTTTTAGCGGCTCCGACAGCTTTCCTATAGTTGTTCCTTGCCAAACGTACTCTATCCCCGTCTCTGTTTCCTAATGCAGTACCCAACTCAACCCTGGCCTTGCGGCAATCCTTGTTGTACCACCTGTGGGATTTTCTTATGTTCGGTTTCCTAGACCTACCATACTTAAGAAAATAAGACTGATGCTATGTTCAATTGAATTGCTGTAGTGTGTTTGACTTAAAAACTACAGTCATTCTGCCACAAGCTTTGTTGTCTATTGATTATTAGATTGCTGTTTCAAAGCGTTCAAATTCATGCTGATTTTGTCCTAACCAAAAAAAACATTGTAATTGTTTCCCACAATAGCAGTGCACTCAGTACACTGGTGTGTGTTCACCAGCAGTTTGCTGTTTTAGTTGCGAGGTGGGCTTCCTCGACTCTGAGTTGCACGCCTCATTTGTTTACTTGTATGAAATGTGACTTTTTGTCTACACTCGGTGTGCGCTAACTTACACTCAATTGTTCATTATCTCTGTCAGCCCGTCTCTAGTTAGCTGCACCCCCCACATCGTCTTTCCTAACATGTCTTTTGAAAGCATTTCCAACCTTACCGATAACAGAGCTGATACCCTCACATATTCATCATCTCAGGTCAATGAGATTTACTCACTCATACAAGATGCACCGTCTTTCAATGCACAAAGCGGGTCCGTGTCACAACAAATACGCCAACTTGAATTTGTCACCCGCAGGGCTTTAAGTCAAAGACTTCATGCTTCCACACTCATCCAATATCACAAAGTCCAACGTATCCCACGAGGACTTCGTTTACCGATCAAACCGTTACTATATAAGTTTCAATTCAATAAAACCTTTATGGATAAGTGGCAAGCTGTATTGAATAAATGTTCATTGGACCTTATTTTATTGCTCATCGAGGAACTTGCCCGTACAATTCGAGAATTAGATGAAGAAATAGCATCTTTAAAATCAGACTTATCCTCCCGATGTGAAGCTGACTACTGGAAACTTACTCTCGATGACATCAACAACAAACTCGAGGCTTACGGCAAAGAATTACAAGAGCGCAAACTACGGAAATTTCGCAGAGACACCATAGATTATAAGCTCAATGAAGTTTATACCTGGGCGGAGGTATACGCCCGCAGAAGACCATTCCAGAGACCCAACACCTCATCTCAAGAATCTGTTGTCTCTGATCGCGAACTAGATGCTACACGTACACCAGTATCGCTTCCTGATGAATTACCAACAACGAGTGCTTTACCCACGGGTAAAGATACGAATGTTCAACCCACCTCTTCTTCTTCTTCTTTTTTGTCCAGCGGCCCATCCTCCAGCCGACCACCGGATCCAAAAAAATCAGGAGGAGCAAAAGAAAAGGAAAAAGATTTGGATGCCCGGAATCTGAGAAGCAAGGGCAAACCCTTACCATAAACATTTCATCTGTTCCTTTATCTCCATTTCAAGAGAAAGTTTTGAACCAAGGTTTGTCCTTTGTTCCTGTCTATCACACTAACTCCTTAGAGGTAGAAATATCCTTGTTCAAATTCATGAGGAATCTCAGATTGAAGCACTTTTTTTCAAACATAGTACCTTCACAGGATCCTATTGAAGGACAAATTGAAGATTCTAATCCAGACTTGCAACGTTTCAAACCTAAATCTACCTTTATGCCACCCATGTCTCACAAAACTCTGGACACGTTTGAAGCACTTGTTCGCAGTGATCTGTCGAAACTTAATTTCAAGCAACCATTTCCTACTAACCTGAAAAAACACGAAGTGGCCATTATCAAGAATCTAGCCAAGGACAACAGGCTGACAATGCAACCAGCAGATAAAGGCGGAGCCTTGGTTATTATGGACCGAGCATTCTACGAACACAAAGTCAATCTTCATCTACAAGATACCACCACCTACATAAAACTTGATGAAGATCCCACATTGGCATTTCAACTAACCTTGACACAGATTCTAGACCATGCTGAAGAAATGGCTTGGATAACTCACAAAACTCGCAGTTTTCTCACAGTTTCTCATCCCAGACGACCCAAACTCTACATGCTGCCAAAGATACATAAAAATTTACAAGACCCACCGTTCAGGCCCATTGTGTCTGGATGTGATTCGATCTTTATGCCAGCAGGTCAACTCGTGGATCACTTCCTTCAAAAATTTGTACAAACATGGAAAAGCTTCATTAAGGACACTACTCATTTCTTATCTCTTCTCAATCAAGTCCACAATTTTTCAGAATCATGGGTTCTTTGTTCGATCGACGTGACATCCCTATACACATCGATTCCACTGTTTGAAGGCTTGGAAGCCAGTGAATGGGCATTACTTCAGCTACCAGAAACTGCCATAGACAAAGTTTTCATCATGGAGCTCCTTACTTTCTGTCTCCAACACAGTTAATTACAGTGGAATAATGATTTCTACCTGCAGATAAGCGGCACGTCTATGGGTTTTTCCGGTGCTCCTGCTTACGCCAAGACGTTCATGGCAAAGTTCGAACATGACCACATTTTTTCTGACAGTATCTGGAATGACAACCTCGCATTCTTTGCAAGGTTCATTGACGATATTTTTTTGATTTGGAAGAATTCTGAAGCTTTACTGGTTCAACAAATCAGTAAACTTAATCAAAAAAATCCACGCATTCAGTTCACATATAACATCAGTACAGAACAACTGTCTTTTTTGGATGTGCTGATAATGAAACAATCAAACTCTCTAGCAACGTCAGTCTATTCTAAACCAACGGACAGAAATAACCTTCTTCTTCACTCCAGTTTTCACCCTCCGTCACTCATTCGCAATCTTCCATACTCTCAGTTGATCAGGATCAAGAGAATCGTTTCTGACAGTCAACGGTTAGATTCATCACTTCAAAAACAAGTGACGAAATTCAAAGAGCGTGGTTATCCTGCAACAGTCCTTGAGACAGCCACATCCAGAACTTCCACAAAAACGCGTACAGAACTCCTCACTCCTTCAGAGAAAAATCCTCAGAATCGCCATGTATTTGTTTCCACATTTTCCACGAGCTCACGGCGCATCCGCCAGATCATCAAAAATAGATGGGAAGTTCTCAAACAGGAACCAGATTTTAACGGTCTATTCTCCTCTGAACCAATTTTCGCATTTACTCGCAGTAAAAATATTAAAGACATTTTGTCAGCTACACCCACAGTTGACCATGAAGAGTTTAAAGGCATGCAGAAATGTTACAATTGCGTTAATTGCCATAATGTTATCACTGGCAATGTCATTCACCACCCACGTTCAGGTAAAGCTATCAAACTCAGATACACTGGTACCTGCGACAGTACTAATGTCATTTACACCATCAAATGTCACTGCGGCTCAATGTATGTTGGTAAAACTTCTCGCAAAGTCAAAGTGAGGATTTCAGAACACAAAAGTTCGATCCGCACTAACAGTCTCAAATCCCCCTTGTCTGTACATTGGTCAGAACACCATCACACTATCGCACAATTAAGATTCACCATACTTGAAATGATGCCTCGCAACACCCAGATTAATACAGAAAGGTTACTCTCACAGAGAGAAGTCTGGTGGACCAAGTATCTACAGACCTTGTCACCCTTCGGACTTAATGACAGACTAGAAATGCAATGCTTCTTATAACATGTACCTATGTCACTTTGTCTTTTTTCCCCGCAGTATGTACATCCGGCCCAGACTGCGTTTTTCAGAACTGTTTCCATCCTGGTTCTTTATATGTTACGCGTGTCATCTGGACCCATTGTCCGTAGATTGTACGTCTGTTTCAGACTGAGCAATTCATCACTGTTCCTATTTATTTTTCTAAAATCGTGTTTTCTCTCTTACAGTTATTTTCTTCTGTAGCGCACTCTGCATTTTCAGTCATTTTCACCCTGTTTCACACTGGATGGGGAGTCTATTTTTCCACATCTGTCACTGCTCGTATTATTATTTTTTTCCTTATCTTTTCATTTTTCTTTCTCACTTTCCAGTAATTTATTACTAATCTTCATTTTTCATACACTGTCCACCTCTCGTCATTCATTTCAGCCTTTTTAGATTCACTACCAGCGCTCCACTTCTGGTTTTCCATTCTGACTTCGTTGCGATACATCCATTTTTTTGCTCTCTTTATTTTAAATTCACACACATATTTTATTCACACCTGTTCAGTATACGAGCATTCAGCTTTCTCTCGGCCCGCAGCCCACACCGCAGTCCACTTTCTATCTTTATTTGGCTCGTTCGTACGTGCTCACGTAGCTCGTCCATTTAACTTCCTGGTTCCGTTTACTCGCGTCACTTGCCTTTTCGGAGGTTCCCAGTCTGTGCAGTTTTTTCGCTTCGCACTACACGTCTTAGTGGTAAGTTTTTTGCCTCCACGCTGCAACACTTTGTACAACCAGTAGCAACAGCGTTCTAAGCTCCATCTCGTTTTAATTTTTAATTTTTTATTTGTGTTCATTTACT
The DNA here is from genome assembly GCF_964204655.1 of Triturus cristatus. Classification (NCBI taxonomy): domain Eukaryota; kingdom Metazoa; phylum Chordata; class Amphibia; order Caudata; family Salamandridae; genus Triturus; species Triturus cristatus. The sequence continues at coordinate 23,620,764 of NC_140584.1, forward strand.
TCACAGTTCACTAGCGCTGTCTACTATCCACGCCCTCGGTCATTCACTGAGTTCCACTATTTTTACCGGCACCTGAGCGCGTTATCTTGCAGTAAGTTGCGCTTTGTTTTCTGTTCAGTACCCAGCCCGTTATTCAACTGGCCCATGTACTTAGACTTTCTCTTTTTATACAGCGCTTTGACGTAAATGTTTTCCATCTGCTGCCATCTCTGCCAACCCCGTATCGTGAAACATCGTCTTTTCTGAACCAGTAAGAACTTTTTATTCTGTATGTCTTCTCACTCTATTTCACGGGAGACTTCTTCACCATTTTTGCGTCACAATCTTATTTTGGCAACCTCTGGGGTAGTTGGCACTTATTTGTTCAGGTTGACAAACACTTTGGATTTATTTGTTTCCATTTCAAGCTTGACATCACTCCTAACCTCTTCACGACTTTTCTGGTGAATTGCTTCCACCTGATCTAGACCAGTTTTCCATCTCCTGTGCCTTGATACGATGCATCTTGTTGTTGCTCTAGTACGATAACTTTCAGTGTATTTGTTATGCATTAGTTTCCAACGTTATCTCTTTTTTTCCCATAGCTGCCCCTGAAGAAGGGATGTGAACCATCCCGAAATGCATTGGGCTTGTTTGCTTTAAGAACTGACGATGAAGTTCACTGCCTGTGTGCAGTCTGTTATTGATTGTATCAATATGGTTTCTTTTCCTTTGCAAATCGCAGATTGATGCTATGTTCAATTGAATTGCTGTAGTGTGTTTGACTTAAAAATACAGTCATTCTGCCACAAGCTTTGTTGTCTATTGATTATTAGATTGCTGTTTCAAAGCGTTCAAATTCATGCTGATTTTGTCCTAACCAAAAAAAACATTGTAATTGTTTCCCACAATAGCAGTGCACTCAGTACACTGGTGTGTGTTCACCAGCAGTTTGCTGTCATCTTTTATACCCAGTGTACCCATGGTTATACTTAATTCCTGTTCCATTTAGGCCACTATCTCCGGGTGAACAACGATGTGATTCCACTTAAGGTGGCGCATGTCATTACTAACCACGACATCGTGATTTGCCGTGGTATCCCTGATGGGGATTGCCTTACGTAACACCACTGCCAAGGTCATTATAAGTGGATTGTGGTCACTTTCGACTTGGTTAACTACAACCATGTCAATGAGATACTGCCACAGATATAGACTAACCAGCCAATAATCTATACGGCTTGACGAGGAACCGTTATCAAAAGTTACAACCCCGGACCTATCAGAAAGGGTACGGCCATTGGCCGCCCTCAACTGCAGACCCATACAAAGACCCTTTAAATGGATGGCCGCCTCTGTCCATCTTTTTATCGGCGGGATTTCGAGGATAGGTATTCCCCATTTACAATCCTCCTCTTGCGTTAGGCTCCCATCGTCGGGTCCCATTGGCTCAAACGTAGTATTGAAATCTCCCCTGATTAATGGCCTTTCTTCACTAGGCAATGATTCGAACAAAAGTTCCAGTGCTGTCACCACCTCAGAGCGACACCCTCCAGGAAGCCCACGTGCATAGATGTTATATATATCTACTCGTATCCCTGACTCCATCTTCATTCTTACAGCTAAGATATCACTACTTGCTGTAGGTAGCTGAGATACGGTACAGGCCAACGCCTGCCTGACCCAGATTACCAAACCACCCGCTGGCCGTCCCCTATCTTTCTTCTCTGCAGGGATATAGAAGTTCAGGTAGCCCTGGCGAAAAACATGATCCACTGCCCATGTCTCCTGGAACAAACAAATATCATGACCCTCGATAAAATCAGCCCACTCTTCCTGTGATGTCTTGGAGCTTAAACCAGCAATATTCCAGGACAACAAGGACAGATTACTCGAAGTGGGAGAAGGAAGGTTTTCTGTAATAACCTCACGGTCCATAGTATGGGACCGGGCTATACTCTTGTTTTTCCCTGATTCTATTCGGGAATCCGGCTCAACCACCTTGGTGTTAGGCGGTGGGTTAACATTCCCAGCCTCAAGATCTAACAGAGCATATGATACCAGTGTTCCCCCTAAGGTTTGGTCGTGAGAACCAATTGAAAGATCTTTTTGGGAACCCCTATCTATCCCTATGCCCTCCATGATAGATATACTTCGGCCATCCGTATTTCCAGCCTGTACCTGGGGCAGGTGGCGTCAGTCACATTCCTCAAGCCCTGAAAGTACATCGTACATATTCCTAGTTTCTAAGCCCCATAAATTTCCTGTGGCCCCCCCCTACTCCTGGACGATCATGTGCTAAGGGTATATTCCCCTCCGGATAAAAATAATCAAGGGGAACAACGTTTATTTGGAGCCTGGGCCTTTCCTGCACCCACCCACATATGTGTGCTACAGCTCTGGTATCCTTGAAGTTGATTATTATGCAATCACCCCTCACTAATTTTTCCCTACCCCCTACCCACTCGACCCTTTGGGCAAATAAGATCTCGGCCAATGCCGTAGGGGGGAGCGGGCGATTTGCATTCAACCACTGAATGCACTTCCTTTTCAGGGCAGGATAGTCCTCCCATTGACCCGGTCGTAAAACTGGTACCCCCACTAGTATTACCACGTATGGTGCACAGGCCAGGGGGAGGTTGATACGTGATAAAATTTTCCGCTGTCGGTCTCTGGGGGGTGTGGTGTTTGCCTCGGGAAGGTTCGTAATTGTAGTAGTGATACCAGGGCCCTTCCCCCTTAAACATTTTTGGGATGCTAAGACACTCCTAGTTGGCACGGGGCCACTGTCCTGCCCCTGATGATCTGAATGAGATGCCTGGAAATGGCCATTACCAAACGTTCCTTCTTCTCCAGGGGAAGCTGGGATCATTCCAGCTACGGGTTCTGTCATTCCCTTCCCCTGCTTTTCTTTCCCCTTCTCTAACCCCTTTGCTCCTAAAATAGCAGCCCCTCTTCCCTGGACCCTCGCTACTTCAGCCTCAAGGGTGCTCAACCTAATATCTATTTTATACAACCTGTCATATATGGGGGCACAGGATTTAATAAACAGATTTTCCATTTTGGCCCACATGTCCTCTCCCCAACTAGGCGATGTCTCCTCCCCGAAACCTAATGTTGGGGCGGTCTATCTCGCCTCTGGGGGGGCAACTTCAGGGATTGTTTTCACTGGAGGACCATTATCGTCCGTTTCCGGGTTGGGCTTCTTCGCCTTTGCCTTCCTTCCCTTTTGTTGTACATATGTCCGTTTCCTCTTTGTGTCCGTTGTTAAACTATTTTTTATAGGGACGGGATTTACGCTACGGGTATGTATACATCTCCGCATAGGCTCAGTCAAAATGCTACTGTCCACAGGATTAGTTGTTAAAACCCTATTAGCGCTCCCCTCCAAATTGAATAGACTAGGCACAGATGTTGCACCAGTGTGTCCTCGGGTAACTTCGTCCACAGTATTCGAGGGAACAGCAGAAATATCATAGGGGGACTTTGCCTGCGCTAGATTACCCAGAGAAGACCTTCTTTCGAATGTGGGGTCCATAGAGAGTCTCTTTTCCGTCATAACTATTTCTCTCTCCAGTGCCGATGATGCACGTGTGATGAACTGATCTAAAGTGCCCAACACAGAACCTCCAATGGGCTTCTTCTGATTGGCCATGGTCTAGTGTGCTTACAAGCAAAATGGGGGATGGCGTAATATACAAATAACGATACGGGGAGTAGCCCGGTGCACAACTATGGCCTTATTCACCAACAGTTCCCAGCAGTAAGGTACTAACCTTATCCAGCACTCCACAGAGGGGTGCCCCGTCCCGTCCTCCTACCGGTCTCCAACGGGCACAAACGGGCCCGCCCTTGGCCCGGGCTTAGCCCGGGCGCCTCCCGCGCGCATCCCGCGCTGCGTGAAGTAGGAGCGGCTTTATGCTCCCCTGGCGCTGCCTGCTGTCATCAAAGGCACGCGCCTGGGGTGAGCGAGGGGCTGATGGGATATGTAGTCTCGCTGGCCGTTCCCCTCACGGCGGGTTACAAAGTGCAGGGAATATACTGGTAGTCCCCCTTGCTGGCCGTTTCCCTCACGGCAGTGGATAGGTGAGCAGCAGCGATGTCCAAAAGTACTAGCGCGTACAAATTTAAAATGATGAGTGTGAGAGTCTGGCCTGGTATGTGATGTCCACTAATGTAAGTGGGCACCTTGCACCAGTCCAGACAACCCTAATGGTGATTTAAGAGGTCTTAGACAACCTTAGAAAGCTATCCAAGTGGTAGCTGTGGAGAGAAGGCTTCAGGCTTAGTCTTGAAGGAGTGTAAAGCAGCTTGTTTTACCAGAATGCAATCTGATAGTATAGATTAAATGAAAGGGAACCACACAAGTTATTTATAAATATATGTATTTATCATATAATACTCTCTGGTACGTTCCAGTATCCCCCACACAGAGATGTACAGAAAGCACACAATACTATAGCAAAGAAATCACAGTAAATAGCACTAATACACAGCCGGCCCCAGGGGGGTACCGAACCATATTTATTGTATCTTTTTTTTTTTTTATATATAGCGCCTGAATCGACCACCGAAGGGGTATCTCTGTGCTGCAGTCACAGCTACAGGGCTGGCTGAAAAGCAAGCTCAAAACAGAATGCTTATTTATTTATTTTATTTATATAGCACCTGAATCGATCCCCATATACTACAAAAGTGGTATAAAACCACGGCTCGAGTCTGAAAAATGTCGAGGGGATGTAGAATTACTGGAACCCCAAGGAACCACCGAAGGTGAGTAGATAAGGACCCCACGGAGAGCGTGTGCAGTGTGAGTACACGACACGGTGCTCCGTACAAGTCTATGTGCAAGTTGCGGTTGGATTTTTAAAGATTAAGGACCCTTCCCAGTGGACCCTGAAGAAACACTGTGGAAGACAGAAGGTTGCAGAGCCACCCCACCTGTGGATACCCAAGTTACCTATTCCAGGGAAGCCAGGTGCAAAGGTGTGAAGTGCGCAGGAAACCGCGGTTGAACCCAGTGGAGGACTTCAGGAAAGTGCTGCTGCTGGAAGAGGAGAAAGTGTCCGTGGCAATCCAAATGTGGATTCTTGGTGAAGAGTACCTGAAAGCGGAAGGGACAGAGTCTGGGTCACTTGAGAGCGACTAGGGGCTTGGTAGACGAATGCCCCCCGATGTTGGGTGCTTCAGGATCGATGTTGATGACCTTGACTCCGCAGCTGTGGGGACCAGGCAATTCTGAGGATGGCCAGGAGCCGGATATGAGCTGTCCCACAAAGGATGTCGAGTGCTGAGGGGTTGGTGTCCGTCGGGAGCACCAACAAGCCTTGGCAAAAGCAACCCATGCAGGAGGGTAAGAAGTTGCAGGAAGAGGACCAGCAAGGTCCAGGAGACTTGCCACAAACAGGGGAGTCAGGGCAAGCCAAGAACAATCAGGGGAACATAGTTGACCCTCCACAGGACCCACAGGTCAAAGACACTGGAGTCACAGAAGGACCTTGTGCAGCTTTACAAAACAACAGGCCACGGAGCACACAGTGAGTGTGGGTGAAGATCTTTGCAGGAGAAGTTGCATGAGGTTAGGGCTACTTGGAACCCAGTGCACTTGCTGCAGAATTGCCAACAAGCATTTGCACTTGCAAAAGTAGACGGTGCACAGGGGTTCAGGTATTGAAGCCCCCATGAGGGATTGTGACCTCAAACTAGGGGGTCTATTATGATGTCGGGTGGCGATCCACCCGATATCATTCCCCCGCCTGCCTCCCATTTCCCCCCGCCATACTATGATGGCGGGGGGTACCACATCAGATGGGCGGGGGGGCGGAAAAGGGTTGAATATGGTGGCGGTGTCTGCTAGACACCGCCATCCATATTATGATGTCAGTGGGAAGCAGCCTTTTCCACGGAAAGGCATGCGGATCCCTCAGTTGTCTGCATTTGCATGGGTGACGTGGCAGGCACCGCACGGTGCCTGCCACGTTCTGCATGCAAATGCACAAATGGCTAACAGCACCACCTGCCGCAATGCAACAAATGCGGAATGCACCCGCCGGTGTGGCGGGCACATCCTAATTGCACATGCAGGACCGCCGCACACATAGCGGGTGGTTCCATTTACCGGGGCGATGGCGGCATCATAATAGACCCCTAGGTGAGAGGGCAGCTTGGGCCTCGAGGGATGTAGAAACTCAACTCCTGTGTTGTTTAACCCTTCGGAGTCCATCGGAGCTTGGGATCAGCAGACCGGTCAGCAGTGTTGCGGTGCCTGCAAATGCAGAGGAGTGACTCCTACACTCCAAGGGAGATTACCTTCAGGTGTCTTGGATGCTCCACAGGCACTACACGGATCCTTAATGGTGCACAGGAACAGACGAGGCAGCAGACTGAGAGGGACACGAAGACAGGCCCAAACAAAGTCCAGCGAAGTCCAGGGTGGGCAGACGGTCGAAATGCAGTGGTTTCAGTTCTGAATCTTGTCCACGATGAATCTAGGGACCTAGACTTATGTAAGCCCTCAAGTACTCTAAGGAAAGGGAGGGGAAGAGTCAGGGGACCTTCCCAGGGGGGAGTCTGGACAGGGGGGAGGTTACTCCCATGTCCTTTGTCCAGTTTCGCACCAGAGTGGAAGCCAACCTGTGATAGGATGTTTATTGTCCTGCCTTCCCCTGCTTGAGCTTGGCGCAGCAGCAGGAGGGCAGAAATGTGTCTCTGGTCGGCAGCAACCATTTTGTGCTGTCCAGGACCAGAAGGCTGGTACCGGGAACAACGATAGCCTAGCGGAGGGCTCTCCCGGTGGGTGGAATCATACCTCTCACACCGGTTACGGGTGTGGAGGTATGATTCCAACATGTTTTACACCAAACACAATAGGGTTTGCTGCAGCCATTTTTGAGATGGTCATTGCGCGGTTACGAAATGGCCCTCTATATTAGTATATGGCTGCTTCACTTGCAACCCGGGAGACTGGACTCTGTAGGCTGCAGGGGTGTCCTGCTCCCGCAGGGGCACCCTCTTACTTAGAACCAAGCACCCTGACCTCAGGATTGTAAAGGCCTGCTAGAGGGGTGACTTATAGGTTTTAAGTGCAGTGACCCTTAGATATAGTAAACCTATATCTTAAATTAGTGGTGCATGCACCAACCTACCCATGCTGCAATGGCAGGCCTGTAGGTCCATTTTGAATGGTCTCTCATGGGTGGCACAATACATGCTGCAGCCCATGGGAGACCTTTGGTACATGTGGAGAAGTGTGGTTCAATGATTAGAGTGGCAGACCCTGATGCAGAGGTCTAGCCAGGGACCAGGGTTCAATTCCCCGTCTTGGCGGGTCTTGGGCTCAAAAATTCCACGGACCTGATAATTCTCGTCTCGGTGCCATTCCAATCATGGAGTCCCACTCTGCAACTCTGGGCAATAGCTTGCTTAATCTCCACAACGGCCCCCACAACGCTAAGGATGCCTGGCCTCCACCTTGGGGGTGCCCAGGAGTGGACGCCTCACAGGGAAAGCCAGGATGGGTTCCACGGCGGTATTCGTACAAGCGCCTTGAGACCCTTGCGGGTGAGTAGTGCGCTATACAAGTATCAATTTACATTTACATTTTACCATATACTAGGGACTGACAAGGGTACCCCAGTATCCAATCTGGGGTGTACCTAAGTACATAATAACAGTTTAGGGAGAAAGCAGATAGACTGGGGTCCTGATTAGCAGGACCCCAGTCAGACTAGTCAAAAACAGCACTACATCCACCAAAAAGTGAGGGTAACCATAGAAGCAGATCCTACTTAACTACAATGAGTGATAAAAGGAGAGAGCATTGCACCAGATGACAGTTTAGGCAATTAATATATAATGGTACATTTCCACCTGTGTGGTAATCTGACAATCTGCATTCTTACATCATTAAATCCAAATGTTATCTTCTGAATCATGCAATAGACATACTGGGGCAGATCATTAGGGCTCTGAAATTCAATTGCTTTTTCGCCTTGGCAAGACATTGACGATAAGTCAAATGATCTGGGGCCATATCATGACTGCATTTGCTGTCCTGCACCAGTACAGAAGAGGCCTGTTAGTTTATTTTCCTCATTTGCAGTGCATCCATTATCTCAGAGTTTTTTTTATAAGGTTCACGAGGAGCTAGGTGAAGAAAATGGTTTTGTTCTCTGAAGAGATAAGATCATGCATCCTTTTAGTTTAAGATCTAATTTGATTCATTGTTCTCATGAAGGGCATTTTAGTATATTAAATACTTGAAGATGTGTGTGAGGACAATATTGGTGGACAAGTATTAATTTGATGGTTGATAGATGGGTAAGATCTTGTGTTTTGTGTTCTTGTAATGACAAGCCAGCCAAAGCTATAGTGGCAGAGTGCATACCAGTGAAGCTACCTGAAGGTCAGTGGCAGAAAATAGGTATTGATATCATTGGTCCTTTTTCTGAAGTTGATAAACAAGAATGTTATGGTATTGTAGTGGTTGATTATTTTTCTAAATGGTCAGAGGTCAGTATGGTTGGTAAAGTTGCTTCTGTTGTTATTGTGGAGTTTTTGAATGAGTTGTTCTGTAGAGAGGGTATTCCAAAAGTCATTGTGCCAGATAATGGTATCCAATTCATTAGTAAATTTATTGAGCAGCTTTTTCCACGTGTGGTATACAGCATATAATAATTTTGGTGTTTCATCCTGAAGCCAACAGGCAAGTAGAAATGTTTAACAGAGCAATCAAGGAGTCCGTCCAATTGGCAATCAACCCTTTCACTGCTAGGCCTAGCAGCTCCCCCCTCCCCCCACCCCCCCACCTGTGCTGAGCCTTGTTTTGGCTATTTGGGTTAGTTCATGCTTAGGCCTCTATAACTTTTGGTTCACATAAGCCATCCATCCCCAATTTGCATCCTTTTTTTCAAACATCCTGAGGATTCCAAAGGTACCAAGGGTTTGTGGATTTCCCAGGAGGGGAATGAGAAATTAGCCAACATATAGCTACATTTTGGTTTTTTGGGAAAAAATGGGAAAAAACTACTGCAGAAGAAAGTGTCTATTTTTTTTACTGCACTTGGCCTCAATGAGGGGAGAGGATGTAGCCTTACGGCAGGAACAGTTGACCTCGAAACTGGGGAACAGGGTTCGACTCTCGGCAACGACGCTCAACATCCTGTGAATCTGGGCAAATCACTTAATCTCCCCGTGCCTAACAAATATGAATGTGTCCATCTGTAACGAAACTCATGCTCATGTAAAGCGCTCTGATACCGGATATCTTCAGGTCTAGCTCACACTATATATAACTGTAAAACAAAATGAAGGGTTTGCGGTGTTAAATTGACAGTATTCTCAGCTTTCAGGAATAGGCAGCCTTAAATCAGAAAAACTAATTTGTTAAAGCAGTTTTGGCATTTTACTGGGAGGTAACCCATTTTTCCTATTTTTTTGTGCTTTCAATCTCTTTCAAGTTTGTGCTGGAGAAGGTGTGAAACTCATGGTGGATCCCGGTAATCTTTACATTTGTGCAAACTAGATACAATTCTGAATCCAGTTCGAGGTCATTTGTGTAGATCCTGTTAGGTTTTCCTATAATAAGAAATTGTTGAAATAAAAAAAATAGAGAAATTGAGCTGAAAGAAATGGGGGTTTGTGTCCATTCTTTCATCTGCAACATCTTCTTACTATGGAATATTTTCAAAAGCAATATACCGTTACGTCCGTTTGACCCTTCTGGTAATGGGGATTTATAGAGCTTGTAGGTCCTCTAAGAACCCGAGGTATCCAGAGCCAACAAAGGACAGGCACCTTACAATGTTTTTCTGTTGTCTACCGACTATACAGCAATTCATATGGTACATTTTAAAGAATGTAAAAAAGGGTCTGAAGGAAAGCTCTGTATTTCTGAAATGCACACCAGTCACTGAGTTTAGAAGCAGTGTTTGTTTGTACATGTCTAAATTTATGGATGCCCATACTGGGAGTGTTTCAGAGGGAATTTTGGAAAAATGTCTTCTGTGTTACATTTGAAAGGTGCATATGTCGAGATATTAAATTGGTAATAACAAATGTTCTGCTATTCTATATTCCCACATGTCTCCCAATAGAATTGGTACCCCAGTTGTGTGGCTTGGCCTTGCACCTGCCCCACATAACCCCCCAAAATGTGATTTAGGAGACATCATATTTCACCCAGCAGAATAAATGTTTTTGCAAAGTGCCTAGCTGTGGGCTTAAGGCCACAGCTCAGCCAATACCTAGGGAATCCTCCCAAACCGGCATGATTTTTAAAACTAGACACCAGGGGGAGTTCAGGGTGAGGTGACCTATGTGGCTCTCACAGGGCTTTTTACCTAGAATCTTCTGCACATCTCAAACTTTGTCTAAAAAGACATTTCCTTGGATTTCTGTGAGGAAATGTCCTGGAATCTACAGGCAGTCACACATTTCCAACCACTGACTATTTCCCCAAGTCTCCCAAGAAAACAGTGTCTCACTTGTGTGAGTAGGCCAAGAGCCTGTGACACAAAAGATCATCAAACGCAACATAGGCACATCATCTATTTCCACTGAAAAGCAATGTGTTTTTTCAATGTGTGTAGCTGTGGAATTTGGGTCCCAGCTCATTGGCACCTAAGGAAGCCTACCAAACCAGCATATTTTTTTAAACTAGACACCCAGGGGAGTCCAGGGTGGAGCGACTTGCATGGATCTCACCAGGTTTCTTTACCCATAAACCCATGCAAAGCTCAAACTTTGCCTATAAACGCATTTTCCTGGCATTTCTGTAAGGAAAAGTCCTGGAATCTGCAGGCAGCCACACATTTTCTACCACCCAGAGTTTCCCCAAGTCTTCCAAGTAAAACGTGCCTCACTTGTATGGGTAGGCCAAGTGACTGTAACACAAAAGGACGCCAAACACAACATAGACACATCACATTTTTCCACTGAAAAACAATGTGTTTTTTGCCATGTGTGTGGCTGTGAATTTTGAGCCTGAGCTCAGCCGGCACCTAAGGAAATCTACCAAACCAGCACATTTTTGAAAACTGAACACCCGGGGGAGTCCAGGGTGGGGTGACTTGCATGGATCTCACCAGGTTTCTTTACCCAGAATCCCCTGCAAATCCCAAACTTTGCCTTAAAAAACATTTCCCTTGCATTTCTGTAAGGAAAGGTCCTGGAATCTGCAAGCAGCCACAAATGTTCTACCACCCAGCATTCTCCAAGTCTCCCAATGAAAACAGTGCCTCACTAGTGTGCATAGGCCAAGTGCCCTAGTATAAAAGGACACCAAACGCAACACAGACACATCAATGTTGTTCATTGGAAAACAATGTTTTTTTTGCAATGTGGGTAGCTGTGGATTTTAGGTGCCAGCTCAGCCGGCACCTAGGGAAATCTACCAAACCAGTAAATGTTTTAAAACTAGTCACCCAGGGGAGTCAAGGGAGGTGTAGCTTGCATGGTTTCCTCAACAATTTCCCACCTCGAATCCCCTGCTAACCTGAAATGTAGCTGAAATGTCAAATTTTCCTCGCTTTTCAGTGAGGGAAAGTTGTGGGATCATTGGGTGGGCACAAACCTCCTACCACCCAGCATTGACCCAGGTCTTTTGATGAACATTTTACCTCACTTATGTGGGTGGACCAAGTGCCCGTGACAAGGAATGTCCAAAACATATTGTGGCGACATCAAAATGATCTATTACAAATGACCTGGTTTTTCAAGGGGGGGCACCTGCTTTTTTGGTCCCAGGCTCAGAGGCAATCTAAATAAACCTACCAAACCCACACGTTTATTAAAACTACACACCCATGGGAGTCCAGGGAGGTGTGGCTTGTGTGGATTCTCCAAAGTTTTCCACCCAGAGTCCCCTACAAACCACAAATTTTGCAAAAGAAATCACATTTTCCTCACATTTCTGTGTGGAAAAGTTGTCGGATCACTGGGCGGGCATACATTTCCTACCATCCAGCAATCCCCCAGGTCTCCTGATAACAATTCTACCTTACTTGTGTGTGTGGGTCAAGTGCCCAGGACAGGGAAGGACACAAAACATATTGTGACGATAATCATAACTATGGTAGGTGTGCTAATTAGGTGCCGATTCCGATCCAGGTCGGAAAGGCACCGAACGCGATCCGGCCGGAAAAACTACGAGCCGTTCGCGGGTTTTCCGGCCGACTCGTACAGCTGTACGAGCAAGCAAGTACGATGCGAGCTACGTGAGATTCACTGACCAAGTCGTTTCCGGGTCCGAACCGCTCCATACGTCTCGGTCAGAAGCTATCCGTGGCGTGCAATGGATGCGATTTACAACCGAGCCAGTACGATGCACACGTCGGACAGCCTGTGCTAGCCGGAGTGTCCGGCTCACAAAAGCTCCCGGAGTCGGACTTCGGGGGTCCGCATCGAACCCCCTGACACCCGCAGCCCTAAGACTCGGACACAGGGGGAGACCTATGGCTCTCCCCAACACAGGCATGTACGGTGCGGATGGCACCGACGTGTACCCACTGTAGGGGGCGCACTTGTTCGAGACTTACCCATTTAGTCAATGGGAGCGCATGTACAAATCGTACAACGGGCTCCCATTGACTTCTATGGGAGGCCGACCGAGTCTGACAGCATACGTGCGCAGCGTACTCACTCGGTCGGACTGTAGGGGTCCGGCTCGGTCGGAAAACACTCCGGATCCGACTTGGTTGGAGTGCTTTCTGACCCGGATTGGCCCCTAAGTCGTGGGATCGGCAACCATATAGGGAAACCTATCAAACCAAGTCATTCTGAAACTAGACACCTAGGAGGTATGGGTTGAATGGATTTCTCAACGTTTTCTTATGCGGAATACCTTGCAAAGCAAAAATGTTGAATAAAAACACTAATTTTCCTTCCATTTCTGTGAAATAAACCACAGGAATGTTCAGGGATCCACAAACTTCCTACCACCCAGCTTTTCCCATTTGTCTAGATAAAAAAGCTACCCAACTTGTGTGTCAGGGCCTAGTGTCCCTGACAGGAATGGATCACACAAGGGTCAACAGTCCTCATTGCATGAGGACTACTGTTGCCCCCAGTGTGATCCAATCCAATATTATCCCACTAAAGAGGAGGTACCCTTGCCCAAGGGCCACTCCCCGACATATAAAACAGAAAATAACTGGTACCTAGGGGCATACACCCCCCCCCCCCCCACCTTATATGACGCATCGGACTAAAAACAGCTGAACTGCCTGGAATTCCCCCCCAAAAAGTATCCTCCAAGGGGAGCCACACTTGTCCAAGGGATCACTTCCCGTAATCATAATAATATAAAATCCCTGGTATCTAGTGGGTTTCGACCCCCCCACCCCGGGTTTATAGGCCGAACTAACCCCCAGTGGAGCCGAAACATGGATGTAATAATTATACCCCCAGAGAGCGACCCTTGCTCAAGGGGCAGCTCCCCCTACAGAAAACACAGCCCTGGTGGTCAAGTGGTGGGATTCCTCACTGCAATCATGGAGCAGGAATCCACTCCAAACAGGTACAGGGGGGAAAGGAGAAACTATTTCTGTTCCCCTTGTGTCTGTTTTCTACAAGATAAACCCCCTGGAGAAGGACTCACCTTTGATAAGTCCCCTCTCCCGAAGTGCTGGAAGCAAATGGCTTCCAGCATGTCTCCGGTTGCATTTGATTACATCGGCATGCCGTGAACGTGCCCACATTATCAGATCGCTGATAAGAGGTTGGAGGTGACTGCAGAAGCGCTTCAGCTGCCATCCCTGGTGGGGGTCTGTAGAGGGGCAGCCCATGGGGGTAGCACCAGTGATTCTCCCATGGGTGGGTGCGAAGAAGTTTTGGATCTGTCCTCTGCACAAACCGACAATGCCAGAGGACGGCTCTAAGCCATCCTTGGCACGCAAGGGACTAGAGGAAATCAGTTGGAGAAAAACATGCAAGTCACATTGCTTGTGTAATACAGAGAGTGATTTCAGGAAAATTGCAGAAGCTGTGGAAGAGTACAAGTGGCAAAAGAAAAAAATCATGAAAGGAAATAGAAGAGCAATTAGCAAATGTTCTATAAGTGTAGGTGATTGTGTGAGGTTGTAACAAGGTTTTGAATCTGGCAACAGGACGTCAAAATAATCGGACCCAGTAAGAGTTGTTGAATGTTTTAATAATGCAGTGAGAGTGCAGGATGGGACTTTGTGGAATTTATCTAGAGTATCTTGTCTCATAATTGGGTACAGAAAAGGAGAGTTATTGACAATGATTCCAACCATGACAATGGGGATGATGATAGCAATGTATTCATGGACATTCCATGGTATATGACTTCTGTTGGAAATATTAATCCAGAGACAATATTTGCTGATTAATCCAATCATACCCTTAGCAATAGCGCATTTATTTTGTTTTAGCAAAAACTTTTCTTTTGAAAGGGATCCAAAATGCAGAGAAAGAAAGATTCTCTGCATTTGCGATCCCTTTCAATAAGATTTTTTTTTCTAAAGCAAAATACATTTGCTCCACCTTGAGTGTTGGCCTGTGTCAAGGTGTGTTAGCGGCACTGCAGAAGGCAATGAATAATTTAATGGTTTCAAATAATGGTATGCTTGATGGGCTGGAGAATGATGAATTTCGCTGAAGTTCTAGACAGTAGATATATAATAAAAAAGGTTATCCTTCTAATACGAAAGCGCTGTTATAAAGCATTCACACCACCACCTTTGCATTATGGTGGAAAGGTTTGTGCTTGGTTCTAAGCGTTCACTGATAGAATATCGATGCTAAAGATATTAATGTTCAAAATATTGAAAAAAATATAGACTACAAAAATATCGACTCCCATACTTACACAGGTAAGTACAAAAAGATTGAATCAAAAATATCGATGTAAAAAATATAGATTTAAATATATATGTAAAATAAAATAGTGTATATTAAATATTATTATCAATTTAACAAAATAAATTCAATTTAAGATGTTAAGTTATACATATATATTTACTTTAAAATAATTAATAAACTATTATCTTTAATTTATTTTAAAACTTTAAAATTATATAAAATAAAATATATATATATAAATCATTTAAAATATAAAAAACATTCTAGAATAAATTAAAACATTAAGCTATGAAAACATATTTAAACTTAAATTGCCCAGTACAATCAGTGCAACTGTAGGAAAAGTGTTGGACAGCAAAATAATTAAATTAACTTTTCCAACTCCAGCGAGTGCAACAGTAGGCAAAGTGTTGGATAGCGGAGGGGTACAAATTACTATTCCCACTCCAGTAAGAGCACAGTTGGGACATAAAAAGAACAAACAGAGAGGCAACGTTCAGAGTTACAAAATCTGTACAATGGACATTTCAGTCCAAATTCTTAATTTCTTTAATGTCGCAAGATGATCAAAAACAGCAGTAGCAATACAGCCAACGCGTTTCGCCCAATATAGGGCTTCCTCAGGGCAATTCAGAGAATAGTCCAAATCTGATCAACTCCCTTTTGTATCTCAAACGCTACGTGATACACTTTGATTGTGTGTCATCCACAAAACGTGTGTTAGGATCCAAAATATATAAATCAAACTCAGACGTTCACTGCGATTGGTAAACTTGCAGTTTGTTCAAGGTCGCTTCATTTTTGGCCCCACGTGAGACGCCGAGTCCTGCAACTCACCGACAGCCTTCTAACATATAGCGGAAAGAGCACAGTTGGGAAAGTGATGGATAGCGGAGGGGTAAAAATTACTATTCCCACTCCACTGAGTGCAACAGTAGGATAAGTGTTGGATAGCGGAGAGGTAAAATTTACTATTCCCACTCCAATGAGTAAAACAGTAGGGAAAGTGCTGGATAGCGGAGGGGTAAAAATTACTATTCCAACTCCAGTGTGTGCAACAGTAGGGAAAGATTTGGATAGCGGAGGGGTAAAATTTACTATTCCCACTCCTACGAGTGAAACAGTAGGGAAAATGTTGGATAGTGGAGAGGTAAAAATGACTATTCCCACTCCAGTGAGTGCAACAGTAGAGAAAATGTTGGATAGCGGAGGGGTAAAAATTAGTATTCCCACTCAGCTGAATGTAACAGTAGGATTAGTGTTGAATAGCAGAGGGATAAAATAATGTATTTCCACACCAGTGAGTGTAACAGTAGGGAAAGTGCTGGATAGCGGAGGGGTAAACATTACTACTCCCACTCCAGTTAATGCAACAGTAGGGAAAGTGTTGAATAGCGGAGAAAAAAAAAAATACTATTCACACCTAAATACTTAGAAAAATATATATATATTAAAAACATTTAGAAAGAACACTTACTATAATACAAATGACATATAACAAAAACCTACAAATATTATATAAAATAAAATAAATCATTTTACAAAAAATTATTCTTTTAAACAAGAAAATATTTACAAACAAAAAAATTAATTAAAACATAAATATAGTTATTTTATTTCCTACTCTATAACATCACACCAATAACTAAACACTTTAACATTTTTATTAAATGTGGGTACATAATTAATATAATTAATAATGAAGTTAAAAAATATTATTAATAAAAAAAAGTAATAAACATTAATTGACTACACACACTTTAACACTGTAATTTCCACAACACACACCTAAAGTAAACTATAAAATAATAAAACACTAGTAAACTTGTTATAAATTAAAAACTATTACTATTAGCAATAATCAAATAATTAAAATGTCTTTAATACCCAACCTTTATCCCTTTAAAACTAAAAACAACAGACAAAAAAATAAACATTTACGCAAAATAAATATAAAATAATTAACACTAATTAACAACTATATATAATTAAACACAAATTACTTCCCACACTTTACTCCTATAAAAACCACAACACACAACTAAAATTAATTATACAATTACCATAATTAATTACCAATTAATTTATTAAAATTAATTAACAACCAATTATTAATTCAATTAAAAATAAATCACTTTACACCTACAAACATCACATCACACCTAAAATGAATTACAAAATTACCAAAATTAATAACTAATTAATTAAAATTCATTAACAACCAATTATTAATTCATAAATTGAAAATAAATTACTTCCCACCCTTTACACCTATAAACACCACGACACGCACACAAAGTTTATTACACAATGACCATAATTACCAATATATTATTAAAATTAATTAATAACCAATTATTAATCAATTAATAATAACATACTTTACAAATTTAACACTATAACATCTCAATTAAACAAATATTAAGAAATTATATGTAATGAATAAATGTAATATAATTAAATTACTTCCCACCCTATTCCCCTATAAACCCACAACCAGCTACCGAACGAAAAGCGTAAAATAAAAAAAAAATGTTTTGTAACTACTAAAAATGTAACACATATATTAAAAATACAAACAATCCTTATACAAAAAAATACATCACATACATATAAAATATATACTAAAATACATAACAATAATACAAAACGATATTTTTAAAAACTATGGGGCCTATTACGATGGCGGGAGGACTTTGTCCGCCCGCCACCGCAACGGAGCACGGGACCGACCGCCGAATTTGCGGCGGTCCCGCCAGGCAAATTAGTATGCACCTGCCACTCTGGCGTCGCATCCTCGACATTAACATTGCGGCGGCCGTGCTGTGAGCAGCACCCGCCGCAATGTTCATGCCCATGTTGTGCATGTGACCGGCACCTCGAGGTGCCTGTTACCTTGTGCATGGCAATGATGGGGGGTACCATGGGTACCCCCCAGTGCAGCCATCCACACCCCCCACTCTCCACGCAATGGGCCCCCGCAGTGATTTCCCGCATGCCTTTCCATGGCGGAGTCTCCGGCATTCATCCTAATATGGATGGCGGTGCCTGCATCCATTACCTATATCTTTTCTGCCCTGCCGGCAATCTGACCGGCGGAAAAGCGGTGGACGGTCTTTCCGTCCACCGCGGTGCCCCTCGCCATACTAATATGGCGGGGGTGAAGATGGGTCATTTGGCGGGCGGATCGCCACTGCCGGCCCTTTGGTGATGATCTGCCCGGATCATAATGGGCCCCTATATTTTTGCAAACAATATTAAACACTTCGATATTTTTAAATCAATAATACTTACCTTAAGTCGATATTCTTGACCACGATATTCTTGCTGTCGATATTTCTGACCCACGATATTAATGACTCGATATTTGTGCCACTCGATATTTTGAACTCGATATTCTGTCTCTGCACCTAGTCTTTTTGTGCCCTAGCACACAGGAAGACAGAAGAATTTTTTTTAATACATTTGGCTCTGAGCTGCTTTGTCCCACTAATACATTACAGTTCAGTACAGCAACTTTGATTGCTGTGCTACATGGCAGTATATGATTCGAACCTGCTCCCTAGAATAGTAAAAGTTTAGAAGCAGTGCATAGTGGGTGATGGTGTAGAAAGCCCAGATAAAAACAAAGAGTATGACGATTTCCTCAAATGATGTCCTTGGAATATTTATTGAGGGGGTTTCAAGGGTTATGTAGTGGTGATGTTATTAAACTCTGAATAATCGAGTATTTTGGAAAAAAAGGAAGTTAAGACCCAGGGTTGTGGCAAGAGGGAGGGAGAAGAGCAGTCACCAGTCGGGGTCTTGATCAGTGAACATATGCCAAATAATACTTGACAAATGGCATCCAAAATACCAAATATGGTATGGATTACTTAGCTGAAAAGTTCATTGTGAATATGCACTACATATATGCTCCGGCCTCTACAGTTGCTGAGGGAAACAGCCTTTACATCGCGGATTGAACCACATTGTGCTTTAACAACGCAGTCTGAACCACAAATGGGTCTTTACCATTCATTTCTTTACAATGCCTTGCCTTAAGGAAAGCTTTGTTGGACTGATGTTGGACTTAAAGTCCAACACTTTCCCTACTGTTGCACAGACTGGAGTTGGAATAGTACATTATACTTTTCCAAACTCTATCTCTTTCCCTAAGGCAAGAAGTAGTAGCGACTTACAGCCTCATGCATCAAGCCAAAATCCAGTCGGTAAAATACCGATTCGCTAATAGCTCCCGGTATTGAGTTAAAAATACCCAATCCCAATGCATCAACCCAAAAGCAAAAATTGCTATTTAAGGAATCCTTAAATAGCGATTCCTTAAATAGCGATAGCATTTAAGGAATCCCAAATTGAGATTCCTTAATTTAAGGAATCTCAATTTGGGATTCCTTAAATGCAATGTATGAAAGTTAAAAAATTAGCGAATTCGCTAATAGGGGGAGCAAATTACCATGAAGATGAACTGCATGGTAATTTGCTAAAAGTTTGAAAACTGCACTTTTGTGCATTTTTCAAAGTTTCATGTTGCGCACACACATGCCCTTAGAGCATGTGTGTGTGCAACATATGTGCACATATCAATTTCAGGGGTGCAATAGGGTGTCATTTTGACACCCTTGAAATTGCATGAGCAATTTGCGAGAACCTACTGGTACTCGCTATTTGCTCATGCAATCTCCAATTCATTCCTATGGGCCTGGAGGCCCATAGGAATGATTGGGATGGCATTCCTTAATTGCTACTCGCAATTTGCTAGTAGCAATTAAGGAAAGTTAAGGAATCGCTATTTGAATAGCGATTCCTACATGCATAGCCTTTTGCTATTCCTTATTAGCGATTCCTTATTTTTCGCTAATAAGGAATCGCAAATGGCACTGTTGATGCATGTGCCCTTTGGTTGGTAAAGGAATGCATTGTAGAAGACATTCGTAGATCAGATCACATTGTTATGGCAGGAGTCATAAATGTCTGAGTGGTTAAAAAATACAACCAATGCTGAAAATGGAAAAAGTATAGTGGGGTTCCATAAATTTGGGATCAAGAGTGGGAGCAAAAAGGTAGCAGAGTCATGAGGGGCGAACTCACAAGCAGTAGAATCTGGAAATGATGACTTATTTTCCTTCATTTATTTGAAAGAGATTATGGGCAATATTTCATGTTTAGGGCCCCCCCATCTCTCCACTGGGGTGGCAGGGTTATTAATCACCACAACCCTGGTGGATGAACACTCACCATATGTGGAGAACCCCACCACCTGGCACAGATTTATATGCCTTAAGAGAAGCTGGTGGCCTTTCTGATGGCTGTGTAGATTTGCTGAGCAGCAACCATGTTTCATGTGACTGCACAATGAAGTTATTTGTTTTTCAAAATCAAACTCCCAAAGCAGATGCTTGTTTTTGAAAAACTTACCAAAAAAGAATAATGTTCCTGACATCCTGGGTATTTTCACCTAGGGTGTGGATGGTCATTATAATTTCTTTTTGCTCGTTACTGGCAGACATTTCCTGACAGTCCTCAACAGGAAAAAAGTATATCAAACATAAATAAGTCAGACAACCTGAGTTTCTTTAACTAGTGGGCCAATGTCTATATGGCTAGAAGTCTAAGGTTTTCACTGAAGGTTAGAGAGGGCTGCCAGCAGTAACCTGACTACTTGCCTGAATAAAAACAGAGCAGGCAAACTGATAGTCTGGCAGACAGGGTACTCTGCCTCATATGTGGAAGTGTATCCTGTCTCTAAACTCTAAATAAGTCCTTATGCATCCAAAGAAATCAGAATAAAGGACTAATGTGAAAGGAAATCTGTTGTGACTTAGGGCCTAATTTAATATTTGATGGAAGGAGTGCAATCCATCAGGTAGTGGAGAACATTGCCTCTGCCACCCTGACAGGCCACTATCTGCCAAGTTTAGAGATGACCGCCAGCCCAGTGGTCATCTCTGTACCCAGGTGACCCCCTTGCAAAACCAGGTTGTTTTGTGATAGGGAATGCAAGGTGGGTGGAATTTTGTGGATCCACGAAGATTCCAGAACTTTCCACCACAGGAATGTGAGGAAAATGTGGGTTTTTTGACAAAGTTTGAGGTTTGCAAGGGATTTTGGGTAACAGAACCTGGAGAGAGCCAGACAAGTCACCCCATCCTTGATTCTTCTGGGTGTCTAGTTTTCAAAAATGTATAGGTTTGCTAGGTTTCCCTAAGTGCCGGCAGAGCTAGGGTTCAAAATATACAGCTAGGCTCTTTGCAAAAAAAGAGTCCGCTTTCACTGTTAAAATGTGGTGTGTCCACCTTGTATTTTGGGCCGTTTCCTGTTGCGGGCACTGGCCTACCCACACAAGTGAGGTACCATTTTTCTCAGAAGACTTTGAGGAATGCGGGGTGGGTGGAAGTTTGTGGATCCACGAAGATTCCAGAACTTTTCACCACAGAAATGTGAGGAAAATGTGTTTTGTTTGACTATGTCTGAGGTTTGCAAGGGATTCTGGGTTACAGAACCTGGTGAGAGCCAGACAAGTCACCCCATCCTGGATTTCCCTGGGTTTCTAGTTTTAAAACAATTATAGGTTTGCTAGGTTTCCCGAGGTGCTGGCAGAGCTAGGATTCAAAATCTACAGCTAGGCACTTTGCAAAAAAAGGATCAGTTTTTACTGTAAATAGTGGTGTGTCCACGTTGCCTTTTGGGCCGTTTCCTGTAGCGGGCACTAGGCCTACCCACACAAGTGAGGTACCATTTTTATTGGGAGACTTTGGGGAATGCGGGGTGGGTGGAATTGTCTGGGTGTCTAGTTTAAAAAAATGTATAGGTTTGCTAGGTTTCTGTAGGTGCCAGCAGAGCTAGGGTTCAAAATCTACAGCTAGGCACTTTGAAAAAAAGGGTCTGTTTTCACTGTGAAAATGTGGTGTGTTCACGTTGCGTTTTGGGCCGTTCCCTGTCACGGGCACTAGTCCTACCCACACAAGTGAGGTACCATTTTTCTTGGGAGACTTTGGAGAATGTGCGGTGGGTGGAATTTCGTGGATCCACGCCGATTCCAGGACTTTCCACCACAGAAATGTGAGGAAAATGTGTTTTTTTCGCACAAAGTTTTAGGTTTGCAAGGGATTCTGTATAAGAGAACCTGCAGGGAGCCAGACAAGTCACCCCATCCTGGATTTCCCTGGGTGTCTAGTTTTAAAAAATGTATTGGTTTGCTAGGTTTCCCTAGTTGCCGGCAGAGCTACGGTTCAAAATCTACAGCTAGGCACTTTGCAAAAAAAGGGTCAGTTTTCACTGTAAAAATGAAGTGTGTCCAAGTTGCGTTTTGAGCCGTTACCTGTCACGGGCACGAGGCCTACTCACACAAGTGAGGTAACATTTTATAAGGAAACTTATGATAACACATAATTGTAGAGCAACTGTTATTACCTATTGACTTTTGATGCATTTCTGCCTTCCAAATGAAAAACTATGGGTAAAAAAGAAGTCACTTTGAAAAATGTCCTATAATTCTCATGCTAGTATGGGTACTCACAATTTCAGAAATGTGCAAATAGCTACTGTTTCTAAACTCTATATTTTGTTCCAATTTTAGAAATACATAGGTGTCTTTCATCCCGATTTTTCACTATATATATTTTCCCAAATTAATTGCTATATGCCGGGTACATATATTGCTTTCAAACATCAGTCATAATTAGAAGAAGTTACAGGTAAAAATGTTGGCAAAAATGGCTGTTTTTTTTCAACTCATTTTCAATTTTGCCTATTTTCAACTGTTCGTTTCTATAAAGAAACCTTGAAGAATATACACAAATGACCCCTTGCTGAATTCAAAATTGTGTCTACTTTTCTAAAATGTATTGCTTTCCATGATCCATTATTAATTTCACACCCATTTCTACCATTAACTGGAAGAAGGTTGAAAGAACAAAAAATAGCAAAAATAGGCTGTGTCCCAGTAAAATGCCAAAACTGTGTAAAAAATGTTGGTTTTCTGACAAACGTCTGTCAGTCCCTCGAAGCTGGGAATATTTTGATTTCAGTCCCACAAACCCTTTGTTGATATCATTTGCAGGGAAAAAACCAGACCCTTTCATTTGCAACATTATTTAACCATTTTTCAAAAAAAGAAAATACATTTTGCTGCATTTTGTCTAATTTCTGGATACCCTCCAGGGGAATCCACACCCCCTGGGTACCTTTAGAATCCCCATGATGTTGGGAGAAAAGGATGCAAATTTTGCATGGATACCTTATCTGGTCAAAAAGTTACAGGGGCCTAAGCGCGAACTACCCCAAATAGAAAAAAAAAGGCTCAGCACGGGAGAAAGGCCTAGCAGCGAAGGGGTTAACACAATATGGATCACAATATTATCACCACAATAACTAATAAATCCTTACACATACATAAAGACAAATTTAACACAAAACAATTACTTCAAATAAATCCAAAACATATCAACCAAAATAACTTTAAAAATATATTACGTCATCCCGCACCGCAACACTGCGTTGAACCTTAGGCGCATCCACGGCGTGCTCGCAAGGACGGGGACGCTGCGGGAGCCGACCATTGTGGCAGCACTTGACGCCACGATGGCTTTCGACACGGTAGAGTGGGCATATCTGTGGGCCGCACTTGCAAAATTCGACTTTGGACCTGGCTTTGTTGGCTGGGTGAGACTACTGTATGAAGGACCCCTGGCTAAAGTCGCGGTCAATGGTAGGGCGTCCCGTCCGTTCGAGCTGGGGAGGGGCACCAGGCAGGGTTGTCCCCTGTCACCGTTGTTGTTTGCTCTCGCTCTTGAACCGCTGGCGGCCTGGATACGATGGCACCCAGATATAAGGGGGATCCGATGGTCACCAGATCATGAGGACCGCATTTCTCTTTATGCCGACGACATTTTGCTATACCTCACTTCACCCAGGAAGTCTCTCATAGTTGTCTGTGACATTTTGACTTCTTTTGGTAGGAACTCGGGTCTCACCATTAACTGGGGGAAGTCGTATCTGTATGCCCTGAGTGGAGACGTCCCTGTTCTCCCGCGGAATTGCTCGATCCAGATCGCCCGGGAGGGTTTTTTGTATCTGGGGATCTATATCTCCACCGATCCAACTGTTCGATATGAGAGAAACCTGCTCCCTCCGTTGACGCGCCTGCGGCGGGATGTGGCGGGCTGGCGGCGGCGGCTGCCGCTTTCCCTCCTTGGCCGTGCCGCGCTGTTCAAAATGATGTCTCTTCCCCGTTTTCTCTATGCCCTGCAGAATACCCTGGAGCTGGTCCCGGCCAGCTATTTTCGGGAGGTTGAGAGCCTCCAGCGCTCATTGCTGTGGGATGGCCGTCCGCGTATAGCTATTGCAAAGCTGACCCTTCCGTGGTACGATGGGGGTATCGCGCTTCCTGACATTAGAAGATACTATTGGGCCTCTCAGTTGAGTGCGATCAATCACGGAGTCTACGGTCCGGCGCTGAGCCCCGGCTTCGCTATGGACCGGTGGTTGCTGCGCGGGGGTAATTACCTTAGAGCACTCTACTCCAGGTCAACGGATGGGTCCCTCACGGGGCCAACCAAGGTGGCGGTGCACGTGTGGAAGGCGGTTACGAACTCGCTCGGTTGGAAGGATAGGCTCACCCTCGCCACTCCGCTGTTTGACTCCGATATGTTGGGGAAACTTTGGCACACGAAGGGATTCGAGAAATGGGATCTGATCGGGATATCCAGGGTGGGGGACCTGCTGGCTAAGGGGCGAGTTAAATCGTTTGACGAGCTACGGACGGAATATGCTCTGGAGGGTACGGAATATTTCCGGTATGCACAGGTACGCCATGCTCTGCGGTCCGTCCTCGTCGAGGGGAGACGGTGCCTGAGTCCTCTCCCTTGGAAGATCGGATCCTGGATGGCCATATGCCGGAGAGTACAATCTCCTTAATTTATAAGAAGCTCGTTAATGTCCGGACTGACCTCCTCCTAGGGGTGCGTGATCAGTGGACTAGGGACGGCCTTGAACTGGATGATGAGGACTGGCAGTACGCCATCTCCTCTCCTAAGGAGGTCGCGATCCCCGCACGACTAAGGCTGGTCCAGCTTAAGATACTTCATAGAGTCTACGTCACAGGGCCCCGACTGATTCATATGGGTTTCTCCGAGGATGGTTTATGTAAGAGGGGCTGTGGGATGGTGGGCACCTTTCTACATATCATATGGGAATGTGGTGTGATCGCGGAGTTCTGGAAGCAAATTCATGTAGTGATGCAGGAGGTCACGGGTATTGCACTGCTGCCAGAGGCACGGCCCTGTCTTTTGAATGTCTGGGGTCCTACTGACTATGACGCGGCGCAGACTCAATGGGGGACCCTAGGAAATATGGTGGCGAAGCGTGATATTGCGCAACTGTGGGGCTCTCAGAGACCTCCCGCTATGGATTCATGGATGGAGAATATGGACTGGAGCATGTTTAGGGAGAAAACGGTGTATAGTGCCCGGGGGCGGCCTAAGAAATGGCACAAGATCTGGGGACGATGGAACCAGTATAGGGGTGATATATGTCTGCCCCCGGCCACTGAACCGTTAGAGGAGCAACTTTCCCCCTAGCTTCACTTCCAACTTGGGATTTTCATGATGACAATATGCTAGAATGTTAGCGCCTCTGCTTCTCCCTCATCCACCCGACCGGTGGCTTTGTTCTGATTTTGGGAATGGGGCCGCGCCCCCATCGGGAACTAGCACGAGTTTATTGTGTATACTGCCTTGCTTGTGTTATTTATTTTAGGTTGTTTAAAAAACTGAACCTTTGTTTTTTTTCCTGTACCAGAGCTATGGACGCTTCCATGTGTTGCACTTAATTGGCTGCCGAACCTCCGGGATGTCGGCTGAATAGCTGTGTTCCAGACTGATATAAATAAAGGTTTAAAAAAAAAATATATATATATATATATATATATATATATATATATTACGTTCACCAAAAATTAAACAAACACCCCAAATAATCGTAAACCTAAAACACATATATTTAAAAATACCCCAAAATTGTAAACATAACACACATATATTTAAAAATACCCAAACAATTATTATTAATTATAAACATATATATACATTTATTAATACAAATTAATATCTATATACAATATAATCATATATAAATATAATCAACTATATATTATACTACAAATCTAAAACATAAATTAGCATTTACTAAACAAGGACTCAACCAATAAATGAACAAATCATGTCACCAACCCCAAATTTCCCCCCATTTTGGGGGGCAGCCGTAGCCCTCATATACCATTCTCTCAGCCAACATACACCAGTCCATATCCATCTTCAAGTATTTTATTTGCACTGCCCCCAACAACCGTGTGATGTTCCCTTTGACTACTGCCAGACCCAGTGTTATCCACATTCACTCGATGCAACTGAGATCCATTTTGCCCCAGATATTTAGTAGGCACCAGTACCACTGCAGAGCAAACTCATTAATCCCACAACCGATTCCCAAAACTTTTGTATTATCAGGGAATTCCCACACAGAATGATAAAATGTGTTGCTTTAACCACAGCCATGCCTACAGCACTGATCAATCGTCCTACCCATCTTAAACATAGTGCGTTTAACATAAGAGGATTTATGTAGTATATTAAGCTGTACTAAGTTAGGCCACCTCTCTTGGGAACTCCAGGGCCTCCATCCACTCATCATCCTCTAGACCATCTAAGTCCCGGGCCACCACTCCCTTAACCCCAACAGGGAATCAACTATGTTATTGATCAATTTTTGTATGTAAGGGATGTGGCTTTATGGGGCATATATTCATCCAGCAGTCTGTGCTCCAGGGACGAAGTCTCTGGAGCTCTGTTCCCTTTGCCAGTGCTGCCTTGAGTGCATGTCTGATATGTAGCTATTGATAGGTCGCAGTGGCAGCCAGTTCATAGTCACACTGTAGGTCTGTCAAGAGGACCACATCCCCTTGAGTCCATACATCACCAACTCGGTTGGACAACCAATTAGATGCAACTTATCAAACCCTGGTTGTGTCCATAGTGTACTCAATCTACACACTTTTTAAGCAGGTAGTATTGAGGCACTGTGAATAAAAGCTTACTACAATGTGGAAGCCAACAATTGGTAACTAAGATTTTCTAACCATTTCCTATCGTAAAACAGCATGCTTTTCCTGACTCCATATCAAATAGCATTTAAAAACTTTCAACTCTTCTACTAAGATTTTGCTTTTTGGTTCATACCCTTTACCCTCAATGTCAATATTATTATTAATTTACCCATAATCGTTGTAAACCAACCTGGAATTGCAAGAATGCCTATACAACAGCTTTACCTGAGACCACTTATTATCTTTACAAATACTTAGGAGTGGTGGTAGACTCCAGATTTACACTTAAAGAGCATCTAATCAAAAGATGAGCATAGGTAAACAAATTATGTTTTGCACTATACACTTTGAGACTGAAATTAACGTGTTCATCAAACTCCCATCCTATAAAAGTAATTGGCGCTAGTCTTCTTCCAACTCTTACTTACGGCTCCAAACTATTTAACGGCCAAGATGCAAACTTTCTGAATCTCCAACAATCCGGCCTCTTCAAACAAATATTCACGAACCCGCAATTCATATCCCAGGCACAAGTTCCCTTGGAATTTGGGCTACTTAATCAATTCCCGGAAAGGCAAGCAGCAATACTAAAATTGTGTTGGAAGCTGAGAGCAGCTCAAGAAGAATCTTTGCCAGGTCTTTGCTGGACGGAACTGAAGAACCAGCCAAAAGGAAAGAAAGACTGGCCTACCGCACTTGACAAAGCGTTACTCACTCTCAGCTTACGCGGAGCATGGGGCACAAACTATAACTTCCCTGCATTTAAAAAATAGCAAACAATGCTGCCAAACAAAAAGCCTGGCTATTGGAAAAAGCTGCCCTGGCAAATAAAAAAATGGATGGATGGTTTTATATTTGTATGGGGTCCGGTCACCGCAGCCATATCTGGTACAACACAAATCTCCAACTATGCAGCATGTTCTACTTTGATGAAAAGATGAGGTTCCTACATGTAAATGAACATGGCTGCCCAGTCTGTGCTGACTCTGCGGACAGGCAGAAGAGTCACTCTTACACTTCCTGTGTACCTGCCCAGCTGTTAA
The DNA here is from genome assembly GCF_964204655.1 of Triturus cristatus. NCBI lineage: Eukaryota > Metazoa > Chordata > Amphibia > Caudata > Salamandridae > Triturus > Triturus cristatus. Next base: position 23,648,712 of record NC_140584.1, read on the forward strand.
TAATTGGAGACAGCATTTTTTACTTCCAACTCTCCGTTCTCTCTGGATTAGATAATGCCGACCTGCAGGAATGGCATTACTAAACAGCCAGTCATTACAGATCTCATGCAAGGCAGCCAAGTTCTTGCAACAAGTCAGTAAACAGTTGCAAATATCAAACAAATAGTGTTTAAGGTGGCACCATTTATCACGTTTGCTACATCAATTTGCATTTTTGCACACAAATTCCAATCACGTGGCAGCTTCATAGGGCACAGTGCAGCTGTACATAAACTCGTAATGGAGGACAACTGTCATCTGGTATCAACTCGCACATAGCACATTTGTTTCCTGTTTCAGATGTACTCTATGCCCAACTCTTTAAGCTTGCGCCATTTACTAAATGCTTGCTACGCTGATTCGCATTTTTGTACACGAACTCCAAGCACTTGGCAGCAAAAAGAGGGCACTGTGAAGATGTGTATTAAGTCGTAATGGAGGACAACTGTCATCTTGCACATAGCTCACTTATTTTCCGGCTTTAGATGTATATCGACAACTCTTCTAGACTGGTGCTAAGAATTGAAATTACTTATTAGCAGGGTCTTTTTTAACAATGTTAAGGGAAACATCTGTACTCGCCTAGCGGACAAAGAAAAAACGGCCAGAGGTTCCATACAATCCCTGTGAAGCAATCAACGGGCATTTTTACATTCTGGACATAAATGTGCTGACTTGGTTTTAGATGCACTATGTTCAAAGTCTCACTTCAAGAAGATTGAACAAACTCTCGACTTTGCACAATTCAACACGTAAATAGGAATGTTGTTACACTTGATGATTTTATGCTAAAATTGTAATGACTTTAACTAACTACACAATAAATTCTTTATATAACTTATTATCTTTAGAATATTCATTTTTTCCACTTCTATTTGGCACTTTTAAGCTTATATTTTGATGATGTGTGTTAAAAGGTTGAGAGTGGCAAAAGAGATTCTAAGGAAGAGATAGCTCACTAAAACATGAAATTCTGCAACAATTATGTGAAATTACACAAATATGAAATACAAAACCAGCATTTAGCGCTATATTTTAGTGTGAAATGCAAACTCATGTCCATTGTAGATGCAACGATGCATTTAGCACCAAAGAAATTGTTTAAGAAAACACAAGTGCTGCAAACAACAGCCAGTCTCACTCTCATCTTTCGTGTTGTTCCCATGCTACCACGCTAAGCTTTGGCCCTAAATGCAACATAATTATGCCTTGTGGCACAATGGAATAATTTTAGGAATTTCGCATACCAAGTGTAATGTGAAATTCCCAAAATTAAGTGAGATTACACTGGTGTTACTGAAATTTTGCCCAGGCCAAGTTAGAATGTCTGTCAGGTTACAGCTGTGATATCAGCTGGATAAGGCTCTATTTTGGGTGTTGGGACTGCAAAGTTGTAGTGCATTTAAAAAAGTATTTGAGTATGTGTGAGAAAATGCCTTTCTGTGTGGTTACCCCCAATTTTGCTGAATGTTAATGCTGGTTTTTAAACTTTGCTCAAAGGGTTGCTGCCATTCAGTGCCTAATGTAGGAGGTCTGACTCATAAAACATGTAAACATTGGCTAATCACTAACTGGCACATTTAACTTTCCTGTAAAGCCATATTATGTTGTATGGTACCTACACCCATGGCATGGAAAGTTAAATGTCACCTGTGGACTGCAACACTTATTGCGCTATCTACTAATGTAATAAATTAAAAACATGAGTTCAGGCCTATCATTGTAGTTCGACTAATGCAGTTTAAAGACAAAGTCTGACCTGTCAAATAACTTTTTTAAACATGGAAAAATCTCCTTTTTAATATTGGTAGGTTGCCCCTATGTAGACCTTGCTGCCCACAAGGTAGGGTGATGGTATTTAAAAGAGGGACATACAGAAACGTAATGTTACCATGTCCCTACAGTGACAAGGTCCCAAACTTATTTTCACTGTGGAAGGCACTGATGTTTGATCTAGTGGTTATTAGGATACTATTTAACACAATGGACCCTACCGCTGCTGAGTCCGAGGTAGAAGGAGAGGATTCGCCTAAAGTTCAGGGGCCATCGTTCGTGTTCTCCCTATCAATATAACTTCCACCACAGTAATGAACGGGTCCCTTTGTTTACTAGCCCAGCCTATTACGGGGCCCTTTACACACCTTGTGATGTAGGTGCTCCTACACCGAGGAAAAACTCTAACTACTCTGTTCATTCGATATTTATGGACCCACACAATTGTGCAAGAAAATTTACAGGAAGTTCTCACACACCATCCAGGTGTCAGGATTCATCATCGGCCATCCCACGTTCACTAAAGAATCCTTAATGGCAAACAAGCCCATACTAGGGCTGTGGTTCAAGCATTAGTAGGAAACTGAGGAGAAAAAGAAAAGGGAAAGGGATCCAATACTAATATCCCTACTGGTTAAATTTTAGAACCTTTATTCCTTGGTGGAGGATGGATGTTTAAAAAGCAGATGGACTATAATAGCCCTGTTATGGTGCTAATTGACCAATTCTAAACAATCAGATCTGTTTAGTCAATCGGATCGACATGTATCAGCTCCCAAAATGGCACCTACAGGTGTCCCGGGCTTTCTTTAGAACGAAATTAAACCCTACATGCCCCTACAGTGCTTCCCTATTACATGTCTGCTAATTTACATGTATACAATACCCGGTTGGCCCTCAGTACACTCCGAGACCTTCAGTGCCAAAAGGAAACTATCCTGTTTAGCTATATCATGTGCTTCCTGGAGGGGTGGGGTAGGGAGTCCTGTAGTCACACCTTCGTCCTGGAACCGGTTTTGGATTGTGACCCTCATCAGCCAGGCTAGCTTGACTTCAGTGGTTGAAACGTTTCAGCACTCCGTCCATCATCTTGTTGTGTTTGCCCTAAGTGGCCAAGGGTATGCCCAGACATGGGTCCCTTGATCTCTGTGCCACTGTATACAAGCTAGAATGGCGGATGAGGGGTGAAACCCTGAAACACCCAGGATTATTGCTTCCGGTCCAGGCAAGTCCTGCCTTGGCAGTTCCGGCTGGACTGTTCCCATGAGGAACAGGGTCAAGACTGATTTGCATATGGCTGGGTCCAAACTGGGGTGGCATAGTGAGCAAAAGAACAACTGATTAAACCCAGATCTGTGACTGGGGGTGAGTGTTTGAAAAGTTTCAGCACTCTGTCCATCATCTTGTTATGTTTGCTATGTTCACCCTAAGTGGCCATGGGTATGCCCAAACGTGGGTCCCTTGCTCGCTGTGCCACTGGATTCAAGCTAGACTGTCTGGTTAGGGGTGAAACCTCAAAACCAGTCCCAGGATGCTTGTTTCTGGTCCAGGAAAGAACCTGGCCTGGCGGTCCGGGTTGGACTGTTCCCATGAGAAAGAGGGTCAAGGCTGATTTGCAGATGGCTGGGTCCAAACTGGGGTGGCATAGTGAGCAATAGAACAATGGATTAAACCCAGATCTGTGAATGGGGGTGAGTGGTTAAAAGGTTTCAACACTCCATCCATCATCTTGTTTTTGCTATGCTTGTCCTAAGTGGCCAACAGTATGCCCGGATGTGGGTAACTTGCTCTCTGTGCCACTAGATTCAAGCTAGACTGGCTGATGAAACACAGAAACCGGTCCCAGGATGATTGTTTCCTGTCCAGGGAAGACCTGGTCTGATAGTTCAGGCTGGACTGTTCCAGTGAGGAACAGGGTCAAACTGATTTGTAGAAGGCTGGTTCCAAACTGGAGTGACATAGTGAGAAAAAGAAGGATGGATTAAACCCAGATATGTGACTGGTGGCGAGTGGTGGAAACATTTCAGCACTCTGTCCATCATCTTGTTGTGTTTGCTATGTTCGCCCTAAGTAGCCAAGGGTATGCCCAGTCATGGGTCCCTTGATCTCTGTGCCACTGGATTCAAGCTAGACTGGCGGATGAGGGGCCAAAACACGAAACCGGTCCCAGGATGCTTGTTTCCATTCCAGGGAGGCCCTGGCCTGGCAGTTCGGGTTGGATTGTTCCCATGAGGAACAGGGTCAAGACTGATTCACATATGGCTGGGTCCATACTGGGGTGGCAGAGTGAGAAAAAGAACAATGGATTGAACCCATTTCTGTGAATGTGTGTTGAAACGTTACAGCACTCTGTTCATCATCTTGTGGTTGCTATGTTTGCCCTAAGTGGTCAAGGGAATGTCCAGACGTGGGTCCCTTGTTCGCTGCATCACTGAATTCAAGCTGGCCTGGCTGATATGATGTGAAACCCCATAACCGGTCCCAGGAAGCCTGTTTCCGGTACAGGAAGGACATTGCCTGGCAATTCGGGCTGAACTGTACCCATGAGAAAGTGGGTCAAGACTGATTTGCAAATGGCTGGGTCCAAACTGGGCTGGCATAGTGAGCAAAAGAACAATGGATTAAACCCAGGTCTGTGACTGGTGGTGAGTGGTTGAAAAGTTTCAGCACTTCGTTCATCATCTTGTGTTTGCTATGTTTGCCCTAAGTGGCCAAGGGAATACCCAGATGTGTGTACCTTGCTTTCTGTGCCACTATATTCAAGCTAGACTGGCTGATGAGGGATGAAACTCCGAAACCAGACCCAGGATGATTGTTTTCTGTCCAGGGAGGACCTGGTCTGGCAGTTCGGGCTGGACTGTTCCAGTGAGGAACAGGGTCAAGACTGATTTGTAGAAGGCTGGGTCCAAACTGGAGTGACATAGTGAGAAAAAGAAGGATGGAAGAAGGATCGATTAAACCCAGATCTGTGACTGGGGGTGAGTGAATGAAAAGTTCCAGCACTCAGTCCATCATCCTGTTGTGTTTTCTATGTTCACCCTAAGAAGCCAAGGGTATGGCCAGATGTGGGTCCCTTTCTTGCTGTGTTACTGGAGTCAAGCTAGCGTGGCTGATATGGGGTGAAAGTGAAACCCTGAAGCCGGTCCCAGGACGCTTGTTTCCAGTCCATGGAGGACCTTGCCTGGCAGTTCAGCTGGACTGATTTGCATATGTCTGGGTCCAAACTGGGGTGACATAGTGAGCACATGAACGATGGATTAAACCCAGATCTGTGACTTGGGGTGAGTGTTTGAAATGTTTCAGCACTCCATCCATTATCTTGTTGTGCTTGCTATAAATGTGGCATCTCCAGGCACCTATTTCAGTAGAACCCTGTACCGGAGGATGAACAGAAGAGTACTAGGTCTGTCTTCTGCCTTTGACCTGAGAAGAGCCCTAAATTTGCTCTCTTTTGTCCACAGGATGAAAATGCGGACTTCAAAAGTCATGAAGCTGACCTTTTAAAGCTACAGTGAAACAACGAGCTGCAAGACATCTTTTGCTGCAGCTACTCAGCTGACAAGTGGCTGCTAGACTTTAATGAACCTTGCTGTTTGGCCTCTGTCTGACACCCTGTGAGACACTAAGTGCTTCCCCTGAGGTCCTGGTAGCTTTAGAACTGTACTCCTATGGTATATGGGGACTTAAAGGACTGAAGTCAAAAGAAAAAATCTTTGACCAGGAAGAACCTGATTAATGTATCCGACCGATGCTCCATCGCAGTCAGCATAAAATTATGCCTAGATTCCAGTTCTCTGCAACCATTGACTATCATAGACACTTTATGCTTTATGGTGCAATTCCTACTTAAAAAGTTACAAATATCTATTTCTCCCATTTCCCTAATTGGATTTTTGTTATTTAGTTTATTACATTTTGCTCTATTTTTCTAATTCGGTTTGAGATTATTATTGTTTTACATTTCAACTTTACTACTGTTTTGGTACCGCATAAATACTTTAGATATTGCCCTAAGTTAAGCATTTCTGCTCTGTGCCATAGCTAGGCAAGTGTTTGAGCAAAGGTTAATTTAGTGACTTGGGGGGGGAGGGTTCAATAGGGTTGTTATTATTCTTTAAAATGGTTATCATCCACCTCAAATAATAATCTAATTTCTCACAGCTAGCATTATATGATTGTACGTCTCAAATTTAGGGAGAGTCCAGCACTTCGGAGCCAGATATACTATTTACTGGTTGCAAAAAAAACTGGTCGCAATATGTGACCGGTATGTTTGTCATCACAAAAGGCTTTTATGAACCAACCTACATACTAATAGATTTGAAGTGGTTTTAATAAAGTACATTTTTATTAATGCAGCGTGTTGTGCTTAAAGGAAACTGTGCTTTGTTTAAAATAAAAAGGTTTACATTCATTTTATGTTTATTCGACAGTTGCCAGTAGTCGCCTTGACTACTGCCTACTCTACAGCAACCTTCCTTTTAACATTAAGGTGCCGATTCCGATCCGGTAAAATGCGGGTACGAATGGTCGTACGGAGCGTATTCTCCATACGACTCGTACCCGGGAAATGCACCTTACAAACCAGCAAGTACGATTCGTACAGAAATACCATTTCCGTACGAATCATAAAAAACTATGTGCAACGAAAAAATACCCACAATTCCGATCCGGGACATCGCGTACGTGACGTCTGGACGGAGTCAGGCAGCGTTCTACGGACCAGCAAGTACGATTCGTGCCTACGTGACTCCGCACGGATCATTTTTTACGGCAGCCAAAAACTCCCGGGAAAGTGAGGACGAAGCGAAGAAGGAGCTTCGGGACGCGACGGACAGCCATGGACCCCATCCTACGTGTCATCCCGGCCCTCCTAGCCTATGACCTGGTGCACAGAAACCGACGCAGACGCCGCAGAAGGTCAGCACAACACCCAGGGGCAAAGGGGGGGCGAGGGGCAGGAAACATAACCTCCACCAAATTTGTAAAATACCATATACTGTCCTAACATTACCTCCAGGGTCTGGTCACTTCGGGGGGAGTGTCCACCAATCCCCGCATACGCGTACCCGTCACCACTACAATGGTGGTACGGGCCATAACCACGCCCTCAGAGCGTGGGTACGGCCCATACCACCATTGGAGTGGTGATGTAGGGGTACGCGTGGTACGCGCCGTACCCACGCCCTCAGAGCGTGGGTACGGCCCATACCACCATTGGAGTGGCGTTGTAGGGGTACGCGTGGTACGGGCCGTACCCACGCTCTGAGGGCGTGGGTATGGCTCGTACCACCATTGGAGTGGTGAAGTAGGTGTACGCGTGGTACGGGCCGTACCCACGCTCTGAGGGCATGGGTACAGCCCGTACCACCATTGGAGTGGTGATGTAGGGGTACGCGTGGTACGTGCCGTACCCACGCCCTCAGAGCATGGGTACGGCCCGTACCACCATTGGAGTAGTGATGTAGGGGTACGCGTGGTACGCGCCGTACCCACGCACTCAGAGCGTGGGTACGGCCCGTACCACCATTGGAGTGGTGAAGTAGGTGTACGCGTGGTACAGGCCGTACCCACGCTCTGAGTGCGTGGGTACGGTGCGTACCACCATTGGAGTGCTGAAGTAGGTGTACACGTGGTATGGGCCGTACCCACGCTCTGAGGGCGTGGGTACGACGCGTAACACGGGTAACCCTACATCACCACTACAATGGTGGTACGGGCCGTACCCGCACTCTGAGTGCGTGGGTACGGCCCGTACCACCATTGGAGTGGTGATGTAGGGGTACGCGCCGTACCCACGCCCTCAGAGCGTGGGTACGGCCCGTACCACGCGTACACCTACTTCACCACTCCAATGGTGGTACGGGCCGTACACATGCTCTGAGGGCGTGGGTACGGCGCGTACCACGCGTACCCCTACATCACCACTACAATGGTGGTACGGGCCGTACCCACGCTCTGAGGGCGTGGCTTACGGCGCGTACCCCTACATCACCACTACAATGGTGGTACGGGCCGTACCCACGCACTCAGAGCTTGGGTACGGCCCGTACCACGCGTACCCCTACATCACCACTCCAATGGTGGTACGGGCCGTACACATGCCCTCAGAGCGGGGCTACGGACCGCATCACCCGTACCTCTAGGGCACCAGTACATTAGTGATACAAGGCATACACACGCCACGAATGTTGGCTTAGGGCCTGGTGCAGCATATAAGCAGTATATTGGGGTGTGTACATGGCCAGGACAGCAGTGTACAGCACCAAGGGTGCGGGTGGGTGGGTGGGTGTCTGCCAAGGAGTCCCAGCAGTGGACATAGACATGTGAGGGGTGGGTGCAGAGCACTCCCAGCAGTGGCCAGAGACATGTGAGGGGTGGGTGCAGAGGACTCCCAGCAGTGGACAGACACATGTGAGGGGGGGGTGCAGAGGACTCCCAGCAGTGGACAGAGACATGTGAGGGGTGGGTTCAGAGGACTCCCAGCAGTGCCCAGACATATGAGGGGTGGGTGCATATCACTCCCAGCAGTGGACAGAGACATGTGAGGGATGGGTGCAGAGGACTCCCAGCAGTGGACAGAGACATGCGTGGGGTGGGTGCAGAGTACTCCCAGCAGTGGACAGAGACATGTGAGGGGTGGGTGCAGAGGACTCCCAGCAGTGGACAGACATATGAGGGATGGGTGCATATCACTCCCAGCAGTGGACAGAGACATGTGAGGGGTGGGTGCAGCGGACTCCCAGCAGTGCCCAGACATATGAGGGATGGGTGCATATCACTCCCAGCAGTGGCCAGCGACATGTGAGGGGTGGGTGCAGAGGACTCCCAGCAGTGGACAGAGACATGTGAGGGGTGGGTGCAGAGTACTCCCAGCAGTGGACAGAGACATGTGAGGGGTGGGTGCAGAGGACTCCCAGCAGTGGACAGACATATGAGGGATGGGTGCATATCACTTCCAGCAGTGGACAGAGACATGTGAGGGGTGGGTGCAGCGGACTCCCAGCAGTGGACAGACATATGAGGGATGGGTGCATATCACTCCCAGCAGTGGCCAGAGACATGTGAGGGGTGGGTGCATAGGACTCCCAACAGTGGACAGAGACATGTGAGGGGTGGGTGCACAGGAATACCAGCAGTGCCCAGAGACATGTGAGGGGTGGGTGCAGATCACTCCCAGCAGTGCCCAGACATATGAGGGGTGGGTGCATATCACTCCCAGCAGTGGACATAGACATGTGAGGGGTGGGTGCAGAGGACTCCCAGCAGTGGCCAGAGACATGTGAGGGGTGGGTGCAGAGGACTCCCAGCAGTGGACAGACACATGTGAGGGGTGGGTGCAGAGGACTCCCAGCAGTGGACAGAGACATGGGTGTGTGTACATCATGATCAGATGAGCACAACTTCATGGGTGTATGTACGCATCCCTAATGTTCGAATATGTTGATAGTTTCATAACAACACATCACTGACAGCAGTGTCCCACTCCCATGAGGATGGATGTCCTCCCCCCACTGCATGACACAACACATGTGGGTGTGAGGACAAATGACACATGCATACCCACCCCTGGTGGATGCAGCACAATACACACACAGAGGACTCCCAGCAGTGGACAGAGACATGTGAGGGGTGGGTGCAGAGGCCTCCCAGCAGTGGACAGACACATGTGAGGGGTGGGTGCAGAGGACTCCCAGCAGTGGCCAGAGACATGTGAGGGGTGGGTGCAGAGGACTCCCAGCAGTGGACAGACACATGTGAGGGGTGGGTGCAGAGGACTCCCAGCAGTGGACAGAGACATGGGTGTGTGTACATCATGATCAGATGAGCACAACTCCATGGGTGTATGTACGCATCCCTAATGTTCGACTATGTTGATAGTTTCATAACAACACATCACTGACAGCAGTGTCCCACTCCCATGAGGATGGATGTCCTTCCCCCACTGCATGACACAACACATGTGGGTGTGAGGACAAATGACACATGCATACCCACCCCTGGTGGATGCAGCACAATACACACACAGAGATCATGCCAAAAGACTGGATACTCATGTCAATGGCCACTACACTAAGAGAGCCAAAGGGAACACACACTGCCACGCACATCCCAGGACTGATAGGAATGTACAGGTGCCGGGACAGCCACCAAGATGTTGCCCCTCATGAAAGGAATAGGGTGGACTTCCCACAGATACAATGCCCACAATTGTCAGTCAGGTGCTCAAATACCCTGCAGAACAAGTACCAAATGTGTGCTAGGCTGGGATAACACACATGCATAGTGTGGAAAATGCTGATTGTCGCCATTAAGGCATGACAACATACTCAAGACACAAGTACAGTGACTAGCAAGGATGGCACAGAGGATGCAGCCGGAGACATTGCTGAGCAGGCATGGCCATAGTTGAAGGGATCCATCACCAACAAAGGAAATTTAGACACAGGTCAGCACTACAAAAGTGCAACTCCCTGCAGAGTAGATGTCAGGTGCCACAGAGGAAGGAACAGTCCTTGGGACAATGTCTCCAAACACAAATAGCACACACGACCAAATATACCTTGCAGCGACATTGTGATGGCAGACAGATACCATGGTCCACCCCATTAGCATCAGATGACAACTTTCTCCTGACACATAACACATTACCACCACCCCAACTCCGGGACCATCAGCACCAACATCAATACCTGAAATGCAAAAGTGGTCAAACGGAAAACAAAATGCTTTATTCAACATTAAATGAAAAAGTAGTTAACAAAGGCTCATGGCCAGTCCAGATCTGAAGTCCTTGGGGGGGACACATGGTCACGCGTCTCCCCTAGCTTGCCTGCACATTAGAACCCGCAGGTTCCTCGACTGGGGGGGGCATCATGTGGGGAAGGACCAGGCACCGCAGGGACAGGAGGTGGAAGGGTAGGTGTGGTGGGTGCAGGGACGGACGCCTCCACCACAGGGGGTGGGGCAGTGCCAAAGGTGGAGGTCAGCTCGGCGCTGCACACTGCTGCCAGGTCGTCAAGCGTCTCCCCTTCACCCGAAGACAACACAGCCTCAAAGGGGGGGGGGGGGGGTCAGAGTGATGGGGTGCAGCGCTACTGGGGGAGGGGGGGGACGGGGGGGGGCTCAACTCCCCTACCCTTGGAGTGCCGTTCCCGTTTGCGGGCTGGAGAGACAGAGGGGCTGAGGCCCAGCACAGCCAAGTAGGCCTCTTTCTCTGGAGGTGTGGTAGGGGAGCCGAGGGGAGTGCCTTTGGAGGGACTGGTTAGTGCGCCATGCGGCCTCGGACTGTGGCTGCGTGTATGCCTGTGTGCCCCAGACCCAGTGGGTGTGCCCTCATCCCCCTGAGTGTGCGTGCCAGGAGGAGTGCGCTTGTCCTTACGTGGTGGTGTGCTGGCTGTGTCTGGTGGGGTGCGTGCTTGTGAATGTCTGTGTGTGCTTGGGACAGGTATGGGAGTGGGAGGTGTGGATGGTGCAGAGGTAGGGGGGGGACGAAGCACTGCAGGAGACTCACTGCTGCCGTCAGTGAAGAGTCCATGGACCTCAGCAACATCCGTTGGTCAGACATCGCTGATGACATGCCCTCCATGTACGACACCATCTGCGTCATCATTCGGGTCTGGCCATGGAGGACATTCAGCAGCGATGTCTGTCCAACCTGCAACTGACGCAGAATGTCCACAGACTCTGCAGTAAGGGCAGCAGGGGGGACAGGGGCAGGGGGTGCGGTGCCTGGCACGAAGGAGACACGGTGTTGCCTAGCATGGACAGAAGGGACAGGAGCAACTGGGAGGGCGGTGATGGGAATGGAGGGGGCGGTGACAGATGTAGTGCTGCTGCCAGGTGTCGTAGCAGCCTCCGCCCCCTGGAGGAGTTCAGCATCGGACCCGTCTGCGTCGTAGTCAGTGTTGTCACTAGACAGGTCCTCCGCCTGACTCCCCTCGCCCTCCGTGCCACTTGCTTCCGCAGACTCCGCAGCAGTGGTGGCAGCGGTGCCCGGAACACTCTTCCACGTCCGTGCAGGTGTTTCCCTCTGTGTCCTCCGATGATGCTGTGGGCAAGGCGAAGAGACAGAAAATAATCAGTCACCTGTATACAACAGACACATGAGTCACAATTAAAATGTCACAGTGCATATCAGGAAATGCATCATGAGTAACATCTAGAATAGTCCGCACATATGTAACCCTGCACTCCCCAGTTGGTTGACCCACCATGGCACTTGGAAACAATGGAGATCATGACACAACAGCAAATAACTTGATATCGAATTATACTGAGAAGCTAGTGTCTGGGGACAGTTGAGCACAGCAAGAATATGAATCCATGCCACCTCTTGTTCACTGTGAACGAAACAGTATTGGTGCACCCAAGGCCAAATAACACACCTCAATACTGAAGGTGTCCCCACACTCTGAGACCTGCGAGTACTTAGGAAACCATAGCCAAAAACATTTCAAACCTTTGGGACTCACAACACTTTACACAATGTACATGTTTAGAATGTGTGAATGTGCCACTTTGTGAACAGAAGACACATCTGCCTGCATGACAGAAGTCACACAATGATGTGCACACAAAAATACTTTTACACAGTCATTGTATGAGCTGGCAGCCGAATTCTAAAAAGCCACTGTAAATAATAAATGGTGTATAAGTAAGTACATATACATGGCACCACGGGGGTCTGGATGACTTGACACTCGTAAGTTCGTATCAGCAACAACCAAGGACTTACACACATGCAAACACACTGTGTGAACATGGATATGTATATTAAGAAGACAAGTGGTAATCAAACTGTGCCTTCCAGTGAAATGTGCCTGTGTGTCCACGGAAAGTGTAAAAGTACTTTCTTTTGCACTTCCCTGCTAGACATCTGTCATGCAGGCACATTATTGTCCTTCACAACCAACTAGCAAAAAGAAGCATAGGAAAAATGCAGACATGTTGACAAGTATAGTGAGTGCCAAGGTACAATACTTATTGACTGAAAACTTGAATCATGCCACCTGTCACATGGCCATCCGTACCATGATAACACAGTTGGCAACACATCTGACCCACTGCCTGTCATGTGTAGTGGCACACATGTCCATACACACAGGACAATGCATTAGCTAATGGGCCTGCAATGTGTCTGGATAAGGAGCACCTGCACTGAGGAGACACCCTCATGGCAAGCAAGAATGTCCACACAGATGTCAGCACACACAGACCAAACTACGTAGCATCTCGAGCACACACTGGTGGCAAAAATGGATGAGCATGAGCCATGTATTTCCATTTTTGACACATGCTGCAAATCACAAACATTAAACCCAGCAAAACCTGACTGGGTCACTGCATGTTGAGTGTCAGTCCAGACAATTATCACACACAGGTCAGACACGGCAAGGAGACATAAGGTTTGGACATGTAGGCCTTGCCCACACAAACCCCCATACCTGAGACAATGTGATTGAGACAGATCAAGAAGTGACACCTCTTAATCTGGGTTTACTCCAATGTGCATCACAAATTCCTAAATGTACTCCACATCACCTTGTGAGGCAGGCAACACATATTTGTGACCAACAGCCATCAACAGATAGTTGTACATAGACACACAGGCACTGCCCAGTGTGAGGATGCACAAGCTAAATGGGGTCAGCATGTACAATGGGCACATGTAGCACACTTCAGAGAAATACAAATGAGGGCAGGGAACTATGCCACAGAGGCGAAACTATGCTGAACACACAGAGAATGGGCACAGTGTTGGATGACACACATGATTCAGAGGCAAGGGTGTCTTAGGGGACTGTAGTGGAAACACAGCTCCATTGTCCTGGAATTATCTGACTGTAACCTGAGCTACCGTCCCTGCACTATGCATATCTCCCACTCATGCACATCATGTCTTTTTTTTTGTCCGTTCCGCGCTGACCACACCAGGGACTGTGCTACAAAAAACCCTAATTATAAGAGGGAAACAACACTGCGACAATTTTACAAAGAAGCTATACAAAATCCATGTGAAGACGATAAAGAAAGGTGTAGATGCAGTTTTAAAATCGCGCATACTTTATCCTAAGGTTGGTTAATACTTCCCATAGCAATCCTTATAACTGTATCGGACAATGAATAGTGAGTTCTAATTAATCAGAACACTACGATATTATTAAAAAAAAAAGGATAAATCAGAGGAACCAGTAGTTCAGCGATATGGAAGAATAACCTTAGGGCATCGCAGACCACTGACAGGACTTCTCTATATATGAACAGTGAAAACCTCTGATTTACTACATCGATGGTGGCCTGCCTTAATTATAAGAGGTACAGACATTTTATTGTGCCAATCCTTGGTGCTTTTAACATTAAGAAACGAGAGTCATGAATTTGGTCTTGATAAAGATGGAAATATAATCAAGCCATCGAAACGCGTCGACGCTTATTTTTCTACACTAATCTGTTTACTGGGGCGACAGTCAACGAGTACTAAGCACAAAAGTACCAGGTTTCACGTCCCATATAGGGTTATGACAGATGTGTAATATTTCTGATGACATATTGTTTTTGTCTTTATTAGTGACTCTCCCTCTGTTTTTTAAATTACTGTGATGAACTGAAGTCGCTCATTTTTATTGTGATTTATTATTGATTTATGTTTAATTATTGTCGGTACGCAACAAACTTTTTGCTTTTAATATATTTTGAACAATTAATAAATGTACTTATGAAATCAGATCTATATCAGTTTATAACTGTGTTTTATGTATTCTTGTTGGCACGCAATACCATCCTCCTTAGATCTGGATGAATGAATTATATTACTGGGTTCGAAACAGGATACGTATATGATTATTATCTTTTTGATATTCTATTATTTGGTCCAAAGGGTACCCCTTTGACTCACATCATGTCTGAGGCCACAACATTGTTAATGCATTGCGCAAGTCTGTTCATTAGAAAACTCACACTCCTATGTTGAGACTCAGCATCAGTGCCAACTAACATGGACACCCAAATGACTGTACAGGACAGGACACAGGCAAGGTAACAGCACATGTCTCAGACCCCCCCCCCCACATGATGCAGAAAGCAATGTGCACTTGGATTAACTGGCAGCCTAGATGACCATGTGCAATAGTGATTACACACAGACCAGGGAACACATGTCATTTGGGGAAGGGAGGAGGAACAGCCCCGTTTGACTTTGGGGAACATGATATGCACTGCACAAATTAACCCTCGCTGTGTATCCAGGCAACTGAGCACTTACAAAAGCTGGTGACACACAACAAACACACATGTACCTACCCCTTTCCTGCTGCTGCAACTTCTGTAACCGCCTATCCAACTCAGGGAACACCACCGCCAGGACACACTTCATCTGTTGGGTCAGTCGTCGGCCCCGCCGTGCTTGTGTGGAGGTGAGTCCTTCAGCTGCCACCGGGCAATCCTCCGGGTCCAGCACCAGATGTCCTGCCAGCGTTTCCTCACCTGGGTGAGGCACCGACTGCGACCCTCCACAGATCTCACGGCCCTGACGGCCTGCTTCCATATCTCCCCCTTGGCGTAGGCGGTTACCTGTGAGGATGACAAAGTGAGACAACATCACTACACCTACTCCATGTCACAGAGACACACATTTGAACATCTTTGATATTTAGAACAGGGTATATTATGCTGGCAACCAATTGCACCTTTCTCATAGGGACATTAGCCTATGTGGAAGCCCCAAAGCAGTACATGGCATTGAAAGTACACAGGTGGCATGAAGGGTGCAACACACTCCATGATCATGGCACACGCAGTGCATCACATGCAACACCAGGCGGATGGACAGCACCTCCAAGCAGTCACATGCCGCAGGCCACAGACGCAACCTCAGCAGAGTACACAGACACACACAGGCACAGATCAATCACCTGCCATTGGCAACAGCGGATACAAACCTCACTCTGCACATGTGCCACTTGCCTGTGGGGTGTCACAGGTGTGGTGTTAGCTCAGCAAGTCAGACACTCTGCACGGCTTACTTAAACCCCTCAGATGGGTGGAGCTGTTGCCTCCTCCATGCAGCTGGGGTGCAACACTCCACATAGACACTCACCCACATGACAAGGAACATTCACACACATCAATGTCCAGGGGGTGTACACATCATTTGGACACTCTCAGCACAGCTCCACTCAACTCACACACATCTGTGGGTACAGTCACCTGTTACACCGGGGGGGGCAAGGAATCGCCTCTGGACAATAGGACAAAATTCGGCATAAGGATTGGGTAGGCTGAATGAGACATAAGCCATTCTCCCCCCCCAGGGACCCACGCTAAACAACATTGCATGTCTGTCACACCTGGACACGATGCCAGAAGTGACAGTCACAAAAAAGGGGCACAGTCAAAGCTAGTGGAGTCAGCACTCACCTGCTCCTCTGGTCTCCCATACAGGCTGGGGTACTGTGGGAGGATGACATCAAGCAATGCCTCATTCTCCTCATGGCTGAAAGGCTGGGTCCTCTCCACAGTCCCTGACATGGTCCCAGAGGAATCACAAGCAGCAGCAGCGGTGTCGAGTGTAAGGTAGTGCAGGCAAGTGCCCTCTCATGGGTTCTGGCTGACTTATATCTGCCTTGCTGGGCTGTTTCATTTACAGGAGTACAGAGTGATTGGTCAGTCTCATTTGCATCCTACGTTTCCTCCAATCCCTTTAAACATACCCCAGTGAGGGCCTTTGCATGGTTCAAAATTTGAGCATGATGTGAAGTCAACAACCACTTTGCAACATTGTATTTAGTTGCCAACTGCCTATTCCAGGCCACATGATTGAAGATTTGAACTTGAAAATCGGTATCCATGACAACCAGCATGCATTTAGGCCCCAATACTTGTCCCTCATGTGTCCCTATGTAATTTAGCTATCCACACATAGGTACGGTGCGTTTAACACGTACTCCTACAGCAATAGTTGCACATTGCGTTAGCCACATACGTGTACGACCAGTGTGTACACGTACGTGGACTACCAGGGCGTACACGTATGTGTATGACCAGTGTGTACACGTACGTGTACGCCCTGGTAGTCCACGTACGGGTTCACACTGGTAGTCCACGTACGTGTACACACTGGTCGTACACGTACGTGTATGCCCTGGTAGTCCACGTACGTGTTCACACTGGTAGTCCACGTACGTGTACACACTGGTAGTCGACGTACGTGGACGACCAGTGTGTACACGTACGTGTACGACCAGTGTGTACACGTACGTGGATTGCCAGTGTGAACATGTACATGGACTACCAGGGCATACGTGTATGACCAGTGTGTACACGTACGTGTATGCCCTGGTAGTCCATGTACGTGTTCACACTGGTAGTCCACGTACATGTACACACTGGTCGTACATGTACGTGTATGCCCTGGTAGTCCACGTACGTGTACACACTGGTAGTCCACTTACGTGGACTACCAGTGTGTACACGTACGTGGACTACCAGGGCGTACACGTACGTGGACTACCAGTGTGTACACGAACGTGGACTACCAGGGCGTACACATACGTGGACTACCAGTGTGAACACGTACATGTACGACCAGTGTGTACATGTACGTGTACACACTGGTCGTACACGTACGTGTTCACACTGGTAGTCCACGTACGTGTACACACTGGTCGTACACATACGTGTACACACTGGTCGTACACGTACGTGTGTACGGTCCGTACACACACCCGTACTCCGGCGGGAACAACAGTGTGATGATACGGACCGTTCACACGCCCTCAGAGCGTGTGTACGGTGCGCTTCACAGCTTACACAGGTGATAGGAGGCGCACACAAATGGAATGGAGGTGTCAGACTCGTGCACGGCTGTACATCAAGTCATAGTCATTCCACTACATGTGCAGGGCCTAGGTGTGTCAAGCAGTGATGTGGCACATGTCTCCTCATGTTTTAGCACAATAGATGTGTGATGACCTGTGTACACATGTCATGTGTGATGGGGCAGTATGTGGCACACTTCCCCTTCCCACAATGCACATGTGTGCATGTAGTACAAACGTGTCAAGCACTGCATCACTGGTATGGCACAGTCACCAACACCCGCAAATGTCCCCTGATGCCAGGGACAGGGACAATAACACCTGACATGTAAGTAACAGCGTGCCCGATGTGAACATGTCCTGTGTGTGTCATGTGTTCCCATGAGCTTGCTGGTGTCCGTGAACTGCATCTGCTGTTGCTGCATCCAACATGTGTCTGTGTGTAGATGGGCATGGCACACATATACGCACACCATGCCACATGTGGATTCACACGTTACGTGTGTCTGGATGCTTCAAAGATGATTTTATGACATGAGGACATATCTGCGCCGTATCCATGTCTGTGTTTTCGTGTTTCACGTGTACCCCTTCATCGCTATGTGTATGATCTGTACATTTCCAATGACATGTGACCTGTGCGTCTAGCTTGCCGCCAGCAGTCTGTATGAGATGACATCCTTCCAATGCAGATTTGTGGATGTATGTCACTCCTGTGATGTCTCTGGCTGTTCACTTACACTGGCCCACAGCTAGTTCCGGGCCATGTCATGTAGCACGTGACTATCAACGTGTGTAGCTGGCTTGTCGTAGGAGTATCACCTGGCTGCCATACGTGTCCTGGATGTGTAGCACAGACCTGACTCTGTATTTCGCTGATGTGTAGTAGCAGTTGAGCATGTGCTCAGTTCATTGATGTTGTTAGGTACTCACTCTTCGTTCTTCTTTCCAATTATCTGCAGGGCACCGCCTCTCCCCCGACCAATGCCAGACTTGGCTGCCATGAGGGAACGTGACTGCCTAAGACGTTACTGCTTCTCGCAACAGTTGATTGAGGACTTGACCGCAAAGTTTGAACAACACCTCCAACCGCGACACAGGTATCCTACTGCGCTGACCCCCAAGATGAAGGTGATGGCAGCCCTATATTTTTTTGCCACCGGTACGTTTCAATTCACCATAGCTGATGTTGGTGGCATGTCCCAGACCATGTTCAGCCGTGTCCTGCATGATTTTTTTGAAGCCATGTTGGAGCACCTGGATGAATTCATCCATTTTCCAACTCGTGAGCAGTTGACAGGTGTCAAGGGTGAGTTCTATGCCCTGGGAGGGATGCCCCATGTCATAGGGTCTATTGATGGGACACATGTGGCTTTGGTACCACCACAGGCACAGGAGGTGGCCTATCACAACCGTAAACATTACCACTCTATAAATGCCCTTGTGGTGTGTCTTGCTAACATGCTGATTTCCCATGTCTGTGCACGTTTTCCAGGGTCAGCACACGATGCCTACATCATGAGGCGTAGCAGGGTGCCAGAAATGATGCTGGGGCTGCACAACGAAGGAGCATGTCTTGTTGGTGGGTATACTCTGTTTGTCCTCTGTTTAGCGCTATTTTATTATCTTACGGCATCTCCTGACCCACTTCTTTACATGATGTTTCCATGTAGGGGACTCTGGCTATCCTAACATGCCATAGCTGATGACACCCCTCCGCAACCCCAGAACAGCTGCAGATCACGTTACAGCAACGCACATGGGCAGACCAGGCGAGTGATTGAGAGGACGTTTGGCCTCCTGAAGAGCAGATTCCGGTGCCTTCACAAGACAGGCGGGTCCCTCCCATATGCACCGGTGAAGGCATGCAAGATCTTCCTCGTGTGCTGCATACTGCACAACATGGCAGTGGAGAAGGCTGTGCCACTCATCCTGGATCCGGATGAGCAGGAACATCCACCCGTGGAGGATGAAGGGCTTGGTCATGAGGCAAGTGACGATGAGGAGGAGGAGGAGGACGACATCCGGAGTCAGCTCATACGCAACTTCTTCTCATAATGGTGAGTCCATGGGTCTGAGTGTGCACGGCTGGAGCCTTGTGTGGCATGTGTTGCAATGTGTGTGTCCAGCTGACTGTATGCTAAGTGACTTAGATGTGTGTTCAGATGTGTCACTCGAGTGATGATGTCCTTCCACACATTTTAGCTTAGACACTCAATTGTAATATAGCATGGTGACAGACTTATTCCTGTAGAGTACATTACCATGCATGCGGATGACAATCTCTTCCCTGACTTCTTGTGTCTCTGTCATCCCCAGGTTGTTTGGCATGCTGTCTGCTCGTGTCCTCGTTGGGCTCCCGCTATTCCTCATGAGTATTGCAACGTGTGCTGAATCAGCGTCCCATGCACGGACATGCTGAAAAGTCTATTTGGTTAAGGATTGCTGCAAGGCATTTTGGTGTTGGTAGGTGTTTGTAATGTGTGGGCACTGCTCCTGTGCATGTTGTGTTACTAGACATACATGTCGACTCACCATGGGGCACATGACATGTTGCATGACTCCCATGTATTGATAGTCACCCTTCATAGCAGTCATCTGTGATGGGACAGTGGATTCTGATGAAGGCATCAATGTGTGTACAACTTCCCTCTGAGACATACGGGATGCTACGGGTGGACATAGTGTGGGACATCCCCATGAGAGGATAAATGGGGAATTGAAGCCCCTCCGTGTGCAGCAGGGGGTGTTTGGCTCACACACTTCACTTGTGTGCCAGTTCAATGGATTTACAGCATCTGTGTTGTGAAGGGGGTGTCCAGTGTAGGTCCCACATATTATGCCAAATGACCTGTGAGTCTGTTCCTATTGATGCATTTCCCTAGGTGTGAACCTGAGTAATAAAGGTGTACCTCACCCTCCAAGGTGCCTCATCTCTGTCAATGCTGGTCTCTTGCCACTTTGCATGCGGCATCTCTGGCATAGTTGTCAAAGATTGGGCATATGAGTCTATGTGTAGTTTAGCAACATGCATGCAGTTCTTCAGGGATTAGAATATCCATTGTGCATGATGTCCATGGTTGTGTATGTATTTGAGCATGTTGGTTGCCACAACAGACTGTCAACACCTGCTGAGGGTGTGTATCCTGTGCGCAGCTCGTCCTTCAGTTTAATGATCCTGTGTCAGTCATCTTTGGGGATTGTGCATCCATTGTCTCTGGGTGTGCCATGGGGAACCGGACACTCCTCCTTTACATACGCCTGTTGCAGTAGTCCTTTCTGACATCCTTGTCTTTGTGTGCAACTAGTGGCATAGTTTCCATGTCATGCCGCCTGCTGATGCAGCCCCTGCAGCGAAGGCACTGAGAGTTTACAGATTCCGCAACACACACACCTCAAAGATGCTCCTCCCTTCCTCCCTCCACCCATGCATTTGTCTGGCATCAGCTTGTCTGTGCAACTGTTGCGCACACGCGATGCCAAAGGCTGGACCTTAAGCACATGCAACGTGCACATTGCACAAACCTCATGTCCTCACATGACCCACATCACACTACAGTCTGATGTTGCAGCCACCCTCCAAGCATTGTCCATCCAAGGAGCTACCGCCTGCTCTCAGCCATACCCTAGACGCACACACAACACCTTTGCATGATAATTGTGCAACTCCAACTGCCTACACAGCGCTGCCCCGCCTTCCAGGCCCTGTCACAGCAACCAGGTAATGTCCCTCCTGATCCCCACCGGCTCCGTACACCAGCAAGCCCATGGGAGTGGGACTCATGCCTTCAGCATGTAGTATAGTGGCATAATCTGGCACATGGCCCAGGTATCATCTCTCAGCGTGTCAATCCTCAATGTGTCCAGGTCCCCCTCACCGGCATCACATGCACACAGCACCTCTTCATCAGCTCGTATGCCATTTATTTCTTTATTTCTTTATTTCTGGCGATTTTTAGAGCGCGCAAATACCCTGGGGTGTCTCGGCGCTGTAGTTGCAGAACTCTCCGGAGGAGGGGGGGGGGAGATTAGGCAGGTGCTCCTCACCCTCACCAAAGACGCAGCCATTGACAGTTCCAACATTCAAGAAGGCATGAGATCCATTGATGGATGGCTGAACATCAGCCACCTGAGGCTGAACTTGTACAGGACTGAGGTAATCATCTGAGGATTGTTCTCTTACAGGTGGCTCACCTGCTTGTGTCCCACCCGCAAGAGCCCTGCACATGCACCCAGTGGCCACGCATACAAGATGGTGTGCATCATGGACTTGTCACTCACATTTACCATGCTAATCACCAGCATCTGTACCTCAGGGTGCAACACCCTCTGCATGATGCACATGATCCACAGATAGATCCACTCCAGGGAAAGACAGACCATGCCCCAGGAGCACAACACCAGCCATGTCAACTACTGCCCCACCCTCTACGGAGCAAGTACATCCTAACACCCGGGAAACCAGTCCACATCCAGCCTGCATGTGCACACCCCAGCTTCAACATCATGCACCCCAGCCACCTCACCGTCCACCAGAGATAGCTGCAATGTATCACTGTGTGCCTCAGGATGACCTTCAGACTCCTCACCCACACTCAGGAGGCAGGACACAACCCCAGAGCCCACACCAACCTTGGCCGTCTGTGCTCCATATCTGTATAGTATGATACATTGTGACCCATGTGTGTCCTGTCCCAGACACAGATTCCAGGGTATGGATGGCTGGAGT
Organism: Triturus cristatus; assembly: GCF_964204655.1. Taxonomy (NCBI): domain Eukaryota; kingdom Metazoa; phylum Chordata; class Amphibia; order Caudata; family Salamandridae; genus Triturus; species Triturus cristatus. The sequence continues at coordinate 23,671,071 of NC_140584.1, forward strand.
TAGTTCAACACTCATGCCTAGTTTGAAATTTTCCCCACACGTAGGTTGTGTACTCATGCAAAATGAATGCAATATGTAATTGTAGAAAAAGAGATTTATTCTCGGTGGGGGGCCTGTTTAGTGTGGACCAATAGGTGCTATACAGTGTGCATGGAATCCAAAGTTCACAGGGGGAGATGGCATCCTTGCAAGTTGGAGTCATCAGAGTCCAGACCACAGTGTTGGTCATCATTGGTCAGACTGTGACCAGCAAGTCCATGTGGCAGAGAATGTCATTGGATGAGGTGCTGCTGTTGCGCCAGAGGGCCAGGTGCCAGGCCAGGTGACCTGGGAGATGTGGATGGTCCGCTGCCTCTCACGGTCTTTTCCGTGGACAACCCACCTTCCTCGGGGGACCCTCCGATGCAGGCCTTGACGATGCTTGGGACGCTCCGTCGGATGAATCCTCCTCCTCTTCCCTCCCTGTGGCTGGTGCTGGTCTTTGCCTGGTGGCACAGGGAGGGTTGCCCATGTTGTCGGCGATCCGACGGTGTGAACAGCTTATGTCCGTTTGCACCGCCAGGAGCTCAGCAAGTCTTGCCTCCATCCGTCCTTGGTGTTGTTGTTGACTGGCATGTTGCTCGGCCTGCAGGTTCTTCATCTCGTCAAGGGTCCCCTTCATCTCTGTGAGGCTCCCCACTACCTGGCTGATGCCCCTGGTGTCACGCCGGTATGTCTCCAAGATGTGGCGTATGTGTGACATACCGGTTCCCTTAGCTGGCTGGTCAGGTTCGCGCCTCTGCCTGCCTCCACTCCCACCACCCCTGCCCACACGAGCCTGGCCTGCCGTTGTGGGCACATCAGGTCTACCAGACCCCTGAGGGATGGCATTTGCAGGGTTGTCTGCCTCCTCCTGGGTGGCCGGAGAACCTTGTCCCTCCAGGTCAGACTGGCTCAGTTGTTCTGTGCGGGCAGGGCTCCGGGGTGTCTCCTGGGATGTGGCAAGAATGGGGGTGGTGGTTGGCACAGATGTACCTGACGCAGGTGCTGCAGGGGCTGGGGCACCAGAGGGTCCAGGTTGGTTGGGGTCATCCACAGAGTGCTGAGAGTCGTCGCTGACGGTGGGATCATCTTCCTGCCAAGCCTGGGCCTGTGATTGTTCCCCCCCCCCCAGTGTTGGGGTAGATCCATGACGTTGCCCTGTGTGTGAGAGGGAGACAATGTTAATGCATTTTCATGTGACATCCATGTTTCATACATGTTCAGGTTGCCACAGTTCCTCCAGGTAGTTGTATGTGCCTAGCATTCACATCAATGTTCACTTGTGGATGGGTATGTTGCAGGGGACAGATTGAAAGGTTATCCATGGTCTTTGACATGTCGCATTTGGCCTTGGATGCTTTTTTGGCTGAGGATGGATATTGTTGTGTCACACGTCAATTGTGAGAGTGTGTGACTCCCTTGGCTGCCCCGGGGGTGTGTGCTTGTGTGAGGGGTGAGTGGTCATCACTCAGCCCGACGCTGTTCAACATCCACATGGCCCCCTCACACAAGTGGTCCGCCACCACAACCTCTAAGACATCTCCTACGCCGACGACACCCAGCGCATGCTCTCCCTCACCAAGCACCCTCACACCGCCAAGACACACATCCACGAGGGTCTGAGGGCCATAGACGACTGGATGTGGAGTGGCCATCTGAAACTGAACTCGGACAAGACAGAGGTCCTCATCCTGGGAACCACACACTCAGCCTGGGGCGACTCCTGGTGGCCAATTGCTCTGGGGACATCACCGACACCCACCAAACACGCACGCAACCTAGGATTGATCCTCGCATCCTCCCTCTCCATGTCCAAGCAGGTCAACGGCGTCTCCTCCTCCTGCTACGACACCCTACGCACGCTCCGCCGGATCTACTAGTGGATCCCGAATTAAACAAGTGGAAGAGTGACACAGGCCCTCGTCAGCAGGTGACTGGACTACGCCACTGCACTCTACGCAGGACTCCCATCCACACACCAACGGCGGATACTACGCTTCTGCAACGCCTCGGCACAAGTGATCGTCAACGCCCCCCGCCACAGCCACATCACCCCCCTCCTGAGAGACCTGCACTGGGTCCACATCGACAAGAGGATCACCTGTACGCTCTTCAGCCACGCACACAAGGCACTCCACACCCATGGACATGCCTACCTGCACATCAGACTCAGCTTCTACATCCCCACCCGCAAGCTCGGCTCCGGCATCCTCGCCCTCGCAGCTGTCCCCCGCATCCAACGTACGCCCGCCTGCAGCACATCCTTCTCCGACCTTGCCGCAAGGAGCTTGAACACACTCCCAACCCACCTACGACTGACCCAAGACCTACTTGCCTTCTGATGTCTCCTCAAGACCTGTCTCTTCGAGCAGTATTGTAACCCCCCCCCCAGCGCCGTGAGACCCTCACAGGTAAGTTGCGCGCCTTACAAGTACCCAGATCGATTGTTGATTGATTGACGGTGCCTGCTGGTGGGTGTAGTGTGATTTTGCGGTTGGTCTCCCAGGTGATGTATCTGTCCCCCCATGGTGCATGCTGCCGTGTCAGTGAGTGTGAGTTCCTGTCCTAGTTATCTGAGCTGGTTGTGTTTGTGTTAGATTTGTCAGTTGTCACGGGAGGGCAGGGCCAAGTGTCAGCTACCTTGTCAGTACTTTGGCAGTCCCTGTGCATTGCGCATGGTGCATGGGTATGTACCTGGGCCATATGGGCTGAGGGCATTGGTGTCTGTTTCTGAGTTTTACTATATGTTTAATGATCCCCACCCTTCCAGCATCCCGGACATCCTGTCTTGGGTTTGTGGTTTGTGTAGGCTGGGACATGGCATGGCTTTGCTTTGTAAATGGGGCATACTCATGTTAGTGGCCTGAGCGTTGTTTAGAGTGTGGTTGTGTCAGGGGAAGGCTTGGGGGTAGGTGAGTGCATTTGTTGTAGTTGGGGTGTGGATGCCATTCCCCCCATGATACGTGAGTTGTTTGTATACTCACCAGGCTCTCGGACTCCTTCGACTCCGTGTACTCCCACCGGTGGAAGCAGGGCCATCACCTTCTCCTCCCAGGGATGGTAATGTATCGGTCTGCGGGGCAGCCCACCTCCTGTGATGTTACTCTGGGCGTATTCCTCGTTCATTTTGCGCTTGACTGCCCTGCGCAGATCGTACCACCTGGCTTGACATTCATTCCTGGTCCTTCTGATGGGCGCAACAGCATTCACCCGATCGACGATCCTCTGCCACAGGTTAGTTTTTTGGGATATGCTGGTCTGTCTGACCAATGTTCCAAAGAGCTGTGGCTCGACTCTGATGATTTCGTTGACAAGGATGTCCAGCTCCGCCGTTGTGAACTTTGGATTCTTGTCTGTGGGCATGGTGTGGGGTGTGGGTGTGGATGGTTGTGGGTGTGTGGGTGTGAAGGTGTAGGTGTGTGTGTATGTGTAGAGGGGGTCTGTGTGAAGGAGGTTGTGTGAAGGTGTGTGAGTTAAGGTGTATGGGTGCAGTTGTTTGTGTGTGATGTCTGTCAGCAGTGAGTCTGTTGCAAAGGCTCATGGTTTGTGTTTGTGGGCCCTTTTTATTGGTCCATTTGTGGGTGTGGGTGTGGCTGTGTTTGAACTTTAGGTGGGTGTGTTATAAGTGGTGGTAGTGATTTTGGGCCTCTGTTTGACTGTTTGGATGTGCCAGGTCAGTCTTTTAGTATTTTTTTGTCCTGTAGACGTCTTTTGTGGTGTTGTGCGAGTCGAATTGACGGTCCTTGTGCTGTTTTACAGTGTCCTGGTTCAGTACGAGTCTTTTTCGCATAGGTAAGGTGCGTCCATGGCTATGTTGTTGTTCAGTGTTCACATGTGCAATGGTGTTGTACGACTCGTACATACGCGATGCTGGGGTACGATGTTGGGGTACGGTGCGTCCAAGTACGGGGCTGGGGTGGGGTGTACGGGGCGTACATACATGGGTGCTGTGGTGGGGGGTACGGCGCTTACATATGCGTGTGCTGGGGTACGGCGCGTACATGGGGGGATGCTGGGTTACGGTGTTGGGGTACGGTGCGTCCGAGTACGGGGCTGGGGTGGGGGGTACGGCGCTTACATACGCGTGTACTGGGGTACGATGCATACATGGGGAGATGCTGGGGTGCGGTGTTGGGGTACGTTGCATCCGAGTACAGGGCTGGGGTGGGGGGTAAAGCGCTTACATACGCGTGTGCTGGGGTGGGGGGTACGGCGTGACCATACGCAGGTGCTGGGGTACGGCGCGTACATGCGCGGGTGCTGGGGTGGGGTGTACGGCGTGTACATGTGCGGGTGCTGGGGTGGGGGGGTACGGCACGTACATACGCGGGTGCTGGGGTGGGAGGTACGGCGCGTACATGCGTGGGTGCTGGGGTAGGGGGGTACGGCACGTACATACGCGGGTGCTGGGGTGGGGGTACGGCTCGTACATACGCGGGTGCTGGGGTGGGGGGTACGGCGCGTACATGTGCAGGTGCTGGGGTGGGAGGTACGGCGTGTACATGCGCGGGTGCTGGGGTGGGCGGTACGGCACGTACATACGCGGGTGCTGGGGTGGGGGGTACGGCGCGTACATACGCGGGTGCTGGGTTACGGCGCGTACATGCGCGGGTGGGGTGAGGGGTCCGTACGACTCGTACCCCGTGCCCAAGTGTACCAGGGTAGTGGTCATACAAAGTTCGCTCCGTACGGGACGTTTTCCATACGCTTGTGTATTCGGAACGCCGGTACGGATCGGACTTGTGCGCTCGGACTTCAGTTTTACGACTCGTACGTAAATCTGTCCGGGGACGTCTCGTAGACTTTTCCCGAGGCAATTCGTATGTAATTTGACAGTACGAATTGTACTTGCCCGTTTGTACGGGACTTGTACGACTCGTACGTAAAAAAATACGGATACGAGTCGTACGGGAAATATTTTTACCGGATCGGAATCGGCACCTAACAGAGGGAAGGGGTCCCAAGGAACTTTTGAAAAAAACTCCTGGCATTTCAGTGACACTATTCTTTTGTTGTCTTAAAATAACACTGCCCACCCCCAAAAATGCTCATCATTTTAACATGAAATGATGGGTTGTCCTGCATTAAATATTTTACCTAAAGTGCCCCTAGTGTGTCAGAGTATGCACCTTTGCTGAAACTTCTCCACTCTACAGGCTGTAAACTCAAAACTCTCTATGTAAGCTGCAGCAATGAAGCAGTGCCTCTGATCAGTGGCGGTATCTACCTTAGGGCGTTGGGGTGTTGCCTCACTCAGTTCAGTTCGAAAGCTTTATTCGGTATGTATAAATCAACCATATAAGTATACATACATTGAAACTGATTGCATTGCGCATAAAAAATAAAGCGAATAGCATCCGGTGCGTAACATGGGACCAAAATTGATCACATCTAAAAACGTACATTCATTAAAACTAATCGCATTACATATAAGAAGAATCAAGTAATAAAAAGCAGGGCAGGTGGCGCATGGTCTACAAAATGGGGACAAAGTTAATCACATTTAAGACACTAAAAATATTGTATTTAAAAGACAGCACAAATTCTTAAAAGACGTCAGGGGAAGTTACTATAACGATACAACGATACTCTTGCGTGCATTAAAAGCGCCTATAATAAAAAGTGCTATATTACTACAAACTCTGGCGTAGTTAAGTTCGGACAGGTATTTTACTGCAGCAAGATGTGAACCACTGCCATACGCAAGCAAAAGTGGTTTTAAACAGTAATTACTAAAACATGAGTAAAAACCACAAAACAGCATGAAGTGCACAGTGCTCTCCCTGCTCTGTCCGTCACATGGGCAAGGGGTTGTAGCTGGAGGCTAAATGTTCATATTAGGGAAAGCCACTAGATAGTGTGCAATTCCCAATCTTAATCTGGCTAATACAAAATGGTGCATAAAATTGGCAATGTCTGTTGAGTAATCTTGACAGCCCGCATTAGAAGTAAGTGTTAAATAAACTTTTACAGTTGGTTTCCTGCGTTTGCGATCAAGCCGAACTTCCCTCCTATGGCTCATAAAAGTTTCTCTAATGGTTAGCTTCCTTTAAGTAAATATACTTTGGGGGGGTTAGTCCGTATTGACATCTTAATTTACTGTACAGCAAACTGATATAATTTATCTAAGGAATCTTCATAGCATTATCCAAGGAGAAACTGTCTAAAATGATTGATTTTGTAAAACTGGTTTCCTCCTTGGACCATATGGAGTGCCAAAGCAATAATGGGCGAATTGCTACTATATCTTTCAGATACCGTAGCCCCACTTCTTTGTGTAAAATCTTTGAAGATGCCGAGGTGGGTAGGCTGAGGAGGCGTTTGAGGTAACTAATTTCCTCTGTCTCTAATACAGAACAATTATGATAACCGCAAATACCAGCCCAATATGTTCAATCAATGAGACCCTTGCCCTATAAATTGTTGTCATCTCCTTAACCGGCCTAAAGCCCAGCTTTGCTGAAAATCTAAAAATACCATGGGTACTTCTAGACATTTTGCTTCTGACATTGGTAATTTCACGAGTCCAGGACCGGTTACCTGAAAAAGTAATGCCCAGGTATGCGAAAGTATCAACCGGGGTCAAAGGCGATTTGTCCATAAAAAAAATTCTACTTTGTTTGTCCAGTGTCCCACAGACCATTGTATAAGTTTTACTTTTATTGATAATTAATTTCCTGGCAGCAATAAAAACACTAAAAGCATCCATTAAACATTGCAGCCCCACTGGAGTCCTGGCCAACAGAACGGCGTTGTCTGCATACATAAGTAAAGGTATGGGGCGTCCAGTCACTTGGGGGGGCATCGGCAAGCACTGCTTGTAAGGTCTCATCTACTCCATTAATAAACAAGGAAAATAACAGTGACACTAACCATCAGCCTTGCTGAATGCCTTGCTTAATTGCAAAGGTATTGGTGCATTCCCCTCTGGGGCCATAACAGACTTTACTCGTTAAATCCTCATTTAATCTGGCCAGGAAATAGATGATTGGCCTGGGTGCCCCCATAGCAAGCAAAGTGGTCCAAAGGATGGCATGATCTACTAAATCGAAGGCGCTGCTCAGATTAGTAAAGCAGAGATATAATCTGCCGCCTTTGGCACAGGTGTACTTGCCTATGAGTAGATCAAGATTCACACATTCCTCTATGGTCCCCAGGCCATTCCTGAAGCCAAACTAAGCAGGTGAAAGTATTGAGTAATCCCATGCCCATTCTTCTAGTCTTTTTAACAAGACTTTACTCATGACTATCACTGATAAATCTAAGAGTGATATAGGCCTGTAATTTTTGGGGTCTGATTTATTGTCCTTCTTTAAAAATAGGAGCTATAATAGATAGGCCACATGTAGGCGGAGTCTTTGTCTCCACAGTCATATTAAAAACCCCTGTTAAAATTGGTACCCACAACTTAACGTTGTTCTTATTAACATCCAGGGGGACCCCATCTGGTCCCGGGGCTTTAACGCCTTTGCTTTCTTTCAGAGACTATGACACTTCTTGTAACGTGATGTTTAGGGGTACATGTGAATATAACTATTGTCCCTCATTTCGAGTGGTTACCATTTGTGCCATGCCTGAACTTAAAATACTGGTAAAGTGGGCAACCCATGCGTAGCAAGTGACATCTGAGAAGCAATTCCGGGAAAGAGTCATCCTTTAAAAAAGGAGAGTTAACAGTATACCAGAAAAGTTTGCTATCTCCTGTATCCGCTGCTTGGGACAGTTTCAACCATGCTTCATTTTTTTGTTCTTTTTTTCTGACTAACAGTACCTCTTTGTGTTTAAATCTAAGGGATTTGATCAATAAATTGTCCCTCGATGGTTTACAAAGAGCCAGTTTCAAGTCCCTGGTGACAGTGGTACAGGCATGGTCGAATCAGCCTTTGCGTTTCGTTGGGCCAGTTTTAATAGGACAAGTCAAAAGGGCATTGATTGTAGTGACAATGCCAGTATAGTTAAAAAGTATCTGATCAGGGGTAGCCATGTCATCCAGACAACCCATTATAGAATTATAGCCCCTAGTACAGATATCTAGTAGAAACTGGGTCTAGTCCACTCCAATCCACTTGATACGGGTCCCATTGGGTCTGGATGGGTCAATGTTAGTAACACGACTAGGAGTAGTAATAGTAGACCTGTCCCAAAAGAAAACTGTCAGAATTATACAGTTATGGTCACTCATGCCTGGGCATGCAACCCATGGTGGGTCACATCACTTACATACGTTAGCTGAGATTAAAATGTGGTCGATAACAGAGGTGGAATTTCTCCCTGTAAAGGTTGGACTATGTTTCTCATCACGATCCAGGGCATTTTCCAGTAATTGTAGATCGAACTTGGTGATCATAGAATTCAATACATTTCCGTATTCATTATGGGGGAAATGCGAGTATCCAAGTCCGGCCTAGTCAGTCATCCCACATACCCATATAGCAGAGTGAGGGCATGCATGAGTATTAAAATCTCTGACCCATAATAGTATAAAACTATTTGTAATGAACTGGACTAGAGCCTCCAAGCCTCCTTCGAGGGCTGGAACTACCCTCCCCCGGGTATTATTAAAAACATTATTATAGTAATTAACCAGGACAATGTCCCTGAATAACAACCATAGGATTAATGAATGGGGGCCAATAGATATTTTCCTCTTTAAACTTACAGGGAGTTTGTTTGATATTAAGACAATAAGACCCCCTTTAGTTCTCCCCGCTACAGATGGTTCAGCCTTCAACCAGTGTGTCATAAAGCCTTCAAAATAGACAGGCTCGGTACAGCAAGTTTCTTGGATACATAATATATCCAAGTCGCTTATAAACTGCATCCATTATCGTGTAACCTGTTTCTTAGCTAAACCCCCTACAATACAAGTCACAATTCTGTACCCATTAGCTGCGCCTTGACCACTACCGCTATGTAGTGCTGAGTTTGGTGGGGCAGTTGCTATGTGTTTAAGATCTACTACAACCTCACAGGGAGATGGGGGTGCAGGTAAGACAGCAGTGACACAATATCCCCTATGGGCTAAATGTGTATCATCTTCCCGCCCTTCATGGGATGGTGGCACCTTCATTATATGTTTTGGTCGATTGCCATGTAGCCCCATCTCATGTCAATCGATATCTTGAAGGTCACTCAATGCCTGGTATCTGTTGAAAACCACCAATGATTGGGATGGGGTGTGTGCTCGAGCGGCGTGGTTGATTAGTGGGCCTAGTCTGATCGTGTTAGGTATTGAGGGCTGGAGGTGCCTGTAGAAGAAACCCAATGGCTGGAGTGACATGTTATAATCTGATTGGGCATGACGTACCTCCCCCATAAGGACATCCTTGGCACACCTTGGTTCCTTAAAATTAATTACTATACAATTGCCATAATAATTTTTCCTCAGGGGGCCAATCCAGCATACTCTTCTTACGAACAAAATTTGTTGGGCGTCCCTTACTGGGAAATGGCAGTTCCTGTTAAGCCAATAGATCACCCTGTTCTTTAGGGAGTCATATGATTCCATTTGGCCCAGGTGTAGTGGGAGGACATTGACTATGACTGCTACAGAGGGGACGCATTCCGGGGGTAAATTAATAGGGGTCTTGGCATCTGCAACATTGGCTTCTGTTGTGTTGGCAGTACTATCCTCTACTAGTAGAGGGACTCGTTGGCTTTCGCTAAGTGCTGGATGCGTGGTGGTAGCATTAGTTAACCGGGGTTAGGTCTGTATTTGGGATATAGATACTGGTTGTCCCATGTGATCCCTAGGGTTAGCTTCAGTTAGAGTGCCTACAATCCCCGGATTGAGTATATTAGCACTTATTCTTGTTACATTATCCCTTGGTAAGTTAGTTGTTAAAGTTGTGGATAGTGCTAATATCCTGTCAGCCCTGTCAGCCCCTCCTCAGTTTGTCCCAGAGGCATGTGAGAGTAGCCTGTAGTAATCCGTTTAACTTCAGTAGTTAAAACCTCTAACTTCTCAAGAATTGGTACTAGCAGGGTTACTAGTCTAGTGGAGATTTAGGTTAGTAGTGAGGCCCGTTGTGAGACACCCAAGTTGCATGATATGGTCCCAGCCTCTATACTGGAAGAGGCCGGGGTCTTGGGGGTGTTTGATCTACTGGGACCTCCAGGGATACGAGGGATATTTTTGCATTTCCTTTTCGGGGTAGGAGGGTTCAAAAGAGTGGTGCTCTTACTAGGGGATCGTGTTGCCTCATTAGTAGCGGGGACGAACAAGCTATCAGTGGCTCTAGGGTCCTTATCTTCCCTAGCTGGGCTCTTATTTGCTGGCGATATGGCTGTGACATCCCTAGGGGGTGCAGTTATCTCACTCCCTTACCCTCCACCTATAGAGAAGCGATGTTCAGCAATATGTATCTCCTGAGAGATCACATTAACAATCATCACCAGAAAGGAATCAATGGTTGCCCGGCCACTATGGGGCACTGGTGGGGCATTACCTGCCATGCGTTTGCCCATGGCTACCTGAATATCAGACACATCAGACTGTGTGAAATATAAGCGGAACTGATATAAAGAATAGCAACCAGTGGAAATAAACTATTCAAGTGCTTAGTTACGCTGAGGCAGATATGTCCCACAATTGTTAGTAGGAAGGCACAACTTAATCACCACACTGCTATGAGCCTGTGTCTCTCCTGCATACAGTACATTGGGGGCAGACAATGAAACAGTACCTTTCAATAAGTATGGGGTCCAGAATGTCAGGGGGGTGGCCCGGCCCAGCCTGCTCTCATCAGTCACAGGAAAGGACAGGCCCGCGCCGCAGCAGACAGAAGGTGCTTATATAGCGCGTCGATGGTGCTCCCTCCAGGTAGTAAAGGTTACTGGGACGTGTTGTCCTGTGGTCCCCCCAGCAAGGAAACAGCAACAGCAGATGCGGTAGGTGCTCCCGCACCGTGGGTGACAGAAGGCAATTTTATAGCGCGTTGATGGTGCTCCCTCCATGGAGTAGAGGCTTCTGGGGCATGTAGTCCTGTGACCCCCCCAGCAAGGAAACAGCAATAGCGGTAGGTGCTCCCGCGCCGAGGGTGACAGAAGGCACTTTTATAGCGCATTGATGGTGCTCCCTCCAGGAAGTAGAAGCTTTTGGCACATGTAGTCCTGTGGCCCCCCAGCAAGGAAACAGCAGCCCCAAAAGGTTGCCCCACTCAACTTATGCCCCCCTCGTCTCCTAGTTAAATGTGAGTATTAATAAACGTAACTATAAATCTTTTTTAATTAATTCAGCCGTGGGCTGGTAGCAGAATCTATCCAGCGGCCGAGGTGGTCCTGGAAATCCAGAGTGGATGGAGCTTAATAGTATTGACTGACAACCCGTACTCTTCACGTCAGTAGCCAGCCGGGACCAGGTGCATGCTTGGTTGGACAGCTGCCGTTCTTCGGCCAGCCCAACATGCCCCTTGGAGGCCTGTTTGAGCGTCTCACCACCTAAACATACTGCAGCCAGGGGGGTGACACAAAGCCGCAGCAGTAATGAGCGGTGAAGCTGCCTGTCCCACCCAATTCTAGGCGCTGCTGTCACAGCGGGAGCAGCGTCTTGATTGGCTTAGAGATTGTGGTCACGAGGGGCCTCCACGCAGTGTGTCACGTGAGGCAGTGCTGGGGGTGGGAGGAGGCTGTCTCTCTCAGTCGTTGGTTTTTACTGGGCCTACAGCACGCATTTAGAAAGAGATGAGCTTCCACAGTTACGTTTAATAATTTAGTGACCGTGGAAAATATGCAGTATGTATAATATACGTAACAAGATATTTGAATCCCCGCCTTACTGCTTGCTTTCTGGAATTTGTATTACGGCCTGTGGCGCACTTTTAAATTAAGATGGCGATCCTAGTGTTCTGCCTTATTGGTGGATTTATAGTGGAATCTCTGCCAAAGTACACAATTACAGATCGGGTGTACAATATGTATGTTAAAGTTAGCCATTATCATCAACTTGCATATTAAAAAAGAAACTTCTGCGGAATTTAGGAATGTCAGATGAAGCGTAATCTGTGCAGGAACAGTCGGATGATTGCATGTTACATAACCTCCGTTACTGTCGTAGGGCTGTTATATAAAATTATTTACAGGTTAGTGCCACACTGGCATCTTGGAACTAGTTCTATTTATGTTTTTACTATGTAGCAAGAGTGCCAGTACTGAGCAGGACGACTTCGGTGTACGTTTTGTGCAAAGGTTGGTGTTTATCCAGTCGCCTCTACAGATATTCAAGCAAATGCCATATTCAAAAACTGGGTTATGGCGCTGACAAACATATTTTTCATTTTTCTTCACTTGAGCTTTGCTGCCAAAGTTCCTGTTCGAGCCTAGCTTCGGACTTCTGAGCAGAGCACTTTATAGGAGTTTTTATTTAGTGCTTTCTGTTATAATTTGCAGAAGTTTTCAGTTGTTTTTGTATTGTGAGTGAAATCTTGAGCGAAACACCTTCATTGCTTTGTGAGCAATTCATGAGGCATCCCGCTTTTCTGCCCTGATACAATTTTTTCTTTGCAAACGCGCAATATTTCACTGTGAAAGGTAGCTGCGCTGAAAATGGATGCAACGTTTGACTTTGAAATTGGAGGAATGTTGCCGATATTTTAGTTTCTTTGCAACATCCTAAAATGGGTGAAACGCTCCCTATTTTAACATGACCACCCCCATGCATAAAGCTGTCTGAACCAAGTAAAGGAATTCTTGTAATCTGCAGAGTTATCAGAAGCTTGACAGAAACTTACATTGCACACCAGCACCCCTTATTTCTTAACGTAGTAAATAGCAGGGCTTGTTTACCTTTCAGCAAGTAGCTAACACTCAATATACCCCCCTCTGCAGAATGATCACTGAGCTGTTCCCGATTTTGGGTGGGGAGAGCTCTGGACTAAAGAGATATGGAGCACCCTACCTGCTTCCTACCTTAATAAAGTTGTCAACGTTACCAAAAAAAAAAAACACAACTATTCTGAATCACTCTTCCAGACCAGAAAGGGCTGAGGTGATTCCGGGTGCCACTTTAGCACTGATGGTGCAACAACTTTTTTGGCGCCCCCCAATGACTGACTTCCTTCACCGATTCCCTCACTAACACACCCTCCAACAGTACCCCTCATAACTCTTAAGCCCTTCTCATGTTTTTCATTCATTTGATTGCACTACAAGCGTAAATCAGTAAATTGGAAATGATAGAAAAGACAGTGAGGACTATAAGGTGCAGGCGCCATGAGTCATTCATAATTGTAGGCAATATATTTTAAATGTGTTTAGCAGGAGAAGCATAAATTCAAGATTTAAAGGGTGCCACAGTGATTGGGGTTGGCTATACTAACATATTTCTACCCTAAGAAACACTTTTTAGCAACATTATAGTGCGCGCACAATGTGACATTCTCTCTCAACCCCCTCCACACAACTATCCCCGCCGCCTCCCTGCCATGCGCAGATATGTCCAAGAATTCACATGGTCAGGGTATGTTGTCCAAGGCGTAGAATTTATTCACTCCAAATCAGATAATTTCACCATAATACACTACAAGAGTATAGTTATCCTACTTGGATATATATAGGTACACACACATCAGATTATACATGACTTCACATCGTCTTATCAGCATTCCCATGTTGGGCAGTAAGAAATTAACATTGGCATTACCATTCAGCATTGCGTCAAGGAGACCATACACTTGAACGCCCAGCTGTGCCTATTGCGCCGGCATGCCCCAATGCGCTACAGCCAACCGATAATACTCCGCTGCACACGTTGCGCCGGCAGGCCCCAACGCACTACAGCAACAGATAAACGTCCAGCTGGTCGTCACATTGCGCCGGCAGGCCCCAACGTGCCCCAGCAAACAGACACATAACTTGAAAATCAACTTGAAATCCAGGGCACCGCATAGCGCCGGCCCTCCAGGGTACCTGAACACAGGCCATCTCCCCCAGAATCACCTCAGTCCCTAGGTGGAAGATTATGGGAGTGGAGCCGAGGGCCACCGGCGGGCCAGTCCGTCCACCCCGCCAAATCTATTGCCCGCAATCCTACCCCCTCCTGGGGTCCCTCTAGTCACTGAAGCTCAATTGCTGTGCCATATCCTTTGCTGTTAACGGTCAGTTCTCCGCCACAGGGTGAGAAGCTCACCGGCGCACCACCCCCGCATTTATCAAATCAAAAACATTCACAAATTCCCCCCTGTGAATTTTTTCTCTAGTCTCTAATGGAACGTGCCATGAAATAGCGGAGGAGGGAGCTAGTGCCAGGGATGTAGATCCAAAAATCAGTGGGGTCACCGCTGGAGGCGAGTGGACCACCTTCGCCCCCCCCGCTGCCAGTGCCATAGGAGGCTGTACCCCTCCCAACCCCACTGTCGCCTGAGATCCGCCAGACTGTGCCCACACTTGAGCTGCGGCCCCTCCTTGCATTCCTGCCACTGACACAGGTGGTGATGGAACCGGAACCCCCCGAAAACTACCGGGGCCTGTAATCCCCCCGAAGTCCCCGTCGTACGCAATCCCCCTAGGGTTCCTGCCGGGGCTCCCATTCCCTGTATCAGCTGAAGTATCCCCCCTGTCATGCTCCCTGGGGGCTGCAGCACAACGGCGCCACCTGCTGCTTGCGTCACTACTGGCGCTCCCCCCACCTGTGGTATCCCAACCGATGCAGTAGTTGTGGCGATCATCATTACGCTCTGCCCCACCGCTCCCACCGTTACGTTAAGCACCGGCCCCTGCACCGACTGATCCGCGCTGTGAGCGGCCTTGCCTTGATCCATTGACTCACCCCCCACAGTGGCCGCTTGTCCAGGCTGCGTACTCTGCTTGTCACTCTGCCCCTCCCTAAAGCGGACCGGAACTTTCCTCTGTCGTTTTGGTGTCTTGCCGTCTGGCTGTCGCTCTGGCTCTCCCGCCAGCTTCTGCAACGCTGCCTCCAGGCCATGCCGGCTTGCCGCCTTCCAAAGCTCATTGAGAGCATGGAAATCCTCCGGGGTCGCGGCCTTCCCGGAATTTGGGCGTGCGCGCTTAGGCGCCATGTTCCACCTGCTACCGGAAACAAAAGCAAAGAAGTTATATACCAGCCTCCCCAAACAATGACCGTCCCACCCCACCCCTCCCGCCCACTAGGTTGGGCATCATCCTCAGTACCTCCCCCTTTTACAACCCCGGTACTCCGGGGCTACCTAGTCCTCATAGCCATAATAACACCGCTCCCGATCATTGTTCATTATGCCGTCATCATTATTGACATATATATATGTATAACACACACCCATATATATTCCTGTGCATATATATATTTTTTTTTTGGGGGGGGGAGGGGGGTCAATAACGCCCCATGCGCTATGAATCTAAAAATGGCCAAATAGTTCATCCCCCAAGCAGGCCTATTTACTCGGAACCCATGATTAGTAAACCAAATATGCTTGCTACTTGATATTGCACTGCCCTTAACTTCACGCATCAACACCGACCGACGTGCCCAAGTTCCACTGAATAAAGGCACTTAGTTGGCCGTCCATCCGCTGTTTGCGAGTGAGACTGTATGCCTTAAGAGCCGTGCAGTCTCGGGCACAGAGCGCTGTAATCACGTGAGAAGCAGAGGCTCCCGCAAGTCACCTTACACTTCTCGCAGCGATGACTACCCTCTCAGTGAGCATTGTGAATGACTCGCATCAAGCAGACAAGAGCCACGGGTTACGACAAAGTCACCCCTTCTGGCCTATATCACTCCCACCCAGAGTTGATGCCTCCGCCGTGTAATTCCGAATGATCGGACCCCCCCCCCTAACGTTTTAAGGGGCCCAAGGCTATCCATTCGCCTAACGCGTTACACACGGCAGCCGCAATTCATACTGCCGGTTTTATTATGGCCGATGCCAGGATGTGGGCGAGCCCGTGGCTTCCCTGATGCAGTTCCTTCTCCTGACGCACGGTAGTGGGCGGAGCTTGTGGCTCCCTTGACTTCCTACCGGCGCCGGATGCCGGAGCGTGGGCGGTGCTAAACGCTTCAACTGAGCCCCGCGCGGCCCAAGACATACTACATCATGAATACTCTGTGTTTTACGGGGCCGTGTATTCCCCGGGGGTCGATATTCCCCGGTGCCCCGATAATTGGAGGCCCGCCCACCCCGCTCGCGTGACCCATCATAGCCACGTCCCCTCGGGCGGAAGACGGACTCCCTGCTTGACTTTGCGTGGTGCGGGCAGCGAAGGAATCAAGTAAGTGCGAGCTACTCCTCCGACCATGATCCCTATACCCCTATCTTGGCATATTTGCGCCGCCACCGCCTCTTTGCACCTTGAATAGTGCAGGATAATGATAAAGATCACGTTAATGGTAGACTCTTCTACAACCCATAAATACTTTCGAAGTGAGACCCGATAAATCCCTCTACGCCAGGCCCCCCTGAACCCACCTCGCTACACTCTTCCGGCGTAGGCCCGCTTCTTTTCCTTGCCGCCGCTCGTGCAGCTTCAGGTGTCCAGGGAGACAAAGAGGACGAGACCCCTCCGACACCTCCTTAAATACCCCCGGGCTTGGGATTCACTTTCGATTCCGTGAGAGACCATCCCAGCCCTACGTCACTGGTCAGTCCCCCTCATCACCGCGTCCACCTTGGGAGCTCAGTCCCGTGGCGCTACTAAGGGCGCCCCTCCCCTAGGCGCGGGGGGCGCCTGGGCAGGATAATGAAACGCTGGGGAAAAACATAACATTCTAACCTATACCTTGCAGTTTGCATGCAGCGCTTTGATGACAGTTCATAGCGCACTGTGTTATATTAGAGTTTGTAACTTATGAACTACAGATAGCAAAAAATCTCTCTGACAAAAGCATTAAGCCACTGATCTGTCTACAGAAAATTCAGTTCTGTGAACTGCATGGTACACGTTCTTTGCAGCAGGCATATCAACCCTCAGCACTACTTTGAGGATCGAAAACTGCCCCTAGACTAAAGTAGGCCCTGGGTGGTTCAGTACCCAGAGCTAGCCTGTGTAAGCATTTAATTCGTCCACCTGTAAACTACCAGATGCATACAAATCTCACGAAGCCTACTCTTTCCTTTCAGCTCCATCAATGTATTTGTTTCTGTCCAAATCAAACCAACATGATCTGTTTACAGAGTAGAGTAAATGTGACTCCTAAGGTGCTGAAAGAGGACCCCAAGTCTGTAGTGACATTTCTTAATTATGAACTTGATGGCTCATAGTGCCATATCATCATACATATATTGGCAAGGTAAGCCCAAAATGGATGTTCGTGCATTTGTTATGGTAGTGTCATTTGTATAGCGCACAGCCTACCATTGATATGAGCTTGCTGTGCTCACACAATTTGCTCATGTTTTGGCTCAATTGAGACCTAGTTCCACAGAGATGTACCTAGTTTTTTGCCGTAAATCGCACCTTCAGGGCAGCGCTTTTTGACAATGCAAAATTACAACGTCTCAACCTTTTTTTTAAAACACTTGAGGAATTTTTAACTTTCCCCATAATATTTCAGGACTGGTGCTACAATGGTTAGGTTTCACTTTCCCTACATATTCTAGTGCTGATGTTAGAATAGTAAATATCCCTTTCCATCATCCACAAAACTCTATGCTGCCCTGAGGTAACAATGTCCACAGCTAATAAACATCCTTAACCGATGATCACATTAAGGTGTGTGGGTTCATACAGCCTTGTATGCAGTTGCTATCTGATTCAAAACCTATTTATTTTTAATAACTTTGTTCTGACTTTCAAGGTAAGAGGGGTGCTGCAGCAGGTCATGGTGGCTTTGCTGGAACCCCACAACTTCATGAACAACAGCCGCATAATTTGCAATGTTTGTAAATGATGCAGCTCTTTTTGATGGTGTAGTGGGCCAGCATGGAGAGCTAACTGAGTTCCTTTATCTGGCTGGGGTTGATGTGGTCATATTTCTTCATTCCCTGAATGAGATGTACAGTGCCTTGTACGCTGCCCTACTGCCTTTTAATGTTTATTTCTTGCTGTCTTATTATGTCCAGTCCAGCAAATCACAATAATTGGTATTTCCTCAATAGATTTAATTTGTAAAGGTATATAAATAAATAAGGGAATGTGTGGTACTCACCATTTTTGTTTCTAAGTCTGTTATGAAGTTCTGTGGGTATACTGAATAAGCAGCTACCTACACCATTATCATGTGATTTTTTTTATGTCATAACTGCCTTATTTGCATTTTTCCTTTCTCACATTTGTTTGAAAATGCACCATTTGCCCCCTCTTTTCCCAAACGTTTCATAGGGGTAGAATTTCCCCGAGCCCCCTAATGATATGCAGGCCTGCTTGCATGCCAAAGGCCACTCGGCTGGAACCTTTATGCCTCACCACTTTCCAATGGCGCCTTCCACCACTATCTCTGATGTGCCAGACTTACAGCCACCACCTGTGGGATTCTAATTGAGCCCCTTGGTCTTGTGTCGCAAATAAAATAGAGAAAACAAGATATATCCACACTGATCTTGAGCATCGCTAAAAATTGTCTTTGTACGCAATATTGTGCAACCATTGATCAGGCTGTATTGCTGTGCACAGACATATTTCCTATTGTATTGTTGCATTTGCATAGCATGTATCGAGCCCTGATGAGACTCTGTAACAATGTGGTTGAATAAGTTGGCATTTGTTTGAGGGGCAGCCTATGGGTTTTCGTGGAAAGCGTGATGCTTGGCGGTAAGACCCAATCCTTTCGCAGCAGGCATTTAACAATTTCTTATGAATGTAACTATGTTGCAAAAGAAAGTGAGGGATAGAATTGCAATCTGAGTGTACATACTAATATGTCACCTGGGGGGTTTGGCCGCTGCGGGACTCGCTTCCCCTGCCGGCTGAGCATCAACAAGAAAGGAGGGGCCATTGCCTGCTGTCAGCCTGCGCCAGGCAAAGCCAGGGCCAAGGTCGGGTCCGTCCGGAGCCCGGAGGAGGCTGGGCTGGGCCCCTTGGCCCCACTTTTTAAACTGCAAACATTATCTTTGGTAAGCACATTGACCTATACCTTGAAGTGTTCCTCCCTGTTTTGGTTCTGTCATGGGGGCACGTTGGCGTTAAATAAGAAGTAGACTCTCCCTACTTTACGTGACTTGTGGGAATAATGAGGAGACTGCAAAGTGTTTGCCTTAAATGTACCCCTTCACGTAGACCTTATATGAGCTCTTCATTGATATCAAACCGCAGGAACTATGGGGAAAAGAAAAGCCCCATGTGGCCCACAAGGAACTGTAAAAAGTAAAAGGGTGGCTCAACAAGCTGCAGGGAACTGTGATGTTGATGAAATTGATCACCTCATACAAGAGGTCGAAGCTACTCTCAACAAGGGATAGAAACCGGAATGTGCAATTAGTGGTGCAAAAATTGTTGAAATATTCAAAAAGGGCAGAATCTCTGCTAAACATAAATAAAGCTTAATGCTCCGAACAAACTCAGCCCAGTGAAGAGAAGGAAGCCCCCAACACCGTAAACCAGTCAATGACTAGTTTACAGAATATGGAGAGTCAGGCTTCAGAAGGACATATTGTTAGTGGTACTGGATTAAATTATGTCATCGAAGTACCCTGCACCAATCGTTACAGCCCCCTGGTCTGCTTGTCTGCGCTGGTAGTAAATTGTCCAAGCAGGATGGAACAATTCATGTGGTTGGTAAAAAGTGCACAGCGGAGGCAGTGACTCAATAATTGAACTGAGAAAGCTCATTAAACAAATGAAAGGCAAAATTGGTAGTTTACAGAAACGAGCTGTGCAATTGCTTTCTGTAATCGAGATGGAGGGTATAGTTCTGCTGCCAGGCAATGATGTAGTGTAGTTCCTATATCCCTGATAGGCTCTGCGCATTGGAATAATATACACTATAGTTTTGACTTAGGACTGAGGTCAGTATGTCTCTATCGAGTACATTAAACTTAATTACTTGTGTGTGCCAGCTAATTCAGAGGTCACTAGAAACTTCTCGAATATACAAGAAGGAATTAGTTTCTGACAAGCACATAAACATGACAACTTTGTTTCCCTTAGAGTCGGAACAATCTCAGAACCGTGGAAACAATAGATAACAGTTTCACTCAGTCAATCGTGCATGCTTCGTTTCTACAGAGTTGCACAGAAATAGAGAGACGGGCGTTTCAATAAAAAAGGATTTATTGAACAGTCTTCTTTCTAATGCAAGAGATATGAACTGCTACAATCGTAAGACAGGATGCGAAGTACAATACGTGCAGGGTTAGCAGTAAGATAAAATAATACTGCAATAGCATGGTTTGTAGCTAGGACATATATTCATAAAATACATACATAAATAACACAGGCTAAAATGTGAATACTCATCTGATGCTTCTAAATAGTTCTACCCCTGTGTACCTAACCTAAGTGTAGTACGAGGTAAGAAGTAGGTGCTGTTTTCTAAAGTATAGCTGGCTATAGTTTTAGTTTTGCCAAGAGTTGCCAAAAGTTTCTTTAAGTTTTAGTCTGCTCCATACCTTAGAATGTGTGAGGTTGGAATCTCTTTCCGGGACTCGATATCTAACACCCCGCAAGGGGAGTCAGAAACACTGGAGCTGGATTCTCTGCAAGGAGGATGACAGCATCTGGTCAGTGCATCAGGTGGGAACTCGATCTCCTTCTGAACTTGTTGTGGCAAGCTGCAAGTAGGCAGTCGAACTGGACCGTACCGGAACCATGGTTTGCCAGGGTAAGTGCAGGTATATTTATACCAGGAATGCCTGTATTGACGTAAAAGTCGGGCATCGGAACGTCAGGAAAGAACCCCTAAGGAATAGATGTTAATGCATAATAAATGAGTTCTTGGAGAAATCAATATCCAAGCAAGGGAAATTCCTAAAGGCTTAAGAGTCTGGTTTTCCAAGGACTCGTTGTGACGTGGATTGACGGATGCCTGTCCATGCCTGTATTTGGTTAGCATGGATAATGCCTAAATAAGGGCTGGATTTTCTATGCCTAAATAAGGGCAATATGAATTGTACTTATATAAAGGCATAAATCGGGAAACCTATATAGGGAATCTAACTCTACACACAACACCCACTCCAGTTTCGTATGAACGACATTACTAAATCCCAGACATACTAAACATATCTAAATGAGAGTATCGCATGAGTAGCTAAAACATGCTAAAACATATCTAAAAACATATGTCCTAAAAATGCATTACAATACCATTGCTTTACATAAGGTGCTGTACATATTAAAAGCAATATTTCATTCTAAGCATATGTGTGCATTGGAAATGCTAAAAAGAATGAACAAGAAATATATACACATGATGAAATGGCTCGTTAATACAGGAAAAAAAGGTCCGAAACCATTTCATATCAGGTTAACACAAATCAATTGTTGAGGTGGCATAATGTCCCTGGAAGATTTTCAAAGAATTCTATTCTTTATGAATAGTTCTACTATAAGCAGATTAATGTGCCAAAAAAATGAAAAAAATACAAATTTTGAAAAAAAAATCAATCATAGGAAAAAAGTTCCCCAAAGCTAGTCCCTTGTCTGAAAAGAATGAAGGCCAAATTCAGAGTCTCATCTGAACACTGTGTGTCTGAATCAAAAGTTAGTGTGTGGGCCTGGAGAAAACATGAAATCTTCTAATCCTGTAGACAAAAAGTCGTCTACCATTGTAGGTGAAAGTTGGTATACCTCGTTTAGAAGATTAACTGCATGTAGATGTGAACTATCGCCTTCAGCATTGGTTGCATCAGCAATGTTCGAATCTAATGTTACCTGCGTGCCCGTTGTTTCCTCTCGTACCTCAGCAGTAGCAATTTGTGTCTGTGAGATCTCAATGAATGACGTCATCAGAATTGGTAGCCACTGGGGACAACACAGAGCATGGGCCTTTACCGGGTCCAGCAGAGTATCGATATCCGTAGGCATGACTGATGGGAGCATTCGACAGATGTCTAGCACGCATTCTGCACTGCAAAGCAGGCAGCGTAGAACAGGTAAGATGCAATCTTGCCAGATTGGTCTGAATGAAATTAACCATGTGGTATTTAATTCTCATAGACTAGGTAAACCCAAAATTTGGACGATGCGCTCACGACACTTCATCTCCAATAGAGCTCTCTCCATGGGGAATTGGGTGTCGATGGTGAGTTGGCTTGCCATATCGTAGCAGTAGGAGCAAAATTAGGATCCCTGCAACGAGTGCTAAAAGGAGCAGCAGTCCGCCAAACACAGAGTGCACGAAGTTTGGAAATATGCCGAGGACTGCCTGAAAAGGTGCTAACAGTCCTGCACATACGTTCTTAAATACATGTATAATACCGCTCGTATCAGACATGTTTAGGATACAACCTAACATTTCTGAGAAATGTACAGGGCAGTTTGTATACAAAAGGGTATGTATCTCGGCAGAAGTCCTTGCGACTTGTAGATCATAGGTTTCTTTGGCCGAGGTCAGTGGCACTGTTTTCTGTAAAAGAATGGCTTTCATTCTGCTTAGAGTATCAATTCGTATAGAATAGATGTTCAGTGAAGGCCATAAAGGTGACTCCCTGACTGTGTCTATTTGTGGAAACAAGACTTGCATACAGCAAGTGACCCTGGATGTACCCGAAATAGATATGAAATACCTGGCAACATGCCATAGCAGCTGTGATCATTCAACATAATGTAACTCCCATTAGAAAGTTGGTCAAAAATTGGATTAATCACTGCAGCCGGTGAACCTTGCAGGTGACAGGATAAGTTTGTACTGGAACCATCACAGGCCCCGTGTAAGTTAATACCCTGACAAAGGAGAGAACCGCTTGGTGCATGTTCACAGTTTTCACGGCTAAGAAACACTTCATGTTCCCCACTCCAACATCTATGTGTGTAAGGTAAATCCCAGGATGTCTTGATGTATCCTTTATCCAACCTTTCATATTTGCCTACTGGTGTTTGTGTTAGGCAATACTGAAAATGGAAAGTTGTAACAGACAGAGTAATTTTACCATGTATGAGCCATTCAGTAGCTGGTTTTTCTGCCACTGTGAATGGTAATTTTTCCAGTTTCTCAATGCTCAGCACAGTGTAGTCTGCTCCCCTTTGTGCCAGTTTGATCTGCTTATCAGTGAGATTGAATTCTGAAAACAGTGACGTAGTATTGATTAAACGCCAAGGCACATAGCCTGCACGCAAGTTTTGTAGCGTCCAACCCAATAGCATGATAGAACGTAGCTGAGACTGACCATGTTGCAACATGACCAAGTCTTCTTCTATGATGTCTATGACAGAAGACGCAATGCTGTCCAATGAATATATTCTGGACGACAGAGTCGTTAACCCATTGTCTACTACAGAGAGAGTTTTCTCTAAATTAATACAATCAATTTCTCGTATTCGTTCTACAGTCTCGGCTTGGGTAACCTTCCATGCTTCATTATAAGCAGCGTAGATACCGGCATATATGAAACGTTTTTGACGTGGTTTTCTTGGTCCTAGCAAGAATTTCCTAAGGTCTGCGCCTTTTTGAAGTAAAGTTAAGTGTTGTTTTACATCCCTCAGTGTAGCTTTCTGTAGCCAATTAAGGCAAAGTTTCCCTACACTGTATGTTGTTACTACCCCTGGATGCTGTCTTTGAACATAGCGTGGGTCTGGCCTATTGATAGTGAAACCCTGTGTTTTGTTCAGGAATCGATCTTGACAGTTATTCGTGTCTGTGGGCCAGAGCAACCATTTATTCCATTCTGGATCTGATCTGTTGTGATGCAAAATATTATGTACGTTGACCACCCCTGTGTGGTGCTATTACTTGCAGGTATAGGTATGGTCGATGTGTTCATGTCTTTGATCTTGGCTAATCCAAGGCAAGACGTTTGTTGGACAGTGTCATTCAAAAATATAATTTGCTCAGGGATGATACAGCCACAGATACAGTGCAGGGGGTAGAAGCCACAAAGCTTCAACCCCCTGCACTTACCAATCTTTTGTACGCCAGACAGATTTTATCTCAATGTTGTCTTTCCAAAAGTCGAAACCCTGTCTAAACAGTTGGGCAATAAAGGGCTGCAGAATAAATCTGTTTCGTATTGGTTAACATATTTTTCGCTCCTGTCTTGTTCACATTTTAAAGTAAAACGTTTCTGGATTAGACAAATTGTAGCCTGAAAAATATGAAAATTTCACTGAAAAAGTTTTTGAACTACCCTTTGGAGGTATAGGACAAATGTTCCCATTGGTTATACATAAATACATTACTAGGTGTTGCAGATTTATGCAAGAAATGATGACCATAGTGGTTATAACAATACATTTGTTCATAGTCTGATGAACCTTCTAAATATTCATGATTTGTGAATACTGCAGACATTTCTAGATCAGACATCATTTTATTAACAGTCTTGAAGTCCCAATCATCAGAAAAGGTACTAGAGGCAATAAAGTCACTTAATGAAATTTGAAATAAGTGTGGAATCTTCAAATGTTCCGACGGGCCAAAAATGTCATATTCAGTTCTGTCCCAAACTATACTATCTGGTATAGGAACGGCTGTGATGTTCACTGCTGACAATTCTCTTGCTTCACGGTGGAATGATTTGTGTGGCTGGAGAAGTAAGTTCACTCTTTTACTTGCTGTGTCCATTTGAATATATCTTCCATTTATTAGCATACCCAAGGTTATTACCAGAGCTAACCACAGTAGAAAGACGAATATTCCCAAAACAATCCAGAGTTCAATCCATGGTGAAACCAGATAAGTCTTTTTCAGGAGATGAAAAAGTCTGTTGCTTGTTCTTTGAAAGTTCTTTCTGCTGGTGTCGTTTCAGGTCCGCTGGGATCCTCAGAAAACGTATCAAAGCTCATTAAATAGTTAGAGGCAGTTCTTTCAATGGTTTGAATTGCATCAGGATTTGTTGAATTCACCGGAACCAGTTGAGCACTTGTTACTTCGTTGTAGACAGGTGTATCAGGACAAACTGTTATTTGGGTTTCAAGAGGGACGAGTTCCATAGCTTTGTTGCTTAGTCCTTCATTTCTCACTGTAGAATATTCAAAGGTAATGAGTCTCTCAGTTTGAACCTCTGGGATTGTAGCTAGCGGAGTGCGCCTGCTTCATTGGCGGAGTTCACTCGGGCCTACTGCTTAGTATCGGCCACATAGTGTGGTTTAATCAGGTCGATGGACACAAATCTTTTCTCCTTGTTACCAGCAAGGGGCGGCAAAAGTACTGTTCTTGATCCGTGGATTGCTAGGACAGGTACTGGTTGTCTGTAAGACGGCCCAAATTCCTTCTTGTCCGCGATCTTTTCTCTGACTAGATCACCAAGTTTTGGGATCCTGACAGGCCTTGCTGGGACGGCCAGTTTTTCCCCAGTGATGGTTGGCTTCAGGAGCACTTTGCTTTGTTTCATTCTTAGTTCATTTAAGTCCTGTTAAACAGCTAAACGATCTTTGATATCAAATTTCTTATTTTCCATCACTGTGCCTTGCATATCAAGGTCCGGTACCAACATTCTTATTGCAAATAGAACTTCATATGGAGTGAAACCCCCTAGAGAACTTCTTGGCAAGTTGTTAAGTGCGCGCTGGACCCCATAAAGGTATTTCACCCACCCATCACCCGATCCTAATACCCTAGCTATCATAGACTGCTTTATTTCCCGTTTTTTTCTTTCCACAACAGAATTTCCCTCAGAAAGGAATGGAGAAGAATACCGCAATGCTACGCCCAAACTGGCCATGGCTTCTTTGTAAGCTCGAGAGCTAAACGCAGGACCCTGGTCAGAATATAGTGTGCCAATTGCGTATGTGCCGATAAAGACTCACAAATCTTTTATAACAGTTCGAGCATCAGCCGAGCTCTGAGGCCGCATCAGGAACCTAGAACATGAATCCACTGCGACCATGATATATTTATAGTTACCATCCCTTTGTAAGGGACCGCAGTGGTCCAGGTAAACACATGCTAATGGTTTATCTGAAATTAACAGGGGCGTCAGTGCAGGACGTTTCACAGTAAAAACTTTCACCTTCTGGCATGTTTCACATTCCAAAACATAATTCCTGGTCTGTTTTCCTAATGCCTGGCCACCAGTATCTCTGTTTTAATAACAATACTGTGGCGGTAACACCTGCATGGGCAGAGGCGATCCCTTCATGTGCTGATAGGACTCGTCCTAATCTATTTTCCATGTTTGGTATTACCCTATCGTCCACTCCAGGGATTCGAGCAAATGGAACATTGTTCGCATCAATTATATATGAGTATTTGAGTGGAAATATTTTAGGTAACGCTGCACCACTGCCTTTGCTTGAAGCATTGACAGCCAACATTATTTCACTGTCTATTTTCGTTTTTGACCGAGTGATTGCAGCTACGGTAGACGTTTGCACAGCCCCTTTAGCGGCTTCATCAGCCAATGAATTCCCTTCAACGTGAATGCCATCACGTTGATGACTCAGCGTGTGTATCATGTGAGTGTTTTGTAATTCATTTCGCAACTGAACTACTTGTTCCCAAAGCATTTTATGCTTAATTGTGCCACCTTTTGCATCTTTGAAACCATTTTGAAGCCAATTCTGTAAATATTCATTGTAAGATTGAACACAGTAAAAAGAATAGCACACTATGAGCGTAGGGAATTTGCGATCCATGTTTTCAAGTGCCATCTTGAACGCCTGTAGTTCAGCTCGCTGAGCTGTACAATCTCCTAGAGATTGCGTTTTTGTGACCATTGGTCTGAATTTGCCATCGCGCATACGACCTTTAACGATCACGCATGCTGCACTGTAAGCTTGTTTACTCTCCGTAGCGAATTGAGCAGATCCATCAGTATAAATTATAAATTCGTACTGATCAAGAGGGAGAATTTCAGTAGGCAGAGGACATTCGTGTTCATATTGCAGGAATGTTTGTGTTTTTAAATAAGGATCAAAAACCTATTCAACATCAGTTGCAGCAAGAGAATTAACCCATTGTATCCATCTTGGATGTAAAGCTTTTGCATTCGGAATGCTAGTTTTAGTAACTGCCTCTAAGGCTGGTACAGGAGTCACGACCATTATGCGTTTCCCCTGTGCTAGGGCTCTTTTTTTGCTACAGCGGTTTGAATTGCTGTCAGAATATTTTCTGTAGAAGTGAATTTAATTTCTGCTTGTGTGTACAAGTGTGATTTGTGTGCAATTGGTACTTTTTCACCTTCGTTAAAAGTTAAGTAGGTGAATCGTCATTGACCCGGAATGATTTGGATCACTAGATTGCGTACATTTACGCGTGTTGGCAAGTGTTTAGTTGCTAACATGTCTGTTTGAAGTGAACGCAGAATTTCAGTGTGGTCTTGGGTCCAAGTTGTGGCTTTGAAATAAGGTTTGATTAATTCGTAGAGAGGTTTAACCCTCTCTGCGTAGTTTAGAATGTATGTTCTTACGAAATTCAGGAAACCTAGAATCGACTGTAAGTTTTTCAGTGTTGTTGGAGGTTGGAGCAGCGCACACTTTTCTAAAAAAGTTGGCTGCCAGGCTTTTGCCTTCACTTGAAAGTTCATATCCTAGAAAAAGGACGTTGAGATGGGCAATTCTGGACTTTTTAAAGTTGAATTTGTAACCCTCAGAGGCGAACCCTGTTCAAGTGTCTGTCCAGGTCATCGTCTGTCAGATATATATCATCAACATAGGACAATGCCACGTCATCATAAATTTGTAGTAACTCTGTTACTCTTGCTGAGAATAGCCCCAGGCTGTTTTTGAACCCCTGTGGGAGTCGACAAAATTGACCCTGAGTCCCCATTATTGAGAAAGCTGTCAAATATCTTCTTTCAGGTGCAATATTTTGACAAAAGAAACCATTTGAAATGTCTAATGTGGTCTTGTACTTTTTACACACAATGTTATTCAATAATGCTGTACTGTGTGCATTTTGCACTGCAAATGTTTTACAACAAGAGTTTAGGTGTCTGTAATCCAAAACTAGACGGTATGTATTGTCTGGTTTGGAGACAAGAAACAAGGGATTGTTCATTGATGAGGTGCATGTTTCAAACACCCCCTGGTATTCAAGCTGATCTAAGATCTCCCTGACTTGTTTTTTATCTTCTTGTTTAACCGGGTACTGCCTTTGTGCACTTGGTTGATTTTTTTAACTGGATTTTGTGGTGAGGTGAGTCCTCATCCCATCCTACATGATTCTTATATAATGCTGGGGCTTGAGCCACTGCCCATTTCCTGGCATAAGTATATTTTAAATGTACTAGAAAATCGTTGGCAGGCATAATGGTGTCTTCGCCATGTGGGCACTTCCTGACAAATTATGGCGGCCAGTCGTGTTCTGCTAGAAGTATATCATAACCTTTTGAAAGTCGCTCCCAAAAGAGTGCTTTCACTTTTCTTGGTATAGCTCCCTAAATCCGGAGTGTTATTTCATATAACCTATGCGGAGAACTAATCCTGGTATCTTCAGTTTCAACTTGAATGTCCTCATTCAAGTCCACTGTCTCCAGAAGCCCCTTCAGGTTCTGGCGAGCTACTGTAACTTCTGCTACGATGTCCAACATTGTCTGAGCCCATTCTCCCTTCTTGAGTTGTGTTCTCAGAATCCTCGGCATGTCTGATCTTCAGACCTGCTACTTTCTTCTTGGAAAATTGAGGTTTTGGTTTGTTTTTTTGAACGTTTTGATCGTCTTTGGACTTTACACGTTCTTCTTTGTTCTCTGACCGTCCTCTTCTTTTGGATGTCTGTGATGATATCTGAAAGGTACGAGAGGAACGTGTCTCAGTATCTTGATACCTGTCAGGTTTTCTCAAATTATCCCTATTCCTGAGGTTATACCTCCTTTCAGAGGGCTCCTTTTGAGGAGACCTACCTCAGGATAGAGAATCTTTTTCTTTTGAATGTTGTTTGTTATTTTCCAAGTTCTTTTTAGAAGAGGTAGGAGTGTTTTTAGGAAAGACCTTTTCAGTATTGTCAGACAGTTGTGGTTTAACTGTGTAATTCTATTAAATTTTGTATTTGATTAAGTAATTCTTTGTCTGACATTGCTTTAATGTCAGGATGAGGTGCGTAGCCGGCTAAAATCGGCCATGTTGCTCCTGGTCTACCTAGTGGACCGAACCTGGTAATGTGATTGTAATGTTTTACGGCGCCTTTAAACCAGAGATCATGCTCCTGGTATGTGAGTGGAATTTCAATATCCTCGAAAGGAATATATTCCTCAGGTGGTTCATCTTCTTTGTAGAAGTGAAACGTTTTAGTTACTGGATTTGATTCTGGGAATACTATCCATGAATAGAATACCTCTGTCTGGTGGGATTCATGTGCCTCTATCACAAAAACTGCTCTACCACCTCATGGTGTTAGGCCATGTTTTATAAGTTTTAGAGTGATGGCTCTCCTTAAATTTGGATGGATGTTTATAACACCCTCATCGGTTTCATTTAAACCTGTAGTATTAAAGCCTGCTACGACTTGGTCAGCCGCAGCCTCTGTATCAGACATTTTGTTTAATGAAAAATGTAGAACAAGTTTCAAGGAAACAAAGATAAGATGCACAATATTTTGGAACACTGTATCCTTCAACGTTGAGCAAACCAAACAGCTAATACATAGGATTTATGTCCTACTCAGCTATGGCGGATATTATCCCTACCCACTCCAGACGTCTTATGGAGTGTTATGAGTAGGGGTCTCTGAGAAAAGCATGACTGAGTTACTTCAGTATCTAGCGTTAAATTAGTGCCTTGCCAAACCGTTGGGCGCCATGTAGTGTAGTTCCTATATATCCCTGATAGGCTCTGCGCATTGCAATAAAATACACTATAGTTTTGACATAGGACTGAGGTCAGTATGTCTCTATCGAGAACATTAAACTTAATTACTTGTGTGTGCCAGCTAACTCAGAGGTCACTAGAAACTTCTTGAATATACAAGAAGGGATTAGTTTCTGACAACCGCTTAAACATGACAACTTTGTTTCCCTTAGTGTTGGAACAATCTCAGACCGTGGAAATAATAGATACCAGTTCCACTCAGTCAGTCGTGCATGCTTAGTTTCTACAGAGTTGTACAGAAATAGAGAGATGGGTGTTTCAATAAAAAAGGGTTTATTGAACAGTCTTATTTCTCATGCAAGAGATATGAACTGCTACAATCGTAAGACAGGATGCCAAGTACAATAAGTACAGGGTTAGCAGTAAGATAAAATAATACTGCAATAGCAAGGTTTGTAGCTATGAAATATATTAATAAAATACATACATAAATAACACAGGCTAAAATGTGAATACTCATCTGATGCTTCTAAATAGTTCTACCCCAGTTTCCCTAACCTAAGTGTAGTACGAGGTAAGAAGTAGGTGCTGTTTTCTAAAGTATAGCTAGCTATAGTTTTAGTTTTGCCAAGACTTGCCAAAAGTTTCTCTAAGTTCTAGTCTGCTCCATATCTTCGAATGGGTGAGGTTGGAATCTCTTTCCGGGACTCGATATCTAACACCCCGCAAGGGGAGTCAGAAACACTGGAGCTGGATTCTCTGTGAGGAGGATGACAGCGTCTGGTCAGTGCATCAGGCGGGAACTCGATCTCCTTTCGAACTTGTCGTGGCGAGCCGCAAGTAGGCAGTCGAACTGGACCGTACCGGAACCGTGGTTTGCCAGGGCAAGTGCAGGTATATTTATACCTTGAAGGTGTTTAGGAATGCCTGTATTGACGTAAAAGTCGGGCATCGGAACGTCATGAATGAACCCCTAAGGAATAGATGTTCATGCATAATAAATGAGTTCTTGGGGAAATCAATATCCAAGCAAGGGAAATTCCTAAAGGCTTAAGAGTCTGGTTTTCCAAGAACTCGTTGTGACGTGGATTGACGGATGTAGGTGGCCATGGCTGTATTTGGTTAGCATGGACAATGCCTAAGTAAGGGCTGGATTTTCTATGCCTAAATAAGGGCAATAATATGAATTGTACCTATATAAGGGCATAAATTGGGAAACCTATATACGGAATCTAAATCTACACAACAATGAGGGCACAAGTAGTTGTTTTTGGGCCAGCAAGAGGGGGTGGGGCCGCTGAGCATTGCACACCACGAAAAGGAACAAACCATTTTGCACAACAAAGTGTTAGAACATAGTATAAAAGGGAGAGGAAAGGGGGGAAGTAGGGTTATCTGGTTCCCATAACCCTTCCATCAGACACTGTAGCGTCCCTCAGAGAACGCATTTCTCCAGAGACATGGCTACAGCTGGGTTAGGGAAATGATGCATGCTCTTGGGTCCCATGATCAAGGGTAGACGTCTGTTAAAGGGTTCACTGGAACGAGGGAAACCATCCCCAAACTAAATGAGAGTTTCCCGAAACAGGCAGAAATGGTCAACATACCCAAATTAGAAAAGGGGTTTAAAGAGAATAGTGAATCCCTAAAACACAGAGTCATCCACTGGGTGATGAGTTACCGATAGGCCTGGGCGGTAAATTCCGTTCCA
Source organism: Triturus cristatus (assembly GCF_964204655.1). Lineage (NCBI taxonomy): Eukaryota > Metazoa > Chordata > Amphibia > Caudata > Salamandridae > Triturus > Triturus cristatus. Next base: position 23,702,509 of record NC_140584.1, read on the forward strand.
TTCGCGGAATTTGCGGAATTTGGGTAATTTCGCGTTCCGCGGAGAACGCAAAATTGCCCAAAAATCTGCGTTCCGCGACTTCGCGAAATTTTTTGCTTGTTCGCGTTCTCAATATGCGTGTTCGCGAGATATTTCACCCCGATCACGCAAACAGCGATCGCGAACAGGAAAAAAGTATCGCGAACAAGCAATTCCGCGTGTTCGCGGAATTTCTGCGTGTTCGCGGAGATTTTTACCGTTTCGCGGAGATTTGCGTAACGCGATTGCGCAAATTCCGCCCACCCCTAGTTACCGACATTGTTACTCCTGGATTAGACACGATCTGCTTGGGGAGTGATACGTTGCTCTATGCAGAATACCAGTTTGATTACATATTTGCAGATTAGAACAGATCAAAGCATGGATCAGGTTTTGTGAATTTAGATTTACGCACCTGCCCCCCAAAGGGTTCCCGATTTCAGATTACATATAATTTGCCACCACTTGAGTGTCATGTTACTAATGAGAAGGATCTACGTGTGGGGATCAAGCCAGCAGCCCATTAAGTATTACTGATGTCAACAAGATGGGGATGACCTAAATGAGAAATATTGACTGAGGAATTGCAGTGCCATGGCAATAAGGGGAACTCTATCACAGCTCCAGTACCCATTCCAAATATCACCCAAAAATCAAGCTAATAGCAATTCAACTGTTTATGGGGAAATGGAGGAGCACCTAAAACAGGTGAAAGAACATCAACAACACTATCTATCGCATACAAAATACAATATACATCTTAGAATATAGCTATAATTAGATCCGAAGTAACAGATCCAGAGTGTGGAACTTATATAGATAAGTTCTATATTTGTGTGTTCCAGGAGACCTGGGCCCTAAACCCATTTTTTAGGGTGGGATACTCAAACGTTAGTGTTGAAGCGAGACTGCCAGCTGCGGGTCGCACAACAGGTGGTCTATTACTATGGTTTAAGACTTCTATTGTCTGCAGAATAAAAAGATTGAAAATAACTCTCCTGACATTTTAGGTATAGACTTAAACTCATCCAATGGCCGATTCGGAATAAGATTGATCAACCTGTATAATCGGCCAATGAACTCGCACTATGAATCAGAAACATTGATAGAACTAGCAGATTTTTTAGAAAGGGATGACACAAAGAAAAATCTTTTTATAGCTGCCTACATAAACACAGCATTTGAATCTATGGAGTACATACAGGATCTAACGTTAGAAGAAGATGAAGAAAGGGATATCCCTAAACTGCTGACTTCACCTCTGAAAAGAAATCCAAAGGCAGCTCTGCAATTATCATTGTTTTCCCTGACGAATGTTTTAAGGGCATACAATGGGTGCACTAAATCAGACAGAGTTGCTAAACATACTTACAAAATAATTGACTATATATTAATTAATTTAGATCTGTGGCCTAATTTGCCCAGGATAAAGGCCCATGAAAGAAGCGACCATAACCACAACACTTTGCTTCTTGATTTAAAATATACCCCATATCTACCTAACAATCAAAACCAGCATATGCTGGACTTGCCAATTATAATGATGGAAGGAGGGGTAAAATGGCCCGAAGCCCAAATATACAGGGAACTTCAATTGCGTCTTTATTCCCGAGTCATCCATACTCTTCATGTGATTAGGAACTTGGTGCAAAGTGAGCAAGCAGTAATGCAAATACTTTCTGACTTGATCATTTCAATCAAGGACATTTGTTACCAAACACTTAGGCTTAAATTAGAGAAAACGGAAAGAAACAGAATGGTTCAATGAGGATTGTAAGCTAGCCAAAAGGAACCTAGTGCTGGCAGTAAAAAGTGGGGATAGAACAGCTATAGCTGAAGGAAGAAGAATATATAATAAAATTCAACTGCATGCAAAAAAAGGTGGGAGGAGGAAACATGGCATGTACTGGCTAAGGCCCATCAAAAAGATAGTCGGTACTTCTGGCATTCACTCGCTAAAGGAGCGAAACAATCTAGACTGTAATTGAGAACAATATCCATATACAATGTCATATTTGGCCGCAACGTTTTTTCAAATTGTACTCCACACAAGGAAGGATTACAACACAAGACAATATAAGCGATAATTAGATATTAGCCCAAATTCAGGATAGGATCCCCTCTGTTTAATTTACTTTAGAAGAAACCCTTGCAGCAATTGTAATTATGAAAAAGAGAAAGGCACCAGGCTTGGACAAACTCCTGGGAGATTTATATAGCTCAGAACCAACCATTTGGGACTATATAATAAACAGAATCCCAAATGCTATAGCATCAGGGGCAGAAATTCTTGATATGTGACAGGGGCAGACATTTCCCCCATATTCAGGAAGGGAGATAAAGGGGACCCAGCCAACTACATACCAATTAGTTTAATAGATGCAGCAGAAAAATCTTTTGTAAACAGGTGTTACCAAAAATACAACCATGGTTGGAGGAGGAGCAGATTTTATCCAAAGTACAAGCAGGATTTAGGACCCATACGAGTACATAGACCAAGTGCTCCATTTTTGATTGATTGTTATAGAAATGGGTTTTAATTGGTAAACGTCACATGCATGTGGTATTCATGGATCTCAAATCCGCATTTGATTTTATACCAAGGGTAAAACTGAGGACTGTATTGAAGGAAATGGCGATGCGGATGGAATTGCTAAGCCTGATAGTTCGTTTGCACAAGGGGAACTTCTCTCAATTAAGGTGAGGCAGTGAAGGCAATTTATCTGAACGTATTGATGTATCCCTTGGGGTTCGCAAGGAATGTGTCTTAGCTCCTGCGCGGTTCACGCTTTCTATGAATGGGATAATAAAATCGTTTTGCGATTGTAATGGTGATCCCCTGAAGTTGGCAGGACAGCAAGTACCAGCACCATTAGTTTGTGACGATACATTGCTAATTTGAAAAAAAACAAGGGCTTACAAAGTATTTTGGATCAGTTTATACAGATGTTTTTAATATATGTATTGGAATTAAATGGGTCCAAAACCAAATGAATGGCTTTCCACCGCATAAGCCTTTCAAACGGAAAATAAAGGTTGGCACAGGGATCCTACAACAGGTCAAGGAATTTGATTACTTAGGAGTAAGATTGGAAAGTAATCTATACTGGGCGGCCCAAATCCTGAAAAGTCAAATGACTCTCCAACATGTTCAGTCAGCAATCTTAAAAAAATTAATAGATCCAATTATCACCCAACATCCCCTATTTTGGAAATATACTGTGCTAAAGGGTTGGCGCTGCCCTATATAGAGCAGACTTCTGGGGGTCTGATCAAACAAAAGGATTGGAAATAATAGAGAACAAGTTTATTAGGGCAATATTAGCAATGCCCACGAGCCCTCCACTTCTACCAATATATTTTTGGATTTGGGTCCTAGGAATATAACACATATTGCCGCATTAAAACCCTTGGTCTTTTAGGTGAAAATCTGGACAGGAAAAACACAGATCTTCATCAAACAAGTTGTCCAGGTTAAAGCAATGGATAAAAGGACCTTGAGCCCATAGCTCAAACACATAAAGAGTTGGCTTCTTAAATTGGGCCTAGAAGAATTATGGGACAATCCAGAAAACTTAGATAAAGGCATTATCGCCAAACTAAAGTCAAGATACTGGGCTCTTTCCTTGCAAAACTGGTTGTTTAAAACAGCACATGGTACCTTGATTGATTAGTTTATTGGCATTGAATGTCTTTCATCACATGAATCGATCTTGCATGGCATAGAATCCTCTGTAGCAAGGATATTGGGCCCGATTCACAAAAGTAATCTGAGACAAAATCCTAACTTTACGACTTTTGGTATTCACAAAGGGCATTTAAGAGTAGTAAAGTTAGGATTTTGTCTCATTCTTTTTTCATTTTGAATATTTTTATTTTCAATTATGTTGGGGGTCAAAAATCAATAACATCAATCGCCATGGCAGGTTACATATAAATCATCAAGATTTAACAATATGACAGAGAGCTTGAGAGAGGGTAAAGGTGAAAGATACAATCATTATATTTTCATCCCCCCTTAAATAGGGAGAGAGAGGGAGAAAAAAAGATGAAAGATAAATCAAGCCAGAATACAAATGTTAGTCTCACTGCGATCCAGATCAGATCTTTTCAAATTTTTTGATTGAGGAAGGACATCTTGCCTTAGCGACTGCTTGTTCACATTCATATGTCTGCCGCAGTACTGCCTACTATTCTGTTATGTTAGGAAGAAGAGGGCTGATACAATCCCTAGCAAAACAAAGTCGGGCACAGACAATTGCAATTGTTATTAATGAGCCAAGGTGCCCGTCTAGCCCCCCCTTATACCCTAGTAAGATTTCTTTCCTTGTAAATTGGAGTTCGCCTCCCCAGACTTGTTGTCAGCAATTGGATCATCCTTCCCCAAAAGGCATTCAGTGCGGGGCAATCAACGAATATATGAGATGTGTCAGCTGCGAAAAGACGAGACTTCGGACAGTGTGATTTATCAGTGAATCGACACTGCACCCATTTTGAGATACGGCTAGGCGTGTAATAAAGCATGTGAATAGTTTTAAATTGCTGTAGTTTAAGATTGACAGATATTACCGACTGATCAAACACAGTGAGGGCCTCCTGGACTTTTATAGCCGTAACTTCAGCTGTGAGAAGTTGGGTCCACTTTGCAGCTATCCACAAACTGTCATCTTTAGCATATAAAATCAGCTTCTAGTAGAACGAGCTATTAGTAATTTTACCTGGAAGCAGATATAGACTGGTGAGGATTTCAGGTACTTCTTGATCAATCGTCATCTTACAGCCATACAACGGATAATCCCTCACCTGCAAATATTTATAAAAAGAATGATGTGGTATCCCATAGGTTTCTCGCTGTGATGAAAAGATCCGAAAGCCTTGATCATCAAATAAATATCCGAGATTACATACCCCCGCCTGTCGCTATGTTTTTCAGATGTTGTCCTGGAATATATGTAGGAGAGCAGGATTGCCCCACAAGGGAGTCTAAATATGAAATACAGGCAAAGAATCCCTAAAACAGATCTCCTGCCAAATCTGTGCTATGTCTTGAACGTCTTTGAATCTGACCTTCTTAAACTAGTTAGGCTCTGTCAGTTTGTGGAGTGCATCTCTGATATTGGACTTAATGCTAAATGATATCCAAACATTGGTAATCCAGGCTCTTTCTACTTTAACAGGCTCCGTATTCGCCCAGCGAATGCTGCCAAGTAGCATGCTTTAAAATCTGGTAGGTTGAATCCCCCCTGCCTATAAGAGAGTTTGATAAACCTTATAAGTTGTCTAGCTCGTTTATATCCCTATGGGAAACAGCCTATCACCAAATCTAAACATTTGAAGAAGGGGAATAGTGTGGAATAAATAATGACATTTGGGGAGTATGCTCATTCTAATGATATTGTATTGCCCCAGAATGCTAAGGGGTAGCCTATGCCACATTCGTAACTTATCAGTCACAGTTTTCAAAAAGGGCTCGTAGTTAAGCGGGATAGCCTCCTCAGCAATGCCGCTTAGTCTAATACCTAAGTATATATCTGTGTTGGTGACCCCGGGTAATGGACTTGGCAGTTGAAAGTTCAGAATTGTCTTTGTTTAGGCCAAGTTTAGCTTAGAGATCAAAAATGAGCCGAATAGTACAGCCTCCTTTGATATAACTCCAGCGAAGCCAGTGGGTTAGTGGCAAATACAGCAATATCATCAGCGTATGCCATTATTTTTAGTTCCATTTCATTCAATTTAACTGACTGAATATAGGTATTCAGTGAAAGATGTCTTATATATGGTTCTATATAAAGAGCAAATAAAATCGGGGAAAAGGGACAGCCCTGATTTGTGCGCCTCTGTATGGTAAATAAAGAAGACAACAGACTGCCCATTGAGACCTTTGCGAAAGGGCTTTTATATAACTTCTGAACTAATACAATAAACCGGCTTCCAAGTTCAAAAGTTTCCATTGACAACCAGATTGATTTCCAAGTGACCTGATCGAATGCCTTTTTGGCGTCCGGCATAATCATGGCTACCCCAGATTTCATTTTCCCAGTTACACTGAATGCTGTTATTGCAGTATTAACGTGCACGATAGTATCCCTGCCTGGAATGAATCCGTATGGCTGTTACAAGACCAGGGTGTGCAGAAGGGGTGCTAATCACGTTGCCAAAACTTTAGAAAGTACCTTGGCATCCGCATTTATCAAAGATATAGGCCAATATGAGCCTCTTTCCTCAACGTCTATACACAAGGTGCCTCCTGCTCTCAAACTTTAAACCATTCTTATCTGCCAATATCGAAAGAGACTGACCCTTCCTGACACCCATGACTCCCGACTTCCCCTGACACCAAAAGCATATATTTAAAAAAACACCACTCGAAAACGCCACTCTTGCAAGTCCTGAGGCCCCAATGGGCCTCCCCATCCCGGTCTCTGTAGAAAAGAATCTTCTTCCCTATGGCTGTCCATGGTGTGGCAGCCACTTGGGAGCGCAGCCCCAGGACCCCCCGCCAACCTGCCACTGAAAAACCTAATGTTTTCCCACCCACTGTCTATATCATTCAAAACCTTGAATACTGAAGAAAACATTTTAGAAATGTAGAGGATAGAAAAAGAACAAAGCTTAGTCGCTGCCCCGTTCCTAATATTCTATTGCAATAAGAACAAGAAGCACCAAGTTTCAATTCCATGTCCAAAGCAGGCCAAATCGTCATGGCCCGATTAGGAATGCGGAGTAGCAGATTGCCACTGACTGAGAGCATGTGTAACCTACTGCTCTGAATGAAATAACTGAGCGTGGCCATTTGTGATGACTTTAAGACATGCAGGCTCCTGTTAGAAGACCTGTGCTTGAGTAGCCTTCATAGGATCTATTAATGGGCGAAGTTTCCACTGGCTGACCATAGTAGCCCTGCACAAACCGGATTGCACAAAAATAGAAATAGAACCCATGGCTACAGGCGTGCTTTCAAAAAGATATCCTGATGTAGAAGAAAGTTCCCTATAAATATAAGCATTGGTCGAGGTTGAGAAGAGTTTGCCTGGGCAGATTGCCTCATTAAAATAGATAGTCTGTGAGCCTGCTGAATTTGAGGATCCATATCCCAGCTGAAATAGGCTAACGATGAAGGCCCTGGAAGGCCTCCTTCCTTCCCTTCTGGTATGCCCAACACTCTTAAATTGCTTCACCGCTGCCTGTTTTAAAGATCCTCAACTTTACTTTGGACCCAAAGCAGCTGCCCCTCTTAACGTTTGATGGAATTTGCTGTGGCTGAACAGGTTTCCTTGGTTTCTTCTACGCGCTGCTGAAGCTCAGCCACTTCCGAAGAGAGCACCTCGACTTTACCTAGCACTTCCGTTAGTGATTGCTGTAGTGCCATGTTGTCTGCTCTGGCTTGTGCATGATGTTTCTGAGCTTTCCAGCAATATCGGGCTGGGGATGTTGTTTGGGTGGGGGTTTATGTTTGATCTTGTGGGGCAGTCCCCTCCGGGTGCTAGTGTACTGGGCTGGCTGGTAGAGCCAGGGCCAGAAAGCCGGGATATTATGGCTTTGACCAGGGCACGAGTCAGTGATACACGCGGGTGGACGGCGTTCACCCACTATTTTCACAGGGTGAACACCGTCCACCCTGCCAAGAACTAGGGCCCCACTAAAAAATATGCTGACCTCGTCCCGGTGTAATTTCCAAACACCAGGACTCTTTTATTAGCGTCTGCACATTGTCTGCTTTCCATCTTCAACAAGCAAAAAGGTGCAGGCGGGGATGGGGCTTTCTTATTTTAGATTCCTGTGGGCTCAAAACAAAGGCCAAATTTGAAGGGTCATCAGGCCTCCCAGGAGCCTCACACCTAGAAGCAAATGCAGCAGAGGGGAAACAAAGGTTAGCACTTCACACATACTTAAGAAAGGCAGCTTTTCACTTTGTTCAGGCTCCGTTTATTAGATATACATGCACTGTAAGAATGTCAGATGTGTTGGTCTCCCAGAATTTACACAAAATAAATGTAATTTATATAGGGCTTACTACCCCGAGAAAGAGTTGTTCTTGTATTGCGCTACCCATTCCAAAGCAGAGTGTCGGAGCGCTATACATCAAATGTACATATTAAAGTCATGGCTTGTGATGCCACTTCCTATGATGTCAATTCCCATGATGCCACATGTAATGTCATGAGCTGTGATGTAATGTGCCGTGATGTCGCATGTCGTGATGTCACGCGCTGTGATGTCACTTGCATACTGCCTAACTAGTTTAATCCCCCCACTTCTTTTTTTGGGACTTGTGCCCTTGCGATGACCTCACCCTTGGTTGTGACCAATTTTCTCAGTGGCCTATCCTTGGAGCCTCCGTTTGAGCGTACAGAAGCCGTACTACCACCATTATCACTGTCATAGTCCCTAACATCCCTTTTGTAGCCACCATGATTTTGAAGGGACTTTACCTTACGCTGCTTCCTTCTGAAGGGCCCCCAGCTTACTTTCAGGTTTCCATGTGGGTTTAGGAGATTCCTTATTCGTCCTTTGTTCCCCACTTATATGAAGAGTATCGCCCCTACCTGTTGATGCAATAACGTCCAATGTTACACTAAGGTTTCTAAGTTCAATCCCTTTGGAGCCTACTGAGACTCTATTCCGAATGCTACCTCCTAGACAAGCATCAGTTGGTTCAGGAGTAGTTCCTTTAAGTAAACTATGCCCTCCACTGAAGACACCTGCTGCCGAGCCAATCCCCCCTAACAGGCTCTGCTCAATTGCCAGTGCATGTCCCTGCTCAGCTAGGCCTGCCATATCAATGGTACTTTATAAAAAAGCCATTTTGGCTGAAGTGCTTACCATGCTGTGAAGCTGGGTCAATTGCGGCGCAGCCGCTTGACTAGCACGCTGCTCTGCTGCAGTCTGGGATCTTTTCATCTTTGGAAAATGTCAAGAGCGGGCTCCGAGACAGTTGTTCTGGCCTCCGGTAACACCTCTTGTAATTGAATAGCTCCCAGCAGTGCATCTATCATGAGTGCGGGGTCCGGGTGCTCCTTGTTAGACGTGACGAAAAGATTCACCACTTTCCCGGATTGAAGAAGTTTGAGGATCGGTCTCCTGACCTGGGAGGTCAATTCAGACCCCTTTCTCGCCAGCTTGGAGGTGGCCACCAAGGGTTGATGACAGGGCTGATGCTGAGATACTATCGGCCGAAAGTACCGCCGCAGCTGCCATGGCTGCTGTGCATCCACTGTGCCCTCCACGTTGATCTGTCGTCCGAGGAGTAGCCATTGCAAGGGCAGGCTCTAGCCAACTGATGACGAGGCTGCCGGTTAGCCACCTTGCCGCTCAGACCTGAAAGAGGTGCATGAAGTAAAACCAGGAAAGCCGGCACGGCATCAGGTAAGAGGGGCACAACGGTTGATCACGACACCCAATACATCATTTTCTCGGTTTTAATGTCTGTAATATCTATTTTTATTTCAAAATGTTTTTATTGGTTTTAATTTTAGAACAGTACAAGACAAACAATGGTGGGAGCCACCAGCATAGCTTACAGATGAAGAGATACAGGAAACTCAAATGACATATTCATCATGTGTACTAGGTCTCGACCTGAATTGACAGCTGGTTGCTTTTAGGGTTGACATATACCACATCTCTATTTGCTCCCATTGTGGATCATGGTATTCTTTGGCCCTCGTGTCTCCCACCCACACCCATTCTTCCCAAATAACTCAAAAATAAACAGAACTAAACAAACAGTTGTATCACGACAGCAAAAGTTCAAGGTTGGGCATAAGTGAGGACGGTCTACTGTTGGCCTGGCCTGAATCGAGCCCCAGAAGTAGCGGCCATCCAGAATGTTAAATATGAAAGCGATGGAGGGTCCTCAATCTTGGGCCACAAGCAAATAGGGGCAAACCTTCTGACAAGTATTCTACCAGGGGGACCCGGGTATAGTCTTACCCTTTTCTCGAGTCCTCCACTATGTCCGCCATTCTTTCCATTGCCAGTGCTCACCATAGCCTGAAATGCCATTGTGTAAGGGAGGGGGCCTCCACCTTCTTCCACGCTGCAGCTATTGCCATCCTGGCGGCCCCCAAGCACAAATAATAACACTAGAAATCCTCGGGTCTATAATAATGATGTGTAGTTATTGTAACAGATTACGTTTAAATATGAACTCTCCATAGGGGAGAGATCCTTTTAAGGATGAATACCCTCACTCACCATAGGTGACATGCTTCATCATTTGGGTATCTCCTCTCAGTGGAAATCCTAGTTCCACTAAGGGCTACAACTCCCTCACTGTGAGGGAGGAGCTCAGGGATGTTTTTATGTAGAAGCTGCTACACTCTCTGGGATCCTAAAGTCCCGTGGTGAATGAGGTTAAGTGCAAGTAGCACAGCGCAAAACAGGAAAAAAGTGATTCAAAACTACCTAGTGACAGCAAAATGATCTAACTTTATCTGCTTGCTCTCTCTGGTAGAGATAAAAAGCAGTGCAAACAGCAGTATGGAAAATAGACTGCTGGATTTTGACACACGGTCAACATGTTTCAGCCCCCATGATCTAATTAAGTATCCGGGCTTTCATCAGGACCATAAAAAATTACAAAGCTGCTGCTCAAAGTGACAAAACGCAAATGTGCACAGACAATAAAAAATTAAAAAAGATACTAGATCAATGTTCCAGTGTATTCTTCCGTAATACTGGAAATACCTATAAAGATATAAGCAAAGATACACATATATCAGGTCTGAAAACGAACTCTGTAAAACAAAAACACTCATCAACTTCTTGTTTAAAGGATTTTCAACATACCCTGTGTATCACTGTTAGTGACATGGCGGCAAACACTCACCCAACTTTGTGGATATATAGCCTCACCTCAACCTGGCGGCAGCTCAGGGAAGGGGGCCAGCTCTAAAAAGAAAAAAGTATACAGCCCCGTGTCATGTATCTCAATTATCATGCTAACACAGATATACTTATTTAAAAACATAGGAAGGCATTCACAGCTCAGGGATTGGAACAACAAATGACTACAGTGAGAGAAACTCACCAAACCTAATTGAAACAATCTCCAGTTCATCTGTGGCTGTGTTTACTATGCCACAATTAACATGTATATTGTTAAAAAACTTAAGGGAGACAAAAGGTTTGTGTAAGTATTCCTAGTCAGTATTTAAGAATCTAAAAAATTGCAGGTATGAATATACTCAAATATTAAAACAAAAATCGTTTCAGGCCGTGTTTAGCAATACCCGGATAATACCGATGTTCTACTTGAAGTCCGAGATACGGTAATCAAATGGCAAGCTACTCATTGTAGAGTTGTAAGTCTTAAAAGAATGTGCTGTACTAAGATCATCGTTAAACACTTCTACAATGTACAACCTCTAGGAGAAATGTATTCACGGAGTCCTTAATCAATAGAGAAAGAGCCCGCGTGAAGCAATACTAGTGAAATATAAGCATAGCTCGTAGGGGGAACAACATTTACAACGCAACTGTTACAACGCACTACACTTACAACGCATTTTTTACAACGCAACATCCACTACAACGCATTCCATTACATAGCATGACACTACAACGCATTTTTAAAAACTACCTTTACAACGCATTCCATTACATCGCATACTACCTTTACAACGCATACCATTACAACGCATAATATTACACTACACTATCCAACACTTACCCTACTATTGCACCCCCTGGAGTTAGAATAGTAATTTTTACCGCTATACTATCCAACACTTACCCTACTGTTGCACCCCCTGGAGTTAGAATAGTAATTTTTACCCCTATACTATCCAACACTTACCCTACTGTTGCACCCCCTGGAGTTAGAATAGTAATTTTTACCCCTATACTATCCAATACTTACCCTACTGTTGCACCACCCTGGAGTTAGAATAGTAATTTTTACCCCTATACTATCCAACACTTACCCTACTGTTGCACCCCCTGGAGTTAGAATAGTAATTTTTACCCCTATACTATCCAACACTTACCCTACTGTTGCACCCCCTGGAGTTAGAATAGTAATTTTTACCCGTATACTATCCAACACTTACCCTACTGTTGCACCCCCTGGAGTTAGAATAGTAATTTTTACCCCTATACTATCCAACACTTACCCTACTGTTGCACCCCCTGGAGTTAGAATAGCAATTTTTACCCCTATACTATCCAACACTTACCCTACTGTTGCACCCCCTGGAGTTAGAATAGTAATTTTTACCGCTATACTATCCAACACTTACCCTACTGTTGCACCCCCTGGAGTTAGAATTGCAATTTTTACCCCTATACTATCCAACACTTACCCTACTGTTGCACCCCCTGGAGTTAGAATAGTAATTTTTACCCCTATACTATCCAACACTTACCCTACTGTTGCACCCCCTGGAGTTAGAATAGTAATTTTTACCCCTATACTATCCAACACTTACCCTACTGTTGCACCCCCTGGAGTTAGATTAGCAATTTGTACCCCTATACTATCCAACACTTACCCTACTGTTGCACCCCCTAGAGTTAGAATAGCAATTTTTACCCCTATACTATCCAACACTTACCTTAAATGCAATTTAATATTATGCGTTGTAATGGTATGCGTTGTAAAGGTAGTATGAGATGTAATGGAATGCGTTGTAAAGGTAGTTTTTAAAAATGCGTTGTAGTGTCATGCTATGTAATGGAATGCGTTGTAGTGGATGTTGCGTTGTAAAAAATGTGTTGTAAGTGCATGCGTTGTAAAGGTGTGCGTTGTAACGACATACATCCGCTCGTAGTCTACTCACCTATCCGTCGGTACCCCGTCGCGGAACTGAAGCTTCGACCGTGATGCTGAACGGAAGGCGCCGTTTGTTTTATAGTAAATAAAATAAATGTTAACGACCTGCACCTGGTAAAAGACCCTTAGGTGGCTGCTCATAGTGCCCGGTTTAACGCAATTCATTGGAGCGCGCATGTGTAACTTAAGGACACTATTCTCAAAGCGCATGCGTGGATCTAACGTGGTTTACGTAGCGTGTTGTAACTGTTTCAACGCGCATGTGTATTCCAACACCATTAATTCAAAGCGTTTGTGTTCATCTACCGAGTATTTTGAGCTGAACAAGTCTGAGGCATGCAGGTATCGCCACGACTCTGGGCGAGGACACGGCCTCCTGCCATTCTTCGTCATCCATCTCAATTCCATCACTGAACCACTTCTCCTGAAGCGATTGGAGGGGGTCTGGCATGTTGTTTATTAATTTCTTATATATTAAGGATATGGTGTTATCAGGGACGAGACCATCTAAAACTCTGTCCTCCAGTGGAGAGGACTCGGGAAGGATGCTACCGCGCTGCAGGTGGGTACGCAAAGCGTGCCTGACCTGTGTGTAGTGGAAAAATTCTCAATTTGTTATTTCGAATTGCTGCTGTAAGGTGGTGAATGGTTTAACATCAGTTTTATCCCAAATATCACTTATTTGCGAGATTCCTATAAGGTCCCACTTGTCGAACCCTTTGCTTTTCCACAGGCTACCCAGTTGTTCGGAGTCCCACAGAGGTATCGCGAGAGTCAGTCTGCGACTACATCCAAGACATTTACTGGCTGTGTGCCAAACTTGAACTGAGTGTTTAGTGGGACCCGTGAGAGCAAAGCGGCGCGGCCTGGAATAAAGGGCTCTATTATAGTTCCCACCCGGTAGGAGCCACCTATCCATGTTTTAACCAGGGTTCCCGGGGCAAGTGTAAGTGCCATGGTTTATGGCCGCCAGATGGGCTGCCCAATAATACTTCTTAATATCGGGGAGGCGGATGCCCCCCATCATACCAATTTAAAGTGAGCTTTTTAAGGGCAACACGTGGCTTTCCACTCCACAGCAAGTCCCGTTGGAGACCCTCCACCTCCCTGAAGCAGGACGCCAGGACTGGGTCTAGGGAATTCTGCAGGGCATATAGGAACCGAGGCAAAGACATCATCTTAAAAAGGGCCGCTGTTACCTGTAGGGAAAGCGGAAGCGATTTCCAGTTGCTTATGTCCTTGCGCAGCCTAGCCTGGGGGGGAGTACGTTTTGAGAATAACGGAGTGATGAGTTCAGGGAGAGAAAGATCCCCAGATATTTAAAGCCATCCGTACATAATTGTATTGGGCATCCCCTCGGTGGGACGGGCGGCTCCCCAGCCAAAACAATCCACAGAGATTTACCCCAATTGATAGAGTACCAAGAGAACCTGCAAAAAATGGCAAGAATACCTAGAACCACAATCAAGGACCGTTTCGGAGAAGTCAAGTAAAGCAGGATATCCGCGTAGGGCGAGATGCGGTCCTCTCAATCCGGGGACCAGCGCATGCCCCGGATCATCGGGTCTCTGCATATCCACGCCTCCAATGGTTCCAAGGATAGGGCAAACAGGAAGGGGGATAATGGACATCCCTGCCGGGTCCCCCGGCCCAGCTCAAAGAAGGCGGATTTCTTGTTATTGACCACTACTTGGGCTAGCGGTTTAGCATATAAGAGCTGTACCCATCGAATGAATTTCGGGCTGAACCCGAACTTTTCCAGTACTGCCAGGAGAAATGGCCATTCAATGGTATCAAAAGCCATGGTGGCGTCTAGGGAGACTATTACTGCTGGTTCTAGGATGGAAGCCACTCTGCCCCGTACCCCATGCACCCTTCGCAAGTTAAGCGCCGTATTACGATGCAGAATAAAACCAGATAACCTAATAGTTTAGCCAAAATCTTGGGCTCCGCATTCAAGAGGGAGATCGGTCTGTACGACCCGCAGTCAGTTCTAGGTTTCCCCTCCTTGTGAATGGTGATAATGGTGGCTGTCCTCTGGTCTACTGGTAGGAACCCTTTTTTCCTGGAGTCCTCATACATGCCCCTAAGATAGGGGGCCAGCCTATCTGGTTTAAGTTGGTATAATTCAACCGGGAGCCCATTAGGGCCGGTGGCCTTACCTGATCTGATGGATCTTATCGCTTTCGCTATTTCATCATTGGACTAGTCACTGTCCAAAAAGTCACGGTCCTCTGCCAGGAGTTTGGGCAATGCAATGTCCGCAGGCATCAGGCGGGAATCCTCTACTGAATAGGGAGCAAGCGATGAGTAAACAGTGCTATAATGCTCAGCAAACTTGTCCACAATGGCCTGTGGGTCTGTAATAGGGCCGCGTCCCTCCCCGCGGAGTTCCAGCACTAGACGGCTTGCCCATTCCTTCTTATCCAACCATGCTAGTAATTTTCCAGCCTTGTCACCCATTTCATATATCCGCCCCTGCACAGCTCTTCCCAAGGCCTTCGCCCATCCGTAGCTAGTTCTCTGTATTCCTGCTGTCGGAGTTTTAAATAGTGGAGTTTGTCTGGCGTGACCTCCGATTCCAGGTCAGCTTCTAGCTGGCTAAGTTCTGCCTCCATGGCCACCATCTCTCTATAGCGATCTTTCTTCTTCCCTGAAACCAGGGAAAGGGCTTGACCCTAAATCACCATCTTGAAGGCTTCCCACAACACCTGCGGGGAGTCAACGGACCCTTCATTATCCATAAAGTAGTTTTCTATTGCCGTGAGGAGCGCTTTGTGAATTTTGGGGTCTCTAAAGTACCATGGGTTGATGGGGGCTACCCGTCCCACCTGTTTATAGTTAAAAACCATGTGAAGCCAGACTGGCGAGTGGTCGGAGATACCCCTAGCTAAGTGCTTAATCTCGTGGATATGGGCTGCCTGAGATGCAGGGACCAAAAAATAATCTATACGCGAGAGGCTCCCGTGTGCCCCAGAGTGGAAGGTGTGCTCCGCCGTATTTGGATGATAAATCCGCCATCCATCCACCAGCCCCAAGGTCTCAAGAAATTCAGGAAGCCAACATGCCGCAGGTCTCGGAACACGGGGGGGATGCCGGTCCAACTCACCTGAGACTACTGAGTTGAGGTTCCCTCCCAATATCAACAAGCTCTCCGGAATAGTAAGCAATATGGTCCCTATATCCCTGAAGGTGGTGGCCTGAAGGCCAGGCGGCACATAAACCGATAGTAGTGTGATGTGGTGTCCCTCCCATGTGCCCGAGACCCCTACATACCGTATCCAAGTTGACCACACCATGAGGGGAAGGGATTTTCTCACCATAATACCCACCCCCCTCGAACTGGAGGTGAATCCCGCATGAGCCAACATTGTGTAGCCCCCTCTATGTCGGGCTTTGCATGCATTACCAATGAGATGGGTTTCTTGAAGCAATATGACATCTGGAGCCTGGTGCTTGATGTACTGAAGAACAACACTACGCTTGATCTTTTCCCCCAGCCCATTGACATTCCAACTTAGCACTTTAATCCCTACGTCTCTCTGTGTAGCCATGTATGAGTAGGAGATAACCCTGCTCTCGTCACAGGAGCAGCAACATGCATACCAACATCCTCCGCAGAAATAACTATAAATGTTGCTGGTACAATGAATATAACCAAAACCAAGATTACAATAGACGTTGCCGAAATAATGAATATGATAAGAACATAACAAAACACTAAGCCTGTGCAAAGCACTACGCTACGCTCGCTTAGTTTGCGAAGTTCGCGCTACTTCGCTCTACGCGAATTGTACGTAGCACAGTGTGAACACGCGTAGCGTAGTGTTGCGTAGTGCTGCGGTCATTTTTCGCGGTCCTCAACGTCAAGTTGGCGACCGCGAGCAAGCAAAATGACATCCCGGCGAGACTTTTTCCTTGTTCGCGATCAGCAACATCAAGTTGGCGATCGCGAGCATGGAAAATAAACCTCCACTTTACGTGGCTTCGCGAAGTGCTACTTCGCAAACTACACCCAGGGTTACAAAACAACCCCTCCCAACAACCCCCTACCCTGCTGCCCCGCACTCAGGGCCTAAAACTGCCCATTGAAAACTTGCAGAGTGCCTGTCGCCCTCGTAAGAAATCAAAAATGAAAAAAGGGTGGAATGAAAGTGCTCCGTGCCCCTACCTCCAACCATACCACATGGAGGTCCCCATGAAGGCGAACAACTCCAATCTATATAGGTCTACAGGCCCCCTCAATCAGAGACAAGAATCCACCCTCCAAGTCCCACCCCACTCCAGATCCCCGTTACTCAATCCAAATGTCGCCGTCAGCCAAGTCTCTCCCTCAGGCAGGTCGACTGTCCACGCCCTCCCTTTCTTCACGGTCGTTCGGGCTCCTCATCCCGCGATGGTCAATCCATTCCGCCACTGCTTCAGGCTGCTCGAAGAACCACGCTCTGCCCTCCACCTCGACCCGGAGCCGTGCTGTGAACAGCATTGAGTATTTCAGTCTCCTCTCTGAGGTCGCGCTTCACGGAAAGAAATGACCTCGTTTGCCTCTGCACTCTCTGCATGAAGTCTGGGAAAAAAGAGATGTCTACGTTTTTGTAGCAAAGGGGCGCCCCCGATCTAGAGTTCTGGAGAATAACATCTCTGTCCCGATAGTTCAAGACCCGAGCCAACATGGGCCACGGGGAAGCGCCCGGTCTGGGACGGCCGCCCGGGACCCTGTGAGCTCGCTCAATGACAAAGAACTTACTGAGGCCTTTGGGTTGCAGATGTTTGAGAATGAGATCCTTGACAAAAAGATCCGGGGATTGCCCCTCCGATTTCTACGGGACACCCAAAATGCGGAGGTTATTGCGCCGGAGGCAGCCTTCATAGTCGTCCAGCTTGAGGTCTGTGAGTTTGAGGGATTCTTGGAGCTCGCGGACTTCCCCTTGCAGCTGCGAGACATCTCCAACAAGACTGGCGGCTGTTATTTCCACCTGTTTGACCTTTTCATTGAGCTTCCCCAGATCGGCTCTGATAAGGTTGATGTCAATCGCCATAGTGTCCATTTTGTGCTCTAGTGAAGTTTTGACTCCGGTAATCGCCTCCAAGACATGTTTTAGCGAGAGTTCGTGTTCCTCGTCCCCCAGGTTCCCCTGGGTGACATCCTTAGATAGTCTGTTCTGCTGCGCTTCTTTTGATACCGTGTACCGGTCCAGTTAATTCGTCTGCGTCGGCTTCTCCCCCCCGTCACCCCTTTAGGATGCTCCATTTTGACTTGTCCGCTCCCAACCAATCTCGGGGCACCCAGGGCAGGTGGACGCGCAGCCTCTCCCAGCTCAGAACAGATGTGCCGGCCGGCAGGGGCCCCAATGGACGGTTCCGGGCACCAGGGGACCCAACACCAATTTTTGGCACCCACCGGGGGAATGCGCCCTTCAGTTCAGTCCTCTGTGGCAGCGGTGGTGCCGGTGGCTAGGCTGTCTCACTGATAGCAGGTCTCAAGGGCAGTATTTACTATTATGCCCAGCCGTGCACCCCTCACCGACTACCCGTGGGGTCGTCTTTCACTCTGTTGGCCTTAAACAGCTTCAATTATTGGGTGTATCCCAGGTGGCCCATCACCTTCATACTGTACTTCTTAGGACCCCTGGGGTACCGGTCAACATCACCTGGGGACAGCAGGTGGGCTCAGCAAGGTCAGTGGTAGTCTGGTGCTGCAGCGTCAGTCTGCACTGAGCAGGGGAGTGTGGCAGAACATACCTCTGATTATGGGTGCACCACCGCCATTTGCAAACTCGTTGTTGCGCACTATGCCCGCTTCAGGAACTGTGTCCCTCTGCCTCACCAGTGTCTCCTCGCGGGCCTCCAGTCACCCACGGAAACTCCGGGACCTCGGTCTCTGCTCCACCGCGGGGCTCCTTTTAAATCGCGGCGGAACCCTCAGAGTTCGGTGCCACGGCCAGAGGCCGTCAAGGCGATCGGGTCTTTCTCCCGGTTTCCCCGTTCACTGTGGGTCCTGGCTCTGAACTTGAAAACAGGCTGCACTGCTCCGGGGCCGTATCTCTGGTTTCCGACCTTCAGGCAAAGTCGGGAGAAGCGGGATGGTGACCGCTGCTACTCCACCACACGAGGCCGCTTGGCCACGCCCCCTTTGGTTTCAATATTTGAGTATATTCATTTTTTAGATTCTTGAATACTGACTAGGAATACTTACACAAACCTTTTGTCTCCCTTAAGTTTTTTAACAATATACATGTTAATTGTGGCATAGTAAACACAGCCATAGATGAACTTGAGATTGTTTCTATTAGGTTTGGTGAGTTTCTCTCACTGTTTCTCTCACTGTAGTAGTTATTTGTTCCAATCCCTGAGCTGTGAATGCCTTCCTATATTTTTAAATAAGTATATCTGTGTTAGCATGATAATTGAGATACATGACACAGAGCTGTATACTTTTTTCTTTTTAGAGTGGGCCCCCTTCCCTAAGCTGCCGCCAGGTTGAGGTGAGGCTATATATCCACAAAGTTGGGTGAGTGTTAGCCGCCCTGTCACTAACAGTGATACACAGGATATGTTGACAATCCTTTAAACAAGAAGTTGATGTGTGTTTTTGTTTTACAGAGTTTGTTTTCTGACCTGATATATACGTATCTTTGCTTGTATCTTTATAGGTATTTCCAGTATTACGGAAGAATACACTGGAACATTGGTCTAGTATCTTTTTTTTTTTTAATTTGTCTGTGCACATTTGTGTTTTTTCACTTTGAGCAGCAGCCTTGTAATTTTTTATGGTCCTGATGAAAGCCCGGATACTTAATTAGATCATGGGGGCTGAAACATGTTGACCGTGTGTCAAAATCCAGCAGTCTATTTTCCATACTGCTGTTTGCACTGCTTTTTATCTCTTGAGCGAGCAAGCGGATAAAGTTAGATCATTTTGCTTTCACTAGGTAGTTTTAAATCACTTTTTTCCTGTTTTGCCCTGCGTTACTTGCACTTAACCTCACTCACCATGGAACTTTAAGATCCCAGAGAGTGTAGCAGCTTCTACATAAAAACATCCCTGAGCTCCTCCCTCACAGTGAGGGAGTTGTAGCCCTCAGTGGAACTAGGATTTCCACTGAGAGGAGATACCCAAATGATGAGGCATGTCATCTATGGTGAGTGAGGGTAGTCGTCCTTAAAGGGATCTCTCCCCTATGGAGAGTTGATATTTAAACGTAATCTGTTAAAAAACTACACATCCTTATTATAGACCCGAGGATTTCTAGTGTTTGTTATTGTAAATAGGAGACTCTCTCCTTGCAGGTCTTTAAAATCTTGTCCCTTGGACCCTCCACTCTTTGTTTTTGTTGGCCCACAAGCACAGCCACATTTCAGAGCGATCCCCTTGCGTTTGACGTTTCAGGCTAGGATCCCGAATCCCCAGGAGAGTGTGTTCCATTGTAGCGGGAATTGGATAACCCAGGATCATTTTAATTTGGGATAACATTTCTTTCCAGAGGGGTGGATTGAAGGGCAGTCCCACCAGATATGCCTAAAGTCCCCCAGGAGCCCTCAACCCCTCCAACATCTATCTGAGGTGCTAGGGAATATTTTGTGCAGCTTCTGGGGGTGCAAGTACCACTCCTACAAAATTTTATAGTGAGCCTCTCTTAAAAACATGGAACAATTGTATTTGGAAATGCCCTTATATAGGGAGCCCCATTGCTTTTCACCCAGAGGGATAGCAAGAATTGAATCCCAAAACCTCTGGTGTCTCTGGGTTGAATGGAGACTCAGAGCCCGTATGAGTGATTAAAGGAATGAGATGGTCCCCTTTGTAGATGCCCCCAAATGAGCAAACTTTTCAATTGGGAGTAAGTCTCTAGTTGCGGCCAGACGTTTCTGAGGTTGCGGTACCCAGTGTTTAAGGTCTATGTAGTGGAATTTTTCAGAAGGCTGAAGCTTGAATGTTTTGGTGCATTCCTCAAATGTCATTAACTTGCCTTTTTTTTAAAAGATCATAGATCATAAGGAAACCTCCCACCCGCCAGTTTTCCAACTGCCTCTCTTGGTGAGCTGGTGGGAACTCGAGATTAAAGTGAATGGGAGAGTGGTTAGGGGCACCGACCTGGTAAGGTCATTCCAAACCTGTAGGGTGGTAGCTGTGGGGGTGCTAATATAAGCACTTAATGGCCGGTTTTGTTTCTGCATCCAGAGGAGATCCAAAATCGTCCTGCCCACTATTAGTCTGTCCATATGGAGCCAGAGTTTTTCAGATTCACGGATGGACCAATCTGTGATCACCCGGAGTTGCGCTGCCCTGTAGTACCCCAGGAAGTCTGGCAGTGCCAACCTCCCCTCCATTCGCGGCTTAGTTAACCAATGGTGGGACAGACACGCCCTCTGCCCCTTCCAAATTAACTTAGTGATCATCTTTTTCAGGTCAGCGAAGAGATCCCTTTCTACCAGTATAGGTAGGCTTTGAAAGAGATAAAGCAGCCAAGGAAGAACATTCATTTTGATGGAGTTGATACATCCTATCCAGGAGGTATCGTAAGTTCTCTATATGGTCAGCTCCGCTTTAAGCTGCCGCAACAAGGGGGGTAATTAGACCATAAACCATCAGGGCCAGGTGCCTTCTGCAAATTTAAGTGTGTCTATCGCCTTCTGTACCTCCTCACAAGAGATAGGCCTACTTAGATCCTCATTCATGGAGGCTGGTCTCTATGGCAGAACAAGCGCTTCTAGATATTTCTCCTGGTCCCCGGCTACCAATGGGTCAGCGGTGTATAGGGTGCGGTAGAAATCCCCAAAGGCTCTGGCCTTCCCCTCCTCACTTCTCTGAGATGCACCATCTTTATCCACTATATGTGCAATATATTCTTTTTCCTGCTTCGCTCTATATTGGGCAATGACTTTAGTTTCCCCCTCGTCGCTTCGGGCGTGCAGTCGCAGGATGGTTTTTTCCACCCCATTAGTGTAGATGGCTTGCACGTTCTCCTTTAGCTGTGTGACTTTCCTTAGGTTCTGGACCAAGGGATTGGCCTTGTGAGCATTTCCAGCTTTTTGTAATTCCTCTTCTAGAAGCAATCTCTCCCCCTTAGATTGGTTTTTAAGTGTGGTAGCTAGTTCGATGCACTTCCCCCTTATGACCGTGCTGAAAAGGCATCCCAGTTACTGGCAAGAGAAGTCAGAGCAGGGTCGTTAATGTAAAAAAGACTCTGTGATTGCCTTTCTCAATTTGTCCCTGAGGAGACGATCCCTGCTGAGAAAGTTTGGAAAATACCATCTAGATCGAGGGGCTGGCCAATCTAGGACCAACTCTAGAGGGGGGTGGTCCGAGAGACAAATCGGGTGGAACTGGCATCCTGAGAGTGTATGAAATAGAGACTGGCGAATGGATGCATGATCAATTCTGGAGTAGGTCCTGTGGGAGTGAGAGAAAAAGGAAGAGTCTTGTGCCGAGGGATGAATACTCCTCCAAGACCCAGTCCCTCGTAGCGCCATTTCAAGTGTCTTGCTGAACACCACCCCTGTTGCCCTATGTGGGTGGGTAATGTCTAGGGGCGGGTCCCATTTTGAGTTAAAATCTCCCATTAACAATATGTCACCTGTAGCGATCCCCTCCGGTGTGTTTAGAAATGTACTCAGGAACTCTTGTTGCCCCACGTTGGGAACATAGACCGTAGCAATAGTGCATGCCCTTACTCTTAGCTCACCCCTGACCATCAGGAATCTCCCTGCCATGTCTGATTTGAAAGCTTGAAGGAGAAACAGGACGGAGTAGTGAAAGAGGATAGCCACCCCCTTGTGCTTCGTGTGTGTGGAGGAGCGATAAATCTGTGGGAAGGCCCTGTGTTTCAGCCGCTGCTCATTTCTTTTTGGAAGATGGGTTTTCTGCAAGTCAGCTATTTTAACATGATGATCCAACATACATTTCCACATGCTGTGTCTCTTATTGGGGGAGTTAAGTCCCCTAACATTCCTAGATAAACAGTTAACTGCCATTAATTAGTATGGAATCTTCTCACATGCCTCTCTGACTTTGCCTGTGAAAACTGTAGGCTCCCTCCCCCACCCTGACCATAACCTCATAATCAGATTGATAAGCACCGTGATACCAAAACATATTCAGCCGAAACAGATGCAAACCAAAACTTTGAGCTCCGAGGCACTCTATCTAAGAAGAGAACCTCAACATGAACATCTCCTGGGACGGACCCAATTCCGTTTCCAAGCCAATCTTGGCAGCTACTTAGCATGATTTTAGAATTAGCCATTGTTCGTTGTCAGTCTAATAGTCATGTCTTCACCCCTCTTGCGCTCACTCCCCCGCACGCCTTCATGGAGGTTGAACTTATCAGAGTCTGCTGTGGATGGGGCCAGGCCCCTTTTAACTCTTAGCGCCACTGTTCCTTGTTAGGCTGCACTGCAGTTCGTAAGTTTACCAGACTAAAGAATCTCTTCATGCTTCATCCCAACGTTTTCTTGACTCCTCTATTTTGCTGCACCCAGGGACCCTTCGGCGTCTTTCCATTTGAGATTCGGTTCCTGTGCCCCCTGCTCCCATCATCTGCTTCTAAGCGGAGACCTCGATGCCCAAGATGGTTGCTGCTTCTTTTATCTCTGAGCAATGAAAGCTCTTGTTGTCTAACAAGAAGGCCAAACCAAAGGTATAAGTCCAGTGCTATTTTATTTTGCGATCCTTCGGGGCTTCTGTGATTGTCTGGAACTGCTGGTGACGAGCAAGTGTAACCTGGGCCACGTCTTGGAACAAAGAGCAGGACACATTCTGGAACGTTACTTTATTGAGGGCTCGTGCTTTCTGAAGAATCAATTCTTTGATTTTAAAAGAGCTGAATTTTGCCAGCACGTCCCTAGGCTTCCTGTAGTCACGGCCCCAGTCTATGAACCCTCTCCATCTGGACCTCCGGTCCATTCTCTCCCAACACTGTCGCGAATAGCCCCACCATGAAAGCTTCCAAGTCGGGGCCCTCGCCACCTTCTTCCAGGCCTCTCACGTGAATGATGTCGCGCCAGGTTCAGTTTCTCGAGGTCTTCGCACTTGAGTATCGTGGCCCTAATTTGGCTGCGCAGGTCAACAGAGTTGTCCACAAGAGGCTGTATATGATCAGTTAGTTCCTGACATTTCGCCTCAAGATTTAGGGTGCGGGCCCGATCAAATCCACATCTGCTTGCAGGGTCACCAATTTTCCCTCCATCTCTGCTGAACGAGGCCCCCATGTCTGCCTTGATGTCATCCCACAGCTCCTTTTTGAACTCTCTCAGTGACGCCATCAGGTCCTTCCTTGTAAGTGCCTTGTCTCCGCCAGTTTGGTCTATCGCTTCTTTCTCCGCACCCGTGGTGGCTGAGGTAACTAGTTGGAGACTTTGGCGGGCTGTGCTTTCTTTGGTGGCATAGGGACTAGGGTGCTATGTCAGCCCGGGGCCTTCCTGTAGTGAAGTGACAAAGAGCCGCATGAGACCCCACTGGCAGGGCACTGGGATCTTGCCCCTGAGACGTGGCGCTTGGGGCTCTTAGTTTATGGATGGCTCCCCCAGGCTGAAACATGTGAAGAACTGCAGAGAACCTGACTGGAGGTGCCAACCAGGGGCCCCCTCTTGTCTGGGTCAGTAGGCGGCCCGGGTGGCTCCCTTTTTGGGTGTCAAAGCGCCTCCGAACTAGCGAAATTGTCCAGGCCAGGAGATCAAGCCAAGCTGAGTTACGTCCGTTCGGCAAATGATGGTTTGCCACGCCCCCCTAATATTTATTTTTAAGTATTCCATCATAACGAAAAGGAAGGCTGCCGCATCAGGGAGTACAAATCCGTACGGGCGGCCGGAGGAGTGGGAGCGATCCTAGCTATGTGCGCTCACCAAGGCAGACAAAATCCGCCATCTTCCATTCCTTGCTCAAAAAAAGTTAGAGTTCATATGGTTCTATTATGCCTACTGGCTTCCTGAAGGCACTAGCTGAGGCCTGAGGTGCCTAAATCTGAGGGTTCTGCAGTGTTTGGGTGATCTCTATATTGTCAACATATTTGTAATAGGCAAGCTTGAAAAAGCTGTTGAGATTCATGAATTGTGGAAAGTATGCAATGAAGACTATATTAGCAGTGGTCAAGCACTGAGGACACCAAGGGGAAGGGAAGTTGGTGCTGAACAAAATGGATGAAATGTAACAATTTGGGCTCTATCAGTGACGTTACACTTGATTGAACTAAGGACAGCATCCAGGAACGCTGTGTCATTTAGTTTTTGGAGAAGTAGGTGGTGGTCAGCACTGGTGAAGGTTGGCGAGACATCGGGGAAGAGCAAGATGCATCCAGATCCAAATTTGCGAGTATAATGGACATATGTAGCTCTTTGATCAATTATGATCAAAAGGAGGGACGCGGAGCCAAGTTTGTGAGGTCCTGCTCATAGGCCCCAATGGAACAGTAGATAAGGAATGAGCAGTTCCTGGGGGTGCTGTCTAGGACAGAGGAAAAGAGGGGAAGGGGAAGCACAGGTGTTTCTTCGAAATGCCCTCACACACCCCAATGGATGTCATGCTTCATCATATGGGCATTTGCCCCTCGTCTGGCCGGCGCTGCAATGCCTGACGGGCTCCCGAAACCGGGGCTCTTTTTCGGGGATCTTTTGAAGAAGCCGTATGGGTGCTTGTGGGTGTGAGGGTGGATTGGTGCACTGGGGGTGAGGTGGATAAAAAAGGTTATAAGAGCAATCCTGCCAATTACAGTTTTAATTCATGAGGTAGCTCCAACCTTATTAAAAAAGTGAAGAAGCCCTGTGTAGGAAATAATGTTCCCTAAGGGCTAAACTTGAGTGAGTGTGGTCAACATGTTTCGTGCCCCATCTGCCCCAGAAGGGGTCAATGGCACTTCGTCAGGACCGATTAAATGAGAAATGAGTGCACCGCCGTATCGCAGTAGTTGCTGATTACGGCAGGAGGAGGTTGGTGGAGAACTGGTACTTGGGATGTACCAAAACCCCCAATGGCCTAATTCGGGCTGACGGGGAGGTACAGAGCACTACAGTTGCTCCGGAGTAGCGGTAGACAAGCAACTTCGCCGGTGTCCTACCCTCGCTCTGGGCCCCGCTCTTTGATCAATGCCATTGGTGTTGGCATCAAAAAAGCAAACAATGTCTGTACGTACATCTGTGCTTTTGAGGAGCCTGCTCTATTAGCTACCCTGAGCCTGGCAGGAACAAGCAACTGAAGACAAAGTGAATCACAATATATGGGGCCATACTTCGAAGGCTTTGGGGAGTTTCTGGACACTAATGCAAAAAATTGGTGGGTTTCACATAGGAAATAGCGATGTCTTGCCAGCCATTAATAGGATCTCTTTCCGTTTGGCTTTTCTTTAAAGTTAATTGTTTAAGTGTAAGAGGACATTGATGAGAAGTGAAACATTGTGGTACAGACATAACACAGAGAGACCCTAGCCATATACAAGATCTTGTGGGCACCAGAAAGAGCCCTTAAAGTAAATATTGTCACAATAGCTCTCAATAGCCAACCAGTTGTTGTCAAAACATTGGGACATTTTAGCACCCTTCTGGCTAGTTATTGTTAATTATGCATAGGTTTGGCAATGAGACTCTGATTTATCTTTATTTTCACTGCTGGGGCACATAGAGAGACTGTCGACTGGTGCTAATGCTGCTTTAATGGTTCCTGCTCCATCACCAACTATAATGTGGCACATCATGCAAAGCGGCTATGCGAACCCAGTTTGCCTTTTGGCATTCTACAGATCGCTCTCACAGTACTCAATAAACCTGTCAAACACCTGGGAAGCAGGTTTGGCTGCCGAAAAGGATATAAAAGAATAAGTGTCTGCCAATTAATTGGGAGTTTGCGAAGAAATCCTGACATTTATTAAATGTTACTGGGTGGGGTAGAGCCACTTCAGAGATTACACTCAATAACTTCACTGTAATTACAGCCTTTTTTATTTCCCAAGCATCTGTCATCCTGAAGCAAGTAAGGACCTGCATCTCACTCGACCTATATGGGACCTCATTTAAAGAATTGATTACTTTGTTAATGTCAAAACAGATTCACCCCTTGTTTTATCGTTTTCTCAACGTTCTCAGACCCACATTCTAAGAGGTTGAGGTATGTAGTGGGCTTAAACTTCCGCTTTCCTTCAAGTGCATGGAATACTTGGGTATCATTGTTCACGGTCTCTGAGGAAAGACTGTTATATCGTCAGCTGGGATGGGCAGGCGAGGGAGATTTTTTTTTTAAACACATTTTTATTTGTCAATTGCATACACATCGCAGGGCTCTGCACACCAGAGACATCTGCCGAATCAAACCATACAGTGTCACCGGAGCAACTGACTTTTGTGAGTGACAGCAAAATAGATAACTAGTATAAACAAAATAATACAAACAAACCCCCCCCAACCCCCTCTCCCTCTCCCCTGAAGTCGCACTGAGTCCGCATAGTCCTGGCCACAGCCTTTATATACAACAACAGAGTCTTAGCACGATAACACACGCCCCGAATCTCCCCCCTGTCCTGCACCACCACATCCCTGTGTACATCAGAAATCATCCCAATTGGTGAGCTTTTACAGCCGTTGGCGGCTCCAGCCACAGACCCCGGTAATGTTCCCATCTTTTCCATATTTTATAATGGTTACGCGGACATCTCCTGGCCACAAAGACAGGCTTTTCCAGCCCCATGCAAAAATCTAAGCCATTCTTCCATGCAGCCACCGATGGGACCCGCGGCGCCTTCCACGCCTTGGCAATATCTTGCTTTGCCAATGTGGAGCCTAGTTGCATGAGGTGTCTTTTGTAGAGCTAGCCGCAGCGTCCGCGGGAGCTCCCACCTCAGGACCTCTGATAGGCAGGAGAACACCCCCCTCCAAAAGCGATCCAGGGAAAGTCACTGCCAGATAGTAGACATGAATGTGCCTTCCTCCCGTCCACATCTAAGACACTCCGGGGAGGCAACCAATCCCGCTCGGTACAGTCGAACCCGGGTAAAATAGACCATGTACAAGTATTTAAATTGGAGGAGGCGAAGGTGCATCGCCATAGCCGCTCCCCGTGGAGCCGCCAGGGCCTCCCTCCAGTCCTCCTCCTCCAGTGTGCCCACATCAGTCTCCCAGTCCCCTCGCAGCTTCTGAAGTGTGGTAGAGCAATGTGTAACTAGGGATTGATAGATCCGGGAGATATTTTTGGTCTCTAGATCCCCCATAAAGACCCTCACCTCCAGTGGACTAAATTCAGGGAGAGATTCCAAACCCTCCAGACTAGGGGACAGTGCATGGCGAAACTGGAGGTACCTGTAGAATTGTGACTGGGGCATAAGAAATTCCCTCTGCAGGTCCCGGAAAGACTTGAGTGTTGTGCCCCTCATAACATCTCCCAGAGTCGAAATACCAATATCATCCCATCCCCGGAAGCCCTGTAAGGCCGCCAGCTCTGGTAGGCGCCCATTGTTCCAAAGGGGGGTCTCCCTGGTCAGGGTATTCCACCAACCCATGCGGCGCAATGCCTGCCTACAAACCAGGAATTTCCACCCGCGTGGCCGACGGCATCCCACTCCGCAGCGGCGCCGCATACAAAATAGTATGTAGTGTATTGGGCTCCATAAGTCGTCGTTCTAGCGCATATGCTGGGTCTCTCCTGTCACCGTACCACCATTCATTGAGGACAATTAGGTGTGAGGCCTGGTAATACGAGAGGATGTCTGAGGAAGCAAGTCCTCCACAATAAGTGGATAGAAGGCATGTTCGCAGAGCCACAAGCACGTTACCCCCCCCACAGAAACTGCCCAAGCACAGAATTCACCAGCCGGCACCATCTAGGTGGGATCGGGTACGGGTGATTCTGTAGCTGGTAGAACAGCAGAGTAAGCACCACCATCTTGAAAATTGCTGATCTGCCGTACAGTGTCAAAGGCATCTGTGCCCAGGACTTAAGATCTGCACGGACTCGCTCCCATACCGGTGCCAGGTTCCACTCCCAGGAGATGGCTGGCACGTCCGAGAGGAACACCCCTAAGTATTTCAGACCCCCAACTGCTAGCTGGATCGTGTTCGCTCAATCGGCCACCCTCGGTCGATCTCCCAGAACCCCCAGTGTAGATTTGTGGGGGTTCATAAATAATCCCAACGTCTCTCCAAAGATCTGCATGATCCGCAGGAGGCGCGGCCCCGTCCTGTCCAACGCTGTGAGAAAAAACAGTCCACGTATAGCGCAATCCTGTCAGACAGACCCGGGGCCCACTCGAAGCCCCGAACCTGCGCATCGATGCGCACCCATGCCGCCAACGGCTCCATGGCTAGGGCAAATAAATACGGAGATAGGGGGCATCCCTGCCGTGTACCCCTCTGTATCGGGAAAGTGGACGAGTCCCCGCCCACCACAGAGAGCACATCAGGCATATCCGCCCATAAGGCATGTAACCGCTCCACGAGAGTCCACTGTAAGGGGGGGGAGCATATACAAAGCCTAGAACCAAGGGGTCCTCCCCAATCTTGCCCCGGATGATAAGGTACCGTCCCTGTGTGTCAGTCCACTGTTGTGCATGTATGTAAGGGACCCTGCGGTGAACCAGAAACGCCACTCCCCTGAAACCCCTCGTGAACCCCGCATGAAAGACTTGCTGAAATCCATATCTCTGCAAGCAGAGCGCCTTCTTCCCCATGAGGTGTGTCTCCTGCAACATAAGGATATCTTCCCTAGCCCTCTTTGCTTGATGTAGTATAGCCCCACGTTTAATTTTGTCTAAAGCCCCGCGTACATTCCAGCTTATAATGCGAAGGACACCCGGGGTCGCCTGATCTCTATGTAGCGCGCTAGCCATAGGGAAGGGAATTGTCCTGCAGCACCGTTAGAAGACTGTGGCGACGTGTGTGCATAGAATAGCAGACCCAAAGCGGAAATGCGACTCGGAACCTCAAACAACACCCCCGCAACAAACCCCCCACCCCATACCTCAAAAACACTGGAGTATCTGTCGCGGCAGGGCTAGGTCCCGATCCCCAATTGGGGAACAAGTACCGCCCCAACCAATGGATCCCCAACTTACAGCCCATGGTCCTCGGGCATGACCCCGACCAGCACGAGACTGGCAGAGTTCCAGCCCACATTAAGATTCCCCCGACCAGTATGCGTCAGAGTACATGTTGAACCAGAGGGAACTCCACAGCACTTTATCCACCTCGGATATCAGGGTTTCAAAGCCTGGCGCCCAGGAGCGGGGCCCCCCTAGAGGAGTCCCCACAGGACAAAGAGCGCCTCCGGGATCGTGACCGTCTAGTGTCCCTCCGCTGCTGTCCCGGGGACCCCTCCAGGCCACCTCACTGGAGGAGGAATCCGATTCCCTCCAGGCGGTGTGTGCGCTCACACTCATACTGTTTTGTCTGTCCATTTGAAGACCTCCTCCGGAGTGTCAAAGAAGTGGGTGCGGGATCAGTATACCACCTGCAGGCGAGCTGGAAACAAGAGGGCGTATGGGAGCTTGAGGTCTCTCAAGTGGGCCTTCGCGGCCATGACCGATTGGCGCTGTTGTTGCACCTGCCGCGTGTAGTCAGGAAAAATTAAGATGCGCACATTGTCATAGAGCAGTGGTTCCTTGGCCCGGGCCTGCTTCAGTATGGCATCTCGGTCATGATAGTTCAGGAGCTTTGCTATCTCTGGTCGTGGGCGAGCCCCCGGTGGTGGTTTCTGCATGAGGGCTCTGTGGGCCTGCTCCACGACAAAGCACCGTGACATAGCTTCTGGGGGAAGCCAACTTTCCAGCCACCCAGTGAGGAAGCGTTCCATATTACCCTCTTCACAGCCCTCCAGAAATCCTACAAATCTTAGGTTATGACGTCGGGCGCGCCCCTCTTCATCTTCGACACGGAGCGTCAGACCCTTCTGAGCCATCTCCACATTCGCCATTTTCTGCTTTAGGATTGCGACACCGTCTTCCACTCCCGAGATGCGGGTCTCAGTTTCGGTGATACGGGACACTGCATTGCGCAAGTCCTGCCACAGCAGCATGATGTCTGACCCCACTGCCCCAATTTTAGCATCCAGGGGGATTGGGTGATAGCCGCCATGAGGGCTGCGTTGTCTGGAACAGCCTCCGGTTGACCCCCGGTAGCGCCCGCCGCTGCACCCGGGCCGGTGAATTTGTCAATGGGCCCATGCTTGGTCGAGCTGCTGCCACTCTTATCCCTCATCATAGCTGCCCCTGGCAGACCCGGGAAGAGCTGGGCCAGGTTCACACGCAAAGATCCTCTTCTAGGCAGGCCCACACAGTTCGATCAGAACCCTCAATAGGCGTCTATGAGGGCTGCAGTTGCACCAGGGCCGGTGAATCGCCCCCAGAGCCCGAGTCCACCAGGGTCCCCCGAAATATGTACGCGGTCCGATCAACCGCCAATGGTAGTATGCTTGCGAGATGATGGGGGGAGCCAAGCATGTCCCAGGCTGAGTGCAGCAACTGATTGCAGCAATCACCAGGAGATGTTTGACTTTTGAGCATGCTTTGTAAAGTAAAGATGACATCCTCAGCCTGGTGAGCAGACCTTCTTTATGATGCTCTTAGCCTCTCGAACATAAACACATTTTCATGTGCTCAGGTGCAGTGACCGAAGCTGCAGTGGCACAGTGGGAATGTGGGGGGCTGTAGCCCAGTGTCATATGGTGGAAAAGGATACTTGTTAACTGCGGCTACAGTATAGTGCAGTAGTGCAGTAGCTTTGTGCTAGGGCAGTGAGCATTGGCAGGGACAGTGTTGGCGCACAGCCCATGGCTCCTCTAAGCAGTAACGCAAAGTCGAGACATGGGTCATACATGCTGGTCCAGAGAGAAAGTCGTGGAGTGACTCACGTGCATGCTGAGATCTGGTTATGAGGAGACTCTGGGTGAATATCCAGTTAACTTCATCCCACGCATGGCAGCAACATCCAGCAGGCAGGTTCTTCTCCGCTTCTCAATAGCCACACTTCTTCAAGAAAATTACTCCAGAAGGCAGCCTGTGACCATGATAAGGGCACATATTAACCCGTGGACTGCAGTTCAGGAAGAGATACTACATGTTCGGGAGTGCTAGGTGACGCACAACCAAGATGGCCGCACACCTGTGAGGCTCTGGCTGCTTGGTGGCATAATCCTCCAATTATCTGCATTTTTACTGCTTTGACCCACTATCTACAACCTGCCACCTGCTCTTGCAACCATCCACTAGCTTCGGTGAAAAATTCAGAGCCCTCGGATTTTGCCAAGCGCTGCTGTTGCTGACCTCCGATGTCTGCGGGGAGGGAGTAGTGACATGTCTGGAGCCCTGCTTGGCCGCCGCAGCCACGCAAGCCTCGAGGACTCCACGTCACAGTAGGCCATCCGTCCACATTGCTCTGAGACCTCGCTCTGCCTGCTGCCCATACACTCACCTGTGGTGGCCGCTCTTCGATGCTGCTCGACTCGCTGAAGGCCCTCTCTCGCCATGAAGTGCTGTGTCCACAAGGCGATGTTGCCGTGTGCCTTGCTGCCTGGACCTTTCCTCTGCTGTGGATGAACGTCATCGAGCCTCACCGGCTGGTGCTGGAAGTTTGCCCAAGTACTGCCACATCGCTTCTCGGACTGCAATTTAGCCTCATCGACCTCAGCCAGACACCCATTGGGGGGCGGTGCCCTGTTAACTGCGGTAACAGAACCGCCGTGTACTCCGGATCGTGTCGCACCCCAGCCACCTTGCCGCTGCTGCAGTCTGGACGCTCTCCTATTTTTGCCTGCCGCCCTAAGCATGAACACTCACACGCACCTGGAGGACACCGGAGGCTCCCGATTGTGCCCCGCAGTGCCCTACCATCTCCCTATTGAGGTGAGCGCCATTTTCTGAAGGTGCCCTTGCCAGTCGCGATCTTGATGTGCTGAGGTTTGCCACGACCTGCGCTCCACTTCATTGCCCTGGGATTCTCACAAACTCCAACTGTGGCGGCCACTCTTTTCATTACTGCACAGCCTGCTGTCTAAAATGCAGAGCCACAAAGAGCTGGGCTTGTGCGGTGCTGTGACCGCGGGCCCTGTTGCCTGGACCCTTCCCCTACTGCGGACGCGTGCCATTGGGGGGTTGCCGGCCATTGCTTGAAACCTGCCCTAATACTGCCGCACTGTCCCCGGACTTTGCCCCTGCCTCCTCAATGCTGGCCAGACGTCCTCGATGTGGGTAGCGCTCTACGAACTCGCAACCCTCCTGTGGGGCCTGCCATCCCGAAGGCTCAGAACTGCGGGGGTACATATTGGAGCATGTGAGTTCCACCGCCCGCACTCCGCACCTGACTTTGATCCCCCACCATCAGATCCTCCCAGCAGGTCTCTGAGGTTGGCCCCCCCTATTGACACATCGATCTCCAACCACCTCTTTCCATGCTGTGTCACACGTCCTTAAATGTGATGGAATCCTCATGATGCAGGACTGCACACTGTCTTCCAGCCTACCCCCCACTTCCAATCGATAGTTCTCTTCGTCCACTGCGTCTGCCGCCCTGAGTCAGAACTGCCGCTAAAACCTGACAGACCTTGGCGCTCTTTTATATTCCTCACTGTGCAGTGCTTTCTGGGCCCTTGGCTTGTGCCCT
Source organism: Triturus cristatus (assembly GCF_964204655.1). Classification (NCBI taxonomy): domain Eukaryota; kingdom Metazoa; phylum Chordata; class Amphibia; order Caudata; family Salamandridae; genus Triturus; species Triturus cristatus. The sequence continues at coordinate 23,735,873 of NC_140584.1, forward strand.
CATCTTTCCTGGCCACTTTGGGATACCCTCTTCTACAACTTCCCAGCTTGCCGTGAATTTGCTGCACTGGCCTGGCAGATCGCTGAGTCCTGCCTGCCGCCACAACCTTTGTCTCAGCCAGAATTTCACTTTCACGTATTTGGGAAACCCAATAACAAGAGACACCTCGTTGGGCACTGTGTTGCAGGCCTGTGGACTGCCAGACGATTGGTGCATTTGTTTGCTCCCCGTTAGCCTTTACTGCTGGAAGTTTGACTACCACGCACCTACTCCCACTTTCTGCTACGCTGAGTGGCCCCGGACGCTCTACTTCTAGCTGTGGTGGCGGCAGCCTGGTGTGCTGCCCGGCAATCAGGACGTGACACTGCGCTGTCCCACATTCTCATCTATCTTGGGCTGATAACGCTGCTTTACACAATCCTGTGTGGCGACTTACTCTGACGGACACCTTCTCTCATTGTTTGCACCTTGCTCACGGTAACCATGGGGAAACCAGATGGGTGCCAGCCTAAGTTGGTCTTTGATGCTAAAAGGACAGCCACATGATCCAATTCAGTGGATTACATCCATCTCAGCAAGGAACAGCCGCAACTGCAATCCTTCACCTCTGGGGATGAGGTCAAGACACTCCTGCTGGCTATACAACACAGCCTCACAGACCTCACCGGAAAAATGGACACCATGAATAATCGCCTAGATTTTTTAGTCCAGAAGGTGGACAAGCATGATGGGCAAACCAAGGAAGCAGAACGTTGTGTATCAGATACCGAGGACACCACAGCACAGCTGCAAGTTCAAGTGTCGCAGATGGATAAATTGCGTAAAGTCATCGCGGCCAAAAATGAGGACCTTGAAGCCCCAGCCGACGGAACAATATCCGAATTATTGGCATTCTGGAGAGCACCAACACGCGCCGTAAGGAGGACTTTGTTGAATGCCTTCTGAAGGGTGCATGCGGTGCTGTCACTCTCTCCTCGCAACTCACTGTGGAACGTCCACATCGATCCCTGGGTCCTCGACCTCCACCAGGCAGTACACCTTGCCCCATTGTGGACCGTCTCCTTAATTACAGGGATCGCGACATGGCGCTCAAACTGGCTCATGAGAATAAACCTCCACATTACGAGGATTTGGAATTCACCATCTTCCCGATTTCACCGTTGCGTTGCAGGAGGCTCGGCGTAAATTCCTGGAAGTCAAACAGAAGCTTCGGAAAGCACAGATTGAATATGCCCTCCTATATCCAGCACATCTACGGATCTCCTACCAAGGGAAGACCACCATCTTCACCAACCCGCAGCAAGTGGACGACTTCCTCAAATCCATCTCTTGGCGCTCTCTGAGGGGGGCCTCCAATCTTCTTGACTCTAGAGCCCCATCCCTGATGCAGTCTAACCCCTATACTAACATCACAGCTGGGAACTGCCCTAACACCTCATGCACACTCTCGCCTGAAAAATGCCCATGAACTCGAACGTAGGCAGGTTCCTGATGTCATGGTCTGCAGTGATGATCATCCTTGTATTCCAGGTCTCTTGAGGGCCTCTAACACATGATGGACAGATAAGTGATAAAGTCGGCACAAGAACTATATTTGTTGGAACAGAACATTAATTATATGGTTTGGTAAGTAGAATTGAACTATGCCAAGTCTCCCTCCCTCTCTCCCCCAATTCATCCCCATTCCATTGGGTGACTGCTTGCAGCACAAGTGAGCAGGGAGGAAACCGTGACTCACCAGTGATCTCTCCACGCGGGCGATCCCTCTAGTTGTTTGATTCTCTAGAACTCGATTATAATGTCACGGGGGTGGAAGGGGAAATGTTGTTTTTGAATGTTCTTTTGGTTATGCATCAGCAGATAATCATACCAGCTGTCAGATACCAAGACCAAATCCACAGGAGTCGACGATGGTCCCAATGCCCCACCACCTCAACCGCCACCCGAAAAGACTTTCAGGGTCGTTGCTAAAGCAGGGGAAAGGGGAAGTGGAAAAGAGAGAGAGAGAGAGACAGCCTTCGTGGTGTGAACTAGAGTCCTCTCTAGTTTCAGGGCCAATGGATGTGACGTGTTATAGAACTGCATCTGTAAAGGGAGACAACAATCATGAACATACAATTCCTTCCTGATTCTAACTCTTATGACCCAAACACTCTGATAATTACCCTCTGGGCCCTGGACTATTGCTCCTCTCTCATATTAGTATGAGTAGTCATGAACTTGCTTCCATTTCAGCATCTGTAACATATAAGGTCTTATTAACTACCTTTAAACTCAACCTAACTGTTGTATTTGATTAATACTACACCACATTTACCTTTCTGTCTGACAACTCAATGTTCATTTACTTTGTAGTCAGTATTCGGCAATTAATGCTCACTTGTCATTTCGTTTATTCAATGGTAAATTCCAATTGTTATCTCACTTCTTCTACCAGATTTTCACAAACGTTTCTTGCAGTCAAATTGGTTAATGCGTAAATTGCGCTGTACTTAATGTTTCTAAAATAAACTTCCTCAATGCGGCTTACCGCTAGTCATGAACTCTTTGGAGCAGTTAATATAGACACTGAAAGTTGAGTCCCGAAGGGAGAAGCCCAACGCGTTACCTCAATTCTTAATGTTTCGGTTCGGCATAATCTTACTGTTGTCAATTCTCCCTCGTTGAGCATGCATTTCGCCGGAGACACTCGAACTCTAACTCAAACCTAAACTAAGATGCTACTTGCATCACTGAAACTCGTTTCCTCACAGAATACACCATGCGCAGTGGGGAAACGCTCCGTCTTACACTAGACAGCGACACTAGACAGCGAACCTGAGTTTGAATGCGCTTCGCCGGTCGCTGCCATTTTCTTGTGAGAGTCTTTTAATGTTCTTATACACTGTCTTACAATGAGTTTTGTGACTAAGTGTCTTTTTCTCCATCGTGGATACCCGGTTATGATTCTCAAATATTGGTTCTTTTTCTTGGTCATACCTATTAATCGAGTTACTGCTACTGTAGTCTTGACAGTACCTCCCTCCAAAGGGGCTTCTCCCAATTTAGGTTTCAGTGGGTGGTTTTTGTGGAAGTCTTTAACTAATCTTGGTGCATGGACATTTAAAGAAGGCTCCCAGGAACTTTCCTTAGGCCCGAAGCCCTTCCATTCCACCAAAAAGTACAACATTTTTTGGGAAATTTTTGAGTCTAGTATTTTACTGACTTCGTATTCTTCACCTGACTCTACCTTAATTGGCCTAGGAGTTTCTTTAAGTCTTGCATTGGGAAGATTTTTCTTTAAAAGAGAAATGTGAAATGCCGGGAGAATTTTTAACTGTTTAGGAAGTTGCAACTTGACTACTACTGGATTGATTATTTTCAAAAACTTGAAATGGCCAATGAATCTAGGCTGAAACTTTCTGTTCCCTCTTAGTCTCAGATGTTTAGTGGACAAACATACCTGATCTCCCACCTCAAACGTGGTACCTGCACTCCTCTTTTCATTTGCCTGTTTCTTATAGGATTCTTTAGGTTTCTGCAGATTCGCCTGAGCCTTTTTATAAGAGTTCTGTAACTCAATTACTAAGTCTTTAACTTCTGCCACTAATTCATCTTTTTTCCCATCACTAAACTAGGATGTCTTACTGAGTTCAGATAAAATGGCGAGCATCCAGTGGAGTCATGCACAGCATTGTTATATGCAAACTCCGCTGTTCAAAGTAATTCTGACCAGTTTCCCTCCTGTTCCAACAAATATCTTAAATAATGTTCCAACTCCTGGTTTACTCTCTCTGTCTGTCCGTCGGTTTCAGGGTGGAAGCTCGTGGAATATCGTGTGTCAATTCCTAAGCTGTGCATAAACCTCTTCCAAAATTTTGACACAAATTGAGTTCCCTATCTGAAATGATTATCTGAGGGATTCCGTGAGCTCTAACTACATGTTGATTGAACATCTGGACTAATTGTGGTGTGGTTGGAACTGTCTTTAGAGGAATAAAGTGACTCATTTTGGAAAACGAGTCAACAAGAACCAATATAGCTGTGTACCCTTGAATAGGGGTAGGTCTACAATTAGATCTAACGACACAGTGTGCCAAGGATAGGGGGCATTGGGCAGAGGTTGCAATAACCCCTGCGGTGCCTGTCTGCTTGGTTTCCCCTTTATGCATAATTCACAGGTCGAAACATACTGTCCCACACGAGCCGCCATGTCAGGCCACCAAAAATGTCTTTTCACCGAATTCAAGGTCTTTTTAATGCCCTTGTGACCCGCTAATTGATCATCGTGACAACCTTTCAGAGCCTTTTCTTGCAAGTCTTCAGTGGGAAGATACAAAGTTCCTTCAAAGTATGGAAGACCATCCTTAATGGTCTTCCTGGCATCTTCACCAACCAAGTTCTCTAGCTGCTTTACTGGACAATGTTCACGAATTTCCTTGGCGAAGTCTTCCAAATGGATAGCTCCAGCGATTTTATCCAAAGGAATGATAGACTCCTTAGGAGGAATTCTCAGATCGTCAGATGTATTCATTCTGGATAGAGCATCGGCCTTCCTGTTTTTCACTCCTGGTTTGTACGTAATCACGAAATCATATTCTGAGAAATACAGAGACCACCTTAGCTGTCGAGGACTGAGGGTTTTAGCTGACTTTAAAAACTGTAGATTGCGATGGTCTGTAAACACAGTCACGCGATTTTTGGCGCCCAACAAATATTGTCGCCTATCCTGAAAAGCCTCTTTCACTGTTAGTAGTTCTTTATCAGCTATGGAGTAATTGAACTCTGGTTCCGATAGTTTCCGGGATCGATAGGCCACTGGATGTAGTTGACCGGTTTGTTTGTTTCTCTGAGACAGAATTCCTCCAGTCGCAAAATCTGAGGCATCTGTTTCCACAAAAAAAACCTGCTCAGGTGCTGGATGCATCAAAATTGGAGCGGTAACAAAGGCTCTCTTTAGACACTGAAACGACTCTTCTGCTTCTTCAGACAACTCAAATTTTTTTCCTTTCTTTAACAGCTGAGTGATAGGGGGGACCTTAGCAGAAAAATCAGGATGAATCTTCGATAAAAATTGGCAAAGCCAATAAAGCTTTGAATTTCTTTCACATTTTTTGGGGAGGACCAGTCCTGGATAACACCTTCAGCTGATAAAATGAACCCAAGGAATTCTACTTTGTCAGCATGAAATGAGGACTTCTCTAATTTGACAAAAAGATGGTTCTCCATTAATATTTATAGAATGGCTCTCACATGTTTTACATGGTCTTCCATGCAGTTTGAAAAAATCCAAATGTCGTCTATATAGACAACTGCTACCCGATCCAGGAACTCCCGAAGGACGTCATTAACCAGATGCTGGAAGGCTGCTGGTGCGTTGCTCAACCCATATGGCATCACCTGGTATTCAAAAAGGCCATACTTAGTCCGAAAGGCAGTTTTCCATTCATCGCCTTTGACGACTCTCACTAGGTGATAGGCCCCTCTTAAGTCGAGCTTAGTAAACACCTTGGCACCTTTGACTTGATCCAAAAGCTGTGATATTAGTGGTAGAGGATACCTATTCTTAATAGTTACCAAATGTAATGCTCTGTAATCAATACAGGTGCGAAGACTGCCATCTTTCTTAGGTCTAAAGAATAGAGGCGACGACACCGGAGATTGGGATGGTCTGATAAACCCATTTTTCAGATATTCATCTATGTATTCTTTCAGATCAGCATTTTCAGCTTCGGTTAGGGCGTAAATGCGACTGCATGGTAACGTGGCCCCTGGTTTCAACTCAATTTTACAGTCGTATTCTCGATGTGGGGGAAGCTTTTCAGCATTGCTTTTGTCAAAATCACTGGCCAGATCTTGATATTCCTTTGGGATTTCTTTTAACTCCATGACACATATTCGATTGGTAAGTTGAGCCAATACTGTGGCAGGTGACTCTTCCATCTTTTGATTTGAATTCAAAAAGCAATTCTTCTTGCAATGTTCAGAGGCCATCTCTTCTGTTTTTCTCTCCCAGTCTATTTTTGGGTTGTGTTCGGACAACCAAGGTAACCCCAGAATTAGCTGAAATTGGGGGGCATCGATTAAATTGAATCTTAAGAACTCACGATGGCCCTGCAATCCAACCAGCTCCAGGGTTTCCGTCTCTTCTGTTATAGGACCAAAGGTGAGATTGGTGCCGTCCACAGCTCTGTCCACTTCACAATGTTTCTTCTTGATTGCTTGAATTCACATTTCTTTTGCGTATTTCAAATCACAAAAATTGCCTGTGGCACCAGAGTCAATCATGACAGATACACCTTTAACTTCCTCGGACCCAAACCTGGCAGTAAACAATACTATTAAATGCGGGGCAGCAGATTGCAAGGTGTTGACTAATTGTTGTGGATCCGGAGTTGCCTCACCAATTTCTCCCACCAGGGCAACTCCCTCTATTGGTGGGATTTGTCTTTTAAACCAAAGTTGGTCTTGGGTTTTTTGGGGCAATCTTTCACGAAGTGACCAGAAGAACCACAATAAATACACAGATTTTTTAAACGTCTTTTCTCACGTTCTTCCTTTGAAAGAGCACCTCTGATAGATCCAATCTGCATTGGTTCCTCCCCGGTAGTATTATCCAACTTATTACAGTCCGACTTAGCTCGATCTAACCGGGGCACAAAGGTACAAAATTCTTCCTTCTTTTCAGATCTTCTTTCAAATAGACGATGATCTATTTGAAGGACCAAATCTATAAGTTCAGAAATTTCCTGCGGTCTCTTAGGTATTTGGGCAAGGGCATCCTTTAACTCATCTTTAAGGCCACGGTAAAAGATAGCCGATCGTTTGCACTCAGGCCACTCCGTTTCTACGATTAGTTTTTTTAAACTGAGCATTGTAGGCTACAAGGTCTCAGTTTCCTTGTTTGAAGTCCAACAGTTCATTATCATTGGATGGATTTGCAGTCCTTCTATCAAAAATCCTCAAAAACTCTTTTTTTAAAAAGCTCGAAGTCATACCAGGCAGGGTTATTGCGAGATATTAAGGGCATGGACCACACCGCAGCATTGCCACTCATATAGGACAGTACGAATGCAACCTTTATCTGATCTTCGTTAAACACTACTGATCTGCATAGAAAGTGTAAGGAGCACAGGGTAAGAAATATCTGAGCCTTATGTGGATCCTCACTAAATCTCTCAGGATTGGCCAGAGGAGCCACTGGGGCCACTGAATGTATTACCTGGGCAGCAACCTCAGCCGCTGAACTACGGTTTGCTTCTGATCCTGGCAACAGAGAAGTTCCAGCCAAGAATTCCTCCATTCTTTGTCTAATTTGATGAGTCTCTTGTTGAGACCTCTTAACCTCCTCCCTTAAACGTCTATTCTCCTCTGCTGACTGTGTTAACTGATTTTGAAACCCATCTAAGACTCCCCCGAGGGCCTTTAGGTCTGGACCTTCTGCCATCTTGGCTCAGGTGGAAAATGGCTGACACTTCAATCTGTCAGATACCAAGACCAAATCCACAGGAGCCGACGATGGTCCCAACACCCCACCACCTCAACCGCCACCGAAAACACTTTCAGGATCGCTGCTAAAGCCGGGGGGAAACGGGAAGTGGAAAAGAGAGAGAGAGAGACCTCCTTCGTGGTGTGAACTAGAGTCCTCTCTAGTTTCAGGGCCAATGGATTTGACGTGTTCTAGAACTGCATCTGTAAAGGGACACAAAAATCATGAACATACAATTCCTTCCTGATTCTAACTCTTATGACCCAAGCACTCCGATAATTACCCTCTGGGCCCTGGACTATTGCTCCTCTCTCGTATTAGTATGAGTTGTCATGAACTTGCTTCCATTTAGCATCTGTAACATAGAAGGTCTTATTAACTACCTTTAAACTCAACCTAACTGTTGTGTTTGAATAATTCTACACCACATTTACCTTTCTGTCTGACAACTCAGTGTTCATTTACTTTGTAGTCAGTATTCGGCAATTAATGCTCACTTGTCATTTCGTTTATTCAATGGTAAATTCAAATTGTTATCTCGCTTCTTCTACCAGATTTTCACAAAGGTTTCTTGCAGTCAAATTGGTTAATGGGTAAATTGCGCGGTACTTAATGTTTCTAAAATAAACTTCCTCAATACGGCTTACCGCTAGTCATGAACTCTTTGGAGCAGTTAATATAGACACTGAAAGTTGAGTCACGAAGGGAGAAACCCAACGCGTTACCTCAATTCTTCATGATTCGGTTCGGCATTATCTTACTGTTGTCAATTCTCCCTCGTTGCGCATGCGTTTTGCCTGAGGCACTCAAACTCTAACTCAAACCTAAACTAAGATGCTACTTGCATCGCTGAAACTCGTTTCCTCACATAATACACCATGCGCAGTGGGGAAACGCTCCGTCTTCGACAGAATTTCAGTTGCAGTGCGCAGTTCCTTCTTGGAACATGCGCATTGGCTCTCTCCCGGTCACCTGAGTTTGAACGCGTTTCGATGGTGGCGGCCATTTTCCTGTGAGAGTCTTTTAATGTTCTTATACGATGTCTTACAATGAGTTTTGTGACTAAGTGTCTTTTTCTCCATCGTGGGTACCCGGTTATGTTTCTCAAATGTTGGTTCTTTTTCTTGGTCATACTTACTAATCTAGTTACTGCTACTGTAGTCTTGACACCAGCACACACCGACTTAACCTCGTATTGCACATGTCATCTTGATCCTTGCATTTGCCACGTATCCTCCTCCGGATAATGCATCCAGCTCCAGATACTCTCACTATAAAATTGCTCAAGTGGGTCATCAGAGGTCTATGTGACCCTCGTAAATGCCAGCAAATCCTTGCCTATCTAGATTGACACCAGATACACATTGCCATGCTCCAGGAGACGCATCTCGATCCACACCGCCCTCCCCATTTCGGGAGTAAGTGGGCTGCTGAGCGAGTGTTCTCCTCTTATTCTATATACTCCGATGGTACCCTGATTTGAGTTAAAAAGAACATGCCCTTAATTCTAGGCGGCACTGTCAGTGACCCGTCTGGTAGGAGCTGCATGCTCTGGGGCACTCTGGGTACACAGTCTGTTACACTTATTTGCTGCTATGGGCCAAATTTCGACAACCCAGACTACTTTACTACATTATGGGGACACATCCTCAAAGTGGGCTCCACTCATATTATTTTGGGTGGGGACTATAACACTGCCCTGTGTCCTTCAATGGACAGGTCTAATCCTCTTCCCCATCACTACACCAAAACTTATAACACACTGTCCAGCCTGCTCCCTGATCATGGACTTATCGACGCTTGGCGTCATGTTCATCCCACTGACAAGGAAGGCACCTCCTACACCAACACACATGCATCGTCATGGTCACGTCTTGATTATTGGTTCGTCTTCCGAGGAGTTGCCCTTTGGATTCTCTCAGTGGAACACATGGCCAGGACATTCTCTGATCATGCTCTGATGTGCATGACAGTTGCGCCCCCTAACTCGATTGCCACTCCACGCACTTGGCAGCTAATGCCAGAAGCACTGCTAGATACTGTCTTCAAAGCGGAACATGGGGAGGAGATTTCCGATTTCTTTGAGAGAAATAGAGGCACGGTTACCCATGTGAGAACGCTCTGGGAGGCCTTTAAGTTCACGGTCCGCGGCTTCTGTATATCCAAAAGCTTTGGAGTCCTGAGGGACATTCGCCGCAGCCTGCGCCGCCTTGCAGGAGAGCTCAAACAAATAGAAACAGAAATGGGGCAGGATGCAACCGGAGCTCACAAAGCTCTACTCAGGGACAAACTCTCAGAATACACTGACACAGCTGATTGGGGGGTCCGTTTCTGTGGCAAATACTTCATCGCACAGCGGTTGGGGGAGGGTGGTAGCGATGGAAATTCGTCTACCCCCATTTTCCAATTACATCATGGACATAATAGATAGTGCGGGCACACGACATCGGGATAGCATCCAAATCTTACACACATTCACTGAATTTTACACAAACCTCTACCATTCTCGACGGTCTGCGCCCCCGGATGTTGCTTCCTACCTTCAAAATATCGCTTTGGGATGGTTAGGGGATAATCAGTGGGAATTCCTAGCGGCCCCCTTTGTAGATGACGAGTTTCGCGCGGCCATCATGCAGATGAAATTGGGCAAAGCCCCTGGATCTGACGGTCTCCCCATTGACTTTTACAAAACATACCTGGATCAATTGCTCCCTGTGTTGCGAGAGGTATATCTTGAAGCCCTAGAGGCGCAGATCCTTCCCGATACAATGCGTGAGGTGTTCATCATCTCCCTCCTGAAGCCTACAGATCACTGCAACTCTTACCTTCCCCTATCCCTCATTAACATAGGCACTAAAATTCTTGCAAAACTTTTAGCTAATTGCCTCAGCTTATTGATTGAGAAACTCTTACTACCCAACCAGGCAGGTTTTATCCCCGGTAGAGCTACCTCTCACAATCTCCGTACCCTGTCCTCCATACTGCAAACGGTTGATCCTCAACTGGCCCTAGTGGCAGTACTTCTAGACACCACAAAGGCCTTTGATTCTGTGGAATGGGACTATCTCTTCAACATCCTGCAGTGCATGGGGCTACCTGTAGGTTTCCTGGCATGGATACGTCTGTTATATGCCTCTCCCACTGCAAGAGTTCTGATCAATGGTCATACCTCCCATTCCTTCCAACTCACGCGAGGCACCCAACAGGGTTTTCCTCTATCTCCCCTTCTATTTGCCCTTGCCGTAGAGGCGCTGGCGGCCAAAATTAGGCAGCATCATCAAGAAAAAGCCCTTCAATGCTTCCTCCGCCCTATCCCTCATATCCTTGTATGCTGCCGATGTCACTCTCTATGTCAAAAACCCTCAACAAAACCTCAACCCACTCCTCCGCAAAGTTTTCCGCTTCAGAGGATTTTCCGGCGTCCATATTATCTGGGCCAAATCTCCGCTTTTTCCATTCACAACCTCTGTGAGACGCTTCCCCACTGATTACCCCATAGAGTGGTGCAATTCCGAGGTGAAGTACTTGGGGATACACATTACCACTGATCGTGAGGAATTATTGAGACTCACTTATGGTCGCACATTGGCACGTATAACTAGCAACATCACTTGCTGGAATGCACTCCTCCTCACTATGGTGGGCCGTGTCTCGCTTATCAAAATGGTCATCCTCCCCAAGCTCCTATATTTGTATTTAAATATTCCCTATGATCCGGGCAGACATTTCTTTACCCAGATCCGCTCGGAACTCATACGCTTGGTTTGGGGTGGTAAACAACCACTCCTACAATGGGCTACTCTTGCACGGCCATACTCCCAGGGGGATTCGACATCCCTGACTTGGAGCTGTACTACACTTGTGCCCAAGCACATTATTCTCAGTATTGGTTTCACCCGCTTCGATATACACCTCATGTTGCTACCGAACATTGGTTGTCGGACCCCATCCCGCTGGACAGGGTAATATTGTCCACACCCCCACCTCGCTCGGCATGCCTGACTTCAGTAGAGAGCATGGTTACAGCTTGGCACCGCATCCTATACCACCTTCAGGCCTGCACCCTATACTCCCTGCTACTTCCGCTTACCTATCACCCAAAGATGCCGGTCTTACAGGAAGGAGTTTTCCATAAAACCCAAACTAAACATAACATTCATTGCTAGGGCGACCTCTTTCTTATTGGCAAGTTCTGCACCATGCAACAACTATTTAGGGACACATCACACTCTTCTATGGACATTGGTATGTACATCGTTTGCCACAAGGTTTTAGGGAATACACTCCCTCATACCCTCAGGAGCCCCCTACTGTTGCTCCACTACATCATGTGCTATGCCTCAATTCTGCGTCACCTGGTCTCTACACTCTATTATAGCGTATACACAGAGAGGGTCTGCACCTCCTGTGCCTCCAGAAACAAATGGGTGGCGGACCTAGGTCACGAGATCACAGACCAACAATGGTTGTATTGCTGCAAACAAACTGAACAAGTCTCTTCCAGTAGTCCTTTGCGCATCACTCACTTCAAATACTTACACCGCCTATATTATACTCCTGTTAAATTGCACAAATACAAACTGCATGACACAAGCCGCTGCGACCGATGTAGGGAGGAAGCAGCCGACTTTCTTCATCTTGCTTGGAGATGTAACTCAATTCTTACTTACTGGCAGCAGGTATTCACCGCGCTAGAAGCGATGACCTCACTGCAAATCCCCTTTCCCGGCTCGCTGCACTGTTCGGTTACACGGCAGAGATACCTGTGGCTCACCGCAAATTTGTTTCATTCACTCTCCTACTTGCCAGGCGCCGGGTGGCCTGCAGGTGAGGCCGGGGACGTGCACCCAAGTTCAAGGACAGGATTGGGGATATGAGACACTGGCAGGACCAAACTTCACATATGCTGAACTACTCTCACTATCGTCCCGACCCCGAGATATCTGGGACCCACTTAAATCGTATCTCCTGGAACACTCTACACAGGCTGGTCATGACGCTTGATTGTCCTCCCCCTTCAATCCATGTACTCCTTATAGTCGAACAGCTGCCAATTGATGTCTCTCACTTTGAATATCTGGGATATCGTCTCACTGGAAGAAGCCACTATGCACTGTGTCTACATACTTGAGATACGACTGTAATGTACAAGTGAAGCAATTGCCTTATGTCTTACTAATAGTTAGTGGCCATTGGATATATTCTATACTCACGGATGTCTATGTACAAGTCTTTGCAATATTGTTGTTCTGCTGGTATGTACATTCTCGTTGCCTGTGATTGTGATTATTTTGCTTGTCAATATGAAATACTCAATAAATAAATTAAAAATTAAAAAAAGAGATACTACATGTTCAGTAAAAGAAGGCTGTAGCCAACATCCCAGGAGTGAGGTGGAGTCCGTGTTCTCCACTGCTCAGGCACGCAGTCTGTATGTTGGAAGTTGTTTCCATCTTCAGCTTCAGGCAGGCTCTTTTGAGTCGGTAAAGAACGGGATTTTCAAGAGAAAACAAGTTAGACATTAATTGGGCCACCATAGACAGTCCTAATACAGGATTTGCACTTTCTGGTTTTTTGGTAATGTGATCTGATTCCTTTAATTTGGACACACGCTGTAGTAAAAATACTAACTCACAGTTCCATGCCCCCAAACACGAAATAGTGATTGCTAATTTCTGTTGTATGTAACGTTCTCCTGACTCCCATTCAACACCTGGTCCAGGCCCTGTGTAGTGCCATACCTTTTACTCTATATGAGTATGACCTGCAGCTCAAGCTGCTTTTAAAATATGTTATCTAGAATCATGCTATATTATGGGAGCATTGGTAGATATTTCATTAAATTTCAACCAAATACGAGACCAAAAAGGCATAACTTAGGGGCAGAGAAAAAACATATGAAGGAGGTCGCTATTCTCATGGGTGCAAGACCAGCATTTTTTCGAGTCCAACAACTTGAATCTGTACAAATCGGTAGGGGTAAAAAAAAGTCTATTATAAAAATAATATAAAGTCTGCGTTGTGCTAGCTGAGAGTGAAGCAGTATGAATTTTTACCCAAGTGGACTCCCAAATTTGAAACAAAAGATCCTGCGCTAATTCTTTCTCCCATAAAAGTTCTAAATTGGATTTGGTTCTAGCAACCACAGAATGGGATAATAACTTGTAGATGACCGTAGAAAAGTCAAGCGGAGAAGTGAATGTCTGGTCAGTAATGTCAGAGGAACAACTCTGGGAAAGGAGACAATTCAGAGACGCCCTAAGTAAGGGGTAATGAGGGGTCTGTGCAGAAGAGATACCATAAAACTCTCGAATATCTGAGAAGTCCATAGGGGATCCGTCAGGCAACAAGTGATCGAGAGTAATGAAACCTTTATCAATCTACTCCTTCCAAAATAGAGCTGTGTTGTTAATCTTTAAATACTTGTTATACCAAATAGGAGTGCAAGAGAGTTGGTCCATAGGAGAAAGATGGATTCTGAGCAAGGATGTTGCAAGTGCTTTTGAGTGGGTAAAAATGAGCGAGCAAAAAAAAAAACCCTCTGAGGTTGGGATAGACGAGTAGCTGTAATAAAAGAAAAAGGTGTGTTTTGAGTTTGTTCTAACAAGCTCCAAGCAGTTATAGTTACCTGTGCGGATTCTGATAGAAGAGTCCAAATTTGTTTGTGTGAAAGCAGAGTGGAAGCGTCTAAGATTAGGGAAATTGACTCCTCCTAACTCCTTGAGTTGTTGGAGACGAGAAAATGAAATCCTGGCCATGCGGTTGTTCCACAGAAACTTGGTCAAGGTACGATTAATGGTGCTGAAAAAGTTGGGCGGAAGGGAGACCGGAAGCATAGAGAGATAAAAATTAACAATAGGGAGGAGCATCATTTTAATTGTAGCCAATCTACCCCACCAGGATAAGAAAAGTGGAGACCAACTCTCAGTGAGAGTAGAGAGCTTTTTGAGTATGTTGGCAAGGTTCATTTTAATAGTTTCTCTAATAGTATTTGCATATAGAATGCCTAAGCATTTGATGTTATTGGAGTTCTACTCAAACCCAGAGCCAGTAAACATATTTGAAAGCAGTGTTTGTTTAAAGGCAGGACTTCAGATTTATCGATGTTCAAACAATAACCTGAGACTGTGGAATAATGTTATAATTGTGAAAAAAGGTCCGGCAGAGAAGTAGACGGATTAGAGATATATAGTAAAAATTTGTCAGCGTAGGCAGTGAATTTGATGTCGATGTTTTTAAATTGAAAACCAGTATAATGTGGTGAACGTCTAAGTTTCTCTAAAAAGGATTCTAAAGCGAGAATAACAAGGGTGAGGAAAGAGGACAAGCCTGCCTAGTTCCCCTAAGAAGAGGAAAATATTTAGATTGACAGCCATTTACCCAAATGAAAGTGGAAGGGGCAGAGTATAACAGTGGATGTATTTGATAAAAGGTGGGCTGGAGCCGTGCCATTTTAATGCTCCAAAAATAAATTCCCAGTTTACCCTGTCAAATGCTTTCTCAGCATCTAATGTAATGGCCACAATTGGTGAGTTCATTTTAGAAGCACGGTGGATAATATTAAGGAAGGTTCTCAAATTATCTGTGATAGATCAACCTTTGACAAACCATGATTGGTAAATATTAATGGGATTACCTTATTGATACGAAGGGCAAGTAATTTAGCAAAGATTTTACAGTCCGTATTAATAAGGGAGATGGGTCTATAATTTTTACAGAGAGATTGTCGTGGTTCGTCTGTTGTCACCCCTTCCGTCTAGACCATAGAAAGGAGCTGAAGGGGCAGAGAACAGGTCTTCCCCCACTCAAAGCATTGATACACAATAATCGACCTGTTCACTCGGCGAAAATATTATTCATTTACCTATTCATTAAACACTTTTTAAAGCAAGTGGTTGCACCATCTATGCTATGTATAGGTATGTTTCACCAGTAAAAACACTTTCAACAAAAGGAGTGTCTCCAAACCCAGATTCTGTGTCTCTATCACCCCTAAGTGATGAAATAAATGATGAAAAAAGTGTGGAAAATGGAGTGATGGTGCCTCACGGTAGCACCACCATGGAGGATAAAGCAGGAAGGTACTCGCCTGCTACCTCAGATCTCATCATCAGCTACCACCACTCCAGAAAATGAAAAAGTGCTGGGAGAAAATGAATGGGTAACAACCCACAAGACAGAGTGCTAGGGTATGTGAAAGAAAAAGCTGTGCTGTGACAACTATATACAACTGTGAGCTAGTACACACTGGCTTGCTAGTTTATTCTGTGCTGTGTGTCTACTCTTATAAAAATGCCGACATGTTTCATTGCCTAAGGGTAAACTCACGGCAATTTCTTCAGGGCATGGGGTATTAACAATCCACCCTGCACCATCACTTGTCTTGTTAAAAACTCGGGATAATGCCCAACGCGGGCATACCTGCACCGGTGCCGAGCTGAAGCCGGACACGGACATATTCACGACTCACTGTAGGAGTTGTCAGAAGGAGCCTTGAAAGAGTGATCAGAGTGACACACACATATGCTCCAGGGTGAAGGTATGCCCGCGTTGGGCATTATCCCGAGTTTTTAACAAGACAAGTGATGGTGCAGGGTGGATTGTTAATACCCCATGCCCTGAAGAAATTGCCGTGAGTTTACCCTTAGGCAATGAAACATGTCGGCATTTTTATAAGAGTAGACAAACAGCACAGAATAAACTAGCAAGCCAGTGTGTACTAGCTCACAGTTGTATATAGTTGTCACAGCACAGCTTTTTCTTTCACATACCCTAGCACTCTGTCTTGTGGGTTGTTACCCATTCATTTTCTCCCAGCACTTTTTCATTTTCTGGAGTGGTGGTAGCTGATGATGAGATCTGAGGTAGCAGGCGAGTACCTTCCTGCTTTATCCTCCATGGTGGTGCTACCGTGAGGCACCATCACTCCATTTTCCACACTTTTTTTTATCATTTATTTCATCACTTAGGGGTGATAGAGACACAGAATCTGGGTTTGGAGACACTCCTTTTGTTGAAAGTGTTTTTACTGGTGAAACATACCTATACATAGCATAGATGGTGCAACCAGTTGCTTTAAAAAGTGTTTAATGAATAGGTAAATGAATAATATTTTCGCCGAGTGAACAGGTCGATTATTGTGTATCACCCCTTCCGTCTACCCTGGTTGCCTGTGTGCGTCTGTGTCTGCTCATGCGGGACGCGATCTCCTCACTTCCGGTGTCTGCCCATTAGCGGTCCAGCCTTTTTGCCGGAACCACCATGGCATCATCAGCACTTCCAGGGGAATCCGCTTATCAGCTGCGGCTTTCTCCCAGTCCGGCGCTTCGTATTATCGCCAACCCCTATGCCTGATGCCTGCATTTACTACGGACGCTGCCCCAGGTAACTTCTGCCTGCCGCGCTGGAGCGCTTTAAGTTCTGCTCCTATTTGATATTGCGCTGGACAGTGCTTGTGATATTGCCACGCTGGAGCACTTCTTGGTGTTAGCCCGTGTCTTCCTAAACCGGGCTGGAGCGCTTTAAGTTCTGCTCCTATTTTGATACTGTGCTGGAGCGTTAGACGGTGCTTGTGATACTGCCGCGCTGGAGCGCTTCTTGGTGTTTGCCCATGACTTTTCTAAACCGTGCTGGAGCGCTAATCTGTACACTTGTGACTTTGTTTACCCGCGCTGAAGCGCTAGCTCTTTCAGCTGCCTCACAGCGCTGGAGCGTCTGTGTTGAGGCCGGTAACTTTCTCCTATCCCGCTTAGCACCTGTACTCGCTGCCTTATCTGTAGTGCTGGTGAGCTTGTTTGTTCCTCTGCCTTGCATCTTGCCTCATCGCGTAGGAACGCCTTTACTTTTGTATATAGCGCAGGAGCGCTTCTGGTGTTTCTTTTCGGACCTTACCCTTACCGCGTTGGACCACCTGATTGGTTGGGGTCATATCTACAGTAGCGCTTATTGATTTAATTTACATAGTGCAGGTGCGCTAGCTACTTGGCAAGACGTTCAGTTCCTTCTCCTTCGATGGTAGCAGACCTTCTGATGTCTACACAGAAGGTAATCGCTGTCTCCCACATGAGTGCATGTTTGTGAGTGGTCGCAGGTTTGTTGTGTTGATGGTAACAGGTGTTCCCTTGTCTTCCTGTCCAGCTGGTGCCCACGGTTCTTCTGAACAGAGGGACGTCCACTACTCCATCCTGACATCACCCTGACCTTTTAGCTACCATTCCCACTCCCATCTTCATCCTAGTGTGTTGTCAGATATAGAGTGGGGTAAGGTGGGCGTGGGGGCGATAGCTCATGTCGTCTCTGCGAGATCTCTCTGCAAGAAACAGGTAACTTGTGGGGTACTTGACAGAGATGTGTTTATCTTTTTTAGGGATCAGTCATAACATAGCCTGGGTGAAGGATCCTCGTGATTCGCCAGTCATAAGAGAATGATTGATCAGCGAGAATAATTGAGGAACCAGAAGTTGTTTAAAGTGGAGGAAAAAAAATCGAACGGTGAAACCGTCTGGACCGGGTGTTTTATCTTTAGGTAAGATGTTGAGGGCATTGTTTATTTCCTGCTCCAAGATGGGAACATCTAAGGATATATGATCAATGTGATCTTCGGGAGATTTGAGGATGGTTTGAAAAAGGGAATCTAGTGGTTCGGGAGAAGGGGTGGACTCTGGGGTATAGAGGGAGGTATAGTACTCAGTAAAGCAGTCAAGAATTTTGGCATCAGTAATATGTCGAACGCCAGAGTTGTCCGTGACGGCCACAATTTTAGATTTTTGTTTTTTAATTTTGAGGTAGTTGGCTAAAGACCTACCTGCCTTATTTCGACCACCGTACATCTTAGCATTAAATTTTAGGAGATTATTATACGCAGAATCCCAAGATTGTTTATTATATTGTAGGTTTGCTTTAATAAGATTTGACAACGTGTCCGGACAATTGGTGGTGAAATATGTATGTTCTAAGGCCTTAATTTGCTTCAGAATGAGTGTTGAGTCCATAAGTGCTTTCTTTTTTTCCGGGATACAAAGTCAATTATAAAACCCCTAGCTGTAGCTTTGAAGGCATCCCAAATAAAATGGTATTGAGAGTCGGGGGATAGATTATTGTGAAAGAATTCCTGAATAAAATAAAGTGAATTGTTCAACAAACTGAGAGTCCAAGAGAAGGGAATTATTGAAACGTCATCGACGAGAAGTAGGGGCAGGTGAAGGATATTCCATATCTAAAATGACGGGGCATGATCTGAAAATAGAAAGGAGCCAATCTCTGCATTAGTCATGAGTTGAAGAGCATGTTGAGTGAGAAAAATGTAGTCTATACGGGAGTGAGATCTGTGAACAGGGGAAAAGAAGAATATTCTAAAACATCGGGGTGAGAGGTTCTCCATGAATCTACCAGGCCTCTAGAGGTGACAACTTTATGAAAAATCTTCTGCATTTTTTTAGGGATGTATTTAGTTTGAGATTTCCGATCAAGGAAGGGGTCCATAAGTTGTTTACAGTCACCGCCCACAATCAAAATATCAACAGCATGGGATGAGAGAAGACTAGAAAAATCATTCCAAAAAGATAAATCAGTGCCATTAGGGCCATAAACATTACAAAAAGAGAGTGGAATTTCATTAACTTTAGTATTTAAAAACAGTCATCTACCATTAGTATCTTGGAAATCATTTTGTAACTAAACATTCAAAGATTTCTGAAACAAAATAACAACACCTTCCTTATTATTCATTGCCGGAGAACAGGAAACCTCTCCAACCTATTGTTTGCGCATTGAAGACAGATCTTGTAATTTGAGGTGTATTTCTTGTAATAATGCTACATGACATTTTAGTTTAGCAAGGTGAGACAAAACATGCTGTTTTTTGACAGGATTACGAATACCTTTAACATTCCATGAAATTATACGAAGGCTAAGCAAGGATAAACAAGAAAGTAAGAGGAACTTAAGAAGTGATTAGAAAAAAAGGTAAGAGACCAGTCAAAAGGATGTGCCGATATCGGAAAAAGGCTTAGGTAGATAAAAGGGAAATATGGAGAAATGAATAAGAAGCAGAAGACAGGAACCAACAAGGAGAAAGAAGAATAGAGATACTAGCTTGATATATCCATGAAGATGAAAAAAAGGAGTAAAGAATTATGAAGTACCATAGGTATAATATGAAAATAAAAAGATGCAATGAAAACATGGGAGAAGAGGCAAGAGGGGGGGTAAAAGAGAAGGACAAGGGGACAGGATAGGAGAAGAATAGGGGAGCGTAGTCGCCCAGAAAAAGACAAAAAAGATGACGAAAAGCCAGGAGGCTTTAGTCATAGTGATCAGAAACCAAAAAAGCATTAATGAGAGAGGGGGGGGCAAGGAAAGAGACGGCCACTCTAAAAGGGAGGGGACACCATAGAACAAAAAGGAAGAGATAAGATATTACAGAAAAACAAAGTAAACATATGAAACAAAATGGAAGGGAACTTACCAGACAGTGGAAGGACAATGACCGAGATGAGTCATACTCGACAAAACAGAAGGAGGATGTGGGTATGAACAACAACGTCTGGAACTTCACAGGGAAGACCAAAGAAACAGGAAAAGAACAAACAATAACAATTAAGGCTTTCCCAGTTCCATAGCTTCTCCCTTATGAGTGTGAATATATTTCTGAAGATCAGCCCGGTCTTCAAAAGTAACAGTTCTGTCTTTATAAGTCACTTTGAAAAAGCACGGATGTATAAGGCCATAGTGGGCATTCATGGATCTCAAAGATGGTCTAAGGTCGAGAAATTCCTTACGTCGATTAGCTGTAGGCTTAGAGTCATCTTGACTAAAGAAGACTTTGTGCCCAGACCAGAGCATCTGCTTGTGTTGCTTGGCAGCATTAAGGATGGCCATAAGATCAGAATAAAGAAGGAAATACGCAATAATGCCTCTAGGATTAGTTGGGGAGGATGCACTCTGAGGACCCAATCTCTGCGCTCTTTGGATATTAAAATCCATAGATTTCGGGAGATCAACAATCTGCAGGACACGAGCCTTCAGAAATGAGATCATGCCCGAACCCTCAGAACCTTACTGAAAAATGCAAAATAACTTCAGAACCTGAGAGTAAATGAGGAGGCGTGAAGCATATCATAACCAACCATCACATATGAGAGGAATGGTCCATCCGACAGGCATGTGGCATTAAATAAACCGTTTTGAAGAGCATATGTTAAAGAGAGTCATTTGCTTGCAGACATTGCAAATAAGACCAAAATTGAGTGGCAGCTGCACAAAATAGAGCCCCAGTGGAGAAGCATATGAAGGAATAGGCATCCAAAAAGATCGACAGCAGATCTATAAACATGCCTCAGTGACTCTAGTGGCCATCAGCAAAGGGGCAAAATTACAACAAAAAAAGGGGGCCGCAATCGCCCAACAGTGGACCCAATGAAGGGGCGGGCCACCGACAAAAAGCCAGCAGCCAGAGACAGCAAGCAGTTAAAAGGAAGAAGTAGTCAGACCGGCACGTGTGTGGCATTCGCTGATCCATGTTGGTGTCCGTAATTACTCCTAGTCATATTCCTACTGAGAACTGACTAAAGGACCCAAAAGTCCTTGCAGTATACCATTGCTGTGGAGGAAAAATATCCGACAGCAAAAATGCAAAATTGGGGCTCCCCAGAACAGGGTTACTGAGGTAAAGCCAGCAGAGGGAAAAAAAGCAGTGAAAAGGACCCTCAACAGGTCCAAAAACTTGCCTCAAAATGCCCCACTGCTTCCGATACAAAGAGCCATGCTTTACAAATGTGTCCACACACGTATACGGGACCCTTCAGCGCCGACCGGAGCTCGGTGTCGGAGCGCGTCTCAGGGAGCGGCCATCTTGTCTTGCTGCCGTGCGCCTCTAACTTGCGATAGTTGTGAAGGAGTTTCTCAGCAACATTTGACTGCGTGGAAATGGATAGCAACTTTTAAGGGGTCAATTCGTTGCCCAGTGATGTTATATAAAATACAGAACAAACTGTTGCTTAGTAGACCTCATAATTCAACAAGGAATCGGAATTCCCAAATTGGTTGAAGAATCATTTGTGTGTATGAATGCAATTGCAAGGAGAGTGAAGAACAGAGAGCACAGGGTTATAGCCCCACCCCCAAAAGTTCCTTGGTCATTCTGCCTCTCCTAGGGTGCCAGAAAGCCCTCTAGACACAGGAAAAATCAAAGTCAAAAACAAAGGTTTGGGGCGTCACACCCAGGTATTGGGCCATACTCCACCTCAAAAGGGACAAACCAGTGTTTCTGCTTTCCCATGGGTTAGAAAGGGGGGTTTATCACAATTTGCCTCCAAGGGTCAGAAAGTCAACTAGAAGCCAGGTATTTCGAAATGGTGTTGAAACATACAAAAGGAAGGGGGCGGACCAACCTTGCATCAGGCAAGATAAGATGGTTGTCTCAACTGTGGATACTTGCACCTAATTCGCCCCAAGGGGGTAGAAAGCCCACTATACACTTAGAATATTACATTTGGGCTACGTAAGGGGGTGTGGGTGTCCCACTCTGGCATTGGGCCACACCACCACCCTATAAGAGGCAAATGAGCCTTTCTGCCCTCCTGAGGGCACAGGATGCAGCCCACTGGATGCCAGGGATATTTTTTTATAAGAATACTGCATCAGGTCTGGTCCGTCCTGAGTTCTGGCCCCTCCTGTTAAGCCTCAACAGTTTTTCTTCTTCACTGGGGAAGCATCTCTATACCTATTGCAAACAAGAGTAAATGTCAATTCTTTTAGATGTTATTTCGAAATACTGTTCAGCAGAGGCCAGCCTCTGGAACGACTCCTGGTAGCTATCGGAACTCGAACCCACCCCCACACCAAACGACCAGGCCCGCAACCTCAGTATTGATCGAGCAAATACCCCTCTTAACAAATTTGTGATAAAAAGAGAGAAACGATTTGGACAATACTTTACATAAATGATGACACACATGTTTTAGGCTTCATGTTGTGGAAAAACGACAAAATGCAACTTTGATTCAGATTCTGCATCGTAGAATCACGCAGAATGCAAAAATAGGCTTATGTCATATTCTATGTTTACTTTAATAGATGTGCATTATTAACAATTTAATATTATTGATTTGATTATATAAATATGATATATTAATAACAGACATTTCAAATAATTATTTCATTCTGTACCATGTACACTGAAAATGACAAAAGAAAAGTAGATGCTATATGGGCTTTAGTAAAGTCATTTTTGTGAAACTTTCCCCTAATGTGTCTTTTAAATATATGTGCCTTAATAACATATATGCAAAGAGGATTGATATGTACTCATCCTATATATATACACATTAGGGGAAAGTTTCACAAAAATGACTTTACTAAAGCCCATTTAGCACCTACTTTTATATAGACTTTTATATAGACCGCTGAAAACCTACCTTTTGCTGTGTGGCTTCTACTAAGGGGACAACTCTCTGTTGTATGTGTGTATATATATATATATTCACTGAAAAAACCATAGGTTTCACACATGTTATAGTTAGCTGTACATTTCACTCGTAAAAAACCAATGAAATTCCCCCGTTATAGTTAGTGCAGGCAACTATAACTCACGCGACCGCAATCCTCTGCTGATGCTAATACTGTATTTAGACACTTATTTGCCCATGTCTTCTTCCATTAAATTTTAGCTATACATATATTACAAATATTTTTTTTTCATAAAGACACATATGTCATCAGCAGAAGATTGCGGTCGCGTGAGTTATAGTTGCCTGCACTAACTATAACGGGGGAATTTCATTGGTTTTTTACGAGTGAAATGTACAGCTAACTATAACATGTGTGAAACCTATGGTTTTTTCAGTGAATTTGCAAGGTTTTTTAAATGCTAATTCCTAACTATAACGTGTGTGAAACCTATGGTTTTTTCAGTGAATTTGTACGGTTTTTTAAATGCTAAGTTACTTTACGCCATTCGTGGCGTGCGCGCCCAGTTAACGCAGTTCGTTGCGTGCACGCACGGTGCGCTTCGCGCACCGTGCGCGCACAGTGAGCACGCGGTGCGCTTCGCGCACCGCGCGCCCACTTTACGCAGTTAGTGCCGTGCACGCACGGTGGTCACGCGGTGCGCTGCGCGCACCGCATGCCCACGTTATGCGGGATGGGCCATGTACGCACGATGCGCTTCGCGCACCGTGCGCACATGGGGGACATATTATGCGCATGTTTGAGAAATGTATTCTTTTTAATTTATTATCTCAGATAAGCCATGCACAAATGGTGCCCTTCGAGGAACCATTTGCACACGGGGTGGGGAGAGTGTGGATAATTTTTAAAAAAAACATTTTTTGCCGTACGCGTACGGTAAGCGTAATCGCCGATTTTCCGAAAAAAAATATTTTTTTTTTTGGGGCTTGGGGGGTTTTTGGGGACCGCTATATCACTGATGGGTGGTTAGGATCTGAAGAAACTGCACCTTTAGACATTTTTGGGCTTCATTTTTGCTGCCCAACTCTGAGAGCGAGAGAGAAAATGGCGGCCGCCGCTTCCTGGTTTCGACCGATTCGAATGTTTACTAAGATCTAAGAGCCAATCAGAATCGCGCTCGCGCACGTCACCGTACGCGTACGGTAAGCGCACCGTAAGCGCACCGTAAGCTGGCTCAGATATATATATTGATTTAAAGGCTATTTTCTCAGAATCTACTGAACAGATTTACACCAAACCTACAAAAGGCACTTCCTTGACCTGAGGACTACCTCTCTGCCAAATTTCAAGTAATTCTGTTCAGCCGTTCGGGCTGTAGCTGTGTCTAAAGGGCCTATGGAAAAATGCATGGGAAAAACGCGTTTTGGGACCCCCCTTTTATCTCAGCCCCCGATTGACGAATCCCCCCGAGACTTTCAGGGTAGGAGCGGAGCGTAGCGCCCCACCTATTTTGAAAAATTCGCGAGGATTCGTCGACCGGCGCCAAAGTTATTCAAAATAGAATGTTGCAGTTTTCCTATGGAAACGTGGTCCTAACTATAACTACCTACTGGCGACCGCCAGTAGGTAATATATATATATATATATATATAATAAAAAAAAATTAACTGGGGAGATCATCATATGTGTCGCCATATTTTTAACATAAACTTGAATTGTTTGGATCAAATATACGCAACGTAAGTGATATTTATATACATGACATGCTGTCACGGATGGCACACAGTTCATCAAAGAAATAATACAGTTGTTCATCCCAACATTTGTTTTTATCACATAAGAACTTGCACTTTGTTTTTATCGACATTTCAATGATCTGTATCTATGTAACATGTTCCAAGATGACCGCGACAACAATGATATGAATTTCAGTCCATCTTTACTGTTTACACTAATCCCGTGAGGCCTCACGGTATGAAATTGTCGAAATGTTTGCACAGAACCTAACACTGACAAAGCTGCAAGGCGAAATGTGTCTGTTAGGGGGGTCTGCAATAAAGCACTTTGTATAAGGATACCTTGTGTGCTTTCCTGATTCGATGTTTGAAAAACATGCCGAGAGTTACCTGAATATATAAATACAACGAATTCCTTCGCGCGCGCTGCATCGCAAAATGAGATGCAGTGCGTGCAACGAAATTCATTTTATTTATTTAAATGTGTACTTACCTCCGTTCATCCATATTCCGGTGTTTACATTTCCTCACTCTGCCCCTCCCCTGCCCCGCCCCGCCTCACTGCCCCACCAAACTCCCTCCACGGACCGCTACTGTTCACCAGTTATTTAAAAGGGCATAACTGTTAAAAAAATAATAAATAATAATATTCAATGTGAGAAGCCTATATGGTGTTATAACATTTTCAGATACTATGTATATATACAGTACATTTCCTATCTCAACCCCCCTGTGGGGTTTGAGCAAAAAACGTTTTTTTTATATATATATAAAATCAATCTACTGGTGGTCTCCAGTAGATCGTTATAGTTAGGACCACGTTTCCATAGGAAAAGCAATTTTTCTATGTGATTTTAACTTTGGCGTCGTTTGACGAATCTTTACGAAATTTCCAAAAAGTTTCTCTTTTTTGATCAGCTCCTATCTTGAAAGTTTGGGGGTGATTGGTCAAGGGGGGCCTGAGAAAAATGGGGGTCCCAAAAAGTGTTTTCTCAATGCATTTTCCATAGGAAACTTTAGACAAGGCTACAGGTTAAACTGCTGAACGGAATTACGCCAAATTTGGCAGGGAGAAAGGTCTTGGTCCAGAAACCACGCTTATGTTTAAATGGTTTAAATCCATTCAGTAGTTTTTGAGAAATATCAAATTTTACAGAAATCAATATTTGGGAATTCTGACATCTGATTGGCTGAGGGGTTACGAGCACGAGCTTGCGGCTGATTGGCTGTGAACGATTGAAACTAGGAAGTGTTGGCAGCCATTTTGTGATTCAGTCCGTCAGCTCGCATCTCCCCGTCTACAAGCCATCGGGTCCGTAGATCTACCTCTGCGAGGCAACACTGAAAATATACAGCAAGTCTGTCTCTGCGAGAAAGCTCTTTCACGGTCCCTTTCCCCACATTACCAGCTCGCGGTTATGCTCTTAAAAGTCAGTCCATCGGCTCGCAGCTCTGGGTCTGCGAGCTGTCAGACATTTTGTACGTCAGTGCGCCAGCTCTCATCTCTCCCTCTACAAGCTTTCGGGTCCGTAGTTCTACTTCGGCGAGGCAACACTGAAAATATACCACAGCTCTGTCTGTGTGAGATACCCCTTTCACTGTCCCTCTCCCCACATCACAGGCTCGCGACTCGCTCCCCACATCACCAGCTCGCGGCTATGCCTTTAGAAGCCAGTGCGTCAGCTCGAAGCTCTGCGTCTGCGAGCCGTCGAGCCCGCAGCTCCACCTCTGCAAGCCGCCCCGTAAGCTTGTAGGTGTGACTGTGCTAGCAGGTCCGTCGCCCTGTTACTCTCCCTCTGCGCATCAGCCCGTCGGGTCGCAGCTCGGGCTCGCAGCAGTACGTCTGCGATCCAGCCTGTTAGTTCGTAGCTGTGTCTCTGCTAGCAGGCCTGTTGGCCAGTTGGTCTCCCTGTGCAAGTGAGACCACAGGTCTCTCTCTGCGAGCCAGTACGCTGCTGTGCTTTTGCAAGCCAACGGCCCGTACCTCTCCCTCTGCGAGCCGAGGCCACGGGCCGCAGCTCTTCCTCTGCAAGCCTGCCCGACGGGCCGTAGGTCTACCTCCGCTTGCAGGACCGCAGCTGTCACTCTTCGAGCCGATATTGGGAATATAAGGCGGATCTAAAAAGATGCGGGTGTCCCTGTTGTAGTGCTGCCGCCACCCGGGGCGCAAGCGCCAATGTGTCACCCTGTAGTCTTGGTATTGTGTGCATTATTATTGGTGGGTGACTTGCGTTCTTTACACATGTTTGGTTGCCACATCTCGCTACATTCAGCTATTGTGTGGCTGAGGGGCCATGCCATTTTTGGAAGGTCCACTGCCCTGTTGTGCTCTGCCTCGGTGGTAGTAGGGGGGAGGTCCTGAGGGTGGTGGCAGTGGGTTTTGTGGCCTTCTTGGGTGTCGGAGGTGCATGAACAGTAGCTATGACATGTGTTGGTCTTCAGATGTGATTCTGGGCTGGGCTCCCATTCACACTGTAGGTAGTCGTCCTACTTTACACCAGTAAATGGCAGATATTACATTCCTACTGCTAACGCAGCTTATCGCCTGTTTTTGGAATGCACCGCAGATTTGGCTGCTCGTTAAAAATATCGGGAAGTGGTGTTTTCATGTTATTTTTGTACAGGAACGCCTACTTTGCATATTATTTGCGTTAGTTGTTGCTCTCATTTGTGGCAATTTTTTTGGGCGGGAGCTATTGCTGTAAAACTGGCGATATTGGCGGTTTTAACCAGGTTGAGAATGCAATGACAATTTAAAAACACTGAAAAAACTATAGGTTTAATGAACATTAGAATTAGAAATTAACATTTGAAAAACCTTTGAAATTCACTGAAAAAAACAGGTTTTACAGACGTTATAGTTAGAAATTAGCACTTACAAAACCTTTGAAATTCACTGAAAAAACCATAGGTTTCAGGGACGTTATAGTTAGATATTAGCATTTATAAAAAGCTTTGAAATTCACTGAAAAAACCATAGGTTTCAGGGACGTTAGTTGGTCATTTCACTCGTACAAAAACAGAGAAATTCGAACGTTATAGTTAGTAGAGCTAACAATAACTCGCGCCCCCGCAATGCACTGCTGATCACATATTACATCACTCATGACATCAGTTAATATATATATACACATTTATATATGTGTGTGTGTGTGTTAACAGTGATATTTTCACAAATGCCACGAGTACCCCATACTTACATGAAAGAATAAGTCTTTTGGTATTCAATGCGAGATTCATATTTTAGCATAATTCATCGTGAAATTAGTTGTACTTCATGTAAGCCTCAAATCTTAGGGTTTGCAAAGGACTCCGCTCCGCCGGCGGAGTTCACAGAGTTTTGGAACTCTGCGCTCCCCTTGGAGTGCGAAGTGTGGCATTGAAGAGTACACATTTATTTGTATACTGGGCTATAGTTAGTGACTTGCTTCTCCAATTTAAGTAATCTTCAACCCACATTCTCGGGAGACTGGCCGGTGTTGCCCGGACTACGGCTGTAGATAAAGCGAAGTTTGGCTTGTGCGTACCCTGGGTACTCGGATGGCGGTGTGAGAGTGAGTGCTTTTAAATTAACTGTGGTGTATGGTGATCACTCTGTAATTCTTTTGGGTGCAATTTAAATCTCATTCTCAGAGTGCACTGTGTTTGTTGCTTGTTATCTCTGGTGGTGACTGCTAATGTTGGAGGCGAGTCGTCCCTTGCTAATGGTTTTGGTGCATGAAGGCACCTTGATGAAGGTAATTGTGAAGGAGGCGAATTAAAGGGGAAACCAGGTTTCAATGGAGTCTGAGAGCTTGGAGGGATCACAGTACTCGTTATGGAGGGCCGAGTTTATTTGTCAATCTCAGACCAAAGACATTTTCAAAATTCATTTCTGTGGATACTGGGCTGTAGTCGCCCTACATCAGATTGAAAATAAGTTTTAAAAAACCTGGAATACATTATATACCTCACATAGAATGCATCAGCTTCAGAGTTTAGGGGCAGCATCACACGTCCGTGGAAAAGGATAATCCTCATGGACTGCTGAAAATAGACCGGACCAGTTATGTAGATGTGGCTAGGAACAAATAATTTTCAATTCCCATTCAACTTTCTTTGGGATTTCCTAAAGAACAGCTAACATTAAACAAAGCCAGATGTCCCTCTTGGTCTTCGTACCCTACCTGGGCTGCATTCCGGGTCTGAATATTTCGAAAATAGGAATCTGCCTACAAGGGATGTTACTGATATGTTTTAACTGATTGAGGCAGAAGTGGTAAGATTTAAAGTGCAACCCCATGTGTTGTAGCATTTCGGCTTTGCATTTTATCCCAGAGCCACCAGAAAAACTTGAATACATGAAATGGAAGAAGCAAATTTATGCTCAAAATAGTCCCATCTACCACATTTTAAAAATGGGAAAATGTGTTTGTGACTTTACATGCGGGTGAGTGGAGCGGAACTCAGCGCAATTTCAGAGTTTTAATCCTACTATGCGGAATTCTGCGGAGTACAACTCCATGAATTCGCCCACTCCTGCTCAAATCTTGCTTTCTTTGTCAAATGTGAACTTGTGAACTGAATAGTCTGAAGTCTGTAGGAACCTTTAGCAAAGTTACCACTTGAATTGTAACTCTCCGCTGTTTCCTTTGACATCCCCAGTACAGCTTAACTGTATTCGCAACAAAATCTGTTACATATTCGAACAGATGCTTGAGAAATGTCTGTCGACAAATTCATAAGCATGTTTTTCACGTACTCTCCGAAATATCTAATTGTTCATATGACTAAGCTTAAAATGGTTTAAGGAAACGATGTGACTTGGATTACTTAATTCTTCCAGATTGTTTTCTTTTTACCTTCTACATCATCCTGTTCCTATTGAAGATGACCGATTGGACAGAGTGGTCTGACATTCCTGATAATGTCAAGGGGTGTCACCCTGGAAACTTTTGGAGTATAATTGTGCAGATCTTGGAACTGGAAGGTGTGTTACAGCGGTGAGATTGATGGCTTTGATATCCAAGGACTAGCACAAACTGTGACGTACTATTGCGATCAGCCTGCCGACTGGTATGCTAGCGCAGTGGAACCTTTTCGGCTGAAGGGTTTGCATCATGTTGCTGTGACATTGGTTTTGCTTTACTTTATAAACTTTATTTCAGCAATACGCAATAAAAGCACATGAAATAAAACATACAACAAACAATTAGTATTTACATTAGAAATGTGCAAAATTGGGTGCAGTAATACCCAACATAAAAGTAAAGGTTTTATGCAAAAATCCAGGGAGTACCTGGTACCTCCCTGCCTTGAATTAATTGTTAACATAATTGCATATCCAGCTTCCTGGAGCTGAATGTACGTAATTTTCTGCCCAATAAGATAGGTGAATCACCTGCTAAAAGATACAAAAAAATATATAAAAACTTTTAATAGGATCCGCTTATACAATAAGTAGTATTCTTCCTATTCTCCAATGAATGTACCAACTGCTGTGTTACTGTTCGCAACTATACAAGTTTATTTAAGAAATACTCAGCTTGTACCTTATTCTCCACCCACTCATCAGAAAATGAGAGAGAGAAATGATTGACAACCTACATATATCATGTCTAAGAATCCTGAGTGCTTCCTTGTGTTTCCTAACTTCCAAATTCTGACAAAGCAGGATTATCCAAAACCTCCTTTGGGACACAGAGATTGGGCAAAAGAAAATAATATGCTCAATAGTTTCTTTTCGTTCCTACAGGATGGGCATTGCAGGTCCTTGGCTCCCAGTATATGCTCCCACTTTGCAGTAAAGGCTTGGAGAGGTAAAGCTCCATGCCGGAACTGCAGACACCTGGCTAGAGGGGTCTCTTTTTTTAATCCAAGAAGTCCTCCAGCTTAAAGGAGTCCTTAGCTGTGAGAAAAGCATTTGTTAGAGCTCCATGACTCGACTGGTTATGTATGCGATTATCTTTGTTTTGCCAGTATGCAGATTTGATAAGCGATTCGGAAATGGCTCTAGCCTGGACCATGGCATTCCATAGACCCTCAAGGCCAATGGCTATTAGTGCACCCTTTACATGCTTTAGCCATGAAATTCTGCTAGCGCCTACATGGAACCAAATTTCCTCTAACCCTTTCGATAAGCAGATAGCTCTGGGGTGGCCCAAATCATCCTCCAATAGAGTACGGGGCGCAATGTCAATATGTCAGAAATGTTTCTGGCCCTAAGGTCCAGCCTAAGGGGGAAGCAAAGGAGTGCTTACAGGTAAGCAGACCAGCTGTCGCATTAAAGCAATTTTTCACCAATTCCAATGTGGCCGTACCCTGATTCCCTCACAATTCGGCACCATAAGCAGCTGTCCCCAAGGATTTAAGGATATAAATTAGAATCTCTGGTAGGATAGGGCGATACTATGAACTACGAGACATCTTTAAAAAGCCTCACACTACCTGCTCTATGTTTAATCATTGCTGTGTCATGTCACTTTGACACCCGAGGTATTCTGTAGGAGTGAGGCCTAAATACACAAATGTACGCACAAGTTCCAATGAAGGGCCTGCTAGGGTGAGATGTGTCGTATTTGAGGACCCAGGATTAAGCACCATGTACTTAGTTTTACTCACATTGATCAAGGGTGGGTGGCGAACTCCGCTCCGCCAGTGGAGTTTGCGGAGATTTGCCAACTCCGTGCTCCACTGGGAATGCAGAGTACGGGGAAAAAACTCCACCTCCGCGGCATGGCAGAGTTTGCCCCTGCTGCCCACTATGTGGAGAGAGTTAAGGGGAGAGGAGGATCATCACTTTTTTTATTTTATATATTTATAAACATAGGTAGAACATGCAACAACAAAAAGGCTTGTCATAGTGTGTGCACAATTCTTCAGGTATTGGAATACATTCAGTAGACGCATGCACGTAGTGCAGCTCTTGGACATTTACATTTTGGTTTTGCGGGCAGTTAGCCCTACCCCCCCAACCCCCCGGCCTCCCTCAGCCATCACCAATCACACTTGGGGTCACCAGCTGACCATTACCCTCTTTCATAACAGACGGTTATCCTTAGCGCAGCTCCCCCCTCAGCTATGCCTGGGCCACCAGTTCCGTCTCCAGCTCTACCGCCGCTTCCCTTAGGTGCACAACAAGGCGTTCCCAGATATCTTTAGGTCTAACGCACTCAGGCATGAGCTCCCAATAGGTACTTAGTTGCTTCTGGCAATAGGCAGCGTCCAGCAGCCATGCAGCGCGCATTGGCACAGGTCGGTGCCCCCAGTGAATCAACACCCTACACTTGGCCTGTGCCGCGCCACCGCTACCTTTTCCACATGTCCCAGCAGACAAGTCACTGAGTCCGGCTCAATGGGGGCCCAAACTATAGCGCCAATTGTCTCACACACCTCAACCCAGAATTTAAACACTTTCGGGCATCTCCAAGCCAGATGGAGGAACGTTGCGTCCCCCGATGCACAACGAACACAGTTCGAGGTCTCGCACAATCCCATCTTGTACAGCTGCAGTGGGGTGCAGTACATTTTATTCAGATACTCAAAGTGTATTAAGTGCAGCCTATAATTTGGAGATAGCAGCTCTGTCTGTCAACAGCAAAATGCCCATACTCCCTCCGGGAGCTCCTCACCCAGCACCGTCTCCCACGCCTCCCTTACCAGGGAGGTTCCTGACGCGTCAGTACTAATTGTCACGGAGTACAGTCTGGTGACAAGCTTTTTGGAGACGCCATGTTGTATATGTGTTCAAGCACCTCAAATGCATGGGGCTGCTCTGAGAAAGTAGCGTATAGCGCCTTGCAGGATGCTCGCAACTGGTAATAAAGTAGAGTGTCAAGGGCTGATACTTTGCATGTCGCCGGACTAGGCTCCGAAGCTACAAATCTCCCCATTCGGAACAGGTCCGCCACAGTTGTCAGACCTAGTTCCGAGGCTCTGTCAGCCATTCCTTTATCCTGCAGCGGAGGAAACATTGGGTTCGCAGCCAGCGGGGCCGATGGAGCATGCAGTGTCGCAATGCCAGCACAGCCCCTGATTCCTTACCACGCCCACTGTACGCACTCAACTGGGTCAATTTCTCCACGAGGAGCTCTATACCTATCAAAAATCTCTCTCGAGAGCGGTAGTGGGGCAACTCTATCTCTCTCCACCGCCAAGTGCGGTTGAAATGGAGCGGGGTACAGCCAGTGGTGAAGATAGCTAGCCTGAGCGCATAGAGCGTACACCAGTAGGAACGGTGCTCCCATACCACCCTTTGCCAATGGACCAGTTAGTATCACATATTTAACCCGAGGGTGGCGGCCCGCCAACACCAACGCCACCAGCCCAGAGCACAGCTGTTTAAAGAATTGCGCCGTATGGGGGATCGGGACATTCAGAAATGGGTATAAAATAAAAGAATAGGTAAGACTATCATCTTTGCAATTGCAACGTGGCCCGCTAGGGATAGCGGTAATCCTTTCCACACCTGCACCTGCGATTCAAACCATTCAACAGCGCGGCCAAAGTTCTCTCCAAATCTAATCCACGTCTCAGCTGAGCCAGATCCCCAGATATTTACTAGGCTCGGCAGGGACATCTTAAGGATTTAGGGGGCCCTGGGCCAAACATATTTTGGGGGCCCCTGTTCAGGACACCTTTGAATTTATGATCTAATTTGAGCCCCTGTTTCCCACGCAGTTTCCGCTTGCTCAGCTGCGCTAGCGATCCAGTTTGGATCATAGGCATTAGCCTATATATTCCCGATGTAAATGGACATGTGCAGCTTACAGGTGTAGGATTCAGTGTTTCCTGCCCTGCTACTACGTTTTTAATACTTTTTAAATTGTATATGTGTGGCTGAATTACTCTGTGCTTTTTAACAATTTCTCCTACCTATGCGCACTTGCACTTTACTTGATTCTGCTTGCCTACACCTCCTTAGCTGCTTCGATTCGCATCTCGCTTTTCCTCCAGTCCTGGTCCGCCGCGGCTGATACGCTGATTGTGCGGAGGGCTGGGGCTACTATCGGGCTCCTCACTTATGCCTATGCAGTTTCCGCTTCCTCAGCTGCGTTGGCGATCCAGTTTGCATCATAGGCATTAGCCTATATATTCCCGATGCAAATGGACGCGCTAAGTGTACGTGCACAGCGGGCGCGCCTCTGGCGTCGAAGGTAAGCCTGTCTGCGCCCGGAGGCGTTCGGCGCCGGCCATGCTGCCCAGTTCCCCTCCGGTGAGTTTCTTCCACTATATTGCAATAGGGAAAAACTGCTTAGCCTTAGGCGGCTACCATTATGTCACTGTACAGCCGCTGATCCAAGGTTGGAGGTAGACTTTCGATGCAATAAGTGCAACTGGACTCTCCTCCAGCCCAAGAAACTCGCACCCAATATCCTTCCACGCAACAATAAGTGTAAAAACAATAAGAAAACAGAGGACTTAAAGGCCACCCTTTTAAATTGTCGCTCTATACAAAAGCATGAACCATACATTTATGGCCTACTTTTAGACTAACAGTCTGATCTTTTTTTTCTCACTGAGACCTGGCTGTCTGAAGCCTCCAACCCTACTATCACCTCGGCCATCCCTACGGGTTATAACATTCTTAGGAGGGACCGATCGAATGGGAAGGAGGGAGGTGTTGCCATAATTTACAATAAAAAACTAGACTGCTTAGGCTTCTGCTGTACCTTATCCCCCCATCATAGTATAGCTGGGTTTCTGATTTACAGACCTCCCAGTGCTATTGGAAATGTTATTACTACGCTTAATACAGCCTTCTACCTTAGTTCTAATAGCAAATTTCACCTCTTGGATCCTCCATCTTTACTAGCTTTCCCTGAGTTTCAGCTTGAAGAGTCACTGACCCCTCTCCAAAGCATTAAGTCTGGCTCTCCTACTGACCCATGTCCAGGGAATATCTTGAACCTATTAGCTCCCACCATAAACCCCACAGTAAACCAGCTCTTTAATGCTTCTCTCTCCTCAGGCAACATGCAGAAATTATGGAAGAATGCTATGATTCTTCAAATGATAAAAAAGGCTAACGCCAAACCGACGGACCCTGCCAACTACAGGCCAATCTCCCTTCTTCCGACCCTCTCCAGAGTACTAGAGAAGCATGTAAACAAGGCCCTCCAAATACACATTGAAGATGGGAAGCTCCTTCATGAGTCCCAATCCGGTTTTAGGGCTAACTAAAGTATGGAGTCCGCTCTGCTGGAAGTGACTAAATTTCTCAAGGGTAAGCTGGACCAGGGAGGCAAGACTGTTCTGATACTGCTCGATACTTTGGCGGCCTTCGATATGGTCCCACATGAGAGCTCCTGGAGAGACTTGCTAACATCAGTCTGGGGGGGGACCGCCTTAACATGGATGTCATCCTTCTTGGCAAATAGATCTCAGGACATCTGGCTCCCCCCTTTCTCATCCCCAGTTCCGGCCATGAAGCAGGTGTCCCTCAGGGCTCCATTCTCAGCCCTACCCTTTTTAATATATATCTATCCCCCTTGCATTTCTGGTACAGGAAGAGGGCGCCAAATTTGTTTCCTATGCTGATGACACTCAGCTGATTTTTACTTGTGAAAAAGGAACCGACTTTGACAGGGCAATGATTAGGTCTTGCCTCACAAAGGTTTTTAACTGGCTTAAGATCAATCAGCTGAAGTGCAATCCTGACAAAACTGAAGTTGTTTTCTTTGGTAATCCATAAACGCCTGACTGGAGCGCTTGGTGGCCAAAAGATCTGCCGCCCCCGCCCGCTGAAAAGGAGAAAGTCAAAAACGTCGGAATTGTCATAGACAAGACACTCTCCATGTGCTTTCAAATTCAAAATCTAAATGGCACTTGCTTTGGCATACTCCGGATGCTAAAAAAATGAATGCCACTGTTACCGCTTGAGAGCAGAAAGATCGTGGTGCAGGCTCTGGTGACATCAAAGTTTGACTATGTCAACAGCTTGTACCTCGGTCTTCCCAAATCCCTTATCCAGCGCCTACAAGTGGTACAATACGCGGTGGCCAGGGCCATCCTGAGACCTAAACCCAGATCTAGTATGACCCCTATTCTTAAGTCTCTCCGCATAAAAGAACGGATCGTCTTCAAAGCGATGACCATCTTCTTTAAAGCTTTCCATGGCTTAGGAGCCGGCTACATAAATAAGCGTGTTAATCGCTACACAACAGCTAGACCCCTAAATTCTTCCAATGCCAACCTGGCCATCATGCCTAAAATATGCAGTGCCCGCATTGGAGGCAGATCCCACGGCTTTCAAGGCCCAAAATTGTGGAATAGCCTCCCTGAGTGTCTGAGACTAACCACAGACCTACTCTCTTTCATGAAAGAACTTAAAAACCTGGCTTTTTGATAACTGATGGGTCTTTTACGCATGTTTTCCTCCCACTGTCATGCGCCAGGACACTCTAGTCTGAGTAGCTGCGCGCTTTATTAAATACACAATTTCATTTCATTAGGTCCCTGACAGTGCAAAGGAACACTCGTCCAAATTCTAAGCGCCTTATTTATGAGGCTTTGCTTCACTTTTATGCTGCTGGTGCGTCACTTTTTGTGATGCACCGGCAGCATAAAATATGTGCAATGTTACTCCCTATTTACAAAGCGATGCATCTAGGCAGATGCTTCACTTTGTAAACCCCTGCACCGCATTATACCTGCGCCAGGCATAATGCATGCAGTGTGGGTGTTGCCCCGCAAAATGCCTCGTAGAAGTGGCGCATTGAAATCTATGAGAACTCAGTGCACCACTTCTAGGACGCCATTGCGTCAATAGCTTACACCTGCCACACAGCAGGCATAAGACTGATGCAGGCCCTTTCACATGGGGCTTGCCCCATGTGAAAGGACACATTGCTGGAGTTGCGTCTATTTTCAGACACACCCCATCAATGCATCACTTTTGCGCATACAGATTTGTCAGAAATACTGACATATCTGTAACTCCTTGCGACATGATGCGTCATACAGTAAATATGACACATCCATCATGTCGCAACGAGGGCGCACTAAGAAGTGACGCATCCCTGTTTTCACACAGTGATGCATCACTTCTCATAAAAAAGGCCCTGAATGTGTTTACATCTAATATTCAGGGATAGTTATGTGTGTTTTCAGTATTGTAACACAGCAGCAGCTCACCAATATTACTGCAAATAATCTCTGTGACGCCCTCCCATTTCTTATATGTTAGGCCTTGTTTTGATCTAAAATAAACGTTTTTTATGTATATTGCATGAAGCATAAACACAAAATTTCTCTGCAAAATGGCTGTACTAGACTCTCACACATCAGGTACATAAGAAATAAATGAAAGGAAAACAGAATTTAAAACTAACTGTCTAGGAAATATTCAAGGTTATTAGGGCAAAACTCTGGAGAATGGAGCTGACTGTCAGGGGGCCCCCTGAAAGGCTGGGGCCCTGGGCCAGAGCCCACTTTGCCCATGCATTAAAACGTCTCTGAGGCTCGGTGGCCCATCTGTAGGGATACTCCATGGAGCAGGAGGCAGTAGAGTCAGTCAGCGGGAAAAGGACTGACTTACTCCAAATAATCTGCACTCCACAGTGCCCTCCAAATTGTATAACCTCACGTGTCATTGGAGAGATGTTGGTACTAGGGTCCCTAACATACAAGGTAATGTTGTCCGCATATAACAACACCACTAGCCCCCTGGTGGTAAATTCAACTCCGAGGTCCGTATTATGCTGCCGCAGCCTGGCAGCCAGCAGTTCGCTGGCCACAG
Organism: Triturus cristatus; assembly: GCF_964204655.1. Taxonomy (NCBI): domain Eukaryota; kingdom Metazoa; phylum Chordata; class Amphibia; order Caudata; family Salamandridae; genus Triturus; species Triturus cristatus. The sequence continues at coordinate 23,773,203 of NC_140584.1, forward strand.
TAGACAGGAGCGGGGATAGCAGACAGCCTTGCCCAGTGCCCCAGGTTATCGCAAAGCTTTCTGATATCTGTCCATTGAGAGCCACTTGAGCCATCGGAAGGGAGTAAAGCAGGTGTATCTTTTTTATAAATCCAGGGCTGAATCCCAATCTGGCAAGTAACGTGAATAAGTATGACCACTGCAATGCCTTAGTTGCGTCCAATAGCGCCGCTACCGCCTTTGTATCAGGGCTGAGATAGTGCAAAACTGAGAAAATTGTGTGTAGATTATGTGAGGTCCTACGCCCCAAAATAAAACTTGATTGATACGGCCGTGCTATCAGGAGCATGAGAGGATGCGTTCAGTTGGCCAAACGTTTCGCATACATTTTTGCATTGATGTTTATCAGGGATAAAGGCCTGTATGAATCACAGAGCCTGGGGGGCTTGTCGGGCTTAAGAATTTATGACTAATGGTGCCTCCCGGAGAGACGGCGGGAGCAGGCTGGTCTCCAATGACACATGATACATTTCTATAAGGTGGGGAATTAGCAAATCTGTGTATTCCTTATAAAAGGCAGGACTGAGCCCGTCCAGCCCCGGCGCCTTCCCAGCCAGCAAAGCGGAGATAATGCGCGCTACCTCCGGGGTGATCGGGTCGTCAAGATATTCCCGGTGTCACACGCCAAGCCACAGAAGCTCAATGGTGTCAAGGTTGGCTAGCAGTTCAGTCTCGCCCGCCGTGCCTCCGGACGTGTATAGTTTTATAAAATGATGACATCTCTTCCGGCAAGGCCTCCGGGGATGTAATCAAATACCCATCCTTATCTTGCAACTCAGTGACCTAGGCAGAGGCATGTGGTTGGCGTAGCATCCCTGCCAGGGTCCTGCCAGGGCGGTCACCCTCCCCGTATCGTCGTGCAGTTGCCTCCTGTCCCAGGTATCTCACCTTCCTTTCAGCTGCCTCCATATAATCCGACAATTTAGTGTGGATATCTGCAAAGTTGTCGGGTTAGGATCGGTCTCCTGCTCCCTTTCTAACTGCGCCAGGTCAGCCTCCATTCTGCTCAGCGTACCTGTGATCGCCCGCAGCACCTCCGCCTGCTTCAAAATGTACTCACCCGGCACCACAACCTTAAACACCTCCCAGAGCGTGGAGGGGGATTCCACAGTACATTTGTTGCGTGCAAAATAATCAGTTATGGCTGTGCGAATCTCCGCATGGAATGCGGCATCATGCAGCGCATGGGAGGGGAGGCGCCAGGTAAACGCATGCCGTGGGGTCTGTGGGTTCGACAACACCAGGAGCATGGGGGAGTGATCGGACAGTGTCCTAGGCAGATGGTCAGCTGCCACCACCCAAGTTGCTGCATCTCTTGTCAGGAGTAGGGGTGGGCAGAATTTGCATAGTCGCGCTACGCACAGCTCTGCAAAATGGTAAAAAATCTCCGCGAGCACGCAGTTCCGCGAACACGCACAATAGCTTGTTCCTCCCGTTCACAATGCTTTATTCCTGTTCGCCGAATGCTGTTTGCGTGCTCGGGGGGGGGAAATATCTTGCGATCACGCGTTTTGAAAGTTCAAACAAGCAAAAAAGCAGTGGAATTTTGGGCAATTCCGCGTTCTCTGCGGAAATTACCCAAATTCCGATACAGATATCCACTCCCTGAGGTGCGAGGTATGCATGCGCCAGTTTGGCCTTTCGGCAATCATTAAGCCCCCTGACATACAGGTCAACTTTGCTATGCTTTTTACAGACGCAATGTCATAAAGCGCATGTGCCCCATGAGGGCGCCCCGGGAGGGGCGTAGGATCGGGGGACAAGTATCCTCCCCACACATCGCGCCATGAACGTCCCAGCCACAGTTGCAGCAATCCTATATTTCAAGCCTTGTAACATGAAAAACATTACCCATAGCTCCCTCCTTTTAGAAGAAAACAAAACAGTGCACCTAAGCAACCCATATGGGTTCCCCCCACCCCGCCCTCCCACACCAATCCCCCAATCAGGTTGTGATAGTCCACCCACCCAACAATCTACAGACAACAAGGAACAAGGGAATTATCCCAAGGGGGCATGGTTCCTCCAGACATACACCCCTGCCAGAAAGACAGCGCTAGTGGCCCGAACAGCGATTGAGCAAAACATACTTAAACATAGAGGCATCCTGCCCCGATAGAGACTCATCTGTAAACTCAAAATATCGTCACATTTGCAGCTCCTCTACCCAGGCTGCACCACAATATAAAAACAATGGTCAAAATCTCTCAACTTAGTTAGTCATTGTCACTTATTGTTCCTCCTTAGCACTCTCAGGGTTCTTGGATGCGTTGCGTTTCTTCGCTTCTTGTTTCTTAGCAAATGTCAGCGCAGCCTTAGGGTCACTAAAGACCTGTGTTTGAGCGCCCCTCTATATCTTTAACTTGGCAGGGTAGACCAGAGCGTACTGCACCTCTTGTTTTTGAAGGATTCTTTTTGCCGGGAGAAATTCTGTGCAGGCAGCCTGCACCGCCAGGGTGAAGTTGGGATGGAACGCTAATAGATTCCCCTGGTACCGCACTTCGCCCATCTCCTGCGCCGCCCACAGCACAGCGTCACGGTCACGCTAATTTAACAGCTTTGCGATGATCAAGCGAGCCGGCGCCCCCCGCGATGAGGCACCTCCCCAAAGATCTGTGTGCTCGCTCCACTATGAACACTGAGGAGAGCACGTTACTGAAGAGGTCCTGCAGCAGATTTTCCACATAATCTGCCATCCCAGTGATGTTGGTGGATTCGGGCAGGCCCATGATGCGGAGGTTGCTCCTCCTGGAGCGCACCTCCAAATCCTCATTCTTTGCCCTAATCAGTTCTTCACCTTGTCCATCTTAAGCAAATTTTGCCTGTCCGCCATTGCCGAGTCTTCGACATCAGACACTCGCGCCTCCAGCTGTGCTATTTGTGTGTCGTGCGTGTCCACTCTGGCCTTCACCTGGTCAAGACGAGCAGTCAGCCGGTCAAGTTTCGAGTCTATAGTGTTGAGGCTAGTTTTAACCTCCAGCAAGAGTGTCTTCAAATCATCGTCTCATGCTGCTGTAGCATCAGTCTGGGTGGATTGTTGTCCCACTTGTTGGGTGGGCTCTTCCTGTCTAGTTTGTCGCCTATTGTTAAAGGTAAGCTTGGTCTGCTTAACATCCGCCTTAGCCATATTGATCTTCCCAGTGAAGGAGGCGTGAGAGCAGGTTAAAAAGGCATCCAATACCTATGGGCCGGTGTTGCTGCTTAATCCTTTGTGCAAGGCAGAACACAAGCGCAGACAGGTCACCAAACGTCCGCTGCTACCGGCACTGCGCACCTTTCTCTACAGTTCCATGTGGCCGTCACTGTCAGCAGTGTCTACTCTCGATTCAATGTGCGCAACACTTATTGCACTCCAGCTCGCAGCCCAGTTCGCTCTGTGTCCCAAGCGTCCGGGAAACAGTTGCAGGTGTTTTCCCTATGCGGCCTGCGCCAGCTCCTCACTTCAGCAGGTACCACCTGTCTCCTTACAAAGTCGTCCAACGCTGCAAGGTATTGCGCCAGTGTCTGGGCCGGGACCAATGGTTCAATCACGCGTTTCAAGCGTTCCGTATATCCAGACTGTCCAACATTCAAGGAGGCCTGTCAAAGGCGGGTCTTCTCAGCACTCACTTGCCTCCACGCTCTTAGTCGTTGCCCTGCTGGCCTCACTGGGGCCGGAGAACCCTCCGATGTTGGGGGAAGGCCTTTCACAGCACCTAGCAGCCAGTTGTAGGGAACCCCCATCCACCTAGGCGTCTTCTTGCCGCGTCTGCTGTGCTACCCAGTCTAATGCACAGGCCCGCGGTCTGCCTTTCTGGCGTTCTCCTCGGTTCAGCCCACACAGCGGGTGCACTTCAGACGGCGATGCCAGGGTGGGCTCATCGCTCCCACGGAAGGTCTGCACAGACACACCAGCAACCGGGAGGCGAGCTCCCCCCCACACCAGGCCTCCTGGTCTCCTCAGTGGAAAAGCAAAGCGCCTATGCTGTACATCTTTGGAAGACTGTCTATGCACGTGCATGTGCAGTCCTATCAAGACGTTCAGTTTAGGTGGATTGCTTTTCCACCGAGGTGACAAACAGAGGAGACAGCCCGGGCACGGGGCATAATGACAGACCCCGTTAAGTGCTACAAAGCAGGTGGCAGTCTGGGGGCCAGGAACCCTCCAGGTCTGTCGCCTGCATGTAGGGTGGAACGGAATTCCACAGAGTTTTAAGGCAACTCCGTGGAATTCCGCGTGGTGGCACTCTGCCAACTCCATCCAGGGTTAACATTGATCTCCAATCTCCTCATCCTGCAGAAGCAATCAAACTGATCCAGAAGCTTTTGGAGTCACATCGTGGTCTTGGAGCTCAACATGGTATCGTCAGCAAACATGAGGGTAGGAACCCTCATGTTTGCTAACGTAGGCACGTCATTTTCACATTGGTCCAGGATTTTAACTAGGCCGTTACTATAGAGTGTAAATATCGTGGGTGCCAGTACACACCCCTGCCTGACTGCTCCAGTGACACGGAAGGGATCGGTTAGCTCTCTTGCTCTGCAATGTCTGAACTGCACAAAGTTGTTAAAATGCAGCCTGAAAATGGTATCTAACAAATAGCTTGGTACTCCCATCTCAGAAAGGACCTGCCAGAGTGTTAATCTTGGTACCAAGTCAAATGCAGAGCGCAGGTCTACAAATACAACATAAAGTTGTCCCCCTCCTAGTGTAACAGTTTTCCAGTACAACATTTGTAGATGGAACACTTGAGGACTCTCTAATGCCTGTATGGAGGGGTGTCAGAATCACATTGTCAGCTATCCAATCCTGTAGTCTACCCAAGATCACTTTACTGAAAAGCTTTTGTGTACTATCTATAAACCTTATGGGACGATAATTCACCGGCAAGTCGCATGAGCCATTTTTAAAGATGGGGATTATTTTGTCCCCAGCCCAAGTATGTGGGATAGGTGCCCCCTTCAAAACAATGGAGTACAGTACTGCGAAATAACCACTCCAGAGTTTGGACTCACTCAAGAATAGCTATCCATGGAGCTTTGTTGATAACTATTACCTAATTGCCATATTTATTTCCTCCACTGAAATATCTGTGGACTCCTCGTCTTGTGCATAGGTGATGGATCCTGTGGGGACAATCTTAGGGCTCACCACTGAACGGCTGGCGATTATCCCCAACCCCCAGTTGTCTCCCCACATTATCTTGCAGATCTCCCTTCTTTGGTGTTGCAGCAACAGACTTAGACCGATTACTGTCTTTAATGAACTGGAACTGGTCGCTTGGAACTTACTGAACTTTCCTAAGGGTTTGCATGAGGCTCAACTGATTTCCTATTGATCCATATGCTATAGAGGTCCATAATCTCCCCCAGGAAATCTTTTCCCTGTCATTCTTGGATCTCACAGGGTTGGATACTACCATATTAAATCCAGTATTAGTTTACCTCTGAAAGAGTAACTAAACTTTAAACTTAAACACATTTCTGCTGATTCTGGCTCATATTTCCTTGTTGTAATTCACTTGATTTATGTTCCATCTAATTCTAGATGTTGAGTAGCAATTATCATATCCCTGGTCCTCATTCAATAGATGCTCATCCTCCAAATACCCAGAACCTTTCAGCACAGAACAAGATCTATTGGAGGACCAATAGAGTTTGATGGGTTGCCAGAGGTTAGATAAAATAATTAAAGTGCAAAAATAAGCTTCGGCCCAGTACAAATGCTACAGCAATGTTTATGGTAGCAGAGGATTATTTAGCTGTCTGACAAAACTAGGATATAAGCGGGATGCATATTGAGGTCACTAAAGATTTACCCAAAACCCAAGTTCAGTGAAATCTGACCAAGAGTCGGTTCTGAAGAAAACGACGAAACAATGAGACAAGTGGTGTGAGTATTAATAGGGTTTTGTGTGATGCAGTTGCTTAATTTGTAACTAATGAGAATTGGTAGAGCAATGTTTAGTGTTTAATGTTTGAATAAGTTGTTGTTAAATTGTAGTTGTCATAAGGTCCGAAGTGTCCTAAGATCCCTGAATATACACCTACGGGTGGTCTCAGTGTGGCATACGTTGAGTAAGTTTGTCTGCTGTTTTCAAAGGTGCTGTGGGTGAGACATAATCAGCACTACCACCAGAGAAGGGAACTTTGTGAAAGTGTGAAGTTTAATCTTTGGGATTTTTTTTCAAAGTATATGGAGAGTAATCGTAAAGATTTTTGGGTTGTGTCACTTTGGTCGAGATTTTGCTTGGAGTGTATGGTTAAATAAACTTCTGATTGGATAAAGATCTATAACTTCTTTTTAGTGGAGCAGACAAGAGTTTCTTTTCTGAATCTACTGAGTTTAATAAACCTGTGTCGAGATTAGTGCTGAAAGCAAGTTGGACTGTAAAGGAGGGTAGCTGCTCCATGGAGATCATAGAGTGTTGTGCTGGAATTGGTCGATTAGCGTGAAACCGCGCTGAAATAGGTTGATAGTGTCATAGAGAGTCGCACAGAGATTAGTAGCTTAAACAATAACAAGGAAGTGCTTACTAGAGAATGGGGTGAAATAGTTTGTAAAGGACAGTAGAAAACTTATTGTGAACAATGAAAGCTTTGAAGAGTATGTAAACATTAATACAGTGAGATGTGCCTGAATAACAAAGAAGTGCTTACTAGAGAATGGGGTGAAATAGTTAGTAAATTGTATGGTATACAATCAAGGGGGTCTGGATTTTCCAGACTTTAAATTATACTTTTGGGCAGCCTTTTGTAGGAGGCTACGAAGTTTAATACACCCCGTAGGATGCAATGCACCCTTTTTTTTAAGTTTATGCTTGGCAAGGAACATGAAATGTTCCTATATAGAATTAATGATCCGAACTATTTCAAGCGGGTTAAATTTAAGGTCGCACGAGATATTGTAAACATATGGAGCTCCATTGCCTCGAATTGTAATACATCATTTTATCATGATAAACTACCCATATGGGGCAATCCAGGTTTACCAGAAATTTTTCAGGACATGGAGGGTAAACGATGGGCTAGCTTTGGCATAAAATATTTGGGTGATGTATATGATCAAAATGGGTTTATGACTTTTGAGAAAATAAAGACTATATAGAAGATAATGCCGGGCATGCAATTCAAATATTTTCAAATTCCAGATTATTTTATCCATAGCATGCAACTGATGAATATTTCAGGCTCGGTCATATGGGAATATTTATATAAGGATAAAATAAAATCAATAATTAGTACCGGATATAAAATCTTATGTACATTTAAGTCAGACGACTGTCATAGATTACCTGAACGCCTGGGACACAACGCAGGGATATCAGTGACAGCTAATACTATATCACGTGCTTTCTCTAGACACAACAACTCTGTATATTCCTACAATCCCAGGCTACAACAATTCAGAACAATCTGTCAACTATACTATACACCAGAAAGAATATCAAAGTGGTCATCCCATGGTCACTCTAGTGAACATACAAAATGCCCAAAATGTAATTTACAGGCTGCTGATTTAAAACATATGTTCTTCTCATGTCCTTTATTAGCGGACTTCTGGTCGAAGGTAACTGAAGTGACCTCTCAGAAATTAGGGAGGGCAGTTTTGTTTTCAGCAACAGAGGTATTAGTTGGAGCCCAGAGTATTATAGGCAGACATGCGGACTTAATTTCAATATTATTGGCCAGCGCAAGATTGACAATTGCTCGCGTGTGGATCTCATCAACACCCCCATCGGTAATGGAATGGTGGGGATTAGTTAAAGAAACATATGATATGGAATTAGCATTGGCTCAAACGAGAGGTGTGCGGGCACTCTGTAAATTAAATAGGATATGGGGTATACTATTCTGAAATGTCCAAAGTATAATATGTAAACAATGCTAAAATGCCCCCCCCTTTTTTTTTTTTTTGTCATTGGTGAAAATATGTAAATCTGTAGATATGAAAAGTAAGATACCCCTAATATTGATTCACTTGCTTGTATTAATGCTTGTATCAATGTGTTTATGATTTTTTTAACTGAATAGTATGTATTAATCTTTCTTTTTTTCATGTTGGTAATAAAGAATTAAAACAAAAAAAAAGAAATAGTTAGTAAAGGACAGTAGAAAAACTTATCGTGAACAATGAAAACTTTGAAGAGTATATAAACATTAATACAGTGAGATGTGCCTTTACCTACTAAAGGAGGGGTACCAATACCGCCTGAAGGCACACCTGGCTTGTACAAGACCCATGAAAAAGGCTATCTTACATGGAAATGGTTAGAGAATTGGATGAAGTATGCAGAAAATTATGGACCTTTATCTTTTCCACAATATGGAACATTCAATATAAGAATTCTTGAAACTTTGAGGAGACCATTGAACGATAATAAAAAACCTCCTAGGCCTATGCAATTTGAAGCCCTCGGAGAATCGGAACATGTTGCCCATCAGAAAGAAAAACAGAACTATCAGGGAGGATATAAGAACACATTAAATAGGTATGTCGAGACTAGATGGGATTCTCAACAGAGGATTTGGAGAAAAGATGTTGCAGGTGGGGCACAAATGTATCCTGTATTAGTTGCAGAAAAGAGTGAAGAAGAAAAATGTAAAGTAAGAAAAAACATCTTGAAAGCTCTCAGACATTGGCATTAACTGATGAAAGTGAGAATGAAATAGATGATGAGTTTTTAAATTTATTATTGAATCAACCTTCACCATATAACACCCTTCACCGATGTACTTTCACTGCCCAATAGCTCAAAACCTAATAATCCTTTCTTGATCGAAGAACAAACAACTAGGGTAGGAGGGTTTAATAACCCCATGATACAGAATGCTCCTGATGCTCTTTCAGTTCCAGTAACCATAGGACCCGTGGTTCCTTTGTGTCAATCGGGTAGTGGAGGACAGGAGGTAGTGTTCACACTGGAATGGGAGTAGTGAATATTATCCCACAGGGATCGAGTAGGAAACAAATAAATCCTAATTCGATAAAGCTGAATTGTGATATTTCATATCAAAGAAATGAATCTGGAGTTAGGGTAGAAACAGTTCAAACTAACGTATCACATAATCAAGTAAGTCATTGCTGATGTCTTTTCCATTGCTTTGTGCTAGTTTGTTTTAGACCTCGGGATGCTTAATGGCTAAATTTAAAAGGGGTTTATGCGGGCACGCTGACAGAGGGGGGGTGGGGGTAGAGAGGGAGGTAGGGGGGGGGAGTTAGGGTAGTAAAAGTTGAAGAACTGGTTTCTCCTGATTTGTGCATTGCTGATTGGGCCTCATATAAGATGCTATTGTATGTAACTGTGAGTTATTGATAAGACGGTTGGAAAACTCAATAAAATACTTTAACAAAAAAAAAATCACATAATCAAGTAAGATCGACCCCATTATCAGCTACAATAGAAAGATGTATGGAAACTCCTAATAGAGGGACACAGGAAATGGTAGGAAAGTACTTACAAATGGGTATGTGAGGTTCTGAAACCGATGTTACACCACAAGTTGAGGAAACTAGTGGAGGGTCACAAAAGGGTGTATTAGATAGACCGATAGGACCTACCCCACATAAATGTTGATGATTGAATTAAGAATACAGTACAATCTAAATTTGACAAAGGTACATAAGTTCAGAGAACATCTGTAGCGAAAAATCCAAAGGAAACAATCACTTGATGTAGCAAAGCTTAAAGTGGAGTTGGAAGAAATTATTTTGGGCATTATCAGTCCTGGTAGGATTATTCATCATCGAGATGATGAATTGGTATTTGTATGTAAAGATATTATCAGAAGAGCTAGAAATACTCATGATAAATTAGCTCAAATTGCACAAAAATGTGGAGTGGACATGCAAAAATAAAATATTACCAAAGACTTATTGATTGGACTTTGGTGACAAGGATCTCGAGCGTTTAAAACCCTCATGTAAAAGATTACAGATTAAGGTGCTATTGACAACTCTAAGAAAATGGGGTGAGTTGGAGAGATGGGAAGGCAAATGGGCTAAACAGAAGGAAACAAAGAAAAGAGCTATGCCCATGTATCCAATGTTTGAAGCAGAGGCGTAGCTAGAGCTTCTGGCGCCCGGGGCTATCCTTCAGATTGCCGCCCCCCTGGGGGGTGCTGGAGAAAAAGGACGGCGAGCACCTGAAAGAGGTCCGAGACACACGTAGTATCGCCGCTAATAGTTACCTCGATCATGAAAGTTACATGCACATACATGACACGGTCCAGGGCTAGACAGCCCCTGTCCCCAAAATATTGCCGCCTGGGGCGGACGGCCCCCACCTAGCTACGCCGCTGAGGAAAAGCAGAAGGAAACCCAAAACTTACATCAGTTCTACCTACTCTGCTTGTGACATCTCACTCATAACATCACAGCTTGTGCAGGACCCTTGTCCCCTGTCCCCTATCTACCCCATCCGTGACCTCAGCAATGTCTGCAGACCGGTCCACCAAACTGGGTTTAACCACGATTCCCCTGGCAGGACCTTCAGGATACTACAGGTGAGTCCAATGCACCTGATCACTAGACTAACTTGAGTTCTGCAGTTTGGGCAGTACTAGCCCTGCAGTGGAAGCCTTCTCACTCCACCCAAGCCCCCCATGAGAGCTCAGTAGACGCCATCCCACGTGCCCCTCCCAGGAGAGAGCAGTGGAGCCATCCACTGCCCCAGCCGCGGAAGAACTACATACCCTGACCCCACCCATCCCAGGAGAGAGCAGTGTAACCATTCTACTCCTCCTCCCGCCAAACAGAGAGCATTCAACACCAACTCAGTGTCGCCTACGGTCACTACAGTATAGTAATGTGAGTTTTTAAAGACTGTCAGTGTTTCAAAAGCATTTCAATAAGCTGGAGTGTCAGGCCAGAGAATGCAGTAGAATGTGAAAAATTCAGTTTTTACCAGGCCAGAAGGGGGATCTGACCCGTGGCCCATCGTAGAGACAGCCTTGACCCTGCACCTGTCGCTACAGACAGCCCCATGCCCGCAAAAAAAATGTAAAAATCTATAGAAATATTTTCATATTTTTGTGGGGGGAAAGGGTATACTAGGAGGGGACAACCCACGGAATCTGCAGAAGGAACCGTGGCAATGTATACTAATAACAGTTTAGTTTCCCAATGTAATATTAAAATGAATTGCACCCAAGGTGCCTCATTTCAATATTCCTGAAAGTTTAGAAAGCAAAGTAACTGAATGTGAGTCCTGATATCATGGTATGTGCCTGTCCTCACAAACATCTCTCGTTAGCACGTGAGTAATACCAAGGTCTCTGCACTTTCATATCGCCCGCGCTCTTTTTGTGTGTGTTACTAAGAACACACAGGTGTTGCTTGCCACATTCACTCTTCAGCTGTAAATGTCCACTTCAGCACAGACTTACTTTGCTGAGCTGACACTGTAATCAAAAACAAGCACTGGCAAAGCCAAAAGGTCTTGCTTATGAGAGCTATTGCTTTGGCAATGCTTTGTAGCCTTGCTGTACAGCAGTGCAGATGCTTTGCAGTGTGGCTAAAACTAATTTTAAATGGCACTAATACACAGCCAGGGCTAATGCACTTTTACCCGATACTGCCCCTTAAACTATCCCAACCATCAGATATCCCAATCTTCCCTCACACTGTCCCCTTCTACCTTCAATCTAGCACTTCTATGCTCAAATGATCCCCCCCTTTCAACCTAACCTCCTTCACCCAAACTGCACCAAAACAACCTCTCCAACACCAAAACTACCCCATCTTCTCGCTACCCCATACTTTTAGACTACCTCTCCACTCAAACTACTTCCTATTGTCAAAGAACTCTGCCTTCAGTCAGAGTATCTTCATTTACTACCTTCTAGAACAAAGTCACCCCTTCAAACAAACTATCCCTACCTTCATGCGAACTCCACCTTCAAACTACACCTCCAATCCTGAAACTACCTCCAGTTGTAAACTATTCCCTTCCAACTTCCTCCCCAGCACCGAAGCTACCCTATATTTTGTCACATCCCTCCTGACCTCTAAATACTTCCAACTTTCAAACTGTCCCCACTTCTTACCTACTACTCCTATACTCAGTCTCCCAGTATCAACTTACCCTGCGCACTCAGCATGACCCATTTTACCTGAGCAAATCTTCGATGTCACAATGTCAGCCTCAATACCCCATGCCCCTTCCCTTTCACTATACCAAGGATTTCTAGAACTGGTCTTATTTACGGATATTGAAATTCACCCTCTCTCCTCTTACATTTTATTATTCCATAAATTATAATATATATGTAACAACATAATGTTGAGTAATCTAATTCTAGTCGTGTAGCAGAAAACCCCTTAGAATTCTTGCAAAGTGGGTGTAATGGGGTAGAAACCACACCAACAGGCCTAGAACTCCAAGCAAAGCCATATCAACTAAACTAAAGCCATACAAACTAGCGTAGCCCAGTACAAACAACAGACAATGGGAAATGCCAAAATATTTCAAAGCATATTAGGTGTGATATTTGCTAAAATTACACACAGTGCCCAATTTACCCTTAGGAGGCTGTCTGCACAAAATAATTGCATTCAAGGGTTTACTCAAAACACAAAACTCATACAAAGTATTGTTTCTCTGTCTTTGCATAAATTAAAAATCATATTTGTCACAAATAACAGAGTTATTTGCATGTGTGTGGCTGATGCCATCATTGTGGCACAATGCGCAGTAAATACAATGCAATGCTAATTTTGGTTGTGCAAGGGAGACTATTGCACATAGTTGCATAGTGTGAATCTTGGTAAATCTGCTCACAAGTGTACTGAATTTAGAACGTGCTAGATCAGTAAATGCATACAAACATAATTACCCCTTCAACACCCAAACTACTTCATACTCCTACTACCTCTGCCTTATATTAACCCGTCCTATATTTAAACTATCTAACCTTTAAATTACTCCTTCTACCCTCACATTATATCACCAAAACTCATACACTACACCAGGCCCGGCTCCAGGAAGTTTTATTTGGGTGGGCCAAGGGTGCATTCGGGTGGGCCACTACAGGCCCGATTTGTCGCTTATATGTCTAGCCAGGCCTGCTTCCAGCCCTCCTTTATCTCTTCTTAGTCTACCAAGGCCCAGTAAAACACACTCTTTTCCAAATCTCTTTCTAAATGTTATTACTCTCAAAAAGGGTTTTTTTCTCCATGTATTGTCCCTTTGATGGGAAGAGGAGATTTCTAAGGTGGGAGTATCAGGCAAGTGACACTACTCAGGCTCCCTCCGTGCGAGCCTTCAGGAAGAATCCCTCTTCATTACTACCTCCACCTGACCCCAGACTCTGCAGCGTGCTCCCTTACAGGCTTGATTATTCACTTTTCTACCACCCCACTTCAGTGCATCTTATCTCACAGCTGACCTTGGGCCCCAGCCCCATATGAGCCACCATCCAGTTACATTTTCATTATTCCTGGTAAACAAAACATTAGTAAAATCACCTTCAAACTTGAAGCATTGAATATAGCAGTAAATGTAATTAGCATGCACTTTAAAGTATGCTTCACAGTTTTCCTAATCACCCGACTGTTAATTAAATATACAAAAAAAGAAAGGCCATGACAGGGTTGGATTTAGTGCTGGTGCAAAAGTCTTTTTTGGGGCCCTAACAATGACCTCTTTCTCCGTAGATACCTTTACTACCACCCTCCAACAGTGTCCTTCATCTCTCCGCAGCCCCTCCCCCCTCATGACCTCCTCCTTAGACTCCATCACTGCCACCCTCCACCAGTGCCCCTCATCGCTCCGTAGCCCCCCTACCCCATGACCTCCTCCTCGCTTACCTCACTGCCACCCTACACTAGTGCCGCTCATCTCTCTGTAGTTCCCCCCCCCCCACCCCACCCCATGACCTCCTCCTTGGCTTCCCTCACTGCCACCCTCCACTAGTACCCCTCATCTCTCGGTAGTTGCCCCACCCCATGACCAGCTCCTCGTATTCCCTCACTGCCACCTTTAACCAGGGCCCCTCATCTCTGTTGCCCCTCTCTCATATGCATTCCATTCGTTGTATTGCGCTACTCATATCAGAGTAGGGTGTCACAGTACTTTACATAACGCACACATTACACAGAGACAATAAATCAGTCTACGGGGAATGTCACATAGGCCAATGAGGATTACACGTGTAGGAGTCACATGTCATCCATACTGGTGGGCAATATATTTTACAAGGCTTTGGTCTGGAGAAGCACAAACTCAGGATTTAAAGAGTACTCCAGTGGTTGGGGGTTGGCTTTACTGATAAAAATGTATAACTGCCCAAACAAACTCTTTTTAGCAATATTAGAATAATGAAAGACTGGAGAAGTTCTAACTATATCACAACACAAAAAAAAGGTGAAGTTTGTCTGCAGCTCTTTGATGACAGTTCACAGGTCACTGTCCTATTTTAGGATTGTAACTTCTGAACGGCAAGGAACACAAGGATCTCTGTGACAAAGGCAGTAACCCACCGAGCTACCCACATAAAATACAGTTTATCTGCATTTAAAAACTAGCAACAGACAAATGATTGCTCTCCAGCAAGATCATAAATCACCAGTTATCGGAACATTTTTTATTATTGTTGTACATCGGTTGCAGATTCATTGCCATTGCCAAGTCCCACCCGGCCCACCCCCTAGAACCGGGCTTGCACTACACTCCGGTTTGAAAAACTGCCCATTCAGACCCACTGTGCTCTCCTACCTTTAAAGTACACTTTATATTCGTAAACAGGTCCCTTCCAGGGGTGTCAGGCACCCTATCTGATTCATACACGTCATCTGGGAATGGTGGTGGGGTGCAGGAATCAATCCCAACCCCTGCACGCGCTCTCCCTGGCTGCACCAGAAGTAGTGGGCTGCTCGACGTCACGGTGCACGCGCTGGAGCTTGTTCCACCGCGCGCCCAAATAGCCGTAGCCCAATCTCGCAACGTGGTGCGTGTGCTGCAGGCGGCAATTTGTTGCTTTTTTGCAAGCACGTGAGCAGTGCTTGTACTTCAAACGGCGACTGCGCGACACTGGCCCATTGCGGCGACCTTTATAATTTATTTGGGTACACTGTCAGTGTCCCCAAATAAATTATAAAGGCCGCCGCAACGGGCCAGTGACGCGCGGCCGTCCTCAAAACAGTGCCGCCTGGGGCAGACCGCCCCCCCATAACTACACCGCTGAAATTGCCGCCTGCAGCACACACACCACGTTGATATATCAATTGATATATCATATTTTTGTGTCACTACTGCCCTCAAAAAGTGTAGTAATGCCAAAGTCCTGTCAAACCAATCCCCGATTAATGTAGTGCTAAAGGACACCTTCTATCACCCACCTGGCAATATGTCTTTTGTCAGCTTCTACCCAATCAGAGCAGTGCCCTAGACCTAGCAGGGGTCACATCCTGCCCATTAAACTACTTTAATGGTATCTACCTTAATGTCCATTGCAAGTCCTTCCAGAAAGTGCACAGTGCATTGTCTTTCGTCTGACACACTGCATCCTCAATACCCCACCCATATCGTCTCTTCCCTCTCTCCCTATATAACACTTCAATTTCAAGTAGTACAAAAGTTTAATCAAAGACCAGAGGCATAAGAATAGATCTGTATATATCAACCCAGATCTTTATTTGTTTCAGGGTGCCCAGCTCTAAAACTAAATAGAAATAATGTATACGTTTTCACTATAGTATATCACATATTCCTCCTCCTTAACATGTCCTCATAGGCTTCTAATGCTCAAAGGAAGGTGACCCCATCATGCTCTGCACTACTAAAACAAAATTTATTTTTGATTTTTAAAGTTTTTGGGATGAGCACACATGATCGGATGAATCCCCATTAGATTGGGTTTATACACAAGCTGCAAAGTCCCTGATTTACCTTTCCCCATGCAATCTGTTTCTGTGCCGTGCAAAAAAATATTCATAGCCCCGAGAAACGATTTACACTCTGCTGAAACTCAGCCAAGGTGAAAAATGCAGGCAAACTTTTTCTCTAAAAGATTCCCTTTGGCGGAGCTTTTATAAGCACAATGACAAATGTATGAAGTTTGTCACTGCAAATTCGCCATCTGCTATATAACTCGTTGCAAAAGCCGGGATCTTCAAATCTGTGACAGTATAAAACTTAAAACTTCACAGCTTGATGGAATTTGCAAAATTGTACATAGATGTTAGGTAAATTTGCAAGAACACAACGTTGCCGATTTGCAGATCCCTAAATTAAATGCATGGCACCTTAATTCTGCATGCACGGCAGATCGAGGGTAGGAACATCTACTGTAACCATGAATACACGGACTAAACAAATTTGATGAATACAATTAAATACATTAAGAAGCGAAAACATTTCGGAACACAGAAAAATATATCGTGTTATGAATATATTTCCATGGTGAGATTTAATGAGTCATTGTTGAAGCTATCTAAACAGACACATTGCGTAGTGAACGTTTGGGGACGCCGACAAATATTTGTGGATTACCTTCTTTATGACCTCTATCTCTAAGAGCACCACAAATTGAGAAACACTGGACTTCAGCAAAAAAGCCTTTTTGCGGATATTCATTATTATTATTCCTTACCTTAGTTGTAGTTGTTTGCTTTCTATATCACTCTCTTCTCAGGAGAGAGTGCTGGACTTGAAGCTGGCTCCCCCGACAGTTGTCTAGATTTTTTTGCTAACAACGTCTGCTGAATAAAAAGGTTCCACTGAGTCTAGAGGCACTGGTGATTGCTTGGTGGATTTTTTCTTGTCTGCAACGTATTTCATAAATATGGGTATATGTAGGGGTCGTAGTCTTTCGTTTCGTGTCCCGTGACCTTGCGTTCCCTGCGTCACCTGACCTTGCGTTCCCTGCGACCCCATACCTTACGTTCCATGCGACCCCTGACCTTACGTTCCATGCGTCCCCTGGCCTTGCACTCGAGATACCGGAGGCGAAGTGGACAGATTTAAAAGCAGCACAGATAGTAGTACATGTGCGGTTTTATGGGGTGGAGGCAGAGATCCTTTTAACGAAATTGTCTCTATATTGAACAGCCAGTGCCTATATGTCAGTTTAAGTTATTGTGTTATTTGTTGCTTTTTTGCAAGCACGTGAGCAGTGCTTGTACTTCAAACGGCGGCCGCGCGGCACTGGCCCGTTGCGGCGACCTTTATAATTTATTTGGGTACACTGACTGTCAGTGTCCCCAAATAAATTATAAAGGCTGCAAGCAACGGGCCAGTGCCGCGCGGCCGCCGCCGTCCTCAAAACAGTGCCGCCTGGGGCGGACCGCCCCCCCCTAGCTACGCCGCTGGTTTGAAGGGGAAACATAAAT
Source organism: Triturus cristatus (assembly GCF_964204655.1). Taxonomy (NCBI): domain Eukaryota; kingdom Metazoa; phylum Chordata; class Amphibia; order Caudata; family Salamandridae; genus Triturus; species Triturus cristatus. The sequence continues at coordinate 23,790,553 of NC_140584.1, forward strand.
TTCAGAAATAAAAATACTTCCAATGAGGGAGGTGCCTGAAGGAGGTTATGTTCATGTTCCATGGTCTAGACCAGATATACTGACCTTTACAATTGATTTCCCAAAACTAAGGGAGAAACCTGTCAAGTGGTATCGACAAGTTGAAAGGTTTGTGAAAGTTTCAAAGGTTTTATTAAAATATTTAGATTCATTATTTGATATTGTGGTCCCTAGTGATTTTTAGACGGAGTGTAAAATTGGTATAGATTGGCCTGAAACAGAACGTCCTTGAGATGGTACACCATCACCTGCGGTAATGAAAATATATAATCAAGCAATTACTTATTTGAAAGGAAAGATTTCTCTGAAAGAAATTGATGGGGTAAAGATTGACAGAAAAACACAGGAGTTAAAGGAAACAGGACACGCGTATTATGAATGACTTTGAAAAGCATTTAAGCAGTACAGTGGAAAGTGTGTCAGTAGAGGATATAGGGCATTTTGTGTATCGATTTGTGTATGGTTTAAGACCTGAAATAAGTGCCATGATACCAGAGCATTTGATTTGTCGGTAGAGTAAACCAATAGATGAGATTCTTCTGTATGCTAAATATTGAGGCGACAAAGCACAAGAGATTAAAGGAAAAGATGATGTTGGCTCAGATGAGGACAGCAAAGAAAGGTTAAATGGGAGTTGTTGCCTATTGTGCCATTGACGTACAGGGAAATGGTCAAGCGAATAAAGGCATCTGGGGAGTAGCAGGTGGACAACAACAGAATGCGCCTACTCATGATAGAGGCAGAGTGATTTTAATAGAGATGTTGAAAAAGACCAATCCATGTCATATTTGTGGTAAGTTTGGGCATTGTAAGCGCAAGTGTAGGTTTAACCCATTAAATCAAGAGAATGGACAGCTATACCAGGGTAGAAATGCACAGTCCCAAGCAGGTGATATGATGCAGAATCAACAGGCTCAAAGACAGAATTTGTTTCATTTAAACATACCAAAAGCTTACATAACACACATGAATGATCAGGTTCAAAAATATAATGTGAACATCGGATTCCATACTAATGACCCAACTGATTCAAACCCCACTGTTACTGAGCAATATTTGATTCAGATTGATGACAGTGATTCTGATTTGTCACAATGACAGTACCTGAGAGGAGAGGAGGAATGTGTGCTTGATGCATCCTTAGAGGGTAAACAGAACACCTATTTATGTTTAAATGTGTTTATTGAAGTTTTCAAAGAAACAAAACACCATATACAGAGATAGCATGAGAATAGACATTGTAAGAAACTGGATAAGCTGCGGGAGTAATCACAGCTCAGGAAGGCTCTTCGGAGTAGGGTGCTTTCAAAACAATGCACTTTTGTACCCCTCGATATGCGAAGTGCATCCCAGGAAGGCATACTCTGTAAAAACCTGAAAACAATAACTCCCACCCCCCACCCCGTCCAGTAGTTGCTGTTCCCCTAGTAGGTCTCTTTGTGCCAGGTGCCGCTATAGTGTGGTTAGGCTGTCGTAGAGGGCTGTAAAGGTCGCTACATGTCCGAGAGCCGTAACACTCGTAAGTATTTTGGCTGAGTGATCTTGTTGAATTCCGACGAAAGAAGTTTTCGAAAGGGGGCCCAAACTGTCTGAAAGGAGGTAGTGGAGTCAGTCAACCTGGCAGAGATGCGCTCCATTCCGAGAATGAACCATAACCTATGTAGCCACCCCGTGTAGTTGGGCAAGGTGGAGAACCCCAGTGTGTCAATACATTTTGAAGCGCTGCCCCCAGTGCCATCCCCATTTGCCGCCCCTTGAAACTCTTAAGTGGGTATGTGATCGGATTCGGATGCCCCAGGACAACATATACCGGGAGCCTCGGGATCTGTGTGTCGAAGAGCTTGTCCACAGTGTCTAGGATCGTGGTCCAGTATGAGGAGAAAAGTGGGCCGTCCCATAGGATATGTAGTAGCGTTCCCTCGCCGCCACAACCCCTCCAACATACTAGAAACAACAACAGGGGTATACCGAAATAACCCTTGAATACCTGGGTAAGGATACATATATAGAAAAAGAAAGGTATCAAGGAACCACTACTAAACAATTATATGGATCGAGCACATTTAATTACCCTCTCCGGAATAATTCATATTACACTGAATAAATCTTACTCAATTTGTAACACACATGGGCAAGCGCCTATTCAAAGAGCAAATACATAACATATATCACATTACAAATTTCATAACATAGACAGCATCACATATATATATCAAAACCAATAACCCAAAGAAAATTTAGTTCGTTATAGTGTCCCCCTAGAAAAATTTGTAGGAGATCCACTTGGAGGTAGTCAAAACGTGAAACACTGTGAGGCTCAAGATTAACCTAGCTAATAGTGTGTCACGTGAAAAGTTCCAGAATCACTAGAAATCCTGTGACTCCTCCTTTGAAGTGTCTGTCGACGTGAACACGTTTCAGCCTTATCTTCGTTAGCCTCTTCAGGACAGGGGTTCTACATAACTAAAAATAAATATAATAACGCCCATTATTCTCATCCACAAGACAGTGAAGAGTAAAACGGTGAGACTGATCGACTGCCCAATACATGTACACCATGATGACACCAGAAACCTTCCAAACTATACATCCTACCACCATGTATCATGAGATTTTTAAGCAAGCGACGACTATCAATAATTACATATATCAAAAACGAACCCTAAACCATTGCATAACATGCGGGTCCCTACCGTATACGTGCTCTCCCTCTTCATAGTGAAAATAATAGATAGAAAAAGCACCAATCACCACCGTCCAACACCGGGAGGCCACCCAATCTTTTACGTGTCGAATCCTACTTACATCTCTGTGCACATGAGCACAAGCGCGCTCCCACACGTTGAACATGTATATTACAATCAGGAGGCCCAACCTACAAAAATATAACCAAATATACACCACCATGAATGGGAGGCATTTAAAAACTCGTCCTAATCCAACCCCTCCAACAGGCAGAGCTCCTCTGGGGATTGCCCCTGTGGAGGCGCACCGGGGTAAGGTACCAATATGTAGCAATTTTCATGGCAGATTCTATGCTAGCTACATTGCGAGCCGTATGTTTCGCCCTATAGTAGATTCCTTCCCAGTCTTTTGGTGTGAGTTCCCCCCCAGCTCCCGTTCCCATCTCCTCTTGCTTGGCGTGTCATGCGGGTGCGTGTTATGTCTGAGCATGTTGTACATGTCGTAAATCAGCCCCTTGTCGTGGTCTTGGTGATCAACCATTTCTCGTACTTAGTCAATCTGCGTCCCCCCTATCTCCCTCATATCTGGTTGGAGCACCCAGTGGCGCAGCTGTAGGTAGTGGAACCGTTCTGTTTCCGGAATGCCGTATTCCTGCTTCAGCTGAGGAAAGGAGAGGACCCCCGGAAGGTCGAAAATGTGTCCCACTGAATGACAAGAAGTGTCTCGCCACGCAGTATACGTTTTGTCCGACCAGCCAGGTGCAGGAGCAGAAGGGAACATGGTGAGCTTTCTAGAGACCGCCACCCCGTACCATACCGACATCACTGATTTAGTGATGGGAGATCTCATTAGGCCCAGAGGCCGCTGAGATTTCCTTGAAAAGGGAACCTTCCAAAGAGATACTCCGGCCAGGGCACGGTCCTGGAAGAGCCACCTCTTTTCAGATTCTGGCCTCGCCCACTCCACCAGATATCTCAGTTGGGCCGCCTTGTAGTAACCTAGGAGATCTGCAATACCCAGCCCCCCTGCTCGGGCCGCACTATACCCCAGTGCTTTGCTCATGCGGGGTCTCACCCCTGCCCAGACAAACTGATTGATGTTGCGTTGCAACAAAGTGATCGCCCCCGGGAGAGGCAGAACTGGGAAAGTTTGAAATAGAAAGAGTGCTTTGGGCAGTAAGGACATCTTGACCGCCACTATTCTTCTCATCGGGGAGAGCTGGTGTTTGCTCCAGGTCCGAAGGTCCCGCTTTGCCTGCTGGGCCAGTCGGGAATAGTTCAGTTGGACCGTTTGGCTCACTGATTACGCTAAGTCCAGTCCTAAATAGGGTATTGAATCTACTACGCGAATGCCGTGCATGCAGCCATGCTGTAGTTGGATCGAGGACGGCGCCGGGTTCAGATCTAAAATGAGTGATTTCCCTACATTGACTCTGAAGCCAGACACAGCTCCAAAAGCCTCCAGCTTGTCTATGAATGCCGGAAGAGAAACCCTCTGCTCCACCAATGCTGCTATAACGTTCTCTGCGTAGAGGTTGATTGGGTGAGTCTCTCCCCCAAACGGTATACCCTTGATGTCACGATTGTCTCGGACTTTCTGCGCTAGTGGTTCGATATACAAGGCAAAAAGAAGAGGGGACAGTGGGCACCCCTGCCGGGTTCCCCTCTGGTTCACGAAAGCCTGTGACGATAAGCCATTTACCCTGATGACGGCATTAGGGTCAGTATAACAGCAGCCCACCCATTCCCTGAATCTCTCCCCCACGCCAAATCTAGTCATTGCATGCCCCAGAAAGCGCCAGTCTACGTGATCAAACGCTTTTTTGGCGTCTACAGTCATTAGGATTGCGTCCATGTGAGTCTGGTGGGCCTTATCAATGAGGTGCAATATCCGCTTGGTATTATCCCCGCATTGGCGAGATTGAATAAACCCAGCTCTATCAGACTGAGCATGCACAGACCCAGCCGAGCAGCAAGTATGCCAGTAAAGATCTTAAAAATCGATGTTGAGGAGCGACACAGGGCAGTATGAGCTGCATTGCTGGCGATCCTTGCCTGGCTTTGGCAAGACCACTATGGCCGCCCCCAGCATTGGGGTGGGGATCGAAGCTTCCCTTCCAAAAGAATTAAATAGTCTCACCAGGAGCGGGGCCAGGATGTTGCAGAATTTTTTGTAGTAAAGGGCAGGGAACCCGTTGGGGCCGGGGGACTTGAGCAACTTAAGTTGTGAAATCGCTGTAACCACCTCTTCGATCTGAATGGGGGCGTAGATTCTCGTTGCCTGGTCAGGCGTGAGTGTGGACACATCGACTGAGTTGAGATAGTCCAATGACGCCTTGTCCGAGGTAGTGTCTGCCGTGTATAACGCCTGATAAAAGTCCCGAAAAGCCCTGGCAATGTCTTGGTCCCCCGTTATCTCCTCCTGCCCAGTGCCACGTAACTAAGTCACCTGCGTCCGCTGTCTCTGGGCTCGGAGTCTGGCGGCCAGGAGGCGACCTGTATGATCTCCCCCAATATAGTATGAGTGTTTTAACCTGACCACCGCATACTCTGCCCTATCGAGGTCCAGCCCTGCCAATTGAGCCCTGGCGGCCTTCAATTGCCTCCACACACGGGGCGCCCCAGTGCGACTGTGAACTCGTTCAAGCTCCCGTACCTGAGCAGACAGCGCCGCGCAAAGTTCCTTGCGCTCTTTGTTGTCAGCCGCCGCTATGGCGATCAGCTCCCCACGGACCAGCGCCTCCCAGAGAGTCGTGGTCGCTTTATCTGGCGTGTCACTAATGGCCAGAAAGTCCTGTATGCACTTAGTAAGTTGCTGCTTTACCGCCTTCTTATGTAGCATCGTTTCCTGGAGCCGCCACTGACCAGTCGGAAGTGGGCTCATTTCCAACTGCATGGTCACGGTTACTGCCTCATGGTCTGATAATGCAGCTGGCTCGATGTTCACGGACCCCACCACCCTACCGATCTCCCTCGTACCGAGAAGGTAGTCAAGCCGCGCATACAATTCATGTGCATGTGAGAAAAAGGCGTATTGGGAGGAATTCAGGTGGGCCTCCCGCCAGAGATCCATGAGACCCATCTCCCCCAGCCAAAGTTTCCCATCCCGTGAGAGTTCCCCGCTCTGAGAGTAAGTAGACTGTGTTCTATCTTTGCTCGAATCCATTACGAGATTCAGGTCCCCCCCGATGAGGGTCATGCGATTCTGTGAAGTCAGTGCGTCTGTTAAAGCCCTCTTAAGGAAGACCTCCTGCCCAGAATTGGGGGCGTACAATGACCCAAGCACCATGGTGTGGGAACCGAATTGTACCGTGTAGACCAACAGTCTCACTTTTATTTCTGCCACCTTCTTGAGTACCACCCCCGTGCAGCGACTAGATACGAGAATAGCTACTCCAGCCTTCTTCTCCCCCAAAGAAGAGAAGTGTTGGTGTGGGAATACTCTGGATCATATGCGGTGTTTATCCCCGCCTAGGAGATGTCTCTCCTGCAGGAGGCACACGTCGGCCTCAGCATGCTCCAAGAAAGGCAGTATGGCCCTCCGTTTAACTGGGTTATTGAGCCCCTTGACGTTGAGTGTAATGACCTTCACCTCCTTAGTGACCATGCCCAACATGTACCCCACTCGCTACTGTGTCTCCAGAGATATATGCCTTTCCCCAAAGCGAAGATGGCCCTTGTCTTGCGGAAGAGAGATAAGCGTGTATGAGTGAGAGTTGAAAGTCAGCAGAGGTGGGAATAGCGGCCAACCCGAGAGTCGAGCCCCTGGGATGCCGGGCCTCCAGAACCCCATCTGCAATGGTGACTACACGAACTACTGGACAACCAGCCCCTCCCCCCCAAACCCCACCCCAACCAGTCCCTAACATCCCCCCCGCAAACTTCCCCCTCTCCCAGAACCCACCCCATCCCTCCCTAACCCCAACCGCCAATACCCCAAGGTCAGTCAATTTCCCCTGCCCGTCATCCAAAGATGTGGGCATGTGGAAAGCAGGAATCGGGGTGAAAATGTGGCCCAAGCAGCCCGGGCCCCCTGCCCCCAACCCCCCAACCCCCCATCCCCGGCCAATGGGATGTCAATGCCCCTTTATCCCCCTCCACAGAGTCAAGAGGAGGCCATCGGAGTGGTGTCCTTCAGGACAGCATCCAGAGCCGCCTGCCTCTCTTGCGCCATAGTGTTGGAGTCCGGGCATAGTTCCAGGCTAGGAGTGCATCTGCGGCTCACACATTGCCAGCCATCTCCGGAAGGCCTCTGTGTGTGGCTCGGCGAGCCCTCCAGACTCCGTGGTTCCAAACCAAGAACCTTGCAAGTCTTTTGAAGGGAACGTAGATGGTGGAGCTTGCCGTTCCATTTAAATATGAGGTGGAAAGGGTGGCCCCAGGAGTACGCCACTCCTTGGCCCCTCAGGTGAGCAGTCACGTCTTTGAAAGCTTTTCTCCGCTGGAGGATGATGGAAGCTAAGTCCTGGTACAGGGCCACTGGGTATCCTTGGTATGTGAGAGGTTGTTTTGTGCGGGCCTCCCGTAGCATACGCTCTTTCAGGGGAAAATCTGGGAGGAAGGCCAGGATGTACGGGGGAGGTGCCGAAGCACACCTCTGTAGGCCCACCAGGTGTGCCCTGTCGATGCGAATCGCAAAGTCTTGAGCCTCGCCCAGAATGTCTTTGAATAGACCCTGGATATAGTGAGCTATATCTGCCCCCTCCGCCTTCGAAGGGACCCCTCGAACGCGAATGTTGTTCCGCCTTGAGCGGTTCTCTAGGTCTTCCGAATGTGCCTGCAAGTCAATCTGCTGGTCACGTATACGAAGCACCTCTTGCTGGAGCTGTTCGATCTCCCCTTCAGCCAGTTCGTTTTCCTCGATAGCCACGACTCTCTCCCCAATTTCGTCAACGTCCCGTCTGATCTCCCTCACTTCACCCGCCACTTCGCTTTTGAGTGTGTGGAAATCCTCACGTAGGGCATTGAACAGGGATCCGAGGAAGGCGCGAGTGATTGGGGCATCTCCATCACCTGAGTCTTCAGGAACTGTTGAAGCAGGGGGTGTTTTGCCGCCTTTATACCCTGTCAGGGGTCCCTTGGTAAGCATCTCTTTCAAGGACCTCTCTCCCTTCTTCCGGACCAAGGCCATCGGAGAGTCGCCCCCCTTGGAGTGGGCGTTCGCAGCACCTGTTGTGGTCTTGGAGCGCATGGACTGCACCAGGGACGGCCTGTGTCAGCAGCGCTGTAGTCATGCAGTGATAATAATCCCTTGCGAGAAGGGTTAAGGGCCTCCCTCGTAGCTCAGCCAGCGGTTGGAGACTGGACGCCTGGCCAAGCTCTAACTGGAAGGAAGTCTTGGCCCAGGAGGTCCCCCTCGCCAAGAACACCTATTTAGTTCCTTATCAGCACTGGTGCTACCCGTTCCACTGTAAGAACAGTGGAAGTGCCCAACTGACCCCTCTCAGAAGAAAGAATCCAAGTTGTAGGAGTTTCAATTCGCTTAATGTCAAATCCTGTAACTGAGCCTGTTAAGGTACAAATTGGGTCATTTGAGGACGTGCACAAATTTGTGGTATGTGATTCTAGTCCAGTAAACCTATTGGGACGAGACCTGTTGTGCAAACTGAACTGTTCTATTTATTGCACTCTATTAGGAATTGAATTCCATACCCACGATGAAGGCATTGTATTCAAAATGTCAAAACAAAAGATTGAAGCCGAAGGTTTATTTCCCTTATTAACAAGGGTTGATTTACCTTTTGGATTTAAGGGACACTGTGTTACCTGAGGTTCGGGATCACACAGGAAAAGAGATCAGCTTGATCAAAGGGGTGGCTCCATAAAATTACTTTGAAACTGAATGCAAAATTTACCTGAATCCCACCATACAACCTGAGCCCAGAGACATTTGCAGGTATAACGCCTTTAACTGAGTCATTGATTGAACATGGAATTCTGAGAGAGAATATGGAAAGCCCATGGAATTCACCTATTATGGTAATTCATAAGCCATACAAAAATATCGAATTGTACAAGATTAGCGCAAAATCAACCAGATTGTGATTCCATGTTGTCCGATTGTGCCAAATCCAGCTGTGATACTATATCAGATTCCATGTGAAGCTGAATGGTTTTCTGTCATTGACTTGTGCCAAGCCTTCTTTTCTATTCCCTTGCACCCGGATAGCCAATTTTTATTTGCTTTCTGGTTCGGAAACCATGTCTTGGCATGGAGCTGAGTTCCACAAGGGTATACAGAAATTCCTTCCATCTTCAATCAGATATTAAAGAAGAACCTAGAGTCGTTGTTAACCCTCTGTGTTGGTTCAGTACATTGACTACTTGTTAGTAGCGTCAGGTAACGTGCTTATGTGACACCAGAACATTACTTAATCATTTGGCTGTGAGTGGAAATGAAGTGTCACCAGCAAAATTACAATTCTGCAGGAGTGAAGTCCTTTATTTAGGACATCACATTGAAAAGGGAGCCAGAAAGGTTTCACAAGATCGGATTACTGAGATTCTGCAGATGAATCCTCCTAGCACACAAAAGGAAGTTTGCATGTTTCTGGGAATGGTTGGCTATTGTCGACAGTGAATTCCAAATATTTCATTGACAGCCAAACCACTTCAAAGACTTACACGCAAAGATGGCCAGAAATGATGGCACACACTCAAAGACTGAACTCAGACCAATTTGTTTGTACCAAAAATATTAATTAGTTACTTTATTTCTAGAACCAAGCCAAGCCTGGTGCAGGTAAGTGAAATAATACTTTGCAAAATCTTCTGCAGTGATTTACAGTTGAATGCATGTCAAATACAGTTGGTTGAATTACAGGTATGTCAACAGTTCAAAATTACTTTTCAGTTACTTTACATATTACTCTGCACGTTACTTTTAGATTACTTTTTAAGTTACTTTTGCTAATCAGTGTGATATACCTAGATATCACACTGAGACATCTCTTAGACAAAAGGTAAGTAATTCACTTTTAGTACATTTGCAGTTTTTCAATGTTTCATACAAACCAACTCCACACGTTTTTTTCAAGAAAAGCAGTCAGTGCAATCCTATGGAAGGAAATGAAGTTAACGGTTTGCAGGTAAGTACTTGTTTGTGGTATTCTGTGCACGGAAACCATGTCTTGGCATGGAGCTGAGTTCCACAAGGGTATACAGAAATTCCTTCCATCTTCAATCAGATATTAAAGAAGAACCTAGAGTCGTTGTTAACCCTCTGTGTTGGTTCAGTACATTGACTACTTGTTAGTAGCGTCAGGTAACGTGCTTATGTGACACCAGAACATTACTTAATCATTTGGCTGTGAGTGGAAATGAAGTGTCACCAGCAAAATTACAATTCTGCAGGAGTGAAGTCCTTTATTTAGGACATCACATTGAAAAGGGAGCCAGAAAGGTTTCACAAGATCGGATTACTGAGATTCTGCAGATGAATCCTCCTAGCACACAAAAGGAAGTTTGCATGTTTCTGGGAATGGTTGGCTATTGTCGACAGTGAATTTCAAATATTTCATTGACAGCCAAACCACTTCAAAGACTTACACGCAAAGATGTGTCAGATACAGTTCCATGGAATGACGAATGCATGCACTCTTTTAATGAACTGTGAATGTGATAACACCTTTCAAATTGTGGGAGAATGGGATTTGTACCTTGGTGGAGTAGGTCCCGTATTTCCGGGAATATATTACATCTGCGGGAAAAATGCCTATTACAGGCTACCAAAACATTGGTATGAATGCTGCTATATGAGAATAGTATTTCCAAACATTTATCATATGGGACAAACAGATTGAGCCAGCGAATTTAAGCATACACACTTGAGAAGGAGAAAAAGTGCTGCTGAGATAATTGGAGATATATTTGGTGCAATATTACCATCAGTTAAAGTGATTTTAAATCCTCACAAAATTCACCGTAGTTGATGGTTTGTCAACTGATTTAGCTGGCGGTTTCTTTGCCATAGATACTAAAATGGTTGCTATCAGAGCTATGGTGTTACAAAAACGTCTTGCATTAGATGTCCTTCTTGCAAAAGAGGGCGAGGCTGCCGGATGCTGAAAGTTCATCAGTGTTGTACTTATATCCCTGACAAAAGTAAAGATTTCCTGGGGTATATCAGCAACATTACCCATTTAGAAAAGGAATTAGATTAGGCCTGGGCAAAATTTTCGTTCCGTTCGCGGAATTTGCGATAATTTGGCATTTCCGCGTTCCGCGGAGAGCGCGGAAATGTCAAAATTTCCGCATTCCGCAGCTTTGCGATAATTTGGTTCTTGCTCGTGCTGTAAAATAATACATTCTCGCGCGCGCGCGATCGCCTTACCTGAATCCCCGCGTTCGCTGACAAGTTTTCCCGATCCGGTCGCGTTCTCCATGAGATGTTGTATTGTTTTAGCCATTTGCGCTGTCTCGCGACAGTTCGCGTCCGCAGTGACGTCATGCGTCGCGCGATCACGTCTTTTTTCTCGCGATCATGCACCGCGAGACAACTGAAAACAAGATGGCCGCGCCCGCAAGCAACCACATGGGTAAGTTGGCGACCCGCAACCATGCATAAAATCTCGCGAACATGCCGGAAAAAAACTTCCGCATCTTCGCGATATTTCCGCTTGTTTGCGGAGATTTTTAACATTTTCGCGATAATTTTCGGAAGTCGCTTCCGCAAATTCCGCCCACCCCTAAATTAGATGTGGTTAAGGCTGATGGAGCTTGGTAATCATTTGGGAAAGGATTTACTTCTGTGATAAAATGGTTTGCAACTTTGAGTGGTAGTTTAGTGGGAAAAATACTGATACCTATATTAACTATTGCTATGTGCCTACTAATAATAATAATGTTTATCAAAATCTATAAATGCATAAAAGCAAAGAAAAGAAAGAAACTAGAGGATTGAAGAGAAAGAAATCAGAAATTGAACTAGAAGAGAAACAACGTGGTTACTATGACTAATTAAAAGCCTTAGAGCAATCTATGCTAAAACCTTTGACCACATCATCACTATAATTTTGACATCATTTAAGATAAGAGATGAAAGTGTGATGGCTTGATTCTCCATCAAAAGGGGGAATTGATAGAGCTGAGATTCCCCTTAACAAATTTATTATAATAAGAGAGAAACGATTGTGACAATACTTTACATAAATGATGACAAATGTGTGTTAGGCTTCATGTTCTGGAAAAATTACAAGATGCAACTTTGATTCACATACTGCATCGTAGAAACATGCAGAATGCTAGAATAAGATTATATTATATTCTATGTTTACTTTAATAGATGTGAATTATTAACGATTTAATAAAATTGATTTTGATTTGAAAATGTGATATTAATAATAACAAAGACATTTCACATACAAAAATTAATTCATGTGTTAGAAATAAATAAATATTTCATTTTGTAAAGTGTACACTGAAAATGACAAAAAAAAAAGTTGGTGCTACACAGGTGTTAGTTAAAGTCGTTTTTGTGAAACGTTCCCCTAATGTACCTCTTAATTATGTCTGCCTTAATAACATATATGCAAAGAGGATTTATTTCATGTAGCCCTCAAATCTTGCTTTCTTTGTCAAACGTAAACTCATGAACTGAATAGTCTGATCTCTGTGGGAACCTTTAGCAAAGTTGCCACTTGAAATCTTAAGCATTTGTTTTACTTACTCTCTGAAATATATCATTGTTCATACGACTAAGCTTATAATGGTTCAAGGAAATGGCGTAACTTGGATTACTTAATTCATCTGGATTGTTTTCTTTTTATTTACTAGATGTAGGAAGCTGGCTCAATATATACTATACCAAAATGAGGTATAGTGTGCACAGATTCCAGTGGAACCCCAAAGGTAGGCAAAGGTAAAAGTAGATAGCACCTTACTCTCTATTTTTGGTAGTGTGGGCGAGCAGTAAGGCTTTATCAGAGGGTAGTGTTAAGCATTTGTTGTAAACACTCAGGCCAGAAATGATGGCACACACTCAAAGACTGAACTCAGACCAATTTGTTTGTACCAAAAATATTAATTAGTTACTTTATTTCTAGAACCAAGCCAAGCCTGGTGCAGGTAAGTGAAATAATACTTTGCAAAATCTTCTGCAGTGATTTACAGTTGAATGCATGTCAAATACAGTTGGTTGAATTACAGGTATGTCAACAGTTCAAAATTACTTTTCAGTTACTTTACATATTACTCTGCACGTTACTTTTAGATTACTTTTTAAGTTACTTTTGCTAATCAGTGTGATATACCTAGATATCACACTGAGACATCTCTTAGACAAAAGGTAAGTAATTCACTTTTAGTACATTTGCAGTTTTTCAATGTTTCATACAAACCAACTCCACACGTTTTTTTCAAGAAAAGCAGTCAGTGCAATCCTATGGAAGGAAATGAAGTTAACGGTTTGCAGGTAAGTACTTGTTTGTGGTATTCTGTGCACGGAAACCATGTCTTGGCATGGAGCTGAGTTCCACAAGGGTATACAGAAATTCCTTCCATCTTCAATCAGATATTAAAGAAGAACCTAGAGTCGTTGTTAACCCTCTGTGTTGGTTCAGTACATTGACTACTTGTTAGTAGCGTCAGGTAACGTGCTTATGTGACACCAGAACATTACTTAATCATTTGGCTGTGAGTGGAAATGAAGTGTCACCAGCAAAATTACAATTCTGCAGGAGTGAAGTCCTTTATTTAGGACATCACATTGAAAAGGGAGCCAGAAAGGTTTCACAAGATCGGATTACTGAGATTCTGCAGATGAATCCTCCTAGCACACAAAAGGAAGTTTGCATGTTTCTGGGAATGGTTGGCTATTGTCGACAGTGAATTCCAAATATTTCATTGACAGCCAAACCACTTCAAAGACTTACACGCAAAGATGTGTCAGATACAGTTCCATGGAATGACGAATGCATGCACTCTTTTAATGAACTGTGAATGTGATAACACCTTTCAAATTGTGGGAGAATGGGATTTGTACCTTGGTGGAGTAGGTCCCGTATTTCCGGGAATATATTACATCTGCGGGAAAAATGCCTATTACAGGCTACCAAAACATTGGTATGAATGCTGCTATATGAGAATAGTATTTCCAAACATTTATCATATGGGACAAACAGATTGAGCCAGCGAATTTAAGCATACACACTTGAGAAGGAGAAAAAGTGCTGCTGAGATAATTGGAGATATATTTGGTGCAATAATACCATCAGTTAAAGTGATTTTAAATCCTCACAAAATTCACCGTAGTTGATGGTTTGTCAACTGATTTAGCTGGAGGTTTCTTTGCCATAGATACTAAAATGGTTGCTATCAGAGCTATGGTGTTACAAAAACGTCTTGCATTAGATGTCCTTCTTGCAAAAGAGGGCGAGGCTGCCGGATGCTGAAAGTTCATCAGTGTTGTACTTATATCCCTGACAAAAGTAAAGATTTCCTGGGGTATATCAGCAACATTACCCATTTAGAAAAGGAATTAGATTAGGCCTGGGCAAAATTTTCGTTCCGTTCGCGGAATTTGCGATAATTTGGCATTTCCGCGTTCCGCGGAGAGCACGGAAATGTCAAAATTTCCGCATTCCGCAGCTTTGCGATAATTTGGTTCTTGCTCGCGCTGTAAAATAATACATTCTCGCGCGCGCGCGATCGCCTTACCTGAATCCCCGCGTTCGCTGACAAGTTTTCCCGATCCGGTCGCGTTCTCCATGAGATGTTGTATTGTTTTAGCCATTTGCGCTGTCTCGCGACAGTTCGCGTCCGCAGTGACGTCATGCGTCGCGCGATCACGTCTTTTTTCTCGCGATCATGCACCGCGAGACAACTGAAAACAAGATGGCCGCGCCCGCAAGCAACCACATGGGTAAGTTGGCGACCCGCAACCATGCATAAAATCTCGCGAACATGCCGGAAAAAAACTTCCGCATCTTCGCGATATTTCCGCTTGTTTGCGGAGATTTTTAACATTTTCGCGATAATTTTCGGAAGTCGCTTCCGCAAATTCCGCCCACCCCTAAATTAGATGTGGTTAAGGCTGATGGAGCTTGGTAATCATTTGGGAAAGGATTTACTTCTGTGATAAAATGGTTTGCAACTTTGAGTGGTAGTTTAGTGGGAAAAATACTGATACCTATATTAACTATTGCTATGTGCCTACTAATAATAATAATGTTTATCAAAATCTATAAATGCATAAAAGCAAAGAAAAGAAAGAAACTAGAGGATTGAAGAGAAAGAAATCAGAAATTGAACTAGAAGAGAAACAACGTGGTTACTATGACTAATTAAAAGCCTTAGAGCAATCTATGCTAAAACCTTTGACCACATCATCACTATAATTTTGACATCATTTAAGATAAGAGATGAAAGTGTGATGGCTTGATTCTCCATCAAAAGGGGGAATTGATAGAGCTGAGATTCCCCTTAACAAATTTATTATAATAGGAGAGAAACGATTGTGACAATACTTTACATAAATGATGACAAATGTGTGTTAGGCTTCATGTTCTGGAAAAATTACAAGATGCAACTTTGATTCACATACTGCATCGTAGAAACATGCAGAATGCTAGAATAAGATTATATTATATTCTATGTTTACTTTAATAGATGTGAATTATTAACGATTTAATAAAATTGATTTTGATTTGAAAATGTGATATTAATAATAACAAAGACATTTCACATACAAAAATTAATTCATGTGTTAGAAATAAATAAATATTTCATTTTGTAAAGTGTACACTGAAAATGACAAAAGAAAAAGTTGGTGCTACACAGGTGTTAGTTAAAGTCGTTTTTGTGAAACGTTCCCCTAATGTACCTCTTAATTATGTCTGCCTTAATAACATATATGCAAAGAGGATTTATTTCATGTAGCCCTCAAATCTTGCTTTCTTTGTCAAACGTAAACTCATGAACTGAATAGTCTGATCTCTGTGGGAACCTTTAGCAAAGTTGCCACTTGAAATCTTAAGCATTTGTTTTACTTACTCTCTGAAATATATCATTGTTCATACGACTAAGCTTATAATGGTTCAAGGAAATGGCGTAACTTGGATTACTTAATTCATCTGGATTGTTTTCTTTTTATTTACTAGATGTAGGAAGCTGGCTCAATATATACTATACCAAAATGAGGTATAGTGTGCACAGATTCCAGTGAAACCCCAAAGGTAGGCAAAGGTAAAAGTAGATAGCACCTTACTCTCTATTTTTGGTAGTGTGGGCGAGCAGTAAGGCTTTATCAGAGGGTAGTGTTAAGCATTTGTTGTAAACACTCAGGCCAGAAATGATGGCACACACTCAAAGACTGAACTCAGACCAATTTGTTTGTACCAAAAATATTAATTAGTTACTTTATTTCTAGAACCAAGCCAAGCCTGGTGCAGGTAAGTGAAATAATACTTTGCAAAATCTTCTGCAGTGATTTACAGTTGAATGCATGTCAAATACAGTTGGTTGAATTACAGGTATGTCAACAGTTCAAAATTACTTTTCAGTTACTTTACATATTACTCTGCACGTTACTTTTAGATTACTTTTTAAGTTACTTTTGCTAATCAGTGTGATATACCTAGATATCACACTGAGACATCTCTTAGACAAAAGGTAAGTAATTCACTTTTAGTACATTTGCAGTTTTTCAATGTTTCATACAAACCAACTCCACACGTTTTTTTCAAGAAAAGCAGTCAGTGCAATCCTATGGAAGGAAATGAAGTTAACGGTTTGCAGGTAAGTACTTGTTTGTGGTATTCTGTGCATGGAACCAGGGTTTCCCGAAGGTCAAGGATGTACTCTCAAAGCACCCTCAGTGGCACTAGAGTGGCCAGCTGCAGAGTGCTGAGGCTCAGTGGAGGATGGGGGGCCTCTGGTTGGTGGCTGCTCACATGCAGGCCGCAAGGTTGTGGGAGCAAAGTTCCTGGTGTTAGGCTCAGGACAAAGGGGGATCGGAGTTAGCACACCAGGTGCACCTGCAGGGGCTTCTGGGTGCAGGGTGCTGTTTTGGCATTGGGTGCCTTGTTGTTTTCAAAGGGAGTTGCCGGTTTTGGATTTTGGCTGTAGGCTCGGTCCAGGAAGACTTCTGGGAGGAACCAACAGCTGGGCAGGTAAGTTGGAGGGTTTGTGGACGTAGGTGCACCTCATGTTCTCTTCTCCAGGGTGCAGGGCAGCTGGATGCAGGGGTGTCTTTTGAGGTTGGATTTCAAATTTTTGGGCCACTCGCAGTTGGGGGGTTCTCCGTGCAGAGGCTGCACGTGGCATCGGGGAGTCCTGTAGTGGTTAACCCATGGTGGACTTGGACTCTAGAGCACTGGGGGACCTCTCTGGGAACCAGTGGGCCACCCGGATTTGGGCTGGAGGCGTTGGGTGCAGTGGTGGCTCCAGGCATCGGGTTTCTTTGTCTTCAACAGGCTCAGTCGGTCTGGAAAGTTTTTTTTAACAGAGCTGCTGTTCACAGGAGATCTGGTCCTTGTTGAAATAAGTCAGTCCTCCCAGGGGTTCTGGAGGTCGCTGGCTGCAGGACAAGGCGACTTTTGGTGCAGGATCTCTGGATACTGCAGACGGGCCGGTAAGGCTGGGACCAAGTCAGTTCTTCTCTGCAGTCTCCTCTGCTGGGCGTCTTCTTTCATCCTTCTTCGTAGGTTGTGGGATCTGTCTTCTTGGTTCAGGGCTGCCCCTAAATATTGTATTTAGGGAGTGTTTTAGGGGTCTCGAGGTCAGTAGCCAATGGGCTACTGACCATAGGGTGACTACACCCTTAGTATGCTCACCCCATGTGAGGAAATGGGCACAATCCCTAATCCTGATTGGAGAGTGCCTGTCATCTGCAAGATGGTGGGCACTGAAGAGTGGGCTTCACCTCCCCCATCTGAGGTGTGGGGTTGGCAGAGGTGGGCACACCTGCTGGGCTGTGCTAATTTGTTCCGCCTGTCTTCCCGCCGAAATGGAGGGGAGACAGGAAGGGGGCCTGCTCCGGGTAGCAGGAGAGGCTGGGGGTCGTATCACAAAGGCGGTAAGCCTTTGAAGCTCCCCTGCCACAGATGGCTCTTCCTGGCCTGGGGGAGGTATGACCACCTACGCCCAGAAAAGGCTTTGTTTCTGGGCGCAGGGAGTGAAGACTTCCACCCCAGGGGTCCAGAAACATGTCTTGTGGTGGCAGGCTGGTGTGTACCAGTCAGGGAACCCACCAGAGGCTGGTTGTTTTTCAGGGCGCATCTTTAAGATGACCTCTGAGTGCATTTTTCATTAAATCCCACACTGGAATCAGTGTGGATTTAATGTGCTAAGAAGTTTGAAACCAAACTTCCCAGTATTCAGTAAAGCCATTATGGTGCTGTAGAGTTCATGATGATAAACTCTCCCAGCACCATATACTTTTAATAGCATTACTGCACTTACAGTGTCTAAGAATTGGTCTAGACACTGTAGGGTTACATGCTCATGCACCTGTACCCTAACCACTGGTATAGTGCACCCAGCTAGAGGGGTGGCTGTCCAATGCCAGGGCAGTGGGTTGTAGGCATGACACACAAGGATGTGTGCCATGTCGACTCTTCCCTTTGTTCTCCGCCAAAACGCGCAGCATGCAATGGCAGTATGTGTGTGTGTAAAGGTACAGGGCCTCTAAGGGTGGCACAATAAGAGCTGTAGCTGTTGAGGACTTGCCTGGCCACAGTGCCCTTGGCACCTATGGAACCATTTACAAAGGACTGAAATGTGGCGAGACAGGTGCCAATTGGGGGTACAAGGCACAGTTTTGGGAAAGAACACAGGCCCTGGGAACCTGATTGGCAGGGTCCAAGGGCACATCAAGTCAAAGTGCATCAGTAGTCTAGCAAAAAGTGGGGGGGGTTACTGCAACAGAAACCCAGCTTTCTACACTACATCATCCTCATCCTATTGAAGACAACAAATGGGACAGAGTGGTCTGACAGTCCTGATGATGTCAAGGGGTGTCACCCTGGAAACCTTTGCAGTATAATTGTCCAGATCTTGGAATTGGAGGTGGCTGCGTGTGTGATCAGCTTTACAGCAGTGACGATGACAGCTTTAACATCCGAGGATTAGCATGAACTGTGACGTACTACTGCTATCAGCCTGCCGACCAGTATGCTAGTGTAGTGGAAGGGTTTGCATCATGTTGCTATGACTTTGATGTTGCAGTGACTGACTGAGACAGATTACTGTCTTTAACAAACTGGAACTGGCCACTTGGAACTTACTGAACTTTCATAAGGGTTTGTATGAGTATCAACTGATTTCCTATTGATCCATATGCTATAGATAAAAATCCGATTGGCCGCACTCTGCTAGTCCTACCAGCGTGTTACCCCAAAGAATTGTGGTCCCTGAAGTAGCGTCGGCGGGTACGCCTATGCCAAAAGTTTAAAATGAAAATGAGTGTCGCGTTAGCCATCCCTGGACACGTGTTTCGAGGTAGTTGCCTCTCATCAGCAGGGAGTAGGTGTGTGTGTAGGGTTGCTGCGTAGGCTGCCAAAAAATATTCTCAGGTAAAGTACCACTCAAGGCGCGCAGGTGCGTAGCCATGGGCTCGTCAGCCCCACCGGCTCAAGGGAGCCTGAATATAAACAAAAATCCGATTGGCCGCACTCTGCTAGTCCTCCCTTGAGACGGTTGGGCTGACGAGCCCTGGATCAGCACCTGCGCACCATGAGTGGTACTTTACCTGAGAATACTTTTTTGGCAGTCTACGCGGCAACCCCACACACATACCTACTCCCTGCTGACGAGAGGCAACTACCTCGAAACACGTGTCCAGGGATGGCTAACGCGACACTTACTTTCACTTAAAACTTTGGCACAGGCGTATTCGCCGTCGCTACTACATGGACCACAGTTCCTTGGAGTAACACGCTGGTAGGACGAGCAGAGTGCGGCCAATCGGATTTTTCCATATGCTATAGATGTCCATACTCCTCCTTGACTGAGGAAGACTTTTTCCTTGTCATCCTTGGATCTCGCAAGATTTGATACTACCTTATCAAATCCAGTATTAGTTTAATTTTAGGGTTGTATGTTGTTTCATTTCATGTTCTTTACCTCTGAAAGAGTAACTAAACTTTAAACGATTTCTGCTGAGTCTGGCTCATTATTTCCTTGTGGGTAAATCACTTGATTGATATTCCTTTCTAGTTGGTACATTGAGTTTCAAGATGTTGTGTAGCAATTATCTTACATTTGGTCCTCATTCGATAGTTGTTCATTCTCTGAACATCTAATTCCTTTCAGCACAGAAGAAGATCAATCTTAGGACCAATCGAGTTTGATGGGTAGCCAAGGTTAGATAAAATAATTAAAATACAAAAATAAGTTTGGGCTCAGTACAAATGCTACAACAATATCATTATCGGCAGCGAGCTCTCCATGAAATGTCAGGTCCACTCCATCTCCAAAGTCTTCTTCTATGCGCTCTGCATGCTCCGCAAAGTGTTCAAGTGGCTCCCCATCTGTACCAGGAAGAGGGTGACTCACTCTCATCAATAGCCGACTGTACTAAAGCAACGCACTCTATACAGGAACAACAACGGAACTCATGCAGAGACTCCAGACGATCTAGAGCGCAGCTGCCAGACTCAACCTGCCCAAGAGAACCCACATGACCCAGCACTAGAAGGACCTCCACTGACACCCGATCCAGAAGAGCTGCCATTTCAAGCTCCAGACCCTTGCCTACAAAGCCCTCCATGACCAAGGAATCATCTACATGAACCACGCCTGCATTTCCACCGACCTCTCAGGAACCTTCGCTGCACATACCTCGCCCTCACACAGATACCTTGCATACGCCACTTCCGCTCAAAATGAAGCTTCTTCTCCCATCTCGATGCCAAAGCTTGGATTACCCTCCACCTCTACACCCCACCCTTGCGGACACACTTATGGTAAGGGCTTAAGACATGGCTCTTTGACTGATACCTGAAGAAAGCACTTGGATACCCTCTTGGGTGACACTCTCGATAACTAATTCCTGAATGAAGGAATGAATATTGGAGCTAACTTCCAATATCCTCCCACATGCATTGCTAAATGGCAGCACTAGTGGCGCCAGTGGTTGTTTGCTATCCGTGGAGCCTACCGAACCCAGATATTTCTGAAAGGTTAGTGTGGGTGAACTGCCTTGCTTAGAGCCCACAATGTTTTCTTACCCACAATGCCCTGAAAACTTCAGAAGTTGACTAAAATACCTAATTATTCTCAAATGTCTATGATGGAAACATCCAGAATCTGTTTGGATCCACATTATTTCTACCACCAAGCATTCCCTACTAATCCTGATACTAGCACTACCCTACTTGTGTGGTTGGGCCTAGTGCCCATGACAGCAACAGATCCAATGATCCACGAGCCCAGGCACAGATACTGCAGCTACCCCCATTGCCAAATCAGGGCATTTGTTTTTAGGAGATGTTGCATACCCCCACAGATTTCAGAACTTTCCCTATCAGAAGTGTGAAGAAAATGTGTGTTGTTAGCCAAAGTTTGAACAAACCACATGAGATCCACACAAGTCACACCACCCTGTACTCCAACGGGTGTCTCCTTTTCAGAAATGACCTGGGTTTAGAGGTTTTCCCAGGGTGGCGGCTGACCCCAGGCTCAAAGCCCATAGCTAATCATCCTGCAAAAAATATGATGATCTGTCCATGTTGAGTTTTTGGTGCTCTCCTATTACAATCACTACATCCAGTCACACAAGTGTGGCACCATTCTTATCAGGAGATGTGTGACAACTCTGGATAACAGCAAATTTGCAGATCTCCACAAATTCTGGAACTTTCCCTCACGGTCATGTGAAGCACATGTGTTTTTTTAGCCAAGGTTTGAGATCTGCAAGGTCTTCTGGTTAAAACAATCTTGTTTGATCCATACAAGTCACGCTATCCTGGAATACAGTTTTCTGAAATGTCTGGGTTTGGTGGATTTCCCTTAGTGCCAGCTGAGCTAGAGCACAGATTCTACAGCTAGCCCATTGTAAAAATTGCATTGATTTTTATTGGGAGACACATCCGAACACAGAATACTAGAACGTTTGTAATTATCATTTAGATTTCTCTGCACTTATAGCTCCCAAATGTAAGCCGGTATGTAAGAAAGAAGGTATGTTGCAAAATGCTTTCAGAATCACATGGGTAACCACAAATTCACATACAAATAATACCACTATTCCTAAACTCAGTATCTTTTTAAAAAAACGTAAGTGGTCATCATCTCTGTTCAGTCGATCTCATTGTGGGCTAATTATTTCAACTTCGGATGGGTCAGCCCATTCTTTGTGATAGCATCACTGTCAGAATCTGCCCCAGGCATCGCAACAGAGGCAATCTCTGGAGATAGGCCTTTATACCCATGCAGCCACCAGAACCTCAAACAGATATGTGAACGATCATTGGATCAGGTTCATTAGCTCCAGCCACTCTTTTATCAGTTGCCAAAACTAAATTTTCTCTTCACTGGAGCAAAGAAGATTCTGTGCACAGGTTCTAAATAACCTATAAATGCAATCTTCACCAACTGCGGACTTTAATTTACACATTTTTTACAGATCATATGTCTAGCCATTCTATTGTCTGTGTAGAGATTCCAAATATGATAGTATTGTGACGTACCGCTATGTCCTGCTGGATTGCGGCTGATAATATTCCACTTACTTCATCCCAGGCTTGTTTTAAAACGAACTGGACATTTTGTGAACATATGCACATCGCCTGCCTTCAGCATGGCACATTTCTTACATGTCTATTCACAGTGATCCGCCCCTTTTGACATCTTGCAAGGACCCCAATATGCCCTATGTAAAATAAAAATGTGGTTTATTTTCAAAGTATCTGGAGTGACAAATGGAGTAAAGTGCAGTAAAAGATACTTGACATTATTTCAAAAGATCCTCATCCGGCAATGGTGGCCTCCTTTAGTAGAGAGAGACACACAATAGATTAGCAATCTCCATTGTTAGCTCTGATAATGAGTATATCTCGTCCTCCAACTTTGCCTCCTTGCTTCTTTTCCATCTTTGTACTGCATGCCATGGGGCCAGTTGTAAGTGTTTAAACCTGGGGATATTCCCGCTTGTCTTAAGATTTAAGTAGTCACACAATTTGAGGCCCTCACCCCTAGGTAGGTCCCCCCATATATTGATATTTGCATCCTATAATGGTAAACTCACAGCATCCTCAAGACATTCTAGGATGGCAGGTAACTCTGAAATCGGCACATAATATTTTTAATATGGAATTTCACATCTA
This sequence comes from Triturus cristatus, assembly GCF_964204655.1. Lineage (NCBI taxonomy): Eukaryota > Metazoa > Chordata > Amphibia > Caudata > Salamandridae > Triturus > Triturus cristatus. Next base: position 23,813,540 of record NC_140584.1, read on the forward strand.
GCCCTGACTTCGGCCTGTATTTCATACCTGGTTCCACCACAAAATACAAGTAGGTTGAAACCACAAACATTAGGAAAAATAGACTACCTCTTTCAAAAATTGCTTATTTTTAATACAACTGTGCTAGTTCCCAAAAACCTGGGAAGATGGTAAACATTCTTCATTTCCTTTTTAGAAAAAAAGATATGCTTCCTTGGGAAAATCAACAATCCATGTTACCTTTAGAATCCACATGATATTGGAAAAGTGACTCAAATTTGGGTTGATAACTTTTTTGTAAAAAAAAGTTATGGTTTAATCAAAAACTACCCAAACATCCAAAGTAGGGCGTATAACCAAGGTGGGAAATCCTTAGCAGTCAAGTGGTTAAACCACAGACCAGAGCAGAGAAGGTTGTGCTGTCCATTACAAGGGCAAACAGACTAGCCAGATCTGGATCAGCAGTGCTCTGTGAGCTGTGTGGGGATTTAGCGTCCAGCAAGGCTGGGCTGGCCGTACTGGGCATCAGGTGTTTCCCCGTGAGTTTGGAAGGGGGGCGGCGTTTTTGTTTCTGGGGGGTGCATTTGTAGCAGTGCAGCAGTTTTAAAAGCACTGCTTGTATATCCAACAGTTTTCAGGCAACAATAAAAGTGCCAAGATAACTCCTGTGATTTATGTAGCTGCTGGAGAGTGATCAGAGTTTTGTCTAGTTGCAGCTTTGACTCCCCTAAGGTAGTGCAGAGGGTTAATATGCCTGCCTCTGTCGTACTTTAGAATTTGGGACCGCGTAGGAGGCAAGGCCCTACCCCTGTCTATCCCGGTAATAGTGAACCGCGAATGGTTAATGCGGTATGTACGAGTGCTTTGTGTAACGTTATAGCTATGAATGCACTGTGTATACGCTATTTCACATCACTACGTGGGTTCCATTTTGTATCGGTGGCCATCTTATGGTTGCCCTCACATAGGCTATAGCATGAAGCGAAAACGGGCCTTTTAAGGCACATGTGGCCTTCTTTGACTCTTCTGTGACCTGGGCAGCTTGGCTCCGCTGCCCCAGGTCAAACTGGTCTCACGAGTTCCCCGTCCTCTGGCCACCCGTGATTAGCATCAGGGCTTGACACACCATAAAGTCTTTTCATCCTACACAAGCCTCCAGCTAATCTCTTTCACACCTGACTGTTCCTGCTTTATGGCTTGTTTCCCAAAACAGGAGATGCTCATGTTTATTGGGGCCTATCGATATCTGATGTGGGATCTGAGCTTTGCTGTGTAAATAATTGCGGGCTGGCTTCACTGGAATGTGGGATGGTCATCATGACTCTGCCTTTTCGTTTTGTAATGTATTAATGTATACGTGTAGTAGCCATATCGTAAACTAAAGAATGTATGCCTGAGGCAGGAAAATCTGTATTTAAGGAGAAGCCCGTTACTGTGATTTTCAGCAGTCTCCTGAGAACATACACGCTGTTGTACTTCTAGGACGCCTGTAATTGGTCTGCAGTCAATAAACGATCTTTGACTTCACCCAGAAGACTCTGTGTTTCTGTAGGTCTGAAACAGGAAGAACCCCGAAGTCATAGGGTGTGTTCCCCTGCACCGCTGGGCTTAAAATACCCAGTACTTCAGTTGGCGCCCAACTCGGCGCGATTTCAGCGGTACCGGTCTAAGCCAGAGGTTCGTGAGGAGCTTCGTGTGGAAATTCTGGAGGAAGGCCGCCACTTCATCGACCCCTGCATGTCGACGTGGTCCGAAGGTCTTTTCTGCGAGGTTCTCCGCGTCCCGACGGCTACGAAGGACTGCTGCCCTGATTAATCGCCCTGTTTTGGACCCTTGACGATTTTGGTAGAGCGAAACAATCGAGAGAGTCTTCTGGTGACGCCATCGATCATCAATATTCAGTTAAGTATAAGTGGAGCGTCTCCCAGTTTGAATTTGGTATCCTTCGGGATCATTTTGATTTGGTGCTTGCAAGTCCCAAAGCCAGAGGACTCGTGTATTCACGAGACTATCGTATTCGATAATCCTTTGACGTTTTGAAACTAGACTAGTGAGCGAAGATGCCTGGTTCTAGTGTATTTTGTAGATTGTTTTGTTTGGGTTGTGGAAGGGATTTCCAGTTAGAGGATTCATGTCCGGTTCCTCCAATTGGAACTCCTACTTATGAGCTTTATGTAAAACATGGCGTGGGCCCCATTGCATATAATGAAATATGGATCCGATACACCAGAAAGGACGGTGTTTTAAAATGGCCCCAAAATGGTAGTTTCGATACAGATATCTTAGATAATTTGGAAGTTAAATTGTTTAAAAAGAAAGCCCGGCCGGCGATGTTTGATTCTTTCCGCCTATGGCGAAAGGAAGCCAAACAGAAGGAAATTAAGCTAGCGAAAAGAGATAAGAGAGAGAAAGGTATGTCAGTGATGCAAGCAGCTGTGCAATTTAAAGATAATGAGGAAGAACAAAGGAATGAGCAATTACACAGACAGCGCAAATTAGGGATTGATAAATGTTACCCTGTTTTGTCACCCCTTGTGCAAGATGAGACAAAAGAGAAAGAAAATGATTCCCTAATGTCCCATTTGCTAAGTTCGCCACCCCCATACACGCAAAATGCCACAGCACCTCCACAGCTTGTAAATGCGCAGCCTCTAGTAAATATGCCGCAAGCCTTCCTGCAGCCGCCAGCTCCTCTTCAGCTGGCTCCTATTCCTGCGGTGCAGCCCTCTCAAGGGCCGCCAGTTTTGCTACCTGTTACCCCTGCGCTTCCTGCGACTTTGCCTAGCACGCAAGCGGCTTCCACTGGCGTTCCTTCTTACACTACCCCGGTACCTGTATCTGAGTCTGTTTTTCTTCCCTCTGTCTATCCCCCAGTTTTCGCCTCAACTTCTCCTTCAGCACGACAACGACTAGCTAATGTAGTTACTAGTCTAATGCCGCCTCTCTTTGGGTCATCTAGTGCGACTCCTGGTTTACAGCGTAAGCAATTGCGTAGTCAGCTACCTGGTCCCGAAGAGAAAGAGGTGTTAGATCATCTGGCGCGTAGGTGGATTGGTTTCCCTTTACTCTATGATGTGGAACAGGTTGTTAACGTTTTCCACCAATGGGATGCCCCAAAACAGAGGTATGTCTTTGATAAAATGTGTGAATTCCTCTGTGAGGAATTAGAGGATAATGGTGCAAACCCAAACCCACAGGAATTGTGTCGAGTGCGATTTGATTTTGAAAAAGGTACAATTGTGGGTCCCAATGTAGATAAAGCAGTTGCGACTTTACTGTCCCTCAGAAATGGCGATTGTCAGCAATCATTGTTCGAACAGGAACTCCCTGTGGGGAAAAAGGTAAAAGCGCGCCAATATCCGATGCGTGAGGTCCCCACAGTTTGGAGACCTGCTGATCCAAATGCTAATCCACCTGTCTTAGCACATTTTCAACGTGTTTGGGTGCATGTCCCATGGAAACGATCTGAGGTGTTAGCGCTCAAGCAGACATTGCCTGATCCCCGTAAAAACCCTGCAGGATATTATAAGGAGCTATCACAAACTGCAGAATCGTGTGTCATGAATTTGGCTGACATAGATATGTTATTCGGGAATGTTGTTCCACAGCCTTTATGGGGATCCATCCGTAATGTAGATCACGCTGCAGAATTGGGTGATACATGGGCTAATATTGTTGCTGCAGACGCTAGACAAGTTGGTGGTGCAAAACCTGAGCCACTCATAGCAGCGCTCCCTGGTAGAATTATTACCTACATGAAAACTATAATGCCTGCGATGCGCGTAAATTGGGATAAACTGTCCGCATGTAAGCAGAAGAAAGATGAGACAGTGTCCGATTTCTTTACCAGGTTTGAAGAAACGTTTATCGACCACAGTGGTCAAGATATGAGCACTGAAGGTGGCCAACGACTATTTGTTGATAAATTTGTGCAGAATCTACTCCCCGAGTTGTGTAAGAAACTCAAAGACTCAGAAAGTTCTTGGGCTGTTTCCTCTTCAGCGCAAATACTGGCTACTGCACAGTATTATGAGAATAGAGACAAAGGTGAGAAGGATAGAACAGATAAGAAAACGAAAGAACTAAAGACAAAGGTCCTCTTGCAGCAGGCTTATCCACCACGTGGAGGACAGAGTAGTTATAGGCCAACACAAGGTATCTATCATCAGCCCCAACCAACAGTTTCAGAGTAATCGGCAGATGAACGGGTATTATCAACCACGAATCCCTGTAGGTCCCAACCAATGTTCATATTGCAAAGAGGAAGGTCATTTTAAATATAGTTGCCCTAAATTAATGCAGCGTAACAGTAATGCGTATGGCGTAAGAGGTAGAGGTGGTCATCAAGCTTCTAGAGGCAGGGGGCGTGGAAATATTCCCCAGAACGCGCGTCCTCTTCCGCCTCAAAATACCATAAATAGCTTTGATCAGCAAGCCAATGCGACTGGCAATACAGCTCAGTACTACAATAATGATTATTATGCAGAAGATGACAATGTAGAAGATAATGATTACTAGGACAGCCGTAGACAGAGAGAGGGAGTTGTTTCAGTGCCAGTGGATCAGAGCGGACCTTATGTTAAGGTAACTACAGCGAATGTAACGGAGCCCTTTCTGCTGGACACTGGTGCTGCAAAGAGTTCAATTATGCATTCAAGACTCCCTGGCGCGCCTTTGTCTGGTGAAATAAATGTCTCAGTAGGTTTTTCTGGCGCCCCAGTTAGGAACCCAATTTCTAGTCCTATGTCACTTTCTGTTGGACCTTGTGAGCTGAAAGCACCCCTCATTCTAACAACAGGTTGTGGTGAAAATCTGCTAGGATTAGATTTGTTAAAAAGATTGCATGCAACACTATATTGTTCTCCCTCAGGAGTACAACTTACATTAGGCAAGAAAGTGATTTCTCCGATGTATTTGTCTAAAAATACAATGCCACCTGAATTGTCGTCCCTTCCGGATGCCCTTTGGGCTACTGGTCCCAATGATGTGGGTCTTTTGGAAATACCGCCATATGTGGTCACTTTAAAAGCCAATGTCAGATTGCCACGTATTCCCCAGTACAAGATCTCCAATGAAGGTCAGAAAGCATTGTTAGCAATTGTCAACGATTTGATTAAGAAGGGCGTAATTGAAGAGACAAGAGGCAACGTTTGCAATAGTCCTGTTTTACCTGTCTTAAAACGAACGGACCCTTCACAGCCACCTGTTTACAGATTTGTGATTGATCTTAGAGAGGTTAATAAGATTGTTGTACCACAGTTTCCAGTTGTCCCTGATATAACTACCTTGTTAACCATGATTCCAGCCTCCGCTGCATGGTTCTCAGTGATCGATCTGAAGAATGCTTTCTTTAGCATCCCAATTGCAGAGGAGAGCAGAGACATTTTTGGCTTCAGTTTAGGAGGTCGCAGCTTCCGCTTTAAACGCGCTCCCCAAGGCTACTGTGAGAGTCCATCAATATACAGTCAGGCTTTAAAAGCGCAGCTTGATGCACTGGTTTTACCGAGTGGCGCTATCCTCATTCAGTACGTCGACGATTTACTGATCACCGCGGATACTGAAAAGATTTGCAAGGAAGCTACCTTGTCATTGTTGCGTCATTTGTCTGCCTTCCATTACAAAGTGTCTCTCTCAAAGTTGCAATATTGTCGACAAGTAGTGACCTACTTAGGTCATCTCTTATCGAAGGAGGGAAGGAGACTGACCCCAGAAAGAATTCAAGCCATTGCACAGTTGAGTGTGCCAAGAACACAGAGAGAAGTGCGTGCTTTCTTGGGCATTACTTCATACTGTAGGCATTGGATACCAAGTTTTTCTTTGTTGGCAAAACCTTTGTTAGCATTAACATGCAAAGACACACCGAATCCTATTCCATGGTCTGAAGAGTGTCAGAAAAGTTTTTGGGAATTGCGTGATGTATTGTGTTCAGCTCCTGTGTTGGGTACCCCTGACTACAGCAAGCCTTTCACACTGTATGTTCATGAGAAAGATGGTTGCGCATTATCAGTGTTAACACAGCCTTTTGGCGACAGACCGCGTCCATGCGCGTATTTTTCGTCAACCTTGGACCCTGTAGCGAGGGCATTGCCAAGTTGTCTGAGAGCCACAGCCGCTGCAGCTATGTCTATTCGACAGTCTGCTGGACTAGTAATGGATAATACATTGATTGTCATGGTTCCACATGCTGTGGACACATTGTTAAACAGGACCAAGACACAACACTTGACTAGTGCACGATTATCTGGTTATGAGCTGACACTGTTAGCAAATCACATACACATAAAGAGATGCAACACGTTGAATCCAGCTACATTATTACCAATTCCAGCAGACCTAGATGAGATTGAGCAACATGATTGTCTGTTCAGAACGGAAGAAGAAACGAAAGGAAGAGTAGATCTCAAAGATACTCCCCTGACTGAGTGTGATGGTACTTTATGGGTGGATGGTTCGTGTTTTAAGCTTCCAAATGGTGATACGACTGCTGCATATGCTATCACGACTTTGCACACGATTGTGGAAACTGCGCGTGTGCCACAAAATTCGGCTCAAGCAGCAGAATTGATTGCCCTTACGAGAGCATGCGTGTTGTCTGAAGGAATGAGAGTGAATATATATACAGACAGCCAGTACGCCTTTGGCGTGGCTCATAGTTTTGGGCGATTGTGGAAGGAACGTGGGTTCCTGACTTCGCATGGAGCTAAGATTCAGAATGGCAAGCTAGTGAATGATCTCCTTGAGTCACTGACCCTACCGTTACAAGTTGCGATTATGAAATGCAGTGCGCACAAGAAAATCACTGATGATGTTGGTCGTGGTAATGCGTTTGCTGATGAAGTCGCGAAAGAAACAGCAAAAGATGTGAAGACTCGAATGTATGTTGCAGGCCCTGCAAGATGGGTTGGTGATGTTGGAATGTGTGAAAACACAATAGAGAGTGTAAAGTCCCTTCAAGCTGAAGCCACAGAGAAAGAGTTAAGCAAGTGGAGAGAAAGTATGGGTAAGTTGGATGAGAATGGTTGTTGGATTGATTTGTCAGAACATAGGTGATGGTTGTTACCTGATGTATATGTGCTTCCAGTGGTTACTATGGCACATGGAATGGCACACATCAGTACGAAAGGAATCTGTAAGTTGTTTGCTCCAGTATGGCAGAATGCTGGAATTCCTAAGTGTGCAGCGAATGTGGTCAAGAATTGTATGGTATGCTTGAAGTACAACCCTGGTAGGGGAACTCCAACTCCAGCTGGTCATTTTGCGCCTCCATCATATCCATTTGAAGTTTTGCAGCTAGATTTTATCCACATGGAAAGATGCAACAACCTGAAATATGTGTTGGTGGTTGTTTGCGATTTCTCAAAATGGATAGAGGCCTATCCTCTAAAGGACAACACTGCTCTATCCACAGCCAAAGCCCTTGTGAAGGAATTTTTCCCTAGGTTTGGAATGCCAAGAATGGTGTGGAGTGATAATGGAAGTGAGTTTGTGGGTCAAGTGATGAAGAACGTGTGTGAGGGACTAGGTATAAGGCAGAAGTTTCACGCTGCAAACCACCCCCAATCAGCTGGATTAGTAGAGCGTTACAATGGCGCCCTCAAACTTAAACTGGCCAAAATCCAAGCGAGCTCAGGTCTTAAATGGCCTGACGCTCTGCCTCTAGCACTCCTGTCCACCAGAATGACCGTACACTCCCGAGTGGGACTTAGTCCCTACGAGGTCGTTTTTGGCTGTCCCGCCAATGTATGGGGTGTGCCAAGACCGATGAAATTCAGTGAAATCGAGCATCCGGTACTGTTTGATTACTTGCACGAATTGACAGCTAAACTGCGTGTTTTACACCAACAGGTGCATGATACTCTCCCCCTGGCTTCTGAAGCTCCTGGACACCCTATCGAACCAGGCACGTGGATCCTTGTGAAGAATTTTCAGAGGAAGACCAATGAGGAGCCCCGCTGGATTGGCCCTCACCTCGTGCTGCTGTCGACAAGATCAGCTGTTCGAGTGAAGGGGAAGAAAAACTGGATCCAAGGCGCCCACGTGAAGAGGATCCCTTTGCCTCTGCCGTATGACCGGTGGGTCCAGGAGGGTATCTCGGACTCCGAAACAGACACTGTACCTCGTTTTGTTCCGTTCAGTGATGCACGCATAAAAGGCACAAGTACAGCGCAGGAAAGTGACGATATTTTGCAAGAAGCTGTGCCACCGTCAGCTCGATTGGACACTACAGAGCCTGAACTCTTGTTTCGAGATCAAACAGTGCCTGGTCGTCTCCGTTATAATCTGAGGCCAAGGCCCACAGACAAATAAATATTCTTTTCCTTTACCTTTCTATTTTTTGATAACCAGAGCTCTCCCATCTGAAGGACTTTCTTGATTTTTGTTTTTCGAACCACCATCCGGGTTCAGCCGCAGGGTCGCGGTGCTAAGACTTTGGGGTACAGGCCGAAGACGTTAGGTCGACGGTTCTGGTTGGTCTAGGGCGTTCCCTGGACTGACAGGCGTACTCCTTAGCAGAAGATACTCACCCACCGCGAGCGGCACGATTAGAGGATGGAGTTTTGTAAGATGGAGAGACTCACTGAGGAAATGAACTTTAAAACAAGAATGTGTAAAATCATGACACGCAAACGTTTTGTATTATTATGCTTGTTTGTATTATGTAGTATGATAGTGTTTACTGTAGGATTTGTATTCTTCTCCTCTCAAGAGCCCATTGTGCCCACTGTACAGCCTACACCTCCTCCTACTATCTCCTCACACTCTTTTCACCCTCTGCCTGAACATGAACAAGCTAGACGATCTGAGTTTGTGAATAACTCGTTTATTCAGCTCCTGCACCAGCACCAACTAGTCATGAATACAACAAATTGTTGGGTGTGTGGTTTAATGCCACATACCATTAGTAAGGGTATTCCCTATCTGGTGCTGCCGTATAGTTATAATGGATCGTCATGGGCATTCCAGACCATGTTTCTCTATGCACTAGATGCGTACTCCCCGCGACAACCGCGTTCCATCAGACCTAGCACCAATAACAAAGCTTTAGTGAGAGGAGTTGCCGATATGAGTAGAGATATCGATGCATACTCATCCATTCCCAAAGAAGAGTTGAGAGCTTATGTAGGGTGGAACGCGACGGGGTATAGTATTAGTCTGGGTGAAAGACAGCGGAAAATCTCATCCCCAATCTGGGTCGTACCCCACATAGGTCGGTTCTGTTTGCAAGGTAATGGTCAGAATCCTAGAGCTCAACTGGGAAGAAGTGACTGTACTGAAACGTACACTTTTCCGTCACAGTTTTCCCCTGCGTTTTTGGCTGCCAAGGGTACATATTTCATCTGCAATGACCGAGCATATACATGGTTGCCCCCTGATTTCTCGGGCACATGTTATATTGCAAATCTGCTACCGCCAACCTTTACTGCCGCCTCCGACTATCACAAGACCAGAGTTGTGAGAGGCGTGATTAGTAAGGAGGATACTGCCGGTCAGGAAGCGGGAGATTTCTTTTTGGGTTTCCTGCCGTTTTGGGGACCTATGGTCAATAGTAGGAACCTGAGACAGCTGACTCGTGTGGTTGAATCCACTGTTAATGTTACGGCCGGTGCCCTTGGTAATTTGACAGCTGAGCTCCAAGCGGATCGCCTCATGACTTTGCAGAACCGCATGGTTCTAGACGTCATACTTGCAGACCGAGGTGGGGTATGTAAGGTTATCCAATCCAGTTGTTGCATTTTCATACCAGACAATGCTCCAACAGTTTATCAAGCCATCTCCAAACTGCATAAAATATCTGAGTCCATACACGTGGATAAAGGAGATTGGTCACTGATGGGATGGTTCTGGGAACTGATATCTGCCTGGGGTTGGAAAGTTCTGATGGTCATTGGAATGATCTTAGCCATCCTTTTCCTGTTCTGTCTGTGCATACAGTGTGCTCCTGCGATATGTGGCCTTTGTGCTACATTATGTGTAAGGAAACCTGTGTCAAGGGACGAGCTAAGTAATAGGATGATGCTACAGCAACATCTCCATGACTTCGTGAATATTGACCTAGACTCGGATTGAAATGAGTATAGTTATTGCCTATGTAAGGGCAAAAGGAGGGTCTGTCGTACTTTAGAATTTAGGACCGCGTAGGAGGCAAGGCCCTACCCCGGTCTATCCCGGTAATGGTGAACCGCGAATGGTTAATGCGGTATGTACGAGTGCTTTGTGTAACGTTATAGCTATGAATGCACTGTGTATACGCTATTTCACATCACTACGTGGGTTCCATTTTGTATCGGTGGCCATCTTATGGTTGCCCTCACATAGGCTATAGCATGAAGCGAAAACGGGCCTTTTAAGGCACATGTGGCCTTCTTTGACTCTTCTGTGACCTGGGCAGCTTGGCTCCGCTGCCCCAGGTCAAACTGGTCTCACGAGTTCCCCATCCTCTGGCCACCCGTGATTAGCATCAGTGCTTGACACACCATAAAGTCTTTTCATCCTACACAAGCCTCCAGCTAATCTCTTTCACACCTGACTGTTCCTGCTTTATGGCTTGTTTCCCAAAACAGGAGATGCTCATGTTTATTGGGGCCTATCGATATCTGATGTGGGATCTGAGCTTTGCTGTGTAAATAATTGCGGGCTGGCTTCACTGGAATGTGGGATGGTCATCATGACTCTGCCTTTTCGTTTTGTAATGTATTAATGTATACGTGTAATAGCCATATCGTAAACTAAAGAATGTATGCCTGAGGCAGGAAAATCTGTATTTAAGGAGAAGCCCGTTACTGTGATTTTCAGCAGTCTCCTGAGAACATACACGCTGTTGTACTTCTAGGACGCCTGTAATTGGTCTGCAGCCAATAAACGATCTTTGACTTCACCCAGAAGACTCTGTGTTTCTGTAGGTCTGAAACAGGAAGAACCCCGAAGTCATAGGGTGTGTTCCCCTGCACCGCTGGGCTTAAAATACCCAGTACTTCACCACAAAGAGTGTGTGCTATGCAGATTAGGGAACAGTATTTTATGTGCTGAGCTCAGTGGGTTACTGCTTTTGTCACAGAGATACTTTTGTTACTGTGCAGCCCATGACCTACAATTTTAACTTAAGTTAGAAAGTTATAATTTTTTCGCAGTCTTTCATTATCCTCCTAATTTTGCTAAAAAGGGTTGCTTAGGTAGAATTAAATTCTTATTAGTAAAGTCAACCTTAACCACTGTTTTACACTCTGAATCCTGAGGTTGTGCTTCCCCAGACCGAGCAATCTTAAATAATACCAGCCAGTATGGATGACATATGAATCCTACAACTTGTAGTCTTCTTTGTCTTATGTAACATTATCTATACACTGATTTACACACATATGATTCATTGTCTCTGTACGTGATGTAAAATGCTACAACAGCCTAAATTGGTAAGAGAGGCGCTGTAAAAAAAATGAAATACATGTGAGAGAGGGGCTATGGAGAGATGAGAGGCACTGCTGGAGGGTGATAGTGAGGGTATAAATGAAGAGCCCCAATAAAGAGTGCTGCATCCCAGTGCACTGTAATGTCAGCACTTACTATTCTTTAAAAACGAATTCAGTTGAATATATAATGAAATAAGTGTTAGGGGGAAAACCTGCCAACCTCCCCCCGCCTATATTGATCAGGCTTGCTGGCGCGCGCTCGCTACGCAACCTATTGGGGGGGGCGGTCTGACTAAAATTGCCAGGACTGCTTTGGGTTCCCAGTCCAGTCCTGATGTCCAGGGACAAATGCAGGACACCCTGGCAAGTACTTGTGCTGCGTGACCCAGAAGTAAAAGTTTGAGACAAAAGGGGGCCACACTGTTGAAGAGAAACAGAAACAATCATATAGTGAGGGCTATCAGTTTTGGGGCACACAGTAGTTCTGCATAATAGAAAAGCGATTCATGGGGCATAGATATTTTAAAATGTTTCTTGATTGTTGTCAGGGACAGCATCATGCACCATGTTCTGGAAAAAAAGCACAGCTACTTAATAAACAACATTCCAGAAACTCCACTTTGAAATATTAATCTCCGAAGATGAATGGTAAAGCTAATTAAATACATATAAGGAGTTTTCTGAACTGGGCATTCATTGGACAATATTAAAAACAGTAGTGTATCTAAGAAGGAAGTGAAAATCATAACTAGATTATATTTATCATCATGCAAGGCTGGGACACCAGATACCTCCTACCAATGCAGCTACATTTATTAAACATGTTTTAAATGAAACATGTTCCAGTTTAGGATTTACTGATTATTCTCATTAGGCTTTGTAGAACGCAACAGCTACTCAGTGATTGTCCCGGTGCTTGGCAGTAAAGCCTGATCCTATACAAATAAGGGGCGCTAGAAAGCAGACCTAAAGAGCCAGGTCTGAGGACTTGCTTAAAGATCTTGATGTCCATGGTGGTGTGAAGCTGTTGTGGGAGCGCCTTAGTGGCCAGATAGGACTAAGAGCTGCCACCCCAATTTGTCCTTCTAAATTGAGGAATTACCACTACCAAGTAGCTGGAAGACTAGAGTGACCTGGCCAGTTGGTAAGGGGTAAATCTGTTGGAAAGGTACTTAGGGCCTTTGTGGTAGAAAACTCTGTGTGTCAGAACCAGACCTTTGAACCACACACGTTCTTTGATAGGCAAGCATTACAGTTCTTTTAGGAGAGGTTGGATGTGAACTCACCTAGGGAGTTGCAGCAAAAGCCTGGCATTGGTGCTGTGCACCAGCTGTAATCTTTTCTAGGAGGTAGGCAGGTAGACCCCAGTATCTAGAGTTGGCTTATTCCCACCTTAAAGTGATCAGGGCTTGGATCACGGTTTTTTGCTGTGGAAGGAGCAGAAGGTAAAGTAACTTTTATACCATTGTTAGCAGACCAAAATAGGTACCTACCACCCTCCACCTGAGGTGCACAGTAATCAGTGTTATCAAATTTCACCCCCAGATTGTGCGCCGCCGGGGCATATAGAGGCAGGACATCATTTGGCACATAGCCATTGTCCCAGATGGGCAGTAGGATTCCAAAGAGCAGGATTTCTGTCTAGCTGGTGTTGCATTGAAGACCGCTATCACGCATCCATTGGAGCACAGTGATCATGCATGCCAAGAAAATGCTCAGTGTGTTGGGTGTATTTCTGCCCAGGGTGAGGAGCAGTTGCACATCATCAGCATGGGATACTATTTGCACTATCAAGGTCGCAAGAGGGGTTATATCCTCATCTAATAATGTGGGGCTAAATGCAGATCCCTGAGGAACCCCAAAGCCAAGGGGTTTTGGGTCAGAGGAAAATGGGGCCATCCAAATTGATTGGGACCTGTCTTCCAGAAAGGAGCCGAGCCACACCAAGACTGGGCCACAAATGCTAATGGCACTGCAGAAGTGTTGAATGTGAGACCATGTCAAAAGCCACAGATAAATCAAGGAGAATCAGTGCCACCTGCTTCCTTTGATCTACCGCTAGCCTGAAATCAGCCACCTCCAGCAGTGTGGTCTTGGTGCTGAAGCCCAACTGGGAGGGGTGAAGTAACTTGTTCTGCTCTAAGAATGCAGAGAACTGTTTATTTATGAGCTTTTCCAGTATCTTGGCGAAAGCTAGCACCAGAGAGATAGGTCGAAAATTAGTGAGGTTAGATTTGTCTGTCGATTGTATTTTTAAGAAGGCAATCAGTTTAGCTTGTTTCCAGCCACCGCGGCACTATGGCCATCCGCATGGACTGATTTAAGAGCTGATTTAAAAGGAGGGTTAATGGCTGAACATTTGGAGGACAAGAATATGGAGAGGCCAAGGGTCATCAGGTGACCCAGATTTACATGCTCTCAGAACACGAGCAGACTCCTTCAGCGAGATAGGGGCAAATTCCTGTAGAAATTGGCCACAAGGGGGCGGCATTGCCTTCAGCCAGCCATAAAGCTATTGATACTCATGGAGATGGCGTTAATGGGTGTAAGGAGTCCACAATGATCTTGATTTTAGAATCATAGAAATTGGAGAGTTGGGTGCAGAGTTTGAGACAGGATGTTAAAGGCTGCAGCAGGACGTCCGGGTGAGAAAACCTTTTAACGATTTTGAATACCTTGCCAGGTTTGGTATGAGATGTGTCAATCTGAGCTAAGAAAAACAAAAAAAGGGGTTGTGCTTTTTTGATTCCTTGGTGGTAGGAATTTAAAGCCTTCTTGTATATAGATTTGTTACTAGGAAGCTACTGACACCACCATCTCCTTTCTAGTTTCTTATTGTACCTTCTGAGCTCCTTGAGCTCATCCTTGAAGCAAGGGGCTGACTGTTGTTTTGTTGTGGGACTGACATCTCCTGGTTTAATGGGTGTGATGTAGTGGGCCACCCGTATAAGCCAGGTGTCGACCGATTAAGCATCGACCTCAATGTCGCCACTCATGTGAGGTGTATGTTGCTCATGGCGAGGCTGACCTAAGAGGGCGAGGCAATGGCCCAATTTCGGCAGGATAGAGAGGAACGCATCCCGAATTTGCGGGGACCGTGGTCCATAGCCAATGAAAGGAGATGAGTGGGTAGTGATTGGACCAGAGAAGGGGTTAATGTCAAGCAAAGAGATTTTGCTTTTGTTTTCAAACTACAGCACCTCACTTGTTCCTGACAGGAAATAGCTCTGCAGAACAGTTTTGTGCATTCCATATGTATTATGGATATTTCTCACAAGGAAGCACTTTAATATCTAAGACTTTGAAAAGAGATAAATGTTGTGGGTACTCCTAAACTCAGAGATCCTGTTTAAAATAACTGCTGCTTCCAGGACACTGCGTTAGTGATGTATACGTGAATTTGCATGACTAGAGGAACAATGCATGTTTAAGGGGAAATAATCCTTCTTTCCATCAAGTTTGAATTACATTTAAATATGTGGGTTTTTGTTTCCTCCTACAGTCAAAATATCTTCCCTAACCCATCAACCGGAAATATAAACACGATGTGAGAAAAAAAATGATAACCTGAAAGCAATAGATTGGTTTGAGAGAAAGGATATAAACTATATTTATTTCAATCGAGGCATGTATATGATAAACTACAATGCCAAAGGCCTCATACTTTATAAACGTTATCTGAACCCCAAGATGGCAATATACAGCAAAACACGTTTCTAATCATGTATTTTTGATATTACATGATTAGTTATTTGAATTTAAATTGCTTTATAAAGATTTGGAGCATCGCCCACTTACAATTCATTGTTTGCCTGAGACTGCAGATATGCCTGTTAATGACTTGGGTTTAGAAATGTGTGGTTTTGTTGGGGCTAATGTGCTAATATTTAAAATGTGTTTTATACAACAATGTCTATTATTTTAATTCACATTTTAAAAGCAATGTGAATTGTAAGGAAATTAAAAACAGGTATTCTAAAATGTTTTTCTATTGTGGTGCATTGCCGCTATAGAGTGGGTTTAACAAGAAATACATAAAGAAAGAAAAAAATAATTGTAATGTGGGACTGCATTACTTTTTGCTGACAGTGTTCTTCCTTTACAATGTTTATTTTCACAGACTGTGCAGGATTAAGTGGTCGATGCTTGCATCAAGGATGGGCCTGAAAGGATGAGCTTGTAAGGTGTGCTGATTAATGGTCTAATATCAGCATTGTCACTGTGAAATGAAAATATTTTTTTCACCTGCACAAAAATACCATGCTAGCCATCCATTTAGCTTTTTTATTTGTATAGAGAAGCTTTAATATTCTGCCCTTGAATTCAGCACCCGGAATTAAGGAACATAGGGCCAGATGTACGACTCACCAATTTGCGACTCGCAAATTGGGATGCACAACAGTGTCCTAGACACTGTTTGCTATTCCCAATGGGGTCGCAAATTACATCAAAAACATATGAGCTCCACACTGTGTGGAGGAGGGAACAAGAGGCACGGGGTTTTAGGAGCTAGCAGCCTCCAACTATGAATGTTTAACCACAAAAGAGCTGCTCCTAAAGTGATATCCACTATAAGGTTTGAGTTATATTGTGAGTGGGGACATCTCACAAAAAGTAACGGACTGGTCTCACACACCACCTGGTGTCATGCTTCATCATTGACCAGTCCTCGCCCTCTAAAACCTTGGTTTGATAGAGGGCGGGCATACACCTGACGACAGGGATGCACTTCTAAACTAAGTGGGGGCCCGTGTATGAGTGAGTGAGATTAAAAATCATTATAGTTATCCTCATTGTGTTTTTTAATGTGAAAGGTAACTATATGATGTTTAAAAGCAGGTGACGTAATGTGGGGGAATTAGTGTCCCCTAACCGTTGTGTTTAGAGGTCGACATGTTTCTGCCGTCTTGGCCCAGGAGGCTCCATGGCATTCATCAGGACCTAAATATGTAAATGGGGGCTCCGTTCTTACCAAAAGTGGCAAGAGTGTACCACTGTGTGGGCGCGATCACTGTCAGACTCCACAATTGGATGGCTCCTAGATTCAAGCCTGTAAAAGAAAATGTAGGGAGCGAAAAAATATATAACAACAGACCGTAGTAGTGGCGAATAACTGAACTCAATACATGCACTGATCCAGTTTCTGTGTGAGTGACTACTCATGTGACATGTGCCACTCAATTTGTGTACATGATGGGGATGCAAAGGTGAGAGCACGTGTCTCACTGTTCTTACCCTAAAAACCAAAGCTACTGGCCCCATGGGAGGAGGGGAGGGGAAATCCCTGTTTGTCAGAACCTGTGGAAAAACACTTATAGATCACAGCTGGCTTGAGAATTATGGTTTTTCAAGTACAAACAGGAAGAACATTCATCCTCAATTGTGCTAATTGCCACAAAGTACTTTCATTCAATCTGATCTCATTTACACCCTTACTGCCTCAAGGAAAGTTTCCTGCGTGGATCCTAGGCGACTGCTCCCGTTCCTCCCCGGTTAGGACTGGGTGGAGAGCCATTGTGCTTTTATAGTCTGCTCACTTAAGCAAATTGGTTTTAAGTGGTGCTAAGTGAAGTCAGGTGCGTGGTTTCCTGTGTCCCTGGAGGGGAAGCCTGATTCATCCATGGCCGCACTGTGCACATTCTCAGTGTGAATAAACCCGGAGCATTACTTCCTGTGTCCTGAAGTGCGAGTGCCTGGTTTCAAAATGGCGGAGTTACGCACATGCTCAGATTAGAGAAGTGAAGCGTGTGACGGAAATCACTGAGGAAAAGTGCGCGGTGGTCCGTGCCCTATGCGACAGTGCCTAGTTTTAAATTGGCAAAAGTACACGCATACTCTTGTGTGCTATTGGTGCGTGACTGCCAAGCACCCGATGTGGAAACGGGTGGGCGGCCAATTACTGTGATGCAAGGTGAAATTCTACCTAGATTTTTTAGCTGCCCAGAGGGGCGAGATTTTGCAGAAGGGGCAGAAGTACACATCTGCTCTATGTGTGACTGGTGCGTGACTGCGAAGCACCCGGTGTGTGAACGGGTGAGCGGCTGATTGCCCAGAACAAAGGGGGGGTATTCTACCCAGAGTCTAGAGCTGCCCAGATTGGCGATGTTGTGTGTGTACTAGCAGGCAGTTTTCGGTTGGATTTGCTCTGATGCACTTGTGCAAACAGGTATTCCAAAGGAAGATCATAATAAGGGTGATAAGGGTAAGGATGTCAAATGTTGGGTATTAGCGCTGAGTGTCTGCGCTATCATTTCTATTCATGCGTTAAGCCTGGGTGGGAGACGGTTCCAAATTACATGCCTCATAATTAATGAGGCTGTCACAATTTACGACCCCATTGGGAATGGCTGGCACTCCCGGGGATGGTGGCCTGCTGGGTTCAGCAGACCACCATGTCTGGGACTGCTTTCAAATAAAGCAGTTTTTGTTTTTTAAATGCAGCCCGTTTTCCTTAAGGGAAAACGGGATGCATTTAAAAAATAAAAATGAAACTTTTTAGTTTCCTTTTTTTAAGGTCAGGCAGTGGTCCCTGGGACCACTGCCTGCCCTCAAACAATATTTTGAGAGCCACTCACAAAGAGGAAGGGGTCCCCTAGGGACCCCTTCCCATTTGCGAGTGGTTTACCATCCTTCTGTGAAGGGTGATAAACTGCGACTGTTTTGCGACCGCAATTGTGATTGCAAAACAGTCATACATAGCTACAGGAGTCGCTATTAGGAAGGGATTCCCTTAGAACACGGCTTCCTAATAGCGAGTCTCTAATCCTATTTTGCGAGTCGTAAATTGATTTGCGACTCGCAAAATAGGATGATTATATGATGTTACCCCGCATACTTTTACCCTGCAGTTTTTACTCTGCAAAATATTTTACAGCGCAGGGCTTTACACCGCACTCCGTTACAACGTAATTACTATTGTAACTCCAGGGGGGCGTTACTTGGGGAATGCGTTGTAACAGTTAGCAGTGTAAAGCGCTGATTTGTAAAAGTTTTTGCGGAGTAAAAAATGCGGGTAAAGACATGCGGAGTAAAAAATGCGGGGTAAAGGATGTTTGCTAATAGGATTAGTACATGGGCCACATGTTTTTTGCGGTCGCAAACGGGTCTAAAATACAGTTGCGCCCTCAAAAAACGTTAGTACATCTGGCCCATAGGGACAAGACAGTGGTGGAGGTCAGGTTGGACCCTCTATATAGATAATGTCCTCGTTATATTAGAACATTCTAAATAATTCCACAATTGGTTAAACCAAAACACCTGCAATTACTTTTTACAATGACAAAAAAAAGATAAACTAACATGTCTAGATCTATAATTAATACAAATGAATGGCAAAATTTACACACAAGTATATCCTAAACCCGAATATAAATCATTAAATAAGAAGAAACAAAAGTTCTGATGCTTAAGTAAAATGGAAAATTAATAAACAAATCGTTTTTGCAAGAAATTTATGTTGAACATTGTTGGACTTGGACCTTATTGCAGGACCTTCCCCAAATGTTTGCATTCTCTTGTTGAACCCATTGTGGTTGGCCTTAGTGCTTTGTGCACTTTTGCCCTGCTAACCAGCAGTTAAGAGCTTGTTCTGTCTCCCTCAAACACAATGCAATTGGCATCTATCTGATTGGCACAATTAATGTAATTGTAAGTCCTTAGTAAATGTACTACATGTATCCAGGGCCTGTAAATTAAATGCTGCTACTGGACATGCCTGCTAATGAGCCTGCAGCACTCATTGTGCCACCCAATAAAGCAACCTTTCCAAACATGCCTCTGGCCTTCCACTGTAGCCATTTTGACCTGGCAAATACAAATTTTACCAGGCCAACAATTTCCTTTTTAGCACATACATATAACACCTAATGTAGGCCCTGAGGGGTCATAGTAAAGTACACAGAAAAGTGATGGATGGAATGCTTGAATTAATCTCAGCCACTGTTAATTACCCGGGCCGCATCCCAGTCCATTGTTACTTTGCACACTAAGCCACCTCAGTTTTGATTCTGCCATATGCAAATCAGTCTAGACCCTGTTCCAATGAGAACAGTCCAGCCGAACCGCCAGGCCACGTCCTCCCTGAACCTGAACACAAGCAAACTACGACTGGTTTTGCCCTTGTTAGGGCTCATCAACCAGGCATAGCTTGGTTCCAGTGACACAGTCTGCACCGGACCCACATCTGGGCATACCCATTCCACTTAGGGCAACACACTAAAGTGTACAAAAAAGTAATGGATGGAATGCTTGAATTGATCCCAGCCACTGGTAATTACTCAGGCCGCTTCCCAGCCAATTATTATTTTGCACACCATGCCACCTCAGTTTGGACCCAGTTATATGCATATCAGTCTTGACCCTCTTCCATTGGAAAGAGTTCACTCTGAACTGCCATGCCCATGGAACACTAGTGCAGATCTTCTTTTGTCCTTTCCCTAGTGCAGATGGGATCTGAGGTCTGTGTACCGGGGACGCCATAATTATGCCCTCCGGGATGCGACGGTCACTAGCCAATGGGCTAGTAGGAGCTTCCCCAGCTGATGACGATTTCCTGTGAATTGTGGCATTTGACTATCCCAGTGTGCCCTATTCTACTCACTCCCAAGATGCAAATCCCCTGTCTCTTATGTGGAACTTGGTGGCCCATCCTAGAGATGTGGCTACCTGAGGGCTACACAGCCATGGACAATCTGGTTTTGGAAACTGGTCTCCACTCTCTGTCCCCGACGCCAACCAATCTATCTCCACCATTTGCCCTTCAACTGCAGATTTCCCTTTGAAGCTCCCCTTTTGGGCTCACACCCTCTTTGAATTGCTACCACAGAGAGGATATGCTGCTTCCAACGGCAGGCCTCTATTGATCCCACATCACAGTTCTCCCCTTGAGGGCGGAAGGCTGTCTTGTGGACAGCATCTGCATGTGGCCACTGGAAACCTCAAGCAATAGAGAGGCAACATTCTAAAAGATGCATTTACTTAAAAGGTACATTAAATTTGACTTGGGCATCAAAGTCTGGTTTAATGTGACTCTTCATTTGATACCTTGAAGTATCAATTTTAGTAGTTCCATTCAGAGGTTAGCACAACTGAGTGGTCAGTGTGCAAACCTATACTCACTAACGGGGCTACAAGCTTTTCCACAGTAAAAATGACAATTTAGGGTTGTTACTGTTTGGACATATAAAACTACATGCACTGCTTTTTAATAAATGGCACCCTTCCTTAGGACTCAATAGGCCTGCTGTAGGGGTGACATTTATATTAAAAGGGAAGTTTGGGCTTTGTAATTAGTTTAAATGTCAACATTGAGTTAGCAGTTTAAAACTGCTCTACCAGTCTGCACTGTCACATCCTGAGTGGCACAATTTGTGGTGCCGCCCTAATGGGACAGTTACACTTTCAGGCCCTGGGTAACACTGGTACCCTGAACTAGAGACTCTAGTTTGTAAAGTTATGTCAGTTGGGTATAGCCAATTTAAGATTGCACTTTAAGGTACAAAGCACAGGCACTGAGGTCTAGTTAGCAGGCCTCAGAGTCAAAAACACCAGCAGCATCAGTCCAAACTTTGGGGGAGATTATGCAAAAAGAGACATTACCTCACACACTCAATATTGAAAATTGTGTTTTTCCTCTCACTTGTCCAGATTCTATTCTAGCTCACCACTAATAGTACTGTTGAACAATGCTGGCTGCCTCTTGTCATCCTTTGCATATTTTGTTGAACACATTAATGTTCTGTTAATCTGTGATGCATGCCTTAAATTTCCAATGTGTGCTGCTGTTCCCTATCTAGTGGGAATATATTTAAAAAAATATTTAGGGGCTGTTCGCAACTTTGGCAGTGCAGGAGCGGGGCAGCACACCACCGCCCTGCTCCCTCACCGCCAAAATCAACCACCTGCCATATTGTGAGTTGTCTCCAGGTCTGGTGGGTAGTCCTTTAGCATTCCCATGATAGTGCATGTGAGAAAAGCACCGCCATGGGAACATCAAAGCAAGTTCCTGCACGCATGGACTGTTTAGTCCATGCCGTGCAGGAACTTGGCATGCATGCAAACACAGTGGCACACCATGTACCCCCTGCATGCATCCCAGTCTACAGGGATAACAGGAGGCCCTGTAGGGCCCCTTTTTGTTTCCCCACCCCCAGCCTTTTCATGATTGGCTCACTGCCATGAAAAGGCTTGACGGGCCATATTGCTGCCCCACACCGCCATGCCACTTTCCTGGCAGTTGCGGCGGTCCCAAAATGGTTTGACCACTGTTCTTGCAATACGGCAGTTGGACCACTGATGCAGCGGTCACTGGCCACCACTGCACCTCCTCCATGGGTTCGGCAGTCCAATAGACCACCGAACTTGTAATCAGGTCCTTATTTCTGCTTGTAGGTTATCAAGAGTCCCAAAATAACTAGAGGATGATATCACACAAATAAAGGCTGAAAATATATTGAAAACACAGATTGGAACAAAATTCTTGAAGATATTAATACCAGATTAGCAAACTGTTCAAAAGCGGTAAATGAACAAAAAATGTTTAAAAAAATCAAAAGGGGTACATGATTATAAACTTGATGAAGTTTACACTTGGGCAGAAGTTAACTCTAGAGGATAGCCAAGAAAACACTAGTGGTAACCTTCGAGAATAGCAGTGTTTCTGAGGAAAAATCAACAAATATCGATTGGCACTACCCTGAGTGTGGGCACTGAGGCCCCCACCTTTAAAAAAAATGACAACGTCTAAAGAACTGTGTTTTTTAGCCTCAAGTGTGGCAGCCAACAAGAGCCCATCAGTTTTAAACACAAGACTTGCAGGGTCCAGAGAACAAGCCACAGAAAAAAATCAAAGAAACAGAATGGAGAAATCTCAGGAGTCAAACGAAAATCTCATAATTAACGTTTAGTTTTTCCTGTTACATCACTGCAGAAAAAGGCATAGCATGAAACACTGCCTTTGTACTAATATATCAGATCAACAGACTGGAAGTTCATGAAACTATGTTCAAATTCATGAGGAACCTATGTTTGAAACTCTTTTTCAATAATCTTGCAGCCACTTAAATGGACTCCCATGAGATTCGGTATAAAGAGTTCAAACCCAACAGTACTTTTATTGCACCCACTTCCCATAAAACGCAAGGCAAATTTGAGCTAATAAGATATTGTTAAACAACAATCTGAAGAAATTTCAATTTAACAAGATTAACGACAATACCGATTAGAGTCATGAGGACATAGCTACTTTACAGAGGATCAAAACATTACAAATAACTAACAAAGGGGTAGTGGGTGCTGAACAATATACCAGATAAATGACCATGATGTTTACATCACATAATATGGAGGTCCCACATTGGAATTCCAAAAGACATTAGACTGAATCGTTTTTTTTATTCAAGTCAGATTTGTTCAGCATGCAAAAATCGCAGAATTCAAAAGCATAGAATTAAGCATGGAGATCCACAGTATAAAACATAAGACCAAGATAAACCGCAAATCAGAACAGGAGAAACAAAAAAAGAAGAGAAGAAGACAAAAAACAGAAAGCAGAATCAGCAAATCTCTGGCTGGAGGGGTGAAATAAAGAATAAATGAAAAAAGAGGGGGAATTACAGTATTATTCATTATTAGAGTTGATACACTCCTAGCTGAAATTAATTCAAATGTTTTCAAGGAAGAGAGACCTCTAGCTTTTGCTAGAGCTAACTCAGAGTCATGAAATTGTTGGATGAGGCCACACCATTTAAGCGCTTTTGGCTGGCCATGAAGATCCAAGACCTTGCAATGCAGGGCTGGGCACAAACTAACATTATCATGGTTAAGAGCTGTAAGCCACCCTTTAATCAGACTTAACATCCAGCATTATCTCCTTAGTAGATAGTGAAACTCATTGTCTCAAACTGAATGACATAAATTTAATTAGCCCTTTCCCAAAGTTTTTGCAAGACTGAACATAACACAAACATATTTACGATATCTGCAACTGGTAGATTATATTTATGACATTTAGTCTTCTCTGAGGTAGAATTATCTGCGGGGGACCTCGCCCTGGCAGAGGTCCCCCGCATCCGCAGAAATAGAACCGGCGGGAGAGACTTCTCCTACATCGCAGCCAAATCCTGGAACGAGCTCCCAGTCAACATCAGACGCTCCCCAACCATCCACACTTTCAGGAAGGACCTCAAGACCTGGCTCTTCGACTGACCCGGAGCTGCTCCCCCCCAGCGCCTTGAGACCCTCACGGGTGAGTAGCGCGCTCTATAAACCTCTGATTGAAATAATTCCCCATTGAGAAATGTTATCCGTTTTTAATATAGGAAACAGATTGTCCGAAGCTGTTGCAATTTTAAATTGTTAGAGAGTGCCAATGCAGTGCAACTGAGTAACCGCAAAAAACTCCAAGAAGAAAGTAAGCTCCAGAACACACAAATATATTTTATTGCACCCACTTCCCATAAAACACTAGGCAAATTTGTGATATTAAAATATTGGTTAACAGCAATTGAAGAAATTTCCATTTAATAAGAATAACTACAATACAAATTATTTCAGCCATGAGGACATAGCTACTTTAAGATAAATTGCAGAGAATCAAAACAATACAATTGGCTAACAAAGGGGTACTAGAACAGAAAAGGGAATGAGCAGCATGTAAATAACCCTGATATTTTCATCCCATTATATGGAGGTCCCACATTGGAATTCCCAAAAACATTGGACAGAAGGTTGATAAAGCAAAGAAATTAGAATGGATTAACATCAACACCAAAACAATCTCATATAACTTCACATCCATATCCACCAAAACTTTACATGTTGCCAAAGTTCCACACAAATCTGTTAGACCCTCCATTATGATTAGGCCTGGGCGGTAAATTCCGTTCCGCTCGCGGAATTTGCGGAATTTGGGTAATTTTGCGTTCCGCGGAGAACGCGAAATTGCCAAAAAATCTGCGTTCCGCGACTTCGCGAAATTTTTTGCTTGTTCGCGTTCTCAATATGCGTGTTCGCGAGATATTTCACCCCGAGCACGCAAACAGCGATCGCGAACAGGAAAAAAGTATCGCGAACAAGCAATTCCGCGTGTTCGCGGAATTTCTGCGTGTTCGCGGAGATTTTTTACCGTTTCGCGGAGATTTGCGTAACGCGATTACGCAAATTCCGCCCACCCCTAATTATGATGAACAGTTACCAGGTTGTGGTTCTTCGCATGAACCACTTAGTAGATACATAAGAGAGTTTTTAAAACCAATAATACAGAAGACCTGATCCTACCTAAAGGAAACTACGGATTTCTTTTTTTTTTTTTTTTCTTTTCAAGGAAGCAAGGGAACAAACTCAGAATTTAATCTGAAAGCAGTATGACCATAATGTGAATGTTTCCCACTTATGTCCTTTGTATATATTTCATTTTTGTTCATTTTCCAGATGAAACAGTGCTACTACATGTACATACATATAAATAAAGCATTCATGAATGTTTTGAGAACTATCATTGCAGTGTTTGCATGTTTTGTCCTCTGTTTTCTTAGCACACATTTATTGACATATAATTCTTTTTTTTTTTTTTTTTTTTTTTTGTCCTCATCTGCCAGACAAGTTTCAATATGCAATCTTGTAGGTTTACACACATTGTGCTGCCTCAGTAGCCAAGACTGGTAGGGGCAGTAATAGAACGAAAGGCTCACCCCTCAGCAACATGTTTCAACCTTCAATGATCACTGATTTGCTACCAGACAAGCAATTGCTAAAGTCCAGCCAAGGTACTAAACTTAGCACCATGAAACAAGTGACCCCCGGAATGAGGATGATGGCATAATCATTGGACCTGGGGGAAAAAAAAAAAAAAAAAAAAAAAACCCCAGATGATCAATGATCCCAATTCAGGAGGTGCCAGAAAGATCTTGTGTCAGGATTACCAGATCTGGCCAGGTCCAGCTTGGAGACCAGCAAAGTAGAAGGATACCAGTCATTAATGTAAGGAGGTAAAGAATCCTTCCATTTTCTGCATATCTCCCTCCTGGCTAGCAAGATAGCATAAAAAATGAGCTTTTTTGCCAAGGAGGGGACCCCTTGGTAGCAACCAAAAATTACTAATGTTAAATCTAGGGTAATGTTAACTCCAACAGAAAGTGAAAGAGTCTTACTAATGGCATCCCAGAATGAGGACAGATGTGGGCAATCAAAAAACATATGAATGTCAGAAGCAGCCACCAAACCACATCTCGCACAGGCCACACTACTCCCCTCAGAGAATTTAGAAAGACGAAGGGGAGAGTAGTATGCTCGATGAATGGTGAAAAGATGGTTCCTGCGTAACCATGCAGGCTTGACAATATCCCACAACATCTTACAAGACGAATTCCAAAGATGTTGTAAATCGGAATTGATGACATGTTGAGACCAAAGATCCTCCGGCAGTGAAAAAGTTCCGTCCATTTCCTCCAAGATTAGATTATACCACAGTGAAATTTCCTTTTTGGCAGGTGGCTTATCTGCCAAAAGCGTTATAAGATAGCTATATACGCCCAAGGAATATTTAGCACCATGTGGAGGCTGAGCAGAGTATGCACGAGACCAACTCAACATCTGAAGATATTTGAGCCTGGAGAAGTGTGGACCAATTTTTGTACAAAGATAATCCCAGGGTAACAAGTCCCCGTCAACAAATAGGTTACCCCACTCCTCCAACCCTGCCTCTCTCATAGGTGTAGCTAGTGCATCCCTTAACCATGCTGGACCATCAGGAAGGCCCCACAGAGGTGTCCTACTTCCATAATAACCAACTTTAATTGCTTTAGACACCTGGGCCCACATTCTTGCCATACCCCTTAGAATTTTCAATTTAATTTTTTTGAAAAACTTGGGGTTTCCAAATTTAAAAAGAAACCCTGACTGACTTACACCTTCTACGTCCAATAACACTGAAAAGAGGGAACCCACTCCAACCCCTACTGGTCTTTTTAGTAGTATCCTAGCATGTGAAAGCTGGAAAGCCCAGGCATAAGCCTGGAGATCAGGCGCAGCAAGCCCTCCTTTTTCCCTACGTCTCCTAATTTTTTTCCAAGAAATTCTTGGGAGATGTTTATCCCAAATAAAGGTGCTAATATCCGACTGTAATTTCCTGATGGAGGCGGGATCAAAACATAAAGGTATCGCATTAAACAAAAAAGAAACCTTAGGCAGGATGAACATTTTGACAAGGTTGACCCTGCCCAGTAGGGAGAGTGGAAGATGGGCCCAGGACTGGAGCAACCTGCGACAGTCCTTTGCAATTTTTAAAAAATTAATAATAGTAATCTGATCGAGGTCAGATACAATATCCAAACCTAAGTATCTCATCCGACTCGCCGGCTGGATTTCAGAATCGAAGGTACTTTGATCGATGTTCCAGGTCATCATCTCAGTCTTTAGAGCATTAATCTCATAGCCAGAGACCATCCCAAACTCCGATGCCAACCTGAATATTACTGGGAGGGCCTCATGCGGGTCAGACGTGAAAATGAGAATATCGTCGGCGTAAAGTGCCACCTTTCTCTCCCAACCCCTGTACGCAAATGCCTTGATGTTAACACTGTCCCTCAAAATCTGGGCAAAGGGTTCAGCATATAAATCGAACAGGAGTGGGGAGAGAGGACAACCCTGCCTAGTACCCCTCGAGATGTCAAATGAGTCAGAGAGTATACCATTAACCAAGACACGGGCACTGGGGTTACTATAAAGAAGACTAATCGCCTGCCGAAATCTACCCCCCACGCCAAACTTTGCCAAGGCCTCCGACAAATACAACCAATTAACTCTGTCGAAGGCCTTGGTGGCGTCCAGCGTGAGCACCGCCAAGGGCAAAGACTTCAAACATGCCATGTCTATTGAACCCATCAAATCAAAAGTTAGTTCAAAAAGCTGACGCCCCTTAATAAATCCCTTCTGATCGACATGTAAAATGGAAGGAGCAACCAAGGCCAATCTATTTGCAAGAATGGAGGCAAAGATCTTATAGTCTCCATTCAAAACCGAGATCGGCCTGTAGGAGCCACAGGCGGTTGGAGACTTCCCTGGTTTCAAAATCACAGTTATGGATGCGTTATCCCATGACACAGGTGGTCGTACTCCATCAAGCAGTATCTGATTGAACAATATAACTAGGAAAGGAACCAGCTCCTGCTCCAAAGATTTATATATTTCAGCAGGCAGCCCGTCAGGCCCAGAGGCCTTGCCTTTCCTGGCATCCCGAATGGCTTCCCTTACCTCCTCTTCCGAGATTTCACTATCTAACATTGCTGATTGATCAGCGGAGAGTTTTGGTAGATCTATTTTCCCAAGCCATTCATTAATCGTATCAGTATCCAATATCTTATCTTCATGGTAAATATCTTGATAGAAATCTTTAAATGCTGCTCTAATATCTGCATCAGAAGAAAGAGGGACATTATTGACATAGATCAGGTTGATGTTGTTACGGACCTGATCAGTTTTAACTTTCCATGCCAATAATTTACCAGCACACTCCCCATACTGAAAATGAGCAATTTTGCTGGCCTCCCATCTTTCCTGAAGCCGCCGGTTAAGGATCGAGGTCAGTTGGCCTCTTAGGGTCAATAGTTTAACCCGCAAAGGCGCCAAAACAGCTTCTGTGGAAGCTAAGTTGGCATCAATGTCGGCCTGTGCACTAGTCAGGTCCGCCTCAACTAAGGCAATAGCCTCTCTATATTCCTTCCTTCTATATGACATCTTACTTGTAATAAGACCCCTCAAAGAGGCTTTAAGTGAGTCCCAGACCACACCAGGTCCAGCAGAACCCACATTCATCTCTAGAAAAGACCTCACTTCAGATTTGAAAAAAGAGACATCTTCAGGGTGAGAAAGTAGAGAACGGTCAAAGGACCAAGTCCTAACTATATCAGAGGTAGGTACCATAAGTTCCAGAAAAACTGCAGAGTGGTCAGATAGATGTGACGGAAAATAACAAATGTCCCTAACTGCATCGGATAAACTATGGTTGATTAATATAAAATCTATCCTGGACTGGTGATTATATTTATAATTTCTGAAAGAAACACCCTGCTGCTGCCCGGCTCTTAACCTCCAAATATCGATATATCCGTATTGTTTCATCTCATTCAACAAGAAAGATCTTGATTTTGAAGGGACACGGGATCTACTGTTATGAGATTTATCCAAGACTGGATCTAAAACAATATTAAAATCGCCGGCTAATATAACTGGTTCCGGGAAGGACAAAAGGTGAGAAAAAATCAGTCCCAAAGATGTAGGGTCATCAAGATTGGGACCATAGTATCCAACAATAGTAAAACAGGCACCCATAATTACCACAGAAGCAATAACCCATCTTCCCGCAGGGTCGACTATAGACTCTAATACCCTGGCCCTAAGCTGTTTTCTGAAAATCAATGACACTCCTCGGGAAGTCATAGATTGTGAAGTTGATATCATAAAATCAATCCATTTATTCTTTTTAGCCAATGTGTCAATTTCAGACTGGATCAAATGTGTCTCTTGAAGGATGATGACCTGAGCATCAGAGTCCCGGAGATACTGCATCAATCTTCTAGCCCTAGGATTAGTACGGAGCCCATTGACATTCCAGGACATAATCTTTAAACTAGACATCACTACTAAACCAGAGCACAGCCAGTCTTGCCTTTATAATGCGACCAGATATATACCAAATATATAGCGACCCACCTCCAAAAGAAGACACGCAGGACAACATGAGAGACTTTAACAAAACCTACAAAAAATAGAAAAGATGGCTGATGAGGAATTTTTGAATTTTGCCCGTGAACCCCTCCCCCCCACCCTTCACCCTCCCCGTGGAGAACCCGTGGTGTATCTAACCGGATCAAGTCCAGTAGATGGCACCCCTACCTCAGGCTCCCATTACACGCCCCCCCAAACTCACAACTAAAAAGTAAGGAAAAAGAGGTGATCCCACTTAAGATAGTGTACTTTTTTTTTAGTATTATCATACATATATATATATTTTTATTGTTTATTTATTTATTTATTTATTTATTTTTTTTTTATTTTTTCTCTCTCTCTCCCCTCTTCATCTTCTTTCCCCCATCCACTTTCCTTCTCATTCTTTTTTTTTTTTTTTTTTTTTTTTTTTCCCCCGTGCTTCAATCCCTGTGAGCAACAATAAGGCAGTAAAAGGACCTAAACCATAGCCTAAAGAAAACGAGTTAGGTACTATTACCAGATGACTTATTGCCTATATCCGCCAGGAATTCATCGGCAGCTTCAATTGACCTGATGTTTACCATTTTATTATTATACATGACCTTCAGAGAGGCCGGGAACACCAATTGAGCAGAAGCGCCCAACTTCCTAAAGGACTCGAGCCGCCTTCCAAACTCCCATTGCTTCTCAAGTGTGACCCTAGAAAGATCGGATCTGATAAGAAAGGTAAACCCCTTACCAAGTAGGGACTTCTGTTTAAGAGCTGCACTCAAAATCTGCTCTTTGAGAGTATATGTAAGGAAATTAACAAGAATTTTACGCGGCTTTTGCCTTTGTGGGTTCTGTTTGAATGGTTCCCGATGGACCCTCTGAATGTCGGTTGCTAGCTGCTCCAGGGATTGACCCAAACATAAACCTTCCTTCAAAAAGGAAACAATAAACTGCTTAATATCTGCCCCCTCAGACCCCTCCGGAACATTAAGAATACGAAGGTTACATCTTCTTGCGTTATTTTCTAGAACCTCCATCCTGTCCAGCAAGGCCTGATCATCTCTTTTAAGTTTAGTAATGTCCTCTTCTGTCTTAACTAGATGTGCTGACATCGTAGCTAGTTTTTCCTCCAAGACTTCTGTCCTAGTTGACAGCCCATCGATCTTGTTATCCAATGATTGACAGTAATCACGAATCTCCTTCTGAA
The DNA here is from genome assembly GCF_964204655.1 of Triturus cristatus. Lineage (NCBI taxonomy): Eukaryota > Metazoa > Chordata > Amphibia > Caudata > Salamandridae > Triturus > Triturus cristatus. The sequence goes on from NC_140584.1 coordinate 23,843,825, forward strand.
TAACTGAGGATTGCTCAAACCCCTTTTTTATGTCCTGGGATAAGGTAGTGAGCATCGAAAATAAAGTGGCTGCCGAGACGTTGTCCGATGTTGCTTCTTGACAGAGTGGAGTTGAAGGAGCAAGGACAGGGACAGATGTTGCCAAAGATAGCTCGAGAGATGGCTCCGATGCAGTACCCCCCCCGGAATCGGAGTGGGTAAGGCCACCTTCACTAGCGGCTGCAACGTCGCCCCTCATGTTAGAACTAATAGATGATACCTGGCCTCCCACCATCTCACAAGACAAAACACCACTTTCAGATATACTAATAGGTGGGGAAGGTACAGAAATTATAGGAGCAACTGAGACAGCTGGCGCTGCCTCCGTCACAGTCACCACGGAACCACAGGGAACCGAAAGGGTTGGCACAACAACCGAAGAGGCAGGGGTTGAGACAGAAGATGGAGGTAAAGCAGGGGAAAACATTTGAACTGAATCATTTAGTGAGGTCATTGTCTTGGATTCCACAAGGTGCAAGACCTGTGGAACAACTTTGAAGTATGACCGTAGAGATGGTGTAATTTTAGATGTGGCCTCGACTCCAGCAACAAGATTGCGTGCTGCTTTCCCTCTGGTGCCCTTTGATTTCACCTCTTTAGATAGATAGGAGGAGGTTCTCTTACCAAGATGGGGTGGAAATACTGCACCAGGCAGATTAAAGCCGGTGGCAACCCCCCTCGTATGCACTCTAGCCTGCTCCTTACCTCGTCCTCGACCTCGGCCTGATTTCCCCCCTCTCCCCTTACCTCTGGACGTTTGGTAGTGTTGGTGCAAACCTTCAGAATCTTTTAATAGCGCACACTGAGGTAAGACTGATTCCTGTGTACTTATACTGCTGCTGTACCCGTCTGCCGCCGTCGTAACCGCTTCGGTACTCTCAGCTGTCCCCTGAGAAGAGTTTTCAAGGCTGTCATCAACACACACAGCACGCACCCAGCTGCGCGCTCTCCTGCCGCGCCGCAGCTCCAGGGCGGCTAAGGACCACGACCACCGGACTAGTGAACAGCTGATGTGAGACGAAGATCCGTGGCAACCAGGAGAGTCAGCTGCACTTCGAAAAATATCCAAGGCGTCCCCAGCCGGTATTCTGATTCCAGCGCAGCAAGGCATAGAGCAGAAGGGGGAAATTAGGACCCAGCGGAAAACAAGCGGCAGGCAGGCAACAGGCCGCACGTAGCACGGAGAAGGAGACAGGGGACAGGAGACAGAGGGAAACCAGCAAGGCACCGAGACACTGTCAAACCCGGGGGAGCAGAACAGGCGAAATGGCGAAATGCACCGGTAAGAGATTCAGTACGGTGAATTAGTTTCCAACCTCAGCAGACATCAAGCGGGAAAATCGAGGGAGCCGGGGGAAGCGAGGAAACGGGAGCCTGAGCTTACGGAGCACCACGGCAGATCAGCCGTCTGCCGCCATGTTCTCCCTGTCTCATTGACATTAAAACTACGGATTTCTTGAATACATTGTGCGTTGTATCCCTTCCAGATACAGAGAACTTGCTGCCATGTACCATTGTTGGTAATGCTCGATATACATCAATTCCACATTCACAAGGTTTGAATACAATAATTATAATAATACATTTTATATTGGTGTCAAATTTTTCCACAAGCAGTAAGGTCATTCAAAAAATAATTGTAAAGAGAACAAGATTTTGGGACACCGTTCAAAGAATGACCCTCGGAATATCAAGGGAATAGGCACAAGGAAACTGATACAGAAGACCTCTAAAGTATAACATCCAGGCACTTATCTGTACAGTAATTGTGTCCATTGTAATAATGTCGTCCTGGGTTCAATGGTTCTACATTCACATAGCAAAAATGCAATCAAGCACAGAGACCAAGGAGACTGTGAAAGAAGTAATTGCAATTGTTCATTTAAATGTCCATGTAGATTACTGTATATTAGGAAACCAATGAGAAAATTCCAGATGCATACATCAGAGTATAAAAGTAACATACTCAAAACAACAAGAAATCTTCTGTAGCTGTCCACTTCAAAGAACATAAACACAATATTTCTCAAATGAGATTCTCGATATTGGAAATTGTCAACAGAAGGCAGGACATCAGAAAACAATTACCTGGTTTCGAATATGAGATGCTTTACAACCCAGAGGTCTAAATGAACGTATTGAAATATCTTATTTTTATAAATATTCCCTCTTCATACAATGTGCATACATACACATCTGATATATATATATATATATATATATTCACTGAAAAAACCATAGGTTTCACACATGTTATAGTTAGCGGAAATTTTACTGATAAAAAACCAATGAAATTCCCCCGTTATAGTTAGTGCAGGCAACTATAACTCACGCGACCGCAATCCTCTGCTGATGCTAATACTGTATTTAGACACTTATTTGCCCATGTCTTCTTCCATAAATTTTTAGCTATACATATATTACAAATATTTTTTTTTCATAAAGACACATATGTCATCAGCAGAAGATTGCGGTCGTGTGAGTTATAGTTGCCTGCACTAACTATAACGGGGGAATTTCATTGGTTTTTTATCAGTAAAATTTCCGCTAACTATAACATGTGTGAAACCTATGGTTTTTTCAGTGAATTTGCAAGGTTTTTTAAATGCTAATTCCTAACTATAACGTGTGTGAAACCTATGGTTTTTTCAGTGAATTTGTACGGTTTTTTAAATGCTAAGTTACTTTACGCCATTCGTGGTGTGCGCGCCCACTTAACGCAGTTCGTTCCGTGCGCGCACGGTGCGCTTCGCGCACCGCGCGCCCACTTTACGCAGTTACTGCCGTGCACGCGCGGTGGGCACGCGGTGCGCTACGCGCACCGCGTGCCCACGTTACGCTAGATGGGCCATGTACGCACGATGCGCTTCGCGCACCGTGCGCACATGGAGGACATATGATGCACTTCGTTTTGAAAGGTAATATTTTAATTTTTCGCTGTAATTATAAACCATGCACAAATGGTGCCCTTCGGGCACCATTTGCACACGGGGTGGGGAGAGTGTGGATAATTTTTTATTTTAAATATTTTTTTACCGTACGCCTACGGTAAGCGTAATCGGCGAAATTAGCGAAAAAAAAAAATCAGTTTTTTCCCTTGGGGGATCTTTGGGGACTCCCTCAACATGGCTAGGTGCTTTGGAGCTGTCCAAACAGCCCCTTTACATGTTTTTGTCCTTTGTTTTATAATCCACTCTCTCAGTGCGAGAGAGAAAATGGCGGCCGCCGCTTCCTGGTTTCGGCCGATTCGAATGTTTACTAAGATCTAAGAGCCAATCAGAATCGCGCTCACGCACGTCACCGTACGCATACGGTGAGCGTACCGTAAGCGCACCGTAAGCTGGCTCAGATATATATATTGATTTAAAGGCTATTTTCTCAGAATCTACTGAACAGATTTACACCAAACCTACAAAAGGCACTTCCTTGACATGAGGACTACCTCTCTGCCAAATTTCAAGTAATTCTGTTCAGCCGTTCGGGCTGTAGCTGTGTCTAAAGGTCCTATGGAAAAATGCATGGGAAAAACGCGTTTTGGGACCCCCCTTTTATTTCAGCCCCCGCTTGACGAATCCCCCCGAGACTTTCAGGGTAGGAGCGGAGCGTAGCGCCCCACCTATTTTGAAAAATTCGCGAGGATTCGTCGACCGGCGCAAACGTTATTCAAAATAGAATGTTGCGGATTTCCTATGGAAACGTGGTCCTAACTATAACTACCTACTGGCGACCGCCAGTAGGTAATATATATATATATATATATATATATATATATATATATTGCAAGTTTTAAAGGGTCTTGTGTACACTTATGCATGTATTTATTGAATGACTGCTTGATTTCTAAATGCAGGGAAAATGTGATTGTGAGCTCTTCAGTACTTTATAACATTTAGCCTACTTAATTAGACTAGTCAGGGACCAACTTTAGTTACTTCTGATTACTGTTTCATTTCTAAGATGCCTCCTATCCATACGCGATTTTAAACTTCCCAGTATTGGTTGATTCATATATAGATATCCAGTTAAAACAGTCTCTGGGACACTAAAAGAAGGCGGACACATTTGTGGATACACATTTGATCATGTGCTTAGTTAAACATGATAGAGACCATTATCAAATGTGTTGTCACATACTGTTCACGCCTTTTTTACCACAATGTTAAGAGAACTTCCATGCTCATTGACTGATAGCGAATATCAATGCCACGATGTGTATTGTGCCGATATCGAACTATGGTGCACAATTTCCAGTTTGTCGGATACAGAAATGACTGTCTAGAAGCTTCTACTAATTTACAACAGGCTTCAGTCGATGACTGTAACTGTATATTTTAGATGTTTAACCACCAAGCAGTAACTTTTCGTTACAAACATCATATCACCTGTATTGTGGAGAAATTATAAGATGGCTGCCACTGTCTCAGACAATGGCGGTCACATATTTTAAGCTAATAGGATGCCGCATAGTCAGTGCAGGAGTTGTCTTTAACTGACAATAAATATTCTTGTCCATAGCGACTATACATTTGAAAATACCAGGGATGATAAACTCTAAAACAGTGGATTCTGGTTGCTTATTCTCATCCAAAGGGTACAGATAATCACATTCAAAACCACATGTTAGTCACTTGATAGCATCTAGTTATGCTTAATGAAGTACTTTTATACATATTAGTTAATTTTCATTAGCCAGTTATAGAGGCTCTGTTTTATATCTATTAGGCTTGGGCAGAGTTTGCAGAGTTCTGCTATGTGGAACTCTGCGAAGTGCTGAAAAAACTCTACCATCCTTCATGTAGTTACGCAAGTGGAGGAGTGCAGTAAGTCGCGCTGATTTTTAGTGCTGGGAGTTTGTGCCATGCTGTAAAATCAGCACCAATGGTAACACATGCAGTGCAAGAGGGCGCAACTTCTTTTTGCCAACTGAGTAGATTTCTACTCGAGCAGCAGCTTCCTCAAAGCGAGCGGCAGGTTTCTCAATGTGAGCAGTAGCAACCTGTCGCATCCACCCGCATTGAGAAATCTCACCAGGAGGTGGGCTAACATATGATTTTCCTCACTCACACTCGCCAACTTAATGTAAGTGATTTGCGCGAGATGAAAAACTCTGCGCCACTTTGTCGGAGCTCAGTGCCCTATGCGGAGTGGGCAAATCTCTGTGAACTCCACCAGCAGAGTGTAGTTCACCATCCATCCCTAATATCTACTCAAGCCTTTTACGTTTTTTGAATGCATAGGCTGGTTTCCTGACTGAGTCTCAGCACCTTGTTCATTTAGAGCAGGGGTCTTCAAACTGGGGGGCGGGCACCTGAGGGGCCTCAAGGGATCGTAGGGTTCGTAGCACCCTGCATCACAAAATGCGATGCAGCGCACGTTACGAAACTCGTTTTATTTATTCAATTGTTTACTTACCTCCAATTATCCATATTCCGGTGCTTAGTACGCCCCGCCTTTCCGCCCCACGGAACTCCCTCCACGGACCGCTGCTGCTGCACACAATAAACACGGGACATGACCTCTATTGATCTTCGGGTGAAGGATTTGGTCTCAACTAACTTTCATTGGAGATCAGCCAAATAAAGTGCAAAGAGAGTAAGCACTAACACAGGGTGCTGTTTTAAGTAATTCATGACCAGTACAACTTAGATGTGAATTGTTATTACTTTATATTAAAGCCTACAGATAGGTTATTGTGTTGCATGGAATCTCACTGGACTACTGTAGGAGACCAGGGATTTGACATTGGCCAATCACTCTGAAAAACCCTGATCAGAGACTCTCTGGAGACTCTCTTCAACTCAGCAGTGAGGGCAACGGCTCGTGTAGCAGTAAGCTACAACCCCCAGGTGCCAGTGGGGTCAACGTCACGCCATTCCCGCGCCCGGAGGCGTATTAAAATGACGGCGGGCTCCCGCACAGGCGTGCCCGGGCAAAGCCGGGCCAAGGGCGGGCCCGGAGGAGGCTGGGTTGGGCCACCCCTCTGATATCCACTCTCTGGCATTTGATCTCTTCTTTAAGCCCACAGGTGACCTGAAGCTTATTGTTATTCCTGGCCTGCCAGCTGTGTTGTATCGTACTTTTGTATCTGGGCCACTTGAGTTTGTCATTACAACATGAACAAACGTAGAGGAGTAGCCAGGACCTTAGATGCATTCATTGTGAGGGCCGAATCTCTGTTGACTCACGAAATTGAAATGACTGAGCGGCGCCTTTCCTTAGATCCCGTAACGCTACAGTCCCGCTTATCACTAGGTGGCCCCAATTCAGGTAGTGCACCACATTCAACTCCACAAAAGTCACAGCCTATTATGATCCATTCTGCTTCCCCGAATTCCTCTCCGCCAAACCTGGACGTACCCAATATGGCTGCCCCAGTTGTGTCTTGCATCAATACTAGAGCTCAGGTTGCTAAGTCCCAAAGAAATGCTAAGTTGAAAGCACCACCGATCAAATGGAAGCGGAGCATAGGTACCTCCAAAACTAAAAGCACAAAGGGCCGTCAATCTGTCAGTCCCCCAACTGATCATGTAGCCATTTTAACTAACTCTATGGGTACCCAGACAGACGCCGTTTCTCACCTACCTAGATATGACATTGACGCAGACACTGCTGGGGACGCTGCTCTTGTAAGCACTGTAGAGAAAGTTTTGGAAACCGCACTGGTCCATATTAGGGAGGTGATTGATAGGAGTTTTGATCTTCTCTGGGGGAACTTAAAATGCATGGACTCTGTAATGGACAATTTAAGTGGCAGTAAGGTGAATTGTGTTTCCAATGATGTTGGTGGGGGGGGGGGTACTCCGTTAATGCTAGTAGTTAACAACCATGGGTCCGACTTACAATTGTTAAGTTCCACTCTGCATAAAGACATCCCATCTGTCAATTCTTGTCTAACATGTCGGAATCCAAATGAACTTCCTGTGTTGGATCCTAGTCTTGAGCAGAGGAATATACAAGATATGCCCCGAGTGTCTAATGTAAATATCCCAGACCCAGGTAGCAGACACCATAACATCTACATTTTGGCATTAATTTAAGTGATCCAAGTGGGAGTGCCATGGACTTTTCTAGGAGCAGCCGCCCGAGACCCAATGCCGATGTTTTGAGCCTACCCCCAGCCTCTTGTCCTTAAGTGTTGGTCTTGGCTGGTGTCCCAAATCTTACTGGGGACCAGAGGGAGTCTTGGGTTGACCTGCGCAATAAGTCTGTGGATTGGTTAAGTAAACACAAAGGATTCCACCCCTCTGATATGAATGAGATTCTTATGGCTAGAAGAGTAGGGTGGGTTGGTCATTCCGCCAAGAATATGAACGGTGACTGCATTGTCATTATTTTTCGTAGGCTCCACATGGTTCGCCACCTATTAGGCATCCGTGAGCAACCATTCATACAAAGCTCCAGTATTTGTGCGCTTCCCCTAGGTTACTTTTACAAACCACAATTTACACCTATCAGGAATGTTTATGCACCGCCTTTGGTAACTAATAGGTTTCAGGCCCTCTCTAATCTGGATGCTCAGGATTGACAACCATCTTTATTGGTAGACCAACCACATCATGCGGAAAATCCCCAAGGGACTGTACCTACAGCCCATACTGACATGTCAGCTGGCCAGCAACCTATAAATAAGGCGAATGCTGAAACTGATTTGAGTGTCTTAAGTTGGAATGTAGCTGGCTTACGATCAAGGCTTGGCGACCTGGATTGGCTGTGTTTAATAACGGAACAAGACGTAGTTATGTTCCAAGAGAACTGGGCCACTCATGAATTACATATTGAGGGGTTTCATTGTTTTAGCATAGTAGCCCCCACCCTCAAATTTGTCCGACCATCAGGATTAAAAATGCTGCTGGAGGGAGTTTTTTTATTTTTTATTTAAACACATTTTATTTGTCCAGCGGCACATATATGGCAGGGCCCTGTAACCCAGAGGTGTCTGCACAATCAGAGTATGTGATTTTGGCTTTGACATTCTTCATATTGATACCCATGAGAAATTAAAGGTAGTACAATAAAAATCTAACTCCCCCCCCACCCAACCCCTCCGAGCGACCGCACTATACACCCACTCCAGACAGAACCATTCGAATATTTACAATAGAGCTACCCACTGGGAAACCACCACCTACCCCACACCCTGGATCCTTCCCAAAGAGCCTTAATTTTATAAACATGGGTCCCGAACTACGGGGGCCGGATCTAAGAGCAATTCCCGATAGATCGCCCACCTTTTCCATATTTTAAAATGTTTTAGGGGGCACCTCCTGGCCATGAAGATGGGTTTCTCTAGGCCCGTGCAAAGTCCAGACCAGTCTTCCATGAGGCTACTTCAGGGGGCCTTGGTGCTTTCCATGCCCTGGCTATGTTTCTTTTCGCTAAAGACCCAACAATAGTAAATGGCGTTTGTAAATGTTGCCACCTAGCCCCTCCATGACATGTAGTAGAACTAGTTTCGGCGAGGAGGGAAGATCCCAGTCCAGAACCTCCGATAAACAAGAGTAAACCCCCCACCAAAAAGGATCCAGTGAGAGAGACTTCCAGACCGTGTGCATCAAAGTACCTTCCTCCCGGTTACATCTGAGGCACACAGGGGAGACAATCAACCCTGCCTTCCATAGGCGTTTTCGTGTATAATAGGCCCTATGCAGGTATTTAAACTGGACCAGGCGCAAGCGCACTGCTATGGCCGCCCCACGCGGAGCAGCTAGGGCCTCTGCCCAGTCCTCTTCTTCCAAGGGACCTAAATCCTCTTCCCAATCCTCCCAGAGTTTCTGTAATGTGGAGGTGCAGTGGATAACTAGGGTTTGATATATCCTGGAAATCTTGCAGTCCTGAAGTGCTCCCATAAAGACTTTGGCCTCTAGGGGGCTGAACTCAGCTATAGACTCCAAGCCCACCTGACTGGGTAACAGGGTGTGTCGAAATTGAAGATACTTGAAGAACTGGGACCTTGGCATATGGAATTCCGTCTGAAGGTCCTGGAAGGATTTCAGTACTGGACCACTCATGACATCCCCAAAACCTATATCCCTATATGATCCCAGCCCCGGAATCCCTGCAAGGCAGCTAGTTGCGGCAATCGCCCATTATCCCAAAGGGGGGTCTCCTGCGTCAGTGTGTTCCACCACCCCATCCTACGCAATGCCTGCCTACAAACATGAAACACGACCTTTGTAGCCGAGGGCAATGATCCCCGCAGTGGTGCCGAGTATAACACTGCGTGCAACGAGTGATCTCCCATAAGCCACCGTTCTACTGCATGTGCCGGATCCTCCCGATCGACATACCACCATTCACTCAATACGAGTAAGTGAGATGCCTGATGATACAATAGAATATCCGACGATGCAAGTCCCCCACAGTAGGTAGATAAAAAGCACCTCCGCAGAGCCACCCTCACCTTGCCCCCTTCCCGCAAGAACTGCCCGAGAACCTCATTTATTTGCCTGAACCAACGGGGGGGATCGAATATGGGTGGTTCTGCAACTGATACAGAAGACGGGGGAGCGCAACCATCTTAAAAATGGCTGATCTGCCATGAATAGTCAGTGGCATACGGGACCAGATCTTAATATCTTTGCGTACTTGCACCCACACCGGTAATAGATTACGCTCCCAGGCGACAGCGGGCATAAGTGTTATAAATACGCCCAAATATTTATGTCCTCCTGTCACCATCTGGATCGACGATGCCCAGGTGCCCAGTTCTTTCCGGACTCCAATCATCCACAGTGTAGATTTGCGGGGATTCATATACAATCCAGAGGTCTCCCCAAAGATCTGCATGATACGCAAGAGCCGTGGCCCCGTTCTATCCACGTTAGTCAGGAAGAAGAGGACGTCATCAGCGTACAATGCAATCCTATCTGACAACCCCTCAGTCCATTCAAAGCCCTGAACCTGTGCGCCCATTCGCACTCACGTGGACAGCGGCTCCATTGCGAGGGCAAATAAATATGGGAACAGGGGGCAACCATGTCTCGTTCCCCGACTTATAGAGAACACGGAAGAAGCCGTCCCGGCTACCCGCACTGACACCATGAGGTCAGTATATAAGAGAGTCAAATAGGATATGAACCGCGGTCCGAAGTTCAGCTGGTGTAGTAGTGCGAAGAAGTATACCCAACTAAGGGAGTCGAACACCCTATCCATGTCTTCTAACAACAGCGCCGCTGGTGTGCCTAATCGTTGGATGGCCTCCACTGCAACAATTGCCTGCCTAATGTTGTGTCTAGTCGCGCTTTGGGGCATAAAACCAGCCTGGTCCGGGTGGACCAGAGAAGCGATATGGGGCAGTAGGCGATTTGCCAGGGCCTTCGCCAAGATTTTGGCCTCCACATTCAAAAGGGAAATGGGTCTGTATGATGCATGCTGATCTGGCGGCCTACCAGGTTTGTGGAAAACTACCAACTCCGCATGCCTCCAGTCTGGGGGGAGGGAGCCACGGTCTTGCGCCTCCTTTACCGCTGCACGGTAATGAGGTCCCAGCTGCAAAAATACCCGCTTAAAAAATTCGCCCGGAAGCCCGTTGGGCCCTGGAGCCTTCCCGGGATTAAGTTCCCCTAATGCAGCTCCCAGCTCCTCATCAGTCAGTGGGAGCTCCAGCTCCTCTCTCACACCACATCCGATAAAGCCCTGGGCGGGAGGTCCTCCAAGAAACGATCAACCATGTCGGCCTTCAAACATTCTTTAGGGGCGTATAAGTCTACATAATATGTAGCGAAGCTCTCCGCCAGGGCGCGGGGATCCGTAAGTGACCTGCCTGCCGAGCCCAATATGCCCGGAAGGGTCTGGGAGTGATATATCCCGTGGCAAAGTTGATGGGCATCTTGCTAGATTTGTCCCCCCATTGATACACTCTACTGCACGTCACCAGCCAGGCCTGCCGGGCTTCGTCCAGCAGTAGTGCGGCATAATTTTGTTGGGCAAATAGCAATTGTCACCTGGTCGGGTGTGGAAATTTAGTTAGTATCTGAACATTATCTGCGCCATCTTGTCTCTCCCCAAGCGCCACACGCAGAAAACATGCGACGGCCATTTTAGGCACCATGGTCTCATTGCCGATCGCCAGCGCATCCCTCAGGCGCTGCAAACATCCTCCGCGCGCCGGCCACCCCCCCCGCTCTCTCATACATGGGCCATAAACCCTCTCCTTCTGCGCAACCCTGCCATGGAACCACATCCCGCGCCTGACCAACACCTCCTTTCATCCCATACATGGTCATACATCCTTTTGATAACCCCCTTCCTCTGCGCCCGATTGTCCGAACCGATCCCAGGCCATCACCTAGCCCTGCGGATGCAGTTTATGTCCCCTACTGTAAGGGAAACACCTCACATCAAAGGGATTACAGTAGATCAAGGCCCCCACCCCCTGAGACCCGACCAGTCGCACACACCCCCGGGAATTGGCGGAATGTCCAGCTGTGTGATAGCCATCTCCTACTGTGAGTGGGGTGGGGACTTCCACTGTAGTTATATGTGGGAGCGGATCCGAGCCGGGGATTCCGAGGATGTTCTTTCATGTATCAAAGCAATCTCAAGAATGTGCCATGTACAATAAGCCGGTAATAAAGTCAAAAATGTGTGTATAAGAGACCAGGTCTCAGAGATGCAGTGAGAGCACCTCGAGACGATACCTTGCTGTCCGATCTGATGTGTTCTGCTCCGACGGAATAAAACTTTGTTTCCTGCCTTCCAGCCTCCGGCGCCTGCCTCTTTTGTTGGTTAATCATCGAATGGTATAAGAGGCGATTACCGCCGGGCAATACTTGAAAGGTTATCGACTGAAACTGCCGCTACCATTTAACAATTGGCGTCCCAAACGTGGGGCCCATCAGTGACACGTGGATCCAACGGGAGAGGTCCCGACGACAGAGTGAACGACTGCAACGATCGGGAAGAGCTCCTGCCCGATAGACCCTCGTCTGGCAGCTGATCATCCGAACTTCACTGGTTCCGAGCAGACCTCTCTCGAGTGATCTACGGTCCTGACTGGGAACCATCAGGAGTGCCGCGGCAAATACGGAGAGTAGAGGACGATCGGGCGCTGGAGGCGGAAGACGAGAAACTGTCCATGCGGTCCGGGTAAGGTCGTGTAACACGACAAATTGCGAAACGATTGATTGATTGATTGAAAATACTAGTATTGCTTATTTGATTGTTCTTTTTGAGATATTCGCTGCCTACAAACGGGGAAGAGTAGAAATACTCTCTCTCCCTTTGCAGATAGTGAAGGGTAGGTAACGCGGACTTTTGTCCCCCTTTGTAACCTGTCGTGCCTATTTTTCTCCCCACTGATTGATTGTCCGAACATTGATTGTTTTTGACGAATAGTGCTTTTTGAGATATTCTCTGTTTGCAAATAACGTAGAATAGAAATATTCTGTCTAGTCTTTGCAGATAGTGAAGGATAGGTAGTGCGGACTTTTGTCCCCCTTTGTAACCTGTCATGCCTATCTTCTCCCCACTGATTGGTAGTTGGTTCTGCCCGGACCGCTTATTAGAGATGAACCATCCGGCTCCACTGGAAGGCACCCCTAATAAGGACATGTTTACTAAATATGGACTAGTCGCTGTAGCTTATAACAAACTATGGCATAAATATACAAAGAAGGACTCCGAAAGTCAGTGGCCACTGATGGGATCCTTTGATGACCATAAAATAGAAACGCTAGAAATAGCTCTACGTAGCAATAAAACGACGCCCACTATGCTCGACAGTATCAGCATGTGGCGCAAAGAAACAACGCAACGGAAAAAGAGAGAAGAAGTAAAGGCAGAAAAAGAACTACGAAAGGCAGCTCACCTTGTCGCTAGAAAGTTAGAGGAAGAAATAAAGGAGAGAAAGGAAGCTAAACAAAAACAAGAATCTGAAACGTCAGGCCAGTGCCCTGTTAGGACCCCCTCTACGCTCTAACCTGAGTTGCCTTCCAAGCAACGGGCGAACGATGAATTGCTATTAGGTCCTCCGATCATCTACATGCCCCCTCCATACGCTCCCTCCCAACCTATAGTGCAGCACCCACAACCCCCGAACGCAAGCGAAAGCAGTACCAGGGCCTCGGTCCTCACGGCCTCCGCGCCGGCCGAGCCTCTTGTACTGAACACAACGTTAGCAATAACGTTAGATGACCCCGAGACGAGAAAGAAAGATTCCGCCAGAATGAATCGGCTAACAAAGGGTGAACGAGCCGGAATCGATAAGGTAGTGAGAACACGAGTAGAACGGAAGGAAAGTGAGGAATATGTGACAGATATGTATAACTCGTATGCCGACAACCACAGACGACACTTTGTCGTACGACTTTGTTATCACACTCTGAATGCCTATGAGGATAGGTACCAGGATAGAGGTCCCGAAGGCTTAGCAACCTTGTATAGAAAGGTTGATATTGGGGAAGAGGGAGAGGGCGATGTGACGGACCTCTTCACACGTACACTCGAAGTCTTCCGACATCTTAAAGAACACAGGCAGGCGACCAAGACAGAAACCCCCATAGCGACTGAACCCCAGGCAGGAAAAGCTGATACCATGATGCCCATCAAGGAAGCCGCTCCTTACTGGGTCCCCCCACGAGGTCAGGGAACACACGATGACATCAACCACCAAGATGCGAAGGGAAGGGTTGTATATAACTGGGTCTATCAGCCATGGGACCGACAAGACATCCTGACCTTTAGAAAAACCCTACCCGACTTAAGAAAGAACCCGACTGCCTTTTACACAGAACTAGGTACGGCCTTAGGTTCAACTATAATGACCTTGGCGGATATCGACTTGTTCTTCGGGTTATGTCTGCCGGCTGATGTGTGGAAGCAAATCCGGAAAGTCGACCACGCTGAGCCGTTCGGATATACCTGGGTACAACTCGATACCATAGACAAGCAGCGAGAACCTGGACAGAAACCTCTAAAGGCCATATTGGAACTCCCAGACAAGATTGTTCAGAAATTAAAGACCCTAATCCCAGAAAGGAAGGTAGACTGGTCGATAGTGACGGCTTGCCGCCAGAAACCCCAGGAGGATGTATCCGAATACTTCTCTCGATTCGAGACAGTGTTTTCCGATTATAGTGGCCTGGACATGACCACTGCAACCGGACATCACCTCTTTGTCCAGAATTATGTGAAGGGTCTGTCACAGGAAGTCTCCCAGAAATTACAGACCAGCGAGAGTAGTTGGGCAGCCTCCAAACCCGCGGCTATCCTCCAGATGGCCCAGTACTACGAACACCAAAAGAATGAGAACAATAGGGCGTCCGAGAGAAAGAAAAAGGAGCTGAAGGAAAGGGTAATGATCGCACAGTTGCAAGGGGTGACCATAGGAAGGGAACCTCCCAAGGGAAACTACCAACCGACTGCTCCTAGAAAACTACCCCCTAGAGACCATGCACCCACACCCTATGCTGGACGCAGAGACTTAGACGAGAATCACTGTGCGTTCTGTAAAGGGTTCGGACACTGGAAATCCCAGTGCCCGGTCCTTCTGGATATGAACAAGAATAGGGACACAAGAGACATAGCAAACAGCCCCAGAAATAGAGGACAGGGACGAGGGTACACGAACGACACCACCAACGACAGGCCAGACAGACCAAACACCTTCGACCGCCCCCGTGTCGAGAATTCCTGTCATGCGTGGGGAGGAAAACGGTAACCAGCGACAACGGACTACATCTCCCAGGATGCTTAGCGGTTGAGAGGTTATGAAAACAGGAGAGCTGTTACAGAACTCAAGGAAAACACGCCCTTATGTAAGCAGGAGAGCTGTTACATAACTCAAGGAAAACACGCCCTTATGTAAACAGGAGAGCTGTTACATAACTCAAGGAAACACGCCCTTATGTAAACAGGAGAGCTGTTACATAACTCAAGGAAACACGCCCTTATGTAAACAGGAGAGCTGTTACATAACTCAAGGAAAACACGCCCTATAAAGGGAGGAACCGGGAGGTACAACGCTGTCGGATATTGTGTTTACACCGACGTACCTGCTTCGTGAAGAGCAGTGTTCCGGAGTGGTGCTCCAGTAAGGCAAGAACGGAGGTAGGTCGAGTCGTTACTCCCTGGGCCGTGTCTTGCCCCATCGTCACCTGTGAAGGACCTGGAAGCTCTACCGGTCAACCATTGAGCTTCGCTTTTTGACTCGGCTGAGTCAAAGCGCAGTGGCGCTTTTGCTGGTTGGAGTCGTAACTCCCAGCCCGACCAGAGATACAGGGACTGCCAGCTGTCACGCACACCAGGAGGTGTTTGCCGCGTTACAGACTCGGAAGTCCACAGGATCGATCGAGCGGCTGCTCTCGGTTCAGTCTTCTTACTTTTGATTGGGGTATCGGTGACGCATCACCAGGAGGTGACTCCGCGTCCCGGTGCAGTCTGAGGAAGAGGTTGAGTGGCTGCTCCCTTCAGGTAGAGACCCCGGCTGGGTGTTTCCCTGACTCCTCGATTCTCCCCAACACTCTTCGTGCCCCTCACAGCCTACCGATTGGCATTGTCGGCCATTTCATTTCTGCCCTCTGTTGGCATACGCCGGGACCGGCGTATATGCAGAGGACGGTTAGGACCATCCGTGCGGTGGGCTGGTAACGTACATAGCCTGGAGGATTCCAGTGACTATAACTTTTGTTTATTCTTTGGGTTATTTGTGCCTTCATTAAAATAACTTACCCTTCACAAGTGGTTGCGTCCTCATTATCGTGTCTGTTAAACGATCCTGAGACGTTCAGGGCGTTACAAAATATCCGACCTTAACAACACTAACTGTCTCCCGGTCGATAACAGACATGGCAACACTTGATGCTGTGCTGGCTGCTTTAGCGACCGTGCAAGTTGAATTGGCGGCCTCTAGGCAAGAGACAGCCGATGTAAAAGCCAGACTGGACGCTATCCAATTGGACCCGCTCACGCCCAGCACCTCCCTCACGAACCAGACCCCTGCGGTAGTAGTGGAAATACCGGTAGCCATCCCCTTGGCAACACCAGACAGGTACGGTGGGGATCCTAACACAGTGCAGGTATTCCTCACACAAGTGGCGCTACATTTCTCGTGCAAACCAAGGGTGTTCCCCACGAGTCAGGCTCGTGTGGCTTTCCTTATTTCCTATTTGGCTGGAAACGCGGCACAATGGGCCGTACCTCTGGTGAGCAGGGACGACCCCATCTTATGTGATAGGGGTGCTTTTCGCGAGGAATTCCTGAAGGTATTCGATAGAAGGGCTGACTCATACACGGCGGACCGTGAAATGCTTGAGTTGAGACAGGGATCCAACGACCTGGTGCAGTATCACAACGCGTTCCGAAGGCTGGTTGCGGAAACCAAGTGGCCTGTTGCTAAACAGACGGCGCTCTTCCATCACGGACTGTGCGATGAGCTCAAGGACGCCGTGGCTCATATTGACCCGCAACCTAAGACATGTGAGGGCCTTATCAACCTGGTATTACGGCTGGAACATAGGCTAAGTGAAAGAAAGGGGGATCATGGGAGAAAAGGAAAATCCCTTCCATCCTATGTGACGGTGGGAAGTCCTGAAACTTCCACCGCATCCAAGGGAGAACCCATGGACATCGGCGCAATACGAGCGAGCCTCACAGCCACGGAGAAAGAGTCACGCCGTAAACAAGGATTGTGCCTATATTGTGGCAAAAAAGGCCACTACGTACGTGAATGCCCTGCCAAACCGAAGACGTCACGTTATCGGGCCGCCCGGTCGGTAACAGCCGTGGTGGACATACCGGCGGAAAACTAGAGGACTCCCAGACCGAAGAAGGGGCATCTCGGAGTCACTCATCCATCCCTTCCCTTTCCAACTCGGTCACTAAGGGACACCGACACCTGTTTCTCACGGTGCACGTGGGAGTGCATGACCAGTGGATACCCGTTGTGGCCATGGTGGATTCAGGGGCCACTGGCATATTTATGGACCACAACGAAGCATGCAGGCTAGGGCTAGTGCTTCTTCCCAAAGCTGTACCCGAAGACGTCTATGCTGTAGACGGAAGGCGATTGGTGACGGGGCCCATCGGGCAGCACACGGGGGTCCTTCCGATGAGATATGGGAGGAACCATTTGGAACAAATCGATTTTAACATCATCCGAGCACCCCAATATGGCATCATATTGGGATTGCCGTGGCTACAGAAACACAACCCCTCTGTGGATTGGCCAACACATCGCGTCGAAATGACGTCACCGTATTGCATCCTGCATTGTGGAAAAAGAAAGGAATCCCTTGACGCAGATGAGAGCGGGAGTCAGACGGTGGCTACAGCGGCAGAAAAAGATGTGGCTCTCCCCCAGGCTTATCACAGTTTTGAGGATGTATTTGATGAGGTGAAGGCAGAAGTGCTACCACCACATAGACAGTTTGACTGCCAGATCGACCTGGTGCCAGGGGCCAGCGTTCCCAGCGGCAGGCTGTATGCCCTGACGGAGCCTGAAAACGTGCATCTCCGAGGGTACCTGGATAAACTCCTCAAACTAGGATTCATCCGCCCGTCCAAGTCTCCGGCCGCCTCGCCACTCTTCTTCATCCCGAAAGCTAATGGGGAGCTGAGAGCCTGTGTGGACTTTAGGGCATTGAATGCGATCACCATAAAGAATCGGTACCCCTTGCCTCTCATCAGTGTACTTCTGGAACAGGTCAAGAAAGCTCGTATCTACACCAAGTTGGATTTGAAAGGGGCATACCATCTGGTGCGCATGAGGGACGGAGACGAGTGGAAGACCGCCTTTAAGACCAGGTTCGGCCTTTTTGAGTACCTCGTCATGCCGTTCGGTCTGTGCAACGCCCCGGCAGCCTTTCAGTACTTTTTGAATGAGGTATTCAGAGAGGAGTTGGATATCTACGTGGTCGTATATATCGACGACATCCTCATCTATTCGTCCAGTGTGGAGGAGCACGTACACCACGTCAAAGCTGTGCTCCAAAAGCTGAGGGAAAACAAGCTGTTTTGTAAACTCAGCAAGTGTGACTTCCACGTCACATCCGTGGAATTCCTCGGAGTAATGCTGAGTCCAGAGGGACAGGAGATGGCAGAACGAAAGATCAAGGCGGTGAAAGACTGGCCGGTGCCCCACAGCGTGAAGGACGTCCAAAGTTTCATTGGCTTCGCCAACTTTTACAGTCGGTTTATAGATGGATTTTCAGGATTGGTGGCCCCAATCACACAGCTACTGAGGAAGTCCAAGGAGTTTGTCTGGTCCCCTGAAGCGAACACAGCCTTTGAGGCCCTGAAAAGCGCCTTTGGTAAGGCGCCGGTGTTGGCTCACCCCAATCCGGATCTCCCCTACGTGGTGGAAGCGGACGCATCGGATGTAGCGCTGGGGGCTATCTTGTCCCAACGCAACCACGACACAGGGGTGCTTCATCCCGTTGCGTACATGTCCCGCAAACTCAACGACGCCGAACGCAACTACCATATTGCGGAGAAGGAGCTTCTCGCAATCAAGGACGCCTTCACCGAATGGAGGCATTGGTTGATGGGGGCAAGACATGTGGTATCGGTGTACACGGATCATCGGAATCTTGAGTTGATGACGGCCACACGACACCTTTCTCCCAGGCAGCTGCGGTGGATGATCTTCTTTGCGGGGTTCAACTTCCGCATCACTTATCGGCCGGGGACGGAAAACCGGAAGGCGGACGCCCTGTCCCGTCAATCTACGGTTAAGGAACCATTGCCTGCGACCGAGCATTCCATCATTTCCCCGAGGATGGTATTGGGGGTTATCCAACCGGATACGTTCCTGAGGGGAATAAAGAGAGGGATCAGGTCGTTCGCATGGCGGAGGTGGCTCCTCAGTCACAGAGAATGGCAGCTGAAGGACGGGATACCCCTGAAGGGCAGGTGCCTATTGATACCCACGCCTAGGCTAAGGAAACAAGCATTCATCTGGTGCCATGACTTTCCATGCGCAGGTCATTTGGGCTTTGAAAAAACGGTGGCTAGCATGGGACGGCATTTCTGGTGGCCAACCATGAGAGTGGATGTCAGGAGGTGGGGACAGGAGTGTCCTACGTGTGCCACCATGAAGGCCGACCATGGCCGAACCCAAGGGCTCTTACATCCACTTCCGACCCCGGATAGACCATGGGATAACATATCACTGGACTTCGTAGTGGGCCTCCCGGTGGACCAGGGGATGACGGCAATACTGGTGGTGGTGGATTACTTGACGAAAATGGGGCACTTCATCCCCTGCAAGAGAGTCCCTACGGCCGGGGAATTGGCGTCACTACTCCTAAAGAATGTGGTACGACTGCATGGATTACCTGGGGTGATCGTGTCGGACCGGGGGTCGCAGTTTACTGCGCAATTCTGGAAGACGTGGTGCACAGCGCTGCATGTTAAGACCGCCCTGTCCACCAGCTACCACCCTCAAACGGACGGCCAAACCGAGCGCCTGAACCAAACGCTCAAACAGTATCTGCGATGGTTTGTGGACCAGGGCAGGGACGAATGGGTCGACTTGCTATGGGTTGCAGAGATAGCCTATAACAACGCCACTCACAGCTCCACACAGTCATCTCCGTTCTATAGCAACTATGGCCATCATCCCAGGTTCTTGCCATTTCTACATCCGTTCAGAGAGGACAGGATTCCCGCCACAGCGGACAGGGTAGCACACATAAAAGACACGTTGATGCGCTCAAGGGCTGTCCTAATAGAGGCCAAGAGAAGATACAAGGTTGCGGCAGACAGGAAGAGAAGGCCCGGGCCGCTGTACCGCACTGGAGACTACGTCTGGATATCCACAAGAAACATGAGGTTTCGAAAGAACAGTGTGTTCCATCCCAAGTACATGGGCCCCTATCGAATTACCAAGTGTATAGGTCCCGTGAACGTGAAGATGTGCTTGCCCCAGTCATTACGGATACACCCTGTCTTTCATGTATCATTGCTCAAACCAGCACCCTCCAAGCCGTCTGGGACACCTAGGCCGATATGCGTGGAGTCGGAGGTGGAGTATGAAGTGTCGGGCATACGGGCGTCCAAATGGCGCAGGGGGAAGCTGTGGTACCTGGTTGCCTGGAAGGGATATGGCCCGGAGGAGCAATCATGGGAACCGGCTGAAGGGGTTCATGCTCCGCGCCTGGTCTCCTTGTTCCATCGGCGTTTTCCTGCCAGCGCTGGACCCGTGGGGAGCCGCTGAGAGGGAGGATGTACTGTCGAGAATTCCTGTCATGCGTAGGGAGGAAAACGGTAACCAGCGACAACGGACTACATCTCCCAGGATGCTTAGCGGTTGAGAGGTTATGAAAACAGGAGAGCTGTTACAGAACTCAAGGAAAACACGCCCTTATGTAAGCAGGAGAGCTGTTACATAACTCAAGGAAAACACGCCCTTATGTAAACAGGAGAGCTGTTACATAACTCAAGGAAACACGCCCTTATGTAAACAGGAGAGCTGTTACATAACTCAAGGAAACACGCCCTTATGTAAACAGGAGAGCTGTTACATAACTCAAGGAAAACACGCCCTATAAAGGGAGGAACCGGGAGGTACAACGCTGTCGGATATTGTGTTTACACCGACGTACCTGCTTCGTGAAGAGCAGTGTTCCGGAGTGGTGCTCCAGTAAGGCAAGAACGGAGGTAGGTCGAGTCGTTACTCCCTGGGCCGTGTCTTGCCCCATCGTCACCTGTGAAGGACCCGGAAGCTCTACCGGTCAACCATTGAGCTTCGCTTTTTGACTCGGCTGAGTCAAAGCGCAGTGGCGCTTTTGCTGGTTGGAGTCGTAACTCCCAGCCCGACCAGAGATACAGGGACTGCCAGCTGTCACGCACACCAGGAGGTGTTTGCCGCGTTACAGACTCGGAAGTCCACAGGATCGATCGAGCGGCTGCTCTCGGTTCAGTCTTCTTACTTTTGATTGGGGTATCGGTGACGCATCACCAGGAGGTGACTCCGCGTCCCGGTGCAGTCTGAGGAAGAGGTTGAGCGGCTGCTCCCTTCAGGTAGAGACCCCGGCTGGGTGTTTCCCTGACTCCTCGATTCTCCCCAACACTCTTCGTGCCCCTCACAGCCTACCGATTGGCATTGTCGGCCATTTCATTTCTGCCCTCTGTTGGCATACGCCGGGACCGGCGTATATGCAGAGGACGGTTAGGACCATCCGTGCGGTGGGCTGGTAACGTACATAGCCTGGAGGATTCCAGTGACTATAACTTTTGTTTATTCTTTGGGTTATTTGTGCCTTCATTAAAATAACTTACCCTTCACAAGTGGTTGCGTCCTCATTATCGTGTCTGTTAAACGATCCTGAGACGTTCAGGGCGTTACACCCCGACAGAACCAGTGCCAGCAGTCCGACTACGAAAACACCCATGACTTTGCATAGGACCACCAGGGGCAAAGGAGGGGTCCAGTCGAACTCCGGGTTGATCAGCAAGGTCCTTACGTCACTGCTAAGGTCCTGGGCACAAAGTCTCCATTTTTGGTAGATACTGGGGCGACACGTAGTGCGCTATCTAAACGGCTGATCCCAAGGGCACCCTTGTCTGGCTCACATGTAACCTCAATAGGCTTTGATGGAACGCCCTCCACTAATCCCTTGTCCGCACCAATCTCCTTTTACTTGGAAAATAACACCACTGACACGACATTTCTGCTCTCCTCCAACACCCCCGACGCCATTATGGGTCTTGATTTACTAAAACATTTCCGGGCAACCATCAGATGTTCCCCAGACGGAGTTCGAGTCATACTGCACGATAACCCAGATCTGTTCAGGCCTTGTCTCGCACGACGTATGTTCTCCATAACCGATGCTGACCTGTCCCTACTTGACACGTTACCCACACATCTATGGGCTAAAACCGACTCAGACGTAGGACGCATGGTGATCGACCCTGTACACATAACTGTCCGACCGGACGCAGTGCTCCCAAAGCTTCCACAGTATCAGATATCGCCCGAAGGCGAGAAGGCGTTGGTGGAAATCATCCAGTCCCTAGTCGATGCAGGAGTGGTAGAAGAAGTAGTTAGTAATGTTTGCAACAGCCCTATCCTACTCATTGTTAAGAAGCAAGGCGAGGGAGATGAGAAAGCATACCGCTTCATTGTCGACTTACGAGAGGTTAACAAAGTAGTCATACCTCAGTACCCCGTAGTCTCAGATATCACCACCATCCTCACCCTGATTCCGTCCACTGCCACTACCTTTACCGTTATTGATCTCAAGAACGCATTCTTTTCCATCCCCATCCACCCAGACAGCCGCTACCTTTTCGGCTTCACCTTAAAAGCCCGTTCGTACAGATTTTGTAGGGCACCACAAGGCTACACTGAGAGTCCCAGCATATATAGCCAAGCCCTCAAGAGACAACTGGATGCAGTTCAACTACCGGACGGAGTGGTGTTAATACAGTACGTCGATGATATTCTTTTGGCGGCCGACACCACTCCGCTTGCAGTCACAGCCACCATCCACCTCCTCCACTTCCTCGCGGAGAACGGTCACAAGGTCTCCAGGAAGAAGTTGCAATTCTGCCAACCCCAAGTGACATACCTAGGCCACCTCCTATCCAAAGATGGGAGGAAGCTTACACCTGACCGAATTCAGACCATCCTAGAAACCCCTGTTCCCAAAACTCAGAAGCAAGTGCGGTCTCTGGTAGGCCTCACCTCCTTCTGTCGACAGTAGTTGCCAAACTTCAGTCTTATTGTAAAACCTCTGCTTTCCCTGTTGGCTAAAGATGTCCCCTTCCCCCTCCCCTGGACACCCGAATGCCAATCCTCCTTCAAACAATTACGAGATGCCCTTTGCTCAGCACCAGTCCTAGGAACCCCAGACTACACTAAACCTTTCTCCCTCTTCACCCACGAAAGGGAGGGATGCGCGTTGTCTGTTCTAACCCAGTCCATAGGTCCCAAGCAACGCCCTTGTGCCTACTTCTCTGCCACTCTTGACCCTGTATCCAGAGCTTTGCCCGCCTGCCTTCGAGCGGTAGCCGCCGCTGCTGTCTCTATCCGACAAAGTGAGGGGATCGTGCTTTCAAACCCCCTCACCGTGCTAGTACCCCATGCAGTTGACACCCTCCTGAACCAGACTAAGACTCAACACCTGACTAGCGCACGACTGACTGGTTATGAACTGACTCTGCTTGCACCCCACATCACGTTGAAACGATGCACCACTCTGAACCCAGCCACTCTGCTACCTCTCCCTGACAATGACCCCAATGCGTCCCCTATACATGACTGTGTGACCCTCACCGACGAACAGACCAAGAGTAGGGTTGACCTCCGAGATACTGCCTTCCCAGATCCTGACGGAGAGCTGTGGGTAGATGGCTCATGCATCAAGCTCCCCGACGGCACCACTTCAGCCGCCTATGCAGTCACCACGGCCCGAACAGTTGTTGAGACAGCCCGCATCACACAGCGATCCGCACAGGCGGCTGAACTGATTGCTCTCACACGAGCATGCATCCTAGCAGCGGGGACAACCGCAAACATTTACACCGACAGCCAGTACGCCTTCGGGGTGGTTCACCACTTTGGGCTCCTATGGAAGGAGAGTGGATTCCTAACTTCCCATGGCACACCCATCCTACATGGAGATCTAGTCTCCGCTCTGACCGAAGCAGTCCTCCTCCCCACACGGCTAGCTGTGATCAAATGCCCCACAAAAAGGTGACGGACATTATAGGACAGGGAAATGCGCTGGCTGACATCACTGCCCGAACCACAGCCGAGAATAGGTCAACAACACGCATGTACGTGACCAGGTCACAAACTGAAAAATGGAAGGATGCTAGGGAAACCATTAGAGACATACAATTGGCCAGCTCACCACACGAATTGACTGAATGGGCACGGGTGGGATTGAAAGACGATGAAGGCTGCTGGCGAACTAGGGACACGAACAAATGGTTGCTACCTGACTCATACCTGATTCCCATGCTGACCATGACACACTCCCCCGCACACATAGGGTCTGCCCCCATGATTGAACTCATCTCCAAAGTCTGGCACAACGACAAAATCCCAGACTCAGCTAAACGCCTAGTCCAACAATGTCTGATATGCCTCCAACACAACCCTGGTAAAGGAACTGCTGTACCCCTGGGAGGGTTCGGGGTTCCTAGTCACCCCTTTGAGGTCCTACAGATGGACTACATTCAGTTAGAAAGGTGCCACACCCTGAAGTACCTGCTTGTCGTTGTGTGCGCCTTCAGCAAATGGGTGGAAGCCTACCCAACCCGCGACAACACTGCTATGACTACCGCAAAAGTACTACTGAAAGAATTCTTCCCCCGTTACGGCCTTTGTCGAATTTTGTGGAGCGACAATGGCCCCCACTTCGTAGCCGAAGTTATCCAACTCATCTTAAAAGGGTTGGGTGTAAAACAGAAGATTCATGCGGTCTTCCACCCCCAATCTGCAGGCTTGGTTGAGCGACATAATGCCACATTGAAACTCAAACTAGCGAAAATAGTTGCCACCCCAGGACTGAAATGGCCAGACGCCCTCCCACTAGCATTACTATCAATGCGTTCCACTCCTACCAAACACCACTTAACCCCCTACGAGGTCGTCTTCGGGCGACCCATGAACCTTTGGACTGCACCAAAACCAGCATCCATTCACGACGTCCCGGACGTCCTCATGTCTGACTATCTGTACAATCTAACTAAAACGTTGTCTGTTATCCATCAGCAGGTGCTGCAAGCCATTCCCGATGCTTCCAGGGGCCCCGGACACGACATCCAACCCGGTGACTTTGTCCTAGTGCGCAACTTCCAGCGCACCAAGAGTCTGGAGCCCCGGTGGACGGGCCCCTGCAAGTCCTGATCACCACCCGAACAGCTCTTCGAGTGGAGGGGAAACGTAATTGGCTGCATGCACACCACTGCAAGAAGGTATCATCGACCCTGACGACCACCGACAACATCACCGCCCAAGAGGAACTTCTGGACAAAGACCGACCATCCCTGAGCTGCTACCCGAATACAGAGACACTTGAATTGACTGAATATCCCGATCCCACTGTGCCATCCAAAGAAGGGTATAACCTACGACGAAAGGAGGGAACTTCGGCTAAGCAGACCACGAACTAAGTTAAAATCTCAGAGCGGTAGCCTAGTCACCTCAAAGGCCTCCAGGAGAGAAACTAAACAAAGTCTGTGGTTCTGCCCGCTACCGAGTCCCTTGAAGGTGATGGAAGCGCCCGACATGAAGATGATGGAAGCAACCGGACGTCCGAAGATCCACTACAAAAACCCAAAGACTGACAAAATGCACAGCTCAAAGACTATTGCACTTTTTATTACCCTTCTCCTTTGCCTCCTTCTCATGGTCACTTTCTGGCTCATGGAAGAAAACGCACCCGCTCATAAGACATTGCTGACCACTGCTCAACCCACCACCATGAAAGAACACCATCTGATTTCACTTTCACCCCAACTCCGAGAAAGACGTAAGGAGTTCTGGAATAACTTTTTTGTGCAACTGCTCCACCAACACAATCTTGCCGCCAATGCCACTAACTGCTGGATCTGTGGATTGCTACCACATGCCACTGGATATTCTATCCCTTTCATCCCTTCGCCCTTCTCTGTCCATGGCTCCTGCCTCGCTTGGCTAATCCTCCTGCAAGAAAGTTACAAGGACAATGCCACTTCCGGTAAAACTGTGTCGCACTTCTATCATGGGTTCTGGCTGAACCAAACTGGAAAAACCTCTGCCCCCTTTTGTCCTCTGAGATCAAACACCTCTTTCCATATGGACATCCCTGCCAAGGAGCGAGTTGAAATGCAGGTGTTCAACAACCCAGCCAGACCCACCTTCTCTTACCTCCGGAAGCGAACGGCCGCCACCCTAACAGTGGCCCTATCCGTCGTCAACATCACAGGTCTGGTGTGCCTTGAAGGCCTAGGAACACAGCCGGTAGGCCACAGTTCCTGTCTCATCACCCGAACATTGGACTCAGTTGACCCACCCTCCTTTGTTACCTCCCCAAATATGTACTTCGTCTGTGGTACTAAGGCCTACACCTGGCTTCCGAAAGGTTGGGGAGGCACCTGCTACATCGCTTTTATCCTTCCTCCAACATATGTGGCTCCAGCAAACCATCACCGGCAGAAACGTGCAAAGGACATTGTACAAGCCGACTCCACTGGAGCACAGTTCATGGATGCAGTAAAGGGACTTGTTCCACTGTGGGGTCCAATGGCAAACAGCCGTGCCATCCGGCACCTAACCCAGGCAGTCGAAACCACAATGAACATTACAGCCGGCATCCTCACCAACAACGCCGCTGAGCTTCAGGCCGTCCGCCTGGTAGCTCTTCAGAATCGCCTCGTTCTAGACGTGGTTCTGGCTGATCGTGGAGGAGCATGCCGCATCATTGGGTCCAGCTGTTGTACCTACGTACCGGATAACTCACCCTCAGTCTACAAGGCGATTGAACACCTCCACAGACTTTCCGCAGAGGTTCATCAGGAGCAAGAAGGATGGTCGCTTGGGAGTTGGTTTTGGGACACTATTAAAAGTTGGGGGTGGAGGTTGTTTACATTTATCATGATACCAATTGTGATACTGTGTGGGTGCTGTCTGGGGATTCAGTGCTTGTCACCTTTATGTTCACTTTTTACGAACTACATCTGCCCTAAAGCTCTGAACTTTGAAGCAGAACGAATGAAAGCCCTGTACGAAGTAGAAGTACGTGGTATTATGGGGATAGATCCGAACTAAACAAGCTGGCGAGATATGTTAAAAGGGAGGACTGTGGAAATTTAGTTCGTATCTGAGCATTATCTGCGCCATCTTGTCTCTCCCCAAGCGCCACACGCAGAAAACGCGCGACGGCCATTTTAGGCACCATGGTCTCATTGCCGATCGCCAGCGCGTCCCTCAGGTGCTGCAAACATCCCCCGCGCGCGCCGGCCACCCCCCGCTCTCTCATACATGGGCCATAAACCCTCTCCTTCTGCGCAACCCTGCCATGGAACCACATCCCGCGCCTGAACAACACCTCCTTTCATCCCATACATGGTCATACATCCTTTTGATAACCCCCTTCCTCTGCGCCCGATTGTCCGAACCGATCCCAGGCCATCACCTAGCCCTGCGGATGCAGTTTATTGCCCCTACTGTAAGGGAAACACCTCACATCAAAGGGATTACAGTAGATCAAGGCCCCCACCCCCTGAGACCCGACCAGTCGCACACACCCCCGGGAATTGGCGGAATGTCCAGCTGTGTGATAGCCATCTCCTACTGTGGGTGGGGTGGGGACTTCCACTGTAGTTATGTGTGGGAGCGGATCCGAGCCAGGGATTCCGAGGATGTTCTTTCATGTATCAAAGCAATCTCAAGAATGTGCCATGTACAATAAGCCGGTAATAAAGTAAAAAATGTGTGTATAAGAGACCAGGTCTCAGAGATGCAGTGAGAGCACCTCGAGACGATACCTTGCTGTCCGATCTGATGTGTTCTGCTCCGACGGAATAAAACTTTGTTTCCTGCCTTCCAGCCTCCGGCGCCTGCCTCTTTTGTTGGTTAATCATCGAATGGTATAAGAGGCGATTACCGCCGGGCAATACTTGAAAGGTTATCGACTGAAACTGCCGCTACCATTTAACACGGTCCTCCGTCGTCCTCTCGTCCCTGACGCTCGAGGTCTTCAATTCCCGCCTCCGCCTGAAGTGGCGCCTCCCTATGTGTTCATATGTCCATGCCCCTCAGAGTAGGCTTCATCGCCTCCCACACTGAATCAGCCCCGGCAACTGATCCCACATTCACTCTCAGGTATTCGTCTATGGCGTTGCCCATATGTTCCCTAGTCATAATTTTGCAGGTGCCACACCGACAATCGCCACCGAAACGGTTGCCTCCTCTGCCCCATCTGCATGGAGAGAGCCACTGGGGAATGGCCTGACAGACCTCGTGGAAGAATCTCTGCCATCTCTACTCTGCTCACAGTCCCTCCGGGGACGAAAATATAGTCAATTCTGGAGTAAGAGTCATGGACCGCCGAGAGATACGTGAACTCCCGACCATCCCGGTGTAGATGGCGACATACATCCACCCAGTTGAGCCCCGTCACCCAAGGAATGTAGCCTCGTAGCCTCACTACCCACAGGTGCCCCCTTCTCCTTCCAGCGGTCAATGGCCGTATCCATCACGTCATTCCAGTCACCCGCCAACCACTGATACCCCGCCCGGCATATCCATCCAGATAGTCATGAGAAGCTCCACCAGGTTCCACTGTAGCGGAGGAGGGGCGTATACGCTGCCCACTACTGGGGATTCCTCCCCCACCTTTCCCTGTAGGAATATGTAGCGCCCCTTGGAGTTAGTCCATTGCTTAATGTGCACATATGGAACCCTATGGTGAATCAATACAGCCACCCCTCGTGACCCGCTCGCAAAGCCTGAATGAAACACCTATTGATACCCATACCGCTGTAAGCAGAGGGCCTTAGTCCCCAATAGGTGTGTCTCCTGCAACATGAGGATATCCGCCATAGCCCGCTTGGCCCGTTGAAGTATGGCCCCATGTTTATTCTTATAAAGGGCTCCCCGCACGTTCCAGCTGATAATACGGCGTGAGCCCGGGGTCATGCGCTCCCTACGGGGGAAATCTGCCATGTGATACTATGCCCGCAAATACAATGATGTGAAATCCAGCCCGGCGTGTATGTGTAAGCCTATTGTCGGTGTGGTGAAGTGCGATCAACAAACAAAACAACCCCCCACCCTATACTTCAAAAACGATGAAGCATCTGTCGCAGCGAGAACGGCCCGTGCCCCCCAACGGAAGGGCCCGGCCCGCCCCGACCAATGGATCCCCAACTCACAACCCATCTATTGTTAGCACACTTTCACTTAGCACAGGTCCACTAACGGACCGGCCCATAATTGAGCCTCTCCGATCTGGTTGATATGAACTCCTCCGCGACTGCCCCTTGCCGGTGCGCCAGTCAGGACACCAGAGTCTGCCGGCCCGAGGCCGAACAGTCCGGGATGACGCGCCATAGGACAAGGAGCGGCGCCTGGAGCGTGATCTTTGGGCACCCTTAGGTTTCAGCTGGGGCCCCCGCCGAGCTGCCTTCGACGATGAGGATTCCGACACACGCCCAGGTGGTGTGTGGGCCCACTCCGTTTCATCAGTCCATTTAAACACCTCTTCTGGCGAGTCAAAGAAATGGATGTGGGAGCGGTAAACCACTCGCAGGCGAGCGGGCTATAACAGCGCGTAGGGGAGCTTAAGATCTCTCAAACAGGCCTTGGCCGACAGGAACGACTGCCGCTGTTGCTGAACTAGCCGCTTGTAGTCCGGGAAAATGAGGATACAAGTATTGTCGTACTACAGGGGCTCTTTGATCCGCGCTTGCTTCAGGATAACATAGCGGTCATGATAGTTCAAGAGCTTTGCGATGACTGGCCGCGGGCGGGCCCCAGGCAGTGGTTTCTGCATGAGCGCCTGATGGACTCGCTCAATCACAAAGCAACGGGACATAGATTCTGGTGGAAGCCAACTCTCCAGCCATTGTGTGAGGAACTGTTCCATGTTGCCCCCTTCACAGCCCTTTGAAAACCCAACGAAGCGGAGGTTATTGTGTCTTGCCCTCCCTTCCGCGTCTTCCACCCGCTGCGCAAGGCTCCGCTGGGTGGTCTACATGGCCGCCACCCGCTTCTTCAATGTGGTGACATCGTCCTCCTCTCCTGAGATGTGAGTCTCAGTCTTGGTGATGCGGGATACAGCGTTCCGCAGATCTTGCCGCAGCAGCATAACGTCAGCTCCGACCTCCCCAATCTTGGCGTCCAGCATGTCCCTGGACTGGGTAATGGCGGCCATAAGTGCTGCGTTGTCCGGCATAGTGCACTGCTCTCTCCCAGAGGACCCCGCAGCGGCCCCCGGGCCCGTAAACTTGTCGATAAGGCCCTGTTTAGACGATCCTCCACCACCTTTATCTCGTGTGATGGCGGTCCCGGATTGTTCCCAGCACCGTCCGAACTGTTGTGCGGTGGTCCGAGTATGGGATCGAGGGAAGGGGGGGCAAAGAAGATGGGAGCTCCCTCACTGGACCCCCGCGGCCCGACTTAGCCGCCGGACGGGGATGAATGTGGGCAGGTGGAGAGATGAGAGGGACGACAGGCGCTCAAAAGCCTCTACTCGGGGACCTTTGTCCGACACTGTCCGCCTATCACCACCCCACACCAACGGGTCTCCACAGGGCACCGGAAGCCTGGTGGGAGCACTACAGTCCAGGGCCACGGCAAGGGGTCCTGAGGGAAATCCACTTGATCTGATGGGCCCCCAACACACGGTCCCTTAAAGTGGAGGAACAGATTCGCTCCGCCCTGGGCAGCAGGTCACAATGAGGATCCCATCCAGTAACCCACGGACCGGATCTCACACTGTCACCTACAAGCACCCCCGCGGCCCGACAAGGCTGCCAAAAACCTCACCTAGAAGGGGGGGTGAGAGATGAGGGGGGGAACCCCGGGCAGCAGCAGTGCCCATCTTGAATAGTAGGCCACGCCCCAGTGACTGGCGCTGGACCCTTCCAGTGGTGCCCACGTGGTCCGAGCCCACCGCCGATGCGGGTGCGCCCTTGGGCCTGCTGCTATCTGGACAGCACTCGGCCCCCCCTCTTCACCAAGGGCAGGGCGGCCAGCACACTCTGTTCCCAGCCGGGATCCCCCACTTAGCCTGATCGGGCCCTGACTCACCCCCCCCAGAGACAATGAGAGGGGGGGAACCTCGTCTCAACTGTCCCCTTATGTCCAGCCGAATTGCCGGGGGGTTGCGACTTCCCCTGCCCGCCTGCTGCTTCTGCGCCGCTACCACTCACTCCCACGTGGTCCAATATAACCACGACACTCCCCGGATGAGTGGGCAGGGGGGGAGGAGGAGAAGGGCCCCGGAGCCCTCAGGCCACTTCTGCAGCGCTTGTCGGTAGTTGGCTCCCACACCCGAGGGACGCCACTACGCCGGGCGCCCCGGCCCACCACCAAGTCTAGGGGGTGCAGGGGGGGAGAAGGATGTGCCTCCGCCTGTACCACCCATTCAGGAACCCGGCCCCTGGCATAGGAATGATGGCAGCCAGGCCCTCGCTGCCTTCACCGTGGCCTGATGCAGCTGCCGAGTTGCGGCACAGCCCCCACCGGGAGCTGCCGCTGCGAGAGTCAATCTAGGGACGCTCACCAGCTCCGACGTCGCTGCGGTCCCGCATTCAGGGGACTCCCTCCAGCCGGCACACAAGGCCTCGTCCCACACAGGTCTCGCCAAGTCTTCACCGGCACACCGTCGTCTCCAGTGGCACCCACGAAGCTAAAATTCACACAGGTAGGGGCCGCCAACGTAGTTCAGCAATGGGGCATCTTTTTATGACAGGATGGCATCGGAGCGGCAGGATATTCAAGGATAATTAGTTGGGTTTGACGGAGCACTCACAGCCCATGTCCACCATGTTGGCTTGCCAAGCCACGCCCCCGCCGCTGGAGGGAGTTTTAAGGTTTTATCAACCAATAGTCGCAACTTCCAAGTCTTGTTTTACAAAAGGAGAGTCTCTTTTTATTTGGTAAATTTTTACAATAATGATTTTCACTCTATTCCCAATAGGAATTTTATTGAGCGCTTTGATTTTATCTCTAATTTAGATTGCCAGCAAGGCTCAGCCGGAACTATCGGGATTCTCGTGGGTGGTGATTTTAATGCAAAACTCATAGACACGTCACATGGTGTAGGTACACATAACTCAGGTCCCCCCTTTCGCTGGGGCACAGAGTTGGCTGCGTTCTTGAGTTCATATATTCTTGTCAATGTTATGGATGTTGTAGGTGCACCACACGTTATCAACCATCAAGTACCAACATTCAGAGGAAGGGGTTGTTCCTCAACCATAGATTATATCTTCATTTCCCCTCTCCTTGCGGACCACCTAATGGCTGCAGAAGTTATTGTTACGAGCCATGGGGACCATAATCCAATTAAAATAGTATTGAGATTGGCTCCTCGGCTCGTGTTCTCTTCTGAATGTGGGGCCAGAAATGTAATGCCCTCAACTGATAATTTAAGATTAACATGGAGGGGTGTTGATAGTGGCAAATTGTTTCAGTCACTAGTGAAGGCTAATATGCACCTTATTAATTCATGTTTATCGACTCAAGACCCGCACCCAGAGGCAGTCTAGGATTTTACAAAACTTTGTTTGGCAAACAAAACCCTTTTGTCGAAACCTATTCCTCTGGCAAAACATGGCCCGAGATGGTTCGACCACGAGTGTTCTGAGGCTAATAGGAATCTGCGTAGGGCCTTATCATCCAACCCAAGGTGCACCGCAGACGTGAAAATGGCTAGGCGGAGGTATAATATAGCGATTTCTAATCAGAAAGGAGCACTTTAAATGATCGCTGGGAAGCTCTATCTAAGGCTGCCACTATAAAAAAGGGCAACATATTTTGGTCTGCTGTGAGGGACTTGCGATCTATGGGCCAGTTATTAACCCCTATTAGCTGCACCATTTCAAGTGAGTCGTGGGAAAACCACTTCTCAAAAATGTATGCCCCCCCCCCCCCCCACAAGAGTCAGACCAGTATGAATTTGACCCACTGTCCAGCATACAGATAACTTTGTCCGAAGTGGAAGAAGCTATCCATCAGAGCCTTGGGAATAAAGCCCCTGGCCCTGATGGGTTACCCATAAATCTAATTAAATGGAAACCAGATTTTTGGGCTCCTCTTCTTTTGAATGTTTTTAATTATTTAACATATGCTCCGATACCTAGCATCTGGGCTACGAGCATTATCTTTCCGATTTTTAAAAAAGGGGGACCGGTCTAAACCTAGTAACTATAGGCCTATCTCCCTGATTGATAACACTTTAAAAATACTGGGCAGAGTTTTATATAATAAGATTTTAGAGTGGTCAGAGGAAAGTGGCATTTTAGAGATCTGCCAGCTAGGTTTCCGTAGCAAGGTTGGCACTGATGAACAATGTTTAAATCTCAACCTGGTAATTGGAAAATACACCATCGTGCGGGCCTCCCCAGTCTATTTGACCTTTATGGATTTGTCCTCTGCCTTTGACCTTGTCAATAGGTCAAAGCACTGGTCTATCCTTCTGGCCCATGGACTGGATGAGCCTTTGGTACATTTTCTAGTGCACCTCCATAAAGATCTCAAGGCCCAGGTGAGGATTGGTTGCGGGGGCGAGGTCCCTGGAGCCATTAAGGTAGGAAGGGGGGTCAGACAGGGATGTGTCCTGGCCCCCCTCCTTTTTATTATCTACATTAATGGATTGAATAAATCGCTAAAATCCATGACTCAAGACGTCCCCAAAATTAATGGGAAAACTCTTCCGGTACTGTTATACGCAGATGATGCAGTCCTTATAGGCCGCACTCCGAACTCCCTGTGCATCCTAGTACAGACTTTTGTTAACTATATGGATAGCCTAGACTTATGCGTCAATTTAAAAAAATAGTTTATAATGTTATGTGGCCCTGGGAAAAGCCAGCTTAGCTCTATTTCCGCGGGCACCCAAAAATTGACGAGTACTAGCACGTTCCCTTAACTTGGGGTGATCATTGCTGCGAACGGGTCATGGACTGAGCATATTGCTCACTCCAGGAGCAAGTCCTCAAAGGCCATCAATTCAATCCTTAGCCTTCCTCGCCCAAAGAGCACCGGTGCTATTTTAGCTATTTAAAAAAAATAATTAAATCACAGTGAGTCCCAGTAGCCACGTATGGAGGTGAGATTTGGGGTAATGCCAACAGATCCTGTATTCAGCAGGAAGAGAACAGGTTCTGTAGGAAGCTATTGGGTGTCCCAATCTCCACTCCACAATACATTTGCCATAGGGAACTTAATCTAAATTATATCAAAGATTTTATAAGTGCCCGCCTTGCTCTTTTTTGGCTATCAATGACTGTGTTAAGTGTGAGAAAGGGATGGATATCCCTTGGCTGTCTGGAGTGTACCAAAGTCTATGTAGCGTTAATAAAGGCTGTATTTTCTTAAATCCCAGCATAGCCGAAACTTTGCACAAAAATGAGCTTAGAAGTGCACTTTATTTATTATATAATACAGAAAGGATTGGTATGGAATCTAAAAAATCTCTTGCCTTTAGCTACATGTCTATAGAACAGCATAGGCATCCCCTACCCATCTATCTCACCTTACCTATGAGTCACTGGGAAAGGAGCCTTTTATTTCGCCTAAGAGCAGCAACTGTTAAATTTGCTTAGTTTTCCTCTTGGTTACCATTCCAATCATGACCATGTGCCCTGTCCATGTGATGGGTGAGCGGCCAACCTAATTTACATTTTTTGTTTCTTTGTAAATACTATTTGAAGTTCACTAAGTGGCTTTTAAATCGATTTTTTAACAAGAAAAGGCCTATTGGCCTAGATAATGCTTATTTGTGGTTACTCACTCTGGCAGATGAAGAGCTGGTTTTCCGCCTAAGCAAGTTTTTGAGAATTGCCACTCGAGCACGCAAGACGATGTCTAACCCCTGAGCTTTTATATTTATATATGTATACTTTGTATAAACTGACGCATGAACTGGTATTTTATATAATTGTAAATCGTTTATTGTTAATGGATTTTATTATTACTCTCCATTTGTCATTTAATTTGTTATGTTGCTGTGCTTTTATGGATACTAAGTTATCCGAATAAAGTTTTCTGAACTGAACTGGATACTAGTTAGGCCCTATTGAGAGGAGTTTTACATTGTTTTGTTAGCTGAATGTTTCTACATATTTATAATTTTATAAGTGTATGTATGATGGTTGCCAGTTTATGTGCACTTGAATCGGCCAGTGTTGTGTAAAGCAAATATTAGAGGTTAAGGCTTCATTAGTTTTTTGAGAAAAGAATGTCAGATTTAATAGATTTTATTTGGGGGTGGGTGGTAAACTGACATAGTTTGCAGAGTTTTGCCCACTTTGCGTTCCACTTGGATCTTGGAGTTTAGCAAAAATTCTGCCAACTGCCACATTGCGGAGATTACTTCCCACCCCTAATTAGTGTGTGCATTGCTCACTCTAAACTTTAAGAAACTGGCCACCACTCCTGTACATTGAAGACTAGGCTCCAGACCAAAACAAAATAGACATCATGTATATCTGGGTTAAACTGTTCACGCCTCCTATTTACAGACACTGATATGCAGCGAACCAAGAGCGGGAGGTTCATTCTTTCCGCAGAAGCATGTCTTGTCTCTTGAGGAGCTCTAGTTTGTTATCGGAAACCGTGTAATTTGAATGCTGAAGTAAATGGTGCACGAGGATAAGATAGTAAGTAAGCACCTAGACAGAATATCTAATAAACTCATATATTTTCTTATAATATGTATGGTTACATGTTCGGGAGAAAAAAATCTGTGAATGGACTTTATATTTGCTTTACCAATTCTCCTGATGTATGCACACAGACTCTGCTCTCTGTACTCTTTGTGGCCGTCCACATGTTTCCAAACAATTAAAGCTTTGTACTTCCACTAGATGATCTTGACAGAGCCTGCTCTTCCCACTGGAATTATTTAAAAAATATTTTTGATACATTTGTACTTTTATGGCTGTATTCCGGATGGTTGCCTTGTGGAAAGTTTAGACTTAATACAATTGGCTTAAGTTTGTTATCTTGACAAGCCATTGATAAAGGCTAAATATCTGATTGTTTATCATGAGAGGTTATGATAGGGACAGAATGCCTGAAATATTGATTGTGAAAAGCATATGTTAAAGTCAATAGGCATTTAGGGCGATTGTTATCACTCTGATTTAAAGCCTACAGAGTGTTTTATGCTCCAGAGAATCTCATAGAGTACCTTAATAGGCAAGGGTTTTGATGCTGGTTACCACCTCTGACGAACTATGCGTATACAAGATTTTCACTGTCAGAGTCTTTATTAACCCCTATTAAGAGAAGTAATATGTTGCTTTGTCAACTATAATTTTGTAAACATTTGCATTTTTATGACTGTATTCCTGATTGTTGCCTTGTGGGGAAGCTTATGCTCAGTATAGTAGGTAAGGGTATCGTGACAAGCTATAGGCATGATTGGTGTGCAGGAAAATGTTATGCCGGATACCATAGGTCTAGCCTGTTTATTATGAAAAGTTATTTCTGAAATGTTATTACGAAGGCAAAGAGTCTGGCTTGTTTACTGTGATAAGCATTTGGTAAAACCAGTAAGCCTCTAACAGTGGATTGTTGTCACATTATGGTACAAGATAGAGAAAGGTATTTGATTACAGGGAATTTCACAGATTGCGATTCTAGGCAAGGATTGTGGTGTTAGCCCTCCACTCTGACAACCCCTGGGTTTGAAATTACTCTTTGATGATTCTTGTTAGACCTCATGAAGAAGGGCCCTGTACTGTTTTTTCAGCTGCAATTGTGTACAACGTAGTCAATTAATAAATATATGCTTGAAGGTTTTCAACTTCTGTCCACTTCTGTAGGCCTAGTTTGTATTTAGTGTTAAGCCATTGGTAAAGGCTAAAGCCCTTACCAGCTCACTGGGAAAAGTTATATCATTCCTTATATTTAATCTGCTTATAATTTAAAGTTATGGCAAAGCAAGTAGGCCTTAATTATTGTGAAAAGTATGTGTTAAAGACAAACAGCTTTAAATGGTGGATGGTTATTACACTGTGCCAAAGCCTATAGGCAGGCATTTTGTTACATGGAATCTCACAGATTATTGTAGTAGGCAGTGGTTGTGGTTCTCATATCCAATCTGAACAAGTCTTAGGGATAGACAATTTGCACTTTGGTAATCCTTATTAGGATCCGTTAGTAGGGATCTTGTATTGTTTTGACAACTGCATTTTGCACATATTTGTAATTTTATTATGGCATACCTGATGGTTGCTTTGTTGCAAGGCTTATTAACCAACACTGTAGGCCTGAGGTGCTTATTAAGACAAGCCATTGATAAAGGTTAGAAGCTTGATTGCTTCAAATGAAAAGTAATGTTAAAGGCAGTAGGCTTAACATATTGCTTGTGAAAAAGAAATGTTAAAGGCTCTAGGCATTTAAGGGTAGATTGTTATTACCCTGTATTAAAGCCCACAGAAAGGTATTCTGTTACATAGAATCTCACAGATTGCCATAGTAGGTAAGCCTTCTGGTGCTGGTTACCCACTCTGACAAACCCTGGGTATAGCATATTTTTAATATAGGAATCCTTGTTAGGCTCTCTTAGGAGAAATAGTATTTTCCTTGCCATCTGCAGTTTTGCATAATAACTAATTTTACGACTGTATGCCTGATTGTTGCCTTGAGGGAAATCTTATGCTCAGTACCGGAGGACTCTGTTGGTTAAGGTGATAACAGCTACAGGCCTCATTGGTTCTATAGGAAAAAAATATTTCTGTTGCAATAGGTCTGGTCATTTTGTTATGAAAAGTTATGGTAAACACTTTAGGCTTGACATATTGATTATGAAAAGCATATGTTAAAATCATCAGGCATTGAAGGGTTGGTTGCTATTTCTCTATTGATGCCAACAGATAGGTATTTTGTTACACAAAAAGTCAGATTACCTTTTTAGGGAATTATTTTGGTGTCAGTTACTGCCTCTTACAAACCCTAGGGGGAGAAGATTTGAACTGTAATAATTCTTGCTAGAATATTCTAGATGTCTGCGAGGGTCTTGTAAAAAAAAAAAAAAAAATCATGGAATAATACATACATATATAAATATATCCGTGTTTGAGTTCATTCTGTTCTGCCATTGGTCTGTCTGGGGGTCATTTACACTCTGCTTCCATCCTTGACAGTGATCTGCATGGGATAATGCTTCAGTATGTATCAGTCATTGGCTCTTTTGCCCTGTGAATAATAGTATTTTCTCATCACTTGTGTATATTCACCTAAAAATGAGTGTGCTTCAGTGTCGGGCTGGTTGACTAGTCCCTTAGTTTCCAACTGTTTCCTTATATAGTTTCTCTTTCATCTCTTTGCTTCTCCTAATTTTATTTGAATATTTCTTAAGACAATTCTACAGATCTCCAGGCAGTTCTAATAGGTCATTTGCTTGTTGCTCCTTTCAACCACAATGTGCCACATCTCAAGTGGCCACTGCCCCTAAACCAGGAGAGGACGATGGAATGCTGTTGTCCATAGTGTATCATGGCATTGCCATTCCGACATGGCCAACACATTTGTTCTAAATGTGGCGGCCATGCTGGAACTTTAAAACAATAACAGACTATTTTCAATACCTCTTCAAGACAGATACCTGCTTCTAAATTTAGTTTTGTTGTTGCAAGTATTTGCCCACTCTGTTTGGACAGCAGCAGGTTTTCTTTTTTCTACTTGTATTCTTTTACTTTTTTGTGCATACGTTGATGATGTTGATGATGTTTTGTGAAACTGAAAACGAATGGCAGGATGAGTCAGTCGATTGATTAGTGGATAAATGAGTGCAAAGATGAGTGCAAACTGCGTGGATGGTGACTGATTGAGATCTACAACCATCAGTGACACAAAGGGCACTGTCATTCACAAGCCACACCATTCAGCATTTCCAGTGCTTGTTATGGATTGGTTTCATTACTGCACCCTTCCAGGACTCTGTGAAGATGCCTCTTATGGTCACCTGCAGAGAAACCGACACAAATTGGAAGCTCACCAATCCATATTTGACTTAATTATCACTGCAGGCTGGTTGTTGAAGCCTATGTCTCTACTTACATTTAATTAAACTAAAATGTTCTTTATTGAATCATTTGGAGAAAGATCTCTTACTTTGTCATCCATTACAAAATCATAGTTGGTTGGTAGGACTCCAATCCAACCACACAAACAGATTTCCAAAATGGGTAATCCAAGTCTCTTCGGGAACTATGTTAATTAACAAAGTTAGAGACTTTGACCCTCTCTTACCAAAGGACAAAAATCTTTACTGTGGGGCAGTAAGGTTCATGCTTTCTCAAGGCTTAAAGTTGTATGCATCTAGAAATTTAAATGCTGTTAGGATGAAAGAGCAATCATCCAAAGCCAGTTACCAGAATCATATTTAGGGTTTAATGTCTTCATACGTGGAGGAACTGCAGTGAAGATTATATATTCATAACAAAAGCACAAGAGCTCGAGGAAAACCTTTAAAATGATGCTATGGCAAAAACAACCTGGCAAAAATGATTAAAGAAGTTGCAGACATCAATAGGACTTCATTGTTCACACAGAAAAGACAATAAGAACAATAAAATAATATGCATTAACAGCAAATTCCATGATGAAATGAAAATAGGATTTATGAAGTGCGGATAATACCCAGTGGTGTCTAGGTCACTATTACATAAAGAAAAGCTTACATAAGATTCCCTCAGTGAGTAGTGCAATACCAGAAATTCCACAATTGAGCTACAGATATTCCAAAAATGTAAGAGGCCTGTTACTCCACCACGTGGCTTGAGTAAAAATATAACCCTTCCCTGGCTGGTAAGAGGTTTGTGAAAGCCCATAAACATACTAGTTTGTGGGTGCTCACAATCTTCCACAGCACACCATGCCTTGAAACAAACAGGATCATTTTCAAGACCACCTCTTGAGTCTGATTTATGGCTGCGGAAAGCACCACACTTCTGGCATATATCTTGGCATCTGTAAATGGACTTGCATCTTCCAGGATCCTTTTATGAATTCCTAGAAGGGGTAAGTGGGTTACATTCCCTTGTAAACATGTTTGCAAATGGATTTACCTTTGTGAATAGGGCATGGTCAATATCAATTAATTCCGTTTAATGTAACTATTATTGTTTTTTATATTTTGTTGCCTCTCCCTAAGGTTTATCAATACATTTCTCATTGAGGGAATCACTAGTGGAATTATTAAATCACAACAGTTTCTAATGTAAATAATTTACATTCCCAGCGTTGTTCTGTGTATTTGGGCACAGCATCCTCCTCTTCAAACAAACACTAAGGGGGCGAATCTGATCCTGGAAAAATATTCCCTGTACGAATCGTATCTGGATTTTTTACCGTACGAATCGTACAAGTCCCGTACAAACTGGCAAGTACGATTCGTATGTTAAAAAGTCCATACGAATCGCATTGGGTAAATTCCCCGACAAGTCCTTGGGTCGGAAAAGGTGTCTGACACGTCCCCGGACATTTTTACGTACGAATCTGAAAACTGAAGTCCGAGCGCGCAAGTACGATTCGTACCGTCCGTCCGATTGTACAACCGTATGGTAAAAAGACCGTCCGGAGCGAACTCCTATAGCAACCATGGAGACGTCCAAACAGGTGCCCGGTACGCGCCGCCCCCCCCCCCAGCCCCCCGTATGTACACGCCGTCCCCCTCAGCCCCCGTATGTATGCGCCGTCCCCCCAGCCCCCCATATGTACGCGCCGTACCCCCAGCCCCCCCGCGGAAGGACGCGCCGTACCCCCAGCCCCCCCCCCGCGGAAGGACGTGCCGTACCCCCCCAGCCCTCCGTGTGTACGATGCGGACCCCCACCCGTGTATTTATGGCGCATACCCCCACCCCCGTAGGTACGGCGCGGACCCCCACCCATGTATGTACGCGCGGACCCCCACCCGTGTATGTACGGCGTGTACCCCCACCCCCGTAGGCACGGCATGTACCCCCACCCCCGTAGGTACGGCGCGGACCCCCACCCGTGTATGTATGGCGCGTACCCCCACCCCCGTCGGTACGGCTCGGACCCCCACCCGTGTATGTACGGCACGTACCCCCACCCCCGTAGGTACGGCGCGGACCCCCACCCGTGTATATACGGCGTGTACCCCCACCCCCGTTGGTACGGCGCGGACCCCCACCCGTGTATGTACGGTGCGACCCTCCACCCCCGTAGGTACGGCGCGGACTTCCACCCGTGTATGTACGGCACGTACCCCCACCCCCGTCAGTACGGCGCGGACCCCCACCCGTGTATGTACGGCACGTACCCCCACCCCCGTAGGTACGGCACGGATCCCCACCTGTGTATGTATGGCACGTACCCCCACCCCCATAGGTACGGTGCGGACCCCCACCCGTGTATGTACGGCACGTACCCCCACCCCCGTCGGTACGGCGCAGACCCCCACCCGTGTATGTACGGCATGTACCCCCACCCCCATAGGTACGGTGCGGACCCCCACCCGTGTATGTACGGCGCGTACCCCCACCCCCGTAGGTACGGCGCGGACCCCCACCCGTGTATGTACGGCGTATACCCTCACCCCCGTCAGTACGGTGCGGACCCCCACCTGTGTATGTACGGTGCGTACCCCAACCCCCGTAGGTACGGCGCGGACCCCCACCCGTGTATGCATGGCACGTACCCCCACCCCCGTCTGTATGGCGCAGACCCCCACCCGTGTATGTACGACACATACCCCCACCCCCGTCGGTACGACGCGGACCCCCACTGTGTATGTACGGCGCGTACCCCCACCCCCGTCGGCATGGTGCGGACCCCCACCCGTGTATGTACGGCGCGTACCCCCACCCCCATAGGTATGGCGTGGACCCCCACCCATGTATGTATGGCGCGTACCCCCACCTCCGTCGGTACGGCGCAGACCCCCACCCGTGTATGTACGGCGCATACCCCCACCCCCGTAGGTACGGCCCGGACCCCCACCCGTGTATGTATGGCGCGTACCCCCACCCCTGTCGGTACGGTGCAGACCCCCACCCGTGTATGTACTGCGCGTACCCCCACCCCCATAGGTACAGCGCGGACCCTCACCCATGTATATACGGCGCGTACCCCCACCCCCCGTCGGTACGACGCGGACCCCCACCTGTGTATGTACGGCGCGTACCCCCACCCCCGTAGGTACGGCGTGGACCCCCACCCGTGTATGTACGGCGCGTACCCCCACCCCCGTCGGTACGGTGCGGACCCCCAGCGCATACCGACGGGGGTGGGGGTATGCGCCGTACATACACAGGTGGGGGTCCGCACCGTACATACACGGGTGGGGGTCAGCACCGTACATAAACGGGTGGGGGTGCGCGCCGTACCTATGGGGGGCTGTGGGGGGGGGTACGGCGCAGCCTTCCGCGGGGGTCTGGGGGTACGGCGCGTCCATCCGCGGGGGGGCTGGGGGGTTACGGCGCGTACATACGGGGGGCTGGGGGGGACGGCGCGTACATACGGGGGGATGGGGGGGGCGGCGCGTACCGGGCCCCCTATTCCGCTCGCATCGCGGCGTACTTCGCTTTTCCGGCACTTTTTGGGTGCCGTAAAAATATTGCCGTCTGGACTGCTGTCGGTACGAATCGTACTTGCTGGGACGTAAAAACATGCCTAACTCCGTCCGGACGTCACGTCCGCGGTGTCCGGGATC
Organism: Triturus cristatus; assembly: GCF_964204655.1. Classification (NCBI taxonomy): domain Eukaryota; kingdom Metazoa; phylum Chordata; class Amphibia; order Caudata; family Salamandridae; genus Triturus; species Triturus cristatus. The sequence goes on from NC_140584.1 coordinate 23,886,160, forward strand.
ACATTCGTATGTATTTTGCAGTCAGTCGGTGTTTTTTCCGACTCGTACAGAAATGGTGTTTCCGTACGAATCGTACTTGCAAGTTTGTATGGTGTTTTTACCGGGTGCGAGTCGGACGGTGAAAACGCTCCGACCGACGGTTTGTACCCGGTTTTTCCAGGATCGGAATCAGCCCCATAATGTTGCATAAGAGACAAAGAAAAGAGTAATGCTCCTGTGGCATGTCATAATAGCACCCTAATTAAAATATAACTGGTATCTAAAATAGATTGATAGAAATGTGTTGTGTCGTTATATTAATCATACACCTATTATGGAATTTCAATGATGTAAATGATGGTGATATTAGAATTAATATCATCCGGGCTGACTTCTGTGATATCACCTCCTGGAAGATTCAGGGTCAGAGGTGATTTGATGACACTCCTGTGATGTCCAATGAGGTGAAAGGCTGTGCTATGTCCCTTCTGTTACCCCCTAACAGTTTGGTAAATTGATGTGCATGGTGAATGTGGCAATATAAATCTTTTTGTATGCCAGTTTACATGCAAAACTGACATGATTGAGACCTAAACATAAGGGTAAGGAATATAAAATATGTAAATATGTGTGCCCTACAGAATTTTGAAGCTTGTTCATTAATACAACTATATAAATGTATGTATCTTGCAGAACAAGGATTACTTTTAAAAAAAAACACTTTATTGCCTTTTATACAATATTCAGCGGTTCCACTGGTGATGGTACAAGTAAGCTCACGACATTGTCATGGCCAGTGCGTCGCATTACATGTCTCACGGTCCATAATGCAGGCCACAAACGTATATAGGAAATCAAGATTGGATATCTTGTGATGAAACTGAGACTCATGGTGGTACGAAGGTACAAATACGTGTGAGCAAAATATTAGAATGTACATGTATTTAGGCTGTACTACGATATTACAGTGATTTTTGATATGACTATGACTACATTTTCACACATTAGACTGTTGATCGTGGAACAATGTTTTCTCCAGTTGATTTCTAGATTTAGATTCCACTGCACTACATTTCTCATATCACAATTCATAGAGCAACTGGATCCCTTAATATCCGAATATGATATCACATTGTTTTTACTAGACAAACTAAACACCCACAAGAGAGCAGACGCATTATAACATACAGAGCATGAATCCAACGGACTTGCTTAAAACGGACATTGTTGCCAGAAAATACCTAAATACCAACTGTTATTGTTATGTTATTGTTAACCTGATTTGTAAAGTGTGCAGCTACTCAACAGAGTGTCCCGGCGCTCAGGCTAAGGGCAGAAGACCAAGGAACCTAGATTGACTGCCTAAAGATCCATGTCTTCAGTTCCCTCTTTAAGGCAGTGAGATTACTGACCATACAGAGGTCTTTTGGAAGTTAGTTCCAGGTGAGCGGCCACAGGTAAGAAAAGGATCGCCCGCCTACTCTAAGTCTATTGATCCGGGGGACATACGTAGGGTATCCGGGGGACACACGTAGGGTATGCGGGGACACACGTAGGGTATTCCGGGGACACACGTAGGGTATGCGTGGGAATGTATTCACTGATCCTCTCTCTGAGGTATACCACGCCTGCGTCGTGCAAGGCCTTTTGCTGCAGATAGTCGATAGCTCTTTATGCAATACATTGACCATCTTTTATTTTACCCAGTCGCATGCTAACATAACATGGGACGCATTCCAGAATTTTGACCACCTCACAGACGCTTTGGAATTTTTTTGGAATGCTAACCATGAAACTGATCACATAAGACAAAATGCAAACCTTCACCAAACCACAGGCATTTTACAGGATGGGGATATCTGGCAGACATTACAGTAAAGGACAACCCGTCTTTAAGTTTTATCTTTCAGCAACTTCTCAACATACCTTGAAGTAATGACTAATCTCTTCTTAACTGACAGTCTTGCTATTTTCTCCCCTGTCAGATGCGTTTTAATGAAGTGAATTATTGTAGGAATTAATTATAATGAATTGCATCATATCTGCCTTAATATAGTCACTGTTACACTGAGGAACTTATTTACAAGCCCCTTGCGCTGCCAGTGTGTCACTTTTTATGTGCAGTAGGCCCCTAAATGTTTTAGATAGGTGTGCTCAGGTAGCAACACCTAGCACAACGTGTTCTTTTAAATGTGGCCAGTGAGAACAACCATGTAAAAACAGCACAAAGCACCCACGCAAAATGAATTTATATTGCAATTTAATTAAAAGCAGCATTAATTAATGGAATACCAGCACTAATATAAGAGTAGAGATGAAATCTCATAATATATCCATGAAGTCACAGACTAGGCAATCATTGACAGGACAGTGCCTGTCAGGCCGAAGTAGGGCTGAACTACCTGGAGGATTCGATTGGGTCGGCCCCTATTTTATTGTGGCATAAAATCTTGCATCAGCTAGAGTCAGGAATGTCAAAAGCCCTTTTTATTGATTGCTGGGCCCTTGATAATATATTTGGAATTACATGGTTATCATATCTGAAACATATTTTCCATGACATGGGAGTCCTCAATTATTATGATAACCCCGGGGTCTCAGGTATAGTCTCTAAAGCTACTATAAAAAGCACATATTTAATATATAGGGATAGAATGCGTAATCTAGAGGCAGAATCTATGAGAACAGTGGTTGCACATTCAGTCTTATGTATTTCTGCAGGGCTTGAACCGTATCTGATTATCATCCAAGATTTTCGATACAGATTTTATCTTACTTATTTTAGACTTAGTACTGTGCATTTTTGCTATCGCTTTTCCTATTCTGGGTTGGTTGTTCATTTGCTCCCTATATGTTATTGCGATAGACTCCAACCTCAAAGCACGAGTCACTTTGTTATTTGGCACAATTTATAGTGTTCTGCGCAGCCGTTTTTTTGGTTCTTCTTCTGCACATCGTGTATATTTCAAATCATCATGCTGCTTTGGTATACCTACAGAAATTATCTGCACTTTATATATTTTACGCTGTTCTGAATTTTAGCAAGACAGCACTTATCATAAGGAAGTGTTATGGGTCCTCTGTAATGCTGTAGTTTTATTTCTGATTTTACGCTCTTGTATTGAATGTGTACATGTTTTATGTAATTTATCTATATTTTGCTTTTATGGCCTTGAGCCGAATAAAGTATTTTCGTTCGTTCATTCGACATGACAGAGCAGACAGTACAGATAACATCCACTACGTTCCTGTTAAGTGATGCCGGAGACTACCTGCTGGTTTCCAAAATGCAGAACCCAGCAGAAAGGCTGACAATTTGATCCACTCACAGCAGTATGAACTACACTGCATCAAAGTCTCCCCAAGCAGTGGGGGGTGACGTAGCCTGCTGTAAGATGGCCGCACTCTGAGTGAGCTCTGCCGGCCAAGCCGTAAATCCGCCATAATCCTGCGGACATCGGTGGAGCAGTCTCCCTCCTCCACGCCATCCTGAATCTCCTTACCTGGGGGCGTTGATTGCTCCTCCTCCGGGCTCTTACGGCCACTTCTCACTGAGAACCGCCGCTGGTACCAGACGCCGTGAGAGGGGCCTTTCTGCCGGCATGTTGAACTGCTGTGGCGCCGCCGAACTGCTGCCTCACCACCTCGGATCCTTGAAGATCAGATCACCTCTCCGGAGCCAGCCTGCTATCCTGCCTCTCCTGACCCGCTGAGCTGCGTCGCTGTGGGGGCTTCCCGCGACGGGGTAGGGGCTCGCGCTTCATACCGCGAGGCCTGGGCCTCTCACTGCTTGGGCACCATCTGCCACCACTTGCTCCTACTGCCCTCTGTTGCTCCACCGAGCCCCGCGACGCGGGTGGCGCGCTCCCCGCTGCATCTGCCCCCGTGGGTGCGGACCCCCTGTTGAGCTTCGGAGGTCCTGCTACGGTGTTCTGGACCTGCCCTGCTGGCACCTCCCCCCCAGGGCCTGGGAACATGCTTCATGGCCCTCACCGCCATTCGCCACATGCTCCAGCGCTCCTGATTCTTCACCTGCTCCTTCCTGGATGGGAGGCCTCTTCGCCACCTCGGGGCCTTGTGCTGTGCCGGCTCTGTGGTGTGCTCCGGCCATTGCGACTGCTCGCTGATCGGTTGCATTCTCCTGCATGGCCACACTTTGCCTCCCACCCTGCACGGCCTCACACGCTGGGCACTGTGATAGCGGCTGGCCACAGCTGCTGGACTGGGCACATCACCTGCAATTGCCTCACATATCTCCAACACCGCACTGACTGCCTCCGCTCATCCGGGGGGCCCTGGACTGTTGAGGCTACTGAGCTGGCCCTGACTTGGCTGCCTGATATCAGTCGGCTGGCCCCCCACCTCTCTCCATCCTTCTCCATGGGGCCTCCACTGGCCACGCTGCCCAATTCATCCCCTGCAGTCGCGGCCTCTCTCTGCCTCCATCTGCCTCGCCCTGAGCCGCCGCCACGGTCTCTTCCAACTCTGGGCGGCCTCTGCCCACACAACTGTGCCAGGACATGGGGAAAGCTGACCCCAAACAACCCAAGCTTGCCTTGGACCAACACCGACAAACACGGCAGGATGGGGCTGTCACCGAGGTGGGCGAGCCTACCACCCAGACTGACACCAGCCCTGCCAGGGAGGATGACTTGAAGGCCATCATGTTGGACGTTAAATCTGCGGTCACTAGCATTGCCACCCAACTGGATCAGCTGTCGGCCCGATTGGACACTGTTAAGGCTCGGGTTGACTCACATAATACACGCCTGACCCAGGTGGAGGCGAGAGTTTCGGATGCCGCGGCGCAGGACTACCAAAAGTTCCTCCAAACGGACAAGATTCTCGAGCTGATCAAAAACAAGAATGATGACTTGGAGGCGCGCTCTCGCAGGAGCAACCTTCGCATCACGGGTGTGCCTGAATCCTCCAACATACCCAAATGGAGGACTTTCTGGAGCAACTCGTCCGTGATCGCTTTGGGGAGGTCCTCTCCCCATGTTTCGTAGTTGAGCGAGCCCACTGCTCTCTTGGCTCTCGACCTGCTCCTGGACTGCCGGCCTGCCCCATCATCGCCAAGTTGTTGAATTTTAGGGACCGAGACGCTGTTCTCCTTGCTGCCAGGGAGAAGGGGGAAATCCGCCACCAAGGGAACTTTCTGGCTTTCTTTCCCGACTACACAATGGCGGTGCAGGCCGCCCGCCGCGAATTCCTACCTACCAGCCAGGAGCTTGACATCTCCTACTCCCTGGCATACCCCGCCAAGCTGCGTGGCAGGCAGGCCTCCAAAATGCAAATCTTCAAGGAGCCACACCATCTATGGCTTGGCCACCCTGTCTCTTTGGCAGGGGTGTACGCTGGGCGAGACCATGCCTCCCTGGGATGATTCCCTTCCTTATCTTTGAGTTTCCCCCTCCCAGTTATGGGTCCCGTGGGTGGGTGGGGTTGGTTCCTGAGCCTAATTGGGGGGTTGGTGTGGGTGCGGGTGGTTGGCGTTTCTGGGATTGTTGCCTCCTGCTGAGGCTCTGTTTTTGGTTCTGCCTTTGGTCATTTCCTGTAACGCACCCTCCATGGCACAGCGCTCTGTATTGCACTTTTCTCTCCCACTGCACAGGGTTCCCATTGCAGATCTGTCTCAGTTCGTCATTCACTCCCCTGGCACTGGGAAATGACGGACACCACGCTTTGGACCTGGAACGTCCGCGGTCTTAACGACCACCGCAAAGCTCGCTTGGTCCATGCCCACCTTATCCGGCATAAGGTTGACATCTGTTTCCTACAGGAGACCCATCTGTTGCCTGCTACTTCTTCCAGACTTCTCTCTAGGCACTGGGGCGAGATACACTCCTCCTTCTACTCCAAATATTCTCACAGGGTACAGGGCCGGACTGGGAACTGAAATCAGCCCTGGCAAAATTTGGCAGACCAGCCCCCGTCAAATTTGGCAGACCAGCCTCCGTCCAGCGCGTAGCGAGCGAGCGCAGCGAGCGTGCCCGACCGCTACTAGGGAGGTTTGGGGGGGGTTCTCCCCCCAAGAAAATTTTGGAAAACAACCGACCAAAATGGTGAATTTTACAGCACATTTTTCATTACATATTCAATTGTATCAACTTTCAAACCACAGTAAATAGTAGATGATGACCTTCAAGAGCACCAGGTTACCCACCAAGTCATATGTACCCATAGACATTCTTTCAGAGAGCACCGAAAATAGGCACAAGTAGTAAATCAGAGAGAAATAAAAGTGAGACCAGCCCCCACATGGTGTGTACCGAGCAAGCGCAGTGAGCAACCACTATTAGGGGGAGTTTGGGGGGGTTGAACTTGTCCCCCCACACAAGAAATTTGGGAGACAGAAAGGCCAAAAAAAAAAGTATTTTTCAACACATTTTTCATTACATATTGGATTGTATTAACTTTTAAAGCATAGTAAATGATTACCTTAAGGAGCACCAAGATACACAGTCATAAAACACAGACATTCCTACAGAGAACACTAAAAAATGAAATGTCGAGCACAAAACATGAATTTAAATATAACCGATTTATTCTTCATATAAAATAGCATAAAGACATTTAAAAACGCACTTAACTTCAAACAATTGTGCCAGAAACTATGGAAATAGCACACATAAGTACCCAGGCCAGAAAGCATGTAAACGTCACACATAACCACCCAGGCTGCCAGAAGGCATGGAAATGTCTCAAATGGCACCCTGGCCAGAAAGCATGAAAAATTAACCCAAAAGCCCTGTCCTTGACATGACACATGTGGCAGTTGAGACCCAGAGGTATTATAGCGCTTTACATGAGGAATATCACTCGAGTGGGTGGCACAATAAGTGTTGCAAGCCCACTAGCAGCATTTCATGTACAGTCCCTCCCTGGGTATATGCAGAACCACATTTCTAGGGACTTACAAGTAAATTAAATTTGCCAATTCAGTGTCAGCCAATTTTACCATGTTTGAAAGGAAAGAGTGCAAGCACTTTAGTACTGGTTAGCGGATGGTGGTAAAGTGCACTGAGCCCTAAGAGCCAACAAAAATGGCCTTTTTTGATGTAATAAAGCAGATCGAACCGGATTTTAATTTGGAGGAATCTGAGGCCAACAAGGACTTAGCTAACCATGTCTCAGCAGTCAGTATGAACAATATGTATCTAAAAACATTTTACATGTGCTAATGGCGCTGGGACTTTCTGTAGCTTCTCATTTTCCGCCCAGCTGTTTCAACGTCTACAATGTGCGCATCTGTAATTCACATGCAAACAAGTGAACGGTCATTGGGGTGTGGGCAACATGCCGGAAGATATCGACTGGCTTCACAAGCTGTACCACACCCTGATCATGGAGAAGATCTCAGCTACAGTAAACCACCAGCCACAACAGTTTGAGAAACAGTGGGGCCCCTGCTTGAATTTTCTCACAAATGCATTTTGAGAACTCTTGCCTGAAATATCTACGAGTGCTGCACCTCACAGGCCTGGGTTACTGTGCAATGGACCTGCTCCTAAAGAGCAAAATGGATCCTTTATCAAGCTTATGAGTGAACAGAGGGAAGAAGTGGGAAAACCTTGCGTAGGCCTCTGATCATATGGCAGTTCGAGGCCACTTTATGAACATGTGACTCCAGACTCAGCTTCTCATTGAAGCTTACCCCCAAGTTACGCACTGTCTTCACAGGGACCAGAGGTGTGTCCAGGAGAAGAGACCAAAAATTAGAAGGCAGAGCCTGCGGCACTGCCCACTGCACAGTGCAGAATCTCAGTTTTAGCACTATTAAATTGCAAAGCATTATTTTTCAGCCAAGACACCATTTCTGTCATACATTTGTGAAAAATAGTTAAGGAGTCCGCATGATACCCCTCCAGGGAAACAATCAGTTGTGTGTCATCAGCATAGTTGACTGCCCTTATCTCTCCTTAGTCTTACAAGGTACAGTAAAACACACCCTCTTTCTAAATGTTATCACTCTAAAAAAGTGCTTTTCTTCCATGTAATGTCCCTTTGATGGTAAGAGGAGGTTTCTAAGGTGGGAGTATCTAGCAAGTGACTCTACTCGGGCTCCCTCTATGCGAGCCTTCAGGGAGAAACCCTCTTCATTACTACCTCCACCTGACCCCCCTGACTGTGCAGTGCACTCCCTTACAGACTTGATTATTCACTTTTCTACCACCCCTCTACATTACACCTTATCTCACAGCTGACCTTGGGACCCAGCCCCATATCAGCCACCATTCAGTTCCACTTTCATTATTCCCAGTAAAAAAACAAAAGTAAAATCACCTTCAAATTTGAAACATTGAATATAGCAGTAAATGTAATCAGCATGCATGTTAAAGTATGCTCTACAGCTGTCCTAATCACATGACTGTTAATTAAATAAACAAAAACAGAAAGGCCCTGAAAGGGCCGGCTTTAGTGCTGGTACAAAAGTCTTTTTGACCTCTTTCTCTGTAGATAACTTACCAACCGCCCTCCAACATCGCACTCCCTCACTGCCACCCTCCACTATTGCCCCTCATCGCTCTGTAGTTCCCCCTGCCCCATGACATCCTCGTTGGCTTCCCTCACTGCCACCCTCCATTAGTACCCCTCATCTCTCCTGTAGTTCCCCCACCTCATGACCTCCACCTCGGTTTCCCTCACTGCCACTCTCCACTAGTGCCCCTCAGCTCTCTGTAGTTCCCCCCACCCCGTGACCTCCTCCTCTGACTCCCTCACTGCCACCCTCCCTCACTATCTGCCACCCACACCCTTCATCTCTCCGTAGCTCCACCCACCCCATGACCTCTTTCTGGTATTCCCTCACTGCCACCCTCCACTAGTGCCCCTTATCTCTCCGTTGCCCCTCTCATACCCATTCCATTCGTTGTATAGCACTACTCATATCAGTGTAAGGTGTCACAGTACTTTACATAACAGCAGCGCACATTATACAGAGACAATAAGTCAAAATCAGTTTACGCGAAATGTCACATAAACTAATGAGGATTACAAGGTGTAGAAATCACTTCATCCATTCTGGTGGGCAGTATATTTTACGGGGGTTTGGTCGGGACTCGGAGAAGCACAAAGTCAGGATTTAAAGAGTACTCCAGTGGTCAGGGTTGGCTTTAGTGATAAAAATGTATAACTGCCCAAACAAACTCTTATTAGTAACATTAGAATAATCACAACACAAAAAAGCGAAGTTTGTATGCATTTTTTTGATGACAGTTCATTGGTCACTTTCTTATGTTAACTTCTGAACTGCAAGTAACACAAGGATATCTGTGACAGAGGTAGTAACCCACTGAGCTATTCCCATAAAATTCAGTTTATCTGCATTTACGAACTACCAACCGACAAATGGTTGCTCTGCAGCAGGATCGTAAATCACAAGTTAACAGTTTTTATTGTTGTTGTATATCGGTGGCAGATTCACTACGACTGCGAGGGCTAAGGAGGCTCATGTTTGGTGGGGTTCCCCAGCTCCAAAGTCGGCAGCTCTGGCCGTAAGGGCAGGCCACAACCTCGGCTGTGCCCCTAGAGCAAGGTGAGAATCATGCATGCACCAGGTATCTATATCCAGCAAATGGCAATTGCACCGCATCAAGTGAGTCTCTGGGAGACATGCCACACCAATGCTGGACTACCAACCCTCACTTAATTAGGTAGCATAGACCTCTGACATTCCATGAAAGAATTTTAGTGCACATCCCTCAGACAACATTCAAATACGGACAGCCCCACCCTCTTTCAAGTCAGAGTTAATATCATGTCCAAGCACCCCCTCCCACCGTCTTTTGTCGGGACCAAAACTTTAAGCAGTGAAACGATCCATTAACTTCCATCCCACCGTTCTTGTGGCATGAACAACAAACACCACACCTCATGTAGTGCCTGTAGCACCAACATTAGAATCTTCGGAACAGGGCAGAGTGAAATCTCACACCATTTGATCCGCAGCAGTAGGACTGCACCCACCAAAGTTCTAGTCACACTTCAATTTACCCTCCCCACATCCGCTGCTTAACCATGTGCTAAATCGGTTGGTTTAAAGTGTTTAATCATGCCGCGGAGCAGTGGAGAATTCAAGGACAACATTCAGACGTTCATGTGTACTTATCAATTCCTGTCTTAATTTCCTTCTGACAAGGACACAAACGATACCGTGCGCTCCTGTACTCATCTGTGCTACAGTTAAGAGGCCAGAAGTGTATATGCATCCCCCCCCCTTTCCAACACAAACCTAACGAGAGATGTTTTGGCTTGTACAGGTTTCACAATTTCTCAAAAAGTTGTGTTTGTCTGAAAAACGCCTTTAAGGGTGTGTCTGTGTTTTCTGATTTCAAATATACATTTTCCCTTTCTCTGCTGTTCATTGCCTGCCTCTCCTTTGTACTGCACACAGTTTATGATAGTAGGTACCAGCAAATCCAGGTGGAAAATTATGCCTTTTATGATTAATGGATCTTCCAACTCTCTATTAAAATAACATTAGGGTTTTTAAATACCAATTATAGAAACAGTTCTTAAAATTTCGTTTGGCCTCATATTCGAAAAGAGGTATTACTATCATACCCGATACTGAGCTCTATTACCAGACTGATAGTGAAATTGCTGAAGGAAAATATGGCAACCTATACGAATAATTAGTGCAATCACTAAGCCACAGGGTATGCTTTGCCTTTAAGCCATCTTCACTTAGGGGCCGCAGCGAGCAAACCATGGAGGGAGGCATATTGGAGACCTTTGCGCATTCACCCGATTTGACTGACTTTGAGTAAGGGAAGCGCTTGTCACGTTGAATAAATCTACGGGCCGGGCCGGGGCCTAACCAGGTTTTATTTACTTTTAAATTACGGCCCGGTCGGGACGCCCCAAAGACAGTGCCTGGCCAATTAAATTAATTGATTGAGCAGGGTGAACACTCACCTGAGGGCGCCGGGCCGCAGCCAGCAGACACGACCCGGGGCAGGCTGCAAATAATTAAATTATGGGTTCAGGGCCTCTCCAGGCTCCGCTAAAGCCTCTCGTCGTCTCACTCTCTGGCCTCCTCTGCCTCGCAGTCACGCGCACTTTTTATTGCGCGACCCCAATGCGCTTGCGCATGATCACCCTGCCCTGACGAGGTCCACTGACTCCCGACCCCCACCCTAAGGGTGTATGACGCGCCTCGCAGACGCGAATGCGGAGACTGAAGACTCCGTGCATGGTGCCGTGCAGCCAGTGCCACCACCCAGTGGATTTTTAACACATATAAATTATGATGCTGAAGTGCTAGCAGTGCTGGACACGGACGAAGCGTGCAGCACCACCAGGCAGCAGCTGCATTTTATGCAGATAGTTGTGTGCTTGTTTGCTGTTTGGTCACGCCAGGGCCCAAATCGGCCCCAACAACAAAACCGGCCCCCTGCCACAAAACCGGCCCCCACCCCATCCAGCCTACCGGGGGATTGCCCGGTGCCCGGAAGTGCCAGTCCGGCCCTGACGGGGTATCTATCCTGCTGCGCAGAGGGCTTCCCTGGCACACTTCTCAGGTGATTTTTTACCCCGGGGGGCGATTTGTGATCCTGCGCGGCACCCTCCTGGCCCAACCATTATTCCTTGCGGTGCTATACAGCCCTAATTCGGATGACCCGGACTTCTTTGCACAGGTTTGGCAGTACATTTCCTAACTGGGCCCACGCTGGACCGCTCTGGGCCACACACACCCAATCCGCGCGCAGCTTCTCTTTTGCACTTCATACTTACCGACAACTCACTATTTGATGCGTGGCGACGCACCCGCCCTGAGGCATGCAAAGGCACCTGCATGACAGGCTCCCGTGGCTGTTGGTATCGCTAGGACCACTGGATCACCACCCCGGATGCATTTGCGTGGCTCACCTCTGTTGAGCATATGGCGCGCACCCTTTCCAACCATGCTCCCATTTGTCTCTGTTTGCGCCTCCCTCACTCCCCATGTCGCATGTTCTCTTGGCGGCTGCCCCCCAACGCGATTCAGGACTTGTTTTTTTGCGCTGAGATTCAAACTGCAATCACAAATTATTTTGATCTTAACGAGGGCTCTGTCGACTCCCCTTGTATGCCTTGGGAAGGATTGAAGGCGTTAATTCGAGGGGAATGCTTCTCCAAGCAGTCCGGTGGGTTACGCTCCATTCATGGCACTCTTGACAAGTTGGAGGTGGAGATCAAGGCTCTGGACTCCTCACGCTCCCTTGACTCTAACCCTGACACTCACGCAGCGTCAGGGTAAACTCACCAACTTTACAGACGAGGCCAACAGAGAGCTCGCATTTCTGGGCAGGGAGGCGATGGCGTGCTGCTTCGGTGAGGGGGGCAGCCCTGGCAAGACTCTTGCCAACCTTCTCCGAACGCCCCACATGGTTTCCTATTACTGCTCTCCAGGACGGAGGCCCGGACAGAACTACCTCTCCCGAGGAGATCAAGGCTCGCTTCACCGCCTTTTACTCTCAACTTGATACAGCCGGGACCGTGCCACCGCGCGACGTTCTCGACCAATATTTTGACACTCTTCAGCTTCTCTGGCTTGGAAATACCCACTGGGAATACCTTGACCAGCCCTTCTCCAAGGAAGAAATCTTTGCTTCCATTAATGGTCTGTCCGGTGACAAAGCCAGCATCCTTTTGACGGTGACGGTTTGCCAGCATCCTTTTATAAGGCCTTCGCGTCCCTCCTGGTCCCACACCTCCTCGCCATGTACAACAAATCATTTGAGAGTGGCGGATTTCCCCCCTCGCTCCGCGAGGCAATGCTTACGCTACTCCTACAACCAGACAAACCCCCAGAGCTCTGTGACTCTTATCGTCCCCTATCTTTAATTAATACTGATAACAAGAACTTTGGCAAATTACTAGCCTCCCGCCTTCTCCCCCTCATGCCACTCATCGCTCGCCCGGACCAGTCTGGCTTCATCCCCAGCCGAGCTACATCCCACAATCTCCGGACCATCTTTTCTGTCCTTCATCAAATCAATCCCGTGCTCCCGGCAGTGTCCGCCCTATGTACGCTACCAAAGCATTTGATACTCTCGAGTGGCCCTTTCTCTTTTACCTCCTCCCTTGCTTGGGCTTTAGCCCGTTTTTTGCGCAAAGACCAGCTTCTTTATACCCTCTTCACAGCCCGCCTTCGGATCAATGGCCAAATGTCGGCGCCCATTCTCATCGCGAGGGGCACCAGGCAGGGGTGCCCGCTCTCACCCATGCTTTTCGCCATCGGCATGGAGCACCTGGCCGCCAGGCTCTGACAACACCACACCCAGAGGGGTCTCGGTTTCGCGGCTCGAGCTCTTGTCGTTTCCATGTATGCGGATGATGTCATACACTACGTCCGCAACCCTCAGGAGAAACTCAGCCCTATGGTTCGTGAGGTGATTGGGTTTGGGGACTTCTCTAGCATCCAGGTCAACTGGGGTAGGTCTGTTCTTTTCCCTCTTACGGATGCCACAGTCCCTTTCACTCCGTATTACCCATTCGTATGGGCGTCGGGTCCGACTAGATATTTAGGTGTCTGGCTTAGTAGGGACGAGCTCTGGAATGCTACTTTCGGCCGCGCTGTGGGCTGGCTCCAGTCTAAGATCCAGCATTGGCTACGATTGCCCCTGTCGGGCCGCATAGCCATCGTCAAGATGGTGGTGCTTCCAAAGTTTTTGTACTTATTTGTAAATATCCCCATCCCCCCTCACGTCGCACTTCTTTCGCAGACTGCACTCACAAATTATCACTCAGGTTTGGGCCGGTCGGCAGCCCAGAATCGCATATAATATACTCACCCTCCCGGTGTCGCGTGGTCGTCTTGGAACCCCTGATTTTAAATTATAAGCCCTCAGCGCCCTGGCCAGATTCCTCCACTTCTGGCTACACCGACTCCTTTTCAACCGCACGTCGCGGTGGAGGCTGACCTCGCTGCCCCCTGGCCACTCCTGACTGCTTTGTTCGCCCCGGTGAAAACCTCTACACGATGAGATAAACTTTGCGGTGGGCCTGGGTCGGGCTCCGGAGATACTCCGGCTCTAGCATGCTCTCTGCAAACGCCATGCCCATTGCACATCACCCAGCCTTCCCCCCTCTTCAGTCGGCCGGAATGGTTAAACACGCGACCCGCTTGGGGCTCTCCACGGTGTCAGAACTCTACCCCGGTGACACATTCTTCACCCTCGCTGCCGAGTCCGGCCCCATGGACACTCTGCTCTATCAACTCAGGGTTCTCTGCAGGGAGCCTCCCCCCTCGATGGCCGCCCTCAATTTTCTCTATACATCGTTCCCCATAAGCTGGTCACCAAGCTCTACGCCCTTGCGCACTCCCCCCATCTCTACTGACAGCGCGTGCGCGGCGTGGAGTGAGGATTTGGGTGCCGACCTCTCTCAGGAAGTCTGTCTCTATTGTTGCAATCAGACTAAACTCTTGTCCCCAAACTACCGCTTTCACCTCATTCACTTTAAGTATTTGCATAGGCTATACCGCACCCCAGCTCAGCTGCACAGAGATAGATGTTTGCGATGCTCTGCTCTCGCAGCAGACTTCTCCCACCTCGCCTGGCTGTGCCCCAGGATCTCAGCATACTGGCGTGAGGTATGCGCCGCTGTCACTGAGATTACCTCGTCGCCAGTCCACCCGGACCCTCTGCTTTGCCTCCTAGGCTTCGTGAACTTCTGCCCAGACGCTACACGCTGACTTACTGCGATGCTTCGTGTTCTTGCGCGGCGCAGGATCCCCATGTCTTGGGGTCAACGGTCTGTGCCCAAGGTTAGCACTTGGCTCGAGGACGCTTCGCGCTGTCAGACACTCTTGCCAGAATTCTGGGACCTGATGCCGGCCACTTCCTGCCCAATTGATATTTGGGGTCCCCTTGTCTCCTATCTCTCGCGCAAAAATTCCCTGCCTTCTGTGGCTTCTCCCATGCTCCCCGCTGGCACTCTGCCCTTGGCGGCCGCTGGTGGTGGCCAGTGAGGTGCCGTCTCCCAGCATACACACTCCTTTGATCCCCTAGTTCCTCTTTCACATGTGTCGGGCCTTTCCCGGACGCTCTCTCTCACTCCCCCAGCGTTGCCTCAGAATCTCCATTTCTGTGTAATGCAATGTGCTTTATGATTCTGATGTACCCTCTGTTTCATACTATCAAATGTGGTCCTCCCCTATGATTGCGGACCCTCTGCTTGCATATACTGTAGTTATGAAGTGCAATCTTGTAACCTTGATGTGCAATTTTGTTCAATAATGGTTTGAAAACTAAAAAAAAAGAGTCTCCCCAAAGCACAGATGATAAAGCCTTTTACAGAGGCTCTCCCACTCAGGAGAGCCGGCAATATGGTGGGGAGCCATGGGCCATACACAGAGCAGGGGCGTTTTGCCCCAAGTCCTGATTGAGATACGGGTAGTGATTGGTCCAGGTCGGGCGCTGTACCAGAAAGTGCTTCCAGGGTCGAGCAGCCCAAACCAGGCCCTATTTAAGGAGCCGAGTGGCAGTAGGTCTCATTGCTCCTGTTCGCCGCGTAGGACAACGTGGCTGTTTGCTCTGGTCCCCGATGTCCCTAACCACCCGCATCGCTACAAGCAGCTTAACTGAAGGTCCTCCCCTCTATGCTCTGCCAGGAGCTGCATGTGCTAGAGATTTTTCTTGTGTGACCCGAGAGCCTGTAATTAGACTCTTGGTGGCAGCTCTGGAGGGCACGACTGGGACCGCAAGGTGAAGGGGGTTGCAGCGGTGCAAATTTTCAAGCATCTTAGAGCTCTTTTAGGTGATTGAAGTACTTTTGGAGTGCTTTTGGGGGACATGCTGAACAAAAACGAGTTGTTTTTGAGTGTTTATTTTGGTGCCATTGATCTATAGGATTGTTGTTGTTAGGCAGGTGGTTGAGTAAGCACAGTTGTTCGCCCGTTAGGAACTTAGGGGCATATTTATAATAACTGACGCATCCCTGCATATCAGCAGGGATGCGCCAGTTATTTTGCGCCCCAGCTCCGCCACCACGGATGCGCCGCATTTATAATGTGGCGCACCATGGGGCAAAAACGGCAGAGATGCGTCACGCATCTGTGCCGTAAAAGTGGCGCATTGCTGGAGTTGTGTCGCAAGCGCGACGCAGCTCCAGCAATGCTCTGGGGGGCCCTATCTGCACAATGCTGCGTCAATCCTTACGCCTGCTTCAAGCAGGCGCAGGGTTTTGACGCAGCATGGGCTCAAAAGTGACTGAGTGAAATCCACCTGCCTTGGAACGCCTACATGTGGCGCAGGGCTTTACAACGTGACGCATCTCCCAGATGCGTCACGTTGCAAATACCCCGCACCATGGCGCAGGATTTGCGCCGCTGCTGCGTCACAAAAGTGACGCAACGGCGGCGCAAATGAGGCGCAAGTCAAACATAAATCTGCTCCTCTACACTTTTATATAGTCCTTGGTGGGATTGGGCAAAATTGCACAATTATAAATAGTTTTGGGGCATTTTCTGTGAATTTAGCTCTTTGAGTGTGCTTAAGTGGCATTTGGTGCAAACATAACCACTTTTAAAGCATTTTTATGCTTTTTGAAAAACATTTGGTATTTCTGTGAGGCAGAGCATGTTGCTTGAGTGTAGTTAGCAGCAGGTATTGCCCCTGATTTAGCAAAGGTTCCATTGACTCTGAGAGGATGCTGGGTGGTGGTAGGAAGGGAGCAAACCCTCGCAGTAATATGGAAGAAATTATCCACAGGATGTAATGCTGGATGGATGAGATTTTGACACTTCTGTGCCCACAGGGCCCCAAAGGGAGGCAACCTGTAGAGCCAACAGTGTCGGTGGAAAGGCCTAGAAGGCCAGCGGTTGCACCACGGGTGGCATTCCGCCTGGTAAAGAAGCATGGTGAGGACAAGGGAGAAGTACTGAAGGGGGTCAAGGACGGCGGGTGACCACTGAGGTTGTGCTGGTGGGTAGTGTAAATGATGGTGAAGTTCAAGGTAGCTCTCCTGCAATGGCAGTGATGGTGACGAACAGCAGCATTGTACAGAATCGTAATAGCTGCATGGCGATTGGGTCAAGCCAACAGGCAATGCAGAGCAGCCAGAGTCAATACTGAGCCTAGCCAGTGTTTTGCCTTGACTTTTAAATGTAGGGGTGTGATGTGCACATTTAATTGGGGGCGTTTATAGCAGGTGTAGCGGAGAGTGACCATGTTGAAAGGGCCAAGAGGCTGGTATCCTATTTGGATTTAAAAACAGGACAGGGTACGGAAGGACAGGTGGGAGTGACAGGTGCTTCAGCGGTGCAGAGGTCAGTAGCGGCTAGTACCTCACAAGCAGGTAGCTTGGGTTTGGGGAATATTCCTTCAGAGCCCGAGCAGTTGGACAGGCACATGCCTACAGATGTTAAGGAAAGGATTTGGAAAGCACTTATTTCGATATCTATGAGTTTACTGTAGATGTGCCTGACAGGGAGGACAGCAAACTGTGCAAGGAGTGCTCGCATTCGAGGGAGATTGGGCTGCGACTTTACAAGAAAAGGGTGAAAGAGACATTGATGAATACTGTAGGAGAGTGGCATCGACTGCATAGTTGCCCCCAACTTTTTTCTGATGTTTTGACTGTTTTCTGACTCTGGCCAGGCTGTGGCCCTGCTATCCAGGACCCCAGCCTATCTGCTTCCTCTCTAAACTGATGTGAGTACCCTAGGTACATCCCAATTGGATACTGAGGACACCCTATCAGCCCCTTGTAGATGGTACCCTAGGTACCCAGGGCATGGGTCCCTCAGAGGCCTACCAGGGGCTGCAGCACTTATTGTGCCACCCCTGGGACAGCCATACAAACTGACACCACCAGACCACTACTGTAGTCTGGGTAAGGTGGTGCTTGCACCCCTTACAGGGATATAGGTATCCTGTATCCCACTTAATAAAACACATATATCCTCATAGGTCACCCCTAAGGCAGGCCTTGCTAATCCTACAAGGCAGGGTGCTGAGATATGTGTGAGGGGGAACCCCTACCTGAGTAGGGCCATGGGAGTGAGGGCATGATTCCCCCCTGCTAGAGGGGCGATATGGTAAAAGCGACAGATTTTAGACACCAATTTAAAAGTGCACACGTAGTACAAAATGGATGCTACCCGCCACCCACACGACTCTGGCTGCCTGTTGCTGGGCAGAACTCCAGCCACGGCAGCTGGACAATAGGGATCTTGTTGCAGGGAGGTGCTCCCACCACCCCAGACAGACTATGTGGATTGGAACTGGGTGGGTGCACCATAGGATGTCTTTCAGACTTGCACGTAGGCTTCTCCAGTGCCTACTTCTGCATACACCACCTCAAACCGGTTCAGGGGCATCCTGTCCCCTGCCCAGGCTGGAAAACACACAAAGGGGAGAGGGTGTAGCCACCCTTTCCTGCCTGAACTCTCATTGGTGGGCTCTGATCTAGACACTCCCCTAATCCTTGGATAAAGGTGAATACAGGGTCCCCAGAGCCTCAGATTATTCTTGGACTTTACAGACTTGAACTTCGACTTGCTGCCGCACAGCTGAATGAAGAAATCTCCCTTGGGATAAAGGAGTTACCCCCCTGCTTGGCAGGCACCTGAAACACTACAAGTGACCAGGTTGTAACCTACGGACATCGACGACTCCTACCTACCTTGAGGTGGGTTTCCACGCATCCCAGAGACCAGTGAGTGTGCACAGCAAAGCTCAGCACCGTGGACCCCGTGGGCGCCGAGATCCCCAATACCCCAGGACACCGGCCACCTCTTGCTCAGCAGACGAACCCACCGAGTGGGGAAGTTGTGATTTGGCCCATTATTGAGCCAACCTCTCAGCATCATCTGTGCCAAAGATCGATGCCCTAGCCCGCTCCGGCGACCTGTGGGTGCATCTTTACACACGCCAAATTTCTGCCTCCCGCGGTCCCTTGTCTCTCGACTGGTGGGCCCTGGCAGAGGTCAATCTTTACTTCCAAGAGTTCCCCTGGTTGCTCCAGGCCTGCTCTTCAGTCTCCTCACTGGAGACCTTGCTCAGACCTTGTGGGTCTGCACCAGTAGCTGTTTTGTGATTCTTGCGTGGGTTGCGGTTGCCAAGACTTAGTGGATCCAATCCGGACACTAACACCGCAGTGACCCTCATCCTTTGTGGGACAGTCGCCCTCCAGATGCTGGCCTTCCTTGAAGAGTCCTGGACCCCGTGGCTGACGATCCAAGCTACCCATCTTCCACCTGGAAGCACCCGACATTGAAGGGCTCTTTCTCCTGAGCCCCCTGGTCACTGTGCCATGACCCAGACTCTGTACCCTCTGCTGTCAGGTCCTTCTCTTCAAGATCTACATCTTCAATCTTAACAACATCGACGACGCTTCTTGCTAGCAGCAGTTCTTCACGTTTTTCCATTGAAAATCAGCCCGCGACCCGACATCGAAAACGACCTATGCACCCGGCTTCCCTGGGGCAGGTAACAGTGGTACCTTGGTACTCTCGTGGGTGTGGGCCCTTCAAAAGCTTAACTCTAAACTCTTGAACTTGAACTCCTGCTAGAAGTGTTTTAAATCTTGTAAATTTCAACTGCGACATTCTCCATAGGCTTTAATAGAGATCCCGACAGTAGCTTATACCACTGCACGCGTCTCCCGTGGGTCCCCTTCCTCACTACCTTGGGTGGTTTCACAAGGGGCCAGCGACCCTAAATGCCCTAGGCATTGTCTGTAGAATTGTCGTGGTTCTCTTACCACTTTTTTAATATATGGTTTGGTCCCCCCCTGGGGCCCTATGATTCCAGTGATATTTATTGTAACTATCAATGCTTTTTGAATTGTATCTTTACCTCCAGCCTCATAAAGAGACTAGTGGGATTAGTCTTAGAATAAATACATATATTTTATATATATACCTGTGTGGACTACTCTTTCATTTGGTTATTCAAGAGGTTATCTATGGTAAAACAATAAGCTTAACACTCCTTCAAGACTTAGCCTGAAGGCTGCTCTCCACAGCTACCACTAGGATAGCTTTCTTTAAAGGTTGTCTTTTAACCTATCACCATAAGAGTCGAATTGGACTGGTGCAAGGTGTCCCCTATAACTAGTGGACAGCATATGCCAGGCCAACTTCTCACAAATACGGTCAAAGGTTCCTCGATTATTCAGGCAATCATGGCAGAGCGATTCCCAACCCTTGGGGGACAATTGATGTGCTACCAGAATAGGATAGCTTGTTGCAAATGAGGAGTTTAGGGGCGCAGCCTAGAGGGATTATGACAAAGAAGTTCGGCATATTAAGGCCACTAGATTAACATTGAAGTGGGATGAGAGCTATGTGAACATATGGTTGTGCCACATGAAACCACAGAAAGCTGAGGCTGCCCCAAGTCAGTCCTTTCGGGCGGACTCACGGGAAAGGGTAATTCGGGGGAAAGGGCAAAAAAGGGGTCATGCTGGGACTTCAATAAAATATCTTGCTCCAGAGCCCCAGGGACTTGCAAGTTCAAGCACCGTTGTTCTTTCTGCGGGCTACCCTCACATCCCGAGTCCAGGTGTCTTGAAAAGACAAAGGATAGAGGTCCTAAAAAACAGGAATGAGCACCCACTATTGGTCAAGGCCCCCTCCCCTGTTAACTGGTAATCAATGGTGCATGGTTGAATGTTTGCAGCAATGCAGCAGCAGTGCAGTCTTTGTATAAGAGTTTTAAAAATGGTTTCAGGATCCCGGACGAGGGTTTTGTGGTTGTCACATATTGCAAATTCAGCAGTCACTTATGGCTATTCCTAACATTGCCAGAAAGAAGATTTTGAAAGAGAGGAGTTTGGGGAAGGTGGTAGGTCTTTTTGATTCCATCCCTCTGGAGAATTTTGTGTGTTCATCCTTAATGGTAGTCCAGAAAAAAGACCTGTGGCGTACCATTTAATACACAACTTGTATGCATCTAAGGGTCAATCAGTCAATGAGGCTATTGAAGGGACACTTTGCCCAGTTAAGTACACCTCGCTGGATCAGGCAGTTGCAATGCTCCAGGAGCTGGGACCTGGGACTTTGCTGGCAAAGGCGATTATAGAACTCACCTTTAGACTGCTGGCAGTGCACCCCGAGAACTTTTATTTATTGGGTTTCCAATTTGAGGGTACATTCTACTTTAACAAATGTATGCCCATGGCGTGTTCAGCCTCCTGAACTTACTTCTAGATGATTATTACCTTCTTGGAGTGGGTATTTAGATAGAGATCAGGGCACATTATTTGGATGACTTCCTGTTCCTGTAGCAGAGTAGTTTGGGAGGGCTTAAGAATCCTTTCAGGAATTGATGGGTATTTTCGGGATACCATTGGCACAAGCAAAAATCTGTGGGCTAGTGACCACAATTGAATACCCGGGGATAGAATCTCATTTTAAGGCAGGCGTATCTAGGCTCCCCTTTGGGAAGGGCAGGGTTTTCACAAGGGTATTGGAGGAATGCCTTGAAGCCAAGAAGGTGACACTACATCAGTTACAGGTGGTAGTGGGGAAGTTGAATTTTGCGGTCCACATCATACCTATGGGCATGCCTTTTTTGCAGGTCAATCACGCAAGCCGTGTCTGGTCTGAAGTTAAGACACCATCATACTAGGTTGTCAATTGAGGTGCGCCAGGATATGAGACTATGTAAAGCATTTTTGAAGAATTTTAATGGGACAGTAATATGGCCAAGACCAATAAGGAGTTAGATCTGTTTACAGGTTCTGCAGGCAGCGCAGGCTTTGTCACCATTTTGGGGGCATCTTTGTGTGCACAGCGATGGCCAGGAGACGGGGTAGAATCTGGTTTGGTGGCGAACACTGGCTTCCTAGAACTCTTTCCCATTTTGGTAGCCCTCATAATATGGCCAGAGCAGCTCCGCCAAAAAAAATCAGTGGTATTGTGGTCAGGCAACTTGACTGTGGTAGAATGCATTACTCAGCAAGCGGTCAAGTGTAAGATGATCTTGAGATTATTTCAAGAAATCATACTGCTACGTTTGAGACTATATTTTGATTTCAAATCAAAACATGTGCATGGTGTATTGAACAATGCAGCAGATGCTTTGTCTAATTTCAAGATGCAGGCATTCAGGTATCACCATTCAGAAGCAGCGGAGTTCCCTTCACCATTCCCGGATTAACTATTGCGGGTTTGTGCCCCAGTCTACCATTCCTCATGGTGGCCAGTTTAGCTCCCAGGATGAGGGTCACTGGATCCTCCAAGGGATGTTGGCAGCAAGTTGAAAGGAGGTTGAAGGGATACGGGGGTTCGCTAACACGTGGTCCATACCCATCAACCACCCACGTAGGTGCAGTTGGTGCAAGCTAGCACTGGCCCTTGGGGGAGGAAGAACTTAGGTATAGGGGGTTCCTGCTGTAGGTATCCTAAGAGCAGCAGGCCCCCTCCACAAGAACTCCCTATTGCTCAAGGATATAATTCTATCTTTGGTGCACTAGGGAAAGGGAGGCACCAGGCATATATATCTTGCATACATTGAAAATACTTGGGAGCACTTCTACTAACACAGGGTGTATGTTGAAAATACTCTCAGTTGCATACAGCCTCTCTTTTTGCATTTCCACACATGCAACAACTAAACTTAATTAATTATTCATGACATTGAGCTTCCTGTGAAGATTGAACCCTTCATACCACACCACGATATGTAGGATTTCACTATGGCAAAAACCACAACACATGTACTGGTAAAAATACAAACCACTTTTAATTAAGTAATCCATTTATTAAGTTATTATTAGTATTAGTAGTGATAACTGCATGAAACGTTGGAGTGAATCATGTGGCATAACCTTACACTATGTATAAATGAGCATCTTTTTGAATTGCAGCAAAATCAAAATACTGCATGCGTATAACTTTCATCCTTGAGAAAGCATCCTATTGCCACACACCTAACCCATCAAGAAGCACAATGGAAAATAGAAACACAGAATATGCCTTAACCCCTTCACTGCTAGGCCTTTTCCCCCCCTTTGCTAAGCCTTTTTTTGACTCTTTGGGGTAGTTCGCGCTTAGGCCGCTGTAACTTTTTGACCACATAAGGTATCCAGGCCAAATTTGCGTCCTTTTCTCCCAACATCATGGGGATTCTAAAGGTACAGGGTTTGTGGATTTCCCTGGAGGGGACCCAGAAATTAGCCACAATACAGCAAAATGTTGTTTTTTGGGGGGGAAATGGGAAAAAGTGCTGCAAATAAAAGCGTTTGGTGTTTGCCCTGCCAATGATATCAAAAAAGGGTTTGTAGAGCAGAAATCACCATTTTCGCAGCTTTTAGGGAATGACAGACTTTTGTCAGAAACCCAAAACGTTTTACACAGTTTTGGCATTTTTCTGGGACATAGCCTATTTTTGCTATTGTTTGTGCTTTCAACCTCCTTCCAGTTAATGGTAGAAATAGGTATGAAAGCATTAATGGATCCTGGAAAGCTATACATTTTAGAACAGTAGACAAAATTCTGAATTTAGCAAGGGGTCATTTGTGTAGATCCTTCAAGGTTTCTTTATAGAAACTAACAGTTAAATATAAGAAAAATTGAAAATTAGTTGAAAAAAACAGCCATTAGTGTCAACGTTTTCACCTGTAACTTCTTCTAATTATGACAGCTCTTTGAAGGCAATATACCGTTGCATCCGCTGGACCTTACTGGTTGTGGGGATATATTGGACTTGTAGGTTCACCAAGAACCCGACGAACCCAGGGCCAAAAACTGAGCAGCAACTTGCAATGGTTTTATATTATGTACCGGGTATATAGCAATTATTCTGGGAAAATGTATACATGGAAAAATCGGTATGAAAGGCACCTATGTATTTCTGAAATGGGAACAAAATGTAGGGTTTAGAAACATTAGATATTTACACATTTTCGGAAATTGGGAATACTCATAGTAGCATGAGAATTATCGGTCATTTTTCAAAATGACTTCTTTTTTACACATTGTCTTTCATTTGGAAGGCAGAAATTCATCGAAAGTCAATAGGTAATAACAGTTGGTTTACAAATCTGAATTACCCTAAGTCTCCCGATAAAAATAGTACCTCTGTTGTGTCTGTAGGCATAGTGAACAAACCACATTTTCAGAATGAAAAATTACCTAGCTGTAGTTTTTGAACCCTAGCTCTGCCGGCACCTAGGAAACCTAGCAAACCTATACATTTTTGAAAACTAGACATCCAGGGGAATCCAGGATGGGGTGACTGGACTGGCTCTCACCAGGTTCTGTTACCCAGAATCCCTTGCAAACCTAAACAATTGTCCAAAAAAAAACATTTTACTCACAGTTCTGTGGTGAAACGTTCTGGAATCTGCGTGGATCCACACATTTCCACCCACCCTGTGTTCCCCAAAGTCTTCCGAGACAATGGTACCTCACTTGTGTGGGTAGCCCTAGTGCCCGCAACAGGAAACGGCGCAAAACGCAACGTGGACACACCACGATTTCACAGCAAAAAAAGTGCCTAGCTGTAGTTTTTTAACCCTAGCTCTGCCGGCATCTAGGGAAATGTTAGAAATGGGGGTCTCTAGTTGGCAAGGGCTTGCACCTTTGTCCAAATAGGGATCCTTCTTCCTAGTCAGGGTAAGGGAGTTACACTCCTAAAATAACCCCTGCTCACCCCCTTGGTAGCTTGACACAAGCAGTCAGGCTTATCTTAGAGGCAGTATGTATGTACAGCATTTGCACATAACCAACAGTAATACAGTGTAAACACTACAAAAGGACACCACACCAGTTTAGAAAAATATCCAATATTTTTATATACTTAAGACAAGACCAAAAGGATAAAAATCCACAATACAGTACTTAAAAATCTTCAGTTAGCAAGATAACCTTGATAAACAGTTTCATGATGTCAATAGCTTCGTCCGGGGCTATCACGGCGTCGTAAGCAAACAAATCCAAACAGTTCTGGATGACCGCGGCGCCGCGGGCCTGCTACGGTGTCGGGAAGACTCGCAAACAGTACCTTTCAGAAATGCAGGGCGTCGATGACCTCTCGTTGAGCTTCCGAACACACAGCGTCTGCAAGCGTCGGTTCCAGAGGTTGGTGCAAGAATCGTCGGGCCCTCGAAGTTACACGGGTTACAGGTCGATCTCCTCTCTGATGGAGTCAGGAGCGCTGGAGTCGGGTGCTGCGGTGTGAAGTGCAGCAGTGCGGTGTGAGATGAAGGCAGTGCTCGTCACGGTGCTGGCAGGTCACGGTGCAGGCAGGGGCGTCGTCGTTGCTGAAGCGCTGTCGTCGTCTGACGAACTGGAGTCAATGGCACCGGCGTCGGTAGGCCAAGGCTGTGGTGTGGAAGGAGGGCCGTGCATCATGTAACTTTACAAGCGGTGCCCTCGAACCACGGAGCAAGCAGTGGCATTGATTCCAGCGTGGAGCGTCGCCGTCCGGAAGGCCAAGGCGTCGTCGTGAAGTGAGGTGGTGCGGAGTGCAGTGCCCACAGGTTGCAGTGCGAGCAGCGGCTCCGTGGCGGCGTCAGCAGGTATCGTCGGTGAGACCAGAGTCGCATTGCGGCGGTACCCTCTGTGGTGCTGTCAGGACACGGAGTTGGCAGTGGCGTTGTCGAGTTGCTCTTCTTCTGTTGCAGCACAAAACACACAGTTCCTAGTGCTGAGGACAGAAGAGCTTGACGTCTTTGCTGTTCCAGAGACTTCTTGAACAGGGGGCAAGCTCTACCTCAAGCCCTTGGAGAAACGCACAAAAGTAGATTGTAGAAAGTTCAGTCCAGTCCTTTCACTGCCCAAGACAGAAGCAGCCACTGCAGGCCAACACAGCAAAGTGGTAGTTCCTCCTAATATCTTCTCCAGCTCTTCTTCTTGGCAGTCTTCTTGATCCAAAAGAGTTCTGAAATCTTGGGGTCTGGGCCCCAATATTTATATTAGAAAATCCTTTTCCCTCTGCAGGCAGAGAGGGGCATGTACCTAGTTCAAACCAGTTCTGGGTGTATTCTGCCAGTGGGCACCTTCTTTGTCAGTGTGGGCCAGGGTACTCAGACACACCACAGGAGGTGGAGCCAGCATTGTGGAAGGCAGGCACAGCCTTATTCAGACCCAGGTGCTACTCTTCCCACCCATCTATGTGCAGATAGGTCTATTCAGCCCTGTGCTGACTCGCCCTGTCTCCTGGAGTCTCCCCTAGCCCCTGTCACTCACAAACCAGACAGGCAATACACAACCTTGCAGAGGCAGGCAGGATGGTTAGGCAAGGAAATACCTTCTTTCTAAAAGTGGTATTTTCAAACACAGAATGTTAAAACCAACTAAACTAAAATATGTATTTTATCATTCTGAGTTCAGGCATACTAAACACGAGTTTCTGCCATGTTCCCTGGGTCAGTTAGGATTATAGGATGTTATAATCATACTGCCCATTCCGGCTTATGGGGAACAGGTAGCCTTGAAATAGTGAAAAACAAAGTAGGCTGTAATTCACTATCAGGACATGCCAAACACACCAGGGCATGTCCTACCTTTCACATACAATGCACCCTGCCCACAGGAGTACCTTGGGCCTACCTTAGGGGTGACTAACATGTAGAAAAGGGAAGGTTTGGGGACTGGCAAGTGTGTGCACTTGCCAAGTCGACATGGCTGCCCCAGGCTGCGCACAGGATCTGCAATGGCATGCCAGAGTTACACTTTACAGGCTGTGTGCGTGGGTGGCACAATCCAGTGCTGCAGCCCACCAACAGCATCTGATTTATAGGCCCTGGCACTCGCAGTGCACTTTACTAGGGGCTGACACATAAATCAACTAGGCCAATCATGGAAACACCAATCCATAACACATTTTACAACAGGAGCACTTGCACTTTACCACTGGACAGCCACGACACAGCCACATCTCCGGACACCTAAGAGACCTGCACTGGCTCCCGGTCAACAAGAGAATCACCTTCCGTCTCCTCACCCACGCACACAAAGCTCTTCACGACCAAGGCCCGAGCTACCTCAACAACCGCATCAACTTCTACGCTCCCAAACGACACCTCCGATCAGCCAGTCACGCCCTCGCCGCCGTCCCCCGCATCCGAAGAACGACAACAGGAGGAAGGTCCTTCTCCTACCAGGCCGCCAAGACCTGGAACTCCCTCCCGACCGACCTGCGCCTGACCCAGGACCACCTCGCCTTCAGGAAGAAGCTCAAGACCTGGCTGTTCGGGCAGTAGCAGCACCCCAACCCCCCCCTCCCCCAGCGCTTCGAGACCCTCCGGGTGAGTAGAGCGCTCTATAAATGCCTATGATTGATTGATTGATTGATTGACAGCAGTGAGGAAAGTGCGCAGAATCATTACACCAGCAAAAACAGTGAAAACTGGGAGGTCAAAAAGCAAAACCTCAGGGGAAACACGCCAAAAGATGCCAAGTCTAAGAGGAAACCTAGCAAACCTATACATTTTTTAAAACTAGATACCCAGGGGAATCCAGGATAGGGTGACTTGACTGCCTCTCACCAGGTTCTGTTACCAAGAATCCCTTGCAAACCTAAATAATTATCCAAAAAAACACATTTTGCTCAAATTTCTGTGGTGGAAAGTTCTGGAATGTGCGTGGATCCACAAATTTCCACCCACCTCGTGTTCCCCAAAGTCTTCTGAGAAAAATGGTACCTCACTTGTGTGGGTAGGCCTAGTGTCCAAGACAGGAAACGGCGCAAAACGCAACGTGGACACACAACAATTTCACAGTGAAAAATGACCCTTTTTGGGCAAAGTGCCTAGCTGTAGTTTTTGAACCCCAGCTCTGCCGGCACCTAGGGAAACCTAGCAAACCTATACATTTTTGAAAACTAGACACCAGGGGAATCCAGAATGGGGTGACTTGACTCCCACTCACCAGGTTCTGTTACCCAGAATCCCTTGCAAACCTAAACAATTGTCCAAAAAAACACATTTTACTCACATTTATATGATGGAAAGTTCTGGAATCTGCGTGGATCCACAAATTTCAACACACCCCACGTTCCCCAAAGTCTTCCAAGAAAAATGGTACCTCACTTGCGTGGGTAGGCCTAGTGCCCGCGACAGGTAACGGCAAAAAACACAACATGGACACACCAAAATTTTACAGTGAAAAATTACCCTCTTTTGGCAAAGTGCCTAGCAGTAGTTTTTTAACCCTAGCTCTGCCGGAACCCAGGGAAACCTAGCAAACCTATACATTTTTAAAAACTAGACACCCAAGGGAATCCAGGATGGGGTGACTTGACTGCCTCTCACCAGGTTCTGTTACCCAGAGTCCCTTACAAACCTAAATAATTGTAAAACAATAACACATTTTCCTCACATTTCTGTGGTGGAAAGTTCTGGAATCTGCGTGGATCCACAAATATCCACCCACCCCGCATTTCCCAAAGTCTTCCGATAAAAATGGTACCTCACTTGTGTGGGTAGACCTAGTGCCCGCGACAGGAAACGGTGCAAAACGCAACGTGGACACACCACAATTTCACAGTGCAAAATGACCCTTTTTTTTGCCAAAGTGCCTAGCTGTAGTTTTTTAACCCTAACTCTGCCGACACCTAGGGAAACCTAGCAAACCTATACATTTTTGAAAACTAGACACCCAGCAGAATCCTGGATGGGGTGACTTGACTGCCTCTCACCAGGTTCTCTTACCCAGAATCCCTTGCAAACCTAAAGAATTGTAAAAAAAAAAAAAAAAAATTTCCTCACAATTCTGTGGTGGAAAGTTCTGAAATCTGCATGGATCCACAAATGTCCACCCACCCTGCGTTCCCCAAAGTCTTTCAAGAAAAATGGTACCTCATTTGCATGTTCAGGCCTAGTGACCACCAGAGGAAACGGCGCAAAACGCAACGTGGACACAGCACAATTTCACAGTGAAAAATGACCACCATTTTTGGCAAAGGGCCTAGCTATAGTTTTTGAACCGTAGCTCTGCTGGCACCTAGGGAAACCTAGCAAATCTATACATTTTTTAAAACTAGACACGCAGGGGAATCCTGGATGGAGTGACTTGACTGCCTCTCACCAGGTTCTGTAACCCAGAGTCCCTTGCAAACCTAAAACATTGAAAAAAAAAAACAAATTTTCCTCACATTTCTGTGGTGGAAAGTTCTGGAATCTGCGTGGATCCACAAATTTCCACCCACCCCGCGTTCCCCAAAGTCTTCCGAGAAAAATGGTACCTCACTTGCGTGGGTGGGTCAAGGACCTGCGACAGGCAAGGGACCAAAACCTATTGAGGTGACATCAAAATTACCTATCACAAACCAACCTGGTTTTGCAAGGGGGTCCCATGAGTTTTTGGCCCGGGGCTCGGTGGCCATCTAGGGAAACCTGCCAAACTCACACATTTCTGGAAACTAGACACCCGGGGGAGTCCAGCGAGGTATGGCTTGCGTGGGTCTCCCAACATTCTCCTACCCAGTATCCGCTGCAAACCTCAGATTTCGCTAAAAAAACACTTTTTTTGCAAAACCAGGTTGGTTTGTGATAGGTAATTTTGATGTCGCTTCAATAGGTGTCGCGGGTCCTTGACCCACCCACGCGAGTGAGGTACCATTTTTATCGGGAGACCTGGGGGATCGCTCTGTAGGAGGAAATTTGTGGATGCACGCAGATTCCAGAGCTTTCCCACACAGAAATTTGAGAAAACAATTATTTTTTTCTGCGAAATTTGAGGTTTGCAAGGGATTCTGGGTAGGAGAATGTTGGGGGACCCACGCAAGCCATACCTCGCTGGACTCCCCAGGTGTCTAGTTTCCAGAAATGTGTGGGTTTGGTAGGTTTACCTAGATGGCCGCTAAACCCTGGGTCAAAAACTCATAGGACCCCCCCCTTGCAAAACCAGGTTGGTTTGTGATAGGTAATTTTGATGTCGCCTCAATAGGTTTTGGGCCCTTCCCTGCCGGGGGTACTTGGCCCACCCACACAAGTGAGGTACCATTTCTATTGGGAGACTTGGAGAAATGCTGGGGGGTTGAAAAGTTGTTGTTACTTTCTGCAGCGTGACAATTTGAGTACAATAATGCAGGGAAAATGTGACAGTCACATTTTGAGGTTTGCAGGACATTGTGGGTAAAATAACTTGTTGGAATCCACAAGACAGACATCACCATGTACTCCCATGGGTGTTTAGTTTACGACAGTATCTACAGTTTGTAGGTTTTTCTTAGATGAAATGTACACCTTGGCAGAGAGACAAAAAAGACAAAGATTACTGCACAGCCATCTATTCCTCAACCACACACACATGCTGGTTGGATTTGGCACGAGGGCGAGTGATGGTTCAGTATATAAAAATTTATTAACAAGAGATTTCACAAAAATGTTGTGCGCTGTAAAGCCATCACAAGGCACCAACAGCTTTACAGGCCATTCCAACACCTTTCATACATGATACACCCAAGACCATTCACACCACCAGGCACAAAACCAACACATTACAACTTTCACAAAAAGGGACAAGGTACAGCCTGCTTGACAAAAACAGAAAAGACAAATATTTCTGCACAACCACCTATTCCTCAAGCACACAGGAGGGTGAGTGATGGTTCAGTATATGCAGTTGTATTAACCAGAAATTTCACAAAAATGAAATGCACTGTTAATAATTAAAAGGACGAGAAACTGAACCATTGACTCACAGCTCCGCCAGCCGTGGACGCAGCACATTACAACACTCACACCAGCAGACAGTGCCATTCAACGGCCCATCACTTTCACATGCCCACATTCCTGACGCAGCAACCACACCAGCTCACAGATTGTGTGAAGTGGCATTTGGTTAGCAGTGTGTGTAGTGACCAGCAGCAATTCACTACTCACACACCGCCAGCCAAGCCCCAGTCCACCCACACCACCAGCCAAGTGCAAGTCCACCCACACCGCCAGCCAAGCACCAGTCCACGCACTCCGCCAGCCATGCGCAGGTTCACACACACCGCCAGCCAAGCGCCAGTCCGCTCACACTGCCAGCCAAGCGCCAGTCCGCTCACACTGCCAGCCAAGTGCCAGTCCACTCACACCGCCAGCCAAGTGCCAGTCCACACCGCCAGTCAAGTGCCACTCCAGGCACACCACCAGCCAAGCACCAGCCCACACACACCACCAGCCAGGCCCCAGTCCACGCACACCGCCAGCCAAGCGCCAATCCAGGCACACCGCCAGCCAAGTGCCAGTCCACACATACCACCAAGCCAAGCACGAGCCCACACACATTGCCAGCCAAGCGCCAGTCCACACACACCACCAGCCAAGTGCCAGCCTACACACACTGCCATCACATTTGGGATTTTTTTATACAAAAAAGAAAACACAAACAAATTGCAAATAGATACAAATCTAATAACACTAAATCTGAAACTAAATACATTGCACAAATGCCAACCTTGAAACTGAACAACAAATATAAAACAATAGAGACTAGGCAGTTAACTTTACCACTCATGGATGCTCCCAAAAATTATTTTGCGTGTGGTACATTCTAAAACAAGCAGGCACACACAGCCCAGGTTTAGAGGGACACTCGTGGCAGTACATACGAGTCTCCTTTCGCATACCTCTTCGCCAACAGACTCTACATCTCCTACTGGGAAAGTCTTTCGAGGATGTGGGAGGAATGTGATCAGGAAAGTGGCGATCTTTCAATCTAGCAACATCCTCCACCACTCCAACTTTAGGAACATTTGCCTGTTTCGCTAGAGCAAGGCTGCCTATTACAGACTCCTAAAACTTAGCAAAAGTCATCTTTGACTCGGGACAAGAATCCTTGAATACAACAAAAGCATTAAAGGTTGCCAAGTGGAAAAGATGGATAGCCAACTTCTTGTACCAAATGTAAGCCTTGCAAAGAGCAGTGTAAGGTTCCAACCTCTGATCTACTCTATCAACACCACCCATGTGCCTATTATAGTCTAAAATGCACACAGATTTGCGCGCTTCAGCAACCTGACCCCAAACAGTCACAGGTGAAGTGCTTTCATCATGGATGGGTCAGCATGTAGACATCTCTCCTGTCTGAAAACTTCACAGCTCGAAGTTCCTTGCAACGCAACACAGTGCACTGTCCCCGCACAAGCTTTTGACAAACAAGTTCTTTCGGGAAACCTTTACGGTTAGAGCAGATTGTGCCACAAGCAACAGTGTCCACTTTGGCCAATTCCCTGAACAGCAGCACACCTGTGTAGAAGTTATCTACATATAAATGATGACCTTTGTTAAAAGTCCTCTACCAAGTTCCCACACAATGTTCTCAGTCACTCCCAAAGTGGACGGACAACCAGGGAGGTTAATCCTGGATTCCTTACTGGTGTACACCCTGAAATTAGAGACATATCCAGTCCTGCTGTCACACAGCATATACAGCTTAATTCCATAGCATGCCCTCTTGCTAGGAATGTATTGCCTAAAAGCCAAGCGGTCCTTGAACAACACCAAAGACTCATCCACTGCTGTTTTTCCTGAAGCATTGATCTCAGAAAATCGATCAACAAAGTGATCAACGATAGGCCTAATCTTAAAAAGACGGTCACAATCAGGGTTATCTCGTGGGAACGCTAAACCATTATCGACAAAATGCAGCATCCGAAGCAGAAGCAAATACCTATCATGACTACCGGAAATATAGCCGTTGCCATCAAGGGACTAGTAGACCAATATGAAGACATTGATGGCTTCCTTAGCAAGCCCATCAAAAAAGTTAAACCCAAGAACTTCATCATCTCTTCCAGATTTGTGGGAGTCCACCGGAGAGCTCTAGAGTGGGGCCTAAGGCTGGCACTGTTGTCCCTCAAAAACTGTTCTGCATACAAATTAGTCTGCTCAATAATCTCTGCCAAAAACACATCGTCCATAAAGAACTGAAAAAAATGTATCGCAAAAAAAAATCTGTATTCACTCTACAACCTGGAACACCAGTAAAGTCTGGCAATGCTGGCTTCACCATGCCTGAGGCAACCCAGAGGTCATCACTTTCAACTGGAAGCCTTGCAGCCCCAGGCTGCAGCCCAGATGCCTCTTGCTGCACTATTGGCACATCAATGTCCTCCTCTAAAACAGGCACTTCATCCGCACTAAGAGTAGCTTCATCCGCACTGAGAGTGGCTTCATCATCCAATGATTCCATGTGGAGAGAAAACTCACTGCCTGAATCTTCCGCTCCCTCCTCTGCCTCAGATGCAGAGTCAGTCTCTGAACCATGGTCAGAGGAAGACTCAAAAATCATACCAGCAACCTGCTGAGCAGTAATCCTGCGGCTAGCCATTATCCTTACTAAGAAAGGAGACTGCACAAACAAGTCAATAACAACCAATCATGTGCAAAATAAGTTAAAAAAATGTGTGCCTTTATCACAAAGATCTATATACTCAAACTATACAAATCCCTTGCAAGAGACAGCTACACTCACCGGCACCTACTCTGCAGAAATACAGCAAAAACCAATGATGTCCTACTAGAAAGAAAAAAACAAAACCAATTACTCACAAGACAACAATTTACACATCGAGCACAAAGGTTTTGACACTCAAAAAATAGTAGCCAAACATACTGCTATTATTACACCATTTGCAAAAAACACATTCATGCAGAGAAAGGAAACTCATTTTCATTGTTCAAAAAATCTCTTACTAAGCACAAGCAACTACACAAACAGCAGAACCAAAAGTAACGAAACCGCAACCTGGAACAGTCTAAAGAGCAAAAGCTTTCAACTAGAACAAAAAGGGAGAAATAAGACATTACAATTGCAATTCACAGGAAATAAAACAATTAACATTATAACACGCTATGTCAATACCCAAATGGTCAATCTGCCAGATGGGCCTTCAAATAGGGCTGTGAAAAATGGGGGGTGAACTTGCCCAAGGGATCGGAAGAGCTTGTCTGAGGGTGGGGCAGATAACAGCAGACAGAAATGTGCCCCCCTTGCAAAATAAATAAATCCCTGGTGCCTAGTAGGGTTTTCTGCCTCCCCCCTCCCGCCTAGGGCAAAATATTTTTTAAAAACTCCCTGGTGTATAGTGGGGTATTCTGCCCCCCCAGCTGGGGGCAGAAAGGCCAAATACACGGGTCGATATGCCCCCCCAGGGGGGGGGGGGGGCGGAATACAATATTTTTTTAAATGTGGCCCCTGGGAGCGACCCTTCCCCAAGGGGTCGCTTCTGATTTTTTTTCTAAGTATCCCTGGCTCTAGTGGGCTTTTCTGCCACCCTGGGGCCAGAAACGCCAAAAACCCAGGCAATCTGTCCCCAGGGAGGGCAGAAAAAAATGTGCTCCCTAAGGAAGCGACCCTTGCCCAAGGGGTCGCCTCCTTTACATAAAAGGACTCCCTGGTGTCTAATAGCCAAATACATGGTCTGATCTGCCCCCGGGGGGCAGAATGCACATTTTTTTAAAAGAGGCCCCTGGAAGCGACCCTTCCCCAAGGGGTAGCTTCGATTGTTTTTTTTTTTAAAAGATCATTGGCTGTAGTGGGCTTTTCTGCCCCTCCCCCCCCCCCCTCCGGGGCCATTAACGCCAAAAAAAACTGGCGATCTGGCCCCAGGAGGGGGGCAGAAAAGTCTTAAAATAGTTTTCCCCCCTAAGGAAGCGGCCCTCACCCACGGGGTTGCTTCCTTTAAACAGAAAAGAAATCCCTGGTGCCTAGTGGGGGCATTCCTGCAGCATGATTGCGATGCTGTGCGCGATCGTGCTGCAGGAATGCCCTGTACTGAGACTTCAGGGCAGAGGAAATACTCTATCCTCTCCCCGATGCCTCAATACATTACAAACCCCCCCCCCCCCCCTGCACCACCGGAGCAATGAAACTCACCTGCTCCTCCTGGATGCGCTGGAAACAAATGGTTTCCAGCGCTTTCTGATGACGTCGGCGCGCGCTGTGCGTGCTGACGTCATAAGATTGCATGGGGGGGGTTGGGGGTGGCAGCGGAAACTCTTTCGCTGCTATTCCCTCTGTGGGGGCTAGATTGCTGCCCGTGGGGGGAGCGCCAGCACTTCCCTCATGGGAGGGTGCCATGACGCAGCGGTTCCGTCATGAGCACACGCCGACTGTGGCACATGACGGAACAGCTTGTCATGAGCACGGAAAGGGTTAAGAATACAGTATGCTGCACTATGTTGTAGAATTCATCAATCGCCATGACATTCTAGCAGCAACTATGTTTTGTACTACTACATCTACACTGGTTTGAAATTTTGTCATTGCTATTTTGCAGCAAATGGGGCTTTACTGTTACAAATATAGAATAATAGATACCTATCCAACCGTCTCTTTCTCTGGACCTGCCATCGGACTGCTGTTGTTGCCATTATTGCACTCTGCCTTTCCTGTCTTGAAACTCACCAGCAACTCGCCGGACCCGCTTCGCGGGTCCCGCAGCGCCATTCGAACAGCGAGAGTTGCTGCTGACAGAGGGGCTGTCTTCTGCTTCAAGATTTGGGGCGTGTCACTGCTGGCAGGGCTGCGAGTATGTTAGCAGGGACTCCATCACCCAGGAGTCCCTGCGAGCCCAATTTGTTTCACCTGGGCTGCTCTCCCTGCTGGCCCCGCCTCCCCGCCCACGGAGTTAAAACTGGGTCTCAGGATTTCGTTTGTGGGATTCATACCGTCTCTTTCTCTGGACCTGCCATCGGACTGCTGTTGTTGCCATTATTGCACTCTGCCTTTCCTGTCTTGAAACTCACCAGCAACTCTCCGGACCCGCTTCGCGGGTCCCGCAGCACCCATTCGAACAGCGAGAGTTGCTGCTGACAGAGGGGCTGTCTTCTGCTTCAAGATTTGGGGCGTGTCACTGCTGGCAGGGCTGCGAGTACGTTATCAGGGACTCCATCACCCAGGAGTCCCTGCGAGCCCAATTTGTTTCACCTGGGCTGCTCTCCCTGCTGGCCCCGCCCCCCCGCCCACGGAGTTAAAACTGGGTCTCAGGATTTCGTTTGTGGGATTCCTACCGTCTCTTTCTCTGGACCTGCCATCGGACTGCTGTTGTTGCCATTATTGCACTCTGCCTTTCCTGTCTTGAAACTCACCAGCAACTAGCCGGACCAGCTTCGCGGGTCCCGCAACGCCCATTCGAACAGCGAGAGTTGCTGCTGACAGAGGGGCTGTCTTCTGCTTCAAGATTTGGGGTGTGTCATTGCTGGCAGGGCTGCGAGTACGTTAGCAGGGACTCCATCACCCAGGAGTCCCTGCTAGCCCAATTTGTTTCACCTGGGCTGCTCTCCCTGCTGGCCCCGCCCCTCCGCCCCTCCTCCCATCACTCCCTCTGTTTGTTATTTCAGGAGGCTGTACTGCCGCAGCGCGGGAGCGCACGGGTGGCGCCGGGCTAAGCCCGGGCAAAGGGCGGGCCGTCTGTGGCCGTCCGGGGCTGGCCAAGGCTGGGCTGGGCCACCCCCCTGATATGTGTTGTTGGAGGTGTGTGTGTAGCAAGTATTGTGTTTAATGGACTGTTAGTTGAAGGACTCCTTCCCTAGGTGCACTCAGTGGCTTATTTATTTTACTGAGGTCCCTATGTCAATGTCTACGCGATCTGGTAGGGGCTTGAGGGGGGTAGGCGGGGCTGGTGCTGGTAGTGTTTCTGGGACTATGGACCAATTTATTACCCGGGTTGTTACGGTTATCGAAAAAGAAATCGCCATGACAGAACGGCGTCTTTCTCGGGAACCCTTGACCGGTAAACGCTCATCGTTGGGCTCTTTGGCATTAGCCCCTTCCCCAGTACGCCCAACTGACCCTCTAGTCAATGTTTCTCCTGTTCATGCATCTGATTCCTTAGCTAATGTTTTATTAGACCCTGATCACCCACGGGTTGTTGCAATTAGGGCCAGCCTGGACCGGCTAGAGAGCTTGTCCACTGCGGTTTCGTTGGGAGGCGAGAGCGTCCTACCAGAGCCACGGCCGATTGAGACCCCTGCACTTTTGCTTCCTGTCGCTACTTCACCTCGCCAGGAGGATTTCATCTCCCCTTCTGCGCCCTTACCACTGGCAGCAAATGGCCTAGCTTCGAGTAAAAGGAAACGACTGGCTAGCCCACGTAAGGGCAGTTACTTAAAACCCTCTAAGAAACCTAGGAGAGTTGGAAGTAGGGCAGGTTGGTCCCATAAGGGTGCAGGGGTGGGTGTTGGCCATCCCCAGGGGCTAAAAGGGGGAGCAGCTACCGGTGCTACTGTAGAGAAAACATGTGTGGATTTGACGTCTGACCCTCCTGAACCTGCTGAAGGCCCTCCTACTGAGACCCCATTAATCATCCAGCTCGAAAAAATTGTGAAATCACTGTTGATCCCGGTTCTAGAGAGAGTGAAGGGGCTAACAGAGCGACTGGACAGATTCGAGCAAGTCACTCTTGATAATTTCTTTTCCCTAAAATCTCTCATTAAACTCCACTCTAGAATTAGGGAGGACGGTTCAGTAGGGAATCTTGCTCCTCGAGAGTCACCTACTGCCCCAATAAGTCATGTGGGGCAGTGCAGGGGGTGGTTGAGGCAATTAGTCCTGTTGTACAAACTGTGGCCATCCCAAAGCTCGGGGTGGCCACAGTGGGGGTCCCGGCGCAACCTAACGCAGCACTGGGTAGCATTGTCTATCCAGCAACGACTGCGAGATCTGTGGGCCCAAGTTCAAGCAGTTCCACCATGACTAAAAAATCTGGCGAAAGTAATTGTACTGGTACAACTAATACCAAATCTGGCAAAACAACCCCAACTCCCATCTTGCAACTAAGAAATGCTTCAAGCAGTGTGCCTGCCCCTAATGTTAACCTACCCCCAGACTGCCAGCCCTTTGTGGCAGTACTTACTGGGGTCCCCGTGCTAAAACCAGGCAAACAGGAGTCATAAGCCGAACTCAAGAATAAAACCTTATTCTGGCTGAAGGAAAACAGACCTCTCCCTAGTTGATTGGGTGGTCGGGTTATTCATGTGAGGAGGGTTAACTGGTTAGGTACCCGGCCCAAAGACATAATGGGGGACTGTATTATAGTTAATTTTGAAGACCCTAGGGTTGCCAGTTATGTTTGTAGTTACAACAATAGTGAGGGCAGTATGGGCCTTAACACAGGAATTGGTATGTGTGACCTTGGTTTTTTTAATCCATATGTAGCTCCCGCCCGGCCTGCTGGAGCCATTAGTTGGGAGGGATGGAATGGCAGACAAACTCTTCATAATTTCCCCCAATTTAGCCTCTTTCGCCAAAACCCATGCCCATTTCCCACTTGGTCCTGGCAGGATTATTGATTTGGGAAAAAGGGGGTGGTGATGGACAGAGTTTCTGAATGATGCAGAATACTCTTACCAAGTCAAGAGATCATGGTTTTAATCCATCACCGTTTTTTAGCTCACTGCACCATCCCAGCACAGAAACTGGCTACATGCAAATTAGTCTGTACCTGTCCCAGTGCATGATGGGAACAGGGCAAACCAAACTACCAAGCCAATTCTTATACTGGGAAGGAAACAAGCTTCCGGGGACCGGTTTCTGGCATCACAGCCTTCATCGGCCCGGCTTGGCCCGGCCTGGCAGGATTATTGACATAATAGTTACCAACCTCCCATGAAGTCATCTGCTGTACTTGAGGAGGAGGAGAGCTGCGTTTTTGATTGTAAAGGGGTAGTTTTGGGGCCACCCTTTCATAACTCATCTTCTTCTGAGGGTAGAGCTGCGTCCCATATTGGGGAGTCTACAGGTTGTTTGAATTCCGATGAGTCCGTCTCTGATGCCCCAAACCAGCTGAAATCAGTGAGTGATGTACCAACTAACTCTGGACTTCAGGATAGTCTATCCGAGCAGAGGTTTTCCGCTGCGCAGGTTGTAGTTGATGACGAGGTCCTGAAGATTGTCAGCTGGAATATAGCGGGCATTTCTTGCAACCTGGAAATACCGGAATGGAACTCTTTTATTGAGTCATACGGGATATGCTTATTCCAGGAAACCTGGTGTCTGGAACCCCGGTACAAGGTTGGCTATATTACCTACTTTGTACCTGCAACCCCTTGGCCGCCGGGAGAGGTCGACCTTCAGGCGGTTTATTAATCTGGGTAAGCATCACTTTGGGGTATCATATAAGGTGTATAGAAATTAAGTCCCCAGACTTGCAGAGACTAGTAGTTAGAGGGTCCTCTGGGGGGCGGACTTTAGAGATCTTTAATATCTATGCTAGACCCCCGAAAGCGGGCGCGCCCTCATTGACCCTATTGGGTTTAGAGGATGCACTTAGATCCTGTAGGGCAGAAACGTACATTATATTAGCAGGGGACTTTAACTGTACCTTTGAACCCCTAGCCGAGGATGATATATTAGGCACTCAAGAAGAAGACGTTAGGAGAGGTATTCCATCTCTGTCAATACCACCGATTAAGAGTTGGACTAAAAGTGCTATCCATTTAAATGCCCTAGCCCTGGAATATGACGTGAGGGCAGTAAATGGACGGTCAAAGTCGGACTCCTGTGGGGCCCACACCTTCAATAGGGTAGGTCATTCATCTCGAATTGACTATATCCTGCTGAATTTCAAGCTCTGGGGGCATCTGTTGGATATGGCAGTCCTCCCTTCGTCTGACAGCGATCATAATCCGCTGTCCTTGTCACTGTCCCCAATGTGGACGGTTGGGGAGAAACTGCAAGTCCCTCAGGCGTGGAAGTCAACAAGTGACGTCTGTCCCTCGAACTGTGGGAGGCGCCTAAAATGGAAAAATGTAGCTTTCGACGAGGGCAAGATCGTGGAAATAAGATCAATCATGGCTAATGCCCTGTCCAGACTAGATTCCCTTGTGTTAAATGTTCAAGAGATTTCCACTCTGTTTACCCACACTACCAAAGCACTAGGTGACCTCTTCACTGTGCGAAACCCAGGTTATAGGGCTAACAAGTTGGGGTGCCCTAAGGGTAATCCCGGTGGGTATTCCGCTCCCTGCAGAAGTGCGAAAAGGGACTTAATCAACGCAGTTAAACTTAAGGATACCAAATTGATTAGAACAGCCAGGAAACTGTACAGGGGTGCTATTGGTAAGGCGAAGAAAGAGTGGGAGAATCAGTTCTGGTGTGATTTAAAACTGGCAAGTGCTGGGAGGGACTCGAAGGGTTTTTGGGATTTAATCAGAACTAGGGAAAAACCCATGGATTCCCTTATAACATGCAACATCCCTGGAGCATCATGGTTTGACCATTTTTCCAACCTTTATACTGTAGCAACGGGGGTTGGGGTAGATTCAGCCGAAAGTTTTTCGGTTGACTTCTTTGGGCTGAGTGAGGACCTCCTGTTTACGGGGAAGGAAGTAGAGGATGCGATTTCGTGTCTTATCCCAAATAAAGCTGCGTGCCCGGATGGGCTACCCGGGGATTTGATCCGTATTAAAACATCAGAATGGGGAAAGCTCATTGCATCATTACTTAAGGCAAGTTTTTATGATGCATCTCTCCCAGACTCCTGGATGGGCGCAGAGGTCGTCCCGATTTTCAAAAAGGGGAGTCGGGATGACCCAGCTAATTATCGCCCTATAAGTCTATTGGATTCATCGCAAAAGGTGGCAGGAAAGGTGGTTTTAGGGAGGATGCTCCAGTGGGTAGAGGAGAATAGGATACTTTCTGATTTCCAGGCGGGCTTTAGGTCAGGTACTGGGACCATCGAGCAGTCATTTCGTCTGCTGTTGTTATACTGGAAGGTGGTCGTGCTGGGCAAAGGCAGTCTGTATCTGCCTTTGACTTAGTGCCCCGCAGCCGCCTATGGAGGGTGTTATCAGACTTAGGCATGCCACCGTACCTATTATCTTTGATAATTAAGTTTCATGCAGAAAACTTTGCAAAGGTTCGGTGGGGTAATCAGGGCCAAAAGACCGCCAGAATAACTGTAAATAGAGGTGTCCGTCAGGGCTGTGTTCTAGCCCCCACACTGTTCCCATTGTATGTCAATGGAGTGGTGGAGCATCTCTTACAAAATCCTTCAGATGCTCCATCCCTGGCGGGCAGGAGAATACCCACTCTATTATTTGCTGATGACACCCTCTTGATCTCCAAGACCCCAGTTGGGCTGCAGAGCCTCCTTGATAGGTTTCAAACTTTTTGTAATTTGAGGGGATTAGAAATTAACACGGGAAACACCAAATATTTGGTCTTGAACCCCCCGAAGAAAAGGGGTAGGCCACCTGTACTGAACTCAGTGTCCCTTGAAAGGGTCAAGGAGTTTGACTACTTAGGAATCCGCCTCTCTGACACCATGAGGTGGAATTGTCATCTCCATAAAATGCTGCTTAGTCACAAAAGGGTGGTGGGGGCACTCCTCAAAGAACAACGATCCTCCACCCTCAAACCGATTGCCCCAGTACTTGACATCTATAAGGAAAGAGGGGTGAGTGCAGTGCTTTATGGAGCAGAGCTTTGGGGGACGCAGAATGTGGATCAGTTGACCTGTTCAGAAAATAAGTTTTTGAAGGATCTAATGGGCCTCCCTTATGGTACCCCCACCCTTCCCCTATTCCTTGACATGGGCTGCTGCCCCATCAAAGACCAGGCAAGGTTGCGCCCATTACTGCTCTGGGGCCGCATATGGAGAGTTCCGGAGCTTGTTAGTTATGCGGAGGGGCTAAAAGAGGTTTTATCAATGCCTGGCTGGCACAAAATAGGATGGTTGAGGGATGTTAAACGGTTGTTAGGTGAGTTGGGTCTTGGAGAGGCCTGGCAGTCCAGGACCGCACCGCCCAAGTCTGTCCTGAAAAAACTGTATTGGAAATGGGTAATGGATTCTAGAAACTCTAATCCTAATCTATGCAGATGCTCTGCTGAATTCTTACTAGTAAAGGAGGTGGCACTACTTGAGCCTTATCTCGATATTATTTCAAAATCTAGAGATAGGGCTGTATATTTTAAATTTAGGATAGGTGTGCTGCCAGTGTGTGAGTTGACTGCTGGATGGAAGGTGCCAGCACAGACTACTCCTTTTTGTCCTTTCTGTGAGATCAGGATTGAGTCGGTTTCTCACCTTTTATTTGAATGCCCCGCATATAAAGCTCCTTGTCTCAGGTGGTTGTAACCCCTATGCAAAGAACTAGGCACAAGACAATGTAGTGAGGCCCTCCGTATTTTAAAATCTGACACACGCCCTTTTCTCGTCTGTGGTATGGCGAAGTTTTTAAATTGGGCATGGACGATCAGATCAAAAAGGCTTTGGTATGTTGTTTAACCATGGTTTTAAAATTGGAATTTTTTATGTAAATGATTTGCCATCCGTATTGTGAACCTGTACAACTGTTCTTTTATGAATTGGTTTTTTATTGTATTGCTTTTAAAGATATGTTTTATATCGAAATAAAGCCAACTTTGACTGACTGACTGAGATACCTATCCAACTCTTTTGGCTTATACTGGGAGCTACTTAAAAGTAGCTAACCTCTGACTACTCCCTACATTGTCTTTATGATTGGGTCATTTTTGTCCCCATTTTTTAAAGGCCATAAATGTTTCTGCTTCTTATTTAAAGTGCTCTTTTTGTAGAATCAACATATTTTATCTCAAATGTATGTGGTGATATACATACAAAAGTTGTGTTGCACTTAATGAAATCATTAATTTCCAATGTCTTATCATTACTATTGGCCATCAATACCATGCACTTGTCTATATTTTATATTGACAGCAATTGCATCAACGAAAAGCCCATTTGCAAGTTTGAGAAGCTGTTTATTTTCAACGTTTTACTGTATACAAATGTGTCACTATTGCTTAAGATATTACTTACTTTTGAATGTAATCTTAGGTTTGTGTTTCACATATTGATTTAAATGTAAATCCAAGCACAATAAATGCAAAAGTTTATTTAGAAATATCTAAATGCTGGCATCTTTTATTCTTTTGAAATACAAATTTCAATTACAATCCAACCACTTCTTCAAATACCTTCAAATTAGAAGTTTTCTTGATAAAAAATTTCTAGAAAACCCTGCACTCTTTGACAAGATTCTGATATTTGAATTAGTTAAAAGGAAAGCCAAAATCGGTACATTATATCAAACTTTACTGTCTCAACTTCCAGATGATCTATCTGATTTTAATAATAAATGGGCGGTCAAATTTG
The DNA here is from genome assembly GCF_964204655.1 of Triturus cristatus. Lineage (NCBI taxonomy): Eukaryota > Metazoa > Chordata > Amphibia > Caudata > Salamandridae > Triturus > Triturus cristatus. The sequence continues at coordinate 23,929,140 of NC_140584.1, forward strand.
GTGTACCCTCCATAGACTTAAAATTACCACTGATGTTAGCCAGGATGGTCTTTATCTCCGGTACTCTTCGCACCCAAAGCTATATGGCTATGTTTAATCTTTATTATACTCCAGCAAAACTAGTCAGATGGGGGACGGTTACCGGAGGCAAGAGCTTATCATGTACAAGATGCAAATTTCCATCTGCGGATTCTCTTCACATGTTCTATGACTGCCCCCGAGCTATCACTTTTTATTAACCAAATTGAAACGTTTCTCATACAGATTACTCAATCTTCAATTAAAATTTCCGCTGAAATGGTAATCACCGGGTATCAACACGCTATGGTCTCTACAAGATCAAGATATTTACACTCTTTTCTGTTTATTGCAATGGCAATGTTTAGACTATGTATTACTTCTATCTGGATAAACCCTCAACCTCCCACCTTCTCTCACTGGCAGGCCAGGATGTTGGCATGGTTTAAATTAGAAACTGCTGTACGAAAGTTTCAGGGAAGGAGAAGACGTTTAATTGCCTCTAAAAACTGGGCTCCATTTCAAGACTGGTTAGCAAATTAATAATGTATTTTTGTCATATACTGTCATGTATTTTCTTTCTGTTCATATCTTGATTTATTGTATTTGTTTCCATGAATTATAAACTGCCAATCCCTCCCCCACCACTACAGGGGGTGGGTTGTAAGGAAAAAAAACTAATAAATAAAAAAAAAAAAAAGAAATATCTAAATGGCACTACTTTGTTATATATTTAGTAATAAAACATAACAATCAATCTGGATTTATATAGTGCTGCTGATCACCCAAAATGGTATGCAGGGATATGGCCTCTACCCTGTCCTCACTGATAGTAATTTAGTAGTGGCTTTATTGAGTCAAATTTATTTTTTATCATTTCAACCTTTACCATATACTTTTTTTTAATAATAGTTTCTTCATATCCTTTTGTCTACATGTTTCAGTGATTCCCTGTAGTTCCATGTTATAATCCTGATTCTTTGCTAATAAATTCTATTGGCACATAAAAGCTATCCATAATGCGTATGGCTCTTTGGCTGATTGCAATGAGCTGATTCAGTGCGCTTTTTTAGGTCACGCTGCAGCGCATGATCTGTCTGCAAGACCTGCTACTTACCACATACTTATCATTGGTTCACTTCACTGTCCTTCTTCTTTGCTGCCTCTTAACTAGGGTGACCAACCGTCCGTAAATTTCACGGACAGTCCGTAATTTCGGCCGTCTGTCCGTTGTCCGTGAAGGATTCTTTAACGGACGCCATTTGTCCGTAATTTTACCTGCTGTTGGGTGACAGCCAATCGTGCCTTTCTATCACCAACCGTTGCTCCAATCTTTGCTGTGGAGAACAAACAAAGTGATCTAGGATTGGCTTGAAAGCCGTCAGCCAATCCTAGAGCTCGCTGGTACCTACAAGAGTGTTCTCATTGGCCCTGTTGCGCACAGCTTTAGCCTTTAGGATACCCAGTAACTGTACTTGTGTGAGTGCATTGTGACTCGTGAGCAAAGTGCTTGAGTTGCATGCCTTACTTGTACGTATGCAGAGAGACCGGTGTGCACCGGGTGTGCAGAGTGAGGCTTGTACTGGTGTGGGTTCAGGGTAAGGTGGTGTCTCTGTTAGTACAGGATGAGAGGAGTGCTTGTGAGTTCAGGGTGCACTGCGTGTTATTTCAGTCCAGTGGGATGGTGCACCCTTGTGAGTTCTCGGTAGGTAGTGTGTCTCTGCTAGTGTAGGGTGAACAACATTGGGTGATGTTTCTTTATGAGAGGAGGATGAGTGGTGTACCAGAGACATTGCAGCTCATAAAAGCCAAATCTATTTTGACACTGCTCGTTTTGGTAATAATGTCAAAGCCAAAAAATGGCTTAGAAATGTTTCACATGTGGTTCTCGCACATACACACACACACACACGCACGTGCACACACACACATTTATTGCTCCACATGCATTAAGTTTCTAATTGAGAGGCGTTCTTACTCTAAGGCTCTCATCAGAAAGTAGTACTAAATCAAGAGTAATACCATAAGAAAGCAGTTACATTACTGTAGTTGGGAAATATATCTCTCAATATATATACACTGAACCTCATAATATGGGGTATTTTTCAAGGTAGGCTGAATGGCCCATAAATGACTAAATAGGAGGGATGCCTTGACAATAGATTTACAGATTAAGGCACAAAGAAATTACAGGAACCTTTTGCACGTACATGACAAGCTTCATGTTTCTTTAAATAATATAATGTAGTTTTGTCACATTTCAGTAAATTATTAACAGCAAATGTACTCTAATTGGAACACGCTAATATACAGCAATTCAAAAAATTCTCATATGTGAGCCTTTAAAAACACTCTAAAGGAAGGTTTAAGAATTAGCCAGTGATATTCTGTTGAAGCCCTCATAATGCAAAATACCACAAAAACACGGTTACTTTTGACAGAAATGATTTCTTTTTTTCCTTTTGCAGTTTTATATAGTGCAAACACGACCCAAGAGCATGGCAGCACTTTACATGACCACCAGATTAAATTATGCAAGGACAGAATTTTTTTTTTTTAGGGTCAGGGAAATTAATTAATTTGCCCAGGATCATGGTCCCCAGTTACAAAGGGCAGCTTTGTTCACTCTGCCACATGGCCTCCCTTTCACCAAATAACAAACACACGTCTGCATTTTGACACTAGAAAGAGGGAGATTTTGAATAAAAAAAATCGGGAGTTTTCATTTTCCCCCCCATTGACTTGAAGAAAAGGCAATTTAGACAGGAGACTGCTAAAAGAAAGCCATTTTTTTCTGAGAAAATCGGGAGTCTCCTGCCTAAGTTGTGGCTGTTGGCATGTGTGAAACAAACGCTGGATGTTTAGGACTCCTCTTAGGGTGACCAACCGTCTGTAAATTTCACAGACCATCTGTAATTTGGATCTCACGTCCATTGTCCGTGATGATCCCGTTTACGGACACCGTTTGTCCGTAATTTTGGGCATTGCAGGGAACAACACTGTTCCCCTGCATGAAGCCTCAACTTTGTGATGGGACGGCCTCAACGCACTCATTTGAGCACAAGAGCAGCCCCACCCTGCCCTTTGTCATTCTGTATGCAGCTGTTTGTCACATACAGAATGACAATGTGCCAATTTGGGCTGCAATATTATATTCAAGGAAGCCATGATTGCTGCTTTTTTATTTTATGCAACTAACAACTATTGACAAAGCCAATAGTTCTGGCTTGTTGTAGGTGTAACGTTTCTTGTTGTTTTATATATCTGGATACAATGACAGAAGAGGCAAAATACCAGTGGGGCGCACATATTTTGGGCTTAGGTGTTTTAAGCCACGCCCTTAATTACATCGAACACCCCCTTTGGAGAGACCCCCCCAGTTTTTTCATCCCACTTAAAGCCCTGGAAACAACACCATGTCACAGTCACCTCATGGCCTGGCACTGTGCATCATGCATGACTCATGACTTCCACTTTTTCAGATTGCCTATGTGCAGGGGCATAGTGAACCCTCCCCCACCCCACCCCTTGCTTTAGGAACTACAGCCAGGGTGAAATTCTTGATTGGCCTCTCCTGTCTGCAACTCTGCAGACAAAGGCTCTGCTCATAATTAATATGACAAGGTGGGCAAGTGAGTAAGTGTAGGGATGGCTGGATGGCTGGATGGATGGATGGATGAATGAAAGGGTGAATGGATGAATGAAAGGGTGAATGGATGGATGATGAGAGAAAGGATGGATGAGTGATAGAAAGGATGGATGAGAGAAAAGGGAAATAGATGGATGTGTGGGTGGAAGAGTAGATGGGTGGGTAAAAGGGTAGATGGATGGATGGATGAGTGAAAGGGTGGATGGACGAGTGAAATGATTGATGAATTATTAGGTGAAAGGGTGGATTTTTATTTTATTTATATTTGAAAAGTTTTATATAGTGCTGGCTAGACCCAGAGGTATCAGAGTGCTTTACATGAGGTAAGATATTGGTTTCAGAACATTGTTACACAGTTAAATCAGTTGCTGGAGCGTCGCATAACATAGAAAGGGAAACAGTATAACGTAGTTACATAAGTAACAAAAGCATAGCATAACATTAGAAAAAAACGGCAAGGGAGAAAATACTTCAGGGGAAAACAGAAAGGTCAGGTTGGAAAGGGGAGGCAGACAAAGAATCATGGAGGGAGGAGGCGGGGGAGGGAAGAGAAACACAACGGGGAGACGAGGAAAACAATGTCCGATGTCCGGCTGGGTAGGTGACGGCCAAGGAGTGAACCAGATCCAAACTCCTCTATAGCTGCATAGGACATCTTCACCGGACATCGGCCAAGGTTGATGGATGGATGAGTGAAAGGGTGGATGTAAGGATGGATGAGGGTAGATGGACACAAGGATGGATAGATGAGTGAAGGAGTGAAAGGGTGGACGGATGAGAGAAAGGATGGATGAGTGATAGGGTCAATGGATGGATTCATGAGTGGATGAGTAGATGGATTGGTGGATGGATGGAAGGAAGAATGGCTAAGTGAAAGGGTTGATGGTGAGAGAAAGGGAGGATGGGTGGAAGGATGAGTGACTGGGTGAATGGATGAGTAAGTGAAAGGATGGCTGGATGGGTAAATGGCTGGATGGATGAGTGAATGGATGGGTGGAAGAGTGAATGGATGACTGTACGGATGGATAGGGTGAAAGGGTGGATGGATGGATAATGGAAGGATGAGTGAAAGGGTGGATGGAAGGATACATGATGTATAGGTTTGCAAATGGTTGGATATGGATGGGCTTACTTATATACTATTGCGCGACCTCCTCTGATGTGTCTGTAAAACTTATCCTTTGTCCTTACGTTTTGTCCTGAATTTTGACCTCCTGTCCTGAATTTTTGTCCTGAATTTTGACCCTTTGTCCTGAATTTTTACACTCACCGTCCTGAATTTGCACCCATGCCAGTTGGTCACCCTACTCCTAACTGATTGATTTTGCCAATATGTAACTTCCCTTCAAGGCAGTGACGCACCGGTAAAGTACAGGTTCCCTGCGCTTTGGTTCTTCAACTGTTGTGTGGAAGAACTCTTTTTTTTAATGTTTACTTTGCGCTGTTGCTTGCTTGTTTTATTCTTTTTTTTTTGTTTATGTTTACTTTGTGCCATCACCACCGCTCATTTATTCAGTTTTTTATTTTCAAACCAGCCACCCGTGAATGGCAAATGAGGGCAGCAGACGACCTTGCCGTGCACTCTGCAAGTGGTCACGTGATAGAGATGTGGCGACCTTAGTCACGCTTTCTGCGAAACGCCTTGAAAGTGAGTACTTTGCTTTAAGGCGCAGTGGTGATGGCTGCATGCAAGAAACGATAACTAAGCTTTACACCAGGCTCACGGTGTACCTTGGCTTGGCCTCAAGCGGTCGACGTGCAGTGTTCCCAGCAAGTATACCTATGATTTCTCGTGACCTTTAAAATGTACCCCCCCCCTCCACACACACAACCCCAGCAGTAGTGCAATTGCACTAGTTTTCGCTACCCACATGCCCAGTACATTTAAAGTCACTCAAAGCATATCACCCATGAGTGACCAATGTCTTTCACAGAAACAATCACTCTGGTCGCCACTATGGTGTTGAGCGCCCCACTGGTCCTGACTGCCCTGGGCACGGCAGAGGCTCAAAGTGCACGGCATTGAAATCGTTTTATACAAGCATCAGACCACTGGGAGCGCATCAATTATTCAGTTGATGGAATACAGCACATACGTCTAACTTCCGCATTACATGCCTTTGCTGGCTTTCCCTTTTTAACCTGTGGAACATTACACAAAAGAATATACTATGTGTGGCTGTTTATTGCCCATACCAACGGGTGAACTCTTAAGCATAGGTACTATGACTGGCCATGTCGATGTCTGCTACAGGAGGTTTACACAAAGTGGAAAAACCAAAATAGAACATGCAAATCAGCAGAGAAGCTGACATGCTGTGCAAACTCTCAACTCCCTTGTCTCATCAGATGTTCCTACCAAATGCTAATAATAAAGGAGCAGCAATGCGAGTAGAGAGAAAAGAAAAAAATAACTACAACTAAATACAACACATAAATGTGTAAATTAGCAGACCGCATGTCCTGCTCATTGGTGAAACTAGACAGTACAACGGAAGCGGTTGCAGCATGTTCTCACGAACTGCTAAAATTAATAAAAACAATTATACCACGTTAGTAAATTCAGATTGCAAGCCAGCTACCTTATGTTCCCATCAGATTCTGATAAAATAAACAAAGCCTGCTGTAGTGAAAAACCTAAAAATGGTCTGCTTTGTGTTTTCAACGCATGTGTGCGATAAAGTACTGAACGTGACCAAGTTGTACTCGAGGACCGGACAGACTGATCTAGGTGTAGCTGTACTACAGCGCGGAGCGGGGTGCTTTTACTGAAATTACGGATTTGCTCACTTTGAAGCAAGGATCCTAGATTCACTCGCAGTCTAAAGCGTGTGGGATGGAATTATCACCACATGGAAAGTTGCTACCAATGACATTGAAGCCTTGAGAAAGTCGTGGGACGATTTCCCAGTTTGTGTGACGAAAGACGTGTTGGCTGATCAGAAAGTAAAGAATAAAAGAAAGAGAAGATTTCTGAATCTGTGTTTATAATTTGTGTATACTTGCATTGTATTTATTATTACACTACAGACGTGTGCTGAGGATTTTGTGAATTTCTATATAAACCATAAAACCAATCTAACACCCCACCCCAACAAAACACTGCAATTGCACACTGTGCATTATACTCACTACTTTTTAGGCAGTGCAACAACAAAACACAACACCAAATTACAATACTAACACATCATAATAGCATAACGCCAACAGCACAACAACCATAAAAACATAATAATCAAAACAAAACCATAAAACAAGTACATCGCCGCAACACTACACACACAACAAGTATATTGCTGCATTTTTGCACAGTGTTAGGGGCTTCACAAGCACTTTTAAAATATATAAGAAATCAGGCACTCTCTGTTTTGGGAGAAAGTGCCATGAGTGTGTAAACTTTTTTTAGTGTTTGGGATAGAGAAGTATTTGCAATATGTATGCCTGTGTCTACTTTAAAAAATAATGTTATGTCAATTTGTGCTCTGTGTTTAATTTTTATAGTTTGCACATCATTCATTGCATGCATGGGTAGTTGAATACAACAAGTAATAGTGTATGCACTATCTATTGGCGCATAATATGGGCTTCAATGGCATGGCAGGGGGCACCCATAGCCTAATGCAGGCCCTTGCATAATGGGGATAGTTGTGTATATAATGTTGACACTAATCATATTAGTGCACTCATTCTGTCCTCCATTGCATGCTTGTGCGCACTGGGAGCAAATGCCAGCCATCCATAATGGTGGTAATTCTTGATCTATGATGAGCATCCAAAGCATTATGGTGCCACTCCTGAGTAATGCTTACATTGGCATAGTAGTTTTTAGGTTAAGCCTAGGCAGCACATGCGCTGCTTGCCGAGCCATGCTGTATTAGAGTATGGCAGAGAAGGCCCGCCCACTCTACGTCCATATTTGTCATCTGCGTGTGTCATTGTCCTTTGTAATTGTTGGCTTCCGATTTGTTAATAGGCTGGTTAGCCCCTCATTTGTACCGCCTTGTCTTTATTCGTATACCTCCCTTGAGGACTGGCCCTTTTATTTCGGTTGTTATACGGTGACTCTTTTTTTTAGTCTGTAAGCATTATTTTCTTTAAGTAGTTTCTCCTACAGCAGGCAGGACATGCTTTCATGCTACATTCATCGCGCCATGCGCGCTTTCCCTTTCCAAGCAGCCCGGTACAACGGGGGGCGCTTCATAGGTCCTAGGCGCTGCATAGGTCTTGCATTTACATGAGTTTGAGCTATTTGCATTGTACATCACAATGCCTTTTATTTATGTGTTAATAATGATCAAAACATATAAATAACAGGCATTGTTATTTACAATGCCAATAGCATAAACTCTTGCGAATGCGAGACCTATTGCACTGCAAATGCTTGCATATATTTCCAGTTGCAAAAATGTTATAGTTGTTGTGCTACATTCCAAATGTAGTTGAATATTCAATCATTTTCATTGAAACATTTATGAAGCTGAATCAGCTTACCACTAGTCCCCTTCCATGTTACAGAGATATGGTCAGTAAAATGACACCATTCAATTATCTGATGTTTCCATCTTTGTATGTCTTCCTGTCCCATTTGTGGCCTCTCCAACCCCCATACAAAGAAGCATTGATAATGCATCAGTTATGCCTATGTAATGAATTAAGAGCTGTTTTCATCATTCATTTATCTGAGAGAAGGAAAGAGCTACCTGACAGATAATGCAGGAGTGTAGAGGATGTAGCACAATGGCCAGGGCTGCTGACTCGAGATCTGGGGATCCTGGTTCGAGTCTAGGCAGCGCCATGCAACATCCTGTGATTTTATACACACCACTTACGATGTCTGATGCCGTCCCGGAAACGTGACCGACCAACCTCCGGTCAGCAGTCCCAACCGCCTCATTAGGATGGTCGCATTCCGACATTTCCTTATGGAAGCATGTGGCCGTAAACCGGCTGTAGTACATGGCTCCCATAGGGAAATGGAAGATTGTGTTAATCCTACACCCCGTGGCAGGCTCCTTAAGGTGCCTGCCTCAGGTGTAGGGATTAACAGGGGGCCGCAAAGGTGCCCCCTCGGCCCCAACCTGAGGCCGCAAGTGAAAGGGGGCCCTGCTATGGGCCTCTCCGACAGGGTTTCCAAGTCGGAAAGGCCGGCATGGAAACCCTGCCCGAAACCATGCATCCTGATCTAGACGGCATAAACCGCTGTCCATTTGGATTACGTGCCGGTTTCGACTTGGCCGACGGGCTCCACAATTTTGTCGGAAGCCAACCAGAATGACCAGCCGGTTTCAATTCCGACCGGCTCAATCAAAATTAGCCGGTCTGAATTCAAACCGACGATGACAGTTGTAAGGCCTCTGACATCGTGATAGGCCCCTGACATCGTGATAGGCCCCTAAATCTCTCTGGGTGATGAATTGTCATATAACTATGCTGCAAGAGTAAAAGGCAAAACTTTATGAAAATATAGTTCCACCAAAGTAGATATTAACAGTATTTTGGCGGAGGGAAACTGATAAGAGAACCAGACGAGGAACAAGCATTGGTAAATGCTGGAAAATATGCTAAAGCCAATAGAAATGGAGGAAAGGTAAGTTTCACACACAGGAACCGATAAGAAGCCAGGAAAGAGAGGAGAAGAGATGTAATTCTCTTTTAAGTTTATATAAAAAACAATAGATTTCTCAAGCCAAGTGCAAGTGCTATTCAGGTGAAACCTAAAAAGTATGTATAAGAGGAAGGAAATCTAGAACCCATGGTAACTTCTCTATGCTGAACATCCTGGTACAGTAAGAAATTTATATTCAGCACAAATACAGCAACTTCTAATAACATGAGTAGGCATCAAAAAGATTGCAGATTTCATGTTCAAATAAGTTTTCATTGCTCCTAAACCATGTAAATGTTCAATGCATGTATTTTATAAGTAAAGCTTATTATGGCCGTTATAAAATATAATTCTCATAAGATACATTTTGTCAAGAAAACGTTTAGGATTGTTACTGTCAGACAGAAGTGTGTAAACCATATTTGTTAATGTGTCCACACACCTAGAAAAATGTTCTATCAAACACACATTTGCTGTTATTATAGGTCTTCTTTCCAAGTTTGGACCCTTCTTTCTAATCAGGATAAGGGACTTACACTCCGAAAATAAAATATCTCAGAGGCAATGTGTAACTCATTTGCACATAACACACAGTCGGTCTGTTGTGTAATTTATGATCGGTGCCCCCAAACCAAGGTACAGGCAGATGCATCGATGGCAGTGGGCAGTAGCGTAATCGGTGAGACTAGGGGGGTGGTGTGAAGTGAGGTGGTGTGGGGTGCTGTGACAATAGGTCATGGTGCAAGCAGTGGTTTGGTGGCTTTATCAGACAGGGTCATCAGTGAGACCAGGGTTGCAGTGCACAGTGCGGCGGTGCCCTCTGTGGTGTCTCCAGGTCATAGAGCCAACAGCGGTGTCGTTGACGGCATTGGGTTGCTTTTTCCCTCTTTAGCAGCTGAAACACACAGTTATAGGTACCCAGAAGAAGGCAAAGTCTTTTGCTGTTCCTGAGACTTCTTGAACAGGGGGCAAGTTCTACCTCAGGCCCTTGGAGATGCTCAGAAAAAAGTTGTAGAAAGTTTAGTCCAGTCTTTTCACTGTCCAAGACAGACACTGGAGGCCTGCACAGCAAAGCACACAGTCAAGTGGTAATTTCTCCTACAGCTTCTCCTGTTCTTCTTCTAGGCAAGTTCCTTAATCCAAAGAGTTCTAAAGTCCTGGGGTCAGGGCCCAAATATTTAAACCACATTTCCCTTTGAAGTTGGTACAAACAAAGTTCCTCTGGCATACATAAACCGGTTCTGCCTGGCTCAGGCCAGGTTCACTTCCAGGGACATCTTAAGGATTTCGGGGGCCCTTTGCCAAACATATTTTGGGGCTCCTGTTTAAAACAGCATTTAGTTAATGATCCAATTTCAGCTCTTTCATGCCCTCTTTGGCCAGGTCACTGACAGTGCACAGGCACACTCCTCCAAATACTACATGTTTTGCACATCTAATATTCAGCGATAGTGAGGTGTGTTTCCAATATTATAGCACAGCAGCAGTTCACTAATAATACTGCAAATAATCCCTGTGACACCCTCCGATTTCTCATGTGTGAGGTCCTGTTTTGTACTGAAGGAATATTTTTATGGATGTTGTATAAAACGTAAACATAACATATCTCGTCAAAATGTCTGTAATAGGCTCTCACATATCTTTTACATTAAAAATGGATGAAAACGGAATTTAAAACAATCTGTTGAAGTATTATTCGGGATCATCAGGGCAAGACTCTGATGGACAGAGCTGGCTCTATCAGTTGGCCCCCTCAAAGGCTGAGGCCCTGAGCCAGAGCCCACTTTACCCATGCCTTGAAACATCTCTGTTCACTCAGGGAGGCGGGGACAGCTTTGTGAGATGCAGATAGAGTCCATTGACATGCAAGCGACAACTCCTCCCACTGCTCTAAATGCAGCCAGGTCAAATCAGTCTGTCTATGATTCATTCAAGAAAGGTAGGACACACCTCATCCTCCACCTTTTGTCTGTCTAGTGTGAATGCACATCCCAAGCGCCTGCCATTCCCAACCAAAACGGTGAATGCACAAACGGGCAGAGGCACACAGGATGATTAAGCAAGAAAATGCCCACTTTCTAAAAGTAGCATTTTCGAGCACACAATATAAAAAGCATCTTCACTAAAAGATGTAATTTTTAATTCTGCATTCATGAAGTCTAAACTCCATTTCTCTATCTTGTCTCAATGGAAAGTTAAACTTGTAAGATGTTACAAAGCAGCTCTCATTATAGCCTATGGGACAGACAGCCTTTCAATGGTGAAAATCGAAATGCACAGTATTTCACTATTAGGACATGTAAAACACAACTACTACATGTACTACCTTTCACATACACTGCACCCTGCCCAGGGGGCTACCTTGGGCCTACCTGAGTGGTGGCTTACATGTAACAAAAGGGAAGGTTAGGTACTGGCAAGGGGTGCACTTGCCAAGCCAACATGGCAGTTTGAAACCGCGCAGACACCTTTGAAAGGCTTCGTGTGGGGGTGGCGCAACCAGTGCTGTTGGCCAGGTGCAGCTCCTTCACTAGAGTGGAGAGAACGTCGCCCCACTGCTTTCTCGCAGTGCGAGAAGCAGAAACATAAAATGGTCATTTTATGTTAACCACTCTGCGAGCAGGGGAGGAGTGGTGTGCCCACTCCTGCCCTGAGTGCACAAAGACTGTTTGGTCGGCCCTCTGGAGACTTTCATACCAGTCATGTGCACTCTGCCATTCTCAATGCAGCCTATGCGGCCTATTTGGAGAACATGGCCTCCCCATAAGCGCCTGGCTGGGCGCCGTCTAGACGAATCCCAACGCTGCTTGCTGCTGGTGTACGGGAGAATTTATAGTTAAATATGAGGGTCACCCACCCAGTTATGTCACGAAATACACTATTACATTGTCACACGTCACAAAACACTATCATATTGATTAAGTCGGGTCAGAACGACAAAGCTCTTGGATATCAAGAGAAATTTCTTACAAGGATGTACTTATGTATAAACACCACATGCACGTTGCCACAAATGTCACACTTGTTTGGTAGTGCACCGCAATGCTGTCATGTGCCCCTGCAGATACAGATTACTAGCAGATAGCATTTAATCTTATGGGTTTTCAACCAGCCCGTTGCCACTGACATTCCGTTAGTTCACAATAATATTGATTCCAGTGCCCCGGGGATCCCAATACACCACTCCAAGATGGCGCCCAAAATGGGTTCAGTACCGCTTAATCTGCCCTCATTCTTCATTATTTAAGACAACTCCGGGGTGGCCGGCTGCAGTCTGCTGATTTGCACGTCGAACACGCCACGGCCTGAAGATCCAAAGGGTTCTACCTAATACTGCCGGTAAGGAATGATAAAATGGACTTACTAGAGTCTCAATACGGGACAGAGGAGTAAGGGATATGAATGTTAATACAATGTTAATTTTACCTTAGGATGGGGCAGCTCTTCTAAAAGAAACTCCCTTACATTTGGAAGGATATTTAGCTTTCGGGACACAAGACTAATTAGTTTACCTCTCCAGGAGCAGAACTTATAGGAACCCCTTCCGGGTTGGAATTATCACCGGAACTAAGGTAGGGGGATCCTTCATGGCACCTAGTACACCTTATTAGAATGTACCAACTGCTACTCTTTAGCTGATGTGCCCTTTTCCGTTACTTGGACACTACTTGAAACTGACCTCAGGTATCGTATTATAACAAAATACGTTCTTTTATACATGTTTCATGACACAATAACTATAGTCAGCATGTATTTACTATTTAATGATAGCATGAGGGAGCACTACATCGCCACGAATATAACAAAATAGATTATAAAACTAAATAGGTTGATTGCATGCCCGCACCTTGCCAACCACAGGATTACTCCTATAAGGGAGTCTCAAACACCATCTCAAACACCAACTGTACGAGTATGTTTTATAGCGATAACATAAACGATTGGGGGCTTTGCTTGTTCTTTATTTACCCTATTGATATATGAATGCACAAAGAAGTTGTACGAGAAGCATGTACAACACCAGTTTCACATGGATTTCCACACAGTTCTATTCACTTTTTTGAAATTCACACAAGCCCCCGAAGTCACTTTGTCAATAATTTGAAAAGGAAAGTGTTCTTACTAACATTGCATACACGAACAAGTACCTGTTTATAAATTCCCTTAGCCCTGAAGAAGTCGTGGGGTAACCCCCTGTAACAGCGACGAAACACGTGTTTACTAAGAAGGCTTAAAGATCTTGAATTAAAGACATCTGAAAATATAAAGACAAGCATCATTGTGATATGTTATGTAACTTTATGCATTTACTTTTGAACGTGTGCAAAGGTTTTGTATATATAGCACAAGTGTAAGGCACAAGGTGGGGTGGTTTATTTTGAGTGTGGAGCTGGCGCCTCCTGAGTGTGCGTAAATCGGTCTTCTCTATGTGTGCGGTGCAAAAGGTGAGGGAAATGCACACTTCCGGGCCATCTACACGCATGGAGCAGCTTTAATTTTCAACAGCACACTCGCTCAGAAACATGCCTCTGGTCGTCTTTTTAATTAAAACACGGACTGAGTGCTTTAGGCACTACGGACAGGATTGCCAAGTTGGAATAGATGCGAAGAAGAAAAATTGAATCACAGAGGGGAAGATTAGACACATATCTGGATGCACACACGTAGCCGGGACGGAAGTAGAACCGGCGGGGAGAACGGGACAGATACAGTCCATTGTTTGCAAGCCCTGAAGAAGTTGATTGGGTTATATGCCCACGAAGAAACACGTGTTGGTTAGGCAAGTCGTATGTAATAAAAGAACAGAAGAACACCTAACGACTCATTTTTGAAGAACGAGGATTATATTTAATTTTGCTGAGTGTTGCATACTACTGAAATGCATTTGCAGCTTTAAACGATATAATTGTACATAAATGTGTTGATGTACACAAGCGTGTACATAGGACAAGCTTTACAATATAGCATAAGTAGTCTGCTGGCCACACACGTAGGGATCTAGTGGTTTTCCCTACCTTATGCACCGTGCCATAACTGATTTGTACTTGGGACAGACCCTAGAGCGTCATTTTGCCTATTGCTGACCACCGACTGTTTAACTAAGGCTTAGGGGAGGGAGCCTGGCTACCTGCTTCCTGTTCCTGCCGGATAGGAGGGGCTGAGAAGACGCAGGACATGGCCGGCGGGAAGGTAAGTTTATATATATATTTTAATTAATATATTAAACCCCCCCTCGCGACCTCCCTCCCCATGCGATGCCCCGCGCCAACCCCCTAGTGAGCCATGCCAGCCACGACTGCTGTAGGCCCACTAGTAGCAGTTGATTTAGAGGCTCTTTGCACACACAGTGCACTGTACTAGGGACTTACTAGTAAATCAAATACGCCAATCATGGAGAACCAATCATAACACAATTTACAGTAGGAGCACTTGCACTTTAAGACTGAACCACAGTGAGAAAGTGTGCAGAGACACTAAACCAGCAAAAACAAACTCCGGTATACCATCAAAAGCAAGGGGTCAAAAAGCAAAAAGACTGGGGAAACGCGCTGAAAGATGCCAGGTCTAGCAGTGATCATCAAAGTTCCATGTCACTACAGTAGCACGCTCATCTGATTTCCCACTTAGAATGAATTTGGATTTATCAGATTTCAATGGTTTCTGGGTGTTTCTCAATTTCTAGTCAGATTGTTACTTGTACTACATATGTTCGCCTTTTCTATGTCTCATGTAACATATTTGTGAAGTATATCTGTTTTCCTCATTGGATAACCTCGGCACAAATTTAGATCTACGTTTCAGTGCCGTGTCTGTCATATGTATGATGTCCTTATGCAGTTCATGAGCTCGTTCAATATCCGCTGACCTTTGATTTTCTAATGTTACCAAGATTTGAATATCTATTAAGTTGTGTTGTATAGTATCTGGCCTCATTAATATTAAAAGATTCGTTTGTTTTTTAGGTGTCATATTTTTTTTTTTTTTTAGGTGTCATTTCTTTTTTTTTAAAGTTTTCTGACAGATGTATAAACATCCATTTTCAAATAAATTATGTCTTTGTGCATACTTGATGAGAAAAATAAACGTATTCAATTGTTGCACCTTTTATCATTCAAACTCTTATTCGAGAAATCAAAACGTGTTAAGAAGTGTCCCTCAAAAGGCAAGGGAATGTTTTCTATAGTGTATAACGACTGGGCAAGTCGCAATTTGCGGAGGGTAGCATAATCTGTCCGTTACCTACGAGTATGTACATACAATATATTACTATGTCCAGAAATTAGTATTGCTACCACCATCTATATTCTCGAATAATTTATTTCCCTGTTTTGTAAATAAAGGCGATGCTGTATAACTATATACAGGCCATTCTTGAGCAGTGAAATAAAGGGGTTATTACGCTGTCTTCGGGTGCATTTAATGTACTTTTGCACATTTATAGCACCGCTGTCACATACAGTATGAAATAGAATACATTCCTGGCACTTTTCCGGTGACATATCCTGCTGTGGCGTGTCCGACCTCGCCAGCGGCACTATCCTGTTCCTGGGCGAATGCCCATCGATCGAGGCTTTGAACCCTCCTCCCAGACCAGGAGCATCGCCTTCCCCACACTGCCTGAGTCCGAGTCTTAATAATGCTGTTTCATATTCAGTTACCTCTTGTAAGAAGATAGTGCACACAAGTGATACAAAGCAACAAAAAACACTCCCACATTTCTGCCTTAAACATTAACATATTGTTTCATTAAAGCGCACAATATAACAAGGGGGCGCACTGCAATGTACAGTAGAAATATACACTTTTCTGTAGGTTACTCTGGGGAGTGGGCGTATTTACTGCTGTTCGATATTAAAAGCTATCTCTAATACGCATCTCGGAATGATAGCTGAGCCCTGGGCCACTGTCTAGTTGAAGCGCTGATTTATCGAAATAATAAAGACAGCTTTCATTTCGATAGAACCGCCAGGAGTCCAATATATTCTCTTGTTCTCAAAATATTCATCCCCAGTATCTCCCAAAACGATCTGCCTCCGGTAAAAGCGAGTTGAATACAAGGTCTTTGAAATCTCGTGATCCTGCCGGCGCCAGCTCAGCTGCCCCCCTTTGCCGCCGTAGTGCACAGTGCAGGGGCCGCCCTCTCACGGCACTGGTAGCCTCGTGGGTCACCGCACCTGCTGCGGATATTTGTGCAGGGACAGCCTCAAGTGCCGATTAGTAAAAACTGGTAATTGCAGAGTTAAGAATCCCAGATCCGTGCTAATAAGCGCTACGTGAAAACAGATCGCTCTTATCTTAGGTTTGCACGGTGGCAAAATGACTCAGGCTAATTTTCGCCATTTCCCTGATTTCTAAAGGGGGGGGGGGGCTTAAAGGTCCAATGTGCTGCTGCTCTTTACGCGCTCAAATCCTACAGTGTGCAAAAAGAACTCGTTTTATGAGCGGAAAGGTAGAATCTGGTGTAACAAAGGGACACAGGGGCATATTAACAAGCCAGGCGATAACATTATCGCCGCTTTAGCGGCAGAAAACTGCCGCTAAAACGGCGATAATGGGCTTGATAATATGTTCTATGGAAATCCACTTGAAACCCATGTTAGATGTGAAGGACGTCTAACATGGAAGTCCATAGAGCACATTATCAAGCCCATTATCGCCGTTTTAGCGGCAGGTTTCTGCCGCTAAAGCGGCGATAACTTGATCGCCTGGCTTGTTAATATGCCCACAGAGTTTCAATCTCCGCATTTCAACTCCTCGTGATTTGCAAGGAAAGTGGGGCCCGAAAGCGGTGCCCCCGTCCGTTCCTTGTGCATCGGTGCTTCGAAAGAGACGGGTGTGGGGGCACCTTCCACTCCGAGAATCAGGGCACTGCTCAGTTAAAGGGGCGCACAGCAGCCCTCCACCAGTCCACCCAGATGTCACCTTACAGCCACGGGCTGTGTTTTTGTGCGTTTCTTTATTTTTGACCCATGCTTTTTCATGTCATCTCAGCAATCTGTAAATGCCCGCGGGAGCTGCAGGCCTGCACGGCTCCGGCCCTCCGGTTACAAGCATTCAGAAAGATTCGCGCAGGGGATGCCAACTGTGCGGGGCAGGGCGGGGAACGTACAAGCCAAACAAATGTGCGTTGGTCAAACCATCCCAGTGTAAGTCAAGGATCCTGCAACAAACAAAAATAGGCCAGTGATGCGCCTCCGAGTCGTACCTCCGCGCCCTCGTTTCTGCACTCTAGAGACTAGGGTGCAGATGTTTTCACAGGGCGATCAGTGGCGCAAAGGGAGTGTGAGGCCGCTTGAGAAGTACATCTTATGGTTCTGCTGAAAATTGTCTTCCTTGTGCTCTACAAACTAAAGTCCATAATGACAATCCTTGTGAAAAATGAAGCAAGCTGACATTGCCCTATTGTCAATGCCGGCAGAATACGAAATGGAACAAACAGACTTTGTATCGAAATGCCTTTCAAATTTGAAAAAATTGAGAAAAGTGCATTTGCTCCATTCATTTTTGCCAGAAGGCAGCAGAAAGGCAGCCGTAACATTGTTATCCACGATTCTCTCCGGCGCAGAACCTCCGGTAATGTGTTAAAGGGCGTCCCTTTTAATGTGGGAAAAAGTAACATACCGGTGGTGCAAGGGGCTTGTAAATAAGCCCCCCCCCACCCCCCTCCATTCCCTGAGAAAATTGCTTTGGGGACTTTTCCCCACAGCTGCGAATCCTAACGCAACGACAGCCCTGGAGACAGAGCCATTTCCCTCCCTCGGTCATATATGACCTACTCACCCAGTCTCGACACAGCTCAAGGAACCGTCTTCCGAAACATGTCTGTGAGGCAGCATGCCGCCGTCGCAAATCCGCCACCGAAACGACATTTCAAGAAAGGGCAGCCCGAAAGCATCTTGACCAAGGCAGATAGATGTTCAGGTCCGATTGAGCTCCCGTTGCATGTTCACGCTGCAGCTCCCTGAAGCATTCTTGCTGCAGGAAGGGCGCTGTACAAACTCGTCATCGCGAAAAACTGAGTGCTATTTGATTGCGCCCTTTTTTTACTTTTAAGAGTTTTATCTAGCGTGAACTAGCCCAAGGCATTGGATATCAGAGCGCTTTACATGAGCACCAGTTTCGTTGCAGATGAACACATTCATTATTATTATTATTTTTTTGTAAGGCACGGGAGATTAAGGGATTTGCCCAGAATCACAGGATGTGCAGCGTGGTTGCCGAGACTCAAACCCAGTTCCGAGGTCGACCGCATTAAGCTACATCCTCGCCTTGATTCTTAGCTCATAATGATAGCATCTAGCATAATATTACCAAAATGTCTGCACGATACGTAATTTGTATGTTATCGATGGCTGCGCCTGCAAATGACGCAATGTTGTTTGGAAAGTAAAGTGACTGTGTCTTCAAAAGGTGTGATCGGTGTCATATCTGCGGGAATGGTTGGTAAATAAATTTAATTTACAAAACAGTGAAGAAATGTGGCTTTTAAGGCTAACGTCCTAGCGTAAAACAGGTGCCTATTCTTTTAAATTCGCTTGAAATATCTTTATTTGTATTCTCGGACAGGTGCATGTCAACGACTATAAACATTATAAATCAACATTAAAAAATCGAAACGGCTTCATGAAGTTCACAACGGCTGTCTGCACTTTCCCCTTATCGGGGTAGTAAAAAAAATCTGTCCTTCAAAGTGTCTGCTCGTGTGGTTCGTGGAAAGATTGAAGGCAGCGCGAGGGCGCGCGTGAATGTATGACCTCCTGAGCCTCGGGTCACGGTTAGAAGCAGCGAACACGCTGCAGGGAGCGCGCGCCTCAGGTGGGCGCGCGCCTCCTTCCCGTTCACAATTCAGGAGGTGACATCGGGGCCCCCATTAGTACCTCTGAAGCGGGCAGGCATAAAAACAATGTTCTCTTTTACTACTATTACTGCAATGATTAGTACGTAAGTATTATTTCTAGTAGAAATAGCGCTAATGTAATTATTTCTTTTCCTGCTGGTGATTTTATGATTAACACATGGTGCAATAAAGGGCAACAAACTAGTGGCAACGTTAATAATAATAATTAATAATATATTTAGAATAAAAAAGAAAAAGAGAAGGAAAAGGACGCCTCAAATCAATATAAACCGTTGCAAAAAAATCATGGGAATGAAAATGACCGTAAAGAAAACAACATTAATAATAGTACGATTTTTTCTAAGAGTGCCTAGCTTGAATAAAATGGAAAACGATGTTAAAATAAAAGCTACCAAGTATTTTTATCAATTTTGAAAATGGAGCATCTGTAAAAAATGAATTTAAAGCGTGGCACCTTCTCAACAGGACATTATTAACACGTGGGCTGAACTGCGCCAGGTGAGCTCAGTGCTGGGAGTCTGTATCTAGTGAGCAGCTCCCCCCAGGTCAGAGACTCCAGCCAGTGTCTCCGGGGGCGGGACATCCGAGGGAGGGGAGGGCTGCACTGAGGTGAGCTCCGGCCGGAGCTGCGAAGGCGGAACGGCCCCGGCACGCTCTGAGGGGGGCATCCCTGCTCTGAGGTTACTGCTTCAAGGGGTGTCTCTCTCTTTAGAGGGACTCCGTGTGAGTGTGTCTGACACTGTGCGGGGCTCTCAGTGCTTTAAATGCACGAGCACTTTTTAAATGTTGAGAGGGAGACTGCCTGCACTTCCTAAGAGGTGCACTTGCTTCCTAAGAGCCATATAAACAACCGTTACAATTAATATTCACCACAAAAGCCCAATAGCCGGGTAAAGATAAACACCTCAGAGGTACTCCAAGCATCTATTTTAGGATTTCACCACACAGTCGAAGTAAGAATAGAGGCGGCGGGTGCGCGTGTCCCAAGGAACGCCTCCTATAAACCCAATGATCGCAACGAAACTGCAGAATCGCGCAATAGCTGCTCAGGCGGGGCCACTGTAAACGCAACCTTATCAAATAAAGCGGATCTCCCTCCAAAATGTTTAGCAATCACAGACGCGCTTTGCCCTGTCCGACTGCGAGAGAACTGCAACCTGCACTGAAGCTCGATGACGTCAGCCTATTCTATCGATTAGTGCCGCAGGTGTTTGCACGTGTCCTCTGTGCGCTTTGTTTACAAACATTGACTATGATGTCTCACGCGCACCTACAAACGTGAGTTTTCCCTGAGTCCGCTGTCGTAAGCAGACGCAGAACAGGGGTTATTTAGCTAAGTGTGCATCATTTCTGTGGCGAGGCGACCTCTGTTTGCAGCGCTGCACTGCCACTCCCTAATGTCGTTACTAAGTGTGGCATAACGGAAAATGAAGCGCCCGCCCGTGCAATGTGAACAGGGCGCCGAGTTTCCCATAGCTCAGGAATTCAGTGGTCTACGTCTGAATGGGGACCCCTTGACTGTGTGCAGGACCCGCCCCTGAACCCCCGGACTGCCAGCGCCTGCGTTACGCCCCAAGCATATACCACATCGAACTTTTGGGCATAGGGCTCGCACTTCTAATGTGCTGTAGGAAAGGTTAGCATTACAGAGAAGGTTTGTTTTTCTGTAACGGTTCAATAATAAACAATGGTTTGCTGGTTCCGGGATACGATGTCGGCCAGGACTTCTATGCGCAGCGTACCACTGAGCACTACTAGGGGCAGATTTATGAGCCCCTTGCGCCACTTTTGCGTCACTTTTCCCATGTTAAAAGTGACGCAAAAGTGGCGCAAGGGGCTCATAAATCTGCCCCTTAACTTAAAGGCGCGCTTCGCTGGAATGAGTTATTTGTTCTTCAAAGCAGGAAGTATACACAGTAGCAGCATAGCTTGACGAAATTTAATATTGTGCACTATGTGCACGGCGTTTTAAAAACACACGATACTCTTAAACAGCTAGCACTGCTTTGTGAATCGTATTCACTGTTGGCTCCCTGCGCAGCGCTGAGCACTTCTTTGGTGCTCCATTTCCCAGCGCTTCACTGCCAACTTGTGGCGCTAGTAAGCGTGTCGCACCAAGTTCACAAAATGATTTTATCATGGTGATTAAGGCTCCGTTGCTCTGACTGCAGCACCGAGCACGCCTGGAGAGATGCATTATTACATATGTGGACGGTGGTAAAACTGCACGTTCGGGCAGGATGTCTCAACACCCGTCTCGTGTCCTGTGGGAGGCGCTCTGTTGTCTCGGTGCTCGCGTTCGGAGATGGCGTCACAGCGCAGAGCACGCAGGAAGCATAATGTATGCGTGAGGTCCATGGTTGAAAATGTCTGCAGCGCCCCTTCAAACCCGACACGTGGCGAAGAGGTAAGAGCTACAGACCTTGGAACCGAGGAGCCAGGTCCGAGTTGCGTCGGTTCAACACCCTGTGATTGAGGGCAAATCACCTAACCCGCCCCCCCCCCCCCCCCCCCCCCCTGCACACAAGAAAATGAATGGCATACTTTTCTAACCTAACTGGTGCTCGTGTAGGTCGAGTTTGTCCTATATAAAAGCGCAATAAATAAGAATAATAAACGAAGGAGGTCTGATTGGTAGTGTGATATTGTACTGTTTCTTTTATTGTACCAATCTTGACATTGACTGCAGAGGGGGGTGCCACTCGCCGAAGGAGTCCTTGCCTGATCTAAGCCCTTTGCCAGAAGCTGTGCGGAGCCCTGCCGGGCATTGATTTTATTTGAACTTGAATGCGGGGAGCCCCTGTGGTCCAAGTAAATAGCCTGAGGGAGTGTGGTGGAGGAGGACGGGACTGCGAGGTCCAGCAGGCTGTGCGTATTGTACCGAGCACACCTGCAGCCTCTTCCCGTGACTCCGCCCCCCCGTTGACCGGTGAAAACAGCTCGCGGCCCCCGCTACGCGGGTGCCACTCGCCGAAGGAGTCCTTGCCTGATCTAAGCCCTTTGCCAGAAGCTGTGCGGAGCCCTGCCGGGCATTGATTTTATTTGAACTTGAATGCGGGGAGCCCCTGTGGTCCAAGTAAATAGCCTGAGGGAGTGTGGTGGAGGAGGACGGGACTGCGAGGTCCAGCAGGCTGTGCGTATTGTACCGAGCACACCTGCAGCCTCTTCCCGTGACTCCGCCCCCCGTTGACCGGTGAAAACAGCTCGCGGCCCCCGCTACGCGGGTGCCACTCGCCGAAGGAGTCCTTGCCTGATCTAAGCCCTTTGCCAGAAGCTGTGCGGAGCCCTGCCGGGCATTGATTTTATTTGAACTTGAATGCGGGGAGCCCCTGTGGTCCAAGTAAATAGCCTGAGGGAGTGTGGTGGAGGAGGACGGGACTGCGAGGTCCAGCAGGCTGTGCGTATTGTACCGAGCACACCTGCAGCCTCTTCCCGTGACTCCGCCCCCTCTATTTCCGACTAATATAAGACCGGAGGACATCACGCGTTAGCGGGACGCGTGTGCGGGACATCACCCGGGACGAAGCCCGGACTAAGGGCGGACCCTCTAAGACCCTCATAGACACGAGGAGACTGGACTGGGCCAGAACCCCTGGCCGAATATCGATCTACATAGAACCATCGTGTAAGTGTTTGTGGGGCTCATTGTACGAACATTATGTCCATTGAAATCCCAACCCCGGAGTTACCTGGCCACGTGAAGTCGGTGGGTTTGGTAGACGGAACATTAGACAGGTATTTTAAGAAATCCCTATTCGATCCTTCAATTACCCCCACTCTTGAAGAACTACGATCTGAACGACGGCGGTCGATTGAAAGTTTAAAGAACAGACCATTGCCGCTGTCACCGGCGCTAATGAGCTCTAAGGGTGATATCTGCACTACCTCACAGGATAGTATCCCTCTAATATTTAGAGAAGGAACACCTACGAGGGAACCCGAACCCTTGGGCACTATTAGCAACCAGGTAGTCACAGCCATTACTCCCGGTACCATTAATCCAGCTGTGATAACTAAAGCGCAAATTACCCCAATCCCTAATTATACAAAAGTAGTCAACAATAGGGTTAGAAAAGTTATGCAAGCTAAAATTCATGGCCCCCCTCCAGCTAAACGGCGTAAAAGTAACCTTTCCAAGAGGAAATTTAATCATGCAGACTTTGGTACGAAAAAGGGTGTTAGTACCAAAGGAGGATCGGTTAAAGTACTAGACGAAGGAAGGAAAGTAATTTCTCCAACGCATACATGTGTAACTCCGTTTACTGACCCTGTTATTTCTATTATCGATAGCCCCCCTACGATGGGAAAGCTACAGGCTTCTCCAGATAGGGCCCTGATTGAGAGCATAGAGTCCATAATGAGGACCTATTCCCTGGCTATCATAGAAAGACTTGATAAACTAGAAGACAGACTTGGGAATATAGAACAAGAATTGGAGAAAAAGCTCGTAACCAACAATGTACCGTTTATTCTCCCTTTACAAGCCCCAATGGTACCTTCTTCATCAGGTACATCCGCTACCATAACATTAACTACCCCTGAACAGACTATTATTCAGCCTCAACCCTCTATTTGTATGAGTGGAAGTATATCCGGGAATATTCCTGCTGGACCTAATAGTAAACTTATATTAGAACAGGCTGAAATGTCCGACGGACAGCGGAATAATTCTGGTCAAGCTGTAGGGAATATAAATAGAGAGAGAGGTAACGAGCGACTTGCCCGAGATAAATATAACAAGGGTCCTCTTCCAGAACTTCCGCCAGAAGCA
This sequence comes from Triturus cristatus, assembly GCF_964204655.1. Taxonomy (NCBI): domain Eukaryota; kingdom Metazoa; phylum Chordata; class Amphibia; order Caudata; family Salamandridae; genus Triturus; species Triturus cristatus. Next base: position 23,953,042 of record NC_140584.1, read on the forward strand.
GTACCCCTTGTAGTAGTCCTTACAGGGGTACCGGAGCTGGAGAAAGATAAACGGGAGAGCTTTACCCAGTTGAGAAATAAAATAACACACTGGCTAAGTCTACACAGACCTATTACAAATAATATTAATGGAGAAATTATTCATGTCCGTCGCCTTCCCTGGTTGGGAGGAAGACCTAAGGATATTGAGGGAGATATAGTGGTCATTAATTTTAGAGATCAGAATGCTGTTCACTTTATACTTAATTGGCCGACAGATCACGATAGCAAACCAATTATCCCCCGTCCTGTAACCTATTTTTACCCTCGCTCAGTGGTGTTTCCACCAAATCATTATTCACAGCGAGCTCCCCCCCCACTATTATCAAGGCAAATGCAACCAAACCCATATTGCCCACCCATCTACAATAATGGACCTATGTTTAGGGAGAGGCAACTACCACCAGCAGTAGATATGTATGGGTGGAACACTATAGGCCCAAGATATAACCCTCTAATACATAGGAGAATGGAACATCTCAAACCCTTCACACCCCTAGATACCACCAACAGGTTTGAGGTGTTTAGTGGTCTGGAAGATTGCGATTGATGCCATCGAGCCACAGGGGAGAGGGAGAGGGCTTTTGGTGGCGATAGAGGGGGAGATATGGGCGGACGAACGGGGGAAAAAGGTTTAATAGATATTAATACACCCAATGGATACAATGTCACATGTAGTCCTGGGGGTAGTACACGTAATTTTGCCCAGTTTGACTGCAACCTCAAGGCTCTTTCCCCGGCTAACGGAAGTATTAGTCAGATCTTACCATCTGTAGATCCCGTGCCAGGGGAATTACCCCATGTTCACATCTTGTCCCCATCACCCACTGAGGCTGATAGTTTAATGGAACGGGGATATAAGATGGCGAGTTGGAACATTGCGGGATGGAATAACAAGCTAGAACGTCTTGGATGGTCAGAATTTATAACCCAGTTTGATATTCTGTGTCTCCAGGAGACTTGGGCGGCCGAAGATGTCTATCTTGATGGGTATGTTGCTTATAATTGCCATGCCCAACCATCCAACATGGGGAGAGCCAGTGGAGGAATGGTGATATTGCTTTCTGTGAGTCTACCGGTTCGAGTAAAAATACACCGGATAGTCGGTCAACACTCTCAGTTGTTGTGGTTACAAAATAGGAATGGGCGAAATGTTTTAGTTATAAATCACTACAACAATGCCTTTAACCACTCAAATACCGACATGGTTGATGAACTTGAAGCAGAGGTGGAAAGCCTATATGGGTGTAGTGACGTGCATTTTGATATTTTGTGGGGGGGAGATTTTAACATTTACATGTGCCCACTTGCTGGCGATAGGGTGTGTGGGTATGGGGATGATGTGGGGGAAGAACAGCCCCATTTTATGCACTCGGTTTATGGGGATTCTCTTAATTCGTTTTTGTTAAAGATGGATTTATGTATTATGATACCTAGGGTAGACAGTGAGGGTAACTCGGTACCAACCTTTATTGGTAGGAACTGTGCCACGATTATCGATTACCTCATTGTCTCTACCAGTATTGTAGCTAAGTGTTCCTTACCTGTAATAGTAGATCCGGCACTTAGTGATCATACCTGTTTAACAATGTCTCTTTCTTTGTGGGGGGTCAAAGAAATGAGGTTAAATGGTGTAGTGACAGATATAGTCCCACACAGACCCAATGGCCCTAGAATTAAATGGGGTAGGCAAAACGAGGAACAACTACTTTGTACTATCGTGTCAGCTTGTATAGATGAGGTGGAATGCTGTCTTGAACCCGGAAAGAATAATGTTGACATTCTAGTTAGTTTCGACACTATTAATAAAAATGTCGCTGAAATTTTAACTGGAAGAATAAAAAAGGGCCCTAGGAGTAATGGGGGATGGTTTAACAGAGAATGCACCAAATCTTTACAAAGACTTAAAGCTGCTCTCAAGGGTAAACCTAGAGATAAGGAAGCAGTTAATACCCTCAGAAGGGAATACACAATTCATCTGAGGGATAGGAAGCAGGAATTAAGGGAAGAGGCTTGGAACAATTTGACTAAAGCAGTGGACCTTAAGGATACCAAGCTTTTCTGGTCCACGGTAAACAGCCCCTTCCTTCAAAATGAAGAAGTCCCGGTAATGTCAGCCCAGGTATCTGAGGAACAATGGGTGTCTCACTTTACTAGTATTTTCAACCCCGAAGGACCAGCTGTAGGGGGGGATAATGAAAGCATGGTTTTAACCCCCATACCTCTCAATATTACAATTCTAGAGGTAGATGCAGCCATTCGGGCTAGCAAGGGGGGAAAGGCACCGGGCCCGGACGGGGTACCCGTTGACCTTTATAAAGCTGAGATTTCCATCTGGAGCCCATTGTTAACAAAGGTTTTTAATGCAGCTGCGACGATTGCGGCTCCACAGACCTGGGGGGAATCAATCATTATTCCGGTATATAAAAAAGGGGAGAGGGGCGAGGCAAAAAATTATCGCCCGATCTCCCTCCTTACTGCTTCCCTAAAAATAATGAGTAGAGTAATATTAAGTCGCCTGGAAGAATGGGCAGAAGACAATGGGATCCTTGCAGATTCACAGTATGGATTTCGCAAGGGGCTGGGCACTATAGAACAGTGCATTAACCTAGATCTCATTATATGTAAATATACACGAGCCAAACAAGGCTCGCTGTTTCTTTGTTTTGCCGATCTGTCCAGTGCCTTCGACTTGGTTGACCACGGTCTTCTGTGGTCAACCTTGTTGAACATGGGGGCACCTCAAGATATTATTTATTTCCTGGCCCAATTGTACAGGAATCTGACAGCAAAAATACGATATGGGCAATCGGGGGAGTGTACCCCTAGTGTTAAAATAGGATCAGGTATTAGGCAGGGATGTGTCCTTGCACCTCTTCTTTTCTCCCTTTTTATTAATGCAATTGAGACGGAACTTCGCTCCATAAGTGCAGATGTACCGACTGCTGGGGGCTTGCCCATCCCAATTCTGCTCTATGCAGATGACGCGGTTCTGCTCTCTCAAACCCCTTTAGGGTTGCAAAAACTAATGAATAAATTTGCAGATTTTATCAAGGGGAGAAAATTAAAAATCAATAATTCAAAAACTTTTATAATGCCCTGTGGCAAGAAAATTAAGAACTTAAGGCCCTTTACAGTTATAGATCAAACCATAACAGTGGTGGACAAATTTTGTTATTTGGGTATCACTTTTAATAGTGGGGGGATGTGGACCTCCGAAATGATAAATGTTAGAGCGAAGATGGCTAAGTGCTCTTTTGGCCTATTTAGGTTTGCATCCAAGCTAGGCTCTAGACGGATACTAGACATGTTATACTTATATCGTCATAAATGTGTTGCTCTGGCTCTATACGGATCAGGAGTGTGGGGCCACTGTAACAACAACATGCTCCAGGTAGAGGAGAACAAATTTATTAAAAAACTCCTTTGTCTGCCATCTTCTTCTTCAACAAAGTTGATCCATCAGGAGTCTGGCTTAGAACATCTATCTGACCTGATTAGATTAAGACCCCTGTTAGTATGGAGATCTATTTGGTCGAAGGAACAGACTGGTTTTACTAGAAAGATAATCTCCGATTGTCTAAACTTGGATAAATGTTCCCGTATCCCGTGGCTTAACTATATCATTCGAACATTTGACGATCTTTTTAATTTTAGGGTTTGTGATAACCCTTTCTGTGTTTTAGACATCACGAAGACTGAGATTAAACATGAATTTCTGAGGGTTAGCAGGATGAAGCGTAACGCAGCTACTGTCCAGTTCTCCACACATGTTTTTTATGACAAATATAACAAGGAAGAAATGGGGCCCCCAGGATACCTTAAAATGGTTAATATTCGTTCCCATCAATTTGTGTTAACAAGACTCCGGATGGGAACTGTCCATTTGCTTGTTGCGTATCCCGTAATGAAGACATATACTACTGCCCCTTGTCCGTGTGATGGGACTACTAAACAAAGTACGGAGCATTTTCTACTGTTATGCCCTCTTTATCTCCATCTTCGAAAAATATACCTGAAACCACTTTTTAAAAAACATAAAGTATTTAATATTGTTTCAGCCATGGGACTTTTATTTGGGCTTAACTCACATGACATCTGTTATTTTACTGCTGTATACATTTTAAAATCGATATGTATGAGGAAAAGCACTGTTTTTGAAATGTGATCAATTTAAAATTTGCTGAAACCTCATGTTTTTATACTAATGTATGTATGTACTTTTATGATCATTAATATATGATCGAATAAAGTTTTTGAATTGAATTGAATTGACTGCAGAGCGCGGAGCGACTTACTACAGACTGGTGGACGCCCAAGTGAGCTGTATTTCATGATCACATGTTAAAATCAGCACATACTTCGTATTGCATTTCCCCTGTCACTTTTTTTCTACAATGTATTTCTAAGTGTTCAAGTTCAAGTTCAAATAACTTTATTCGATTGTAAAGTTTAACAATCATAAAAGCACAATACATGAACAAACATTTCACACATAAGATTGCATAAAAAGTTTAAAAAGAACTGTCCAATACTTTTGTATTATAGGCCAACTGTGTGAACAGTATAAGTAAAGGCAAACAAGCAGAATAAGCAGGTTAAGAATATAAATAATTTGTACAAAGTTAAAAAAACATTAAGGAATAGAACAATAATAGCAGCATAGTTATCCCTCCATACTTTTCCTAAAAGTGATAGCTAGTTTTAGAAAGCTGCTTACATATAAAGTGCAGTCGCAGTTCAAAAGTTGAAGGAAATAAAGTGCTGGTTTAATCTGTGTGAATTTTAATTTCTTTAAACAAGGCTTTAGATATAGCCTTCGAGGTACCGAGTAATAAGAACAGAAAAATAAAAAGTGCGCCAGGTCTTGCGGAGACTTTCCGTCGCAGCCGCAAGCAGGCAGCACTTGTCCACGATGGGACCCTCTTGGTACTGCCAGTAGGAGGTGGAACAGGTCAAAGCGGAACCTAGTCAACAAAAAACTATCATAGCCAGATATAGGCCATGAAAGATATGGTTCCAAATGTGAACATGTTTTAAGTAAGGCGTGTTTCCTGACACTGCCTTTCACAAGCTCGCCCTCCTTTTTCTAAGTGGATTGGGTTTGTAGCGCCAAGCAGTCTCAACACTAACAATGTAGTGTACAGCAGGGCCCGAGTCGGGGGTCCACCCGGTGGACGGAGGCCGCCCACTATTTTCACAGGGTGGGCGCCGTCCGCCCTGCCAAGAAGTTGGCCTCACTGAAAAACATGCTGAATTCTTCCCGGTTTTATTTGCAGACACCGGGAAACTTCAGCAGCGCCTGCACGTTGTTGTCTACTTTTTAATGCAACAACGAGCAGGGGGGAGGGTTTTTTTTTTCTTTAGACTCCTGTGGGTCAATAATAAAGGGCCAATCTGAGGGGTCATCAGGCCTCCTTTTGTTGGAGTCTCCTGGCTGGCAGGAGCCTCACAACTGATGCAAGTGCAGTGGAGGGGGGGACAAGTTCAAGTTTCAAGTTTATTTTATTATGATAAGGAACTCTTTATGAGGTCCACATAAAACAACATATACATGCAAAACAAAAAATACATAATACATTATTCCATCACAATTACTCGAGACATCTTAATACAGGTCCAAAAAACATTTAAAAAAGTTGTACAGTTTAAAAGCAAACATTTCATTAGGAGGATTAATCAAGGCTGCCTTAAATGAAGAAGCAGATAATATGTTGAGTTGTAAGCAAATTGGTCTTAACCATCTACGCCTGCAAGACATCAGTGCAGAACAAACAAACATGACATGATCTAAGTCCTGATCATACAATTGACAAAGATCACAGCATGCCGAATGACCATACCAGCTGGCATGTAGAGCTTTCAGGGGAAGCAAATTATGTCTTAATAAGAACACAAGGCGCCTGACGCCATGGGAAATGTTCCAAAACATATACGATTGAGCTTTCCGCAGGGTATAAGAATCAATAACAGGCGTACCACCTCTTTTCGCTAAACAGAAGTCTCTATCCTGACAAAACCCCAATTCCCAAGAGGCTGACTTCAGAACAGTTTTTAATGGATGAGAGGATAATAAAAATAAAGTCTCCTCATCCAATTTCAATTGCAACACGGCAAATCTGAAGTTTTTTACAATCAGGGAGAAATCATTAAAAGATCCTAGTAATTCATTTTTTATAAGATCTCTTAAGGTATTAGGTTCACCTTTAGATAAAGCTACTACCCAACGTATTATACTTGCCAGACCTTGAACCCAACTGCTACGTAAACCCAATTCCTGTCTCAGAGAAGCAGTCGAATTTGCTGTACCTACAGACATTAAACTGCGTAAAATTTTCCCTTCCACAGGGTTTAAAAAACTCCACTTTTTTACATCAATTAACTCAATTCCGTATAACAGGGAGGCCGGAACTTTCGCTCTGAAAACATCTAAAAGAATAGAAAAATGCCTTCTACCTGTGGCTTTATACAGGGAAACTAAACTCTTTCCCTGACAAATAGCCTTCCGAGAGTTATTGTCAATGTGTAGTTTGTCACTTAAATTATAAGTGACAATTTTACCTAGGAAGGTGTATGATTTCACACATTCCAGTTTTTTCCCCCCCACAACCCATGGATAATTAAGGCATTTAGACTTCTTTCTACCAGAAAAGCAAATCACTTTGCTTTTTGCCGTATTTATTGATAGGAAATGACTTTCCGCAAATTCAGAGAGTGCTTGCAACCGATTGTTCAGGCCCTTTGGGGTGAGATCCAAAATTAGGATATCGTCTGCATACATAAGGCATGCAATTGGAACACCACCCAAGGACGGGGCAATACCGGCGCAAGCGGAAAGTGTGACGGGTAAATCAACCGTATACAAGGAAAATAGCAATGGAGCCAAAAGGCAACCTTGCTTCAACCCATTGGAAGTGGGAATTAATTTAGATACACCACGTTCACCTCCAAGTAGAACTCTGCACCAGGTGTCAGAGTAAAGGGCGCGAATTAACTTGATCAGGAATGGGGGCATACCTAAGTTAAATAACTTTCTCCACAGCAAAATTCTATCTACTTTATCAAAGGCGGTGGAGAAGTCAATAAAGGCGCCATATACCTGACCACCACGGATTTTCACATATTTTTCATTAATAACTTGCAATGCAGTCAGGTTGTCTAAAGTTCCATGATTTTGTCTAAAACCTGTTTGCTCCATGGGAAGAATTTTATGTTCAGATACCCATTGATTCATTAAAGTAAGCACACATTTTGCGAAAACCTTACCAATGGCATCAAGCAGAGCGATTTGACGGTAATTTTGCGGTAGATCTCTTGCCCCTTTTTTATATAAAGGGACAATAATACTTCCTTTCCAGGAGGGGGGGACTGTTCCATTAGAAAAACAAAATTTAAACACTGGAAAGAGTATTTTACTCCAAAGTTCACTCTGGTGTTTTAATACTGAAATTGGGATTTTATCAGGGCCCATCGCACCAGAGGAACGCATATTCTTAATGGCATATTCAATTTCCTTTTCCGTTGGACAGTTAAGTATACGTGAGACATTATCAGATTCGACATTAAAAACTTGAGAATTATTATTACTGTACAACTTCTCGATATAAAGAACCCACACCTGTTCCTCAATGGCAATAGGCGTAGGACTGGCTCTAGTACCACAGCCTTTGCCAATTAAGGACCAGAATGTCTTGGCTTGGCCATTATAAGAAGCTTCCCTCAGTTGAATCCAGAGGGCATCTTCCTTAGAACGTTTTAAACGGGCCTTAAGTCTAACTCTCCTTCTTTTTAAGATAAACAACTTAGACTTAGCTTCTTGAGTAAAGAATAAAAATTGTCCCCTTACCACTTTGTTTATTTCTCTATTTAAAGCCCGTAGAGGATGAGGGACTACGAGGGATTGTTTCACACCTGGTTTCTTTTTTGCGCTAGCGGTTACAGAATCTAAAAAATTGAAAAAACTTAACAGCACTCTCCCTTCCCAGAGGGGTAAATTCTCAACAGTAAAATACAAAAGAGGCACTACATTTTCAATAGTACAAGGGTTCCAAAAACATTTCCCAGAGCTGGAATCAAAATTCACAAGATCTGTATCCAGACTCCACGGATCCACTTTCTGAAGATTAACAGAGACAGAAAGCATCAATGCATTATGGTCACTAAGAATAGACTCAATGACCTTCATATCCTTTAGTAGGTGAAAACCGGAATAATCTACCATGATAAAATCAATAATAGATTTTCCCTTATTAGATTTACGAGTATAAGCTGCCGGGGTGTCAGACGGAAGCCTCCCGTTTACTATTAAGCATTCAACTTTAAGTAAACCATCTAAGATAAGTTTACCTCTTTTGTTAGTTTTAATTTTAGACGGAAACTGGGCAGGAGGAATATTCAGAGACTCTTCCAATTGAATATTTCTAAACAACTCCACCCCACAGGTAGATATATTACAATTTAGGTCCCCAAACATTAACACATGCGGAGTTGGGGAGACATCTAACGCTTTAGTTAAAAAAGTGAACACATTTTTTAAACCAGTATTAAAACTACAATTGGGGGGAATATAAATATTAACCACAATCAACAATCTATTAGGGCAATCCTCAAATACATCTTTTAGGGTTATTGCTTGAAACAGTTTCCCTGGATCTAAATAGTGTGAATAGTTCCATTGCAATCTGTTAGATAACAAGCATGCTAACCCTCCCTTAGCATGACCTCTTCTAGTGCTGGTTGCATTGTATTCCAAAACAAAATAGTCTTTTTCCAAAGCTAATCTTCCTTCAACCCAGGTTTCTTGCAAACAAATTATATCTGCCTTTTGAGAATGCAAGAAACCCAATTTCTCCTTATAATCCTTGAATCCGGCAGTGTTCCATGAGATAAATTTCAGCTCTCTGTTAAAAATTGGAAGGTTGTTTAGAACAGGGAGCGGATTTACTCGCTAGAACTCCAGGTAACCAACTCCATTTAAATTGGTCATCCTTCCCTGTCTGCTTAAGGGGAGCGTTTTTGTATGAAACTAGCCTTTCATTCCTAGCCACACAAATTTTTAGGTCCTCTGATCTAAGATTAGACCAATCCGGCAACAGCACACCCGTATTAGAGGGAAGTGATAGTGAAGAATTGGCAAGAATCCTTTGAGTACATTTTTCCCCAAAGTGTGGCATGACATCTATCCCTCTAACTTGAAATTCCTCTGCCCACTGTAGAACAAGATTTAACACAACTTTCGAATGGAATTTCACCCTTGTTGATCTTATTGGTTTCCCCACGAAGGAGTTAAGGAGAAATACAACATCTAAGTCAGACGTTTGAATTAATTTCAAACTTTCAATCTCATTAAAACAGATCAATAGGGCAGATCTATTTAAAATTAAATCTGGTTCAAACAAGGGAGAAAAATCAAGATATAAAGTATCCACACTTATTTTTTCTTTTGGGAGAATAACTGACATTGAAGGTGGAACCTGAAAGGGTCTTGCTGAAGGATTTAGGGAATTAGGGGACGGGATGACGGAAGAGGTGTTAACCTTAGAAATAACTTGGCAAGATCCTGCTTTAACATTACAATAAGCTGAAAAAGGATTGGCGGAAGGGTGGGAAACCTTGGGGAAGAAAGAATTGGTAAAGCTTATAGGACCTAAACCAGAGACAGGGGCGTCTTCTTTAGGCGAGACAACCCTAGCTTCTACATGAGAGGTAGGGGACTGCTCCACCTGCGGGGAATCTTCTGAACTTAATTCAGCATTCTTATCAAAAAGAAGTTTCCTCTGTCTTTTTTTAGCGAATCTTCGAATGGGTTTCCTCTTCTTCATTCTAATCTTTTTGTGTTTCAGGGGACTCACTTTTCCCAACAATCCCGTATTTACTTTGGGAATCTCCTCTTCTTTGCTAGATGGCAAGGAGAATATCGGAAAAAGAGATGGAATTACGGATTTGGGAATGAGAGGAGATGTTGCTATTACCTCTATCTTGTCACTCATTGGAGCTATACAATTAGCGCCAGCCGAAACCACTTTGGCAGGATTGGGGACAGCAGGAAGAGCTACAAGCTTCTTTTCCTTATCACCCTCTATCAAAGGAGCAGATTGAGCTGAATCCAAAACTGCCGAAGCGGGAGGAGTGCCTATTTTTGGGGGCACCAATGGAGAAGCCGATGGTATGGGAAGATCTGACACTAACTCATTTTTACTTAGCAAGAGAACTTGCAAAATTTGCGTTACAGTGTCAAAAATACATTCCGAACCTCCCACAAATTTTTCGAGCAAACTCAAAATCGAAGAAAGAATTGATTCCAAAGAGGACAAAGAATTAGAAATTAGCCTCCCATTAATGTTTGGAGAGCCCTCAGCTAAATTGTTCAACACTGGACCAGAACAAGATGTAAAGTTTAATTGAGAAAGGGAAAAATCTAGTTTATTCGAAGGAGTGCTTCTTAGAGGACCGGTACTTAAAATAGTTATTGCTTCCTCTAAAGGCACGCCTTTACGGTTCCCCTGTAATGATCCCACCCGCGCCCTATGAGCTGTTAAATCAATGTCGGGCAGTGTAAAATCGTTCCCTACTACAGGGGATTTAACTAACGCGACTGACAAAGGATCAGTATTCACTGAAACTTTAGGAACATCCATTAGGGCAACTTGGGAGGGGACAATTTTATCATTATTTGACGCCGAAGGCGAGCCCCTTAGTACTTCGGGACTAACTAAAATAGGCAAAGATTGACTGGCAACCATGCTTAAGCTAGAGGAAACATCAATGACCCCATTAACAGGCACCGAATCGTTAGACCCTGGGATTTCATTCGGGGGCTGCAGATCAGTGGGTTTATCTTTCCCTTTGTCCCAAAAATTGAAAAGCTGACATTGACCTTTCAATTGCATGGAAGTTGCAATTTTGTTCCGAAGGGGGTTAGATTTGGTTTTAGACCCTGATCTCCCCACAATCACTCGCCCAGAGCGTAGTTTTTTAGCCGTCATGAGGCTATATTAAACGGGGAGTAAGAATCAATTAAAACAATTGTAGAATAAAACAACTCAAAATCCTAAAAGACAATACAATTTATAAAAGCAGTGTCACACAGGTTTAATACCGGAGAACCAAGGGAGGGGGCCCAGCCCAGCCTTCTGCAGCCTCTGACGGCCTCAGACGGTCCCGCCCTTGTCCCGGGCTTCTCCCGGCGCGCTCCCGCGCGCTCCCGCGTTGCGGTATCACAAGGGAGGGTTATAGCCGCGCTGAGGCGGGGGAGGAGCCAGCAGGGAGAGCGGGTCAGCTGCTGGTGATGCCGAGGGTCAGGCGCTCCTGGGACTTGAAGTCCTCGCCTGACCACGCTCGCAGCCCTGCCCACACCACCGCCACAGAGGCTCTGTCTGAAGTTAGAACTCACAGTCACAGCGCACTTCCAGCAGCGCTAAACAAAGACCCAGAGGCGAAGCGGGACCCGCGAAGCGGGTTCCGCGAGGAGTTGATCGAAGGAAGAGCAGCTCCAGCGTACTCGCAGTCCGAAGCTCCCTCTTCAGTCTACACAGGTGACAGGTAAGGAAACCACCTTCCTCACAGTTCCTGACACACCGTTTGTGTTCCAGTGTCGGGTGTAGCTGGCGTCTGCCTTCCCGGAACTCCAATGAACCAGCAGATGACGTTTATCCGTGTGAACAAATATATCGGACCGACTGTCCCTCAGGACCAGCAGCCAGGCTTCGAGGCGCTACCTCATCAGTGAACCAGCCGATGACGTGAAAGCGTCAGAAGTATATCTCAAGACAGTCCCACGCACAATCCCCAGACCAAGCAGCCAGGCTTCGAGGCGCTCCCTCCCGCTAAGGGGGGGACAAAGGCTCACACCTTGTTAGCACTTCACACACTTGTGAGGCAGCTTTTAACTTTTTTCAGTCTGTTTACACGATGTGTATGTGCTGTAAGAATGCCAGATTCATAGGTCTTTCCCTGTATTTACACAAAATAAATGTAATTTATATAGTGCTCACACCCCCTAAGGAGGCATTGAAATAATTTAAGTAGCACTTTTTTTCCCTGTAAAGCACTATGGGTAGAGGAGGTTTGTGCTGACAAAAGGCAACACTGTTTTATGCACAGCTTTCAAAAGTGTGAATCTCCTGCCTCAACCAGGAGGGTTTGTGTGTCTCGAAATATGTTATAATGCACTCCTGATAGACCTGCTATGTGAGGGCTCAAGGTCTGATGTCACTTCTTATGATGTCACTTCCTGTGATGTCACGCGCCGTGATGCCACTTGCATTCTGATTACCTAGGTTAGTCTCCCCACTTCTTTTTTTAGGATGTGTGCCCTAAGTACAGGGGTGTGCGGCTTCTGTCCTTACTGGGAACGAGGCGAAGTTGGTCTGTAAAACATCGCGAGTCTGATTTAAAATCTGATTTAAAAGCACAGTTGAGAATAACCCGATATTAGAATGCGCTGCTTTCTGAGGTCCATGCCCGGAAACAGGCCTCAGGGTGAGGTGATGTCACCACCATAGGTGGGGTTTCACATTGGTATGGCTCTGGTATGAGGCCTGAAGTCCTGCACTCTCATCACAATGAATGGTTTTGTAAATCCAGGCTGGGAGGGGCTGGAAATATTTATGGATCGCCCAACGAGAAAAAGCAGGGCCACACACAAAAAATCCCAATCTTTGAAAAACCACTCATCCCCTTGCACGTTCTTTCTCAGCTTGAATAGTTCGCCGATGTACTCCTGTCAAAGACGGGCCTAGTGCAGGAATGGGGAATCCCCTGGTTTAACGGGAAGTGGGCGAGAAACAAGGAAATATCCGCCCCCCTCAACCTGCCACCCCCTGGAAGTAAAGGCACACGTCTATTTGCGTCGTATGTACGCACGAACAATGCTACGCCGCGCCGGATTCTCTGCAGGCGTAAATATCACATTCCCGGTGTTTGCAGACTCACTGGAGTACTGTTGGAGTTTTTCGGTGGTCTCTCTGGAGTCCGACAGTTGCTCCAAAGGTAGCAGTGGGCCAATGGGGTACCCTTCCAACCAGTAAACTGGGGGGTTGTCAATCAGAACCATACTGAGGACAGGGGCGAGGCAAGTTACCGTAGTGCAACCCTCCCACTTCCGGGGATTCCATTTTCACCCCAGACTGCAGCTTTCCGCATGGTTATGATGCTGCTGCGTTTGTCACATAATTCACCATTTGCTGCATAACCTGCACATGTGAACATAAACTAATTTTGTTTCTGGCTCAAACGGATACATTACTAAAATGCAGTGGGACGTGTTGCTGCGCAACACTAAATCCGTTGCAAACAGTGACCGGTCACCTTTATGTCGCTTATTGCTATGTTGGGAAGTTACACCAGCACTGATGATGTGAAACCTATGCCCTGGCGTTTTAGCAAGTTTAATAATTCTAAAATAATGGAGTGTTACTATCACAAAACATGCGGCATTACACCGTATAATTTGCCTTGCTTGCCACGTGATTTACTCAACACTGCCTCATAATTTGGTCTCCCTCTACCGCATTTTTACAGTGGCCCTGCCTAGGGCCTATTCATATGGGATTCTTCAAGGGCCCCAGACATGTGTGGGCAGGATCCTTGTTTACTGCGCCGCTGACTAAAGACCGGAACACTGTATGTGGGGTCCAGCTCACCCCAAATCTAACCCCTCCATCACCTTTTGAGGATACTCTGCCCCAGGGCAAACCTTGCTCATTTCCTGCACCTCACCATCTTTTATCTGCCCAGCATAAAAAGCACTTAGACACAGCATATATCCGACATTCAACGCTGCACATGCAGAACAATATCGAACTTCCCTGGCAACCTAGGACGTAATCCGGTTACCCATCGTGCCACACAATATCGACAAGCGTCTCACCGTCCCGCCCTTTACCTGGGAATTACAAGGTAGAATGTGAGGGGAATGGGGTGAATTGTAGGCACCTGGGGACCTGTGAAGTGAAGTAAAGTGAAGGGTGGACACGGGTGACTGATGAAGCGCGGGTGACTCCCCCGGGTATATTCGAGGGGTGACTGACTGAAGCGCGGGTGACTCCCCGGGGTATATTCGAGGGGTGACTGATGAAGCGCGGGTGACTCCCCGGGGTATATTCGAGGGGTGACTGATGAAGCGCGGGTGACTCCCCCGGGTATATTCGAGGGGTGACTGACTGAAGCGCGGGTGACTCCCCGGGGTATATTCCAGGCCTGGGCTCTGCCGGTAGAGACGGGCACCAGGCGAGTGCAGTCTCCACACCAGGCAGTGTGTTCAGGATTGCATCTGTGCCCCCGTGTCTGTACACACACAACCACCTTCAGTAAGAAGAGGCACACCACCAAATAAGGCACTTTTTACCACTCGCACTTAAATAGCATAGCAGCAATCTAAAACACACGCTGCTTACGTACTGTCAATCAACGTCTGTGAAGAGGATTCAGACACCAGAGAGCAGACACCACAATGGCAACTACCATGTGACAACCAGCCCGCAGCTTATGTATCTATAGTACACTGAAAATAAAAACGAAACGCACATCACCTAAAGAAAGTTGTTATAAACATGACAAAGGGACCCGCACACCACACAACACCACAGGTACAACTGCCGTATGAAAACAGCATACCTAGGAAACTGACACCCCAAACAAGCAAGCACAGCGCCTGCAAACACAATAGAAGGCAACGCTATTTGTGACAACCACGGAAGTGTGCGTGGACGCTACTTGCAAGCAGTCACTCTGAAAATATGAAACGAACGAGGCCACGCACAAATCACTCACGTATAGTGAGGTGCACTGTAATTATGTGGGTCTGAGGCCGTAGCATGGTGTGCAGAAGTGCGGATTTACAACACTTGCTACAAAGACCACCGTTTGCCGCACTATTTGCAGATGCCAACAAAAATGTTCTACCTGAAACGGATCAAATGTATTTGAAAAGTGCCGGGCAGTGCATGCCTCTGAAAAGGTGAACTGTTCACCTTTTGACGCTGTGCACTGTAACCGGGTGTTAAACTGGCAGCACTGACGAGACTGCACCACGTCATGTTAATGTGCGCTAAAAGGTACACTTGTGGAATAGTGGCAGGTCGCACTGCATAATGTGCCTCTTCTGGTGGATAACGCAGTCAGTCCAACCACATGATTCCTGTGGCCCCGCGGATATAACAAGAGACGTCAAAAATGAACACCCCCCCCCCCCCCCCCACTCAAGCACATGCACCACGTTACTTTACGTACTTCAAGGGTAAAAGCCCGAGCCATAATGGATACAAACCCACGACTGAGTCGGACACGGTACTCAAATACACACTAGTCACTTTGATCTAACAATAAGAAGGTGCGTATCGAGCACACACCAACACACACCTTATCATCACACAGGTCAGAAATGGGCACAACCCACCACCCAGTCGCACTCCTACAAACATATCATTATATAGCAAAGCAATCAGAAATAAACCACACACCGGCAACTTAGATACGTGCATGTCACTTTTAATAAAACAATCATAAAACGTGTATCCAACTCCAATTCCATAGTATAGTGGTAGGTCTGAAACGGGGACACACACACCGCAATAATTCAAATGCAATTTGCATGGATTGTTGTCTCAAAATGCCAGCGGGGCACACCGAGACCACCCAAACACTCCTGTCCTCATGCAGAACCACCATAAATCCGCAGGGCGCTGCCCGGGCGCCCTCGCACCGGGCCGCGCTGCGAGGATCGCCGAGAGGCAGCTGCGTGGAATCCACTCGCCTAATTGGAGTTTTGCTGTCTGGAATCCTTCCAGCGCTGGAAAAAAATCGTGCCTTAAAATAGAGAGGGGAGGAGTGTGTGCGGGTGACAGAGATGTGAGAAGAAATGTTTACCAGTGCGGGGGAGGAGAGTGGGGCAGAGGGACGGGAGGAGGACTTGCTCTTCTTGTGACAGAGTGCAGCGGGGGGCAGCAGCGTGAAAGGGGCAGTGGAGGGGAGGGCGATGGGATGTGAGGCGCTGAGCTTTGCCTAAGCTGCACTTGTCTCTGCTCCCTCCCAGCGCTGATCCGGCCGCGCAGCAGAGACCGTCCCTCGGAGCGGCACCCGTGATTGACACCCAAATTGGACGCCCGAGATGTTTATCAAGTGGTTTATATAGGAGGAGAGAGGCAGAGGGAGGCACTCTGAGGAGCAGCCGTCACGGACCGGAGACACGCTGCAGAGAGCCGGGGTTCTGCGGCCAGTGACAGACACAGACTGCAGGGTCCGTGCGTCCCACGCCACCCGCAGAGCCTGCCCACCACCCCGGGGGCGGCTCCTCGCCCATACACTGCTGCCCGCAGAGGGTCTCTACAGCCCTCGCACACCTGTGGCGGCACAGGAGCCTGGAGGGGTGTCCACCCACATACACGCTGGAGCACTCGGTGTCCACCAGCCACGTGTCCGCCGCCCTCAGGGGGTTCTGCAGCCCACCTCTCCACACTCACAGCCGCGAGCGCGCCCCGGGCCACAGAGAGTAGGAGCTTCCTATAGGAACACGCCGGGCTCCATCCTGTAGAGGACTCCTAGAGCCACATCCAAATAACCAGGCCCACCGCCTTGAGGGATTCCCACAGGCTGCAAGAGAGTTCTGCTACCCCACGCCTTTCACCCTCACACTGCCGGGGTCCGTGCCCCACGGAGCTCCCAGCATGCACTGCCAGGCCGAGCTCAGGCTCTCCTCCTCGGGCCAGATGAAGGCGGCCAGGCGGCGCTACAAGACCTTCATGATCGACGAGATCCTGTCCAAGGAGACGTGCGGCTACTTCGAGAAGCTGTCCCTGTACTCGGTGTGCCCCTCCCTGCTGGTGAGGCCCAAGCCCCTGCACTCCTGCCCAGGTAAGGGCCGTTCACACTCTCTGCGGCGCTCGGGGACGCATGCGCACTAAAACACGCGAATCCACATACGGACAGACACTGCTGCACACAGCTCAATCACACATAGACCCCTGGCCTACTCCCTCTCATAGATCACACGGACACACATAAACACGTGCGCCTCCACACAGGTCACATACACACACCTGCCCCTACACAGATCACTCGGACGCACAGACACCTCATTCTTTACAACGGCCATATGCACACACTCACACATACCTGCTCACCCACACATCACTCGGACACACACCTACTTCTTCACACGGGTCACAATGCACACACACACACACACACACCTACACAGACATATATCCGCTCTCTCATTCACATCTAACCCCTCAGACAGTTCACACACACACAAATCACACCTACACTCACCAGACCACATAAACCTATGAACGTCACAAGTCATTCATACACAGAGAGACCAGCAAATCACTAGTCCATACCGCACAAGTAAGAGTCGCCTCACACAAGTCATACACACACCGGCACACGTACACCATACAGATCGTACACGATTGTAGACTCTACAGCGAGTACACATGTCTCACATATCCAGACCCCCCAAGGAGACACTCATATATCGGATCAATTGTGCGCACCTATATTCAACCGCAGTGCAATACCCTCCCCACACCGTGCGTCCTTAAGGTTGTAAACTTGGTTCACTTAGATTGAAATAACTCGCCTAGCACACCTGATGACGATGTGTAAAATGAAAGCCCCTGGTGCATAAACATGGTATATTACGCCGTTGTGTGAGCTGGTAATCCTCCGTGCACTTCTGCAAACAGACACACAGGACTCGCACACCGCCCCCCCCCCCCCCTCGTGCACTTTATCTGATAGGTTATGTGCTCACCACCCCAGGCTTCTAGCCGCGAGCAGAGCGTGGTCAGGACATGTGTTCCGTGGCATGTTATGATTCCGGGGCGCCTAGAGTCTGGACCCCAATGACTTCTGGGATGGTGGGCTGCGATGATGCTGGAGTGGGGTGCGTGAACACGAAGTCCTGGCGGTAGCGGCAGCAGAGTTTATTTTATTTGAATTTATTTTATTTTAAAAGTTTTATATAGCGCTAGCTTGACCCGTAGGTATCAGAGCGTTTACATACACACTGTAAAGAAAAACAGAACGGAGCTTGCATTATAAAGTAAGGAGGCAGTAAGGAAGTAATACCAGGGATAGAAAAAATACAGCATGGAAGATAAGGTGGTTAGCACAGTCCGGGCACCAACTAGAGTTCACGGACTGTCACATTGTATGCATAATGCAGGGCAGTCAGAAGAAGGACTGTCGCTGCGCTGTGCAGTATTAAATGGTTTCCAATACAAGAAGTGCGTGTCCACCTTTAATTAAACCCCCACGGCGATGCTTCGAGGCGCTATGGCCTTACACAAGAGGTGACGGGTTGAGGGAACTTGAAGTCAGTTTCTCCGTGGCTGTTTTAGCAGCCTTACCGCCCGAAGATCAGTGGCGATGTGTACAACCTCAGATGCACCTGGTTATGTATGTATGTATGTATGTATGTATGTGTGTTTTCAAGAAATACCTTCAATACAGTCCGCGGGAGGTTACATGTTGCCGTTTGTGTGCAGTGGTAAACCAGGTGTTAGTATCGCCCAGTGAGATTTTTGTCATATAGTACACAACACGGATTTATCCAAGCGCTAAGAACTGCTATAGCGTCCTGTTAGTACTGTGAGCATTGCATCGCGGGAGAAGCCTGAGTCTATAACCGGTATCTAAATACTTTGGGAAAGAGTTGCTAACCCGGTCCCGAGCACTCGGGCCACTTGGCCACAAAACACAACCTTGCGTTCTTTTAGAGTAGCAGGAACGCCGCCCCTCGTTGGAGTTCGAATGTCCGAAGTTTATTTGCATTTAAAGAAGCAAATGGGCCGCTCACGGCTGAGCAAAGCAATAAAAGAGTAATTACAACTTATATCGATGTTGGCAATAATCCACCATTAATGATAGAGAGGGTGAAGTCAATCTCTCGGAGAAGTCTTTGGGGTGACCGTGACTGCAGCACCAGATGTCAGGGTTAACTCGCTATATGTGTTCGTTCCTTCCCTGCGGGGCTTGGGCTGCCGGTGGTATCTGCCCGGTATAATCCATCGTTTTTTTCATTCTTAGCCAGCCCTGCTGAGGCATCCAAAGGCCCGCTGTTGTCTTCGTCCACTGGGCCTCCTGGAATTACCCGTGCAAAGGTCCTTTTTGGCTAGTCCAAGAGCCATGGCCAATTCAATGTGTTTGAGTTTTGCACCCTTGGCTTGAACATCGCCCCTTTCTTGGTGGGCTTCACCGCGCGCCCTGCTTCCACTTCAGGTCGGGCCACGCCCTCTTGCTGCTGTTCCAATATGTCCCCTTCGGTGCGCGCCCCCCTGTGAACCTGGTCCCTTGGTCGGGCTAAACCTTCCACCCGGAAGTCCCCTGCGTGGGCAGGCCGTGGCCCTCGCTCGGGGAACTCCCCGGCCCGGTCGGATTAACCCCTGCGTGGGCAGGCCTGGGTCCCTGGTCGGGTTAGTCCTCCGACCCCTGAAGCCCCCTGCGTGGGCAGGCCGTGGCCCCTGGTCGGGTTAGTCCTCGGCCCCTGAAGCCCCCTGCGTGGGCAGGCCGTGGCCCCTGGTCGGGTTAGTCCTCCGACCCCTGAAGCCCCCTGCGTGGGCAGGCCGTGGCCCCTGGTCGGGTTAGTCCTCGGCCCCTGAAGCCCCCTGCGTGGGCAGGCCGTGGCCCCTGGTCGGGTTAGTCCTCCGACCCCTGAAGCCCCCTGCGTGGACAGGCCTTGGCTTTGCATTGGCAACTCCCCGGTCGGGTTACCCCTGCGTGAGCAGGCCTTGACTGCTTGGTCTAGATGAGCCCCCCCTGCCCCGAGTGGACTGGCCTTCTTTATTACCGGGGTTTACAGCAACCTTTAGAGACAGAGGGTGAACTGCACCAGCAGAGGGATACAAAGATCTCCGCCAGATTCCACTGCAGACCTCTCTGTCAACAAACACACCGAGCCGTGAACTGCCCCACTCTCGGGGCCAGCCCACGGCCATATACCGGGGCACAGGAAGGGCAGGTGAAACATGGGTAGAAACTGAGCTGCCCAGGCTCCTACAACTTCTGCCGACCCTGGTGCTAACCCCCAGAACATGGTCCCTGCCAAAAATGGCGTCACAGGAACGCTGGAAAAACACTATCTCGAAACGTTTGATGGCAAACAGAGAACCTGGTTGCTGGCAAAGATAACCAACAGGCCCATTGCCAAAAACGGCAATTTCGGAGGAGGAAAAACTAACCAACATGACTGTTAGTAAACTAAGAGCAAAACTACAGAAGTGGAGCACCGGCACACTTTGCGTCCCGTTTTTTGCTAAGTGAACTTGTCACTTAGCAGATGTTTGTTCGGTGCCAATGAACGTGTTGTTGGTCCGAGAGGTACTTGAAATGGCATTTACTATTTGACAGGGGAGATAATGAAAGTCCCTTTCCTCCCGCAGAGCGCTCTCTCATGATTCAAAACTTCTGTCGCGTGCCGCCTGGCAACGAAGCCACTTTGATGGCGCCACAGACGTATGCCTCGCTAAGCGAACGTATTCGCAAACTGAATTGTGCCAGGGGAAGTCGCCATTCACGAGCGCGTTCCACGGTACTCTAAATGTGGTACTGAGGCGGTGCGTGTTCACACTCGCCAGCTAATGGTGCGCACACTTATGTTGTGCACTACGACTGTTAACTCACGATGACTGAGGAATCAGTGATACGTCTTGCACCCAATCAGCACTCGCACAGCACGTGAGCGGTGTCAGCACCAACAGGGGACACGCTACAAAAACTTTACGCAGGTGGAATAAAAAAAAAACACACTATACATCGATTTCCATCATTTTTACTGCTTCTATAATAAGGAATGGGCAACCGTAATTGCACGTGGGTAAAACAGATGGGCAGGCTTCACAGTATTTTGACTCTGGGCATGTAAAGGAGAATGGAAAGAAACATTTCACAGGTTTACGTCTTTTTTGCACATGTGCAAACTTCTTGTAATACTCACCAAGGCGTTATTACTAGCACCTGTGACAAGAAATGAACCGAATGAACTTTGCTCTTTATGCCACATGAGTTTTCTCCAACTTAAACATTTAACTCAGGACACAAATACCCAATGCATCCCTTTCTATTTTTGCTGTTTAAATAAAACAAAAGATGAGCAATTCCAATGTTGGACTCTGATTCTTAATGACGGGTATATGTTTCAAACTAAATGTATTTGTTGCACAGTTAGTTCTGTGAACAGCAGTGGCGGTGCGGGTTGAATCATGGATCCCAATTTCATGGCTAGCAATTACGTACCTAACGTTTTGATCGGTAAGAGTTACCTTTTTTATAACCGTTTGAAACTTCCTTTAATTTTCCGTGTTGCAAAACTTATATGCTATGGGGACGGAGCTAACAGTGTTATTTCCGTACTCGAATAACAAGCAGCAAAAATGGACAGCATGCATTTCCCCTGTTGTTCGTTGGCGCCCCTCTAACATTTAACTCGAACACCCCCTAATGTTCTTTCCCTCGGACACCCCCTAATGTTCTTTCCCTCGGACACCCCCTAATGTTCTTTCCCTCTAGTCGCACGGATGAAAGACCGAGCGACACTCGTCAGACCGAAACTTCCAACACCGATGTCTCAAAGAAAAGACTTGGTTTGGTGACCTGCCGACAGAGGGCGCTCCTCTCGCTTTCCAGGCCTTCTGTTGGATCTGCCGAGAAGAGCTGCGATCAAACCGAGTTTCCTAGAAGCACCCGGACGGTCTCGCTCGGTTGCTGGGCCTAGTTCATACACTGTCAGCATTATTCGAATATCTGTTTATCCCTTTGACAATTTATCCCGACAAATATACATTATGAAGAGCCTTAAAGTGTCTTCACTCCGTTTCACGGCGCATTTCCGACCAAAGAGTGCTCTTGGTGACCGTATAGGATTTTGTGATTGTTTTAAGTGATAATAAAATACACAATTCTTAAAGTTTTACAACATTTGCTGGATCGAATTTTGTAACTGACAGTTTGCAAACAATTCCAACAGTTTTCCTCAACCCATGAAACTGTTTTAACACAGCGAATGGTGTCATCTGACTTCTGGCTAAATTGCCGGCCGTGGAACCAGGAGACTCGCGTTGTATTCCCGGCTTCTACACTTGACCAAACTTTTGATCCTGAGCGAAACAGTTTCTCTCTCAGGTACCTGTTGAATTAGCTGACAAATCTGAGGCCGCTCACCTGATCTAGTACTAAGAGTTCCATCAAAGTAATAGGCTGCGAATGTTTATAAACAACACTAAACTACCCAAGACATAGAAACAATAGCGAAATAGCCAAATTTGTTCTGTGAGAATTTCCGTAAATTCCACTTCTGCTTGGGCATTAATTCTGTAGTGAAACACAATCTGAAGAATTGGCAGGTGGCCTGTGCATGCTGCATTTTTCATTACTTTTTTTTCTAAAACGTAACAAGTTTGCAGGCTCTGTGAGAAAAACGTCTAGAAACGTTTGTTTTGTTGAAAAAAAACTCAACAAAAACTTACTTTTAGCAGGTAAAAAAATCTAGTCATTTTTTACCCCGAAATGTTTCATGGATTCATTTTTGTTTGCTGACAAATCTCTGTGTTTATAAAAATGAAAAAAAGGATACATTTTTTAAACGTTGCAACATTGTAAATGTATGAGCTTGATTCAGAAAGGGCCTCGCGCCTGTGGGGGAGCCTCGCACTTGGGGCGAATCTCCGCAATGAGAAGTCTTACTACGGGGACCTCCCCGCGACTGCGGGGCCCTTTGTGAACCAGGTCCTATATTTCTGCCGCCCTCCCCGGGGTAGATGATAGTTCATAGTTGGACCCTGTTTCGTGCTGTGAGGTTGGAACAAAGCTTTCATCACAGCTCTCAGTCTAAACGTCGCCCGATTCGCAAAGAGTTTGCTGGGAGCACGTGGGACTTACTCCTGTAGTCCTCATGCAGCCAAGAATAAGAATGTGTGCTCACAGAGTGAATCATCTTTTTGTTATTTTGACACAGAAACGAGGGGTGTTGTGTGCCTTTATAAAAACGTGCACTCGTAGGCGAACGAGTGCTTTGGAATCAAATCTTATCACTAGAGCACAGCGCTACATGGAGTGAATGCACCTTTCCACACCACACACCCAAACACCCACACTGAAGGTGTGCCGCACTTGAAGACCACATTATAGGGCAGGATTGTCTGAATTATGCAGTAAGAAACCGCATATTATGTGGTATATGCGGAATTTTTTTGGGAAGTATTATTTTGTTATTTATGCAACAAATGCGGCAAACGCCAGTGGCCGTGACCATAACCGACCGTGGCATTTCAACAGGAAGACACCAACACCTCCGGTTAACGATCCCCTTGGAGACCGTCAGGCCCAGAGCTGAACTTTCCTAAATGACGCCATAAGGCCCCGAGAACACCCGGTGACTGTAAATCCTGGCAATCAAGGATGCTGCAGAAAAATAATTTACATTTAATTTGAGCACATTCTATCCTATTGATTACACCAAGCAAGAACGTAAACCATTCCTAGTACAGAAGAATGCAGGGCTCCGTTATACGCCTGATTGTAAACCCGGCATCGTGTGTACTGTTTAAAAGAACAGCACCGTGTATGCACCATAACCCAATATGTGTTGTTCGGTCACTTTTTTAAATTAAAGAAAAAAACTTAATGTAGAGTCTGCCCTTGCCTTTCAAAGGATTGATTTGTGCAGAAAAACACTTTAGCAAATACATATTTGAGATCATTCAGTTTTTAACATGATCGTCCAGGTCCTAAGTGCCTGCTGCACTAATGTCACACGGTACTAGCTGAAAGCTTTAAGGTTAAGGAACTCAAGAGGGCGGTGTTGAATGAATTTTTTTGGCCAATTGTCTCCAACCATGTGTTATGAACCGTATTTTACTGATTTTAACTGTATATGTACTTTTATGGTATTTTTTAAGTACCGAATAAAGGACTATTGAATTGAATTGAATACTAGCTGAAATCTCTTTTAGGGGTCCGTGGTGTGCCTGGAGCGTGTTGTGCCAAAAGCCCCAAATGCAGGCGCTGCTGCAGCCATGGCTTTGTCTAGAGTTGTCGGTGGAACAAGGGACAGCCACTGATCCTCGACTACTAGCCGTGGCTAGTAGAAGTCACATATCCAGGGCCCTTTCTGTGGGGCGGCTCTCGCCTCTGAAATAGGGCCGAGTTAGTTTATTATCCTTTGTGTCTGTGAGTCGTCACTTTTCAAACCGGCCCGGGTGTGGAGAGGTGGATTGTTTTTTCCCGAATAATACAACTTTGGTCAAGTTCAGAAGCTAAAATACATCTTGTCTCTGTTTGTTGAAGGCCTTAATTTGGCCGCACACTACAGGATTCTGAAACACTCTCTGGGATTTTTGGGAGGTGTATTGGACGGCCCACTGGCTACAGCAACCTCCGCCACTTCAAGGACTCTTGAGATGTCATCAGTTTAATAACACCAATGGGCTTCTCGGGAGATAAGAAGGTTAGGATGATCAGCGTGGAGATAGAAAGGGTTGGAAATTCCTTCTAAAAAGTAACTAGTCAACAATGTCTCTATTCGTGTCCACAAGCCCGTGGGCAGGACGTGGAGGTGCAAGAAATGGCTGCTGGACTCTTGTGTATTTCATGAACCACTATGCACGCCACCACATTGACATGGGCATTTTAGGTCTACCTGACATTTGTGTAATTTCCTTTGTAGACATTATGTAAAAGACCCCCCCCCAAAATCACACAAAAGTAGGTATTAGTATGCAAGATGGTGGTCTGGCATTATGTGCTATTTTTAGCACAATTGCTTCTATCATCCATTGTTGATAAAAGCTTGTATTTCACCTGGAAAAAAGTATGAAATCACACTTTACATGGGCAACAGCTACTCTTTTCTTTTGGTTTGTTTTGTTCCTATGCTCCCAGGATAGGAATTGTACCCAAATGACATTAATTATGCGACGTGGCATACAAGGATAATCGCTTAGAAATGATGGTAGAAGCACTGGACATCAAACCACTCAAAAATATGCTTCAGTGTTTGACTGCTGCGAAATCCATTTCCTAGGTGGTGGTTCTGAACTGAATTTCCAAGTTGTAGAGATGCAGCTTTCACCTCCTGAGGACCAGATAGAAGTTAATGTCAAATATTCAGAAAATTGAAAATCAGCGCCAAAGATGTGTTGCAGATATTTTGTTACTAAGAGATTTTCTTGAATTTTTCAATCCTCATTTTATTTATTCTCAGAATTTGGCCATTTTTAAACAATTTCCCTTGTTGATAAATGTACATTGGGTAGGGCCCTTGCTCATATACAATTATTCAAACTTCTCTTGCCATCCTTCAGCTACTGGCAACTCCCACTTTCGTGCTGTGGAATGTTTTGCCTGCTGCACAGCCACACTTTGGAATGGCTGCCCCTAATAATAATAATGTGATAATAATAATCTTTATTTGGCAGTAATCACAGCCATAAAAGATACAAAAATAAAAACACAGTAACAAATTCATTGAAAACAATATATAATTTGTGGAAAATTGCAAAAATCCATATATCGAGCAATCATGTCTCGAGTTTCTTGATCTTAATCCCGCTCCTAAAAAATGTAGAAGAACAAAAAGGTGCGAGCATTAGGCAAGAGTTGTAAATACAATAGGGCTACACGAGCATGCCTAAATCTCAAATCTTTTAAAAAAGGTTTAAGATACAATCGCCTAGGATGGGTAAAATATTTACATAAAAATACAAAGTGGCTGCCCCTGGAAATGGGCATGGAACGGGATAAATCGCACTATTGGAAGAGAACAAAGACTTCTCTTCAACAACCAAGTGGTAGCCTGGGATTTCCTTCCGGCTAGTGCTTCCATCGCTCTATGCTCAGGGAAGAGGTGTGGCGCCGCGGCCAGGGCGACTGACTCCGGAATCTGGGGATCTCGGTTCGATCGCCGGCGGCAGATCAGCCCAGCACCATGTGACTCTGGGCAATAGCTTGCTTAATCTTCCCGACGGCCCCTAGCGCTTAGTGACCCTTACGGGTGATTATTCGCGCTTTACAAATGTGGATTATTATTATTATTATTATTATGTTTGAGCGTAATAAAATGCATAACGCAACATAATGCGACATAGCAGAACACATCAAATAAAACATGCCACAATGACACATAATATACATTATATAATGTAAGATAGCAAATACCATAATGCACAAGGTGACAAAAACACAACACATCACAGAACATAAACTAAAATGTAACTGAATATAACATACCATAACATATATCATAATATATAACATAAAATACAATGTATTAAATAACATACAATAAAACATCTATCATGACAGGTAATAAAACGTATAATGTAGCATATCAGACACCATAATATAATATAGAACATAAAAATCGCATAATATACCATAACTTACAACATAAGAAATAATAGAACATGCAATATTAACCATTTCTAGACACTTGCCTTGGTCAGAGCTTCTCTCAAGCCGTTCTCCAAATAACTCACTGCCTTTTGAGGACTATTCTAGTTTCCCTGTTGCAGCTTCTTCACTGCCACCCATTTTAAGTATTCAGCTTTGATCTACCTATTACTTTGATATTTTTTCCGATCCTTGGTACATGGTGCTGGTTTGTGGTTAGGGGAGCTGTCAAACCTTTGAAGAGTTTGGGGCCTCTGATTGGCTGGTGGGACCCTGGCGCAACCAGTGCCTGTCAGGTGAGCCCTACCTGCCTAATCTGTCCCATCTCGAGACCCGATGCCATGCCCAGCAGCACAGTGCCCAACATAGACCCGAGAGTGCCAGCTCCATAGCAGAGTTGTAGGGCAGCTATTGGCTATGGAAATCATTCTCATGAGCTGCCCTGGAACCCTGGCACTGACAGGCTCTCAGGGACCAGAGCTCGTCACCTCTGAAGAGGAGCAGGTCCCTGGGAGTGAGTTCTGCACCTCCAGTCGTAGATAGTTAGTAGATAGCGCAATTCGCCAAAGGTCTGGTCTACTGTGAAAAAATTGACGAAGGTTTTGATCTCCAATAACAAAATGTGGACATTATTCAAAGTGCTCAAACATGCCTGGATAGCCTCGAAGGCAAACCTTTCTTTACCTGTTATTTTAAGAATTGTACTAAACTCCGTAGGTGTGCATGCACGCTAGGTTGCTAAGTATACTTGAAGTGTGGGCCCCTTACACGTGGGGGCCCCTTACACGCAGGAATTAAGGCGATGAAGGCACGTTTCATGATAGAAAACTGTTTTTGATCAGCATGATACTTCCCAAGTTTTGGTCTCGCTGCATCAACAGACAATATGGTTACAGCAGAGGAAAAGTCTGGATGAGGAAGCTGTGTACCTTCATTTTTCCATTAGTATGTGGAGTCCAATAAATGATTACTCACAACAAAAATTATTAGGATGAGCAGAGGAATACAAAGGCAACCAATAGATAATACATTTGAATAGGTATCAGTAGCACTCTGGTAAAATGCCCCATAGTCTAGCATTGACTGCCCCACTGCCTTAAAAAAGAAAGACATGCATACAACTGGCCGCCGAGTGCTTGGCCCTTTTCCACACTCTTCTTGATACCCCTATCCCACCTGGAGTCCAGCAAAACTTTGATTTGTCAGTGCTTGGGATCCACCTTATGTGCCTTAGGCTGTATCTAATAAATTCATTGTTTTTGTATTCATCTCTAATATTGAGGGGTTGTTCGAGGCATTCATATGCCTTCACAAAAACAAGCATTGGTCAAGCCAATAAGTAAGCCGTTAGGTCTCGACATTGACACCAATTGGCTTTTCCAGTGCCTTTTGGTGGTACTTTACAGCATTAGTAAGATGCTGAGAAGTACAGCCAAAAAGCAGAAAAAAGACACAATGGTGTGGCCAGGACAGCAACGTCATTTTAGAGGTGTGTTCATGCATGGTTATGCATGCACAGCTATAAAAATGTTGCAGCTACCATTTTATTTTTACCAATCCAATAAAAGAAATTAAAAAGGTAGTATCACAAAAAAATTGCATTTTTTTAAGGTGGAAGTCAGCCATCAATTTGCTGCCTGATCCTTCCCATACTCGCTCAAGTAAAAAAACTGTGGATGTAGGGGCAACATAGGAGCGGTGGGGTAAGCAATGGGCAGTGGTAGAGAAAGAAAAATGCAGCGCATGAGTGAGAACAACAAGGGGCTGGGGAGAAGCACACTTGCACAAAAGCAACACAGAGAGCAGGGGAGTCTGGGAATTTGGCAGGGGCGAAGCATGAGAGAGAGAGCTTGTAACATGAGGAAGACAGCATCTTAGAGCATGGCATGACAGGTGTTTGGTGGGAGGGTAAAAGCATATGAGGGAGAGAGCTGGAAAACACATGCACTTTCATGGTGAGCTAAAGTAAAAAGAAAAAAGTAGTTCTCTCAAACTGAGCAGTGGATGACAGAAGTCAGCCAATCAGAGAGATGGTAAAGAGGCTTTGTTCCAGAGGAAGGACAAGCATCTGATGCACAAGCTGGGACAAAGAAAGCTATTACATAAGAAGCAGGCAAATGAGAGTGCCAAATCAGACAACTAAATGGTGTGTAATGGGCAGACATTAAGCACCTGTAAGTTCTTGTAAAGCCCACATTAGGTTTGTTGCAACCAGACAGCTTGTGCGGTCTACGAGGCTAGACCTAAAAATCTTTTGTAGCTCTTGAACCATAGCTTCAGGGCACACAAGAACAGTGCCCTTGCTCTCTTAAAAAGTTAGACAAATGACTCTAAAGACACAATCTTGCCAACCAGGCAATTTTCAGATTGCAGTAACTCGAGAATTTGTTGTCACTCTCTCCGCTGGAGCGCCAGGTCAAATCGGCAGAGGCAAGAAATGAAATGGGTCGCTTTTGATTTTGCTTGTGGTTCTGATTCTATTAGCAGTTTTGATTATGTTTGTCTTTTTTACACCAAGCCTCACCAAACAAATATAGGTAGGGCAAAATCTTGCAAATGTGCCCAGTATTTCAAGTAAGATTCGAAGCAGGAAATGGCTCTTGAAAGAAAAGTCCAAAACTCATTATGATGGCGGAAGGACCTCCACCGCCAGCTGTGCGGTGACGATCCGTCCGCCATCAAACGTGGATTGACTACCCACCAGATTAGGATAGCTGGTGGATCCACACTGCGACTGTGGTGAACGCAAAGACCGTACACCACGGAAGCACCACAGGCAATCGGACCGATTGCCTGGGGGACGATCCAGATAGGGTAAAATGGTGGCGGTGCCTAGCAGGCACCGTCCACCATATTATGATATGGGTGTCAGCCAGCCTTTCCATGGCGGCGGAACCGCCATGGAAAGGCTGGCAGGGATTGGGTTTTTGGGCCCGTTGCGGGCTCCTCTTCTGTTGGGGGGTGGTGTTGTTGTACTGGGGGGTAACCATGGTACCACGCTGCATTTCCCTGCACTGAGTGGTGGGCACCACATGGTGCCTGCCACGCAGGGAAATGGAAAACATGCACGCCACCGCCGCAATGGTAAACATGCACGATGCAACCACCATGGTGGCGGTCGCATCGTAATTGCACGTGGGGGACCGCCGCCATATAGGCGGACAGTTCCACTACTGCAACGATGGCGGTCAGACCAAAGTCCTACCGCCATCGTAATCGGCCTCTAAATCCAGTATATGAAAGTAAACCATTAGCAAGAGATGTAAACATATGAGGGCCATATCAATGGCTAGTCAATTATTTTTCCCAAAACATGTTCTTCAATTTTACTTTTTTTTTTTTTGCAGTACAATATCTAACTTTCCTCACATTGCGATAATAACCACTTTTCCTATTAAATCATTTGTGGAAAGATCTTTGCCAAATCCCATTTGTTTCACAGTTACTCGTGAAGTGACCGAGGAAGCTTTAGTCCTCCTCCAAAGAGCCCTGTACCCTAGACATGCATCTTTGACCCCCCCTTCACTTCCAACGGAGACCCACCTCCAGCTTGAAGACCACTTTTCTCAACAGAGCTAGCAGAAAATACACATCTACCATAATGATGGCATGCGTTGCTTCTTCATACAACAGATAGTTAACGAATATGTACGCATTTATCTTTATTTGAAAATAAATACTATTGTCCGCCTTAATAATAACCATGTTTTTTGACCTTACAAGACCGAATAGGGGATCAAGTATGCGCTCCTTTTCTTTTTCTTTTGGTCTGAGGGCTCTTTACAGTATAAATACTTTATCATTGAAAGAAGTAAATAGCATAAAATGTAGGATTAAGAACACACGTTTAAACATAATGATGTATACATAAAGATATACCAATGACGTAGAAATACACACTAGCTATACATGTGTGCAGTCCCAGAAAATGCACATATGCACATATATTCTCTCACAAAAGTCTAATTGAACAAAATTCCAGTTATTTACCTTTATCATTACTGTTATTGTTGTTGTGTCTTTATTATTAATTATTATTGTCAATGATTTAAAAAAAAATACAATTATACATAAACTATATATCATTTTGACCTTGTGAATCAGCATTATTTGTCATATCACAACTTTAAAATCCATGATTCCTTAGCAGTTTTTTCCTTTATCGAGCATGGTGCGCCACATCTATATCCATAGCTGTCTCTCTCTTATTTAAAACCAAAAAAACCACAAATTCACCAATTAAACACTGAAATTTGCCAGTTATGTTTCCCTGACCTAAGTAAAACTTGCCTCACTTTAAATTGCATCTGTCATTAGTGATGTACTATTTGAGCTCATAGTGATGTAATATGTCGGTTAGTTACATATAACTGATGAATTAGAGTGTTTTTTTAGTTTCTAAATGTTCGTTTAAAAAAAGAAACAATATTAGAGATCTATGTATAACTCCACTTTAACCTTTGTTTTGCCAGTGAATTTCTATGTTTTTTTAAGGGTAAGTGACATCCTATAAGCATACGTCTGCAGCTAAACACCTGCTGTGCACGGCCAGGCCCTGTGCTCAGCACCCCACAGGCGGCCAACCTCCATCCCTCCCTTTTGGTCTTCTGTGGAAGGGGGTTGGCTGCGGGCCCTGCTCCCAACGCTAGCGGGGGCCACAGATCCCTGCCCCACATTTTATTTAAAAAAATCTTTTTCTGTCCCAGTTGACTCCTGTGGAAGCAAAGTGGCCGGCGATGCCTCCCGCAAGAGTCCCACTGGACTGGACAACACGAGAACCGCTTTGGGTCACTGAAAAGACTCCTGCAGGGCTGGGAAAGACTCCTGCAAGAGTACTTTAGGACTAGTGCACAGAAAAATAGTTTGTTTTAAATTTAGTGAATTTAGTGCCAGGTATTGGTCCCTCTAGGACCCCCCCACCTTCACAAATGTAAGGGGTCAGGTGCCCCTACCCTACTCCCTTATACCTATTTTAAAGAGTTTCTTCAAGACACAGGGACAGAGTATTTTGGCCTTTCCCTTTTTCCCAGCCCCTGCTTGACAAGTCGACCTGAAGCTTTCTAGGTAGGACCTGAGGTTGACTTCTTTTTTAGAAAGTTTTGTGAAGATCCATCAAACGGTGCCAAAGTTAGTAGTAAAAAAAAAACCCTCTCTTATGGAAACCCTCTCTTATGTTTTCAGAGGGCCCTGTAGCAAATTTCAGCACATCCCATCCCATCCCATCTATGCTTCTTGATAGAAATATAGCTACCCCAGTCAAGTAGTTTGTTCCACATGATATTCCTATTTTTGGTGCTGAAAGCCAAAGAAAAATGCACAAAAGCACTATACAACAACCTTCACTCTTTTGCGCATGTCATCAGTAGTGCTTATGCCTCGTCATTGTGCAATGTATAACTCTAAGCACAGAACCCAGTTTGAGCCCTGAGCAGGATTCCATAACTCTCAATCTGCTTCTGCAGACTGATCAACAAGATGTCCGAAACAACTTTCATGCAGGGACCAAGTATTGATAAAAACGATAATTTAAAATCATGTTTACATTGTCATTTTTGGAGAAGCACCATATAGCATCCTTCTATATTCAAGAAACATTGTAAACTTAATTACTGCCCAAAGCAATATTGCTATCACCCAAGCAAGAGGCTTGGACAAAATCTAAGACAAAATCTATCTATCTATCTATCTATCTATCTATCTATCTATCTATCTATCTATCTATCTATCTATCTATCTATCTATCTATCTATCTATCTATCTATCTATCTATCTATCTATCTATCGTTAAGTTGCAACTTGAAAAAACTACAAAATCAATTAAAGTATTTTTGCCACAGTGAAATGCAGCCAACCACACTTATATATTGGGAGAAATTTCTCACATAATAACCTTTTCTCTTTTTAGAAAACTCAGCCCCGCTTCGTCACGCCCATAGAAAGTGTTGATAAGTACACAAGAACTGTGTACATTGCAGGCGAAAATAATACTTCGCCCACCCCTTCAAAACACTCAAATATCAAAATCTGAATATTGAGAAGGAACGTGACCATTTCTGCTACTTTCATACTTTGCCAAAGATGCATTTAAAACCCACTGTGGTTCAAATTTATTGTAGGGCGTAGATATATTGTAATCATTAGACCCAACAAACGTTATTTTGTATAAAATACAATGCATACTTTATTAGAACTGCCAGTTTAGTGCTGCGAACTCCGAGACTCGCAGGAGCACTTGTCAACATTTCTAAGAAAAGCATTTAGTTGGAAGAAGCCCTCGATAATTGGAAAGCCCCTGCTAGGTGACTAGAAGTTAACGCCCAAGTCTATCTAAAATTTCTTGGCCTAAGGAAACCTGTTCAATTTCTCGACCTGTTTTCCTTTCTTTGTTGATACTGAGATTAGAGGCGACAAGTCCAGATGCCCAAACCTCACATTGGTTTATGTTGGAAAAAATGATAAGCAAGTTAGGTAGATTTAATTATGAACAAGCAGTGTACATTGGCATTCTTTGGAAAATGTTGTGAACTTCAACGAAGAGTTTTGCAACTTCATAAAGTTTTATGTTGTGGCACATTTGCTTGTAAATATTGACTTCTTCAACAATTTATGTAATAAAAATAAATTTGAGTGAAACATTTTAGATACGTTTTCCATTGTGCATGGAAAAACTCTGTCGGAGGTAAACTTGCAGAGAAAAGGTTTGCATACAATGTTCCTATGGGATGGGTTGAATTAGAGGGAACATGACCTCACAATATGGCCAACATTTCAAGCAAAGAGCAGTAAAACTCTGCACATGCGAAATAAAACTAGACAGGTTTCCTGAGTTCACAGAGGGTACAAATTCGTAAACTTCGCAAACTTTTGCCTGCAGAATAAAATAATTTCCATACCCTTGTTATGAATATGGATGAAGAGTATTTATACAATAGCATCATATATAAAGACGTCTTAATTTACCTCACTGCCTTTTAGCACCCATATTACACACATTATGTTCCAGTATCATGGAAGGTTACCTGAAAATAATGGCAATTTTTGAACACATAATTTTAGCAAACAAATCCTCGGGTCCATGTCAATGAAACTGTAGCTTTGCTTGATTGAGGGTCTCGATAACAGCTGCTGGTAAAGAGAGGATTTTCTGAGGACTGAAAAAAATTCCAGCCATAGTTTTGGAAAATAAAAACAATTCATTACAGATGGCAGATGTTCAGGGCTTCTGCCTGGTTGGCTGCCCGGCCTGCGGTGCTCACAGATGTGCTGACAGCTTCTGGCCACACTCGGGTATTAGTGTCAGATATACATCAGTATTCGCAGATTAGCGGGAAAAGAGGGATTCTGCACGTGTCCCATGACTCCCCAGACTAATTAAGACTGTTGTAAAAATATCACTTAAATAGACGGGATATAGCGCTTTGGACCGCTTTGGATGTCTCCAGATCCATTCGTTACTATGCCAGCTCAAAGAGGCGCAAAACATCTGCTTTTGGCGAGGGAAAAGGTTCTCCTTCCAAGTTTTGAACGTGGTCAAAACATTTTCTACAAGAGATTGGAATTGTAAATGTGTGTGAAGAACCAAAAACCTGAATTTCGCAGAATTTCTGAATAATATGCGTGAACTTTATTTGACAACTCACCCCCAGGAAAGGGGGTGCCGGACAGGTCTCCATTGTAAAGCTCCTGCTGTCAGTGCTCACACCACTGATCTATCTTACCAGGCTGGGTTATGGTGGCCATCGAAGTGTTAAAGATGCAAACCTGCGCTGAATGCTTTTTACACAATGTACTTTCCAACGCAAAATATTTGCGCTGGAAATTTGCCTCAAAGGGGCAGATTTATGTTTCCTGGCGCATCCCTGCAAATCAGCAGGGATGCGCCAGGAAAGATGCGTCACGCAAGTTTACCCTTGCGCCACCACAGATGCGCCGCATTTACAATGCAGCGCATCGTGGCGCAAGGATAAACAGATGCGTGACGCATTTGATGGCGTAAGGGCGGCGCATTGCTGGAGTCGTGTCGCAAACACGACGCAACTCCAGCAATGTTTAGGGGCTGCCCATACCTATCATGCTGCGTCATGCAGGGTTTTGACGCAGCAGCGTCGGAAAAGTGACTCAGTGAAATTTTGTAGATTTCACTGCGTCACTTCTCCGAGGCTTTTTCCGATGGAACGCCCACCCTGCATACATTAAACCTGACGCAGGTTTAATGTGGCGCAGGGCTTTACACCGTGACGCATCTCCATAGATGCGTCACGATGTAAATAGGGCGCAACGTGGCGCAGTGTTTACGCCGCCGCTGAGTCACAAAAGTGATGCAACGGCGGGGTAAAAGTGGAGCAAGTGTAACATAAATCTGCCCCAAAGTATTGAATGCCCTGGTGACGTGCGAGTAGGGTTACCCTTGTGTTTTCTTAAATCAAAGTAATGCAAAGCGCTAGTTTGTTTTATTTTGTGTGAAGGGGGAGATCCATGGGAGGTACATTGTGCGTTCCCCTCAACCACCCGTGGTTTCTGACGCAAACCATATCTGCTCACAATAGTAGACCGTATGTTGCAACAAAAAGCATAATGCCCCTTTGAGGCCAGAATAACAAGGAGAAATTCTTCTATTCCTCTAAACTGTCCCGACTTTACTAGTGTGCTGCACTGTACAGCACACATCCGAAGCGGGAAACATTTTAAAGTTAGTCTAAGCATAGTATTTTGTGCTGTAAGTGAACCCTTCCAGTACAAGTGGAGAAGTGTGGCGCAATGGTTAGAGCGGCAGACCCTGATGCAGAGGTCTGGCCGGGACCAGGGTTCAATTCCCACCTCTGTGGCTCTTGGACTTAATTCCCCGGACCTGATAATTCTCGCCTCGGTGCCTATTCTAATCATGGGTCCCACTCTGCAACTCTGGGCAATAGCTTGCTTAATCTCCACAGCGCTAAGGATGCCTGGCTTTCACCTTGGGGTGCCCAGGAGTGGACGCCTCACAGGAAAAACCAGGAAGGGTTCCACAGCGGTACGAGTACAAGCGCCGGCATGCCTCAGGGTAGCCCTGCGCTATACAAATACATCACATTTACATTTACAATACCCATGCTAGACATGACGCAGACACCTTTGCATAATGGATTCAAAGGCATGTGTGGTGCTAGACAGCCGGAGCGTGCACTGGTGCTCTTCTCTGCTCTGTCCCCCTCGTGCAGCGCAGCGCACCCACTTCTATTGCTGAGCAGCTCTCTGTGTAACCTTTCTAACCTGGGCCCCAGTTTGCAAAGTACTGTAGGAGGGATCTCCTGTGTATTTTTTTATGATAAGGATCCGTTTAGGACTTCTTTGCTTGGTCCCGCTAGATACAAAAAGCTTTTGAAGCTTTGAACGACATCTGCACTAACTGTAGAAGTGAATGAGCACGAAAAACCACAATCCTAAATATCACAAAATCATCTATTTCATAGTTGAATTAAACTGCTAACTCATCACTTGTGACATAGAATCGCCTCACATTGTGAATCCTGGGCTCCTCTTTGGCCCATGTTTTCTCCATTGAACTTTGAAGAGGATCAACGGTCGCTAAAGCAGCCTCAAAGCGCTGTCCAACACTTAACATAATATAGACACACACAGCGAACAATACAATGGGTACAAAAAGTAAACATTACAAGGACCTACTACAGAAGCTACTTATTGCTGGGCGAACTGCTTTTAAATGTGTGTTTGCCCACAATTGTCATTTTTCACGGCCTCCCTGCAGTAGCGCGACATAAAATGATTGGGCCCCACTGCAGAATGAGAGGAGGCCCATGAGTCTCCCATATCTCACAGATATTCATTGACCTTGGGTTGAATGGGGCCCCTCTGAACTGTTATGGGGCCCCTGAAGGGTTGAGGGCCCCCTATGCTGCAGGGGCCGCAGGGGCCTGTGTTAAGTCCCTGCCTCCATGATCTTAAGCACAGCTCTCGCCCCCCTCTCCCTTTCCAGCATTCTAGACATGGGAGGCCTGTTTTAAAGAACAACATTGAATTCATACAAAGACGTGCACTCTGGTTATATAAAGAGCACATTAAGTGGAGGTAATGTACAGAATGCAGCCACATGCCTTACTGCAAATCTGTGCCAGGTCAAATACGAACATAGATCTACGAATATAAAGCCAGGAAAAAGAGTAAAAGACAGGGCCTTAGACGTGCAGTAGATGGAAAACGCGAAAGTGATAGAAATATACCTACATGTATTTTGTAGACAGGAAGAGAGAACACATATTTCAAAGAAAAGTAAGAAGTATTTGTATGTACAACGAATATTCATAAATATTATTTACAGATAATATACATCATTTTAATTCAGATATAAGCAGTTGGGAAATCTAATTAAAATACACATACTTAACATATTCCGAACTACAAACAAAGAAATATACTTAATAATAGGACAATTTGCAATTGCAACTAACCACCAGTAGAGGCTGGTTTGTGGGCCGAGTGGGGGGTGTGGGAGATGGGGGTTGAGGACGTATGATGGGGAGGAACGAACAACAGATAAAACATTTAAGAAATAGGGGAAAAAATAAATGACCTGCCGCAGCAACTCTCTTCCACTCCTTGTCCTCACCAGCACAAGCTCCCAGTGTCGACTTCAGCAAATCCTGATCCTGCTCTCATGCTTGAACGCAGAGTCAGATTTGGCCTGAGCAGCATGGATTAGCGCTCCCATGGACAGTGGGAGCCTGTGCTTGCAACGCAGCCAGGGTTGGAGACAGCTTAGTGCGCATGCGAGTTTGGCCGGCCTGAGACGCCGGCCAAACCCTCATGTGCACTGAGTGCAGTGTCTATCCCTCCCTCTCCTGACTGCACTGCCTCCGCGATGGCCCCCAGAACTCACTGGCTCTTATTAGAACCTGAAAAATACAACGATACTAAACCCGGTTAATAATCGTTTTCTTTTACAAGTTTTGAGGCTGGCATGCGCTGGCAACACTCCTCCGCCATAGCTGCTGCTGACCACTCTCCAAACAAAAACAAAGAAGAACAAATGACAAAGCACAAGCACCTGAATATCGGAGCACCTCCATGAAATATATAAAGTATTGAAAACACCTTTGTACTCCAGATATTACAGATCATTTATGGAGGCATGTTTTGTTGTGTTGTTACTGCCTTTCATTCCATTGTGTCATCAGTCTTAACCATGTTAAGCTACGTGAACAGAACAGGAAATGTACTAATGTGGGATGAAATAGCAAATCAAATGTATTGTTATCCATTTTGTTGGTTTTTAATGGGCTAGACTTAATTTAGAACACAGTGCAAACTTAATATACGTTTCAGCAGAAATACAGAAGAGAATGTTTACAATAGCTGTGAGTACATTGTCAACCAACACAGATATTATTCAAGCAAACTTTCTCTCTTTCTTTCTGAAAGCACTCTGAATCACACTAGAGACAAGGGAAGTGTAAAATGTATGCACAGTAGACAAGGCATCCGTGTGCAGAGGCTCAGGACTCCATCAGAACCGAGCCCTCCAATAGACCCTGGAATCATAGAGCAGGCGGTCGTAGACCTTCTGCCATACAAAGTACAAGCAGAGTCAGCAGGAGAGAGGTCCCCCCCAGAGAAAGGCCTCTTACTCTGGAACACCATTGAAATTAGAGGGAACCTGTTCTGCTGTTTCCTCAATTTTCAGACGGCTTTGACTTGGGACATTGGGCCATTCTTTCAAAAAATGATATAATATATAAATTCCAAGTGGCTCGCTGGGTATTGTGAAAGAGTTACACCATTGAAACTAGGCCAAGGTAGTGTTAGATGAGCAGGGCTCACTTTCTCAGAAAATCCCAATCAGTAAAGTGCTAAGGTAGGGTTGTGTGTTGGCCTCTACTTTATGTACATTGCTCCTTGCACACCTTTTGCAGCCCTTCAAGCTCACTCCCTCTTTCTCCCCAAGTCCGGGAGGGCGGCATTTGCCATGGTTACTCTACGCCGATGATCTGGTCATTCTGGTTGTAACGCAGGGGGTTCACAAAAACAACTAAATGCTTTTAACAAGTATTGTTAGACAAATTAACTATACATATGAAAAAAATGAATGTGACAGTGATATGGATTTAATTAAAAACCATTTAAGTGAGCAAGTGTCAGCGCTATGTCGAAAATAAATCTGTAATAGCGAAAGAGTGTGGGCAGGACGAGAAAGGTAGCATTTGCAAGCTCTTGTCTAATATTTTAATCTACAAGATTTTAAATGCAATGAATTTACACTAATATCTAACAGGGGATTACAGGTAAAATGTGCCTTGGAGTCAAGGAGGTGAGATTTGGACTATCTGAACACTAAGAACGCCACTCTCTTCCTTAGAAACTCCTGGAAAAATACCAACTCATTCCCATACCTGCCCATTATACGAAAGCCAGCAATGAGTGCAGAATCTGGCTTTTGCACTTGAGAAAGTTTAATAATCGAGATGTAAATGGGAACTGTAACTGTGGTGTTGGTGTTTGCTGTTCCCAAGTACATGTATTGATAAATTGTTTATACTTGTTATCTTTTAGATGTAGTTATTTAAAAACAGATTTTTTAGAAATACACAATTGTGTCTAGGATGGATGCAAAAAGGCCTGTATATATCATGCAATTCTCTGATGTAACTTGTGCAGTCGGATTGTTTTTATTGATTTTAAATAGGAGAGAGGGATGTGATATGAAATTGTAAAATGATTATTATTTAGTAAAATAGGTGTACTGCAGAGTTTGAAAAAACATGTGGTTTAACTGAATTTATTTTTTATTACTACTACTACTTGAATGCCATGGACAACAGTATAACAAGGCACTGAACACATTGCCTGTTAAATGTGCAGCTTTAAGCATCCATGTTCAAACATGCACTCGAATCATTCCTGAGCAATAGGCATGACACAACTGAAAAAGCCAAAGGCACTTAACCCTCCCCCTATCCAAGGTAGTGAAAGAACAATAATTACATGCGTATGTCACCATGTTGGTACTTTCTGAAACAAAGTTTTTTCCCTATTTTGAACAAGTAATGCAAATTATTTTAAAAATATGCTCACTAAAAAGTTCAAACACCCACTTTCAAAACATTAACCAATCACTGTTCAATACAATAATGTCACCATAGTAAGATACCAAAACACTGAACAAATCACTTATTTAGCAAATTTACTTTCTTTCTAATGCTTTTAATCATGTATTGTGTGACCTCCTTTAAATGTTTGCAAATGAAAGCAGACATAACTCAATACTGCTTCATTAAGACTCTGTACCACTGGAAAGTGACACACATTCTCACAAAATATGTTTTACACTGGGAAGGTTCTCTTTTGTCAGTGTATAAATATCTTTGCTCTTCTTTGTGTTGATTTGTGTCACAGCGGCACTATTGGGACAGATCAGTGGAAATTCCCATCGTTTGTGGAGCAAAGTTCATTGGACTAAAATAGCCAGTTTGGGGTTTGCATCAACTAATGCCACCTTGAGGCAGGAATTCGTTCTGTAAGGGTATGCTTCCAGTGCAAATCCTATGCTAGACACTGCAGACTCACCTCTGCACCATAGTGCAAGGCTTGGTGCCATCCAAGGTGGTCTGTTTGTGCTGCATCGGGTGGGGATGACACCAGTAGCAGGCCATACTTGATGAATATGGCTCCGGGTTGTCTTTTCTGCCTTGCGCAATACACCACATTTGGTTTCTGTGCTGCATTGCATGGAAAATGAGTAAATCTGGCCCCTTGAACATAAGGTGATTGGCCTTTGTTCATGAACAGTAAAAAGTTATAGAATAATATAGGCTGTCTTCTTACAATGAGAAAGAAGCAGCAATAATAAACAACACTGATCTATAATATATATTTATTAGCTATAAAAACATACGTCATTAAAAATCCAAACAATGCAAATACACTTCATTGTCTAATGTTCATGAACGTATACAAACAAAAATCTTGAAAGAACACATTATTTACTATTAGTAAGTTTAACGTATTTTAAGTAAAAAACAAACAGAAATTGAGATGTACATGTAAATCCAAAATTAGCAACTCCACTTTAGAAAAGAAATACAGTGAAAATGTCCTTCATGTGTCTGTTTGGAGTGCTCTGCACAACTTGTGAGTCTATGTAACACATTGTTTACAAAATGCCAAGGCACAAATATAATTTCTCACAAAAGTAAAAAAAAAAAGAGATAAACAGCATACATATTTACAGGACGTTTATCTAATACAGAGTATGATTTATTTTAGAAGTACGTCACATAGAGAAGGAATACTTTTCAGTTTCAGTTTTTATTCTCACAGAGTTCTCAATGTTCTACTCTGAACTCAAATATGAACATTCTAACTGGGAATGAAGCAAGACAAAGACAGGAAGGAGGGGGCGGAGGAAGAGGGAAGAGGCACATGAGGTTATACCATTTGAAATATGGATTACAACACATCTACCTTGGAAAGCAAAGATATAGATATGCGGGAAGGAAAAGTCAAAGGATAAATTATGTGCAGTAGTGAGTAAAAACATACTGCAATAGGTTACCGTAAAGAAAAGGTAATGCAAATATACACTAACATAAGATGAATACATTTGAAAGAACTGCAACTACACGTAGGTTTCCTAAATCAACAGGAGAAAAAATGGCCCATTTTTTAATTGGATTGGCAGTTAGGTGGACCACAATCCCTGGCAGTCTTATGACCTATAGTTTGGGTGGACACTTCATCTTTACTTTTGCTGACCAGATCTTCTGGAGTAACGAGAGCCTCCAGACAGCTAGCTATGTTGGCCATACTCCAAGTAGGGTCATCCTCCAGAATCACAGTGTTGCGTTTCACGCCTTATTTTTCAGGTTTAGAAAATGATATGGATTTGTAATGTGACGTGCATGGACTCTTCACGACCACCCATTGTTCCTTTCACTTCTTACTGTTCCCCTCTTATCACATCTTTTTGTGTACCCTTCTTGGTGATGTCCCACTGTTTCTTTGGCTAGATTTCTGTCAATCCAGACAGGGCCTCCTCAATTTACCCAATTGGGAGTAAATTTGGTTCCAGGATTTCTACCTTTTAGAGATACTAAAGGAGATATGCCTGAAACTGGGTTGGGTGTAGTATGGTAGGAACATAGCAGTTTTTTCACAGCTTTGTTGATCTGAGTTAGAGCTAACTGAATGGCCTCTTTAATCATCCCATTTACTCTTTCCACAAGGCTGCTAGCCTTAGGACAATAAAGGGGTGTTTTTATATGTCTGATGGATAAACGTTCAAAAAATAGAGTCATCTCTGTGTAAGTGAACTGTACCCCATTCTCTGTGATTATAGTTCTGAGGATGTCTTCCTTGGAGAAAGTATCGAACAGGAATTCTTTCATTGTCGCATATTAATGTTGTTCACTGCTTTTGTAGGTACCCAATGAGAGTGATAATCAAACATGTATTTGAGTTGTGCACTGAGATAACTCATAAGTCATATGATGAACAAACCTAGCTTTTTTCATGGTTTGATAGGGACCTCGACATGGAATGAGGGGTACTTTATGGGTGATCTTAGATTTGTCACAAGCACAGCAGGCTAAGCAGTCCTTAACTTTTCCTCTGACCATGAATTCTATATTTGGAAACCAGTAATCATTCCTGATCTTACTTTTGGTCTACTATGTCCCAGGTGACCCTGGTGAGCTATATCAATAATGCGATCCCTCATGTTGTTGGGAGGTACAAGTTTGCTGGTCCTTAGAACCATATTGTCTACAATGGACAATTCATGTGTTACATTTCAATATTGTTGTAACTCATCAGATAAATCCTTACATTTGGC
This sequence comes from Triturus cristatus, assembly GCF_964204655.1. NCBI lineage: Eukaryota > Metazoa > Chordata > Amphibia > Caudata > Salamandridae > Triturus > Triturus cristatus. The sequence goes on from NC_140584.1 coordinate 23,995,294, forward strand.
TGGGCAACCATTGATTATTTTAGCTCCTACAGCAGCCAGGACAGTATAATTGTTTTCACTTTGTTCCCATTCCCTTTTATTTATAGCTGAAATTTCTATTGACAATATTGTCTCATCCGGAGGTTTTATCAGGGGATCCTCGTAGGCAATGGGTAACCAAGACTGATAATTGGCTACTTGATTTCTTAGACCTGGAATATATGCAATATCAAAGTTGTAGCCCTGTAATGCTAGTATCCATTTAGCAATGCAGTGGTAGCTTTCTCAATGCCTTTAGTAGAGAACATAGGGATGAGTGGTTTATGGTCTGTTCTTGGACTAAATGGTATACCCCACAGGTAGCATTTAAAATGACTTGTAGCCCAGAAACACACTTGTGCTTCTTTCTCTATAGTAGAGTAGTTGATTTCAGCTTCCTTGAAAGTCATACATGCTAATGCCATGATCCTCTCCTTTCCATCAATAATTTGTAACAAAGATGCTCCTAACGTCTCATACTGACGTCCGTTGTCAAAATGGTCTTGGTTTTTATGTTAAACATGTCTATATGAGGAGCACCAGAGATAGCTTCTTTTACTTGGTTAAAGCCACTTTGGCATTTAGAACTCCACTTAAAACGAACTCCTTTTTTGAGTAAGGTTCTCATAGAGTGGCCATGCTCTAAGAAATTGGGAACATATTTGGACATGTACTCCACCAACCCCAGAAAAGATTTGAGTTCCTCCTTCAATTGCACATACTACACCGCGCGTACCTCACCCCAGAGAAACTCCAGCAATACTACCCGGCTGCGTCCTTCACATGCCCCAGATGCCCGGAACCTGGAGCATCTTTTATACACATGTTCTAGAGCTGTGCAACACTCCACGCGTATTGGGCCACAATCCACATTGCCCTCCATGCAGTCACGGGACTCACGGACATCCGCAATTGGGAGGCATGCATGCTAAGCATCAACAAACGTTGAAAGAGTCAAAAAGTTGAGTCATGTTTGCGTCCCTGGCTGTTCTTCCAGCTAAGCGGTGCATAGAAATGCACTGGAAGACACCGGGGGGGGGGGCCTCTGATGGCGGCATGGGTGGGGGCAGTTAAGAAATGGGGCGCTGCAGAGGAGGAGATACTCCAGTCCGAAGAAGTCAAGGGAATCCAGAAGCATATCTTTGTCCATGCTGTGGGCTATCCTTCTCCATTCCTTTGCGCAGGAAACGTCAGAAGTGCCATTATCCCAGGCTGCCCGTTCCCCCATGGCGCATGTGCGCCCTAGTGCAGACCCTGGCAGTCCCACCATCGAATAGACACCGTGTGGGTTGGGGTTAGAGGCCGTAAATGGACAACACATAAATCGCTCCGAGCAGTCCCTTCCAGCTCCCTCCCCTGAGCGTGCCTAAATCGTGAATCAGATAGAATGTAGTGGTTTGCGGATTCCTACCATGCGACATGCCAATAGATACAGTGTACCCCAGTTATATCCCCCTGGTTTGTACAGTTTGAATCATTAACTGGCGCATTGCTCCACACAAAGCATAGGGTTGACTGTGAGAGCGAACATCCGACTCCCAGTACAGCTCGTCAGATGCCCCGCAAGGCTACATGACTCACTTCACACCTCTCTCTACGTTGACATTACTACTTATTGAAATGTTGAAGGTGTCATGTACTGAGACAATACTCCACGCCATGATCAGATGTATACTTGATCAGAATATGTTCTACCAGAGTTTGTTTATGATGCACTGTACTTTCAAAATACAAATGTCAATAAAATAGATTTTACACTAAAAAAAATTTGAGTTCCTCCTTGCAAGAGAGAGTAGGTGGAAATTTCACAGAGTTTACCAAACTGTATGTAGGTTTAAAGCCTTCCTCTGAAATGTTGTGCCCCAGGTATTCAACTGATTTAACCCCTATTTTGCATTTTTCCATCTGTATGGTAAATCCAGATTTATTTAGTTTGCCAAGCGCTTCTTCTAGGATTTCATTGTATTCCTCTTTGGAAGTACCATAGTTCAAAATGTCATCTTGAAAAAAGAGAACCTAGCATGTCCCATGGAGTAGGTGCTGCATTATCTGCGAAGACACTACAGCTGCGGATGCTAAGCCAAATGGCATCTTGCAGAATTGGTGTGAGCCAAAAGGAGTTATAAATAACGTCAATGCCTTAGAATCTGGGTGAAGAGCCACCTAGAGAGCCACCTAGTGAGAAAAGGTCTATCACACTGAAATAGCTCGCTCCTTGGATGATATTCCACATTTCATTGATGTTAGGCAATTGGTGCATGTCTATCCAAATCTTAGCATTGAGATACCTTAAATCAATACATAAATGAAAATTCTTACCCCCTTCTTTGGGGACGATGACAATAGGGGCCAACGCCTCAGCAGATTACATTTTTTTCAATTACACCTGTGATCTCTAATTTGCCTAATTCTTTCTTGAGGGTTGTCCTTCATGAGCAAAGGAATGGAACATGCTTTGTGTATTACAGATTTGGCATTAGTTATGAGTTTAATTCTGTGAAGAAACATTTTGGAAAACTTCTGGAAATTTCTCACAAATTTCCATTCCTGTGACTGCCCACCGTGGACCTGTCTTTGAAGGTTATGCACAAGAATAACATCTCTGCTAAGGGAATAGGATCATTATTGTAACCTTCGGGATTCATATCAGCAGGAAGCATGGTATACCGCTTGTTAGGGAAGTTCTCTCTAAAGGTAGATTCATTTATCAAGGTGTAAAGTGAGCCGTAATCCGCCAAAAAAGCCTGAATGCGACTCCATCTAAAATTGTGTCACATGTGGGATAGATCAATTCAGAGATGTGACTTTTGTTACAGACTTGAAATACAATATCTTTCTTTTCTAACTACTCCTCACTGACCATATGAGTGACCATGCTACTAATATCCTCTCAAACGTTTGCAAAGTGTCCTCTTTTATTGCACTTTGTACAATTTACTCCTTTAGCAGGACGCTTCGGGTTATCTGGTAAGTGAGTCATATTACCACATCTATCACATCTCAATCTTTCAGGGGGACACATGTTGTGTCCCCTGTGTGCATGCACCCTCTTTCCTGCACAGTATGGACTGCATAGTCCATGCTGTGCAGGAACGGGCTTTGCCATTCCCATTGCGCTGCCTCTGTCAAAGGCGCCGCTGTGGGGACGCCAAAGGACCGCCCATCAGACAACGAGAAAACCCGCAATCTGGCAGGATGGGTGAACAGCAGTGATTTTGGCAGTGTGGAAGCGGGCAGTGGCTTGCGCCCCCCCCCCCCACATCGTCTAACTCAGAATCAAGCCCTCAGTGATTTCTGTAGTGATTACTCTCTTCCTGGTTCTGTGATACCTTGTTGTCCATTTTGGAGCTCTCTCTATCAAGTTTTTAATTATATTAGAGTATGAATAGTTTTTATCTGCTTGGTTTGGTTTACATTGTGTCTTAATGTTTACAATGTTTCTAGTTAATTTGGGACTTTTTGAAGAAATAAGATTTTGATAATAATTTCAATAAGTTTATTTTTATATGCAGTGTATTCCATATATTTCGTTAGACGGATATCAATAATATTATTGTGTGAGTATTATAACTGAATATATTGTATTATGGCGCGCGCCTTTATATAGCACATTTTTGCCCTTTTTATTGCTTCCAAGGGTTCTGCAATCTGGGCACTCTTTATGATTCTGGGATTCCTATAGCCTAAAATCACAGTGGTCAGTGAGCATTGTACTTGCGTGTCGTAATTTATGTGGGTTTATAGAGAGCAAGATTAGAATAGATTAATGCTGTGAAATATATTGAATGAATGCTGGCTAAACTCTGTTAGGGATCATTGTGAACAAATTTGTTTTGAAGGACTTTGGTAGTTGCTTTATACTTCGAGAGAGGACATATTTCCATTGTCTATCTCGGGAACGCTTTTCACTTTGGAGACGTTATTAACTGATTATGTGGCGTTTTGCTGTCAAGATTCTTTAATTGTGATGTTTGTTTTTTGCATCCGTTGATGCTACTCCGGGGTCTTAGACTGAGGTCCCCTTTTGTTTAAATCCTGCTCTTTTGCCCTGTTGTGTGCAGGTCCGGCTTTATCGCAGGTGGCGCCCGGTGTGACAATCTTTTTTAGTGAACCCACCAACTCCTCCTCATATTTCCTCACTACCACCCAGCAAAAGTGTCCCCCATCTCCCCATAGACCCTCTCTCACATACATTTCATTTGTGTTAAAGCGCTGCTAAATGCTGGCTTTACTGATCCACTCAGCTATCCACTTTAAATACAGATCTGTTCTTTGCAGCAGGCATATGAACCTTTTACGCTACTTTAAGGTGAGTCAAAACTGCTACTAGACACAACTCTGATGTCTCTCTCTAGCAGGAACATTAATTACACGGGTTATATTGACTTTTTTATTGCTGCCTGAAATCTGGACGCAAAAGGAACTCTGCATCAGCTGCTTTTAAATCATAACTTATTGCTAAACCAGAGATCAGCGCCCCTCCTCCAGGTCAGCGCCTAGTGCGGCCACACTGGTTGCACTGCCCTAAAGGGCCTGGTTGTGTGGTTGAATGCGAGCACCTCATCTACTATCTTTGCAGAGCTCACATCTGAATTTGGAGTAGGGACATATTTGATGTTTTTACATCCAAGGTCGATAAAGCTGATCCGCACTCAGTCACTTCACAGGAAGTGACATACATCACATGCAGATTTATGATACTTGAAGTGCCTCAAATGGAGGAGTTTCTAGTCACACCAAGCACTTGTCATCAGGGCACAAGTCCTAAAAAAGAAGTGGGAGGACGCTGACATCACGACAGGAAGTGACATCACGAAAGGTGGCTTGCACCATCAGACTCATTGCCTTCCCATGCACACCCCTTAGATGCGATTGCATCAGAGAAGCCAGCGCGTGAGCAGCGTTCTGAATGAGCTCCGATCTCGCCCCAGAGAGGCCAAAGAGTGAATGTGTGGCTCCATTTGCTCCAGTTATCGAGCTCCCGGTAAAATAAGTGGGGGGACGCCGTCCACCCGCGTGGTACCCCGACTCGAGCCCTGCTTGTCATGTCTCAGGAGGCCCTGACCGAATGTAACCTTCGACTGAAGGTCCAAGAAAGAGTTGGCAGTTTGCTTCTTGAAACGTGTTATCCTTTAGAAGATGATACGTATGGAACCTTGACCTTAGGGTTAGTCTATCAGTTAGAACTTCGCTTTTCCCAGCTGGCTATTTTCTCTTTCTATTTGAATTAGACAGTGAGATAACTCAGTTGGCTAATAACAAAAGAACTCCACTGGATGTGTGGAGGAGGGAACAAGAGGCATGGGGTTCTAGGAGTAGCAGCCTCCAATACTAAATATTCATCACAAAAGAGCTGCTCCTAGTGTGATAACCCAAACGAGTTACAAGAACGTCGTAAGTGTGGGCATTTCACAAAAAGATACGGACTGGTCTCACACACCACCTGGTGTCATGCTTCATCATTGACCAGTCCTCGCCCTCCAAAACCTTCGTTTGATGGAGGGCGGGCATACACTTGACGACAAGGATGCACTTCTAAGTGATTGAGTGGGGGCCCGTGACTATGTGAGTGAGGTTAAAAATCATTATAGTAATCAGTAGCAATTCTTTAATGTGAAATGAAAACTATATGATATTGGGACCATCCACTAGACCATTCACTAGACGGTTGGGAACAATAACCGTCCCAATCACCGTCACACCTGTTTTTAATATCATATAGTTTTCATTTCACATTAAAGAATTGCTACTGATTACTATAATGATTTTGAAGCATGACACCAGGTGGTGTGTGAGACCAGTCCGTATCTTTTTGTGAAATGCCCACACTTACGACGTTCTTGTAACTCGTTTGGGTTATCACACTAGGAGCAGCTCTTTTGTGATGAATATAACTCAGTTGGCTACCTGCATGCTGTTAAGATGTATGTGGCATCTCTAGCTCCCAGCGCTATATCCCATTGAGTGTGACTAAACCTTTCTTCTTTCAAGGTCCATCGAACGAGTAGCATTGAGGTGGGTAATGGTATCTTCTGCTAGGGCTATCAGGCAGGACTGTGGAAGCAAACATTATACAACACGTGGTAGAAGTTCATTTCCTTCTAATATCGCATTTATTTTCTTATTACAGGTGATTCTTGCATCAGAATACACCTCTAATAAGGAACTGCATCTCTGCTCGCTTGTCATAATTTATGACAAGTGAGCAATGATATAAGAGTGCTCCATACGTCATGGTAGAATACTGTGGGTGCCTTCCTTTGCCTCATACCGTAAGAGAAGATGGTACCCAGTGAACAATGTACACTAGAAAGTGTTCTGGTACAGCAACTGTACTTGGCTGCCTGCGCGCATTTACCCTCGCAAATTCTGAATGGAGGAGGTACTGTTTCGGATACAGGAGTAAAATGTGTGCTAGCATTCCACACTTTCCACCCCATTTTCATCTTGATAGCTGTTGGACAATTTGTAGGAGTCTCAGCACAGACTGATGTAACTAGACTCAGAATGTGGCAAGCAGAACATTTTACCACTGGTGCCCTGGGGCTTAGCCTTACTATTGGCCCAAAGCTGAGCGCCAGGTACACCCCTGTAGCACTTGACCCGCAGGATAGTAATGTCGAGCAGTACATGGCTTAGTCAGGTAGATGGTGTGAGGTTAGAGTGTCATAAGTCAACAAATCAACCTGATACAAGTCAATAATTCAGGGTCCAGTCAGTGAGAGGTCTTTGAAAAAGAAGTACTTCAGTAACTAGCACCACATAGTATGGTAGATAATATGTCAGAAGGAAAACAAAACAGTCAACATTTACTTGGGACCCAGCTCAAGAAAATTCCTGTGGCATACCTCATTTAAGATACCTGGTTGTGTCTATGATCCTTCCTGGAGGGGGTGTCGGGAATTCTGCAAATCTTTAGGAGGGTTTTAGTGATTAAGGGCTAGATTCCAAGTTTAATGGTCCATAGGACAGCCAAACCCACGGTCTGACTACCGAATTACAACTTCAGTGGTCGGACCGCTTTGAGATCGCCGTAACCACCAGGAACCCGTGATCCCTGGCGGTGGCACAGCGGTTTGAGGCCACAATATGCTTTGCGGCACCGCTGCGGCCCGCCAAGCATATAACGAGTTTCCTCACTGCCAGCGGTCTTATGGCAATCCTTTAGCCATGAAACTGCTGGCAGTGAGAAAACTAAGGGGGCCCAACAGGGCCCCTTGGTGCCTCAGGCCATGGGGATGCATGCAGGGGGGCACCTGTTGTGCCCCCCGTGTACATGCACCCCCTTTCCTGCACAGCATGGACTGCCGTGTCCATGCTGTGCAGGAACAGGCTTTGGTGTTCCTATTGTGCTGCCTTTGTCAAAGGTACCGCTGTGGGAACGCCCAAGGACCGCCCACCAGACAACGAGAAAGCTTGTAATCTGGTGGGTGGCCATCGGTGAGCTTTGGCAGTGTGGAAGCGGGGCAGTGGCATGCCGCCCCCTCCCTCATCACCAAACTCAGAATCAGGCCCTCAGTGATTTCTTTATGATTACTCTCTTCCTGGAGCTATGATACCTTGTTGTCCATTTGATTGTGCAGACCACAGGCAGCAATTGATAGCCAATTGGACAGCGTCACTCCAAGTGGTGTGCACAGCACAGCTCACAGAGCATGTAGGGCAGTGCCTGCCCTGGCTCAGCCAACATGTGTGTGAGTGGCATCCGCAACGCAGTGAATCAATTAAACAGAGGCAACACCAGCATCAGTCGGGTATGCTGCAGTGGAACTGACATGTTAGAAACGCAATATGTTTTTTGGTTTGACTTCTTTCTTCATCCCAAACACTACATTAGCCACCCAAACAAACCAGGATCCTAAGCCTGGGGTGAGTGCACAAGTCTTGATTTAGGTCTCTGTGTGGATGTAGGATTTCATCTGGCACTCTGTTTTTTATCTGCAGGCTTTTTATAGGACCTTGAGTTTTCCTGGTACTTGGCATCTGAATAGAACTTAGCTACAGTGGAATTCCCCATCACCCTCTAACTATGGAGGCACACCACTCAGTTCATTTGGTGGGGACTCTTCAGGTCCCTGAGCCTCACCCTTGTAGAACAGTGCAGGACCTGCAGAGGGCATCTTTGGCTCATCTTGCATAGGCTCCTTCATGACACATCTCCCTTGAGCAGCTTCCCCTCTTGTGCAAGGGCTCCTCCAAAGCCCCCACTGAACAGTCAGTTCTTTCCCTTGAAGCAGAGGCCTGGCAGCCCCTACAGGCAGTATTAATCGAGGTTCTACAGGTTTCTGTTCCTGAACATAGAAAAGGGAATTGGTGGTAATTGCTTCGAACTTGGTGCACAGAAACTTTCTCGTTCGCCACTGGCGTGAAAGTCCTGGGTTCTGGTGGAGAAATCTTGGTGCACTAGCTGGAGACTGCTCTACCTTCTCTATACCAAAATTGCAGATAGTAGTTGTGTTTTCCATTATTCAGCTTTGAGACTAGTTTTGATCAGTTCTGGCCATTTTGCTTATTCTACGTAGCTTAGACCAGCTGAGGTGTTTGATGCAGGGTGCTCCAGGCAAGGTGGGGTGGAGCTGGGATTCTCCTGCCACGAGAGACTCAAAACAAGGATACACATGAAAGGAAGGCTGCTCCACTTACCTGCCTCATAAACTGGGGGAGGAGGTAGCCCTTACAGAAGCGTTAGGAAAAGGGAGCAGAAACGTACTAAGCTTCATTGGGGACATCAGTCTAATCATCGCCACACTCAACAGTCTGAACCATTGCCAGGGATCCCTGGAAGGACCCGGAGGAGCCTTGAAAGTTACATCTGCTGTCTGGACTCTACAGCTCCCCATCATAGTACTATATGGACGAAGGAACACAACATGTATTGCATTGTAGATATTGCTGCATGTATCACACATGCTACCCTGACATCAACTGTGCACATCCAAAAGATATACAAATGTGACATCCATGTCTCACATGAATGGGTGTAGGTGGACCCAGTTCAGGGAACAGACAAGTTAAACAAGCATTGGCATTGCCAATAGGTCTCGCTTTTGGGACCTTAAGTGTTTATTTTGAAGTTTTGCGTATGTTGTAGAGTATTGTGGCTGATGTATTTTATGTTGAAAAGTTCTAATTAAAAGTGTTTTATGTGGTACTTAGTGGTATTATGCGGAGTGTATTGATGTTGCATTGAGTATAGAGTAATTATGTGGTGTGTAATCATGTGGTACTGAGTGTTGTTATGTGTAGTGTATTTATATTATATTGAGTGTAGTTATAAATGTGTGGTGTGTTATTACATGGTACTGAGTGATATTATGTGGATTGTATTATTTTTGTATTGAGTTGAGTGTAATTATGTGGCATGTAATTATGTGTTATTGAGTGGTATTATGTGGGGTGTATGTTGCATTTAGAAGAGTTTAATTATGTGGTGTAATTATGTGGTTATGAGTGTTGTGTGTAGTGTATTTATATTGTATTGAATAGAGTGTAATTATGTGGCATGTTAATACGAGGCACTGAGTTATGTTATGTGGATTGTATTGATGCTGTATTGAGTAGAGTGTAAATATGTGATATTTAATTATGTGGCACTGAGTGGTTTTATGTGTGATGTGTTTTTTGGATTTAGTATAATGTAATTATGTCTTATGTAATTATGTGTTATGTAATTATGTGGTATTGAGTGGTAAATGTTTTATTTATTCTCCCTTTTTTCGCCTCCACCCATTTGCTAGGTGCATGAAGATGCTTCAAGAACATGTTCTTTCTGATTTTTGATCTTTTTTCCTTGCATAATGTAAATACCAATAAATCATGCAGGCTAGAAATAAATCTGACCAAGGCAATGACACTGTTTAATAGGGAAAAATACATCAAAATGCAACTTGGGAGGAACTTAGTTGGAAACATTGACAGAATAGAAGTATCTAGGGGTCTTGTTTGTCAAAAAAAGATTTGTTCACCTCACTTGTATCAATTTAAAACTAATGGCTGGGGGGTCACAAGGCGTGCGAAGTTAACATCAATAGAGTATTGATAGCCATTACTGTTTGGTCCTTGTGGTGATATTATTTGTGCCATGCTGTAATGAGTTTAAATATCTGTGCAATACATTTATGTCATCATGCCTATATATGGGGTGCTGTACCTATTAACTTAGGACACAACAGAAAGGCACATTTTAAAGATCTAACCCACCGGCTTCAACAGAACTAGGCACTTTACTTGTAAAAGGCAGTACCTTCTTACCAGCAGTTTGGAACTTATGTGAAAAATGGGTTTAATGCATAGAGCACCTTGCCAATTGCAGGTATTGACGTGCTTTTATATTTTTCCTTTTTATTTTAAAATTGTGCAAACTGTCTTTTTGCACAGGTTTTAACTATGCAATTAAACAAATTCTTATTCTTAATAAAGCGCGCTTGCAAACCTGTCTCGATGATTCACTTCAAAACTATGATTATACACGTTCACATTACTTTTACTATACGTTTACTATGGCCTGCAGCACGCTGAGGTTATCTCTGCAGCGGCCAGAGGAAATGTAGTATCCTCTACACCCCTGAATGAAGCCAGGTCCTCCCTTGTTTCCAGTCCAGGGAGGTCCTGGCTTGGCAGTTGGAGCCGGAATGTTCCCATGATGCACAGGGTCAAGACTGATGTGCATATGGCTGGGTTCAAACTGGAATGGCATGGTGAGCAAAAAAACAATGGATTTAAGCCCAGATCTCTGTACTGGGGTGAATGCATGAAATTGTTCTGCATTCTGTCCATCAACTTTTGTTTTTGCATTTGTCACCCCGAGTGGGATGGTTATGCCCAGACATGGGTCCCGTGCTCTCCATGCCACTGGTTTCAAGCTATCCTGGAGGAAGAGGGATGAAACCCCGAAACCGATCCTAGGATGCTTGTTTCTAGTCCAGGGAGAACCTGGCTTGGCAGTTCAGGCTGGAATGTTCCCATGAGGCACAGGGTCAAGACTGATCTGCATATGGCTGGGTTCAAACTGGAATGGCATGGTGAGCAAAAAAACGATGGATTTAAGCCCAGATCTCTGTACTGGGGTGAATGCATGACATTGTTCTGCATTCTGTCCATCAACTGTTGTTTTTGTATTTGTCACCCGAGTGGGACGGGTATGCCCAGACGTAGGTCCCGTGCTCTCCATGCCACTGGAATCAAGCTATCCTGGCAGAAGAGGGGTGAAACCCTGAAACCGGTCCTAGGATGCTTGTTTCCAGTCCAGGGAGAACCTGGCTTGGCAGTTCGGGCTGGACTGTTCTCATTGGTTGCAGGGTCAAGACTGGTCTGCATATGGCTGGGTTCAAACTGGAATGGCGTGGTGAGCAAAAAAACGATGGATTTAAGCCCAGATCTCTGTACTAGGGTGAATGTATGACATTGTTCTGCATTCTGTCCATCAGCTGTTGTTTTTGAATTTAATAGCCCATTCAGCTGACAGTAGGTATGCTTGGTAAGGAGGGCGCATATGGTGTGGCCCTCCAAACAACACAGCCTTGATTATGTTCTCAATCAATGTCATAAAAATGCCTCCAGATCACACTTGAGAGTGTCCCTTGTACTGAGATGAGGGTCAAAGATCTACTGAGCTTGCTATGGTGAGCTCGTCGCAGGAGCCCACATCCTCACAGTGGACCTTTCTCTGTTCCGACGGTGCACTAGTGGTCATTCTATGAGTGACTCTTAGTGAAAAATGTGTTCTAAAAAGTGAGACCAGGTGCAAAATGCCAAGGGGAAGCGGCACACAAGTGTGCTGTAAAATCATGGTGTTTACTGTAGACCACGCTCTTAGCGCACATTCACTGCTTCCCAGATGTTGACAGCCCGGAAAATATTTGTTCTTTTGCCTTTGCACTGAGTACATCTTACTCCTCCTGTGACGTGGCATGTTTTACTCAAAAGAGCTCATGAGTCAATGCAGTACATTGGTCCTACCGGAGGCATCAGATTAGATCAGCCATGTCCCTGGTAAATGTGGCAGCACCCCGCTATCTTTAGCACCCGGGTTCAGGCTGTCCCCTAAGATGGAAGCATCCAGATGGGCATAATATGGCAGCACCCAAATTATAATATGGGTAGCAGCTAATAGTGTCTCTGTTTCACTGGGGTTTTTACTTTTCTTATGAGCTTCATAATAAGAAGTATTATGCGTTCTGTTCAACAATGTTGCTTTCTTAAAGTCATTGATAGGGCTACCTAAGTTTGAGAAAAGTATGCGATCGCGCTTCTTTCCTATCCATCTCCCTCAACTTATTCTAATCTATCCTATACACTCCCACCTTAGGAACTCTCTCTTCACTATAAGAAACGAACTAACAATGGGGGAACCGACCTAAAAGTAACATTATACTAACAGAAATACCATGTAACCTAAGTGCGAACCCGACAGACAAATGATATGTATGTCCTGTATATGTATAAAATACCTAATAATAATACTATTAATAAGAAAAAAAAAAGTCATTGGTATCAAACACACAGAGGTATTCTGGGCATAGCAGTCTTAGTTTGATAACCCATGTAATAATGTTATGCACGTGCATCAGTCACTGAATCACAGGTTTCATTCAAGCCTATAAGAAAGAACAGTGTCGTTAAAACATAAAACATTGTTATTTTCAGTTTAATTCTCTAAAAAAAGCTGCTTTGATTTAAGTTAGTCATACCCTTCTTCATTCGATGGACCTGTTCTAAGATCAGCATCAAAAAGAAGAAATGCAAAACACACCAAAAATGTCCTCAGAAAATGGCATCATTTTTAAGTGCATGGCATACAAAAATCCGAAACAATTGTCTTTACATTTATAACCAATCAGTCTAATGAATGATTTTGCCTGCGTTAATGCTGGTTGTGTTGGCCAAAGGTTGCAAGATTCCTTAGTTTAATTTTAGTTTAGATATGATGTTTGTAAATTATTTAACAATATCCGCAGTATGCGCTTCTTACGCCTACCAGAAAACTGCATCAGGGGATTAATGCAGCTAATGCACAAAATCACAGAATCACTTTAACAGCCGATGCGGAACCATATATACTACATTGCGTGTCCTCAATTTTTTTTGGGGAGAATCAGTGCAATGTCTTCAATGCATAGGTGCCACACCCCCAAAATAATCATGCTGGAGTCTGAAGGTGAATGAGCAATAAAGATGCCTTTTTTAAAATGTTATTTCTGTTCTGTCATATTTGCTGTGCTTTCAGAGACAGGGGTCAAATGTCAGTCTGTCTTTTGGCAAATTTCTGCTTTTTCTTTTAACATGCAGATTGGATTCTAATATCCTTTCTCTAAGTGCAAAAGGACAGGATTTTGAAAAGCGAAATACATGAAAATCTTGCATGTGTGAAAGGAAAAGCTGTAGGATGTAACTTTGTTTTCAAACATGCAACAACATTAAAATACCTATAAATGAACTGTACAAATAATTCAAAATATATCAGTAATAACCACTCAATAAGCAATTTTTTTGTAATTCGAAAGTGTGATGGAAACAAAGAATTTAATAAGATCAAAACACATCAAGACACTACTTGCTGATGTGCAAACGATATCATTGTTATTTACGCACAATATAGATTTTAATCCGTAAAATATATCTTTACAAATGAAGTGCCCATTTTAATGGAGAGTGGGCTGACCTGGGGCTTAAACATAATATCATTGAAAATTGACCTTTATCCGTCCATATTTAGGGGAAAATGAATCCCACGTAAGCCAGAAAGAATAAGTAATTATACAAAAAATACTACCGCCGTGCTGCATAACGCCTTAAGTTCTGGTAAGACTCTTTCTCAACATTTCAATGGATCGAGCCTAAAGTACTGCATAGTAAATAACTTGGCTCAGAACTTAGATCATCAAGTTCCTTATCCACCATCAAGGCTGATAGGAACACCTTCCTCAATAAACAAAGGTAATGGATGTCTGTAGGATAAATCCAGAAATTCTTTTCCAGAAACTGGGCAAAAAGAGTTTCTGAAAATGTTGAGTTGGAATATAGCAGGTCTTAAATCCAAGGTAGACGACAAGGAGTGGATATCTTTTATTAGAAAGCATAGCATCTGCTGCTTTCAAGAAATGTGGTCTGTAGACATGATTGACCTAGTTGGTTTTTCAACATACCATCTGCCGGCAACAAACAAACTAATGGAAAGACCATTGGGAGGCCTCAATACATGGATAAGAACTTCTATATTTGAAAAACTTTGAAATAAATCACATTGTACTAAATAAAAATATTCAAATTACACATCTAGAAAGCAAAAAATGGGCAATTGGAATTATAAATGTATATTTTCCGCCAGGGGACGGAGCGAAAATTAAATCGGATCTTGCGTCCCTCATGGAACATCTTTTGATGTTGTGCATAGAACAATCATTAATGCAGTGCTATGAACCAATGCGAGGAGGCCTGCTCAATCCTAGATCAAAATCAGTCTGTATAATCATTTGTGGGGACTTTCATACAAAGATTCACCCACTGTTCTGTGATGAATCGTTAATCGAAGAGGATAAAGCTTGGGAGATACCACTTCTATGGAAAGATTATTGCAAGAAAACAAAGAAAGGTGAATTAATTTTTACGGTCTTGGTGGAGGAAGGTCTACGTCCTCTCAGTGGTCGAACTAAATCAGACAACCCCCCTAAATCTACATATTGAGTTGGAACTAGACAAGGCTCCATTGACTACATAGCAATAAATATGGAAGCCCGGTACCTCATCATCAACGTGAGAGTAACTAGCAGGCTCAAAAGTGATCATGATCCATTGCTTTTGTTTTTTAAACATCTGGAACCTTGCCATCATGAGTCAAATTCTACCTGAACTTCAAAAAGTCATAATGTTACTTTAAATTCAAATCGGAAAAATATTATCAGGCTACAAGATAGCAAGGTAATAGATATCCATACTACCAGTTCAAAATGGATAACATTATACAATATGATATTAGAAGTATCAGTGACTAACGTGGAGCAACAACAGCTTCAAACTCACAAGTTTGAGGAGTTATTGGTACAAACAACCCTGGAAAGAGAGCATCAAACTAAATCTATACCTGTGAAATTCTTCCAAGTTGGTAGGGATTGGTATGATGAGGAATGTGCAAAATTACAAAAATCATTGTTACTGACCCTGAAGAACCGTTATGTGGGTAAAGTAAATGAACAGTATTTCTTGGAGAAAAGGAAACAATGCAAGGGGCTCCTAAAATACAAAAAGAAACACTATTCGCATAAGTTATGGTAAGAGCTGTTGAAAGCAATATCTCCACGAAATGTGAAGAAATTCTGGGAAATTATCAGAAGTGGGTGTGAAGGCCCGCCAGAGAACCTAGAGTTGAACATTAGTCCTCAAATTTGGGAAGAGCATTACAGTTCTCTATAAAAAAACAACACTGAGTCCTTGCACAGTGAGCCCGATACCTCTGTACCGCACTATCAACAATCAACACCCGATAACCATAGTGCAGTAAATTCTATGATTAGAGGGCAAAAGGAACACTTTACGGTACAGGAAGTTGCGGATGCAATTAAGGCGCAGAAGCCTCATAAAGTGGCACGCCCCGCCAAAATTCCAAAAGTTGTCTATTGCAACCAGTTAACTCTTTGGTCTCCAGTTTTAACTCAAACCTTTAATACAATTTGGACCTTAAGAGGAAATCCACACTCATGGGGGAAACCGATAATTGTGTCTATTCACAAAAAGGGCCCAAGAGATCTGTCACTAATTTTCAGCCGATCTCTCTACTTGATGGCGTGGGTAAAATATTTGGGAAATTACTTTGATTTCATTTACATCAATGGTTGGAAGACCTAGATTTGACTACACCACACCAAGCTGCATTCAGGAGGGGCCAGAGAACGGTAGATCAGGTCTTCAGACTGAATCTAATTTGTTCTAAATATATACGCTTTAAAAACTCTCCACTATACTTGGTATTTGAGGACCTTCAAACAGCCTTTGATAGTGTTGCTCGCCGATGCTGTGGCAAATCTTAAATAGAATGAGCATCCCTGATGATATTTTGTTGCTCTTAATTGCTCTGCATTCTGGCAACATCTCAAGAATCAAGAGGGTGAATACACAATCGAAATACCAATTGAGCAAGGTGACAAACAGGGCTGTGTTTTACCCCCAACACGTTTTAATTGCTACATAAATGACATTGTTGCTGCTCTGAAAAACCTAAATTTGGATGTACCGAAAGTAGGCAATGACCACATTCCAATTTTGCTTTTTGCGGACGATGCGGTAATGTTGGCCAGAACGGAGATATCAATGCATCGACTATTGGAAGGCTTTGAGTTCTTCTGTACAGCAAGGAAATTGTCTATTAATGTTGATAAAACAAAATATATGATTTTAAATCAAAAACAAAAGTTGCGAGCCACTTTTAAGGTTTATAAAACGTCACTGAAACAAGAATCCACTTATGATTATCTTGGTATACAACTGGATGATAAGCTCAAGAGGTCCCAACAGCAATCAAAAAGTACAATAATATTGGCACAGCAAGCAGAAGGGATTTTGAGGTTCGTAAATTCATTGGGCAAACATTCAGTGAAATCAGCAATTCTATCCTACAAAATGAAAGCAAGGGCTCCTTGTGTATATGGCACTGAGGTTTGTGGTTATAAGAAAAGTACCGATATTCAAATCACTGAAAATTATTTTATACAACATTTGCTGCAACAGGGACCTGGTAGGCCAATGTTGGTTTTGAGGACGTATTTAGGTATAGTCAAAATTGAGGATTATATTGCACTGGCTCCCCTAAGATATTGGGTTCGCATTTGGTTTAAACCTGAATTGGTATCATGTAGACTCACATGGCAAGACAATATGGAGCAGCAAGATTATTACAAGCTACCGTGGTTTGCTCATTTGTCAGATGTTCTGTCCACCATTGGCTTAAACAAATATTGACTCCATCCTGAATCGATCACAAAGGATAGCCTTGACGTGGTGACAAAGGAATATTGGCACTACAAACAACAAATAAACATGAGCCACCTAGGAGCCTTATCAAAGAGATATTTTTCTTTAACTCAAGAATTGGGTTTAATTGATTGTCTGGACGATATTTATCCGGCAGGAAAAAGAGCCTTTTATCTTAAATTTAGATTAGGTACAATTCCAGTGGCTGCCGTGGCTCAAAGATGGTTGAAATTACCTTGTAATGAAATAGAGCAGTGCCCTTGTTCTCTTGGAGGCCGCAAAATATTAACACATTTTCTTTTGTCGTCACCTTACTTACCACATTCGTAGATATTATTTGCGACCAATCTTCTTATCATCTAATACTAGAACTTGCAAAGAGGCGGAGGCTCTCTGTATGAGAACGGATGATAGGATTATTAAAATGGCTGTTTCATCTTATATCTTCTCCGCATGGAAACAAAGATCAGTTGCACATTTAAATTTTAAATGTTGATAGGCAAGTTGGATAATCTTCTAATGGAGGTGCACGCAAGTATCCATACATACTATTTATACATCAAGTATTTATTAGTTTGATTGCCAGGGTCAGCTAGCTATGCAAAGGGTACTGTTGATGAAAGAATGTGCATTGACAAAATGATTGACTAGCAAAGAGGTTTTTTGCCTTTTAAATTTATTTTATCAAAGGAAAGAGTTGTAATAGTAACCACATTTTTAGTATATGAATTAGGATGGTTTTAAAAGATTAATTAATTGTATTATAGCACCTGATTTGATGAATTTCTGAAGATAAATTGAGTTGTATATTGAATTTTGATTGTTATGGCCTGTTTGGCTGAAACAGTAAACTTTAATTTACTTTACACTCTCCTACTGAATAGGCATCACTTATTTTCTACACTTTATGTGACACTTGGATTTTTCATGAGTTCAGTGATGTAACATTGATAGCAGCACCCCATCTCAGTTCAACAGGCGTGTGGTGATCAGTGTCACATGGCAAACGAAATGTGAGTGACCTTGCATGTGGTTAAATAACTAGCGTGTGCAAAGTAAATGTTTGGCCACGGCATACTAGTGGGATATATATTTTTTTGATTTTTGCACGCATCGCCTACAAAAATACATGAGAACTAAAAATAATAAATAACACCACCGTCTAAACATGGAGGCCACATACTAACAATAAAAATGTTTTTTTAAATCACACATAATTTTTAATTGAATGTTAAGAGTGCTTCCTAGCAGATACGTGCATTTTGAATATGTTAAATAATTCTTTAGTTTTAAAGTTTATCATGCGAAAATATGGTTCTTAATAGCACAAATAAAAGTTGCTATTGGCTTTGAAATAATGTAATCTGAAGACTTAGAGGGGTGATTACGATGGCGGACGGACTTAAATCCTCCCGCCATCGTTGCGGGGATTGGGACCGGCCGCCTATAAGGCGGCGGTCCTGCACATGAGTTTACGATGCGACCACTACCGTGGCAGTCGCGTTGTGTATCTCTTACATTGCGGTGTGTGCTGCTGGCTGCAACACCCACCGCCATGTCCTAAATGCACTGTTTGAATTTCCCTGCACTACATTACAGGCACCACGCAGTGCCTGCCACCTGGTGCAGGGAAATGTAGGGGGGTACTATAGGTGCCCCCCTAGAGCCAAGCAAAACTCCTCTGGCACAAGGGGGTCCCACAACGCGCCCCCAAAGCACATCCCTGCCAGCCTTTACATGGCGGTTTCAGCGCCATGGGAACGCTGGCAGGGAGGCAGCATCGCAATATGGTGGATGGTGCCTGTAAGGCACCGCCACCATTCTACTGATGCAATGTGGTCCGACAGGCAATCATTACGATTGCTGCTGTCAAACCCATGGCGGATGGATTTTCCATCCGCCACGCACACCGCCTGCCATCGCAATCTGGCGGGCGGAATTTGGCCACACGATTGAGGTGAATAAGCCACCGGCAGGCTGCCGGTGGCGGATTCACTGCAATCATAAAGACCCCCTTCGTTTGAAGACAGAAGGATGAGTAAAATTACAACAACAAAAAGTTAATAAATGGAAAGGTAAAAGCATTGGCAAAGTGGGCTGACCCATCACCCCATCGTGTACAATGGGGTTGACAGAAGAAAAAGGTGAATGAAAATTGAATAGACCAATGGCGGCTGGGCGAAAGTCTCTCTAATTATGTATATATGTATTTTTTATTTTTATTAATGATTTTTCATGTAATAACATGAGGCTTCTAAAAATTAAAGCTGTTACAGCGCCAGACCTCAAATGGATTGATGGTATTTGACGCTGCACTCTCTGACAGACTAGTAGGGTGGGTTAACAGATAATGTCAAAAGCCAGACATAATTTCCACAAAACATAAACATTGTCAACACTGGAAGCTGAGGGGGATTGATGTATAGGAAGTGCTTGACTGCTGCCTGGCAGCAAGTGGTTTCAAGTTGCGCGCTGATCACGAGTTGCCGTAAATCTTCACAATACTCACCTGACAGTTTAATGGCGGGTGATTTTCACTGGCCATGCAATGCTTTCATGACGCCAACTGTCTCTGTGGACGTCAATGCATATTTTGTGCTTCGCTCTGATTTGATGACGTTTCGTCCCCTGTCTGTAACTGAACAACGAGAAATGACTTTCTTTGGCAGACAATGCGGCGGCGCTGTCTGCAGTTTAGAACATGCCATTATCCTGAGGCCAAAATGTAAAATAAAAAGAAGGCAGTTGTACTCTACACAACAATTCAATCTGGATTACGAATATATTTAAAAGTTATCTGAAGTTTTTGTTAAGAATCAAATGCTAAAATACTGGATGACAACGTCATCAGAGACGTCATAGTCCAGCCCCGGATGTACATTTGCTAACCCAGTTCACTGTGGGAGACGAAGAGCTGATGAACCTCACTTAGACCCAGTGGACAGAAGTTCTAGGTTAGTAGAGTCCACAGTGACGAAGCCACCATGTACAGCTACCTAATGCTGCTTTCCAGTCGCCCTAGAAAAAGATTAGCGGCAGACAAGAGGCGTTTGAAAAAGTAACCAAGTCCTCCTTTGTCGTGCTAATGTGCATTGAGGCGGCCACAAGCCTCAGATTGTGGGAATACTGCTCGGCTGAAAGAACTTTTCTGGCTGATACCCCTGCACCTAAATAGGTCATCACAGGTTTTTCTCCATGGAATGGGGATTAATCATGCAGCCTCAAGGTTTCCCAATGAAATTCTGCATGGAACTTAGACTCTGTGTGGTTAAGGATCCCATTTGTCACCTTCTCTGAGCAGGTGGTAAAAGAAGGAGCAAGAAGCTGGTGCAGGGGTGGATGTGGGGAAGGTAACAGGGGAAAGGGCAGACTGTGGCTGGCAGGGGGAGTGTGCCATTCTCCTCTCGTGCCGTAGTAGGCGTTCACGTGAGAACTATGGCTCAGGCTGCTCTTGCTGTCTGAGTTTCAAACCGTTTTACTTACTGAAGTTTCCAGGTGGTAAATTAGGGACCAGTGTCACACTGGAGATCCTTGAGTAGGAGCAACTGCGCTGCCCAACTTCTAACTACATGAGATTTATCAAGTCACGCAAGGCCATCTTGCGTGTCCCTGAATGGCTTCGTACATCTGGAGTAACACAAGACAGCGCTAGTCACTGCCTTATGTTAGTTTGCCACAGGGAAGCGTTCCATGGGTGAAGTGTGGGTCTTCCAACCCATCCACCCATGGATTGTGGCACATTTCCGGATTTACCAGTAGTGATTGACCTGGGAATGTGTGAAAATGCTACGCCTACCAGAGGAGAAATATGCTTTCTACATTCTGCAGCCCACAGAGTACGAGGAAAATGCCTCTAAAAAATAAAGTTACGTGCATTTCTATGCAAATTGTAAAAACAAATTAAACTACAAAAGTTTTGCTCCTAATTGATTGCTACACATGACTGCAAAATGGTAGCAGAGAAAGTGGATGGAGTATTTGAAATTTATTTCCTCAAAATCTGAGTCTTCATTCAGGGTTACTTACCTCTTCCCTTACCAGGTGGAATATCACTGCGAAATGATGTTAAACATATTTATTTTGGTTGACTACTTATATTGACAGTTACATTTAGGGCTTGGGAGGAAGATGTGAGCCAATAAACAGAGAATTGTATAGTTTATGGTAAACATTCACAATGACATTCTACCTATATCAAGATATTGAAACACACTTTTTACTGTGCATTCCTCCTGTTTTTTCAATGCCCCAAGTATAACGGGAACTTCAATTAATTAATTGTAAGTTGATTTCGGTTATATTAAATGGCTACTATCACTTTATCCACGACAAACCACTGCAGAGACCAGATAGTGAACAGGGAATTTGGAAATAAAAAAGATACCCAAAATGGGAAACAATAGATGAGTCAGTTCCTGAAATGGGACTCTAGACAGGTGACAACCAAGCTGTCAGGTGTCGAGAGATTGAAGGAAGATATGCAAAGCAGGAAAGTCCTAAAGTCAGTGAAGAACAATTCCCCAGGACAGCTACAAACTCACAGCTGTCCTTGGGGCAGCACATTAGTGAAAGATTGGAGCAGCTGAAGTAGTTAGTCTGCATTTGACAACCTAGCTTACATTTAAAATGGAGACCGGGATCTCCATGGAGGCAGGTACGGTAAATGACTTTACCAGCATGCAGGGGGATGTCTGCATGGTATAAACGACCGCCTTCCCCCTTCCAAGCAGGGCCCTTAGGGAAGACTCAAAGACTGCATGCCTGCTCCTTTGCCTCTGAGCTATACTACCTCTATTATACAGCTCAAGCACAGAGGCAAAGTGTTCCCCCGTTTGTATGGACATGCCCCCATGCAGATGAGGGAACGCCTCCTTGAGATGTCGCCGGCGCTACCTTTGGACAGGCGTGACCTTTATTTACAGAAGGGTTGCAAGAGCATCTGCAGCCCCTTCTGTAATACCAGTTCACCCCAGTGTCTATGTCCATTGCTCCTCCCCAGGAAACTAGTGCAATATGACTCCAGGTATCTATAATTGTTTCAGAACTCTTTCTGTGGCCAGGTTTCTCAGACAATGCATGCTTGTAAAGCAGCTAAAGACCCTGCATTCCGCATACGTGTCCGGTTTAAGCAGCTAGCTCATACCGAGACCCACATCCCTGATCATCAATTAATGGGATGCAACTTGTCCATTAAAGCTGGTGTTATGGCTCCCATATTCTCCAGATCCCACTAACCCTGTTTTTTCACCACCCTTTCAGACCAGTGGTCAAAGTGCACACCTCTTTGGAAAGCCTGTTACAAACTATCAAAAGTAACGTAAAAATAACTCACTTAAATGCACCAAGCAGAAAATGCTTGTAAATGTAAACGGAAAGTATTACTTGACAAAATCCTTTAGAGTACCAAAATGTCATCAAAATTGCTTTAAAATAACAATTTTAATAAAATAACAATAACATTAATAACAATAACACTAATTATAAAATTAAGAATAATACACTTTCATCCTGTTTTAACATGTGCATAAGTGATTAGGGCTCCGTCGCTGGACTTTTGCTCCACTGTCCACCATTAGTCTACCATCTTCCAATATGTCTTTCATGCATGTTTATATGGTGATAATTCTTATGCTGATTTTTAATGTGACTCTATTCATGCACCTTTCCCTCCTATCTTTCAGCCATAAACATTTTGATCTCATCTCATTTCTCCAATTTAACCATTCCAAGACAGAAATAAATTCATTTTTGTATCGGATTTATGTTCTTCTCTTTTTTAAATTTGTTTTACTCCATTTCTTATGGCCCCTTTGACTATGGGCCTTATTATGAGTTTGGTGGTAAGGAAACCACTGTCGAAGCAGCGTCGAATTCCCCGCCGCACAGTTGGTGGTCTGCTCGCCGACTTGTGATGTTGGTGGTCTGTTGAAGGAAAGACTACCAGAGTCCCGCCGACACCACCAGCCATTCACAGACCACCACAATGCCGGTAGGGGGAAAGCAGCTGTCAGAGGGTGGTACAGACAAGTTCACTACCATCAGAATTGCAAGTTGGCTTTACGCTGAACATAGCGGAAATACCGCCTACTTCGAGTCAGCAGAATCGAAGGAATTGGGGTGCATACTCACCCATTTCCTTTTCTTCCCTTCAGTCTCCCACGTGGATTCCTTCCTCCAGATCCCCACTTCACAGCAGCATCTTGATCCCCGAAGAAAACCACCCTGTTGATGCCAAAATCCAGGTACGTCAGTTTTGCAGTATTTACTTGTTGACTGGACTGGGCACATATGTCCCGGACTCCAGCATTGGGAAAGCACTGGCCGTAGGTATATTTTCACATATCATGCACATGTGTACATTTAACACTTTTGCAGTCAAAATATACACACCTGCATCAAAACATATGAAAAAATATTCCCCGCCATCAGAAACACAGTCGCTGGCCCAGCGGTGACAACGTACTCCGGCGGGCAGGAGACCGGTGGTCTTCTTGGGGCCGCTGCCGCAGTGGTATGGTGGTAAGACCGCCAAAATCGTAAACGGGCCCTATATCCGTAATCTTGGTATTATTTTTGCTTGTGAATTAACTTTCCAAAATGCATCTCTCTGGTCTCATGGACATATTGTTTTCACTTCCAAAAATCAAGAAAATCCAATCCTTTCTTCTATTCATAGGCTTAAAGTTCATATTCAATCTCTTATATAGTCATGTTGAATTGACTGCTCATTTTACATAGATCTTTCAAAATAAGCTGTGTTTTTATTATAATATACTTCTGCTGTCACATTATTTGGAAGCAATCCCCCAAAAATCCGGTAAAATTATTGTGGGTCAGAAGCATCATGTGAAAAGTATTATGATGCAAAGAATATCGCGGGATCATTTATTAATATAATTTTTGTTAAATATAGTTGGGTATAATATCGTGTCATATAATATAGTTGTATAAAATATCAATTTTAAATTAGTTTGATCAATATCAGTTAATTCAGAATTATAAGTTATCAGTATTATAATAACATGCTTAATTTTATTTAGTAATAACTGTAAGTTTTTGTATGTTGTTTTTATTAAATTCGAATTTATTTATTTAGTGGCTGTTTTTCGTTTAGAGGATTAGGGTGGGGAGTTTATGAAAATGTAAATCCTTGTTTTTAATGTATAATTATTTTTTTACATTATGTAATTTTTAATTAATGATATAAATTATTTGTTCAACTGCTGTTTTAAATTATTTGCTGATTCTTATTTATTGTTAATTGATTGATCGTTTAATTACAAAACTGTGTTAATTCTTTATTGATTATTTTTTTAATGATTAGTTTAATATTACATTATTTTCCTTTTCATAATATTTATGTTTAGGTGAATGGTAATGGTTTGTGTATGATTTTTAAGGTAGTAGGGAGGGCAGTGTTTAATTTAAAACATGTTATTATTTATTAATTTTCATATTTTTAAATGTAATATAAATGTGTATTTTTAAATGTAATTTAATTTGCTTTCTATTGAAAAAATATTGCAGTTCATTTAAATATGTTTTACATTTTGTGACCTATATTTAATGTTTTTTTTTATTTTTATTTCGGAGTGGAATAGTAACGCTAACCCTCCAAAGTGCAACACCTTCCTTAGTGTGACCTGGGTTGGAGTGGGAATAGTAAATCTGACCTCTCCTGAGTCTAATTCTTTCGTTACTCCTGCTTAAATTACAGTGAGAATAGTAACTCCAACACCTCCAAAGTCCAACACCTATAGATTGAAGTGGGAATAGTAAATATGAGTAAGTCCAAAATGCAACACTTTTCCTACTGTTGC
The DNA here is from genome assembly GCF_964204655.1 of Triturus cristatus. NCBI lineage: Eukaryota > Metazoa > Chordata > Amphibia > Caudata > Salamandridae > Triturus > Triturus cristatus. The sequence goes on from NC_140584.1 coordinate 24,020,094, forward strand.
TCAGATTAGCATGGAAGTGGTGAATTCTACCTCTCAAAGGTAATTTTTGAATTTTACTTTTAATCTGTTTTAAGATATACTTTTGTTTTAATTCTAAAAGTTAGTTTAATGTTTTTTTAAATTAGTTATTAGTTTTTACTTATTTGGTTTTATGATCTTGTATAGATTTTTATATTTAGTGTTTGATATGATAATAAATCTATTCATATTTTCTATTATTCATGCTTATTTGTTTTTAATATTAAACAAATTATTTTTGAATTTTTCAAAGTATGTATCTTGTTTTATGTTTGTAAATTACGTAATTTTTTAATTTTTTTTATATTATTAATATCTTTTTTATTAAATATATATTTCAAAGGTAATTTAGTTTATAACAGTTAAAATGAGATAAAGCAGCTCATGTTTTGGACTTTACATACAGAAGTAATAACAAATAACAATAAAGTCAATATTTGTGATCTTGATATTTTTTTCGTCAATATTTTTGTTGCCCATAAATTTATGAGATAACCTATTTGGTCTCAGTCATTCTGTTCGTATTGCAGTCTATTTATTTGTGAGCATTGGTTGCCTATTTTAAATTCTTTCGAATTTCATCATTTGTGTGTTGTCAGTTCTGGCTGGAAAACTAATCTGTCTGCAAAATCTCTTATTGCCATTTTTTTAAAATATACATAGAGTGGAATCTGGCTCCACCTAAAAGAGTATTGTCCTTTCACCTCATGCTATTGGCTGTTCGGTGTATCACTACTCTTCTAGTGGAGTGTATGAGGGACTATTTGACATATGAAAAGTACACAAAATCATGACACATTCATTTCTTTAGCTCATGGGTGCACTGTTTAAGAAAACAATTGATTTTTGTTTTGTTGTTTCACTGCTGCAGGCTTTTTAGAACAATAAAGTTGTCAGGACTGGAAATACAAGCCAGATGTATTGGCACTGCCAAAGCCTTGCCTTTTTTCTCTTGTTGGTTCACTTCATCATTATCAACTGTTAATGCACCTGTGTTCTTTGAACAAAGTCTTCTTGTCTGTTGTGGTTATCCTTGCCCTGCTTCTTAATTTTTGTCCTATCTTTTCCTAGGTTGAAAACCATAAAATTAATTTCAATGTCAATTTTTTGTTTCTTAACCATTTATTGTTTTTTATAAAGCACATGAAAGATCATGTACCTGGCTTAGAATTCGTAAATGTTGGGTTTAATTTTGTGCTTTCGTTTGCCTTGACTGCGTTTCATACTGTGTTTGTTTTCCTGTAATTTTAATCTGACCCTCATTTGTACTAGTTCTTTACATAAACTTGCTATATAAATGTAAACTAATAAATAAGAAACACACATTTGATCGACTGTACAGTAGGTGTAGTGAGAAAATGCTTATGTGTTAAGGAATAGAAATAAGTATTTCTGTTATGTCTACGGAAAAGAATTGGAGGAGTGTAAGACAGAACCTGCTCGCTCACTCCTTACATAGGAGGACAGTTATCATCTTAAGATCAGAAAGGAAAAAGCTGTGGCCTAGCACATAAAGTGCATGTAGTCTAAACACTGCAAGGGAGGTTCGGCACAGAGAGCGTTCAACAAGTGGCTGCTCGAGGTCTGTCTGAACAGACAATATCTGCCTCCACATGCCACCTTCTGCTGATAATGTGTCATGGAATGATGCCCAGAAAAGAATGACCCTCTCTTGGAGCCCTGCTGCTGGGCATGATGCACATCTCTATGAGCCTCGGTCCTGCACAAATCTCTCCTTGTGAGTCACCCTGACTTGCTGCCTTCGAGAAATAATGACCATGGGCCTTGCAGTGATCCTATAGCAGTAGTGTAGTAGTGAACTTTATTCAGTAAACAAGTACCATCAAATTGCACATGTACAAGAACATTACAAGAGATATGTCATAAAACCATTTAAAGCATATCACAACACAATTAAGTAGTAGAAAAATATCACTATTCAAAATTTCATTTTCTTTAGCCATTACTTATGCGCAAAATGAGGGCAAAAAGCAAGTAGAACTGTGTGCAAATTGAGCAATAAATACATATAAGCACTTAAAACCTATCTTCAGCTGTATATATAAAATGAATATTGCTAAAATAAAACAGACATTAAAAAAGATTGGCCTAGTCACTTAGGGGAGCAGTCAGTAGTCTACGACGTTTAAGCCATACCGCCTGTAAAAATTTGCTCGTAGCAATGGCTGGTACTGGAGTTGTGTCACTCCTTAGAATTCTAAGGGCTAATATATATTTTGTTAATATGTGTGCCTCATCTTCATCTGCCAAGCCATATGCCAAACAAATGCAAATACCGAGGGCCTTTCCCCATTGACGCATTACTGATCTCAGGGGCAGAGTGCCAAATCGGAAACAGAAATAAAGACTCTTGGCTAGAGGGGAGGAGAGCGAATCTAAGAGTTCCTCATAACGAGAAAACAGCGTAGTATCTAAAAATCTGTTTCTTAGTTTGCCAATTGAATGGTTACCGAAATGATTATCTCGGATATGGGGCCAATAACTAGGTTTTACACATCTTACACCTTCTTTCTGGATTAGTCCATAGCCTTGTCAATCCCAACTTGTTAAACCAATCTGAGACAAACTTGAACCAAGGTATTGATTTGGCACCCCTTATACACAACAATTCAACAAGGCAATCCCTAAATTCCTTCCGTTCAGGGGTGACCCATAATTGGAACCAGTAGACAAGTGGTCTAAGGGAGGCCAGATCTGCAATTCTTTTAAGCCCTAGATCATAAAACAAGGGAATTAATGGTGTACTACCGGGGACAGAAACCAGCCTCTGGCAAATCTGTTTTCAGCAGCAGTAAATTGAGAAACATCAGTCCATCCCCAGGTCTCGGCTCCATATAGGGCTGTTCCTTGTGCTTTGCCGCGGTAGACTTCCAGATCTGGCGATACTGCACGGGAACTTGTTTGTCTATGCAGTCTAGAGCATAGAGCATTTGCTCTATGCTCTAGTAGTAGTGAACTTTTCTTTAGCTGTTCATTCCACTTCATACTCCCCATTACCTTAAGTCCCAAGTAATCAAAGCTCCTGACCCTCTCAAGTGCGTCTCCCCCTGCCCGTATGGTTGAATTTTTGGCCGCTCCCTTACCCAATACCATGTACTTGGTTTTGTTGGCATTGAGCTCTAAGCCCCTTGCCACACAAAAATCAGTATATTTATCGACAAGGAGCTGAAGACCCATTGTGGTCTTAGGGGTTCATTAGGATTGCGGACGGACTGGAGTCCGTCCGCCATCCTGTGGTAAAACGGGACCATCCGCAATACATGCGGCGGTCCCGCATACCAAATTAGGATGTGACTGCCACCATGGCGGTCGCATTTTGCAATTTAACATTGCGGCGGGTGCTGCTGACTGCAGCACCCGCCGCAATGTCAAAAATGCATGTTTTTTTATTTTACTGCACTACATGACAGGCACCACACGGTGCCTGACACTTGGTGCATTGAAATATAGGGGCTACCATGGGTCCCCCCAGTGCACAGCTACCTCCCCCCAACACAAGGGGGGCCCGCTACGGGCCCCTAAATCCGTTTCCACCTGTCTTTTTGTGGTGGGATGACTGCCGCGAAATGACAGGCGGAGAGGGATATCGTAATCCCTACGGCGGTGCCTGCAAGGCTCTGCCGCAATGCTGCCTATGTTTTTGTTCCGCAAGGCGGGCGGAAAAGGACTGCCTTGCGGAACCGTGGCGGATGGTCTTTGCGCCTGCCACGCTTTCCTGAGGATTCCCCCTGCCATCATAATCTGGCGGGGGAAAATTGCTGTTAGATGGCGGATGGCCCACCACCGCACGGCTGGTGTTGGCGGTCCCTCCGCCATCATAATGAGCCCCTTAGAAATGAGAAGGGAGTCATCTGCAAATAAAAGAATCATTACCTTATTACCGTTTTGTAAAGGGGAATAATTTCTACAATTTTTCAAGACATCAACCACATCGTTTATATAGAGGGTAAAGAGCGTGGGAGCAAGGACGCACCCCTGGCGTACACCCTGCTGTATGGGGATACACTTGGTTAGCTCTCCTGCGTGCCCACACCACACCTGGGCAAAGTTATTACTATGCAGCTGGGACATAAGATGGATTAAGTTCCCTGGGACCCCATCACATTTAAAACAGACCAGAGATTTGTACGGGGGATGAGATCAAAGGCGGCTCTAAGATCAACAAATGCCACATAAAGATTCTGTTGTTGTAGTAGAGTGTATTGCCAGTGTAGTGTGGTAAATCTGAAAATTTGATCAATAGTGCTCGTCTTGGAGCGAAACCCCGCTTGGAGATCTGACAGAATATTATTTTTTATCTATCCAATGGTGTAATTCATCAAGGATTTGTTTAGAACAAATCTTCTGGGCATTGTCGATTAGGCTGATTGGCCTGTAATTCGATCGTACACATGCATCACCCTTCTTGTATATGGTGACAATCTCGGCCCATTTCCAAGAGTCAAGTATCACCCCCCTCTCGCTATAGCATTGGAAAGGAGATTAAAGTAAAGTGACCAATTCTGGGATTCCGATTTATAGAGGTCCCCTGGGATTTTATAGGGTCCCGGTGCCCTAGCTTTTCTTAGCGCCACGATGGCATTCGTGGTATCTTACAGGCTGAAATTGACAGCCGGGCCACCAAATTGTAAGGTATTACGGCAGGTTGAACCCCTAGATGGCATTGTGATACTATAGAAGCCCAGTGGGATGTCTTCCATTGGCTCATAAAGCTCAGAGAAATGGGACACCCACCTATCGGCTGATATAAAATGGTGCGTCTTAATATTCTCCGCTCTGGTTTGTGACACTGTGTGCCAGAATAAGCTGTTATCATTTGTTTTTACAGCGCGTAGCATATCCTCCCAGATTCTGTCATCCCATCGCTTTTTGCCACTTTTATCTCATACATGCACCTTGCTAAGGCTATTTGGTCCCTATCGCCTTCCAGGACAGCACACCTTAGCACATGTTTCACTTGCTTACAAGAGGAGTCAGACCAGGTAGTTTCTTTCACCAAAACTGGTTTCTGGCTGGCCATGTCTTTATAGGAGACCCGTTGAAGCTCTATAAAGAGTAGATTGTGTATACTCAAAAGCCCATATATCTGTGACAGCAGTGTTTGATTCATCATAATTTTCGGCCAAGAGACATAGCACCTACAATTAGAAAGTACAGGATCTGGTACCTCTGTATAGCATGTATTCAATACTCTTGTCAATAAGGCTACACCCAATGAAACCACCAGGGAATCGTGGTCACTGTCAGTTCGCCTGTCTACTTTCATATCATTCAAAAGTGGCAAGAGTCTCACATCCAAAATAACAAAATCAATACCAGTGAACCTATACAAAAAAGCAGTTAAAATGTTTCTTCCTCGCCCCATCCTTCTCCACCAAACAGGATATCAGGTTAAAGTGCTTTTGATTATGTCTTATTACTGCACATTTACTAACGTGAGGTTCAAAGGCACTTTACACAGTGATTGTGCCAGAGTCACCTAAGAAGGTCTCCCCGCTCATGTCACACCTAGAACAGCCCCTTTAGTTTGTGAAGGAACTCCAAGGTAGCCACCTCCATTTTGTATCTCTAGCTTCTGTGATGAGTAGTCCAGTGAGCAAGGCCAAAGGAAAGGTGGCAAGAGCACACACTGTGTCATTTTATCTCTAAAATGAGTATTTTATCCTAAGGTTGACTGTTCACATTTCTTTACTTGTTACCCCTAAACTGTACTAAGGCTACTAGAAGCCAAATCCAAACCCCCTAAATAGACTCAAAAAAACGGAATAAAATACAACCCTAAGCCTAACCTGAGTGTCTTGCAGACTGCTTAATCTGTTTTGTGATTTAAGTTGTGTTTGGAAAGTGTATACAGCACTGTAGTTTGCTGGCAAAACAAGTTTTTTTAGTGTGCAAAAAGTATTATTTAGTCATTTTACATTTGGATCTTACCTGCAGGGTTGAACAGGAACTGTAAAGTGTGTATTAGACTGTCTGTATTCAAGGAGACTGCTAGCTGCAGAACATTTCCCTTCCTTTTGCACACCAGTTTCTGCTTTAATGACTGGGCCACAGCCACCTGATCAGGCCCCCTCCCTCACACCTAGCCTAGCCACTTTTGTTTGAGGTCACATGCTCTTTAAATAGGTTTTGTATTGGTTGTTACATCAGTGTTATGATTGGTTCCTTGGTCTAGGGTTTGTATTCATTCCCGGGTTTAGGATTTGGTTTCTGATTGGCAAGGATTTGGACTAGGGTCCCATTGGCTCAAAGTCACCTGCTCAATAGGAGTATTTAACCTTAGGATTTGGGTGTCTCAGAATGGATGTCATGGCTAAGGACAGAGAGGACAAGGGCAATTGTTTATTCGGGCCGGAACTGGCTTAAGCCAAGAGTTGACGCCTGTTTCACAATCCAAAACTTCTCTCCAAAAAAGAGCCACAAACACAGCCATGCAAACAAACTCACAAAAAGCATACACTACTATCTACAAACATACATTGTTGATCCACTCTCCACTCACTTACCAAACTGTATTTGGTAATAGAAAACGCTCCCACACCTTTATATTCCTAAACACACAAACTCCAACACACTCCACAACTCTGTACTACAACACAACTAAAACCTCTTTTACTTGCCTACCAATAAAACACAAAACTCACACATATAATTATACAAACTCACCCTTTCAACATAAATGCCTTTTACTACCCTCTCACTACTCCCAGCATTGCACTTGCTATGCCCCTGATCCCTTACTTTAACCACCTATCACACTGTTTACCAACACAAAAATCCTCTTTTTGACAATATGCAATCAACACACCCCCACATACATAAGAGTAAATCAACCCCTGCTCAGACTACAAACATCTCTCAAATCAAATACTCTCCCTCTCTCACACTGTACACTAAATAGAGACTATACTCATACACAACCCTACACCCTTTTTCAACATACACAACTCACCAGTCTTCAACACTCAGATAATACACCTCAAAAATCTCCACCAAAATACCAGATAATACTACCCCTCAACAACAAAAACAAATTCACATAAATAATATATCAGCACATACTCTCACTCATCCAACACCTCATCCCTATCCCACATACATACACACATCCACTCTTACCCAAATACCACCATAAATGATCCTCATTCAAAGCCTTCTCCGCTGAATCCACAAACACACAACAATACCCACCCACATGTCTATCATCCACTGCTCAATTTAGAGCCCTTCACAATGACACTCATGCTCCACAACCACCCATCTCCCACACACCTTTGATGTTCAAAAAACAAAGCAACCCCACAACACTCTTCAGGACCTCACATCCCCTTATCTATACCAAAACAAACCCACCATTCACACACAACTCCACAGCATAAACCATCCACTTCAACCATACTCACCACCAGCTACACTACCAGACCCAAAAATAAGTCTTCTGAGCCTTTTGGAAGAAGATAATGGTAACTATAACCAACCTTTCATCTCTGCCCAGTCAGTAAACCCCACCAACAATAGCACACCAACATCATCATCAATGGGCAATACTCCCCCAACAAAAAAAATTCTTTCCACTTCCAAATTAGATCTTTTACACTGCCTACTTATAAATGCTCACTCTGTGTCAAAAAACAAGTACAACATATTCAACCTATTGATAGACACAAAGTTAGATGTACTTTTCATTACAGAATCAATGGCTGGAAGAAGAAATGGTTCCTGTATTGCATTAAGCTGTTCCACCAGTATACAAAACTGTTATTCAAAATTGCACAGGCAAAGGAGGAGGCGGCTTAGCCATCATATTTAAAGAAACAATGAATCTCACCAAAGCTGAGGATGCCTCTTTACAAGGTCGTGAGACCCTCCTTGACAGATGCAACCCTACACCAATATTTTTAAATTATGTTTCCCTTCTCTACAGACCACCACCTAGTAATGCTACATTCCCAAACACATTGCTAGACACAGTCTACAACCTTCTTTAAATGTACTCAAATCTATGTGTCATTGGTGACCTCAACATATGGTTCGACAAACCTAACATGCCACACCCCAGAACCATCCTCGTTGGCCTAGACAAACACAACCTATAGCAACTTGTTCTTAAACCCGCACATATCTCTGGACACACATTAGATATCATTTTTGGCAACCCAAACCTAGAAACACTCGTAAGAATGACTTCTGTTACATGGTCAGACAAATTTCTCGTTGCCTTCCAACACAAGACATCAAAACCCACCACAACTAAAACCTTCCTTCCCCAACCATATACTGACCATGGAACATGCTGAATTTGGAGGAACTGGAAAAATTACCGCCAACACAGATCTGGTCACCGTCAATTCTGTAAACCACTCCATGGATGACTCCAGCGAGCTTTTGATTTCTTAATTCCTCTGAAGACATCTAAGCATTACAAAATAATACACACCCTTTGGATAAATCCAGTGTTAAAAAAATGAATATCAATAGGAAAGGAGTGTTTCTCCGTATTTCAGTGTTATCAATAAATTATTGAATTTCTCAAAGAAAGGCCAGTCCACAGGCCAATGTTTTCAAATTCAACTATAATGTTCCAAATTTATTAATGAAAGCACATAATATCATTGATTTAATTTCAACAAATCTTTTCAGCCTACGCGTTTCGTCCTAACTCAGGACTTCATCAGGGCTGAAAAAAAGGAGATATATACACCAATAAATTCAATGCGATATAAATAATTACTATATTGTACATTAAATTGATGAAAAAAGCACTACTAACAAAATCAATTAAATTCACAAAACTGCTTCAACTTATCAAAAGCAAAAATAAACTATTCTATTCAAACTGAATCCACAATGCAAAGTGTGCCAACAAAGAATTCTATAACATACTCACCAAATTCCGGAAGCCAAAATACTCCAAAGCTACCAATCCTTTTCTCAAGATTTTTGTGACAAACTGGCTAATCATTACACATCTACGGCAAATATGTTGAATGCCTACTTAAACAACAAAAAACCATGAGCCCCAAATCATTTCCCACAATACCTTCGAGCCAAAGGCAAACACAGCAAGTACACTCCTTCAAAGAACTATCACCAACTGAAGTTCTGGATCTTGTTAAAGCAAGCTTGACCCTTGTCCACCTCAAATCCTCAAAAACATCCTACTATTAGCTTCAGCTGCCATCCCAGAAAGAGCACTTGTCAACACCTCCTTAACAACAGGAGTTTCACAGAAGACCTTAGAAAGGCATACATATGCCTCTTTTAAAAAAAACTAATCTGGACAATCAAGACCCTGAAAACTACCGGCCCATAGCAAATGGACCGTGTCTGGACAAACTTATAGAAAGTTTTTGCCCATATGTCACAATTCATTGAAGGCAATTCCATACGTTCTGACTTTCAAACTGGATTTTGTCCCGGTAGAGGCAGTGAATTGATTTGAATCTCTATCTATCTGGGATGACCATAAAACCACAGTGAACCAGAACAGAGTTGTTGCACTTCTTCTCATGCACCTTCCAGCAGCCTTTGACACAGAGGAGCATTCTACACTCATCCAAAGATTTAGGGCCCCATTACGATGCTGGTCGATTGAGCATTCGACCGGCATCATATCGGAAAAAGGACCGCACTGCAAGGAGTCGGTGGTCCTCCTTCCCAAATCAGGATGCACCACCTTTACAGTGGTCGGAAAGTGTATCTTTGCTATTGCTGCTTGTGCTGAGGGCTAAGCACATGCCGCAATAGGAAATATACACTTTTTAAACATCCAAGCACCATGTGGCAGGCACCATGTGGTGCCTGCCACACAATGCAAGGATGTTTTGTGGGGCACCACAAGTGCCCACCAGGCCTTATAGCAGAGGCCACGGGGGATGGTGACCCTGCTAGTGGTCCCCACAGTCTGTTTCCGACAGCCTCTCTATGGCTTTCTATGCATTGTATTCTCCACGGCGGTGCCTGAGCAGGCACGCCTCCATTTTGGGGATTACGATCCACCCCCCACCCTCATTAGTCAGGAGCTGGCTCTTCCCCACATGACGACTATACTGATAATTCCACAACAGTATACTCAGACATGACAAACTATACTTCTCACAGTAAAGGAAAAGGGTTCACTGACAGAATATCGACACCACTCACATCAACCTACAGAATTATCAACACAAAAATATCCACATTCTATACTGATTAATGTAAATGACAAAAATATCAAAACAAAAATATTGATGTCACTAATATAGTTGTCAAAAATATTGTTTATATATATCTATATATAGATGAATCAAATGCTCGCTCCCCAGTAGATAGAAAGCACGACACAGCTCCGGAGTGCAAAAAGCGGCTTTATTGAATTTCTTGCACGCGGTGACACAGGTCCATGAAACGCTTTTGGCAGACGCGTTTCAGCCTTGATTAGCTTTCTTCAGTGCCGGTTCCATGGGCTCCTCATTGTCCTTGGGGGTCAAACAAAGATGTTATAATGACCACTCCCAGTCAGGTGATTACTTGCCACTCCTCCATCTCAAGGGTGTGTCAAACATCTCGCGTTTATCCTGCCAGGTACACAGCATGCTGTTAGTTGAAGTCCTCTAGGGTTGCCTATTAAGTAATTATCTATATATCCATAACTATCTCTCTATCTATCTCTACATATATATATATATATATTATCTACTGGCGGTTGCCAGTAGATAGTTATAGTTAGGACCGTGTTTCCATAGGAAATCCGCAACATTCTATTTGGAATAACTTTAGCGCCGGTTGACGAATCCTCGCAAAATTTTCAAAATAGGTGGGGCGCTCCGCTCCGCTCCGCTCCTACCCTGAAAGTCTCGGGGGGATTCGTCAAGCGGGGGCTGAGAAAAAAAGGGGGTCCCAAAACGCGTTTTCCCCATGCAATTTTCCATAGGGACCTTTAGGCCAAGGTACAGCCCGAACTGCTGAACAGAATTACTTGAAATTTGGCAGAGAGGTAGTCCTCAGGTCAGGGATGTGCCTTTTGCAGGTCTGGTGTCAATCTGTTCAGTAGTTCCTGAGAAAATCAAAAGTAAAATCATATATATATGTGGGCGGAGCCTAACCACACATCTCATCCTGAGATCTGACTGGCTGTCAGCACTTCATCCAAGAAGTGTTGGCAGCCATCTTGGGACCAATATACATGATAGCACCTCATTAAAAAGCATTGCAGTTAATAGAAGGTTTTAAGACATTAGTTACATTATAAATCATTTGTTGATGGTACCATACTCATTTTAGGAATTGTGGTATGTTCTAAGGTGATTTCACCATGTGAAAAAGCCTTCTGCTGGGATATCATGATTGAGAGAAAAATATTTTCTCATGCTTTTCCCACAGAGGTTTGGAAGGTGATCTATAAGCTAAACTGAGAGCTTATTTTCTGTAAATTCACATTATCTTTCTCAGTCATGTGAGAATGAAGTCTGACATTCTCAGTAAAACATGTACATCCAACAAGGGCAGAGACTGTCAGTTGATTCCTTTGTGTTCTACTGCAGCTTCCCAGAGTGTTCCAAAGAACAACTAGAGCGCTAACAGACCTACTTATGATAAACGTATGGCACACCTGAAGCCATCTTGCTTGGATAAAAGTGGTAACTCTTAAAACATTTAATTTAAAAAGGAACAAAATGAGGGGGTTCATTTTTCCATAAAAAATATGATTAGTGCTGCAGAAAGAAAAATTAGGGCACATTTTGAGTGACTTCTCAAATCCTCTTCTATTTCATTAAAAAATTCTGACATGCAGACTGAAACATGCACTTTCAATACCAGCAGCAGTTTTCCCTGGTGAGCAGTAGCTTTACTACAGTGATCTAATGAGCAAAAAGAGTGCTACCATTCTGAATTTATGGCAAATGTGTGACACATCTGAATGCCTTTGGAATCAAAGTAAAAAACTGAAAGTATTTCCTACTGAGGAGAATGCAGTAAATGAGGAAATTAGGAAACTTCATAACAAATAAGTCTGCCAAGATGGCCACCAGAGACAAAAGAGCCCAAATGTAGCCCAAATATCACCCAGATGTAGCCCAAGTATAGCCCAATGACAGAATGTCCCAGAGTGTTCTTAAAAACAACTAGAGCGCTTACTGTCTTCATTATGACAAAAGTATGGCACACCTGAAGCCATCTTCATTGGAATAAACTAGTAACACTTAAACCATTTAATTTAAAAAGGAACACAATGAGGGGGTTCATTTTGCCATAGAAATTATGATTAATGCTGAAGAAAGAAAATGAGGGCACATTTTGAGTGACTTCTCAAATCCTCTTCTATTTCATTAAAAAATTCTGACATGCAGACTGAAACATGCACTTTTAATACCAGGAGCAGACTTCCATGGTGAACAGTAGTTTTACTACAGTGATCTAATGAGCAACTAGAGTGCTAACATTCAGAATTTATGGCAAATGTGTGACATATCTGAATACCTTCATGATGGAATCAAAGTAAAAAACTGAAAGCATTTCCTACTGAGGAGACTGCAGTACATGAGGAAATTAGGAAACTTCATAACAAATAAATCTCCCAAGATGGCCACCGGAGACAAAAGAGCCCAAATGTAGCCCAAAATCACCCAGAAGTAGCCCAAATATAGCCCAATGACAGAAGTGTGCAAAACACTTATTATTTTGTGTTTTTGCAGTGTTATATAGTGCAGACTTGTCAGGCATTGGAGTGCTTTACATGAGCATTGGTTACATCACACAAGAACAAATTCATTTTGGTTGTAGACATGGGGAGACTAAGTGATTTGACCAGAATCACAGAATGTCGAGCTGAAGCAGAAACTCCAACCTGGTTCCCCAGTTGCAAAGTCTGCAGTTCTGGAAGTAACACCACATCCTCTCCCCTAAGTGCAACATTTAATCAAGTGGTCAACTGGATAAAAAAAGATAAAGGTAACAAATAATTTAAAAGAGCTTTCTCGCTATTTGAAAACTCAGAAAATATGTCCTTATTTTAGTCTTTTAGAGCACTAACCATAATTTTGATGCCAATAAGACCCTCTCATATATGTAATTTCTAAAGGAAATGCTCTAGGTATTACAGTTTTGATGACATCAAGATGACGTCAGGCGTTCCACACATTTGTAATAAATATAGAATGTTAGCAATCTAGTTGTTCATTAGGATACTGTTGAGAGGCAGAGGCCGGGGCACGGACTCTGAAAATTGAAGGCAGGTAGGAGGGTGCAAAGGCAACAATTTAACCACACTGAGCAGGCAGGAAGGGCCGTGGCAGCACAACAGACTATGGAGGGTAGTGGAAAGGGGGGCAGGGGCAACAAACCAACAATACAGGACTTGCAAGAGAGGCTGTGGCAATGTAATAGACCATTGTGGGTAGAAGGAAGAGGCAATGGTAGTACAACCATACATGCCAACAGACCCGATTCAGCCAGGAAACGTCCAATGTTTTTAAGCTCAAATGGGCTTTATTTTATCTGTCTCCTGTCTACAATCTCCTCTTTTTCAATGTAACTCAAAGGGGAAAATCAATACCTCAGTTTTTTTTCAAAATCTCCCTCTTACCAAGTTCAAAATGTTCGTAAGTATGGTACATTGGATCATGGAAGGAAATGGGGTAGGAACATGGACTTGGATAACAGAGGACAGGAGGGACATGGAGAGGTGCACCAAACTGACCCTGCAGGGCAGGCATCAGGGTTTGCAGCAGCACAATACACCACACAGGGCATGCGGGACAGGAGTGCAGCACAACAATCCATAGAAAGCAAGAGGGAAGGGACAGGACCATGCACATGGACAACAGAGACCAGAGGGGCAAGAGGCAGGACCATAATGGACAGACAGGAGAGAAAGCTGCAGCATAACAGACCATAAAGGGCAGGAGGGATGGATCAGGGGCATTACAATGGAACAGACAAGCCAGGAGGGAGGGAGTAGGGGTCTGCACATGTAAACAGAGGGCTGGGGGCAAGGGGGCAGGGCAGGAGCAGCAAGATAGCCATGGAGGTCAGGCAGGATGGGCACTAGAAGCAAGACACACCATGAAGAGCAACAGTGAGACTGTGATGGCATACACACAGACCATGGAGGGAAGGTGGGAGGGGTTCAGGGGCAGCTAACTGACCACACAGGGAAGGTGGGAGGGGCCATGGCAGCACAGAAGACCATGCATGGCAAGTGGGAGGGTTAGTGGTAGCACAATGGCTATGATGGGCAAGAAGGAGGGTGCAGGGGCATGCACAAAGGACGATGGAGGATAGAAGGGAGGGTCAGGACCTGTGCACAGACAAGAAAGTTCAGGGGAAGGGGCCTCACAAGAGACCGCACGGGGCAGGCAGGAGGAGCAGTTGCAGCACAACAGACCAGGGAGGGCAGAAGGGTGTGGCAGTACAATGGACCATGTAGGACAGGAGGAAGAGAATAGGGGCATGGCATGTGGACAGGCAGGGTGGAGGTGGCAGGGACAGGTTACAGTCATCTGACAATGCTAGGCAGGTGGGAGGGGAGTGGCAGCTCAACAGAACACTCAGAGTAGATAGGAGTGGCAGGTCCATGGAACATGGTGGGCAAAAAGGATGGAGCTGGGGCATACACAAAGACATCGGAGGGCAGGGGGAAGGAGAAAAGGGGCAGCAAGCTAAGCACAGAGTTTAAGCAGGAGGTCAATGATGGGGCATAGAATTGGGCAATGGAGGGCAGGAGGAGTGGACTGGTACATCATACTAAATTGAGGGCAGTGGCAGCACATCAGACCATGCATGGCAGGAGGGAGGAGGCTAGTCCATGGATTCACACAACAGAGGATAGGGAGGAGGGGGATGGGGCAGCAAGCTAACTGTTCAGAGAAGGCGGGTATTAGGAACTTTATTGTTTTTAAAACGTGTGTCTGTGCGAACTACTTTAAATATGAACAAGTATGCAGCATAATCTCACTTTTATTCAGGAAGAAGAGGACGTTTGTGACTGTGACTCCGGGCTCACTTGGCAGAAACACCCCCTGACCCTCCACCCCCTATCGCAAAATGTAATGCTCGTGAAAAGGGTAGGTGAACACAGTGTTATATAGAACATAGTCCTGAGAGCACGATTGAAAATGAAAACTAGATATAGTGTATGGTATAAACTATGCACCAAAAAGTGTGATATAAGATGAACCGGGCATGAAATATAATATGCAATACATTGTGCGCAATGACAGATTCATTGGAGAGCGCGAGATAGCACAGGCACTAGCGCGTGCTATGCGATATGCGCCTTGGAGTGTAATATGCACAGGGCAGTGTTGTTTAACCTAACTAGTCTCTAAAGTTGTAATATAAAATATGTGCTGGGGAGTGTAACGTTGCATATGCACTGTGACAAAGATATGGATCCCAGATTGTAATATGTATGGCATAGCACTGTGCGTTATAACATAGGCATCGAGGAAGGCACGTTAGATTGGGCAATATAACCCGTGCGAAGACAAGTGTGGCATGACATATTCACGGGGTGGTGTTACAGTGCACATGGGCTAGAGAGTGTCATAGCATATGCACTAGCTAGTGGAATACAACACAGAGGTGTGTGGCACTCAGCAGGCAATGGTGGGTGTAACACAGCATTGGGCTCTGCCAGGAGCGCGCTGTGACTCTCAAGTGATGTTCGTCCCCTTTCCAGAGAGTAAAATAAAAAGTATTACACATCCGGCAGTGGATGTGTGTTTTATTAACCGTGAGGGGGGTTTCTTGCATAGTTTTGGTCGAATTTTTGTCGAATCCCCTTTGAATGGCTTGGTGTGCATGTGTATTAAATGTGCCCGTCAATAGCTACCCATGTTTGTATAAATAAACGACAAGGGTGTCTACCGGGATTAGGCACGGTAGGGCATCAGACATGTCAGAGCTTCACTAGTGGTGTAAATACATTCCACGTGGATTCATTGTATGCATAGTCGCCTTTTAATGAATATTACGCAAATCGTCATGGTGATAGGTACGTACGGTTTGTCCAGCATGTCCTAGGTGTGTCTATAAAAATATATTTTTTAAAAATAATAAAAAATAGTGGCCGGCCCTATAATTAGGAGACAGGCCCTGGGGGATAGGGTCATCAGGGCCGATAAATTAGAATAAGAAGGGGAACCACACAGCCCCCCTTCTTAAAAAATTAAAATAAATAAAAGACTGGCATCGTACCGGAGGCCACGCCCCCTCCTTGCAGCACTCTGCAAACGCGCCCCCTGGCGAGTTGTAAGTTGGGGAATTAATTCCTTTTCAATACTGAGGGTCCCTGAGGGCCAACTAGCCCAACAGGCATCTCCAGTATGCACCAGGGAGCTGCGCTGCAGACAGGTGTTCTGAGGCCAAGCCCCTTTTTACACCTCTCTGCAACACAGCTCTGTGGCGCTTACTGGAGGTACCTAGTGGTCTAGTTTGACCCTAGGGACCCTTAGGATTCAAGGGGACTTAATCTCTCAATTTAGAACAGCCACAGGGCGCGTTTACACAGTGGTGAAGGGAGGGGACGGGGCCTGAGGTGACGTGTGCAAACACGCACTATGGCACGTTTTAAATTGGGGATATAATTTTCCTTCAATACTGAGGGCCCCTGGGGGCTAACTAGCCCACCAAGTGCTTCCAGTAAGCGCCACTGAGCTGCATTGCAGAGAGGTGGTCCAGGCCGTGCCACTTTTTACACCTCTCTGCAACGCAGCTCTGTGGCACTTACTGGAGGTACCTAGTGGGCTAGTTGGACCCTAGGGACCCTCAGGATTCAAATGAACTTAATCTCCAACTAAAAACGGACACAGGGCGTGTTTACACAGTGGTGAAGGGAGGGGACGGGGCCTGAGTTAACGTGTGCAAAAACGCCCTGTGGCCTGTTTTAAGAGGTAGTTTTAATCCCCCTGCCCTATTATATACTAGGGGCTTACAGAGGAGGTCATGCTAATCACAGGGGGACCCCAACACATAATGTTCCCTATTGTATGTAGGTGTTTTCACGGTATTCTAAGTGTCTTTTAACATAGCACTGGCTCTAGGACTGGTTAGTCAGACTCATTTACCACCAGTATCCGTCTGAAAAAGTTGAGGGTACAGGATGATTTTGCAACAAGGTTTCTTTCTGCTCCTCTTTTTGTTCTTTCTGCACGTTATCCTTCTTCCTGCACTTTTCTTCGTCTTTGAGGACTTCTGTTACTTCTTTCTGCACTTCTTTTTTTTCTTTCTGTGCATTGTTTCTTCTTTCTTCACATGTCCTATCTCTGTAGGCATAGTTAGAAATTAGCATTTTAAAAACCTTTGAAATTCACAGAAAAACCATAGGTTTCAGGCACGTTATAGTTAGGAATTAGCATTTAAAAAACCTCAGAAATTCACTGAAAAAAACATAGGTTTCAGGGGTGTTATAGTTAGCTGGACTTTTCACTTGTACAAAACCATTGAAATTCCCCCGTTATAGTTAGTTCAGCTAACTATAACTCGCGCTCCCGCAATGCACTGCTGATGACGTCACATATTACATCACTCATGACATGGTCAGTGACATCACTCATGACATCACTGATGACATCTCAAATGACATCACTGATGACATCACTGATGACATCATCCTTGTGATAGAGTGGCAGACGTCCTCTCACCCTAATATAACCTTTGATACACACATTCAAAAATAGAGACTAAACTTTTCAAAACAATGGACATACCAATACCAGTTACAACAACCTCTTCAGTAATTCTAAGATCCACATACACATCCACTCATTCACCAACAGTCCTATACAGCCACTCATACATGTACTCACTCATCATATGTACTCATACACCTATACATCCTGTTACACAATGCCACTCATCCATAGAGTTACTCACACACATAGTCACTCATGCTAATAAAGAATCAAACATCCATTTACTTGCATATACAGTTATACACACACCACCACACTTACTTCTACAGAAACTTACACATACTTAGTCTTTTAAACAATCACTTATAGAAACACATACTTATTCATACAGGAACTCTTTCAATCTCTCACTCTCACATATACTCACTTATATACACTAATAGTCACATATACTAGTTTAAAACATATGTAGTTACTCATAAAGACACTATTGAGACAGTCATTCACTCACTAACACACCCATACACACACTCATCCACCCATACAGTCCTGCACACATGCTGTCTTCAACACATACAAAGAGTGAGTCACTCATTCATGCACCTATGCACTACGTAATACCCCCCACCGAACCATGCAGACACTCAGACTGATACTCAAAAAACCAACTAATAACCTATATAGACACCCATGTAGCTACTCACAAACCCATGCAGCCACTTATACACAAAGTGAGAGACTGATACAGATATTTACATATTTAAACATTACTCACTAAGCCATGTATTCACTATGATACACTTAATCAGTCAGTTACACAATCAATTTTTCAAAAACAAATCATCCATTTAGACACTTAAATACCCATTTATTCTTCCATCGACCTTGAGATATACATATATAAAACATATTTAATTTTCAGAAAAACACACATTCACTGGATGATGTCATCAGTGATGTCATTTGAGATGTCATCAGTGATGTCATGAGTGATGTCACTGACCATGTCATGAGTGATGTAATATGTGACTTCATCAGCAGTGCATTGCGGGCGCGCGAGTTATAGTTAGCTGAACTAACTATAACGGGGGAATTTCATTGGTGTTTTACGAGTGAAATGTCCACCTAACTATAACGTGTGTGAAACAGGCGCGCAACACCCATTGGACTCACAGGGCTTCAGCCCCCCCCGTCGTGTGTGGCAGCCGGGGATGAGACACCTTCCCGGGCAAAAAAGCAGCCGCACCCGAGCACTTCACAGGTCTTTAAAAGACCATTTGCATGTTAATGAGGCCTCGCTGTTGCTTCACCTCTTCTAAGAGCCCCTGCAGCTCCACTCTGCCTATTGCTTAAAGTTCAGCCCCCCCCGAAATTTTTGCTCAGCCCCCCCCAAAATTTTTGCTCTGCCCCCCCCGAAATTTGGCTCTAGTTGCGCCTCTGGTGTGAAACCTATGGTTTTTTAAGTGAATTTGCAAGGTTTTTTAAATGCTAATTCCTAACTATAACGTGTGTGAAACCTATGGTTTTTTAAGTGAATTTGTACGTTTTTTTAAATGCTAAGTTATGTATTTAAGTTTTTTTTTTTTCAAGGTTTTTCACCGTGCGCGCACCGTGCACGCGCTTTGGGCGCACGGTGCGCTGCGCGCACCCCGCAATTTTTTAAAATAATAATAAAATGTTTTTTTCACCCTTGGGGGTCCTTCTGTGACCCCCTAACAAAGGCTAGGGGGTCAGGAACTCTCTCCCCTGCCCCCTTTTCACGTTTTCCACCTTTTTTCCACCTTTCCTTTTCAGTGCGACAGACAAAATGGCGGCCTGATTTCGACCGATTTGAATGTTTACTGACATCTATCAACCAATCCGAATTTCGCTCGCGCTCGGCACCGTGCGCGCACAGTGCGCGCACGGTGCGCGCGTATAGATATTTATATGCTTTTAAATGCTATTTTCTCAGGAAATACTGACCAGGTTGACACCAGACCTGCAAAAGGCACTTACCTGACCTGAGGACTACCTCTCTGCCAAATTTCAAGTAATTCTGTTCAGCCGTTCAGGCTTTACCTTCGGCTAAAGGTCCTATGGAAAAATGCATGGGGAAAACGCGTTTTGGGACCCCCTTTTTTCTCGGCCCCCCCTTGACGAATCACCCCGAGACTTTCAGGGTCGGAGCTGAACGGAGCGCCCCATTAGTTTTGAAAATTTCGCGAGGATTCGTCAGCCGGCGCCAAAGTTATTCAAAATAGAATTTTCAGATTTCCTATGGAAACACGGTCCTAACTATAACTATCTACTGGCGAACGGCAGTAGATAATATATATATATATATATATATATATATATATATATATATATATATATATATATATATATATATATATATATAATAATAAACATGAACTTGTCATTTAAAAAAAAAAAGACTTTATTTGGTTCAAAGAACCATAAAAGTACACACTGACAGCATAGAGATAAAGTGCATTTTTCTAATAAAATAATATTATAAACCATAAGTAGTTTATTTTTATGTACATCTTATGGCAGTCGATAAGTGGCCCTCTGTATCGTACACCGTATACAGGATTAAGGGGCTCATTACGATGGTGGAGGAACCGCCACCGACGGGCTGGCGGTGGCTGTACCTCCGCCATCTGGCTCTCATTTCCCTGTCCCGATTGCCTGGCGGAGCGGTCAGTATATGTGAAATGGCGGTGGTGCCTAACAGGCAGATTACAATGCTGGCGTCAGCCAGCCTTTTCATGGCAGTTCCACCGCCATGGAAAGGCTGGTGGAGGCTGGGTTCTAGGGCCCGTTGTGGGTCCCCTCTGTGTGGGAGGAGGGTCAATGTGCACTGGGGGTGTACCCATGGTACACCCCTACATTTCCATGCAAAAGCTGGCAGATTGTGCTTGGAAATGCACTACATGCCATTTGTGCATTGCGAACGGTGCAGCAGCAAGCAGCACCGTCCGCAATGTTCAGTAGCCTGGATGCACCCGCCATAGTGGCGGGCACATCCTAATAGACTGGGATGGACCACTGCCTTACCGGCGGCCGGTCCCAGCTCCGCAGCGATGGCAGGCAGACTGATGTCCTCCTGCCATCGTAATGAGCCCCTGAGTTCTCAGTCCATTTTATCCAAAGTTGTGTACATAAAGTGCGTGTTACTTATATGTATAAGACAGTCAGAAATATTTGATTAATTGGCATTGTCCTAAAAAATATCTTCTTATAAGATAAGAGAGTTTTATCATAACAGTTGATGATCGAATCATGATGCAATTTAATATTTATACAATTCATAATCAATATAACATAATGTGATTAAAAACATTAACATTTTAGTCCTCTCTTTTTCCGTAAGTAACTCACGGCAAGTAAAAATCTACTGATACCAAATACAAATATTTGTGAACTGTCAGTTTTCAATATTCTTAGGGCCTCCGAATATTTCCTAGTCATCAACCTCAAGCACAATGGCTTAATCCATTTCCTTCTGAAAGTAACATATTCTGGGAAAAAAATAGGATATGTGTGAGCTAATTTGGAGAATCTCATAACGGAATTTCATATACAAAGTTTTTGCTAATTGGGGTTGAATTTCATCTAGAAAAAATTCAAAGCTTGGGCTCGACTTCAAAAACAAAAACTGTGTGGTGAGTCTTCCCGCTGTAGGATCTAGTGTCAACTTTTTCAAGACATAGTTCCAACAAATGCTATATAACTCCTTTTTAGAATCTAGTGTCAGCGAGGTAGGATCTATCCAATATCTATTTAGGCCCAGCTTAAAAAAACAGTTCCTCAAATGACTGAACCATGGAATTGGCCATCAAGTTCTAATAATTCCCTCAGCCCTTGTCTATATGATTCTAACTCTTCCGTAGCCCACAGCCTAATCCCATGTAATAGGGTCTCAGTATAGCTAGATACTATAGTCTCTTAATACCAATGAAGTAAAACAGGGGGATCAAAGGAGTATTTTGGGTAAGAGATGTAAACTTCCGCATTTTTTTTATTTTCCCATAAAATTATTTGGGTCAGATTTCCCCCACCCCCTGGCTCAGATTCATAAAGGGCAGCTGTTTGGGCTCTATAGCCATAAACCTCCAGCGCCGAGTAGATTGCCTTGGTTTCAGTGGCTTGTAATTTCTTGACAATTGGCATAGTGTTTTGTAATAAGACTGTTATGGCTTTATTTATATGTGATTTCTATGATAATTTTGAATCCATTGTCATACCAAGATATGTGAAATTAGTTACTTGCTCTAATGGTGTATGTTTTAACACTATTTCTTTTTTAATGCCTTTATGTGGTCTAATAGCCATGTATTTGGTCTTGCTAGGGTTTATTTCTAGTGCCTTTAATCTGCAATACTGGCTAAAGCGGTCTAACAATCTTTGTAAGCCCCTTAAGGTCTGTGACAACAGGATTATGTCATCTGTAAAGGTTAGTGCACATATGTGTGTCCCTTCTAACCTCGGTGAATCGTGGGTACACTTTTGTAAATGCTGTACTAAATATTCACATATAGTATAAACAGAGTAGAGGCAAGAACACAGTCCTGTCTCACTACCCTCTTGACTAGAATGGCCTCTGTAAATTCTCCCCCTGGACCTAACGTACTTTGGCAAAATGTTCTTGGTGTAATCTGACTATCTGAGTCAGGATCTCCTGTGGCACCCCCTGCTGTCGTAGGGATTCCCACAAGAGATCCCTTGGTACCAGGTCAGACAACGCCTTTCGGTCTATGAATGTGACGTACAAGTGTCCTGCCTTTAGTTTAATGTATTTCCAGGCTATACTGGACAGTCTGAACACCTGGTCAACCTTACTAGTTTAGTCTGAAGCCAGCCTGGCAAGGTGAGCTGATGTCTTTTTTTACTTTCCACTCGTTTAGTTTGTTCAGAACCTGTTTTGCATTAACTTTTTGGAGATTGTCTATTAGACATATGGACCTATAGTTTGCCAGATCATCCTTACTGCCTTTCTTGTAGATGGGGACAATTTCAGCCCCCTTCCATGATTCTGGGATTGGCGCCCCAAGAGCCACGGCCTTACATAAAAGGTTAACGTATGGTACCCATACTTCTGGGTCATGTTTCAAGAGATCCCGGTATTTTATCAGGTTCAGGACTTTTTCCTAAAAAAAAAAAAAAAAAAAAAAATAATCCGATTCGCCGCACTCTGCTAGTCCTACCAGCGTGTTACCCGAAAGAATTGTGGTCCATGAAGTAGCGTCGGCGGGTACGCCTATGCCAAAAGTTTAAAATGAAAATGAGTGTCGCGTTAACCATCCCTGGACACGTGTTTCGAGGTAGTTGCCTCTCGTCAGCAGGGAGTAGGTATGTGTGTAGGGTTGCTGCGTAGGCTGCCAAAAAATATTATCAGGTAAAGTACCACTCAAGGCGCGCAGGTGCATAGCCATGGGCTCGTCAGCCCCACCGGCTCAAGGGAGCCTGAATATAAACAAAAATCCGATTGGCCGCACTCTGCTAGTCCTACCAGCGTGTTACCCGAAAGAATTGTGGTCCATGAAGTAGCGTCGGCGGGTACGCCTATGCCAAAAGTTTAAAATGAAAATGAGTGTCGCGTTAGCCATCCCTGGACACGTGTTTCGAGGTAGTTGCCTCTCGTCAGCAGGGAGTAGGTATGTGTGTAGGGTTGCTGCGTAGGCTGCCAAAAAATATTATCAGGTAAAGTACCACTCAAGGCGCGCAGGTGCGTAGCCATGGGCTCGTCAGCCCCACCGGCTCAAGGGAGCCTGAATATAAACAAAAATCCGATTGGCCGCACTCTGCTAGTCCTACCAGCGTGTTACCCGAAAGAATTGTGGTCCATGAAGTAGCGTCGGCGGGTACGCCTATGCCAAAAGTTTAAAATGAAAATGAGTGTCGCGTTAGCCATCCCTGGACACGTGTTTCGAGGTAGTTGCCTCTCGTCAGCAGGGAGTAGGTATGTGTGTAGGGTTGCTGCGTAGGCTGCCAAAAAATATTATCAGGTAAAGTACCACTCAAGGCGCGCAGGTGCGTAGCCATGGGCTCGTCAGCCCCACCGGCTCAAGGGAGCCTGAATATCAACAAAAATCCTTGAACCGGTGGAGTCGACGGACTCATGGTTACGCACCTGCGCGCTACGAGAGGTACTAGACCTGATAACGATTTTAGCAGCTTACACAGCAACCCCACACATTTTCCTACTCCCTGCTGACGAGAGGCAACTACCTCGAAACACGTGTCCAGGGATGGCACACGCCACGCATACTTGCATTCACACTCGAGCATAGGTGTATCCGCCGACGCTGACCTTCAGGGACCATTTTCATTGGGGGAACACGCCTGGTAGGTGTAGCAGTGTGCGACCAATCTGGTTTAACTTTATATTCAGGCTCCCTTGAGCCGGTGGAGTCGACGGACTCATGGTTACGCACCTGCGCGCTACGAGAGGTACTAGACCTGATAACGATTTTAGCAGCTTACACAGCAACCCCACACATTTTCCTACTCCCTGCTGACGAGAGGCAACTACCTCGAAACACGTGTCCAGGGATGGCACACGCCACGCATACTTGCATTCACACTCGAGCATAGGTGTATCCGCCGACGCTGACCTTCAGGGACCATTTTCATTGGGGGAACACGCCTGGTAGGTGTAGCAGTGTGCGACCAATCTGGTTTATCTGGACTTTTTCCTAATTTAATAGAATTTAAAGCTATTCTGGTCTCTTCTTTACTAAATGAAAGAGTCAGATTTACTTTATTATAAAAAGAGGCTTTGAGTGGTGTGGTAAAAATTGCACAGCTCGCTGGAGTACTTGCATACAAATCAGAAAAGTATCTGCACCAAGTGCCTGGGTCCAAATAATGTTCTGTATCACTGCTTCCCCTTTTATGACCATGTGTGATTATCCTCCAAAAGGAGGACTGATCTTTCGTTCTAGCTGCAGTGATGAGATCATCCCAGTTTATGTCGTCCCAGCTCTTTCTTGCTTTCTTTTGAACCCTTTTATATTCCATCCTTAATTCTGCAATTTGTGCCGTGTTTTTGGCTTTTATGGCCACTAGTAATCTTTCTTTGACTAAAGAACACTCCTTGTTATACCTGGGAGTGATGGATTGGCTCTTAGTTCCTGGATTCAAACCTATTGTTTGGGGTTTTATTAAAACAGTTTATACTCTCTCAACTAAAAATTGTGGATTTGTGTTGTGGGTATAGAGTCCGTATGCATATCGCTGTAGGGGGAAAGAGCATCATAGAAAGCACTGTAGATGTACGTAAGGGGTTCAATTTTATCAATGATTATTGACTATTTGACTGATCTGCGGTTATTACTAACTGTCAGTTGTGAAGAAGTAGTCCCTATTTCAATGTTGTGAGTGCTGATCAATCTCCCTGTTAAAGTTAAACACAACGGGAGATGATCGTTTCCTTCTCTGTTGTCCACTTTCATATCTGTTATATACACCCAATGGGAAGTGCTCACCATACTGTAGTCTATTCTAGACTTAGTTTCACCCCTTCTAAATGTGTGAGATAATTTGTTGTCTGAGGAAAATCTGCATTACATGCCCTCAACCCTCACTCTATAGTGAAATGTACTGATTGCATTGCCACTGTGGAATACGGCACTGAGGGAGTTGTATTCAGAGAAACAATTCTTCTAGCCAGGTCCTCATCCTCAAAGATTGTTTCTAACTCTAGAACAGGTTCAAAACAACAGTTGAAATCTCCCCCTATAAAAGCGACCCCATCTTGCTCAATATGTTCAAAAACTTCCTCTAACAGATGTACCACTGGTGACTCTGTAGAGAATGGTCTCGGTCTAATATAGATATCAAGGACATTTAGGGGTCTATTAGGATGGCAGTTGGATGGCTGCCGGCGGTGGCAACTGCCGGGCCGGCGGCGGTCATCCGACCACGATTGCAACCCAGAAAACCGCCGGTCCCATTAGCATGGCGGTGACATTTTCCGGCTGCCACTTTTCTGCCGGTAGCAGTCCTCACGCTTGCCTGGTGGGCTGTGGTGGACTGCTAAAATGAGGCCAGTGCAGGGTCAGGCTCCGCTGGCATGATTATGATGCCGGCGATAGCCAGCCTTTCCGCGGCGGTGGAACCACCATGGAAAGTCATGCGGAGAATTTCTCCAGGGGCCCATTGTGGGCCCCCAATGTGTTTGGGGGGGTGTGGGTGCACTGGGGGGGTACCCATGGTACCCCACTACATGTCCCTGTACCAGGCACTGTGCAGTGCCTGCTACGCAGTGCAGGGATATGCTGGACATGCTTTTCTGGACATCGTGGTGGTGCTGCTAGCAGCAGCAAATGCCGCAATGTTAAATGCAGCTATCGTACCTCCGTGGTCGGATTTAGATTGTGGAGCATACTAATTGGACCGGCGGTTATGCAGTGGTCCTGGCGGGCGGTGTTTTCCTGCTACCATGGCGGTCAGAGTGATTTTCCGACCGCTATCCTACTAGACCCCACAGATACTTATTTTTGGGAGATTTTAGTTTGGTTACATTTAAATTGGTCTTCACCCATATTACAAGTCCACCCAAGGGTCTCCCTATTTTGAAGGTATCAAACTGGTATTGAATGTCCTGAAGTCTAATTTGTGAGGGGGTTCTATTAACCAGGTTTCCTGAAATAGGTAAAGATCGAAAAGTCCCTATATATTCTTGCCAATCTAGATTTAGAAGGTTGTGTTTTAGCCCTGATATATTCCACGAAATCATCATGATATTTTGTGAAGGACCCTCAGAGAGTGAGTCAAGGATGTGTTTGGGTTGCATGGCTATGTTGGGCATGATACCAATTGATATTTTCTTGTGTACCTGAACAGTAGGGAAATTGTTGGATTGCGGAAGGGTACATTTTAACATCCCCACTCCAGTCAGTGCAACAGTACGGAAAGTAATGTAATGAAGAGGGGTAAAATTTGCTTTTCCCACTCCAGTCACTCTTTGCAACATTAAATACACAGTAGTTCAGTTTATAATAATTTACATGTTATAAAAAATGTTTTAATAATTAAATAGGAAATTTATATCTATACTATATTATTTTAAAAATAATCAAATTTCATATTTATTGCAAATACTTTAACAGTTAATATACATTAATATAAATATTATAATTATAATTAAAATGCCAAATTATATCACCAAAATAATAAAAAGTAAATGCAATATGTTTTTAAATAAAAAGCACAACACAATTAACACATAACATAACAAAAAACACAATTCTTAAAAATATTTAAATATTTTTTAATTTTTTATTACTTAAGCAACTTCCTACCCTATACCTTTACAACCGTCACAATACACACCTAAATATATTACTTAAAGTATATTTACACATTTTACATAATTATTTATCAAATGAAATATTAATATTAATGACCTAATAGTAAATTAATTATGTTTAATTACCTTCCCAACCCTTTATCCTTAGAACACAAACAACCCACAACTAATAAATATATTTAAAAAAAATGTTAATTTCATAATTACATAATGAACAATTAATAATAATTAACTAATAACAAATTAATTATGTTTAATTAACTCCCCATATGAAACCTAATATATAACACAAACGAAATCTTAATTACATAATTTATCATATTAGTTAACAATTAAATAAAGATATGCATAACATTAATTAAATACTATAATTAATTTCCTGCACACCCTTTACCCTTACAAAAACAAAAAACGATACAATAAAAGATTTGGTACACAATTTACATAATTAATTATCAATAGTTAAAGCAAAAATAATAATACATAATTATTAATTAATTATAATTTATTTACTTCCCACCATATACCCTACAAAACCCACATCCTAGACCTAAACTTACATTTTTAAAAAGTAGCATAAATAATTTCCAATTCAATAATTAATACTGAATACTTGATGAATCTTCTCGATTTTTTTTTAAATTAGTACGATGCTCAGTTCAGCTGCTGTGTTTGGAAGTTTTAGGGTAATTCGTCAAGTGGGGTCCACGAAAAGGGTAGAGTCCCTAAAAATTCCCATTGGGATGTTTAACACAACTACAAACCCAAACAGCTGGACGAAATTACAACAAATTTTGCAGAAAGGTAGCTCTTGGTCCAGAAAGAGCCCTCTTTGTTATTTTGCAAAACTCCATTCAGTAGTTTTGGAGCTTTCAAAAGAAAACCAAATTTGTATATCTAGAACTGCGGACACTCAGCGAAACTTCCCCATCTCCAGCAAAAATTTGATTTTCTGCCAACACTTCAACCAGTGTTGGCAACCATCTTGGGACTTAGACTCAGCTGAGTCCCAAACAAACATGTTAAGATAAAGAGAAGAGGGCAGGGTAGGAATACCCTGACCCCCTACACCTGGTGGTGGGGTCCACCAGTGACACCGCCAGGGCCAAAAAGAAGTTTTAAGGCCCCAGCCACCACCACCTTACCAGGTATAGGCTGAATATAAAAAAAAGGAGGAGGGGGCCGCATGGACCCCTTCCTGGAGCTATTAATGGCCCTGGGACTGCCACCCCTGGGACATAGCTGTTTGCTTTTGCTTGGCGGGAGTTTTGACAGCTCCGCAGACCGAGAGCAAACAGTAAATCTGCTCCTAGCAGGCAGGATCAGGAACACTGCCCGCTGAACTTTTCATTGGTTTTCCTGTCCGCGGTCAAGCGGACAGGAAAACAGATAAAAGGATTGCTGCCATATGCAGGGAGCAGCATTTTGGCTGCTCCCTGTATGTGGGAGCGATGCCGGCTCTAGCTGGAGGTGGGGAGCGGGCAGGGACCGTGGGGGCATTGAGGGTTCCCCAAAGCTGCAGACTGGATGCACTGGGTGAGTTTCAGACCACACAGCATCAAAAGGCCAAGCCTTGGGGTGTGGGGTTGCAAGGGCCAAATTTGGCCTGGCGAGGGAGGCATGCAGCCCTCTCTCCCCAAGTGTAATCATGAGAGGAGAGTCAAGGTTCTCCCTTTCAATTACCTTGAGTATGCATATGCCCAAAATCATCTACAAGCTTCGCTCCTTTGGCCCCACCCATTTTCCTTAGTAGTATGGAAAGGTCTTCCCACCTTTTCCCATGTTGATGGAGAGTTTAGCAAAAGGCTCTTAAGCGCTTTTCCCATCGATTTTGGTGATGAGTTCTTGATGTAGAGGGATACAGAGACTTCTCCACCAAACTAACAAGCACTTACTTCATGTTATGAGGAAGTACCTCTGTTTGGTGGAGATTCACCTCTTTGTAGTCTCATCATCTTCTCTTGATGAGGATTCATGTAATCACAGATTTGTGGATGAAGATGCTGCAGAAACTACCACATTGCCAGAATGGACCGGAAACATTACCTCGTGGTCCTTTATGCAGCTGTAGTATAGAATATGCACTAGCTATTTACCCAACAAGGTCGCACTTACTAATTAGCAGAAGAAAGTACTCTAGTTGGGTAGATATTTTTGGCAAAACTGTGGACTCTTCTTGGAAAAAATGAGGTTCCATTCTTGCCCAGATGCTCATTTCTAGGAATATAAATGGCAACGAGAAGCACTTACAAATATAAACACAGCAGGTGCCCCAATTGAAGCTCCACTTCTGTAAAGCACAAATGATCCTAACTTCCTTGGCTTGGCAAAGGCAAAACAAGTGTGTTTTATCTCGTATTCCACATTGAAAAACAATCTGAAATCCTTAATGGGGTGAATGCATCATTAATCTATTGGAGGACAATCTCATCTAGAGTGACTGTGATGAGTGGTTTCTTTCTTATCTTGAGAGCAGAGTCCATGGTTCACCCTTTTAATAATCATCAATATGCATTGCCCAAAATCATCTGCAAGGTCTGCCTTTTTGGCCCTGCCCCTTTTTTCTTAGTAGTATGCAAAGGTCTTCCCGCCTTTTCCTATGTTGATGGACAGCTTACCAAAAACCCTTTGAACGTGTTTCCCACCGATTTTGGTGATGCGCTCTTGATGCAGAGGAATTTTTAGGACATCTCCACTAAACAAAGAAGCACTTACTTCATACAGTTAGGAGGAAGTACCCTTGTCTGGTGGAGATTTTCCTCTTAGTGGTTTTGTTCTATTCTCTTGACGAGGATTCGTATTATCACAGATTTGTGGATAAAAACGCTCAAGGAACAATCACATTGCTAAAATGACATGCACACAAGGTCACTGGAGACATTTCCTCATGCTCCATTATGCAGCTGTAGTGGAGAATGTGCACTAGTTATTACCCAACGAGGAAGCACTTATTAATTAACCAGTAGAAAGTACTCCAGTTGTGCAGACATTTTGTGCAAAACTGTGGACTCTGAATTACTTGGTGTATTAATTTTTGTCATTAATAACATAAGCTGTACCCTGCATTAGAAGAAAACGATGGGGGGTGCCTTGTTCTTGGTACTTGATGCCAAGATTTGGAAGCAGCTTCTTCATCAATTTAGAGCCCTTACAGATTAGTCAAATTGCAGAAAATCCCTAAAAAAACAACCTATTCAATCTATGTGTCTGGCTCTCGTCCGGACTTTTGCCTTAGCCCAGGGACATTCGCAGAGTTACTGGGCACTATAAAAAAAACCTGTGATTCATTCACTCACTCATTCATAATGACAAGCTTTCACATTCATGAAACTGATAGGGGACTTTAATTACTAAGAATGAATCATCATGCAAGCTTTGCCGTATTAACAATAGGACAGGGAAACAGTATTTTATGTTGTTGTTGTTGTTACATTGTTTAAATATGTACCAGGGCGACATACCAGATTTTGAGATGACTCGCCCATTAACAAATCGTTACATGTGGTGACAACGACAAGCTGAATTAACCTAAGTTTAATCACTGACACAGCCAGAGCTAATGACCTAAAAATTAAGTTGGGCACATTAAAAGAAAGATACTATCATGCTGATGCAAAGAAAAAACCCTGGGTTAAAACATATTTTATCTTTTTAATATCTAAGGACCATTTTCTGTGTTCACTACTTTAATCACCAAGTCGGCTCATCACCACCTTTTCAAATTCTCTTCCCCAAAGGTACCTATCATGACTCCAGAATTAATAAACTAATATGAATTTTGCAATAACCTCATTTGCGCTTATTCACTACTCGTTCCAAACTTCTGAAACAATTCCCAATTTGTTGACCTTCAATCGCATTCAACCTTCCAAATTCACCATGCCCGTCACCTTTCGGAAGACTGGGTCATTGTGTACCACAAGTCCCTGTGCACATTCCTCACCCAGGTTTTTAAATCCGCCCATGATCTTGATTTCTATAACACAAACTACCAAATATTGTAGGTTACATACCATTAACTCTCCTGTCATTACACCTGCTAATATGTTGACCCTTGAAACTTTTCTTTCATTACTTCCTCAACCCATTTCTATCATTTAAAGTAATTTTGCCCAGGGGCAGCTCTTCCGCTAAAGCAGAGGAGCATCGCCCCACTGCTCTCAGAGTAGTAGAAAAAGGAAAAATTAAATGATAACAACAACATTATTATCATTTAATTTTTTGTTGCTGCTGGGCTGGGTTAGGGTGGGGTGGGCAGGGGGCACAGGAAGGAGGAGTGTTTCATGCACTTAAGTGCGCATGATGGTTTGACTGGCCATCTTGGGCTGGTCAAACAGCCATGCACACTTTGTATATTCCCCACCAGGCTGTAATGCACAGCCTGGTGGGGAACATGCACAGCCTCCCTGTCCCCGTTTGAGGGCTGAACCACGGTGCTCAGACCAAAAACAATGCTGTATTGCAGCGTTGTAATTGGCTTAGGGGAGCCTGTGTGATTCCTGCTTCGTCTGGACTCAAAGTCAGGAAGAGACGAGAAGCAGAGACATCAAGGAAAGACGACAGAAAAGGTAAGTCTTTTTTTTTTTCTCTTTTCAACCCTCCCCGGCACACCACCCCGTTCCCTACCAGCCGCCACTAACATTACCCATTCATCAACTCCTCTTTGCGACCTACCCCTGACCACCAATGCGTAATAATACCCCTTACCAAAAATAAATACTCAGTTATTGATTAAATAGTTTTCATTATATTTAAGTAAATAATGTATTCCTACTTTTACTTTAAAGGTCATCTTCTCTCTCACAAAATTTAAGAAAAATATCTAATCTGAATAAAAAATATATAATGATTTTGTATTAATTGAATTAATTTAAATTGTCAATTTAACAAACTGTTACAGTATTGTGACCCTGGTTGAGTTAAATGAAACTAAATTTAATGATCATAAATTATTGATCCTTAGTCAGACTAATCTTAACTTTAGTATTAATCTATAATTATGACTCTTTTTTTAAATAATTAGGTTACATTAATTTGATTTTTCAAAAGAGGTCGTCCTTAACCTAACTCTAATAAACCCAAATCCAACTGTAATCCTAGCCCTTAATCACAACAATGATAAATAATTATTTTAAATTATTTGGATGAATGATTTAGATGAACCATGACAATAACTAATTTATTATATTCAGTTTAATTATATATTCTAACATTCATTTTAATTGGATGTAACTTGATTACATAAATAAAATAAATGAACGCCAAACCTTTTGAACTTTTGGGGGGAAAATGGCGCACATTAAAAAGGCAAACAAGGTAGAACTGCTGTAAAGGTAATTTTGTTGAGATAATCACCATCCGAAGTAAAATTAGGGCGGTAGTGGTATGTCCTCAGTGTTGCATGTACCATTTGATGTAACCACAATGCAGTATTTCTGAAACATATAACAATACCAATACTGATCAGATAACCCTCTTGGAAGTAAGAGAGAAGTTTTTTTATTTTAAGGTATTGTCATTAAACAGGTTTTAGTGTACCTTCCTCAAGCTTATTCCTAAGAAATGTATTCAAAAACTGCCAAGGAAACATTTAACAATCTTGGGGGAAATGGCAATTTTTGGATATAGCCATCTCTGCAGGGTCATCCTCAAACTTTTAGCCTTCATCCCTCCTGTTTTTTTAACCTATTTTTGTTGACCTTTAGGACTCTGCACACTTTACCACTGACGACCAGTGCTAAATAAAGTGCTTGTGCTCTCTCATTTGAATATGATGAAATTGGCTTACACCCAATTGACACATTTAATTTACTTTAAGTCCCTAGTAAAGTTCTACCTGTACCCAGGGCCTTTACATTAAATTCTACTAATGGACATGCAGCCCTAATAGTGCCACCATCTTAAGTAGCACTTTTAAACATGTCACAAACCTGTCATTGCAGCCTGTATTTGTAGTTTAAAACTGCCATTTTGACATGGCGACATAAACCTTCTGACAGGCCTAATCCAACCTTTTTAATACATAAAAGCCACCACTAGGCTAGGTCCTAAACAGCCCCTAGGGCAGGGTGCAGTGTATTTAAAAAGTTGGACATGCACTTTTAAGTTTTCCATCTTCTTTCCTGATCGTGAAAAATGCTTAAATTCATTTTTCTCTACTGCAAGGCCTACCTCTCCCTTACGATTTATTTATTTATTTTATTTGATTTATTTATAAAGTTTTATATAGCGTGTACAAGATCCCGAAGGATATCAGAGCGCTTTACAAGAGGATGAAAGGAAGTTAATAAATGCAATATCGGCATCAAGTAAGAATAACAAACAAGAGTAATTACAGGACAAAGGGTCAGAGGATAATAATACAATTACTGGAACATAGCAGGCTAAGAGGGGAGCAAACGATAAGGTAAAGAAGAATAGCATCCATTGAAGGTCTAACGGTTGTAGGATCAGTGACTTAGAGCAGATGATCCTTACCCATTCAAGGAAAGAACTTGTTCATTAGGAATCTTTTGGCTTCCAATTTGAACGCAACCGTGGAGGTTTACATTTGATTATCTAAATATTTAATAAGTGATAACATTCAATTGGGAGCGGTAGGAATGTTGAGTTTGGTATCTAAATAATTGTAATTTTAAATCCTCTTTAATGGAACAAGTGGATTTTAAGTCAGAATTCTGAAAAATGCCACTTTTAGAAACTTGGCATTTTCTTGTCCTAACCATTTAGTGCCTGCAGCCTGTATCACATGACTAGGTGTAGCTGGCAGTTGGTCTTTCCGTATTACTCCTGAACCGTGAGATAATGGGGAAATTGGTGTTGGCAGGATGGGCCACATTTGACTTGATAGTGGAGCGGAGCTGTCACCTACCACACTTGCACATCACAAAGGCTGCCTCAGCACACTCACAAAGGGTTTCAGATTAGCCTTTTGTGCCTCCAGACAAACTGGGGCCAGGGCAGGGAGGTAGACAATTCCAAACACCTCTGGGGGTGTAAACCTCCAGAACCTTCTCCTATTTCAAAGCTGGCACCTCTTGACCTGTGGAATACGCAGAAGGACTGCTGGGATGCTTTGCAAGAAGGCCTGGGCACCTTGAACCAATGACCACAAGAGTGACTCCTAGAGCTAGTTGGCATGGAACCCTGATCAGAGCCTCAGGAACAGAAAGGCGCCAAACATCTTGAACTCAGCACCTGGACTCTGCCTGCTGTGAGTCTTGTTCACTACATGGTGCCACCTCAGTCCTGAACCTTTGGAAGTGGGCCTGAAGGCGCTTTTCCAGCCCAACTGTGGTCTCTTAGGAAGAACCAACGCAGTGCGATGCATCTCCTTGCAGCCTAGCAACTGAACCGTCACTGCGCACCACATCCCTGACGCAGTGCTTTGCATAGCAGCCCGCTGCTTATCAGAACCGCTACTGTGCACCGCATTTTCGAAGCAGTGCCTCGTAACACCACCCGCAGGGTGTAGTGTATGTAAAAGGTTGGGCATGTACTTTTAAATTTTACATGTTCTTTCCTAATCGTGAAAAAGTCTTTCATTTGTTTTTCACTACTGCAAAGCCTACCTTTCCCACAGGATAACATTTGGTTACCTTAATTGCATTTAATAAGTGATAACTGCCACTCCTTGACGCATCCTCGAAGCTGGATCTCACAGCACTCTGCAAGCAGGATTTAAGGTACTTTGTTCAACAGGCCTAACTCGGTCTCTGTATCACGCTCCATTGTGTTCAGCCTGAACTTCTGACTTAGCCCTCGTCTGGCAAAACTAGATAACCACAGTTGGCGCTTTGTACTTTTAGGCACTATTTTCACCTACATCTTGAAAATTGCATATCTCACGATTCTACTGATTGGATTTTTGCTGTTTTTTTCTCAAATAATATATTAAATATTACTCTACTGTATTAAATTGTCACAGGTTTTTTGTCTTGTGTTTTCACTTAATTACTGTTTGAAGTGCTGCATAAATACGTTACGCATTGCCTGTCTGTTAAGCCTGACTGCTTTTGTGCCTAGCTACCAGAGCGTTAAATGCAGGTTAATTTGGGGTTTTGCTTATGTTCTACCCCGACAAGATTTGTGGTTTCTGCTTGTGTAGGGTTTCGCTTCCCTCAACCAGTAAGCCAATGTCCTCAGCAATTAAACATCAACATCTTTTTTTTCAATGTTGTTATCTAAGAATTTTGTTTATGTCTTGTTACAGGGTCAGCCTCTCTGAGAGCATATCCTCTAATCTCTGTCATCACAACACCATCTTCAGTTTCCTCCAGACTCGTCCCCGCATCCAGCAGTTCCCACCTCTCTCAGGCTTTGTCCACCCACTCCTCGACAGGGGACGCTCGAGCAGAGACGCCAGCCAGTGAGACGCTTGCCAGCAGCGAATCAGAGACAGAGCTGCACACGCCCAGGGTGAAGAAACCCCGCCGCAGCAGAACCATCTTCACTGAACTGCAGCTCATGGGCCTGGAGAAGAAGTTCGAAAAGCAGAAATACCTCTCCACGCCGGACAGGTAGGACAATAGTACTTGCACTTTTCTTATTGAGCTATTGATACAAAATAATTCCAACTGTGGCCATTATATTTTGCATTATTGGTCTTCATCTCTTGCCTCCTCATGATCATACAAGGGGCACTGAGGATCTTCATCACATGAAGAATGCGGGCTCACACTGTGATCACTGTTGAGGCGGTGAAGGCTTTTATTTACTGAAGCGTGCTTTATTTTGAATCATGTTGTACATCTGGACAAAAAAAACGCACTGTATAATTTGTTCGTGATTTAAGGGGTGGAATTACAAAGTGTGGCGAATAATGTGATCTACACAGTTAACACAACAGTCTGTGATTGGAAAATATACAAGTGCATAAAAAGAACAAAACCGTCATTGTTAGTGTGCATCTGTGACTCTTAGAATCATTATGTTTGCAACTGGAATGCTAAGAGGTCAAAAATACGATTACATACCAAAATAACAGAAACGTTTGAATAGCGAAAAATGCCGTTAAACGAGTTTCAAGCAGAGTTGCAATTATTTAAGCCTTATTCCAAAAATATTTTGGATAATATTATTATGTTTAAAGAGTGAACATTCGTTTTTAATTGTTCTTTATGAATAACAGAAAGGCTAGCATTTATTACGCAAATGTCTAAACTGTTGCCTGTCCTAAGTGTCACTACATTACTCTGATGAGTTCCGCAAGCCGTCATAGAAATAAAAAATAAAATCGTTTGACACAGTTCACTTGTCAAACGGAGAGCATAGGATGAACACTTCCGTATGCTAATGAGTTGTCCGATACTAGATAACAGTATGTTGCATGTCCAGGGACTGGAGTACAACCTCAGATACGTAAAGACTCTATACTCTGCAACAATGCCGGGGAAGCAACCTAAAACTAAAAGTTGTTCCACCCAGTTCAACAATATAGGGTATATTAAGCTAGACATAGAGAGGGAGCGTGTCATGCCATCCATACCACTGAAATGGACACACCCACTGAAAAGAGACCAATGACAGGACGTTCAACTACACCACGAAATTAAATGTGTTTTTCTCAAGTGATCAATGACAGCAGAAAAAGTGAGCATCAATTTATATGAGGTAAGCAAAGAGAAAAACCAAAGAGAAAAAGTGAGCATCAATTTATATGAGGTAACCAAAGAGAAAAACCAAAGAGAAAAAGTGAGCATCAATTTATATGAGGTAACCAAAGAGAAAAACCAAAGAGAAAAAGTGAGCATCAATTTATATGAGGTAACCAAAGAGAAAAACAAAAGAGAAAAAGTGAGCATCAATTTATATGAGGTAACCAAATAGAAAAACCAAAAGAAAAAGTGAGCATCAATTTATAAGAGGTAGCCAAAGAGAAAAACCAAAGAGAAAAAGTGAGCATCAATTTATATGAGCTAACCAAAGAGAAAAACCAAAGAGAAAAAGTGAGCATCAATTTATATGAGGTAACCAAAGAGAAAAACCAAAGAGAAAAAGTGAGCATCAATTTATATGAGGTAACCAAAGAGAAAAACAAAAGAGAAAAAGTGAGCATCAATTTATATGAGGTAACCAAATAGAAAAACCAAAAGAAAAAGTGAGCATCAATTTATATGAGGTAACCAAAGAGAAAAACCAAAGAGAAAAAGTGAGCATCAATTTATAAGAGGTAGCCAAAGAGAAAAACCAAAGAGAAAAAGTGAGCATCAATTTATATGAGGTAACCATAGAGAAAAACCAAAGAGAAAAAGTGAGCATCAATTTATATGAGGTAACCAAATAGAAAAACCAAAAGAAAAAGTGAGCATCAATTTATATGAGGTAGCCAAGGAGAAAAAGTGAGCATCAATGTATATGAGGTAACCAAAGAGAAGGTTCTCTGCTGCATCAATTCAACAGAATGTCCAAAAGCTGCTTAACCACATCCCGTAACTTACAGTGTTTTTCTTTCAAAGGTTGGATTTAGCCCAGTCTCTGGGACTGACGCAGCTTCAAGTGAAGACTTGGTACCAAAACCGCAGAATGAAGTGGAAGAAAATGGTAAGGGATTTGTAACAACGCTACACTTCCTTTCAATAGTTGTCATTATTGCCTGATGTTTCATCTTTACTGAATGATGTTTCCTCGAGCCACATGTGCACAGACATTAGAAGCAGGGATTACATGGCATTTAAGAAACAGGGCCACACAAGAAATCCATAAAGAAGCAATCCAGCCCACAGACCTCACAGTTCGGCTGGGCGTAGTAGCCATGCATAGAATCCCATTAAGGTACATACAAATATCAGCCAGTGGTCCGAAATAATGCAACAACAGAAGCAAAATGTGTTTGGAAGACTAATGGGCACACACATTACCTTCTCATATGCTCAAAGTGTTAATAAAAAAGGTGTGGAATAAAGAGTTTCAATTTCACAATTTAGTGTAGTGTCTACATACCCGACACAGCAATTTACCAGTTCTTTAGGAAATATTTGACCCTATAAACGTACTAGGATTACATGGATCAGATACCTAGACAAAAAAAAGGCAAACATATCAACATCAAACTATTGCTACAAATAACGTGAATCAATAGATTTCACTTTGTTTTTTAAGACAATTTTTTCTGCTTGTAAATTTTTGGGGGGAATACAAGTTTTAGTATACTTGTTTGAAATACGTTTGATAGTTGGTCCTACTATTGTTTTCCTTGATGATTTGAGGACCCTGCACCAGTGGCATTGAACATGCAGCTCGTTTTACGGCAATTTTCCTTTATATTGCAATCTTTTTTATAATCAATATTTTATATGATAAATATTAAATGCGTGCACATTGCACATTGCAACAGAGCACAGAAAACGAAATGCGGTAAGGAAGACTTTCAAGGAGTAAAAAAAAAACAATGTTTCACTGTAGTTTTAAAGGTAGGCACTTAAAATAGTAGACATGTAAGTTGTCCATGAAACATTAAATACAGATATAAACATATAGACAATAGGCAGAATTAATCAACAGGAACCATTCAGTTTGCCAAATAAACATATTTCAGTTTTTATTTCCATATATATTTCCCATAAGCAGAAACCAGGTTCTTGAGAATATACAACGTTATCCCACATACTTTCATCGCGCGTTTTTCACAACGTAAATGCAATTACTCCGCGATACCATTACCCCGCAAACTTTCACTCCGCATATGACTTTACCATGCATGCCTTTACAACGCAAATGCATGCGTGGTGAAGGCATAAACTGCGTAAAAGTGCTTTACATATATATATATATATATATATATATATATATATACATATATATATATTACCTACTGGCGGTCGCCAGTAGGTAGTTATAGTTAGGACCCCTTTTCCATAGGAAATCCGCAACATTCTATTTTGAATAACTTTGGCGCCAGTCGATGAATCCTCGCGAATTTCTCAAAATAGGTGGGGCGCTACGCTCCGCTCCTACCCTGAAAGTCTCGGGGGGATTCGTCAAGCGGGGGCTGAGATAAAAGGGGGGTCCCAAAACGCGTTTTTCCCATGCATTTTTCCATAGGACCTTTAGAACGAGCTACAGCCCGAACGGCTGAACAGAATTACTAGAAATTTGGCAGAGAGGTAGTCCCTATGTCAAGGAAGTGCCTTTTGTAGGTTTGGTGTAAATCTGTTCAGTAGATTCTGAGAAAATAGCCTTTAAATCAATATATATATCTGAGCCCGCTTACGGTACGCTTACCGTACGCTTACCGTACGCGTACGGTGGCGTGCGCGAGCGCGATTTTGATTGGCTCTTAGATCTTAGTAAACATTCGAATCGGCCGAAACCAGGAAGCGGCGTCCGCCATTTTGTCTCTCGCACTGAGTGTTATTTATCAAACATGATGCCCAAAAACATGTTACGGGGCTGTTTTGACAACTCCCTCCCACATAGTCATGTTGAGGGAGTCCCCAAACATCCCCCAAGAGCAAAAACGGTTTTATTTTTTTTTCGGCAATTTCGCCGAGTACGCTTACCGTACGCTTACCGTAAGCGTACGGTAAAAAATCGAAATAAAAAAAACACTATCCACACTTACCCCACCCCCTGTGCTTTTGGTGGCCGTAGGCCACCAAATGTACAGGGCTTAGTACATCAGTAAAAAAACTATATTTTGGCAACATGAAATTATAAAATCGAAATAAAAAAAACACTATCCACATTGACCCCACCCCCTGTGCTTTTGGTGGCCGAAGGCCACCAAATGTACAGGACTTATTAAAGTTGATAAAAACCGTGCACGGAACGCACTGCGTTAAGTGGGCGCGCACGCCTCGAATGGCGTAAAGTAACTTAGCATTTAAAAAACCGTACAAATTCACTG
This sequence comes from Triturus cristatus, assembly GCF_964204655.1. Lineage (NCBI taxonomy): Eukaryota > Metazoa > Chordata > Amphibia > Caudata > Salamandridae > Triturus > Triturus cristatus. The sequence continues at coordinate 24,059,899 of NC_140584.1, forward strand.
AAAAAACCATAGGTTTCACACACGTTATAGTTAGGAATTAGCATTTAAAAAACCTTGCAAATTCACTGAAAAAACCATAGGTTTCACACATGTTATAGTTAGCGGAAATTTTACTGATAAAAAACCAATGAAATTGCCCCGTTATAGTTAGTGCTGGCAACTATAACTCACGCGACCGCAATCTTCTGCTGATGACATATGTGTCTTTATAAAAAAAAATATTTGTAATATATGTATAGCTAAAAATGTATGGAAGAAGACATGGGCAAATAAGTGTCTAAATACAGTATTAGCATCAGCAGAGGATTGCGGTCGCGTGAGTTATAGTTGCCAGCACTAACTATAACGGGGCAATTTCATTGGTTTTTTTATCAGTAAAATTTCCGCTAACTATAACATGTGTGAAACCTATGGTTTTTTCAGTGAATATATATATATATATATACAGCCAGTCTGATGTGATTGGGGAAAGGGGTAGTGGGGCAGGCTGGAAGAAAAGGAGATCCTCGACCTTTTCTGTTTCCAGCCGCCAACTTTCACTTTCCTACCACGAGAGGACCAAGACTCTGGGACAGGTGTCTTGTGCGCTCCAGCCAGCTGCTGCTGCTCCCTGAGGGGGAGGAGGCTTCAGCACCCACAGCAGGCAGGAGCGGCAGCAGGCGGGAGAGACGCATTACCTGTTTTCGGCAGCAGGCAGGAGCGGCAGCAGGCGGGAGAGACGCATTACCTGTTTTCAGCAGCAGGCAGGAGCGGCAGCAGGCGGGAGAGACGCATTACCTTCGCCGTGACGGCAACGGCCAGCAAAACTACAGCCCCCAGACGGCCCAGCCGGTCGCTTGCAGTGACGCGGCCAAGCGCGCCTGGAGGCGCTTTGAAAAACACCAGCAGCCTCCCGCAGCGCGGGAACTGTTTTCGGCAGCAGGCAGGAGCGGCAGCAGGCGGGAGAGACGCATTACCTGTTTTCGTCAGCAGGCAGGAGAGACGCATTACCTGTTTTCGGCAGCAGGCAGGAGCGGCAGCAGGCGGGAGAGACGCATTACCTTCGCCGTGACGGCAACGGCCAGCAAAACTACAGCCCCCAGACGGCCCAGCCGGTCGCTTGCAGTGACGCGGCCAAGCGCGCCTGGAGGCGCTTTGAAAAACACCAGCAGCCTCCCGCAGCGCGGGACGCGCGCGGGCAGCTGCCCGGGCGAAGCCCGGGCCAAGGGCGGGCCCGTTTGTGCCCGTTCGAGACCGGACGAGGCTGGGATGGGACACTCTCCTGTCAACACGTAATAAGGTCAGTGCCCTTACAGACGTTCCCAAACGTGTTTGTGCAAATATATGCTTCACTGGTTCAATCGAGGCAATTAAAAAGTGTGTTGGTTTCAATAGCACCGTGCATGATAATGGCAGGCACAAAATCTATTGTGGGAACGCTTGACCAATTCTTGGTGAGAGTCTCCTCGATTCTTGACAAAGAAATAGACCAAACGGAGAAAAGACTATCTCTGGGTTCTGTGATAGAAAAGCGCTCTTCCCTGGGACGCATATCCAACGTGAAATCCCCAGTCCCAGCCGTAAGATCAGGATCTGGCAAAGAGGTTACCTCGGCGTCTTGCGAGATTATCGGAAATAACGATGTTTCTGATGAAGAGCAACCGCGTTGCCAACCCCACTCAGAAGGACAAGATTTGAACTCAAGACCTAGGGAAAGACAAGATACCAGCCACAAAAGGGCTAGTATCCCTGCTTGTGTTAAAACCCGATCTGCCAAGAACCCAAAAGATACAATTATAATGCCATCTAATAGGGGAGCCAGCAAGACCCAGAGATCCAAAAGGAAATATGGCGATCCACCAAATGGCGGACAAAAAGCAAAGACCAGACGAACTATCCCAGATGAGAGCTATACGGAGATCCAAGCTCCCATCGAGAAATCCATCCCTGCTCCTATAGATGTTGCACCCTCTACTCGAGCCCTATCTTCACCCTCGCTGCAAGCTTTTGACTGTGACTTCTGGGGGAAATTAGAATCGATCTTCTACAATACATGTCTCCCAATATATGATAGACTAGATGCTATAGAGAATAGGTTGACTTGTTTAGAGCTTTCGTATGCATCAGCATTGTCAAAGTATAAAAATGCAAGTTGCGAACCAGAGCCCACGATCGCACTTGATAAATTGTCAACCAGAAGCTCTTCTATAGTGAGTACCATCCCTAAGCCCACACCCATTCCGCCTATTTCTAACGCATTAGCACTAGATCACATATCACGAGGAGTAACAAATGACATAACCCGCAACATGACAGACGTTAGGGGGCCAATACCACAAAAAGCGCATGTAAATAAGGAAACGGAGAGGGAGCTCCCCAAAAAGGCAGTTGGAATACTCCCTAAGCTATATCTCCCCCCAGAATCCACACCCTATGTGGTGATTCTGGCAGGGGTTAAGCCCTTGAGTGCCGATAAGCGAGAAGACTATGGCGAACTAAAAAATAAGTGCATCTTCTGGCTGAACCAAAACCGTCCCTTGCCTCGGAATGTCTCAACTGAGATACTTTTTGCCAGAAGAGTAGACTGGGTAGGTCCCATGAATAAATCAATAAAGGGAGATTGTGTCGTAATAAATTTTAGAGACAAGAAAGCAGTCGAACATATTTGTAATTGGCAGAGATTTAATTTTAATTCACCGATCGTCTCATTACCCCTGTCTTTCTTTTACTACGGCCAATCACAATCTATCTTACATATGCCTGGCCTATTAGCTCCAGCCAACAAAGGTAGGACCCACTGCCATTTGAATCTACAGGAAGGGCCGGATAAGCCCTCTAGTTTAGAGGACTGTGATTGACGTCAGCCCCTGGTTAGGGAAGTACAACACAACATAGATCAAGATTTCACCACGAATGCCCATAGCTGTAAACCCATCAACTTGATTACCAATAGCAATAACTATCGTTACGGTAGCAAAATTAATTCACAGAATGCTGAACCACTATTGAACACAAACCAGCTGGGAGGAGTATATGGGAAAGCATCAGGGGGAAAAACGGGATGCCTAATACACTGCACAGATGGCCCAAGCGGTCTCCTCAACATGGGCACATGTTTGGAGGACAGCTTGGACTATCCTGAGAGAGGCGGACAAAGAACCCCACTACAGAATATAGTACCCAACAACGGGGGAAGGAAAGAAAAGAGAACCCTGTCAATCTTGTCGTGGAACATTGCAGGTCTGAGCTCCAAAATCGAAAGCCCAGATTGGATGGCTTTCACGACTGGATATGACATCTGTCTCTTCCAAGAGACATGGGCAATGGATCCTATACACTGCAGTGGCTACCTTAATTTCTATGTACCAGCTAAAAAAAGCAAAAGAGGCCGCCCTTCTGGTGGCCTAACTATATGGGTAAAGCAGGATATGGGGATCCACATAAAAGCAGGTTCCAAGTCTAGTAACGATATAATTTCAATAAGATTGACCCTCCAGTCTGGTCACAATGTGGAACTTTTTAATGTATATGCACGTGGTCTCCCGGGGGGGAAAAAATCTCCTGTTGTACAAGATCTTGAAGATATCTTAGACCTCTTGCCATCCAGTATACTGCCTTTAATAGCAGGTGATTTTAACACTACCTTTGAACCCCTTGGCCATGAGATATCTCAACTTACTGTTGAGGAAGATACTAGATGGGGAATCCCGTCCCTAGAAATTACTCCCATAAAAAAATGGACAGAGGCTGCAATCCAGCTAAAAGGTCTGTGCTTAGCAAGCCATCTGAGGGCCGCAAATGGCAGAAGTAAATCGGATGCATGCGCTAAGAATACCTTTGTTAGCGGCCATAGGGAGAGCCGTATAGATTATTTTCTTATTCATGTACAGCTTTGGGCAAATCTTACTGATATGACCGTTATTGACCGTATTGAGAGTGACCATCAACCTCTTGTGGTGCTGCTTGATCAACCTCCTAAAGGTGGACCTGCAGCACGGCAGCTGAATCCCGTGCAGAATCAATTCTTGGCCAACAATCAGCGTTATCTAAAATGGGATAGGATTATAGAAGACCCAAACTCACTGGTTGCAATAAAGGAAGAAGTAACTAATGTTTTACAATCCCTCGAAACTCTGACAGACATGTGTTCCCACCAGTCTGTCGTAGTAGCCCATAACATATTTTTTGAGGGCTTGAAGAAATATTTTATCAAACCTACTCCTAAAAGACCTCCCAAATATCACAATACCGTGGGTTGGTACAGCGCTGACTGTAAGGAAGCACGAGCAAAACTTGGTAGAGCGCTTAGGGCGAAAGATGCTTCCTCAGTTAAATTGGCAAGGGTGGAATACAGGAGAACAATATATAAGGCAAAAAGAATGTGGGATAATGGCAAGTGGAAAGATCTTCTCGAAGCCTGTAGATCAAGGAATAGCAAGCAATTCTGGGACATCTATAAGTGGGATAGGGGAGGTCTCCCTGAAAAGCCCCAGAATAATGTGGATAAGAATTCCTGGACTGGTTATTTTAAACCACAGTATGCAGCTCCTATAGAAGATGCACCTAGTGGTGATACTAATTACCATGTGTACTACACAGAAGTAGTATTCCTTTTAAGTGACGTGGAACAGGCCTTAGATAAAGTTATCAAGGGTAAAGCCCCCGGGATGGATGGAATCCCTGCAGATGTGTTTCTTAGTGAAAGGTACCTATGGTGCAGATACATCCTGCACCTTGCTAATGCAATTGCTCAGGGTGCCAACATCCCCGCCTCTTGGAAGGGAGCTGAAATAGTCCCCGTTTTTAAAAAGGGGGACAAGTCTATTGCGGCTAACTATAGGCCAATTAGCCTCATCGACTCAATCCAGAAGATAGTGGCCCGCCTATTCTTAAACAAGATCCTACTATGGGTCGAAGAACAGGACATTTTAAGCCCCGCTCAGGCGGGTTTCCGCAAGCGGACAAGCACAATTGATCAAATCTTCCGCTTCGCTGTCATATACTGGAAGGTAGTGATCTTAGCTAAGGGTGCATTGTATGCTGTTTTCGTGGATCTAAAAGCAGCATTTGACCTGGTTCCACGAACCAAACTCTGGGCTGTTTTGAGGGAGATGGGTTGTGCACCTGAACTCCTCTCTGTAGTCATCCGCTTTCATGAGGACAACGTGGCACGGGTCCGTTGGGGGGAGGTGGGTGAGGTGACGGAAGATTTCCCGGTTGACAGGGGCGTGAGGCAGGGGTGCGTTTTGGCGCCTACCCTGTTCTCGCTCTTTGTCAACGGTGTGGTGGACTTTCTCTCGCGGACCCCCACCGACGCACCTGTTTTGGCCGGTTCACGAGTTCCCATCCTCATGTTTGCGGATGATACACTGATTATCTCCAAGACCCCAAGTGGCCTACAGAAGGCACTTGGACGTTTTGAAGAGTTCTGCAAACTGAGGGGTTTGTTGGTAAACACCGAAAAGACCAAATTTATGTCCTTTAATGCACAGAGATCATTCAGGGGGAAAATATTCATGAACAACCTACCCCTGGAGGAGGTGACCTCCTTCACATATCTTGGTATTACACTTCAGAAGGATATGCGATGGGACTCCCAAATGGACCGAGTGATACTAACACACAAACAAAAATCAGGTGCCCTTTTGTCCAGATTTAATAAATCTTACACAAAACCAATTTCCCCAGCTCTGGAAGCCTACGGTGCAATGGTGCTGAGCTCATGTTTGTATGGGTCTGAGCTTTGGGGCTTTAGTAACCTGGACAAACTGGTAGTACTTGAAAATACATTTTTACGTAAAATCGCAAGCTTACCTGCCAGTACACCACTGCGCCCTTTATTGTTAGATCTAGGTAAAAAACCATTGGCACACGTCGTCAAGCTCCGCCCGCTGCTATATTGGCGTCGCCTTTGGTGCACAGACGAGCTTGAGCACTATCAGTGTGGCTTCATGGACATAATTAAATCTAATTCATCACATAACATTCCTTGGTTACGCAGCATAAAATCCCTTTTGTGCAGCATAGGTCTGTCTGAGCTTTGGAACGACCCCGAAAATGCTACCTTCCCTTCTAAGAGCAAACTGAAAGCTATCTACTGGGAATGGGTCTACATGATAGAAACTACACAAGGCCTCTCCTCCCATTTAACAGGTCGCTTTCTTGATTTTAAAAATAGTCCATCACTCGAAAGCTACTGGGACATAATAGAGAAGCCCCTTGACCGCAAGCTATATTTTCAGCTACGGGTGGGTGCCCTTCCAGTTGCAGAATTCATTTCAAGTTGGAAAAATACTCAAAACAAAAATAATAAATGCTACAACTGCACTGAGGAATGCGAATCTGTCGAACACTTGCTATTTTTTTGCCCAATGTACATACAACCCCGTAAAATTTGGATAAAACCTGTATGTAAATTGTTGGGCATTAGGAATTATCGGACAGCCCTTCGCATTATGAGCACTGACCCTGCCCCTCCCATCTGTATAGCAGTGGCTAAATTTCTAGGGTGGGCCTGGGGCTTACGATCTAAAGCACTGAGATATGATGGCAAATTGTAACAATCGATTGCACTAGTTCAAACTTATTGGAAACTTAACCTTTATGATGGAAACACATACAACGGTCTCACATACGTGTTATTTTAACTTTGTGAATATCTGTATACAGTTTTTTTAATAGTTTTTTAGCTTATTGATGGTTGAAATATTGAATTTAATGCTTGTCTTAAATATTTTTAGATAATTTATATGTGTGATGTTTGTCTGTGCTTTTATGACTCAACTGTCGAATAAAGCTTAATTGAATTGATATATATATATATATATATATATATATATATATTTATTTATTTCAACATATATATATTTATATTTTTTTAAATACATTTAATTTATATAGATATATACATATATAAAACCCTAAACTCACCCTGAACCCCAAAAATACCCCAGCACCCCGAAAACTAAACCCACCCTGATCCCTGAAATTACCCCTGCACCCCAAAACCTAAACGCACCCTGAACCCCAAAAATACCCCTGCACCCCAAAACCTTAAACACACCCTGAACCCTAGAAATACCCCCTACACCCCAAAACCCTAACCCACCATGACCCCTAAAAATACCCCAGCACTCCAAAACCCACCCTGAACCCTAAAAATACCCCAGTACCCCAAAACCTAAACTCACCCTAAACCCTAAAAATACCCCAGTACCCCAAACCTAACCCACCCTAAACCCTAAAAATACCCCAGCACCCCATAACCCAAACATACACTTAACCCTAAAATTACCCCTGAACCCCCATAACATATACCCCTACACCCCAACCCCAAACCCTATACTTACCTTATACTTACATTTCAAAAACATATGCTTTTACCATTCATGCGTTTACAACGAATTTCGCTGTAAAAGCATGCGTGGTAAAAGCATATAATATGTAATGCCATGCATTGTAATGGCATTGCGGAGTAATGGTATTTGCGTTGTCATGGTATGCGTCGTGACGGTATGCGGGGTAAAAGATTCGCTGTAATGGTTGTTTACCGGTGCTTGGTACTCATAGTGCACTCACCGTGCAAAGTCAGAAGTGTAAACAAGGTATACACAAGGTAAGAAACTGTCTGAAGGACTGTTTATTTGTGAGTCATCCGATGTAAATAATCCCAACCAGCCTGTACAAGATACAGTAATTGTAGTTTAAAGTCTGATGGGTCAATGGAATTTTGACACAGATATTGTCAGAGGTTAGTATCAGCTCGTGTGTGTGTGTGTGTGGTGGTGGGGCGGGGGTAAAATACACAGTCAGTCCTGGTCCCAAAAATGAGTGCCAGCAACCTCCACCTGCCAACAACAGGAACAAATAATGCATTAGATCACATTTCGTGTGACTTAGCATTGGTCTCTTAGGTGTTTCTGTAGCAATTTGATGCCTCCATTACTTTGACCATCGTTTTCCAAAGGAATGGCTGATTTGTAGCATATTTCAATACAAGATAGGATCATTTTGCCTGGTGATTACTCATTATGTCCGAAAGGAATTTGCATAAAATGCTTTAAATTTGAGAAAATTGGTCCACTCCTCAAATGTACAACATGTAGTTCTAGCAATGTAATAATAAAAAAAAAACATTAGTTGTGTGCTTATGTTAAAACTGCCTGTGTGATTATCCTTCCAACCCAGAAGAAACGGGGGGGGGGGGGGGTACTTTAGTACTTTATGCCATATAACATATGGTCACACCATTACCTTTCCCATAAACCATTTAAGATGTTTGTGTGTAGCTCTTTCATACAAGTGAGCATGTCTGGTAACATGAATAATAGAAATAAAAGCCCTAGAACAAAATAAAAACTTAAAAAACCTGTTAGTTATTTGTTTCAAACAGATATTAGAGACAGTTAATAGAATTCAGGTATTTTTTTTAGTTTTTTTATAAGCTGCACCAGCTCGGAATGTGCGATACATGCTGAAAGATTCTAGCTTTTCTTTATTTAAGGAGTGCAACAAATATCCATGTTCTCTCTGCTTGTCATTGTGAGCTAAAATAAAAAATAGAGCAGAAGAAAGAAAAACAAAGTTTCTTAGTGGCTTTAAAGAGCTGCTTCAACTATGGTCTGTGATCTGACCTGCATTTCACCTCGGCTGCTACCTCTGGCAGCAGGAATTGTGATGTCAGAACTCGACTGTAAAAACAGAATAGTTGTGTTCTGATGTCTTTTCACAAGTCACCAGTTATAAAGAAATTAGATACTAGCGTTTATACTGGGACTACAGAATCTCATATATTAAAGTTAGATAGCATGCTGTCAATTGTACATTGATGATTTATAAAAATGTATGAAAAAAGAAAGTTAGGATTGATTTGACTGATAAATGGATGTTGAGTATTTTAATGGACACTGTACTGGTGGGTCACCTCTTTGATTTTGTGAAAAGGAAACAAAAACTTTGAAGTGCAGTCATTTTTGCCACTGGTTAAGTGGTTACAGCGTACATTGTCAGATATGTTCCTGATCCACAACTGCTAACTGTTCCTACGTCACAGAAACGCCAAGTCTATTTGGCCAGTGGTGATATTGCATAACCAGTTAATTGCTTCTATACCCTGGGAGTAGGCAACGGGTGTGAAATTTAACTGCCTCATGATTATTAATGTTATCATCATTGCTTTTACAGTACACAGAAATGGATTTCAAAGCTATAATTATTAGGAAATTGTTTCCTTAATATATATGAGTGATGTTCTCTGTGCTCTACAATAGTAAGACAGTGACACAGAAGGAGAACAATGAGAACATTCTTTATCACCTTATTCATCACTTCATTGTGACTCAATTAATGTTAGCCAATTAGGGGCAGTTGCTCGTCAAAAGTGCCTCAAATACATCATGACACAGCACACTTCTGTTGACCTCCAGATTTCCCATGTCGCAATTATTTCTATTGCACCGCGTACCATCCAAATATAAGTCGACTCATATAGACCAGTGCCACATCGAATGTCTCTTGATGCTTACACAAGAAGATTTGGTTCAACCATCAAGAACTAGGGGCTGAATGAAATTGACATAAAAATATGAAATGTTTTTTTTCTTTTTTCAAGCTTTATTTCGAGTTACCAAGGGAACCATAAAAGTGTTATTCCAGGATTAAAACACAATAGTAAAACATTCCAGATTGATACAGTAAAGTAAATAGGAATAAAAAGCATTAGGACAACAATGCCACACAAAGAGCCCAATCAACAGAGCTTCAATCACCGCCATGTCGCCCAGCAGCTGCATTGGCCCTCACTTTAGTGAACCTTCACCCCACTGTGCTACTGGCCAATTAAAGTGGAGATGCATGATTATAAAAAAAAAAGTATGGTTGTATGATGCCATTGACTCCAGTCAAAGGTATGATAGTCACAACACAACATATGAATGGGGAATAATTCTTTCTATGGTCGTTAAAGAATGCCATGGGTAAAAAATCCAGTTTCCGCTCAAATTACTGAAATGGCAACAGGTTTTTACTGTTACGATTTTCAAATGGCTGGGTCCAAAGAAGGGTGACATGGTGAGCAAATAACAATGGATTAATACCAGATCTGTGACTGGGGTGAGTGCTTGAAAAGTTTCAACACTCCTTCCATAATTTTATGTTGTGACGTTGATATGTGCGTCCTAAGTAGCTAAGGTTATGCCCAGACGTGGGTACCTTGCTTGCTGCACCACTGTATTCAAGCTAGCCTGGCTGATGAAGGGTGATACCCTGAAACCAGTGACAGGATGCTTGATTCCAGTCCAGGGAGGACCTGGCATGGCAGTTCGGGCTTTAGTGTTCCCATGGGTAACAGGGTCAAGACTGATTTGCATATGGCTGGGTAGAAAATGGGGTGACGTGTCGAGCAAAATAACGATCTGTCACTGGGGCTGAGTGCGTGAAAAGTTTCAACACTATGTCCATCATTTTATTTTGTGATGGCAGCTGATTTTTACTGACTGCTTGTGGTATTGTGGTTACCACCTTTTTCAATGTTCATATATCTATAGGACTTACGTCAGGTTCCTTGACCAATCCATCGTTGTTCTGGTCTTTTACTGTACTTGTCATACATTACATCACCTTTGTGTATTCCTAGTAATGCTCAGTATTGGTTTTGGTTTGTAAATAAGGGTTATGTGATTTGTTTTAAGGTTTGTCTATTACTATTGAGTGTGTTATTGTAACTACCAGAACATGCAACAGGGTTAAGTCTCATTTTCCCAGTAGTAGGTTGTATAGGTTTTTATCTGAAAATGTAGTGCGATTTAACTGTAAAGCGCTCCGACACTCATTTCTTTGGGTCATGTTTGCGCTATAGAAAACACTGAATAAATAAATAAATCTATCACATACCCCACATTGGGGCTAATGGGATAGCTTTAGATTTGAAAATTTCAAAAAAGGAATGACATACCCTTCAAACATTATAGAAAACTATAAGAGGATTGTATACCTCCTGTTTATTTAGAGGTCAAAGCCGGATTTCTTTTGCCGATTATTTCTCAGTAGAAACTCCATTGTATGTCAACAAATCACGTGAGCTTACTTGGACAATTGTTTGGTTATAGTAAACAATATCGTTCCAGGATCTGAGTCTGAGTCAGCATTGGCAAATAAGTAACTGGTTAGTATTTGAACATCATTTTTGTAATGGAAATATTATATCGAGTAAAGTAGTCCATGCATATAGAATGCATAAAATTAACTTAGAGTTTGGGGTATATTTACTAATATTGTACACAGAGTATGAGTCTCAAAACTAGCACAACTCCGCGCCAAACATTTATTTGAAATATAATTTTCAGTGCAACACTTGTTTTGCACTGGAAAAGTCCCTTGAAAGTAAGGCAAAGTGGCACCTAGTGCTGGTTTGCATTGCTTAGTGTTGAGGAGGCATTTCATAGGTGGTATATAGCCATTCCCCTGCAACCACCCCTGGTTTTAAATGCAAAAGCTCATCTACTAAAAATAAAGTAGGCAGGGTTTTGCATCAAAAATAATGCTGATTTGAGATTAGGGTTATCCAGGAGAAATGTTTTTATTTCTTCAATCTTCTCTGGCTTTGCATGTGTGCTGCACTGTACAACACACTACAAAGTAGGAAATGTTTAAAATGTAGTCTAACGATAGTATTTTATACTTCAAGGTAATCCTGGCAGTACAAAACCTATGCCAGACATTACGCACACTCACTTGAACTAAGGTGTAAAGGTATGTGCGTGGCGCCGCACGGGCAACCTGATTGCACACCAGCACTGGGAAGAGAGCAGGACGGGGCCATATCTCTATAGATAAGGTGTTTTTTAATCTCTTACTAAGCACAGCCCAACGAGTTTAGTTGCTGCTCTACGTTGCAATACATTTGAGTAAATATACTCCTTAGTGTTCTATGAACTCGTGCTCAGAGCTCTTAGGTTGTTTCTTCAATCTTATCTGTTTTTAGCAGGAGACATTATTTTATGTTCACGTCCTACAAACAGCCGACTGTTGTCCTTGTGCAGCATTTGTTCTCTCCACCAGACAAAGTCCTTGATTTTGCAATTGGAACTCTTTTCAACCTCCCCAAGAATATAAAACCTTTTCATATCATCACAAGCCAAACCTGCTTTCTGGCAAGAACAGGGCATTTCCTAAATTCTAAACATTAGTCTAGAAAACATTTAGGGCCGGATTACGATCCTGACACCGTTTCGCTCCTGGGATTGACCGAACTCTGGTCGTTGGTCCCGACCAGCCAATTACAATACAAACGAACACTGTTCAGTCGCATACTCCTATTTCTCAATGGGAGATTGTGTTACGGCTGTAAACCGGCTGTAACACAAGCTCCCATTGAGAAATGGGAGGTGTTGGTCATCCCTTCACCCCATGAGATGCCTGCCACAGGGTGCAGGTATGTACATGGGGGACCACTGGTGCCCCCTTGCCCCCCAACCGGATGCTTAGCACCTAAGGGTGCCTTGCTGTTGGCCCCCAAAAACGCTTTATAACATGGTTTCCATGTCGGACAGGCTGGCATGGAAACTATGTCGGAAAGCGTGCTTCGTAATCCCAAGGGCGGAAAGGCCTGGCTTTTGGGATTACGAGCTGGTTCTGACTAGCCAGCCGGAATAACCTGCCGGTTTACTTTCCAACCTGCCAGCATCATATTGCAGCGGTTGGAAAGTAAACCGAGCAGCCCATTACAATGCGGCCAGGCAGGCTCCGACTGTCGGTCAGAGCCTTTACGGGCCACATCTTAATCGGCCCCTTAATGGGAAAGTTCAGACTACCTCTCTGATATCTTAATACAACATATCTCCTCCCAAACTGGAGAACCACCAAACAAGACCTTCTACAACACCCAAAGCCCCCATGCAGCTTCAAGATTTCAGTCTTTCCAACTGCTAGGAATTCCGCATTAGAACTTAATTCCAATCACCATGAGTGCTAGTCCCTCTTTACTGAAGTTCAAAAAAACCTAGAAAACTGACCTATTGCTTGGAACTAACAGCAACAACTTTTATCACTCGGAATCCAACTATATAATATAAATATGTAAAAATAACCCTAGCGCTATATTCCGTAACACTCTCATCCACTCTAGTCAATGTATGCTACAAAATCTGTTTAAATTCCTATTCATCATTTGTGAAATTGTTTCTGCTGGAGCAAATAAGTATTTTTGATAAAAAAGTCTAGATTGTTCCAGGCCTAATGTTCAAGATTCTGGGTCTAGGATTTATCAACTGTAGTACTAAGCTTGGCAAGCTCATGCAGAGTAGTATTGGGTACATTTTTATCACGTATTCGTATTCCTGATAAAAATGAGAGTGGTAGAAGCGTAACTTAAATTCTAGTAGTACAAAAATGAATTCGTATGAAAGCCAAAACCACTTCCTATCATTTAATGTATGCATCTGGCTTCTTAGGCCTAGATGTTTTTGAAGCTGATGTATCTAATCTTGCAATTCTTTGATATTTCCCATTTTCTCTCTCTCATGAGGTCCTGAAAGGAGGACAGGAAGCTCCCACCAAACCCAAAGGCCGCCCTAAAAAAAACTCAATACCTTCCTCGGAGGAGATTGAGGCGGAGCAGAAAATGAATGACATGGCTACCAAGGAGGAACAAGGCACAGCAGAAGGCCCAGAACTAGAGCAAGAAGATGGCAAGGTGCGACAGGAAACGGAGGATGAGGAGCTGGAACTACACAGCCCAAGGCCACAGTCAATCCCTGAGAATCCTCCATACTCGTCAACATCAGAAAATGCAGTGTCCAGCTAAAAAGGAGGAGATAAACACTTATGCCAGTAAGAGTACTGGTCATAAACCTGGGAAAACATCTCACCTATGAGAGCATATGGATTGAACTGCAGCATGCGCACAACATCCATATTCTGCAGTGTGCAACTGGTATCTAGAGAGCTATCAGACTGGCCCAGCTCTGATTGACCTGCTAGTTTCTGGAAGAGGAAGAGTTGTTGCTATCAATATGATCCTAGCATCAAAACTTTGAAGGTGGTCGACCCAGCTAAGTGTGGACTGAGGGTTTGACGTGCTAGCTAGGAAAGAAAAATAGACACTGTACATAGTGTTCCCGCGCTTTGTGTGTGTTTTTATGAGAGCAGGTAAAGGTAAACCATTGATCAGCCACTGCCAACAAGAAGCAGTTGTTAATCGTTTTTTTCATTAAAAGCACTTAATAACATCATTGCATAAGATCCATCTATGAGGCACCATTAAAACAGGAGCAAATGAAGCAAACAGTGGATGAATTAGACAAAGAAGATGGGATCGCATGCTTTGACCGTCAGCAATGAACCCATACAATCTGTCCTCTAGCTTTGATGTCCACTGTTGCCTCTCTTTGCTGTGATAAGTGGTGCTCCTGCCTGATCCTTTCTATGGTGTTTCCATTTTTAAGTCTTGTCTACACACAGCTTTTGCTGACTTCCTCCTATTTTCCCCCAAACCATTATAACATACTCATATAGGCATGCACTTAAAGGATCTTTCAGTTGTGCTTCTTCATACATTGGTTGGTTCAAGTGTCATTTTAAGATTACGTCATTCTGCAACAGACTAAGCAATGGGTCAGCCCACTTCAGATATTGGCACTCTTCACTGTCAGTGAGAGCATTTTGCTCTTGCACATCTGCCTAGACAGCACTTCATTTCAGTCCCAAGGCTGGTGTGCCAATCTCAGCTTTCATTTCTGCTTTCATTAAATTTATTTATTTATATCTGTGGATGGCAACCTTTGTTCTCTTTATTAATTTTAATGCCAATGGCATGTTTAAAAAATAAAATAAAAAATGCAGGTTTGCCAAGGATAGACCTTTCGGTTTTGGGGGGACACTGGTTGCGCTTTGCAGGGAATCTGTTTGTGTGCAGTCAGAGTAGGGACTGCATTGAGGGAAGGCGTAGTTGACAAGGGAACTATCTTGAGGATGTGTCAGGCAAACCTTATAAAGAATTTCAAGCCACAAAGAAGGGAGCACAAATTGAAACGAGCTTTGGCAAACTCAGATGTTGGGCCGTTGCGACCTACGTGAAGGTTATTTTTTCCTGTGCTAGAATAAGGCATAACAGTAAACATAAACAAATGCAGCCAACATTGCATAGACGTCATATGGTCTGCAATAATGTTTTTTTAATGAGAAACCTTTACTGATGTGGTCTTTATACTAGTGATGTTTATTGGAAAGCCTTGGTTGTGCCTTGGATCATTTTATTATTACTATGGGTGAAGGAGATTAGAATAAATTGCCACTGAACCAAGTGGCTCATTACGATGGTGGAGGGACTGCCACCGCTGGGCCGGCGGTGGCGGTCCCTCCGCCATCTGGCTCCCATTTCCCCCGCCACATTAGGATGGCGGGGGGGATCGTTCCACAAGCGTGGCGGGCGCTTTTTGCGCCCGCCACGCTTCTGCCACAGAAAATCGTTGCGATTGCTTGGCTGAGTGGTTCAGACTGGGGATATGGTGGCGGTGCTTAGCAGGCACCGCCCGCCCAATCACAATGCTGGCGTCAGCCAGCCTTTCCATGGTGGCCATGGAAAGGCTGGCGGAGGCTGGCTTTGGGGGGCCTGTTACAGGCCCCCTCTGTGGTGGGGGAGCCAGTTGTGCACTGGGGGGCACCCTTGTACCCCCATACATTTCCATGCACAAGGTGGCAGGCACCGCACAGTGCCTGCCACGTTGTGCATGCACATCGTGGCATTTTAACATTGCGAACGGTGCTGCAGCCAGCAGCACTCTCCACAATGTTAAAAGGCCAGGATGCGCCCGCAAGTATGGCAGGCGCATCCTAATTGGGCTGGTGAGACCGCCGCACATCAGGCGGGCGGTCCCAGCACCGCTATGATGGCGGTTGGACTGATGTCCGCCTGCTATCATAATGAGCCCCCAAGCACTCAAATTGCAGATGCTACAATGCTCCAATGTCATTTAAACACTTTATAGCAGCAAGTTTAACAAGCATTGTTAATGCCAATGACAATAGGTCTGACCTCCGGAAACATGCAATTTTTTTAAATTTCATGTTTTTGCAAGCGAAGTCAACAGAATAAAAAAATTAAAATTGAAAATAGTTAAGATGTCACTATTTAAATTTGGTGGCCGTATGCTTGCAAAGAAATTAAAGCAAGAAATTAGCCATCGCAATGGGCAGGAGCCATCTTTCAGTGGTGTTTTGCATACTTTACACTTACAAAACTGGTATGAATGTTAAACTTGCCTCAACTTGTATTCCAGAATCATTTTTGTAGTCCAAATGCCATTACTAAACCCAGTTGGGGCTATCACAACAGTACGTTAACAATCGATGATGCAGGCTCTTGAAAGTGCTTGTTTTTAAATGTCAGCTTCCATGTGTAATGGCAGTATTTTTTACAATGCGCCTAACTTTGTCAAAGTTATCCTTTCAGTATAAACCGATACCTCTATTGACAGTAGATAAGATCAGTTGGTTAAAACTATCACAACTCAGATTAATTTACAACCCGAAGGGAAGAGATTCAAATCTCAGTGAGAATGATTCATGTTTTCATCCTTCTTTGGCCCATAAAATAATGGCACAGCAAAATCTGCTATACAAATCATTGCATGTTATTATTGTTGATATTCTTATTTCTATTATGATTATTGAAATGGATGATGGGGTTCTATTCCTTAGATGTCTCCATCTAAATAGGTAGCCCCAGCCCAACAGGGCAACTGGCGAGTCACAGGTGCGAGTACTATTAGATGGGGCACTATTGTAATCAGTTGTATTGTTGGTGAATGAACCAGGAAGCAGGGGGCCACCACCTCCAAGAAGGCACTGGCTCTACTTGTGTGCCAACGCTGCCAGTATTACAGATGGGCACGCACAAGAGTCTGCATCCCCTTCTATGATACCATGATGCCCGGGGCACACAAAGAGGGCTCACATGCCTGTTCTGCCTGTAGAGCATGATGCAGAATATGGTACCTGGTGTGCCCTTGCATGGGCTGTGCACCTCACAGCTGCAGAGGAAGGCAGACACTGTGCTACTAAAGGCAGCTACTTTTGAGCCTTATAGTGTACCATAAAGCCCGATGAGAGTGACAACGCAGCGGCTTTCTTATGGACCCGCTGGACCAGCTACTGCACAGAATGAGCAAGTGTGTTTTTCTTTTTTTAAATATGGCAAATGAAAAAGGTTTTAAAAATAAAGGAAATAAGTAAAGGGCAAGGGCAAGAAGGTGAAAGTGTTATTATGCTTTATCACTGTTACAATGTTAGGCCACTAGTTTCAAAACTGACATTTTAGCTGCCTTGGAATTGGAAAACAAATGCTATAGTCAGTCGCGGCCGGCATGACACGCAGGTTGGGGGGCGGGTGGCGGGTCGTGCGGGGGTCGCGCTGGGGTTCGTGCAGGGGGTGGGTGGTATTCAATTTAAAAAGAAATAAAATAAACTTACCTTCTCAGGTCCTGCGCCGTCTCAGCTCCTTGCCGGGTCCAGTGGAACAGGAAGCAGACAGCCTCCCTCTCCTTCCCTAAGCCAATCACAACGCTGCAATGGCAGCGTTGTGATTGGTGGGGACGGTGCCCATCCGGGCCCATATGGGGGGGCAATTTACTCCATGAAAGCTGCATGCAGCCTACATGGAAAAAAGGAAGAGTGCGCATGACTGGTTTGGTCGACCCCAGAGGGCCGACCAAACAGTCAGGGCCCACAGCATTGGGCTACCCACTCCTCCCCTTCCCTCCAGCAGACCCGCCCGCCCCCAACCAAACCCTTCTGCTTTCTGCAGGGCGCGAAGCAGAAACATAAAATGGTAGTTTTATCATTTTATGTTTCTGCTCCTAGCACTGCGAGAAAGCAGTGGGGCAAACTCCTCCGCCCTAATGGAGGAGTCGCCCCTGGCTATAGCTTGTGGACTAGGATTCCACGTGCTGTAAAAGCAGCATCCAAGTGGGATTCACACACTGCATGTGGAATGAGAGGACAAGTGGCATGTTAAAGCTACTTACTGAGGGCTCTTATAAGAATATATACGAAAAAAAGGAGGGAAATGGTAGCAAAATAAATGCACTCACTGTCATAGTAGTCCCTATCACTGAAGAGAGCTACTTTGTGTGTGGGTGTGCTTTCCTTGAAAGGACAGAATGCGTCACTCACAGTGAAGTTGGACAGTTGCTGATGTTGCCCCATGCTGTTTCATGTAGCCGAGGAAGGAAAATGTGAATGACACAACAGACCAAAGTATGAACCAAACTCTCTGAAGTCCCCTATAAGTAACCTATTATACATATAACTTTAGCAAAATCAAAAGGTCGTGTTTAACGCTAGACATAAAAAGGAAATTTGCTGACAAACCAGTAGGGCTGGGTCAAAGTCAGTCATAGGACAGGCAAGCCAATCAAAGGCATCAGCTAACTAGCTTAGACTCTGTTAAAGCTATATTTAAAGACGCCCCTCTGAGTAAAAAGTATAGAGTACATATCCATCACATAGACATACATTTACATCAACAAACCCTTTACATTAACATAACATTTACCTCGATCTGCCATGACCTTGACGTGGTATTAGCACCCCAATTGCTGGGAATGGAATCAGACTGCCAAAATAGACACATTAAGGTCACAGCAGGTTGAGATGCTGGTTTTGTCAATGGAAAGGTTTTGTTGATGCTTAATCCTGCCTCTTTGAAGGTTGTTGATGAGATGTAAGCCAACGGTCTCTAGGGCAGAGGTTTCCAGAGTAGTTTCAGAAGTCCTGAGTCCATGCCCAACTTTCAGGATAGACACGGACTATGTAAATAAGCTGCATTTAGTTTCATAGGATTTAAATTCATTTTATGTAGATATCTGGCATGGGTTAGACATACTTCCCTCAGGTTGCACGCCCCTGCTCATTGGTGAGCGCGAATTGCGTCTCCTTTTGCGCAGTGCTGCCCTCTAGTCAAAGATGGAGCTTGGCAAAATGAAGCTGGAGGGACCTGTAACTATTCATACTCAGCAAGTGCAGCTCACACGGGCCTTGGTTAGCTGATGGGTTTGGCCAACCCACTAAAATCATCTTAGAAAGGATTGGAGTGGGGTCTGTCTTTGATGAATATGTTGCTGGTATTAACACGTTTCCCGCGATGTTTTCAGTTTTCACATCTCTTATATTATCTTTATTGTAGATAGAGAGCACTTTATGAAGAAAATTACTGTTAGAGCGGTAACTTTTTTGTTTATAAAGAGTACAACCCAAATGTCTAGAAATATGCTAAGGCTTAGAATTCG
This sequence comes from Triturus cristatus, assembly GCF_964204655.1. Taxonomy (NCBI): domain Eukaryota; kingdom Metazoa; phylum Chordata; class Amphibia; order Caudata; family Salamandridae; genus Triturus; species Triturus cristatus. The sequence continues at coordinate 24,079,161 of NC_140584.1, forward strand.
AATTGGAGCAGCATCTTTGGACAGATAAGAGACGACAGGACAGGCTTCATGCCACGATGTTTACATTTTGAGGCGCTGCATCATCCTTTTTATCTGAAAATTGTTCCTTGCCGTATAGAATTAGACACAACAGCACCCTATGTGATAGGTTTCCATTTCTTTTATTGAAAAAAGGTGCTCACTGTGTGCTGACTAAGCAGCTGTCTGAGAGAAGTTGCATTTGTACGCTCATGGTTCTTTGAAGAGATTAGCATTTCTTTAAGAAAACTGAAGTTCACTTGCTTACCACGGGAAACAACCTTTACAACGCAGTCATTACATTGCACTACCTTTACATTGCAGTCATTACATCGCAACATCCTTTACATTGCATGTCATTACAACGCAGCCATTACATCGCATGTCACTACAACGCATGTCATTACAATGCATGTCACTACAATGCAGGCATTACATCGCAAGTCATTACAATGCATACCATTACAACGCATAGTACCCTTACACTATCCAACACTTACCCTACTGTTGCACTCACTGGAGTTAGAATAGTAATTTTTACCCCTACACTATCCAACACTTACCCCACTGTTGCACTCACTGCAGTTAGAATAGTAATTTTTACCCCTACACTATCCAACACTTCCCTACTGTTGCACTCACTGGAGATACAATAGTAATTACTATCCAACACTTACCCTACTGTGGCACTCACTGGAGATGGAATAGTAATTATTACCCCTATACTATCCAACACTTACCTTAAATGCAATGTAATGGTATGCATTGTAATGGTTTGCGTTGTAAAGGTATAATGCGATGTAATGGAATGCATTGTAAAGGTACTTTCTAAAAATGCGATTTAATGGCATGTGATGTAAGAGAATGCGTTGTAAAGTATGTTGCGATGTAAAAACTGCATTGTAAAGCCATGCATTGTAAATGTATGCGTTGTAACGTCATACATTCGCTTACCACACATACTGTTTGGGAATACAGGTATGAACTGTAAAGAAAAAAAAATCACAATGGTACACTCCCAACTCCCAACAATTAAACAAGATGGCCAGGCAGGGAAATACTGCAAGCCAGAGGTACAGTGGGTTGTACATAATAAAATACATCAGAATATAAAATACGCCTTTAAGGCTCCTTGTTGCATAGTCTGTGTCTCTGCAGTGTTTCGAGCGTCACCGGTAATACATTTCCACACCCTCTCCCTCGGCAGTCCCCCAGATTTTATTTAAAGACCTAGAAGTCTACTTTTGGTTTTCAAATGCAGGAAAGTGCATTGCAATAACAATTGTACAGTGCTAGTTGGTTCAGGACATTTGCCATTAAAATAGCATCTAATTCCAAATAAGACTGGAGTTGAAAGCACCAAACAGCTGCCAACTTTTTTAGGGCTGATTTTTGTATTAAACATATCAATTTGTTGTTTGTTGAATGTTTTGCGTTATAAAACATTTTGAAGAAAAAAACATATTTTGGAGTGTTCTTAAAATCGCCTCATCATTTTATTGCGTTAGATTCCCATGTTTTATAAAAACGAAATTCAGACATAGTTTCATTTGCATGTATGAGTTAAGATTAATAAAGGATAGTGAATGGTGTCTATGAAAGGGCCGGGCCCATATGTTCTGTACCTTAGAGGGGAGAGAAGTAGTTAATATTACTAGTCAATTCAACAAGGAATTCTCTTGACACATAGTAGCCACAGACAACTATGCAAAGTTAGTTAATTTATTACAAATCCAAAAGTAGCTGAACATATAGACACCTCAAAATGAGAGTGTAGAAATACAACAGAATCAGCATGAAGCCAAACCTACGTATCAGGTTTCAGCAGTGTAGCATGAACAAGACGAATAATTCAAGAAACAGAATGCAGAAGAATGCAGAGGATCCGAAAGCATGAGTCCAAATTTCCCTACTTCCAAGGTTGATGAATTAGAATCATTAACCTCTCCCTACACTAACTCTAAAGTAACATCCCTACTTAAGCATCTTCAGGAAAAGAAATAAAGTTATTAGTCTAAGGAGTCTCTCCACAGTATTGAGTCATGTAGCGTAGAGCGCGTTCTCAGATGCTCTCTCTCCAAAGGCAGACAAGAAGTGGGCACTTTCTCTACTCTAACACAGCATTATTACATGTATTATTTCCAAGAGTCCTTGCAGTTCACGTCATCGGCTCTGAACATGATCTCAAAGGTAATTTTCCACAGGATTGCAGTGTTCCTGAGCTGCAACGTGTTGACCTTGATTTCCAGGCCTCCTTTGATGTGGAACACAACAATTTCCCTTATCGGCTTCAGTTTAAGATGTAGCTCCTTCTCTCCATGCCTGCCTAATAACACAAAGACATTATTCTAGCTAACAAGGGAGCTTCTTCCACCTGCAACACAAAACATGAGAAAGAGGAGATTTCACAGCACAAATGAAATTCAAACGTTAATTCTAAAGCAAGAGCTTCCAGGGAAATGCATTTCAGGCCTACAATGGTCTAGCTAACATAAGAAAAATGGCATATGAGCGTTTACAAAATTCCATAGACAATAAGGCACGTTAACTTAATAAATCTACCTATTTAAGTGACAAATTAATAAACACATTTAATAATTGAATGATGGTCAATTGCACAACACGAGCTCTTCATGTTAATATTTTCTACTAGTTACATTCCCTTTCTACGTTAAACCTTCATGTTATCTTTTAATGGCCTAAACCCATCACGTTTCATGTTGTAACATTTCAAGAATCCTACCACTTCACGTTAATGCGACAAAGGATTACATGTGGATGCGCTCTACATGTGTGATTATAATGCACCCCTACAATGAGACTTCAATTTCCGTTAAATCAGTCCCCGTCTCTGATGACTTGTGTCATCCCAAAAACCCTTCAATTCCCTGTGGAGTAGACCAATGTAAACAGACGTCTTAGCTAATCTCCACTCTCTGAACTCCTCTAACCGCTTCATAATATCATAATGACTGTCCTGCAGTCTTACCACCCTTCTTTCTCTTTTTCTTAGGGAATCCTCCATTTACCTCGCCTTATGCCATCTGTATGCCCTTATCATACATAGCAGAATGATAACACAAACCACAACAATTATGATTGACTTCAAGATAAATCCAAGAATCCCCTTTCCTAATTTATCAAACCAATTTCCACCTGTTCCAAACCCTTTTCCGATCTTATCCCAAACTCCCTCAGTTGCAAAGTCATGTATCTCATGATGTATGTCAGTGATGTTACTTATGTATTTCTTCAGATCTTTAGTCTTATCAGCAATGTAAGTACATCACTGTTGGACCTTCAGGATCTAATCCGCAAATGCGGGGTGGCAATCCTCATATGCAAATCTCTCCCATCCACGGTGACGGGGACATGGACAGATCCGGAAGGGCGATACACGTTTGCCAAGCTGGGAATTGGGGACACCCACATCTGCGTGGGATCAGTTTATGCTCCGACCGGTGCAAAAAAATCGTTCCTTCTCCAACTGAATTTCCTTTTAGTGGAGATAGGCGCTTCACAGTATCTTATCAGTGGAGATTGGAATCTGGTGTGAGACCCAGTTCTGGACAGAATGGGTCCCATAGACAGGGGCAATGCCGCAGACAGAGCTCTGATGGACGACATACTGGCGGACAATGGCTTGGTGGACCATTGGCGCCTCTGTAACCAGCCGAAACGGAATTCACCTTTACATACCCGACCCATGGCACTCTCTCCCACTTAGACTACTTCCTGACTTCCCAAAAGATG